>NW_028327177.1:33903994-38903994 GCF_987537825.1 Furipterus horrens | reverse complement strand
GACATGAATTAAAGGGTAATTCCAAATAGGGGACAGAAATTCTCCCGTTCTCAGACTTTTATAATACAAAGAATTATCTTGATTAAACCATCCAATGCTTTGGAAATGTGATGCTTTGGTATCTATCTTATTTGAGAGCTCATTATAGGTCAAAAGGGGAAGCTGAGTATGACTTCTTTACATATAATGTTATCAGATAAAATAAAATAAAATTGTTTTTAAAATATTAACTTGATTTTCAGAAAGAAAGTAAACCCTAAATTTTACTAACCTAAGCTCTAAACAAAGTGCTAAGCTGGCAGTATTTTTTACTCCCACAAACCAAACTCTCAGAAAGAGAATTCTACATAAACTTGGTTTGACTCGGTTCATTAAAAACTACATTTCAAGACACAACTTAAATTTCTTATGCAAGCAGCACCCAGAGAACAAAATCAAAGTAACTTAGACATACTTTATGTGTCAAAATAATGTACTAGGAAAAAAAAAAAGCTAATCCACTTACACAGTGAAAAAAAATAAAAAAGAATATGAACATATTACCCTCTGATCTTCCTCTTTAGTCCAGGGACCCTTTATCAATTCTGGATTTAAAACCTTCTGCCATCGATGCTGACACTGAAAATCAGAACGATTCTGAAAGAATTTAGATAAAATCATCTAAATTTGTTATTGAACAACTGTCTTCCAAAATTTATGTCTTACAACCTTAAAAACAAAGTCTTCAAGGATAATGTATTCAACAGCATTCTTTAATATGTAATATTGTTTACATGCCTGTGTCCCAATTTTTTTTTTTTTTTTTTTTGTTAGATTTACTTGTTTATTTTTACAGAGAGGGGAAGGGAGGGAGAAAGAGAAGGAAACATCCATATGCGAAATAAACATTGATCAGTTGCTTCTGGCATGCCCCCAATCAGGGACTTGACCTAAGACACCAGTCAGAGCCCAATTCTTTTTTAATTAAAGTAGTGTAGTGGCAGGACTTAGACTACAGATAAAAACAATATGTACTTGAAATTAAAGTATTTGTTTCTACACTATGCCTTATAAAGCAGCAAGCAGCAAAGCTATAGTACAAAAACTGCCCATAAAAAATGTATATAAGGTTGAGAAATAAAGGAAGTAAACAGAAAACTATACAAAGCAGAAGAAAGAACTCAAATAGCACAGCAGTCTGGATTCATATACTGTAGTTCAGTAGTATATAACTCTACACAATTAAAGAACCCCTCAAGACACTGCTAGACTACTGAATGGTACTTAAAGGATGTTTATAAATAATGACTCTCCCAAGGTATCAAGAAAAAATTAAATATATCTACATAGGAAGTGTGCATTATATACCATTTAAATTATTTAGTTGTTGAAGCTTAAAAGAAAAATGAAAAAACCTTATGTGGAAATATCTCAAACTCCAAAAATGATTAATAATAAATGAAGGCTTATTTTAGTCAATTCATGACCTAGTAACTCCTATGATTTATAATGAGGACAATAACAATAGTAACTTTTCATTAGTGATTCAGTTTACAAAGATATTAGTTAATATATAAGGTCTGTCCAGAATGTATCCAACCATGTAATATGAAAAGCAGACATTTATTGAAGAAGATACAAAGAACATTGTACATAGGACAATGACACCTCAGTACTATTCAAAGTAGACACCTTGGGACCTAACGTAGTTCTCCCAACATCTCTTCCGCTATTTAAAAATACTGCAAAATCCTTAGTTGGAATAACCATCAGCTGGCCCATCATATTTTCCTGAATCTTATCAATGGCCTGAAACTCTTCCCTCTCAAAGGTGATTTTAGTTTTGGGAATAGCCAGAAGTCACAGGGCACCAAATCTGGGCTGCAGGGGGGCTGAGTCACCTCGGTGATTTGATGTTTCACTAAAAAACTGCACAAGACATGATGCATAAGCAGGTACACTGTTGTGATGAAGCTGCCAATCACCAGTTGCCCATAGCTGCGGCTGTTTTCGTTGTATTGCATCTCTCAACCAACGAAGAACATCGAGGTAGTACTCCTTATTAATTGTTCGGCCTGGAGGGGCTTTCTCACAATGGGAAACACCTTCCAAATTAAAAAAAAACATAGTTAACATGGTCTTGATCTTGCTGCAACTTTGCCACACCTTCTTCGGGAGTGGAAAACCAGGCAACTTCCACTGGGACAACTGGGCCTTCGCTTCCGAATCATAGCCAAAGACCCACGATTCATCTCCAGTTAAAACCTTCTTGAAGAAATCTGGTTCACTGGTAGTGGTTTGAATCAAGTCATTAGCAACTGTAGCACAATGTTTCTTCTCTGGTAGCAGAAGCCGCAGATCAAATTTTGGAATGACATGTTTCACGCCAAGATCCTGCATCAACATCTCGGACACAGTAGTTTTTGGAACCCTCAGATCAGTTTCTAGTTCTCGCACTGTCAGTCACTGATCTTTGTTGACTGCAGACTGTACATGTTCAACATTCTCAGGTGCTCTGCTTGTTGCAAGCCTTCTAGAACATGGATCACTTTCAACAGATTCTTGACCATCTTTGAAGCATTTGTGCTACACTTTTATTTGCTCTGCACTCACTGCATTGTCCCTGAAAGCCTTCTGAATCATCTGAATAGTTTCCATGGAGGAATGTTCAAGCTTAATGCAAAATTTGATGCAGATGTGTTGCTCTGCTCACTCAGTCATTTTGAATGTGATGGCCACACAGTACACATGCTCACTCAACGGCGTCTACTGCCCCTACTGACTAGTATAGTGAAGTTGTTATTATTCACACATGTACATTCCAGTCCACTCTCCTTGGCTGCCAGGATACATTGATGTTGCACAAACCATTCTCATTATTTTAACAATGGTTGGACTTTTTCTGGACAGACCTCATACACAAGTATAGATAATTTAGAGGAATATAAAGGGATAATAGATACAAATGCTTTGTTTACCAATAGCTCTTTGTGCCTAGTGGACTTCAAATTATTTTTATTCAAATTGAACTTCATTTTTGGCTTCTGTACATTGATGCTGATCCATTTTAAGGCTATCACTTTCTTCAAAACAATCAGGTTGTTCCTGTATGTTCTTGCAGCATTTCTGTTTACTTTATTTGCTGTTATACCATTGAAGTTACACTGATAAATCTAATGTAAATAACTTTTTGGATTTGGCTTCCATTATTGAATATCTGCTAAATGTCTGGAACTGTGCCAAACATCCTATATGTTATTTCTAATTCTCACAAAAATACCACAAAACCAGTACTACTATAGGAAAGCTGAAGATCAAAGAGGTTAAAATTCTTCTAAGCTGGTGGAGCTGACATTTGAACACAATTCACACTGACTCAAAAGATTATTTTCTTTCCAGTATTTGATCTCAATTTTAAGGTTATATAAAAGGTATCATGACAATATAAAAAGAACATAGGTAGCATGGTTTCTGAAGCTCAAAGTAGCCAGTCAATACAAAAATTAAAATATAAATATTTTGCCTCACTACCTTCAGAATAGTAAGGAGTACATAAGTCATATACATGAAAATACTTTGTAAATTATAAAATTACACGCTAATAAAAGTATGTAAATAGTAATATGATGAACAGTTTTTCTAAAAAAATCAGTTTACACTTTAAAATGTAAGCATTTTATGGCAAACTTTTCAATACTTTTCTGATTTCATTAAGTAGCTATCAAATATTCGACATATTTAACTTCTCTCAAAATATTTTAACAGTTATCAGCAATTATTTATAAAGCCCTACCCAAACCGCGTATCATTTTTGTTTTAGATTAGTCATCATTTTAGGACCTGTGTAAACTACTTGAAAATCAGACTTTCTAAGCCATTGGCAACTACAGGAGAGCCAGAATGAGATGTTTTTAGGAAGGAAAACTAAATCTAAAATAATATAGACACATTTTTAGAAAACAGCAAATTTAACCCAATTACCTAAATCATCCATTATATGTAGAAATATAATGTTTCACTTACCTGAAGATGACTGGCAATTAGACTCCAATCATCAGTTCCATGTTGTTCAACCAGCTTCTTTAACTTATCATCCTATTAAATGTTAAAGGTATGAATATTAGAAAGCTTTCCCCCACCCTATTCTTCTACCCCTGAATATAGATAATCCTCTAATTCTTTTATGTCATATCTAGCGGCCATTTTTAAAAAAACTGAAACCACTACGATACAAGTTCTCCCATTTACTATACTGTTTCTGTCGATCTCAACATCAATCTACTATTTATGTCTCTAGTTGAAGAAAAATAATATGTGTTAGTTGATGGATAACTTTTCTTGTTTTGTTTTTAAATATTTTTCATATCTGTAATAGCATTAATAAAGACGGGTATGAAATGAGTAAACCTTATCAGATAATCACCTCATCTCTTGTCCATTTTACTCTGTTCCAGAGTTTCTTCAATCCTTTTTGTTGTGGAACTTCATAATCATGATCAGCATACTGAAGGTCATCATCCTCATCCTCACTTAAAAAAGCACAGTTGTAAAATAATGAATTTTATTTAAATTTTTAAATTCAATCAATAAACAGGTATGACTGAAGAAGCCACTCAGACTAAGAGGCATATATTATATAAAAATAAGGATCTATAGTTATTATTTACACCAGAGATGAAGGTGGCTATGCCACCAGGGTCCAAGTGGTAACCTTTATGTCATGCTAAGGAGTTTAACCTTTATTCTTTATTTGACCTTTATCCTAAATAATTAAAGGACTTTAAGGAGTGAAAGATAAATATCTTGTATTTCAGTGTTGCTGGCAGGAGTGTGGAGAAATGAAGGAAGAACAATTAGTAATATTTTACAATAACCTAAGTAAGAAATTATTAAGGCCTGACAATGGCAATGGTAAAATACAAACACAGCCAGTTAAAAGGCACAAGGGAAGAAATGATTCATTAATAATACCAATAACAGAAGTTAAATTATGTAGAAATAACTTATGTACAAGTTCAAAGTATAGTAAAAACAAAACACTATCTTGACACACAAAAGACTTGAAGAAATGGAAAAATATGCAGGCTATATTCCTGGCTAGGAAAACAGTATTCCTGATGTGCATTGTCCCTAAATTAATATCAAAATATGCTGCAGAGAAACAATAAAACAGAATGGCAATGGCACATGAACAGATACACAGATCAATAAAACAGAATAGAACATTCAGAAAAAATCAAGACCCATTTGGGAATTTGATAAATTGTAACAGTAATGTATCAAATCAATGTGGTAAAGATGGACTTTTCAATAAATGTCAAGATATTATGTAGCTATTTAAAAAAATAAAAATTAAGTCCTACTTTAAAATAAAAAATTCAGATGAAGCAAATATTTCACATTTTAAAAAAATCATAATAGTATTATTTTTAATATTGTTGAGTAGAAGAGATCTAAATATGACAAAAATCAAGAAATGATTAAAGAACTGACTAAAGTAATGAAAATGGCAATGGAAAGAAGCACATGAAACAGATATTAAACAAGAAGGAATAAAAAGATTTTACAACTAATGAATATGAGAGACATGGGATGACTCTAAAATTTCCAGCTTTGGGAGCATAAATAGAGCAATTCACTCAACTAAGGAACAGAGAAGGAGAAACCAAACTTTGGGAGAGAGAAGGTAATGGGGAGAGTAAGCAGTTTTGTACTAGCTGATTTCAAGGCACTTAAGAACTATATGAGAAATATACATGTAGATATATATATAGAACAGCCCTGTACAAAGAAGTATAATGTAAGTCACATATATAATTTCCTAGAAGCCACATAGAACAGCACTGTACAAAGAAGTATAATGCAAGCCACATATGTAACTACCTAGAAGCCACATTAAAAAAAAGAAAAACACAGGAGAAATTAATTTTAATAATAAACATTACTTAACCCAATTATTAAAAATGTATCGTTTCAACATAGGATCAACATAATCATAAAATGTTTTACATTCCTTTCTTTCTTACTAAAGTCTTCAAAATCTGGTGTGTATTTTATAGTTACAGTGCATCTCAACTCAGACTAGCTGCATTACAAAGGCTCCACATAGCCACTCCTACTGTGCAGACCAGATCCAGAAGGCAACTGGGCACGTGGATTTTCATGGATCTTCAGGTAAGAAGTCAAAGGTAGACACACAGTGCTGGCAATCACCAACATACAGAGAACAATTAAAGCCATGAGAACAAGAAGCCCCAGAAAGAAGGCAGGTCTTTATGATAAACTGAATTAGGGAATTTTGAGTAGCCAGGGGACTAAAGTCATCAGCATCTGAAACTAACATAAACTAATCTTTATTTAAACGTCCTCAGTACCAGACATTGTGATAGTCTATAAAATTTCTCTCCTAAAATCCCACAACTCTAAGAGGGGATTATTATTATTATGCCCATTTTACTGAATAGAAAACTTAGAAGAGTATAACTTCTTGTCCACAGTTACACCAAATATAATATGGCTGAATTCCAAAACTAACCACCTAACCACTAAATATACCATACTGGAAAAATAGGTAAGAAGATACCAAAAAGCCGGAGCATTCCAAAGATAAACCTCAAGTACATTTTGAAATCAGAGCAGAGTTCTAGTTCTAACTTACCTACTCCCTTTCTATTTGTGAACATATTAGCCTTTCAGGGCTTTAGTTTACCTGTTTGTAAAATGAAGATAATACCACCTATCTTATAGTGCTTCTTTAACGATAAATGAAAAAATGTATAAACACCTTATATAGCGTGATATAGAGGTGGCTCAATATTATTATTATGATTGCCTAACAATATTCAAATTATTTTGCTTTACTAGATTCAATTTCCCAAAAATTCATTCTGATTTCAAATAGTAGAAGTCTGGTGATTTGTTTAACCTTACTATAATACTCAAGAACATGTAGGTAGTTCCTAATTTTACATATAGTTTCAATTTTACAAAAACTACAAATAAAGGCTTAGCTTTAATATATACTGTCTACAAATCCCTTGTAGAACTTCTCATTTCCCTTGATTTGTTAATTTCATAGGACAAAAATTCTTCACATCTGACCAAGCAAGACACCAAGATCCCCTATTCCCCTACCTAGGGTAGACCCACAGTGTGTTTCTTTAGTTCAACACACTTCAATATCCCATGCTTTCTCCCTAAAGCCAATGTCTATTTGTAACAATAATCTGCCAGTCCTACTTCCATATATGCTTGTTTCATTAAACTATGCCTAAAATAAAAACAAAAGTTTAGGTAAAGAAAATATTTGCTATTTGCAGCCATTTTCAGCTTTTAGAAATACTACCCGATTAGCAAAGTTTACAAATTGTTAAATTGGAGATGTTTCAGGATCCAATGACTTCATAAATTTTGAAGGTGACCACTATATCAGATAAAACACCATACTGAAATCTTTCTGTGCAATTTGTATATAACCATGGCATCTACCCTTCCTTTGTAATGCTCATTACACCTGCCAACCTTCCCAACTAAATAGTAAGTCCAGGAGTGCAAAGACCACACCTAATATGTTGATCTCTCAGCACCAAACACAGTATCTGCCACTATATATGTATGTGTAAAATTAATGAATCATCTTCCTTACTCTTTCACCTTTCCCAAGTGTTCTGACTTCCAGAAATACTTCACAAGTGGAATGAGAGAGAAAACATTTTTTTAACAGATGAAAATACCTCCAGGAGAAGGCAAAAGGCATTCCCATGTGTTAAAAAGGACTTTTAAAATCCAAATGCACCTCCAAGTGGTAGAATATATAAAGCAGAACCTGCTGAAACAAACATAAATATATATATATTCAGTACAGAAGTGTTTCTTCGGGGTGTCTACTAATGTTGCCACACACTCCTAGGACTGTCCCCAGCAACATTACTGCTTCTGCCATTGCAAACAGCCCTTAGCTGCACTTTTCACAGGTTTTTCTCTTCTTCCCTTCCCTCAGATCCCAACAGCTACCACAATAGCATTTTGAGATTGTTTTAAAAATTAGGGTATTTATAAATCAAAACAATTTTCTATTTTGGGACTGGACCATGTAAATGTTAAGTATTCACAAAAGTATCTACATCATATTTAATCTGCACAAAATTCACCTTAAGGTTCTTATCAAAATATTTTAAGTTAAGGATATGATCCAAAAATATTGAGTCAAAAGAGTAATATTCTGAAAACTTGTTCATTTTAACCTTAAAATTCTACCTTTTTTTTAAACTACATATTTGGTCTGTGAGAAATTTCTATTTCTACATGAGGTTTCATTCTATTTCTCATCAGCACGGTCATCAGTTTCAAGCAGTTACTATTCAGCTCAACCAATGTTCAGGAAGCTGGGTTTTTGAGTGGGTGATTGTGAGGATTAAAACAGAATTCTTAGAATCATCTCTCTACACTGGGACTTTCCTAGAGTCTATCTACCTAGCTAATTCTTAGTTTTAGCTCAAGTTATTTCTATATTATTTAACTAACTGTTGAAAAGATGATTTAACTCTTAAATGTGACAGAAAAAGACCCTAGAAACTCATCAACATACAACAGAAAGGTGGTCGAGAATAAGGGAAAGGATAAAACCCCACAAGAAACCTCACCAATATTCCAATTTTACCATCTAACAATGAAGAAGTTCCATTGCTCTATAATCTGCTCTATTTTTCTGATTTTTACACTATCTTTTAGCATTTCTGTTTTGTAGCAATCAATGCTGGTAAGATGTAGTAAATAAAATCAAATTCCTACTGTGTACATAAACCATTTCTAGCTTAGAGTGACTAGTCTAGAAGACAGCAAAAAAAAAAAAAAAAAAAAAGTGAAATTATATCTGCAGTCACAAAGCAAAACTGGAAGAGGAATTTGGTCTCAATCTTCATCCAGGCCTTGGTTTCCAGAGTCATTCTGTCAGTTTTCTTTTTTGAGTCAAAGAAAATATTTATGCTATAACTGTTAATAAATACCTAAGTACTGTATTCAAATGAAAAGGGTTTTGTCAATTATGAATGAACAAAGTGATTAGGGTGATTATGAAACAGCAAAGTGAAGCATACAGACACACACACACACAAATACTATGACTCATTAAGTAAGGAAGATGGTTAAGAGCAACTTCACATTGGGGTGTAAGCTAATAGGATGTGACAGTCATTTGTGAAATAATATACAAACTATTCACACTTGACAATACTAAAATAAAACACTTGGGAGAAGTTTGATTTTATATGCCACCAAGTAAACCACCTAAAAAAAAGTAAAATGAGGCAGCCAAAGGAAGATTTTGAGAGTTTAGAATTTATTTTTATTTGAAAACAAACTACTGGTTTGAAATTGAAAAACATCAGTAGTTGCATTAAATTTGCTCTAATATAAAATCACTTCAAATTGATCATATTTTAAATCACAAACTGAAGCAAGTCTGAAATTTTTATCATAATCAAAAATACAACTTTATTATACTGTTTTGGCAGAATAACAGTGTATTTTTTAAAGTCCAATTGACTTAAGTTATGAAAATTTACCAGGTTAATTTAATATAGTGAAATCAGGCCACCCAGTGGTAAATATGATGTACTGCATACATGGATATTTTCCCCCCAAATTTTACCTGCAAACTAGCATCATTATGGTGAAACAAATGTGACTTTTTTGGAATATTATTTATAGCAATACTGAAAAGAGTTATATATAGCTACCCATAAACAAAAACAAGGTGAAAACATTTCTATTTTATTTCATTAGTGTGGATATGTTTAAATGAGAAAAGAGTATTACAAAGTGTTCGAAATAGGATGTATATTAAATTAGAAGTTATCTTACAGACCATAAGATTCAAACCCATTACAATAACAGATTAAAAAAAAACATGGTATACACATTTTATTTGCTTTCCCAAAACAAAACTGCTAGCTCATGACAAAGCTGATTTAAAAAATTAGTTCTCATATTTCAATATTCTTTCACCCATAACATCCATTTTTGCTGGAGACAACAGAGTAAAGTTGCTTCCTACACACAGGTACCCCACTGCAAAACATCTTCTAACTCAATAGCTGGCTTTTCCCTTTTCAGCTTAGTGTACCCCACACAGGTCATCTCAAGTGAAAATACTGTACCTAAATCTGTTAACTACATAAATAGGCCTCTGTCTTCTAAATGACATTTTTTAAAGTTTATTTTTAAGGGTAGAACTGCCTTTAAAAACTAAAATTAATTAATAAACATGTTTAAAAATCAAATATGTGTTAATAACAGATATGCCCATTTTACTATTGCCTGCAAATTATGTCATTAAAACCCCCAGTGGGATCTAAAGCTATTTGAAGTCAAAACACTAAATGAGCCTTTCCTTTGTGTATATATAGATACAACTATCTTAATGATCAAAAGAGCCAACATCCTTCAGCAGTTTCACACCTGAGGTAACAGAATTTTACTTTTTTTTTTCAGATCATAGAGAAAAAAAGTGTATTATAGGATTTATGACTATTGTCTTATGCAAAACTTGTATACTGCAAAGTATAATTTTCACTCAGATACTTAAATGGTTGCTTAGAGGAAATTTTAAAGTGACTTAATTATTTCCTTTCTCTTTTAATTATAAATTATGTTCATATTTAATATTAAGATACTTAGCCAAAAGACCTGAGACTAGGCTTTGCCCAATTATTTGATTATTTCCATCAAAACATTTCACATTCTATTATCTTCCAAGATAAATAAGTCACATTTCCATATACAAGAACTATAATTTAGAACAGGAAACATTCAAGTATGAAGACCCTAAGAAAACAAACCATTCACAGATGATAATTTCTCACCTCATCCTCTATCTGAATACTCCCATAGGGAGTGCAACTTCACTATGTTTAATTACTCCAAACTTATGACTCTTTATATCATTCTACAATATATATTTAAATTAATTTATAGAGCAAACAAGGACTAAAAGTCAACAATATAATGTTTAGATTGCAAAACTCACAGTATTATCAATAAAAGAAAGCTTATACAGGAAAATTAATCATGAAATCATTTATTCTTAGTCTGTTATTATGAAGCATACACAAATTATGAAACAAACAAAACCAGTTGGAGAAGGCAGGGTTCTGATATTCAAGTATCCATGTTTAAACATAACTAAATGTTGATGACAGCATTTGCCAAGAAATTATTTTGAATAAGATTAACATCAGTACTGATAAGTAGATAATGCCACATGTTATATATAGTCAGTTGTCATTTTGCTTTATGAAGTTACTTTAAAAGTTTTGTATATTCCAAAAAGGCCTAAACCAGTACCTCAGTAATTATAATTACAGGAGCTTTTATTATCTATCTTTTCTGAAATTTAAGAGGTTAATTGGGTCCTTGACATTCTAGAGCAGTGATTCTACCTGCATGATTTTGCCCCCCAACAGACATTTGGTAATGTCTGAAGATCTTTGATTTTCAGGACTGGCTAAGTGGAGTGTTACTAGCATCAACTGTTTTTAGGCCAAGAATGTTGCTAACTATCTGACAAAGCACAGGTCAGCCCCCTTCCAAAACATCAATAGTGCCAAGGTTGAAAACCCTGTTCTAGAAATGTGGGTTTATATGTGTGTGTATGTACATTTGTTCCACCACAAGAGTTTGACCTATACTGTAGTTGCTATAAACTAATAAGCTAACAACGACTTAATTATATTTTATGCTGTTTTTTGCAAAAACATCTTACATACAGCAGATGCTTAATAAGTGAATAAAGCAACAAATATTGTGATTACCAATTTTTAACAGAAACCGGCAATGAATAAATTATGACACTAAATTTCCTTAAGAAATATATCTCGCCCTGACTAGTGTGGCTCAGTGGATGGAGTGCCAGCCTGCAAACCAAAGGGCTGCTAGTTTGATTCCCAGTCAGGGCACGTGCCTGGGTTGCTGGCCAGGACCCCGGTTGTGGGCGTGTGAGAGGCAACCACACATCGATGTTTTTCTCTCTCTTTCTCCCTCCCTTCCCCTCTCTCTAACAATAAATAAATATTTCTTTTAAAAGAAATATATGTCTAAGACTTTGAGGTTATGGATCTAAAAATAAAATCACTTGGAAATTGTGCCAAATTGCTTTTCAAGTTCATTGATAATGCAATTAAAAGACAACCTAGTTTTTTTTTATTTTTGTTTTTTTCCTAAGATTACTACATACAAAAATCAGAAACATAAAATCATCCTAGCAAGTTTTCCAACAACAAAAAAATGTGCCTAACCTCTGTGCAAACTTAGGTACTGTCAGAACCAACATGGATACTCAGAATACTAAGTGAATCAAACACATTGTTTTATTTGAAGATAAAGCTACTGGTAGTAACAGTGTGACAGCTTCCCAATAGAATATATATAGCTGAGAACATGAGTATGGTAATTACAGAAAATATCAAAAAGGTCCTCTCTCAACTATCCCTCAGCAGATTTTCCAAACCATTCAGGTAGCAAGGATGGCAGAGGTGTCCCCGCCCAGGTTTACCACGGAGTTCCCATTTTAACTGGTAGTGCTTCAGAGAAAGAGTCCCCCAGAACACCATTTTCAAGTGATCCTGGCAGGACACTACCACTTTTCTCTGCGTAGCGTAGTCCCCAAAGCGCACAGACTTACCTGGCAAGAAACTCCCCACCAAGAAGTGGCTGTAATTGTTTATGGAGTGAATCAACTCGAAGGAGCAACCTGGGCATCTATTACTTTCCGAGTCTTAAACACACTGGTCCCCAACTCTGCACACGTCACGGCTGCGCTCCGGCCGGCCGGGCCGAGGCGGCTACGGAGCAGCGGGAAGGGAAACCTCTGCCCTGGTCGGGGATGGTCTGGTGGGGAAGCAGCGGGAAAGAAAAGAGGATCTGGGCCAGACTGTGCCGACAGGCGAGGGCAAAAGGGATGTCACCCACCTGCGCGACCTCTTCGCCATCCTTCAAGTACCGCATAGGCGCGGGCTGGGCGGGGACGCAGTTCAGCCTCCTCCAACCTCGGGCGAACGCTCCTTTCCCCGGACCCTCCCGCCGATTCCCCGGTTCCCTCTCCGGGGCCACCAAGTGCGGAATGCGTCCCCAGCAGGACAAGATGAAGGGAAGGAGGGATGGATGGAGACCCGCCCCCAGCCCGCAGCACCGTTCCTAGCCCCGGTCCGGCCAGTTCAGGGATGCCCCCAACATGTCAGCAGGCACGCTCCCGCCCTCCACCGGCCCCTCCCGCCGACTCTCAGCTTCCTCGCCGCAGGCGCCGACCCCCGCCCTCTCCCCGCAGCTAGCAGCTCTGCAGGGCTCGCAGCCTCCTGCAGGGTTTTGTGCCCACCGCCGAATCTCGCGCCTAGCCTCGCTCAAGAGCCGCCGTTTGAATCTGCGCACGCGGCCCCGAACCTCATTGGTTGTGGCGGCCGCACGCGAGGGGGAGGGCGGGGTGGGGAGAGCGCGCGCGACTGAGGGCGGGGCTCGGGTGTTGGAAGCCGGGACTGGAACTCGCGGGACTCGGGAAGGAGCTGGGAGCCAGAGTGTAGGACTGCGGGTGGGGCTCTCTGGTTTAGCTGTGACAGGCCGCGGAGCGCGCGGAGTGCCGCACCTCGAGGAGGCGGGGCGCCGAGGGCGGCGCTGGGCCTGCCGGGAAAAGGAGTGCCGGCACCTTCCGAGGGACCGGTCTGAAAGCTGCGACCTTAGCTCAAACTCCGGGGGTCTGTGGATTGTGTCTTCCCGGGGGTATTGGGCGGGCTAGCTGGGGCATGTCCCTGCAACCTTCTTTTGGCCACAGCTCCTCAATTCTCGGATGTATCCAACCGCTGTAATAGGAGACGTGGTCTTTGGACGTGAGACAAATCTAACCATGAAATTTGGGCGGCCGTTACAGTTCAAGCAAAACTGTGAGCTATTTTTGTCCAGACGGCATAACTACTGGGGTGGCGAACACTCTGTGGCAGAAAACTGAATGTCGAATGAACAGGAGTGTGACAGGTGAAAAATAAGATTTTAGCTGGAGACATGTTTGGAACGGAAAAGGGAAATAATCCAGGTCCGCGGCAGGTTTCGAACTGGGGTAAATAACTGATGTGCCCGGGGAAGGAGCCCTGATCCAGGAGAACCGTGCTGGAAGTCGGGAGCAGGCTGGGGATTTCGCCTAGATAAAAGACACGGTGGTCCACAGTAGGAGAGACGGGAGGAGGAGGAACTGCTCCCGAGGAGCTTTTAACAGTTGCAACTACTTTAGAGGTTTCAAATCTAGTAACTACAAACTGCTCAATTCAAGGAGCGTTAAAGTAGATTAACTACAGTAACCATTAGAAATGGTAAAGGATCCAGATTTGCAAGGTAACATGCTGTACTGCATAGATCGCTAAACCACACGTTAATATTATAACAGACTACATTTTGCTATTTTGAAATCTTACGCATCACTTTTTGCAAATTAGAGATGCAGGTGCAAATGTGAATTAAGAGGAGCTGGCATGCACTACTTTCAAAACTTAAAACATCTGTCTTTTTATATAGTTCCTTTTTCTCAAGGTATGGCTTCTGGGAAGGCAGGCAGGCAGCTTTTCCTTTTAAATAATTCCTTGCTGTGTTTCTGGTTCACTTTTTGTTTAACTTAATTTAGAAAGTAATGTCATTTGAAGACAGTGTTTTCTTATTTACTCCTGAGTCATACATTACTCTGCTTATTTAATATCCTAACAGGAAGCAGAGTTTCTGCTGTATTTTTTGGATAAGTCAGTTTTATATAGAATACCTTTTTAGAGCTTGAAGGCAGGTATTTTAATAGGTTTTGACAGTAAACTAAATTCCCCTCATTTTAGAGGTAGAGAAAAACAGTTCCTCAGGAAGACTGCGAATTCATGTAAATCAGTTATAAAGACTAAGTGTGTAGTTAAAAGTCCTTTACAGCTGTTTGAATACACATTCAAATATATCGTAACCTGGGAGTTGGGTTTTATTTAGCAAAACATTTAGTAAAGAAGTTATATTTAGAGTATATACTAAAGAACTCTCAAGACTCACTAATGAGAAAAAAAAAAACAAAGGGGGGGGGGATTAGAACACTTTGTCCAAAAAGATACACAAATGGCAAATAAGCCACGAGAAAAGATGCTCCACATCATCAGTCATTAGAGAAATGCAAATAAAAACCACAATGAAATACTACTACATAGCTCTTAGAATGGGGGAAAAAGCACTGGCTATACAAGTTTGGTGAAGATGAAGATGCTAAGCAAATACAACTTTCATACAGTGCAAATTTTATAATAGCTTTTTATTTGTAATCACAAAAAAACTGAACACACTTAGAGGGACATTCTTACTCCTCAACCCCAGAGAGTTGTTTTGAATAGTCTGTTAATGCCTCCCAAGTTTTTAATTATAGTGATTTTAAAATTATGTATACTATGTTACCTTCATACTTCAAATCTTTAAATAAGTGACTTTATTATTAGTAAATAAATGAGCAAGAAGGTGCACCTTGCTCATCCTTCACATGGCTGCACCTACTTCTTATCTTCCTGCAAAGGCCAAATACTCCCAGGGTTTGGTTATGTTAGTTTGAAACGGTTATTCTAGTTTAATATGGTGCCTAAAAGACTATACTTTTAATAGGCCTGTATCAACCAGTCTCATAAGTAGATTTTTGTCTGTTCTATTAATTGCTAGACTCCAGTCTCTAGTGATAAACCCAGATGCTCAGTAAATAAGATAACTATAGAATGAATGGGGAAAAAAGCAAATAATAAAGAAGTACATAAATATGCTTACAAGGACACAAAAGTACAGATTAAAAAGGATTTGAAATATCATGATTACTAAGGTAGCAAAATTTTCCTAAATCCTGCCAACAAGGTTTGAATAATAGTATTGAAACTGGTATAAGCCTTTGAAAAGCAATATTGAGCAAAAGCCATAAATATGGATATATCCTCTGACAAGACATTTTAAAAATGTAATTCAGTACAAGCAAGAAAGATGTGCTTAAATGCCTATACTAATGTATTCCATTAGAACCCCAGTTTGGAAGCATTGTAAGACTAGCTTAAATAGCTGAGCAGCAGGCAAGTACAATTATGCAGACAGTAAAAACAGTAACATTAAGGCAATGTCATCAAATGATTGTTACACCAATAAGCTCTCCTAGGTGCTTCATATGCATATGTCTTAAGTAATATTCACAACTTTTATAATTATAAAAGCATGAGATGGCAGCAGGGCAGGCTTTAACTTTTCACCCTATGTACTTTTGTCATATTAGACTTTTTGTAAAAGCATAAGTTCATGTTTATTTTATTTTTTAACTTTAAAGAATGAGTTGATGCTAAATTCCAAAATTTTCTGAAAATCCTAGAAGAAAATAGCACAATATGGTATATATTTAAAACTTGCCTAACATCAATAATGCTAAATAATCCTTTGGCAGAAATTATGAAATCATGTATTATGTATTAAATCTGAAAAAAGAAATCAGCTTTAGGACTATATCTTGGAGACATGAAGTCTTCTTTAACCACTCTCTCATCACTACCAATATATTTTGCTATTCTCTACCTTTGAGTGCCACTTTAAATTGATGAAAATTATATAAATAGGAATCATACTAAGATAAGCAACTACAGTATAGAATTCTTAGTTTGGCTTTTAAAGGTAAAAGTAAGAGTAGTTGAACCACAAGAAAGCAAAAAATATAAGAGAAGTGTCCCTATATCAACCAAATACTTCTTGCTCTACCCTTTTGTGGTGGATAGAATAATGGCCCCCAAGATGACCGTGTCCTAATTCCCAGAACCCGTGAATATATTACCTTAATGACAAGTGGAATTTTACAGATGTGATTAAATTAAGGATTTTGACTTGGATCAAGGATTTAGTTTGGATTATTCAGGTGGACCCAATGTAATCACTAGGGTCTTTGAGACTGGATGAGGGAAGTAGAGGAATCTGAGATTTGAAGATGCTATGCTGTTAGCTTTGAAAATGGAGGAAAGGGTCATGAGCCAAGGAAATCTGGCAGCCTCTAGGAGCTAGATAAATCAAGGGTAAGGATTGTCCTCTAGAGCCTCCAGAAAAGAACAAAGCCTTGATACATCTTTAGTTTTAAAAAATTTTAACCCAAGGAGATTCTTTTTCACTTTTGACTTCCAGAGCTTAGGATAACAAGTTTGTATTGTTTTAGCCACTAAATTTGTGGTAATTTGTTACAGCAGCAATAGAAAACTAATAACACCTCTGTAATAATACCTCTGTAACGTTCAACATTTTTGGCCTGTAATAATGAAAGTACCTAGTGCTTTCTCTTCAAAGTGATCTTTCAGTGTATAAAATGTAGCCCTCCACCCCCCGCTTTTTTTTTTTTGAAGCAAATGATTCTACTACCATGAGGGTTCAAAATGAAAGATAGGAACTACACGTTAGGAGAGAGGGTACTCAGGGTATTGAAAAAGAGAAATAATTTACGAGCATACCACAAAAATCCTTAAAGCAAGATGATCATTCATTTGTGGGAAATGTGACGTCCACCAAGACGTGAATTTATGTGTGTCTTCTCTTAAATTCTAAGCTTTCGACATCTACTCACAATTTTATCACTTTCTATTTTATCAGAGACGATAACCTATTTTGTTTTCAGCCTCTCTTTCTAGTCTGGCCTAGCATGTCCAGGCATTCCCAAAGGGAACTGCGAATTTGGGAAGTTTTAGGGGACTTTGTGGTTATTGAAGGTCATGTACTGGCATTCAGTGTGCTGCTTCTAGGAACAGAAGATGGGCAATGTTTGAGACAGTCTTGCACAAGGCAGAATTTTCCTGAGTTCCATTCACTGTTCAACCGGACAGTAATATAAGTGAAAAACCTGATTATGTATTTACACCTAGAATGAATTCCTTTTCACAAGTGCACAAGTGTTGTGGGGTTTTTGTTTTGTTTTCAAACATAATTTCCAAACATGCAGCCACTATGTTAACCAGGGGAAGATTATATTTCATTTTGTTCAGTCTTAAGAGTTGTTTCCCCATTTTAGAAAATCACATCACTGAAGGTAACACAACTCAAGGTTTTAAGGTGCCAATACAGCCCACCAATCTGTATTTGTAGCTGTTGAGTCCATAGTGATTCTACATATATGTCAGTTGGATTATTTGCAGCTGGAAGTGATTTTATAATAAATCTCTTCTGTTTCTCCTCCATAGTATAGGTAGAGTATTAAATTAATTTTTTAATTATGTTATCTATGAATTTCATTGTAACTGGGTATAGGGAGTAGAATATAGTATTATTTAAAAAGGGATATTGACTCCAGTAGAGTTGAAAATATTGATCTAAATATATTTATGCATTCATTCATCCATCCCTTCCATAACTCTGTACCTGTTATCTTCCCTCTTCAGTTGAACTTCTTCAAAGCTGTCTTGATTTCGCTACTCAGTCTGTCCGCTTGTAGTCTACCCTTTACCATTACTATGTCATTGAAATTGTGGCTGTAAAACTCACCATAGCCAGTTAAATCCAATGAACATTGAAGAAATCAAACTTCATTTTACCTGAACTTTCTATAGCACTTGACTTCATTACTCCCTTTTATTTGAAACTTTCATCCTTTGTTTTCTGTGTCATCAACCTCCATGATTTCCAATCCCTCAAATCCCTTTGGAAGCCTATTCCTTAAATGTTGCTATTCCCTGATATTGCATTTTTAGCTTTCTTCTTACTCTACACACACTTCCTAGGCTATCTCACCCATGCCTACAATTTCAGTCATATCTGGTAATTCACAAATCTTTACTTCCAATTCCAGTTCCTCTCCTAAAATTCATCTCTATCTGGAAGCACTAAACACCCCAAATTCAACTTGTCTCCAAATCAAACTCACTTCCTACCCACTCATCTGCAGTTACTCCTGGATCTGACCCCAAATTTGTAGCACCACCACCCACCCTCTCATGTCAAAACCTGAGAGTCTAGGTTGACCTTTTTACTCTATTACCGTCTCTCCATCCCCACTGCTAGTCCAGGCTCTTATCTGTTACCCAGTTACAGCAAGTCTCTTGTCCTCTTGTCTTGTCCAACCCAAGTACCCTCCACTTGGCCACCTGAGGGATCTTTAACATAAATGTATTTAAATTACAATATCTGCCTTGGAAAAGCTCCAAATTCTAGTTGTTGTCTCAGAAGAAAAAAAAAAAAGCCCTTCTCATTTGACATTTGTGGTCACCTCACCTATTTATCAGTTTAGGTGAACTGCAGATTACTTTTAAAGTAGAATGGGAAGATAAAGGATATTAGAAAATGTATAAATGCTTATTTCCTCATTTTACATACTGGAGATTTAAGAGATAATGTGTAAAATTGATGGTTCAATAAACAGATTTAAGTATAAGTTTATAAAGATAAAATATAGGGCAAGGGAACTGATATTTCGTAATAGAAAGTTGACAAATCAAGAGCACCTCATTTAAGTTATGGAGGTAACTGCTAAGAGAAATGGTTGATTTAGCAATTGAGATGAGAAGCTAGTTGTCTTTCTGTAGCTAAATTATTTTTAACCAAGTACATGCATACTTTGAGAATAACTTTTAAAACGGAAAACAAGGGCTATTTTAGTGAAAACTTTGACTACTTTTTTGAGATATTGATTTTTCAGAACACTTCACTGTACCAAAAATAAATTTAATACAATTGTGAAGCTGACTATATGTACTAAAGAAAAAGGCAGATAATTTGCCATAAGAAAATTACTAAATGACAATCTTAACTTGAAAAGCAACATTGTAAACACAGTTTAAAGTATAATTTGTTATTAGCCACTTAGGCAGTACTATTACTTAATGGAAACAGATGATAGATACTGGGACAGGTCCATGAGAAGCTAGAAGATATAATCTTTCTATAATCCTGGTAATGTCGAAAGAAATCAGAATAATTGATTCTAGCTCCTAATTGATTCTTGCTTTACTATTTTGCTTACATTTTTATGTATCTCAGCACCTAATTTCCACTGGTCATTTCAGTAGCAGAGATAGCTTTTAGTTTCAAAAGATAAACTCAGGTTTCTGAGGTTGGTTTTATTCACTGAATTTAAAATATCGCATTGTTAGAGTTGTTTTTTTATTTACACAAGCTTTCTCAAACTTTTCCATCCTTACCCTTTTAACTGAATCACCACCTTCTTCCACAAAGGATTTGGGGTCTACAGTGTGGCAAACATAAACAACCATCCCACTTAATTTTGCTTGATGGACTAGCCTACTAAATAAAATATTTTTGGAGGTGCTGAATCTTGCCAATTTGATTTTTAAACATCCTATTAATTCTTTAGGTCTTAGCAAAGTACCTGACACATACATGACAGACGCCATAAAAATAAGTTTTTTAGGTGATATGCATGTAGCCTATGAACTATACAGTGAGAAGCATCAAATTTGGAGAAACTTCACACCAAAGCAACAGACCCTCTTAGTAAATGACAATAATTATTCTAGGTTTTTGAAATGAGGCGGTTAGACTTTTAACTAACCAACAATTCTCAAATTTACCCAGTTTAGTCATCTAAGAAATTCTGAAACCTGTCCTTTAAGCAAATTTGGAGGAAGAAAACAAACCCATGGAGGGAAGAACTTGGGGCGGGGATTGGGGTTCAGGAAGGGAACTTGTAGAAGTGAAATTAAAGACCGGTACTATATATTTAAGTCAGTTCAAACAAGGTTGGTGTTAGGTGTTCCTGAAAACAAGACAGATTTAACAACACATGTTTGTAAAGACTTACATGATCACCCAATTTCACTCCATTTCTAAATTACAAATGTAGTGCTGAGGTTAAAAGCACAGGCTATGGAGTCATAAACTTCTTTAAGTTTTAATCCCAGCTCTGCCACCTATTAACTCCAGGACCCTGGGTAAACGACTTAGCCTACCTGAGCCTGTTTCCTGAAGGATTGCAACAATGACAGTTCCCAAGCACAAAGAGTTGTTCTGAGAGTTAATTGCATGTTGTATTTTACTTTTTGCTGGGATATAGGGAAAGGGTCACAAATGGTAGTTATGAATGTGTTTATTGCTTGTCTCCATCATTGGGATATAAGCTGTAAGAGCCCCATGGAATTTGTCTCACTTAGAACTGCTTCTCCAGTTCCTAGAAGTTTGGCAGCTGATCAGTGCTTAAACAGTTTTAAATGAATAAATGATTCAACATGTTGATTCTGTAAACCAAATATAAAAATACATCACTGTTTTACAGGTAGAACTCATATTATACACGTTTCTATAAACAACTCACAAACCGGAATAACCACCCCAGATTCTCACACAATTTATCTGTCTTTAAATAATTATGTAGCATGATAAATGCACTGAAGGCAGGTTTAATTGCAACCAGAAGGAAAAAAAAAATACAAGTTTGAAAACCCTGTTTTTCACCTCAGTGTACCCTATGTATGTATACAAATATATACATAATTTAAAAAATCAATTAAAGACCTGCTATCGTCCATATACATTTTTAATTATTAGAAACAACCATAGAGTCAGAATTGCAGTCACTGGAGTCTGAAAAAGTCATCAATTAAAATAAAATTCATATTGAACTGTCATAAGTAGGATGTTCCACTGGAGTTTTTGAGAGCCCTAAATTATATGATAGGTAACCAGTGGCATGCATGTACAAGACCTCAAGTCCAGGTTTAGAACAAGTGTAGCCAGAGCATAAAGCAAAGCTACTTATGTTTAGTTTACTTGGGGTTCACACCCATGTCACTTGTCTAATCAGCACTATGCTGTCAGCAAGACACAATGACATGATCAAGCAGAAGAAGAGGGTAAAAACTGTTGAACCACAGGGTTATAGTAGAAACGGAGGCTTTGAAAGGCTCCTTAGGTCACAGAACAAGTTAGGGCACAGGCTGTCAGTCCTCTAGATTTTCAGTGTTGCATGTGAATGTAAAGCTATTGCATAAAAATCTGAACATAGAAGCATTCAGTTTTCAGTTCATTAACTAACTACATGCCACAAAGTTTTAACAATGAAATAATTTAAATGTGTGCCCTATATATGAGGACTTATCCCACTTAAATGCTAACTACAGAATTATTTTGATAAATATCAGTATAAAACACTTAAATGTTTACTGTATTTCAGACATCATTCTAATCATCTGTATTAAGTCATTTAATCCCCAGGAGTAGATGTCATTATTATGCTCCCACAAAAGAAACTGAAGTACAGAGGTCACACAAAAAGCAGTGTGTCAAGACTCAGACCTAGTAAGTTTGGTGTTTTGAGGCTTTGCCCTAACTACTAAGTTAAACAGTCTACCCTAACAAAACGTATATATTAAACATATATACGAAAACTTAAAAGTAAATACATCATGTTGATTGTTAAATTATACAAATGTAATTTAGTGCTATTTCCTCTATTTCCCTTTATTTCATTCTAACCATTTTTTTTTTTAAACCAGCACAAAACTAAGTTTTCTTTATTAGAACATACCTTTGTTTTGTCTTTAAATACTCAGTAAGCATAACATGACCTAATTGTGTAAGCTGTCTAAAGAACTTTTGCTACTCTTTTCTAATTGGGTCTGTTTCATTTGCATTGAAATTTGCCTTAAGGGGAGAAATTACAGTCTCTATCTGATAACCAAGTTAAGGATGTTTTTTAAAAACTTTATTACACTAAGAATTCTTCCATATAACTGAACTATATTTTCATGCATTATAATATTAAGGTATAATTCCAGGAAACTAAATAAAAAAATATTTTAAAAAGCTAATATGGAGAACTTCAGGGGAAATCAGTATGTATTGTTTTATTATTGATATAAAAGAAAACTACAAATACTGTACAGTGAGGTGTGCTGTAGAACACTATACAGTTATAATAAACTATCACAATTATTTATTACTTAAATGAAATATATACAGCAATCACAAATCAGAAAATAATGGGTAACAGCCAGTGCCTTAGGGATGATGTAACATCTATACTGTTTTATTGAGCAGTTAAAGCACTTGATATTTTTCCCAAATATTTACACTATCACTACTTAGTTTTACATAACCTCAATAGCATATCCCTCCAAAAAGTAGACTCTCCAGCTCTTGGCACTAATTCTTAAAGTCAAGTAAACCTGAAAATATTGATAACCTTTTCAGTCTTTTATTGCTCCACCACAGGCATAAAGGCTCAGGAAGGGACTTGTGCATTCTAAAGAAAAGTATGCAATACCTTAAAATTTTAAATACTAAGTAATTGATACTCACAAGCAGATAACATCAACTAAAACTTTTTTTTACTAGTTTTCCTTTCTTTTACAAGAGAATAATCATTGTATTATTATACTACAAAAGCATGTAGACTCCATAATTTAAAAAATTAAATGTCAGATATACAAGTAATGGCATTTTCTCCAATAATTCACAATTTTTACAATTTCTGCTATTTTGGAACAAACGTTAAAATTCCCACTATTTAAGTATTAATAGTATGAAATACTTAGCATCTTAAAGAATTATTAAGATGACAGAACTTAAAATTAACTATAAATCTTACATTGATGATATAGCTCCCCTTTGTTATTTTATTTAAGTAAACATTCTACTATGATATGTTTTCAAGTGAGTAGTTATGGTTTGAAAAATTAAAAATAAAAATCCTGAACCAAGACCATTTTTTCATTGCTTTTAGAGAGAGAGGAAGGGAGAGGAAGGGAAACAAACATCAACGTGAGAGAGAAATATTGGTTGCCTCCCACATGCACCCCAACCAGGGATCAAACCCACCACCCTTCGGTTATGGGACGATGATCCAACCAAGCCACACAGGCTAGGGCTGAAAAACTTAATTTTTTATGTTAATTGTGAAGAGCCTTGACACTATATAATTTTATTAAATTATATAACCTTAAAATGTAGGACATGTCTACTCAACTGAATCAGAGCATGTACTTCACTACTACTATTATAAAAGGTCATTAAGATGAGTAGAGTTTAACCTGATTTTCCAAAGGCTTTTATGAAAACCTTAATATGGAAACCTTGTTTTGAGAACCATCAAACTCAAAATCTGTTCTGCCGTATTTTAAGTATGGGCCAATTAAAATTCCTGTTGAAAAATGAAGACAAAACTATTGATATTCTGAAATAAACATTTTATGATATTGTTGTGTTGACAAGTCGAAAACTGCAAGTTTATTTCATATCTAAAGGTTATTAGGGAGGCCTAAATTTTTAGAGAAATGTTCACTAGCAGCCAGTATCACTAGGTAACTGCATAAAATACTCTTATAAACTTTGCATTTAGTAGCTAATGTGATGTCAGTACAATTCTCAAAAACCTGTCATGAGTAGGATGAGTTGCTAGCAAGTGATCTTCCCTGAGATAAGAGACTATAAACAGGTCTATTCATTTCCAATGAAGTTAGATACTCAAAAATAATGGCAATAAGGACCTGTGGCTCTGAATCACAGATACATTTCAGTTTCCAAGCAGTAGGCTTGATTGTAAAACCAAACTAAAACTTATCAAAAAATATGCAGAAATTTGCTAAATTTCTCAGATCATTGTCCTAACATTGTCCAATAAAATACCTGAAACACAGTGAAAGAGAAAGAAATGGAGCTATGCTTGCCCTTTAACTAGAGTTCCTGAGTAACCATTCCCTTGGAGTTCATTATATTCTAGCTTATATTTGGCAGTTATCTTGTTTTTCTTCAATTACCAGTATTCTAGACATACACTATCTTAAATTCCACCTGGACTCTGGGTCATCAATTCAAAGTTGGTATGATTAACTATAAAATGGATTACTGAAGGAAAAATTTTACAGTTTTACTTTGACTTTCAGTGAAGCACTGCCAACAGAATTTAGTTATAGGGTTGAATTATAGTTTATAATGTTACATCTAGGGATAAAAAATATTTTAACTGATTTATGATATCTAGCTTGAACTCGAAGTTGTGGTGATCACAAACAGTAGTACTAAAAAACAATCATTCTTTAGTCCTACTTTTGATTATGATAACCATATGGAAGGACAAACAATGATATCTAAGAACTTAAAGAAATTCTGTCCTAAAACTTCTTGGTAAAGATGATACCTGGCCCACCTCTCAAAAACTATTAATTACCCCAACCAAATCTTAGCAGCTTTAAAATAATTTTAATAAATCTAATCATTCTCTGAATCATGCCTTTTATTCTTTATCATAGGAGAACTCAAACTATTATAATATTTATACCTAACTGGCTTCTAAACAACATTACTGTGGCAGCAGAAATTAATCGTTTTAGAGATTAAGCACTATTAATCTCTGACATCTGACTAAATGAAAATATTTAATAGGGACATAAAGTTTGTTTCTGATATTCTTACTTTATGCTATATTTGTCATTTATTAACTAAACATACCAAGCCACAGGTGAAGAAAATATTTGTAAAAGAAAAGATGATTATATCATGTACCTGGAAACAGTGCATTTGTTTGTTAGTTTTTTGTATTTAAACTCAAAAGGGGGAGGAGGAGCATGTTTCAGTGGCTGAAAAGCCAAAAATAATAATAGTGGTTAGTAATATTTGTAATTTTTAGTTTAAATCACAGAAGTCACCTGTACTAAATGGGAAATATTTGGTATCTTCAGTTCTTTATGCAAAACTAGTGCACAATATAAAAGTTCTACATTTTGCTGCTATTTAGATATAGAGAAAGACACTTGAATTTAGAAGAAAATGGAGATAAAATATGGTTTTAAAATGTGAGAATGTGAAAAACCCAAATATATTATCTTGCTCAGATAGGGATCACCTGCAAATGTCTAGATTCTCCATTCTTTCCTTATTCAAAAATGGACTAGTTTATTTAGTAAGTGGATTCAGTCAGAGATACTTTTATAGAAAGGAAACCAAAACCTCTCTCATTTGGAAACACAAATTAAAGTACTGTTTATATACCTTTATGAATCAACGGGTTAAGATTTTTAAGTCCCTGATAATTACTTTCTGATGTACACCTTAGAATGTGAACAAGTTCTGCATCTGTTACGTGTGCAAACAGAGACAGTCAGGCTTTGAATGCTCTACATAAGAGATTGTATTAACAGAACTTTTGTTTTTCATTCATTCAAATTCAACTTAATTTCAGTGAACAGAGGAAAAAGATGGATTGAAATGTACATTTCAGAATACAGGTTTGCCAAATAGGACAAAATAGTGCAATACCAATCTCAGGATAAATATTCTCTGTCTTTAAGTAATAAGCTTGAAAGCTGCTTCTTGAGGAAACTGGCACTAAAGATTTGATAAATACACTATTTAAGCAAATGCCCAGTTGTTCAGGGTATAATGCAGTAAAATTTGCATCCAAATCCAAGTGAAGCCAACAAATAAAGAAAACCTTATGGACTCGAAGAAAAAAGAAAACTGGTTCAGAGGGGCTCAAAGACACTTAGCATATACAAGCTTAAATACCACTGATCAAAATCGTAGAACAATGTAACTTATTCATAAAGATAAATTCTTATTTATAAATTGTGAATCTGACAAACTCTGAAAATTAGAGATTAACTACTGCAACCATTATTTTTATATTTTCTACCACACTTTGCAATCAACTTTTCTGCAAGATTAAAGAAAAAAAAAATTTGGTGGTACTTGACCAGGCCAGGATTAAAAAAATAATGGTAACATATTATCAACAACAGAGCACACAATTGGCTGTGTTGGCTCAGACAGTAACATTACTGAATCATACTGACTTTATCATTCTAGAACAGATACTTTCCCCATAACCTTGTTCAAGGCAGCAAAATATTGTATCATTACACTCTATTCTCAAGATATTTTCACCAAGAATACATATCTCTATGAATGTTTACATTCACAGAAATGTCAGGATCCCAGTGTCTAATAAATCCTTTTATGAATTTTAAGTTACAATTTAGTTCAGATAACCTTCAAATTTACATAAATCTTTGACACTGGTAAATATGTGGTATGGTTATTTTGATGACATCAACAGTAGCAAAACCTCATTCCCACTCAGTCCTAACCTTTTCAGAAGTCAAACATATTTTGCAAGAAAATTTTCATGTTTGAAACATTAAGACTTTCATGGAATTAAAATTACAACGAACTTTCAATGAACCACATATATGGAAGAAACTCACCTCAGCAGATCTAATTACTAATTTATAGAAATTCAGAGCCAGCCTGGGCAGCAGTATATTAAAAGCTATTGCCAATCACACACTTGCTATCATGCACTGAATAACAAGATATAATCTTTGTATTATATACGTACAAGATATTTAATGACTAATCAAATTATGTGGCCCAGCCAACAAATATTACATATTCACAATAAACATTCTGCCTTTATTAGCCTCTAATAAAATCAAGAGTGATCCATTGGCTCAGTTGTGTTTGTCATCTCAGCATCTTGACTCTCCATCTCTTCAGGTTCCTCCACGGAACTTCCCTTTTGTGCTTTTGACCTTGTGGCAAATGCTGCTCCCAGTGCCTCTGCCACACAGCTATCAGTTGTTTCTGTATTCAAATTTTCAGTGCCACCAGTTAAAGAAAAAGATTCAGGTAAGCCAGTCTGAAGACTCCCAGACTTCACAGAACTCATAACTTCTCCTTTCCTTTGAGGATGATCAGATGGTGACTGCTCGGTACTTTGATCCCTCAAGTGCTTGTCCATTGAAGCCTGAATAGAAGAAACCATTTCCTGCAATTTTTTTCGCTGGGCCTCAACCAAATCAGGATCAAGCTGCCTGCTGTCTCTCATTGTAACTACTCCAGGAGCTATTCGAATAAGCTCATTGTTACTAGGAGCAGCTGTGAACACAGAAGGCTCTGTTTTAATGGAACTACTACTAAAGTCTGTCCCTGTGTTATGCTTCCTTACAATTGGAGTTTCCCTAGCTCTTGGATCAAGTTGTGGGTTACTGGATGCAGTTCCCAGAGAATGCCCTTTTCCCTGAAACGCAGTTACATTATGAAGTTGCTCAGATTTCTTTTTCACTACTCCACCACTACCTAGTTTTAATAGCCCGTGTGAGGGACTTGATTCCCTACTTCTCGTAGTAGCCTCTGCTCGAACCTGACTTACAGCCTCTTTAACTAAGTCTTCAACATCAGGACCGATGGGGAAATGTCCTGCAGCATCCATACACAACTCCAATCTATCTTCAGAAGCATTATAGACAAAGGTTTTGCCAGGCAGATGTGGAAAAGTACAATGCTTGCCATCAGCCATACCTAAAGAAGGGGAAAAGACATTTAACATATTAAAATGTTATTTTAAAAATACAGTAAGGACAATGTTAGGTAAAACAGTAAATTTTCAATAATTTACAGATACCAGTTTTCGAAACAAAATTAATTATAAAATAATTTACTTGTTAATAGAACTTAATACTCTTACAAAAAAAGGAACATCATCATAGACCTTAAAGTATACCCCAAGGGATGTTTAAAAGAATATATCATTCTTATATTGTGCTTATATAAGAGTGTATCCTCATTTTTGAAAGACACTTGTTGAATGTTTAAAAGCAAAATGTCACAATACCTGTAATTCTCAAATAACCCAGAAAAATATATACATATATAACCTATGTAACAGTATAAAGAGACATAAAGCAACTATAGCTAAATGATTATATATATATATCATAACCTACAACAGAATTACGAAAGGGGCTTGAAACAAACAGCTGAGCTATAAAGAAAATACCAGTAAGAGTGTTAGTAAAGTAACGGCTTACAGTAAAATAGTAAGAAAATATACTTTCATTTACTAAAATACGCATCATAAACTTTGCAAAAATACTTATTAGGGAAAAATGTTAGAAAAAAAGGTTACAGTGTGTGCTAAATTAAAAATAATTCTACTGAATTACAGAATACCAGAATAAAAGCTGTTTTCTCAATATGACCTAGGTATATATTTTTCAGAAATACATAAAAAATCTGAACTTTCAAAATAAGACATTCCATATTTAAAAGTAATATATATGGTGCATTTGTAGGAAAGCTTAGAGTAATGCACTGTGACTTCAGTATAATTGTAAAAACTGACACTTGGTCACAATAAATTTAAAAGATTTTATTCAATTTCTTTAAAATAGTTGTATTTCGTATTACCACTCTTACTCCTCTCTGGTAGGTCAGAACCACCATAATTGCCTGAGCTATTGATGTTCCTCAGAATGGCCCACTGCAATTTACTTCTGATAGTCAGAAGCAGAGGATAGAACTTTAAAGCCAATTTCTCTTTATTTTTCTAGTTGAGCATTTTGGTCTCACTACATTGTATTTCAAAATTTTACACTTTTTGTAGCCTGAGAATACAAAAACTGTGTGTGTGTGTGTGTGTTTTAAAACTATCCGATATCCTTACATTTTATATCTGTCACTCTTAAGTATACTCCAAGGATGCAAAAATAAGGGTTTTCAAATCTTACGAAACCACAGATTTTTCCATGTTAAAAGAAAGATGAAGTAGAGAACTTTTGCTAATATATGGTGTATATATTACTGTGTTTATAGCAAATATAAAGGCAAAAGCAAGCTACTAAAGAAGAAATTGTTAGTAAGTGCTACACAAATTCAAAGAAGAGGATGATAAGTGAACTCTAGGACGTTTTGTGGGCATTTAGGTTGTCTTTAAAAAGGCTACTGAACAAAGCTATAGTGGTTCTAATGTATCTTATTGTGAGTATTCCAAATAACCAGAGAAAGGAACTAGAATGCAAATGAATAAATAACATAGTAATTTCAAATAAACATTCATTTCAATGGTAAGTGAAGTATTAATAAAAATCCAACTAGAATTTCTCCTTGGTACATTTTTGGCAGAGATAAATGACAAAAATAGACATACAAAAATTAAAATTAGAAATGTGGTTTAAATAGCACCTTTTGGGGCACAACCCTGGAATCAGTTTACTGTCTACTAATCCACTACCTCAGAGATTGTAAACCATGACTCAGGGAAAAAGACATAGCAAAGAGAATTTTGAAGTAAGGTCAGGGACCCACCTAGGCAAAACTTTCCAACGTTCGTTTTATAGGTAACATCTATTGAGACTCACTATGTGCCAGGAACTGAATTAAACTCTGATGATTCAAAAATAAAGTGTAATGATATAAACAAATCATTATAAATCATCAGGTAAGTATAATGATGGGTAAACTACTAGTTTTGCTGATTATTTCAGGATTAAATGAAAAAACATGCAAAGCACATACCACATAGTGCCTAATATAAATCAGGGAATCAATAGTTAATTCCTGTATTAGATCAAAAAGCTTTTGTAATTTTTCTAGGCTGTTACTGTGATGCTTTCCCTTGGCTATCCCTGGAAAGAATCGTAGTCCCACACGTGTTCATCACAGTATTATTTACAATGAAACAATATAAGCTTTTAACAAGAAGAGAATGACTATGATCTACCTTCCTGATGGAAGTAACATGGTAATATTGATATACATAAGAAACCTTTGATGCCTCAGAATTTACAGCAAAATGTGCATCATGGTAAAATACCAGGAAACAAATCTATGTACTATAATTGCAATCAAAAAAGTATGTATAAGACAAATATTTTTAAATTACAGGTGCTGTTTCTCACTTCTATAGTTTCTAGGCTTTTTACATTATATAAAAATTGAAATACGTATTTCAGAAATCAATGCAAATACTTTAAATGTTGTGGTCCCTTTAAGCATAATCATAACTTATAGTCCTTTGAATTATAAGAATCAGGGTATATTAAAACTTTTATATCACATATCAACAATTCCATTACACATATACACCAAAAGACATCTATACTAATATTTATAGCTACATTCTTCCTCACATCAAGTAACTCTAAACACCCCAAAAGTACATCAGAACAATGGATGCATTATATTAAAATGATACAATAGAATACTATGGAGGAGAGAAAATGAACTACAGTTGAACCCATCAACATGAATGAATCTGAAAAAGCACTGCATAAAAGAAGCAACTCATGGCATACATAGCTTAATTGCATTTTTATAAACTTCAAACACAAGTAAAACTGAACACTATAAGTTAAAGGATATCTGTGCAAGGGTTAAAACTAAATTTGCCATTCATCTGCATTTATCTCTGTATGAAGACCTGCAAATTAACTTTAGAATACCTTTCCAAATATAACTAAACTCATTTACTTATATTGGGCAATATTTCTGTTCAAATGTAGATATACCATATATATATTAGGGTGGACTTTAAGTAAGAGAAGTATGTTCTTTTCCAGTGTTTGGAGGAGATGGGTTTATGTTTGCAAGTGAGAAGGGATTAATCCTTTGATCACAAGATAATAATAATTTGCCACATGAGTCTGTCCTAAAAAGAGAACATTTTACCACAAATATTAGGAGAACTTGTATTTTGAAAGATAAAATAATTTTCTGATGACCTATTTCAAATGAATATATTATATAGTCAACAGAATTTTAAATAATGCCACAAGTAACAGCTAGAATTTAAATAAAAATAACAAAAATTAACCAAGTATTTTTTCGGTACCAGGCCCTTTGCTAACTGCTACATGTGCACAACCTCATTTGATCCTAACCATAACCCTGAGATTACCATACCCCTTTACAAATAAAGAAACTAAAACTTAGAAGCCATACCAGGAGTAAGTGATAGAACCAAAATTTGATCTCAGATATTCTTACTCCAGAGCTCTGACCTACCCTCCTAATAAGGATAGATATACACAGATAACATTTAAAATATATATATTGGCTCTATTGAGATGTAATTCACCCATTTTAAGTGTACAATTGAATGATTTTTAGTACAGTCACAGAGTTGTGCACTCATTACCACAATCACTTCTAGAACATTTTTATTACCCCAAAAAGCAACCCTGACATCAGCACTCACTCTCATTTCCTCCCCTCACCCCATTCCAGCTCTAGGCAACCACTGATTTACTATCTCGTTAGGTGTGTCTATTCTGTGACATTTCATATAAATGGAATATATATGGTCTTTTGTGACTGGCTTGTTTCACGTAGCATAATACAGTATTCTCTCACTTATCGCAGGCATTACGTTCTAGACCCCTCTGTGAAGTAGGAACCTTACATTTATTCTACACTCTTAAACCTACGTAATTTTAACAACATATGTATACAGTACCGCAAAATCCTGTGATACAGTGAAAAATCCGCAATGAATAATATAATATTTTTAAAAATCCTGTGATACAGTGAGGCTGCGATAAGTGAACCGCGATATAGAGAGGGACTACTGTACTTTCAGTGTTCATATATGATGATGTAGCATGTACCAATACTTCATTCCTTTTTATTGCCAAATAATATTCCACTAGGGTAGATATTAACAAAGTAAGGATATCGTCATCGTCGGCAGCCGTCCGTCTCGAGAGACGATGGTGTAGCTTCTTAAGAGTCTATCTGCACCACCGAGAATGGCTGTGCAGTCCGACTCGGGAGTGACATGGTATCTGTCTCCTCCCATGTTGAATCGACATCTTGCGATGACGCTGGAGTGCCCTCTCCAGTGAAGCTGAAGTTACAGAGCCTGGGCAGGGTGATATGGAGGGTCTGCTGTTGCCCATGCAGCAGACCCCCCCTCTCTTCGCAGCTGAAGGGTCCAAGGGAAAGACGGAGTCAATACAGCTTGGCTTCAGGTGCGCCGCAGGAGTTGCCGGTGTTGACTACAACGTCAAACCGCCTTAGGGACTCCGGCTCCGGATTTTCTGTCGGGGTTTACTCCCTTAGCCTTTTCCCTGAAGAGGTATGCCGCAAGGCAGCGGAGGTTTTTTGGAGTCAGAGTTTTCCTTCTCTGATGTGCCCTGACTGGAAGATCGAACCAGCGACACTTAGCTCGCAGGCCGACGCTCAATCCACTGAGCCAAACCAGCCAGGGACAAGTAAGGATATACTGTACCGTATTTATCCAATCAGCAGGATATAGTAATTTGATTTTTTCCACTTTTGACTATTATGAATAATGTTATTATGAATATTTTTGTACAAGTTTTGTGTGTACATGTTTTCATTTCTCTTGGGTATATACCCTAGAGTAGAGCTGCTGAGTTGTATAGTTTGTCTATGTTAAATCTTTTGAAGCCCAGATCTACACCATGATCAAGTGGGGTTTATCCCCAGGGTGCAAGGATGGTACAATATTCACAAATAAATAAACATAATACACCACATAAACAAAATGAAGGATAAAAAGCACATGATCATATCAACAAGATGCAGAAAAAGCATTTGATAAAATCCAGAACCCATATGATAAAAACACTCAGTGAGGTAGAAACAGAGGGAGCATACCTCAGCATAATAAAGTCCATATATGAGAAACCTACTGCCAACATCATACATTGGCAATGGGCAAAAACTAAAAGTTTTTCCCTTAAGATCAGGAAAAAGACAGGAGTGTCCACTTTCACCACTCTTATTCAACATAGTACTGGAAATTCTAGCCACAGCGATCAGACAAAAAAAAAAAAAAAAGAAAGAAAGAAAGGAAAAAGAAAAGAAAAGAAATAAAAGGCATCCAAATTGGAAAGGAGGAAGTAAAACTGTCATTATTTGCAGACATGATAGTGTACATAGAAAACCTACAGGCTCCACCAAAAAGCTACTTGACCTAATAAGTGAATTTGGCAAAGTAGTGGGATACAAAGTCAATATACAGAAATCGATGGCATTTTTGTACATCAACAATGAACTATTAGAGAGAGAAACTAGGGGGGAAAATCCCATTTACTATACCAACAAGAAAAATAAACTACCTAGAAATAAATTTAACCATGGATGTAAAAAACCTGTACTTGGAAAACTACAGAACATTGAAGAAACTGAAGAAGATTCAAATGGAAACATACACTGTGTTCATGGATTGGAAGAATTAACATAATTAAAATGTGCATTCTATCTAAAGCAATATTATAGATTCAACACAATTGCTATTAAAATGCCAACAGCAAACTTCACAGATCTACAACAAATATTCCAAAAACTTACATGGAACCAAAAAAGACACCGAATATCCTCAGCAATCCCGAGAAAAAGAACAAAGTTGGAGGGATCACCACACTTGATATCAAACTATAACACAAGGCAACTGTAATCAAAAGTCTGGTACTGGCATAAGAACAGACACACAGATCAATGAAACAGAATAGAGAGCCCAGAAATAAACCCATGTCTCCATGGTCAATTAATATTCAACAAAGGGGGCAGGAGCATAAAATGGAGTAAAGACAATCTCTTCAATTAACTGGTGCTGGGAGATCTGGACTGGTACATGCAAAAAAATGAAACTAGACCACCAACTTACACCATACACCAGAATAAACTCAAAATGGATAATGGGTTTAAATATAAGTCATGATACCATAGAAGTCCTAGTAGAAAATATAGGCAGTAAAATTTCAGCTATCCCACACAATAATATTTTTGCTGATATATTTCCTAGGGCAAGGGAAATAAAGGAAAAAATAAAGAAACAAGACTACATCAAATTAAAAAGCTCTGCACTGCTAAAGAAACAATCATAAAAATGGAAAGTGAACCAACTATATCGGAGAATATATTTGCCAATGATACCTCGGACAAGGGTTTGATCTCCAAAATATATAAAGAACTCATAGGACTCAACACCAGAAAGACAAACAATCCAGTTAAAAAATGGACGAAGGACCTGAATAGACACTTCTCCAAGGAGGACATACAGATGCCCCATAGACATATGAAAAAATACTCAACATCACTAGCCATCAGAGAGATGGAAATTAAAACCATAATGAGATATCACCTCACACTGGTAGAAATGGCCATCATTAATAAGTCAACAAACAAGTGCCAGTGAGGATGTGGAGAAAAGGGCACCCTACTGCACTTTTGGTGAGAATATAAACTGGTGCAGCCACAAAAAATTAAAAATAGAACTGCCTTTTGACCCAGTGATTCCACTGCAGGGAATATACTCTTAGAATTGTGAAGCATCCATTCAAAAGAACCTATGCACCCATATGTTCACAGTAATGCTATTTACAATAGCGAAGTGATGAAAACAGCCTAAGTGCCCATCTGTAGATGAGTGGATCAAAAAGCTGTGCTACATTTACACAATGGAATACTACCCAGCAGAAAGAAAGAACTCCTACCTTTTGCAACAGCATGGATGGAACTGGAGAATATCATGCTAAGTGAAATAAGCCAGTTGGTGGAAGACAAATACCATATGATTTCACTCATAAGGGGAAGCTAATGAACAAAATAAACTAACAAGCAAAATAGAACCAGAGGCATGGAAACATGGAACAGAATGACAAAGGTCAGAGGGGAGGGAAGAGGGGGATAATGGTGTAAAGGGGAAGGGTCTAGTCAAAGAACACATATGAATGACCCATGGACAATGGTGTGGGGACTGACTGTGGGAGCAGGGGGTGGGCTGGGCAGAGGAGGGCAGAGGCAGAAAAATTGGGACATCTGTAATAGAATAATAATAAAAAAATCTTTTGGGGAACCACCAGACTATTTTCCCAAGCAGCTGCACCATTTTACATTCCCAGCAGTGTACTAGGGTTCCAACTTCTCTATATCCTTGCTCACAGTTCTTATTATGTCTTTTTTATTATAGCCACCCTAGTGAATGTGAGGTACTATCTTATTGTGGTTTTGATTTGCATTTCTGTGATGGTTAATGATGTTGAACATCAGTTCATGTGCTTTTTGGATGTTTATATATTTTCTTTGGAGAAATTCCTATTCAGATCTATTGTCCATTTTTAATTGGGGTTTTTTGAGTTCTTTATGTTTTAGATACAAATCTATCATCAGATACATAATTTGCAAAAATGTTCTCCCATTCTATGGGCTGTCTTTTCACTTTCTTGATGGTGTCCTTCATAACACAAAAGTTTGATTTTAATTTATCTACTTTTTTCTTTTGATGTTTGTACTTTTGGTGTCATAGATAAGGTTTTGCCTAATCCAAAGTCAAAAAGTTTTAGGCCTATGTCTTGTAAGATTTTTCTAGTTTTAGTTCTTATTCTCAGTTTTTTGATACAGTTTGGTTTACTTTTGTACTGTGTGAGGTAGGGGTCAAACTTCATTTTTGTGTGTGTGGACACACTCTTGTCCCAGTACCATTTATTAAAATTAATTCTAATTAAACACTGACTTAAAAAAAAAATCAAATGGTATTAATATATTTCAGAAGGTAGAATGAAGTGAAAGATGGAAAGTTAAAAGGGATGCAAAAACGGTAGTATCAGAGAAATTTATAGCTTGAAAGACTTACATTAAAAAACAAAACTTTTAGTCAATCTAAATTTCATCTCAAAGAAACTAGAAAGAAGAGTACAAGTAAACACAAAGCAAAAATAAAGAAGGAAAAAATAAAGAGCAGAAATCAATGAAATTAAAATCAGAAAAACAATGAGAAAACCTATGAAACCAAAAGCTGTTTCTTTGAAAACATCAATAAAACTGATAAACCATTAACTAAATTGGTCAGCAAAACATGAGAGGCACAAAACAAGAAAGGTACAATATTAGAAATGAAAGAACTATAATCCTAAAAGACATTAAAAGGACAGTAAGGGAATATTATAAACAATATTATGCCAATAAAATTGATTAACTTGGGTGAAATGGACAGATTTTTTTCAAAGACAAAACTAACAAAGCTTGCTCAGGAAGAAAGTGTTAATCTTATTTAAAAAAACTCTATTAAGAAATGAAATTTGTAGTTAAAAATTGTCCAACAAAGAAAACTCCAAGAACAAATGGTTTCACTGGTAAATTCTACCAAACATTTAAGAAAGAACTACTATCAAAACTATTACAAAATCTACCAGAGAACAGAAGAGGAATGAACAGTTCCCAACTCTATTTTATGAAGCCAACACTATCCCAATCATACAGTCATTACAAGGAAATTACTATTATCCTTCGTGAACACAGACACATGCAAAAACACTCAACAAAATATGAGCAATCTGAATCCACCATGCAAAATTGGTTCATATTTAAAACAATCAGATTTCCAGTCAAGATGGAAGCATTGGGAGACATGTTTCACTTCCTCGTACAGACACAAGAATTACAACTAACCTCAAAACGAATAACACCCAGAACTGAAAGAAAATCGAACTGTATGGAAGTCTGACAACCAAGGATTTAATGAAGCCACTTTCATCCATATGGGTAGGAGGGGCGGAAACGCTGAGTTGGGGTGGAGAGGTGAGGAGACGTGGAACAGGACAGGGAGGAAGCAGCATCAGCAGAACAGGCAGTACCACATTGAGGAGTGCTGGATAAACACCAGGGGGGATACCTTTGGAGCAAGGGATACCTTGGGAGCAAGCGATTCCAGCCCCAAACCAGACTGAACAGCCCAGGGTTCCAGCTCCCAGAAGATAAAGTCCCATAACTTCTGGCTATAAAAACCAGTGGGATTGGGACAGAGGAAGAAACTGCTGATTTCTCAGGAGAGTCCTCTTAAAGGGCCTATATGGACTTAGAACATACACAAAGCCACTCAGTCTGGCACGCACCACAAGGGCAACAACTGGAAGGGCACTGGTTGCATACGGGAAATGCGGGAAGTGACTGGAAATGGGGTGAGTGTGGGGCAAACCTCCAGAAGCCAGGCAGCGGCACTGTGCCCTCTCCGAGTCCTCCCTCCAACTCAGAACCTCAAAATGGTGAAGCAGGTTGCCCTACCTGGTGAATACCTAAGGCTCCACCCCATGCAACTTAACAGGTGCACTAACACAGGGAGTCAAAGCAGCTCTATCTAAATCACAGAAACAAACAAAGGGAGACTGCCAAATAGAGGAGACAAAGAAATATGGCCCGAATGTAATAATAGAACAAAATCCCAGAAAAAAAACTAAATAACAGAGATAACCAACCAATCAGGTACAGAGTTCAAAACACTGGTGCTCAGGATGCTCAAAGAACTCACTGAGTAACGGCAACAGCATAAAAAAGACCCAGGAAAGAATGAAGTTTACACTAAATGAAATAAAGAAATATCTACAAGGAACCAATAGTGCAGGGGATGAAGCCAGGTTTCAAATCAACTATTTGGAACATAAGGAAGAAATATGCATTCAACCAGAACAGCAAGAAAAAACAAGTAAAGTATAATGAGCCTCTGGGACATCTCCAAGAGTGCCAACATCTGAATCATCAGGATGCAGGAGAAGAGGAAGAACAAGAAATTGAAAACTTACTTGAAAATATAATGAAAGAAAATTTCCCTAATCTGGCAAAGGAAATAGACATACAAGTCCAGGAAGCAGAGAGAGTCCCAAACAAGTTGGACCCAAAGAGGACCACACCAAGACATATCATAATTAAAATGCCAAAGGTTAAAGATAAAGAGAGAATCTTATTTTTTTTCTAAGTGTAGAGTTTCTTATTATATGTAACATATGCACAATTATTTAAAGTTAATAAATTTTTATTTAAGGAATTTCACATGTTTTGAGCCCTTGTTCCTCCTGAGTTTGAGCCTTAATCCCCTTTTCACTCAATCCAGCTGCCATGACAGTCAGTTCTTGACATCCATATTCCTGTCTCTTTTTCAGGCTTTTCTGTCTTCTGTCCAGTGTTTTTGCACTTTGATACTCTCTTTTTAGAGAAAGCAGCTTCTTCCGTATATTCTTGTTCACCAATTTGATATTGCATTCATTGTGTTCAAGGTTTGTTGCATCCTCGTCTCCTACTGGCTCTTCAATAGGAGCGACAGATCCATTGTCATCCAAGAATTTATATCTACAACTATCAAAGTCTTCTTTTTCTAAGTCTTCACCAACGTTCATCTGTTACAAGGATTCCTTGAGGTGGTATTCATACTTCAGTTTTACAAGGTAGTTGAAAAATTCTCTTGCCACTGCTTGCTCAGTTAAAATTTTTCTCCAAGGTAGTGATTTTCTTCCATTCCCTGATTCTAAAAATGGAAACTGGGGTCTTTTATCTTTAAATTGTTTCTTAATTATTCGTGACCTAGTGCTGTTCCTCCTGGTCTTCCCCTTGGTCTTCCTGTTGGCTTATATTTCTTCTTTTTACGTTTCTTTTTCTTGAGTCTTTCAAAAATAGCTTTTAAAGTCAATGGTCTTGGTTCTAAAGATGAATCACTGGATGAATCTCTTGCTTGAACTCTTTCAAGAGAATGATCACATTTTTTAACAGCATTTCTTTGCCTCCGTTTAGGTGAGTAAGGAACACACTGAGTTTTAAATAAGCTGCTACCAGAGGAAGAGTTATCACTTTGATTTTCAATTTCCATAGCTGAATCAGATGCTGTTATACAGTCCAAAGAATCCACTGCTGATATGTATTCTCCAAGTCCCTCTTAAAACTTATCCGTCACTTGTTCTTTGCTTTTACCAAATCTCTGTGCCACTGCGCCGAAGAAAAAGGACTAAAGAGAGAATCTTAAAAGCAGCAGGAGGAAAGAAGACAGTTACCTACAAAGGCATTCCCATAAGATTATCAGCTGATTGCTTATCTAGAAACTTTGCTGGCTAGAAGGGAGAGGCAAGGAGTATTCAAAGTGATGGAAAGCAAGGACCCACAACCAAGATTGCTCTATCCAGCAAAGCTATCATTTGGAATGGAAGGGCAGATGACGTGCTTCCCAGAAAAGGTAAGGCTAAAGGAGTTCATCATCACCAAGCCATTATTATTACAGGAAATGTTAAAGGGACTTATTTAAGGAAAAGATAAAAATTATGAATAGCAAAATGACAACAAACTCACAACATCAACAACTGAATCTAAAAAACAAAAAACAATCAAAACATACTATACAAACAGTCAGAACAGGAACAGAATCATAGATATGGAGATCATCTGGAGGGTTATCAACTGGGAGAAGAAAGGGGAGAATAGGGGAAAAGGTGCAAGGGATTAGGAAGCATAATTGGTAGGCACAAAAGAGACAGGGGAATGAAAAGAACAGTGTGGAGAAGCCAAAGAACTTACATGCACGACCCATGAACATGAACTAAGGGGGGAAACAGCTTGAGGGGAGGGGGGGTACTGCATGGAGGGGGAGAAATGGGAAAAAATTAGGACAACTGTAATGGCAGAATAAAATATAATTTAAAAAATCAATCAATGAATAATCACAGGTATTTAAAGTACAGCATAGGAAATATAGTCAACAATAATGCAGTAACTATGTATGGTATCAAGGGAGTACTAGACTTATCAGGGGGATCACTTCGTAAGTTATATAAATGTCTAGCCACTATGCTATACACTGAAACTAATACAATACAGAAAGTCAACTGTAATTGAAAAATTTAGAAAGTAACAATTAAAAAATGGTAAAAAAAAAAAAAAAAAAGTCAACCAATGCAATTCAACCCTATCAAGAAACTAAAGAGAAAAACCATAGGATCATTTCAATTGATGCTGGAAAAGAGCACCTAATAAAATTCAACATCCATTTACAATATAAACTTTCAGTAAACAAGAAACAGAAGGAAATGCACGCTCAACCTGATAAAGGGCATTTCTAAAAAACCTACAGACTGAATGCTTTCCCCCTAAGATCAGCAACAAGGGAAGGACGTCCACTCTCACCACTCCTATTTAACAATGAACTTATAGCAAGTGCCATAAGGCAAGAGAAAAAAATAAAAGACATACAGAATGAAAAGAGATAAAACATAAAACTGTCTTTTATTTGCAAATGATATGATAACCTACATAGACAATCCCAAAGAATCTGATAAAAAGCTACTACAACTAATATTTGAATTTGGCAAGGCCACAGGATACAAGGTCAATGCATAAAAACCAATCTTATTTCTGTGCCCTATCAATGAATAGGAAATTAGAGATTTTAAAAAGCGTGTTATACAACAGCATCCCCAAACATGAAATATTAGGTACAAGTGAACAAAGGATATGCAATAATTATATTACAAAATGACAAAATTTTGTTAAGAGAAGTTATAAAAGACCTAAATAAATGTAAAATTATAACATTTTCATGAACCAGAAGACTTAATGTTGCCTAAATAGCATTGTCCTCAATTTGATCTCACATTCAACACAATCATAATAAAAATCCCAGCAGACTTTATAGAAAGTCATGTTTCTAAGATTTATATGGATAAGCAAAGCATCCAGAATATACAAAACAATTTTTAAAAAGATTCTAGACACAGACCATATGTATATGATCAATTGATTTTTTTTTAAATGATTTTATTTTTAGTGAAAGGGGAAGGGAAGGAGAGAGGGAGAGAAACACCAATGTGTGTGGTTGCCTCTTGCACACCCCCAACTGGGGGGACCTGGCCAGCAACGCAGGCATCTGCCCTGACTGGGAACTAAACTGGTGATCCTTTGGTTTGCAGGCTGGTGCTCAATCCACTGAACCATACCAGCCAGGGCTATGGTCAATTGATTTTTAACAAATAACTTTACTGACATATATTTTGCATATAACTCACCTTCTCAAGTATATAATTCATGGTCAATTTCTGATAAAGGTATAAAAGTAATTCAATGGATAAAGTGTACCTTTTTCAACAAATGGTGCTAGAACAACTGGACATCCATACATTAAAAAAAGAACTTTGACTCATACCTTGCAACATATAAAAAAATCAACTGGAAATGCATCATAAACCTAAACTATACCTAAAACTATAAAACTCCTAGAAAAAAACATAGAAGAAAAGTTTTGTGACCTTGGATTAGGCAAAAATTTCTTGGATAAGACACACAAAGTGTAGCCCTGGCTGCTGTGGCTCAGTGGATTGAGCGTCAGCCTGAGAACCAAGTGTTGCTGGTTCGATTCCCAGTCAGGGCATATGACTAGGTTGCACGCCAGGTCCCCAGTTGGGGGAGCATGAGAGGCAACCACACAGTGATGTTTCTCTCCCTCTCTTTCTCCTTTCCATTCTCTCTAAAAACAGATAAATAAAATAAAATAAAAATGAAAAATAAAATAAAGTAACCTTGTTAAAAAAATTTTTTTTAAAAAGACACACAAAGTGTAAATCATAAAAGAAAAAAAATGTTAAATTGGTTATCAAAATCAGAAAGTTCTACTCTTCAAAAGATACTATTAAGAGAATGAACACACAAGTTACAAACTAGGAGAGAATATTTGACACTTATCTAATAAATGATGTGTGCCCAGATGGATAAAGAACTCTCAAAACTCAATTTTAAAAATCCAAATGAATTTTAAAGTGGGGCGCTGGGGGGAGAGATAGCAAATAAGCTCATAAAAAGATTCTCAATTAGTTTTTAGGGGGGTGGAGGGGGAAAAAAATTAGTTTTTAGGGAAATGGAAATGAAACCCACTATGAAATAGTACTATAAACTTTTTATAATGGTTTTAAAAACAAAAACTGATACTACCAAGTACCGACGAATACAGAGCAATTGGAACTCTAATTTAGTGCTAGGAATATAAAATGGTCCAGCCACTTTGAATGGTTTGGAAATTTCTTATAAAGTTAAGTATATATTTTACCATATGACTCAAAAATTCCACTCCTAGGTGTTTACCAAAGAGAAGTGAAAACATATACCCACACAAAGACCTGTACATAAAAGTTTTTAGTGGCTGCAGTTATAGTAGCCAAAAGCTGAAACAAAGAAAAATAATATGTCCTTCAAATGGTTATAAATTTTTTTAAATGTGATAAATACATACAATGGAATACTACTCAGCAATAAAAAGGAATGAACTACTAATACATGCAACCAGACAGATGAATCACAAAAGCATCAGGCTAAAAAAGAAATCGGCAATTTTTATTCTGTAAAGGGGCAACATGGTAGCATTTTAGATTTTGCAGACCATAAGGCCTCTGTCACAGCTATTCAGTTCTTCCACAGGAGTGTGAAACAACCATAGACAATATGTAAAGATGAGTGTGGCTGTGTTTCACTAAAACTTTATGTTCAATAGGCAGTGGGCCTGATAATGGTCCACAGGCAGTAATTTGCCAAACCCTGTGCTAAATCAAAGGATGCAGACACAAAAGGTTACATTGTATAATTCCATTTATATGATGATATGAAAAAGGCAAACATATAGAGACAGAAATCAAATCAGTAGTTACCAGGGTCTGGGGTAAATGTAAGGGATTAATTAAAAAGGGACATAAGGCAGCTCTTTGGGATGATAAAAATATTCTCTGTCTTGATTGTGGTGGTAGTTACATGACTATGTATGTATATTTGTCAAAATCTATATACTTATATATAGGGTGAATTCTACTATGTGCAAATTATGCTTCAATAAATCATGTCTTAGAAAGAAAGGGAGAGAGAGAGAAAGAAAGTCATTCTTTGGTCCCTAATTCAAAAAAATCAAGAGAAAAAAATTTTTTTTTGAAATAATCAAAAATTAAGGAAATTTAAACACTGGATATTTGGTTTTATTTTTTTAATGTAATAATGGTGTTATGGTTATTTTTAAAAAGAAAAAAAAAACAAGATTCATATTGAAGTTCCTACAAATGATATTATGTGTGGGATTTATTTTATAATAGTCCAGTTGAGATGGGGGTAAAAATGTACTAATAATTGTTGAGGCTGGATTGTGTGGGTAAATAAGGGTTCATTATACTATTATTCTTGTTATTTTTATGTATGCTTGAACATTTCTACAACAGTCAAGTTAGGGGGCAGTTAACAATGAAAAATAAAGTGAGGAAGAAATAAAAGCCATAAAATAAGAGATTATGCACTTAATATCTACTGAGGTGAGGTAGGTGAAGAAGTGAGATAAGCCAGAGTGATAAAGTCTGAGGCCAAAAGTGTTCACATTAAATATTTGAAAAAACATGTGCTTTCCAAACACACTCAGTGGCATCCTCTCTCTGAAGACCTTAAAACTATGAAGGTACAGTTATACACTCACACATGCTTTTACAAACAATGCACACACAATGTGAAAAGAAGTTAAATGTAAAATAAGCTGTTTTTCTAAAATCCAGAAAGCACTGGGGTATATATAATAATCATAACCAAAACACAACAAAAAACTTTATTATCTGGTTCTGGGATAGTCTCTAGCATTACAGCTAAATCTGCTTCTAATTTCACCATTTGTCTTTAGTTGTTAAGACTAATATACATAATTTAAATGAGAAAACAGGAGCAAGAAAGTGATAGGAAATTTTTAGTAATATTATAGCAGAAAACACAGCTAAGTGTATCAGGATAATAATCCCTTTTAATTAGGCAGACTGCTAAAGAATATATACCTAAAATTAACATTGGAAATAGTTTGATAAGAATACTATCTGAACTTTCTGAAGCTTATCACAACTTGAGTGAAGATATTATCTAAAAATAAAATCAGAAATTGACTATACCCGTGGTTTTCTTCATAATATTGTAGAATACGCCACCCTGTTGAAACATGTGAGGCAGCCCCTTTGCATAAGACCATACATCTTCTCCTGTAAGATAAAAACAAATATAGTATTAGCAACAAACAAAAATATTCAACCTAAGGTTGTTTTAACATGGATTAGCTTCTAACAGAGATCGCAAGGCAGCCTGGTCTAACACACAGGGAGATGATACGGAGTGATGAGGCTACAGCACACTAGAAAATGTATGGCCCACCTAAAGGTGGCAGCCAACTGCCAAGTGATGTGATAAAGTGTAGGCCCAATGTTTCCAGGCCATATGGCTTTTCAAGAGAAGCCAGAAATCTGGGTTTTTAATGTGAATTCTCTCAATATTTAAATGTAGAAGCTAATTCAGAAATGTCTTTAAAACTACATGAATCAATAATGGGCACATTAAAATGGATCTGAAAATTCAATACAGCTCAAAGGATACTAGTTTGCATCCTTGGACTAGAACAGAAAGAGAATAGAAAGGTAATATATTAAAGAATAATTTGAAACTGTATTTTCTAATTTTATGTTAGAACCAAATAAAAACAGATAAAAGAAGATAGGAAGAAAAGTAAATAGGTAGGCTAAAGATAAGTAATTAATGTTGTAGTATTTTGCTGTTCCGAAGTGGTTTTTTTAAAATAGAAATTTAGGGGGGCAATAACTTGTTGAACAGATTTAGGATTACCTTTAGAAGTCCACAAAACATCCACAAGCAAACCACCATTTCACAAAAACATTTTTTCAAGAACACTGTTTAACAGTGCCTATTTCAAAAAGAAGTTTCAAATAAAAAGTTAAGGAAAATTAATAACTGTTCAAGAAATTAATAAAGAATGGAAGGAACATAAAAGTTACTTTTGGTTTGTGGAATGTGGTTGGTTTCTTTATAATTTCATTATTTTCTAATATGATATTGTACAGTACTACTTTCATAATTAAGACTTTAATTTTTAAAGAAAGGTTAACATCTTTCCTACTAGAAGATTGTACTAAGGGATCTGAGCTTTGAAAGGAGGTTACTGATGAAATAATCACTACGTACCTACAACCTCATTCATAAATAGGAAAAGAATTTGCATGGCAGTTATTAAAGTTACTTAGTACATCAGTTTAAAGTATATAAGTTTTAAAAGCCCTGGCAGTTAAAAGTTTCAGTTAATGAAAACATTTACTTGCACATAAACACTTAATTTACTAATGATACAGCACTACTCAAATTCAGCTATATTTAAGTTCAATGAACTCATCAAACTTCATTTGGATAAATTATTTCTATGGTGATAATTTTTCACTTAGTTATTATCAATGTTATCTTAAATGTACTTAGTATTTTATAAAATGCTCTCGGATATCATTTACTCAAAAATATATCAAAAAATCAGATGGTAGTATTTAATTTTTTCTTTTTTACCCAAGGACATTTTTTTCATTGCTTTTAGAGAGAAGGGGAAAGAGAGAGAGAAATATCGATGTGAGAGAGAAGCATCAACCAGTTGTCTCCAATACGTGCCTGGACCCTGGACCAGAGATCAGGGAACAAACCTGCAACTCAGGCATGCACCCCGACTGGGAAATGAACCCACAACCTTTTGGTTAAGGGACAACATTCCAATCAACTGAGCCATACTGGCCAAGGTGCACTTAATATTTTTGGTAAAAATCTGAACAGTTACCAAACTAGTGAACTTCTCAGAATTGGCCGCCTAAACTACTAGTAAGAAAAAAAGACGTTTCTTATGTATTTAGATATATAAACATACATGTAAATAGATATACACAATGGAATTACTGCAATTTGTGACAACATGGATGGATCTTGAGGGTATTCTGCTAAGTAAAATAAGACAGATGGAAAAGGACAAAAACCATATGATTTCACTGATATGGGGAATATAAAACAATAAAGAAACAAATGAACAAACAAACAACTTATATAGACATACAACAGAATGGTGGTTACCAGAGCAAAAGGGCAGAGTGTAGAGGGTAGGAGAATTAAGTAAGGGGTCAAATATATGGCAATAAAAGGAAACTAGACTTTTGGTAGTGAACACAAAATACAGTCTACAAATATCATTTTATAATGTTGCATACCTGAAAATTATATATTAACCAATATTACCTCAATAAACTTTAAATAAATAAATAAAACTTTCAGTGTCAGCTCCTCTAGGATTTTTCAGTGGTGGTTATATGGGAACCTTCCTTGCTGCTGCAATGCATATGAATACCACACTGCAGGTTAATTTAGTTTACTTCTTTGTTCCCCTTCTACACCAGAAGTTCTTCAGAGTCAGGAAAAGGTCAGTGGCCTGGCACAGTGCTGTATAGTAGCACTCTTAGCATTTGTTGAATGAAGGTATATGAATTAATTTTACAAATGAGGTTTTTCCTTTTAACAAGGTCTTAAAGAAATCCTGAAAAATCTTAACTGAAGCAGTACGATGATAACTGTTCTTCAACATTATGGATAAAATATAACTAATGGTACTGCTCGTCCTCTTCATGAAACTAGTAAAACAAAATCATAGCAAAAACAAAGGTAAAGACTTTTAGGTACAACCTTCCAGTTATAAAGTCAGTCAGTCATGGAATGTAACGTACAGCATAGTGAGTATAGTTAATAATATTGCATATTTGAAAGCTGCTAAGACAGTAGATCTTAAAAGAAGGAGCAGAATTCTTTTGCTACAATTTCATTAGAAAGCAAACTTACAGAATAGGAATAGTTTGGTAAAGCATCTAGCAAATATTCTTATTCTTTAGTCTCCAATTAATTTTATTTTATAATTCAACTGTTTTTTCATAGTACAACAGTAAAATACTAAGTTCAATATATTGTATGTGTGTATAAATGTAGAAAACAGTCTACACCACCAACACACATAACTTCTGTTCACATCTTGTCTTCCTGAAATCCTTCCTCCTAACAAATAGTCTTCAATTCTCCTACCTGAACAGTAGTTATACATAGCAGTGGTATTATGAATGGTCTTTCTTTTCGTTTATCTGATGGTTTTCCCTCTTAATTAATAATTAGTTAATTTTAAAATGTATATTAAAATAAAAACATTAAAAAAATTTTTATATTCTCTCGCAAATCAATAAAACATATCTCGACTGAGAATTTTAAAAATGTATATTAAAATATCATAGTTTTTATTTTTTCAGGAAGATAGAAAGTATACAAAAATCAAACGAGTTTCTCAACTCCTGAAAGGCTGCTAAAGTTTGTAGGGAATGGAATATCACAAGTAGCCTAATTCCATTAAAGCAATTCCAAATGGCAAACTCTGTTTTTCACAAACCTGTTCTTATCTCTTGAAAAAGAAAATTAACTAGAAACTTAGTAGAATACAATACTACAAAAAAATTAATTAGCCTAGTATTTGTGGTGGATGATGTACCATTTATCATATCTACCACCAAAGAAAATGCACAAAAAACTGGTCTACAAGAAAACTTAATAACATTTTATAATACCAGAGTTAGAGTCACTTCAATACTATATAAATAATAAATATTATAGTCTGCAAAATTGTTCAATAAACTCCAAGTAGACTGGATAAAGCAGATTAAAATGTGAAATATTTACAAGGAAAATATTATTTCATTTTAAAACTAGCATCATAAGATTCAAAGTGACTAATTCTATGAATTGTTTATACTGAGCAATAGGTATCTCATTGAAAAGTAATAAATATAAACTCTATTTAATAAATATTCTACTTAAAAATAATTAAAGGAAAAGCACATGTCCCTATCAAGCATTCAGACTATTTAATGAAGATATAAAAGCTATATAATGAAAATAAAAAGCTATACAAGTATAGGATGACCCTAGTTGGAATCCTGCAGGTAAGTTTATGGAAGGCAAAGACTATGTCTCATTCATCTTTGTACCACTAGTAGTCTCTAACTCTTAGCAGACATTCACTTCGCTGAAATAATTCAGCAAGCATTTTCTTGGCACTTAGTAAATGTCAGGCCCTGTACTAGGTGATAGGATTTCACAGGTAAATAAAACACACTACTGTCATTGCTTTTGTGGAGTTTATAATACAGTGGGTGAGGCAAATGAATATGTAAACCAACAATTAAGATAATGAAAAATTATAATAGGTTCTAGGAAAGAAATGAAGAGAATACAATGATAGAGGGTACTTAGAGTGGCTAGCAAAGGTCTCTCCACCCTTATTAGATAAGTGATCAGGAGGAGATAACCTCTCTTAAGAAGCTGGTATTTAAGCCTAAATCTAAATGAGAAGGAGCCAGCTATTTGAACGACATAAAACTTAATGAGCTATTTTTTGAAATAACATCAGTAGCTTAGTTCACAGTTGGTATTCACAAAATAACTTCTGCACGTTGAAACTCAATTTTCTAAATAAGCCCTGTCATTTTCTATTTTCTAGCCCTCTCTAAACTAAACATCAATAGTTTCCCACAACTCTTTACATAGGTGTGTGTATATAACTATCCCCAAGTTGACATTCTTATAAACACACCACTTTTTATTAAGAGTATCTTTAAATATAGTTATAAGAAAATTAGAGGTAGAAAACTAATATTTATGGAGGGACTAAAATAGGTCAGGCACTGCCTTAGTACTTTAAAGTAGAAAGTCTCTCAAGTGCTACCACTATAAAATTGGCAAAACACTCCTTTATGCTCAAATTTTGTGTCTGCAGTGGAAAAAGACGTAAAGAAATCTGTGGTTTGTAAGGGCAGCAACGTAAATGGTGGAGGTGAAGAAGAAAGGGATCATATCAGAAAGACATTATCTCGCTGAACTCATTGCAGTCCAGTCTATTACTCAGATATTCAGGTTCAGAAACCTTGAACCAAAATCAAATAGTGACTAATTATAAACCAGAATTATATTGTACTAATTTTTGTTATGAAATATTATCATGCTCACCAGACTTTCAGACTACTTATCATACCTCACCCATGCCACATAATCCTCACTTGCACTCTCAACTGTACATCAACATTTATATCAGGAAGCTAAATAAGTGATCAGAATCGATGCTTTGTGAATATGTAATAAGTAAAGGGTTAGAGATCTTTCAGCCAGGCCATCGTGAGGACTAACCCACATATTCCTGCCCCTCAGCAGAGATTACTTCCCATAGTTAGCAGAATTTTCATGAACCATAGATGGTGTATCTTTTCCCTTTCTACAGCAGTGTATAAGCAGTGCCAAATTCTGCTTTTCAACTTTTTCAATGTTCAGTGCTGACCATCCATTCCATTTCTGCTGGCATAGTCTTTGTTTAGATATGTTAATGTCATCTATTTAATTCAATCAAAAACATTTCAGTGCCTATTACTGACTGGGCACTATAGTAGGTGCTGAGCACTCAAGGTTAGTTCTCATCTGAGCCACATCCTCAAGAGTTCATCTTCTATTTAGCAAGACTTTCTCTTTCCTATTGTTGACCTGGGAGATTGGATGTTTTCTTCAGTGCCTTCTGCATATATCTAATTTTATCCATTCTAATGTCATTTAATTTTCAGAGTTCTAGAAGGAATATACTGTTACCTTACTACAGGGGGTATTTTGTATATACAGGAGGTGACTTAAGTACTGGGGAGTTAAGCAGTCTACTTGAAATCACTAAGTTAATAACTAGTGGAGCCGATATTCAAATTCTAGGTCTTTCTGACTTCAAAGATCACACGATGTTTCCTCTATTCTATGCAGTCTCTAAGAAACTAAAAACTCTGAGATAGAAATATGTAAAGTGCTGACTATATTTCTTCCCATATCCCCCCATTCAATGACTATGTCTGCCAAAATAAAATCAGCAATATCAAGTTATAAATTCGTACAGGGCTTTTAGAACTCCTATGAATTACTAGGTCCCCTAATTTAACAAGCCAACAATAAATAATCTTCATTTTTGAAGGAGGAGGCCCAATTCACTGACATTTAGTACTTTCAGAAAACTGAATCAAAACCCAGGTCACTTTTCTAGTTGACAGTTCTAATCTCAGCAAAAATAAGGCACTTCTAATATGTAATATATCTAAATTTTACGTTTACTTTAAGCCTTATTATGTAAAATATATCAACAGTGATTTAAAAACATAGATTAAGCAAATAAAAATGTAAAAAGTGCACCAATGGATCATATCTCAAATCATCTAAAAATTTAAATTGCATATTCTGTTGATAATATAGTTTCCTTTAATTTATGTTGAATTACTAAAAGAAATGCTTCTTAACCAACTCCATTAACATCTACCTATTCTTCATGAGTTACAAGAATTCGTTACAACTGATTGCAAAGAGTCACTAAGGAAATTACTTGAACACAAATCCTAATGTACAAATAAGAAAAATACAATGAACTGGGAAAGGGAGAACAGGAAATGGAAGGAGAGAGACTATTAGATGAGAGCCTGTGGGAGTAAAAACACCAGAAACTGCAATTCATCAAACAGGAAGTCCTAAGATCACATGACATACAAGAAAATAAAATTCAAAAATAAATGAAAAGGGTAAAGAAAGGTGGGAAGGCTCAATAAAGCCAAGAGAGGGAGGAATGAAAAAGGTTTTAAATGGACACATTACAAGCCTATTTAAAAGAATAAGAAGTTACTGGGGTGATGAACACAAAACACCACATAAGAGATGATGTATTATAGAACTGTACACCTGAAACCTGTAATTTTATTAACCAATGTCACCCCCAAAACTTAAAAAAAAAATCTTTTTTTAAAGAGTAAGCTATATGTAAATAATCTGGTGATCATCAAGGGACTACTTTCACTTTTTCAGTTATGTTTTCCTAATATTTACTCAACAGAGAATCACACTAATACCTAGCCCCTAACTGTCAAAAAGCTAAAGAAAATAATTTTCTCCTATTTTTAATGATGACCAGTTTTTTCACAAAAAACAGAAAAGTATATTATATTCACAATTAGGTTAAGAAATACCATTTGAGTTAAATTGATCTTACCCATTAATGTTGCTAAAAGACACAAGGAGTACATTTCTTTGTCAGCTTGCTCCTGAAGTTCCTTCGAAGACAGTTTACCAGTAGCAGCAATCTCTTCTTGTCTCACAACATGGGCTGAGTGTGCTGCAGCAGACTGACCACCTTCTGCTTTACCTTTTAGAATCTCTATTGTAATTCTGTCACCATGCTGTAAAGGCACTGGCTCCTTTTCCATTCCTGCCTGGGGTGGCATTAACTCTTTAGGAGGAAAGCCATATCGAATACACTGTAAATACGGAGGAATGTTGAATTCTCTGGCTATGCTTTCCTGAAGTTCAAAAAAGGTTGTTGAAGACTTAAGTGTAACCATGGACTGCCGGCCATCATTTGTTGTTATTCGGATCTTCTTCTCTTTAGAAGTTGTTGGTGAATAGAGAGACTTGGTCGGGGTAGCAGGTGCAGAGGATGGACCATCACGAATGGCACTGGGAGAAACAGTCCTGGGCTGGCCTTTTTGTTCTTGCTTTAACTTCTCTGTTTTCCGTTTCTGCATTACAGAAGCCTGTTCTGTAATGTTCTGTTGAATAATTCTTTCAGTTCTACTCATGTTTAACTCCTCCTTGTGCAAAGTTTTTGTTTTCTGTCCAGTAAGAATAATTTTAGTTGGGAGCTGAGACTCTGACTCTTGTCCTTGTACATCTTCGACTCTTTGGGCATGAGCACCATCTATGTTTACAGGAGTATAATCATCAGGATTCTTTTTGGCAGTCTGATGCAATATAGTGTGCACAACTTTCTGAACTAGGATTTCACTCCCAAATTCACCAGGAAAGTGCTTGGTAACAAGTTTCATTGCAACATCATAAACATTACTATTCAAAGATGAATCACTTTCATACTGGAACCAATAAACTGTTTCTCTGACCACTCTGCCACCCCATTCCAAAGTAATAGGAAAAGCTTCTGGTAGATTGTCATACTCTTTACCATCCCAAAAATGTTTGAATCCACAACCACATTTGCCACCAGTGGACCTAGAATTAGTTCTGTCCCCATCCAAATACACAATAGACCCATCTCCTCTGACCCTTCGCACAGATGTGCCATGGCACCAATTACAAGCTGTTAGGTTACTCAATCCATAGTCTGGTATCAAAACATCTTTCACTGAATCATATGAGCAAACCAAATTGTTCAAGGGAAAGCTATAATTTTTGTCAGGCCTCAGCTGTCCGTGAGTACTTTTTGCCAGGTTATACAGTTTCCCTCCTGGAGCCAACCACTCTGGAGGAACGTGAAGTTCAGAAAGGGCACCACAGAGCAAACATTTGTGAAGACGATTATCCATTACTGCTTTTTTAGCAGCTGCTGTGACTTCTTCAGGCTGAACTCCTATCACCCCAGTTCTCCTGTAGAAATACTGATGGACATCAGCAACCAAACTAGGGTGGATACCGTGTTTGTCCATAAAGACTTCTTCCATAGCAGCAACAAGCCTAAGTAAGTATTTATCCTGCAGACTTCTGTCTCCTCCAATAACACAACCACCATCCTCCTCAAGTTTGATGTACTTTTTAATAAGGTCCTGAGGCACACCCCATGCTTTAGGAAGCAAATTCATAGGCAGTTTGGGCAAAGCAGCCCCCTTTATGCCTACCAAGGGAATATAATGGTTTCTACCAGAGCTACTCCATGCAATACAGATTGGTTTGTTCAAATGACCATCTTTCCCAGTGCACTTCTCTGCAGGGATGAGCCCAGGCAGAAAGGTGGCTGAATAATCACCAGAGCTTCTCATGCCACTGAGAGAATCTAACAGAATAATAGGGCGATGTAACACATTAGCAAGGCCAAATATGTGGATGTTCCTCAGACCCAAGGGAACACCCTCAGGTGGTACAAACATGGGGTCACACTCATTGATAATGTCCTCCCACTCAGCGGCATCAATGAAGTCATGGAACAGGGCTTGATATCTGGCTAGGTGCTGCTGGAAGTGCTGTTTCAGATTCTCTCTCAAGGCATGCCAGAAGAGCTCCCGGCCTACTAGAGCCCGAGACACAGCATGCACCAGGCAATGTCCATCCCCGTCCACATGCACTGGAATGAGGCATTCCTGACTTTTATTGGCCCGCTTGATATCCTCAAGAGTGTCATGCAAATATAAGAGGCTTCCGGAGCGGTCTTTCCCATAGCCCACAGTGTTAACATGCTCTGGTTCGATGAGGAAGGCGCGGTCACCCAGTAAAGCGCAATCGAACACTTCGCCCTGGTTCATGTCCCGGAGAAGCTTAGCCCGGCCTGTCTGTTTGTCCATTCCATAGCGAGCTAATATGGGCGACAACAATTTACAGTGGTAGTTGGAAAGGCCCATCACCTTTACCAGTTCCGTGGTCTTCTTCGGTGCTCCTGTAACCCCGAGTAGCGCGTTCCGCAGCAGGTTGTGCAGCACTACGTCCGGGTCGGTCACCTCCTCCACCCCCAGCAGCTGTTGTTGCTCGTGCCGCTGTCCGCACTCGGTGCACTCGATGCTGACGGAACCAGAGGCCGGGAAGAACAGACGCGCCTGGCACTTCGGATCTGGGCAGCTCCCGGAGAGGATTCTCCGGTCTCTCCGCTTTGAGAGCAGCCCTGGAGCAGCCGCCGCCGCCGCCGCCGCCGTCAGGGACGATGGAGTATGCGGAGCCTCAGGGGGAGGAGGTGGCGGCGGCAGCGGAGGCGGCGGTGGCGGCGGCTGAGACATAGCTCTCGGCTCTCGTGTCTCGCTCCGCGTCCCAAGCGACCCTCACAGGCTCATAGCCTAGACCTCCACCGGCCCACCTCGGTCTAGTCCAGGCCCAGGGCGAATCACTTTCCTTTCCCTACCAGCTCCTCCTCCTCTTAAGCGACGGCGGAAGCGTCAGACGTTGTTTCTCTTACTTCTCCACTGCCGTAGCCGTTGCCCCGAACGTAACGGCCACCACCCTACCCCGCACTCACACTCACTCACTCGCTCTCTCGCTCAGACACACAGACATACACGCCCTCACTGAGAATGCGCAGGCGCAGCTTTCGCTCTGCCCTCTGGGAACTCGAGTCTTTGAGCCTCTTGCTTGGCCATTGAGAGCTAGAATTTCAGGTCCTAGAAGAACTACAAGTACCGTGAGGTCAGGAGGTTCACCGTCCGTGGAGAGGAGGAAGAGGAAGGCGATAGAAACCGGAGCAGAAAGGAAACTAATCACTCCCGTTATTTGCCGGGAGTTGTAGTTTTATCTGGAGAGACTTGGCCGGTTTCCCCACTTTGGGGCCCAAGCAAAAAAGTGTGAAAGACCACCTTTCCTAGAATGCACTGCGGTAGGTCCACACTCACTTCCTCCTTAGGCGAAGCTTGCTTGGTAAAAGCGGATTTAAAGGGAATGGTGGTCGGAAGTAGAGGTCTGAAGTTCACGACTTCTGTGGAAGGAGGAGAGGGAAATGAAAGGCTCTCAATGAAGAAGGTACTGTAAATAAATGTTCAGTGATATGGCGGGCTGGGAAGCTGGGTGTAATGGTCTTTCCTAGGCTGGTGGTCATAAGAGAAAAAGGGAAGAAATAGTGAGTTGATTCTCGGAGTGTTTCTTAAACTCTTTCCCGCCCCCGCCACACTTTTTAATTCTCATTCTTATTCCAAGCCACTGAGGCGCTCGAGCTCCATTTTCTGCATTTTTTCTCTGCTGGGGTCGTTAAGGCGCCATTTGTTTACTCCTTCCCTGTACGTCTTTGCAGTTCACAGTACTACAGATAATACTTCTTTCCCTCAGTTATAACAGCCATTTCCATACACGATCTCGTTATGCTCTATGTAATAATCTTGTTACGAAACATGTCCAGAAAGGAAACGACTTGCTCAAGTTCTCAGTCAGTGACTTGGTAGGTACAGACCTAGATTTGTACCCATTTTACAAGCAAGAACATAGGAGAGGTTAGGCCAATATTAATAAAATAGTAACTAATTTCTGGTTACTATTATTGTTGTTGGTAAAGAACATACAGCCTAAGAAAAAGTCTTATAAGAGTTTGAACCAAACTGACACAATAGCCCAGAAGCAAAATCTCAACGGATTGAAAAATGCTCTAGGGAATGGTAGTTCTGCAACTTACTTTAAACATTAAAATAAAAGGAGGAGATGTAAGGAAGGGTATATGAAATTCATCGGCAGTAGGTTAGAAAAGTGACAGAAAGCAAAGTGGGAAAATCTCTGAGACTGGATAAAAAGTAAAATGGAGAGACACGTCTTTTATATTGGTGGGTATAGGATAGTAAACATTTACAGTACCTAGAGATGGTATGTGGGCAACATGGCAACAATGTGGTCTGGTGTTCTAGTGTAGGTGTTTGTGCCTTTTAGGGATCTGGAAAAGAAAATTACTGCGACATTTTAAAGGTATGTTATCCTAGATAGAAAAAGAAAAGAGACAATTTCAAAGGTAAAGACCAGCTTTTGTCAAGGAAGAAGCTACAGGCCTAGGATGTGACTACCCACCATGACCTGCTCTTAGTTAGGAATTTTTACATTCTGACCACCCACCCTGTGTGGTTACTTTGGTCTCTGGGTTTGTAAGATCAGCCACGCAGGCCTACCCTGATTTTGTCAGGTTTAGTATGTGGCCCTTTTTCATCCACATAGTGTACTTAATATGTTAGCATTTATCGTCAGATCCTCATACTTGTCCTGCGATACCTTTACTAGGTATGTAGCTGACTCCATTTACAGTTACAGAAAAAAGAAAGAATTAAGTGACGTGTCCAAGGTCAAATCACCAGTGTATCTCAGACTCAGAGAGTACTTTTTATAGTACTTCCTCTACAAAAGTAAAAGAGCAGCTGTTAAAATTAGAGCTTTTGTTAAGCCTCAGGGTCTCCTCTTAGTGACTCAAGGGGTTGTAAGAACACTAACTCATAAGGAGGTGAAAGAACTTTATTTTATTCTGTCCTACGAAACTGCCTTTTCATGCAAAACACATTCATATATTAATTGAAAGCTAGTGTTATTTAAATTATTGTATAGTTAGTCAGTCCCTTTCACTTATCATTCTGGAACTTTTTTTTTCTTTCTATTAGTTGTTCCATTCCACCCCCCTCCCCTACCCAATTTGCTCTCCCTGAAAATTCCTGCTTTCAAAACCTTAGAGAAGTGAACGTCCTCATAATTTTTGAAACATTTGGCACAAAATAGGTAACATCAGTGCAGTCCCTGAGGTCAGTTGATGCTTCTGTAACTGCCAAGGGAAGTGTTTACCTCCTTAGGTTTTTTTGAGTAAATAGAATTTGATGCTTGAAATGAACCATCTGTAAGATATATTATTCCTAAAGAGTCTTAGTACTGACTTTCACCTAATTATTGTCTGTAATTTTCTTCAAAAGAAATAGGTTTGGAAGAGAAATCTTTCAAAGGTTAATTATTTTCTTGCCCAGTTCTACTTTACCCATGTAAAAATAATGTTAACCTTTAAACAAGATAGCTAATGGTACTTATCTTGAAGGGGATAATTTATGCAGGAGAAGTTGTTTATATCTATTTTGACAATAGTTGGGTGGTAACTGCATAAGTGGTCTTTTAACTGATTTTTAATTGAGTGTTTAGAAGTTGGGTAATTGGATATGCCCTTTAAGTGGAAATTATTTTCTTCCTTGAGTGAGAAGTTATGACTGCAGTGATATTTTATTTTTCTCATACAGAATTCAAAGAATCGAACAACGAAAGCCTCAGAGCATTTGAAAGCTGATGGCAGTATGCAGTTCTAACACTGGCATGCACTTTTATGTGTTAACCTTATCAAGCCAAATTTTCCTCATGATGATACATATGAACAATGAAATAGATTTTTTAAATTGCACTTGAATATGTCATTCTGATTTGTCCCTTGACAAAATAACCAGTTCCCACCCTCCTGAAGAAATGGGCAGCCTTTCTCTGGCTTGCCTAGTGTAATCCAGAGTGCTCATTTCCCTATATGGAGCTTTGATTAGTTAGAAACATTCTTCCCAAACTAAATTTGAAATTTAAACTCATTTATTACTATAGTTCACCTAGTTTTATGAATTCTACTTTTGAGGGAAAAATAAAAATACCCTGGTATAAGGCATAGTTAATGGGGGTAGAGGAGGAGGTAAGTTTTCAAGCAATTCTAGAATTAAATTACATTATTTAACCTGAAAGTCACTTAGTTAATGAGTCTGTAGATGCAGCCAAAGTTCAGAGAGTAAGAAAGGGACAATGATACTAACCACGCCAAGTTCAATTTGTGAATTAATTCTTTACAGGCACTTAGAAGGCATGTGTACCTATATAGTAAGAAAAAGAAATTCTGTTAGGACAAAAGATGACATTGTGTTTCTTGTAAGTCCACAAGAGGGCTGAAAGCTTCCAATCTATTTATATAAGATACACATGCTTCCTTTTTCCTCCACAGTCCCTCGATCTTAATTGCCTAATAACTTTCCTGAGATTTTTGTGGGTTACATGATAGTTCTTTTTCTTCTCTCAGTAGTCCAGATGGGAAAAATGAGTGGGGCACCTAATGTTAGCTGCTCTGATGCATAACTCTTCTACCACCATCACCCTAGCATCATTTGCATCCGAACTACAAAAATTTAGTTAAAACGGAAATTTATTTTTTTCATAATTTCTAGTATGGCACTTCTCAACTTCCTGGGTGGTTTTTAACAAACCTGGTAAATGTAAAAGCTAAGGGCATCTACTTAACATAAAAACAAAAGGCATCCACTTAACAGAAAAGGCATCATTGGTTTTTCTCTTCATATTACGGATTGTTTTAAGTCAGACACTGTCTTCCCCCTATAAAATATACATCTATACTAAGAGTTGATTGTGTTACTCCAGATTCCTATCCCAGGCAGTCCGATGTCCAGTTATAAGCTTTTGTTGAAGCTGAGAGTGGATATGGGAGGGACTTAATTACTGAAGTAGATAATATAGGAACTTAAAAGGATACAAAAGGCCATTCGTATCCTGAAGGAGCTCACAGTATAATAGAAGAAATAGCCTGATCTAAACTTCATAAATACAAATAGAATAAAGCATGTAATCATTCAAAACAATACAGGAAAATAAATATTACAAATTCTATAAAAAATGTGTTCATGCCTTACTATAAGGCAGTTGCTTTTAAGTATGTTATCTTACTATTTAAAACAATCTTGTCAGATAGTATTGTCTTTATGCAGTTGAGAAGATGTAACTCTGAAAGATTAACTTCATTATCATTGCTACCACTCAGCTAGCAAATTGCAGAGCTTGGCTTCAAATCAAGGTTTTCTTCCATGTTCGGCTCTCAGGCTCTCCACTACCTCACAACTGCCTAGTGATTTGAGAGAGAATTAGCCAAAAAGTGAGTGCAACCTGGTGGCCAGTGGCCAAATTTGGCTTACATGCATTTTCTTTTTTTTTTTTAATATGAACATCTTTGGGCAGTGGCCAGCACTTCACTCTTTAAAGTTGTACACCGGGCCTCCTTGACACAAATTACTTGCTCCAGAAAGCATTTGTGCTTTCTATATCAGGCAGTAAACTGGGGACAGAGAGGAGCTATTCTCAGAAGTATTGGTATTGTGAAGTTACATCCAAGGGTGGAAGGATGACTTCATGAACAAGAATTGTGGAGAGTATTTGAAGAAGAAGAATTGGTAGTATTTATTATATAAAGGTGAGAGAGGTCAAGTATTGCACAGAGCTAGAAGTTATACCTGAACATGGCAGTTCTCCAACTTTAGTAAGCATCAGAATCAAATATAAAGCTAAAACAGATTGCTGAGCTCCACCCCAGATTGAGTACTTCTGGGGTGAAACCTGAGAATTTGTATTTCTAGCAAGTTCTGTGGTACTGCTAGTGTGGTCCAAGTATTAACACTTTGAAAATCACTGATTATCAGACTGTAGGGCACTTACGGAGAAGAGCTTAAGCCAAGGTTTTGCTCCTGTGTTTCTCTTGTTTTAAGTATAGTAGGAATTGCTTGATGTAGCCTGTTTAGAAAATAAGTGAAGAAAATTAAATTAGTCTGTTATTAATTAGAGGTTACAGTTTTAACATTTTTGAACTTCCAATTCCTTTTTTCTAAAAAAGTTCACTTTAAAAAAGAAACCAAAGTTGTATAATAATCATCATAGCTATTAACACTTAATTAGGCATCTACTGTGCACCAAGGTCTTTGCACATATTTATTTAATCCTTATCCTTATTAGCCAGGTACTATTATTATCATTCTTATTTTACAGATGAAGAAACTGAGGCACAGAGGGGTTAAGTAACTTGCTCAGTGTTTCACTGCTGGTAAGTAACATAATTACTATTAAAATCCAGGCAATCTGGCCCCAGAGCCTGTATGCTTAATTAACCATAATGCTATACTGACTCTTATGCTGTACTATAGTGCATACTTGGTGTTAACCTGTATTGTTTAATTACATCATGAACAATCTTGATAACTTAAGTATTCTTATCCAGCATTTGAAAGCCTACTTTTTTCTTTCCTTTACAGGTATTCCTTGTTTTATTGCATTTTGCTTTATTGTGCTTTGCAGATACTACATTTTTTACAAATTGAAGGTTTGTGGCAACCTTGCATCAAGCAAGTCTTCTGGTGTGATTTTCTAACAGCATTTGCTCACTTTGTGTCTTTGTGTCTATTCCTGGTGAAGATGCTGTGAAGATTGTTGAAATGACAACAAAGGATTTAGAATATTGATAAACTTTGTTGATAAAGCAGCAGCATTGCAGCATTGTTTGAGAGGACAGACTCCAATTTTGAAAGAAGTTCTCCTGTGGGTAAAATGCTATCAAACAGCATTGCTTGCTACAGAGAAATCATCTGTGAAAGGAAAGGTCAGTGCAGCAAATTTCATTGTTGTCTTATTTTAAGAAATGGTTGCAGCCACTTCAACCTTCAACAGCCACCACCCTGATCAGTCAGCAGCCATCAGCATCGAAGCAAGACCCTCCACCAGCAAAAAGATTGTAACTCACTGAAGGCTCAGATGGGATGATTAGCATTTTTGAACAATAAAGTATTTTTAAATTAAGGTATGTATATGTTTTAGATCTAATACCATTGCATACTTAATAGACTACAGTATATTATAAACATAACTGTTATATGCACTAAGAAACCAAACAATTCATGTGACTTGCTTTATTGCAATTTTTACTTTATTATGATGGTTTGGAAGTGAACCCACAGTATCTCTGAGGTATGCTTATAAAATATTTCAAACATTCAAAAGTGTACAGCAAAATAATATTTGATATATTCATGTACCCTCTACTTGGTTTAGCAAATGTTAATACTTCAGCATACTTGCTTTAGAACCCCCTTTCCAAGAGGAAAAAAAAAATCAAATTTAGTAAGACTATGATATTGAGCTTTAATTTTACCTAAAACAAAATTGTGCCTTATATTACCATTGCTGTTATGCTATCCCAGTGAACACTACTCCTTTCACACCCATGTGCTTAATTAATTACTTGGTGATAAATATAATAAACAGATAGTAACATAAAGCTAGGTAAGGTGACTTGTATGGCCTACTCAGTTTTCATGCTGCTTGGCCCACCTCCAGGTGGTGAAGGTCAAATTCTACCAAGGTAGCATCTCAGCATTGCCTGATAGAACTGTCTGCAGTGATGTAAAAATCTTATGCATGTCCTGTCCAGTACAGTAGCCACTAGCCACATGTGGCTTTTAGGTACTTGAAATGTGGCTACTGCAATTGAGAAACTGAACTGTATATTTTATTTAATTAGCCACATGTGGCTAGTGGCTATCATATTGGACAGCACAGATCTAAGTCCTCAAAGTCCATTTTAAAATTAGTGAGTCCCCAAATTCTAGTGAGTTCTGGCTCTAGTAGAGGGTTAGGGGATGGGGACTGACTTCAGAAGGGAACAAGGGAACTTTTTGGGATGATGGAAATTTTCTTTATCTTGGTTATTATCATGGTGACACAGATATATATGTTTGCCAAAACTCATCCTGTGCTCTTAAAATGGGTGTTTTTGATGTGTGTAAATTATGTCTGAATGAAGTTGATTTTACAGAGTTGAGTTTTAGAGATAGTAGTTTTACCTCGTGTATATCTAAAGCATGCCTTCTGTCTTCCATTTTTTTCCTTATAATCACCAGTCATGACTACATTACCATCCCTATATGATCTGGCCCCTGACTACTTTTCTGACATTATTTCCTGACTGCGCTTTAGCCACACTGGCTTTCTGGTTGATCCTCAAATACTCAAAGTACATTCCTGTCTCAAGGCCTTTGAACTTGCTCTTCTCCTTCCTAGAAAACTTTCCCCACATGTTCATTTAGGTGTCTGCTCAAATGTCAGACAATGAAGCCATTCCTGCAAGCCTTTCTAAAACAGTACCTCTGTCCTTTCAACTCTGTTCCCTAATCTTGCTCACTTCCTTTACAGCACTAATTACTGTCTGAAATTATATAACTATTTATCTATTGTCCTCCTTCCCCATTAGACTGCAAGGCTGTTCATAAGGGTAGGGAGTTTGTTGATTGTTAAATTCCCTGTGCCAGACACACAGGAGCCTGAGTAAATATTGTTAAATGAATGAATGAATGACTGTCATCCATGGCAGTGTTTCTAAGCCTGAGTTCATAGAAAAATCCACAAATTTTCAACAAGATTAAAAACATTTTGTGTTGCTATTTTGATACTAATCTATAACAGTGATATTTATGGTTTTCCAAGTGAATACCTTGAAACATCAAGTTTTGAGTGCCTGAGTTCACATTGAGTTTGTTTTAATCAGATGAAAGCTAAAGGACAACATGACACAATGTATGGATAAAGATTTCACAGTAATTTTGGTAAAGTGTTGCATCATCACATGTCACACAGTAGCCCAGACAAGTCAAACTCAAAAGAACCAGCACTTCGCACAACACTCACATGTATACATGTGCTTACACTCACAACTTACTGTAAGAGAACTAGTAAATACACAGTGAAGAATTGTTTTTGTTGTCCCCAGCAATAATTAGATTAGGTACTATATAATTCAGATTTCAAATACTCAAAAATACCCTTTTAAAAAATTTTATTTTTTTTAAGTTTTTTTTTTTTTTTTTCATTTTTAGAGAGAAGGAAAGAGCGGGAGAAAGAGAGGGAGAGAAACATTGATGTTGGGGAGAAACATTAATCAGTTGTCTCTTGCATATTCCCCATTCAGGCCCGCAACCCAGGCATGTGCCCTGACTGGGAATTGAACCGGTAATTTTTTCTTTGCAGAATGACACCCAACCAAGTTACACCAGTCAGTGCTATTTATATATTCTTACAGAGAGTGGAAGGGAGGGAGAAATAAAAGTAGAGAAACATCGATGGTGAGAGTAACATCGATCACCCTGACCAAGTCCACGCCTTTCTGGCTTGAATGTGTGACCTTTCACTTTGCAGGATGACCCCAACCAAGCTACATAGGTCAGGGTGATACTAACCCTATCTTATAGTGAATAATATTGCTTCACAGAGTTATCAAGTGATAATTAAAATTGGCATTCCAGGATTTTGTAGCACCAGAATTTTTAATAAAATATAAGACCCAATTATCTAGAACTAGCAGCAAAAAACCTGAAAGTTATTAATTACTACAATGTATTTGTACAAACAGGTTATCATTTGCATTGACATTATTAAAGTAAACATAAAGAGACACATTTAATATAGATCAGAAGTTGAATCTTACTGCTCATAAACATAACATTTTACAATTCAAATTAACATTAATTTTAAATGGCTGAACCAAATAACCGCTATCTTTAGAGAAAGAGAATGTTTATTACTGCAATTATATTACCTTTGCCTCTTTTTCTTTTCCCTTTATTTAGAACCCAAGGGTTACTTTGGGGATAAAAGAAAATAAAGTTCAAGAATTTTCTAGAAGAAACATCTGCTGTATCTTTATTCTGGTAACAATTTTGAGTTTCTGTATAATGGCCTGACTTTTTCTAAACCTTCTAACTCTATCCCAAATGTAGTCTAATTCAGTTCCTTTCATGAGTATAACATAAAAAGTCAGGACAAGTAGTACCTGACATGTTTTCAATATGTATAGTTTCATACAGCATATTTTAATAGGTGACAGAAGAGCATACTTTTTAGCCCTATGGATCATTTATATATACATTTCATAGTATTCCAAGATATAAATGCATCATAATGATGATGTACAAGAACTTAAACCCAAGGCAGTCTGCAAGCAGGGGTTTTTGTTTCAGCGGGCAGCAGTATACTATTGTAGAAAATAATGTGTGTGCTCTTAAGTTAAAGCATTGGCAATAGATGTCAGCAGATCACAATATAAGAGAGCACCTGAAATTGAACATTGGTAAAAATAACAATAAATGGACAGTACACCTTTAACAAGGACTCCTCTCACTGAGCATTTTCCCACTCAAGTACTAATTATATATACCTGGAATTCGTGAATGTGTGCTCCATGAATTCTATGGATGGATATTAACAGGTATCATGTTGAGGGAAGGGCCTAATAGTGAAATAAGGTTAGGAAATGATGAATAAACTAAGTTTTGGCTTATGAACCTTTCTATGCTGATAACATTGTGACTTCAGAGAGCAGCAGCGATGGCTCCAGAATGTCTGACAGAAGAAGGACTTAGTGTCAAGAGTCTCCTCGCAGCATAAGATACTAGGATATGTCCTTCAGTCACATTTATTTGTTTTGCATACTTGTATTTAGAATGTGTATTTGGGGGTGATCTGGAGAAACTGATAGAGATAATGGGGGTGTTTAGTGCCCTAAGCTGTGCCTTGGCACTGTTATTGATATGTAGCATTTCCACACTTTGGCTACAAAAACATTTTGAATCTGTGTGTTAAAGGCACACATTTTAAGAAAAACCAGCTCACACAAATAGTACCTATCATTATGGTCTCTAGTTTTATCAGTGTGCTTGAAGAGGAATTAACGCTTGCCCATATTTTTTGGTAGTTTATGGAGGTGTTTTCCATTTAATGTTTTAATCCAGCTGTTATATATTTTTGTATATAATGGAGAGGTTTATCAATTTATTTTATATTGCAAAATACCAGTTGTCCCAAAACCTTACTTTAAGTGTGGCTTTGGTTTTATTTCCAGGTTCAGAACCCTTCACATCAACTTACCAGTAAGTTCAATATGTGAAACAGATAAACGCAGTTGAAATGGTACAAGATAAGAGTTATTTCAACCTGCCAGCTGCCCTGCCCTCATCCTACTCTCCCCACAGGAGAAGCTCCAGGGAGTACTTTAAAAACCATTGGAAAAAATCATCCCCTCATAAATGACTTGAAATGCCACATCTGTGATAGGCTACATTAAAATTTTTACTTATTCTAATTATTTTTCTGTTTTCTTTCAATCTTATATTTTTAAAATTTATTTTATTATGTTGTTACTGTTGTCCCAATTTCTTTTCCCTTTGCTCCCCTCGACCCAGTAACCGCCCACCCTCCAGAAATCCCATCCCCCTTAGTTCATGTCCAGGGGTCATGCATATAAGTTCTATGGCTTCACCTTTTCCTATATTATTCTTAACTTCCTCCTATTTTGTACCAACCAATTATGCTTCTTAATCCCCGCACCGTTTCCCCACTTCTCTCCCTTCCCCCTCCCAGCTAATAACCCTCCAAATGATCCCCATACCTGTGATTATGTTCCTATTCTGGTTTGCTTAGTTGGATTTTGTTTTTATTTTTTAGATTCAGTTGTTGATAGTTGTGAGTCTGTTGTCATTTTAGTGTTAATAGTTTTTATCTTCTTTTTCTTAAGTCCCTTTAACATTTCATATAATGCTTGGTGATGATGAACTCCTTTAGCTTTACCTTGTCTGGGAAGCACTTTATCTGACCTTCCATTCTAAATGATAGCTTTGCTGGATAGAGTAATCTTGGTCCTAAGTCCTTGCTTTTCATTACTTTGAGTACTTCTTGCCAGTCCCTTCTTTCCTGCAAAGTTCTTTTTGAGAAATCAGCTGATAATCTTATAGGCACCCCTTTGTAGGTAACTTTCTGCTTTCCTCTTGCTGCTTCTAAGATTCTTTTTCTTGAACTTTTGGCATTTTAAGTATGATGTGTCTTGGTGTGGTCCCTCTTTGGGTCTAGCTTGTTTGGGACACTCTCTGCTTCCTGGATGTGTATGTCTATTTCCTTCCCCAAATTAGGGAAGTTTTCCTTCATTATTTTTTACATAAGGTTTTGATTTCTTGTTCTTCCTCTTCTCCTTCTGGCACCCCTATGATTTGGGTCTTGGCTCGTTTAAAGTTGTCCCAGAGGTTCCTAAGCCTCTCCTAATCTTTTTTTCAATTCTTGTTTCGTTTCTTCATTCTATACTGGTTGACTGTTTTTTTCTTCCTTTTAATCCAAATCATTGATTTGAACCCCAGTTTCCTTCCCTTCACCATTGGTTTTGTGTGGATTTTCCTTCGTTTCATTTAGCATAGCCTTCACTTCTTCCTTATGTGTTTGCTGTACTTAAGCATATCTCTCAAGTCTATGAGCATCTTTAACACCAATGTTTTGAACTCTACATCAGTTAGATTAGCTAACTCCTCGTCTTTTCGCTGGCTTTATCCTCATCACTTAGTTCTCCCTCTGGAATCTTGATCTGTTCCTCTTTTGGGCCATACTTCTCTGTCTCCTAATCTTGACAGATTCCCTTGTTTGCCTCTGTGTCTGAGGTAGAGCTGTTGCACCTGTTACATTGTAAGGGGTAGAACCTTAGCTATTTGTCAGTACAGGGTGACACGTTTCACTGCGTTGTGGTGCTGTATGTGGAGAAGGGGTCTGAGAGAGAACAATGCCACTTGCTTAGCACTTGCCTCTTTTCCAGGCACTTCACCCACTTTCGTATGAGAGTGGTGCCTCTAGCTGTTGCCCTGGTCATCGTTCCCAGAGTGGGTGGGTCTGCGGATGTTCTAGGACCCTGGGGGCTCTTTAAACAAGTGGATTCTGCTGAGAGACCAGCAGTTTCTTCCTCTGCCCCAGCCCCCACTGGTTTTTACAGTCAGAAGCAATGAGGCTTTATTTTCCCCAGCAATGGGACCATAAGTTGTGTGGTCTGATGTGGGGCTGGGAGTGCTTCCCAGGTGTCCCTCCCTACTTTTTAAAACCAGTGACTGCAGTTTCTGCTGGTCTGCCACTGCCACCACACTGCTTCCTCTCTGTCCCGGCTCTGCCCCTCTTACCCATCTAGTTGAGTATTTCTTCTTTATATCTGTGTTGGACTTCCATGCAGCTCGATTTTATGGAACTTCTGCTTGTCTCTAAAGTTTTTAGATAGTTGTATTCCTTCTTAGTTGTGGAGGGAGACACAGCGTATCTATGTAGGCCTCCATCCAATCTCATATTTTAAGTTATGGAGCCAAAGAACTTTATCATATAACAAAAGAAGAAATTGAAACACCTAATTAGTAAAATAACAACAACATGGGGTCTTTTGGGGCCTGTAAAATTAGCATATTTCTTTAGAATAATATCTATTATTGTCAAGAGTTAACTAAGTACCTTCAATATAGGGAAGATTAACTTGGTAAAACTATGTATTGGTCAATAATTTGATAATATGTATCACCAGTTTACAATATTGATATTCTTCAGTCCATTTCTTTAACCCTAAAGAACTAACCAAAAGTGTATGGAAATATTTTTGTATTTATAGTATTGAAAATAAACCAAATGTGCGACTGGTTAAATGAATCCTACACAACCATAAGACAGAATACTCTTCAGCCATTACAGTGATGATGTAAAAAGAAAATATATACCATACTAAACACCTTAATTGTATGGTCTGTCTTTAAGCCTTACAATATCTCTAGATAATAGGTTTTATTCCCATTTATAGATTAGAAAACATAGATGTTAAGTTCCAACCTCTAGTAAAGTAGTGTTGCTGGAATTCAGCCCATGTCTGCTCCTAATCCTTGCTCTTAATCACTGTCCAAATAATACAGGAAAATATTTATTTTTTACTAAGTTATTGTTTAACACAGTTTGACATTAAATAAACAAAAACCCTTCCTTCTTTATGCAATCGTGTCTTCCTTTCCAAAGTTACTGATGCTTGGTAATTCCCCCCCCAAATGAATCTACCTTTATACATTTAAAAAATTGGTTTTGGAAGTATTAAATGCCTGCTCTAAGAACTCAATACTGAAAGTTATAAATTAGCTGCACCCTTAATCATAAAATATATCTCTGTATATGATTGGATGTAGTTGTGGTCTCTGTTTTATGATCTGTCAGTTCTATCTCTTTTTGCTCTAATGTCAACTTTATAGGCCCTGGTTGGGGATAGAGACAAACCAGAAGGGCAAACTGAGTGGAAATGTGTATATCTGGATGGCTAACTTTCAACACAAGAATCCATTTTGTAGGTGTTGTGCATGGTGGTTAGAAGCGCTGGTTCTGGAGCCCGACTAGCTAGATTAAGTCCCAGCTTTTGAACTTGGGTAACTTTTTTGTCCTGTTAGTGCCTCAGTGTCTTCATAAAATTAAGGCGGTCGTTGTACCTACCTCATAAGATTGTGGTGAGGAATAAATTAGTTAATGCATGTAAAGTGCTTAAAACAGTGCTTGGGACACAGTAAGGGTTTAGTCATTATCTAAAATTGTCAAGATGATGATGGTGGGGGTGGTGATAATGGACGGGTACAGAGATGGGGAAAGAGAAGAAAAACAACTCATGAGGACTTACTGCGTGCCATATACTCATATGATCTCCCCATTTGATCTCTCTGAGTTAAATAGTTTTGTCATTCCCTTTTTATGCAGATCAGGAGCCTAAAATTCAGGGAGGTTACCTATGGAAGCAGTAGAATGAATCATTAGACCCATTTCAGAGACTAAGAACAAGGTAAATACTGAAAGCCACCTGGCCAGGAGATAGCAGAATACTGTGGAATGAAATGAAAAACAGGCCTGCAGAGCTGTACCACCTTTTAGGACCAAGTGGGCAGTGTTTTCACATTCAGGACTGGCTGTGTGCCCATCCAGTATCAGAAAACTGCTTTGGAAATCCAGCTGTTTTTGTGCTCGTATATTTTCTGTCAGTGTTTTCTGTTTTGTTTCCCCTAGTCTGTACTAAAATTATTTCTGAATTATCAGTCTTTTTGATTTGTACTTTGAAGGAGTAAAAAGGGAAAAGGAATCCATAGAGCTTTCAGGAAGAACATGTCAGTTAGACGCCAGGTGTACTGGGCTTCAAATGCGAAAAGCCCACAAGGGAGAAGAAACTCAAGGAGGAAAAGCCTTTTCCCTGGAGGCTTTTGGAGTAGTCTGTCCTCTAACCTTGGAGGGTTTTGAACAATGTTTCCTAGAGAAATGGCCTCTCATTTACTTATCTGTCCAGCATGACTCATCCACAAGATAGTCAACTAAGTGGAATTTTATGGTATTTATGTTTTTGTGACTTTATAATCATGGTGATGTGGAAAGAGTATGGACTTTGGAGTCAGACCTCAGGTAAATTCCTGGCTTTGTCACTTAGTAGTTGTGTAATTTTGTCCTAGTTAATCACTTCTCTGGGCTTCTTCATCTACAAAATAGAAATAATGAAGTCTGTGTCATAGAATTGATATGAAAACGAGATGAGGCAGCAAAAATAAAAGTGAACAGTATAAACTCTGGCATGTTTTCTCTGCCTTTCCTTTCTCTGTCAGGTTGTGGGTTTGGATGAGCATTCGGCCATGTCTTATATTTATTTTTATACTTTTCTACTGCATCCAGTACAGTGGTTTGTTTCCAGTGAGTATCCTATCAACACCTACTGAATGACAGTAGCATACATGCACAGAAACTGAATAATGGGTAAACACTTTAATGTGTTTTTTAATTAAAAAATTTTTTTCAGTTACAGTTAGCATTCATTATTACATTAGTGTCAGGTATAGACATAGTGGTTAGACACTTATATACCTTACAAAGTGATCAACCCAATAAGTCTAGTATCCATCTGACACCAAATATATAGTTATTAGAATATTATTGACTGCATTCCCTGTGCTGTACTTCACATCCCTGTGACTATTTTGTAACTGCCAATCTGTACTTCTTAATCCCTTCGCCTTTTTCATGCAGTTCCCCTCCCTTTTATGTGTATTTTAATGTTTGTAAATCTGTTTATTCTGTCACAGAAAAACTGCCAAATGTAGATAAATAAGATGTGGAGTCAGGGCTGAGGAGCTGGGCCAGTTGTTTCCTGAACCGGGCCACCAGCTGCTGGAGTGAGTGGATGCTAAGCCCTCGGCCCCTTCTGCTTACAGAGCCCCTGAGAGCAGCTTGTTTCAGTTTATTCAAAAACAGCCTGTGTGGTAGGGTAAATGCCAGACACATTCCTTCTGACCCTAGGGGTTCCTCTCATAAATGATTTGCTGTTCTTGATTTAAGTGTTTTCTTTTTATCTTTTAATTATGAAATACTTAAAATGTAAAGGAAATAATGTGATGCTCATTTTCCCATAAATTGAGATTGCTGTAATTGCTGTCTTTTAAAATTTTTTAACTTATTTTCAGACTTTCAGAAAAGTCATATATATATTAAAAAGAGTTCTCACTTACCCTTCAGTTTTCCAAGGGTTAATATTTTACCGCATTTGCTTGTCCTTGTCTCTCTATATTACATATGCAGATTATTTTTTTCTGGACCATGTAAAAGAACATTTTTCTTCCTTCCTTCCTTCCTTCCAAATAAAATATTTTAGGTAGAACTAAAAGTTCTTCGCTTCACCTATCTCCTTCTCTCCCTCCCGGCTTCTTCTGGCCTTTGTTAGACAATCTGTTGTCTTACTTCTTTTGGTCCTTTTACTACATACGGTTAAACCCATAGCTATTGAATTTTTATCATTTGATGAGACTTGCTTTATGACCTAGTACATGATCACTTTTACAAACATTCCATATGACCTGAGAAAGAATGTGCGCTCTTAATTCTTTAATAAGCAGCTATAAACCACTTACAACAGTGCTTGGCACATTGTATGCCCCATATAGTGTTAAATTTTAAAAATAATCATATGGTGTACAGTTATATATAAGTCCACTAGCTCAAATGTTAACTGTCTTGTTCAAATTTTGTATGTCTGAGCTCTCAATTTTTTGACAAGTGTGCTAAAAAACTCCCTGTGATTGCAGATGTATACATATTTGCATGTATTCTGCCAATATTTGCTCCCTGGCATGGGAGTAAGAGATCCCGGTCAGTTGTCCGGATCCCATTCCCTGCTCCCTCCCATTGGTGAAGACCACGCGTCATTGCCCAGCAGAGGGCTAAGACGGAAGTCAGGGCACTGACTGAGTGGAAAAAGCATCATAGAGATAAGAAAGTTCATGAATTCAAACACAAAGAATCAGTGGGTTGACATCTGCTTTTTGTAAAGTTTTGCTCTGCAACTTAATCATCACTTACTACACTATGATATTTCTCCTCTCAAATGCCCTCTGGTATAAGCCAGCTTTTGGGATAATAGTCACCAAATTCATTTTTTCCGGTATTTCAAAACTAAACTTCAATATTCATATGATACCTGTGGGACTGGAAGGTTGGGAAGAAATATTTCTTAATTGATTCGATAAAAATCGAATATTGTTGGGTGTATAGTGGTGAACAAAATACACCTGAAGAAGTGGGAAAAATAGGCAAGAAACAAGTAAACCCAAATAAATTGTGAAAATTGCTGTAAGAGAAAAGAATTATTTCTGTAAGGGTGAAACAATAGGTGGGGGAGTGTACTGTGAAGAGGATCGACCAGCTTAGGGAAGGTCATGGGCCGGGAGGGACCTTGGCAACTGAAAGGCTGAAGGAAGCCAGAAAGGTGGGAACAGTCAGTGGCCCAGAGGAGATTGAACAGTCTCAGGGGCTACCTCACATAGGGCTGTGTGAGCCATGTTAGACCTTCTGATTTTATTCCAGAAATTGGAGTCCATTGAAGGGTTTTAAGCAGAGAATGAGATGCCTGGAATTATGATTTTAAATATAACTTCAGCTAGTAGGTGGAGAATGACTAGGGAAGATCAAGAGTGGAAGCACGGATGCCATTCAGAGGAACTTTGGCAAATGGAGATTTGTGATGACTTCGGGATATGGTTCGCTCTTGGCAAAGAGTTTACAAAACCACAATGCACATAAAAGAGACTTAAACTAACTTCATCTGTAAAAAATTATTTGTACAGTTCATGATGATCCATAGCAAACACTTCACAGCTCTAAAGGGTCTAGAGTTACAGTATAACCATACTCCCACTCCTAAATTAAATTTGTGAATATTTTCTAAATTTTTTAAAACATTTAAACTTCTGTAAAAAGAATACAATAAACTCCCATTACTTTGGTAATTAGTTACTCAGTGATTAAGTTAGCTGACATTTATTTTATCTGTCACTTTTTTCTTTGCTGAAATATTTAAAAGCAAATCCCAAATATGTAATTTTGTCCCTTTATATTTTAAGGATCCATCTCTAAAATATGAACATCTTATATACCACAAAACCATATTCACAAAACTGACCATTTATTGCTAACATCTAATGCATATTCTATAACCAAATTTCCTTGATATCTCAAAAATCTCTCTCTATAGTTGGTTTATTCAAAACAGATCCACACAATGCTTTTAGTTGTTACATCTTTTAGATCTCTTTTAATCCAGGGAACTACTGTCTTTTTTCTCTTGTTTTCTTTTCTTTTTCCTTTTTTAAATATTCATGTCATTGACCTGTTGTAGATTCCTTTTCCTGAAAAATGTCTAAATATTTCATAACAGAACTCATTTTTTAAAGATTTTACTTAGAGAGATGGGAAGGGAGAGAACCATTGATCTGCTGCCACTCACATATGCCCTGACTAAGGACCGAACCCACAACCCAGGCATGTGCACTTACTGGGAATCGAATCAGCAGTCTTTTGCCTTGCAGAATGATGCCCAACCAACTTGAGCAACAATGGTCAGGGTAAAACTATTTTTTTAAAAAAAGGACAAAATATGGCATTTGAACCTTTAAACTTCCAGTAAGTCAGATCATCTCTCTGGAATGTTCTTTGAAGTGTCTGGCATACAATACAGTCCAGTGAACCATGAACATTCATCACTCTTGGCACGTAGATTCACTCTGTTAAATAAGAGTGCTTGTGCTTAATGTTTTAATTTTATTATCAGTCTTCTCAGGTTCTTGACCTGCTTACTCACTGTGAATTTTCTACTGTTATTAAACTAACAGAATCTGAAAATAGCACAGTTTCTCAAATGTTTTTAAGAACAATTAAGATAATGCTTCAGTTTGCTAACCTCAGCCTTCTTCACCTCAGAAATTAGAAAATTAAAAACAGTTGAACTGGAGGTAGCATCAGTTAAAGTCAAATTTGGTTCCACTTTAAGGAAACAATGCATGTTTTCTTCACCTCAATGTCTGTCTCTGAGAAGGAACAATTTCGCTTTCTTTGCTATCATTAGCTTCTGTTGCCCATGGAGCAGAGAATCTAGTCACCTACAGTAACTAGAACTAGATCACTAGTTCTTTTTGCTTTGTTGTTTCAGCATGGTATAATGCATGAATATTGTAAAATTAAAGTAAAAGTTTTAAAATATCCATCTAATATTAATCATTTTGAAACATTCATTTGATTATTCAAATGCCAGGTATAATTCTAAATCAAGCATAAACCATATTTACAAAAAAAAAAAGATATTTAATGTTATTTCACTTCTACCAAAAAAAAAAAAAAAAAGAAGCAGCATCTTTATTGAACATGTGCTCCCATGTTCTGGACTTAATCCCAGCTCTACCATTTACAAGCTAGAGAAATCATTTAACTTTTCTGAGCCATAGTTTTTTGTGTGTGTAAAATGAACATACGCTACTTAATTTATAGGGACTTAGGGATAGTGGGACTGATTTTAAAGTGTTGCTTGAGTAATTCTAGGTTACTCTATTAGTTCAGGCCCTAAAGTAGGAGGCACTTGACAGATACATATTAGTTATTTTGAGATGAAAGTGACAAGGTTGGGAGCCAGGACCCTTGAATCCTCAAGCTATTGTGGCTTCAGCTGCCCTATTTTGGCCCATATAACAAATAAGTGTGTAGCAGACCAGACCAGAAAGACACTGACCATAGATAAGGGCAATGTCTGGTATGAATTGGCCTAAAATTGGAACATTCATGAGAGATTTTGAGGAGTTACCTAATTTGACCTCCTAGTCATTCAAAGGAATTCTGCTATACACCAGGATTTAGTGGTTGACAGGTTGTGCTCCAATTGTCCCCATTACAAATTTTATATGAGTTTTTTGTACATATATCTTTGGATCATTTAGGAATACGAGGTCTTTCCAGAAAAAGTCCAACCATTGTTAATATAATGAGAATGGTTTGCACAACATCAATGTAACCTGGCAGCCAAGGAGAGTGGACTGGAATGCACATGTGTGAACGATGACGACTTCACTGTACTACTTAGTGAGGGTGGTAGACATCATGATGTGAGCCTGTGTACTGTGTGGCTGTTGCATTCAAAATGACTGAGCAAGTAGAGCAGTGAATCTGCATCAAATTTTGTGTTAAGCTTAAACATTCCTCCAAGAAACTGGGTGATTCAGAATATCACAGCTATGGGCAACCGGTGACTGGCAGCTTCTTCATGACAACGCACCTGCTTATGCATTACATTTCATGCAGAGTTTTTTGGCGAAACATCAAATCACCTGAGTGACTCAATCCCCCTACAGCCCAGAGTTGGTGCCTTGTGACTTCTGGCTTTTCCCAAAACTAAAATCCCTTTTAAAAGGGAAGAGATTTCAGACCCTCAGTGAGATTCAGAAAAATATGATGGGGCAGCTGATAGCAACTGGGAGAACTGTGTGAAGTTCCAAGGTGCCTATTTTGAAGGGAACTGAGGCATCATTGTCTTAGCTACGATGTTTCTTTTATCTTGTATTTTCTTCAATAAATGTCTCTAATATCTTTCTTTTGAGAAATCAGCTGACAATCATGTGAACTCTTTTGTAGGTAACTTTCTTTTGCTGCTTTTAAGATTCTTGTCTTTAACCTTTGGCATTTTAATTATTATGTGTTTTGGTGTGGTCCTCTTTGGGTCTAGCTTGTTTGGGATTTTCTGTGCTTCTTAGACTTGTCTATTTCCTTCGCCAAATTTGGGAAGTTTTTCTTCATTATTTTTTCAAGTAAGTTTTCAATTTCTTGCTCTTCCTCTTCTCTTTCTGGCACCCCTGTGATTTGGATGTTGGCACTTTTGGAGATTCCCAGAGTGTTATTCTCTCCTTGTATTTTTAAGTTCTTATTTTTTCATTCTGTACTGGTTAACTGCTTATTTCTTCCTTGTGTTCCAAATCATTGATTTGAACCCTGGCTGCCTTTCCTTCACTATTGGATTCATGTGGATTTTTCTTCATTTCATTTAGTATAGCCTCATTTCTTCCCTTAAACGTTTGCCGTACTCAATCATTTCTGTGAGCATCGTTATCACAGTGTTTTGAACTCCATGTCTGTTAGGTTGACTATCTCCTCCCTGCTTAGTTCTGTCTCTGGAGCCTGGATCTGCTCCCTCTTTTGGGCCATACTTCTCTATTTTCTCATCTTGACAGCCTCCTGTGTTTCCCTCTGTGTCTTAGGTAGAGCTGTTGCACATGTTACATTGTAAGGGACAGAGCCTCAGGTATTCATCAGTGCATCAGTGCTGGGCAACTGGTTTCATAGCCTTGTGGTGCTATATGTGGGGGAGGGGTTGAAGAGGGAACAATGTCACTTGCTCAGCCCGCACCCCCTTTCCAGTCACTTCACCTGCTTCCCTTATGCGACTGGTGCCCCCCTAGCTGTTGTCCAGGTAATGATTCCCAGAGTGGGTGGTTTTGCATACATTCTAGGAATATGGAGACCCTCTAAATGGACTCTCCTGAGAGGCTGGCAGTTTATTCCACCACCCCAACCCACACGGTTTTCACAGCCAGAAGCAATGAGGCTTTATTTTCCCAGCGCTGGAACCATGAGCTGTGCTGTCTGGCCTGTGATTGGGATCACTCTCCAGGTGTTGCTCCCAGCTTTTATAATGTGTGACTGCTCTTTCTGCTGGCCAGCTGCAGCCTCTGCCTTGCTACCGCTGCCCTTGCCACAGCCAGCACACCTCATCCTCTCTGCCGTGGCTCCTACCTGTCTGGATGAGTATTGCTTCTTTATATCTTTGTTTTTTGGACTTCCATGCAATTCAGTTTTCTGGTAGTTCTGGTTGTTTTTTTGTTTCGAGGTAGCTGTAGTCCTTATGGTTGTGCAAGGAGGTGAAGCGTGTCTACCTATGCCTCCCTCTTGGCCAGAAGTCCTGTTTTCCACATTACATGACTATATACCTTCTAAACAAACCTCGTATTTCAGTACTCTATATTACAACAAGTGGGATTACTGGTTCAAAGGAAACACATTTAAAATGTTAAGTTCTCCCAATATGCCATCCCCTAAACCTGTATGCTTCCACCGATATTGTATGGGCATACATTAACATGGGATGCTATCAGTCTTTTATTTTGATAGGCAGAGGCCTGCTGAGGTGAGGGCAGTGGGAGCGGCCGCTCCTGGGAAGAATATTTTACCAGTGGCATATTTTGGAATAGCTAGAACATGATGATAAATTTTATTATTTTTTTAAAAATTCTCTAAAGGCAATACACCTCCATATTACCTGTTATCCTTCTTGCTGACAACTCACATTGCCCAGATCCCCTTGACATACCACTGCTGAGAGGTAAAAGGAACCATTTTGCTTTAATTTGCATTTCTCTGATTACTAGTGAAGTTGAACATATGCTTATTTGTTTATTGGCATTTTGTATTTTGTATCTTGTAATTTATCACTGAATTATCTAATTATATCCTTGGCCTGTTTTTCTCTTTTGGTTATTTTTTCTTTTTCTTACTGTTTTAAAATAACTCTTAATATATTAGGAATATAACCATTTGTTGCACCGTGTAGTGCAGCAGTTCTCAACCTGTGGGTCGCGACCCCTTTGGGGGTCGAATGACCCTTTCACAGGGGTCGCCTAAGACCATTGGAAAAACACATATAATTATATATTGTTTTTGTGATTAATCACTATGCTTTAATTATGTTCAATTTGTCACAATGAAAATACATCCTGCATATCAGATATTTAGATTAAGATTCATAACAGTAGCAAAATTACAGTTATGAAGTAGCAACGAAAATAATTTTATGGTTGGGGGTCACCACAACATGAGGAACTGTATTAAAGGGTCACGGCATTAGGAAGGTTGAGAACCACTGGTGTAGCAAGTATTTTCTCTGTGCATTATCATTTAACTCAATGGTCTCTTTTGCTATTTAGAAGTTATGTTGGTGTTTGGCAAAGGGTACAATTGAGTTTCTATTTTATTTAAATTATTTAAAAATAGAAATATTAGGAAATGAGAATACATTTTAAAAACCCATCAAAAGGCCAAGTGGGAAAACCACTGTGCGCATCTTAGCAGGGAGCAATGCCCAGGATCAAAGCAAAGTGTGGCAACAGACTTGGGGTGCCCATCCTTGATGCCCTCTTCTTGTCTACCACTTTCTCTCTCTCACCCTATGCTATTGTTCCCTCAATTCTTAGGGAAGAAGGATGAACAAAAGGAAGGCAGGTCTCTGTACAAAAGTGTTTAATCTTTATGTAATTTTATTAATCCTTAATGGCTTCTATGTTTTTGTGTCAGGCTAAGAAAGTTCTTTCCCACTAACTCTGTAAAGATAATTTTCTATATTGTTTTATGAATAGTTTTATTGTTTTTTTACATTTATATCTATAAAGCGCTCATAATTTATGTGTAATTGAGCCAGTTATCTTAGTGCTGTTTATATTGAATAGATCTAGTCTTCCCCCACTGATTTGAAATGCCACCATGGACATGTATGAGATCCTGTAAGAATGAACCTGGGTTATTTTCTGGATTGTGTTTCACTCCTGATCTCCTTGTCTTTTCCTGATCACTATCATACTATCCTCTTTACTACATAAGGAAAACTCTGATTCCAAAAAACCTCCGCTGCCTTGCGGCATACCTCTTCAGGGGAAAGGCTAAGGGAGTAATCCCCGACAGAAAATCCGGAGCCGGAGTCCCTAAGGCGGTTTGACATTGTAGTCAACACCGGCAACTCCTGCGGCGCACCTGAAGCCAAGCTGTATTGACTCCGTCTTTCCCTTGGACCCTTCAGCTGCGAAGAGAGGGGTGGGTCTGCTGCATGGGCAACAGCAGACCCTCCATATCACCCTGCCCAGGCTCTGTAGCTTCAGCGTCATCGCAAGATGTCGATTCAACACGGGAGGAGACAGATACCGTGTCACTCCCGAGTCGGACTGCACAGCCATTCTCGGCGGTGCAGATAGACTCTTAAGAAGCTACACCATCGTCTCTCGAGACGGACGGCTGCTGACGAGACTACATAACTTTATAGTTCTTTTTAGTGTCTCTTAGGCTAAGTCTTATTTTGTTAACAGTTGTTTTTTTCTTAACTTTCTTGGATATTTTCAAACATTTACTCTTAGATAAACTAGAGAATTAACCTTTAGCTTAAAAAAATTACATTGGAATTTTTATAAAATTGCATTTAATTTACAGATCAGTATGGGAGAGAATTGGCTTTTAAAAAATATTAGTCTTCTTTGCCCTGGCTGGTGTGGTTCAGTTGGTTGGAGCCTTGTGCCATAACCAAGGGGTTACAGGTTCAGTTCTCGATCAGGGCACATACCTAGGTTACAGGTTCAATCCCCAGTCAGGGTGTGTGAAACAACTGATAGATATTTCTCTTTCACATTGATCTTCCCTTCCCTTTTCCTTTCTCTCTAAAAGTAATGAAAAAAATGCCCTCGGGTGAGGATAATGAAACAATAATAATAAATAAATAATATCCACATCTCTTCATTACAAAAATTTTTGTATGTACATAAGTAAAACTTTATAGTGTGTTTTGACAGATTTTGAACATTTCTTTTTGATTTTATTTCTAGGTATTTTATAGTTGTGGTATAAATGAGATATTTTTCCATTATATTTTTGATCTGTTTTTTGCTGATAACATAGTAAAACTTTGATTTTTGTATATTCCTCTTGCATTTATTATCCTGTATTACTGTACTTTGTTTACTTAATGTCTTTCATTTCTCTGTATTAGATTGTTCCCAAATTTTGAAAGTCATAATTAGCATTGCCATAAACTCTTTTATATTTTTTCCTTTAAATTTCTTCCCACAAAAGGGAAAAACAGATTAAAGTCTGTTATTTTGAGGAATCTCCTGACGTACTAGCCCCCTTTCTAATTCTTCCTGTAATAAGATCAGTATATCAGTAACAATGATGAAGATGAAGATGAAGTGATGAGAACTTTTGTTAAGAGATGAGTATTGTGCTCTGAGAAAACGTCTTTTCTCATTTAATCTTCACAGTGAGTCTAGAATGCTCTTAACCGTCTTGTATGTACAGATAGGAAACTGAGGGACATGGAGGGTAGCCTGTCTGCACTCACAGCTGGTGAAAGGAGAAGTCAGGTGTGTTGTGTTCCATGCACAATGCCTTCTTCTTATGTCTTCTCCTATACTCTTCTTTTTTCATTTTCAATCGAAGTTTTAAAAGGTATATGAAAACTGAAATTTATTTTATTTTGTATTTCTTAATCCATAAGTAGGCCATTTGATAACATACTTGTTATGCTGCTTTTTCATCTCCTTTCAGTACATATCCAATAGACTGGTGATAATAATTATATTTTTGTAACATCTCTCTATATATTGGATTGGAAGTTTTCAAAGATTATGTTTTTCACATACCTTTAAAAATATTCTTGGGTTTTCTGCCTATTGAGTCTTACTTTCCTCTATTTATACTAATTTATGTCTCCTATAAATACTTCCTATCTGAAAATTCTGTTACCAGTGTGTAGAATTGAATAGTAAGTAGTTGTGGTTACCTGAAACACACTTATCTCATTAACATAGTAGTAGAAGTATTAATAGTTAATAATAATAGCAGCTTTCAAATACTGAGTGCTTACCAAGTGCTAAGGACATTATATACATAAGCTCATTTAATCCTCACAATAATCCAGTAAGATATCCTTGTTTTACAAATGCAGAAATAGGCTCAGACTGATTGATCAACTTTCCCAAGGATACACAGTTAACAAAAGGAAACCCTGTTATACTCCAAAGCCCATGTTCTGAACAATACTGTCTATCCTGTCCTTCATTATGTATGAAGTTGATTTTCTCTGAAAAACAAAAAAAACTTTATTGCATTGAGGAAAAATATCCTTCCATACCAATTTCTTTATTTTCTATTTATTCTTTAGTTATTTAGAATGAATGGTTTTTTAAAAACTGAAATATAATTGACATGTAACATTAAGTCTCAGGTATACAACATAATGACTCAATGTTTGTATATATTGAGCATGATCACAACAATAAGTCTGCTTAACATCCGTCACCACACATAGTTACAAATATTTCATGCCAATTTCTTTAAGGCTTTAAATCAAAAGGATTTTTAATTTTATCTTTTAAAAAAAATTTTAATTTAGCAATTTATAAAGAACTTTGGCATCTCCCTTGTCTATTCTAGCTTCTACCTTCGGTGATGTCTCTGAGCATTGTCACTACGGCCTCCAGTGGGCACTGTTTCTCTTTTAATGTTGCGAACAAGCACTTGACTCATAATTCCCTGGAGTACAGATAAGACTGGGGAAAAGATTTAAACAAGTTTACAAAGGGCTCCAGATGAACAGAAGGTAAATAAGTACAAGGAGTAATAGACAACTATATAATGTGGTTCACCAAATGCAGTATAGGCATTTCAGCATTTGACACTATAAAAAGATTCCTCCCTACCTTGCTTCCCACTGGAAGCACAAAACACAAGCCACTTCTTTTTCTACCTGCGCTATGTCCTCAAGCAAGCAAAATTCTTAAAAAACTAGCCCCAGGATTGCTAAAGCTAGTTCCAGCTAAGGGCTTCCTTCCAAATTCTGGTTTCCAATCTCATTGCCTGCCTTTTTTTCTAGATACTAGGCACTGAGCATGTCAGCCCTCTTCTAGGAAGATAGCATTGCCTGCCTACAGAGGATCTATGAGTCTCTAATGTCCATACATGTTATGCTCAGTATGCCAAGAATGCAAGGCCCTGACCACTTGTGTCATCTATTATTGCATAACAGATTACTCCAAAACAGAGGCTTAAAACAACAAACACTTATTTGCTGATAGTTACCGAGGGTTAGGAATCTGGGTACAGCTTAGCTGAGTGCCCCGACTTACGGTCTGTGACAAGGCTATAGTCACCTCCAAGCTTGAATGGAGGAGATTCTCCTTCTGAGCTCACATGGCTATGGGCAGGCTTCAGGTCCTGTTGACTGTTGGCCAAAGACTTCCTTTCCTTGCCTAGCAAGTCTCTCATAAGAAAGTTTACAATGTGACAGCTGTCTTCCCTCAGAGTAAGCGAGAGGAGGGTGCCCAAGAAAGAAGCCACAATCTCTTTATAAGCTCATGTTGGAAGCAAAATCTCATCACTGTGCTTTATCCAATTAGTTAGAAGTGAGTAAGCCCAGCCCACAGTCAATTGGAGGCAATTACACAAAGGAGTGAAGGCAAGAACCATTACGGGCCACATTAGGGGCTTTCTACCGCATCACTCTTTACCTAAGCTGTTTTTCACGGTTGTGTTTGTAGCAAGCAATCTTGAGGGATGAAGTAGCATCTCCCTCTGGGACAGAGCAGGCTTTAAGCTTGCCATCTGCTAGAAAAGCAGTGGATTCCTCCGAGCTCATTGTTTTCCCACTGCATGTGTGGCATGTATTTGGCCCCCTTCACATCACCCCCATGGAACTTGGGGGCAAGAGGGATTGATGAGAACATTCTGATGCCCATGCTTTTTATATTACGCCGAGTAAAAAAGTTCTTTCTTCTCTGACTCTGCTGTCTCTTGTCTTCCAGCATCTATGGAGAAGTAACAGGCTAACTTGTTGGCTTGTACGTAGGGAAAAAAACAAATGGTAGACCTGAATGTTTGACTCAACAGAGACCTAGTCAGAATTATGGACAGGTCTGTGAGACTAGCATTCACATAAGAGACCCATGTACACATTATTCATTTTATTTGACAAACACTTATATGCCAGGTTTTTTTTTTTGTTGTTGTTTTTTTCACTGTGTGGTTGCCTCTCACTCACACCCCCAACTGGGGACCTGACATGCAACCTAGTAATGTACCCTGACTGGGAATCGAACCAGCGACACTTGGCTCACAGGCCGATGCTCAATCCACTGAGCCACAGCAGCCAGGGCCCTATATGCCAGGTATTATTCTAAGAGTTTAGGGATATAAACTCATTTAATCCATGAGATAAGCACTATTTAAAAACCCTATTTTACAGATAAGAAAGAAAAGACACAAAGATGTTAAGTAACTTGCTTTAAGTCATGCAGCTCATAAGTGTCAGAACCCCATGTTCAAAGGGAAACAAATATAAACAACCTGGTTACAGCATCCATTGATTCACTGCATCATGCTGTGTTAAGGACTGAGAAGGGGTGGGTTAATATGTTTAGAATTTCTTTAATTATTGGTTAGACGCGTCTCTTAAAGAAGATTCTGTGAAAAAGTTGAGTCATATTTCCTTCTTTGATGTGCTTCAGTGCCCTAGAATAAGCATCCCTTGTTCAAAATTAGGGCATCTCTTCACTCAAGAAGCTCAGTCAAAATCCAGTCCAGTCCATCCACAACTTCTTTTTTAGCATGACTATGGGCCTCTCCCTGGGTCAGTATTGATCTCTAGGGTCTCAAACTGGCAGCCCATGGGGCAGATTTACTTGATAGATGTGGCTTATTTGGCCTGCACAGTGTTTTAAAAGTCTGAATTTATTCCTAGCATTTTGAAATTATGTCATTTCACATTAAAGTGTATACTGCTAGCTTTTGTTGAAAAATTAATAGATCTGGCAGTATCAGGCCTATGATCTTACATAGCTACAATCAGCTGATAGCAGCTGTCAGCCATTCCCTTTAGAGAGGGCACGCACCTCTTGCCACTCATGAAGACTGTCAGTTGCCATTTACCATCTCGCTTTTCACCTCTTCTGACACTCAGGATCTTCAGTGCCTCCTAGGTATTTGAGGTATGTGAGTTTGTAAACTTCTTTTTCTACTTGTTGTTTTTCTATTACAGTTGTCTCACTTTTTCCCCTATTGCTCCCCCCATGCCCCCCACCCCTTCTCCCACAATCTCCACCCCATTGTCCATGTCCATGGGTTATTTATACTAGTTCCTTTACTAAACCCTCCCCCCAACCCCCCCATCCCCGTCACTGTCAGTCTGCTCTTGGTTTACATGCCTCTGGTTCAATTTTGCGCGTTTGTTTTTGTTGTTCACTAGTTTCCTGTATTAGGTGATATATGGTATTTTTCTTTCATTGCCTGGCTTATTTCACTAAGCATAATTCTCTAGTTCAATCCATGTTGTTGCAAATGGTAGGAGTTCCTTCTTTCTTTCTGCTACATACTTTTCCATTGTGTAAATGTACCACAGTTTTTTTATCCCCTCACCTACAGATGGGCACCTAGGCTGTTTCCAGCACTTAGCTATTGTAAATAGTACTACTATGAACATAGGGGTGCATAGGTTCTTTTGAATTGGTGTTTCAGGATTCTTCAGGTATAATCCTAGCAATGGAATTGCTGGATCAAAAGGCAGTTCCATTTTTAATATTTTGAGGAAATTCCATACTATTTTCCATAGTGACTGCACCAGTCTGCATTCCCACCAACAGTGCAGTAGGGTTCCCGTTTCTCCACATCCTGGTCAGCACTTCTTGTTTGTTGATTTGTTGATGATGGCCATTCTGACTGGTGTGAAGTGGTATCTCATTGTGTTTTTTATTTGCATCTCTCTGATGGCTAGTGATGTTGAGCATTCTTTCATATGCCTATGTACCCTCTGTATGTCCTCTCTAGAGAAGAGTTTGTTTGGGTCCTTTGCCCATTTTTTAACTGAGTTGTCTGTCTTCTTGCTGTTGAGTTATATTAAGTTCTTTGTATATTTTGGAGATCAATCCCTTGTCACAGGTATCATTGGCAAATATGTTTTCCCGTATCGTTGGTTCCCTTTTCATCTTGCTGATGTCTTTAACACCTGATCTTTGATGCCTTTCACCCAGCATCATCCATTGACACTGGATACTCTGTGGTGCTCTAGAAAGATCACAGGCTTCAAACCAAGTAGACTTAGCTTGTCAGTTTCCTGCTGTGTGACCTGGGTAGGGTTATTTTATCTCTTCGAACTTCTATTTTTTGTTTGTAAAATAGGAATAATGATGTAAATTATATGCTTCTGAGAGAGCTGAGAAGAGGTAGGAAACACTCAGTGAGTGTGGCCTGCCTCCACTGTTAACCTCTGTCCTTACCTCTCAGGGAGATGACAGGCCACTCCTGTTAGACTCAGGCATTGTCAACTAATAACTAATTTGTATGATACTCTCAGGTGTCTAGACACAACTAAGAAATCATAAGAAACTAAAAAGTACTTAAGTAAAATTTATTTCCTATAATTGTCAGCTGCCATCACCAAGGAACCATAATGGGATAAACTGTTAGCCAGTAGCACTCCTATTGCTTGAAGGATAATCATATGGTATGGTAAGTCAAGTTCTTGCAGTTATTTATGTAAAGAAACAAAAATATAAAAGTTTGTGAGTTAGCATGGCTTCCAAAACCAGGAGGGGAAGAGGAGAAAATTCTCCACATGCCCACCTTTGCTCATACACTGCAACCTTTGTAGAGCTCCTGAAATATCTATATATCTAATTTGTTTTCTATCTGCTACTCTAAAAATTACCCACAAACTTAGAGACTTAACACAACACATACAGATTATCTCATAGCTCCATTAAGTTAGAAGTATGACACGGTGTCCCTGAGCTAAACTCAATGTGTCAGTCGGGCTGCGCTCTTTTTTGGAAGCTCTAGAGTGAATTCATTCTCTTGCCTTGGTCTCTTTCTCCTCCTAGGGAGCCAGCAATGTTGCATCTTTCTGACCATTCTTCCATAACCACATCTTTCTCTGACTCTGTTCTATCGCCTTCCTCTTCCACGTTTAAGTTACCTTAGAAAATCCAGGATATTCTTCCTGTCAAAGTCAGCCAATAAGCAACCTCAATTCCATCTGCAATATTAATTCTTCCTTAAAAATAATTGTAAAAAATTGAGGTATAGTTGACAGAATATATTTGTTTCAAGTATACAACATAATGATTCAATATTTGCACGTGTTGTTAAATGATCACCATAACAAGTAGTTAACAGCCATCACCATGCATACTTATAAATGTTTTTTCTTCTGATGAGAAATTTTAAGATCTACTCTATAAGCAAGTTTCGAATATATAATACAGTATTATTAACTATAGTCACCATAGTGAACTCTACATTTTATAACTGGAAGTTTGTACCTTTTGACCCCCTCCAACCATTTCATGCCTCCCCACCCCTATGACAATTTCTAATCTGTTCTTTGTATCTGTGAGATCATTTTTAAAATTTTCTTTTTTAGATTCCACATATGTTATGTCTTTGACTTACATTTGACTTAGCATAACGCCCTCAAGGTTCACTCATGTTATACATGCAACCTTAATTCTTTGCTATGTAATGTAACATATTCAATGATTCCAAGGACTATGATGCGGACTTCTTTGGGGGGCCATCATTCTGCCTATTACAATGAGTATATACCTTATATATATATATAACTTCTATATATTATGTATGTATAATTTAAAGTTTACTATGTATTATGTTCTTACTGTGTGATTATCTTACTGAATATGGACAACAGCTCTGTGACGTAGGAACTATTTTTACAAATGAGAACCCTGAGGCTGGGGAGCTAGGAAATATGCTGGGGTCCAGAGCTTGTCAGCGGCAGAGTAAGATTCAAATCCAGTGCTGTTTTCCTCTAGCATGCTCTTAATCACTACACTATACTGAAATTTGTTAAAATTGTATTTTTCCTTTGATTTTCTAAGGATATCATTATTATAGTAAAATTGGATTTTTCTGTGGGAAGGGAAATCCAAGAAGAAGTATGTACTAGTTAAAATTCAAGTGAAGATAATTGTTGGGTTTTTTTTTTATTATTATCACAGACTTTTGTAACTAATTTTGACTTTTCACACCATGCCCCAAATTTCTGAACTATTAGGACCTCTTTTAAAAAGTCAAATGGATATAGATTCCTCCAAATACTATAAGCTTTAACTTTGCTTATTTGCAGAGTTTAAAAGTAAATGAGACCCCAGGAAATCATGTGATCCTGTTTCTTGCCATGAATACCTCAAATCACCATGTTTTCTTGCTATTTAGGGAAATGGTATAGGATTCTATTTCAGGCATGCAGGGAATTTTAATTTCTATGATCCTAGTTTCCAGCAATACTTTCCTCTACCTGTTTTTCATGTGCTTTTCCTCCATTGCAAATAAATAGCAATTAAAAATAATTTGTCCCAGTCATGGGTTGAAATTACAAGTAATGAGATAGAATTTGAAACAAGTGGTTGAAGCCAAATAATATGCCTGTAAAACTTTCAAATAGCATGGTAAGAAGCTTAAAGAAATATGGTACAGGGGTAAGATAGTTAAAAAAGCAATGTGCTGAGGAATACATTCAGTAGTGAAAGCAATTCACAGAGCATAAGGACAAAATTAAGGTGTTTTTCTCATTGCTCATTTTCTCATGTTCTAACATGGATATAAAATCTCCTTGAAAGCACAGTACATCTTTGTACCTGGAACCTTTCCTCCATCTTAATTCAGTGCTTTGCAGGGGAAATGTCTGTTGAATCAGAAATATTTATGTCCACATGATTGCATAAAGAGCACCTTACAGATATCTAGAAGAGAAAACAAGTAATAAATGGTTTATTTAAACTACATGAAAACTAAGTGGGTGTTCAAATGACCAGTTTTAAATTCAAATCCCAATCTGCAGCAGATCATTATCTGTGTAAAGGCCTGGGAGTGGAGGTAGGAGAAGGAGCTGAGAAGCAGGTGATTCTGGGGACTCTAGTTGTGGGAATAGTTCCTTATTATATGTTTCATAAATGATGTAAACCACTGTTTGTGGGTGGGGAGTATATCTTTAATTTTTATCTCTCTGAGCCTAGCCCAATATCTGGGACACACTTGGGTACTCAAAAAATATTTATTGAATGAAGAAGGATGAGAACAAAAGGTATTGAATTCTGAGATTATACCAAATCAAGGAATAGAGATGGTAAAAGTTTACTAACATCTTGCTTTTGAATATAAACCTCATCCTTAAAAATGTTTCAGCATGCACACCCATGTATAAATTACATATTTGTGACTGCCTATACTAATATATTGTACACAATGTAAAATAGAAACCCCAAATTCAAAATATGAAATAGCCCATTTAATGATGTTTTATTAATAGTATAAGAGCCTTTTTGCTTTCACTCAATGCTTTATTACTTGGTACTTTCTATATTTTTTAAGATTTTATTTATTTTTTAGAGAGAGAGGAAGGGAAGGAAGAAGACAGAGAGAAACATGAATGTGCAAGAGAAACATCAATTGGTAGAGAAACATTGATTGGTTGCCTATCACAAGCCCCCAGCCAGGGACCTGACCAGCAACCAAGGCAGGTACCCTGACCGGGAATCAAGCTGGTGACCTTTGGGTTCACAGGCAGGTGCTCAACCCACTGAATCACACCAGCCATACACTATGTAAAACTGCAATACACTGATGTGGGATGAAGGGGATCAAGTAAAAAGCCCAACCTTCTCAGGATAACTCACAGAGGAGTTGGATGGCTGACTGTATGATGACGAAGAACTGTAGGAGGGTGCCAGTGTCAATGTATGTTCAATAATAAAGCTTAATTTCTTTCTTTTTAGTTAAAACAAATAGACATTGGAATCTTTTCTTTCTGAAGTGTAGTAGATTGTCTTGAGCACTCCTAGGATGTGCACACCTCCACTTTGAATGATGTTTGTCTTAACAACATGATGAAATTCAAAGTCACCCAGGAAAAATAAAGGTTCTATAAAATAGGTGCAGAGGCAATAGGATAATCAAAGCAACCTCTTAAATTTAATTCAAGAAACATAAGTAGGCTAAACAAGCATTTGGAGTTGTTTTTAAACTTGAATAATGATAAATTACAATTTTAAATGTAAGAATAATTCTAAATTGCAATATAAGAGTTGCAATAGAAGAGCTGCGAGAGAATGCTCTTACTATACTGAAGACTTATCTGATCTTATATAAAGTTCCATATCTCATTGTGGACATCTCATTTAAAGAAAAATGTGGAGAATTTGGAAAGAACTATATGAAAGTCATAAAACATTTAAAAAGATGTGAGAAAAATGTAAAGAACTGAGGTTGTTTATTCTAGAAAACCTAGGGAATGTAAGGGTCTTCCGGTATGTGAAGAGTTATAATCCCTTAAAGTCTATTTAAGTCTTTGACACATTTGGTTGAGCCAGACACAGATTCCTTAGAGGTTTAGCTGAGGAAATAACAGCAACAAACCTCTTTCAGCCAGAGCTTTTGCATTTGAAATGGTTTAATCATTAATTGCGCATAATTGACCATAAATACCTGAGTCACCAAATGACTAGTATTTAAGTAAAACTATTATTCCCTACTGATAAGCAACGAAAATAATTATTATCTTCAAAGTCCACTTTGTAGGTTTGAGCTCCGAGGCCTAATACGATTCTCTGAGGAATATAGTCACTGCTGACAAATGACTTATGTAAATAAGTTATTGTCACCTGTTAGCAGACATAGTTTATGTACACAATAGACTATCCAAACAAGAGACAGAAAAGAAAGAGAGAAAAAGGCAAAAGTGGGGGCGCTTATTTTGTTCTCGATACTCATAATAACTTGATTGGATTTATTTAATAGGAAAGGATAATAGTTTTACTTCAGATAATTATCTGAATGGTCTTAGCAAAACTTAAAGTAATTTAAAGTAATTTCTACCATTTTTTTAAAATCAAAAAGCTGATGCTAGCAATCTAAGGGTTCTGATCTCCTAACACTTCCCCTTGGTTTTTCTCATGAGTCTAATATAGAAGGTGAGGAAGGTCTGTCATATGAAAAGCCTTATATTTGACCCTAGCATTGCTTTAAAATGGAATTTTCCCATTATTACAAAACACATGTGAACTTAAGGCATTTCAATTTTGATTTTGAACATGGCTAATTTGGCCCAAGAAAGATGTTGAACTTTGGGCCACGCCCACACCAAGCACACAGAATGAGCACTCTCTGAACCATTTTCTAGATCAAGGAAACAAGTTAATTTTGCTCTGTGCTAAGGCGGTATAAATTGATCTCAATTTCTGTTCCCGTGAATATCTAAGTTTTTCTAACCTTGGGTTGCTTTGTGTTTTATTAAATTGTTTTTGTTCAGAAAATTCAATAAATTGGTCACTTTAATTATCCTATTCCTATCTATTTTTACAGCAGACTTTTCTTGTTAATTATTTTCTAAACCAATTCATGGCTAGGACTGTGCCTTAAAGTATCTTCCCAATAAAAATGCTTTTCTTATTTTTGAAGTTGTGGGATGCTGCGATTGTTATATCAATGGATAAACATAACTGGAAACTATAGCAACAACTCTTCATGTCTGACCCACTTTAGTAGTAGAATGGTGGAAAATGTGCTGTAAAAGCAGTGCAAATAATATGAATCAAAAACATCTTTACTTTAGTAATCGGGTAGTTGGTAGCATTACTCTCAACTCTCTAGTCTTGGCGATTTATCTGCTATAAAACAAATATTCTAATGAACATCAACCCTCACTTCCACTACCAGCTGACTTATAAGTAGATCATTCTGGTCCTGTGTTTGCAATTTTATCAATTTTTCTCCCTTAAGGAAGTGATATTTCTTGTAATGTCCTTCAACTCTTCCAAAGGTATAATAAAGAAACTACTAATAACAGAGGACTTTATTATGATATAAAAAGTCTTGATTGTTCCATATTGGGCACCATTTTAGAGAAAAGATTTTCATTTTGAAAAGAGGATGAAAAAACCAAGCACTCATCTTATTATAATATGTTATCTTTGGAAAAAACACTGCATTATCTGGTTAGGTAGGGGTTTTTTGTTTGTTTGTTTGTTTTAATGTTTGGGTCAACAATTTACAGTATTCAGTCCAATATTTTAAAATTCTGAACATAACTTTATCTTAGTATTTTACTATTTTTTCTGTTACTTTTAGGACTTCTGCAAAAAAAAAAAAATAGAACTCTAAAACTTGATCATTCTTTATATTAGTACAAATGAAATATAAAATATTGGCATTTGTATATCTGTTTTAGAAATAATAATGACAAAGCAGTCAATTGATGTTTTGTCCCCTGTATTCTACTAAGTTCATTTGATCCTCATAGCAATTTCATGAGGTAAGCACTATTATTACCTTTGTTTTACTGAGGAGATAAAAGTACTCTTCTCCTAAGCGCTGGCTGCTGTGGCTCAGTGGATTGAGCGTCAGCCTCTGAGCCAAATGTTGCTGGTTCGATTCCCAGTCAGGGCACATGACTAGGTTGCAGGTCAGGTCCCCAGTTGGGGGTGCAAGTGAGAGGCAACCACACAGTGATGTTTCTTTTCTCTCCCTCTCTTCCTCCTTTCCCCTCTCTCTAAAAATAAAATAAAAACAAATAAATAAATATTTTTTTTAAAAAAGTACTCTTCTCATATTAGTGATAAAATGAATGAATGCTCAAAGAGGTGAAATGATTTTCCCAATGTAGAAAGTGGTAGAGCTAGAATTTAAAACTGAGCCTGTCCAATTCCAAAACTTTCATCTCTGTTATAGAAAAAACAGATGAACAAAATATTTGCCATTTCTGCATGAACAGAATCATATTTCCTAACAAAATATTGGATCCCATTGTCTAACAAAAAACTTTAAAAATTTTATTTACACAAAATGTTATGAAGGCATAATCATCAGCTAGATATTTAGCTGGACATTCAATTTTTCTTTTACAGTATAAACTTGAAATTGGAAACATAATGAAAAATAGAGATATGACCTATATCTATAGATATGATTAATCAAAGTGAACAGCCTTACAATGTGCCCTTAAAATGAATTTTAAGTGAAAAAACCCTTTAACAGTTTGTGAATATATTTATATCCTCCAGTATTCTGAGAAATCAAGCTATTAAATTGCAGCTCTCAGATTATAAAGGTAAAGCACCCAACCTTATATCAGTTAAATGTGGCTCATCCACCTTCTTTTCTTAAAATATTTGTGGGGGGTGGTAGTGGCAGTGTGTGTATGTGTTCTTCACAGCAGGAGGACACATTTATTCTGGAAATACAATAGTACCCAGATGTGTTTTTCAAAAAGAAATAAAGAGAAAAAAAATAGTTTAAATGTGGTAATAGCCAGGTATTTGTTTCTAAAGCAAGACTGATGTCATTTCTTTTGGGAGTTTATTGACACAAAACTTCCTTTTGACTGAGAAATTTTTCAGCACCATGAATATGTCTTTAATTAAGACAGACACTGTGGGCATGGACTTGGCCGGGGGATTGTTGGGGGAGGGGTGGTGCTTGGCAGAGGGGAGCAAAGGGGAAAAATGGAACTATTGTAACAATATAATCAATAAAATATACTTTAAAAAAGATGTAGCTACAATAAAATGTCAAAAACAAAACAAAACAAAAAACAGACACTGATCACTTGATTTTGTTTCAAGGGAGGAACTTCTCCAGCTTCTCTGTGCCTTATTGTGTGGATTGCTTTGCTACTGTATAGATTACAATGAAAATGTAGAAATGACCTTTGTATCTACTGTACTTTATATTTATATCTATTTCTGTATGGCACTGAACATCATTGTTTATAAAATTCTATAGGATTATATATTTTGAAGTATATAAGGATTGGATTCACATTCTTTAAAAAAAAAAAAAAAAAGACCATGAAGTGGTAACTGACATTTAAAATGAATATTCTAACCTCTACCTGTGGGGCAAAATTTTTAAATGTCATTTTAAAATATAAGGAAATGTCCCCTGAACATAAGGAAGCCACACATAAATCGCAGTTCCTCTAATTATCTTTGGAAGTTTGTTCATAGATCTGTGGCAAATTCTCTAGAATTATATAATCCGAAGTATAGATCGTGGCTTCAAAATCTGAAGCATGATATGCACACAGGAACGTCTATCTTCAAGTGGTAGCTGATAAAATTTGAATTACGGTAGTGTTGTGAGGCAGCCCTCCCCCCGCAATCCACTCTAATTCAAAATCCTAATCACTTTACTCCACATCCATTGAAGTATGTAATTCTTAGTTCTCCATTCACCTTCTGTATCTCTATCTTACCTGGAAAAAAAAAGAGAAGAGACAAATAAGTGTGTCTAAAATGCATCTTTTGTATTTAAAGAACAAGAGTTGAATAAGGAGTTGTAATATGTGCCCTCACCTAACTTGGGGATTAATGGGTATTAGAAGAAGAAAAAAAAGTCGAGTTAGTAGGTAGAAAAAGGAAATTACTTTGTGCACTGGATTGGCCAATTTGTGACCACTCAGTATAAACACAAAGGACAAAACTTTGTTGATGATGAAGGAAACTTCAAATAATGCTAAATGAAGCATAGTCGTTGCTAAATTGTTTGGATACTTATTTGAATTCTAGGAGTTCCCACTGCACACCAAGCCACAGGCCCACCAGGCCATTGGTGGGGGTCCAGCGGTTGTACTCCCCACACGCACTGGGGTCATCTTCACGGGCCCCGTCACGCAGCGGTCTCGATCAGCTGAGCAGCGGGAAACCTCCAGGAGTCTGAGTCTCTAGACGGGATCCACCAGTGTCCCCTGAACTTGGCGTACACGCGGGGCGGGGGCCCAAGGTTTCGCGGGTGTCCTTGGGGAAGAGGAGCAGAGCTGAAATCCGTGGAGGGGGGCGCGACGGGCCTGAGCAGGGGCCACCCACCCTGAGCTCCAGCCGGCACCCTCAGCTTGGAGCGGGCGCCTTCCAGGCGCGTCGCTGGCCGCCCACTCGGCTCTGCCCCGCAGCCCCGCGTGCTCTGCGGGAGGAGCCGCCGGCCGCCGTGACGCGTCAGGGAGGAAACGCTGGCGCCCGGCGGCCCTGCCGGGAAGGAGGAAGCGCGAGCGCGCTCCGCGCCTGCCGCGTTGGGAGGTGGCACCGCGGAGCCGGGTAGGTGCAGCGCAGCCGGGACCCAAGGCGGGTGAGCCGGTCGCAGGGTCCGCGCGTGCGCCCGGCCGCAAGTGGAGGCTCCCGGGTGGGAGAGACGGGGCGGGGCGAGGAGTCCCCGGGCCTCGACTGCAGCCTCTCTTCGGAGCAGACTCGCCTTTCCTGGGTGCCCTGGCAACTCCCCCCACCCTGAGCCCGGAAACCTCCGAGTTGATCCGGAGGGAAAAGTACTACTCCCCCAACTCCCTCCCGCAGCCCCCAACTCCTAGAGTTTGTGCGCTTTGTTTCCTCGGGGTGAATTCAGATTCTGCTTTTTGATTCCTACACTCCCAAGTGGTGTCAGTGGACGGACATTGCTAATTAATCCGTGCACAGCTTCAAAGTACGGAGTGGCCGGGAACCCGCAGAGTGGGGAGACCCCACTTGAAGTGGGAAGTGGGTGAGGGTCACCTGCAAGGATGGGATGGAGGAGGCCTCGGGAGTGGAGGGCGCGGGAATCTAACCTGTTGTCCACTGGCCTGTGGTCTCACACTTCAGTGCGTTGCTACCCTTTTAAGTTCTCTGATTTGAACCCTGTCTTTTCAAGTGAATTTGACTATTGATTCCAACAGTTTTCTCATTGGTATGCACCATCCAGAAGTGATTTGAGATTTTTTAATTTGGTCATTTTTCGTGCTGGTTACTTGGAAAGAGAAAAGAGAAAGAATTCGTCTCTTGAGACTTAAACTCTTTCATTATTGAATTTGCAATGATCTCTGAACCAAGAATAGAGATTCTGTCCTGCACATGAGACAGTATAGGGTACACTTGAGATGCAGGAATAAATGCAGAGAACTACAGTTTCTAAATCTTTATCAAGGTAAAAAAAAAAATGTTAGACTGTTGTGTATTTTAACTCTCTACTTTTGCCACTGGGTTGAGGACTCACCCAGCCAATCTGAAAGTGCCATATTTATTTAACAAACACTTTGGTAGCCCTTACTATGTGCTGGACTCTAAGTGTTTTACAAATATTAACTCAGTAAATTATAGCGGTTCTAGCAATGAAGTACTGCTGTGCTTACTTCAGTTCCCCAATGTCACCGCAAGAGCTAAAAACATGAGAGGAAGTTTCAGGCTTTTTTTTTTAAACTGCGGGTGCCTTCTGGCCCCTGGGCTGCCACTGCTGTAAAACAAGCCACCACCCCTCTGCTCCCTGGGCAAGGGAGTCTGGAGCTACCCCCTCTTCTGGATCACTTCCTTCCAGATTTCTGCCAGCTGGATCTAGGATCTTTTACAAGATGGGCTTTCTTATCTGCCATCGTGCCCATGTTAGCTAACTGGAGAGACCAGAACTTCCCCCTTTCTTCAACTGCCACTACATAGAGCCTAATTTTGTTTTTAAAAGGAGCTTTGTTCCTAATCTATATGACAGTTGATATGACACAGGTCATATTTAAAGGGAAATGCACTATAAAATAGAATCTTTTTAACCTTATAGGTGTTCATTTTGTGATTTACAGATATATAGAGAAAATATTTTTCCAGAATAAAGTGCCCTTCTTAAAGGAGTGCTTGGCCTGATGGTCAGATTAATGAATAAAATAGACATGGTTTTTGACATTATGGTGATTATAAGTCTAATGTTAAGCTATGCATGTCATACTAGCTTTCTGTCTTTCTTTCATATATTTACATCTCCAGGGAGATGATTAAATGAGACTCTAAGCCTTATTTAAATAGGATTATGAAGTGTCTCTTGGAAGCAGGAAAGCTCATTTTCCTCTGATATAATTTATGGCACAACAGACATTAGTGGATTTTCATGAATTCAATTCAGCCAAATGACAACTAACATTTTCATGGTTACAAAGTGCTTCCAGACATACTTATTTGCTCTTCAGAGAGACATTTGTGGTTGGTAGCCATTTTTTATTCCTGTTTTTACAGAGAGGAAACCGAGGCATAGAAATGTTGAAAAGCTTTAGCCAGGATTGCACAGCTGGTAAGAGGTGGAGCCTGAATAGAGTGCAGGTATATATATGCACAGTGGCTGGCACATGCCAGCCTGTAATAAACATTTGTGGAATGAATGACTCCAAATGACTTCATATTTCTTGCTCTTTCAAAAGATACGCATCTCAAATACCCTAATTAATTTGTGCCTAAAAGGTTTCCAGGCCTAATCCAGTGTCTCTCTGTTATTTCAAACAATATCTATCTGATGATACACATGTTTTCTGCAAAAGGGTTGAGAATGCCCTTTGGACTCATTTCTTAGGATTTATCATCTCTGGTTTTTGAAAAAGCAAATAGTTGGTTATACTTTCTTTCTCTCAAACGTTCTACTTTTTCCCTCTGATTTGGAGAGAATTTAGATTGGACACATAGTTTTAGGGTTTGTGTTGACACCTTTTTTACGTATCCCTGCTCAGTTAAGGTTATTTTTAAGGACTACAAATCACTATAGGTTTTTCACGTCAGTGAACTCAGTTAATCTACTTAGTATTACGACCAAGTTCAAGCACAATGATCCTATGTATTGTAATTTTTTTGAAGCATCTGACATTAGTACTGTGTTTTTCAAAATGTTTCAATTACTTTAGCATAAATTGTCTTAAAAAAACATAAACAAAAACCCTCAACTATTTATATCCTTTAAGTATATCTCTCTGTATTCTAAAGTATGTGACCTCCAGATGGAAAACCTTCAATTAGAGAGGAAAATATAGCCAATACCTGGCGGGAGAAATTGAGAAGTGAAAAATGGGAGATGGGACGCCCTTCCCATGAGGGGTATTATTAGGTGGTAAGAAACCCTTAATGAAGCCCTACTGAGTCATCTGCCTGTCAGTGTTCTTCTGTGTGGGGGTGGAATAAAATACTTTTGAAACCTGCCTTGTTTCAGAAACCACTTCACCTTTTTCAATCCTTATGTTTTCTAGGTCTCTCTTTTTTTAAATTCATGTAAATTACTGACTAAACTGCTGATTCATGAAACTCAAATTATGTAACATGTTACTCTTTCATTTCTATTTTTTTTTTGTATTCCTGACAGAAACAGCCTGTGCATTATTTAAGGGGCTGAATGTCTGTTTTCCTTTATCTATTCCATTCCTTACAATGTCATCTTTGTTTTCATTTCACCTTTTCCCCGCTTCTATTTAATGGAGAACAGTGCTGATTCCACATTTTGTCATTTTAACTCAGCACTAACTTTGAGTTGTCATTGTGGAGGAAGGCAACATAGAAATCAGATGTTGAAGGCTGATTCAGAACATCAATGAGTAAAATTTCATTACCTGTCTGAAGCTGAGTCAGGGAGTTTTCAAAGGGAAGTGTACCATCTCCTTGCCCCTGTCCAACTTCTCAGGGCCTTTCCTATTTCCCACAGGTCCTGAAAAGATGCCTTAGTTTACCTTCTTGTAGCCACTATTTCTTCTATTATTGAAAATTCAAATCTGTTTGCCTTGGGTGGGGGTGGCAGGTGGATGAAAGAAAGAAGATTATATTAGGGGAAATGTTGTGGGGTGAAATTGATAAGATGTAAGATGGAAGGTGAAGTAAGAGTTATTAGTGAGGTCTCACCATGGAGAATTCACGCAGAGTGCTGCTTTGCCCCTCCCAAAGGGACCAGAAATATAGGGAAGACCCATATGGGATTAAAGAAAGTCTGGGAAGGATTAGAAACATCTATTGGCGTACAATATTGGCAGGCAGAGTTCCCCTGTACCACCAAGTGCAAAGGTGTCATAGGTATCTGTTTCTTCAGGCCACAAAATGTGTTTGTTTGCAGATAATTAAAATGTGGCTTTAAACTGAAACGAAGGAGATTTAACAGGCTTTTTGTTGAGTAAAGTCCTGGATTTTGTAACTTTTTAGATAATGTCATTCTTTTCACTGTTTTGTGATTTTAAATAACCAATATTATATTACATAGCATATAGTATGAATGTAATTCAGGTTAATTGCTATCATTCAGGTTCCTGATATATTTGCTGTGCAGTCAGTAGCAAACACTTTTTTCCTATAGGTAAAATGGACTCCATATATATATATTCACATACAAGATTGGACTCAATAATGGACTAGCCAATCTATAGACTGCTGGATGAAACGTCCTCAGGTACAGAGGGGCTTCACTAGGACTTGACTAATTGCTTCCTTGAGTTAAAAAATGAGAAGAAACTTATCTCCCTGTTTTTTAAATAAAAATAGATTAAAGTTAACTTATAATGATCTGGTTTCCAACTTAGCATCCACACATGCAAATATATATATATATATGACCTTTAGATAGACTATATAATCTAATGCACATGTATATTATATATATGACCAGCTAAAGGGTACTATAGGAATCGTATCCCCAGTTTCCCAAGAAAACACTGTGTGTATGCTACCTTTCATTCCCATTTTTATTTTTGTTTTTTTCTTATATTTTCTAAATGTTTTATTTAATTACAAAGGTATATATGCTTTTAAATTCAAGCAGTTGAAAGCACATGAAGTGAAAATTCCTCTCCATTCTCATCCTACCAATGAAGATACCACTGCTAAGTTTTTATATCCTTTTAGACTTTCCCTATGCTTATCTAAACCTGTATATCTAAATATACAGTTTGGTTTTTTGTTTTGTTTTGTTTCTGAGAGAGAGAAAGAGAGAGGGAGAAAGCAGGAGGAAAGAGAGGGGGAGGGAGAAAGAGGGAGAGAGAGAAACATTGATTTGTTGTTCCACTTATTCATATGCCTTGGCATGTGGTGACAATGCTCCAACCTACTTAACTACCTGGCCAGGGCCACAGAGTTGTTTTTTAAATGGAAATCATTCTACACAATACTTTCTCTTTTTAATCATTATTTACTGTTATTCTATTACATTTGTTCCAGTTTTTCCCCCTTTGCACCCCTTCGCCCAGTACCTCTCTTCCTGCCAGCAATCCACCCCCTTAGTTATATCCATAGGTCCTGCATATATGTTCTTTGACTTCTCCATTTCCTATATTATTCTTCACATGCCCCTGTCTATTTCATTCCAACCACTTATGCTTAATCTCTGCACCATTTCCACATACTCCCCCTTCCCCCTCCCAGCTGATAATCCTCCAAATGATCTCCATATCTATGATTCTGCACCTGTTCTGGTTATTTGCTTAGTTTTGTTTTTTTTGTTTTTGGTTTTTGATTCAGTTCTTGATAGTTATGAATTTGTTGCCTTTTTAATGCTCATTGTTTTCATCATCTTCTTTTTTAAATAAGTCCCTTTAACATTTCATGTAATAATAGCTTGGTGGTGATGAACTCCTTTAGCTTTACCTTGTCTGGGAAGCACTTTATCTGCCCTCCATCCTAAATAACAGCTTTGCTGGATAGAGTAATTTAGTTTGTAGGTCCTCACTTTTCATCATTTCGCATACTTTTTGCCAGTCCCTTCTAGCCTGAAATATTTCTTATGAGAAATCAGCTGATAGTTTTATAGGAACTCCTTTGTAGGTAACTCTGCTTTTGCTGCTTTTGAGATTCTCTCTTTATCTTTAACCTTTGGCATTTTGATTATGATGTGTCTTGGTATGTTCCTCTTTGAGTCCAACTTGTTTGGGACTCTCTGTTCTTCCTGGACTTGTATGCCTATTTCCTTTGCGAAATAAGGGAAGTTTTCTTTCATTATTTTTTCAAGTAAATTTTCAATTTCCTTTTCTCCTTCTGGCATCCCTATGATTCAAATGTGGGCACGTTTGGGGATATCTCAGAGGTTCCTAAGCCTATCTTCATTTTTTTGAATTCTTGTTTCTTCTTTTTGTTATGGTTAAATGTTTACCTCTTCCTTATGTACCAGATCATTGGCTTGAATCCCAGCTTCCTTCCATTCTCTGTTGGTTTCCTATGGATTATTTATTTCACTTAGTGTAACCTTCATTTCTTCCTTTATTATTATTTTTTTTGCCATACCCAACGAGTTCTCTGAGCATCCTGATAACCAGCATTTTGAACTCTGTATCTGATAGGTTGGCGATCTCCATTTTGCTTAGTTCTTTTTCTGGGGTTTTGTTCTCTTCTTTAATTTGGACCATATTTCTTTGTCTCCTCAGTTTATCAACCTCCCTGTGTTTGTTTCTGTGTGTTAGGTAGAACTGCTTTTACTCCCTGTCTTAGTAGCACAGCTTATGTAGAAAAGGCACCTGTAAATTGTGTGAGGCAGAGCCTTAGGTAATTGTCAGGGTGGAGCAACCTGCTTCACTGCTTTGTGGCTGTGTGGCAAGGGCTCAGAGAGGGGACAATGCTGCCGCCTGGCTTCAGGTGGTTGGCCCAGCACTTGCTCAGTTTCCAGTCACTTTACCCCTTTCCCGTGTGCAACTGGTGCCCTTTCAGCTGCTGCCCTGGTGGTGAATTCCAGAGTGGGTGGGTATGTGAATGTGCTAAGACTGTGTGGTCCTTTAAGGGTGAAAATCCAGCAGTTTCTTCCACTATCCCTACCCTCACTGTTTTTTACAGTGGTGGTGGTGGGGAACTGTCTCCCCAGTGCTGGAACGCTGGGCTGTGCGGTCTGGCCTGGGGCTGGGATCTCTTGCTCTCAAGGTATCCCTCCAATCAGTTCCACCACTGATGCTGTTGCTGTTACCACCACCTTTCCGTGCCACGCTGCCCCTCTGCCATCTCCGATACGCCACTCCTCCTACTTGTCTGGATGAATGGGTCTTCTTTAAATCCTTGGTTGTTGGACTTCCATACAGCTTGATTTTCTTTTCTTTTTTTTTATTTTTTTATTTTGGTTTTTCAATTACAGTTGTCCCCTTTTCCCCTAATTTCTCTCCCCCACCCAACCCACCCCCTCTCCCGCAATCATATCCCTCCCCGTTGTCCATGCAGCTTGATTTTCTAATGGCTCTGAGTGTTATTATTTCTGAGACCTGGTTGTAATTCTTTCTATGGTTGCATGAGGAGACAAAGCATGTCTACCTACACCTCCCTCTTGACCAGAAGTCCTCATCTTAAATAATTTCTTATGAAGGCTTGCTTTTGTTGGAGAATCATGTTTATGTAGCCAGCAGATGTCACTGATTCCATGCACCTTTAAACCAGTTATTTTGCTTTGTTTCCTGGCTGTCTGCCATACCCAAAGCCTGGATAACACTTGGAAATTTATACTACTGCTCATAAAGGAGATGAGGTAAGGGTCTGTGGGTAGATGGACAGATCCAACCAAATCAGCATAAAGCATATCTCCTAACAGAGGTCAGTCAATATTTGTATTTTAAATACATCCAAAAATATATAATAAGATATTTAAGAAGAGAAGTAACAATATGCATACATAATTAATTATGATCACCAAAGGAAGAGCAGAAATATCAATAATAGACATTAACAAAGAAAAAGTGTTGAATTTAGTTAAAATCAGAACAGTTGGTCTTGACATATTTTGAAATAGTCTCCTAATAAGCATGTTTTTTAAAACTAATTGGTTAACAATGGTAGTAATAGGTGACTTTGAAGTTTCATGTGATCCTATTATATTATAGGATGTCTCAGAGTTAGTAACAGTTGGTTCAGATAATTTCATGTATACAACTCCCTAGTTGTAACATCAACAGTTTTTTCAGACTGCATATGTCTGAGCTAACATCTCCCCATTCGCTTTTTCTTCTCCCACTGTACATATGCACAAGCCATCACCTGCCCACACTTTCTCCTATATCCCTTTGTGGCCTTCCCTCCTTTTCTGAGCGTCTAGTCCCCCTTTTAACCATGTTCATTTTCCCTCTTCTTCCAGCTTTTGCTTTAAGAAAATTTATCTGTCCTTTGTCTATCCAACTCTTTCATTTTTATCTTAAGCAAAAAAGATAATAATCATGGTGGTACAGTTAAGAACAAACCTTTAATAAGAGAAAGGAAAGCTTTCCGTTTGGGAAGAAGGGTAGACATTACAAAGAACTAGTGGTTTCAACCTTCAGAGCCCTTGAGAATACCCAGTAATTCATTTCAAATTTTCCACAGAAGTTTCCACCCACCTCCTCTTTTCTAAAATAAGCTGTTTTTTTTTTTTAAAGCCCTGGCATGTACCATACAATTTAAAACTATAGTTTTTTGTTCATGTTATTGCAATAGTATTGTTTTGAGCTTTTTTTTTTTCCCTATTGGAGATGTTAGCCATATTATAGATTGACTAGAGAATATTTTGGTCTTAAAGCCAACTCCTAGTTAAGACCCACTGTTCCCTTCAGAGAGTACATCCAAAGTTCTAGATATCTGGGTTAAAAAAAAAAAAACACCTTTGTTTTGAAGTTGAAGAAGAAGAAAGCTGTCTTAAACCAAAGTTTAGCAATCTTTGAGAAGTGGTATGTCAAGATTCCAAATCTTTTCTTCCCAAATTTCCATCAGCAGAGATATGCACTGTTGGAATGCATAGATCAACCATCCATTCTTGGGAGTTAGAGAAGAAGCAAAACTGTTTCATGAGAGGTAGAGGTGGGGAATGAGGCCCAGGTAGCTGACTTCAGACCAACTTCAGCTCACGTGTAAAGGTGCTTTGGCCAGACATGAGCTCCACACCAAGACAATAGTTACTTAAACTGCACTGAGACCAAAGGCCTATTTTTTAATAAGCATGAATGAAAAAGATTTTGAAAAGACAGTTTTGTTCAGCTTCCAAACAACATGATGCTAAAATTCATGATGGTTTAAACATGACAGTTCTATATTATTTGTGTATTTGAACTGAGACCATTGTGAATAAATATTCAGAAGTTAAGACCTTGCTATCATTTAAAAAATGTTTCTTAGTTTTCTAGTTCCAAGTGTACATAGCTGTGTATTGTTGACTTTTTTAGTTCAATCTGACACAACTATCTTTCTCCTTTTTCTAATTGTTCTCCTTTTACTCTCTTTTTCTTGTGAATATTTGGTTTAATTTTTTTGCCTGTAGGGAATGATTTTTTTTTTAATTAATGAAAGATAAGACATACCAATGTTTCAGCAGACAGGAATTTTTAAGAGATTTATAAGACTCTGTCCCTCTTCCCCCATCAATTTTATAGCCCCATTAGATTTCCTTTATTTCTGATTTTTATTAACATCATTTATTTCTGTTTCTCCTTTTAAGAATGTGAACAAAAGTCCCCATCTCACTGAACTTAGAATTATTTTAGAATTATAAATTTGCTTTGGAGATGCAGAATATGTATAAATTGTTACCTCTGTGTAGAAAAACAAGGAAAAATAAAGGTATATTTTTGCTTTGTTTGTCTAAGCATAAAGAGACTCTGAAAGGACACGTGAGAAATTAAGTTTATCTCTTTGGAATTGGGTGGTGATTACCGGGTGGTTAGCGACAAGGGTGGGAAGAAGCCTTTCCACTCTGTGTCTTACATTTTCTTGGTTTTTGAACCATGCGAATATGTAACCCATTGCAAAAGTAGTTTTAAAAATCATGTCTGTGGGTTCCTTGATTTTAAAAAATAGTTCTATTTCTGTTGTCCCTTTTCTGTATTCTTTAGTAAAGTTGTTGTTTCAAATCTTTTTAAAAGAATGCATGTTTGGGGTGGGGGTTTGGGGGACTGGGTGTAAAAAGTGAAGGGATTAAGAAGTACAGATTGGTAGTTACAAAATAGTCATGGGATGTAAAGTACAGCACAGGGAATAAGTCAATAACTATGTATGGTGTTAGGTGGTACTGGAAATATTGAGGGAACACTTTGTAATGTGTATGGTAGTCTAACCACTATGCTGTACACCTGAAACTAATACAAAATGATATTCAATGTGAACTGTAGTTGAAAAAAAAAAATTTAAAGGATCTTAAAAATAAAAAGGAATGCATGTATAGTCTTGCCTCAAAGGACTAGTAGTATTTTGCAGGTATCTTGACCTGGCTCCTTAAGTGCTGTGACTAAGATTCATTTTGAATCCTTCCCTTAGGAAATTTTGATACTGCTAATGAAGCCAAGCCTTAAGTTATTGTTGGCTTATTTTAAGAACCACTTAGCTGAAATTATCTGCAGTATTCTGCCAAATGGATACGGAATTGTTTCCTAATAAAACTGTGAGACAATACCAACATAATCAGTGCAAAGTTAGTTGATTGTTCCTCATGTTATCTTGTATCTTAACACCATGGTTATAATTTACCTACTTAATATTGTATTAGTTTGGTGCTTTCAGAAAATAAAGATTGTTTTACTTTTAGTAGTTGGATAGTTCTGCTCCTTTTGGTACAGGCTAAGCCAAATAGTCTCTTCCATTGGGGTTTTTTTTTTGTGTGTGTGTGTGTGTCATTTTTGACCCAGAGGAAAGCAAAGAGAAAGAACTATTGATTGCCTCCCATGTGCTGGGTGCTTTAACAAAATAATTAACACTCATAATACCTCTGTGGGGTAAGTGGGTAGTTTTATTTTACAGATGAGCAAATTGGGGATTAGTTAGGTTTTGAAGGTAGCCATGCTTGGCCAACACAGGGGAGAGCTGATCTGAACAAGTCTACCTGGCTTTACCAGGAAGGTCCTGAGCCTTTGAGAGAGGGGTAAAGGCTGACTCCTATCCAAGCCCCTTATCAGACAAACAGGCAGAATTGATTTACAGATTACTCAGATTACCATCTGCTGATGAGGCACTAATTAAATAAGTTTGAAATCTAGCTTTTCATTTTTACTTCATTATTCTGAGATTATATTAATGTTGTAACCTAGAAACTATTGCCAGACTTCAAGAAGAAAGATCACTGAAAATGTTTTGAATACTATCTATTCCTACCTAATAGAAAAAGGCGTGGAATTCTAAATTTAATTGCTGAATATGTTCAATCTTTTTTTTGAAGCATACCTTTTTTTAAAATGTATTTTTATTTTTAAGTATATTTTATTGATTAATGTTGTTGCAGTAGTCCCTATTTTTTTTTTCCCTTTGCTCACCTCCGCCCAGTAACTACCTTCCCTCCAGCAATCCTGCCCCACTTTGTTTATGTCCATGGGTCATGCATATAAGTTCTTTGGCTTCACCCTTTCCTATATTATTCTTAACTTCCCCTGTCTATTTTGTACCAACCAATTATGCTCCTTGATCCCTGCACCATTTTCCAATGTCTTCCCCTTCTCTGCTGAAAACCTTCCAAATGATCTCGATACCTGTAATTCTGTTTCTATTCTGGTTTGCTTACTTGGATTTTGTTTTTATTTTTTAGATTTACTTGTTGATAGTTGTGAGTCTGTTGTCATTTTAATGTTCATAGTTTTGATCTTCTTTTTCTTAAATAAGTTCCTTTAACATTTTATATAATAATGGCTTGGTGATGATGAACTTCTTTAGCTTTACCTTGTCTGGGAAGCACTTTATCTGCCCTTCCATTCTAAATGATAGCTTTGCTGGATAGAGTAATCTTGGTTATAGGTCCTTGCTTTTCATCGCATTGAATACTTCTTGCCAGTCCCTTCTTTCCTGCAAAGTTTCTTTTGAGAAATCAGCTGAGAGTCTTATAGGCACCCCTTTGTAGGTAACTCTCTGGTTTTATCTTGCTGCTTTTAAGATTCTCTCTTTCTCTTGAACCTTTGGCATTTTAATTATGATGTGTCTTGGCATGGTCCTCTTTGGGTCTAGCTTGTTTGGGACTCTCTGTGCTTCCTGGACTTGTATGTCTATTTCCTTCGCCAAATTTGGAAAGTTTTCCTTCATTGTTTTTCACATAAGCTTTCAATTTCTTGCTCTTCCTCTTCTCCTTCTGGCACCCCTTTGATTCAGATTTTGGCACATTTAAAGTTATCCCAGAGATTCCTAAGCCTCTCCTCATTTTTTTTTCAATTTTTGTTTGCTCATTTTGTACTGGTTGACTGTTTCTTCCTTCCTTCCTTATGTTCTAAATCATTGATTTGAACCCCGGTCTCCTTCCCTTCCCCATTGGTTTTGTGTGGATTTTCCTTCATTTCATTTAGCATAGCCTTCACTTCCTCTCTTATGTGTTTGCAGTACTTCAGCGTATCTGTCAAGCCTGTGAGCATCTTTATCATCAATGTTTTGAACTCTACGTCTGTTAGGCTGGCTATCTCCTTATCGCTTAGTTCTCCCACTAGAACCTTGATTCTTTCCCTCTTTTGGGCCATACTTCTCTGTTTCCTTATCTTGACAGGCTCCTGTGTTTATTTGCCCCTGTGTCTTAGGTAGAGCTGTCGAACCTGTTACATTGTAAGGGGTGGAGCCTTAGGTATTCATCAGTGCGGGCGACCTGTTTCACCATGTTGTGGTGCTGTATGTGGGGGAGGGGTCTGAGAGGGAACAATGCCACTTGCTTAGTATTCACCCCCTATCCAGGCACTTCTCTCACTTCCATATGGGGGTGGTGCAGAAGCAATGAGGCTTTATTTTCCCTGGTGCTGGAACTGTGAGCTGTACGGTCTGGTCTGGTGCTGGGAACACTCCCCATGTGTTCCTTCCTACTTTTTAAAATGTGTGACTGCACTTTCTGCTGGCCTGCTGCTGCCACTGCTGTTGCCGCCACCATACTGTATCCTCTCAGCTCCAGCTCCGCCACTCATATCTGTCTGGATGAATATTTCTTCTTTATATTTTTGTTTGTTGGACTTCCATGCAGCTTGATTTCCTGGAACTTCTGGTTCTCTCTAGTTTTGAGGTAGTTGTATTTCTTCTTAGTTGTAGAGAGAGACATAGTGTGTTTGGTTAGGCCTCCATCTTGGCCAGAAGTTTAAAATTTTTTAATACAAATCTATGTTTTTATTTTTATTTTTTAAATGTTTTTTATTGCAGTTGTCCCACTTTTTCCCCCATTGCTCCCCCCTATTTTTAAAATTTTTAATTGTATTTTTTCATTACCATTTAGTTCCTTTATATTCCACCCCCCCCCACATCACCATAGTGTTGTCCATGTCCATGAGTCCTTACTCATTTTTGTTCAATCCCTCCACCCTATAACCATGCCCCCCACCCCCCCAGACAACTGGCTGTTATCTATATTCCTTCTATGAGTCTGTCTCTGTTTTGCTTGTTAGATCAGTTTGTTCATTAGATTCCACATATGAGTGAAATCATATGGTATTTATTTTTCTCTGACTGGCTTATTTCACATAGCATAATATTCTCCAGGTCCATCCATACTGTCACAAATAGTAAAATTTTCTTCTTTTTTATAGCCAAGTAGTATTCTACAGTGTAAATTCCCATACTTGTTTTATCCACTCATCTGCTGATAGACGCTTGGGCTGCTTCCATATCTTGGTGATTGTAAATAACTGCAGCGAACATAGGGGTGCTTATGTTCTTTTGAATTAGTGTTTTGCATTCTTCAGATAGATTCCCAGAAGTGGGATTGCTGGGTCAAAGGATTGCTGGATCCATTTTTAATTTTTTGAGGTATCTCCATACTGTCTTCTTCAATGGCTGCACCAGTCTGCATTCCCACCAAAAGTGCATGAGTGTTCCCCTTTCCCTGCATCCTCACCAGCACTTGTTGTTTGTTTATTTACTGTTGATAACTGTTCTGACAGGTATGAGATGATATCTCATTTAGTTTTAATTTGCATTTCTCTGATGATTGGTGATGTTCAGCATCTTTTCTTATGTCTTTTGGACATCTGTATGACCTCTTTAGAGGAGTGTCTATTCAGTTCCTTTGCCCATTTCTTAATTGTGTGTGTGTTGATTTATTTTCTTTTCTTTTATTTTTTTTTGGTGTTGAGTTTTGTAAATTTTGAATATTGACCCCTTATCAGATGTATCAGTGAATATGTTCTCCCATTCCATGTGTTATCTTTTCATTTTGTTGATGTTTTCCTTTGCTGTGCAAAAGGTTTTCAGTTTGATGTAGTCTTATTTGTTTAGTTTTTCTTTTGTTTCCCTTGCCTGGGGAGATATATCTGATAAAATATTGGTATGAGCAATGTCTGAGATTTTGATGCCCATGTTTTCTTCTAGGATTTTTATGGTTTCAGGTCTAACATATAAGTCTTTAATCCATTTTGAATTTATTCTTGTGTGTGGTATAAGGTGGTCTAGGTTCATTTCTCTGCATGTATCTGTCCAGTTTTTTCCTACCCTATTTATTTAATAAACTATCTTTAACCCATTGTATGTGCTTGCTTCCTCTCTTGAGTATTAACTGACTGTAAAGGTGTAGGTTTATAAATAAAATAGTGAAAGGGAACATCATTACCAATCACACAGGCATGAACAGAAGTTTAAAAGAATTCTATGAACAATCTGTACACGAAAAATTAGATAACCTAGACTAAATGGACAAATTTTTAGGAAGGAAAAAAAAAACTACCAAAACTAACTCAAGAAGAAATAGAAACTATATGAATAGATATATTTACTTTAATAAGTAGAGATTGAATTAGTAAAACACACACACACACACACACACACACAACTTATTTTCCACCAAGAAAAATTCAAGTTTGATTTTATTTTTAAGATCGCTTTCCTCTCTGCTCTAATCATTATTATTTTCCTCTGGTTGCTTTTGGTTTAGCTTGCTCTTCTTTTTCTAGTTTCTTAAAGTGGAAGGTTATGCTGTTGATTTGATATCTGTTTTTTAATATAGGCATTTAGAGCTACAAAATTCCCTCCAAACATTACATTCTAGAAGTTTCGATAACTTGTGTTTTCATTTTCATTTAATGAAAGTATTTCCTAATTTCTCTTATGGTTTCTTCTTTGACTCATTGGTTACTTAAGAGTGTGTTGTTTAATTTCCACACTTGTGAATTTACCAAATTTCCTTATGTTATTGCTTTCTAAATTAAACCCATTGTTGTCTGAGAGTATACTTTTTATGATTTCTGTCCTTTTAAATATAATGAGGCCTCCTTATGGCCTATTAGATGGGCTATCCTAGAGAATATTTCATGTGTATATGAAGAGAAATGGATTTTGCTTTTGTTAAAAGGGTTTTTCTATATATGTCTGTTAAGTCTAGTGGTTTATAATGTTGTTCATATCTTTGCCTTCCTTGTTGATATTCTGCCTAGTTGTTCCCCTTAATACTTTTAAAGCCTTATATGAATGTTCCATATTAGTATAAATGTGAAAATTTACTATCAAGATAAAAATTCAATGCAAACATCATGTTTTAGTAGGCTATTTAAAATTAAAATAGAAAATTATTTACTTTTATTACTTTTGAATATTAAAATTTAAATGCAACTTAAGTTCAGTGCTATTTTTATCAAGTCCATGATTTTTTGTTTCTATGTGATACGTTTTGCTGGTAAATTGCACTGAAATATTTTTTTAAAAGTATTGACATTCATCGCAAATCAATTAACATTCCTATTTGATCAACTTATTTGTTAGGAATTAGAAGTTTATTTGCTAATATGTTGTTCAGATAACAGCTCCAAAAACCATAACTTATAGCACTACATCTATATGCTAACCAGAAATGGTAAATAATTATATTTTCTTTCTTGTTTTTCATGGTAGCATTATTTGTCTGCACCTACAAGAATTCTATGAAGCATTCATTTCAAAATTTGCAGTACTATAAAGGTCATATGATATTCAGTTAGTAGAGGCATTTAAAATGTATCAGTGCATGGTAGAGAAATGCAGTTTGCCACCCAGAAGTGTGTCTCTCCGGTATGAGGATTGTTTTATTTTTAAGCAATAAAAGACTCAGGAAGAAATTTTGACCTTTTCCCAACTGCCTAAAAGAATTTAGATAGGGGCCTATTCTAGGAAATAGAACTAGCACCACCTGAGATATATATACCAAGAATTTGGGCTAGTGCTATGGGGAAAATGGGCAGGGCCTAGAGATATTTTTCCTCCTTTGTCTCTGCATTGCCCAGCGAACATTTGTTTACCAAACATTTGCTTTTCCATCTCCATGTGAATTGCATTCCTCCCCTTGAAGTCCCAAACCACTACTCCTTTCTTTGCTCAAGGTGGCATATAAGTCTCACCTACCCACCTTTACCTTGGGTCCCATGTTCTTATGGAACCCCCATATGTACATACATAATTAAATTTAGCTATTTTTCCTGTTAATGTGTCTCAAATCAATTTAATTCTTAGACCAGCCAGAAGAACCTAGAAGGATAGAAACAATTTTTTCCTCCCTAGCAGTATGAATACCAGTAAATTCTTTTTCTCAACTAAAAAAAAAAAAAAAAAAAATAGTATGACAATTTAGTGCCATGTGTTTGTGAAGACAATATAATTTGATTTTGCCTTGCAGTATGTATAGAAGTTATTCAGTATTTTAAAATTATTGTTTTGAAATTTTTTTAATTTAATCTTTATTGTATTTTTTTCCATTATGGTTTAGTCCCCTTATATACCCTCCTTCCCCCAGCAATCACCCCATTGTTGTTCATGTCCATTAGTCCTTTTTCCTTTTTGCTCAATCTCTCTACCCCCTAACCCCCTTCACTAGCTGTCATCTGCTCTCCATCTATGAGTCTGTCTCTGTTTTGCTTGTTAGTTCAGTTTGATTTGAAATTATAAAAAAGCAAATGCCTACAACTTAGTATTAAACACACACACACACACACACACACACACACACACATATTGTAGTTAGAGTTATCTCTCATTTAATGAATCCTGTTATCTAACAATGACCATTTTGGAAGACCCTTTGGCTTGGGTAGATGAAGGGTATAAGTCAGAATGTAGAGGAGAAATTCTACGTCATTTCTAGATTATCTAGATTTCTAGATTACCAAAGTGGATGGCAATTCAGAAGAAAGCATAGATTGGAGAACAAACAGCAGCTACAGAAGAATCAAAAAGAATGTGGTACTGGAAAAAGTATAGAAGTAAATGAAGGGGGAGGAGGTAGTTGCAGAAATCTTTTGGGTCTGGGCAACGAGGCCAGTACCCAGACGTGCATTCCTAGGATTTCTAAATTCGTGTCTACTCTGGGAGGAAAATTTCTGAGAGTGAGTGTATTGTTGGAACACGTCCTCTTCAGTAGTGTAGTTAGTGCAATAATTGAATTACCTTTTTCAGTTTGGATCATGTGGCAATATTCTCCATTGGCAATACTGGGTGTCCAAAGGAGTGAATGTGATTGTTTTATTAAGAGTTTTTAAATCTTATAAGCTGACTTAGGGAAAAGATGATAGATGTGAAAATGCTTGGTGTAGTAAAAAGCACAATGTAGGCACTTGATAAATTGCCTGTTTAAAAATTGGCTGATATTAACCTGTCCATAATATTCTATAACATTTAATAGTCTTAGGAAATTTAGAAGGCCTAGGTTATAGTGTTATATCTGCCACTATACTTGTTAAGTGATCCATAGCAAGTGACTTGATTTTTTTTTTTTTACCTCTGAAATGTAATGTTTCTATTAAATTCTTGTAGAAAAAAAAAAGCTTTAAATAAAGATTCTCTCAATAGAGGTGGAAGTTTTTGTTTTTCTTCTCAACTTCTACAATTTTAACTAGGGTACACTACATGAATAAGATTCTTTATTGCGTTATCTAAAGCTAACCACTGATTTATTTGAAAACAAAGAGTTTCTTTGCAGTGTCATTTAGCCTGGTATTATCATGAATCCAAGAATTATTCTACACTAATCAGAGAACAGTAATGCAGTTGTACTTAAATTTAGAGTTCCACACAGCCATTCACTAGAGATGAATTGAGGTGAACAAGTACTTCTAACTTAATTTGCAAAAGTCTAAAACATACTGATGGAATTCACTGCAGGAATTACAGTGAAAAGCAGGCTGAAAGTGCGGCTCAGAGCATACAAACTGTCAGAGAAACCATTGCTGCTTTTTGTTGTAATTGTTTTTTGGACTGGTGTGAGTTCTGGTAAAATTCAAAGATAATACAAACTTTAGGAGCATTGCTACCGTTTTGAAATGTTGGTGTATAGTGTGACTATCAGAATGAATCAGTACAGTTGGTTATCTTGGTTTTTAAAGGAACCCAATGCCTGTCTTCAAATGAATGCTGTATGGAATCATATTCATGTAGTTGTAAAGGGAGAAAATTCTCTCTTTTTTTCCTTTACACTACACGCAACCCTCTGAACATTTTTCTGTACTCTTGTCACCAATTGTGTGATAGTGTTCTCCACACCAGCCTATCCTGAGACCCCAGAATGGGTGTCCTACAACTTAATTCTGACACTGTCTACCTGGAGACTCCACAGGTTAAGGCCTCAGTTATGTATAACTACCTCTCCCCCATCTTCAGCCCCCAGTCAAAAGACCAGATTGTTACCTGCTCTGACCAATAGGCTATAAATTAGTTTCCCACCACTCCCTCCTCTGATCCACAATATTTGCTAGAGCAGCTCACTGAACTTGGGAAAATAGTTTACTTATTAGATAACCAGTTTATTATAAAAGGATATAACTCAGGAACAGCCAGTGGAAGATGCGTAAGGCGAATTATGTGGGCAGAAACAAGGGATTTTTCATGCTGTCTGTTATAGAGCACCACTCCCCCCACACCTCCAGGTGCACCAGCACAGAAGCTCCCTGAACCCCATCTTTTTGGAGGCTTTGTTATATAGGGAGGGTTGATTAAATCATTGACCATTGGTGGTTGATTCAACTTCCAGCCCCTCTCCTCTCTCTCTAGAAGAGAAAAAATTCCAACTCTCTAACCTAATCAGGTAGGTTTCCCTGGCAACCAGTACACATCCTTAAATTACCTAAGGGCTTTTGAAAAAAATTATGAATACAAATTCAGGTGTGATTGAAAGAGACTTGTTATATGAGTAACAAAAGAAACCTATTTCACTTTTATCGATTTTATCACTTAGGAAGTTCCAAGAGTTTTAGGAGTTCTGTGCTGTCAATGGACAAAGACTAAATATATATATTGCTTAATATAAATCACAATATCACAATAGTGTACCTTGTTTAAGTAGACGTTGCTAAAATTATGAGAACCAAAAGTATTTTTCCTCCTCCATTCAAAGAATACACTTTAAGTGTCTGTTTGAGGTTTCATGGAAAAACTAGGAGGCAAGCCATCCAAATGTATTGTACGTTTTTCTTTTTTAAAATTTTACACTTCTACTATTAAAGTTCACTTATTTATAATTCTGTGTACATTTCCTTAAGTTAAGTTTTAAAAGGTGGAAAACAAGTTGCAAGGTACTAACTTAGGTAATGGATGATGGTTATGAGTCATCATGGTTTATTATGTAAGTATGTACAGAGTTCCGAGGATCCCTCTTAAAATGACAGATTTCCCCAAATCTTTAATGAAAAGGATGGTGTGTATATTTAATGAAGTCTCTTCTCATGCACTTCCTAATCATTAAAATATAAAGCTTGGGTCATGTGGAAGTTCCTGGGTAAGTAAGTGTATTGGAGACTAGATGTTTGTTTGGGTAGTTTTCTGATCAGCATTTGCTCGTAAGCATTTGTAGGACCCACAAGATGTAGCCCTGTCTTGACTTTCAGACTTATTTTTATAGGTGAAAAAGCAGGGATCACTTTTTCATGTCATCTGAAGTAGTTAGGTAGAAACTTAACATTCTGAGTTTAAAAAGCAATTTTGTTTTATTTTAATGTCATTAAAGTTTATCATTCAGGTTTTAATTTTAATGTATCTTCCTTATAATTAAAACAAAATGAACCCTGGCCAGTGTGGCTCAGTTGATTGGGCATCGTCCACAAACCAGTCACTGCTTCAATTCCTGGTCAGGGCACAAGCTTGGGTTGAGGGTTGGGTCCCTGAAACCTGGTCAGGCATGTGCAGGAGGCAACCAATAGATGTTTGTCTCTTGCATCAATGTTTCACTCCCTCTTTTCCTCCCTTCCCCTGTCTCTGGAATCAATAAAGAAATTAAATAAAGACATAGCAGCAACAACTATAAGTGCTTCATACATTTAAAAAAAATGAGTCTTTGGACTATGGCATTTCGTCGTCGGCAGCCGTCCGTCTCGAGAGACGATGGTGTAGCTTCTTAAGAGTCTATCTGCACCGCCGAGAATGGTTGTGCAGTCCGACTCGGGAGTGACACGGTATCTGTCTCCTCCCGTGTTGAATCGACATCTTGCGATGACGCTGGAGTGTCCTCTCCAGTGGAGCTGAAGCTACAGAGCCTGGGCAGGGTGATATGGAGGGTCTGCTGTTGCCCATGCAGCAGACCCCCCCTCTCTTCGCAGCTGAAGGATCCAAGGGAAAGACGGAGCCAATACAGCTTGGCTTCAGGTGCGCCGCAGGAGTTGCCGGTGTTGACTACAACGTCAAACCGCCTTAGGGACTCCGGCTCCGGATTTTCTGTCGGGGTTTACTCTCTTAGCCTTTCCCCTGAAGAGGTATGCCGCAAGGCAGCGGAGGTTTTTTGGAGTCAGAGTTTTCCTTCTCTGATGTGCCCTGACTGGAAGATCGAACCAGCGACACTTAACTCGCAGGCCGACGCTCAATCCACTGAGCCAAACCAGCCAGGGTATGGCATTTAATACAACCTTTATTTATACTTTAGTGTAATCAAATGTAAAAACAGAATACTTCTTTAAAATGTATTCATTATAAAATGGTCAAAATAGAATAAATGTCATTGATAGGCATTGTTACCTATAGAAGGAGCAGGTTTTCTCTGTGACTCATTTGTTTTTAGCTCCTATGAGAGATTATACATACAGTGGTTAAGACTAAAGGTCTGAACTTCCCCCCAGACCATAGTCCAAATAATGTTCAAATAGTTTTTTTTTTCACCTATAGAATAGACATAGTAATAGGACATAACTCAGAGTACTGTTTTTAAGTTTAAAATAAATAATACTTGTGAATCACTTAACATAATGCTTGGGGTATAGTAGGTGCTGAATAAATGTCAGTAATTAATAGTATTCTTATTTATTTATTTTACTGTATTTTTTCATTACCATTTATCCCCATTATACCCTCTCCAACCCCTCTCACCCCCTACCCTCTGGAATCACCACACTGTGTCCATGTCAATGAGTTCTTTCTCTTTTTTGCTCCATCTCTCGACGCCCAATCCCCCATGCCTGAGCTAACAGTCTGCTCTCTATCTTTGAGTCTGTCTCTTATTTTGCTTGTTAGTTCAATTTGTTCATTAGAGTCCACATATGAGTGAAATCATATGGTATTTATCCTTCTATGATTGGCTTATTTCATTTAGCACAGTGTTCTCCAGTGCATCCATGCTGTCACGAAGGGCAAAATTTTTCTTCTTTTTCACAGCTGAATACTATTCTATTGTGTAAATGTCCCATAGCTGTTTTATCCACTCACCTACTGATGGACACTTGGACTGCTTCCAAATCTTGGCTACTGTAAATAATGCTGCAGTGAACATAGGGGTGCATATATTCTTTCTTTAGTGTTTCAGGTTTCTCCAGCTAAATTACCAGAAGTGGAATCACTAAGTCATAAGGCAGTTCCATTTTTAAGTTTTTTAAATTTGTTTTAAGATTTTATTTATTTTTTAGAGAGAGGGGAAGGGAAGAAGAAAGAGAGGGAGAGAAACACAAATGTGTGAGAGGAACATCAATTAGTTGCTTCTTGCATGCCCTCAATCAGGGACCTGGCCTGCAATGCAGGCATGTGCCCTGACTGGGAATCAAACCTATGACCTTTGGATTCACAGGCTGATGCTCAATCCACTGAACCACACCAGCCAGGGCCCATTTTTAATTTTTTGAGTTAACTCCATAGTGCTTTCCACAGTGGCTGCACCAGTCTTCATATCCACCAACAATACAGAAGGATTTCCCTTTCTCCACATCTTTGCCAGCACTTGTTTGTTAATTTCTTGATCATAGCCATTCTAACAGGCATGAGATGACATCTCATTTAGTTTTAATTTGCATTTCTCTGATGATTAGTGGCATTGAGCATCTTTTCATAAGTCTTTGGCCATCTGTGTGTCCACTTTGGAGAAGGGTTTATTCAGATCCTTTGCTCATTTTTTTAATGGGATTGTTTGTTTTTTTGATGTTGAGTTTTATAAGTTCTTTATAAATTTTATCAGATGTATCATTGATGAAAATGTTCTCACATTCAGTGGGTTGTCCTTTTATTTTGTTGATTGTTTCCTTTGCTGTGTGCAAAATGTTTTTATTTGATGTAGCCCCACTTGTTTATTTTTTCTTTTGTTTCCCTTGCCTGAGGAGATGTGTCAGAAAAAAATACTGCTACAAGCAATGTCTGAGATTTTGATGCATATGTTTTCTTCTAGGCCTTTTATGGCTGTGAGTCTAAAATGTAAGTCTTTAACCCATTTAGAATTTATTCTTACATGTGGCATAAAAGGTGGTCTAGTTTTATTTTTCTGTATTTATCTGTCCAATTCTCCCAACACCATTTATTGAAGAGACTGTCTTTACCCCATTGTATGCATTTGCCTCCTCTGTCAAATATTAATTGACTATAAAGATGTGGACTTATTTCTGGGCTGTCTATTCTTTTTCGTTAAACTATGTGTCTGTTTTTTATGCCAGTACCACGCTGTTTTGATTACTATGACCTTATAGTATAATTTGATATTAGGTAGTGTGATTCCTCAAACTTTGTTTTCCTTTCTCCAGGTCACTGTTGCTATTTGGGGTCTTTTTTGATTCTGTATAAATTTTCGGAACATTTGTTCTAGTTCTGTAGGAATTGCATTGAATCTATAGTTTGCTTTGATAGTATGGACATATTAATGATGTTAATTCTTCCTATCCATGAACACAGTATATGCTTCCACTTAATTATACTTTCATTTCTTTCTTCAATGTCTTACAGTTTTCTGAGTACAGGTCTTTTACATTCTTATTTAATTTATTCCTAGGTATTTTATTCTTTTTGAAGCAATTGTAAGTGGGATTTTATTTCGTAATTTCCCTTTCTGAGAGTTCATTATTAGCATATAAAGATGCAACTGATTTCAGGATATTAATTTTGTATTCTTCTATGTTGCTGAATTTATGTATCAGTTCTAGTAGTTTCTAGGTGGAATACTTAGGGTTCTCTATGTACAGTATCATGTTATCTGCAAATAATGACAGTTTTACTTCCTCCTTTCCAATTTTGTTGCCTTTTATTTTTGTTTTTATTTTTTATTTTTTGTATTTTTGTTGATCTTTCTCTTTATGTCCATCAAGATTTGCTTTACATATTTAGGTGCTTGTATGTTGGGTGCATAAATGTTTACTAGGCTTATATCCTTTTGTTGGATTGTTTCCTTTATCATTATGTAATGTCCTTATTTGTCTCTTAATATAGCTTTGATTTTAAATTCTATTTTATGGGATATAAGTATTGCTACCCCAGCTTTTTTCCCTCTCCATTTGCATGAAGTATCTTTTTCCATTCCTTTAGTCTGTGTGTATCTTTCACTCTTAGGTGGGTCTCTTGAAGACAGCATATATATGGGTCTTGTTTTCTTATCCATTTAGCTACCCTCTGTATTTTGGTTGGAGTATTTAAACTATTTACATTTGAAGTGATTATTAATAGATATGTATTTATTATCATTTTTTTTTAATTACTTTCCTCTGTTCTATTTTCTTTTTCTTCTTAAAGCAAGCCCTTTAACATTTGTTGCAATACTGGTTTGGTGGTACAAACGTTTTTAGTTTTTTCTCGTCTGGGAAGCTCTTTATTTTTTCTCCAATTTTAAATGATAGTCTTGCTGGGTAAGGTAGTCTTGGATGGAGGTCCTTGCTTTTCATCACTTTGAATATTTCATGCCAATCCCTTCTGTCCTGAAATGTTTTGGTTGAGAAATCAGATGACGGTCTTTGGGAGCTCCCTTATAGGTAACTAACTGCTTTTCTCTTGCTGCTTTTAAGATTAACTCCTTGTCTTTAAGCTTTGTCATTTTAATTATGATGTGTCTTGGTGTGGACTTGATTGGGTCCATCTGGTTTGGGACTCTCTTGCTTCCTGGATTTGTGTGTCTTTTTCCTTCACCATATTAGGAAAGTTATTGATTATTATTTCTTCAAATAGGTCCTCTATCCCTTGCTTTCTCTCTTTTCTTCTGGTATCCCTATGATGCAGGTGTTTTTACGCTTCATGTTGTTACAAAGGCATCTTAAAATATCCTCATTTTTTAAAATTATTTTTTCTTTTTGATGCACTGATTGGGTGTTTTTCTTCCACCTTGTCTTTCAAATCACTGATTTGAATCTTTCTTTCATCTGTCCTACTGTTTATTCCTTCTAGAGTAGTATTTATTTCAGATATTGCATTCTTTATTTCTGACTGGTCCTTTTTTATGGTTTCTTTGTCTTTTTTTCATGTTGATAAGCATCCTTATAATCCTCCTTCTCAAATACGTCTGATAAATCGCTTGCCTCCATTTCATTTAGTTCTTCTTCTGGAGAATTCTCTTGTTCTTTCATTTGGGGCCTGTTTTTTAGTCTTCCTATTTGGCTTCTTCTTTGTGTTTGTTTCTCTGTATTCAGTAGATCTATAAAGACTGGTGCAGCCCTATGTCACACATTGCCTGTGACTGGGCCTGGGAAACCTGGTTGAAACTATCAAAAATCCACAGCTTGTGGCTCCTTCTGCTTGGTCTGGGTGTGTTCTGAAAGGACTAGCTGCACACCAAGGCCGGCCTTTATCAGCACTGGACCTGGGGGTGTGTCAACTAAAGTCTTAAGCTCCTCGAGATCCACCTTCACCTGCAGGCTGTTAGGCTTAATTACTGAAAGAGCCTTTGGCTATACAGTACTCCTCAGCAGGGCTTAAGTTCCCAGGGTGAGAGAGAAGGAACCTCTAGGTGAGACTATTACTTCTTCCCAGGCTGATGCCTCATGGAGGCAAGTGCTCTGCCCGAGAAACATGGCATCTGCAGTATGAGGAATGACTGAGCACAGGGATCCTGGCAGCTAACCCTCTGGTTCTCACCCCTGAGCCACAAACCCCAGACTCTCCTCATGTGGCTCTCATTTGCTCTGCCCTCCCTCCACTGGAGCCCAGGGTAATGAAATTTTGTACATTGGCTCTTTAAGAATGTGTCTGCATCTCTAGCTGTCTCTCCCTGGTGGACAGAAATCCTGATGCTTTTCACAGCCAGATATTATATGGGTGCCTTTCTTGGTTCTGGTGCTCTAGGGTGGGGAGCCTGGCTTGGGGTTTAGACTCCACACTTCTCAGTGGGAACCTCCAGCCACTGAAACATCCTTCAAGAACATCAGCTGCCAGCCTTCAGAGACCAGCCAGCCCTTTAGTGCCTCTGCATTGCCTACCAGTCTTGATGTGGTGGTGTGGTTTCTTCCATAAGTCCCGGGTTATAGGACTTCTCTCCAGCTAGCGTTCAGTTGGTTATTTAGGATGATTTTTCTATAATTTAGTTGTAATTCCAGTTTGGTCCTGGGAGGAGTTTAGTGTAGCTTCCACCTAGTCCACCACCATCTTGGGTTTCCCAATAGTATTCTTAATTTTTCAAAAATCCTCACCCAAGGACATTTTCATTTGCTTTTTTTAGAGAGGAATATATATAGAGAGAGATCTATACAACAGAAGCATTGATTGGTCACTTCCATATGCACCTAAACTGGGGATCCATGCCAGTACTGGGTGTTATGCATCACAATGGGGGGTCACATGTGTATGCACCCAGACAGCAGGTATGAACCCACAACCTAGGTATGTATTCTGACTGGAAATTGAACCCACAACCTTTCAGTTACAGGATGATGCTCTAACCACTGAGCCACACTGGCCAGGGCCAAGTATTCTTAATGGATAAAATTTTATGGCCTTAAATTTGTTTCTCTTTTGTTAATTACTTCAAAGAAAGACATATGCCACAACTTTTTCTTCATTAAATTCTAAGAAGCTATAAGGGAAGAGATCTGGGGAATAGTGAAGAAAAGATTCTTTGGAGATGACTCTTGACAAAGCATTAACATGATATCCCCACACCCCCTAATGTTCTGTCCCAGTTATCTGATTTCATCCTATTACCTCTTTAAAGCTACTCTAGTTCTCTGTGGATGATTAAAGTTACTTTTCCTGGTGTACATATATCTTGTGCTGATGGTTCTCAGATACATGGTTCCTGTCCTGACCTTCATCTCTTGTCATTCAAACTGACATATCCAGTTGCCTACTTCCTGGTAACTAGTTTCCCATGGTACTATCATACAGGTAGTTCTAAGTCAGTGTGTATAAAACAAAATATATCTTCTTTACCTTTTTCTGATACCTCACCTCCACTTTTCACCAATTTTGTCTTCCTTTTATTTTCTATATTCAATTTATGGTATCACAGTCTACCCAGAAACTGGAGAGGAATCTAGACTTTGTCTCCCTATCATTTACCAAGTCCTCCTGATTTTACCTCCTAAGTATTTCTCAATTCAGCCCATTTGTTCTATGTCTGCCAGAGCCTCTTGAGGCTCTCATCTTTGGCCTTTTTCAGTGACCCCTCTTGATCTCTCTCTCCATTAATTCTACACATTGCTTTGAAAGTGATCTAAAGCAAAGATCTGACCATTGCCATTCCTACATATAACTACATTCTTCATTCTTGTAATATCAAGCTCAAGATCCTTATCATAACTTGTCAGACTCTTATCATTGACCTCTTCTTATCTGCTACTGCCTGAACCTCAAAAAAAAGTTTGTTGAGTTAATGAATACTAAACTTCATCTATGCAAACTGAGCATTTGTGGTTGATTGCTCATATTGGTCTGGTCATCTGCTCCTACCTTTAAAAATTGGTAAAAAATGGAGGAAAAAAATTTCCTCATTCTATCTTGTATACCAGAAAAGGCTAATCTTCTCAAAGCCTTACTTTAATTTCACGCCTTCCCTTCTTAACCTACAATAGCTCTTTATTAGTTACAGTCAGAACTTCTTTCCCATCTTATGTATTCAAACTAATTTGGGACAGCAGTTCCACAGAATCAGTCTGCACAGTAAGATAAGTTTGGTTAATAGGCAGGGTAGGCAGGACGTATGGATTGGTTGTTCTTACCTGGAGCAGCTTTTGACTTTTCAAATCTGGGCTGTGGCATCAGAATATAGACTTTTACATGTTGGTATATGAAACAAAAACTTTGTATTCATCAAATATTTATTGAGTACCCACTATAGGTTAGGTACTGTAGCAGTTGATGGGGCTTTGGTGATTATAAAAATCAGCATAACTTCTCCCTTCATGGAAATTCTGGCCTGTGAAGACAATTGCAACCCAGAGTAAAATCTGCTAGCATGGGTGCCCCAGGAGCCCACAGCAAGGGCACCTAATCCAGTGGTTGTATCAGGGAAGTCTTCTCAGCCTCAGTGCCATCTAGCTAGATGGCAGTGATGGGCTGTGCATTACAGGAACAGCAAATGAAAAATCCCTTTGGGAAGAAAGCCTGGTATGGTATGCTGAAGGAAGTGAGAGAAGCTATTTAAGGCTGGATCTCAGGTGTAAGGAACTATCTGTATTACTGTAGTAGATTATAAAAGAAAAGAAAGGTTATCTCTTTGTCCTATCAGGGACATGCTTGCTCTTTCCCTCAGGGTCTAAATAGTTCAAATCAACATATTCCTTTTTTTCTGGGAAGTTTTAGGAGGAAAATAAATTAGAATAAATAAAATAAGCTGCTATTGTTCCACCAACAACAGAATTCTAGTCAAGTGTTGTGTTGTTTTTAATTTACATAATTTTATGCATATAAAATTAATCATATTGAGGTGGTATAGACATCACTGCGGTTTGGTAGCAGCCACCCTCACCTTGTCTACCCTCCACTTCTTAGAGCATATTTCCTTGGATCCACTCCTTGGACTTCCATTGCTATTACACTAACATTAGACTCCTTAGCATGGTCTTGTGGTTAGTTTCTCCAACCGACCTTTTTATTTTCTATTGTTGTCTTTCATCTGGACTTACCCATTGTTCTGCCATACCTTCAGCATACCCTCTGTTTTACTGCCTTTAAGCCTTTACTTCCCTTCCCTTCACCTAGAATAGCTTTCTTCCCTTTCACTGTCTGTCATACTATAATCCTTTCTTGAAAGCTCAGTTCAAATACTTCTAGTCTCTGATTTTCTTGCTATCTTTGCTGCCACCTTTAGTTCTCTACTCCAGGTGTTTTGTTTTTGTTTTTTCCTTTTAATAAAACATGCCACAGTCTTTTGTAGTGTTTTTTAAAATGTGGGTTGCAATCCATCAGTGACTTGTGAAGTCAGTTTAGTGGGTTGTGATCCGCATTTAAAAACCTGGTATAAAGTAGGCCAGAACAGAAAACGTTAAAGTGTGTTCTACATAAAAAGAGGTAATATTTGTTTCATGGACTTTTATTGCATTTATAGATATATGAGTGTGCTAACTCATGTAAGAAATATATCTTACTGTAAGTATTGGTCAAAAGTTTGCAAAACACTGATTTGTATTGTATCTGTGCATTAGCTCCCCAATTAGAGTATATGTGAATTTAGGACAGAGACTACTCATTCAGGCTCCAAGTATTCTACCTGCTCAACTTAATATATTATCTAGGGTGTTTTGTTCATCAGAAGTGTTGATTTTCTTTGAACATTTCTCTAATTCCATCTAAACCCTGCAACAGCCTTGCCATAAATTTCCCATACAGTTCAGTCTAGAGTAGTGATTTTCAAACTTTATCTCATGGAATACATAAACTAATTACTAAAATTCTGCAGCACACTAAAAATGATATTTTTTGCCAATCTGACAAGAAAATAGGTACATTTTTGATTCATTCATACCGGATGGCTGTTGTTGCATTGGCTGTTATAATTTTTATATTTGACAATCTAAGGAAAAAGAGGTCAGTGCCCCTGACTAAATAGTCAGGTGTTGCATGATTTAAAAATTCTTGCAGCACACCAGTTGAAAATTGCTAGTATAGAGGACTGGAATATTTCTGTTCAGTTCCCCCATCTGGAAAACTTCCTCTGGGAGTCCTGTGGTCTCCAGTTCCAGTCTGGACTGCTGCTACACAATTGTCACTCTGGAATTCTTTTGTGTCTCTTGTGTTGGATCCCTTGCTACTGCTTTTAAATTTTTTAAATTTTTTTATTCTGTTGTTTTGGTAGAGTACATAGTCTAATATCTTCCTGAGAAGGAGTATATGGCAGGTAATTTTTAACCTTTTATTGTCTGAAAATGCCTGTTCTCTACCTTCATATTTGAGTGATAGTTTGGCTAGTTACAGAAATCTTGATTGAAAATGGTTTTCCTTCAGACTTTTAAAGGCATTACTCCATTGTCTTTTAGTTCCCACTGTTGCAGTTAGGAAGCCATGCCATTCTTATTTTGAACTTTTGTATGTGACCTCTTTCTTCCTCTCTGGAAACTCTTAAGATATTCTCTTTATACCTTCTATTCTGAAGTATGATCTGCCTTGTGAGGTTCCCTCTTTACCATTGTGCTATACTGTGAACCATGAGAAAGAAAAGTTCCCAGTGGCTAACAGGCTTCAAATTTTTTAAAAAGAAAAGAAAACAGCCTAGCAGCCATTTCCACACAGGGGCCTCCCATGTGAACTGCACCTCAGGGAGAAGCCTGCACTGAACTATACCTGCCTCTGCACCGAACTGTGTGTATGCACTGTTTCTGCCTTCGGAGCCAGTCCTTATAAAGAAGTACCTAGAATCCTATTTTAACCAATAGGACTGAGGCCTTTCCCATCCAATCGGAACTGTGAGCTATATCTCCTCCCACCCCCAGCAGCTTCTTCACAACGAGTCAGAGCAGCTTCATTCTAACCTATCAGGACAATGCCTTTTGGAACCAATCAAACTGCAAGGTTTTGGAGTCCTTATTTGCATCAGGAGAGGCCAGTCAGGGTCCAGGGGCAGGGATTTTCGTATATTTAAGCAATCTTCCCTCTGTCCCTCAGACACCACTCTTCCTTTCCACTAAAGACAGTGTTTCTTCCTTTCCACTAAAGACAGTGTTTCCCTGACTGAGCTGAAACACAAAAGATCTCTTGCAAGAGCAGTGTGGAGCAGACCAGTGCAGGGTAAAGCAGACCTGCATGGAGCAGAGCAGAACTGTCTAGCCAGAGAGGTGCCTGGCCCCAGGGCTCCTTCACTACTGTACTGTTTTCACAGCCATGCTCTATCACAATTGGGCTGTTTTGCACTGAATAAAGTTTCCTTCTTCTCTATATCCCAAATTGGGATTCCTGTTGGCATTGAATTGGTGTCAGTGATCATCAGTTGACAGTACTCAATGCATATTTTCAACCTGAAATTTATGTTGTTCATGTCTCAGAAAAATCCTCTGATAATTTCATCCTCACTATTTCCTCTTTCTAGATCTTTGGTAAATTTTGTGTTTTACCTTTTAGATTCAGGCCTCTTATTTTCTTACTAGTTTTTCCTGTTATCCATCTTTTCCTATTTTTGTTTTACTTTCTACAAGAATCTCTCAACTTTTTCTTCCACCCTTTCTGTTGAACTTTTTGTTTTAGCTGTTATTATTACTTTTCAAGAGCTCTTCCTTATTCTCTGATTATGCTTTTTTAGTATTTTAATTTGTTAAAATATTTTGTTCTTTACAGACTGAATAAATGGTCTGTGTATCTGGGTAACATTTATTCAAGGTGAACCAGCTTTTTTGGTGGGAATCACCACAGACTTCATGATTAGCTGTTTTCTCCAGGATCGTTCAGTTTTCTCGGATAACAAGCTTTTCATCTCTTGCCTATTGCACCCAAATCCTGAGCCTTTTTGCCGACTCTGCAGGCTAGGTCAGCTCACTCCTGCCTGGTGTACCTTCTTCAGGCCCTCTGGTTTCACCTTCTACCAGTCCGCCTACCTCCTGCTCCTCCACAGTCTTTCTGTCTTCATATAGTATGGAGTTAGTGTTGTGTTTTGTGTTTTCCTGATTGTTTTAAGGTCACTTCTCAGAGAAAGGGGTGAACCATTTATGCCAACATTTAAAAATCCTTCCCTGAGTTTTTCAATTCGCAAGTTTCTCCATAAATAACATTAAAAATGAAGGGAATATGCTAATGTTTCTCCTACATAGGGCCATTGAGACCTAATTAATAAATGTTAATGCATTATGAAGATGAAATCCTTGTGTAAGTATTAATTACATGCTGTTTTTCAGAGAGCATAGAAAGAATGCTATCTAGATTTTAAATTACCTTTTATGGCTTACCATTTCAAAAAAAATTTTTTTTATTCTCTTGTAACTTTAGATTTTGACAGGCCTGTGTTTGTTGGCCAGATCACTCATGGCAGTTCAAATACCAGAGTATGGCATCAGGAGACAATTCATAATGTGAAGCATGCTGAATGTGACTTTGTCAAAGTTTGTTAAGGTGCAAAGTTTACTTTTAAAATAGACTGTTTTATTCCATAACCTCATTTGAATTTTTCTTTGAGCATATGACCATGGTCTTCCCATTTCAGTACTTCAGTAAAATTTCTCACAGAGTAATTGCTTGCAGATAAAAGACTATCTTCAAGTAGTTTAAACAGCCATACCACTTTTTTGAGTAAATAGTACAGAGTGCCTGTTTTAGAAAGTCCAGGTCTAAACTAGAAAGAGAGCTGGAAAAGACTGACATCTGGTATGGTGCCACATATAGATTATGTGTTATTTTAAAAATCTTTGACATATGTGCCATTTAAGTATAAAACTAAAAGACCTCTTATCTTTTCGACTTTTAGCCAGTTTTCAATTTAATTTCAAAAAATCGATTTAACTTGCTAAGTCTTTATCAAAAATTAGTGCAAATGTATTTATAGCATAGCGTGGCACATAGAATACAAGAATTATTGTTGGACAGGTCAAGGCTTGAATACCAGCACTGTGGGTTGTTATGTGAATTTGAACAAGTTACTTAATATTCTATTTTCCACATCTGTACAATGGAGTTAATAAGGTTTCCTATAGAGATTACATGAGAGAATGCATGTGAAGTCCTTAACACGGGGCTTGGCTCCATAAATGTTAGCTGGTTCTGTTGAGGTATGTAAAGCATCTAGCACAGTGCTGCCTTTTCCTCCTACTTTCCTCCTACATACTTAGGATGTTCTGCTATGTCAAAACTGCCAGTATGGATTTATATAATACAGATCTTTCCTTCTAATTCTTAGGAGATTTAATTTGGAGATGGTTTTGGTAAATTCAAGAAAAATAGTATTAAACTAATACTTACTTATATTCAGAGCTTCCTAAAGAGTTGGTTCTGTCTGTGCTGAATTAACAACCTATAAAAACAACAGTGAGTTGCTGGAGAGAATGCCAAATTTTAAAAATAATGTATTTGTCAAGCTACTCAGGCTATGGGGATTACCAAGGAGAATTGATAAATATGTCAAACCTTGATAGATTCTTCCTTTTTATGTTAATGTACTGTATGTAAATATGCTGGGTTCATCCTGCCTGTGGGGTATGTTTTGTCCAGCTGTTATTGGCATCACCAGCATTGGGATCCTCCAGGACCTGACTTAGTGCCCTCTCATGGTAGGGACCCACAGGACTAGTTTAGCCCTGCCTGACTTGCATTTCCCTCTAACACCACTGATTTTGAGATCAATAAAATCTCTACTCTGACAAGTAGAAGGCGCAGCCTCATCAATTTTAATTTTGAAAACTGCCTGCATACTTTTGTCATCAATTTGTCTGGGTTACTTTAAGGAAGATGGTGGATCCATCAGTTTGAAATGCAACATGTCAGAGTTGGCCATTAGGGACTTCTGTCTTTGCTATTAAATTATTTCCAGTGAAATTTTACTAGATATTCTAGGTATATGAATGCTCATATGAAAGAATGTTCTTCATATGGATTAAGGGATGGATTTGTTTTTTATTATTCAGAAAATTATTCTTAATACACTTTCTGAATTTAACATGTAACAAAATGATTTGTTTCATCTGATAGAAAATTTTTAATTTTATTATTGGGCTTTTTTTATTTTTATTTTTTGCATTTGGAAGACCTTCTAAATCTGGTCCCTTTTTAAAAATTAATATTGTCTACTTAACTAATTATTAAATTAATACTATCTACTTAAACGTTTTTATTTAAAATTAAAAGGTTTAACATTCTAGGGATATAGTAGACTTAGATTTAAATTGTTTAAGATATTTTTGTAAACTATTCACTCTTTTTAAACATATTATTAAACACATGTAAGATAATATAGCATATGTGCATAGTAAAAAGGATAACAAAAGATCAGATACCCATGTATCTACCACCCAGTTTAAGAAACAGAATATTAACAATACATTAGATTCCCCATATGCCCTTCCCCAATTCAGTTCACTTCCCTCCATCCCCCAAGTAACCATGAAAAAACTCAGTATTTCCTTGACTTCTTATACAACTAGTTTTTGCAACATTTGTTTCTATCCCTAAACAATAAATTATTGATTTTTTTGGTTTTTGAAATTTATATAAATAGAATAACTTCTCCTAACACTTACTTTTAACATAGTGTTGCTGACATTTGTCCATGTTGATATATACAGATGTGGTTCATTCACTTTTACTTCTGTTTAATATTCCACTATCCCACAATTTGGTTATCTGTTCTTCTGTTAATGGACTTTTGGGCCATTGTTAGTTTTTTGACAAGTACAAATATTGCCCTTTAATACATGTTCCTTGTTGCACATGAATGAAATTGGAATTGGTAGATCAGTTGAGTAATTTCTGAATATTATGAAAAATGCAGTTTGCTTTTCTTTGAATTTAAGGTGGATTTGATATGGAGATAATTTATTTCAAACCATTGTTTTCATAATTTTGTATTGTTTAACAATTTTTCTAGAATAAAATAGTTTGCTTTTAAAATTACTTAGAAACAATTGATTTATTCAGAAAGTTCAGAAAGTGAGGAATTCTAGATCATTTATATATTGTATAAGTTCAGGAGTTCAACTCCAGCTAAGTTTATTTGAGATTCATGGAGACTGAAAAGCGACAGTGGAGCATAGTGGGGGGGATCCATACCAGTTTAATCTCGTTCCTGTGAGCGAGGACAGGAACAACAGGATTTGTCTTACAATTCTCATGGTGGCGAACAAGAACAGGGGAGTCACGGGTGTAAGAATGGAGTCACTCAGAAGACCATAAAGACATAGTGAGCAGGAAAATAGAAGTTTATTGGGGGACTCAGCAAGCGGGGAGGGAGCCCTGCAATGGGTGGTCAGGACTCCAGATTCCTAGGGGAGAGGGGGGTTGCTTTATAGGGGGAAGAAAAAGGGTTTTTTTGAGCTTTGTCGGCTGTTTGGCTATCTGGCAGCTGCAGGTGCGATGGGCTGATCAGAGCAGAACGTGGTTTTTTTTCAGTTTGAAGCACCCCGTTATCTCCCAGGCAGCCTCAGGAGAAGATTTTCAGCCTGAAACATCATTATCTCCCAGGAAGCTGCAGGAGGGATGGGGAGGGGGGGCGGGGGGATGGAGCAGGGGAACTGGGGATGTCAGCGCGGTCCAAGGGATCATTGGTCTTCACTCTTGTCCTGCAGCGGCCGGTAAGGACTTGGGGAGCCAATACCATCTGCCTTTAGTCTTGTCCTGCGGTGGCAGGCAAGGACTTGGGGAGCCAATATCATCACCCCTTGAACAGCAGGAACCCATATATATACATGAGGTTAACAAAGGTGACATCCGACCAGTCTGAGCTGTGTGATGGCATAACACTTATGTACTAAGAAATTATCTTTAGATAAGGATGACCTAAGCAAATGAAAATACATATGTGTGGAGGTGAGGATCCTGGCTATGGTCACCCTGACACGACAGGTATGTTTATATAGAGATACAGATATGAGATAAAGATATAGATAGTAAATTTCAAGAACCAGAATATAGTATTAATAAGAATGGATGACTTTTATAGAATACAAATAAAATGGATGACTGTACTGGTACATGCCAATTGAGCAATTGAATATCAGCCACTGCTTGGAGGTAGCTTTTGGTGTGCGTGTGTATGTAAATTTCCGAATATGGAAAGTGAAATAATTGCCTTCAGATTTCTTGATTTTGAGACAAAAAAGTAATTTTCTATTCATTTAACCTACTTTGATTTCCCAGTGTACCTTCTATTGTCTGGAAGTAAAGTGGATTGTAATGTGCTGAATTAACTTTCACTTTGATATTGGAAATTCTACACATTCAAGAAAAGATGAGTCAACATGGCTATCATAATTATCAACTTTACAATTAGTGTTTCTTGCCAATGCTTTCCTTTGTGTATATATGGAAACACTTTACATAGGAAATTTGTGTGTATTTCTGATATAAGGCCCTCTTTTCTGAAAAATCCTTGTTTTACAAGTATCTCAAATTCCCTCACTTTTTAGACTTTCTCCTTTCCTCCCTACCTCCCTACTTAAAACATTTATTTTTGCCTCTGCCTGAGCCAGGCAAGAAACAAGGTGCAACCCTGCCCTCAGAGAACTTAGAGTGTGGTGTTGAGAGTGAAATATAAATAGGCAATTCCCAGGCATTTTTCTTTGATAAGGTTTGGTTCACATTTAGTCTAAAGAAAGGGTAAGGGAAAGCCTCAACTATTAAGATTTTTAAAAAACTCTTCTTTGGTTAAAAAGAAATACTGAGTAAATTTAAATTCTGGTTTACTTTTTAATTTTTATAGATCATTTTTGTACATCTGTTTTCAGAACTTAAAAGAAAAAGAAGTCATTTATTATGAGCTTCCTAAAATACCATTCTATTTTCTTTAGGTTTCATGAAAAAGGAGACCTGCGTTTCTCATTGCTTCAAATATATATTCTTTCTAATTCCATGAGTCATAGCTTCTGGAAACTTATTATTCTGAAAACATTTAGCAGTTATTGATCACATTTTGTGATTATTTTAATGAAATCATAAGTATGGCATGTATTTAGAACTATGTAAACAACACAGGGATGATCCCTTGAATCTATGTCACCTCAAACACCATAAATGTGGATGTTTTAATACTGACTTGATTCACTGTAAGAAAAAACAGGTCCACCACATGAATGATATCTGGTTATTAAATATTATTTATTGAGAGGTCAATCTAAAAGGGACTAAAAAGTGTTCTATAGCTTTGGCCATGGGGAGAGCAGTGTGCTGTGTGCCAAAGCACGTGGGAGGTGAGAGATGGAAGCTGATGGCATTGTGTTGAAGAGTGAACCTAGATGAGGAAGAGAAGAAAGCAAGTGTGCACTCTATTTATTCAATAAAACCTGGTGAGTATGTATTGGGTGACTAACCACTTGGGACTTCAGGGTTTTCATTCCAACAGCACATTCAATGATAAAACCAAGGCAGCCCCAGGCAAACAGGAGCAGTTGGTGAATTTACAAGCTAGATTTTATGCTAGATTCTGAGGCTGTAAAAAATAGACATGCAGAGAGAGAATTATTATGTAATATGATAATTCAAGATATAAATTTAAGGTGCTGTGTGAACACAAAAGGGGATACTCCCCAGTTTGCAGAATATGGTCAGCAAGAAGTTGTGAAGAAGGTGAAATGAATCCAGAGAGTAGGAGGCACCCCAATAAAAACTTGGGGACACAACATTTCAGGCAGAGAAAGCATGTAGCATTTGATTTTTTGAGAAATACAAGTAGTTTTCTACAGAAAGAGAAGAGGGAGTTGCTAAAGGGCCTGGGGAAGGGAGCCCAGGTGCTTATACTACAGCAGTTTGAGGATGTGGGGATGCTGAGGGAGAGAAAATCTTCTGGGATGTATGTTTTTAGTGAGACTTGGGCATTGCTGAGGGAGAGAGAAGAAAGGGAGAAATTCGGGAAATCACACGTTTCTGAGAATGGTCAAATGTGATCATTTAGGTGCAAAAGCTCTAGGAATTACATAGTATTAAAAGAAATAGCTAACACTTAACACATTGCGTATGGGTGGCGAGAATTCTCATTTCTAAAAGGCATTTAAATTCCCTGGTACGCAACGTGTTAATACTTCCTTCTTTCAGGCAGTAAGTATGTTGTAAACATTATCACATTTAATTATCACAATGACTAAAAGAGATAGATATTACTATTATCTCCATTTTACAGATGAGGAAACTAAGGCACAAAGATGTTAAAGCTCACCCCAGGTTACACAGTTTCTAAAAGGCAGAAGTCAGAATTCTGTAGGTTCTATGGAGTCCTTCACTCTTTACCTCTGCATTTAATACATGTCCACGTGTGACTTCACTTAACACTCACAACCACCTGTTATGGTATTAATATCTCAAAGCAAGAGACAGGAACAAGGTAAAATCTTGTCCAAAGCCACATGAGTAGTCAAGATATGTGATTAGGCAATGTATAGGAGAGGACAACTAAAGACACCATAAGTTGTTGAGACTTTTCCCTACAGTGCATACTTCCCCAACTTCAACAGAAAAAAATGAGATCTCACCCTCTCCATACCCCAGAAGTCGTCTAGCCATTCATTTGTGTTTTGGTTGTTTTAATTCAAATTCCCCTAGAAGTCATGGATATTACTTTTTAATTCCTAACCAAGTTACAAGATTATTTATTGATAGTGGCCCTAGAATTCAAATGCCCTTATGACCCCCTGAATTCCCATTGCCCTCTGAGCTGTGAGTCTTTAGGAAGTGACAGTGACTCTTTGGCGCTTTGTTTGGTTAGCAATCTCCTATTGCAGTCTGAAAGAAAACTTCAGAAGCCTGGCTCAGAGCTTCAGCAGAATTGGCTGTTGAAGGTTAGGGTTGACCCTCCCATCAAAGGCAGACAAGGGCCCCAGTAACGTGTGGTGGAGTTGGTTTGTATATTTGGGGTATTCACAAATTGGGGGCTTTCAGTTTAAATTGTAACCAGTTTTGACTAGATAATTTCTGCATTTATAGACAGAGAATGAGAGATAATGCAAGGTTAAGGAACATTGCTTCATTTTTATACTGCTAGTTAATGATTGAGCCAGGACTAGGGTTAAATCCCTTCCCCTTTAACCTAGTGCCCCAGTGGGATTAAGAGCCAGTGGGAATTTACCACCAAGATTACTGATTTGCTTGCACATGTCTGGAGGATGGCAGCTGCCTCAGTACTCAGAATGCTTCCCAGTTTGGCTCACAGACCTGGCGCTTTCTTCAGTGAAACTCTGTGATGTTGTGATGCCACACAGCATTCCCCCACTCACTCACGGAGTGAGCCTAGTATGTCAAGCTCTAAACCACACTAAACCCTGTGGGCTGGGTAAGGAACATGACAAGCACAGTCTGTGCTTGTCATGCTTAGGGTTTGGTAGGAGAGAGAGTCAAATAACAATTACACCGAGTGTTTAATTACATTTGTGTGAGAAATGCTATGTGGGATAACTACTGGATACTATGTGAATATAACAAGGGCCCAATCTAAGTCCAGGGTCAAGGAGAGTTTCCCTGCGGAAGTATAATTCAGGCTGATTCCCAAAGGATGAGTAGGAGTTAACCCAGTGTTATGGACTGAATAGTGTCTCCCACCTCTCCATTCATATGGTGATGTTTAACCCCAGCACCCCAGAATGTGACTGTATTTGAAAGGAGGCTCTTTAAAGAGGTACTTGAGGGTAAATAAGATCAGTAGTGTGGGCCCTAACCCAGTACGACTGGTGCATCCATATAAGAACAGGAAATTTGGATACAGACAAGTACAGAGAGAGAACCATGTGAAGACACAGGGGGAAGATAACCATCTACAAGCCAAGGCGGGAGGCCTCCAGAAACCCCTGCAGACATCTTGATCTCAGCGTATTAGCCTCCAGAATTGTGAGGAAATAAAATTTTTGTTATTTAAGCCCCCCAGGCTATAAAGAGAAGAATAACAGGTTGCCTACATTTATAAAACCAAAATCGTTTTAAGTTACAGATTTCCAATGATAACAGATTCATGAAATCAAGTCAGGCATCTATTATTTTTAAAAGATAATCTAGATATGTCAAATTATGTGTTCATATATTTATTGATGGCCTAGTGTTCCCTGATGTTTCCATGCATAGACCTGCTTCTGAAGTGCATTATATGCTCATGGAGTGCTCTTGTCTGGAAGGGCCTTTCTCTGCCTTCTTGTCCCTGAAAATCCAATGCATAGTTCAAAATAACTTCTGTACGTGGTACGTTTCTGACCACTCAGGCCCCTGCCTGTCTGTCTTCTTTTACTGATTGTGTATTCCAGTGGGTCCCAGGTGTTTTTGTCTCAGAACCCCTTATACTTTTAAAAATTATTGAGGACCCCAAGGAGTTTGTATTTATGTGGGTTATCAATATTTACTACATAAGAACTTAAACTTAATAAATTTTTGAAGTATTTAAATTTAAAAAGTATACCGTTACATGTTAACATAAAACATATTTATAATAAACATAAGTATTTTTCCAAAACTAAAAATTTATGATACTAGCATTATTTTACATATTTCAGATGTCTTTAATATCTGGCTTAATAGGAGACAGCTGGATCCTTATACCTGAATGAAGTATGTAAAAATAATCAGAACTCAAAGATATGTAGTGGGAAAAAGCTGATATATATTAATAGCCTTTTGAGAAAATTGTGGAGATTCTTCTTTGATACTATTTCAAGACCTGACGAGTGGTAGTTTCTTAAAGATTAGATGCAATGGGGATTCTGAATCCATATCAATAAGTTTTTGTACATTAACATCCATTGGTTATTTTATGTTTCCTAAGGCTGCTGTAACAAATTAACACAAATAGGGTCACTTAACACAACACAAAATTTATTCTATTTACAGTTCTAGAGGCTAGAAATCTGAAATCAAGGAATCAGTAGGGCCATATCCTCTGCAAGGGCTCTAGTGGACAATCATGCCTTACCTCTTATAGCTTCTGGTGGTCATCTGCCTGCATCTTCACGCAACTTTCATTTCTTCATGTCTCTGTGTCTTCTCCTCTTCTCTCTCTAATAAGGGCACTTGTCATTGGATTCAGTATTCACCTGGATAATCCAAATGATCTCATCTGTGATCCTTTGGGGGCCACCATTCAACTCACTACAGTCATCTTACATTTTGAATGGATCTTTGATGCATGTATGGTTTTTTAACTTCAAGCATAAGTCATTTGGAAAATATTGGTTCATTGATTTATGCAGATCTTCCTCATGTTGACACGTTTCACTTAATAACATTTTTAAAAAATCACATTTGCTAATATCACCAACTGAGTGCATCATAAAAATCAGTGGAGTGAAGCAGTCGAGCAGGAGTAAATTTTCCAAAACTCTATATTTCACTTGAGAAACTGTATTGCCAACCTATACAATGAGTTGTTTTCCTTGATGTGACAGGCTTACTTTGTTCATTTTCAAGAAAACATCTGTCAATTACCCAGGTTTGGCAAATATCATTTGTCAGTCATCCTTTTGAGTAAAAATGGTGTTCTACGTAAAAGCAGCTAGTTAAGCCTTTAACTTGAGCAGTCACACAGCCTTAAACTGTAACAATCTTGAGACTGGTATACAGCAGAAGTGCTTTATGCACTCAGGGTCAAGATTTTAAAAAATTGATCATTTTTATTGCTTTATCAAGGGCATCCTTAGGTGAACTTACTTGACTTTTTTATCTTTTAACTGTAAGTCAGTGATGGTAAAGAACACAATGACTACTAGTATATCAATCCAACTGCCTTGACTCATGTCAGGCACCAGTGTTCTAGCTGCTACTGCTAGTGCCAATGTGAACACAGTGAATAGGGTGAACAACATTTTCAGTTTATTATGGAAACAGTTTGACCTCACAAACTCCCTGAAATGGTCTTAGGGCCTTCCAGGGATCTGTGGACTATACCTTCAAAACTGCATTATAGACTGATGAAATTTTTAATATATGTATAGTTATTTTTTAATTAAAGTATGATTGACAAACAACATTATATTAGTTTCAGATCTACAACATAGTGATTCAACATTTAAATACCTTATGAAGTGGTCACCATGATAAGTCAGTACACCACCTGTCGCTATATAAAGTTATCATATTATTAACTATATTCTCTATGCTGTACATAACATCTCCATGACCTACTTATTTCAATTACCTCTTAATCCTCTAGACCTTTTTCTCCCATTCCCCCCACCTTCTGGCAACCATCAGCTTGTTCTCAGTGTCGATGACACTTGTGTTTTTAATCTAGTTAATAGAATTATTTCCTACTTATTTTATTATAAAATACAGCAAATAGTACAGGAAGGGTTATAATGAAAAGCAACAGTCTCCTACCTCACCATTCCTCTGAATCAACTACTGTTTTAAGGAAAAAAAAACTATTTGTTAATGAAAACTTCAAACATAAAATCTAGTCTATATATTATTAGCCTCGATAACACATAGCCCAGTTTCAAAGTGATGGTTTAGCAGTTATCTATTTATTGCTAAATCGTATTCAGCTAATCACGTCCTTCCCCACCACCAATTTTGAAGCAAATCTGAAACATCAGGTCATTTCATCCATAAATATTTCAGTATTATCTCTAAAATATAGACTTTTTAAAAACAGTATGATAATATGATACAAAAAAAACCCCAGTGATTTCTTAATATCATTAGATATCTAGTCATGTTTATATTTCCCCAACTGCCTCATAATTTTTTCAGTTTGCTTCAACTGAGATCCAAATAATATCCATGTATTACAATTGGTAGTTAATATACCTTCTTAAGTCTTTTAATTTATGTTTTCTTCCTTTATTTTTTCCATTACAATTTATATAATGAAGAAACAAGGTCATTTGTCCTATAGAATTTCCCACTAAACTTTGCCAATTGCATCCCTGAAATATTATTTATCATGTACCTCTGACCCTTATATGTCTTATAAATTGGAAGTTAGAGCTAAAAGTGTGATGAGATTTGGTTTCATATTTTTTGGCAGGAGTACTTCATACGTGATGGTGTGTTTTCCATTAGGAGGCATAAAATATCTGGTTGGTTCTCCTTTTATAAGGTGAGCAGCCATTGATGATCATTGCCTAGATTTATTAATTCATTAGGGACTGCAAAATGGTGGTATTCTAATTCTCTTCTTTATGCATTAGCTGGAATTCTGTAAAGAAAAACTTCCTCTCTGAGACTATTTGGTTACCTTGGAGTGCAGTTTATATTGGGAATCCAGGATAAAGGCTTGATTCTTACCCTTTATTTACTATTTTTCAAAAATCTCTGAGGCTTGTTTTGTATTTTTTTACTACTCCGTAAACTCCTGGTTTAACATTCAGTGTGTTTCAGTTTATCATAGTCATTGTTTTTTATGCTCAATTTTTACATCTTTGCTTAACTCTTTGAGATAGCCTCTGAAGCCTTTGACATGACTCTAGTAGTCATTGATATCATACTAGAAAATAAAGAAATCAAGACATTGCAGGCTAATTTTATGCATTTCCTGCCCCAAATTCTCAATCAACCAATTCTGCAAGGATCCTGGTTCATTTTATTGGGACATATTTAGAGACCACTATCTAGGTGCTGATGGTGCTCATATTCACTGGGATGGTCATTGATTTTAAGTTTTTTTCTGTACCAGAGCTAGGTAACACACATATACATATTCTTGAAAGGTAAAATAAAAATATATATTCATATTTTCTTCCAACTGAAGTTCTCCGTAAATGACTTTGAATGTTTCATCATCTTTTTATGTTTCTGTTATTCTGTTATTAAAAGATAGAAGTTATTGTGATACAAATTTGGTATTAATGGAGAAAAATTACAAACAAAAAGAGCTCAAGAATGTTTTAATGAGATAAAAGGTGAATTTACAATAAAATCTTAGAATATAAATGTATATGAATGAAGCTTCTAGCGCTGAGCTCTGGGACCCAAACTAGGGGAAAAAAACCTAAAGAACTTCACCTTTGAATGACATAATGTATTGAATCATAAAAATACTGTAGAAAATAATTTCCCTCCTTAGTATACAAAAGAATGCATAAAAATGTCCTTGTAATCTGTCTCTACTAATGGAATCAGATTTAAGCAATATTTTAAAAGAAATATGGGTAATTAATCATGGATTAAAAGTTACCATATCATATAAATCATTTTAGACTAATTTAAACCCAAAGGCCTATTCCAAATTCCACTGTCAAATAAAAGTACTCAGCACATCATTAATAAGATGATTTTCTGTATGCAAAATATATAAAAGAACTGACTTTTGAGAGTTGAGAAAAGAATTCAATCAGATGTCAAAGTCAAAGGTTTTATTTCCTCTCTAAGATGAACAATTTCTAATTGTTGCTTATCAAATTTTATTTTCTCTGGCCCACTGCTGTGTGAGGCTAGAGTGTAACTATGCCATAGGTTACTAATTGTTATAAAGTTAGGTCCCTTCACTATAGCATTAATATTTATGTAAACCAACATGCACTTAAGCAAAAGATATACAAGAATTAAATAAAATATAAAAGAATTATATTGGGATTTGGGATACTGAAAATCACATTAAGTCTTTCTTTATAAAATTTTCAGGCTCCTTTATATTTCAGTAAGTGTACAGTCCCATTGCAGTATTTAAGCTTTTATTGTTTCTTTTTTTTTTAATTCTTACTTGAAGACTTGTTTATTGATCTTAGAGAGAGGGAAGGGAGGGAGAAAGAGAGGGAGAGAAACATTGATGTGAGAGAGAAACATCTATTGGTTGCCTCTGGCATGCCCCCAACCTAGGACTGGGGACAGAACCTACGACCTTGGTGTATGTCCTGACCAGGAATCAAACCCACAACCTTTCAGTTTATGGGATAATATTCCAACCAACTGAGTGACACTGGCCAGGTATATTGTGTTTCTTTATTATAGTTCCTTTGTTGTTGTTGTTTGTTTGTTTAGATCTGACAGTTTATTAATTTATTTTAAAAGTTTTATTTAATCCCAACCACTTGAAGCCATCTTGCTTTTAATCCTAATTTTATCATTTATGTTCATTGAATGCCTATTACATGCTATATAAAATTTTTATTAAATTTATTGGGGTGACAGTTAATGAAATTATATAGGTTTCAGATGCAAAATTCTATAATACACCATCTGTATATTGTATTGTGATAAACACCCAAAGTCAAGTCTCATTCCAAGTTCCCTTATTATTATATCTTTAATTATGTTGTGTTCCTACTTCAACTTTGTTTCTTAATATCATTTCTTCAGTACAGTGAAATCAGGTTTATTTCTAAAAGTTACCAGCCATCTTAAAATCCCAGGCACAAAGTCTGAAAAAACAGTGAAAGTTTTACATTAACCTGCTCAAGAATAATAGAAAATCTTTTCGTGGAAACTCATTGACCTTTCAAGGCCATTTTATTATGCAGAATTAGACTGTTTACAGAGAACTGACATAGTGTAGTAGTTAAGATGATGGACGCTGGAACCCCAAAGTACCTGGATTCTAATCTCAACCTAACCAGTTACTAGCTCAGTGACATGAATAATTTTCTTCATCTGTCATATAGGGATGATAATTGTACATAGTTCATGGGCTTATTATGAGGATCAACATGTATATATAAAGTGCTTAGAGAGTGTGGCACATAACTTGTTAGCTATCATTATTATAACACATATTGTTAGGAACATTAGCAATTAGTATTAAGGATATAAATAGTTCTAGTCACTTTATATTAGTGTTCAGAGTATTTTATAACTATTTCATCAGGAAATGATAATAGAAGTGATTTTCAAAGGGTTTTAGACATGCTAGTGTTAAATATATTCCCAGAAAAACACATTTCCAATTTGATAATAAAACCAGGATGATTCATATGCAGAAATTCATTTTTTGTGTGTGTGCAGTCTTTATTTCAATTATTCTTAAAATACCATTAGGTTATTCCTCAAGAGAAGAAGAAAGATCACCCCCTGCAGAAACTTAGGAACTATGTACAAAACTTTACAGAACAGAGGAAAGCACTTGAGCTGAGGCCTGACTGCTGACCAGAGAATGGAGTGTTGGTGAAAGAAAATTAGGCAAGAAAGGGAAGGTGCCCATTTGAATCAAACTTCAGCTGCCATCAGGGCAAGTCTTATGATAGTCATAGGCTGAGACTGTTTTTGGAAGGTTCAAGTAACAGCATGGGTTCCATGTATCTATTTGGCTATACCCCTGGCTGAGGTGCCATTAGGTCAGGGTCACTCAAATTCCTGACGCTGCAAACTCCTGCAGAGAAAAGTCCCAAATTGAGGATCAAGATCCTTTGGAAATCATTCATATCAGTAGCAAAATGGTAGATAGCCCAAAGCCAATAATCTCAAATGTTATCTGGAATTGCAGGAACTTCCTTTGACAAGCCACCCACTGGAAACTATAGCAGCACCTTCACATTCCCCAGAAATCCATTTTATCTTAATCTTTTCCCTTCAACAAATATTTAGGTGTCTGGTCTGTTGTAAAGGTTTTCTAAGGATCCTTGCAGCAGTAGGATGAATCACATATGGATCTTGCTGACAGTTATTGGTTAAAAGAGGACATAAAAATAAATAGCTCTGAGGTGCAGATAAAATGTTCATAGGAGCACACGGGAAAAGAATATTTCTCACACAAAAAATGAGAAAAAATTCTTGAAGGAACTTGTATTTGAAGAATGCTTTGAAAGACCAGCAGGACTTACGTATGTAGAGAACGGAGGCACTGAGTTGTATGCAGGTGAAGTCAGATCAGAATGTGGAGGATCTAGGATGCTAGACTGATTAGATCTTATCAGTCAGCAGTATATTAAGGTTTTTTGTTTTTTTTTTAATAAAGGTGAAATTCACACAATATAAAATTAATCATTTTAAAGTAAACTATTCAGTGGCATTTAGTACATTTGCAATGTGCAACCACTACTATCTAGTTGCAAATTTTTTCATCACTCCCAAATTAAACCCTTTATTCATTTAGAAGTTAATCCCCATTCCCTCATCTCCCCAGCCCAAGGCAACTACCAATCTGCTTTTTGTTTCTATAGATATACCTATTTTCAATATTTCATATAAGTGAATTTATTCAGGATGTGACCTCTCACTTGGCATATTTTTGAGGTTGATCCACATTGTAGCATGAGTTCATATTTCATTCCTTTTTATAGCTGAATAATATTCCCTTGAATATATATATACCATAATTTGTTTATCCATTTGTCCATTGATGGACATTTGATTGTTTCCATCTTTTTGGGCTATTGTGACTAATGCTGCTATTAACATGCAAGTATAAGTACTTATTTGGGTACCTGTTTTCAGTTCTTTTGGGTATATGTCTAGATGTGAAATTGCTGGATCATATGGTAATACTATGTTTAACTTTTGGAGGAACTGGCAAATTTTTCCACAGCAGCTTCACTATTTTCCATTCCTATCAGCAATATATGAGGGCTCCAGTTTCTCCACATCCTCACCAATACTTGGTTTCTACTTTTTGGATTATTGCCATCCTAATGCAATCATATAAAATTCGAGTAAAGACAGTCTTTCTTCTCCCTTTCTACTCTGATTCTTTTATTTCTTGTTCTTGCCTGATTTCCCAGGCTAGAAACCCTAGTATAGTGTTGACTAAAAATGATGAGATATCCTTTTCTTGTTCTAATCTTAAGGGAAGGTTTTCAGCCTTTCAACATGAAGTGTGATATTAGTTGTATGATTTTTTAGATGCCCTTGGTCAAGTGGAGGAAATTCCCTTCTATTACCAGTTTGCTGAGAATTTTTATCAGGACTGGAAGTACTATTTCTATGTCTATTGAGATAATCATATGGCTTATCTGTTTTAGTTTGTTAACACATGAATTATATTCAATAATTTTTAAAGTTAAACCAACCTTGCTTTGGAGAAACTACACTTGGTCATGATATAGTATCCTTTTTATATATTTTTGGTTTCAACTTGCTAAAATTTTGTTTAGAATTTTTGCCATCTATGCGCATGAGGCATGTTGGTTTGGATTTATTTTCTTGCAATATCTTTGTTTTTATTGTTATGGTAATGCTGGCCTCATGGAGTGAGTTGGGTGGTATTTCCTCCTCCAATTTTCTGGAAAATTTGTATTGATTTGATATAATTTTCTCCTTAAATGTTTGGTAGAATTCACCAGTGAAGCCCGGTGGTACTGAAATTTTCCCTGAGAGAAGATTTTTAAGTAAAATGTCAATTTCTTTAATAAATATAGTAATGTTAGATTTATCTGCTTCTTCTTTCTAATTTTTTCTTGAGTAAGCTTTAGTCATTTTTGTTCTTCAGGGAATTTGTACATTTTATCTAAGTTGTTGAATTTATTGGCTTGTAATTGTTCATAATGTTCCCTTATTATTTTAATATCTGTAGGATCTGAAGTAATACCACATCTTTCATTCCAAACTTTGTAGTGTATCTTTTTTGTGCTAATTAGTCTGGTGTATTAATTTTATTGATATTTTTAAATCAACTTTTGGTTTCATTGATTTTTCTCTTTTCTTTTTCATTGATTTGTACTCTGATCTTTATTATATCCTTTCTTTGGATTATTTTAGTCCAATTTGCTTTTCTTTTTCATGTTTTATAAGGTGGAAGTCAGGGTCATTGGTTTGAGATCTTTGGGTATTACCTCGCAAGTGCTTTGGTGCCCTTCACAAATTTTGATGTTTTGTGTCTTCATTTTCATTCAGTGCAAAATAGTTTCTGACTTTCCTTTTTATTTCTTCTTTGACCCATGGATTTTTAAAAATTGTATATTTTGATTCCAAATATTTGGAATTTTTTCAGACATCTTTTTGTTATTGGTTTCTAATGTAATTTCACTGTAGTTGGGGAACATACTTTGTATGACTTGAATCTTTATAAATTTACTGAAACTTGTTTCATGGCCCAGTATGTGGTCTATCTTGGCAAATGTCTGGTGTGCACTTGAAAAAAAATGTATATTCTTCTGTCTTGGAGTTATCTTTAAATGTCAGTTAGGTTAAGATGGTTAATAGTGTTGCTTAAGTATTCTATATCTGCTTTGGTCTGAATGTTTGTGTACCCACCTCCACCCCCAAATTTGTATGTTGAAATCCTAACCTCCAAAGATGATGATGGTATTAGTAGGTATGGCCTTCATGAGGGTTCAATCCTCATGAATGGAATTAGCACTCTTATAAAAGAGATTCCACAGAACTCCCTAGTCCCTGCTACCAGTTAAGGACACAGAAAGGAGATCCTAGGTATGAACCAGGAAGAGGGTCCTCACTCAACCATGCTGGCACCCTGATCTCAGACTTACAGTCTCCACAACTGTGAGGATTAAATTTCTGTTGCTTATAAGCTACCCAGTCTGTTTTCTGTTATAACAGTCAGAATTGACTAAGACAATATACTTGGTAATTTTCTCTTTATTTGTGCTATATTATGAGAGGGTTTTTGAAACATCTGCCTATGAGTGTGAATGTGCCTGTCTTCCCTTGAAGTTGTTTCAGTTTTTGCTCATGTATTTCGAAGCTCTATTATAAGGTGCATAAATGTTTTTTACATCCTTAAGATGAGTTGGTGTCTTCATAATTATGAAGCGACTTTCACTTTTCCTGTAAAAGCATTTTCTCTGAAATCTTCTTTGTATGATATTAATGTACTGCCCTAGCTTTCTTTTGACTAGTGTTATAATGGTACAATATATCTTTTTTCATCCTTTTACTTTTTTTTTTCACCCAAGAAATTTTTTCATTGCATTTAGAGAGAAAGGAAGGGAGAGAGAGAAAAACATTGATGTGAAAGAGAAGCAATGATTGGCTGCCTTCTGTTCATGGCTGGATCGGGGACTGAAGTTGCAACTCAGACATGTGCCCTGACTGGGAATCAAAACCATAACCTTTTGGCTACAGGATGATGCTCCAGCCAACTGAGCCACACTGGCCAGCCTCATCATTTTACCTATTTGTATCTTCATATTTGAAGTGTAGTTTTTTTATAGTCAACAGATAGTTGAGTCTTTTATTAGTACATTATGAAAATTTTTAATTGGGCTGTTTGGACATTTAATGTTATTATTGATATTAGTTATGCTTATGTCTGTCATCTTGCTCTTTGTTTCCAATTTGTCTTATCTGCTTTTTTGTCCTTTTCTCTCTTTTTCTGTCTTATTTTGGTTTGAGCATTATAATTCCTTTTTTTTCTTTGTTAGAAAAAAACAACTTGTTTGTTACAACTCCTTTCCCCCACTTATCATGATGGTCATATTAGGGCTTAAACATACATTTTTAATTTAGTCTGTCTTCTACCTAAAATAGTCTTCTGGCTTCTCCATTTACTTTATTATTCTTAACATCCCCCTGTTTATTTTGTACCTACCAGTTATGCTTATTGATCCCTGCACCTTTTCACCCATTCGCCCCCTCCTCCTCCCCACTGACAACCCCCAAAATAGTCTCCACAGCTATGATTCTGTTCCTGTTCTAGCTGTTTGCTTAGTTTGTTTTGTTTTTTTTAGATTCGTTTGTTGATAGTTGTGAGTCTGTTGTCATTTTAATGTTCATAGTTTAGATCTTCTTTTTCTTAAATGTGTTCCTTTAACATTTCATATAATAAGGGCTTGGTGATGATGAACTCTTTTAGCTTTACCTTGTCTAGGAAACACTTTATTTACCCTTCCATTCTAAGTGACAGCTTTATTGCATAGAGTAATCTAGGTTGTTGGTCCTTGTTTTTCATCACTTTAAATATTTCTTGCCAGTCCCTTCTTGCCTGCAAAGTTTCTTTTGAGAAATCAGCTGAGAGTCTTATAGGCACCCCTTTGTAGGTAACTCTGGTTTTATCTTGCTGCTTTTAAGATTCTCTCTTTCTCTTGAACCTTTGGCATTTTAATTATGATGTGTCTGACTGTGGTCCTCTTTGTGTCAAGCTTGTTTGGGACCCTCTGTGCTTCCTGGACTTGTATGTCTATTTTCTTCACCAAATTAGGGAAGTTTTCTTTCATTATTTTTACAAGTAAGTTTTCAATTTTTTGCTCTTCCTCTTTTCCTTCTGGCACCCCTATGATTCAGATGTTGGTATGTTTAAATTTGTCCCAGAAGTTCCTAAGCCTCTCCTCATTGTTTTTAATTCTTTTTTCCTCATTCTGTACTGGTTAACTGTTCTTTTCTTCCTTATGTTCCACATCATTGATTTGAACCATGGCTCCCATCTCTTCACCATTGGTTTTGTGTGGATTTTTCTTCATTTTATCTAGTATAGCCTTCACTTCTTCCCTTATGCACTTGCCATACTCAATCATGTTCATGCACATTGTTATCAGTGTTTTGAACCCTGCATCTGTTAGGTTGGCTATCTCCTCCTCGCTTAGTTCTCCCTCTGGAGCCTTGATCTGCTTCCTCTTTTGGACCATACTTCTCTGTCTGAACTTGACAGGCTCCTGTGTTTGCCTCTGTGTATTAGGTAGAGCTGCCATACCTATTACATTGTAAGGGGCAGAGCTTTAGGTATTCATCAGTGCTGGGTGACCAGTTTCACAGCCTTGAGGCACTGTATGTGGGGGAGGGGTCGGAGAGGGAACAATGCTACTTGCTTGGCCCTTACTCCTTTTCCAGTCACTTTATCCGCTTCCCATATGCAACTGGCACCCCTCTAGCAGTTTTCCTGGTGGTGGTTCCTAGAGTGAGTGGGTTTGCTTATGTTCTAGAAACATGGGGGCCCTCTAAATGGACTTTCCTGAGAGACCAGCAATTTCTTCCACTGTCCCAACCCCCACTGGTTTTCACAGCCAGAAGCCATGAGGCTTTATTTTCCTGGCACTGGAACTGTGAGCTCTGCAGTCTGGCCTGGGACCGGGATCGCTCCCCAGGTGTCCCTCTCTGCTTTTATAATGTGTGACTGCTTTTCTGCTGGTCAGTCATAGGCTGCACCCACTGCCTTGCCACCACCACTACCACCACCTTCATATTGTATCCTCCCCTCCTGGCTCTGCCCCTCTCACCCATCTGGATAAGTATTACTTCTTTATATCTTTGTTTGTTGAACTTCCATGCAGTTGAATTTTTGCTGGTTCTGGTTGTTTTTTGTTTTGAGGTAGATGTAGTCCTTCTCATGGTTGTGGAAGGAGGGAAAGCATTTCTACCTACACCTCCATCTTGGCCAGAAGCCCCAAAGCTCTACTCTTAATAGTCACCTCACATTTTGAGGAGAGGAAGAGGAAAGTTCTAAGAGTCTATAACGAAGGCCTTTTGGTACAACCACTCTGTAACATGAAGTGTGACTTGTTTAGTCTGCCTATTTAATACTTCTTAAATCTCCAGAATAATATAAAGGTTTGCTGTGAGTAGTGATTTATAGATTGTCTGGGCCAAACTTCAGAGCTCTGGGCCTCCCTTAAACACGCCAGTGATATTTTCAAAACACAAGAGGCCATTGACAGATTGCAAATCAGTTTTCACTCTTACTTGGTAGTCATTCTACAAACTTGGTTCTGATTGTACTTCTGTTCACCTGGGTAAAGTTGCAGTAAGAAAAATTTGCTCCTAAAGATTTTAATAGTGTATAGGATGTCCTAACATAGGCAGTTTACTGTAGTTTGAGGGCTTATTTCTGGACACTAAAAAGCTTTTAAAATTGTTTTATGAATTTTTTTGAGCCGAACTGATGACAATTGCTGGAAAGCCAAGTCTCAACAGATTGAGAAAATGCTTAAAAGAATGATGGTTTTGCACCCTATTTTATACATTATAATCAAAGGAGAAAGAGTAAGAGCGTTACATGAAAGGAAAGTGAAGAAATCTCTGAGACTGGATAAAAAGTAAAAGAAATAGACGCATACTTCTTTTACATAGATGGACATAGGATAGTTAACAGTTAACAACTCACATAATAATAATAACGATGAGGGGATTTGTGATCTCTGCTCTGGTTCGGTGGTTGTCGTGGTTATGCTTTGAGGTATCTGGAAAAAAGAAAATTACTTTGCTATTTCCAAGGTATGTTATCAGGTATGCTATCGTAGTTGCAAAAAAAAAGCCAACAGACAGGCCCAGCTGAGGTAAAGACTGACCTTTATAAGAGAAAAATACCGGCCTAGAACGTGACTGCCCACCATGAAAGCTTTTTACTTAGAAAGTATTGATTTCAGGCCATCCTATATGATTACTTTAGGTCTCTGAGTTTGTTAGTCCACATATAGGCATCCCCTGGCTGGTTTAGTACGTGGCCCCTTTTTTTTTTATCCATACCTCCTGCTTTTGGTCATAAATCAATCCAAAGGATGCACCAATCTTTTGGTTGGATAATGTGGTCCCATGGTGCTAAGGAGGCTCATTTTTAGGAAGTCCTAGTGTCGGCATTTGTCTTGCTGAACAATAGACCATTGAGGATGGGGCAAGTCAGGGCTGAATTTTTCTTAAAAGGGGAAAGCAGGTAAATATGAGGCAGTCAGATCCTATGGGCCTTCATTAAGAAGAACACTCTGGATCATTTTTAACCTATAAGCTATCATGAGCTAGGTTTGCTGTCTGTTTCCCTTCTCTGTATTTTGCATCTTTCTTATAGTTTGAGGGGACACCATATACCTTTTCCGTTTTTGTAATCTGACCATGAGATGAGTTCCCATTTACTGTGGCTCATCTACTTCCTATTGGAAGCACTCAAGTACTGTTCATTATTAATCTGACTCCCACTAATTGTACAATGAGAAGCTGTAACTTGAAGGTTTATTCGGGGCCAAGGTTGTAAGAACACAATGTTGTAAATTACAGTTACTCTCTATAATTCCAGAGGCCAGAGGACAGTAGGATTTTGATAAGTAAATTTCTTGTGCCTCGCCTGCAGTTATAAAGGGTCATGTTTGTATAGTTACTTCACCATCTATCTGAATTAATATAGTTAGTAGTCCTTGTTGGGTTAGGGGGTAAGCACATTCCCATAATTAGGTTCTAGTGTTTATACATAACTTCATTCTCAATATTCCTTTTCCATTAATTTTCTACAATTTCCCTTTTTCTTAGTTTATTTCTTTTTACTCATTCAGAAATTATCAACTTAGTAGGGCGAATTACTTCCTTTTAACTTCTCTTAAAAACATATACATCTCTTTTCCAATGCATTTGTTATAAATTTTAAAAGAGAAGCCATAAAAAAGGGTATTATAATATACCTTCAGCAATTATTAACAGTTGCTTTACATGCACAAAGTTTGAGAAAATCCCAAAGAACTAGTGTAATTATTATTATTAGTATTAGCAGACAGATAAAGACAATCAAACTAATAAAGTTCAATATCAATTTGTAGGTATACAGGTCTTGTCAGTGTCTTAGGAAAGCTGTCTATCTCTGATTTCAGTGGCTTCTTATCCTTGATAAATCCTTGGTCTCTGCTGTAGGTGGAGACAAGTGTCAGAGACAGGGGCAGATGTCCATTTGCAATTCAGCACCTGAAGAAGTCCTTCCCAACAATGTTGGAGTGAGTCTTTAATGAATGTCTTTTCAAATGGACAAAAATCTCCTGTCTGTAAGTCGTGGTCTTTGAAGTCTTTGTCTCTTGGGAGTGCACTGTGAAATGAATGTTACTAGTTTATCAGTCCCTATAGCTGCTTAATGAGCCTTGATAATAATGCAGAGTGTTTCCTTTTAATAAAGTTGATTCACATGTCCTTTCATCCAGACTCAGAGGGTTGCTGGTGACTATTTCATAAGGAGAAAAGCTATGTTTACCAAAAGATTTTAGGCTGAGGAGCTGTATAGGGAGAGCTTTTGACCAAGGGAGATTAAAAGCTTCTGAAAATTTACCTAGCTGAATGTGATGAGAATGCAGTGGAGACTCAACATGATGAGGAACATAAACAAACAAGAGCCCAGAACTAGCTTTTCTGTTTGCTTACACATGTCCATAAAGCAGCCCCAGTATCTACAAGAGCCTTAGTAATTTCCTCTTGTTATGGTCATTTTAATTCCTCCTAAACTATTAATAAGGAGAAGGGGAAACACTCTCATAGTTTTCAGAGTAGCCCTATGCTTGCTTCTGTTTCTTTTCTCTTTCAAAATCCCATTTCAGTTTCCTATAATCCTTATTAAGGTGGCCTAGCTTTCTACAATAAACAAATCCTCTACAGAAGTTTCCCAGCAAACTCTTTTTAGTAATTCTGTTACTTTTGCTCCCAGATACCAGTAGGTATATTACTTAGAATAACTCAGAATATCCAGGGTCACATATTCTAACAGTTAAATTAAATTCCTTTGTGAATGCATCAGGGTCCTGGAGAAAGTAGGGGAAAACTTTAGGTAGATTCTTTAATTCTGTTCTAGTCCAAGGAATGTATATAATTGATTGTTCCCCTCTGCCTGAGACTGGCTTTTCTCCAAAGGAAGCTGCCAGAATTTCTGTTTTTTCACCCCTAGTTTATCCTGGTTTGGTTTTCCATTCTCAGTGTCCCCTATGTCAGCAGGGAGCTGTGGTGGAGGAGGTGAGAAGAGAATGAAAGAGGAGGAAAAGAGAGTACGGACAACAAAGTAAATGGTACAGCAGAGTAGTTAGAGATGAGGAAAAAGTGTAGTGTTGGCATTGAGCAGCTTCAGAAGCCTTCCTTAGTTCAGAGACAGGCTCTAAAAGTTCTTAAGAAACTTCTTTTAAAAGAGAGAATTTATCTGTCCTCCTGCTAGAAGCTTCTAACATCCAATCAAGACATACTTCCTATTCATCAAGTTTAATTTTAGAGTTGGCATTTTCTAATTTTGCATGCCAAAAGTTAATTTAGGCTCCAAAAAACCCCCTTCATTTTGGCCATCTTAAGTTGATATTTCTAGTTAAATCTTCTTATTTCTGTAAGTACTTGCAAGTAAAGGCTTTCTATTTATTGTGTATTTGCAGGAGTAGTAATGGGAGTTTTTGGCCTTGGAGGCATGATTTCCTATGTTAATTTTAGTGATATCTGCAGAGTCTGAACAAATTTCTAGGGATATTGTATAGTGGGTTGATGTGTGCCACTTATGGGTTGAGCTCCAAGGGGCTGTCACCTCCTGAGTCATATTTAACCTTCTTACATGTATTAGTTTCTCTCCCTGGCTATCTAATACAGCCATGAGGACTCAGAGTGCTAAATAACCAAACTTTATGTGTCTGTCCCTGGGCAAGTCAACTAATTAATTACAGTTGAGTTGGAATTCCCTATGGGACTCCTGCATGTCATGGGGCTGCCCCCTGACACCTCTACAAAGATTCTTAGTCATATGTGAATACCCAAGATTTGGGCTGGAGGGAGAAAATGCTCCTTATCTTCAGAGCTGAACTAGTTCAGGCCCTCATTTATCCAGGAAAGGGTTTGTGTTCACCCTCAGAAAGCAATTCCAATGGAAAAGCCAAAGTTAAAAGCCATCCACTTATTTTTCTCCTTCTGTCCTGCTTTAGCCTGGGTTCTCTCAAAGGTTAACCTTTAGTTCTACCTCAAGGATTTAAAAAAACAGCTGGTGGGACGCAATGGGCCTCTGCTGGTACCAAGCATGCGGTCAGGTCAGCAAGGTGGTCCTTGACGGACTTCCTTGGAATCCTGCCACCCTACACCAAGTAAATGTCAATAAAAGAAATGTCCATCTCTGGTCAGGTGGCTCAACTGTTTGGAGCGTCATCCCATGCACCAAAATGTTGTAGGTTCAATCCCCATTCAGGGCACATGCCTAGGTTGTGGGTTTGATTCTCTGCTTGGGGCAAATATGGAGGCAACTTATTGATGTTTCTCTTTCTCTCTCTCATGAATAAAAAAATATCCTCAGATGAGAATTAAAAACAAAACAAAATGTCCAAACCTATGAGAATTTTTTATGATTTTATTTGAGCCAAGCTGATTACAATTGCCAGGAAACAAAATCTCAACAGATTAAGAACATGCTCCCATTAAAAACTTTGCTAGTTTAGGGGGGAGTAATGGAGAAAAAATGGGACAACTGTAATAGAAAAACAATAAAAAATGAAACAAACAAAAAAAACTCAAAAAACTTTGCTAGTTCAACTCCAAGAATGCTATGTGATTCTTGTTTATCTTATTCTTCAGCATTTATTTGAAGTTAGAAGGGAAACTCCTACAATCTTATTTTCATGAAAAGAAAAAGCAGTGTTTTAATTATAGCAAGAGAGAGAGAGAGAGTTTAAGGAAAGCTGAAATAATTATACTCATGAATATATTTGTAAGTATTTACTATGGGTTTATCACTTGTTTGGGCAATGGGGGACAAAGAATGGGTAGGTTACTTTTTATTTCTATGCATTTCCACGAATGTCAAAGATTTAGCCTTCCAAACAAGTCTTATTTAATACTAATTTATTTTCCCCTTTTTTGAATCAGTCACATATAACTGTCCTGGCTAGTGTGAAGTAACTGGTATTACTTCAGTGTCATATAATTTCAGACAAAAACAGAGAATCTTACTGTTGTAAGTAGCCTAATTGTAGATGAGTATATAATTTTTTAAAGGCTTTTTGAGATATTGAAAGTAGCTTTTTCTTTCCCATTATCTGTGGCCTGTGACATCCATTAAGTAGCTTACACTTTAGTTTTGGAGATAAATATTATAAATAACAGAGAATACAAAACAAAGTCATCCTGTTAAGTGCCCAGTTGAATGGTACAGATCCTAAGTATTATAGCATTTTATTTTATAGAGGTCCCTGAGCTGAGCTATTGTAGTCTGGACAGGTAGCTAGTACTGAGAAGAGGTATTCTGAGCTGGGAAGAAGTGTGCGTAAATCTTCAGTGGTGGGAGTGTTGGCTGTATGTTGTGGATACTATTCAGTGAGGAGAGAGTCTGTCCGACAGATATGTACACAGAGAGTAGCTGGAGATTAGGTGGGAAAGGTCGGTGACGGTCAGATCCAAGATCCTGAGTTTTTTGAATTTGTACTTTCTACAGAGATGGCAATGAAAATGAAAAGGGCTATTGAAGAGACTGTAATACAGAAGGCTAAGGACCTGGTGACTGTGAGGATTGAGAGGGAAGAAGAACCGAGGATAAGAGTGTTGAACTAGGATAAGTGTTCCTGTTATTAAAAGTAGAAAAACCAGAGAGCTTGAATGAAGTGATCCTAGAGATCCCTGATGCTTTTTCTAAAAATTCCCAGTTTCTCTGTATGGCTTCTAACTGGACAGTGCTTTCCCTATAGTGACGTTGAGTCTGGCAGGATGATATGTAGTTGGAAGGACTTTAGAAGTCATTAAATCATCTGGCCTCATCTCTTCATTCTACAGATAAGGAAAATGAGGGCTTCAAATTTTGTGACTTCCCTTAAGGTCACACAGCTAGGCTGACCTTGTGGCACTATCTTCTGAAATTCTTGTAGCAGAAGTTATTGTATATTAAGCCTGCTTGTTGGCAAAATGACCCTTGTATTTCCTCACAATTAACTTAGTTATTGACTTCATATCTCAAATAGTTTTTAACTTTCCAAATTCAAATACATTAATGGTTAAAATAATTTCTAACGAGTGGTCGAATTTTTTCGCCTTTACCCATACATGCAGTCGCAAAGCGTTTTAGAACTCTGTGGGCATTAATGCCAAACTTGACCTGCGTGGAATGGGTTTCCTGAATTCGAGTTTGACGCCTACCCTGCCCCAGGAGCATGAGCCTAGCCAGTGCCTTGAATAAGTGAACTGTTTAGTTAAGATGCGCGCCCAGTCCTACACATTAGCTGAAACCTGTAGAGAATGCCTTCTTTTTTCCTTCTCAAGCCTCTTTCTTCATCTTACCCCCAATGGCTATTTCCTCCTTTTCCTGGTTTCCTTGGCCTGTGCCCTGCCCTTTCTCCCTCGAGGGTTCACGCTCCCACAGGTCCTTTGCATTTTATTTAGGGTCTTCCTTGAGCACCTTGTCTACAGCTACTTTAGGGTTCCTGGCCCTCTAGTGTGCAGAGGGCGGGGCTGAGTGAGCATAAGCCCCGCCCCTAGATTTGGGCGGGGCCCACGGTGAGACGGCGACATCGATTGGTGGGGGGCGGGGCCTGCATCGGGGGTGGGGTTTGGGATAGGGAGCAGTGGCAGTGCTGCTGGGGGCCCGAGGAAGGCGCAGGATCCCGGTGCTGTGTGGCGCAGCTGTGGCGGCGCTTCCCGGTGGCCACGCGCCGGTTGTGGGTCCCAAAGGTAAGTGTGGGGAGAGGTCCCGGTGGCTCACAGGGTAGTTGGAGGGACTCCAAGGGCACGCGTGTTGGAGGTGTAGTTTGGCTCGACCGCCCAGGTGCTACTTGAGTGCCGAGTTATGAGCGCGGGCACAGATCGGCAGCCCCTGCCGGTGTGAATCCCCCACGGGAGGGGTACACCGTGTAGGGCCGTAGCTTTGCAGCACTTGTTCATGGCATTAGCTCCAGGATAGAAAACATTTGCGTTGGACCACACACCCTCTTCCCGAATGTGGATAGACCTCCGGGGCTGCAAGAGATTTTATATTCTTTAAAATATATTTCTAGTTCGTGATTCAGGACTGTAGGAGATACTCCATAGTGAACTTGCGGTGTGGTTTTATTTTGACTTAGTCTTACTCTGTTTGCAGGAAGAGTGAAGCTAGTAATGGGACTATTAAACAAGGACATCGGTCTACTTATTAATTGTGAAAACTCCGGCAATTTGCTTAACTTCTCTATACCTTTGTTTCTGCATATCTGAAAGGGGGACAAATAATAGTTCCACTCTTATGGGATTATGAAAATTAGTGCCTACAATAGTCAACTATAATGTTGGCTATTTCCTTTATTATGCATTCACATGGGCATTAATCTTCAAAGTTGTCACCCTTTTCCCACAGAAATTTTTCTATAAATGCTTGGGATTCGTTTGAAACAGTTTCAGAGTCTCACCCGAAAAAGTCTCAGGACTTTTGTCTTAACACTAAAGGTGTCCTCACCCACCTTGTCCCAAATCAAATCCAGTGATACAGAAATCTGAGTCTCACAAGTTGTTCTCAAAGCGGGATGAAAAAAGACAGCACTTTTAGAGTGTAGCCTCATTTTAAGCACCAAGATCTGGTAGGTTTGTTTTTAAAAAGTTTATATTCCTTTATACAGAACTTATACGTTTTGCTATTTTGGGTGGGTGCTTATTTGTAAAATTATTGAAAATGAGGTAAACAAGAGTAGCCCAATACATAAATGAACTAAATATTGTAGAAACCATAACTTGCCACATAGAATCTCAGAATTGAAGAGAATCTGAAAAATCAGACCAGCTGTGCTTTACAGATAAGGATGAGGCCCAAAGACCCAGAACCAATAAATGGCAAAGCTTAGACTAGAATTCATCTGAGCTAAGCAACAAATTATAAAACCAAAGGATGATATTACTTCTGGTTTTGATGATAATACTGTTTTTATTTTTGACAGTTTTATTGTGCTGTGATTTTTTTTCTTAGCAACATCCTGCTTAGTAGCTTAATTGCATGATTCATAATCATTTTTTAGCATCTTTGATTTAAATCACAAGTCTCAAAGTTGCTACATCAATGATTGCTTTGAGAACAAGATGATTGTCTTCTTAAACTTTGTACAAACATGTTCTAATAGTGCTTTGATTTTGTTGTTTTAAAATGCAGTCCTTTCTCTTATGTAGGGAATGTAAACAGCAAGTATAAACAAATTGACCTAGTAGGCAGTTTGTTATCACTGTGTTATTGATGAAATTTTCTTGATTGGGTAGTATAGAATCAGGAAGTGGGACACTGAATGCTAGCCCAAGGAAATAGGACTGGATCACCAAAGAGGTGTATTGCAATTGCTGACAACTTCAAAAGCATCGTGGAATGAAATTACATGGAGATCCTGGTGTGTTAGTTGCTGACTCTTCCCAGGTTCCTTGCATAGTTCACTCCCTCACCTCTAGGTGTTTGTTCAGATGTTATTACCTCAGTTAGACCCTCCTATTTAAAATCCTATGCAACCCCACTTTTCTTGTAATATATATTTATCTGTTGATTTACATGTTTATTATCTATTGTCTGCCACTTAGTAAATTCCATGACAGTAGAGGTGCTTGCCATTTTTTTCCCCCACTGTATTCCTAAGTGCCTAGAAATAGTGCTTGCCACCAAAACGTGTCAAATGCCTTGATCTGATGCAGACATTTCCAGCTAGGGCTACTAATTACTTAAGCCAATTCACTGTCATTTTGCTCTGCTTTCCTCCTCCCCCTATTTCTAATTATTTCTCCTGGTTACCCAGGAATAAAACCTGGAGACAATGTTAATCCCTCCTTCTACCTTGCCCTTTACATGAAATAGCTGCTGACTTATGTCTCCTTTTGGTATTTCGTTTTTGTTTTTTTGCAAGCCCGCATTCCTATTGATGCCAAATGCCCATTTCTTCAATCCTTCCACTTTTTCTCTGATTCTCTGCCCTACAGCCTTACCCTGAGTTCTCTTTTCAAATATTTTTTAGGTCTTCACCTACAGAATGAAATCCAGTGGCATTCAGAGTTCTCTACAATATGTTCTCAAACCCACTTTTGTCTTCCTATTTTTGTTAATGAGCAGGTCTTTTCCCCCAAGTGGGCAGGAATTCAGACAAACTGGACAAATGACTCTTCCTTGTTTGTACCAAACACTGTGCTATCCTTTCTGTTGTGTGTGCACAGCCTTCAAAACCTTTCTAACATGTCTCCACCAGTCTAAGTATCTAGACAAGTTCAGTTGGAAGTGGTTTTTGTGACTTTTCATAGCTTTCTTAGAGAATTTATCACAGTCTATTTTTGAATTGTAATTCTTTGGGCATTTGTCTTTTATTTTTGCAATATGTAAGCTCCTGGAGGACAAAAAACACATACACACACAATTCCAGGTACTTTTTTAAGGAAACATAAGAGACGCACACCCCCAGCCCCTTAACTGATTTTAAATACAAATGAATTTTAAGTTTTATTTGATAGGCCTTTGCTTCTACAATCATTTCTACAAAATGGACAATTAAGGAAGATAGGGAAATTCAGTACTAAATAAAAGAAATAAAGATATTGAGACTGGATTCACAGAAGGGAGTAGGTATAGGGAGAGCAATATACCCAGCATCCATATAGATGGACAGGCGAAAGCTTAAAAATATACGCAATAAACTCACTCAGGAAACCATTAGGACAAGACAGACTTCCAGCTTGCAGCTTGGGATTTTCATGTGGGGTATCATTCCGAAGCTTTATTTTGTTTTTGCATCCCTCGGCACAAATAATCCTGTCTCCCTGCTTTGTTTTCTGAGCTAGATAGGCCTGAATGTTCTCTTCTTTTTGGGCAGTGGAAGTAGTTTTACCTTCTTTCCCTTTATTATTTAACATAATAAACTGTTCATGCTTCTTACTTCATTTATTTTCCTGGATATATGGAGAGGACATATGCCAGAAGCTTCAATCTCTCAGAGAAAGATGACAGATTAAAAATACTTGAACTGGGCTATTGTTGAAGCTTCCCATTTTATTAAGTTTGATACCAGCATTTTGTTTAGTATACTTTGTTTCATTTTTTATTAAAAACATATCCTTTTACATATTCTAGTTGAGTGAATGTTTTTATTTTACTTGTGATTCTTCTTTCCCTGATAGATTAAAACTTGTTTTTAGAACTTGTGTAGACATTTCTGCAATTTAAGTTTATCTTTTCTTTTTCCTAGTTTCTCAAACCTCAGCTGGGGTTTTCCCATTTGAGGGCCCATGTTAGTCTAACTTACTTTTTTTGTACTTGATTTTGAGTACTTACAGGTATAGTCTAAATTTATTTAACCATTCTTGGGATGAAGCTACAGTTTCTATTGATAGGAAAAATACATATAAAGATTTTAATTTTCAGAATGTTAGAACTTAAAGATAAAATTCTACTATAGTTTAAATATGTAATTGGTTATAATTTGTCCCCTTTGGGAAATTTCTTGTACTGTGCTAACCAGTAAAATGTCACTACCTGAGAAGAATTTTGAAAGCAAATATTTGCTTTGGAGTAAAGTTTTCTTTATCACACTGTATAAACATCTGTGTTTACCCTGAGTTCTTTTTGTTTTGAAAAAGCCTTTGGTTAAGGGTGATATCAGATAGGATTATTCACACAAATAATAAAAGTTGGAGCACAAACTAATTACATATCCCTAGTACATGGTAAGCATGGTGTAGGTATCTGTTAAATATATTTATATTTTTAGTGAGGATTTCATTAAGATACTGTAGCATATTCGTATGTATAATAATGGAATTGACCTATTAAATAGGGAGAAATTGATGATTCAGAAGATTGACGAAGGAATGATGAACCAGAGGTGACTTTGAAGATCTCAGTTACATGCTTGGGCAAATTGGAATTTCCAAGTTTCTCTCTCCACCTGTTTCTTGAATAAATAAATTAAACAACTGTGTATTGGGGCCTACTATGAGTAAGTCGCAGTTTCTACGCTCTAGTCAGAGAGGTTCTCAATAAATAAGCAATGTGCAATCTGAGGTGGTTATAAATGCTGAAATAGAAACAAACAGGATGATGAGAGAAGATTATTTGTGGAAGGAGCACTTTAGTTAGGGTGGTGAGGAGGGCTTGTTAGAGGAAGTGACATTTGAACAAAAGCCTCAATGTGAAGAGCTGAAGAAAAAGCATTTGAGGCAGAGGGGACACAGGTACAAGAGATTGGAGACGGGACAGGGCTCAGTGTGTGTGAGAAGTAGGCAAGGGCTGCTCTGACAGGAATTAGTGGTTAGAGGGGCAAGAGGCCCTGGTAGGATGCAGCTGGAGAGGGAGGGAAAGGTCAGGCCCTGTGGGTGCTTGTCACCTGTTAGCAGCAATTCAGAGTTTGGATTTTGTTCTAAGAACAGTGGGAAGCCATGGAAAGAATTTAAGCAAATGAATGAAATGATCAGATTTATACTGGTTGAACAAACCACTCTCTGCTGTGGGAAGAATTGATTAGAAGAGGGTCAGAATGGAAGAAGAAATGTCAGGTTGGAGGTTCTCCCAAGAGACTCCGTAATATGATGGTGATTGTTGTCTGTGGTTTTTGTTTTTGGTGCCTCCTTAATCTGAATTCTCCCAGCCTTTTCAGTCAGAACCAGCATTCCGCTAGGCTTCCTGGGGCTTGTAAGATTTTACTACTACTTCTTCTATATGAACTCCCCCTTGGCTTTTCTCTTGCCTCATGTAATCACCCATCCTCCCATCATCCTGCCACTGGTCACAGTCCTCCAGGAATCATCCTTGGAAGTATTCTGTATTCACGCCTGCCAGGAAGATATGCTGGTGGTGTGACTACCAAAGGAAAAGCTCAGGAAGCCAGGAAAAGGGCCAGCATTGTGGTGATCAGGAACCCAGGATGGTGACCTTGGGAGGTCAAGGAAAGAGCAGAGCATTGCTGCCACACTTACCATCTGTACACTGCCGGTTCTGCAGCCAGGAGAGGGACATGTTATCAGTTGGATTAAAATTAAGCCCTTCCTTCTTATCCTGGCAGTTGAGATTCTAGGATACAAAAACAAAGGACTGGCAGCATTTACTTCTACGTTCTCATTCGGTCCCTTCCTTAAATATATGTAATAAAGTGGAGCCAGTTTCAGGGAACCAGCAGACTTTCATTGAGGCTCTTGGATATTCCTATGGAATTGTTGCGTGCAGGCTATTCATCTATACCGTATCCCAACATTGTGTATTTTGCACAAAGCATATTTAATTTTTAATTTTTATATCACTTTTCTTTATCAAGAATCGGGATAAATAAAAGGTATCCCAATTAAGAGGTGGATACATCTAGGAAAAATTAGGACTGCTTTGTGATGACAAAATGAGGGAAAAAGTCAAACTGGGGTGGGGTGGAATTAGAGGAAGGATATATTAGTAAGAAAGGAAAACAGGAAAAGTTGTAACTGATTCATCATGTGATGTGGGGGGGGTGGGATTTACTATGTATCTTCCATTGGCAGATCCTGTCAGATTTTTAATCTTTTCTGCAATGGACTTAATTGACAGATATAACAAAGATGTGCTTTGTTTCTACTGAGACATTTTGGATGTGTTTTGAGCTAGGATTCTGAGAGACGGAAATAAACAAATACAGATTATTTACTATTACAGTAGCCTTTTAATAAAATAACGAATTTGTTTGGGGTCAGAATTTCCTGTGAAGGTACTTTTAACATAATTTAAAATAAAGCCCACTCACTTGGCCTGTTTTCTCCTAAGGATTAATTCTTGTCCCAGCCTTGTCCCCAATTTCTTTTATTATTCTCTGGGTCAGTTCCCAGTTCCCAAACCTGTTCCCATACCAGTCTTCTTGACATGCCCAGGGTCTGTACATGGGCTTTCTTTTGTCTCTTCCTTGACTGGCCTTGTCAGTTCTCTCCTTTGGGACTCTTGCTCCTAAACACCCAGCACCCATTCCTGTCCCTCTGCTGAAGAAAACTCATAGCTCTTTCAAGCCTATTTCCTTCCTTTTGGAGCAGGCTTGTTTTTAACTTTTCTTTATGCATTAGTGTGAATCACTGAATACCTCTTTTTCTGCCATATGAGTTCAGAGCACATACTGATACTTATGAATTTATCTTCTTTGTAATTTGGGTAGGACCCATTATTCAGTACCAAACAGTCTTCATTATAGGTGAAGGAAATGGAGTTCAGAACCTCTCTGCTTATATTTTAGATGTAAAAGCAGAAGAATCTTTTGATCATATATATATATATGTATATATATATATATTTTTTGCTTTTTGAAAGAGAGCTGGATATGATTCAGGACAATAATTACATACAATTGACAAAAAGATGGGCACAGTGATGAATAAAAGAGTGCTTTTTAAAATAAGCTTTCTATTTTAAACTTTTTTATCAATAAAATTTTGACATAACATGAATTTGGAAAGATTTCTGTCATGGAGCCTCACCCATATCTCTAATTATTATAGCCCCCCCCCCAAGTAAAAGATTTTACATCTATGAATGCTTTTTTAAAAAAGATAAACTTCCCCTCCTTTTTAAAAGGCTGTATCCTGAGATAGCATCCTTTCTTGTGTCCTCTTTATTTCATAATGTAGCCCTTGATTGTCCTTGTGATGGAACCAACAACTCAGAGACCACTCTGTGCCAAGCTCTTGGTTAGATGTTGGCTTGTGATGTTTCAAGAGAGGAAGATGGGCCATTTCTGACATAGTGCTGCACAAACCTGTCCCCACACCCTGGTGGCAGAATTGGAACACTGCTTTTCTTATGCATGGTTTTCTTTCTGTAACCCAGTTGCTAATGGACACTTGTTGATGTAGAAGAAGGGGTTGCATGCAGCAGTACCATAAGATTTAAGGGACAGTGTGTGCAAGTCAGGATCTCGGGTCACATCATTGTGTTCACATCACAGTGCTGCCACCCAAAGCTGCGTGACCATGTGAAAGTACTCCTAGGTTTCTTCATCTTAAAACCAGGATAATGATACTTCATGAGTTGCTGTGAAGATTAAGTGATGTGTTAGATGTAAGCCCTTAGAACAATGCGAGACATTAGCACTCAGTAAATGTTAATTTCTCAACTGCAACACTATTGACATTTTGGACCAGTTAGGTTTCTGTTGTAGGAGCTGTCCTGTGCATTTAGGATGTTTAGCATCCTGTCTGGCATGTAGCAAATAGCAAGCCTCCAAGTTGTGACAACCAAAAATGTCTCAACCCCTGATTAGAACTACTATAAATATAATATTTACCAAGTATTATATTACCCTTGCCAATCACTGCCCCTCCTAAGATTTGACTGGCCTCTGAAAGTTCTGTTCCCACCTGACCCACTTCTTTTTTCATAAAAAAAATTTTTTAATTGCTTTTTAGAGAGAAGGAGGAAGAGAGAAAGAGACATCGATTTGTTGTTCCCCTTATTTATGCATTCATTGATTGATTCTTGAGCCCTGGCTGGTTTGGCTCAGTGGATTGAGCGTCGGCCTGCGAGCTAAGTGTCGCTGGTTCGATCTTCCAGTCAGGGCACATCAGAGAAGGAAAACTCTGACTCCAAAAAACCTCCGCTGCCTTGCGGCATACCTCTTCAGGGGAAAGGCTAAGAGAGTAAACCCCGACAGAAAATCCGGAGCCGGAGTCCCTAAGGCGGTTCGACGTTGTAGTCAACACCGACAACTCCTGCGGCGCACCTGAAGCCAAGCTGTATTGACTCCGTCTTTCCCTTGGACCCTTCAGCTGCGAAGAGAGGGGTGGTCTGCTGCATGGGCAACAGCAGACCCTCCATATCACCCTGCCCAGGCTCTGTAGCTTCAGCTTCACTGGAGAGGACACTCCAGCATCATCGCAAGATGTCGATTCAACACGGGAGGAGACAGATACCGTGTCACTCCCGAGTCGGACTGCACAGCCATTCTCGGCGGTGCAGATAGACTCTTAAGAAGCTACACCATCGTCTCTCGAGACGGACGGCTGCCGACGACGATTGATTCTTGTATGTGCCCTGACCCAGAGGCTGAACCCACAATCTTGGAATATTGGAACAATGATCTAGCCAACTGAGCTACCCTTTTTGTCTTCTTGAGCTTGTTTGGGTTGATAAACTAGCTGGATGTTAAAGTTAGTTCTCCCATTCTGGGTTAGTAGCTGAACTTAGTCTTCTAGGGACCTCCTCCTAGGCAAGCCAGCTGCCTCTGGGAGCCATCCTACAAAATCATCTTGTGATTATTCCCCAGCAGAGTGAAGGCAGATTCTTTTTGTGATGTTCCTTCGAAAAGCCTAACCTACCTATGAGCTCCTCTCCCACCATCGCCAAAAGCACCAACTTTTATTCCTGTGTGAACGACATAACTTTTTATTCTAGTTTTTCATAGTTGTGGGTGTTCTTATATCAGCCCTCGTTTCATTCTGTTTTATTTGGTTGCCTGGCCACAAGATGATTTTGCAGAATTTAAATTGCTTCAGTTTTATAGAACAACCATACATTAAATTTACAGTAACAGCAGGGTTGCTTTTTCATAATTTCATTTGTAACTACTTAAAAATGACTTTATGAACCTTCTTCATTGCTTCCCAGAGGACTGTGTAGACCATATATATGTTGTAGAGGCAGTGTGCTACAATGGGTAAAGGTCCAAAGGCAAACCACTTGGGTTCAAATGCTGACTCCACCACCTGGGCAGGTACTTCATCTTTTTATGCTTCAGTTTCTCCCCTGTTTCCTCTATAGGGATGTTGTGAGCAGCAACCTAAGGGTTTATGGGCAGCGTTTAGCAGGCTGAGACTACTTGAGGGTATAAGTTGCTCCTTTCAGCAGGGATGTCCAGCTTAATATGGACATCAACATTCTTAGCCTCATTGTGTTTGCCCAAGTGCCTGCATCTATGATTCGGGATCATTCTCCTTTGCAACCAGTGCCTTAGTGTTAGCATAAGAGCCACTTCAGGGTTGCATGTTTAATTGGCTCTGCGACCCTTACCATCAAACTCTGGACTTGATCCTAGGTCCTATCAGCTTAACAGCTGTAAGAGAAAAAAAAAAATCTAACAGCCATCGATTTTTCACCCATCTCCTTGGGAATTCATGACTTTCAATTTGTCGTCTTTCTGCACATTCTCAGACAGCCAGAAGCAGCCCTAGCTCAGGTCACAGTCTTTGAAATCAGCACTCTCGTCATCCACTTGGCCTTCCTACCACCTATACTCTGTCCGTGACACCATGGGAAGAAATTTGAGTGATCATGATATCGCTATGTACGCGGTGACCAGTTCCTCATCCCCTCCCTCCACAGAAAGATGATCAGGGCATTCATCAACATGCATCCCATTTTTGAGGTTCTGTTTCCTGGTGTCATTCTTGGTCATAATTACTGCATCAGTCACATGACACTCAAAAGTAATGGAAGGGACTCTAACAAAGGAATTGTTGACTGAGCTGTTGTGGGCAGGGGTGAAAACCAACAGGGCATGGGGAAGCAGCCCTTCTACTAACAGTGTTTGGAAGCCATTACTACTCCCAGGCCTTCTACCATAGCTGTGAAAGCAGGGCCATATGGTAGGAAATGTGGCCTTAGGTAGAGAAACCACTTCCTGTCAGAAAGGGAGCAGGGGGGATAAATACCTTAGCATCTCACTCTTCCTGCCCTTCCATGTCCTGCCAATGTCTTGCATTTGTTGCGCCAAACCAGGGCAGGGTGGTAGGTGGGCTGCCTCCGCGTGAGGTCCATTGGGGTCAGCCTTCTGGCACGTGGCAGGGTGTAGAGAAAGAGTGGTGCTGGATATGGAAGGGCACATAGAGGATGTCTAGCTCAGTGTGCAAACAGATCACTGGCCCAGATTTGAGAGCTGGACTTCTACACCTAACTGCACGCTTAGATGTCCCCTGGGCACCTTGTATGCAACACTTATCCTGCCCCCCAGCTCTTTCCCTATTTCTGATGTCATCCCTTCTTGCTCCTTCCAAATGGGAGCCCTGAGACTTGATGTTCTCCCGTAGTTGTGCTCCTGTGGGTCATGCACAGTAAGGCACACACATTCAAGTTCAACACAATTCAGTACCAGCAGGACCTACCACCCCCAGAGACTTATGATCAAAAGTAAATCCCTGGCAGAAGCATAAAGTTGGTCCTATGAAAAAGGAATCACAAATCATGGTATTTTAAAATTGCTAATCATTTTTTTTTTCTTTTGGTTAAGGTTGCAGGATGGAATTTGAATATTACCTCAAGAGGTTTTATGTTTTGGATTAGCCAGTTGTCTTTGCCCTCTGCTGACTGTTTCTTCGGACTCATTTTTTTGGTGTCCTTTCAAGGCCGTGCACCCAAAGGGATTATACCATGGACTACAAGGAAAGCTGCCCAAGTGTAAGCATTCCCAGCTCTGATGAACACAGAGAGAAAAAGAAGAGGTTTACTGTAAGTATGCAGCATAAAGCATAAGGGAAAAAAGTGGAATATAGAGCATATTTCCATTTCTGCTTTTGTTCTTCTTAACCTGGAACATCCTCTCCTTGTCTTCATATATCCAGATTTTACAGATCTTTCAAATACTGTCTCCTCCACAGTCTTCCCTGTGTGCTCTAATGGAATCTGATTTCTTTTGCAGTGCAGATTTTTGCACTTGGAGAAGCTTATGATACTATCTGATAGAGCCTCTCACCAGAAAATGTTCATGCATATGGATCTGTGACACACACATGTAATTTTATGTGCCCTGTTGGGAGGTTAATGGAGCCAGAAGTCACTGATCCCACATTAAGTGCCACTGTCTTTAAATTGCCATAGTATCTTTCTTGAAATTTACATAGTATCTTTCTTATACTGTTTATTAATTTTCAACCTCAATTTTAAAATATGTAATTCACTCTTTTATCTCTTTTTTTTCACCAGCAAAGCCCATTTCTAATTTTACTTTTTATCACCAGAGGATCTACTATAGGGCTTTATAAAGAATAAGCACAATGAATATTTGCTGAATTATTGTATTATTGGGGAACAGTCACTTTTCTAATTAGTGTAATGAAACATAAAATGCTGTATTTAGTTCTGTTAGTTTATACAGATATCTCCTGTCCTCCTCCCCCTGAAAAAATGTCATTTATCTTGTCTGTAACTGATTTGATCTTCCTTATAAACCTCCACCCATTGAATGGTATGAAGGAATTCTTTTAACCCAATTCTGTTTAAGCTAGACATAATCAGTTTGAGCTAAAATTTAAGCAGTTTTTTAAAGTAAAAATGCCCAGGCTGTCTCCATTCTGCTCTTTCTCTTAACACACACTCACTCCCACTTGGCATCATGGTTCATGGGAGGAGTGCAATCCTCTTTCACAGTGTTTGACCTCACGGTACCAGTAGCCTGGTGAAGGCTCTTGCATTCTTGTCATCCCTCTAGATCTTGGCCATTCCAGGTGTGGAGTGACTGGTCTGGTTAACATCCAGCTATGCTTGACCTGACCCAACCCTGGGCATTTTGCTGGCATCCACTGCTGGCTGTAGTTGATGAGCTGACTTGTTATCTATTCTTCGATCGGGTTGACCAGGATGGTGGCAACTCTCTGCTTCCCCTTGGCTCTCTGAAGCTGTAGAGCCCACCCTTTGCCTGCTGCTGAGTCAAGTGATATACCCCAGCCTCAGACCAGGGGGCCACATGGCCCCTGCCAATGGGGCTCCATGATAAGTGACTTTCAGTCAGAGTCCGTTTCACATGGGTGTTGAGGAAAGCTGAAGAGTTAAACTCTTTCACCACTCCACTCTGCCTTCTTAACTAAGTGGAGTTATGGTGGTTTTCCCCTGAAGTCCCAGGCAAGGAGCTGTAAACAGCCCTTCTATCCTCTGTTCTCCCCTTCCTTAATGTTTCCACACCCTGCACCAAAGTCCAGAGTGGAGACATTGTAATGTCTAGTGATTTGCTTTCCTTCAGTCTCTGTGTTGTAGTAATATCTCAGCAAGCATTGTGCATTTATTCCACATTTGTATAAGCAAATTTTAGGAGCATCACATTGATGGTAAACAAGATGCCAGTGTGCCTTGGATAAAATAGTGGAGTAGGTGGAAGTTTTTCTTCCTTCCCTGTTCTTATATTTACCTTTGGACCATTCTTTTCTTCAAGGGCATAACCTCCCACCAAGTTTGAAGTTCATACATAGCAACTATCAGCAGTGAGTTATCTCAGGTATCTTATTTTCTACGGCAGAGGCAGTTCTCATGCCTTATATATAGCTCTGTACTGTGAAGCTGCTAATAGAATTGCTTTGCATCCTAGGCCATCTTGACTTAAACCAAGTCTAAATTGTATTTTCATTTCTCTACTCAACAAATTGTCATTAAGTTGCTTTGTTATGCTAGACGCTATTCTAGGCACTGGGGATGCTCTCAAGGAACTTATATTCTGGTGAGCAAGACAGACAACAAGGAAATATTTTAAAAACTCAATAAGGTGATTTTGTATTATAAAAAATATATATTGCTTTCTGTGAAATCTTGTGATTTTTTTGCAAATAAAAGTATTTTTTTAAACTTACTGAGTTTTTGTTTTTGCCAATTGATGTTTTTTGTTAGAGCTTACTCAATATGCCCTTGTTAATAAATCCTGCTGCTAATTAATAATTCACAGGGCTGTATCTTAGTTCCTGTAAATATATTTGTAGCAGAGCTACTTCAGCCTGGAATCCAGGCTTGGGTTCTGCTCTTGGCTATAGTTGGGTAATGATGGGAAGCCACCCTACCACACCAGAAATTAACATAAGTCATTCAAGAAGCTTGCAGTTAGATGAACCCAAGTTTCCTATCCTTTTTAAAGCCCTTTCCAATCCTGAGTGATGTATGACATAAATCTGTAGTCTAATCTTAGAAGCATGGCTCACTTTCACGGGTACCTTGACTGAGTTCTTACCCTCTGCTTTTGCACACTTACAAATAATTCTTACATCTTACATCCAATAGCTTTCTCTGAGACAACTTGATACCATCCTAGTTGGACCAGAAGAGCCATGTCACCACCCTGTAGCTCACAAAGAGTGCTCTTTTCTGTCAGGTGTCTGATACCAGTGATTTTGCTTCACCTTACAAGTGAAACCTTAACTCCCCTCACTGTTGGCCTGTTATGTGATCATATCTTAAATGATACTATAGAATTCATACAATATAATCACATACTGTATCAGAGAGATCCTTTCCTCACAGTATTATCTAACTATGAACTTGTGAGAATAGCTGACCAATCTTCCATGGGAAAGGATAGTTTATATATGTTTGTATGCCCATCTTCCAAAATTAACCTGGTTTACTTAACTTGCTTAACAGATTATGGGTAATTGTATTGTAAACCCCAAAGCAACTCATATTTCTTTCCCCTTGTCTTAAACTGTGAAATCATCAGATTGATAACCCATGCTATTATATCAGTGAACCTTATCTCATAAATCTGGATTCTTGGTATCTTTTTCTTTAGAAATGATACAAGATTTTGGGGGTCCAAAACAGTTTTCTCTACATTGGTATGTTAAATTATAATCTGAGATTATCTGTGGAATGAATTGTGAGAGTTGATTCTGTATTATAACTGTTAATGATTTGTTACTAGTTCTGGTGCACGGGTTAGAAGATTTAGATCTTAATCTCACAAGTCTGTGTATTTGTGCAAGTCACTTAACTTTTTGGGGGGATCATTTCCTCATATGTTTAGTGGGGGGCTGTAATATTTGTTCTGCTTCATAGGATTGTTTACTATGGTTATATGCAATTATGTGTATATGAAAATATTAAACACATGTAAGTTTGAAATGTACTGTGTAAAAGATGACCTGAAAGAAGGAGAATTAATAATTGGGTGTTTACTATGTAGTAAAATGATGCTGGGTGTCACTTTGAAAAATACTTTGTAATTTCCAGGTAATGGTATTGTGGGAGAAGAATAGAGAATATCATCAATTGACTCTATAATGGCAAAATGTTAGAATTTATCTAAATAATGAGTACACAGGTGTTCACTGTATTGTTTTCTGAATATTACAGAAATATTTCATAAAATTTTAAAAATAAAATATCAACTTTCAACAAAATAAAATAAATGTTTCAGTTGGTACACTGTATCTTGGCAAATCACATATAAACATGAATGTCTAATATTAGTTTCGTGAGTATAAAAGCAAGATCATTCATATATTTAAATAGCTAATGGGTATTTTGCAATTAAATTTTATTGTTATTTTTTTGTTTCCACAGGTTTATAAAGTTCTAGTCTCAGTGGGCAGGAGTGAGTGGTTTGTCTTCAGGAGATATGCAGAATTTGATAAGCTTTACAATACTGTAAGTAATAGTTTACAAGATTTTAATTTAAAACAAAATCCCTAGAAAGCTCAAAAATAGGAGAGATTTTATTTAAGTGATTAAATAATACTCAATATACAACTATATCAGACCAGCAGAAAAGGGACATAGATTCTTGAAAAGCATTCTAACTTTGAAATTCTTACAAAAAAGGGTGGAAAAGGGACCACTGAGAAATTCCAAATAAAGTATTGAAGGTATGAAAACTAGATGTACTGCTTAAAATATATTTTAATATTATAGAATATTAGAAATAAATCCTTGATATCTACAACTCTAATCATGGTTAATCATCATATTATTTCTGGTTCAATTGCCTAGCTCTTAGTTCTACTGTGTTTTCTTCTGTTATTCAGTTTTTCTTTAATGAATATGTAACTGAAACTTACTGTATATAGTTTTAAATATCGCTTCACCAATATTTAAGATATTAAGACAGTCTTTTTTGACTGTAAGAAAAGTCACACTTTTGAAATAAAGTAATAGCCAGTAAAAATTTGTACATGAGAATATCTTCTGTAATTTTTCATTCAGTTTTAAAAAGTGGTTTATACTGGAGGCTGGGTGAGGGTTGAATTACTTGATTTGAAATTTTGGATACCATTATGTACATGATTAGCATTTTTGATGATTGTTCAACTCTTACCAAACCTATCATGATACCTGGGTTATACGCAGGTAAAAATAACATGATAGTAACCTAAAACGCATATGCACTCACACAGAGGGTTTATACGAACTTCTTAGAGAGATGAGATTGGATTTTGTTCAGTGAACTACTAGTAACTGAAAATTTGATATTCCTTTTTGTATTTTGCTTAAAAGATTATATAGGCTGGATTCACCTAAACATGTTTCTTTTTGTAGAACTGTTTATAAGAGGGAAGAAAATAAGCCAGGCAAAGAAAAAAAAAGCCATATGATATCACCTAATACAGGAAACTAAAGAACAACATAAACAAATGAACTAAATAGAACAAGGAGCAGAATAACAGTTATTAGAGGGGAGGGGAAAGGAGGGAGGCAGAGAAGGGGGATAAGTAAGGGAAGGATTTAGTCAAAGAACATATATAAATGACTCATGGACATGGACAATGGGGAGGGATATGATTGTGGGAAAAGGGGTGGGCTGGGTGGGGGAGAGAAATAGGGGGGAAAAGGGACAACTGTAATAGAAAAACAAAATAAAAATTCTATTAAAAAAAAAGAGGTAGGAGCATAGGGATGTCATCTAAAAATAGGGCAGTGTGGAGGTCTGCATGAGTGAAAGGCTTATCATCCTTGTGATGGTTTCAGTTTAAATAGTTGATGATTATATAGGTAGAGTGTTAACATTTGAGTGTCTTTAAGTGTAAAGGTAAAGTGAGAATGTTTGTTTTGGGTATTTCCCCTGCTGTGATCACATTCATTTTCTCTTTCCATCAAGCACCCCATCTTAAGCTTTTTGCAGACAAGTTTTTTCAACATGTAAGTTTTTATTATCCACCTTCCTCATTCTTCCTGTATTTCTCTCTGTCTCTCTTTTTTTCTTCTCATTTCCTCATTTTCAGTGTCTGCCTCTCTCTTTTCATATAACCCCTTCCAATTTTGTCTCCTGTGGTGAGAGGCAAAGGAAAAAAACAGGGGAATGGTATTAGTTGTCTTCTTTCAAACTACAGAAATGAGGTTAAACCTGGCTTGGACTTCCCTAAGTTTGAAAACATAAATTCTTATGCTTCTTTTAGAGTAAAAGACAAAAAGTATAATTTCCAATCTGTAAGCATTTTAATTACCAGTTCAAATGTATTTTTATGACTTTACATTTTTAAATTTTTTTCCGTAGAAAATTTTAAGCACCTACAGAGGTGGAGAGACTAGTACAAATGCAGAAAATAATATAATGTACCATCCAGCTTCATCAATGATATGGCCATTCTTGTTTCATCTCTGGCCCTCGTCAGCCCACTGTATTTTGAAAAAAGTTTTATTCATCATATCATTTCATCTGTAAATATTTTAGTATCAGCTCTAAAAAAAGATAAAGGTCCTTAAAACACATACATACTCACAAATATCATTATCACATGTAAGACTAAATTAATGATAATGTTTTAATATCAAATAGTCAGTATTTTTGTGACTGGTTGATAAGTCTATTAAGTGTCTTTTAATTACTAAATCTTCCCCTCCACCTCTCTTATCTTTCCTTTACAGCTTTGTGTTGAAAAAGCAGTGTCATTTGTCTACAGACTTTTCAATCTGGATTTTGCTGATAGCATGCCCATGGTGTAGAGTGATTAATACATTCTTCTATTCTTTCTATTTCCTGTCAGTTGGTAGTTAGATATATATAGGGGGGAGGAGTCTTACCAGAAGCCTCTAATTTTAAAAAATAAAAGGCATTAACCCCTATTTATGACTCTACTGCCCCAAATTTAAGTTCTTCAGGTCCAAGTTGTTTCTTCTCTGGGGATAAGCAAATCTGATAAATGTATTAGAATAACAATAGGGGGAAGGCTGAAATAGATGATGTTGAAAGCAAAATTCATCAGCTTTCTTAGAAAACAATTGCCAATCTATTCATAAAGAGAGAACACAAAGATCACATCTTTCCCTGAGGTAATTAATGGTGAGTAATGTATTCAAACTTATATACCAGGTTCAAGTTTAAGCACTTAACATAAATGATTTCCTTTAAGCCTAACAACAAATCTGAAGCACAGAGAAACTGAAGCACAGAGATGTTAAGTAGCGTTATCCAAGGTCACAAAGCTGATAAGTATTTTATTGGCACAAAATAGGATGATTAGACAGTTTATGATATTTTTTAAATAAAAATTGTATTTATTTATTTTAAGAGAAAGGGGAAGGGAGGGAGAAACAAAGGGAGAGAAACATAAATGTGTGGTTGCCTCTCACAAGCCCCCAACTGGGGACCTGGCCCGCAACCCAGGTATGTGCCCTGACTGGGAATTGAACCAGCAACCCTTTGGTTCCCAGGTTGGCACTCAATCCACTAAGCCACATCAGCCAGGGTAGTTTATGGTATTTTATTGGTGTAATTTAATATTATGCATTTTATCATTATATATTTAAAAGTATGTCTTATAGTAGATATTTTTTGCAAGTCAGATTGTATTTTATTTTAGTTCATGTATAACTAGAAGACTGATAAAATTAAGTTCATATAATGTTATTTTTAAAAATTCTAGTTAAAGAAGCAATTTCCTGCTATGGCCCTGAAGATTCCTGCCAAGCGAATATTTGGTGATAATTTTGATCCCGGTAAGCAATAACTTCATAGACCAGCCGTAAGTGATAGTTGAAGTTTGAAGACATAGTAAACATATATATTGTACAGTAATACAGGAGTTTATAAAGCTAATTGATCCATGCTCTCTGAAAATAATGCCTTAGGAAGATGCTTACTGTGTACAAGGCATTATTTTAAACACATTACATGTTGTAACTCATTCAGTCCTCACAACAGTCCTCTGAGTTGGGTATTATTATTATCATTTCTATTTTATAGATAAGGAAATTGAAGCACAGTTAGGGTCACATGCAGCTAGTAAATATCAAATTTGGAAGTTAAATTTAAGCAGTCTGGCTTCAGATAAACTTATTGGTCATTAAGGATTATTAGGGGGTACTTTTGTAAAGTTGAAGGATATTCTTTGTTACACCGATAAACATTTATTAAAAGTATACTCTGTGCATAGTATCCTGCAAGTCTCTGAATGGGATACCAAGAAAATGTCCTTTTGGTCCCCCTTGGGGAGTGTAATGCCACAAAAGGTCTTAGGAATCTGGAGGCTATGTGTCTGAACACTCAAGCCTGGAACTTTACTCGTGATTCTGAGAAATCAATCTAGGTCACAAGCGGCTCCTTACAGAGAGACAGGAGTCTCCTTATCTACCAAAATTCCTATCAGAAAAGTCATCTATCTGTGCAGCAGGTGAATCCTGACAAGCCAGAGTGCCCTCCTTCCACATCACCTTTCTTCCTCAACTAATTTGCTTGTCCTTATGACCCATTAAACCAAATAGCTCTCCAGTCACTTATCTTGACTGTTTTTCCCCCTTTATTTCTTTCTCAAACCTTTTCACTGCTCTGTGGAATTCTGTTCACGGGGAACAACCATCTCTTTATCCGTTAACATTTTCAAATTTCTTTCACATTCTTGCTTTAGTTAAAACTTAGTTTTGCCCCTGAGGCTGCAAGATGAACTCCTGTAACCCTCTCAGCTGAGGCTCTTAATACTTTTATACTTTATGAACCTCATGATTGGCTAGGATTCTCACTTCTCCTGTTATATGTAGAATTTTTATTTGCATTTGTAACTATGTCACTCACAGGAAACTAGAATGTTAGCAAGGCTAAGCCACTCTCCTAAGTCATGCAGTTAATATGTGAAAAATTAGACTCATCCAGTTTTGTTTATTTCTATTATCCCCTTACTTTACTGTCTTATTAATGCATGCATGACACCTTTAAAAACAAAATCCACCAACTTTTATGTGCATTTTATTTTAAAATTATTTGTTTGGAACATTACAAAACTCTTACCCTGTTTTCTGATCTGAAAGGTGCAGGTTAAGGATAAAAGATCTCTGTGGTTCCTGCAGGCTCCAGATGTCCTTTGATTATGAATATAATCAGGTTGCTCTGGCCACCAGTAACAGTTTTACAACAAAAACCCAAGGTCTCCTTCAGTCAGAGTTTGATTTTCACTCCCGGCTCCACCCCACAGCATTGGAGATTGTCTCCTCTTCAGTGGTTTTTCTAGAAGCTCTGAAATGACAAAGAAATCTTTATACATCCGTTTAATACATATTCTGAAGACTAAAGCTTTCATTTTATTATTTAAGCATTAAGTTCTTTTGGCTCTAATAGTGGAAACCTCTTTTGAATAACAACAGATATATTCACATAAATTTTTAATTGGAGAAAATTTTAAAAATATTTATCTCCAACTATAATTCTTAAAGATAATATGTCAGCCTTTTATGTTCTTGGGACATACCCTATAATGGGGCTGGTATGCATTTTAGTCTTAATCTGGAATTTTTTAGATATTTACATGCTTAATGTTGATCTACAAATTAAATTTGGAGTTGCCCTAAATTCAGACTACTGCTGCTCTTCTTTTCTCATTACTGAGTTCTTTTATTTATCTTCTCATATAGGGCTTTCAAAACTGTTCCAAGTCAGTAACAGAGTCTAGCAGAACTTAGTGCAGCATGGGTGTAGCTCACGGAAGAGAGCAAATCACTCTTTTTTCACAACCCAATCTCCCAATATCAAAGGTACCATCAGTAAATATGCACAGAACAATTTAAAACTGCTTCCATATAATTGTTAGATTTTCTTTAAATATCTCAAATATAGTCATTCATTTTAGAGGTCCTTCCTATGATACTAAGTCTAGTTTCTAAAAACTGAGTGTCTTTCAACCATAGTTTTTAATGTAAACCTCACATACTCTACTGTCCATTAACATAAAGAATACCCTTGGAAGAGTTTTACAAGATACCTTCCTGAAATTCTTCAAAAAATTGATACTTGAGCCCTGGCCGGTCTGGCTCAGTTGGTTGGGCATTGTCCCACAAAGTTAAAGGTCGCTGGTTCGATTCCCAGTCAAGGCACATGCCTAGGTTGTGGGTTTGGTCCAGCCAGGGTGTGTACAGAAGGTGACTAATCTGTATTTCTCTCTCCCATCTATGTTTCTTGCCCTCTCTTCCTCCCTTCCTCTCTCTCTAAAATTAAAAAAAAAAAAAAAAAGGAAGGCAGGAATTCAGAGTTGAACAAAAAAAATTACTGACTGCATCTGGATCTAAGAAACCAGATCTAATTTATATTTATTTTTTTATATACATACCTTATATTTAAGAAATGGAAATAAAACTACATGACTGGAAACAACACATAATTTGGGTGCAAACACTATAATTAAAGCTTTTGTTGTGTAGAAATCATTTTACCAAACCAAACCAAAACTCACTGTTAAGTTGAATCTTGTTTATAGGTTTTTATAGCGACATTTACCATTTTGAGACTCTCTCAAGTCTCCTGTTTCTTCGATTTTTTAGAGTATACAGCTGCACCTTGATTTACATTAATTACATTCTGATAAACCCATTGTAAGTTGCAAATATCATAAGTCCAAAATGCATTGAATGCACCTAATCTATCAAACATCATAGCTTAGTCTAACCCAGGCCTTAAACAAGCTGAGAACACTTCATTAACCTGCTCTTGGGCAAAATCATCTTGTTGCCACAGAAAATATTGTACTACATATTGCTAGCCGGGGGAAAGATCAAAATTCAAATTGTGGTTTCTACTGAATTCTTAATGCTTTCACTCCATTGTAAAGTTGAAAATTGTAAGGCGAACCATTGTAAGTCAGAACCATTTGTATTTCTTAAGAATTAGAGTTTAGGATGATGGCTTTTTGACTCAACAACAAAAATAGTAATAGCAAAAGATTGTGTTCTTTCTACGAGGTGTTCTACTATATACTTAATATGCAGTCATGTTTAATCCTGTAACAGCATTATGAGGTGTAAGTATTGTCATTATTCTCATTTTATAAGTAAGGATTTAAGTCTTAGAAAGATTCAAGATCAGTTGCTAATTACTAGCAGAAAAGATACTTGAATAAAGTGTTCTAATTCCAATTCCAAGAAACCTTTATGCTTAACCTTTATTGCTAAACAGCTGTTGCATGAACTTCAATTATCACCAAAACACTCTGAAGATGCTGGACAATTATTTGTAAGAGACGTGTTCCAGTGTAGTTTTCAAAGTTTTTTTTTTTTTTTTTTGCAGGAGTTTTGTTTAGCAGCAGAGTTTTGGTGATACTCAAGTAACCAATTACTCATTCTCCAGTTGCAAGGATTTCCAGTAATTCTTGTTTTTTTAATTAGCATGATTGTTTTCTGTCACCAATGTCATAGCATTAATTTTTATTTCTTACCTGGTAGTACAGGAAGAGGTGGACAAAGCAGATGCCTCTCTGGTTTTTGTAGTGAGTTGATTTAGAACCTAAAGTAGGCTCTTTTCTTTTTTTTTTTTTTTGGAGAATTTTCTTTCGGGAGATATGTTATCTGCTTTATTTTAGTTTTATAATAATTATATTTATGGATTTTAAAATAAGTAATTTCTAAGTGTTTGCTTTTTATTGTATGTCAAGAAACATGGATTAAGAAATAGCTCTTAACCAGAATTCACTCTTATCTATTCTTATATAACTGTATTGATAATTACATAGTCTGACATAAATAATCCTAATAGCATATGTCTGTCTTCACAGATTTTATCAAGCAAAGAAGAGCAGGACTGAATGAATTCATTCAGAACCTAGTTAGGCATCCAGAGCTTTACAACCAGTAAGTAATTTTCATTGTGTTCTGAAGAAGCACTGAAACCAAACCTAAGTTATTGATACAGATTTTATATGTTCTGTAGAATGTCATTGTGCTATATATAATGTGGGGGTGTGTTTGTAAAATCTTCCTCAAGCATTTTCTCCTGGTATTCTTAACTCCTTTTTTGGCCATCAACTCAAGGTCCTAATTATTTTCTTTCTTCCTTTTGTACTTGCACTGGTTTTGTAGATTAAACTTGAAAGGAATTTGCATACTACACAGTTAAAACATTTTGCTAATTGTTCATTGTTATATTTATTCATAAATTCAAACAGCATTTGCTCCGTACGTGGTGTGTGCATAGGGAACATAAAGAGGAATGCGTGTCATTCCTGTGTTTCGGAGGCATAGCCTTCCAGGCCAGTGGGAGAGACAGATACAGCAACAAGCAATTAAAGCCAGGAAACTTTATGATAGTGGTGCTAGAAGATAACAGAAAAACATGTCCAGGTCAAAGAAGACTTGCTGGGACGTAAAGGAAGGCCAGTCATTAAAGAAAAAAATGCAGGGGGAACATTCCAGGCCAAGGGAGCAGTCCGTGTAAGAATCTACAAAGAGCCTGAAACGTGCAGGACACTTAAGTATGACGAACACAGAGTAGATTTTCTGAAAAGAGATAAGCGATAAGGCCTTTGATGGAGTCGACAAGGATCAGGCACACGTGCTACCACTCTTGTTCACTCCTGCCGAGAAGGCCTACAGTCCTTCTCAACACAGCATTCCAGGCAGACACTGACCGTGAATGCGCTTGCCCAGCCCTGCGCGTGTCTCGTGCTCATGGGTTTACGCTCCTTCTGTAGATCAGATGCTGCCGGCGAAGGTGGAGAGGGTGTGTCCTATCAAAAATAGCGAGGAACATGATTTGAGATACGATTTCATTTTTGAGTCTGGTAATTGGTTCATGGGTATTCATTATATTTATTGTGATTTGTAATTTATATATATGTTACTTATATTGTTTTGTATGTATAAAGTATTCTAAAAAATAAGGAGGATAAACTAAAATAAGGTGGGCTTTTTCACAGCCCACCTATCTATGTAGATGTAAGTAAGAGTTTGTGTTACGGACAGTGATGCAAACACGATACACTTTTACAGTCTTTTCAGAATCACAGTACTGAAGGATTATATTTTTAGCAATTGTTCTAAAATCCATGATTTTTTTATACAGATCTTTGCATTACCATTTATATAGTTCTTTACAGTTTACAGTAGGTTCTACCATTCTGAGCATGTCTTCTGACCTCCTTTTTTTGACTCACTTAATGTAAATTACTAAATTAGTAAAATAATGAACTGAACCTCCTCTAACCAAGGTCTTCTGCCCAGTGCTCTGAATTTCCCCTGACATAACGGACAGGGTTGGGGGAGGTCCAGTAGCTGCAGTAGCCCTGCGATTAGCCAGTGCACTGAGGAGCAGCTGCCTTTTTATTCAGCGTCTCCAGCAGGTGACAGAGAGGCACAAAGTTGGAGAGGAACCTTGAACTCAGGGTTCCTACATCTGGTGTATCCCTCAGCGAAGAGCCTTTTACCATTTGGCTCTTTGTATAATTATTTTTTAAATACTATGCCTTTTCCCTAGGACAAATTCTATGTTATTTTCAGCTTAAATCTGTCCTAACCTTTAATTTTTGCTGTATGAATTTGAGATTACTTTGAATTGGCATATTGCTGGTTTGTTTGATACATTGAGATCTTGAATTTGTTTCTTCCTTTGAAAGAGAGCCTCGCATGGAATAAGTATGGAAAAAAATGGTGGTACTGGTGATTATTTTTCCTGGTATTTTAAATAGTGTTACTCAGAACCTCTAACACTAGATTTAGAAAGGTTTGGCTCAGTGGATTGAGCGTCGGCCTGCGAGCTAAGTGTCGCTGGTTCGATCTTCCAGTCAGGGCACATCAGAGAAGGAAAACTCTGACTCCAAAAAACCTCCGCTGCCTTGCGGCATACCTCTTCAGGGGAAAGGCTAGGGGAGTAAACCCCGACAGAAAATCCGGAGCCGGAGTCCCTAAGGCGGTTTGACGTTGTAGTCAACACCGGCAACTCCTGCGGCGCACCTGAAGCCAAGCTGTATTGGCTCCGTCTTTCCCTTGGACCCTTCAGCTGCAAAGAGAGGGGGGGGTCTGCTGCATGGGCAACAGCAGACCCTCCATATCACCCTGCCCAGGCTCTGTAGCTTCAGCTTCACTGGAGAGGACACTCCAGCGTCATCGCCAGATGTCGATTCAACACGGGAGGAGACAGATACCGTGTCACTCCCGAGTTGGACTGCACAGCCATTCTCGGCGGTGCAGATAGACTCTTAAGAAGCTACACCATCGCTCTCGAGACGGACGGCTGCCGATACGATTATAAAGATATATTTGGTGTTAAAATTCAACGGAAAGCAATTTGATTGTTAATTTTAACATTATCTTAAATAATATACAGTTCTTAAATATATGATCCAATGGAATTTTACATAATATGTACCCTGTAACTACCATCATTCCATTGAGGGTATAGGACCTTTCCAGCATCCCAAAAATAAATAGCCAAACAGTTTTTTTCACTTAATTTTAACTGACATTTTCTTTTTAATAAGAAGTGACATTTTATATTTTATGTATCTTATCTGTTGTTAATAAAACTTTGTTCATTTTCACACTCTTCATTTGAACATCAAACTATTTATAAAATAGTACAGATTTAAGGAACCAAGAAGAGAAACAAGTCAGCAAGTGCATCTTGAACACCTACTGTGTGGCTATTATTACTGTTAGGGAAATGAACTTTAAAAATTGCTTTACTTCAATAGATAAAAGCATATTTTAAAACAATTTCATTAAAATTGATTTTTAAAATCCCTAAAACACTGGAATAAGATACGTCAGTATTTCTCTGATGTCTGGGTAGAAAGGAGGTTTTCTGAGCATATTAGCAGTGCGTGATGTGTCACAAAGTAAAACTGACAGATGTGACTAACAAAAACATTTGAACCCTCAAAATCACATGTGAAATTAAAAACCAAAAATATAGAAAAAGTTTCTTTTGAAAAAGGACAATAGAAAATATACTTACTATGGAAAGAGCTCATGAATATAATACACACTTAAGACACCAAAAGAAAAGTGGACAGAGCATATTGATTTACAAAAGAGGAGCTACAAATGAATGATTAAGTACACAAAATAATGGAACATTTTCTTCCCTACTAAGAAATGCAAAAGGAAGCAAAAACACCTTATTTTAGCACATACAGAAAAGAACTCAGATCATGACTACACAGTATGATAAATTATGTGACAGTGAATACATCTGAGTTGCCACCCCTGAGGCCACACAATAGAATGTTACAAGCATCCTTGAAGCTCCTCATACACAGTTATCTCCTCCTCATCTCTATTCTTTCCCTCCTTCCCAAAGGTAATTATTCTCCTGATTTTTTAGCAACATAGATTAACATGCCCTGTTTTCTCTAACTTAATACAAATGGAATTGTATATTACATATTATCTGTCTGGCTTATTTTGAACAATGTGAGAGTCACTGTGTTGTCACATACAGCTGTAGTTTGTTCCATGTCCATGGCTGTATGTATCTCATTGTGTGAATGCTGCTGATGGACATTTAAGTTGTGTTCTTTTTCTGGCTGTAATGAACAATGTTGCCATTAACATGTTTTGAGGAACTTGTGCAAGTTTTTCTGACTATCTTAGGGTAGAAATTCTCTGTTGTAGGGTATATACAGCGTGGAGCAAATGTGGGTTTACAGTTGTTTGTATGGAAAATAATACGATAAATAAATAATAATATTATAATAAATTGTTTTGCATACTCACAACTGTAAACCACTTTTGTCCAACCCTGTATGTGTTTAACCTCAGTGAATAATGCAAAGTAGCTTTCCAAAGAGATTGTACCAATTTACACTTCCACCATCAATGTATGAGATCACATTGCTTATTTTATCAACACTTAGTATTGTTAATCTTTTCAGTTTTAGCTATTCTGATGAGTGGGTAGTGGTTTTATTGTTGCTTTAGTTTGCATTTCACTAATTACTAATGAAATTGAGTTCCTTCTTTTTTAAAATACTATTTTTCACTTACCAGATTATCAGAGATGGTAATATAAACTGTAACATTTAATGCTAACAAAGATTGGAGAGAGTCTTCAGGATGTTCATATACTGCTAGGAGGGTATAATAAATTGGTACAGCCTCTCTGGAAATTAGCTTAAAAACTGTGTAAAGCCTGAAATTGTTTATAATTCAGACCAAATAATTTTATTTTAAAAAATCTGTAGTGAAAATCATACATGCAGCTCTACTGTTCTGCTCAAAGATGGTCAATTGCAACATTAGTTAATAGTAGTGAAGTTGGGTAGTAAAATATTGGAAGCTATCTATATATTCTAAGGTGAATAAATCAGTGAATAACTTTTAATTCACTCATATTATGCAACATCATACATCTGTTAAAGTGATCAATTATAGAGAGTTTTTAACAACATGGCAAATGCTTGTGATGTAATTTGTAGGTGAAAACAATAAAGTAAAATATTTTAAATATAGCATGACCTTAACTGCAGAAAAATAAACTGCAGTAAAGTACACTAAAATGGTAATAGCACTTGCCTCTATGTGGTAAGATTGAAGATCCCCACCTTAAACATTTTTCTGAAATAAAATTCACCTTATTTTAACTCTTTTTAGCATAAACAATTCCTTGTTTTTTAGTAGTTACAATGCCATCATCACTATCTTATTCTGTCACCCCAAGTCTAATCTCAAATTAATATCATCTCCAAAAGAAGATGCACTTTCCAGTTTCCCCTCTTCTCCAACCTTTGGCAACCCCTAATCTACTTTTTATCTCTGGATTTACCTGTTGTGGACATTTTATGTAAATGGAATCAATGATATGTGACCTTTTTATTGTCCTTTGTTCATGTTGAATTTCATCCATGTTTTAAGATGTATCAGTACTTCCTTCCTTTTCATGGATGAAGAATATTCCCTTGTATGCCTATACCACATTTTGTTTGTTTATTCATTATTTGATGGACATTTAGGTTGTTTCCACTTTTTTGGCTTTTATGAATAATCCTGCTGTGAACATTTGTGTATGAATTTTTTATGTGGGCATTTGTTCTTATTTCTAGGATAAATTGCTACATCGTATGGTAACTCTATGTTTAATTTCTCAGGGAACTATCAAACTATTTTCCATGGTGGCTGTAGCATTTTACATTCCCATGAACCTCTCCGCTTTTAAAAAATTAGTTTTCATCTTTCTGAATTTCTTGTAATGAATTATGTCATTTATATTTAATTATTATGAACAGTTTGGGAAATCTTGCCTTTTGTGATGGCATGGGATAGACCTTGAAGGCGTTATGCTAAATGAAGTAAGTCAGAGAAAGACAAACACTTTATGATTTCACTTATATGTGGAATCTTTTTTAAAAAATCCAAGTTCATAGATACAGAGAACAGATAGGTGGTTGCCAGAGGCAGGTGTTGGGGGGTTAGGAAAATGGGTAAAGGTGTCAAAAAGTACAGACTTCCAGTTATAAAGTAAATAAGTTATGAGGATAGAATGTACAGCATGGTGACTATAGTTAACAATACTGTGTTGTGTACAGGGGGAGTAAAAGTAGGTTTACAGTTGTTCATGTGGAAAATAATATAATAATAAATAGTAGCACAAGAATAAACTGTTTTGTGTACTCACAATTGTAAACCTACTTTTGTCCCACCTTGTATTTTAAACTTGCTAAGAGAGTAGGTCTTAAAGGTTCTCATCACAAGAAAAAAAAATGTAGCTGTGTTGTGATGGATGTTAACTAGACTCACTGTGATCATTTCACAATACATACAAATGTCAATTATATCTCAAGAAGAAAAAAATAACAATTTGGTAGGAGGTACCTACAATATAGAGATTTCATCATTGCTGGGGATTGTCATTAGTCCACTCAAGGTTCCTCTTTTATTTCAGTTTATTTTTCTTCTCTTCATCTTTGATCTTCACTCCCAATTCTTCACTCCCACTATTGATACCCACTTTAATATGTTTGATATATGTCTTTGAATATCTATTTATTGACTGTTGCTTTGTGTCTGTGGGTATTTAACATATATACATAAATGGTACTGTGCTCTAGTTCTTTGTTTCTGCTTGCTGTAGGTGGGTACTCATTTCTGTAGTTGTAAATGGCTGTTTGCTTCTGATTCACCACCATGAAGAATGTTGCAATGAGTATCCTAATGACGTCTTTCACTGACCCTGGGCATAAATTTTTGTGTGTTTATTCCTAGAACTGGAATTTGTTTCTAGGAAAAATGCATACGCAGTTTTACCAACTATTGCTAGATTGCTTCTCAGAAAAGTTTTCACATTTTACATTCCCACCAGTAATATATGAGGGTGCCTCTTTCCCTATGTTCCTATCTACTTTTGATATTATCTATTGTTCTAATTTTTGCAATTTAATGGACATAAAGTGGTATCTCATTATTATTTTCATTTGTATTTCTTGGATTATTAGTGATGTTAGGCATCTTGATTAATTTTCTCTACCTGTTTATGCCTTTGTGTTGGATTATCTATTTCTTAAAAATTAATTTGCTTATTTCTTTTATAATACAGGATATTAATGGATTTTGTTTGGCTTTCTTACTGTAAATGCTATTATAATTATTTTTGTGTTCATTTCAAAAGGAAGAAAAGCCATAGAAATACTTTCAAAGTCATAATAAAGTTAATTTTTATTTTTAGTCCAGATGTCAGAGCATTTCTTCAAATGGACAGTCCAAAACATCAGTCAGATCCATCAGAAGATGAAGATGAAAGAAGTACTCAGAAGGTAGTAAGAGGGATTGTATTTTTTAATATATTTTTACAATTGACTTTATTTTTTTTTAATTTAATCTTTATACCCACTTCCCTTCAGCAGTTACTACAGCTGTCCATGTCCACGAGTCCTTTTTCCTTTTTTGCTCAGGAGGGATTATATTTTTAACAGATTAGATTATTGGCAACTTTTGGACATTTAGTTAAAATGAAGTCACTTTACCCACTGTAAATTTTTATTCTGTAGAATACATAAAAACAAATGTATATGTCTCTTACTGCTCACTCCTATAAAATTTATAAATGAGTACTTTTTACAGTACAAAATTAATACATATTAATTAGAGAAAGTAAGGGAAGTATTACCCATGTTATCACTAACCAAACCTAGTAGTTTTAACTATTTTAGTGATTTTCTTCTAATATTCTCTTAACATATAGGAATTTTTAAAATCTAATTATAGGGCCAAGATGGAGGCTTAGATGGACACGCTCAGTCTCCCTCTACAACCAGAAAGGAATACAACTACCTCAAAACAAAAGATAACCAGAAATTCCAGAAAATAAAACTACATGGAAGTCCAACATATGAAGTTATAAACCAGCGGTGCTCACCTGGACGGGTAGGAGGCGCGAAATCGGAACCAGAATGGAAAGGTTGGGCGGGGCTGTTTGTGGTAGCATCGGGGAGAGCGGCAGGGGGAGCAATCCCTGCTGCAGTCAAGCCCTGGCAGCTCGTGACCCCAACGCAGGGAAAGGCAGCCCCCCCATGGCATTGGACAGTGAGACCCAGAGGGCAGGAGGATGGATCCTGGTCTCCCAGTGGAGAATAACGGCAGGAATCTATCTTGGACCCCCACCCCCACACAGAGCACCACAGCGTGGCAACATAGGTCAGGATCGCCGACGGTCACCAGGTAGTGACGAGTACACGGGGCTCCGCCCCCCACAGCCTGCGCAGGAAGCAAAGCAAAGCACAAATATGTCAAAATGAAGGCGACAATGATTGAAATCCCGGTGACGCAGCTCACCAGGCAGAAGGTGAAGAACCTGACAGACGAACAAATAAGAAACCTATCAGAGGCTCAGTTCAGAGCTATTGTTATTAAGTGGCTTACAGAATTAACAAAAGATTTGGAACAGGACAGGGAAGGAAAGAAAACCACTCATACTGAAAAGAACAAAAACACATATGAGACAAGTGGTGAGGAAATAAAATCCAGAGATCAAATCAACAAACCAGAACATAGAGAAGGAACAAACAGTCAACCAGTGCAGACAGAGGAAACAAAAAGACAAGAAAGTGAGCAGAGGATCAGAAACCTCTGGGACAGCTATAAGAGATTGAACATACAGATTATAGAATTGCCAGAGGGCGAAGAAGAAGAACTAGAAATTGAAAAATTATGTGAAAAAGTAATGAACCAGAACATCCCTAACTTGGGGAAGGAATAGACTTACAGGTCCAGGAAGCACAGAGAGTTCCAGAAAAACTGGACCCAGGGAGAAACACTCCAAGACACATTATAATCAAATTGTCAAAAATTAAAGATAAAGAGAGAATCTTAAAAGCAGCAAGAGAGAAGAAAAGAATCATGTACAAAGGGGTCCCAATTAGACTATCAGCTGACTTCTCAAGGGAGACCCTGCAGGTAAGAAGGGACTGGCAAGAAATATTCAAAGTAATGAAAATCAAAAACCTACGACCACGAATAATCTGTCCAGCGAAACTGTCATTCAGAATAGAAGGGCAGAGAAAGTGCTTCCAGGACAAAATAAAACTGAAGGAGTTCATTAGATCCAAACTACTGTTATATGAGATGTTAAAGGGACTGGTTTAGAAGAAGGATCAAAACTATGAACATTAAAATGAAAACTGCATCACAAGAACCAACAACAGAAGCTAGGGAATCGAAACAAAGGCAAACTAAGTAGGCATCGAGAGTGGAAAAAGAACTATAGGTATGGGGAACATACTGGGGGGAGGTCAGCGGGGAGGGGGAAAGGGGGAAAGGGAGGGAGATGGTACAGGAATTAAGAAGCATAGTAGGAGGGAGTGGAGTAGACAGGAAGAGGTTGAGAAGAACTATATGCACAACCAATGGACATGGACTAAAAGGGGGGGGACAACTGGAGGGAGGGGGGGCCACTGGGTGGAGGGGAGCAGAGGGAAGGGAAATTGGGACAACTGTAACAGCATAATCAATAAAACATATTAAAAAATTAATTATATAGCGTATAGAGTTTTGTATTTTCTCTTCGCTTTACATCTTAGTTTTTTGGTCACTCTATGTCTTACTCATCATCACTATACTTGAATAAGATATTTAAAAAAAATAAATTGTGATAACATACATAAAAATAAGAGGGGTTGGGTTGAAGGGCATTTTTGTTTTTATAATGTCTTTAATTATGTCATGATTCTGTTTTTGTAATGTAAAAGATAATACTTACGAGTTGGAATATTACTGTCCCACAGCTAAAATCTTCCCTTAAAAATAGATGTAATCCTGGCAGGTGTGGCTCAGCTGGTTGGAGTGTCATGCCATGGGCCAAAGTGTCACAGGTTTGATTTCCAGTCAGGGAACATACCTAGGTTGCAGTTTGGTCCCTGTCAGGGTGCATGTGAGAAGCAACCAGTCGATGTTTCTCTCTCATACTGATGTTTTTCTCCCTCTCTCTTTCCCTCCCTTATTCTCTCTAAAATCAATAAGCATGTTCTTGGGTGATATATTTATATATATTCTTTTTTGAGACTGCTTAAAAGTAGTAATGTTTCTCTGATACCCTAAGGGGATTCTCAGTTAAAAGAACAGGTTTAACTTTTTTTTGTCTGTGACATGGTTGTTCCTAGGACAAAGTAAAAGAATATTTTTATTTTATACTCATGCAACTGATCAAAAGAGAAACTGTAAAGCATTTGTAGCAAGGCATAAGGAATAGCATCTATATAAAAAGCTCATATGAGAATACAAATGGATTTGAAAAGAGTGATATTTAAGACCCCAGTAAATAAAAGAAGAAGGAAAACGAAGAAATATTCCTTGTAAACAGAGAATATATGAGAAAACGTTCAACCTTGATGCCAATAGTAAAGGCAATTTTTAAATGGGAGATTTTTTCCTCTACCAAATTAACAAAAATGTAAAGTAAATAAAATACTGCAGAACTGAGACCATAAGGTACAATGGACACCCTTGGGCATCAATAGTGTCATTATAATTTTACGCAATTCTTTTGGAAAGCAATTTGGCAATATGAATCAGACATGAAAATATTCATGTCACTTGGGAGTTTATGCAAATCAACTAATCCTTCATATAGAAAAAAATGAAGTGTTCATTTTAGCATGATTTATAATGAAAAATTAGAGTCAAGTTAAACATTCATCAGTTAAATAGTATGTCTATATAGTCTACATTTAAAAATACTTTTGAGGATGATATAAGTTTTGACATAGTAGTCAATGAAATCAGGGTATAACATTGTATATGCATATTCACATAGTGTGATTACAGTCAGTTTTTAAAAGTTATATGAAGATTATGAAATTACTGTTAAATATTAAAAATTATCACTTGATAAAGTTATGGATTTTTTAAAAAAATACTATTTCTAGTACTTTTCATATTTTTCAACTGAGTATGTGTGTGTGTGTGTGTGTGTATAATTTAATGTTTTCTTTCTTTAAAAGATTTTATTTATTTATTTAGAGAGAGGGGAAAGGAGGGAGAAATAGAGGGCCACACTGTGGTTGCCTCTTGCATACCCTAACCAGGGGGCCCGCCACAACACAAGCATATGCCCCAACCAGGTATTGAGCCGGTGACCTTTTGGTTTGTAGGCCAGCATTCAATCCACTAGCCACACCATCCAGGGCATATTTTTAATTGAAAAAGATGAAACTATTCAAAAATATTTTAAAGGACAAAGTCCATGTAACTGTGATTTTCCATGTTGAGCTTGCTGATCATGTTGAGAGTATGTAGGTTTAGGTCATTTAGAGAATGTCTTACCTTGCTATAGGAGACAGCTGGTTTTGAAAGAACCCAACAGAGATATTCCTGGCTCCTGTTTTGTCACTATTGGCTTTGGATTTGAATTGTTTCTTTTCTATTGTTTTATCCATAAAATCTGAAACTTTGTTTTTATTGATTTTATTATTTTTCATTACCATTTAGTCCCCTTATACCCCTCACCCCAAAACTTGAAACTTAGACTAGCTTCTCGTACAGTTTTAAAATGCAGATAAAAAGAATCTCTTCAAAAAAGGAAAAGAGCTATACTTCCCTTATACTTGTAACTATTTATTAAGAACTTTTAAATGGATAACTAAATGAAATTAACAGCCAGAAAATATCTTAGAAGGCATATGGACCTACCCCTTATTTATAGAGAGAAAAATAGAGGTCAAGAGAAGTCAAGAAACTTACGTTCTTGATTAGTGTTCACTCTGTTAATTGATTATAGCTCACCCTCAGTTTCATAACTAGAAATAATCTTTAAAAATAGTAAGTAGAGTTAAAAGTTGTCTAATTATATACCCCTGTAGTTTTCATTATTATTTCAGAAATGTGCTCCGTTGGAAAAATTATTGCTAAGTCATAAAATCTTACTACATATTAATGTAATTCAAGGGAAAAGTTGTTCATGTTATTTTTTAATCCGTGTTTATTGAATTTATTTTCCTTATCTACATATGAAAAGTTTACTGAATGGAAATGTGATCCAGTTCTCTGCACATTAATTAAAAGAACAAGTGTGTTGAAAATATAATTTAGTTTGGATTACATTATCATATTCTATGGAACACTGTAATATTTAAATGTAAGCTCAAATTATTATGCTATACACCTAACTAAACTTATACAGTGCTGTATATCAGTTACATCTCAATAAAACTGGGGGGGGTGTATTTTATTATTATGGCACAATAGGGCAATTCTCATTTAATGAACCTTTTTTTTTTTGTCTTTTGCTAGGCTGTTATGGTCCTTATATTTCTGTGTTCTGGAGCTTGAAAATTTATTACAGAAATATTTTTCATGTAAAAGTATTGTTAGGAAATAAATTTGATTTATAACTAAAAACTGGTGCCAGTGTTGTGGTTTCATAAGAAACAGATTATTATACATCAGAACTTTTGTCCTTTATTTTTAAAAGTAGCTTGTATTCTGGAGATTGTGCATAAGTTTCAAATGAATTTAAGTGGAAATATAAATGTTTATCTCTAATAAGAAATTGCTTAGATAAAATTTGTTGGCTCTGATTAACTTAAATAGAAATTTTTAAAAGCTTATTTCATGTCTATAGCTTATATGAAAAATAATTATGTAAGGATCTAGTAAAAGTATCCATCCTTATTGGAAAATTTGAACAAAAGAAGCCATTTTTAACCAGGTTTTTTAAAGTAAAAATAATCTGTCTTAAATTGTGTTTTCAGTGCCCACCTCTTCCAAGGAGCTTTCCCCAGTTTACTTCACTCATTTGCCACTTTGAGCTTGATTTCTGCCTTACCCTTTTCCTTACATCTGCTCTTGAAATTTATCATAAAAATTATTATGGATATTTCCAAATAAATATTTATGTTTATTAAGAATTAGGACTTTATGTTTCTTTAACATGGCACTACATCAAATATCTGGTACAATTATGTGTATTTTATTTGAAAAACGTCATTGACCATTGTAGCTCCAATATCAATTTTAATGTTTTTTTTTCCACTTCCACAGCTACATTCTACCTCACAGAACATCAACCTGGGACCATCTGCAAATCCTCAGTAGGTTTGGTTTGTTTTAAATAATCCTTTCAATTTTAGAAGGATCTTTTTTATGTGAATATGCAGATGTAATTTTACCAGTTTAACTGGAAGCCTATGAAATATAACCATACTTACATTGGCTATAATACTGTCCTATGCTTGCCTAATTTACTGCTCTAGCTTTGTATTGCTTTAGTAGAGCTCTGAGATGTTTTTAATCCACAAGTTATTAATCAGGTTCTGCTGTTTTGCCTATGTCACTTCTCTGTGTGTGTGTGTGTGTGTGTGTGTGTGTGTGTGTGTAAAATCAGTAGACTGTATTTCCCAGGCGACCCTAAGTCCTGGGAGGCACTTGGGAAGTAGTCTGACAGAAGCATGCAGGCCTCATTGGCATTCTCCTGGTGCTCGGAATTATTGGTACAACCGTAGTTGTTAGCCAGCTTGTCCCAGAGTAGTCATGATGCACATTAGCTATTTATTAAAGGCTTCTGAACAGTTTTATGCAGTCTCTCCCCTAGTCCAATGTTAATTGACCCCAGGGGAAACATTTTGAGGACCACCAGGAGTGGTAAATCTAGACTTTATCTTGAGTGTCAACGGGTGTGAATGCTTACATCACTGAATACAAATGATTCCAAGGCTACTTCTTAGCTCAGTGTGAGGAGTGCCCTGACAGAGTAGTGACGTCTGCCTGAGTTAGAGGAGTGTTACTCTTCTTACTTATAATTATTTCTACAGCCTTATTGGACTAATTCTAAAGTATTCTATCTTTTATCCCAGGATACTACGCTTCCCTCACCCTTTTGGTCCACTTAAACAGTGAGTATAGACAGATAAGAGACATGGTCCAAGAAATGGGTCATGGGACACTTCAGCATTCTAGTAAGCAGGGAGGAATGGTAAAGAAGACTAAAGTAAGAGTACATAAATGGTAAGATAGGAGGAAAACGAGGAATGTAGTGTCACACAATCAGGGGAAGGAAATTTCTTGAAGAGGGAGTAATCAACTCTGTTCATATTGCCAGTAGGGCAAGTAAGATGAAAATTGAGAACCCACCACTGGCTGTAATAAGTCACTGGTGACCATTAAGGGCAGTTTCCCTGGCAGGAAAGAGTTTAAGAGAGAACTAGAGGAGAGGACAGCAGGTGTAGACAATGAGTTTAGACCACTTACTTGAGGAGTTCTGCAGCAAACGAAAACAAAGAAACGGGATGGCAACTGGAAGAGGAAGTTTGGTTTTGAGCATTTTTTTGTCATCATAGCACTGATTGGGTCAGGCAGCACAGAAACAGGACTCTGCTTTCAGTTAGGGTTTATCACCAGCAGTTAGCAGTGGGGTCTCAGTTAGTGGGTTTACCATGAGGGATTTGTGTGTTTTTTCACTATTATATTTGTTTTAAAAATTATTACAGTATCTAAGCATATCACTAAAGAACAAAATAACTAGTCCAAAGAGCACGTTCTTGGAGAAGAAAAACATCTAAGCTTAGTTAAGTATTTATCTCCCTAACCTTCGCCTGTTATTATTTAACCTAGACTTGATGTTGCTCTCATGTTTGAATTGACTATTTCTTTCAATAATGAATTGAAGGAAATTTAGAATCTAAATGGAGTCATTCCCTTCTCCTTAGTACAACTTGGGAATTCAGAATGTGTTGAAGGAAATAGCTCTCGTGGCTGCTTACGCTCTACTTTCTGCTGCCCTGTACTTTTGCCTGCATACAGCCAATGCTGATTTTATCTGACAGGATAATAGAAATAAAAGGACAATCTTAGTGTTCTCTCTGGCTTCTCTACTCTTGGCTTTCCAGCTATGAGAATAAGCAGAGAGGTCTTTATCTGTAATGTATAATAAGTGATATACATGCAAAAACACTGTGATGACTTGTTTCCAACAGGAATTTTTCTTAGTGACTTTACTAGGTGTTTCAGCTATTAACAAGGAATGTAGTGTCACACAAGCAGGTGAAGAAAGTTTCTTGAGGAGGAAGTAATTAACTTTCCAGAAAAATCACCAAACTAGAGAATCCTTGGAATGTATTACTAATTTATATAGTTATTCAGTTTCTTCATTAATAACATTATTAAGGTTTATAGTAATAAAATTGATTTAGATAGAAGGTATATTGAGCTCAAAACTATATATATATATATATATATATATATATATATATATATATGTGTGTGTGTGTGTGTGTGTGATTTTCTTCTAATGAGACTATTAAGTTTCTTTTAAGAAGAACTAAACAAGACTTAAAGTTATAAAATATCTAATCATAAAGTAGATATTGTTACTATTTATTATTACTTATTTTATATTAAACATGAATTACTACTAATGTGAAAGCTAGAGTCATCATGCTGAAGTGTTTTGTACCCAATATTTATTTATTAAAGAGTGTGCTGAGAAATGTTTAAAAGTTAACATTTGCCCAATTTCTAGGAGGATAATTCTTGTCATTCATTTCTTTCAGTGCTAAACCAACAGACTTTGATTTCTTAAAAGTTATTGGAAAAGGCAGCTTTGGCAAGGTAAGAGTATTTTTATTTTCTCATTCAGTAAATAAGTATTTGAGGAATGCATGCTTTATACATGCCAGGCCACAAAACTTGTTGGTATGCAGTATATGGAGTTAAGATCCTTTCTCTACCTTCAAAGTACTGACGGAATAATTAGGGATGTAATTAAATCCTCCCTAATTAAATTCTAATATAAACTTCATTTGTTCAAAAAGTATTTGTTGAACACCTACTATGTGCCAAGCATGGTTCTGGGCTCTATTTAGATAACACTGCACAGAACTGACATGATTACTACCTTAGTGATGCTCACAAACTAATGGAGGAAATAGTCAGTTAAAATATGTATTCAGATAAATAATTATAAGTAGTAATGGGGCTGTGAAGGAATTAAAAATCAGGTGAAGTGACAGATAACTGTTGGCAGTGTGTGTGGGTAGTCCCTGTTTAAATGGGTGACCTGTCAGTGATCACTAGTATGAAGAGGTGCTATTTAAACTGAGGCCGAAAGACAAAAGTGAGCAGCTGTGTAAATAATAGTTGGGGGAAGAAAGGGCTCTGTGAAGAACCTACATCTGCTCAAAAGTGAGTGTCAACTAAATCACTTCACTTGACAGTGTGGTCATACCAGGGAAGGAGAATCACTTAAGGCCACAAATATCATCGATGGCGTTATCAGAATCATCAAATATATTTAAGTGCTTTTTGCATTATACTTCAAACTGTAGTAAAAATAAATATGTATGTATTTAATTATAGCTTGCTGTATTCATAGCTTCCTGTATCTCTGGCTTGTTTTCTGAGTTCCCTAGATACCAGAAACTGTGACCGTGTAGTTAAACTCATGTGTGTTTTTTAATTCAGCAAATATATATTGACCACTTGCTACATGCTGGGCAATAGGAAGATAGAAATAGATCTGCTCTCAAAATGCTCATAGTTCAATAGTCCACTGAGATGTTAGAGATAATCTTCCATTAATAACAAAAGGTGTTATCTTTTGGAAACTTTATGTTTAGGTTTAGAGTTTACCAGGATTTGGTGCTTGTGTACAATGTGAGGTGTAGGGTCATAGTTTATTTTCTTCCCTGTGGATATCCAACTGATCCCACATACTTTATTACAAAGATTGCTCTTTCCCCATTGAATGCAGGGTAACCTTCATCATATATCCAATGTCTATATATGCATGGATCTACTATATATGCATAGATTTTATGTTTTATATTTGTTTGTAGATTTTATATTGTGTTCCAGTAGTCTGTCTATCCTTGCACCAATATCACATTGCCCTGACAAATGTAGCTTGATATCCAGCAGGACAAGTCTTCCCTCCTTGTTTTTCTTCATGAGGCTGTTCTTAGCTCTTTGCATATCTATTTAAATACTAGAATTAGCATGTCAATTTCCACAAGATTCTGTTGAATTTTGATTGGGACTGCATTGAATCTGTAGATCAATATGGGGGGAATTGTCACCTGTACATTACTGAGTCTTCCAATCCATAACCATGGTATATCCCTTTGTTAATTTAGTTCATCTTTAATTTTTATAGTATTCTGTATAGAATTTTTACACACCTATGTGTTTCACTTTTTTATTCTGTTGGAAACTGTTATTATTTCTTGAAGTTGAATGTACACATTACCGATGACACATTGGTTCTACTCCTAACTACATATCCAACAGAAAAGCATGCACATGTGCACTAGAAAAGGCATATGCCAGAATATTCATGGCATTGTTATTCATAAACAATCTAAGTGTCTGTCAACAAAAGAGTGGATTAATTTGTATAATGCAGCAATAAAAATACTAAAACTATAAAACATGGCACAACTTTGATGCATATTAGATAATTTATAGTGAAAGAAGTCAAGCAGGAATGACATCTATATGATTCTAATTACATAAACTTAAAAAAGTGATAAAAATGACCTGTGTTATTGCAAGTTGAGATAGTGGTTACTTTTGAGGAAAACAGGGATGAGTAGTTTCTGAAAGGGGGCCAAAGAGGGGCTTCAGGCTACCCAAAATGTTTTCTCTTTTGACCTGGATAACAGTTACATAATATGTTCATTTTTTAATAATTTACTGCACGGTAATGATTTGAGAGTTATTTTACTTCTATGTTGTGTTTAATAAAAATTTTAAATCTTGCAAAATGATTAGAAACCAACAAACTGCAGCAAAACAAAGAAAAGCAGAATACACAAAAAGAAGGAAAAGCAGACAAGTGCAAATTCACCATGTGTTTGAAGGACAGAAAAATATATATACTAAACTAAAATAAGTAATGGCAGTCTAACATTTATTCTAAACTTGTCTCCAATGAGTGGTCTTGGTTTCACTCTCTATCTGCACATTTGTTTCTTAACCATTTGTTCCCCAAATCTACCAACCTAATGGGAAAAAATGCAAAACCTTGAGTATATGTCTGTCTTCTTCCTGAGGCAAAATCCTCATAAGATTCTCAGATCCTTGAAAGTGCATGCAACCCAGCCCATTTAAAAAAATCAGCTATCTGTTGTACTTCTTCCTCTGCACTCTGCTGAATTTAAAACCTGGAAGAGAAACCTAAAAGTTAAAGCAAAAATTTACTGTGATTGCCTAGAAACCAGTTCCTTCTCTTTTTGTATGTAGCCATGAAGTTTATAGACTCGATATTTTCTAACGACACTCTTCAGGACTCATGGCTGGCACACACTCACACATACATACACAGGCACAAAGATCTCAAGCAGTATAGATTTTGGTACTTTAATAAGAATCTCCAATATCAGCACGCAGAGAAATGGTGCTTGACTATTCATATGATCCTGTTTTGTTTTATTAAAATACTTAAGGAAAGTGGATTTATAGAAATAAATTTAGTAGTTTTAAATTTTCAAACCAAAAACACACAATATTATCTAGATCTCTCAGGGACCTTCATTTTATAAAATTTATTGACAAGTGAAGTATTCCTGTAAAAGTATTGAAATTTCTAATAGTATGCACAATCTTTAATTACAACAGGTTCTTCTTGCAAAACGGAAACTGGATGGAAAATTTTATGCTGTCAAAGTGTTACAGAAAAAAATAGTTCTCAACAGAAGAGAGGTGAAATAAAAGAGCTCTGTTTTTCCTAAGTTCCTTTTCTCAATTAACAGAATTGTTTTATGGTGTATAATACAAATTGATTCTTTACCCTTTTTTTACAGCAAAAACATATTATGGCTGAACGTAATGTGCTCTTGAAAAATGTGAAACATCCATTTTTGGTTGGATTGCATTATTCTTTCCAAACAACTGAAAAGCTTTATTTTGTTTTGGATTTTGTTAATGGAGGGGAGGTGAGTTTCATAATTATTTTTCTAATATTGATACTGTTTAGAAAAAATATAATTAAGTCAAAGTTTTTCTTTCCTTATACATTTTTGGAAGGGTAGCCCATGTTCAGCATCAACAGCTATTTGTTGAGTAGCAACAATATTTAAGGTGCTGACTAATAAGCACAATGCAAGATGTGAAATGTGTAACACAAAGCTCCTCTTACATCAGCTATGGCATAGGTGGAAAGGTTCATAAAAGAACCTTCATGTAAAGCTATAGACTTCATGGGTAGTTTTATCACTGTGCTATATAGCAAGAATAATTTACTAAAACATTAGAATAAACCATGATTTGTAATTTAGATCATTATTTCATAGTTTTCTAAAATGTGCAAACTGTTAGATGAGATGATTTTCTAATAAAGGGTTCTGTTGTGAAATCAGTTTGGAAAATGTTTCATGTTATATCCCATTGGTGATTAACGATATGTTTCTTGGTGATTCACAGTGATATGTTTCTTGGTGATTCACAGTGTTTCAGTATATTAAAAGATTTCAAGCAGTTTGGCCCTAAAGAAAGCCAGGATTTCTTTAAAAAATTTTTTTTTACTACATAGTCCTCTTTTTTTTTTGTTTGTTTGAACCAAATCTGTTAATAATATTCCCCAAAACTCTGAATCCAAATGTTATTGAAATACATTTTGGGAAATGCTATTATGATAATAATTACAGTTGTAGTTAACATCTTCTATTGAATATACTTACAGGCTCTGCACTCTGACTGCTTATATGTATCATTTTATTTTCACAACAATTTTATTGTATAAACAAAGAAACTGAGCCCAGAGAAATTAGGTAACTTGTTAGTAAGTATTAGAGCCAGAAATTGAACTCTGGCAATCTGATGCCAGGACCTAGGCAACTGACCACCTCCTATTCCTCTGCTTCTCAATTCTTACACCATTCTGATTGTTTGATCTCTGACCTGTGAATGTTTCTAAAAATTATTTTGACTGACAGGTATTTTCTTATCTTTACAAAGGGGTCTTCCATCCCCTAGTCCCAAAGCAGAGAGACAGGAAAATAATTTTTCAATCTTACTATAGTACACCTAACTGTAGAGTAAAGAAACTAGAAGGAAGAAGAATTCCTATTCTGCAAATCTGAAAGGTGATCAGACATACCTAGGTCATTTGGGGGAAAGATCATAAAAATTATAATTATTCAACTCCCTGCATCATTGACAAAAATACCATATAACTACTCAGTATAGAAGCAAGATTATGAATCCCACAGGCACCCTGATTCATAGGTATAGATGACCACACATTATTCCCACCTAGAAAGTTGTCATTTTATTTTGTGTGTGTGTGAGTGCTAACATATAATGAGAAGTTATTGAGGGCCTGGTACTTTATAATTATTTTACATGCATTATTTCAATTAATCATCACAACTCTCAGATAAACACTCTTATACCCATATTATAGAAAAGGCAATTAAGGCTCAGAGAGGCTAAGTAACTTTGTCAATGTCACAATGTTCTAGTAAGTGTTAGGCCCTGGATTTAACCGAGACAGAAGTACCACTTTTTGTCTTTGAAATGTCATGCGAGGCATCTCAGGTTTCCTGCTTTGTCTGTGGTTTCTTAGTGCTGCTTTACGACTTTGCTTCTGAGTCTTTTTTACACAGTGACCTGCTCATAAACTCAGTGGCAAAGGAGGAGAGAGGTGGGCTTGTCTTCTAAAAGATACACATGGCTGAGATAAGGGATGGGGGAATGAAACAGAATGTTAGGGTGGATAGAGGAACAGTAAGAGATGGAAGGAGTGTGATTTCATTCTGTGTTTCCTGTTATTATTATTACTGTTATTTCCTCCCAATAGTCATGCTGACATTTTATCCTTGACATGTGATATTTATTGTCTACTACTGCAGATCTGTTTTGGAGCCAGATAGAGTATAAACAAATAAGTTTTATTATACTGGGCATACAAGCAATCCCTTCTGAACCTCAGCTTCCTCATTAATTTCTTACCTCAAAGTAGTCAGGTGGGTTAAATAATGCAAGCATACAAAGTCCTTAGCATATGGGTTAAATAATACAAGCATACAAAGTCCTTAGCATAGTGCCTTTGATTTAGTAGGTGGTCAGTGTTAGCTATTACTAGTGAGTGGTCTGATTTTCATAAGGGGTAGTTTTCTTTAGTATTACATTGGACAGATGTGATCATGAGATCATTAAATATAATATTACAGTAGTGTATGCTGCAGCTAATAAAAACAGTGGTAGGAATAAAAAGGAGGACATATTTCAGAAATAATGAAAAGATAAAAACAGAAGAATTTATTCCTGGGTTGGATGCAGGGGCTAAGAGTAAAGGAGCAGTGTGGATGAAGCCCAGGTCAGCCCCCATTTATCTGCTCATCGGGATCTGGTATAACTGATTTTCACCCTCACCTTTCAGGAGATGTTAAGAAAAAAGTTTTGAAGAATTCCAAAAATTAGAGAAGTTAAATGAATTGCGTACAAAAAAGGAAGAGCCTGAATCTGAACAGCTGTAAAACCTGACTTGTTCTCCTGTATTTTGTTGCCTCCCATGGCTTAGAGAGCTGGGCAGAAAGGGGCATCATTAAAGGGGAGATGCAGCAGCAGTAGTCTGTGAGAAAAGAAAAGTTGAATTTATTGGCTTATGAAATGTTTAAAAATAGAGTACCAGGTTTTTACAGTAAGCAGAGTTCTGGACTGGAGATGTCCATGTGAAAGGCATCAACATAGAGGTGATGGTTAAAGTCTTTGGAATGGATTAGGTCATCTGGACAGGGTATGCATAGGAAGAACAGTGGAGAAACCCAGTGGAGAAACCTTGTTAATCCATGTAGAATGAGGGGCCTGAAAGGAGAGGAAATGGAACTCTCCGAGGTAGAAGGAGATCTAGAGAGAGATCATTGTCTTAGAAGCCAAGGAACAAAAGTAGGTAGAGCAAACTTCACCCAGGCAGGTAACCTAATGAATGGACAGGTTGTGAGAAATAAATTCAAAATCAGGAGCGTAAGAAATGAACTAGAGAGTCCAGCTGCCACTGAGCTCTACCATTTGCTACCACATTGGAATTTAGGCTCCATGGTACAGAGCTACCCACCCCCCTTTTTTTCTTTTTTCAGAAGAAACCAAACTATAAATTTTTTACCAAAAACTTTTTATAGTTTTTGTATGTAACCAATTAATTTATATTTTTAAAATATTTGGCTCAAACAAATTGTATCTGTGGGTTATGTTTGGTCTGGCAGCCGCTAATTTCCAAACTGAATAGAGTTGGATGTTTTTCCAAAGGAAAGAACAGTCAAAATAAGTCCAGTAAGATGCTATAACTACACAGCAATGACAAGATCATTGGTCTGCATTGATGATCTTTTCCAGAGTGGTTGCCTGGAGTGGTGAGGGCACCGCCACGTTGAGGACTGTGGGGTAACTGGGAGATGAGTGAGTTAACAAGACTAAAGAAAGATGTGTGGTTGAAGAGAAACAGTGATTGCTAGGTTGGGGACACAGACAAGGGAAAGTCACAATTCTGTGCTTCGGTGCATTTTTATCTCACGTTCAAAGTAACAAAAATAATGGAATCTATTTATATCACTGTGAATTATTTTAATATATATATATATATATTTTTTTTTCATTTTATAGCTGTTTTTTCACTTACAAAGAGAACGGTCCTTTCCTGAACACAGAGCAAGGTTTTATGCTGCTGAAATTGCCAGTGCATTGGGTTACTTGCACTCCATCAAAATAGTGTATAGGTAAGTTTTAAAAATATTAGTTGTAAAAACATCGTTTTATTATTTTATTTCAGCTGGTATTAAGGTTTGCTTTTTTTTTTTTAAATTTGATAGAGATTTGAAACCAGAAAATATTCTTTTGGATTCAGTAGTAAGTATTGTCTTTTAAAAATCTAGTTCTCAATTTTCGTTGTTGTTAGGCTTAGTGGGAAAAAGTCAGCCTCAAAGATTCCGCACTGTGTGATTCCATTTTATATAACACTCTCGAAATGACAAAACTATAGAGATGGAGACCAGGTTAGTGGTTGCAAGGGCACAGGGCCTGAAGGAATAGGGGAATGTCAAGATAAAGGGGTACCACTAGGGTTTGCTCCTTTGGGATGATGGATAGTTCTGTCTCAGTTGTGGTAGTAGTAAGTTAATGAATCTGTATATCTCTATTGCATAAAACTACACATACTTACACACACAAATGCAGGCATGTATAAAACAGTGAAAACTGCATAAGGTTGGTAGTCTGGTTAACAATATCATACTGATGTCAGTTTCCCAGTTTTGATATTTTACTAGAGTTATATAAGATGCCAGCATTGGGGGAAGCTGGGTGAGGGGTAATGGAACTTGATTTACTATTTTTGCAGGTTGCCTTTGGGTCTATAATTATTTCAAAATGAAGCATTTTTTTAAATTCTCAATTTATGTTCATGCATTGTTTTATCTTACTGCCCCTGTATTTCTCAGGGACATGTTGTCTTAACAGATTTTGGGCTTTGTAAAGAAGGAATTGCTATTTCTGACACCACAACAACATTTTGTGGGACACCAGAGGTAAGAAGCATGTCTCACTTGTCATTCACATAACCATGTATAAAATGAAGAAATGAATCACAAATTGCATATACAAAATTTGGAATTAGAAAAGTGGAATAAAAATTATCATTTCAGCTTCTGCCAGTTAGAAATACCCAATAATCATCCCTTTGGACATTTAAAGTTTATTGAGAGTTGGTGATTGTGAGATACCACCAGATAACTCAACAAAAATATAAATTATACTTGTTTTTAATGTTAGAAGTTTACCATAGACTTCTTTAAACATTTGATTATATTTCTAATGCTTAAAAATAAAATCACAAATTAGTGATAAAAATCTCCTAAAATTGTGGTGATGTTTGCACAATTATGAATATATTAAAAGCCATTGAATTGTACAGTTTAAGTGGGTGAATTGCATGGTTTGTGACTATCATAACAGCTCTCTTAAAAAAATAAGTTAGAGCGAATATGGCAAAAGATTGACGTTGCCTGTATTTAGGTGGTAGCTTTATTGGTTTCTATTTTACTATTTTTCTGTATGGTTAAAATATTTTATAATAAAAATACAACAGCAGACGTGAGGGGAAACTTCCAAATCAGAATTTATTAACCCAGACATCCCATTCTCTAATCATGGTAGCTAGCAGAAATGTATCACCTTTTTATTGGAGACAATAATAATAATCCTTAAAATTTATGTTAAACCCTTTTTATTCTCTCTCTCTCTCTCTCTCTCTCTCACACACACACACACACACACACACGCACACACACATGCACACACACACTTAGTTGATTTTAAAGTAGTTATAGTGATCTTAGGTACCAGGTAGTATTTCATCATTATTGTAGAGTAATGGCAAATACTGTTGAAAATGTGTGATAAAATGGCTCCCTTAAGACTTGTAATGAAGATCTTAAACTTAATTAAAAGTACCTATAAGTAACAATATTTACTTTAAAATGTATTTTTTTATTCTTTTCTCTAATTTAACCCTAGTTCTTATGTATATTTGTAATCATTCTATTTTGGTTTATGTCTGAAGAAACATTTTTTGTGACTCTATTGATTTCATAGTTAACAAATCTTTAAGTCCTGTAGTTTTTAGAAAGGAACACAAGTTATGTATGTGTGTGTATTTATCATCTTAAGTCTAAATGCGATCAGAAATTATTAAACCCACTTAATTTATTTTGCTTTTTTTTTTTTTTTTTTTGAATCACATAACAAGGCTTAAGAAGGAATTATTTTCTTCATATGGGAAGAGAAAATATATTTTTTGGAATCCAAAATTCAAATTTACCATCTTAATGTGTGAAATGGTGATTAATTTAAGTATTTTACAAATTAAAATGTAAATAACTGTCTAATAACTTCACATTTCTAAATAATATGTCAGAGAATGACAATTGTAATTTCCTAAGAATGCAATTCATTTTTCTTGCATTGAAAAGAAAAAAATGAATTATAATTGCCACATTAGGAATTATTTCTTCAAGGGAAACAATTATCAGTTATTACTAGAGGAATTTCTAAGATAAATTAATCTTGTAAAAGACTTTTCCTCCACAAAATATAATACCTCCTCTAAGACTTCATATTATCAATTCTACATTCACTGTCCTCTTCTGTTTTTCTTAACTGCATCACAGTTTCTGGGGGAAATGTTTGAATAGGTGTATTTTGAAAAATGTCCCAATGGATTTTGAAGAACCACTAATATAAAATGAAAATACCCAACCAATTGAAACTCTAGTTATGATTTTAGTGTGATAGTAACACCTAAAATTTGTTCAATTCCTCAATTATTCCTAAATTTTGTCTTGTTTATTGGGTTGCTTCAATATTTAATTTTTTCTATAGTACCTTGCACCTGAAGTAATCAGAAAACAGCCCTATGACAATACGGTGGATTGGTGGTGCCTTGGTGCCGTTCTGTATGAAATGCTCTACGGATTGGTATGTATTTCTACTCTTTCATTATTTTCGCAAAATATTTTAATTGACTTGCATTTTCTCTTTTCTCTTTCTCTTTTAATAATCTTGTGGACACTTAGATAACACTAACAGAGCAATAGTAACCTGGTTAAAAAAAAAAACAACCCAAAACTGTATGCACAAAAAGAAAAAATTTTAAATATGATTTTTCTCTGTCATACTAATTACTACGTCAGGTATTCTCATCCCTCTTGTATTTCCTTCACTTTCATTCAGTTTATCCCAGTCATCATTCTGCCTAATTTCAAAAAGATGGAAAGAAAAAAGATTTTTGTGTTTATTAGAAGATAATGCCTTTTGGATTTTGCCTTGTATTTTGTTTTTGTAGAATTTAATTAATACACTGGTACTCCACTTCTTCCATCACTAGGAACCAACCCTATCTTCCATCCATCATATATACCATGTCTTAAGATTCTATTTTTTTTTAAAAAGTGATGTTTCCCCTGTTTTTATTAATTAAAGACATATAAGACCAGCCAGAGCTTCTGATTAACATGAGTACATTTGTTTTACTGCATTAATACTACAACCAAAAGCAAACAATTTAGGCATTTTAGTTAGCTTACGTATCCTTATAGGAATAATATATGCTTTTATTTGGACTTTCTGAAATATTTGGAATCTTTTCTAGGCTCTCTTTATGGTCCCATGAGTGACCAGCAGGCTCAGGCTGGGAACCATCTAATCATCCCCACTATCCCTTTCCTCTCCCCAACCCCCCACCCCACCTTGCTGCTCCCACTAAGCACCACCACAACTGAGACCTGAGCTGGGGCTTGTTATTTTATTCTGCTTTTGGGGTTTTTTTTTCCTCCCTGCAAACTGGAGAGCGCTCAGTGAAATTCAACACATTCAGTGCATTTAGGAGCATTTGTCTCATGTTGCTAACTTTGAATGACAGATTCTCCTGACTTCCAACACTCTCTTCTTTGCCCATGACTAAGGTCCACTTGGTAATAGATCTAGTTTTCTGGTTATGCCAATGACTTAGAACACCTGATAACCACTTTATACCTTACTTTCATTCAAGTACTGGGTATTTGCCATCCTGATATTTCGGAACCCTTTGAATTTCTTTAGACAACTTTGAAAGTATAAAATGTTATTATTGTGTATAAAATGCAGTTGATTCAAAAGGGAACATTTGAAATATATACTTTATTAATGAGACTTATATTCACTATATTAAAATCAAGCTAGACTCTAAAAAGTAAAAATTAAAGTTTTTCTTTCCGCAGAATACAACCATAATGCTATCACTGCCACAGTACTTAGGAAGGAGTACGTTATTCAGGTCTCTATCTTTACTGGAAATCCCTATTTTAATTAGTTTATTCCCAAGTCTCAAAAAATTATTTAATGTTGGATCTCTATTTCCAATAATTCTATCATTAAACCTATGATGAGGCTTGTGGTTGTCTTCTTTAAAATAGATACTGTTACAAGTTTTATATAACTGACATGCACCCACAAGCTATTATTGAACAGACTGGCCCTAAATCATTCAGTGAACATGCATAAGCTCTACAGTCTGCTAGGTTTTAGAACCCCTTCACATCAGCAGGCCACACTGCAGATGTCACACCCAGAGAGGGCTGTGCATTTCTGCAGTTATCCAGACCCAGTTTGCTCCCTAGAGATCAGTGGTTCTCAACCTTCCTAATGCCGCGACCCTTTAATACAATTCCTCATGTTGTGGTGACCCCCAACCATAAAATCATTTTCGTTGCTACATAACTGTAATTTTGCTACTGTTATGAATCGTAATGTAAATATCTGATATGCAGGGTATATTTTCATTGTTACAAATTGAACATAATTAAAGCATAGTGATTAATCACAAAAACAATATGTAATTATATATGTGTTTTCCGATGGTCTTAGGCAACCCCTGTGAAAGGGTCATTCAACCCCCAAAGGGGTTGTGACCCATAGGTTGAGAACCACTGCTGTAGATCAAGGCCAAATCCAACTATTTGAACCCAGGCATTTTGGCATAGTTCAGTTAAAACCAACTTTTTTTTTTTTTCAGCCTCCTTTTTATTGCCGAGATGTTGCTGAAATGTATGACAACATTCTTCACAAGCCCCTAAATCTGAGGCCAGGAGTGAGCCTCACAGCCTGGTCCATTCTGGAAGAACTCCTAGAAAAAGACAGGCAAAATCGGCTTGGTGCCAAAGAAGACTTTGTATGTATATCTTTCCCACTTTATTTAAGCTTATTTATAATTTGGAGATAAAACCTTATTTTATGTGGTATTTAATGGGATGAAGACAATTCTTAAGGAAGAACACCATGAAAATGCATAACTTGTTCCAACAATTTTCACCAGTGTTTATATATAGAGAACTGTACAGAGTTTAAGCAATTGTACATGCGTCCTCTCTTTTAATCTCTGTAACAATTTGATCCTCCCTCCTTATCCCTCACATTCAACATTCATACTCTATTATTGGTTTTTATTTATGAGAATATTTTCTTTTCCCCTTTCTTTTAAAAAAAAATTGTGGCATAAATTTTTGATTACCTAAACTTTAGGTCATGTTGTTTAATAAGAATTTAAGTGCTTCTTGACTGCATGAGGCAATGCATTTTGCCTTGAACATTCTGAGAATTTGTTGATACCTCCTTGAGATAGTTATGAAATCTGCAGGTGTGGTTTCTCTAAAAAAAGCAGGGTAATTAAATTGCTAGTGTAGTTACCAGTGTGTCAGTATTCATTAACTATTGAGGAACATGAACTTTTAAGTTCATTTAAATTTCTCAAAAGTTCTTGGTGGTTGTTTATCAATCTTGAACTTGAGCTGTGAATAAAAAACTTGTCTGCTACTGATTTTCGCCTCCTACACTCCCCAGTTCAGCAGGTGGCTCTGTCAGCAGTTCTCTATCCAGCTTGGATTCCACAGTCCTTTGTTTCAGTCAGTGTTGCTAATACTTCACACCTCCTTGCCCCTTGGTCCTTTTCTTGAGTCCAGAAATCATAGTCCTGGATGAATCAAATTGTCATCTCTGGGCTGCTGTACATTGCTGAAAAAGTTCCACAAGTGGGCTAAAACGGGTTTCTGGACCCAGTTCGTGTGTGTGTGTGTGTGTGTGTGTCTGCACTAACAAGCAATCTTCAGACATACCAGTAAAGTGGTAGTTTTCAATTAAGTATTTATAGTGAGGTCCCTGGCTGGTTTGGCTCAGTGGATTGAGCGTCGGCCTGCGAGCTAAGTGTCGCTGGTTCGATCTTCCAGTCAGGGCACATCAGAGAAGGAAAACTCTGACTCCAAAAAACCTCCGCTGCCTTGCGGCATACCTCTTCAGGGGAAAGGCTAAGGGAGTAAACCCCGACAGAAAATCCGGAGCCGGAGTCCCTAAGGCGGTTTGACGTTGTAGTCAACACCGGCAACTCCTGCGGCGCACCTGAAGCCAAGCTGTATCGACTCCGTCTTTCCCTTGGACCCTTCAGCTGCGAAGAGAGGGGGGTCTGCTGCATGGGCAACAGCAGACCCTCCATATCACCCTGCCCAGGCTCTGTAGCTTCAGCTTCACTGGAGAGGACACTCCAGCATCATCGCAAGATGTCGATTCAACACGGGAGGAGACAGATACCATGTCACTCCCGAGTCGGACTGCACAGCCATTCTCGGCGGTGCAGATAGACTCTTAAGAAGCTACACCATCGTCTCTCGAGACGGACGGCTGCCGACGATTTATAGTGAGACATTCATAGCCACTCAAGAGGCCTTTTTGGTCCTTTGAGGAGGAGATGTCTATGATTCTAGCAGAAATTAATATATCAACAGATTGCAGTGTTTAAAAAGAATCAAATAGGAGGAAACACTTTGTGAAGTGAGACTTGTCACACAAATTAAAATTAATACAATGGTGGGAAACTTGATAAATATACCTTAGTTAAGTGATTTTTCCTCTAAAGCATTTGCTACTGGAAATCAGCATTCACACTAAAGAGGCTCTGGGACCAATTTCAGTGTATATATATGTAGAAGCTTCCCCACACCAATAAGCAGTTCTTGGACACTAGAACTGATTGTGTTAATTTTGACACCACTCAGAGATAGAATCAGATTCCACAAGCAAACGGCTCAGTTCCACAAGACTGCCCTCCATTTCACATACCAGTCACAAGCTGAGGCTGTTACGTGTGCTTCTGACAGACTGGCTATAAATCAGAGGTTCCTACAACCCCCTCCTTGGGTTTGATTAATGTGCTAGAATGGCTCACAGAATTTAAGAAAACATATTTACTTACTAGATTACCGACTTATTACAAAGGATATAAACCAACAGCCAGGTGAAGAGATACGTAGGGCAAGGGTCCAAACAAAGGAGCTTCTGTCTCATGGAGCCTGGGGCCTGGCAAGGTGGCACAGTGCAGCGTTCTTATTTTCCAACATGGAAGCTCTCCAGTAAAGGAGACCGATGACATTTCCTTTTGGGTTTTTATGGAGGCTTCATTACATGGTCATGATTGATTAAGTTATTGGACTTTGGCAATTGATTCAACTTCAGGTCTCTTTCCTCTCCCCAAAGGTTTGGAAGGGAGGGTTGGAACTTCAAGCTTTAACTCCCTAGTCACATGATTGGTTCTCTTGGCAACTGGCCCCTCTCTTTGGGTGGGGTCCAGAAGTCACCTCATTAACTTAACAAGAGACACCACTGTTACTTTTATCTCTTAAGAAATTTCAGGATGTTTGGAAGCTCTGTGCCAGAAACTGGGTGAAGAAAAAATATATATGTATTTCATACTATAAATCACAGTATCACATAGGCGTGTTGGAAGCACTGTGAAATCATAGTCATTAATTTCTCTGTGCTTCACCATTGCCTGGTAGTGCTCCTGTCTTTCTCTCTCCAGCTTACCGCCCTACTCTCTGTATTAACTCTTTCAGATCTTCTTTCCAGATTTCCAGTTTTCGTTTTTTCTTCTTCCTTTTAGCGTATGGTTTTGCTTTTCATTTTATAAGGAAAATAGAATCAACAGAGCAGAACTAACTCAGCTTCTTGCTATCAAATTTGCAGTCCTACATGCACCTTGCTCTGGTCATTTTCTTCTTCCTATTATAGTGGACAAAGTCAGTTTCTGCCTGTACGGTATTCCAATCCCTTATAGGAATTCCAGTGCAATCTTTCCTGCACAGATAATGGCTCCCTTTTGTTCTAGTTCCTTCCAATTAAAATAATTAAACATTATCAACTCTGCTGCTTCTTAAAACAAACCAAAGCCTCTTGACCCAGCAGAGTTTGATACTGCAGGGTAACACCTTTTTCCCCTTCAGAGACAAATTTGAAGAAAGTTCCTTTATGCATTCTTCCTTTCCCAGCCTCATGTCATTTCTCAACTTACCACAAAATAGCTGTTAGAATTACTGAAGACTCGAATTCCTCAGTTTGCATTCTCAGCAGCTTTTAAACCTCTGGCACTCTTGTTCCCTAGGCTTCTGCAAGAGCACACACCTGTCTTGTGCTTTCCCCTTATATTTCTAGGCCCTCCTCTATAATCTCCAATGGGAGGTTCTCCTCTTCAACCTGACAATTAAGTGTTGCAGTTCCTCGTGGTTGTCCTAAAACCCTCTTTTCGTCTACTGTGCTGTCTTCCTGAACAATCTCAGTATTCCCTGTGGCTTTGGATCTTTGTATGCCTTTGTCTCACATATTTTTATGTTCAGACCCCTCTTTTGAACTCTGGATTCATATATCTGCCTGTTCATCATCACTCCATGGATTTCTTGAGAATACCTCAAACACAGCATGTTCAAAATTGAACTCGTGCTATCTTCATTCTGCGATCCCTAGGTCAGAAATCTGAGAGCCATTCTTTTTTGTTTGTTCATTTGTTTGTTTTTTACATTTATGTATTTTTGTAAAGAAAATACATGTAAAATTTCAAATAATTTTTCAGAATGCACATGAAAAATGTAACCTCCTATCCCAGATCCCTATCTCATTCTCCAGAAGTCATCATTATCAATATCTTTTCTATTTTTATCTTCGCAACAAATTCCCATGATAATACCCATCACTTCCTGATCAGTTTTTTTTTGTTTTTTGTTTTTAACACAAATGAGAGCACAATGTACTCTGTTCTATACCTGCTTTTATCATTTGTCCTGGAGATGTCTTTCTAGACCAGTATTCTCTTATATGAGTATAAATTTAATATACTAACTAATTCTTTCCTATCACTTCTTTTAAATATTTTTATTAAATTTATTGGGGTGACATTGGTTAATAAGATTATATACATCATTTGTATATTGTATGCTCACCACTCAAAATTTAGTCTCCTCTGTCACCATATATTTGACCCCTTTGCCCTCTCCAACCACCTTGCCCTCTGGTAAGCATACTGTTTCCTGTGTCTGTGAGGTTTTTGTTTCTTTGTTTGTTTCATTTGTTCATTCATTGCTTTCCTTTTTATATCCCACATAGTAGTGATATCATATGGTTCTTCTCCTTTTCTGCCTGACTTGTTTTGCTTACCAAGCTATGAGTCATTCTTGGCTCTTCTCTCTTCCTTACTTCCATAGTCAACAGCCAACCAGGTGCCGATGTATTTGCCTCCCTAAATCTTTCCCTTACCCAGCCACTTGTCTCTATGACCCCTGCTACTCCTCTTTTCCTAGCATTCTCATCTGTTTGGCCACAACAGTAGCTTTTTTAAAAATCTGGTTATGACTCTCTAGTTCATTACCCCTTTACAGTCAGAGTGGGCTTTAAAAAAACAAACAAAAAAATCCCCTCACATTTGTGACATTCCCCTACCTAAAGCTCTTTGATGGCTTCCTATAACACTAGAATAAAATTTTAAAATTCCTGATATAGACCCATATGATATGGCTCATTTACCTGTTTCTTGAGCTTCACCTTGTGTGGCAGTCCCCATTTTTTCCCTGAACCGCAACCATGATGGACTCTCATTTTCATGACCAAACTAATCTCTTTGCCACCTCAGGGCCTTCATATTCTGTCTGGAATGTTCTTCCCTCCTTTTTAAAATAATTTATTGGGGTGACACTGGTTAATAAGATTATATAAGTTTCAAGTGTACAGCTCCATAGTACATTATTTGTATAGTGCATTGTGTGCTCACCACCCAAAGTCTAATCTCCCTCCATATATTTGACCCTTTTATCCTCCCCACCCCATTCCCCTCTGGTAACCACCCTTCTGTTTTCTGTGTCTATGAGTTTGTTTTGTTTGTTCATTTGTATCCTACATACCACATTCTTTTGTCTAGCTAATTCTTACTCATCTTTCAGAATTCTGGCCAGATATCACTTTCTCTAAGAAGGCTTTTTAAACCCACCAAACTAGGTTGGCTCCTACTTACACACTTTCATGGTATCTTTCAGGAGGAAAAAAGCTAGGATCAGTTCTGTGTCAACTTTTGATAGCAGCAACCCGGAGTGGAATACTTTTGGAGTGGGGCTCATCATCTTGGATTTACCTCTACCCCATTGTATAAAACTCTCTTGCCTAACTTCTTCTTTATCTCCCTCATTCAGATAATAATAATAATAATTCTTTGTATCTATGTAGTACTTTCATCTTTTTATACCACTCTTATTTTTATATTTTCAATTTATCCTTAAAACAACTTGTTAAGAAGTATTTAGGGTGGAAATGTTAACTCTATTTTACTCATGAAGAAACTGTGATAGTGAAGAGGGTATAAGCCTTTCATGCCTGCTCAGGTAGTCTTTCTGCTATACCATTTTGCCACGTGAATAACATAAACATGTATCTGAAAAGAATTATTGAGGGACCAAGTGTTAATGGTTTGGCTTCATAAAATTCTTCAGTGAATACTTAATATATTCTTCAGCATTAGTTTAAAAATATATGTATTTCTTTAATCTAGCTTGAAATTCAGAATCATCCCTTTTTTGAATCACTCAGTTGGACTGACCTTGTACAAAAGAAGATTCCACCACCATTTAATCCTAATGTGGTAAGTATATATCCAAGCCCTTCCTTCTAAAACAGTGAAATGTAGAACTGTAGCTCATCACAACTTTAGCAAAGATTTCAAAACCTAACCTGAATGAAATTGGATCAATATGTAAATATTTATGAAATATGTCACTGATAAATTCAAGATGACCAGGAAGATTGTAGTTATATTAGACTAATAAAAATATCTTCCAGTACAATAATTGTGAAGTGTTTCTTTGAGTGTGAATAAGAAGAGATGAGCTCAACAGGTTTAAAAAAAGATGAAAATTAAAGTAACTATGACATATTATTTTAATACCTATAAATCAACAAATATTATAAATAACACCAAAGCAATTTTTTCTAGATTGATATAAAACCAGGTACAGGCAAACATCATTAATGGTAATATAAATTGTTACATCATTTTTGGAAAACAGTAAGACAGTATTATAAAAATGTTTATGTTAACTTGACTTGTTAAATCTACTGATAGAAACATTTCACCTAAAAGTAATTTTTATTTTAAAGCAGAAAAGCTGCACCAAAGATCTATTTACAATATTAACAATATTGAAAATCTTGGGAAATAAATATATAAAAATAGGGAAATTGTTATTAATCATTAGGTCAATAGTGTTACTCTTGGTAGCTTCATATATATAAGTATATATACTTTTTATGCATTACAATATGTAACTTATTCCTCTAATAAGCTACCAAGTTACTACTATTATTATTCTTATTATACATACTTGTTTTTTTCTGAAGATTTTACTTATTTATTTTTAGAGAGAAGGGCAGGGGGATAGAAAGGGAGGGAAAGAAATATCAACGTGTGGCTGCTTCATGATGCCCCCAGCCGGGAACCTGGCCCACAACCCAGGCACATGCCCTGACCAGAAATTGAACCAGTGACCCCCTGGTTCACAGTCTGATGCTCAATCCACTGAGCTACACCAGCCAGGGCTACATACTTGTTTTATAATTGGAAATTCGAAGATGTCACATAGCTGGAGTAAAAGGTAGCAGAGCAAGGATTCAAATCTGTGCCTGATTCCAAAGTTATTGTTCTTTCCATGCATTTGTATGGTCTATTGCCATTTCATGTTAAGTAAATTATAATAATGATAATAAATATAAAAATGAGTACACACTTGGAAAATCCTTATAATGTTCAATGAAAACTTGGTAATTATAATTTTTGTGACTTATGATTACAGCAGAAAACATAACATATGAGGACTGAAAGAGAATATAAACCAAGATCAATTTGGGGTGACAGGATCATAGGCGAATTTGCTTGTCTTTTATTTAAAGTTTTTTGGTGTTGCTGTGAAACTCTTGAAATACTTTTTTTAAGTAAATTAGAGCAGGATAAGGAAATCACTTCAGGAAAGTAGTATTTAGTTTACTCATATTTTATTAAAGGTCAGCCTTAGTGCATAGCTCATCGCTGGTATTAATAGGTGTGATATTGTACACTTGTAAACATTACAGCATCAGTAAATTGACTGATTTCATGTAGCTCATCTAAGAGTGACGATTTTCAGATGTGACTCCATTAGGGACAATTTCAGTCTTTTTCTCTTTGTACTGAGAGCCCTACTGAGTTTAGTTACTCTCAGATAAATGTGCCGTCAGGCACATTAAAGAGTTAGGGACTCCTCCTAAGCAACCCTAGAAATGGAAACAGCGTTGACTTCAGAGTCAGATACCTCCAGGTTTGGATCCCTGCTCTTCTATGACTAATTAATTAAACTTTCTAAAGCAAGACCCACAACTGAGAAGCCATAGAGAAAAAATATTGGTAAATTTTACCATATGAAATTTAGAAATGTCTTCATGAAAAAACAGCAAAGAACAAACTGGGGAAAATTTCCTTACTACATAAAGCATTTTTATATGTCAATGAGAAAAAAATACCAACAATCAATAGAAACATGGACAAAAGGCACAAAATACCCAATTATTGAAAAATAAATATAGGTGGCTTCTAAATATATGAAAAGTTGTTCAAATTCACTGACAATTGAAGAAATGCAAAACAAAACCCTAGTAGGATAAAGTAGATATTCTCATTCACTGTTCTCAATACTTGTATCCTTTTACTTAACCCTGTGAAATAGTAGTGTTGTTTACACATAGTACTGATGAGTGAACTTAGGCACAGAAAAAATTAAGCAACTTGCCCACAGTTTAGTTAAATTTGCAGAACTAGAGTTTGGGTACCTTGAAGACCAGAGCCCTCCCTCACTCTTAACATATGAAATACAGTATTATCCCTATCGGTGGTACTAGCCACAAACCATAAGGGCACTCTCAAGATATTTATAAAGACAGCGAAAAGAACATTTGTCATCCTTTTTTGAGTGTCTTCTACAAGTCAGATTCTGGGAATTTTATGTATTAATGCATCAAAACCTCACAACTTTAACAGGTAGGTGACAGTATTCTTATTTTACAGAAAAGGAGATAAGCTCATACAGATAGGGTGTTTATATAAAGAATTATAGCTAGCAAATTTTACAGCCAGAACTCAAACCTTAGTCTTATTCTGGAGTTCATGCTTTCTAGCATTATATATTAGAATTTTGAAGACATTTTATATATAGTTTCTAGCATTCATGTTAATCTCTAGGGGAATTTCTCATATAGAAAGGCAGAGCATTCTAGGTTTCCCTAGTCTCTCCTCTGCTGTTTGTAGACCTGCCAGGCTAACTATATTCTTAGCTTGTAATATCTGCTCTGAATCCCTATCTGTTCACCTCGGTTAGACATGGTGACTTGAACATTTTAAAGGTTCCCATTCTCTTAAAACAGAGCTAGCTAGAGATTTGGGGATGGGGTTTAACTGCAAATCACCTGAATTTGTAACCCAATTTTTATCTGTAAATACATTGGAAAGCGATAGGCCATTTGCTTGTATCAGATTTGTAAAAGATTAAGAACCACTGCCTTTGAGCCTAAGTAGACACCATGCTTCATTTTCCAGTTTCCTTGTCCTCTTAGGCCTTCAGAGCTAAGTGTGGTGTCATAGCTGAATGTTTAATAACCTGTGTGGCACAAGAGTCACCTTTCATTACTTACAGCCCCTTCGTTTCTTCATTAAAAGGCTTCACCTACCCAGAATTGAGAAGGCATTTAATGGAGGCTCAAATGCAAAATGCTATCCTGAAAATCTACCTGAACCCCTTTTCTAAACTTAAAGGTGATAGGTAGAAAGAAAGGAGGTAAGTTGCAGGGACTGAGATTCAAATTAACATAGGTGAGGATTCTGTTGTGCTAGCCTTCCTCACCCTTCTCTCTCTTCCTCTTGGCCAACAAGAACCTTACCTTTTAGAAAGACCTCACCTAACTAAATAAAAGCAAAAACTGTTTCAAAGCATGGTGAAATAACAAGACATCTGAACTTGCCAGGAATAAATATACAAATTCATAAAGGGTTTCTAATGATGAACTAAATTAATGAAACAAGCTAAGGTGAATAATAGTATTCTTTTGATGTTGCAGGCAGGACCAGATGATATAAGGAACTTTGATGCTGCATTTACAGAAGAAACAGTTCCATATTCTGTGTGTGTGTCTTCTGACTATTCTATAGTGAATGCCAGCGTACTGGAAGCCGATGATGCATTCGTTGGTTTCTCTTATGCACCTCCTTCGGAAGACTTATTTCTGTGAATATTTTGCCATCCAGAAACCATTACGCAGATACAAGCCTACGTACAGATGAGACTGAAACTCCTATTTGTGTGCATATATTCAAATATGTATAACTAGTGCCTCATTTTTACATGTAATGTTAACAACTCTGAAAAATGTATTTTCTGCTGTATGCAAGAGAATAGGGCATTTCTAAGAGCTAAGTTTTGAATTAAAATTTGTATGTTTATTAAGCTTATTTTTAAACAGAAATTTTAAAGGCTACTGTTCTTAGCATTAACCTATTTTCTAAAAAATCCTTTTTTGCTAATGACTGTTTATTCCCTCTAAGTTTACACTAACATCTACCCAAGATAGATTTCCAAGTCTATTTCAGTTCAGTTAACATAAGTTAATGCCTTTATAACTCTATTTTGACCTTTGTTCTCAGATCAGAACTATGCAATTGGTACATGGTTGTTTAAGAAACCGTATCTGTCTGTAATAAATCACTGCTTTCCATAATGTAAGAGCAAAGTTAACACATTGGCTGCTAATTAACATTCTGAATAACTGTTCATTCTGCAGATCAAATTATAAAATATCAAAAGGAAATCCTTTGCTTTTGAAATATGAATTTAAATTTGTGAGTTATTTTTCATCTGGAGTAAAAAGTAAAACTAAAAGTTTAAATATCCCAAAGATCTGAAGGGTAATAAAGTACTGCTGGGTTTTTTTTTTTTGTTTGTTTGTTTGTTTTTAGGTGGTGCCAAAATGAATGTCTCTGTGTCATGTATTTATATCACAAATACCTTCTATTTATGTTCTTTTTGGTCTTTTGAATGTTTAATATACTGTTAAGTAGGTCTAAATCTTGGTATTTAGTTTTGCAATTGGTTGGTAAGTGAAAAATACTAAGCTTTTTAAAGTATTTACCTAATTGGGAATTAAAAAGCAGAATAGCAAATTCTGGATCAATATAAATGTATACAGTTTCACTACAGTGTAACATAAGTTAAAAATAATTCGGACAGATGCCTAGTCAGTCTTATATATATTAGAAAATGTATGGGAAATTAACCTTGAAATCATACTAAAAGCTACTAATTTGTGTACTTGTAAAAGAGAACAGCGACAGAAAAACTAAAAATAAAGAATGCTTATCTTGGAATTCTGATTTTTAGTTTAGAGATTTTCCAAGTCATGTGGGAAACATTGTTTAGTGACCCAATTTAGATGCATCAAGAATAAGTATTCTTTCCATGTATTTTCTCTTGAGAAAGGAATCAAAAAGCATTTCACAATAATACCCTTTGGCTTAAAAATGTTCAGCAGAATGGGGCGAGGGGTGTGCTTTTCTTTGATTAATAATATTTGCCTTCAGTACACTGAATCTTCTTTAGAGGTAAGACTTTAATAGTGACACTGTAAATATTTTGTTTATTTGGCACTACTGTTATGTTCTGCTTTTACACAAAGTTCTTTGCTAATTATAAAGCAAAATAAAATCTAGTTTCTTGTATGATTTTTTTTACTCAGCCACTCCTTGTGGAAAAGAGGCGAAGAGACTAGACAAAGAACATGTATCAGTGACATGGACACCAGTGTGGGAATTGACTGTGGGAGTGGGGTGTGGGATGGGCAGAGGAGTACAAAGAGGGAGAAATTGGGACAACTGTAATAGAATAGCAGTAAAAAATGATTTAATAAAAAAAAAAGAAAACAAAAATCCTTCCAAAAATTAAAGTGCAATATTGTATATTTTTAAGAACTTTAAAATAGAATGTTGATGTTTTTATTTAAAAAAAAATACAAATCTTACATAGTATAATAAAAGTAGCAAAAAGATTAATGATCATCTAATACCTGTCATTACTTTAAATTAAAATTGGTGAGGGTTAACATAGTTGTTACAAAATGAATGTGTGTGTGTGTGTGTGTGTGTGAAGACAAGTAAATTTTTAAATATTTGGACACATGTAAAAATTACTAGATTATTCCATATTCCAAGGTGATTGCTCATTTATATGAAACCCTAAAGAGTACATAGGTGAGTTTCAGGTGGCTTGAATACCTTGAAGTGATATGCCAAGTTTTGTGTGTAAATGAAATTGATTTAGGGAAGGGAGTGCTACATAGCTTTGTTGAAATGCTCAAAAGGATTCACTGCTATAAAAAGAATGGCTTTCTTTGCTTCCACTTTGTCCTCCTTTACTCACCTAATACTAAGAGGAATTGCTCTAATGTTCCTAATACCATTTCAATTGGAGATTTTTTTTAAATCCCCACCTGAAGATATGTTTTACTGATTTTTAAAGAGAGAAAAGGAGAGCGAAACATCGATGCTAGAGAGAAACCTCAATCGGTTGCCTCCAGTACATGCCATGATCAGAGATCAAACTGCAGGCTTTTGGTGTACAGGGCATCTCCAACCAACTGAGCCACCCAGCCAGGACCAATTAGAGATTTATACCATTTATTTAGCATTTATTTTAGTAATTTTGGCAATATTGTATAGTCACCCTTCTGTAATCCTTTAAACATCGTCGGCAGCCGTCCGTCTCGAGAGACGATGGTGTAGCTTCCCAAGTCCATCTGCACCGCCGAGAATGGCTGTGCAGTCCGACTCGGGAGTGACACGGTATCTGTCTCCTCCCGTGTTGAATCGACATCTTGCGATGACGCTGGAGTGTCCTCTCCAGTGAAGCTGAAGCTACAGAGCCTGGGCAGGGTGATATGGAGGGTCTGCTGTTGCCCATGCAGCAGACCCCCCCCTCTCTTCGCAGCTAAAGGGTCCAAGGGAAAGACGGAGTCAATACAGCTTGGCTTCAGGTGCGCCGCAGGAGTTGCCGGTGTTGACTACAACGTCAAACCGCCTTAGGGACTCCGGCTCCGGATTTTCTGTCGGGGTTTACTCCCTTAGCCTTTCCCCTGAAGAGGTATGCCGCAAGGCAGCGGAGGTTTTTTGGAGTCAGAGTTTTCCTTCTCTGATAATCCTTTAAACATATTCCTTAGTAATTGAAAGGTTTCCTACACAAAAGTATTTCTCATTTTACTATTTCTTTACATTATACCCATTTTTACAGAGGTAATTAAGTCAGAAAGAAATATAGCTATTTCAGAAAAACTTTAGTTATTCAAACTGAAGATAGTGGAGAATAAAGTAATGTTACACAATGAAAAAAGCCAATAGAGAAGTATAAGTTCAGCATGATATGTATAGCAACAAGCCAATCAAAGGGTCCTATGCTAAAGAGTTATTATTACATAATGTCCCAAAAACAATGGGTCATATGAATCTTGAGGGAATAGTGTAAAACAAAGCATAACATCACTCTCTGTAACTCTACTTGCTGGAAGAACCAGACAGAGTGATTTTAAAAACCTTGCATGCAATCATGACTTGGGGGTTTTTGCTGTAAATTCTCTTTTGCAGGAATATATGTCATAGAGTGGTCATTTTGTCTAATGCATTTTCATCATTTTTACTTTATTAGGGAACACATTGCTACTTCAATATTAGTTAAATCTCTGTGAAAAAGTCTACAATGTGTTGTTAGTTTTTAAGTGTTTTTATGTTTTATTAACTCACGGAATCCAGAGGCTTATATACAGGGAAATGCCTACTCAAATGGTCAAATTTGGTCTCGTGTTGGATTTTTTTTCAGTTCTTCCAGATAGTTAACATGGCCTTGCTGTGCTGAACTTTTCTCTCATGCCATAATGATAGTAATAATGCAACAGTAACAATTTACTCTGTTAATGATACATTGATGTTAAACCACCACCTAAATTACTTCAGTGAGATTTCCCCTAGCAGTATGCTTCAATTAGATATCAAAATTTACATAACGAAAGGAAATAAACTGTTCTCGTTTACAGATGACATGAATATCTTTGCAGAAAATCCAATAGAACTTTAAAAAGTTCTGGAATTAATAAGTGATTATAGCAAGATTGCATGATCTAAGGTTAATATACAAAAATAACTTTCTTATATACCAGCAATAAAGTGGAATTTGAAATTAAAAATACCATTTACATTAGCCCCCCACCACCCCCAATAAATAGGTAGCAGTCCTAACAAAATATGTGTAAGATCTATATGAGGAAAATGCCTTCTCTCTGTAAGGATCTGCCTTTTCTCGACATTTCATATAAACAGAATCATACAAAGTTTGGCCTTTTGTGTCTGCCTTCTGCTTTGTATAGTGTTTTCAAGACTCGTCCTTACTGTAGTATGTATTAGTACCTCATCCCTTTTTATGGCCAAATACAGTAACTCCATTGGATATACCACATTTTATCCACTTTTTTGCTGTTAATTATACGATGAACGTTCATGTATAAATTTTTGTGTGAATACGTATTTTAAATTCTCTCATATCTATGTATAATGTTTGATATGTTACTTGGAATTGTTGGGTCATATAGTAACACTGTTTAGTAATTTAAGGTAGTTCAGGATGTTTTCCAAACTAATTGCAGCATTTGTATTCCCACCAGGAAAGCTTTTAGGTAGTTTTTTTTTAATCCTCATCCGAGTATATGTTTACTGATTTGAGAGAGGCGGACAGACAGACAGAAAACGGGGCATGAGAGAAACATGGATCCATTTTTTCCATTCAGGGCCAGACTGGAGATCGAAACGCAACTTTATGGTGTTGCGAAGACGCTCCAACCAACTGAGACGCCCGGCCAGGGCCTCTAGTTTTTTAAAGAGGGGCACCGTTCGCCTGTGACAACAATGATAATCAATGGTTTCTAAGTATCTTCCTTCTGTTTTGCTTCGCTTCGCTTTGCTTTGCAGGGAGGGAGCCAGAGTGATTCAAGCAGGTGAACCGCTGCTGGGTCTATTCGCCCTACTCACTGGGAGGCGCATCCCGGCAGCCCCCGCGCCGCCGCCAACGGCTGGAAAGTGCGCGCATGCTCTGTAAGGTCTCCTTGAGTCCCAGGCTTCGGACGGCGCGCGCGTGGGGAGGCTCGGTGGGTCCAAGCGCGGGTGTAACGCTGTGCTGGGCTGGGATCCGCAGTTCCGAAGGTTGGCGCTGTGGGTGGAAGAGGTCCTGGACCCAAGGGTGTGAGGCTGGATGCGCTTTCGGCCACTTTAGTTGTAAGGTGTTTTCCTGCTGACGCGGCAAGGAGTGAAGACACGACCCGCCCCTGTTCCTAGTGAACCAACACTTGAGTTCTTTCGACTGTGAGAAGACAGAATTTTATCCACGTTCGCCTGTTTATTGCTTTTCGTGGGCTTCTGCCCCTTCCTGTATCCATGCCCAGGACCTCCGCTTTACATAGGTGATACCCAGAGCTTTATCTCCAGCTTTTTTTAAAGCTACTGATTCACGTCTCCCTAGTGCTTATCTGGGTGCCCCAAGAGCCTGTCAAAGTCAGAATATCTCAAATGAACTTTACCTTAGCATTTTCCTCCTTTTCCTGAGGTTCAGTATTTTCGTGAGAGCGGTAGCAGCCACCACACCAATGTTGAAAATTCACTTACAGCCTAGTCACCAGGCTCAGTGTGAATGGAATCTTTAGAAGTCTAGAACCCACCTCGTCCGTTCCATTCCATTCCTAATGCCCTGGCTCGGACCATCCATCTTTTCGGACTGTTTCAATAGCTAGAAACTAATTGTCTAACACTTCCTCTATGCCAACCCATTTTCCACACTGACAGCAGGCACTGATTTCCAACATAAAATCTGACTATAACACCCCTGTTAAAAACGTTGATAGTTTCTCTTTCTCTGCCTATAAAGTTTCATAATCTGGTTGAGCCTGACCCAGTCATTCATTATCGATAGCCTCCCTTCATTCCGTCCCAGAAACCTTAGGTCCTAATGAAGCACAGATGTAATGTCCCGAACACAGCATGCACTTTGATTATTGTGCGAACTTATGGCCGCAGAGAAATGAACTCTGAAGTGTTCCCCCTATATAATCGCAAAAAGGACAGTCTGAATTAGTGGCCTGAACTCCAGGTAGTAGAGGTATGGATTCAGTAGTGTAGATCTGAAAACAGGAAAAGGGGAAACTTTCTCCTCTCTTATTCACCTATCCTCTGCTCAGTGAAACCTGACTCACCTACCAAATGTCACCTTTAGAAGTAGAAGTCATTGCCTCTCTATAAACCCATGTTAAATCAATATGTTCTAAAACATTAGAAAATATTATGACCCTCTACACAAGGATCACCCCAAATTTTGTGAACGATTTAATATATGTTGTTCCTTTTTGTGTTCCTTACTATAATTTTTTCTGTATCTGTCATCTCTCACTGTACTCTTTCTGAACAATAGGGATCATATTTTACTCACCTGTATCCCCAGTGCCCAGTAGCCAATAAATAGTAAATGCCCAATCAACTCACAAGTCCTTGAAAGCAGGATCCAATCTTAATCATTTTACTTCTAGCTTGTAAAGTTTTATGAGAGATCTTCAAATGTACATTTCAATTTATCTTCTTTCTAGGTGTTCTCATCTTTTCTGAGTTTCATCATCTGTAGTCTTTACCAGCTACTGTGGTTTAATCAGTTAGTAACAGAGAAGAATCATTAACTAGAAGAAAATGTCAAATTTAAACATGAAAGAGACAGCCCTTATCTATCTTGACAGAAGTGGAGGGCTCCAGAAATTTATAGATGATTGCAAGTACTACAATGGTATGTTCAGCAAAGGTCCTTTATTTTAGAAATTTTTAAATACCTACACATAACTATCCTCAATTTTATATTTATTTTTACAGATTCAAAACAAAGTTATGCTGTCTATCGATTCAATATTTTAATAAATCCCTCTGATGTCGTTGAACTAGATGCTGAACTTGGAAATCACATTTTACATCAGCCTTTAAAAGCTGCTCAAGTTTTTCAATCAGTAAGTTAAAAAAAGAAATAAACTTATGCCCCATGAAATTTTTGGTAACTTTTGTGTTTGAACTCACAGGTCTGTTTTATTGCTGTTAAGACTCTCTCATTAATTGGACAATTACAGACTGAAACTCAAGTAAGTTTTAGTTTAACAAAGAAAACTAAAGTAAAATACTTTTAAGATAACTCATAAATATTATATATACTTTTTTATTGAAATAGTACATTTTTTCAAGTTCAATAGAAAATCTTACATATGCTTCTTTGCTTCCTGTATATCACTTATAACTTTAAACATTTTGATAATAAACCATTTCAAACATATGCCAAAATAAAGGGACTAATACAACAAACCTCCGTATATCTATCACTCAGATTTAATAGTTTACAATATTTTGCCATGCTTACATTATCAATATTTTTCTGAAATATTTTAAAACAAATCCAGATATTCTGTTATTTCATCCCTACGTACTTTACTGTCAACCTCTAAAAATTGTGGACGCTTTTCTTGTATAATCACAATTCCATTATCACCCCTTACAAAAATAATAATTCTTTGGTGTCATTATAATATCAAGTCCATATTTAAATTTATCCAATTGGGTCCTCAAGAATGTCTCACAGTGAATTTGTTCAAATCAGGGTCAAAACAACGTTTACACATTATAGTTGTTTCTTATATCTCACTAAGTCTTTTAATCTAGAGCCATTTTCTTCCTCCCCGTCCCTTTTTATACCATTGATATTTTTAAAGAAACAATTGTCCTGTAAAATGTCTCATAATCTGAATTTGTGTAATTATGTTCTCCTGGTATTTAACTTATTCCTCTATACCTCATATTTCTGGGAAATAGAAGTTGGTTCTAAAGACTTGCTTAGATCAGATTCAACTCATTTTGACAACAATATATGATAGTTTCATGTATTTCATATTGCACTACATTATGAGAGCTATACTATGTTGTCCTAATTTTAGCAATGCCACTGTGGATCAGTGGGTTCAGGTGATGTTTCCAGGTCCCTCCAATATACAGTCTCCTATCAACTTTCACTTAACGGTTTTTGCAGCCATTGATGATCATTGCCTATTATCTATTATTTCATTAGGAGTTGCAAAATTGTGACTTTTTTAACTTTAACATCCTTTCAGAATTTACTAGCTCAAATATAAGAGAAGTTTCTTTCATCAACTTTTTGGTTACTCTGAAATACAATTTATACAATAAAGACAGAATAAATGTTTGATTATTTCCGTTTATAAAATTTTGGAAAGCAATTAGTTGAAATCTAGCTTCTAATAATGATGACCAATTAATGTTTTTTTTTTCTTTTAAAAAATACTAAGAGGAACTCATGAATTTATAAATATATCTGATATGTTTTAATAAATTTTTGTCATTCTTTTTGATGCTCCTATTATCCTACCTTTGATTATTGGGAGTCCCTTAAAGTTTGCTTCTGTCTCATTTGGAACCATCACATTGGCTTTTTATAGCTCCCTTGGTTTCTGGCACAAAGAGATGTAACCAGGTCCATCTGGTATATTTTCTGCCCCAGACCTGGAATGAGCCATTTCCCCTAAGGAGCCCTGTTTTTTGTTTTTTTTTTCTGAAAAATTATAGTTAGAAATCATAGCTTGAGCAGTAGAAGTGTTCCTTGCTATTGGGTTTTCATTGCTTTATGTCTTTCCAGGAAATGTGTATTTTTAAAGAAAAATTATGAGTTCATAATGATATTTTCAATTAAAATGTAAGATTATAAGAGTTTTACAACTTTAATTGTGTATTTAAATCTCTTTTTTTGCTTAAAGTTTTTGTTCCTAATAACACTAACAATCATTTACTTGATTTACCCTACAAATATATATTGTAATGCAAGTCCAATTGGATCTGCAGTTTTTATTAATACCATGTTTGTGTTCTTATTAGATTAATATAGTGCTGAAGTTAACACATTTACCTCCTCTGCCAAGTTATAGTCTTAATTTTTGTGAGTTTCCACTTGATTATACATCTCAAAGATTTTATATGATGGAAGGAATTGTGATTGCAATGACAACTGTAACCAAGTATACACAAGGTGCAAGATTTCTTTGTTCAGATGAAGCATGCCCTCTTTCAAAAGGTAAATATTAAAATGTAAAATCACAACATTAAGCAATTTGTTGTTTAATCCTAAGTCATGTTTACAATTAGTTATAAAACTGTCACAGAGTAAAAAGAATGTTAGAAAATTTGCTATCTCCCAATGTTTATAAGTAAAATGAATTTTTTCCTCTCCTCTCCCACCAGCTTAGGATACTCTTGTATTGCTGAGGTACTTGTTTTTCTCACATTGTTCCATGAAAGTTTTTTCATGCTGTTCCCACTCCATGTAACATTCTCTGTCAACCCTTTGGCTTAACTTCAGTTTAGTCTTTCTCCAGGACATCTTTCCCATTCATCCCCACCTCTCATTGGGTTGGATGCTTTTCCTCTCTTCTCTCTGAACACTCTGTAAATGAATGCTGCATACTGAAAGTATCTGTTTCCTATTGCTGCCTGTTGAAAATGTGTGTTTAAGTATCCATATCACCAGTGCCTTAGCACAGTGTTCAGCAAAAAATAGCCATGCAATAAACATTAATTGAAAATGTTCTGAACCCACACACAAAATTGAATTAATTATACTTTGAATTAGATAAATTTTAAAGGACTGAAAATGGATAGCTAAACCCAAAAGCAAATTCAGCTTACTTCTGTTTTCTTTTTTTCAGGATTTCAGTATATAAGAGTTCATGTGCCTGGTGCTACAGAATCTGCAACAGTAAGAAATGACTTTTTGTGTAATCTGTGTTCATCTTCACTTCAAGAAGACAGAAAATTTAGAGTACTTGGTGGTAAAAATGCATTTACACTTTAATTACAAATTTAAAAGTAGTGTCTGATGTTTTAATGTGGAAATTAAATTGAATATATAGTCTAACAACATTCTTTTTTTCTCCTTGCCTTAAGATAAACAGATAGTTGAAATAATTACTGCAAAGGCCCTTCATGCTTTTCAAGGATATTCTAACAACCAGCCATTTAGGTTTCAATCTTTTACAGTTTTCCTAAGAGGTAAGTTGTTTGAAGAAAAAGCAAATTGCTATAAAATATATAAAATATGTTATTGACTTACTTATGCTTTTACGTTATAAATGGTACTTATATACAGTAGTCCCCCTTTATCCATATTTCACTTTCCATGGTTTCAGTTACCCATGGTCCACCGTGGTCTGAAAACATTAAATAGAAAATTCCAGAAATAAACAATTCATAGTTTTTAAATTACATGTCATTCCGAGTAGCATAATGAAATATCCTGAGATGTGAATCATCCTCTTGTCCAGCGTCTCCATGTTGTACATACTCCCTGCCTGTTTTGTCACTTACTAGTCATCTAGGTTATCATATCGACTGTCAAGGTATTACAGTGCTTGTGTTTAAGTAGGTAACCTTTTTTTACATAATAATACCACATTAACTTCTATTATATACATTATAATTGTTCTACTTTATTACTAGTTATAGGTGTTAATCTCTTACTGTGAATAACATAAATTAAATTTTATCATATGTATGTATGTATAGACAAAACAGTATATATAGAGTTTGGTACCGTCTGCACTTTCAGGCATCCACTGGGGTTCTTGCAACATATCTTCCCACAGATAGGGGGAACTGCTGTAACTTAAGAATAATAAGTTGTCTTATTCTTGAGTATTTTAAAAAGTCATATTTAGCTATGTGTCAATTATTCATTTAGTCATACAACATTCACTTAAAAAGATATTAGGATCTGCTATGTCCCAATCACTATGCTAAGTCTCAAACTCATGATTATTTGTGGTAATGATCTCCCATTATTCTATGTGTGTGTGCTATGTAAGTATTGTAGTTATTGTTTTAGAATATAGACTTCATGAGGGCAGGAACTTGGATATTTTACTACACATAAAAATCCAATAAATATTTGTTAAATAAATGAATGAGCATTGACATATGATTAGTGGTTGAGAACTGCATGGGTGAAGACCTGTGAATAGACAGAATCTTCCATGCAGACAGAAATTATTATCAGTATCAATCACCCAGGGAAGAGCTGAAAAGCCAAAACTCCGAAAATGAGGATCTGGTTCAGCCTCTTTTCTTGGGCTAAAGGTGAAGGAGTTAAACTGTTCAGAAAAAGGGATCTTGAATGTCAACTATCTATAAGAAATTTACAAGTTAAGAAAGTAGAGACTCAAATAAGAACTCTTCACCATGGCCTGTCAAGGATGAGACAGGTATGTAAGCCTAGATGATAATGGGTAATTTTTATATGGCAGTTACTATGTGCCAGGCACTCTTACATATATTAACTCATTTAGTTACATCAACCCTATCAACAGGTTCTATTGTTATTTTCATTTTACAATGTGAAAACAGACACAGAAAAGTTTTCTTGTCAAAGGTCATACAACTGGTACATGGCACAGCTGTGATTCAAACTCGGGCATTCCAGTTTCAAGATATGTTTTTAACTACTTAATTCTATTACATACTATATATAAACCATACATTACAATATGTAAATATAAGTAGCTATCCAACTTATGTTTTAGTAGAAAACCCTTTCTTCAAATAACTCTTATGTAGAACCAAAATAAATTTTTTAAAATTAAATGAATAAAAGCAGGCCCTTTGGGATTCAGATGAGAAGAAATAACCAGACTTCCCAGACTTCTTGCCTTCTTCCTGACCTTTCCTTGACCTCAGGACATATTCATCAAACTCTAAGATTCCATGGCACAGTTGAAAAACTATTAATTTTTATTTTCCCCTTGTAATTCATTCTGTATCATATAGTTATTTTGTTGTTGTTGTTAGTTTGGTTGGTTGGTTTTAGGTTTTTATTTTCTCAATTATTGAGTCTGATTCTTCCCTTACAGGTCTACAGAGTACACCATTATGCTCTCTGGAGCTTAAAAAAAATAAAAATAAAATGCAGAGAGAAGAGAAAAGAATTAAAAATGGAGATCACTGTTTGATCTTCACAGAGAGAAGTTAATCTCCTCGTAGACCTTTTTTTCATAGCTTTACAGTTGCCCAACTTCTAACTCTATAATGGAGGGTCAAGATTTTTGGTGTATGGTCTTTTTAAATGAGATTTGAACTTGTGCAAAAGTTTTGTCCAATATGTAGGTATGAGAGAAGAACCTAGTATAGTGTAAGAGGGTAGACTTTGGAACTAGGCAGAGCTAGATGTGAATTTCAGTTTTGGTACTCACTGTTTAGCCTTGTGCAAGTCACTTACCCTCTCAGTTTCTTCATATATAAAGTGGGGGTGACAATATCTATTTTATAGTTTACAATTGGGTAATGTATATCAAACTACCTTGCCTATATTGTAGACAGTAATAATACCTTTTAAAATTATTTTCTTCCCAAATGAAATATTACTTACAAGGTCATTTTAATTAACATTTCTTTTGTTTAATGCAAAAAATGTTTTATCTTAAGTAGAATGACCTTATTTTTGTTTTGACTATGTAGAAAACTACCTAGTTGTTATGTTACATGCTTCTTGAAGTTAATTCATCATTGCCTATGAGTATCAAAATGTATGAGCAGTAAAATTGCCTCAATTTACATTAGTGCCATTCTGTATGGATATTATACTAAACAAAAATAAACACTTAACAACTAATTCAGCTACTGAATTTTTACCAGTTCTAGATCTTTGAGCCATATGATCATGTACAAGTTTCATTTATCGAACACATATTTTCTTTTGTGTTTAATGATTTTAGATGAATCAGTGAATAAAATGAATATAGGAAATGAGTATAAAATTATTGGAATTCCAACCTGTGTAAAAACTTTACAAACTTCTGTCTGTATAGAAGCAAATAACATCACTTTTTGCAATCCAAAAGGTAAGGAAAATATATAGTATATATATTAACAAATATTTAAATTTAAATCCACTTGTTTAGGAAATAAGTATTGGCTGTCTGTGCTGGACACTCTTCTGAGCACTAAGGATATAGTGATCAGGACAATTAAGGTTCCTACTCTGAAATCAGATGGTAGATCGTAAACTAATCAATAAAACAATTTCAAATAATAAATTCTATGAAGGAAATAAAGTGGGATAATGTAGAACTTTGTCCACAGGAAATCTTTTTTATAAACTTACTATTATTTTTTTTTTTAATAATTAGCAATGAGAAAAATGTTTCAGGGCACTAGGAGTTAAAGATTAGTCAAAAGGTTTTTCTACCCTAACCTTTATTTTCTAGTCTTAGCTAGATCTTAGCTTGTGAACTGAGAAAGAGAGCCCAATAACATAGCATCCTCCTCCTCATCTGAGTTCTGAACCAGTTGAGATATAAGACAAAATAGAAAGGCAGATGGGGACCAAAATATTACCTTTATTACTGACAATTTCTTATTTCTTTAACAACTCTAATATAATGAGCATTATGTAAACAAAAGTGGAGAGCAGACCTATTCTTTTAACTTGGCACACAAAATTATCTAAATGTAAGAAAGGCTAGTTAAATCTTGAATCGAGTTAGGTTTTTTTTAAAAAAAGAATTCCTAGATAACCATCTGCAATAATAGAGGCCCAAGTTGAATTTAAATGCAAGTTCATTCTAGATACCTATGCTTATCTTGAACAGAAAGCTTCTTAATAATAAAAATGTAGAAGAAAGAAAGGCACTAATGAACAATAGGCATTTTAGTGATCTTTTAAATATTTCCTGCTGTGAGGTGTTTCAAGATGTACTGATTTGGTAGCAGAACATGGCTTGTATTCTACGTAAATAGGAAACTGCTTTCTCATACTGAACTCCAGAATCAGGCAGATTTTACCACCCAGATGTGGCAAGAGCTACACTAAGGTAGGCCTTCCTTGGTCCATGGGCATGGGTGAGTAGAAGAAATCAATGCTCTATGATGGTAGCCCAGGAGGAAGGGAGAAAGGGACTGGGTTATATGTGCGTAGCTGTTCCTCCCAAACTGACCAATTTGATTAAATCACTCATTCCTTTCAGGAGTTGGACAGAGTGAGGGAGGGGAGGTCTAGAATGTTACCTTATAATACAGTACAATGCTTTCAAAGTAGTAGAGTATAAATCTTTCCTTTTAACAGCAACAGTCAAATACTTCCTGTTCTGCTTTTTAGCCCTCACTGAAGGTAATATTACCTTAAACATAGAAATAAAAAGCAAGCATTACAATACAGGAGCCCTAGGATGTGGCTGTGCTCACATAGGTCTTAAAAGGAGAAGAATGAGGGACTTGCTTGTAACCTACAGTCAGTTTCTGTGGACCCTTGACATGACTGCTTCCTTTTATCACGTTTCCTGGGATACAAATGATAGACCAGAGTGACTTCCAAGTTCTTATAAATATCATTATAAGAATTTGATCCCTGGCTGGTATGGTTCAGTGGACTGACCACCAGTCTGTGAACCAAAGGGTCACTTGTTTGATTTCCAGTCAGGGCACATGCCTGGGTACAGGGCAGGTCCCCAGCTGGGGGTGCATGAGAGGCAACCACCCATTGATGTTTCTCTCCCTCTCTTTCTCCCTCCCTTCCCCTCTTTCTAAAAATAATAAAATCTTTAAAAAAAATAAATTTGAATATGGCATCATTAAAGGAATTGTACTTTGATAATATTTTAGATAAGTAAAATTAGATATCTTTTTTGTTTGTTTGTTTTAAAACCTTTTTAATGTATGTGTTATTATTTACTTTCAGTTCCTTCAGGAATTAGCGACAATTTCAGATGTCTCCTCTCTTTGACTTCCAGCTCATGCTGGAAGTTTACAGCAATACTTACCAATATCTTTGCATCACACATTGTTCCTCCTGGGACTTACAATTTGCTCAAGCTCTGTTTGCTGATGAGCCTAGTCCAGACAAGTCATTTTAACAAGGAAGTGGAAGATTGGCTGGATATTTTAATTGTAACAAGTGATTCTCTACTTGTAGAAAGGTAAAATATGTGACATGAAATTTTTCAACTTATAAGTTGGTCATAGATTTAATTATTTAATCCTTTTCATGAGCATTATTACAAGACAAATATTTAGGACTTATCTGGGCAAAAATTTATTTAAATAAACTTCTACCAAAACTTTTAAAACATGAATTGAGAAATGGGATGTTTGCTTTCAATATTTTGAAAATCTAACCGTTTAAAGTTTAAACCTATTTCACCACTCAGAATTCATCATTCTCAGGCTTCCTTTTCCCCCATGCTCTACCCCAGCATTTTGCTTTTGTACTTTGTTTTCATTTTTAAATAATCTCCCCTCTAAGAGCCAACAAGCCATTATCTTATTTTTCTTTAAGATAACATTCAGTAATACTGACTCATTGTACTCAAATAGTGCTGTCAAAAGTGCCCAAATTACTGTTTTGGAGGCATCACCCTAACATTGGAATAAGCTCTTCTCAGCTTTTGGAGCTCCTCACTAGCAAGTACCCCTTTTAAAAAGTTACATGAATGTTCACAAAGCTAAGAATATACTTCTTATAATAATATCTTATATGCAATTATAAAGAAAAACAATTATGTAGAATGAATTTAAAATTAATAAAATTCAAATTAAAAATTCAAGTGCTTTTGCTAAAATTAAATTGCCATGTAAATATGGTGCTAACTGCTGCAGAGAGTGCACCAATTGAATTTTCCCATATGAGCATAAAGAGTATTTGTTTCCTCACAACTTCATCAACGCTGTGTGTTATCAAACTAAAATTTTTCCATCTGATTGATGGAAAATTGTATTTTATTTTAATTTACATTTCTTAAAGTGGAAATAAATTTTGGCATAATTAACAGTTTTTTAAACACTTCTCTTATTTTCATATGAAACTCCTTGACCATTGTTCACTTTTCTGTTAAGTTGTTTATTTTTTATTTATGATACCTCTTATGAATTAAGGTCTTTGTCTCTTTTCCTGTTTGTCACTAACCTTTGATTTTTCCTATGGTATTTGAGTCTGTGTGGTGTTTCGGATTTTTTTTGTTGTTGTTGTTGTTTTTTGGTATTTTTTAGGTAATATTTATATATAGTGAAATAATAAGATCTTAAATATACAATTTGATGATTCATAAATGCATACATTCCTATAGTCATCACCACAATATAGAACATTTCTATCACCTCAGAAAATTCTTTCATTCCTTGTTCCAAACAGTTCCTATCTCCACAGGTGTTTTCTGTCACCATAGATTAATTTCCTGTTCTTGAACTTTATATAAGTAGAATCATACAGTGCACACTCTTTTTCAAAAATTGATTTGAGAGAGAGAGTGAGAGTGGAGGGGAGAAAGGTTGCTTCTTCTATTTCCACTGACCATGGATGCAAGTCACACCTTGGAATATCAGGATGGCACTCTAACCAACTGAGCTACCCAGCAAAGGCATAACATGCATTCTCTTGGGTCTAGTCTCTTTCACTCAACATGTTTTTGAGATTGACCCAATTGTGTGTTTCCGTATTCTATTGTTTTTATTGATGACTGATATTCCATTATATGAATATAGCAGAATTTGTTTATATATTCTTCTGGTGGGTGAAGATTTAGGTTTTGCATGTTTTGAGTTATAAATAAACCTGCTGTACACATTCTTGCACAAGTCTTCCTATGGAAATGTGTTTTCATTATCTTGGATAAATACTAAAGAGTAGAAATGCTGTGTCATAATGTAGGTGTATAGTTAATTTTATAAGAAACTGCCATTTTTCTAAAGTGGTTGTATCATTTTACATCCCTACCAACAATGTAAGGTTCCAGTTGTTTCTATCCTCACCAACAATTGATGTTGTCAGTATTTCTCAATTTAGTTATTTTAGTATGTATGAAATGGTATCTCATTATGATTCTAATTTGCATTTCCCTGGTGACTACTGATTTGAGCTCTTTTTCATGTGCTTATTGGCTGCTCATGTATGTTCTATGGAGCTTCTGTTCAAGTCCTTTGTCACTTGTAAATGGGGTTGCTCTGAATGTGCATTCTTTGTCATATATGTGTATCATGAAATTTTTCTCCCAGTCTAAAACTTAGATATATTTGATGAACAGACTTTAGTTTTGATGAAATCCAATTTATTATTTTCTTATATGTTTAGGGTTTTATGGACTCTGCTTAAGAAATCTTTGCCAACCCCAAGGTCATAAATATATTATTTTGTGTTTTCTTCTAGAAACATTATAGTTTTCATTTTTACATTAGGTCTCTTATCTATCACAAGCTAATTTTTGTATATGGTTTGAGGCAGAACTCAAGCTTATTTTTTTTTGCTCTGCATTTGTCTAATTTTTGTATACCACTTGTTGAAGAGACTTTCTCCATTGAATTGTTTTGGTGCCACTGTTGAAAAGCAATTGAACCGGATGTAAACTAGTTGTAAAATTGAACTTGGTATAAATCATTTGAACTCTTTTCAATTTATTCCCACTTTTTTAGGTCCTTTGCATTTTCTTATAAAGCTTGGAATTCATTTGTTAATTCCACCCTTGCTGACTTCTCCTCAAAAAAGACTTTAAAGATTTTCATTGGAACTTCATTTAACTTTTAAATCAATTTTGGGGAGGATTTATCTTTTAACATGTTGAGTCTTTCAATCTGTGTGTATGGTGTACATCTCCATTTACTTAAATATCTCTTAATTTCACTTAGCAATGTTTTGTAAAGGTCATGAACATATTTTAAGTTGATTTCTAAGTATTTGATATTTTTGATGCTATTAAAAATGGTAGTGTTTGCCCTAGCCAGGTGGTTTAGTTGGTTGGAGCATCATCCCATACACCAAAAAGTTGCGGGTTTGATCCCCAGTAGGGGTGCATGTGAGAGGTGACCCATGGATGTTTCTCTCTCTCTCTCTCCCCCGCTTCCTATCCCTCGAATCAGTAAACATATCCTCAGGTGAGGATTAAAAAAAAAAAGGTAGTTTTATTATTTTCATTTTTGAAATAGTGTGCGTGAATATATAGAAATACAATTGATTTTTGTATTTTGATCTTATATTCTGTGACCGTGTGTCAGTATTTTAAAAAACTCCTTAGCTTATTCCAATGTGTAGCCAAGTTTGAGGCCCATTGCTCTATATAATTAGGTTCTCAGCCTGACTGCACATTAGAATCAGCTGGGGAAAGATATGTAAGAGTGTGGCCCATCCCCACAATTCTAGTTTCCCTGCTTTGGGGTGGTCCTTGGCATTGGAATTTTTTAAAACTCCCCAGGTGATTTTTTTTTTTTTATTTTGGTTTTTCAATTACAGTTGTCCCCTTTTCCCCTAATTTCTCTCCCCCACCCAACCCACCCCCTCTCCCGCAATCATATCCCTCCCCGTTGTCCATGTCCATGAGTCTTTTATATGGGTTCTTTGACTAATCCCTTCCCTTACTTATCCCCCTTCTCTCCCTCTCCCCTCCCCCCTATTGACTGCTATTCTGCTCTTTGTTCTATTTAGTTCCTTTGTTTGTGTTGTTCTTTAGTTTCCTGTATTAGGTGATATCATATGGTATTTTTCTTTCTTTGCCTGGCTTATTTCACTAAGCATAATTCTCTCTAGTTCCATCCATGTTGTTGCAAATGGCAGGAGTTCCTTCTTTCTTTCTGCTGCATAGTATTCCATTGTGTAAATGTACCACAGTTTTTTGATCCACTCATCTACAGATGGGCACTTAGGTTGTTTCCAGCACTTAGCTATTGTAAACAGTGCTGCAATGAACATAGGAGTGCATAAGTTCTTTTGAACTGGTGTTTCAAGATTCTTCGGGTATAATCCTAGTAGTGGAGTCGCTGGTTCAAAAGGCAGTTCCATTTTTAATCTTTTGATGTAATTCCATACTGTTCTCCATAGTGGCTGCACCAGTCTGCATTCCCCAGGTGATTTTAATGTGAGTTACGTTTGAGAACCACTGCTCTAAAGGCTTGCAAGTTTCTTTCTAAATTTCACTTCCTCATTTTATATATCTTCAAACTAACATCCAAATTCCTTGGAATGGCACATACAATAGACATTTTATAGCATCTACATATCCACATTTAAGGTATGCTGCTTCTTCCATATTTGCTCTGCATGTCTATGTTTAGTCATAGTTGATTGCACCAGCAAGCTATGATTTCTGTGGCAAGGATTTGAAAGCTAAGCCAAGATAATCATATTCTTTTCTTAGAATTTAAATTTGAGAAATAAAGAGGCCAAGGCAGTTGGCAAAGAGATTAGAAAGCAAAAGAATGTATGAAGAGTTGCCATGATACAGAACTAGGCAGCTGGAATAGTCATGATAGGCTATTGGCAAGCCTAAATGCAAAAATTCTTAATAAACAAAAGAAAATAACCCATAAAATGAGGAAGGCCCAGTTCAAATGTCATCTCTCTGTACCTTTCTCTGACTTACTTCAGGAAGAAATAATATTCTCTGATGGATGTTTTCACAACATTATTTCAGTATTTATCACATTGTATTTTAGTTTTTTGTTTATGTCTCTCTCAGCTGTGAGCTTTCCAAGAACTAAGTCTTATATATGTTTTTATCCCTAGCTCAGTAAACATTGAATCAAATTAAATTTGATTGTGTAGCTGTTACAAATTATTATTTCTGAAAACCAAATATTGAATAATAATAATGAATAATTTATCTTTCCCTAGGCTTTTGAATTTTAGTACAAGCCTTGTGCCCCGTGGTATACGTCATCCAATCTCTACTGAAATTTTTCCTACTCTATCCAGGAATAATTATGGAACTGGAGCTGTTAGCATTCAAGCTGGTAGTGCTTTGCTAGCTAAAGGTGGTATCTGCTTTATAGGAGACTTGGCTTTGCACAAAAAAGATAAACTTGAACAACTTCAATCAGGTAAATGATATGTTCTTCAAATTAATTTTCTTTAATTTAATATTTTTATTTATTGATTTTTAGAGAGAGGGAAACATGAATTTGTTGTTCCACTTACTGATGCATTCATTGGTTTCTTCTTGTATGTGCACTGACCAGAGATCAAACCCACAACCTTGGTGTATCCAGATGATGCTCTACCCAACTGAGCTACACTACCAGGGTATCAAATTAATTTTTACCTGTTTAACTTATAGTCTCACTAGTATCAAGGAGTTATTTAACAGTTAAGATTGTATTGTGCTGAGAAATTATATTAAATGACATTTCTCATTTTATCTTTACAAATAAAAAAGAGAACTTTAATGTGCAAATGCAATGTTTTAGCCTTTGCTCTCAGTTGTGCTAACACATGAGTTTGTATTGAACCAGATTTATTTCCTTTTCTTGTCTTATTGCATTAAGTAGGACTTCCAGTGTGGTACTGAAAAGCAATAGTGATAAGGGACATCCTTTCTTGTTCCTGATCTTACCAGGAAAGCTTTGAGTTTCCTCTTTCAAGTTGAAGGAGTTTCCCTCTATTCCTAATCTACTGAGAATTTTTAAGAAATAAATGGGTGTTGGATTTTATCATATACTTTTTCTGCATATATTGATGTAATAATGTGATTTTTCTTTTATAGCCTGTTGATATTATGGATTACATTAATTGATTTTCAAATGTTGAACCAGTTTTGCATACCTAGAATAAAGCCCACTTGGCTATAGTATGTAATTCTTTTTATACATTGTTGGACTCAATTTGCTAATATTTTGTTGAGGATTTTTAAATCCATGTTCTCGAGAAATATTGGTCTGTAGTTTTATCATGTTTTTGTCTACTTTTGGTATCAGGATACTGCTGTTTGGGGCATATTTATGATTAACAAAGATATGGAGATAGGGACTGGGCAAAAAGCAATCAGGGCTTTGCATTCTTGGAATAACAATAAGAATGTGTAGCAATGCTCAGAGCATATAGCATATTGCCTCTCCATACAAGAGAATGCAGAAATAGACCCACACTAATATGGTGAATTGATTTTTGACCATGGCATCAAAGCAAGTAAATGGGGAAAGGAGAGTTTTTTCAACAAATGATGGTGGACCATTTGGTTATGTATATGGAAAAAAATTAATATTGGCTCACCTGAACTATAAGTAATAATTAATTAAAGATGGATCATAAACTTAAATGTAAAAACTAATAATATAAAGCTCTAGAAGAAAGAAAACAGAGGAGAATATCTTCATGATCTTAAGGTAGGTAAATATTTCTTAGGGCCCAGAAAGCAATAAACAGAAAATAACTGATAAAGTGGGCTTCATCAACACTATAAAGTTATACACATCAAAGGTCCCATTTAAAAAGTGAGTAGACAAGCAAATAAAAAGAAAATAATTGCAATATAATATCTGACATAAGACATAAGCCTAGAACATAAAAACAATTCTTACAAGTCAATAATTTAAAAAACAAAGAACCCAGCATAAAATGGGCAAAAGACTTAAATAGTGACTCCACAAAGAAATGACTAATAAGCACATGAAAGAGTGCTCATTATCATTTGTTGGATACCAGGAAAATGAAAATAAAAACTGCAATGAGATAACAAAACTTACATACTAGGAAGGCCTGCCTGCTTCATGGACATGGAACAAGTATACTTTCACAAAGGTCTTTCTCTTCATGGAAGAGGCTGGAACTTAATTAAAACTCTATTATCACCATCTTCACATTTTTAATATTTTTTTATCTTTGAACTTCTGTTTTGTAAAGAAGTCCAGTAAGACAAAGGAGCTTGTACGTGAACAGTGGAGATATGTTCACACTAGTGTTTACCATGCCTTGTTGCCCTTATTTCACACAGCATTTGCAATCGCTATGCAGCTTCTGTAACACAGTTGGTAATCAGTTTTGTACTCTCTGGATTCCCATGTTTTGTGAGTGCACGGCAAGGCAGTGCTGATGTTTTATATCAAAACATCTTCAATTGAGTGAGGGAGCTAATAGCTCCCAAGAGGCTACCCTTTCCCTTCAAACCAGACTTGTTTTTTATATAGAAGGAAGGCAGTGGCATTCTAAGAAATACAAATGATCAAGGAATCCCATCATATCCTTTCTTACTTGGTAATTTTCTTGTATTTGCCAACTACTTACACTGAAAATGATATAGGAGGAACGGGACAGATAGAGCAAAGCTTAGTTTCTTTTCTTTTTAGTCCTTCCTTATTTATCAGTATGCTAATTTACATGCATTATTGATGCATATCAACAAACAAAATTTAAAAGTTTTGTGCAGCATTTCCATTGTTCTGGTAAGAAATATATATGTGTGTATATAGTATGTATCTTGTATCTAGTAAATACATATATTAGTGTTTCACATATAAGTTAAATTATCATATATTTGTGTTTAAGATTGGTATTGCACAATATAAAGATAAATGGCAAAACTCATGCCAATAATTAAAAATTTTAGTTTTAGGCCCTGGCCAGGTAGCTTAGTTGGTTAGAGTGTCAGCCTGATTCACCAAGGTTGCAGGTTCAGTACTAGGTCGGGGTGCATACAAGAATCAACCAATGAATGCATAAATAAGTGGAACAACAAATTGATGTCCGTCTGTCTGTCTCTCTCTCAAATCAATAAATTTTAAAAAAATTTTAGTTTTAGAATGGCAATCACCTCTATTACACTTTTTTGGTAAGAATTTTATTAAGATATAATTTGCATACAATCCACCACTTAAAATGTACAGTTTATTGGTTTTTAGAATATTTACAGAGTTGTACAGTCATCATCACTGTCCACTTTCAGAACATTTTCAGCACCCCAAAAAGAAATCCCATACTCATTAGCAGTCATCTCCCCAAACCTCCTCTTCCCAAAGTCGCTGGCAACCTAATTTGCTTTCTGTCTCTATAGATTAGCCTGTTCTGGATAATTCTTATAAATGGAATTATATGATAATGTGGTCTTTTGTGACTGGTTTCTTTCACTTAGCTCAATGTTTTTGAGGTTCATCCATGTTGTAGCATGTGTCAGCACTTCATTTCTTGTTTTTAAAATTCTGATAAAATATATATAGCATAAGATTTACCATTTTAACCATTTTTAAGTATATAATTCAGTAGCATTAAGTACATTTACAATGTTGTGCAACTATCACCAATACCCATTCCAGAACTTTCTTCATTATCCCAAACAGAAACTCTGTACCAAGTAAACAGTAACTCCCTATTCCCTACTACATCCAGCCCCTGGTAATCTCTGTTCTACTTTCTCTGTTTATGAATTTGTCTATATCTATGAATTTGCCTATTCATAGAATCTAATTCCCTTTTATGGCTGAATAATATCTATATATATAATATATACACACACATATTACACACACACACACATGCCACTTAAATTTATTCGCTTCCGGCCAAGATGGAGGCTTAGACGGACACGCTCGGTCTCCCTCTACAACTAGAAAGAAATACAACTACCTCAAAACAAAAGATAACTAGAAATTCCAGAAAATAAAACTACACAGAAGCCCAACGTATGAAGTTATAAACCAGCGACGCTCGTCGGACAGGTAAGAAGAGCAAAAGTGGGCGGTGCTGTTTGCGGTAGCACCAGGGACAGCAGCAAGGAGAGCAATCCCGGCTGCAGTTGAGCCCTGGCAGCTCGAGACCCCAATGCTGAGAAAGGCAGCCCCTGCATTGCCTCAGACGGTGAGGCCCAGAGGGCGGGAGGATGGATCCCAGTCTCCCAGCAGAGAATAACGGCAGGAATCCATCTTGGACCCCCGCCCCAATATAAAGCGCCACAGCACAGCGAAAAAGGTTGCGGATCGCCGCTGGTTGCTGGGTACTGACAACAAAGCACCACAGTGCAGTGAAAAAGGTTGCGGATTGCTGCCGGTCGCTGGTTTTGACGAGTACACAGGCTCCGCCCCCTATAGCCTGCCCCAGAAGCAAAGCAAAACGCAAATCTGTCAAAATGAGGCAGACAGCTATAGAAATCCAGGTGACACAGCTCACCAGGCAACAGATGAAGAATCTGACAGATGAACAAATAAGAAACCTACCAGAGGCTCAATTCAGAGCTATAGTTATTAGGTGGCTTACAGAATTAACAAAAGATTTGGAACAGGACAGGGAAGGAAAGAAAACCACTCATACTGAAAAGAACAAAAATACATATGAGACAAGTGATGAGGAAATAAAATCCAGAGATCAAATCAACAAACCAGAACATAGAGAAGGAACAAACAGTTAACCAGTGCGGAAAGAGGAAACAGAAAGCAAGGAAAGTGAGAAGAGGATCAGAAACCTCTGGGACAGCTATAAGAGATCGAACATACGGTTTATAGGATTCCCAGAGGGCAAAGAAGAAGAACTAGAAATTGAAAAATTAAGTGAAAATATAATAAAGCAGAACTTCCCAAACTTGAGGAAGGAAATAGACTTACAGGTCCAGGAAGCTCAGAGAGTTCCAGAAAAACTGGACCCAGGGAGAAACACTCCAAGACACATTATAATCAAATTGTCAAAAATTAAAGATAAAGAGAGAATCTTAAAAGCAGCAAGAGAGAAGAAAAGAATCATGTACAAAAGGGTCCCAATTAGACTATCAGCTGACTTCTCAAGGAGACCCTACAGGCAAGAAAGGACTGGCAGGAAATATTCAAAAGAATGAAAATCCAAAACCTACAGCCACGAATACTATATCCAGCGAAACTATCATTCAGAATAGAAGGGCAGAGAAAGTGCTTCCAGGACAAAATAAAACTGAAAGAGTTCCTTAGATCCAAACCACTATTATATGAGATGTTAAAGGGGCCGGTTTAGAGAAAGGAGGATCAAAACTATAAATATTAAAATGAAAACTGCATCACAAGAACCAATGACAAAAGCTAGGGAATTGAAACAAAGGCAAACTAAATAGGCAATGAGAGTGGGAAAAGAACTATAGGTATGGGGAACATACTGCGGGGAGGTCAGCAGGGAGGGAGATGGTACAGGAATTAAGAAGCATAGTAGGAGGGAATGGAGTAGACAGGAAGAGGCTGAGAAGAACTATATGCACACCAATGGACATGGACTAAAAGGGGGGGGCAACTGGAGGGAGGGGTGCCACCGGGTGGAGGGGAGCAGAGGAAAGGGAAATTGGGACAACTGTAACAGTATAATCAATAAAACATATTAAAAATAAAAAATAAAAATTTATTCATCTTTTGGTAGACACGTGGGCTGTTCCTGCCTTTTGGCTATTGTGAATAATGCTGCTAATGAACATTGTTATACAAGTATCTGTTTGAGTCCTTGCTTTTAACTCTTTTGGGTGTCATACCTGGAAGTGGAATTGCTGGATCATAGTGTAAATAGAAGCCACAAAACTTTTCCACAGTATTCATACCCTTTTACATTCGCAACAACGATGTATGAGTGTTCTAATTTCTCCATATGACCCCTATTACATTTTATAAGTAGTAACATTTTAAAGGAAAAAGCTTTATATATTGAATATTAGTACTTTTAGCAGCTTTTTCCTGATTTTTTTGAATAAGAGGCCCATATTTTCATGTTACACTAAGCCCTACAAATTATGTAGCTGGCTGGTTACTAGGATGCCAAAAATTAAAAAGATTGACAACTACCAAAGTTGCCAAGGATGTGGAGAAACTGGAATTCTCATATATTGTTGATAAGAATGAAAATAGTACACCACCTTACAAACTGTTCTGGTAGTTTCTATAGAGTTAAATATATATATTTACCTTATGACCCAAGAGAAAGAAAAACATGGATAAAAAAGATTGTTATAATGAGTGGAGAGAACACTAATTTGAGAAATGTTTGGGAGATAGAATCCTAGAAATAGGATTGAATTCATAGGTTGAATGGTTATAAGGGGTGAGGGACATATAGAAAGAATAGAATGTTTTCACTCTTCTTTTGTTTGGTTTTAAGTGGATGGATAGTGATTCCCCAGTTGTTAGTAATGCACACAGAACCATTTATGGAGTAATAATTTGGTTTTGAAATATTGACTTTGAGATATATTTCCCCCTAGTCATTGTAGTTTATACTCTCTCTCAATCTCTTCCTCTTTCACTCACACAAAAAATAGCCCACTTTCTATCATTGCTTTTCCACATAAAAGAACATGGTTTTATTTTAGTCTCCTACCCTTCTGTCTATTCCACCCAGACATTGACCACAATTTTTGCTACATGCTTTGGACTGCTGGTTCTCATCAAGTCACGGGACACATAAACATTCAAATATTTTCTTTCCTTGTTATTTTTATGGCATATTTTCTAATTTAGCCATACATATCTTGCAAAACAAATTTACTTCTGTCTATACTATCTAAAGTTTAGACAGTAAGATTCTACAAAATAATATTTGTTATTGATTTGTAGATATATAGACCAAAAATAAACTTAAATAACAAATGGATAATGTCTTTGACTTAGTTATGGAAAACAGAAGCATCACAGTATATATCCCTGGAAAGAAGTTTGGGGATGATATTGATCAACAAATGACTTTTCCAATTCAGTGCAGTTTTTGGTCTTTCGTTGATATGGATTCAGCCTCAAGAAAAAATATGCAGAAAACCAACACTCTAATTGGTCAGATGGTAAGGTATTTGTATACTTTATTGTTAGATTGTTATTCAGGGAATTTAGCCACAAATTTTACTCTTAGTGCTTTTGTTTTTCTTAGCATTTTTTATTACCCATTTCTATATGTAATTGGGTATTAGAACTAAATAATTACATAATTTGAAATTTTAGTTGTTGTTTAAGTCATGCCAAGCAGGTATCTATCTGCTCACTAGAAATCGTTATTTGAATTTGGGAGAGGCTTTAAAGAATAATGTATAAGGAAATACTTAAAGAGCATTCTCATGCCCTGGCTGGTGTGGCTCAGTGGTTTGAGTACTGGTCTACAAACCAAAAGATCACTGGTTTGATTCCCAGTCAGGGCACATGCCTGGGCTGTGTGCCAGGTCCCCAGCTGGGGGCATGCAAGAAGCAACCAATCAATGTATTTCTCACACATATTGATGTTTCTCTCCCTCTCTTTCTCCCTCCCTTCTCCTCTCTCTAAAAGTAAGTAAATGAAAACTTGTTTTAAAATTTTTTAAGTGTTTAAAAAAAGGACACTTAAAAAAAGAGCATTAAAAAAATTTTAGTCACCACAAAGTTCCCATGATATTCAGGAATCCCTTTAAATAATAATTAGTAATAACAAATAATAATTAGTATAGCTATGAATATATAATTTAATATAAGCAAATATTATAATATAAATATATGACTTATTTCAATAATTTATAATTATTTCCAAAGTCTTTGTGAAAGTGCCTGAGTTTAATGTTTACCTGTTACATTTTTGTTTGATGTAGGATTGCAGTTTGATTCCAGCTAATCTTGTAGAGGCATTTGGATTATTGATTAACTGTAATGAGTTATCTTCTTGCCACCCATATCTTCCTACTCTGCAACATACTTTAAAGAAAGCCATGGATCCTGAAGGACTGCTTTATTTAACTTCTAAACAGTTCACAACAGAAGATTTTGAAAAGGTAAAGGTAGAAAAAACTGATTACCAAGAATACTTGAGCTAATGTTTCTCAATTTAAATACAACTTTCTTTGAGCATGCAGTTTTCTGTATTTAGGGTTCTTTTATTCCAATTTGCTTCTAGCTTTTAAACATTTTAAGGACATTCCATATAAAATATTTAGGATTACAATTAAATAAACATCTATATAAGGATGTAGATATTAAAATGTTGAGTTATTTGTACCACTGTCCAAATCACCATAGCATAAAGAGTCTTAATGAAAGAAATCAAAATAGATTATTTCTATGAAAAATTATGATGAGAAATATAGATGTACAGTTATTTACATTTTACAGGCTAGTCAAAGGGATTTTCTTTATATGAATGCTTCAGCATTCTGAATTTAGCTAATATCATGACTCACTAAATCTTTTTATTTGTTTCTTTGTTTGTTTAGTTGTTCTATTACAGTTGTCACATTTTCCCCCATTGCTCTCACCTGTCCCACCCACCCCACCTTCTCCCACAGTCAATCCCCACCCTGTTGTTCAAGTCCATGGGTCATTTATACTAGTTCCTGACTAGCTCCTTTAAATCATTTTGTCCTGACATGAAAATATATGTGGCATATTCAGAGAATGTGAGAGTAAATGATAAAAATTTAGTAATGATTTTCATAGTTATTAAAGGTATTCAAGTATTTACAAGTGAAACCCTTTCAATATTAACTATTCAGAAATCTGTCCACAGTACAGTTGAAGTATCTGAGTAGGATAGATAAAAGGAAGGGAATATTGGGAAGTGGAACTCCATGGGTCATTAAAATTTGTTTTCACACTTGCCCTCCTTGTAGACATATTGCATGGTAAAAGGTTGAAAGGCGAGGTGGACTGAAAAATAAATTATGGACATTGTTTATTCACATAGATTAGAGCAGAAGAAGAACAGTATTAATAATACAATAAATGACTTTATATTTATTTTTGGTATATAAGAAAAAAGTATTTTGTCTCTAGAAATTAATATACTAAATATGTAGACACACTAATAACCTGGAGAAATTTTCACTCAGGTTTTCCCTGAAAAATATAAACAAAAAATTTTATGGATTTATTGATTAGTTACCTACTGAATACTTTATATGTATGAGCCTATTTATGTTTTTTATATTCTCATGGAAATATAAATTTAAAAAAATAGTTTATTATTTAGTTGAGGTAAAAATAAGATACTTGAAACAACTGAGGGGCCATTTAAGTGCTAAACAGGTGGTGCTGACTATAAATATTTTAAGATTTCTGAAAAGAGGATATCAAGTAGAATGGAAGAGCTGGGAATATTTCATAGAGGAGGTGAGACTTTAGTTGGGCCTTAAGAAAAGGTAAGATTTAGATAACAGGAAGGATAGGCATGCTAAACAAAAAATAGAATAGGAGCAAAGACATAGAAGTAGATGGAAATGAGCATACATGGAAAACTATGAGAAGACTTGCCTGACGGGAGCAAAAATTGTATTATGGAGTCATTGGGATTGGGATTTGGCAAATTTACAATATGTCTTGAAAAACTCAGACAAAAGAGTTTATAGTTGATTTGTCAGACTGGAGAGAACAATTATGGACTTTACTAGACTAGTGAAATAGTGAAAATGATTTCCCCAAAGATAAATCTGTCTATCACACAGAACAGACTGAATTGGAATATGTTGCAGCCTGGGTTCTCCAGGAGGTACACTGAAAAGGAGCTTAGTGTGCCATTGTTTATTAGGGAGTGCTCTTCTGTCAATACCTGTAGAAGTAAAACTGGAAAAGTCTGCATTCATGCTGCCTGTCACTACCAGAACCAATAAGTAGAAACAAAGATTGACTTTTTATAGGCACTTTATTCAGATAGCTGGTGATCTGAGAAGACAGCAGGTTATGTACCCTCAAAGTCTTACATCTCCATCTCAAGCTGACCTTTTTTGTAAGGAGTAGAAGGTAGGTAAGGGGTTTGGAATTCAGGGAAAAGGGTGAATCAGGTAAAAACTGCAGTCCAGTGATTTTCCTGGTACTCTTTTACCTGCTCACTGCTCTTTATCTGCATCCTAGTTGGTGGACATTTCCTCCCTGGCGCACAATGGCTCAGGTACCATCTTGATCACTTGCAGTCCTGCTGGGGCACAGGGTTGAATTGCTTGTGGGTCTTCTGGAATCAGAATAGGTCCCATCAGACATTCCAGTTCCTGGAACAATAGCTTTCTACATGCATTAATCACCAAGCCTATTGACTATATAACTAAAGCTAAAAGATTTTAACTCTTGAGTTCCCCCATCAGAAGGGAGAAGAAAGCAGGACTGGACAGAGGAAGGAGTCAAGCTGTGGTATAGGCCCAAAGATAGCCATTGTTGGCCCCACATTGAGCTCTGGAGCTAAAGAGACCCATCAGAGTTGTCCTTCTTTATATAAAGAGAGGGGCTTTATAACAACCTCCCCACTTCCACCCCAATCACTCATTTGCTATGGGCTGTCCTGAGGCAATCCCTGAAGAAGTTGACAGCATTCCCAGAAGCTAGGACAACAGTCCTTTTCTGAAGGGGGGATATAGGTGGCACATCACTGGGCTCCATAGGGTAAAACCTAGAGAGGGCTACTGATGGAATTATTATCTAGCTCTGAAGGCCTGAAGGGAACTGTGGAGTAAAGAAGAATAAGGAAGACAGGCCATGTCCAACAGAGGAAATATCCAGATCCTTTAGAAGAGTTATTTTAAAAATATAAATATAGTTAATAGCAACATTTTTATGGTTAATTTTCCTATGAGTTTTAAAAGCAGAAAACAACTAGGATTGTTGAAAAGTCTAGAAATTATGTAATTGAATGAGGACTTAAGAAACTGGAAATCACTCAGAAAGAAGAAAAAAGTACAAAACTCGGAGAAAATATGTTGAAGACTTATTCTCCACCCAGAATCTTACTGAATCTCCAAGGCCCCATTCATAGTTAACACAATGTCTCCTGCATTGCTACTGTTCAGTTGTTTTCTTGAAAGGGAAGTAAGGAAGGCAAGCTCTAGGGCCAATGAGGGAAAGTTACAAGGAAATAAACTGTCAAAGAATTAAAGCTATTCAAAGGGAAATGAGCTTCTGAGGGAAGTCTCTCTCCCAACGAAAGGTTCTGAGTGAGCTCTTATTCCACTGGAAGCAAAGACTTGAAAGTCACTTCAATAATTGCACAGAACATTTCTGCCCTAAGAGGAAGGAAGAGGTTATTTGGAGTAAACTTCAATATTCTGACAAGTATAAGACTATAATTAAAATGCTCAATTGTTTTGAGATGGCCCTAGATATTTAATCAACTTGATGTAAGTAAAATATACAAATGCTTAAAAATAAAATGACAATATACTTTTCATTTTTGCAATATAGATTGTATAATAAAGTCTGAGTTTCTTAAATTTTTCATATTTTTAATCTAGCTGCTGGCTTTTGCAAAGAATGTGAATGTAGAATTCAGCTTGGAGGCAGAAAGAATGATTCATGGCTATTATCTAGCAAGTCGCAGAATCAGGACAGATTCCATATGTGGATCAAAACTGTCAGCATCTGCATTAAAATGTTTGTAGGTATTCAATGTAAAATTTTAAATCCAGTATTGAGTCTAAAATGATGTGTTTGATCAACTTATTTGTTTCATTGGTTTTCTTTTTTTGATTGCTGATTGGTTGGTTTATAATTTATTTTGTTCCAAAATAATTTAAGGTGGCTCAATTACTTTTGTTATATACAATATTATATCGTTTGACCCTCTAATGATTTGTTTTCACTAAATTAATTTTTATTGAGCCCCTGTATAAGATGTGTCTGAGAGAAGTATACTGACTTCATATGAAAATGATTGTTTTTTTAAATGTGGCTGTTTACATTTGTTGGGAGGAAGAAATTGTCCTTTACCTTTCTTGGTTTTTCTGTCTGGTCTAATAATTAAGTTGACATAAAACAGATTATCAAGAGAAAATTAACCAAGTTTAATTACATACTATACATAGGAACCCCACATACATGAGATGTTCAAGTATGGAAAGTTAAAATGAATGTATGTGACATTTTAAGCTAAGGATGAGGTAAGGTGCCTTGGGGCTTCGGAGGGGAGGAAAGTCATTCACAAGACAATAAGGGGAGCAGATGTTCAGTAATTAGGTATTTGCCCTGTCCTATAGAGAGGTCATAAAAAGTTATCTGTCTGGTAATAACTCATTATGGGCAAGGCCCCAAACTGAATTCTTTAGACAGTGTTAACAGTTTTTGTGTATCCTTCCAGAAATTGTCCATTTAAATACTAACAAGTACAAATATGTAATTTAAATATGCCGTATAATAATACATATTTATTTGAATATATTATATATTTAAAATGAATATGTTATTTAAACATATATAGAAATATATTATAATATATAAATATAAATATACAAATATGGTTAGATATTCTCTTTTTGCCCAAATGGAATCTTGCATGGTATATAGGAGGTCTGTCCAGAAGGTATCCAGCCATGTAATGTGAAAAATTGAGATATTTATTGCACAAGATACAAGAAACATTGTACGTAGGACAGTGATGTCCCAGTCCCCTTCAAAGTAGGCACCTTGGGACCTCACACAGTTCTCCCAGTCACCATCAGTTGCACATCATATTTTCCTGAATCTCATCGGGACTCTGCAATCTCTTCCCTTTCAGAGATGATTTTAGTGCTGGCAAAGCCAGAAGTCACAGGGTGCCAAATCTGGGCTCTAGTGGGGCTGAGTCACCTGGGTGATTTTATATTTTGCAAAAAAACTCTGCACAAGATGTGATGCATGAGCAGGTGTATTGTCACAATGAAGCTGCCAATCACCAGTTGCCCATAGCTGTGGTCTTCTGAATCATCTGAACAGTTTCTGCAGAGGAATATTCAAGCTTAACACAAAATTTGATGCAGTTTCATAGCTCTACTCAGTCATTTTGAATGCTACGGCCACACAGTACACATGCTCACTCAACAGCGTCTACCGCTCCCACTGACCAGTACAGTGAAGTCCTCATTGTTCACCCATGTGCATTCCAGTCCACTCTCCTTGGCTGCCTGGTTACATTCATGTCATGCAAACCGTTCTCACCATATTAACAATGGCTGGACTTTTTCTAAACAGACCTCTTATATATTATACTTTCACACTATCAACATATAAAGAATTACCTCTTCTGTTTTAATAGCTGCATTACAATTATACTGTGTTTTAATGTGGCTGGGCCATAATTTAAACAGTGTCCGATTGATAGGACATTTCTTAATTTAATATAGATTAATGTATAATCTCAAATTATAAAGTAGCACCCAGGAGTAAAGTGATCCATTTAATAAATATCTTGTTATAACTGCAGTATAAAATAAGACAAGTGAGGGACTGGCAGGAAATGTCAAGTATGGGTCTATAAGAGATAAATATGTTTAGTTAATTTCTCCCAATGACATATTTATCTTCATAGAGATGAAAAAAATGCTAAAGACAAGGCAGAAATCAACTATGATGTTTTAAAAGGGTAAACAGAATTATGTAATACTTTCCATTTTCTGAAGTAATGTTTAAAATACTGAAATCAATACTCAAAGCTTAAAAGCTTTGAAAATCCTATATTCTCATAATGTTTTTTCTCTGTAGTAAAAAAGATATTTCTTATTTGAAGTCACATAGCCTCAGTTTTCATTTGACTATATTGATCCAAAAATAAAGCATAGTTAATTTTAGAATAACTGTACTTTTTCCCATTGTAGAAATAAATCCTAGAGGTGGAGATGGAGGTTATGAAATAGCAAAGTAAATGACCCACTAGTCAGAGAAATCATAAATCTTGAATTTTTCTCCAGCTTTGAAAGACAGGTACCTAATACACCATCCTTGCTTTTCTAAAGAAGTAGAGCTGAACAAAACTCTCTTCCTTTTTTCCTGAAAGGCTGTATACCTAATCTTTCCTGGTCAACTTTTTTTTTTTTTTTTTTTTTTAGTGCCTTTGTCTTAGTCTTTATTGTATTTTTTTCAAATTACCATTTAGTCCCCTTATACCTCCTCCCTCCGCAATTACTACACTGTTGTCCATGTCCATGAGTCCTTTTTCCTTTTTGCTTAATGCCTCTACCCCTTAACCATGCCCCCACCACCCACAAGGAGCTTGGGTAGACATCAGGAATATGATAATCAAATCTGTAAACAACTATGGAGAGATCTGCACAAGTTTGAATTATGATCTTAGTCTAACAAGAAGAAAATTAATAGTATAAATGTAATGTCCTCTATTAGATCTCAACCTCCCTAGTACAAGTATGAATGGATGGGAAAGAGTGATATAGTTTAATATGAAAACGATGAGATTTCATTCTTTGATGGTCAATATGAGTAAACAATATAATGTGGCTGTTAATAATGCTGTGATTTGGGGTTGCATTAATAGAATATCAATAGAATATAGTATCATGAGTAAGAAAATGTTACTTCTGCCTCTCTTCTCTGCTGGTCAAATCACACCTGTAATAATACTATACTGAAAAGGAATATTAGCCTAATCTGCTCACTAGCGAGAATGGTGAGGGGTGTGAACATTATGTCTTATGATGTCTTAAAAGGACTAGAAATATGTATCTTGAGAAAAGAAAACATGGGGAAACTAGAAAAGTTATGTTGAATATTTGAAGAGTTGTCATATTTAAGGAGTACTAAGCTTGTTCTGTAATCCCAGAAGACAGAACTAGGGATCAGTAGGTGGAAATTGCAGTGAAACCAACTTCAGTTTATATTTATATAATCTTTGTGGGTGAGTCCCAGGATTTTCAATTGCCTTATTCGAAATCACAAAACCCCTATGAGTTATTATCCCCACTTCATAGCTGAATTTCAGAATAATATCAGAAATTAAATCATTTATACAGTGTCACACAGCTAGCAAATTATGAAGACTTAACCCAGTTTTTCTGATTCCAAGTCCAGCAATTGTTTAAGTACATTACATCAACCTAATGAGAGCTTAAGGGAGATTTTTCAAGTACTCAAAGGTAGTTTAAAAATAAAGGAGAGGACCCTGGCTGGTGTGGCTCAGTGGACTGAATGTCAGGCCTGTAAACCAAAGGGCCGCCGGTTCGATTCCCCATTAGGGCACATGCCTGGGTTGCAGGCCTAGTACCCAGTTGGGGGCCTGCAATAGGCAACCACACATTGATGTTCCTCTCCCTTTCTCCCTCCCTACTTTCTCTCTAAAAATAAATAAATAAAATCTTTAAAAAATAAAAAAAAATTCATAAAGGAATGGATTGCCTCATGATTCCTAGCAAATCCTAGGAAACGTTAAAAAGAGACTAGACATTAATTAGCCTGGGCTGTTGCAGAGAAAATTCAGTTATCTGAAGCAAGTTTGAACTTTAGCCTCAAAGATGTCTTCCAACACTGAAATTTCAAGATTTTATGAGGACTTCAAATAGATGAAGAACTGGAAGAAAATACCAAGGATGTGTCTATAAGGGATATTTAGTTAGGTGAATTCTCCCAACTCTGTAATTATCCAAACAGAATTTGGGGAGATGGGGTATAGAAAAATAAAGATAAACCAGGGTGGAAACCAACTCTTTAGTAATAAGTCAGGATACGTACTTGCTTATTCTGGAATAGTCTGTTCAACTTGGTAAGAAAAACTGCTTTGAAAATAAACTAAATATTTTTTCAAAAGAAAGAATATGCTGATCTTTAAGATGTGGCTTATGGTCACATATGTCTTGGCTTGTTCCTGCCAAAATATATATTATCTTTATACTATTGACATATTTTGATTGGTATCAATTTCCTTTTTTAGAGTTTCCCTATCTGAAGCTCATGCTCGACTGAACTTAAGGAGTAAAGTGCTTAAAGAAGATGTACTAATTGCAGCCTTATTATTTGAAACATCTCTCACATTGAAATATGGTAATCTTTTACATTATTAATGATGACTACAAATAATTATATTAAACTTAAATATTTTTACTGTTAAATTAAAATGTCATAAAATTGTGGATTTTAAATATTATTTTAAAGAATAATACATTTCTATCAAGTTAAGGCCTGTTTTAATTTAAACATTTAGTAATTGCTTCTAGGCAGTATCATCTGATATTAAGTTCGTTATCGTGCATAACTGTTTCTATAGTTGAAGTTTAACATTAAGTAATTCTAGAAAAAAAGTGCTTAATACCACACATCACATGATTTTAAATTTATCTTCCTTTTAAAATAACGTGCAACATTTAACAGTCATGCAGTCAGTCCCCAACAGTGGAATTAGGCACACAGCCAAAGAAAATGCTTTGGATAGCTGACTATAATACTATGACTATAGCATTTAATTATTTGAAATGAATGGAGCTTATTATGGTTTTGCTAATAAAAACCTAAAAGGACAGTTAATGTAAGAGTAAATAAAATTAATGCTTTGTTGAATTAGATGAGACATTAATTTTGATGAGATAAACCTTGCCTCAAACCAAACTTCAGTTCTAATTCTGGGACTTAAAAGGATGTTTTAACACTGACTTTTCTGTGTGTATACGCTTAGTGCTAAAATTTGCTTTACAATCAATTTATATTGTAAGAACTTTTTGTAATTCTCCTTTAGAACATTAGAACTTTGTTCTTAATTATCTTCAAGGATTCCTAACCTAGGATCCATGGATACTTAGTCCTAGGAGCTTGTAAATCTCTAAATTATATGTAAATTTGTATATGTACTTGCTTTATATCTTTTTGCTTAGAGAGATAAAGCAGGACGCCTAGAAATGATAATTATTATCCTGAATTAATTTTATTTACCAGAAGAGAAAAACCTGGTTCTCAACCAATACTAGAGAAATAATATATGCATATTTTTATTTTTAATTTGCTTTATTTTTATTCTTCTCTTAAAATATATTTAAAGCATAATTGTTAAAATCTAAGACATTATTTTATGTGCCAATTTTACTAAGACATGCCATCAAAGACATCTAAGACACAATTAGGTTTTCGTAAGAAGACAAAAATGTGTGTCTTTGAATCTAAAGTCTATAATACTATATTAAGTACTCCTGTAGTAGTATATGGCTATTTTCACTTGGTAACTACTTTGTCAAGACTTTTAAAAAGCATTTAAGAAAACGTTTGCTGAGAGAAATAAAACTGTGAAGATTTTTTTCCCTTTATTTTTTGTTTTCATAGTAAATTTGTTAGACATATTTATTTTTAACAATGGTAAGAGCTCCTTAAATGTTAAACATAGCAGGAAAATCATCCATACTTGGATATTTTTCTTGGATGCAAAAACCAATAGGTTGTGCTCATGAATAGATTTAGGAATTGGGGCAGCAGGGAAAGGTAGTAATTAGGAAAACTCCCAGGTTTCTGCCTTGAGAAACTTAAGTAGATCATGGTGCCATCTACCAAGACTAAGAAGAAAAAGATTTGAGAGAAAAATCAAATTATATGTATAATTTTTGAGACATTGTACAGAGATATTAATAGACAGATAAAAGAATATGGAATTTTGAAGAAAGTTCTAACCTAGAAGTATAATTTAGGAATCCTCAGCACAGAGATGGTACTCAAAGTCATGGAATGGTTGCAATCTCCTAGAGAGCCCACAGAGAACTCCGTCGCTGCCCTTGAAGATTCCATATATTTAGATATGGGAATGAGGAGAGGGAACTAACAAAGGATATGGAGAAGTAGCAGCTGTATAATGTAGAAAGAGAATCAAGTGTGGTATTACAGAAGCCAGGAAAGGACGGAGCAGGGTGGTCAACTGTATCACATGCTGAGTGATAAATATGATTAGATTTGGCAGTCTAGAGGTCCTAGGTGGCCATGATCAGAGCTAATTCAATGGAGTGGGGATTTGGATGGGGTAGGAAATGAAAATATAAAAATAGCACACATAGCCAACTTTGAAACGTTTGACTATGAAGATGAGAAAGGAAATAGGGTATTTGTTAGAGAAGGATGTGTGGTCCAGGATATTTTTTTTTTTTAAGATAAGATAATAGATACTATGATGTCCAATAGAGAGTAAATTAATGATACTACAAAAAGAGGGGAATATCAAAGGAGGGATGTCCTCAAAAACGTGCGAAGGGATGGGATCTAGAGCACATGTGAAGGTACTGGCCTGTGATAGAAGAGTCACTTAATTTTATACTGGGGAAGACAATGGCTACAGAATCAGGTAGGTCTGTAGATTTTGTGATATACTCTACACAAGGTCATCAGCTAAAAACAAAAGGTGTGAAGAGAGAATGGAATATAATAATCATGGGGCAGGGTAGAAGAGTAGATGTGCTAGAGAAACTCAGCAGGGTTGTCAGGCAGTACAATGACCCATATGAAGTTTCTGTGATTCATTTAAAGCGAAACCCAGAAATGCCAATTACATATATGATTTTCTGCCTAGTAGCCTGGGTGCAGGCACAAAGCAAATGGTTTGGTCCATGCAGAGCTGAGGTTTTGATAGGTGACTGTGGCAGAGTATTGGGACTCAAACTGGTCCAAAGAGGGAAGTGAATTGAAGGAAGCAGATCAGAGTTCTCAGAAGATAGGAGCAGGACATTTGAACTCAGGGCTTTAAAGTAAGTTTCTGGTAGTATTAGTTTCCTGTGACCTTGAGAACGTGTGGTGGAGGTAGAAGGGAAAAGGTTAGGACACAGGGAGGTTAGGACACAGGGAGTTTAGGAGTTAAATGGGTCATTCATGTGGAAGTCACTCAATGGCAGGTGTTGGGGAAGAGAGGAAGACTGTGAGCCAAGGGCTGAGAGCTGGTTGCTGACTTATTGTGGAAGGCGAGGAGTTGATAAAGCCCAGGTGGCACTGGGCATTAAAGGAAAAAAGATTTTCACCAAGAGGAAAACTGGCAAGAATGGCCTGGAAGCGGCAAAGGGGCAGCAAGTCAGGCACTGCCTGTCTTAGGATAGTGAGGTATGTGGGGTGTTTGGGAAAGAGCATCTTCAGCTTTAGAGAGCCACAAGGAAAGAGTGTTCTCCAGGACAGCAGGTTTCATTCAGGTAAGGTAAAAGAGTAAAGGGAGCAGTCTCCAAAGTCTGAGGCTAAAAAAGTGTTTACTGGTGACAGACAGCTTTAGGAAGGTAGGCACTGTCAACTTGGCTAGCAGTTGTACCTCTGGCCAGGCACATTTAGATACTCAATGAATCAATCAATGAAACAAAATTTGAGTTTAATTCCTACAGAAATATAAGTCAAAAGTTTTGTTTTCAATTGTGATGAAATATATATTGCAAAGGGGTACCCACCAAAATGGAATCTATTTATGAAAACTGTGTATTTATTCTTACATGTTTAAACTTCAGTCAACTTCAAGTGCTCTCCATCTGATGCAATACACCTATTGAGACGTTTTCTTCAACTGTTAAAGTTTTTGAACTCATTGATTTTGAAGCCTTTCAGTGCTTCTGCTGTGTTTTGTTTCACCTCTTCCACATTGGCAAACCATTTCCCTTTGAGGACTTTTTTCATCCAGGGAAAACAAAATGTCACTTGGGGTGAGATTGGGTGAATAGGGAGGGGGGGGAACATAGGGGTCATGCTGTTTTTGGCCAAAAACTGCTTAACACTCAGCACATTGTGGGCAGGTGCACTCATAAATCACCCATCATGAAATGGGCAAATGCATTGAGTCTTCAAAAAAAATGAACTGAAGCTTAATTCAGCTTCTCACAACTCCAGCTGGTACTGATACAGATTGGTTCCTAGAACCCTCACCTAGTGGGGGAAGCCTGTACTACAAGGGGCCCGCCCTCCAGAAGATAATCCCATTTTGGAGAGGGGGGCAGTACCCCCTCATATATAAAACTTACTATCTTAACCATCTCCATAACCTTCCCACTTCCCCAAACTGAGATTTTGTTAACTGTAGAACAATTAACTCCCCATTCCCCACTTCCTCCAGCCCCATCTCTAATTTGACTTCTCTAGGTACCTCATTTAAGTGGAATTACATTGTCTGTTGTATTAAATGTGGCGAGGGTGTGGAAGTAATTCCAGCAAGGAGAATGGGTCGGATGGAGGACTGCTGCACGCTCTGGCAGGTCAGTGAAGAGCTGTGCAGAGACCTCTCCTTTTATTGAGTTTTGCAAGTATAGAAATCAATAGGGAGGGTAAAGAATGAGCTCACAGGTACATTCCAATAATGACTACAATATACAATTACTTAGGATTAAAACAATGGGAGGTTAATATATAAACTATGAAGAATGATTTCTATCAAAAGCAAAAAATAGGAATTCAATCATCTATTCTTTTAAGATTATAGGAACGGCCACACTGTTCCTTAAACCTTAACAGAAAGCACACAGGGTTAAACACCACCTGTTCTTGGCTTGGTTTGGTTTCTTTGGCAACATCAGGAAAGATGGAGTACTCTGCAAGATTCCTTTTAAGTCACAGAATGTCTTGAAACCCTTAGCCTGATCGGTCAAAGACTGTCGGCGCCAGCGAGTCCAGCTCGCCAGCTCGGGTCATAGAGCACCTGGACCGAGAGGCATGAGAACATGCCTCAGTTTAGGAACCTTGATTTCCAGCATCAATTGTCTATTTTGCTTGATTTGACTGTGTCTTTAAGGTTCATCCATGTTGTAGCATGCATTAGAATTTCCTTCCTGTTTAAGGCTCAACAATCTCTCTATGTATATATATGTGTGCATATATGCCACATTTTGTTTATCCATTTATCCATCAGTGGACATTTACATTACTTTCCACCTTTGGCTATTGTGAATAATGCTACTGTGAACATAAGTGTATAAATATCTCTTTGAGACCTTGCTTTTCAATCCTTTTTGGGTATATACCCCAAAGGAAATTGCTGTATCATGTTTTTTTTAATGAACTGCCATACTGTTTTCCTAAGTTGCACCATTTTACATTCCCAACAGTGTACAAGGGTTCCAATTGCTTACTGTTTTTGATAGTAGTCATTCTTATGGGTGTGAGGTGGTCATCTCATTGTGGCTTAATTTACATTTTTCTAATATTAGTGATGTTGAGCATCTTTTTGTGTGCTTATTGGTCATTTGTGTATCTTTTTTGGTGAAATGTTTCACGTGAAGTGTTGCTTTTTCACTCTATTGATTGTATCTTCTGAAGTATTTTTTTTTTTCATGTGGTCTAATTTACCTACTTCCTTTTGTTGCCTGTGCTTTTTGTGTTATATTCTCGAAGTCACTGCTGAATCAAATATCATGAAGCATTTCCCCGATGTTTTTTTCCTAAGGGGTTTACAGTTTTAGTTCTTACTTCAGGTCTTGGATTTTTGTATACAATGTAAGGGAAGGGACCAACTTCATTCTTTTGCACATGGATATCATTTTCCCACCATCACTTGTTGGAATGCCTGTCCTTTCCCCAACGGTCTTAGAACCCTTGTGGAAAATCATTTAACCATATATTGAAAGAATTACTTCCAGAGTCTTATTTTGTTGCATAGGTTTGTATGTCTGTCTCTATGTCAAGTTTTTAATAATTGAGAAACATACTATGTCTTTATCCCCAATCAACGTAACCTTTATCAAATAGTTTCTCTACCTTCCAATACCCCACCAACTTTTCTACCTCCTAACATCACTAGTCAGCTTCAAAACTATAAAGACTATTTCAAAATTAGGAAAATTTCTAGTTATCACACTTTAAACATGTCTTCCATTGCCCTGGTATCAGTGTATACATTTACTGAACCTTCTTATTGGGTCTCAAAAAAGTCATATTTAAGTCATAATTATCGAAACCATTAGGTCAGAACTTAATTTTAAAACTGTCACTATTTTCAAATGTGTTCTCATATTTAGTATTTTAAAGAGTATTTTTAAATTTCGTTCTCCTTCTTCACTTAGGGGCCGCTGTATTTTGTGTTGCTCCAAATGCATTATTTCCATTTGAACTATATAATGAAGAATATTTGGAACAAAGGGACATCTATCTGACTCAGTGCCAACAACAGCTCCTACAGTTTATTGCCACATATGGACCCGGGACAGCCATTTTTGCTAGTGATGAATAGGCAATCTGAGAAAAATTTTCTTAATTTCTACTACAGCAGTGGAAAAAAAGTGTGATTTTGAAGTAATGCTTCAGTTAATACTATATATGAGTACATTAGAATGGCACCTTAAAAATATAATTTCTTCAAATTAACTGCTAACAAACACTAATTCAAATCTCAAAGCCAACAACCATAACTTTAAAATGTAGAATCCTATTTAAAACAAAACCCTGGCTAGCCCAGTACACCACTGGGTGACAGATTAAAAAAATAAGTCATTTACTATTTTAACATTGCCAGGTAAGCACTGTAAAAAAAGTAACTTTCATGTACTCTCCATTTGACACAAGATGGCAACTTTAAATGAGAGTACCTACAAATTATTTTAACTGGCTCTTTAAACCTCACTGGAGGGAAGAAAACTGCCCTGAAAAAGTAGACACCATGAGAAAATGTACTTCTTGTAAAATCCCCCAAATCTTTCATTTCTCAACTTAATTTTATTCACTAAATGAATCATCACAAAATTGCCATCTTATTAACCAAGAAACTACCATGCATTCATTCTTTAGGAGCTGACCCATACGGTAGGTTCTCACCCTATAGGACTTTGACAAATCATTCGCTTGTCATTTGACAATATTCAATATCCACTGATGCCCATTTTCAGAAAGTAGTTTTAAGAAGTACAGTAAAATTCTATATTTAAGACCTTGTTTTGTGGCTTCTTATAGAACTAATAACTGGCAGGTTTTCAAATGTTACCTCTGATGCAATAATTATAGATATTGCAGGATACATTTTAGTTTGCTTTTCCATATTGAAATTATAACCTCAATTAAAAACAAATTACTATGGGACTCAACAGGGGAAAAACAAGGTTTAGTTAAATCTTTACCCACGTAGGAATTCAGTTCAGTTTTAGAACGTTTGCAAATTCTTAAGTCTTGGACAGACTGGACTATCCAGTCACTGTTTTCCTTTATATAGTAATTACTTATACTAGGATTGTGATTATTTTTTTGTTCACAAAGGCAGAAGCAAAATAACAAAATTTGTAAGTCACAGGCAAAACCTATAGTTGTCTCCCCTTATCCATGGGTTATATTCCAAGGCTTCCAAGTGGATACCCAAAAGCATAAATAGTAGCACACTTTTTCCCTATATATACACTTCATAAAGCTTAATTTATAAATTATGTACAGTAAGAGAATTAATATAATTATATTGTAATAAGTTATAAGGGTTTCTCAATAAACATGCCATAAGGCAGCTAAGTAACTAAAAGGCAGGTAATGTATAATGTGGATACACTGGATAAAAGAATGACTCACATTACTGAGAACCATGAGCAACTTAAGAATTATTTTTATATTTATTTTTGGACTGTGGGTAACTGAAACCATGGATAAAGGAGGACTGCTATTAACAAGTTCTGAAGGGAGGCCTCACACAGTTATCTAGTATCTAGTACGCAGTGATTAGGGCCTATCCAAAAATCCCCTAAGGCAAGAAAGGGTATGAGAACTAGATAAAGAGTTCCTTGAAATATCTCCCCCAGCTGCCACCACCTCAAGGAAAATCACTATCTACAACATACTAAAGTTAAAAACGAGTCTGACCAGTGATTATGAAAATGGAGCTATTTAAAGATGATGTTTTAAAGAAAAGATTTTATTACCCAGCAATTAAAAGTCTTCAAACGTATTTTCTATGTTATTTATTGTTAAGGTGATCAATGTTAAATAAAATATTTATTTTCATCACTTGCTTCAATTCATGTCTTCTTGACCAATTCTTCTTCTCTCCAAAATGCCAAATGCCATACCTGGGGGTGGGGGGTGGCGGGGCAAGGAGAGAGACCAGAAACCAACAATGAAAATCATTCTATACTCAAACACGAAAGCAATTAACAGGAAATGGCCCCAGCCTTTTTGAACGATCAATTCAACTGATAAATCATAATTACTTACCTAAGGCAATAAAGTATTTTTAAGTACCACAGCTAAGAACTTGAACGTTCATTCATCTGCAGTTACCTATAATGTTGAAAGAACATTTCACTCATTTTAGTAAAGAAAAAAAATTACATTATAGTTGAATTCACATAATCTCAACATAGATTACTGGCACCTCAGTTTTAAAATCATTTCTTCAAAGAAACCCTCAGATGGGTAAACGGCAAAAAGTAATTTAAGTCATCATTGTGCCAGTTATTAAACTTTTCTATGTCAAAAATGTATTCTTCAAGAATACTACAAATACATAAAAAAAAGCCCACAATTTAACATTAACCTTTGGTACCTTTTTACATGCAGTTGTACTCCTACGGGTTTAGTCATCTTCGGTGGTAAGGTTTTTGGAAAACATTCATTATGACAACCTTCATTCATCTTCAACTCTGTTGCATCTGGAAATTAATATTTCATTGTAAATTTTTATTTGTATGTGCACCTGTTTGCCATCTTCTATGCAGGAACGATTTTTTTCCTTATCAGAAACCATAAACATAATCATACTTGCAATCTTCCTGACTGACCTATATTTAAAAACTAACATGGAGACCATGTAGCAGAGTAATTTCTATTTGCTGTTTAACATATCTCTAATGGAACGCAAGAATGTACTTGCTGCTTAATACTACCTTTTTGGTAGTCAGAAGTGATAAACCTAAAATTTAATTCCTATTGTACAATGATTTGAGAATGGGTTAGTCCTTTCAACTAATTAGGCCCTAATAATTCCATAAATGATCTTTCCATGCTGGGAGTGGATTATTAGTATGGGCAAGAAAAAATGATGGTTGTTTTTATATTCTTTATTGTGGCAATATTGATTTTAAGACATGATGGTCCTAATGAGTACCTAGCCATTGCTTTTCTGTCTCAGAGCTTGACAAGGATGAAACATAAGCCAGGTTAAAGGTTAGATACATAAAATCAAGTGTGCAAACCTCCAACTAAAAGCATTACAATGGCAAATCTAATATAGTTTTACAGCAGAGATAAATTTTGTTGGCATCATTACTGAACACAGTCCTGTAGAATTAAGTCCCAGGTTGCCTGAAAACACACTTAAGTACTGCAAAGGGCATGGCCAGGGCCACATATCACATCCTAGAGGAGGATAAATCATTGAACCAGACAACTATTGGAAATGATTTATGAAAGCACATCAAATGTTGGCCCCTGCAAAATAAGTTATCATTGTCAAGTCTTGAAATGCTGAAATATTTCACATAATCAGTATTAGGAACACAGACTATTGGTTATGAATAATTACAACTTGGAAATTTTCAGTTCAATGATTTCATAGGAACTACTGACAACTACATGCACAGTCCCATTTGTGTAAGGCCTAAAACAAGACAAATGTTTAGGCTTACCTATCTATGTATAAAACTGCTACCCATCGCAGTCCCCCTCAAAACACCAGGAGACTAGACACAAAATACACAGGATGGAAGGCAAGGGCCATGGGAAAGGAAAGCAAATAGATACTATCATATTGATAATATTCCAGTTCTTAAATGGCTTGGTGGGCTATCACGTTTATTATGCTGCAGGATTTAAGTGTATTCTCACTCTTTTCATCATACATTTAGTTTGCAAAACTTAAAAAAAAACCCAATACTTAGCCATGAAAACAGGATTCAAGCCAATTATGTCTCAATAAGGATGACAAACACCAAATATAAACCACCTTAAGCCATCACATTTGTTTCGTTGAGTGTTCTGGATGAAGCAACCCAGGGGAGTAGAAAATAAACCACATGATAATCATTTACAGCTTGTTTTTTGAATAGGCAACATAGCCTTCCGGTCTCCCAGCTGTTGGCCAGTTCCCTCTGTATTATGTGCTGAATGAAATAAGACATCTTTCTGTAAACCTAACCTTTAAAGATATAGCAGGCATTTACTGCATAAGGGCCTTCTTCTATACGGTACATATTATTCTATAACCTCAGTGCCAATTTCTAGTCACTTAGAAAGGAAGATCCAGCCCTGGCTGGTGTGGCTCGAGAGCCAGCCTGTGAACCGCAAGGTCACCGGTTGGATTCCCAGTCAGGGCTCACGCCTGCGTTTGAGGGCCTGCGAGGCAACCGATCCTCGCTATGTTTCTCTCCCTATCCCCCTTCCTTCACCTCACAAAAGAAATAAAATCATTTTTCTTAAAAAATAAAATCATTCTTAAGTATCTAGAACAAATGACAAGTAGTTCCACTGTGTCGAGACCATATGTATCGCCCGTTTAAGGGACCCTGACACCATTTAAGCCGCTCGCAAAGCTTTACCAGGGATACAAACGAAAAGGCTCCGGGGAAGACCGGCGGCAGGGGCGGGGGAGAGAAAGCGGGCAAAGCCACCAGCCGCACCTTCCTGCCGCCTTGGATCCAAGTGGATCACATGGGCCCTTAGTCTGTGAGCTGAGAACAGTCGAAATGGGCGTCGACTAAGAGAAGGGTCAGTTAAGACTCGCAGATGGTTACTCACAAAATGCGACAGAGCAGATGCCCTGGAGGAAAGCTAGTGCCCACATCAACTGGGCGTGAGGGCAGCGGAGGCACATGGGCAAGTGACGGAAACCACAGCCATGGAAGCCTCAGGTGCAGGACCCTTCCGGAAGGCCCCGAAGCGGGCAGGCGCTTCCGCACGGAGTCAGGTTCCCAGCAGAAAGAGAGGAGGAATTGAGATCGCGGAGACTCCCACCGCGACAAGTCTGGCAACAAGTCCGCGGGCGCTGCCGCCCGGGCCACAACAACCGCATGGCCGAAGCTACCTCAGGCGACGTCCTCCGCAGCCGGACGGAAAAGAAAGTTTGCAGCAGACGCACGTACTTAGATACTGCGAACAGCCCCGCCCCTTCCGGGCTTGGCCCCGCCCCCGCTGCGCGCGGCGCGGCCTGGTCGGTGCCCCGCCTCTTGGCTTTAGGTGGGTTGTCGCACACACCTGAAGTGTATGTTCAGGAGGCTTTGGGAATTCCAGTAGAGCCTTTCAAGGCTTGTGAGGACCTCAGCTCGAGCTCGTTCACTGAGTATGTAAGTGATTAATCTACCAGTTCTGTTTCCGCGAGCAGACAATGCCCTACAACGGGGCTCCCATTTCCTAGTACTTGATGTTTGCTAGGAACTGGTGGTTTTGAGCATCCCGATTTACGAACCAGTTACCAGAAAAAACGGAAGCTTTTGTATTTTCCCTATATTATAGCAATAGCTACTCTTACTATTTTTATCGATAATGATATTAGATGGTTAAAAAACATTCATAAATCAGCCAATTGCTTTGTTCATGAACATGTAATTTGCTATTAATTATCCTGTGTTTTATAGGTATACTAGCTTTATTGCAGGCCACAGATGTTGCATTTTTTTACAAATTGAAAGCAAGACCTTCCACCAGCATAAAGATTGCAACTGGCTTTATTGCCAGTAGTCTGGAAACCAATCTGCAATATTTCTGAGGTATGCCTGTATTACTCTTGTTTCTCTCAGTTATTATATACATTGAGCCCTGACTGCAAAACACTAGGCTTAGTGCTGGAGAAGACAGACTGGTGATGATCTTGTTGCCAGAAAGAATATAAGCATATAATGAAACAATTGCATGGTGAAAGACACATCATTTCTCCTTTAAAAACCACTGCAAAAAAAATTTATCTTGAAGAAATATTGTATGAAAATCTAAACCTAGCAATACAAATTGCGATTGTACTCACTTTACGAAATTCCTCTCCATGTAAGTTTTGATGACTGCTTTACAGGGGTTTGAATTTGGGGTCCCAAGTGGGCACTGTTTCTTCTGTCAAGTAGTGTCTTGAGCCTCAGCCTGCTATCACAGGTTCTGGGTGAATATTAGTTCTATAACCTAATTTTGCAACTTGGGCAACCACCTCCACCAGGGCTTTGCCTGCAACTGGGTGGGCCATTTTACTGAAAGTTGTAGAGGAGGGTGTGAAAATTAATTCTAAACTTTTTGTCTGTTTTCTTTCACTCAGCATAATTATGGGCATTTGGATTGTTTCCAGTGTTTGGCTATTACAAATAAAGGTGCTATGAATATCCATACATAAAGTCTTTGTATGAACATGTGCTTTTAATTCTATTGGTAAATACCAAGGGATGGAATGGCAGGGTAGGTGTATGTTTAATTTTGTAAGAAACTGCCAAACTGTTTTCCAAAGTGGTTATACCATTTTACATTCCCATCAGCAGTGCTTAAGTGTTGTAATTGTTTGTAATTCTTGTCAACACTTGGTATGGTCAGTCTTTTTATTTTACACAGTCAAATAGGTGTGTGGTGGTATTTCATTGTGCTTTTAATTTGCCTTTCCCTAAAGAATAATGAGCATCCTTTTACATTCTTATTTGTTTTCTGAATATCTTCTTCAATGAAATGTCTATTTAAATCTCTTACCCACTTAAAAAATTGAGTTGTTTGTTTATATTTGAGATTTGAGGGTTCTTTATATACTTGGGATACAAGTTTTTTTATCAGCTAGCATTTGCAAATATTTTCTCCCAGTCTATATCTTGTCTTCATTCTTTTAACAGTGACATTCAAACAGATGTGTTCTTCATTTTGATGAAATTCAATTTTTTTCTTTGTGAATTTGATTTCGGGTATTATGTCTAAGAAACTTTACCTAACTCCAACTTACAGAAAGTCCCCCCCCCCACCCCGAACTGTAGCCCTACTTAATGATCCCTCAGAAGAATAAATATGTCCTTTTCAGGACCATAGATAGATCACTCAACTAGGCTCATCAAATGATCATTTCTATCCAAGATTCCCTTTAAATCCCTCACTAGCTATGTTTTGGTGAACTTTGTGATGAATTTTGCCCAAATCCATAAGCCTCTCAGCATCAAAAGACTCACCCTAAACCAGATCCTCAGAAACCTCATAAATATCCTGCCTTTGCCCTCTCCATTCTGAGATGCTATTAAGACTGTCAAGGCAGTGGTAACCCTTACTTCCCTTACCCCTCCCTTCATTGTAAGTATTTGTGATAAGCAATAAACTTGGCTTTGCTTTATCAGCAGATTATTTTGTTGGTCTTTTCAGCGAGTCAGCAGCCATAATTGAAAGAGAGAGAGAGAAATGAGAGAGAAAAATGTCTTCAAAAGCATAGGAAATAGATGGACAGATTAGAAGAGTGTACATCCACAGTATGTGTATATGTGTGTGTTTTTTAAACAACCTAAATGTCCAGAGATTGGTAAAATTAATGATAATACCTCCATACAATGGGATGGAAATCCTATTCTGGCCTGGTAAATATATTTACCCACCTCTTCCAGACTATTTCAGCTCATGTCTCCTCAAACCTCCTCTTTCCCTTTCTTAGCTGGTAACTTATTATCTCAGTCGGGATTCCTTAAGAGACAGAAATCACGCAGTAATTTAAACAGGAACATTTTAATATCAATAATTATTAATTATAACGGGATTATCTATTAAGAGATAAAATTGTAAAGAATATAATATGGAAGTAGCAGATATAGGGAACCACTGCTCCCTCCAGGCTGAGGCAGAGCTAGCAAGGGACAAATTTGGTAGTGGCCCCTCCACACTTTGTGACTCACTGAATGATAAAGTAAGCTGCTCCCTGGGTTGCTATGTGAAGCTGGCCACAATGCACTGCTGGAGCCTGTTGAGAGAAAACCCCAACCAGAAAATGAAGCTCCTTCCTCCTGCAGTCTCCCTTCAGCACCCTCTACTGACAAACTTCAACATTGTGCCCTTGGCAAAGGGAAATTGTTTATATAGTCTAGCTCCATTATCACAGGGCAGGTAATGAGAAGTAGATCTGGAGATGAAAGACAGTACATTGATAACCGGCACATTCTGGCCTCTCGATTGAGACACTGACACAATGACAGCTACCAGATGGGAACTCACCATCAAACCTGCACCTCTCTGGGCACTGACACACACTTTCTCCTTCTGTCCTCCTATTGCTGGCCAGAGGCTCCTACTAAAGGCTCTTGGCCCTGATCTTATCTCCTGCTCAAAGAGTGGTTCCTTCAGGTATCCTCTCTTTTCTGGCTCATCAATCTCTCTTAGCAATTCCAGCAGAATACAAACAGGTTCGTTTCTTTGTATTTTTAATTTGTTAAGTTTTGGCTGTCAAGTACCCATGCCCACTTCTTTTGATGAAAGCTTGTATTGATGTTACTCAAATTTACAACTCACCTCCAAACTCCACACTCATAGTTTTCCTATTTCACCATCTTCAATGCTGAAGGTGGGGGCAGGCAATGAACATAGACCTGATTTTTGACCTTTCATTTTCTTTACTCTCTCTCTTTTTCTGTCGAAGCCTTTGCTTTTCTTCTTCCTTGCTAATGGATACTTACTTTAGATCATTTCTTGAGATTGCTCTTTCTATACAAAATTCAACATTTACTCCTTTAGGCTTTGCTTTTATTAGTAAAGGGATTTTTGGAATTTAGAATTCCCTTTCCCTTAAAGTTTATTCCCTTTAACCCTTTGAGTGCCATGTGTAATTTGAAATTTGGATCAACATGAGAAAAAATTATATCAATATATAACCCGAGGTACAAAAAAAGAGAACAAAACATAAAATACTAATTATTTCATTGTTATTTACATTTATAGCCATTGAAAAAAGAGTCACTGGGAGCAATGCTGGCACTTTTGGGAAAATTTGTCAGTTTCGCTCACAGCAATGTTGGCACTCAAAGGGTTAAAGGGACTTAAGAAAGTCAACGTAGAAACTCAGTGTTGCCTGATAACCTTTATTAAAAATGTCAGTAACTTCTCATAATACTTAAAATATATTCATTTGCATATAGGGTTGACTTTTGACAAGGAAACCAAGACCATTCAATGGGGAAAGGACAATCTTTTCAACAAATAGTGTTGGGGAAACTGGATATCCACATGCAAAAGAATATAGTTGGTCTCTTACTTTACATTATATTCAAAAATTAACTCAAAATAGATCAAAGACCTAAAACTATAAAATTCTTAGAAGAAAAATAGGGAATATCTTCATCACATTGGATTTGACAAGGATTCACTGACTATGACACCAAGAGCACAGGCAATAAAATAAAAATATAAATAAATTGGACTTCGCCAGAATTAAAAACTTATGAATATCAAAAGACACTGTCAAGAGAATGAATAGTCAAATAAAAGAAGCACAAAAAAAAAAAAAAAAAGAAAGAGAATGAATAGACAGTCCATGCGAATGGGAAAAAATATTTGAAAAGCATATATCTGTTAAGGCATTAGTATCCAGAATAGACAAAAAACTACAACTCAACAGTGGAAAAATAATGCAGTTCAAAACTGGACAAAGGACACAAATAGACATTTCTCCAAAGAAGATCTACAAATGGCCATTAAGCACATGAAAAGAGTTCAATGTAACTAGCCATTAGGAAAATGTAAATCAAAACTACAATGAGATGCCACTTCGCACCCATTACAATGACTTATCAAAAAATCAACAAAATAACAGGGATATGGAGAAATGAAACCCTTGTACTTATTGCTGATAAGAATGTAAAAAGGTACAGCCACTGTAGAAGACAGTATGGTGGTTCCTCAAAAAAGTTAAGCACAGAATTACCCTATCATCCAGTGATTCCATTTCAGGGTATGCACCCCAAAGAATTGAAAGCAGAGACTTAAACAAACACTTGTACCCTAGTGTTCATACCAGCATTATTCATGGTAGGGAAAATGTAGAAACAAGTCAAATGTCTACAAATGGACAAATGGATAAACAAAATGTGGTATATATATATAAATATGATGGACTGTTATTTAGCCTTAAAAAGGGAGGAAAATTTGATATATTCTACACTGTAGATGAACCTAAGTGAGATAAGCCAGGTGAAAAAGGATAACTATTACACAATTCCACTTAGGAGGCAAATTCATAGAGGTAGAATGTAGAAGAGTGGTTGCTAGGGGCTGGGGTGAAGAGTGGATGGGAAGTTATTGTTTAATCGGTACAGAGTCTCTGGGATGATGAAAAGTTATGGAAATAGATAGTGGCGATAGTTTGTGAATGGATTGTGAATGTACATTCCATGAAGTATATTCTTAAGATGGTAAATTTTGCTATGTACACTTTGCCACAATTTAAAAAAATAAAGATAATTTTGCCCTGACCAGTGTGGCTCAGTTTGTTGGGCATTGTTCTGCAAAGCAAAAGGTTGTCGGTTTGATTCCCCATCAGGGCACATGCCAGGGCTGTGGGTTCGATCCCTGATTCTGCAAGTGAGAGGCAGCCAAGCGATGTTTTTTTTCTCGCATCAATATTTCTCTCCTTTTCTTTCTTCCTCCCTTTCCCTCTCTCTAAAAATAAGTAAAATATTTTTTTAAAAGATATTTTAAAAAGAAAAAAGATCCACACCTTCACATGACTTACCTCATCTCTTGCTTCTCCTCTCTTACTACACAGCAGTCACATTGGCCTACTCTTAGTTTTTAGAATATGCTAAACAATTTTCACATCTCAAGACCTTTGTTCTTGCCTGAAATATTCTTATCCCAGATTTTTGAATGGCTGACTTCGTTCCTTTTTTTTTTAAGTAAATTTTATTGATTATATTGTTACAGTAGTTTCAATATTTTTTCCCCTTTGCTCCCCTCCATCCAGTAACCCCCTTCCCTCCAGCAATCCCACACCCCTTAGTTCATGTCCATGGGTCATGCATATAAGTTCTTTGGCTTCACCCTTTCCTTTATTATTCTTAACTTCCCCCTGTCTATTTTGTACCAATCGATTATGCTTCTTAGTCCCTTCACCATTTCCCCATTTCTCCCCCTCCCCTCTCCCAGTTGATAACTCTCCAAATGATCCCCATACCTGTGATTCTGTTCCTATTCTGCTTTGCTTAGTTGGATTTTGTTTTTAGTTTTTAGATTCAGTTTTTGATAGTTGTGGGTTTGTTGTCATTTTAATGTTCATAGTTTTGATCTTCTTTTTCTTAAGTAAGTCCCTTTGACATTTCATATAATAATAGCTTGGTGATGATGAACTCCTTTAGTTTTACCTTGTCTGGGAAGCACTTCATCTGCCCTTCCATTCCAAATGATAGCTTTGCTGGATAGAGTAATCCTGGTTGCAGGTTGCCTTTTATCACATTGAATACTGCTTGCCAGTCCCTTCCTTTCTGCAAAGTGTCCTCTGAGAAATCAGCTGATAGTCCTATAGGCACCCCCTTGTAGGCAACTCTCTGCCTCTCTCTTGCTGCCCCCAGGACTCTCTCTTTATCTTTCACCTTTGGCATCTCAATCATGATGTGTCCTGGTGTGGTCCCCTCTGGGTCCAGCTCGCATGGGACCCTCCGTGCTTCCCGGATCTGTATGTCCAACTCCTTTGCAAAATTTGGGAAGTTTTCCTCATGTTTTTCAATCCTTGCTTCCTCATTCTGCATTGGTTGACTGTTTTTTTCTTATGTTCCAAGTCATTGATTTGAACCCTGGGTTCCTTCCCTTCACCATTGGTTTTGTGTGGATTTTCCTTTGTCTCACTTAGCATACCCTTCACTTCTTCTATTATGCATTTGCCATACTCAAGCATATCTGTCAAGCCTGTGAGCATCTTTATCACCAGTGTTTTGAATTCTGCGTCTGTTAGGATGTCTATCTCCTCATCTGTGAGGTTGCTATCTCCCCGTCGATTAGTTCTCCCACTGGAACCTTGATCTGTTTCCCCTTTTGGGCCTTACTTCTCTGTCTCCTCATTCTGACAGGCTCCTGTGTTTGTTCGCCTCTGCGTCCCAGGTAGAGCTGTCGTTCCTGTTATGTTGTAAGGGACAGAGCCTTAGGGATTCATCAGTACAGGGTGACCTGTTTCACCACGTTGTGGTGCTGTATGTGGGGGAGGGGTCTGAGAGGGAACAATGCCACCTTCCCAGCACTTGCCCCATTTCCAGGCACCTCTCCCACTTCCTCACCAGATTGGCGCCCCTCTAGTTTCTGCCCTGGCTGTTGTTCCCAGAGTGGGTGGGTCTGTGGACGTTCTAGGACCGTGGGAGCCCTTTAAACAAGTGGATTCCCCTGAGACTGGCAGTTTCTTCATCCACCCCAACCCCCACTGGTGTGCACAGTCAGAAGCAGTGAGGCTTGATTTTCCCTGGTGCTGGAACCGTGAGCTGGGAGGTCCGGTGAGGAGCTGGGAAAGCTCCCCAGGTGTCCCTCCTGACTTTTTAAAACGTGTGACTGCCTTTTCCACCGGCCTCCCACTGCCGCCACTGTTGCCACCACCACACCGCGTCCTCTCCACCCCAGCTCTGCCCCTCCTAGCTGTCAGGATGCATATTTCTTCTTTATATCTTTGTTTGCTGGACTTCCATGCAGTTTGATTTTCTGGAGCTTCTGGTTGTTTCTAGTTTTGAGGTAGTTGTATTCCTTCTTACTTGTGGAGGGAGACGCAGCATGTCTGTCTATGCCTCCATCTTGGCCAGAAGTCTTCTTTCCTTTTTTGATCTCAGTTTTTATGCCAGTTTTTCAGTGAGACCACACTTGCCCCACCTATCAAATGTGGGCCCACTACAAATCATCTCCCCTTTTGTTTTCTTCATGATCTGTAATTATCTTGTTTTTAAATGTATATACTTTTGCTATCTTCACTGGACTATGCATTTTGTAAGAGGAAAGACCTTGTCTGTTTTGTTTACCTTTTTATTCCTAGCACTTAATACAGTCCCTAGAACTTAAAAAGTATCTATTAAATGGATGAATAAATGAATTATAGATCTGTATGTGCTGATTTGGAATATTTTTCAAGATCTATTGAAATTTAAAAGCAAGTTGCAGAAGGTATTTAGTTAAATCTATTTTTTGGTAAAAGAAGAAGAACATGTATTTATATGATTGTTTATCCATACAATATTTTTTAAGCGGTTATAAAAGAAACTGTTTACAATGTATATTTCTGAGAAAAGTAAAATTTTTATTTTTTATTGCATACCATTCTCCACTGTTTGGAGTTTTACTGTGTGTATACAGTTTTATGATTAAGTTAAATTTAAAAAAGAATTATTAAGGTAGTACATTTGCTCTGAAAACTGCAAAAAAAAATACACCATTTCTAAGATTTGCCCCTTCAGCCCTGACTGGCATTATGAAAGTGTTTGGTATTCTCCAGCAATGAGCACATCCCTGGGGGTTGATGGTCTCTGGGTTGCTGGACTGAGTTAATGCTGCCAGTTGTAAACAAACTGAAATCACGTCAAGGGACAAGTTTTGTGGTTTAATCTGATATAGCAGTTCATTAAAAATAACATTAAAAAATAGCCATTCTTTGATAGTATAAACAGGATTACCTTAGAAAGTTTACTTTTTGTAGGTAGACATACATCTGGATTCAGAGTATATGGGACATTTTTTCTTATAAGCTGTCAGAATCTATACTCTGTTCTTACACATGTAAATCTCATTAGTAAATTAATACATTTGGCCCTCAGTCCTTTTACATATTTAGTGAATGACTTGGAGAACCTCCTAGTTCCCCTAGATGTTTGTAGCAGAAAATGAGGTTGAAACTGGAAGGAAGTTAGCTATAATAACCATATGCTTGTGCTTTCCCGTGCTCAAGAGTAAGCATGTCAAAATAGAGTTAATGCAAGAGAAATGTAAATGACCCTAGTCATAAATACATGACTTTTATATATAAGATCCTTTTACCTCAGGCAAGGTTATTTTTAAACATAATATTGACATTAAGATAATCATAGCATTTATACCTCTCGTCAAGGTTAAAGTTCCAAATCTGTGAAAAATACATTAAATTGTCAGAAAATGGTGCACTGATCTGAATGAAAGTTGATTCTTAAACACTTGAAGTACATGAACTTTACTGAGATAATTTTGGTGAAAATTACCTAAATTACTTATGATTTCTGCCCGGATCTAAAATAATGAGTGGCTTTAATTGTCAATATGAGACAGCAGGGTTTTCCTTTTCTGTTTAAAAATTCAACTTGTATGTTAAAAGTAAGGCTTGCAAAAAACTACTTAAGTCCTATGACAAAATCTGAATGTAATGGAATGTTATTAACATTATTCAAGCTGACCAATGGGACCTGAGGGGAAGTCTATGAGGGGACTTCAGGGAAAGTTTTCTTTTTTGATGAAAATGCACATAGGGGAAGAAATAGCTCTTCTCTCCTACATATTACCATCTGTGAAAGAATTCCTGGCATCGCTGAAGCCATTTTGTTAAATGAGGGGAGCTTGCCAGAGATGGCAAAGTAGGAAGGAGAATAAACCAAGCAACTTAAAGACATTGAATAGTCAACAAACTAACCAGCCAGGGAGCCATTCCAGCTTAGGCTTCTTGTCATGTGAAATAATACACTTTCCTACTGTTAAAAACATATATTTATGAGTGATTACAAAGAGAGTTAAGAATGTGGAAGTAATTGAAAAATTCAAACTAAGGTTAAATTATGTTATTCGTACCTTAGCAATGATTAATAAAAATCGTACCCTGAAATTAACATCCTATTAAACTTCAACACAGTGTAGGTTCTGAATGTTTCTTCCACAATGTCTTCTTGTACATATGCTTCAGAGTTTCTCTGTGTTCCAGTGGTATTCTGGTAAACAGGATCTAAAGAAAAAACAAAACCTAAACTCTGATTTGTGGCATTTGCAGATTCCTGTGGTGTAAATACCTAATTATATGGGCTGATTTCAAGCTACTATTTAACCACTAGCTCACAAAATACCTGAATACTTGAATAATTAACAATAGTCTTTCATAACACACCATCGTCCCTGTAAGCTGAATTGCTGGGTTGAAGGACTGAAAGATAAATGCATCTTCATACTTAATACAGGCCAACTACTTTCCAAGTTATGGTACCACATCCTTGTCAATACTTGCTCTTTTAAGAATTTAAACATTTTCATTTGATAAATATGAAATGATATTTACTTCTATTTTAATTTGCATTTGCCATAAGGTTGAAAAAATAACTTTACATATGTTTTCTTTTCTCTGAAAAAGTTTTTGCATGTTTAGAATCATTTGGTTTTCTCCTTTGTAAATAATAGATTTGCCCAATTTTTATTAGTGTATTTGTAATTCTAAAAATTGATTTATGGGACTTCTTTATTTTTGTTTTATTTCTTATTGTTATTCTATTATAGTTGTCCCAACTTTTCCCCTTTTGCCCTCCTCTGCCCAGCCCAGCCCCCACTCCCACAGTCAATCCCCGTGTTCTTTGATTATTCCCTTCCCCTTCTTTCCACCATTATACCCCTTCCTACTCCCCTTTGGCTACTGTCAGTCTCTTCCATGTTTCTATGTCTCTGGTTCTATTTTGCTCGTTGGGTTATTTTGTTCATTAGAGCCCTCTTATAGGTGAGATCATATGGTATTTGTCTTTTACCAACTGGCTTATTTCACTTAACATAATATTCTCCAGTTCCCTTCATGCTGTTGCAAAAAGTAGGAGTTCCTTCTTTCTTTCTACTGAGTAGTATTCCATGTGTAAATGTACCACAGTTTTTGATCCACTCATCTACTGATGAGCATTTAGGCTGTTTCCAAGTGAATTTGGCTAAGTAGTGGGATACAAAGTCAATATTCAGAAACATTTCTATACACCAACAATGAACTATCAGAAAGAGAAACTAGGAAAAAATCCCATTTACTATAGCAACAAGAAAAATAAAGTACCTAGGAATAAATTTAAGGAGGTAAAAGACCTATACTCGGAAAACTACAGAACCCTGAAGAAAGAAACTGAGGAAGATACAAATAAATGGAAGCCTATACCCTGTTCATGGATTGGAAGAATTAACATCACTAAAATGTCCATACTCCCAAAAGCACTCTATTGATTCAACAGAATCCCTATTAAAATACCAATGACAGATTTATGAGACTTCTTTTACATATTCTGAATGCTAATCTTTAGGTGATTAATAGTTACATGGATTGCACTTAACTTTTCCCAGTCTGTTTTATTTTTCATTATATGTACTGTGTTTTATGTTGTTTGGAATTCTATACTTTTCTCTCTGTTTACCAAGATCCTCAAGCCCCAACACTTCTGAATTTTTGTGGAAGATTTCTGGCTAAAACCAAATCCTTTAAGTTGTTTTTAAAGTCCCTCCTTGATTTACAAATTGGAAACTATATAGTATTTATTCCCAGGATTTTTGTGAGGATTAAATGAAATAATATACATGAAGTATCCCAGCCCCCTTACCTATGCACTTTCTTTCAAAGCAACATAGTTTTCTGACTTGCTTTTCCTTGTGCCTAGAATGCTCTTCTTGTCCCTCCTTACCTTATCAGGAAAATCTTCCTTGATCTTTTAAGACTGAGTCAGGTTCCCATGGCAAATACTCTTGTTGCTGTCCCCATAGCCATCCCCCTCCCCCTTCCCTGATAATGAAACCCTGAATTTGTCTGTGTGATGGGCCTAGTCTTAGTGCAGAGCCAAAGTATATGCCTGCTTCCCCTGCCTCCTGTGGTAAATGCTGGGACTGGTTCACTCAATAGCTACTCTAGTCTGTATTTCTGTACTTCAGAGGTGGAAGAGCTAAGTATTATATATTCCAGGACTCTCTTACAGATAGGATTCCAGATGTGAATGGGGTCCTGCCAATCAAATACATTGATGCAAAATTCTGAATTCTAAGTTGAGTTTTGTCAGGAGAAAATCAAACCAGGAGGCACCCATTTTGCTGAAATATATGCAGCAAAGACAGTGTGCTTCTGGAGTCAGCCACTGTGGGGCAGCTTCCCATATGGCAGGCAAATTCCAGACCAGGGCAGAAGTATCACCTGCCTTGGCAGCCCAGTTCTGTGGAATGACTTTGGAATTTTTTTCCTATAAATTCAGCCCTAGTTTGTTTCATCCCAATGAATCTGTAAGTCACTAATAACCTATAATAAGCCTCTTTCTTTTTAAGCTAACAGACACCTTAGCCCAACCCAGACTGACATACCTTCCTTATACCTGGGGGTGACCCTGTGACCTAGTTCTGACCAATGAGAAAAAAGTAGAAAAGTAGAAGACATGGACCCTAATAATTTTATGAAGCCATCTTACCACTTATGGATTTCTTTTATATGAGAAAATTAATTCCTAGTTTATTTAAGCCACTGTGGTCGGGTCTTTCTTATTAGCTGCTGAATGCATTCCTAACTGATACAGTAAACAAGGAACTATGTGTACAATAGCATTAAAAAATATTTGTGGACCAACTGATGATTTATGAACAAAGGCACTGAAGCATGAAATAGGAATGTGTATGTGTGTGTGTTCTACAACTTAAATGATAGAGTAGGAAGTGGAAGAGAGTAAGGGTAGTGATATAGGTAGGGGTTTCATAGGCCAGCTTAAGAGGTTAGGCCTCACCACTAGATGCTAGTGAACCCTTGAAGGAATTTGAGGTGTGTTACACCATCAGATTTGCTTTTTGTATAGGTTACTTGGGTGCAGCCAATACTGAAGGCAGGGAAAACTGATAAATCTACAAATTATGAAGTAAAAAAATGATGAATACCTGTAATAATGACTCTGATATACATTTGTGAATGAAAGTGTATCTTTAGGGAAATTTTAAAATGTGGAATTGCTAAGTCAGTGTATACGCTTAAAATATCGAGAGATATCGCCAAATTGTAGTTAAAAGAGCTTCCACTCCAACAGTGCAACAGTCCTCATTTCCCCATCCTCACCAGTAATGGGTATTTTTAATTTGTATTCTTTTTTCCCACATCCCTCCATTTAATATTATGTGAGGGGGGGATAAAAATTAGATATTTATTTTTATCAAAAATATACATACTCAAACATTATGAGCCTGGTTAAAACAAGTTAATTCCAGTATGCCAGAAAGTTAGTCATTATTGCTTACCTTCGGAGTCACATTAACCATCCCACCCTATTTTATTGAGATATAATTGACATATTACATTGTTTAAGGACTACAACATAATGATTTAGATATATGTATGTGTTGGGAAATGATTACCACAATAAGTTCAGTTAACATCTATCATCTCACATAATTATAATTTTTTTTCTTGTGATGAGAATTTTTAAGATCTGTCATGCCGAGTTTCAGTATTATTAACTATAGTCACTGTGTTATATATTACATCCCCAAGCATATTTGTCTTATAACTGAATACTTTATATCATTCTGATAGGTGAAATATCTTATTTCATTGCTGTTTAAGTTTATATGTCTTTATAATGAGTTCGAGTATTTTTTCATAAAGATATTAGCTGTTTGATTTCTTCCTATAAATTGCTTATTTATACCATATGCAAAAATTTTCTATGGAGTTACTATTCTTTTTCTTTTTAAATTGTGAGAGCTAATTTTGTATAAAGGAAATTACTACTGTGACTATTCTATATGCTGTGACCTTGTTCACTGTTTTGTTCGTTTTCACCTTGTCTATGATTTCTTCCTTTTTTAAAAAAATCCTCACCTGAGGACTTTTTTTGTGTGTGAGAGAGAGAGAGAGAGAAAAGAAGGGAGAGAGAGCGAGACATCAATTTGCTGCCTCCAGTCCCCAGATCAGGGATCATATGTGCCTAGACCAGGGAACGGACCTGCAACCCTTCGGTCATGGGATGACACTCCTGCCAACTGTGTCACGGTGGCCAGGGCTTCCTTTTGTTTTACAAACTTTTTTTTTTTTTTTGAGATTTATTTATTTATTTTTAGAGGGAGAGAGGAAGGGAGAAAGAAAGAGAGGGAGAGAAATATCTATGTGATCAAGAGATACATCAGTTGGTTGCTTCTTGCACACCGCCAGCTGGAGACCTGGCCCACAACCCAGGCATGTGCCTTGACTGGGAATTGAACCAACGACCCTTTGGTTAACATGTCAGCACTCAGTCCACTGAGCCACACCAACCAGGGCTACAGACTTATTTTTATGCAGTCAAAATTAACCATCTTCTCCTTTATGGCTTGGATTTTTTGTGTCATGCTTCACCTTTTCATCTTTAACCCTTCATCTAATAGCACTAACCAGCCAGAGAAGACATGCCTGACTTACACTGAGTAGCCTACATGCATTGTCTCAGTTGTTATTTTATATTATTTTATATTAGCTTTGTGAGCCAAGCATAGGAGGGCAAAAAGGCAAGGGGAATTTGTTGAGGGCAAACTAAGCCAAATGCGTAACACAATGAGGACTGGCAGCAAAGAAGGAGGCTTTCTAACCAGACTGAGGGGTAGCAAACTTCAGTGCCTGAAGCACCCAGGCAGCTAACAGGGCAGGCAGCCTTGCAGAGCCGTTAAGAGCCAGAGCCTCAGAGCCAGGCTGCCGGAGTCTGAAGCCTGCCTCTGCCATGACGAGGTGTGCAACCCTGGGCAAGCTTCTCATGCTCTGTGAATTTTTGTAATCCATTTTTAAAGTCCATGAATATCCTTAATATCATCACAATCACTCATTTAGGTGGGTTCGAAACTGTAAGGTCAAACAAATGAGATACTGAACAATTAAGTTGTGAGTTGTCAAGACGGATAGTCATAAGATATACAAGATAAGTATAAGTGGGTTAAAATGTCCATACCATGTGATGTATGTGAAGAAAATAAAGTTTCTTTCTTCATGTCCTGTAGCCAATCTCTTCTTGTTCTGGAATCCCTCCCTTAAAGAGAAAACATCTGTCAATGGACTGACTATTAAATATACAGTCAAGTAGAAGCTGAAACTCCATCAGGACTGTTTTCCCCCCTCAGTGGGCTTCTTACCTGCCCTTCCCCTTTCATTCCTGGTTAGCTTTAGGGAGAAGTTATGTACCTAAGGAGGTGGAAGGTGGGCCTGCAGGCTCCCATGCCTCCTGTTTTCTGGACCTAGACCTGCCAGTGTGTCTGTTACTTCCATGTGGTGTGGGCATCACTGCTGTGGCCCTGCGTCTTGCCTCCAACCTCCAGTTTTGAGGGACCCCCTATTCTGCCATTTCCTGATTCCTGGTTTCCTGGCCTGGATACTCTCAGCAGCTTCTGTTCCTGGCTGCCCATGCCAGCTGCCCTCAGGATCTGTCCTCAGCCATTACCTCTCACTCCCTGCCCATGGTGCCCCCCCCTTAACATGGGCATGGCTCTGGGGGGAATCCAGGGCTTCCCCATGGGTCTGTATTCTCACAGGCTTTGCCTAGAGGACTGTGGCAAGGCCAGCCCTTGTCTCCATTTCCTCTCTACCTGATGCTTCCGTGTTCTACCCAAGGCAGATGACAGTGATATCTGCACTGTGGCCCTTCTCCCTGCCTGCACCTTGGCCTGACTCTCCCCAGTCTCTTTTACCACTTAGAGTAAATCTGTTTATAGACCTCCAGTCTTGGCTTGCATACAGACGGAAATGTCAGAATTTAGAATTCCATTTTCTCTCTTGATAAACTTTGAACTTCAGGTCAATTATCTTGCTAGAGATTCTGAGTCAGTTTTGTAACCTCAAAGGCGTATAATGACTTCATTCTAGAAGGAATCTGCTCTTAATCAGAGGCCTTTAATTCAGTGAGTAGGGAGGGCTACAGGCGACCATATTAGTTTAATAATTAATATAGGATCCCCTCCTCTCCTTAGCAAATGACTAGGTGCCCTAAGGAAATTCACTCACACAGGTGTTCCCCAACTCATCCTCTATAAGGAACTGGGATTTAAGTCTCTCTAGAATCTATTTCTTTTTCCCACCGCTTCATACCTCCCATTCCTCGCATCCTCAAGTTTGACTAAAGGTGGATCTTAAGTAACAGCTATCACCTCCCATTCATTTTTGCAGGAAGCTCTGCTTCCTTTCAACAAGGGAAGGGAGGGCACTGTGTAATCAATGTGTGTAACCCTAGAGTGGCCATAAGCCTAGGATGGGCTTGCATAGTTGGGGTGGGGAGACAGCAGACCAGCAGATATTGTTTATGTCTTGGGTCAAGCCATTCTCACCAGCACCATCAGTCCAGACATTGTCCAGCCTCCGATCTTGGCGATCTGGCCAGAGAGTGAACAGAACCACCTGGGCCTAGTCAGTTCTGAGTCCCCATGTGGCTGCTCTCAGGCCAGGTGTGGCGAAGAATTAGCAGCTTTTTTTTCTTGTTCTGCTCTTGTCCTGAAGTCAGTTCTCCTTTTCAAGGCAGTCTGTTCTCTATGTCCCAGAACATCACACTTCTAGCCTGACTGGGCACTGGTGGAACTGGACTCTTTCTGAAAAGAGGATCTATCTGGGAATAGCTTTCCACTTCCCACCTTATTCCTTCTCTTGACTGTCATATTTCTGACATTGCACACCACTTTTTCACTGAACTATGGCCTACCTTTCAAAAGGACTCTGATATAGATAGGGTCTAACAACAGCAAGAGGCACAGATGGGCTACACACAGAGTAGAAACAATCTTGCACAGGCCTTTTTGTTTATATACAACTTAATTTTTTAAAAAATTTGACCCACACAATATACCCATCTATGTAAAATATTAAGATGTGTTATAATAGTATACATTTAAAATTTTAAATTGAGTAATTTCATAACTTATTTGATAATAAGAATGTTTAAAATCAATTCTCATTTAGACTCACATTGTTTTAAATGGCCCCCACTTTCCAATGGCCATAAAAATGGACACAAGTGATTTAAGTTCATCCCCAGGGTTCCCCATGGAGATACTTCTTGGTCCCAAGAGGGGAGGAATGCATGAGTTTCTTTAGTAACATTCATATGTACAGGAAATGACTATTGACATAATCTTTAAGCCTAATAGTTAAGATTATTTTTCAGTTTATAATTTAAAAGCTTCTGACAGCCAAATGCTGTGGTATAATTTATAATGAAAGAGTTTGAGTGATTGAGGTATATTTCACTGAGCTGGTTTCTCTTATGAGTTGAAACTAAGACTTGTGTAAACATGGGAAGGGAAGCCCTTCCCAGGTTTTTGTAGTTAGGCAAGAATACTTAATGTCCCTCATTCCCAACTGTGCTGCAGTACCATCTGGGCCATACTCAAAGTTTACAGGAAGCAAATCTATAGGATTTAAGGGGCATTAATTTTTTTTCTTCAGTAAAACAGTCACATGTAAGACCACCATCTACCAGTATGTAATAAAAATACACATTAATTTCTTTGAGATATACAATTTTATAATATTCCCCTAGTGCTCCTTTAAAAAATTTGGAATCTCAGCTTTTGGATATTTTTAAGTTATAGTAATAATAAAAACAAAACTAAAAAATTAAAAAGTGTGTACCATGAAGAAAGACAGCAGTAGTATACTACTAATTTAAGTCATTTGGGAAACTAGATATCATATCTTCTAGCAATGATTAAGAAAAAAAAGAATTTGTCACCAAATTAAGACAGAATCTATCAGTTCTGGAAGAGTCAAAGTTCATAGCTTTTCAAATAAAATACATGATTGATATAATCTGCAAATAACCTATATGTATTAGGAAAAAACATTTAGATTAAGTCATCCTTTCAAAATAAGATCTCTAATATGTAAATTTGGATCAAAGCAATCTGTTTATCAGGTTGGCCAAAAAGTCCATTAATTTTTTTCTATAAGATTGTTCTAGTAGCACTTAGTTGTCTTTAACTTCATTTGAAACAGTTTTGTTACATTGTATTGTGACAGCTGTCATATCAGTGTGCATTTAAAAACAACTTATCAAAATTGGTGAATTTTTGAGTAGCCATTTTAATATTGAAAATGGAAGAAAATAAGCAACATTTTCAGCATATTATGTTTTATTATTTCAAGAAAGGTAAAAATGCAACTGAAATGCAAAAATAAATTTTTCAGTGTATGGAGAAGGTGCTATGACTGATTGAACATGTCAAAAATGATTTGCAAAGTTTTGTTCTGGAGATTTCTCACTGGGTAATGCTCCATGGTCTGATAGACCAGTTTAAGTTGGTAGTGATCAAATTGAGACATTAAATGAGAACAATCAATTTTATACCATGCAGGAGATAGCTGACATACTCAAAATATCCAAATAAGTAGAGTTATTGGTGAAAAGAAAAATGGATCTTTTATTTTACGGAAAAAACTAAACGGACTTTTTGGCTAACCTAAAATAGTTTCTTCTCCCTGTCAGCTAAGAACAATATAATTTTATATAATGCCAACAAGCAACTTATCTTATAATGATGATAAATACAACTCATGTGTAGATTTCTAAGGGAATCATGTTGGCCACTATGAAGATGTCTTTATTGGCTTATTTGCTCAGAATGGCATTATGATATACTGAGGCTGAAAGAAAAGATTAAATAATGTGCTGGAAAATACAGAATTACTGCTGTCTACTCCAGAGAGAGACAGAGAGAGAGCGTGCACGCTACCAACCTTACTGGAGCCTGAGTACTTTCTTTTTAATTGATTATAACTGGTTAGTTGCTCTCATGGATATAAAATGAGGCCTTTTGAGAGAAAGAGAAATTATTGAATAAGTTAACCTAAAAAGCAATTACTAAAGTAATTACTGTGCATTTCAATAAGGTCAGTCAGCATTTTTCTTTTTGTAGTATCTTCTAAATTTAAATAGTCTCCATGAATAGATAAGATTAACATTAAGTATGTCTATAATCTACAGATTGAAGTCATTGGGTCCAAAAAGCCTTATAAAAATGTAGAACCACTCTTTATTACCAAGTAATGTGTGGATATCCCCAACTTTATCCCAGACATCCACCTCCACAGAACTTTTATTTTCCACTTCATTCCTTTTATTATTTTTATTTTTTTAAGGGGTATGTATATGCCCTGGCCAGGTGGCTCAGTTGGTTAGTGTCACCCGTTGCACCAAAAGGTTGCAGGTTCGATCCCTGGTCACACCACATACCTAGGTTGCAGGTTCAATTGGGTACATACAGGAGGCAACCAATCAATGTTTCTTTCTAACATTGATGTTTCTCTCTTTTCCCTGCCTCTCTCTCTAAAAAATCAATGAACACGTCCTCAGGTCAGAATATTTTTTTAAAAGGGGGTATATTATACTTTTAACATAGTTTATTGATAAATAATTGGCATACAATAAACTGCACTGTATTTTTAGAATCAGAAAAAAAAACAATATTTCTAAAGTCTGTTGGAATGTATGCCTCCAAAAAGACATTTCCTCCCCCCCCCAAAAATTATGATTATAAAGCAATTTAAATGTATGTCATATCACTAAGAGAGCAGAGTGAACTGACAGAAATTTAAATGCGGATTTCCTTTGCAGATTATGGAATAATATTCTGATCCAAATGTACCCCCTTCCCAGTCTTAATATATACTCCATTAAGGAGAGAATGGTGAAGAAGTTAATGCCAAGTAGATATCTAGTACAAAGATTTTAAAATATACCTTCAGTATTTGTTAAATAGCTACAGAGACAGATGCAAATTTAACAGCCTAATTTTCAAATTAGCAATTACAGAGACAGATGCAAATTTAACAGCCTAAGTTAATTTTCAAATTAGCACTTTATTTTATTTTAGTAATATCCCTTATCCTGACCATGCACTAATTAAAACAGCATGCCCCCTTGAACTTTTGAGTGAAAACAGGCAATTTCTTCTCTTCTGTTAACATATTTAGCAATTTACTAAAAAGTTATGAAAACCTATGACAGAAATATACTTCTTTGGCATTAAAACATTTATAACTGTACAAGAAGAAATAAGAAGTAATACTATGAAAGGCAAAGTAACCATTTAACAGGATGACTTAGAAAAGTCTGATAATTGAACAAAAATCACGATTTTTTTCCCAATTAAATGCTTTAAAGACTGTAGCCAAATAGATTTTTAGCAAGAAAGCAATTTTTCTGGAATTCCTGCTGTCAAATTTAGTGTTTACAGTTCATTTTCAGGTAACTTTAAAGAAGTTGTGATTTCATTCCTTAACACAGAAGGTTATTCTTAGCACTTTTTATGCCAATAACTTATAATAGTGAATGGCTGAATCCATTTCTCATTTTACTTTTTATCCCTTTCAGTGTTATATGAGTCAATGTATTCACAAATCTTTAAATATACAAATATTTTTGCTACATAATAATAAATACAAAGCTTTGATTACATAAATTTTCTTTTGAAGACATGCTTCCATCACATTACAAGCAGATATTCACATTAAAGTAATAAAAATCACAAACTATCAGATATGGACCAAATCATGCTCATGTTCAGCTGAATCAGCTGAATGATAGTTTCTGCCTTCAAATGGTCTTATACTTCATTTCACTGCCAAAAGCTGGAAGAAAACTGAGGTGAGGAGAAAACAAAGTGGTGGTTCAACTACAGTTTTAACTCAACCAAGCCCATTAATATGCCTTTCTATTTGCTAATGTTTAATCAAATTCAGCAACTTTAAAACAGGGTCACTGAGAAATAAATGAACTTTACAGTTGGAAAGCGGAACAAGAGACTGAGGAAAAAAACAAGGAAGGGAAATAAAAGGAAATATAAGTCATGACAAAAGAGACTTGAGATTTTTATTTAGGTGTTTCTGTTGCACCCTGTTTTGAGGTTCAGTATGTTCCCTGAATATCATCTCTACTTCATGGCTCTGACCCCCAAGAGCCTGTTGAAAAGTGAAACCGCTGGTACAGTCCTTGGGCACCTGACTTGCAGTGTGGTGGGAGAGGCGCAGAGCAGAGGGCCTTCCCTGGATGTAGGTTCAAAACAGGGCAGGTTCAGGGGGGTCTGCTCTGGCCTGATGTACCTCAGGATTGTCACTCGGTGTCTTCTGACCCCCTCGAGGTGCAGATCAGTGCCAGAATTCCCAAATCAGACAGGATTTCTCCCATTTCATAATGGCCAAGTAGGTTGACTGTGAACAACAACTGATGAGGGTAGAAGGAGCCTGGCCAAAGCTGTGACTGAGGGTCACAGGGCCTAACTCTCTTTAGGGTGGCTGCACCCACACCTGCTAGTCCGGTACCTGAAAGAGAGTGGGGGTAGATATGGGGTGACCAGGGAGGAGGGTGACGAATGCTGCTGCCCAGTGACACCCATCTGCTGTTCACACTGGGATGCAGGGATTCTGAATGCCCTCCATAATTTGGAAACATAATTAGATACAATCCTCTAGGATGGTGGGCAAGCCTGTCCTATGAGGCAAACCATTTCTAATACTCCAAACAAGCTTTCTGAGGGGAAGAAAATAACTAGTTCTAGAAGTTATTGCCTCATCATATTACCTCAGCAGTCATTTCACACTTGTTCAGCTGAAACTGAATAAATGATCTCACACTGTCCAACTGAAATGGCTTCTTAGACCAACTTTAAGCATAGACTGGTTTTTACAAAAATGAAATATTAGTGTATTACAAACACAGCTTTTATTTTTTAAAACTGGGAAGACAACCAATAGATATCAGCCTTTCAGTTTGTAATGAATACACTACAGAAAGTGTGTGTATTCTGTGGATATATATAGTTTTTTTGCTTTTGTGTGTCTTCTCTTTACCAGTTGTTTCTCCTACTCTGTATAGTAAAGACTGTCCCTCACACTAAATAGGTAAGTTGTGTGTTTTATACAAAACTATTTCATTCCACATTTTAGATTGGACAGATAAATCTGAAAATCATCTATGGATTCATATATAAACTTTCAGAAATGATGGTTGTTAAGTCTGATATAATAAATATAGAATTATTTCATACTATTTGAAAACAATAGACACCATTTTCTTTCATCACCCATCAGAGGACAGCCTAAGGCTGTGAGTCTGCTGGAATATTGCCATGATTTGCTTTTTCTCCAGAGACAGAATGCTTCAGAAACTGACCGGTAGCACCAATGTATAATCTTGATCTCATGGGCCATTTCTAAAAAAAAAAAAAAAAAAAAAATTAAACAATCCAAAAGTTAGTATTTATAACAGATATAAGATAATCTGTAATAGTAATAATAATAATTTCAAATACTTCAATGCAAATGCAGTCTTATGTAGCTAGTAACAATTGTAATTTTGAAGTATAGGGGACAATATGAAAAAAATAATTATTAATGCTAACTATAAAAAAATATATAATGACTTTGATTATAACTGTATAAAATAATATGTGTGCATGTGGGGAAGAAATCATAGAGAATGAGTGTAGTTAAGTGGAGGAAAATAGATCTTTCCACAATGTTTTAATTTCAAACTAAACCTAAAACAAAAGCCTAAAACAAGATCCTAGTCCTTAAGGTTTTTTTTTTTTTTAAGTTTATACACGGTAAGTGTTATGTGTCAACACTTGTCAAAGAACTACAGTGAGGAGCTATCTAAACATTTTATCTAGCTAAAAGAATAGCTGAGAAATTACAAATATTAGAACATCTAGATTAAATGTCTGGATACACTAGCATCACAGAGCTCTACTCTTAGTAATTACCACATTTGTATTCTCATTTGTGACTTTTTCTAAATTCATCTTTAAAATGAACAATCTCTCAAACAATATAATTTGTTGCCAAATAGGCATGATAATGGAAAAACATTACATAAGAGCTTTTGGAGAATAGATCTTTCTCTTTTGGAAGGTGGTATCATATAATAAGTTTAGTTCTAAAGTTCTTGGAATACTAGAGATTATAATACCTTTGGTTAACCAAAAAATGCAAATAATCAGAATATTTTTATTTGCATTAGATTAACCAAAGATGGATTTAATATGTAAGCATTTGGTAGTGTCTGTAAAATAATGTGTTATAGGTGGTTTCAATTTGTATGTAAAATCTTTTTCCTGTGAACCTGCACAGCACATGGTTATAGCTCTCCTATGGTACATAAAACATTCTCCCTTCTGTATTTTCGTCTTTGTCTCTATCCTATGTTCATTTAGGGGAGGGATTGACTCCTACCCTAACTTTATTCACTCTGCTAAGAGTGCTTTGAGCATAGTAGGCACTTAGTAAATGATATTAAAACAGACTAGTCACTTGTTCAACCATCGTTAATTTCATTAAGAGGTAATCTTTGACCTTGTTTCATTATCTCTAGAGTTGTCTTTTAAAATCAAAATAATCAATCCAGAGGACAAATGAGATTTAATTTTTCTTAAAAAGAGTTATAGGGCTACAAAAGCAATTGGTACATGAATCAAGTGCAAAAAAAATCTTGTTAAAGTTATTGTTACCTGAAAATTATGGCTCTAACATTATTCAAAAAAGCACTGCAAGAAACCAAGGTGAAAAACAACTCAATTTCTCATCAGAATTATCTCTCTCACAAAGGAGCATTTAACAGATGCTTTTTGTAGTAAAGTATATTTAATGTTAAAAATGTCAAGTCAGAAAAAATCTAATATTAATGATATGTGAATAGCAATCTAATGCACACTGTAATACAAACCCTTAATGAGTGAATTTTCAGCTGAGATTGTTAAACAGGGTGGGGAAAAAGCAGGTTTACAGTTGTGAGTATGCAAAACACAGAATTTATTCTTGTATTATTATTAATTATTGTATTTTCCACATGAACAACTGTAAACTTAATTTTGCTCCAACCTGTATATAACACATGAATGGGAGTGTCCATAATTAGAAATATTTTAAAATCTATATTTAATATTTAAAGTTAGATAAGGCTATAATCATGTTGATTATATTTGTGAAGTAAATTTTGTTAAACCCCACCACGGAATTTTAAGTTTAGTTAATATTAGAGGATGTACTTTTTACCACATTTCAATAATGATTATTCAGTAATTTATTTAACACTGATATACTTAAGGCTAACTCATAATTTTGTGTTTTGTGTGTGTGTGTGTGTGACTCAATGCTTCAGAATGGTGGAACCGAACATTTGAAAATTTAGGTTTAGGAAATATAGGGAAGATGGCATATTTTGAACAGAAAGTCAGATCAATGTAGAATTTCAAAACAAGTCTAAGAGAAAAGGACAATGCAGAGTCTAAATACTGACCAATATACCTATATGTAATGTAAAAAAATCATACAAAAAGCATTCCCTTGTCTAACTTTGTACATTACAGAATTTGAATCTATTAATCAGCTCACTCAACATATATACCAATTTATTATAAAAATTACATAAGCAGGTTATAGTTTTTCTAACACTTGGTGGCTGTCTAGTCCATGATTGTTAACCTTTATTAAAACGTACTGAAATTTACTACTTGGGAATGCAAACGATCTCATTCTGTTCTTACCAGTTTTACAAAATAAAAAATTCAACATTGGTTGCCTAGGACTACACATGGACAGATAATTCCATTGTTCCATATTTCAAGAATATTTAATTCCTGAAACTTTTAAAACAGCCGATAAAAACGACAATGGGAATGTAATTATGTAAATTAAAAACAGTTAAAAACACAAAGACTCACCCTGGCAGGTGTGACTAAATTGGAGTCCTCCCTAACCTGAGAGGGCGAGGGTTCAATTCCCTGTTGTCAGGGCAAGTGCCTAGGTTTCATCCCCGGTTGGGGGCCACAGGAAAGGCAACCAATCCAAGTTCCTCGTTCACAGCGATGTTTCTCTCTCTCACCCTCCCTTACCCTCTCTCTAAAACCAATAAGCAAGTCCTTGGGTGAGAATTAAAAAAACAAAACACCGCTGATACTAAAAATCACCAAGATGTGCAACCAAGCACCTCACCAGGCACCCTCAAGAAGCCTCTCCCCTGGGAAGGGCCTCCTGTAGGGTGCATCCTTTAAGGAGCATGAGACACCCCTACCCAGCCACCCCGGGTTTAAACCCACTACCTGCGAATGGTTAAGAAGTGGCCTTTTGCAGTGGAGGACCTCGCGGGCCAAGTTCCCACTGTCGATCTGTTCCTCGCCTCATCCGAGGGAGGGGTGAAAACTCGGTGGCATCTGCCCAGGAGCTGGCAGATCGCGCAAAGCAAGGTGCCCTGTTGCCCGCCCCAGTTCCGCTGTGCACCCTGCCTGCCTACCTTGACAGGGTGCAGGTAGCCGTCGCCACGCAGGGCTCCCAGCCCAGGGTCTGCCGGCGCCTCGGCGTCGTCCTGCAGGCTGCGGGTAAGGTGCGCGATGTAGGTGGTAGCCAGCAGCAGTACGTCCAGCTTGGACAGCTTGGTGTCCGGCGGAACGGACGGCAGCGTGCGCTGCAGCTCCAGGAAGGCGTGCCGCAGAGTCTGCACCCGGCTGCGCTCCCGCGCTGCGTTTGCTGCCGCGGGCCGCCCGCCAGCCGAGCGCGCACCGCCTCCAGTGCCTGTCGGCCCTGGCCCCGTCCGCCCGGGGCTGGAGTCTCGAGTGGTGGCGGCAGCGATGGTAGGCTCGGTGCTGGCGATCAGGGGGCTGCCTGCTGGGCCGCCGAGGTCCATGGCGACGTCTAGCACCGTGCGCCCTGCTAAGGACCAACAGCGCAGTTAGGTTGGGGCCCCGGGTTGGTGTTAACCTGGGGAGGCACAGCCCCCTTGCGATTACTGCGCGCCCGGTCAGCTGCCAGAAGCGCTCCGCGAGTTCTTAGAAGGGAAGCTACTTTGACTGGAACGCGTTTGACTCCGGGCGTCTAGGGAGACTCTGGGGTCTGAGAGTTCCTGGGCTCTTTAGAAAGTCGAGGAGGGGAGTGGTGCGGGCTTTACTTTTCACGGACAAATTAAGCAAAAGTGCTACTCGGCTGGGAAAGGAAGCTCTGTTTTGGAACTTGTTTGCACTTTTGGAATGTTATCCTGCCAGCCCCGTAGTAAAGATAGTGCTGATCATTTTCGCGAAGCCTGGTACCGGCGCCCGTTGCGCTTTGTATCATTTGCTACGAGGCACAGGACACAGGGGAGGACGGCGAAAGCCCAGGGTAATTTCTGAGGCAGTAGTGGAGATCCCTGGCCTTACCTCGGACTAAGGAACCCGCTACCCTCCGGCTCCGGGACTGCGCGGCGCGGCGGGGGTCAGACTGGGGCCCTCACCTTTCCCAGAGCGGCTGTGTAGAGCTTTGCTCCGCTGCGCAAGTGGGCGAGGAGCGTAGAGCCGTGTGCGCGTGGCCAGGGCCACACCAGTCACTCCATTCTCGTCCAGCCGAAGTCGACAGCCGCTTCCAGCCCCGGGTGGGCGCGCCTTTTTTGCGGGCGTCCCAGAGGCCAGGCAAGCGTGCAGGCTCAGCTCGGTGTTGGTGTCGGGTCAAGACATCAGGACCCGCGGAGGTCCGCGCCCACCTGGGGTGCTGTCCTGGGGGTCGTGTTCAGGCTGAGCCACCTCCTCGGCTGCCAGGAGCATTAATCAAACGCTCGGCGGGGAGGGGCGGGGCTGGAGGGGGCGGGACATCTTGCGGGCTCCACCCCCCGTATCACTAGAATCTCCCTTGGCGGGGCTCTCAGAGCTCCACGTTCTGCGCCAGCGGGGTGGGAGGCTGGAGGGAACTGAGCCCGAGTCTGGGCTCTAGGACTCCTGCACGGCTTTTGAGTCACCAGTGTGATGAGCCCCGGCGCCTGAAAGATAAGCACCGAGCTGAGGGGGGAACTCTGTAGTTTTGTGGAGCGTTATCTTTAACTTTCTGTGCAGCGGTGTGGAGTGTGCCGCCTCGTTAGCCTTTTATTTCACCACAAGGTAAATATTTCACGTTGGCCTAAGTACTTAAAGCACTAGTTCCTCCACCTCAGTACTCCGTGACCAGTTTGTGAGCCTCATAGAAATGAACAGTACTTCCCTCGAACGCTCCAACTGTCAGTGAAACTTAAGGAAATCTCCCAAACCTGAGTAAACGGCCACGGAGTTTTGGTCGTTCCTCCCTTGGATACGGACCCTTGGCCGGTCATCTGATGCCCCCGCGGGGCTCCGCTTGCGTCGTTATTTGGCCAGAAAATTCGTCCTGGCCCTGTCCCCTGCGGGGAACTAGCTGAGGTGTCTTGCAGTAGGGGGCCCGCGGGAAGCGTGGCGGGCCCTGTGCGGTGAGGAGGGGCTGTATCTATCCAGGTGCCAGGAGACCCGCGGCGCCCCAGCCCTCCGCGGGTCCGTGCGCCTGGGACCCCTCGCCTTCAGAGGTGAAGTCTGAGGACGCACAAGATTTTCCAGCAACTAATTAGGATATCCTTGAAACAATTCGATGTGCAGGACATTTAAAGATCTTATTTGGGATCAAGACGGAATAACAAATGTGTGATATTCATTAAACTGCCCTTGTGTATGCGACATTATTTTACACTTCACAACAGATTTTCAAACTGAAACTACTAAGTACAACATAGTAATCGTGGCATTTGAATATAGCTTCGTTCCATACTTTAGTATATTAGTGAATCAGAATAATCTTCAGGCTTTTTTTGTCAATTCCCATTCAATAACTAAGTAGATTTACACTTTAGAAGCAGACTACAACACCATTGGTTCAAAAAAGGATTACTTTTTAATGAATGAGAAAGCACATCTTTATTTTCCCAGTAAATAATATGTAATGAATAAAGCAATTGGAAAACAATGTTTCAGATTCAATAAAGAAGCAAATCAAATAAGAACTTAAAAGGTTTTTCTGTTATAATGAAGATAGATACCATAAAGATACAGACCACAAAAGATGATGTTGCCTAGTTCGGTAATGGTGAAAAAAACAAATGTTTCAGACTTCTTAAGTTTGAATTGACTCATTTTTTACAAACAAATTTTCTTTTACTGTTGGGTTGTGGAGACGCTGAGTGAGGTTCATGTACTTTTTTTTTTTTTTTTTTTTTTTTGGTCACAACCTTTCAGATTCCTTGAGAGAGATTCCTGTTAATAGAGCAAGGGGGGGCAGCATAAATTATTTCAAAAAAGGAAGTTATCCAAAATAGATAGCAACACATAGAATCCAGGATACAATAGCAGTAGTAAAGGCTAATGATTAGTCACCAAACCGTGTAAATCTTTTCAGAATTCAAAGGATGCAGAAACAAAGATGTTCTCTCAGCCCCCACTCTCACCAGCCCCCCTTCATTGGAGAGGTAGGGAAGAATAGGAAAAGCTGGGTTGGGAGAGGTGTGAAAATAAGCATGTTGGAGGGAAGGTGAGCCAGGACTAGGGTGAGGCAAATAAGGTGCCTGGGACTCCTTAAGTTTTGCACCCTTGGCACCTCACATCCTCACCCTAGCCCAACCTTATGAGGTGGAGTGGTGGAGGGGGCACAACGGAGGCTAACAATGGCTTGCCCATGGCCAGCTGTACAACCATTGCCCACCATCCCCTTGTCCTATCTGCTGGCACTCTAAGGAGGCTCTCTGAATTCTCTGATGATTCTGGATTAGTCCTAATTCCTGCAACAAACCAGTATTTGCAGTTAAAAATAGAAAGTGAAAATCTTCAAATCTTCAATATTATGTAAATTAGTAACAGATAACTTATTTAACTCTTTATATGTGCTAAGTGCAAACGCTTTGAGGATTTTACATTTAACAGTTGAGAAAATAAAGCTCAGAAGGATTAAGTAATTTGTCTAAGGTCACACAGCTAGTGAGAGGCAGAAACAAGATTTAAGCAAAGCAGATTGATCCTATTGCTTGTGCTTTTTTTTTTTTTACCATATTATTCTATTTAATATTTGTAGAGTTCTTCATAATCTGCAAAACACATTTTGAATATATTATCTCAACAAAGGGCATACTTTAACTTGACCCTTATTAACAACCCAGATACTATTTTCATAGTATATCATTCTTTGAAGTTCTTGTCTAGGCTTCCAGAAAGTACATGGCTTTAGAGTGCTATAAATCTCACAGAGGGTAGTGTAGGTCTTAAAATTGTACTTGTCTTTTTTTTTTTTCCTAAATATGTCAAGTTACTTGCCATCTTAACTCATTGTCTTTATAATGTAAAATAAACAACAGTGAAGCAAATACATTGCTTAGTTATATATATGCATGCATATTATGTCACAAAAGGTTTTATATAATTAGTGCTTTTATCACCTTTCAATTATTTCCCTCATTATTTAAGATATAATTTAAATAAATTCACTCTTTTGAGTATATAGTTCAGTAAGTTTTGATAAACATGTACAGTCATGTAACCTCTACTACAAAAAAGATTTTTAATATTTTTCCCCACCTCAAATTCCCCTGTGCTGACCATTTATAGTCAACCTTTAGTTTTCTGTCTCCATGGTTTTGCCTTTGCTAGAATGTGTTAGAGTCATACAGTATGTAGCCGTGAAGTCTGGCTTCTTGTGTGAGTATAGATAGGTCCATTTCATTTCGGAAATTACCTAGGAGTAGGACTGCTAGATGTGGTAAGTATATGCTTAACTTTTTAAGAATATGGCAAACTATTTTCCAAAGTGGCTATACTATTTTTTGCATTCCACCAGTAATGCCTGAGAGTTCTAGTTGTTCCATATTACTAGATTTTTATTTGTATCCTTTTAAATATATTTTTTAAAGAAAAAAATTGATCCAATATTTAAAAATCAGATGATTTCACAACATAGATATCTTGCTTGCCAGCTGGTCTGATTTCTCAAATTCAGCATGTCTCCTTGGCTACATTGTTTTGGGGCACAGTATCTGCAGCTGCCTTTCGTTGGACCTGTGCTCTCCAATCCACCCCAATCACATCCTCACTAGCATCCCTCCCTTAATTTACCTCCCCTATTACTGAGGGAGTTTTTGAGACCCCTGGCAGAGTAGTTGAGAGGTTGGCTTTTGGAGTCAGTACCCTGGATTCAGGTCCCAGCTCTGCCTCATGGCAAGGATGTGACTTTGGGCTCCTCTGACTGGGTCTCTCCATGGCAAATCCACTTCCCCATTTATAAAATGGGCTGATAGTATTCTCATCTTAAAGGGTTCGACTGTTTTAAAATTTCAGGGGGCAGGGAATGAAGTTTCAGCTTTCAAAATAGACATTTTAGAATGGAAAATAACTAATGTGATTCTCATAAATTAGATCTTATATAACTCTTGTTCACAGACTCAGCCATTGACAGAGTTAAGACTCAAAGTCACAAAAGCTACCTAAGATTGTTTTTTAAAACTTTGTTGCTTACCACAATTACTTTTTCTTTTTTTGAGGGGGTTTATGTCCTAATTTCAAGAGGGTTCTTTGAGAACTGCAAATCAAAATCTCAACATTATACCTCTATTACTGATATATATATATATATATATATTTCCCTATAAAGTTAATTAGACTGAGGTTGGGTTTAACGTAGCAAAATTAAAAGCATTTAGATCAGATCATCTGAATTTTGTAACTAAAAATATTTTCTAAGTTTTAAAAATTCTTCTTGAAGCACATAGGAGATCTATTGTTACAACTATCCAAACATGACCTTAACAATGGTGAAAGCAAGTTATTTTAGTTATTAATGTTCACTTGTTAAAACTAAAAAAATGAACAAATAAAACAAACAGACTCATAGATATAGAAAAACTTATAGTTGCCGGGGGTTGGGCAGTGGGGATATGGGCAAAAATGTAAAGGGGATTAAGAAGCACAAACTTATAACATAATTCACAGGATGTAAAGTACAGTATAGGGAATATCAATAATATAGTAACTTTGTACAGTGACAGATGGATAGTGAACTTTCTGTGGTGATCACTATGTTATACACCTGAAACTAAGATAATATTGTATGTTTACTGTACTTTAATTAAAAAGGGCTTTACATTCCAGAATAAAATTTAGACATAAAAAGTTCACTTTTTAACTGAAAGAAATCTAATGCTTCCATATTCTAACTAAAGATAGTAGGTATTTTATAAATAGTTAAGTAATATTCAGTGAACATTTTCTGCGGATTATGGGTCTCAGAGATTCACATTTCTCAAAGGTATCTGAAACTAAGTGCAATCTAACCCTGCTGGGCAGTTATTTTTTCATTAACAAAAGAGATGATTTGACTCTATTGATATTGCTTAGGTGTGAAAGATAGTTAAATAATTAAGTACAAGTTTTCTCTTTTTTTTATTGCATAGTGCTCTACAGTATTCTCAGTGGATCTTATTTACAATATATAAATGCGTTTAATGTCTATTTTTAAATTACTAAGGCTCAAGCAACTCCTAACATGTTTGGAAAGAGAGGAAACATCTGTGACAAACACAGAAAGAAGCAATGTATACATTTTTTGTTTAATACCATATATTATTTTAAATTGAACTGTGAAGGCATTTTGTTCAGAACCAGCCTTTAAATAAAAAATAGTTTTGAACTAATCTTTAATTAAAGTGTACATTGATAGTATCAAGTTCAGTTTGAGGGTCAAAAACCACGTCAGTGAGTCTGACTTTTTCCTCCCTGTAGGGAAAGCAGGCTTGTGTAAATATACATGAGCACAGACTGCATGCATTTATAAAGGAGGTGGAAAACATTCCCCTGTCATTGGACAGATGTTGCTTCACTGGGTTCCACAAGGACACAGGCACAGCTCCCAGTGTGTGGAATCTTAAGAAGTGCAAGGCACATACTTTTAGCTTTTTGGAAGAAGCTCTCTAAGCTCTTTTCCACCTCTGAGCAGGCTCCCCACTTTGAATATTAAATGTAGACCTGAGGCCACTCACTCATCCATCCACTGATTCTCCCCCTTATGGTAATTAAGGGAAGGAGTTCTTTTAATCAACTTTTTAGAAACTGAAAGTCTGTTCTTTGTGTTTGGGCTGGGTATTTTGTTTTTAACACTTTACGGACATTCTAGCTTTATCCTCATTATCTCTTAGCTTTACTGAATTAGTAAAATGTTAGCAATAGGCACACCCTAAAAATCTATATCAAGCTTAATTAAATTCCATCATATATTTGGTCACCTTTTATATTAAAGAGAGGTAGAACTGATATTCCCATTCAATAAGACAAATCTTTTGTGATAACAAAACAATACTTTGGCATGTCCTCAGTGAAAATGTCACCCGAGAAAACAAACATTTAAAACAAAATATTTATGTAATATTTTTTCACATTCTAAAACGGAAGACCCAGGATTGAACATAATCAAGCTCACTGACAGTAGCAGCAGCAGGACATTTCTTTATGTTTTTCTCACAGGAACTGCTCTATTCTGCTGGCTTCTTTTAGGGTAGCCTCTCTTAGCAGTACATAGTAGTTAAAAATGCATTCAGCTCTGTATCGTGTTCCTACTTAGGAAAACGAGGATGGTGTGATTTGTTTGCTGTTTTCATCAGTGCAATCTAGTGATCAGAGCTTTGCTTGGGGCTATAGAGTATGTGGTTTGTGTCACAGCTCACCACTGATCTTACTGTGTGTGGCAATGTATAGAATTTATCAACATTGTTTTCTGAGGCTGTGTCCATTTGTTTTTTTGGTTTTTTTTTTTCATCTTGATAATATACTAGCAAGACCTTTCAAAATGCTTGGCAAGAAACAAAACTCAAGAACACTGTTGTAGAATTGACACCAATTGTATAAATCTTTAAGAAACTATTGGGGTGCTGTGGACAAACAGGCTGAGGTTTTGGTGATAATCACAATGGACATAAGCAGTAAAGCAAAATTGCATGCAGCTTCCAATTTTTGTGCATGTGCGTGTGAATAGAGAGGAGGCAAGACCAAGACTGGGACTCCTTTCTCCTCTCTCCAAATAAAGCATTTTCCAGACTCATAGGACCCTCTTTCCCTTAAGCCTCCATCCCAGCAAGCCCAAGCCAGTCTTTAGGGAATGGAGGTCAGACAGTGTAGCATTGTTGTTTATCGGTCTTCTTCAGGAGGCTCCATTAAGGAATGCTAAGTTATCATCCCTAGATTGGACCCTGCAAAGAGGGTCTCATGACAAACCCACCTGACCTTCAGCAGACTGTTCTTGAAAAAGGAAATCTATTCCAAAGTATGTCCACTGCCTCTGATTACTTTCTAAATGTAATATGCTATTGCCCTTGATTATATCGTAATGACTACTATTGGAAAGATCAATAGAGCAATCATTTTTTGATTATAAATGAAAAAAATAAATGAATTATTTATAGGATGTATTAGGATCATTTTATAATGCCCATAGCATTTATCACACTATGCAGTAATTATATCACATACAATTCACTCTCCAACTAGCTTCTTGCAAGATCTTTGAGATCAGGACTACCTCATTTGAGTTTTTATATTCAGTAGCGCCAACGTATAGCAGGTGCTTATTAGTTTTATGAATAAATGAAATTATTTTCTGTTTTGCTTTCTCTTTACTTCAAAACAATATCATCTTTTAAAACCACTAAACTAATCTTCTCATCAGGAGACTTATAGCTGATTCATATATATATATGTATATATATATATATATACATATATATATATATATATATATATACACACACATACACACTCAATGCTTAAAACAGTGACTCAAACTATTTTTTGGATCATAAGCTCCTTTGAGGGTCTAATGACCTTCTAATGTCTCCTTCAGGGGCACCAGATAAGAATCTTCAGTTTGGAGAAGCAGTGACAGTAGCCCGCCTCTGTAGTGCTCCAGGCTTCCCCTCCTCTGTGCCACCAGCCCCTGCTGTAGTCATCTACTCTCACCTAGTGGACTGCCCATCATCAGCCTGGCCTCAGGCTCCCTTGGTATGATCTCTGCTCCTTCAGACATCTTTTCCTGCTGCTCCGGGACTTTTCTGAGTCACCTGCCCTACCTCAGTATCTAGTCTAGTGACTCCCAGCTCTTCTCAAACCAACTCTTCCACCTCAACTTTGTGATTGTTTGGGCACACTGACAATGAACTTTTTTGCGGGGAGAGGGTGCTTGTCCAAGAAGAATTCAGAACAGAGAACTAGGAGAAACAGAGGAAGGGACTCTCTTCCTCTGTGTTGTTGACAGTGAGGGTGTCCCATCCTCCCCCAAAAGATAAATTGCACAAATACTTGAAAGAACCTACCTGGTCTCTTCAATAATTTTAGGGTTATCATCTTGGGAGCTTTCTGGAGATGCATTTCCCTTAGCAAGATATCTCTGTGCCTCAGAGAAAAAGACTAACTTTGGCTTACCCACCTGTGGGTAATACACAGGAACTATATGATGCATTGTTTCAAAGTTACCTGCAGCATACAAAGAATTAAGAGCATTCTGCTTTGAAACTAATAATTAAATTGTAAACATAGCATTAAACTACCTAAAATTATATTTTGTGATATAGAATAAAGTTAAATATAGATTCACAGTAAAACCAATAAAAATTAATATCCAAGCTAAAATGTCATATACTTTCATACATAAAAACATACACAGGAAAGTGAAATGGGTATAACAACATTAATATAAAATTAACTGCCCTTGCATTTTATTGTTCTGAGTTTATTTTTTCAGAGTGTTTAACCTTTAGGGAGTAGATTAGTCATGTAAAGGTTTTGGAATATGTTCATGCCTTTATTTTGGCACTTAACATTCCACATCATTACGGGTCCTTGTCCCTTTTTAGCAGGGATTTCTGTATAAGTGGGGACTGCCTTAATCACTTTTAATTCTCAAGGGCTACCATAGTCTGGGGCACATCCAAGGTGTTCAATAAATGTTTAGTAAGTGAATAAATTAGCTTTTCTATTGAATCACTACAAAAACTAAAAGATGCATATATTTTAGATTTTGTTAAAGTGATTTTGTTTTCAATTTTCAGTTATATAATTATGTGGTTATAGTTAGGACAAGATTTTACTTTAAGATTCTTAAAGTTTGAGATCATAATCCTTATAATATTAGCATATATCTGTAATATAGAGCTCCAAATTTACAAGGCTATCAAACATATGTAAAAGGTTAGGAAGTACAAAAATTACTCTCTTCCAAAGAATTCCTATTCACTTACAATGTATTTGTATTGAGGTGGTTTTAAAGGTTCATCTTAGATCTTCTGAAGACTTGAAAGTGTATTATAGATTTTAAAAACATGTATCTTTTAGACTTAATTCATGCTTTCCATTTCTCTTAAGCAGTAGTAACAGAGCCTTTGCATGAAGACCATAGTGTAAACTATTGGATACATACCTAAGGATAGAGTTATTGTGTGTTATATACATATATCCAGGGATGTCACTATTTTTAAGCCTGACAGGCTCATAACTGCATCATTTGTTTGGATGGGGAAGTCTGAATGAGCAGGGGTCATGTCAAACGATTCTCTTCTAAGCCTGAATAGTATTCTATTGTATGTATATACCACACTTTCTTTATCCACTCATCTGTTAATGGACAATTAAGTTGTTTCCATTCTTGGCTGTTGTGAATAGCGCTTCATTGAACACAGGAGTGCTAATATCTCTTCAAGATATTCAGTTCTTCTGGATAAATTCCCGAAGTAGGATTGCTGGATTATATGGTAGTTCTATTTAAAAAATTTAAGGCACTGGCATACTGTTTTTCATAGTAACTGCACCACTCTATATTCCCACCAATCATGTCCAAGGATTTCCAATTTTTTCACATCCTTGCCAACATTTGTCTTTTGTTTTTTTGATAATAGCCATCCTAACAGGTGTGAGGTGATAGTAATTGTGGGTTTGGTTTCCATTTCCCTGTTGATTACTAACATTGAGCATATTTTTATATACACGTTGACTATTTGTAGGTCTTCTTTGGAGTTATGTCTGTTCAAGTTACTAGCTTTTTTTTGCTATTGAGTTGTAGCAGTTTCTTTTTAATTTTGGAATTTAACTCCATGTCAGATATATGGTTTGCAAATACTTTCTCCCCTTCTATACTTTGCCTTTTCACTCTGTTATTTCCTTTGCTGTACAAAAGCTTTTTAGTTTGTTACACTTGTTTATTTTTGTTTTTGTTGTCTGTGCTTTTGGTGTCATATCAATGAAGTCATTGCCAAGACTAATGTCATGAAACTTTCCCCCTATGTTTTCTTGTAGGAGTTTTATAGCTTCAGGTCTTTTTTTTTTTTTTTTTTTTAAGATTTTATTTATTTATTTTCAGTGAAAGGGGAGGGAGGGAGTGAGAAAGAGACGGAGAGAAACATTGATCAGTTGCCTCTCCCATGCCCCCAACCAGTGGCAACCCAGGCATGTGCCCTGACTGGAATCGAACCAGCGACCCTTGGATTTGCAGGCCAGCACCCCGTCCACTGAGTCACACCAGCCACAGCCTCACTATTTATAATTTCAGGTCTTATGTTTAAGTCTTCAATCTATTTTGAGTTAATTTTTTTGTATGGTGCAAAATAAAGTCCAATTTCATTCTTTTGCGTGTGGTTATCCAGTATTTGCAACAAAATTTGTTAAAGAGACTATTCTTTACTCATTGTGCATTCTTGACACCCTTGTTGAAGATTAATTGACCATATTTGTTTGGATTTACTTTTGAGCTCTCTATTCTGTTCTATATGTCTATATGTATGTTATTCCAGTACCATATGTTTTGATTTTTATAGCTTTGTAACACGTTTTGAAACCAGGAAGTGTGATGCCTCCAGCTTTGTTCTTTTTCAAGGTTGACTTGGCTATTTTATGGTCTTTTGTGGTTCCATATGAATTTTGAAGTTGTTTTTTCTATTTCTGTGAAAAATGCCATTGGGGTTTTGATAGGAATTGCATTGAATTTGTAAACCACTTCGGGTGTTATGGACATTTTAACAATATTAAATCTTCCTATCCATGAACACAGGATGTTTTTCCATTTGTTTTGTCTTAATTTCTTTCATCAGTGTTTTGTAGTTTTCAGTATACCATTCTTTCACGTCATTAGTTAAGTTCATTCCTAGGTATTTTATTCTTTTTGGTGCTATTGTAAGTGGAATTGTTTTCTTAATTTCCTTTTCAGATAGTTGTTAGTGTATCTATATTGCTTTATAGATTGCTTTTTTTTAATTAGGTGGGGTTCACATGAGATTATAAGGAGGTTAAAAGGATTTTATTGAGAAAATTCAATGACAGTATAATTTTTAAAAATTATAAACTTTAAGGCACATTATATTATTTTGTTGAATTTCATTGGAGAAGTTAAAAATTAATCTGTGTCTGAATTAGGAAGAATTTGTAAAATCTATTAAGATGAAGGGAATTACATTATTTTTAGAATAGGCTCAATTTGGGGGTGAGGGCTGGTGTTGAATTCTATTAAGTACTTCAATACTTATAAGGTACTTTGGCATCTTTGATGTAATCCTGAAAATATGTCAAATACTGGACTCCTTATCCTGGCACTAGTTCTACCCTTCACAGCCAGCCGGGGATAAACAGAGAAGGAGAAATGACTCCTGTCTATTTTATAGGTTTCAGATCCTGCAAAATTTTTGTTACCAATACAGTATCTTCAGTGATGTCAGCTCAGAAAGTCCCATTTTTTGCAATGATTTCCCTTGGTTCATATTCAGTGGGCATGATATGGCAAAATCATCAGAGTGCCATGCCTTTCCACCTTTGTTTCTCTTCACCTCAACTCCCTTGTCTTAGACTTATATGCTATTCTAGGATATGCTCCTAGGGTATGCTATTTATGCATAAAGCCTCATTAGACTGTTCAAGTTTTCTTTTCTCTAATCTCCTGACCTAACCCCTTTCTATGCCCCCATCCCCTGTCAGCTGTGGAACAAGAAGACTGTCATTAGCATTCAAACATTATCATGGAATGGAGACAGGGTTCATTCCAATGGTGCTGACTACAGAATCTGTGAAGAGTGAATTCTAGGATGCTTCCCAACATGACAGAGATAATTGTTACCCATTACACTTCACTACATTTAGGTTGGCGCATTCTTTGTAAAACAACCTTAGGCCTGTTATAATATACAAGTGTTGGGGTGTGTACATAAGAAAGGGGACAAAACATAGAGTAAAGGCCACAGCTGTGGTTGTGGTACATTTAAGTTTCTATCCTGATGAAAAATGTAATTTTTGCACTGTTGCTAAACAAATATACTATTGGCTTAGGTTTCATACTTCACATAGCTTATTATTATTTACCATTTACATAACTAATACCATGCACTTCTGCCAGATATAAAAGTACACATTTTCCCGTTTCCCCCCACTCCTATGGCTGTTTACCTGGCTTACACAGTCATACTTAGTAGGAACCAAACACAGATTTAGCTGATACAGGCTTCCATTGTCAGATATAAACATTGCAAGTTAAATTTCACAGTAATTGTAAATAAGTTTAAAAATAAAAAGCCTTAACCAAAATCTAAGCAAAACTTCCTTATTTCTTGGCATTTCATTGGTGCTGTTGGTGTTGAGTAGAATATTCTGTTTGCTAGTAGAAGTGGTCAACTAATGAATGACAGCCTACTTACATATGTATGAATTACTTGCATCCTCTTTTTTACTATGCTTTTTCTTGCTGATTTTCTTGGCATCTTTGTATGCTTTCCAATTTATTAGAAACTGTCTTTGCATGTTTTTAATTTCTTTTCCATCAAGAAATTCTAGATAAAAATATACATGTTAAAAGACAATATATTAATGTCAATATATAGGCAAAATAAATATACTTCTGTTTAGAACACACAAACTTGTTACACTATATGCTGAAATAAATTTCTTTTTAAAATACCTGATTTATACAACTTCTGTATTTTTGTTTAAATTTTATTTATTTTAAATTATTTTTTCTGATTTCAAAAAGAGTATGTGCTTATTATTATTATATTATCCTCATCTGCAGACATGCTCATTGATTTTAGAAGTGAAGAAGGGAGGGAGAGAGAGATGGAGAGAAACTTGGATACAAAAGAGAAACACTGACCACTTGTCTCTCGTTGGCACCCCAACCAAGGACCCAACCTGCAACATAGGCATATGCCCTGACTGGGAATCAAACCTGTGACCTTTTGTTTATGACATGATGCTCCAACCAACTGAGCCACACCAGCCAGAGCTAAATATGTTCTTATTATGAACAACTGAAACAAGATTGAAAAAAACATAAAAAGGCTCTGTAATTACTATCCATACCTGTCCTTCCCACCATGACAAAGATAATCATTGTAAACAAAATTTGATGTATGGGCACTTTTTTAGGGTCATATGCAAATTATATTGTTATTTTAAAAAACAAAATATACATAACAGAAACTAATGTAATATATTTAAATACTAATATGGTTATTCTTAGGAAAAATCAAAATATTTTATCTGAAAGTAAACAAGAAGTTTTATATATGTAATATAGTATTTTTTAAAGCACATGCATTAATAATGCTTATTGTATCCTAGGACATAGGCTATAATAAGAACAACCCACATAGCTGACCTCTTGGTTCTATGAAGTGAGATTTCAGCTATCTTTACATTTTGTTCCTTTAAAAAAAGTTTTGAAAATTGAACTCCTTGAATTACACAAATAATTTTTGTATGTTGTAAGATATTTGAAGATTACAAAAATAGAAAAGGGAAAAAAAAAAACATTGCCTGTATTACACAACCAAAAATAATCACTAAAAATCACTGATAGCACTTCAGTACATTTCTTAGCAATTTTTTATTTTCTATGTATGTATGTGTATTATATAATGTTGTAATTCTCTATATAGCATTACAGGCTACTTTTTAATGTTGTATTGTGAGCATTTTACTCTGTCTCTCTTTAAACACAATGTTTTTTTGTTTGTTTTTATTTGATTTTAGAGAGAGGGGAAGTGAGAGAGAAAGAGAGTGAGAGAAACATCGATGTAGGAGAGAAACACCAATTGGCTGCTTTTCACATGTGCCCTAACCGGGGACCGAACATGCAACCCAGGCATGTGCCCTGACCAAGAATCGAACTGGTGACCTTTTGGTTTGCGGTTCGACGTCTAACCAACTGAACCACACCAGAAAGGGCTAAACACAATTTTAAATAATTCTTATAGTATTCTATTGTATATGGATATATTGTAAAATTATAGGATATTTGATCTTTTCAATCACATGAATATAGGTGGCCTTCATTAATGCAAAGATTATCTTTTGTAGCAAAATGTGTTTATGTAGCAGTTTTTTAAATTAAATATATATTTTCTCTCATCATCCATGTAATGTCTTCTGCTATATTCCAGAATGTAAAAAAGATGTAGTAACATTTTGGGGGGATCCTATTCTTACAGGGGAAAATGGCAATATCCTGATAAAATATTAATTGTACTACTGAAAGTATTAACATTGCCACTTAAATATGATCCATAATAATATTATATCCAAAACCAAGTGATGAAACTGGAAATATAAACTAGAACCAAACTCTGGAAGTATAATTGTTTCCATATCTTGTCTCATGTACTTATTTGAACTGAATAATAGCACTTTCCAAATTATAATGTAAGAAATTGGCTAAATGTTTATCATCATACATCTCAGTATTTATAACTTTACATTAAAGGTCATTCTTTTATGCTCAGTTTTCCCAATTACTTGTATTTGTTGATATCTTTCCATATCTGTTTTTATTAATAATTGTATAATTTATTAGTATATTTTTGGATGTGATATGTGTAAATCAATACATATTTTTAAAACACTTATTATAAAGATAAGGAATGAAAAATCCAAGTCTTTTAGAATAATCCCATTTACTTATGTTAATATTTCAGACAGAGCTGAGGAATGATTAGGAGACTATGCCTGAGTAAATTTGTTTACATCTCAGTTTTAGCAAATTACCTTATTTGAAGTAATTATGTATAGAGGTGGTTCAGGAGTGGAAGCCTGGTAATGGGCACAAGATCAGGGACCTGTGAGTTCTGTTTTAGTAAGTTGCTTCCACACATACTAAATAAACCAAGTGTGTGGATTGTCATTCTATTGGTAAGGACTGGGTTACTTACAAAACAGAAAATGGCTCCCTATAGTTCTTTAGACATATCAAACCAGGCCCTCAATTAATTTTGTGTGTGGTTATTTTTTTTTTTTTTTGGTTTTTTGCATTTAGGAAAACAAATGAAATTAAAATAAGACAAGCTAAAGTCAAAGAGAATTTGTTAAATATATGTATAGAAAAAAGACTATAAGGACATATATTAAAGTGTTAGCAGATTTATTGCAGGATTGTGAATGATATTTATTCTCTTTTCTATATTTTCTGCATTTTCTAGGGGAAATATGCATTAATTTTATAATCATAAAATATGTTATAGGAGAGTTATTTTTTAAAAACTTTGTACAAATGCTCTTTATTTGGAAATCAGTACACTTATCTCCATATGTTTTACAGCATTGCCTATGGTACTGTATTATGAGAAATGTTTCCAGACATGGTTCATGAACATGGGAAGATCCTTAATTATCAAACATTAATTGCATTTACTTTACTCTGCTTCCTGAGGAAAGTGGACTTATACAACTGTGTGTGGTAGGCAGAGGGGGGAGGAGATTGACAGTTAGGGAGTGGTGCATAGCAGAATCATCTGTAGAGCTTTAAAAAGTATGCATAACTGTACCCTGTTTCCTACCCTTGGCTGATGGGTGGGCAGGGTATGACCCTCCCATACAAATGTGAAGAAGTCTTGGATTTTTCTGACATGCCTTCTGTCAACCCCCTTCCTCCTTCAAGAGAATCACTGCACTAGCATTATGGTTAATCAAGGTTTTCTACAACTATGAGCTTTGAAATAGTTTTGCTATACATTAGTTTTTATAACCATGCCACAGAAATTCTGTTATAGAAAACCAGCTCATGAATCTCTTTTGTGGGAGGGCAGTGTTTTGTCTCTCTTATGCTGTATGACATCCCTCTACTGGTCCATTATCCCCATATAGTGCATATTCAGGAATGTTACTATTTGTAAGGGTCTCATAAAGAACTCCCCACCCAGCTCCACTTTCAAATGAAATGAACTCCTGTATGGCAAGTGTTAGCATTGAAGACCTTGATCAACATTACCTACAGAATCAAGAGATAAAGAGTCTCAGGATCTTCAGAGGATTTGTGTCGGTGGAAATTTGGCAAAAGGTGAGCAAGTTCTATACATTTATGACTAACCTTATTTTTTTCGTAACAGCCACATTTTCTTTTTTAAAGAGAGAGTATCTGGTGCCTTGATTAATTATTTGTGGACAGCGGATATTTTTATGCTTTATTTCTCAATTTTAACTTTTACTCTTATTTAAAAAATATCAAATTTAAAGTTCACCATTTTGTATATCCAGATACCATATTATATTTCTGAAGGCTTCCTGATAAATTAACTAAAGAGTGAAACAGATCTCTTTCTCTAAGAAAATTATGTTAATATAATACAAATATGTACCCAGTGATTTGGAGACCAGTATCAATCTGTCTCTGTATTTTGGTTTGAGACAAACAGGATTTCCAGTTAGATCCATTTTCCACAGCTTTGTCAACTTGTTCAGTAAAAATTCCAAATCCTATAATTATAGATGAAAAAGACACAAATATATCATAATTGTTAGTATTTCTTTCATTCAGTTAACTGTTTATAAAGGTAATTACTGCTTTTTGTGGTGTTCTGGCTCAGTGCCATATACTTAGAAGGTATACCATAAATCGTTTTTGGATAAAATGGTCTATATAATTGTAGAGGGGGCTAAAGAGGAGGCAAAAAATGAGGTATTGAGCTGGGGGCCATGGAACTATTCTTTGTCATAGTCCCTTAAATGGACCCAACCTGCAGTTCAGAAAAAACTTTTGTCCCTCTGGCCACCCATCCTGCCAAAGATGCCCTATTCTTAGTGGGGCTTATGGAAGTTTCCAGATTAAGACAATTAAGAAGTAGTTAGTAAGCAGTACATTGGCATTGGAAGGGGGAATATATATATATATATATATATATATATATATATATATATATATATATGCTTTTTATTTTCTAAACAATGTATATTCATTTTAAAAATCTGTAAAAATATCAAAGGGAAAATAGGAGACAAATATCACTTGTATGGTTATCACCCAAAGATCACTTTCAATGTGTTGTCATATATCCTTTTAGTCTACTTTTCTGAGCATAGGGATTTATTTTTTAATTGTCAAGTGGGTAAAGTTTTGTTTTACATATATCATAAACATTTGTGTGTTTTTATAGCTTACAAGGAAATCAGCTAATTGATTTTCAAGGAATAAGTTATTCCATGGTCTATAGTCCAAATGAATGTGAGAAAAACAGATTAATGTCATTTAAGAACCAGCTCACTCAGTTTCCCCTCTTTGCCTCCTCTTTCTATCTATTTGGGTTTCTTTTTCCATTGTCACTATCCTTTTCTTCAGTGCCTTGCTTTTTGTCATTTCTTTCCTTGCTTTCTCCCCTTCCTCATTTTTAAATATGTATATTTTATTTTATCTGTTTAATGGAAGTGAAATATAGTTTTAATTTTTAAAATTAGGAAATACAAATTATAGATTAATTTATACATGTTATTAATTGCAAAGCTGAAAGTAATTGACAATACATTGCGTGGTACTTTTACTTCCTATATCGTTTCCTCACCTTCAAAGCTTGAAACCTCTCAGCCTAGTAGATCTATTTAACCTATTTGTACCTTCCGTCTTGTTTTTTAATTTGATACATGTTTATTGTTGCTTAGATACTTTGTTTTTCATTTTTGGAAAAACTTACAATACTTCATTTATTCTTTGGATTTTAGAAAACTTTTGTTCTATGAAGCTTTGACATCTGTTCCCTTCCACATATTAAAAATTTCCATGCCCTGGCCAGTGTGGCTTAGTTGGTTGGAGCATTGTCCCATAAACTGAAGGACATAGGTTTGATTTCCAGTCAGGCCACCTGCCTAAGTTGTGGGTTCGTCCCCTGGGTGCATATGGAAGGCAACCAATCGATCAATGTTTCTCTCTGCATCAATGTTTCCCTCCCTCTCTCTCTCCCTCCCTTCCCCTCTCTCTAAAATCAATAAGCATGTCCTCAGGATTAAAAAAAAAAAAAACTCCACAAAACTCATATCATGAAGATAACAAATTTAGGACATGCAGATATATGCCTGCATATATGTGAAGAAATGCTATCTTTGGGGAATAATTACAAGCACAGCTGGATGTCTGGGACCCACTGCAGAGTACCTAGTAGGTCTCTTTAATCTTTCTGAGACTGATGTGTTTCTGCATAAAGTGGTAAAAGTATTTCCAGTTCTGCCTACTTCATTATTCAACAAAAAATGTATTGAATCATGCACTGAATTCTGTGCTAGACTCTAAGGTATCCAAATAAATAATTTATGTTAAAAATAGGAATTGTTAAAAAAAAATGCAGGCAGTCCCAAACTTCTGTTTGACCTTAGGCAAACCTATGTCCTCATTTATAAAGTGAGGATAATTAGAATACTAATGCCATGGCATCTAAGTGCCTGGACCAAAACGGGTAATAGTAATGTGTCAATTCTTTGCCTTTTTGCCTATGTTTCCACCCCCAGCTAATTTTTTTCTCTTTATTTGGTCAAGAGAGCAAAAATTGTTTAACAAAGAATAAATGTCTGACCCACTGACATGTGGTTGACTTATAAGGAAGTTATAAATTATAACTTCAAAAGTTACAACTTTATCCTCTGGTCCTGAGCCATGGATTATGCTCTGTCCTCAGCATTTATTTAACAGAGTTTGATACAGCCATAATTATCTTACTTTATGAGAGAGCTTTTCTCTATTTGTCTTAGTCTATAAAAATCTCTAAGGAAGGAATTGTGCATTGCATTTTTTTAAAGTGTTGAATACGATGCTCCTTCATCCAAAAGTTAAGTAATAGTAACTAACAATTAGAGAACTTTACATTTCTGTAGATAAAAGAGTCTTGTACAGTTTTGTTAATTGTTCCTCACTTGATAAATGACCCTCGACATACTCCCTCCAGTGCATGTTTATTTAAGACCAAACTAATCCTGTGCTGAAATATGATTACCCTTTGGATACGCTCTGGTTGTTCATTGCCTTCCTGTCTTTAATAAAATGCTTTCACTTTCCTGCCCTTCAATATGTTACTAAAGGGAGCAGACACTTTTCTGGACAGTCTCTGTTTGATAAATGATCATGTCATGCTATCACTTAGAGGAGCGCTGCAACATCCTGGGGAGCCAATTCTGTTTCCCAAGCAGGACTGGCGCTAAGCTCCTGTAGGGGTACCTGCAGCACTGGCACATGCTCCCCCTACAATTAATGATGGCCACTGATGAACCTGTATTTGACCAGTGCGCTCCAATCTTTATCGGAAACGTCTGGCCCAACTGTCCTAACTAAATCTAAAGACAGCCATTTGTCATCCCTCTGACTGCCTGTCATCATCTGCCTGGGAAAATCTATAATTTTTGGCTTGTTTCTGACTAAACTGAGGAGTGAATAAATTTATCTTCGGGTTCCTCTGCTTGTCAGGATCAATATTGAGCTGAGGTTGAATAAATTAGAAACTGGAAAAACATGACAGGCCATAGTGGTTTGTTCATCTGTGTCTTATAAATCAAATATTTAGTTTATATAAGAGGCAAACATGTCAAATTTGTTATTTCCACCATTCATTCTGAAGATGCTTTACCTCATGATAAATGATCATCAGAAAACCAATGAAGTAAATCACCAATATATCTGACTATGAGATGAACTTTTCGGATAATTTATTTATTTAGCAAACTTTAAAGGCATAAAAACTGTAGGTATAGATTAAAAAATTGTTTTTGTTCTGTCACGTTTTTATACATTTTTGCAACCATATTTATTTGACTTAATAGTGTCAACAAGCTATATAATGTTGGCCCTACTGAAGTTCATGGCTCATCCAACTACTTGGAGATAGGCAAACTTTTATTGTAAATAGTCATCAAAGTATTTAATATTTTAATAATTGATGTATACCCTCCCTTTTAAAGGAACTACAGAAACAAATGCAAAAACATTTTAACCAAAAGTAAATGTCACTTAAATCACTTAAATGAGAGTACTGTGAGTTAAAGAAAGGGGTTTCTGAACTATGGAGTACTTGTTTGGCCTAACCTCTCTATCTCCTCTTCCTCAGGGCTTGACTTTGCCACCACTTTTATTGGGGAAAACTGGCTCATTCGTCCACAGCATTTTCTCATTTATCTGCCTTTGGTCTAACACTTCTTTCCTCTTTCCCATTTTTCTCAGCCAAGAAAGAGTCCCCCTCTTTTCCCAGATTAATTGGTTCTCTCCAGCCCTTGCTCTCTTCCACAGCCTCCTCCTCTTAGGATCTTCTTTCTCTTGCATTTCCACTTCCAATCTCTCCCTTTCCTCTGGTGTTTATCCTGTCTCTTACCTACCATCACTACACTTCTGGAAGGGTAGTCTGCACCAGTGCTCCCAAAACTTTATGTGCTAAGAATCACCTAGGGATCTCATTTAAATGCAGGTTCTAATTGTTTACATCTGGGGCAGAAGCTGAGCTTCTGCATTTCTGAGGCTGATGCTCTGGTTGTAGGACCACATTTGGAGTTGTAAGGGTCTAGGCCACTGCCTCTGCTTCCTCAGTCACTTGGTATTGCCGCATCCTGGGGCTTCTTAACAGGCATTTCTAACCTTATTACTTATCACCTTATCATCTTGCCAATCTCAGACTTTCTCAGTCCCAGTTCTTTGGAGCACTTACCCTATTGACCGCTCCCCTTTATGGCTTTGTGATTTCACATTCTTCAGGTTCCCTGGATCTTGCATGAATCTCTGACCCCACAAATAACAAACCACTGACCATAGCAATCCCTAACATATAAACAGGCTGTTTTCCAAAAGTTGCTTTTGAGAACAGAATACATCTCATAAAGAACAGTCCTATACCTGACGGACTGCTACCTGAATAGGGCATAAAACAACCTACTTAATAGAGGAAAATGCCCGAAGTCTGTGGGGTGTGATGTTATAAAACTTCCCCATAATGCATGATCATGTTTCCCAAGCACTAGTGCTCCATCTGGGAAGTAGGAACAGGAGCAGGTGTCCCTGCAGCAGACCATCAGGGATCAATTTACTTTCTTCCTTTTCTGTAATCTACATTCATTCTTTTCAGTGTTTTTTGTTCTTTTTTCTCTCACAGCAGAACATATATAAAATCATGGCTAGAAAAGTGTTTTTCTCTGATAACCCACAATATTATTCTTTTTTTTTGTTATCAGCATAGAAATCTATTTGAATTCAAAATAATGTGGTTCTCTTTCAACCTACTATATTCTTCACTCATATGCAGACACTTTCCAAAAAGAAAGGGACGTCCACGTTGATGACAATAGTAAAATATCCATTACACCAAGGAAGGAATGGTTATCTATACTTGAGAAGAAGCAGATTTTGTGGAATGCCTCAGTGAGCATTTATTTCATCACACTTCTCCTATATCTAGGCAGTGTCATATATGATGGCAGTTTCAGTGACCACTTTACCAGTTTTCTGAAGAATCCCACATTCTACTGTCCACTGAGCTTTGACCTTATATATCCAATTATCTACCTGATATTATGGAATATTTTAAAGGCACCTCAAATTTAACCAAAACTCATGATCTTCTCCCTCTTCCCCCAGCCTGACTCTTGAGTTTCCTATTTTCCACTGGGCAAGGCAAAACCTGATTCTTGACTTCTCCCTCTTTCCTTATATCACCACCAAGTCCCATCCACTTTACTTCCTGAACAGCTCTCCAGTCTGTTCATTCACTTTATTTTCATCCCAACTCTATTCACGTTTTCACCATCTCTCACTTCCTAACTAGTTCACCTCTTCCCATCTATTCTCTACACTGTATCCATGCTGATCTTTTCAAACTGCTTATTTATGATTACCTCATCCCTGGCTTAAACACCTTTAGAGTAGGGCTCTTAGGGTAAAGACAAACCTCTCTATCATGACCTATGCAACTTCTATCCACCAATTTTTTTGCACTACGGTTCATCTTTACTCTCTCTGCTTCCTGTTCCTCATTTTTACTATGCTCTCACTTGTCTCAGGGCCTTTGCACATGCTATCCTGTTTACCTGATAAACACTTTTCTTCTCTAAGAGAACAGCTCAACAATCCTTTCCTAAGGGAAGCTGTCACTGAGCCTCCTAACTAAGGCAAATCCCTCTATGATAGCCTCTCGGAGCCACATACTTCTACTTTGTACTACTTTTGACAGGCGCAGTCTTACATTTGTTTTTGCAGTTATATGTTTAATGTTTCTCTTCCCCTCAATGCTGAGAGCTCTTCAAGGCCAGGGAATGTATTTATTTTTGCTCACTATTGTCTCCCCAGTTGCCTAGCAAGTGTTGCCAGATGGTAGGTGTTTTGAATGGATAGGTAAGAAGAAACGAATGAATACATAAATGAATAGACCTGAGGTTAGAAGGAGAACAGGAATGATAAAGGAACTGTTTTTGAAAAATTTGCTTAGAGGGACTACATACACGGAGAGAAAAAGACAGAATTTATCTTCTCTTCTTTCATTTCCTTCTCTATTCCTTCACTATCCTCACTTCTCCGTCCACTGCCCCAAGTCCCTGCCTAGAATCAGCTTTGGACTAAGGAGTAGGAGAGATAAGGGTAGGGTTAGAGGATCTTGGGGGAAGTTGTTCTTGGCAGATGTGGAAGTGAGAGGAAAGGGAATGCAATCCAACACAGCAGGAAGGACAGAAGCCACTTGGCCACCCAACTTTTTCCAGGTCCTTATACTGTGCCTCTGTCTCTAAAGTAGCCACCTCCTTGCAGCTCTAGGCTGGGGCATGGACATTGTTTGGGAAGGTCTTTGTTTCCCAGTGACCCATTTCTCTCTTTCCTTTTCCTTTTCTTATCCCATCCACAGAGCTGCAGGATTTCAGTTGCCACAGCAGTACTTTTTCTTGTTATTGGTGTCCCTTTTAATTTTTCTTAAATATCTTCCCCACTACTCAAACCAGAATCTTGATTGGAAGATTCAAAGTTATTTAACCATTATTTTTTCATTATTATCTTATTTCATGTATTTTCTGTAGGTGCATTTGAGGAACCTATGGTTGTTCATATCAAAGCAGCTGCTCCAATGCTAAAAACCTTGGATAATTATAGTGGTTTTGTGAGGATTCTCTAATGATGTCCACTTCTTTTCCCCCATGGCACAAAGCTGTCTGTTGCTGAAGTCTCTTAGGATGGATGTCAGTGACCTTATTATGGATGGCATGTTGAGCTTTCTCTCCATGGCTCGGGGTTTGATGTCAGCAGCTTCTGGGCAACTTCAATCAATGGGCATAAATAATGGAAAAATTAAAGCCCCAAAATGGAGATCTGACCCCAGGAATACATACAGAGAAACAAGTTAATATTTTGATGCTAATCTAAAGCATGTCCTTTGAGTAAGCCTTCAGAGGATAATGTAAAATGGACCACAAAATCACATTTCAAGTGAACCCCAGGCAAGTCTACATTCAGACTTCTAAGAAGCTGTGTCTAGGCATGTTTAATTGTTGTGTCTTCTTGCCGGAAGTAAAAGAACTTGAGATTTCATCCTCACTCCCTGGATATCTTCTCAAATGGGAGGGAAAAGCAACTTTTGGCATATGTAAACCTCTGGAACTTGCTGGATGGTTTGCATTCCTTCCCCAGAGAGTTGAATATTTTTCACTGTTCCTATATTCATTCATTCTATAAATTTGCAGTAGGTGCTTCCTATGTACCAGGCACAGGGCTGAGCTCTAGGAAAGCCTGAAGTCAACAAAAATTCCTTGCTCTTAAAGGCTCTCAGACTAACGGGGGATATGGCGATATACGATAACAGAATTATATCAACCAGTTATTCCTTACTAACCAATTATTCTTTTTTAAATTAGCTTCTTAAAAAGCAAAGCAACAATGCAGTTAAAAAAATCAAATAAGACCATAGGGTTTATAATAAAGCTTAAAGAGTAGGGCTTATAACAAAACCACTTTCAACTTTTTCAGCTATTTCCATACACATTTACCTCCACAATGCTAAATAACAATTGCTATCTATTGATTTTTAAATCTTAGATATTTATCTACTGAATTCCTTCTATGGTAGATGATGGTTTAATTCTCATAAGTACTACTATAAACCCTATACTTCCCCCATTTTGTCAACAGTCTTACTAAAATTGTTAATCAGATTAATATTCACTATTCTTAAGCTCACTTAAATATTACTCAATGCTAAACCACATAATATACTTTGACTGCTTCGTATTTTCTCTAGAGTTAAAAATTGGTTAGTTATTATTTGCTTAGTTTTCTATGTATTTATCACCAACTCAGTCTACTGCAACCTGGGCTGGTAGATGCTGACCCAGGAAAATTCTTCACTTCAAATTCCCTTCAAATTCATTCTTGAAATGTTCTTAGTCTTTTTCCTATTTCCTAGATGCCATGTTTTTCCTTTTCCTGGTTTTCTCTCCTGTTTAGGAGGAGCACATTTTCTAAGAGCTGCCTGAGGAAGTGCATGTAGGGTATAAATTTTATTGAGAGCTTACATGTTTAAAAATTTTAAAACTGACTAAGTGTGAAACCCTGGCTGGTGTGGCTCAGTGGATTGAGCATTGGCCTGTGAATCAAGTGTCACTGGTTCAATTCCCAGTCAGGGCACATGACTAGGTTGCACATCAGGTCCCTGGTTGGGGATGTGGCTGAGAGGCAACCACACAGTGATGTTTCTCTCCCTCTCTTTCTCCTCCCCTCTTCTCTAAAAATAAATAAATAAATAAACAAACAAATAAACAAATTATTTTTTAAAAATTGACTAAGTGTATAATTCTATTTCAAGAATATTTCTACTTTGAAAATTTGAAGACATTATTCCACTGTTTTCCAGATTGAAAAATCTGATAATCCTGATTCCATTTTGATTCCTGACTTTTGTATCCTCTTTTTCTTGGTAGAAGCCTTTAGGAGCTCTTTATTCCTAGTGTCCTAAAACTTTTAAGGGTGGACCTGGGTGAGGGTCAGTTTTCATCTATTGAGCTGGCATTTGGGAAAGAGTTTGAATCAGGAAACTCGGTTTCTTTGGCTCTGAAAATTCTTCTAATATTATCTTCAAAGTAACCGTGAGTTATAATTTATATACAAAAAAATATATCCATTTAAATGACTAAACCATATACATCCATATTACAACCACAATAATCAAGACAGAACATTTTCATCATTCCAAAAGATTCATTCATGGCCCTTTCCAGTCAGCCTCCCATCTAGCAATCATAGATCTGCTGTTACTATATAAATTTCTTTTTATTTTTTAAGAGTTTCATATAAATGGAGTCATATAGTATATACTTCTGTTTGTCTGGCTTATTTTGCTAGTATAATGTTTTGCTAAATTTGTTCATGATATTGTGTGCATCAGTAATTCATTGCTTCTTATTGCTGAGTGATATTCCATTGTATAGAATACAGTTTGTTTATCCATTTCCTATTTGAGGGAAATTTGGTTGTTTCCAAAATTACAAATAAAGTTACTATAAAGATTTGCATACACTATATGTGATTGCTGAATCATATGGTAACTGCATATTTAACTTTATAAAGAGGTTGTGCTGTTTAAAATTTCTTCAGCAATAAATGTGAGTTCCAGTTATTGACTGCTATTATGTGAGCATTGATTTTTGCATATTGACCCTATATCCTATGGCATTACTAAATTTACTCTTAAGTTTAATAGCTTTTTGTAGACTTCTTATGATTTTGTATATACTCAATCATGTAGTTTTCAGATAAAGACAGTTTTACTTCTTCCCAAACTGAGTGTTGTTTATTTCATTTTCTTGCCTTATTGCACTTGTTAAGGCTTCTACTATAGAGTACACATTCTTGATTTATTCCAAGTCTTATGGGGGAAAGTACTCAGTCTTTCATCATTAAATATGATGTTATCTGTAGATTTTGTATGAATGATGATTATCAGGTTAAGTTCCTTTCTAGTTATAGTTTACTGAAAGGTTTTTAAAATTAATAATAGGTGTTGAGTTTTTAAAAGTGCATTTTGTTCACCTATTGATGACATAATTTTTCTCCTTTATTAGTATTTTTTGATGAGTTACATTGGTTTTTGAATATCAAACCGAGTCATTCATTCCTAGGATAAATCTTTCTTGGTCATTGTGATTATCTTTTATATATTGTTGGATTTTATTTGCTAATATTTTGGTAGGGACTTGTGGGTCTATGTTCATGAGGGATATTGTTTTTTAAAACATTACATTTATTGATTCTACAGAGAGAGGGTAAGGGAGAGAGAGAGTGAAAAACATTGATTTATTGTTCCACTTATTTATGCATTCATTGGTTGCTTCTTTTATGTGCCCTGACCAGGGATCGAACCCGCAATGTTGGCATGTGGAGACAACACACTAACCAACTGAATTACTCAGTGGGGGCTAGGGATATTGTTTTATTTTACTCATTTCTTGTATATTGTTGGGGATGGGATAAGGCTAACCTGGTAACATGAGTTGAGAACTAGTCCCTGTTTATCTGTTTTCTGAAGGAGTTTGTGTAGAATTGTTATAATTTCTTCCTTAAGTGGGTGATAGAATGCATCCATGAAGCCATCTGGGCTTGGAGATCTTTTGTGGAAAGGCTTTTATAAATATGATTTATTTAATAGCTACAGAGCTATTTAGAATTTCTATTTCTTATGTCAGTTTTGGTAATTTGTGTCTTTCAAGGAATGTTTTATCTAAGCTGTCAAGTTTATTGACATAATGTTCTTTACAACATTCCTTTATTATTCTTTTAATTGTAGTACAGTATTCTCTCACTTATCATGGGTATTACGTTCTAGGCTCCCTCACGATGTGAAAATCTGCGAAGTAGGAACCTTCTTTGACTAATGTGAGGGTTTATTTCTCAATTCCCAGTCTCATTCCATTGATCTTTATGTCTTTATTTGTGATAGTACCAGTGTCTTGGTTGCTGTAGATTTGTAGTAAGTTTTGAAATAGGAAAGTGTGTCTTTGTTTTTTTTTCAAGAATGTTTTGACTACCCCGGGTACCTCGAGGTCATTTATTCAAAAATGTTTTCTGCCCTTGTCTTAGTCAGTTTGGGCTACCATAAGAGAATGCCATAGACTGGGTGGCTTAAAAGACAAACATTTATTTCTTACAGTTCTGGAGACTGGGAAGTCCAAGATCAAAGTGCTGGTAGATATTGTGGTGTGGTGGGAGCACTCTCCCTGGTTTACAGATACCTATCTTCTCATTGTATCCCTCACATGGCTGACAGAGAGACAGAGCTCTAGTCTTGTTCTCTTCTGATAAGGATCCTGGTAACCTAATTATCTCCCCAGTGTTCCTCCTCCAAATATCACATTGGGGATTAGGCTTCAACCTATAAATTTTGGAGGGACACAAACATTCAGTTCCTATCATTGTCCCTACTACTCCTAGGACTTCATTTACATACATGTTTTAATGCTTGTAAGATTCCACAAGCTGTTGAGGCTCTGCTCATTTTTTATTTATTTATTTTTTCTGCACCTCAGTTTCAATAATTTGAATGCTATGTCTTTGAGTTCTCTGATCTTTTCTTTTGCAACATCTAATCTTTTAATCCCATCACACTAATTTTAATTTTAGATATACTTTTCAGCTCCAGAATTTACCTTTTCTATATCTTCCACTTATCTTTTGTTTGTGTTCACGCTTTCTTTAAATTCTAGAGCATATTTAGAATAGCTTTTTAAAAGCCTGTCTTCTAATTCCATCCTCTATGTCATTTCTGGATGTTTTTTCTTGACTGACTTTTCTTCAGTTATGATTTACATTTTCATGGCCCTTGTTTGCTATTTCCCTCCCTGGACTGTAGTCTGGAAAGTGCGTTCAGGCAGAAAGCTGGGATAATTAGAGAGCTCACCTTGTTTGTTTTCTTTCTCCTAGGGATCACTGTCTTGCACAATGTCTGAAAAAGTTGTTTCACATATTTTGTCTAATTTACTGTTTTTTGAGGGGGATGATGTTTCTTGTCTTTGTTAATATATCATGGCCCATTATGTTATGTTTAATTTTATTTCCCTATTTCCTGATTCTTGTATTCTTAGTAGTTATATATTGGATATCCTGAATTAATTCTCTGTTTTTTTTACTTGCTTGTTTTACATTCTTTCTCTTTTTGTTCTTTCTGGGAGACTTACCCAGTTTTATCATTGAAGCTTTATGTTGAATATTTAACTTAATTCTATTTTAAATTTCTAAGTCCTCTCATTCACTTAATGTTCCCTTTTTAAAAAAAAGATTTCTGTTTAAAAATTCTGTGTAGAATTCTTTTTATTTCTCTTAAGAAATTAATTATAGTGGAATTTGTTCAAGTTTTTGTTTTCTCTGTTTCCATATTATCTGTTTCTTCAGAGTTCTTTTTGTTTCTTTCTTTCTTTGATTTTAGAAGCTTTCAGATGTCTATTGATCCTGAGATAACTGTTTTTCATAAATGTAAATGAGAGCTCTGTGTGAAGGACAGTCTTACTTACTGGTTGGTCTCACTATAGAGCAATTGGGTATGCTACTGGTATTTTCCCTGTGGAACCCCTAAATGTCTGAACTGTGAGATGTTTTCTCTTGGGCTGGTCAGTTTACCTAGAGAGGATTTCTTTAATCTCTTACCCAAGGCTTTTAAGCCACACAGGAAGAGTTTTGGGAGTAAAGCCTGGTTTGTTTGTATAAGAAGGAGGAAAACATACGGCCTCGAACATGTTCGTATTGTCTTTCATTAAATCTGCATTTTCAGCATTGCCCTCTGCTGTGATTTTTGAACCACTCGTTCAACTTCTTCACAAATTAAACCGGTCCCCTGTAACTTTGTTTTTAAGGTACTATATCCACATAGTCTTTTAATTTTCCCTTCTCTTTGTTTTTATTTTATATACTGAAATTTCAGGTATGGGGAAATATTTCATGAATATGGTTTTTCAAACCATAACAAGAAAATAAGTTTCTTATATCTTTATGTGGCTTTAGGTAAAAGAAAAACAATGCAAACCCTTGCCAAGCCACTCTATTCTGAAACATGCATAATACATGATACTTGACTAGACATAGTCTGATTGTTGTTCAATCCAATGTCATGTCTACCACTCAACAGCATTCAGTGCAAGTGGCCTTTCCCGTTTGCTTGAAGTTCCTTTTTTTTCCTGTCTTCTCTTACATCATTCACTCCTGGTGCCTTCTCATCTAAATGATCTCTAAATATTGGAGTATTTCTGTACTTGATCTTGGCCTCATTTATTATCTCTACTTTCTTTTACCCAGTTGCATGGTTCTAAATATCATATAAGTGCTATTGACTCCCAAACTTTCCAGTCTTACCTCTTTGAATTCCAAATGCCTACGTGACATATCCATTTCACTGTCCAATCAATATTTCAATACAAGGAATTATTTTATTCCTTCCCTGTATCTCCCAACTTGTAAAGGCTACCACTCTCTCCCAAGATCCTCACACAAAAAGCTAGGAGTCATCCCTGGTTCTTCTCTTTTCATTATTTTTACACATCCTACTCCTGAGCAAGTTCTGTGGGTTCAACCTAAAAACTTACCTGCAATCCATTCACTCCTTTTCATCTCCAAGCAACCATCTTCTCATCCTACTCCTAAAAGGACCTTTATGATATGGCTCCCATACCTTCCTTTCTAATATCATGTTGTACTGTTGGCTTTATTTATTCAGTAATTACCTACTGAGCACCTACAACATTTCAGAAACTGAGCTAGGCACTGGGGTTGCTATTACAGTAAACTGGCCTCTTTTTTTGTTCCTTAGACACTTTAAGCTTTCTTTAGACTCATCTTTTGTTCCCTGTGCCTGGCATGTTCTTTCTGTAGCTTTTTGCACAGATTTCTTCTTTTTCATCCTTTAGATCTCAGCATAAATATCATTTGCTCAGAAGCCTTTCTGATAACTGGATTGTTCCATTATATCATCCTACTTAATTCCTTCAGAGCACCTTTCACAGTCTTCACTGCTTATCTTTTCCTGACTGTTCCCCTCCCCTGTCTCACTGTAATGTAAGCTCCTTGAGGACAGAGATTTTGTCTTATTTATCATGTCTCTCCAGTGCCTAGAACATGTTTCTCCAAGTGCCTAGAACAGTGCCTGGCACACATAATATAACAAATATTTTTGGATCGATTAATTTAATGAGGTGGTTCAGGAAAAGCTACATAGGGAAGCTCAGATAGAGTTAACTCTTAATAATAAAGATTTGGTTACTTAGACATTGATCGTTAGACTGAATAATTAGCAGTAATGAAGACATTTATTTTGGTTACAAATTTATACTGGTTATGAATTATTAACATGGCCTAAGAATAACCATTGTAGGCAGAATAGCTTGGTCCTCAGAAAAACTTCCTTTGGGATTGTTTGGAGGCTAGTATTTTAATCCTGACATCAAACTCTGCTTTTCTGTTCAGAGTTAAAAGTATAGTAGAATAAGACGTTAAAAGTAATGACAATAACTGAAATGAACCTTGGTAATTATGATAATTAACAACTAGCTAGATTTTTCAAGATATATTCATATATTTACCACTTATTACTGAACATTTACTTGCCAAGCATTGTGCTTAGAACCTGGGCTTACAAAACATTTAGGGAAAATACTTATCCTATACTTAAGATTGATGCTGATTTGGGAGAGTGGAATTCTCCACCATTCTCTCTTCCCAGGCAAGGTGAGCTTCTGTGGTTGGCCATTCTGTTCCCATTTCCAAAGGGGTGAATGTGGAACACTGAGCACAGCTTAGGTCTTCTCTACTTAATCAAAGACTTAAACTCCAGGCTCTGTCATCTGGAGTAGGATCACATATATAATATATCTGCTATAAGACTACCCATCTATCACAAAATTATATTATTGATAAAAATACTGTAAAATCATAGGAAAACTAAATAATTCTGGTGACTACAAAATGCCCAATTTAAAAAATTTAGAAGAGCTCTCTATAATTTAAAATATTTTTCGTTGCAGACTTTATCCCACAAACTCCTTGCATCATTCACATTGTAAGTTGAAACAACTGAGTCATCCTTTTCTTATTGGTTTAAATACCTACTGTGATTATTCAATGGCATGTTGGATATTTTGAGGAATTCCTTTATAGTAGAAGGCATTAATACTTATTTTCATAGTAATCCACTCCTTATAGTAGTTATGGGATGTGCCAGGTAATAGGTTTGAATTTTAGGGTCAGCAGAAAGCTGTTGGGAAGTAATTTTGAAAACAAGAGTACAGTTTATGGAGGAAATATAAGCCCATTCTTTCATCTATGGTTCTGTATGAAGGCATTATACCACAGCCCACCTCATTACCAAGCCAGAAACTGTGAAGTCATGGCAATGGCTCAGTTCACAGATGGCTCAGTTCTAGGCAGTCTTTCTTATTCCAGGCTGAGTTATTGCTACCACAGGACTTATGAAAACAGAATCACATTATAGTCTCATTACTTGTTGCCTATGGGTTTTTTGAGTCTGGGATTGTATCCTTCTTTCCTCTGTTCTACACAGAGTAGTACAGTGCCTGACAAATCTGTAGATGACCAATACATAATTGATGAATGAATAATTGAATGAATATGGCATGACATGATATAACATGACATGAATATAGCTAGTGCAGATTGAAATAAGTTCAACATCCAGGTGCCTCCCCAAGAAGAAGTAGCCAGGAGAGAGTTCAGGTCTAGTTAAAGTTACTAGAAATTCATTCATTTGGAGATCAGAGGTAAGGGGCAAGAAATCTAGGCTTTAGAGGAAAACATTAGATGGAAAATAAAAATCATGACTTATTCTCAGAGAAACATCTTTTTTTTCTGTTGGTGAAGGATGGAGGCATTGGGTATAGAAGACAAACTAGGTAAGGGGGCAGAATTGTGCAAATGAATACATTAAGAGGTAGAGATTCATTAGCTAGTTTTAGAATAAATCCAGAAGTTTAAAAAGTAATATATTTTATAGTTATTTCAATCACAATTTCATGTCAATATTTAAAAATTAGTTTTTCTTTACAGTACCTTCACATGCAGAAGTTGGTTGTCAACTGCTGTGAGCTGCTTAAGATTCTCCAGTATTTCTAAGTCTCCTATGTCATCAATATTATTATTGCTGATGTTCAATATAGAGAGGGGTTTCTGTAAGAAAATAATTAGATTAGCATTAGTAAATAGCCTATTTATTCCTATATATAGGAACCAGAAATCCTAATCTGGAAAATTTAAGATTTATTAGATCAGGCTGTTTTGCTTTTTGGACAAGAAAATAAAAACCCATGGAGATCTGTTTCTATGTCATTTTTTTTTTCAGATGGAATGTTTAGAATTATAGTAATTGTGATATAATTTACTATTTGTCATAAGTCTGATCAAAATATAAGAAAAATTTATAGAAAAAAGAAGCTAAGGATCACAAGCAAAGGAAGAAAGAAAATGACCCAATTAACAAATGATAACAATGTAGAAAATATACTTCATTTTAAGCAAATTATAATTTTGTGTTAAAGGTCACTAAAATTTGTTCTTACATAAGAAGAAATTGTTTTTGTCTTTGTTTTTCTAAATAGAAAACAGTGACCAAGAATTAAAGAATATCTGAGGAAAGACTTCTGGCCAAGATGGAGGCATAGACAGACACACTGTGTCTCCCTCTACAACTAAGAAAGAATACAAATACTTCAAAACTAGAAACAACCAGAAGTTCCAGCAAATCAACCTGCGTGGAAGTCCAGCAAACAAATATATAATAAAGAAGAAATACTCATCCAGACAGGTAGGAGGGGCGGAGCCAGGCAGAGAGGACATGGTGTAGTGATGGCAACAGCGGCAGCAGTGGAAGGCTGGCAGAAAGCGTAATCACACATTTTAAAGTCAAGAGGGACACCTTGGGAGTGTTCTCAGCTCCTCACCAGATCTCACAGCTCACTGTACCAGCACCGGGGAAAATCAAGCCTGACTGCCTCTGACTGTGCAGACCACTGGGGGCTGGGGTGGAGGAAGAAACTGCCCGTCTCTCAGCAGAGTCAGCTTGTTTGAAGGGCCCCCACTGTTCTAGAACATCCGCAGACCCACCCACTCTGGGAACCACAGCCAGAGCAGCGGCTAGAGGGGTGCCAGTCCGGTGTGGAAATGGGAGAGGTGCCTGGAAAAGGGGCGAGTGCTGAGCAGGTGGTATTGTTCCCTCTCAGACCCCTCCCCTACATACAGCACCACAACGTGTTGAAACAGGTCGCCCTGTACTGACGAATCCCTAAGGCTCTGTCCCTTACAACATAACAGGAGTGACAGCTCTACCTGGGACACAGAGGCTAACAAACACAGGAGCCTGTCAGAATGAGGAGACAGAGAAGTATGGCCCAAAAGGGGGAATGGATAAAGGTTCCAGTGGGAGAACTAAGCGATGAGAAGATAGCCAACCTAACAGATGAGGAGATAAACAACCTAACAGACGCAGAATTCAAAACACTGGTGCTAAAGATGTTCACAGGCTTGACAGATATGCTTGAGTATGGCAAACGCATAGGAGAAGAAGTGAAGGCTATGCTAAGTGAAACGAAGGAAAATCCACACAAAACCAATGGTGAAGGGAAGGAAACCGGGGTTCAAATCAATGATTTGGAACATAAAGAAGAAAAAAACAGTCAACCAGTACAGAATGAGGAAGCAAGAATTGAAAAAACTGAGGAAAACTTCCCAAATTTTATGAAGCAGATGGACATACAGGTCCAGGAAACACAGAGTGTCCTGGGCAAGCTGGACCCAGAGGGGACCACAACAGGATGCATCATGATTGAGATGCCAAAGGTGAAAGATAAAGACAGAGTCCTGGGAGCAGCAAGGGAGAGGCAGAGAGTTGCCTAAAGGGGGTGCCTATAGGACTATTAGCGGATTTCTCAAAGGACACTCTGCAGGCAGGAAAGGACTGGCAAGCAGTATTCAATGTGATGAAAGGCAGCCTGCAACCAGAACTACTCTATCCAGCAAGGCTATCATTTGGAACGGAAGGGCAGATGAAGTGCTTTCCAGACAAGGTAAAGCTAAAGGAGTTCATCATCACCAAGCCATTACTATATGAAATGTCGAAGGCACTTACTTAAGAAAAAGAAGATCAAAACTATGAACATTAAAATGACAACAAACTCACAACTATCAAAAACTGAATCTAAAAAATAAAAACAAAATCCAACTAAGCAAACCAGAATAGGAACAGAATCATAGGTATGAGGATCATTTGGAGAGTTATCAGCTGGGAGAAGGGAGGGGGAGAAATGGGATATGGTGCAGGGATTAAGAAGCATAATCGATTGGTACAAAATAGACAGGGGGAAGTTAAGAATAATATAGGAAAGGGTGAAGCCAAAGAACTTATATGCACGCCCCATGGACATGAACTAAGGGGGGTGGGATTGCTGGAGGGAAGAGTGGTACTGGGCGGAGGGGAGCAAAGCGGAAAAAAAATGGAACTATTGTAACAACATAATCAACAAAATATACTTAAAAATAAATAAAGAATATCTGTTGTGTATTTTTATCTGTATAGTTTTCTCTTGACAATCCATATGTTCCGAAGCACTTAGAATAATAATTAGCAAATTAACAAGAATTTCAACATCAGCGCTTAATGAGGACATAAATGTACAATAGAGCAGCATTAAATCAAAGCCATCTTAAAATCTAAGGCCCAGGGATCTCTACCGAGATGGAGTCTGCCCACCCACACACAGCTACATAGAGATGATACTTCCTGACACTTCTTAAGACTTGACACGCAGCTTTAAAAATTATGCCTTATATTTAGAATTTCAGAACCTGCTTGAAACTATGCAAAAATTGTGTAAGCAAAAATATTTTCAGTGGTGTTTTGTGGTAAAACTAGCCGTCCCTACAGTGGGGTCAATCTATTTGGATCAGTTGACGTTGAGCTGAGACACAGTTGATTCTGTGAAGAGGATAGAAGGGGTAGGATATAAACTAAGTCACTTCTTTCTTTTCCAATTTAAAGCACTCTCTTTTAATTGTTATATGTTTGGTTCAGAAACCTTATTCTGTCCTTCATTTCTGGGTCTTCTAAAATAAAGCCAACAACATCTGTAAATACAATAATCGTGCTCTTATTTCTGACCCTAGCCCAGAATGAAGGTAGCGTATCTTTAACAGATCCTGCTTTGAGGATTAACAAAAGCCTCCATAGCGCCCTCTGTCTTCTCAGTTCGCTGTGACACCTCTGTGTGATGTCAGCTGACAGACTTATCTGCTTCTGATGAGTCACAGCTATATATGAAGCACAACCTACAATCAAATCAGAATCCAGCGAAAAAAATGACTTGTAATCATTCTCTAGGTTGTTTAAAATTGGCCTAATGTGCACTCCTGTTTCCATAGGCTTTTTGTGTCATGATAATCACCAAGGTCAAAATTATGAGTGAATTAACATCTGTTAGAACTTCATACTTTACATAACCTTTTAACATCCTTCTTTTGATCCTTCCAGTAGCCCTAGAAGCAGATGTTATCTCCACTTTGCCGAGTCTCTGAGGAATTATGTGGGAAAAATTAGTTTTAGCCCTCAAATAAACTCTCAGTTGGCTTATAATTATTCAGACTATGTACAATGTCCAAATAATCCTTCCCCGCTTCCTGTTCCATTATAACAGTTAATCTCTACATGCTTTGTTAGAATACTCAAATATGGTCTTACTGCCAGGGAATGAAGAGTTCTTGGATCAAACAGAAGCTTTTCTCCAAGGGGTAGCCTCTGACTCTCAACATGAAGCTCTCTTAGTCCTTCTAATCCTTCTAAACCTTCTATGACTGCAATGTAATTGCCTCCCAGATACCTACAAAATATTAGACATAATTTTAAATAGACAATCTGTAAACATCATGGTCTAGAAACATAAAAACATAATAAAATAATTGAACTGTGTAAAAATTATACGTAATGCTCTCTTTACATTGAATCAAAAGATTTATCTATGTGATTCTTACGTATAATTTAGTCTAGGAAGTAAGTTTACCTTTTTTTAAGTGAGAGAATTGAAATAGTCCTTATTAAACTATCTGTCTATGCGTCTCATATGTAGGGTGCAGAAGAATCGACTAAATTGTAGGTTCAAACATGAAGATTTCTGGGGCTAATCCCCAGGGATTCTGATTTGGCTGCTATTTTAGGAACCCAGTATTTCCCACTCTACTCCTATCTCCCCATTCTAAGATCCCTGGCCTACTTTTTGAGAAGCACTGACAGTTCTTTCAGTCTGGGGAAACTGGATCCACCAGTCTTCATTGTTTAATTAAAATCATTAAAGGCACAGTAAATACCTTTTAACAATCAAATCTGTATCAACATTATCAATTCTATGACCCTGCCCTTTTGAGCTGTGTGATTCTGAAAGACACAGAACTCATTTGAGTTCCATGGAAACTTTTTTCACCATTTCTGCCTCCATAAAGCTGTTTTAGGTATTCCTATAAGCCCTTAGGACAACTCAGCTTCCTGCAAAAGAAAAGTATACTAAGAATAGACGGAGTCCATAAAAAAAAATAAAAAATAAAAAATAAAAAAGTATACTAAGCTTAACAAAACACAGATTGTCTGGTATTACATTGTAAACAATTTATTTTGTACTGATAATACTAAAAGAGAATAAAAATTGTGACCTGTTCCACAAAACTGTAGGTAATGGAAATACCTGCATGCAAAAAATATTACTGTAATGATGACAACTACATTATTTAAATAAAGCACTTACAGTTTTTCCAGTTTCTTTAATGACTTGAGGTTCTCTATACACGAAATACAATTGTTTTGCAGGTACAGGTGAGTAAGGTTTGTGGCAAAATTCAAGTTAGCTATTTGACTAATACGATTATCATACAAATATAAAACACTAAGATTTTTACAAACAGAGATGTCTTCCTAAAAGGAAAACAAAAACAGGTTATACTTAATTTCTTCTGAAGTTTTGTTTTTAAGAAAGCTTATCACTTAATCATTCTACAATTTTCATTAATGTCAATATAAGAGAACAGTATTTCTTTATTCTTAGCACAGTCAAAACAGAACTAGAATAATTACAAAATTAGTATTAGGTTTTAGCATTCTGTAACTATATCAATAAAATTGTATTTGTTAAGAAAGAATTTTCCAGTGCAAGCAGTGTTTCTTGGAAGCAATTAGGTTGATTTGGAAGTTGAAGCATTTAACAAATTATTGTTTTGACATTACAAATCAGATCTTCTTAGTTTTTCTGTAAGATTGTAAGTAAACTATTGTGATTTATAATACTGAAAACTAGAAGTCATCTAGATATTTAAGAACAAAGGGTTAATTAAAGAAACTATGATAATGGTATTAAAGAGAATACCATATAACCATTAAATATCATTTAGTTTCTTTAGTAATATCTTATAGATGTCATAATAAAATGAGAACAGTACGTTCAATGACCCACTATTGTAAAATTATATGCATATATGCCTAGAAAAATCACTGGAAGAACATTACCTAAATGTTAATAGTGGTTTTCACTGCATGATAGAATTACAAGTCAATTTCTTTCTTTTTATATGCATTTTATACAGATGAACACCAATTATTTTGAGAAAAGAAAAATAAATTAAAACTATTTTAAAAGGCTTTCATTTCTTATGTGCTGGTAGAGTCGGCCTAAACTAAAGAGGCAAGAGATAGAGTGAAATTTTGCTCAAAAACATCTCAGCCTTCACTAAATAAGACTTTTTAAAATACTAACACATCTTGGGAACTTTAAGTTTACAAATTACTCTTATCTCAGTGTAAATTCCTTTACACCAGTTTGCTTTCCTCCGAACAAAAGTCATCTACACTGAAGGAGTATTGATTGTGAGGGGGCCAAAGAAATTTACAGGGAAGCTCTGGAGAAAGCAGCCTGTGTGATGAGATGAAGAGTTTGGGGCAACAAAAGAGAAACATGAGGTTCAGGCAATTGGATCCGTAGGAGAAGGACCACCAGAAAACTGGAAAGAGATTATTGTGACTGGAAGCTGGATAGGGTTTCTGAGAAAAAAAAACTTTGTCTTAATAGACAATTTTGCCTGGGACTTTGATGTTTTTTTATTCATCCATACAATAAATATTTATTAAGCACATAATAAGAGTCAGGCACAGCACTGGATGAGGAATTTAGTGATGTGAACAAAATAGACATGATCCCTCCCCTCATGTAGCTTATACATTTCCAAAAAGTTTCCTCTCATCTATAGTCTTCAACATTTTATTATAGACATTGGATACCAATACAAGTGGCCTACAATGGCCTTTTGCTGCTCTTAAAGTTTTCCAAATTAAAGCCAAGAATTGGCTTAACTCAGAGAAAATATAGTTTCAGAGTATATCCAAGTAAACAATCTTGTCTGATATAACTGAGAGTATAATCTACACTTACATAAACATTACATTATGTACAAAAAAATATTTCCCTGTTAAAGTTTTGAAATATGTTACTCACATAGTTAATTCTTAATGTTTTGATATGTTAGAAATTCATATTCCAAGGTTCTAGAATTATACATGAATAATTATCTTTGAAATTATTTTCCAATATATATTTTCAAATCTGTTGGGTTGGCCGAGAAGTTCATTTGTTTTTTTCTGTAAGATGGCTCTAGTAGCACTTAGTTGTCTTTAACTTAATTCAAAACAATTTTGTTAGATTGTACTATGACAGCTGTCATATCAGCATTCATTTAAAAAAACTTATCAAAATTGGGGAATTTTTGTATAGTCATTTTAATAGTGAAGATGGAAGAAAATATTCAACATTTTCTGGATAATATGCTTTATTATTTCAAGAAAGGTAAAAATGCAATTGAAACGCAAAAAATGACTTTTGCAGTGCATGGAGAATTTTATAATAGTATATATTTACAGAAACAATTCTAGTAAGTTTAATGTCACAAGCAGGAACTTAAATGATAACACAATATAAAGCTAATGAAAATACAGTTAATCAATATAATCAAAATATAGTTAATAAGAAGGTATGCCCTGGCACTAATTTCTAAACTTTACATTGTTAATGATATAAAAAAAAAATAATTTAAGAGCTCTTACAATTGCATCTATATTTCTGTCTGAAAAATTTATATGTGTTATTTTCTTCAGATATTGTAAAGTGGTTTCTTCTTTTCTGGATTTAAGGTTGCTGTTTTTGGCAATTAGATCCAAGGTCAGTCGAACCATGACTTCTCTGTAAATCAAACTCTCAGCAATAGCTCTGTCTGTTCTGATGCCATCCCAAGAAGCAGGTTTAGGTATTGGTTTATGCCCAGTTTTCTAAAAATTAAAGAAAAAATGAATAGTACGTATATAGCAATTTAGGATAAGTCATTTTGACTTTTTAGTTTCCTTATATAAAACTATTTGATTAGCTAGTTCATGGGCATTTTAGGAGCATTTGGGTATTTTTCTAAGTTTATAGACCTGACTCTTTTTATTAAAAATTTTAAAATACAAAATTAATTAAAACACAAGGATCATTTACTTTTAAGTCTTTTCCTCTCTCTACTGAATTTTTATTGTGGGCATCTGTTAAAATATTATTTTTCTCTCTTGGAACAGAAAAGGATCTCAAGGAATATTATCTAGCCCTGGCCGGGTAGCTAGGTTGGTTAGAGTGTCATCCCAATATGCCAAGGTTGTAGGTTTGAACCCTGGTCGGGGCACATACAATAATCAACCAATGGAGTCATAAATAAGTGGAACAACAAATTGATGTTTCTGTCTCTCTAAAATAAAAAAAATTAAAAAGGAATATTATATTATCTAATGTTCTCATGTGAAGAAACTAAGGCCCAATCTAGTGGGATGTAAGAATGAGATCATGTCTCATGGCTTTTTCCCATAGTATCTGTGGTGATCATAGTTACTAAATCCCCAAATCATAAAGGTGGTGTGAAAACCTTGAATATATACATATAACAATGGTGTAAAATACCTGAAAATGGGGCTGGCCTTCAAGTTTTATGTTACTACAACTACAGAAGTAACATAATACAGTATTTCTCAATCAAGACTGCCTAGTTTCAAATTTTTGCTCCACTGCTCACTAGTTAGGTAATCTTGGGCATGTTATCTCAGTTTCTTATAAAATTAGGACAGTACCCAAGGGAGAGTGTGAAGATTACATGAGCTAATCATGTATAGCATGTTCTACCCAGTGCCCGGTATATAGATCAATAAATGTGTGTGATCTTCATTATTTTCTACTGTTTTGTTCACAGATGAGGTGAACACTGTTCACTTCACCATTTTGTCTAAAATATATTAGGGCTGTTAAATAAGAGGATCATGCTATTAATCAAATATTACTGTATGTAAGATATGCATATGTGGTCCATAATTTGAAATAACCCATTTTTTTCAATCATCTATGAAGTATAGCTATTTAAGTGATACCTACCCCAGTTGTGCTTTATATTCTCTTGTCAAAAATGTAAGCAAAAATACACTTTAAAATTGAGCATTATTATTCCAATGTGTCTGGGATTTCACCAACCAAACACCTCAATTTGTGTGGTATTCTGGGCATGAAAGATTATTGTTTACAGATCAAATTTCAAACACAACACTAATATTCTGAACAAAGTTTCTAATTAAGCAAAGATAACTTTTAAAAATCTTGCTTGAAATACTTCATAAAATATATCATCATAAAAGTATAAAGAAAAACACCATGGACCCATGGGTCAATTTAAAATATAAAACATTAGGCCCTGGCTGGTGTGGCTCAGTGGATTGAGCACTGGCCTGCAAACTGACTGGTCCCCAGTTCAATTCCTGGGGGCGTAGTGGGGCGTGCAGGAGGCAACCAATCAATGTATCTCTTGCATATAGATGTTTCTCTCCCTCTCTCTTTCTCCCTTCCCCTCTCTCTAAAAATAAATAAATAAAATCTTTCAAATATAAAACATTACAAATACATTTGAAACCCTTCTATACCTTTCTCCCTCTCCATGCTTTTAAATTTGGAGTTTATCATAAATTTAGATATCCTTCTTCATGTCTTTATACTTTTACTACTTATGTATGAATACCCAAACAACATATAGTATTGTTTTTCATATGTGATTAGTTTTCTTCTTTGCTTAAAATTTTGTTTGTTATGCTCATCAGAGTTGATGTGTGTAGCTCTAGAGTATTTGCACTGCTGTATAATATTCCATTGTAAGAAATTTATTCTGATAATAGGTCTTTGGGTGTTTTGATCTTTTTGCTTTTACAATGCTGCTCTTACAGTTCTTGTATATCTATATGTCATCTTAGCACATTTGCAAGAGTTTTTGTAGGGTTTTAAGCTAGTGATGGCCACTTCAGGGTTGCACATATTAAAAATATGGTTTCTTTGGCTACTGTTTAAAAATTTCAGAACTTTTTCTGAAAATTTCAAATATCTTTTTTATACAGATAACAGGGATGAAATGCAAGTCTTAAAGTGGTTATACATGCCAGGGTTTCTCCCTTACAGCTGAGGCAGGAGACTGCTGTACAACTGGCTATGCAGGAGCTACCCTGAACTATGAAATGTGTGATACCCTATGGGGGTAAATTTGACCAATGGGGGACCAGAGCCACAAATGATTTATTCCCACCTCCACCCAGCTCCCTCCCCCGAAAACATGTTGTAGTCTAATGGGTTACATACTCTTATATTTGTTCTCTCTCCATCTCCCTCACCCCACCGCCACCGCCCCTCCCCACTGCTTCTCTGAGATAACAATCCCCAAAACGTGGTATTACAGAATTTTTGCTTCAGGTTCTGCTTTCTAACATTTTGGATCATCTGAATCCTCATGAATTACTATGCTGTAACTGGATTTTGTCTGTAGGTCCACTGCACTAATTGGTGTTTGTATAGAAATATATTTAATTCTCTCAGATTATTAGAAAAGGAAAAAGTCAAATTACTTATTTATTAAACTAAGGGAAGGCCAATGGACCTCCTCAGCAAACTATAGGAAAACCTTCCAGGGGCTTGAATGTGGAAAAGAAGAAAATTGTATCAACCCACAACATACAGTAATAGAGACTCTTAAATCGAAAGAACCTGCATTGTAGCAGTCAGATCCACAAAAAAGAATTCAGTTTCACCAAGACACCGCCATTTATCTTGTGAATATAATACGTTAAACTTCATATAATAATTTAAACTTCATTGGTATTGTAGTTTGTTTTAGAGAAATTATAAGCACCAGGAGTTTAAACTGAACCTAGTTTGGATTTGGATACATTTCAGAACATTATAATAAAATAATTATGTCAACACTTGTGGGGTGTTCCTGGTTTTCTTTTCAAAGAGGTTCATTATTTTCTAAAGTTTGAGAAACTGCTTTTTCATATTTTTTCCCTACTAGATATGTTATCTTGGGGCTCCATTTGCTAGGATATCTCTCTCTACAGATCGCGAGTGGGGGACAGCTTGGAGCTGCTTTACAAGAGCTCGGGAATAAACATTGGGGGACCTCTTGGCTCTCATCACCTTGGGGCTCCTACTAGTTAGATGCAGTGGACATTTCAAACTCAATTTGTGTATTTCCCTTAGCTAGGCTCAAGCTCAGTGGCTCCAGATGCTCTGCATTGCTGAGGCTCTCAGACTTTCTCCTTTTCTTTTCTCTTCCCTTCCTTCATTCCTCTCTCTCTCTCTCTTTCTTTTTTAATTTATTGATTTTAGAAAGAGAGAGGAGGAGTGGTGGGGGCAGGGAGGGAGTGAGGAAGGGAGAGAGAGAGAAAAGAAATTTGAATTTGTTGTTCTTATTTATGTATTCATTGGTTGATTTTTGCATGTGCCCTGACCGGAGGTCCAGTCGCAACCTTGGCCTATGAGGGTCCAAGGGGCTCTAGCCAACTGAGCTATGGGTCAGGGCTGACTTTCCGCTTTTCAGGCTGGATCTATCTGCACCCACAGATCCCACTCCCTCAGCTCCGCGGCCACCCGTCCACCCATGTCTCCCTCCTCTAGAGCTGTTTCCTAATCTTGCCTGATTATAGCCATTTGTTTAAAATACAGACTTCCAGACTGTTTCAAAAATTCTAGATGCCTAGAGATAAGGCTCAGGGATCTGCATTTTAACAAGTGCCCCAGGAAAGTCTTACTGGCAGGCAAGTTTGAGAAACCTCCTGTAGGGTTTCCTTGGTCCCCCCCGCTTCTTCCCTGTTTGCACCTCACCGGTCGCGGGATGAGCCGGGTTAGAAACTCAGGTTTGGTAAGTTTCGTTTGTGCCAAGTTCCTCAGCCGCCCACCTGCAGTTGCCAGGCGACCAAATGCTCCTGAACCGTTTGCAAGGCAGGGAGAGATCTCGCGAGGTCTCTGGAAGGCCCGCCCCTGTGGCCGGTGGAGGGGGGGGGTGGGGGCTGTTCTCTATGACGTTGAGGCTGCAGGGTGGCGCCTCGGACCGGTGTGAGTGAGGGTAGTTAGCTTGACGAGGCCGTAAGGCAGCGGGTCACAGTGGCGTTTTTAGTGGTCCCAAACTGCCTGCCGGAACCATTTTTGTCGAGCTATCATTTCCCCCTGCTGGATTTTCCTTGCCATCGGTTTGAACGTTTCAATGCCATCAAACTGACCACCTTTTCCCAACAACAGACTAGGAAACAAATAGCATCAATCCAAATTCAGCGCATACTGCACCCTTTCCTCAGATAAAATCCAAATTTCTTAGGTTGACATTCCAGTCCATTCATCAGGACCAGCCTCATTGCTTGCCTCTTGCCCTCTATACTCCGGTATTCCAATCTGGCGCTTGGCCCAATACGCCCTGTCCTAACTATCCTCATCCTCCTCTCTCCACTCAAGGCAGCAGTAGGACACACTTTCCTTTCTCCTTTATTCTTGTTTTCCCTTTTAAGATTGAAGGACTGGCCGAGTAGTTTGGTTGGTTAGAGCGTTGTCCCCATACGCCAAGGTTTCGGTTGGATCCCAGGTCAGGGCAAGAATCAACCAATGAATCAATTTAAAAATTAAAAAAGATTGAAGGTCTCATTTGGAATGAGCACATCCTTTCTGAAGCCATACTAGGTACTGGGTCTTGATAAGTAATGCTGCCTTCTGCCCCCAGATAACTAGGGTATGTTAAATTCTTTAGCACAGCACTTTACCACACTGCTGTGTGTTTGATACTTACCCATATCCTTAATAAAATGGTAAATTCTTTAAGGGCAAGGATTATGTCTTTTACCTTGATATTCCCAGGACCTGGCAAAGTGCTCTTTGTAGATTAGCAGTCACTCCATAAGGGTTTGTTAAAATAATAATTTACAAATGAAGGAGAAGAAACACAGTAGAACAAGCAACTAACATTTACAGTGGAGACTGGGACTCATTAGGGATATGGTAAAGTGAGCAATCAGGATGTAAGGGACAGTGAAAGCTGGAAAAGAGCTATGATCTTAGGGAGCGAGGGCACTCTGGAAAAGTTGTCGTTGCTGTTCCTTGAGAAAAGAAGGGTGAGAGCAGAAGATTGTTAAAGTTATAAGGCATCTTAGAGCCCATTGGACAGCCTAACTTGCCATTTTGCAGATAAGGAAACTCCCAGGCTTAGAGATAGTAAAGAAATATGCTGAAGGTCACATCTGGGGTGGTAGAGAGGGAATTTATCCTTGGGCTCCTGATTTCAAGCTCAAGTCCTTATTCCTTATAACTCACCGACTCTTAAAGTAAGAGTAGCCTAGAAAGAGGGACAAGGGGATGGGGATGTATGGACCCTAACCCCATTCAGGACATTGTTGCTAAAAATCCAGTTGTAGACAGTTTTGGCCTGGATTAGTGTGAAGGTAAAGAAAGTGGCAAGGAATTTAGGGGGCATCCTGAAGCATGATTTAAGAGATAGATCGTATAGGATAAAGGGAAGGAGAAGTTGAGGATAATTCCCAGGTGTTAATAGAGGAGAGGTGGCAAATATCAATAACTTGAGGGGAACTGGATGAATTTGGTTTACACATGTAATTGTGAGGCGAGATAGGTTTAATAGTTTCAAGAATAGAACTAATCATTGAACCCAGGAAGCCACAAATAGTAGTGAGGGAGAAAGTAGGAAAAAGAACAATGTAGCAATTTGTTACTATGCCAACTACTTTAAGTGGAAGAGAGGAGTAAAGCTGGTTAAGATGTCAAATGAAGATTTATCAGAAGTGAGATTTATTCTGAGAATGAAGAATAACTTGGTGATTCAGAAACTAATAATTTAGATTCAGACACTGGGAAAAGAGTTAAAGGAGAAAGTTACCTAACAGGATAAAAAGCTATAGAAATATATGAAGAAGTAAAAGAAAGATCAAAATAATGTGGCTAAACCACTATGGCACAAACCATATGGCCTTTTTACATGGTTATAGGTCATTCAGCTTTAGCAATGTATGCGGGGCTGTCTTGTTGCTGCGTTTAGCACTCACTTAACCTGCTTCTAACATTACTTTGCTAGAAACATGTTTAACAATGCCTTACTGAAAATCAGTTGCTCCATTAAGCTTTGTTTTATAACAATTTCATATATCATTATAAAAAGGAGTATGATCTCATTTATGGTAAAATTATACACACATTTAAATGTAAAATACATCTATGTCTAATAGTATAGACTTAGATGTGGATCTATATAAATCTATACCCATGCCTATAGCTATATATTTCAATACCAAAATATTTAATAGTGGCTATTTCTTGGTGGTGGGGTTATAACTGCTTATTTCTCTTATTTTAGTAATCAGGGTTTTACAAAATGATAAAGTTACATTCTGAAAATCCAGTTTTGGATTCTGCTCTTTGTGGCATTGAAAAATCTATTTGTGACTGCTGGTTTTTAAAATAGTTTAAAATGGCCCTGACCAGTGTGGCTCAGCTGGTTGGGCAATGTCTCACAAAGCAGAAGGTCATGGGTTCGATTCCCGGTTAGGGTGCATGCCGAGGTTGTAGGTTGGAGAACTTGCGAGAAGCAGCCAATCGATGTTTCTCTTTCACATGGATGTTTCTCTCCCTCTCTCTCTCCCTCCATTCCCCTCTTTCTATAATCAATAAGGATGTCCTCAAGTGAGAATAAAATAAAATAAAGTAGTTTAAAATGGTTGAATTACTCAATATTTTTTAATGCAGCAAGTTAAGAGAAAGTATTTTCTCATTAAGATGTGAAATATAGCCCTGGATGAGTTGCTCAGTTGGTTGGAGTGCCGTCCCCATATGCCAAGGTTGAAGGTTCAATCCCCAATCAGGGCACATACAAGGAGCAACCAATTTATGCATGAATAAGTGGAACAATAAATAGATGTTTCTTTCTCACTCTGTGTGACCTTCTCTCTCTAAAATTAATCAATGAATAAGATATTTTTAAATGTGGAATATAATTCCTGTCTAGTGGCAAGCAGTGTTAAATAATCATCTGTGTATTTTCCAATGTGGCAGAAATTTGGCAGACTACAAGAAATACTTGTTTTCAGTGCCACATTTGTAAGTGCAGTGTAAAGTATTCTAAGAGTTATACTTTGACAGATGTTGGGAAATTTGTATTTGTAAAAAAAAAAAAAAGTCTTGAGAATCATTTTAAAAGGCAGTCTTGGAAGAATCCTGTTAAAAAGCACATTTAAAAAAGTCTCCACTAGATTTTCCAGGTAACTTTAGACAGAAACACTCTATTTATTTCAAAAATCGTTCTATATGTCTTTTTATTTTATTTTATTTTAGTTCTTAGTTCTTCACGTTCTAGAGTACTAAGCAAGCACTTCAATGGTTAGTTACTTTCATTGAGAAACCAACAATTTAAGGGCCCTAGATATGTATAAAATTACATAACTGTATATAGAGAAATTAACTTTTATGGGAGTTAACTCCAATTTTTGTGTTGACCTTATAGATTGATAAAATATTAGTGAGTATGGTAGGCAGACTTATAAAATTATCTGAATGATCTCAGCTCCTGGTATTCATGATCTTGTGTAATCACTTCCCCCTGAGTTTGGGCTGGACCTAGTGACTTGTCCGAAGCAATAGAATAAGAAAAGGTTGACAAGCTACCATTTCTGTAATTAGGTTACAAAAGACTGTGAGTTATGTCTGGCTAGCAGACTCTATTGCATTTTTAGCTTGCACTTGTTGATAGAGCAAGCTGTCATTTAGGAGAACCCCACATGGCAAGGAACTGATGATGATCTTTAGCCAACACGTAGTGAGGAACTGAGAGCCTCAGTCCCACAATAAACTAAACGCCAAAAACTACTGTTTAAGCTTGGAAGTTGATCTATCCCCAGTTGAACTTTCAGATGAAACCTCTTCCCTGACCAACACCTTGATTGCATCTGTATGAAAGACCCTAAAGTGGGGCCCAAATTCTTGGTCTACAAAATCTTTGAAATAATAAATGTGTTGTTTTAAGACACTAAGTTTTGGTTTAATTTGTTATGTAGCAGTAAATAATACAGGGAGCAATGAAAATTCCTTTAAGAAGGGAAGATTGACTTAGAAATTTGGGACATGATTTCCATTTTCATAGGACATTCTGAGCAGAAGCTATAGGAAGTTGTAGTGTAGCTGAAATGAAAGATTTCTTAACAAGTATCCATTTGTAGAAGCTGGAAGTTTTAGAACCAAGGCAAAGGAAGTTCTTTGATTTAGGAGGAGGAAGTTTCCATTCAAGGTATTAATCTTGAGTTCTGTAACCTGGGCATGATCATTCAGTTGAGAGCTTCATGGCCTTCTAATGCCATGATGTACAACAATAATAATTTTTGAAAAACTTATTAACTAGTTTTTCATTTATTAAATACAATAATGTTATTACATAGGTTATGCATAAAACAAACCAAAGTATTTCTCCTGAGTTCCAGACATATCCATCCAGCTGGCTGCTAGACATTCATTCCATCTGGATATGAATTCCTAGAGGCAATGGAAAGTGAACCTGTCAAAAACTGAACTCTTTGTATCCTGCACAAATCTAACCTGCCTCCTCTAGTTTCTGTCTTCCCTACAGTCCACCCTGCTACCCAAAGTAGAGCCCAAAATCTATCTCCAGTACTCTCACAGGTACTAGCACCCTCATTCAGTCACCACATCAAGTCCACTTAACCTCAGAAACTCAGCTGTCCCTCCACTGACTGCCCCCTTCACTACCTAAGAATGGATATGAAGGATTTGTTAAGTTTTGTTTTTTTAATGTTCTATTAACTTTAATATGCAAACATTCTCAAGTTATATTTTAAAAATTCTACTTTGTTTAATATACAATAACTTTTCTGAAATGAGTCACTTCCATCCTCCACTAGAGTCAAATTGTAATGAATATGACATGTATGGGAGGTGACTGTAAATTAAGGAATCTAAGCTAAAAATCAGTTTCATCACCTTAAAGTCACATTTATATTATACAGTTACTATATCTGAGAGTAAAAATGTTTTCTGAAAAGTATTTTTACAAACATTGTCACTACTTTTCTAATTTAAATAATGTTATCTTTATTTCTGAAACATCTATTGTTAACACTAATACTTTAGTTGGAGCTTTTCATGGAGCATTTGCAAGAACGGGACTTATAATTTTAGAAAAAGTTTAGATTAGGTTTCAAGAACAGTTCATTGCTTATGTTTTAGGATTTTTTTTAATTGTCTTAGGAACCAGGGGTGGGGAGCCTCTGTCTTCTAATAGAGATCCAAGACTTTGCTTAAGTTTATCAGGCCAATAATAAGTTCAGCAAAAGTTTAATTAGTTAGTGATGGATTGAGGCTAAGAGTGAAACTCAGCAATGTAATATACTCTATTCTCATGCCTTTCAAAATAATTTGTTAAAGTCAGTGAAAACATCTTTTATATCTGTATACCTGTAATTAATTGCTTTTTTTTTTCTTTCTCTTGTCAGCTTTTTTGGGTCAGCTTGTTTGAATAGAGTTTCACTCCTGTATGCTTGTTTTGAAAATAGCCAGTGCTTTTTTATTGTGTATTTCTGCTATAGTGACCTGTGATTGAAAAAAAAAAAATTATAAAAATTTTTTTTCACTTCTTTGAATTTATTACAAAGTTTGGGAAAAGAAATTTATTTCATAATGATCTTACAGTACAACAAAAGTCAATTTTCCATAAAAAGACATCAGCACATTTAATCTTGTAATTCTAGAAACACATACTGTTAATGTTTCTTAAAAACAAATTGAAATGTCCACTGCATTTATTCTTCCTTGAATAAATATTTACTGAGTGTCTAGCATGTGCCATGTTCAAGGTGCTGGGGATGCAGAAGTTAGTTAGAACAAGTCCCCCCCTCTCCCCTTCCCTACCCCCTTCCCCTGTGGAGCTTATGTTCTAGTAAAAGGAGACAGTGAAAATGTAAATCTATCAATGGCCAAGACAATTTTTGATTGTGGGACATTCTGTGAAGGAAATAGAATGAAACTGGGTGTAGAGGTGGGGAAGAAGGAGGGAAAGATATTTCTTTGAGATGAGGGAGACAGGCAAAACCTCTCTGAGGAGGAGAATTTGAGCTGAGAGTTGAAGAATGAACGAGGCTTATAAGAGCCTGTGAATAGTTAGTTGTGCCAGGCCCATGAAGCAGCCAGTTTGAGGGCCTGGAGTGGAGAAGGAGCTGATGAACATAAGGACCTAGATAGCTGGAGCATAGTGAGGAGGGGGAGAATAGAATGAGAGGCAAGCAGGGGCCAGATCAGCCATTAGGCCACAGTGAGAAATTTGGATTTTGATATATAGCAGTATTTAACTCTTAAGGCAGAATGTAAATTTTCCCTTGGTTAATAGGAAAAAGTAACTTTATTATATTTATTATAGGTTGAAATTCAAAATCCTGATTAAAATGTATGTTCTTGTGATGTTATTGTGATTCATCACAATAGTATTTTAAAAGATGCTCTTAGATATCTGGTAGCAGGAGCCTGAGAATTAGAAAATATAAGTTCTACTTATGCTTCAAAATTTCATATTTAATATAACCTTTCTTTCGGTTTTTTTCCCTTCTTAAATAGGTAAAGCATTTGTTAATAAGTTATTTTTAGATCTTGAGATAATCAAAAGTCCATAGTGTTGATGTCTAAGTAAATTACCATTTCAATAGTTCATAGTTACTTAGTTTTAAGTTATAGTTTTACCTTAAGTATTAAGACTAGTTAGAAAGTTTAAAATTAATCTCCCCTAAAATGTGGTGTTCATGTATAATTTTCACATCAGTGGCATATCAAGTTAACTTCTCTGAAGCTATAGAACATTTCAGATGGTTGTAATTATTCAATGTGGTGTGTCCTCATATATAAGAACGTAAATAAATTTTTTATTTAGTCTAATTTTTATTTTGTTTAAGCCGAGAATCTTCAGATAATAGCCTCAAGTATACTACAAACATATGTAAGAAATGATAGATGGATTACAGAGGAATTGAAGTAAAAGATTAAAGCTAAACACATACATGTTTTAAAGGACTTATTTAATATCATCAATAATACATATAATGAATTGAATTGAATATGAGAATGGAGTATGAAGTAGCAAATTCTAGGAACAAAAGAGAATCATTTAAATTAACATTTATATGGAGATGAGCTCATACCAACTAATTTTTCAGGAAGGTAAGTAGTTTAAAGTAATGACTACTAACAGTAAACATATTCATAGTTATATGATAGATACTTCTAATCCTCTAAAATCTAACATAATGGTTACAGAGTTCTCTTTTAGACAATTTACTTCTTTTTGCATATGCCTCTTAGGTTATGAAAAGTACAACTGTAGTTCATCAAAATGTGCCCCAAGGCACACAATACCATTTTACTCAGTCATTAGAAAGTTTAGCATAATTGCTGAGCATAATCCAAAGAAAATATGAGTACTGACATCAGGGACTCTCTAATTTGTTAGGCAATTGTTCCATAATTTTTGGCACCAGGATAATCCACATGTTGAAAAGGCAATTAATCATTGGTGTTAGTTATCAAGCTATGATTTTAGCCGTTTCCTCCCCAAACTGACCTGAAATGACAGAGTTTCTTATTTCATTTTTGTAATATTCTGATTTCTGAGATCAAAAGTTTAAGTATGCCAGTCTGGTTAGAGTTGACCTGAGTTTTGTGTTATTAGTATTCTAAAATAAGTAGATCATAACTTGATATTTACAAAGATAAATGATATTATTTCCATTAATATTTGGATAAAAGGTTTAGTAACCTTTAGAAATTTACAGACTGATTACCTCAGGAAAAGTTACTTGAAGTCCTTAATCTAGCATTTTGGCCCAAAGAAGGTAAATTTACTTGCTGTTGGAAGTTGTGTTGAAAATAAGCCAAAATGAGAGAACACACAATTAGATTTTCAATTTTCCAACGGATATTTTGCAGACACAATAACATAGACATTTCAATTATTAAACAGGGAATGAAATCATTACTGTACCATAATTTGAACATTATCTTTTACTTATTTTATATCATGAGGATAAGCAAAAATACGAATAGTCATTCTGTATAGTATGTTTTCCTATCTTCAAAAACCACCTTCCTTCAGAACAAAAAAACCCCCCACATTGCTCAACAATGCATGTGCTTTTGGAATTCATAGTTAAAACAATCCAGAAATATAGAAAGAAACCTTGGAGCTCAAGTCTGTGTTCAGTTCAGTTTATTCAGCTACACATGGATACAGTGCAGACTTAGCAATATAAATGAACTCTTCTCTGCATGCCTGACTTATACATCTGTACCTCATCACTCACAGAACAGTTTTTGGAAACTCTGAGCCTCTGCAGTATGTAGCACTCCAACTCCCAGTTTCTCTAATTCATTGTAAAGTTACTGTGCTTCTGCCCTTCTGTGTTTATTTTCAAGTGGCTGCACTATTGGGCAGTTTATTATTCTATTGTGGAAAGCAGTGATTTTTCAAAATCCTGAATACTAGGTAGTCATACTAATTTGTGTCAACAATCTTCAGACTAGATCCCTCAAACGGAGCATTTGATATTTGGTCTCAGGTTATTTTCCAAATTCAGAAACAATGGAGCACAAGCAGTTTCTCTTCCTGCTGGCTCTTTGTTCTTGGCAGTACTACTGACTTCTAAATAACAACTCGGGTGGTGTTTTATTGTTAACCAATAAATAAAACATGTAGAATGAAATGCTCACATAACTGGACAATGTAATCTAAAAATGGTACTAAATGCATACATTCTCAACAATATACATGTTAATGTTGTTGAATTGTTTGGAACTGACTTCTCTTCCCATCTTTTCTCCAGCCTATACTTCTGGCCCCCATTTTATTGCTTAAGTTTTTGACTGCGCTGACATTTCCTGTATGTTATCACCAAAGAGCTTGAGAAATTATCTCTGAAAAAAGTTGAAACTGAACAAAAAACAGACTTTACTTAGAAAATGGCCCATTTAGCTCCTGAATACCTCAAGGCTGCAAGATAATACTTTGCAGGAAAAGGTTAACACCAATTCATTAGTTTCTGAGTGACGGCTGCAAATTGAAGGCTGATTTCCTAAAAGCCAATAATATAAATTGGAGCACTTATACCCATATTGATCATGACAGTACATTAAAATTGAAAGATACACTTTAAAAATATTTGTAAAGGATCTTGCTTTTTAATAAAGTAACTACTTTTACAATAAAATGCAAATACTCCTTTCTGCCTGGGGTGGGCCAATGAGTAGAGCAGACATTGGTGTCTCTGTAATATCCATTTAACCTCTCAATGTGTAGTGGTTAACACATCTTGGGTATTATAGATCTCAACCTAAACTCCAGGGATGACCCTTAATTGGTCTAAAGCAGTTAGTATGTATAATCCCAGGGATGGACTCATGACTCCTTAGACCAATCAGAGTTAAGTGGGAACCTTACTTTGACAATCACAAGATGCTGTTTCCTCCTAACTGCCTGGTGTGGTACGCAGCTGGTTTTGGCGGGATCAGCTTTAGGTTGAGGGCAACATGTGTAGGGCAGAGCTGGGGACCATACCAGCTGTGCCTAAACCAGATTTGATTCTGGACTAGAGCTAGATGAGGCAACCAATTCTACTTGTTTAAGCAACTGTTTGTGTGTGTGTGTTACTTTTGTTATCATGGAGCATTTTTCATCACATTAAGATGTCTTTTTTTTTTTTTTAAGTGACTTTTAGAGAGAGTTGAAGTGGGTGGGGGGGGCGGGGAGACAGAGAGAGAGAGACAGACAGACAGACATCTATTTGTTGTTTCACCTATTCATGCATTCATTGGTTGTCTTGTATGTGCCTTGACCAGGGATCGAACCCACAACCCTGACATATCAAGACAAGGCTCTAACCAACTGAGCTACCCGGCCAGGGCCTCACTAAGATGTCTTGATTGATTAGGTCACCAATGTCAAATTAAATGTGGATAATTGTATTCTTGGAATGAAAACTGCCAGTATGTTTTCATGGTGACCACAATTACTCCTTACTCTTTCATGTCAAAACCTTAACTGTTCAATCCTCTCAGAGAAACCTGAACGAGCTTGTGTTTATATCAATGATTCAGTATGTTGGTGTTGCTGAAGGTTAGTTATGACAACAAATACAGATTCTGGCTGCTTGTTGGGGGCAGTCATAATTTTTTTTTACAGGGCACAAAAATGGAGGTCAGGTTGAGCCATCTGAAACTGGGGGTGCCTGCTTTTATTTAAAGGATATAAAATGAGACCAGAATGCTATTATATCAACTATCTGAGAAAGTTTTTGGATACTAATAATGGTTATTGGCTTCCTCATCTTGCCAAAGACCACCTCATTGCTATATCTAATGGAAAACTTTTATGCTCTGCTTTCCTTGACTTCTTGGCATGTGAAGTCACTGGTAAACACTTCTGAGTTTACTTTTCTGCTCCTGTGATCTCCTCTTCCTCTGCCATTTTATAATTTGATGCTTCTTTGGTTCATCTTCTCACTCTTTATTTGCCATAGGTCATCTCATCTGCTTTCACCCCCAAATCTTTTAAGACTGCACTGAGAAACATCAATCTAGCACAATTCTGCTCGAAGACTTGTTAACTCCCCACTGCCGTTAGGATAGTCCGAAAAGCCCCTGCAGGATCTACCCTCATCTTATCTATTAGTCATCTCTTGCCACTTTCCACATTCTACTTGACATTGAAGTCTAACAGAATCTCAGTTCTTGAAAGTTCTCAAGTTTTTGTTCTCCGCCTCTGGCCTTCCACACATTGTTGCACTCTCTGCCTGTGAAAGTAAGTGCCTCCCCATTATGCTTTTTCTAGCTAGTCCTCCTACCTTTCAACTTTCAGCCTAAGGTCAGGAACTTCCTTCAGCTGCCCTAACAGGGGAAGTGTTTTCCCCAGGAGTTCCCCAGCAGTTTATTTCTCTTTCATAGCAATGTACTTCGGTTCTTGTTTACTTAGTTGTGAGGACAGTGATCATGTCTATCTTGTTCAAAATGTCTCCAGAGTAAAACTGGGCCTGGTTCAGTACAGGCACTAGGTGAATATATGGATGACTTGGTATCCTGTGCTGGGCTCTGTCCCAAAAAAGTCAGTTGATTTTCAGGAACATAATCTACAGTGTGTCTTGGTTATTGTTTCCTAAGAAGACAAAACACCATGTTAAATTACATATTTTTACTAATGGGCTATCAAAAGGAGGTCCTCAAATAACAGTTTTATTTTATTTTTTTATTAATTAATTAAATTTTTAACAAGTTTATTTTAATATTTTTATTTTATTTACCTGTTTTTAGAGAGGGGAAAGGAGAAAGACAGAGAGAGGAACATCAATGTGCGGTTGCCTCTCATGCGCCCCCAACTGGGGATCTGGCCTGCAACCCAGGCATGTGCCCTGACTGGGAATCGAACCAGCGACACTTGGTTCGCAGGCTGACGTTCAATCCACTGAGCCACAGCAGCCACGGCTAACACTGTTTTATTCAACATCATTTTACTATAACGTTGCTGAGATGCCCTAAGAATTTTAACTCTTGTTTATATTATTTACTTTACGGTAAAGTTGGTTTTGCTGCAATTCCAGAAGACCTTCAGTGAGGACTTAATGTATAGGCAAATTGAAAAGGGGCTCTGGTAATCAGTGTGGCAAGTGAGATGCTGAAATTCTTTGACTAATTTAGAAAGGCAAGACTCTTTAAAAAATAGAGAGGTTCCAATATTTCTTTCCCTCAATGCAAGACCACTAAAGGATGCTAGAAAAATAATGTAACTCCTCCCACAAAACAATGAAAGAACAATTTGATTTCAAAGACTTTTATTACAGGATGTTAATATGTTCAGGACACTTCAGAGCACCTTATACTTCTAATCAGGTTTCCGGTAACTGGTTTTAAAGTGTTACTTGAGTATTTTTCTTATACTGGCCTTCAGGCAAAAATACTACTTAGTGATTGATTAAGAGATGTTAATTTGATTAAACAGTTTATCCTTAATAACCTGAGACATCAATCCGTGGATAGCTTCTATGGTAGTTTTACAGCTGTAAAGAAAAAACACATCACATCATGTCATGAGAACTGAAAACCGTTTCAAATATACAAGACCCCTCCATTTCCATCCTTGCATCCCCAATGATGATTTTCAGTTCTATTCATACTCTCCAAACCATATCAATTTACAGTTTACTCTAGTTATTTTTTAGCCTCCTGCATGTCTTTTGACCACTCCACTACTTACGAGCACCTTCACAAGGAATAACGAAGTAAAATTTGATGTAATCCCTAACAGTTAATTTCGTCACTTGTTAGCAGCTCTGGGAAAAGTTGTTTTAGAAAGTCACTAAATTATATATGATTCATAACGATATTGATTCCAATATTACATTAAAATCTGTTATTTCTGTCCTTGTTGTTTATTACTTAGAATAATTAAAAATGATTTTAAAGAATCCTCTGCTTTCTCCTGAAATAATCACAAACATCATTCAAGTAATTAGAAGTCAAAGTTAGGTTACTGGGTGAAAGACTTAAGATTTTAGAACTGATAAAAAATGAAAAGTACTGCCCTCCCCCAAATGCTAACAATCCATCAATAATATTCAGAAGAGATGTAATTCTTGTAAAGTTACCCCAAAAAGGAAAATTCTCTACTTTTATACTACTACTTTTGTTCTTCCTACTTTTCTTACGTAGTTAGAGGCTTTCCTACAGTGAAATTTTTGCTTTAAAAGAAACTGAAATATAAATATAGATAAAAGTACAAATCACAGACTTATAGAGATGAATGAGGAAAAACACACATTTGGAGCAAGTACCAAAACTGCGACCTAATGTCAAAGGAAAACACAATTTTTATCCAGGCTACTAGCTCTATCTATACTTTCCAAAAACCCATGGAGAACAAAGGAATGAGGTAATTCTAACCCAAGAGGGCTTCTGCTCCTCCTACACTCTGTCTTCCCTTCTTTTTCCTTCTTACCCACCAGTCCAGTTTTTCTTAAAATAGGTATCAAGGTTTCAGTTACACAGATGTCAACATCCTTTCCCTTTCCTCTCTGCCCCTAATTATCACATTAAAATTCAAATTTTTGTGAAAGTAATGTTACTTAGTAGTCTTCCCAATCCTGTATGCATCTGAAGAGTCACATAATTATTTCCTAAATTATCAGAACATATCCCAAGTTAGTTCCTAATAAATCTTGTTAGTGAAATTTGGGATACTAAATAAAAGATCATTTCAGAAGAATAACAAGGGAGATACAATCATTACTGTACTAATTAGGCTTTTACACTTTAAACAAATTTGAAAATCTGATAAATTTAAGAAATCCTACTTTAATCCCACTCAGAAAATGATTAGATTAGAATGGATTAGGACATCCTTTTGCAAAAGCATTTTTTTTTTTAAAGAGTCAGTGATTGATTGGTTTTGTTACAGTTTCTATCCGAAACTAGAAAAGGTGACTGAAAGTTTTTCATAACATTAACTAGACTTTTAGGCCTTTAATGTTATTATCTAATATCTCCTAAATTTTTAAGGTTAAAATCAGCCTTTGACAACTCTCAAAGGTACCAAGAAATTAATATTCAGGTACTATTCTAAGTTATAAGAAAGTTAAATCATAAGGAATTTGAATCCTACTATTATCTGAAAAAATTTTAAAAGATTTTATTTATTTATTTTTAGAGAGAGGGGAAGCGAAGAAGAGAGCGGGAAACATTGGTGTGCAAAAGAAACATTGATCTGTTGCCTCTCCTATGCCCCCCAACTGGGGACCTGACCAGAAACCTGGGCATGTGCCCTGACCGGAATCGAACCTGCGACCTTTTGGTTTGGGGTATGATACCCAACTCACTGAGCCACATCAGCCAGGGATATTATTTGCAAATATTGAAACAAAAAGAGGGGTAGGAACAGATTTGCTCTTACCTGTCTCGTGTAGCTTTGGCAAGTTTGTCTTCTGACTTTCGGTCGTGTGTTTCTAAACCCAACATGAAACTCCCTCGTCCCAGCTGGGCTTCTGACTGTTCTAACTTTTCAGACAAGTCAAAGACCTGGCCAGTGGTATAGTCTGCATTCTGTAGGGAAAATGTTATTGTGTCAGTACACAATACAAGCCTACCATTAGACATTTTTAATGTAAATTAATTTTCTCCTATATAGAATATGTCATTTACAAAGAATTCCACCATGAAATCTAAATGAATAGTCAGTGAATTAAGACATCAAACGAAACTTGCAAAAATTGATTCCAAAGTACAAGCAGTGCAAGTGGATAGTTTTTCACCCCTTTATAATTTCGAGATTAAATCTGAAACTTTTCCTTTGCTGAAATCTAATACTTATTATAATGAGAGGCTTTCACAGTTCTGAGCCCAGGTTCTGGTTCTGCTGCAATTAGTTGGGAGGCCTTTAGGGGGTGACTTTACTTTTCTGTGCCTTTAAGTCCTTTTCTGAAAATGGGGGATGACAGCGATAATTTCTACCTTAAGCCTATTGTGAAAATCAAATTAAGTAACATATATAAAGTTCTTAGGACTGTCCATGGCACCTGGCAAAGCCTTAGTAACTGTTAGTTAATTCTGTTTTTTTTTTTTTTTTAATTTAATGACATTTTACTTTTATTTAGAATAACTCATCTATAGGAAGGATATTCATTTAACAACTTTTATGCAATGCATCCAGTATATGGAAAGTGACGTTTTGTTATTTGCTCTTGTTGAACTTCCAGAATAAGCATGTGTGACATATTTTAAAAGTAACATTGCTTTGGCTTTTCCAATTATAAAATTGTTACTGCAGAAAATTTGGAAAATATAGAGTAATATAAAGGAGAAAAGAAACATATAATCCCTCTACCTAGCTATAACCACAGTTATACTTTAGAGTATTGCTAAATGCTCCCAGGCACACCTGTATTTGGTAAGCTGGAATAGAGACAGGGTATTTGGTAAGCTGGAATAGAGACAGGGCAGGGAAAAAGCAGGGGCAAAAGTAGGTTTACAGCTGTGCGTATGGAAGAAGACATGCCAGTTATGCTTATTACAACAGCAAATAAACCTTGTGTATTGTGTTCTCACAACTGCATATCTATTTTTGCCCACCCCTGTATATACCATTTTGTCTTTCAATCTTTCTTACTTTTCAAAAAGAAAAAATTTATTGCTATACATACACACTTAACTAATATTTTTAAAAAGATTTTTGTGGGAGATCTGTTTGAAAATGTGTCTAAAACACAAAATAAGTTTTCATAAAGATGAGTTGTGAAGTAAATAGTCCATTTTTTCCCTATATCTTCAATAGAAGAGCATAAAGATGTAATAAACAACTTGGCAACAATCAATGTGTTATTCTATTTGTTCAGTTTATAAGACAGTGTACAGGAAATATAGCTCAATCACCAAACATGAGAAGTTATTTGCTTTCATCGTAATTACTACAGAGGGCCCTTTAAAATCCTACCAGCTCACCCTCCATTCCCTTTCCCAGTCTTGCTGGTCGCTTAAAGGAAGAGAATTCTGAAGCTGGCCTCACTCAAAGAGCTTGTAGTCTGCTCAATAGCATGCGGGCTAGTTTCAAATAAGGTAAAAACTAACTAAGTAAAATAAAACGCTACCAGCTCTTCAATGATTTTACAAATATATATTTTTTATAGATGCAATTATATTCACTTTGTCTGGATCAAAATCGTTTAGGACACAAATACCACCAACAGCTCCCCTCACCCCTCACCTAAACACACATACAGTTTCGACAAAACCCTAAGGTTTATAAAGGTTTATAGACCACTTCATATCTGGAAGATTTAGTTTATGCCATGAAAATGTAGGGTGGCAGAAACAGTTATATTGTTAAAATGAAATAAAAGGACATCAGTTACATCTCACACACAGAAAGAATAAACACATGGAACTAATTTTTTAAATTAGAAAATAACTTTTCTGGTAGCTTTTAGGTTATATGCTTTAGCTGGGAAAGGAGATGAGTTGGACATATATTTCTATACTTTTACTTAAAATGCTGCAATGGACTACATATAAAACTATAAGAAAGGAAGAAATATAATTTAACCTTTTCTTGGCTATTAATGTCCTCAATATATGCAGTGCTGGAATACAGGGACAGCCATAGGCTGAGGAGGTAGGTCTGCCTTTACAAAAAGGTTCAGGCTGCTCTGGTCTTACTATTTTCTCCCCTTGCCATCATGTGTCACTTCTGGCTGCTATTAATATACTTGCCTCTATGAAAACAACACATATAAAGCATTTAGCAGTGTCTGGAATATAGGAAACTCTTAATAAATGTTTGCTGTTATGATCATTCTCCTTCCTTCTGATTTGCTACTCTGGCTGTTGAGGATAAAAAATAAGAACAGAAAACTCCTCAGAATTGTGTTTAAAGTAATAGTAAACATGCTCAAGTGAAGTCTTTTCCCCTGAATACAATAAACCAAACGACAATAAAATTTATTGATGATTTATTATATGCCAGGCACTTTGCTAACTGCTTTACATAAAGTATTTCATTAATTCTCATTAATTCTCAATGTACTTAATGAGGGAGGTACTAGTATAATTGAGCCCAAGAAAGGCTCAGTCACATTAAATAACTTTCTGAAGGTCATACACAGCCAGTAAAGTGGCAGTTGTTTGAACAGAGTTAATTTTACTCCAAATTTTGTGGTTCTAACCATTATGCTAAATTGTACTGTATGAAGTAGCCTACTTAAAAAAAAAAAAAGGTAAAAACAAAACAAACGAACAACCAACCAACCAACCAAATACTATTTCTAGCTAAGTTCTAGAAAGAATAGATAGAAGCTTGTTAAATAAAGACCCTTCTAACTATATCAGGTTTTAATGATTTATTTTTTCCACCCAGCATCTGCTGCTTTAAGGTAATGCTATTCTGATTCCCCACCCTTTGTCCATGTGCTCCTGAAGGAATTTCTTCTACCCCTCCCCAGGAGACAAACTTACCTTGGCCCAGATCAGTCTAAGGATGGGCATGTGACTTAAGCAAAACTCAGACACAATAAGGCTTTGCTTTGGGGAGAGAGGGAAAGAGGCAGACAGAAAGAGAGAGCTGTGTGTATCTTGATCTTCCCTTTTGGACGTGAAACTGAGAGGCTACGAGGTCTGCAGCTAGTGCTGCCATCTTGCTTTCACATGAAGCCTGGAACCGAAGCCAACTGACATAGAATCTAAGCTGAGAGAGAAGGATCAAGACCTCATAATATTGTTTGAATGCAAACTTAGCTGAAGCTAAACTAATAAGAACTTTGCTACTTTACATGATTCACTTTTTTTTTAAGCCAGTTTGGTTGGGTCTTCTGTCACTTGTAACTAGAGTCCTACCTAAAATACCCAACACAACAAAAATACAGTATTTGTATTTTTCTGTAAGTCTCTTTAAGGCAGGGGCAGACCTCACCCTCATCTGAGCACCGTGTTTGCCATTTAGACTTGGTTTCAACATTACATGACACAGACCTTTGCTTGGCCCGTTATCCTAATCCAGCTATGGTCATGAGGAATCTGACCTAGCCCTGCTCTCTTGGCCAAGTCAGGTATAGTCATTCCCGAAAAGGAGTTTAATTAAGATATCAAACTTCTTATATAGCTTAGATAAAATTCAAATGCATTCCTTGGAAGTACAGTACTTACAGTAAGCAAGCTAGAGGAGCTCAGCGTATTCACCCAGTATTTATTCCACAAAAGCTCAAGCAATTTGCGATCCAAAGAGGACTTGAAATATGAGACTTCTAAGGCATAATATCTATAAAACAAAAGCACAAATTCAGTAAGTAAATAAAAAATATTCAGTCACATCATATAATAGTTATAGCCAAATTTTAAGTTTTCAGTCCAATAGAACAACTGGTAACCATGGTTTCTTTACTATTCAGGGGTATGGTTTCAAAAATCTTCTGCTTACTAAACTTTCTTGTGTTAATTTTCTCTCTTTGCAGCACCCAGAAATTCCCAAGAAGTTATCAACAACCAATCAGAATTTTTGAATGACACATGTTTACCCGATATTGAGTTTTATTTATTAGTTCTAGATAATAGCACATAAGTGTAATGAACTGCCTGCCTACGGTCAAGTATTTTTGTTAGGCTTTTAAAAATACTGAACGTGACATGTGGATTCCCCATTCTTCCCATTCTAATCCCAATTAGGAGGTATTCCTTTTTGAAAAAGTATAAAGTAGGTCATTAAAGCACCTAAAAGAATTATTGCTTCCAAAGGTACCTAATTTATAACCAGGGATAGCAAGGAAAATTTGCTTAAACATATATTTTTTCCAAATAATAAATAATTAAATATCTAGGTTCTGTACATCAATGGGTACAAAGAAACACAAGGGACGTCTTTATCTTTACAAGCTTACCATTTATATGGAAGATGTGGTATGAATCCACAAAAAGTCAGATGACATACACTGAGTAACAATAAGTGATGCTATAGTGTATATATAAAATCAATCACCTACGAGATGAGTGCTTTTAGTGTTGACAAGTTGGCTGAGAAACCTCAGTGGAAAAGCAGGATTAAAGTGACCCTTATGTGAGTCCATGGTGTGGCTATCTTGAGAGCAAGGAAAGCATTAGGCAGAGAGCATCGATTCACAAAAATGAAAACCATGAGCAATTTAGCAAAAGCAGAAGTGAAAAATTAAAAAGAATGAGAATTTAAAGACATCAGGATAAAGTGAAGGCGTTTTCACAATTAAGGCCCCTGTGCATAGCTGAAGGTGGAATATGGGAGGGAAGCAGTGTCTTTCTTGAGCACCTGTTATGCCCTGGGTGCTTTACATGCATTCTCATTTATCTTCCTTCCAATCATACAGGAAGGATTTATTTTTTTCCCATTCTGCAGACAAAGGAACATTTAAAAAGTAAAGACCTTGCTTAAAGCCACATAACTAGTAAGTGGCAGAGAAAGGATATGAAAATTTTATTACCAAAAACTTTCTGGTCTTTACTTTCATATCCAGCGTGTAGATATTCATGAGAGTGTTTAAGCAGTGAGGCCCCTGGAGTGAGGGCCAGGTGTCGGGATGGGAGTCAAGGTCAGCTGTAGAAAGGGGAGCTGTACTTCTGATCCTTGATGCAAACAGGTCAGAGCAGTGATTCTCAACCCTTTTCAGCTCAGGGCACACATAAACTAATTACTAAAATTCTGCAGCACACCAAAAATATATTTTTTGCCGACCTGACAAAAACAAAGGTATAATTTTGATTCATTCACACTGATAGCTATTGTTGTGTTGGCTGTTGTCATTTTTTATTTGACAACCTAAGGGAAAAGAGGTCAGTGCCCCTCACTAAAACAGTCAGGTACTGAACGTTTTAAAAATTCTTACAGCACACCTGCTGAAAATTACATAGCAACAGATATTTAGATTTATAAAGGGTGGAAAATAAGGGCACTCAAACTTGAGGGTCTAGAATAGACTATTATGTTTTAAGATGTATGGCTCACCTTAATGTAATTTTTGTTTTAATTCCACAGGTTGATAAAATGATATGTATATTTTGTCTAATATGTAGTAATTAGCTGCAAATATGAGTAGCAGAGTTGAAAACAAGAATATTTGAAACAACTTGTGGAGCTAGTCAATAACAGATCCTGCCTAGAACTGAAAACGAAGAAGCAGCACTATCAGCACGTTGTTTGAAGGTACTGGGGTAAATACTTAAAGTAATAACTCTAACAGTTTAAGTGAATGTCTCTGGGGAATGGGAGAGGGAATAGTACAAGACTCATTCTTCATAATAAGTTTCATGGAACCATTTTACTCTTTAAAACTACGCGCTTGTAAAACACTTAATAACATACAAGATAATTAAAAAACACTTATTTTCACTAAGATTCTTCAAAGTTAAAAATATTCATATCTACATTAGATTCTATGTTTAAAACACACTCCGAGTGTGCACTATGATCTGGATTTAGGGTAGGAAATAAAAGAAAGGTCATTATAAACTGCAAATAATAGCTCATCAGCAAACACTTTATGAAATGGTTCTATAACCAGCCTGCATAAAACCATGCTCTTTCAACTTGGCAGTTATTTCAAATCACTAAAGATTTGAAATAAAAATAAATTAAGCCACTTACCTGCCTTGTGAAAAAGGTTACTCTTTCTTATATAGGAATTAATTGATCCTAAGTAAGAGTGAATCTTTGAATATGCTAGCAATTCCAGATTCAAAATTCTAGGCTACAGTAATGTAGTAGCTAGAAAGTGGCCACTCCTCTCTCATAGTCTCCTATTTCAGAAAATCAGGAAAAGCTTGTTTGGATACAGAAAGCATAGCCTGCCTCAGTCTTTTTTGTTTCAAAAGCTGCTGGTGGTAGTTTAAAAAAAGTATAAAGTAGGTGTTAAAAGTATAAGCTTTTGACCACTACAACTCAACATAAATAAAAGAAAAAATTGACAGTTACTCTGAAAATGAAATTATCACAGCAAAGGTGTTTCCATGCTCAGGAGCAATTCTCATAAACAGGAATGGCTTAAATTCCTTTCAGTAGGACAAATTAAGTGATTTAATCCCAAACCTCTAACTGAAAAATAAAACAGATTCTCTTTCTTCAGACATATCTCAGGGATGACTGGAAACCACATATATTTAAAACTTCAAATTTTAGAAATTCTGGACTTTTCTAAGAATTTCTAAAGAGAAAAATAAGACCAGTAGTAGCACTTGAATAACCCAGGTATTCCCTGAAGTTGGGGTAGAGGGTATGGAGAAAAGGGGACCCTAGATAATCATTTAAGCAACCTTTTTTGTGGGGGAGGGGTGGTTACCCATCTATGCGCCATGCTCTGTTTTAAATGTTAGGATACAGCAGAAAATCAATTCTACTTTCATGATGTTCACATTCTAATGGAGTCAGTCGTCGGCAGCCATCCGTCTCGAGAGACGATGGTGTAGCTTCTTAAGAGTCTATCTGCACCGCCGAGAATGGCTGTGCAGTCCAACTCGGGAGTGACACGGTATCTGTCTCCTCCCGTGTTGAATTGACATCTTGTGATGACGCTGGAGTGTCCTCTCCAGTGAAGCTGAAGCTACAGAACCTGGGCAGGGTGATATGGAGGGTCTGCTGTTGCCCATGCAGCAGACCCCCCCTCTCTTTGCAGCTGAAAGGTCCAAGGGAAAGACAGAGTCAATACAGCTTGGTTTCAGGTGCGCCGCAGGAGTTGCCGGTGTTGACTACAATGTCAAACCGCCTTAGGGACTCCGGCTCCGGATTTTCTGTCGGGGTTTACTCCCTTAGCCTTTCCCCTGAAGAGGTATGCCGCAAGGCAGCGGAGGTTTTTTGGAGTCAGAGTTTTCCTTCTCTGATGTGCCCTGACTGGAAGATCGAACCAGCGACACTTAGCTCGCAGGCCGACGCTCAATCCACTGAGCCAAACCAGTCAGGATAAATGGAGTCAGTAACAAGGAAGTAAAAACATATCAGTTGGTGTCAAGTGCTAAGAAAAATAAAGCAGGGAAAAGGAACACAGAGTGACAGGAAGATGCTATTGTAGATAGGATAAGCCATATAGAAATAAGGAAGAATGCTCCAGGCAGAGGAAATAGCCTGAGCAAAGGCCTTAAGGCAGGAGGAGCCTGCCTGGCACATCTGACGTACCATAAGGAGGCCACTATGGATGGATTGGAGAGCAAAGTTTCAAGGAGAGGAGATGAGTTCAGAGAGGTTGTGGGGGCCGGACCACTAAGGGTTGTGACGGCCATGGATCATATTTTGATGAGAAGGGAAGTCATTCTGAGAAAAAGGTACATAATATGACTTACATTTTAACAGAATCAATTTGGTGGACAAAAGACCTTTAAGGGGTGAAGGGCAGAAGCAGGAAGACTAGTTAGGCCAGTGCTTTGGTTCAGGCTCCGAATGGCTTGGGACAAGATGCTAGTAAGAGAGGTGGCAGGATACATTTATTTAGGGGTGGAAAAGACTGTCCTCATTGGTTTCTTTAACACTTTAAAAATCTGAGCGGTATGGAACTCACATACTATAAGATTCACTATGTTAAAGAAGGATGCAGTTCAGAGGTTTTCAGGATGGCTTCTTTAACTTTTGGAGTAAAAATGTTAAGGAAGAATTTTTGCTAAGTAGAACCTGGGTACTTTTAGGTTCGCTAGTGTCAGGCTGGCCCTGAATACAGTTTTTTCAACTGTTAATTTTGTTAATGGACCAAGTATCTTGTACATTAATAAAATGTTTATGATTGTGTGAAAGATAAATAATGTTATATTAAAACAATTATTGATAAAAACTCAAACATTATTCTAAATTTGTACATTTTTACTACTATTTTAAAAGGTATGATGGAATGCATTTTGTTTGAACCTTTATTCTCATTTGTAAGGGGCTTGGCCTGAAAGATCTCTAAGGTTTCTTATGACTCCAGCATCAGATACATTTTTAAATTGCTTACTGTTTGCAGTGTACACCAAAGTCTTCTATTTTATTAAGTGGGATAGTCTGGTACTCAGAAGGTCCTTCATCAGGAGGTTTGTAACCCTAAACAAAAATGAAGAAAAGAGAAGATTAAACAAAGCAAATCACAGGAAAAACATATGTTTTACATGTAGCTTTATATTTATAGAAATATTAATTTTGGGGAGCCAAATACTGAACCTAAACATTCTAGTATTAATAACGTATATTGCTTATACCCTCCGTCAACGCCAGGTGGGCTGGAAACTAGATTTGCCTTATATTCATTTTTCTTGTCCTTTGGTGATGTACATTTGCGCTGATAACTATTTTAGATTGTAAGGAAGGAAACAGATGTATTTAGCTTGTGTCTCTAGTACCTGTTTGACTGCCATGGACATACACATACTTATTAACAAATGAGACTGTGTAATATATAAAACACAAATGTACTGTCCTCTGCTAAGGACAATTAGTGCTAAGGACAATTTGACTGTGATATTAAAAATATTATTAAGTTGTTTTAAGACAAAACAAGATACTAACCATACCACGTCTTTAAAAATAAGTCAAATATTTGGAATTTAAAAAGTTATACAGATGTATAATTTCAAAAATTACCTTTGGGTATGTTCTAAAGGCTCCAAGATTCACTTTCCCTGCTGATATTGTCCTTGTTGGGTCAATCTACAAAAAATATATATTTAATATCTGATTATAAAATCTTTATATACTTCTGTTTAAACATGATAAATCTAGAAATACATATGTACATATAACATGACAGACATACACACAATAATTAAAATAACCAAATAACAGGAAAGAAGAACCAAACTAAAAACCCATAAAAGGGTTTTCAGTGGTAAGTACAGAAATAAAGTGTTAAGTACAGAAATGTCTCAGTTACTTTAGAGGTTAGATCTAGTTATTATACTATTTAAGAATATTATTAGAAGATTTGTTTCTCTTTTTCAAAAAAATTTTCTTTTTAATAGATAAACAATTTCTACCTTCCTCACAGCAGCCCGGATTGCAACTAGAACACTGAACATAGCAAGTGCTGCTCTCACAATTCCTGATTTACTCAATTCATTCAACAACGACTGAATGCCTACTAAGTGCCAGGAACTGAGTCACAGGTGCTGGGGTCACCCTCACCCTGTAGAGCAGGGGAAGAGACACAGGGAAGCTAAGTAACTTGTTCAAAAGTTCCAGTTTCTAAGAGGTGGATTCAAGCCTAGGTGGACTGATAACAGAGCCTATTCTTACCACACTAGTTTTATTTCTCAGTATACTTGCTTTAGTAATCTTTATGAAGACCTTAATTAAAACTGGTTGTAAAAATACTTACCACCACTGCTACGAATGGCTCCTGGAACTGCTGATTGAGCATCTGAGTACTAACATCGATCCCAGAAAGCCAGCAGCCATAGCCAGGGTGGCTATGATACCAGCCAATTGCATTTTCAAGGCGGCCGACCTAATGAATGAAGAGGGCAAGGGAGCTTGAGGTTCCTGTTTAATCTTAGAAACACTTATTTGTCTGTTTACATAACATTATTGTAAAATAATAGTATGCATAACAGTTCATAGAATATGCTGCTTTCAAGTTAAATAAAAATGTTTTGGATAACACATGTCCAAAGCACAAAATTAACAAGATATAAAGGTTATTCAGTCTCTTTCCTACCTCTTTCCCCCCAATTATCCAGTTTCTCAGCCCAGATGTTTCCACTATACCCAGCTGCTTATGTATCTATCATCCAGAGATATTCTTTGCATATATGTAGATTAATAAAAAGAAACACTAGGGCACATTACATACAGTATTATACACTTTGCTTTTTCACTTAAAATATTCTGGGGTTTGGTTCATATTAGTAAGTATATAACTACTTTATTTTATATTTTTTAAGTTTGGTTGGCAGTTCATTGTATGGCTATACCATAATTTATTTAATCAATTTTATACTCAATAACATTTAGGTTATTTCCAAATTTTTGGTTTTAAACACACATCTGATAATGAGTGTGAAAATTAAAAAAAAATTTTATTGACATATAATTGACATTAAACACTATTAGTTCAGGCATACAATGTAATGATTTGATATGTATATATTGCGAAATGATCACAGTATAAGTGTTAACATCTAGCACCATACAGTTAATTTCTTTTCTTGTGATAAGAAATTTTAAGATCTATTCTCTCATGTGAGGATTTACTTAAAAAATTCATGCTAATATATACATTTTATATAGAAATTACTGAAAATAAAATATAAACTTGATGTAAAGAGGATATTTTTAAGTTTAGAAAGTCAAAAGTCATCATGAGACTCGAAACAATATATCTACCTGTTTGGCGTTTTCTATATATGCGGCCATGTACTCATATGCAGCAGCCTGAGCGTTTACTCGGGTTTCAGTGCCCTCTACAGGTAAAGCAAAACTGTCCATAATGATCATCGTTTCACCATCCACCTTTCCCAGCATCAAGCCCATCACTTCCAAGTTGCCTCCTGATCTGGCATGCATCACCATTTTCAGTAGAGCCAATGCTGAGATTTTGCAGTACTTAAAGTAATGGTGACTACAAAACAAAAGGAAGATGTAATTAACTTTGTTATAGAAAGTACAATTTCAAAAGAGTTTGTCTAAAGATAATGAGTAAGTATTGAAGTAAGTATAGTGGTGGAAGGGGGAGAAGGTGTAGAATGCGGGAAAGAAAAAGTAGAAAAGGAGTGTTTCTGCAGGGGGATAGAAATGATAAATGTCACAGTGTTGCCAAATATTTCCCCTCGGGGGAAGGGAAGAGCATGAAATAGATTTTTAGAATACCTGTATACAGTTCAAGTAGAAAAGAGAGAACTACATGACCAGTTCAATAGACTTTTTCTCCATTTATCTTGGAATCACCAAATCTCTCATTGTGATTCTGGTTGGATGGTTGTGCCTAACTATTCTCAGGCCTCACTTTCAGCCTTGTGGTTAGAATATGGGTTCTGACATCCATCTGCCTAGGTTAGAATCCTTGCACTGCCAAGTCCTAGCTGTGGCCTTGAAATAACCACTTAATATCTGTGCCCCAGTTTCCTCGTCTGTAAATAAAAATATTTCATCGAGTTAGGAAACTAACTAAATGAAGTAATGTATATAAAATGCTTAGTTTAGTGCCTGACACATAATAAAACTTCTGTGGTATCAGCCTCAAAATTTAAAATATAGCCCTTATATCTTTAGTTCTACCATAATCACTATTTTAGTTTATCTGTAGATGTAAGTAATCTCTTGAATAAAATTACATTTTCCATCTCACTGACGTAGCCCAAGACAGCTAAGATGAGAGTACAAGTCGAGCCACAATCAGTGAGGCAAGCTGATAGCTTCCAAATATTTAATAGGCTACATGAACGTAAAATGCATAGCTTGCCAAAGAAGAAAGCGGACAACCAGGCAAACTAACCAGTCTATACAGAGTGGTCAGTCAATGTCTCTGAAAAGCCTTTTTAATTAAGATGTCTGCCCACAGATATCAATTATAAATAGAAGACATGGAGACTTGCTTTTGGGAGTCAAGACATGAATTAAAATCTTGGCTTTTCCATTTACTGGGGAAAAGAAATAAAAAACAAAACCCAAAGTTATTCTGCTCCTATTACATACATTCTAGACCCTTTTATATATTACCCATCTAATCTTCATGACATCACCAATAGGTCTTATTTCCATTTTACAGATTAAAAAATAAAGATGGATAAGTAAATTTCCTAGGGTCTACCAACTAATTAATGGCAGTAGTGAGATTTGATCTTAGGTCTGACTATTGCTCACTTAGGAGTTTTTTTGCCTTTGTGATCATCAAATAAAGTTACTTATTGTATCTATTTGCTTGTTTTCTTATTTGCAAAACAATGACAATACAGTACTGGGTTGTCCTGAGGACTGTATGGCATGGCAATTTCCAGCTCAGTGCTCAGTTCATATTAAGTATTCAATAAACATTCCTGGATCTGAATACTGACAGTTAAAGCTTGCCTTGTAAAAAAACTATGAGATGAAATATGGTTTTTGTTGGTGACCACCGCTCCCCTTTCTCTCTCTCCATTAGGGAGACTGCCTTTTGCTTTCTCCCTAAAAAATTCTGCTCTCAGGTAAAGAATCCTCAACTTGTCACCACTCCCAGGGACACAGGGATTTTGCTAAGGAACAAAAAGCCTTAAGCTCTATCAATATGATTTTTAGCTTATGTAAACTGATGGAGTAACATTTTGGGAGACTGGGTAGAGCCTCCTGTGTTTGAAAACTAACTGTCAGCAATCAAACGATTCTAGATCTCTACAAGATGGCTTATAGTTAGAGACCCTAAGGTTGGCTCCATTTATGAAGACAGCTGCTGTCTCCACAATCTGGGATCAGCTGAAGGTCCCAACAAGGTGAGCGTGGACATAGGGTTCAAGGCAGTGTGTGTGGCATGTATTACAATACGAATGTTCAGAAGTGACACCCCCAAAACCACCGCTTGCCGTTTTCCTCTTCCATCCTTCGGAGGCAAACGTGTTAAACAGAAAGGGGAGAGGAAGAAAGCCCCAGTGATGGGGCTTAGGCTCTACTCGCGGAGATAAAAGGCCAATATTTCTCAGGTAAATATTCTTTCTCCTCCCTGTTCATGAAAAATAAAGCTCTCCACCCCCTTCAATTCCTACTCCCCCTGGGTCTCCTAACCTCCCGCCACCCCTTCCCTCCCCTGCGTCTCGCCAGGGACCTCCTCACTCCTTAGTCCAGGGCTTCGCCGCCAGGATTTCTTGCTGCTGTTTCTTGTCGTATTTGTAGATTTCATCGATGCTCTGGGCTTCTTGCATGTTGTTGGCCAATTCCCAGGTTTTCTGGGCCATACAACTCCCGGACGCCGCCATCTCCAGGAAACCAAAAAGCTGTCGCCTCCACAACCAAGACGCAACTTCACCTCGTTGGGTTTCCGGGTGTGGGCTTCGGACCCCGCACCACGGGTACAAATTTGTACTAGCCTCTCGAGGTAGCCATGACACCTAGAACCGGAGGGGAAGTTGGTGCAGACCATTCGGGGATGGAGGGGCCCTTCGGAAACGCGAGGATGTAAACAGCGCTTACACAACGATTGGACACAGAGAAACCTTCTTGTGACGTAGGGGAGAACACATTATCTTGGAAAATTATATGTGCGAACTAGGACAAAAAATGATTAAGAGAATGGTATAGCCTTTCGCACCGGAAGAAGGGCATGTTAACTGTTTTGCCAGAAATTGGAATTGTCCTTCTTTGTTCGTACTGCGCAGGCTCAGTCTCCGCCATATTAAAGTGGGTAGGTCCTTAAACTGGGTGAGGGGTAAAACTTTTTATGAGGATGTAGGTACCTTATATGGAATAAGTTTGCTGAAAGAGTAGAATGTCTGCCGAAAAACTGATATGTAAATAGTTCTGGATGCTGGTTGAAAGATTAACAGGGCACCCTAATTGACTTAGGAACCGCTGTACATGCGTATTACTGTACGGGCGCGTGGTGGTTTGGCACTGTGCGTTTTCCAGCGATCCGGCAAGGCCATAGGACATGTATTTGAGTTACTAGTAGTTCTGAAAAAATCCCAGTGCCCAGTTCCTATGGCAGTTTAAAGTTTAATTTTTAGCATTGCTCCGGGAAACCACGTCTGTCCTCGAGACCGAATTAATCTCAACAACCTATTTGTTTTCTTCCAAGTTAATTTTAGGCATCAGTTAGGAATAAGCGGCAGGGAAGGAAAGGTGGGGCAATCAGGGTTCCACCCTGTGGCAGTCAGGGTGGTCGAAGCTTCACCCTTTACGGCATAACTACTGATTTGATCGTAGTTTAGCAGAAGAAACAGCAAGATGTTAGAAGTCACAAAGAAATTCCCCGCTTAAAGCATGCGTACTGACAGCCGTTGCCGCGACCCCAGATAACCTATAGATAATTTATACAATTATTAAGATGAATTTACATTGCTGTTTCCTGGTGCCCCACCCCCAGGACTCATCAATCAAGCTGAGGATTGCACTCCCGGAAAGCAAACATTACTTGGCTCGCTCTCTCTACATTTAAGTCTCCAGACCTGAGAAGCAAGGGTCCGTCCCCGCTTTGCTGTCACCGGCAGGGCCATTCTCTCCCTCGAGGACGTACTAATTAGACTTTTACTCATCTACTTTAGTCTCGCTGACCTGTAATAGTTCACTGCGTCAACGGGAAGAATCGAGCTCCAGTAGCATTAATACGCTGTTTAATTATTTTATTTTTGCTTGTTTTACGCATTCTTTCTTCGCTTTTTCTCCCCCATTCCTCAATAATTCTAAGTTCTTAATCATAAGGCCAGGTTTGTGTTCCTTGTTCTATCCCTAACACCGAGAAGTTTAATAAATATTTTTGCTGGTATAGGGGGTGGAAGAAAGGGGGAAGCCAGGACTGAGGGGAGAATAGCATCTCTCCAGCATAATCGTTTTTAAGTCACCCTTGAAATTTTGCATATATGGCTAGCATTGCCTAAAATGCACCCCTGACTTTTCTACCTGGGAGCTTCTATTAATCTTTAAAAAGACAGCCCAGAGATATTTACCACGATATCTTTCTTCCTCTCCAGTAATCATTCCTTCCACAGTGTCTGAAGGTGCTTCTATAACCGTTGTATTGTAATGTATTGTTTACTTCGAAGTTTTTCTTCGTAATGTAAGTTTCAGAGTGCAGGACATTCCACTCCTAATACGGTGTGTAGCATATTGTTAAAATAAGAACTTTAGAATGATCGAATTTGCACCTGCCTTCAGTTTTCATAGGCCTGGAGTTAAAGAAAATGTATCTTTAAAACTCTCTTACAAAGTAGTTTGGGATAAAGGACTCTCAGTTCTACTTTCCGTGGAGGCTAGAACTCTTATTCTAGTGGTAGCATTTGGCCACTCAGTATAGGGGTGAATTGAATATGTTGAAATTGGTAGTAAAAGCCCAGGACAAAACGTTGACCAGACTCCTGGGAGAAGAGTAATTAATGCCCTGGAGAGGTACGCCAACAGCTTTTCTTTCAGTGCAACCCCTCTCCTTTTTGTCCAGGCTCTGACACTGTCCCCGGGCCAGCTGGGACTTGCAGGAGAATCGGTTTAGCCTGGGAAATGGCTCCCGCGATTTAACAGCCCACTGGCGGAGCAGGGGAATCCGGAGGCGGTGTACTAGCCTAGTCGTGGCGAGCCCGGCGAACCGCTAGGCGGCTGTGCGGCCTCCGGGCCGCCAGGGGTCGCCCCCAGCCGTACCGCCTTCCCCCGAGTTCCCTGTGGGGGCGGTGCTGCACTCGGCAGTTGACGAAAGGCGGGCGGAGGGTTGGGCCTAAGAGGCGGAGCCCGCGACTGGCGGTCACCGCCACCTCCTCGGACTACGAAGAGCCTAGCCAGAGGGTTGTGCGTCTCCCAGGACGCGATCCCGTTCTCCCGAGTAAGCGTTAGCCGGCCGCGGGCTGGGAGCGGGCCTGGCGGGGTTTGGCGGGAGGGGGGGTCCTGGGACAGAGGTTCCTGGGGGGCCGAGATCTCGCGGCTGCCAGGCTGGCGGCGGTGTCGGGGTTACGGGGTTGGTGGGCCGGTTCCCTGTTGGAGGTAGTCTCGAGGCCGCCAGGCTAGGGGCGGTGGCCGAGTTATGGGTCCGGGGTCTCGCAGCGGGGCTGGAGCCACTGCCTGGTTCCCGGGCCGGGGGTTCTTTTTGACTGGGGAGGTCTCGCCGGGGGCGGTGCCCTCGTTCCGGGGTCTGGACTCGCGGGAACGCAGCAGGCGCCGCAGCCACTGGTGCCCTGGAGACCCGGTTGCTTGACAACGCGTTGACGCTTCCTTATGAGGCCGCCACCCACAGCGCCCAGAGACTGGCTGTGCCTCCGCTCCTTGGCGCCGTCTCTGCCCGCCAGCTGTGTCTCCGCTGTTCCGCTAAGGCAGCCTAAGCACCTTCCTTCTTCCCCGGTGCTGGCTAAATGTTAACGTCTATTGAGTACTTGCGTGCCCGCCACTGTTCCCAGCGCTTTGCTTTGCAAGTACAATTTATTTGATCACCACTGCCCTGTGAGGTCGCTGCTATTATGGTCCTCGATCCACTTGGCTCCTTGAGTTTGAACCTATTCCAGCCGCCTTGATTTTAAGATTGTTATCTGAGATTTGAATCCTCTTTTCAGTGGTAGCCATGGGGCTCGACTTTCCAGAGAGGCTGGCTCTCAAAATTTTAGGGTTAAAAAGTTTAGCTTGGATTTCCGAGAAGACTAAATTTTAAAGTAAACCATCATCTAATTTACAAACAGCCCGAAAAGTACAAGAGCCTAATAGCAACCATCATGAGTTGTAAAAAGACAGTTGTCCTCAGAGAAGTCCTATCATAAATGAAAGAATGGCTTTTCATGCTGACAATCTAAAAGGAATCCCATAGAAACGAGTGAGATGCTGATTTTTCCCCTGCATTATTCTTCCCCCTGACTTTCTGGTGGTTAAATATCTGTCGATATGCTCCCCAGGGAAGAAATTTTGGGTCTCCTGCAGTACAGGTGACCTGGAAGGCAGCAGGTGCTTTTAGATACGGTGAATTGAAACAGGATGTTTTCAATACAGTTTTTCTCAAGTGAAGTTTTCAGACAAATGTGATTTAACTATTACAAATTTTGCACAGATTTTGGGTTACTATTTTTAATCCTCACCTGAGCATATGTTTTATTGATTTTTAGAGAGGAAGACAGGGAGAGAAACATCCATCGGTTGCCTCCCATATGCACCCCGATCAGGGATGGAACCCATCACTTAGTATGTGCCCAGACCCAGGATCAAACCTGCAACCTTTTGGTGTACCCGGCTAACATTCCAGTCAACCAGCCACCTGGCCAGGGCTTGGGTTACCATTTTAACATCATTCTGTCTGCTTACCTGAGTGGGTGACAAAGGTGTTTGAGCAAGTGTTTTGGCAATTTTGCATTACCCAAAGGCTGCCTAATTTATGCCACTGTCCTTGGTCATCATTAATGATGTATTAACAGCTGCTAATGGACTGAATAGTACTTTTATATACAGGCATACCTTGGAGATAATTGTGGGTTCAGTTCCAGACCACCACAACAAAGCTAGTCCTAATCTTTTTTACAGGTGAAGGGTCCTGCCTTAAATTTGTAAAGAATGTAACATCTGTGAAGTGCAATAAAAGTGAAACACAATACAGGGAGGTGTGCCTGATTCATTCTCTCTGTATCCTGATCCCAAACCTCCCTCTGCCCCCAGCAACATTGGTGTTTACTTCTCAGCAACATTTAGGGAGATTTTTCAAAATTTGGGTGTGCCCATGAAAGTAAGTTGCTCATCTCGAGGAGAAAAAGATTGAGCATCTTTCATAAGGTGGAAAGATCTCTGTGTTGTGGGGGAAATGAGAAACTTTGTCTTGATTCACCTCATCCCATTTCTCTTTCTTCTGAGGCTCCTTCATGGACTCCTCCCTGCACCCCACACTCATGTTATCACTTCCTGCTATCTGTCCTCAGTTCTGTTCTCCTATGCTAGGCTCTTGTTTTCCAGTCAACTTCTCCTATAGTTTTAGTGATCATTTTAAAAACTGCTATATCTTTTCTTCTAGCCTTGGACTCTATTCTGAACTCCAGACATATTCAGGTCATTTACTTAATACATCCACTGGATCTTTTATGGGTACTTTGCATTGAATCCCCAAAGTCTCATCTGTTTAGACCGTGAACCACTATGACAGGTGGCATTATCTTGTCCAAATTGGAGGGCAAGGGTCATATGTTATTAGTGATTGAACTGTGTTTCAGTTCATCTCTTAGCATCTAGAACCTGAAAGCCCTTCTTTAGGACGGGCATGGTTTTCCACTTCTCATACTTAGTGGGGAGGAAATTTGCACTTTACTCAGAAGGGAAAAGGATGGGAGCAACATTTTCCCTTTCTTTGTGGTTGGTGGAGAAGGTAGCGGGCATGCATAATTATTTCTGGGTCCTTTCTGTTTTTCAGATTTGCCTAGATTTAGCAGAATGAATATGCTCTGGTTTGCTTATATTTCTGTAAGCACAAAGGGCTTAAGTTTAAGATTTAAAGATGATTTGGATTATGATAACCAACTCTGTTATTGGTGATTTATATCCCAGTGTATTCTGGAGGCTTATAAAATACAAGGCGAGTACTGATGTATACAAAGACTGAAAATATAACAAGAATTAATAAAACAGTGGTGACTTATTGATTTCTAAGTGTCAGGTGTGCCATACATTTTATATACATCATTCTGATTTTTCTTCATAACAACTCTGGAGTAGATATTTCCATTTACAGAAGAGGAAACTGAGAGATAAAGAGGCTAAGGAAGGTATTTGAGGTCAATCACATACAGCCAATTAATGATTGAATTGGGTTTCAAATCCAGGTCTTTCAGTTAAACTGTTTTCCTGAAAACTGTTTGTCCTCTACATACTGTGTATATAGCTACTGGGGGAAAAATCTGGTAATATTTTGGAAAAAGTTGTAATTTTACATTGTAGGGTGAAGGAAGATGAATCCTACTTAGGTTTCTTTCAACTGATCTTTCCTGTAACTTAATCTTCAAATTATAAATATCCTTACTTTGTTTTGTACTTAGGCTATACTCATTCAGTCTCTTTGAATCAATCACTAAGTAATTCTTGAATAATTTTGTAGTTGAAATTGTTTTTTGGAAGTTGCCACATGCTTTAGGAGTAAGAAAGTCATCATGACTGTTTGAAGTTGGCTGTGCTATCACCAAGGCCTTGGTGTTGCTAGGAACTGGCCTGATAATACTGCTTAAGCTTGGTGTTCTTCTGTTGAAGATAAACAGTTACACAGAACATCAACATTAGGCTAAGGCTGCTTTGTGTCCGTGATGGATCAAGATAAAAACAATACCACTTCATAATCATGTCCAAATACAGACTAAACATGAATGTTGTCCAAGCCACAAAATGCCAGACATCCACTCTCCCACGGAATATGAGTGACTGCTGCCTCTACCAGTTACAGCGGCAGCCTCATCCTGTAGATAAGATTTTACTAAGATAGTCAATCATAGAATTACCCTCACTTCCTGACAGCATTAAATCTGGAGCAAAGCTTCACTTCCTAAAACCCTCTTCCAAATTGCCTAACACAATCCTAAATGCTGTAAGTCGTTTCTAACACCCTCTTACTAAAATACTCCAGTTACCCATGGTGGGGATCAAGGATGCACCTCTCCATGCAATGATTAATAAACCCAACTCATTTATCTACAGTAGTGTTCCTGTGTGTTTATCTGGAGGGTGTTGCCAGGAGAAAGCTTAGTATCTTTGACTCTTCAGTTTAATAGTAGATAAATCTCTAATCAGATTAGACAGTAGAACAGAATTAGAAATGACTAAACATAAATTTATATCTGATAAACCTCATGTTTAATTATGGCATATATTATACTCACTACCATTATTTAAAAATGTGTTTTATTACTGTGGTTACTATTGTATAAAACCAATCTAGAATTTATCATTGATGTTAAATTATAGTAAAGGGAAATTTAAGTATATAAATTCAAGGGAGAGATCTTTCAAAGTGGTTAAACAAACAAAAAAGCCTGTTAATAATTGTTAACAGAATTATGTAAAGGCCTTAGTTCAGAATTGAAAGAGGCTTGTTACTTTTTTAGAGTGATGACATTTCTGTTTAAATTAAATATAAAGTCCTGTAGCAAGTAATATACATATAATCCCATCATTATCTTTTACTTCTGTCACACAAAATATTTAGGAAAATTTGGGGATTTGAAGTGATATTTTTAAGCATGGAAACTACTGTTTCCCGTTGAGCTGTTTTGAACTTCTACTAGAAAAATCTTTTGTGACAAATAGCAGATTAAAAATGTCTTAATATGTTAACTTTTGTTGGCTTGGAATATCTTTTGCTCTAGCTATATTTTAAAAAGTGTTCTTTTTGGAAGTAAATAATGGAATGAAGTTCATATTGTGTACTACTTAACCGATACAAGTTTCAACATATTTCTTTTGGGTAAAGCTTATTTTTCTGCATTTTTTACAAATAATTATTATCCCTCAAACGTTAAATTCAGTGGATGCTTTTTTTAACTCTCTTGCTTGTGATATTGCTGACTGGTTCTTTCTCATATATATTTTTTTCTCCACAATTTATTTTTACTTGGTTTTCTTTATATCCTTCTTGTAATTACACATTTTTTGTATTTTTTCTAGTTCAATTCTTCTGTCACCTCTTCAAGGGAACATTGCCCAGCATTTGGTTCTTGCCCATTGCTTTTTCACCCTGTCTGTACTCCTTTACCACAGCTTCAGCTATTATCTTTGAAATAGTTATCTCTTAAATAAACGTATCTAATATCCATTGCCTTGAATTTGAGTCTTGAATTTCTAACCATTGACTGGATTTTAACTAACTCCAACTTAACATATCTAAACCAAACTTGCAAACCAGCCAGCTTCTTCTGACTTATTTCTATCCACATTTAGTTCTTAGAACTTAAAATTTTGGTTATCAATTCTCCTTCTTTCTTGCTACATATCCAGTTAGTCACTGAGTTTTGTAGGTTTTTGAAAAATGTATTTAAAAGTATTTTCAAAATATGCTGTTGAAATAATTTTATATCTATATGCAAAAACCAAAAAACAAACAAACAAGAACCTTGGTGGCCCTTACCTTATACTCTTTGCAAAAGTTAACTCAGAGCAGATCATAGACTTAGTTGTAAGAGAGAAAACTATAAAACTTGTAAAAGAAAACAGAAGGAAATATTTGAGATCTTGGGCTAGGCAAAAATTTCTTACATATGACATAAAAACAAACAATTGGTTAAAAGTTGATGAAATATGGATAAATTGGACTTCAAAAAATTACAAACTTTAGCTCTTAAGAATATGATGCAAATATTTATAGCAGCTTTATTTGTAATTGCCCAAAGATGGAAGCAACCAAGATGTCCTTCAGTAGGTGAAGGAATGGATAAACTGGTACATTCAGACAATGGAATCTTACTCAGCACCAAAAAAGAAATGAGTGATCAAGCCATAAAAAGACAACGAGAGGCCTTAGTAGTGCATATTAGTCAGTGAAAGAAGCCAATACTGTATGATAACAATTGTATGACATTCTGGAAAAGGCAAAACTATGGAGAGAGTAGAAGGATCAGTGTTGGGGAGGGAGGGATCAATAGGTGCAGCACAGAGGACATTTATGATTCTACAATGGTGGATACATGTCATGCATACAAGGTCTGTCTGGAAAAAGTCCAGCCATTGTTAATATAACAAGAATGGTTTGCATGACGTTGATGTAACCTGGCAGCCAAGGAGAGTGGACTGGAATGCACATGTGAATAATGACGCTTCATTGTACTAGTCAGTGAGGGCAGTAGATGCCATTGAGTGAGCATGTGTACTGTGTGGCTGTCTCATTCAAAATGACTGAGTGAGTAGAGTAATGAATCTGCATCAAATTTTGTGCTAAGCTTGAACATTCCTCTCTTGAAACTGGACGATTCAGAAGGCTGCAGCTATGGGCAACTGGTGATTGGCAGCTTCATCACGATAACACGCCTGCTCATGCATCACATCTCGTGCAGTTTTTTGGTGAAACATCAAATCACCCAGATGACTTTGTCCTCCAACAGCCCAGATTGGGTGCCCTGTGACTTTTGGCTTTTCCCAAAACTAAAATGACCTTTGAAAGGGAAGAGATTTCAGACCGTCAATGAGATTCAGGAAAATAATGATGTGGCAGCTGATGGTGATTGGGAGAACTCTGCGAGGTCCTAAGGTGCCTACTTGGAAGGGGACTGAGTTGTCATTGTCCTATGTACAACGTTTCTGGTATGTTGTATCTTCTTCAATAAATGTCTCTGTTTTTCATATTGCATGGCTGGCTGGATGCCTTCTGGACAGACCTTGTATGCCCAAACCCATAGAATATACAATACCAAGAATGAACTCTAATGTAAACTGGGTGTGTCAACGTGTGTTCATTGACGGTAAACAAATGTACCACTCTGGTGGGAGATTTTGACAATGTGGGAGGCTGTGCATGGGTAGGGCAGGGGATGTACAGTAAATCTGTACCTTCTCACTTTGCTGTGAATTTTAAACTGCTCCAAAAAAAAATAAAGTCCTGCAAAAGAAGACATGATTAAGAAAACTTGAAAATAAACCATAGACTAGGAGAAGATATCTGTAAAACATGCTTGATAAAGGACTTCCCTTAAATCTCAATAATAAAAAAAATTTAATTTTAAAAATGGGCAGAAGATTTGAAGACATTTTGCCAATGATTAGACATGAATATACAAATGTCAAATAAGCACATGAAAAGTTGTTCAACATCGTAGTCATTAGAGAAATGCAAGTTAAAACCACAATGAGATCCTCTTGCACACCTAATAGAATGACTAAGATCAAAAAGGCTGAAACTAACCAAGCATTGGTGAGGATGTATAGAACTTGCAACCCTCATTTAAGAGTTTACTTATCTTTTATCAATTTTTAATCAGTGTGTGCTTTTTGTGTCATATGTAAGAAATTTTTGCCTAGCCCAAGATCACAAATATTTTCTTCTGTTTTCTTTTAGAAGTTATATAGTTTTTCTCTCATACATCTAAGAGTATGATCGTTTCGAGTTAATTTTGCAACACTGCTGGTTGGAATGTAAATGGTACAGCCACTTTATACTTAGAGGAACTGTTGGCAGTTCCTCAAAATGTGAAACAGAGTTACAGAGGACTTGGTAGTTGCTCTCCTAGGTTTGTATCAAAGAAAATTTAAAACTTATGTCTACACAAATACTTATACATGAATGTTCATGGCAGAATTATTTATAAATAGCCAAACCCAAATGTTCAATAATAGGTGAATAAATAAACCAATTTTGGTATTTTCATGCACTGTAATAGTACCTAACAATAAAACAAAAAAACAAAAAAACTACTTACTGATGCAACTGCAAGGATGAATCTCAAAAACAGTATGGTAGGCCCAGGCCTGGTAGCTCAGTTGGTTAGAATGTTGTCCTGATATACCAAGGTTGTAGGGTCAATCCCTGGTCAGGGCACATGCAAGAATCAGATGATGAACAAAAAACTGATGTTTATCTCCCTCTCTCTTCTCCCTCTCTCTCTCTTCCCTCCCTTTCTTTCTAAAATCAAGAAATAAAAATTTAAAAAAGAACAGTATGGTTAAATGAAAGATGCCAGACACAGAAGACTACATATTGTTTGATTTACTTGTATGAAATTTCTAGATTAGACAAAACTGTAGAAACAGAAAAGAGATAGATAGTTGCCCGAGTTGGGGGTGAGAGTGTGGATTGAATGCAAAAAGGCATGAGAAAACTTTTGGGATGATGGAACCATTAGAAAGAGTGATTATAGTGATTAATGCATAACTATGAATTTACTACAGCTTATGGAATTGTTCACTCTAATGGGTGAATTTTATGGTATATAAGTTTTTCCTTAATAAAACAACAGCTTATGGACTTAAAAACAATTCCAGGGCTTACTGAAAAAATATGAATTCATGAGTCTATACTTATAATAAGTTAATAAATAAGTGCAGATGAAGGAAAGGCTATTAGAATAAAATAAGTGCCAGTGGGGAAATAAGTGCAGTGGGTGGAACTGGAAAGTCAGCGTTTTGCAGCCATCTTGAATTAGAGATTGGATCAATTAAGAATCACCAATTGATGCTAAATCTGAGACATTTTGATTAGGTGCAGGATATTTTCATGCCCTGGAAGGACCTCCTTTAGACTGCTTATTAGTTTAAAGAAGAAGGTAGTGCAGAAATCAGACAGTCTTGACCAGGTGATCAAAAATTGATAGCATCAGTAATGAAGGGCACATGGACATCATGTATCACTAATTGTTGACACTTTGAGAAGGACACATCACCATCTAAGTAGTATTTCTCCTAAGAATGCATAACCTGAATTTAATCATGAAGAAACATTCGGCAAACCTCAAATGAGGACTGTTGGGTAGGCTGTGTTAAAAAATATCAGTGTTATAAAAGACAAAGGAAAGTATGGAAATGTTTCAAATTAAAGGAGGCTAAAGAGACATAACAATGAAAGGCAATACTTAGAATGGATTCTGAACTGGAGAGAAAAATACGTTGTAAAGGACACTATTGTGTCAGTTGATATCTTTGGAACATGGGCAGTAGATTAAAAAAATTAGTGGTACTGAAGTTGATAATTGCATTGAGGTTATATAAGAATAAGCTAATTCTTAAAAAATTTTTAATCCTCACCTTTATTGATTTTTAGAGAGAGAAGAAAGCTGTGTGTGGGATGAGAGTGAAATGAGACAGAGAGAGAGAAACATCGATTGGTTGCCTCCTGTATGCACCCCGACTGGGATCAAACGTGCAACTTAGGTATGTGCCCTGATCAGGGATCGAACCCACAACAGTTTGGTGCATGAGATGATGCTCCAACCAGCTGAGCCACCTGGCCAGGGCTAGAATAACCTAATTCTTAATACGCATTGAAACATTTAGGGATAAAGGGCCATGATATATGTAATTTACTCTCTGAATAATTTTAGAAAAAAGTTGTGTGTATAAAGAGAGAACTTGTGTGAACACCACGAGAAAGAACAAGTGATGAAGAATCATAACATAGGTAAAAAGCATACAGTTGTTCTTTGTACCATTCTTACTGTTGCAGCTTTTATGTAAGAGTGCCAGATTACCTCCAAATAGTTAAAAAAAAAAAGCTTAAAAAATATGCTTGTCCTTAAAGTTCAGAGTTTTTTCAGGTTGTGTATGTGGTGGGGATGGTGATGGCTGTTTTTTTTTTTTTTTTTTTTTTTTTTCCCCAGATATTTTAAAGTATATTGTAGGTTTTTGGGGGGAGTTTGTGAGAGAAAGCAGGCAGGCATATTTAGGTCAGGCTTGTTTGCAGTTCTCAACCTCATTAGTGAGATTGAATACTCAGTGTAGACTAAGTCTGCATGTTAATAATTAGCCTAAAAATACTCGGATGTAGTTGTAGCTGTGCTCATTGCAGTGGCTGTTTTTTTCTTTTTGTTGTTGTTGTTTTTAAGTATCTGCAAAATGGCTGATAATTTGGATAAATTTATTGAAGAATGCAAAGCCAAATTGGCCAAAGACAAAGCAGAATTGGAAGGCGACCCACCTTACATGGAAATGAAGGTAAAGTTAATGATTTTCCTCCAGCATGTTTCATTAAAATTGTTTCTGAAGGTTAACCCTGTGTAAATAAATGCAAGCCTCCTCTTCTCTGAGTCAACCTCTTCACTTACACACTGTAGGTGGGCCACGCTGTGAGAGCCTGACTCAGGGCAAGGTGTCAGTGATTTTGAATGCACTTTGTTTGTGGTGTTTTATATCTCACAGTTTCTCCTCTCTCTTATTAAAGCCTTATTTAGTTAATACTTTATGTGCTTCATAAAATGATTAGGAGACTTCCTCTGCTACAAGGAAATTTCAGAATAGAAGCAGAATAGATATAAAAGCACTTTTCATTCTGTGGGAAAGTTCAGTATTTTAATGGATCATTGTCTTAACATTTTTTGAAGGCTACAAAAGTGAATTTATTAGAATAGTTTGTTATATTGTATACTTGTTTTTCAAAATGTAAATTTATTAAAATGTTTCTGAAAGCAGTTCTGAAAAGCTTTCTTAAGCTTTCCTATTTTTGTTGAAAGTGATTAAACAAATTTTAGCAAATACTTATTAAGACTGTGTTAGGCTCTGACAGTACAGCACCAATGTAGACAGGCGTGGCACCTTTTCTCCTGGGCTCAGTGTACATAATAAGATAGAGGATGTAGATTAATCTGTGCCATATGGTCCATCGTAATGAGGGTCACCACATAAACTGGTTTGTCCAAGACAGTACTGGTTTACCTGTTGTCCCAGTGTCTCATCTGGTTTAGCATTTGTCCTGGACAAAGGTATCTTGGTTGAGATGATAAATAACATGGACACCCTAATTATATAGGGACTTTCAGAGTTCATATTTATTGTGTGCAAAATATGGATGAGGCAAAGTCTTACAAGGCTGCATTGATATTTCACATGCATCTATGAGCTAAGTACTGTTATTATCGTTTTACAAACGAGTAAACTGTGACATGGCTAAGTTTAATGTGACTAAAGTGACAGCAGAACGAGGCTTCGGTCCCTGGCAACCTGAATCCTGTGCTTGTTGCCTTATCCACCATACTAGGTTGTCTTTCTGCCATAATACCTGTTGTGTACAAGGTATTGTACAAGAGACCTTACATGTACTTATTTTCTCATTTAAGGATAATATCCCTGTGAGGTAGATGGAATTTTATTTTTTCAGATCAGGAAAGTGAGGCTGAAAGGGGTTAAGTAATTCATCCAGGTACACACAGTGCTGGATTCAGGATCTGAACCTTCATGTGTCCAGCTCCACAGTCCATGCTCTCAACCACTCTCCAGTACTCAGAACTAGCTTACCGTGTTTAAATACAGCTTTGTTATAATGTCTGATATTAAATAGTGCATAAATAATAATCTGTAAGTCTTAGTGCAAGTACTGCCTGCTCAGTGAGGCCTTGTAGTATGTCGCCCATCATTTTTGGGCCTCCATACCCTGCTCTATTTTTTCCATAGCCTCTCCCTACCACTCTACGTACTATATAGCGTAATTATGTGTTATGGTTATTGTTTGTCTCCACAGTAGTTTGTAAGCTCCATGATGGCACATGTTTCCCGTGCTTTGGGACAGTGCCTGGCAGGAACTCAGTGACTGTTGAATAGTGAATGAGCTAAATATTAGAACATTTATTATAGTATTAAATGCTTTGGTTAATTCCCCAAATCTTATACTTAAATTTCTTCTGTGATATATCATGTAATTTTGTCAAGTCGTTTAATAAAAGTACTGAGATGAATTGTCTATTTTGTGTGTTTTTCTCCTTCTGCTTTTGTAAATATTATATCTCTTTCAGGGAAAGTCATCAGAGAAGCTTTCTGAAAACAGTAAAATATTGATCTCCATGGCTAAGGAAAACATACCACCAAACAGTCAACAGACCAAGGGTTCCTTAGGTAAGTCATTAGGTGTGCTAAATTGATTTTAAGATTTTCTAATCTAGGCTATTGTGAAAGAGCTTTGTCTTGTCAGAAAAAAGATATATTTGGAATCCTTGTAACTCCTTTCTGAAATCTTACGTGTGACAGATGGACTATGTGTGGAATATAACATGTACTGAGAACCTTGTACCTTTTAAAATATTATTGCCTTTATTATGATTTGTAGAAATTATAGCAGTAAGTATGACTAATTAAAAATTAATTGAAAAATATGAATAGCACATGTGTGTGTGTGAGAGAGAGAGACAGAGAGGGTGCAAGAATAAGTGTGTTAATTGTTGAATAAAAATGGTGGATATGCTTTTATTTAAAACTCAAAGAAATGGATAGAAAATTTTGTAATGGATACAAAATGCTACTTGGTAAAAGACCATTTTAATTATTTATGACTATATTGGAATTGTAAAGAAATTAATACTGCAGCTATAGTAATTCTTTGATTATGGTGGGTATAACAATATTTGGGAACTTTTTCCCACATTTTGGCTTGTTGGTAGGTATTCATTTTCTTAAAAGAAAATATCTTTTAAAAGTGTATATTGCCCTGGTTGGTGTGGCTCAGTCGGTTGGAGCACCATCCTGTAACAAAAGGTTGCAGGTTTGAGGTCCTCTGGTGAGGATTTAAAAAAAAGAAAGTTGAGAGCCTTAGAGATGAAGGAACTTAACCAAAATATGTATAATACTAAAGTACTAAAACTGTATACAAGACAATAATTTGTAAGAGAAATGGAATTGAAAGTATTATCTATATATCTAATACTAAAAGTATGGCATTCACTTTGAGTTGGTTTTCTAATAGAGACAAAGAGCCCACTAACTATTAAGTCTCTTGGCCAGCATCTCCTTGTACTCAAATGCAAAGTAGCTAATAATGTAGGTATACACTTGTGGCCTTAGAAAATAGTCCACATGAGAACTGTGCTTTAACCAGTTAAGCTCATTATATTTCACTTCTTCTATGTGAAAAAGTTTCAGTCATCAATAATTCACAAGATACGCTTTTTAAAAAAATCCTCACGTGAGGACATTATTTCACTGCTTTTTAAAGAGAGAGGAGGGGAGAGAGGAAAGGAGAGAGTGAAACATTGATGTGAGAGAGATACATCGATGGGTTACCCATATACACCCCGAGCAGGTATTGAATCACAACCCTAGGTATGTGCCCTGACTGGGCATTTAACCTGCAACCTTTTGGTGTATGGGATGATGCTTTAACCAGCTGAACAATCTGGCCAGGGCTCCACTGCTTTATCTGTAACATAAAGAACTTGGATGCTCTTTTAGCCCTAAATTTTTATGAATCAAAAATTTGATTATTCCAAGATATAATCTTTTAAAAGTTTATGGTAGATTATCTCAAACACTAAGGTGAGACAAAAGTCCTTTGAAATTTGGGGTTACAGGTTGCTTTGGACTGTGGCTGTCATGGCTTTGTGACCTGGCACAAGTTGTTAAAGCTGTTTGTTTCCCTACTTAAAATAATTTGTTTTTTATCCTTACCTGAGGACATTTTTTTTTTTTCCATGCTTTTAGAGAGAGCAGAAGGGAGAGAAGGGAAAGAGAGAAACATGGATGTGAGAGAGAAATATTGATGGTTGCTTCCCTATGCCCTTGGACTGGGGATTGGACTGCAGCCTTTGGTTACTAGACGATGCTCCAGCCAACTGAGCCACATCGGCCAGGGCTTGTTTTATCATCTTAAAAACTTATATCTAACTTAAAAGGTTATTGTGGCATACATGAATACATATGAAAAAATGACTGCACGTAATTGGTGGACAATAAATATTAATTTCTCGATCTCTTTTACATATTTTTAATTTTTAAGTTATTTTTGAACTTACAACCTAAGAACTAATACTATTTCTTTAAAAAAATTTTTTATCGTTTATGCTTTTACGATTGGCCCAATTTTTCCCCTGTAGCCCCACACCCATAGCTGTCCTTTCCCGGAGTCAATCCCCCCTCTGCTGTTCATGCCCATTGGTAATGTATATATGTTCTTTGTTTAATCCCTTCACCTTCTTTCAACCTGTCCCACCCTCCCTCCTTTCCTCTTATACCTATCAATCTGTTCCTTCTTTCTGTGCTTCAGATTCTGTTTTGCTCATTAGTTTATTTTGTTCCTTACATTGTAGTTATAAGTGAGATCATATGGTATTTTTCTTACATTGCCTGGCTTATTTCACTTAGCATAATAGTCTCCAGTTCCATCCATGCTGTCACAGTGATAAGAATTTTTCTTTTTTACTGCTGCGTAGTATTCCATTGGGTAAATGTACGATAGTTTTTTTATCCACTCATCTGCTAATGGGCACTTAGGCTGTTTCCAAATCTTGGTTATTGTAAATAACACTGCTATGAACATGGTGCATATATTCTTTTGAATTGGTGTTTTGGGATTCTTTGGATATCTTCCCAGAAGTGGAATCTCTGGGTCAAAAGGCAGTTTCATTTTTAATTCTGTAAGAAAACTCAGAGTGACTGCACCAGTTTGCATTCCCACCAACTGTGCACTAGGGTTCCCTTCTCTCCATATCCTTGCTCACACTTGTAGTTTGTTGAGTTATTGATGTTATAACCATTTTGGCAAGTGTGAGGTGGTACCTCATTTGGTTTTAATTTGCATCTTTCTGATTGCTAGTGATGTTGAGCATTTTTTCATATGTCTATGGGCCATTTGTATGTCCCTCTTGGAGAAGTGTCTGTTCAGGTTCTTTGCCCATTTTTTAATTGGATTGTTTGTCTTTCTGGTGTTCAGCAGGGATGTCTACTTTTACCACTCTTATTCAGCTTAGTACTGGAAGTCATAGCCACAGCTATTAGATAAGAAGAAGAAATAAAAGGCACCCAGATTGGAAAGGATGAAGTAAAACTGTCATTATTCACAGATGACATGATATTGTACATAGAACACCCTATAGGGTCTACCTAATAAATGAATTTGGCAAAATAATTGATGTTGGAAAAACTGGACTAGTACTTGGAAAAAAATGATACTAGACCACCAACTTACACCATACACTAGAATAAACTCAAAATACATAAAAGACTTAAATATAAGGCATGATGCCATTAAAAATCTAGAGGAAAACATACGCAGTAAACTTTCACGTATCTTGCATAGCAATTTTTTTTTGCCCATCTCCTAGGGCAAGGGAAATAAAGGAAAGAACAAAGAAATGGGACTACATCAAATTAAAAAACTTTTGCACAGGTAAAGAAACCTTCAGCAAGATGAAAAAGAAACCCACTGTATAGGAGCACATATTTGCCAATAACAAATTGTACAAGGGTTCAATCTCCAAAATATATAAAGAATTCATATGACTCATACATATTTTTAAAAGTAGGTTTTTGATTTTGGAGAATTATATTAAGAATTAGTCTGTTAGCAAACCAACTACTGCAAATACACCGAAAAGATCATAGTCCATGATTAAGTGAGATTTATTCTAGAAATGAAAGGTTGGTAAAATATTTGCAAATCAATAAATGTGATACACCATATAAACAAAATGAAGGATAAAAACCACATGATCATATTAATATATAAAGAAAAAGCATTTGATAAAATCCAGCACCCATTTGTGATAAAAACTCTCAGCAAAGTGGGAATAGAGGGAACATACCTAAATGTAATAAAGGCCATATGTGACAAACCCAGTGCCAGCATCATACACAATGAGAGAAAAACTACAAGAGTTTCTCTTAAGGTCAGGAACAAGAGAGGGATATTCACTTTCACATTTCTCTCTCTCTCTCTCTCTCTCTTTTTTTTTTTTTGAGTATATTTTATTGATGTTTTTACAGTAGTTCCAATTTTTTTCCCCTTTGCTCCCCTCAGCCAAATACCCCTCTTCCCTCCAGCAATCCTACCCCCCTTAGTTCATGTTGATGGGTCGTGAATATAAGTTCTTTGGCTTCACCCTTTCCTATATTATTTGCAATATCCCCCTATCTATTTTGTGCCAACCGATTATGCTTCTTAGTCCCCGCACCATTTCCCCATTTCTCCCCCTCCCCTCTCCCAGCTGATAACCCTCCAAATGATCCCCATACCTATGATTCTGTTCCTGTTCTGGTTTGCTTAGTTGGATTTTGTTTTTATTTTTTAGATTCAGTTGTTGATAGTTGTGAGTTTGTTGTCATTTTAGTGTTCATAATTTTTATCTTCTTTTTCTTACGTAAGTCCCTTTGACATCTCATATAATAATGGCTTGGTGATGATGAACTCCTTTAGCTTTACCTTGTCTGGGAAGCACTTCATCTGCCCTTGCATTCCAAATGATAGCTTTGCTGGATAGAGTAATCCTGGTTGCAGGTTGCCTTTCATCACATTGAATACTGCTTGCCAGTCCCTTCCTGCCTGCAAAGTGTCCTCTGACAAATCAGCTGATAGTCCTATAGGCACCCCCCTGTAGGCAACTCTCTGCCTCTCTCTTGCTGTCCACAGGACTCTCTTTATCTTTTACCTTTGGCATCTCAATCATGATGCGTCCTGGTGTGGTCCCCTCTGGGTCAAGCTCGTCCAGGACCCTCCGTGCTTCCCGGAACTCTATGTCCATCTCCTTCTCAAAATTTGGGAAGTTTTCCTCATTTTTTTCAATTTTTCCTCATTCTGCACTGGTTGACTGTTTTTTTCTTATGTTCCAAATCATTGATTTGAACCCCGGTTTCTTTCCCTTCACCATTGGTTTTGTGTGGATTTTTCTTCGTTTCACTTAGCCTTCACTTATGCGTTTGCCATACTCAAGCATATCTGTCAAGCCTGTGAACATCTTTAGCACCAGTGTTTTGAACTCTGTGTCTGTTAGGTTGTCTGTCTCGTCATTTGTGAGGCTGGCTATCTCCACGTCGCTTAGTTCTCCCACTGGAACCTTTATCCGTTCCCCCTCTTGGGCCATACTTCTCTGTCTCCTCATTCTGACAGGCTCCTGTGTTTGTTTGCCTTTGCGTCCCAGGTAGAGCTGTCACTCCTGTTACGTTGTAAGAGGTGGAGCCTTCGGGATTCGTCAGTACAGGGCGACCTGTTTCACTACGTTGTGGTGCTGTATGTGGGGGAGGGGTCTGAGAGGGAACAATACCACCTGCTCAGCACTCGCCCCTTTTCCAGGAACCCCTCCACTTCTGCACTGGACTGGCACCCCTCTAGCTGCTGCCCTGGCTGTTGTTCCCAGAGTGGGTGGGTCTGCAAATGTTCTAGGACCGTGGGGGCCCTTTAAATAAGCAGACTCTGCTGAGACTGGTTGTTTCTGCCTCTACCCCAACCCCCACTGGTCAGCACAGTCAGAGGCAATGAGGCTTGATTTTCCCTGGTGTTGGGACCGTGAGCTGCGAGGTCCGGTGGGTAGCTGGGAACGCTCCCAGGTGTCCCTCCTGACTTTTTAAAATGTGTGACTATATAGGCTTTCTGCCACCTACCGCTTCCGCCGTTGATGCCACTGCCGCCACCACACTGCTTCTTCTGCCCCAGCTTTGCCACTCTTAACCTGTCTGGATGAGTATTCTTTATATCTTTGTTTATTGGACTTCCATGCAGCTAGATTTTCTGGAACTTCTGGTTGTCTCTAGTTTTGAGATAGTTGTATTCCTTCTTAGTTGTGGAGGAAGACACAGCGTATCTATCTAAGCCTCCATCTTGCCTGGAAGTCTCACCTCTCTTATTCAACATAGTATTGGAAGTCCTAGCCACAGCAATAAGACAAGAAGAAATAAAAGGTATCCAAATTGGCATCCCAGATGACACGACACTACATAGAGAACCCCTAAGATTCCACCAAGAAATTACTAGAAATGAAAAACGAATTCAACAAAGTAGCAGTATACAAAATTAATATCCAGAATTCAGTTGCATTTTTATATACCAATGAATTTTCAGAAAGTTAAATTAAAAAACAATTTATTCACAATTTCTTCAGAGATTAAATACATTGGAATAAATTTAAACAAGTCTATAAAAGATGTGTATTTGGAAATTATAAGACATTAAAGAAAGAAATTAAAGAAGATACAAATTAATGGAAGCATATACCATGTTCATGGATTAGAAGAATTAACATCATTAAAATGTCCATACTACCCAAAGCAATATATAGATTCAATGCAATTTCTATCAAGATTCCGAAATGCACTAGATTTATTTTAGCTTTCATGCTGCGAAGTCATTATTTTGGAAATTTACAAGCAAAAAGATTAGAGGTTACTAAAATAAGAAAGGAATTTTACTCATTACTAGAAATTACTTGATATGATTTTTAAAAGTTCATTTTAAATGCGATTATGCTCATGGAAATTTGTAAAAGAAAAAATTATAAAGAAGAAAAAAATTACATTGTAATTTAAAAATAATCTCAGAAATGAAGCAATAACAGAATTTTAAGTGGCAGAGAAGCTGTAGAGTTTCTACTGAACTAAAAAGTTAATGTAAAGACTTTTGAAAAGAGAAAAAGAAAATTGTTGATTTTTTACTAATTTTAGTACTTTTTAATTATCCTTTTTTAGCATACATAGTTTTAGGTTTTCTCTTATTATAAGCCAAATCCTAGACATCCTGCATTTTTTTTGGTTCAGTTTGTGAAATGGTGATTTGTAATAATACTGTTACAGCTGAAGTTTGGTTACAATATTTTACTCAATTAATGTAGTTGCATGTCTTGATAAGCCACCTGCTATGGAAAGACCTATTATTATTTCTTATAATTTATCCTTTATTTTTACATAATGGTTTTTCATGGTAATATAATAATGAAAAGAGGAAACTAAGTGTTCCATGATAATTTGTTTCATTAAGTGTTTATTATGAGTGCTATGTAAGAAGGTATATTGATTTTTAAAAGATTGTATACTTTAGTTTAACTCACAACCACTGTAGAAACCAAATGCTTCTAATTGATGTAGTTCTGAAGCATAATGTCAAGTATCTTAGAATCATTTGTGGTTGTACTTGAAGTGACATCACTTCAAATGACTGTAAGATGACACTAATGCCTTACTTGCTAGTAGAACCATCAGAAGACAGATGCTTTGAATAAGTAAGTCTCACCATGTTTCTTAGCTCATTAAGTCCACTGAGATGCCATTGTAATATGTAGCTTTAAGTGAACAGGATATTTAAAATTTTCCATATGGTTCTTAGTTTTATTTCTATGAGCTACCCTTAATGCCATAAAATGTTAGTACTGGATGACAAAAGTAAGAATTAAAAAGTATTTTCTGTTGACTAAACCTTAAATTAATAAAATCTTAAGTGATTAAGAACACGTTTATATTCTTGTTTTTTAACTACAATTATTGCAAATACTATTTGAATCAATGGTAAAAACCAGATACTCTTGATAAATAAGAGTAAATTTAGTATAAACAGTAAACTTAGTATAAACAGTAATTTATAAACAAAAATGAATCACATTAAAAAAATTCTTTCATATAAGTTCACCAAGCAAATTGAAAAACAGTATTAAAAGCCACCTAAACTCATGACTTTTCAGAAAGCTGTAAATCACTTGCTCCCTAAGAGCAAAGCTGAGCATGTTGGGAGGCATCATAATTGCTGTATTTTTTTTTTTTCTTTGACACAATAGAGCATCCTTTGTGACTCTGTAACTAGAGATAGGCAACTAGTTACTAGTTACTATGCTTCTTCTCTCTGTGCAATCAGACTAAAAGCAAAAATGAGGTACTAAGAATAGTGTGTTCTTCCTTTCTCTTGTTCCTTCCTCATACTCAGGCATTCATTCATAAATTCATTCACACCTTTATTCAGTGAATATTTCTGGGGTACAAGTTGTATGCCAGGCATTATAAAATTGAGTAAAGCATGGACTAGGCTTTAATGGATTTTATAGTTTCTTTATGGTGCTCCCTTCTCAGTGTAAGAATTAAAACATTCTCAAGGTTTAGATTCCTTTGAGAGAAAAGAATATTTTTCTAAGATGAGTTAAAATTCCAAGCATATGGAATGCTTTATATTCTTTTGGAAGGAGAGCTGGGACCCTGAATGAGAGGTATCCTAAGGAATCCTCTGTTACAACCTCATTCATTAGGAGTTAAGGAGGCCAGAATTGTTTATAAAAAGAATTCCAGAGTGTTTATAGTGGAAAGTGGAATTTAGTATTGCAGGAAAATCAATAGACATACATTTACATTTACACTACTTTGGTCTTTTTGCCTCTGAAATATTTCAGTGACGTAATAAAGCAGTGATATGACACATTCATGTTAAGCGCCCATCATTTAGCTGCATTGTGAAGAATAAGGCCAAAAAAAAAAAAAAAAGGTGATACTCTTATCAGTTCATAAATTACAGTCATTACTTTATCTTTATTGGTAGTAGCTGACCCTCCAAGGAAAATTTTTATTTTATTTAGAAAAGATAATTTTTTATACTATAGTATTACATAGGAAAACTAAAAAAAGTAGAGGGACTTTAGAAATCAAATACTTATCTGATATGTGTGCTTCCTGAGATAGTATTTTATTATTTAAAATATTTGAAAAGTATATGATTATAACAGCTTTATTGAGGTATCATTGGCATAACATGAAGTTTACCCATTTAAATTGTACGATTTAGTGGTTTTTAGTCTATAAGTCATGCAGCTATCACTATTCTCATTACCCAAAAATGAAATTTTATTTTTGAACTCTTATGTAAGGAAACACTGCTGAAAATGGAAGTTTTTCTTAAAAAAAATTATCCTTTTGCAGAGTTTTTGTTTGGGATGATGAAAACATTTTGAGATGGATAGTGTGAGGTGACTTTCATCAAGATGGAGGTGTAGGTAAATATGGCTCACCTCGCACAACTATGGCAGAATTATAGCTGAACTACAGAACAACTATCACTCAGAACTGTCAGAAAATTGAGCTGCAGGGAACTCTGAAAACTAAGGAATTAAAGGAACCACATTCATCCAGACGTGTAGGAGGGATGGAGATGCAGAGACCTGAATGGATTGGTCCCACACTCATGTGTGGTGGGTATAAATCGAAGGGATATTTTGGAGTGAAGGATTCCAGCCCCACACCAGACCATTCAGCCCAGGATTCCAGTGCCAGGAAGATAAGTCCCCATAGCTTCTGGCTGTAAAATCCAGGGCAGGGTAGGGTTGATGGAAGAAACTGCAGGATTCTCAGGTGTCTCCTCTTGGAGGGCCCCACATATGGACTTCCTCAGACTCACTCCTGCTGGGCTGCAGCACCAGAACAGCAGCTTGAAGGGAACCAGTAGCATATGGAGAGGAACTGAAGTGTATGGCATCAGGGTGAGAGCTGGGGACAGCTTCCTTCCAGACAGAATGCAGACAGTGGCCATCATTCTGTTTCTGAGCCCTCCCCGCAACAGAGCCCAGTGTGGCATCACCATATCTGAGACTCCATCAGTGTGGCTCACACAGTTAGCCCCACCCAGACGATTACTGAAGGCTCCGCCCCATCCAAAGTACTGGCCCACCCAAGCTGGTAATAGTGGCTTTTCCACATGAGTGGCTGGGCTCGGCACAGGCTTCAGACCTTCCTAAATCCACTCATACAAGGACCAGCTGAGCCCAGCGCCTGTACCTCTTTCTGAGTGGCCCAGGTCCAGCACCAGCAGTAGCCACCTGCAGATCACTGCATCGCTTATGCCAGGTGGCACCGGACAGAACACAGGTGGTGGCTGACCCTGGCTTGTACCACCCGGGAAACCCCTGAACCTGGATACCCAGTGGACAGTTACAGACCACATTGGAGCACCAACACCTAACCAACTCCACAAACCACGGAGGGAGGTGATTGGTGGCCAGTGGTCACAACCAGCCTACCAACTGTCTGTCCTGGGTAAATCCCTCCCATTGACCTGCTGACTGCAATCAAGACTCAACCACAAGAGATGGGAGTACTCGGCCCACACAGAGGGTGCATACCTCAAGTACCCAGCTTGGGGGATAGAGGAGGCTGTGCCATTACTCTATTGGATACCTCCTACATTAGGCCATGCTACCAAAATACTTAGAAACAAACACAAGGGGACTGCCAAAATGAGGAGACAAAGAAATATGGCCCAAATGAAAAAACAGACAAAACCGCAGAAAAAGAACTAAACAAAATGGAAATAAGCAATCTATCAGATGCAGAATTTAAAACACTTGTTATAAGGATGCGCAAGGAGCACAGTGGGTACTTCAACAGCATAAAAATTATCCAATCAGAAATGGAGACACTAATTGAAATAAAGAACAATTGACAAGGAATCAACAGCATAATGGATGAAGCCGATAACCATATCAATGATTTGGAACATAAAGAACCAAAAGACACCCAATCAGAACAGCAAGAAGAAAAAAGAGTTAAAAAAAAAATGAGGATAGTGTAAGCAGCCTCTGAGACAATTTCAAGTGTTCCAGCATTTGCATTATAAGGGTGCCAGAAGGAGAAAAGAAAGAGCAAGAAATTGGAAACCTATTTAAAAAAATAGTAAAAGAACTTCCCTAATTTGTTGAAGGAAATAGACCTGCAAGTCCAGGAAACACAGAGAGTCCCAAACAAATTGGACCCAAAGAGGACCACACCAAGATACATCATAATTAAAATGCCAAAGGTTAAAGATAAAGAGAGAATCTTAAAAGCAGAAAGAGAAAAGAAGAGAGTTACCTACAAAGGGGTGCCTATAAGACTGTCAGCTGATTTCTCAAATGAAACTTTACAGGCAAGAAGGGACTGGCAAGAAGTATTCATAGTGATGAAAAGCAAGGACCTACAACCAAGATGACTCTATCCAGCAAAGCTATCATTTATAATAGAATGGAAGGGTAGATAAAGTGCTTCCCAGACAAGAAAAAGCTAAAGGAGTTCATCATCACCAATCCCTTATTGTATGAAATGTTAAAAGGACACATTTAAGAAAAAGAAGAATATCAAAATTATGAACATTAAAATGGCAATAAATACATAACTACTAACAACTGAATCTAAACAAACTAAGCAAACATGCAGAACAGAAAGAGAATCATAAATAGAACATTGGGATGGTGGTCAGTGGGGCCAGGGATCTGGGGGGATGGGGGAAAAGGTGAAGGGATCAAGAAATTAAATTGTTAGTTACCAAATAGGCAGGGGGTTGTTAAGAACAAGTACAGGAAATGAAGAAACCAAAGAACTTTTATGCATGACTCATGGACATGAACTGAGTGGGGGAGGGAGTATGGTGGGCTGGGTGGATGGGGACAAATGAGGGAAAAATGGGCAAGTGTAATAGCATAACCAATAAAATACAGTAAAAATGATATAGTGGTGATGGTTGCACAGCATTTTAAATTAACTTAATGGCACTGAATTGTATGCTTAAAATAATTAAAATGGTAAATTTTATATTATATATATTTTTGCACAGGAAAAATTAATATTAATTTCTGTGGAATCAGAATTGGTGGTTAAACTTTGAATGTTTTTGGAAATTTCAGTCTGAGTCATGTATGGCCCTAATTTTTCTCAAACATGTTATAGCATGGATATTCTTATTGGTTAAAAATCATATTAGTAAGTTTTGTATTGAAAACAGACATTAAAAGTATACCTGTTTTTATAGAAATTTCAGTAGAATTAACTGAGGAAGTAAAGCTTTCCTTTGCTTTAATTTTGCTGTCATTGAAAAAGCAAGATGCTGAACGGTGTAGAACCATTATCTAAGGGGGAAGGAGTAAATATGAAATATATACACACACACACAGGTGCTCACACATACACACGATAATATAAAGTATCTGTTTATAGATGCCTAAAAAGTTTCTGGAAGGAATCAGAAGAAACAGTAATGTTGGCTGTTCTGGGCGGCAGAGCTGGGTGGCTGAGGTTCATGGGTGGGAGTGATATTTTCCTATATGTGGATGTATTACTTATTGACACATTTTTAATAAAAAGTTTATCGTCCTGATCCCAGTCTCAGAATCAACATGACTACGTTCCTTCCTACCATGTTTTGTTACAGGAGAGTGTAGTGAAATTGAGATTGGTTTGAAAATGAGCTACATTACTTTAAGAAGTTTTTTTCTTTTTAGGACTTGATTATGGATTGAGTTTACCACTTGGGGAAGACTATGAACGGAAGAAACATAAACTAAAAGAAGAATTGCGACAAGATTACAGACGCTATCTTACTCAGGTAGAGTTGTTTATTAGTTGGGTCTTATGCTTCAGAAATCATCTAAATTTGTTTTCCTAAGATTTAATTATCTGTGTTATTTTTTAGGTTTTCAGTAGCATCAGCAATGGGGTTTTGTAGAGAAAGTTGAGTAACATATATGACATTGACAGAGAAAAAAATGGTGCTGGGAACTGGTGCCATGAATAACAGACTTAATTTTTGGAGTAGGACAGTGAGTTCTAATTTTTAATGAAATCGTAAACTATGGTTGTTTATGTTTTCCATAAAATTATGGTTTAATAGCCCAGTTAGGATTTCCTACTCCTTTACTCCCTGAACCATGTGCTAAAATAACACATGGAGTTCTAGTTGCTAATTGTTTTCCTATGAGCTAAATTTATAAAACTTGATTTAGCATATTTAACTGCCAAAGTCTTTGTTTTATGATTTAATCTTATATAAGCAGAACTCTTAAGTATATTTTGTTAAATAATATAATAGCTAAACTAAAGAATTATTTTACGTTTTAAAATACAACTTACATTTTAGGCTGTAAAATTATTTTAAACAAGCATGATGTTTGCAGTCATCCTAAGATATGCTTTATTTTTTTAAACTATGTTATATAACATTTGTTCCAGATTTAGAAATTTTTTAATTAGTTTTGATTTGCACATGGTGAGAAAGCACTTTGAGTGTATTTTGTCAACGGTTTGTTTCCCTTTTACTTTAGGGTATTACAGAAGCAAAGAGAAAGGTAGGGTTGTCTGCAAAATGTTCTCCTTTAGATTTTTTTTTTTTTTTTTAAGACCTCACAGCTTGCAGTCATTGGCATCTATGATACTGCTGTTCTCCCGCGAGAAAAGTGGCTTTATTTGTGATTCTGAGAGTTTTGTATTTTTGCATTTAGCAAGATGACATTATATTTTTTCATTAATTCAGTTAAGCATTCTTTTTGATTTCTGCTTTGCATTTGTTTTTGTTGCTTTCTCATGCCATTTTTTAGAGATATTCTGCATCTATTGTAAGTCCATTGGTTTTCTTCATGCCAGTTTTGTTCTTCAAATTATGCTATAATCACATTAAGATTAATAAAATAATAGGATATTCAAGATATTCTATGTTTGAACTACATGTCAGGATTTGGATCACTTGATATTTTTTCATCCAAACATGTGGATTACTATTTGTAAGTTCATATTGGAAAACAAAGACAAACTGTTTTTAAAAAGAAACTCACACATTCATTTATCATTCAACCAACATTTTTTAAACACTTAGCATGAAGATAGATCAGGTACGAATTCTATCTTCACAGGACTTAGAATCTAGCTGTAGAGATAACATATTCATGCAATTCAGAAAGTGCTAACTCTTTAACAAGAAGGATAGAATGATTAGGAAAGTCTTCAAGGTGTCATTTTGTAAGACATTATAGGATAGGTAGAATTGGATGTTAGAGGGCGAATCCAGGGAGGAGAGGAAGCTTTTTGGAAAGAGAATAGAGAATAAAGGGGGGTTTGGGGGTAGACTTTGGCTTTGTATGAATGAGGCAGCCAGACTCCGATTCTTTCTCGGAGTGCTAAGAAGAAAGGATGTAGATAGGATAGGATCTAGCTAGAAGTCAGTCAGTTTTTAACTTGGTGTGTGAAAGGCTGTGGTGAAACATTTACCTCCTTAAGCAGCGTGTGAGGGGCTCGATAACTGTTTTAGGATAGTTAGTTCTCATGTTAGAGAATCTTATTTTATTGTCCCAAATCAGTAATACAGATTTTTAACTGATCTCTTCCGTTAATTCTTAATGCATTCTTCATTCTGCTTTCCACAATGATCCTGCCCTTTACCAGTTTAAATACTTCAGTGTCTTTTCACTGTCTTCAGGATAAAAATTTGAATCCTGTAGGCATGTGAGGTCTTTATGTTCCAGCCTGCCCTCCTGGCCTCGTACCTCATTATCTTTCCCACTCCCCTCTTTGTTGGGTGGGCTTTTCCTCTGATAGCTGACATTTTCACTTGTGAATTTTACATTTCTTCATAGATGTATGATTTTAAAACAGAACAGTGGTGGTAAGCGTAAGAAGAAATTGCCTTTGTGAAGGGGAAATTGATCAAGGAGTTACAAATCTTTAAATTCCAAGGGCTGTGAAGGAGTTTTGGGTGTTGGATTATCAGGAATGTAGTTGTGGTAGAGGAACAGTAGTTCCGTAATATGAAAGAGGAAGTTTTGGTTGATATCTGAGAAAGTGGGAGTGAGAGGAAAGCAAAGGAAAAGGAAAGTTACAGAGGGTGTGAGGAGGTGGCTCCGTGGTTTCCTTGACACCTGGATTATGTGCTCTTTCTAAGACCTGTTCCTGCTGTATTTCTTGTGGCTTCCAGAATCTAGGCTTGCAGATTGCATGGATATTAAAAAATATCAAATCTTTAAATGTTGTCAGTGAGAACCATGAAAACAAGCAACTACCAACTCTACCATCTTCTTTCCTGTTTTTAGAATAAAAGACACTTGACCATCTAACAATACAGGAAAGACATATTCTCAGAAGAACATTTGTTAAATTGAATCAGTAAATTTATAATTTCAGCCCAGATCTCTCTCCTGAACCTCGCATTTTTCTATATGGCTGCCCATATGGCATTTTCACTTAGAAATCTAACGGGTGTCTTAGGTTGAATATGTCTAAATGGGAATTCCAGATTTCTGTTTTCTCACCCCCATTTCCTAGAAACCCGGACTACCTGTAGCCAGTTCTTTTCATTTACTTATTTTGTTGTAGCACTTATGACCTTCTAATGTACCGTTATGTTTATTATTTTTGTCAGTTTCCGCTGCTTGAATGTGAGCATCAGAAAGGCAGGAATTTTGTCTCTTCTCTTCACCGATGAGTCAAATGTATCAAGTAGGTTAGGACATTGTAGGCACTCAATATTTATTGAATGAATGAGCGAGTGACTAAAATTTAGCTTTTTGCAACATTCACTGTATTGCCCTTATTGTTTACTTGTTTTTTTCATTTTATTGAAAATTTCAAACATCATCCTGGACCTGGATTGAGACTGGGGAATTGCTCAGTGAAGGAGTGATTTGCTCTCTCTCTCTCTTCCCAGGGTTAGAACCTGGATGTGTATTTTTGTACATGTATAACTCTACAAAATGATTAGGTTTATAGTGTACTCTAGTATATAGGGATTTAAACTGTCATTATTTCCCTTGACAAATAAATTTAGAGTTCTACTTTCAAATTAGCTTTTGTAGCACAAATTAAATTATTCATAAATTTAGACTTAAACATTATTAATTTAATTCTATTAATCTGTTTCTGTAATGCTTTGAAAATAACTTTATTGTAGATGCTAGTACATTGTTTGGTAGTTGTTTGTTTACTTGTTTGTTTCCCGGACTGAATTGTAAATCTCTTGAGTATAGGGAACACATGCATATCTTTGTCTCCTAACTACCTTAAAAAACCCAAAAACTATTAAATGATCAATAATTGCTTCTAGCCCAGTGGGTTGAGTGCTGGCCTGCAAACCAAAGGGTTGCAGGCTCGATTCCCAGTCAGGGCACATGCCTGGGTTGCAGGCCAGGTCCCCAGGCAGGGGCACACGAGAGGCAACCACACATTGATATTTCTCTCCCTCTCTTTCTCTCTCCCCTGTCCTCTGTCTAAAAAGAAATAAATAACATCTTAAAGAAAATTGCTTCTTTAATGAATAAATGAGAGACATGGAGCTGGACAGGTTAATAACTATTGATTTTTAAATTCTCATAACCTACTCATATAAATGACACTCCTGTTTCACAGACAAAGAAACTGAGGCAGAGAAGTTGAATACTTATTCCAGATTTACTACTAAGCAGCAGTACCAGAAAGTTGGTAAATTTTAGTTGGTAAAAATTAGTAAATTTTTTACTAATTCCTTGTGTTTGCTTTATAGTTATTCAAAGAGATAATTACATTTTTTACCCTCCTTTATCCTTATACCAGCTTTGGTAGGCAGGCAGAGCAGGTACCATCCCATTTTACAGCAGAAGAAAGTCTGGGTCAGAGCGGTTGACTTGCTCAGTGTTGCACAAGTGAGAAGTGTTGGGGCTACTTCTTGAACCTACATCTTTTGACATCTAGTCTAATGCTCTGTCTACTACACTGCATTACCTAATGTTTACTGAGCAAAAATGGGGGGACACATAAAAAAGCAGTCTTCATAGTTTATCTCTTCTGGCATTCTAGTCGATATCCACTCATAATTGTAGGAAAAATAGAAACAAACATTATTGCGGCATGCATAGGATATTTGTGAGGAAGTTTAAATTTTTCTTAACAAGAGAATAATGGAGCATTGAGAATGAAGAATATGTCCTTAGAAGAGGAGTATGAATTAAGAAACATTTTCTTTTTGTCTCATGCTTTATAAAATCATCTCAAGTCAATAAATATATATGTATTACTATGAAAATTAAGATCTTATTCTCCTCTTCCGAGTATTGTTGATTATAGAGGAAAATCTTTTTTTCTAATTATAATCTCTATAGATTTGTAGTTTCTGTCTTCATTTCCATTTCATTCTTTTGTTCTGCATAATGTAATATCTTAGAATATCAAACTTAAAGACAGTTTATGAAACATTTTATAAAGGCAATTAGGTAATATGTTTTTTTAATGTGTACATATACAGAAAAATTTTCTATCCACGAGTGAAACAGATCCATCTACTCTGGGAGTTTCTCTTCCTATTGGTGACAGGTTATCTGCCAAGGTAGGTGGATAGGAGTAGTTATTCTGGGTAGTAGTTTTATGAGGGGTCAAAATGATTAAAGAACATCTTCCTGATTTAAATACAAACAGAAGATTACATCAGTTTCTATACTTGAAATATATGTATTTTCCAAAAGTCTGTAGAGTCTCTAGTTGTGCTGTTAAGTTTTTTTTTTGAACATTACATTTGTAAACATGTAATGTGGTACCTTTCTTTAATATGTTGATCAGTTGAATATTCAGAATTCACATTTTCCAGCACTGGTTCCTGAACTATGAAGTCTATGCTCTGTGACAAAGTGAGATTAGTGGATGGGAGAGTACACTGAGCTTCTGTGTAGGGTGAGGGTGTGTGGAGAGATTGGGATGCCTATTTCTATCACTCCAAAAATACAAATACATATTCTTTAGAAGTTTCAAAAGAAGTTTTACATTACAAGATTTCGCTGTCTGTGATAATTTAACTATTTTATGTCTAAAATACAACAAAGATCTGCCCTAGGCCAGTGTGGCTAAGTTGGTTAGTGTATTGTTCCATATATCAAAGGGTCACAGTTCTGATCCCCTGTCAGGGCACATGCCTAGGTTACAGGTTCAGTCCTCAGTCTGGGCACATAGCAGCAACTTGTTGATGTTTCTCCCTCTCTCTCTCTCTTCCTCCCTTCCCCTTTCTAAAATCAATAGACATGTCCTCGGGTGAGGATGGATTAATGGATGGATAGATAGATGATAGATAGGTAGATAGGTAGATAGATAGATAGATAGGTAGATAGATTGATAGATAACAAGGTCCCTCTTTAGCCTGGGAAAGAAATGATTACAAGCAGGACTTTAGGGAGAGGGTTAAGCGGTTGGAGCAGGAGAGAGCCCTGAGAAGGAAAGAAGGAAAATAACCTGGTCAGCTCTCCTTGAGAACATGCTAATGACAGACTTCCTAGCAAGCACATTATGTGCTTACTAGTGGGAAACATTTATTTATGATGTTTTTGACATAGTGCACCTGGATTTTCTAGGATTGCTGTTGGTAAACCTAGAATCCATGGATCTATGGGGCATGGCTCCTTGGAAAATGTGATCTGAGCTATGCAACTACTGGAATATAAAATGGAGATGTTTCATAACTGAAGCAGCTCCCTTTTATTAGAGACCTCATATGTTAATCTGGACCTAAGTATGTTGCAATGCGTATTTTAACATGACAAGAAAGGGGAATTGCATTGATGGTCTATATAACCTCATGCTTTTCCTGTGCCTTGCAGCTACTACTATCTTTGAAATAATTAGTAGAACTTGATTGTAGGCAAGATCGCTGATTTGTGTGTTTGATTTAACATGAAGATACTTGTTCCTGAAATTGAAGTTAACATTGTCTTTTGGTGTCTTTTTCAAGGAAAGATTGAAACTTGAACGCAACAAAGAATACAATCAATTTCTCAGGAGTAAGGAAGAATCCACTGAAAAGTTCAGACAGATAGAAAAGAATACTGAGGTAGGTGTTGCCTTTAAAGTAAATCTTGAACACTGCAAGATGAATATTTTGAATTTACTTGAAATATTTTTATGTTAGATATATATCAGTTGTTTTTTTATTGTATTATTTTAAAAAATAGGTTGAATTGAACTAAACACAGGATACTTAAATATTTAGTTTTGTAAATAGTTTTATCTCATGTTGAAGAACTTACCCTACTTTTTAACTTTAATTTCATGGGGGAGATTGAATTTTAGGGATTGATTTTGAGTTATTTTTGTTTATTTATTTATTTATGTTTTTAAAGTATATTTTATTGATTATATTGTTACAATAGTTTCAGTTTTTTCCCCTTTGCTCCCCTCTGCCCAGCACCACCCGTCCCCCAGCAATCCCCCCCCCCCAAGTCCATGCCCATGGGTCATACATACAAGTTCTCTGGCTTCACCCTTTCATATATTCTTCTTCTTCTTCTTTTTTTAATAATTAATTAATTATTTTAACAATAAAAACTAACAATCCCTCCCTCTCAGACTTAAGACCCTTTATAATCTTATAAAGGACAACGGGCGAAGGTCTTGAGCTCCTCTAGCTGCTTCAAGCTGGACATGGTCATCGTCCTACCTACCCTTGGGTCCAGAAATCCCTAATAAGAGTGGGGGTGTGGAGGGGAGGCTGGCCTTCCCACATGGGGAAGGATCTTGCAGACTCAGGGTCAGTTGGCTGTCCCCGGACAACGGCATGCTTGGTTTAACAGGCTGGCATCCTTGTTGTATTCTGGGGGCAACAGATTTGGCGACAGGGTTAAAAGGCATCATTCAATCCATAACCACTAGATGGCAAAAGGCAGGGATTAATTTTTCAATGTCCCACATTAGGGGAAAAAAAGGGCTTCTTTGGAGGAAGGTGTGCCAGGCACATCTCACCTGTCCAAAACCCTTTTGTCCATTATACTTAGTTTGGGCTGAGGGAAATATTTTAGGTTTCCCCCCCTCTCGGACCTCTAGACCATTTCTCTCCAAGCCATTAGGATATTTTTGTTTATTTTTAAGTGTTTTTTCATACTGACAATTTCTAGCTTTATATACATATATTTTTTCCTAGTTTAAGGATGGTTGATATTAACTAGGGCCAAAAAAATTTACTATCTCTTTTATTCTTTGTGTTGATAAAGAATTTAATTTGAAATATTTTGAAGCAATATTTAACTCCTAAAGTATGCTTAATACCTCCTGGGATAGGAATTTTCATTTTGTTTTCTTTCTCTCTTTATAGCCACTTATCCATATTACTATTGCCTGTATATTTGATAACTATGAAGTGTTACTAAAGGCTAAATTTCCTGAAGTTATTTTTTAAAGATAAAGTGTCTTTTATGGGTGATTAAGCCTTAGAGTTGAGATGATAAATAGACTAAGCATCATTTGAGGGTTTAATTACCTTTTAAGAAATAGAATCTCATTAAGATCTGTTTCTTTCTTTCTTTTCTTTTTTTAATTGACCAGCACAAAAGTCAAAGAAATAAAAAACCTATTAGTCAGGTTAAACCTGATTTACCTTCACAAATACAGATATCTTACCAAAATTCAGAGGGTCCCAGGAGAGATGTCTTAACTCCTTCAGAGGCATACGAAGAGCTTTTAAACCAAAGACGACTAGAGGAGGACAAATATCGACACCTTGATGATGAAATTGAATTAAGGAATAGAAGAATTATTAAAAAAAGGAATGAAGAAGTGGACATTTCCAATAAAAAGCATGAAAGTTATGCCAGCAAGGTGGACATCCCAGATAGAAGATTTGACAGGTTTCATGAGTATCGTGTCTTGGACAGACGGTATTATAGACCAGACCAAGAGCCTGAAGTAAGTGAAGCAATGGACGAGAGGTTTAGATATGAAAGTGATTTTGATAGAAGACCTTTGCGAGTATATACAAATGACAGGTATTTCCAATTTCACTTTTATTTTCTTTACTTGGTCAATATTATCGTTACTTTTTATCATTATGTTAGAAGCAGTTTTATTTGATTTACATATTTAATTCTAATATGCTCTCAGCTTTAAGTTACTCCATTATTTAATGTGCCCCTGAGGGAACAAAGAAAACACCCGGGATGGGGAGAAAAGGACCCAGTGACAAAGCTGGAACACTGAAAAGCTACAACCTTTATGTAAAATTAAAAGGGAAATAAATTTCCCCACAGAAATGGACAGAAAAGAAAAACTTCCATGTCTCAACCTTGGCACTGAGTAAAGGGAGTAAAAAATAACTTCTTTGAGAACTGAATGGTAAGCCAGTGCTGATTCAGGTCTGAAGTCCAAATTCATGTTGCCAGTATTGTCCAAAAAAACAAAAACAAAAGCAGAACCTGTAAGAACTTATGAATTGTCTAACATTCATAATGTCCCTAGGTGACTGGCAGGGTTATTGCTCTTTGCAATAACTCGACCCCAAACCAGGTTAATGGCTAATTTTAGATATTAGACTGTGGGAAAAAAGAACACCTTAAAATAGATGAAATACGGTTTATCCCTTTAATATTCCTGTGCTCTAAACCCTTTTATCAATATATTCTTTGTTTTTAAGTTACTTATTGAACATTTATTTAACTGAAATGATACTAATTTGTCTTCATCAGATTTTCACATGTTTTTAGTTTCTTTGGATGATTGTTTTGTAATGCTGTTTGTTAATTTCTTATTTTTGTTTAGTCATTTGTCTTAATACATAAAACTTGCTATACTTCAACCTGACCTTTGATTTGGAGATAGAAATATGGCAGAGTCCCATGTTTGTCATTGACTTGTTAACTTGAAAGTGTTAAATCTAAATTTGGAGCAGTTAAATGGGAACTGTTTTGTTTATTTATCCAAATAGATTACTTTTTTTTATTGTTGACATTATTACAAATGTCCCCCATCTTCTCCCTTTAGATTACTCTTTAAAATATTTTAAGAAATTTTCTGAGACATAATGCTGCACATTCGGCATTCTAATTATTAGTAATAATACAAAGCTTTTACAGTTCTTTGTCTTCTCTTTATTCTGTAGCTATTATATTCTGCTCACCCAATTTTAAAAATATTTATTCTGATGTAGATAATTTGACTGAAGGATTAGAATTTTGCAACGCCAACTATACTTATCGTTAATTTGAATCCAATTATTTGTACTTTTGCAAAGGCTCCATTTCCTTTGTTGTGTTATATTTGAAAATGTTTATCTCAGAAGGTAGTCACAGACTGCTTAACCTAAGAAACTCTCAGTTGGGGAACTGCAGGTAATCTTGGTACCTGGTTGCTGCCTTCTTTGTACATGAGAACTTTTGTTTCCTTATCATGTTTGCTTACCTTTAGAGTGCAATGTAATGCATACTTTTTAAGTTTGGAATTTCAAGAAACTTATCTATGAGGTTGTTCCTTTGTTTTTAAAATATATTTTAATATATTTTATACATGGCCTAACAAATGAATTTCAGCCTAATTATTTGAGCACTATTTTATTTTCTTCAGAGAAGGAAAACTCTGACTCCAAAAAACCTCCGCTGCCTTGCGGCATACCTCTTCAGGGGAAAGGCTAAGGGAGTAAACCCCGACAGAAAATCCGGAGCCGGAGTCCCTAAGGCGGTTTGACGTTGTAGTCAACACCGGCAACTCCTGCGGCGCACCTGAAGCCAAGCTGTATTGACTCCGTCTTTCCCTTGGATCCTTCAGCTGCGAAGAGAGGGGGGGTCTGCTGCATGGGCAACAGCAGACCCTCCATATCACCCTGCCCAGGCTCTGTAGCTTCAGCTCTTAAGAAGCTACACCATCGTCTCTCGAGACGGACGGCTGCCGACGATTTTATTTTCTTATGTATCCCATAAATGAATTCTTTCTATATTATATTCTCCAAGTAGTATTTTAAGATAAGTTTAAACATGGGAATGAGTGAGAATAATTTGTTGCACATTCCAAAGTTTTTAAAAGTATGTATCTCTAAATGTAAGGTTTCTCACATATGACTGCATGACAATTGAGGTTAAAATTGAATTTCTGTAGTTTAGATTTGTGGATTTCTTATTTCCAGCAAAAAAAATTAAATCACATTGATCATTCAATAGTTTTTATTTCACAGGCAGAGTGGTTGACAGGAAAATGACTTGTTAGTGAAATTTTTGAAACTAAAGGAATTTGTAACTGCATTTAGTCTCTTGCTCTAACCATTTATTTTTAATATACTGTAATCTTAACCAGAAGTTCTTGACAAGAATAATTATAATGGGTTGTGAGAAATACAAAATTAACTTTCCTTTGTTTTAAGTTTCCCTTCTCTATTTTTTTCTAAAACTCAGTATGTGATAAATTCTAGTTGTGATTTTTAATGATTTTTAATTTTTAATTTTTGGTCTCAGTTCTTTTTTAATTACCCTGTAAACTTTTTCATATATGTAATATATTTATTAATGATACATTTTCCCACTTTAAATACAGAAAGAAAGCTAAAGTCCAAAAGTGGTTTTACTTTTCTAAACTAATCATTAATTACAGGCAATGTTTTTAATAGTTAACAAGGTGGTTAGCACTTTGCTTACAGTTGCATTCTGTGTGCACGTGTTATTTATTTATATGTATTTACCAATTTAAGTAAATTCTATAATGTTTTAGGAGCTTTCTAAAGTTGAATGTAGTAGTGTGTCTTATAATATTGAGGAGTTTATAGGCACTTTTAAAATATAGTCATCCTAGTCTTTATTATTTTTTAACTTGAGTTATAGCAGTTAATATATTACTATCTTATGTTTTACTTTATAACCAATGTTAATAAGTAAAGGGCATTTTCAGCATTAAAAAGTGTTGATTTTTTTTTTTTTTTAGTTTTTATGTGATTAATGCAGGTAGCACTTCTTTTTAACTCTTGATGTTTGCTAGTTTGTAATCTTAAGTCATTTATAAAGTTTTGAGATAACACTCAATATGAAATTAGAATCTGTGTGTTAGTCACACAGGTTTTTAGGGTAGACATTCTAAGAAGTGTGCATGCTTAATATGAAGACATAAATGAGAAATGTTTTATTAGAATGTGAGTTAATTTGATGTTACTTTTTTTCTTCTAGCAGTTAATTTTCATTTATCTTTGGAAAGACCATTTTAGTGTTAATTATTTTTAACACTTTAAAGATTGGGTTGATATTAGAAAAATACTGGTAGGGAATTAAAGTAAATATAAAAATTATCTTGACCAGCATGGCTCAGTTGGTTGGGCATCGTCCCCCAAAGCAAAAGGTCGCAGGTTTGATTCCCAGTCAGGGCAGATGCCTGGGTTTCAGGTTCGGTCCCCAATTGGGGTGCATATAAGAAGCAATAATCAATGTTTCTTTCTCACATCAATGTTTCTTTCACTCTTTCTCCTTCCCTTCCCTTCTCTCTAAAAATAAATAAAATCTTAAAAACAGTTAACGAAAATATAAAAATTAGGAAAGAACTGAAAACAATGAGATAAACAGTTAATAGCTCTGTATTTTTCTTTTAACTTTGTGGTCTAGAGTACCTCTAATACCAGAATTTATTAATATTAGAGAAATTCTTGATATGAAAACAAGGTGTTGTAGCCATTATTATGAATTACATGATTTCTTTTAAGCAAGGAGACATTTGATCCTTCCTCCTTATGAACTGTATCAGTTTAGGACCAACAGATGATAAATATTTTATTTTTATATGTCTGTCTTGATAGCATAAGCAAAGTAAATTTTTTTCTGAAGTACTTTGTTTGCTTCTGCGGTTTATTAAGGAAAAAAGATGAAGTTAATTCATTATCATTTAGTTGTTTATTCACATGTAAGTTGGTTAGCTGAAAACACCTGTGGTTTCAAACAATTCACTTTTCTTCTAAAAGAGAGTAATTTTTTAAATAAGATAAACGCCTGTTAATTTTAAGAATAACTTGGCCTCTAGCTTATACCTGGTTTCTTTGGGCATTGAGAGTTGAACCTAATTCAAAGAAACAGAGAAAAAAGCTTTTTCCGTTTAACATAACCTTTAACTTTTTGTTTTTTTGGTAGTAGGATGGTGAAACTATTTTATAGTTATTCCCTCATGCAAATCAGACTTACTATGTCAAAGTAAGTAAATTTTTTCTTTTATGAGGTCTGTCCCTTGCTGACAAAACCCAATGGATTGAGGTGCGGTAAGTGAACCTATGGATTTAAAGTCATAGAATATTTAGTTAATTCTGAGTCACATAAGTACTGGTTGTAAAGCCGCAGCTAAATCGAAAGGACTTCTCAGGGACAAACTGGACCTAAACCGAATTCCTGCACTTTGACTAGCATCAGGCTGTTCGTAGACATTGAGTTCATTACTTCCAGAGATTACCTTCTGTCATTTGCCCTTCAGTGTTGGAAAGATCGAAGAAAGAGATGGTGGTCAGGCCAGTGCTGGCTCTCACCAGTTCCCATTGCAGAGAGGACTTCATTTGCCTCTGTAGAGTTTTCTCACATAAATTGTAAGATCACCATAGAAGCTGTTTAAGTGAACTAACAGGGACAATTAAGAGTGATTAATGCTAAACTTATTAGAAATGTAAAAGAAACTTCAATAAATGAAGGCAATTTCATTATACTTATGTAGTTATTTTAATAGACAGTAAGGAGGCTAACTTTCCAAACTATAATTTGGCTTTACAGCTTGTTAGGTTCCCTTCTAGTTTTTAATTTTATTTACTTTTTTTAGGTCTCACATTAGTAACTTGAAATTATACTAGTCATTTTATAAAATGAATAGGATGCCTTAAGATTTAATTTTATCCTATTTAGTAAAATACATATCTTTCCTCTGTTTTAGACTCAACATTTCTCCAGTTTTGACTTTATTGTAATTATCAGAGATGGGGGGACTTTTATAATTTTGTTAATACATTTTTTTCTTTACTGAAAAGGGCCCATTTGCAATTCTTTTTTATATGGGCTGTCCATTAGGAAAGCTTTGCGATTGTACTGTAAAATTTAACAAAGAGAACTTGACCTTATACATAAATAAAATCATTTCTTAACTCTTCTTTAATTTAGAGTGAACTTTGAAAATGACCTTTTGTTCTTATGGTGTTTTGCTTAAGATATCTAGATATACTGAAGAACCTATAAAACGTGTTTTCACGTAGATGCATCAGGCACTTTGGGCACAGGCCTGCTCGGTTAACTCTTCTCTGCACATGTATATTTAGATAGATCCAGTATAACCAAATCTGGTTGCCTGGCATTGTTAATTACAGATTTGAATTTGAATTTAACTTGGTAGAAGTAGAGAATAACTCTAAACTAATGTGTCAGTTTAAAAGACTTTCAAGCACCTCGACTTTAGATATAAAACCATTCATGTTTTGATAAATTGAAATAAATTTGAAATTCTTTTTTGAAAAGGCTTATGGAGGGTTCTGTTGTTTAGATATGGATAAAAAATGAAAGACATTTATGTCATGCCAGGTCATACATTAGTAAGGTTACAATTATGTAAAGTTTTTTCCCACAGATGATATTGACAATGGCTTGTGTGATGGGAACAAATGAAGAATTGCGGGGTCTGTGGAGAGTGAGAAGTACCTTTTCTTCTGAAAATTGCCATTTTTATTAATGTAGTAATGAAATTCACCTAAAATATTGAACAACACTTTAACAGCCATATTTTTTCTGATAGTCCTCTTAAGAAACAATGTAGTTTAACAGCCATGTAAAGAAATATAACTTAGGAAATGATCATTTTCATGGATGCTGATAAATGCTGGTGTACGTAGTCATGTTTTTCTGGTATGAGAAAGTAAGCTAAAGAAATCAATGTTTGCCAAATGGAAAAAAGGTTAATTGGAAATCATTTTTAAAAATTATTTTCTGAAAAGGATTAAGGAAATTAAAATATTTTAATTTTGTTGTTGTTTTGATCTAGTAAGTAAACTAATTACTTTATAGCCATTCATTAGGCTTATGTGTTTATGATGTTTTCTATGTACCTATGGCTAATATTTATTCTTCCGTGTGATTTACACTGTTAGCAAACGTTGTGACTTGCTACATTTGATATAATTAAATTGTAAGTCTGCTACTATATTTTTAAGTTAAAAAGGTTTATATGTGTATGCAACAAAATACCCAGAATATATGAATTTTGATTAAGAAAATGATCTCATTTTGAAATTTGACTATAATCTTCAGGAGGGCAAGGACCATGTCCATATATCCTGGGTCTAGAATTGAACTTGGTGTGCAGCAGTGCTCAATAAATATTCTTTGAATAAAGGAATGAAAAAAAGGATAGTATATGCATAGTTTTCAAGTTAAAAGTTTCTAGAAGTTATATTGAAATAATTTATAATGACCTTTTGTTTTAAAGATGACTAAATCTAAACTCTTTGTGTCTTACTAACCAGCAAATCATACTTGAATCAAATCTTATTCGAATTAATTTTAGAATGTGTTTACAGTAAAACTTCATTATAACACTTTGTTCCCTTTAATGTTTCCAATATCAAATGCAAAAACACCAAAGACATATAAGAAGTTCCACTGTATATGGAACAAGCTCTATAAGCTAATATATTTTTAAGGATGTACGGGAACAGACAAGGGAATGTGCCTCCTATGGAGTATGGTGGCGATATCACAGGACAGTCAAACATACGAATTTCATCTGCTGGAAATAAAAGGTATGGTATGTCATACAAATTCTGTCCTTTAGTCATTACAAACACTGTGAAACAGGACCTGCTAAAACTGTCTTACTGAAAAGTGGAAAGATACAGTATCTTAACAGCCTTCCTTAGTAAGAAAGGAATTAAAGAGAAAAGAGGATTTGGAAGGGGAGAGTTGTGTTAAATGAAAATTTTCATGACTTGACAGCGTTCTTTTGAAGAGCAAATTTTGATTATAAACTGTGTCAAGGTGTTCTGAATAAGTCCCTACCATTTGAAAGTGTATAAATTTGTTTGAAGTAATAAAAGGAGAAGTAAACATATAATTTAATAGACTAAAACTCAAATTAAAATATTTTGGAGCTTTGGTGGTGGTGTAACTTAACTGAAAATAAATTGAAAATGTTCCTGCCGTGAGTTTTCCTTTCATAACTCTTGTTTTTGATTTTCAGCTTATTGAGTAGATAATTTTTGTGGTTGTGTTGTAAAATGGGTTATTATACACAATTCAGGCATGTTGAAAAGAAAAGAAATTATATGCATTTTATATTCATGTTATCTTTCTACTTATAGTTTTTTATTATTTTGGTGGCTTTCTTGTATCATATATAAGGATTAATGCTTCCAAATCTATAGAATATAATGAAGATAGTAGTGTCATGTGTCAGGAACAGTATCTATTTTCTTTGAAGAAAAGTAATTCATAAAAGTGTTTGAGATAAGAAAATTTGCTGTTTGGGTCTACTTAATGAGGGACTTGTCTTTCTAGGAAGTAGTCTTTTAGGGATATTTCTTTTCCAAGTATATGTACAGGTACCACCTTTTCCCTTAAAAAAAAAAAAAAAACAATGTGTATTTAAATTCATTTTCTTTATTGGGATAATTGTTCTTATAAAAAAAAGGTTTTATTGGGAATGTATAGAGCCAGTGAAGCAAGCTGAAGAAAAAGGTTATGTATTTATAGAGCCTGAATACACTGAGGTCCCACTATATAAAGATATAAAATGCCATGGTTTTACCCTAAATTTAAAAAGTGGCTATTATAATATCTGTAGTACTTTAAAAAGCCAATAACTCATACTTACATTTTACTCTTTTTTTTGTTTCCTGGAAATTGTTTGGGTTTTAATTCTTTTTATTTTCGTTTTAGTGCTAGAGACAATGAAGCATCCATATCTACCCGAGAGATCTGTAGTCCCTTTGCGGGGATGCTCTTTGGTATGTGCAAATTTCCAGTCTGTTAGGCTTGTAGAGTGTTCTATAAAAGGTCTTGAGTGAGAACTCAGTGTTGTAATTAACACTACTAATACTAATAATAGGAAACATTTGTCTAGTGCTTAATTTATAATTGGCAGTATGCTAAGCATTTAACGTATTATATAGCTCTATAATTTTAAAGTGAAATATCTTTTATTTAATGGTGGAATTTTCTACAGATGGTAAATGAAATATTAATTTTAGTAATAAGCTTTTAAATTCATATTTTATTAGTACTTTGTGGTAGTGTGGCTATTTATTATATTTTGTTTTATATGGGATGGGTATTTTTTCATTCTTTCTCTTGTTTCTTTAGCTAGCACAAAACTGCCTTATATTTTAGTGCAATTCCCCTTAACTAAACTTTTTTATTTTTTGATAAACACCCTTTTCCATGTTCTTCCCATGTAGTTTCTGAAGTGTTTCGTTCAAATCATGATCATAATCTCATAGCTTAATATAAGCATATTGATTTGCTATATTTACTTGTCACAATAAAGAGAGCCTTATTGCCTGTAACTTTAAGTAGAAAATAACTCTGTTTTTGTGTAAAAACTATTAGAAAAAATTAGTTGAAATTTGGTTTCAGTGAAATATATGAGAAAATTGGATTAACAGTTTCGGTTCATTCAACCTGAAAACCATCAGTAAGTTAAATCTTGGCTTAGAAATATGTAATTGTATGAGATTCTCAGATCTTTGTTTTCTTTGAAATGGCTATTGTGAGAAAAATGGCATAAAACCTAGAGTTTTATTCGAGTGTAATGTCTAAGTGAGAATTGACCAATTTAACCAAAAGGCTTTCTTCTTATGATGTATTTATTAAACATGATAAAAATTGGAGAAATGGCTTTCTGAGAGACCACTGACAAACAGTTTTATCAATAAATGGAAATTTTAACCCTGGCCAGTGTGGTTCACTTAGTTGGAGCATCATTCTATAAACTGAAGGGTTGCGTTTTTGGTTCCTGGTCAGGACACATACCTGTAGGTTGCGGATCAGGTCCCTGATTAGATCAGGCCCACGCAAGATAATCTCCCTTACAAATTTAGAATTGAGTTGGTACCTTAATTACATCTGCAATTCCTTTCACCTTTGCCATATACTGTTGTCTAGAAGGAAGTTATGCCCACACTCGAGGAGTGGTTTTTACAGGGAGTCAACACCAGAAGGCAGGGGACATAGGTTCTGTCTTAGAATTTTGCCTACCACAGTCATGTTTTTCTGTTACTTAAGGACCAGACTTTTTTGAGGCCTTATTTTGAGTTTAGCTAGGGACATTTAGAGTAACCTTCCTTCCAGGGGTAGTTTGGCCCCACTACTACAGAGTGACCTTTCTGGGGTCTTCTGTGAAGGCACTAGGGTATCCCCAAGAACTCCACTCTCGCTGGCTGGAGCTTGCATTTCTGTCCACTTTGAGGTCTGAGAATTGTTCAGTTAATGTGTCCTCCATAATTTTTCTGCCCAGCCTAATGGAATTTCACTCTGTGCGTGTACTGACTAGTGCACAGGAAAGTGGAAAGGAATGTGTCTGTGGATTTCTAAAGCTCTTTTCGTGGTTCTTTTTGGATCTTTGCCCTAAACTTTTGGCCATGTTAGCCTTCATGAATTTTGATCTTTATCTGCTTAATTTAGCTCAGTTTCCCAGCTTGGTTTGGGTTCTCCTTCCTCATACCAGCAGTCTGGAACTTGCATTCAGGCAGAAATGGGATGCTTAAGGGACTCCACCTCATTTATTTTTCTTCTCTCAGGTATCACAGTCCAGTACTGCCTTTTGTCCAGTGTCTGACAAAGTTATTTCACATATTTTGCACAGATTTATTTGTTTATGGTGGTAAGTTAAGGTCTGTGCTTGTTACTCTTATCACGATCAGAAGCAGAATCGATATATCTACTTTCATTATAAAGTATTATTATTAACCTTGACATTATTCATGTTTCCCCCTATGGGATATCCACTATTGCTGACGTCTGTGCTTAATGGACAAACTCAGATGCTGTATGTCCACGAAGTTATTAATTGGGAGACTATTAAGGTAGTAGAGGACTTGCTGGTTTAGTTGCATTTTTGATGTCCTGTGATTTTTATAGTGCTTCGATAATGCATACATTGATTAAGAAGTGATTTTGTTTTATTAACATAAGCAATAATAATAATCTTCGGTGGGTCCAAAATGTTTGCACAACTGGATTTTTACATAAGTGGTACTAGGGTGAGAGGTGAGAGGTTTATAGTTTTTTCTGTAGAATCAAGGTAACCAGTGAAGTTTTTTGAGCAGGGGGCTAGGGTAATTAGTGTTGTATTTTAAGACAGTTGGTCTTACGTTAATGTGCTGGATGGACTGAAGCAGGGAGAGGGGCAGCTCAGGAGACTAGGTAGGAAGGAGGTTATTGCTGCAATCCAGGTGAAATGTGGAGAGGTCCTATCCAAGGCTAATGGCATGAGAATAGAAAAGAGGGCCCTCATGTGGAGTGAACGAGAGGGTGAGCTGTCAAAGTTACAGTGAGGTTTTGAGGCTCGATTATCTGGCCATTAACAGAGAACAAAGAGAGGCAGTTGCTTCTGAGATATTCAGTTTGGACACAGTTGTTAAATATAAGCGACTTGTGGGAGATATTAGTGGAGCTGTTGTCCCAATTATTGGAAAAATGAGGACAAGTGTTCTCTTATTTAAGAAGATTTTTGACAAAAAGGAAGAATTAATGTGTCTTTGATACATGGTAGATATTCATTATGAAATTAATTATTGATTATATAACTTTGGTAAATATGATTTTACTTTCTTGTCAGCTTATACAGTAATTACTCTTTGATCTAGTAATTAAAAATGGAGTTTTTTAAAAATTTGAGTTCTTAGTTGCATATGTGTACAAGTCAAGACTGCATTTTTTTTCTTACCACTTTCTAGGAGGTGAAGATCGAGCACTTATTCAGAGGCGGAAAGAAAAATATAGACAAGAACTGTTGGAACAAATGGCTGAACAACAGAAGAACAAGAGACGGTAATGAAAGTCTGCATTTAAAAGAGATGGTTTAAAAAAAAAAAAGATGGTTTGAATTTAAAATGCATTTGTGTAAAATGACATGATGGTAACTATTACATAGTAAAACAAGAGGATATTTTTCCTGATATGCTTTTGTATTTATAAATCACTTCATTTTTAATCTGCACATTGTAAATCAGCAGGGTAATAAATACTCTCAGTGTTCATTCATTTTCTTTGTCATTGGTGACAAATGATGTTTATATTTTAGAACAGGCCTTTTACATACCTGCATTAATTTATTCATTATTGACTCAGGGTAGCATTAAATGTTATCTACATGCCCACTTATCTCATATATAGTAAGAAATATAAAATAGAAGTATTTTATCTTTTAACAATGTAAATTGGTACATATATATGCAATATAAAAATAATCATTGATGAATCCACTGATATTTATATTATATATAAAATCTCAGTATTTGTCATTTTTCTTGTAGAAATACCTGTAGAATATTAATTATAGTTTAAAATTTGGAATAGGTATCTTAGTTCTAGAGAATTTGAAACCCATTATCTTTATTTTTGTCATTTTTTTTCTAAGAGGAAGCCAGTAACTACTGTCTGATAATAGTCATCATAAACATTTTCTTGAAAACTCCTTACTAAAATTTATGGTATTAATTTTTTATTTTTTTACTCTTCTTTTTGTGAACTGAAAACATACATGTATCCTAAAAGAAGTAAAGATTTTGTTTAACTTCTGTACTTCATTCAGTGTAAATTGCTTAGCTTTGAAGTACCCTGGCTCTGGTGTAGAGACTTTTGAATTCAAGTCAGTTTACGTGTGAATTCTAGTTTACACTAAATTAGAAATATTTTCTTTTCAGATTTATTTAAGGCTTTATTGTTAGTTAAAGGAATTATTTGTGTTTGGAGATGTTATTGCATCAACTTTGTAAATTTGTTTCAGTAATGGTTATGATTTTCATAGTATTTATTATAACTTTTTAATATATGAAACTTTAATTTTGTTTAGAGAAAAAGATTTGGAACTCATGGTTGCAGCGTCTGGAGCCCAAGACCCCGAGAAGTCGGTAAGGGTTCCTGGCATCTTTTAATGTTAAATCTTTCATTCAAATAAGCTTCAAATGTGGCAGCAGGTGGAGATAGAAGATACTGGTGGGGGGAATGTAAGTGTAGATCAGTTTGAACACTGGTAAACTAAACTTGTTTATTTTGCTAAGCTAATTTTTCCTTTTTCACATGTGCACCCTTTTTTAAAGTTGTTTCAAATTAGTCCTTTGTATACTTTTGTTCACCTGTACTATTCCACGGGAGAGTTATTTCAGTATAATTTACAAAAGCTGTTAATATTGTTCTTGAATATATCTTGACCACCTTTTTTATAGTTGGGTGATTTCCAAAGAAACTGAAATTTTTAATCCTAGACTGTAAGCATTTTAGTAGTTTTTATATAATGTAAAACTAGAGAGATAATATCCTTATTTTAGTTTAATTTTGTAGTAAGTTTCATCATTAAATGGAATGAATTACTTACATCATTGCAGTTAAGTAAGGAGACGGTAATAATTTATTGCTTTCCTCACAGTGTACTTTCCCTATAATTGGATATGTAGAACTTACTTGCAAAGGAGAGTTTTAGTTTCATCTTGGAATAATGATTAAGAAACTTGAATTTCATTAAAAAGTTTTTTTTTAAAAAGAATACAGCTACTTAAAATTATTCAACTGTAGGCAACTTTTGATTTACTTTTTTACTTATACTAAGTTTTTGTCTCAGGGTTTATCTATTTCAAAAAGTTAAGTACTTCACTAGCATCACTCGCTCCCAGGGTGCTTTTTGACTGCTCATGGAATAAAACTTTTAGATTAATCTGAGAAATCATTCCTGGGAAAGATAAATATGGTGGGAAAAAAAAGGGAAACATTTCAAAGCTAAATATATTTTCTTTCAATAAATACCTTAGAAATAGTTTTCACAATAAAAAAAAATTCCGTTAAAATCTTGACCTTTTTAATGTAATATGGTAGCTTGTTAAACTTGAATTTATAGTTACATTTGATGGACTCTCTTAATTTATATCTGGATAAAACAACCTTTTACAGTGTCCAGTTGCTTTACTAGAATAAATTTAAAAATATTAGACATAATAGTTAACCATTACTTTTAGGTTTACTTTTGATGTACAAATCTTAGCAAAGGACACATAAATGCTGTTTCAGAGCAGGGGTTAACAAAGTTTAGCCTTTGGCAAAGTCCAGTTGTGCTGATGTTTGTAAATCGTGTTTTGCTGCACCACACCTTGCTCATTTGTTTATATGTTGCTTTGGGCCACTTTAGCACTATGACTGAGTAAAGTAATATGGCTTGATATGTTTACTATGTGATTCTTCACGGAAAATGTTTGCTGACTGGTGAATATTTTGATGTCGGATATGGTAATTGGATAGAATAGCCACTTAGTAGTGTAGTATATATAATAGAGTTTTATATTTAGAATTAATATCTGGCTCTAGTCTTTGCCTGATTATTAATGGTGAGACATTAGGTGCTTGTGTACCTCCAGGGAGTCTCAGTTAGCCCACTTATAAAATAAGGATTAGATCTTTAAAATCTTTTAGCTGTAAAATTCTGTTATTCTGTGACTGATTTAAGTGTCTTCTGGCAGTCTGGGACAAAGGGTCTTTGAGGTCCCTTCCTCCTGCAAATTTATGATTGTATTTAACAAACAGAATTCTTTTTTCTTTATTTTAGCCTGATAGACTAAAGCAGTTTAGTGTGGCACCAAGACACTATGAAGAGAAGATCCCACCTGAAAGACCCAGAGTAGCTTTCCAGACCCCTCTCCCTCCTTTGTCTGCACCCCCTGTCCCACTCATCCCACCAGTTCACTCCATCCCGTTGCAAAGTGAAGACCTGCACAGTGGGCTCAGCAGCACCCTTGGTGAAATGGTGCCTCCCAGGTGCTTATTTAAAATGTTTTATGTTTGGGAATTAGGTAAGGTATCACTGTATTTTATGTTTAGAATGGTTTGTGGAAGCAAATAACGTTAACCATCAGAGATTTTTACGTAATTAATGACTTTTGTCAAATAATTTTTCTTGGAATGTTTTCATTGTTGGACTTTTCTGTTATTATAAAAATAAGGAAAATCCTTATAACATTCTTTTATTGTTTAAAGATGCTTTAGAATTTTTAGAATGCATAAGTACATTTAGTATTTAGTTATAGGTCATATATTTGAATATTTTAAATGTCTTTTAACATATAATAGATGTACATTTTCTTCAATTTTGTAATTCCACTTGGCAAACATTGAATACTTCCTTCAGTTTATACAGAAAAAGTTTCTGATGTGGCTTTTATGTATATTACTTTATTTTAACTTCTTTTTCATTCAACTCTTTCTCTGCGGTCACTTATGGGCTATGCAGCTCAACTACCTGAAATGAAAACTGTTGAGATTATAAAACCTATAATTTAGGTATTATGCAAAAGATTTGATTTCTATTGATAAAAGGCATCATGCTATACTAGACTATATACATAAAGAAAATCCTGCTGTTTACATTTTATATTTTCTGTGCTATACTTTCTTCTCTTAGTAGGACTTGAATTTTTTTTCTTATAATGTATTAATTATACTAGTGTATTTAATCATTTGTTTTTCTTTTTTTTAACAATGATATTTTCTGGGCTCTACTCTTTCAGTAAAACTTGGTCTTATTCTTTTATTTAATACTAACAAGTAGTAGGACTGCATTTCCTGTATTTATCGGGTGTTTTCTTTCATCCAATGGCTTCCTTTCTGAAAAGACTAGGTGGAATTGGAATTGCAGAACATGGTATGATGGTCTCAGCATTAGGTAAGGCAGCGATTTTCAATCAGTGTACCACAAGAATTTTTAAAACGTGCAATACTTCTTTTCCCCTAGATTGTTAAATTAAAAAATGACAACAGCCAACACAACAATAGCCGTCCAGTGTGAATGAATCAAAACTGTACTGATTTTTATTTGTCATGTTGGCAAAAGTGTATTTTTTGGTGTGCTGCAGAATTTTAGTAATATTATGTGCCATGAGATTTTAAAAAAGATGAAAATCAGTGGGTTAGGGATTACAATGGTCAGCTTCACTGTCTGGATTTTGGGCAAACCACACCTTTATTGAACTTCCGTTTTCTCATTTGTAAAAGTGCAATAGTATTATTTTTTCCCCTTGTTTACAATTACAGGGTTGTTGTGAGGATTAAATCTAAAATAAATCTTAATAAAACTAAGATTTAATGATGTTGAGAGTTTTTCACAGCAGCTTTTCAAGTGCTTTGTTGATGTATCTATGGAGTGAGAATAGTAAGGTTAGACCCACTGACTAGTAACTGTGGAAAATATTCATGACTGAAGGGAACTCCAAATGCCTTCATAGCTCTGCAGAATTATTTTGAAGTATACAGCAGGAAGAACATCTTAGGACACACTTAAAAGTGCAAACATTCTAGGATACCTCCTTTCTCTTTCTCTTCATCTAAAGGGATTTGCCTTTTCCAGTTTTACTATTGGAAAAGATTGCCTTGGTGGAAATACAACAACATTTCCTAACCAGTAATGAAGTGCTGAGTTAGACTTTTCAACTTTATGAAATAATAAAAATTGTGTCAAGACCTTACTGTTGATATATAAGTAGTATCTGTTTGACATTATGGCTAACTTCCTTTGAGAGAACAATACATTTTTATAGTTAAAAAATGCATCTCTTCTTATAGTCAAATGGAACCATTTTTAATCCCATTTTGTACCTCTTTGCCTTTTCCCCCCTGAACTATCCTTCCTCTCTCTAACTCACTCACGCTAGCAGCATGGCTGAAGCATTGCCTTTTCTACAGTGAAAGCTTTCCTTATGCTTCCCTCCTGTCACCGAGGTGATTTAAATGTCCCTGCTCCATGTTCCTATTGCACCTTGTCTACTCGTGTGGCTTCATTTACTCTCCTTTGCTGTAATCGTCTGTTTATTTCTGTATTATTTCTGAGGGACAGGGTCTATGTTTGTTCAATACTGGCATACAGTGACTAATTAGATATTAATCAATTGAATAAAATCTGAAGTTTTGTCTTTCTTACATAAGTGTTGTAGCTTTTTCTTAAGCAGCAATTAGATTTTCAGTAACATTTTTGCAAAAGAATGGTATCTTTATTTTTAAAAAATTGCAATGAAATATGAAAAGAATTTCCAATTTTCTTTTGATATAGGATTGTACCCCTGCCTCCACCTTCTCTACTACCACCTTTGGCTACTAACTATCGAACTCCTTATGATGATGCATACTATTTTTATGGAGCCAGGAATGCCATGGATCCTAGTCTTGCGTATTGTAAGTTATCTGTAGTGTAAACCTTTTTTCCACTGGTTCGGTCAGGAAAATTAATTTTTGTGCAATCAAAAATATATAAATGAGAAAAGCACAGCTTTACTTAATGCAGATATATTTATTGATTTAATAAATATCCTATTTGAAAACTATTATTTTTATAGTTATTTCCTTTTTATCTAGGTATGAGAAATAACTATATTGGGTTTTTGTGCATTGTTCTTTGCTAACTCCCAACCCAAAAGGAAATATGGATATTTTCCTTAGGTAACATTTTCAGTATGTGACTTTGCTTTTAGGGATAAAGTGTCATTAAATGGGTACTCTGGAATAAATGTGTGTGTGTGTTTTTTAAGATGGCTCTGGAATGATGGGAACGCAGCCTGCAACTCACGTTAGTGCTCCTGTCACCCACTGGCCGGCGCAGCCGATTGTGTAAGTCATTGTTAACATGATGGTTTCTTTCACAGTTACTTTGTCTTCCATAGGCTCTGTATTATTCAATTCATTTTTTCCTTTCTGAACAGGGAAAACTTACTTTAATATCCAATTATTGCATAGCCAGTGTGTTCAAAGCATTGCTCGTAAGTCAGTGTTCTATACAAAGCACATTTAAAAAATTAAGAATAAACTCACTTTCTCTCATTAGAAAAGTCATGCATGCATATTATTGCTAAATAAGAATACAAGCAAACATCTGCAAAAAATGGAAATCACCTAAAATCCACTCATCCAGAGATAGGAATATCTCAGTATACATCCAGGAAGTCTTTCTATATACACATACAAACTTAAAAAATTAACACATAGCACATACCAAAATGTGTTATGTTCCATAACCTGCTTTTAAGATTAATAGTATATTAAACATTTTTCCATGCCAATAAGTTTACATCTATAGCACCATTTTTTAAAGTTGAGTTTTTATATTTAGAGGTTATTGTAGATCCTAATGGTGGAATTATTAGAAATGACTTAGAGACATCCTGCATACTTTTTACCAGCTTCTGTTGGTGCTAGTAACATCTTGTGAAAGATGTGGTATGTATCACAACCCAGATATACGACATAGGGTCCAGTAAAGATATAGGACACTTCCATCATCACAAGGACCCTTAATGGTGCCCTTTTATAGCCATACCTAGCTCCCTCTTGCCCCTATTCCCTTCTTAGCCACTGGCAACAACTACTTTGTTCTCCATTTTCTATAACCTTATTTTAAGAATGCGATATAAATGGAATCATAAAATATGTAACCTTTGAGGTTGATTTTTTTAAATTAGCATATTTCGCTGGAGATTCATCCAGGTTGTTGCACACATAGTTTGTTCTTATCACTGGGTAGCATTCCATGGTACAGGTGTACCACAGTTTGTTTAACTATTCACTCATCGAAGGACATCTAAGTTATTATGAATAGAGCTGCTACGAACATTTGTCTACAGATTTTTATGTGAACATAGCCTTCATTTCTTGAGGATAATTGCCCAGGAGTATCATTGTTGGTGTGTGTGGTAGTTACAAATTTAGTTTTGTAAGAAACTGTCAAACTGTTTTCAGAAAGATTGTAGCATTTTACATTCATATCAGCAGTTTTTCAAGAATTTGGTTTCTTTACATCTTCACCAGCATTTGGTGTAGTGACTTTTGTTTATTTTGTTCTGACAGGTGTGTAGTTTTACATTGTTGGGATTTTAATTTATATTTTCCTTATGATAATGATGTTGAACATCTTTTCATGTGTTTATTTGCCATCTATGAATTTTCTTTGGTGAAGTGTTTCTTGATGTCTTTTGCACATTTTCTAATAGAAGTGAGTCTCTTGTAGACAGCATATGTGAGGGTCTTGTTTTGTTATCCATTCAGCATTTAATCCATTTACATTTAAAGTAACTATTGATAGATATGTATTTATTGCAATTTTATTCATATGTTTAATTTTTTTTTCTTCTTTGGTGGTGATGAACTTCTTTAGATTTTTCTTGTCTGACAAGCTCTTTATTTGTCCTTTGATTCCAAATGATAACTTTGCTGGGTAGAGTAATCTTGATGATAGGTCTTTGCTTTTCATCACTTTGAATATTTTGTGCCAGTACCTTCTGACCTGCAAACTTGCTGTTGAGACATCAGCTGACAGTCTTAGGGGAGCTCCCTTGTAGGTAACCAACTGCTTTTCTCTTGCTGCTTTTAAGATTCTCTCTTGTTTTTAACCTTTGCCATTTTAATTATGAAGTGTCTTGATGTGTGGTCCTTTTTAGCTTTGTCTTGTTTGGGACTCTCTGTGCTTCCTGGACTTATATGTCGATTTCCTTCACCAACTTAGGGAAGTATTCTGTCATTAGTTTTTCAAATAGGCTTTCAATTCCTTGCTCTCGTTCTTCTTTTTATGACACCCCCACGGGGTGAATGTTAGTATGCTTAAAATTGTACCAGAGGCTCCTTAAACTATCCTCATTTTTTTTGGATTCTTTATTTTTGCTGCTGTAATTGGGTATTTTCTGCTTCCTTATGTTCCAAATTACTGATTTGATCCTCTGCTTCATCTACTCTACTGTTGATTCCCTGTAATCTATTCTTTATTTTAGTTAGTATACCCTTCATTTATTCCTGATTCTTTTTTGTTTTCTCTATTCATTTTTATGTTTCCCATCTCTTTGTTGAAGTTCTCATTAAGTTCATCTACTTTTCCCTATGTTCATTGAGCATCCTTATCACCAGTGTTTTGACCTCTGCATCTGGTAGATAGCTTATTTCCATTTTGTATAGTTCTTTTTTTGGAGTTTTGTTCTGTTCTTTCATTTAGAACAAGTTCTTTTGTCTCCTCATTTTGGTTGCCTCCTTGTTGTTGTTTCTGTGTATTAGGTAGAGCTGCTACGTCTCCTGGTTTTGATAGGGTAGCCTTATATAATAGGTATCCTGTATGGTCCAGGGCGCAGCCTCCCTGGTCACTGAAGCAGGACACTCCAAGTGTGCCCCTCTTATGGGCTGTGTGCTCCTGTTGTAGTTGAGCTTTGATTGCTGTTGGCATGTCAATGGGAAGGATATACCCCCAGGCCAGCCAGCTGCAAGGACTGGCCATGACCAGTGTGGAGGATCTACTGTGAAGGGTTGGACCCCATGGAGCAGGACTCACTTCAGTGGGGCTCTGGTGCCCACTGGGTCCACCCCTTGAGTGTGTCACTTGTGGAGGTGGTTAGGTGGTGCTTTGGCCTGGTCTAAAGCTGTCCACCAGGTGTGCTGGCTCTGGAGCCTCCCAGAAGGTGCAGACCAGGGTCAGCTACCTCTGTGCCCTGCCCTGGGGCCACCTAGCAAGAGCTACAAAGTGACTTGCAGATGGCTGCTATTTCTGCTAGGTTTGGAGGTGCCCGGGAGTGAGGCCAAGCTGTGAACCAAGGCCATCTGCCTTAGTGCCAGGCTTGGGTCCACTTAGTACGAGGTGTGAGACCTGCCCAGGCCAGATGCTGCTTATTTGAGAGATTTTAGGAAAATCTGTAGCATGAGTCAAAACAGGCTGTTTGTATAGAAGCACCACTGGAAATGACTTGGGTGAACCCCAAAATTAGGTCGGGTGAGTCTCAGGGAACCTCCAGGGTGGGGCAACCAGTATTAGCCAGGTTGACGGAGACTTAGATACGGCGGTAACCTCCTGGCTCTGTGGGGAGAGGGCTCAGCAGAAGAACAATGGCCTCTGCCAGCATTTCTCTCTGGGAGAAAGTTGCCCCTCCTGTCTTTGTTTTCATGCCAGTCAATTCAGTTCTTTCCTGTATGTCCCTTGTGCCCCAGAGCTGAAATTCAGAGTGAGTGAGTTTGAGTAAGTCTGTGCACAAGCCATTTAAGAGGAATGCTTTCAGAAGCCCTCTGTCTCACTCAGCCACAATCCTCACTGGCTTTACAGCCAGAAGTTATAGGGATTTCTCTTTCTGGCACTGGAATCCTGGGCTGGAGGGCCTGATATGGGGCCGGGACCCCTTCACTCCTTAGGAGGGACCTCTGCAGCTGAGATATTCCTCCCAGCTTTACCCGCCACATGTGGGTGTGGAACCAAGCCATTCCATGTCCTTGCCCCTCCAACCAGTCTCGATGTGGCTTCTTTTTTATGATCTTAGTTGCAGGACTTCTATTTACCTAAATTTCTGAATGATGGTTGTTCTGTAGTTTACTTGTATAATAGTTTTGATGCGGTTGTGGGAGGATGCAAGTACTGCATTTACCTCAATTTCCTTTTTAAAGGCTAAGTAATGTCCTGTTGTATGGATATAAGACATTTTCTTTATCTATTCATCCATTACTTTAAAAGGAACTCTAGGAAAGAATTCAGAAGATAACTAAAGATATTGTCAGTGTATTGAGATAATTCTATATTAGCAAAGTTATTTTTCATGGATGAGATTTAAATTAAAATATTTTAAGAGAAACAACTGAGTTTATCATTAGCAGACCCTAAGTAAATGAAATTCTACATGCAGAAGGAAGGACGTTGTAGAGGGAAGGTCTGAGTTGCACAAAGCAGTGGAAAGGAAGAAAAATGGTAAATATGTGGATGGAATGAAATATTGTCTATGTAAAATTATTTTGGGTTTAAAAGTAAGTAAAATTAAGAATAACTAATAGGAATATCTTATGATTTGGAAGGGGTTAAAGGGAGTATTTAATGTGTTTTAAAATCTTTCCATCATTTGGGAGGATGGTAATGATTTTGATTAGCTGTAGTTTTTGATAAGGTAAACATGGATATTATGTTTCTAGGGTAATCACTAAAAACACTTGGGCAAAGGTGCCACTTACTACTGTATTAGAGAATAGAAAATAAAAAAGTCAGATAAAAGAGAAACATAGAAAGGTTTAAGGAGCCTATCTAACCTGATTATAAGTCAGAATTAAGTGGCAAATTTAAATTTGATATTAATAAATGGTTAAGTAAGTAGTTCAAAGAGAAATATTGTCATAGTAGATGCAAGTGAAATTTGGATACACGTTACTTTCTAAGGCATTTTAAAAATGATATAGAAAAGTTGAAAGTAAAAGGGTACAGATATACTAGGAGAATATGAATTAAAATAAAGTTTGTTTAGCTATATTAGTATCAGGTAAAGTGGATTTTTCAGTCATAAAGCTTTGAGATAAAAAGATTCACTTTATAAAGAGTAAAGGTTTATTTTAGCAAGATAATATAGCAAAACATTTATGCACTTAAACACATGGTCTTAAAATATATAAAGCAAAATTTTAAGGAACTACAGGTAAAAGTAGACAAATCAGAATCTTAATGGGGGACTTTATCATTTTTTAACATAAGTGATAGATGAAACAGAAAATAATCAGTAGGGTTATAGAAGATTTCACTTAATATAATTAACAAACTTATTCTAAAGGAAATGTATAGAAATGTACACCAAACCTTATATACCTAGTTTTGCTATTCTCACAGGAACATTTATAAAACTCACTATAGCCTAGTCCTTAAAGAAAATTTCATTATATTTCATTGGATTCATGTCCTCTGGACCATTTAAGGTTGAAATCAATTTTAAGGATAACTTTAAATTTTTTCCATATATTAGAAATTAGAAAACAAGGAATAAGTTAGAAAATGCATAAAATGGAATGGAAATTAGAACAATAATCAGGCTTCTAAAAAGTGAGAAAAAGAACAGCAAAGTAAGCCCAGGAAAGCAAGGGAAAAAATAATAAAGAAAAAAATAGAAATTAATGTAATAGTGACATACAATATAGAGAATCAATAGTCAAAAGTAGATAGGCTCCTTGCAAAGACTAGTATAAAAAAAATAGTTTTCTGTTGAAATGATCAAGGAGAAAAACAAAGAGTGAGAGGTGTAACTAAGAACTATTAGAAATGAAAAAATAAAAAGGTTATTTCTAAGTTTTTACAATTTAAAAATTCTGTGTCAGTTCTAAAAATTACAACTGTAGTTGTAATTAACCTTAAAAAGACAATAAGGTTATATGATGAACAATGTTATGCCAATTAATTTGGAAATTAATTGATGGAGAAAAATTTCTATTAAAATTTAAGTTAATAAAACTACTTAAGAAAACCTGAATAATATCAAAACTTTTTTTTTTTAAAGTTGGGTCATTAGTTTCACGTCTCTACAGAAAATCAACTCCTGGTCTAGGTGGATTGTTGAATTACTCCAAACATTCAGGGGAAAAATTATTTTACACGAAACTAATGCAGAGCATAGGTCATGAGGGAATACGCCACAGCTACTGTTATGATACTGTCATAATCTTTATGCTCAAATTAGACAAGGCCAGTATAAGAATGGAAAATTACAGGCTAGTCTCAGTCATTAACACAGATAGAAGAATTCCAAAACTAAACCTCATAATGTGGAAAGGGATTTCATCCCAAAGTGGAATTACTCTGGAAAGTGGGGTGATGATCTGTAGTACTGTGTATCAATTAAGAGTATGGACTTGGCAGGCAGAGTGCCTTGGTTGGAATCCTGGTTGTACTAATTAGCTTGAGGCTGTTAACTTCTGTACCTTGTCTTTCAATGGTATCTACTCAGGTTTACTCTGATTGAATGAATTAAACTATGTAAACCATCTAGAACAGTGTCTGAAATACACTAAATTCTAATTGGTGTTAGGTATCAGTATTATTTTAAAATCAATTAGTGTAATATACCATATTAACAGAATAATGAAGAAAGCTATATAATTATCTCAATAAATACAGAAAACATTATAACATTTAGTATCCTTTAGTGATTAAAAATTTAAAATAGGTTAGAGGGGAACCTATTTAACCTGAGAAAGTATAAACAAAAAACTTACATCTTATGTTTTACTTAATGGTGATATATTTAAAACATTCTCACCATTTTCTTTTGGGGCCCAATAATTGCAGTAAGGTCAAGAATAAAAAAGAGTAAGGAAGATAGGTACAAGGATTAGAAAGGAAGAGAGAAAATTGATACTATAGGCAAAGGAATATACAGATAAAATATTAGAATTAAAAGGGGTTTTAGTAAAATTGCTGAATACAAAATCAGTATATAAAAAGCAGTCACAGGAAATGGTAGTTTCTTACAAAGTTAAACAAATACTTATGATGCAATACTGTGATTCCACACTTGGCACATACTTAAGAGAAATGAAAATATATATACACACAAAGACTTGTATGTGAATTTTTATAAGTATTATTCATGATAGCCAAAAGGTATAAACAATTCTAGTGTCCATCGACTAGTAAATGGATAAACAAAATGCATTAATCCATACAATGAAATACCATTCAGCAATAAAAAGGAATGAACTGATGTGTGCTATAACATAACTGAAAAATGTTATAAGTGAAAGAATCCATTTATATTGTATATTTCCATTTATATGAAATGTCCAGAAAGAGCAAATCTAAAGAGACAGAGAGCAGACCACTAACTTAGTAATTGCCTGTGACTGGGGTGGGAGCAGGGGTTGGTTGTATATGGGTGTGAGGGATATTTTTCAGGTACAGAAACATTCTAAAGCTAGATTGTAGAGATGGTTGTACAACTCCACCTGTATCATTTCTCCTCTTCTTCCCATCTGATATGACTATATATACTGACCTAAATTCTCACTTTTTGGGGCCCAGAGATATTGGTTAATAAAGGCCAAGAATTTGGATATTTGAATGAGGGGTAAGAGAGAAACAAGAAGAAAAATTAGTGCAATAGATACTGAGAGAATCTGTCCACCATACAATGTACAGCCAGTTTGTTTTGAGAGATTTAACTTTACTCAGACAAGCCCTTTATTCACTAACACACATAGAACCCCCTTGTACTGAAAAAACTTAAGGTCTCTTGGGAGCCATTTGCTCTGGTTCTCCTCATCTTTTGTTTACCCGTTCTATATCCAGTGTGGCAGTATACGCAGACATGCCCATTTATCCTAATAATAGATTATAAGTTAATTGGAGAAGTTGAATACACAAAGGGAACTCAAATTTAAAGTGATGATGATATTTTTGGAGATTAGATGCCTCATAGTTTTTTTAATAATTGTAATTTTATTATAAAATGAATATTTACCTTTTTAAATATATATATTTAAAATGTGTAGTTTTCTTAAAAGTGACTGCATTTCCGTACTTTAACATGTGTTGTATTTAAGACAACAGCACTTTATTACTTGGGAGTTATATAACTGTGATATATTTTAAGTTTTTCCTTTTCAATTCCTTTTAAGTTTCTCAAAAACTTTTTATTTTATTTGGGACAGTCAGACTTTTCACTGTAATTATACTGTTTTATTCTTGAAGTGTCTAGGAAGTTATTTTATATTGGAGTATATTAAGTAAATAAATAGTTATATTATTTGAGGACTTCCACTGTATTAGTATTACTATGCATTCAGAAAAGTGCATAAGCCGTATGTATATGGCTTGATGAATTATCACAGTGTTTTCACTCCCATGTAGTTATCCCTACCTAGGTCAAAAAATAGGTCCAGTCAATGTGAAAATTTTATGACTTGTGAAAGCAGAGACTGGGGAATTGCTTAGGAAGGGCTCATTTACTTAAGGATTTCTCTTTGACTTATTTTTAAATGTACTGCTTACATACCATGCTGTTGCAAAGGAGTGTTGCATTTTCTTCTTGCTTGGTCATGAACAGATTTGAATTATTAATTGCATATTTGATGTAGGAACACAGTTGGACAGAATGAATTGAAAATTACAAGTGATCAAGCAATAAATTCGGGATTGCTTTTTGAAGATAAACCAAAGCCTTCAAAGCAGTCACTTCAGTCTTACCAAGAAGCTTTGCAGCAGCAGGTATTCATTGATTCATTCATTTATCTGTTCATTCATTCACTTAATGTCAAACATTTTATGTGTTTGCACAGTCATCTCTTAGAACTCAGAGTGTAGCAAAGGAGAAAAAGAAGATACCAGTTATTTATAATTCACTCTAATAAGTTTGATGTAGATAGACTGGAATATTGTTAGAAGCACAGGATGGGGAGAAAAATTCCCTGGGTGGTTAGGAGGACCTCACATGGTTGTTGATATTTGAACAGCATACACTGAATAGATTTGAAATTCCTGGTATATTCAGGGGATGGAATTGATTTGGGAGAATGGGCTGGTGTGTTGGATTGTGAAGGACTAGCTGTGAGGGGTTTTCAGTTTTATTCTGCTATGGATAGCCAAAGGGAGGATGTTTTAAGCCACAGAGTGAAGTGAGTAGTTGATATAAGCGGACTTGGTTTTTAGGAAGATAGCTGGTTGTGATGTGAATGCTTGGGAAAGAGATGTGGCAGAGAGATCTTTTAGTAAATTATTGAGGTAGTCCAGCCAGGAGCTAATGAAGCCCTGACCACCCGACAGGGGTAGATGGGGAGGGCATTCAAGAGATGATTCTGGGGTTTCAGTGATAGGACTTAGTGCAGGGAATGAGAAAGAATGGAAGGTTTGAAGGCAGTTCTGAGTCTTGTTATCTAGGAGAATAATGAGGTAAATGAACGAAGACAGAGAAAAGAGGTAGGACACTTCTAGGGAGGAGGATAAGGGGTTCTGTTGTAGTTTGTAATGTTTGGACAGAGTTGAATGTCTGGTTTTTTTGTAGGAATACCTATTATCTCTGAGAGGGTCCTGGATTTCTTGGTAGGTATATGTCCACCTGCGGTAGTTTTCTGTAAAGTTCCACTTGGATTTCTTTTAAAACTCTTTTGTTCAGTTTTAGCATGGGCAAGCTGCTTCTTGAAAACTGGATTTTTTTACGTTATAAAATTACCAGCATTATTTTTTGTATGTTAGGATTCTACAAAAAAAGTGAATTTATCTTCTGTTTTCCAATGAGCATATTAAAAACTCAGTGACAAAAGTAGGTTTTTCTAATTCCAGAATTTTATTTTATGTATGTGATGACTTCCTTAATTTTAAAAGTGATTTCCCAAAATGTAGATATTTGTTCATTGCCTGTCCTTATTTCTAGAGAATAGGCCTGTGCTTATACTTGATGATGATTAGACTGTATTTTAAATAGCCCAGCATTCCCCAAAGAATTTTGAATTTTCAATCTTTTTGAATTCTGGGGATGGGGTTTGGCCAAGATAGAGTAGATCTGGTGAGGAGCGGGGAGTGGCTTGTGGCTGGCCAGGGCCCATGAAAGCGTAGGAGAAAAAAGAAAGTAGGGAAACCCTGTTGGTCCCCATGGAACTGGTGAGGTCAGAGAAGGAGTGGCTCAGGAGGGAGAAGGTGGCTTAGTTCAAAGTGGCATCAGTGGCTGGAAAGGACTCTAGTGGCGTGATGTGAGGGAGCAGCAGCCATGGATTCCAGACATCAAAGCCTTTTAAAATTGGGTGTGACCTATATTTGTGACTTTAAATTTTATAGTGAAGCATATTGAAGGAAAATCTCCAGTTTTTTCTCTAGTAACAAAAATAAGATGAGTTATCAAAACTAACTTTTTGCATCAGAATGTTTGTCAGCACTTATTGTGAGTATTCCTTATATTATCAAGATTCGGGAGAGAGAAGAAAGAAGGAAGAGAGACCGCGAGGAAAAGGAGGAATATGAAGCTAGACTGGAGGCTGAAATGAGAAGTTACAACCCGTGGGGGAAAGGTGGCGGCGGTGCCCCTCTCAGGGACGTGGACGGAAACCTGATAAGTATGTCATTTCCGTTGATTTGCTGTTTTTAGAAGAAACTAAATGTGTCCTAGGGTATTTTTCTTTTTTAACTATAAAGACTTTTTGCAATAATATGCCAAATGAAATCTGAAATATATATTATATGGACTTTATTTCTAAGATGGTAAAAACTTGGGCTGATTTGATTTAGTCTTTAGCCTGGGAACATGGATGAGAGAATTCAGTTCTAAGACAAAACGGAAGGGCCACTTCGTTCGCCACAGAAAGCCAGGTCTCTTTAAAGTTGGGCTGGACACTGAGAATCCCTGCGGTGCTGCTGGGCTCAGACCTCTCTGAGGAAGCCCCTTCTTTCTGTGCTGTCCTTGCACATCTCAGGAAATGTGTCTTTATTTTTTAAGATCATTTGTAGTCTCTTCTCTTGTCTTCCCTTGTCCCCCTTCAAGAGCTGGATGATGTTATAATTTTGTTATTAAAATACTTTTTTTTTTTTTTTGCATATTACTCAATTTTTATTTGATTACAGAGACAGAACAAAAACAAAATTTTATTTGGATAAACAAAATTAATTAACCTCTACCAAGTATCTCATACACTACCGAGAACAAAGGCAGTTGGTGGTAAAACACTAATACATGGATACACTTGAAACCCTTTAAAGACTCTGAAGTGTCGAGTTCACATTTAATGTTACCTCTAGGAACAGCCCTTTATTTAAACACTTTTACATCCCTTTGCTCTACAACTCCCCACAGCAATTCTCTATCACTGTGCCAGTTTCACAGACTTGCTTTGGTTTCCTAGCTCCATGTGTAGTGTTTCCTTTACTTTACCAAGGCAATGTGAGGCCAAACAAAATCAAGAGGCTTTCCTAAATCTTTTTACATTTTGTGTCATAGCAACACAATCTTAAAACTGGCCATTTTAGTTTCATTTGATGCTTAAAATAGAGATTATAAATTAACATTAAAATGGAGTACTAATTATAAAACAAATGGCAAATATCACCATTTGAAAAAAAAAAAAATCAAGGGATTTCCGTATCACAGAAAAATCATGGACATACATCTACAGCAGAGTTAAAAAATTCCTGTGGCTAAACAAAATTAAAAATCACATCACCAGTGGCAAACGTATAGTTAATGGCTATGACAAGAACAGATCATGTAGCGCTCATAAAATGCAATTGTTGTCTTTTTTATTTCTTTAAAAGGACATTACATTTTTATTCCATTAGTCTATTAAGAAAACCACATCAACAGATTGCTGTTTTTCATTCTTTGCTTTCTGATTTTTCTAAGAATTAACTGTTTTAATTAGGCCTTGGAAAGTGATCCCACCAGCAAGCACCACCTTAACCTACTCACTCTTCAATTCAATATGCACATAGCAAAAGCCAACACTTCAATCTCTTGCCCACATAAAAAAAAGTAGTTTAAGCAGAAAAACATTAATATCAGTTGAATAAAAAGGAGGGCATAAAAGCTATGAGATAGATAGCTCTGCCATCCGTCTCTGGGCTACAATCAAGGCTAACTAGAGCCTTATACAGAGTTCAGTCATGTGTATGAAATCCAAAAATAAACCTACAATCTATACAAAAACAACATACATGTGTTTCTGTAGCCTTGATTGCTATGTTTTTAAAAAGCTAACAAGAAGTTTTATATGGTTTGAATTCAACAGTCTTCCCTATATACTGTACAGTGGTTCTTTCCCTCTAGTGACAAGTTCCATTATTTCATTAATGTACAAATTAGAACATAATTTTTGAGTTCTTTATATATAAAAATAGTCAAAATATTAATTTCCCCTGCAAGTCTCTTCCAATAAATCTTGTTGTCTTCCCCCCCTTTTTTGTCCACAGTTCTTATGAAGAAACCTCTCGTACAATGATGAGTTCTACTGTGTTCTGGAAAGTTTTTAGCAAGGACACTGCTTGTCCATGTTCAATATTGATAAAACTGTAGCCATTAGCCTGGATAATTTTATCACCTGGTTGCAATAATTTTGATGCTGGTCCTTCAGGCTGTACCCTTGTTACAAATATACCATCATCATCAGGTCTGAATGGGTTTCCTCTTCCACCAACACCTCCTGATATGCTAAATCCAAGTTCTGGATCTTTTTCAACTCTCACTCGAATCTCTTGCCTTGCCAGTTCATTTAAAATACTTATTTTTTAAAGTGATCGTAAGTGCTGACTTGATGACAATCCAGAAATACTCCATGTACTAAAAAATAAAGTCATTATGGGAAAAAAAAGAAATGAATTATTTTTAAGTTTTGAAAAGATTGGAGAGTAAGTAGAAAGGAGTGTGAATCATAGGTTGTAAGGCAAGGTCTCTTTTTATGTAGCTTAATGCAAAAGAAGTATTTTGATAGATAGTATAATAATAGGTTAGAATACCTGCCTTTTTCAGAGTACTGTTTATTAACTTTTATTATAAATTGTCTATCCTCTGGTGATAATAACTCAATTGCAGAGAAAAACTCATGTTAGTTGGCAAGTTTTAACCTAAACTAGTATATTAAAATTCTAAACCCCTCAAAATTTAGAATTTTAAAGAATTTCCTAGTGCCCTGACCAGTGTGGCTCATCAGTTGGTTGGGCATTGTCCCGCAAAGCAAAAGGTTCCTGGTTAGATTCCCCATCAGGGCACATGCAGGTTCGGTCCCTGTTTGGGGTTCATATGAGAAGGCAGCCAATCAATGTTTCTCTCACACATTGATGTTTCTCTCCCTCTCTTTCTTCCTCCCTTCTTCTTTCTCTAAAAATAAATAAATAAAATCTTTAAAAAGAATTTCCCAGTAAAAAAAGTAAAACCCTTATTACATAGGTTTATATATATAACTAGCAAGAGATCTTTGAAATAAGTGATCTGGAATAGTGTTTAATTCGTATAAAAATAAGGAGTAAAAAAAATTAAGTACTATTTATTGTTTATCTGTAGGTTTCATATAATTAGCTGTAGTCTAATAAATTGTTCAGGGAGTAGAATTATTTTCCCACTTGTGAGTCTGTTTTCTTTTTTACTCTATTTGTTGTGGAATTATTCTTGTAATTTTAGCAATTTTGTATTAAATGGTATGATTTACATTTGAAATAAAGGCCCCTTTTCAGTGACATCTTTGCAGCTGACAAATTATACTCTTGACAAATGTGCCTTTTTTATTTTCACTTTTTAGCTGACTTCAAACCTTTTATTTTTATCACCCCACAGAAAGATAAAGGAGTGACAATTGATTGACAAATTATTTTTTTCTAGTAAAATATCCATATAGATTTATTTTGATTACTGAATCTGATAGTCTTAAATCTTAAATAATAATATACTCTGCTGAAACTAGTTTTATTTTTATATAAATACATTAGCTATTCTAATTGAGATCACGTGTAATCACAACTGTAAATTATAACATATTACTGATTTTGAACCTCACGATAGTGTTTGTTTACTTACAGGATGTTCATTTCTTAATTTATGGCTTGTGTAGGTGAATATCAAAATGAGATTACATTCCCTAAGTTCTCACTAGTAGGTAACAGCCATGGCTGTGAGTATCATCTGGAAGGAGTGAGCTTGATGTACTACTGCGTCTTGTAATAAGAAATAGAAGAGTTCTATATGCATTATTGTTCATTATGACTTCTCATTTATGTAGACTGGTCTTATGCTATTCTAGCAAACTGGATGACAATGAGAATTGATTTCCCATTTAAATTATTCCATTTTTGTGACTTTTTTAGGGACCTCAATTTTCCCATCATCTTTCTGTTTTCATTTCACTCCCATGTCCAGATAGGTCTCAGGATTTGGTGATGATTTCAGGAGCACGTAACTAATTCTTGTTTAACAATATTGGCACTTGGTAATTTTTTTCTAATCAGCTTCCCTTCTTCCATTTTCAGTTTTTCTACTCATTTCTTTCCTTCCACTTCTGAACATACTTAGGGTACTTGTATTCTTAAACACAAACAGAACTCTTGACCTTACAGTTATACTTACAGTGTCATATAAGGCACATTCAAAAAGTAGTTTGTGCTTATTGCTAACAGCCTTGCCTCTTAACTGCTTCATAATCCATAATATGACTTCTAGCTGCCACCGCTCTACTGCTGCTACATTTTCTGAAATAACTGTTGTTCTGATTTCCAGTTCATGGTTTTTACCATTGTCATTACTCTTCTTCTTTTAAAATAATTTTTTAATTTATTTAGAGAGAGCGGGAGACAGGGAAGGAGGTGGAAGGGAGAAAGAGAGAGAGAGAAGTAACTACTTGTTCCACTTTTTCATTCATTGGTTGATTCTTGTATGTGCCGTGACCTGGGATTGAACCTGTAACCTTGGGGTATGGGTGACTCTAACCAGCTGAGTGGCCAGGGCTAGTCCTCTTCCTCTATGAACTGGGATGGCAGTTTCTTTCTTCTCTTACATCATGTGCATCCTCTCAGATGCTATCCCCTCTTCAGCTGACATTGGATGCATGTTATGAACTAGGTAAAATGCTTCTAGGTCTATGGACATGATCTTTGTTCTAAAACTGTTCTAATATCATGCATTCCTTGAGTTAGATATGCTCTTTCTCCATCCATTCTCTCCCACTTCATTCCTTATACTCCTATGTATCTTTTTAGGTCTTCTCTCTGGATATCTTAGTATCCTTTTCTTTGCCCCTGACCACTTTTAAAACTCCCTTCTTCAATTCCGACCTATCTTCTGAATCTCTGCACCTGAGGCTGGCTTATGCACACCTAGCTTGCAAAACTGAACTTCATTTTGTAAATCCAGTTCATCGTTGCCTTTTTCTGTAAATACATCATAATTCTGATCATTCAAACTAAAAACTGCAGAGTTCTTTTGATTGTTTCTATCCAATCAGTCTTTAAAACTAATCTATAGGTTCTGCCTCTTCAGTGTTCTTTGAATTCTCTTTTATTTTCATTCATGCTGCCACCATAATTGAGATTTAGGTCTTTCTTGAGCTTTTGCCATTTCCTTATTACTTCTTCATTCTTCTTTCTTTGTTTTCTACATCCAAGCTGTATGTATCAAAAGTATACCAAATTTTACTACTCCATACTCGAAATCATCGAGGATCCTGGTATCTTGCTGGCTAGGTTTACATTCTTGCTCTACCCTTTACTTTACTGGCTTTGTGGTCTTTGAGCAAATTAATTTAGTTTAATTTTCTCATCTATAATACTGAAGTGAAAGTAATAGTACCATATCACATAGATTATACAGATATAAAAATAGTGAATATTAAATGTTAGCTGCCATTATTATAGTACTACCACTATAACTAACAGAACTGTCTTCACTACCAGAACAGAACAGAGAATCATCAGCTTATGTTTCAGAATATTCCAGAATAGGTGTTCAGCCTATTCCTACTTTATTTCTCATTACTCTGTTAGATATTTTTTGTGCTCTAGTCAAGCTGGACTACTTGAGTGTTGCCGGAACTCTCTTCATGTTTAGCACCTTGGAGCTGATTCTCATACTGTCTGTTTCTCTGTTAAGCTTTTCCATCCACCTTCACCTATGAAGCTCTAAGTCCATCCTGTCCTAAATGTTGCAACAGGATGTGAACTTTCCTGATTCTGAACTCTCATTTTCTTTGTAACGTTCCCTTGTTATTTGCCATGTTGCCTCTGATAGCCTAATTGTGATTCATGTTCAAAACACATCCTTGAACATAACAGGCTTCCTACTGACTACTTCTTATATCCAGGTTTTAAATTTGCTCTCATTGCTGCAATACTGTCCAACTTGATGGTGGAGAACTACTTTTTATTTGTCAGTTTTTGAGTTCTTTAGTCATTTAGGTCTGTTTTTAAATTAACTGATTGACCCAGCCCAGCATGCTCAGATTTTTGCCGTGTGTGTATGTGCTATCTGTTGCTGTGTAACAAATTACCCCAACATATACTGTTTTAAAATAGCATCTATTATCTTGCAGTTTTGTGAGTCAGTAACTTGTGAGTGGTTTAGCTGGATAGTTCTGTCTCAGGGATTCTCACGAGGTTGCTGTCCAAGATGTCACAATGTGGGTTGTAGTCATCTGAAGGCTTGACTGGGTCTGGAGAGTCCCTTTCCAATCTGGTTCCCTCACATGGCTTCCAAGGCTTCAGTTTCTGGTTGCATGGGCCTCTCCCTAGGGCTCCTTCAGTGTCCTTGTGATGCAATAGCTGGCTTTCTTCAGAGTGAGTAATGCAGTAGATCAGACAAGGTAGAAACCATAACGTCTTTAATGAAGAAGCCTCGGAAGTCATATCCCAGCATTCCGCAATATCCTGTTTATAAGAGTGAGTTACAAATAATGGCTCACACTTAAAGGGAAGGGGATTGAGCTCCATCTTTAGGGGAGGATTGTCAGAATTTGTGGATATATTTTGAAACTGAACACAATTATATTTTTTTCATTAGGAATGCTAATGATCTTGAGTAAATTTCACTATGACTTGTTTTGAATTGTTACTATATTTTCTGTATTAAAGAGATTCCAGGTTCTGAAGTAATAGATACATATGATTTTTATGGGTTGTCAAAGATCTTTATGTTCTTAAAATATCTACTAATTTTGAGTTTGTTTAAATCTCCTAAGTTTTGGTAATTTTTGTTTCTGTTTTCAGCACACCAAGATATTGAATTATTCTAGCTCTGTCCTGTTGTTTTTCTCTCAGATTTTCTACTTTGAGAAAATGTATTAAGCATACTAGTTATAGAAATGTATTTATTGAAATATATGGCTTATTTTTCCCTCTCAGCTGATTTGAATAGGATGCACAGAAAAAATATAGATGCCTACCATAACCCAGATGCAAGACCATATGAAGATAAAAGGGCTGTTGTATCACTAGAACAAAATTTAGCCACTTCAAATGCTGAGAACCTAGAAGATTCTGCAAATAAAAACTCAGGTGTTTTATCACATTCTATTTTTTCTTATACATTTCTAAAGTTGTTCAGTAACATTTCTGTTCTCTGATAAAGTCTTACTATATTTTGAGAATATGGTTACTCTGAGTCAGGAAGCATAACATGCTATTTGTGCTTTATATAATACCTTTTCATAGGTATTTTGAAAAAAAGTGAATAGGGAAATATAGTTTGCTTCTTAATTAATATTGTTTCTTCTCAGCTTTATAATTTGCTTATGTATATTTTAGCTGTGGCTAACGTTTTGTTTCGCTTGTAGGAGGATATTGCTTAAAATGAAAGTCTTTTTTACACATACAGTTGGCTTCTTGTACGCATAACTATTTGATTGAATTGGTGAGAGGTATCAGATATGGTATGATAAATTGTACAATGAAATTAATTTCTTTCCTGTTTTGTAATAATCCTTTGCCCTCCCTTGTAAAACCAAAATGTACAAAGAACTGAATAATTACAACTTTGATACCTGGTCACATCCTCCTTTTTTAAGCAAACATCTTTGGTTTGCTTTTAAGCAATATCCTTCAGTTAAAAGTTCTATAAATTAAAAATTGCTCATCATCTTTCTTTGTGACTTGCCAGGAAAAATTGCCATCATTTTTCTTAATTAAGTATATATTTAAACATGTTACATATATAAAAATCAAAGGAAGGTGATGCTATAAAAGTAGCCATTTATTTGCTACAAATTATGCTTTTATACTTTCACAAAAGTTTTTACTTTAGAGTAGAAATAATTTTACATTAGGAAGTCCTTCTAAAATTCCCCAGACTTTAAAATTTTTTAAATTTTAACCTATAGGACTGATTAGCTGAACAGGTGGATTAAATGGGAAGCTATGATTAGAGTCACTAGCCTTGCATCTTTCAAGCCTTAGATGGTAGCGCTACTCTGTGCAGCCTTTCTGAATGCTCAGCAGGTGGAGTGTTTGCTGTTTCCTTGGCAGCCTGTACCTCTGTTTGATCCCTAATTACCAGAAACGCTTTCTTTCATCCACGATAGATTTTACTCAGCAGATCCACTTTTGATTTGGGGAGCACTAAAATTGGAACTTCAGATTTTGATGAAATTACTCACTTGGCTCTCACTGTGGGTCCGTAATAATTTGTTGTGTTATAGGAGCATCAAAACACTTGTTCATATTATTGCTGCTTAGAGGATTTTGGCTTCTTTCTGATTATCATTCTTTTTTCTTCATTTGCCTTTTCTTCTAGTAGTTTAAATTGACATCTCTGTGCTACACACCCTATTCTCTGCCCTTTTTCCCCCTATATCCAGTATCGTTTGCAGTCCTGTCTCAGTCTAGGACTTTCTCTGTCTTAGTAATAAGCATTTAGCTCTGTTTAGTTTCCGTGACTCCTTCCTAAGTGAGAGCATAAGCTTGATGATTGACTATGCTCAGAATTTGTTGTCTGTGACCTTTCTGCACACTGCCAGGATTTTCCCCTTTCGTTGTGAGTTGAATTTCCTGAATTAATTTTTATTCCCTAATAACCTAAAATGGACTTCCTAATGCAAGAAGCTAAGTCACCTAATTTGTTGCTATGCCATCATATATGTGTATGATTGTGTGTGATACATATATGTATATGTGTATTTATACACATATGTGCATTTAATATTTTAAAGGCCTTAGGGAACTTGAATATATATAAAAATTGAATGCTATAATGTGTGCTTAAGGTGCATTATCCTCATAATGTTTTGTCTTCATTAAGTCTGTTTTGAGGCCCTTCCTAATGTTCATTTTTTCCTCTTTATGGATCTTGGATGAACCACCATATTTATGAACTCATACTAATTTGACTTAAGTTTATTTTTTGACTTATCATGATACGTAGATACATTTCTATTTACTTTGTGTAGAACAAGTGTTTCCCTGCGGTTTTATTTTTATAATTTATTCATTTTTAGAAGAATTTTATCTTGTCTTTTCCTGTCTTTAATATTTTTCCTTGAATTGCCCCAAAGGCTTAGAATTTGAGTAATCATTAGAGTGAAACATCCCATTCAATTTTGTATTGCTGATCAGCTTTTCCACCATACCCTGAGACTATAGTGTACATATCAGTATTGATTTGGCTTTTTGCTGATCTATTCAAATATGCATTAATAAATTTATTTATTTATTTATTTATTTAGTAGTGTTTCCTTAAAGTATTTTTTAAAATTTAATCTTTATTGTATTTTTTCCCATTACCATTTAGTCTCCTTATAAGGAGTATAAGGGGAGCATTAATAAATTGAAATATGGAGTCAGAGACCTACATGGCAGCTCAGCTCTCAAGAAGCCTACACAAACCACATGAAAGAAATAAATGCTTTAGATTCATGGTATAAAGAATGAGTCAGTAAATAAAAAATAATACAAAAAGTTATACGAGGCTTAAGTACCACTTTTTTCTTTCTGCATTCATAGAGACTCCTGGGGTATAATTATTTTTTAATTTGTTTTTATGAAATAATATTTTTTCTTTTTCAGAATATGTAATACCATTTATAGATAACATTTTTATTATTCATGTTTATATCCCGTTAATCCGATAGAAATTTTAAATAAAAATTATTGTGATGATGAGTCATTTTAATTTTTAAAATGTTTTTAGGTCTTTCTTATTTATTGTTTTAACCATAGATGGAAAGAATTTTGGAATTACTGATTTTTTTAACAATTTAGATATTTTTATACGTGTATACATGATGTTTTAATATGTAATTAGGCAGTATTCTTAAAAAAAGGATATTTACATCCATAAGAACTTAAACATACTTTTTTTCTCTCCATAATTTTATTTCAAAACCTTTGCTGTAATCAGAATTAGATACTAGCTTTTATGTTTTCTTCGTGTCTTTCAGGTACAGATATATTATGATTTTTCAACTCCTTATTTTACTTTCACTATTTTTCTTTTATTACTTTTCATTGCTTCAGATTCTAATCTCAGTTTTCCTTTTCTGACTGTAACCTGTGGACTTTGTATTTAGCACATTTTTTCAAAATTAAATTTAGTAGCTAACTTTATTTTTTAATGTTTACATTTTCTAAGCATTGGCTAATGATATGTTTTTGCAAAATTTCTCTTTCAAGATCATATTCAAACACAGAGCTCTCCTTTTGCTCGAGGAAATGTGTTTGGTGAGCCTCCAACTGAACTTCAGATTAAACAGCAAGAATTATACAAGAATTTTCTTCGGTTTCAGGTGAAATGTTACTTGATCATAGTTTAAAAGTTTCGTAAGAGTTTTAATAGACTGAACTAGCTGCAATTTTATCCGCAGAATAAAGAATAAATTCTAAAATGCCATGCAGTTATCTACAATGTCTAATTTATATCAGATACCAGTAGTACTAAAATTATGTCACTTATATCTGAGAAAGGAATAAGGAGACATGTTAGATATACCAGTTGACTTAATCTTTTCTAAGCGTTATTAAATCACTAATTGTTAAAGAGTGCTGAATTTTCTCTAACTGAAAGACTTAATAAAATATTCATCTACTAGGCATAGAAATAGTCTTTCTAGATTCCTATGCGTTAGTAGAAAGTCAATAGTTTTTTTCCAAAAGATTTGATATTCTTGACTTAGTAGTACAGTTGTAAATAAATAAAATTTTGATGTAATCACATCTGTATTTATTTGCTGCGTTTATGTATGTAAACAAGTAGCATTTAAAATACTAAAAATGCCTGAAAGAAGGCATTTGAGCATCCAGTGTTTATTAAGCAGAGTTACTGCACTCCCATGCGGGGCCCACCCTTGTGTGAATACTGTGGAGGGTGCCTGAGAGGAACGGGAGGCCTGCCCGTGAGGGACTCAGTTTCTTCTCTCCTTCCCTCCCCTCTCGCACCGACATTCCAGTTTCAGATCAGTCCTGTGACTTGCTCAATCTTCCTTTCATATGACTTCACGTTACTCTTTTTTTTCTCAAAAACCTGGTAGTAGCTTTTCTTTTCTACAGGAGATTCCAATTTCCTTTGACATTTAAGGCTGTCCAATCTAATCCCAATTTCTTAAATTCTTCTTACAGAGATTCTACTCAACCATGGCATGTCATCTTTCTAATCCTAATTTTGTGGACGCTTACATAAGGCAGTGACATACCAGATGCTGTCTTAAGGATGATTGATCTGGCATTAGTGTTTAGGATGTACTGTTGGGAGGTTTAAAACTTTGGAAGCAGGGGTATTTTAGTAGAACGGTATGGTGGAAACAGAGGGAAAGACCTGTTTAAGGATCAACAGAAAAATAGAAGTATTGACTATAAGAGAGTGGCACAAGAGGCCCCTAGGGTATTGACCACTCAAGTCAGGCAGCAGCATTTTGAGGGTGATAAGAGTTACCTGTTGAACTTGAAAGACCCTGTGATATGTTGCCCATAATGACAGGAAGTCAAAATTTAAGTAGCTTCTATTGTACTTACCAAGTGTTGGCACGGTCTAGGGTAGAATTCAGGAAATAAACTAAAATCTTGCAACTGTATAGCTTGTTATTGTTTATAAGATACTTTTACATGTAGTATCTCACTAAACCTTAAAACCCTCTGGGAAAGGTATTTGATTTTATGACATGCAACTAAAATACAGTCCAAGAGGCTCACCCGTGGTGGCAGAGCTGGCAGTGTGAGGCCAGCACTGGAACCCAAGTCTCCTGGCTTAAGGATCACACCTGTAGGTGCACAAGTTATATTTGTAGGGAGTTCTAGGAAGTCTTCCCCTGTGGAAAATTCTGCTAGTTTTGGGGAAGCTTTGACTATGTTAGTTTCAGAGCAAGTCCAGCTTTCGGGTGTCCCACCTGTAACCCCCAGTGTACCCGTGAATGGATTGCCCTCAAATGGCGGCTCACACATTTTCTTTGAGTAGTCTCTTACCTTCCCCGTTTTTCCCTCAAAGTCTACCCAGAACTGGCTATATGGTATTTAATAGTGTCAAACAAGAAATATCCTCAAACTTAAGTGTTAAAAGAGATGCTATAAAACTCCATGTCTGCACCAAAAATTTAAGTTAATGCAGCAGAAGTCTTCATGTGGTTATTTACCGCAATTTTAACTTGGTAAATAACACTTGTGAGTGTTCAGATACCATTTTTAATTAGTGCTTTAAAAATAATACATTTAATAAAATATTTACAGGATTCTTGAAGCACTTTGGTGTTATACAGTTTGAAAACCACTTACCTAGAAGCTAGCTTTCTTCTTTTTGTTGAACAACTGTGTAGCATTTCTACTAGAATGACATTTCTGTGGATTCATTAGGTGTGTGATCCATTTATGATTGTGACCCTTAATGGAGAAGTGACCCTGATTATGAATTTATTTTCATGGATTAGGAAAAAAATGTGAGATTTTGTAATATAGACCATAAATGATGTTTTGTCTAGGTATATGGCGTTTGGAGAAATGATTACATGCACACTGCTAAGTACTAAATATTAGGATTGTGTATATTAAATAGTATTGTGGGAAAGAAGTGTTGGAAAGAGCCCTAGCATGTAAAGTCATGGGACATGTAAGAAGATTCAAGTTCTTAGGGCTCAAAAGATTGACAGCACTGGATATAACAATCCTGAAGCTAGAGGCAATGCAAACGAGAACAATGAAATAATAAGTAGCCATAATCAATGCATACTTAAGTGTTACAAATTTGTTGACTACCCAGTACACCTGCTTCCCTACTTCACACGTGGAGCATCCAGGCTGTCTCTGAGGGTTCCCTTCCTTCAAATCTTGGATTCTGCCTCAGGATATTCCCCCAGAGTATGCAGCACTGCATGCCACAGGAGGCATTCAAGATGAAACTTAATTATGAGTGCTTGTGGCTAAAATCCTCTTTTTACCTTACAACTTGCCAGTAGATAAGAAAGAAGAAAGGGAATTCTGCGGAGGGATTCTTGCATAAAGAATGAATGATTGTTGACATGTTGATTTCACTGTTGTTTCAGGATACTAATAAAGCCAAGGGACTTTGAGATATCTATGTATCAATTGATGTAGAATGATATAATCATGAATTATTTACTAAGTATCTTTATGTAGTAGGAACTTCTATGTTTTTTACATACATTTTCTTTACTTTCATTCTTTGAGCAATCCTTTGAGACGTAGACATTAATAACTCTTTACAAGAGAAGAAAACTGAACAGGAAAGTTTGTTAAGGCCACACAATTTTAAAATATTTGGTGGAGCTGGAATTTTATCCATAGCTCTTAACTTTACATCATGTAACCTCCCTAATGAAGTAGAGGAAAATGGAAAATTTAGGCACTTATTTTAACTTGCATAAAGACGATACAAATATTGAATTCATAGACTACTAGGAAAAATTAAGTGGTATTACAACTTTTCAGTAGTTTACAAAGAAATAACCAGGTTTAATTTTTTAGATTGAGGAGAAGAAACAAAGAGAGGAAGCAGAGCGCGAGAGACTGAGGATTGCAGAAGAAAAGGAAGAAAAACGGCTCGCAGAACAGAGGGCGAGGATCCAGCAAGAGTATGAAGAGGAACAGGAAAAGAAAAGGGAGAAAGAGGAGGAAGTGCGTTTTTTCCTACTCTATTCTTCTACTTAGTCTGAATGTGAACTTTTTATTCTGACTTGAAAAGATATCTATTACTTACAGAGGAGACCAGTCTAGGAGTACATTTAGAAAATACCAGATCATTCTTCATTCATTGGATAGTATTTTATTAAAGTAAGAAGAGATTAATGATGACTTTTTAAGCTCAAAAATAGTTTAGGCTGACTAAGGATGTTATAAAAGATGCCTAATATTTTATTGTTAAGCAAACAACTTCTTGATGTTAAAGAACACTATTTCATCTATATCTACAATTGTACATCTTTATTTCAGACAAATAAGGCAGCACATTTTTGAATGGACTATAAGAATGTACAGTATGTATGGAGTGTTCATATATTTTCTCTTTATTTCAAAGCAAAGACTAAAAAATGAAGAACTTATTCGGTTAGCTGAAGAAAGACGAAAAGAAGCAGAAAAAAAGAAGAAAGAGGAAGAAGAAAAACATAACCAGCAACTTCAGCACTACTATGAAAGAGAAAATATAATAGGGGAAGAAACAAAGGTGAGCTTCAGACAGAAATGTCAGTTAAACCTGTAGTTTAACCCACTTTCAATATGAGTTGTGAAATCACTAGCCGAAGGCAGAGAGCGGAGGAGGGACATTTGTTTTTCTGTTTTACAGCGGTCTGTGGGTGCGCGCACTGAACTGCCTGTGCAAGGTGATGTCACTGGACTTTGTTGCTATTTCCCCCAATGAGTGTAATAGGTTTACTTAGCTCTTCTTGTCTTATTTCCATGGTCTGTGGACCTGCACCCTTGAGACCATTCATGACAAGAGTAAGTACAGAAATTGAGAATAGGTGTTTGGAAACTTTCGTAGCAGTTTGTTCAATTTGATGTGTATTCAATCTATTAATAACAAGTTGGGCTTAAATCATGTAATGTCTTTTTTAAAATTTTCATTTATCTGGTAGTGCGTTCTGACTCTGTTTACATATTTGTCTGCGATGGATTGGATGGATTAGAAATTAAAGAAGAAAAACTCACCACAGACTGGGTTGAAGTCCATATCTCTGAAATAGGGGGGTTGAAGTGCACAGTTAGGTGCATAAATCAATGTTTCTAGACAGAGGTTTTCTCTCTAGAAAGCCGCTTGCCCCTTGGAGGATTTAGTTTATACTCGTACTCATATTGCAAAGCTGTATTTAAAATTCTGTATGCAGAAGTGTCATGAAGAACTTGTTAAAAATGTATGTTCTTGGGTCTCATCTACAAAGTACCTGATTTACTGAGCCTGCGGTCATCCCAGGAATCTGCATTTTACAAGCAACCTTAGAGGTTCAGATGTAGTGGGTTTGTGGACCACATTTTTAAAAACCCTGCATGTCTTGTAGTCTTAGCCCAAGTTAAGAAAACTGTTCTTAGAAATTTAGATTTATACAGACATCTGTTTCTTTACCAGTGGGTTCCTATGCTGTATGGATGTTGCGATTTGGTACACCGTGCGATGTGTAACCCACTACAGATAACATGAGCCATTTTGGAGTGGTTCACATACACTATTTGATTTCTTATCTCAGGATTTATGGTAGTAGAAATGGGAAGTATTCACAATTAGAATTTGCTAAAACATTTTCAAAGAAATTTATAAGTAATATCTCTATGTTTTGTTTTGTTTATTTTCAGTGTTCTAGGAAAGTTAGGCAATAGTCTTCATTCTTAGGGATAAAAAGTTGGGTATTTATTTGTTAAGCTTTTTAAAAGTATATTATTCAGATGTCATTATTATTATTTTTAATTAATAAAGTTTACTTTTTACAACAGTGTTAGGTTTACAACAAAATTGGGTGGGGAACACAGAATATTTTATTGTTAAATAGGTTGTTTAGAAAGAAAGAGACTTGTTAAGTTTCCCACAATTGTGTTTCAGCCTTTCTTATTATGTTTAAGAAAAACATGCTATTTCTTAGGAATATATAATTTTATGTAAGCCCTGGCTGGTTTGGCTCAGTGGATTGAGCGTCGGCCTGCGAGCTAAGTGTCGCTGGTTCGATCTTCCAGTCAGGGCACATCAGAGAAGGAAAACTCTGACTCCAAAAAACCTCCGCTGCCTTGCGGCATACCTCTTCAGGGGAAAGGCTAAGGGAGTAAACCCCGACAGAAAATCCGGAGCCGGAGTCCCTAAGGCGGTTTGACGTTGTAGTCAACACCGGCAACTCCTGCGGCGCACCTGAAGCCAAGCTGTATTGACTCCGTCTTTCCCTTGGACCCTTCAGCTGCGAAGAGAGGGGGGGTCTGCTGCATGGGCAACAGCAGACCCTCCATATCACCCTGCCCAGGCTCTGTAGCTTCAGCTTCACTGGAGAGGACACTCCAGCGTCATCGCAAGATGTCGATTCAACACGGGAGGAGACAGATACCGTGTCACTCCCGAGTTGGACTGCACAGCCATTCTCGGCGGTGCAGATAGACTCTTAAGAAGCTACACCATCGTCTCTCGAGACGGACGGCTGCCAACAACAACAATATAATTTTATGACTGTTAAAGTTTAATTGTGAAGTACAATAATAATTAAATTTCTTTGTTTTGCTTCCTCGATAGTTAGTTGTTTCCTATTATGTGGACTATGCTTTGTTTACTTCATTTTCTACCGATTATATTGTCTTTAAGATTCTGCTTGTGGTCACCTAGAAGTTTTTAAAAAAGTTCTCTTTTAAAATATATTTTTCTCCTTTTATCAAAGTCACCAGTGAATGTAATATTCGATTTTTTACTGGGTGAAATGAACAGTTTAACATCTACACATATACTTTGGTCCGGAGAGGTTTTGTTTTTTTTACCCAGATAATTATTATTGCATTTTGTTAGGAGTTTTTATGTTTTCGGCATTTTGATTTTAATGTGAACTTGGGAACTGTTAACTATATTACACTGTAAACTGAAATCCTGTTTTATTTTCATATGGAGATATAGAAGCCTACTGTGATCTGGAAAATTCCCTCATCCATGATGCTTTTGGTGACAAAGGACTGAAATTTTTAGGTGTTGATGTCTGTTTTTCAGAAAAGGGAATTCTGTTTGTTCTTTGTATTGTGCTATATCTTTTTGTTAGGGGGATTTTTTTACTTTGGATACACTTTTGTTTTTGTTGCTTTCTTGTACTCAGTATACTATTGATTTACTTAAGTTTGTTGAATTATTTTTTTTGATCTGAGAGTAATATTTTAATAATGATATATAAATCCATTTATATTTATCATAACTGATATTTTTGATCTTATGTAATTGTTTTTCTGATTATTTTGGTAAAAAGTATTTTACTAAATAAAATCAATAACATTCTGAACTTCTTAGATGGTCAAGTATTAAGTGTTTGTGTGCACACACACATATTATGTTTATGTTTGTGTATACACATATGATTATTGGTATATGTGTGTATACGTATACATATATTTTTGTTCTTTTTTCAGCGCTTGAGACAGCCTTCTCCTGTGGTTCCTGCTCTTCAGAACAAAATTGCAAGCAAGCTCCAAAGACCTCCTTCAGTTGACAGCATTATAAGTTCCTTTATTCAGGTATATACTTTTTCTTATGATTTGTTAATCTTAGCTAAATTATTTTGGGTTGGGGAATTGAATGAGATTTTCTTATTCATCATATTAAGTTAGGTTAAATATTTTCAGATCTGAAATACAGATAATATCTACATTAATTCGCTGCTTCAATTGTAACTGATAGTTCTTGGTGCCCTGAAGTTTAAACTTTTTTTTTGAGAAATCATAATTAAGCAGATGTTTTTTGTCCAGGCCCCCAAGGTCTTTAATAATGTATCTTCTAGCTAGTTGTAGTTATGCTAATGCAGACCCTTATACTTTAGATTGAGCTACAGTCAAAAGAGAGCCAGGAAAATGTTCCAGAAGGGTTGCTCCTTGAGTTGACTCTTGAAGAATGAGTAGGAATCTGCCACAAAGAGGAAGATGAGGGGCTTTCAGCATGGTCAGAATCAGGGAGAGAAGCATAAGCCACATGGCACACATGGAGAATATACCATGGTTTGGTCTGGGCCTGGTAATACCTGGGCAAGGTGGCAGAGGAGGTGAAGGTCAGAACATATGCAGGGTATTGTGTGGAGTGGTAAGGGGTTTGACTTATGCCACAGACTAGTGGCTACCAAACATTACCAGAATAAACAAACATTGGAAGAGCATCTTCCTGAATCCCGCCCTCTGAGATTCTGACTTAGTAGGTCTGTGATAGATAATGTATGGGAATTCATTATAATATTTAAGTAGGATAATAACATGGCCAGACTTGCCTTGCATAATGTTCTCTCAGGCAGCAGTGTGATGTATTTGGAGGTCAGGCTGCTTTTGCGGAAATCCAGATGTGAGACTGATTATCTACACAAAGGCAGTGACAGTGAGAACTGAGGAGGAGTGACAGTGTGAAGATGCATTCACGAGACAGAGGGTGGTATTTATAGACTGGGGTGGGCAGGGGTCAGTGACACCCGTCACGTTTCTGGTGAGGGTTACACAGGGTAGGTGGCTGAAAATAGAGGTCGTGCTAGGAAGGAGGCCTGAACTGGATTTGTAGTTGTGGAAGTTGCGAACATTGTTGCTTGCCAAGTGAGCACGACTATCTAGGGTGGGTTCGGGGGCAGGAGAGAGGGCTGAAGGTGGAGCACTAGGCAATTACCAACATTTCAGAAGCAGAGAAAGGAGACAGTGACTGGCAATGATGCCAGCTGCTACTGGCCAAGTAAAATAAGGGCTTAACGTGCCCACTGAGTGTGTCACTTGGGATCCCTTGGGGACTTAGGTGAGCACAGGATCAGTGGGGTGCTGGGGCGCAGAGCACAGCAGTGACTGTGATGAAAAGCGGAGGGGAATAGGGACGTAGTTGCCGTGCGTACTGCACTTCTTGCCCTTTAGAGCGGCATGGACAAGAGGTAGTGCTGAAGGGCGAGATGAGGATTTTTTTTAAAGAAATGAGAGGTTTTTTAAACAGAGTTGAGCTTAAGGAGAGAGGAGAAGGTGGAGAAAGGGAACTAATTGATGGTGTCACTTAGCAGCCCCAGAGCACAGGCGGAGGGATTTCCTTGGGGAGGGGCAAGGGCAGGGCGCAGCCACCGTGGTGGGAGGGAGAAATGGTGTTGGTAAGTTTCCAGGTAGGACAGTGGGGAGTTCTTATTTTCTTAAACATGTAGATACTTCCCGAAAAGTATACTTTTCATGCTCTGAGTAGGAAAGACGTCCTGAGTACATCTGTCATGATTGTTAAACAGGAACGTTCCGTGTCCAGGGCACAGTCTCCTCCGGTACCTGCCAGGAAAAATCAGCTCCGTGCAGAAGGTACAGTTAACGATTAAACCTGTAATCTAGAACTTTTTTAAACTCTATTTTCAAATAACTGTAGACTCAGAACATTGCAAAACAATATAGAGCTAGACAGGTCCTGGGTGCCCTTCCCATTTCCCCTGGGGGTAACGTCTTGCCAAGTACAATGCCACCACCAGGAAATGGCCGTTGCCGCACTCTACAGGCGTTTGCCAGGCATCACCAGCTCCCCATGTGTCATTGTGTGTGTCTGTGTTGTGTGTGTAGTTATCTGTATTTTTACCATGTGGAATTTGTGTAACCACCATACAATCAAGGTGTAGAGCTGTTCCATCACCACGAAGGAGTTCCCTTTGCTGCCCTTTATAGTGGCGTTCTCCCCCCACCCCCCATATTTCTTAACTTTTGAAATTCCTGTTATCAGAAATGTGTTTGTGGGTCTTCCTGATGTTTATAATGTGATCTATATGTAGGAAACATTAAAAATAATGTTTAGGCCCTGGCTGCTGTGGCTCAGTGGATTGAGCGCTGGCCTGCGAGCCAAGTGTCGCTGGTTCGATTCCCAGTCAGGGCACATGCCTAGGTTGCATGTCAGGTCCCCAGTCGGGGCCATGAGTGAGAGGCAACCACACAGTGATGTTTCTCTCCCTCTCTTTCTCCTTTCCCCTCCCTCTAAAAATAAATAAACAAACAAATAAATAGCTAAATTATTTTTTTTTTAAAGTCATTTTATCTTTATGGTAAGTCAGATTATGTTTTAATGCTTAATCTTCTGTTCTTATACCTGTCTTTTTTTCTTTTTTTTTTTTTACTTATCCAATGGGAATTTGTAGAGGAGAAAAAAAATGTAATTATGGAATTATCAGAAATGAGGAAACAGCTTCGTAGTGAAGAACGGCGTCTACAAGGGCGGTTGCTGCACATGGACAGTGATGATGAAACTCACATAAGGTAAGTTGTGAGTTGCCTTTTTTTTTTTTTTTTTAATTTTTTTATTTTGGTTTTTCAATTACAGTTGTCCCCTTTTCCCCCAATTTCTCTCCCCCACCCAACCCACCCCCTCTCCCGCAATCATATCCCTCCCCGTTGTCCATGTCCATGAGTCTTTCATACAGGCTCTTTAATTAATCCCTTCCCTTACTTATCCCCCTTCTCTCCCTCTCCCCTCCCCCCTATTGACTGCTATTCTGCTCTTTGTTCTATTTAGTTCCTTTGTTTGTGTTGTTCTTTAGTTTCCTGTATTAGGTGATATCATATGGTATTTTTCTTTCTTTGCCTGGCTTATTTCACTAAGCATAATTCTCTCTAGTTCCATCCATGTTGTCGCAAATGGCAGGAGTTCCTTCTTTCTTTCTGCTACATAGTATTCCATTGTGTAAATGTACCACAGTTTTTTGATCCACTCATCTACAGATGGGCACTTAGGTTGTTTCCAGCACTTAGCTATTGTAAACAGTGCTGCAATGAACATAGGGGTGCATAAGTTCTTTTGAATTGGGGTTTCAAGATTCTTCGGTTATAATCCTAGTAGTGGAGTCATTGGTTCAAAAGGCAGTTCCATTTTTAATCTTTTGTGGTAATTCCATACTGTTCTCCATAGTGGCTGCACCAGTCTGCCTTCCCACCAACAGTGCAGTAGGGTTCCCGTTTCTCCACATCCTCGCCAGCACTTGTTGCTTGTTGATTTGTTGATGATGGCCATTCTGACTGGTGTAAAATGGTATCTCATTGTGGTTTTTATTTGCATCTCCCTGATGGCTAATGATGTTGAGCATTTTTTCATGTGTCTATGGACCTTCTGTATGTCCTCTTCGGAGAAGTGTTTGTTCAGGTCCCTTGCCCATTTTTTAATTGGGTTGTTTGTTTTCTTGATGTTGAGTCATATAAGCTCTTTATATATTTTGGAAATCAGTCCCCTGTCTGTGATGTCATTGGCAAATATGTTTTCCCATATGGTTAGTTTCCTTTTCATCTTGCTGATGTTTTCTTTTGCTGAGCAGAAACTCTTCAGTTTGATGTAATCCCATTTATTTATTTTTTCCTTTATTTCTCTTGCTTTAGGAGATGTATCCGTGAAGAGATTGTTACGTGAGATATCTGATATTTTCTTGCCTATGTTTTCCTCTAGGACTTTTATGGTGTCACGGCTTACATTTAAGTCTTTGATCCATCTTGAGTTTATTCTCGTGTGTGGTGTAGTGAGTTGCCTTTTTTATTTGTTCCTGAAATATTTTTGTGTTCAGGTTGAGGAATCATGTCAGTCAGAACCAAACCAGTAATTCTAGTTTTGGAACAGGGTTAATTAATCTTTATTGGAAAGCCCCCTGTATTAGAATGGATAGTTTGCATGCTTGAAAATGTTTATAACGGATTGTTAGTGAAATTTTAATGCCCGAAGTAGCCTTTTTCTCCCCTAAGAAATCTAGCTAAATAATTATATGGGTGTTCTAGTGGAGGGACTCAGTGCAATTAAGACAAAAATAGTGTATAATTTTTGAGTCTGTTTGTTTGTAGTATATTATATGGTGGGTAGGTTTTCTCTCACTTTTTTTATTTTTGTAAAACAGCTCTTTTTAAAATTAACATGCTTTTGATTTACTTCAATTTTATGTAAAGTCGCCTTCAAAAAATTTTTATTCACAAGTGTTGAATTTATTCACTGTGAAAATATGGGATATTTAATGAATACTTATTTAACCTAATGTAAAGTATTTAAGTTGAGCATTGTAACTGTCCTTTTGTACTGCCAACAATATATGTATGGTGGTGGTATTGACAGAAGAGCTGGGGAGAGGAGGAAGAGAGCAAAAGGAAGAAGAAAGAAGTAGCATTTCTTGAAGGAAAACTAAAAACACTATTCCTAACCATGAACTGTTTGATAGGGTTAGACTTAGTGAAAAATCAGTATTGGCAGCGGCCATTCCAAGCTCTGTCTTTATGTTGGATTGTCTCGCTGCAGAAATTAGTGAATGAACAATAATTGACTAACTGGGACTTGATGTACCCTGGGCAGATGAATGTCTAAGGTGTGTTGTAAGTGAACCTCAATGCTGAGGACGCCCAGGACAGGAGAGACGGGGTTGAAACAACACTAGAAGAAAACACAGACTAGACAGTTACAGAAAACAGTTGCTTACTTTCCGCTCTTAGTCTCCTACAGAACCAGACATAGAAATTTGGTCCTTGTGAGGAAAATGATATAGGAATGGAAAATGTCAGAGTTGGGATCACCACAATAACATTATGAAAGGCTATTTTTACATTTTCCTTTAACAATGTATTGGTTTCTAAAAAACTTACTTTACAGCAGAGTAACTCACAGACAACCAACTATTTCTGTACATTTTTGCCAAAAGGACTCACAAGTTTTCTAAGGCATGTTTTTAAAATTGTAGTTGCAGTCTTTTCTGGCATAATTGTAGATTGCTGAAAACTTGCAAATAGTATGGTGAGTTTCCCTGTACCCCTCACCCAGTTTGTTGTGTGGCTGACGTTGTAGCGCACCAGAGCACATTTGCCACAACTAGGAAGCTGACTTTGGAATGCTACCACTAACTGAATTTCAGACTTTTGGATTCCTTCAGTTTTTCTGTAATGTCCTCTTTCTGTTGCAGGAGCCAATCAATCCGGGGACCACACTGCATTCAGTTGTCATGTCTCCTGGTGTCCTGTGCTTTGGGACAGTTTCTTGGTCTCCCTGGTTTTCATGACTGTGACAGTCTAGAGCAGGGCTGGCCAGGTGTTGTAGAATGGCTGTCATCTGGGTTTCTCTGGCATTTTCATAATTAGACTGGGGTTAGGGGTTTTGGAGAAGAATAGCACAGGGTGCCACTCTCATCATGTCATATCAGGGGTACACGGCATCCACGTGACATCCCTGGGATGGGAACCTTCCTTGTTTGGTTACAGTAGTTGCCAGGTTCTCTACCTCAGTTACTGTTCTCCAGACATGAATCACTAAGAGTGGGGAGGGGATGGGACTCAGCTCCGTTTCATGGAGGGGTTATATACCTATGGGTTTTTTAGACTTACTTCTCCCCTCTTTATTGATTTATTCAGTCATTTAGTCGTATCACTGTTGTCTCATGTGTTTCTATTTTGTACTTTAGGATATAATCCAGTACTACATTATTTATGTTGTTGCTCAGAGTTGCAGCTTTGGCCCAATATTGGGAGGTCTTTCAAGGTTGGCTCCTGTGTCCCTTTGACATGTCCACATCCTTTAGTGTTTTTTTGTGTTTGTTTGTTTGTTTTCTTGAGCACTTCCTTACTTCTCATTCTACAAGATGCTTGAGGATCATCTTGTATGTACCCTGCCCCAGCCCTAGAATCAACCATTCCTCCAAAGGGCCCTGTTTCCTCTTGGGGAATAATATTTACAAACCAAGCTCTGGATGCTTGTTGTTGCTACTGGGTGTCATTGCATCTAGGCCCCGGACAGAGCTAGGTAATACATGTATATATACTGAGTCATAAGCATATCTGTAATTGTTCCTGTGTCTACCAGTTTGTATATAACTTACTTAATTTTATTTTTATCCTCACCTAAGGACATTATATTGAATTTAGAGAGAGGGAAATAGAGGGAGAGAGAGAGAAACATCAGTGTGAGAGAAAAACATCAATTGGCTGCCTCCCATATGTGCCCCATCTGGGGACTGAATCTGCAACCTAGGCATGTGCCCTAACCGGGAACTGAACCCACGACCTTTCAGTTTACAGGATGACACGCCGACCAACTGAGCTGCACTGGCCAGAGCTATAATTTATGTTCATACTGTCTTGGACTCTAATCTCATATGTAACAGGATTTTGATATGGCTTATGAACCTGCATAAATATGCTTTACTTAGATTTTTGTTGGCACACTCCAAGCACGTTCTGGCCAAGTAAACAAAGTGTCTAGACTAGCTAGACAATGAAATGTTAAGCCAAGGTGGTGATTTTCAACGAATAATTCTTCCATAATAGGCCAACTACTACTAAGTAATTGAGAGGTCAGTATGTTTTTTAAAAAAGTTGTTCTATTACAGTCGTCCCAATTTCCCCCTGTTGCTTTCCCCTGCCCTGCCCACCCCCTACTCCCACAGTCAATTCCCACCCTGTTGTCCATGTCCATGGGTCATTCATACATGTTCCTTGATTAGACCCTTCCTCTTCTTTCTCCCCTTATCCCCCTTCCTTCCCCTTTGGCAGGTGTCAGTCTGTTCGTTGTTTCCATGCCTCTGGTTCTATTTTGCTTGCTTGTTTGTTTTGTTCATTAGGTTCCTCTTATAGGTGAAATCATATGGTACTTGTCTTTCACCACCTGGCTTATTTCACTAAGCATAATACTCTCCAGTTCCATCCATGCTGTCATGAAAGGTAGGAGGTTCTTTCTTTCTTTCTGCTGCATAGTATTCCATTGTGTAAATGTACCACGGTTCTTTGATCCACTCATTTACTGATGGGCATTTAGGCTGTTTCCAGCACTTAGCTATTGTAAACAGTGCTGCTATGAACATAGGGGTGTATAGGTTCTTTTGAATTGGTGTTTTAGGATTCTTTGAGTATAATCCCAGCAGTGGAATTGCTGGATCAAAAGATAGATCCATTTTTAGTTTTCTGAGGAAATTCCATACTGTTTTCCACAGTGGCTGCACCAGTCTGCATTCCCACCAACAGTGCAGTGGGGTTCCCGTTTCTCCACATCCTCGCCAGCACTTGTTGTTTGTTGATTTGTTGATGATGGCCATTCTGACTGGTGTAAAGTGGTATCTCATTGTGGTTTTTATTTGCATCTCCCTGATGGCTAATGATGTTGAGCATCCTCTCATATGCCTATGGGCCCTCTGTATGTCCTCCTTGAGAAGTGTCTGTTCAAGTCCATTGACCATTTTTTAATTGGATTGTATGTCTTCCTAGTGTCGAGTCATACCAATTCTTTATATATTTTGGAGATCAGTCCCTTTTCTGAGATATCATTGGCTAATATGTTTTCCCATATGGTTGGTTTTCTTTACATTTTGATGTTTTCTTTAGCCAAGCAGCTTTTTTAATTTGATGTAATTCCATATTCTTTCCTTTATTTCCTTTGCCCTAGAGAATATATCAGCAAAAATATTGCTGTGTGGGATATCTGAAAATTTTCTGCCTATATTTTCCACTAGGACTTTTATAATATCATGACTTCTATTTAAGTTCTTTATCCATTTTGAATTTATTCTGGTGTATGGCTTAAGTTGGTCTAGTTTCACTTTTTTCATGGACCAGTCCATTTCTCCCAACACCATTTGTTAAAGAGGCTATTTTTACTCCATTTTATGCTCCTGCCTTTTTGTCAAATATTGACTATAGAGACCTGGGTTTATTTCTGGGCTCTCTATTCTGTTCCATTGATCTATATGCCTGTTCTTACGCCAGTACCAGACTGTTTTAATTACAGTGGCCTTGTAATATAGTTTGATATCAGGTATTGTGATTCCTCCTACTGTGTTCTTTCTCAAGATTGCTGAGGCTATTCAGTGTCATTTTTGGTTCCATATAAATTTTTGAAATATTTGTTTTAAATCTGTGAAATATGTCATTGGTATTTTAACAGAGACTGCTTTGAATCTATAGATTGCTTTGGGTAGTATGGACATTGTAATGATGTTAATTCTTCAAATCCATGAACACAGTATATGCTTCCATTTATTTTTATCCTTAATTTTTTTCTTCATTGTTCTGTAGTTTTGAGTACAGGTCTTTTTATTTCCTTGGTTAAGTTTTATTCCTGGATACTTTATTTTTCTTGTTGCTGTAGTAAATGGGATATTTTCCTAGTTTCTCTTTCTGATATTTCATTGTCAGTTTACAAAAACGACTTTGATACTTTTATTTTTTTAAATATAAGCTATTTAAGTAACAGATATTAGAATATATGTTTATAATATACTCTGGTGAAAGATACCACATTTCTTGAGTGAAATGTGAACTCAGAATTTCTTCCCATAAAACACACATTTATCATAATTTGTCACCTACAGGAAAAGAGAAAGGAACCCTATGGATATATTTGACATGGCTCGACATCGGCTGCAGGCTCCTGTCAGGAGACAGTCCCCAAAGGGCTTAGACTCTGCTGCATTTCAAAACATTCATGACTTTAATCAGCTGAAAGACAGAGGTGAGCAGAACGCTGTATTTTAAAGGGACAGCAAGAATGTTCTACCCATATTCAGGGATCTTGAAACATTTTTGTATCCTTTTTCTAAGTAAAGGTTTTATTTATGATACATGTTTAAGTAACTAATATTTATGTATACCTTAGTTAGTTTACCAGTGTGAAGCCTTAGCTTGGCAAACTGTGCTGTTAAGAGTCTCACCGTGGATGGGATTGCACAGAAAAGTATGAATGGCCCTTGGAATTTAATGGGAGTGGGGGTGGGGGTGTGGACAGAGCAAGATGAGCTTAGGAAAGATGCTGAGAAGGAAGAGCCAGTGTGATGGGAGGACAAGCAGAAGAACGAGGCATCCTGAAAGCCGAGGGAAGGGAATGTACCAGAGAAGGGATTGCCTCAAGTGACTATCGGACAGTGTCAGTTGGATGACAGGCCACTGGTAGCTACAGCTAGATCTTTTCTGTGGAATTATGGGATCAGAAGCCAATTAACTAGGCAATGTATTGGAAGCAATTAGCATAAAAAATGTCTTGGAAGAAGCCTGGCTGGGAAGGAGGAGAGAAGGGTCCAGGGCTGGAAGAACTTTCTGGATGCTAATGTTTAGAGTGTTAATAGGAGGAAAGGGGTCAGACACAGGAGAGGAAGGGAATGATTGTTGGAGAGAGCAGGGTCCCTGAGTAGGCAGGAGGAAATGCAGGATGTTTGAAGGAAGGGAGCAGATGGTTTGATGTAGGGGTAGGAGGAGAGAAAGCTTATTAGGGAAATAGTGTGGACTGGGAAATAGTATGGCCTTGGCCAAGGCCCAGAGGAACCAAAATCTGTGTTGTATGTGGTAGTTCTTTCGAACCTTTCAACAGAATAAGTGTTGGAGTAGAGAAGGCATAATGTTGGATGTGTGTTCTGATGACCTATGCCAGATAAATCAGAACTTAAACTTTTCTTTTTCTTATTTTAAAAAGGAGTATCTATTATAGGAAGTTTTGAATACAGAAAGATAAGAGAGGAAAATCACTTTCTGGATGTTTTCTAGCCTTTCTGAGCCTAATTTAAATAAAAATAAAAACCAGACATAATTGTTATTTTCTCTTCTTTTTTTTACTTAGATTTATATGTCATCAATTACATATACCAGACTTATTTTTTATGCTATAATTTATTGATTTACTATATTCTAGGCATTGTGTTAAGGCAGTGGGTCTCAGAGTTTGGCCAGGGAACCGTGAGGTCAAAACTGTTTTTATTACAACTAAGATATTCTGTGTTTCATTTTTATTCTCTCCATAGCATGTGATGACTTCATTGATCTGAAGCTAATAGAATTTGTGCTCATGTATACCCATGTTTTAAAAACACCTTAGTCTTAATTTCTAAGATGGTGTATGTGTGAGAGAGAGACAGACAGACATTAAGGTCCTCAACTTTTAAGAGTATAAAGAGGCCTTGAGACTGAAAAAGTTTAAACCATAAAATCGAGCCATTCATTTCCCTGTATTACCACGTCTAGTTCTCATTCGTTGTGTGACTCAGTTGTTAATATCTCATTTTTAGAGCAGAAACCAGGTCTGGAGACGGTGAAGTCAGGGTCCAATCCAACCAAGTTTGTGTGTCCAGGGTCTCTTCTGTTAACTTTGCTCTTAACCATTTTTAAGATCTTAGGTATTCTTCATGCTTTTCATTTTTCACTATTATTTTGATAATTTTGGATCATAAAGCTTTTTACATATTTAGGATAATTTTTTTAAAATTATAACCCAGCGGTATAATTAGATCAAAGGGAATATTTTTATTCTCACGATTAAAAAAATTAATGTTTAACATTTTCATTCTGATACATTGATTCTCCTGAATTTGTAGCACAGGTGAATTCTTAGACTGATACCCCACCTAAAGTTCTAGCCAGTCTGCTTTTATCTTGCTTTTTGCATATTTGCAATGGCTAAAATATTAACTAGCCAGTAACTATATTTTCATTCTTCCACATATCATAGGGATCGGCTGTGATTACACTGTCCCATGGCTGCCTCATTCTTAGCCATATGACTGACTGCAGGAAGTGTCTGTCCCTAGTTGCCCTGCTGTCTGCTCTGAGTGGCATCTGAGGGAGTGGTGTAGTAGGGATAGGGAATGCACCAATAAGCTGCTGCTTGTTTTGGGGGCTTCCTTATGATGTTTCTAGCTTTGTGAAAAGGCATTTATTTAAAGGATATTAATTTTGTGTTTAGTTTTATGATTTTAATGCCCTTTGATTTGATGATGTCCCATTAATTATATTGTTCCTTGATTTTGAAATTTAGGTTACTCATGTTACAGTGAAGTTTCAGAAAGTCTTGTTTGAAAATAAGATTTAACAGTTTTATTACATTTTTTGGGTCAGATTCAGAAACACGAGTTGATCTGAAATTTATGTACCCGGATCCTCCAAGAGATCATTACACCTTAGAGATTCAGCAGCAGGCCCTGCTGAGAGCGCAGCAGAAGAGACTAAATAGACTGAAAATGCAGGAAGGTGCTGAAGGTGAGAAATAACCATTACTGTTTCCAATAGGATCAACGGGTTTTGTTGTCCGCCTTCTTCCTCCATCTTTTGTATTGATTTCAGTCCCAAGCAGGCTCCTTCTATTGGCAGCTCTCTGATCTTGTGGCCCTTTGGTCGCTAGTCCCAGAAAAGGCTCTGACTGGCGTGGCTGGGGTCAGGTATCCATGTGTGAGCAGGGCCTCGCCATTCACTATAACTAGGAGGACTGAGGGCCTGGACTAGGCCCTGTGCCACCAGGAACTAGGATCCAAGGGGAGGGTGCTGTGCAAACACGTCAGTGCCCTGTAGGGCATTTCTCTATTGTGTGTGCCTGTTTTAAGTTTTGATATGGCATTAAGTCTAAAGCATCAGCTTATACTCTGTTGGAGAAGTTAGATGCTAAAAAGTGTAAGGGTGGTGAATGCTGCAAGGGAGAGATCTAGGGTTCCTTGGGGTGTCAGTGGGGGCAGGGGTGGTCAGGCACCTGGAGGCAGAGAGGAGCTAGTTGCCTCAGAGCATTGATAGCCCCTGTTGACGGGGTGGGTGACCGCATGACCCCCACACATCTTTCTCCAGCTCTGTCAGCCTTCAGGCCTTGAGGGTGGTCATGGGACATGAGTCATAAAAATGCAACCGTTAGGTAACCAGATTATGAAGCAACGGTCCTATCAGTTGTACTTAGGAAAATCTCAGCCCCTACCTTGGCGGGCAGGTGTGGCCTGCACATCTGAGGAGCCGTTCTCCACCACATGAGACCATCACAGGGGTAAGAGGTACGGGGCACTTTTGGCCCTGTCACAGGTCAACATGGGAAATGACTGATACAGGGAAAATTTTCCCTCCATCTGATACAGAATTTTAACCAATGGTTTCATAGATCACCCTATGACGGCAGAATAATCCAAATTCTGTGATGAATAGTGGGCATGTTGTCAGGAGAGAAGAGAGAAGCAAGTGCATTTTTCAATGTTTATCTGTTTTAGTGGAATTTATCTTTAGGAGACCCAAAAGTAGTCCCCAGTTCGACACAGGTGCATTTTGGCATGGAGGGTATCCATTCCCCACGGCAACCACCCGCAGCTCTAACAAACACTATGATGACTTAATTCATAAGAATATAGTTTAACTATAAAATGATTACAAGCATATCTATAAAATATTCTGAGAAGTAATACAAATACAGGCTATCTTTGGCCGTCTGTTTATTCCCAACGGCAGTATCTAAATGGAGAAAATATACTATTCAAAGGAACACGTAGGGACACTGCTCAAATTATAGAGGGGCCTTTGGGATACCTAATTCAAAATTTTGCCCCTGGAACCAGGGACCTGGAATTGGGTTATCTTCCTTTAATCAGATGTGAGGAGGCCCCCTGTTTAACTCTGCTTAACAAATTTCTGCAAATTGTAGAACTGTGAGAGGATGATGAAGAATCCTGCATTGCTTTCTTTTCCTGTAGGCATCAGCTTCAAGTTCACAATGATTTTACTTCTCATATTCATTAATGTGAATGGGAGAATTTTATCCAACTAGAATGAATACTGGGTTATATTTATTAATAAGCAAGGAATATCTTAAAAAGTCTGTAAAGTCTGTAATGTGAAGTAATTTCTATCAGATAGTCACAAAGATACTCTAAATTTTATTTTACTTTTTAAATGTTTTCTAACCTTTTCATTTGTTTTTGTTCTCCATTGACTACAGTGGACTTGGATGCCATCCCAAGCGCTAAAGTACAAGAGCACAGAATGGTAAGGGACCAGTTCTAATTTTTCAAGCTAGTTTTTGGGGGATAAAATTTTTAGGAACATGACAAGTGAGTATTCCAATTTTGAATTTTTAGGCATATTAAATTAAGGATTTAAAATCTTGTCTCATCAGTGTAGTGGGTAGCTAAAGGTGCCAGTAGAGAAAGTATATTGTAAGAGCTAAGAACAAGACCCTAGAGCTAGGCTGTTCAAATAGTTAAGAGTTCAGCTGTGTGACTTCAGGTAAGTTATTTAATCTTTCTGTGACTCAGCATCCTAATCTGTGAAATGGGACAACTGTACTTGCCTCTGAGGTGGCTGTAAGAATTAAATTCATTAATATTTGCAAGGCACAAAGGGACAGACCTAGCATGTAATAATTAAATGCTTATTAAATAAGTAATAAAGAGCTCAAGGCTTGTGAGAATTGAGATATTACATTGAAAGTCCCTAGAATAGGACCTGGCCCATAATGAGTGTGCAGTATAAGCGTTTGCTGTCAATATTAGCTGCAGGTCAGGCCTATAAAGAAAATAAGCAAGGTAAGGATGTCACTCATCCTGAGGAGGAACTTCTGTGCAAAGACTGAAGAAAAGGAACGGATGAGCCATTTTCACACAACAAATATTTACTGAATACTTACTATGGACCAGGTACTATTCTAGGTGCTGGAGATAAAGGAGTGAACAATACTAACAAAAATCCCTGCCCTCTGGGGACTTACTTTCTGGTAAGAGGGAGAGACAATAAATATATAATATATATAGTACCTTCAGTTGTGGGGTTCTGGGGAAACTGATAGCTGGGGAAGGGGGTGCTGGGAGTTTCAAGGTGAGACAGTTTACAGTTTGAAATAGAGTGGTCGGGGGGGGGGGGTCACCAAGTAGGTAACATTCAAATGAAGACCTCAGGGAGGTGGGACACATCTATAGGAAGGAGAGGCCCCAGGCCGGGCAAGGCTGGGCGCATGCAAGGAGCAGAGAGACGGTCTGGGAGGCTTGAGAACCCTGAGTCCTCGTGGGAGAGAGGACAGGCTGGACTGCAGGGCGTCACAGGCTGTCACAGGATATTGCCTTCTACGTGCTGAATGTATTGGGAGTTTCCAAAGTTTTTGAGCAAAGGAGGGGTGTGATTTATTTCATGTTTTATCACGATCACTGACTGCTATTCATTGAGAACAGATGGAGGGGACAGGACGCTCCTGCTGGGATTTTGTGAGAGACCAGCTGACGCAGCCAGGGCTGGAGAAGTGCAAGCAGTCAGAAGCGGCTGGCTTTACTCTGAAAGGAGACCTGATAGGCTTTTTGATGTAATGAATGTGGGGCATGAGAGGTCTCAAGTTTTTGGTTGGGAGTTGCTATTTACAGAGGTTGAGAAATAGAAAAAAGTTTAGGGCTGGGGGAGAAAACCCGGAACTTAGTTTTAGACGTGGTAAGTTGGAGAAGCCTATTAGACTAACAGCTGGAGCTTGCAAGTTGATAGACAAGAGGCAGAGTTCAGGTGAAAAGATCGAGTTTAGAAATAAATTTAATCTTCACACACATTAACAGTACAGGTAGCATTATCCTCATTTTGAGAGAGAGAAGTAAAGCCCAGCTAGGTGGCTAGTTGCTCAGGGTTAGAAGTTGGTAGCTGAGGGTGCTTGGTTTTAATCTGATAACGATAACAATGTTGCTAATAGCTACGGCAGCGACACTGTACCGGTGCCAGGTACTTGACATTTATTTCTCTGAAGTTCACACCAAGGCATGCTTATCCCTGTGTATATGAGAAAACCTCAGTGAGGAGTAAAACCCAGATTAGAACCCAGGCTGGACCCTAGAGCTCCCTGTCTCCAGGCTGTGTGGCCTGAGCTGTGCCGACACCTATTCCTGAATCCTCTGCAGGTCGGTAGGCTTCTTTATAGGTGGCAACCACATTTCTCAGTGAAAATATACTGAAATTTAACATTTAGATTTTTGGTTAAAATGATACCACCATATTCTGTTGAGCAGAAACTCAGCATAAGCCAACAGTTTACCTTTGTTTTGACAAAAAAGCTCAATTTTGGGGTCATTTTCCTAGAAACTGGATGAGATGGGAAGATTGCCACAGAGAGGATAGGGCCTAGGTGCACTCACGCACTCCGCTCAGCTATGTGAGGGGTGGTGATGCAGCAGAAGAGAGGGTGGGCAACAGCAGCTGGTTCAGACCATTTGATAAACATTAGATGCCATTATCCTCATCACAATTATTATCAAGCTAGAAAGCAGAAGTAGAGTCAATGGGTGTTAAAAAGGAGATTTAAATTCAGTGTGTGGAAGAATTCAGTGAAACCAAAAAACTTTCTCATAATTGTGCTATGTATCAGTGGAATGTGTTACATTAAAAAAATGACAGCTCTTAACTAGAGTTTTTTAGTACATTCTAGAAATATGGTGGGAGGTGCAGGGCAGTGAGGTTACCTCTCATTTTGAGAGCTCATGACAAGCCCCACGCTAGCATTTTTTTAACCCTACCTTCTGTGGCTCTAGATCTGTGCTATGCCTTCGTGGTGACAGCTGTCACATAAGGCTGCCATTATAGAGGGCAGGCCTCTCTCTCTCCCCATGGGACCATGATCTACTCCAGAGCAGAAATACTTTTACTCCTTTTTGCATCTCCACTTCCTAGCATGGAGGAAACAGTGCACTATACAGATTTAATGAAAGATGGAATGAATCTCAACAATGGTTTAAAGATTTATAATGTTCAGTTGGGTTCATTACTTCATACTCTATTTTCATCACCAGTAACATAATCCTTAATGAAAGGGTTTTTCCTATGTTTTCTGAGCATTGGAATGTAATTTTGGAAGGAAACAGCAAGTCCTACTTCTCGCCATCCTATTTTGCTAAGTTTTTGGATAGCTGGAAACATATGCCTAATAAAAATAGTAATTAATATATGATGTTTCTTTTAGCCCAGAGATGATGCTAATGATTTCTTGAAAAATTCATTATTGGAATCTGATAGTGCTTTTATTGGTGAGTATATTTATTTTACCAATCTATTTGTTACAAAACATGGCTTATAACTTTTCCAAATCAGAATAATTAAAATTAACTTAATGAGTCATAGGAAGGACTTCTAGTCCAGATGGTGGCAAAGCTAAATGCTGTGCTTCTTTCCTCCCACAACCACATCAAAATTACAACCAAATTATTAAAAAAAATGGTCATTGAGAACCACCTGAAGGCTAGCTGAGCAGAAATCCTACAACTAAGAATTTAAAGCAGCAGCCACATCGAGACTGGTAGGAGGGGTAGAGACATGGAATGGGCAGGACCCACACACAGTGGGTGACGAAGAAATCGGGAGGGATGTCTTGGCTGCAGAGGTTCCCTCTGGGGAACAGGGGGTTCCAGCTCCACATGGCATGTTCCAGCCTGGGACACCAGTGCTGGAAAGAGGAGTCCCCATAACATCTGGCTGTAAAAACCATTGGGGCTTTTGGGGTCCCAGGCGTTTCTCTTGAGGGGCCCGTGCCTGGACTCTCAAGTTCAACTTGCTTTAAGCTTGCAGGGGCAATAGCTTGAAAAGTGCCAGGGATACAGGGGGTGGAGCTGAATTCACTAGCTTCAGGGTGAGGGCTGGAGGGACAGGGGTCACGATGGCTCTCTGCGGGGAAGAAAGTGTGAGCAAGTGTCACTGTTCCTTTGCTGCAGGCTGCCACCAAATCTAAGCCCCCCATTAACCTGGCTAATACTGTCCACCCCACCCAACAAACATGCTTCACATAAGTGACCTGTCTCAGCTCATACTGTGGATTCTCCTAAAAATCTCTAAAAGGTACATAAACCCCTAGAAGAGCAGTGCTGGCTTCTCTGTAGCCTGTACCTCTTTCTAAGTGGCCTCAAGCCTTGCAGAAGCAGTGACTAGTCTGAACTCACATTGTAACAACCATGAGGTGGCCAGGCACTGGGCAAGAAGAGCAGACGCAACATTGGTGCCTGAGAACCCAGCTCTCTCCCTTGACTGTAGAAGAGCCTGGCAGCAGCGGTGGAGATGTGTCCACATCCTCCTGACTACAACACAGTGGTGCCAGCTGCTGTAGGGAGCCAGGCAGCAGTGGGCTCAGGAACCTGGCTCCCTCACACTGGGCACATCCCCTACCATGGTGGTGGTTTCCTGATACCCAGGTCTCCTGGACAGAGCAGAAACACTGACCTCCCTGGTCACCCAAGTGACAACTGCACAATCACAGCAACGCCCCCCATCACCACCCAGAGGTGCAAGTAGAACATGTAAGAGGAAGCAAAAAATTATGCTTTAGCACTATTTACTGCATATAAAGAAGAGACCTCTAATTATCCTCCTACTGAATTGATAAAATAAAAATGGTACCTAAGAAAGGTATTACTAATTCAAATGTGCCTTCAGAGGAACAACCTATCAATCACACAAACCACCAAGGTAACATGGTAACATAAAGAAAATGACAGTTCTTCAGAAATCAAACTCTAAGTCATGGAAAACTGGGATATGAATGATAAGAGAATTCAAAATAGCAGTCACAAAAAATCGAGACACAAAAGACCTCAGAAGGGCAGTTTCATTGAATAAAATTAATGACCAGGAGTACTTTACCAACGAAATTGAAACTTTGAAAAAGAAGTTCTGCAGCTGAAGAATTCAATAAATGAGATGAAGAATGCATTGGAAAGTATTGGAAATAGAGGAGAACACATGGAAGAGAGAATTAGTGAGCTCAAGATAAAAATCTAGAAACAATTCAGGTGGAAGATGAGAACTAAGATTTTTTTTAAATGAAAGAACTCTACAGGAACTATGTGATTCTATTAGAAAGGGCAACATAAGGATAATGAGTGTCACAGAGGAAGAGGAGAGGGAGAAGGGAACAGAAAGCCTAGTCAAAAAATAATTCATGAGAACTTCCCTAACTTTGGGAAGGAACTGGACATATAAATACAAGAAGCTACTAGAATACTTAAATTATCTCAATGCAAAAAAAAAAAAAGAAAAAGAAAAAAAGAAGAAAACGAGAGATGTTCTTCAACAGATTATATTGAAAAAGTTAATTATAAAGGATTTTCAAGGCAGTCATGGAAAAAGAGTAACTACAAAGGAAACCCTGTCAGGTTATCAGATTTTTCCGCAGAAACCCAACAAACTAGGAGACTAGAATCATATATTTAACACATTGAAAGATAGAAACCACTAGCCAAGAATAACATCTAGAAAATTTCTCCTTTGTATAAAGAAGAAATAAAGGATTTAAATAAAACAAAGCTTAGGTAATTTACTGTGAGAATTGCATTATAAGAAATGTTGAAAGGAGCTTGCTTCTACCTGAAAGAAGATCACAGTGCACAAAACTTGGAGTCAGGTGACAGACAAAAGCAGAAAATTGCAACTCTTTTATTATAGGGTGTTAAACGCTTGTATAACATAAAGGTTAAAGGGGGGGGAAGCATTAACATAACTATAGCAACTGCAGTTTGGTAAGGAACACACACAGACAGGCATAATTTGTGGCAACAAAAAGAGGAAGAAGAGGATAGAATTTGTATAGGTGAATGAAGACAAGATGCTCGAGAAGAAAAAGGACTTTCTAATCCATGAGATGTTTGATAAAAACCTCATAACCACAAAATCCAGAGCTGAGACATGAAACATAAAAAAAAAAAAGATAGAAAAATGGAGAAAAACATAGAAAACCGAACTATGAGAACAGACAGTGGCAGAAGGAAAAAGAAACAATAGTGATACAGAGCAATGAGAAAACAAAAGATAAAATGGCAGTAAGTCCTTAGATATCAGTAATTGACCTAAATGTAAATAGACTGAAGTCACCAATTAATAGACAGAGACTAGCTGGATGGATTAAAAAGCAAGACCTGACTATGTGCTGCCTTTCAGGAGACCATCTCAGTTTCAAAGACAAACACAGACTCAAAGATAAGGTGTGGATGATGATACTCATAGCAAATAGTATCCAGAGAAAAGTGAGTGTAGCCATACTTATATCTCGTTACCAACCTGGGAGCACCAAAATATATAAAGCATGTGCCCTGACTGGGAATCAAACCCGTGATCTGTTGGCTTGCAGGCCGACACTGCAACCAATGGGACCACACCAGCCAGGGCTAAAGCAATTATTGTTAGATGTAAAGAGAGACATAGATAGCGGTGCATTAATAGGAGGAGACTTTAACATCTCACTTGCACCAATGGACAGATCATACAGACAGGAAGTCAACAAGGAAACATCAGCCTTAAATGACACAGAATATTAGATCAGATGAACAATGAATATTTTATAAGACACATTAGAACAGTAGATATTTATAAAACTTTTCATCCCAAAACAACATAATACATTCTTCTCAAGTGCACATGAAACATTCTCAAAGATAGACCATATGCTGGGACACACAACAAGTCTCAATAAATTTAAGAAGACTGAAATCACACCAAGCTTCTCCTTCCACCACAACAGTATGAAACTAGAAATCAAGTATAAGTAAATTACAAGACAGAAAAGTCAACATACGAAAGTCTGTAGTGTTTTTATATATTGACAATGAACTATCAGAAAGAGAAATGAAGAAAACAATTCCATTTATAGTTGCAACAAAAAGAATAAAATACCTAGAAATAAATTTAACAAAGGAGGTGAAAGATGTGTACACTGACAACTATAAGACATTGAAAGAAGTTGAAGACACAGAAGAAATAGAAAGATACTCTGTGTTCTTGGACTGGAAGACTTGACATTGTTAAAATGTCTACATTACCTAAAGCAATCTACAGAGTCAATGCAATCCCTATCAAAATTCTAATGGCATTATTCTCAGAAATAGAACAGTATTCCTGTGGAACCACAAAAGACCTCAAATAACCAAAGCAATCTTGAGAAAAAAGAACAAAGCTGCAGAAAGCACATGCCTCAATTTCAAATTATACTACAAAGGCATGGTAATCAAAAAAGTATGGTATTGGCAGAAAAAGACACAGACCAGTGGAACAGAATTTACAGCCCAGGAATAAACCCACATATATGTGGGCAACTAATTTACAGCATAGGAGCCAAGAATATACAATGGAGAAGGGAAAGTCCTTTAAACACATAGAAGAAAACATAGGCACTGAGCTTCAAAAACATTTTTTCTTTGTAATGTTTTGGGGACTTTGACTCCAAAGGCATGGGGAACAAAAGCAAAAAAAAAAAAAAAAAAGTGGGATTGTAGGAAACTAAAAATTTCTGCACAGCCAAAGAAACCATCAACAAAATAAAAAGGCAGCCAACTGAATGGGAGAGGATACATGTAAATGATACTTCCAATAAGGAAGTACTGAAAAGATAAATGTACCCCCATGTTCAATGCAGCATTATTTACAATAGCCAAGATTGGAAATAACTTGAATGTCCATCAATGGATGAGTGGATAAAGAAGATGTGATAATAAAACATATAATATATACACAATGGAATGGAATGTGAAAAAAAAAAAAGATGAAATGTTGCCATTTTGAACAATGTGGAAAGATCTTAAGGGATTATCTTAAATGAAATCAGAGGGAAAGGGACAAAATCCATATGATTTCACTCATATGTGAAATATAAAACAAAAAAGTAACATGAACTAAGAAAAAAACCAAACAGATACAACAGAATGGGGGCTACCAGTGGGGAATGGGGGTGGGGGGTAATGTGAAATGGGTAAAGTGGTTCAGACAGAGGGTAATGGATGGAAACTAGACTTTTGGTGATGAACATGCATTAGAGTACACAGGTATCAAATTATAATGTTGTACACCTGAAATTTGTTATTAACCTATGTTACCTCAGTAAAAAAATAAAACCCCCAAATACCCCACAATATCACATGAGCAGTCCCCTAAAAAGAAATAAATCTAACCCCCCTCAAAAAATATTAATATGAGGACAACTACAAACTTATGAAAAAAATAAAAGTAAATAAATGGAGAGATACTCAATGTTCGTGGATTGGGAAACTCAGTATTATCAGTACAGTATTCTCTCACTTATTGCAGGTATTACATTCTAGATGCCCTCCTGCGACAGGTGAAAATCTGCGAAGCAGGAACCTTATATTTATTTTAGTATTTATATATATTTTAAGGCTTTATAAACCCTTCCCACACACTTATAAACCATTCCCAGTCCCTTATTAACCTTTCCCACTCCCTTATTAACCTTTTCCACACTTTTATAAACACTACTTATGTTCTTAAACATATTCTACACTCTTAAACCTACGTAACTTTAACAACACACATATACAGTACCATAAAATCCTGCGATATAGCAAAAAATCCATGATAAATAATTAAATATAATATTTTAAAAAATCCCGCGATACAGTGAGGCCGCGATAAGTGAACCGTGATATAAAGAGGGACTACTGTATATCCATTCTTCCTAACTTGATCTATAGATTCAATGCAAACCCAGTCAAAATCCCAGCAAGTTATGTTGTGGATAACTGATTCTAAAGTTTATATGGAGAGGGAAAAGAGCTAATACAATATTGAAGAAGAAGAGAAGTGGAGGACTAATGCTCCGTGACTTCAGGACTTACTATAATATTACAGTAGTCAAGACAATGTGGTGCTGGCAAAAGAACAGATGAGGGTTGGACTGTGGTGTCCGGAAATAGACCCACACAAGTACAGTCACCTGATCTTTGACAAGAGAGCAAAGGCAGTGCAACTGAGGAAAATAATCTTTTCAATAAATGGTGCTAGAACTGGACACCTACACAGAAAAAAAAAAAGAAAGAAAGAATCTTAATGAAGACCTTACATCCTTCACAAAAATCAACTAAAAGGGACCTTATATCTAAATGTGAAACACAAAACTATAAAACTTCTGGAAGATAACACAGGAGAAAAGCTACATGAACTTGGGAATGGCAGTGACTTTTTCGATACAACAATAGTACAATCCATGAGATAAATAATTGATAATTAGACTTCATTAAAAATCAACGTTCTGTAAAAGAATGTCAAGAGAATGAGAAGACAATGCACAGTGAAAAAAAAAATTTGGAAAAGATACCTTTAGTATAGGACTGTTATCCAAAATATCAAAAGCACTGTTAAAGCTCATGAGTAAGATAAGAATAACCTAATTAAAAGATGGGCAAAAGATCCAGCAGACACTTAATTAAATAAGCATATGAATAGATGCTCCACATCATATGTCATCAGGGGAATGCAAATTAACACAGCAATGATTAGAATGGCCAAAATCTAAAACATGACACCACCAAACACTGGAGAGGATATGGAGCAACAGGAATTCTCACTCCCTGGTGGAGGGACTACGAAGAGGTACAGCCACTTCAGAAGACACTGAGGTGGTTTTGTACAAAAGTAAACATTCTCTTACCGTACCTTCCAGCAATCGCACCGCTTGGTATAAATGTCTAACCACTATGCTGTACACCTGAAACTAATATACTATTGAATATCAGTTACAATTGAACAGTTTTAAAAATTAAAAAAATACTGACAATATCAAATGTTGGTGAAGATATGGGGAAACTAGAACTTTGTCATAATGTAAAATGGGTAAAACCACTTTTGCATATGGTTTGACAGTTCCTCGAAAAGGATAAATGTTGAATTACCCAGCAATTTCACTCCTAGGAATACACCCCAAAGAAATGAAAACATGACCATAAAAAGACATGTCCATTAATATTTCATAATTGCATTAATAGTTGCCAACTAGAAACAATTTAAATGTCCACAGATTGGTGAATACTGTTCACCAGTGAGAAAAGAATGAACTACTGATATGTTGCACCATAAATGAACCTCGAATACATGCTAAGTGAAAGATAACATATTACGTTGTATAATTACACTTATGTGGAATGTCAGGAAAGGTAAATCCATTGAGATGAAAGCAGACCAGTGTTTCCATGGGGCTGGGCAGGTGGGAATGGGGAATGATTGCCAGTGAGCACAAGGGAACTTTCTGAAATGATAAAAATGTTCTTAAACTAGACTATAGTGATTGCACAATTCTATAAAAATCATTGAACTCTGTTCATTTATAGTGGGTGAATTTTATTATATGTAAATAACATCTCAAAGCTAATAAAAAGTAGTCTTGGTTTAGCTAAGATCTGAAGTGGGGAATGTCTGACTTCTCCCTGGTGTGGTCCTTCTAGGTGCTTTTGGAGAGACTTATCCCGCCTTTGAAGAGGGTGCTGTCCTCCCGCCGTCACAGCTGCCCTCTGCAAGGGAGCGCAGGAGGAGCAAATTGAAAGGACTGGCCTTTGTATGTATGAAATGCCCTTTTCTTCTCTCCCTTTTCAGTTTAGGTTGTCTGGGTTCCAACCCTTGCTAAACTGGTGTGGCCCAATAAAAAGTACTTGCGCCCTGGCTGGGTGGCTCAGTTGATCAGAGCATCATCCTGATACGCCATGGTTGTGGGTTCAATCCCCAGTCAGAGCACGTACAAAAAGCAACCAATGAATGCATAAATAAGTGGAACAAATCAATTTTTTTCTCTCTCCCCCTCTCTAAAATCAATTTTTAAAAAAGTACTTGCTCTGATGTGGTGGACACAGGGTCTGAACCTAGGCTCTACCAGCGAACAGCTGGATGACCTTAAGCAGGTCACTGAACTCAATGCCTTGGCTTCTTCGAGGTAGTATTTTCCCATCTCCCAGGGTGGCTTTAAGCGTAAGCCTAGTACCTGGCACAGAGTCTCTGCCTTATAAATATTAATTCCTTACCCTAACTTCCCTCTTTCCACCTGCAGAATATATGGATTTCAGGGAAGCCACAGAAGCAACTGATAACCATTTACTGGAAAGCCTGCTACATTATCACATAGACTTGCCCAAAGTCAAATTGATAGGAAGGCTGATACTCACAGAACATGTGTTAATGTTTTTAAAGTGTTGTAACACGTGCAGACTTTGGAGCCCTTAGTACATGTCCCAACATGGTCACTTCTTTGTTGGGTAAGCATCTTAAGGCAACTTCTTAAACTCCGTGTGTATTGCCTTATATATAACATGGAGATAGTTACAAAACACATGTGGAGCATTTAGTACTGAGTCTAGTATGTCACCAAATGACAAATGCTATTATTAAATTATATGTACAGCTTCATCAGGTGGCAATAACTTTGTTTTCCTAGTAACCACTAATCAACTTTCTGTCTATAGATCTGCCTTCTCTGGACACATAAATGACATCATACCATATATGGTCATTTGTGACTGGCTGTTTTTCTTTCAAGGGTCATTAAGTTATAGCATGTCAGTATTTGATTCCTTTTTATTCCTGAACACTATTCCATTTATGTATAGTCCACATTTTTAAATCCATCCTACACCTGATGGACACTTAGGTTGTTTCCACTTTTTGTTATGAATACTGCTGCTTTTAACATTCGTGTACACTTTTTCTTTTTTTATGTTTTCATCTCTTCTGCATATATACCTAGGAGAATTGCTGGGTTATATGGCAACTATGTTTTCTACCTTTATCCAGTCTGGTAGTGTTCCATGTTATCACAAATGTAATACCTTCATCTCAGCCTCTAGTTAGAATATATGTTTTATTCTGTTCATCACATTGTGTACTTATCAAGGGCAAGAACATGTTTTGATTCATTTAATTTATTCTGAACATATTTTATGTTACGGGTCATTTCTGAAGTTCTGTTTTCTGACTACAGGATAACAGTCGTCCTAATGTACCACCAGATGGTCTCCCTTTAAAATCTGTATCCAGTATAAACATTGATCAGATTAGAATGAGAAATGAGGAACGGATGCGAAGATTGAATGAACTTCAAAATAAGCCTATTAATACAGGTAAATGGCCAAGTGTAAGGGCCTATAGCACATTTTGTAAGGACTTTTAACCTGCTTACATGGAAGTTTTCACTTGTGGTTGGGAGACTGAGGCAAAGAGTTTTGAAATCCTTTTGAGTTGTGGGGCCTGTAACACAGCTATCCAGCAAAACCAGCATTCAGGTTTAATTTTACAATAGATTCTTTCTACCAGAGAGGCTATATCTTTTTCTGAGTGGATTCTAAACAGATAAAACTTTTGCTTATAAAAATATCCAGGCCTTGCTTTCAGCAGGGAAAATGATCATTAGTATCAGAATCACACTTCCCTTACTAAAGTGAGAGATTATCAGAAATGAACAACTTTGAGTTTTTTATATAATATATACATTATAAATTTGTAGTACTACAAAGAAAATTGTTTTACCTTTAAAAAACATTTTTAGAGAGAGGGGAAGGGAGGGAGAGAAACATTGATTGGTTGCCTCTCATACATGCCCCTACCGGGGACGAACTCGAAACCCAGACATTTGCCCGATCGGGAATTTGGCAACCTGACTCTGTGCTCTGCGGGGTGACGCCCAAACAACTGAGCCACACTGGTCAGGGCTTTTTCACCTTTTTACTTGGCTTTCAGTACTGTAGACACAAGTAGCCTCAGGTTAATATCTTTTTTGTAAATCAAAGTTTAGTCTTCTCATCATGTTGGGCTTTGCTATCATTGCTTTGGTGACAAGCAGGTTAAAGCTGGTTCATCAGGCACAGGCAGGCAGGACAGCTCCTTAGGCAACCAGTGCCCTCTTCAGCCAGCGCTGGTCCACCTCTGTAATGCTGACGTTACTGGTTGTCAGGGCAGTGGGGCAATTTTATAGTGCATAATTTCCATTTCATTGTTAGTTTTAACGAGCAGTAGTCTAGTTGGACAGTTTTCTCTAGTCTGTTGAGCTACATTACAATCACTTTCTTATTGCAATTTTCGTAAGATATTTTTAGATCTTACCTTTATAAATACTCAGTTTAAAACTGTACTCGTGTACTCTCACTGGCAGTCAAGGTGTCATGTGTTCTGATAATTCCATACCAAATACCAGCAAACAGAAAAGCAATGTAGCACTTTTCATATCATCCTTAGGAAAATATGGAACAGTGGGAAAGCAATGCTTTCTTTAGTTAGAAAGCATTTTCTTTTAATTTGTATTGTGAGTTTCCTGTTCCTCAGTTTCTTTTAGCACCAATAAGTTGTAAATTTAACAGTGATATTTTTTAATTGAGAAGACAGAGCATTATAAGAATTTACTCTTTGAAAAGGTGTTCAACTCCTAAACTTTTTCTTTTAACATTGTCCTTTCAAACAGGAACTTTTTGGTACGATGTGGATTGATTGCTCATTAAATTGATTGCACAGGTCCTTTTGCTGGGCCAATCCTTCACAGACCAGGAGATGTAATTTACAAAAAAACAAAAAAGAAATTGACATCACAGGGTAGGAAGACAGATTTTCCTATTATTATATCTATAAGTAAAACACAGATATAGAAATTGAGTACAATCAATTCAATTAAAAAATGAAACCTAAATTAAGAGCTGTCTCTTAATGGAGTAGACACAACCACTTAGGAGGCTCTAAGAATGGAAGTAGTTTCATCCCCATCTAGAGCTTCCCTGAAATATCCTTTAATTTCCTTATAGCAATGTTGTAGGTTGGGAGTATTTCCAGTCTTATTAAATCAAAAACAAAGTTTGGCATGGTATCCACTGAGTTTCTCCTGAAGGCGACACAAAATAAAATAACTTGCACTCCTGCTGCCAAGGTAATGTTGGCTGCGGTCTCCTCTGCTGTCTTCGGGACGGATCCCTATGGTGCTAGTACCATGGAGGCACCTTCAGTTGTATTTTGTTTCATAAAATTGGCTCCCTTCCTGGGTTTGCTTTCCTGCCTCTAAAATGAGGGGTGTCTGGACAAAACCCATACAGTTTAGAACATAACATTGTGGAGAATGCAGAGCTGTACAGAGCTGTGTTCACATCACTTGCCTACCACCCACCTGAGTCATGCCTCTTGCCTCCTTTAGATGACGAGAGTTCACTGGTTGACCCTGATGACATCATGAATCATGTGGGTGATGATGGATCAAGCTCTGTAGCAACTGAACCCTGGCTCCGCCCGGGCACCTCAGAAACGCTGAAACAATTCATGGCAGAGCAGCTGGACCAAGAGCGGCAGCAGCTTCCTGGAAAGCCAGGCACTTTCAGTTGGCAGGGCCTGTCGACTGCACATGGTTAAAATAAATCTTTACTGGACTCAGCAGTGCCTTTTAAGGTGAAAGGAATGTTTACTCTGAACCTTTAATATGTGCTACTTTGACCCCTACCTGGAAGTTATTTATGTTCCTTCTGTGTATAAGGTGTATTTTTCCATGATGATGTATATTATGTACATAAATAAAAGGGCATGATTAATTTATACACTATTTAGAATTGTATAGGATTATTTTTGCACAATTTTGCCATAAATCAGGGTGGTAATGAACTCAACTGACGGTTATGTGCATCACTGTAAATTCCGCTTGTTGGTAAGGTGAGTAAACACGAGTATCTCAACAGTCCTGTGAGATCAGAGCCTGTTACATGCACACCTGTTACTGCTATGGGAAATAATTCGCTGGGAAATTCATCGGCTGTAGCTGTGACTATTCCAGTTGCTATGTAATGAGAGAATCAAATTATTTCCCTGTCACTTATAACTACTAATTCAGTATAAATGATGGGAGTCATAACTGATTTTATTCCCATGAGCCATGTACTAAATGTTACACCTTTCTGCCTCTATTTTTGTGCCAATGAAGTTTACTTATTTATATGATTTAACTTCTTCTTGGTAGAAGAAATAAATTATATTTTATTACCAATGTTGACTTCTTATTTTAACTAGAATTGATGTTTCGAGACAGGGTGTTCTAGAAGTTGAAGACAGGCAGGGACACCCAGGGTCAAGGACAGGCTGGAATCCTTGCTGTACACCATGGACCCTTCAATAAGTGACTCGGTCTTTTTAGTCACTCTCATAAGAGGTACCTTTTAAAAAGATTAATTTAAACTTTGGGAAATAAATATTTAGCGTCTTTAGCACCACGACAGCTGAGTACACCACAGGCACTGCTTTCTGCACACTTTCTTCCAATTAATGGCAGAGAAGATCAGATACATTTACCTCAAGTGTGAAATTTCTGATACTCTGAATTTCATCTGCATGTGAATTTTATACTCAACTTGTAATCTAACCATTGCTTATTTTACTCTAAAGATTTTTCTTCTGATATCTTCACCTGAAAATTAGATGAAGGCCTCTTGTCTCTTCTAGAGAAAGTCTTGCTACTATACTATACCATGAAATAACAAACTGCCAGGTTATTTGAAACACTTACCTCTTAGACAGTCCAGAAGGTAATGGAGGCTCCGAGAAACTAGGTAGGGGACTCCCAGCTATAGGGTCCAGCTAGGCTGAAATGGGGCTCCATCTTGCGGGTAATAAATATAGTTGACTTATAAAAATGCATAGTTCAGAAACTACTCATTATCTAAGAGAGGTGTTAGAGCAAAGACTGAACACTTAACCTGTTTTTGAACACAGCCCTCAGAGAAATTATCTTGATGTATTAATTTTCCTTGTCAATGCCACTGTACCACACGACTTGAACTGACTTCTAGGACACACAATGCCCTACTGCCAACAGCCCCGGTGGGGACATTACTGCTTTTTCTCGCTATTCAAATAATGTAGCATTACTCTGGGTTATCAATAAATACACACAAAATATTAAATTATGAATATCCTATGGTTGAGAAAGTAGGGTGTAGGGGAGAATCTAATGTCAGAAGCTGGAAAGAAAATTTTAGAACTAAAGAATACTGAATTTGTAGTTCTGGCAGAAAATATCCTTCCCCTAATTGTCTTTTAATTAAAACAAACAAACAACAAAACAAAAAAATCAATAAAACATGGGGCTATGAATTACACAGGTTTTGATTGCATTGGTGAAATAATCCAAAAACTTTATTGATCTATAACCTGATTAGAATATGCCAGATGAGAATCAATATTGTACAGGAAGTTGTACAGAATTTTTTACATAGAAAACTTTACATCTGTACCATATACATTTTATCCATCTGAAAAAATTTTCTATATCCACTGTTAATATGGAATGCTTGACAATCTTGTCATTTTAACCACCCAAGCACAATTCACAGTATGAATACATTTCCAGTAAATCTAACCTCCCCAAACCATGCCAGAGTTGTTACTCTAATATATTGAACATTAAATTCTGTACATAGAGTAAAATCTACATCAAGCCCCGCCACCCAAAAGAAAAGAAAGTGACAGCGACCTAGATTCATTTTGCAGTGATTCAAGTTTCAGTCCATGAAGGATCATTCTATTTTAATGGCTCATCTTTAAAAGCCCTAAGAGAAGTATATTACAGGTAGTTATGTCAATAGGAATATTCTCTACCCTTTTTGTTGTTGATCATGACAGGTGTCGGCCACAACAGTTTCTGGGTATGTTAAACCTTCAAAATTACCAACCCCCTCCCAAAGGGCAAAACCAAAATCCCCACAAAATAAAAAAAGACAAAAATTTCAACCCAAATTCTTAGTGCATTTGACAAATTAAAGGTATTTAGCAAATGAATAAGAAAATAAAGAAATAAAACAGTGCAAAGAGAACTATATAATGTTTAAGATTTTTATATTACAGACCTGCATCTCTGTACATTTTTCACAGAAGGATGATTACCAGAATCTCAGATAGCCTGAGTGTGCAAAAATTTCAGAGTAAGAATACCATAGTTGCTAAATATCTTTTCCCATGAACAATAGTTTCTTCTACCCCTACTCCCCAATTATAAACATTTTATCCTTCAAAATACAGCTCTCCTGAGTTGTACTTCTTGCAGAAGTTCAAATCTTTACATCTATAGTTCTTTGGGTAAGTTTCACCTCCATACCTGCCAAAAATATGTGGGGCTCTTCCTGCCGCTGAGGACAAGGAAGGACACATGAGCATAAGCTGACAACGGACATGGCTTTCTGCTCAACATAAGCCCAACATGACAAACTGGACCCATCACTGAAAGGAACTGGAGAGTTGTAATATTGAGTCCTAGTTTCTAAGCATCTTTACCAGTAACCCTTAGACAATGAAATTCAGAGAAGCCATTTTACAGGTAGGAAACCTCAGCTCCAGGGTCCTTTTAAAGAGCAAAGGGATGTAAACGCCAAGAGAAAAATATTAAGTTCCCATCATTGCTTGTGTATTCCAAGTTCCTGTTCAGATCGTTGTGATATCTGAAAAACGACTCCAATTCGCAGAAAAAATCTTCTAAGGACAGCACGAAGTTCAGGAATCAAGTCAAATTGCATAATTTCACATAAGAGAGGGTAGTAGAATGATGCATGAGCTTTAAACTGGGAGGGAAAATGAATTTTTCCGTTAGTGGTGCTGCATTCCAAACCACAGAACCTAAAACTCCCTTTGGTGTCAAATCTGTGGGGTGAGCACTGACCACTGAAAACAGGAAAGTGTCTGTGTGAAGCAATGATGCACTGATCATGGAACTGAAAGACTACAGAGGTTTCCAAAAGATTCACTTCCCATAAACCTTCACTTAGTGATCTGCCTTATTTAAAAAAAATTTTCCACTACATTTCCTTGACAAACTTTCAGTATTTATCCTTGTTTCTTCCAGGTAATAAATAAAAGAAAGAGGCCCAGTAGGAATTACAGCTGAATTTTTATAAGCTACATATGCATTACTGAAACTATCTTGTTAAATGAAAATTTAATTCTCAGGCAAAATTCTACCTAACATTGCAATACAAACTATACAATCTCCAGGCAAAGATTATATTTTCCACATTTATAGTCTGGAATTGATATACTTTGACTCTATCAAGCTAGAAATGCTGGGCTGGATACAATTTCTCATACTTACCCTGTTATCACTTATCTTTAGAACTTTAGTTAGAAACAAGAGCAGTAAGTTAGTCCAGGCCTCCCGATGACTCTCTGATGTGAGAGTAAGGAAGTAACTTAGCGCTTCGCTGCACACACTGAAAAAGAAAAGGTTCACTCTTACATGTGCTTGTATATCTACTGGTACATTCACCGAGCAAGAACAACTAAGACACGAAGGGCCCTGGCTGGGTAGTTCAGTTGGTTCAAAGAATTCTGAGCAATTTTCAACCTTTTTCATCTGGTGGCACACATAAACTAAAATTCTGCGACAAGGCAAAATTTTTTTTGCCAATTTGTCAAAAATAATAGGTATAATTTGATTCATTCACACCAAACGGCTTTTGTCATATAGGCAAGATTTGACAATCTAGGGGGAAAGAGCTAAGTGCATCTGCTAAATAGTCAGATATTGCGTGTTTCCAAAATTCTTGTGGCACATTCACCGGTGGAAAGTTGCTGGGCTAGAGTGTTGTCCCGATATACCAAAGTTGTGGGTTTAGTTCCTGGTCAGAGCACATACAAGAATCAACCAATGAATGAAGAAATAAGTGGAACAACATATCGACATTTCTCTCTTTAAAATCAATTAAAAAAAATTTTTTTAAAGAAGACATGGAAGGTAATGAGTATTAACTGTTAGGAACCAGTGTGTGTGTGTGTGTGTGTGTGTCCGTGTGTGTCCACGGAAAGTGGACTGGAATGCGCATCTGTGAACAATGACGACTTCACTGTACTAGTCAGTGAGGGTGGTAGTTGCAGTTGAGTGAGCATGTGTACTCTGTGGCATTCACATTCAAAATGACTGAGCGAGTAGAGCAATGAATCTGCATCAGATTTTGTGTTGCGCTTGAACATTCCTCCGTGGAAACTATTCAGATGATTCAGAAGGCTGCAGCTGCGGGCAACTGGTGATCAGCAGCTTCTTCACGACAACATGGCTGCTCATGCATCACATCTTGTGCAGAGTTTTCTTGTGAAACGTCAAATCACTCAGGTGACTCAGCACCCTCTATTGCCCAGATTTGGCGCCCTGTGAAATCTGTTTTTTTCCCCAAAACTAAAATCACTTTTGAAAGGGAAGAGATTTCAAACCATTGATGAGATTCAGGAAAATACAATAGGGCACTTTGATGGTGACTGGGAGAACTGTGTGAGGTGCCAAGGTGCTTGCTTTGAAGGGGATTGAGACATCGTTGTCCTATGTACAGTGTTTCTTAAATCTTGTATCTTCTTCAATAAATGTCTCTTTTTCATATTACATGGCTGGATACCTTTTGGACAGACTACCTACACAAAAACACACACACACACACTTTTTTAACCATCATTCAAGGATATATTTATTGATTTTAGAGAGACAGGAAAGGAGACAGATGGGCAGACATTGATGAGAGAGAGACATCGACTGGCTGCCTCCTGTATGTGCCCCGACCTGGGATTGAACCTGCAACTTACGTATGTGCCCTGACCAGGGATTGAACCCGCAACCTTTTGGTGTACAGGATTATGCTCTAACTGAGCCACCTGGCCAGGGTGGAACTGTTTACATTAAAGAATATCAACATAAATATTTATGTTTTCAAGTTAGAAAGAAACCAGATATTAAAGAAGCCACTGCAAATTATCAGGAAACCCACATTTCATAATTTTCTAAGTTTCACTGAATTCAAAATGAATGTGCAGTAGTACATGTGCAAGTTTGTGTCAAGAGACCTGGGCTGACATCTGGGTTGGCTCTTTCCTTCACTAGCTGGGCAAGTTTAGAATCTTCTGGGGCCTTAAAAGTCTCATCAATAAAATGGGAAATAGAGGCAAGGAGATCTTGTCTAGTTCAAAAATATATTTAACTCGTTTCTGAGACCATCTGTTCCCCCCAAAACACACAGAAATACAATTCAGATGACAGCAGTCTTTCTGAATGGCATGTTCCATCCCTAGTGTGAATTTTAACTGTTAAAGGACAGAATATTAAGTAGTCAAGTAAAAACAATGTAAAAAAAGTAACATCAAGAAAGAAAACTCCAAATATATTTTCAAACTGAACACAGGCAGGCAGGTTTTCACTTGCACAAATGATTGTTTTGTAAAAACTGAGCTCTATGAGTAAACAAAGGTTAAAAACTGTAAATCAAGTTTTTAAAATTTTAAGAAATAAAACCTTCTCCTTTGTCTTGTCTGTAACAGCAACAATAGACATGACTTGTTACTATGTCACCAACTGTGCAACAGGACAACCATCTCTAAGACTGTATTGAACGGTCACAATCAATTCCTTAGGCCCCGGTATCTGCCTGGTCCTGCAGCTCCTAATCATGGGGTGGCTGTGGACTCTGCCCCCTGCGGACCTACGTGGCCCTTTTCTGCTCCGTACCAAGCAACCACACAGGTGAAAGGCAGAAATTCAGCCAAGAGTCTTACTTTAAAAGCCTCTGCTGGACCTCCTCCCAGGCACTAACCCGGCTCTCGTCCATGTACATCCGGAAGAGGATGCGCAGCCCACAGGCCAGGCTGCTTGTCTCCTGTTTCAGAAGGTTGGGTTTGGATTTGCCTTTAAAGCCTGCGGAAAGGGGAAGTTTCCAGGGTGAATCTGGGAAGGCATCTTACATGAAGGTACAACTGACTGCAGGGCAGTGCATTTGGTGTGTGTTCAGCCTTCACGTATGCTTCTTACAAAGCAGAGCTACCCTGAGTCACGCCAAGGAGGTGTGCCCCGAGGCTCTGCAGGGGAGACCACAATGGGCTGAAGGCCCAACCGCAACATAATTTCTATATTTAGAATTTCCTCCCCTTTCAAGCTGGGAATATGACAGAAAACAACTCTTGGCCTGGGAAAGTGGAACTCTTCAAACGAAACTACTGGAAAGCCCCATGCGGCCCGCAGCACGGCTCTCGAGGAACAGAGTCGGCTGCCCAGCAGTGAGACTGTTTCCAAGGCCAGCGGTGTGAAGGGCCAAGTGTGTGCGGGAACAGGGGTCTGGGACCCTACAGGAACAGCCCTGGTAGGATGGTGGCAATAACTTGGGTTGAAGGGGAGAAGTCAGTCCAGACTACGCTTTTCTGAAGTTAGGCTGTAAAGGGAAGAGGATGAGCACAGCCACAGGTGTAATCAGGAGTTAGGCCTTCTAGATTACACTGGACAACACAAATGTAAAGCGGCCCAACATGCGCCCGACAGTGTGACATTCAGTAAATGCCAGTTCCCTTCTTTCTTTTCCTGCCACACTGCTGCCCCCACTCTCCCAGTAGCAGTTTTGCACCAAACAGGCACTGAGTATTTCTTAAATAAAACAACAATGTCAATAAATAATAAAGCTTTTTTTTAAAACTTAAAATTTCTAATATGTTCTAAAACAAATATACCTCCCCACTTCAAACCATTCACTTTCACTCTGAGATCTGGCCATGCCAGGTGAACATGGAGAAGTCATTTGAACACATATGCCAGATTTTGTGTTCAGGAACTTCACACCCACTGTTTCTCATAAAAGGGCAGATTTTAGTATCCTGACAGTATCAACTGGAAGGCCTAGGCTGGGAAACAAGAAGAAAAGACAACTGGTCAAATCAATCAAATAACAGGTTGATTAAACAAGGGGAAAGCAAATATACCCGGGCAGTTATTTGGCTTTTTGAAGACCCAAGAGAAACTGGTTGGTAGATTGCCTTCCTATTATAATTGCTAAGGTAAAAGTTCAAACAGTGACATGCACCAGGCTGAGGACACAATCAATGAATCCTGATGAACGTAAATATCTGTTGTACAATGCATGCATGGTGAGCACAGAAATGTGACACCTGCGCAGCTTACCCGCTTTCCACAGAGCAGTCCTCTGTTCATTGTTGGAATTAAACGCTTTTGCAAATCGATGCGACTCTAATAAGCAGTCCAGTAGCTTAAAAAGTTGTTGTGATGTTAAAAAGCGGTACATTCCTTGGTCTTGAGTATCAACTCGAACATCAAAGTCCACGGCGTCTCTCTTTGGGAAGCAAACACACAGCACACATACGCACACATGTGTACGTAAACACACACAGAGTCACAGATTTTAGTAGGTTTACAACCCAAGGCTCCCTCAAGACCAGATTTATGAGCAAGACATGGTACCTAATCTGTTCTATCTCAACAGAAAATAGGGAAAGGTCCATCTTCTGTTTCCTAATTTCCAGAATCTTCATTCCATGCACCCTAGTCACCAAGCACTACCTCCTCTCGAGTCCTGACTCCAAGAGCTCTGCCCCCTACCAGATCTACAGCCATTCCCCGACTCGGTCCCGGAGTTTATAACAACTCCTTTGCATAACCCCTGACCTCCTTTTACAGTAAGTGTTTGGCAAAGCTGCCTACTTCATATCTGCACCTGCACACTAAAGGTGACTGGAGAAAAATGCACCGACTTTGCCTTAGAGCCAGTGGGCTCTGTGCTGCCCAGACCCCCTCCTGTGCTTCCCTCGCCCACCAGCTGGAGCACTAGCTCAGATTTTCACTGCTCTCCTCGAGTAGCTCAAGCTTTCTTCCCAACCTCAGTTGGTGGATGACTTTTCTTCCTATCTCAATGAGAAACCAGAAGCTATCAGATCTTCAACAAACTCCCATTAGCAAATGGGTCAGCCTTCCTGTATTTATAACCCTTCCACTCTGTTTGTGCTCCTGTTAAAATGCGTAAACTATCTGTGCTGCTATCCAGGACACTGCCCTGCTCTGGGACTTTGCACTAGGTTGCATCTCAATTCACTAGACTGCTGCTCTAGCAACTGTCCCTCTCTTTGCACTTGGTTTTTCTCCCCTGGAGAGCTCTTAGCAGGGAACATGGTGCAATACTGCCAATCTTAAAGACAAACTGAAGCACCCCCTTCTCTTGACCCCCTCATCCTCCTCCAGCTACTACCCCATTTCTCTGTACCCCTTTGCAGCAAAACTCGTGACAGGTTTATCAATATTTGCTCTCTTCTCCTGTACCTAATATAATAATTAACATTACAATTAAACACAATGTCAAAATCACTAAAAGTCCACTGAATTGCCAGAGAGCAATTCGCAGACTGAATATTACTTGACTTATTGAGCATTGGACAGAGTGGATCATATCCTTCTCAACACATTTTCTTCATTTGACTTCCAGGACAACGCTGTCTCTGGGTCTCCTCATGCCTCACTGATTTCACGGTCTCCAGCTGCTTCATCACCTGGAGCTCTAAGCTTGGAGGCCTGCAGGGCTCAGTCCCCGACCCTCCGCTCAGTTCTGGCCACACTCACCACCTCACTCATGTCACCAGTCCCATGGTTTAAAATGAGATCAATGCCATCAACCCCCCACCCCCACCCCAACACACACACCTCCATTTAAATCTCTGCTTGACCTCAGCTCTACATCCCGGACTGTTATAGCTAACGGCCCTTCCTCACACCTCCTTACCTGGGCTGCAGCTAAGTTTTCTGCATCTTCCTTCTTACTGGTGGCTGGGAAGAACACAATGTTGTCGATGGTCTGGATGAGTTCCAGCTGCACAACACATTTAATCAACAGGGCAGCAAACAATTTTTGTTCTGGATATTCTGTGAGGAAACCCACCCCAATGCACATGCAAACAAATATTATTTTGAATCCTTTGTAATTTCTGTGACATTATAACGCTAAGGAAACATTAACATATTAAGGTTACTTGCACATATCACATGGAGAAGAACATACTTACTGCTTTTGCACATAAGCATTACTCAGTAAAAGTTTAATTTAATCAATATTTAGAAAAGCCACAGAAAATTAAATGTTTAAATAAAGTATTCCAAATTACTTAGAATACTGAATATGTTTAAGAAGTTTCCACTACGCATTTTAAAATTAGATTTAGGTTATTCTTTAATAAAATATAACAAATGGATTAAAAGCTAAAGCTTAAATGTTTACTGTTAACCCCAAGTTTGACCTCAAAATACAGGTAACAAAAATCTGTACCACACAAAAACAACAGGAACTAGATCCGTAAGAAAGGAAGTGTGAAACAACTGAGCACTCTCACAAATGAGGCTATACTGTGGAGTAACCATGGCACATGTTTTATTTGGATCCAGGTTAGGAGTTGGTAGTTAAAATGACCTTATCTCTTCAAATGGATCCATAAGCAAAGAAATCTATAAAAAGGTATGCGAAGTGCGTTGCTACAAAAGTAGCCAAATCATAAAGTAACAAAAGTGCTCTCCACATAGCCCAGGTGCGTTGTAACATAGCTAAATCCTTCTAGCCTGCACAAATCTGCTCAAAAGGAGGACATTTCTAACTCCGCCAGCCCATAAGGACACACTTATAAAAGTATTCTCCACCCTGACTGGTGTGGCTCAGTGGGTTGGGTGCCGCTGGTTCAATTCCTGGCCAGCGCACATGCCCGGGTTGCGGGCCAGGTCCCCAGTGGGGGTGTACAAGAGGCAAATGATGGATGTTCCTCTCCCTCGCTTTTTCCCTCCCTCCCCCTTGCTCTAAATGTAAATAATAAAATCTTTAGAAACATTTTTCCATTTCACTGACCATCTCAAGTTAAGCAGATGTAGAAGCTCGAGGTTAGGAAAGATGACAACTGCTGAGGTGCTAGGCTGACATGTGGCTTCAGGGGCAGCCCAGCCCCAAGGCCACACCAGACGCTGAGTTTCGGAACAGCCTTTCCCGGGAGCTTTTTCCAGGAGGCAGATGACTGTTATTCTGTCTCAGGGCAATGGCTCCAGCACTGGAAGACTTAGAATCCTTCAGTTTCTTTCTACTTTTCTTTACAAATGCTCTTTTTTGAACTTCATTTTGTGGAAGTTATAGTCATGTTTTAGGGGCTTTGGGTGGTAGCAAAAAACTTGCTTAAACTTATTCTTATTTAGGTCATTAATAAAGGCTCTTTTCCAGGAAGTTTTTGGAAAGGCTATTGTATTTTTAGTTTTTAGTAGTAAATCTCAAGTCAGAAAACAAACCCACAAGTCCCATGGTTCCTCTTAAATGTCTTCTTCCTATTCCTGCAATACAGTTACAGCCTTATCCACACCATCATTCATTCATCTCCTTCATTCAAGTCATAAAAACATTCTCAGTGGCTGGAGCAGAAGGCTCTGGGCAGCACACCTGGGATCCCTGCAGGGTGCTCTCCCAGCTCCCACATCAGCTGCCCCAGGATGTTAGGTGCTCTCAGCAGGGTGAGTTGAGAGTATGCGGCCGATGGGGCTCCATTCTGGCTGAATGAGGGGAGCTGGGACTCCCCAGTTTCTGGTGTCCTTTCAAAACTGGAGGATGCAAATTCTAATTTCAGTCTCATGAGAAGGACCTGCAGCATGTATGGGAACAATATCTACTTGGACAAATTTTACTCATAACAAGGACTGACTTGCCAGACGACCATTTCATGGAGTCACCAAAGAATAGGGAGCAAGGCAAAGGAAAGGTTAACTATGTGGGACAAGAAGCTCTGAATCAAGACTAGAATTGAGACTAGGGGGCAGGGGTGTTTTCTGAACGTGCAGAAAAGGTGAGGTAGCCACCCTTCGGACAGAGCCAAGCACTCAGGTCTGTGCTGTGATTCCCTTCTGAGTGGGAGACAGCCAGACAGTAGGGGGCCTCCTCATCAAACAGGAACCACGACCTGTCCACGAAGTGAGTGGGCTCGTGGGAACACAGTGGCCATTGGCTCTTCCTCCAGCTCCGACTATTCTGAGTCAACACTTCCACGGTGACTTTCCCCTAAAGAACCCGAAGGGGAGTGAGAGCAGGAGGTGCGGGAGAAGAACAGAAGCCGAACCCTCGGCTCAGTGTGGCCACGGTGCAGCACCCTCTGCCTTGTTAAAGGTACAATCTCCCATCAGCCAAGTGAAAACTTTCTAATGTGAGAAGGCCAGATTCTTCCTTTACAAAGCTAAGTATACTTAAGGTCTGCCTTGGGGCTGAGAGAGAAGAAAGCCACTCACTATTCTGTCCTCACGGCATTTTCCAGGGCAGACTAAAGCTGTCATGAATTCCTGCATGAGCCACACTGTTCTCCAGAGAACAGGAATAAAAAATGAAATGGACCACTCACCACCATCTAACTCCCTTTTAAGAAGTTAGCAAGCCACAGTGACTGAAGCTAGAAGCTCCTTTCAAGTAGGATAGTAAATCTGTCTTCACTTAAGAAGAAATATAAGCACCTAGGATTAATTTAAAATTACCTGAAAAAAATTAGCTCAAATGGATCAGTGACATAAATAAAGGAGCTAAAAGGATAACACTCTCAGAAGAAAACATTGGGGAAAATCTTCATGATCTGTTAATGGATTCTTAGCTATAACACTAAACACATGAGCGACGAAAGGAAAAACAGATAAATTGGACTTCATCAAAATTAAAAACTTTTGTGTAACAGAGGATATTATCAAAGAAGTGAAAAGATCACCTACAGAATGGGAAAAAGTGCAAATCATGGATCTGATATGGGTGCAGTATTCAGAATATGTAACAAACTCCTATAGCTCAATAACAAACAGCCCAACTAAAAATGAGCAAAGGACATGAATAGGTATTTCTCTAAAGAAGATATATAAATGGCCAATAAGTATATAAAAAGATACTCAACATTATTAATCATTAGGAAAATGCAAATCGAATCCACAATAAGATACCACTTCACACCCACTAGAATGGCTATCACTTAAAAAAAAAAAGTAGTAATGTTGGTGAAGATGTGGAAAAATTTGGATTGCTGGTAGAAATGTAAAATGGGTGCAGCAACTATGGAACACATTTCAATATTTCCTCAAAAAGTTAAATACAGAATTATCATATAATCAAGCAATTCCACTCTCTGGTATATACCCAAAAGAATTAGAAATAGGCACTAAATAATACTTATAAACAGACAGTCATTACAGCCTTATTCATGATAACCAAAAGGTAGACTAAATCCAAATGTCCATTAACAGATGAATGGATAAATAAAATGTGGCATATTTATACAAATAACAATTACTCTATCATAAAAAGGAGTTACTGATTCATTTTACAATGTGATAGACTTTGAAATGTTATGCTAAATAAAAGGTCACATATTATATGATACCATTTATATGAAATGTGTAGAATAGAAAATCCAGACACAGAAATCAGACTGGTGTTTGCTAAGGGCTACGGAGCAGGAGAATATGGAGAAACAGCATAATGGTTATGGGGTTTCCTTTTGAGGCGATAGAAATGTTTTGGCCCTGGCCAGTTGGCTCAGTTGGTTGGAGCATCATCCTGTAAACCAAAGGGTTGCAGGTCTGATCAGAGGTGGCTGATAGTTGTTTCTCTCTCACATCAATGTCTCTCTCCCTCTCTGACCCTCCCTTATCCTCCCTCTGGAATCGCGAGGCATGTCTTTGGGTGAGGATGTAAAAAAATATTTTGGAACTAGATAAAAGTGGCAATTGCACAATATTGTGAATTTACTAAGTGCCACTGAATTGTTCACTTTAAAATAGTTACTTATGTGAATTTCATCTCAATTTAAAAAAGCAGTTAAAGCTGTCCTGTTTTCCTCTAGGAAGGACTCAGTCTTTCCTCAGGAAACAAAATTGAACCTACTTAGTAAAAAACAGAAGGGCCTCCCCTTCCTTGTGGAAAGAATGGAGAAGGCAGGAAGGAGCAATGGTGACATGGGGGTGGGGGGGCAGAGTGGGAAGACCCCTGCTCGCCAAGCACCGCCGCTCACTATCTTCCCTCACAGACAGGTAGAAGAGAGGCCATCAGGCTCCACTTCTGCAGGAAAAATACAAACTGTCATGAAGAAGGAGGTGGGGAGGGAAGAGTCACAGGCTCAACAAAAACAGTAGCTGGAAGCCTTGTGGGAAAAGGGGTGTTGCAGGTGCCAGCAGAGCTCCTGACCATCCTCAGGTGAGCGTCTATCCACCTGACGATGTTCAGGTTGGAACAAACACAGTCACAAATGACCTCATGATCAAGTACTATATATCTGTTAATAATAAAAGAAATTTCATCCCTTTCCTGAATAAAACAAAATACACAATTTATTTTTACTAAGAGAACTCACTCACTTGCTGAAGTTTTAGTTTTGTTGATTTCTTCATTCACAGTAGAGACAGAAGCCAATGTTGCTTGCTGTCTGTTATCTGCAGATCTTGGTTGAATAGAATCATGGATATCTACAGATTTCTGTGATATTGTATCCTAATAAAATACAAAAATTCACTATATGTACAATGAATAAAGCTTAAGAATAAAAACAGTTTCTATTATGCTGTGCTTTTTAAAAAATACATTGTATCCCTATGAAAAGTGACATTTTGCACACTGTGATTATAGACACAATGAGAAAATTACTGAAAATTGCCTATTCATGGACAGAGCTTATAAACAGTCTTTAAGAGAAAAGCTTCCTTTTCACCCCTCAGGCTTGGGTCTGATACCATCCAAGGGCAAGAAATAAAAATGCTGTTTTTTATTATTGACAAGTAGTCAATAATACCCATTAGATGTCATGAAATCTAAACAGAGCTCACGTGTGGTAGAGACAGGGCTATTTCTGCAAGCTTTGTGTAGGCTGAGCTCAGGGAAGCTTTTTAGGGGTGAGTTTAGGGAAGGATAATAGGTCACTAAAGGAACCAGCAACCGTGGTCAGTGAGAAGCTGACAGACTGGGAGTGTGGTGTCATGAGGTGAAGCTGAACAGTCAACTCCAACAGGGCTAAGTCTAGAATTCCATAACCTTGAAGAGGCAGTGAATCTTCCTGAACCGAGGCTTTCTGATCTGAATACGGAGACGACACTTTCCGTACAGTTGTTACTGTCTAAGGCTGAGATAGTAAATGCAAAGCACTAGCACAGTGTCGGACAATCTGTGGTAGCTGACATTACTACGATTCTCACGTTATTTTGTGCAGAGGAGCAGTACACTCAGCGAGAAGACAAAAATGTGGCTTCAAGAGGAACTGAGACTTCCTGACATAATAGTTCTAGCAGGAAGCAACCTCACCTGGGTTTCCTAAAGAAACACAGGACTTGCATTCCCAAAAAAGTGCTTAGCAAAATAATTTTTAACTTGGACTTAAAATACTGTAGTTTACGATATTTTATTCCCTGTTCTATATAAAATAGGGATAACATGTACCAAACCTGGTTGAAAAATCTGTTGGAAAAGACTGGAGTGGTGTGTGTACTCGCCAAAGAATGCCAAGGGCAGCCAGCAGCCACCAGAAGCTGAGAGGAGCAGAAAAGGATTCTCCCTTAAAGGCTTCAAAGGGAAGTGGCTCTGCTGATGCCTGGACTTTGGACCTTTTGCCTCTAGGACTACGAAAAAATAAATTTCTGTTGTTCTAAGCCACTAACTCTGTGGCAGACCTAATTAAACAAATAACTGGATGAAGGGTATATTAGAAGTCTTTGCACTATTTTTGTAACTTTTCTCTAAGGTCACATTATATCAAAATTAAAAGTTTAAATATTATCCAATAATATGTACAGTTTGGCACAGAAATCCATACATAATTTGGTGCCTGTCACTTACAACTCTTGAAATCATTTTACTCTATGTCCCAGACCATTCATTATATAAAATAATTTAGAATATTTCTTTCATAGCACTTACAGAGATAAAGTTTAGCTTTCTGGGACATTTACCATCATGAAATTTAACCTGAGAATTCTGAACAGTACATCTATGCTTTCTTTTTAAAAGAGATAGGGTCATAGAAAAGAATTTGGCTCATGGTAAATATTACTTATCATAAATAAATAATTTAAAATATGCCTTACTTATCAGAACTTACCAACTGTTTTTCACTGATGGGAGAGGAAGGTGGGGGAACAGTTTCTCCAGAAGTGGGACGCCATGTCAAGAGCCTTTAAAATAACAAAACCACATCAATCAGAGTGTGAAATATGTCGCATCCAACATGTTTTTAAACAGGCACAAAAAAGTCACACAGATGTACCAAGAACAACATATTCTTTCTTTGACTACTGCTAAGACCAATTTGCTGGGAAAAAAAAAATCTAATGAGAAGTTTAAAATATGTACTTCCAGAAAACAATTCACATTTAATATAATGAAAAGGGTACTGTGGTCATCAGTTTACACTAACTTGATCAGCTGCTAGGGATAGAAAGATGACTGAGGCCTAAGTTCTTGCTTCTGAGAAGCAGGAGCTCCTGGGGAATGGGGCAGAGAGATAGTAAATGCATCATTTCAGTTCAAAATAGAAAGAGCTCTGGTAAAGATATATGAAATATATTCTTATAAGATGATCTCTACATATACCTTATCTTGAGTGTGTATATTCAATGAATTACAACGGAAGCAGTACTTAAAAAACAAAATTTAGCCTGACTGGTTTCTATAAAGACTTCATAGGGACAACAGCTAGGCAAGAATTCATACAATAGCAGCCACAAATAAACTGTGACAAAAATGGATCATATTTGTCAGTTACATTGATCCAACAAAATGTGCACCAAAAAATAAAACTGTCAAAATAAATATAAGTAGGCCAAGGGAATTACTGTGCATCCTTTTAGTGCAGTCCTACCTAGAGACTCTTTCCTAGGGATGTGTTACTTTTGTATGACTTCCTATTTGCTACTGATGAGGATATTTACAAAGGGACCACAACAGTGCAAACATACTTAACTCATGTCAAGAAATAGTTTGTGATGCTTAAAAAATGTGGACTGAGAGTTTTCATATGTAGTTTTATGTCATTGCATTCACATATGTCTACTTGGTAAGATGTTTTAGGTAAGGTTTAAAACATCTTATTAATAAGTAGATTTAAAAATTGTAGATGAAAGTGAAACTCTACAGGTCAGAGAGCGCCCAAGGTAGAGAGAGGAAGTAAGTTCACGGGTGTCCTGCAAAAAGTCCAGGTGCTACCAGTCATTTAGCCAGACTATACGTTAGTTTCCCCATTGATAAAATCTCTTTTACTACAATTCCAAACTTATCCCTTAAAAAAGTGATGACAATAACTGTAAAATGTTATGGGTGTAAGTTTCCATTTTTTTTTTTTTTTTTAAATTCAAGACCACTGCTTGGTGTAATATAAGATAAATAAAACCTGATAGAAGTGGCAATGACATCATTATGACACCAATTTTAGATGATCAGACTAAAGGTTTTGGTTTATAAAGAATTCAACCTGGCTGCTGTGGCTCAGTGGATTGAGCGTCAGCCTGCGAACCAAGTGTTGCTGTTTCGATTCCCAGTCAGGGCACATGACTAGGTTGCGCATCAGGTCCCCAGTTGGGGGCGCGTGAGAGGCAACCGCACAGTGATGTTTCTCTCCCTCTCTTTCTCCTTTACCCTCTCTCTAAAAACAAATAAATAAAAAATAAATAAATAAAATAAAATAAAGTAACCTTGTTAAAAAAAAATGCAATTTTAAAAAATAAATTAATTAAAAAAAAGAATTTAAATCATATATTTGTTACGGTTTATAGGAGTTTGATGTGTAATAAATACAAATTCATGGAACAATAAGATATTTTTAAAAGATTCTGTTATGAGAAGTCACTAATTACTATAAAACCTTTTATGTCCATCATTCAATATATAAAGTTGTATAGATTCATCTTACGCATGTGGGATTGTAGTTTTGAAGATATCCAGTGTGCAGTTACAAGTTTTATCCCAGATTTCTAGGGTAAATTTTTCACCATTCAGGATAACAACATTCTCTAAGCAGTTTGTACCAGATCGTGCTAACTGCTCATTGTCTAGAAAAGAAGAGAGCAATTCATTTATATATTACCAGGCTCACATTTAACACTTTGCGTTACTTATCTGGTACAGACGTACCTTGCTGCACACACCAGAATAGCTGGGCAAAAATATCATCCAAAAGTACATCACTGAGTACTTCTAAATACTGGGTGAATACATCACAGATGGCATAAAGTGCATGATTACAGGTTGTTGTCATCCATTCAGCTTTCTACAGGAAAAATGTCATTAAGTGAAGGTCAGACCATTCATCAACTACGAGAATTAAAAAATAAATATTTTTGCATATGTAAAACGTAAGACTATCCCTGTTGCTTTCCGACTCCTACTTCCCTCTAGAACACTACATTCATCTCTCTTAATATGTAATCTAATCCTATTTTCTTCCATTATCCCATAACTACCTATGTACAGAAATAATTTAACTACTTTTGCACTGTTTGCTTTGATTGTAAAGAACTATCACTGCATTATTTTGCTATTAGCATTATGATTTTTCAAATGATATGTATGAATGACAGCTGGCTTTGCTCCAGCATATTATGGACCATAAAAGAGAATTAAAGAGGAAGAAAAGGATAAGAATTTATCCAAGTGGGATTAGCATATCTTTAAAATTAAACTGACTTTTATGAAGCACAGTTACGTAAAAGTCCCATAAAAGGCAAATGGGGCCATACAAAGTAAGTGTTAAGTAATTTCTTTATTTTTCTCAAATGTATAATGGAATAATCTGAACTGACAGTTTTCATATAGTTTTGTGCTAGTGCATATATAAGTTATTTATTTCTATGTAGTCTTTATTCAATTCAGAATAATACTAAAGACAATATTAAAATAAGGAAAAGAAACTGGAAGTTCAACAAAAACATTGAAAACAAACCACCAATTCATTACCTCATTTCTATCCCCAAATAGCGTTCTTGTTTATAAAGACATACAATTTATTATAATGCCTTAAGAAAATATTTTCTAGGAATTGTATTCTGTTCAATGTGCTTAATCTGAAATACTATAATGTATTATATTAGGGAAACTATTAAGAGCCTCTTGACTATATTAAATGAAAATTTTGTGTCTTCTTACCTCTGTCTGCTGTTCTGGAAGTTTCATGTTGTCAAAGATTCTGAAAACAATTCTAAATAAATCCTGCCACCAGTGTTTTTCATAAGTGTGGCCGTAAGTTTTCATTACTTCAAACATTACTGTTAAACCCCTAAAGTGATATAACATAATTAGGAAAACTATAAAACAAAAAAGTATTGAACATCAGAATCTCCCTCTTAAAGTAATTGTTATAGTTCACAAAGCTACAGAAAACAAAGTTTAAAACCGGTTTTTTTTAAACCGGTTTTAAACTAACACATGATACTGAGTTCTAAGAATTTTATGTTGTTATACAGCTTTCCTTAGAATACATCATTTAGCAAAAACCTTTACTCTTTAACTTAAAATTTTTTCTTGCCCTGGCTGGCATGACTCAGTGCATTGAGCGCCAGCCTGAGAACCTGAGGGTCACTGGTTCAATTCCCAGTCAGGGCATATGCCTGGGTTGCAGACCACGTCCCTGGGTAGGGGCATGCGAGAGGCAACCACACATTGATGTTCCTCTGCCCCTCTTTCTCCCTCCCTTCCCTCTAAAGATAAATAAATCTTTAAAAAACTTTTTCTTTTTTCTTTTTCCTCCACGCCCATACCATTGTCTAGCATTTAAAAATAGTTAATGAAATTACAGATTAAGAAAGATCGTATTAGTGAATATTAATTTTGTGGCACTGTGGCCAAGGAATACATCAAAAACAGTCTGAGAACAAATAAAAACTAGATTTTAGAAAATATTTTTGAAAGAGCTATAGAAATTTTTAGCTAATACTATAATTGTACATATAATATCCTCACACAAAAGAATCTGTAAAATGATTCCACTAAGACATTCCCGTGGGCAGGATCAGTTCCCTGCTGTGTCCCAGGCACAGAGCATTGCTCGCGTCACCTAGGAGGTGCAAGGTAAGTATTTGAGTGAAAAAATTACTTAGTATCACAGTCACTATCTTTGGATAAAACTAAAATTCAGAATTGCCTTCCTGATGCCTTATTATCTTTCTTGAAATTAAAAAACAAACAAACAAACGTTCAAGTAACCATTTCAAAGCTTAATATTTCCTCTTTATGTTACTTTCTTCTGCCAAAACATAGGAGTATCATTCAATGTAGAAAAGGTTTCTATTTCCAAAGGTCTGATGGTAAGTCAGAACAAAGTTTTCTTTGAGGGGCCTCATAAAGATGGTACATTATCGAGCTCATTTGCTGCTATGCTAACCAGGCCTAGTGCATTCCTGGTACAAAACAGGCTTGAAATAAGTATTTGTTAAGTGAATGTGTAAAAATAACATTTGGGCAGGGGGAGCAATTGGGAAAAACTGGGACAAATGTAATAGAAAAAAAATTGATTAATTAAAAAAAAAGCATATGGTAGTTTGGCCCTATAGCAAGTTCACAACAGTTTATTTGACACCTAAGATACCTAATGTGCAACCAGCAGAAGTAAACAACTAGTTCCATGTCTCCCCCAACACCCCCTTTTCTTCTCCATCTCCTGAGCTCGAAATCAGTTTCCTCTCACTCCAAGTCACTGGATTCCAACTCCCATGTCTGGAGAGAAAGAGATCTGGGAAATTCTGCTTTTTCTAGGCCTCTAAAGCAAACACAGGTCTATAGAGGTTGCTGGTGTAGGAGAAAAGAATATTTGGGACTTTATGTTAATTCTGTACCTGTAAATCTGCAGAATTTTGAGGAAATCAAATGAGAATGCATGTTACAAATCACAGTGTTCCATTTTAAAATGAAATCTATATAACAGCCCTCCCAGACACTGGGATGAAGTAAGAAAATGAAAGCCATCACTGAAGTGTCTACTCATATTTTCCCTCTCCTTTACTGACGGAAGCACTTATTTTCTCTTTTCCGTAACAACCAGAACCCATCCATAATCTGAATATAAGATATGGTGAGAAGCAAGGTAGCATGGTCCCGGACAGGCTAAGAGGCTAAGAAAGCAAGCAGGCAGATCCCGTGTCAAGATAAAACATTGTACACTGTTCTTGTGATTACTAAGCTCTGTGAAAAATTCCCAAGGTATAAATCAAGGTTTGAGTCCTACCTTGGATGACTCATCTATGTTATAACATTTTTGTTATAACAAATAATAATATAAAAATGAAGTTTCTTAGGAAATAAATCAAACTTAACCTTGTATAGGGGTGGGTGTGGTTCTGAAGGGGAGGAAGGATACATTCTTTCATTACATTTCTATCTTTGACTTGTTACAAGTCTGTACCACCTTTCTGATTTTAAAAAGTTCAGAAAACTGTCCAAATGACTAATGATTCTACCTAAAAAGAAGACGGGATAATTAAAAGAGGGATTTTAACATAAAACTGAACTCATATGCACTCAAGCACTTTTCACAGATACTGAAATATAAGTTGGCCATATCAATTTGGCAGTCAAAAATAGTGAGAAAAATTATCCTGTGGGGTTGATATGAGCTATAACAAGAGAAGTTTATACCGAGTGCTTATCTGGTTACATTATATCCACAATAGTTTCTTTATAAACTGATTATATGTTTATATAGATCTTTTACTGAGAATATACTCTGGAAAAAGTTCTTTTTGAATAGATCTATAGTATTCAAAACTATGTTACTGACCAGTCTTTAGAGAAAAGGTTCTTTTACTTAAAATTCATCAAGGATGTGCATTTGGAAATTCTTCTATCATTCATTAGGAAATAAATTTAGCCACTAACTTCTATTTCTGATTGGAAATAAATGTATGAAAAGGAAGAACCTGTAAAGTATTAAATTAACATAGAAGCTAAAACTGAAAGCTATAGTAAAATTTTAAGGAAAAGTAATGTATTTCACATTTTTTATCACTATTTTAACATATTTTAAAATTTGCTTTCCTGATAATTGCTATATTTGATAAAATATATGATTTATGGCCTTTCACTGCTGAACTTTTATTCATATAAAAAAAGTTAATTTGATTAAAGTCAAAATAAGCCTTACAAAATTTTAGTTACGAATACTGATTGTTACCTGGTTCTTACATCTAATTTGCATCTATTGATGATACAGGATAACTCAAAGAGGATTGGGAACCATCCTCTCACCCACACCCTGTCTTCAGGAGCCACATTCATATCGTCACTTGTGTATTCCTTGAAAGCCTTCAAGAAAGGAAGGGTTATTAAAAGCAAAACATAATAGTTACATTAAGCATATTTCTCCAAAACTTTAAAAAATGTTTTACAAATCAAAGTGAACAATTTAGTAAACACAATAATTCATATATATATATATATATATATATAAAAGGAGCTATAACTGCCTATAAAGAGCACTGGACTGGAATTCAAAAGTTGGTTTCAGCATCAACTCTGTTACCAGCTTTCTGCATTATTAACCAGGATAGATCTGGCTTTCATTTTTATCATTTAAATGGCTATGACACCAAGCAGCCACACTAACCACATTGGGGAGGTATGATGGTCAAAGGAGTTATGTTTGTGTAGGTGAAAAGTACTCAGCACCCCATTATTAGTCCATGTCGGCATATAGTAAAAATCTTATTACCAAAGCTTTGATGTATCACTTCTCCTTATGGTAGTTGTAAAGACAGATTCAAATATGTGCGTTAAGGCTGGCAAGTTGCCCCATTCAGCCTTGTACAGTGCTGAAGCCCACACTCATCCACTGACTGTCAACTTCAGCACTGCAGAGCCTAACAGGCAAAACACAGTACAGGGTAATGGCTAACAATGCAGGCTTGAGTTCTAATCCTAGGTCTCCTTTACTAGTCTGACAATCACAGGCACGTTTTTAACTTCTTTTTTGCCTCAGGTTCCTTATCAGTATGGAACTACAGTGATCCCTCACTTATCACGGGTATTACGTTCTAGACCTCCCTGCGGTAGGTGAAAATCCACGAAGTAGGAACCTTACATTTATTTTAGTATTTACTGTACAGTACCACAAAATCCCATGATACAGTGAAAAATCCACGATAATTAAATATATATTTTTTAAATCCTGTGATACAGTGAGGCCATGATATAGAGAGGGACTATTGTATAACACTATCCCATGATGTTAGGAAGATTAAACAAGTTAATACTACAGGTGAAACACTCAGAAAAATATGTGATACCTTCAAAAACTGCTGGCTATCAGTACTCTCCATTATACCTCAAAATCAAACTCTGATAAATATTCAGTAAAATTATGTTTACTAAATGACACTTCACCTGAGGTCTGTCAGACACATATTTTGCACAATGGCGAATGAGTCGAATTGCTTCCATACTTGTGTCTGGGAAAGCTGCATTGCATGCAAACTCAGACAAACACTTCACTGCATCCTGGAAAGAATCAATGGTCGCTGGAAAGTGTTTTTCAAACACAAGGGCTAAAAAAGGGGAAAAGATATCAAAATAATAATAATTTTCAATCACTCTTAATTATACCAAAAAATACATCAGCCTCTGGGTATGATGTATACTTCTTAAAGGTTAAAAGCTTTGGTGTCCAACTGACAGGGTTCAAGTCTGTGGTAACCACTTACTTGACCTTCCTGAGGAGTAGAGACAGGGAAATAGGTCTGTGTTTTGTTTACAATATAAACCCTGCAGCTAATACTACTGGTACACAGTAGGTACTATATCAACAGTTGCTGAGTGAATATATAAAATTATGTTTAATCTCTCTGTATCTCAGTTCTTAATTTATAAAATAAGGATAATAATACCCACAGGATAGTTATAAGCACTAAATAAAATGTAAGTAAAAAGTACTTAGCACAATATTTAATTCAAGCAAGTACTCAATAAATGATAGCTATGATGATGTCATTCTTGATGCTAATGACTATCATCATCATTATAATCAGGTTTAATTTATATCTTTAATATTTTATTCTCCCTCAAAGTCAAAGAAGGCTGTGGAGTGTAGTGGTTCAAAACAGGCTTTGTCTTAAAGATCCCTGGCTTTGAATCCCAGCTCTATCACTCACCAGTTCTGTGCCCTTAGGTACTTTACTTAATCTCACTGGGCCCGCGTTTCCTAATACTTATCCCATAGAGTTGTTGTGAAGACTTAAGAAAATACACGCAGGGTACTTACAGTGCTTGCCACATAGTAAACATTCAATAAATGTTAACTATAATAATATGTCATTATTTACTCTGCTTATGTAGGCAAAGCTTGGTAAACTTAAAAACAACGGGCCAATAACATTATACTTGAACTATCTTCTGAACACATTCTAGTTTCTTTCTTCTTCTTTTTTTTAACTTAAACACAGCTAAAAGAAATACTTACTGACAATGTGCCCTGTTGTTTGAAATGCAAGTTCCACTATACTTTCATCTTGATCTGACGCAGCTAGGTGAAATACAGAGAAAATGTTCTTCCATCCAGACCGAATGTTAGCAGCCTGAGAATTCACCATCTGGGCTATACACCGTACAACCATATCTCGAATGGTTGGAGACCTAAAATATTAATATAATTGCTTGGCCATGCATACAGATAAAACTTAACAGTTTTCTTTCCCTTCTTGTTTCCCCTTGCTGTGAAAAATAATAAAGTATTCTTCTGATATTAAGCAATTCATCAAATAAAATACCTGTTCCGTTTCATTATATGCTCAAAAGGTCTTAAGAAATCCTTCTGGAATCTGAAATTAGCAAGTTCCCCTTTCTCTAAGAATTTCATTGACAATTGCCTCAAGGAATCTACCGCAAAAATAGCTACATCTTCATTAGGATTACAGCCAACCTGCAATGGCAACAGAAATATACGGTGTTAATGGCAACAGTAAAAATCTTTAATTTTTTAGTTTTGTTTTAGAGAAAGTATATCATTAATAGCACAGATAAATAAACCCTAGATTCTCCATAAAAGTCTGAGGTGCTAACAATATTTTTCAACAAGAAAAACATTATTTTAACTAAATTCTTAAAACCTAGAGCTAAAGAAAAACAGGATTCAAAAGCTTTTCCAAATTTTAATCACAAAAACAATTTAAAAATTACTTGGAAAGAAAAGTTTGAATAAGATTATTATAAGGAAATTTTAAATAATGAAAAGTAATATAAATGTAAGCAAATCTTACATATTCAAATACCTTATTAAAATGATCTCCAATAACTTCCCAAATTCGAGACCACTGCAATCTTATTCTTCCCATGTTATAATATGATATTTCTACTATTTTTTGTAGACTAAACATTCTTGGATGTGTAGTGGAAAGTAATTCATCCATAGACACAGCACAGAGCCAACGGACAAAATCCACTATAATATAAATAGATTTATAATTTTTTAGCTTAACATTCAAGTCTTTTAGCCAAACAGCCAGTTTATAAGTGAAATAAATGTATATACTCACCAATAGCATTTCCATCTAGCCTTGTAGACCCTGTAAATATTCTAAAGAAAAAAAAAATGACTCAAAAATGTAGTCTGAAAGAAAAGTATAGTCTCACATCTGTTACAGCAATTCAAATGTAAGTGACCTGGGATACTAGCTACTTTAATCTGTTTTAAAGGAACAAAAAAAAAAAAAAACAAAAATAAAAAAAAAAAACAGGGAGTGAAATATTTTTTATTATTATACAGTTTAGTAAGTATGGTTTGATGTTCCCCTCTCCATCCTTTGCATTCAATAATATATAAAGGAAAAATATATGGTTCTAATTTTATTAGTAAATTTACAAACACTAGATAGTCTTCATGTAAAACTGAGAATAAGAAAAATATTAACTTATAAAACTAATAACTGGCACACTAAAACAGAAAAATTTTCAAAATTTTCCTGATTATCTATTAACATTAACACATTTTTAAAATGAAAAATTCCACTTCATTTCTACAAGTAATGTGTATTTCATTAGAAGATTCATTTATGTTAAGTTACCAGCGATTTAATAGAACCGTGTAAGCAGTCTCCAACAGTGTAACCGCGAAGGAGCCAACCAGCTTTCCTTAGGGCATTCAAATATCTGGCGATAAGCTGTGCTGTCCAGCTTTGCCCGGCTTTCTCCACCGAGCTCTTTTTCTGTGTCTCAAAGTTTCATGAAAGACTTTAGCATAAACGTCTTAGTCCTCTTTTTTTTTAAGTCTTCATTTTTATCCATGTACTTGGTTTGTAACCAAGGGTTTGAATGTGACTTCCTCCATGAACCAATATTCCTCAACTTAATTACCACCACAAGATTTGCATGATAAAAAGAAACCTTAAAGGCAGGTGCAGGTCAAATATTAAACTTAGAAATAAAAATAACTAGAGTAACAGTAACAGCTACCAACAATCACAAGGTGCTTCATATATATCCACTTAAAATAGTAATAAATATCCTGAGAAGTAGGTACGATTATACTTCCAATTTTATAAACATAAAAATTTCCTTGAATTCACAGAACTAGTAAGTGCTAGAGCCAAGATTCAAACCAGGACAGGCTGCCTCCAGAGTCTACTTTTTTAACCACTGTGCTACATCGCCCAACACTTACCTGAGCAAAACTTAAACATTTTAAATATATTCTAGTTTTTCCTGCTACCACAATTTAAATGTTCTATCATATTGTAAATTTTAGTGCCCTTGAATGTCTGTCTATGTGTTGTGGCAATGAGTAACAAAAACAAGATTGGAAAAGGAACCTAAAAACTGGCAACACGATAACTCAGAATATGACCTCCTGCTAAAGGAGTATTTTGAAATTTCCCATAACGCTCTTGTCAGTAGAATAAAACAGCAGTTCAAAGATCTAGCTGAAAACACAATCTGGGATAAAAGATAATAGTAATAAGGCTCCATTTAATCCAGTGGTTTGGTTGACACTAGAAATTAAAATATACAACACCTTTGTACAAAGCTCTCATATGAACAAAAACAAAAAATGCTAGACTATGCATTTCATTAGCTGATTTCTCAAACTAGAGGTATCCCCATGGAAGGCATTAAAAAATAAAAAATAAAAAGTCAAAACTAAATAACACAGGAGAAACAACAGGAGGAGAAACAAAAAAAAATATTTTTAACTGAGATGGAAGCAATTGGCAGAGTCAAAGGGGTAAAAAAACAGAAACACAGATGGAGATTATATGCAACTACGGGAAAAATAAGCAACACATTTCCTGAAGGCAGTGAAATAATGGAGAACAAAGGTCACTGGACAGAGAAGTCGCAGCAACAACCAGATGGGTTCTGTAGACTCTGGTGATGTTGGAAGGTAGTGGAAGAATGCATCCTGGGAAAGGGCATTCAAATTCCTACTCACTTTGTCAGCCTCTGAGGGGTGCTCTATTTCTAGTAATGCTCCACTAAAGATATGTCATATGGAGAGCACAATGGTCTGTGGAGGCACTTAAAATTAAGCCTTAATATACTAAGGCAGGAGAACAGAGCTGTGTTTCACAAAATCATTCTATAAAATGAATTCTACAGTCACTGTATGAAAAGCAAAGGACAGCAGCATGAAAACCTTGTGTGCTAATATTAAAGGACATGTCCTGGAAAGCATGAGTAGAAAAGCAAATTTGGTGGATTACTGCTTCATCCATAGTATGATAGTAATACACACATACAAAAAGTTTGACAAAACTTGCAAATTCTGGATCAAATAAACTGTAAACTGTATGCAACACATAGGCAAAGAAAATTGCTGTATACATAAAAAGTTTTCACAGTGAAAATATCAATGTTTATCTATTAGATCTAACTGGAAGGTATTTAAGAGCAAATGCAGTGGGGGGTGAGCTGTATATATTTTTTGAAAGGCGATGGAATGTTCCAAAGTGTGAGATGGGCCAGTTTTACAAAGCTAGATCTGATGTGCTTAAAAAACAATAAAAACAAAAACTATGCTACTAAATAACTGTTTTTTATCTTTTAGAGATAAACAAGTATCTATCTTTCTAGGACAAGTATCTATCCCTGCATAATTTAGTAATATTTATAAAACTGGTCTAATTTAGCAATGCCTAGCTAATTCTACCCTAGTAAATACTAGAGGATCAGATACTCCAGACTGAAGTGCCCCATATTCTCCTAAATTCTAATGGTACAGTAATTCTAATACAAAACTGGAGATAATTAGAAATTTTTATCTTCAAGTTTTTAATGAAGTCAGATATTTTTCTGTTGATTAAAAAACAGAAGCTATAAATAATTAAGCAATACTTCATGTTTAGATCCTATACTTGTCCTAAGAGTGTTTTCAAAACAATAGGCCTAAGGATAGAAAAATGACTCTCTTTTTAAAACAAGTACAGCGCTTTCCAGGATGATAACTGATAATAGTCTCACGGCTGTCTTAAATACCAGGGTAATCTCATTGAGTTAGCTTATAGACTGGAGCCAGAATATTACATATGAAAATAAGCTCAGATATTTGAAATGAAATTCAGGAGAAATTTAATGAAAAAGTGAAATGTACTACATAATAATAATATAATCTTATAATAAATCAAAGCTATAACTTCTGATTTTATTATAAGTTAAAATTTAAATACTGAGGTTTTGTATAAAATTGTACATTAAATTTATGTTTGTAGAAGTCTTTGGTGATGATGAGTCTGACATGACAAAGTACTAATAATAGTACTTGTGCTAAGACACCTCTGAAACAGCATAAATTCTTAAAACAGAGAGGCGTATTATCTGTTCAAATGAGTGACATGTCTACCAATAATAAACAATGAGTGGATAGTTGGATAAATCAGTACTAGCTATGGTCATATAAAGCATATTATGGAAACAGAAATAGTAGGTAAAATGTTAACTCTTGCCTGAATGATTCTCATAATGACAGTGAAGATGTTTTTCTGGAAAGCAAAAAAAAAAACAATCACTGGGAAGAAAGCTACCCTGATAGCTGAAGGGCAGACTGCTCTGGAGTTGTACGTACAGGCAGAGGTTAAGCGTGCACACTCAAGATATACTGCCTGACTGTATGCCCTGGCTCCACTCCTCAAAATTCTCTATGAACGAAATGGTTATCAAATTAATTAAGACCAAGTTAGTCTAGATGTGGGGATGAGCAAGTTATTTAATTCCCCCATGTCTCAGTTTCCTTATTGGTATACTGAGGCCACTCAAAGGATTAAATGGAATAATACATGTAAAGGACTTTGAAAAATTCCAAGCACATGGTAAACCTTTGAGTTATATAATGGGTATAAGATGATACATAATCTTTCTTCAACCTTCCCCTGAACCCCAAGAAAAAAAGACTGCAAGTGGACATTAAGAATTATTTTCAAGGAAAAACTTCCATGAAGTACTTCCAGGGTCAGTAGCATGAAACACTCTAGTTCTGTCTATACTTAGAGCAGTTGTTTATCTGATGCAAAGTAAAATAATGAATCAACATGAGTTGAGTCCCAAACACCAAAAAAGAAGATATATATATATTGCATATTATATTTACATTTTTGAAAGTTTCCATAAGAAGTGGTAAAAAAAATTTTTTTGATATCAGAATTGTAAAGTGTTAAGTTTCAATTTGGGGGGCATTCATCTGGAAAAAACTAATCTTCTAAAGAACAATAAAGGTTATTCTACATAGTGGGAATTTTAAAAATCTGAAATAAACTAAATAGTCCAATAGTAAGATAAACCACAGTAAGCATTTTCTTTTTAGAAAATAAACCAAAAATAAGGAATACCTGGTAATGTCTACAATATACCAGTTCCAAAGTAGCTTATACAGGATTCCCTCATTTATCGCGGGTATTATGTTCTAGACTCCCCCCTGTGAAGCAGGAATCTTACATTTATTCTACACTCTTAAACCTACGTAACTTTAACAACATACCTATACAGTACCACAAAATCCCGTGATATAGCGAAAAATCCACAATAAATAATTAAATATAATATTTTAAAAAGTCCCGCAATACATTGAGGCCACAATAAGTAAACCATGATATAGAGAGGGACTAAAGTAATGAGAATTGCCAGCAAATCCCTTCATTTTATCCATAATGCGGTCCTCTGTCACAGACTCAGCAAGACAAAGTGCACTCTATTTTCTAATAGGTGTAACAGGGGAATGTTTTCTATATAGGAAATAAAACATTTGTATTCTTTTTCATCAAGGCTACTATTTCCTGCTATAACTTACATTGTCATACTGTTTATTTCCTTCTATATTCTATAATTTAAGATGCAAATTACAGGCTCTTCATCTAAAACACATCATATCACAATACAGTCATATTACTTAAGGAAAGTTATTTTGGCAATACATTTTTTCTGTTTATTTCTGAGCAAAATATATCTAAATGCTACAGAATTAAAACAGTATTCAACTGAAAAGAGAATAAAATGAATATCTTACCTATCTACAGCAACAACAACGCTTTGAGAACTGGTTTCTCCAATGGATTCCTGAATACTTGCTATCTGCTTCCAGTCCACATTTCCTCCAACTACCACACATAAAAGAGAGTCATTTCAGTTTGAAAGTAATTCTGTGAAGAACACACTTAAGAGTTCTAAAACACATTTCTGAAATCAGTTATTTTCCTAAGAAAAGAAATAATGATTTGGGTGAACAATTTGTTTGGCATCAGTGACCTTTATCAAGACCAAATGTGTTTAATGAACTATATACTAATTGGTATACAGACATGATTATAAAAACATAAATTGCGAATTACACAAATTAGAGCCACTGAGAACTCAGATCACAAAATTAATGACATTAGGCATAATTACTCTTAATGTTTAAGAATCACAGTAATAATCCAGGCTTCAATGATCCCTTCTTAGGATGACTCCCGATTCCATATAATTAGATATCCCCTGTCATTTAATCTCCACTCCCATTTATAAATGCTTATTGGAAATTCTAACTGTATGTTCTAACATCCTTTTATTCAAAAAAATCATTTATTTCCCCCCCAAACTGGTTCCATATCTTGGACAACAGAATAACAACGTCCCCAAGTTTTCAAACTCTTAACCTACAATCATCTCTGAGATCTTTCCTTTGACCTGTTTTCATGCCATGCATTCACTTCCATTCCGACTCAGTTTAGACACAGCTTCAGGCCCAGATAACTGAAAGTTTCCTGACTGCTTTCCTTGCCACTAACTTTTCCCCTCTTCAATCTTTCCTTCCTCCTCCTGCCAGATTAATTTTCCTAAGTCATCAGCTTCATTTTACTTACTATTACTCCCAGGATATAGTATAAACTTTTCAGCACAGCATTTAAGGCAGTTCCCTTCAACATTCTAGCCAATATTGTCCCTATTCAGGCCATTTTCTCAACTATCTAACACCTATCTACCAAATCCAATTTGAGTTCTCAATGAAGTATCCTCCCCTGAACAAAGCATTTACTTAAATAATTACTATTCAAATCAGAATTTCTTTCATATAGTTTCAATATAAATTACTTCATGTGTGTTAATGTTGCCTTCTCAACCAGGTAAAAAGTTCCCTAAGGTTAGGAACCAAGTCATACACATTTTTCTTTTTTTTTTAATTTCCCTCTTCCTTATGGTATTAAGTCCAAAGCAGATGCTCAACAAAGGCTTGTTGACTCAACTGACCAGGCACTCAGTAAATACTTTTAAGAATGCAAACATAATAGATGATGTTATTTAAACCAGCTGGACTCAAATTCTATTCCAGTACCTGAATAATGTAAAAAAGATGTCCTGTCCTCAGGAGAGACATGACTTACAACCAACTTCAATAGTGTAATAATTACTTACTTCATGGCTGAAACAAACTAGTTGCATACAAGTTTTGTTAAACAGAACTAAGTTTGATAGGATAAAAGAGAATGGGAATGTTAAATCATAGAAAGGCTTCAAATATGAAGAAATATTAATTTAAGTTGGACCTAGAAGAATGATCATGTGGGAAAGGAGGCAGAATGAAGAGCAATTCAGGTAGTAGAAGCAGAATATATTAAAGTACAAGAAGTATGGCCCTGGCCAGGTGGCTCAGTTGGTTGGAGCATCATCCTGTACACCAAAAAAGTTGGGGGATTGATCCCCGGTCAGGGCACATACCTAGGTTGTAGGTTCAATCCCTGGTCGGTGTGCAAACAGGAGGCAACCAATTAATGCTTCTCTTACATCAATGTCTCTCTCTCTCTCTCTCTCTCTCCCCCTTCTTCTCTCTCTAAAATCAATAAGCATATCCTCAGGTGAGGATTAAAAAAAAGTACTGGAAGTACTGGAAGTATGCAAGTGGATCAGTCAGAAAGTCAGATAAATGTATACCCAGCCCTATTAACCTGGTTACATGGAATACTTGGTGATTAGTAAGTTAATTGTACATACTTTATATTGGTGCATTTATATTGGTGCATTAATACTTGCTGCATTATTAAATGCTGTTACTAAAGGAAGATATTAATTTATTTAAAAATACATATACATATGAGGTCTATCCAGAAGGCATACAACCATGTAAAATGAAAAATAGAGACATTTATTGAAGAAGACATGAGATACAAGAAACATTGTATGTAGGACAATGATGCCTCAATCTCCTTCCAATTAGGCACTTTGGGACCTCACACAGTTCTCTCAATTGCTATCAGCTATCCTGTTGTATTTTCCTGAATCTCATGGAGGGTCTGAAATCTCTTTCCTTTCAAAGATGATTTTAGTTCTCGGAAAAGGCAGAAGTTGCAGGGCACCAAATCTGGGCTGTAGAGGGGCTGAGTCACCTGGGTGATTTGATGTTGTGCCAAAAAAACTCTGCATGAGATGAGCTGCATGAGCAGGCATGTTGTTGCAATGAGGCTGCCAATCACCAGCTGCCCATAGCTGTGGTCTTCTGACACAAAATTTCATGCAGATTCGTTGCTCTACTCACTCATTTTGAACGTGACAGCTACACAGTACACATGCTCACTCAATGGCATATACCGCCCTACTGACTAGTACAGTGGAGTCGTCATTGTTCACACGTGCACATTCTAGTCCACTCTCTTTGGCTGCCAGGTCCTACTGATGTCATGCAGACTGTTCTCATTATATTAACAATGGCTGGACTTTTTCTTGACAGACCTCATTGTATATACAAACTAAACTAACTTGATTGTCTGTTCTATATCTTCTTCTAGTTTAAATTCTGACTATAGCATCCTGATGAAGAAAGCACCTGTTTGTTGTCTGAGTAGGTCACAGGGCACAGATATAGAGGGGTGCTACACTGGGTTAACCAATGAGAGGTCCTAAAGGGAGGAGGGCTCTGCCCAACAGGGGCAAGTCAACAGATGGCTCCATCCTGAATGTAGACTCAAAAATGAGAGACCTGATCAATCTAGAGTGAGTGGGGAATGGAGCAGGCCAAAAAACGAAGTAGATGACATAACGAAAAGCCTAAATGAAGCATGAAAGAGAAGTGGAAGAGTGTGGCTGATTGCTTGAGTGGCTTGGAAGCCTCAAATTTTTATTTCCAGATCCATAATGTGTCTATTTTTCTATATATTCTTTTCATATCCTTGCAACTTAGTAGCACAACAGTATAGTTATCAATTAATTTTAACTCACTTTCAAATATACTAATAAACATTATCAGCATGCATTATTATTTCTTGTTTGACTAAATTTTTAGAAGATAAAATGCCTTTCTTCTGTTGCTTGGCAAAACTGAGCTCTGGCAATTTTTATCTGTCATTATTTTGGCCTTACCACACTCCATAGGTGTTAAAAAATACAAACAAACAAAAAAAAAATGCCTTTCAAAAGCTACTGAATCAATCATTGCACATTCATTTCACTTGCCTGTAAATATTTTTCATCTGTATCTCATGCTATCTTCTGAAGTAATTATAGGTTTAATGTTCCCAGTCAGAGTTCCAGGTTACACAAGTCACCATGGAGGTGCTCAGGCAGTTCTAAATCCTGCTGCTGGGTCACCAAGGTATTAGGTCTATACCTGCATCTCCCAGAACCACAGTGTCTAAGATACAACTGAGGTACAGACTGCATTGCTGGCTGACACAGTTGGATAACCACTGGGAACTAACTGTCCTCAGTCCAACTTGAAGCCACAACATGGTCCTGGTCTTTACTTCTTTCCCTATGGATCATTTTTCAAGGTTCAAATTCTTTTGGATTTCCTAAGAATTTTACTGCAAGCAACAACAGAGAAATCACTAAAAGATAAAAAGACAGAAAATGTCCAGCAATGTATTACTACAGTACAAAGCCTTAAAAGGTCAATGCTCCTAGATCTCAGGTGTATTCCTTCCTACTCTCTAAGTCATGTCTCTAAATTTCTTGGTTCAAGTAGGGTGGGGAAGGAGACTAGAGAATAATCCAGAACCATTAATATATTAGCCACTGTACTAAGTCCATTTAGATATATTCTTATTTAGTCCTAATAATTCTATAAGTAGGTATTATCATTAGTTTGCAAAAGAGGAAACTAAATCTCAAAGAATTAAAGTGACTTGTACACAGTAATGAAGAAATATACAGAATTCAAACTCAGAAGTATAGTATTCAAAGTCAAAGACAGTCTAAACAAGTCAAAAACATTCTAAACTTTGCTTCTTCCTGATGGTACTTTTTCCATTGGACTAAAAATGCATTGTCTTTGGTTCTTCTGAGTCCACTTTCACTCTTTCCCTTTGTTCTGTTGGGTTAAATCTTAAAAGTTTCTGGCCAGCTTGAGCACACGGGGAACTGTGGAAAAGTTTCCATACTAGCAGAGGAGTTTAGTTAGGTCTGCACAGTACCTTTAAAAAATCTGAATGTCAATGCTTTCTCTGGTTAAACCAATTATTTATCATCTTATACAAGCCTTCACTCACTTAAGTTATTTACTTAAGTCTTAAAAGCAGGTAACTTTAAACTGTACCTCATACCCCCAAGTCTGAGATTAAGACTAATGGTCATTTAATGTTGAAAACTATTCCAAGTTAAAAAAGATTTAATTATTTACACAGTCATCTTGCTTTTCCTCATAATGTTAGCCACAGGGCATCTTATCATATCCCTCCAATTATACTTCATTGCTATAAGAAAGTTATTTATATTGAGCAAGTAAAAACAATTTTTGATAATTCATAAATAGTTTTAAGAATGCTCACCCAGCCCCAGACCCACAAACTCATCAGGAGCCTGATCTTTTGTTCCAGTAAGAGATCCTTCTCTGCCTCGCACTGTTCCAGAAATGTATCGAGGTTTCACTCCAGTTCCTATAAGCTGTGCAAGCTCCAACTGACTGATGCACTTCAGAATCTTATTTTTAAAAAAAGAAAAAATATTAATTCCATGTAAAAAATGTTTGTAAAAATATTTAAATATATGCAGCCATGATTTAAACATAGGCTACATTATAAATCATTATAAAAAGCTAAATGTACTTATCCTGAATGTACTTATTTAATTTTCTCCCCAAACACTTAAGCATATCAATGATAGACTATTTAGAATTAGCTGATTTTATAAACCAAATGGCGAAGCTGAAAATAAAGAAACTGCTTATACCTCATGCCATGAATTTCCTAAATAATTTCCATCTGTATGAGCCACTGTGATAAGTGTTTTAATTGTGTCAATGTTCTTCTGCTTCATTTCAGTAATACCAGAACTCACTGTAAGTAAGGTAAATCTTGCTAGTGCCTGGACATATGCATCTCTTTCCAGCTATAAGAAAGAGAAAAGTATACTTTACATGGTTGTAAACATGAGAGAGTGATCCTTAATCGCCAATGACAAACTTGCTTTAGGCTTTCAACTAACAAGTCATCAGTTACATACCTTTAAAAAGATTTTTAAATTTTAAAATAAATGAAACAGAAAATAATGAATTTTTCTAAAAACCGAAGGTGATGAAGATATCAAATCAAGATTTTATTAATAACAAATAAATTCATATAGTAAAAACATTCATTGAATACTTCTGTTTCAAGTACTGTGTGAACTAACAGAAACCTGATTTATAAGTTTGCTTTTCCACCACAGCTAGGCTGTGCTTCTAAAGACCTAACATTCATAATCAAATGTGAAGTGGATTTTAAAAGAAGAAAGCAAGCTTTGGCTAAATTATCATACAAAGCATATAAATTACTAGAAGGGGCTGTTTTCATGAAAATTATGTACTACATACTTGGTTCTTTCAAAGGTAACTTGTTCCTAGGGTTAAGTGTCCACATGAATACAAGGTGGGGCAAAAGTAGGTTTGTAGTTGTTTATATGGAAACTAATATAGCATAAATAATAATACAAGAATAAATTGTTTCATGTACTCACAACTGTAAACCTACTTTTGCCCCACCCTATATAAAAATATGAAAAAATATATATAAGTATGATCTTGCAACATATTTAAATAAGATACTCAAATTAACATATAGAAATTCAAAGTCTTGAAAAAAAAGTTGCAAACTAAACTTATGATGAATTTTAGACACATCAGTATAGAACTACCCAGTCTGTCATAGCTTCTCATAAACTTAAACATAAGATTCACTTAAATTGCATCGTAAACTTGAAATTAGTTTCTCATAACTCAGACATAAAAACTAATTTAAACTATAGTAATGGTACAAGTAATTTACGTTTTCCAGACTGGCTGCAAAGGCAAAATTCTTTGTTACCTGAATGCTGAAAATGCATGCAATTCTGATTGCACATCTTATACCTTCCAGGCAAAGAGAGGCTACTTCAGTATCATCACAGTCTTGTAGACCCACACTGAACGCAGCTAGAAAAGGTGTCCAAGCCAACTAGGAAAATTAAAATTTAAAATATATTATGGACATCAAGTGCTAACTAAAAATCATGATAATACTACATTAATGTTTCTTAAGGCTTCAGACAATAAATGATTTGAGGACGTCCTGAGAAAAAATCAATGAGATTAACAGCATAGCTATTTGGAAAGCTTTCTTAGACAAAAGGAAAAAAATACTGTAACACTTCCTGGGCTTAAATAAATGCGAGAACAAGATTATAAATTCAGCAGAAGGCCTTAGGCATATTTTAAATATTTATAAATTATTCACATCAATAAAAAATGGGATATTCAATATTCATAAATATTAGTTTTACTCATGACTTGAGAACTCATCTTCTCAACAAGCCTTGTCCCTTGCTATATCATGGACTTTTTACTTCCAAGAAAATCCTTTAGCCATTTTCTACTTGCAACAGTTATATTACTTTCTTTACTTTAAGCCTGCTCCCTGGACATCATTTAGCCTTATTTATTTTTTTGTAATTGAACATTTTACATTGAGACATCAGTGATATCTCTGGTTCCTAGTTGGACAATACTTTAAAAATAAAGTTCATCTAACCCTAAAGCTACAAGAAATAGAACAACAACAACAAATAAAGGGCAAGAAGAAGGAAGGAAATCATCAAGACCAGAGCAGAATTAAATGACATAGAGACTAAACAAACAATCGAAAAGATCAACGAAACTAGGAGCTGGTTCTTGGGAAAAATAAACAAAATCGACAAGCCTTTAGCAAGGCTCATCAAGAATAAAAGAGAGAAGACCCAAATAAACAAAATCAGAAATGAAAGAGGAGAAATCATGACTGATACCACAGAAATACAAACGATAGTAAGAAATTGCTACAAACAACTGTATGGCAAGAAATTTGACAACCTAGAACAAATGGACAAATTTCTAGAAACATATAACCTTCCAAAACTGAATCAGAAGAAGTAGAAAGTCTCAACAGACCAATAACAAAGAAGGAAATTGAAACAGTAATCAAAAATCTCCATGCACACAAAAGTCCTGGACCAGATGGCATCACAGGCAAATTTTACAAAACATTTAGGGAAGAACTAACTCATACCCTCCTCCAACTATTCCAAAAAATCCAAGAAGAGGGAAAAATCCCTAACTCTTTCTATGAAGCCAGTATTACCCTAATCCCAAAACCAGGTCAAGACACAACAAAAAAAGAAAATTACAGGCCAATATCACTGATGAACATAGATGCTAAAATCCTCAATAAAATATTGGCAAACAGGATCCAGCAACACATTAAAAAGATCATACACCACGATCAAGTGGGACTCATCCCAGGGATGCAAGGATGGTTTAATATTCGCAAATCAATAAATATAATACATCACCTAAACAAAATGAAAGACAAAAATCACATGATCGTATCAATAGATGCAGAAAAAGCATTTGATAAAGTACAACACCCATTTATGATGAAAACACTCAGCAAAATGGGAATAGAGGGAGCATACCTTAACATAATTAAGGCTATATATGAGAATCCTGAAGCCAACATCATACTCAATGGACAAAAACTGAAAGCATTCCCCTGAAATCAGGAACTAGACCAGGCTGTCCACTCTCTCCACTCCTATTCAACATAGTGTTGGAAGTCCTAGCCACAGCAATCAGACAAGAAAAAGAAATAAAAAGCATCCAAATTGGGAAAGAAGAAGTAAAACTATCATTATATGCAGATGACATGATAGTATACCTAGAAAACCCTATAAACTCCATTAAAAGACTACTCGATATAATATGTGAATTTGGCAAAATAGTAGGGTACAAAATAAATATACAGAAATCTAAGGCATTTCTGTACACCAACAATAAAATAGCAGAGACAGAGACAAAAAAGAAAATACCATTTACTATAGTAACAAGAAAAATAAAGTACCTAGGAGTAAACTTAACCAAAGAGATAAAAGACCTGTACACTGAAAATTACGTAACATTGAAGAAAGAAATTAAGGAAGATACAAATAAATGGAAGCAAATACCATGTTCTTGGATGAGAAGAATCAACATCATCAAAATGGCCATACTACCCAAAGCAATTTACAGATTCAATGCAATCCCTATTAAAATACCAATGACATATTTCACAGACCTAGAACAAATACTCCATAAATTCATATGGAATCAAAAAAGACCCCGAATAGCAAAAGCAATCTTGAGACAGAAGAACACAGCAGGAGGAATCACAACACCAGATATCAAACACTACTACAAAGCCACTGTAATCAAAACAGTCTGGTACTGGCATAAGAACAGACATATAGATCAGTGGAACAGAATAGAGAGTCCAGAAATAAACCCAGGCCTCCATGGTAAACTAATATTTGATAAAGGAGGAAGGAACACAAAATGGAGTGAGAAGAGCCTCTTTAACAAATGGTGCTGGGAGAACTGGACAGGGACTTGCAAAAAAATGAAACTAGACCACCAACTTACACCACACATGAGAATAAACTCAAGATGGATCAAAGACTTAAATGTAAGCCGTGACACCATAAAAGTCCTAGAGGAAAACATAGGCAGGAAAATTTCAGCTATCTCACATAACAATATCTTCACGGATACATCTCCTAAGGCAAGAGAAATAAAGGAAAAAATAAACAAATGGGACTACATCAAACTAAAGAGTTTCTGCTCAGCAAAAGAAAACATCAGCAAGATGAAAAGGAAACCAACCATATGGGAAAACATATTTGCCAATGATATCTCAGACAGGGAACTGATCTCCAAAATATATAAAGAGCTTATATGACTCAACATCAAGAAAACAAACAACCCAATTAAAAAATGGGCAAAGGACCTGAACAAACACTTCTCTGAAGAGGACATACAGAAGGTCCATAGACACATGAAAAAATGCTCAACATCATTAGCCATCAGAGAGAGGTAAATAAAAACCACAATGAGATACCATTTTACACCTGTCAGAATGGCCATCATCAACAAATCAACGAAAAAGAAGTGCTGGCGAGGATGTGGAGAAACGGGAACCCTACTGCACTGTTGGTGGGAATGCAGACTGGTGCAGCCACCATGGAAAACAATATGGAATCACCTCAAAAAACTAAAAATAGAACTGCCTTTTGAACCAGCAATTCCACTGCTAGGATTATACCCGAAGAATCCTAAAGCACTAATTCAAAAGAACTTATGCACCCCTATGTTCATAGCGGCACTGTTTACAATAGTTAAGTGCTGGAAACAGCCTAAGTGCCCATCTGTAGATGAGTGGATCAAAAAACTGTGGTACATTTACACAATGGAATACTATGTAGCAGAAAGAAAGAAGGTACTCCTGCCATTTGCAACAACATGGATGGAACTAGAGAGAATTATGCTTAGTGAAATAAGCCAGGCAAAGAAAGAAAAATACCATATGATATCACCTAATACAGGAAACTAAAGAACAATGCAAACAAACGAACTAAATAGGACAAAGAGCAGAACAGCAGTCCATAGGGGGGAGGGGGGAGGGAGAGAAGGGGGATAAGTAAGGGAAGGGTTTAGTCTAAGAATGTGTATAAATGACTCATGGATATGGACAATGGGGAGGGATATGATTGTGGGAGAAGGGGTGGGCTGGGTGGGGGAGAGAAATGGGGGAAAATGGGACAACTGTTATTGAAAAACCAAAAAATAAAAAAATAAAAATAAAGTTCAATAAGATATTTCTTTATTACAGTAAAAGCCATCAAACACTAAATTTCACTATAAAAACGGAATACCTAGCCTTGACAGGTGTGGCTCAGTTGGTTGGGCATTGTCCTGCAAAGCAAAAGGTCTCCAGTTTGATTCCAGGTCAGGGCACATGCCTGGATTGTGGGCCAGGTCCCCAGTTGGGGCGTGTGCGAGAGGCAACTGATCGATATTTCACTCACATATTGATGTTTCTCTCCCTCTCTTTCTCCTCTTCCCCTCTAAAACTAAATAAAAATCTTAAAGAAAAAACTGAATACCTAGAGAAATTGTAATGAAAAACAACAAAGATCTTACCCTCTGACTACTGAAAATCCTAATAACATAACAAAAAACTGCTTTATAAAATTTATTTCATAATAAAGTTTTTTATATTTCAACACCATTTTCTATATTATTCCAAATGATAAGACCAGTTATACTCCACTATTCCTTGTAATATCACCTCCTTACACCCCCTCCCATCCTATAATTCTTTATCAACTTTCAGAAGTATAATTCTCACACACATCTTGAAGTAGGGGCAGAAGTAATTTTAGAATTTTACAGCTAAAGGAAGCACAGAAATCTTGTAGCAATTTTTACCCCCTATACATTGCATGTCTGCTTTAGAACTTGATTTGCAATCTTTAGCCTCCACTGCCCATCTTACCACACTTTCTCACACACTGAAAAGTGCTTTACCCATTTTCCCTTCTTAAGCTTAACCAGACTCCTCTCCACTTCCCTACAATCCTTATGCTACACTTCTCACTTATTACAGAATGTGGGGAAAGGATAGAAAAAATATGAAATGAAAAAGAATAAAATGAAAAGGAAATCAGATTTTAAAGAACCAGTATGACTCTTAATAGGTCCATCTATAAACATAAATAATGCTCCCTGTCACACCTTACTCTACTTTCTGGGCTCCAGGCACACTCAAAACCCTCCTATTAGTTCCTGTGCCAGAAACTTTGAAAAGAGAAAAAGAAGCTCAAGATCCTTTGGAATTTTAGGTAACTCCAAAAGTTTAAATAGAACTCATTTAGAGAACACCAGGAGAAGGATTAATGATCATTCTCTGAAATCTTTCTATTCTTAAGATCACACACCTATTAATTGCCATAGTGCGTACCTTTTGTCATTCTAAGAAAAAAAAAAATTTGTCATGTTCTAAATAACATGGGTTTTGCTTCCAGGTCTACCTTAATTGGCTATGTCATAATACTTCCTTAACTAAAAAATATGTTAACAAAGTTATATATAAATGTATATTGCAACCAAAAGTTACTAGTAACTTACCTTAAACATGGGTCTCACATGCTCCAAATGTGTTGCACTTGTAAAAGGTGCTTGAACATGGCTCACGGCTTCCATGAGTGCTTTAGCTGTCTTTGCCATCTGTTCCATTTCTAAGTTATACAGAAGTCTTCTTTGTTTTTCACTAGCTACATCTGAAGCAACAAACGTCTTTAGCATTTAAACTAAAAAGCAGTTAAAAATGCTATTATGATGGTTTGCTATAAAATAATAAACACCTATTAACACTAATAAAAAATAGTCCTAAGAAGTCAGACATGAATGGTCACATAATGTATAATTCCATTTGTATAAAATATCTAGAACAGGCAAATCCATAGGAACAAAAAGCAGACAGTTACACAGAGCTGGGGGGTAGGGGTGGGAAGGAGCCTGGAGTAACTGCTTAATGGAAACAGTTCTATTTTGGGGTGATGAAAATATTTCAGAACTAGATAGAGGTGGTGGTTGTACAACATTATGAATGTACCAAATGCCACTTAACTGTTCACTTCAAAATGGTTAATTTTATGTGATTTTTATTTCAAAAATGAAAAAGAAAAAATCCTGCCCTAGATGTCGGGGATAAGTGGAAAACCTATGAAGAGGGAAGAGAGCAGGTACAAATCTGTCACAATGAAAGTATTAGGGAAACAGCGCAGGAATAGAGATGTAAGAAGAAACAGCATCTTGTATGACACACGTTTGAATGTCATCATCTGAGTTAACAAGAAAACAGTGGACCTGACACTCCAGGATGCTTTTAGTATTTCAGAACACCACCATCTCCTTCCCATATACAGCTTCTCTTTGATTTACTACCACCACATGCAAAATAGGCCAGAAAGAGGTATATGAAGATGTAATAATATTGGTATAAGGAAGAAAACTGAATTAGAGAACTGGCATCTACTTAGGTGTAAAAATGAACTCTTCATCAATATACTTAATGTTATAAGCAGAAGAACTAAAATTAACACTCCCATGTAAACTGCTCTTTGGTACTAGACTGCAAGAGTCAAGGATGCCTACTACAACATCGGGCTTTGCCACTGTTTGGATTTTAGGTGTAGAAGAGTTAAAAAAGTTTTTACATTATTCTCAGCACATAGATTCTGTAAGTCTAAGTTTCCTAACCTCTGCACTTCAGTTTCCTCATCTATAAAAAAATAAGGGAAGACTTACTAAAATTCTTTAGGATCATTCCCTATATTATTCCAAAAGATAAGGCCAGTTTCACTCTTCCTTTTAATATCATCTCTCTAGCCCTCGACTCTCATAATTCTTCAACAGCTTCTAGAAATACATACATCACAGGGGCCTTCTTGCTTGTCTCCTGTAAACAGAATTTTGCTACTGTAATTTGTTAAGTAAAGCCCAAGTGTTCATTCCCAAGTGGAAGTGCTTAGAAAGGAAGGGGCTTACTTTCCATATTACTGCTATATTCTTAAAGCCGCAACCCTTGCACCTTATTCTTGTAGTCAGATTCTAGATCTAACTTAATCACCATTGTCTGCATGTATAGAAAGTCTAGAATGGAACCAGGCCCACAACTAGCTGCTAATGCTGGAGAGTTCTAGGAACTCTACAGTGATACAATTTGTGGTGCATCTGAAGTAGTGATTTCCAATTCTGCAAGCTACCCCACAATCCTAACCTTCCCCATCTCCCTGAATCACCCCTACTTCCAACTTCTGTTGATCTGTAATGATATACAGTATTCCCTCACTTATCGCAGGTATTACGTTCTAGACACCCCTGCGATAAGTGAAAATCCACGAAGTAGGAACCTTACATTTATTTTAGTATTTATATATATTTTAAGGCTTTATAAACCCTTCCCACACACTTATAAACCTTTCCCACTCCCTTATTAACCTTTTCCACACTTTTATAAACACTACTTATGTTCTTAAACATATTCTACACTCTTAAACCTATGTAACTTTAACAACATACGTATACAGTACCGCAAAATCCCGCGACATAGCAAAAAATCCATGATAAATGAACCGCGATATAGAAGGACTACTGTATGAAGATCGCATAATATGTTGTTGCTTGTAGATAGTAAAGAGGCAGAAACAAAGACTAAGTTGAAGTCTGACTATTGGGATTGCCTGACCAATCTCTCTGACCTCCAAATCTGTGCTGAGATGGACTGCTAAATGGACAAGTACATATTGAATATTGAACACACTAATTCAAGCATGTTATGTAGCAATTTCCATTAATCATTGGTAAGAGCTATCTTCAGCATGTGAGAATAAACACAACCATATCAGCAAGTGCTATATTATAATACTTCTCATTAGATAAACAATACTCTCACCCAAGGGAAAAACTCTTTTAAGAACCCCTATTTTTTGTCCTAAACAATTAGGATTCAATTGATTTGGATGCTTACTTTGTTTACTTGATTTTGTAGGGATTGTCAGTTCTTTTGTTTCTTTCATTGATATCTTTTTTCCAGCTATTTCATTGTAGATGGCAGATAAATATTCTTCAGGAAGATCTTTACTGTCATTGATACCTCTATTCATCTTAATGTATTGTTCTTTTGTCATTTTATTTTTAACCTAGAAATGAAAAGCCATTACAATTCCTAAAAATTAACATAAAAATTTACTCATATTTTAAGAATTAAAATACTCATATGAGAGAATTTATAAATACTCTGAGAACAAGAAGTGAAAAATACTCAACAAAACATACACTAAAACAAAAACTTCATGGAAAATGACAGCAATGTAGAAAAGACCCATCCTGGCATTCACCTTACTTTACTATGCACATGAATCAAAGCCAGTTGTTACTAATGTTGAAGACAAAAAAATGTGTTCTAAATATACCTCAAATTTTTAAAATATTCATTGATTCACTATATATACATATATATATATAAAGGTAGTTAACTATAAATATTCTAGGTGAAAAAAAAACCATGAATGATTTGTTAAAATTCACCTATATTTTAACTTTGAAAACAACTAAGAATGAGAAGGATTCTCCTAAAGTGTTCTTTAGTCCTGGCTGGGTGGTTATGTTGGTTGGAGCATCATCCTGTACACCAAAAGGTTGTGGGTTCAATCCCTAGTTGGAGCGCAACTGATTGATGTTTCTTCTTCACATCAATGTTTCTCTCTCTCCCCCTCCCCCCTTCCTCTCTCTCTAAAATCAATAAACATATCCTCATGTGAAGAAATAAATAAATAAACAATAGAGTGTTCTTTAAAAATGATGTCTTTTGTTACAATCCATAAGGTCCTGAAGCATGTATCACATGGGGTCATACTCATAGGTTCAATTTTCTAACCAGTCACTTAGCTTCACAGAACTCCGAAGCTGCCGTACAGCTGCAGGCTGCATATCAGCACATGATGCCAGCCAGCAGTCTGACAGGAAACCACAGGTAATAAGCTGTGGTTTAGGACTCCAAGCACAGACTTTACCGACAGAAACTAGTGCCATCAAGATAGGATACTGTTCTCCAGATAATGTTCCCTAACTATTATGTGTTCAGAAATTCTGGATGCTATGAAAGGACATTAAAGGAAGTTTTAATATTTCTTCAAAATAACTTACACAAGAATGTACACATGCATAGAAAAATATGACAAAAATGCACATAACATTGATAATTCGTTTATAGAATCAATTCTTTAAAATACAACATTCTAAAAACAAAGGGAAGTAGTATAAAACATAACTCTACTTTTGGTTTAGACCGAAAAACCAGCCAGAAAACCGATATAAAGATATTCAAGTAAGTCTTTAAATGTAGAGTGAGTGCTTTATAAACCCATGGAAAATAAGTATTATGCTAGACAATGAAAACCCTGAAAATAAGCTGCTTTTACTACACTGTCAGTTAATATGACAAAAGGAAAATTTTAAATGAGTAAACTCTTAAATGATTTTTTTTAAAGGTCTATATAAAATCAAGTAATCTTAGTAAATGCATAGTCGTTGAATTCTGGTACTTAAAACTAGGAGCAACTCACTGTAATCCTCCCGTTGTGTTCGGTAATTACTTCCCATATCAACCCGCTTTAAACATCTCAAAATACGCACACAAAAATCCCTCTACAGCAAAATTTAATCTCAAACTAAACAGGCTTTAATTTTGCCAATACACCTCACATTAATAATAAGTATATAGTTTATTTCACATCCTAAGAATAATAAATATCACACGCTGCCTATCCCCAAGAAGTACTAAGAAATTCTTGAGAACAGGTTAATTTATAAAGATAATTCTCCTCAAAGATACAAAAGCATTTTTTTGGAAACTAAGCAAAAAATACCTAAATTGTTTAAAATAACTGTTTTGCTAGTAGATATCAGAAATAAAGTAATATTCCTTAATATTTAAGAAGGAATTATAAATTTTATGAGGAAAATGAAATCTGGACACTTTCCAAATAGCTGATATTTTAAAATTATTAATTTTTCTGTGTAATGGTACTGGGGTTACGTTTAAATAGATTATTTCTCTTTCAAAGATATATAAGGAAATAACTACAGATGAAATTATATGATTCCTGGGATTTGTTTCACAATGATCTGTGGGAGCAGGGGGATATAAATGGAACAAAACTGGCCATAAATTGATAAATACGGAAGCTGGGTAACAGGCACAGGAAGGATCACTATACTAATCACTCTAATGTTCAAATTTGAAATGTTAAAAAAAAAAAAGATGGGGGGGAGGGGAGAGGGAGAGAAGGGGGATAAGTAAGGGAAGGGTTTAGTCAAAGAACCCATATAAATGACTCATGGACATGGACAACGGGGAGGGATATGATTGCGGCAGAGGGGGTGGGTTGGGTGGGGGAGAGAAATTGGGGGAAAAGGGGACAACTGTAATTGAAAAACCAAAAAAAAAAAAAAATTAAATAAAAAAAAAAAAGATGGTTTACATACAGTGTTTTTTCATGTTGCAATAAGTACAAGCAGAAGAACTACAGTATATTCTTCCATTAAAATTTATTTTAAGCTTTATCAGCTGTTAATCACAAGACAGACCAATATATATTTATTTTATAGCTATCTAAAAGTCTAATTACAATTACTGCCAGAAACTATGTTTGTAAAATGTATACTACACCAAGTTAAACCAATCACCAAACTGGGATATTTAACTAAATAAGATTAAAATTTCAACTATTATTTCAAAAGAACTTACTTAATTTTTATTATTTATTATAAAATTGGCTTGGAAGAAAACATACCTGTGGACTATGAAGATCTGTGGTCAGCATGATAATTGAGTAAGCCAAAACGTAAGCAGTATCTGCACTAGCAAAAAGGGTTTGTCTGGAAAAATAAATGTATCATGTTATGAACTTTTCTTGTTTTACAATTTCATTTAAATTTGTCACTGCAAACCTCAAAGTACTTTTAATTTTCTTTTTTGAGGATTTATGTTCTAGCTCATATTACATTTTTTTTAAATGGAATTATCTTATTACCTCCAGATCACAGTCAATCTAAATTTCCCGAGGGGCAGGAGATTATGAATCTCCTGATGCTACCTAGCAAAGTGTCTTGGATATAGCTGGCAACCAGTAAGTACTTGAATTTGAATCTTGCTTACCCTTGGTTGCATTCTAGGTATCTTGCAGCAAATTTTTCCATCAGTCGATCAATTTTCTGAGCTTCTCCTGGAAGACGAAATCCTTCTAGAAACATGCGAAGGGCTGAGACAAAGTCCTTTCCTGAAAAGTCATGTTGGTCCACATATGCATACATGACTTCTTTGTTAAATTTGTCATTATCTCCCAGGAACTCACCCACTTGAGTCTAAAGAACAAAGGACAGAAACTGATATCCTAATGGAAAGTTACATTTGCCACACAGCCATTTAAATGGCAGAAAATCTGTAAGAGCCACAGGTTTTGACTATAGGCTTAACTACTATTTCAAATATAAAGCTAAAAGTTAAGCACACTAAATGTGTTTATAAGAAAAAGTCCACATATTCTTTTGAGTTAAAACAATTAAAAGGCAAAATTAACACTACCTAAGGTTATTCTTTAACTTACAAACTTAGGAGGGCATTTTAAAGGGGAAACAATATGCAACATTATTAACTTAAAAAGAAATTTTATAGAAAAGGTTAAAATGAACTAAAATTGTACTCTTACAGAGTCTAATCTTTCCTCTTGATGTAAGAATTGGGCAATATCTTCAGGTGTAGTGCCGAGCATCCCTTGTTCTTGGAGGTATTGTATTCCTCTCTTTGGTTTCTTATTAAATCTAGATGATGTTAAACAGAAACATCAGAAATAGAAAACCATTTGTACTTCCTGAAAAGAAGACCTTAATAAATTAATTTTCTAACAGTACTTAAAAAACAGAAACTTATTTAACATAATCAATGCATGAAAGTATAAAATATTATACTATGCAATGTTTATTTTTTTCTTTTTAGAAAAAATGTCTCAAATGGAAGGGCATCTTTATCACTGATATGGATCATTTCAGACTACATGAGAAAATATCATGTAGTAGATGAACTTCAAGTAAACATATGAATACTTTAGCTCTCATACTTTTAATATATATAGTCTCTTCAATGCTCTACTAATCATGGCTCATTTAACATATACTTATTAATTCTAAGTTTCCTGCTTTTAAAATATAGAACTTGAATTCTGGTGACTGTTTTAGCAATAATCTGACAGCACTATTTCATTTTTTAAAAAAACCTCTAGACACTTGATGGACTTTTTTTTTAATCCTCACCAGAGGACATTTTTTCATTGCTTTTAGAGAGAGAGGAGGGGAGAGAAACACAGATGCAAGGGAGAAGCATCGATTGGTTGCCTCCCTACATGCCTGGACGGGGATCGTACTTCCCCGGACCAGGCACAGAACCTGCAACTTACATATGTGCCCTGACCAGGAATCGAACCCAGAACCTTTTGGTTATAGGACAACGCTCTAACCAATTGAGCCACACTGGCCAGGGCTAGATACTTGATGTTTTCAAAATAAAATCCAAAATAATTAGACCACCCCAGAAAACTTTTCTCCATACAGCTCCAGCTAGTTTCTCATCCCCTCTCTCATTTACTTGCACATATCCTGTCTCAGTCCCTAAATGCCAAGCATTTGCAGCCCATTTTCTCTGCATGCCCTCCACCTGCTCCACCCACTGGGGAACGCTCCTTTATGCTTAAGAGATCCAGTTCAAATGTCACCTCTTTCTTTCCAAATCATTTACTTTCTACCATTATTGTACCAATAATTACTTTAGTACTCCATCGCCTGTCACCTGGGTGTTGCAAGCATTCTTAAATGGCCTCCCTATTTCTTGTTTTGTTCACATTTCTAATCCATCCTTCAGGCTGCTGGCAAGTCATCTTTCCAAAAAGAAACCTGATGATGCGCTCCCCTGCTTAAAATCCTTCAATAGTATGCCAACGCCAAGAGGAACAAGACAAAACCCCTTTACATGGAGAATAAGGCCTTCTGTAGTCTGGAGCCAACTATCTGCTTTCACCTCACCTCCGGCTACTACCCTGCCCCCCAGACCTGCCATGCTTAACAATAGTCCTCAAATGTTCTCCCTTTTCTCTCTCATCCTGTCTGAAATGCCTTCCCTGTTCTATCCTAATTATTCCACAATCAAGTCTTAATTCAACCACCACCACGCACAAAAATTAAAATCAAACATTTTTTCACTAGGATAAACCACCTCTGCTCTTTAGAAGTGCTCTTTTTAAAGAAACATGACTTTTTAAAAATTACAAGAGTAAAAATGCAACAAATGATCTATTCACAAAGTAAGAAGACAGCCCAGAAGAGAAAGTGACTTATTTACAGAGGTGGTCATGACGTATTTCCAGGGGAAGGTGACTGTGGAGCTGAGCTTTGAAGAGTGATTACATCTTTTATAAACAGTAAGAAAAACATCCCAGACAGAGCAAAAAGGGTCATACTAATATACAGAAGCATTAAACAGCATATCATAATACATAGCTCTTCACTGGTGGAGCAATAAGGTGAGATAAAGAAGTGGCAGGTGATGAAGCGTAGAGTTTGGGAGATCCAAGTTGTGCCCTTATTCTCTAAGAACCAGAGAGGGAAGAAAGAGTAGTTAAGATTTTCATTTAAAAAGATTAGGTAAGTGTGAGAAAAGACTAGAGAATAAATAAGACCAGACAAAGGTAAACCAATTAGATTATACTAGTGAAGGCAAGAAATGAAGATGGTTTGACTTAAGAGAAAAACTAGGAGAGAGAGACGAAGATAAATTGAAGAGATATTTACAACAGGATTTAGTGGCAGATCCAAGGGGGAAATCTAAGGTGACTCCCAGAATTCTAGCTTATAAATTTAGTAACATGCTGAGGTTAATAACCTCAATAAGAATTACAGAAACCCAGCTTGAAGCAGCTAGAGGAGCTTGAGACCTTCGCCCATTGTCCTTTACAAGATTACAAAGGGTCTTAATATCTGAGAGGGAGGGATAGTTATTTTTTATGAACCATGGGTACGGACTTGGGGGGGGATGCTGGGGGAGGGAGATACTGGGTGGAGGGGAGTAAAGGGGAAAAAATTGGAACTACTGTAACAACATAATCAATAAAATATACTTTAAAAAAAATAAAATAAAATAAAATGTGTTAAAAAAATTACAGAAACAATTGGGTTTTCTGTTTGTCTTTTGTTTTTGTTAGAAGTATTGGGAAGTTGATGATGGAGAGAATGGAGACTGATAAATTTGGTTATGGACATTCTGAGTATAAAAAGCTATGCAATATCCAGTAGAGAGGTTCAACAGGTAATAACAGATATGAGTCTGAACTCCAGTGGAGGTATGTATGTTAAAAATAACAATTGGGAGTAGTGAGATGTTAGCTGGTCATGAAAAAGAACACAATCATCTAAGGGAAGTTAAAAAGTAAAAGGCTGAGGGACAGAACCCTGGAAATGCTAAGATGTGTGCAGGAGATAAACGCCCCAGACCAAGACTGAGATGGCATGAACAAACTGGAAGAAGGAACAGGACAGAGTGGCGTCATGGAAGGAACAGTCATGAAGGAGTGTCCTGAGCACAACCACGGGAGAGCATTCCACGGCAGTATGAAGTAGAAAGCAAGTCTAGTGGTTGAAAGGAGGCTGGAGGCTAGGGAGACCTCCACCATGAAGCGCTGCGGTGACTCCCTCTTACGCCTCAGCACTTTACATACAGTTTTCATACCTTGGCAGCACTTTGTACAACACTCTCTTATGGACTTTACACAGTACCACTTAAAAAAATGTTCTGCCCAGGTTTAGACTGTAATCTTAAAGACAAGACCAGTGTGTCTCCTTGGTTCCTGGCACTCAGTTCCAACTACCAAATATGTGCTTGCTGAGTGACCAGTAGATTTTCAGTATCTGTTTACACTACTAGACCTTGAACCCTGGATAAGCAAGGGCTGTTTCATTCATCATTCATTCCAGGCCCTTGCATAATGTTTGGAACACGTGACACTTTGTAAATAATGGCTGAAAATTTAGAATGAAATATTAACGGCAATCTCTTGAGGAAATTTTGTGAGATTTTGTAGTTTTATGACAAAGAATATGTATCTATCTTGTCAATTAAAAAAAATACACACATATATAATGAAAAAAGCATTCATTAAAAGGCATTGCTTAAGATTCAGGAAGAAATGTTTTACAGCAGAAGGGGCAAGCCAACTACACATACAAGGGGATTTTTAACAGTTTACAGAAGATAGATTCATGGAGAAAGGCCAATAGGTTCATTTTTCCTTATAGCATCTCTGTACAAGAAAGGAAAACAGAATGTAGCACTGAGACAGGAAATAGTCCAGGAGCAGGCTAATATCACAGTTTAGTGAGAAAACTGATTTCACCTGCTCAGAGTCCATTAGAGTAACCAAGTTGGAAAGGGACATTATCATCTTATCAACACACAAAAATGAAATCAGTAACAATGGATCAATAACAAGGGTAGCATATTTGTACCCCAGTGGAGAAAACATAAAACCTATAATGGAGCAACACTAGTTATTAAAAGTGTCACACTTCAAATTTTCTGAGTTGTCACTTGCTTAGGAAATATAATGGGGGATTTTATTACCGAACTACGTAAACAACACAAAACTGCACAGATGCACAAAACAGCATATAAAATGTGGTGCAAAATTAATTTGTGCATTATGGGGTCTGTTGGGCTAGACTACAATGAATAAGGAGAACTCATTTAGACGTCAACAGAAATCAGGAGAATTTTACCCTATTTTACTCATTGGAAGGGAATAAAAATAATCCAAAGATGTAGAGAAACCCAGGGTAATGGTGGCACAGAACAGGCAGAGGAATAGTCAAGAACATTTCTCTTTAAAATCACACACTCACAAATCTATTCCTTGTTCTATTATTTCTTTCTGTTGCTTTAGGACTTCAAATTGTTCTGGATTATCAGTGCCAGACATCTGTGTACTGTAGCTGCCTATTCCTGATGATGATGTTGACTCCAGGGAATTTAAACTTCCGTATCTGTTTATTGTCTCAGGGTGTTTGATTTCATTTGTCTCTTGTTCGGAGGGTTTTTCCTGACCTGTAAGTAGAAAAACTGATACAGTCTATTATTCTGTCAAAGAAAAAAAAAAAATGTAAAGGTAAAAAAAAAAAAAAAAAATCCCTAATTTGGCAAGAGATTTATTTCACCGTTGCTTAGGTATTTGTTTAGTACAAATAAAATATTAGGTGCCATTAATACATGTACAATTTACACCATAAAAAAGTTCCTTTTGCAGTCGCTGTGCGAAATGTCTACTTGGGTGTCTGCTCTCAGCTTATGACCACCAGTTTCCCTTCAAGGGACTCTTGACTAAGACAACACCAGGTAGCCCTGAAGCTATGAGATTTTCTCTGGGTAAGGATAAATGTCAAACATGCATGAACAATTACATCTTCTTAAAACATACTTGCTTTTATATATTTTTTCATAACCATACTTTAACAAAGTTATGTAAATATGCATCACTTTTATATAAGATTCAAAACAGTTCTAGGAAGGTTTAGAAAGAAAAATGTCTGGATAACTAATTTGAGAAATTCATTATTTTAAAGCTCATTATTTAACTTATAGACAATGCTTCTGCATCATCTAAATAAATCAAGACATCATCGAACTAGCTTAATGGCATTTGTAACTATCCCCCAATGTATCACTTACTTAAAATGATGAAGAATTACACTCAAAATGTCACCTTACCAAGAGTTGTCTGAGAGTTGGGATTCACATACTGATCCTTACTCCATTCAACCATGCACTTCAAAATCGACACTAAGCATTCTAAACCTTTTTTCCTCAGGCTCAATTCCTACAAAGTAATTCAGAATAAGAATAAAAACAAGATCTTTTAGGCAAAACACATAGCACTTCTTTAGCAAAGTTTAAATTTGAAAATGTTTTTAAAGTTCTTACCTGAACATTACTCATACCAAGTTCCTGACTGCCCCGTCCTTGAGCAATTTTTGATAGATCATTTACTAGTCTTTCAAATATATTTGCTGCATTTAAATCACAGTCATAGTTTACGTAAATATCCACTACACTCTGAGCATCTGTAACAATACAATATATTTATTAACAATGGGCATATAGTGTATGAGTATATTTAACCTTTTAAATACCTCATTATAAGAGATAATATGGGTAGTTTCAAATACCTGCACAAATCCTTGTCAATGTCTGAATAACCATCCATTTGTGGTCAAATGAGCTGGTAGAAGTTTCCAAAATGTATAGAAAAATTTCTTTAAAGAACACCTGTGATTAAGGAAAAACGGCCATTTAAAATATTGTTTATGATTCATAAATATGATCACTTATTAAATATCCCAAGACTGCAGAGCAGAGATTAGGATCCAGGTTTCTCTGGAGTTCAATTCCTTTTGAGTCCACCTCATCAGAACTAAAATAACTTGGGCGAGTGACTTAAACTATAGCAGTAGGAGCACTGCACTTCACATAAATTTGTTTGCTATCACACAACTACTACAAAAGAAATCAACAAAGACTTGGAGTTCCTCTGAATAATTTTTTGAACATACTTACAAAACTAATATAACTACAATTAATTTTTAACACTCCAGAGGACATAAACTATATTCTGTTCATCAGTCATATAGGGTGGGAAAAAGCAGGTCTATAGTTGTGAGTATGCAAAACGCAGGAGTTTATTCTTGTATTATTATTTATTAATTATTGTATTATTTTCCATATGAACAACTGTAAACGTACTTTTGCCTCACCCTGTATTTTTCAGACATTATAGTACTGGGCAAGCCTAATTGTTCCTAGATTTAAAAAATAACTGATGCTGTAATCCACACAGTAAGTAGGATCTAAATATCTAATTCTTATAGACTATTGTATTTTTATCATTACTTATACAAGTGGAAATCTCTATTGTCTGAAAACTACAAACTATTTCTCACTTTTCTTTTACACCAAATAATGTCAACTTCACAGGACTTAACCTAATTAAATATATTTCAATTTAAGAGCTAAGAATTTTTAGATTCAAATTTATTATGGAAAAGTGACTGTGATTTAAGAAGGGATGACTAAAAACAAAGCCAAGCAAACAATATACTATATTAACACTTATAGAACATATATATTAAGAACCTAGAAATTCGTATTACATTGTACGATGATTAACAATTTCTCTTCCCAACTTGGATAAGGTTCCCTTTAATATGCTTTTCTTTCACAAAACTCTATTACTTGCTTAATGTCAGTATTTTCTGTAAGACTGTAAGCTTTAAGAGGATAAAATCCAGGTCTTTCTTGCCAAGCATTGTGTCCACCCTACATGGCATATAATAGGCATTCAACAAATATTCATGGCCGGTTCCTAACACTTTGCCAAGGTGCCCCAGAATGCTACAGCGAAGTCAGAGGGGTAACATGAGAACTTCTAAGGTAAAATTCAGAGAGAACTGTATCTGTTGGATGCCTCACAAAATTGTCCAGTGTCTATATGAGATCAGTTAGACCACACAACAGTCCTTTTAATGACATCATCAATTCTGCAAACCTGAGTTTTAGTGGTTGCTATGATAAAAAGCAGGTACCGAATAAAAATCTATGAAGAATAGGAAATAAGGGTGGCAGTATCCAATTTGATTCCAAGATCAGAACAGCTGTACAGTATCCAACAGACACATACATTCAAGTAGTTAGTAATTGTGACTATTTAAAACTGTATTTTCAGAAATAGATATAAGTTAATGGCCATGGAAAAACAACATTATATAAACTCTGAGGTGAATAATTTCAGAATATGAAACTTTATTTGACAACAATCTCAATTTTGCTTTGTAAATTTGGGTTTTCAGGTGTTGGGTTTTCTCTAACCGCTCATCCTGTATTTGAATGTTTAGTCTTTTCAAAAGCATATCTAAGCTTCCCTTGTTTTACACTAATAATATCCCCAAAAGGGACACTACAGAGTGAAATAATAAACGTGATCTTTTTTTTAAATCATTACTACAACCATTTTGTAGTAAGAACCTATCATCTATGAGAAGACAGGAATTTCTTGGAAGTATTTCCTGTTAAATTGGTACTTACAAAATGTTTGTATACCAAATTCACTCTACAAAAATAGTAATCCCAATTTAAGTGATTTTTGTGATGTTGATTCCTTAAGGATTTCTATTTCACACAGTCTACTGAACAGTGCTTAATGAAACAGTCTCAGCGTCCAAAAATTGTATGCACAATCTTCCAAGATTTCCTAATGGCAGTTTAAAAAGGCCTCATCATCAAATGAGAGACTTCTAGCTGGTTACAGAAGCAAAAGTTCCAAAAGTATATTTTTTAAGTCTCTTTTATTTTTGGTTCCTGAAGATAATAATAAAAAATAAAAAAAGAATAGCAACTGTTGTTAAATGCCCTGCATTATTTTAACAGACATATGGCAAACCGCTAAAATTTGACACCATATATGGACCAGAAATTGTTTCCTGTCCAAAATGAAAAACTTTTCACTTAAAGTACTAAGGTCTTATTCTGTCTAAATCCCATACAAATGTTCTTCATGAATTTAAATAGATACTACAGAACATTAATCAAAGATATGATTATCTTCATCATATCCAAACTCTGAGAAAATAACTTATCCTTTCCTATGAGCTCTGAATTATTACTCTTGAGTTAGGATTAAATATAAAATTAATAAAAATTATAATGTAACATGTATATCATAACAAATATAACATGAAGTTGAGAAGTGACCAGCATAAAAGTGACTATTTCTAAAATATACAACATCCCAACCAAAACAGTATTTTAACAAATGACAAGCTGGAAAAGGTATCCATTAAGTCAGTAAAACACAAAGTACTATTTTAAAATACTGAATTATTTGAAGGTGAAAACAAAAGATCAGGAATGGCTACACCTGCATGATACATGCAGACATGGCTGGAAGATTCCCTAGTTTACTTTTAAGTCTCTGGAAATATTTTAGAACAACATGACAGTTATTCTATTTTCAAAGATCTTTAAGAATATAATATATACATTAGAAAAAAATATGGCAAACATTAAATTTTCAAATATCCTAAAATATAAGCTAAATAAATGAATAAATAACCCTTCTTGATCACATCTATAGAGCCAAAAACTTAAATGGCTTAAAATCATGTACACAAAGTATATATTTTGAGCTTTAAGATAACCAAAACCACTGTTATATACTCTATACACAATGACAAAGTTATTGTGAGGACCAAGTTAATTCAAGACAACTAGAACCATTTATACAACTAGTATAAATTCCTTAAAGGCAGGGGCTGTGTGTTAATTCTTAGTGCCTACCTAGTGCTCAGTGTTAGATGAATAAAAAAAGAAGTACATATAATATACAAATGTTATTCACATTCTTAAAAAACTTTCCAATGTATTAATAATCTGGCTGAATATGAAACAAATCAAAGTGCAACAATGCCTAAAAAGAACATACCTCAATTTGCATCTTCAGATGGGTCTTGAAGTTTGACAGCAAAGTAAGAAATATGGAAAGAGAAAGCTCAAAAACCTCTGGAACAGATGAGACTCCATTTTTCGAGAGTGCAACACACAGATACTGCTTAATAGCATTAATAAACATCTCATTTGTCCTGAAAACAGGTCCTGCATTCTGCAGAATGGACAGAAGTAACTGCAATGAAAGAATCTTGGATCGTAACTCATGAGACCTAAAATGTAAAAAAGAAGGCACAGTATATGGACAAGTTTAGCATTATGGTAATAATAGATTGTTTCTGAAATATTTCCTGGTACCAGAAAACTTCACAAACTTTTAAATGGAGGGAAACAGAAAACTCGACAACATAAAAAGAAGTACATGAACAAGCTTAAAGACTAATAATGGGTAGTTTCACTGATGTTCTCTCATACCACAAAATTTCAAATTTTTAAAATAGAAAAACAATCATTCACACATTTTTAATATCAATCTACTGTTCCTTAGAACAAAAAAACAACCTCAAGATTTATGCCTTGTTCCTCTCTTTCAAAAGAGTACTTCACTTTTTAGAAACCATTACGAACTGCTCCGATTAAGTGTCATACTTAGTATATAATAGGTCCAATGTAGTTTGTACCTAGTTATACTACTCAAAAACCTTAATAAGTTTTGGTTGCATTAACAAGTTATAGCACAACTTCAACGTTAGTTTTTTAGGAACCATTTAACTTTTTTCCTTTTCTGAAAAAGCTTTTATAATATTTATATTCCTTAATAGCTTACCCACTTACTTTCAATATTTTCATAGTGAAAAACCAAAAGGCACATTTTCAACCTAAATTTAAATTTTTTTCTGATCAATATACTATGCCATACTTCTGATTACTATCCAGAATTTTAATTATCAGATTTCACAAATACAATTTTTCTCTCATTGAAACAGACCTCTTAAGCCCAACAAACCAGGGTGATCTATCCCAGGCAACTTTTCAAATTCAGGATACACTAAAATGCTCTAGCAGCCAGCTCTTTTCATTTTTAATTTCAAATGCTATATGCTATAGCATTTATACCATATAGTAAACTTAACTGCTGTTGATGTCTACCTTAAAAAATTTCATGGTTATGAGTGTCAGGTAATTTAAAAAAAAAAAAAGCTAAGAAACTAACCAGGAATATTTAATTTCATGTACTTGGGAATCACAAAAAAATTACTGTCTTTGAAATAAAACCAGAACCAATAATATGGCTCATTATGACATAGTGATGTTTCCAAGATGACTATGCCTCTGAATCTAAGAATATGCACAGCAAATAGAATATTATTTTAAAAAAATGCTCAGATAAATCAAGTTAGAAGCAGCGAGAGTTATGACTTTGAACAGCTGTATGAAAATATGGAGTGGGTGAAGTTATCTCCCATTCATATAGAAGCCTTCCAATGTTTAAACATTACTACTGTACTACTTCCTAGTCTAGCTCATCACACTTTTTGATCAATTCTAATAGTAATTAAAACCTGCAGCTCTTAAACATGACTTTTTATTATGAGAATGTTTTCTTTTCGTATCCCCAGCATCTAACAAAATGTCTTGTACATAGCATGTGCTCAAAAAAATTAATGGATTTATTCACTCATCTAAGCATTTATTAAATATCTAATATGTATAAGGTATTAATTAATGAAGCAATGATCATCTTATGCACAATAGCATATACTTAAAAAAATGTTTTATTGTTATTTTTTCCATTACCATTTAACCTCCTTATACCCCCTCCCCCGAATAATCACTGCACGGTTTTCCATGAGTCCTTTTTCCTTTTTGCTTGATCCCTCCATCCCCTAACCACCCTTACACCCCCCATAGCATATACTTTTGATAGATGAGAGGCTAGAAATTTCATGTTTGTGGTCTTTAATGGGATAGTTTTAAATTATAATTTAACTTAAAAGAACTCTTCCTTGATCATCACCTTAGCGCACCAACACAGAGAAAAGCAAAGACAAAGAGAAAATTATATAAATACAAAAGCTCGTTAATTTTGGCAAAAAATCATTCACTCTAGAAAACCATATGTTCTCTTTTGGAAAGAGAACAGGCTCTAAGGGTGAAAATGTGATCTCTTTCAATATTCAATTCCAATGTTTAATGACCCTGATGGTCAAAATAGGTCTTTTTAAATGTACAAACAAAATTTCCTAATATTTGTTTTAAGCTCACTAAGTAGAAGGATAATTAATTTACATTATTCTTCATAAAAGCAGTTCTCCAAAACTAGATTACTCTTTTTTCAGGACTAAACACCCTCCCCGACACAGTATCCCTTAAAATCTGCATATTTTCTTTTCTGTTCTTTTCATTCTTGGCATTTTAAACAATTCCCTCTTTTCTATTTCTAGTATTTTTTCAAATACATTTTTTAAATGTTTAACACCTGAGGCTTCAAAGGTCAATAACATTTTTAAATCATGGCAAAAATGGTCTTCAACAATAATTACAAATTCTTAAGTTATATCTTCCTTAAAGTAGGTCTTCATTGATTCAGAATGAGATGTCAAAATTGTCAATTTTTGAATAAGAAAGTTACATTTCCCATCATAATGAGAATTTAAAAGTTTAAAATACATTCTTATAAAATATATAGGATAAAATCAAGTTTATACTGCCATCTGAACAACCTTAATTCTTTCTCCATCGAGTTCATATTTTCAAAATACAGAAGAATCAATAAATTATATTTCTGACTCTCAGGAGTTAGGCCTAAAAAGATTTTACAATTTTAGGCTTCTGGGCCTACAAGTTTTCCATTGATTCAGTACAATGTCACAAAGTAAAATAAAACTACAGAAAATTTAGTTTTTATTATAACTGCCTCTAGTCTTTCTTCTTAGTTGACACTGAGAAGCTGAAATGCTCTAGAGGTTTTTAATGAAGTAGTGTTGCTTACATTTCCCTCGTTTCAACATCCTTTTCTCTGGCACTCAAGCCTTCTCCAAGGTTTCTTTCTCCTGAAAGGTCTGCTCAACTTATGCTATAACACATCGGGCTGCAACATTAGAAAGGCATGCCTCTTTAATAACTCCCAAACTCAATCTCAAGCAGAAATTAGTTACACTTGAATCAGATGAAATGAAGTATATTTGAGGATTTATGACTTACAAAAATGGCACTTTCCTACAGTTTAAACTACTATGTTTGATGAGATTCAGACAAGTGACTTTTAATGTAAAATACTTCCTGTTCCCCACAGAGAAAGGTATTCTCAGGGTATTTTTCAGACCTTAATGAATATATGTTATGACTTTTAAGATTCATTTCTCTTAAAAAATCAGGCTGGTAGCTTTCAGAAGCCTAGCATGAAGCTACACGTAACAGGAATACTCAGCCCCAAGGTTACTTAAAAACTGACATAGGAATTCATTCAATCATTCAATACCCACTGGGCACCTACTATGTACCAGGCACAATTTTATAATGCTGTTGCTATGCTTTGGGAAAATAGTGTAAAGTACCTACTTTAACAGTTTTGGAACTCACTGTTTTTCAGTATATTTCTTAAATAAAATAACCCTAAATATATTTTTAAGGGTCCTACAGACCAAGAGGAACAAAGGAAAATCCAAAGACTATCTTATAGTATGTCTTGAGCTATAAAACTGTATTTGTCAGGCAGAACAGCTAATGACTTACTTTGGATCTGGTGGTCCATCTGACAGGGGTTTCATTGACAGTTTACACAATGACCTGAATACTAGAAAGGCATCCTTCTGTAAAATGTGGGAAAACTTAGCACCAGGTGAAGGTCCTGAAGAATTTCCAGATTCCTAAACAAGTTAACATACTATGTAAATAAAGATACTTGGCAATGTAAAATCATTTCAGCCTTTTATACATTTTATTCAATTCGGTAATAAGTGGGGTTCTACTGGAAGGGAAACCAAATGAGGAATCTGTCACATTGTTTTTCTTTAATCTGACATCCTATCCCTATTTTCAATAGTTAACACTTAACCAAAGTGCATTCTTTTAAAAACATTCCCTTTTAGTCACCAAATAAACTCTTAAAATTTACCCAGCTCACACTACTGGATTGGCCAAAAAGTTCATTTAGTTTTTTCTATACAATGATCCAAGTGGTGCTTAATTGTCTTTAACTTCATTCAAAACAATTTTGTTAGACTGTATTGTGACAGCTGTCATATCAGTGTGCATTTAAAAAAAACTTATCAAAATTGGTGAATTTTTGTGTAGCCATTTTAATATTGAAGATGGAGGAAGATTTCGGTGTATTATGCTTTGTTACTTCCAGAAAGGAAAAAAACACAACTGAAACACACAAAAAAAGATTCGTGCAGTATATGAAGAGGGTGTTCTAAGCGATTGTATGTGTCAAAATGGTTTGCGAAGTTTCTTAGTACTATTGACATTTTGGCCAAATAATTCTTTGCTGTGGGGCAGTCTTATGCATTGGAAGATGTTTAGCAGCACCCCTGATCTCTACCCACTAGAAGCCAATAGCGGAAGATAGCTGATATATTCAAAATATCCATATCAATAAAATTACTCATGAAAATGAAAAATGCATCTTTTATTTTACAGAATAAAACTAAACAAACTTTTTGGCCAACCCAGTATTACTAACAAAAATTAGCACATTATCCCTGACAAGATAATTCATCCATGGCCTAAACTAAACTATGCTTTCCACTACCTATCATTGGGTGTTTTATGTTTTGGTTTTTTTATTGTATTTTTTCCATAATATTTTATTCCCCTTACATTCTCTTCCACCTCCACGCAGCCCCCTTGTGTTTTTGTCGTATTTTATTTTTTATCTACTTTGTGCAGCTAAAATAAGACAATGGAGACATTCAAAGCAATGTTCAAAAGTTATTAACTAATAAAATTCAGCAAGGCCAAAAAAGCGTCCCACTATGTATGGGGCAATGATTTAGGAACTCCCTTATCTAAAAAGATAAGGATGAAAATACAAAATACAGGGTAGGAAAAATAAAAGAGGAACAATAACCACCATAGTATAAGCCCTGAACAAAGGTAAGATAAAGTTCTCTAGACTTCTAAAATTTCTTTCCCATTATATGACATTAGAATTATCTTGTGAATATTTGATAAAAATTTTTCTTTTTAGGCATTTCAAGCAGAGGTGGCAGAAAAATGTGAACATATGACAAACACTATAGAATTGAAAATTTAGCTATTAATTTATTAAGAAAATTAACTGCTTTGATTTATATCAATGATTTTTTTTAAAAATCACACCAAGTTTTTATCTCCCCAAACTGTAATTAGCCAGCATTATCAACTAGATATATTCACCACAAGGTGTTGGTGACCTAGAAATGTGTAAGATTAACAGAATTATCCCACCCCCATTTATACCTGAGTATCATTGGAAGAGACAGATAACCTGTCATCAGGTAAGGATGGTGTATATGCAACAGAAATTGGTGTTCCTGGAATTCCATTTGCTTGAATATTTTCACTGTCACTACCATCCTCTATAGTTCCAATGTTGCCATCTGCAGTTGCATTTATAGTCCTTTCTCCCATATCTAAGAGGGTAAGAATAAAAACCATGCAAAAATGTCTGGCTTAACTGAAGTATATAAAGTCATGGAGTATTTACAATGAAACAGTAACAGAAAGTGATATGAAGTAACAGATACTGGCACCATTTAAAGGTTAGCATACTTACTAGTAAGTAAATACGCACTTGGACTACATCCAAATATGATCCTTAAGTAGCTCTAGCAATGAAACACAGCTGATGAAAGGCTAACCAGGATTTGCCAAACAGAAGCTCACTTTCAGTCTATATCAGCATTTATTAAACTGGGTTCCAATGACTGTAAATGCCTCTATCCGGTAACAGAAATTCCTTGAAAAAATATCCCATTATCAAGTAAGAGGGAAATGCTGGGAAATAGGTTTCTTTACCATAGCCTTTAGTTTGCTAGTATGCATTGAGTTCTCCAAAGGAGATATACAACATGCAGTATTTTCATATTTATTTTACAATGAGCCCTCTCCCCTTTTTTAGAATGCTTATTAATACCGCTAATAACATATTCCTTGGAACATTACTATGGCAATATCGGTCTATACCCCTGAATATTTCTCAACATTCAGTTTAAGTCATCATACTTGCAATTAATATAAACAGAAATAAATGACTTCCATATAGAAATAGATAATAGAAATAATATCCAGTTTCAGAACTACTCTAATGTGTGATGTATATTTCTTTGAAAAGGAACACAAACATGTCTATGGCCAGAGCTCAGAATTATCCAGCAGGAAATTGCTCTTTTCATGCTACCAATTAAAAGAAAACTATAGGCTAGCATGAGGGAAACATACTGTACTATAAGGAGGACAGATTTTGGAATATGAAAGATCTGTGTTTCAATTCATGTCTCCATCACTTACCTGGGTAAGTTATTTTATCTTTCTTTACCTCAGTTTTTTTATCAGCAACAAAGATAATAATGTCTATGAGGAATCACCAACACACACAGACACACACACACACACACAAATACGTATATAAAGAACACAACTGGTTCTATTTAATATTAGCTATTATTAATTTTATTAATAACTGATAACACATGCTCAATTTTTTATTGCTTCAAGTAATGAAAGGATTGTATCTGGCATTCCACTCTGAAACTGCTCTCTGCTCTCCAAATAAGAACACCCTGGGATAGATTAAACGGGATAATTCCCAAGCATGATCTGCAATTAACAAGTGGTACACGAAAAAAAATATTCATTGATAAAATATATTTGGGTAATTCTATTTACACAAACAAAACAGTTGCTTCCCTAGTGGACCTTTTGGAGCTTCAATATGCAATATGTTAATATCTGACATGCTAAATATGATTATAGATATAGATATATATATCTTAAATATATGAAGTATGTTTGTATATATGCAAAGACTCTGGAAAAAATCATAAAAAATTTAATGATTATTGGAAATTGATAATCATTCCTCAAAGCTCTTACTCCAAACCTTTTTCTCTCTGTACCCAAATATATCTCCTCCCATGGCCCCTCCTCCAGCTTCCCTAACAAAGGCCTTTCACCTTCCACTGAGCTAAGAGGTAGTTAATGTAATATAGGCTTCCTCACTCTCCTCTGTCCCACCATAAAGTTCCCTGACATCAACTTTAATCTTTTTATTCCCTCTCATTTCAGGGGAAAAATATTCCTTTGCATTTCTAAGGTGAACCCTTCATTCACTCTCAAATCCACCTCTTCTTCCGTTCAGTAGTATCTTCCTCTCCTAAGTATTTTCTTGTAATATGACATTTGCAATTTCAAGCACATGCCTGGATCTTCCCCATTACTCAAACATACTCAAATCTTTTCATGCTAAAAAAAAAAAAATCTTCCTTCAACTCTTGCCACACTTCAGCTACTATCTATTTCCTTACCTTTTTAAAAATCAAATTTCTGAAAGGAATAATAAATATTTATTGATAAAACTTTCCTCCTTCTCTTCTTAGAAAATTACTCAAAGGAACTGAAAACATTCTCTCCATTTTACCACTTCCCACAAATTAATTTCTCAGTGCCTCAATTTTCTCATTTGTAAAAACGGGAATAGCACCTATATGATCTTGTTAACCAGTGTCATCTCAATAAATTTAACTCTAAAAAGGGGGAGGGAATAGTAACAGTACCTAAACATCCCAGCATTTGGGAAGGACAAATTGAATAATGCAAGTAGAGCCAGAATATTATTTGGGATACACAGAAATACTAATAGATATTACTGTTTTCTATTTTTCTCCTTTAACTTTCCCTTAACTGCCCCCTAAACATAAGTGCAAACTTCTGTTTTCAAGGAAGTGAATGGAGCTCACTAATTTACCTTCTCCTCTGACAGATTCCATTGAAATTACTAGGAAAAATATAAACAAGAGAAAAAGTCCTTATTAGCACTGGAAAACTCAGAAGGATATGATCAATGGACCAAAATCTTAGAGGTTCAGATCGTTTGATCATACTTCTAGAAGTATATGTAGCAAGGTACCATGCTTAGTCTTGTGCGAGATACTATGAATTACATAAGCTTCAGTTGATTGGTCTCAAATCTAATCCTATCTATAATAACACTATTTATAAAAATGTGAGTGAAATTCCTAACAAACTAAAACATTTTAATAATATAATCCATAAGATAGGAACTGACCCTATATCCACTGTGACTTGGTCATGATAATGAAGGCATAAGAAATCATGATTTTCTCAACAAAGATAAAAAATACTCAAAACCAAATCAATTTAAACATTTCCTAATGTATAAAGTTTAGCATGTTTAGAAGGAAGGAGAATATACCCCTGTACCCTACCACCAAAAACAAAATCAGAAAATGAAATAGCACTAATCATTTTATAATGGGCTGGAGACTATGGGAAATAGAAGGTTTTATAAAAGACTAACTAAAGCTGGAGAAAAAAAAGGAATATTCCACCATAATTAAAGATATTTAAATATATTTTCTACATATACATACAGACTCACTAATTTGAAAAAGAGCTTATATTTTTGCGTTTTCAATCCACATATTATAAAAAAGTCTCTACAGTGAGATGGAATTCCCTAAGACAGAATAAACTAATTTCTAGTGGAATACACTACCTCCAACAACAATGTTCACCATTTCTTCTACAATGCTCTGTACAATGTCTTGTGGCTTTTCCTCACAGTCATGGTTTTCTCCATCATATAATACATCATTTTTAGATAGTGCTTGAAAAAGAAAAAATTCAAGAAAACATTATTTTATTTTAGAAACTTTTACTCTTTTACTAGACATTTATAATGAAAGGTTTTCTTTTAAAAATTAATAAAAGAAAAAATCAAATAGATAAATGAAACTAGAAGCAATTACATATAAAACCTTCAAAATTTATAACCAAATCAAATTTTAAAGTATCTTATAAATTCAAGTCAGTTTCAACAATGATTTATTTGACAAACTATTAAATAATTATACAACTTAGGTGACTTTTCTAGATTATTCCTTTAAGAACCAACATTTTAAAAAGTATTTTGAATGAAACATTTCAAACATGTCCCATGCTTACCAAATAGTATGTTAAATTTAATTAAAGCCTTTTTTTATTAACTAGACTCATCAATAATAACAAACTCATCACTGTGTTCTAATATAGTAAGGTACTTGAAGAAGCAGTATCTCTGGCCATCTTGCCCTCCACCTGTGACTTTCAGCACTTCCTTACTATTTGTTCCACAACAGAATCTACATATACAATGTAAAATTAAATTTAGTAAGTAAAAAAGACTCATCCTTCAACTTAACATTAATTAAAAACATGTAACTGCTGATCAGAACTTCTGAACTGTGTAAGAGATATCAATTAAAAAAAAAAAGACTTAACATTAAGAGTTAGATTGTATGGACTACTGTAGATAAATACAGGATTTCTACAGGGTTTTCTGAAATGTTCAAAATATATCAGGAAGGCTCAATTAGTACTTGAGGATGCTTTGGGAACCAGGACCCGTTCTGGCCCATTGACCTGTATCAGTGGCTTCAGACTGCATATTAACCGTTAGTGCTGCTGTCTAGAAACTGCCACCCGCACCCTCCCACATCACTAAAAGGAACCACTACTTGTAATTCTGGTTTCTAGAAGTCTGTCTTCTCTATTGTTCACTGACCTTAACCTATTATTTGCTGCATTTTACAAAATACTGAATGGCCACAAGGAGAAACTTGATAAATAAGCATGTCAAATCAGTTACCTTATCTAAAAAAAAAAAAATCCGAATACAATAACGTTTAGTCTTCTATGGATTAAAACATATAAATGTCTTGACAGATAATTTTTCTACCATTCTTAAGCTTTATATTTCCATGCTCAAGATGGCAAAAATTAGCTAGTCTGAAAATTAATAGTTTCAACATAACTAAATATACACACGCACTGAAATGTGCACAAAATGACTATTGGATCAAGAGTCAGTTTTCCTATAAATCATATTATAGAAATAGATTAGTAACACTTATTAGGAACACTTATTTCACACAGGAAATGATTAGAGAAGTTCATTATCATGTCCAAAGTCACAAAGCCAGTAAGGGACTCAAAGCAGCTAATGTAACCCAAGAGCATGCATTCTTCTTAGAATTTTAATTTATATCAGTTGTTGGAAGAAAAACATCTTTAAAGCCAACATAATCATGACTATGTCACGGGAGAGTATGTCTTATTTATAATTCTGTATCCTATAAAATACCCACAGTGGTAACCTCACACACAGTACAGTAAATGTTTTCACTCCTTTGGTATCAGCCCATGTTGTTTCTTCTGCTGAAAATTTCTTAAATTTTCTAGCTAGTCAATACCTACACCTAAATAAGAAGGTTCAGCTAAAACATCATCACTTTCTCTGCAAAGGTATGTCCTAACTCTCCTCAGAAGAATTACATTGTGCATACCACTCACAGGATATTTATGACATTATGTCTCATTTACACACTGCTGATCATCCAGGCAGACCATGAGCATCCTAAGAGTAACAGCTGTACCTCCATCAACTTTTCAACCCCAAGTCCTTGTACAATGCCTAGGACAGAGTATGCTAAATAAATGCTGAATGCATGGATAAAGAAACAGAAAATTAAATAACACCCAGCTTTATTAAAAATTAGCCCTTTGACTCAGCCCCTTAATAAGTTCACAGTGAAAGTAAGGGAAATTTTGACAAGGGCAGGCTAGAAAAATGTAAATTGTATAAGCAGTATAGCTTCCCTATTAGCCTCAGTACTGTGAATGCATGCTTGGTTTACCAAAATTATCCCTTTGAAAATAAATGATAAAGTACTATTAAAAAATGGTAAAGCATCTATTTGTGCCAGTGCTGATTTTCATGCCACTATTAGGTTATGGAAAAGATATGGTAAAAAATAAAAATCAAAAGCTGAAAATATTACAGAAGTCTTTCCTCAAGGCGAAGTAAAAACACAGAATTCAGATAAACTATAACTGAGCCCCAAGAATCCTAGGGCTACACACCGCACTGGAAGGCAACAGAACTTCCATATTTTCTGATACCAACCTAAGGAGGATAAAAGGGAACAACCAAACTCCCTGGCAGTTTTATGGAACAACAGCTGGGAACAGACTGACAGTGACAGTGACAGAGGGGAGCTGGGAAGACGAGAAGGGGGGAAAAAGGGGGAAGTGTCTAGTCAAGAAACTAGTATAAATGGCCCATAGACATGGACAATATGATTTCCTAAAATTTTCAGTCACATCCCATAAAACCTTACTAAATAAATGGCTCTCTTGTTTGCTGTAAAACTAATTTTAGTAAGAAAACTAAAGTTCCTGCCCTGGCTGGGGTGGCTCAGCTGGTTGGAGCATTGTCCCATAACCAAAAGGTTGAGGGTTTGATTCCCAGTCAGGGCACATACCTAGTTTGTGGGTTTGATGCCCAGTCCAGGCTGCATATGGGAAGCAATCAATGCTTCTCTCTTGCATCGATGTTTCTCTCTCTCCCTTAAAAAAAAGCAATGAAAAAAATGTCCTCGTGGGAGGATAATAAACAAATAAGTAAATAAACCTGAAGTTCCTAACATGCTAAACAGCCATTTAGAAGCCTTTTTAGTAACACACATCTCCTCCAAAACAAGTCTATGTATCATACTGCTCAGGAGATGTTAATGAATGCACAGTATCATTAACAGATGCCTGGTGGGTTGAAGTAAAATTAACTTTAGCACCTAGGATGGAGAAAGTCCACAATTACCACAATACATCTGATACCCTTTAAGTCACATTACCCTTTCCACATTTCTTTACCAAAAAGCGCATTCCTATACTCTTCCCTAACACACACACACATATACCACCCAACACAACCGTAGCGCAAAAAAGATTACTTTCAGCTGCAGTTGCCTGATCAGCTTCAGTCTGTTCATTTTCTGCACTGGAAATATCAGATCCATTTTCAGGTTCTGTGTCATCCTGAAGGCTTTTATCCACGTCGCTGGTATGGGGATCCAGGTCTCCTTCATGTTCTTGGGATATATGATCAACAGTCTGAGGTGGCAGATATCTAAGGTGAGGTGATTCGGGCTCATGATGGCTTACTGGAGACTGCAACAGATGATGATGGTGCCGGTGCCTTTCTTTCTCCATTTGTTTGGCTTCCTGCAACTGGAAGAAACAGAATAATTTCTAGTATTTGTAAAGTAAGTTATTTAAAATTCGGAGGAATAATGTTACACTCATTACAAATTATAGTCCATCAGAAACAAAGAATGTAAAATCTACTAGAACACAAAACCAAGTAATAGTGGTCACTGCTTAAGGGGATGGAAATTGGTACACAAGAACAGAGATGTAAGTCTTTCACTATATATCCCCTTTTCATTCAATCTGGTGCTTGAATGATGCAAATGTATCACCGAAACAAAACCAAATTAAAAAACCAAATAATTTTAATAGTCTCAGAATAATAACTGTATTGTTGCCAATAGTGGATTTACCTAAAATCAAATAGAAGTTTCAATAAGAGAGGAGGAAAAGTGGATGGGGAAATAAAATATCACATATTCATTTTTACTTATAGACACAGAAACAAAGTCTTTCTAGTAAGATACATAAGAAACTAGTGACAATGGTTCCCTATAGGGGGTAGGGGTCAGGAAGGGAACTTTTCAGTGTATAGCATTCTGTAGTATGTTCTTATATCACTTTATTAAATGTGTTTTAATTAAAATAAAATTACATTTAATAAATAAGATTGCAATGAGTACTTAAATGCCCCTGGCTCGGTCACCCAATAAAAATGAAAAAAAATTCTATCTACAAGTGTTAGTTTTATTTTAGGTGCCCAGTCATTATTATGCATAATACCATCTGTAAAACTGGCTCACTTATAAGATGCTAAAAACAGTAACAATCAGGATCACAACTTTTCATTTTTAAAAAATTTTATTGTTTTTAGTCATATATCTTTTGGTCCTCATGACCTAATAAAAATGATTCTCACAAAATTAATTTCTACAAAGATATTTTTACAGTGTCAAATATGAACATTTCATATTCCCTAGTAATATTCCAGGTTATGTAGAAATACCAGAATTATATGAAATTATAAACTAAATTTAAATGAACAGACTTTAATGCCCAAAAGGCAGAAAGAACCCTATCTACATGGTCTGAATCAATTACTTTACAGACAAGGAAGCTGATGGCCTGTTAGTTGCAGAGATGGAATCAGAACAGACTTTTCAGACCAATTCTTCAGCCCATTCATGAGGAAGTCAACTTCCAAATTAACAGTGAGGAATCTGACTTAGAATCCAATCCAACCCCCAAAATGACTTCGGCTAACCTGCACCATAGTTTACTCGGGCAAGCACATGCTTTGAAATCACAGACAAGCAAGATGTTGAAACTCTAGAAATGTCATTGAAAAGAGGAAATTTTATTGTATGAAAAACATTTTCTATATACTTCTATACTTTCTGGAGTAGGGGTTTTCAACATCAGTACTACTGACGTTTTGAATTGGGTAATTCTTTGTCGTGGGGGGACTATCCTGTGCACTGCAGGTGTTTAGCAACATCCTCATCTTCTACCCATTATATCCTCCTCACCCCAGTCATGATCATCAACTGTATCTCAAATGTGGCTTCAGGGACAAAATCCCCTCCAGTTGAGAACCACTGTTCTAGAGAGAGAAATCAGAATTTTCTCCATGGAAATAATTTTAGAAATGTACATTTTATAGTTTTATTGGTGGGGGAGAGCAGTGGAAAGGGTAGCCATGGTATATATAAATTAGATGTCTAGCTTAGAATTTTAGCAGATGTGGAAGTTAAATGTTGGTCCACCCTTTAGTTTTCTCTCTTTCCTCTCATATTTTTCGTAACTACCCATAGCAAGGAATTAAATACCCTTTGTGACATGAAATATATTCAGAGCCTTTATCACAATTCAGTTATATATTCACTTGTGTGATTATTTGTTTAAAGTTCATCTTCCTCCTCTACATTCCACTGTTTGGAAAATTTCTGAAGGTAGTGGCCCAGTGGTTTTGCTTAGCACTGTGTAACTGAGACCTAGAACACTGCCAGGAAAATATACGGAATGTAGTAAAAACTTGTTGAGAAAGCCAAATGAAACTTATATTCATGCCATTAAAAAGTGATAAAATTGCCCTGTCCAGAGTGGCTCAGTTGGTTGGGTGTCATCCCGCAAACTGAAAGGTCACTGGTTTGATTCCTGGTCAGGGCACATGCCCAGGTTGTGGGTTTGGTCCCTGGTCAGAGCACATACAAAAGGCAACTAATTGGTGTTTTTCTCTCTCACATTGACATTTCTCTCCTTCTCCCTCCCTTCCCCTCACTCTAAAAAAAAAAAAAAAAAGGTGATAAAATTATTTTAATTCACTTTTTCAAAAAAGCAACAAAAATTACTATTTATGGGTGCAAAAAGAAATAATTCAATGTTAATACATGAGAGTAACTGGACAGACTATAGTCGTCGGCAGCCGTCCGTCTCGAGAGACGATGGTGTAGCTTCTTAAGAGTCTATCTGCACCGCCGAGAATGGCTGTGCAGTCCGACTCGGGAGTGACACGGTATCTGTCTCCTCCCGTGTTGAATCGACATCTTGCGATGACGCTGGAGTGTCCTCTCCAGTGAAGCTGAAGCTGCAGAGCCTGGGCAGGGTGATATGGAGGGTCTGCTGTTGCCCATGCAGCAGACCCCCCCTCTCTTCGCAGCTGAAGGGTCCAAGGGAAAGACGGAGTCAATACAGCTTGGCTTCAGGTGCACCGCAGGAGTTGCCGGTGTTGACTACAACGTCAAACCGCCTTAGGGACTCCGGCTCCGGATTTTCTGTCGGGGTTTACTCCCTTAGCCTTTCCCCTGAAGAGGTATGCCGCAAGGCAGCGGAGGTTTTTTGGAATCAGAGTTTTCCTTCTCTGATGTGCCCTGACTGGAAGATCGAACCAGCGACACTTAGCTCGCAGGCCGACGCTCAATCCACTGAGCCAAACCAGCCAGGGGGTACAGACTATAGTACATCCTAGAATATTGTCTATCTGTAAAAAACAATGAGGAAGGTCTCCAAGGACTAATACAGATTGCTTCCAAGACATACTGCTAAGTGAAAAGAGCAAAGTACAAAAGGTTATCTATATATGTGTGGTAGCTAGCCTTTAAGATGGTTAATAATGATTATCTCTACCTCTTAATTTTCAATTCCTTGTAGAGTCCTCTGCTACAGTATACTAAAAATGGTCTGGGTGACCACTTCAAATCATAAGGTAGATACTGCAGCTTCTGTCTTGCTGCTTTATCTGATCATCTTTATTGTGAGGGAAGCCAGTTGCCATATTGTGAGCAGCCCTATGAGACCCATGTGTTAAGAAACTCAGGCTTTCTGGCCAGTAAACAGTGAAGAATGAAGGCCTTTCACCAACAGCCAATTGAGTGAGATTGGAAGCATTATTCTCTAGCCCAATAAAGCCTTCAAATGGCATGGGCATACACTCAGTCAACTGCAAATTCATGTGACAACAAGTTGTCGCAACCACTTAGCATCCAGCTAGGTAATATGTTATGCAGTGATAGATAACTAATAAGGTACCCTACCTTTCGTGTAAGAAAGGTGACCAATGAAGCCACACATAGATCTGCTTTACTTATGCTAGAGAAATGCAGGAAAAATAAACTATTATAGAAACAAAAGAGATTAGCTCTGTCCCAGGGGTGGAAAAAGGAGGGAAAGAGGAATAAAGTGGTAGGAAGGAGGAGGGAGCAGAACTCCTGAGTATATCTTTTATGTAGCTGTGACTCATAAATCATAGTAATGTTTAACATACTTAAAAAATAAATAAGCAATTAAAACTAACATGTATGTGAGGAGGACTGAAATGGAAAACAGGCATTAATAAGTGAACTTAATTATATTACAAAGGAATAACATCCCATTGGAGAGTGTGGAGAACTAACCTAAATAAAATAACTTTGGAAAACAATATTTTGAGTGGGCACTATAAGACAAAAGGAACTACATATAAAATGTTGTAATCTACTTAGCAAATTTACTTCTCACAGTGGTATGGGTTTGCAATTCTAAAACTATTTTGCGTAAAATAGGACTGAAAAAACAATACATCAGAGAAAATGTAAGCTATATTTCTTACTGTTTAGATAAAGTTACAAATAAATAAAAGAAGGACAAAATAAACCCTATAGTATTGGACTGGAATAAGAACTACCCATATAAACACACAGTTTTTAAAATACACAGACAGTCTCATACAGGTGTGTGGGGAGGTAGGGTGAATATATAGCTAGTTCTACCTAATGAAAGAGCCTAGAAGCAATAACATCCCAGTGGCAATGAACATACCTAGCACTCAGATTTTGGTTTCTAATCACCATTCTCCAGCTAAAGGAGCCAGGGCTCCTTGCTGAAGTGATTGACTCCGTGGCTGAAGCAGAGAAAATTGAAAGTAGGCCTACAACATCTTCAGATTCCAGAAAGTAAGGAGGTGCTCAAAAAAGCATGGAAGCTTGTCAAAGGGACAGAGTCCAAAGCTGGAATAATTTGGGCAACAAAATAAATAATGACAATATCGGACTATAACCACTAGAATAAAATAAATATCCATGAATACAGACTGATACAAATAAAAAAATTGAATAAACAGAAAAGAAGGAAAATAATTCTGACTAATACATACAGAAGAAAAGAGAAACAGAAAACCACCATTAGGGAAATGCCACAGTAATATCTTTTGCCAACAACATTCACTTATGGATACCTAAGTTGAGGTGGGGGAGTGTGAAAAGGAAAACAGAATATTTATATAGATTTAAATTATCTTTTCCAAAATATCTATTAACTTCAAAAGAATAACTAGTAACTTTATAGTAGAAGAACCTGGCAGATACCACCTTAACCAAATCAAGATGAACACCACCAGTAATAAGACATACCAACATCATACATTCCTAACATAATACATTGAAATAGGCACAACATTGCTTCAGAGATATTCTAGTAAAAAGTGGACAACCTTATTCTAATTGCAAGAAAGTATCAGATAAAATAAGGGAAATTCAACAAAATAACTGATCGGTATCCTTCAAAAGCCTCAAGGTGATAAAAGATAAGACTGAGAAATAATCAACAACTAGAAAAGACTAAGTCATGACAACTCAAGGGATATTAAATGCAAGGTGGGATCCTGGCCTAGATGTTAAAACAGCAAAAAAAGACATTAATGGGAAAATTGGCGAAATTCAAGTAAGGTCTCTAATGGCCTCAACAGTATTTTTACCAACATTAATTCCTGCTTCTGATCATTGCAAAATGATCATGTAAGATGGTGGCATTAAGGAAAGCAAGAAAAAGAAGATCTTTCTGTAACATTTTTGCAACTTTCTGTAAGTTTAAAATTAGTTCAAAGTAAGTTAAAAGATAGTTTTTAATTAAGACCTAGACAATTTTAAAAAATAAATGATTCTCTAGCTGCCGATCTCTTACGCCCAAAATATGTATTTCATCATTACAGATATGCATTTTGTTTGTTTTTAAAATTCAATGAATAATCTTATACCAGATGAGATCAAATTAAGTAGTTCTATATCTATATCACACTCACCTACTAAACGGAAGTGCAATAAAAATATCAATTCATAAACACTTCCATGAGGATGATGGCAATCAATATCATTCAAATTCTACTTGTGAACAATTAAAAACATATCTTATCCAAAGTGAAATCAGTAAACCTCAAAACAAAACAGAATAAAACAATACCATATCTCTAATAAGTAGGACTGTAAATGAAAGTCATTCTTCTCTACAGACACAAAAGATTTCATTATAAATTTCGGTAAACTCTTTTCTGTATATGATACCTGTGGTGTTCTATAAAATCTCTTTTTGTTTTAATACTTACTGCTTGGTTTTCCATGCGTGCAAATATAACGTTTAGCATCTGAGTAAGAGTAGCTTTGGCTGTTGTCTGATTGATGAGATTTTTGCTTGCTAAGTAGATATTGTAACATGTTCTCACAGCCTGCAGTACCGTTCCTTCATGAATTTCTATGTGTTGAGATGTTACTGCAGTAAGTAAAGCCTTAAAAAAAAAAGACAAAGTTAAAGCAAATTTCTGCATCCAGAATATCAGCACAAAAATGTATTTTTATATTAAAATTAAAACTTTCAGACACTATTACCACTTTCAGCTATGCACTAACAGAATATTTTAGTATTCACTCACAGAATTTCCACCTGCCTTGAATATATGACCAACTGTTAAAATATGTTTTCCTCATTCTAGCAATAAATAGTTCCCACATTATCCTCCCAAACCTAGAACACTAGAAAGCCATTCAACCCATTTGTTGTCAAGCCAAGTTTCACTTTAACATAATTTAGTTTACTAAAATGCCTAACATTAAAACTGTGTCACAGTGGAACACAGACATGCTTCCTATGATACAGCAGTTGAATTAGACCGTCAACTTTGGAGGATACACACTGGGTCTTACTCACCTCCAAATTTTTCTGAGATCTTTCTTATAGACTGGACTAATTAAATGTGCTGTTATGGTTAAAGATGTTTACAAAATGTTTTACAATAAAGAATTTAATATAATCCAAAATGAATCCCCCAACAAAGTGAGTAACTTAATGTGAATTTTCTTATATCAGTTTACTTGCAAATTCTCAAAAGCAAGACCTCGTACTTTTGTCCTCTTCTGTCTTACAATGATATGCAGAGACAGCATTGAGTATATGAGCATATGCTAGATAAGTCACGACTGACATGAAATTGTAAATGACAGACCAAGGAGATTGGACAGCTTTTTACAATAAAGATACTACATGACTCGTGAAGTCAATACAGTTATGAAACTGGAAGACTCAGAAGGGACTGTAATCACACATGAAGGAACACTCTATACATATAAACAATTTCAAAAGTTCTATTAGTATAATACAATAAAATTTTACCAGTATATAGACATACCACCATTACTACCATTAGCAGTAACATTAAGAATTCAATATTTATAACAGATTAAAAACACAACTGAGTGATTTTCTTTAAAGGAGTTTAATCAACCAGGAACACAGCACAAACCCAGGATAGGGTTTACCTGGGCAGGGTCAGTAGATAGATAGGTGCAAGGAAATCAGGAAAGCTGGTACTTAAGGAGCCCACATGGTGAAGCATGGGTCTAGAGCACAGACTACAAAGGATACAGTAGTACAGAAGAAACTACAGGGGTTGTAGGACTTTCACATGGAAACCTAAAGCTCAAAAGATGCAATTGTATGTTAAACATGCCAGAAACTGAAAACGCTAATAGACTCTGGGGTCCCAACCCTAAATTGAGACCTTCAAAATAAAAGATTTGAAAATACAATCATGAATTCCAGTCAAGATGGAGGAGTAGGTAGAAATGTTTTGCCTCCTCACCCAACCATAGAAGAGTTACAACTAGATCTCAAAAACAAGTAACAACCAAAACTGTCAGAAAATCAAGCTATATAAAAGACTAACAACCAAGAATTTAAATAAAGAAGCCACATTCATCCAGATGGGTAGGAGGGGGAGTTGTGGAGATGGGGTGGAGAGTTGGTGTGGCTTGGACAAGGGGGGGCAGAATGGATGGTCTCACATTCACATGTGATGAATAAAAATTGGGAGGGATACTCTGGGAACAGCGATCCTAGCCTCAGGCCAGACCACACAGACCAGGGTTCCAGCATCACGAAGATAAACCCCTATCACCTCTAGCTATAAAAACCAGTGGGAGTTGGGGCAACAGAAGAAACTGCTGAATTTTCAATGCTTAAATGGCTTGCATGATCTTAGAACATATGCAAACCCCAATGCAGCAATTGGAAGGGCACCAATCGCATAGAGAAAGCGGATAAAGTGACTGGAAACCAGGTGAGTGGCAGGCAAATAGCCCAAAACAAGGTAGTGGCATTGTCGCCTCTCCGAGCCCACCCCACAAATAGAGGTACAAAGTGGTGAAGCAGGTGGCTCTGCCTTGGCTATTAGCTAAGGCTCTGCCCCACACAATTTACAGGTGCCTTTGCTATATAGGCCACACTGCTAAGACAGGGAGTAAAAGCAGCTCTACCTAATTCACAGAAACAGAGAGGATGCCAAATTGAGGAGACAAAGAAATATGGCCTAAATGAAAGAACAGAACAAAAACTCCAAAAAAGAACTAAAGGAAACAAAGACAGCCAACCTATCAGATGCAGAGTTCAAAACACTGGTGATAAGGAGTACACAAAAAAAATAAAGGAAGAAATGAAGGTTACACTAAGTGAAATAAAGAAAAATATATAAGGAGCCAACAGTGAAGGAAAGGAAGCTGGGATTCAAATCAACGATTTGGAACATAAGGAAGAAATAAACAACCAGTACAGAATGAAGAAAGAAGAATATTTTTTTTTTTTAAAGGAGAGTTTAAGAAGACTCTGGGGCATCTCCAAAAATGCCAACATCAAATCATAGAAATGTCAGAAGGAGAAGAGCAAGAAATTGAAAAATTATTTGAAAAAATAAAGAAAGAACTTTCCTAATTTGGCAAAGAAAATAGATATGCAAGTGCAGGAAACACAGAAGGTCCCAAAGAGGACCACACCAAGACACATCATAATTAAAATGTTAAAGGTTAAAGATAAAGAGAACATCTTAAAAGTAGCAAGAGAAAAACAGAGGGTTACCTACAAAGGTGTTCCTATATGGCTATCAACTGATTTCTCAAAGGAAACTTTGCAGGTAAGAAGGGACTGGCAAGAAATATTCAAAGTGATGAAAAGCAAGGACCCATAACCAAGATTACTCTACTCAGCAAAGTTATCATTTAGAATGGAAGGGCAGATAAAGTGTTCCCCAAACAAGGTAAAGCTAAGGAGTTCATCATCACCAAACCATTATTATATGAAGTGTTAAAGGGACTTATTCAAGATAAAGAAGATCAAAACTATGAACAGTAAAATGACAACAAACTCACAACTGTCAACAACTAAATCTAAAAAACAAAAACAAACTAAGCAAACAACTAGAGCAGGAACAGAATCATAGATATGGAGATCATATGGAGGGTTATCAGTGGGGAGGAGGAAGGGGAAAATGGGGGAAATGGTGCAGGGAATAAGCATAATTGGCAGGTACAAAATAGACAGAGGAAAGTTGAGAATAGTAAAGGAAATGGAGACACCAAAGAACTTATATGCATGACCCATAGGCATGAACTACGGGGTAGGGGTGGGGGTTGCTGGAGAGAAGTGGGGTACTGGGCTGAGGGGGGCAAAGGGGGAAAAAATTGGGACAATTGTAACAGCATAATCAATAAAATATACTTAAAATAAATTAAAAAATAGGCTTCTTCTAACAAACTTTTGGCATTCACCAATAAAATTCTCTGATACGGGGTCTAAAAAGCACCCAAATAACCTCTATCATAGTTGGAAAGCATATAAAATGACCTTTCCAAATATTTTCCAAGTAAAAGGCTTTTTAAAAATAGATAAAAAATAACAAATTTACTTTATATAATTATTTACCTTTATTATTTGCAACTGAACTCCTTCGTCTGTTTGAGGACCTTGGAAACAGCCACAAATTGTTTCAATAATTCTATCAATTAATTTTTTGCCTGGCGTTGTGCTATCTGGAGCATTGCCAGTCAAATGCCCATAAGCAATAAGTTTCTGAAATGGTGAAAATAAAGATTCTAATTAAGCCAACTAATATATATAATAATTAAATACACATTAATTTTACAACATACAATTTTATATATATTAAAATTTGTATATAACATCAAGGTATAATCAAAGCCAAGGCAATACAAACTTTTCATGAAGGAAGCTTTATTAGCTGTAAACATGTGAAATTATTTACTGTATTAACCACACACACCAAAAAAGGGCAATAACTACAACAAAACCATCAGGTGAAACTTTGAGAAAGCCAGACCTTGGAACTTCTCTCTGATGAATTAGAATAGCTTACTGCTTTCTATCTAAATATTATTGATATTGCTTTTGTGAAAGCTATCTTCACTCATTTAAAAGACCCAAAATCTCTTTCCAAATTACAATAGATCTGTGAATATACAGAAAACCTAATTTCTCCTCACTGGCTGCAATAAATCACAGATTTGTTCAGTACATCCCTGGATGGAAGGCCTTAGATGTTGTAATTTTAATTTTTCAAGAAAAACAAGATCACGACTCAAACAAGCATATCCTTAACCCATCTTAAGAACGTCACTGAATTGTTAAATAGGTATACAGTACTCCCTCACTTATCGCAGGTTATTATGTTCTAGACCTCCCTGCGATAGGTGAAAATCCACGAAGTAGGAACGTTACATTTATTTTAGTATTTATATATATTTTAAGGCTTTATAAACCCTTCCCAAACACTTATAAACCGTTCCCAGTCCCTTATTAACCTTTCCCACTCCCTTATTAACCTTTTCCACACTTTTATAAACACTACTTATGTTCTTAAACATATTCTACACTCTTAAACCTACGTAACTTCAACAACATACGTATATAGTACCGCAAAATTTCGTGATGTAGAGAAAAATCCGCGATAAATAATTAAATATAATATTTTTAAAAATCCTGCGATACAGCGAGGCCGCAATAAGTGAACCGCAATATAGAGAGGGACAGTCCCTTGTGGTTCACTTATCGCAGCCTCACAGTATCGCAGGATTTAAAAAAATATTATATTTAATTATTTATCGCAGATTTTTCACTATATCACGGGATTTTGAGGTTTTGTATACATATGTTGTCGAAGTTACATAGGTTTAAGAGTGTAGAATAAATGTAAGGTTCCTACTTTGAGGGGAGGGGGTCTGGAACGTAATACCCACAATAAGTGAGGGAATACTACTGTACTGTAATCTGCCAACAGCGAAAACACCTGAAAATAGCAGAACCTCCATCTAGAGGTTTATCTTACAAACATGTAAAGGAATCCACATGTGTAAGTAAAACAGAATAAAAAGATTTAAGGAATCTTCCTGATATATATAAAAGTCAGAGCTAAAGTCCAACAGTGAACATAAATATTGGGTTGGCCAAAAAGTCGGTATCGTTTTTCTGTAAAATAAAAGACACATTTTTCATTTTCAGCAATAACTTTACTGACTTGGATATTTTGAGTATGTCAGCTATCTCCTGCATGATATAATGTGGACTGTTCTGAATTAATGTCTCAATTTGATTGCTCTCAACTTCAACTGATCTACCCGACCACAGAGCATCATCTGGCAAGAAACCTCCAGCACAAAATTTCGCAAAACCACTTTTGGCATGTTAGATCAGTCACAACACCTTCTCCATATACTGCACAAATCTTTGTGTGTTTCAGTTGCATTTTTAACTTCCTTGAAATAATAAAGCATAATATGCTAAAAAATGGTGTGTATTTTTTCCATCTTCAATATTAAAATGGCTACACAAAAATTAACCAATTTTGTTGTTGTTGTTGTTTTAATGCATGATGATATCACAGCTGTCACCATACAACCTAACAAAATAGTTTCAAATGAAGTTAAAGACAACTAAACGCCACAAAAGCCAACTTACAGAAAAAACCAAATGAACTCTTTGGCCAACCTAATACTAAATTGTCAACATTAGCCTATTCTTTTATATAAAAGAGCAGGCATTCAGTAAAATTATTTGCAAATAATGATGTATGTAACGTCAGCAGCAGGTTAAAAGCATGGTTCTTGCATTTCACTGATGGAAAAACAGACCAAATCATGACTTTCACCATTGATAATCTCAGTAAAGGTTTTGTGATTCACTAAGCTAACTAATGATTTTTGTTACCATTAAACTAAAATCATTACTTTTTAAAATCCTTACTAGAAGACATGCTTGGGGGGGTTGGGGGGGGCAAATATGTGAGAGAAGCATCGCTGTGTTCTCACACGCACCCTGATCGGGAATGTAACTGCGAACCCTTGGCCTATGGGACGACGCTCCAACCAGCTGAGCCACACCAGACAGGGCTAAACTAAAAATAATTTTGCAATTGTTACTGTCTCTCTTGTACATAAGCAACCATTTGGTTTCTTATCAAAAAGAACGTTAAAGGCTATCATGGAAAATGGCTGAATCCACTCTAATCTTTAGAAACACATTCCTAGTAGACAGTTTTTAGCTAAAGCCATTTTATACATACCTGTAAACAATCTAGAGATGTACTAACTATGCGGGGACATTTGGACTGGCAGGCCAATTCAAAGGGTAAGAAGTACTTGTCTGCTTCAATAAAATTTGACTTTGATTTCACCGGTGGAAGGGTGCTTGATCCAGCTTTTGCTTCTCCATGAGGAGGACTAAAGGAAAAAGAGAAGTCTGATTAGAATGCCACATTTATCATACTGATGATAAACTCATATAAAAACACAGAACTTTGGTTGTAAAAGGAATTTTGCTAAACTGGTCTTCATCTTCCCTTATTGCATAAGGAAACCAAGCTCAAAAATTATCTGATCTGTTAAAGTCAAACACTAGTGGCTAGAGCTATAACTAAATGCAAGAAAATAAAGAAATTAATCATTTACTTTAAGTAAATTATTTAGGTTACCAAATAATTCAATATTTAGTAATCTTGCTAAATATGAATCAAATATAAGCAGACTTTAAAGTGTATTTGTTATTTCAGAAATTTCCTATATACTTACTTACAAGATCTTTTTATATTTGTAAGTATGCTTACAAATACATTCTTAAAAACCATTTTTAAAATTAATTTTATTTTACAGATCACATGGAAAAAATCTGCCACATTAAAATATAGACAACTATATTATTATTTTGACCAAGACTGGCAAGTGTGCAAATTTAAATTATTTTTACTGAAGAAAAGAAACCCCACTAACCTCTGTTTTTCAGTTTCCGCTTTTATTTCCTCTGGAGGGGGAAAAGCATATGTTAGAAAACTTGACAAATGAAAGATCATTTAGTAATTTGATTACAGGTTACATAAACTAATTTTTAATTTCTATAACAAACTCGGAAGCATACAAATTAAAAAATACTAAAATTCTACTACTGCTAAATGTGTTAATTTATACAAACAATTTATAAAACAATGCAAAAATATAAATTAACAGCAGTAAGAATAGGTATAAATACATATTGCTAATTCCCCAAAGTATTTCCTTTTCTAATAGTCTTTCTTCCTTTCTTTCTTTCTTTCTTTTCTTTCTTTCTTTCTTTCTCTCTTTTTCTTTCTTTCTTTCTTTTGTCAAGGAACTATGTATATTAAGTAACCTTATATTCACTGATGCACTTCAAGTGAAAATTTCATTCTACAATGATCAGAGTAAACTGATAAAATAGTGGTTCTCAAAGTGTGGTCCCAGAGCCAACATCAGCATCACACGGCCCCACACCAGATGTACTGAACCAGAAAACCTAAGTGTGGAGTCCTACAATCAAGTGTTTTATGAAGGCTTCAAGAGGGTTATGATACACCACAAACAAGTTTAAGAATCACTGCTACAAAGTGGTTAAAAGAAACAAGGGGAAGTCAGGTGGTTTTCAACTCCTTTGTCTATAGCCATTTACTGTCCCTCTAAGACATCTTAGACTAGCATTTAAGTCTATGGTGAAAAGGAATTCCTTTTCATTTTTCTCAAAATATCTGAATGTCTACAAATTAACTATTTTAATAAATTAGAGCTTAGAAACAGTGTGCTTCAGGTTGGCCTTCGACAGCAGTATCAAGAAGTAAACTAATTAATTCTCAATTATTAAAGATCAAAATCTTAGGAGAAAAAAAATTAAAGCATCAAATTAAAAAGTAGCATACTCAACCTAAAAACCACAAAATGCTTAATTGTGAAATATTTTCCTGTTAAAAGTCAGAATCATGGCAAGATACCCACAAAGAACAAAATATTTTTGACATTGTTCTAGAAATACTAGACAATGCACATATATAATATTGGATGTGATAAGAAAGAAAGGTCATCTATCTTATCATTTCAGTTCACTCTTAAAGTGAAATAAGATAAAAATTGGGTGCTGGATTTGTTTGTTTAGGGATATTTAGGATTTTTTTCTTTTTTAACTGTGTAGTCATAGCCCTTAAAAAACCTTTGTTATTGGAATTCTTTCAGGAATTATTCTCTCTATCCATTAACTCTCCCCATCCCTTCATAACTATTTTTATAAAAATTTGTTAAAACCGTAGAAACACAACCACTATGTTATATATAGAAGAAAAGGTTAAAATTGGTCACTGTCAATTAACCTGAGTATAGACTTTAAAATATTTTGAAAGAAACAAGTTTTATTCCTTTCAAGTACATTAAATAACTGGAACTAAGTCAACACAGTTGATATGGCAAAGGCCTTGTTTAATGAATAGAAAGTAAGTTACATACCTGATTTCCTAAGTAAATTAAATATTCCCTCTCTTTATTTTTACTATCAACTTGCTTAGCAGCTTTGTTTCCCTCCACTGAGAGTACAAATATAAACTTCAAAATAATACTTATGTGAATCAACAAATTCTATCATCTATACACTACGAATGATTTATCTATCTTTCATGACATCATTTTGTTTTATACTGTTAGCCAAGCAACACTATTTACTCAATGCAAACTAAAATGGTAATCTAATGAAAGACCCTGAAGTCAAATGAGTAGTTTTTAAATAAATACATTAGAATTTATATACCTAGTATTAATCTTCAAAGCAGTAACTTGGGAGGTTATGTATCAATTATCATAATACTAGCAGTACTCAAAATATTTGTAGAATTCACTGTTGGCAGTTCTTTCCTGCCCACTTCCTTCTTTTAAATGAATCACCTCACAGAAGGGAAAATCTCTAGAAAGGGAATCAGATTCTAACCACCAATTAATCACAGGTGGCATGGAGCCAAGTATGAAGAATGGTAGGTGACTATGGAAGTTCTTCAGTGCTTCTGTGAACCATCTCATATTGTGTGTGTACAAGCACTGTTCTGGAAAAAGAGTACATAACTCTATTCTCAATGAAGCATGTAGCCCAAACTATAAAGGTGATAAGAATCAATTAAGAATAATGATTTGGATCACCTATGGCAATACACACACACACACACACAATGAAAGCAACTTAAAAAACACATAAAATATTACATAATTGTACGAGTAAGGGATTACTTTGAAAAATAACATTCATTTGAATGTATATATTCTGCTAGGCTTGGAGCACGCAGAGAAGGAAAACTCTGACTCCAAAAAACCTCCGCTGCCTTGCGGCATACCTCTTCAGGGGAAAGGCTAAGGGAGTAAACCCCGACAGAAAATCCGGAGCCGGAGTCCCTAAGGCGGTTTGACGTTGTAGTCAACACCGGCAACTCCTGCGGCGCACCTGAAGCCAAGCTGTATTGACTCCGTCTTTCCCTTGGATCCTTCAGCTGCGAAGAGAGGGGGGATCTGCTGCATGGGCAACAGCAGACCCTCCATATCACCCTGCCCAGGCTCTGTAGCTTCAGCTCCACTGGAGAGGACACTCCAGCGTCATCGCAAGATGTCGATTCAACACGGGAGGAGACAGATACCGTGTCACTCCCGAGTCGGACTGCACAGCCATTCTCGGCGGTGCAGATAGACGCTTAAGAAGCTACACCATCGTCTCTTGAGATGGACGGCTGCCGACGACGATTCTGCTAGGCTTATTTTTTCAAATACAATCATGAGACTTTAGAATTATGTTTCATTATTTGAAGATTGGGAGCACAGTGGAAGGCTGTATTTTACAAAACGGTCACTATATTATCCCCATTCCACTTGCCCTTATGCAAGTGCCCTTGCTACAACCCCACCAAGAGACACACCCTAATTCCCCTCCCCTTGAATCTGGACTGTCCTTATTCATTATAACCAATAAAATGCAGTGAAGTAACAGTGGACAAGTGTCAAGTTTAGGTCAGAAAAGGCCAAGTAGCTCTTGCTTGATTTTCTTGGAATACTAGGTCTCTACACACTCACTCTTGTAACCCAACAGCCCTGATGTGAGAAGCCCCATGGTACATGAAGACCACACGTAAGTGGTTCAATCAACAATCCCAGCTGAGCCCAGCTCTCAAGTCAGCATATCCTGGGCGTCAGACATGTGAGTGAAGAAACCTCCAGAGGATTCCAGTTTCCAGACATTCACATCTCCCCCAGTCATCTGAGTCTTCCCAATTGAGGCCCCAGACACTGAACAGCAACATGTGCCATCTGAATTCCTGACACACAGATAATCTGTGATCATAATAAAATGGTTACTGTGTTACACCACTAACTCTTAGGTGGTTTATTACACAGAAATAGATCATTGAAACAGAAAGAGTTAAGGGGGCTTCAGGAGGTTTGAAATAACTCCCTGGCAAATGGGAGAGAAATCTGAGAAGCACAAAAGCACTGCCAGGAAAATGAAAAGTTCTTCTAATGTTCTTAGAATTTGGATAAGGAAACCAGATGGTTAAGAGGTATCATGTTTAATAAAATGTAGCTAGAATTAGTCCCCAAAACTAATCCTCCCGTAGCATACTTAGCCTCAGAATCTGTGCAAAATTAGTTTGCAAAATTATGACTAAATCATATATAAACAATTGATTTCTACTGGTGCAGAAAGTACACAATTTAAAACAAAATACCAGGGGGTTCCAGTCAAGACGACAGCGTAGGTGGAAGCTGTACCTACGTACCCCCATGACTGCATCAAAATTACAACTATATAGGAAAATTAACCTGTTTAACCATCTAAACACTAGCTGAACAGAAATGAAGGATAGACAGAAGCAGCCAGGTTGAGATTGGTAGGCAGGGCAGAGACGTGAAACAAGATGGCCCCATACCCACGTATGGCAGTTGAGAATCCTGAGCGATATCTCTGCTGCAAAGGTTCCCCCTGAGGAGTGAGAGGTATCTGCCCCACACTGGCTCCCCAGCTCAGAACACCAATGTCGGGAAGAGAAGCCCACATCTGCAATGAAAATCAGCAGGAATTCTATGCAGCAAGGTGTGAGGAAAGGCTGCTGGAAAACCAGGCACCCCCTTAAAGGACTGAAACACCAACTACTGCCTGCAGGCACACACCCGGACTACAGCAGAGGGTGCCAGAGTCATAAAAAGAGAGACTGAGTCATGTGGCTTCAGAGCTAGGGCTGGAAAAATAGCTGCCGATATTCCTTTGTTGAGTCCTATTCCCACAGGGCCCACAGATGCCATCTTTCCTGGTTTAGACCCTTCCTACACATAGTATTATATTAGCCTGTTGAACTCAACTAGTTTTGCCTGAGGACTCTGAGGCCCTGCCCTACCCACATCTCCCAAGGCCTGAGGCTCAGCTGGCAGCAACCAGCATGAGCCTGTGTTTCATCCATCTTAAAAAAAAAAAATCTCTCAAGGACTTCAGGTCAAGCTGGAGGAGGGGACCAGAGACACAGAGTTGTGTGGATTCAAGGAACTTAGTGAGAACTTCAACAAAGAGATAGCAAGCATAAAAAGGACAGAGAAACCATAAAAAAGAACTAGTCAGAAATGAAGAATACGATAACAGAAATGAAGAACACACTAGAAGGAATCAACAGCAGATTAGAGAAGTAGAGGATCGAATCAGTGATTTGCAAGATATGGTAGCAGAAAACAACCTATCAGAGCAGAAACAAAAAAAAGAATTTTAAAAATGAGAATAGTTTAAGGGACACCTGGGACAACATCAAGTGCAACAATATCCACATCATGGAGAGCAAGGGATTGAGAATCTATTTGAAAAAATAATGGCTAAGAAGTTCTCAAACCAGGTGAAAGAAAAAAACAGAAGTCTAGGAAGTACAGAAAGTCTCAGACAAGAAGCCAAAGAGGCCCACACAGACACATCATAATTAACATGGCAAAGGTCAAAGCCAAAGAGAGGATCTTAAAAGGAGCAAGAGCAAGACAGTTACCTACATGAGAGCTCCCATAAAACTGTCAAGCCGGAAAGGACTGACACGAAAATATTAAGCGATGAAAAGCAAGGACTTGCAACTATTAGTACTCTACCCAGCAAGGCTATCACTTAAAACTGAAGGAAAAATAAAGAGCTTCCCAGACAAGAAAAGCTAAGTAAGTTCATTACCACCAAAACAGGATTACAAGAAATGTTAAAAGAACTTCTTTAGGAAGAAAGGAACACAAATATGAATAATGAAATGGAAATAACTACATGTAAATGGATTAAAATGCTCCTATCAAAAGCTGCAGGGTGACTGAATGGGTAATAAAAGACCACCATATATATGCTGTCTACAAAAAACCCAATTCAGATAGAAAGACACACACACAGAATAAAAGCACGGGAGGAATAAAGATATTCCATGCAAATGAAAACAAAGTAAGTGGGGGTAGCAACAGTTATATCAGACAAAAAAAGGCTGTAAAAACAAAGGCTATAACAACAAAGGACCTCTTGTTAGATAAAGGGACTGACCCAACAAGAGGATAAAACCCACGTAAACATTTATGAACCCAACAAAGGAGCACCTAAACTATATAAAGCAAATAATGATGGTCATAATGGGAGAGCTCAACAGTAATTCAGTCATAGTAAGGGACTTTAAACATCCCATCGACATGAACAAATAGATTTTGCAGACAGAAAAAATCAACATGAAAACAGCAACCTTAACTGAAAAATTGCACCAGGTGAGATTTAATTTATACCTTTAGAATATTTCATTCCAAAGCAGAATATACATTCTTTTCAAATGCAAAAGGAATACTTTCCAAAATAGACCACCTATGAGACCACAAAACAAGTCTCAATGAATTTAAGAAGATTGAAACCATATTAACCTTTCCTAACCATAATAATAAGAAACTTAAAATCAATTCCAAGAAAAAACTGAAAAACACACAAACACATGAAGGCTAAACAACTTGTTACTAAACAAAAGGTTGGTTCAGTACCCCAAATCAAATAATGCGGTACACCACGTAAAATGAAAGATAAAAACCATATGGTCATATAAATAGATGCAGAAAATGATTTGACAAAATTGAGTAGCATTTATTATAAAAAGACTCTCAGAGAAAATATTTAATAAAGTCCATATATGACAAACCCACAGCTAACATCATTCTCAATGAAGAAAAGCTAAAAGCATTTCCCTTAATATCAGAAACCAGACAAGGACGCCTACTTTCACCATTTTCAGTCAGCAGGATACAAAACAAATATTCAGAAATTGGTTATAGCTTAACACACAAACAATGAGTTATCAGAAAGAGAAATTAAACAATACAATTTACAACTTCATCAAAAACAAACCCAGTAAGAATAAATTTAATCAAGGAAGTAGAAGACCTGTACTCAGAAAATAAGACACTTAAGAATGAAATTGAAGAAGATACAAATAAATGGAAGCACATACTATATTCATAGATACAAAAAAAATTAAAATCATTAAAATGTCCATACTACCCAAAGTCATCTATAGATTTAATGCGATGCCTATCACAATATCAATGGAATTTTTCAAATATAACAAATAATTAAAAATTTACATGGAACACAAAAGAATCCCAAATAGCCAAAGCAATCTTAAGAAAAAAGAACAAAGTTGTAGGTCTCACTCTACCTGATATCAAACTATACTACAAGGCTATAGTCATCAAAACAGCATGGTACCAGCATAAAAACAGACACACAGATAAATCAACAGAAGAGAGAGCTCAGGAATAAACCCATGCCTATATGAACAATTAATATATGACAAAGGAGACAAGAACATTTAATGGGGTAAAAACAGTTTCTTCATTATATAGTGTTGGAGAAACTGGACAGATACATGCAAAAAAAAAAGAAAGAAACTAGACTATCTACTTACCCCATACACAAAAATAAACTCAAAATGGATTAAAGACTTAAATGTAATTATCAAAACCATAAAAACCTAGAAGAAAACACAGGCAGTAAACTCTCCAACAATTCTCTTAGCAGTATTTATTTCTGATAGATCTCCTCAGGCAAGGGAAGCAAAAGAAAAACTGAACAAATGGGACTACATCAAACTAAAAAAGTTTGGCACAACAAAGGAAACCATCCATAAAATGAAATGAGAACCTACTGATTGGGAGAAGAGACTCACTTTATGGGATGTATCAACACCAAACACGTCAATTAAAAAATGGGGAAAGAATCTAAACAGACATTCTCCAAAGAGGATATACAGAAGGCCAACAGACATATGAAAAGATGCTGAACGTCACCAATCATCAGAGAAATGCAAATGAAAACCACAATGAGATGCCAACCTCACACTTGCCTGAATGGCTATCATCAACTAATCAACAAACAAGTGCTAGCAAAGATATGGAGGAAGGAAATTCTGGTGCACTGTTGGTAGAAATGCAAATTGGTTCAGCCACTATGGAAAACAGCATGGAGGTTCCTCAAAAAGTTAGGAATAGAACTACTTTATGGCCCAGTAATTCCACTTCTCGGTATAAGAGGCCTGTCCAGAAGGTATCAAGCCATATAATATGAAAAAGAGAGATATTTATTGAAGATACAAGATCAAGATCTAAGATACACTATACATAGAAAATGACGCCTCAGTCCCCTTCAAAGCAAGCATCTTGGAACCTCACACAATTCTCCCAATAGCCATCAGCTGCTCCATCCTATTTTCCTGAATCTCACTGATGGTCTGAAATTTATTCCCTTTCAAAGGTGATTTTAGTTTTAGGGAAAACCAGAAGTCACAGGGCACCAAATCTGGGCTGTAGTGGGGCTGAGTCACCTGGGTGATTTGATGTTTCACCAAAAAACTGCACGAGACATAATGCATGAGTGGGTGTGTTGTTGTGATGAAGCTGCCAATCACCAGTTGCCCATAGCTGCAGCCTTCTGAATCATCCTAACAGTTTCCATGGAGGAATATTCAAGCTTAATGCAAAATTTGATGCAGATTCATAGCTCTACTTGTTCAGTCATTTTGAATGTGACAGCCACAGAATATATGTTCACTCAATGCTGTCTACCGCCCCCACTGACTAATACAGTGAAGTCATCACTGCACACACATGTGCATTCTAGTCCACTCTCCTTGGCTGCTAGGTTAGAGATGTAGTGTAAACCATTCTCGTTATATTAACAATGGCTGGACTTTTTCCGGACAAACTTATGTGTGTGTATACATACATATATACACACACAAATCGTCGTCGTCGTCGTCGTCGGCAGCCGTCCGTCTCGAGAGACGATGGTGTAGCTTCCCAAGAGTCTATCTGCACCGCCGAGAATGGCTGCGCAGTCCGACTCGGGAGTGACATGGTATCTGTCTCCTCCCGTGTTGAATCGACATCTTGTGATGACGCTGAAGCTACAGAGCCTGGGCAGGGTAATATGGAGGGTCTGCTGTTGCCCATGCAGCAGACCCCCCCTCTCTTCGCAGCTGAAGGGTCCAAGGGAAAGACGGAGTCGATACAGCTTGGGTTCAGGTGCGCCGCAGGAGTTGCCGGTGTTGACTACAACATCAAACCGCCTTAGGGACTCCGGCTCCGGATTTTCTGTCGGGGTTTACTCCCTTAGCCTTTCCCCTGAAGAGGTATGCCGCAAGGCAGCGGAGGTTTTTTGGAGTCAGAGTTTTCCTTCTCTGATGTACCCTGACTGGAAGATCGAACCAGCGACACTTAGCTCGCAGGCCGACGCTCAATCCACTGAGCTAAACCAGCCAGGGCTACACACACAAATACATACATGTATATGTAAAGAAATCCAAAACATGAATTAAAAGACATATGCATCCCTATGTTCATTGCAGCATTCTTTACAACAGTCAAGATATGGAAGCAACCACCTAAGTGTCCATCAATAGACAATTGTACGAAGAAGTAGTACATATACATAGTGGAATATTACTTGACCATAAAAAGGATAAATTCTTATCACTTGTGACAACATGGATGGACCTAGAGGTTATCTGTAAAGTGAAATGAGTCAGATAGAGAGAGACAAATACCACATGATTTCACTAGTATGTGAAATCTAAAGAACAAAATAAATGAACAAAACAGAAACAGACTCAGAGATACAGAGAACAAATTGATGATTAACAGATTGGAAGGTGGGGTAGATAGGTGAAAAAGGTGACCGGAGTAAGAAGTACACATTGGTAGTTACAAAATAGTCACAGGGATGTCAAGTACAGCATAGAGAATATAGTCAATAACACTGTAATAATTATGTAATAACCAGGTAGGTACTAGACTTATTAGAAGGATCACATCATAAACTCCGTTTAACCACTATGCTGTATACCTGAAACTATAGAAAATAATGCTGGAGGTCAACTGTAATTACAAAATTTTAAAAAGAATTTACCTTCCGTTTCAGACTTTATGTATAAAATACAAAATAAAAACTTCCATTGGATTCAGATCAAGTGCCAGTATAATGATACTGAAGTATTAAATATAGGGAAAACAAATTAAAAAAAAACTCACTAAATGTAAATAAGCATCTAGAAAAATTGTGAATTATGGAAATGATCCTTTAACAGAAGTTAATATTTAGATACAAAAGAATGCAGTGGGTATTCACTATTAACGACTTGCAGTGACTACAGTGAAAATCAACAATAACACTTAATCTAAGTGTTAAATTAACATTCTTGGTAAATAATCAATCACACGTTTCATAGATTCTGCTCAATATAAGATGTAAAGAAGGAGCAGTGATGGAGACATGGCAAGAACTGCACTGTAAGTCAGAGCCCTGGGTTGTATTTCAGGCCAATGATTCAATCAATCGTGCCTATGTAATGAAACAACAAAAACTCTGGACACTCGAAACTGGGGTGAGCTTACCTGGTTGGTGTTATACAGTATACTGATCTGGAGGGAGGGTGATGCATCCTTCGGACTTGAAAGCTTTGCATTTGAGCTCTCCCAGACCTTGCCCTATGGGTCTCTCAGATGGTACTGATTTGTATTCTTTATAATAAAACTGTAATCCTGAGTATAGTACTTTCCTGAGTTCTTTAAGTTATTCTAGCAAACCTGAGGGAATAGTGGGAACCCTGGATTTGTAGTGAGTTGGTTAGAAGTATGGGTGGCCTGCAGACTCTGGAGCTTTGGGCTGGTGTCTAAAGTGAAAACAGTTTTGTGGAAGACTGTTCCCTAAACTTGTCAAATTTGAGTTGACCCTGGGTAGTTAAGTGTCAGAAACACACTGCCCGAACAAGGACAGTATAGAAAAATAAAATACAGATGAATATCACTCATGAATATAAATATAAAAATCCTCAATAAATAAAACATTAGCAAATAGAATCCAGCAACCTCTAAAAAGAATCACGTACCATAACTGGGATTTATTCTAAGGATATAAGGCTAATTCAATATTCAAAAAAAAATCACCAGGCCCTGGCTGCTGTGGCTCAGTGGATTGAGCGTCAGCCTGCGAACCAAGTGTTGCTGGTTCGATTCCCAGTCAAGGCACATGACTAGGTTGCACATCAGGTCCCCAGTTGGGGGCGCGAGTGAGAGGCAACCACACAGTGATGTTTCTCTCCCTCTCTTTCTCCTTTCCCCTCTCTCTATAAATAAACAAACAAACAAATAAATAAAATTGTTTTAAAAAAGAGGCTCTGCAAATACCTTCAGCAATCTAGCAATAGAAAGGAACTTTCTCAACTTTTAAGAGTAGCTACAAAACCTACAGTTAACACTAAACTTAATGGTGAAAAACAGAATGTTTTCCCCAAGATCTGGAACAAGGCACAAGTGTCTACTCACATCACGTCTATTAAACTTCATACTGAATATCCCAGTAAGTGCAACAGGCAAGAAAAAGAAATAAAAGGCATGTTGATTAGAAAGGAAAAAATAAAACTGTTCTTATTCACAGATGACTTATTGTCTAAATAAAAACTTCCCATGAAATCTAGAAGAAAAACTCTTAGAATATACATGTGCATTTAATAATGTTTTAACACACAAAAATCAATGAAATTTCTATATAGTATCAATAAAAAATTGGAAACCAAAACCTAAAAAAAACAACACTTTTATAATCATTCCTCCCAAAATGAAATTCTTATGTATAAACCTAACAAAACATGTATGGGATGTATACTGAAAGAAATCAAAGATGAACTAAAGAAAATGAGAGATACAGCATAATCATAAATTGGAAGACTCAATACAATAAAGGTTTCAAGTCTCCCCAAATTTATCTCCAAATTTAACCCACTGCCAATCACAATTCCAGCAGGATTTTCTGTATATAAGTAAGGGGAATTCTAAAATTTACAAGGAAAAGCAACTAGAATAGACAAAATAATTAAAGAATAAAGTGGGAGGAAACAAAATATCCCTTTTATGACTTTAAAGTTAACAGTAATTAAAACAATGTGGTATCGGAGAAGGATACACACAGAAACCACTGACAGACTAGAGTCCGCGTAAAGACCGTAAAAATATAACCAACTGATTTTTTACAAAGGGGCAAAGGCAATTCAATGAAAAAAGGATAATCTTTTCAAAAAAAGGGGTTGGAACAATTAGACATTTAAAAAATTATCAAGATTAAAATTTTTTGTTCTGGTAAAGACACTGTTAAAATAAAAAGGGCTCTGGCTGGTATGGCTAAGTTGGTTGGGCATTGTCCGAAAACAGAAAGGTTGAGGGTTCGATTCCCGGTCAGGGCACATACTAGGTTTCGGGTTTGGTCCCTGATCAGGGCCTGTATGAAAGGCAACCTCTCTTACACTGATGTTTCTCTCTTTTTTTCCCTCTCTTCTCCTCTAAGATCAATAAGCATAAAAAATTTTAAAAAGAAAACGAACAGGTAAGCTACAGAGCAGTCCTGCATGTATGAGATTCAGGATGGCTTACACTTTGGAACCACTGGCAAAGAAGATATTTAAAGTAGTTTTAGTAGCTGAATTTTGGGGAGTTTTTGGAGTGTATGTTTTGTTTAAAAAGATGAACACAAGCCCAGATTTCAGGCAAATAATGAGCAAGAAATTTCCCTCCATCTTGGAAGTTTATTACAAATCCCTTGAATACTCTGGAATGTATGGAATCAGAGAGCAAGATCAAGAAAAATGGTTGAACAACATAAGTTAGAAATTTGGTCAAGAATCAAGGTTTACCCTATTTCATATTATCAGGCAAGATTAAAATTCCAAAGCTGACATGGAGGAATTTTGAAATGTTTAAGGCAAAATGCAAATTCTAATTAAGCCAGAGGTTTTATTCTTTGGACTGTTAAGAAATTATTGAAGGTATGTTTATTCCATAAATAAAGTTTTGTTTATATTACTCAAAAAAAGAAAAAAGGTAAGCTACAAAAGTATTTGCAAATCACATGTCTTACAATGGACTTGTGTGTATATATATTTTCTTAAAACTCAACAGTATGAAACAACCAAATTTTAAAATAAGCAAATGACTTAAGACACCTCACCAAAGGGATATATGCATGGCAAATAAATACCCGAAAACCTATTCAACACCATTAGCCATTAAGAAAATGCAAGTGAAAACCACAATGAAATACCACTACACACCTGTTAAAATAGTTTAAAAATAGTTAAGATACAGACACCAGCAGGGGCTGGTAAGGATGTAGAGCAAATGGAACTCTCAGATACTGGTGGTGAGAATGTAAAATGGTATAGCCACTCTGAATGTTTCTTACAGTTATACTTACCATATGCCCAGCAATCCCCAACCCTAGAGAAATGAAAACTTATGTTCAAATAAAAATCTATAAATGAATGTTTACAGTAGCTCTAATCATACTGCCAAAAACTGAAACAACGCAAAAGTCCTTCAGTAGATAACGAATAAACAAACTGCAGTACATCCATATAATGGAATATTATTCAGCAATAAAAAGGAACAGACTATTAATACATGCAACAACTTGGATAAATCTCAAAAGACATGCCAAGTGAAAGAAACCTGGCCCAAATGCTTACATAATTTATGATTCAAAAAAGATAAAATTATAGTGACATAGAACAAACCGGTGATTGTCAGGGCTTAGAAATGGGGGGAAAGGTGTGACTACAAAGTTACCAAGTTTTTTGAGGGGCTAGACTTGTTCTTTACCCCAATTATGGTAGACCACACAAATCTTCAGATGTGTTAAAATTCATAGATATGTCCACCAAAGAAAGTCAATTTTACTGTCTATCAATGTAGAAGTAAAATATAAAAATAAAAAGCAAAATAAGATGCTTAGGCCCATACCCAGACTTAACAAATCAGAAACTCCAGAAATGTGTACAACTAGTTTCGTTTGTAAGATGCTCAATAGATGATCTTGGTGCAGAGCGAAAAATGAGAACTGTTATAACTCCTTGAGTTTGATTTCTCCATTCCTCCTGCTACTTCTTTAGTCAGATCCTCATCGCTCACCACGCCCACTGGACTCCTCCTTTTCATTCTTGAGCCCTACTATATTACTGACAGAGTGACTTTGACAGGAAAAAGTTTAAGATCTGTGCATGTATCTTCTAGCAAAATAGTAGACACAGAGTTAGTATTCACTATAACATCCCACCTTTGGACATCTATAAGTTTTGAAAGCTTAATTATTAACAATTAATTGTTAATTATTAACTATCATCAAACATGCTACACCTTATTTCCATTCTTCACTATTACTAGATGTAGTTCCATTTTCACTTCTAAACATACAAGCACATTAGAAATTAAACATAAGCTTTTGCTTGTCACTGTGTTAAATATACTCTCAATTATCATATAAGAATTAACACTGGGGAATAGAAGGATGAGACCCAACAAAATAATCAGCTTCTTCCCAACTGTAACACTTTTATCTGATATATAAGAATAAAGGGTAAAAAATGCTTATTAAGTATTATGTTAGTAAAATGCTAAGAGTAAGCGCTGAAGAACATAAAAGAAAATAATGTAATTATTTGGAAAAAGAATCAAGCAACATTAATAAAAATAAATAAGGGGCAATGAGGACTAATCAATTCTGTTAGATACCATGTCAGGCACTATACTATTATAATTAAAAATGAAAAATGGAAAAAGATGTAATAAAATGCTTTTAAACTTAGTAACTGCTTTTCAACACCTATCAATTCAAAGGAAGAAAATGAACTTATTAAATACATACCTCATACTCTAAAAAATCTCACAGAAAAAAGTATGAAAAAAATCAAGTAAAATTTATGGAAAACAAAAGAATACCTATCTTAACTATAAAGAAGAGTTTCTATGTGTTTTCTACTTCTAAAACAGAAAAAAAAAAATTGCAAAGGAAAGATGAAAAGGAATGGCTACATAAAAACAGATCAAAACCAATACATCTGAAGACAACAAATGTTTCCTCAGTACTTTACTGTACATTGCACCCAGTATAGGTAGAGTATATTTATGGCAATTTTGCCTAAGGAACAAAAGCCATAAACAATACTTTAACCCAGTAAGCTCTATCTAAAAGATTTTTAAAAACTAATTTTGCGCAGCTAAATTTAAATGTAAATGTTCCCAAACTCAAAAACATTTAAATGAATGACACATTTAAAAATTATTAAAATGCTCTATATAGGAAGACAGTAGGTATATAGAAAATGCACATGAAATAATGAAAATTATGACACTACACAATAATTACATGTATATACTTATTTAAAAAGCCACTCAGACATACAACCATTATTTTCAGATAATAATCTTATTTGTAATTTCCCATGACATTTTCATAAGATATTTTTATTTCAATTATTAAAAAATTTGAAAATCCTATAAAATATAAAAGGCAAGCAAGAGTAATTTTGAAAGGTTAGGAATTCAAGTACAATAAAAGTCAGCATATTGAGAATCCATGGGAGAGTAACAGGATGGTTAAATTTCCAAATGGCTTAAATTATTAAAACCTTACTTTAAACTTTAGTTTAAAATCTTGGAATGATACACAGAAAAATGCACATGAATTTGCCTGAACTTTTGCATGATGGACTCAAGGATGCCACTTTGAACACAGAGTATATAAATACTCTCAAGAGTCATTGAAATGTACAGAGCAGTATTTTACTGTACTGCTGTTGGATGGCTGTTTTTTTAAATGTATTTTGCTCTTTAAAAAACTGTTATTGGATGTATTAGCGTGACATTGGTTAATAAAATTATACAGGTTTCAGGTATACAATCTACAATACGTCATCTGTATACTGTATTGTGTGCTTGCCACCCCAAGTCAAGTCTCCTTCCATCACCATTTATTCCACTGTTTACCCTCTTATACTTCCCACCACACCCCTTTCCCTCTGGTAATCACCATACTGTTGTCTGTGTCTATGCGATTTTTTTTTTTTTTGCTTTATCTCTTTACCTTTTGCACCCAGTGCCCCAACTGTAGCTGCTCTGACAGCCGTCAGTCTGTTCTCCACATCTATAAGTCTGTTTCTATTTTGTTAATTATTTTGTTCATCAGATTCCACATATAAGTGAAATCACATGGCACATGTCTTTCTCTGACTGATTTATTCCACCTTGCATAATACTGTCCAGGTCTATCCATGCTGTTGCAAAAGGTAAATTTCCTTCTTTTTCATGGCCAAGTACTATTTCATTGTGTAAATGTACCACTGCTTTTTTTTATCCACTCATCTACTGTGGGGCACTTGAGCTGCTTCCAAAACCTGGCTATTGGAAATAATGCAGCAATGAACATATATATTCTTTCAAATTAGTGTTTCAGGTTTCTTCGAATATATTCCAAGAAGTGGAATCACTGGGTCATACACAGTTTCATTTTTAATTTTTTGAGGTAACTCCATACTGCTTTCCACCAACAGTGCATGAGGGTCCCCTTTCCTCCACATCCTCACCAACATTTGTTTTTTGTTGATTTATTGATGATAACCATTCTGACAGGTGTAAGGTGAAATCTAATTGTGGTTTTCATTAGCATTTCATCCAATTGTATTCAGGTGCTTTGCCCATTTTTTAATTGGATTTTTTGTTGGTGTTGAGTTGTGTATGTTCTTTATAAATTTTGGGCATTAACCTCTTATCAGATGTTATCACTAGCAAATATATTCTCCCATTCAATGGGTTGTCTTTTCATTTTGTTGATGGCTTCCTTTGTTATGTAAGAACTTTTCAGTTTGACATAGTCCCATTTATTTTTCCTTTTGTTTGTTTCCCTTGCCCAAGGAGATATCAGATAAAATATTGTGACGAGAAATATCCAAGATTTTACTGCCTACATTTTCTCCTAGGCATTTTATGGTTTTGAGTCTAACATTTGTCTTTAACCCATTTTGAGTTTATTCTTGAGTATAAGAAGGTCATCTAGTTTTTTGTTTCTGCATGTATCTGTCCAATTTTCCCAACACCATTTATTGAATAAGACTATCTTTACCCCATTGTATACTTTTGCTTCCTTTGTCAAATAGTAATTGACCATAAAGGTGTGGGTTTATTTCTGGACTCTATTCTGTTCCACTGATCTAGATGTCTGTTTTACACCAATACCATACTGCTTTGATTATTATAGCCTTGTAGTCTATTTTGATATCAGGCAGTGTGATTCCTCCATCTTTGTTCTTCTTTCTCAAGATTGCTGTGGCTATCTGGGGTCTTTTGTGGCTTCAGATAAATTTTTGGAATATTTGTCCTACTTCTGTGAAATACATCATTGGTATCTTCATAGGAATTGCACTGAACCTATAGATTGCTTTGGGTAGTACGGACATTTTAATGATGTTAAGTCTTCCTATCCAGGAACACAATACATGCTTCACCAAATTTGTATCTTCAATTTCCTTCTTCAGTGTCATTTTCTGAGCACGAATCTTTTACATCCTTGGTTAAATTTATTCCTAGGTATTTTATTATTATTTTTTATGCAATTATAAATGGGATTGTTTTCTTAGTTGCCCTTTCAGAGAGTTCATTATTGGCGTATAAACATGCAACTGATTTCTGAATATTTATTTTGTATCCTGCTGCTTTACTGAATTCATGTATCAGTTCTAGTAGTTTTTTGGTGCGATCTGTAGGTTTATATATAGTATCTCATCATCTGCAAATGACAGTTTTACTTCCTTTACAATTTGGATGCTGACTTCTTTAACAGCCCACAAGCTCTGCGGGCTGGGGCTAGTGCATTCCCCCAGGCTGATGCCACATGAAACAGACTGCTTTAACCAAAAAAGATGGTGTCTGTGGTGGGAGAGTGACTAAGCACAGGTATCCTAGCAGCTGTCCCTTCACTCTCTCTCAGAGTCACAAACCCCAGTCTCTCCTCACATGACTCCAGTCCACTCAACTGGAGCCACAGCTGAGAGGCTGCAAATCATATTTTGTGTTTTGGCCCCTTAAGAGGAAGCCTGGTCTCCAGCAGACTCTCATCTCTTCCTGGCAGGCAGAATCCCTGCTGATTATCACATCCAAATCTTATGTTGGCACCTTTTCCCAGTCCTGGTGCTCTGGACTACAGAGCCCAGCTTGGGCTTGAGATGTCACACTTCTCAGGGGGAAACCCCCCACAACTGAGATGTCCCTCCGGAATCTCAGCTGCTGCCCATGGAAACAGGGCCAGTTCTTGTTGTGTCCCCGCCCTCCCTAACAGTTTCAATGTGGATACTTCTGTAAATCCTCCGCCCTCCCTACCTTGGTTATAAGACGTCTCTTCAGCTAGTGTTCTCTTAAGCGAGTCTTCAGTTAGTTACTCAGGTTGATTGCTCTATAGTTGTAACTCCAGTTTGGTCCTGGGAAGAGGTGAGTACAACATCCACCTATTCCACCACCATCTTGGATCTTCCATCCTTGTATTTCTTAACAGTGTCTTTCTTTCTATGAAGGCCCTTGTCTTCCTTCCCTTTTTGTAATATGTTACTTGTAATCAGTTTGGGAGCTAAGTGCTCAGGTTAGAACTATGGCATTTAGCCAAAAGGTACTCATAATCCAGCTCTGCCAAACACAAGCTCTAAACCTCAGTTTATTTGCAAAATACCAATAAAATAATATTGGGCTGGCCAGTAAGTCCATTTAGTTTTTTCTGTAAAATAAGAGACACATTTTTTATTTTCACCAATAACTGATTTGGATATTTTGAGTATGTCAGCTATCCGCCATGTGGTATAACATGGATTATTTTTAATTAATGTCTCAATTTGACCACTATCAGCTTCAACTGGTCTACCTGACAGTGGGGCATTGTCCAGGGAGAAATCTCCAGCACAAAATTTGGTAAACCACTTTTGACATGTTCAATCAGTCATAGCAGCTTCTCTACACATACACTGCACAAATCTTTTGTGTGTGTTCCAGTTGCATTTTTACCTTCCTTGAAATAAAGCATAATATGCCAAAAAATGTTGTATATTTTCTTCCATCTTCAGTATTAAAAAGGCTACACAAAAATTAACCAATTTTGGTAATTTTAAAAAAAATGCACTCTGATATGACAGCTGTCACAATACAATCTTAACAAAATTGTTTCAAATGAAGTTAAAGACAACTAAGTGCTACTAGAACCATCTTACGGAAAAAAACGAACTTTTGGGCCAACTCAATAGTACCTAAGCTCATAGGGTTGCTTTAAGGACTAACTGAGATAAAGCCAATACAGTATTTCATTGGCACAGAACTTAGCATACAGTAAAACCTGAATAAATGTTAGCTATTTTTCTCTATTGCCTTAGAAATTATATAGCTCAACATATTTAAAATATTTTATTTTTTAGCGAGAAGGGATGGGAAGGACAAAGAAGGAAAGAAACATTGAGGAGAGAGAGAGATGTTGATCAACTACTATTGATCAATTCCCGCTTGTATGCACCCTGACCAGGGACCAACTCTGCAACTCAAGCATGTGCCCTGACTGGGAATCAAACTGGTGACCTTTTTACTTTGCAAGAAAATGACCAAACAATTGAGTCACACTGGTCAGAGCTAAATAGCTCATTTTTTTTTTTTAAGAATGCATATGTTCATGTATGTGTATGTGTATAGAATAAAGTCTAGAAAAAATACCTCAAGAAGTTAATGTTTCAATGAAATAACACTTCATATCAACTAAGATGGCCAAAATAAAAAACAGACAATAACAAATGCTGTCTGGCAAGGACCTATGGGAAATCCTGATATATTGCTGGTGGAAATGTAAAATGGTGCAGCCACTTGGAAAACAACTTAAGTTTCTTAAAACATTTTTTTAAAAGATATTATTTATTTATTTTTAGAGAGAGGAATGGAGGGAGGAAGAGGGAGAGAAACATCAATGTGAGGTTGCCTCTCAAGTGCCCTCAACTGGGGACCTGGTCCACAACCCACGCACATGCCCTGACTGGAAATCAAACTGGCAACCCTTTGGCTCACAGGCCGGCACTCAATCCACTGAGCCATGCCAGCCAGGACAGTGTCTTAAAAATTTAAACATAAATTTATCATATGACCCAGTAAGTCCATTCCTAGTTATCTATATAAAAGATAAATATTTAGGTCCACGTAAAGACTTACACACAAATATTCATAGCAGCATTACTCTTTCAGCCCAAATGTCCATCAACTGGTGAATAAATAAGCAAAATGTAGTACCTCCACCCTATGGAATACTATTCAGCAATAAAAAATGAAATATTGACACATAAGTTTTAAAAAACATTTATGCTGAGTGAAAGAAGCCAGACACAAAAGGCAACATATGTATGACTACATTTATATAAACCATCCAGAAAAAGGCAAATGTACACATAGAAAGTAGATTACTGGATGCCAAGAGCTGGGGATTAACTGTAAATGGACACTAGGTATCTTACTAGGAAGATGGAAATGTTCTAAAACTGGATTATGATGATGGTTGCATAGCTCAATGAATTTAGTAAAATATAATTACATTTAAAATGGGTTGATTTTATAGTACATATATTACACCTCAATAAAGTTGTTGTTTTATAAAATTAACAACAGTTATCTCCAATTAAGTGTCATACGTGATTTGTTTCCCCCAGTTTTTCTTCTGAAATTGTCTAAAAAATAGGATTTGCTTATTTTATAAAAACTGCCAAGTTTATTGGACTTATGTGTCTATCATTAAAAGCAAATAAGCCCTGCCCGGGTAGCTTAGTTGGTTAGAGCATTGTCCCGATAGGCCAAGATTGTGGGCTCAATCCTTATCAGGGCACATACAAGAATCAACCAATTCATGCATAAATACGTGGAATAACAAATTGGCATTTCGCTATCTATCTCTCTATGCTGATGAGTCCTAAATTATGTTTCTAGGTTATAACTCTCTTCTAAACTCCATATTCTTATATCTGCTTATTAATATCTCTGTACAATGTTTCAAACTTGTATCTATAATTTGATGTTTTTTAGGGGGGGAGAAAGAGGAGAGAAACATCAATGTGAGAGAAAAACATTATCGGCTGCCTCTCATAAGTGCCCTGACTGGGGACTGAACCCACATCCTAGACATGTGCCCTGACTGGAATCGAATCTGCAACCTTTCACTTTGCAGACAATGCCCAACCAAGCCACACCACATGGTGTTTTCTAAAGATACTGCCAGAGGTATTGTGATATAAAGTATTTTAAAGGTTGTTTCTCACAACATTTTCTGAATGAGAAGATAACATAGGCTATATAGATTAATGTAATTATATCAAATCTAAATCTAAGCAAAACAAAATATCAAAGGTAGAACACAAAACTTTTGAATATTTGGACCCAGGACTCTTTTTTTAAAGAAGTTTTTAAAGAGACTCATGGACACTAAAGCCTCAGAAAAACTGCTTTTGAGAATTATTAAACAGAAACCAGCCAGAGACAGCATTTGATTGTTTAGACACATACAGGTATACCTTGTATATATTGCCAGTTTGGCTCTAGACCACTACGATGTGAAGTGAGTACCTCAGTAAAGAAAGTCTCACAAACCTTTTGGTTTCCCAGTGCATGTAAAATTCATGTTTACGCTGTACTATAGTCTATTAAATGATCAATAATAGCATTATGTCAAAAAAATTCTTTCGCCTTAATTAAAAAATACTGTATTGCTAAAAAATGCTAACCTTCATCTGGGCCTTCGGCAAGTCATAATCCTTCTGGCACCATTAACTTGCCTGACACAGGGTTGCCACAAACTTTCGATTTGTAAGACACAGTATTTGTGAAGCACAATAAAGTAAAGCTCAATAAAACTGTAAACTCTATAAATGTAAGCTCAAAAAGATCATACTGGCTCTGAAAAGTTAGGATAAAAGGAACTTTTATTAGTTTCCCAGAGCTGCCTTGACAAATTACGACAAATTAAGCCTTGGTGGCTTAAAACAACAGAAATTCACTCTCTCCCTGTTCTGGAGGCCCAAAGTCTAAATTCAAGGTGGCAGCAGGGCCATTCTAGTTCTAAAGGCTCCAGAGAAGACTCCTTCCTTGACCCTTCCTAGCTTTTGGGGACTTCTGGGAGTTCCTTAGCTTATGACACAATAACCTTAATCTCTGCCTCCACTTTCACATGGCCTTCTTCATTTGTGTGTTTCTGTGTTCTTTTCTCTTTTATAAGGACACCAGTCTTTGGACTTAGTATCCACCCTAGATTCAAAATGACTTCACCTTGAGATTCTTCATAATCACATCTGTAAAGATCCTATCCCAGCGAGGGACCAGGCCAGTTGTAGATTGTAAAATTAAAACGATGTGAAAGGCTTGTCCTCTGAGAGAAAAAAAAATTAAAAAACAACACAAAAAAACCTGCCAATTCAAATTTTAAATGATTTTGTGCATTCTCAGTAAAAGATACCCTGTTATAATCAGGAAATTCTATCACTCAAAAATTCTAAAACACATGTAGAGTTGGATGAAAATGTTTTACTACATAAACTCATCTCCCGAAAACCATTTCTCTCCTCATCATCACAGCGAATACCCTCTCCAACAACCCCGTACAGCTCTGGCTACAAGATTGTGTCACACAACCAACCCATCAGCAAATTCTGTAGGTTCCTTAAAAATATATTCAAAACGTAATCAATTCCCATGCCCAATGTCAGCAGCCTAGTCTAAATCACTACTGGCCAAAGTAAGCCTTTTAAAATGTAAATCTCCCCCTATACAAAACTTTCCAGTGGCTTCCATCACAGATAAAATCAAAAGTCACCCTCCTTTCCCACCACACCACTTCTCACTCTCCCCACACAGGCCTCCTTTCAACCTCGAATGCACCAGGCACACACCCATCCTGCTAATTCCCCTATTTCTGTTTCATCCAGGTATCTGAAAGTCCGAATCTCTTCCTTCTGTCACTTCTCTGCTAAATATCACGTCACAGAAAGGCCTTTCCTAACCACCCTATCTACAGGTGCATCCCCAGTCGTTTGTCTTTTACCCTTCTGAACTATTTCTTCAGACAATAGCAATCTGGCGGTATATTGGGTTGGCCAAAAAGTTCGTTTAGTTTTCTCCATACAATGGCTCTAGTAGTGCTTAGTTGTCTTTAACTTCATTCGAAACAATTTTGTTAGACGGTATTGTGACAGCTGTCATATCAGCATGCATTTGAAAAAAAAAAACTCATCAAAACTGCTGAATTTTTGTGCAGCCATTTTAATATTGAAAATGGGAGAAAAGCAACATTTTCAGTGTATTATGCCTTATTATTTCAAGAAAGGTAAAAACGCAACTGAAACACAAAAAAGAAAAGTTTTCTGCGGTGTATGGAGAAGGTGCTGTGACTGAATGTGTCAAAAGCGGTTTGTGAAGTTTGTTGGTCCTATTGACATTTTGGCCAAATAATTCTTTGCTGTGGGGCCGTCTTACGCATTGGAAGATGTTCAGCAGCATCCCTGGCCTCTACCCACTAGAAGCCAATAACAAGAGACAGCCAACACACTCAAAACACCCAAATTAATAAGGTTATTGGTGAAAAATGAAATTTGTGTGTTTTATTTTACGAAAAAAACTAAAAGGACTTTTTAGCTAACCCGATATATTAGTGTTTTATCATCAGACTCAACCCACTACTGTAGACGGTTAAGTTCCATGAAGGCATGTTTGGTTCACTGTTTTATGCCCAGCACTGAAGTAGTATCTGGCACATGTTATTCAGTTCAACAAATATCTGAATGAAGAATATACCTAATTTTGAATGACTACAATAATTTATTCATGTATTTTCCCCTTTTCAAATATCCTCTCCTCCATTTTATAAAGAATATGACAAATATTTTCCCCAATTATTTCCCATTTACAATACACTTTTATTCTCCTTTGAAAAAACAATTACCAACAGAAGTTTCTCTAGAAGTTAAAACATCGCCAGAAGAGACAACTAGATGCCTGCCACAGACGGGAGGGGAAAGAAAGAGCCAGCAAGCAAACAATCCTCTGGTCTTGATACCACTCTTTCCAACTGCTTCTTATTTCTGACTTTCTTCTCTTTTCCAGAGTGTCAACACTGCTTTCCCAAAACACAATGACTCCTCTGGAGAATTCTATCATCAGTAGTTGGGGTTATTTTATCCACTTCGCCTTTCTTTCCCTTGAACAGTGTCCCACAGTAAATTCCAAGGAACAGTGTTTCCTAGGGGTGTTAACAGTATTAGCACATGCTGAAAAGGGTCAAATAAATTGAGGAAAGACTTCACTAAGTAAAATTGAGCAGGTTAATGTGTCTCCACAATGGATATAGTATACACTGTAACCAAAACTTATTTTTTTCAAATCAAAGGATCTTCTTTTCAGTCATTTCATTCTTCTTTTCTAGCTATCTCAAAAATTCTGGCAGCCTGGCTTACTGAAAACACCTTTTACATTAGATATTAAGGAAGGTTTTAAAAGAGACTTGTTATTGGGTTTAAATTATAATTAAAATGTTCACAGTCTGCAGGGTATTTATTATTTGGAAGTCATTATTTTTTCATAAATGGTGAAGTAACAAAAATTAATAAAATTACCAAAAGTAGCATAAAACTGGGGCCACAAGTCCTTGAGTAATTTCCCCTCCATCCATCTATCTCTTTTTTATAACCCCACTAACTAAAATACGGGTGGGGGTGGAGGGCAGAAGGAAGCAAGTTCTGTGAATTTTTCACCTAAATATTATATTTACATATCTGGGGGTGACTATAATCAGGGGTAACATCCTCATATATAAAAAAATTAAATCAGTAGGGCCACTTTAGAATATAATGAAGAACACAAATTCACACCCTGTCAGACGCAGAAAAATCACTTCCCTAACAATTCCTCTTTGTCTCAATCATTCTCTGGAATCTCCGCAGGGACTCCACCTTTATCACTGCCCCAGCATTCCTCCCTTGCTGCTAAAACCTTCTTCTGGTCACCCTTTTACTCCTAGTCTGTACCAGCGCCAGCTTCCAACCATGAATTGGTGCATCCTAACGTTTGCAGGATTTCTTCATAGGTATCTACTGTTAGAAGTAGAAACTGAACTAGTCATACCCCTAACTTCAAAGAAACACCTTAAACTTAGAGGCGATTGGAATATGGCCCAACTGCACCCTCCCCAAGAGACAAACAATACTACCTTCAAGCTGATCCCACAACAATCCTAAATTCTTTTAAACTAAAAATAGCTCAGCTGTTGTCTCATCTGCCAGCAGATGGCCAGACTATTTTTAATTCAGGATTCTAGAAAGTAGGAATGGATCAAGCCAAGCTAGGGCAGCCTAGAAGGCCTCAACACACTGCAGAGTTCACAGTCAGTGATTACTGCAGAGCTGTAGTGGGCACATACCAAGAGAGGGCAACCTGGAGCTGTTCTTGAGCCTGTGGGCTTCATCCTGAATACAACAATGTATGTGTTTCTTTCTCTCCTTTTTTTTTCTTTTTTGGTAACCATTCCTTAGTCTGAAATGTAAGATAATTTGATAAAAGTTTTAAACAATCTGCACACCGTTTAAATTTTTCATTATTTTTCTTTTTGTGAAAATAAAAGTTCCTTTACTTAGTGTATTTGAGAATGGATTTTATTTTAATGAGTAAGATCTCCCCTAATCTAGGTAAAATTTTCTAAAAGCTATACTGTAATAAAAAAATTAAGTTTTCTTAAGAATATGCAAAGAACTGTAATTTCATAAGTATTATTTAGAGAAAATCTTTTATAATTGGCCTTTGAATTTAATTTAAAAGCTACTGAATTAATTTTGAATACCAGTGCTCTGAAATCTAACTGCATGCCAATAAAATGATTTTAAAACACAGAGGATTAAAACTTAGACATCTATATATTTCCTTTTTATTGGCCATCTCCCTTTAGCTCCATAATAGGTGCTCAGTAAATATTTGAAGGAGAGAGGAGGTGAATGCAGGCAGGTGTATTTAAAAGGGTTCTAACACTCACCTCTGTACTTCCACCATACAGTTCCTACTCATTCACAATCTAGAGATCAGGGATGAGCAAACCAGGCCATTCCAGTTCACTTTCCCATCCTGCTTGATTGCCAGATTATCAAGGAGACCAAAGTGGGCCTTGGCCCAGGTCTCAATAATGAAAGGGAAAGGCCTATAATAGTTTCCAGGGACAAAATACATTTGGGGATACTTTCTTATTGCAAGACAGTATACTTTCTGCAAAGATGAGATGGGTTATCCCTATCAATTTATGTTTAGGTGATAATGTAGATATGAATGACCAGAAACGAAAAAAACAAGTTCACCAGGGATTAACTATTATGAGGTTGCTCAATGAATTTTGTAGGAGGTTAAATGTAACTTATGAAATGTGAGAAAAAACCCTTATACATCTCAAGTAAATAAAGTACTCTAGTGCCTAGCCCCTGTCTGGGTAGTCAGATTCCTCATAATAAGCTTCTGCAAACTATATAGCAGAGGTAAAAAAGTAAAAACTGGCAAATCGAATAGACAATCCTGGTATAGCTGGCATACACACTACCAAGTAGTTCCTATGTCTAGAAATGGCACGGACCAAAACTATATAATAAGCACTCTAGAGATGCCAATCAAGAATGGCAAGAATACTCACTGCACAAGTTAACAATAGTACACCCACATTCATGGTGCATTAGAGGGGATGTACAACCTTACAATGGTTAACTTCAATATCCTAATTTTACAGAGAAGGAAGTTAAGGCCCAGGAACTTGACAATTCTACAATGCAACATCACTGGGTTAAATCCAGGGTCCCAGATTCTACTTCTGATGAGATCTCCATTAAAACACACTTACTTATATTAGCATTTTGGAGAGGAATACACACACACACACACACCATTTCTTCAGTGTTAATACTTACAATTTAGTATATCAAAAATATATTCTAACATGGAAAATTTGGTCTCAAAAAATAAAACTATTTTGAATCTCAAGTGCTTTAACCTACAAGTTATTCACAATCCCACATATAACAATTCTTTTAAGTTATAAAAAAATCACTCCTTTCCTCATCACATCCCAATTTAATAACTATTCAAGATCCAGATATAAATTCAATTTTTACCAATGTAAAATGTCTTTCATACACCTCAGTTTTTCCTTAGCTACAAGAATAAGAGGTGAACTTCTGATCCATGAGGGGCAGAAAGACTAAACATAAGCCCACTATACTACAGATTCAAAAAAATTTTAATGAAATTTCTTCGTTAATGTTTTCCATAGCACCACTTTAATGAACCCAAAAAAGAAGAAAAAAATATCAAGACTTATTATATAGCAAGTCAAAAAGTCATCGCCTATTTATTTAATAAGTAAAAGGCAAAGTTGCTGTTCAGCTGTCTTGACTCTTATTTAGCATACATTTAAGTTATTTGGGATTTCTTTCCCTTCAAGAACACTTTTTTCCCCAAAGCCCATTTAACAAGCTTAATTTTCCCATCAATTTGATCTAGTCTATTTGCAGCACTACACAATAAAGCATAAGCCTTAGTCATTTATCTTTGTGTTAAATGTCCTGGTCCGTTCTTTTCACCTTTGATGGATGCAACACATCTATCAGTGTCCACCCTGTAACAATTCCTCATCTGCTTGCCCTCGGTCTAAGTACTGTTTGGATTTACCCTGCTATGGGCTTCATTACACCAGAGCTCTCCCGTCTGAACTATAAATCACAATTCAAGCTCGAGAGCAGCTGCCAGGGTCCAGACATGTGGCTGGTGGGTGTCATTGTCTTTTTCGTTTTCCCCATTTCAAGCCTTCGCTTCCTGGTCATGAAAGACAGCTCACCTAAGAAGGTCCTTTCCTTCTAACGCTCTTAATATCACCTCCCCCACCCCTTAACCTCTGGTCTTGTTCTTCAACCTAGTCTGATACAACATGACTCTTGTTTTTCCTGTGGCGGAGGCGGAGAAATGTCACAACACGCTGCACCCCTCGCAAGCTCCTTCTCAAGACTGTCGACAAGGGAACAACTTCACTAGCTTCCCAAAGTACCACGCCAAACGACAAAGTTCCTGAAATTTCGCACACAGAACCCTTCCTACACCCAGTGCTGACAAATCGGCTCCACCTGAATTTCTCGGCTAATAAACAACAGCTCATCTCTGCTTCATCACAAAGGGTGATGTCCTGGCCGAACCGAACAGTCCGCCCACAAAATCTTCTCTTTCTCTCCAGCCGTGCCCAGCCCTGCTGCGTCCCTGACCCAGCACCCTGTCCTTCCTCCTCCACCTTGCCCCTGCCCCGCAGGCAGCCGAGTTTCTGTCAACTCCAGACACACAGCCGGGAGCTCCACGGGGGCGCCCCACGATCAGAGGCTCAGGCTGGGGCGAGCCCCCAGGCGACCCCACCTCCGGGCCACCGCCACCCCCCACCCCCCGGGCCTCCCGCCGGCTCACCTAAGGCCACCTCGCACGCTTTGCGCAGCTGGGAGTGATGCGCCTTCTTGACTTCCTTGTCGGCCAAAATCTTCTCCAGGGCCCGTGTCAGGAACATGTTCTTCGTCTTCTTCCCTTCATACATGGACGTAGAGAAGGAGGCTGCGGCTCGTCAGACCTGCGGCTCCCAGCGGCTGGATGGCAGGAGGAGGAGGGGGAAGAAGAGAAGAGAGAAAGGAGAGGGGGTGGAGGTGGGAGGGAGGAGGCGTGGAGGGCAGCGGCTGGAGCAGGAAGGGGCGGGCAGGACCAGCCAAGGTACGGAGGTCTTCGCAGCCCCACTAAGACGTCGCTCCTGGAGGGCCGCGCCGCAGGACCTCTGCTTCTCCCTGCCCGGGTGTCGCTTCCCGGCCACCCCCCTTACTCGCGCCTCCGGCCCGGAGGCGGCGAGGGATCCCAGCCCGGGCGGCCGTCTGCTGGGGGCCGAGGAGCGAGACGGCGGTGGCTCAGAGGCCCGCCAAGAGCACGGCTGCCCCGGCTGTGGGGACGATCACCCGCCACGGTCGCGGACTGGCCTCCATCACCGCCGACCTGCCATGGCCGCCATGTTGGGAGGAAACGACGCGTCACGCAGCGGCCGAACGGCTGCAGAGGAGGAAGCCCGGCGCGGCGGCGGCTGCCTCTGCCTGCCCAGAGCGGCCGCAGCGCGGGGAGGCAGGGGGCGGAGGGCGGCGCGGGAGGAGCGGCCGAGCTGCGGCGCTGAGCTACGGCGGCCCGGCGGGGCCTCGCCGCCTCCAGCTTTCTCCTGCAGGGCAGCGTGGGGTGTGGCGTGTGGCAGGCGGCCGCGCCAGGCGCGGTGGGTCACTTGCAGTGGGTCTGAGGGCTCGCAGGTACCCGACCAAGATTCCCGGCTAGGGAACACCCGCTCTCCGATTTTCTGTAGGTCCCATTGCGGGGAACGCAGCCCCTTCCGCTCCAGGGGTCGCGGAAACACCCGGGCTCTTTCTCCGCCGCACTATCAACGCTGCCGCGCGCTTAATTTTACCAGGTGCAGGAAATTGCTAATCCAGAACATCAGGAAGGATTCTCTGTTGGGAAGAGTAAACTATCACCAATTTGACAAGGATTCAGCAACGTTTCACTTTTTCATCGCTGTGGGATAAATCGGTACACTCCAGATTTCAGATCCATTCTGAATTCAGTCCAAAGTTAAGCGAACAGGTGAATGCTGATTCATGAAGTCCCTCAGAGCTGTGTCACTGTGCCTTTAATACTAAGATTTGGTCCAGGATAGTAAAACCAATTTCAAAATGGAAATTCAAGTGCAAACACATTAACACAAACACACACGTGACCACGTGTCTCCTTTTGATACCAAAGAATAATTCATATCTGTTTCAGAGCAGAAAATTATAAAGAATACCATAAAATATATGCAAAGAGTTTACTTGGTAATCTATGTGCACATCTTTAAATTCAAAGCCCCTGTGTGGCTCTGTCAATACTGGGTCTCAATTTGTTAGAAAATGCCTCTCACTGTTCCAATTCATTCGACTGCTCTGACCATGGACTTACCCTAATGTAACCATTCAAACCGGAGAATGAAGAGGCTGTGAAGTGACAAGACAGGGAAAGGCAAAAAACAAACAAACGCCGAAGCTGACCCTAAAGTAGACAATTAGATTAATTTTAAAACTTTTGTTGTCTTGAGAAACAAATTAATTTTGTTGTAGAATCTACTTCTAGATTTCTGGAAGTTAGAGTAACAGACCTCGTATTGATTTCTATGTACACACTCATAGATGGTAAAGTTTTTGAGAACAGGCTCCATTTATAACATATTTCTTTTCTTCATTATGCCAGTGTTGTGCCAGGTGCTGTTGAAGGTGCTAGCTGATCACCAAATCTATTTACTCTGCTTCGTCAGTACAAAGATACATTGTGTTCACCAGTCTCCCTTGCAGTTAGGTATAGGATGCCATCCATACTTAGCCCATTAGGAAAAAAAAAAAAAAAAAAAGCAGCCCACAGGACTGACCATGCTTTTTCTCCCTTCTATGGCCACATATTGAAGGAACCTGGGTCCTACCACTTGGAGGAGAGCCATTCACCCATTAGGAATATTTGTTTTGGTCAACGAACTAACTTCTTCAGTTATGCTTAGCAATTAGCTTTATCCTAAAAAATACACTTTTTTTTTTCATGAATACAGATTTCTGCGCTTAAAGAGCCCAGAACACATGTCACAACCTGAGTTCATCTTGTCTGCATACTCGTTTACTGGTTGATGATATGTTCTTCTCATAAGATCAAGGACCTCATTTGCCTATTCACTTCTAGAATCTAGCATAGTCACCAGCATCAAGAAGGCCTTTGGTACAAATTTGAATAGTTAGCAAAGTCAAGCAAGAACTTTGCAGGCAGTCTCTTTGGTTAAGGAACCCAAAACAGGGCAGTGTGGCCAAAAATTAGGGGGTAATGGTGCCAGTAAGGATAAAGAGAGAACTAGGAAGCAGATCATACAGAATATTGCAGGCCATGTTAAGGTTTTTTGGGATTTTATCCCAATAGCAATAAAAATCTATTGAAGGATTAAATAGGGAGTGAAGTGATCAAACTGGTGATTTAAGAGTATAGTAGTCCCTCTCTATATTGCAGTTCGCTTATAGCGGCCTCACTGTATCGCGGGATTTTTAAAAATATTCAATTATTTATTGAGGATTTTTCGCTATATCACGGGATTTTGCGGTACTGTATACATATGTTGTTAAAGTTACGTAGGTTTAAGAGTGTAGAATATGTTTAAGAACATAAGTAGTGTTTATAAAAGTGTGGAAAAGGTTAATACGGGACTGGGAATGGTTTATAAGTGTTTGGGAAGGGTTTATAAAGCCTTAAAATATACATAAATACTAAAATAAATGTAAGGTTCCTACTTCGTGGATTTTCACCTATCGCGGGGGCGTCTACAACATAATACCCGCGATAAGTGAGAGAATATTGTAGTCCCACTGGGGACAAGAGTAGATGTGGACAGAACAAGAAGGAGGTGATTACAACAGTGCAGCATGGTTTGTTCTGGGGCCCAGGACCACCATGCAAGATTTTGGAGACCGTGCTCTGCACAAAGATGGCAAACGGGGCTGAAGTCCAGCACCAGCATCTCTCCATAGGAAGGGGCTCCTTTTTCTGCATAGATGTTAGCTAGATCACCAGTGTCTAAGTGATGGCATGGAGAAGGAGTAAAGTGGACAGATTTGAGGTATATTATGGTGGCAGAATGGACTGATTTAGTAATGAATTGGAGTGAAACTAGAAGAAAGGATGAGGTCTCAAATAAATGCCATGTTTCCGACCAGAGCCAGTTAATGAGTAGAAATGCTGTTTGTGGAGATGGCCTTGACTGTTTATGGGATAGGAAAAAATTTGAGGGTTAAAGTGCAGTTTTTGGTTTTAGAAGAGTCAAGTCTTCTGAGATATGACCTACCCCTTTCAGAAGGAATGCCTCCATCCTTTCTCCCGGAGGACAATTTATCCTCCTCCTTTGCTGAGTTTACTAAGACTTCACCCAAAAGGAGGTGGTGATGGGGTGGGCTAGGGTTGTGCAGACTGGGGTTAGGGAGATACAGTCTTGCAACTTGAAACTCAAGATATTAACTCTGGCTTGCCTGGAGCAAAAAATAGGGTAAGACTAAAATAAATCTGATGTCATCCTGACTGGTGTGGCTCAGTTGGTTGGGTGTCATCCTGTGAAGTGAAGGGTCACTCCAGTCAGGGCACATGCCTGGATTGAGGGTTTGGTCCCCAACTGGGGCATCCCCAGTTGGGGTGTCCACAATCAGGACATGTGCAGGAGGCAGCTGATTGATGATCTTCTCGTATATTGATGTTTCTCTGCCTTTCTCCCTCCCTTACCCTCTCTCTAAAAATAAATATTTTTAAAGCTTTACAATAAAATAAAGTACAATAAAATGAAGCTGATATCCTTCAAAGATAAAGGAAAGGTAATATTTTAAATCTTTTATTCTCAAGTGAAGGGGAAGGGTTTGGGGGGGGTACCAGAATCAGGCAATTTTTTTACACAAAAATTTGAGTATATTTTCCTCTACATGTTTCCCTACTATTATTGTTGCTTGTTGTTTATCCAACCTATTTAAATAAGAAACTCAGCCTCGGTATTCACTTGCATTTGATTCACTGCCATTTTCAAAACATTCAAGTTTTATATTTCTGAAGTGCCTATCATCCTCTAAATTTAAAAAAAAATTTTCTTATACATGATTGCTTTCCTGAGTCCATTTTTGCCTCTTGATCTGCAATCTAACCTTCCTATCAATTACCTCTACTCATTTTCCCTTTCATCTATAATTTTACTATATATTAGCTGCCTTGACTTTTCTTTTTGGGTAATATTACCGCTTTTATTTTACTGTCAAACAATAAAAGACTTCAACCTGGGTTTTAGCATCTTGGTTGGAGTGCTTTATCATCATCCTTTAAAATATAAGTTCTGTGTAACACAAAAATTATATAAAATCTGAGTAAAATTTTAATGAATGCTGAGTAGATCAGATTGATGTTACAAGCCAATAATAATTAATATAAAAATAGTACCATGGTCACTTGACAAAAAAACAGAAACAAACAAAAAAAACTGATGCTTCCAATAGTCTTTCACATTATCTCAGTCCTATTAGCTTTCAAAATATTCCATAATCTAACCCTTCCCTGACTTTCAAACTAATTTCTCAATAATAATGGTAATAATAATTATTTATATAAAGTTTATTATGAGCCAGGCTCAGTCACGCAAATGAAGATGTTTCCATTATTATCCCTGATTTATAGATGAAGAAACAGAATTAGGTAACTTGTCCAAGTCATACAATTACTAAGTGGTGGAGTCAGGATTACAATTTGGAAAGTTTGGCTCCAAAGCCCCCTACTCTAAAAACTAAGCTATACTATGCTTCCTCTAACTAGTTTTTTCTTGCAACTTCCTCCTTTCCCACTCCCTCTTCCCTTGAAATATACAAATAGGTACTCAAGTTCCAGCTCATTCCTCTTCCTCTCTTTTCTCGGCATATCCATACAAACTTTTCTGTACCTGCATGCCTCTATCTTTCAGCAATCCAGAGAACCCACAACCACTTGTCTTCTGTTTGCTCTCCCCAAAGACTCCCCAACCTTCAAAGCCTCCTTGAAATCCATCCCCTCCTAAGTTTTCTTCTACCTCCAACAGCATCAATCTCTCCCTTCTCTATACTTTTATAGCATCATGTACTTCAAACTTTACACCTAATTATATATCCATGGTAGTATTTACTCACTCAGACTGAAGATTTTTGAAGACCAAAGATATAAGAAAAGACATAGCAGGCAACTTAGGAAAAGATGGAAAACATTGATTAAACAGAAGAAACACCAGGTTTGCTGAGACCACAATAGTGACATGACTAATATAAGAAAGGCCATCTCCAAAGTAAGTCAAGTCTGCATTCTTGCTTTTCTTGTAAGCTAATTTGATATCATTTTTATCAAGTTTGATTGTTTTCATCTTGTTTATTAAAGGAAATAAGTGAATAAAATATGTCTTTAAACTCAGAGATCCTGCTCATTGTTAGGCAGGAAAAGTATCAATACACTGGACAGGGCAGACAGAGTGGGAGCATGATAGATTAAAGAATTTTATTTAGAAAGAAGACATAAGAGGAGCAAATGCAAAATCTGAAGTAGAGCATGCTTGATAAGTTCAGAAAATAGCAACAAGGCTACTATGGCTGAAGTTGAGCAAGCCAGGAAGAGAGTAATTAAGTGACCATGGAGGTAGATGCATTGTGTATGTAGTCTTCTGGTTTCCATTAGGATTCTGGCTCTTAATCTGAGTAAAATGGGCAGACACCTAAGGGTGTTCAATACAGCAGTGATGTGATTTGACATCCATTTCAGAAGAAATCCATTACTGTTGGATAAATGGTTGGTGGGATGGGGGTAAAGGCCAGAAGAGACTTGATCAAAATTGGATAGGTATTTATCAAGAGTTTTATTTTATTTGGCTTAGCTTTTGCAACAGCTAATGAATGCATCTTTTGGGGGAGTCGCCAATGAAAATTTCATTTGTATTCTTGGGTTATTCACAGATTAAACAGAAAATGTATTGCAGTTTTATTTACACCCAGGAGCTAAGATTTCTCTTTTGACTTTACGTTCTAGGGTTCTTCTAAGATACCCTTTGGTTCTTTAACAAACTACCAAAGCTTGCTCAGTGACCTTTCTCTGTGTACCCTGATAGAACATCAGTTTTCCCAATATCTCAGGGCTATTGGTTTCATCTTCATTCAGCTCCATCCTGCCTGTTGGAGCAGCACTTCTCACAACTTTTAGGTGCACATAAATCCCCATGGGGAATTTTGCTGACGTGCTGAATCTGGTTTGTGATGTTTGGGGTGGAGCACAAGGATTCTGCATTTCGAGACTGGTATTGGTTCTCAAACAATACTTTGAAGCAAGGTATTAGAGTGTTCAAAGAATCCTACACACTTTAAATATTCTTTTTGTGAAGAAAATATCAAACAGTTGTGTGCAATGAGAAATTTATTTTTCAGTGCATTTCTGTTGAGTGAGAATGTTGGGCCCCAGGAAGCAAATTGAATTAGTTTCTTCTTTTTTCAGGCAATTAAAAAACTATGATACAGAACTACTCTTTATTTGAAAAGAGAGATTTTTAATTTTCATTTATTTTTGTTACAGGCAATGCATTCACAGGATTCAAAATAGGAAAGAGATAAAATGGTCACCATTGATAAATCTCAACTGTCATCCATGAACACCTAATTACTCACTTCTGTAGAGATAGTCTAAGCAAATTAAATAGTGTATAAACTTTCTCCCATCCTGCACAAATGATAGTATATTATGTCTAATATTGAAAGTTTGCTTTTTTTAACGCTTAATACATACGAGGTCATATCAGTATATTAAAAGCATCCTCATTCTTTATGATGGCTACATAGTATGCCATTAGATGGATGTATTATAGTTTAACTAGCCTCAAATTGATGTAATTGGAACTGACAACTCTTAAAAACTGCAAATGAAAACAAATTACAATCTGGTTTTCCAGCTACTGGGAAAAAAACGATTACACACAAGATAAAGACTAAATTGTTATTGCTATAATAAATTCAATTTTTTCTTAAATATTTAAAAAATTAAGACTTTACATATCAGTGATGATATTTTAAATATTGGTTTTAAAGAAGACACTGTTGGCATTTTCTAATATGTAAGGGATTCCTTGGGGGTTATGAATGGTATGTTAGGAAATTGCAGAAACTCTTTCAGGTTGAAACAGTGGTAAATCACTAAAAAGATCTTTAAAATTATGTAAGTATTCATGGAGAGTTTGGAATCTTGTGTAATTAATTATGTGGCAAATTCCATTCACAGTCAATCTGAATGCATTAGCTTCTTTACTAACTAGACCCTCTTTCCTCTTAATACACTTATATTTTTCTACTGTTTGATACAGCAAACTTGTGTTTCTCTCAATTACCTAAAAATCTCCAGAATTAGTCATCTCTACATTATATACAGTGGGTACTGATTAACCAGTCTCACAGAGGTAAAATTAATAGCTGGTGTTGTTAAAAGTAGGTTTTTAAAAAAGCATCATAGAGTAAAATTGACTTTTTCCTCTACGCAGATCTATGTATTTGAATATGTATGTATAAATTAATGGAACCATCACCATAATCAGGATAAAGAACATTCCTACTACTTCCCCTCCAAAAAAACCTCCCTTGTGCTATCCCTTTATAGACACCTCCTACTTGCACATGCAACAGCTGATGACAACTAATGTTTTTTGTCCCTTTTTGAGAATGTCATAGAAAAGGATCACACAGTAAGAAACCTTTGAGACTGGCTTCTCTCACTCAGCATAATGTCTTTGAGATTTATCCAAGTTGTTGCACTTATCAATAATTTGTTTTCTGGGGTTGTCAAATATTCCAGTGTATAGATGTACCATTGTTTATTTATTCATTTACTCAAAGACATAATGAGTTGTTCCCAGTTTTTAGTGAGAATGAGAATTTCCATAAATATATGCAAACACAAGTTATGAGAATTTTAAGAATATGTATTCTAAATATAACCCATTTATCATATATGTGATTTTCTCTCATTCTGTAGCTTGTCTTTTTATTCTCTTACCAGTGTCTTTCACAGAGCAAAAGTTTTAAATTTTACACAGTTCAATTTATCAATATTTTTCTTTCATGGATCATGCTTTTGGTGTCACAACTAAGGACTTCCACCTAACCCCAGCTCATGAAAATTTCATCCTATGTTTATTTCGGAAAGTTTTATAGCTTTACATTTTACATTTAGGCCTATGACCTATTTTGAGTTCATTTTTATATGAAGTATGACTTTAGGTTGAGGCTTTATTTTTATTTTAACTTAACAAATATCTAATTGTTTCACCACTGTTTCCTGAAATGACTGTCCTTTTCCCCTCTAAATTGCTTTCAAATCTTTGTCAAAAATCAATTAGCTACATTTCTATGGATCTATATCTGGACTTTCTATTCTGTTCTGTGATCTATTTGATTATCCCTTAGCCAATACCACAGTGTCTTAATGATCACAACTTTATATTAAAACTAATATTGGGTATTGTGATTCATCCAATTTTAATCTTTAAAGAAAAACTATTATGACTGGTCTAGTTACATCATCTTTCCATGTAAATTTTAGAATCAGCTTCTCTGTAACTATAGTATTAAGAATTGAGCTCAACCTGTAGTATTATTTGACATTTTTACATTGTCTTCCAATCCATGAACATGGTATGTCTCTCCATTTATTTAGGTCTTCTTTGGGTTGTTTCATTAGTATTTTGTTGTTTTCAGCATAGGATTTGACATTTGTTTTGTTATATGTAAAAATCAAGCATTTTATTTTATTCTATTGTAAGAGGGGTATAAGAATTTTTGGTTTCTGATCGTACATCATAATTTATATTTAAAAAGTTTTGCATTGATTTTGTAACTTGACCTTGCTAAACTCAATTTTAAGTTATAGGAGTTTAGGATTGTTGTTTTTGTTTTTGGTAAGATTTCTTGGGATTTTTCTGGTGACTGTTATTAATGAAAGTTTGTTTCTTCCGTTCCAATCTGTGTGTCTTTTCTTTCCCATGTTTTATTTTACTGGTTAGGGCCTCCAGTATGATATTGAACTTGAATAGTGGAAAGGGACATTTTTGCCTTGTTTCTCATCTTTGCATTCAGGTTTTCACCATTGAATTTTTTCACAATTGAGTATGATGTTAGTTCTAGAGGATTCTTTTGAAGATGTCCTTAATCAGTTCAAGGATGTTTGCCGAGAGTTTTTATCTTGAATAATCATGAATATTGTCAAATGCTTTTTCCTCATCAACTGATGCTATCATGTAGTTTTTATATTTTAGATTGTCAGCGTTGTCAATTACATTGTTTGATTTCCAAATATAGTCAGCCTGCATTGTCAGGATGCTATATTGTGGTATATTATTTTATATATTGCTGAATTTTATTTGCCAATATTTTGCTAAGTATTCTTACATCTATGTTGATAGGGGATATTGGTACATAGTTCTTTTTGTACTATCTTTATCTAATTTTGGTTTCAGGATTATGCTGGTTTCATAAGTTGACAAGTGTTCTCTTGTGTTTTCTGGAAGAGATGGTGTTTTATTCTTTAAATGTTCAATAGAATTCACTAGTAGAACCATTTGGGCCTAGAGATTATTTTCTGGAGGTTTCAAACTACAATTCAATTTCTTTAAAAGGCAGACTTTTAACAAAAATTTCTATTTTTAATTTTTTTTTAAAACCTGACCTCCAGAAAATTAATGCCCTCTAGCCATTAACAGTTCAATGTACTAGTTGTTGAAAATAGATTAAAATAATTATGGTACAATATTGGTAAAAGCTCATTTTCAAAGGGATAGAAATATGTGACTAAGAAAGACAGATTAGAACAATAATTAAAAGCATGCATGAACTTTGGCAAGTGACAAATTTATATTTGGTTCTGTAACCTTGGGCAATTAACTTCCCTAACCTTTTTTCCTCATTTGTAAGACAGGAATAATAACATATACATGGCTGAGTTGTAAGGATTAAATGAGTTAATGCTTGTGAAGGGTATCACACAAGGTATGAATGGTCCTCTTCATTCAGGTCTCTGCTCAAGAGTCATATGATAGTCAAGGCCTTTTCCTGACCATGCTACATAAAATGGCCTCTCTCTACTCTCTCTCTCTCACTCTGTTTTTTCCCAAAGCACTGATTACCATTTCTCACACTATTTGTTTTGATTTGGGGGGATTTGTTTCCTACCTTTAGAATATAAGCTCCTTGAAGTTCAGGGCTTTATTTTGATTATTGCTATATCATCAAAGCGTAAAATAGGGATAATTGTTGAATGAATGAATGATTCTCATTTAGTCTACTCAGGTTAACATGACAATACGATAGACTGAGTGGCTTAAACAACAGAAATCATTTTTCACAGTTCTTTCTGGAAGCTGGAAGTCCAAGATCACATGCAGGCTAATTTGGTTTCTGGGGAGGACTCTCTTCTTGGCTAGCAGATTTATCACCAGTCACATTGGGAGTTACGGCTTCACAGTAAGAATTTTGAGGGGACACAATTCAGTCCATAACATATCCCATAACCAGTTCACTCATACTATCATTAAGGAAATTGTCTCCTTAGGCTGCATTAAAAAAAATAAATCACTTCCTATTTAAGGCTGCATTTAGTATTTATGCTTATGTAATTTCCCCTGAACAAAAATGCTGCAGCCAGGAAATGTCATTTGATATGATTTTCCCTGGTATGTATAGGGGTGGCTCTGGACACAGAGAAGTCTCTCACAGTCAATAGTCAAATGTTCCTGAACATATATTTTTAAAATATTGAGAAAAAAAAAGTTCAGGATATTTATAGTAGTTACCTTTCAGTGCCTTATTGTCCTTGACTTGGGACTTGAATGAAATATTACTTTATAAAATAAGGTAATTGCAACTGCTCTGAAATGCTACATGACTACACCACAGAGTAGTACAGAAATCTTTCCTGTTTGCCAATTGCTTCTGCAGTTGTGTAAGTATTAGGAACAACTTATAAAACAAATACATTTAAACAAACTGCCCCTCTTCTGGTATTGTACATCTCCTTATCACAGGAATTGGTTTTCAACTGGTCACTAGAATTATCTATGGACAAGTTTCAACACACAGATGCCCAGACTGACAAGACTCTCCTTGACCAAACTCTAGTCAAATACCTCTTCTCAACCAGGCCTCAACCTTGGCCTGTAAAGACTGTCAGCATAAATCATTTCATCCACCCCCTGTCCCCTTACCTCATCTTAAACACACACAACTGTGAGACTTGAAGAAACACTATCATGGCTTCTAACAGCTCAAGTCTGCATCCCTAGGACACCACTAGTCCCCTTAAATTCCTACCTGAGAAAGTTCAAGAATACCTGAGGAATTTATTGTTTGCTCCAGCCAAAACCTGGTGATAGGCAGATAGATAGGCCCCTAAACCTCCTCTTGGAAGAGTTATACTTTCTCCACTCCTTTGATATGTAAATCTCTGCTACCAGACTAGCTTCTTAAGAATCTTAAGGATTTTTCTTTAAAATGCAAATGTTCAAGGAACTAGCATTCCCTCCCGGTCCCTATGGGAGGGAAGGGCCTAACTTTGGTGAGTGCAGTGCTCTAACCTGCACCACTGCTTCCTGTTTTAAAGATATCAGGAGTTCATTCCTCTTCAGAGTAAGTGCCGATTAAGAAACCCAGATGGCCTAGTCACATGGACCCTTAACACCTCTCAGTGCCTTTTTATATTTTTAATTTTTTTTTTTAGCATATCCAACTTTAAGGTGTCTCTTGCTTTTTAAGGTGTCTCTTTCTTTTTATTTTGACAAAGTTGATGTCTTCACACTGGGCCCTCTTCCTATTGCAATAGTTATTACTGAATAAAACCTATCCTTACAGTTTTAACTAGAGTCCAGATTTATTTGTCTTTGACCAGACCAAACCCAGAGATCCTGTTTTTCAGTGGATCTAGGGGGAAGTCTAGGTATCAGGACTTTATCCATCCTCCAAAGAAGAATCTTGCAAATAACTGCTCTACAACAGTGGCTCTCAAAGTTGGGTCTTTGGACCAACATTATTGTCACCTAGGAACGTGTTAGAAAGGCAAATGCTAAGTCCTGAAGGAGTTCAGAAGGAGCCCTCCGAAAATGTACCACTTTGGCATATGGACTATTTTGAGCAAAAGTAATCAAGACCCAGCAGATTCAAAACAAACAAACAAAAAAACCCAAAAACAAACAAAAAATTTACCTCTCCTTTAACTGCCTACAAATCTTATTGGGTTGGCCAAAGAGTCTGTTTAGTATTTTTCATAAAATAAGACATTTTTCATTTTCACCAATAACTATTGATTTGGATATTTTGAGTATGTCAGCTATCTCACATGTGGTATAATGTTGATTGTTCTCAATTAATGTCTTGATTTGATTACTATCAACTTCAACTTGTCTACCAAACCGTGGAACATTGTCCAACAAGAAATCTCTAGCATGAAATTTTGTAAATCACTTTAGACATGTTTGATCAGTCACAGCACCTTCTCTATACACTGCACAAACTTTTCATTTTTTGCGTTTGTTATGTTTTTTACTTTTCTTGAAATAAAGCATAATGTGCCAAAAATGTGTATTTTCTTGCATCTTCAGTATTAAAATGGCTACACAAAAATTCACCAATTTATATATATTTTTTATATGAATCCTGATACAACAGTTGTCACAATAAAATCTAACAAAATTGTTTTGAATGAAGTTAAAGACAATTAACTGCTTCTAGAGCCATCTTATGGAAAAAAACAAGCAAACTTTTGGCCAACCCAATAGATAGAGGGCCTGGCCCAGAAGAGAGAGCTATCCCCAGAGTTAACTATAAAGAGTGTGGGCCAGGTGTGGATAGCCTGTGGGAGCTTAGCAGCATCTGGGGAGATCAAAATCCTTTCTCTCAGTGCCCCACTTTCTCTGCATGCCAAACATTTGTTTATCAAACATGTGCTGTCCCTATTTTTGAAAATTGTCTTTCTCCATATTGATGTCCCAGACCTCTTAGTTTCCAAAAAGTAAGAGAAGAAATGACAGGAGAACAGGCCATGAGTTTAAAAGGTTTATTTGGCCAGCTGCAAACTTGATTAGGAGTAGGAGTTGGCTGGACCATCTGCAGATGGTTCTGATGAGGGAGTGGGAGTTGATTCTGAGAATAGAGAAGTTACTAAATTCCTGTCTGCAGATACATACACCTTTGAAGGACATAGGCAGTTACTGGCACCAGCAGTTACTGTGGAGTACAGCAGATTTATTGGGGACTAGCTAAAATTTGACCTGAATTCCTGGAACCCAAGTCTTATGCCTAAGATTCCTACCTTTGTTTTATTGTTTCTGGGGAGTTGGGCTGAAGAGCCGTCTTCTGAAACTTCTTCAAAGCTGAGGCTTGGACATAGAGCTGTTCCTGTATTTCTTCTTGATGTATTGGTTGATACCGAAGGGTATGGAACAGGAGCATGTCATCAGCCGCTTGGTTTGTGGCAACCTGTGCTGTCCTGTGGGCAAAACTTATTAGAAGGCATAGGAGACAGAAACCTACTAAGAGAAAAAAGAATATTATTATTATTGGGGTTATCAAGGGAATTAGCATGGCTTGGAGGGGAGAAGAGAAACAGGAGGTCTCAAGCTAGGAGGGGTCACTGGCAGCATTTATTTCTGCATGTTCTATGATGTCAATGTTTTCTTTAAAAACTTTAAAAATCTTCAACAACCTGTCCACTAGTATTGATATAAAAACAGCATGTCTCATTCAACACAGTGCATGTTCTACCTGCCTCAGCAGCTAAGGAGAGGCAAGGCTGTCTCTGTAAAAGTACCAGTGGGGGAAGATAAGCGTGAGTATTGAGTTAATTACTCTATTGCTTCCAGGACCTAGTAGCTCCTAGGTCTAGAAGTTATAGTGTTTACAGATATAGAAAAATGAACAAACAAACAAAAAACAACTTTATCCCATTGGCAGATATACACAGTGCTCAGAAGTGAGCTGTTTTTTCTTTTTTTGTCTCTTAACCTTGACAACTGCAAGGAGGCTGGAGAACAAGGAGATTAGGCTTGGGTGACCTTCAGCTGCTTCAGTTTTAAAAGTACCAGATTTTTTCTTTTGTATATTGAGGGAGGGGTGAGATTTTTCCCTCTTTGTACCCTTGTTCCTAGTTAAGGTGGGAGTGGTGGGGCCAAGCCCAATTTGAAGCTGAAGTCCACTGCAAGGCTTGGGTCAGGCAGTTAAGAATAGCATCACCTTCTAGGGAATAGTGATCAAAATCATGGCCTTAGGGGATTAGATGGTCACGTGCTGGAAAACAACACAGCAATTATTTTGTAAAGCAGATAGAGATGGGGGTTGGTAGAGATGTAAACAGGGCAGTCAGAGAAAGGGGAAAAAGACTTCTGAGTGAGGCCATTTGAATGAAAAGGCCTAGTTAGGAGAACAAGACCTGGAAAAGCCAGAACTTTCAACTACAGGCTAAAATATTGCTTTGCCTCTTTGTTACAGAAGCCCTGGGCTGTTCCAATTGAAAACAAACCCACGGGCTCTTTAGTTAGGCGCCGGATTGCCCGCCGCCAAAATTATAACTCTCAATACCAGAGTTTAGTGAAAAGAAAAAGAATTGTTTATTCAACAGTTATATAGATTTAGTTATTTGCGGATTTCTGTTGTTACGTCTTACGTTCTTTAAAACACCTGTTATGGAGCATTTGCGAGCAAAGAGGACACGAGGCAATTTAGAAATAAATTTATGGCGTTTATTTACCTGGCCAGGGATGGGTCTTCCCACCTTCAGAAGCAGAAGATGGGAGAACCGCGCCGCCTTACAGACTAAAAGGTTTTTAAAGGCAAAAAAAACTAGACTCATGTCCTTGGAGCTGCCCAATAAAAGTAGTGGGTGGGAGAAACTACACATAAACACTTTCTAATTTAAAGGGGGCTTTAGCTGATAAACATTTAGTGCACTTAGTGCACCTGGGATAGAGATAACAGCCAGGGTGCGCTAACAAAGGGGCTTCAGCTAGTAAATTCTTGGTGCATCTGGGATAAGTGAGCAAAAATAACCTGCCACCGGAGTAAAAAGCAAAAATGGCAAAATAGCAAAAAAAAAGTAAAAAATGACCTATCACATGGACTTCGGCTTGCAGCTGGTGGGAAACCTAGCATTCTGTCTCAGTCTATGTCCCACCTTATCCTCTCTTGGGTGTCTTTCTTTGTGGTCAGCACCCTAGTGGCTTTTAAATGCTGGACCAGTGCCTGTGGGGTGTGGCAATTTCTCAACAGAGAGAGAGAGAGAGGGAGGGAGGGAGGGAGGGAGAGAGAGAGAGAGAGAGAGAGAGAGAGAGAGAAATTCACCTGGAAAATGTAACATTGCCCCTCCTTGCAGCTCTTTCAAGGAGTATTCAGGTGTAAATTTAGTTGCTAGAAGTTACCTGAGGTGTAAAGATACTGCAAGCTTCCAATTATTTAGATTGAGTTTTCTCCTTACCAGGTGTAGAGGCATAAAAGGCTAAGGAATTCACGTGGTGGGTCAAAATGTGTTGTTTTGTGAGAGGGGCTCCCAAAGACTATTATACCTTTGGTTACCCGCAACCCTCTTATGTGTCTTGGTTCTCCCCTGTCTAAATCAGCCAATGAGCTCAGAGTGTTGGGTGACCAGCCCTTATTTTGCATGTCCCCAGATGAGCCACAGTTACATTACAGTGCTGGGAGTTCCCTATGAGGCCCTTGCATGTCTTAGGGATTGACTCCACGAGGCCCCACTCATGTAGGGACACCAGAGAACTCAGGCCAGAGGAATGAAGTGCCTGTTTTGTTTTCGGACCCCAGGTGAAACCTGAGCACTCATTTCAGACTTCATTGTTTCTACCTTCAGAGACAGGCCTAGCACATTTGAATGCCCAACCCTCACAGCACAGCATCTCCTTTACCCCAAAGGTGAGAGATCATACGCATTGAGTTCCAAACAGCTGGAGATAAAGAGTGGAATCAGAGTCATGGCACAATTCATCTTAAATAACAGAGGGAAGAGAGTGGGGAGGGGTAAGTGGTTGAGACAAAGTGAGGAGAAAAATGCCAGGCAAGCTCTGAGGGGAGGGAAGGAGTATCTGGGCTTTAGACAACTAGAATACCTTGACAAAAACATGTTCTTCTAAGGAGTATAGAAGAGGGGAGTAGTGGATGGCTGTGAGACTATGACGTCAATCTCAGCAATTGAGATTGAGGAACTGGTAAGTGGCTCAGTGTATTAATAGGAAAAGATATTGGCTTACCTGCTATACTAAAAGAGTTACCCAAGTTTTCATCCTGGAGATAGGCATGGGAGCCCCTGTGGTCCCTGGGCAGCTCCAGTCTTCTGTGGCAAGTCCTAGAAGGTCAAGGAAGTTGAAGCCTGAGGCTTGGTCTGACTGGGTAACTGATATCCCCTGCCCTTGAGGGGCCCAGGGGCAGTTGGACTTTTGATGCCCTAGCTGTTTACACAGCGGTCAGGGCATTGTGGGAGGTTGAGGATTTGGGCATTGCTTAGCCCAAAATTCAGGCTTGGTGCACTTGAAGCATTCCCCTGGAGGGGTCTGGCTTTTAACTCTTGACAGATTAGGTTTAAGTGACTCTTTTAGAACAGAATCCAGTAATTAGAAAGCCAGAGTTTGCGATTAGGCACACTCCTCACCTTGATTGTTGAAGACCTTGAAGTCCAGAGTAACAAATTCGGTTTGACTAGTTTTGTTACAGAACCCCTGGGCTTCTCCAATTGAAAACAAACCCACGGGCTCTTTAGTTACGGGCCCGATTGCCCGCCGCCAAAATTATAACTCTCAATACCAGAGTTTAGTGAAAAGAAAAAGAATTGTTTATTTAACAGTTATATAGATTTAGTTATTTGCAGATTTCTGTTGTTAAGTCTTATATTCTTTAAAACACCTATAAATACATATCCTTGCCTCCCCACTACCAAACCAGGCTAGCTTTAGAAAAGTCAGAGAAACCCTTTCCCTACTTTCCAAACACAGTTCAGCTTTACCAGCAGCTGCCAATCACTCAATTCTGATTGGGGAGGTCCTTTCTGTGCTGTGGTGCCCTCCAGCTCTCAATGCAGAACCGCCTGGATTCTCAGCCTCCTTCCTGCAAACCGCATGGATCCCCTCTTCTCAAAACCGCATGGGGAGAGCCTCTTAAAGCAGCCTGGAGACTCCTTCTCCAAGCCACATGGAGAAGGCCCCTTCACCAACCCACTTGGAGGGAGCACACGAGAGAGCGAGAGAGCGACAGCGTGAGAGCAAGAGCACGAGAGAGAGAGAGAGAGAGAGAGAGAGAGAGAGAGAGAGAGAGAGAGAGAGAGAGAGAGCACGAGCCCGAGCGAGCGCGCGTGCAAGAGAGAGAGCTAAAATGTTCGCAGCTCCTTTTAAATCCCTGACTACGTCCTCTGGTGCAGTGGGTGCGGTAACCAGTTCTGACCATTCACAGAACCTCACGTAGGCTCTGTGTGCTTTTTCCATACCGTCCCCTGGTTCAAGACTCCTCCCATCTACCTGAGGCTTTGGATGCATTAAAGCCATTTTGCATAAGAAAGACACTAGCCACCAGCCTTAGGCATGTGGAGGCATTCTAAAAGCTGCTTCCTTCTCCCCATCCCCCAGCCCAAAACTCTGGGGATTTTTGGACTCCCCTGTTTCTGTAAGAGTTTGAGGACCTGCCTCTGGTTTTTCGAGTTTGCGGCATATGTTGGGAGCTGACTAGGAAACAAAGTGCATGTGGAGAAGGATGCCCTCTGGGGAATCAGGATTTAGGTTAGTGAAATGCTGGCGAGCTTCCCTCAATCTGGCTAGAAAGGGGATGGGGTTTTCATTGATTCCCTGCTGTGGCACCTATGGGTCCACTGTTAGGGTCCTGCCTATTTAGTATGTTGGCATGCGTCTGGGCTGCCAGCCAAACATGTTCCCTTTTTCTCAGCAGACAGGCAGGTAGAGAGAATGACATAGAGATCCTGCCCTGTTAGGTAATAAGAAACAGTGAGATAGTGGAATTATTTGATGAAGCAAGTGGAGTCAGAGGAATAAGATCCAAAATGCTGTTCAATTTGAAAGAGATCAGACAGAGAGAAAGGTACATGAACCCAAATGGGTCCCTTCTGGGCTCCAGCCACCTCTCAGAGGGGAAGAACAGGTTGAGGTGTCTGTCCCCTGGGTTCTACAGGGAGGAGGGGATGGTCTCCTGATGTTGAGTCAGGGAGGGAGAGAGATATTCCTCAGATTAAGGGGCAGCTGCTGCCCATTCCCCATCTGCCTGGGTTGCATACGGAGGAGGGAGAGAAGCAGTCCTCCACAGGACCTGAAGGGGTCTTGAGAGTCAGAGGGGAAATAGTCAGAGACAAGTTAGGGGACTTAGGAAGAAGTGATAAGTAGAGAAGGAATGGACAGAGAGAGGGGGATGCATGTGCAGCTAAAAAAAAAAAAAAAAAAAAAAAAAAAAAAGAAGGCCTGTACACATGAAACCTCACTTCATTTGCCCAGATGGTAACAATAATTGTAGGGAGTCAGGAGATCCTCTCCTGGTCGAAGGAGCCTCATCAAGGGCGTCCCACTCAAGAGGTTCTTAGGTTGTGTCCGACAGGGTTTTGGAAAACAGAGGAGGGAAGCGTTCCTTCATCCTCAGTTCTCAAGGGTCCAGGACCTGGCAGCAACTCTCACCTAATGCTGGGATTTTCAGATGGAGGTGTCCTGACACAGGCAAATGGAACAGAATGAAAAGAATGCTCTTGGGAGAGGACAAGCTCCTTATCCGGTAACTTTCGCTGGTGTTGATGTGAGGGTCAGGCAAAGGCAGGCAGGTGCTGGCTCCTTAGCTTCCCGTTCTCACTCTCCTGGGTTTGGACACCAAAAATTTAGATTTGGAAGAGAGGAGAAAAGATAGGAGAACAGGTCACAAGTTTAAAAGATTTATTTGGCCACACGCAAACAGGCAGGCTGAGACCAAGAAGGTGTCAGCCTCAAATAGCAATAGGGTAGGGTTTTGCAAGGGGAATGAATGTTGATTGGGAGTGGGAGTTGACTGGACCACCTGCATATGGTTCTGATGGGGGAGCAGGAGTTGATTCTGAGAATAGAGAAGTTGCTAAATTCCTGCCTGCAGATCAGGACACCTTTGATGAAGGACATAGGCAGTCACTGGTGCCAGCAGTTACTGGAGGGGCATCAGATTTATTGGGAACTAGCTAAACTTTGACCTGAATTTCTGGAACCCAAGCCTCATGCCTAAGAAGACCCTGCTTTCTTCTCCTTAGTTCAGGATGGCATATAAGCCTCAATTGCCTGGTTGCCTGTGGGTCTCCTTGTGGAGGCCCCATGTGTACGTAATTAATTTTTATCTTCTGTTAATCTACTTATGTCGATTTAATTATTAGACCAGCCAAAAGAAGCTAGAAGGGTGGAGGCCCTGCTCCAGATCTACTGAATGTGAGACTCTGGGGGAAGGCCCAGCAAGTTGCATTTCAGCAAGACCTTGTGGTGATTCAGATGGGCTAAAATTTGAGCACTACTGCTGTAGGTGGTTAAATTTGCCCCATGAACTACAGTTAGGCCTTGATTGGTTAACTATGACTCAGAGCCTAGTTATGTCAATAAACATTAACCTGAAGAATGTGTGTGCAAATTTTCTACTCCTGCTTCAATCCTTCTCTTTTTTCCCACCATTTTCTCTAAAATGAGAGAAGGATCCTGGTCCACCAGCCCTCTTGGAAACCTTCATTAATGTTGAAGTTATAACATAATTACTAAATGACAATGAAAAATTAATCATTGAAAAGGGTAAGTAAAATGTAGAGCTCATAACATGGATTCTCATTCACCTTGTAAAAATTGCTAAGAATTCTAAAATGTGCCTTTTGGCTAACATTTTTGTAACTGAATATATGTTTGAGAGAAAAACTAGAAAGAAAAATGATGGTATTTTTATGTGACAGTATTTATATATTGCCTCTTCTTTCTACTTTTATAGTTAAAGATTAAGTATGTCTGCTTCCAGAGTATGCAGCGCCAGGCCTTTGGGGGGACGCTGACAACCATTCCTTCATGATGGACGAGAGAGAGAGAGAGAGAGAGAGAGAGAGAAACTGTTTCTATTTTCTGCTCTAGCCAGTGACAGGCAGTTATGGCTCTTTTAATCACGTTATCTCACTTGTAAATGGAAAAACACATTCCACAAAAAGAAGTCTCTGCTTCTGGAAATACTTCTTTCAGAAAAAATATGATATGAGAAAGCTTTATTTTGGGAAATGATATTCTCTTGTTTTTCTAAGTTAAATAGTATTGCAAAATACAGGATATAGTTTAAGTGAAAAAGTGTTTACTTTTTTTTTTTTTTTTTAATTCTCACCTGAGGATATTTTTTAAAATTGATTTTAGTAAGAGCACTGGGGGAGGAGAGATGGGAGAGATGGGGGCGGGGAGAGAGACAGAGATCAATCGATCATTTGCCTCCCAAATACACCCTGACTTGGGATCGAACCTGTAACCTTTTGGTGTATGGGGCTGTGCTCCAACCAACTGAGCCACCCAGCCAGGGCCAAAAAAATATGGAGAGAGCATGTGGGTGTGTGTGAACGAGTGAGCGAGCGAGCGAGCATGAATACCTTTCAAAGCATAGAAAATAACCCCTAACTTTATAAACAAATTTGGCAAAAGAGATATCTCATTGTAATTCTTACACTAGGATTTTTATTTTGTAAACATGTACTAGTGTCTAAAGTCTTGCCTCACTTAGTGGCAAATTGACAATATAATTTGGGGAGATGCCATTCCTGAAAGGCATCAACAATTTCTTTCCTGTAAGAATTTTCAGACCCACTTTATCTTCAAACAACCAAAGCATTTGAGAGGAATTTACTTAGTTTTCACTTAAAAGCTTTCTTTTTTTAAACTGGCTTTGCACTTCTTCAATAACTACCTGCAAATCTCAAATCTGAACTACCATTGCCTCGTTAGTATGAGCATTAAAGCCAACAGGTTAAACCAGTCTCCCCAAGTCTGTCCCATTTTCCCTCCTCCCCTGTCCTCCAACATGTTTTTGTGACAAGGGTGAGTTCAGTTGGGAGAGGCAGGGTGGTCTTGAGTTATTTCCCTGTACTTCCTTCTCCAGTGATATTTTCTACTACTCCACCTTGAAATCCTACAGCCATTTCTACAAGGTTCATTAACTCCACTTCATTAAGCAACTGGTCCTGTTGGTTAAAGCCTTAAAACAAACAAACAAAAAACCAGTAGCAGCAAGTAACAATTTTAGTAGAATTTTTAAATTCCAGCATGAGACATACTTGTGAACTTACTATATTAAGAGTGGTGGTAGGGTGAGGGGAAAACTCAAAACTTTGAAACCTTGTGATTCTGTCAAAATCCTGGAGAAGGAATCTTTGACCCGTTTAAAAATATATATATATACACAGACACAAATATATACATATATGTGTGTTTTATTTATACACATTGCCTGCTTGCCTGCCTTTCATAAATCCCTACATGTCACACTTTGTAGACATAGGAGTATAAGTAAGAAAAGGTACCAGTCTTCAAAAAACTGACAGTAGGATTAGAAGGGAGGATGCAGTCAGGAAAAAAAAAAGTGACTATGAAGCAGAATGAAATAAGTAATATAAAGATAAACTTATGCATAACTAAGGGAGCAAAGAGGCAAAAGTGAACCAACCATGGTTCTTGCTTGAACAGAGCTTTACGTAGCAGCCTCCAGGAGTGAACAAACCCCGGAAGCTTAAATAAACACTAACATGAGAAGAAAGCAAGACTCAGAGGGAATGGATTCAACAGTATAAAGTATATGAAAGTCTTTGGCACATGGTTGCAAGACACAGTTGGCATTTGAGTTGAGCCCTGAAGGATAAAACAAATTTAAAATGAGAAGGGTATTCCAGGCTGAGGCAACAGCCTGGAGATAGAGGTGAGAGTTAGAGCCTCAGGAAGGAGATGGGGAGTGAAGGGTTGATGGTGTGCTTCCAGCAACAGGTCCTTGGAGTGAAAGTTTGTTAGACACAGTCCTGGGAGCTTTATGTAACATGCCATGAATTGGGAGAAAACAATGAAAAAGGTGGTTATGTTACCTCCCCCTGCAGACATATTATCAGCTTTTATTTGGTCCACCTGTGATCAAAAATTACCAGAGGAGAGTAAGGAAAGCCACACATCCAACAAATAAGGACTGGTTTGTGGTCCTAAGCAAGGAATTGTGAAATAGTCTATTACACTCTGCTCACCCCAACCCCTCCTACCTGTACCAACACCATTAACTCCACCCACCATGTCTGATGACCTCCCTCCAAATGGTAGAGTCACCACCGCAGCCACCAACCACAGCAGAGGAAGCTCATGTGAGAGATGTGTCAGACTGTGTTGTGCACTGTCCTGCCCCAGAATGCCATGCTTTGCTTGTTTATAGAATTCTGTGGAAAGGACACATGTCAGCTGAAGGATCCAGATGGTACCTCATGCTCTGCACGTCCCCAATCAACATCTATTAAACAAAGTTTTAATTGTTTAGGAGCTCTGGATTAAAATAAACTACTACTTCGTGTTGTGTGAATCTTCCTATGTCAATCCTCAATAAATGACGTTAAGAACTTTAAGGAGGAATTTGGGTGGTGTCAGTTTTGAGCCTAAATGCTGAAAAACTTCTACCACAGCCCTCATTACTATTTTAGTATTATTTGAAAAAATAATAAACATGAAACTTTCCTAATTATAAAGGTAAGGCATATACATTACATAAAATTCAAAAAGTATCAAACTCTCTACTTTTCAAAAGCACCCCCCCGAACAATAACCAGAATCACCCATTTGTTTCCTATTGTTGCTATAACAAATTTCCACAAATTTGAAGCTTAAAAAATTTGGAATCTTATGATTCTGAAGCTCAGAAGTCTGAAGCAAGTCTCAGTGAGCTAAAATTAAGATATCAAAAGGCTATGCTAATTCTAGAGGGTCTAGGGGAGAACATTTCCTTGCCTTTTTCAGCTAATTGAGACTTGTCCCTTTTCCTTCATCTTCAAAGCCAGCATCTTGGCCTCTCTCTGATTGGTCCTCCATACTCATCTCTCCCTCTGACTCTCTTCTACCTCACTCTTCCACTTTTAAAGGATCCTTGTCATCCCTTTAGACCCCCCAATTCCAAACTGGTGAAAGGATGGGCAAAACTAAGTCCAGAGATGGGGTGAAGAGTTACAGTAGCCACTCACTGTTTTAATCCAGTTGTAACCTGGGCTTTTCCTGTCCTTTGAACTCTAGATCAAATGAAATCAGTCCCCCAATTCCAAAGCCTGTGGCTGATTTCTAGACATTAGTAGGCAGTTTATAGTCTCAAAGTCACCTCTGGCTCTAGGCTTTCTGTTTTCTCAGGTTATGGACTGTTCCAGTGTTTCACATGATTTGCTTCTGTCCAGCAATGCATTGACTCAGATGTCACATTCAGGCTCTTTCCCAGTTTTTACACACACACACACACACACACACACACACACACACCAATCCCACAAGGTGATTTGTATGGCAAGTGGACTTTACTAAAGACTTTCTATTTCCATATCTGTCTCTTTTTCACCTGGTATCCTATTTTAAAGTCATCATCAACCCAGCTCCTTTTTCCTCTAAGATGCAAAACAAATTCCTCTGGTTTTGTCACGCAGAACCAGTCAGCCATGGCTTTCATTGCCTCGCTGCCTTCCCACAATCCTCGGGTGCTCACCTCCTCCAAATGGCCTATCATGGTATTTCTCCAGGCACTGTTCCCTTTCTAAGAATAATTCTGGTGCCAATTCGTGGTTTTGTTTTGTTTTTTTTTTAATTTTTTTTTTGTTATTCTTGTTCTATTACAATTGTCCTCCATTTTTCACCCATTGCTCTCCCCTGCCCCACCCACCCCTGCTCCTCTCCCAGTCAATTTTGTGCCAGCTCTAAAGATTACAACCTCAGGCCTGTATAACTCATTTTTAATCTCCAATATTTTCATCCTGGAGAAGACTCTTATTTCTTTTATTCAGCAAGTATATTTTGCATGCTTATTTTATGTCAGGCATTATTGCTGGAGTTGGAAACTCGGCAAATCATAAGACACAGTCCTGGCCCTCATAGAGTTTCATTCAGTCTCCTGCAAGAGAAATGTTTTAAACAAGTAGTGATGTGAATAGTTATTAATGACTTTGGTAATTACCGTCAAGGAAAATTTCTTAGTATTATCTGGAGGGGCTTCGCCATGACAGTAAAGAGTGAGGGGTAAGGGAAAGGTTCCCTGACAATGTTTAATTTGCCCAGGATTAGAAAAGGCTGGTTTACTCCTAGGTCATTTGTTTTTTTCTTTGCAAGTTCTGACTCTGAAGGAACAACTAAAATAGGAAGGATGACATTTGTTGAGTTTCAGTCCTGAATTAACTAAATAATTCAAGGAATAGTTATTGAGGAGCTTCTATGTGCCTGGTACTGTGCTAAAAGCACATGTACCTTATATGTAGCCTGGAGTGGGTAGCAGAAAATATACAAAAAATAAAGCAATGTGGTTTTCAGGTAATATGAAGTAAAGTAACTGGAAAGAGGTGGCAGGGTAGGTTGTCAGAAAGACCTTATTAAGTTCAGAGGCCCAGAAGGTGAGGAGTTTTCTGAAGAGTGTGTCTAGATAAAGGAAAAGTGTGTCCAAAGATCCTGAGGCAAAAATTACATTGTTGGCTTGCAGGACACTAGAGAAAGGTCAGTGGAACTAGGGCAAGTGACAGGAAGGGTTAGGTAGGGTTTTGTAGGTCAAGGGAGGAGTTAAGGATCTTCCTTTTGAAAAAATTTCCAACTCCCTTCTCCCCTTTGGCAACCATCAGCTTATTTTTTTTATCCATTTGTTTTGTTTTTCTCTTAGGTTCCACATGTAAGTGAAATCATATGGTATTTGCCTTTCTCTGACTTATTTCACTGAGTATAATGCCCTCTAGGTCCATTCAGGCTGTCTAAAATGGCAAGATTTCATTATTTTTAATTGCTGAATAATATCCCATTGCATATTTATACCACATCTTTCATCTCTTGATGGACATCTAGGTTGCTTCCATATTTTGGCTGTTACTAGTAATGCTGTAATAAACATAGGGGTGCATATATCTTTTCAAATTAGTGTTTTTGTTTTCTTTGGATATATGCCCAGAAACGGAATTGCTGGACCACTTCAATGGCAGCTCTATTTTTAATTTTTTTTGAGGAATATTGATACTGTTTTCCATAGTGGCTGCACTAACTTACAATCATAACAACAATGCATGAAGGGTCCTTTTTCTCCACATCTTTGCCAGCATTTGTTATTTAGGGTCTTTTCCCCAAAAGTAAAATAATCAGTAGGGGAGTTACCTCTTTTATTTATGTTTAAAAAATCATTCTGGATGCAGGATAGAGAATAGGTTATTTATCACAGTATTTTATAATAAACAGCCTAAACATATTGATGCAGGATTGGTTAAAGTAAATTATAGCATATCCATACAGTGAAATACTATGAAGCCATTGATAATGGTGCATGTTGATGTGTTGACATGGAAAAATGTCTACATTACAGTAATTAGGAGGAAAAAAGCAGGTTACAATATAATAAATGTATTGAAAAGTCTGAAAAGATATAAACAAAAATGTTTATATTGTTTTACTCTGGCTGGTGACAATATAAAATTGCCTTTTATTATTTTTTGCTTATACCTATATTTCTAGTTTTTCCACTTGAGGAATAAAAATAAATTCACGAGACATGAAATTAGAATATGACCTGACATTAATGTGGCATTTTCATTCACTGAGAAGCATATTTATAGCTTACTTCAAAACATGAATGCAGCACATTTCAAATGTATTCATAAAACTTATAATGAAAAACTGAAAGTGTGATCACTTTAGATATTATTCCTTAAAATTAATGTTTATAGTATTTCTCTTTCTCCTGCATGTGTTATTGTCTTTGATCATACATTTTTTCAGATTCAGTGTCAAGTTCTTTCCCAAGTGCTGACTTCTGGGAGCATTTCTGTGTTGCCTTGCTTTCTTTTTTGAATTAGGATTAGGAAAATATTTGTATTATTGCTTCACTTAAAATTTCTAATAGAAACAATTTGAATAATGGGGAACTAAGACTCATTGAAATATATCTGAGCTCCTGGTCCATTTTATGAGTTTTTCTATTTGTTGTTTCTCTGTTTTTGCTCAGAGCATTGTGTAATTCTAGATTTACACTTAATTCTTTCCATTCAAAAGTTTCACCATTGAGTGATGTTTTAGATCTCTCAGATATTAACTACTTAATAATGGTAGCATATCTGACTAGTATCTATGACTTTCTGACTGTAGCAACATGGGGTTAAGATCCTTCGCAATCTTGGTCTTTCTCAACTCCCTTTGTTAATTTCAAAGGAATCCTTTGAATTTTAAACTTTATGGCATGTTTACAACAGTAGATTGCTTCAAATGCAATCAGCTTTTTGGTTTCCATGCTTATAAAAACTGAAGGTTTTTTTTCTTGTTGGTATTCATTAGTCTTTTTGGAATGATTTTTCTGTCACTGTTATATAAAATAACTTGAATTTCTGATATCCTCCAGTACTACTCAGTGTCAACAGCAATTTTAAATAAACTATGTAGGAAATATACAACTTACTAATCGTGCTAACGGAAAAGTATAAATAAAAAGCAATTTTTCAAGCTAGAGAGCTTTAATACCTTCCGATGCAGTAGCCATAGAGATACCTCTCCATTAGACCAAAGTGTTGGTTGAGGTCCTTTGCACCTGTCCCTGTAAAAAACTGTTTTTTTACAACACAGTTATTGCTATATTATAATTTGTTTATCAAACTCTTGCAAACAAGAAAGATTGCTTTCTTGTTCTTGTTCTTTTTTTTTTTTTTTTTTAGCGAACTACTGAAAAAGATACAGTTCAGCTCATATAATCATGATGAATTCCGACTTTAGGGGAGTATGAATTAATGGAAGTCCTGAAATTTAATTATATTATGGTTTATTTTAAACAACCACATTTAATTAAAAAAATCGCTACACTGTCTAGCCACAGAAATGCTATATCATTGGTTCATCTCAGAACCTCACAGGAACCATAAGCATTTTTATAATGTTTTATTCTTTCTAAAGTTCTTTCACATACATCATGATAAAGTGTTTCCAAAGAAAGATGTTCTTAAATTTAAGCTGGTAGATAAGGTTATGTGTGTGTGTGTGTGTGTACGAGCATGCATGTATTCTCTGTACTATCTCATGAAAGACTAACTTTTTAGCTGCCATAGCCAGTTTTAAAGACCATGTGACATAGACTCACTACTCTCATAACTGCTGATGAGCAAAATAACAACTTAGCAGGTTTTCAGTCTAATCAGTAAGCATGCATTGAATACCTTCTATTTGTAGGCATCTGCATGAAACTTGAAGGATATAAATATAATCGAAGTTAACTTCTGTTTTCAAGAGACTTGCAATAAAATAATGAAATGAAGTGAAAATTATTTAATAGAGGTATACTTATGGAAATAAAAAGGAGGGAACAATGAATTTTGACAAAAAAATGTCAAGGAAAGTTTTACAAAAGGGTGGTATTGATCTAAGTCTTAATTAAACAGTAAACAACAAACAAAAACCTACCAGAATTATCCTTCATAGAGATCTGCTTAGGAGGCTATGTTTATTTTCATTTCAATGATGTGACAAGTAATCAAAATATCTTAGAAATTGCCTCTAAATCCTATTTCTGAGTCACACTTTGCTTTTCAGTATGCTGCTCACTGCTCAGCTCAAGCAGATATAGCCTTTATCCCTTCAGAGGACTTGATGCTTATCTGGAGCCTGGGACACCCTGGCTTTTCCTTTCATTTCTTTGTGACTTGTGGAAAGCAGCAGAGAGGAGAAATGTTTCTGGCAATTTGCAGACCTGTATCTAAGGGAGTTAGTTGCTTTTGTCTGCCATCAAACCTAGTGACCAGTAGAAGTTCAGAAACAGTTGTGAAGAAGGCAGGCCTATCTCAAGTAGAAATATTTAGTACTGGATAAAATATGATAAGCATATTCAGTAACATGTAAATGGAGATTTCAGTCATTTTCTCTAAATTTTGCTTCAGGGAATAGATAAAAGAAAGATCTCCCATTATTTTGCATACAATTAAAACAAGCCAGTCTTCTCAGAGAAGCTCTTGTTGAAACTGGGGAGGGAATCTAGCCACCCAACCTTGATGTTAGATGTGCATCTCACCATACCTCCAGGGGATGGGAAAGCTTTTTTTTTTTTTTTTGCTATTAATCCATTGAAGACCAAAGGGCACATTTAAAATAATTTGGGAGAATATTTTTAATTTATGGAATGTCCAGTAAAGAGAATGGAAAAGAGGGAATAAAAGAAATAGGGAAGGTAGAAGAGAGAAGAAAAGATAAACAAGTAGGTAAACAAAGTAGGAAGGATGAGTTAAGCAGTGGAGAAAGAGAAGAGGAACTATAGTAAATGGAAGAAGCAGACTCTCATTGAGGATGCTACACTTTCGTCACTGCTTTCAGAAGTGCTAACTTACATAGGACTTTCAAGGTTACTTATACTATTGGTAATGAGATTCCAACAGAAACCCGCAATGGGGGAAACATTTCCCTGGCTAATGTTTGTGGAAGTGGTTTTCGAACCCTGCATTCCTGAGAAAGGTGAGTCCTTGGGTCAAATTTGATAGCTTCCATTTGATCATAATCTTCTACAATATTAACATAAGCATATCATGAATCACCAGGATGACCACTCTATAACAGAATAGTGTATAATGATATCAGGGCAATATTTAGTTTTATATTCACTTGGGTAATTGTAAAATAGCTTTGGGTAACTAATTCTCATGGGCTAATGATAAAAGACTAGTGGTCAAATTAATAAATGATGTTATTTGTTCCAACTAAAGGCCAGATGAGTCATTCTGTGGTTGTAAGAAAAACATTGAACAGGGAAAAGTAGGAGGAGATGAGTGATCTCTGAGGGGGGAGACAAGGAGCAGGGATGCCTACCACCTTCCTACTGCAAATGGCAGTTTGCGTTAGCAAAAGGCTGTGTTCTATCACATTAATGTTGTTAATTTGAATTTTATTCTCTTCTCTAGTTTTGATGGAATTTAATTTGCAAATTTATTTTAAATTTTATGAAGGCCATAAAGGTAAGATATTTGTAACTTGTTTTATATTTTTTACATGTTTAAATAATAACAGAACAAACACAAATTAGGACAAATCTGTGAGTCCGGAGGATTATTTTATTTTTTTATTTTAAAGATCTTATTTATTTATTTTTAGAGAGGGAGGGAGAAAGAGAGGGAGAGAACTATCAATGTGTGGTTGCCTTCTGCGTGTCCCCAACTGGGGACCTGGCCCACAACCCAGGTATGTGTCCTGACTGGGAATCAAACCAGCAACTTTTTGGTTCACAGGCCAGCACTTAATCCAGTGAGCCACACCAGCCAGGGCTGGAGGATTTTTATATTTTATTTTATTTTATTTTATTTTTTAAGTGTATTTTATCGATTATGTTGTTACAGTAGTTCCATTTTTTTCCCCCTTTGCTCCCCTCCACCCAGTAGCCCCCTACCCTCCAAAAATCCCACCCCCCTTAGTTCATGTCCGTGGGTCATGCATATAAGTTCTTTGGCTTCACCCTTTCCTATATTATTCTTAGCTTCCCCTTGCCTATTTTGTACCAAGTGATTATGCTTCTTAATCCCTGCACCATTTCCCCATTTCTCCCCTCCCCCCTCCCAGCTGATAACCCTCCAAATGATCCCCATACCTACGATTCTGTTCCTATTCTGGTTTGCTTAGTTGGATTTTGTTTTGATTTTTTAGATTCACTTGATAGTTGTGAGCTTGCTGTCATTTTAGTGTTTACAGTTTTGATCTTTTTTTAAGTAAGTCTCTTTGACATTTCATATAATAATGGCTTGGTGATGATGAACTCCTTTAGCTTTTGTCTGGGAAGTACTTCATCTGCCCTTGCATTCCAAATGATAGCTTTGCTGGATAGAGTAATCCTGCTTGCAGGTTGCCTTTCATCACATTGAATACTGCTTGCCAGTCCCTTCCTTTCTGCAAAGTGTCCTCTGACAAATCAGCTGATAGTCCTATAGGCACCCCCTGTAGGCAACTCTCCGCCTCTCTCTTGCTGCCCCCAGGACTCTCTCTTTTTTTTTTTTCACCTTTGGCATCTCAGTCATGATGTGTACTGGTGTGGTCTACTCTGGGTCTAGCTCTCCCGGGACTCTCTGTACTTCCCAGACCTGTAAGTTCATCTCCTTCGCAAAATTTGGGAAGTTTTCCTCATTTTTTTCAATCCTTGCTTCCTCATTCTGCACTGGTTGACTGTTTTTTTCCTTCCTTATGTTCCAAATCATTGAGTTGAACCCTGGCTTCCTTCCCATCACCTTTGGTTTTGTGTGGATTTTCCTTTGCTTCACTTAGCATAGCCTTCACTTCCTCTCTTATGTGTTTGCCATACTCAAGCATATCTGTCAAGCTTGTGAGCATCTTTATCACCAGTGTTTTAAATTCTGCTTCTGTTAGGTTGTCTGTCTCCTCATTTATTAGGACAGCTATCACCTCGTCGCTTAGTTCTTTCACTGGAACCTTGATCTATTCCCTCTTTTGGGCCATAATTCTCTGTCTCCTCATTCTGACAGGCTCCTGTGTTTGCCTCCAAGTCCCAGGTAGAGCTGTAGCTCCTGTTACGTTATAAGGGGCGGAGCCTTCGGGATTCATCACTAATGGGAGAGATATTTCACCACGTTGTGGCACTATATGTGGGGGAGGGGTCTGAGAGGGAACAATGCCACCTGCCCAGCACTGGCCCTTTTTCTAGGCACCTCTCCCACTTCTGTATGGGACTGGCGCTCCTCTAGCTGCTGCCCTGACTGTCGTTCCTAGAGTGGGTGGGTCTGCGGACATTCTAGGACCATGGGGGCTCTTTAAACAAGCAGACTCTGCTGAGAGACCGGCGGTTTCTGCCTCCACTCCAAGCCCCACTGGTCTGCACAGTCAGAAGCAATGAGGCTTGATTTTCCCCAGTGCTGCACAGTGAGCTGCTAGGTCTGGTTAGGACCTGGGAAGGCTCCCCAGGTGTCCCTCCTGACTTTTTAAAACATGCGACTGCTCTTTCTGCCAGCCTGCCGCCGCCGCCGCCACCACACCGTGTCCTCTCTGCCACGGCTATGCCCCTCCTACCTGTCTGGATGAGTATTTCTTCTTTATATCTTCGTTTGCTGGACTCCCATGGAGTTTGATTTTCTGAAACTTCTGTTTTTTTCTAGGTTTGAGGTAGTTATATTGTTACAGAACCCCTGGGCTACTCCAGTTGAAAACAAACCCACGGGCTCTTTAGTTAGGGGCCCGATTGCCCGCCGCCAAAATTATAACTCTCAATACCAGAGTTTAGCGAAAAGAAAAAGAATTGTTTATTTAACAGTTATATAGATTTAGTTATTTGCGGATTTCTGTTATTAAGTCTTATGCTCTTTAAAACACCCACAAACACATATCCTTGCCTCCCCCCCTTCCAAACCAGGCTAGTTTTAGGAAAGTCACAGAAACCGTTTCCCTACTTTCCAAACACAGTTCAGATTTACCAGCAGCTGCCAATCATTCAATCCTGATTGGGGAGGTCCTTTCTGTACTGTGGTGCCCTCCAGCTCTCAATGCAGAACCACCTGGATTCTCAGCCTCCTTGCAAACTGCCTTCTTCCTGCAAACCGCGTGGATCTTCTCTCCTTCTCAAAACTGCATGGCGAGAGCCTCTTAAAGCAGCCTGGAGACCCCTTCACCAAGCCACGTGGAGGGAGCACACGAGAGAGCGAGAGAGTGAGAGCGAGCGCGCGAGCATGCCAGAGAGAGAGTCAGAGCGCCAGAGCCAGAGCGCGAGTGAGAACCCGAGTCAGAGAGCCAGAGTGTCTGAGTCTAAAATGTCTGCAGCTGCTTATATATCCCTGACTGCGTCATCTGACGCAGTGGGCGTTGCAAACAGTTCTGACCATTCACGGACCCTTACGTAGGCTCTGTGTGCTTTCCATACCGTCCCCTGGTTCAAGACTCCTCCCATCTGCCTGAGGCTTTGGATGCATTAAAGCCATTTGCATAAGAAAGACACTAGCCACCAGCCTCAGGCATGTGGAAGCATTCCAAAAGCTGCTTCCTTCTCCCCATCCCCCAGCTGCAAGCTCTGGGGATTTTTTGGACTTCCCTGTTTCTGTAACAATATTCCTTCTTAGTCTGGCTGGTTTGGCTCAGTGGATTGAGCGTCGGCCTGCGAGCTAAGTGTCGCTGGTTCGATCTTCCAGTCAGGGCACATCAGAGAAGGAAAACTCTGATTCCAAAAAACCTCCGCTGCCTTGCGGCATACCTCTTCAGGGGAAAGGCTAGGGGAGTAAACCCCGACAGAAAATCCGGAGCCGGAGTCCCTAAGGCGGTTTGACGTTGTAGTCAACACCGGCAACTCCTGCGGCGCACCTGAAGCCAAGCTGTATTGACTCCGTCTTTCCCTTGGACCCTTCAGCTGCGAAGAGAGGGGAGGTCTGCTGCATGGGCAACAGCAGACCCTCCACATCACCCTGCCCAGGCTCTGTAGCTTCAGCTTCACTGGAGAGGACACTCCAGCGTCATCGCAAGATGTCGATTCAACACGGGAGGAGACAGATACCGTGTCACTCCCGAGTCGGACTGCACAGCCATTCTCGGCGGTGCAGATAGACTCTTAAGAAGCTACACCATCGTCTCTCGAGATGGACGGCTGCCGACGGATTCCTTCTTAGTTGTGGAGGGAGACGCAGCATGTCTGTCTACGCCTCCATCTTGGCTGGAAGTTGATAGTCATTCGGATTCTTATATTTTAAAAGGGGTCTGCTCATTACTGAAGTTTGAGAAACACTGCTTTAGACTGCACTGGAAAATCAGTATTAACCCAGTGGCTAAATAATATCAAACCAATGATATCGAACATAAAGGTCTGTGAAAATTGAATCATGTTTGACTATTGGCTTTTATTATTATTCCATAGGTGTTTTGTATTCATATCGAATTACTGTTTTGGGGGCACTGAGTCTTAATATCTATGCTTAATTTTTTTCTCCATCTAGTAGAGGAAAAATTGTTAGTGATAAAAAGTATTGATTATTTAAAATATCCATTCATTATTTCAATAATACTTATTGAATGAAAAATATTGCCAGGCAAAATAGTTACATAAATTTATATATACACTTATCACATATATAAGTATTAAGATATATTTATATAATATTCACATATAAGTATAAAGTAAATAAATATATGTGTATATTTTTATGTAAACTTAATTATTATAGGCTAATCAATAGGTAGATAGAGACAGATAAGACATGGCTTCAGCCTTGGGAATCTCAAAAAATATAGCAGGGGAGATCAATGTGAAAACCTAACAACAAAGCAATGTAAATAACTCCTATAATAGATATGTACACTGAAGCAAAGAGGAGGAAGAAAAAGGAATTCATTTGTATTAGAACTTAGTACTTTGTGTTATAAATTAGGATTTTCACATTACAGAGTAAGAGGAGAATGTTTGTTTAGAGTTTTTTCCCCAGCTTTACTGAGATATTACTGACATAAAACATATATAAATTTAAAGTGTGCGATGTGATGATTTGATATACATATATTGCAAAATGATTACCATGATGAGGTTAGTTAATACCTCCATCCTGTGTAGAGTTTTAAAGTTTACCTAATTGTGCAAACAGGCCCACAACAGTGTTGAGAATGTGGTAGAAGAATTTGCTACATACAATAACAATTGCATAATATACCAAGGAAATGTTGAAATGTCCTTTATTACATAAACTATAACTTAATTGTATGATAGCTTATGTAAATAGAATATAGTGAATAGCATGATGCATTAGACATATGTATCATTTCATTCATTGATGTATTTAAAAACTGTACCTTCTATGTGCAAAATATTACATAGGTACTAATGAGAAATCAAAATTAAGGCATCTTTATTGAATCAAGATTATACCTTCTAAGGGAGGTAAAGTGTCCTAAGAACTATGTCACCAAATATGAAAAAGTTCAGAGAAAATGTTTAGTCTGGGTATCAGGGTTGACTTTTTGGGAGTAGTGGGATTTATATAGGTGGCTCTCACAGAGAGAAGTGAGTATTCTAACCGTGAGGATCCTTTGAATCCTGTGAGCTCATTTGCAGAGGTGGGAAAGGGTAAGTCATATTTCAGAAGCAGTAAGTACTCTAGCTTGGTTTGAGTATAAAGTACACGTAGCACAGTTGTGAGAGATAACTTTCCAAAAGCTTATTAGCAATAAGTCATAGGTGGCCTGAACCTAAGGACACAAAGAGTTGTGAAAATATTTATTAGGGGTTTGTAATATCTTAAGAGTTGGGAATTCAAAGATGAATGAGGTGAAGCCTATGCCCTTGGAAATTCAGACGATCTTTGATACCTTGGAGACTGGCAATGATTATAACATGTGAGGGTACATGCTGTAATAAAAAATAAATTCAAAGGACAATGGGAACAAGTACTGGGGGAGTCAGAGAAAACACCTGGGAAGAGACAGTATTGTAACTGGGTCTTGATAAGTGAGTACAGAAAAAAGAACATAACCTTTCTTGTGCATCTCAAACACACAAAAGAGCTGACTTGGTCAACTTGTTAGTCCCATGTGACTTAAAGGGCAAGTACTGAAAGTTGAGGCTGGAAAGAAGGTAGAGGTCAAAATGAGAAGGGCCTCATAGGTTGTGGTAAGGAATTTGGACTTAAGTCTTAACAACCAGTGACTTTCAATCTTTTTGGTTTGTGGCACACCTTCAAATACTAGAATTTTTAGCAGGACAATGGGAAGGATTAAAGATCTAGAAACACTAAATAAGCCAGCAGCACTCACAGCGCAAGCAATTGTACAGTGTAGTTATGGTCTCACAGTGTCTACAAAATCATCCATAGTTACTTCACTATTCACTTGGGTAACCTTTAGCATGTTTCTCTGGAACAGAGCTTTTTACTGCCAGACACCCTTGAATATTCTGAGGCAATATTCTCACAAGTTTCGGTTAGCAAGAGATAGTTCCCTTGGCACAGACTGGATGTTACTCTAAGCCTCTTCCCTCTTACTTGTAGCAAGTTGCACTCTAACATTCTAGATGTTGCTCAGCATTCTATCTGCCAGAAACTACTGTTAAAAGTTTGAATACTGGCAATACCATAATTTACCTGTTGATCAAAAAGTGGTACGGTGTTTGCAAAGCATGCAAAGTATAGCAGCAGAGTGCTTTGAAAACCATTGCTGAAAGACTTAACCAGAGAGATCTTACTACCAAAGTGATGATATGGGCAGATTAATTGAACTGCCATGTGCAAACTGGGTTGGAGGGAGAGGCTGGGACCTGGGAGACCATTTCAGGTCAGAATTAAAATCAGAACTCAAGCTTTAGTAGAAAAGAAGGTTAGGGGCCACTTTATTAAGGAAATATAGGATTTGACAATTGATTGGGTAGAGAAGGAGTGTCATGATGGATCTGACATTTTTATGCCTGGTGAGCAGAATGTTAGTGCTATTAACAGAAATTGGAGAGCCAGGAATAATAGCTATTTGGGATTACATGAGAAATCTGGCTCAGGGTAAATGAGTTTTATTTATTTTATTTTATTTTTTTATATATTTTTTAGGAAGGCAGACTGCCACGTGCAGCGCCTCATTTGGATGTGTCTGGAGTCTTGGAAGCTTGACTATCCTACGTTCTCCTACAAATGGACCTTGAGAGCTTGTTTGGAGGTTCTAGCAGGGGAGCGCAGCTACTCGTATACCCTTGACCGAAGACCGGTCCTCTCCTCCAGTTGGGAAGGTCGTCCTCTTCCACCGAGCACGCAGCTTCAGGAGGGACGCGCATGGATCGGTGAGGGAGGAAGGGGACACCCGCCTAGCCAGCCAGATCAGCCGAATCAACCCTGGCAATCAATGGGGTGACAGATGTCGCAGCCAGATCGCCCTCACATCCGTAAATGAGTTTTAAATGGCAGTTATAAATTAGCCAAAATTAGTGATGTCTTTAGAATAGTCTTATCATTCTAGTAAATACCCAGGGAAAGTAAATATAGCCCAGTATAGCAATTCAGTGTATTCTAGCTTTTTACTTTTAGTGTTTTACATATAACTCTCTTTAAATGTAATTTTTTTAAAGCTGGTTTACCTACACATTTTTTGTGGAGCCCGTTAATATAAAAATGTGGCCAACCATTATAGATCTTAAGAAGGAGTATTCTGGGGGCTGTGCCTCTGGGGAAGTGGGTATGGCTCTAAACTACTACTTGTCAATCTAGGGATTCTAGTAAGTCTACTTCTCAGAAACACGTCTGTAAGGTCATTTCCATGGTTCCAACATTGACCCTCTGGGGTGAGGCATATGTAGACATGTGCAACACAGAACACAGAAAAGTACCAGCCTCTAGAAGGCAAATTTTAAGCTGAGTGGTAACTAGGTGACTCTAATTTTTGAGCCCTATTATTTCTCTTACTTCAAATGAGGAAGTTAAAAACAACTTTCACTAGTTAGTTATTTCCCAACTTGAAAAGACAGAAGCAAAACCACCAGAAGAACCCAAACCACAATTTAGTGGACCGAAGCACAAACTTGAGTGGCTGGGTTTAAAAAAAAAAAAAAAAAAAAAAGGCTTTTCTTTATGATGCATAAGAAAACTCCACGGACTTCTGATCAAGTTGGAGGCACAAGTAAACACAGCTCACCTCTGCACAACCACAAAAAAAATACAACTAGACTACCGAACAAATATCACCGAGAATTGTCAGAAAATTGAGCGGTATGGGAACCCGACCACCAAGGAACTAAAGAAGTCACATTCATTCAGACTGGTAGGAGGGGTGGAGACACTGAGAGGTGTGGTGAGGACTAGAGGTGCGAAGGTGTCACGGCACACAGATGTGGAGATGTGGAGTGGGTGGTCCCATGCCCACCTGTGGTGGATAAGAATTAGGAGGGATACCTCAGGAGGAATGGATCCCAGCCCCACATAAGACCACCCAGCCCAGGGTTCCAGTGCCAGGAGGATAAGTCTCCATAACTTCTGGCTGTAAAAACCGCTAGGGGTTGGAGTGGCAGAAGAAACTTGAGATTCTCAGGAGTTTCCTCTTAAAGTGCCTACAATGAACTTAGGAATTATGCAGACTCACTCCCTCTGGGCTTCAATACCAGGGCAACAGCTGGAAGGGCACCAATGGCAGACAGGGAGAAATTGAAGTGTCTGGAAGCAGGGTGAGTTCTGGGGGACAGCTTCCTCCCAGACAGAACTCCAGAGGCCAGGCAGCAGCATTGTCCCCTTTCTGAGCCCTCCCTCACACAGAGCCACAGAGCAGTGACACCATGTCAGAGACTCCATCAATCTGGTTCACATGGATTGCCCTGCTCTGGTGATTAGCTAAGGTTTCACCCCATCCAACTTACTGGAGCACTTTTCCACAATAGACCATGCTACTAAGACAGGGAGTCAAGGCAGCTCTACCTAATGCATAGAAACAGGCACAGGGAGGCTGCCAAAAAGAGAAGACAAAGAAATAAGACCCATTTGAAAGAACAGAACAAAACTCCAGAAGAAGAACTAAACAAAATGGAAATAAGCACTCTATCAGATGCAGAGTTCAAAACACTGGTTATTAGGATGCTCAAGGAACTCACTGGATACTTCAACAACATAAAACAGACCCAGGCAGAAATGTAGGTTACACTAAGTGAAATAAAGAAAAAATTTACAGGAAATCAACACTGGAGTGGATGAAGCCAAGAATCAAATCAATGATTTGGAACATTAGGAAGAAAAAAATATTCAATCAGAACAGCAAGAAGAAAAAAGAATTTTAAAAAATGAGGATAGGCTAAGGAGCCTCTGGAACATCCTTAAGAATACCAACATTTCAATCATAGGGGTGCCAGAAGGAGAACAGGAAGAGCAAGAAATTGAAAACTTATTTGGAAAAAACAATGAAAGAAAACTTCTCTAATTTGGCAAAGTAAATAGACATACAAGTCCAGGAAACACAGAGTCCCAAACAAGATGGGCCCTAAGAGGACCACACCAAGACACATCATAATTAAAATGCCAAAGGTTAAAGATAAACAGACTTCTAAAAGCATCAAGAGAAAAGAAGAGAGTTACCTACAAAGAAGTTCCCATAGACTGTCAGCTGCTGACTCAAAAGAAACTTTGCAGGCTGGAAGGGGCTGGCAAGAAGTATTCAAAGTGATTAAAAGCAAGGACTTACAACCAAGATTACTCTATCCAGCAAAGCTATCATTTAGAATGGAAGGGCAGATAGAGTGCTTCCCAGACAAGGTAAAGCTAAAGGAGTTCATCATCACCAAGCCATTAGTATATGAAATGTTAAAGGGACTTATTTAAGATAAAGAAGATCAAAACTATGAACATTAAAGTGGTAATAAATTCAAAACTATCAACAATTGAATCTAAAAAAACAAACTAAGCAAACAAGTAGAACAGAACGGAATAATAGATATGGAGATAATTTGGAGGGTTATCATTTGGGAGAATAGGGGAAAAAGTGCAGGGATAAGAAGTACAGATTGGTAGGCACAGAACAGATAGGGGGATGTTAAGAACTATAGGAAATGGAGAAGCTAAAGAACTTATATGCATGACACATAGACATGAACTGAGAGGTAGGGATTGCGGGAAGGAATGGGGTATACCAGGGGGAGGGGGACAAAGGGAGAATAATTGGGACAACTAATAGCATAATTAATAAAATATATTTTTAAAAAAGAAAACTCAGGAGTTCCAAATTTCCTGGGTGCTGTGATAATGTCTGTCAATGGTCCTCATCCTATAAATCGTGTATACAAAATGGCAAAGGGGAGATTTCATTGACATTCACATTACTAGATCAGTTTGCAGCACACAAAACATAAAAACACACATGCTTGTCAGGAACTATAACCCTATTCCCTGCAGAAGCTGCCAGTGGGAAAAGGACCCTGCCAGGCAGACTAAAGGAGGTGGGTGGGGGAGGGGGACTGTTGAGACTGGAGACTTCTTTCTTTTTCCTGAATTATTTTGTTTTCAGTGACATTCGCTCCTTCCCTTTTCTTTCATTGCTGAATCCCAAATTCTCTAAATTGTCTAATTACTAAAGGCTAATAGTTCAACACAATTTTATGTTTTCCTGGCCCCTGAGCTACCATGAAGATGCTGACAGAGTAAAAGTTGTAGTTGGCACATGTAAAGTAAAAGGCACCATGCTTTTCCACTTTGCACTAAAAAGGGCAGATGGATGCCATTGGCAATGACCAACATAAAGACCTGAGGTTGGTCATTTCTGCATTTCCCGCTCCTCTGTCAGTAGTAGGAGCAGCACTGAACTCCTGGGTTCATCCCTGGGGATTATCTACTCTCCTCCCAGAGCCCAAGATACAGATCATGCATTCCGGTTTGAGGCACAGTAAGGGCAGTACAACACAGCAGACAAAAGTAGGAGGGTATATATATGTATATAAATAATCCTTTTCTCCAAACTTCAGGAGAATCATCTTTCCTCTCATGTTGCTTTGATAACGGTATTTCCATGGGTCCAGTTTTCCACTTTTCAAATGTAGGATAAATTAAAATAGATTAAGATGGAATAAAATGTGCAATATTCTCTCTAGCCATTCCAAATCTTGGAAAGTTCTGGCAAAACATCTAGCTGTTTTTTTAACTTTCCACACAGACTGAGCCCTGGAGCCAGGGTGTGAGGTGAATGATGCTGCTTGGAGCACAACGCAGTAATCCTGCAACCTTGGTGTGGCCTCAAAGGTCACTGTCCATCTGAGACTGAGGGGCTGGATATGCCTCCTTTGCTTAATAGGGGTCTATTTCTAGGCAGGAACTCAGCCTTGCCCACAGACTTTCTGAAAAATAAGATGCACATTTCATCAATATAAATCTGATTTCAAGTATTAAAGCTTTAGTGTTCTGTTCTTAATTTAAATACAAATGTTTTACTTCTTTTGAATTGAGTAAAGTAAGTAATTCCTTTTCCCTGCCATTTGGGCAGGAGGAAGGATGTGGTTGTTGTGTAGCTCATTAGTGGGGCAACTCTGGCTTTCCTCTGCAAGCCAACCAGTTGCCTTTGGCTGGAGAGCTGTCTATTGTTTTATAATATCCTCACTTCTGGGGTTTCTAACAGCTGCTTCTGTTTGCTGCTTTGCATTTTCTCAATTTCTCTTCATACTCTCATAAACAAGTAAGATTCTATTTATTAATTTATTTTTTTCAGCTTATTAATGTACCGCCACACCTCCTGGCTGCAGCAATATGATTACATTACTAGGAAAAATTCAATAATTAATGAAAGTTTTATTTCCCCAGCTTACAAAAGTCAGAAAAAAAATCTTACTCAAAATCTCAAGATATGGACTTAACGTTGAATTCTTAAGAATAGAAAACATATACTGTAGACTAGAGAAAGGATGATTTGAAAGTTGATTTTTCTTAAAGTCTAGGAATTAACAGGATTATGCTAGCCAAATTTAATTGACATGAGGAAGAAGTGAAAGAGCCTAATACTGTCACTCTTAGATTCTCCAAGGTCTTCCTTCAGAACATTAGTCATTTAAGGAAGACTCTCTTCTGACAATGAAAGAACAGTTTAATTTTGTCTGTTTTATTTAAATAAGCCCAATTTTAGTTAGGGGAAAATGAAGCAGTCATCAGAGAAGACACCTTTATTGAATTGGGACTATTTTATTTATTTGACTAACATTTTTCTGAACATCTCCTATAAGCCATAACTCATGCCCTCATATAATAAAATTACATTTTTGAGCAAATATTATAAGATCATACATATAAGAGACCACAAACCTTGTCTAGAGAGAGGGAAATATCAAAGTCTATGAAGAATCTGGGATTTTACCCTACTTGCAAGCTAACAAGCTAGCCTGGTAATATTTCCTGGATGCTGTCAGAGACATGAGGCTCCTAGATCAGGGACAAATGACTTTTCTACTCACAGCACAGTGAGCAGGACTAGCATGATGACAGTACCACGTCCCCATGCCCACCCCACCCCCAGGTCCCATGGTGCACTCAGATCCCATGCCAGTACATGCCACAGGTTGTGTTATAGAAGAGGAATGCTAAGCTTAAGGAATTTACCATTTTTATAGTGAGGGCCAAGCAAGATGCCACTTCATCCCTCAAGATTGCCCTCTGCAAGCATGGCTGCCAGGAATGGTGAAGAGTACCCAGGGCTCTGTGTTCCTGGCATCCCTGGCAAAAATGTGCAGGAGGGATGCTCAGGGCCCTTGATGAATTACTTCTAGCAGAAACTTCACTTAGAAGACATTTAGGTTGAAATGAATTGATATTTGATGAGAACAAGAATGACACATTCCAAAGGAAATAGTATTTGCCAAGACCCTGAGGTATGAGAGATACTGAGATGTTTCAGGAGCAGTGGAGAGTTTGGCATGATTGGCATGGTGGTGATAAGGTTGAATAAGCAGGCTGGCATCCAGTCATCAAGTGCTTTGCATGCCATTGGGATTATGGTGCACTGGCTTTTTGTTTTATTTCTACTTATGAAGCTCACAGCATTTTAAGTAGAGGTATGACTTGATTGAATTTTATTTTCTATTATCTAGTGATAATGTGGAGAATTGGCTGGAACTGGAGATAAGGTACCTGAGTCTTTTCCTAGGTGTTCCTGGAACATCTCACTTATTTTATGTGCCTTAAACCCTTGCCTTTTCCCCCCCTAATTTTTATAAGACTTCCTACCTTACCTTACTCTATGTCCCGTTCTCAGCTTCAAGAACCTCACACACTCACCTGCATGCCTAGCAACCATCTCCCGTGTCCCTTTAACTCACATTGAAAATGTTCATATATTTGCTGCTATACAGTAGGAATATTTCTATTTAATTTACTGAATTTTTCAGTATTTTTTAGAGTTGTAAATATGATATTTTCTGGGAATTTATCCACTGATTTTTTCATATATCAACATTCTAGTAAGAATTTTTACTTGGCATGATATAATTTATAAATCCTAGGTCTAAAAAAAGTAAATTATAACATTCAATTTATTAAAGTAAAAAACACACAAATATTATTTCAAATAGTATTTAATTATTCTAAAAAATCATAGGAAGATAAATACAATATTTTAAAAGATTAAAAATGGACTAACTATATTGAACACAAAGTCAAGACATAAAGTGTGTTATTTTATTTTCTTTGTAATTTTAACACCATTTCAAATTTTGCAATGTATTCTGAGGAAAAAGTGATGATGATTATTTTTAAAATCTTTTCTGGGAAGGTGCTTTCAATCCTTGCATTTAGTTTCCTATTACCATTGTAACAAGTTACCACAAATTTAGTGGCGTAAAACAACACAGAGTTGTGGAGGTCACAAGTTTGTAATCACTATTGTTTTAATTTGTCAATTATTGTTGACAGTTAATGTTATTTTTTATTAGTTTTAGATGTACATCATAGTGGTTGGACATTCCTATAATTTACGAAGTGATGCCCTGGTAAGTCTAGTATCCATCTGACACCATACATAGTTATTATAATATTGACTATATTTCCTAAGCTGTACTTTATATTCCTGTGACTATTTGTAATTCCCAATGTGTACTTTGCAATCATTTTTACTGGGCTAAAGTAAAGATGGTGGCAGGATTGGTTCCTTCTGAAAGCTCAGAGGGGGAGGATCTGTGTTGTCACCATTTTTGCCTTCTAGTGGCACCTGTATTCCTTGGCTCATGGCCCCTGTTTCCATTTTCAAAGTGTTTCACTCTGACCTCTGTTTCTGTTGTTACATCTCTTCTGCCTCTGGTTTTCCTTTGTCTGTCTTGCAACGACCGTGTGATTACATTGGGCCCACCTAGGTAATTCAGGATAATTTCCCATCTCAAAATCTTTAACCTAATCATACCTGCAAAGTCCCTTTACCCTTAAAAGGGAACATTCACAGATTCTGAGGATTAGAATGCGGAAAATTCTTTTTTCCAGGGAGGAGGGTCATTATTCAACCTACCACAATTCCACTTTCCACTGAAAGCACCGTTCTTTTCTTTTTCCGCAGTTTTTCTTGATTTGGGGTTACAGCTAAGCTCATTGGATTCCCTAAACATGACATCCGTATATTGCTCTGTTTTAGAATAGATTTAGAAAAATATATCCTTGGAGCTGGAGGTTTCTGAGTAAATCCTCCTTCTCCACAGAATGGCTCATCTTTGAATATGCAATGTGTGTTTGCTAGGTCCGTCTCTCATTAAACACCTTCCCTGTCTGTGCCCTACCCATACCCCCTCATGCTTCCCATTTCAGGCATCATGCCTCCAGACTGCAGAGCGCTGGTATCTCTTTGTCCTGGTCTCTGAGCCTGTTTTGTTTGTGCTGGGACAAGTTGGCATGCTGCAGAAATTAACACCCCTAGCCCCTAGCATCCCTGACTAATAAATGGAGTTAGTGTGTAAAGATCCCAGTGTCTTCATTTGTTTATTTTAATTTGTTCTATTGAGATATAATTTACATAAAATTCATATTAAAGTATAAAATTCAGTTACTTTTAGTATATTTGCAATGTTGTATAATCATCATCACTATCAACTTTTTATCCTTCCCCTGCAAAACCCCCATACCTCTTATCCCCATAAGAGGTCCCAAGAGAACTTGGGTAACTACTCCAAGTTCTACCTCCCTCATCCCCTGGCAACCACTAATCTCTACTTGCTGTCTCCATGAATTGGCCAGTTTAGGACATTTTGTGTAAATAGAATCATACTCATTTTTGGATAGACAACTTCAGGGCATATGTTCAGTGCTGGTTTTCAGATTTCCCCAGGAGGATTAAGCTCATTACCCACAGTGGTAATTGGCAATTAATTGGCTGCTGTTCCCCTCTTGTCTCACTTTCCTACTTACCCACCAATGTGTCCTTGAATCACCTCTCAAATCCAATCTTTGCTGTAGGGTCTGCTTCTGGGGCAACCCAAACTAAAATACCAGGTATGTGAAGTTAACTAATCAACTCATCAAATATACACTGACATTTACTCTGTGCTTGGCACATAGCTCAACACTGAAGAGACAGCACCAACAAGCCCAGTGTCACCCCGGCTGCCACGGAGGGTGTTTCAGCAGGGATAAAGGCATTACCCAGCCTACAAGTGAGGTGAGTGTTCTAAAGGAGTGGGTGAGGTCTGAGGAACACAAAGGGGTTAGCCAGGTGAAAAGGGTGGGGAAAATGTTCCTGGCACCTGGACCCACTCCAAGATAAGGGTGAGCATGGTGCTCTGGGGAATTAAGAGAAATCCATATGGCTCTTGAATAAAGAGTTGGAGAACAGTTGGGTGAGGTCCTTACATCTCCCTTCAAGGCAGGGTTTAGTGTCCAGCTGTGGAGCATACAGTGGTCAGCAAAACAGTCTACAGCTTTTAGCTGTTTCAGGTGTACCTTATGTCCCAGAGCCACCTCACCCAAGGTCACTCCCTTCCTGGAGCTGCCTGCATCTGGTGACTGAGTGAAACAGGGACATAGAGGCACAGCCCCTGGGCCTGGTGGGGGACATTCTCATGGGCAATACTCACTCCGGAGCTCCTGGCTATGTTTGTTGGATCTGCATTGCAGTTCGATTGCTTCCTCAGTCCAACCTGCTTCTGCTCCTTACTTCCACAGGTGTTAATCCTTAAGAAATATTGTGTTCCTCAAACTCTGCATCAGAACCGGCTATTGGAGGATCTGATCTTCAACAGTGAAGAACCGGAAAGGCTTTGTGTCATGTGTGAGAATACTACAAGTTTTCTCTCCTTAGACACAAAGGCAGTGAGGATCCTTGGAACCCAATAGGGATGGACTCCATGTCTGGTGAGGTAAGTGAGAGCAACTTCAGAGTCTTCCTTGAAGTATTTGCAGGTAGGCTTACCTTTGAGACATGCTGGAAGTTCAAGGACATATGGAGGAGAGTGAAGATTTGAGATGAGCTTTAACATTTTGGGGTGCGTTTAAAATGCCTTTTATTTTTTCTATGTGTTTTTCCAAATTTGTCTCCAATGATAACATTTGTATATGTCTATGTAAATTAACCATACCTTGTACTAGATGTATGTGTGTTTGGATTTATATGGTCTTTCATCCCTGGATCCCCCAGGAATGTGAGCAAAAGAGAACATCATAGCAATATTTTTTCAATGGAGGATGATATTGGATTATATACTACTGGCACTTAAAATTTTATGTTCTGTTGGAGTAGTAGACTTTTAAAATGATAATTAGATGCTACTCCAGTGGGTACTTTGAAAGGTACTGAAATATTAAATAACTTGAATGTTTAACTTATATTATCTAGAACAGGGGTATCTCCATTCCTATGCCCTTAACTTACAGTGTATCATTATGGTCCAGTTTGCCCTCAATGTATAGATACAGGAACCCCTGCCCACCTTAAAGATCCGGGGATGCTACAGATCTGTCTTCATTACAAATGTCTTTGAGCACATAGGCAGTAGTGTGACTCTAGTCACTAAATGACCAGAGCCGTATGGATGGGTGTCACCATGAAGGTAATGGCATAGCACCTGCCTTACACAGCCCGAGTTGTTCTCCATCTGGCACAGCTGGATGGCCTTCACAGCCATCCCTTCCTCGGTCCCCTGGCTCAAGTGCTTCTTGATTTGGGGACACACTGCAGAAGACCATCAGGGGTCCCTGACCTAAGTTATCCTTTCTTGTCCCTCTAGTCACTTCCTTAGGTTCTGTCACCTCTTCTAAGACCAGATAAATGTTCAGCACCCTCCCCTCTCCTTGAGGGAGGGCAATGGGGTGCTATGTTTAGGCCTTTTCAGGCAATTTCAGATGAAAGAAAGAAAGAAATACATTATAAATCCTCTGCCATATAGCAAAATGTCTTGAATATGTGAAAACGAAAGCAATTTAATGAAGTTCTAGAACAAACAAAATAATTGATGGTGATAAAAATCAGTGATAATTGCCTCTGGATGGGGGGAGGTATTGGATTAGAAAGGGGCTTGGGGATCTTTTCTAGAGTGAAAGAAACGTTCTGTACCTTGATGGGGTGCAGGGTGTATGTCAAAAGTATGTATTTAAAATCTATGCATTTTATTTTATGTAAATTTAAAAAGAAACTAGGATGACAGTTCAAAAATGAAAGGAAATGACTATATAAAAATAACAGGAAAGATTCAGATTCAAAATAATTCAGAATTGTTTGGTTTTAATTTCCTGACTTAAAGACAGAGGAAAGGACCTACCATCAGCATGCAGTTGTGCTAAGGGATATAAAAACCTTTTAATCCATAGTTAATCATTTGTATTATAAACCATGAATCTTACATGAAACAGAAAAATACTGTTTCTACATTTCATAATTAAAGTTAGGTAGATGAGATCTGGTACAAATTTCTCTAGCTTTCGTCTTCAGCTGACACAATACAGCGAGTCCTTGAATAAGGTAATTTCAGTCAACATGATTTCCTTATAACGTTGATGAGATAAACAAAATTGCTCTGCTGGGGCCACTGTCTATATGAAGTTTGCACGTTCTGCCCACATCTGTTTTCTCTTGGACTCCAAGGTCCTCTCATATCCCAAAGATGTGCACATGAGGTAAATACATGGGTCTACATGTCCCCAGCTGAGGGAACGTGGGTGGCCCTGGGATAAAAGGGTGTCCTCTCTAGGGTGGGTTCCCGCCTTGCACCCTGAACTGCTGGAACAGGCTCCAGCCATCGTGACTGGAACTGGAATAAGCAGGTAGGAAATTAATTATCGTATCGTATCGGCAGCCATCCGTCTCGAGAGACGATGGTGTAGCTTCTTAAGAGTCTATCTGCACCGCCGAGAATGGTTGTGCAGTCCGACTCGGGAGTGACACGGTATCTGTCTCCTCCCGTGTTGAATCGACATCTTGCGATGACACTGGAGTGTCCTCTCCAGTGAAGCTGAAGTTACAGAGCCTGGGCAGGGTGATGTGGAGGGTCTGCTGTTGCCCATGCAGCAGACCCCCCATCTCTTCGCAGCTGAAGGGTCCAAGGGAAAGACGGAGTCAATACAGCTTGGCTTCAGGTGCGCCGCAGGAGTTGCCGGTGTTGACTACAACGTCAAACCGCCTTAGGGACTCCGGCTCCGGATTTTCTGTCGGGGTTTACTCCCTTAGCCTTTCCCCTGAAGAGGTATGCCGCAAGGCAGCGGAGGTTTTTTGGAGTCAGAGTTTTCCTTCTCTGATGTGCCCTGACTGGAAGATCGAACCAGCGACACTTGGCTCGCAGGCCGACGCTCAATCCACTGAGCCAAACCAGCCAGGATAGGAAATTAATTACCTTACTTGTTTTTCTCATCTTTCTTAAATGTAGGTCTAGCTTATATCGATTTTACTGTTTAATATTAGAAATGTTCTGGGTCTTTAATTAGAGGTTTTTTAAATGTTTTTGTGATTACAAATATGCTGTAGGAAGTTAACTCTTGTTCATATCAATTTACCTGTGGTGAAGTAGGTTTCAGCATATGTCATTTTATTTAAAGTTGCAGTTTTCCAGGACCAATGAGGATGTTAAATGAGGACTTACTATATGTCTACCTACACAGTGGCCACAAAATTTGGAAAAAATAGGTGACTCTGCTTTGTTAGACCATATTGTGTGACCACCAATTAGTGTATGCTTTTGATAGGTGAGGGAAGGTCACTCAGAGACTGATACCACAAGACCCTGAGTGGTGAGAGAGTGTAGCATAATTTCTAAAACTAGACTGAATGATGGCCAGATCAGAACACCCTTGGTGTGGATGCCAGGAAAACTCAGGACACAAAACGATAAGTTCAATTTGAATATCAGACAAGCAACAAATAATTTGTTAGTATAAGTATTCATGAGCATACTTACATATCTTTTGCATAAGTGGGGTATTACATGGGACATACCTGCAAGGGATGTAATTATACTAACAACTTACTTTTAAAAAATCTGAAATTCAGATTTCACTGTGTTCTCCTATATTTTTATTTGCTACATCCGGGAACTCTGTTTTGGGTATGCTGAAAGGGCAGGGTGTTTGTTTCTCTTCAGTGAAAATCAGAGACTAATCTGAGCCTGGGGTTCTCAAACTTTAGCTTGTATGAGAATCACCTGCAGAGCTTGTTAAAAACACAGTGCCTCGTTCAGTAGGTCTGGGGTGAGGCCTCCTGAAATATGCATTTTTACCATTCCCAAGCATTACCGATACTGCTGATTCCAGGGATCTCATCTGAGAACTACTGATGGCAGGCGATGTATTACAAAGGTATGTGCAAGGATAGCTAGAAATGCTGTGTTATGTATTCTGCTCATCGCCATTCTGACCAGCACACTAAACTATGCATCACTAATGAGGGACAACACATCAAACATCATATATTGTCATGTAATACCAATAAGCCATTTATTATAGATAGTTGCCTCTGTTTCCAGAATTCATAGACGCTCTATAGGTAAGGTACTTGCCTCTGTGGTGAATGGATTGCCTTTTAAGGAGTGTGAAATTAAAATTAGAATAGAATTAAAATTTCCATAAGCCCATAAAATAGTAATAGCAGAGAACCTTTGTTAAACTACATACCAAATAAATATTTAACAAGGTGAGACACTCAGGAATTTTATTTATATTTTATTAAACACCACCACAATTTCCATAGCAAATTATATACACGCTTCATTCATACAGCCTCAAGATTTTTGGAGTATCCAGAATGAAATCTCCACATCATGACTTTTTCCAGGCACCTGATTTTCTTGGAGGAAGATACAATAGAAGAGGGATTTCCTTATCCTTTTTACAGAACAGTAACATACTGAAATATTTAAAGTAACTTTAAAGCGGATATTTTATATTTCTACTATCAATTGGTTTTTATTTTCCACTTTTCTTTCTTTCTTTTTTCTATATAGAATTTTTATTTTGTTTTTCAATTACAGTTGTCCCATTTTCCCCCCATTGCTCTCCCCCACCCAGCCCACCCCTTTTCCCACAATCATATCCCTCCCCGTTGTCCATGTCCATGAGTCATTTATACACGTTCCTTGACTAGACCCTTCCCTTACTTATCCCCCTTCTCTCCCTCCCCCCTCTACCCTAATAACTGTTACTCTGTTCCTTGTTCTATTTAGTTCATTTGTTTGTGTTGTTCTTTAGTTTCCTGTAATAGGTGACAGCATAAGGTATTTTTCTTTCATTGCCTGGCTTATTTCACTAAGCATAATTCTCTCTAGTTCCATTCATGTTGTCGCAAATGGCAGGAGTTCCTTCTTTCTTTCTGCTGCATCATATTCCATTATGTTTATCCTGAAAACTCCTAAAATCCACTTTTCTATTTATTGCCTTATTAAAATTGATTTGGATTCCTTTTTTTTTTTTTCAGATTTAATGTGTTTTATTGATTAAAATATTACATTTGTGCCAATTTCCCTTCCCTCTGCTCCCCTCCACCCGGTGGCCCCCCTCCCTCCAGTTGTCCCCCCCTTTTAGATTATGTCCATTAGTTGTGCATACAGTTCCTCCCAACCTCTCTCCGTCTATTCCATTCCCTCCTACCTTGATCCCCAATTCCTATATCATCTCCCTCCCTTTCCCCATACCCCCTCCCTGTTGACCTCCCCCCAATATGCTTCCCGTACCCACAGTTCCTTTTCCACTCTCGTTGCCTATTTAGTTTGCCTTTGTTTCATCTCCCTAGCTTCTGTTTTTTTAAACCAGTCCCTTTAACATCTCATATAACAGTGGTTTGGATCTAATGAACTCTTTCAGTTTTATTTTGTCCTGGAAACACTTTCTCTGTCCTTCTATTCTGAATGACAATTTAGCTGGATAGAGTATTCGTGGTTGTAGGTTTTGGATTTTCATTACTTTGAATATTTCTTGCCAGTCCCTTCTTGCCTGTAGGGTCTCCCTTGAGAAGTCAGCTGATAGTCTAATTGGGACCCCTTTGTACATAATTCTTTTCTTCTCTCTTGCTGCTTTTAAGATTCTCTCTTTATCTTTAATTTTTGACATTTTGATTATAATGTGTCTTGGAGTGGTTCTCCCTGGGTCCAGTCTCTTGGGAACTCTCCTTGCTTCCTGGACCTGCAAGTCTATTCCCTTCCCCAAGTCTGGGAAGTTCTCCTTTATTATATTTTCACTCAATTTTTCAAGTTCTAGTTCATCTTCCTCATTCTCTGGCAAACCAATGATTCTTATGTTGGGCCTTTTATAGCTGTCCCAGAGGTTTCTGATCCTCTCATTGTTGCTTCCCATTTCCTCTCGCTGCATTGGTTGACTGCTTGTTCCTTCTCCGTATTCCAGTTTGTTGAAATGAACTCTGGATTTTTTCTCACCTTCTATCTCGTATGCGGTTTTGTTCCTTTCGTTATGAAATTTTTTCGCTTCTTTCTTATCTTTTTCCTGCTCTTTTGTGAATTCTGTAAGCCACCTGATAACAATGGCCCAGAACTGAGCCTCTGACAGGTTTCTTATCTGTTCATCTGTCAGGTTCTCTATCTGCTGTCTGGTGAGTTGTGTCACCAGTATTTCTATAGTTGTCTGCCTCATTTTGACAGATGCGTTTTGTTTTCTTGGGCCGGCTGTCGGGGGCAGTGCCTGTGTACCGTAATGACCCAGCGACCGGCGGGCGCCGTTTGGCGTCACAAATCAGCGACCGGCGCCTGCCTGTCCGCGACCTATTTCGCAGCCCTGTGGTGCTTTCTTTGGGGGCGGGGGTCCAAGATGGATTCACACAGTTATTCAGCTAGGAGACCGGGATCCGTCCTCCCGTCCCCCTGGGCCTCACTGTTCAAGGCGATGCCGCGGCCGCTCTCCCCAGCGCCAGAGTCGCGCACCGCCAGGGGCTTGCGTAGCCGGGACTCCTCGCCGGGGTCGCGCACCGCCAGGGGCTTGCGCAGCCGGGATTCCTCGCTGCCCGCCACTCCGGGTGCCACCGCAAACAGCACTGCCCTCTTTAACTCTTACCTGCCCAAATGGCACCGCTGGTTTATAACTTCATATGTTGGACTTCCGTGTAGTTTTATTTTCTGGAATTTCTAGTTATCCTTTGTTTTGAAGTAGTTGTATTCCTCTCTAGTTGTAGAGGGAGACCTAGCGTGTCCGTCTAAGCCTCCATCTTGGCCGGAAGTCCTGGATTCCTTTTTTGAGGGAGAGAAATACATAGGGAAAAAACGAAAAAGGGCTACTGGAAAATTTTGCTGGGTGTCTGAGTTCTTTGGCCATTGTCTGATTTACTACAGATATGTGTTAAAATCTAAGGACTACCTTATTAGATGTAAATAATGAAGTATTTATGAATGAAATGATATGATGTCTAGAATTTGCTTAAAATGCTACAATAAGAAAAAGGTTGGAGGAGGAAAGATGAAATACGTATGGTAAAATAAAATACTGATAATTTTTAAAACTGGATGATGGGACCATAAGGTTTAATATGTTAAATTACCTTCATGTATTTAAACATTTCTATTAGTTAAAAAAAAGCTAAGGACTTGGATTATAGTTTCAGTTTTGCCACTAATTGGATCAAAATTCCATACTTAAATCATTGAAATGTTCTGTGTCCCAATTTTTAAAAATGATCATATTGCAATTAATCATTAAGTAATCATTGAGCAAAGCTTACCATGGCAGGAGTATTCTGATGATACTGGCCAAATCCCCAGGGATGCTGTCAGATTACTGGAAAGTATAATGTGCTTTTAAAAACTTAACTTATATTTCAACTATTATTATTACAAAATCCATTGTTGAAATTTATTGAGTACAAATGCTTGGAGCACAGAGCTTTGGTAAATAAAGATTCCTGAAGACTTTTTTTTTTTTTTCCGTGTTTAAGAATTCAGGCCCTGGCTTGGTAGCTCAGCAGGTTGGATCTCCGCTCAGGGCACATACAAGCATCAGCCAAAGAATGCATAAATAAGTGGAAAAACAAATCTATATTCCTCCCTCCTTATCTCTTCCTCTCTCATTTCCCCCACTCCCTTCCTCTCTCTCTAAAATCAATTTTTTTATAAAAAGCTATTCAGGTTAGGTATCTGTTGAGAGAGCTGCTGCTCAGATTCCTACATGAGAATAGAACAGAAAAACACGTTACACATCTTGGCTCCTTCTGTATTTTTGAGGAAAAAGCAAAGCAACCTTTAAGACTTCTAAATACCATTTGTATCTGCTACACGGTAATATGCATTTAATTTGGACACTTTTGCCGTCAAATCCCCAAAAGGCAGGTAAAGATGCACAGACAAACTTACATGTTAAGAATATGCAAGTTTGCATGTCTGTTGCTGTGTATACACCAGCATAAAGAGTTTAGAAAATTTGGAATACAATCCAGTTATGGCTGTGCAGCCAAGTGCCAGAATAGGGAAGACTGTGTCCCCCTTCTTATTTGTGGACTTGAAGCCATGGCAGGGGCCAGGTCCAGAAATGGTCGGTGGCTTGAAGGTCTGGGGACTGGACAGAGTGACCACATGCCTGGCTGTCAGTGAAGTGGTTTACTTCACTGACACTCCTAAATGGAGTGCACTCCTGAATGGCACTAAGGAAGTGGGAACAAGAGACAACTATGAACTAGGATGAGGATGTGCCTTGCACCCAGTGGAGTAGGGAGACATGGGAACCATATGACAAATGTAGGGTGTACTTACCCTCCTGAATCATTAGAAATTCCTTCCTGTGATTGCTAAGCAATTGTTCCCTGCCTAAAGGTACAAAGAGGGTTAAAATGCTTTCATAATGTGGTGAGTTGGAGTTAACTGTATCCCCTCTGTTATGGACTGAATATTTGTTGTCCACCTTCCAGTTCCTGTGGACACCCCCAAGCATAGATGTATTTGGAGATTGGGCATCTGAGGAAGCTAAATAAGGTCATAAAGGTGGGGCTTGTTCTCCCTTTCTTCCTCCCCTCCCTTTCTCTCTTCTCCTCCCTCTCTCCCTCCTCCCTGCCCCCTCCTCCCCCTTCCATCCCTCTCTTCCTCCTCACTCATTCCCTCCCTCTCCCTTCCCTCTATTCCCCTCTCTTCCCTTTCTATTCCTCTCCCCCTGTCTCTATTCTTCTCCCTCCCTCTCCTCTCTGCCCCCTATCTTCCCCTCTTCTCTCTCTGCCTTGCCCCATCCTCCATCCCCTCTCTGTTCCGTCGTCGGCAGCCGTCTGTCTCGAGAGACGATGGTGTAGCTTCTTAAGAGTCTATCTGCACCGCCGAGAATGGCTGTGCAGTCCGACTCGGGAGTGACACGGTATCTGTCTCCTCCCGTGTTGAATCAACATCTTGCGATGACGCTGGAGTGTCCTCTCCAGTGAAGCTGAAGCTACAGAGCCTGGGCAGGGTGATATGGAGGGTCTGCTGTTGCCCATGCAGCAGACCCCCCCCTCTCTTCGCAGCTGAAGGGTCCAAGGGAAAGACGGAGTCAATACAGCTTGGCTTCAGGTGCGCCGCAGGAGTTGCCGGTGTTGACTACAACGTCAAACCGCCTTAGGGACTCCGGCTCCGGATTTTCTGTCGGGGTTTACTCCCTTAGCCTTTCCCCTGAAGAGGTATGCCGCAAGGCAGCGGAGGTTTTTTGGAGTCAGAGTTTTCCTTCTCTGATGTGCCCTGACTGGAAGATCGAACCAGCGACACTTAGCTCGCAGGCCGATGCTCAATCCACTGAGCCAAACCAGCCAGGGGGTCTCTGTTCTGTACATATGAAAGAAAGGCAAGCCAGGAGGAGAGGCCTTAGCAGGAACTGAATTGGTTGGAACCTTGAAACTGGAATTTCAGACTCCAGAACCTTGAGAAAATGAATGTTGTTTAAGCCACCCAATCTATGGCATTTGTTTTTGCAGCTTGAACAAACGAATACATCCTCCGATAGACAGCTGAGAGCACTTCCTTCTGTGGTGCACTGGAGAAGTCAGCTTTTGTAGGAGGAGGTGTGGAGAGGTCTGGAGTGTGAGACCTGTCTGGAAAGTCAGGCCGGTGGGAGGCAACAGAAGGTGCTGGTTATCCGGAGGACACAGAAGCTGCATACATGCAACCTTTACTTTCTTTATACAGTTTTGCTTGTGGATTTCCTTGGCAGGAGACAGTATCAATCACACAAAAATTGCTCAGTAAACCTTTGGATCAAAGTGCACAATTCCCTTGGGACATGGATATTTTTCCTCTGGCAAATTACTTGTTCGTCATATACACAGAATACTTAATGTACCCAATAACTCTTTTAGTTTTTTAGTTTAGGTTTTTAAGAATAATCTTTATTACTGCAGAGCACTGCATAGGGATGTTTTCTCTTATATTAAAGTCTAGATTTAAATGATCTCCTCCTTTTAGATGGGATACAGTATTCTCTCACTTATCGTGGGTATTACGTTCTAGACACCCCACCCCCCCTGATAGGTGAAAACCCGTGAAGTAGGAACCTTACATTTATTTTAGTATTTATATATATTTAAAGGCTTTATAAACCCTTCCCACACACTTATAAACAGTCCCCAACCCCTTATTAACCTTTTCCACACTTTTATAAACACTACTTATGTTCTTAAACATATTCTACACTCTTAAACCTACGTAACTTAAACAATATACATATACAGTACCACAAAATCCCGTGATATAGCAAAAAACCTGTGATAAATAAATATAATATTTTTAAAAATCCTGTGATACAGTGAGGCCACGATAAGTGAACCATGATATAGAGAGGGACTACTGTATTTCATTTTTTTCTAAATTGACTTACTTTGTCAACAGTGTGCTATAGGAAGGAAAATGAATTTCTTTTAGTTAAACAAGGTGTCCACTAGCTCGAGTATGAGAAAAGTAGATCAAGAAAGAATCCTGCCTTGACCATTGTGGTTCAGTGGGTCGGAGCATTGTCCCATAACGGAAAGGTTGTGGGTATGATTTCCAGTCAGGGCACATAGCTATGTTGCTGATGTGATCACTTGTCTGGGTATATATGGGAGGCAGCCAATCAATGTTGTTCTCTCTCTCTCTAAAAGCAGTGGAAAAGTGTCCTTGGGTGAGGATAAAAAAATATAAAACATATTTTTTAAAATCCTAATAATCAGTTACCGATAGTCAATAAAGATTTTTGCATACTTTCATTATATTAATATTTTTCCTTCCAGTTAAAAAAAAATGTGCCTACATTCTCTATCCTATGTTGTTACACACTGTAAAATTTAGAAAACTGTGCTTGGTATGGACAATACAGGGCTTGGGCCCTTCACCGATGTTTTTCATGTGTTGCCGCCTTTAATCAACACATTATACCTGTAATACAGGTCTTGTTATCCCTATTTTTCAGAGGAAAACTAAAGGAAGTCTCCTCTGGAGTACAATTAGAAATTCAGCACTGATAACCTGACCCCTTTTCTCTTATAAATATAAAATTAAATATACTTCTTGTCTCACTGTGCCCTCCCTTGTAATTGTCTCACTTGGTAATTACATTTGGAATTTTGAAAACACCTTATTCTGTGGTCTACTCATGCCATTTTCATTAATATTTTGGAAACAAAACCTTACTCTGAACTAAAAGCCACTGATTAAAATGTACAAGTAACATTATCCAGCAAATCATGCCTGGGCTAAATATAAAAGTAGAGTAAGCCTGGAAAACTGAGCCATTATTTTCATTTACAACCCAATACGAGTTTTAATACAATGTTTGTGTGGCACCAGAAATTGGTGTTAGCTGATTAAACAGGAAAAGAATTTATTATGATATAGATATTAATGAGAGAACCAGCGCAAAGCTGAGTCTAAGAATGCTGTGCAATACAGACTGCAGAACTGACCTGATGAGTTTAGCCGTGGCTCCCGCTACTGCCCAACAACCACTTAGGGACACAGCTGCCCCACCCCACCACTGCCATTTCTGCAGCATGACCTTGCCTGCCATTTTTGCTGCCTGATGGACTCTGTGTGGTGTCTCCTTTCTCAAGTTGCTCTTTTCCTTTCTTTGGAATTTCCTATATTGATTTTTTTAAAAATTGTGATATGAACATCTGATGTGACATCTATTTTTTTATGAAAATTTTAAGTGTACAGTCCAGAATTGGTAACTATAGGAACAATGTTGTACAACAGATCTGTAGAACTTACTCATCTTGTGTAAGTAAACTTTATACTCGTTGGGTAGTAACTCTCACTTCTGAACCTATTCTTAGAGGAGCCTAAGTCACATTCCTGTATTCTGCAAAAGATATTCGGGAACCATATTTTCTGCATTTCATCTTGGAAACAACAGGCTTCTTTCTTTTAAAAAATATTTTATTTATTTTCAGAGAGAAGAGAAAGGAGGGAGAGAGAGAGAAAAAAAACATCAATGTGCAAGAGAAACATCAATTGGTTGCCTCTTGCATGCCCCAGTTGGGGACCTAGCCCCCAACCCAGACATGTGCCCTGACTGGGAATTGCACCTGGTGACCTTTCAGTTTGCAGGCTAGTGCTCAATCCACTGAGCCACACCAACCAGGGCTAGAAACACAGGGTTCTTAAGGCTTCATATTGCCTACATGTGGCAAGGACATTCTGAGGTGCTAGCAATACAGAAATTGTATTAAATGTCCAATACTGATTTTAATTTTTATAAAACTGGGATCCAAATGGTTTATTCTCATATAATGATGTATTTAAAAGACTATGGCCCAGCAACTTCAAAGTCCTTGTTGAACACCACAAAAAGTCTTCAGCAATGATTCTTAAAATTCCTTCTTTACTCTCCTAGCCATAGCTCATGCCTCCTGTCCTCAAAGTCCCTGGGAAAGTTCCTGTTCCTTATCTAAATAACCTCTTTCTCCCCTCTGTTCCCCACATTTCCTTCCAATTCCCCATGTGAAAGCTCAAGAACTGGTTTAGTAAAGAAGAATCTGCCTTGGATGGAGCAGAAGAAAGAGACTAAGACAGACAAAACTAGGAATTCTCTCTAGCCCTTAAGGGAAGGAGAAGGAGAGAGAGAGGGGAAAGACAGTAGTACACTAAAAATTTATATCCAGCTATAGGGATACTTTTAATAGTGATTTTAAGAGCAATACTTGGAATAATTAACTAGTCTTAAGCAAATATGCACACTCCTTTAAGATCTGTGGTTGAAATGTTGATTGTGATTCAAAATGTCTTCCATATGAAAGCAACTAGGTTAAAGATAATAAATACATAAAAAAGAACAGACTCCTAAGTATTTTAAAAGAAAGATAAAGGTTAGTGTTCATATTTATGAGTCTAAAATGTCAATAATTTAGTTTTAAGTTCCCAATACAGAAGTACCCCTAAGGGTAGGGGTTAATTTTACTTAGAGTTATGTTATTATCACAAATAATTAGTTGATTCTTGGACACCCTTAGTTAGGTCAGTGCTACCTCTTTAGTATATTCTCGTGTATCTCCCATGATAGATTGTGACAGGTGCAGTGACACTTCAATTCTTTTATGAAATTCTGTTGACCCTGGCACAAAACCATTAAACTGTCTATTCAAATTTGCTGCTCTACCAAATGAAAATCTTACCCAGTATTTCAGATCAATATTGCTTGAGACAGATAACACATCTAGCGACACAATTTCTGGCTAGCAGATAGCAGAGAGTCTCTCTCAGCATATTGAATACAACTTTAAATTACTGAAGATTGCTACCTAGGATAGCAGGGATCTGTGCCAAAAGTATAGCTATAATAGAAATTCAACAACAGAACCTAACAGCAGTCATTGGGTCATAATTTTTTTTTTTATTCCAGAGTGTATATACTGGGCTGCTGGCTCACTTTCTAGAGAGGCTGGGTGTTCCTGTCACTTTGCATTCTTCCCAACCTGGTGAAGCATTTACTCTTGAGTCAGTTTGAAACTTAGGACACACTCTTTCAGTATTACGTAGGAAGCTATCATTTTTGTTTACCTCATAAATAAATTATAAGGTGAACAGTACTCCAGAGCCTGCACACTATGAAGTCTAGAGTTATCATTTGATGTGCTTCCCTGACCTCGCCTGGGCTGGTGGGACAAGGATGGATGCCCTGGGCAGAAACTCCCACAGGACATCCACTGGGGAAAGAAGTTGTCCTAGAAGTCCTACCTGTAGAACCATGGTGGGGAGATGGGCAGCACACTGGAAATGAAGAGTTCAAATCTTTGGTAGAAGGTCTTCAAGTTGCCTTTATTTTCATATGCATTATTCAGGTATCTTAGCAGTTCTTAGTGCTATTTATTTTGTTAAATATATTAGGTATTCAGTATAGCTGCTTTTAGGTTTATTATGCTATATTCCGATTCATGAAAATATTCTATTAAATGCAATCGCTCAGGTAATTTCTTTGCTTAATCTACAGCATACTTTAATTAACATTGCATGGAATTCTGATATAATCAATTAGATTTGATCTAGTATAACTTAGCTGTAAATACTTTCCATGATGCAGCAGCCCAAAATAATTATTGAGAGCTAAAGCGATATATGACACTACCTAAAACAAACAAATTTCTCATGTTAAAAAAAGTAAGTCATATTTGAATATAACTTTATTTAAGAACATAAACTATACAGAGTAGATAATTCTTTTTCCATTAATAGCCTATTAAAAACAATCTCATAAAAAACATGCTTTATTTTTGCAGCTAGTCCCCAATAGTTAGCCTTGAGAACAAGTGATTAAATTCAAGCAAGAGTCATCATTTCTTGGCTTTGCTAATAGACTCATCAATATCAGTATCTCATGATATTTGTTTACTATTATGGGTTGACTTTTGTCCCCCAACTTCCCCAAAAAAGAAATGTTGAAGTTATAATTCCCCAGTACCTCATATTGTGACTTTATCTGGAAATAGGGTCACTTCAGAAGTAATTAGTTAATATGAGGTCATATTGAAGTAGGGTGGGCCCCCAAGCCAATATGTCTAGTGTCCTTATAAGAACATTGCCGTATGACAACACAGAGACACAGAGCAAGAAGGTCATTTGAAAGCAAGGCTGAATTTGAAGTTGTACCTGCAAGTGGAGGAACACTGAAGATAGCTCAGGAACACTACAGAAACTAGGAAGAGGCAAGGATGATGCTCCTACAGGTTTCAGAGGGAGTATGGTCCTGCTGATACCTTGACTTTGAAATTTTAGCCTCTGGAACTGTGAGATAAGTTTCTGTTGCCTTAAGCCACCAAGTTGTGGGACTTCATTGTGGTAGACCTAGGAAACGAATACACTCACTCAAACTAAGAGCTATAACTCAACATAACCAGAATCTATAAAATTACTTTTAATAATAGTATGGGAGGAGGGAGTATCTTGCTAAACTAATTGTTTTTATCCTCACCCAAGGACACGCTTATTGATTTTAGAGAAAGGGAAAGGGAGGGAGAGAGAGAGGGAATGAAACATTGAGCAGTTGCCTCTTGCCATGACTAGGAACTGAACTTGCAACTTAGGCATGTGTCCTGACTGGGAATTGAACCCACAACCTTTCGGTTTATGGGATGATGCTTCGACTAACTGAGCCACACCTGCCAGGGCTAAACTAATTTTTAAAATGCATATGCTGCTTTCAGTTTGGTTAACTTTTACATTCCTAAGCAAGTGTCAACAGAAATATAATACTTTTTGCTTTTAGCACTCTTCCACATACATAGCACTGAGCAGAGTGCCTTGAACATAAGTCATTCGCCAGTACATTTTGTGACTTAGTTTAAAAAGATTAGGCTATAAATATTAAAATACCCACTTATAGAACTTAAGCCTTAAATATAGTGTTACTGAAATGTGTGAGCAATTATTGGAAAGAATTTACATGAGCTTCATCAAGGCAAAATTTATCTTCAACTTGTATGTGATAATAAGGAAACTGTATGCCCAGTTAATTTGTGCATTATTCAGATTTTCCATTGTCCTCATTTTGACTTTGAAAAATATTCTTAGATCCTATGCTATGTGAAGGGCAAGAAAAAATAATATAAATTTAAGATATTGGTGTTAACTTGCTGATAGATCTTATTACAGAGGGTATAGAATAGCTGAAAATTAAAAATATAAAAAATGAATTTTGGGGATTATCTGTAAATTCTTATTTCAAGGGTTGCTTATTGTTTGGTTGTTACAGTGGTGATAATATTTGATGGAAAGACATTATTAGACACCAGCAAAAGATCTGGACTCAGACAGCAATCAGAGCAGGGGCTCCGTAGCTCGCTCCCAATTGAAGGGAAAAGCTTCCTGGTAACAAGGGTCCATGAAGGCCACCAGATGATACCAGTCAATTGTGTGCATCTTTGTCAGGTCTTTTGATAAGCAGCACTTTTCCAGTCTTGGAGGTCTTCGTGAGCTTCCTGCCCGACTGGTTGTTTTGAGCACTTTGGCTTTTACCAGTTTGGCGGGTAGAAATGACTAGCTATACAACTCCATTCCTGATCATTTCTGAGCATTTACTGCCAGATGGGATGAATTGAAGTCTAAATTCCCAGGTGTACTAATCCTAAACTGGACTGAGCCTCAAACCTGCCTGAGATCCATTCCCGTAAATATGTAACTGGTGCTACAAGATAAAAAGATAAATTACATTTGTGGAACATAGAGAAGACTCACACTTCCTTATTGTCTACTATATTCTAGATTCTGTGCTAGGCATTCCACATACAATCTCATTTACTATTTTTAAATTTAAATTTGATTTTTTAAATGGAAACAATACATATTTTATAAACATCAAAAAGACTGGGTCTTGAGTAGTTGGAATTCATCTTAATAACAATCTTCCTTTAAGAGGAGTAAACTCTTTGTATGTTAAAAAAAATAAAACCAGTCAAATATTATGACAAGGCTTATGTTAAAACAGCAGTCCTCTCCTCCACCCTTTTCCTTACTCCCAATTCCCTTTCATTGGTTCAATAATTCATAATCTCTTAAATTATTTCTTTTAGTATTTCCCTTCTTATTTCTGAATTAAGTGCAAATACTGATATGTCTTAATTGTTTTTTAAGTTTTAGGTGTTGTCCATTAACTTTCTGCTACAGCAGATGAGGATTTAGCTCTCCTATACCTCCTCTTCTCACATGCATTTACTTCTTCCTGTCCTTTCAATATATTTATATTGCAGTTTTTGGCTAAGTTAATATTTAGAACTAACATTATTTGACTATAATATACAAATACTACTTATAGCTAAGTCACATGGTATACTATGGTTATATTTTCTCATGTATTGCTCATTGTTTTCACCAGAGTTAACAGTTTTATATATTTATATGTATGTTGTTCCCTTGATCTTTGTGCTTTTGTCACTAGGTCATCCCCACTCTTTCTGATGTAAGTAAATAAAAATTGCCTCTGAACATATTTAAGTGTTCTGTTTCACATTCGTCTTGGAGAATTTCATCTCAAGTCTTCAGTTCTTCTCCTCCTAGTCCAAGTTAGCTTTTCTCTAAGCCCAACATACAGCTGTTACTGGGACTTCTCCCTTCTCCATTACCCTTAGTTTTTTTTTTCCATGTTTTTCTCCTATGTTGGATTTCCTATTTTCTAGATCCTACATCTTCCTCTTGATTTACTCCCTCAGTTTGGTAGACCATAGTCTTCACAAGTTTCCCAAGAAAGGTACAGAATTTAGGATCTCAATTTCAGAAAAATATTCTACCCTGACATTTCATTGATTGTTTTGCTAGGTGTAGGTTTTTAGGATAGAAAATTTCCTCAAAACTCTGCTACATTTCTCCATGGTCTTCAGGCTTCAGTGGTGCTGTTGAGAAGTTTCATGCTACTCTAATCTTCATTCCTTTGTGATCATGTTTTCTCCCCTCACTGTAAGATGTTAAGCTTCTCTCTTTATCCTGGTGCTCATGATACATCAGATAAATCCTCTGAGAGAATTTGTATTTGCATCTACCAAATACCTGGAGGATACAACCAATCTGGGATTAATCTGAATTAAATTCTTGTTTAGAGGTTTATCAGACCATTTAGGTATAGGTTTCCTCTGCTATCCAAAAGAGTAGCTTGTTCCCATGAAATCTTTCAAAAGCTGAAATGGCATTAAGTAAAGAAGCAATTTCCTCAGGACACATCTTGCTGATGGATGCACAAAATAAATAGAGATGACACGCAGATAAGCACAGACACGGTTCAGAGGTCTGGTGGCTCGATGCTGAGATGCTGAGTCTGGATCCCTGGCCAGGAGCTTGGTGGGGCTGCTCTCGATGCAAAGCAAGTTCAAAATGTTCTTTTCACTTTTTATTTTTTGAAAATCCTCTTCAGATTTCTTTTGGTCTGTGAAAATGCGTACTAACGTAGGTCTTTTATAAAAACCACGTGGTATAAAGTGAACTCTTGAAAAGTGGGGGATACCTGTGGACTGAATTTGGGCCACAAATCCAGGTGAGGGTTGATGTGTGGTTCCAGATTCTCAGCAGCAGTTTTCCCCCACTCTTTACTCTTGCCAAAATTTGAAATTGTTCTTTTTCCGTGATGTCCATTGGAGGTAATATTGGGGTTATTTGTAATTTACCCTTAGAATTACTAGAATTCTTGTAGAAGAATCTGCTATAAGACTTTCCACCTTGGAGAAGCCTTGGGCTTTTTTCTCTGCTCTTATTTTCCAAAAAGTTGTGGAAATCAGTCTGCACTCACCTGGTGCAACAAATGCTCTTCGGATAATGATGCATGACTTAGCTTGTACGTTTCCTGCCTTTACTCAGTGCCTGGCCTGAGATTCCCTTACTTTTTCTGTCTGATGTATTAAAGATGATTTAAAAAGTTACATTTGTTCACACTTTTTAGTTATTTCCAGCAGTCCAGATAGATAACTTGCCTTTCTATGCCTTAATTTTCTCATTTGAAAAACAAGGATAATAGTCGCATCTACCTCTTAGAATTTGAGGAATAATGTGAGATTATTACATAAGACTCTTAATGCTGTGTCTGGCACCTCAATTCATGTTTTCTCCTATTTTAAAAGTGGTATTCTCAGAATCTAAATGTAAGTGCTCATTCCTGTTATATTTTTATAGGTATATGGTACACTAATGCCAAGGGATAAAGCTGTGATTACTCCAAGGTCTTGAAAATTTTTAATTTATTATATTAAGGAATATAGTTCTTGCCATTTCAAAAATTTCTATTTCAAAAGAACGAAGTGATTAAACATCATTGGTAGATCTTAATTAAGAACAGAAGATTTATTGAAGTAACATTCTCAATTTGCACATATCATGAGAAAATGGTTTGAAAATATCCCCTACCTTAATCAAATGAGCCTCTAATGGGATATAAAATAAATGCTTTTGCTTACAACAAACTATGCTATGCTCTTATTTTATTTATTTTTTACCATTTTTTAATTACTGCAGAGAGTTGAATTGCATGAGAAATTCCTTTAAAAGTGCACAGATATGTTCACTCCAAGCAGTTACCCCATCTTCTTTAAAAACAATTTTCATCCATTGTCAAGTAGCTCTTGTGCAAAATCAGCTCTTCCTCTGGCAGTTGACCTGACCCTTGGGCCATCTCAGGGACACTTCTTCAGTAAGTGCATTGTGATATTCTTCACAGCGAGCATGGTCTCTGTACAGGTGGGTTTGATGAGCACCTCCGGGAGTAAAAATCCAAAATGTCCAGTGTCACGTAGTTCAAAAGCAAATGTGTAGGGTATTCTGTTTTTGTAGGCCCAATCCATTGAGCTACCAGAACTCACATCTAGAAGTTAAAAGAAAAAAAAATCAGCTTCATTAGGAATATGTATAATTTTCAAAAATGTATATATTACTAAGCTATACTAAATTCTTTCAATAAACACCATTTCAACAAGGATGATTTAACAGTAGTTCCTTGGCATCGAGCTCATAGACCTTATAAATCATACCTGCCATCACCCTTGAGGGCTTAACTGCAGTATTAATGCTTTTCCAGTATAATGACCTCAAAATTCCTCAGCGTCAACCCCAATAACATTTATCTCCACCTCTACTTAATTCACCTACAACCAAAACCATGCCATGGGCTTTCCTTCCTCTTATCACTCAGTTCTTCTTCATTTCCAAGGTCTAGAATATTGAAATTCTGTTCCCGAAAACCCTCATCATTTCTTGTACTTCTCCTATTTTTTCTTTTTCCTTTTCCTGATGAACTTGATCTTTGCCATTGCTTAAGTTTGTAGTTTCCAGACTCTTTCCAGCCTTATAATTTCATTTTACTCTCTACCTGGCCATGATCAAGTACTTCACTGAATTTTTTACCAGACCCCTAATAAGACTCATCCATTCCTTTCTCTGCCTTGGTTTTGCTAATTCTCAATCCCTGGCCCAGTTTCTCTGCTTTCATGCATTGTGAGGCAGCTGGAGAAAGTCTCTGCTATAAAGTTATGCAATCCCTGGAGTCTTTCTCTGCTCCTTATGCTGCTCTAGGCTCCTTTTCCTAGGCCTTTACTTATGGGACTTCTCTCATTCTCTAGCCCTGCTCCTCACTTTCTCACTGTCCCCATAAGGGGAAGTTAGCTCACCACCCCTTCTTCTGACATCATAGCTCTCCGACTTCTCTCTAGCTTACAGGAAGAAATGTTGCTCGTCTTTTTTGTGTGTCATATTTTGATACCATTTGTCACTGTCTTCTCAGCTGGTGTGCGAGTATCTTCTCCAGGCCTTTGTTTCATTAATTAAAACCCCCTCTATCTTGCAACTGCACTGACCAAAATGTTGAAGAACCCTTTTTTATAGCACTTTCTTTTATCATCCCTCTATATGCCGCCCTCTTTTTCTTCTTCCTGTTGCTTTAGAACTAAAAGAGAATTGAAATATATACATATATCTCCCTTCTATATCCTCAGTCACTTTAAATCTGGTTCTTGCTTCTACCTGTCTATGTTCTTGAAGGTCACCAATGACAGCAGGACTAATCTCTCCCTCCTTCTCCCTCAGATTCTATTTTCTACATCTCACTAGCATTTAACCTAGTTGACAATCCTTCCTGATAGCTCTCTTCTTCTGGCTCCAGTGACTTCACATGCTCCAACTTTTCAGCAGAGTCGAAAGTGCAGGCAGTAGAGGCGGGCTTGGGCTGTATCTGATCCCACCACCTGTGGCTGCTCTATGCCTCAGGCTACCCTTCTGAAAGAGGGATGATGATATCTACTGCATAGGGTTTCTGTGAAAATTAAATAAAATAATGTTCTTAGCCTATATTAGCTGTTATTATTTTGCATCTTTATACCCCAAAGTGCCTAGTATGTAGTTTTTAACCTAACATATTCTTAATAATTTTAAATAAATGAATAAGTTTCACAGAAGAATCTTTATATATTTTTCTCCTGAAATTCATATGATCTAGCCTGACATACACTATTATTTTAAAATTTTCAGAGCATGTTCATCTAATCAAACAATATCACTTCTTATGCTATTTTTGTCAGGACAAGTTAGAGACAGAATTATTATCAATTAGATGACTCTGGTCTTTCTCAGGCTCCCCTTGCTTCCATTAAGGACAGAAGGTAGGTTGTGGCTTCATTGTCTCTCTGGGTTAGAGTATGCTGGTACTACAAATAGTAGTCATAGTAGCCAAAGTCAGAGACAATATGTGCAACAGTTACCTCATGGTAGTGTGACAACCTAATTTCTATGGTAACATGTTCTTTTTAGTAAATATCATACTATGACTGTGCCTTCATATCAAGGTGCAAAGGTGAAGTATAAGGTTTAAAAAAATTAATGTTTTAGAATTGTTAATATGATGGGCATTAATTGGTAATGTGATTTTTTTTATTTAAAATTTTAAACATTTTCAATTACAGTTGATATTTAATAGTGTATTAGTTTCAAGTTTGCAGCATAGCGGTTAGACTTTTATATACCTTATGAAGCGATCCCCTCTAATAAGTCTAGTACTCATTTGGAACTATTACAATATTATAACAATATTATTGCTTATATTCTCTATGCTGTACTTCACATCCTTGTGACTATTTGTAACTGACAATTTGTACTTCTTAAACCTTTCCCCTTGTATACCCAGCACCCTAAACCCTCTCCCATCTGACAACCATCTGTTTGTTCTCTGTATGAGTTTGTTTCTATTTTGTTTGTTTATTTTGTCTTTTAGATTTTACATATTAGTAAAATCATACCCTCTAGATCCATCCATGTTGTTGCAAATGGTAAGATTGCATTTTTTTTATACGTGTACGTGTGACCTCTTCTTTATCCGATCACCTATTGATGGACACTTAGGTTACTTCCATGTCTTTGTTATTATAAATAATGCTGCAATGAACATTGGAATGCATATATCTTTTCAAATTAATGTTTTGAATTTCTTTTGATAATACCCTGAAGTGGAATAGTTGGGTCATATGGTAGTTCCAATTTACAATTTTTGAGGAGCCTCTATACTGTTTTCCACAGTGGCTGCACCAATTTACAATCCCACCAACAGTGCAGGAGGGTCCCCTTTTCTCCTCATCTTCACCATCACTTGTTTGTTGATTTATTGAGGACAGTGTTTCTGACAGTGTATCTCATTGTGGTTTAAATTTGTGTCTCTCTGATACTAGTGATATTGAGAATCTTTTCATATGTCTATGTATGTTCTCTTTGGTTAAATGTCTATTCAGGTGATCTGCAACAGCGAGCTGCCTATGCTGGGCTTGGCGGTGCCTGAGGGGCTATGCTGTGAATCAAGGCTGCATGCCACTAGTGCTGGACTTGGGGCCACTTGACAAGAGGCACAGAGCGTGCTGAGGCCTGATGCTGCTTGTTTTGGGTTTGTAGACCTTTGAGAGATTTTAGTAAAGTTCACAGCATGGGCCAAATCTGGCTGCTTGTGTGGAAAGCTGCTGGAAGTGCTTTGGGCTGGTGTGTGAACTGAGTGGGCAGGGTCTCAAGGAGTCACCAGGGTGGGGAAAGTGGTATTAGCCAGGGTGATTGAGACTCAGATCTGTCACCTGCCCATGCATATAGGCTGATCTGGTGTAGGGCTCAACAAAGAAACAAGGACACCTGTCAGCACTTCTGTCCTTGGAGAGAGCTGCCCCTCCAGCCCTTGCCCAGAAGCCAGTCAGTTCATTTCCTCCCCATAAGTCCCTGCTGCTTTTTCAGCTGCTGTCCCTTCCCTATAACTTAGGGTAAGTTTTTGTGAGTGAGTCTGTGACTGGGCTCTCTAAGAGGATGTCTGGGCCTGAAGCAGCCCTCCGTCTCACCTGGACAGTTAGGTCCCTGCTGATTTTCACAGCCATATGTTGTGGGGACTCCTCTTCTTGGCACAGGTGCTCTGGACTGGGGAGTCTAATGTGGGCTGGGCCCCTTCACCCCCAGGGGTGGCCTCTGCAGCCATGATATCCCTCCTGATTTGTAACCTCTATACATGGATATGGGGCCAGCCCATTTTATGTCTCCAACCCTCCTACCAGTCTCCAAGTGGCTGCTACTTTATATCCTTAGTTATAGGACTTCTTACTTAGCTAGTCTTCAGGTTGTTCTCAAGGGTGGTGGTTCTGTAATTTAGTCGTAATTTGATGTGGTTGTGAGAGGAGGTGAGTGCATCGTCTACTTACTCCTCCATCTTGACTGGAAGTCTGTAATGTGATTTTTTTTATTTCCCCACTCATGATGGCTTTATTGAAAAGTAGTTCTAAAAAGGTCAGCCTGAGACCAGTGATCATGGAGTTTGAAAAAAGTTCTGATACTTAGGACATTCTCATTATTAGGATAAACTTATTTGATAAGTAGTGTTAATAGACAAACCAAGCTCTTCTGAAGGCTGAAGGAAGTGAACAGTTATAAATATAATGGTAAGTACATTAAAGACATCAGAAAAAATTTGCTACCTCACTATAAAGCATAATTGGGTATCAGTATCTGTACATACACACATGACCTGTGTGTAACATGTATACATAGACATTCAGATATTAAGGATTTCTACCCAGAGTTTAAAAGGAAGGCTAGGGGACTTAATCTAGTCTGATTTCTCACTTAACAATTGTGAATACTATAGCCCAGGATTAATGTCTTGGCCAGGATTGTATCCCGACTAGTGGCAGAATTAGGACTAGAATCCATGTCTCCTGATTTTTATTCAAGTTCTTTCCATATACCCAGTTGTTCTTCATTAAAATATTTATTTTATATAAGAAAAAATTCAATCACCTGTTAAGGGGAAATTCAGCTGAAGATGTTATGTAAGAAACAAAATTTCATAACCAGAATGGTAGAGGAAAAAAATAAAAGGGAAGCTCTTTTCAGGCTGAAACATTACTTCATGATTTCCTCCAGGCCCATTTCCAGGCTTATAGTAGTTACAATTGCTTAAGGAGCCTATTTTGGTACTTTCTACTGCCATAAGATCTCAATTCAATTTTGTAGTCATTACTACATGACTAGAATATTCTCTGCTTCAAATTTATCTAAATTGGTACAGGGATTTCTGTCAAGCAGTGTAAAAATAATCATATATAAACTCCCTTCATCTTCCTTGGCTAATTTGGTAGTCAGAAATTCACTTTAGTGAGGGATACACTTTCTCTTTTTTTAAAGGGAAGTCATTATACAGGATATTGGTTCAAGAAATGACTCTAACTTAAGATACATGGGAAACTTACACAATGTACTGGAGGCAGGTCCATATCTATACCGTACCCCATACACCGATCGAAGTGCATTCACAGCTTTATAAGCTGCAGATTCCTGTGAGGAAAAGATGGAGAAATTATTTCACTTATATCATTGCACTGAAACCTTTGGAAACACCAGCATGTTGTTTGAGCCTTATCAGCCATCAATTTGAAGAAGGATGGACATATTAATTAATAGCTATATTTAATAATGTTATGGTACCCTTCGTCACATGCTGCATTTTGCAATATGTTTTAGAACCCATTTCCTTCTATTGATCCTCACAACAAGCCAGTGATCAGTAATATTTTTATTTTACAGATGAGGAAAGTCTCAGAGAAGTTAAATGGGAAGTGTGGTGTTACACAGCAAGGGAGGTAGAGTTGGGATGAGTGGATGAGTACTCTTATCTTCTGGTGATGATTTAGTGTTCTGTCTTCTTCTCATTAGTTCAGAGACACCTTTTTCTATAAATTACAAAGTGCTTGATAGGGCAGAGCTCATCTCAGGATTTAGCCATGCGCCTGTACATAAGAGATGCTTAATCAATATGTCTTGCATCAATGTTGAATAAGCATAGGTCAACAAGTGTATCAACATAATCTTATTGACCTTTAAGTACATAAGTGGTGATGTACAAGGTATTTAAAACACACATGGATCAATTAAGAAGCTCTTTAATTCAGTAAGAATTATTTGTCTTACATTATATGTTTATCTCTACTGGGAATGGGAACAGTTTCAGAATACTCCATGACTTCTAAAGTTACATACGCCTCTGATAGAGCTAGCCAGTAGTTCCAAGATGTAGAAATTTTGAGGTGGAAGTCTTCCTACCAATGCCAAAAACCAGACAGAATATTCAACAGTTAAAATACTAAATGGTGAATATTCTAACACGATCTGGAATGATACTGACTACTCTTGAAGACAATTCAAATAATATAAAAGGACACATTTCAGCAAGGAGTTAGAGAAGTATTGTATGACCAGTGAGAAGTAAAGAAGTATGTTGAAACCAGTATACAACTCTCCCATTTCAATTTGCCCATGAATAATTTAGTATGTCGGTTGAAGCTCTCTGGGCCACAGGGGCTGTGTGTTAGACACAGCTTCATCTTACTATCCTCACTCACCTCAGGAAGGCATGAAGCAGCATTTGGAGCAAATGCTGCCCTTTGTGGATATTCAGGGACCAGGCTCCAGAACCTGGCAGACAATTTATTATTGATCTCAATGCTGATGACATTTTCCTCTCAGGAGCCAACAGAAAAGGAATGTAAACAACATAATTAGGTATCTTTATGGAGAATGTTCTAATATTTTAACATCTTGTCCAATGGTCACAGAAATATTCCATGGCAAGGGCAGGTATTTCTACATTTAGAAGATTACTGCATTCTGCTGGTGTGGAGATCTTTGTTCCTTATTATTTCAGTGACTAAACCCAAGGGAAAAAACCTATTAAGGAAACAAAAATATATCCACTTTTTCTGTTTCCATAAAACATGTGCATAGTTTTAGGCTTTTCAGCTCACTGCACTTCTGCCACTTGATGCGGGTGCATGTAGATAAGAGGTTCAGATATATCCTTCCACAAAATACTGAAACTTCAGCAATTTTTTAAAAAGAGTTATTTTTCCAGTTGGCGTAGACACCTATTTGAGTTTAAGTGCTACTTCTCTTCTCCATTGTTTTCTCTTTCCAATTGTCCAAAAGGACTGAGGCCTCACTTATCAGACAGATCTCAGCCAAGAAAGGAAGATTTTTTAAAATTTAAATATTTCAATATTTAAAGTAACCTAATGAATGACCTGAAAATGTTATCAGAAACAGGCTCCTACATGTTGATGGAATGTTTTTGAACAATTTTAATAGAATTTAATGGTTTCTGGTTGACATTTAGAGACTACCTAGCTTCTGAGAATTGTAAGCCTGGTTTCAGTGACTTAGCTTATACGCAACCCACTAACAGGATTTCTCAACAGCAGCACTACTGACAGTTTAAATTGAACAATTCTTTGCTGTGGGAGGCTGTCCTGTGCATAGTAGGATGTTTAGCAGTATCCTTTACCTCTATTCAGTAGATGTCAATAGCATCCCCCAACCCTGTTACAACAATCAAAAATGTCTCCAACATTGTCCAATGTCCCTTGGGAAGAAAATTCATCTTTGGTTGAAAAACTAATGTACTCTTTATACCACATCTTCTAATCCAAGGCAAAAAGAAAACAGGCTTCATTACTAGTGGGAAGATGAAGTCAAACTATGGAAAACATTCTCATATAATAGTTTTAATATATTGCATACTCCATATAATGTTTTGTGAACATGTAAGTAGACACTGTGCCCAGTTTAGAAAGGACTGGATGTTTGCCTACAGAAACATTGTGAAACAGGTGGTGAGAGTGCTAGACCAACACCAATATTTGACCCTCAGAGTAGCTGAAGAATAGCACAATCAAATCAACTACCACATTCATAAAATTTCTTTTTTAAAATTTTTATTTTTTGATTTTAGAGAGGAAGGGAGAGAGAGAAACATCAATTTGTTGTTCCACTTATTTATGCATTCATTGGTTGATTCTTGTATGTACCCTGACTAGGGATTGAACCTGCAACCTTTTGGGACAATGCTCTAACCAACTGAGCTACCTGGGTAGGGCCTCCTTCACAATATTTCTCAAAGAGAGGTTTTGCTCACAATTATTGCTTAGAGTGCCAAGAAAAAAGTTCTTCTTTTGGACAGAATCTTTCCCCCAGGCCTTTTTCTGACTTCATGTTCCCTATTCCTTCTAGTCCTGGACATCTAGATCAGGAATTCCTACAAACCCAAATAACTGGTACAGGATTTAGAGTTCAAGGTATAGGGAGAAAAGAGATGCTTCTGTTTTTATAAAACCTTTTAAATTCAAATATACATAAAGAAGACTATACAAATTTTAAGTTTATAGCTAAATGAATGATCACAAATTGTGCACACTCATGTAATCCCATCCAGGTCATGAAATAGAACATCGACAGCAACCCAAAGTCCCTCCTGTGCCTTTTCTCAATCTCTGCTCCCTCTCCCTTCCTCAGTTCTAACATTAAATATTAGTTTGTTCTGGTTTTGAGCTTAATAGGCCTTTAGGTCTATAGGCTCTGAACCAGACCCACTTTAGAAGGAATTATTCCTATACTGGATAGCTTGTTGGGCTATTGAGATGAAAGGAACACTACTTTTTCACTTTTAAGTAATCTTGTGCAAGAAATCCATCCTGAAATTTCCTGTATAACCTCTGGTAAGAATGTATATAGGTTTGAAATGATTGCATTTGAGAAGCAGCAGAGCACAGTGGTTAAAAGAAACAACACTGGAGCTAGAATTGGGGCTGAATCTTGGCTGTGATGCTTAGTAGCTGTGTGTTCATAGTCTAGTCAGTATTTAATTTCTCTAGGTTTCAGTTTTATCATTGGTAAAATGGGGATAATAAGTTTTTCACCTTTTATGATTATAAAAATAAATGAGTTTATATATAGCTTATTAGAATAAACACAATGTATGCTTGCTATTATCATGACTACTTAGCATCTTCTTAGCATTAGAAAAGACGCATGAAGCCTAACACACATGTACAGGGTCGAATACTTACCACACAGCTAAAATTGGGAATTGTTGCATATTTGTAAGAATAGGGATACAGCAACATCTGGGCATATGCATGAAAGGAGAGGTAAGCTCTAATATGCTTCTTGTGTTTTCGAAGGAAGTTAGCTACAGCTTTAACTTCTGGCTCAGATTCTGGGAAAGGTCCGCAGTATGTATCATCACATGGGTGCATAGAAGCTCCTTCAGCTGCAAGTTAGAAAAGAAAACGGGGTGGTGGAATGGGTAGGCAAGAAGCAAGAAACACAAATCAGCATTACTAAACTGTGGTTTTTATTTTATTTCTATAAACAAAGGGTATTATTAAGCAATTCATCTAGCTACTCATTTACAGAAATCAATTATTGGAAAATCCAAGATGGTTCAAACCTTCATGTATAAAAGGTAGAGGGGTGACCTGAATAGAAAACAGATACTGATTTTTTAAGTGAGCCTGCAAAAATGACTTTAAACACTATGCTACATATTAGTTTGTTCTGGTTTTGAACTTAATAGGCCTTTAGATATTATAGGCTCTGAACCAGACCCACTTTAGAAGGAATTATACTTATACTCGATAGCTTGTTGGGCTATTGAGATGAGAAGAGAAAGGAACACTACTTTTTCACTTTTAAGTAATCACTTTTAAAGAAATGGCTCTATCAGCTGGAGAATGAATTCTATGTGATCCCCTAGGGAAGATAAATCCTCTCATTTATATTCTCTGCAATATCCATACTTTCCCTCCATAATGCTTAACACACTTGTAATTAGCATCAATATTTACTTATTTATCATTCGACTGATATTTACACTGTTTTAGGTATCTGGGATACACTGGAAAATAACACAGAAAAAAAATCTCCTCTAACAGAACCTACATTCAATATGGAGTCTTTGTTAGGCTGTAATGCTTTGAGAAGGCAGGGATTGTGTCCTTCTTGCTGGGCATGTGGCAATTAGAACAATAATATGGCAAGTGTTCACCAAATAATTGTTGAATAAGTGAATGTCAAATCAAAAGAAAAGGCTAGACAGCTATACAGGTGTCTGGTGAGATGCAAATATTGATGTAACAAGACCATGGAATCAAGACAAATAATTCTACAAAGCATGCCGAACCATTTCTGTTATGTTTTTAGATCAGCAATATCCAAATAGGTTTTGTAAAACCCATTTAGGGGGTTTGATAAGGTTCAGTTAAGAAATCCTCAAAACTAAATTTTGATAATTTTTGAAGTACAAAATTATGTTATATGGGTCTATGAAGAGGAGGAAGGAAAAATAAAATTCACTGCAACAATCGCAAACTATTATGTTCCCAAGAAATTTTGGAAATTATATTTTTCATAGTTATTTGCCATTCTGAGCCGTTTTTATATCTCCCATACCTCTAGAAAACTATAACTTTCTATAAACAAGTGGAAAATGTTTGGTGATCCTGTGACACTGTCTAATTCTACTGAGCACAAAAAGACAACCATGTCAAATCAGACTAAATCTGGAGGGCAGTAAGTTTAGTTTATGCTACAGGAGAGTCAAGATGGGGAACTTAAAGAAATTGTGATTTTCCTTGGTTCAGTCTAATTCTGGAGAATCCTCTGAAGTGGGGTGTGGATGGAACTAAGAACTTAATGTGAAAACTATAGCCAATATTCCAAAAGGAATAGGAAAAGTAGAGACACCTGATGAACACTGATGTAAACACTGGAAAGGAGAGATCACAAGCTGAACAACCAATTTCAGAGGGAGCAGAACTAATGGGCTAGATAAACAAGAATTTATAATAATCCCAATAAATACTCTCAAGAGCATGTAGGAAGGCATTAGAAACATTAAACAGGGACAAGAAGTTATAAAAAACAACCAATCAGATATAATAGAAATTAAAAAATTTCTGGGTTGAATAAATATAGTTGATGAGTGAATTATGAGATGGAATGGATTTTGAAACATTTCCAGAGGCATTAAGAAGAAACAAAGAATTAGAAAAATTAAAGGGTAAAAAAATAGAGTAACTGTCATCATCTGATTAATAGGGGCCCTAAAAGAGAAAAGAAAAAAAATAAACAAGTTAAATACTTGAAGTACTGCTAATTAAAATTTCCCCACAGTTAGAAAAAGATTGAATGAATTTATTGTATATTAAACAAAGGAAATTAAAGGGAAAATATCAACTATTTGACACCCAAAGTGAAATTTTAAAAAAGGAAATAATCCCAGAGAGACAGAAGTAGTTCATCTATAAAGAAATAAGAATTAGATTCACATTTACCTTTTTAATAGCAACACTAGAGTAATATTTCCAAAGTATTTTTAAAAAAGAAATCTGAATCTAGACTTTTATATCTGAACTCTCATTGAAATGTGAAAGCAAAATAAAGGTGTTTTTGGCATGAAATTCCTCAGAAGGTATACTATACACAGACATAGTTTGTAAACATCCTTGGAGAAACTACTCCAACAAAATGATGAATAACTCCGGAGAAGGTACTTGATATGAGAATTACTGGAGAGTAAGATATTTAGTAAGATCTATTGTCTGAATAAGCAATGTCCCAAGGAAAATAAAACTACAGTAATCCCTCTCTATATCATGGTTCACTTATTGTGGCCTCACTGTATTGCAGGATTTAAAAAAATATTATATTTATTTATCACGGACTTTTTGCTTTATCGCGGGATTTTGCGGTACTGTATATCTATGTTGTTAAAGTTACGTAGGTTTAAGAGGGTAGAATATGTTTAAGAACATAAGTAGTGTTTATAAAAGTGTGGAAAAGTTTAATAAGGGAGTGGGAAAGGTTAATAAGGGACTGGGAATGGTTTATAAGTGTGTGGGAAGGGTTTATAAAGCCTTAAAATATATATAAATGCTAAAACAAATGTAAGGTTCCTACTTCGCGGATTTTCACCTATCGTGGGGGGGGGGTGTCTAGAACGTAATATCTGCAATAAGTGAGGAAATACTGTATAATGATCTGGTAGCAAATTCTAGAATATAAAAAAACTGATGGAATGTTGGAGGTGGGGGACCAGAAGAAATAAAAGCATGCTAAGTGATTGGTGTCTTCCGCAAAGGAAATATAGCTATTGATTAAACTTAGAAATTGATGGAGAAAAACAAACTTAAGCATGGATTTTAATAAGTTAGGAATAACCACAAGGATTACACTGTGTAGTAGAAAAGTACTGTGGAAAAGAAAAAACAATGGAGTGTAAAAGGTCGGAAATTCTGGGAGGTGGGTTGCAATTATAAGATGATGCTTAAAGTTCTTCTCAGAAACTGACTTTCAAGCAGACTTAAAGATCACAAGGTGTCAGTCAGAGCATCTGGGGAAGAGAGTTTTAGGCAGCGGGAACAGCTACCCAAATGCAAAGTCTCCAAAGCAGCCTGGCATGTGCCTGACCAGTGTGGATGGAGCCAAGTGGTGAAGGGAGGGTAAATAGATGAGATCCATCAGTGGGGGCCCAGATCATGTGAAGTTGTATCGTTCGTTGGCAGCCGTCTGTCTCGAGAGACGATGGTGTAGCTTCTTAAGAGTCTATCTGCACCGCCGAGAATGGCTGTGCAGTCCGACTCGGGAGTGACACGGTATCTGTCTCCTCCCGTGTTGAATCGACATCTTGCGATGACGCTGGAGTGTCCTCTCCAGTGAAGCTGAAGCTACAGAGCCTGGGCAGGGTGATATGGAGGGTCTGCTGTTGCCCATGCAGCAGACCCCCCCTCTCTTCGCAGCTGAAGGGTCCAAGGGAAAGACGGAGTCAATACAGCTTGGCTTCAGGTGCGCCGCAGGAGTTGCCGGTGTTGACTACAACGTCAAACCGCCTTAGGGACTCCGGCTCCGGATTTTCTGTCGGGGTTTACTCCCTTAGCCTTTCCCCTGAAGAGGTATGCCGCAAGGCAGCGGAGGTTTTTTGGAGTCAGAGTTTTCCTTCTCTGATGTGCCCTGACTGGAAGATCGAACCAGCGACACTTAGTTCGCAGGCCGACGCTCAATCCACTGAGCCAAACCAGTTGAATATGGGTGAGTAAAATGGGGAGCACTTGAAGCATTTTCAGCTTAGAACTGACATCATCTGACTAAGATTTCAAGGGTTCATTCTGGCTGAAGGTAGAGTGTCTGTGTGTGTGTGTGTGTGTGTGTGTGTGTATGTGTCTGTCTGTCTGTGTGCATGCTATGTGGAGGGTGTGCAGAAGGGTAGAAGTTGTGACTAGTTATAAGGCTCATACAATAATCCAGCTGAGGGATGATGATAGGTTGGACCAGGGTGGTACTAATAGAGTTGGTCAGGAGTGGGTGGAATCTGGAGCTAAAGTAGTCCCTCTCTATATCACGGTTCACTTATCGTGACCTCACTGTATTGTGGGATTTTTAAAAGTATTATATTTAATTATTTATTGTAGATTTTTTCATTGTATCGCAGGATTTTGCAGTACTGTATACACATGTTGTTAAAGTTACATAGGTTTAAGAGGGTAGAATATGTTTAAAAACATAAGTAATGTTTATAAAGGTGTGGAAAAGGTTAATAAGGGCCTGGGAACAGTTTATAACTGTGTGGGAAGGGTTTATAAAGCCTTAAAATATACATAAATACTAAAATAAATGTAAGGTTCCTACTTTGTGGATTTTTACTTATCGCGGGGGGTGGGGGGTCTAGAATGTAATGACCCGCGATAAGTGAGGGAATACTGTATTCTAAAGGTAAAACCAGAGAGATTACCCAATGGATTAGATGGAGGATGTAAGAGAAAGAGAGGAGATAAAGATTATTCCATGGCTTTAGGCCTGAGCAACTGGAAGGATAGCGTTGCTAGCAACTGAATTGAAAATGGGGGTAGGAATAGCAGGTTTGGCAGAGTGAAGATCAGGTGTTCAGTTCTGGGATATTTTGAATTTGACATATCTGTTAGATACCCTAATGGAAATTGCAAGTAGATGTTATATATAGGAGTTCTGGGGAATATTTTGGGTTGAAGATATACACTTAGGAGTCACAGGCATATGGTAGAGGATGAGATATCTAAATGAATGAATGTAGCCCTGGCAGGGTGGCTCAGTTAGTTGGAGCATCATCCTGTGCACCAAAGGGCTATGAGTTCAATTCCCAGTCAGGGTACATACCCAGGTAGGGGAGGCAGCCCATCACTGTTTCTCTTTTATATCAATGTTTTTTGTTTGTTTTTTCCTTTTCTCTCTCTCTCTTTCCTTCTCTCTCTAAAATCAATAAACATAACCTTGGGTGAGAATTAACTAAGTATATAAAGGAATGATATAGAAGATAAAAGAAAAGGCCCAAGGCTGAATCCTGGACATTCCAATGATAAAAGTTTAAAGGATTTAAGGGGAAGGAGAAAATATATATGTGCTGGAATGAAACCAGCAAGCAACTAATGAGTTTGGAAGAGAGTTTAATATTCTGAGGGCCTAGTGAAGCCGAATGTATTGGAAAATAAAGCATGTCCACTTTGTCAATGCTGCTGGGAAGTCAGATAAGATGAGATTGAGATTTGGCCATTGGATTTAGCAATGTGGAGAACAGTTTGATGGATTTGTAGGGGTATAACAATATGGGAAATGAGCTTAAGAAAGACTTGAAGGAGAGGAATTAGACACTGGTAGTTGGTGGAAGAAGTGGAGACGAGAAGGATTTTTGAAGATGAGGGAATTACATGCTTTTGTACTAATGGGAAAAATCCAGTAGAGGACAAACAAACACCATAAACCAACCAACCAGACAACAGAACAAAAGAAATGGGATAATTCCTGGTGCATAATCTTGAATAAGCAAGTCAATAATTCCTGAATCTGTTTCTCAAGCTTCAAATTCATGTATAATGTAGCCCTCTGGACATCGCCATCTGCTTGTTTCAGACGCTCTGAAAGCCCATGTCATCTTTCTCTTACTACCCAGCTCATTAATCTTCTGCTATGTTTCTTAACTTGTGTTTCCCTCATTCATCTAGTGCTCTAGGTCAGACACTTAGGTGGAACAAACTTAGGAGCTTTCTTCTCTTTCGTCCCCCATCCAATTGGAGAGCAAAATTTGTCAATCCAATCTGCTAAATCTCACTGCGCCTACTTCTGCCAACAAACTTCGGGCCTTCATTAATATTCTCCTATACTATCAGAATAATTCTCTGCCTTCACTCTGGCCAACCCTGAATTTAGCCTTCTCAGCCATGTCATTGTAATTTTCCAAAAACAAAATAAAATAAATAAAAACATAAATCCAATTTTATTGCTCTGCTGCTTAATATCCTTCAGTGGTTGCCTTCTGGACAAAGTTCTGAAACCTTTACTAGGGCTTAAAGGCCACAGAAGTAGTGTGATAACAGTGTTTGAGTTTGGTAGTGGTAAGTATTATATTTTATCTTGTGTGTGTGTTTTCTGTCTTAAAATTTTTTGTGATCCACCCCCACCCCCCCGTGGCTATACAGAAAAGACTGTGACTGTTATTCTACCATTTACTAGATAATTTCATCTACTTTCCATGGCTTTATGATTGTTTCAAAGTTGCAGTTTTTCCCTTTGTTGGAACTTAGGGGGTTCCTCCCTCTGACTAGATGCTTATGAGATAAGGCCCTTCATGTTCTGTTTGGTAGATCTAATTGAAATTTTAGCTTCTACCAGTCTGCCTTAAACCTTCTCCTTTTATTCCTCTTAAACTATTGGTCATTTTCCTGAGGTTCCATACTTCTTTGCCATTCTGATTTTGCACATTCTGTTCCCTTTGTCTGAAACATCTCTTTCCCTCACAGTCTGATTTTCCTTGTCCTTCAGTGCTCAATTTAGTTACCACTTTCTCTTTATATCTTCTTCATTGCTCCTAGACTGTGTTAGATGTCTCTTCTGTATGTTTCCATAACACCATTTACCTGCATTTGTCATAGAACTTAGTATCCTGTGTGAAAATTATATGCACACCCATTGCCCTATTCATTTTGATCAATATGGGACACATAATAAAATAAAGCAGCATTTTATTTTCTAATTATCATGCACAAACTAAATTTTATAATATTAAGAAAGGCCATGCCTTGATTTAAAGCTGTTTGCCTAAGAAGCACATTAGATACTGGAATATACTGTAGCATTTTATGGCTTATTTTATGGCCTGGCATTCTGCCAATGTTATTTACCATAGATTAAGTATTGATTCAGCAGAACGGGGTGGCACATTCAAAATTCTCTCTGCCTGTGTTTTTCTCTGAATGTTTGCCTTACTCATCTCCTATACCAACCCTGTCTTTAAAAAATAAAAACAGAATATGAACAGCAGGGCCTCCAAAATGGAAATGAATTAATTCAGGTGGAAAGAAAGCCACTAATGTGATCTAATTTTATTTATAGCCTTTGGGGGCACTGTTCAGGCTTTACTAAAACACAGAGGAACAGCTCACAAACATTATTGAACAGTACGTCCCTTCGTGATTTTAAGCAGCTGTGTTGTATACACAATTTGAAGAGTTCTGTACAGACCTAGCCTTAGTTACACAGATTCTGATCAGAAATATATGCTATACTATAGATCAAGATAGCAGAAAGGAAAAGCACCAGACAGCGTTTCAAGGAAACAAGTAAAGGACACCAAGAAAAAGATTCAATACCTAGGGAACTAGGATAAAATAGACTTCTAAGGGAGAAGGACAAGAAGCATAAAACCTAAAACTTTAGGTTTTAGGAGCATGAGAATCTAAAGCTGATTTGTTTCCCCTTAGTTTAGGGGAGCCAATGTATTGTTTCTGGAGCTGAGACAAAATTCTCTTTACCATCTTCACATGCAGAACAAGAGCAGAATATATAACAGATCTCTGCAGTGCAGAGGGAGAGATTTTAGCCTTGTCAAATAAAACAGCATACATCTCTGTTCTGAACATTTCAGCAATTTAACTTCCATACCACATACATCACCTCTTTAGCTGTTGAGTACTGAAATGTGAAACTCTACAAGGACCTCATAAATCTAGGAAGGAGACAAGGTGCACACATGGGAGGAAATTTGAGGACAAGGCAATGTAGAAGGAATGCAGTCATAAAGGGCACAGTGCAGACTGAGTACACAGAGCACAGAGGTGGGAGAGGGAGCAGGGGAATTAGCAGCCCTGGGGACACTGCAATGGCAGAGACTTGGGGGACTCAAGATGGGTGGAACTCGAAACAATAGGATCTTACTGAAAAATAAAGGACAAAACAATAAAAGGTTTTGTTGCTTCTATGAACCTTAGTCTTTCTGGATGGTAAAATGAGGAAGAAGGTATTCTTTAGAGGAAAAAAATGGGGAAAAAGGGGGTACTAGAAGCAGCAACGGACTGAAAAATCACAAAGCTGGGCTCCAGTGAGAACTGTACTACTAATGAGCTCTGTGACAGGCATGTCACAGCTCTGGTTGCATTTGTCCTGGGTGGACCAGGGACCTGAGTCAGTGGTTCTCATGTAATGCTGTGTTGCTATCAGTTGTGTGTGTGTGTGTGTGTGTGTGTGTGCGCGCGCGCGCGCTCACGTGGGGGGGGTGTCACATAGTAGCTAGTTACATGTTAAAAATTATTTAACTAAAATAATTGGTTTAGTTGTCCTGATAAATAACTCTTGATTTATTGTAATATACTCATAATGGGGGAGAGAAATGGCCAATTAAAGTGGGTGTGCTTAGAAGTAACCCAGGAGTGTGCTCTCATCATCAGTTGGGTGCGTGGGAGTGGGGGGACAAACTGAAAACCGTTGGCTAGAAAATGATTGCTAAGACTCTACAGCATTGATAGTTTGTGGTTCCAGTCCAGATGAGAGAAAATTCCAATGTAATTACATACTCACTTTTCCTTAACATCCTTAAATTCCGTTCTGAGGATGTGAGGTTAAAATTTAGTGATAAAATCTGTGACTCAATTGATGTTTTTGTTCTTGGAGGCAGTCTCTAAGAATGGATTGCAATCTAAAACTTAGAAGGCAAGCAAATCGTTTAATTTTTAGGACATATTTTCCTTAGATAAAACTTTCCTTTCTGCTTAAAGTCCTCCAATCCCCTCCCCAATTGGTCTCTGCTGTTGTATTACAAATCTTGGCATAGGGCTCCCGATTGACCAGACAAATCACTTACTGCATCCAACGATCCTCAAAGAACTGTTGAAGCCATTGTTTTAATTTCTCTCCAATTCACCCAACCCAACTACTATTGTCTTAGTCAAAACTCTCCTGGGTATTGTAGGGGTTCCCTGACTCCAGGCTCTCTTTCCATTTGCATCCTCAGAAGTCCTGAATTATTTTTACTAAAATGTAAACCTTAATACCCAATTTCTTTGACTAAAACTTTCCAACCACTGCCTTCAAGATAAAGGGACCACATTAGGGGCCTTTTGTCTATAACTCTTGTGGTTGGCGGAATAATGGCCCCCAAAGATTGTGAGGTCCTAATCCATGGAATCTGTGAATGTTACCTTATATGGGTAAGGGCCTTTGCAAATGTGATAAATTAAGGTTCTTGAATTGGAGTGAGCATCCTGGATTTTCTGGGTAGGTTCTAAATGTAAACATAAGTATCCTATAGGAGGGGAATTCGATTATACACAGAAGAGAAGGCTATGTGACAGGAGCAGAAGGAAGCTGAGTCAGAGGGAGGATACTATGCCACTGACTTTGAAGGTGGAGGAAGAGGTCACAGATTAAGGGATACAGGTGGCCACTAGAAGTTGAAAAAGGCCAGGAAGTGGATTCTCCCTTAGAACTACCCACTCCCTGCAAGGAGTGTGATTTGCTCCACTTTCAGCCCGGTGAAATCCATTTTGGGCCTTTGGTCTCTAGAACTGTAAGAAAATAAAATTGTGTTGTTTTAAGCCACCAAATTTGTGGTAATTTGTTAGAGCAGCAAAAGGACACTAATATACGCTTATAAGTACCCTTTATCTCTACACAGCGTTTGTCACCGTTTAATGTAATCACATTTTTACTAAACTGTCAATCTTGAAGGCAGGAATTATGTCTTTTTCTTGTTTATATATCCTATGCCTAGCATACTGCCCTTGAAATATTTATTAAGTAAGCTAATAAACTTATCAATATGACTCAAGACTAGAGGATGCCTCCAGAAAATTCCTTTTTCACTTTTCTCTCTATTAATATTCTTTGGTTTGGGGGTCAAAATCTTTTAACTGGATATATGAGGAATTTATTTATTTTTGGCTAAAGATCTTAGAGTCCTCCTTAACTCTCACAGTGTCCCCATCTCTCCCTCCAGTTAGTCACCATGTTCCATGGCTCTGCCTTCCAGAATCTTCTCCTACCTCTCCTAATGTTGGCATTCATAAGCCCTCATCTGGACAATACCATGGCCTTTCAATTGGTCTCCCTGCTCCCACATGCTTTAATCCATCCTTCGTACTGCTATCAGTGCTTTTCTAAACCACAAATAGATCATATTAGATCATGTTATTCCTCCAGGTTCCCCCCAAACTCTCATTGGCTTCTCAGGGGTAACAACATCACTGTGAACCCCTTAGCAGAGTGTCCAGGCCCCCACCGATGGACCATTTTTAGGCTCATGCTCTTCTCTGTATAACCCCCTCAGCAGCTGCAGCCCCATCCCTCCCAGAGCCGGTTCCACTCCATGAATTCCTCCCACACCTCTTTGCCTTTGTTTCTCCTCTTCCTTTAGCCTGGACTGTTCTCTTCCTCTTGAAACCTATCAAAACCCTTTCACGCCCCGAAGGCTCAGCTCAAAAGCTGCATGTGTGCAGCTTGCCCACTGTCATCCCAGTAGAATCTTTCCTTCCTCTCTCATCTGTGAGTGTGACAGTGTCTCTCCTCTAGTTGTCAGCTCTCACAGGGCCTCAGATCACAGCTGGTTGTTTACAAGCTAGGCTCCCTCACTGGGCTGCGAGTTCCCAAGAACAAGGACTGAATAGTGTCCTTATTTGCCTGGCATTGTGTTTTGCTCATAGCAAGAGATCAATAAATATTTATTGAGTGACTCACTCTGTCCTACAGCAAGGTCCCTGATAGTATGTCACATCAAAATTCCATTTGTATTTTAAACCTGAAGGCCAGTTTTATTATAATTTTAGGTTATAATAAAAGGAAAGAGCTTGCACAAGAGCCTGAATCACAATGTTGTTTTCTAGGTTTCTGGCATACTCTCAAAATAAATGCAAATAAAATTATACCTGAGAATAAGAATATACCTGAGAATGACAATAAATAAAAAGAAAAGGGAATCAGTAGTTTTGAATCCTATTACTACTTTGTCTTTGATTGTTGCCAATGCACCTTCCCAATCTAAGGTGATGAGTGAGATAATTAGTGCTATTTTTGTCATGGAACTTGCTGGAAGGCCATTCTAGAATTTCACAGGCTAGAATGGCATGCCAGAACCTCATTTTAAATAGATGCCAGTGTAAGAAAAGTTATTTTAGTCTAGTGAAATATGTCACATGAATTAAAGACAAAGAACATGTATGAATGACCCACAGACATGGACAACAGTGTGGGAATTGACTGTGGGAGCAGATGGTGGAATGGGTGGAGGAGGGCAAAGGGGGAAAAATTGGGACAACTGTGATAGAATAACAATAAAAAATGATAAAATAATGTTTTGCTGATATTTCTATTTTTCTACATAATAAAACAATTTTTGTAAAATGTTTTGAATCAGTGTAAAACTACTTTTTCTCCCTATTTCATATTCAATCCCTCTAGAGGAATATCAAAAGAAATGATGAGGGAGGCCAGACAGGGGGAGGGCAGTGCATTTGGTGTTTTTAGATAGTATATAATTAAGTGGGAACTCTTACTTTGCGTTTCCCACACCTATTCCATTTGGTGGGGGTCGTGAGGGGAGTCGATGAGGAATGATGATGGGAGTCATACAATATAACTTTTTTATAAACTTTTTTATTGCTTTTCTTTTACGGTTGTCCCAAATTTCCCTCCTTTGCTCTCCCCTGCCCCACCCTGCCCCTCCCTGCCCCAGAGTCAATCCCCACCCTGTTGTCCATGTCCATGGGTCAGTTATACATTTACAGAACCATGATCTGCCTTCTTTTGGTCTCTCTCTCTCATGTTTTACTAATAATTAAGCTAAATAACAAAAACTAAAATGAAAGGAGAAGTGCTTTGAATGGTAATAGTACATTCTGAATCTTGATTTTAGTTAAAATTGCATTTCTGGTTTCTCTTTTGTAAGAAAATAATGTTAACTTATTTGTACTGTTTTTAATTCTTTTTTGAGTGGCCAATATATATACATAGTTATGCCATATAAATTGCTCCCCCTTCACTTGTATAGCCATCAATTTCTTTTCCTCAGAAGAAATCACTTTTACTATTTTCTTGTTTTATGCCAGGTTTAGTCTATGCATTTATAACCAAAAAGCCAGTTTAATTATGTGCATTTTTCAAAAAAAAAAAATAAAACTTTTTTACAAAAAGAGCAATATTATTTATATTTTTAAACCTTAAACCTTGCCTTGTTCAGCTTTATGTGTGTAATCCTGGAGATTTTCTCATGTGAGTACATAAAATATCTATATAATTGTGGCTATTTATCTCTTACTGTACAATAATTTACTTAACTAGTCTTTTGTTGATGGATACTTGGGATGCCTCTAATCTCTTGTTACAAAGAGTGGGGTAGTGAGTATCCTTGTATATGAATTATTGTCTACACATGTGATTATAGCAATAGGATAAATTTCTAAAAGTAGAATTATGAATTAGTCAAAAGGATGCATTTTTAAAAATTTTGTAGGCATGCCAAATACCCTTTCACAGAAGTTGTACCTATTCCCACCTCTCAAAAGAACGTATAATATTGTTTTCTCATATCATTCAAATTTTACCTCTGTCTCTTAACACATAGAATGGCGGTACCTAATAAATTCATAAGAATATACATAGGTTCAAGTTAGATGGTCAGAAAAGATGTTTTTATTTAAAGTGTCATTTTAACATTGATAGGTAGAGAAAAATGTACTTAAAGAAAATTAAGAAGCTGTTTTCTTGAGCTAGAGAAACATTCCAAAGTAGCATCCATACAGAGTACCTGCAAACATACATTGGGTGCTCAATAAATATTTGTTGAATTACTCTTGTGGCTCCCTGAGGTTTGCTAAATTCTCAGTGCTACAGTAGGGTTGCCTAACTTAAAGTCTCAGAATGTCAACAAGAATATATATTTAAATGGTATATATTTCATTGTATGCATCTTTAAAAATATGTGTTTATTGATTGGACATTTGGCTAATCACTTGTAGGTTGTATGAAAAAAATAAATACAGAGTGCATACTATTAAAGGCAAATTTGTTCCTTAAAATGGAATTCTAGAACTTTAGAAAACATTTAAAAGAAGAAAACACAACACTAAGTCCTCCAATTCCAGAATTTTGGTATTTTTTCCTCAGTATCCCCCTCGCCCCCTGCTCCATGTTATTGTGTGAATGTGTATATATCACACACCTCTATATGTCATATGTTCATATAGGATTATTATATATTTCACAGCCATTCTCGGCGGTGCAGATAGACTCTCAAGAAGCTACAACATCGTCTCTCGAGAGGGACGGCTGCCGACGACGATAGAATTGTATTCACAGGGAAAAAGTTACAGCCAGAATTAGACTCAATATTAAAAGCTTTTAATTATTTAAAAAATGATCTTCTTATCCATTCTTATGACTTTCTAAAATTTCACCATATGAATATATATTAATTTATTTAATCATTGCTCAGTTCAATAGTTGGGTCGTTTTCGATGTTTTATTATTATAAATGATACTATGGTCAGCATCTTTTTCTCTTTCCTTATAATGTGTTTTCAAAATGGAATGTTTAGACCAAGGTTATATATAGGCTTAAGGTTTGCTTTGACTGCCTTCTCTTCTCAATGTTCATGTGTACCCATCTGACCTGTTCCCAAAGCTTCAACTACTCCCTATATGTTAAGAACCTAAAAGCCTATATGATAAAACTAGACCCTTTTCAATACTTCAAGTCTATACCTGGTTACCTAGTGCACATCTTCCTCTAGATTCCCACAACCACTTTAAATCCACTGCTCAAAGTGGACATATATTTGCCACCAAATCCTCACCTCTTACCAGATGCCAAATTTTGGTAGCTGATGCCTCTATCCAGCAATCACTCTAGCCAGAAGTGGAAGCTAGACTTCTCCTGTTTTCCTCTGAACTTCATGGCCCACATCTCCCTGGGGTCCAAGTGAATGCTGCTGTTTCTGCATTCTCCATTTTTGCCACGCCCCCCTGGATTATGGTCCTGCTTTAGTTTATTAATGGGTCCTTTGGCTGACCCTCTTGCTCAAGTGACACTCAGAGATCACTCATTTTCTTCCTAGTTTTAAGAGCTCCTAATTACTCCTCCCTTTAAAGGCTACTAATTATCCAGTGTTCGTCAAACTTTTCCATCAAAATAACCCTAACAGGCAAATTCAACATAGACTATAGGTCCAGAACTTCTTTGAAATCTTTGTTCTACCTTAAAAATCATGTGGATTGTCCACTCTACTCAATTATGTATTTGTGTTTGTTTTAACATCAAATAATTCTCCTTCTGAAAACTTGAAGTGAGATTGACATACCTTGAAGGTTTGCTATGACTCTTTGTGACTCTCTCTGTGACATAACTCTCTCTGTGAATCTCAGCATGTCCATCATGAACCTGGGACCTTCTCCTGACTCATCTCTCACCAGGCCTTCCAGTCCTCCTTCCTTCCAGTCATGCAGGGTTACCTGCCATCCTTACAACACCTCCTCCTGTTTCATGCTGTATGTTTCCCTCAAGAACATACCTGTTGCCCCCACCTGGATGCCTTCTTCACACTGAATCCTTTGCTCTGTTTACCTTCTGCTCCACAGTTTAGTTTAGTTAAATCTGCTCTTCTCTCTTCTATGAAGACTTTTTTGACTTTATCAAGTAAAACTGGTCCCTTCTTTATAGCCCCACTGTATCATACATATATCTATATAGATATACCATATATATTTCTACATAGTATCTGTAACATTTTATTTTATTTTTTCTTTCTCTTCCTTTTCCCTTCACTCCTTTCTCCTTTCTCTTTCTTCTCTGTACCTACTCCAGCCTCAATGATTTAAAATCTGGTGAGGACAGGGAGTGTGTTAGATTTGCCTCTGCTTCCCATGTGTCTTGCACAGTCTGGCAAACAGGATGCATGCAGTACATTTTTTTTTTTTTTTAATGAATGGAGGAATGAATGGTGTTTGTGATGTATCTGTTCAAATTTCTTTCTAATGCCTTCAGAGATACATGTTCTCCCAGTTTTACCATTGCTTCCAGATTAAGTTATATTAAACATTTTGAGGAATAATTTAATAGATGAAATGTTACCTTGTTTTATTTTAATATCATTTTTAATTACTAGGGTGTTGCCCATTTTGTCATGTTGGTTTATTTTCATGAACTATAATTAAAATTTTTTTTAACCTCTAGAATCTTGGAGTTTTTTTTCACATTTTATATGGACTCAATTATTTTATTATGTAATGTTTGATTCTGAAGCATTTATATAACAAGGATAGCAAACTTTAGTTGATATATTTACTGCAATTTTTTTTCTTGCATGGTTGTTTATCTTTCTTTTGGTTTAAAGTAAAAACACTTATTCCTTAATAAAGATATATTTACATTTGGAATTTATTGTGATATGAGGGGGGACCCTCAAAAACTAGAACTTATTTATAAAAGATTGTGTATTTATTCTTATATGTTTAAATTTCAGCCACCTTCCAAGTACTCTCCATTTGCTGCACTACACCTATTGAGATGTTTTTTCTGCTGCTCAAAACAGTTTTTGAACTCATTGATTTTGATGTCTTTTAGTGCTTCTGCTGTATTTTGCTTTACCTCTCTCACATCAGCAAAATGTTTACCTTTGAGGACTTTTTTTCATCTGGAGAAACTAAAATGTCACTCGGGTGTTTCAGGAGAATGGGGGTGGGGTATGTGGGTTGTGCTGTTTTGGGTCAAAAACTGCTGAACACTCAGTGAGGTGTGGGCAGGTGTGCTTGTGAATCATCCATCATGAATGGGCAAATGTGTTGAAAGAGTTCAAAAAACTTCACTAAAGCCAAATGTAGCCTCTCACAATGATGCCAGCTGGTTCACTGATACAGAGGGGTTCCTAGAACACTCACCTAGTGAAGGAAGGTTATACTATTGCTACAAGGGGCCCACCCTCCAGAAGATAATTCTGCATTTTCTTGTGTCCCCCCTCATACATGCCATGGTTCTCTAAAGATGTCAGTTATTTTTGGGGCACCTAATAACTTCTCCTGGGCCAGTAGGTCTGCAGATCACTAGGATTTTGTGTGGTTTGGGAAGTGCTGTTCTAGAAGCCAGTATTATTCAGTACATGACAGCTTTTCAAATAGTTATAAAAAGTGGTAGATAAAAAGAATACCATGGTTTTCCTATTTCTGTATGTAAGAATGGTGTGCAAAAGAGATTGTTTTAATAATAGAAAAGTTACTTCAAAACAAGTTTGGATTAAAAATAAGCATATAGATTAAAAGGGAACTGGGAATCTGAACACAAGGAAAATAATTAACATTAGTGACCCAGAAGGAACATAACGCTGCAATGCTTATGAGATGTTAAAAACAGTAACAAGAACCCAAAAATTCAAAGCAGTTAGATATGCATGAAATTTTTGAAAATAAAAAAATAACATGACTTGTCAAATGCAAATGATACAACTGGAGGAAAATTATCAGGGAGATGTAGTTTGTTTTTGGTAACTCAGAAATGCAATAATGCTGAAAAGCAACCAGCCTAGTGAAAAAAGAATTAATAGATAAAAGCTTTAAGAATCTTACTCATACGCCCATGGCGAGACCAGGGGCCTTCTCAAGACTGAGCAGCATGAGAATGTTACCTGCTGAAACAGGTGCAATAAAATTACTGGGCTTAAAAATCACTTAAAATTACAGAACCAAATGAAATATCAGTAGCGCAGTGTCCAAGGAGCTGAGGGAGTGATTCTGTGACCTCTATTATACATTATTTAAAAAAATGCTTTTATATGCTACTTCAGTGACTTACAAAAATGAGCTATTTGTAAAAGGTTTCAGAACTCTGTAATGTTATTCTGAAAAACTTGAACAAAGATATTTGTTTGTAATGTTGGAATAGATGTTATAAATAAACTAAGATATTGTCTTTCACATGCAAATTATTACATATTTACCCACAAGAATGATCAGAGAAATAAAGCAATATATCATTTTGTGCATACATACATGATCAGTATCAGACATAATTTAATCTGAGGTTACAAAAAGCTGATTTTTAAAAGTATTTGGAGAAAAAAAAGGGGAAAAGTATTTGGGTGTGTCTTGTATAAGAAACATGAAATATAAAACAGAGAGATGAAGTGAGCTTTTCATATAACCAGTTATCTGGATTAGGAAAATGTGTTTCTATAGCAAGAGAATAAAATAAAAGTTTTTTTTTCCATATTTTCTTTAGCTTTAAAAACAGAAAAATTTTCAGTTCAGTCTTAAAATCTTCTAGAAAGAACAAAATTTGCAAAAGCATGTTGAAAGTTGATGAATTAGAGGAGCACTGAGAGGAATGGACAATATATTCTTCAGCTGAGTAATGCTAAGGAGATAGAGGTAACAGCTAGTGGTATGTCTAATAGGTGCATTATTTTAAAAGGCCAAAATAGTACGATGGTAATTGAATATGAAAAGGTGGGATAGTAGCAATAATGAAAACAAAAATTGAACAGAATGTCAGAAAAAGCTTATGAAAGTGTAACCTTCTTGGCTGAGGTAGTAGGTGTGGACTGGGAAATGAAATGTTCCTGAGAGGCTCTGCATTGGTCACGGTTTCATGAAAGGGCACAGAATCCACTGTGGTTAGTTTAAGTACAGAGGATTTTTTAAAAAAAGGTATTAAGGGTTTTTCAGAGCCATTAGGTAAGAAACTTTAGTTTGACCCTTTAAGAGGCAATGTGTCCCTGGCTGCTGTGGCTCAATGGATTGAGCGTTGGCCTACGAGCCAAGAGTCGCTGGTTCGATTCCCAGTCAGGGCACGTGACTAGGTTACATGGCAGGTCCCCAGTTGGGGGCATGAGTGAGAGGCAACCACACAGTGATGTTTCTCTTCCTCTCTTTCTCCTTTACCCTCCCTCTAAAAACAAATAAATAAAAAATAAATAAATAATAATTAAAAAAAGAAAAAAAAAAGAGGCAATGTGCAGGTAACCAGGAAGGCTACGGTCTTTTCTAAAATGAAAAGTAGCACATTCAAGGAAGAGTGGAGATCAGGAAGCTGCCTCAGTCTAACCACACACCTCCACAGTGGTGTCGGACAGCACGGACAAGAGAAGCCACCAAAAAGTGACCTCCATCTTCCTTCCACATTTAAAGCCTCCCACTAGGGCAGGCAAATGGCAGCACCTAAATCACACCCAGATTCCTAGCTCCAAGGGCCTCTAGGAAGTGGAGTCTTTATCTTTTTTGGCTTCTGCAGTATAGAAAGTCACACCAGACAGAGGTCAGAATGGGTAAAGAGTGCCTACCCAGGACACGCACTACAGACTTCATTACAAGAGAAAAGTTAAAGAGAAAACACATAAAACTGATAAAACCAGAAAAATCATTAAGAACTAGTTCTTCCTAAATTTCAACATCCATTGTCAGTTCTTTCCAAGTATCACAAAGGCTATATTATACAAAGATTTAAAAAACAACATTTGGAACAAGACTAAGAAATACGTTAAAGTTGCATATTTTTATTTGGAAACCTTTAATTTGAAACTGTGATGGTATTGCTCTGGTGCTACTTGTAGGAGGCAGCAAATAAGAAAGCAAGCTTTCTGGCAATGCTAGATTCTGCATGATCAGGTAAGGTAGCATTGTTTTAGGGAACTATGGTGATGATAGAAGGTCTAAAACCATCACTAAGAAGTCAGGCCAACACTAATTCTAACTGTGTTCATGTCAAATGATAGCTGGGTTTTCAGGCAATGTGGCAGAATTGTGGCCAATATAGTGATAAAGTTCCTTCTAGAAACACCCCTAAGTGTTCAATAAATCAATGTAAATACACTGTAGAGTTCTCACAACTGTTCCTGAAGGAACAGACAGGAAGTGGGAGCTGGAATGAGAACAGCTGGAACAAAAGCTACAGCCATTCTCAGGGTGTTCAGTGACCTCAGAGGCTTGTTTCAATGGCTGAATGTGGCCTGGACCAGGATTTGGATTCTCAATATACAAGACAGAGAACAAGACCCAAACATATACCTGAGACCCTGAAAGGGTGACACTTGCAGTTGAAGTGTGGGCTACAAAGCAGTCTGCCTCTGTGGGAAGATATCAACCTCTGGCTAGGAGAAAAGAAGTCTACCCAGAGAATTGGTAATTATACACCTGACATCACATGCAAATTCAAACTATCTGCATGGTAATGAGGTGGCCCAGGATCATGAATAGCAACTGAGGAATCTTCCTCTCTTTTCTTATTACCATATAGCTCCCATCTCTTTCTTTCTCTTGTATTTCATCATTTTGGTTAAACAGGCCCAGTCTTATTATTCTTTTGGTACCAAACTACTCCTTTGTAGACATGTGTTGTTCAATTCTAAGCAAGTGGAGTGACTGATCATGGTAAGTTGATCTCTAAGGGTCACACTAATGGCTAGAAACAGGACACTGGAAACAGACTTGGCTTCTCATACTGGCTCCATCTTTGTGTAAATTGGAGTATGTTTCCTAATTTCTCTGAATATTAGTTTCTTCATCAGTTAAATAGGGATAATACTAGCATCAACCAATGAGAAATTCATCTCGAGCACTTATCACATGCTAAGCACATGGTGAATCTTTAATAAATGTTAGCCATGTATCAGCACCACCAATGAGCAAACCCTGTATGATCTAAATTTCTAAATTTCAAGGATTCTATGCACTTTACTCTCTTTACAAAAAGTACAAGTGAGCATAATAATTTAACTCATTGATTCTCTGATTTTAAAATTTCTCTGTTGACTTCTGCAGGAGATTTTTAGGTGATTAATTATCTTTTTACATTGAATTGGTTATAAAGCAAATAGAACAAGTCTGGTTATAAAGCAAATAGAACAAGTCAACATATTTTTCTGTTTATATTTCTCTACAATCTCAAATAACTCCTTGCACATTAGATAAGGACTCATTATGTCTTCCAGAGCTTTCTGATACAACTTATAGCACCTTGCATTATAGAAGGTGCTTATACATTTGATTTAAAATTGGATTGATATGTAGTGTGTTAGAATCTACCCTTAACAGAGGTGGCAGGGATTTTAATGGTCTAGTTTGACTATCTAGTTGATATCTTATTCCATCTGTATGTTGTTCTCAGACCAAAGTTATCCAGCTCCCGTCTGTAAATCTCAATGATGTAAATTCACTGTCTTATAAGGCAGTGCATTGCTGTTGTGACTTCTATGCCTCTGAGAATTTGATGAGGATGAGTCCTCTCCCTGAGCTCACCTGGAGGCCAGTCTCAGCACTTCCTCATATACCCTAATAGCAGGTCCAATTACACAAACCTCAGTCAGCAAAGTAGATTGTATAAATACTTCCAGTGGTGGTGGTTATGCAATACTGAAGAGGATTTAATTAAAAATTTAATTAGAATCCTCATTAGACATCTTTGAGTTCCAAAGTCCCTTTGTAGACATTTTAGCAATGTTACCTCTTTTACTTTTTACCCTCTCTTCTTTCCCCAAATTTAGTCTCAGAAATTCCTACATTTTTATAGCAATCCAGCTAAGGTTCTCAGCTAGAGTAGCTCTCTCTAAACCAAAGCCCTTTAGCAGGAGGAACTCATCTTCTTAGAAAGATGGCAGTGACGATCTGTTCTTTCCCAGGCATTGGTCTAAAACAACCAGTATGGCGTAATTGCTCTTTTCAGCTCAGGTGATCTATCAAAATATTTGCCCAACTAAATAGGGCCTCTTTTTTTGGAGTAGGGGGCCATGGGCAGGAGAAAGGCATGTGTGCAGAGGGACATAGTAATTGGGCTGTAAAAAAAATATGATTTTCTTCATATTACACCTAATTTACAATATTAGGTGATTGAATGTTCTAAAAAGAGTAGTTATATTTCATTAAGTGCCTAACTGGCTCCTAAATGGCAATTAAAATGTTTTAGAACCACTTTATTGAGCTATAATTCACATACCATAAAATTCACTCTTTTGAAGTGTATAGTTCAATGAATATTAGTATGTTCTCAATCATCACCACTTATCTAACTCCAAAACATTGAGGTTGACAGAAGTAGGCTTACAGTTGAGAGTACATGAAACACAGTTTATTCTTGTATTATTTACTTATTATTGTATTTATTATTATTAACCTATTTTTTCCCACCTCTGTATTTCTATTTTCTTCAAAAGAAACCCTTTACCCATTGTCAGTCAATCCCCATTGCCCCCTCTCCCTAGCCCTTGGTAACCACTAGTCTACTCTCTCTCTCTATGGATTTGCCTGTTTTGGACATTTCATATAAATGAAATCATATAATATTTGTTTCTTTGTGACTGGCTTATTTCACTTAGCATGATGTTTTCAGGTTCATCTATATATCAGTACTTATTTTTATGGTCAAATAATATTCTGTTGTATGAATATACCATATTTTGTTTATCCATTAGTTGACTGACATTTGGGTTGTTTCCACTTTTTGATGTGAATGAATGATGTTGCTATAAACATTCATGTGCAGGCCATTGTATGACAGGTGTTTTTGTTTCTCTTGGTATATACCGAGGAGTGAGATTGCTAGGCCATATGATAATTTGGTGTTTAATTTTATGAGGAACTATCAAATAATTTTCAAAAATTTATTTTTCTTTTATTGATTCTAGAGAAAGGAGAAGGGAGAGAGAAAGAGAGGGAGAAAAACATCAATGTGAGAGAGAAACATTGATCGGCTGCCTCTTGCACATGCCCCTACTGGGGACTGAATCTGCAACCCAGGCATGTTCCCTGATGGGAAATCAAACATGTGACCTTTCAGTTTGCAGGACAATGCCCAACCAACTGAGCCACACCGGTCAGGGCTATTAAACAGTCTTCCCAAGTAAGTAGCTGCATCATTTTACACTTCCACCAGCAACTGGGAATGTTCCAATTTTTCCATGCCCTCACCAACACTTGTAATTGTCTTTCTTTTTTATTATAGCCATCTTAGTAAGTGTGAAGTGGTACCTGATGGCTAATGATATTGAGCATCATTTTATGCTTATTCCTGTTTGTCTATCTTCTTTGGAGGAATATTTGTTCAAATCATTTGTGCATTTAAAATTGTGTTATATGCCTTGTTATTGTTGAGTTGTAAGAGTTCTTTTAATATTTTGAATACAAATCCCTTATCAGATATACAATTTTCAAACATGTTTTCCAATTCTGTAAGTTGTTCTAATAGTAATTTATGTTTAGTCAACACTTGATTTATTCAGGGATTAAAGCTTAAGTATGGATATCATCCAAACCTGCTGTTCCTCTCCTGGATTTATTCCAATTTGGAAGAAGCAGTGCTCACAGCATTCTGTAAAAAGAGTGCAGAGAAAGATGGGAGAAGAACCTCAATGTGCCTTGTAGAGAGCAGAGTATGTGTTCAGTTAACTTTGGCAAATGAATGCATAAAATTGATATATTTATTCTTGGTTCCCACTGCTACTCTGACTTGAGACTTTCAGAGCAATGATATCCATTTCATGGCCTAAAGACCCCCAGGGGGCGCTATGAAGTGTTGGACACATGCACTTGTTTTCAGATGTATGCTGTAAGCTGTCAACTCGACATTAAATGCACTAAAGCATAACACTTCTTACGGGTCAGTTTTCATGGTAAAAAGCAGTTCTGCGTTCTACACTTTAAGTCTGAGACTCACTGACTTAAGAGAAAGAAGCAGTTGTTTTCAGTGGGCCTGGGCATTTCCATATCATTTATACTATGGATTCTTATTTGGAGATTCACTTGGGATTTCATTTATTTCAATGCCTTTGACCTAGGAGTGGTTCCCTCAGGGAGGTTCACTGTCCCCTTGACCAAGCAAATAGCTGTGGTAAGAAGGGTCTGATGTCATGAGGGAGGAAGGCCACATCTGCCTACCTGTCAAATCAGCTGAACCTACTTGGGAGATGTCTGGAAGGAGAGATGATCCCAGACAGGCTGTCTTCATTTCCACATCACTTACAATCATCTATCAAGGTCATTTTGTAACTGACATTTGCCATAATCCCTTGTCAACATCTTGAGTGTTGACTTACAGAAAGAATCAGAATGATTAAAAAATGGGAAGAATCAAAGGAATTATAGCTGGGACAGCAGTTGAAACTAAGAAATCAAAGAAGGCATATGTTTGAAGGAAACAAGCTGGATAAGGGAAGAAGAACCAAGGGAAGCAGGACGGTTATTTGTAACTGGATATAAACAAGGGTCTAACCTTACACAGGTAGGGCTGGTCGGCCGGCCTGCTAGTGTTACTCAGCTCAGTTACCCATTCATGGCACTCACTCAGATGGTTGTGGGCATCATGTGTATGACACATGTATGGGTGTGGGTAGCTGCCAACTAGTGAAACAGGATACATATCTATGAGCATGCACAGTGGTCCCACCAGAGAGAGGGAAAAGAGAAGTTAAAAAAATTAGCATTCTTAGGAATTTAATGTGAACAAGCTTGTTGTCTCAGTCCAGGTTGAAGAAAAATATCTTAACACTAAACAGTCATTAATAATACCACTTTATAGTAGTAGTATTTATGAAATGCTTTTTCTATCCCCATGACTTACCACCGCAACACCTCCTGTGGCTCAGAGGTGAATTGACTATTCTGGCGGGGAGAAGGGGTAGGTCGCTGTTTGAAGCTAGGACTAAATTAGGCATTAAACATATGTACATCTCTTTAATTCCTATAAAAACCCTTCAAGGTTGGTATTATTATTATTATTATTAGACTGAGGAAAATTGCCCAAATCATTTGAGCAATAATGGTAGAATAAAACCATATCTCCCATACTCTAGAACCATATTCTTTCTACTCTATTATATTCTTAGTTGCCAATTCTAACTGATGAAGGGAAGTTCCCCAGAGTGAGGTGTAGGAGGAGGCTAAGCCCATGCCCAGTTATTCTGTCTGAGGCTGGTGGGGAGAGGAGGAGTAGCATATAATACAGAGCCAAGTGTCACAGAATGAGTGATTTATGACAAGCCTCATTTTTAAGGGACAAACGAAGACTTTCTATTATGTAATGGTCTACATTTTCGGGGAGTTAAGGTAGGACTCTGCCTTTTGGTAATACTTCCCCTTTTCCTCCCTTCTGTCCACAAGTATAATACCAGTGAAGGACACCAAAATATATCACCCCCAAATATGCCTCTTTGATCTAAAAATTATTTTGAAGTGAAGGCAATGAAGCAGCAGCAAATGCAATAAAAGATCTCTTTACCTTTCCTCTTTTTGCCTAAAGACAGGCTATAAGTTCTCCTTATCTTGTAGACAAACTCCCAGCAGCCAAGAAAGAGCACTTGAAAGGAATCTAAAGCAAACTTGACTCCATGAATTTCCTCACACATATTTACCTTCCCACCATTTGCTGCCCTTGGAAGCTTAAAACTGCTTTCCTCTGTCCTGCCATTTCTCCTTAAATGTAGTGCTCTTTGTTGGAGATACAGTATAAGCCAGAGTTCTAAGTTGCGACTGAGTTACTTTTTACAAGGTTTCTCCCATGTGACATGAACTGTGCATGTTGATAAACTGTTTTTCTCTTGTTAAACTGTCTTTTTGTTTAAAAGTCCCAGCTAAAAACTCAAGATGGGTAGAGGTAAAGTTTTGCCTCCTCTACAAGAGCTAATTCTCTCTCTCTCCCCCCTCCCCCTCCCTCTTTCTCTCCCTCTCCCTACCTGCTTTTTTATTTTGCAAGTTCCCTTTCTTAAAATGACATCCTTTCCTTACTTGAAAGGTATGCATCAAGGAAACATGTAATGTAGCAGAAATATATTTGCTTTGTGTGTGGCCAATCAGTGCAGAGCTGGCAGATTGGTCGATTCTCAACAGGGATCTGGCAGCTTGAATCATCGTAGACAGATGACAGCAGGATCACTGCTCCTTTCCTCTCACTGAAAGGATGAAAACAGTTAACCAGATCTATACCTCAAACCATACTTCCTGTTTCAGTTTCTGAATGACAAAGACTGTCTTCCTCAGTTTTCTGCTTTTTCTTCTGTGTTTAATTTTCAGTTTTCAGGATTGGGTTGATAGATTTAAATCCTTGATATTTATATATTTAAAAGTCCTTTTGGCTATAATTTTGTTTTGCAAATTATAGCTACTATGTACATATTCATGTTTTTCTCTATTAGGTTTTCACACACAGAAAAACATCAGTCATATATTAGAGTCCTAAGGAGCTCATCATTTCTGAGTGTAAAGATTGTGGAAATCTTTGGCTCAGAATCTCAGTGAGTCCCCAACTTACTGCACCATTTCACTTTCCAGTTCCTATTGGCATCAACTCCACGGCAGGGAAACCTTGAGTTCTTTGATCTTGTCTTTCTCCAAAATCGATCCTACAATGTAATTACAAACATAGTTGCAGAAAGAATACTTAAAAGATTATTCACACGCATTTTAGTGGCACAGTCAGTGAACGAATCACCCCATTGAAGGCGAGAGTTCCTGCTGGAACAGACAAATTCAGGGAGTGGAAGAGAGGACTGGACATCCCGGTGCATGCTCCCATTATCTACCACAAACTTGCTGTTTTTTACCTTAGCTTGGCTTCATCCCTTCACAGGCAAATTGAATAAGCTGGACTGAACTAGTGATTTTTCACAATTTATTTTAAAACAAACAAGCAAAATAGAACCAGAGGCAAAGAAACAAGGAACAGACTGACAGTGACCACAGGAGAAGGGGGAGAGGGAGAAGGTGGGAAAGAAGGGCAAAGGTCTAGTCAATGAACTAATATAAATGACCCATGGACATGAACAACAGAGTGGGGATTGTGGGAGTGGGGGGACAGTTGAGAGCAATGGGGAAAATTGGGACAACTGTAATAGAACAACAATAAAAAAATTAAAGAGAAATCTTTATTTCCATGAAGTTTATGCAAAGCTATGCATACAAACAAAATCAAAAGGTTGATATGATGGGGAAGGAGTGGAGATGTCTTTTGCAGTTCTGGGTCACTAAGCCTGGCTGCCCACAAACTTCCTCCCTGTTCTGTGACAGTTTTCTATGATTTATTCAGTCTCTCGCTGATTGGATAGGAAAGGCGACTTACATGGGTCCAGCTGAAATGGTATCCATCAACATTAAACACGGGCATGATATAGAAATACAGATGATTCATCAATTTTCTCATGGTTGGATCACTCCTATAGGTTAGGAGAACCTAAAAGACAAAGGTGACAGTGTTCTTATAAATTGATTCCAAATACAGATTTAGAAAAAAAAAGAATTCTTTCTCTCCATGGGAATACTAAATATGCTGGGTTAAAAAGCAACAAGATAATATGAACTATCCTCTTTGACATTTGTCTCAAATTTTATATTATGAGTAACATTTTAGCAAAGGTAGCGAAATATTAATTGGGCAGCCTCTTGCAGTATTTCAGATACGGCTAAATTTTAGGTTGATTAAGAAAACAATAATTTTGTATAATCAGTTCTTTATAAGATTTCATTCAACTGTGGACAAAATAATTACCTAAAATATTTTGATATCTTTACATGATACATCATAACACAAGCTAGTGATATATGTCACTTAATTGTCTGTCTAACTGGTACCAGATTCAAGCCTTAGAACTTATTGCATGGACACTTGGATGCATGGATCTCTCCTGATTTTTCTATAAAAAGCTTAATGAACAATATAACATCTCTGTCATCTTGTTATTGTAACTGGGTTTTACTAATACTGTGTCTGACCCCAAATCTGAAGATTCTGCACTGTAGACTTGGCCTCAAGTAGAAAGATATTGAATGTACCAAGTCAAGACATTTTGTCATACCACCCCTTTTTTAAAAAGTTTTTTTTAAAGTATATTTTATTGGTTATGTTGTTACAGTAGTCCCAATTTCTTTTCCCTTTGCTCCCCTCTGCCCAGTACCCCCTTCCCTCCAGCAATCCCACCCCCCTTAGTTCATGTCCATGGGTCATGCATATAAGTTCTTTGGCTTCACACTTTCCTATATTATTCTTAACTTCCCTCTATTTGTACCAATCGATTATGCTTCTTAATCCATGCACCATTTCCCAATTTCTGTCCCTCCCCCCTCCCAGCTGATAATCCTCCAAATGATCCCCATACTATGATTCTGTTCCTATTCTGGTTTGCTTAGTTGGATTTTGTTTTTATTTTTTAGATTCAGTTGTTGATAGTAGTAACTTTGTTGTCATTTTAATGTTGATAATTTTGATCTTTTTCTTAAGTAAGTCCCCTTGAAATTTCATATAATAATAGCTTGGTGATGATGAGCTCCTTTAGCTTTATCTTGTCTGGGAAGCACTTTATCTGCCCTTCCATTCTAAATGATAGCTTTGCTGGATAGAGTAATCGTGGTCATAAGTCCTTGCTTTTCATCACCTTGAGTACTTCTTGCCAGTCTGTTCTTGCCTGCAAAGTTTCTTTTGAGAAAGCAGCTGAGAGTCTTATAGGCACCCCTTTGTAGGTAACTCTCTGCTTTTCTCTTCCTGCTTTTAAGATTCTCTCTTTATCTTTCACCTTTGGCATTTTAATTATGATGTGTCTTGGTGTGGTCCTTTTTGGGTCTAGGTTGTTTGGGACTCTCTTTGCTTCCTGGACTTGTAAATCTATTTCCTTCACCAAATATGGGGAGTTTCCCTTCATTATTTTCTCACATAAGTTTTCAATTTCTTGCTCTTCCTCTTCTCCTCCTGGCACCCCTATGGTCCAGATGTTGGTATGTGTAAAGTTGTTACAGAGGTTCCTAAGCCTCTCCTCATTTTTTTCAATTTGTCACAGAGGTTCCTAAGCCTCTCCTCATTTTTTTCAATTCTTGTTTCCTTATTCTGTACTGGTTGACTGTTTTTTTATTCCTTATATTCCAAATCATTGATTTGAACCCCAGTTTCCTTCTCTTCACCATTGGTTTTATGTGGATTTTCCTTTGTTTCATTTAGCATAGCCTTCACTTCTTCTCTTATGCATTTGCCATACTTAAGCATATCTGTCAAACCTGTGAGCATCTTTATCACCAGTGTTTTGAATTCTGCATCTTTTAAGTTGGCTATCTCCTCATCTGTTAGGTTGGCTATCTCCTCATCGCTAAGTTCTCTCACCGGAACCTTGATTTGTTTCCCATTTTGGGCCATACTTCTCTGTCTCCTCATCTTGACAGGCTCTGTGTTTGTTTGCCTCTGTGTCTTAGGTAGAGCTGTCACACCTGTTATGTTGTAAGGGGTGGAGCCTTAGGTATTCATCAGTAGAGTGTGACCTGTTTCACCATGTTGTGGCGCTGTGTTTGGGGGAGGGGTCTGAATGCTCAGCATTCACCCCTTTTCCAGGCACTTCTCCCACTTTGTATGGGACTGGCGCATCTCTATTTGTTGCACTGATCATCGTTCCCAGAGTGGGTGGTTCTGTGGATTTTCTAGGACCATGGGAACCCTTTAAACAAGCAGTCTCAGCTGAGAGACTGGCAGTTTCTTCCTCCGCCCCAACTCCCACTGGTTTGCACAAAAGCAGTGAGGCTTTATTTTCCCTGGCTCTAGGACTATGAGCTGCGCGGTCTGGTCTGGTGATGGGAGCGTTCCCCACGTGTCCCTGCTGACTTTAAAAAACATGTGACCAGGCTTTCCACTGGCCTGCCACTGCTGCTGCTGCTATCGCCACACTGCTTCCTTGCCCCAGCTCCGCCCCTCCTTTCTTTCTGGATGAGTATTTCTTCTTTAGATCTTTGTTTGTTGGACTTCCATGCAGCTCAATTTTCTGGAACTTCTGGTTGTCTCTAGTTTTGATGTAGTTGTATTCCTTCTTAGTTGTGGAGGGAGACGCAGGGTGTCTAGGCCTCCATCTTCAAAAAGTTCTTTTTGATGCATGTTTATGTATAAAGTATCTTAGAAAAACACATAGGAATTTTATAACATGGCTGCCCCTGGGAAGCGGGACTGGGGGACAATGTACAGGAAAGAGAATCATCTTTAACTTTATATGCATTTGAATTGCAATTCAAAATAAAATAATTCTTAAATATTATGGAAATACTTTCTTGGAAAACTTAATGCTTAAAATTTCAATCTTCCTTTACACTTAAGTAGAATTTCTGAATCTATCATAAGTAGCATTCTGTATTTATATGGTGAGAATTCTTTTCATAGAGAGCAATCCAATAATACAAGTTATTATTAGAAACTATCACTATACTAGAGAGAATAATAAGAATATAGGGATATATTTAAGAACATAAGAGTTAGTAAATACAATTTTATTAAATATAAATATGGGGTCAACACAAGTTGATAAATGTTAATGTAATTTTCTCCTTTTCTCCTTTATTGAAGGCTCTTTAATAATTTTTTGGCCAAATAGCTTTGGTAGAACTTTCATATATGTTTGAATTTCCATTAATTGTTTAATTTTCTAAACTAGAGAAATATCTCTGATATACAGTCAATTGTACATACCTAGGAATTTTGTTTTTCTCTAATAAATGAGGATTCCCCAGTGCTTGCAGGAAATCTCATGTTAGAGATGGCAGTGACAGAGCTTTATGGTTAGTGACATTCCTTCCTTAAGTGGCTTTCTATGCCACTCTAGAGAGAAAGAAGAGATGGAAGAAAAGGTAGCTGGGGCAACAAGGCAGAAAAGAAAGGGGTAGGGAAAAGGCATGGTAACATATTCGAATAACACTAGAATGTTGGCTCATTTGTCCCAGTCTAAGCTGGGGAAGTCTCACCTTTTCCAAGCATGGATTACAGGTCATGTTAGCACCTAACCATCAGACTATGCTAGAGATTTTCATGAGAATGTTCTCTTATCCTGCCTTCTTCTCCTTCAATGCAAGTGACCACCATACTTTTATATGTAAAAGAATATTGGTAACTTCCTTTTTAAAAATTACAATATATTTTAAGTAAATACAGGAAGTACAGAGGAGAATATAATATCTATCTGCCCTCCAACCACATCTTTCCATATTTATCAAATCTTTTGAGAAATTGTATATAAAACTAAAGCTTCCTTTTAATAACGCTATGATTCCATTTTCCTCCCCTCCACCAAGGTAACCACTGTCCTAAATTTGATATTATTTTTCCCATGCATGATTTTGTTTTGCTACACATATGCATATATAGATTCATAAACAATATATATGTGTATGCTTTGAGATTTCATGCATCAAGGTGTGTCAGTCTTCAGTCTGCTGTTCTCCCCAATATATTTCTGACACTAAACTGGTGATTTATTTAATTTAACTATACAGTATTCTATTATAGGTAAATAAACAATTTGTTGATGAACAGTTAGGCTGCTTCTGATATTTCATTGTTACAGTATTGCAACGAACATTTTTGCACATTTCTCCAAGACATGTGAGAGTTTTTGATGTTATATATGTAGGACTGGATTTGTTGAATCATAGGTTTACATGCCTTCCACTTTACTAAATATTGTCATTTTCTCTCTAAATACTCTCATGTGCAGTGAATTAGAGTTCCCATTGCTCTACAATCTTACCAACCCTTGATATTGTTAAACTCTTAATTAAAAAAAAAATTAAGGGTATGAAATTGTTCTGTTGTTTAATTCATATTTCCCTGATTAGAAATTATATTAAATAGCCTTTTATATAATAATACACTATTCTGAATATAAATTGCTCACACATACTTTTATTCATTTTTCTATTAAACTTTTCTTAATTCTTATATTCTATTAATCCATTGGTTATGTGTATCATGAACATCTTCCTTTCTTGAAACATATTGTTTCCTATTTTCATCATGTCCTTGTACAAAGATTATTTTCACCATTTAATGTACAGTATTCATTCTAGACCCCCCCGTGATAGGTGAAAATCCATGAAGTAGGAACCTTACATTTATTTTAGTATATATATTTTAAGGCTTTATAAACCATTCCCACACACTTATAAACCATTCCCAGTCCCTTATTAACCTTTTCCACACTTTTATAAACACTACTTATATTCTTAAACATATTCTACACTCTCAAACCTATGTAACTTTAACAACATATGTATACTGTACCACAAAACCCCGCTATATAGTGAAAAATCCATGATAAATAATTAAATATAATATTTAAAAAAACCCCGCGATACAGTGAGGCCGCAATAAGTGAACTGCAATATAGAGAGGGACTACTGTATGTTTTCTTTGGGAACCTATCTTTGCTTACGATCATAAAGATATCCTATATTTTCTCCAAAAAGTTGTTTTCAAGTTTGTTTTTCAAATATAGTCCTTAAACCTCCTAGAAATGATTTTTTACATAATGTGAGGTTGGAATTTATTAAATAGTTATTTTTTCATTATAGAAGACCAATTGTGCCACTGTATTCATTTGGATGGTTTGTCTTTTCCTTAGTGAGTTAGCATGTTCTCTGCCAAACATCAAGTTTTCATTTAAGGAATTGCCTTAATGCACTTTGGTGATATAAAACCAAGCCACACTATGGTTTATATAGATTTTGTTGAGTCTGGTAGATGTGTCCTCCCATGTTGTTCCACTTCAGACTTGTCTTGGCTATTTTTTACCCTTCCTTCTTTACATTAATTTTAAAGTCAAGGTTGAGCACATTAAAGATGTTTTGCCCTATCCTAGGTTGTTGTTTATATTTTTGTCATTAACAGATATTGAATTTTAGCAAATAATCTTTCTTTATATATTAACATCATATATTTGTTGCTATGATAAACTTCAATAAGTAATTTTCTATTGTTTAATCATCCCTCTATTCTTGGTATAAGTTCACTTGGTTATAATATGTATTCTTATTGCATTGGTTGGGTTCAGGTTGCTAATAATTACATCTATATTCCTGAGTGAGATAGGCCTATAATTCTCTTTCTTATTTTGTCCTTGTCTGGTTTCAGTTTAAGGATTATGTCACTCTATTATTATTTGGGGAGTAAACCATCTAGGCTTAGAGCAGAAATTAATTAAATATAAAACAAAGATTCAATAGGGAAGATATATATCCTTTGCTTTCTTTTTCATTGATTTTTTTTTGTTTTCTTTTGTTGACTCTTTTTTTCTAATTTTTTTTACTTGAAAGCTAGGCTCATTAATTTGGAGATCTAATTTTTTTCTAGTGTATTTTTTTAAAACTATACATTCCCCTTCAGTACTATATTAGCTATATTCTAGGTGTTTTGATACATAATAATTGTTTTCATTTAGTTGTTAATATTATTTTTTCTTGATTTCTTTAAACCATGAGTTATTTACAAATATTTTATATGTTAAAACATGTAAATATTCTTTTTAAAGTCATATTTTATAAATAATTTTTAACAACTGCATTATAACCAAAGAATATGGTCTATGTGATACAGATTCTTTGGTATTTCTTAAACCTTGCTTTGTGGACTAGTACAGAGTTAAGTTTTACAAATATTCCAATTATGCTTAAAAGGAATATGTATTCTCTACTTATTGGGTATGGATTCTGTATGTGTTTATTAGATTATTAGAATAATATATTAAGTAAGAAAGCTGTTTTCTAGTATTCTATTCTTAAGTGGACTTGATTTCCAAGACTTGCCAAAATGTGTTTTTCCTCTGGCAAATAAATGGTGTCAGTGTATTGCACATGCCATATTTGTGATTTTTGTAACTCTAGAAACTGTACCCATTCTTCTGGTCAAAGTGAGAGTGATTATACTATGATGACTATTCAGCACTGAGTAGGGTGATTGAGAGACCTCCTTGCTTGAATGCTTTAAGTAATAGGACATAGATCATTTCTCTTTTATGGTTTAGGCAGAGTATCTAGAATAAAGTTGACTATGTGACTTTCTATTTCCTATCATTCTAACATATGTTAACCATAAAGGGGTGTGTTTTCCTTCTAATATGTAGGATTCTTTTTAGCTATCCATTCACACCATCTATGCACACAGAAAAGGAGATGCTTACTAATTAAATTCCATCTGGGCTTTACAAGTTTAATTTCTTGACTACTATTATTACTGATAAGGAAGATGTAGGTAAGTCGTGATCTGAAAGCCAGTCACAAAACAATGCACCACACGCCTCAGTGTGGCAGTCTCTAGGTACTACACTCACCTTCATCCATTTATTTAAAAATACTTCACTGAAATGGATTTTTGTTTTAAAATAAAAGATATCAAAGAAACTTTGAATATTATCTTCTGCTAGGAAAATTATATGTTTGGTATTAGGTTATGATTTATTTGGTTGGATGTTGTTTCTTTAGAGCCCCATAATAGCCTGAAATGTTGGGGTATTTTTTCTTTTTTTTGAGGATCAGTGTTACTGGCCTTTTAAAATTAGTTTTAAAATTTTCCATTATTTTTTTCCCCTCTAGAGTCATTATGGAGGACCTGAAAATAATAACCGCACAGTAAGTGGAGGGCATATTGGGAGAAGTAGGCACGTTCCAATTGAAGCCAAAGGAAAAAGTCATAGTCACCAGTCAAGTTGAAGAATATCTTCACCTGGACTGGAGTGGAATAAAATTATTTAGGATGGAAAAAAGTTGTAGCACCTAAGTGAGTGCATCTTGACACAAAAGAGGTATTTAAAGTTTAATACTAAGAGAATTAATTACAGCAGGAGAGTTTCCAGAGGAATTTTTAAAAGGGAACTTAATCTGTAAAGGTATTTGACATCATGCTATGAGAAGCTTGTTAAATACAAGGTGGTAACTAAATAATAGTTTGAAAGCAAAGTGAGCAAGAGGCTCTGTGAATAAAAGATGGAGAATTAGAAAAATCATATGCTACTCTTATAAATTCTAGTTTAAAATGTTTTAAAAATTTCAACTATGATTGACATCAAATATTATATTAGTTGCAGGTGTAGAAGCATAGTGATTAGACATTTATATAATTTATAAGGTGATCATACTGATAAGTCTAATATTCACCTGGTACCATACATAGTTATTACAATATTATTGACTATTTTCTCTATAATGTACTTATAATACATCCCCGTGACTATTTTGTTACTGCCAATTTGTACTTCTTAATCCTTTCACCTTTTCCATTCAGCCTCCCAAACCTCTCCAGCTGGCAACCATCAGTTTATTCTCTATATCTATTTGTTTCTTTCTGTTTTGTTTGTTCATTTATTTTGTTCTTTATTTTCCACATGTAAATGAAATCATATGGTATTTGTCTTTCTCTGACTTATTTCACTTAGCATAATACCATCTAGGTTCATACATGTTGTCACAAATAGTAAGATTTTATTTTATTTTATGGCCGAGTAATATTTTATTGTATATAAGTACCACATCTTCTTTATCCAGTCATCTACTGATGGACACTTAGATTGCTCCTTTGTCTTGGCTATTGTAAATAATGCTGCAATGAACATAGGGATGCATGTATATTTTTGAATTAGTGTTCTGGGTTTTTTTTTTGTTTGTTTGTTTTTTTGATAACTACCTGGAAGTGGAATTGCTGGGTCATAAGGTTGTTTTATTTTTAACTTTTTGAAGAACCTCCATACTGTTTTCCATAGTGGTTGCACCAATTTAAAATCCCATCAACAGTGCAGGAGGGTCCCTTTTTCTACACATCCTCACAAACATTTGTTGTTTGTTGATTTAGTATGAATGCCATTCTGACAGGTGTGAGGTGATATCTCATTGTGGTTTTTATTTGTATTTCTCTGATGATTAGTGATGTTGAATATCTTTTTATATGTCTATTGGCCATCTACACTCTAGCTGTTTTTATACTTAACTTATACTTAGAACCACCTAGAGATGAGTGATATAACAGGGCAGGTGATAATTAAAAATTTGTATTTATTAATCTGTATTTGTTAATAAGAGATACAAATAAATATATGAAATATTTTGTGTCACCAGGTGTGACACACACCTGACAGGTGTGAGGTGATATCTCATGTTGGCACTGCCAACATTCACTTCTCAGTATACAGCCACAGGAACTTATTTAAACAAATTTACATCATAAATGAGAATTGTGGTTGTGATGAAAAGGAGGAAGATGTTCTAGAAGAAATGATGCTGTCAACATTTCACATTAAAGAAACACATAGATATTTTATGATGTTGAAAGGGCAAAGGAAAAAAACATTGCAAGCTGATCCAAGGGGCATCTGTAAAGTATCAACAATAAAAAAGGATGCTCCCTTCATGTTGTAAGTCATATAATGAGAAGACAAGCACTATTTAACTACCTGTCATAGTTTTCTTTTTTTTTTTACAAAGATATAGGTCATTTTAATTGTTAATATTTCTAATGTTTTAAATTGCAGCATAATAAAGATCAGGTTTACTAGTTTTTGGTCATTTCCCTACATATTTATAATGGAGTAAGAGAGTTTTTAATCTTTTGACAAAAATACATAAAGGTAATAGAATGAACGTAACTTTCCTCATTGATTATTTTTTTCTTTAAGGTATATTTTATTGATTATATTTTCACAATAGTTCCATTTTCCCCTTTGCTCCCCCCTTCCAACATCCCCCTCCCCTCCCATTGATTATTAAGATAAGAGTTTGATGGCTTCAGGTGGCATGGTCACTTTCACAGTTCTGCACTACTGTGCAGAAAAATTGAGGCCTGCCTGTATAAACAGTGCTTGGAACATTCTCAAATATTGGATAGTGGAGTACAAGGGATGAAATGAATTTCAATCTAATTAAATTGAACAAACATTAATATAGACCTTGCTATGTACAAAACATTATAAATTAACTAAAGAGGGAGAAGAAACTAGGTTGATGGATGCAGAATATTAAAGCAAAGACTGGGGAGTGGGGGAAAGGATGGGAGAATATGTGGAGTTAAAGGTACTAAAAGGCTGGTAGAAAAAATTAAAATATTATAATTACTTGGAATGTTAGTGAAAAAGTCAGACATTTCAAAAAACATAGCTCATTTTTATATGATAAACTGTTTTTTTATGACATGGTTAAGAACAAAGACTTAATTGCTTACTTAACCGAACTCATTAAATGTTTGATTTGGGCTTAGTAACTCAATAATTTATTCCCTGTCTTTTGGCGTGTTTTATACACACAACTTAAATTCTCTTCTTTAAAAGGTTTATTTTCTTTTTAGTGATACATTTCTTAACAAAACTTCAATTGAGTTTTATACTTTTTGAGTTTGTTATATTTTTAGCTTTAATAATCACCAAGACGTATAAGACTGAAAAAGATGGTTATCCAAAAGGAGTATTCCTTGGGAAGCTCTCAGATTGTGGGAGTAAGCACCTCCCCTTTCTGGGAAGACTTCCAAGTGGGAGGACTTTTTCCACAACCACAGCTCTAAGTCTTCTGAGAGCTCCGTCCTTTACACACCCACCACAGCCTCCAAGTATTAGACTAACCCAGCTCGCAGTCATCAGCTGGTTCTTAGAAAATAACTGCCTTCCCTTAAGTCTCTTATTTCTATTTTTGGCTATTGAATTATCTGCAGAATACATCTGAATCACATGCCAGATTTTGGTACCAGGCCACCACTGGAGCCCAGTATAGATGGGCGGAGTCATGTAACGGAGGTGGTTTTTCTGTGTAATCAGGCTGGGCCAGGAAGGCTGAGGTTTCACACTATATAAGAGCAGAAGAATACTGTGGCTCACCGGGGAAATGAAGCAAGGTTTTCTCTTTCTCCTCTCCCTCTCCTTGCCTCTTTTTTCCCTTCCTTCTTTTTCCTTTCCTTTCCTTTCCTTTCCTCTTTCCTTTCTTTTTTTGTTTCTTTCTTACTCTTTTTTTTTTTTTTTTTTTTTTTTGAGGTGCTACCTTTCTGTAACAAGATCAAATTAGATCCACTTGTACATTATACTTCAAAGTTGGGAAGAACTTTCCATTTCTGAACATTACTGTCCCAATTCTCCTGTGGATCATATTCTCACAATCCCTTGCTTTATTTGTGGTCTACTAATGAATTAAATAGCATACAACCACTGATTCTAAAATACCTGTAGGAATAGATGTCTCAAGCATAAATGAATGTAGTTTGAGAATAAAATGTATTCAGTTTTGGCTGGGTTAAATATTCTTGTTTTAAAATAATCACATTTAGTTCTATTTAATATAAAAAATTGGAAAATTGAAAAAGAAACATAAACAAGAAAATAAAATCACCCACAATCCTTTTAGCATTTAATGTATTTCTCATGTATATGTATGTCATATAGATTTTACAACATTGAAATGATAATGTCCATGCTGGTTTTATTTATTTATTTATTTTGGTGGCTATAGCAGCATGTCGTGGACAGTTTCTCACATCAATAATGACTACTCTAAAATATTTTATTAAGTCAGGGCTATCATTCATTTCCTTTATAACTTCTCCTTTGCTTTTATGCTTGGAAATGTCTTCCCCACTTTGAAATCAAATAAGTATTTCTGAGTTACTTTCTAAGTATTCTATGAATAACAACTATTGTCATGTTTCCCCCAGCAATGTAAAATTATTCGAGACAAAAATTAAGTGCTGTACATAACTCTGGGCCATTTAGTACCAGCCATGGCTTGAGATATTCAATTCAGGAAACTGACAATTTCAAACTCTCAGAAGTGAACAAGGCCCCAAATTGCCTCATTCAATTGGAGATGATCCTGAGATATGAAGCAAATACTATTCCATATGTATTGGAAACAAAGAATTAAGTAGCCTTTCCATGGTTAAAAAAAAGAAAAAAGGGCTGTGGCTAAACATTACTTGGCTACCCTATATAAAAGTCCAACCATTGTTAATATAATCAAAATGGTTTGTGCAACATCGGTGTGACCTGGCAGCAAAGGAGAGTGGACTGGAATGAGCATGCATGAACCATGACAACTTCACTGTACTATTCAGTGGGGGTGGTAAAAGCCTTTGAATGAGCATATGAACTGTGTGGCTGTTGCATTCAAAATGACTGAGAAGTCATCAAATTTTGCATTAAGCTTGAATATTCCACTGTGGAAGCTATTCAGGTGATTCAAAAGGCCACAGCTATGGGCAACTGGTGATTGGCAGCTTCATCACGACAAAGTGCCTGCTCCTGCATCACATCTTGTGCAGAGTTTTTTTGCAAAACATCAAATCACCCAGGTGACTCAGCCCCACTATAACCCAGATTTGTCACCCTGTGACTTCTGGCTTTTCCCAAAACTAAAATCACCTTTGAAAGGGAAGAGATTTCAGGCCCTCAATGAGATTCAGGAGAATATGATGGGGCAGCTGATGGTTACTGGGAGAACTGTGTGAGGTCCCATGGTGCCTACTTGGAAGGGGACTGAGGCATTATTGTCCTGTGTACAATGTTTCCTGTATTTTGTATCTTCTTCAATAAATGTCTTTTTCATATTACATGCTGGATATTTTCTGGACAGACCATTGGGTGTGTCTATATTACTATGTCTGAACTTGTGCCAAAACTTCAATGGTGAACTGTTACACTCTTTCATTCTTTCCTGTTTCCTCTTATCAGATTAAGTAATAAAACAAGAAAAGTACTTAGAAACAGTTTTTTTAATGGTGGGCAAAAATCACTGATATTTATTCCTGGATGTCTTCTGCCCAATTAAGCCTGTGAATCAGATATTCAATCATTTTAGTTGCTCACTGAATTTCTTTAATCTCTCATCAGAGAGTAGTTCATTCTTTTGGCCCAAGAGAATAAAGTTGCAGGAGAGTAGAATTTTTGATGGTCCTGCCTTTCCCTTCTCATTATCCAGTATGTTAATTATGCCTGGCCTGGTACATGGTAGGCACTTAGTGATTAGTTGTTGAGAAAATTAATCATTTAACCTGCTTAATGTAGTGTTGTGTTAGGTTCTTCCCTTTAAATTAATGTACCTGTCGGCACTTTAGTTGATGTTCCCCAATTTCAATGAATTCATCACTCTCTTGGGCATCTTGTCATCTTGGGCAGATTCTATACTTTCATCCCCATATCAAGCCAATCACCAATTCCTAAAGGCCTCCTTTATAGGTGCCACCTTTTGTGTTTGTGTCTCATCTCCCCAGTAGAATTGTAAATAAATTTTGGAAAGGGTTCATGTCTTGTACATTACAGTACAGTACTTATATCATTACAGGACTTAGCAAGCTACCTTCCCATGAAAAGAAGTGCTCAATAAGCATTGAGTAGAATAAATGAATGAATTAATAATTTTTCCTTTGGACCATATCTATGCTTTCTTTACTTTCCATTCCTACAGCCACTCTTCCTGTCTGTGTATGGATTCACTCCGGACTCTTTCTTACATGGACTTATCCATATATCATCGCCTTTCATCTTTAAACTCTCTGACAATGACATATGCTTTTTACTGTATATCAGTGTTTTTGAATTTTATTTTACTTTATTGGACCAAACTCTGTCTTTCAAAGCTCAGTGTAACTTTTCAGTCAGTCTTATACTGAATTAAAATCTACTCATACAGACATCAGGCTTTGTTTCACAAATCTACAACCACACATATACCATGTTCTCAACACTAGTCTTTTCTCTATTTTTGGAACATACTTTTATCTCCCTGATCAAGTTCTTATTTCTCAATCAAGGCCTAACAAGACTCACCTCCTCCACAAATCTTCCTGAGACCTTGTCTTCTTCCAAAACCTCGTGGGTTTCTCTGATTCTTGAATTCCTTCAGCTACTATAGTCAGTACAATTTAACCCCCAAAGATATACTGTTTTATGTTGCTTATTATTGTTTCCTGCACATAAATATTTCTTCTTAAATAGAATGTAGACTACTTGAGTGCAGAGACCATGAATTATGCTCATGCTGACTCATAATGCTAGCAGAGCACTGAAAATGTAGTGCTCACTAAGAAATTGTTGGACTGGTCAATATAAATATCTTCTAGGGAAGCCCTATTTAATTCTAAAAACAACAGCTTTATTGGAAAATAATTTACATATCTTATAGGTCACCCTTATAAAGTGTACAATCCAGTGTTTTAAAAATATACTTAGAGTTGTATAACTATCACCCTTACATAATTTAAAAATATTTTCATAATCCAAAAAGAAGACTCAAATATTTTAAGTATCAATACTCCAACTCCCTCAACTCCTCAGGCAACAGCTGATCTACTTCTGTCTTTATAAATTCATCTATTTTGGAACATTGCATATAAATGGAATCATGTAATATGTGGTCTTTTGTGATTGGCCTCTTTCACTTAACAGTGAATTTAAAGTTTATCAATGTTGTAGCATGTATCAGCACTTCATCTCTTCTTTATTGAGATGTAATTAATGTAACGCAAAATCCACCATTTTAAAGTGGATAGTTGAGTGATTTTTAGTATATTCATAATGTGCAATTATGATTACTATCTAACTCTAGAACTTTTCCATCACCCCCAAAAGAAACAGCATACCTGTTATTAGTCACTCCCAATTATCCTTCTCCTTCACTTCCTGGCAACTACTAATCTACTTCCTGTTTCTATGGATTTGCCTATTCTGGACATTTCTTATAAATGGAATCATACACTAGGTGGTCTTTTGTGTCTGGCTTATTTAAGTATGTCTTCAAGGTTCATTTATGTTGTAAATTGTATTGTACTCCATTTCGTTTATGGCTGAATAATATCCAATTGTATGGATACAGTATATATACAAGTTTCTAGGTGGATATATGTTTTTATTTTTCTTGGTTATATACACAGGAGTGAAATTTTTGGGTCACATAGTAACTCTATGTTTAACTTTTTAAGGAACTATTCAATTGTCTTTAACCTGTTTTTTAACTGGGTAGTTTTGTTTGCTTTATATTTGAACTTTTAAGTCCATTACTTTAAAGCTTTCTGAGTGTCCCCTTTCCTAAGTATCTACTTGTTGTCTATTTTCTCTTCCCTGCTCTCTGTTTGCCCTCAGATTTAAGTCCCTATTCTGGTAAATAGTATCAGTTTGCTTCTGCACAAAGATAACCTCCAAGATCTGTATAATTATCTCTTTGATGAATTTTGTGCCTGTATCATCTCTCAGCCCATGATAAATTTAAGGAAACTTTATCGCCAAAAAGTAGTGTTTCTTAAAGCTCCTTTGGTTTCGTGGTGAAGGGGCATCTGTAGTACACATTTCATTAGTAAGTCTACCATGTCTGCTCCCCCAGCCCCCCCCCCCCAAACCCTCATAGTACTATAATTAGCAATGGTTCTGCTAAACTGGTATAAACAAGCACTGAACAAGAGAAAGATTTTGCAATCTAAGCATACCTCCATTTGTTTATTTTGCTTATAAGATATAAAATTTCATGATATTGATAAAGATCAGATTACTGGGGAAGAGTAGGGAGGGGCCGTAGGAGGAGGCAATGGTAAACAGTCTAGGGCAGGGTTGGCTGAGAAGCTGAATGTCTCCAAAGTGCATGAAATTATGGGCTAGAAGATTTGAATTAAAAGAGGGCTAGCTAGCTAGCTCTCTGGCTGGCTCAGGCTTGGGCTCTTGGGCTCTCTCTCTTACTTGAGGATGCCTGGATGATTGTGCTGCAGATGCCTGCATTTCCCAATGGATGGTATTTTGGATGGGAAGGAACTCCAGGCACCACCTAGGGTCGGGCTGGTCTGCAGAGGGTGGCAGGGTTTTTTTTCTTTGGGTGTTCTAGAGGGGACAACTTCTGAGGCAGAAGCCTGCTGTTCTTCCAAAATTATGTAGCTTTTGTATCTTAGGTTGTTTTAGTTTGTAAAGTAACCCTATAGAAATGAAATAACTGAAAACAAGGGTAACATAACTCAGGTGTCAGAGTTTAGCCTTTACTGGTAGGCTGAAGAGATTAAAAGCTGTGACTTGATAGGTTTAAATTGACTGCTTTTGAATAAAGACTCCTTTCCTTTATCACCAAACCTTTGTCTCTTGAATTTTGCCTAGAGGGTGGCAGCAGGCAGCAGGACCCCAGCTGCTGTTCTGTAACAATATGAATACTAGGAAAGAAGAGAGGTGGCAAGTATTGAAATCAAAAGGGATGGCTCTATATTTTTCAATATAATTAAATGATTTTTAACTTAAAAGACAAAAGCCCAAAGGATTTAAAAAAAAAATTAAATCCTCACCCCATTAGAGAGAAAGGAAGGGAGAGAGAAACATCAGTTTTCTCCTGTATGCAGCCTGACCAGGGATCCATCCTGCAACCTAGGTATGTGTCGTGACTGAGAATCAAATCCACAATCCCTAGCCTTTTGATGTACAGGATGGTATTCCAACAAACTGAACCACCTGGCCAGGGCAAAAAGGGAAAAAAAAAAAAAAAAAAGATAAAAGCCCAAAATTTTATTGTGCATTTTGCATTTAAAAAAGACCTAAAAACCAGCAGCTACATGTGGAGATGATGAATTCATTTGAGCAATTTTCAAAATGACTAATAAAGCCCACAGTACCAGAGCAAAAGAGTGGACTTCCCTACCATGTTCCTCACGTTGTGGGGAAGCATTTAGTCATTTAGCATTAAATATAAATGTTTGTTGTAGGATTTTTGTAGAGGTTCTTTGTAAAGTTGAGGAAGTTTCCTTCTATTCCTATTTTAAAATATTTTATTATATATGTGTTGAATTTTGTCAAAGCTTTTTCTGTATCAGTTTATAAGATTATATGATTTTTCTTTCTTCTTTAGCCTGTTACTATGGTAGATTACAGTGATTAACTTTCAAATACCAAACCAGGCTTGCATCCCTGAAATAAACCACAGTTGGACATGGTACATAATTATTTTCATAGATTGTTAAATTCTATTTGCTAGTATTTTGTTAAGGATCTCTGAATCTACTTTCTCTGAATCGATTTTCATGGAAGATATTAATCTCTAGGTTTTGTTTGTGTTTTGTTTTACTGTCTGTCTGATTTTGATATCAGAGCAATTACTAGCTTCGTAAAATGAATTGAAAGTTTTCTTTTCTTCTATTTTCTAAAAGAAATTGTGGAGAATTGTTGTGAGTTTTGTTTGAACATTTGATTGAATTCTTCAGTAAAACCATCTGGGTCTAGAGATTTCTTTTTATCTTTTCCTTTTTTTTAAATTTTAAAATCATGATTTCGGTGTCCTTGATAGTAATAGCAATATTCCAATTATCTGTTTCATAATGAATGAGTTGTGGTGGTTTGTGTTTTTCAATTTATTGATCCATTTTGTCTGAGTTGTAAGATTTATATATGTGTAGAGTTATTCATAGTCTTGTCCTATTATCCTTTTGATATCAGCATGGTCTATTTAATTTCTAATACACTGTACTGGTAATTTTATCTTTTTTTTTCCTTTGTCTTTCTTGCTGGAGTTTTGTTATTTTCACTGACATTTTCGAGAGCCATCTCTTTATTGCACTGATTTTTCTTTGATTTTGTTTTCAATTTCATTGAGTTCTGCTCTTATCAATTAATTACTTCTACTTTCTTTGGTTTTATTTTCTATTCTTTTTGTAGATTCTTGAGGTGGGAGCTTAGATTATTGTTTTGAGATTTTCCCTCTTTTTAAATGTATATATTTTATGCTATAAATTTTTTCTCTCAGCATTGCTTTAACTGTGTCCTGACAATTTTGGTATGTTGTATTTTCATTTTCATTTAGTTCAGTGTATTTAAAAATTTTTCCTTGAGATTTTTGTCTTTGACCCATGGATTATTTTGAAGTATGCTAATTTCCAAGTGTCTGGAGGTTTTCCTGTTATCTTTCTGCTATCAAGGTCTAGACTGATTTCACTGTGGTCAGAGAACACAGTCTGTATAACTTTAATTCTTTTAAACTGTGAAGGTCTGTTTTTTCACCCAGGATATGGTATACCTTAATATGTTCCATAGGCACTTGAAAAGAATGCATTCTGTTGTTATTGGGTGGTGTGATCTATAAATGTTGTTTAGATGCTGCTGGTTGATGGTGTTGTTGAGTTCTTTCATATCCTTGATGATTTTCTAATCCTCTTTATGATGATTATTTAAAAATACCAAATTGCAGATACTACTACTAAACATTTCTGAAGTACTCATTATATGCCAAGCACTTAAGACTTTTACATGCATTATATCATTTACTCATCCCAGTAACACAATGTGTCACATATTATTTTTTACTGAGGATCAGAGAAGTTAAGTTACTTGCTCACCATCCACAGCTAGTAAATGGCAGAGCTGGCATTCCAGCCCAAGGCTCTTTATTAAATGTGTGTGCATAACCTCTATGCAATCTGCTGTTCTATCAGAATCCCAGGGTACTTGATACATTTTTTTTCAGTTCAGATTTGAGTAAGAATTTAAACACTATAGTGGGGGCTATGGGGAAAGTCCCACCAAGGTATAGCAAGCAGCCTCTCAGCTAGTCTCCAACGATTCTCACTTCTCCAGTAGTTGAGCTCTTATGTAATGCCCTCCCCTTGAATATGGTCTGGACCTAGTGGTTCACTTCTAATGGACAGAATATGGCAAAAGTGATGGGATGTCCCTTCTGAGATTAGGTTACAAAGGGATGGTGGTTTCCATCTTGGGCCTACTCTCTCCCTTGTAAGTTCTGAGGGAAGACAGATGCTGTATTGTGAGCTGCCCTATGGAGAGGCCCGTGTGACAGGGAACTGATGTCTTTGGCTTACAGCCAGGGAGGACCTGGGACTGCCAGCAGCCATGTGAGTAGCAGCCATGTGAGTGAGCTCAGAAGCAGATCCTCCCCCGCACAAGCCTCTAGATGACTGAAGCTTCTGTAGCCTTGTGAGGGATCCTGAGCAAGACTCATCCGGCTACCTGGGCCTGGATTGCTGACCCAGAGGAGTTATCTTTTTTTTTAAGCTGTTGATTTTGGGGAAAAGCACCCAAGAAAGAGAAAAAGCAAAGGTAGGAAGCCAATCTTTAGGTGTCTGACACTACACTCTCTTCGTGGGGTTGGAACTTCAGGGAAAGCAGGAGATGGTAAAGACCACTGACAGATTGGAGTAAAAAATATAAGGAAAGAGGACCTCTGTCCTGTTTACCATGTGTCTGAGGGGACATTCCCTCATGTGTTCCTGTATGCCAGTAAGGGGCAAACACAGGAGTGGAGAATCAGAAGAGTGGCATGTGTTAGCTAAGAGAGGGATAGACATATCATCCTAGAGTCTCATGGGAGGCAGAGAACCCACAGGTACCCTGGTGTCCCCAGAGGGAGCTGGGGAGCTAGTCATGGGACCTGTGTGGTGAAGGGGAGGAAACCTGTAGAAGGGGTACTGTTTGGAGCCCCTCTAAGACCAGTCACCCCCTGCCTTCTTTGGGAGACTAAGGATTTAACAAGGGACTGAATTAGTGTGTAAGAGATGATGTTCCAGTGCTTGACAGGTTTAAGGTTACTTACATCTTTAAATTGCCTATTCCCTCTGCTTCCAACACCACCATTAGTGGAAACGGGGGCTTTAAAGCAAATGAGAATATTTCTTACAAGCCTGTAATGACCCACTCCAGTCACTGCTACCACATCTCTGTCACACTTTGGCAGCCCCACTCCTTCCACCAGGCCACTGGGACAAGTGACCTTAGGCCTTCTTTTTTCCATTCCTAACTCAGATGGAAAATGTAAGTGATAAAGTGGAGGGGTAAGCAACAGTCATAAACAGAGAGTGAGAGAGGTGTGGGAAGGGCAGCAGGGGCTCAGAGATGGCTAAACATGCCTGCATGCCTGCTGATGGCTGGTGGAGAAGGGCAAGGCCTTTCCTTGACTTATCTTCGGTGAAATGGCACCTGATCATAATTGGCGCTTCTTGCTATTGTGCCAAAATCAACCACTATCAACTGGCAGGCACCGTATGTACGTCTTTCTTTTTCTGTGGTTACACTGTGTCTTCCTCTTCCTTGGAAATTTAGTTGTTATAGAGCTGCCGTATATGGCTGTACAGATTGTGCATTGCATAAATCCAGGTGGTATTGTTCATATTGCATGAGATGATTTGACAAGTCATCTCTCAGAAATCTTTCCACATCATTACCATTGGATTCTCATTATTCCCGTCCATTAACAAATATTTGAAGATCTATTAAGTGCCAGGTGTTGTTCTGGGTGCTGGGGACTTGGCAATGAACAAGATAAATAGAGTCTCTGCCCGTAGTACAAAAAAAGATTGATAACACTGTGAACATATAAAGAAAGTTTAGGCATTGTAAAGAAGAGGCTGCACAGGTGGGGGTGAGGTAAAATATTTGGGAGATAATTCCTTATGTCCTTCAATAATACACAGGACCATGGTCTGTAAGCCATTAGTGTTCTGTACTTTACCAGTTTTTTCCTCTTTTTCAAACTTGAGACAGCAGACAATATGATGTATGTATACAATGGATATTTAATACAAGGTAATAGAGTTAATTTCATATTAGCTTTTGCATTTGTCCTACTAGGGCAAAATGGTATTTTAAAGAATATGAATTGCTCAATACACTGAGTGGGAATAGTTTGAAAAATTTATTATTACATATATTTATAAAATTAAGGTTACTTTTATGGGTTTGGTAGTGGCAGAGGCAGATTTTACAAGTTTAGTACATTCTTGACATTTGTGAGGGATATTTTCCCAGACTAGGAGAGTCCTCAAAATCACAGACCTCACTAGGGCACATAATTTCTCCATAAAACACAGTGAAATAGAACTAAAAATGTAAAATATCTTTTGTATCCTTAATGGTTCTCTATGAGTATAGGGCTAAAAATATTTGTAGGGTTATTCTTTGGCTTAGAACCTTCATATCCTTAGACTTCTTTATTTTCATTACCAGTACTAGTTGTTGGTTTTATTTTGAGTCTTTTAAAAAAATAAGAAGTCAAAGTTTAAAAAAAACCCATGAAAGTCATTGCATTCTTGACAAAGGATAAAAAAATAGCTGAACATATTAAGATGTTGGTTCATGAGGTTGGCCCACTCTTGGGATATGGGCCCACTAAATACACTAACCTAAAGAAGGCTTTGGAAAATGAGAAATCACTATGAGTCATTAACAATTAGTCACTGAAAAGTACTGATATTGAGAATGTTAAACCCACAGATGTTAAAGGTCTTTCATAACTAAGTCACATATCCATAGCAGGAGAAAAAAATGCAATCACTTGTTCGTCTTTTTATTTGTTATAGCGTATGTGAGATCATTTTGACAGAGAAGACGAGTGATGGAGAATTTTCCAAGCTGAATAGTATATGAGAAACAGCTCTAGAGCACCATAAATTTGATTGTTAGCCTTTTCCATATATCATCTACCATGGTTGGGTCCTGCTCTGTCACAAATTCATAAGTGCTCTGAACCTCAGGTTTTTCTCCTCTATGAGGGTTGGTAATTCCAACCTTCACGGTCAGAGGTGAGGGTAAACTGAGCCAGGGTTATTGAGAGGTCTTTATAAACATGAAAGCAACCCACAGAATCAAGGTGTTATCATTCGAGCAGGTATCACTGGCTTCACATTCCCAATTTTGTTACTTGAGCAGAATAAAACACATTGGAACCACCGACGAGCTGAAACAGACCTTGTGTAAAGAGTTTAACTTACTTCTTTCACAAACCACTGACAAAAGGCAGGACCAATCCATTCTCTTGCATGAATACCACAGTCTATCCAGACAGCTCTTCTGTAAGCGCGTGATCTGCCCAGCTGAAAACAAGTAACCGATGCAGGCTTTTATTTTTGGATTTACTGACCAGCATAATTTAATAAGGTTTCAGCATAATTCTTCGCTATACTTTGTTTCATTAGGTAACCCATAAAAAAGGAGAGAGAGATTCCCTATTTTAGAAGTCCAGGCTTGTTTATGCAGAAAAAATAAATTTATTGCCCTAATTACAAATCAAAGAACTGGAAAATGCACAAGGAAAATGGCAATTCCTTTAATAGGTTTGCTTCTCTATTTCAATATGATAGGAGGGGGGACCCCCCAAAACCCCAGAATTATCTTCTAGAGGGTGGGGCCCTTGTACTACAGGCTTCCCCTGCTAGGTTAGTGTTCCAGGAATGCATTTGTATCAGAGTATTAGCTGGCATTGTGAGAAGCTGGGTTCGACTTCAATGAATTTTTTTTTTTTGAAGTCTCTTTCATTGCATTTGCCCATTCATGATGGGTGATTTACAAGCACACCTGCCCACACTGCACTGAGTGTTCAGCAGTTTTTGATTTAAAACAGCATGATCCTGTGCCCCACCCTCCCTATTTACCCCCTCTCACCGGGAGTGACTTTTTTTGTTTCCCCGGATGAAAAAGTCCTCAAAGGGAAATGTTTTGCTGATGTGGAAGAGGTGAAACAAAAAATGGCAGAAGCACGAAAGGCATCATAATTGACGAATTCAAAAACTGTTTTAAGCAGTGGAAAATAATGTCTTTATGGGTGTATTACAATAAATGGAGAGTATTTACTTTGAAGGAGACTGAAGTTTAAACATATAAGAATAAATACACAAATTTTTATAAATAAATTTAGTTTCTTTTGGTCCCCCCCCCCTTGTATGTGACTGTTAAGTAAAAAGCCATTTTTTTTTTGCCTCTCCTCCATCCAAGGAATCAGAAATATTCCCAAGGAATCTGTCATAAAGAATTAGCTATGTTTTATAGGTGGAGAAAGTAAAATTTGATTTCAACACAAAATGGAAAAATACAAAACTTGAATTGTAGAACTGACAAATTTTCCTCTATAATCCTGTTATAAATATTCCTTATAACCTTGTTTCTAACCCAGTAATCAATAGGTGGGTCTTGACATATTTATAAGGTGTCTCATTTTCATTTATTCATTAATTTACTCAACTTTCAGGAAATTTTTTTCAATGTCAGACACTGTACTCAGCACCAGAGATTCAGAGATGAAAAGACAGGACTTATATGATAGTGAGGACAGCAGATATATCAACCATTAATCAGTATGATGTGAGTATGCATAAGTTATTTTGGGAACACGGGGGTGTTCTAGAACATGGAAACATGTCTAATTTTCCTGAAAAATGAAAGAAGCTTCTCAAACGAGGAAACAACTTCTTGAGCATTGCAGTACTTGAGCAAGACTGGAAGCTTGCCAGGCAGACAAATTGGAAGAAGGCATCACAGGCTTGGAAAAGAATCTGAGCACATTATATTTGAGGAACTGCTTCTCAGTGAGAGAGGAATGGCAGATGAAGATTCCCAAATACTACGTAAAAGAGAGAAGGCTTCATCCTGAATTCCATGGGAGGAATGTGTGTGGAGAGGGGGGCGGGGAGGAGAGCTCACATGGCCCACAGTATGGAGATGGGTTAGAGGAGCAGTTCTCAAACTGTGGGTCATGACCCCTTTGGGGTTCAAATGACCCTTTCACAGGGGTCGCCTAAGACCATTGGAAAACACATATATAATTACATATTCTTTTTGTGATTAATCACTATGCTTTAATTATGTTCAATTTGTAACAATGAAAATACATACTGCATATCAGATATTTACATTATGATTCATAACAGTAGCAAAATTACAGTTATGAAGTAGCAACGAAAATAATTTTATGGTTGGGGGTCGTGGCATTAGGAAGGTTGAGAACCACTGGGTTAGAGGATGGGATGGTCTAGAAAGGATGTTCAGTACTGAGGCCATTATTGTGATAGTCCAGGGGGAATAGATCTAGACATGAGTGAGGACAAAGAGAAGAGGTTGGTGCAGATTCAAAAAGATACTTAGAAGGAAAAATGAATATTCCTAGTGGTAGATTTAAAGCAAGTGGTTAAAATAAAGGAGAGGAATTTAGGATGATATGCATGTTTTTACACTCCGAGCAGTGTGGTGCCATTCTGAGGAGAGGTGCTTTTGTGACTCTTGAGAGTGTAAAGCAGCAAATGATACATGAATTTTAAAGCTTCAGAGACTGGACTCCACTGAATAGCAGTCTGGAATGATTGTTGAGACCATGGGGTGAATGTGCCCAACCAGAGATTGTTCGTAGAATGAGAGCACATCTAAGGATAGGATCCTGGGACAGCCAGAACCTAAGGAGAGGATAAGCGATGAGGTGCCAGAGAATGAGACCTTGGGGATGGTCAGAGAGATGGGAAGGGTGCCTAATGGCCATCGTTGACCTTGGCAAGAGGAGCAGTGCTGGTGCAAAGGCAGTGAATCAAGGTCTGAATAGGAGGGGAGAAAATACAGAGTGATGTTTTATTATAAACTTTTTAAGTGTTTGGCTAAGATGTAATGCTGTAGATCAGACTAGAAAAGAATGCAGGGTCAAGGGCTAGGAATGATGCATACCTTCTTACACATTTATGTAGTTCTATATTGGTTTATCTCACATAGCACCAACTCACAAATAATTTTGAAGGCCATTATTTTTTAGGTGCATTAATAAGTCTGAATATGTTAGTATTCTCTGGAATACTCAGTGGCAAAAATTCAATATGACTTGAAAACCTAAGGGAAAGCTTTTTCTTAAATTATAAGATAATATTAAATATTAGATATTATGATAGACCATTTCATTAATTTTACCCATAGGTCAAATTTAGAATGATTGTTCAGTAAATATTTTAGTGAGTAATTTCCTATTTTTACCTTTAAAATGAAAAGAGATCTTCCCTCATATGATTTTCCAATGGAGAACATGTGAATGAGGCCTGAATGAGTATTATTCAGATGGTGCATCCAATTTTGAATCTAAAAGTAAATAAAAGTCATGTCAGACTCCCATAATTACAGAGCTTTTAGAGAACAAAAGGTAACAAGACAACAATAGGTCTCAGAACTCAAAGAGCACACATGGAATACAAAATTGAACAAAAACTAAGTTTCTATTTTAAATTTCTTCAGGATATTTGAAATTAATTTTTTATTTTCTGCCTTTACAAATAGATTCAAGTTCTTCTATTGTTCCCTTTTTAAAGCATACCTTCTGCTACCATTTATCATTAGTATCTTGATGGCAGAATTTTACAGAAAATTAATCAATGTGTTCTGGGATGCTTTAGAGAAAATCAAAATTTATTTCCATTTACCCTCAAGTGTTTAAGAGGGGAAAGAAAGAAATTGGCTTCAGGGAAACTATCCAAACTACTTGAAAGTGTTCATTAAAGCCCAATGTATTGTAATTTGCCACTGAACAGAAGACGCTAAGAAAAAGACATTTTTTTTTAATACTTAAAGGTATTCATTCTATCAAGCCACACATCAGGGGGCATAGTCTGAATAAATTCCCCAGTAACAGCAATGCATTTGCACTGGCCCTTTCACATACACTTATTTGTCATCAGGAGAATGTATATTTGAGGTGGATGAATGAGGCACTTAGAAAGATGGGTGACATTTTCTGACTTAAAAGCCCTATGAGGAGTAAGACAGTCACACAAAAGCGTCCCACTGTTCCATGATGTGAAAGAAAGAGTTTGTGCTGAAAAAATAGATTTTGGAAGTACCATATTATTTTCTTTCTATCCTTAGTCTAATGAGTCTATATCATAATATGTATGTATGTATATGTACATATCTATATAGATATTTTTAAAATTTGACTTTTTTCTAGTGCATGTTAATAGTTAATAGCACTTCCATGCGCTAAGTTATCTAACACCTTTCCTTGCTGTAACATAAAATACGTAGAAATAATTTTGAAAAGAAAGTTATTATGAAGAGAACCAAGAATTCTCTTAAGAATATAACAATATCTTATGGATTCTGTCTGGCTTTCCTTTACTCAATCAGAAGAAACATGTAGAATATATGTATGCATTCATTCTGTCTTCAACTATCTATTTGGAGGTCTCTATTTGCTTGCCACTAGGAATATAGTGGTGAACAAGAAATGGCCTGCTTTCATGGAACTTACAGCTTATTAGAGAGAAAGGCATTGATCAAAAATAATCATACATCCATATGCTATAGGGCATAAAATATGCTGTGGGTTGGAGGTGGAGAGTGGAGTTCTGATCCAGTCTAAGAGTAGAAACAGCTATCTTCCTGCATAAGCTGAGACTAGTTGTTATCCAGGTGAACAGTAAAGGATGTGGTAGTGGGAATGAGGTTGCTGTGTTTTCCAGGTAGAATAAATAACAGCATGTTAATAGGCCCTGAGGTGCCACAGATGAAGCTGGGCCTTTGGGAGGTCTCAGATTTGCAGAGGATGTGGGGTAAGAATCAGAGCTCACTCTACTCTTCAACCAACTCATTGCCCTTACACTCTGGCTAGCTCTACCTTTCATCAATACACACATAAAGCTTTTAAGTTAAGGTCTTTATAACTACAAGTATAACAACATTACTCTACTCTTCCAGTGCACTTCCCATGACCTTCATAGGGGTACATGGGGTAAAGCAGATGGATTAAAATTATTTTGTTACTTCTTATATAACAGTTAAATGCTTAATGGAAGAGAGGACCAACCCAATGTTCCTAGACAATATAAAGAGCTGTACTTGCCCTGGTCAGGTGGCTCAGTTGGGTGGAACATCATCCCATACAACAAAAAGGGGCAGGTTCCATTCCTAGTCAGGGCACATACTTAGGTTGTGGGTTTGATCCCATGTACGAGATGCAACTGGTCAATGGTTCTTTCTCACATCGATGTTTTCTTTAAATTTTCTCTCTCCCCCTTCCTCTCTCTTTAAAATCAATAAACATATCCTTGGGTGAGGGTTAAAAAAAAAAGTGCTCTACCCATTCAGCATATATTATAGTCACTGCCTCACAAATGCAATAAAAGCTCCTTTGATTACATACTTCTTCTAAGGAGTGATAAACTTCATAATTATATTCAGAGAGGGATCTTCGATTTCTCTGGCCTTGCAAACTGCTTTCCTTTTCCAGTGCTTTCTGAAGATCTTCTATGAGAATCCTAGATTTGAAATGATAGACATGATGAAAATTAAATGGAGATAATATAAAAATCAGGTAATATCAAAAGAAAATCATGCATCTATGAAAGAAGGCAGCAAAGATAGACATTTCTAAAACAACAAATGTGGGGAGAGTATTCTTTTCCAGGAAATAAAAGCTGTTAAATAAATTATATAATAAATATAAGATATAAAATTATAAACAGATATTCCCTAATAATAATGACTACTATTGATTGAGCAGCTACAAGAACTGAATAATGAGTAAAAGCTCTTGTATTTATTGAGTGCCTTCCAGGTAACAGTCACTGTCCTATGAATATTACACACTGTCCCATGTATATTATTACCTAAGATTATGTGTAAATAAAATTGTATTCTTATCTTCATTTTACAAGTGGGGAAACTGAGCCTCACAGTAATGAAGAACTTGCAAGTGTCACTGCTAGTGAGTGAAGAACCAGAATTTGAACTTAGAATGTGAACCCAAATTCGAGTCTTTGGACTCCAAGTCCAGTGTGACATTATGAGAATTGGAACAAGATGAACTCTTTCACTCCATCGCCACACCCTCCTTTCCTGATGTTTCTATCTGTTCCTATCCCTCTCATCACTAAGAGACTTTTTCATGTCATCACCCAGTAATCTGACCCAGGACTCAGAGAGGAAAGGGAGAAAAGGAAAGAAGCTACAGTTCTCAAGAGGAACTTGAAGAAATACACAGAGTGGGAAAGAGTGAATTTCACTGCTTGCCACAATGCCAAGATAAGACAAGCTCAGCTAATCAAAGTGGATGCATTTGGAAAGTAAAGACTGAGACCAGGGTGGGGGAGTCCAGGGTCACTGAAGTGGGTGGAACTGGCTCAGCTGTAGTCATTAGTGTTCTTGATGAGACATCTGAGCGATACAGGCTTGTTTCTGTAATAACTCACCCATGTCCTTTAACTAGAGGTAAGTAGCCATGAAGTAACACATTCATATCAAACATTTAAAAGTGTTGAAGAGCCCCTCAGCAATTTTTCTGAGCCTGGCAGTTAGCTAAAAAGCTTTGCTTTCATATTTTATCTTTTAAAAGAACTGTTGCATAGTGGTTTAAGTGCTAATTAAATGAACACATAATGGCATCTTTAAATGACTTTCAAGGTTGATCTACACAAGCCACTTCATTAAAAATTACCCTGAATTATCTGAGTAAACACTATCTGGTCCATGAGGAAGTAGACTAACTTAGGGTAATGCTGGGTGTAGGACAGTCCTTTTAGTTCACTCATATATTTACTGAGTATTTTACCCCCTGTGGACAAATACTTAGAAATTTATCATTGGCTTACTGTTCTTTTTGTTTCAATTTTTGACTTTAAAAATAGAAACATTAAATATTAAAGTAAGGTAGGGTGATACAAAGTTGGTAAGCTTGCTTGGGAGCTACTTGCAGTAGCTCAAAATGAGAGCAGAGGATTAGTCATCCTTTCTGTATTATTTCTTCCTTTCACTCCTGAAGGAAAGAAGTTATAGATCAAAGTAAGCCTGTGTGGACTAAAAACACCTTAAACTATTGCCAGTGTAGGGCTTAAGAACCATATGAACCTTTACACCAATGTCCACACTTCCTGTGTTGTGAGAGAATTGGGGTGGTCAAGAAAGACGTGAGTGTGATCAGGGCTGAGAAGGTTGGTTCTAAACTGTCAACACCTTCCAGTTACTGCAGGCAGTTTTTAGACAGGTTTCTAGTACCATCCCTTCATTTCTCCTGGTTACTTTTCTCTATTTCAGGAAACTAGGGAAAAATATAAATAGATTTGCCAAATCCAGCAATCTACAGAAGAATCACAGGTGGTTCGGTTGGTTGGAGCATTGTTCCATACACCAAAGGGTTATGGGTTTGATCCCCAACCAGGGGCTATATGGGAGGCAACCAACCGATGTCTCTCTCTGTTTCTAAGAAAAAGAAATCAATAAACATATTATCAGGTGAGGATTTAAACAAAAAAGAATCTCCCTCTGAATTTTCAGTTTAAAAAGATAAAACACATACCTACAAAAACAAAGATTTCAAGGGTATAAAAAATTTCAGAATGTTTTCAAAATGGAGCTGTAGTATATTGTTTTTGCAGTATTTCCAAAGTGAACTGACTTTTCAAACATGAACAGGTGCAGATAACTTGTTTCCATTCAAGGTAAGAGCAATCCCTCTCATGCATCACCAGGAAGTTCTGAGATTCTGATGTTAATACTCTGTTTGGCAGCTCTTGGTAGAAGAAACGTTGTGAAGAGGGGGTGAGAATTAGGACATAAAGACAGATACACATAGCAGGAAGACAATATGAAGAGGCAAAGGAAGAAGATGGCTATGTAGAAACCAAAGACAGAGGCCTGGGAAAGATCCTTCTCTCAGTGCCCAGAGGGGACCAGCCTGACAACACCTGGATTTCAGACTTCTAGCCTCTAGAATCATGAGGTGACTATATACTTCTGTTTTTAAGCCAGCCAGTCTGTGGTACTTTGTTATGGCAGCCCTAGCAAACTAGTACAGTTCAATAATTTGTCTCAAGAGACAAACCTGAAAATTAAAATAATTGTGATATGGCCCTGGCCAGGTAGCTCAGTTGGTTAGAGCATCATCTTGATACACCAAGTTTGTGGGTTTGATCCTGGGTTAGAGCACATACAAGAAGAAACCAATGAATGCATCAATAAGTGGAACAACAAATCAACCTCTCTCTCTCAAATCAATAAAAAATTAATAATTATGATGTGGCAAGTATAGTTCATTTTCCTCATGAAGTAGTTGATTGGAAACCAGTGAATTGATGAGAAGGCTATGAAATGGAGCCCAAAAATGGTTTTTGTAATTGTATTTTAGTTCTTTACATCTTATTATTATTCCTACCTCAATTGTAGGCAGTCCTATGAAGAACTTTCCAAGTGATGTCATCAGTACAAAACCATCTCCTCCAAGCTTCCAGGCAGGAAGGGGGGGGGGGGCGCTTCAGAATTTGAAATTCCATGACAAATTTTTATTGTTGTTTAATTTACAAAATAAAACTTTTTACGGCAGAATGAGTCATTTCACCTGTCATGTTACTAAGAGGGATAGATCATCTAGGGTGCTAGACACATGGGGTCACATTATCTCTGCTTTAAAGATGACTCTAGCTATACATTATGTGTAATTGTACAGACTAAATGATAATTTTTTGAAAATATCCCAGGCTACAATAATAAAAGTCAATTAAAATGATCTCTACCTACTGGCCCCATGGGATTTAATGGACTCTTACATGTTATTATCTTGAGACAAACAAAATAAATAATTCTAAATGATTATTCTCCATGAAGAGAAAACTGGTTTAAAACACTCATTTATTAGACTCTATTCTCTGTGACATACAGTGTGGTATTTTATTCTATGTTAGTTCCACATGACCTATACTTAATAGGAAATAGAGACATGTTAAAATAACTGGTATATTCTTTTCTATCAAATAATAATTAATGAAGCATGTGAATTGTTACTGAGCACCCATAGATATAATTACCAAGCTCTTTCCTGCCAGGCATTCAGAGAATCAAAGCTACGGCAATGACTAAAATGTGTTCAATATGAACAATAGTTTTGTGCACAGCTGTGACTCTACCTTGTTCTAGGAGCACAGATAAAATATCTTACTGAAAAGGACAATCAGTACTTTAATAAGGCTGCAATTATATTTCTGGCAGGGAAGTATTTGTCACTGTCACATTACATCCACAGAGACTAGGCCCTTCACCATTAGCCTGCAGAGCCATAAGCTCATCCCAGGCCTTGCCAGACATGATTACAAATCTTTGGCTTGTTTTGGCAGCCCCAGAACTTGCTAAGAAGTTGGAGAAGTTGAGGTTAGTCATTAACAATCATGCTTCTCACTCCTCAAATCCTAGGATTCCAAACAAAAGGTAAGTCACTTGATCGAGTCTCATTAATTCACTACACTGCACTTCAGATCCCGTATTGATTCTCCATCCCTCCACTATTTTCTTTTCCCTTGTACCTGCTGGAATACCTCTTTCATTATAAATAAGCTTCCTGCATTGTCATTTCCAGAGAACTCTTCTTATATTCTTGCCCCAATAAAAATTGAACTCTCTTAAGGATGCAGATTCTTTTGTGGCTTTCTCTTCTTCCACTCCATCTACCATAGGGGCAGAGGAGAGGGAGGTCAACATGCTCCTGGACCCTGCTTCCCCCTTAATCTTCTATCTTCTAGGGAAAGCTCATCCTCCCTTCATCATTGCACTATTCCTAGTTGCTTTTTTCTACCTTCTGGATATGTCCTGATATTCCCTGTCCAGTAAAATTCTCTCTCCACCTCTAAACTTGCTATTATTCAAGGAAATTCAAGACTGCTATGATAATTCTATGGTGATTTAGCCCACCCATTCTTGACCACATCAGCCTCAGTGATCTCCATTACACTTCATCCATCTCTCCCATGGCTACCCCCTGAATCTTGCCACCAGCCATAAATGTTCTACCCCAGAACTCTTACCATCCAATCACCAACACTGTCAAAGCTTACTTCCTTTCAGTTTGTTGTCCCCATCTTACTACATCAGTTTTCAATGTAAAGGTCTTCATCCCTTCTTCGATTCTTCCATTTTGTCCCATCATGCCTCCCAGACTCTCCTCCTATCCTATTCAAATTAGACTCCATGGATGAAGACTTGAGCTAGTACCTCACTAGGAACTTTGACTTCCTTGCAACCTTGTCCTTTCTGTGTTCCTGTCCAATGAAATCTCAACTCTGTATCAGGGCTACAATCTCTCTTCTCTCCAACAACTACTTTTACTGGTTGCTACCCTAGTTTTCCTCTTGGAACACTTTTCAACACTTGTTTTTTCACTTTCATTAGATAATCTTCCTTCTTTCTTCATTCAGAAAATTTAGTGATCAGTAATGATCTTTTTCAATTAGTCCCACATTTACTGCTTCCATCTTAGAGGATAAGGTTTCTTCGTACTGCTCAAACTCACTCCTCCACTTGTGTATTTTTTCCTGTCTCATCATCCTCTTCTGCCCTATTAGTCTTTCCCCTCAGCCTACAGATAAGCCTAAATTGCTCCCTCCCAAGCAAATCCCAAATCTCAAGTAGTCAATGATGCTGCATCTCCCTGTAGTTACTCCTCATGCTCTGCATCTCTCCTTATTCTACCCTCTAAGAGCAGTCATCTTCTCTGCATTCCATGTTCTCAGGTCCCGTTCACTTCTCTGTCTCCTGCTCCTGAAAGTCTAATCCCAGCATTAGAATTACAAACACAGTTCCTATAGCCAAATCCAAAGGAATCTGGTCAGTCCTTTCTTGCTGGTATCACTGCAACACCTGGTACCACTGATGTTCCCTCTCTCAAAAGTCTTTCATTGCTTCTTTGACTACTGTGACTATCTTCCACTTACTCTATTCCTACTACTCTAACTAGTCCTTAAAAAACCCGCAAAATATCCAAATACCCAAATCTGTTTGAATCTGTCTGCTCAGTCACCCAAGCTAGATTTGGCATCATCCTTGACTTCTTCCTCTTGCACCTACATCCAACTAACTGTGGAGTCCAGGTGGTTTTGCCTCTGAACTATTTTATTGACTGCTCTCCTGATTCCACAACTCTGGTCATGACTCAGGGCCTCACTTCTCTTACATGTACTATGATTGCAGTTTCCATCCAGTTACATATACGTGGCTCCCTTGCTTACATCCTTGACTTATGCAGCATCACCTTCAGGAAAAGGTCTGAGCTCCGAACCCTGTATATCAGTCTTCCCACAACATGGCCTCCCCCACCTCTCCACATTTTTTTCTTTCTGTTCTTCAGTTGGCACTTTGTACACTAATAACACTCAACTGCATCAGTTTCCTGCAAACACACGATGCTGCTTTTCCACTTTGCTTGCATTGTCCCTTCTGTGTACAAGGATCTGAGTCTCAATCTTTGCCTAGCTAAATAGCTCCTGCAGAAAGCTTCCTCTCTCTCTGCCTTTCCATTCACCTTCTAGGGATTGCTAGGCTGCTTCCCTTCCCTCCCCCGGAAAAAACCTTCTGTGTTTATACTGATCACTTAGTGTTGATGGTGAGATAATAGGTCAATGTCGTTCCTCTCTCCTCCCCTGTTACATTAATAAGCTCAAAGGTAAATATAGTTGTTATATTCGTGTTTGCTTTCCAAATTTGATAAACAGTACCTGAAACATAGTCGTTGACACTCAATAAATCACCTGAATATGTTACCATCCAGTCCAGCTTAGTATAAATAAAGCAATGAAAAAATGCTTACTTGTATGTGATGTTGGCTTCCTGTAAGAAGGCTAGCAGAGCTCGGGAACCATTTTGGAGAATATGGACATCAGTAACTGTTCCCTCTGAGACATAGGAGATACTGCTGGGCTGCCATAGGTCCACCTGTAGTGCAGGAACCAACCTGTAATTCATATTCAGTGTAGGTGGGGAAAGATCCATGCCACAATGTCAAACATGTTATCTTGTTTGCATTCAGCAATATAAACACATTATGGAATTAGACTCAATGTTTGCATCATTAGGGTAAAACTCCTATTTGATTTTGAATTTGTTCTCCAAATTACATCACATTCATATAAATTTTGATCATAATTTATAATAGTTTAAAGATCAATATATTAAAGCTACAAGGTAAAAATGAGATAACATCATTCTAAGTATTATTTTGATAGTTTACAATTATTTACTGCACAAAAAAATTGAATAATAATGAGAAAAAATATAGAAATTACCCTTTATTCTACTATAAAAGCAAATTATGGTAGTTTGACATTTGGTAACTTTAAATGGAACACTCTCCAGGTACCTCCTTCTTCCCCAACACATGCCTTTCACCATTTCCTACCAGGTCTCCACATGTCCATAGAAATATCCCTTTCTCAGGGAAGACTTGTCAGCTAGGGTAGGTCTCCTTGTTATGGTTCTTAGAACACATTGTGTTTTCACTGTGTAACTTCCTCTTATCAGAATGTAAGCTCTATAAGGGCAAAGGATTTGTCCATTTGGTTACCACCCCATTCCAAGTGCCTAGAATGGCACTTTGTGCATATTAGCAACTCAGTTGTTATCCTTTGCATGTGTGTAAACCTCCACTTAACAATTCGCTATATGTTTACCACATGTTCAATGTATGGCAGGAAAGCAGGAGCCATGTCTATTTGGCTTACTGTAGTGTCCCTTGTGTCTAGTCTAGTGCTCCGTACCTGGTAGGAGCTCCACAGTTACTGAAAGAGTGACTGTATATTTGCAAATGGTACCTCCAATAAGGGGCTAATATCCAAAATATGTAAGGAACTAACACAACTCCACAACAACAAAGGTATGTGCAACTTAAAACCAATAAAATACCACCTTACACCTGTTAGAATAGCTATTATCAATTAAGACAAGAAACAACTGTTGGAAAGGCTGTGGAGAAAAGGGAACCCTGTACACTGCTGGTGAAATGTAAACTGGCACAGGTACTATGGAGGTTCCTCAAAAAGTTAAGAATAGAGATATCATGTGACCAAGCAATCCCTCTTTGGTGTATCAACTTGAAAAAATTGAAAAACACTTATTCATAAGGATATATGTAACCCTATGTTTATTGCATCATTATTTACAATAGTCAAGACATGGAAGCAACCTGAGTGTCCTGTGATAGATGATTGGATAAAGCAGACCTCGTATAGATTTCCAGTCAAGATGGAGGCACAGGTAAATATGCCTTGCCTCCTTGCACAACTATAGAAAAAACTACAACTAGACTGCAAAACAAATATCACCCAGAACTGTCAGAAATTGAGCTGTATGGAAGTCTGACAACTAGGATTTAAATAAGCCACATACATCCGGTCAGGTAAGAGGGGCAGAGATGTGAAGAGGCACAAAGAGGCACGTAGATGTGGAATGGGTGGTTTATAAATATTGGGAGCAATACCTTGGGAGTGAGGATCTCAGCTCCAGACCTCACCACTCACCTCAGGGTTCCAATGCCAGGAATATAAGTCCCCATAGCTTCTAGCTATAAAAACCAGTGTGGGCTGGGGTGGCGGAAGAACCTTGGGATTCTCAAGAGACTCCTCTTAAAGGGCCCACAATAGACTTAGGACACATGCAGACCCACCCCCTCTTGGGTTCAGCACCAGGCAGCTGCTGGAAGGTTACCAGTGGCATATAGGGAGAAGTGAAGCAACTGGCAACAGGGTGAGTGACAAGAGACAGCTTCCTCCAGGCAAAATCCCAGAGGCCATGCAGCAGCATTTTCTTCTCTCTGAGCCCTCCCCCAGCAGAGCAACAGAGTGGTGACATGGGTTGCCCCACCTAGGTGATTACCTAAGGCTCTGCCCCATACAAATATAGGTGTGTCTTTCTATAATAGGCCACACTACTTAGACAGGGAGTCAAAGCAGCTCTACCTAATACATAGAAACAAACACAGGGAGGCTGCCAAAATGAAGAGAAATATGGCCCAAATGAAAGACCAGAACAAAACTCCAGAAAAAGAACTAACAAAATGGAGATAAACAACCTATCAGATGCACAGTTCAAAACACTGGTTATCAGGATGCTCCAGGAACTCTTTGAATACTTCAATAGCATAAAAGAGTTCCCAGACAGAAGTAAAGGCTGCATTAAGTGAAATAAAGAGACATCTATAGGGAACCAACAGTGGAGGGGATGAAATTGAGAATTAAATCAATGATTTAGAACACAAGAAAGAAAGCATTCAATTAGAACAGCAGGGAGAATTGAAAAAAAAAAAAGAGGATAGGCTAAGGAACCTCTGGGACATCTTTAGACATACCAACATCTGAATCATAGGGATGCCAGAAGGAGAAGAGGAAGAGCACAAAACTGAAAACTTATTTGAAAAAATAATGAAAGAAAACTTCCCTAATTTGGTGCAGGAAATAGACATACAAGTCCAGGAAGCACAGAGAGTCCCAAACAAGTTGGACCCAAACAGGACCACACTAAGACACATCATAATTAAAATGCCAAAGGCTAAAGATAAACAGAGAATCTTAAAAACAGCAAGAGAAAAAAAGAGAGTTACCTACAAAGGAGTACCCATAAGAATGTCAGCTGATTTCTCAAAAGAACCTTTGTAGGCTAGAAGGGACTGGCAAGAAGTACTCAAAGTGATGAAAAGCAAGGGCCTACAACCTAGATTACTAAGTACAGCAAAGCTATCATTCAGAATGGAAGGGCAGATAAAATGTTTCCCAGACAAAGTAAAGCTAAAGGGGTTCATCATCGCCAAGCTATTATTATATAAAATGCTAAAGGGAATTTTATAAGAAAAAAAAGATCAAAATAATAAATATTAAAATCACAAATTCACAATGGTCAATAATTGAATCCAAATAACAAACTGAGCAAACAAGGAGAACAGGAACAGAATTATAGATATGCAGATCATTTGGAGGGTAATCAGTTGAAAGGCTCAAAGAGGAGAAGAGGGGAAGAGGTGAGAGGATTAAGAAGTACAGATTGGTAACTACAGAATAGACAGGGATGTTAAGAACAGTATAGGAAATGGAGTAGCCAAAGAACCTATATGCATGATCCATGCACATGAATTAAGGAGGGGGGAGTTAATAGAGGAAATGGGGGTACTGGGCAGAGGGGAGCAAAGGGGGAAAACTGGGACAACTGGGACAGCATAGTCAATAAAGTATATTAAAAAAAGACAAGAAAAAAAGAAACAACAATAAAAGATCTGGTACATATATATATAATGGAATACTACTCAGCCACAAAAAGAATGACCTATTGTGTTTTGTGATGACATGAATGCATCTTGAGAGCATCATGCAAAGCAAAATAAGTCAGACGGAAAAAGACAAGAACTGTGTGATTTCACTCGTGTGTGTGATATAAAACAAAAAGTAACAAATGAAAAGATGGGGTCGGGGGAGGATAAAGAGGGTAAGGGGGTCAAATATATGGTGACAAAGGGAGACTAGACTTTGGGTGATGAGCACATAATGCAATACACAGATGATGTATTATAAAATTGTATACCTGAAACTTATGTTATCAACCAATGTTCCACCAATGAATTTATGTAACAACAACAAAAAAGAATGAAGGACTGAACTCAGCTGGGAGGGAACAGACCACTATTTTCTGCATAAGCCTCAAAATGCATTCAATTAGGTGCAGTTTGTACAGTCATGTCTGTTTCCTCTCTGCTCTGGGACTCCCTTACCCTGCATTTCCAGAGTTGGTTTGTGGCTGAGCTTTTATAAGATAAGGTTGCGTTTATCTTCACTTAGGTGTCAGCATCTGTTTTCAGTTAGGAATTCTAAGACTAAAAAAAGTTTGTGACTCAAGGAAAAACACACCTTTAGTGGTATAATTTAATCTGGAACAGGGTAGAGAGGCATTGGTTTTTGGGACAAAGAGTCTACCTGTTTTCTTTCAAGCAGCTGACTCCTCCACTAACTTGCAAAGGCAAATCTGACCTGCTAACATTCTGTCCAACAATACTAGAAAAACAGAATTGTGGGGCTGGAAGGGATGCTGAGAGATCATTTGCTCCATCTGTCAGCCCTTGGGCAAGGGTACATCTAGGATTCAAACAAACTCCCCAATAGATGCATCAAAACCACATCTTTTTAGTCTCCAAAATAGGAGAGTTGATAACATTAATTTAACTTATATCCACACTAACAAGGGAGCAGACATTTGTCTTAATCTCTTACATTGCAGCACAATTTCATTTTTTTCTTGTTCCCTTCTTCAGTGAGCTGATTTCTGGCCTTTATGACATAAAATATGTTGATATCTTTCATTTTTCTTTATATGTTAGATTTTCTAATCCTTTAATCACCTTTGGGACTTGCCAGACTTTTTTTTCTGATTGTGTTGTTTTTTAAATTCTTTTATCACTAATTAAAAAAATTAATTACAGTTGACATTCAGTATTATATTAGTTTTAGGTGTACAACATAGCGATTAGACATTTATGTAACTTACGAAGTGGTCATCCCAATAAGTCTAGTACCCATGTGACACCATACATAGTTGTTACAAAATTATTGACTATATTCTCTATGCTGTACTTTACATCCCTGTGACTGTTCTTTATGACTATTTGAACTTCTTTATCCCTTCCCACTCAAAACCCCTCCCATCTGGCAATCATCAGTTTATTCTACAGACATTTTTTTTTTGATATTAATGTTTGCTACCATCCCTTAATGCCAATGGAGAGGAGGAAATACTGCCATACTCATAGGATAAAGAGCTACAGGAACCTAAAATTATATGAATAACCACTCTGAAGATGAGTCTGTAAGGGTTATTTTCTTATTTTACATGCTAAAATAAGAATCCTCGCCCTGCAAAAGAAAATAGCTTCCCCATGTGAATGTTGGGTGACCTTGGATTATGATGACAACAAAGTATCATCAACCTTGTCAGGATGGTCTAAGGTCATTTGCCAACCATTGCAGGTCTCTGCTGCAAACAGTCATTTAAATCCAAGGAAAGAATGTTCCTTTGCAGATCCTTCCATTCTTGGAATTGGGTGGTTGCTCCCATGTGGTCCTTTTTTATGATTATCTGCCACATTTAGTCAGATCTATTTAAGAGGCAGAGGCAGTTCAGTATAAAGGTCAAGAATATGGATATTGGAACGCAATGACCCTCAGCTAGAATGCTAGCTCTGGCAGCATTGGCTCTGTGACATTTCTGAGCCTCAGTTTCCTCATCTGTCCTGTGAAAATAAAAAATCTACCTGCAGGCTTTTCTGTAGGATTAACTGCAATAACAGAAGTATACCATATAGCAGAGAGTCTGGCACACAGTGAAAGCCAAACAAATATTACCTATCTGTTGTTATTATTTTTGGAAAGGATAAAAAAAGAAAAGCTGGAAGCAGTAAAGATAAAGTTATATTTTACATGTTTCTAGCTAAGATGAAGGATATGGTGAGACTTTCCTCTTGTTCAGAGATTAAAACCTATAACTGGCTTTAAGGAGGATGGTAAAGCAATACATAAGCCATGAATATGAACAAAGCTGGACTGTGGTCTAGCACAAAGGCTGGATTTGAAGCCACTCTAATGTAGTGGTTAACTTCCTGAACTCGGAAGTCTGAATGCCTAGGATTCAAGGTGCCCCAATTAGCATCTGTGTGATGTAGGGCAAGTTCCTTAACCGTTCTGGGCCTCAGTAAAATGAAGATGCTAATTCTTGGTTAATTAGTATTTGATAATGTTAGTGGTTATTGGTGTGTTGTTGTTGTTATTATTATTATTATTACAGGATTATAGAGATTATAGAAAATGCAGTGCTTAAGAACTTGAATTCTAGAACCAGACAGGCTGAGTTTGAATCCTAGCTCTGACACTTATTAGTTCTGTGACTTTGGGCAATTTACTTTAGTTCTCTGCACTTCAGTTTCCTCATTTACAAAATGGGATTGTGAATAGTAAATTTTTCATAGATTGATAGACTTAAATTAATACATATACAGTGCTTAAAACAGTACATGGTGACTAGGAGACATTCATTAAATAAATCAAAATTCAAAATTTTTTTTGCAATTCAAAAATAATCATAATACAGTGTGGCTCTAATTTCATGGCTCTTCTGGTTTTAGTCCTATGCTCATTTACTGGCCTGGTCCAGCCTCCATAAAGCACTCACCTGTCTTTTAGGCCCAAGGCTGTTTATACATCTTATTTAGGTGTCACTGGAATGGTGATCAGTGTCCTTCAACAGCTTCAGGGTGAGTTCCATATGTAGATAAGGAAAGACACCTGAGGTGTTCTTTCAACTTGGTAACAGATGGCCTGCCTCCCAGCTGCCCCAAATAACACAGAAGCACGGGAGAGGATGGTCCTGCTCTATATTTACTCTTATTTTCTGTTGGCTACACAAAAATTCACCAATTTTGATAACTTAAAAAAATGCATGCAGATATGATAGCTGTCACAATACAATCTAACAAAATTATATTGAATGAAGTTAAAGACAACTAAGCACTATTAGAGCCATCCTAAAGAAAAATCCAAACTTTTTGGCCAACCCAGTATGTTTTCTGGAGAAAGTGAATCAGAGAGGCTTAGAAGTGGTAATATAGGGCATTTTAAGAGACTGTGGTTGGATGGAAAACAGGTATATTAAGTGAACATCTACATACCACCTGGCTGCTTTTTAAAATATATTGATAAAATGTTCAATTTACCAGAACGCATAAGTATTATTAATCTAAGTGCATCCAAAAGTATGTACGAAATATCGATAATATCATAAGGATTGTAAATTATAAATCTTTAGATATATCTCAGTAACAAAGATCATACTTCCTTCCTGAGAACACATAGAATTTCTTGAAAATTGACTCAATATCAAACTACAAAACAAGTCTCAACAAATGTCAGAAAGAGGATGTCAAACAAATGTTCTCTGATTATAGCATAATTAAATTCAAAAATCAGTGATAGATACTATCTACATTTAGAAATTTAAAAACACACTTTAAATAACTTGTGGGTTAAAAAAGATACAGGTGAAATTAGAACCAAATCAAAACTAAATACAATACAACTTTCTAATAGAGAAATTTATGACCTTAAATACTCATGTTACAAAAGAATAAAGAAATTGATGAGTCATATGTCTAAATCAAGAAGTTAGAAAAAGAATAGTATAAACTACAAAAAGGTAGATGATAGGGTATAATATAGCTAAGAGGATAAATTGAAATGAAGACAAAGGTAATAGTGAGGATCAGCAAAACACAAAAGTTGGTCTTTGAAACAATTAAAGTAGAAAAAGTATTAGCAAATCTGCTTAAGAACAGAGAAATGAAGACTCAAATAATACTAGCAATGAGAATGATGTAAACTCAAGATTTATCAAATTAACAAAAAGTGGGTACTATAAATGATCTTAAGCCAATACATTTGAAAACAAAAATTGAAAAATTTCATAGGAAAACATAATTTACCAAAATATAACTTAAAATTATCTTAAGAATAAATAAAAATCTGGAGTTATTATCAATTAACAAGTTGACTTAGTAGTTAAAAATTTATATTCTTCCCAACTGCTACGTGCAAACCCTATATAACAAGATAAAACAACAGCAGGCTCAGGGAAGCTCTAACACATGTGCAATATATAATATTATCTCAATCTTATTTTAACTCTTTCAGAGTTTACAGAAAAAATAAATGCTTCTAAAACCATTCCATAAGGCTAGTATGAATTCTGATAAGAAAAACCAGGCAAGGATAGCATGAAGAAAAAAATTATAAGCCGATCTTACTTATAAACACAGGTGCAAATCTTAAAAATGTATGTTAGCAAACTAAATATAAAAAATACTAAAATCATGACTGAATGCAATTGTAATATAACATTAAAAACCTATGAATGGATTTTGTCATATTAATAGTAATGTACTAAAGAAAAGAAACAATATGATCATATCAGTATACTCAGAAAAATAACTTTTGGAAAATTTACATCTATTTAATCATGATATCTGTAGAAATTAGTAATAAAAAGTATATTTCCTTAATCTATTAAAAGGTATTTACTAAAAATCTTCTGCAAACATTTATATGCAGTACTGGTATTAGAGGCATTCATGTTAAAGTTAGATACAAAGTACCGTATTTTTCACATTATAATACACATCTGACCATAAGATGCACCTAGGTTTAGAGGAGGAAAATAAGAAAAAAAAATTCTGAACCAAATGTTTACTAAAGTATTTAATAAAATATAACAGAATAATATTTCAACCATGTAAAGTGAATAGCAGTCAACAGCAGTAATTAGAACCATCATCACTGTCATTAACAAATGAGGAGAGACTTCAAGGTTCAAGTACTCTTCTAGTTTTCTGGGAGCCCCAAGAACTCATCATGGCTAGTGTCAGAATTTATGAAGCTCATTTGCTCACAATCACTGATATCACTTTCTTTGCTATCTTCATACTGACCAGGCACCCTGAGATTCAGCAGTAAAGTGGGACATTTAAGCGTCCCCAGGGGTTTTGCATGGGCCCACCACTTCCTCTTCTAACAGCTGTCGCCATCGCTGACAGATCAGGTAATACACATCACAGTCTGTGACTCAATATTTGCTCCACAAGGTGCACAGACATTTTCCCCCAACTTTTTGGGGAAAAAAAGTGCACCTTGTGGAGCAAAAAATACAGTAAATGTGCTGTAATACCAGTTCCATAGCTTATACTGAAGGTCATTGCCAAAGCAAAAAAAAAAAAATTTTTTTTTAAGAATCAGAAGTTAAGAAACAGAACTGTTATTCATAAACAACTATCTGCACAGAGGTCCAGAAAACCAATTCAGGCAAACCATGAATACTGAAAGGTTAGTGGCATTTAGGGATATATCAACATAAATATGAAGGGCTGTCCAGAAAGTATACAGCTATGTACTATGAAAAAGAGACATTTATTGAAGAAGATAGAAGATACAAGAAACATTGTACATAAGATAACGACACTTCAGTCCCCTTTAAAGTAGGCACCTTGGGACCTCACTCACTTTTCCACATCACCATCAGTTAACCCATTGTATTTTCCAGAATCTCATCGATGGTCTGAAATATTTTCTCCTTCAAAGGTGATTTTAGTTTTGGTAAAAGACAGAAGTGACAGGGCACCATATCTGGGCTGTAGCAGGGACAAGTCACCATAGTAATGTGATGTTTTGCCAAAAAAAACTCTGCATGAGATGAGATGTATGAGCAGGCACATTGTCATGATGAAGTTGCCAATCACCAGTTGCCCATAGCTGTGGCCTTCCAAATCATGTGAATAGTTTCTCTGGAGGAATGTTCAAACTTAATGCAAAATTTGATGCAGATCCATTGGTCTACTCACTTAGTCATTTGAACGTGAGAGCCACATAGTGGCTCAATGGTGTCTGCCATCCCCACTGACTAGTACAGTGAAGTTATCATTGCTCATGCATGTGAGTTTCAGTCCACTCTCCTTGGCTGCTAGGTTACATCGATGTTGTGCAAACCGTTCTTGATTTATTAACAATGGCTGGAATTTTTTCAGACATACCCCATGTATATACACACATATCAATGTAAATGTGTATTTATTGGCCTTGAAATATCTTCAAAAAAATAACATTAAGTGAAAAAGCAGATTATAGAATAATAGGAATAGGTGACATCACCAAAATGGTGACATAGGTGACCTCAGCCTTTGTCCTCCAACAAAGATCAGCAATCAGACAGATACCCATGAACAAAAACAGATGTGGGAGAACCCTGGAGTTCACTTAAGAAAGTTTAGTAACACAGTGGAACAAAATCCATGAGAATAACTGCACAAAAAGAGAAGGAAGATGGCTCCATGTTGCCAGCATCATCCCATTTCCCCTTGTTAAGCACCAGGAGGGAACTTCCCAGATCAAAGAGTTCCCCTTACCAGGAGAGGAAGAGTTGGGTGAGTGACCAGCTTCTGCAGTCCTTTGTGGTCCTGCACTATGGTTCTGCTTCAGTTTCGTCTCAGACCAACAAAGCTGAGCTGCATAGAGATGGTATGAACAAGGAAGAAAAGCGGGGGCTACCCATTGTAGCCGTGCAGTGGGAGCAAGAGGGCTCACAGTGAACTGTTATACAGATAAACCCAGCAGCTTTCACTGCTGGAGAAGGAACCACCACATACATCCTGCAGACTTCACCAGCTTTTGCCCCACAGGGTCACACTTATTGATAACAGCTGCCTGAGTTCCTCCCTGTCTCCCATCCTCCCACTGGAGCTTGGAAACTGCACCCACAGCAAGTGCCAGATACCAGCCTATGACTGATCCATACTGTTGTGTATGTGCTTATGGCTGCACCTCTTGCTGCATGCCACTAACCTGACACCCATCACCAGCCTCTACTGTAGTGTGAACACCTTGGGGGAGATTGTGTAGGCATGGGAGAGCATGCTCACAACCAGGGCCTCTGCAGCTGCTTGTGGCCACGATCAGGCTCTGTCTTCTATCAATAATCTGCACTACCATACTCACCTGTAGTTAGCCTCTCTAGCCGCACCTCTGCACATCCTGGCCCAAGTCCTGCTGCTGGCCTCCACTGCTAGGCACATGCCCAGAGGGAGATTGCACAGTCATGGGAGAGCACGCTGACAGCCAGGGTCCCTGCAGCTGCCAGAGAGCCCATAGTTGGCCTAGGCCCTTTCTGCCTGTCCTGGCCCTCACCACTACGAGTGATCTGCATGTAGCCCCTGCTACTACACAGGCACCTGTACCTGGCCACCACAGCTGAGTGTGTGCATCCTACCAGCTCTGGCTACCACTGGTGCCTGCCCTGATCTCTGGCCATTGATCCTGAAGGCATTGCTGAAAACTCCAACAGCCCTTGTAGCCACTGTGGACCACACTGTTACTGATGGTGTGGACCCTAGTGGCCTGAAATGTAGAGCCATAATGCCCTCCTGGACTTGGTGCCACAACCTACCTGTGTACTTGGTGCCCTGCACTACTAGACCCAAGTTCACAGCATGCCATAGCATGCTTCCACCTGCAAGTAAAAATCTTCCCTTACTGAAGTCGGTCCATAAAGTCAGGAAAAAGTGGCTGCTTCTTCAAATGTGCAGACACCTATGCTTACAGGGATGACAAAGAATTAGAGAAACATGATTCTACCAAAGAAATAAAGTAAAACTCCAATAACTAGCCCTAAGGAAATGTAGATCCAGGAATTTCCCAACAAAGAATTGAAAATAATTATTTTAAAGATGCTCAGAGAACTACAAAGGAACACAAGTAAACAATTTAATAATTTCAGGAAAACATTAGATGAACAAAATGAGAAGTTAAAAAAATAGAAAACATAAAAAGACAAACTTATATGCAAGACCCATGGACATGAACAATGGTGGGGGGATTGCCTGAGGGAGTGAGGGGTGCTGGGTAGTATATAAAATAGATGTTATTCAGCCACAAGAAAGAAGAAAATCCTGCCATTTTTGACAACATGGATTAACCTTGAGGGCATTATGCTCAGTGAAATAAGTCAGAGATGGACAAATTTTGTGCGATATCAAATAAGTGTGGAATCTAAAAAAGCTGAAGTCATAGAAACAGAGTAGAATGGTGGTGACCAGGATCTGGGTAGGAAATGGGGACATGTTTCTCAAAGGGTACAAACTTTTAATTTTAAGAGGAATGGGTTCTGGGTATCTAATGCATAGGGTTATGCTTATAGTTAACAATACCCTATTATACACTTCAAAGTTGCTAAGAGACTAGATTTTAAATGTTCTGAACACAAAAAAGAAATAGTAATTATGTGATGTGATGGAGGTGTTCGTTAATGCTGTGGTGGTAATCATTTTTTAATATATAATTATATTAAAAGAACAAATTGTATACCTTAACCTTATACAAAATTGTATGTCAATTATATCTCAGTAAAGCTGTAAAAAAGAATAGTAGGCACAGTATGATGCCATTTGTACAAAAACAAACATATATATATTTAATAAATTTTTACACACACAAAAACTGGGATGAATACAAAACTAGCTGGGAGGAAAAAAGACCCATAATTCAAGTAATTTGAATTCTACAAGAGGATGTTTGACTTCTGGTAGAGAATGCTACTCAACTCTGCCATCTACAAAATTTTTTTTTTATCTCCACCTGTTTCTTTCAAGTCTTTTATACATTCATGTTAGGAAACTGCCTGCTTACTGGGAACAAGAAATGGCAACTTGACGAGAAGAAAGGATCAGTCTCACTAGTAATCAGGAAAATGTAGATTAAGACAGAATAAATTAATACCACATAGACATTCAAAATTTTTAATGGAAATACCTTGAGTATGCCATTATTTAGTTACTTGAACCTAATGACTTAATAAGTGGAACTGTTAGGTTTTTTTTTTTTAACTTGCCAATGTATCAAGGGCATTTTCCAGTCAATACATACAGATCTGTCCCAAAGGTGTGTGCACCAAGAATTTATTGATGAATTTGGGTCCTTAGAAAACAAATCCAGATATGCAACTATTGCACTCTCTGAAATATCTGAAGACAGATTTCTTTGTGGCATACTTTTTACTATATTGCTGAAACTCTTCTAATTTTGAAGGACATAGGCTGGAAGAGATGGCAAATTTCTGGTAATCTCATTTTCCCACAGTACGGGATACCTATTAGATACCTTTTTTTCCGTAGCTTTTCTTGTTAATTGACTAAGCTGGTGCTTCCATTCTGTTGTTGGAACTTTAAATCCAAGAGTCTCTACTGCAGGACTTTCCAAAGGGATGTGGCCCTCCCTGGCTCTGTTTTTACCCTGTTGTTGCTGACATGCCACTCATCTTTCCTGTACTGTGGATTGTCTCTAAGGTCCAGGAGGGACTAACGATGATAGCTACACACCAACGTAGCCCACTGGCCTTACAAGGCTGAAGTGAATGCAGTACTCTGGAGGCTTAGTCTACAATGGACAGACTCTGTTGGTATTAACGGACAGTTTTTAGACTCTTGTGTTAAATATTCCTTTGAGATCATGAGCTTTGGGATTGTGCATGACTATGTTCCCTTTTCATTCCTCTAAATAAATGCATGTTCCCATTAGCTGTTCCTGACTCCACTGGGCTGTCATTACACTCATAATTTATTGTCCTCTTTCCTATACCTAGTGGTCATCAAATAAGTATCATAAAAATCATCCTTTATTGATATTATTTCTAAATTTCATGAGTGAGGAAAGATGGGCATTTATAGGCACAAGGCATAAGCACATATGGAAGTTTTTGTTTTTGTTTTTTTAACGTGTTTTATTGATGATAATATTACATTTGTCCCAATTTCCCTTCCCTCTGCTCCCCTCCACTTGGTGGTCCCCCTCCCTCCAGTTGCCCCCCCCCTTTTAGATCATGTCCATTAGTTGTGCATATAGTTCTTCTCAACCTCTCTCTGTCTATTCCATTCCCTCCTACCATGATCCTTAATTCCTATATCATCTCCCTCCCTCTCCCCATTCCCCCTCCCTGTTGACCTCCCCCCAATATGTTCCCCGTACCTATAGTTCTTTTTCCACTCTCGTTGCCTGTTTAGTTTGCCTTTGTTTCAATTCCCTAGCTTCTGTTGTTTCTTGTGATGCAGTTTTCATTTTAGATTTCATAGTCTTGATCCTCCTTTTTCTAAACCAGTCCCTTTAACATCTCATATAACAGTGGTTTGGATCTAATGAACTCTTTCAGTTTTATTTTGTCCTGGAAACACTTTCTCTGTCCTTCTATTCTGAATGACAATTTCGCTGGATAGAGTATTCGTGGTTGTAGGTTTTGGATTTTCATTACTTTGAATATTTCTTGCCAGTCCCTTCTTGCCTGCAGGGTCTCCCTTGAGAAGTCAGCTGATAGTCTAATTGGGACCCCTTTGTACATGATTCTTTTCTTCTTTCTTGCTGCTTTTAGGATTCTCTCTTTATCTTTAATTTTTGACATTTTGATTATAATGTGTCTTGGAGTGGTTCTCCCTGGGTCCAGTTTTTTTTGAATTCTCTGTGCTTCCTGGATCTGTAAGTCTATTTCTTTCCCCAAGTCTGGGAAGTTCTCCTTTATTATATTTTCACTCAATTTTTCAAGTTCTAGTTCATCTTCCTCGCTCTCTGGCAAACCAATGATTCTTATGTTGGGCCTTTTATAGCTGTCCCAGAGGTTTCTGATCCTCTCATCGTTGCTTCCCATTTCCTCTCTCTGCATTGGTTGACTGCTTGTTCCTTCTCCATATTCCGGTTTGTTGAAATGAACTCTGGCTTTTTTTTCCTCACCATCTGTCTCGTATGTGGTTTTGTTCCTTTTGTTATCAGTGTTTTTCACTTCTTTCTCATCTTTTTCCAGATTTTTTGTTAATTCTGTAAGCCACCTGATAACAATGGCCCTGAACTGAGCCTCTGACAGGTTTCTTATTTGTTCATCTGTCAGATTCCTCATCTGTTGCCTGGTGAGCTGTGCCACCGGGATTTCTATAGTTGTCTGCCTCATTCTGACAGATGCGTTTTGTTTTCTTGGGCCGGCTAAAGGGGCAGCCCACATATGGAAGTTTTTGAGGCTGGGCACATTGGATTAAATAATCAGATATTTTAGACATATATTTGTAAATGTGTTAGCCCTCCTGGGTGCTGTTCCTTGCTAAAATATGACCTATTCTAGGTTCAATAGAAATTGGGCTTCATTTAGGTAAGATTTTCTTTAGATAGTAATATAAATGATGCTTTTGTTAATCCTATTTCTAGTTAAACTGGAACAAAAAATTCAATCATGTAATTGTGCACATTCTGAATGGGACTGAAGGTAAGGACTGGTTGCCCTTACAATCTCACCTCTATCACTCTATGTTGGAGTCAGATCATCTAAGACAAGAAAATGCTGTAGCTGTAAGAAGGAGAAGAATGAGAAAGATTGCATACACTGACAGCCAAGTGGTTCTTTCAGATAAAAGATAACTGCTAATTTTTAAAAGCATTAAGAATTTTCAAATGTTCAGTTGTTTAAGATTTTAAGCCATCAAGAACATTCATTTCTAAAGTGATAGTTTCATTTACATGACTCTTAACATCTGGGCAATATTAGAAAGTTATAGTTTTGTAAGAATAAGAAAAAGAAATAGAATGCATTAGAACCAGAAAGAAAAAAGTAAAACTGTCTCTATTTGTAGATGACATATTATATCTAGAAGATGCTAAAGACTCCACCAGTAAAGTTACAGAATATAAAATTGATATGCAAAAATCAGTTATGTTTCATACACTAATAACAAACTGCCAAAAAGAGAAATTAAGAAAACAATCCCATTTACAATTGTATCTAAAAGAATAAAATACATAAAAATAAATGTAACTAAGGAGGTGGAAAACCAACCTATATACCAAAAAGTAAGATATTAAAGAAAGAAATCGAAGAAGACTAAAATGAATGGAAAGATATTCTGTGCTCATAGATTGGAAGAATTAGTTTCATTAAAATGTCCATATAACCCACAGCAATGTACAAATTCAATGCAATCCCTATCAAACTTCCAATGGCATTTTTTACAGAACTAGAACAAACAATCTTAAAATTTGTATGGAACCACAAAAGATCCAAAATAGCCAAAGAAATGTTGAGAGAATAACAAAGCTGATGAACAATACTTTTTGATTTCAAATTATATAAGTGATAGTAATTAAAACAGTATGGTATTGGCATAAAAGAGACACATAGATCAATGGAACAAGACAGAGTGCCCATAAATAAACCCATTCATATACGGTCAATTAATTTATGACAAAGGAGCCAAAAATATACACTGGAAAAGGATAGTTTCCTCAACAAATTGTGGTGGGAAAACTGCACAGTTACATACAAGAATGAAACTGAACTCCTATCTCGCACAACACGTAAAAATCAACTCAAAATTAATTAAGGACTAGAACATAGACCTGAATGCCCTGTTAGGGAATAGATGTACATTAAGATCAATGTCTAAGGTGTAACACCCCTTAATAGTATTAGGTAGCATTTGCCTAAGTCTATTCCTGCAATGTCTTCCTCCTTCCAGTTCCTGTCATAAGGATATATCAGATTTCTAAGTAGTACATGCTTTGAAAAATATATTGGTAGACAACTATTTTCTACTATGTCCATTTGTATTATCTGGAGAGAAACCTTTATATCACAGCTTCTTGAACTGTAGAGAACATCAGACTCATTTAGATATCCTGACAAAATGAAGATTCTTGGGACCTCCTGCCAGATATCCTGATTTCAAGAGTCTTGGTTTGGTACAGGAGAATCTGCCTTTGTAACCAGCCCATTAGGCAATTATAAAGTACAGTTGTTCTTCATGTATTCATTTGTTCCAAGATAACCACAGATACCAAAACCCAAGGATGCCAAGTCCCTTACATAAAATGGCATAGAATAATATGTAGTCAGCTCTCTGTATCCTCAAATATTCACCTGTGGATTGAATACTGTTTTTGACCCAAGGTTGGTTAAGTTCACAGGTATGAAACCTGTGGATACAGAGGGCCAACTGTAGTTGGTGTGAGGACCATGCTTTATGAAAGTCTTCTGCATGTAGGGACTGTTCTTTCAAGTAATCATTAATGACAGCACCAAGTTTAACTATAGTTTTAAGACACTGAAAATTTCCTTGCTTTACATAAGAAACCCACAGTGACACTTAATCACCTGCTCATTTCCAGTGACTCTTAGAGAAAGGTCAAATCTCGGTACAGTTTGAGAGGAAAATTCATCTACTTGGCTGCAGGAATGGATTTGCATAGAGGTGTTCATGTAGAGATAGGAGCCAAATCAATTCTCAGTTTGTCCTGAGTCAAATCTACCCAGTATACAAATTTTCAGAAAATGTTCAAATGCAGATACAGTATGTTCTGGTAGAATGTACATTTCTGTGATTCAAAGTAGCTTCAATATGACTGGTACTTGTCTTAGTCTGTTCAGCCATCTTCTTACTATGTCCTCACATGGTAATGGGACAAAGATGCTTTCTAAGGTCTCTTTTATAAGGTCACTAATCCCATGCATGAGGGCCCCACCCTCAAGACCTAATCACCCCCCAAGGCCCCATCACAGTGGGAAGTAGATTTCAATATGAATTTTTTGGGGGGATACATTCAGTCTACAGTGGTAATACAGGGTAATGTCAAAATCCTGAATTTTCATTGGTTCATACATGATGTCCCCAGTGCACTGCCAAGTGACAGGAACTAAACACAAAGGGTATTAGAGCACAGGAAGGCCCAGAGGAATACATGACCACTCATGATCCTATTCACCTCATATTCTCACCATTGTCTCAGCTTGGCCACTGCTCTCTCGTGGAAGTGGCCTTTGCTTGATTTTCCCTGATTCCTCTGAATGTTCTCTGTGTTGCTATAAAGCTCAATGGCTTCAACCTTTTCATCATCCATTTCCATCAAGCTGCTGTTATTTACTGCAATATACTCATTTATCATACTCATCTTAACTGTCATATTTATTCATTAGGAATTTAGTGTTTTACTAGGGCTTTTGTTGTTAATATTCTGCTTATAAAGCTGCATAGGTTTAAGTGGTCTGTCACTAATCCAGTTTTTCTCAAAAACCTTGTCATTTTTAGAGTATAATTATGTAGATTGCAAGGATTTTCTAGAATACATATATTGCATTATAGCAAAAACACCTACATTTTAAAACAAAATGGAAATGCTATATCTATGTGCTGTTTCAAATCATTTATGTTTTTGTTTATTGCCATGAAGAGGAATGCTGAAGAATGGGCAGGTTTGACTTTGAATTTGGAATCATTTAGCCTTGTTTTTGATGCTACATCAAGGGGTTTGGTTTATGAATCACACAGCTTCTTACAGTGGCAGATCGCTGCCCAGTTTCTGACAGATGTGCAGTTAAAGATCCAAGAATCACACCAGGAACTTTATACAGAAAACAAGTATGGAAAGAAAGAGGTATATTTTTTGGGGGGGGGCATGCTAAAGTTTTGAGGTACCCATTAAAGATCTCAGAAGGTTTCTTGTGGCATCATGCATAAGAATGAGAATTTTCACTCCATTATTATTTTTTAAATGCTTTTAGTCATTTTAAGTGTATAGTTCAGTAGTGTTAAGTATATTCACATTGTTGTGAAACAGATCTACAGCTTCTTCATCTATATCCATTACACAACTCCCCTTTTCCCCCTCTCCTATTATTAAAAAAAAAAAAATCCTGACTATTTGTCAGTTGAGCAGGTGGTGATTGTATGCATATCTGAAATGACCTTTACTTGAGAAGTCATAAAAGATTCAGAGAACCAGGGTAATTCACTTTAACCAGGTTGGGGATAAATCCAGGAAAAGAGGGAAATATTTCTAATCCTAAGAGTAGAAATGTGGTCAGGATGCAATGTCAGAATTTCAGGTGTATCAATTCATAATTCACGGAAAGGAACTCTGATATCTGCTAAGCTGGCCTGAAGTCTTTCTGGCAACTCCAGGGCATCTGCTACTTGCTTCTGTTGTGTTCAGCGATGCCCTGGCCCCGGCATGTGGAGCATTAGCTTAGGTCCAGGGTGTCCTGGCCATGGCTTTCCTGTTAAATAGCAATGAGTAAGTAATGAAGTTGAACAGACACTGCAAAGCTCATGCACCAAACACAGATTTCCCTCATCCTCGAGAAGTTCACTCTTTCTGAGTAATCTCAGTGCATAATCACTTAGGGATATTTAGATGAACTTTTTCTTGACACATCATGCTACTTTATGCTTACCCTGGCTGGTTTGGCTCAGTGGATTGAGCGTCAGCCTGCGAGCTAAGTGTCGCTGGTTCGATCTTCCAGTCAGGGCACATCAGAGAAGGAAAACTCTGACTCCAAAAAACCTCCGCTGCCTTGTGGCATACCTCTTCAGGGGAAAGGCTAAGGGAGTAAACCCCGACAGAAAATCCAGAGCCGGAGTCCCTAAGGCGGTTTGACGTTGTAGTCAACACCGGCAACTCCTGCGGCGCACCTGAAGCCAAGCTGTATTGACTCCGTCTTTCCCTTGGATCCTTCAGCTGCGAAGAGAGGGGGGGGTCTGCTGCATGGGCAACAGCAGACCCTCCATATCACCCTGGCCAGGCTCTGTAGCTTCAGCTTCACTGGAGAGGACACTCCAGCGTCATCGCAAGATGTCTATTCAACACGGGAGGAGACAGATACCGTGTCACTCCCGAGTTGGACTGCACAACCATTCTCGGCGGTGCAGATAGACTCTTAAGAAGCTACACCATCGTCTCTCGAGACGGACGGCTGCCGAGAGAGATAATTATATCAGGACACAAAATCTGTTTAGCGTTCTTTGATGTGGATTGCATATATAATTCATTCTCTTTCTCATGTATTTCTCTGACTAGCAACTTTAAACTTTCTTCCATTAACCCCCAACCTCCACCTGGATCCCAGCAGAGCTTACTCTTACTTCCTCTCCTTACCTGCTCTGCCATCTTCCATTTAGTGATACTATAAAAGGAGAGTCTTTTGACCTTTTCATCCTAGAAACTGTTTGCAGAGACTGTAGAACCATTTTTCTAGTCATCAGAGATGGTGCTAAATTATTTTAAAGCCTGCTTGATTCATATTTTATCAGTGAGGCAGACTTTTGTCTATATACTTAAATCCCATTTCTTGTTCTTTAGAAATGGTGATTTAATTAATGGCTTTGGAATACAACAAATTTTATAATAATAATAATATATAATTATAAAGCACTGGTCTATGTATAAGTGATTTTTCTTTCAAATGTGTAGCTCTTATCAAAAAGTAATTAGAATTATAAATATATTCAGAATGATGGAAGCATAATGTAGAAAAATGCAACATATTGAAAATAGAGCTCATTATTTTCTCCATAAAACCCACAGCTTCTCCCATAGTTTTCTTTGAGTTGCAAGGTGTATTATCCACATTATAATGCACACAAGACACCCAAACTATAAATCTAAAAGTCACTCTTAATGTCTTTATTTGGCCTATCTTCCAACTGATCCTGAGGTAGATTCTCTCTCCGAATTGTCCCTCAAATTCACTCCCCTTGCCTGAATCTACACCTTCAACATTTCCCTGCTGGTCCATTTCATTATACTGCTGATCTACATGCCTGGCTTCAGTCTCTCTTCACCAATCTGTTGCCTTGTACAGTTGGTACAGTTACCGTTGTTAAATGCAGGCAGGCACCTACAGAAAATCCTCTAATGTTATCTACTGAGCAGAGGATAAAGTCCAAACCCCTTGGCAGCACATCCAAGGCCTCTGATAATGCACCTTGTCAGTCATGTATAGTTTAGTCACACCAAGAGACTCATCACTCTGCCCTGGCATATATGTGTTTCTTTTTCTTTTCTGTATTTTAAAATTTTTATTGTATTTTTTTCATTACCATTCAGTCCCCTTATTTATGCCCCCACCCCTGCAATGACCACACTGTTGGCTATGTCCATGAGTCTTTTTTCTTTTTTCTCAATTTCTCCACCCCCTAACCGTCTGCCACCCTTAGCTGTCATCCTGCTCTATCTATTTCACTCCAGTCACTCCCACATGCACCCTAAGAAATAGGTGCTATTACAAACCCCCATCTTCATAGAGTCCATGCTTCTAACCATTACACTGTGCTATTCCAACCACTATGTGGAATCTTGGAGGCTGCTTTCTGCAATCAGATGACCTGGCTTGAAACCTACCCCTGCCACTTGTTTGGAGCATGATCATATCATTTTCATTACTGTAACATCCTGCTTGCTTCCTTATAATCTCCCTCATACCCCTAAATTTAGCAAGTGTGAGGCAGATCCAGGTTTAGAGGGGACCTGAGGCTTTTACAGCCTTGGGGTCTAATGTAAGAAAAAGAGTACACACATATATTCTCATAATTTTGCATAATTACAACATAGAGACAGGGTGTTGGAAGGATTCCAGGCAAGTAAGGAAGCCTGAAGCTTCCACTTAGTAAATCTGCCTCTGATTTATTGCTCAGTGACGTCTATTGAACTATTTATTAAACTCTCAGTCTGACAGAGTGACTGTGATAGTATGGGCTCAGTAAAGATTTGTTAAATCAAAGAATAAAATCTTATTTGCCCTTACATTTGGCCCAAATGTCATCTCTTCTGTCCACACACGCTCTCTCTTTTTTGATTTATTTATTGTTTTTCTATTACAGTTGTCCCACTTCTTACCCCATTGCTCCCCCCAACCCTGCCCACCCCTTCTCCTACAGTCAATGCCCACCACATTGTCCATGTCCATGGGTCATTTATACTAATTCCTTGACTAGACCATACCCCTTCTTACCCCCTTTCTCTCCCTCCCACCTCCACCCTGGTCTATGTTAGTCATTTCCTTGTTTACATGCCTCTGGTTCAGTTTTGCTCATTTGTGTTGTTCCTTAGTTTCCTGTATTAGGTGATATCATATGGTGTTTGTCTTTCATTGTCTGGTTTATTTCACTAAGCATAATTCTCTCTAGTTCCCTCCATGTTGTTGCAAATGGCAGGAGTTCCTTCTTTCTTTCTGCTGCATAGTACTCCATTGTGTAAATGTTTCAGTTTTTTGATCCACTCTTCTACACATGGACACTTAGACTGTTTATAGCACTTGGCTATTGTAAAAGTGCTGCTATGAACATAGGGGTGCATAGGTTCTTTTGAATTGGTGTTTCAGGATTCTTTGGGTATAATACTAACAATGGAATCACTGGTTCAAAAGGCAGTTTCATTTTTAGTTTTTTGAGGTAGTTCCATACTGTTTTCCATAGTGGCTGCACCAGTCTGCATTCCCACCAACAGTGCAGTAGGGTTCCCGTTTCTCCACATCCTCGCCAGCACTTGTTGTTTGTTGATTTGTTGATGATGGCCATTCTGACTGGTGTAAAGTGGTATCTCATTGTGGTTTTTATTTGCATCTCTCTGATGGTTAGTGATGTTGAGCATTCTTTCATGTGTCTATGAACCTTCTGTATGTTCTCTTCGGAGAAGTGTTTGTTCAGGTCCTTTGCCCATTTTTTAATTGGGTTGTTTGTTTTCTTGGTGTTGACTTGTATAAGTTCTTTATATACAGGGTGTCCCCCCAAAGTGTATATACACTTTAAATAATTATAAAATCGGTGTTTATTAAAATACATTTCATTTTCAAAATGTAATAGAATCTACAGACATTGTTTAATTTTTTTGTCAATGCCTGTTTTCAAACTGGCGTCCATTCTGGTCCAGGCACTGCTGACAGCGCAAAGCAATGTAATCGCAAACATCACGAAACAGCAAGATGGTGCACCCGCACACTACCATCATGATGTTAGATCCTACCTTGATGAAATCTTGTCAAACAGGTGGACTGGACAAAGGAATTTCATAGAATACCCCGCGCATTTACCAGACTTCACACTAGACATTTTTTTTTATGGGGATACTTAAAAGACAAAGTCTACACTATGAAACCTACAACAGTTGCTGAATTGAGAGCAGCCATTGAAAGAAAATGCACACAAATACCAAATGAAATGTTTTGTTATGTTTGCAATTCCATTGCTTCACGTTGTCAGCAGTGTCTGGACCAGAACAGATGTCAGTTTGAAAACAGGTGTTGACAAAACAATTAAATAATGTCTGTAGATTCTATTACATTTTGAAAATGAAATGTATTTTAATGAACACCAACTTTATAATTATTTAAAGTGTGTATACATTTTTTGGGGACACCCTGTATTTTGGAGATCAATCCCTTGTCTGAGGTATCATTGACAAATATGTTTTCCCATACATTTGGCTCCCTTTTCATCTTGCTGATGTTTTCTTTTGCTGAGCAGAAACTCTTTAGTTTGATGTAGTCCCTTTGGTTTATTCTTTCCTTTATTTCCCTTGCCTTAGGCGATATACCAGTGGAAATATTGCTATGTGGGATATCTGAAATTTTCCTGCCTATGTTTTCCTCTAGGATATTTACGATGTCACAGCTTACATTTAAGACTTTGATCCATATTGAGTTTATTTTGGTGTATGGTGTAAGTTGGTGGTCTAGTTTCATTTTTTTGCATGTCCCTGTCCAGTTCTCCCAGCACCATTTGTTGAAGAGGCTCTTTTCACTCCATTTTATATTCCTTCCCCCTTTGTCAAATACTAATTGACCATATAGATCTGGGTTTACTTCTGGGCTCTCTATTCTGTTCTATTGATCTATATGTCTGTTCTATGCCAGTACCAGGCCATTTTGATTACAGTAGCTTTGTAGTATAGTTTGATACAGGTATTGGGATTCCTCCTACCATGGTCTTCCTCAAGATTGCTGTGGCTACTCAGGCTCTTTTTTGGTTATATATAAATTTTTGAAGTATATGTTCTAGGTCTGTGAAATATGTCACTGGTATTTTAATAGGGATTGCATTGAATCTACAAATTGCTTTAGGTTGTATGGACATTTTAATGATGTTGATTCTTTCCATCCATGAACATGGTATATGCTCCTATTTATTTGTAGCTTTCTTAATTTCTTTCTTCAGTGTTCTGTAGTTTTCCGAGTACAGGTTTTTTACCTCCTTGGTTAAGTTTATTCCTAGGTACTTTATTTTTCTTGTTGCTATAGTAAATTGAATTATTTTCCTAGTTTCTGTCTCTGATATTTTATTCTTGGTGTACAGAAATGCCTTCAATTTCTGAATGTTGACTTTGTATCCTGCTATTTTGCCAAATTCACTTATTATGTTGAATACTTTTTTTTATGGAATCTATAGGGTTTTCTATGTACACTATCATGTCATCTGCAAATGATGACAGTTTTACGTCCTCTTTTCCAATTTGGATGTCTTTTATTTCTTTTTCTTGTCTGATTGTTGTGGCTAGAACTTCCAACACTATGCTGAATAGGAATGGATAGAATGGACATCTTTGTCTTGTTCCTGATCTTAGGGGAAATGCTTTCAGTATTAGCCCTTTGAGTATAATGTTGGCTTCAGGTTTCTCATATATGGCCTTTATTATGTTGGGGTGTGCTCCCTCTATTCCCATTTTACTGAGTGTTTTCATCATAAATGGGTGTTGTACTTTATCAAATGCCTTTTCAGCATCTATTGATATGATTACGTGATTTTTGTCTCTCATTTTGTTTTTTATGGTGTATTACATTTATTGATTTGTGAATATTAAACCATCCTTGCTTTCCTGGGATGAATCCCACCTGATTGTGGTGTTTGATCTTTTTAATATGTTGCTTGATCCTGCTTTCCAATATTTTGTTGAGGATTTTAGCATCTATGTTCATCAGTGATATTGGCCTGTAATTTTCCTTCTTTGTTGTTTTTGACCTGGTTTTGGAATTAGGGTAATACTGGCCTCATAGAAAGAGTTTGGGAGTCTTCCCTCTTCTTGGGTTTTTTGGAATAGTTTGAGAAGGATAGGAGTTAGTTCTTTCCTAAATGTTTTGTAAAATTCACCTGTGAAGCCATCTTGTCTAGGGCTTTTGTGTGCCAGGAGTTTCTTTATTACTGCTCAATTTCACTAGTTGTTATCAGTCTAGTCAGGCTTTCTGCTTCTTCTTGATTTGGTTTCGGAAGATTATGTGTTTCCAGAATTTTGTCCATTTCTCTAGGTTGTCAACTTTCTTGTCATACAGTTGTTTATAGTAATTTCTTACAGTCCTTTATATTTCAGTGGTATTGGTTGTGATTTCTCCTCTTGCATTTCTGATACCATTTATTTGGGTCCTCTCTTTTTCTTGATGAGCCTGGTTAAAGGTTTGTCAATTCTGTTTATCTTTTCAAAGTACCAATTCATGGTTTTATTAATCTTTTGAATTGTTTGTTTAGTCTCTATGTCACCTAATTCCACTCTGATCTTGATGATTTCCTTCCTTCTACTTGCTCTGGGCTTTGTTGTTGTTCTTCTAGTTCTTGTAGGTGTAGGGTTAGATTTTTTATTTGATATTCTTCTATCCTTTTTAGATAGGCCTGTATTGCTATGAACTTTCCTCTTAGGACTGCTTTTATGGTGTCCCATAGGTTTTGGGCTGTTGTGTATTAATTATCAGTTGTTTCCAGAAACTTTTTGATTTTTTCCTTGATGTCATTGTTAATCCATTCATTGTTTAATAGCATGTTATTCATTGTCCATGAGTTTGAATGTCTGAGTTTTTTCCTTGGGGTTGATTTCTAGTTTCAAGCCATTGTGATCTGAGAAGATGCTTGATATAATTTCAGTTTTTTTGAATTTGTTTGGACTTGTTTTGTGTCCTACCATGTGGTCTATCTTTGAAATTGTTCCATGTGTACTTGAAAAGAATGTATATTTTGCTTTTTGGGGGTGAAAGATTCTATATATATATCAACGAAGTCCATTTGATCTAGAGTGTGTTCAATGCCTCAATATCCTGGTGTTTCTTTGTTTTGAAGATCTGTCCATTGTTGACAGTGGCATGTTAAAGTCCCCTACTATGAGTGTGTTGCTGTCAATATTCTTCTTGTAGTCTTCCCATATTTTCCTTATATATTTGGGTGCTCCTATGTTGGGTACATATATGTTTACAAGGGTTATATCTTCTTGATGGATTTTTCCCTTAAATATTACAAAATGTCCTTCTTTGATTCTTTTTATGGCTTTTGTTGTGAAATCTATTTTGTCTGATATAAGTATTGCTACTCCAGCCTTTTTTTCATGTCCATTTGCTTGAAGTATTTTTTCCATCCCTTCACTTTCAGTCTGTGTAGATCTTTTGTTTTGAGGTGTGTCTCTTGTAGACAGCATATATGTGGGTCATGTTTTCATGGCCATTCTGCAACTCTGTCTTTTGATTGGAGCATTTAATCCATTTACATTTAAGATTATTATTGACATGTACTTATTCATTTCCATTTGTACCTGTGTTCCTCTTCCTTTCTCTTTTTCTTCTTTTTCTTAAAGCATTCCCTTTAGCATCTCTTGCAATGCTGGTTTGGTGGAGATGTATTATTTTTAGTCTTCCTTTGTCTGGGAAACTCCTTATTTCACCTTCCATTTTGAATGAGAGCCTTGCTGTTAGAGTATTCTTGGTTTTAGGCCTTTGTTTTTTATTGCTTGAAATATTTTTGACCATTCTCTTCTGGCTTGTAGTGTTTCTGTTGAGAAATCGGTAGATAGCCTTATTGGGGCTCCCTTGTATGTTACTTGCTGTTTTTCTCTTGCTGCTTTTAGGATTCTCTCTTTGTCTTTGAAAGTTGCCATTTTAATTATGATGTGCCTTGGAGTGGGTTTTTGGGGGTTCCTCTTCATTGAGACTCTCTGTGCTTCTTGAACTTGCATAACTTTTTCTCTCATCAGGTTGGGAAAATTTTCTGTCATTACCTCTCCTATCAGCTTTTCTATTCCTCGTTCCTCTTCTTCTCCTTCTGGTATTCCTATGATATGGATATTATTATGCTTCATGTTGCCCTGCTGCTCTCTTAAACCCTCTTCATTTTTTTCAATATTTTTTCATCTTGTTGTACTGTCTGGAAATTTTTTTCTACGTTGTCCTCTAGCTCACTGATCCACCCTCTGCTTCATTTAGCCTGCTTTTGATTGCTTCTATGTGTTCTTCAGTTCAGAAATTGTATTCTTCATTTTTTCCTGGCTCTTATTGATAGTTTCTATGTCCCTTTTCATGCTGGTGTAGTTCTCAGTAAGTTCCTTGTAGCTTCCCTGGAGTTCTCTGTAGTTTTCCTGGAGTTCTCTATAGTTTTCCTGGAGTTCTTTGTAGTTCCCCTGGAGTTCATTGTAGTTTTCTCTGAATTTGAGTTCATTGAGCCTCCTCAATACCATTGTTTTGAATTCCATGTCTGATAGTTTCCTTGCCTCTATTTCATCTATCTCTCCATCTGGGAATTCCTCCTTTCCTTTCGATGGAGTGTTGTTTCTTTATCTCCCCATTTTAGGTGGCTCCTCTTGTTTGTTTCTGATTCTTAGATTGATCTGCTTTTGTTTCCTGCCTTGTGGTGTGACTTTCTGTGGTAGAAATCCTGTGAGATTCAGTGGTGCAGGCTCCTTGATCTCCTCAACTTGATGCTCTTGGGATGCCCTTTATGCCTTTTATTTGGATTCTCTGGTAGTACTTTGGTTTTTGTTGTTGTTGTATTGCTCTTTGGTGGGTCCTTCCCTCCAATTAGCTGACTGTGAGTCACTCCATCCATCTTGTCTTGTAGACAGTGGTTGAACTGCTGCTAAAATAAAGCCACAAGTCCAGGCAAGAATTCCATACTCACAAAGATATCCCCTACCCTCAATCACCATATGAACTGCAAATGAGCCAGTATTAATAAGGATGTATAGAGATTAAGATATTATAGGAAAGGAAGAACAAATAAGAGTGGACTAACTGAAAGGAAGGTGATTTTTGAGAGGGAAGGGGAAGGAGCTATAATAGTATGGGGTAGAGACAAGGAAATGAGAGAAAGTAAAATTTATATCATATATTTATAAGGGGAGGGAATAAGACAGAATGAATTAATAGAGGGGACACATGTAGTATTAGGTTTAAACAGAAGTTGTACTATATATATAGTATATATACTATACATATGTGTATATTATATATATAGTGTGTGTGTGTGTGAGAGAGAGAGAGAACACACACTCACACCAAAATAAGGTAGATGAATGAGCAGGGAAAAAAAATAGGCACCAGAGTAGAGAAAAATTTCACCACAGCATTTTCAATAACCTATGAGCTAAGATTAATATAGGTGTGATGGAAGTAAGCATCAAAGAAAGAAAGAAAGAAAGAAAGAAAGAAAGAAAGAAAGAAAGAAAGAAAGAAAGGAAGAAAGAAAGGAAGAAAGAAAAAGAAAGACAGAGAAGCTTAAGAGATGTCTGGAGGAACAGGAAGTGATTTTGAGATGATAGAGGGAGAAGGAATACTAAGAACGAGGAATGAAAACCAGGCTAAGACGGAAAAATTCAAATTTAAAATGAAAGAAGGAAAGGGCTGGAGGAAGGTATAAATGCAGTAGGAGAGGGGGATGATAAGATTTGTAATATGAAATACTAGATAGTGAAGATCTATGAACAAAGTTGCAGAAATGTCCACCCTCTCCCACTCAATGGGCACTGACTAATCAAGTTACAGAGAGAGTAAGCGTATTTTATGATGGAAAAAGAGTGTGAGGTAACTAATGATAGGGAAAATGTTGTGGAGAGGTGAAAAATAATGAGTGCAGATTGGAAGTGAGTTGTATTGAGAGAAAATATAGCATTTAAAACAAAAATAGGAGGAAATCAGATGGTATAATTAAGAAAAGGGATGAACAAAATATGAAATTTGAAATAAACTATAATATAAAGACTAGTTATTTATAATGCATAAACTGTGCTCGCTTCGGCAGCACATATACTAAAATTGGAACGATATAATGCATAAACTGTGAGGACAAAAATGACTGTTAAAAGGATATATAGGAGATTAAAACTCCTGTAGTAGATCTCCCTGGAACTGGTCTCTGTAGTATCTGTTTTTTTCCCACTTTCTTCTCTTTCTGGATCTACACCCCGATGTCCCAGTCTGGATCTAGGCAGTCTATTCAAGCCTGCTAGTGTTCTACTGCCCATGTCTGTCTCTTTTGGTTGTTTTTTGCTCTAGTCGCTCTGTAATCTGCAGTCAGGCTTAAGCAACATGGAGGGTGGCGCTGAGTAATTTCTCTAGGAGGGGCTACTGCTCACCCTCCCGCTGATGCCACTTGGAGGGGAGTAGTCTGCTTAAGAGATTTCCCCCATAGCACTCGGGATGAATCTGCACTGGGATCCAGTCCACCGCTTCCCCAGCTCTTTCTCCAAAGCCAGTGCCCAAAACTTTTTCAAAGTGCCCCTAGTTCATTTTACCCTCCTTCAGCTGCAGCCAAGGTCAAGTGGGCTAGTGTGCTCCCTTGAGCGCGCAGCCCAGGGAGGGTGTGCTGGCCAATTGCGCTCCCCAGCGTGGGGTGGGTGGGCCATGTGGGCTCCTGCCACAGTCGGGGGCGCGGGAGGGGGAAAGGTTGTGGGGGGCAAATGCACTCCTGCGCATGCCCTTCTCAAGAATCTTGCCTCACACCTAGTCTTTCCTCCCCTATCAGCAACAAACAAACAAACAAACGACAACAATAACAACAACAAACCCATAAAAATGCTGCTCCTTGCCTCTCAGAGCCAGGCGCCACCTGGCCAACTCTCAGCCCTGCCAGCAGGCGCAGCCTTGATCTCCACCCCCAACTCCTCTCAGGGGAAACCCAGGGGCATTGAAAAATCTTTGTGTACTACCAGCCGCTGCCTGGGGAGCCAAGCCAGCCAGAGCTCGCATCTCTCTCATGTCTCCTCCTCAATCCTCACCAGTGCCAAGGCTCAACTCCCATTAGTATCCAGAAGTTAACTGAGATGTTCTGTCCACAATTAGCTGAAACTCCAGACCAGATTCAGGAGCAAGCAAGTGCAACCTCCCCTCACTCTTCTGCCACCTTCCTCTTCCCTGTACACTCTCTTAATGTTCCCAGTTATTTGCTGTTTCTCCCTTTTTCCAGAGTGCTTTGTAGACACATTTAATATGGCACTTTCAACACTACCTGCTAATAGTTGTTTATTTGTGGATCAGTGGTCCTAAATATTTAGCATATATCAGAATTAGCTTGCAGAGTTTGTTAATCTCACTCCCAGAGTTCTGGACCCAGTGTTTCTGGGGGTGGGGGTCAGGAGGGGGTCTGATGGTTTGCACTTTTAACAAGTTCCCAGATGATACTGATGGCCAACTTCTACAAGAACTATGCCTCATTCATTCTAAGCACATTCCTGGTTCATGGTAGGTGCTTACATATATAAACTGAAAAAGAATTAAGCATTTACCTATGGAAGGATATTGTCATTCCCCCAGCCCCCCCACCCCCACCCCCCAGTTTGAGGTCATTATGAACATTTCTGTACAGGTTTTTGTATAAGCATAAGTTTTCATTTCTCTGGGGTAAATGCCCAAAAGTGCAATGTCAATTACTCATAAAAGGCCAATTGGCCCTTATTTGAAAATAACCTATATTCCCATATTTGTCATGCAACTGAACATATAACAAATTTCTATTTACAAAACTGAAAAAAATGTGTCCATTTGAATAATCTTTTCATGTATGATATAAGGAGTTGCCTTTATGTGCACCTAGAGACCACAGGGTTGTCAGAAAGACTGTCATGCCTGCAGCTGATGAAATGGTCTGGTGCAGAATGTCAGTCAGCATTTCTGATCATCTGCTATAATAAACAGACTGATCCTTTAAAAATAAGATATTTTTACTTTCTTTCATCTGTACACTTTATTCACAATATACAAACACACTGTTTTTAAAAAAATGCCTCTTAGTTTCCTTTCTTCCAAATCCTTTCAAATTAAACAAATATGGCCATGCAGTTTATAATGAAATGTTTTTTCCTTAGCTATTAAAACCACCAAGCTTACCAGTGGAGCATTAGAGAAACAGGCAACACACACATATAGTAAATTGAAATTTGTAAATAGAATAGGGGCAGCAGCAGTTTACTTACTAAAGCTTGGGAGAGGGTTGGTTGAACACAATACAGTGATAGTTGCTTCACTAGACAAGTGCTACTTGCTGAGTGGAGGCTTTGCCTGTGGCTTCGGGTCTCAGATGGCATGGGAATAGCATATAACTCCCCCAACTCAAGGCTTTCAGCAGAATATGTTACTCGCTATGTGGACTCAGTATATAATAATTGAGTGAATACAAAACACCAATTAAGGTGAAACATGTCTTAATACTTTTGAGTAAATTGTAAAAGAATGAATAAAAGGATAATGGGATTTCTGAAGAGAAGGACCCATGTCTCAATTACATGGCAGGATAAATGTTATCAATTTGGTTAAAATGATAAACTCCATTTGGAGAATTATATATATTTTAAATCTTCACCTGAGTATATGTTTATTGATGAAAAAGAGAGAGAGAGAGAGAGAGAGAGAGAGAGAGAGAGAGAGAGAGAGAGAGAGAGAAGGAGAGAAAGAGAAAGGGAGAAAGGCAGGGAGAGAGAGGAAGGGGGGAGAGAGAGTATGAGAGAGAGAAACATCAATGTAAGAAACATCGATCGGTTGCCTCCCATATACTCCCTGATGGGGATGGAAACTAAAACCTAGGTATGTACCCTGAATGGGAATTGAACTTGTGACCCTCTGATGTATGGGACAATGCTCCAACCAACTGAGCCACCCAGCCAGGGCTAGAGATTATATTTTTATTTGAACTGATAAGTAACAAAAGGGATGATGATAAATTTTGAGTTAAACTATATAATTTATGGGGCTGTAAAACTTTGAAAGTATATAATGTCACACTAATGTTATCACTTTATATAATATGTTTAAATCAATATTATAAAAAATAACTAGAAAAGTAACCTTTGAATAACTTACTAATTACTGAAGATTTTCAAACCTAGCAGACACTGATGTAAGCCATTATTGATTACTAGGTGCATACCAATTTCAGAGATGTTAAAATGCAGAAAACATGAGCATCTTAAAATAGACAAAATATGGTAATATAATAAGCATTTGTTGAGCATCTATTCTATGCCAGGCACTATGATAACAACTGGATATTCAGAAATGAACAAGATACTTTCCCAGAGGAGAAAAGTAGAGAAATCAACTTCAGGTTAAAGAGTAATGATCTTATTAGTTCTGAAGTTAATTTTCTCTTTGTTCGAAACACAAGAAGAAACCTTCTGGTAACATAATTATATGAAGGATATTGATTATACAATAGGTAAAAAGTAGAACTAGTTTTATGAGCATACAGGAACTAACCTGTAACAATCCTTTAATTTATTTCTCAAGCACTTGCAATATTAATCCCCCACAGCCACTTTAAAGTTTGTCTAGTTTTGATACATTAGAGCGGGGAAAAACCAATAATTTTCCTCTTGGGTCTCAAGATTCAGAAGTGACCCAATATTCAACTCATTCATTTCTCAAATAAATATTTTATCATTTTGCAAATGAAATATAACGTAGAATTTTAGTCCCAAAGGAAAACTACTAAAAATAATAAAAATAAACAGGATAATGACTTGCTCTCAAAATAACCCAAATATCTAATTCAGGTCCCCCAAATGTTGCTGAGTGAACAATATAGTCACTTGTGATGGATGGAGAGAAAGAGACAACATTGACCTTCAAACCTAAATCCTTGGCTTTCTGCAAACTGTTAGATTCCTGAAGGATGTGGGTATGTACTTATCTATTATTGTGACAAATTGTGGTATAATAAATATATATATATATGTGATCTTTGTCCCCAGGTCCTGGCCTAGAGCTCCTAAAACCCTTGGAATATACTATCTTTTGTATGTTGATGAGATGACTTATGGGTGTTGGGGGAGAGTAAACAGCTTCAGCATTGGGGTTAGTAGCCAGAAAAACCAACCCCATGATCTTAGGGGAAGAGAGAAAGGTTGGAGATTGAGTTCAATCACTAATGGTCAATGATTTAATCAATCATACCTACTAAAGAAAGCTCCATAAAACCTCTAAATGATGGGTTCAGGGAGCTTCCAAGTTGGTGAACATATTGAAGTGCCCAGATGGGCATGGAAGCGCCACCTCCGCCTACCTTGTCTATACAGTTAGCTGTTCCTGAGTTATACCCTTTTAATGAACTGGTAAGCAAAGTGCTTTCCTGAGTTCTGAGTCATTCTAACAAATCATTACACCTGAAGAGGGGGTCATGGGAACCCCTGAAATGGCAGTTCACTGGGCAGAAAGAAGTGGGGCAGCCTGGGTACCTTATTTGCAGCTGATATATGAAGTAGGGGTCATCTTGAGGGACTGAGCCCTTAATCTCTGGGTTCTGCTAACTGTGGGAGTTAGTGTCAGAATTGAATTGAACTTTTGGACGCCCAGTGGATGTTAGTGAATTGCAGAATTGGTGTGGAAAAATGACACATATTTACTGTCAGAAAAAAACAAAACAAAACATACAAATACAAAGCAGTGGGAACTGCTTTGGCCAAGGAAGGGTGAGGTGATGTGGTGGGAGTCCCTGCCAGGAAGAGCCTTAAGAGCAGGGTGTGGTTCCCCATTGCTCTCTGTGTGTCACAATGACTGGCAATGCTCTGAATGGAGGCTGCTTCTTCAGCCCGGGTGCCGGAGCAAAGACAAAGCTGAACAGAGCTGCGGATGGACCATGAGCAAGAAATAAACTTTATTATTAAGGTTTAGGCATAACTTGTCTCCACAGCATAACCTAGCTTATTGCATTAAAGTTCAAGAGATACAAGTCGATCAGAGGGTGCTGCCTCTGGTCTCCTGGTGGGCCCGGAGCCACCACTGGTCAGCAGGGCTGGAGGAGACAGAGGGCAAAGTGGAACCTGCCTGTCTCCCACCACCTCTGACCTTCACTACATGGGTATCTGCAGAAGGAGCTGGCATTCTGTGTTACAGACCTGAATGTGTACCTGCACAAAACTTGAAGAAGGAGATTCCATGCAATCTTAGCGGTCATGGGCCAGATTTCTGCTCCACGGACATGGTGAGGGTGAACTGGAAGATCAGGGACTATGTGGGTGAGCTGTGGATGTCTGGGCCTCAGAGCAGGCTGGCTTCTTCTTTACCTCTGCCTTGCTTATCTCCAGCAATTTCTCCTGTGGCCAATTGTAACTCAGAACTGCATGGGAATTCTGGGGAGCTAAGCTATATTGACAAACATGAAAGTACCACTGCTTATGAACACATGCCAGGAAAAAAATGCAGGCTCTTCCCAAATCCCTATCTGGACTCCATCTTTGGTGAGTGGAGAGGAACCATTTTTATATGTCGACCTCTTTTTGCTTCCTTTAGCCCATGACCCAACAAGAACAAAGCTAATAGTCTGTTACTTAGGCTCTTTGTTGTAGGACTGTATCTGATCTTTGCCCTTGAGATTAGCACTTGGACCGAAGAAGAAGACCCCTTCCTCCTTAGATCTGAAGCTGAGCTTTATAAGCCACTGCTGTTCATGCCTCTTCACCCTCGTCCTGCCGGACCTTGCAAGAGTGGTGGAGACAGGGAGAGAGGGGAGAAGGAGAAAGAACTTTTACTCCTGTCAGGCCCCATCTATGGTTCTTTACCTGTCCCATTAAGTGGGTACCTCTTCGGCCTATAACTGGATTCAATTCTTTACTTTTGGAGACAGGGACAAGTGGTGAAGCTTGGGCACAACCAGAAGTCAGAGTGTCCTGACTTAACTGGACTGCAACTAACAGATTGCTAGACCCAGGTTCTCTGGAAGGCAAACTGACTTGTGCCCAGGGCTTGTTGGATGGTTACTCTCCATAGGACATCATGCATCCCTGTTCCCCCCAGCTGAACTTCATGCTTACCAAGAATTAGTTGTACTTATTCCAAAATCTGCTGATGCCCATTAGACCAGTAAGTTATGAGTAGAAGTGATGCCTGCAGTTTCCATTTCACTCCTGAAAAATTAAGCTGCTGCTGCCCTCCCTGTATCTGTTGCTGTATCAGGTGTTTCTAGCAGTAGCAGTTGGATTCAATTTGCAGTTTTGTTCTGCTCTATCAGAATCAGCATCCTTGTGCAACTTCAGAGATCCACACCGTCTGCCAGCAAACCCCTCCACCCTCAGGTTTGACCTCAGCTCTGCAGAGTCTCTGCTCAAAGCTCCCCTGGCACCAGTATCAGCAGGCAGTGCTCTTCCTCCAAGGCTGAACTCTGGCTCTCTGGGGGCCTTCCTGCAAGCTCCAAAGTCTAGTAATCCTCACTTATTCCCTTTGTTCATAAGCCCAGAATTAAGTACGGAATAGATACTAACTAGTCTTCTAAGCACTGCACTTGAGCTTTGGGGAAGACCATTTTCAAAACTGGTTTTGTGTTATGGCTAAGTCTGTCCTTTCCTGGAAGGAAGTATTTTTCTTTAGATTATATCACATCTTTGCTTAAAAAAAAATTTTTTTTTTAAAGATTTTATTTATTTTTAGAGAGAGGGGAAGGGAGGGAGAAAGATAGGAAGAGAAACATTGATGTGTGAGAGATATATTGATTGGTTGTCTCTTGCACGCTCCCAACTGGGGACCTGGCCCACAACCCAGGCATGTGCCCTGACTGGGAACCAAACCCGTGACCTTTTGGTTTGCAGGCCAGCACTCAATCCACTAAGCCACACCAGCCAGGACTGCTTAAAAACTCTTAATGGCTTCCCACTGTCCTCTGAACAAAACCCCAAGGTATTATCCTTTCCTCTAAGGCCTTGTATGAACTTGCCCTGTGCTCTATCTCTCAGACCTTGCATATTAACTGCTCTCTCCCTTCTTTTTACTACACTATAGCCATACTGGCTTTATTTCTGTGCCCCAAACAACTCAGCTCAGCTAGGCAAATCTGCCTTGCAACTTACAATGATCTTTGCCTGTAACTTTTCTCTTTAGACTTTTGCATGACAGGTTATAGCTTTATTAATCACCTTTTAAAAAGGCCTTTTTGGAACTTTCGAATAATCCCATTTTCTGTATTTAATCCTGTTTATATTTTTCACAGCATTTGCCACAATCTATAATTATCATCTTCATTTGCCTATTTTCTTCTCCATGACTATAAGCTCAGAAGGGCATCTATTTTGTCTGTCTTGTAGATTAATCTCTTTAAATATCTAATGAATAAAAAAAATGAATTTAGCTTTTGGTACTACCTAAAATAGGCATATAAATGCAAATTGATTACTTTTAAACTTCAAAGTACCTAAATATAACTTTTTCTTTTCCTAAACCAATTCTAAACAATTTTCATAGGATCTGCCATTCATGGACTACAGTAAATCATCTGGGGAAGACATCAGCAGCAAGGGGTCAGCATAGTTTTGATACAAGACCTTGTCAATGCAAGACCTTGTCAATGCAAGACACTGTCAGCGTGAAGAAGAGCTGTTGTAAACTGTTCACCAACATGTTTCATCCTAGCAAATGCACAGCACAAATCTTGCAGGTTTATATCTTCCTCCACCCTGGTCACACTCCATCATGATGCTGAAGGTGTCCATAAACATCAAAAAGGAAAAGGTACAGTCTTATCAAGTAAGTAAAAATTTAAGTCCAAGAATAAGAGTCAGTGAAATTGGTGAGATTTTCTTTTAACAAAGCCCTGTCGACTTGCACTGGCCCAAGGAGTTTTTCCAGGTGATATTGACTCACCTTGCTTTTCAAAATGCACATGAGGCCCACCTGAATCAGAGGATTGACTATTACAGTGTCAGGTTTAGTACATTACACTTTTGGAGAGTTGAATTTCCTTAACAGCCAGCTGGAATTTCTATTTCCCCTCATATATTGGCACATTCTTGCTATACCATATCTACACAATCAATGAAATTTGTTTCTAAACCATTTAATATTTATATATACATGTGACCTAATAAGACTGATAGGCAATTTTATTTAGATTATTCAGAGAATGATTTCCCAACTGTTATGTTATCCAAGTCTTATACTTCTCATACTGAAAGTATTTATTACCCTCTCTACAAATACACATATACAGGAAACTGTGCAGAAGAAGTGAACAAGACAAGTATCACCTGCAAATTCAGTGTCAGGACAAGAATACTAGCCTGCCTACAACCCCCTGCACTGCTCCATAGCCATGATAGCCTATAATTGCTTCCTTCTCAGGTAGCAGATTTAGCTGTATAGTCATTTGCCACTTACTGACGGGAATATGTTCTCAGAAATGAGCTGCTAGCCAATTTGGTTGTTGTGCAAACATCATAGAACACAATTACACAAACCTGATAGTCTAGCCTACTACACACATAGGCTAAATGGTTTAGCCTATTGCTCCTGGGCTACAAACCTGTACAGCATGTTACTGTAATGAATATTGTAGGCAACTGTAACATAATGGTATGAATTTATATATTTAAACATATCTAAACATAGAAAAGATTCAGTAAAAATACAGTATAAAAATTATGAGATTACAGTCTTATGAGACACCATTGTATATATGCGGTTGTCTTTGACCAAAATGTCATTATGTGGCACATGACTGCATAAGTGTATGATCTTCAGATTTCTGCTCATGTTCTGTCATAGTTTTATAGGAACAGTAGAACTAACTTTCTCCACTGCCAATATAACAAAGTCTATTCAAAATTTTCAAGTGTGGAGATACAAGCCAGCTTTCTTATTTATTCTACTCTGTTTATCTTTTAAGGCCTTGATAAACCTTAGCATAAATACCTTCTGACAGCCATAGACATCATACTCTGGGTTATCCAGAGAAGGTGGGAAAATGGGAAATTTATCTGTACCTTCATAAACACAGAGTTCTACACTAGGGCTCTCTATTGCTGATGATTTATACAAAAAAATATCCTGTTTCCCAGATGTACTTTTGGTAGGCCTCTGTTTCTAAACCTTCACACAATGAAATGTTGAGAAAACTGTAATTACAAAAGAAATACTCTCTAAAGGTGCTTGCTAGACTCCATCATTTATGACATTTAGTATTGTTAACCTGATTTATAATCTCAGTAGGACAAAGCTATACAGTCTCAAATTGTTTTTCTCAGACTTCCTATCCTTTAATACAGGTATGTGCTAGGAGGAAATACAAAGCTTTAAAAGCAAGAAACTAGTGAGCAGTGTTCTGCGAGGGCTTTGATCTTCCTAGGGTTCCACAGCAATGGCCCCTGTGGATGGGAAATCTTTATATAATATAATAACCTATGTTGTTATTGGTTGGGGGAAAAGGCGAAGGGGAGGGGCCCCCAGAATCACTACTCATTCTTTCCCTCTCTATTCTTCCACTCTTCCCTCTCTACTAGCAGAAGATGTTCACATCAGTGAAAAGGGGTTGAAATGGAGGAAACTGAGGTTTGCTGAATTTTCAACTATTCCTGACTTTTAAATCTGGGTATAGGTTGGTGCCCTAACAGACCTGCTGACCCCAGGGCCTTAGGCCAAGTGGAAATGAACTGCTAAGCCACGCCCTACTTTACTTTTAGATCTGCTTCCTGCTTGTGCACGACTAGTTGGAGCCTTCATGCTCCCTGCTGCTCGGCCCCATTCACCCAGACATTACAAACAAAAGCATTTCCCTAGCTAGGCTTAACACAAATAATTATTGTTCGGAGAGTACACACAGCAGCACAAAACCCTGATTCTTTGAAACCCTGTTATAAACATGCAGATGTGGAAGATTCTACATAGATGACCAAATGCTTTCTAAATTTCCACTTTCAATTCCTATTCGAATTCACCTTATATACTCATAGAACCATTCAATTCATCATTCTTTAACAACACTTTCAATGTTTCTCCCATACCCCAAAATTTATAATTACTGCAAATTGCCAATAAAACAAAACTCCCGGATTTTAATCTCAGTGATTTAAAACTGTCCATTAATTTAGTGAAAAATACATGTCAGGAACTCCACTAAGCATTGCTGAGGATACCAAATGAGCATAATACAATTCATACTTTCAAGGAATTTACAACCTAATTGGGAAAACATATGTACAAAAACAACAGACCAGGCAGACTATGCGAGCCGCAAATGAGACATAAATAATAACGGCAATTATATACTAAGCATTTACCGTGTGTTAGGTAGTTCACATCTCTTACCACAAATCCTCACAACACTATTACATAGAGGTAGGTATATCTACTCAGAGATAGCAATAACAATTGCTAAATTTCTACCAGTGCCAGGCATTGTGTAGACAGGATCACATTTAATCCCTATAAAAACTTATTTTATAATTGAGTGTTGGTGATTTGCCTGAGGTCATAGAACTAGTCAGTGGCTGCCATGGTCTGAATGTATGTATGATCCAGATGCACATGTCGGAATCCTAATGCCCAATGGTATTCGGAGACAGAACCTTTGGGAGATATTAGGTCATGAGGGTGGAGCTTTCATGAATAGGATTAGTGCTCTAATAAAAGAAGGCTGAGAAAGCCCTTAGCCCCTTCCTACCATGTGAGGACATAGTGAGAAGTCAGCAGTCTGCAACCCAGAAGAGGGCCTTCACTAGAACCCAACCAGGCTTGAACCCTGATCCTGGACTCCCAATTTCTGGAACTGTGAGAAATAAATTTCTGTTGTTTATATGTCACCAAATCTGTGGTGTTTTTTTATAGTAGCTTGAATAGATTAAGACAATGGTGGAACCAAGTTTCAAACCCAGGTCTCTCTAATTCCAGTCTTTCATCTTTGAACTGTGCGATGTGCCTTCTTAGGGAGAAAGAGCTAGAGAAGGTCAATAGCTTGCTGGAGTTCATCAAGCTCCTAAGTGGCAGCAAGGACAAAAAGATACATTTATTTTACTTCAAAGCAATACTCATTTTCTTTTCTTCTTTTTGCTTCTCTTCCCTTTTCTTCCTGAACAATTTAGCCCTAAAACCATGAGGTGGTGCAGAGCAAGGTAGGTTTTCTTCTTTGGGTTGGGGTGTGGAAACCGAGAACCAGGGCAGGCTGACAAGGATGTCTCTGAAAGCAGGAGGTTGAGGAGGGTGAGAAGGGTGTCACACTGGAGGACAGAGTGGGTGTGTGGTGTCAGAACCTGGACATGCTCATGAAGGAGTCCACATGGAGGGCTTGGCCAGGTGATGGGTGTTAGAGCCCTAGTAAGGTGAGGAGAGGTCCCATGTGGATGGGTGCTCAGTTGGAGTGGCAGAGCTCAAGCAGGTTAAAAAGGCTTTCTGCATGGGTTAATGGGGGCCTGGCACACGGCCTTATTTGATGTATGTGTGTGTCGTGTTGCACGTGTGTCAAGGCAGGGGAGTGGTATGAATGGGTTACATACAGGGATTGGTCAATGTATTTAAAATAATGGGAGGCTGGTTTCTCAGTGCCAAAGAAGGGAATTACAAACATGGAAAAGGAAAAAATAAAAATAAAACAAACAAACATAAAATCAAATTAAAGTAGGTATTAATATAAACTCATATAAAACTCAATATAAAAGCAGATCGTCGGCAGCCGTCCGTCTCGAGAGACGATGGTGTAGCTTCTTAAGAGTCTATCTGCACCGCCGAGAATGGTTGTGCAGTCCGACTCGGGAGTGACACGGTATCTGTCTCCTCTCGTGTTGAATCGACATCTTGTGATGACGCTGGAGTGTCCTCTCCAGTGAAGCTGAAGCTACAGAGCCTGGGCAGGGTGATATGGAGGGTCTGCTGTTGCCCATGCAGCAGACCCCCCCTCTCTTCGCAGCTGAGGGATCCAAGGGAAAGACGGAGTCAATACAGCTTGGCTTCAGGTGCGCTGCAGGAGTTGCCGGTGTTGACTACAACGTCAAACCGCCTTAGGGACTCCGGCTCCGGATTTTCTGTCGGGGTTTACTCCCTTAGCCTTTCTCCTGAAGAGGTATGCCGCAAGGCAGCGGAGGTTTTTTGGAGTCAGAGTTTTCCTTCTCTGATGTGCCCTGACTGGAAGATCGAACCAGCGACACTTAGCTCGCAGGCCAATGCTCAATCCACTGAGCCAAACCAGCCAGGGTAGCTAATTATATAAGAATAACTGAATTTGTGGCACAGGCAGCGAACCTAACAATATTCCATCTTCTCTCCCACAGAATTTCCAGCCTCCTCACTATTAAGTAGGAAGGTAGGCAAGCCTACGTATTATTAGTTCTAGTCATTGGGATGTGAGTGGGAACATAGAACAGAAGAGCATCCTTTGTCCCTCCCTCTGCTTTGGTGATTAGTAACATTCCAGATAGTGGACCCTCTGTCAGTCTGGGTTGATGAACATCTCTGTAAAGTGGAGCCCTTAACATCATGATCTGCACTGGATGTGCAATGTAGGAAATAAACCTTAGTTGTTAAGCCACTGAGAAGTCAGGGTTTTTTACCAAGGCATAGCCTAGTTGTGATAGTGATTTATAATAAATATATATTTGGTCTTTGTTCCAATTACTGACACAGAGCTCCTAAAAACCCTTAGAATTTCCTAAGTGATAAGAGCCATCAATAAAGGTGAATGTTTTTTGTTATTTATAAGAAGACCTTTTCACTACCCAAGTTTATGTCAATGAGTTGACTTTTAGAAAGCCCAAAATGATGGGTGCTGGTTGCCAGGGAAACCAACATTGTGACTATAGCTTGGAACTTTCAGCCCCATCCCCAGACCTGGTAGAGATTAAGCTCAAGCACCAATACAAAGTAAATAAGAGTATACATGTGAACGCTGGAAGGTATATACATATATGTCTATATATATGCATATGTTCCCTTGCCCTGTTGATCCCAGCTTTAGTGAGAGCACTTGGTACCCACACCTCAGCTTCTAAATGTCATTTCCCCCTAAAAGAAATCAGAACTCTTTGGAGAACTGGCTAATTCTAGGGTGGGCAGAGTAAGCACAAATTGAATTGGGAATTTTCTCTCATATCAGAAAGACAATAGCAAAAAAATTAAGAATATGTCAACAAGATATATAAGCCAACTTAATGGGTCTCCCAATGGCCTAATATGGGACAAGTATGGCATCAATATAGATCATGATAATGATTGATTAAATCCGTTGAATAGAAATAGAAAACATTGAGTTCATATTAATATAAATAACTATATACATAGATAAACTAAAAGCTTTATGAGGAATGGGACATTTATAGTTTCAAAGTGATTCCCTACAAAGCCCAGCAGACACCTACTCAATCAACGAATCGCAGTGATATCATCAGCCATTGGGCACCCTGTCCTGTGATAGGATGCAGTGAGCACATAGTGACATTCTGTTGTTCCTGCCGAAGAAGCATGATCAGATTCCAGCCACAGGGAAGCATTAGACAAACCCAAATCACGATACAAAACAGCTGGCCTAAATCTTAAAAGTATCAAGATCATGAAAGTCAAGGGAAGACCTATTTCATTCAGACCGAGGGAAACTAAAGAAAGAGGACAATTTAATCCAATTGTATGATTCTGACTAGATGCTTTTACTATGAAGAACATTACTGGAGAAGTGGCCAATGTTGAGTGTGGTCTGAAGACTAACTGGTAGTAAGGTATCAGTGTTAATTTCTGGTTTTGAGGATCCTATTGTGGCTAATAGGAGAAAGCCCTGGTTTGGAGGAAATATACTCTGAAGTGTCCAGAGTAATGGGGCAAGTTAGTTTCACATGGTTCAAGAAAAGCCCTTTCTCCTATACTGCCAAGTTTTCTGTAAGTTTACAGCTGTTTCAAAATTTAAAAAAATAAAAGATATTAGAAAGTTATATATTCCCTTGTACTATATGGTGCAAAAGTCTTCATGGAGGAAGTACAAGTTTTGGAGAATTTAGATAGGTAGAGAGTTCTAGGAGGAAACTTTTCATGTAAAAATAGTTGTGTGTTCAAACACATTAGTGCTCCCTCTGTTTTCGAACAGGGCAACGGAAAGAAGAACAATAAACTGGCTAAGATGGGCACTGGATTCAGAACAGGATTCAAATGCTGAATTTGCTTTTAACAAACTATGTAAACTTTGACTATGTGAGTCCAAGTTTGCTTATCTGTAAAAGGGAATAAAGCTGATGTTTGTGTGTGTAAATTAATGAGCTTGTGTATGCAAAAGGCTCAGAATAGTTCCTGCCACACAGTAGTACTAGCAACAACGATGAGGATATGACAGCAGTGACGGCACAAACAGTACTGTAGGGGAGGTCATCTGTCTGTGCTGCATAGAGGGGTTGGAACTCTAAAAGAAGGCAGCAGCTGGGACGCTGGTAGCAGCTGTCTAGGTAAGAGTAGAATAATGGCTGTCAGAATGGAAGGACTGGCAGATGAGAGTTTGTTAGGGTAAATTCTCCAGATTTAAAACAATGAATTAGATCTAACGATGATCCCTGGAAGGTTAAAGATCGCTCTGAGATGTAGTTTCTGGCAGAGAGAAGGGAGCCATTACTGATTAGGGGAACCAAAAATTAGTGGGGTTCTTTACAAGAGAGCTCTCAGTCCAATCCTCCCCACTTAGGCCCTTCCAACCTCATAAGTAGAAACAAATATACAGACACACTTTAAGGCTCATCGTGTCTTCTTTTCTCTTGCTGCACCTTTATTCTTCCTTCCCCATACTCTGTTCCTTCTTTCCTGCACATTTCACTTAGGCACTCAAAGCCCTGTACTTGTTCAGGTCTTGCTTGGGATTCTGGCTTTAATTTTGAAAGAATGACATGGCTGTCCCAGAAGAGCTTGCCATCTTGTTGGGGAGACAGAATACATGTGTAGGAAGCAGCAAGAACCATGTAATTGGTCTCTAACTCTAAGAGTAAAGCTTGCTGAAGTCTGTGGTGGTCAAACCCTGATTTTTCTCTCGTCTTTGCCTATTACTCTCCTGTTACGTGCACAAAGCTTATTAATATTTTCTGAAAGCCTGTGCTTCTATTAGAATGCAAGCTACACAATGGCTATTCAAGCTCTTCTTGGGGTTTTGTGTGTGTGTGTGTTGGAGATAAAGGACTGCATCTAAGGTGTTAGTTTATTTAATTCAGTCTTCTTGTGCAACAATACATCCTCTAACAAAACTGCATTATCTTATATGAGTGTACTTTCAAGGTTATAGGAAGAACAGCAGAGAGCTGAATCAAATGCCCAGAATGTTCTTGAAACCATCATAGAAGTAAGATGTTTATACCTACAGTATCCAGTAGAGGGGACATAGGTCTATTTCCATCTACAATTTGTGCATAAAGCAAATTTTCTAATTTAAAAAGGTTTAATTCAACTTATTTTACACATTAACTATGTATTTTAATTGGTGATTAAGACTGCCAATATAGCCCTGATTGGTGTGGCTCAGTGGATTGAGCGCTGGCTTGCGAACCAAAGGATCACTGGTTCGATTCCCAGTCAGGACACATGCCTGAGTTGCAGGCCAGGTCCCCAGTTGGGGGTGCATGAGAGGCAACCACACATTGATGTTTCTTTCCCTCTCTTTCTTCCTTCCTCCTCCTTTCTCTAAAGATAAATAAATTTAATCTTAAAAAAAGAAGACTGCCAATATAATACCGTGGGTTTTTCCTTTTAATTGTAAAATGGCCCATAATGTAACATTATGCACATCCTAATCAAGCAACGATCAGAACAATCACTGCAAACAACAAAGGGGAAAACTGGACTTTAAAGGAATGTTGTAAGGCTTATGTGATTCAATGTCAAAAAACATTTACAGAGAAATGAATTGAGAATCGCAGTGTGGCCTTCTAAATCTCTTATTATGTAACATTTGGTCAGATCAGTCATGTCATTGGAATTAAAGCCAGAGATAGATATCTAACACAGCATGACACCCAAACAAATATATTGGCTAATGGAGAGCAGGTGGCAGACAATTAGAAGGCCTGGGACCATGCCATGCATGATTTTTTTTCTTATTTTGAGGGTCTTGCTCTGTTGTTAGGTAAGCTGTAAACCACTGCAGAATCCCCCTCAGAACCCAGATGTCAAAGTTGTGTGTAAATACTTCAAAGGGGAGAGACTGGAAGGATAATGGAACATGGAAAAACAAAAATGACAAGAAACATTCTGTCAGCAGCATGCAATTAAATGCCCCCCCCCCCCCCCACAAGTCTGGTGGAGTGTGCTTATTTCTGAAAATGACACTTTGAAGTCTGTCTTTTAGTCAGAGCTCTGTTGGGCAAACGGCCTCTCTTAATGCTGACATGATGCATCAAAGGAAGCACCTTGCGTTCCATGGGAGGGGCATGGCCACACACACTCTGCAAATTGTGCAACAGGGCAGCTAATGGACATGGAGCCAAAGTCCTATTAAAAACATCACCTGTTTTGGTTTTTGGAGGATGAACTGCTTTGAAAAGAGCCTTTAGGACTGAAGATTCAATGGTGTTTATGTGCCAGATTGCTACTTGTTTTTTTCCCCGGGGTGGGTAGGGGGATGGACAGAATGAACAAATCATTAGTTGGTTTTGGTCAACTACCTGGAGTCTATTCTGCAAATGCACATGATTTGTAATCCAGGTTTGTCTCTGGCACCCTGACTCTCAGATCTTATCTGTGTCTCAAATGTCATCTTCGCTTTAACAGAGTTTTTGGAGACTGCCAGGTTCCTCATGCACCTCTTTGGAGAAATGCCATCTGCAAATACTGGGGTGATGCAGGTCACCATAACAAGTGAACCCTTCCTTTACTGTTGCCAAGAGCAAATTAAAGTTTCAGAGAGAATTCCACTCATAAATGGTTATGGCTAATTCATGAGTTTTATTTCTTTCTCGGACACCTAAATAGCTTTTGAACAGCCTTCCAGGGTAAACACAAGTCCTCATCTCTCTGGATAAATAACTCAAATCTCAAAGGAGACAGCAGTGACTGTTCCACTGTCCTCCCGCTTGGCGTTCTCCTTGCTCCCCGCTATTGCTTCAAAACTACTCCTGCTTTGTTTTCCTGTAAAAGAGCATCTTCCTCCTAAGATAACACTATTTGGATAAACCATCATCTGTCTGGACTTAATGCTTCCTGTACTGACCTTGCAGTCATTTTCCTCATGTACTCTACAGTAAGCACCCCACCTGCAGAAAACACCCTAGAAGCTATCATGCCTGTATCTGACACCCAAGCCTCCACCTTCTCAACTCCAATGACCTGAATTTGCTCCCCTCTTCGGACACCCATTTTAAGGACAACGCATTTGAAGTCTTACACCTCACTTCCCCACTCTTGGACTACAAATTCCTAGATATGCTTTCACCTTTCTGAGTTTTAATACCATGTGGATATTTAGTCCCTCTATCCCTCTGCTTTCTCCAGACTTCTAGTTCCCTCTTCATTTTTATTCTTTCTTTACCCAACTGTAACATTGTGGTTGACAGCACTGACAATCACCTCAGCATATAACTGCATGCTGTTGCACCCTCGTCACCAAACCCTAGCCCTAGACCAAGGCTGCAGGTGATCTTTTCCATCCTAACACCCAGAGAAACAGTTGCTGGTGAGATGGAAGGCATGCGTAGATTGGTTTCAAGGCATGATTGCTAATCTCAGCAGGACACTTAATGCTGCCCATTAATCCTCCTTCCTATTCACTGGAGATACGAAATGAGATGCCCAGGAATGCTGGGGAGGCACAAAATTGTTCCTTCCAGAAAAACAGCCATTATTTGCAGCAGAAGATGGCCACTCTGTAGGCTGCTCAATAACCTATACTGCGGCCTGGCATGAAAAGGTGAGTTAGGTGTCCTGCACTGGAATCGGAACTATAGGAATGGAAAGAATTTCCATCTGGAGGAACTGAAAGAGGGGCAAGACATGTAGAGACCAAAACTCATAGTAATAGTAGAATCTCTCCCCTCCCCACATCTTTTCTTATAAATGTGCGTATTATTATTTAGACAATGGGGTACAGAGAGGGAACAACTCAGCGCACCTCCTCTCTCATACTGGGTGTCAGACAGGTGGGCTTGTCCAGAGGAGACCCAGGGCGTGTGGAACCTGAAGCACATACAATTTTGAGGTGCCATCCCCCAAAATACAAAATTAACATGGTCACCAAAACAATTCAAATGGATTTAAAAATTGTTGCTACTTCACACTGAGCTACATGGTTAGGCAATCAAATTACTTTTATATGACAATCACTGAGTTTCCAACAATATATAGATAGGTAGGTAGGTAGATAGATGATAGTTAGATAGATAGAGTGCTGCCACTGATACACTAGGCTCTTCAGGCCACTTAACCAAGTCAGTGACAGTTCTGCAAAGCATTTTGTCTGAAACCACCAGACTTCATCAGGCAAAGATGCTCTAGATGCTCCCTCAGATTTGATATGATTCATTGGTAAGCTTAAAACACATGACCTTTTCACACAGATATGCTCACTGCTCAAAGTGCTACAGGTTTATGCTCTGAAAACACAAATTCTGAAAACAAGAAATTTTACTCCACATGATTTCCATTAAAAACATATGGTACACTTATACTTAAATGTGCTTCACTACCAAGCATATTTCTAATAGCAGAGAATGTCTGTTTTGACAAGACATTTGTGAAATAAATCTTTTGCTTAGGATTATACATATCTGAGGAAATGAAGACTATTCTACACAGCAGCTTCTGGTTTCACACATTTCAAACCCTGTTTCTTAAACACTACTTCCAGTGTAACAGAGCATGGGCCCTCCCCAAAGTCTCCACAGCTCATGGTTCTGGGGTTAGAGAAAGGAGACAATACAGCTTTTAAGGTAGTTTGCCTATCCACGGCAAGTTGGTAACTATATAATAGCTGTGTTGCAGCCCAGGGCAAACGGGCGGATGACAGACTTAAGATACTTTTCATAACAATGATGTATGGTGCCCTGGGTCAGCATTTAAAATAAGGGCAGGCTGCCTTTAGAAGAGGAGCCATGAAGTCTGAAGAACAGGTGTAGATGGGCGTCAACTAGGAGGTCTGAGGTGTAAGGGGGAAGCCATGCGGTTGGGAGAGAGTCCAGCATGAGGTCTGGAGTAAGAAAGAGGAGACCCACTGGGAAGCCTTCCTGGAGAACATGGTGGCATGGCTGATGAGATTGGAATTGTGGGGACCTGCCTAACCAATTGTGGATTAGTGGGAGATGCTTGAAATGCTAAACTGACCAAGAAGACAGAGCTGTGGACTTATGCTTTTCTGAAAGACAGTACCCCTGACTGGCATATTCTGAAACTGGACTCGTTTGGCAGGGGAAGACAGTACTAAGTGTTTGGGGTGTTTTAAAGGGAGTGGGATATAACAGCAGAAACCCACCATTATTCTGAATCTGTAAAACTCTTAAATAAATCCCCTTTCCTTTTCTACCAGACTTTTATATTAGGAGTCATGTTTCTTGGTGGTGGGCAACCAGACCCCATAGCTGTTCCAGAGCAGCATAGGCTGGGGTTCTGTAACACTGGTACTGGGCACTATAGGATGAGTTTGTATCATTTAACATTTCCCCTGCCCTTGCCACAAAGTTACTGTGTTGGTATAGTACGTGGAAGGAGACAGTTAGTAGTAAGTATAAAACAAGTAGCTTCAAGTCCTATAAATATAATTCCACTTAAATCAAACTAAGTGTATCCCAGGTTCCACCTCTCTTCAGCAGGATCTCTCAAATGGCATGGGCTTTTCTAGGACAGGAGGACAAGAGTGATGGGAAAAATCTAAGTTAAGTTTAAAGTCTTACTTTTTCCAATACATATGGGCCTGTGAACACATTGAAAAGGGCTGTCTAAGTGAGGGATTCTAAAGATTCCATTTTATTGCTTTGTAGTAAATTTAGCTTTGCATCTGAACTTTTAAGACTTGCCTAGCATATAATCTGGAGGTTCCTAGTAGGGAAAATTGGCTATGTCCATGTCCATAGACTGATTGAGGAACAGGTATCTTTCTTATTCTTGCTGATAACCACAAAGGTGGAAGGGGTATTCAAGATCCAAAGAATTAGGACCTAAGTGTTTTTTGAGTCAAATGACATTAAAATTCCTTGAGACCAAAGAAAAAGGAAGAGATTTGCTATAACTTGCTGCTAGTTCGCACAAGAGAGTAACTTAATAGTAGGATAAACCAATCTCATTTAAATAATATGGACAAGGTCAAGCATGTGGAATGCCCCTGCAGTTTTGTATCTCTACCCAGGGGCTGTATCCCCACCCCAAACCCTTGGCCAATCAGTCATCTTAGCCTTGAATTGCCCACCCAGTATATCAGCTTACTGGAGATGATAAAGTTGTTCCACTTAAAGCAGGGTTTGGCAAACTTTCTCTGTAAAGGATCAAATAGTAAACATTTTAGGTTTTGTGGGCTGTATGGTCTCTGCTGCAACTATTCAACTCTGCCAGAGGGCATGTGGTAATAGACAAAATGCCAGTAAGTAGGCATGGCTGTGTTCTAATAATATTCTATAATGGATGCTGAAATTTGAATTGCATATAATTTTCATGTGTCACAAAATATTATTGTTTTATTTTTTAACTATTAAAAATATAAAAATTATTTTTAGTTTAAAGGCTATACAAAAACAGTTAGCAGGTCAGATTTTGTCCTGGACTGCAGTTTTTGCTGATCTCTGTTCTAAAGTATGCTCAGGAAAGATTTGGGATGAGGCTCATGGCAGGTTCAGATGGACACCATTTTTCTGTTCTGCTTCTATGCAGAGGTAATACTGTGCATTGGCTGTTCTTCGGGCATTATGCTGAATGACTGAAACACCTTTGTGGGTTTTCTTCCTCAAAGGGCTAAAATGCAACATTATCACCTGCCCTACGCACAGCTTTTGATCAGCTTTTGGTGGTTTGGGTTGGCTTGGCTACTGCGTTGGACACAACCCAATTTGTGCAACACCATTGGTAGCCAAGTGCGTTGCATCTATATTATCAAGATGGATTGGCCACTTTGGCTGTCTGCACCTGGTGTCATCTTCTTGTCATTGTGCTCCTTATGGGTCTCTCTTATTATGAGTATTGAAGACCAAGAGGCTTTTGCATAAAAAAGATTAGTCCTGGTTACTTGCATTTTTAAGATATATCAATTTAATAATGTTGAAACAGGGTACAGATCTTCCCCACAGCCCATGGTTTGGAGAATGGGGAAGGAAATAACATAGCATTTAAGGTTCTTTGCATATCTATGGCAAGCTGGTAACTAGATAATAGCTGTACTACCATCCTAGGGCAAAAGGTTTATGTGACTTTCAGGATTTAAAAGGAAAGTCAAACAGCCTTAAAAGAAGGATCCTGTTGGAGGAGCTTGATGGAGGAGTGCCATGATGTCAGAGCAGGCTGTAGCAGCCATGTAAGAAGGAGCGAACAATAATGCAGTTTGTAGTCAGGATTCGGCCATGTAGCCTAGGCTAGTAAGAAAGCAGGCATGTTGCTCCTTTGATTATGCCTGCTCTAGCTGACTCCAAAGCCACCAAGGACTCAGCCTAGTAGACCTGGACTCTATCTGGACTCTTGGAACTTGGGACATATGGAGAGGGCACTCTCTTAGGACTTGTGCCTTTCCTGGACTTCACCATGATCCAGTGTAACATGGCACATGCTTTTCTGGACTATTATATGAAGGCTGAGGACAATATACCCATATCCTGAAAGAGAGAACTGACAGAGAAGGGATGGGGAACTATTGGGCTTGGTTTTGTTTTTTAGCCCTTTGGTGAGCAAGGGAAATGCTGGGTCTTGTGGGAGAACACGGCTCCAAGCAGAATTGCTCCCAGCCCTCCCCAAGGTTGGAATATTGTAAACAAAGACCTGTTTTTCTCAACACTAATTGTTACGTCATACACCAAGGTGCCATGTGAATGAGCCCTGCTTTGCTCGGTAATGATATTATATAATTTAAAACATCCTTTTCATTAACTTTTAAGTGTAGCATACAACTCTTTATTATTCCATTTATGAATCTGTATCTAAAATAAGAATTTTACCTTCTCATGTTCTTTGATTGTTTTATTTGAGTTGCACAGGATAAACGTCCTTAAATAATAATCAGCCTTTAATTTATCACATTCATTTAAACATTTTATATTGCATTTATCAATGTACTCAATAGATTTCACATCGATTACCTGACAAACAAGTTTACTACCTAAACAAGTAAATCTTTTCTACATATTTAAATAACATAAGTTCAACTTGTAAATTTTCATGTTATTAAACTTATGATTAGAGAGGCTCATGTTCTTCTAAGCTTTCCATTAATGTTTATAAGTGTAGTTAAATCTCTTCCCAACTTAAAATCACAAGTATATAATCAATTACATTTAAATTGGAATCCCCCTAACTAATCAATCAGGTTCTATCATGTCAAATTTTCTCACACAGCACAAGCACAATAAATTCCAAACACAGACAGATTATCCTAATGATCATAAAACGTATGTCTAACTTAATCCCCAAAGTACAGATAATATGAGCTGATTTACTTTCATTAATTCTTAATTTTAAAGCATCTGGGGTAAAAAAGACCTTACATTTTCAGCCGAGCAGCATCAGCAAACTACACACAGCCCAATGGCTGCTGCCTGTTTGGGCATGTAAATGTAAATGGAAAAAAACCCCAACAAAACACTAAGAGAAGAAATAAAGTTTTATAGGAATATAGCCATGTTCAATTGTTTACATATTGTCTATGACTGCTTTCAGGCTTTAGGATGTCAGCACGGAGTGGTTTAGAGAGACTATATGGCCCTCAAACCTAAAATATTTACTCTTACAGAAAGTTTTGTTTTTGTTTTTGTTTTTGTTTTAATAAACAAGTCCCGCTGTGCTTAAATTTCAAAAACCCAAATAAAGGATCACTGTAGCAGATGGTTTTGCCTGAAGGGTGTTTGGAGACTATGGGCAAAGAGCTTCTTTTAAAGACTGTTTATCCTTCTTCCTGCTCCATTTATGCAGAGGACAACAAACAATAAAGATTGAGGATAAGAAAGAAAGGATGGGAAAAGGCAGAGCAATACAGGGGTGGGCAAAACTAGGTTTACATGTGTGAGTCCTCAAAACAGTTTATTCTTGTAGTATTTATTTATTAATTATTGTATTTATTATTATTATTAACCTACTTTTGCCTACCCCTATATTTTGGTACAAGGACAGAGACCTGCCCCCCAAATTCCCTTACTTGCCCATTCACCAAGACACAAGATACGCAAATGTGTGCAGCTTGAGAAGCAGTGGGGCCACTTCTCACAGCGCCTGGAGGAAGTGCTCTAGAACCTGTGCCCTGTGCTCCTGGTCTCATGGGAAACCGCGGGCTCACTTTTTAGTCAAGCCTAGAGCTCCCACCTAGGGCATTTTGCTTTCTTTCCTAGCTGTTTATGGGACCGTTCACCCATCTTCTCTGCATGTTGCTCTTGCCTTGACTGATGGTTTAACTAAGTATCTTAGCTAAGCCTTTCTCTGGGTAAGCATCTCAAAATTCACTTTACGCTTAATTTACACCTTTCCTGTCATCACATCAGGAAGTCTTACATGTAATACTTGCATATATGTTTTGATATGCAATAGTTTATAATTTGAATTCATAACTGTTCCTCATTAACAATATTTCCACAGCACTTGTAACCAGAAGTAAAGTCAGAGTGAAGCAAAGTGGCATCCAGGTGAGAACACAGGAAGTTCAGACCCTTTGGCTGTCTGCAGCTTTGCCTTTCAATGAACTCACGAATATAGAATTGTTGAAAGGCCTCCAGAGCATAATTTAGAGCCCAATTTTCATTTTTGAAAATCTAATGTCTTAAAAGTAGAGTAAGGAGAGATACTTAAAATAGGAGGGGAAATTTTGTATGGAAAGGGAAAATAAGCCAGAGGGTTAAAAAAATTTAATTCCTAATTACTATACTAAAATCATGGCAGGAAATTTATAGCCCCTCCATTGCTAAAACAATGCTTAAAAAAATAGCTGTATTTATATTTTAAAAAAAGCGCTCAATGAATGGGCAACTCAAAATGTCCTCTGAAATAGAAAATAATTCTCAAACAAAATCATATCAGTTTGCTCACTCTAAGTGTCAAAAGTATCTTACCTTTTGAATTTTTACTTTAGTTCAGCTCTGAAGTATGATTTGTTTATCAAGATCATGAGTGACCAAGACTAGAAGCCAGGGTTACACTGAAGATTGATGTTGGGGAGCCATAATTTTTGGGACTCATATAGAGAAACTTCAGGGTAGAGAGCTAGGAAAGTGGTAATTTTATAATGTTGTAAATATTTTTTAGCCCATTCCAAAAGTTCTGTAAATCTATTTTACTTTTTGTCATTTTAATTAATTCATTTTTTTGGTAGTGAAACATTTAAAATCTATTCTGTTAGTAAATCACTGAGGTGGTTTTGATCAAATCCTTTTTCAAAATTAAATGAAAAAGTCAATTTACTTTTTAAAAAGGGTTTGCTCAAGACTACCTCAACCTGTGGTTCTAGGCAGCACAGCAGCCTCACTTCAGAAGGACTTTGTGCTAATGAAATTATACACTTGTTAATGGACAATATACCTCCTTGAAAGGGAACTATCACACAGCACAGAGGTGAAGGAATATAGATAGAAATTTATTATCAAAGCAAGAGCTGTGGGGCTACAGTTCACAAAAAAAAATCCAATATTATGAACTTTGAAAGAAGCTGTCTTGAGGGACAGGGTAGAATCTTAAGTGGGGGGTGGGTGAGAGCTTTTCTAAACCTTTCCTGAACCTCAAACTTACCCTGTGAAGTCTTAGGAGTTGCAGGAGCCATTTCCTCATTTTTATATAATATTAATAAGGAGAGACTGATACAATGTTTTCAAGTTTTAAAAACATTATTTCTACAAAGTAAAACACCAAAACAAGTGTAGAGCTTCTTTAAAACAAAGTGAAAATCCATGTAACCATAACTATACATATCGTGGGTATTATGTTCTAGACCCCCCCGCGAAGTAGGAACCTTACTTTTATTCTACACTCTTAAACCTACGTAACTTTAACAACATACATATACAGTACCACAAAATCCCGCGAAATAGCGAAAAATCTGTGATAAATAATTAAATATAATATTTTTAAAAATCCCGCGATACAGTGAGGCCGCGATAAGTGAACCGTGATATAGAGAGGGACTATTGTATTTAGAAGCAAAGCCTTGACAGCACTGCTTAAAGATCATTCTCCTGAAATTTTTAGCAATCATTTTAAATTTTTTTGCTTTTGTTTTTTAATTATCTGACAAATTCTTATTGTCTCACTCATTCTTTGATACTTTTACTCAATACTCTTGTCATTTCTGAGATTGATTTTTTTAAATCGATTTTTTTTCCTTTCCACTAGCTTGGAAGTTACGCTTCACTTGAAGAACACCTTTAACATTTCCTCTAGTGTGTGTTGCTGATGAACTCTCCCAAGTTTTGTCTGACATATTCCACCCTCATGCTTGAAAGGTATTTTTGGTGGGTATATTCTTAAAGGTCGGCATTGATAAAGTTATTTTGCATATTGGGCCGCTACTGGCCCAGCCCACTTCACAAATAGAATTCTAAGTCAGCCTGAACTTACACAAAACACCTGTCAGATGTTTTAAGGAAGGGCTACTTATTTGTGGTTCATTCTTACTCCTAGGATAAAGGCAGCATCTCAGCCCAAAGCACAGGCTACTATGCTATTGCCTCTACCCTCGGTAAGCCCTGTGAGGCTGGCAAATGGCCTCTTAGATCTACCTCTCAATTCTGAGTCAGCAAATACCTCCAGAGCGAAAGTAGCTACAGACTCTGGGCTTACCTTTCTGGATTTCATCATCGCCATGATTTTCACACAGTAATTCTTCACTACCTTGTTTGCTTTTTGAGATTAAAAAAAAAAGTTTATTCATAAAGCAGATTTAGTTATCTTGAATGGGAGTTCTTATTCAAATTACCTGGTCTGCATTACTCAAGTTATACTTTCTAGGTTAAATATTATATTCTAGGTCAGAATACTAAAGTTTATGTATTAGAAAAGTAATGGTAAATTCAGCCTTTGGTAATATAGAAAAACAAAACTTTGACCTTTCTTTATAGCAAGTAAAAATTCTGCTTAATATAAGAGCAAATAATTTGTTGACATATATACTAAAATATCACATCATGTTGGCCTTGCTTTGGGGACCAAATGCATATTAAAATGTAGATGGAAATTTATCTTCCTGTTAGGCCTCAAAAATAGACAAAACTTATTTCATGTATTGATACTTGAGATTCTTGAATTTTGCACTTAAAAAACAACCAATTAAAAAAACATATAACTGACATACAACATTAGTGCACAACCTAATAATTCAGGTGTACAACCTAATACTTAATATATGTTTATATTATAAAATGATCACCATGATAAGTCTAGTTAACATCCATCACCACACAGTTACAGATTTTTTTTCTTGTGATGAGAACTTTCAAGATCTACTCTCTTAGCTAAGAGGGAAATTCACAGTAATGAACACCTACATTAAGATTTCAAATAACCTAAATTTACACTTCAAAGAACTAAAAGTCAAAGCCCAAAGTTATTAGAAGAAAGGAAATAATGAGAGAGTAGAAATAAATGAAATAGCATCTAAAAGGACAATATAAAAGATCAATGAAATTATAAATTTATTTTTGAAAAGATAAATAAAATTGGCAAACCTTTCACTAGACTTACCATGAAAAAAGAAAAAGAGGGTTCAACTAAATAAAATCAGAAATGAAAGTGGAGGTGTTACAACTGATACCATAGAAATACAAAGGATCGTTAAGAGACTAATGAACAATCATATAACAAAAAAATGGATAACCAAGAAGAAATGAATAAATTTCTAGAAACATACAATCCACCAAGACTGAGTCATGGAGAAATAGAAAATCTGAATAGACCAATTACTAGTCAGGAGATTGAATCAGTAATCAAAAAGCTCCCAACAAATAAAACTTAAGGACCAGATGGCTTCACTGGTGAATTCTAGCAAATACTTGAAGAACTAATACCAATCCTTCTCAAACAATTCCAAATAATAGAAGAGGAAGGAACACTTCCAAATTCATTTTAGGATCCCAACATTACCCTGATAACAAACCAGACAAAGACACAAGAAAAGAAAATTACAGGCAAATATCCCCGATTGAAAAATCTGGAGCAAAATATTAGCAAACTGAATTCAATAATGCATTGAAAAGATCATATACCCAATTTACTTTAAAAAATAATTTTGGTCTCTAAATAAATACATTTTTTTTCTAGATGGTGAGCTAAGAGGTTTCAGGCTATTTTTTTTACAAGTTCTTTTTTATGTTTAACACATTGCATGTATGAATAATCTACATTGCCAATAAAGAAAAAGCAAAAGTAGAAAATATTATCACAATAATTCATCTTCTTAATGTATTTTTTAAAAAACTAGGGCCACTGTAAAGTATTCTATAACATGATTAAAATCAGATTTGTGTGATTTATAGATCTGGTAGAAATTATCTTGAAGATAATTTTTATCTGAATTACTATCATTGTAATACTCCGCATTACTTTGTATTTTAACATCAATGCACTTTACTCGACTTTGACTAAGAATTCTTTATATTTAAAATTATAATTTCTTGCATTGCATATACACATATAATTACAGATATGTGTACATATATAATTATATGTAAAAATACTAATATGTAATTTGTAAAATTTGCAATGGTCAAATAGCCATTGAGAAGAACTGCATTATTGCATTAACTATGTTCTAAAACTATTAGAAGTCACTGCATTATTGCATTAACTATGTTCTATAACTTGGTGCTTTGGCCAAGTTTCTCTAAACTTGATGTTTTAACACTTGTTCTATATGCATATGCTGGGTACACCTTGTTCTGGGCAACCTAATAATATGCTTGAGTCACCTTGCGTTGGCCTCCTGTCTCCTTGGCCACTCCCTGCTCCTTGGGAGGAGTCCTCTTCCTAGGGGGTATGCTTTTCAAATACGAACCAACCAATCCAGAGTCTACACACCAAACACTTTCCACTTTTCTTACTGGGCTCTCATACTCTTGACCACTTTACACCTGCCCTAGTTACCCGAGAGCCATGTACAAGACAACCCCCTATGCCCTAGAGTACTGAAATTATTCAGACTAGCCAATTCTCAGTTGGTTCATCCTACCTCCTCTCCTCTTTCCTGCAGAAACACAATAAATGGTATCAAAGAGTGTTCAGCATTATAAGGCAGTTTTTATGCCATATGAACATCTGGTAATACTAATTTAGACACATTTTAATTTTTCCCGTTTAAAATAACTAAAAAGAATGTTTCTTCAAAGAACCTAATTTTGTATGAACGAAAATTTTCAAGAGAAGGCCATGAATAAATACTAACCTTTTGCTGATATTACAGTATTAATCAAGAATTTTTGAATAATTGAACATGGTCTAATACTTTAGAATTCTGTCAAACACTACTCTCTATGGAGAACAGCAAGGCTTTGAGGCATACAAGTACATACATGTACATAATAAAATCTCAAGAATTTCCTGTAATTGCTGTCAATGGAAAGAACTATTATAAGACATCTGTGACATAATTTATAGCTGAGTACAAGCCCTTGTTTGGAATATTAGATGTCTCGGTCACACTTACATTTTATGGAAAAAGGCAAAAGGGAAATATATACCAATATACATGCAGACCTCAAAGATAATGCAGGTTCAGTTCCAGACCACTGCAATAAAATAAATATTGCAATAAAGCAAGTCATAGAGATTTTTTGGTTTCCCAGTGCATATAAAAGTTGTTTGCACTATACTGCAGTCTATTAAGTGTGCAATAGCATTATGTCTAAAAAACAAAAACAAAAAAACCCCAGTATATATACCTTAATTAAAAAAATACTTCGTTGCTAAAAAATGCTAACCATCATCTTAGACTTTAGCAAGTCATAACCCTTTTGCTGGTGGAGGTTCTTACCTTCAATTTGTTAAAAACACACACACACAATATCTGTGAAGTGCAATAAAATGAGGTATGCATGCACAGATATATATTTATCTTTATTCTCTCTCCCCCACACCTCCCAGATTTGTATCAAATACCTCTGAAAGAAATTGGTAACACTGGTTGCCTCTGTGGGAAGAATTGAGTGACTAGAAAAGAGAAGTAATAGGGAGATTTTTTTTACTGTATATTTTCTAAACATTTTGAGTTTTAAATATTACCAATATATTGTTATGTATTCAAAAATAAATAAAGCCAAATTCTTATAAGTCCATTTTACCTCTACATATGTCAAGACAAAAAGGAATTACTCGTAGCAAAATAACTGGTGTATTGAGACCCAACACCCTAAAGATTTATTTCCTTTAAAATACGAAGAAAAGATGCTATCTACTAAAGAGCTTCTCCTCTCCCTCATCTCAAGTCGTACATGAAGGCATGGACTATGGCAGTTCACTGCCAGACCTTAGAGAAATAGAAAGAAGAGCAAACTTGGAACATAACTGACCAAATGGAGAGAGGTAAAATGAGTTCAGGTCAGCACCTGGACCGGAAGTTAGTAAATACAGCTCATTTCTACTTCAAGGCTAATTATGACTCATATTCCTAGCAGAAAATGAAGCAAAGCCACCACAATACTACTTGTCATTTCTTTATCTACTTGGAAATTGTAAAAATTAACTGACATTTTAAAAAGAATTTGGAACCCCTTGGTAGCAAAGTGTTATATAGAGTTTTATAATCTTGTGCTTTCCATAGCTTAAATAAAATGCTAGTGTTCTCATTATAAACAAGAAATTAAGTGGGACACAAAACTTTGAGTAGCCATACTAGAAAGATATAAGTTTTTACTTTTGCGGTTTGATTTGGGTTTTATCTATTATATCCTTAAACAAAATGCTGTTAATTTCAAGGATCATTTTGTTTCTATGAATTATCCTACTATGCTGTACATGAATTTCATTCTTGGTATGCTTCCATACTAAGTACGGAGGTTCACTGTGAACTTGCAATTACATGTCTGTACTCTTTACCTCCCAAGTGGAAATGGGCACAGAATTGTCCCGAACTGTTTTAATTTTTGCAATTCTTTTTACAAAATTCTTTGATGAGAAAAATTTAGAAATTCATTTAACTCCTCATTAAATTACAAGCATATTTATTCTTGAAAGAGTTCCTTCTGCACTATATTATACTCCTATGGTTTTCCAACAGGAATGAAGAGTATTACTAAAAGGAAGAAAGGCTCTATAAATTTAAAATGCATCCTAAATGAAAACGACATCTCTGTACATTTTTGTTAAACAACATTAAAGATAAACATTTGTAGATTCTTTGAAGAGTACTGGGAACATTCAGATCTGTAACTGGTATTTACTAAGATTTCCTTTAAGATAACCTGGGGTTGTGGTCATGCATATTCAGTGAGATACTCTGAAAATAATTCCCAGGCAAATCAGATTTGTTCTTCCACCCTCCTTTTGAAAATAACCAAGGTTCTTGAATCACTGAGTGTTAAATTATCTCTAAAGCCTCTCTAAAGCCCCAGATCAAACTGAACCTAAATTTGGTAATTGTTTGGTTTTGCTTTGCTTTTGCCTTACCAGCCTGTCCCCTTGACTCAAGTTAAGCCTATGGGTTTCACTGATATTTTTCATCCTTTGGATTAAAAAATGTACTATCCATCTTTTAAAAAAACATTCTTTGTGCTCAAGGCATGAAAGGTATTATTTTTATGTGGAAGGGTTGTGTGAGCAGCGATTTGGTTGGAAAGGTTGAAAGGATGTTGAGAAGATGTCAATTGTTGACATCAAACATGTCCAGTGGTAATGGAGGTTGTGTGGGGTTAAGGCAAAAAGAACTACGATTTATTAACCTTAGGTCATCCCAATCAAGTTGGTTTGTTGTTCCCAAATGAGAAAATGTGTTTGAGTAAGAAAACCAGAATCTGAGAACAGATTGTATGAGAGAACAACATAGTTTTTCAAGGGCTCAAGGTAGAGAATGAACACACCTACCTGTGGAAGTCAGAGAACATTTTGGATGAGTTAGCATCTGAGACTGGCCCTTTTGACAGATTACAAAAGGAAGGGGTGGACATTCCCAAAAGTGTGGGAATAAAAGCTCACACTTAAGTTTTTTAAACCTTTGCTCAAAAGCCACCTCTTCAGTGGTGTCTTCCTTGACCATTCTATTTAACATTATACCCCATGCCTCTCAAGCTTTCCCCCTACAACTCTGATCATTTGATATGCTGTAGTTTTACTTTTTTTTTCATTAGTCTCCCCTTATAGAATATCTATTTCATGAGGACAGGGACTATTATTGGTTTTAATTATTGCTGTAGCCCTTAGTTTTTAGAGTGGTGTCTGGCACATGGTAGTCACTTAATACTAGAATACATTTATACATTTGTATAAACAAGGCTTAAGACTCAAACATGTAGGACATATTTGGGGAACAGTGAATAAGCTAGTTTGGCTAGGTTGCTAAATATGTGTAATAAATAAACTTGGACTAAATCTAAAGAGGTTCTACAAACCTGTCCTTTTTCTGGCTCTGGATGACCTCATGAATATCTCTAAGCTCTTTTCCCTAAAGTCCAGTTTCTATTTACAGCACAGTGTGTAAGTCATGCATTGCCCAACATGTGTTCATTAATTAAGATCTGTTGAGGGAATGAATATGTTTTGTAACTTCTCAAGCTATATAACCTTTGAAGAATTTAAACTCCTATGATATTCAGTGGACCCACAGAGCTTATGCCCAGGAGTACTGGAGATGGGGTGAGTTTTAGAGCTACTAATTCCATCAGGGTACCACTAGGTATGGCAACACATAGACTCAGAATGTAGACTGGGTCAAACTTAAAACTTTTACCTTATTTCCGAGACAGCTGTCACCTGCTGATGGGTAGCCTTCCATCATGTGGTAATTTAGGGACCAGGCTCCCTTCATCCTGCTGCTTCACTCTACACCAAGACTTAGTCAAATCATTGTACAGCCAATGGATAGGGACAGAGTGTGAGCAGGGTTACAGAGCCTTGATCTGTAGCATTCTCTGTTTCTGCTTGCACTCCACTGGCTGGAACTCACCCACGTACTCACTCCTTCTGTTAGGGAGGCTAAGAAATACAGGCCCCAAAGTATTAGATTTTTGGTCACTAGTCAGTGTGTTCTTTTAGTCACTAGATATCTGCTTGAGGCGACCACCCAAAGTCTTCTTTCTTTAGCACAGTTGTCTTCAATAGGTTCAGATATGGCTCATTATACTTTGAAATGTACAAGTTAAAAGGCAGGTTATCTGCCCCTTGCACCTCCTCTTGCCCCAGGTGCAATGATGAGAAGAGACAGGACATTTACAGTAGCATTACTTTTGAACAGGGAAGAATGGAGAGTGTGTGGAATCACTAGCTGGTGTAATGATGGTGTCTATCTGGGGGACATGGTATATTGGTACAACCATTATGGAAAACAGTATGGAGGTTCCTCAAAAAAGTAAAAATACAACTACCATGTGATCCAACAATTCTAATTTTATCCAAAGAAATGCAAATTAGTAATTTGAAAAAACATGCACTCCTATGTTTATTGCAGCATTATTTACAATAGCCAAATATGAAAGCAACCTAAGTGTCCATCAATAGACAAAGAAGTGGTACATATATACAATGAAATATTAGCCATAAAAAAGAATGAAATCTTACCATTTGCAATAATGTGGATAGACCTGGAGTGTACTATGCTAAGTAAAATAAGTCAGAGAAAGACAAGCACCACATGATTTCTATATATGTGGAATCCAAAAACCAAAAATGAACTTCTTGATACAGAGGACAAATTGATGGTTGCAAGATGGGAAGGGTTAGGGGGGTGGGTTAAAAAGGGAAAGGAATCAAGATGTACAAACTGCCAGTTATAAAATTAGTCACAGGCATGTAATACATATAGTCAATAATATTGTAATACCTATACATGGCGTCAGATGAGTACTAGATTTATTGGAATGATCACTTCATAAGTTGTGTAAATGTCTGTAAGAACTATGCTATATAACTGAAACTAAAATAATACTGTATGTCAACTGTAATTAAAAAATTTAAAAAGTTGTATATTGGAAAAAAGACTCCCTGCTCAGAAGTGGTGAAGGAAGGTCTTTGGTTGGACCCAGGCTCTGCTCTCTGGGAGGAACTACTTGTCCTCTCATGGTTCTCCCTAGTCCTCTCTAAGGGGGTTTTCCTTTGGTCCTTATTCTCCACGGCTACATTTGAAGTGGATATTGGTGAGTATGTGCTCTTTGGAGATAGATAGCTTTTGCAGCCTGCTTCTGGCTTGTCCAAATTTGTGGTCCTGAGAGATCTATAACGCTTTATCTAGCAAAGTGGTTTTTTAGGGGATGTTTGGGTCTATGATATTTGGGGCAATCTGTCAGAAACTAGATCGGCATCTGGTCTATTTTCTTCCATTAAGTTTCACTTGACAGTAACCACATCCAATGGTCTGTCTTACGTGTAATTCTCAAATCTGTTTTATTATCATTTTTTGCCTCCTGAACCTCACGCACTGCCACCTTTCTCCAAATTAATGGAATCTACTTTGAGGGCATTTGAAACAGTAGGTTTGAGTGAAAAGGTAGAAAATTAACTCCCTTATCCAAGTCACTTTGCAAACCTGAGAAATGCTAATGGACTTTTCGCTTTGTGGGATGATGCCCAATCAACTGAGCCACACAGTCAGGGCTGCATCTTCTACCGTTTAATTAGTTATTAATTGATGATAAACTCCTTAAATAACTGCTTCCTCTTCATCCACTGATGCCATCTTCTGGCTTCACGCACATTCTCTAGAGACCATTACTCATAGGCTTGATGAAGAAACAGCTAGATATCATTGGTCAAAGAATTAACTGTTATGGCTTATGTCTCTCATATTTCTCATTTGAGATTAAATCCACTTATGGTTGTGTGATATATCTTATTTGTACAAACTGTTAAGGGATAAATTATATCCTAAGTAATATCCTAAGTCCTGTGACAGTCAATATTTCATATACTGTATATTATCCATCTTGACCAATAACTGGTCCTTGATCAATAAGGGCTCTTATGCTCCTGAAAGAAGTAGGGTGATCTCAAGAGATTTTGTTATTCTCAAACAAATGCTGTGTTTTATGTACAATCTGTTAATTATTTACTCTAATATATTTTCAGATACAGTCATACCTTGGTACTTGTTGGCTTCAAAACTCATCAAACCCTGTACTCACCACATTTTGACAAGGAAAAATGTTTCAGCGCTGGGCACATACTCAGGACTCGTTGCACTTACTAGAATTTGTATGAGACATGATGCTGCCCCACAAAAGAAAATGCTTCATATTTGGTACTCATCTGTCCTGGCACTCTTCACGAGTTCTGGAATGAATCAACAATGAGTACCAAGGTACCACTGTACATGATAAATGATAAGATGTGGGACATGGACAGTCAACTTTGGATTTGTTAAAATAGAAAAATTATGCTTATCATCACTATTTCTCCCCCAATCTCTCAGCACCTCCTCCATTATTCACATATTCATATTAAAAAATATTTTTCTAAAACAGGATTAAATGATTTTACACACATTGTTAAGAAATAGAAAAGCAAAGCAGGTTGCTGAAGGTGGCAGAAGAAATGACTGACTGCCCAGGGCCACACCACTTTTGGAAAAAATTGTGAAGTGAACACAGTTTGCCCGTGACATGCTCCTGGCTCTCTCTACCCAGACTCCACCTTAGCCCATCTACTTTCCCTGTGTCTTTTTGTACTCGCAGTTGACCACCAAATATAGGCATACTGCATTTTATTGGGCTCTGCCTTATTGTAATTCACAGATGTTGCTTTTTTTACCAACTGAAGGCAAGACTCCCCACTAAAAAATTTATGACTTGCTTTATTGTGGTGGTCTGGAATTGAACTCACAATATCTCCAAGGTATGTCTATAATTTCAACAAATGTCTTTTTAAACATGATAAAGATTTCAGGTAAAACTTCTTCTTTAGGTTCCTTAAAATATTAAGAGTAGATTTACCATGTGACCCAGCAACCCCTCTATGGCTATCTACCCCCCAAATTTGAGAACAATTACTTGTAAAGATATATATACCCCTATGCTCATCGTAGCATATTTATGATGGCTAAGACATGGAAACAACCAAAGCGTCTTTTGGGAGATGATTGAATCAGCTCTAGCCTGCTGGTACCCCAGTGAATTTCTCCACCACTCAGTGTATCACTGAATCCAGAGGCCTGAATCGCAGCCAAGGGGTTGGGCTGGGGAGGGGAAGATCTGCCAAGTTCTGTTCTTAGTCTCCTTCTGTTCTCTTCCTCATTTCCAGAAGTAGTAGCTGCTCTTTGCATTTGTATTTTCTCTCTCATTTTTAAAATAGTTACCATTACGATTTAATACTTTATATTAAAATTTTTCTGCTCAAATTATTGGTGTTGTTTTTGTCTGCTGACTGGACCTTGAATAGTCTTAGTGCTCACTGTGATTTGTTGACTAACTAAATGGGCTTCTACTCTAAGCTGGGCTCTGGATATGGTGGCTAGAGTTTTAGGTGAGGGAGAGATGGGGCTACTAAATGAGAGAAGAGGAATATATCCTGCCCTTCTGTTGTTTATTCTCCACCCACTAACTCATTGCCCAAGAGCCCAAAACTGCTTTCTCAGTGTATCACCCATCACACTAGCACCACAAGGCTCATCCTGGTCTCTTAACACAGAGACATCTCTTGCCTGTGCTCCCAACATCATCTCTCTGAACGAGTAGACAATCAGGATTTGTGATGCCACCTCTCAAAGATCTTCAATCCTTACATTGGGTCAATGTCTTTGCACTGCTAGATAATGTTCCATAATCTGTACCTTCTCCTTTCTTGTCTCTCAAGGTTATAATGCTGATTCTTAGCCCAAATCAGTCCATTTTCAAAATGTGAGAGAATAGAAGAACACTCATGATCACATAGCCTCAAAGCAAATGCAAATATCAGGAGGAGATCTAAGAAATATATTTGTGGGACCACGGGAATTTTAATCACGTCACATTTATATAGCTAAGAAAACAAAAGGTAGAAAACAGAAAACTTCTTTAATCAAGCAAAGTAAAGTCTTTGTGGTTTTGTCTGATGAATATGCAAAAGCTGCTTTGAATATTTTTTAGGGCACAGAAGATTGCCACATTGGTATCCATAATAATCGTTTTCAGGTTATAAGAAAGAAATGGATTTTTTAATCAAGTAGTATGTCAGAGGCTTAAAGAAATACAGACTTTTTTTATTATACAGAAGAAAAAATTGACTCCTAGGCAAAACATCTGAGCTCTGATTTTTAAATTAAAATATTCTGGTAATTAGCATTATTGTATTCACTGGGTTAGTCAATACTGAAAGGCACAATCTTAAAGTTATGTGCAGTTCTCACTGAAAATTACAGATCTTAGTTTTCTCAAGAAATGTATCTATCATTAAGCTCTTACAGAAATTCTATTTCCTCCATAATCTTTCTTAGTCATTGGAGAGAGAGATAATTTTCCCCACCTCACATCCTTGATCCCTCATTAACCTATCATTTCTACAGTAATTCATATTCCTAACCTTAATTTTGTTTTTCTGATCTTGCTGAAAATTTATTTAAGTCATATATATGTTTTTTCTTAGAATCCAAGTTAGAGTTGTTTATATTATAATCATAGGCAAGTAGATAGATAAATGAATTACATTTCTTCATTTATTCAAGACTTGTCGAGTGCCAACTACAGCCAGCCACCAAGGAAAGATAAGCCAGACATAGATCCCTACCCAAAGAAGAATGGTAAACAACCTTTGTTCTCAGGGAGTTCTCAATCTTGTGAGAGAGACACAACATGTGAACACATAGCTACAGTATAGATAGATGTACTCAAAGCTACAAACATGGGAAGATCAATTCTTCTGGATTTTCCTACTTTACAGATTAGTAAATGTAGGTGTAGAGAAATTAGGTTATTCACACACTCCTACAACTCAGACAAGGAAGACTTTAGATATGAACACAGGAAGTACATCCCCAGGGGTCATGCTTTTCTTAATCACCATGCTAATTGCTTTCTACATTTGACTTTACAAGACCTCAGATAGTAAAATATTTAATAAGTACATTTGGATGGTGATAGCCAGTCCCTTTCGGTTATTAGTACTCCTTTACATTCTTGTGCCCTGATATCAGCCATTAAGACAGACCCACTTTCATTTCAGAAAGATCATCTCAGCTATAGCATGGAGAACAAACAGGAGTCACAGGTGAGGTGACAGAAAGTAATTTGGTCTGGTTCAATTCAGGCCAAGGACAGTAAGGGTCAGAACTAAGGCAGTGGTGGTAAGAATGCAGAGGAGAAGTTAGGGAGCTGCCATCTTCCATGCTGAATTTGGTAACAGATTGGAATGAATGTGTGGGTGGGGGTTGGAGTGGGATTGGGAAAAAGAGGGTGGTGAATTATATAAGTGACCACAAATTCTTCTCAAGTCTGTATTCTTACCTTGTAATCATCTCATCAAGAACTGGAGTCTGTTTTTTCACCCCCTTGAATCTGGCTGGTCCTGTGTCTCAAGTGTATGTTTTGTGATATAGTCTTTCCCACAGCCAGCCTTTGATCCCTGATTGAATCATCTGATCTGAGGGTTTTTTGTTTTTAACTTAAAATTTTTTTTTATTGTCTTATTACAGTTGTTCCAATTTTTCCCCTGTTACTCTCCCCTGCCCTGCCCACCACCTCTCCCACAGTCAATCCCCACCCTGTCATCCATGTCCATGGGTCATTTATATCTGTTCCTTGACTAGACCCTTCACTTTCTTTCCCCCCTTATCCCTGTACCCCCTTCCCTCTGATCCTTGTTTCCATGCTTCTGGAAGAACCAAAAGTGCCAAGCTGCCTGTATGACCACCTGTCTTATAGGTGACACCAGCACTAAGAAATAACAGGGAGCCGACGCAGGTGACTATGCGATTTGCTCAGCTTTTGTTGATGCAGGTTCACTCCAAATCCATACTAACCTAATAACAATAATAATCACTCAGGAACAATAAGTAGTCACATGAGAGAACTGGGGGATAATGAACCTGAGTCCCAGAGTCTCAGTCTACGGGTCGGGGAGACAGCATGGTAGGTAGGGAAGCCAGTAGTGTCTTACGAGGCAGAATCCCTGGAGCCGAGGAGGGCAGCAGGGCAAATTCCTCCATCCAACAGGGCACAGCCATCAGGAGATCAGCACAGTGTGAAGCAGCACCTCGGTGTGTGGAGATTTGTTGTCTCTGCAGTGGTTTGAAGCCTGCCTCAGTTATACCCTTGAGGGTTGTATACTCCACCCCTCTGGGTCTCTTGATAAATGTCTTGGCACCCCTGATGCCAAATGAAGAATTTTCCCAGGAGCCTATCTCTGGGTGGGCCTGCTCTACAGACATGGCTTTTCTGATCACGTGTGCAGGTATCTTAGCTGTGTCTCCTTGCCAGATGGTCTGCTCTGACTTAGGTAGTTTCCCTCTTGAACCAAAGCATCATGGCTGACTGGTAGCCATCTTGGTTGACATAAATGATGTCATTTTGTTTTGTATACTTTATCCTGTCTTGACCAAACCAACGCCATTTTATTGGTCCTGCTGGCCACTCCCTGTGACTTCCTTTGGCTGATAGAATGTAACAGACATGAAGTTATTGGAGTTCCATACTGGGGTTCAAGGAGCTTCATGAGTTTGCTCTCTCTTACTCTTGGATCCCTGTGACCCCTGAGTAAATAACCCATGCTAGCCAGCTGGATGATATGAGACATATCCTCTAGTTGTCCTGTCATCCCAGCTTTCAGCCTGCCAATCACTAGATATGTGAACGAGGCAATGACAGGCGATGGCAGCTGCATGAATGAGCCCACCTGAGATCACCTTCTATGAGAGACTCTGATGGACCTGTCCAATTACACATACTACTTTAGGAATGGCAGTTACTACCAGCCAATAAGAGCAACTACTACTTTTGAAGTTTAAAAACTAGTCCCAAAGCAGGTTGTTTAAACATCAAAACAAAAGTCTTACAAACAGATACTATGGTATTAACCCAAGGTCATGTTGTCAGCCTACTTGAGTAAATTAAATTAAGGATCACTGGAGTAATTATAATAATGATAATAATAATACTGAAGAGGATTTTTTACTTTTGAAGGAATGCTTCTAATGTATTCCCCCCACCCACACACACATATTGTCTTGTTTTTCTTAATATGTTTTTGTTATTGAGTTTACTAATTACTAATAGCCATACAGAAGGGGAAGATTGTATGCTATGTCTCAAATTTAACCCATAAGTGCATTTGGATGTCTGCCTTGATTATAAGCAGCTTTTTCTCTCTTTTAAAATGCCAGAGAAATCAAAAGTAATGCTGCTTCATTACTTTACAAAGCCTTTAATGAAAAGATATTGACAGATCAAAGTTTTGGTCTCCTCCTCACTTTTATCTCTCAACATCATTCATAATACTTCTGTGTATCCTCAGGTTGCTCTGAGTCATTGTTTTTCTTTTTTTTTAAAGTATATTTTATTGATTATATTGTTACAATAGTTCCAATTTTTTCCCATTTGCTCCCCTTCAGTCAGTACCACCCCTCCCCTAGCTATTCCCCCCCAAGTCCATGCCCATGGGTCATACATACAAGCTCTCCTGCTTCACCCTTTCATTTCTTCTTCTTCTTCTTTTTAAATAAATAAATGATTAATTAATTATTTTAACAATAAAAAACAACAATCCCGCCCTCTCAGACATACGACCCTTTATAATCTTATAAAGGACAATGGGCGAAGGTCTCGAGCTCCTCTAGCTGCTTCAAGCTGGACATGGTTGTTGTCCTACCTACCCTTGTGTCCAGAAATCCCTAATAAGAGTGGGGGTGTGGAGGGAAGGGAGGCCTTCCCACATGGGGAAGGATCGTGCAGACTCCAGGTCAGTTGGCTGTCCCCAGACAACGGCATGCTTGGTTTAACAGGCTGGCATCCTTGTATTCTGGGAGCAACAGATTTGGCAACAGGGTTAAAAGACATCATTCAGTCCATAACCACTAGACAACAGAAGGCAGGGATTAATTTTTCAATGTCCCACATTAGGGAAAAAAAGGGCTTCTTTGGAGGAAGGTGTGCCTGAGTCATTGGTTTTTTAAGACTATTGTATTAGATTTTTATTGCTAAACTAACATAAATGTAGCAGCTCAATTTTATTATTTCACCATTTCTGTAGGTCATAAGAGGCTTGATTTTTCTGCTCAGGGTGTCATAGGGCTAAAATCAAGGTGTCATCTCAAATTATAGTTTTATTTGGTACTCAGAAACCTCTTAAATTCTTATTAGTTGCTGGTGAAATTCATTTCCTTGTGGTTGTAGGACTGAGGACCCTGTTTTCCTTCTAGTCAACTGGGGACAGCTCTCAGCTACTAGAGGCTTCCTATAATTTCTTGCTACGTGACAATTCTCTGCATGGACGTTTGGTTTCCTCCAGGCCAGCAGGAACGCATCTCTCTGATGTCCTATCTTGCAACCAGCTGGAGAAAACACTCTTTTTAAAGGGCTCACATTATTAGTAAAGGTCCACCCAGATGATTTGTCTTTTCCAAGGTCAGTTGATTTGGGGACCCTATTTACATGTGCAAACTTTTTTTTTTTTTTTTTAATACAGCAGGAACCGGACTGGTGTTTGATGAAATACCTGAGAAAAGGTGTGTGTATACCAGGGTCAAGAATCTTGAAGGCCATCTTAGAACTCTGACTACCACAGCCATGATTAAGATATCCTATAATAGCACAATCAGTTGCTAATGAAAGTGGGGACAAGGACTTGAACAGCATGAATTCTATCACCCACCTTCTTCCTCACAAGTTTCCCAATCAATTAAACTGTCCAGTTGGATGTTCTAGCTTGTCTGTTCCTTGGGACTGCAGGTGTCTGAAGCACACACCAAGGAGGTTCAGGGAAGAGGGCCATCAACTACAGCACAATGCTGAGGAGGGAGGTTATACCTGGGAAAGGCAGCAGCAAATTTCACATTCAAGCAAAGGAGAAGTGTCAAAACCTTTCTTATATGACTAATTTTTACTCAATGATACCTGGCAAGCCAGCTAATATTTTGAGGCTATGTTTTAGTTTGAAACAGTAACAAACTTTTGAATACAGGGCAGTTTTAAAAAAAAAGTCATATTGCTCTCTGATGAGAAAAGTGGAAACAGAAGTATCATTAATTTTTCTTTCAACAGGATGTGTAAATTACATGACAGGAACTGGTTCTGTGATCTTACATAAAGCCATTTCTATTCCTTTAGAGCACTAAGAATTTGTGAAGAAATGTGGGCAGAACATAGTGGCCAGACTCTAATTTTACTCACCTGCAAACTGTTCCCCTTTCATTATAATTTTATTTAAATCATGGCTATGCTCTTAATCAAAATTTAATTAATTGGTGCATTCTCAATCCAGTTCTCTGGGGGTATGGTTTTCTGTTTAACTTTCTTGTTTTAATTCTTCAGCAAAACCACAAAATTTAATTAGGAAAGTAACCAGCTTTGTAACAATTCCACATCTAATTAGCTATGCTTTGACTGTAACTTCACAGATTCTGTTCAACGCTTCACATATATTTTGCATTTGTTCATATTTCAGATAAGACACTGAATTTACAGCCTAAGAAGGTAGTATAATCACTTTTCACTTTTCTAGAGATTCTTGGTGATAACCAGTGAAATCAGAAAACTGAAAGCATTCGTATATGTTATTGAACTAAGAGCCATTGAAGGCCAAGATACAGGGTTGTTACCTTACTGTGCGCATTAGTTTTTTATTGCTGCAGAGCAAATTAATCACAACAGCTTAAAACAACATCCACTTATCACCTTGCTGTTCTGTAGGTGAGCCGTTCAGGCACAGCTAGCTGGATTTTCTCTTGAGGCCTCACTGTGCCAAAATCAAGGGGTCAGCTGAGCTGTGATTTCATCTGGACCTCAGGGTCATCTTTCCAGCTCATATGGTGACAGCAGAATATAGTTCCTCGTGGTTGTAGGGCTGACATCTCCATTTCCTTGCTGGGGTGACTCTCACCTTCTAGAGGCCATGGGCATCCCTGCTTATGTGGCTCTCAAGGACAGCTCACAACATACTAGTAGGAGCAGTTGTCAGACTTCCTTCTCTGTGAACAACTGGAGAAAACTCTCTGCTTTTAAAGGGCTCACCTGATCAGGTCAGGCTCATCCCAGGTAATCTCCCTTCTGTCACATGACATAATGTGTCAAGGGAATGACTATCCCATCCTACTCACAGGTCCCACCCACACTGAGAGGAGGGATTATATAGAGTGTGCACACCAGAGGGTAGAATCACGGAGTCATTTTAGAATTCTGTCTACCACACTGAACTTTAGGGGAAAAAAAGGCAACTAAAGGCTTCCTGGCAAACCCTTCTCCCTTCCCCTGGGGGGCAGTGCACAGGTGTGCAAAGGAGCTATTAATAATGGCTCCTATTCTGTCCCATCAGCTCCACAGGGCATAAGATCACAGACAATCATATTCTTCTTCACTGCAGGGTTGCTTTCTCTGGCTGGCCAAATCTGCTACTTTTAGTAGTGCAAGTGAATCACACAATGAAAGCATTTACATTTAAAACAACATCAAGTTAACATGATGCTTTAAATCAAAATTTATATACGTGCAATGCTTCAAACTTCAATAAAACCATTTCTTTAGTGAAAGAAAATGAAGAAATATGCAGAGAAGAGTTAATATAGCAGGCACAAAACCTCTACCCTTAGAAAGACCTGCTTGCAAAATGGGCCCTTAGCTGGCCTTCGGAGACCTAAATTTTGGGAGGGTTTTTACCACCCTAACAGAGAAGAGCGACTAAGTGTGCCTGAACTGCATGTGTAAACAAGAGAGTTCATGCTGAACACCTGCTTTCTTTCTCAGAGCCTGGAATTTTAGTATGTGCTAGGCAGAGCGGTCTACAGGACTAGGCCCCAGTAAAAACCCTGGGCCTTGAGTCTCTAATGAGTTTCCCTGGCACACAATATTTCACATGTTTTATCACAACTCATTGCTGAGGTGATTAAGAACATCCTGTATCGTTACTGAGCAAAGGGGGACTCATTCACATGGCACTTTGGTATAAGACCCAACAATTAGTGTTGAGCAAAACAGGTCTTTATTTACAATATTCCAACATGGGGGGGCTGGAGGCACTCCTGCTCAGAGCCCGGTTCTCCCACAAGACCCAGCACTTCCCTTGCTCCCCAAAAGGCTATAAACCAAAACCAAGCCCAATAGTTCCCCATTCCTCATCTGTCAGTTCTCTCCTTCAGGATCTGGGGTATACTGCCTTCAGCCTCCGTATAACAGTCCAGAAAAGCATGTGCTGTGTTCCGCTGGGTCATGGTGAAGTCCAGGAAAGGCACAAATCCTAAGAGAGTGTCCTCTCTGTATGTACCAAGTTCCAAGAGTCAGAGTTTTCAAGTCAGAGTCCCTGGTGGCTTCAGAGTAAGCTAGAGTTGACATAATCAAAGGAGTAACATGTCTGCTTTCTTACTAGCCCAGGCCACATGGTTGAATCCTGGCTAAAAACTGCATGGCTGTGGATTCTCACGGGGCTGCTACAACCTGCTGATACACCATGCTCTTCTAACGTGCTCCTTCCATCATGCTTCTTCTCATGGCAGACAGGCCGGGTCCTTTTTCATTCATTCAAAGAGCACAGCCCCCCTTCCTTATTGCTGACTCCTTTCCTTATGGTTCTCTCCTTCAGGAAAGATTCAGTTATCTCCTTGTCATTGATATGCAAACTATCGTAAACAGTATCATTACTGACATTAGCTACCAGCCTACCATAGATATGCAAAGTATCTCAAAAGCTGCACTGTCTCCCCCACCCCCCAAACCATGGGCTGTGGGGACTTTGAGGATGCCCCCCTCTCCCTATTACAGTATGACTCCACTGGGAGACACTTATTGGAAACTTGTGCCTGGTTTGTCCTGGATTTCAACCCATGTGCCTGTTTTCTTTGTTGATTCTGCTTTGTATCCTTTTGCAATAATTCATAGCTCTGAGCTGGACTATTGACTGAGTTGTGATAGTTCTCCTGTAAATCACTGAACCTGGGGGTGGTGTTGGTGACTCAAAAGTAAAGTAAATGAATGCAAGACAATGTTCACAATGAGTCTAGACGCCACTGCCCAGCAAACTTGACCTTCACCCTCTCCATCATGAAGATCATCAGAATTAACAGACTAGAGGCAAGAGGCAGCCTCACCTGGGTTCTAGAGTGCTTGGCACTGTCTAGCTGTGTGTTCCAATTCCACACTGTGAACTGGGGCAAGTTACTTAACCTCTATCTCTCACAGGCTCTTCCTCTGTAAAACAGCAAGAGACCTGTTGAAATGAGGCAATTTATAGGAAGCACTTGGCACTGGGATGGCGCACAGTGACTAAGAGGGACTGGTTATAACTCTGGATGTAATTCTCTGTGGGTTGGAATCCTTAGAACATTGTCAGCTTTCTAATATCAGCTCCCTTTCTCCCTTCACCCTGCTCCCTTCTTTCTCACCAGCCCCTTTTCCTCCCCTCTCAGAGTCATCTAAGCTCCTCCACATCCAAATCACTTCCTATGCTCTCCATTCCCCCATTTACTACCTTTCCTTCAGGAATAAATGAATACAACATGGAGGAATGTTTTAAATGTGTACAAAAAAGGGGCCCAATATAAATGTGTTGCTATCAGAGTCGTATCTATAGTCAACATTTTTTTAGTTCCATTTACTGTGATTTACAAGAGTTTGTAAGTAAACCCAAGTCCTCAGTGATACAATTTTATTGCCTTTGATAAGTGATCACATATATAATGATGCGACTTCATAACTTTGTAAGGTTTACTATGTAATATATCCACAAATTGGGCGGTGGGGTGAGGATCCTAATTATTTTTTCCAATATTTGGCTCAGAATATTGAACCAAATACTGGACCCCAAGGTGTCAAGTGGCTATTTTATCAGTAGAGTATCCAAAACACAGCTGCAATGGAGATGAAAACTCCTACTTGAAATTGGCTTTACTTCTTCACAACTTTTGAGCCCCTGGTGGGTTGTTTAGATAGTGTTCAGATATTAATGCTGAAAAGGCTATAATGGGGTTGGTGATCAGACATGGCTGGAGGAAGGTTAATGTCAATATTCAGAGAAGAGATTCCTTTGAGGAAGAGAGGTGGTTTGGGAGATGCCCAGCAAGCAGTCTCTCTGGAATTGGATAAAAATCATAACAATTTGGGGATAAGCCCCTGCATTCTCACTCCAGGCCTTTGTCATGAGACACGAACCTTAAATTGATCATTGCATGGGTAGGGGTTGGGGATGAGGAGGAAGAAAGAAAACCAATAAACTAGAAGTTCAAAACTTTATTTGCAAATAAACTCAATATTTGAAGGGAAGATATCAAAGAGAAAAATCAAACCAAAAACAGAAGACACAAAGTTTGATTATTATAAATGTTTCCAGAAGCTATTGAGCCCATCCTTTCTCCCTTATGATTCATCCTCTAAAAGCCTCTCCAGGTACATTTTAAGTAGGAATGTACTCTAGGCATCTAGGACACATGCTTTCTGTTCCATATGGAAGATGAGTAAGTCCTCCTTAATAATCTACTTTGCTCACCGTGAAAATGAAGCTAAACCAGCACATTTTAGGGGCTCACTTCTTCCCTTGGAAGGTAGGCACGGAAAAGAGCCCATCACCACACTTCTCATCATACCTCTTTACCTAAAACCAACACTCAATTATATGCAGTCATGGGGAATGAGAAACTCTCTAACTCTAAAATCCATAAAATCTGTCAAAGATTGAATAATCAGAGCCCTTCAACCTTTGCCAACAACATTCTCTTATCAAACCCACTGAAACATAGCAAAATTAATTAACTTCAATTTCTAGCACTTATTTTCCTCAACTCACTTCTGCTTGAAGTTTTAATTAGAATAAAAGTGTCTAGATAATCAGCAGAAAGATTTCAAGAGGGAAAAAGCAAATCTCTGGAAAATTATAAACTAAATTCACTCATTAAAAAAACAAAATATTTACTGAACTTCTAGGATATTCCAGATATCACTGAGAGTAGAGTGATGAACAGAAATACACACGCTCTCTCATGAAGCTTACATCGCAGTAAGGAATATGGAAAATAAATAAACTAGGAAGTATAGATAAAGGGTCAGATATATAATAATATTTTGACTAACTTAACTGCCCTTTAAAAGCTCTTTCGAGTTCTCTTAGAATTTTCTTCCCTTGGCTAATTAATTCCAATTATTCAACTTCAGTCAGCAAAGCCATCCAAACACATTATAAGCACAATGATGGACACTCTCTTACCTTAAGCTGGTGGCATATTTTCTTCAGTGCATCTGCTTTCTCTTGGGTTCCGGGGATAAGTCTTATCACCTTGTCACTGCAAGAAAGAGGAAAATGGTGGTATTTACATTTCACCATCTCTATCTTTTTACTTTTTAAAAAATCTGCCTCTACATTTAAAAAGAAAAACAGCAACACTTTGGATGGGACAACAGGTATTTTATCCAGTTCTTGTTACTGATTACATTGGCCTTTTTCCTCTGTCTTAAAACCATTTTTTTTTCCATCAGTTTTTGAAGATTAAAAACTCACACTTCACCAGGGAAAGGCCAAAAACATAGGAAGAGTGGCAATAAGGAAAAGAACTCTCATAAATACTTCAGAGAAGATATCGAGAAAGAAAATTCTTGATGACAGAAGGAAAAAAACATGCTTTAAAAAAAAACAAAAAACAAACTTAATGATGAAAAGGAATGTGACTTTTCGATGAGAGGACATACGGAGTCCATACACTATGGAACATTCCTAGTTTGGACTCTTCCCACACTGAGAACAGTAAAGATTAGCCCATTTCTATGGGGCATCTTATTTCTGTAGTATGGAGCTTCCCAGCTGGCATGTGGGACCAAAGTGGAAGGCCACCAATTCTGTACAGATATGCCATGTGACACTGATGGCTGTAACAATTTTAAAGTGATCACTTTAAAGCAATTTTACAGCCATTAAGATTTTACCAAAGTTGAAATTTTGAATGCTTTCTTAGGGTCTTTCTGTAAAGATCCTGAATTGACTAAGGAGACTGCAGGTGTCAAGCTGTCCACCAGGGACTTGTCTTTGGTAGTGACCTCTCCTCGGGTGTGCCAAACAGGTATTACCATTTTGTAGTATGTCATAATGATGACAGGTTGAAAAGCACACTCTAGTGTATAATAATCACACTGTCAGTGTGTTTTACATAGAGTAGACATATTAAATAATTATTAACGGATTGGTACAAAGGAGATCATTGAGAATTCTTGGCTTCCAAAAAAAAAAAAAATGTAGAAAAAACTACATAAAGAACAACAGAGATCAATATTTTTCATAACTTTCTAAGGCATTTTACAATGATTGAAGGTAAAGGAGAACATCATAAAACCACATATATAAAGCACAAAACAGAAACTCTAGAAGTTTACCAACAGCTTTTCTCTTGCGCCTGAAAGGTATACCAGAATCAGGATGCAATTTGCATGCTTTTCCATCCATCGTTTTACTTGGATAAATAGCAGTTTCCATGGTGAGGTAACATTAATAGTTAAGGACATTGGAGAGGTTACCAGATATTCTGGACATTGAATTTTTAGGGCTGTATGTTCATTTCCAATGACTTTAGCTTTATTATTTCAAATGATTCTGTTATATCTTTGTTAGGCCTATGAATTAAAAGGTCCCTAGTGCTGATGATAATTTAGTATGTTTTAGGCACTACTACACTAATCTGGCTTTGTAGCTTTGGTTTCCTCAAAGTCACACAAAACAACCTTTCAGTATCTTTTTCTGGAAAGAATGAAAAGCAGTAAAGGGAAAGAAGAAATAATCAAGTCACTGTAATACAACTTCAAATATGATCTTTAGAATTTAAATATAACTGCACTTTTCTCTTTTTCACTTCTGGTACACAATATGCTGACCCTTGTTTGTCCTGGCTTCATCATGTCCTGGCCTCTCCTACCTGACCCAATATAATTCTTGGCTGAGCAAGACACCTCTGCTGGGTGATGTGGTTGTTTCTGAGGGATGAATCACTTGACATCTGGCTGGAAAACACCTCCATCGGGATCTTGTCAGCTCCCTAACAGTGCAAAAAAACCTCTCTGTAGCTGTTTTACAACCATGGGAAAATTAAAAAAAAAATTCTAATCCTGAAAGTGATTCCTAAAACCCAGCTTTGTCATTTTTATTAAAAAAAAAAAAATCACTTCATCTCAGCTTGTAGAAATTCTCAGGTGCAACTTGAGAAATGTGTTTATTACCATTTGAATACTTATCAAAGAGCAGAGAATAAGAAAAGCTATTTAGAAAAATCCATAAAATGTCCTACTTTTTTTATAAGCTAATAAATTATAGAAGTAGACTAATCAGTAACCAAACCCCGCAAGAACTCTTTATACAGTACGTAAAACCAAACGACCCCAGCTGGCCCATTCGTCTCTGGAAACAGAAAGCTAGATCTGATAGCTAGCTGTTTTAGAAGTGAACAATAATTCGGTACTACAAATAGGTTTTAAGTAGTGAAATAGCTACTGTAACTTAGAAAAACTAGCCCTGAACAAGTACCAAAGAAGGTGAACTGAGAGGCTTTCTAATTTATCAGCTTTTTCAACCACTAGGTGGCAACATAAATTTAAGACCCCTTGACTACCCTTTGGGATTAAAACCAAAGGTTTGAGTACGGTTGAGGTAAGAGAGACTCTAGGCAACCAGCTGCTCATTTGTACATGTGTTTGTAAACTAGATATTTCTAACTCAGACAGCCTATATAAAGTCGTCAGAGAAAAACAGGTGTCTTTAGTTACAGCTTAAGGATGTAGTGTAGAGGCAGGCTATCCCAGATAAGTAAGCTCCCAGTAATGATATATTTGTATTTACTCATTATACGCTTAGGTTTTGTCCCCTTGCCTTACAGAACAAATGTTATGTTGCTATAATACTACATAGCAACTATTATAATACTATAATACTTGATGCTTGATACTAGCATCAAGTTGGCTTAATGTTAGATTACTAATCATTATGTACAGTAGCAACCACATGGATGAGATAATCTTAAGTAAATGCAATCAATTACAGAGGTGTGTAATAAGAATGTATGAACCCAGAGAAAATAATGGGGTGAGAGAACACCATCTCTAACTTTCTATAGTCTGTCTGGGCCTCAGTGTGCTCAACGGAGGGATGAACTCCCACTCGCCTTTTCATTTTACAGTTGCAGCACTGAGCTATTTGAGTTTGGTGACTACCACATTTAGTGCTGTGCCTGGACTGTGGGCCACCTGAGAAAGAACTCCTCTGCTTATGGGCAGCTGGAGAATCCTCCTCAGCCTCCTTTTGAAAGGCATGGCTAAGAAGCTCCAGAGTTTTTCTCGGGCTCTGGAATGACCTTTCGCAATTGATCCCATTATTAAACTCTAAATTTCTCTATGAAGCCATGCTTGTAAATATCAAAACATTACAGAGGACATAAGATAATGAAGTTCCTCTCTCAGTTCTCTTCCAACCTTGACCTCCCATACTCCCCTAGAGCCTTGTTAATAGTTCCTTGGGGTTCCCTCCAGATTCTTTTCTCTACATTGACACAGCGCCCACTGACATGCCACAGTTTGTTTTATGGCATTTTTAAAATGTGAATTTGCTTTTGTTTTTTTCTTTATATGTTGGTTTTAAATACTAATTTTTAAATAAACAGCTGTATTCCATATACTAATATTTTATTTTGGAGTTTTATCCCTACATTCATGCAGAGCTTTTATTTTTTAATAAACTTTTTATAAACGTTAAAAAAATGTTTGTTTGAATCATCTTTGTATGATTTTGGTGTCAGCATTGTGCTAGCTTCATGGAATTAATTGGGAAATATTCCACTCTGGTAATATGCTTTGATATTTCAAATGACACAAATTATGTTTGATTGTTTTCTAGAATACATACAATTTTTCAAGGTAGGAGCTCTTTTTTTTTTTTTTTAATTTGGGGGTTAGATATCTACTTTCTTAATGCTTCTGTGGATATTGGTCTATTCATTTTTTCTTCCTGGGCTTTTGGAGTTAATTTTTGTAATATATATTTGCTGGAAAACCATCCACTCACTTATATAAAATATATTAATATAAACTACTGCCCTGGCTTGTGTGGGTCAGTGGACTAAGTGCCAGCCTGCAAACCCAAAGGTCACCAGTTCAATTCCCAGTCAGGGCACATGACTGTGTTGTGGGCCAGGTCCCAAGTTGGAGGCATGTGAGAGGCAATGGATAGATAGATGCATCTCTTGCATGTTGATGTTTCTCTCCCTCTCTTTCTCCCTTCCTTCCCTTCTCTCTAAAAATAAAAAAATAAAATCTTTAAAAAATATATTAATATGAACTACTGATTAACATATTATAATTTAAGACACCTTATATTTATCTGTGGCTTTGTCTCCTTTTGGTGTCCTAATGTTATTTGTGTTCTTTTTTAAAGTCCTTAATCATACTTTCCAAAGATTTTTTAAATTGCATTGATTTTCTTAAAAGAATCATTTTGCTTTTATTGATTTTTTCTTTCTGTGTATATATCATTAATTTTAGTCTTTATTCTGTACTTCTTTCTTTAGGTCTACTTTGTTATTCATGTTTGCTTTTTTCCAGGGGAGAACATGAATGCAGTCCCCCCACCACAAATCACACACTTGAGTTTCCACATTTGGGGAAATCACAGGGGTCAGCACATCTGGAGTGCAATGGATAAGCCTCGCCCTGGGAAAACCAACTTCATGATCATGGCAGGTAAGTATGTTATTCATGTTTTAATATGCGATATTCTAACTGATGCTCAGGTCTAATGTCAGATTTTACTTCCTATTTACTAAAGAGTTATTTTGAAGAATGTTGAAAATTTTACATATACCTATTAAATATTTAATTGTTATCTAGATCTTCTCTGTCCTAATTTCTTGTCCATTAAAATCAACTATTTTTATATGTTTTATTGATTATGCTGTTATAGTTATCCCAATTTCTTTTCCCTTTGCTCTCCTCCATCCAGCAACCCCCCTCTCTTCATTAGTACCCCCCTCCCACTTAGTCCATGTCCATGAGTTGTGCATAAAGCTCTTCTTAACATCCCCCTGTCCATTCTGCACCCTCCTACTATGCTTCTTAATTCCTGCACTATTTCCCTCCCTCTCTCCCCTTTCTCCTTGCAGCTGACCTCCCCACACATGCTCCTCATACCGATGATTCTGTTCCCACTCTGGTTGTCTGCTTAGTTTGATTTTGTTTCCAGTACCTAGCTTCTGTTGTTGATAGTTGCGATACTGTTTTCATTTTAATGTTCATAGTTTTGATCTTCTTTTTCTTAAATAAGTCCCTTTAATATTTCATATAATAATGACTTGGTGATAATGAACTCCTTCAGCTTTACCTTGTCTGGGAAGCACTTTCTCTGCCCTTCCATTCTGAATGAAAGCTTTGCTGGGTAGAGTAATCTTGGTTCTAGGTTCTTGCTTTTCATCACTTTGAATATTTCCTGCCAGTCTCTTCTTGCCTGCAAAGTTTCTTTTGAGAAATCTGCTGACAGTCTTATAGGTACCCCTTCATAGGTAATTCTCTTCTTCTCTCTTGCTGCTTTTAAGATTCTCTCTCTAACCTTAACCTTGGGCATTTTGATTATGATGTGTCTTGGTGTGGTCCTCCCTGGGTCTAGTTTGTTTGGAACTCTCTGTGCTTCCTGGACCCGTGTGTCCATTTCCTTCCCCAAATTAGGGACATTTTCTTTCATTATTTTTTGCACAATTTTTCAATTTCTTGCCCCTACTCTTCTCCTCCTGACACCCCTATGATTTGGATGTTGTCACCTTTGAAGCTATCCCAGAGGTTTCTAAGCCTCTCCTAATTTTTCTGATTCTTGTTTCCTCCTTCTTTACTGGCTATTTGTTTCTTCCTTATGTTCCAATTTGATTTGAACTCTGGTTTCCTTTCCTTCATCACTTGTTTTGTGTGGATTTTCCTTCATTTCAGCCAGGATAGCCTTTATTCTTTCCCCATCCTGTTTAACCTTTGCTATCAAGTCTGTGAGAATCTTTATCACCAATGCCTTAAACTGTGCATCTGTTAAATTCTCTATCTCCTCAGCTGTTAGGTGCACTATCTGCTCATTGCTTAGTTGTGTCACTGGGACCTTGATCTGCCCCCACTTCTGGGTCATACTTCTCTGTCTCATCTTGACAGCTTTCTTTTTTTTCACTTTATCCCATATTTATACTTTGAGGGTTCCTGATGACATCAACTCAGTCCTGCATGTTCTCTCATGTTCTAACCTATTGAGTGAAAGAATAAATATGACTTCCTCAAGAGGAAACTACTCATAACAGACATTTTCTGAATGTATGATGTATCCATAATGCCTCTTCAAGTGTCCTTTGGTATATTGTAACTTCTTTCCCTGGGACCACAGCTAGTTTGATACCCAACTTAAAGACAGTCAGTGGCCTTGGCCAGTATGGCTCAGTAGGTTGGAGTGATGTCCCTTAAACCAAAAGGTCATGGGTTTGATTCTTGGCCAGAGCACATGCCTGGGTTGCTGGTTCAGTCTTTGGTCAGGGTGCCTGTGAGAGGCAACCAATTGATGTTTCTTTCTCATACTGATGTTTCGCTCCCTCTTTCTCTCCCTCCAGGCTCTTCTCTCTAAGTGTGTCCTCAGATTAGGATTAAATGAAATAAATAAGTAAAAAGGCAGTCAGTGGACCATAAAGTGGAATGACAAGTGAATCCTTCCCCATCAGGTTCATTCTATTGGACAGTGACTGACAGCTGAATTTGTACTTGACACATAAAAGAAAATAATCAGTGTGTCTGCAGCATCAGGAGCAGTGGCCATAGATATAGGTAACAGCCAAGTTTCCATAATGGCAAAGTTCTCAAGCAGGGAGCACAGGCACTTTGTCCTGGTTTGGAGACAGTCCCCATTCTTCCTTGTGTTTCCTTATAGTAAATGTCTATCATCTCATGCTTGCCTTTCAAACTTAACAAATGCACTATTAATAAGAACATTCAAACTTCAGGTACTTCAGTTTTTCATTCCTATCTGCAAATTACTGGATTTATGTTCTCTGATTGAATTTTTTTCTTTGCTTCAGAAAAAAAAAAAGCAGGGCTAGATTCCAATCTGGGATCCACCACTTGTTGTGTGCTCTGGGCCAAGTTCCTGAAACATTTAGAGCCAATAATTCCCAGTCCTTAAATTGGGAAAAAAATAATATGTTGTTGCTTATTAAGGCTTTTGTAAAAATTATTTCACTTGATCACATTTATTAAGGTCACATTAGTGCCAAGCATGGTGCCAGTTGCTAGGGATATAGCAGTTTCTGCCTGTGGTGGGTTTACAGTCATATTCCCAATGATATTGTAACCTCTCAATGCACAGTAGCTACTGTTATTACTTCTATAGGAAAATACTTTTCTCATTCTTTAGAAATTAGAGTTAAAGTAGATGCTTCTCCAAGTGTGTTTCACTGTGAACACCAGAAGTAATAGAACATGATTTTATTATGGATATATAATATTTCATCTTTTTTGTTTTCCCTGTTTTTGTTTCTTGACCTTTTCATAAGTATTTAAATCCTGATTTGGGACTTACTATTCCTCTCTTCTCAGGCAGCACTTTGGCATCTGAGAAACACACATTAGTCTTATTCCTATAATAGCAACTGAGGATATAGGACACTTTATATAAATAAAAAGGGAATGATGTTGAGAATCTTTTCATCTGTCTATTGACCATCTGTATATCCTCTCTGGAGAAGTATCTATTCAGGTTCTTTGCCCATTTTTTAAATTGGATTGCATATTCTTTTGGTGTTGAGTTTTATAAGTTCTTTTTAAGTTTTGAATATTAACCCCTTATCAGATGTATCAGTGAATATGTCCTCCCAGTCAGTGGGTTGTCTTTATTTTGTTGATGATTTTCTTAGCTGTATAAAAACTTTTTAGTTTTATGTAGTCATTTGTTTATTTTTTCTTTTGTCTTCCTTGCCCAGGGAGATATGTCAGAAAACATATTGCTACGAGCAATGTCCCAGCTTTTATTGCCTATATTTTCCTCTAGGAATTTTATGGTTCTGCGTCTAACATTTAAGTCTTTAATCCACTTTTAATTTATTCTTGTGTGTGATATAAGAAAGTGGTGTAATTTCACTTTTATGAACATATCTAAATGCAAATTAAAACCACAATGAGATACTACCTCACATCTGTCAGAATGGCCATCATCAATAAATCAACAAACAACAAGTGCTGGTAAGGATGTGGAGAAAGGGGAACCTTTATGCACTATTGGTAGGAATGCAGATTGGTGCAGTGACTGTGGAAAGCAATATAGACATACCTCAAAAAATTGAAAATGGAACTGCCTTATGACCCAGCAATTCCACTTCTGGGAATTTATCCAAAGAAACTGAAAACAGTGATTTCAAAGAACATAAATACCCCTATGCTCATTGCAGCATTATTATAATCACCAAGATATGGGAGCAGCCCAGGTGTCCATCAGTAGATGAGAGGATAAAACAACTATGGGACATTTACACAATGGAATACTTCTCTGCCTTTAAAAAAGAAGAAAATTTTACCCTTTGCGACAGCATGGATGGATCTAGAGAACATTGTGCTAAGTGAAATAAGCCAATTAGTGAAAGACAAGTACCATATGATTTCACTCGTATGTGAAATCTAATGGGCAAACTGAACTAACAAGCATAATAGAGACAGACTCATAGATAGAGAGCAGGCTGACAGCTCTGGCCTGGGTGGGGCTGGGAGGGAGGGATTGTACAAAAAGCAAAAAGGACACATGGACATGGACGACAACCATGTGGTGATTGTGGTGGTGGGGGGGAGATAAATGGTTATAGAAAAGAATACAAAAAAATACTACTTAAAATTTAAAAAAAAAATTTTAAAGGGAAAATAATTTCTAAGAAAGCCCTGCATAGGTATTGTTGTAACACGGTGTAGAGCAAGGAGCCTCTGACAATAGTGGAGCATATCCTCCACGACCCTTGATTGTGGGACGAGGAAGTGGATGATACAGTGTTGAGACACTTTGCATAACAATGGCAAGTTAATAGCCATTCCTTCCTGAAGTGGGGAGGACTGCCATCCAGGGTGAATGATGTATGTGACTTTAAGAGCAGATACTGACCATGACATAGCCAGGGGAGGTGGATGCCTACTCTGGATGCTCCTGTGTCCATGGGAACTTTTGTTCTGACTGAAAATAGCAGCCAAAAGAAAGTAAAAGATGCCAGGGAACTGGAAAAAATGGTGGATGCTAACACATCATAGGAGGGGCCAGATATGAGGTCAAGCAGGAAGTTGCAGGCCAGGCATTTAAAATGAGGGTGGGCTGAAGGAGAAGAGAGTCAGCTCTGAGGTTTGGTGTGAAGAAGAATCCTCCACGAAGAGAAGAGGTCCAGCGTGAGTGAGAGAGACCCAGGAGTGCACCGCCACGAGGTCTGAAGTAAGAAAGAGGAAGCCTGTTGGGAACCCTGCCTGGAGAAGATGGCAGCAGCGCTGATGGAGCTGTGTAGGGACCTGCCTAACCAAGCATAGATTCATGGGAGATGCTTGCAGCTGAACTGTGACCAGGAATGCTTAACTGCAGACTTCTGCTTCTCTGAAGGACATATGGAGAAGTCATTCCCTTGGGACTGCCTCTCTGGACCCCACCATGATCCAGTGTAACACAGCACATGTTTTCCTGAACCCCTGCATGGAGGCTGAGAACAGCGCACCCCAGATCCTGAAGGAGAGAGCTGCTGCAAGAGGATGGCGACTCTGAAACCCACAAGTGCACATTTCAGAGAGGACGGAGATCTGTTTGTGCAGCAGGCTTAAGAACAGATAAGGATATGGGGAACTTCTGGACATGGTTTTGGCTTATAGTCTTTTGGGAAGCAAGGGAAATGCTGGGTCTCATGCAAGAGGAAGGCTCTGAGCAGGACTGGTCTCAGCCACCCCCCACCCCAAGGTTGGAATCTTGCTAATAAAAACGTGTTTTCTTCAACACTAATTGCTGGGTCATATGTAAAGGTGCCATGTGGCTGAGCCCCGGTTTGCTTGGTTACAGTCTCTCTATTGGTCCAAGCTTCACATGTTCAGTTTTTCAATACTTCTAAAGATATAATTTATCTGGAAGTAGAAAGGGATTTCTACATTCCTTGCCCTTCACAAGGAATCAGATTAGATGACACTGTTAGTAGTGGCTTTTGGCTGTGACTCCCAGTCCATTTCCTCTTCTTAAGCCCTAACAAGACTTATTTGCTCAGATTCACTCCATACCCACGTTAGGAATGAGTCTTGATCAGCCAATCATAGTTTAGATATCTCTGCCAACTTTTGTTAATCTGAGATGAACATATGTTATAAATTGGCCCAACTGGATTTAACGGAAGAATTATCATCTTATGGCTGGGGTGGGGTGGGGATTCACTCTCTTGTTGAACGTGAACAAGGAAATGTGTAATCCTATAGGCACAGGGGTGGGCAAAAGTAGGTTTGTGAGTATGTGAAAGAGTTTATTCTTTTATTATTACTTATTAATTATTGTGTTATTTGTATTACAACTGTAAACTTACTTTGCCCACCCCTGTATAACTCTCACCACTGGCAGCAGTTAATCATGAAGGGTGTGGGCTTTAGAGTAAGGCAGATCCAATGGGCTGCTGAGTAGACAGACAGAAAAAACCCTGGATCTTCAGTGGTTTTGCTGAATCAGCCAAACTTTAAGCTTCTTCTTCCTGCCTCTAGACTTCCTGTTATTTTCTGTAAAAGTTTCTTTATTGTGTAGACCAGTTTGAGTCAGGTTGTCTCCTATATATAACCAAAATCATCCTGTAAAATAACAATAACTTTACTTAGTTTGGCTATTTTAAAGGATTGAGATAAGGAAAACCAATGGAATAAACAAATTTGCGATGAAATCAAAGTCTTCACAGGTGGGAAAGCACACACTGGTATTCTTCCTTTCTTCCTTGACTACCTTTCTCTAAAACATCCTTTAATTTTTATAGCCGCTTAAAACACTGTGAGCTTTTAGAAGGGAAGATTTTGGCTGCTCAATAGCTAAACTTATCTCATATTCTTGAGAAAAATGGACCATTTAAAATGTTTGTTGAGTTTTCTAAGAGCTTGTATTCCATGGAAGAGTAATAGAACATTCACTTACTTAAAAAAAAAAAAAATCTCCTGCCCAAGCACAAAGAAACTCATTAGGCAATCCCATCCAGAAAAAATTAATGTTTGCAAGTAGATTCTATATTATAAAGCGTTTGGGTCTCAGAGGTGTATTTCCTTTGTTGAAAGATTGTGTTTTGAAGTACATGACAAATTTCATTAAATAGCAATAAATAAGAGACAACTTGGATGAGAATACTTGAGAGATAAATGGATTTGCCCCTCTTTGGTCATGGTTTATAGTTGCAATATAAAGTTCTCAGAACATGAAGAAGCTGCCTCTGGCAGTGTGCTTAGGATGTGATTTAGACTTCACTCTTGGATTAAAGTTAGGCAGAAGTGATGTCTTTTTCCTCACTGCCTTTGGTTGCTGCAGCTATTTTAACAGCAGAGAAAAGAAAAACACACAGTCTTCCTAGGCCTTACTGATGTATTCCAGTTTATAAGAGGAAATTTCTCAAGAGATTGAATGTCTACCATGGTACCTCACATGTACTGGGTGATCAATAGATATTGCTGAGTTGAATTAAAATTGTTTCCTAAACTGCATCATTTTTTAAAATTTCTGAAATTGATTTCCATTCTAAGGCTTGAGAATTTTCTCTTCTCCCATTATCACCAGTCAAGAAGAAAAAAGCAATACAAAAACCAAATGCTGCCTTTACATTAATTTGTTACAGTAAGGTAATAGCTTCACTATGTCTCAAGGACTTGCAATATATTGTGTGAAATCATTATATGACACTTCAATTTAGTTCTTTCTTATAGTATTTAGAATAAACCATTTCATTCAACATATACCTATATAGCAAGGCCCTGGTGGGGAGAAAAAAAGAAAAGTTATTAAGTATAAGGAAGTACCCTTCAAAGTTGTATAATCTAGTTGGCTACATAAAACATAAATAAAACCTTATATTATTATTGTAATATAAGATACCATATAATAAATGTTTAATAAATTACATAGAATATATGTGTAAAAGCACACGGCCCTCCTTGTATAAAAGAAAGTTTAGCTGTGATGATCAGAGACGACCACATGGAAAGACCTGGATAATTGAAATTAAGAAGATTTAGGCCCCAGTGGACTAACAGCCATCAGCACATATTAGATTAGTAGTTTCGAAATCTCAGTGTGTATAAAATTCACCTGGGAATCTATCTGCCAGCATAATTTGTTGTTCTGAATATACTGGAATCATCTTCCAGTACAAAACACTTATTTAGCAATACTGGAATATGTATGTGTGTGGTGTACTTTTTAATATGCAGGGGGAGGGTGGCAATAGAAAAAGTCAGGTTAAACCTAAGCCAAAAATGCTGAGAGAAGCTAACAATGAGGCCAGCGGTTATTCTGGTTTAGGGGCATCTTGATAATTCCTGATTCCCTAGAGTTTGAGCAAGGTGGGGATTCAGATCAGAGACCCTCACAGAAAGCCTTAATGATAACAGCCTCAGTGAAAACATAACTAGAAAATATGCCTTGTGGAAGGAGAGAGTAGAAAAACTTGTGTCTTGAACTTGGATTTGAATAGAAAAGAAAATATAGTCATTACTGAGAGTTTAAAACCACAAACTAGTCATCTAGTAGGGTCTGGAATAAAATTCAATCTACCTATGTGGCTTAAAAATCTATAAACTGTATCCTCTCAGCTGTAGGATGTACCCTGCTGATGGCTCAGAGCTGAGTCCATTTTAAGGAATGGTCTTCATCTGAGGGGAGATGCTTCAAGTAAGATTAAAATCCCTTCCCAAGGGCAACCTGAGAGCAAACATGTGTTTATGCCGTGGCATTAAGACTCTCCCTTGTCTTAATTTGAGGTGAAATCTGTTTTAACTGTGGTATTGTCCCAGTCTTCCTGTATTCTCAGCTTCTTTCATTTTCTTATAGATGAAAACCCTTTTTTCAGAGATCATTTCCTAGAGAATCTTGGTAAGTGACATGACTTTCCCCTAGGTTCCTAGCAGAACAATAACAAATCCTTTCTAGAGGAATTCATCTTAAAATCAGGTCTCAAAGAATTCGCACAGCTATTGGTGGGGGGAGGTAGGGGGTGGAAGGACTGAGCAAAAAGGAAAAAGGACTCATGGACATGACAACAGTGTGGTGATAGCAGGGGGGAAGGGATATAAGTGGGCTAAATGATAATGGGAAAATATAAAATAAAAATAAAAAAATAAAAATATTTAAAACAGAAAAAAAGAATTCCCACAAATAAAGTGCCAAAATATGAGCTTACTATAAAAAAATATAAATCACATAAAAAATGAGCCACCATGAACAGAAGTCAGTAGAAACAACCAAAAGTAGAATAAAACCTATAGAGCAGAATAAGACTTGATGTTGAAATGATCAAATAGAGCAAAAGTTGGAGAAGTTTTCCTGTAAAGGGCCAGATGATAAATATTTTAAGCTTGCAGGCATAGAGTCTCTATTCCAACCAGAGGCATACCTTGTTTTGTTGAGCTTTTTTTCTTTTAAACTTTTAAAAAATTTTTAATCACAGTTGACATACAAATTATATTAGTTTCATGTGTGCAACATAGTGATTAGGCACTTACATAACTTACAAGCTTTTTAATATTGTACTTCACAGATATTTTTTAAATTTAAATTTTAACTTTTTATTAGTTGAAGACAAGACCCTGCAACTTGCTTTAGTGAGGTTCAGGTTTTATTGCGGTGCTCTGGAACTGAACATGCTGTACCTCTGAGGTATGTCTGTACTCAATTCTGCCATTGTAGGGTGAAAGCAACCAAGACAATATGAAACAAATGAGTATGACTCTTTCAATAAAGCATTATTTACAAAAACAAGTGGAAGGCTGGATGTAGCCTGTGGCCCATAGTTAGCCAACTCTGAGATAAAGTAAACATATATATTTAATATTTTAATGAGATGAAAGAGAGGATCCAAAAATAGGACTAGTAGACAATAGTCTATAAAGATGACTAAACTAAACTTGCAGAACTGAATCATATTGTAAATAAAATTAGAAACTTAATGGGCAGGTTAAATAGCATATTAAATACAGCTGAAGGAGAATGAGCACACCAGAAAGTATTATCTAAGAAAATTACTAAAAATTTACAAAAAGTTATAAAATATGAACAAGTTAAGAGACATCTAAGATAAAGAAAGACTGTCTATGTTGCTAATCTGTAAACATCATACTCAGCAGTTAAGTGCTTGAAGCTTTTTCCTTTGAAATCAAGACTAAGAGAAAAAAGTTTATGATCATAATTTCTATTTAACAGAAATTGTTCAATAAAAACAAAACACAAAAGGTAGGGAAATTAAACAGAAGAAAAAATTGCCAATATTTATAGATGACATAAAAAACCAGAGAAAATTGAAAAAAATCTACATTTATACAATTAGTGAGATAATTTAGCATAGTAAACAAATATATAATTAAAATTCAAAAAGTCATTTGAATTTTTACAAATTATCAGCACATAAAATATTATATAAAAATATACCATCTACAAAAATATAAGATGCCTAGTAAGGCATACAACAAAACATATACAAGTTAATTATGAAGAAAATTATAAAATTTTAACAGGAGAGATTAAAGGGGATCTAAATAACTAGAAATACAAGTGTTCATTTATAAGAAGAGAATATTGTAAAGCTGTCTGTTTTTCTTAAATTTAGATTCAATGCATTTAAATCAAGATTTCAACCTTTTTTGTGGCAGGTGAATTGGGTGACCTAATCTAAACTATACTGGAAGAGCAAAGGGTCAAGAATGGACAAGTCACTTCTGAAGAAGAGTAAGGTGAGTGACTTGTCCTAACAAATATCAAGACTTCTTATAAAGCTAAGGTAATTAAGACAGTATGAAATTGGCATGAAAATGGACAAATAGATTAAAAGTAGATCTATATTTATATAGAGACTTGATCTGTGACAGAAGTAGTGTTGCAGATCAGTGGGGAGAAGATGGGCTCTAATAAATAGAACTGGGACAACTGGTTATCCATGTGGGCAGAAATTAACCTGGGTTTTTATCTCTCACATACACATCAGTAAGGTCAAGTAGGGTCAAATCAAGATAGACTAAGAACTTAACTGGGAAAAGCAAAGCCTGAAAAGATTTAGGAGACAAAAAAAAAAAGATTTAGAAGACATAAAATATTTTCATGAACTCAGGGTAGGAAAGGATTTGTTAAATAAGATGCAACAATCATAAAGGTTGATTAATTCAATTATACTAAAATTAGAAACTTCTTTTCATCAAAATATACTATAAAAAAAACAAAATTCAAGCTACAATAGAAGACATTTAAGTATTAATCAGATTAATATCAATATGAAAAAGATGTATTACTTATGAGAAATGAGAAAAAGATATGAACAGGCAATTAACAAGAAGCAAATCAGCAAAATATGAATAGATGCTCAATATAATTTGTAAACAGGGAAATACAAATTAAAACCACAGTGACAACTACCATTAAAACCATTTCAAAACTACCAGTTTTTTAATTAAAATTTGATAGTATCAAAACTGGCTATTGAGGGGGAGTGAGGAGAGGCTGCACTTTCTGGCTCCTGAGACCCATCTGTAGTTTGGACTAATTGCAGACAGAGCATCTCAGTGAGCAGCTGGACACTGGTAAGAGTCAAGCCTTGGCACTGCTGGATTAGAGGAAATCCATCTGGGAATTACCTGTTTGGTGAGGATAGCAGAGGAGAAAGGGACGAGATGGGATTTCTGACTGGGGCGGCTGCCCAAGCTGTGTCTGGAAGTACACAAAGGCTTTTTAGTGAACACAGGCTTCCCCAGGGAGGAATCGGGAGGAGAGTAGATCTCTGCCCGCTGGCAGAGCCAGGAGTGGGCCAGGTGGGATCTGGTGCCGAAGACAAGAAAGAGCGTACTGCTGTGCCTGTCAGAATGTGACTTTCCTTTATATTTTTCTCTTGTGTACTGCGGAGAGAGGAGGAAAGGTCGGGGGGTGATAGGACGTTCTTGAGGAGCACAGGCGCAGACATGCACTCGCCCACTCCCCAATCCTCCCCTTGAGTCGCGTAGGTGCGCACAGGGAAGTGCCCTCATCCACTGGCCCATGTGCACATTGAGGTCGCTGGCCGCGCGTCTGGGTGCCCCTAGGACACACCCAACAGACATAAGATCAGTGCCCCAATGGGCGCAGGGAGGGCCCGCTGGGCACGCAGAAAGACTGTGCGCAGACACCCCTGGCCAGCCCCAGTGGGCGCCAGGCCGGAGCACAGACCATGTGTGCTAGCTCTGCCCATGCCCACCCAGGCCGTTGCGGGAACAGTGGGTGGCTGTGGCATGGGAACAGTGGGTGGCCAGGCACAACCTCCAAGGAAGTTACCAACAGCCCCAAGAAAATAACAGGGAACTTACGGAGAACTACACCAGCATAAAAAAGGACATAGAAACTATTAACAAGAACCAAGAAGAATGAAGAATACAATCTCTGAACTGAAAAACACAGTAGAATCAATCAAAAGCAGGCTAAATGAAGGAGAGGATTGGATCAGTGAGTTAGAGGACAATGTAGGAAAAAATTCCAGACAATACAACAAAATGAAAAAAGATTGAAAAAAATCTAAAGAAGATGTAAGGGAATTACAGGATAGCATGAGAAAAAATAATATCAGGATCATTGGAATAAAAGAAGGAGAAGAAGAGGAACGAGGAATAGAAAAGCTGATAGGAGAAATAATGACAGAAAATTTTCCCAACCTGATGAGAGAAAAAGTTATGCAAGTTCAAGAAGCACAGAGAGTCTCAATGAAGAGGAACCCCCAAAAACCCACTCCAAGGCACATTATAATTAAAATGGCAACTTTCAAAGACAAAGAGAGAATCCTAAAAGCAGCAAGAGAAAAACAGCAAATAACATACAAGGGAGCTCCGATAAGGCTATCGACCGATTTCTCAACAAAAACACTACAAGCCAGAAGAGAATGGTCAAAAATATTTCAAGCAATAAAAAACAAAGGCCTACAACCAAGAATACTCTACCCAGCAAGGCTCTCATTCAAAATGGAAGGTGAAATAAAGAGTTTCCCAGACAAAGGAAGACTAAAAAAATAAATCTCCACCAAACCAGCATTGCAAGAGGTGCTAAAGGGAATGCTTTAAGAAAAAGAAGAAAAAGAGAAAGGGAGAGGAACACAGGTACAAATGGAAATGAATAAGTACATGTCAATAATAACCTTAAATGTAAATGGATTAAATGTTCCAATTAAAAGACCTAGGGTAGCAGAATGGATAAAAACAGAACCCAAATATTTGCTGTCTACAAGAAACACACCTCAAAACAAAAGATTTACACAGACTGAAAGTAAAGGGATACAAAAACTATTCCAAGAAAACGGACATAAAAAAAAAGCTGGGGTAGCAGTACTCATATCAGACAAGATGGATTTCAAAGCAAGGGCAATAAAAAGAGATAAAGAAGGGCATTTCATAATACTTAAGGGAACAATCCATCAAGAAGATATAACACTGATAAACATATATGCATCCAACATAGGAGCACCCAAATACATAAAGAAAATACTAGAAGACCACAAGAAGGATATTAACAGCAACACACTCATAGTAGGGGACTTTAACACTCCATTATCAACAATAGACAGATCTTCAAAGCAAAGAAACACCAAGCATATACGGGCATTGAACAACACACTAAACCACATGGACTTAACTGATATATATAGAACTTTTCACCCCAAAGAAGCAAAATATACATTCTTTTCAAATGCACATAGGACATTTTCAAAGATAGACCACATGATAGGACACAAAACAAGCCTCAACAAATTCAAGAAAATTGAAATCATATCAAGCATCTTTTCAGACCACAATACCTTGAAACTAGAAACCAACCTCAAAGAAAAAAATCAAAGACATCCAAACTAATGGAGAATGAATAACATGCTATTAAATAATGAATGGGTTAACAATGACATCATAGAAGAAATCAAGAAATTTCTGGAAAGTAATGATAATGAAGACACAACAGCCCAAAACCTATGGGACACAGCAAAAGCAGTCCTAAGAGGGGAGTTCATAGCAATACAGGCATATCTGAAAAGGACAGAAGAATCTCAAATAAAAAATCTAACCCTAAAGCTACCAGAAATAGAACAACAAAAACAAACAAAGCCTAGGGCAAGAAGAAGGAAGGAAATCATCAAGATCAGAGCAGAATTAAATGACATAGAGACCAAACAAACAATTCAAAAGATCAACAAAACTAGGAGCTGGTTCTTTGAAAAAATAAACAAAATCGACAAGCCTCTAGCAAGGCTCATCAAGAAAAAAAAGAGAGAAGACCCCAAAAAACAAAATCAGAAACGAAAAAGGAGAAATCACGAGTGATACCACAGAAATACAAAGGATTGTAAGAAATTACTACAAACAACTGTATGGCAAGAAATTTGACAACCTAGAAGAAATGGACAAATTTATAAAAACATATAACCTTCCAAAACTGAATCAAGAAGAAGTAGAAAGTCTCAACAGACCAATAACAAAGAAGGAAATTGAAACAGTAATCAAAAATCTCCCTGCACACAAAAGCTCTGGACCAAATGGCTTCACAGGCGAATTTTACAAAACATTTAGGGAAGAACTAACTCCTACCCTCCTTAAACTATTCCAAAAAATCCAAGAAGAGGGAAAAATCCCAAACTCTTTCTATGAAGCCAGTATTACCCTAATTCCAAAACCAGGTCAAGACACAACAAAGAAAGAAAACTACTGGCCAATATCACTGATGAACATAGATGTTAAAATCCTCAATAAAATATTGGCAAACAGGATCCAGCAATACATCAGAAAGATCATACACCACGATCAAGTGGGATTCATTCCAGGGATGCAAGGATGGTTTAATATTCACAAATCAATAAATATAATACATCACCTAAACAAAATGAAAGACAAAAATCATATGATCATATCAATAGATGCAGAAAAAGCATTTGATAAAGTACAACACCCATTTATGATGAAAACATTCAGCAAAATGGGAATAGAGGAAGCATACCTTAACATAATTAAGGCTATATATGAGAAACCTGAAGCTAACATCATACTCAATGGACAAAAACTGAAAGCATTCCCCTGAAATCAGGAATAAGAGAAGGCTGCCCACTCTCTCCACTTCTATTCAACATAGTGTTGGAAGTCCTAGCCATAGCAATCAGACAATAAAAAGAAATAAAAGGCAGCCAAATAGGGAAAGAAGAAGTAAAACTTTCATTATATGCAGATGACATGATAGTATAACTAGAAAACCCTATAAACTCCACTAAAAGACTATTGGATGTAATAAGTGAATTTGGCAAAATAGCAGGGTACAAAATAAATATACAGAAATCTAAGGCATTTCTGTACACCAACAATAAAATATCAGAGACAGAAACAAAAAAGAAAATATCATTTACTATAGCAACAAGGAAAATAAAGTACCTAGGAATAAAGTTAACCAAAGAGATAAAAGACCTGTACTCTATAAACTATATAACACTGAAGAAAGAAATTAAGGAAGATACAAATAAATTGAAGCAAATACCATGTTCTTGGATGAGAAGAATCAACATCATCAAAATGGCCGTACTACCCAAAGCAATTTACAGATTCAATACAAATCCCTAGTAAAATACCAATGACACATTTCACGACCTAGACCAAATACTCCAAAAATTCATATGGAACCAAAAAAGACCCCGAATAGCAAAAGCAATCTTGAGACAGAAGAACATAGAAGGAGGAATCACAATACCAGACATCAAACTATACTACAAAGCCACTGTGATCAAAACAGTCTGGTACTGGCATAAGAACAGACATATAGATCAATGGAACAGAATAGAGAGTCCAGAAATAAATCCAGGACTATACGGTCAACTAATATTTGATAAAAGAGGAAGGAATATAAAATAGAGTGAGAAGAGCCTCTTTAACAAATAGTGCTGGGGGAACTGGACACGGAGGTGCAAAAAAATGAAACTAGACCACCAACTTACACCACACACGAGAATAAACTCAAGATAGGTCAAAGACTTCAATGTAAGCCATGACACCATAAAAGTCCTAGAGGAAAACATAGGCAGGAAAAATTCAGATATCCCACGTAATAATATTTTCATGGATACATCTCCTAAGGCAAGAGAAATAAAGGAAAAAATAAACAATTGGGACTACATTAAACTAAAGAGTTTCTGCTCAGCACAAGAAAACATCAGCAAGATGAAAAGGAAACCAACCATATGGGAAAACATATTTGCCAATGATATCTCAGACAGGGGACTGATCTCCAAAATATATAAAGAGCTATACGACTCAATATCAAGAAAACAGACAGCACAATTTAAAAAAATGGGCAAAGGACCTGAACAAACACTTCTCCGAAGAGGACATACAGAAGGTCCATAGACACATGAAAAAATGCTCAACATCACTAGCCATCAGAGAGAGGTAAATAAAAACCACAATGAGATACCACTTTACACCATTCAGAATGGCCATCATCAACGAATCAACAAACAACAAGTCCTAGCAAGGTTGTGGAGAAACAGGAACCCTATTGCACTGTTGGTGGGAATGCAGACTGGTGCAGCCACTATGGAAAACAGTATGGAATTACCTCAAAAAACTAAAAATGGAACTGCCTTTGGAACCAGCAATTCCACTGCTAGGATTATACCCCCCAAATCCTAAAACCCTAATTCAAAAGAACTTATGCACCCCTATGTTAATTGCAGCACTGTTTACAATAGCTAAGTGCTGGAAACAGCCTAAGCGCCCATCTGTAGATGAGTGGATCAAAAAACTGTGGTACATTTACACAGTGGAATACTACGCAGCAGAGAGAAAGAAAGAACTGCCATTTGCGACAACATGGATGGAACTAGAGAGAATTATGCTTAGTGCAATAAGCCAGGCAAAGAAAGAAAAATACCATATGATATCACCTAATATAGGAAACTGAAGAACATCATAAACAAACGAACTAAATAGGACAAGGAGCAGAATAACAGTCAATAGGGGGGAGGGGAGAAGGAGAGAAGGGGGATAAGTAAGGGAAGGGTTTAGCCAAGGAACGCGTATAAATGACTCATGGACACGGACAACGGGGAAGGATATGATTGTGGGAGAAGGGGTGGGCTGGGTGGGGGGCAGCAATGGTGGAAAAATGGGACAACTTAATTGAAAAACCAAAAAATAAAATTTAAAAAATTTAATAAAATGGCTATTGAAACTCACATCTTTGCTCAACAATATAAATTAGTGTAGCACTTTAGAAAAAAAAATTGTGTTAACCAGTAAAAGTTAAACCTGTCCATACCCCATGTCCCAACAATTCAACTCTTGAAAACACACATGTACATGTGCAACAGGATAATCATACAAGAATCTTCACCACAGATTTATTCCATAATCATAAAACAAAACTAGAAATGACACAAGATCCCATCAACAGCAGAAACAATACATTGTATCTCTCCACAAAAGGACTTTTATACAGCAGTTAAAATAGATGAATTATGACTATGTACATCAACATAGATGAATTTTGTAAACATATTGAGTGAGAAAAGCAACTCACAGAGGAATTCCTAATGCATAATAAATTTTCCATAAATTTCAGAAATGTGACTATAGAAATCTATGTTATGGAGATATGTGTATGTGGCAGCTTCTTTTAAAGCCAGGGAGCAATGAAAACTAAGGATAGAGGTAACCTCTATCAGAAGAAAGGGAAGATGTAAGAGACTGTGATCAGAGTGCAGGTACTCATGGGAGGATTCAAATGTACTGGTACTGTTTCACATTTTAAGCTGGGTAGCAGACACACTTGTGTTTGTTTGAAGATCATTTGTTTAACCATACATATATTTATATGTTCTCTTTTACATATTATATTTCATTAGAGAGAAAGACTAACCTGTGGTACTGGTGGAAAACGTTGATACTCAGGCTCCATTACCATAAATTTTAATTCAAAAATTCTGTAAAGCATCTCTGGTGATTCCAAAGCAGGTAAGTCCATGGACCACAGAGACACAATATAACAAGGTGAACTTTCTACACCCAAAGAACTAACACCAGTCCTGATAGAAAAATGAGAGCTGGTTTAGCATTCTGGGCAAAAGTGACATTAGTTACTTTTCATATCAAGATGCAGATAGCGGGGGGCGGGGGGTACTTGGAGTCTAGCATGGTTGCTAGTGTAAATCCATTTCAATATAGCCACCTAGATGCTGCAAGTGTGCCTGAGGTAAAATATATGGCCAGTTCGGTGTGTGTGCACAACACCGAAGAGTAACATAACTCTGGTATGTGAAGTCCTGGGTTCTGTGTGAACTGAGACAAATTCTGTGCCCTTTGCACAGGCAGAGCTCTTGCAATCTTATTCTTGTTTCTAGATGGGCCAAGTTCAGGTCTGTGTGCCAGAAATTGGAGATTGCAGACTGTGGGGACTTTTAGGTTTGGAGGATGGTATTTGCCCAGGAAAACTAATAGTGAACAGGGGGACAAAATCTGATTGGGTTGCATGTGTTAGGAACAATGCTGTGCAACAGTGGCAGCAACAGTAGCCAAAAGAACAGGACTTGTTGGCCCAGCTGTCTTCAAGCTGGAGCACCCACACCCCTGGGAGTGCCTGAAGACTTTCCAAGGGAATAAGGAAATTGATGTTTTCAATGGAAGGAATCTCCAACTCTTTAGCATTCATATGCACGCTTTTCTAAAACAGGTCTGCCTGAGAATGCACCTGTAGTCGAGGGTAAGCTGCTGTCCTAGTTTTTCTTCCATACCCCATCATCTTTCGTCATCACACACCTCCTACTTTTCAGAATAAAGGCAAAACTTTGATCCACCCTTTAACTCAGCACTGCTTTGAGGGGTTGAAAATTCTCAGGGTCATCAAATAAAGCAAGGATTAAGGCACCATAAGCCCATGGTAGGACCTCACGCCTTCTCCTGTCATCATACCATTTATCATGACAGTAAGTAGGGTGTTAGAGATAGGATAGGACAGTCTATATGCAGATATATCATAGAATAAGGAACAGGGGTGATGACAATCTGCATCGCACAACCTTGCTTCCTCTGTCACCTCTTAACAACCAATTACATTGCTCCTGAAAGGGAGACTCAAAGAATAAACAAAGAGCATTAGTCAAACTTATTGAATATGAAGGCATATATTTTATTCAGGCAACAAGCTTATGGCCAAGTTTTGTATATTATCTACTCATATAGCCTAGAATTCAACTGAAGAAGGAAGAAGGTTGCGAAGGGGCTGAGTGTTAACACAAAAGTACAAATCAAAACATTTGGCTGATTGGGTTGACAATGAAGTTTGCCTTTGCCAATTAGAGGATACAGCACATGGCTTCCTACATGAGCTATATTGGCAGCTTCAAGGTTTAGAAAAAATACTATTTTCACACATGTGATAACACCTTTTTGTCAAGTATTGTTGTATTGGCATAGATGTAATGAAGTTAATACTTTAATTTTCCCAGGTCTTTCTGATTTCAACTTTCCCAGGTTAGGCCAAAAAGTGTAAGGGACACATTATTTTCCAGAATTCTTCTGGAGATCATGAGTAGAGAAGTTGGGAGACACCTTTCCTAGCCATCCAGGCTGGTTCCCAGTTCTCTCTGTGAAGGTGATAACTCCTCAGACTGAGCGAGCCTCCCTGGAGGTGTTGTGAAGTTGTCAGGAGAAATTCAAAGGAGGAAAGAAAGATGTTCTTGTTGAAGGTGAGAGAGGAGCTCATAGTTCTTACTTTAAAAATATTAATATTTGATCTATTGGATGAAGCAACACATTTGATCACTGAGCAAATAACCATTACTGCAATTTTTCTAGGTGCTGGAGATATAGCAACTAATAAGGCAGGTTATTTCCTGCTATCATCTAGCTTACATTACAATGAGTGAGACAGATAACTCAATTTTCATTGAGTTAGATCTGACACTTATTTTTGACTAACTTTTTGCAACTAAATCCAAAAATGACCATAGTTTTTCTATATCACATCAACTTTTTAAGGTACAGGATACCCTCCCTTTGTTCAAAAATCATACAAAATGTACATACAAGGGAAAATAAAGAAAAAATTACCTGAATATACTCTTTATTTAGAGTTATTTTATTCATATAAAGGCTATATATTGTTACTGTAAGTCAAATTGTGTACAAGTAGTAAAGTTCTGCTACCAAACATACATATTAAGATATTTTATCTTTTCAAATGACAGGCTTGGAAATGCCAGAATGAGATACTTGGAACAGTCTCCTTCAGTTGGCAAAGCTTGAACAAATTGCTTCGTGAGACCCAGTTCTATGTGCAGAGGTGGGAATATAATATTCTTTCTGTCAACAAGTGGCTCATGTAGAATGTTCGTATCACCAGGTTTGAGGTCAGATCTTGGAGGCCAATTCAACACCACCCAATGCTTCTCACAAGCTCTGCTGTCCCACATACACAGAAAACAGGGATACTTGGTGTATCCACGTTGCTGACCATGAAGGAAGCAGACCATTTGAAGGTCAAGACAGATGATCAATTGTGCCTGTGATATTGCAACAGATCAATGACTCTCTTTATGTCTTCATATTCTTTACAAAAACAAACTGAATGACCAGTTGGGAGTGCAGCAAATAAATTCCCATTGTGGAGGAGGATACACTTCAAGCTCTGCTTTGAGCTATCGATGAACAGTTGCCATTCAGTTGCATTATAGATTGGAATTCCCAATTCCTCTATTAAACTATGTATGTTATGGCAATACAAAAAGCCACCATCACTTCGAAAGTACTGCAGAAATGCACTTTCTCTTGATCGAAAGTAGGATACCTTTGCTCCTTTTTCAAGCAAGTTTTTCTCATGCAGTCTTGATGCTAGGAGTTCTGAAGCATTTTTGGATAGTCCCAAATCTTGTGCCAAATTATTCAACTCATGCTGATCAAATTCCTTAGAAACTGAGTCATCTTCAATTTCAAAATCTTCATCGTTGCTGTCACTTAGTTCTTCACTATACTCCTGTTTTTCTAAAGAGGGTAGTTCAATGAAAACTGGCACTGGGATTTCAGCTGAATGAGGCACTGGGAATATAGCTGATGGTAGACTAGAATATTCTATTTTACATTTATTTTTCTTGTTATATCCTGACATTTTCACTATACAGAAGTAACAGTCACTTGAATGACCTCTGGGCCCTCGTCAAACCATAGGTATACCAAATGGCAATTTATCACATGTTTCCTTCATCCACATCCATAAACTCTTGACCTACTGCTTGCACACCTTGTAAGAGGCCCAAGACTCATCTTGATCACCAAGTTTTACTTTAAAATATGCAAAATAGGCTTGCCTGACAAATGCACTGATGTTTATCCTTTGACTGGGAATGGTGAAACTGTCACAGATATAACAAAATGAATCAGAGTTTAGGCACTTATGACAAGAAATAGCAGAGGCAGACATGATCTGAAGGAAAGGAAATAAGTATGTATGTAAATAAAAAAATAAATTCTGCTACCTCCTTGTATACAGGCAAGAACTCGGACTACACTTCGGAATACAATTCACTATATAGAGCGGTACACAACCTCTCACCACACTGTCTCATATATAACTGAATAGTCTAGACAAGTATGAACCTGTCTCTGGTCTCCAAGGTCGTCCCCCACCCCTCCCCACTCAAAGAAGCTTTGCTCTCAGCCAATAGGAGAGCACTAGTGCTTCCCTCAATCCAGGCTCGATCCAGCCTAGAGTGGTCACATTAAGATAAGCTGTAGAGGAAAAACTTGATGTGACAGAAGAAACTAACTGCAGTTTTGAAATCAGCATGTCTATTTAAGTCTAAAACAGATAAAAAAATTGAACTCAACAGGAATTATGTTAAAAATTGTTCCCTGGTGTAATGAGTAAACACACTACTAACATTATTTTAGGTAGTGAGGAAAGCTATAAATAAAACAAGAGGTGATTTGATAATAACTAATGTGATAATTGGGGGTGCTATTTCAGATTGGGTGGTCAAGGAAGAGTCAGTCCTCTGAGACAACTTTTTAATTAAAACCCGGTGATGATAGGCCACAGGACTGTAAGCAAAGAAAACACAAGTGCAAAGGCCCTGGGTGGAAACACAGTTGGCTTATTTGAAGACTGGAAGAGAATGTGTTTGCAACAGAGAGAACAAAGAAACAGATGGAAGGAGGCAGAGAGAGAGAGAGAGAGAGAGAGAGAGAGAGAGAGAGAGAGAGAGAGAGAGAGAGAGAGAGAGAGAGAGAGAGAGAGAGTGTGTGTGTGTGTGTGTGTGTGGTGAGGGGCAAGGACAGATCACATGGCGGAGACTTGTAGGGGTCATATGGAGTTTGGCTTTTATACTCAGTACACAGACTCGCAGAGCATTTTAATCAGAAGAATTATATCTGATTTATATTTTCAAATGCTTACTCTGACTGCTGTGTGAAGAATGGACTGAAGGGGAAGGAAAGAGAGCAGGGAAGAGCAAGGTGACTAGTAGGATGACTGTCACAGTCTAGGGTAGAGGTGGCTTGTCTAAAGAAGCAGAAGAGAAAGGCTAGATCCAGTGCATGTAAGATGTAGAGCCCATAGGATTCACTGCTGAATTTCCACAACAACAACAACAAAAAGAGTTAGGGAGCACAGGTGACTCTTATGTTTTGGCCATTAACTGAGGTAGAAGAGACTGCAGGCGGGTTTGGCAGGAAATATCAAGCTCCTTTTTCTTTCTGAATCTATTAAGGTTGAGATGCTATTAGACTTTGCTATGGTGATGCTAAGGAGTCAGCTGTATGTATGAATTTGGGGCTCAGCAGGAAGCTAGCGCCAAAGATATACATTTAGGAGTCAACAATATATGGTTAGTATTTTAAACATGATAGCTTGTCTAGTTACTGCATGGACTGTTTAGAGACTAGAAGACATCTCATGAAGAGAATTCTAATCTCCTGAAAGCTGTTTGCCCGACTTTCTCTTTTCTTAGTTACTCCTTCATTCGGTTTGTAAAACCAGCACGTAAGTTTTCAATAGAAATCAGAGGAAGCACTGAAGAGTCAGGCAGACAACAACATTGCTGCCATGTCATGAGACACACTCATGCACAGAATGTGGTTCTGGTGTTAAGCTGTCCCTCCCCACTTACTCAACTTCAAATCTGAGTCTTGAGCAAGTAGAACCTAAACCACCCACACTCCAAGGCTGCTGGGGTTTTGTAGCCTCCCCTGGTCAGAAAGTCACACTAGAAGGAATTTGGAATAGAGGTGCTGAGTGAGCCAATCCAGTGTCTGTCCCACTGCTGAGGAAAATGTGGGCACTGGCTTTTAATGAGGCTGTAATGCTATAAGAGATTTTAAGTAATTTATTGGAAATTTTTCATGCAGAATTTTTTTTCTTCTGGTGTGTTAAAGGGATGAACCAGCTACTGAAAGCTGTGGGAAAGCTGCCTTGGAAGCAATGTGTTGGCTTCTAAATCAGCCTTTTATTTATCAACCAAAAATCAGAGTTGATTGAAATGACTGCGAGAACAGAACTGGAGGGTATCATCTATGAAACTGGGAAGACAAACCAGAATCTGTTTACATTCACACCAAATGTATTCTTGATTTGGGTATTTTCTTTTTTGATTATTTTAATTTGGTTTAGGAAAGAATTCTTTTAAATTGCTAAGCACACTCATATTGTGATATGTGAATGATCTTTACATCTTTGGAGGTGACTGTGTTTTGCTGGTTGTTTGTTGTACAATTGACATAGAATGCAAAACTGGAAGGTCAACTCCTGTGTTCATCGCAGCACTACTCACAAGAGCCAAGACATGGAAACAACCCATGCCCACTGGTGAATGAATGGGTAAAGAAAGTGTGATGTCTTTATGTGTATAACTATACATACAGTATACATATATATACACACATATATACCATACATATGCACACATGGAATATAATTCAACCAAAAAAGGAAATTCTATCATTTCTCACTACATAGATGGACCTTTCGGGCAGTATGCTAAGTGAAATAAGTCAGACAAAAGAAAGAGAAATACCATAGTATCTCACTTGTATGTGGAATCTAAAACAGCCAAACTCATAGAAATAGAGAGTAAAATGGTGGTTACCAGAGGCTGACGGGTGGGGGAATGGAGGACATTCATTCAAAGGGTACAAACTTTCAGTTTTAAGATAAGTTCTGGGGATCTAATGCACAGCATGGTGAAGATAGTTAACAATACTGGATTGTATACTTGAAAATTGCTATGAGAACGGAGCTTTAATGTTCTCACCATAACAGTAACAGCAAAATGGTGATTATCTGATGTCAAGGGTATGTTAACTAACCTTGTTGTGATAAACATTTTATAATATATATGTGTTTCAAATCATCACACTGCACACCTTTAACTTAAGCAATGTTATATGTCAATTATATCTCAATAAAGCTGGGAAAAAATTGGAAGTGCTAGCACTACATTTTTTTCATGCAGAGACTAAGCTGCATAAAATTTAAGAGTTTTAAGTTCCTATATTTACTCTGCTTAAAATTTTGGGGGGATGTTGACAAAGATGTCTAGAAATTATCTCAAATCATATTGGAAATATCTGAAGGCAATGTGAACATGAAATTAGTTTTGTAAAGAATAATTAGGCTTATCGTAATTATCCAAGCTGAACAGTCTGCAGGGAACTTTTTCAATTATAATATTTGATATATTTATTTTAATCCCAGCAATAAATTATAATGATGTCCAATAGTTTTAAATTATTATCAAACTTTTTCTAGTGCTGTACATGCATTATCTCATTTTTTCCTCATGATTTTTTAATAATTGGCTACATTTCAAGGTAGCTTAATTGATTATTTTTATCTTTGAAGAATTGAGCAAATGGTAAACTGAGGCAGTGGTTATCTGTATACACACAAGAGCACTAAGAATTAGGGTTAAATTTTGTCAAGGGTTGGTGTGTTTGACACTAAGAAGGACACTTTGTCAGCAGTTTGTCCAAAATTGCTTATGTCTAGAAGAAATGACTGACATGAGAACTCTAGAGCTATTATCATCTGTGACTTGTTCTTTTGAATCTGAAAATTTCTAGGAAACAAGGGCTACCTTGACATTTCAGTTTGGTCTAACAAAAAGCTCCTTGAGTGGCTAAAGTGGTGGATACATAAAGACTTACGGGAAAGTGGCAAATCTGCACGCAGTCCTTCAGAAGGAAAAGCACCAGTTGCAGGGACATGAGAATTAGTCAAGTATAAAGAGGGAGTCGGGTTTCATTATTTCTTCATGTGACCTAAACCCAGAACCTGCTCTTTTCTTTTTTCTTTATTTCCTCTATTAAATGTATGTGATGACTCTGTGTACGTATGGTTTAGATCTTTGAGTTCCTTTTCTGCAGGAAAGACTGAACTTACTTTTCTTTTTGGCAGTGGGACTAACTGGCTCTATAAATGTAAGCAATTCTGGAACACTTCCATCAGGGGTTAAGAAATACGATTGTGTAGTTACCACATGAGTTAGGATGCTTTTTGTTTCCAGATTAACAGAAAACCCACTTCAGATTGGACTGAACAGTCGTCGGCAGCCGTACGTCTCGAGAGATGATGGTGTAGCTTCTTAAGAGTCTATCTGCACCGCCGAGAATGGTTGTGCAGTCCGACTCGGGAGTGACACGGTATCCGTCTCCTCCCGTGTTGAATCGACATCTTGCGATGACGCTGGAGTGTCCTCTCCAGTGGAGCTGAAGCTACAGAGCCTGGGCAGGGTGATATGGAGGGTCTGCTGTTGCCCATGCAGCAGACCCCGCCTCTCTTAGCAGCTGAAGGATCCAAGGGAAAGACGGAGTCAATACAGCTTGGCTTCAGGTGCGCCGCAGGAGTTGCCGGTGTTGACTACAACGTCAAACCACCTTAGGGACTCCGGCTCCAGATTTTCTGTCGGGGTTTACTCCCTTAGCCTTTCCCCTGAAGAGGTATGCCGCAAGGCAGCGGAGGTTTTTTGGAATCAGAGTTTTCCTTCTCTGATGTGCCCTGACTGGAAGATCGAACCAGCGACACTTAGCTCGCAGGCCGACGCTCAATCCACTGAGCCAAACCAGCCAGGGTCTGAACAGTAACAGGAAGTTATTTGCTTAGAAATGAAAAGTCTAGCAATAGGTCAGCAGAATTTGGCTAGTGCTCCAGCATGATTTCTCTACAATTCTCTCAGCTCTGTTCACTCAAGCCAGCTTCCCTTTCTGTCACAAAGTGGCTGTGGCAGTTCCAGGCCTTACACATCCACCCAACACATTGTCAAAAAGAAGGGCGTACTTTCTTTTCTAACTACTTAAAGAAAAAACTCCTAAACTACTCTAGATTTGGATCAGGTAAGATACCGAGCCCACCCTTGAACTAATCACAGTGCCAGAAGAATGCTGTGTGCTGACTGCTTCATGATATCAACACTCACTCCTGCAGCTGGGCAGTCAGTGGTGATGGCGGGGGATACACCAAAATAGCCATGGCTGCTTCACAGTGAGGAAATACACAGTGTGCACATATTTAAACCGAGAGATGATCCCACATGCATTTGTTTTCAATGCCCTTGTCCAATTATCTTCCTCAAATCACACGCAGGATGGTAGGATGCCAGCTGGGAGTAATTTGGTAGGTTTTAATGGACAGTGGTGGCAACCTGCAGGGGTAGAAGTGAATAATCTTGTCAGGCTCCTACAAGCCAATGCCTTTTGGAAGAATATACTGAAGATCCAGATTTCTGGCATTTAACAGTGGCTCAGGAGTAAGTTTAATTAAGAACAATCAGGGAGGGAATGTTAATATTAGCAGTCTAAAATTACCACACGGAAGCCGAAGAGCCATAGAATGGTTGCCAGCTGTGCTCAATGGCAAAAACTAAAACCTACTTCTTTTGTCTCCCTAAAAGGAATTGGCTTGAAGCTTAATGGCTTTGTGATTATATAAAGGTCTTTACTTTTTAATACCCCTGCTTCGGGCTGTATTTTTTAGTGCCTTGTTACTAGGTACTTCATTTTCCCCACTGGGTGAATAAAATCTGTGATGTAGAACTTTTTGATGTATGGGTACCAGAGCCTAGGACCAAACCCAGGTTTAAGATGTTTGGGGATTTTGGAAATCAGGAACAGTGGGAGGTTCCTGGAATGTGGATGGCTTTATTTGCACTGTGCTGCACGCCATGTGAAAGGAGGCCAGGGCTCCTGATGGCAAACATCAGCCCTCAGCCCTCATACTGGCCTCCCTCCTCCCCTCACCACATACCTCTTCCTTATATAACATGAGGTGGGTTGGAGCAGAATTTGAGGGCAATGCATGAAGAGCATTTTGTACAGAATGGCTGCCAATCTATAAAACCTGTGACAATGTCCTTTTCCAAGCAAGACTGAAAAGGCTGTGGGCATTCTGAAATTATTTTGACACATCAAAACTGGCCTCTTCCTTTTTTTGTATTACCCCCAGGCCTCAAGGGCTTACAATAATAGGCAGCCAGATCCATCTAATTTTCTGTTTCTGCACTTTGGTTTCTAGTACTGGGTTTTCTATTACTAGTGAAACCAGAGGCAAATAATTTCACTTACGCAATCTTTCTATAAGACATGGGTAATGCTGCCCCTTCATTATAGCACAGTCAGTAGGATCAAATTAGGTAATATATAGGCATTCCTTGAATATCATGAAGTTACACAATGTAGGGAGTTGTTAATCTCCCAAACACTTAAAATCATCTAGAGTATTTGAACCATGCAGTTCTTCGATGTGCCCAAGGGTTCTTTGTTCTAACAGGAACTCTCATTGCTGGGCGATAAAATTTGATCATTCTAAAAAGCAGAGCCTGGTGCTTCCATTTTATAAAATGAGATACTGGGGGGAAAAGCATATGCAAGTTTTTGATTGTTATCATCCAAGTGGAATAGCAGTTAAATTTCTGATAACAAGGATCTGACTTCACCATTATCATGGTTTCTGTGATTTTACCTTCTCTGATGAGCTGAAGAGAGATAATACCTACTGTGAAATATGTAACTGTTAGGAATCAAGAGAAATGGATTTTGGTGGATAGACATGGGGATATATGTCTGCTCTTGAAATTAATTCTAAAGCTCCATTATGCTTGGCTATTAAAAACATTTAAAGTCCTTACTCTAAACTGCTTAAAAATAACATTTTATTCTGCTGGAATTCTTTTGTTCTGCATCAGTCAGGATCTCTGAAAAGAAATCTAACCCTCCTCTCAATCTAATCTTATGGGAGATCAGATAGTCTGGCTCTGATGTGGTTCAGAAGTTCCTGCAAGATGTGGAGGATGAACTCAGCTGGAAATGACAGGGAGGTCCCTTTGCGACTCTCTGTAATGGCATTGCTGAAAAGAGTGTTTAATCTCTGCAATCCTGATTTTAAATGGCCACCATTGTGTGAACTGAAAGATGGAAACAATGCTGAGGAGCTCAAGGTGGCAAAAATGGAAGTAAGTAACTGAAAAGAATAATTAAAAAACAAAAAGCCTCTTTCCCTTCATCCCTGGCTCTGTTTTCCCTGAGGGTATTTCTTATCCATCTGCCTCCCTGAACCTAAAGTACTTGACATTTATATCACCATGAGGCTTATGGATTTTGGTATATGTTGGAATATCCCTCCTAGTCACTGTAGAAGCAGAAAAGTAAACAAGGGCAGGAATTATTATGATTACTGTTATTTTTTTTTTATGCCTCCTTTTCTCTGACTATAAACAGGGCTGGGTGAGAAGAGAAGTCTGGAGAAAAGCTGGCTGAGACATTTTTTCCAATCCTGATCAACCAGAGGCAGAGCTGACTTCCTCGCAGTCCGTTCGATTTTCCCATGAAACCTGTACCCCTAAACATTGTTGGCTTCAAGTTGTTCCTGTTTGGGACATTTCTACGGCCAGTATCCCATTCTTCTCACCCCAGATATTCCCACAAATGCCATGGAATGGGAAACATGGATCAGTAGAGCAATTACTGGTTATCTCTAAATATAGGTCATTTATAATTTAATGCTTATTGAGCACATATGACAAAGAACTCAGAGGACTCTAGCTGAGTAATACCACCGTGTGACACCAGTTGTAAACCTGACCTTATGCCATCAGGTCATCAAAACGAGTTTCAAGGCTTGACTCTGTCACTTCACCTTCCTGATGTCTGGTTATCTATGACAGTGAAACCTCACCTACATGACTGAGCCCAGGGAGCACTAAATGGAAACAGAAATGAAGGCTCTTTGTAAAGCAGTCAAATGCCATGTAAAAATGAGGTTCTGTCTGGACCTACAGCCTTTAGCTTTTTAAGGATGATCTTTATGAGCTTGGCGGTGTTCCTTAATGGTTCTTCATGGGACATGTTCCTGCACCTAGACCTCTGGATCTATGTGACTACTCCAAAGCAGCTTGGCTTCAAAGACTGAGTTGGGGAAACTGAGGTAATACAATGCCATTTTTTCCTTTCCTTTCAAATATTAATATAAAATAAAAAAAAATGAAAACTACTATATCACCTCTATACCACCTCCCCTCTCTCTATTTCTTATCATTACATTTATTTTGGTCAAACAAATGGTGTCTCCAGAGTTAGACTAGGAAGAGCAGGAATGATGACTCAGATCATGACTACAAATCTAGACGAGGCTGAGGAAGATGCCAAGAGGGGAAGTGTTAGTGATATAGAGAGCTCAACCAAGAGCTGGTTCTTTGAAAAGATAAATAAAATTGATAAACCTTTAACCAGACTCATCATGAGAGGCCATGAGTACAGGCCTCTTCTTTTATTTCCCTCTATAAAGAATAAGTGAAATAAAATACAAAGGTAACATAAAGATAGTTAATGATAGGAAATCACAGTGGTAAAAAAAAATATATTGCATTTAATTCTGTGTTGCTGAAGAATAAATGTAACCAGACAATTGCTAAATAGGACAAAGAATTAAAAAAACCAACTGACCGACCAAATAAACAAATAACACCTGTATAATGTATCTATGACTTTCTCTGAAAAGTGAGAAATATCAGAAGAGCTGGCTTTGTAAGTGAACAGCAGAAATAGACTATCCCACCCCCATCTTCCTTGCTAAGTGTTGGCTGGCCCACACCCGATGTGCTGTGTTCACTGGTGTCTCCGACAGCCAGCCCTGCTCTCAGTTCCTAGTAGGCCTTCAGCAAGTATAATATTTGCGGATCAAAGTTTCTTTAAACCTTGGAGGGTCTAGAAGTGTTTTGTTTGTTTGTTTTTTAGAAGATTAGTAATGCTCAAGGTAGCTAAACAGCTCTTCTATATACCTGCCTTGTCTCTGTCCTGTCCTCAGTCCCCTCTCTATGCCAGCTCTCATGGCTGAGCTGGATCTAGAGGAGCCCTCCTAATGGGCCCCCTACTCCACTTTCTACTCATGCCTCTGTCACAAGAATGGTCTTTGTGAAATGCAAAACGGGCATGAATTCATTAAGTCAATATTCACTGAGTTCCTGAATCCTACCAGGCACTCCTCTAGGTTCTGAAGACCCCCTCTAATGACTTTGCATCACATATGGAATGACATGGTAACTGGCCCCCTCTCCTGCCTTCCTTGCCCATCCTATTTGCTAGCTCTTTAGCATCACCAGAATCTGTTTCTTTTAGAGAGTGGTGTGCAAACTCACCCCTTTGTTGTGCCCTCTGCAATGAAAACCCTTTCCTGCCTTGTTGGTTTTGTTATAGGATGAATAAGGAATTTGTATTCTTTTCTTGTACCTCTCTCCCCCTCTTGTCATAGTCCAGACATACAGGTTTTTTTTTCTCTCTGTAATGGCCCAAGATTCTCCCTACCGAATGGAAGCAGATACATAATAGAGGTCAAATTCAGAGTATAAAAGTTATCAGGGGATGCTGGGATTCCCCTGATTAAATTATGGCTACCAGTCATCACTCAAACTAGAGAAATTGTTAACTAAGAGACTAAACAATGCAATATATATATATAACTGAGCACTATGTAAGGTGGGAAAAATATATAGCAACCTATTGATTTCAGTTAAAATTAGCTGGAGTCATTTAGGGTAGAGTTTATTTTGGAAAAAATGGAATAGATTAAGCTAATATGGCTGTTCTAAGACAGATAATTCTTTCTCCTTTGATGCACACTAATAAAATATTATCACTTTCTTCCCAATCTCAGACAGTCTCCTGGCACTTGGATTATTACTGAAAATCCATTACACACTGGAGAATGTCAAATCCATACTTTAATAAATGACAAACCTAATTATGTTTGCAAAACTGCCCTAAGGTCCTACTCTACATTTCAACAAGGTATTCAACCAGCTGAATGTTAGAAGCAAGACTTCACATTACCCAAACGGTTCTATTCATGAATTCCACCAAAGAAATTTATTTTCATATTTATCATAAGTAATAAATAGATCACATGTTGTTATCAAGATACAAAGCACATTTTATGGTATAGTGCCTTTTCTTTTTATTTCTTTCATTGCTTGGAGATTTTCCCCAGTGATAAGACAAGATGACTTTCAAAAAATGAATTGGAAAAGATAGTAACCTTTAAAATACCATTTCCTTCTACTGTGGAAAAGTTTTATCTCTGTGTCAGTGTTTTAATAATTCAGATAGGAAGCAGTAATAGAGGCTTGATAATTTCAAACCTAGTTCAGTGTCAGTAACAAAGCCCCAGTGGTCTGACTTTATTACTTACGGAGGCAGTGTAGCATAATAGAAATACTTGAATTCAGAAAACCTAAGTTTGAGTCACATGGCAGCATAAATATAGGAAGATCACTTCTGAGCCTCAGATTTCTCTGAAGAATATTGTATCTACTAATAGAGTAGTGAGGTTTAATGACCTTACCCACCAGTGTCGTGTTTGGTACGCAGTAAGTGTTAAACATTGCGGTTTTAATGAACTGTAATAATGCAAAGCTTCCACCTTTCCCTGATCTTACTTATTCAACAAAGGAAGATACCAAGCTGCCTTTGGTATTCATATCACTGCCTAGATGCAGTTGATAGCGTGACTGATTGCATTCATTTCCCAAAGAATGTAGATGCTTGTCATGGTTACTTGAGAGTTTAGTGACATAGGCATTAATTAGTATTATTGCAGTAATCTGGATTAACATCTCCTGGTTGTCGCAGATTTTTGGGATTACTGGGGATCTATGCAGCTTCCAGTTGTAATTCTGTTTTAAAGGGAGAGAGTTTTTTGTATAGTTATATTACTTCAGCCATTCTAGGAAGGCAACACCAGTTTATTCTTACATTTGGTGATTTATTCAAGTGTTCCTTGAGTGTGCACCACACACCACACACCCTTCTAAGCAAAAAGGAAAGAGCAATGATAAAAAATACAAAAATCTTAGACTTCTGTCAGGAAGGAAATACACATGCATAATAGGTAAAGCACACAGTCTGCAAGATGGTGAGGAGAACTTGGATACTAGAAGGCAGGGAAGCTTTATGTGCAGAGCCAGATTTTCTCACCTTGGAATGTGGAACTGGAATGAGTTCAAGTGGCCAGTGGAAATGAACCACAGTTCCACATTTCAAGGTGAGAAAACTTGATTTCATGGTTTTGGGTCAGGTGTCAACTGAGACCTGTCCCTAACATTTGCACAGGGCCTGGGTCAAGAGTGTAAATGGAGACACTAAAGACAAATGTGTAGATATTAAAAGTTACAAATCCAGGTAATAAGATGATAAAACATTTTATCCTTTTACCTTGACAGTCATACCTTCCTAATAGCCTGGATGTCCAGATTCAAACAAAGAATTATTGGACTCACAGCGTCCTAGGTCCAAATGCACCAGTATAGAGAGGTGGCACCCTAGCCTGTTGCCCGTGTGCTGCCTTCTCCTACCCCTGGATCATGGCTACCCCAGTGCGCATATGCAAGCTCCGAAAAGAGCCCACACAAATACCTGTCCCTTCTTACCACTTAAGCCTAGGGATGCAAGGGTCATGTGTGCCCTAAAAGTAGGCTTGAGGCTATTTGGCCTTGGGTCCCAGGGCCCTGGATTCCCAGGCGTCAATGGAAAGGACACACTTTGAGTGGGATGTGGATGCAGCTAGAGATGGGCCAGAGCATGACACCCAGGGCATGGGTCTCGCTTGCCTAGGAATTAAGATGTAATACTAGTTTTAATGCCAGGAAAAACTATTACTCGGTTGTACTTGAGTAATTTTGGCTTATCCTATTACAAGGTTCGCTGAGTATGTCAAAACTTCAGTTTACTGCACACTATACCAAAAGAGATCATCAAGAGGTACTACCAGTGAAAAACAGAAGAAAAATGCTCACAATAAATCATAAGTAACTTTTCTTACTTCTGAAGTTAAAACTGCTTATTCTTACTCCTTCCCTCCTTAGTCTGCAAAGGTTCACCTTTAAAGGTCAAGTAGAGTATTGATGCCAGTTTTGTTCTACAAGATATCTATTTCTTCTCAGGAAATCAAAACAAAATAACTATAACACCTGAAAACAATTCAGGTTAAAACTGTGCTTTCATTCTATTAGTTTTCACTTCTGATTTCTTAATAGGCCTGTCTGTATACAACTGACATCTTCAGGACCTTACATGACTGATTCTCTACATGAAGTTGTAATTTCCTGTTCTATGACCTCCATTTCCACTGTTGAAATTGAAGAGTATGACACCAACAGAATGAAAAACTGACATATGACATAGGAACAGATCTCTCAAGAAACAGTCAGAATAAATATCTCGAAATATAAAGACTGAAAAGATGAAAACTATAGTTTGTATACAACTACTTGGAAAATGTTTTAAAAATTATAATGATGTCTTTTCAAATTAATCATATGGTCCTGTGGTTTCTCATTGTCTAAACAATAAAATCCAAATTCATTGACATGTTCCTCTTTTTGTTCTTCTTGCTAGTTTCTAGTCTCCTGTGTATATATTTTTTCTTGCTTTGGCTTTGTTTTTATTGCACAATGTCTCTCATTTTAGAACCTCCAGTGGGCCTCTGTTTGCTGCAGCAATAATTCACAAGAGTACAGGCAATAAAGTTTGGGTATAAGCTTTAGAGCTAAAAAAATACAGGTCTGAATTTCAGTTCTGCTATTGACAAGCTGTGGAATTCTAGACAAGTAACTAAACCTTTCTTGTTTCCAGTTTCCTCATATGTAAAATGAAAATAGCAATAGTGCCTATCTCTTTGGATTGTGAATTAATACAGATAAACTCTTATGGAAACACCTAGCAATTGACAAACTTTCCATAGGTAATTGACAAAATATATGTAGCCTCTTGGGGTTTGTGCTTGCCCCCATTCCTATAGGTTCATTTTTGATCCATAATCTTTCCAGTCTTATAATTTGCATTTCAGAACTACTGAACTACTTAAGAGTTTATTGAACATGTTATACTGTTCCCTTAAAGATGGTAGACTCATACCTTTAAAGAACCAAGCTAGACATGACCTCTTCAGGAGTCTTCCCCATTTCTCTGACACAGGCAACAGCTGCCTCCTCAGTGCCTATTCTGTGCATCTCTGCTACACTTGCCCAGCAGAGAAGATGTAAGTCCTTGCTTGGTCAGGAGAATCACAGCAAGCCTTCCAAAGTACAGTGTTACTTATTCTCTCAGGAAAACAGGTCCAAGGAGACCTCAGGTTTTGGTGAGAGAGGGCTAAAGAGGGCCACTTGCCAATGTAAGGCCTTAGTAATGGCCACTGACACTGGGTAGAGGGAGACATGGCCTGGGAACTCAAAGCCCTGGAACCTGGACAGAAAGTCCTCATTGGCTCCTCCTTGTTACTAGGAATGGGAAGAAGAAAGCATCTGGGGTTGGTGGTTTGATGAGAGGCAAATCTTCTAGGGACTTTTAGGGAGAGCTTTTACTCCAGAACCAAGAACAGCAATGTAGTGAGGCAGCTGATGCTGTGGGCCTTCATGCAGCCCTGCTAGGAACAGGTGCTGCATGGTGGTGTGACAGTGACCTAGGCTTGTGACACAGAGAACCCAGGTGAGGACTGTAGCCCTGCCATCCAGGGCATTGGCACAAAGGGAAGGGCTAAGTTCAGGTGACAGGATGTGGACACCTATGGGTCAATAAGAATGGTTAAAACTCGATTGTTTTCAAATCCCCCAAACATTTCACTGGTTGGAGCCTTAGACCTGAGAAATATTACTTATTGCTATCTCTGGAACAGCAGAGCCTTGAGGAAATACTCGCTATACATGTTGTGAATTACAGGGTTTACATATCTTTATTTCCTTTCTTTTTATACTTGGGGAGCCTTGAACATAAGCATGTGGTTATTACTGTCACCAGTGCCAAGCAGAATACGGCCTACAGAAGATGTTCATACATGTTTAAATATTTAGAATAAAAAACCTATCATCTGAGCCCTGGCTTCCGTGGCTCAGTGGATTGAGCATTGACCTGCGAGCCAAATGTTGCTTGTTCGATTCCCAGTCAGGGCACATGACTAGATTGCACGTCAGGTCCCCAGTTGGGGGTGCAGGTGAGAGGCAACCACACAGTGATGTTTCTCTCCCTTTCTCTCCTTTCCCCTCCCTCTACAAGTAAATAAATAAATAAATAATTTAAAAAAACAAAAAACAAACAAACCTATCATCTGGCACCTAAACAGGCCCTGGATTTATTGTACTTTCCTACGTGAGGCCTATTCCATCACGACCCAGCCTAAAAGTCATTGCCTTTTCACTACTAAAGACCTTATGTAATGTTTCCTTCAAGGAAATCCTATTTGGAAAAATTCAGTCTACCAAACTATAATTATTAGCCATCTCTTTTCTTGTTTTTCTTAGACACATTTAACTGCCAACAAAGTCTTCTTAACATCCCAAGCCAACCATTTAACATGAGCTAATCATGATATACCATGAACTAATCAATTACCACACTTAATAGCCAAAAGGCGGCTTTGGAACTCTAGTGCATATAGCTTTTGATTAGGCATTTTAAAATATTGAAACTTGATGGTAGATTCCCATTTCTGATTTGACAACCTCTGAGTAAAACCACCAGCTCGGCGTGCAAAGGAAAGGTTGATGTGCCCAATATCCTTTCAGATCAGGAGTAAAGTCTTCCTGTTCAACAATGTGACAGGTGGCTAGGCAAGTGGGTTGTTGATTCTCAGAAAGGACTTCAGAGCTCAATTAATTAAGCTCCTAAGTCCTTCCAAAACAGGCCAAGCAGGCCAGCATCACAAAACTAATGATTGTTAGAGTTAGAACAAGGATCCAGGCATCCTAACGGTCAGCCTGTGCTAAAGAGGCCCATGCCAACATCACCCAATTTCCTTATAAAAAATTTATAAATAAAAGAATTTTAAAGTTGTATAAGACCTTAGAGGTCTATGAGTCTACCTTCATATGTCCTTCCATTTTATAGACTTATAAAGGGAGACTCCGTGAGGTTAGGTGACTCATCTGAGGGGGAGCCTCAGAGCTAGGAGTAAAACTGGGGTTAGATTTCTGCTCCTCTCACCCTTCCTCCAATTTCTTTTGGTATGAGAATAATTGCAAATCAGTATAATTCCAACTGAAGACAAGATACTCTTTAGTTTAAATGATGGCAAACAGTTTGAAATGATAGTCAGTAGTGTGTGCCCACCCCCTGCCCCCATGGCTGCCATAATGGGTGGCTCACTCTTAGAAAGATGAACCAGGTTAGTTCCCACCTTCTAGTCTTCTGGGAGGATATGAACTTCTTAAATAAGAATATTTCAGTCATTCATTGTTATGACCACAAATCAAAAGGTAGTTGTTGTGTGGTATTGACATGGTGCTATTCTACAAACACAGAAGGTTCTTCAATATTTGGGTTAAGCCAGCACAGGTCATTCGCACTTTTTTTTTCTTCACATATTCACATATTACTAAAATCGTCCTCCTTAAAGACTTATTACAGAAGACTGTATGTGCATATGCATTATTAATTAACATCAGTAATCTAGTTAAAGAGGCTTTATTCAACATTGCTTTCCCCTACAATTATAAAAATTTAAATTTAGGCCAAGATGGAGGCTTAGACGGACTCGCTCGGTCTCCCTCTACAACTAGAGAGGAATACAACTACTTCAAAACAAAAGATAACTAGAAATTCCAGAAAATAAAACTACACGGAAGCCCAACGTACAAAGTTATAGACCAGCGGCGCTCTTTGGGCAGGTAAGAGCGAAAGTGGGCGGAGCTGTTTGCGGTAGCACCAGGGACAGCGGCAGGGAGAGCAATCCCAGCTGCAGTCGAACCCCAGCAGCTCCCGACCCCAACGCTGGGAAGAGCAACCACCACATCGCCCCGAACGGTGAGGCCCAGAGGGTGGGAGGACGGATCCCGGTCTCTTAGCGGAATAACTGTGTGAACCCATCTTGGACCCCCACCCCCACACAAAGCGCCACAGCGCTGCAAAAAAGGTTGCTGGTCCGCCGCCGGTTACCGGGTAGTGACCACAAAGGGCCACAGCGCAGCGAGAAAGGTTGCGGATCGCCGCTGGTCGCTGGGTTGTAACGAGTACACAGGCACTGCCCCCTATAGCTGGCCCAAGAAAACAAAACACATCTGTCAAAATGAGGCAGACAACTATAGAAATCCCGATGGCACAGCTCACCAGACAACAGATAGAGAACCTGACAGATGAACAAATAAGAAACCTGTCAGAGGCTCAGTTCAGGGCCATTGTTATCAGGTGGCTTACAGAATTAACAAAAGATCTGGAAAAAGATGAGAAAGAATTGAAAAACACTCATACTGAAAGGAACAAAACCACATACGAGACAGATGGTGAGGAAATAAAATCCAGAGTTCAAATCAACAAACCAGAACACAGAGAAAGAACAAACAGTCAACCAGTGCAGAGAGAAAAAACGGGAAGCAAGAAAAATGATGAGAGGATCAGAAACCTCTGAGACAGCTATAAAACACCAAACATAAGAATAATTGGTTTGCCAGAGGGTGAAGAAGATGAACTAGAAATTGAAAAATTAAGTGAAAATATAATAAAGCAGAACTTCCCAAACTTGGGGAAGAAAATAAACTTACAGGTACAGGAAGCACAGAGAGTTCCAGAAAAACTGGACCCAGGGAGAACCACTCCAAGACACATTATAATCAAAATGTCAAAAATTAAAGATAAAGAGAGAATCTTAAAAGCAGCAAGAGAGAAGAAAAGAATCATGTACAAAGGGGTCCCAATTAGACTATCAGCTGACTTCTCAAGGGAGACCCTGCAGGCAAGAAGGGACTGGCAAGAAATATTCAAAGTAATGAAAATCCAAAACCTACAACCACGAATACTCTATCCAGCGAAAATGTCATTCAGAATAGAAGGGCAGAGAAAGTGTTTCCAGGACAAAGCAAAACTGAAAGAGTTCATTAGATCCAAACCACTGTTATATGAGATGTTAAAGGGACTGGTTTAGAAAAAGAAGGATCAAAGCTATGAACACTAAAATGAAAACTGCATCACAAGAACCAACAACAGAAGCTCGGGAACTGAAACAAAGGCAAACTAAATAGGCAATGAGAGTGGAAAAGAACTATAGGTATGGGGAGCATATTGGGGGGAGGTCAGCAGGGAAGGGGAAGGGGGAGAGGGAGGGAGATGGTATAGGAATTAAGAAACATCGTAGGAGGGAATGGAATAGACAGAGAGAGGTTGAGAAGAACTATACGCACAACCAATGGACATGGACTAAAAGGGGGGGACAAGGGGAGGGAGGGGGGCCACTGGGTGGAGGGGAGCAGAGGGAAGGGAAATTGGAACAAATGTAACACTGTAATCAATAAAACACATTAAAAAATAAAATAAAAATTTAAATTTATTTATTTTATGGCTAGGAAATTTTTCCCCCTACAATATACTGGTGCAATGTATTTTGTCAACATATTTCAATAGCTTTCAATGGATTATCTGTATTCTTTATATTCGTTTCAACAATTCACATAGAACCATAAAAATACATTCACACCCAATAAAGGCTTTAATAGCACAATTCCTCATCTGTTGTCTGTCAGTTACACACTCAACCAAGTCTCTGCTGCGTTGTGAGTGTGAAAGAGCTGCTTCAATTAATGAGGTAACAGGTTTTCTAAGTTATGGTAGTTAGAATTATTTACAAATGCAGGGCTAGCTCTTTCTTCAAATTATAGTAGCTGCACTTCAGTTACTTATTTCAAAATTAATGTGGCTCAGTGATATATAGCATATCCCACAGAAGATGTACTCTAGTAGGAAAAAAAGATACCTATTGGAACATGTGATATTGTTTTGTTTCAGGAGTTCATCTGGAGAGATTTTTAATTAAAAAAATCCCCCAATATTCAGTCGCTTAAAAATAGTTCTTGGACTATTTGAGATCTTGATTTCCAACAAATGTCATCAGCTATGGCTCAAACTAGCTCATAAAAATTCAAGATAAAATATTTCTAAGTGTTTACTGGACACAGCATTTTACCATGTACAAGGTAAGCACAAATGAAGCACATAATTTTGAGAGGAAACTTACATGCAAATTCACAATTACATTACAAAGTGCTGAAATAGCTTACCATGGGAGCAAAGGAGAAAAGTGAACCTGAAATTTCTGGGAGGCAGTTTGAGCAAATGCTAGAAGGCTGGGTGGTTGCTTGCCAGTTAAGGACAGGACAGCTGTGGTCAGGATGGTCCTGGAGGAAGGATCATTCTTGTCAGTGAAAGGATGGATTGGAGGCAGATTCTGCAAACCAATACTGTTATCAATCAGCTTTCTTCCTTGTTAGCCAAAGATCTATTGCCAAATCATCTAGGAAATGACCCAGGAAAGATTCTCTGAGTTACCACCTGATTTATTCCAGTGTTAATTACAAATTGGCTATTTGCCACCACATTCTTAAATGTTCACATTTATTACTAAAGGCTGACACTAGTCCCTTACCAATCTGATTCTTCTTAAGGATGGTGATATTATTTAATGGAATATTGACAAATGATTATTGTTTCAGAGGTTTATTTACATGTAGACTACAGAGAGAGGTGAGTGAACTTAAGAAATGGTTAGTTGGATACTTTGATCAAGTTGTACATGTACACAGACTCCCCAACTCATCTCAGGAATGAGAAGTAAGCAACAATCATTTCCAAGCTGCCAAGAGCAATATTATAGAATCTATGCTGAGGTAATAGAACTCTTCAGGAGTTCAATTTAGAAATAATTCAAATTATTAGTTTAATAATTAAAATTATAAACTAAATCTAGTTGGTCAGCTAATAACTTCCCCCCTCCCTCCTCCTTCCTTCCCTGTTGAGCATGGATCACTTCCTAGACTAACAGAAGGGCAGACATTCAAAAGGGATTAATGAGTTTTCCACAGAGATTAGGTGTTTCCTGCTTGTAGTAATGTAACTAAGAGCAAAAAAGGAAACACAAAAACTAATATAAGGACAAAAAACAGCATCAAGGAATGATATAACATGGATATGAAGACTGTTCAGCATTTGAGTGTCTCTGAATAATAACTGATGACAATTATAATCCCTCATGTTCATAAAAGGTTAAATATTAACCTTGCATTTAGTTAGGATGTGTTACATTTTAGAATGATTTTGTACTAAAATTGCTAAAATAAAAATATTGATGCTATGTTGTTCTCAGCTCCTGGAAAACTAGTCTATGTGGAATAATATTGTTTGAGGGGTTTGAGGATACAAAATACAAGCCTTTTAGCAAAGTTTAACATAATACTCTTAAAATCAAGGCTGTTTACAGATGAGGTCACTGGCAAGCCATTAATTACTGACATAAGCAAATTTCACTCTCCAAGATATAGGGCTTCCTGAGATCTGGGAGCCCAATATGGACAGTCGAAAAGAGTAAAAGAAAATACAGGTATATCGCAATTCGAGAAAAACCAGTGCAGATTACAGTATCTTTTAATAGTTGGGCCAAGATATTATTTTTGCCTACTAGCAATAGCGTGAACACATACCTGTGTGTTCCTTTGTGTGTGTTTACAGGGAAGCAAGTCAATATCAAGAATATATTCGTACCCATTTTTTTTCAAGTTACTTGAACTGCTTTGTGGGCTGGGAAATAATCTGAGGCATCCTGAATGGACACAGAAATAAAGGAAGGGGAAGTGACAAAGGAACCTAATAGGTGATACTGGAAATGAAACATCAAATACTAATTTCTGTGTGTATGTATGTTTTATCTGCATCACTGTCATGATTCTGAGAGTTCTGAGAAAGGAAACACTTGCATGTTAATGATTCATCTATATACATAAATGCAAACTCACATATGGTTTACCATCTTTGCCCTTTTTATAATCCAAGAGGATAGCTAGGAGATATCTTTACTTTTATCTGGTGAGGAAAAACAAGATTTTTCTATATTTGATGTGAGTTCTTATTCTGACTGGTGATAGCAGTTGCCATGGAGTCCAGAGCTGTTTTCACAATGATCTATCATGTAGTCATGAAAACAAGCACCTTGAAAATAATAACCTCGATCTTGCTTCTAGCCCACAATGGTGTCCAACTCATAACAGGTGTTCATAATTTTTTTTTTTTTTCACAATCTGCCTGCAAATTTTTTTCAGTTGTCTGTACCTCCTTCTTCAGCCTGGGCTTTGGGTTCCCCTGACATCCTTTTTATCTTCCTTCACCATGCACTGACCCCTCCCATCTTACTGGACTGTAGTGATTCTTCAGGAAGATCCTTCTCAGCAGCATCACACAGCTGTACACATCTGTCTAATACTAGCAGAGAGACAATGTTCTAGCTCCTTAATGTCAGCTAGCATTCTGTAGGGTTCATTGGTGATGCTAACAGAAATTATTAGGAATCAGGCTGAGGCAGTTGAAGTAAAAAAAAAAAAATACATGAAATAATAGAATACTGCTGCTTTGTTATATGCCTTCATTCTGGTCCCATATTTTATGTATTTGTGGAATTAGCTCAGCCAGCTGATTAAAGAACATGATGTCCTTGAATCTGAAACCCACCAGAGTATAGTTTGCTGTAGAAGTAAGAGATTATGAAGATTATTTTTTTACTTTTCCATTACTAATAAAACAATTTGACATTAGAGCTTCTCCTTTGTGTGGGATAGAATATTACCTAGGTTTTCTTTGACAGTGATCTTCAACATGCTTACATACACCTTAAGGAGTTTTGAAGAACTACCTGTACTTTTAAAAGTTAGTGTCTAATATTTTTCATCATAAGTTTAAATAGCTGTAATGGATATAGTTTTTCAGTGTACTGCAAATACTGGCATTTAAAATTACATCATTTAAACCCATATTTTCACTCTATTTCCTGTGCAAACTCTTTTTCTACCACCTACAAATCTTCTAGATCATTCTTTTATACTTCTGTGCAATCCAAAACATTTCATTTTCCATTTTTCCCCTACTCACTAAATGGCACCTCTCTCTCTCCATGTTCTCAAGCCAGTAACCAAGAAGTCATACTTTCTTTTATCTTCCTCATTCATCCTGCCCATCATTAGCTCCTTGTTACTTTGCCTCTAGTATCAAGCCAAAGTCTCTCCAGCTCCCCATGGGCCTTCCAGAATTTCTGAGAGGAGATTTGCTAGAGATGAATATGTAGGGGCAAAAGCCAGAACAATTTGTATCTCATTTAGAAAGCATCATTGTTTAAATGCCAATAATATAGGCACCAAACCAATCTGAAGTCTCACTTGGAACACAACCAAGATGTTTTATTCTAGATCCCATTAAATGATGTTTGCTTTTAAAATTGATGAAATGCCAAACCAGAGTCAGTCTTCCTTTAACACATAAGTCCTAAATGCCTCATTTGCTTTAAGCATATAGAATCTTTTAGGCATTGCAGAGGAAGGTATTATTTCATTAAGTTAAAAAACTTTTTATGTATCCAAGTAAGTTTTAAAAGTTGATAGTGACTTGGGAGCTATAGCAAATTCTGCAGAAAGGAACAATTCAACTAGCTGTGATTTGAAGGTAAGGCACATTGGGCAGCTAATGAAATGTAGCCCAGCAAGAAATATGAAAAGATTAACTGTGGAAAAGGAAAAAGGAGACTGGGGTGAAAGCAGGGATATTATACCAGGTCTAAACTTTTTGGTCTTGTTTTCCTCACATCTACTCACTTTTCTTAGTCTATTAGGCAGCATTAAAACAGACCCTTAAGGGGCAAAATAAAGGATACTCACATTTTCTGATACTAGGATAGAAGACAATTTTACATTTGGATCTGAATGGTCAAGGGTATATCATTTTAACTTTGCAATCTTTGAGTTGTTTTATTATTTTTAGCCTCAGAAAATAGCATTTTAGCACTTACACGGAATGCAATAGACGTACTTCAGTAAAACTCACTTAACAAAGATGTATTGAGTGCCTCCTCTGCACCAAGGCATTGAGAGGCAGGTGTTGACTAAGACACTGTATGGAGGCAAAAGACACACACAAAGGCCTTTCCCCTCCAGAAGCTTTAAATAAAATCATAGTACAGTTAAGTCCTCACTTAATATCATTGATAGGCTCTGTGACTTAAAGTGAAATTAAGCACAATGAAACCAGTTTACCACAGGCAAATTGATATAAACAAAAGTTACTGTACCATTTTACTTAATTCTCAGAAAAAATCCTATGACACAGGAACTATGAACTCTACTTCATGTTGTAAAATCTGACACTTGAGGAGTCAGGCTCAATGTTGTATCACTTGTGAGTGGTAGAGCTAGGATTTGAACTGAGGTCTGAGTTCATGGTTTAAGCTTAGGAGACAGGTTGTACCACAGAGGCTAACAGCAGTCTCCAGAAACAAAGTAGAGAAGATGCCTGTCTTGGCTGGAAGCATATTCTAGAACTCCAATGTCACTTCAATGCTAAACTGACATGGCTGTCATTAAGGCAAATCAATTATTTTGCTAAAGGAGCTCAACTGAAAAACTACTTTTGCCTGGCATCGTATCCATACCAGGAATTTCACTCCAGACAAATTCTTGTGAATATGGATAGAGACTATATGACTGGCTTTCTTTGCAGGTTTACTGAAAATTTAAGACTTCCAAGCAAAGATACAATGATAGTGGTACTGGCTCTGAGTATGTTTTCCCACCAGACACAGGCTGCTCATTGCTGGGTTGATCGCCCTCCTCATTTCTGCTAGGACCCTTCCCTTTCTCCATCATAGAGGGATGCATGCTTGCAATTCTGGAAGCTGGGCTGGTGATCTGTACCTTTTGGAGGTAGTTTTGTCCCTTTTTCTACTCACCCCACTATCCCTCACAAGTTATACTCTAGTTAAATTCTTCTAATTCAGTTCTTACCATCCTGGTATCTTGTCCTTCCCCCCCTCCTCCCCAACAAAATCAACTCTAACCTGCCCATGAATTCTTAAAAATCTGATTGCCTAATTCACTCAGCACTGTCAAGGGGATGCTTCTCTTGGGCATTTGTCTTAAAAGAAGGAATTCCTCAACCCACAGGAATGACTTTTTTTTTTTTTTTTTTTTTTTTGCAGTGACAATTGAGTCTAATTTGATGAGAGAGCCATCTGGAGGGCTGGGAAAGGGACTTTGTGCAAATGTGCCAACCACTTCTAACCCTGAGACTGCAGGGCATCTTTGCCCTGAGACATATTTGCTCCTTTGGCAGATTCAAGGTCTTGTTCACTTTAAGATCAGAAAACTCTTATTTTTCTGCTAAGATCCACATTCCAAAATTACAGTGCTCTCAGGTATGGTATGACACACTAGATGAATATTTATTGGTCTTTCACTTTTTCCTAGGGTTCCAGGAGTGTTAACAGGGGGAAGTGAGAACATTCGTTACTAGTTAACCTGCAGATATGGTTCCTTCGGACAGTTCACAGAGGGAGAGATGCGCTTTCACTTCCCACCAAATGGCATCCAACGGAGTCTGCATTTATAAGGCTCAAACTGCACTCAAATGGGGCTGAAAAGAGCTCAGATCTCATTTACGAAAATACCAAGCGCAGATAAGCCTACATCTTTCTTTAAACCCCTGGTCTTAATTACTCTCTATAACTGTTTGGACATGTTAGATATTATTTTATCTTTCACGATGACATAGTAACTCCGCAGGGACTTCAGAAGGGGTAGCTTGTGTCACAGCACTCTCTTGGGGAGAGGGTTGCTGTATTGCCATTTAGTTTTCAACTTGGACACTTAGCTACATTATAGAACTTTCATAGAATAACCGCACAGAAATAACTGGCACCAGCTGAAACACATTCATCTGAGTTCTTTTTCCTAGACAGGCTTTTACATGCCTAGTGGACATTCCTTTAGAGCACAAACTTCAGCAGCACAAACAGTAAGAGGAAGAAGTTTGTGGTACTTAAAGAGTTATAGTATATTATGAACTCTATTTTTAAAAGTATATTGCTATTTAAAATGCATTCCATATAAAAGGCTTTGAAGGCTGAAATTCTTATTTATAACTATTAATAAAAATGTTATATTAGGAAATTTTGGCATTCCAATTCTAGCAACAATTCTTCCCAAGTACCTGGGAAGATGTGCACAGCGTACATCTATATCTGCATCTGCATATCCCTATCCCAGCAGGACCACTGTACTGAACTGTACTGTATAGCTCTTGCTTATCGTTCCCATTGAGGTCTGTCAATGATGACCTCTCCCCAGGAATTGTGTAGAATATAATCTTCATAGTTTTCCATGGAGGACCTGGAATCTACCAATAAAATTCTTGCTTTGCCATGGGAGGTACTTACTATTTATCAATTCAGAACATTTGGGAAAAGAGAAAGACTTTGCTATCCATAAATTACTAATGAATGCATTATTACTGTTCAGTAGCAGCTACTCCATTCCTTCATACTCATTCCTGTTGAAGTCCATCTCTTTCTTCACTCTCAGAACACTGTTTATCTTGCTGCTAGTGAAGGGTAAGGTGTACTGGGGTCCAGAGCTGGAATTTGACTGCATTTTCCACTATACTGATACAGTGTGCTTGGAATAGCAGGTGCAAGCTGTCTTGAAAATCACTATCAATAACAACGTTGGATATATGTAGAAGCATAAAAGCCAACTCTCAAATAAATGTTTGGAGCACAATCTGCATCTCAATATCTTTCTCTGTGTTATGTGTCATATATGTGATATATTTATGTATGTTTTTATGTGTATACATACATACACATATATGCACATATGATATTCTTGGGAATTATTATCCTTTTTCCACTAGAGAAAATAATCAAGTGCCTAGGGTGATTAATATCTAAATAAGAATAGACAGTCATATAGAAAACATAAATCTTGACTATTTCACATAATATGCAAAAATTAATTCCATGTGGATTGTAGTTATAAATGAGAAAAGGATAAGGTTTTTTGGAAAAAAAAACTTTAAATATTCTGTATACCCAACAAAAACACATCCAAATGTTCACAAGAAGACACAGACAGAAATGTTTATAGCAGTAATATTTGTCATAGCTCCAGTCTGGATAAATTGTGATATGAGAATGAATGAATTCCAACTACTTGCACAAACACAGCCACCACTCAGCATAATGTTAAGTGGAAGAAATGCAGACATGAAGATTATGATTCCGTTAACATAAAGTTCATACACAGATAAAACTAAGCTATATTGTTAAAAACTGAGTGCTATTTATTCTTGGGAGGAGCAGCAGAGACTTGGAGAAATTCAAGGGAACTTCTAGGTGCTGGGAATATTCTGCGTCTTGGTCTGGTACACAGTCGCACAGGTGTATTCACCTCCTAAAAGCCGTTAAACTGAATATGTATAGTTTGTGCACTTCCTTGGTATTTTATACTTGCATATTACATCAATAAAGAGATCACATTAAAAAAAAAACCCAAACATTCCAGGAACCAAAAACATTTTACATGCATTCTATCCATGAGAGCTTATTGATTAAACAGTCCTTGGTGTTGCCCTGCTTTTTATATTTAGAAAAGACATTTTTGCTCAAATTAAACATATGTCTTTGTGCTAAAAATCTTACTTGATATTTGGAAGGGAAAACACTCTTGAGACATAATGCTTCCAGGCATCTGTTTTGAATGATTTGAATGTCTCTGAAAGCCTTTTTTATCGATAATGTGCTAAGCCAAACATTTTCAATATTAAATCATGGACTTGAACACTACCATGCTTTTTATACCTAAAAGATCAACAAATGCTTATGCAAATCAATTTGAAATTTGGAATGCCAGAATGGAAACCACTTTGTCTTTGTGTAGTAGCGAAGTTGCAAAATGCTCAGGGGTATCCACGGCCGTCATGCTTTGGATGGATGAGAAGCCACAATCAAAAACTGCTTAGCCAAGACAGCTTCCTCAAATTAAGCAGCATGCTACTGCGTCTACTGCTTGGAGAGCATTTCCTCATATAGTTCAGCCTAATATTAGGCCTAGATTCAAGGATGTTTGGACTTAATTGCTCATTTCCTCTGTAAGTGCTTCAGCATGCTATCAGTTGGCTACAATTGCTGATGGCGATCACAGCACAGAATTGGAGATGGGCGAGGTAGGGACTATGTTTTGTTTTTGGTGGATAGGCGAGGTAGGGACTATGTTTTGTTTTTGGTGGTAGCCATGGAGGATGAGGCAAACATATAAAACTGACTTGTATTCAGGCTGGATTTAAAGTTTATTCATTGTCCTTTTCTAAAGATTAGTATTAAAATGCATTTCCCCAGGATTCCTATTTTAGGTCACTCTGAACAGAGGACTAGATTAGATGAGAGTTGAAAATGCCATCTGTTTCCATTCAAACCAAATGTAATTTAACTTAACAAATGTTTGAGTGCTTGCTACTTCCAAGGCAAAGAAGTGACCTTATAAGCTTTTATATAACTACACATGAGCCTACATGAGACACATACATGGAAAATTCCATCAAGAAAAATATCATCCTTCTTTATGTGCTTTCATTAAAAAAAAATTATATATCCAGACCTGACCCATCTTCCAAGTTCTAGTCCTATATCTTCATCTATGTGCTAGGTATTTCCACTCTGAATGGTCCTCTATTACCTCAAAAAGAGCAATCTAAAACTCAACCCTGTACCCTCTTCTCTAACTGGCTTTCCCATTTTAGCAAACATATTATACCATCAACCTTTGTTACCCAAGGTCCAAAGCTTTTACTCTCATTGTAGTTTTAATTTGCATTTGTCTAATGGCTAACCATGTTGAACACCTTTTTTCATGTGCTATTTTGCCATTTGTATATCTTCTATGGCAAAGTGTTTGTATCTTTTGCCTTTTTTGGGGGGGGGTTGTTTTCTTATTCTTGAATTTTAGAGCTTTTAAATATTCTAGATACAAGTCATTTATTAAATGCATGTTTTGTAAATATCTTCTCTTAGTCTGTGGCTTCTCTTTTTATTCTATTAACAGCATTTTCCAAGAGCAGAAGTTTTTAACTTTAATAAAGTCACTTTTGTTCTTTCTTTTTAAGTAGGTGGCACTTTGGTATCAGATGTTAGAAATCTTTGTTTAGTCCAATGTCACACAGATTTTCTCCTGTGCTTTCTTCTAGAAGTTCTATAGTTCTAATTTCTACAGTTAGGCTTAAATTCATTTTGATTTAGTTTTTATAAATGGTACACTATATGATTTTTTTTTGCATAAGAATGTCCAGTACCATTTATTGAAAAGACTTTTTCTGTACCTTTGTGAAAATTCAGTTGACCATATATGCATGATTCTATTTCTGAACTGTCTAAAGGGTACTATTGTTCTATTCATCTACCTTTTCCCCAATAGTATACTGTCTTTATTACTATAGCTTTTTAAAAATCTTGAAATCATGTATCATTAAGTTCTTCAAGTTTTTCTTTACAAAAATTGTTTGGTTTTTCTATGTCCTTTTATTTGCACATGAACTTTGGAAGAAGTTAATTTCTTTAAAAAAAATACTTGCTAAGATTTGATTGAGATTGAACTGAATCTATAGATAGATTTGGGTAGAAAAAAATGTGCTGGCTTATTTTGTTCTTCTGTGCATAATATATCTTTTTCCTTGAAACTCTGAAGATTTTCCCTTTATCCTCGGTTTTAAGCACTTTGATTATGTTGTAATTTGGTGCAGTTTCCTTCATTCTTATGCTTCAGGTTCATTGAGTTTCCTGGATCTGTGAGTTTAAGTTTTAATCTAGTTTTAAAAGTGACTACTATTTCTTCAAATATTTTTCTGCCCTCCCTTGGCCTTTGGGAACTTTCATTACATGTATATCAGGCTGCTTCATGTTTTCCCACAGTTTAAAAAAATTATCTGGTCATTTAAAAAATTTCTCTGTGTTTCAAGGGCATGCCTTCAAATTTAGTAATATTTAATTCTGCCTTACTTAATTTGATATTGATCCCATCCAGTGTATTTTTTAATATGCTTTATTGTTTATGTTATTACAGTTGTCCCAATTTCTTTTCCCTTTTTTCCCCTCCACCCAGTGATCCCTCTCCCTCCAGTTGTCCCCCCCTTAGTCCATGCCCATTGGTTGTGCATATAGTTCTTCTCAACATCTTCCTGTCTACTCCACTCCCTCCTACTATGCTTCTTAAATCCTGTACCATCTCCCTTCCTTTCCCCCTTCCCCCTCCCCACTGACCTCCCCTCAAAATGTTACCTATACCTATAACTCTTTTCCCACTCCCGTTGCCTACTTAGTCTGCCTTTGTTTCAATTCCCTAGTTTCTGTTGTTGGTGGTTGTGATACAGTTTTCATTTTAATGTTCATAGTTTTGATCCTCTTTCTCCTAAAAAAGTCCCTGTAACATCTCATATAACAGTGGTTTGGATCTGATGAACTCCTTCAACTTTACTGTGTCCTGGAAGCACTTTCTCTGCCCTTCTATTCTGAATGACAGCTTTGCTGGATAGAGTAATCATGGTTGTATGTTTTTGCTTTTCATTACTTTAAATATTTCTTGCCAGTCCCTTCTTGCCTGCAGAGTTTCTTTTGAGAAATCAACTGATAGTCTTATTGGGACCCCTTCTCTCTTGCTGCTTTTAAGATTCTCTCCTTATCCTTAATTTTTGACATTTTGATTATAATGTGTCTTGGTGTGGTTCTCCCTGGGTCCAGTTTTTCTGGAACTCTCTGTGCTTCCTGGACCTGTAACTATTTCCTTCCCCAAGTTAGGGAAGTTGTGCTTCATTATTTTTTCACATAATTTTTCAATTTCTAGTTGTTCTTCTTCACCCTCTGGCAACCCTATGATTTGGATGCTGGCCCACTTATAGCTGTCCGATAGGTTTCTGAGCCTCTCCTCATTTTCCTCACTTTTCATTTCCTCTTTCTGCACTGGTTGACTGTTTGTTCCTTCCCTATGTTCCGATTTGTTGATTTGATTCCTGGTTTTCTTGCCCTCACCACTAGTTTTGTATGTGTTTTTGTTCATTTCAGCAGAACTAGCCTTCGTTCCTTCATTGTCTTGTTTATGATCTCTGTTAGGTCTGTAAGCACTTTTATAACCAAAGCTCCGAACTGAGCCTCAGAAAAATTTCCTATCTGCTGAGCCATTAGATTAGATATTTGCTGTCTGGTCAGCTGCATAATCGGGATCTCTATCGTGATCTGTGCCATCCTGACAATTTTGTGTTTACCTTTGCTTCCTGGGCAGGGCTGTCACACCTCCTACACTGCAGGGGTTGGAGCCCTGTGCACTCGTCACAACCAGGTGACCCATCTCATCATGGTGTGGTGTTTTCTGCGAGGGTGGTAGTCCAAGATGGATTCCTGCCATTCACTCTCTGCTGAGAGACTGGGAGCCTTCTCCTCCATCCCCACCCTCTCCGGGCTTCACAGTTCAAGGCAATGGAGGTCTGTCTTCCCCGGCTTTGGAATTGCAAGCTGACAGGTCTGGTCTGCAGCCAGGAGCACTCCCCAGGCACTTCTCGTCTTCCCCTAAATATGGGTGTCTGTGCTTACCGCTGTCCTGCCTCCGTCGCTGCTGCTGCCACGGACAGCACAGATAGATCTCTCCTCCCCGGCTTCACCCCTCCTACCTGTCTGGATGAGCACCACTTCTTTATAACTTCATATGTTGGACTTCCATTTATTTTCTGAAACTTCTGGTTATTTCTGGTTTTGCGGTAGTTGTATTTCTTCTTAGTTGTGGAGGGAGACCAAATGTGTCAGTCTAGGCCTCCATCTTGGCCAGAAGTCTCTATTGTAGACACAGTTTTCATCTCTAGACTTTCAATTTGTGTGTTTTCAGTATTTTCTGTGTCTCTATACATCTTCAAACTTTTATCTGCCTTCTGGGACATATGGAATATTGTTGTAATGACTGTTATGTTCTTGTCTATTTATTCTATCATTGATAGCATTTGTGGGTCAAATTCTATTGATTAATTTTTCTCCTTATAATGGTTCATAATTTCCTACTTGTTTGCATGTGTGGTTATATTTGATTGAGTGCTAGACATTGGGAATTTTGCCTTTTTGGCTCCTGGACTTTTCTTATGTATTCTTTTAAATATTTTTGAGTTTTGTCCTCAGAAACTATTGAGTTACTTGGAAATAGTATGATTCTTCCAAGGCTTGTTTTAAAGCTTTGTTAAGTCAGGATTAGAGTAGCCTCTATTCTATAGCTAGTTTTATTCCACTACTGAAGGTAGATCTTTCTGAGTACTCTCCCTAATGTCATGTGAATTATGAGGATTTTCTACTCTGTTCCTTGGGAAGATAACTCAGGGAGACTGCTAGGCTCACCTGGTTTCTCCCTCATGATGCTGCCACCTGGAAACTGTTAAGTCAGTAAGCTCGAGCAATCATAGTGCTGGCCTTGTTTGTGTCCTGTGACAACTGCTCTGTCATGTCTGATGTTCAACATATGACAACCATAGTTACATATTTTTTTTTTCTTAGTTGTTACTGGGATGAGGTTATATCCAATCCCTGCTCCTCCATCTTGGTCAAAAGTAGAAGTTGCTATTTTTTTTTAATTGCTGTGCTTTTTAAAAACTCTTGTGTGAATCTTTGTGTAACTCACCTATCACATTATATTATCTGACACCTGAAATACTGAATATTGTAATTTTTATAACCACTCTCCCTGTCCTTGGGTTTTGCAATTCATTCACTCTAACTCAGTCACAGTAAATTTTATATACTTTCTTCTAAACTAGTGAAAGCTCCCTTCTGAATTTAGGATGCAATTCAAATTTCTAGTCTGGTATGCAAATCCTCCACAATCTGACCTCCATGTATCGTTCCAAACTTACTCTTTACTATCCAGCCAGGCTGAACTGAACAAAGCTTCCCAAGATTGTTTGTACATAACAGTCTCTTTGCCTTGTTATGATATTCCCGCCCCCAAGAGGAAAACTCTCCTTTAAGTCTATTCTTGGTAAGCAAGACAGTAATTTTGTAAGTAACGTAAGAACTTCTCATAACAAAGTTCAGGAATTAAGGTTCTTTCCATTCATAAAAATTAGTTTTTGATAAAATCTGAATTTGTTCTCACCAGGTGAAATACATCTTTTGTTCTCAGAAGTTTGTCTTACACATCATTACTTGCATGCTTAATTTTATCACTGTGTCATGTGTCTTGTAGGAACTTAATAAATGGTTCATGGTCATTCTCTGTCTTGTTCATGTTCTCTCACTAAAAATGCAAATGTAAGTTTCCTATCCTGCCAGCTCCACATATTAGCTTCAAAGGAACAAGCTGTAGGAACTCTTGTTTTAAGTCCTCAACTCTCATTTGCAACAGCATGGATGGACCTAGAAGAGACTGTGGTAAGTAAATTAAGCCAGACAAAGAAGAACAAATACCATATGATTTTACTTATACGTGGAATCCAAAAAACAAAACAAAAAACAAACAAAACAGAAACAGACTCAGAGATACAGAGAACAAACTGATGGCTGCCTGAGGGGAGAAGAGTCAGGGGAGAGGTGAAAAAGGTAAAGAGGAATAAGAGGTACAGTTTTCCAGTTATAAAATAAATAAATAAAATAAATATCATGGGAACGTCATGATATACAGAAGAGGGAATATAGCCAACAATATTATAATCACTGTGTATAGTGACAGATGGCTACTAGACTTATTGTGATCACTTTAAAAGGTATATAAATATTGAATAACTATGTTGTACACCTGAAAATAATATTATATTGTATGTCAACTATGTTTTAATAAAAATGAAAAAGAAAGTTCTCACCTTTACCATGTCCGCCTCAGGAGTAGCCTGACTGGCTGCAGAATGCCAGTGAAACAGCGGAAACACTTCAGCCTCTCTCCAGCTCAGGACTGACCCAATGCCTGGGAAATCGGGACTCTAGTACAGGTCCCAGTCAACTTCAACCCCCAAGAAACAGCAACTTGCCCACTTTCTCTCAGCAAGTGTGGACATCCCCCCCAAAAGGGGACTTTTTGGCTGGGATCCAGATATGTCAAACAGTTCCCAGTACCCTAAATAGATTTTTTCTCTCTATTTCTTATGCTGAGATTCTAAGCCATCTTCCTGATGCAGCTAGCCCAGTGGTTCTGAACTTTATTATTATTTTTTTTGTATTGTGGTACATACTTAATGATCAAAATTGTTAACTACCATGATGTAATAACAGCTCATGGTGCCTGTAAAGCATCCACTGTTGTCATTCTCACAGTCCCTCCTAACTTCCCTAGTTTTCGGTGTATGCCATCATCTCCTTGAGTTACCCCGAGGTGACCAAAGTCACTGGTCTTTCTCTCTGCCTGGAATGTTCTTCACCCAGACACAGGCATGGCTTCCTCTCTCACTTTATTCATAGTTCTAATCACTTGCCATTATACTGAAGAGGTCTTTCCCAACCTCAGCAGCTAAAATAGCATTCAGCTTTCACTGCTTCTTTTCTATCTCCTTTTCCGGTTGGCTTTCATTATAGCACTTATAGCCACTTGATATATTTATTTATTTGTCTGTCTCTTCTCCAGCTAAATATAAGTGGAGCCTGTGTGCCTAGAATAATGCCTGGCACATAGCAGATGCTCAAAAAAGCACTTGTTGAATGAATGAATGAATGAGTGAATGAATGAATGGATGGCTATAATACTTTCAGCTGGTCACTCTCATTTATACTCATGAGGCAAAATTCTCTGGTTAACACACAGTCATTTTGTTTTCAGCAGAGCATTCCACACCCCCCTTATACCCTCTGACTTCTCTCATCAAGCAGAAACCGCACGAGTAGCCAACACGAATGGCTCAGCTCAACTGTTTGAAACATAGCACCATGAAAGATAGCACCGTGACCTCAGATTCAGCCACTGGGACCTTCTCTTGGTCACATTTTTTCCCTTAGCCTGGCTGCTACCACATGTCATCTGTCACTTAATTACTCAACTCTCATATAAAAGCTGGTCTAGCACATACTAATGTTACTTTTTTACATGTGCGCGCGCGCGCGCACGTGTAGACAAAAAGGAAGTAAGAATTACGTACGTATGACAGGAGAGGAGACTTGCAGTGATAGTAGGAATTATGAGCTTCTGGGTCTAGGGTCTAGCCCTGCCTGACCACAACTCCAATCTAGATTGCAAAAGAAACTTTCAGAGCTTTTGCTTTAGTATGTAGTTTCTCAAGTAAAACTGTAATAAAACAAAACAGAACTCTATTCAATTTTGTTTACATGTTTAATAGTTGTGCTTCAAGGGGGGATTTTGTGATTTCAAACTGTATGAAAGAACAGTTTATGCATGGAGGTTGCTCTTAGACCATGTTGTCTAAGGAATAAATTTATGAATGTAAGTTAAATACATAAGGGGAGAAGTTGGGAGTGGTTTTTCTCAAAAATATAGAAGACATAATAAGATTTAAGAGGCAGGGGACAGGAAAATACATAGAACTGACTTTTACACAGTATTGAAGTGTTCAGAAAAAGAATTCTGAGAAACGAAACTCAGTTAAACTAAATTCTGCAGGTAATGACTACACATATGGATTCTTACTCTGGGTCTTCAGAGGCCAAAAGAATCTCATTGTCTACTCAAAGTTGCTTTTGCCTATCAAAGCTCAAACTCCTCCTGAATTCACATAAATAATAGAAATTTCCCATTAGATGCATTAATGGACAGAAGAGTACCAGATAATCACAGTGACCAAGTTATCCTGGTTTGTGCAGGACTTTCCAGTTTTAGCACTAAAATTCCCATAATCAGGGAAACCCTTTAGTTCTGAGCAAATTGGGATGATTGTCACTCTTTAGATATCCAACTGTAGGATGACCAGCCCCAAGTTATCTGATACGACCCAGGATTGTTTTCTGCGGTTTTTTGGTCATTGCTTGATGTATCAGGAGAACAACAATAGACTCAGAGTCAGAGGATCTGAGCCTTGGGGTCTGGCAGACGTTTTTTTTTTTTTTTTTTTTTTTTTTTTTTCTCAGATCCTATTTTTGTTGTTTTCTAGCTCTGCAACCTTTTGCAGATCACTTAACTCTTTTGACCCTCTTCTAATAGGGTTGTTTGTTGTATGCATTAATATGCAAACATGGATAGTACTTAGTGCTCTGCCTAGTATTTAGTAACCGCTATTTAATAAGCTGTAATAAATGGTAGCTCATCATTATCATTGTTATAGGTTTTTGGAAGCAAGGATTCAGGGTCTGGCTCTTTCATTGCCTATTATGTGACCTTGAAAAGGTCATTTCACTTCCTTCAGCCTCAGTTTCCTTATATGTAAAATGAAGGTATCTATTGTAGCTGTCCTTATTGAAAAGGGTTATTGTAAATCAGATGAGACTATGTGGATTTGGAGCAAAGTAAATTGTAAAGCATGATTCTAATTCAAGGTTCAAGATATATTACTGTGTCCATGCTGAATAAGGAGCTGGACTTCCTGAAATAAAATGGATAAGAGCAGTTTATTTATTTAAAAAACCAGCACTTAGCATATTATGTGTAGTTATGGTTGTTTCACTTCAATAAAGACAAAAAAGATTTCAGTAGGTCTAAGTAAGGGCAACGAAACAGCCACGAAGACAGAAGAGATGTGGGATCATCAGATGATGACTCAAGTCTAGGAAATGAATGGTGTAAGAAAGTTAACTCTAGAACTGTTTGCCAGTCCCCCTGCCCTCCCAAAATGGAATACTCCTTGATTTTGGAGACAGATTTCAGGGCAAATACAAGTATTCCTCCTTAATGTAACTATCAGCTCACAGCCTCATTAACCCAAGATGTAAATCCTAGAAACAAGAACAACCTCACAAAGATCTAACTACCTTACTGTAGACTTTCTATGCATGTGTTAATTAGTCAATTACAGTTTATGTCCTTAATTCTAAAGTTTGTGCCAAAGAAAACACTTTCAGTATCAACTTCAGTTTATGCTGAAAATTCTTTCCTATCCCACCTTCCATGACATTGTACAATACTGTCTTAGTTTTTTTATTTGTTTCGATTAATGAATAAAAGAGTAAATAATTCTAATATTCACTTATCTGTTGTGTTCATCCATCCATCCATCCATCCATCCATCCATCCATCCCTAGAACAAATTCTTGTGATCCTGGTATTGTGCTAGACATTGCAGATAGATATATAAGATCCAGTGATTAAGGAGGCCCCAAGTATTAGTACAGGCCCATCTTAGAAGGGGAATATTACCTACAAGGACCAAAACATGAACTGATATAAAAAAAAAAATACTCCAAACCAATATTTGGTCCCAACTCCAAAACTTCTGTGGTTGATCAAGAATAATTCCCTTATAAACGACACTGGAACTGTTTAATTAGCATATCATATTTTTTTCTGAGAGGTTGCTTGTGCAGGGATGCAAAACAGATTTCAAGAACAAGAGTGGTGGAACTTGAGTGTGATGAAAGCACATTTCCCTTATTACAGTGTGAACTAGGGCTGGCAGCTGCTTGAAAATATAATTTATTTTCATAAGTATAACAATGCATTTTGGGGGGAAGGTAAGATGGCGGAGGAGTGAGGAGAGGCTGCGGTTTCAGGCTCCCGAGACCCGTCTGCAGTTTGGTCTAATTGCAGACAGAACATCTCAGTGAGCAGCTGGACACTGGCAGGAGTCGAGCCATGGCACTGCTGGATTAGAGAAAATCCATCTGGAAACAACCTGTTTAGTGAGGATAGCAGAGGAAAAGGGGACAAAACAGGATTCCTGACTGGAGCGGCTGCCCAAGCTGCGGCGGGAAGCACACAAAGGCTTTTTGGCGACCACAGGCTGTCCCGGAGAGGAGTCGGGAGGAGAGCGGATCTCTGCCCGCTGGCAGAGACGGGACTCGACCAAGTGGCATTGGTGCCGAAGGACAGGAGACAGTGTGCTGCCGGGCAAGTGAGAACATAATTCTCCTTTATATTTTTCTCTAGTGGACGGTGGAGAGGGGAGGAAAGTTTGGGGGTGGTAGGCCATTCTGGAGGAGCCCAGGCGCAGAGGCGCGCTCATCCACTCCCCAACCCTACCCTTGGGCCGTGGGGGCGCACATAGGGAAGTGCTCTCACTCACTGGCCCAGGTGCGCGAGGCCGTGAGTCCAGGCATCCCTCGGACACTCCTCAACGGACATAAGATCAGTGCCCCTACGGGCACAGGGAGGGCCCACTGAACACGCAGAGGACCGTGCACAGACACCCCTAGCCAGCTCCCGTGGGCACCGGGCCCCAGGCCGGAAAGCAGACCACTAGCGCAGGCTCTGTTCGTGCCCACCCAGACGGGTGAGGGAAGGCGGGCGGCTGCAGCATGGGAACAGCGGGCGGCAGCGACTCACAGACGCTCACTTCCACTGAGCACAAGTGTCCGCGGCCCTGCCCTAAAGAGGCGAGAGACCAACTCCCGGAGCTCGGTTCAGCAGGACTAAGGGCACAGGAGGCGCATGAGCGCGAAAACACCTCAGCCCGGGGACAATAGGCGCCAATCCCGGGGCAAGCACTTGGGCCACCCGCGCGTGCAGGGACACCTCGGCGCAAACACGAAAACACCTCGGCCCGGCAACAATAGGCTCCAACAGCGGGGCAAACTCTCGGGCCGCCGGAGTGCGCAGGGGCTTGCGCGCAAGGGCACCTCAACTGGCTCCAGCGGGCAGCAAGGAAGCGCGCTGTGCCGGCAACCGCGGGCGTGCGCCATTGCAGCAACCGTGGGCGCACACCAGTGCTGCAAGAAACAAGAACCTCTGAACTGCCACACTAGACCAGCTGCGGACGCAGAAAAAGAAGGCAACACACCAAGGCTAAAACGGAGTAAAAACATCGCTTTTTCTTTTTTTTTTTTTCAATTTTTTTTCTCTCTCTCTTCTTTCTTTCTTCTTTCTTCTTTCTTTTCTATCTTTTTTTGTTCTTTCTTTCTTCTCTTTTCTTGGTTTTTTTGGGGGGCTTTTTCTGAGGGTTTTTTTTTCTCTCTTCTTTCTTCTATATTCTTTCTTTATTCTTTTCTTTCTCCTCTTTTCTTGTTTTGGGGGTATTTTTTTTTCTTTTTCAATTTTTTTCTCTCTTCTTTCTTCTTCATTCTTTCTTTTCTATCTTTTTTTGTTCTTTTCTTTCTTCTCTTTTCTTGGGTTTTTTGGGGGGCTTTTTCTGAGGTTTTTTTTTCTCTCTTTCTTCTTTCTTTCTTCTATATTCTTTCTTTTCTTTCTTTCTTTCTTTCTTCTTTTCTTTCTTCTATTTTCTTGGGTTTTTTTGGGGGGGTGTTTTTTTTTCTCCCCTTCCAAAAAGAATAACAAACTTTATCTCTAACGTGTTGCATATAACCTCTTCTTCTCATCTTTTCTCTTTAATCGTTGTTTATTCATTTGTGTGACTAGTTTAGCCCCCCTATCACTCTAAAAAATAGAATATAATTACTATATAAACCCAATACAATACAATCCCACTTTCTTACTATATTATGCATTTTTCCATCCTTTTCTTCTATTTTTATTAACATACAATGTAAATATTACCTACTGGCTTGCACAGTCTCAACTATTATTAATCTATCACCCCCTCTATCAAAAATTATATTTTTCCTCCCCCCAAACAACTCTTATCTATTCTTCTTATAGTATAAAAGCTCTAATCTCTTTACGTTTATATTAATACAGGCTCGTTGGCTGACGATAGCAGGATAGAGTGGGGGATACTTTTTGAGGGTGTGGGTCTCCTGCCTGGGCTGTGTGTTTATGTTTTTAACAGCATATCCACAAAAGAACTCAAGACAAAACGGATAGAGTGATTCTCAACCAACTAGCCAGAAGGAAGATCCTATCAAAGAACATCTGAAATATAACCAAACAGCATAAACAAATGACATAAAGGGTAACTCAAGAACATCAGGCTCAGGATATCAAAGAGACTGCACCACTGAAACCCCCAGATCTCTGATAAAGAATCTCACACCACAAAGGAGGGAAGTCAAAGCAGACTACCCCCCCCAAAAAAACCCCAAATAAATAAATAAATAAATAAATAAATAAATAAATAAATAAAAACAAAAAGAATCCAACATGATAAGATGCAAAAATAACCCCTCAATGAAGAGAAAAGAGGAATCCTCAGGGAGATAGATGAAATAGACATAGCCCAAATGTCAGACATGGAATTCAAAACAATGGTGGTAAAGAAGCTCAATATACTCGACATCCTTAAAATCAACTATGACAACCTCCAAGTAAGTTACCAGCAGCTCCAAGAAAATTACAGGGAACTTGCAGAGAACTACACCAGCATAAAAAAAGACATAGAAACTGTTAACAAGAACCAGGAAGAACTTAAGAATGCAATCTCTGAACTGAAAAACACAGTAGAATCAGTCAAAAGCAGACTAAACGAAGCATAGGATCGGATTAGTGAGTTAGAAGATAATGTAGAGAAAAACTCCCAGACAATACAGCAAAATGAAAAACGATTGAAAAAATATGAACAAGATGTAAGGGAATTACAGGATAGCATGAGAAGAAATAATATCAGGATCATAGGAATTAGAGAGGGAGAAGAAAAGGACCATGGAATTGAAAAACTGATAGGAGAAATAGTAACAGAAAATTTTCCGAACCTGATGAGAGAAAAAGCTATACTAGTTCAGGAAGCACAGAGAGTTCCAATAAAGAGGAACCCCCAAAAACCCACTCCAAGGCACATCATAGTTAAAATGGCAACATTCCAAGACAAAGAGAGAATCCTAAAAGCAGCAAGAGAAAAACAGCAAATAACTTACAAGGGAGCTCCAATAAGGCTATCGACCGATTTCTCAACAGAAACATTACAAGCCAGAAGGGACTGGTCAAAAATATTTCAAGCAATGAAAAACAAAGGCCTACAACCAAGAATACTCTACCCAGCAAGGCTCTCATTCAAAATAGAAGGGGAAATAAGGAGTTTCTCAGACAAAGGAAGACTGAAAGAATACATCTCCACCAAACCAGCATTGCAAGAGATGCTAAAGGGACTGTTCTAAGAAAAAAAGAAGAAAAAAACAAGAGAGGAGAGGAACAGAGGTACAAAGGGAAATGAATAAATACACGTCAATAATAACCTTAAATGTAAATGGATTAAATGCTCCAATTAAAAGACATAGGGTAATGGAATGGATAAGAAAACAGGACCCACATATTTGCTGTCTACAAGAAACATACCTCAAAACAAAAGATTTACACAGACTGAAAGTAAAGGGATATAAAAAAATATTCCAAGCAAACGGACTGGAAAAAAAAAGCCAGGGTAGCAGTTCTCATATCAGACAAAATGGATTTCAAAGCAAGGACAATAAAAAGAGACAAAGAAGGACACTTCATAATACTTAAAGGAACAATCCATCAAGAAGATATGACTTTGATAAACATATATGCACCCAACATAGGAGCACCCAAATACATAAAGCAAATACTAGAAGACCACAAAAAGGATATCAACAACAGCACACTCATAGTAGGGGACTTCAACACTCCATTATCAACAATAGACAGATCATCAAAGCAAAGAAACACCAAGGATATACAGGCATTGAACAACACACTAAACCACATGGATCTAACTGATCTATATAGAACTTTTCACCCCAAAGAAGCAAAATATACATTCTTTTCTAGTGCACATGGGACATTTTCAAAGATAGACCACATGATAGGTCATAAAACAAGCCTCAACAAATTCAAGAAAATTGAAATCATATCAAGCATCTTTTCAGATCACAATGCCTTGAAACTAGAAACCAACCTCAGAGAAAAAAATCAAAGACACCCAAACTCATTGAATAACATGCTATTAAATAATGAATGGGTTAACAATGACATCAAAGAAGAAATCAAGAAATTTCTAGAAACTAATGATAATGAGCACACAACAGCCCAAAACCTGTGGGACACAGCAAAAGCAGTTCCGAGGGGGAAGTTCGTAGCAATACAGGCATATCTGAAAAGGATAGAAGAATCTCAAATAAAAAACCTAACCATAATGCTACAAGAACTAAAACAACAACAACAAACGAAGCCTAGAGCAAGAAGAAGGAATAAAATCATCAAGATCGGAGCAGAACTAAATGACATAGAGACTAAACAAACAATTCAAAAGATCAACAAAACTAGGAGCTGGTTCTTCGAAAAAATAAACAAAATCGACAAGCCTCTAGCCAGGCTCATCAAGAAAAAAAGAGAGAAGACACAAATAAACAAAATCAGAAATGAAAGAGGAGAAATCATGACTGATAACTCAGAAATACAAATGATAGTTAGAAATTACTTCAGACAACTGTATGACAAGAAATTTGACAATTTAGAAGAAATGGACAAATTTCTAGAAACATACAACCTTCCAAAACTGAATCAAGAAGAAGTGGAAAGTCTCAGCAGACCAAGAACAAAGAAGGAAATTGAAACAGTAATCAAAAATCTCCCTGCACACAAAAGCCCTGGACCGGATGGCTTCACAGGCGAATTCTACAAAACATTCAGGGAAGAACTCACTCCTATCCTCCTCAAACTGTTCCAAAAAATCCAAGAAGAGGGGAAAATCCCAAACTCTTTCTATGAAGCCAGTATTATCGTAATCCCCAAACCAGGTCAAGACACAACAAAGAAAGAAAACTACAGGCCAATATCACTGATGAACATCGATGCTAAAATCCTCAATAAAATATTGGCAAACAGGATCCAGCAATACATCAAAAAGATCATACATCATGATCAAGTGGGCTTCATTCCAGGGATGCAAGGATGGTTTAATATTCACAAATCAATAAATATAATACATCACCTAAACAGAATGAAAGACAAAAATCACATGATCATATCAATAGATGCAGAAAAAGCATTTGATAAAGTACAACACCCATTTATGATGAAAACACTCAGCAAAATGGGAATAGAGGGAGCATACCTTAACATAATTAAGGCTATATATGAGAAGCCTGAGGCCAACATCATACTCAATGGACAAAAACTGAAAGCTTTCCCCCTGAACTCAGGAACTAGACAAGGTTGTCCACTCTCTCCACTCCTTTTCAACATAGTGTTGGAAGTCCTAGCCACAGCAATCAGACAAGAAAAAGAAATAAAAGGCATCCAAATTGGGAAAGAGGAAGTAAAACTTTCATTATATGCAGATGACATGATAGTATACCTAGAAAACCCTGTAAACTCCACTAAAAGACTACTCGATATAATAAGTGAGTTTGGCAAAATCGCAGGGTACAAAATAAATATACAGAAATCTAAGGCATTTCTGTACACCAACAATAAAATATCAGAGACAGAAACAAAAAAGAAAATACCATTTACTATAGCAACAAGAAAAATAAAGTACCTAGGAGTAAACTTAACCAAAGAGATAAAAGACCTGTACTCTGAAAATTACATAACATTGAAGAAAGAAATTAAGGAAGAAACAAATAAATGGAAGCAAATACCATGTTCTTGGATGAGAAGAATCAACATCATCAAAATGGCCATACTACCCAAAGCAATTTACAGATTCAATGCAATCCCTATTAAAATACCAATGACATATTTCACAGACCTAGAACAAATACTCCATAAATTCATATGGAACCAAAAAAGACCCCGAATAGCAAAAGCAATCTTGAGACAGAAGAACACAGCAGGAGGAATCACAACACCAGATATCAAACAATACTACAAAGCCACTGTAATCAAAACAGTCTGGTACTGGCATAAGAACAGACATATAGATCAGTGGAACAGAATAGAGAGTCCAGAAATAAACCCAGGCCTCTATGGTCAACTAATATTTGATAAAGGAGGAAGGAACATAAAATGGAGTGAGAAGAGCCTCTTTAACAAATGGTGCTGGGAGAACTGGATAGGGACCTGCAAAAAAATGAAACTAGACCACCAACTTACACCACACATAAGAATAAACTCAAGATGGATCAAAGACTTCAATGTAAGCCGTGACACCATAAAAGTCCTAGAGGAAAACATAGGCAAGAAAATATCAGATATCTCACGTAACAATCTCTTCACGGATACATCTCCTAAAGCAAGAGAAATAAAGGAAAAAATAAATAAATGGGATTACATCAAACTAAAGAGTTTCTGCTCAGCAAAAGAAAACATCAGCAAGATGAAAAGGAAACCAACCATATGGGAAAACATATTTGCCAATGACATCACAGACAGGGGACTGATTTCCAAAATATATAAAGAACTTATACGACTCAACATCAAGAAAACAAACAACCTAATTAAAAAATGGGCAAAGGACCTGAACAAACACTTCTCCGAAGAGGACATACAGAAGGTTCATAGACACATGAAAAAATGCTCAACATCATTAGCCATCAGGGAGATGCAAATAAAAACCACAATGAGATACCATTTTACACCAGTCAGAATGGCCATCATCAACAAATCAACAAGCAACAAGTGCTGGCGAGGATGTGGAGAAAAGGGAACCCTACTGCACTGTTGGTGGGAATGCAGACTGGTGCAGCCACTATGGAGAACAGTATGGAATTACCTCAAAAGATTAAAAATGGAACTGCCTTTTGAACCAGCAACTCCACTACTAGGATTATACCCGAAGAATCTTGAAACACCAATTCAAAAGAACTTATGCACCCCTATGTTCATTGCAGCACTGTTTACAATAGCTAAGTGCTGGAAACAACCTAAGTGCCCATCTGTAGATGAGTGGATCAAAAAACTGTGGTACATTTACACAATGGAATACTATGTAGCAGAAAGAAAGAAGGAACTCCTGCCATTTGCAACAACATGGATGGAAGTAGAGAGAATTATGCTTAGTGAAATAAGCCAGGCAAAGAAAGAAAAATACCATATAATATCACCTAATACAGGAAACTAAAGAACAACACAAACAAAGGAACTAAACAGAACAAAGAGCAGAATAGCAGTCAATAGGGGGGAGGGGAGAGGGAGAGAAGGGGGATAAGTAAGGGAAGGGTTTAGTCAAAGAACCCGTATAAAAGACTCATGGACATGGACAATGGGGAGGGATATGATTGCAGGAGAGGGGGTGGGTTGGGTGGGAGAGAGAAATTAGGGGAAAAGGGGACAATTGTAATTAAAAAACCAAAAAAAAAAAATGCATTTTACCACCATACTATGCTTTATTAAAAATTATCTGTAAAGCATTTTAATGATAGTAAACATTTTTTTCCAATTAAGATCTTTAACAGTGAAGCTTATCTTTCTTGCTATAACTTATTATGTGTAAATTCTGACTCCCTTATGTATATTATTTTAACTGTGAGCATGCTAAGCTATTTTTCATTAAAGTTACTATTATACAGAAATGCTGACCTTTAACTGATGGGTTTATTAAGTATCAAGAGAAAACATGGTCCTGTTAATTAGTTAGAAAGTTAGTGTATTTCTCCACTATTAAATCATAGGTCTTCATAAAAGTGTTGACCTCATTGCTTCAAACTGGAGCACAGATAATCAGTGCAAATTAATACCCATGGTAGTCGACATGTAATCTTTATTACCTGATAAATTCTGCACTGTGTCATACCAATAAGCATAGACCCATAAGCCCAGGATACAAAAGATTCTAGGTGACGTGCTAATTCACACAAGCTGAATAGAAACCTGAATGGAATTCTAGTGGTGACTTAGAACAGCACCATTATTGTCTCTAGTTAGTAAGGCTAATGGCTGCAACAGAACCAGTGCATTGGTGACTGTGAAAAGACTGCCCCCAAACAGGAAAATAACTGATGTAGAATTCCTTCTGTTTTTCATGTAGCATTTGTAAAGTGTGTAGCCCAGGATCACTGTTATTTTATTCTGTAGAAATATCTTAGGGAAAAATGATAAGATACTTAAAGCTTTCCTAGAGTCTCACCACCTTCCCCCCACTCCACCCATGTCTTTGGCAAAGCCAACAAACTTAACTAGGACTATTCTCAGTCCCCTAGTGCATAAACTACCAGGAAAAACATGACACTTATAGAATGTACAACATACCATGGACCATGTTGGATCTCTCTGGGTTAATTTTGGGATTACTGAGAAATGGGAGAAGGGCCCTGGCACATTGAAAAATCATCAAAATTATTTCTTTAATGGAGGGTCTTACATGTAGATGAGTTCCTGTTCTAGAGAACTTTGAAGAAGCCCCTTAAAAGACTTGTTCCAAAAGACGTGCTTGAAGGCAGACCTAGAAGACCCAATAGGGACCTTACTCTGAGATGTCCTCTACAGTATTACTTTCTAATCACTGCACACATAGACAATGATAGTATTTGTATGAGACACTTGGGTAAAGTAAGGAATTTGGAATCCTGGGTGAGGTTGAGTTGACAGACAACCTGAGGGTTGGTGAGCTAGATTTCTCAATACATAGTTTGGAAGCTCTGTTCCAGAGGAAAAAATGAATGAGTTATACTGAGGGCCCAACGAGAGATCTAGAAGATATTAGGTAATAATAATAATAGTAATAGCTATCATCACTAGCCCTGGCTGGTTTGGCTCAGTGGATTGAGCGTCGGCCTGCGAGCTAAGTGTCGCTGGTTCGATCGTCCAGTCAGGGCACATCAGAGAAGGAAAACTCTGATTCCAAAAAACCTCCGCTGCCTTGTGGGATACCTCTTCAGGGGAAAGGCTAAGGGAGTAAACCCCGACAGAAAATCCGGAGCCGGAGTCCCTAAGGCGGTTCGACGTTGTAGTCAATACCGGCAACTCCTGCGGCGCACCTGAAGCCAAGCTGTATCGACTCCGTCTTTCCCTTGGATCCTTCAGCTGCGAAGAGAGGGGGGGTCTGCTGCATGGGCAACAGCAGACCCTCCATATCACCCTGCCCAGGCTCTGTAGCTTCAGCTTCACTGGAGAGGACACTCCAGCGTCATCGCAAGATGTCGATTCAACACGGGAGGAGACAGATACCGTGTCACTCCCGAGTCGGACTGCACAGCCATTCTCGGCGGTGCAGATAGACTCTTAAGAAGCTACACCATCGTCTCTCGAGACGGACGGCTGCCGACCAATAGCTATCATTCATTGAATACTTCCTATACGCCAACTACTATACTCAATGCTTTATGCACAGCATTTATTTTCATCTTTAAAATAATTCTGTGGACTATACTTTCTGGTAATGATAGTATAAATAGGTCAGATGATTGTTCACTGGACAAAATTATTAAAGACAATCATTTCAGGGCACTGGGAAATAACCAAAGATAGACAACCATTTGAGAGGTATTTACTCATGAAAAACTGCCACTGTATTGATTGAGAACTGTGGGTTTGCAGCTTTTTATTTTTATTTTTATTTTTTTGGTCTGGGAGTATTCCCATCCTCTGCCAACTGTCTAATGTGAGCAGTGAAAATCCACAGATTTATCAATTGAAGGTGACAGGCTTGGATAGGAGCAAATCCAATAATCTTTGCCAAAATTATTGTCTGACCTTTAATTCAAAAGTGGAGGGGAGAACCTCCTAGAGATCGTGGTACCCCCCCCACCCCCCAAAAAGAAAAATGAACAACTGGAGATTTCGGTTTGACTCCAGACATATCAAAAGCAAAAAGCCAAAATTTTTCCAAAGAACGGAACAGATTCCACAATTGCTATAAGTATCTAGAAATAATTCCCCCCTATTTTAGTTTTTTAATCTTTTAAAAAAGTTTTTAAAAATATTTTTTAAATTTATTTTTAGAGAGAGGGGAAGGGAGGGAGAAAGAGAGGGAAAGAAACATTGATGTGAAAGAGAAATATCGGTCAGTTGCCTCTCACAAACCCCCAACAGGGGACCTGGCTCACAAGCCAGGAACATGCCCTGACCTGAAATTGAATTGGTGACCTTTTGGTTTGCAGAATGATGTCCAACCCATTGAGCCATACCAATCGGGACTCCTCCTATTTTTTTTCATTTCATTTCATTTTATTTTTTATTATTTTTTAAATTATTTTTCTATTACAGTTGTCCCATTTTTCCCCCTGTTGCTCTCCCCCATTTTAAAACCAAAGATTATGAGACAGTGAAAAGTGTGACACATATTTAGAAAAAAAAGGAAGTCATTAGAAACTGACTTGGAGTGAGTTCAGATGCTGGATTTAAGGCGACGACTTCAAACAGCTATTTTAAATATGATCAAAAAATAAAAGAAAACCATGTTCAATGAATTAAAAATATATACTAATAATGAGTAAAAATAGTGAATACTAAAAAGAAGGAAACTATAAAAGAGAGCCAAGTGAAAATTTTAGGGGTGAAAGTATAACTGAAATGAAAAACGCATTGCATAGAAAGACAGATTTGCGATGATGGAGAACAAAAAAAAAAAAAAATCAATGAATGTGAAGACAGATCAGTAGAAATTATTCATTAAAAAAAAAAAGAGCAAAAAGACTGAATAAAAATAAACAGAGCTTCAAAGCTCCATGGGTCAATATCACACTTTGCAAAATAGTGTAATTAAAATTCTGGAAAGGAGAGAAAAGATCAGAAAATATCTGAGGGAAAAATGTCTCAAACACATCCAAATTTGGTGAAAAACATTAACTTACAAATTCAAGAAATTCAATAAACCCAAAGTAAGATAAATCAAACAAAATACAACTGAACACATAAGAGTCAAATTTTTGAAAAACAATGATAAAAAGAAAATCTTGAAAGCAGCAGGATAAAAAGGACTCATCCCATACAGGGCGACAATGATATGAGTAATGGCTAGCTTTTCATCAGAAACAACAGAGACACAGTTATTCACATGGCACAGTCAACATTCTTAAAATGAAAAAAATTTTTCAATTAAAAATTCTCTTTCCAGAGAAATGATTCTTTGAAAGTGAGGGTGAAATAGAGACATTTCAGATAAACAAAAACTCAGCAAATTACTAATGGACTTGTAGTACAAGAAATGCCAAAAACAAAACAAAACAACAACTAAAAAACCACCTCAGGCTAAGGGGAAGTGAAACCAACAGGTAACTTAGGTCCAGAGGAAGGAATGTAGAGTACTAAAAATGTGAAGCTATTGGTATAGGTATATGTGATATGTATTTAATTATAAATATGAAATGTGTGTGTGTATATATAAATATATACATATACACAAATACGCATGCCTATATACATATATTTCTACTCTCATGCAATATTTTTTCATTTTTGAAGTTCTTTAAAATGTATATGACTTCTTAAAGAAAAAAAATTGTATTATTGGATTTAAAGCTTAGATACATTAAGTATATATAACACTACAGCACAAAGAATGGATGTATTAAGTTATACCAATGTAAATAGTTCCTATATTTTTTGGTTTAAAAAAGCCAGTATTAACTTGAAATAGATTTTAGAAGTAAAAAAATGCATATTGTAAAGGCAGCAAATTACAGCTACGAATTTAATAAAGACATTAAAATGGCATAACAAAAATAATTGTTTTACAGAATAGAGAAGCGAAGAAAGAAAAGAGTGATGAGAGAAATATAAAATAATCAAATGGCAGAGCTAACTCTAATCATATAAAAAGTATATTAATAGGAATAAATTGAATATTCTAGTCAATAGGCGGAGAGTGTATGAGATTTAAAAAGCAAAATTCAGGTCTATGCTGCTTATAAAGACACTAAATTCAAAGACAAAGTAGGTTGAAAGTTAAAAGATGGAAAAATTATAGCAGACAAATAAACATGAAAGCTGGAATGAACAAAATAGATTTTAAGGCAAGTAAAATTACTAGAGACAAAGAGATATTTCAAAATTTTGAAGGGTTAATATAGCAGGATGGTATACCAAATTAAAAATGAATATGTGTATAACAACAAAGCTCCAAAATACTTGCAGCAAAACTGACAGAATTAAAGAAGGAAATAGACAAATCAACACTTATAAAGATTTCAAAACTGTCCCCTCAGTTATTGATAAAATTAGTATAGATAAAAATCAATAAGAATAGAGAAAACCTAAAAAAAAAAAATTGACAAACTTGACATGTATAGAAAACTCCATAAAATCCAGAGTAGAACATGTTTTCTTTTGAAGTGCACATGGGCTATTCACCAGGATAAGCATATGCTGGTGCACAAAAATTTCCATAAATTCCAAAGAACCAAAATCATACAGAATTTGTTCCCTAATGACAATGAAATTAAATTAGAAACCAATGACAGAACAAATTTTGGGAAATGTCCAAATATTTGGAAATTAAGAATCTTATAACTTACAGGGAGAATTAGCATATAATCTTGAACTGAATGAAAATAAAAACACAACACTGTATATTGAAATGTGGCATAAACCTAAACTAGTGCCTATAAGAACATTTATAACTTTAAATATCTTGAAAATAAGAATGATTTAAATAAATGATCAATCTTAAGAAGCTTGATAAAGAAGAGAAAATTAAATCCTAATTAAGTAGAAGGAAGAAAATAATCACAAACTGAAAATAAATAAAATAAAAGAGGAATGATAAAGTCAATGAACAAAAGTTGCTGTCTTGAAAAAAATCAATAAGAGAGATAAATGTTTAGCTAAACTGATCAAGAAAAAGTAGTATCAGGAATAAAAGTGGGGCTATCACTATAGATCCTACCAAACAGAGGTTAATACAAGAATATTATGAATAACTTTATGCTGACAAGTTTGACAATTCAGAGGACAGGGACAAATTTCTCAAAAGACCAAAATTACCAAAACTGCCTCAGGAAGAAACAGAAATTTTGACTATATGGGGTGACAAAAGTAAGTTTACAGTTGTGCATATGTGAAATACAGAATTTATTCTTGTTATTATTAATTACTGTATTATTCATATTGTATTTTACTATAAACCTAATTTTTCCCACCCCTGTACTTTTATCAAATAAGTAAGTTAAATTAGTAATTAAAAACCTTCCCATAAGAAAAACCAAAACACAGACACAATCACTGGTGAATTGAAACAAATATTTAAGAAAAATACTAAGCTTAAATAAACATTTTCACAAAACAGAAAAGAAAAACCCTCTCCAACATATTTATGGGGTAAGTATTGTCCAGATAGGAAAAACAGACAGGGACTAAAAGAAAAAAAAAAATACAAATATCTCTCCTGAATATTGAATGAAAAATATTTTTAAAGTTAGTAAGTCAAACCCTTGAGAGAATAATAAACATTACAATGTAGGATTTATTCTAGAAATACAAGGTTGTCTTAATAGAAAAATCAATGAAGAGAGAGATAATATTAATAAAAGAGAAAGAGCATATGATTACTTAATAGATGAGAAAACTTATTTGATAAAATTGATATCCATTCCTGATTTTGTAAAAATCTTAACAAAGTAGAAATAGATAGGAATTCCTCACCCTTATAAAAAGCACCTATGAACATCCAGTTATGATAAAAACTCTCAACAAAGTGGGTATAGAAGGAAATTACCTCAACAGTAAGGCCTAAAACTAATACCATATCAATACTAAAAACGTAATGCTTTCCCTCTGAGGTCGGTAACAATACAAAGATACACATTCTCATTACTTTTATTCAACATAATACTGGGAGTTCTAGCCAGAGCAATTAGGCAAGAAAAAGAAATCAAAAGTATCCAATTTGGAAAGGATGAAGTAAAAAAAAAAAAAAAAAAAAAAGGATGAAGTCACTTTTTGAAGATATGATGTTATATCTAGAAAACCCTAAACACTCAACAAAAAACTACTAGAGCTAATCAACCAATTCCATAAAGTTGTAGGATACAAAATTAATGTACAAAACATCTGTTGCATTTCTATATATGAACTAGCAGGAAGAGAAATTAAGAAAACAATCTGATTTAAAATTGCATCCAAAAGAGTAACATATTTAGGAATAAATTTAACTAAGGAGGGAGAAAAATCAGTAAAGAAATAGATCACATTAGTAAATGTACACTGAAAGCTATAAGATATTAATGAAAGAAATTGAAGAGGACACAAATACATGGGTAGATATTTTAAGCACATGAATTGGAAGAATTAATATTGTTAAAATGTTCATACTACCCATAGCAATATGCAGATTCAATACAATCCCTATGAAAACTCCAGTGGCATTTTTCACAAAAATAGAACAATTCTAAAATTTGCATAAAATCACAAAAGACTCCCAGTAGACAAAGCAATCCTGAGAAAGAAGAACAAAACTGAGGCATCATGCTAGCTCATTTTAAACAATATTACAAACCTGTAATAATCAAAACAGTATGGTATTGCCATAAAAACAAACACATAAAATATGGAACAGAATAGAGCTACTAAAATTAAACCCATGCATATTTGGTCAATTAATTTATGACAAAGAAGCAAAGGATATACAATGGGGAAATGACAGTCTCTTCAAATAAATGATGTTAGGAAAACTGAGCCACATGAAAAGAATAAAACTCAATTTCTACCTTACACCATACATAAATATCAATTCAAAATGGACTAAAGACTTGAATATGAGACCTGAAGCCATAAAACACCTAAAAGAAGACAATGGTAGTAAGCTCCTTGACATTGCTCTTGACAATGATTTTTTGGATTTGACATTAAAAGCAAAAGCAACTAAAACAAAATAAACAAGAGAGCTTACATCAAACTAAAAGGCTTCTGTACACAAAGGAAACCATCAACAAAATGAAAAGGCAACCCACAGAATGGGGGAAAATATTTGTAAATTATATATTTGATAAGGGTTTTCTATAGAAAATATACAGAGAACTCCTACAATTCAAAAGTTGAAAAATGCAAAGAAAAAGATCTTCCTTCCAAGTCTCCAGAAGGATTCAGCACTGCCAACTCCCTGATAGAAAAATCAATGAAGAGATTTATGAGTTCCGATCTTAAGAGAATAGATTTGTACTGTTTTAAGCCACTACATTTATGTTTAAGCCACTTATGTTTAATTAACTCAAAATGGATCATAAGTCTAAATATGAGAATTTTAAAACTCTAAAACCTCTATAAAAATACCTAGGAAAAAATTTTTGTGATCTTTGGTTAGGGAAAGTTTTCTTAGATTTTTTTCTTTTATGATTGTGATTATTGTGTCATAGAAGAAAAATTGGTAAATGGAACTTCATAAAATTAAGAATTTTGCTTTTTGAGACACACCATCAAGGACATGTAAAGGCAGGCTACATATTGGGAGAAAATATTTACAAAACACATCTAACAAAAAATTCATTTCCAAATATATATAGAGAGAGCCCTTAAAACTCATAGAAATAACACAAACATTTTTAAGTTGGATGAAACATTTGAACAAACTTTACCCAAAAGAAGATATATATGTATTTTTATGAATAAATAGTTCATAAAAGAAGATACTTAATTTGAACAGATGCTTCAAGAAAAATTCATATGAATGGTTAAGAAAGCATAATAACATCACTGATCGTTAAGGAAATAAAAATTAAAGCAACATTGAGAAACCACTACATGCCCACTAAGATAGCTTATATTAAAAAGGCTGACAATACCAAGCGTTGGTGAGGATGCAGAGCAACCGAAACCCTCGTGCACTGTTGATGGAAACACAAAATTGTACAGCTCCTTGGAACATTTTGACAACACCTTATAACATGAAACATACACTTATCATATAGTCCAACAATTCTACTGATACTTCTAGGTATCTACCCAAGAAAAATAAAACTTATGTCTAAAGAAATATTTATATGTTTAGTATTTACAGCATCACTATTCATAATAGCCAAAAATGAGAACCCAAATGTCCAACAACTAATGAAGAGGTTTCAAAAATGCAATTATATGTATATAATGAAATACTAATCAGGAATAAAAGGGATAAACTACTGATACAAGCAACAGACAAAATGAATGAACCACAAACATCACGCTAGATGAAGATATTAAGCACAAAAAACTATATACTGTGTAATTCCATTTACATGATACGTTGGAAAAGGCAAAACTATCATAACAGAAAGCAGACAAGTGGTTGCTGGGACCAAGAGTGTGGTTGGGGACTGACTGAGAAAAGGTCCCATGGTACTTTATGGGATGATGGAAATGTTCTAAACTAGATTTGGTGGCTGTTGCCCAACTAAAGATATTTACCAAGCTCACCGAACTATATATTGTAGGCAAACGATACCTCAATAAAGCTGTTAAAGAAACCCACACTATTCTATGCAGTAGACATTACTCACATTGTACAACTTAGAAAACAATCTTAGAGAGACTGGGTAATGTACTTCAGGGTAAGCAAGCTGGTCCTTGTCAAACCCAAGTCCATGTTGGAAATCACTGCTTTATGCTGCTTTTGGGGGTGTAGGAGGTGCTGGGCACACCATGATGTTGCTGGGAACTCCTGAGGTTAGCAAATCCTACTGGAGCTGAAGCTGCAGGGGGCTGCTACCCTTTGTCTGTCACCAGGAAGTGAGGAGAGAGTCCTAGACTAGAGACACTGTTTAGAGATTTCTGCAGCTCTTGAATGTGCTCATATGGGGGGAAATAAATAAATAAATAAGAAGAAGAAGAAGAAGAAAGGAAGAAAGTTTCAGGAGAAGGGTTAAAATTCTGGCTTTGCCACTTAATAGTCATAAGACCTCAGGCAAGCCATTCAACTTCTTTCAGCTTCAGTTCCTTAATCTATGAAAGTTACTTAAAACATGCCATCTAGCCTTTTGAGTTATTTTGGGTACTTAATTAAATAAACAGCATAAAGGACCAGATCCTTAGCAGAGCCTGAGTAAAAGTGAATTCCCTTCCTTTTTCCCTCTTGAGGTAAAAGCACTCAACCCCACACTTTAATAACCAAAAGGAGGATTTAGATTACTTTTTTAGAAGTATTCTTCACATAGGAAAAGAAATAGAAAATTTTTTATCAGGGACTCTCCTAGACATTGGAGGCAGGTGGCCCTCAACTTCTACCCAAGATCTTGCCGTCATGAAAAACACGTACACGAAACTCATTTTACTGTATAGTTATTTTCTTCCCTTGCTTCCTTTCTATGAAGTCTGACATATAAAGCTATTGATACTTCACATAAGTTTCAATATGAATGGAAAGAAATTACATATTATGTGTGTATAACTTACATGTATATGAAATACCTCGTATTACTTGAATCATGGCTTTATATCAGGAAGGAAAAGAATGCTTGAACCCTTACACTACTAAAATGAAATCCTAAATGACTATTTCAGAAATATCAGGTGTTCATTTTGTTAGGCCCAGCAAATGATATCCTGGTAGAAGTCACTATATGCAAGATCTTATAAGTTCTCAAGTTTTGAGATTAAACTCAAAGAGCCCAGAGTATGTTATTATTTAGTATTATTTGAACAGATAGTAATGGATGCCTTCCCTCTTCATTATATGTGTCCTATGGGAGTTCTCATGCCTGACTTTGCATGTTAACCTAAGGTGCTGTTAAAACACAAAGAACCAACATCCCCACACCACAAATTATGATTTCATAGAACTGAGGGAAGGCCTAATGTTTTTTTACACAAATAACCCATGATGATTCTGGTGCAGGTTGTTCTGGACCATACTTGACTCACATCCTGCCTATTTCTCAAGATCTTTGTTCCTCAGGGAAAATTTCATGATAATTGTAGTTCCAGGTTTCCTAATGTGCTCTTTGGGATAGTAACTGATATTATAAAATAGGATTTATGACCAAATAAGTTTGGGTGAACACTGAGAAATAATTATTAAGTTTATAATAATCTAATTTTATACTTGCTTTTAAAATTAATTAGCACATAGCAATATGTTTTCTTATTGTGTCAATACTGAATTATTATTTTCTTGTTTTACTCTATATCTTGAGTAGGTCTCCTTTCTCCAGCTGGATTTGTAAGATTCTTAAGACAGGTGTATATATTTTTAATTTCTTTATGCCACACAGGGCCTATGCGGTAACTGATACTTTCTAAGAAAGGCAAAGACACTAATACACAGGCTGTTCTAGCTAAATGATATCACAATGGAATTAATTGCAAAAGGCAAGAATGGTGCCCAGAAATTCCATTACTACATTCTAAGTCCAGTTCCTTTTCGTTTTCCAAATATGGCTTCAAATAAGTTTCCAGAGGAAACCGTAAAGACCAGAAGCTCATGGCAGGCCATTCCACATAAAGTAAGCAAAACAAGCTAATCCCTTCTTGAAATAAGAAGGGAAAGACCTGGAAGAATGCCATGGTATCAAATGCCATGTTGCTATAATAACTTCTCCTAACTGTTATTATTATGATGGCTTCTGGGCACTTGTAGCCATATGTGGGTAATAAAAAAGGGGCTAAGTAGACCAATTAAGTAATTAGTTAATTTATTAACCATTTTAAGTCCAAGCAGGCTTGTGCCTAAAATTTAAAGTGATATTTATATTCTTAACTGAGATGGATGAGCTTCAGAGGTTAGAGAATCATCTAAAACTATGTGTAAAATTTTGTGCATATTTCCATTCTGGAGGAGAAGGTACATCACATTCATCAGAGTCACATAGGCATTCAAAACTTAGAAAACGTATCACTCTCTGGTCTAAATATTTTGTTTGGGCTCATGCTATTATGAGACATATAAAATCAGGGTTTTTCTTTTATATTTCTCCACATGAATTTTTAAGATCATTTTAAACACTCCAATATAGTAGCTCTGATAGACAGTCATTATTTATGGACCTGAAGCTGTGATGTCTTTGCTGGTCTCTGAAGCTAGATGTTTATATATTTACTTAAAGTGGCTCACTGCATAGTCATGGTTACAAGTTGAATAGCACACATTCTTCCAGTTTTATAAATACGAGGCAGTTTATAAACTCTGAAAGAAAACTATTTCTGGTAATTAACCTCAAACTGTATTTGCTAAGCTAATATAAACCATTGTTTTGAATCAATACAGCCATTTTCTCCAGCAATCATTGGGTGGCATTCCCTTGGACAAAGGAAGTCTTTTGCAATTTGGGGGATTTGCAAAAGACTTAAGCAAATAGATGTTGAAATTCTTGTGGTATTTTTTTTTCAGAGACAAATGAATCACTAGAGCTACAACTCCAAAGTTTAAAACAATGTGTTATAATCAACAAATGTGTGGTTAAAGTTGGGGTAATGTTGCCTAAAGGATGATTTTTTTATAGCACGGGTCCTCTGTTTTCATCTTTCCTTCCAGTGACTGAGGTTGGGGTTTGAAGTATGATTTTTATGCTATAAAACATCAACTTAAACTAAACACTGACAAAATAAAATATACAATAATTTTACTTCAAGGGAGTTGTATTTTATACATTATCTTGGAATTAAAATATCCCAGAATTAGCAGGGGTATTTGGGTGGCTCTAATAACAACATGCTACCATTCAAACATAAAATTTTGATCACCTTTTCCCTGCAATCATGGATTTGTGATCATATTCTCCAACGAGCCTTCTTTAGCCAGGAACACATAAAGACAAGGCAATGGCTAGAAATCTACATATATTCTATGACAATAGAACATTGTAAACATGTTAATTAGTGCTGTTGGAAACAATGATTTCTTCACTTAGACACAGAGCACGTCCTGGAGTAATCTCAGAGGAAACCTGGTGTACAGGAGAGGGCATAGACTTTGCAGTTAGACAGTCATTTACTTACTCTTTACTCATATATTTATTGTGGGCCCATTCTGTGTTAGAGAATATAGGAAATTTCAGTTACCATGCCTGACTGCTGCCTGGAACTTTATAGCCTTAGTTCTAGGGGTGCTGTTGAGCACTTATGTATCAAAGCATTCACCTTGCTGAGCCTCATCTGTAAGGGAGAGCGTATCACTCATTTCTTAGAGGGTCATGAAGAGTACATGCAAAGAGTACCTGGTTCAGTACCTTACAAACAGGTAAAATTTAAATTTTAATTGTTATTAGACAGCTCCTTCTTAGTTTTGAAAGAATAGACACTCTAATGACTGTGAAAACATGTTCCTGTCAGAGAATACAGTTCCAATTCTTTAAAGAACAGAGTACAACAGCCCTGCAAGATGGCTCCATGAAAATGTTCTGTAGTCTAGTGAGGGTGTTATTTTGAAAAACTGCACCTAATCTCAGATGCCTGACATAGTAAGAGAATACAAAAGCACCCAAGGGTTTAAATAGACCAAAACCAGAATTTAGGAATGTGTGAAGCTGTGGCTGGAACCAAACCCAAGAGTGGCAAACAAGAGAAGACTCATTTATGAAACTTTTCCTGGGAAGAACTGTAACTCCCTGTTAAGAGTGGAATGTTTTTACTTCTGCATCAGAATTACTGCAGACTCAGAACTGTAACTGAAGACCTAGTTCAGTGGTTTCCAATCTTTTTTTTTTTGACACTCAAATACCCACTTCTCCTTCTTCCATGAACACCAGGTTTGGACAGATCATGCCTGCAGGGCTCAGGAGTATGCAGGCACACAGAGAACACTGTATAAGTGTTTCCTCTTATTACTATGACTGCTACCACACTGAGTTTATTTAAATACTTTTCCCACTGTTTAGCAAAGAAAATTATATATAACAAGTATTTCTCATCATGACAAACAATGAGCAATACTACTACATCAAGTTAAAACCATTTTATCCCATATCAAAAAAACTCAAGGTTCTCATGATATTTCAGAAATACTAGAGCATTACAGAACATCCAGAATGCCTGCCTGACCTTGATGGGTCCAGAGAATCCAAGTTCAGATAAAGGTTCCTTTCATTTCTGAGAAACATTTCAACCCATGGTCATTGAGATCATTTAAAGAGTTGTAGTCATTCAATCATTAATGTTGCCTTAATGACTTAAAAAAGATGAATAAATACTTTCTACAGTGGTTACTTTTTAGAGCCTGGTCCATAGAGAACCTGAATTCTGCACTTTTTCTATAGGGCTTGGCCCAGGCATGTGATTTGAATGACCTGAAACTGTGTCCCTGGCCTTAGTTGGCTGGAATGTGGCCAAATAGACACCCAATGCTTTCTGCCCAGAATTTAGGATTTCAACTGTGGTGCAAAGAGACTGCAAACAAAGGCCAGGTGAGCACAGGGCTCGTAAGGAAAGTCCACGATCAGGCCTTGCAGTCCCCAGAGCCCTGCTCGAACCCTTGAAATAAATTTCCCATTTTAGTTTAAAGTAGCTCAAATTGGTTTCTATTACTTGCAAACAATAAACCGTTAACAGATACACAATTCAAATGCTAATTTGTTAGAAAACCCAGACTACCTATGATAAATAATACAGCAAATATCAGATCCATTAGATTTTCCATGGAGAATCTGAAACAAACTTATTATAAGTAGCAGCATTCATTTTCAGAGCCCCGGGATATAGGAGCAGGGGCCCTGTCTGGGCTGGGGATCACACTCAGATTAATCCAATTTGTTGAACTGGGCACCGTCTCTCCTCCTAAGTACACATATACCTCGAAGGTCTTGTGGGTTTGGATTCACAGCACTGCAATAAAGTGAGTATTACAATAAAGTGAGTCATAATCCTTTTGCTGGTGAAGGGTCTTGCCTTTAATTAGCAAAAAAATCCACGACATCTATGAAGCACAACAAAGCTAAGAGTAATACAATGGGGAATGCCTATATCTATTTGCATCAGCTCACTGACACAAGCCTAAGAGGGCTTCAGGTTTGGAGTGGGGTGGGATCCAAATCGTGTACCCAACAGCAGTGTGTGTATTCACGTGTATGTATGTACACACACACACATACACACACACACACACCCCGAAAGATAGGGAGTTACCTTACATAAGCTGTTCTCAAAGAGGGATGCCAGAGCCCAAGGAGAGAATTCAGGAGAATGGGAAAGGGTGTCTGTCTGTTGAGGAACCAGTCAGCAGTGAGTCCCCAACATCAGGTAGGAAGTGGTGGTTGAGGGAAAGACAGTCTGGTAGTACCTCGATCGGTGCCCCAGTGGCATGGTTACCCCAAGGAGAAATAGCATGGTAGACAGATTCATAAAGCCTTGTAGTACTTTAGAGTCCAAGATGACTTGCATTGGGACAGATTCCAGATCCTCATGAGAGGAAGGATCTCTCTCTCTCTCCCTTTCTCTCTCTCTCCCTCTCTCTCTCTCTCTCTCTCTCTCTCTCTCTCTCTCTCTCTCTCTCTCTCTCTCTCTCTCTCTCTCTCTCTCTCTGTCTCTCTCCCTCTCTCCCTCACTCCCTCCCCAACCCCCAGTCCTTTTGACCTGATGGGTGTTCAGGAACCCACATTGACATGCACACTTGGCTGAGTACCTGAAGTTGTGATGGGAGTGAATCCCAGCCCAACCTGCATGGAGATGGCTCAGCCACAGGGAATGGAGTCATTCCAGGGCCCAGGTGGTTGGGACTCAGCAGGAGCAGAACTCCCCCACCCAGGCCTTGGCACAGCTTGGGTAGAGAGAAACGGTACAGCTGGGCAATTAAAGCTGCCACCTCATGCTTTGGAGGGTCTGGCAGCATCAGGAGAGCCACTAATCCAATTTGCAGACACACATTTACCCCCTCAGTGGACTGCCAGTGCTATTGGACAGTAGCAGGGAGAATATTGTCAGGAACTGAAATCAGCAAAGCACATGCATCAGTATGGCCTCCCATGTTATTGCAAAGCAGACGCACACAGAACACATTTGAAGTGCCTGTGGATTCGCCGCAGTGTAGGACATTATCTTGTACACAGAAACAAAATAAACACCCACTAAAATCTGTTTTGGGAAGCTTAATGTGGGAGCAGGAATGCTCCTGAGGGCTTTAAAAGGTCCTTCTAGCAGCCCAGAGAGAAGTCACTGAAATAGAGATGTTAGGATATACAGAAAGCCTTGCAAACGATAAACCCTTAACAAATACACAATTCAAATGCTAATTTGTTAGAAAACCCAGACTATCTATGATAAATAATAGAAAAAATATCAGATCCATTAGGTTTTCCATGGAGAAAAATTAAACTCATTTTATAGACTAGCTCCTTTTCTAGGGACAACTCATTTTTCAACAACCACATTGATCATTTTAATAGACAAAATAGTTTTACCTGAAGTTTTTTTTTTTTTTTTCTTTGTACACGAAGAAGCCTGAATACTGTATCTGGTGAAGTAGCTTGTCTGCCGCTAACTTAGCCATGTTGTTTCCTCATTTCAAGTTTTTATGAGTGACTCCAAGGAGTCATGTGCTCCGTGAATGAGCTTATGGCTCTGCTTTTCAAAAAAGAGGAGGGGAAAACATTCTTTCCCTGCTCTAGCCTTTAAGCTTGGTGGAACCTGGAACACACACATTCTGGGTAACAAGAATTAGATAGTTCTGGGCAGGTGATAGGCAGCTGGGAATATTTCATCCATTGTTTCTAAGGCACAGATTTATAATTGCAGTTCCCATCATAGGCATTTGACACAATGAGCATTGCTAAAGTGCTTCCCAGTCTCCAAGTGGCATCATTCAGTTTTTCTTTAATCCGAAGAGAAGATTGATATTATAGTATACTGGCTAGTGGAAGGCTATTTAGTTTTCTATATTAAATTAGCTTCTGTATATAACTTCAATTTAGAACTGCATCCAGTTGCTATTTATTTCTGCTTCTCTCTCTCAGCACAGGGATGAACATGCAGTTCAGTTTCTGGTGATTAAATGCTAGCCACCAAGAAATTGTAACACTGATGGTTTTATACAAGCTCCAAATTCAAATAATTGTGATTTCAAAAGTATTTTTAAAATCTCCAGGCTAAAATTGTTGTCTAGGAATGGGGTTCTTTAGAAGGCTGTCCTTTAATTATTCAAAATATCCCTAAGTTAGAATCTGATCATAAATATTGTACATTCGCTTACTACACATTAACAAGAGGCACCATAGCAGGTGCTGTGATAAACAAGTTTCCCAAGATCTCATCACCCACCTTTATTCTAAACATATACAGGACTATCCTATGGGTGGAGAATTGGGAATATGTAAAAACAAAAGGAAAAGTTATTGAAAGGAAATTCACTCTGAATGAGATATTATGTCCAGAGAATTGGAATAGAAGCACAATCCTGATGGTGAGGACAGAGGAAGCAGGTGTGTTTAGATGGTGACAACTTCCCAAAGTTCTTCGTATTCTAATCCTGAGCCTTAACCTAAGATCTGCCATCAGTCCCCATTAACGTTTAAAGCTTAGAATTAAGTGCCTCCTTAAACTCTCTCAGTTGTTATATTGGCCAAAGTGGCAGCTGATAGACTGGGCTTACTGGAAATACTTTGCAGAAACAGAGGAGTCATTATATTCAATTAGAAACACATTTGTTAAATATTTAATATGCATTCAGCACTTTGAGGATCCTGTTTCTACTCTCAATGAATTTATAGTATCATTTTGGAGTTTAAAAATACATAAATTTTTAAAGTCCCGACTAAACTAAGAAGCTAAAATAACTGAGGAGCTATTGTAGGCATTTGATATTAGAGACACACCTCTTCTGGATCAGAGCCTCTTTTAAATCACCAGAAGAAATCCTACCATTTGGCACCTGAGAGGAGAAGATATGGTAGCTTCAAACATCTTAGAGCTAAGCTGTGGATTTTTTTCCTGATTTCACAAAAAGCAGTGGCCCTGAATAAGTTGATTGACTGACTCCTCTTGGTCTTGTTAAGACCAAACCCTGGGACTAGTTAGAAATGTAGAATCTTGGGTACCAGCCCAACCCCACTACATCAGAATTGGCATTTTCAGAAAATTCCCAAGTAATTTCAATACACACTATGTTTGAGAAGATTGGCTCTATGTTTTCCATAATTCATTTACCTAGGTGATTTCCTTCTTTAAAAAACATCTACTCTGCTCTTGCCTTATTGATGAAAACTAGCCTCTCCCTGCAATATTGAAAGTAAAAATAAAGGGAAGATATTATTGGCAGCTTTTAACAAATTTCCCACTTTCATTTTCCAGAGTATTCCAACCAATGTCCATACCAGCTGTGTTTACCTCTGTGATTAGACAGTATAATAAATGTTCCTAGTGAACAAACCAAGTTGATTTAATTATATGCCTGATTACTAATACATGTCAAAACAGTCGATTATTTCAACATAGAAAATGTCCTGTGTTACACAAAACTGCAAATGCCTTTTTTGATATGGTGAATTAGACATAAAATAGCGTCTATAATTCCTTAATACAGAAAAGTTATGTATTTCCAATATTGTCCTTTAAGATAATGAAATCTGTATGAGAGAGAAACAACAGTCTTGTCTAATTCAAAATATTGTAGTTTAGTTATCCAACACATGGCCTCTTCGGCCTTTCTGATACGTTTGTAAAGAAAGTGAATGTTAGAGAAGAGAGAGATGGAGGAAATTATTAGTCACCAGGGAAGTAGATGCATCTCGATCCAGTGATATTGGAACTTGCCAGCAGATTGAGTGCAATGTGGGAATACTGACACCACAACTTTTGAGGGCATGACCTTTATCTCATTGATAACAATATCCTCAGCCAACTCTTTACAGTACCTGAAAAACAGCAACTGCTTCAAGGATATAGGTTGAGAAAGTGAACAGATGATAGTCATAGCAACAATAATGATGAAAAACCTTCCACAAATGGTAGGAAATTAGAAACAAAGGAGGAGTGAATGTGTCCCGTGAAGCAGGGCACTTCAGCCCTCGTTGAAGGGAGGAAAAACTAACACCAAAAAGAGCTCAGAGCACAGGTCAAAAAGAAATATTCTGTTCCTTCTAATTCTCCTCTTCGTCCCTTTCCTTCTGGAAACTTTTCTTTGGTCTTTGAAGGAAGAAATTTGAAAAAATAGCCGGCAAGAGAGGGAACAGCAGGGACTTTGAAGCCAAGCAAATCCGAGTTTGGATGTAATTGCCTGAAGGGTGTTTTCAATCCAAATTGCACAGATGAGTGAAAGGAGAGCAGCTGCACAGAGAAGAAAGGGGGAATGCTGGAAGTGAGCACCACAACATAAAGAATAATAAAGATTCCCAGTTGCTGGAAGTACCTTTTTTCCTCTTCAATCCTTATTGTTTTGTCCCTACGTACAAACATATCAATCACATGCTCTTTGTAAAAGAGTAAAATGCTTCCAAAAGCATATAATACTAACAATGAAAGTTCCCCACCAACCCACACCCCAGAGTTATCCATTGTTAACCATATGGTAAATATTCTCCTAAGAATGTTCTTGCTGCTTTATAATTTAACATTTTAATTATGTATTTGACATAAACAAAATGCTAATAGTTAATAATTGAATAGTGCCCCCCACCCCCCAAAAAGATATCCACATCCTACCCTGGAATCTGTGAATATTACTATGTATGGCAAGAAAGGATGCTGCAGATGTGATTGAGTTAAGGATCTTGAGATGTGAGATTAGCCCAATTATCTGGGTTGACCTAAATGCAATCACAAGTGCCCTGCTAAGAGAGAGGCAGGAGATTTGACACACACAGGGGAGTGGAGAAGGCAATGTGACCATGAAGAAAGAGTTTGGAATGAGGTCATCACAGTCAGAAGTCACCAGAAGCTGGAAGAAGGAAGGGCAGGATTCTCCCCTGGAAAGTCCAGAGAAGATGGAGCCATGTTGATGCCTTGGTTTCAGCCTCACTGGCATAATGTTAGAAGCAGGCTTTGGGGACATAAACACCTTTGGGACTGAATCTTTAACATGAAAAGACACAAAGAGATGAGCACGTATGTAAGTGTAATACTCATTAAGTTCTTTAGCCTTCCAGAGGAATTACATTTGCATCCTCCCAAGAAAGCCTTCTAGGGTTTAATCTCTGAGTCCACCATTTTCTAGAATTTTTAACCTATTATTCCTATTACTAAAACTACTCAATTCCTAATCAATCCTGGTTGGCATAATTAAGAAAACAATGTATCTATTTCAAAACTCAATCAAGGGTTTTAAGAATTTCTTTCTTTCTTTCTTTTCTTCCTTTTCTCTTTCTTGTTCTTTTTTTTTCCCTTCCTTCCTTCCTTCCTTCCTTCCTTCCTTCCTTCCTTCCTTCCTTCCTTCCTTCCTTCCTTCCCTCCCTCCCTCCCTCCCTCCCTCCCTCCCTCTTTCTTTTGATAATTTGGGCTAAAGAAAACACATCCAGATGAAATAATAATTTATCCTTCCAGAAAAGAATCAGTAGCACAGAACTATAAAATCTCATGGAAACCATTTAGATCAAAGGAGGACCAAGGGCCATATACTGTCTGTGGTGAAGGGTAGGCATGCGTGTCAGAATATTCCTCTAAAGAAATTTATCAATCTGGGAAGTCAGAAAAATTCCTCTGGCAAGAGTCTCTCCTCTACATCTTTATGTGGGCTGACACCTTTTCCCAAGTATTGGATTACTTGAACAAAGACAGGTAAGGGTTAAATTCAATTCATGGCTCTTGTTTGAATCTTAGGTGAAGGGTTAAAAGACTGAACCCAGCTTTCAAAATTCTCTTTGGCGCTCTCTCTCTCTCTCTCTCTCTCTCTCTCTTTTTTTTTTTTCCTTTTCATTGTTTTAGGCAAGTGGAAATGAGAATCATGTTTAAGACAATGGACTAGATTCTAAATCTAATTAAAAATTTTTTGAGAATTTACTATTTATGAAGAGCTAGGAGAGGCATATAAAGTAGTTGAAGTTATGGGCTTTGCACTAAAGATGCCTTGAGTTGATCAAAAAAGTCTGGTAGAGAAGAGAGATGTCTCTGTGGGCTTGTTTGGTCATAACAGAGCTGGAACTTAAAACCGGAAGCTGAAGGGCAAGAACATTTCAGATAGGAGGGCAGAGTGAAGGACAGCACCCAGGTGAGGTGAACAGAGTGTGGGTATGTTATGGTCATATTTGGGGAAACCAGCAGACCATGCTGACCAGAACAGAAATTTGTTTTGAAGAAAAAATATGAGTTCAAATGGGAAAAGGAAAGAACCGTATAGGGTCACCTTTAGGTAACCTTGGATGACAGACAAACTTAGACACAATTTTTAAGATGTCACAGCCCACTGAAGTGTTCAGGATCACCAGACTGATGTAACAGAAAGGCACTTCAGAAGATTAATTTGATTCTGATGTGCAGAATAGATTGAAGAGGGTGAAACTGGAAGCAGAGAGGCAAATTTTGGGTTGTGATGGCCTCACATGCATAAAATAATGAAAACACCATGAGAGAAATGAAACCAAGGGAGGAAATCATGAAAAACAGGAATGATAAAGACTTGATGAGCCACTGAACTAGGGGAGAAAGAAAAGTGACAGAGGTTTTGACCCAGCATAGTTGAATTTCTCTAACTTCAGTGAAACTAAGGAAAAGAGGCAGGATGTTTGTATGTGGAATAAAAGGTTGTATGTGGAATAAAAAGGACAAACTGTCTTAGAGAAGGTGGCATCCACATGGAAATGTCCAGCAGCCAACTAGACATATGTGACTGAATTATGAGTAAGAAGCCAGGAGTGGAAATAAAGGCGTGAGACTCATCAGAACACAAGCAATAGCTGAAGCCATGAAAACAATCACGTCTTTGAGACAGAAAATACAGAGCTCATAGAGACAGCCTTGACTGATAACCTAAGCATAAGGCGAGGGTGGGAGTGGGTGGGGGAGGGGCCCAGTGACAGAAACAGAAGAGTAGTAGTCAGAGAGAAGTGAGTAACACCTCATTTGGGTAATGTCACTGACTTCTAGGAAATAGAACTTTAAAAAAAGGAAAGAGTGATCTTTGGTAATGTTTTAATTGTATTTCTGTATTGTGTACCTTAAAATTAACAATTGGCTCACTCTGAAATGTTTGTATTAGGGACGTTGTGCTCAATTACAGCTTGACTCTGGCTTTTCTTCAGCACATCGATCATGTCCTGGCTGACTTCATTCTCTAGTGGAGCAATGTGTGCTTCATACAGCTTACTCAAGAGACATCAGCTTCAGGTATCTTTTCTTTTCCAACGGTGCAATTAGAAGATAGCAGGCAATACTGTCACCATATTTACTAAACAACCTACTATGTGAAAGACTCCATTTTAGGGACTGAACAAACATCTTATTCATTTATACTCTCCCTTTTAACACAAAAGGTAAGCATTACAAATGTTTAAATAAATCAAATGCAGGCTGGGAAAAGAACATCTTAAATCTCACATATGGAGTTAATGGTGCCAAGTTGCTTGTTTTTATAAGCACAAGAGCTTTTAAAAGCTGAGCACCCTGGCTACGCCCATTAGGTTACATGGTCCCCTCAGACTTTGTTGTATGACATCTGGCACTTTACTGCCTTCGAGGCTAACTAGAAATACCATGCATGCCATTTGTTTTGTCTCTGTTTTTCTAAAAGGTTCCCTTTCCATTTGGTCATTCTTTCTCTATAAGTGGTGATATTCTTCAAGGGTTTCAGATATTGAAGGTCTGGTGTTAATAGATTTTCTTTTGACTTTTAAACACATCCATTATTCAGAAAGGAATACACTAAGATTTTTACACTAACTTTACTTGCAAAATTTTTTAAAGATAGTATTGCCCAGATAACTTTGAGTTTTTGGTACACAGTATATGCATTGTGGCTAAGACTAGGACACAACCAATATCTGGACACTGACTGAGAGGGTCAGGTGCAGATTAAAAACAGAGGCTCAGGGTGACAGTTTTTTAATGGTGAAGCTGGTATGTTACTTTAACAAAAACCCATATCAAGGATTAATGGCTTCAAGTGTGTGAAAAAAAAAAAAGAAATTTTGCAGATATGTTTGAATTTTACACATCTGCTCATGGTGCAGGAGAGGTTAGCACTAAAAGGTTCTTTTATATTGGGGCTTTACAAATGTTTGCTCTCATTAGTGCCTATATTCCTTTGGCAGGTAGCTTGACCTTCTTAGTTGATAAATTTCATCAGTGGTTCACAAACACTATTCTATAGATAAAATGCATCAGAATCACTTGGTAATCATTTTAAAAAATTGATTCCTGAGCCCAATTTCTGGATACTCAGATTCAGTATGTTTGGGATGTCCAGGGTGTTTTTATTTATGTTTGTTAAATCTGCAGGTAATTCTGATAAATAATCAGCTCTGAGGTCAGCTCAATTCTGTGACTGGGAGATTCTGTGACGTAAAGCAGGCTATGATCCATGACGAGCTTACATTTTCCATATGCTAAGTGTGGATATCAAGGCACCGAATCTTTTCCAAATGGGAAAAGGATGGTCCTTCTGTAGTGGCCTGAAACAGACACTAATTTATGGACTTGTAAGTCTTGCTCTTTAATTAAAGCAAATGTAAAAATGCAGGAGAAATGTTATCATCTTGTCCTATGATGACCTTAATTTTATGGGCATTAAAACGTTTGATTTTTTCCTATTTTCTCAGCATGTGTTAGAAGAGATATCATGAACACAATGACATACCCAAGACATATAAACCAAACTGAACCCAGGTTTCTCTTTCCCTTATCTAGTTCTTATGTCACACATAATTACATAATAAAATTAAATCTCTCGTGTTGCTATCTGAGATCATTTTAATATTTCAGGGAGAAGGGGATCTACCCTCACAAAATACTACTGCCACCACCTCCTAAAAAAAAAAGGAAGAGAATCAACACAAACAACATCCCAAAGAAGCATCCCAACAATGCAAAAACTAGCTAATTTCAAAAATAAGAGTATAGACATTACTCTAAAATGTTGTTTTCATTTAATAATATGCCATGCATGTTCCTCTAGGTCAATATGTGCTCATAACTCATCCTTTGTAATAAATTCAGAATATTTGTTCTGTTCTAGAATCTAACTTGATTTTACTTGACCCAGAACATAATAGGACTGCAGAAGTAGAAAACTAGGAGACAAAACAGAAAAGGCATGGTTCTATCTAATTTAAAATTAAGTGATAGGAGGGCAAGTTATTAAACGAATAACAAAACAGTTGCGCTTGGTGGAAGAATATTCTTTCTCTAGTGCCCATACTTTTGGAATTCCCACCCTCTGGTGTCCAGGGGACACGGCTGCCATATTTTGAGCCAGTGAGAGATGCCATGGAAGTGAAAAGCATGGTTCCAGTCTCTCCATGCAACAGTGAGCTCTTCAAAAGTGGCAGAAACCTGGTTAGCCTGACATTCTATGCAAAGGTCCATAATGTGGTTCCTGCAGATGGCACCGTTATCAACCGCAGTATCCTAGGCCCAGGGTATCCACATCCATCGCTGCTACCATTTTTTGGCAACCCCACGATCTGCCAACCGCCACTGCGCTTGCGCACCAGCGCACTCCTTGCTCCCCTTCCCGCCGGGCGCCTAGTCCTGCACCCCACCCCTTACTCCATAATATTCCATAGTATAGACGGATGTATATAAATATTTTCACAATCTTTTCTTTATCAATGGACTTTTATTTTACTTTCAGGTCTTTTTTTTAAATCATTACATACAGTGCTGCAATAAACACTGTAACACCCATGCTAGTTCTTTCATTTTGGACTGGTATTTCACAACAAATGGGACTGCTCAGCACAAGGATGCCAAGGTCTTAACTCTTATTATATTCTGCTCGATTATTTTCCAAGGAATGTGTAGCAATTTCACGTTTATACTAGCACTGTATGAGAGTTCTAATTTCTTCCACACCCTCACCAGCACTGAGCACTTTCAATCTTTTGAAGTTTTGTGAATCTGATAGATGCAAAATGGCACTTTATTGCCTTAATATGCATTTCCTTGCATGAAACATGCATCTTTTCATAAATATTGGCTCTGCTTGTCCTCTTCCATGACTGACCTCTCTCCAAGATGAAGTTATACTCTTCCTCACACTATGTACAAATAATAATAGTAATTCCATACAGATTAAAGGCCTAAAGAAAGGGACTGCAAAATCAGAAGAGCAAAAACCCACATTTTCATAACTTTGAGTGGGAAAGGTATTTGACATTTTAATCAAGATATGTCTATAATGCCATGAAGGAGGAAAAATTAAGAATTTGAATTTATAACCATTAAAATTGCTTATATTGTCTTTTGCCTTACAGAAAAAGTCAAAAGACAAATGATAATTGGTTTAAAAAAAAAGAGCATGTGTAGTAAGCAATACAAAAGATTAATAGCCGCAATATATGGTTCTATAAAAAAAATTATTTAAAAGAAGGCAAAAGGAAAAAGAAAGCAAAAGAAAAATGAACAAAAGTTATAAGTCCAGTGATTACTTTTTTACACACACGCTGCCTATGGAGATGCCTGCATTTAAAATGTAGACAAAATGTTTACATCAGAGTATTGAATAGAAGATATATCTCCTCCCATGTGACCTTCTCACATTCACCTGCCTCTCTGTCTATAGAGGAGCCTCTTGACATTTGGCTCTGATTCCCTTGTGGTATAGTGTCTTTGGTAAACCTCACATACCTGAGAATCACACCTGAAACTTCCTTTCAACACTTCCCTCCAACGTCCTCTTTCAACTCTTCAGCCAACTCACAGCAGCCCAGCTGCCTCTTGAAGCCAACAGCTAATATTCAGAAGGCTCCTTACACCAAGCAAAGGGCCCCACCGAGCTCCAATCCACGACCGCAGGTGTGCTTTACAATGGAAGGACCACAGCCAGTTCTAGAGTTTAGGAAAAGGCACCTGTGTTGTTCTTATACACATCAGAATTTAAAATACAGTACTTGTATGTCACACGTGCAGATGAGGAGCAGCTGCAAAGATCTGAGATACATAAAAATGACAGCAAGCAACTGGACTAGATTTTCTTTCAAAACCACACAATTAAAAATCACCAGTGAACAGTGTAAACATCATGTTATCTATTACACCTTTCTCCTTAGATGGAGCAAGCACATTTCTCAGCAGCTCTCATCTGCTATAATAACCATTCCCAGTAAACACATTATTCAAAGTAGTGCCTTAAATAACATTCCCAGAAACCCTCTCTTGTCTTAGACTCATCCCTCAATTTTCAGCTGTCACTCCCTTCTGACTTGGTAGCACACTGTACAACTTCTTTATGTCTCTAATCACAGTTTCAATTAACATCTGCCACCTCAACTTGAGTGTAAACTCAATGAAAGCAAGCACCAGAGCTATTTCGTGCAGAATGCTCACCACAGTACTAGGTACATAGCTGATGATCAATAAACATTTGTTGAATGACTAAATGAAAATCAAAGTATCTTGTTTACTTATATCATACCTGTTGTAAGACGCTTTAATTATTGTTTTTGTGCATTACCGATCTCCCTCATGAAAATATGAACTTCACAAGGAGAAGCTTTGCCTGCCTTATTCCTCACCCTTTGTATTCCTAACATCTGAAATGATGTGGGATATGTAGGTGCTCAATGCAAATTTGATAAATAAACAAATATAGGTTCCAGTATATGCTATTGTTGGCTGGCTGAATGGAATCTTTGAAATAATCAGCACCTCCATTTTCAGATCTCCATGATTAAATATTGTGAGCACTCCCAAGCTCTATATATTTAAGTCATTTGCATAAACTATTTAATGTATCCACACATTTTCTATATTATAAACATACAAAAATTAAAGCAAAGAAGTGATAAAATAAATGCTAGGTATGTTTTTTTGAGGCATCCTATTTTGGAGACACATTTTTCTGGATGACAGTGAGTCACCCAGAGGTAAATTGCAATCAGCTATACAGATGCAAAGCAAATCTTTTTCAATATTCTTTCACCAAAAGCCTCTGTTTTAAGACAAAATTCTCTTTAATAGAGGTTCTAGAATGCACAAGAGGGAAGCAAAGAATAATGATTTACAAGGGATTGAAAAGTAGTTTTTACTCAAAAGTTCTTTCTCGTTTAGTTTTAAGGTGGAAGTTACTGCTAGGGAGAGACTTAAGCATCCATAGATCATAGATGATGTCTACCCCAAAAGTGAAAAGTTCAAAATACTAAAATTCAGATAAAAATTAAGGATGAGGGATTTTACCTGGCAATGGAGTGGTAGAAAATTTATACGGACAAATTTTCTTCTCAATCCATGCCCCACAAAGGCAAAATGAAATAACCCTTAATCTCTTTTGGCAAGTAAAAAGACATTCAGCCTGGACTAGGTTCTCATTGTCACTATTATGGCAGCTTTACAAAGGAATTGATGATGTGGGAAACTGGTAGCAAATATTTTTCCTGAATATCTTTTCAAAATATTAATGGGTTAGCTCAGGCTGGGAAAAATACATAGAGGAATATATGTAAAAGCAGAATGGATTCTCCCTTCAATCATTTCGAGTGCTTGTTCCTAACCCATTGTATTAACTTTAAAATGAAAATCTGAATATAGATTTAATAATACTGTGGTATTGAGAACACTAAAGGGCTTCTATTTGAAAACTCATCTGCTTAAACGCACATATCAGCATGATGCTGGTTGTTTCTGATATTATTCTAAATTGAAAAGCCTCAAGCCCTGCTCCTGCTTTTTACAGAGTCCCCAGGATCTATGTGACCACGCAGCAAGGCAGCCACTTTGGCCATTTAATACTTTGTTGGAATACCCAAAATCTCATTTTTACTGAGAAATAAAAAATGAACACGCTTTAAAATTTTTAGTCATTAGTTTGGCCCTGAGTATTATGTTTATTAAATTTACTGACTTTTGATTCTGATTTGCAATGCTTCTAGAGCATTTTGGCATAAGGCACCAGAGAAGACAAAATCCTTGTTAGAGGGTTGATTTTTTGGCACGGTAAGGTGGGGACTTACACATGTTTCAAATTACTTTTTCTCGGAATATAAAACTTGTTTATGCTTTATGTAGAATGAATAAATAAAGAAAAAGTACAACAAAGAAGAAAAATATCATTTATCATGCTATCACTTGGTCATAATAATTACTTAATATTTTGGAACATTTTCCCCAGATATAGTGAACTATATCATATATAAAAAATCATAGTTAAACAAGCTGTTAGTTAATACAGCTCTGCATCCTGTTTTCTCCCCATTTCACACTGTGCTTCAAGCACTGAAAATTATTTGTAGACATTTAAAATGGGCATAAAGATCACATAATATATACTATAGTTCACCTTCCTTTTAATGTTGAACATACAGGTAGGTAATTACTAAAATTTTGATTAAATAAATAAGTTGGTGAAAAACATCTTTCCGTGCACACTAAATCTTTGCCCACCATTTCGGATAATTTTCTTAGGAAAGCTTCTTAGAAATGCAATTGCAGAAAATACTAATGCTGTGAATAGCTTCCATTTATGCAGTTTTAAGAGTTAAGTTCTGTCCTAAGCACTTTACACATATAAACTAATTCAATATTATTTCAATTTTACAGATGAGGAAACAGAGGCAGTAACTCTTTCCAAGGCCATAGGTAGCACCAGCAGCACCTGAGGCTGGTTAGATATGCAGAGTCTCAGGCTCTTCCCCAGCCCACCCAAGCTGGACGCTGAATCTGCATTGTTAACAACATCTCCTGGTGATTCATTTGCACATGAAACTTTGAGAAACTCTAACAAAACACTCTATAAACTTGATAGATTTTTGCTACTTTAATGAAAAATCTGCATATGAACTGCTAGTATTCCAGGGCTTGAAAAAAAAAGTTCTTAATTAAAGCTTATGTTGGGCTGAACCACATGAAATTGCCATTATTTAAAATTTTTAAAAAAATCAAATATTGGCAGCTTACAGTGGTTCAACTTAAGTAGGTAGGGAAGTAATAATAAAAAAATTCACAGGTATCTGCAGTCTGTGTAGAGACTGGGTTTGAAGAAAAAGAAGGGGTTCTTTCCCCTAAAGAATATACAAATTAATCAGGAAGAATAAATACTTAAACAGACAATTCAATACAAACTGATAAGTGCTACCCAAGAGCATTCTGAGAGCTCAGGACAAGGTAAGTGATGTTCTGGAAGATAAATGTTATGAAAGAAAACAATGATTTGCCTCTTTTTATGGCAAGAAAGATAAACTTGCAAGCCGTAGCCAAATTGTTAAAAATAGGTAGCCCCATAAACTGCTCGGAGTCTAATAAAACAAATAGGTAAAGAATATTAGGTGTCCGACACAGTGTGGGAGATATGAGTTACCACTTGAACTGCGAAAGCAAGATGACCGTGTGCCTTTGATGGTGACAGCAGGTAATGAAAGTTACAGTCTTACCACTTAGGGTACATTATTCTCATGGGCCCCCACTTGGCCATTTCCATATTTTTTTTAAGTTAATGGATATTTTGGGGTTGGGTGAAATGAACTGGATTCCCACTGTGCTACAAAATGAACAGAAGACTCTTAGGAGTAATTAATCCTTAAAAATACAATATGTTAACCGGAAGCTGTGCTTAATAACTTGTAAATAAATTATGCAGTGTGTGTAAGAGTACAAAACCTTTGTTAAATATTTACCACCCCCAAAATTTTTCATCTTCATTATATTATTCTTTTGAGTATATGCAATTTGCAGTTAGAGAAATGAGACTGGTTCATCATGTTGATTTTGCAACTTCCCACTGGTTGGTTTAGAGTGCTTAGTTCTGGGGGAGGTGGTTGAATTGGCAATAATTCCACTTTACCATTTCATTTTTTTTTTTTTTTAATTAAGATCTCTTTCCAAGAAAGAACTAACTGACCAAGGGTTGGGCCCATGGTGAGCTATTCATCTGGTAGTTAAACACTCTCTATATAAGATGTATTAAAGGAAAAAAAAGAATGATTTTTCACATACAAAAAAAGAGGCCAAGCTGGCGGCAAGTCCTTTGACATGTCATACATTTTCTTGAGAAACTATGCATGAGTGTCACAACTGGAGAATGATTCTCCAACCTTGGGACCTTCCTGTTGCTATTTCCCAGCTGGCCTTCATCTTCCCTTCTTCTTCGACAGCTCCTTAAGTCAAGGCTTTCCGAGGCTAAGCCTTTCTCACAGGGACCAACTAATTTCACATAATTTCTGCCTGGATATTTACAGATTTTACTTAAGTTTGCTCCCATGGGCAGCATGCTGAGCTGCGATCATGAAAGGCTGTAAGTCTGAGGACACTTTAAACCATGGAGCACTCTATTTGATCAATTCTATCTGTTCAAATTTTTATTCCTTGCTTATTTTAAAGGAAACTGCATATTCTTTCCAGGGCCATTCTGTTTCTGTGGCACCTGGAAGGTATATGGTGGTCTGGGTAGGGGAACTGAGTATAGGAATTGCAAACAATCGTATGTTCTTATTGCATCAAAACATCTTAAGTGTTAGAAAAAGATGAGTCAAATAAAATTACATGAATAATAACCTTATGAGAGAGAAACCAGTTTGTAAAAGTTTAAAAGACGAGAGAAGATGTTATACTCAACATGAATTGATGAAAAAGAAGTGATTTATAATCTCAGATGAGTTCATATGTATTCCTTAGAGAATAGACAACAATGACAAAAAGGCAAGGTCATTTCTCCATATTTGGTACAAGACAATGGCCAATAAACATGACAACCAGCTGGAGCCCATTCTGGCTGTAGACAGGAAATCACAGCGTAGGCTCAGCCTCAGAAATCTCCCCAATGCAGAATGCTGTTCAAAACAATTTTGGGGCCTGTGTAAGTAAAATATCTGAGACCAAATCTGGGTAATCATGTAAGTGATACCCAAAACACACAGCACAGCAGGAAAATGACATGAGGGTGGGGGAATATCACACTTGGGCACATAAAGGTGGCAGCTCAAGGGGTCCCCACATTCTTCCTACAGCCATAAAGGGCAAATGGTCTCTATTTCTTCTCACTACTTGTAATTGGTGAGCTCTAGTCTGGCAAAAATGCCTGCAAATGTCGGCAGTTTGATTCTTAATTTATGAGTTTCTTTCCTTGCCTGCCTCCCATCTTCTTCCCTCTCTCTCTCCCTCCCTTCCATCCATCTAACTTTTACTAAATGTGCCAGACACTATTAGGGGACTGTGAGAATACAGATAAGAATAAGATACAGTGCCTTTCTCTCAACTAGGGTATGCACAAACAGCCATAACACCCAGCAGTATGTGGTGATTGTGATAAATGAGAGAGAGAGCATGCTATGGAACCTCAGAGGAGGGAACCATCACAGCTGATTGGCAGCATCATCAGGGAACTCCTGGAGGAGGAGTAGTGTTTGAAGTGGCTCATGGAGAGTGGACAGGCATGGAGGATGGAGGGCTCCTGCAGAAATATGCCACCTACACAAAGGCACAGAGTAAGAGGGGTGCAGGTGAGTTTGAGACATTCCCCAGTGTAAAGAGAAAATACATAGAGGGCTATCAAGGACAAGTAACAGCTCCCCTCAACCACTCAGCCCCAGACTCTATGTCACCTAGGTGCTTGTCCTCTACAGCTGCTCTCAGACTTTAGCTTCCATCTTGGGAAGGGTTCCGTAAAGCCTGATTACTGAGCCAACCCCCAGAGTGCCTAATGAGGGAGAGGGTGTTGCCTGAGAATTTGCCTTTCTAACAAGTTCCAAGGTGACACTAATGCTGCTGGTCTGAGAACCACTGTCTGGGGACATGCCAATCACGCTCCCACCACCTGCTAGTCCCCATGCCTGGCACTTTCTACCCCCAGATACTCACATGTCTCCTGGCCTCACTTTATGTCTCTTATTTCTTCTTCTGACATTCTTTATCCCCTTTTTATGCTTTATCTATCTTCATAACCTTTATCAGAACTTAACACTATGGTTTATTAATTTCCTATCATCTCATTAGAATATAAATTCTATGAAAGATTGTTTCATTCACTGGTGCCTAAAGCAGTGCTATATTTCTATCACCTAAATCCCTGTTCACCCCAAGGTCTTAAAATAGTGTTGGGCATGTGGTAGGCACTGTATAAATGGTGTTGACTGAATGAATGAGATATTGTCTTGGAAAGAAAAGGCAGAACAAAGGACGTGTTTAGTTTGAAATAGAGGAGATGGAAGCCAAGACAACTCCGCTTAGATGCTGCACTGCCTCCATTTTATCAGTAGAGATGCATTTCTTTGCTCTTATTAGTAACAAGTTTGGGGTTGGGAGGAAAGAGGGTTATGCAGACAGGGGGTTTGAAGTAATTGGAGAGTTTTTAAAAGTGCTGTTGTGGACAGCAAACTATCGCAGCAAACTAGGCTTCCATGAAAAAAGAAAAAAAAAAAAAAACAACCCTAATTTTGAAAGGGAAACTCAAGAGTTAGAGATTTTAGCCCTCATTGATAGGCTTGACTGTCTAATGCAAGTGGAAAGCTGTTATTCCAGGAACTGGAATGTATGACCAAGTGTCTCCAGGAAGTTGACGAGCAATTCAAACTTTGTACCCTAGATGATCTGCAAGCTATGGAGACTGCATCTGAGCCATTGTGTTCCAGGGAGGAAACGCCCTTTGCCTGTGATGCAGATAAAGAATTGTTGATCAACAGATAAAGAAGTACTAGGAAAACTGCAACTCTTAACAAATCAACCTTTTTTTTCCAAACCCCTTTTTTCCAACCCCCTTACCCACCCTTTCTTCCCCTTATAAAAAGGTCAGCTTTAAAAGAGATGTTAAGACAGTTTTTGAGGGTACATAATCCATCATCTTCTCAGATCACCAGCCATCTGAATAAAGTGCCCATAAAGATTCAATTCTTGTCTCTATTTATTGGTTCTGGTAGTGATAGGCAGCATGAACACCAACTTTATGGTTTCAATTTTAGGCAGAGGAAACAAGGTAGACTATATTTACTTCTCTAGGAAATACCAAAGTAACTTTCTATCAGATATATTAAGATAATTTTCTACTCATCCCTTGCAATCATTTCCCTTTGCTTCCATGAAGAAATCTGAAAACTTAAGAAAATACTGGACTCCCTCACATGTCCTCTTTTTCTATTATGTAGGGCAAGAGCTGAGGAGCTTTTTCAGCAGCAATTTTCTAACTACTCCAAACAGTTTGATACACAGACTTGTAGCAAATGCCCCTATCCTTCCCCTTGTGTACTGATTTTGATGCCAAATGCATTGCTATCACATCATCATGCACATATTATATGCATTCCAGGGAAATACGATTGGTAAGCTATTATAGGACCCCAACCATATCTTATTACTAGTCTTATATCTTTATTACATTCACAAAAATCACAAAAAGGAACTTAATAGACATTTAGGTGATTCATAAATCAATCTGATAAGAAGAGGGCAATCTGAAAGGTAGATGAGGGAAATGAAAATATGGTCAATGAGGTCACATGTACAAATGGTTACAGATTCTGTAAGTACAGAAGAAACTAGGATGCTGATCTGGTGATAAAATGTGTGATCATGTAGAAATTTTATCTATTAGCAGTTAGCAATCTAAGACTAAACTGCTATAAAAGACAAAGAAAACAAAGGTGAAGAACGAGCAGGAAGAGGATGTGTTGACCTAATACGCTTGCACTGTCATTTGTTTTTTTGCCAGTTTATAGCATCAGATTAAAACATAAGCCCTCAGGAGGCAGAGACTCTGCCTCTGTCTCTCTACTTTGAAGATACTTAACCCTACTTAGGAATAAAGAATGGTGGCCAGGTAGTTATCATTGGTACCCCTGGTGCTTGGTTAGGAGGATGGGAGGACTAGAAAGATGGAGGAGAATATGATATTTCCAGTTCTCAGGTAACTGACAGGAGGAGGGAGGAAGGAAGCCCATTCATTTGACTAAGAAGACACTTAGGCTTTTTCATAGATCTTTTACTTAATTCCTCAGGAAGATAGAAGGTAATGGAAAGGTAATCAATTTTGTAACAGGATGTGTCTACAATAGAGCCTTTCCAACTAACATTAGACATTAATTTACTAAATGTAATAGCCTAGATTATATTTCAGTTTACGAAGTACTTCATCATTTCATTCAATGCTAGAGAAATGCAAATCAGTGGCAGCCTTTTCCTTATCCTCTCTTTCTTCCACTGCTGTTTCATTTCTGTCCTCTTTCATTTCATTTTGAGCTCTAGAAATTGCTCTGAGACAAGTCTTCAGAGTTAAGTGTGTATCTTTTGTGCTTTCAATTCCATCTTGGTTTCTCTATTAATCATGGTCCCAGAAGAAACAGAATTCTGCTCAGATGATGCAACTAAAGAGATTTTAATAAAGGAGCTATTTGCAGAGAAGTGGGCAAAGTAAGGGAAATGACAAGGGCTGCTGTAGCACCCAGAAATTAGGAATTCCTGAGTCTGAAGGGACAAAACATGGAAGGAAATGACTCCCATAGGGCAGGGAGAGCTGGCCCTTGGCAGCTTGTTGTTATTGTGGAGGCTAGACTATCACCACAACTGTCATTTAAACTAAGAGGGAAGGATGGGGAAGAAAGACCCCTGCCTTTCTCTCCTCCTGCCCTTTATTCAACTGCCAGGGAAGGGAACCAGACATAGACCACAGAGGCACATCTCAAAGGCACAGAGAAAAGAAAAGCAGAGGATGGTGGGGGATTTCTGACATTGTTTTTTGGCTTCCTATGGGCTTATTTAAAGATATATTCTTCTGCCTGCCTCCCTTTTGTGGAACTGTACTAGATTGAATGATGGTGGTTCACAGTGGAATGTTCCCAGTAACATAACATGAGGAAATATGGAATGATCCTCAAAAAAATTATGGAGCTGGGTTCATGGTTCCATTACAGACTCATCTCTATCATCAGCTGGAGCATCAGAAATGTTTGGTGATCCCTCTGAAGGTCCAAGTCATTTCCTTTGGGAACATTTTAAAACTAAATTATTTCTCATTTTATCGGGTTCCCTATTCACTGTCTCGTGGGATCAGGACCTCTCATCTTCCTTTACAGAGACAAGGCAGGCCAGTTAGCTTTTTGTCTCTCCAGAGACCTAACTTCATCACTTCACCCCACTCTCTTCTTTATCTACAGTCTCTCCCTCTCTTCTTAGCCCTACCACTTCCCAAATACAGGAAAGACATGGCCAAATTTTAAGAAGCAAAAGCTAAATAACAAAACCTTTCATCAACTCATTATTGACTCTCCACTAACATCATCACCCTCCTTCCTGAATAAGTTTCTTGAACTTCTGGTCTACACTCCCTGCTAAGTTCCTTACAGCCCAGTCATTCCTCAACTTAATGTGTTCTGGTTTTTACTCACTACACCAACAAAAGCACTTTTGATAAGGCAATTGATTTTCTAATGACCAAACCAATGATACTTCTTTGCAGTACTTGATGTGACTGACTCCTTCCATCTTGGATGTCTTATTTTCCAGGGTTTCTGACAAGTCCTGGGTGTCTTACTCTATTTCTAGGCCTTTACACTCATTTCCACTCTGGCTTTTCCTCTCTGTTCTATTTAGTTTGGGGCTCTCTATTCCTCTCAGGTAGTGAGTGCTTCCTGGATGCTCCATCCCACACTCAAAGTTTCAAGAAATTCTGTTTACACATCTGTTACTGCAGTGATTCTACCTTCCTAATGCCGCAACCCTTTAATACAGTTCCTCATGTTGTGGTGACTCCCAATCATAACTAAAGCATAGTGATTAATCACAAAAACAATATGTAATTATATATGTGTTTTCCGATCGTCTTAGGCGACCCCTGTGAAAGGGTCGTTCGACCCCCAAAGGGGTCAGGACCCACAGGTTTTGAACCGCTGAGTTACTGGAACCTATTTCACAGTCTAGATCTTTCTCTTGAAGTTCAGACCCATCTATCCAATTTGTAGAGCTCAGGCCAGTTACTTAATGCTAAGTATCACTTTACACAATTTCCCCTTTCCTCTCTTTTTTGATGAGCTAACTGTAAAAATCTCCCTCCTAAATATTTCTTTAATTGGTTCACTCCTTTCCCTCTGATTGTCACTGTCATAAGCCAGGCTCCAATGCATATCACCACAGTCACCAAAATATTCCAGCCTTCTTGCATCAAATCTTCAGCCCTCAAATCTTCCCTTTTCAATGATGGCAAACATAACTTTCTTAAAAAACAAACAAAACAAAAAACAAAAAAAACCTAATTATCTAAATTCCTTGTTTAAAATTCATCATTAGCATTCTGTCATCTTTGGGAGAAGTCAGAACTCCATAGGACATAGGCATGTAGCCTTCCTCACCTCTTCCTAAGCCCATCAAGAGAAATACCCTTTATTTTAGCCATAGTTAATTGCTCCAGTTTTCTCTACTTCACCAAGCTCTCTTGCCTGTAGTTCTTTTCACATGCAATATTATTGTCTATGTCTGGAAAGACTTAATCTAAATTCTACTTAAAAAAAAAATTTTTTTATGACCGAGATCAGGGCTATGTCCTTAGAGCATGAATTGTTTAAAAGAAAAATGTAAAATACTTTGGCTATGTAAGAATATTCTCAAATTCCTGTTTGTCTTTTAAGACTCATCTCATATCCAAAAAGCTTTCTTTGACCTTCTCTCCACCCTTCTGACTGGATTAAGTGACCCTCTCCTGCACTCACCCAGCATGAAGGGTTTTCTCTGTGGGCACAGTGATTCCAGAGTTGGAATTGTTTGTTTACTTGCCCAAGTTACTCATTATGACTGTGTACATGGACTGCTCCTTTATCTCTGTAGTTCCAGACTTGCAGAGGGCCAGATCCGCTACAAATATTTATAGAAATGAAATTAAATCTTCCCTCATTAAGCACTTCTCAGCCTTGCCAAATCACGTTACTTCACCCCCAACAACTCTAGGGAATAGGAAAGAGTAAGATGATTTCTGGATTTACCGAAGATACTTTTGTCAACTGGAAAGAATGCTGTGTACTTGCTGACCTGGGTTTTAGTCCCAGCTCCATCACCAGCTTTATCTTTTCAGAGTTCTTCCTCATGTATTAAGTAAAGAGATTGGGCTATGGTTTTTCTTTTTGTGTCCTCCAGCTCTGACACTTTATGAGTTATAGAAACCATTTACGTAATAAAAGTGCACAATTTAGCTTAAAGTGCTAAACCTAAAAGCCTATTTGGATGGATTGTTTCTTCAGAAGAACCAGCTAGAGGGGAGAAAGGGTTGGTAATCATTAAGATTACCAACTGAGAGAGAGAGAGAGAGATTGTTAGTAATTTCTCAGTATGTTCTCCCAGATCTGGTCCCCTGGCTAAAGACCATTATTTTTCATAGCCTCCCTTGCAGCTAACCATCTAACTGATTCTGGCCAATAGGAAGTGATCCTTGAACCTCTGGATTAAAGGAAGGGAGAGTCATCATTCTCTCCTTCCTGAGCCACATTTGGGAGTTGAGTGCTGAGCTTGGCAGAGATTTAGGGCTGAGGGAGCCTAGTTTTCTGGCACTATCCACTATACCTGCTCTGTATTTTTACATGAGGGAGAAATAAAGTTATTTTATTATTATTTTTTCATTTATTTTTTAAGCTATTGAGTTTTAAGGTTATTTGTTATAGCAAAAAGACAAACAGAAAAATAAATAACCTTGTAGTTTCCTTAATACCATAGTAAAATATTTAAAAAATTTTAGTGTCTATTTTCAAAGTATGGGGAGAAAAAGAACAAAGATAGTAATTTTACTGAAGAGTACCAGATATTAGAGGTTTGCTCAATCTTTAGTAATTTTAAAGAAAATTTACTATACTTCCTAGAATTAGATCCTAAAGCTTTATATTCTGAATTTCGCTTTATCATAAAGAAGCTAAGGCCCAGAGGCAGATGGGGAAGGCATTTCTTGGGCAAAGCAAATTCTAATCCTATAAACCAGTTATCTACTGATTAATCATAATGAAGGCTTGAAAATAAGCCTCCAAAAGGGTTTTATTTTCTGTTCAGTAATCCCATTTACAAAGGCAGAAAAACATGTAATGCTTTTGTAGCTTGTACAATGTGAACTGTGAAGTTATGAAATATTAACATCCTTCTTTGCTTTTCAAGGATGGAAATCATATGTTAATGGCGTTAATGAAAGTATCCTGGCGCCATAAAATCAAGGCTCCATTATCAGACAGGGCTCCAAGGAGAAAGTGGCCCAGAAGCATCTGAAACCCCTTCCTTCTGCTAGCTCAGTGGCAGAGGGAATGCCGATCCCCAGGGAGCTCAGTCAGCCAGTGACTTCAGGTCAGAGGAGGAGAGAGCTGCAGCATGGCACGTCTAACAGGCAAAGCACGAGGCCCCAACTCCGAACACACCACAGGGAAGAACACTTTTGCATAATCAGCTAGTAAACAATCAGTAATTATGGGTTGCAATTGGAGCTAGTGAATAAAGAAAACTAAAAATATTCTACCATTAGTAAGGGCCAAGAGCTAATTGAAGCTTCCAGAAAGCTCTGCAGAACGATTGCATTACGTGTATACCAACTTGTGAGAGAAAGGCTCAATAGCAACCTGAGAACTCCTCACAGTCCCTAATTCCCCAAATCTCTCTCACACATTTTAACCTGTATTCATAACCAAGATGCCTCCTTTAGGCCTTAGGTCTTAGTTCCTTATTATGAATGGGGCCTGCCTGCTTTGCTTGTTAAAGATAAGCACAGCTGTAGCTATTTCTCTGACCTGCCTATCCAGTGCTTTAAGGACTGAAGAAAAGGGAAATGGAGGCAGAAGAATCAAGAGTCTGATTATAGGGGCCTTGAAAGCCAGGCAAAGAAGTCTGGATTTGATGGAGTTGGCAATAGAGAACCAAGTGGATCTTTAGCTGGGAGTAACACAACAAAAGTCTTATTTTAGTAGGATCATCAGGCTGAGAAAGGACTAGAGAAAAGTAAATCAGTTAGGAGAAAATTACTTTAATCTAGGTTAAGATAAAGAAGTCTTGAACATGGCTGGTGGGAGAGGAGAAAATCGGTCACTCTTTGTAAAACTGGAAGGGACCAGAGAGAAACTTGCTCTTTAGGACTGAGATAAGCGGGTAGTTGAATACTTGAAATAAAGCTTATCAAAACAACAAAGACAGTAAAGAATAAAAAGCCTGAACCCACAATTTACCATCGAAATCAGGACCCTTCTCAGATTGAAAGGGCACTCTACCAACTACTACACCAGGACAGCAGGTGCAAACTGGGACAGTCATCATTGGCAAATGACAATTTAGGGCCATTCTACCCAAAAAGAGCTTTAACTATCAACATAGAAGATAACCCCCAGGTTTATACAACCATCCCTAGTTTTCGAAAAGTTTAAAGCATTAAAAGAAGTTACCATCGAAGGATGAAAGAATACAGTGTGCAGATGATATTTTATTGAATTGTACACTTGAAAATGGTATGGTTTTGTGAACCAATGTCACCCCAATTAATTCAATAAAAAAATGTCTGAATACACATTGGTACCTAGTTTAATGTCTTGCACTAGTTGAGATTCAATGTACATTTACTAAACTGATAAAGGCCTATATTTATATATATTTAAAAAAAGAATGAAAAGCTGCTGAGGGATTGAGGGTCTAGCCAGACAGGTAAAGTGGAAACACATTGATTCCATGAACCTGAATCTGATCTACTGTCACAGTATTTCTCACAGTCCTCTTCTCTTCCATATGTTACACCCCAGTTTGGAGCCTCTTTGCCTACAGGATTTTGAGGACCAAACAGTTAAAAAATTCCTATTTCCTTCAAGTCAAATTTCTGAATATTTATATCCCTTTCCCACAGATGACAAGGTAACTTGACAAATAACTGGGGTGTGTGGGGTAGTGGCAGGTGAGGGCCAAGGGTGGGCGTGTGGCAGCAGCATGGACACTGACCAATCAGCTGGCTAGTGGCTGGAACCAGCCTAAGCACACCTGTGGTCATGGGAAAAAGGCTGAGCCATCAGAGCTGCTCCCCTGAAAAGGGGGAGACAGACATTGCTCTGAGACATGAAAGGGGTCTTTATGAATGCAGGGCTGGGTGAGGAAGGAGACAGGAAGCCTCTCAGGCAGATCCATTACCAGTGGGTTCAAGTCCCCAGAGGCAGCCCTGGTGGCAGGAAGTCAGTTCTCTCTCCCCATCGGGTTGAGACACAGCAGGGCTGGGTGACTATGATGGGTGAGGTTCTTGGAGTTATTTCTACCCATCCTTCTTGGTTGGTTCACGGAGCTCTCTTGTTAATCCCGTGGTAGTCTGTCATCTATACAGCACTTACATGTTGTATACTGTCAGGTGTGCAGCTATTTTCTGTAAGTTCTCAGAGGACATTGGCTCTGTTGGTCAACATTCTTGGCACAGAGGAGGCATTTGAATAATACCTATTGAATAATGAAGGCGTACGCCCACAGTCACTTTCTGTGCTACATTTTTTGTGTGTGACAATCTTAAGGTCCTTCATTTTCCATTTTTCCTCCCTTGTGGTTTCTGCCTGCTTTTCTAATGACTTACCATCAGTGACTCATCATAACCCTAGAGAAGGTGACCAAGATTAAGCTTCTAATTTTATCTGTATAATCTACTCCTTTCCTTTATTATCCTAAAAGGATCAGTTTCCCATACAAGAGTAAACATTCAGTGTTTTTTTTTTTTTTTTTTAAAGGCTATTCTTTTCTACACCTGAACATGTGGCAGAATGAGAAGCACTAGTTTGTGGAGTCAGGTGGAGCTGGGTTAGTTAGTGCTGAACTTGGTTACCTTGTCTGCATCTCATTTAGCTTATCTGTAAAATGGGGATACTAAAAGCTGCATAAGGTTGTTGAGAAAATTAATATTTTTATACAGGTTTATATTAAATACTAATAAGAATTATTTTAACACCCTTTGAAGTACTTAGTAAGTGCCAGGAACTATGCACTACCCCTGCTAGTGTATTTAATCTTCACAAGAACTTGGTGAAGAAGGTTTTAATATTACCTGCATTGTCCCAGAGGCTCAGAGAGGTTAAGGAACTTGCCCAAGGTAACAGAGCTACAAAGTGTGAGAAAGCAGAAATAGGAACCCAGGCAACTGAACTTCAGAACTTACAAACACTGTCACATTGACTCGCGTGAACTACTGAATACATAGTTCTCAGAAAACCACAGCCACTGTAATTCCATAGCATTGGCAGAATTTATTGCTTTGTTGTCTTAGATCTCTTTTTTACCATTACTAAACAAACAAACAAACAAATGACCCTAATTTCCTTATGTTTGCCCTCAATATCACAGTATAATAAATAACTAGGTCTGCTTCCAGGTATATGAGAAGGTGAGGGAAAAGGAGAGAACAAGGATGTTTGCCTGTGCCCACTCACTGACTGACATTTATTTATCCGGGATATGTGTGACCTGCATTTGTAGCCCGTAAAGCCCTCTGACAGTAGAGTATCAATAAATATTATTTGAAGTCAAGTTATTTTCTACATTGAACTTAGTTTTTTCTGTGTGTTTTACATTTTAGCCAAAAGCTCAAGAAGCCCTTAAATGTGTGATTTTGTATAGCTATCCAAACTGCAGCAGCTTTTATCAGATTTTCCTTGTAGTTTCTCTGCATTTTTTTCCCCTGAGACACTTACGTTTGTCATTTACTAAGCATCTGTTATAAAATTGGATCTATACAATTGTTACAGTTTATGTGGAAAAAGGACTGAGCCGAGAGCTGCTCTAAGGGGGCATGCTGGCCTGCCCTCAGTGTTCTAGCTTTTATTCACATGCACAGTCCTGCAAATGATAATCCCGTATTATTAGATTCAACCAAGACATACAAAAATATTTTTATAAGAATGCAAGAAATAGGCTGCTCCATAAGTATTAGCAATAAAACCAGTACAAATTATGTAAGGGATAAAAATAAGGTGGTTTAGAATTATAACTTTGGATGGGCAACAAAAGTAATGCTAAATACTATTCCCCTAGGTCGTCCCAAAAGGTTCTTGTTCATGGAAGAGCTAGACTTGCAGAAAGTAGTTCCTGAGTAAATAAAGCAAAATACTCCTAAACTTATGCAGCATTTGTCTTTGGTGATGAGAGAATAGCAGGTAAGTATCGCAGGTATGTAAAACCCTCTACTTTGGATGGCGAGTGTGCTCTGAAACATCTCGGGTTCGACGAAAGCTCTAGGCTTCTACTGTGCTGGGCAGGTGAGGCTGCCTTCTTCACTTTCTCATTGTTGCATTGTTTTTTTCCAACCTTCAGATGTCTGGTAATTTATACATTTGGGACTAAGTTATTATGTAGCAGCCAAAGAGAAAATAGCAATTATGACTTTCATTGCAGAATAGAAAAGGTAGTGCAGCTTCCTCCAGAGAGTTTCAGTTGCTGCAAATTCTAGAAGAAAGGTTGTCAGCATTAGCCTCATTTCCTTGGGAAGTGCGCACACCTGCTTAGCTGAAGCAGGCCTGGTAACTTGTCATTGAGGAGTGCCACACACTGAAATAATTACGGAGAGGGCCACAGCCGAGTGGAGGAGTGAGGCCCCATGTCACAGGGCATATCTAAGTCCGTGATATATGTTTCTCCTATGGCCTGCGTCAGCTAGGACACTCAGAGTAATTCCTCTACAACCTTCCCTTGTACCATCAGTCATTAAACACGACCTCTTTACCCAGATCTGCAAGGGCGGTGACAAATGACGGGATGTAAAGCCTGGACTGTGTGTGCCGAGAAGACTGAAAAGCAGTCCTCAGATATTAACTCCTTTCTGTTTCTCGTGGGAACATCGGGGTTGAAAAATATGGGATTGCATCACCATCTAGAGTCCCCATGCTAAGCCACGCCCCACCCCCAGCCTGCAACCCCCAAACTGAGGACGTTTTGAAAATTAGCTTTGTGAGCACTGTGTTCAGGGGAACTCAATTCATAGCCCAGATTCTTCAGGAGAAGAAGGTAAGCACAATTATTTTCTCCAGGGTTACACTTAATAAATTCTTCTTTGTACTATTCCTAGAAAGAACAACTTTGCTTTAAGACACTGGGCACTCCGTGGTCATAATCCAGATCTACACGAAAGCTTTCTTCAACTGGTAATTACTGAGTGATAGTAGACTATTTAGAAAAAGATTTAAGACACTGGTTTTCCTCCTCTGCAGAAAGGAATTGAACTAGAGGAGTTATTTTTAAGTTTTTTTTTCAGCTTTAAATTTCAGGAAAGCCATAATTTCCAGATTCAAAGAATGATCCCCTGCAAATTCGAGCAAAGCACACGCTGTGTACATCCATCCCACAGCAAGCCATTGGGATAACAGGACATGCATAGTCACACTGCCCGATGCGCCCTGTGTCTCCTCATGGAAGGCGTTTAAACACAAAGCACGCTATCCTACAGCGGGGGAAAAATGAATTGTTTTCCCCTTTGCATGTTTCTCCCTTCACAAGAACATCCTTAATTTTACAGTTGGCTACTTTTATTCTGCCTGTTTTGAGTTGATTCATTTGCATCACTCAGATTTAAAAATCTTTCTAATAACCATGCTGTGGGCTAACAAGCACTGAAAAAAAAAAAAATACACAGCTCTTAAATTAATCACTGGTGAATTGCAACCCACTGCTCCTGCATACAGTGCTAAAGGAGAAGCTTTAGTTTCAGGTCATAATTCACGTGGTACAGCAGCATCCTTCCTGCCCAGCATCCACCATGGCAAATACTGCAAATACTGGCCGTAGATACTGCAAAGAGAATCCCATTCAACATGGGGGAGGTCGGCACACGATTAAAAGTACGGAAAGCTAGACTTGCACCCAGGGCATTCTCTCAGTGAGCTCAAGCAATGAGCCGGGAGCACACGTATACTTTAGGTGTCCAGGAAAGTGTACAGATTCACACAGACCACCATCCCCAAACCACCCCCTCATCCAGCTAAAAGCCATGCAGGGTATAAAAGTTGCAGCACTTACCCAGCGTAGCGGTTGCTGTAAAGGTGGCTGTGCCCTGGTTGCAGAATCTTCAACAAGAGCAAGCAAAGAGGCAGAGAAGCGGCTGTCTGGCTCCTGGGCTTCCCGAGGAACTTCATAGCGTGACAGTGAAAGGAGCTGAAAGTTAGTTCCAGCAGTCAGTCACCCGAGGCTGGAGGTGGCTCACAGCACCCCCTCCATATGCTCAGGGTGTCTGGGAGGGGGTGGGAGAGAAGGGTGGGGAGTGAACAAAATGTGACACTTCTTTCCAGCCACAGGATTAAAAAAAAAAAAGTTTAAGCAGCTGAGGAAGGAAAGTTGCTCTTAAAACTTGGTCTTGGGACTAGAAGCAGCAGCATACACAGCCCAGCCGAGCGGAGCCGCTGAGCCGGATCCTTAACCAGGCTCTCCTGGAAGGGGCTGGGCCTCCCCTGTGCTGACTCACCGCAGGGGGTTGCTGGGTGCTGCTTCCTTTGGGTAACTCCTCTCTGAGTTTTGTTGTTGTTGTTGTTGTTTGCTTTCCAACTTCAGGCTCCTAACTTTTCTGGCCAACCTCTCCCCTTCTATTACCTTCGACAGCAGAGGACCCTAATTGCAAACGATTTGTTTGAGGATGAGCTAAACATGCAGACATAGGACATTCCGGACGTAAGGCTCTGGTCTACCACAGCAAATTTCTACATGAATTCCACACCCTGAAGTGAACAGTGAAGAGCCTGGGTGAGTACGCACGCAGAAGGAAGCTGCGGTACCTGGACACGAACAGCCAGCCTTGGGCACCATGCTTACCTGTACCACAAAGGGGCAGCCGCTTTTCTGTGAATCCCTGTCGCCATTCCACAGCATCAAGCACCCAGACCTGAGGCTATTTCCGACGTTCTCTTGGGGAACAGGAGACCTCCGAGTGCTTGCCCACCTTCTCTGCACATTTGGAGTCACTTAGGGAGCCAGACTATTTAAACCAGAATTCCTGGGGGGTGGGATCATTAATTTAAAAAGTTCCTCAGGTGTTCTAATGTTCAGCCACCATGCTGGTCTTGAGTGGGCTTCTCAAACTGTAACATGCATGCAAATCACCTGGAGCTTGTTATACTGCAGCTTCTGAGGCTGTAGGTTGGGGCGGGGGCCCGAGATTCTGCATTTCTAGCACGCTCTCAAGTGCTGCTCATGCCGCCCGCTGGAATAGCAAGGCTTTACTTTATAATGAGGTCTAATTTTTCTTCTCTCTCTCAAAACTACGGGTGCAGGGAATCCTGGAGCAAACCATTTTCTTCTTATTTTTCTAATGTTGGTAATAAAGAATGTTGCTTTTCTTCCATTTGCTCCCACCCAAATATACCAGAACACCCATTCGGGGCCTGTGCTTTGCTCTAGTAAATAAGGACAGTGTTATTTAGGGTGCCTCCTGTTATCCCATGTCAAATCCTGGTCATATTATGGAAGAGAGTGAGCCAGCATCTCTATCACACTTACTCATGTACTTTTCAAATTTCGTAAAGAGTTGTGGCTGAGAACTCACATACCCTCCAATGTTATAGGCAGAGCATCTGTTAGAAGAGAAGCACCAAACCTCTTACCATGTTCTCTACGTGGGGAGCTGAAGCATACTCATAGGAGGCTGGTCCTTAACAAAGCTGAAATAATTTTCATCTGAAATGATTCTCTAAAGTTGTCTTCATCTACCCCTGGGTTAATTTGGTTCATCTCTTTTCTGAGTTCCCCTCCTAATACCTGCTATGCATGCACAGCACATGGGGTTTAAGTGTTTGTCTGGTTTCCTCACAAGGCTGCCTTTTCCTCGAATGCAGAACTGTATCCTTTCACCTTTGTATGCACTGCCTTCTACCTCCTAGAGGGAGCTCTATGTTCACCGAAGGATGATTGACAATGTTTGTTGAGTGAATGATGAACCTGAGAAGGGATTCATTCAACAAGCACACTGTGGCTTCTGTGTCCAGATAGAGGAAGGGACATCTGGGTGGCAGAGAGCTCTGCAGATGCCTGGGAGGAGTGGAAGTTCCCAGGTCTCCTGGTTTTGTTTCTTGTTGGTTCATGTTGTTTCCTTCCTCCTGACTTCACGACCCAGCGTTTGGTCTCGTAAACTGGTGAGGTTGCTCTGCAAGGCTCACAGCGATGGTTCCTGAGGCCTTTTTGACGAGGCCAAGAAAGCCTGTATAACAGCCAGTGTACTGTTGAAATAAGAGGTTACTGTGTAAATAAAACACTTCATCTCTTTGCATTTCATTATGTCAGAACAATGTATAAATCTGTCATATTATATCACAACATTAAACTAGGAATGTTCAGTCTCTGACAAGGCATTAAACTTATCCTCAAATCATTCTGAAGGCTTGGATCCAGCGAGCATGTTCAGCAAAGGCTCTCTAGACTCTGAGACCAAGGTAATAATTTCCTGAACCATCAAATATGTGAGAAACCCTGGCAACATCCTATAACTGTACTAAAATTTCAGATCAAAGGGAGGTTCTCAAACAATAGAAGCAATTCCCAGCAATCTTCCTCTGCTTTTCTAAAGATGAGGTTATCTGATCAAACTTCTCTTGGAGTAGATAAGCTCCCATAAAATGAGTGATAAATGGAGTCGATTTAGCAAGTGGGAGGAGAACAGAACAGTTTTACAGATGAAGTCAAAGATAAGAGTCCCATTTTTAAGGCACTGAGAGGGAGTGAATTATTAAACCAGTTACAGATTTAGAAATGGAAAGATGAAAATTTCTAGTTGTTGGCTATGCCTTGGTCATATTTTCATGAAAGATTGAATTTTACTAAAAGAAATATTACACTGCAGAGAAAAAAAAGGAAATGATGGTAAGAAAAGGAAAATATCTTCGATTTGGGTCCACTTTGCTGATGATTAGATCTGAAATTTTATGGTGTTGAGGAAGATTTTGCAAAACTATGTGGATTTATTTGGGTCAAGATATCTGAAGAAGATAAATGAGTATCGTTGGCCATCTCTCTCCAGCCTTCCCATCCTTTATGCAGCTAAATTCTTCCATTCCTTCAGGACCCAGTTCAAGTCAGTCTCTTCCATGAATATCTTCCAGCCCATCTGTCCACAGTGCTCACCTCCTTGGAACAGACAGCATTCATTCATGTGCACCCCTTAAGTTCTAGTGTGTGTTGACACTTAATCCAATATTACCATTTATTGTAGATACTTAAGGGCAGTCACTCTATTGCATTCATCTTTGTATTCCACCATGTCTGGGGGACAGCTGGGCCCACAGCTGACATTCACTAGCAAAGTTGTTGGATTGCCTTTCCATAGGACCTTTCAGCTGTTCTAGGAGCCCTTGTCTAGAACCCAGACTGCACCCTTGTCCTTGACCAGGTCTCATAAAAAGTCTTGCTCACTCAAATAAAGGAGCAATAGGAGGAGAAAGTGTTACTGATGGACGTGCCTATTTTTATATTTTAGGCCCTTGTAATTATGTTACAAAGATGTTTCACAGGACAGATAGAGCAAGACCAAAGTATGTTGATGTAGGCAAGTGGGAATGAGGAGTTGTACCACCAATTCTAAGCAGCAAAATAGACTTCTCCATCTTCTACCTCTCTGCTTTTTCTTCTTTCTCTCCCTCCCTCTCTTTCCTGCTCTCTCCTGCTTTTCCTTTCTTCCTGATATATGTCCCCAAGGTTCTAATGGAGAAATAAGGTAAGAAAAACATAGACAAAAATACTCTAAAAATTACTATTTCAAATGACAGAGAAAGGATGTTTGTGTTATCCTAGAAATTTGAGATATAGAGAACATGATACAGAGATTAAGAAGGTTTGATTATAATAAAGTCAGAAGAAATATTAAAGCAAATAACTGATGTACTACTCTCCTATCCATTTGCTTAAAGCAGCAAGAAATGATGAAAAAAGACAAAAACAAGTAAGAACAGAAACAATGCGATGACAAAAAAGACATGTAAATAAAACTTTTACAAAAGAGTAAGTAGAGGGGAAATTTTAGATATAACAAAGATCAGAAGGGTGGGTGATGGGTCCTGTCTTAAGAAAGAAAAGCTGTTGTGGGGAATGAGAGAAGTCAGGCATGTAGTAATGTTTTATCTTCAGACATTAGACACTCATAAAGGTTGAGGGAGAAGAATGTTCCCATTGCGCTGAAGGATACAGAGTTAAAAACTAAAGGCGTTCCATTCCAGTTGTGTTCTATTGGTAAATAAGTGTACTTTGAATATTCCTAAAATTCTAAGGTCATAGGGAATTTGAATAATATTTTCAATGTCCTACAATTTAAAAAAAAGTACTCTTGGTGAAATTAACTCAGAAACATTTTCAGAATCCAATTTCACATAATTATGGTAAACATTTGGCAAACAGAACTAGCTGAATGATGTTGATAAAACAAAAAACTAATATTTTCTCTGATTTATCAATAAGTATAATATAAAAGCACATTTAAAAAATTATATTTGGGCATGCTTTTTATAAACTTATGCAGCTATATGGGTGGGTATGAAAAATGTGAATTATGTACAACTAAACTGGATCATGATTTTGACAAACACTTTATTTTAATAGAAATGTTTTGAAGATAATTTCCAAGATCTTTAGAGAACATAACAAAATAAAAAAAAAAAAAGGAAAATACCAAGCTGAAAAATGGGCAAAAGATCTGAATAGACATTTCTCCAACGAACATATACAAATATTCAATAAGTATGTTAAAAAGATGCTCAGCATCATTAGTCATTAAGGAATTGTAAATCAAAACCACAATGAGATCCCACCTTACTCACACTGGGATGGCTATAATCAAAGACAGACAATAATGAATGTTGGCAAGAATGTAGAGAACCCTCAGGCATTGTTAGTACGAATGTAAAATAATGCAGCTGCTGTGGAAAAGTTTTGTAGTTCTTAAAAATTAAATACAGAGTTACCACATGATCCAGAAATTCCACTCCTGGGTTCTACTTAAGAAAACCCAATCATATTTTTCTACCAAAACATTTATACAAATGTTCATAGCAGCATTATTCATAATAGCTAAAAAGTAGAAACAAACCAAATATCCACCAACTGATGAATGAGTAAACAAAATGTGATATATGCATACAATGGGATATTATTTGTCCATAAAAAGGAAGGAAATACTGATATTTGCTGGAACATGGATGAATCTGAAAAACATTATGCTAAGTAAAAGGAGCCAGACACAAAAGGCCACATGTGTGATTATGTTTATATGAAATATCCAGAATAGGTAAAACATGTAGACATAAAGCATTATTTGTTGCCAAGAATGGGGAAAGGGGAAAATGGGGAATGTTAGGTTTTCTTTTGGAGGTGATGAAACTGTACTGGAACTGGCTAATGGTGACAATTACACAATCTTGTGACTATACTAAAAACCACTGAAATGTATGTGTTAACATGGTGAATTTTATGGTATGCGAATTATATATCAATTTTGAATTATATATCAATCTTTAGAGAATTTGAGACCTTAGGCTGATTAAATTAATTAATGGTTAATCAATGGAGACCTAAATTATTTCTGAGTAAGACAGAAACTGAATACATTGATTACTAAATATAATTTATGTTTATATGATTTTGTTTTTAATATGCTACAGAAAGGTATATATTTGGTTAGTTTTGTCACTTTCAGAATGTATATAAGGCTGTAGCAAGTATGGGTCTGTAGAAAATTGTGTTATATGTATATAACAGGTAGCACTCAGTACCTGTTGGCTAAAATACTGATTTGTGACAGATAATTCTCCATTATTCACTTCCAAATTTTCCCTGTGAAATATGAATTCGTTACTTTGGTTAAAAGTTTTAATTAATATTGGTGGTTAAGACTATAGTAGGAGCAATAGTGACAAAGAAAATAAAATCACATAAGTGCTTTTGTTTTTCAGGGAAAAGAGTATATTTTTCCTAAAATAGTACTTCCCTGTTTTTTTTTTTTTGTTGTTGTTGTTGTTGTTATTGCTTTTCAGGTCCATTTATACTCATAAAATTTATTGAGGACTCCAAAGACTTTGTTTATGTGGGTTATAGCTACTGATAAAAACTGTATTAGAATTAAAACTGAGAATTAAAAAAAATATTTATTGATTCATTCGAAGATAGTAATGATGGAAGCCTTGTACACTAATAACATCTTATGAAATTAGTTTTTGTGGTCTTGTGAGATTTATCCTGAAATGCCAGTATATTTCAGAATATTAAAATGCACAATGAAAGGCAGAGTTGGGAAAGTAAATTTTATTTGCCTTGGTTTATAATACCTAAGTCTGAAAAGCTATGAAATGTGTTAAAAGCTTAGCAAAGTTTGCTCAATGTGATGGGATTGCTTCCTTGATTTACTGTTCATTGTTTTTGCTTACAATATGAAGGGTTAATCTTTATGTGTCATCTGCCTACATAGCAAAGGTTGTCTTATCAGACTAACTTCTGTGCTTTATGTTGATTTTATTACATCATGGATTATTTAAGAAAACAACAAACAGAGAAACAAAGAATCCTTGTTTCTGAAAGAACTGATATTTTACAATTATGTTAGCTTTTATATATATTTAAAAACTTTTGTCACTTCAGTTAAATAGGAACAAGTATTGTTTCTGAGGTATCCATGGTTTTATCTTAATCAAGTGTCTAAATCTCCTCTGATAATATTTTTACTTCAGTCTCCCCAAATCAACCCTTAATATAGAAAAAGAATAAAGTAAAACTTGTAGGATATTTTTTGCACATAAAACTGTATTTGTGGTTTTCTGCAGGATCCTTGTGGAATTACAAAAACTTATTCTTTTACCTTGTAAAGTGTTAGAAATAATTAGGTTTTTAAAAATATCAATATTCCTATTGATGTGTTGCCTGAGAAGAGTTGCCAAATCAAAAGAGATGCTTATCTTTCCTGAGGTAAAAATCTTTTTAAGTAAAATATATTAATATAAATATTTCAAAAATTGAACCCTGTATGGGAAGTTCCTAAGAATTTGCTAATGTCTTTGCTGTTCGTTACATATTTCTAATTATTAGAGTCTTGATGCTGTTTTGCCTGATAATGTTAGGCATCAACAGTAAAGTATTGTTAATGAAAAATTTCAGTTATTATTTAAAATGCTATTGTCCACAAGCTCATTCTTCATTTAAATCTAATATCTTCCAGGCCAGTGGCTCTCAGTTGGGGAAGTACATCAGATGCATGCGTGAAGTTTTGTAAAAATACAGATGTCTAGATTCTACTTCAGATTTACTAAATCTCTCTCCTTGGTAATCTTGAGATATTCTTATCATATGCTTTGCATATTGTTGTATGTTTTGTGTCTTGTGTCTCAGAATGTTTAGTTATATATGAAAATTACTTTTATGTGAATATTATTTCCTCTGTAAAAGTACATTCATCTAATTTTATAAATCTGATGTAACATTCACTAACTTCTTGGAAAATAGGCTTAATCATCATCCTTATGGATCTTTTACTGAAGTGTTTTGAAATGGTTTTATTATCTCATTTTTTATGACATATATGCAACTGAATTTGTACTTGCATCTTTCTTTTTTAAGATGTCTTTTATTTTTATGTTTTAATTTTATTTTTGAATCATTCTTGTTATGAACTCTCATCAGACCTTTCATGCTTGAAAATTATTAGTAAGAAATGAACCACAACTATTTTCATCTCTGTCATCTTTAGATAATTTTTATCATACTCTGATGCTTTTTTGCTTGTAGGTCTGATAATTTGAAAAGTCATCAATAATGGCAGAAAACAGTGAGTCTGGTCCTCCTTCCTCCCTCATATCACAGGAGGAGCAGTCTTCTCCCCGCTTCTACACATTCTTGTTTCTATACATTTGCTTTTCCTACCCACCCGCAAGTTTTCCAGGTGAACTGGCCTTATTCCTTTCTTCCTTAGTCAAGAGACTCTCTTCTTTGCCTGTTTCTTTTTGTTCTTATTTCTCCTGTCCCCAGTCATTAGTTCTTCATTATTTGATCTACCCCTTTTCTCTGATCAGGGGTCTCTTTCTTCTTTTTTTTCCGGGTCTTTCCTTCCCAATTGTCACCCATGTTCCTAATATTTGACCTCTCTCTACTACCCTGTCCAGTGAGGGCACTCACATCTGATTCCCCTTCCCTGCTACTGCCTCCACATTTTATTCAGTGTGAATTTAGTGCATTGTAAGCAAACTCGTTTGTCCAGGATGCATCCCTAACTCCATTTGACCTGCTTGCTAGAACAGAAAACATACTCACAAAATGTTATGGAACTGTATGGAACTGTTTCTGAGTTGTGGACATGAGATTTCCAAACTGAAAATCAATCCAGTGCTCCCTTAAGTGCGTTAAGTGCTTTTCTGAATTAGGGGAAAGCATCGAATGACCAACCAGAATTTCAACACCAAAGTTAACAGCTGGTGTATAAAGACTCTCATATAGGCTCTTGTTATCTGAGTTAGGTCTTCCTTTATTGAACTTTATTTGAAATGTGCAACTTGGAATTAAAATCACAGCTGTGAGATTTCTAGGAAGGAGAAAAAATAGTGTGGATAGAGTTACATCAGCTACAGAAGAAACCAAACCTATCTGAGATCTTAATTCTCCAGGCAGCCTGAAGTGATAGCAGGAACCGTTTGCAGGACGGCTTGGACAGCATCACTCAGCTTAGCACTGGGACTGAGGCTGACTCTCCCTGGCTTTTTTCAGTCCGTGTTTTGGCCTTACCCACCATTTTAAGGTATAAGTTTCACTCTTAAAGACATTGTCTTTGCTTCTGTCCAGCCGTTGCTAAGCACCAAACCTCATTTGGTGCACCAAATAAGGAAAACCGGTTGTAATTACACTTTCCAGGGCAGGAGCACTCAGCTTAGAATCATGCTGTTCACCTAATTTGTCAGCTGCACATGGTTTTCTACTCCCTTTCTCCCCCAAATCCTCTCTTGTCCTACAAGCTTCCTCAACTTGATATACTGATAAAGCTTTCTATACACTCAATGCTTTTCTAAACTGGTGTGTCCAAAACTCTGCTGCTCATCAAATTCAGCTGGGGAGCTTTTACAACCCTAATCAAGGCCCTGACTGGTGTGGCTCAATGGGCTGGGTGTTATCCCATAACCGAAAGGCCCTCCTAACATGGATGTGCCACAGAATTCAGTTCTTGACTGTCTCTTACTTATCTTACACTTATTTCCTTTATGAATTTATCTAGTTTCCTGGCTGAAAACACCTTTATATGCTGACAATTTTCACATTTATATTCCTAGTTACAAATTTCCTCCTACCTTCCTGACTCCTAAAACCAACTCCAAAACAGAATGTGTGATTCTAGCCTGACCACCCCTCCAAACTTACTCCTTCTTCAGAAATTTCCACTTCAGTTGATGACAATTCCATTGTTTGAGTTGCTCAGATTAAAAAGAAAAATTATTCATGACTACTCTCTCTAGCACATTCAATCTGTCAGAAAATCCTGTTGCCTTCTGTTTTTCTTTTTCTTTTTTAAATTGAAGATTTTACTTATTTATTTTTAGAAAGAGGGGAAAGGAGAGGAAAGAGAGAGGGATGGAAACATCCATCAGAAGCCTCTGCAGGCACCCTGATCACAACCCAGGCATGTGCCCTGACCCGGAATCAAATTGGCGACCTTTCGCTTTGCAGGATGACGCCCAGCCCACTGAGCCACACAGGTCAAGGTTGTTGCCTCTATTTTTCAAAGTATCTCCAGAATCCAACCACTTCTGGCTACTCCCACCAATACCAGCCTGGCATGGGTTGTCATCGTCGCTCACCCAGGTCACTGCAAGCACCTTCTCACTGTTCTCCCTGCATTTGTCATGGCTTCTTGTGGTCTCTTCTCAACACAGCCACTGGAGTGGGTCTTAGAGACACAAGATCAGCTGTGTCACTCCTCTGTATGGCTTTCCATTTAACTTATGGTAAACCCTGAAATTCTTAAAATGGCCTACAGGGCCAGTCCCTTGTCTGACCTCATCCCCAAGTACTCCCACCCTTGCTCACTGTGCACCAGTATGGTTAGGCTGGATAATGGTCCCCAACGATGTCCATGTATGAATCCCTGGAGTAACCTGTGAGTGTTACTCTATGTAGCAAAAGAGATTTTGCAGTTGTGATTTAAGTTAAAGGTTTGAGGTGAGGAGATCATCCTGGATTATCTGGGTAGGCCCAATGTAATCACATGGTTGTAAAATCAGATTCAATAAATAGAGATGTGACCATGGAAGTAAGAAGCTGGGGAAATTACTAATTTGGCAAACCTCGCTTTTATTACCTATAATATGGCAAATACAATACCCACGTCACAGGGTCTTTCTGAAGATAAAACAAGAAAAACCTTGTATATTTGCCTTTTGAATTGATGTTTAAAGTATTCTATTTACACTTTATAAACTTCATCTTATTTATTTTGGACCCAAGTCTTATTAGTCTGAGAAAAAAAGGTAAAAATCGATTGAAGTACTTATTCTGTAGGTTGACGAATCAATCATGCAGTTGAGATCTGTCTGCCTTCTTGATGTTCAGTCAGGTCATTGACAATATATAGAAACAACTAGACCAGATATATAACCCCTTAAATATTTTTCTAAGTAGATTTATACACTTCTTTAACATTATTAAAGCATCCATAAATCAACTACATTGAACATGCAAATATGCCCTTGCTTTCAGCTCATGGAATTTTTTGAGAAGCTCTTAAACTGCACAGCTAAAATCCTGGTAAACGGAATCTGTGACAACTCCTTAACGGCTGGGTAGTTGGGCAGTCTTCCCCTTAGTGAACCCATTTGGATTCTATGGGTCATCCTGATCACCTCTTTGTTTCATAAGTATTGGTAAATCATAAACTATATTAGGATTTTTTCTAGATATAGATAGGAAGTTTATTGTTTGGTACTTTATCAGGCTCACTTTTTGGAAAAGAGAAGCTTTTTATTCCCCCTCAAGTCTTAAGAGTTCCGTATTTCTCACGAATATTCTCTTTGGGTCCGTGATTGTACCTGCCTATTTCTTTTGTATCCTAAGATACAGTATATTTTGGTCTGAAAGTATAACGTTTACTGTGACTAAGTACTCATTGACCCCTCTCTGTATCTTGGGATTTAGTTCTCTCTTAATAGTGCTTGAGCTATCTGCACAGTTGAAGATCATTCTTTCAGTTGACAAGGTAAAAGTTGTTAGTGTTTTCAGAAAATTTTGTACTCTCAATTTTTTTTAAGGCATCAGTTTCAATACAGAACAGGAAGTGTTGTTTTCTGATACGATTGCTGATTTAATTTCACATAGACAAATTTCATGTTTTTCCCTACAAATTATATTTGTATTCATTAGAGTTCATACTTTTCTGAGGGCAAGCAAAATCTTCCTTCCTTGGCTTTACTCTTCTTTTTATTAAGAAAAAATTAGAAAGCTTCACTTCATTTAACTTTTGAATCCTTTATATGATAAGGGTGATTTAGGATTGTTAGTATATAGCACTGGAATTGAAACTGTTCCCATATTTTAAGATATTCAGTTTCTAATATGTGAATATGTAGAATGTGTACCTGGCACAATTCCTTTGGGAAAAAACTCACTAAAATGTGTTGCTGTCCCCTGTTTTCAGCTCCAGAAATGGCTGCCATGTGCTCCTTCCCCTGTGTATGAAACACCAGCTCTTCCCCGAAGTTTCTAAGAACTCCAACTCTGTCTATTGAATGGATTTCATGAACTGGACTGCTTGGTTTTTATTAAGCAAGGAAATTGAAAATAAGGACAGAAAGAAAAACTTCTTGTTAACTAGTTTACTTCAAAATTAATATCAAGACAGTGAGATTAGGCATGTTTGATTTTGTCTTACCAGTAAACTGAGAGCAATTTCTCAATAACCTGCAACTTTCCTCTTTTTTGCTTCATAAAAAGATATTCTGCTCTTTTAAAAAAACCTAATTACATAGATTTCCTTCACTGAATGGAAGGGAAACATCTAGAAAACCAACTCTTAAAAAATACTGATTTACATTATAAATTTGAAAATGTTATCACTGAGATCTCTACTTCTGGGTGTCTTGTCCTTCTGATCAGAAAGGGAAAATGGTGTTACTTCAGTAGTAATGGTTGTAGTCACTAACACTGAACGTGTTACCGTATATTAGGTACTGCGCAAAGGACAGAGGTGTCTTACATTCGGTCCTCATGGCAACACTGCAAAGCAGGTACTAGGGTAGGCAACACTGCAAAGCAGGTACTAGGGTAGGCAACACTGCAAAGCAGGTACTAGGGTAGGCAACACTGCAAAGCAGGTACTATTGTTGCCCTCATTTTATAGAAACAGAAGCTCAGAGAGTTAACACAATTGCCCAGGCAGACAGTCATTAACTGTCAGTCTAAATTTTAAAGCCTGACTTAGAGGCTTGCTTTTATCCACTATGAAATACATTTTTCTTTAGCCACCCATCAGAAACATCCCTGAAGTTCGGTTCACCTTGAACAACTCTTGCATTTGTTCTAGGAGTCTCTAAGATGTGGCCCATGAGTACTCATTAACACAACTCTAGAGTTAACCCTGGGAATCTTCCATTTCCCAACTCCCAATCAATCTTCTCTCAGTAATAACTATACCATCGCTGAGGTCTGCACCATTCTCAAAAATCAGCTGGAAGGATTCTCTCCACTCCCCCCACCCCCAGAGACGGACTGAGGCACTTCATGGGGCTCTCTTCCTATGCTCCCTAAGGTACAAGGCTGTCTACCCTGTCTAATGGGGCTGCTCTCCACAGCAGAGTAGATGAGGGTCCTGGGCTCTATCACCACCTGTGTGGGCAAATTGAATGGAGATGATGGATCATGGAGAAGCAAATGTACAGGAGCAGCAAGAGTCCTTTGGGTGCAAGGACTTCCCAGTCTTCCTTGTTCCTCAATGCCTCTTAGTAAGTGCCTAAACTTGGAATACTCTTTCTTCTTCCAATCCCCCTTTACCTGGAAAGGTCTTCTTCATTGTTTAAGACCAACTCAGAAGCCCCCATGTCTCAGAACCCTCCCTTGGTTATTCCCAACAACTTACTGGTTGCCCTCCACTATTTTTCCATAATGCTCCTTACTTGCCTCTAATGCTGCCCTAACAGGCTATATTATAAGTATCATAATACTTGAAAATTGAGTGCATTTTTCCATTTGAGGCCAGATATTATTTTCCATCTTTTCGTACCAGCACACTGCCAGGCAGGTAGCACCAGGTCACTTAAATGTTAAATAATAAAACACTCCTATGTTTTTAGCTAGAATAGCTGGGAGGATAAATGACTCAATAAATCTTCCTTTTAGAGTTTCTTTTGACCCTTCCACAGCCCATATCTTTGTCCTCTCTTACCAGGAGCCCCTGAAACAACTTCTCAACTTCTTTATTGTGGTAAAATATAAATAATACTACATTTACTATTTCAGTCATTTTTTAAGTATAGGAAGCCCCTCAACTCTTAACCTATATCTATGACTTCAGTAAGTCCTCCTCAATTCCACCGTTCACTTGGTTGCCCAAATGAATTAAATCCAGCCTGTTATTTAAAATCTTTCACCCAGTCCCTATTGCCTATAAAATAGACAATGCTTTTAAAAATGTCACATAAAATTCACATTAGCAACTCCTTAGGCCTTGATAAATATGCTATATTTGGCTTTCAATAACTGTATGTGGGATTGCTGTGAATATTCATAATTATCTAGAGGTTGACTCCATGGGGATGTCCAGTCACTACATCCAAACCAAGTTTTCCCAAACGATCACAACATCTCTCAATAAATTGACTTTCCACCCCGGTTTTCTCAGTTTTTTTTTCCCCTGGATCAGAAACCTGAGTCATCTTTGGTTCTCCCATCCCATTATCTCATACTACCTTAACTTTCATTGAGTGTTCATTCCCCCTTTGAAATATCTCTTATAGTTTACCTTTCATCTCTGCCACTTCCTAGCTCTGTGACCTTGGTTAATAGTTAACCCTACTGGGTCTCAGAATCCTCATGCATAAAATGGGATAAAAGTGTTGTTTTCCTTTAATTCCCTAAGCTTGGGTTGTTGTAAGAATATGTTAATACATTTAAAACACTTAAAACCATGAGTGGCATATAGTGAGTGCTGAATAAATGCTAGATATTATTGTTACTATTATCATTTCTAATGCTATTGCATTGATATGGGATTATAATGATGCTGTCCCAGCTGCTCTGCTTACGCATGCCCTATTCTTTTTGAATAAAACTTCCCAAGCATTCTTATAAAACGGCTTGAATCAAATTTTTATGCCAAAGAACATATAAAGGTTTCATGTTACTTAATTAATCAAGCATAAAATTTCTGCCTCATTTTCCCACAGCATGGCCTTGCCTTCCTTATCATTCATTCATTTCTTCCTTTATGCATGTATGCATGTATGCATGCAATAAACATGTGCCAGACACTGTGCTAAGCACTAGGCTTGGGATGATGGGTAAGGATAAGACACTGTTCATGCCCCAAAGGAAATCACAGTCCTGTATCAATCAACTATTGAACAGCTCCAATGGAGGCACATAAGACTCCCAATGGAAGCCTACAGGAGGATACATAGCCCAGCTTTAACTGAGTCTCAAAGTTTATAAAGAAATTGGCCAAAGATAAGAGGTGAATGGGAGGCTGTGGGTGAAAGTGTTAGGAAGAGGTTCAGGGAAGGGCAGGCCAAGTAGAGGGAGCAGCTTGCACAAAGTCATAGGGTTGTGTGGAGAAAAAGGGTATGTTAAGAGAATAGCAAGTGTTATGAATGTTTGTGCCCCCCCCCCCAGTTCATATATTGAAGCTCTAACCCCCAATGTGATGCCATTTGGAGATAGGGCCTTTGGGAGGTAATTTGGGTTAGATGAGGCCATGAGGGTGGGGGCCCTATCTGAAAGAATTAGTGTTCTCATAAGAAGAGACATCAGGGAGTTTGATCACTAACTTTATCTTTCTCTTCACCCACATGCGCCAAGGAAAGATCATGTGAATACATAGTGAGAAGGTATCCAGCTACAGCCCAAGGGAGAGAGCCCTTACCAGACACCATCCTGCTGGCACCTTGCTCTTGAACTTCCAGTTTCCAGAACTGTGAAACAATTTCTGTCATTTTAGCCACTCAGCTTCTGGCATTTTGTTATAGTAGGCTGACCTGACTATGACAGCCAGTAATTCAATGGTTTTGGAGGAACATGTATGATGGGAAAGAGCAAGAAATGACATTGAGGAGGAAGCAATGACTACACTTAAAAGGTCTTGAGTCCCATGGTTGAGCTTTTTTCTAGAGGCAATAGGTGAGTCATTTAATGGTTTTAAGCAAAAGAGTTAGTGATATGGTCAACTTGACGTTGGGAGGATCATTCTGTGAAGGGAAGGACTGAAGCAGATGATATTGGAGGCAGGAAGATCCATTTGGTGGCTGCAGCAGGAAGAGAGGGGAGCTCTGATGAGGGCCTGAGTTAAGGTGGAGGTCGTGGGGGTGCAGAGAAGTGGCTAGGTTTAAGATTTGACCTGATGAGAGCTGTAGCTCTGAGTGGATTAGTGGGAGATATGGGAAGACTCTTGAAGATACCAGGAACAGTCTGAGCCAGCCTCACTTTGGAGGAAGCCTACTTCTGCTCCAATATGCTTGTTTCTGTGACTCTCCCCTGTTAAAACCTTCCCAACCTTGAGGTCTCCCCACCTTTACAAAATGTCCCAAGACTGATAGAAGTCATTGCTTATTGTGTTGCACTTTCTCCCATTTCTGTAGTCCTAACAGTATAATTTAGCTCTTAATTATCTATTTTACATATGGTTATCTGATATATCCTGCTAGTTATATTATAAGCTCCTTAAGGACAGGACATGTCTTAACTTTCTTCTTGTAATTATCAAGGCCAACACATCATTGCATGTGCCAGGGCAGCTGTTCTCAGCCCCTTTCTCTCCGTGACACTCGTGAAAGGTGATGGTCACATACATACCCCTCATCCAAAATCTAGGTGTTACTGTAACTCCCCAATTTCCATTTCACTCAAGAAAGCCAGTCAGAATGATCACAGGCTCCATTGGGATGACTTTAAGCAAGATCTAATTTACAAAGAAGAAAGTAAATCATCCAATACCTTCAGTAATGGTTCTATTGATGGTAACAAATTACTTCATAACTGGTGATGTCAGTATTAAAAACTGTACCAAGAGAGTAAGTTCCTCAAGGGTGAATAAGGCTGTGTCTTAGTCATCCTGGTAAGGCCAGTGTCAGCACCATGCACGCCGGCCATAGGTATAAGCGCTTGTGGAACCACAGGGTAGAGGCCCAAGGATAACTGAGGCTGGAATGCTACCTGAAGCAACAGGCATCTCTGTTCATAAAGGCTGCACTGTTGTATTCAAAGTTCCAACAAAAAATGTTTTCTGATTTTAACAACTTTTCTGGAAAATGTGTAATTTCTGGGAGTCTGATGTTGTACCTAGAAGAGTTTATTTTCTGAGAACTAATTTCAAAAAGGAGAGAATTTTTCTCACTGTAAGACAGTGGTGAGGATTGATTGTATTAAGGTTGTCGTATGTCTGTAAGGGGTAATAACAGGTTTTCTGAGAGAGAGAGAGAGAGAACAATTATTTCTTGTTTTCCCCCCTACCAAAATTAAAAAAAAAAAGAAAGGTCTGAAATGGTGAGCATAAGAAAAAGAGCTGGAGGTTCTGTCCTTTTAGCAGGGTTTAGATTTCAGTGATGAATTTCTACATAGCTGGTGTGTTTTGGCAGTTGTACAGGAAGAAGATGGTCTGGGCCATTTTGCCTGTCCTTTCACATGTGAGGGCAGCTTGTAGCTCGTCTACAATGAAGGAGATTGAGTCAGGAGGCAAGCTGAAATGACAGCTAATGGGGAAAACCCTAACATGAACCCCATGGAGCAAGGAAAGACAGATTGTTCTAGAAGTCCTGATTGAGAAATCTGTAAAACAGAAAGAGTATGAGTTGATAATTTTCTGGAAGGCAGATCACAGAGACCAAAGCCTCACAGGAAGTGTTATAGACACTTCTCAAGCTCCTGCTTGAACAACCCTGAGGATGGGGTGCTCAGTGTCTTGAGAAGTCAATAGCAGGAAGTTAAAATCCTGAAGGCTAACCACCCATAACTGTTTGGGGGTCTGAAATAGCCCAGGAGGACCACGTATATTTTAAAATGTTATCATTTTAAAAATGAATTACATTATAATAATTATAACAGAAAGGACTGTAGAATAAACTGGGAGTGGATAAGATCCTGATGCTTCTGAACTTGAAGAGAGTTGGGGTAAGAATGGGGTGCACTCAACAGTAATTAACAAGAGTTGAATTTGGGTGTAAGGAAGGGTCTACAAAGTACCTATGTGTTGTATTTTTCAGCACCTGGTTTGTAAATACACTGCACTTCCACATACATTCCTTCATTTATTTCATTCTCAACAATCTCCAGAACTATTGCTGTTACTTACATATTTTACACATGTGGAAATTGAAGCCCAAAGCATTGGGTGATTTGCTCAGAGTCACCATGCAGATGAGGCTGAATTGCAAAACAGCTCTCTGGACTCCAGATACAGCAGGGAGTGGGTCTCTGTATAGTGTTCGATACATAGTAGGTGCTTAGTAAATATTACTTAGGTACTGCACTGCCTTTTACTAGTTCTTTACTGTATACCAGTACTTGAGAGTGAGTGATAATGAGGAACTCCTCAAGGACTGGAAGATGAAAGAAATAATGGATTCTGTCAGCCGTGGGTTGGTGTGAGCCATGTATTGACATAACAAGGAAATGATTTGTGATTAGGCGGCAGAGGAACAGAAGGTTGGCAATTTGCCAAACTCTAACCAAGGCAATCTAGAAATAATAAGGAGGCCAGGCAGAAAAATGAACTTAGTTTGGTATATAATTTTATTATATCTGATTTGAAGAAAGACTATATGACTGAGTCAGGATGCAGAGGATCTTAATCTGAGTGGACTGAACTAGGTTTCATTACAATTGGTTTTATTTGCAATCTATGTATTATTTTTAGCATTAAAAAATTCTGAGAATGGATTCATGGGTGTGGTCAGACCACCAAAGGGGATATTGAACTACAAAGTTCCAGGCTTTATCACATAATAAGGGGCCCTGAAAAACCAGAACTAGGGGATGATACTCATAAAAGTCCTGCTTAGAAGAGAGGGTATCCCATCAGGCCACTGTGAGGGGCCACATGCCTGGCAGAGATAGAAGCAGCAAGATAACAGGTCTGATACCATGAAACATAGAAGTGTATCTTATCTGTTCAAACCAAGAACCCTCTGGAATAAGGCTTTCCATGCACTCTCTTGGGAGTTCTTGCTCGAAGCTGATGTGAAGTGTTCTACCACCTGGTGGTTACATTAACATAAATTGGTAAATTGGGATTTTGTAAATTTCTGTGCATACACCTCTGTGAGCCTGCAGAACTGAAGACAAAACCTTGCTGTTGGTGAATTCAGCACTCATTGTCAAGATGTGAGTGGCTGGTCAACCAGCCAGCCTTCTGACGAATGAAAACTGCTTCCATTGCAAACCGCAAGGCTGTTTCTACAAAGAAATTGGTGAAAGTTATCCTGTGCTTGCTATTCATAATGAGGTTGTGTTAACAGTTGTAATAAAAAGAGATCACTCTGTTATTTCACTGGTTTACAAGTGGAGAAATCACCCAACCATAAATCTAACGCAGCGCTGGTCCATGGTCACACCGACCTAACTGCTGGACCAGGTGCCTTGACAACCCAGACTTTAGTAGTGATGACTGGTATGCATCTCTTGGGCTCAAGTTTCCCACCACGTGGTCGAGTTGGTGTAAATATCATAGTGGTATGCTTAGCAGGAATTAAAACTGTAACAGTTCATATTTCTTCCAAATTATTTGCAACAATTTCCCTAAATTGTGACCAATTGTGCCCTAGCACATTATCTGGCACATAGGAAGTGCTCAGCTGGTTTGGCAGAGCTGAATGCATTGCTGCTTTGCTGTTAGAAGTGAAGTGCCTCCAAGTCCTTATATTCATCCATTCTTGTCCTATATGTGACAAAAAACGTTTCCGATGGGAATGACCTTCAGGTGCAAAATGTGGTTTCAACACAAAATCTTCTGTGTTCAGCTTTGTTTTGTTTTTCTACTTCCAAGGCACAGAGACATGCATATTTTGCCTCAATAATAGGAATTTTTATAAGGACACAGAGGGACATGGTACTTGCCATTTCACAGCTAGGCACCAAGGAAGTTTAGTGCCACTCATGACTGAGCAGGCTGCCACAGTAACGGGACCTGAATCAGGCATCCATCCATCCCTGCTTTCCTATCTAATGACACCGCTGTCCTGGAGCCTCAGTTTCTGTTGTGGTTCTATATGCCCAGCTATAGCTGCTCCATCTTCTCTGCCACCTCCCACTGCCCTCTTTGCTGTTCTCTTGCACTCTGGATCATGACCTTTGCAGACTCCTGGATGCTTCCACTGCCCGGCTTCTGCTTCCATTGAGACTGATCTAGAGAGATTATGTAATGGCCTTGGGTTGACACTCTTTAGTGCAGAGTGCTTCTACGGGGTTCTCAAGCTAACCCAGCTCGTAGTTATTGACTGAGACCCCAGTCTCTGATCCCATTTGCTTGTGGCTAGGATGATGAGGTCACATAAGACAAGGTCTGAGACTTGTGGGTAAGAAAATATGGGTGGCTGCTTGAAAGTTGGTGGGAGAGGTTGAGGAAGGCATTTATAATTCAGAGGCTGTCACTACTCCCACCAAAGAATCAGCGTTGCTTCAGACCAAAGCTTTGCCATATCTGATTCCATTCCAGAAGGTAATGTGCCGCCGAGTACATGCAGATTTAGGTATCATTACTGAGAAGCTGTGTCTTTAATTATAGACTTCATGCTGATAATTACCACACCATATGTTCCAACACCAGAACTAAAGCTGTCGGTTTCCACTTTCATTCAAATGTGGCTCCCATTGAAGGTTTCCCATAGGACCTGCTGCCCAGTGTGTAGGTGATGATGGCTCCCTAAAAACCTTTGGATCGCATCAAGGGTTTCATTTTCTTCTGTAATTACCTACTTTGGGACTGAGAGAAGAACTGAAAAGCTGGGAGGAAACTGTTCAGCTGTGAAGTCCATATGTGATGATTTGCTACCAAAATGATAATAATGACAATAAAAATAATATTTCAGCCTTGACATTGCCCATTTAGAATGTATGAAATCCTTTAGAAAAAGTTTTTCCCTTTGAAAACTCCTCAGTCACCTTTTAGGGATATCTTTTCGGGGCTAAAATCCTGCAGGAATTGTTCACTGCCTTGAGGGATGACTGGGCTCCTCCCAACCTCTGAATTCAAGGCTTACCTCTGGGGACTCACTGGACTAACTCTGGCTACTAGGCTACGTGAATGAGAAATGGGCACACCCTTCCTTGGCAGATGTAGTTAAAACTGATGCTCAGGGCCAAGGGGAGACTCTGCATTTCATACAGTATGATGACTGGGTGGAACTGTCCAAACTCAGGTGGCTCTAATCTTATTCCATCTGTGTCGAACCACGTCAGAGTTCTGGTAAACCTAAGGCTGCTAGAATGTACCTTTTTTCCTGCATTTGGCTGATATGGAGGGTGCACACAATTAAAAAAAAAAAAGGTTATCTTTGTTCTGGGTTGGTCAACTCTTTCAGCTTGGGGCAGGATATTATATGCCGTGACTGGTGAGATAAGGGTGGTAGTTGCTTAGATTTTCCTTCTAGAAGTCTCCCAGCCTTACCAAATTGCATGTTATTGGCGAGTATGATGATTATTCTGTCTCTCAAGGTCTTGGCCTTCTCTGGTTCCAAGAAAGTCTCCCTCCCTTACCCCTCAGGCCTCTGGATGGTAATGGTTTCCAGCTGTTGCTGGTCCTTGAGCATGCTTCAACAGCCCCCGTTGGTTCCCTTAACCCTGTCTACACCACTGCAAACAGTCCTTCACCAAAAGGCCTTCTCAAACGTCACAGCAGATGACATCATCTGTCTTATTCCAGAACCTTGAGTGAAACATCTAGTCTGTAGACATCTGCATCACAAGATAGTTAGGTTTCAAAAGTAGATAACTTCCATTTCCATTTCTAAGATTTATCAGTATAGTAATGTTTTAGGCTTATCAGCTTAAAATAATTTCCTTAAATTTTAATAGTGTGTTTATAGAAAGCTACCATTTTATTCCCAGTTTTGATTATGGCCCAAATAAAATGAATACCTTATGGCCCTGACCAATGTGACTTGGTTGGTTGGACCATCATTCTGTAAACTGAAAGGTGTCTGGTTTGATTCCTGGTCAGGGCACATGCCAAAGTTGCAAGTTGGGTCCTGGTTGGGGTGCATACAAGAGGCAACCGATTGATGTTTTTCTCTCCCCTCAATGTTTTTCTCCCTCTGTCTCTCCTTCCATTCCCCTCTCTCTGAAATCAATAAGCATGTCCTCAAGTGAGGATAAAAAAATAAAATGAATACCTGATGAAAGCTCATTGTAATTCAATCCCTAAAGGCTTGATGTTCTTTAGCAAAACTTTTTCACCAATAAATCTTTTCTTAATACAAACTAATCACCTATTTAATTCATAGTTGTTAGATATTGCATTTATAATTTCATGTTATGAAAAACATAAAAAGAAGAAGAAAAATTCAAATTTTGCAGGAAAATCGAATAATGGTAGCAATACAGCAAAAGATGAGACAAAAATAATGTGAAATTTCATGAATTAGTTATTTTCCATTCAGAATTTCTAGACATCATGACAGGACTGAACTAACATCATATTTGCAAATCCATACTTCACAGTTCCAAGTTTTCAGGACTTACTTCCGCTTAGGACTCCTTTCCTTTCCATGGGCCTCAGCTGCCCCCAGGGGCCCTGCCTTTGCTCCCTGTTGAAACCAATTCATGCCTAGTTCTGGCCCATCCTCACACTTTTTCCTCTCAAGCTTCATGTCTTAATCCAGCTTAGTCATAAATGATGGCAGTGTCTCCACTCCAGTCCTCCTGTGTACTGGTCTCTTCCATCATTCACTGCCATGAATGCACGTTCTGTAAGTGAATCACTCACTTTCCCCACCAGCATCCCTCCACGTCCCCACATGAACTATGAAGAGCATCTCACTAATCTCTTGGTCAAATGAAGTCTAGTTTGTCCTTTCAACAGGGTTGTTGTTTTTTTTCCTCACTTCCTACAACCCCACAGCAGTGGGTGCAGGATTCTGCGTGTTTCCCATTCCTCACTCCAATTCCAGACCACTGTCCAATGGAATTATAATATTTTTGTCACCACTTGAGCGTCGGCCTGTGAGCTAAGTGTCGCTGGTTCGATCTTCCAGTCAGGGTACATCAGAGAAGGAAAACTCTGACTCCAAAAAACCTCCGCTGCCTTGCGGCATACCTCTTCAGGGGAAAGGCTAAGGGAGTAAACCCTGACAGAAAATCCGGAGCCGGAGTCCCTAAGGCGGTTTGACGTTGTAGTCAACACCGGCAACTCCTGCGGCGCACCTGAAGCCAAGCTGTATTGACTCCGTCTTTCCCTTGGACCCTTCAGCTGCGAAGAGAGGGGGGGTCTGCTGCATGGGCAACAGCAGACCCTCCATATCACCCTGCCCAGGCTCTGTAGCTTCAGCGTCATCGCAAGATGTCGATTCAACACGGGAGGAGACAGATACGATGTCACTCCCGAGTCGGACTGCACAGCCATTCTCGGCGGTGCAGATAGACTCTTAAGAGGCTACACCATCGTCTCTTGAGACGGACGGCTGCCGACGACTCAGCCACTCAAGGACAAGGATATAAAACAGACCAAAGGACTTGGAATTATTCTAAATGGATGTTGTTCTAGGCTGAATAATAAACTCCAAAGATTCCAGGTCATGATCCCTAGAACCTTGGAGAGTTACCTTTTATAGCAAAAAACAAAACAAACAAACAAACAAAAAAATGGGACATTGCAGATGAGATTAAGTTAAGGATTTTAGGAGAAGAGATCCTGGGTTATGTAGGTGGGCCCGAGATGCAATCATCAGCATCCTTATGAGAGGGAGTGTCAACAGCTCAGGGAGATCTGAGACAGAAGAGGAGGGCAATGTGACCACCGAAGCAAGATGCTGCACTGCTGCCTTTGAAGAATGAGGAAATAAAACTCTAGAAGGTGGAAAGAGCAAGGAAACAGATTTCCCCCTCGGGCCTCTGGAGGTAGTTTGGCTCTGCCAACACTTTGATTTCAGCCCAGTGAAACTGATTTTAGACTTCTGACCTTTAGAACTGAAAGAAAATAAATGTGTGTTCTTTTAAGCCACCGAGGCTGTGGTAATTTGCTATGGCAGCCATTGGAAACCAACACAGAGTTCTTGGATAACTTCTAATGGGGAAATTTGGGAGGTAGGTTGGATGAAAGAGAGATGGTAATTGAGCTCTTCTGAAGCACTGCAGCTGAGTTAATCTCTCTAAAAAGAAAACACCAATCATATTCTGAATCCTTCTTAAAACCATCTGTAGCTTATTCATTTATTTATTTATTTTTGCTAACTGTTCAAAGGCCTAATTTCCTCCAACTTCTGGCCACACTTCTCTTTCAGCCCCATTGTTCCCTGCTCATCTTTTTACACCAAACCCAGGCACACACTCCCCTGCCCCTTGCATCCCACATGCAATTCCATTGCCACCTCTGGACCTTTGGTCATCCTCCCCCTTCCGCCTCGTTGCCCTCCCTCTGCCTGACCGTCCATGAATGGCTCCCCATTGCCTACAGATTAAGATGGTATTTAACATGGCATTTCTCCCCCTAGTTTTTCCCTGGCTACATTTTCAGGCTCCTTCTCTGTGCTCCCTGCCACACTTCATGCTTCAAACACCAGAGCAGCCTTCGGTTCCTTCCTGCACAGTATATAATTTCCCATCACTGTCCCTTTAGCCTGAAACAACGCCTGTTTCTTTGGGCTAACTCCTCTTCCAAGACTCAGTTCAGGCAGAGTTGTGGGTAAGCTGAAAAACCCAAGGTATGTTCCAGAAGCCGGGAGCGCCAGGCCAAGCTAAGGCACTTGATGGAATTTGAAAAGGGGAACTCTCCCATCCCTTCAGCAGTGGCGAGGTGCCTTTGCTCCCTAAGGTTGCCATAACAAATTCCCACAAATCCAGTAGGTTAAACAGCACAAATAAATTATCTTACACTTCTGTAGGTCAGAAGCCCAACACAGGGTTTCACCGGACTAACATCAGGGTTTCTGCAGTCTGTGTTCCTTTCTGAAGGCTCTATCCACCTCCTTGCTCATTCAGATTGTTGGCAGAATTCTATTTCTTGTGGCTGGAGGACCACGGGCCTCTTTTTCTTGCAGCTCTCAGACAAGGGCCATTCACAAGTTCCAGAAACCACTCACATTTCTTGGCTTATGGCCCTGCTCCCACGTCTCCAAAGCCAGTAGTGATGGGTCATCCTCTCTCAACCTACTAAACTCTCCTCCTTTTTCTTCCCTCTCCTCTATTTGCCCCTCTCCCTTCTGCCTCCTTCTTCTGATTTTAAGGAAAATCTTTCCTTCTCAAGGTTCTTAATGTTAATTACTTTGAAAGTCCCTTTTTCCTTGGGAGGTGACATATTCACAGGTTCTAGGAGGTCATAATTCTCCCTACCACAGTAGGGTTGGGACAAGAGATCAGTGAAAGCCTAAGATCACTTGATTTGAAATTTTTGTCCACAGAATTTATATTTTATCATTTTCCTTTGTATTAGCTTCTTATTTAAATTCCTAACTTTAGCTTTGTATTTTAAATCCAAGTTGTACGGGAAGGGACTGAACTCTTTCTGATTCATTTAGTGGGTACTTTCAGAAATGTTAGATGTGCAAATACCTCTTATGGCATTTACCTGAAGGTCTTATGCAAGGAGGCATTCACAGGTGTGACAGTTATGGAAGAGGGCCTGGAAAGCCATTCAGAAGGTGACTAAAAACCAATAAAGGAAATTCCATTATTTAAAATGTAAAACATTAACTAAAGATTTAATGAAATTAAATAAATCTTTGAGAAAGAAACCCACTGTGTGATGGATAGCCACAGAAGAAAGAAAGAAGGGATTTTTTCTTACAGCAAATTAAAAAACTAGTAAACAAAAACTATGTTAGGAGAAATGTTTATTCTTAAGATTATCATCCAATAAAAATTTATATTTTTCTATAAACATTATAAAACAAAAACAAATGAGTTTATTATTTGTTACATTTATTAGTACGCATGAATTATTTGCTGTGCTAATGTTTATTTACTAAATTATTTCCTTTGAGGAAATTATTATGATTCCCTAAATATAGCACCTTTATCTTTAAGGGGTTTAGAAAATAATGTACTTTAATTTTCTGCCCTCTAGTGATGAAAATGATGCACTCACGTTTTTATATTGAATGAACTATTTGCTTTAGTATCAGCAAGTAAAACTATATTAGAGAACTTGGGGACAGAAAATATGGTGAAGTCAGCTATAATCAATGTGCTAAACTTTAGTACAATAAATACTATTTTTGTTGAGCAAACATTTTTATTCAGAGTCTGATGAATGACTTAAAATTGTTAAATAGAAGCCAATGTTTCTATGACATATCTTTATAATTAGAGGGTGTATACTACAGAAAACTCTAGTTACAACCATAAAATTGATAGTTTTAATATTTTAATCACAAGTATCATAGTTGAAGGAATTTTTAATCTTAAAAGTGACCCTTAATTTTGTATTCATATAAATCTTAAATCCAAGCAATAGTCAGTTAGATAACCAGCCTGAGAGCTTAAGCCAGAGATGAAAGTAACCAAACTAGCTGATGGTTATAATAGGGCTAAATAAAGCAGAATTGCTAGATTTAATTAAGTGTGATATTAAAAGCTTTTGGCATTCTAATTACTGACTGCATCATCGCTTTCACTCTATAAACATTTCAGCATTCCTAGTATACAAGAATGTATGTACCATTAATTTCTCATTAACAAATCTATTGTCTCTTCTGTGCTAGACTCTTTTTGGTGCTAAATGACTGAATTCAAAGATTAAGGAGCTCATTCAACATGCCCCACTCCCAGGCATTGTTGGGGCTTTGGGTTTCTGCCTCCTGAAATGGGGACATGAAGGCTTAGATGGGAAAGCATGCTCCGGGGCTAGCTATTCCTGTGGCCACTATTCATTGGCCATCTCAACAGTTTTGCAGTGCCTAGCTTTCCTATGCACAGTGAGAATGGTCCCTTGAAAGTGTATAAATTATCCACCGGCCCCTCTGCAATTAGTGGGGTGGGGGGGTGGAGATAGCACTCTATCCAAATGTGATAGAATATGATTTAGGGACCGGCACACTCTCTTGTTGGCTCTCATTCATTGCACATTTGTTGCCTACCAGATTCTACATCAACGTTTCTCCATCTTCCAACAGCCTTGTCAGGTGGGTGTTAACGTCTCCACTTATAGAGGAGGTAACTGAGAAGAGAAAGACTACCCAAGGGTGTGCTTGGAACCCAGGTCCGTCTAGCTCCTAAGCGTGTCATCTTTCTATCACTTAATGCTGACATTACTTTTTTAAAATAGAAACTACTGATATCTGCTTTAATTTAGGGTTTAGGAACAGAAAATTTCAATGGTATTATATTCAGTGCATTGGGGAAAACATAGTGCATCACGAAAGTGTGGGAAGTAGAAAACCAAAATTCTCCTCCCAACAAAATAAACCAATAATTAAAAAAAAAAACTAGAAGACAACCCCAACCCATCTAAGGTATTTTATTTCCATTTAAGAGATTAGGAAATTGAGGCTCAGAATAAAAAAAACAAAATATTTTAAAAATTTTCCCAGAGTCAATTGCTAACTGCAAACAAGTTTGGGATCCAGCACAGGATTGGCTGGCCCACACCATTTCCACTATATCACATGCACTTTTATCTTAAATTGCCACATAGCAAATGTAGCCTGCTAACTTCTGGGTATATAAAAAGATGGAATAATTTTAATATCATAGTATAGTTTAAAGAAAGTAAAAAAATTTAATTTATTTAGAAATCTTGGTTCTGACTATCCACTCTGTTTAAACAATTTCCATGATCATGTTTCAAAATAGGAGGAAACTCTCCATAGGTTATGACTTCTGATTAGAAGACTTCCAGAAGTAGTTGTTCTCTTTAGCTATCCAGTTATTTGGCCACTGGGGCTTTCTCTAAAGGCAGACCTTGTCGGCTACTCCATCTTTTTACAGGGTAATGGGAAGAGGATTTCTTCTGAGGAGGAACACTGTTTTCTCTTGGAAAGTCTTGATAAGAGTTGGGGACAGAGGACATCCCAGCAATGGCAGGACCAAGGCTTCACAGCAGAGTGGATGTGGCTCTCCTGAGACTGGGCAAGAATTCTTCTGCTTTGCTCTTCAAAGAGAGGAAGAGACGGGAAGAGAAAGAGAAAGGATGTGGAGCTGGTAAGGTAGAGTCTAGGACAACCAGAAAGGAGAGCGAAACTCTACAGTGGTGAGTAGCCAACAGATACTTGAAGAGCAGTGGTGTTTGGGGTACCTGTTGAGACAGTTTATGTCTCTTCTAAGAAGCTTTGGTGAGTCGAGGTTACTCTTATATCCTTTGGGGCATGGAAACCTTCTCCTATAATCCTCCTCATGGCGCTTTCTAGACAGCCCCTATGGACCTTCAGAGTTGGCACTGAGCCAGACCCTGCCGGCCTTGCCTGCTTTTCACCTGCTGACTCTTCACCAAAGTTGAGACTAGATGCAAAGACAACATGGTCTTGTGTAATAGATCTTATGACCAGAATAGGGCAGTGATAAATCCACCTGCTTAAAAAACAAACAAACAGATCTCACTGAAAGGAAACACTGAAATTTAGAGAAAATGTGCTGAATAACATTCAAAGTAAGAGGTAAGGAGAGAGATAAGTCATAGACAAGGTTTTGTAAACCATTCAAAACTGGCACAGGAGCAAGATATAATGACAGCAGGGATTTCCCCTATCTAGATACTTGCCAGGGCTCTTTTCCTGCCAAGAATGGAGCATTTGAAAATGTATTGATTTTTTTCTTAATGACAATTTGATCTCTCAAAAGCCATTACAAGCAATAAGAGAAAATGTTGCTACTAAATTAATTCTGGTCGATGAGAAAGCTTGTGAGTGGCAGATCTAATGAACTGCAAATGTGCCTCTCTAATGCTGCCTCCCGTTCCACTTGGTATGAAGACTGAGGGTTTGGGTTGGGGTGGGAATAAGAATGGCACTTTTGGAGCTTGGAGCACTTTGCTAGCAGGGGATGGCGGTGGGGGGTTGGGAGTGCCACTGAAGCTAACCAATGACACATGGTAGCTCTAAAAACAGGAGTCCAAGCAAGGGGTGGAGAGACCCTACATGGGAGAAGAAAGAATGATCAACACAATCTTAACTTATTTAATATGTAATAATAGTAATACTAAAAAACAAGGAGCAAACCTTGCTTTATCTCCTTTCCTCCTGCCTACCAAAAAGGCTCTGTTGCCTGGACCCAGAATTTTAACTGTGCCAAAGGAACTATGGTTGAGGTATATTGTGGCCTGGCCTACCTGGTGTAGGCAACACAGGAAATTATCCACTGTTTACTTTCACAAGAGAATGCATTCTGAGTTCCAATTAGTCAACTTTCCAATACATTTTTGGAATGCTGTCAAGTTATAAATTGGGAACTGTCTGTAACTCTCCTGTGTGCCAATGCACAAAATCCTTTTTAAAATGCATATTAAGAAATCATTCAACAAAAAACTTGAAATTCATGTGTACTAGAAAAAGTAATTATATTTATCAAATTTTAGGGGAGCATGGAAGATGCATTGATTGAGCTGGTATTTCTGGATGAATAGTTAAAGGAGACTGACTCAATGCAAATTATAATTTCAAAATTCTGAATGATACATCTATTTTAGTTTTAAGGGTTTCCTTATGTGGCTGTAGGACTGAATTTAGTTCTGCACTCTTAGAAAGTCCTTGATTTTTTTTTCTTCATAAGCTTAACATACATCAATCTCTCTCTCTTCTCACTTCTCTCATTGGCTCCCATTCCTGTATGTTTTGGCTTAGACTTTCCCATAGTGCTGAGCTGTGGTTGTCAAAATCATTTGTAGTGGGTTAAAATTTTTACAAGGGGATGTAAAATATTAAATGTTATGTTTTATCCCATTCACAAGGCTGGGTTTCCAAACCTTATATTAAAGAAATAGAAGACTCATTACTAATTTCTAAATTGTAGTTTTTGTTATATTCTTTTTATTCTATCCATTGGTATTCTTTTACATCTGACACCTGCTGATAATCTATTTGTCAGTTAAAGTTGAAATCTATACTGTCTATTGATGGAATTTGCTATTTCCAAGCAAGTAAGAATGTTATTCTCCCAAACATATATATTTTTTTATTTAATAAGACTACACCTCATTCTGTTAGAGGCATAAATAACCTTTTTCCTAAAATCTTCTGAGAAGACAGGGTCATAGAGACTGAAGAATGTTATAAAATGATATCTTTAACAACTACTTCCCAAACACAATGTCAGGACAGTATGTTTGGTGGGGGGGCAGGGGGGACGGTCAAGGCCAGTGCTGGGGTGCTGGTGGTTCTGTAGCATATTCTCCACTCAGGGTACACCTAAAGCCTTGGGTCACATTATTTCAGAAAGTGATTGTTTAAATCTTCCAGTTGCAATAAGAGGGGTCTAACGTTTTAGGAGAACACGGTTTTTCATAACTGACCTCGAGCTATTTTAGCTTTTATTTTCTTTTTTTAGTTGTAGTTTCAGATGCTCTCTTCCATTCTTCTCACTCTTTTTCCTGTCCAGTGTCTCCATATCGGCTTTTGCACACATCTATTATAGCACTTAATAACATTGTGTTATAAATCTTTTGTTCAAATAATGTTTTCTTGTGCACCCTTCCTCCCAGCTAGAATGTAAGCTTATTCTTACATGCAGAAACCCTACTTTATTCATTTTTTTAGCATAGCATTTCATTCCCAGTAAGTACCTAATAGATGTTAGTTAACTGAGAAAAATAAAAAAAGACAAATTATTTTCCAAGGAAAGGTAACATTGATTTATTGGTACCTATTAACTGCATTACAGTTTTTGTCAGAGAAGCAAGAAGATACCAGGGTTCTAAGAGGTAAGAATGAAATAGAATGTATAAGATGTTATTGCACTTATGAGGAGAGAAGCTAATCTCTTTTACTTGGATGAGCAAGTGTTATTCAGGAAGGGCAAATCCACAAAGAAGCCCCGGGTGATCACCTTCAGCTGTTGGAGAACAGTGTGCCATCTTCAATGATGGAAGGGCAGCGGTAGAGCAGCCTGGATGGAAGGAGAATTCTGAAGTGCAAAGTGGGAAGGCAGCCAAGAAAGATCTTATCACTCTACAGTTCTCTCTTGATTTAGTCCAGTTCTGCCTAAAGTCTTTTTTCCCCCAAGTTCTGTTTTAGGGCACAGTGGGTTGGAAAACCGTAGACAATGACAGTTTGTGTCTGTGCTTGTATGTTTTCAAATAAAGTGGCTGGAGGTGGGAAGCAAGATGGCAGGACAGATGGTCCAGCCTGGGATGGCTGTGAGGAGTTGAGCTGGGCAGTCCTCCTCCACCTCCTGTTCTCCTGACACGTTTGATGCATCTGTCATGGTGTAAAAAAGGTGGGAAAAGCAGTCAAGGTTGAAAGCAGAAATATAATGATACTACACTGAACTGTGACTGCTAAAGCCCACTTACTTGAAGTGTAAGAAAATGCTGGACTTGGATAACACGCTGGCATAAATAGTCTTATCATGTCTTTGTTGTAAACTTGAAGTCCTGGAGTCAGATACACATGTTTGGTATATGACTGTGTGGTGGGGTGGAGGGTGAAGGCTGCATGTTAGAGAATACTGAAAATTGCCAGCTATGTTTAAACAGGGCAGAGAATCAGCCCCTGGAGTCTACACTCCTCCCCCATGGAATTCCCGATCTGTGGAATTCTACCATGAGGATTGTAGAGATGAGAGCAGCCTTCCCGTGAATTTCCACCTTTGGGATCCTGATGACACATGGCTGGACTGTTGGAGAACTGGAATGAAAGGGAGAATTTTTTAAGCCCAATATTTTAGTTCTTGCTGCAAGAGCCTGTTTAGAAAGCAGCCCTGAGCCTCCAGGTTTTAGTGGTCTGGGGAGGAAGGCACACAGAGCTACTTGTTTGGTCCTAGATTGAAATAGAAAGCCATGCCTGAGTTGAAGAAACAGTGCGTGAGTCAAGGCCTTTGCAACCTGCTATGAGGCTTGCGTTGACAATTGCTCTCTGGATAAAATATTACTAGAATGGAAGCAAGTGCCTCATGGATAAAATTTGAACCTAATTGCAAAGATTGTGTGACATTCATTAAATAAAAGCAGACTTCAGCAGTCCAAAGTTGTATCAGTCCAGTGTTAGCTCCTTCGGAAAACTATTTCCGCCCTTATTAAATTAGTAAATGTGTGTTCTTTTTACTTTGAGAAAAGAATCTTTTAAAAATTAATTATGCTGTTTAACTTTTTGCTATGTTTACTGGTATTTTTTCCTTTGTGAATTTCCTGTTGTTTGGTTTTGGTAGATTTTCTATTGGTATTGCTTTGTATATTTTTATCCTTATTGAGTTGTAAGAGCTCTTTCTACATGGAAGACATTAAGCCTAGTTTGACATATATATATATTATATACTATAATCTCCTCTCCTTACACTGGGTTTGTTTTTTTACCTTTTAGTTAAATTTATAGTGTTGTGTCATATAGAAGCTTTACAGTTTTAATAATCAAATAATCTATTCTTTTTATAAATTCTGTTTTTACATGCATAGTTATTTTCTGGTAGCTCTTTTACTATATCTTTCTAGCTTGCAGTATATATTAATTTAGATTATTGCCTTGTCTCAGATAGTATATGGGGGGACATTATCTCATTAAAATGGTCAGTCAGCTTTCTTCCTAAGGCTCCTGTGTCTGCCCTTCACAGTGAGATATAATAATAATAATAGTAATAATAATAATTATTATTATTGTTACAAATGACCCGACTCGCTTTTGATACCAGCAGCATCTTTTAGTAGAACAATGAACAATTGCTAGTTTGTTGAAGCTTGCTGCCTCCAAGTCATGTTCAGATTATAAAAAATGAGACAATTTAGTTTAACAGGCAGACTTCTTTTAGTGAAGATTAAAGAGAATCTGCACAGCTTTCTCTGAAAGGTGATCTGCCCGAGAGAAATGATAATGATTGAAATAAAAGGCCTCTCTTGCATCTTCCGTGGGCCCTCAGCTCAGTTCAATCCTAATTAAAGAAGTCCAAGAGAGTCTTTGCAGAAGGAGCTGATTATAACCACAGCTCCATATGGAACACATTGAGGGTTAGCTTTGCAGCTGCTGAGCATTATTGCATGAAATGCACACTAGAAATGTCTCTATACAAAGCATACATTGAAAAATGGTTTATTAAGTGTGACTGTATGGGAGTCTTTTAGTGTTTTTTTGTTGGTTTTTTTTATTCCTGGAGGCCCCCTTATTCCTTTAAGCCTTGGTTATGCATTTTTTATGCATTGGTATTGTATGAAACCTTTTGAGTTGCTGGAGTGCCCTAGTAATCCGTGATAGAGGCATGGTAATTGGTTTTATATCTTTATCTTTGGGCAGTGGGCTTGGATTATTATTGACTGGGTGAAGATCAAATTGAAAATCCATTGGCTTCTAGGTCACATATAGCTAGGGGACTGGTGAAGTGATGAGGGTAAGAAGCCAAAGGGCATTGGGGGTGATCACAATTATCATTGACGTCCACCCAGAACAAGTTGATGTGTTACTGGCATTCACAACAGAGATCGCGACCAGGGAGAACCAGAGATCTGCTTGTCATTTCAAAACTAGAATAAGATTTTAATGTTGCCTCAGCAGAAAAATAGAAATATTTTAATGCTTCAGACTCCCCCCCCCCCCTCTTATCAGTCTATGTAACTCACACCCAGTAGTGACCCAACACAGTAAAGACCAATGCAAAAGCAAACAGACAGACAGGAGAGAAAAAGCACCTGTCACCGAACTCTGAATGTAATGATCACATTCCATTTTGGCTAATATTCCCTGTTCCCACCTTCACTCCAATTCAACTCTTGATAGCAGTGCAGTAAGAATTGTCAGTCACAACTCCAAGGTAAAGTTGGCAGGGAGAGGTTTTCCTAGCTGGTTCAAACAGCTAAATTAGGTTCAGAGAGTCTAGTCTGAAAATATTCTGACCTTCGGGAGGAAGGGGTAATGGGATAAATAGGGGATAGCTTTTAGGGCAAACCTCATAAAAAAGCTGTTTATTTATAAGAATTATATAGCTGCTCATATAGTGTATCATCCAAAGGCAGAGAGATGGAAGGAAATGATAAACTGTATGGTAAATATTGAGCTACACATTACGAAGTACTAGGAGAAAAAGGAGAAAAAGACTGAGAATGGATAATGGGACAATTACTTATAGAGCCTCAACTAGATGCCAGTCACAGTTCTAAGTGTGTAGAATGTATTCATGAACAAAGCTGACAAAGACTTCTGTTTTTATGCAGTTCAACTCTTGTGGGTACAATATATTGAAAAGAGAGTGAGTTCTATAATATGGCAGAGGGCAATAAATGCTATGGAGAAAAGTAGAGCAAGATAATGGGGTACAGGAATGCTAGTGGGGGCAGATCAGGGTGAGAGCCTTCCGCCTGGTTGACAGGTGGCCATCTTCTTTCTGTATCCTCACATGGTGAGGACAGAGTGAGCTAGCTCTAGCTCTTCTTATATGGCCAATAATCACATCATAAGGACTCTGCCTTCCTGACTTTATGCAAACCTAATTCCCCCTTAAAGGGCCCACCTCCAAATAACCCTCATGTTGGCAGTGAGGGTTTCAAAAAGTGAATTCTGGGGGGACACAAACATTTATTCCTACTTGTAAATGGAGACCCAAATTGTCATTTAGATGAGGAAATGGCATTTCAGTGATTCCAGAAGCAGATAAAGGTGGCCTTCCCAGCATGTACAGTGATACATCAACTAAGTGACCCATCCCATTTGCAGGCAGTTTTTCACTGTGAACTATTTGAATGTGAGTGACTTGAACCACCTGCTGGTTTGCCAAAACCCTTACTTGTGCTGTCTGAGTCTATATTGTGGGAACTGTGCTTCTAAACCCCATGCTCTCTGTTGCAGCATTACTTGTTTGAGATCAAACAGATGCTGGATTTCTCCCTGAATCTACTGAGCCAGAACCTATCAGGATAGAGCTCAGTGGAACAAATTCCCTAGATGATGCTGATGTACATTCAGGTTTAGGAGACATTAGCCTTTCACTTGATGAACGCTTAGAATAAATGCCATTGAAATAATACCTTGAACCACTTCAGAGGCTTCTGAAAACAATATCAGGGAAACACTTGTCAGGACACCTAAGGACACCAATCAGAGCAGTGGCAAGGAATGGAGAAGTGGCTGAGAGAGATACATTTTTAGTAAGTCATGGACATGAAGTATCACTTGTTAATACCTAGGAATATGCAGACAACGTTGACTTAAATGTTATCTTCATCATGTAACTGATTCAGTCCATTAAAATTTGTTCCTAATTATATTTGTGTCCTTGGAAACTAAAACTTGAACTACTGAGTAAACACTCTTATTCTTTTACAAAAATGAATATTATGTTGGAATAAAAGACTAGATGAAATTTTATGGTTCTCAACAGAAAAACATTCAATGTAACTTGCTAAGTTAAATTTCTTAAAAAGACTATTTTAAGATATCTTTGACACTTATTAGCAAGTTTTGTGTTTTTTTGCAATTTAAAAAACTAGTTAGGGGTTACAGGTAGTTTTAAAAACATATCTTTGGGAAATAAAACACCTGGTGATATTTTAAAAAATATTATTTGAACAAATGTGAGAGGAAAGTAAAACCATCATCAATTCTCCAGAACCAATATATAATAAATATAATGAGGAATTAGTATTTGTGATTGTGGAAGGCTGTGTGTCAGACCTTCCTGGGGTTTTTCAAGGCGGCTTTACCCCATCCTCCTCAATCATGAATGAAAGGCTCAGGCTGTAAATTTAAAAAGATATTATAAAATTATATAAAGCGAATGTTATAAACTTACATGTTATAATTGTGATGCAGTTATGACATCTGGCACAAATAGAATATATATTTTACAAATATTCACAAATTTTTCTCTAACAAAGATTCTTCACACAGCCAAAAGCAGAGGCTGTTGGGTGATTATTCTTACAGTTTCTTAAATTGAAGGTAAATGTGGCTCTAAAATTCTATACTTTTAGCTCAAGTTGCTTGATGTAGGTCACCTCTATACTTCACTTTTTTGACTCACTAGGAAACAAATATCAGAGAAATTTCGAATTATAAGAGGCTTAATGATGATTATGATAATTATAATTATAATAAATAACATACAACACCATGTGCCAATCACTGTCTAAATACTTTCTGTATCTTTACACTTATTTAATCTTTACAACAACTCTACTCATTAAGTACCATTATTATCCTTATTATTAGGTGAGGAAGTTGAGACACATATAGGTCAAGTAACTTACGCAGGACACACAGCAAGTAAGAAGGAGGGACAGGATTTTAGAGATTATCCCTTTACATCCCCTTTGTGCATTCATCTCCATTTCCTTCTGTATCTCTTCCTGTACGGAGAAGCTGGAAGGGTAAAAACTACATTTCCCAGAGTACTCTGCAGCTGAGGTTCTGGGTAGACTCTGCCTTGAATCATTAGTTTCACAGACCTTAAGTAGCTTAGTGGCAGCTATTGGAGGTAGGAGCAGCTATTTCCTGGTTGCATCTAAGGTGGTGTGACCTTAAAAACAAAAATTTAGTGGCAGCTCCTCCAGAACTTTCAGAGATTTGTAAGAACAATTTCTATATTTATCTCATCCTGCTTTAAATGCCTAGGGTGGTTTGTTTCCTGCACAAATGACAAAATTGAAGCTGAAGTGAGATAAATATGATTTTCCCAAGGTTATCAAAAACCAGGACTAGAATTAAACTGTTTCAGCCTGGTAAGAGTTTCAATAATATAGTGGAAAGTTGGATTTGAGTTTTAAACTTAGGTTTGTCACTTAGGTTCTGAAAACTTGGTAGGTTTTTAAACATTTCCTCATTTGTAAGGTGGAGATTATAACACGTCCTTGTTAGGGTTCTTGTGAAGATGGAATGGTTTATTAGGAGTTAGTTTGGTGCTAATGACAGATCCAAAATAATAGTCACTTAAATAAGAGGAAAGGTGTCTTCTCTGTCATGCAAAAGTGCTGCTATGCAGTTCAGTCTTGATATGGTAGTTTTATGAGCTTCAGAGGCCCAGCATCTACCATGCTGCCTAACAATTGTCAACATTGAGCTTTCACGTGTCCTCTAAGATGACTACAGTCATGCACCACACAAAGACATTTCCATCAGCAAAGAACCACATGAAGGATGGTGGTCCCCTAAGATTATAATGGATTATAAGCAAAAGGTTTGTTTGTGATGTTGAAAGAAAAGGCCAGAATTGACTATGATGTTGAAGTTACTGTGAGCTCACAAATGGTTTAAATAGAGGAAGAGGCTCAGCATGGTATTTTCCCACTATGTGCCCAGATGAGGCAGGGGTCAAGTCCGTGAGTGAGGGAGCCAAGTAGCTGGCTTGTCCCACACCAGCCCATGCACACACATGTGCACTCACACTTACTTCCCTTCAGTTTTCTCTTTCCTCCCAGTCCCCTTTCTCTATCTCAATCATGCACTAGCTCTCTTTCTCTCTCTCTCTCTTTGTCCCTCCCTCCCTCTCTCCCTTTTATTATTTCTCCTCTCAAGCTTTCTCTCTCAGGGTCTCTTTGGATCTCTCCTCTTCCTTTCTCCTTCTCTCCCTCTGCCTCCAACCAGCGCTTCTCCTGACATCTACTCTCCTTTCCAATGTGCATCCCTCCACTGCCCCGCGCCCATGCTTGCACACACAAAAACACACTTTAATCTTTTATACTGTACTTTGACTGCACCTTCTCTCTGTTTAGAAATGTTTAGGTATACAGATACCACTCTGTCACAATTGCTTGCAGTATTCAGAGTTATTCCCACTTCGTAGATGAAAAAAATCCCATATCCCAAAGAAATAAAATTTAAATGCCTGAGAGAAGGTGCCAGAGGTATTTGGGATAGAAGACTCTTCTTTGCACCCACAAACACATACCATTTTGACAGTTTGTTCCCCATATACGGGGGTGATGACTGGTTAGATTTGCTGGAAATTAAGCATTTCTATTTTTCACAAAATTAGCCAAAAGTGGTTGAGGATAAAATAAGTAAGGGCCACTTGATCTGCTTACTGAGGCTATTACAACATTTCATGATTTTGGAGTGGATTTTGGATTACAATTGTAAACATTGTTGTTCTTGATGAGGTCAGAAAGAAGACTATACCTCTCTGCGAATTTTCTCCTCACATAGTTGATCACACTGCATGAGCTCTTTGAAGTGGGTATCTAGAGAAACAGCACATCTCACAAAAGAAGATACAATAGGACCTCAAATAGAGTTGTTCTGTTCAATATCATTATGTCATTTTGTTATAATGTTGATGAGAAAAAAAAAATGGATTCCTAGCAGGGGCCACTGTGGGTGTGTAGTCTGCACTTTCTCCCCAGGTCTGCATGAGTTTCCTCCCACATCTCAAAGACATGCACATGAGGTGACTGGCATGTGTACATTGTCCCAGTCTGAGCAAGTGTGGGTATGAGTAGCCTTGTGGTGGAAATGTGTCCCTGTCCAGTGTTGGTCCCACCTTGTGACATGAGCTTCTGGGACAGGATCTGGCCACCCTGTCCCTGAACTGAAATAAGCAGGTTGGAAAATTATTACTACTTGTTTTCATTTTTCTTAAATGTATTGATTTCAATGTTTAGTATCAGAAATATTTTGGATCTTTATTTAGAAGTTTGTGATAATTTTGTGACCAGATATATGCCTTAGGAACTTAACTCTCATTTATATCACCTATCCTGTGGTGAATTTGGTTTCAATATATGTTGTTTCACTTAAAGTGGTAGTTTTAAGAACCTATCCACCACTTTCAGGGAAGACTTCATTGTATTTAAATACTTTCCCTTGCTTCCTACAGGGTTAGCTCCCTGTAAATGGGTTCAGCAGCAACTTCTTTCTCCCCAGCACCTAAAGCAATATTTGAAGACATTTTGGGAAAAAATTTGGAATTCCCTCAGCTGTGTCTTGGGCCACACAAGTCATTTTAATATTTTAAGTTCTACACTTTTTACTTAAAAGTTTATTTTAGAAACTAAGACTGCTGATAAATTTTAAAACCATAAATATCTTCATATTTACTTGATAAATAACTCTATATAGATGTGTCTTTTTAAATTTTTTATCCCACTGTTTAGCTCTGGCACTTCAACTTTCCTCCCAGAGCAAGTAATTGCAGAGAAGATGTGTCAATACGAAGAAAAGCTCAAGATGTTTTCAAGTTGGGCAAAAATTAGAAAATGCAACAATAAAAAAAAAAAAAAGAAATCCTTTAACAGTGGAGCTTGAAATTTTCTTAAGTTAAATTGGCTATCAAATGTGGCTTTGCTGCTTGCAAGAATTAAAAAGAACACAAATTAACAGTTCAAATTAAGAAATAAAAAGGATAAAATTTACATTTTGTAGCAAGATGCCCAGACTAAAAACTAAGTTCTTAAAATCAACCAATGAACCAAACAAGCATACAGAAAAATTGATGAGTAGAAGCGAAGGCAAACTCTGACTTTAAACTTGCCTGCAAATTATATTTCTCTAGCAAAAGAGAGAAACTTGAATTTGGACTGTGTTTTTGTTTTTGTAGATAACAATTAATAGACTCTTTCTTTACACAAATATTTATAATTCACTCTACTTTTCTTTAGGAAATGATAAAGTGACTTGAATGCAGATGTTTAAGAGTAAAAATCAGATTGCTTACTTTGTAATGTGAATTCCTTTTGTTTTAGCCAAGAGTGCCATTCTTGCACAGGATAACCATTTGGGAAATATTGCTCCTTTCTGCAAAGATTTAGCCTGGGTGCAAACTGTCTATTATGTGAAGATGTGTGTGAGCCCAGTCACCCCCAGGGAAACAAGGCTGAATGCAGGCAGGAGATTTACCCAACACTAGAGAAAATATGCTCAGCATTGCCTGCTAATTTTAGCCTGGGATTATGTTCCAGATTCTTCCCCATGACAAAGAATTATCTGGCTCCAAATGTCAATAGTACTGTGAAACCCTATTATAGATAAAAAGCTAGGCCTAGAAAGGTTAAGTAATGTCTGTAAGGACCCACTGCCAGCAAGTGGTTGAGCAGCACTTACTTAGCGTCCAGAGCCTTCTTCATCCAGCCTAGGATGCATCCCCGGCAAACCTAGGTCATAATGATGCATCCAAGTTTGGCCTTTTTCCCCTGTAAACTAAGCACTCATTTAATTTTCCCCTGCTAAAATTGAGTTCCACTGTTGTATAGAGCATAAAGAGCTTGGATTACTTTTTCTAATACAATTTTATTTAAGTATTGAAATCAGGCTCGTTTTATATTTGATCCACACTGAGGTGCTTTTATAAATGATTCTCAGATTAGCTCTTGTCTAATTAAGGATGAGTGCATTGTGTTCTAGAATGTCCTCAGTCATCATGGGAGTACTGGAGTGTTATTCTAAGCATTATCTGTGGTCACTTTATTTCCATCAATTCTCTCCCCCTGCCCCCACTAATTCTTATACCAGAGATTCCTTTTGGCCCATGAATAATGCTTTTAAATGACTAAAATAGCCTAAGAAGGGGTAAGATATACTTGAGAAGGCAAGATTCAGATCTGATTTTAGATTCGACAATTTAAAGACATGAGCATGAGCAGAACCAAATAGGTATACAGCATGATAACCTAAGAAAAAGAAAAAATAAGCAAGTATGAGTAACAACTCCTTATATTAGTGGTATATGGTCACATTTCTGTGACCATACCTTTATGACATTTTTCACCTGAGAAATGATTTGATATGACTTATACACTCACTTTAGAGAATTTATAAACTTGGAAAAAATGTAATTAAATTTCTTAGGGCTTATTGGATTTATTGGCTTCTTGGCTTTGCATTTCTCAGCATCTCACATTTGGATTACCCCCCAATCCACTTTACTGGCTTGCTCACAGCTAATGAAATGCCCTTACAATTTTAATTCCACAAGAGTAAACTTTCTAAAATTAAAATCTGACCATGCCATTATACTGCTTAAAATTCTTCAACTCTTTCCATTAACTTTCCAAAACACCTGTGGAAAAATGTAAGACCCCCAGCCTGCCTTGCAAACTTGCCCTTCCCCAACAGGTTCCCCTTACTCAGGCCAAATGAAAGTCTTTGCAATTTTCCTCACAAGCCACCTTTTTGGTGCCTGGCTGTATTTGCATTTGGAGACGCCTCATTGCCACCTTGTGTAGCCAATAAAGTCATAAACCTTTTAAAATATAAATAATGCTGCTTCTGTGAAATGTCCCCACTTGGAGCTATATAACTTGGTTCTCATAACAACCTCTAATGCCTCTATTACAACACTTAACTATATTGTATTTTAATGATCTATTTACACATGTGGCTTTCCCACTAAATGTTGGGTCCTTGTCTGTTCCTGTTTGAATCCTCCATATATTACATACTTTCCAGTATATAGTAGATTCTCAATGAATATTTTTTGAGCTGAGAGTGAATAAGTGAATGCATGCTGAATATATAAGAATTACACTAGAATTAAATTTAATTGATCACTTTCAAGAGCTCCTCTTAATCAACTTAGTCTTTTTCTTAAAGTATTCTGTAAAGAGATTTATCTCGAAGTTTAGTGTGGTCTATTCAAAATGTTATCAAGGCTCTGGCTGCTGTTGCTCAGTAGACTGAGCCTCAGCCTGTGAACCAAGTGTCGCTGGTTCGATTCCCAGTCAGGGCACATAACTAGGTTGCACGTCAGGTCCCCAGTTGGGGGCGCATGGGAGGCAACCACACAGTGAAGTTTCTCTCCCTTGCTTTCTCCTTTCCCCTCTCTCTATAAATAATAAATAAATAAATAAATAAATAAAATTGGAAAAAAATTTATCAAAGTTATTATCATAAGCTGAACAGTTAATTTTCTATGTGCATTTTTCTAAGTATTGAAGAAATATTTTGATAAGCAAACAGAACATAAAAGTGCTTTCAAAATAAACTCAAATAGCATGACTTGAAGTGCTGTGTAATTTCAAAATTTCATTAGATAGCAAGCACATTAGTGCCTAATAACCTGGTGGTGAATTACTTGTAGAGCAATATTAGAACTCCACTTCTAAAAGGTCTTTTACCAGCTAGAAAAAGTCCAGTTTACATGAAATGATTTACTTTCTTCTGTGTACATTCAAGAGGACTATATTGAGCTTAACTGTAGTCATGCTTACTGGGACAGGAGAACAAAAAACAAAACAAAAAAACAATACCTTTCTTCCAGAAATGTCCTCCAATCATTTTATTTTCCATCAAATTAGTTACCTGTGAGAATCCTGCTTAGCATTTATCATAAATTTCCACCCTGAGAAAAATCTCATGTATTAAATTCCCATTTCCTTGAGGAATGTTTGCTGTATAATGTTTACCAAAGAAAAAACGAGGAAGATAATAACCTTATGAAGAACAACCCCACTGGGAGGTACTATTTTAAAAAACAGAAAAAGTTACAATGTCCAGATACTAAAAAGTTGGTTGTGAGAAACAGGATAGACACCGAAAGACAAAACATTTCACCAAACCAAATTCTGAATGGGACAAGTCAAATCATGGTATGTTGGAAGTCACCTGGCTGTTATCAGAACTTCATATATTTGAGGGCTAACTGGAAATCAGAAATTCTAAGTTTTAGTCTAAATTTTACCATTGATTTGTGACTTTCATTTGTAAAATGAAAAGAAATAGTTGTTTGCTTACCCAGTATTGTCAAGGCAGCATTTAAAGGACCTATTGGAGTTTCTTCTAACAAATGCAAAGTCATTTTACCCAGAGTGAATTTAGCTAGAAGTAGTAGGCTCAGGACCTGATAATGAGATGGGCCAAAATAGAAATAAACCAATACTATACTATGGTAGCTACTGGGAAAGGTCAAGTTCTGGGGGAAATGAATTGGTATTTTATCTTAACATCAGATCATTTAAATACAAGGCTCTTTTTGGCAAAAAAAAAGTTTTTGGGATTATTGTGTATTATTTGTGAGAGCATATATAAAGTTTATATTAAAGATGGAACAGCACTGCTAAAAGAAAGCTTGTGTGTAGCTTCTTTAAATTTTTCTGAGGTTACATTGGCCATGAATCCACTGGAGGGCAGTATACAGTAAGAGTTATGGCTGGTTGCCTGGAATATTGATTGTTTTAAAACATAAACTGCGTATCACATTATGGCTTAATTTTTTAAAAATGACATACAGTTCTGTCTGTTTTAAAGTTTAAAAAGATGCCCCACATTTAGTGCCTTCATAAGTCTGGGTATTTCCATTTGGTGTGAAGAACAATGAGACTGATTATATGTTGAAAGCTTTTCTGTCTTGGTGATAAATCAAAAAGTGTGAATTCAAGTTTCTGCACTCAGCTGAACAGTGATGCATTTCAATCTGGCTACACTTTAATTTATACTCTCTTCCCTTAAGGAAAGAAACCAGAGACAGTTGCCATTAATTGAAGTTAAGCCTTATTGCCTCACATGCCTTGACCCTGGAACATGGAGTCCCATCAGCTGCCTGTGTAGCACCAACGCCCTTGGTGAAATGCACTTGACTTGATTTCCAAGCATTAATGACACATCTCTGAGATAAAGCTTGGAATTCAACTTGTTCATTTAACTGTGGAAAGCAATACTACATTTGATTAAAAACAGTCATCCTTTGCTTATAATAATACTGGCTTCCTCATTTTTAGTTCCTTTTTTCTTCTATCTAACCATTCATTCACCCACCCATCTATTAATTTATTAAATATTTATTGTTCTCTTTCTATGGATGTGCTGGGGTTAAAAGGTAGGTATGAAATTTCAGTTCAGATACAGAATAGAAAATAAACTCATCAGAATATAAGGGTTTGGGAAGACTTGGGTGTTCCTCAGATAATAATAGCAGATATAGCTCCATGAACCAGACCCTTGTTAGGAGATCTTTACATAACAACCCTGTGAGGTAGGTTCCATCATCATCATCACTATCACTGCCAGTCCCATTTACAGATGAGTGCATTGAGGCACAGAAAGATCAAGACCCTTGCTTACGGTCACCTGATATGAATGGCAGAACCAGAGTTTAAGACTTGCTCCAGACCCCGTATTTTGAGCAACTAACCAAGTTACACTACTCCACAGAGCAGGGGTTCCAAGTGAAGCAAAAGTCAGCTTGGAAAATAGATATTATAAAGATGACTTTTGATTTTGTGAAAGATGCAATGTACCAGACAATTAAGAAAATGTTTCATTCGGTAAGTTGCAATAGAGAATGTGTCATGAATGAGTTACACAGAGAAGAGGAATAGAACTTAGACTTTTAAAAACAAGAAAGTCGTTGAAGAAAGGTGGATGTTTATCATATCTCTGAATCTTCAAGGGTAGATTTCTTTGCTGTTAGCTGGTGGACCACTTCTTGGACCCCAGAAGGGCTACAAAATGATGGAAGAATTTCTTGACACTGTTGCTGCTTACCAGGAATAGAGGGCTCAGATAAAGTTAAACATTGTCAGCCCCCGCTTTTGTTTAAGACAATGAATATTATTGTGTGCTGAATAACTGAAGAGACCATCAGAAACCTCCCAAAGAGAGGAGGAAAGTAGGGGCCAAGAAACAGTCCCTCAAAGACTGCTGTTGACATTACTCCTCTTAAATCATCTGATGGAAGGTGGGGACAAAGGTGGCCTTTTTATAGTGCTGGAGAGCTGGTTCGGGTATCTGAAAAAAAGGACACCCAAAGGAAAAAAAGGAATATTAATATCGAAGGTTGAGTTAAAATAAAGAGCTAGGAGTTAAATTCTGAGAATAATTAGATCAATGGATTCCAAAATGTGGGTGGAAGGAAAATCTTACTAGTATAAGAACCACGTGTTGAATTTCTTGGAGCTGGGGAGCTAGAATGACAATGCATGTGGTAATGTTGTCCACAGTTGTGGTTACTGCTCTCATAAGCACCCGTGAGACCACACATTTCATGGGAATCCTGAGTGGTCAGCCAGGGCTCTCCCTTAGGATCCAGGAGAAAATCTGGCCCGTACATGGTCCGTGGTGGTGTGGTGGTTAGTCCTTTGAGGTTTATATGAAGTCCTTGGGCTTCAGCTCCCCGGGGTTTTTCATAATCTGGAAGAAGGGCCAGATGCCAGGCAAACAAGAGTCCTGATAGGGAGCTGAGCAGTTATCACAGAAAGTAAGAATAACCTTTCACAACGACTTCTTCAAGCAAGTCAATAATCGAAGAAAAACTTTCCACTTTGTTAGCGAGAAGACCCAATTTTGTTTTTGTACCAGTATGATATCTGAAATAAACTCTCCTTTTGAAAATCTGATAAATTCACTGTGATAGGCAGAAAAATGGCCCCCCAAAGATGTCTGCTTCCTAATCCCTGCAACCTGTGAATATCTTACATGGTGAGAGGAATTAATTCCATTGCAGATGGAATTAAGGTTGCCAATTATGTGACCTTAAAATAACAAGATTATCCTGAATTATCTGGTGGACCCAATATAATCACAACAATCATTTAAATGTGGAAGTGGGAAGAGGAGGAGTCAGTGTCAGAATGATGCCATGTGAGAAAGACTCAGCTGGTTACTGCTGATTTCAGATGGAAGAGGCCACCTGTCAAGGGATCCAGGAAGCTTCTACAAGCTGGACAAGGCAAGCAAATGGATTCTTTTCTGGAGCCTTGAGCAGGAACGCATCCCTGCTGCTATGTTTATTTTAGCCTACAGGATACATGCTGGACTTCTGAACTGAAAGATAATAAATTTGGATTGCTTTAAGCCCCTAAGTTTGTGGTAGTTTATTACAGGAACAACAAGAAACTAATATACCCATCAAATTTTTTTTTGTCATGTCCTATTTGACTGTGACAAAAAAATTCCCTTCAGCAAATCTTTCTCAACATTCTATATTCACTCAGATCTTGTCCTACATTTTCCTCTTCTCATTTGCGAACAACCAGTCCTTTCCCTTTAGGACAAAACCACTCCTGTTACCTTGACACAAATACTTCATAGCACACCTTCTCAAAGTGGCAAAGATGAACATGCTCTTTAACATGCTTTTTTTGTATCATAAAAATAAGAGGCAAAAATATAAAAATTAAAATTATTCTTAGCAATTAATGTTTCAGTGGTCCATCTTACTAGAAATGATCTTGGCATCCTGTCAATATTGATTAATTAACTTAATTTAATATCAGTACAAGTATTAAGTTACCTAAAAATCTTGGAAATGATGTTCACCTTGACATACCACAAAACATAAATACTACTAGTAATTAAGAGTATTCCTATAAGATGGCAGCCTAGACAGACATGCTGCATCTCCCTCCATAACTAAGAAGGAATACAACTACCTCAAAACTAGAGACAACCAGAAGTTCCAGAAAATCAAGCTGCATGGAAGTCCAACAAACAAAGATATAAAGAAGAAATACACATCTGGACAGGTAGGAGGGGTGGAGCTGGGGCAGAGAGGACACAGTGTGGTGGCAGCAGTGGCAGTGGCAGGCCAGCGGAAAGTGCAGTCACACATTTTAAAAAGTCAGGAGGGACACCTGGGGAGCACTCCCAGCATCAGACCGGACTGCACAGCTCATGGTCCCAGCACTGGAGAAAATAAAGCCTCACTGCTTCTAACTGTGCAAATCAGTTGGGGTTAGGGTGGAAGAAGAAGATGCCAGTCTCTCAGCAGTGTTCACTTGCTTAAAGTGCCCCCATGGTCCTAGAACATCCACAGACCCACCCACTCTGGGAACAATGGCCAGGGAAACAGCTAGAGAGATGCTAGTCCCATATGGAAGTGAGAGAAGTGCCTGGAAAAGGGGTGAGTGCTGAGCAAGCGGCATTATTTCCTCTCAGATCCCGTCCCTGCATACAGTGCACCAGCGTGGTGAAATGGGTCACCTGTACTAGAGAATACCTATGGCTTCACCCCTTACAACATAACAGGTGTGACAGCTCTACCTAAGACACAGAGGCAAACAAACACAGGCGCCTGTCAAGTTGAGGAGACAGAGAAGTATGGCCCAAAAGAGGGAATGTATCAAGGTTCCAGTGGGAGAACTAAGCGACGAGGAGAGAGCCCACCTAACAAACGAGGAGATAGCCAACCTAACAGACACAGAGTTCAAAACACTGGTGATAAGATGCTCACAGACTTGACAGATATTGTTAAGTATGGCAAACGCATAAGGGAATAAATAAAAGCTATGCTAAATGAAACAAAGAAAAATCCACACAAAACCAGTGGTGAAGGGAAGGGGGAAAAAAAAAAACAGGGTTCAAATCAATGATTTGGAAAATAAGGAAGAAAAAAACAGTTGACCAGTGCAGAATGAGGAAACAAGAATTGAAAAAATGAGGAGAGGCTTAAGAACCTCTGGGACAACTTTAAGTGTGCAAACATCTGAACCATAGTGGTGCCAGGAGGAGAAGAGGAAGAGCAAGAAATGGAAAACTTATGTGAGAAAATAATGAAGGAAAACTACCCAAATTTGGTGAAGGAAATAGACACACGAGTCCAGGAAGCACAGAATTCCAAACAAGCTAGACCCAAAAAGGACCACACCAAGACACATCATAATTAAAATGCCAAAGGTTCAAGATAAAGAGAGAATCTTAAAAGCAGCAAGAGAAAAGCAGAGAGTTACCTACAAAGGGGTGCCTATAAGACTATCAGCTGACTTCTCAAAAGAAACTTTGTAGGCAAGAAGGGACTGGAAAGAAATATTCAAGGTGATAAAAAGCAAGGACTTATGACCAAGATTACTCTATCCAGAAAAGCTATCATTTAGAATGGAAGGGCAGATAAAATGCTTCCCAAACAAAGTAAAGTTTAAGGAGCTCATCATCATCAAACTATTATTATATGAAATGTCAAAGGGATTTACTTAAGAAAAAGTGTTTAGTGTTCAATACTATGAACACTAAAATGACAACAAACTCACAACTATCAACAACTGAATCTAAAAAATAAAAACAAAGCCCAACTAAGCAAACCAGAATAAGAACAGAATCATAGGTGTGGGGATCATTTGGAGGGTTATCAACTGGGAGGGGGAAGGGGGAGAAATGGGAAAATGGTGCAGGGATTAAGAAGCATAACTGGTTGGTACAAAATAGACATAGGAAAGTTATGAATAATATAAGAAAGGGTGAAGCCAAAGAACTTATATGCACAACCCATGGACATGAACTAAGTGGGGATGGGATTGCTGGAGGGAAGGGGGGTACTGGGCAGAGGGGAGCAAAGGGGGAAAATTGTGATAATGTAACAACATAATCAATAAAATATATTTTTTAAAAAAAGAGTCTGCCTAGGTTGTTGTTTGACTGTTAACAGCTTTTAAGGCTCACCTTTCCCTCTTCCCATGTAAGGGGAAGCTGGTAAGAAAGCTCGGGTGCTTCCTCCTTTGGTGCTGGTGGGAAGTTCAAACTACACCGGCCCCACTTGCACATGGGGAACTTCCTCCAGCCCCACCCCAACCTTCATAAAACCCCATAGCTGTCTCCTTTTCTTGTTCCCTTTCAAGCTATTTGGACATGTTTTGGAGGCCTGCCTTGCTCTCTCCAGAAAGCCTCCTAATGTAAGTAATACATATTTTCCTACCTTTTTGGTGTTTGTGTGATATCATCCGTCTCCACTTAGAAGCACATTTTGGGAGAGTGTCCCTCCTTTTGTTGGAGAGTGTCCATGGAACTGTTACAATAAACATTGTCAGAATAGTGATCCAGTTTTGGTGAAACATATTTACATTTGTCATTATCTTAAGCATTTGGTAGAAGTATTGTTGTCTCACCCAGTCAACAAACCTGTGTATGTTTAGGAAAAACATACCCAAGTAGAATGGAAGTCTACATGTATATTATACTTAACACTGATCTAATAGAAAATATACAGCTGTTTTTAATTACTTCAGACTGATTCAATGAGTCTTATTTGCCAAGAATTTACTTAAATCATGTGAATTTGAATTCTTTAAACATTTTTTAGTTTATTTCTATAAGGATACCTCTTTTTTTTTCCACATTGAAAATACTTGAGGTGGTTCAATTCCTTTACTATCTGGGAATTTTAGGGATATTCAGTTCATGTAAGTACTTTTTATTACAAATTAAGCCAATCAGAATAAAGCTCCTTTAAGTGATTTTCTAACCTAATTTATTAATACTATGAAGGGTAGGAAAATATTATATACTTCCATTATGAGACATAAGGCCTTCTGAATTATAGATATATAAACATATAGAGAGCTTTATTTTAAAAATTTTAGGCATGGGTCAAGCACAAACATAGAAGTACAAATCTCATTGGCTTAAATTAAACAGAGTTTTGTTCCCAATGGTTACAAATTCTTAATTGTAACCAAAAATAGACAAAAAGTTAAACAGAAAAGAATAACATCAGATTCTCTGTTGCTTTTCACCCAGGAGAAACAAGATTTCTATAAACCATTAATACATTTACAGAAATTATGAAATGATCAGACCATGAAATCAAGAGAGACCATCACCAGATATGAAGCAAGTACACAAATGGAATTAAATTCAGTCTTCATCATGCTGTGGTTGGACAAAAGTCCAGAACATAGAATCAGGAGCTAAGTTCACATTTGAGTGTCCAAATCACTTCTCAGGAATGGAGCGTTAAAGGGCTCCAAGATGCCCCTTACCTCTTGGCAGGAGAAAATGGGATCCTGGGGCAGGGACCAATACTATCTGAGCCATGGCACCAATTTTCGTGAAGACTAAATGCACCAGAAAGAACATTTATTAATGATAAATGTTTCAAAGAAGATGGAGAAGACTTGAGTATTTTTAAAACACAAGACTCATTGAGGAAGGGTGAAAGTGGGTCTTATTTCAGAATATGCAGGGACATGGTGACCTTTTGTAGTTAAGCAGGTAGCTGGTTAACCATTTTGCCATTTCTTAAATATGAAAGAATTACATAAGTGTAGAGAGGTTTCTCAACTGTCGCTGCTTCCTGGAGCATAGTGCTCAGATGTGGTTCAACATTGTCACTGTGATAAACTCTGCTTCATCACCTCTTTGACCATGTGATCCTGATACACATAGGAAGATGGTATCATCCCTGGAAGGACCTTTGTTTTCAATCCTCACCCAAAGATATGTTTATTGATTTTAGAAGGAGAGCAAGAGAGAGAGAGAGAGAGAGAGAGAGAGAGAGAGAGAGAGAGAGAGACAGAGAGACAGAGAGACAGAGAGACAGAGAGACAGAGAGACATTGATCAATTCCCTCCCAGTTGTGCCCCGACTGTGGTTTGAACCTGTAACATAGGTATGTGCCCTGACTGGGAATCAAATCCACAACCATTTGGTGTATTGGATGACACTCCAACCAAATGAGCCACCCAGCCAAGGCATGGGAAGACTTTTTATGCCTTGTAGCATCAGGTACTATATGAAAATTTTAGTGTCATTCAAAATTGTTTTTAATGCATAAATGATCTTGTATGTGAAGATTTTTTTAAAAAGAAAAACATATTTGGTGCTTATAAAAGTTTTTTAAGGTATATTTTATTGATTATATTGTTACAATAGTTCCAATTTTTTCCCCTTTGCTCCCCTCCACCCAGCACCCTCCTCCCCCAGCAATCACCCCCAAGTCCATGCCCATGGGTTGTACATACAAACTCTCCTGCTTCACCCTTTTATATATTCTTCTTCTTTTTTTAAATAAATAAATGACTAATTAATTAGTTTAACAATAAAAAATAACAATCCCTCCCTCTCAGACTTAAGACCCTTTATAATCTTATAAAGGACAATGGGCGAAGGTCTCAAGCTCCTCTAGCTGCTTCAAGCTGGACATGGTTGTCATCCTACTTACCCTTGGGACAGAAATCCCTAATAAAAGTGGGGGTGTGGAGGGGAGGGTGGCCTTCCCACATGGGGAAGGATCGTGCAGACTCCAGGTTAGTTGACTGTCCCCAAACAACGGCATGCTTGGTTTAACAGGCTGGCATCCTTGTTGTATTCTGGGAACAACAGATTTGGCGACAGGGTTATAAGACATCATTCAATCCATAACCACTAGATGACAAAAGGCAGGGATTAATTTTTCAATGTCCCACATTAGGGGAAAAAAAGGGCTTCTTTGGAGGAAGGTGTGCCAGGTATATCTCAACTGTCCAAAACCCTTTTGCCCATTATACTTAGTTTGGGCTGAGGGAAGTAGTTTAGGATTCCCCCCTCTCAGACCTCTGGACTCTTTCTGTCCAAGCCATTAGGACAGAAAAGAGAAACCAGTTTTAAAGTGAAGCCCACAGACCACCCTATACTTCACCAGTTAGTTCACTTAGTTAAGCCAAACCATTGAGTCTCAGGAGGCAGTGCTGCAGACAGGATTAAGTGAGGCCTATACATACAGACAACCACTCAGGTAATGAGATCATAGGCTTATGCCCTTTGAAAACAGAAAACACATGTTAATTTATGTAACAGAACCCACATACAAGTCTCTAAGTCTGTAAGACTGTCTTATTGGAAAGACAGCCAGTTGCAAGACATTTGACATTCTTCTTGCCTGTAAATTAAACATCTTTGATGATACCACAGACATAGTTTAACTTTCAAATAAAAACAAATTTTAAATGAAAAGAAACTTTAAAGATGGTTAGCTACACTACTTTATAGTCTACCACTGGGCATTGTGATTTTCCTTGAATAATGATTTTTCTCCCTAAGATTACCCTCCTTGTCATTAAAGGGACTGCATTAAGTCCATTTTTAATTTATCCTGTTCATTTACATAAACACAACAAGAGCAGCAAGTGATCACTTATGATCTTTAGTTCTGCTTTGCTGGAACTTATGCAAGGAACATTTAGGGTGACCTTCAGTCTTCCCTCCAAGGCACAGAAGCAGAACCACATACCTGGCATTCATCCTTGCCTGTTCACACCTGTCTTTTCCAAGTCCTTCTGGTTTTCCATTGTGCCTTAAGGTTCCTTCTAGCCATCTTTCAGGAAAACAACCTTCATTCCTTCCCTGGAAAGATTGCTGTGGACCGCACAACCAACAACGGTACCAGGCCTTTTATCTCATGGGTTTTTATTACCTTTGAAAGTCATTCCCAGTTCCTCAGGGCTTTTTGGTAACAACCAGAGCCCAAGCATGTCTCCTTTAGGCATGACATTCCAGTCAAAGTCTTAGTCAAAAAAACCTCTATTAACAAGTGGTCTTATTAGTTTTATGCAAAGAAACTTATGTCATTACTTACTCTTTAGAATGCCAAACTCCGGAGGGATCAGATAGGGAGAAAAATATATCATGTGAAGGAAAATCTTTGTCCTTCTAATATTCACTGAACTGGCATTTTCATTCTTTATGTTTCCATTTTTCCCCCACTAAAAATTTTTTTTTCCATTACAGTTGTCCCACTTTTTTCCCCCCCTCTTGCTTCCCCGCACCCTGCCCCTCCTTCTCCCACATTCAGTCCCTACTCAGTTGTCCATGTTCGTGGATCATTTATACATGTTCTTTGACTAGACCCTTCCCCTTCTTGCCCCCTTCTCTCCCTCCCCCCTCCCCCCTTGTTACTGTTAGTCTACTTACTCCTTGTTTACATACCTCTGGTTCAATTTTGCTCATCTGTCTGTGTTGTTCATTAGTTTCCCGTAATAGATGACAGCATAAGGTATTTTTCTTTTGTTGCCTGCCTTATTTCGCTAAGCATAGTTCTCTCTAGTTCCATCCATGTTGTTACAAATGGTAGAAGTTACTTCTTTCTTTCTGCTACATGGTACTCCATTGTGTAAATGTACCACAGTTTTTTGATCCACTCATCTACAGATGGGCACTTAGGTTGTTTCCAGCACTTGGCTATTGTAAACAGTGCTGCTATGAACATAGGGGTGCATAGGTTCTTTTGAATTGGTGTTTCAGGATTTTTCGGATATAATCCTAACAATGGTATTTCTGGTTCAAAAGGCAGTTCCATTTTTAGGTTTTTGAGGAAATTCCAAACTGTTTTCCATAGTGGCTGCACCAGTCTGCATTCCCACCAGAAATGCACAAGGGTTCCCATTTCTCCGCATCCTCTTCAGCACAAGTTGTTTGTTGATTTGTTGAAGATGGCCATTCTGACTGGTGTGAGTGGTATCTCATTGTGGTTTTTTTTTTTTTTTTTTTTTTTTAAATATATTTTATTGATTATGCTGTTACAGTAGTTCCAATTTTTTCCCCTTTACTCCCCTCCACCCAGTATCTCCCTCCCCCAGCATCCCCCGCCAAGTCCATACCCATGGTTCGTAAAAAATAACTATCCCTCCCTCTCAGATATTAAGACCCTTTGTAATCTTGTAAAGGACAATGGGCGAAGGTCTCAAGCTCCTCTAGCTGCTTCAAGCTGGACATGGTCGTCGTCCTACCTACCCTTGGGTCCAGAAATCCCTAATAAGAGTGGGGGTGTGGAGGGGAGGGTGGCCTTCCCACATGGGGAAGGATCATGCAGACTCCAGGTCAGTTGGCTGTCTCCGGACAACGGCGTGCTTGGTTTAGCAGGCTGGCATCCTTGTTGTGTTCTGGGGGCAACAGATTTGGCAAAAAGTGTTAAAAAGCATCATTCAATCCATAACTACTAGGTGGCAAAAGGCAGGGATTAATTTTTCAATGTTCCACATTAGGAGAAAAAAAAAAAAAAAAAAAAAAAAAAAGGGCTTCTTTGGAGGAAGGTGTGCTAGGCACATCTCTCCTGTCCAAAACCCTTTTGCCCATTTTATTTAGTTTGGGCTGAGGGAAATAGTTTATGTTTCCCCCCTCTCAGACCTCTGGGCCCTTTCTGTCCAAGCCATTAGGATAGAAAAGAGAATTCAGTTTTAAAGTGAAGCCCACAGACCACCCCATTCTTCACCAACTCAGCCATTTAGTTCAGCCAAACTGTTGAGTCTCCGGAGGCAGCGCTGCAGAGAGGATTAAGTGAGGCTTATGCGTACAGACAATCACTCAGGTAATGCGGTCATAGGCTTATGCCCTTTGAAAACAGAAAACACATGTTAATTTATGTAACATAACCAACAAAAAAGTCTCTAAATCTGTAAGACTGTCTTATTGGGAAGACATACAGTTGCAAGGCACTTGACATTCTACTTGCCTGCAACTTGAATCTCTTTGGTGATATCACAGATATGGTTTAATTTTCAAGTGAAACCATTTTTTAAATGAGAAGAAACTTTTAAGACGGTTAGCTGCCCTACTTTACAGTCTGCCACTGATCATTGTGATTTTCCTTGAATACTGATTTTTTCTCCCTAAGATTACTCTCCTTGTCTTTAAAGGGACTACATTAAGTCCATTTTTAATTTATCCTGTTCATTTGCATAAGCATAACAAGAGCAGCAAATGATCACTTATGATCTTTAGTTCTGTTTTGCTGGAACTTACCCAAGGAACATTTAGGGTGGCCCTCAGTCTGCTCTTCAGTGCACAGAAGCTGGGCCACATACCTGGCATTCATCCTTGCCTGTACACACCTGTCCTTTCCAAGTCTTTCTGGTTTTCCATTGTGCCTTAAGGTCCCTTCTAGCCATCTTTCATGAAAACAACCTTCGTTCCTTCCCTGGAGAGATTGCTGTGGACCGCACAACCAACCATGGCAGCAGGCCTTTTATTTCGCGGGCTTTTATTACCTTTGAAAGTCATTCCCAGTTCCTTAGGGCTTTTTGGTAACAACATGAGCCCAAGCATGTCTCCTTTAGGCTTGACATTCCAGTCAAAGGCTTGTTCAGAAAAAGGAACCTCTATTAACAACTGGTCTTATTAGGTCTATGCAAAGAAACTTAAGTCATTATTTACTTGTTTAGAATGCCAAACTCTGGAGAGATCAAATAGGGAGAAAAATATACAACGTGAAGGAAAATCTTTGTCCTAATATTCACTGAGCTGGCATTTCTATTCTTCATATTTTCATTTTCCCCGACTAAAAAAAATTTTTTTGTTTGTTTTTCCATTACAGTTGTCTCTCTTTTTTTTTTTTTTTCCCCTCTTGCTTCCCTGTATCCTGCCCCTCCCTTCCCCCACATTCAGTCCCCACTCAGTTGCCCATGTCTGTGGGTCATTTATACATGTTCTTTGATTTTACACTTCCCCTTCTTACCCCCTTTTCTCCCTCCCCCCTCCCCCCTTGTTACTGTTAGTCTACTCCTTGTTTACATACCTCTGGTTCAATTTTGCTCATTTGTTTGTGTTGTTCATTAGTTTCCTGTAATAGGTGACAGCATAACGTATTTTTCTTTCGTTGCCTGGCTTATTTCGCTAAGCATAATTCTCTCTAGTTCCATCCATGTTGTTGCAAATGGTAGAAGTTCCTTCTTTCTTTCTGCTACATAGAACTCCATTGTGTAAATGTACCACAGTTTTTTGATCCACTCATCTACAGATGGGCATTTAGGTTGTTTCCAGCACTTGGCTATTGTAAATAGTGCTGCTATGAACATTGGAGTGCATAGGTTCTTTTGAATTGGTGTTTCAGGATTTTTCGGATATAATCCCAGTAATGGAATTGCTGGTTCAAAAGGCAGTTCCATTTTTAGTTTTTTGAGGAAATTCCAAACTGTTTTCCATAGTGGCTGCACCAGTCTGCATTCCCACCAGCAATGCACCAGGGTTCCCGTTTCTCCGCATCCTCTCCAGCACAAGTTGTTTGTTGATTTGTTGATTATGGCCATTCTGACTGGTGTGAGGTGGTATCTCATTGTGGTTTTTATTTGCATCTCTCTGATGGCTAGTGATGTTGAGCATATTTTCATATGTCTATGGGCCCTCTGTATGTCTTCTTTGGAGAAGTGTTTGTTCAGGTCCTTTGCCCATTTTTTAATTGGGTTGTCTGTCTTCTTGGTGTTGAGTCGTATGAGTTCTTTATATATTTTGGAGATCAATCCCTTGTCTGAGATGTCATTGGCGAATATATTTTCCCATATGGTTGGTTTCCTTTTCATCTTGCTGATGTTTTCTTTAGCTGAGCAGAAACTTTTTAGTTTGATGTAGTCCCATTTGTTTATTCTTTCCTTTATTTCCCTTGCCTTAGGAGATATATCAGTGAAAATGTTGCTACGTGGGATATCTGAAATTTTCCTGCCTATTTTTTCCTCTAGGACTTTTATGGTATCACGGCTTACATTTAAGTCTTTGATCCATTTTGAGTTTATTCTGGTGTATGGTGTAAGTTGGTGGTCTAGTTTCATTTTTTTGCATGTCCCTGTCCAGTTCTCCCAACACCATTTGTTGAAGAGGCTCTTTTCACTCCATTTGATGTTCTTTCCCCCTTTGTCAAATATTAGTTGACCATATGAACCTGGGTTTATTTCTGGGCTCTCTATTCTGTTCCATTGATCTATATGTCTGTTTTTATGCCAGTACCAGACTGTTTTGATTACCGTGGCCTTGTAGTATAGTTTGATATCAGGTATTGTGATTCCTCCTACTGTGTTCTTCTGTCTCAAGATTGCTTTTGCTATTCGGGGTCTTTTTTGGTTCCATATAAATTTTTGAAGTATTTGTTCTAGGTCTGTGAAATATGTTGCTGGTATTTTAATAGGGATTGCATTGAATCTATAAATTGCTTTGGGTAGTATGGACATTTTAATGATGTTGATTCTTCCCATCCATGAGCATGGTATATGCTTCCATTTATTTGTATCTTCTTTAATTTCTTTCTTCAATGTTATGTAGTTTTCTGAGTACAGGTCTTTTACCTCCTTGGTTAAGTTTATTCCTAGGTATTTTATTTTTCTTGTTGCTATGGTAAATTGAATTTTTCTTTCAGTTTCTATCTCTGAGTTTTTATTGTTGGTGTATAAAAATGCCTTTGATTTCTTAATATTGACTTTGTATCCTGCTATTTTGCCGAATTCACTTATTAGGTCGAGTAGTTTTTTTGTGGAGTCTATAGGGTTTTCTATGTACACTATCATGTCATCTGCAAATAATGACAGTTTTACTTCCTCTTTTCCAATTTGGATGCCTTTTATTTCTCTTTCTTGTCTGATTGCGGTGGCTAGAACTTCCAAGACTATGTTGAATAGGAGTGGGGAGAGCGGACATCCTTGTCTTGTTCCTGATCTCAGGGGGAATGCTCTCAGTTTTTGCCCATTGAGTATGATGTTGGCTTCAGGTTTCTCATATATGGCCTTTATTATGTTGAGGTATGCTCCCTCTATTCCCATTTTGCTGAGAGTTTTTATCATAAATGGGTGTTGTACTTTATCAAATGCTTTTTCTGCATCTATTGATATGATCATGTGGTTTTTGTCTTTCATTTTGTTTATGTGGTGTATTACGTTTATTGATTTACGAATGTTAAACCATCCTTGCATCCCTGGGATGAATCCTACTTGATCGTGGTGTATGATCTTTCTAATGTGTTGCTGGATCCGGTTTGCCAATATTTTGTTGAGGATTTTAGCATCTATGTTCATCAGCGATATTGGCCTGTAGTTTTCTTTCTTTGTTGTGTCTTGACCTGGTTTTGGAATTAGGGTTATACTGGCTTCATAGAATGAGTTTGGCAGTCTTCCCTCTTCTTGTATCTTTTGGAATAGTCTGAGAAGGATAGGAGTTAGTTCTTTCCTAAATGTTTTGTAGAATTCACTTGTGAAGCCATCCGGTCCAGGGCTTTTGTGTGCTGGGAGTTTTTTGATTACTGCTTCAATTTCACTAGCTGTTATTGGTCTATTCAGACTTTCTGCTTCTTCTTGATTCAGTTTGGGAAGACTATAGGTTTCCAGGAATCTGTCCATTTCCTCTAGGTTGTCAAATTTCTTGCCATACAGTTGTTCATAATAATTTCTTATAATCCTTTGTATTTCTGTGGTATCAGTTGTGATTTCTCCTCTTTCATTTCTGATTTTATTTATTTGGGTCCTCTCTCTTTTTTTCTTGATGAGCCTGCTTAAAGGCTTGTCAATTTTGTTTATTTTTTCAAAGAACCAGCTCCTACTTTTATTGATCTTTTGAATTGTTAGTTTAGACTCTATGTCATTTAATTCTGCTCTGATCTTGATGATTTCCTTCCTTCTACTTGATCTGGGCTTTGCTTGTTGTTCTTCCTCTAGATCTTGTAGCTGTAGGGTTAAATTTTTTATTAGATATTCCTCTAGCTTTTTTAGGTAGGCCTGTATTGCTATGAACTTTCCTCTTAGGACTGCTTTCGCTGTATCCCATAGGTTTTGGGTTGTTGTGTGTTCATTATCATTAGTTTCCAGAAACTTTTTGATTTCTTCCTTGATGTCATTGTTAACCCATTCATTATTTAATAGCATGTTATTCATTCTCCATGAGTTTGAATGTTTTTGAGTTTTTTCCTTGAGGTTGATTTCCAATTTTAAGCCATTGTGATCTGAGAAGATGCTTGATATAATTTCAATTTTCTTGAATTTGTTAAGGCTTGTTTTGTGTCCTACCATGTGGTCTATCTTTGAAAATGTTCCATGTGCACTTGAGAAGTATGTATATTTTGCTTCTTTGGGGTGAAAACTTCTATATATATCGACTAAGTCCATTTGATCTAGAGTGTTGTTCAGTGCCTCCATATCTTTGGTGTTTCTTTGCTTCGAAGATCTGTCCATTGTTGACAATGGGGTGTTAAAGTCCCCTACTATGAGTGTGTTGTTGTCTATATCTTTCTTGGAGTCTTTCAAAAGTTTCCTTACATATTTGGGTGCTCCTAAGTTTGGTGCATATATATTTATAAGGGTTATATCTTCTTGATGGATTTTTCCCTTAAGTATTATGAAATGCCCTTCTTTGTCTCTTTTTATGGACTTTGCTGTGAAATCTGTTTTGTCTGATATAAGTATTGCTACCCCGGCTTTTTTTTCATGTCCATTTGCTTGGAATACATTTTTCCATCCCTTTACTTTCAGTCTGTGTAGATCTTTTGTTCTAAGGTGGGTCTCTTGTAGACAGCATATATGTGGGTCATTCTTTCTAATCCATTCAGCTACCCTATGTCTTTTAATTGGAGCATTTAATCCATTTACATTTAAGGTTATTACCGATAAGTACTTATTCATTGTCATTTTTCCCCTTTGTACTCGTGTTCTTCTCTGTCTCTCTCTGTTTCTTTATCTTCTTAGAGCAGACCTTTTAGCATCTCTTGCATTGCTGGTTTGGTGGAGATGTATTCTTTTAGCCTTCTTTTGTCTTGGAAGCTCCTTATTTCACCCTCCATTTTGAATGAGAGCTTTGCTGGGTATAGTATTCTAGGTTGTAGGCCTTTGTTTTTCATTGCTTGGAATACTTTTTGCCATTCCCTTCTGGCTTGTAGTGTTTCTGCTGAGAAATCTGATGATAGCCTTATTGGAGTACCCTTGTATGTTATTAGTTGTTTTTCTCTTGCTGCTTTTAGGATCCTCTCTTTGTCTTTGAATGTTGCCATTTTAATTATGATGTGTCTTGAGGTGGGCCTGTTGGGGTTCATCTTCATTGGGACCCTCTGTGCTTCCTGGACTTGCGTGACTCTTTCTCTCGTCATGTTAGGAAAGTTTTCTGTCATTAGTTTTTCAAAGAGGTTTTCTATCCCTTGCTCTTCTTCTTCTCCTTCTGGAATTCCTATGATACGGATATTATTACGTTTCATGTTGTCCTGCAGCTGTCTTAGAACCTCTTCAGTCTTGTTCAGTCTTTTTTCATTTTGTTGCATTGTCTGGGAGTTTTTGTGTAGGTTGTCCTCCAGCTCGCTGATCCGATCTTCTGCTTCCTCTAGCCTGCTTTTAATTCCTTCTACTGTGTTCTTCAATTCAGAGATCGTATTTTTCATTTCCTCCTGGCTCTTATTGATAGCTTCTATGTCCTTTTTCATGCTCACGTAATTTTCTGTGAGTTCCTTGTAGTTTTTCTGGAGTTCTTTGAAGTTTCCGCTGAGCTCATTCAGCTTCTCCATAATCCATGTTTTGAATTCCATATCTGATAGTTCGCTCCCCTCTATTTCATTTAGCACTCTTTCTGGGGATTCTGCCTTTCCTTTTGATGGGAGGTTGTTTCTCTGTCTCCCCATTTTTTTGACTCCTATTGTTTGTTGGTGCTTCTTGGAATGATCTGCACTTCCTGGATCTGCCTCTGGTGGCGTCAGATCATGTACCAGTCTGGGCCTAGGCAGCCTGTTGGAGACTTCCAGGGATCTACTGCTGTTGTCTGTCTTCTTTGATTGTTAATCTATTCAATCTGTGATTAGCTGTCAGGCTTAAGAACTGTGGGTGTGGCAGCTTAATTCCTGTAGGCAGGGCTTTTGCTTCCCCTCAGGCTGACGCCACTTGGAGGGGAATGGTCTACCCGCAGTACTGGGGATGAGTCAGCACTGGGACCCAGTCAGCTGCTCCTCCAGTTCTCCCCTCAAAGCCACCGTGCCAAATTCTCCCCAAGTGTCTCCAGTCCTCTCTGCCTTCCCTCTGCTTGAGCCCAGGGTAAGTGGTGGCCAAAATATTTTCGTATGTGATCCACTTAAGAGCTCTTTTTCTCCTGCTGTTTCTCTCTGGCTAGCAAGAAAGCCTGTGGCTTTTCGCTTTTCACAGCTGATACTATTTTACTTTCCACTCTGTCGCTGTAGGCTGGGAAGCCCAGCTGGGGGTTTAGACCCTGCCCTTCTCAGGGGGAATCCCCGGCTGCTGAGCTGTTTCTCAGTCCCTTCAGCAGCCACCCGTGTGAGCCCAGCCAGCCCTTCCGCGTCTCCGCACTCCCTACCGGTCACGTTGTGATGTAGCGGCCTTTTCTGTCTCTCCTTGGTTATAAGACTTCTTTCCAGCTAGTGTTCCGTTGGTTATTCCAGATGATTTCTCCAAAATTAAATTGTAAATCCAGACTGGTCCTGGGAGGAGGTTAGTGTAGCTTCCACTTACTCCTCCGCCATCTTGGATCTCCTCATTGTGGTTTTTATTTGCATCTCTTTGATGGCTAGTGATGTTGAGCCTTCTTTCATATATCTATGGACCCTCTGTATGTCCTCTTTAGAGAAGTGTTTGTTCAGGTCCTTTGCCCATTTTTTTAATTGGGTTGTCTGTCTTCTTGGTGTTGAGTTGTATAAGTTCTTTATATATTTTGGAGATCAATCCCTTGTCTGAGATATCATTGGCAAATATATTTTTCCATATGTTTGGTTTTCTTTTCATCTTGCTGATGTTTTCTTTAGCTGAGCAGAAACTTTTTAGTTTGAGGTAGTCCCATTTGTTTATTTATTTCTTTATTTCCCTTGCCTTAGGAGATATATCAGTGAAAATGTTGCTACGTGGGATATTTTAAAAGTTTTTATGGACAGTGTGAAAAGTAAATTGCTAAACAGGAGACCATCTCTTAATTTAGTTTCCATGGAATTTATAGGATAGGGAATTTAAGTGATTTTAAGGACAAGTAGACATGTTATAGAAACATCTAGAAGGACAAACACTGGCCAGAACTTCCTTGGCATTTATTTGAAATGGGCAATTTTAGCTTTCTATGAAGAGCTTTATGGAAGCAAGGAAAGAGGAAAACATTGTTTAGCACCTGTGAGAACATTACAGACCCAGGGAGAGTTGATATTATGCTAACAGTTTGAGAAACATTGAATGAGTTAGACTGCATAGTGTGGCATTTTAGTTTGCAAAATAGCAGAAGTAACTCAGCCAGCTGATAGAAACCATACAATCCTGCCAGAACAGTTTCTGGTTGGGGCTATGCCTACGTTGCAGGTTTGGTCCTGGTTGGGGTGTGTGTGAGAGGCAACTGATTGAAGTTTCTCTCTCACATCAATGTTTCTTTCCCTCTCTTTCTCCCTCCCTTCCCCTGTCTCTGGATAAATAAATTTAAAAAAATTTAAATATTTATAAAAAATAAAATCTGCTTGTTCTATCCGTTATCAGAGACATGTCAAAAATCTCCTGTGATGGGGAATTTACCCACTTCTTCTATCATTTTTTTGCTTATATTTTTGAGGTTACTCTATTAGGCAACCTCCAAATATAATGAATTTAGAATTATTTAATCCATCTGGTGAGTTGAAATTTTATTATAAAATAAAAAAAGTATTTTGCCATAATTTCTCTTCTGTTTCATGTGAGTGTAGCTATCTAAATGTTCTATTGTTTGGTATTTGCCTTATATAACTATTTACATCCATTTATTTTTAACCTTGATTTTTGTTGGTTTGTTTTTTGGTTTCTATGTGTCTTTTTCTTCTTGCTGATAGCTGAATTCTTACTCCCTATATGAAAATTTCTGCCATATTACTGAAAATTCAACTATTCCCATGAATACATTTAAATTTATTATAAATATTAACATGTATCGCCCTGGCTGGTTTGGCTCAGTGGATTGAGCGTCGGCCTGCGAGCTAAGTGTCGCTGGTTCGATCTTCCAGTCAGGGCACATCAGAGAAGGAAAACTCTGACTCCAAAAAACCTCCGCTGCCTTGCGGCATACCTCTTCAGGGGAAAGGCTAAGGGAGTAAACCCCGACAGAAAATCCGGAGCCGGAGTCCCTAAGGCGGTTTGACGTTGTAGTCAACACCGGCAACTCCTGCGGCGCACCTGAAGCCAAGCTGTATTGACTCCGTCTTTCCCTTGGATCCTTCAGCTGCGAAGAGAGGGGGGGTCTGCTGCATGGGCAACAGCAGACCCTCCATATCACCCTGCCCAGGCTCTGTAGCTTCAGCTTCACTGGAGAGGACACTCAAGCGTCATCATAAGATGTCGATTCAACACGGGAGGAGACAGATACCGTGTCACTCCCGAGTTGGACTGCACAGCCATTCTCGGCGGTGCAGATAGACTCTTAAGAAGCTACACCATCGTCTCTCGAGACGGACGGCTGCCGACGATTAACATGTATGTGTTTATCCCTACCATTTTAATTTGTGCTTTTCATTTTTTGTTTGTTTTTTCCTTCATGTTTTGATTATTTTTTAATTGATAGGGAGCTCTTTTGTCCTTCCACTTTTTCCCTAGTGATTACTCTTAAAAAAAAAAAATTATTGAGTATGCTATTACAGTTGTTCTGATTTCACTTTCTTTGTCCCCCTCCATCCAGCACCTCCCACTCCCTCAGGCAATCCCCCCACCATTTTTCATGTTAATTGGTCATGTGTATAAGTTCTTTGACTACTCCATTTCCTATACTGTACTTTACATTCCAATGGCTATTCTGTAACTACCTATTTGTTATTTTTAATCCCCTCACCTCTTCACCCATTCCTTCAAACCCCCCTCCTATCTGGCAACCATCAAAATGCTCTCTGTATCCATGATTCTGTCTCTGTTCTTGGTTGCTTAGTTTGTTTTTCAGATCCAATTGGTGATAGATATGTATTTTTGCCATTTTATTGTTCATAGTTTTGATCTTTTTTTTCTTAAATCAGTCCTTTTAACATTTCATTTATAATGGTTTGGTGATGATGAACTCCTTTAAAGGTTTTTTCTTTCTGGGAAATTCTTTATTTTCTTTTTGATTCTAAATGATAGCTTTGCTGGATAGAACAATCTTTGCTGTAGGTCCCTGCTTTTCATGACTTCAAATATTTCTTGCCAATCCCTTCTAGCCTACAAAGTATCCTTTGAGAGCTCAGCTGATAGTCTTATGGGAACCCCCTTGTAGGTAACTAACTTTTATTCTTTTGCTGCTTTGAAGATTCTCTCTTTATCTTGAACCTTTGGCATTTTAATTATGATGTGTCTTGGAGTGAGCCTCTTTGCATCCATCTTGTTTGGGACTCTCTGTGCTTCCTGGACTTGTATGTCTATTTCCTTAACCAAATTAGGGAAGTTTTCTTTCATTACTTTTTCAAATAGATTTCTAATTTCTTGCTCTTTCTCTTCTCCTTCTGGCACCCTGATGATGCAAATGTTGGGATGCTTGAAGTTGTCCCAGAGGCTGCTTACACTATCCTCATTTTTTTTATTCTTCACTTCTTCTTGTTGTTCTGAATGGTTGCTATTTGCTTCCTTATGTTCCAAATCATTGACTTGATTTTTTGCTTCATTCACTTTACTCTTATTTCGCTATAAATTATTCTTTATTTCAATTAGTGTATCCTTCATTTCTGACTAGATCTTTTTTATGCTATTGAGATTCTCACTAAGTTCCTAGAGCATCCTTATAACCAATGGTTTTAACTCTGCATCTGATAGATTGCTTATCTCCATTTCGTTTAGTTGTCTTTCTGGAGTTTTGTTCTGTTCTTTCATTTGGGCCATGTTTCTTTGTCATCTCATTTTGGCAGCCTCCCTGTGTTTGTTTCTATGTATTAGGTAGAGCTGCTATGACTCCCTGCCTTGGTAGGTGTCCTGTAGTGTTCAGGGCACACCCTCCCCTACCGCCCAAGCTGGATATTCAAGGTACACCCTTCATGTGAGCTGACTATACCCTCCTCTTGCAGTTGAGCCCTGGTAGCTATTGGCAAGTCAACGGGAGGGATTTACCCAGGCCAGTCAGCTGTAAGGACTGGCTGTGACCACTGACAACCAATCTCCACCCTCTGTGGAGGATCAGCTGTGAAGGGGCACATGGTGCTTCTCTGACATGGTCTGTAGCTGTCCATTGGGTGTGCAAGTCCTGGGATTTCCTGGGTAATGTAGGCCAAGGTCAGCCCTCACTTGTGTTTTGCCCCGGGATCACCCTTGCCTGAGCTATAGAGCAGTCTGAGACGGCTGTTACTCCTGGGTCTAGAGCCCCTTAACAAGAGGTATGGGAGCTGGGGGCTCACTGAGGCCAGCTGTTGCTTGTTTGAAAGGATTTAGGAAGCTGTGAAGCATGAACCAAGACCACCCATTCATATGGAAAAGCCTCCATTAACAACTGTAAATTGGGTGGGACAGCCTCAGAAGATCTCCAGGGCAGGGCAAACAGTGTTAGCCAGGTTCATGGAGTCTCAGATATGGCACCAGCCTGTTGGCTCTGTGGCTCTGCCTGCCTTTCTGTCTGGGAGAAAGCTGTCCCCTAGTTCTTGCTTTGATACCAGACACTTCAGTTCCTCCTCATATGCCACTGGTGACTTTTAAGCTGCTATCCTGGTGCTGGAGCTCAGAGGGAGTGAGGCTGAGTAAGTTTATATGTGGGTTCTTTAAAAGGAACTGCTTGGGATTCCAGCTGTTTCTTCCACTGACTCAATCCCTTCTGGTTTTTTGCAGCCAGAATTTTGGGTATGTATCTTCTTGTCACTGGAACCCTGGGCTGGGGGGCCTGGTGTGGGGTTGGGACTCCTCACCCCCAAGATATCCCACCCAAAATTTTATCTGTTACATGTGGATATGGGACCAGCCTGCTGTTCCATTTCTCTGCTCCTCCTACCAGAGCGGATAGATGTGGTTTCTTTAATTCCATAATTATCAGACTTCCTTTCAACTCAATATTTGATGGTTCTGAGTGATGGTTGTTCTATAATTTAGTTGTAATTTTGATGTGGTTGTGTGAGGAGGAGAGCTGTGTTTACCTATGCTGCTATCTTGACTGGAAGTCCCAATCTACTTTCAATAATTTTCATCTCTTTGCTGTTTTATTCTTTGCATTCTGTGTAATTTTGTCCAACACCTTCATGTTTCCTATTTCTCGTCTCTTGTGTGATGTTTAACCATTCTAAAATTAAACCAGTATATCATTTATTTAGAGAACTAAAAAAAAATCTGCCTATTAATATGTTGATAGTATCTTGTTCCTGCTTCATTTCATTTTTTAAAAATTTAAACACTTTCAACATAGTTTGTATTCTACACTTGAAAATTTTACTGTCTTATGCTTTTTGCAGGTCTAATTCTGTTGGTGGTTATCAGTTTTCCTGACTCTTGCATACAGTGACTTATTTCCTTATGGTTTTATTTTTATTTACTTTTTATTGTGAACTTATATTTGTTGGTAATGTTTCTGAGAATTTTAAAAAATCTTGGCACCAGCATGTGTTCCTTCAGAGATATTTTGTGTTTGTGCCTAACATTATCCAGGGCATTATAAATTTGTGTAAACTTTAAACTATAGGCTTTGGTTTACAGTATTTAGGGCCATGAAAATACTGTAAATCAGGTCCTTATCCTATATGAGGTCTGGCCAGTGATATAGAATTCTCAGGAAAGACTTTTTTTTAAACCTTCAACTAGAACCAAGACCAAGACTAAAAACTCTCTTGACAACTGCTTTTGTAGACGGGTTAGTTTTTCCTAGTTTGTCCTGTTCCTGAAAGTATACTTCCTCCAGGATCCTGACTGTAAGTGAATGGCCTTCAATCCAACTCTTCTTTCTGTAAAGGCCTTAAGACTTTGTCCCCAGCCCCGCTTGTGCTCCAGGCTTCAGGGTCATGGTTGCCACTGAGCATCCTGCAGGTATAGCGCTCACTCACATCCTTCATCTCTTCCTTCTGCTTTGCTTCTCTTTTCCATATTTTTTTCACAATTTCTCACAGGCTTATTCAATCTTTTAAGAGTCTTAAGTCCTGGAGCATCATCCTGTATATAAAAAGGGTGCGGGTTTGATTCACAGTCAGGGTATATACCTAGGTCGTGGGTTCAATCCTCGATTGGGGCACATACAGGAGGCAACCAATCCATGCTTCTCTCATACATCTATGTTTCTCTCTCACACTCTCTCTCTCCCATCCTCTCTAAAATAATAAACATATCCTTGGATGAGGATTTAAAATTTTTAAAAAGAAGTCTTAAAAATATATTTTATTAAGAATTTTTAAAAAGATTTTATTTATTCATTTCTAGAGAAAGGGAAGGGAGGGAGAAAGAGAGGGAGAGAAACATTGATGTATGAGGGTGACATTAATAGCTTGCCTCTCACATGCCCCCAACTGGGGACCTGGCCCACACCCAGGCATGTGCCCTTTATTGAGATTCAAACTCATGATATTTTGGTTCATAGGCTGGTGCTCAATCCACTGAGCCACATGAGCCAGGGCTTATTAAGCATTTTTAGTAGTTATGTCTAGAGGGTAAAAATTCCATTAATAAAATAAAGACATGCAAATAGCAAATAAACAAGAATAGTAACTTCACAAGTTATCTTGTAATAGTATAAAATGCTATTCAAAAGGTATTTTTTGTATTAATATTTTTCTCCACTTAGTATGTGTCAGCTTCTCTGCTAAACACTTTGCATACATTACCAAATTCAAGCCTTGTAACAACTCCATAAAGTAGATATTATTATTATCCCATTTTATAGAAAGTTGAGTACAGATAAAATAGGTGGACTGCTGTAGATTCAATAGTCTTCATAAAATTTCCATTGTCTTGAGCCAGAGGCTATTTATTACATTTTTAATACTTGATTAAAGGGATATAGTGATAAGACTTTGAAGATGAAAAAATTTAAATTCATTTTATTTTTTTTGAACTCCATTTATATCAAAGACTTCACCGGAGTTTGGTAAGCTCCCATCAACTTTATGCCCACAACTGTTGTTCTGGTCTTTTGAAAACATTCACCCATAAAGCATAAAGTGACAGATGAATAGGTAGGAGAGAAAAGGAAGATAGATAAAGAATCAAACAGAATTTTACATGCCATTAGAAACTCATGCTTGAGAACCTCTCCTTAGCATATTTTTTTAAAGTATGATTATATTAGTGACAAGTCTTTTTATATGAATGTGAATCCAAGTTAACATGACACATTGTAAATCAAAAAACAAAAACAAACAAAAAAAAAGACATTGAGAAAGGAGACTGTGAGTCAGGTTCCTGAGAAAGAGAATTATTCTTCATCTGAGTTTGAGGTTTCTGCAGCACACTTTTTATGTGTGGTCTTTATGAGCAATCTGAAGAGCAGAAGAAGGTCAGCTTAAAAAAAAAAAAAGGAGAAAATAAAGAAATAAATAGAAACTTCCTGTGGGGTTTTTAAAAAAGGAAGTATGAACTAGAGAATGGATGATATTGGTGGTTAATCGCTATAACAGACACAATGCAACATATATAGATGAAAAACCTGAAGGGGGGCCTGAGGAGGAGGGATCCCAACTCCACTCCTTTTTGTACAATGAAAGCAGGATAGTTCAGCAATTAAATGAGTTTTGGTCATTATCAAATGTTAAAAATCCCTTCTCTTCTTGTGCCTGTGAAGGAAAATAGCTTTCACATCATAGGATCTTTCAGTTCTTACAACTAATGCTAAAGATTGAAGTGATTCTTTATGAAATCCCTAAAATTGAGTTCCAAAACTACATTATCATTACAATTGAATGCTCTTTGAAAAATATTCAACCTTCTTCTTAATCTAATAAAGACTTTAAAAATGGAATGTTACTGCTACTGATATAGAATAGCAGTGTCTAGATGTAGGTGAAGCAGCCATCATCATCATCATCATCATCATTATTATTTTACATCTGAATCTTGAGGCTGATTCAGTGCAGGAGACGACTTCAGACCTGAAATCAAGTATAGAGGATGGATATCGTTAGTATAGTGAGATAAGCCTAGTTTTCAGATTTTCTCTGTGAACAGAAGCATTGGAAGTGGGAAAAATAAGGAAATGAATTCCTGGTGTCTACTTATGAATCTGTCATCATACAAAGCCCCTTTAGATTCTAAGGTGGTAGTGCTGAAAGGTTGTGGTATATGTCAGGGTGAGCTTACTGGAAGGCAAAACATTCCACTGGGAGTTTCTGGACCAACCAGGACAACCCAGTATATTTTTCACTTCATTATCTCTTCTCTCTTCAATGACTTGTGTCTCTAGTCTGCAGCAGAACTTCTAACATGGTTCCTGTGAACCACAGTTACTACTGAGGGTGTAAACTCTCATTAACACTTGCCATAAATAATGCAGTCTAAGCTCATCCATTCATGCAGTTTGTCATGCTATCCATGTTCGATCTAAGTACAAAAACATACAAACTTGTCTAAGTATTTGCATTAACCTCTGTTCCCTCCACATATTCCACTGAAATAACTATGAGGAAATTAAAAATATAATTAATTCTTGAAGGGAGAGGAGAGAACAATGAAAGATCAGATAATAAAACCAGTTTTTTGAAGATGGAAAACTCGTCGTTGTCGGCAGCCGTCCGTCTCGAGAGACGATGGTGTAGCTTCTTAAGAGTCTATCTGCACCGCCGAGAATGGCTGTGCAGTCCGACTCGGGAGTGACACGGTATCTGTCTCCTCCCGTGTTGAATCGACATCTTGCGATGACGCTGGAGTGTCCTCTCCAGTGAAGCTGAAGCTACAGAGCCTGGGCAGGGTGATATGGAGGGTCTGCTGTTGCCCATGCAGCAGACCCCCCCTCTCTTCGCAGCTGAAGGATCCAAGGGAAAGACGGAGTCAATACAGCTTGGCTTCAGGTGCGCCGCAGGAGTTGCCGGTGTTGACTACAACGTCAAACCGCCTTAGGGACTCCGGCTCCGGATTTTCTGTCGGGGTTTACTCCCTTAGCCTTTCCCCTGAAGAGGTATGCCGCAAGGCAGCGGAGGTTTTTTGGAGTCAGAGTTTTCCTTCTTTGATGTGCCCTGACTGGAAGATCGAACCAGCGACACTTAGCTCGCAGGCCGACGCTCAATCCACTGAGCCAAACCAGCCAGGGCGAAGATGGAAAACTAAAAAGATAATATTAAAAGATAAAGTAGAGCAGAGCTAAATTCCAAAAGACGATCAGGAAAGTGTCTACAGTGGAGGTAGCAGCTAGTGCCATTGCCATAAAAAGACTACCACCAAGATCTGGTGAGAAAGAAGATAAGAATTGGCAGGTGATTAGAATTATCTAAAAACGTGTTTTGAGTTTGGGTTCTTAACTCCATTCCTTACCATCATCTCCTCATTGAATTGTGATTGTTTCTAGACTAAAACTGGAGGAGTGATCTCTAATGTCAGCTGGCCTATGTGAGGAATCCTAGGGATCTGAATGTGGGTATAGACCCCGAAAATAAAGCCCTTTTTATTGATGGTGGGCATTGGAATGGGAAACTACTCTGTTTTGACAAATGATAGGTAGCACCCATGTACATGGATGTTGCAGTCAACCTTCCCATTAAAATAAGGAACTTAGAAGGGAAATTAGGTTGTATATATTCAGAGGACATTCATGCTGTATACCCATGTTAGCAATTTATCCCTATATTCATGAATGAGAATGGACAATCAACAACCATTTGTTTTCGAGAACCATAAAGGCACAAAAGGAAAAGACAATTGACCCTGGAGAAAACAGACAATTCAGAGATCTGAATAAATTTTAAAAAATCTTGTTAATATTCTCTGAGAGATTTGGAATTTATTGATCCATAAGACAAAAATAGATTGACATCAAAGTAAACAGATTGACATAAAAAAAAGTAAAGAAAATAATTTTTGAAATTAAGAAATGCAACTGGTAGTCTGGAGATTAATGGTGGCCACCTGATTTTTAAATCTCCCATAACCTCCCCAAATGACAAAATTAACAACAATGGTAAATAAAATCACACAAAATTCATACTTTCAACATTATTAGGAGACAGAAAATATCATGGTTGTCAAATTACATGTAAATGGATACAAAAAACAAATTTCAACAAATATTGGAAGGTATCTACATTTTCAAATATAGAAAACAGATTGAATAGACACAGCTGAGTACTATGCAGCTGTAACAAAGAATGAGGTAAACTCTATAAACTCACATAGAATGGTTTTCTGGATATATTGCTAAGTAAGAGCACAATAGTGCAAAAGAACATGTATAGAGCATATATGGTATGTTACCTTTAATAAAGAGGGAATTTTATATGTACTAATTAGGCATATGTGTGTGTATTAATCTTTAGTAAGAGTTGCATAGGAATGATAAACCAGAAGATAATGAAGTTGGTCACCTACAGTGGTTAGGACAGGGGACCTAGTTGGAAGAGATACAAGAGGGAGTCACATTTTTATGAGCATATCTTTTGGAATGATTTTTATTTTTGGAACTCTTATCATCCTACATATTGAAAAACTAAAATGAAATCAACAAAAATGGGAAAGAAAAAAAACAAACAGAAAACAGGCTGATACAGCAGAAGCAAATGTATTTCAAATGAATAACATAACCACACTAGAGAAGTGGGGGGATAAATTTTAGTAATTTGTGAACACAGTATTTGACCATGTGTCCTCAGACTTGGGAGGTAAAGTGGTGATGATGGTGTGGAAAAGGGAAAGCAAATACTTAATCACTTTTATTAGGTCTATTTTTTTTAATAGTTGTATGGGTGAAACAAGTCTGCAACTATTTTAGTTGTATTATAGGATTGAGCAAATGAGTAAATGTGTTTATATTTTGGGAAGCCAAAGTTCTCACTGTGGAAGATCATACATGTATGGAATGAAAAAAGGCCAGGAAGATCCCTGTGGAGATCAGCTATTGTAAAATGGGGAGTATTAATGTGAGCTCATGAATTCTAAAATGTAGAGGTATGAATTTTCAAAATATTTGTTCTAGATCTGTGAAATATCCCATTGGTATTTTAATAGGGATTGTGTTGAATATATAGATTGCTTTTGGTAGTATGGACATTTTACTTTATATGAAACCAAAACAACCCTGAATAGCCTCAGCAATCTTGAGGGGGAAAAAAGTAGGAGGGATAACATTACTGTATATCAAATTAGGCCTCTGTGATCAAAACAGTCTCATACTGGCATAAGAACAGACACATAGATCAATGGAACAGAATAGAGAGCTGAGAAATAAACCCAGGTCTCTACGGCCAATTAACATTTGACAAAGAGGGCAGGAACATAAAGTTGAGTGAAAATAGCCTTTTCAACAAATGGTGTTGGGAAATCTGGACAGGTACATGCAAAAAAAAAGAAAAGAAAAAGAAAAAGAAACTAGACCACCGATTTACACCATACACTAGAATAAACTCAAGATGGATAAAAGACTTAAATATAAGTCATGATACCATAAAAGTTCTAGGGGAAAGCATAGGCAATAAAATTTCAGATATCTCATGCAACATTTTTGCCAACATATCTCCTAGGGAAAGGGAGATAAAGAAAAATAAATAAACAAATGGGACTACATCAAATTAAAAAAGCTTCTGCATGGCTAAGAAAACCATCATCAAAATGAAAAGGGAATCAATTATATGGGAAAACATATTTGCCAATGGTACCTCAGACAAGGGTTTGATCTCCAAAACATATAAAAAACTCATATAACTCAACACCAGAAAGACAAACAATCCAATTTAAAAATGGGCAAAGGACCTGAACAGACACGTCTCCAAGGAGGACATACAGATGGCCCATAGACATACGAAAAGTTGCTCAGCATCACTAGCCATCAGAGAGATGCAAATTAAAATCACAATGAGATATCACACCAGTCAGAATAGCCATCATTAATAAATCAACAAACAGTAAGTGCTGGTGAGGATGTGGAGAAAAGGCAACCCAGTGAACTGTTGGTGGGAATGCAGACTGGTGTAGTCACTATGGAAAACAGTATGCAATTTCCTCAAAAAACAAAATCTGGAATTGCCTTTTGACCCAGTGATTCCACTTCTGGGATTATACCCTAAGAATTCCGAATCACCAATTCAAAGAACCTATGAACCCTATGTTCATAGCAGTGTTTTTTTTTTTTAAAGTATATTTTATTGATTATATTGTTACAATAGTTCCAATTTTTTCCCCTTTGCTCCCCTCCGCCCAGCACCCCCCTTCCCCAACAATCCCCTCCCCAAGTCCATGCCCATGGCTCACCCTTTCATATATTCTTCTTCTTTTTTTAAAAAATAATTAATTAATTAGTTAATTATTTTAACAATAAAAAATAACAATCCCTCCCTCTCAGACTTAAAACCCTTTACAATCTTATAAAGGACAATGGACGAAGGTCTCGAGCTCCTCTAGTTGCTTCAAGCTGGACATGGTCATCGTCCTACCTACCCTTGGGTCAAGAAATCCCTAATACAAGTGGGGGTGTGGAGGGGAGGGTGGCCTTCCCACAAGGGGAAGGATCGTGCAGACTCCAGGTTGGTTGGCTGTCTCTGGACAACGGCATGCTTGGTTTAACAGGCTGGCATCCTTGTTGTATTCTGGGGGCAACAGGGTAAAAGGACATCATTCAATCTGTAACCACTAGATGACAAAAGACAGGTATTAATTTTTCAATGTCCCACATTAGGGAAAAGAAGGGCTTCTTTAGAGGAAGGTATGCCAGGTACATCTCACCTGTCCAAAACCCTTTTGCCCATTATACTTAGTTTGGACTGAGGGAAATAGTTCAGGTTTCCCCCCTCTCAGGCCTCTGAGCTCTTTCTGTCCAAACCATTAGGATAGAAAAGAGAAACCAGTTTTAAAGTGAAGCCCACAGACCACCCCGTTCTTCACCAACCCAGCCACTTAGTTCAGCTAAACCATTGAGTCTCAGGAGGCAGCAATGCAGACAGGATTAAGTGAGGCCTATACGTACAGACAACCACTCAGGTAATGAGATCGTAGGCTTATGCCCTTTGAAAACAGAAAACACATGTTAATTTATGTAACATAACCCACACACAAGTTTATAGATCTGTAGGACTGTCTTATCGGAAAGACATCCAGTTGCAAGGCATTTGACATTCTTCTTGCCTGTAAATTAAAGATCTTTGATAATGCCACAGACATAGTTTAACTTTCAAATGAAAACAAATTTTAAATGAAAAGAAACTTTAAAGACGGTTAGCTGCACTACTTTATAGTCTGCCACTGATCATTGTGATTTTCCTTGAATAACAAATTTTCTCCCTAAGATTACCCTCCTTGTCATTAAAGGGACTGAATTAAGTTCATTTTTAATTTATCCTGTTCATTTGCATAAACACAACAAGAGCAGCAAATGATCACTTATGATCTTTAGTTCTGCTTTGCTGGAACTTACGCAAGGAACATTTAGGGTGACATTCAGTCTGCCCTTCAGGGCAGAGAAGCTGAGCCACATACCTGGCATTCAGCCTTGCCTGTAAACACCTGTCTTTTCCAGGTCCTCCTGGTTTTCCATTGTGCCTTAAGGTCCCTTCTAACCATCTTTCAGGAAAACAACCTTCATTCCTTCCCTGGAAAGATTGCTATGGACCGCTCATCCATCCAAGGTACCAGACCTTTTATCTCGTGGACTTTTATTACCTTTGAAAGTCAGTCCCAGTTGCTCAGGGCTTTTAGGTAACAACCAAAGCCCAAGCATGTCTCCTTTAGGCATGACATTCCAGTCAAAGTCTTAGTCAAAGAATCGTTATTAACAATTGGTCTTATTAGTTTTATGCAAAGAAACTTAGGTCATTACTTACTTCTTTAGCATGCCAAATTCTGGAGGTATCAGATAGGGAGAAAATATATACAGTGTGAAGGAAAATCCTTGTCCTTCTAATATTCACTGAACTTGCATTTCTATTCTTTATATTTTTATTTTTCCCCCCACTAAAAATTTTTCTGTTTGTTTGTTTTTCCATTACAGTTGTCTCACTTTTTTCCCGCTCTTGCTTCTCTGCACCCTGTCCCTCCCTTCTCCCACATTCAGTCCCCACCCAGCTGTCCATGTCCATGGATCATTTATACATGTTCTTTAACTAGACCCTTCCCCTTCTTACCACTTTTCTCCCTCCCATCTCCCCCTTTGTTACTGTTAGTTTATTCCTCGTTTACATACCTCTGGTTCAATTTTGCTCATTTGTTTGTGTTGTTCGTTAGTTTCCTTTAACAGGTGATAGCATAAGGTAATTTTCTTTTGTTGCCTGGCTTATTTTGCTAAGCATAATTCTCTCTAGTTCCAATCGTGTTGTTGCAAATGGTAGAAGTTCCTTCTTTCTTTCAGTACTTATTCATTGTCATTTCCCCCCTTTGTACTCATGTTCCTCTCTGTCTCTCTCTGTTTCTTCATCTTCTTAAAGCAGACCCTTTAGCTTCTCTTGCAATACTGGTTTGGTGGAGATGTATTCTTTTAACCTTCTTTTGTCTTGGAAATCCTTATTTCACCTTCCATTTTGAATGAGAGCCTTGCTGGGTACAGTATTCTTGGTTGTAGGCCTTTGTTTTTCATTACTTGGAATATATTTTGCCATTCCCTTCTGGCTTGTAGTGTTTCTGCTGAGAAATCTGATGATAGCCTTATTGGAGCTCCCTTGTATGTTATTAGTTGTTTCTCTCTTGCTGCTTTTAGGATTCTCTCTTTGTCTTTGAATGTTGGCATTTTAATTATGATGTGTCTTGTAGTGGGCCTGTTGGGGTTCATCTTCATTGGGACCCTCTGTGCTTCCTGGACTTGCATGATTCTTTCTCTCTTCATGTTAGGGAAGTTTTCTGTCATTAGTTTTTCAAAGAGGTTTTCTATCCCTTGCTCTTCTTCTTCTCCTTCTGGAATTCCTATGATACGGATATTATTATGTTTCATGTTGTTCTGCAGCTGTCTTAGAGCCTCTTCAGTCTTGTTCAGCCTTTTTTCATTTTGTTGCACTGTCTGTGAGTTTTTGTCTACATTGTCCTCCAGCTCGCTGATCCGATTTTCTGCTCCCTCTAGCCTGTTTTTAATTCCTTCTACTGTGTTCTTCAATTCAGAGATCGTATTCTGCATTTCCTCCTGGCTCTTATTGATAGCTTCCATGTCCTTTTTGATGCTGGTATAATTCTCAGTAAGTTCCTTATAGTTCTTCTGGAGTTCACTGTAGTTTTTCTGGAGTTCTTTGTAGTTTCCGCTGAGCTCATTGAGCTTCTCCATAATACATGCTTTCAATTCCATATCTGATAGTTGGCTCCCCTCTATTTCATTTAGCACTCTTTCTGGGGATTCTGCCTTTCCTTTCGATGGGGGGGGTTGTTTCTCTGTCTCCCCATTTTTGTGACTCCTATTGTTTGTTGGTGCTTCTTAGAATGATCTGCACTTCCTGGATCTGCCCCTGGTGGCGTCAGATCCTGTACCAGTCTGGGCCTAGGCAGCCTGTTGCAGACTTCCAGGGATCTACTGCCTTTGTCTGTCTCCTTTAGTTGTTAATCTATTCAATCTGTGATTAGCCGTCAGGCTTAAGGACCGTGGGTGTTGCAGCTTAATTCCTGTAGGCAGGGCCTTTGCTTCCCCTCAGGCTGATGCCACTTGGCCGGGAATGGTCTGCTTGCAGTGTGGGGATGAGTCAGCACTGGGACCCGGCCGGCCACCTCCCCAGCTCTCCCCTCAAAGCCACCACACCAAACTCTCCCCAAGCATTTCCTGTCCTCTCTGCCTTTCCTCCACTTGAGCCCAGGGTAAGGGGGGGCCAAAATATTTTTGTATGTGATCCGCTTAAGAGCTCTTTTTCTCCAGCTGTTTCTCTCTGGCTAGCAAGAAACCCTGTGGCTTTTCGCTTTTCTCAGCTGGATACTATTTTACTTTCCACTCTGTTGCTGTAGGCTGGGAAGTTCAGCTGGGGGTTTAGACCCTGCCCTTCTCAGGGGGAATCCCCAGCTGCTGAGCTGTTTCTCAGTCCCTTCAGCTGCCACCCGTGTGAGCCCAGCCAGCCCTTCCGCGTCTCCGCATCCCTACCGGTCACGTTGTGATGTAGCGGCCTTTTCTGTCTCTCCATGGTTATAAGACTTCTCTCCAGCTGGTGTTCGGTTGGTTATTCCAGATGATTTCTCCAAAATTACGTTGTAAATCCAGACTAGTTCTGGGAGGAAGTTAGTGTAGCTTTCACTTACTCCTCCGCCATCTTGTTTCTCCCAGCAGTGTTATTTACAATAGCCAAGTGCTGGAAACAGCCTAAGTGCCCATCATTAAATGAGTGGATCAATAATTTGGTACATTTACACAATGGAATCCTATATAGCAGAAAGAAAGAAGGAACTCCTACCTTTTGCATCATCATGGATGGAATTGGAGAGTGTTATGCTTAGTGAAATAAGCCAAGCAGCAAAAGACAAATACCGTATGATCTCACCTGTAAGTGCAATCTAATGAACGAAGCAAACAAGTGAGCAAAATAGAACTGGAGGCATGTAAACAAGGAACAGACTGACAGTAACCAGAGGGAGACAGAAAGGGGATAAGGGTGGAAAGAAGGGGAAGGGTCTAGTTAAGGCACATGTATGAATGATCCATGGACATGGACAACAGTGGGGGGATTGATTGTGGGAGTAAAGAGTGGTCCAGGCAAAGAAGAGCAAAGGGGGAAAAATTGGGCCAACTGTAGTACAACAATAAAAAAATTACTTAATTTAAAACACCTAAAAAGACAGAAAGAAAGAAAGAAGGAAAGAAAGAGAAATATTACCTCCTTGGATGAAATTAGATTATAAAATTTATTCCAAATCTAAAAACTTAAAAGGTAAAAGAAAAAAAAATAGTTATTTTAAAAATCAGGGAAAAATGAAATGTATAGGTATGTGTTCAGGTGCATATATGCGCATACTTGTTTGTGTGTGCATGTATACTTATATGCATACCAGTGTGTGTGAATGTGTGTGCATTTGTGTGTTCCATCTTTATCTGCTGAAATCTCCTAGAAGCAGACACATTCTAGGGGCAGTGGGTACCTCTAGCACTCCAATCTTGCTCTCTATGTAATACCATTCCCCACTGAAAGTTCCAGGGCTCCTCAGGAAAATGGTTGACTCCAGAGCTGGAGTAGGAAAAGTACACACAATAAGCTTGGGATACCTTTTTAAAGCCTTTTAATTTTTTTTGTTTGTTTTTAAAGATGGAAGTCTGTTAAAAGGACACAAGAGCCAACATACATGAATGTGCCCCAACCGACTACTAAATAAGAAACATGATGATGCCATTGCTTTGTCCCACTTAAGTTGTGACTCTTGTCTGACTCAGTGTGTAAGGCATAGAGAATAGAAGCTTTGTCTATGTTGATACTTTCAGACCATATCTCTTCAGTATTTTATTTACACCTACACTTGCAAATTCTAAATTCTCATTCTGACCCTTGTTATATACTCCAACTGTTTTTTCTACTCACTAATCCATACTCTCGGCCTGCCAAAGTCATCTTTCTAAAAGAAAAAAGTATTTTCTGCTAAAAACTTTCTCTTCTGCTTCAAGTTCACAATGGTTTTCTATTTCTTGGAAGGGATCATGAATCCTTGTCTGGAGTCAACATTTTGAGATACCCATTGATGCTGACTTAGACCCTTTACTTCGAAAATGTATAAAAACTGCTGCTCTAGGCAAGCCCTTGAACGAGATGGCATATAAAAGTTATTTGGGCACTTTTGATCATCTCAAATGTCACGTAAATATTAGCAATACCAACAAAAAACATCCTCCTGTTCCCAAGGAGACACAGTTGAGAATTGACCTTCACTGTAATATCTGGAAGAAACAGATCTTGTTCTTTGATCACAGAGCTCATCTATCATGTATGTGTCTAGCATATTTCACTGTAGCATCTTGAGAGTGCTATATTCCTGTGTTTTAATATCCTAAGATTCAATTAAAACAGGGGATTATAAGAAGAATAATAAAACCTTCTAAGTAATAAATGCAGTGTGGCAGTGGTGGAGACAAAGAGGAAGTAAAATATGCACAATTAGTTGCATTGACAAACTTTCTTTTATGTTAAATGTTTTATTCTTAACAAATCTGAACCAGGTGCATATATATATATTTGCTATATTATCAGTTTAATATGAACCAGCTCTGTCTCTGCTATACTTAGTATGAGTTACTACTGGTCCCTGACTAGGATGGTATTAAATCGAGTTGTTTTTGACTGAGGAAAATTTCAATGTATCAGCCATGTAAAATGAATAAGGATAATTTATCATGGCTATTCTATCTTTTGATTCTGGTCCTATCTGGAATATTATTTTAGTTTTCATGATACTTATCTCTTGACTGAATTAAGGAAAACATTAAAATTAGTCATGAACGACTTGCTCAGATACTATGTAATGCAAATACTTCCCAGACAGATTAGTAGCTCTGACTCTCTGATGCAAAGTTCATGAACTTGGATTTTTTTCTTATTTTTGAAAGTCTTTCATACATTCCTGAGCCTGATTTTGAAATTTTGACTTATCCCTACTAATTCGATGATTTTGGACTATGTGATAATTGTCAGATTGAAGAGTTTCTTTCTTATACAACACTATACACTATATTATACATGATAAAGTAAAAAGAGAAGACTATACTTTAGTTTTTGTTATTTAACTTGGTTGTTTTCAAAGTTAGTTTGGAATAATTTACATAAAATTATAGTCACCCATTTGGAGAGTATAGTTTTATGATTTTTCATAAAAGAATCATCATAATCAAAACAGAGAACGCTTAAAATTTTTTCACATAACTCCATACTGCTTTCCACAGTGGCTGCACCAATCTGCATTCCCACCAATAGTACAAAATAGTTCCCCTTTCTCCACACTCTCACCAACACTTGTTTATTGATTTATTGTTGACAGCCATTCTGACAGGTCTGAAGTGATATCTCAGTGTGGTTTTAATTTGCACCTCTCAGATGATTAGTGATAATTGAGTACCTTTTCATATGTCAATTGACCACCTATATGTTCTCTTTGGAGAAGTGTCTATTCAGGTCCTTTGCCCATTTTTAAATTCTTTTTTTTTTTTTTGGGTGTTGAGTTTTATGAGTTCTTTATAAGTTTTTGATGACCCAGCAATTTCAGTTCTGGGAATTTATCTAAAGAAACCCAAAACACTTATTCAAAAGAATATATACATCCATGTTTTCTCTGCAGTGTTATACACAATAGACAAGATTTGGAAGCAGCCCTAGTGTTCATCACTATATGAGTGGATAAAAGAGCTATGGTACATTTATGCAATGGAATATCATGCATCCATAAAAAGAATTTTGCCCTGACTTGTGTGGCTCATTGGATGCCATCTTGCAAAGCCTATGTTGTGGGTTCTGTCCCTGTCAGGGTGTGTATGAGAGGCAACCTGTCAATGTTTCACTCCCTTTTTCTCCTTCCCTGCTCTTCCCTTCCCTCAAATAAATAAATAAATAAAAACAACAAGAAAATTTTATGCTTTGAGGCAGCATGGATGGACCTGGAGAACATTATGCTAAGTGAAGTAAGCCAGTTAGAGAAAGACATGTACCATATGATTTCACTCATATGTGGAATCTAATGAACAAACTAGACTAACAAGCAAAATAGAGACAGACTCATAGACATAGAGAGCAGGCTGACAACTCTGGTGGGTTGTAGGGGAAAGGGTCTGAGTAACAAAGGAAAAAGGGGAGAATTCGTGGACACAGACAACAGTGAGGTGATTGCAGGGTGGGAAAAGGCAGGTGGATGGAGGTGGAAGAGGGTAGAAGGGAGGTAAATTATAATGGAAAAAATACAATAAAAAGTGGTTTATGTTAAAAAAGACAGAACATTGCCATCATCTTTCTACCTCCAGCTCCACTAGTCTTTTATACTTATTTTTTAAAAATTTATATTAGTGTGATAATACACAAAATTTAATTTAGTGTATGATTTCTGTAAATCAGGTTTTAAAGTTCTAATTTCTTACAATTGTCTGCATGTGTGTGTGTGTAAATGCACATATAAGAAAATGTTAATGGCTGTTCTCTTTCAGTGATGATATTATAGCAGCAGACATTTGAGATTTGTCTCCCATTCCCATTCCTTCTCCTTCATGCATCAGCCCCAGTTCTCATTCTGGCATCAAGTTCTCCACTACTTGCAGTTCTTGTCACCTGGGTGATAGGCATCAGCCCTGGTCTCCCAAGTCAATCAGCACACTGAACCTGTGAGGGATTCATGGCTAGGCCCATTCAGAACCAACTCAATCTGAAGCTTTGGTTTCAGCCATCAGGGTGTAAAGTCTTTTTTTTTTCCATGAGATTTGGGACTGGAGGTAAAGTTGTGCTAGGGTAGCTAGAGTGCAGCCACACTTGCTGAGAATGGAGCCAACCTCATGGATTGCAGAACCAGAGGTAGTGAGATGGAAGTCTGGTCCTGGAAACATCATTTGGCCTCAAATCATCTGGTGCTTGAAGCTCTGCTCTTTCTGTTATAGGAGGAATAGATCTCCTTGCTTAAGCAATTTGAATTAGGTTTTCCTGTTACCTACCACAGAAAGAGTCCTAACACTTCAAAATTATGGATAATTTTTTCTTAGCATTTTAATAATATTTTTCATTTTTCTATGATGGACATAATAGCTATAAGTAGACCTCCCCAATAAATGTTAAAGATTAGTTTTAATTATCCAAAATTGTATTAACACATTCTTCCTTTTATTTTTGGTGTTGAAAAGTCTAGTATTCTCTTAATGTTGCATCTGAAATTTATTTTTCAGATAAAGAATGTATTCCTTAAAGAAAAAAATTGTCCTAAATCTCATTCAAGTTATTTTGGTAACTGACAATACCCATGATGGTTTTAGAATAATCTCCTACTATCTTTGAAGCCAACTTGGGTTTAAGAAAGTCCTGGTTTTCTTTATCTATGTCAAAGTATTGCAGACAACAGTTATTATTCTTAGGAATTTCCATTCTAGGCTAAGAAAAACTTGGATACCTTTTTTTTTATTTTGGAACAACTCTCTTTATAATTAGTTGGTATATATTTTATTAATACAAGGCCATAAATTTAACTTAAGCCCTCACAAAATAATTTTGATTATTGAATATTTGCTGAGAAATAGTCTGAGCTCCCAATTTTCTTAGGTTAAAATTTACTGAATTCAGAGAAGCTGAAGAATAGCAGTAGGATAAGGGTGGGTGATACGTGTCATTCTTAAATAAAAGGAGCCAGAAGATCTACATGGAAATATGGAAAAATAAATTATATATTGTCTTAGTCATTTCAAGCTGCTATAGTAAACTACCATAGGCAGGGTAGCTTATAAAAACAGAATTTATTTTTTGCAGTTCTGAAAGCTGGAAAGTCCAAGATCATGGCACCAGCAGATCTGGTGTTATATCTGTTTCCTGGTTCTTCAGCAGTTGTTTTTTCACTGTGTCCTCATGTAGTGGAAAGGTTGAGAGAGCTCTCCAGGATCCCTTTTATAAGGCACTAACCCCATTCACGAGTGTTCCACATCATGACCTAAGCACCTCCCACAGGTTCCACCTATAAATACCATTACATTGGGGATTAGGGTTTAACATGGATTTTGGGAGAACACAAACATTCAGTCTATAGCATGTTATGTTCCAGGAATTTGTTTTAGACATTGAATATACATAAGTGAAAAACTTCTAACCTTCCCCTTGAGGACCTTATTATTTGGTGAGTGATGCCATTCTACGTGATTTTAGCTAGTTCACTCAGATGGGAAGGCTTTGTGTCAGTTTGGGCTCATGGTAGAAAACAAGAGAAACTGGCTCTGGAAACTTAAGCAAAGTGTTCACTTTTGGAAGGCTCTGATGTGATTCACTAAACAAAAGGTCAGCTGAAGAACCCAGCTGGAAAGGATAGGAAATGGGTGCTCTGGGCATCCTGTAGCAGGAACTAATCCACAATGTCAATAAATCATTCCATATTTTCCCTCTCTTTGTTTCTCTACTAAAAATATAGGATCCTAGGAAATAAAGTCTTAGACTAATAAGGGCAAAACACTTTGTCTTGATAGATTAATCAATTCTGCTTTTACCAGAATGGCAGCCAAAATTATAATGTTTACTATATTCAGTTAGGATTTAGTAGTGGGTATAAGACTTGCCTACTCAAAGCCCCGACTCATGAGATGGCTAATTCGTGTTTTAGGATAACTCCATATGGATACCTCCTGTCTTATGAAATAATTCTCCAAAATACTGAACACAATGCTTGTCACATGTTAAGCTGTCAATAGATGGTAGTAGTTACTATGGGCTTTTGTCAGTCCAAAATCATGCTTGTAATACTTCTTTTATATATTTCATTGTGACGTGGTGTGAAAATTTTATATTTAAGTCATTCTTTTAGTATCTGAGGAGGAGAGTAGCACTGCAGTCTACTATTGCATCATGGAATCAGGTGTGAACAAGGCAGAAGTATGACCTTTGACCTGGAATGAGACCTGAACAAGATGTAGAACAAGGACTGACTTGGCTGAGCTGCAGGGTTTGACTCTAGAAATGTATCCTGGTGGCCCAAATACAGGATTTACTGTTCAAGGGAGCATAATTGTCCTCATTGACCATTTATGGTGGATTGACTTTTTGGTCCCAATGCTTTACTGTCTTATAATAGAATTAGACATCTATACTGTTGCCATGGCCTCAGTTCTCTTCACCCTTGAACTGTGGGCCATGTGGCTTGCCTTGATCAATAGGATTTTAGAATGTCGATGAATCGAGGCTGGAAGTAAGCTTTCTCCTTCGAGTTTTTAATCTTCTTCCACTTTCATGAAAAGAAAAGAATGAGACACGTGGCCTTGGAATGAGTGATATGTAGCCGAGCTACCCCCTCTGACCATCAGATGCATAATTGAGAAGTAGTTGCCTATTGTAATGTGTCACAAAATTTTATAGTGGCTGGTCATGTCATATTATGGTGGCAATAACTGACTTACATACTACTTTTAAAATTCTTCATATGTTATTAGGAGATAAAAGATGAGAGGATGTGCAATGATCTTCAAGACACAAAAAATTGCTAATGGATTGAGATTTGATGTATATGTTTTCAAATATAGTTGTTATAAAAGGTCTGTACTTCACAGAAATGAATTTCCACCATTATATGATGTAAAATTCATTAAAATATTTTATGTTGTTAATGTTAAACAAATAGCCAGATATTTCTCCAGCAAAATAGGTTCATTTTGCAATTTGGGACATACAGTCCAAAAGCAAATTACACACGAGTTCAGAGACACAAAGGAGAGTAATGCTCTTTTGTTGACTTGGGAGCAACTGTTATAAATAAAGACTCCAAAGGAAAAAGTGAAAAGTTTGAAGTATAGTGACTTTTCATTGGTTGCATTATGGAAGTTTCTCATTGATTGAGCTGTTGCTGAGCAAAGAGGAAACTTTTCTTCCTCCTGCTGAGGTAGTGGAGTAGTATCACTTTCTGTCCAATATGCAAGGTATTCTCTATCTGTTGGGGTCAGCCATGTGTGTTGAATGATACATGCTTGATATGTCTCTCCTAGCCACCCTTCTGGTCCATTTTCAATAAGGTTTCTGTTTATTAATATTCATAATCTAATATTGCTAAAGAAGTTATATTTTCATGCCTGCCTAAATAAAAATTATGTGGCTCCAACAATTATCTAATTAACATTCTGTTAAGTGACTAAGAAATAAAATGATAGTGTCATTTGGATGCTATTTTTAATTTCAAGAAATAAATTGCATCACGTCTGAATGGAGTAAGTGACAAAGCAGCTCTAACAGATCTGCTCAACAGACTATATAGAAGGCAAGTTCTATTTTTAATACTCTCTCAACAGATTTACATTTAAGTGAGTAACATTAAATAACAAAAAACTAATTTTTGTACTTACAATTATGATAGGATTGTCATAATATGCCTTAATTTTTCCTAGTGGTGCATTTCTTAGTTTTTGTAAACATATGCAAAACTTTGAAAATAATATATTATTTTCAGTGAGTTTTTTCCTAGACTTTTGTATAGTTGACTTCAGAGATTATAGTGTTAGTTTGAGTTTTCCCAGAAGCAGATTTTTCAAAAGATCAAAATATGTTAAACTTATTCTTAGGATAAAGGCAAAGCCTTTAGGTCAAAAGCTATTTCTGCCATAGTTAAGGTGACAAAATTTAAAATTTGTCACATAACTCAAATAAATATTAAAGACCTATCTTTTCAGAAGAAAATGAAAGTAAAATTGAGCTGTAGTTACTACCTGTCTCATCCAGTTCTGTGAAAGAGCCACCCAAACTTAGTGGCATGCAACAATAGTCATGGGTAATTAGTATTCACAGATCTTAGGGTTGACTGGACTCAGGTAGATAGTTTCACTAAGGGTATCTCATACAGTAGCAGACAGTGGCTGGAGCTGCAGTCATTTGGTTGTTTTTCATAATTCTACTTTCAATACTCTGATAAGAGTATTTATTTTCTTGTGCTCCCCTTATAATTTCATTTTGTGATTGTCTTTCACTTATTGACAATTTTCAGTGTTAGGAAGGGCCTACACTTTTATCTATATGGCCTTATATGAGCAATTATTGATGTGTAATACACACTTTTAATTTTTTGTACATTTGGTAAGCCCCCGAAAGAACTGAAGAAAAAAGTTGAAAAGATAATTTGTTTTGATGAGCTAAAGATAATGTTTTATAGAAATGATTACATGTATTATTGTGTACTGAGATGTCAAAGAATTGCATGATACCTCCTCTCATTCTAATTTGTCTATATGAAGAAGGCATAATTAACTCTGTATTGCTGGCTTTTTCACGAATGAATTGTTTCAGTATCTAATTCATGCTCAGTGCAAATATTCAAGGAAGTATAAGCATTTTAGTGACAGTTGGCCTGCATAAGTTAGCACTAACTTTGTTATTTATTCAGTTTTCTGTTTAGGTTGTAGTGTGAAGTCTTAAGAATGAAGACTTTACTTTAAGATTTCCTAGCTTGAGTTTGATTTGATTAGAAATATCACCAAAAATTGGACTGTGTGGGACTCTAGAAACATTTCTATCGCAGAATAAAAATAGCAATGGCAAAGGAACAAAAATAAAAGTGCATAACATCATCTGAGTTTTTGAATATTCTTTAGATATAGTTTGGATTTCAAATGAGATTTGGGTACAACTTCAGAATATTTTGATATTGAATTGAATGTTGAACTGGCTTCTTATTCTGATATCTTAAGAGGGGATTTTCATTTTAATAGCCTTCAATTATAGCTTTGTGTGCTAGTGAGAATTTTCTACCAAATTAGAGGAAAAAGAAAATAAATTTTAATTCTGAATCCAGCAGGAGGAAGATAAGTGCTATTGATAGTCATTCTCTGATGAATGTGTGAGGACTGTTTAGATAACTGAAAATGAGGTGCATAAAGACTTCATAGAGTTGCAAAGGTATTTTAAAATATATCCTTTTTTAAACTGGTATAGCTGCTATGAAAAACAGTATAGAGATGTCTCAAAAAATTAAGAATAGAGTTGCCATATGACCCAGCACCCCCTCTTCTGGGTATCTACCCCAAAAATTTGAAAGCATTTATTTGCAAAGATATATGCATCCCTATGTTCACTGAAGAATTATTATGGTGGCCAAGATGTGGAAACAACCAGTGTTCTTCAATAGGCGATTGCATTAAGAAGATGTGGTACATATATACAATGGAATACTACTTAGACATAAGAAGAGATGACATTATTGGAACACTGAATAAGTGGGTCCATAACACTTAGTCTAAATAAATGAGTTGTCACCTAAACATAAATATGTAACACTGTGAGGGAAACTGATACAAAGCTTACCAGAGCTGTTGTTATGTCAAAGATATCAATATTGCTTTGTTTTAGAAGTGTGAAGTAAGGCGATCTGGGAAGTAGAAATGTATTCAATTGGTATTTATTGAGAACTAGCGATGTATCAGGAGGTATATTAAGCACTGGAAATACAGCAGTAAACAGAAAAATAGACATATTTTCTGCTTTTATGCATCATATACAGTATATAGTTAATTAACTTGATTTTCCAATTCTTTAGAATAATTAAGAGTAAAACAAGCAATAGGACAAGGTGCAAAACTATGTCTCAGAGTCCTGCACTGCAGTTTTATAACTAAAGTATAAATGAACAGCCTTAAGCAACTAAATTAGTAATTTGAAGACTAAAAATGACAATTTAACTCCAATTTTAAACAAACTGATTCAGAATAATGCCATAATGATATTTTAATAGTTAATGACCTTGATGCCCATTAGGGTTCCCTCCTTTTCCTTTTCCCCCACTCTTATTCCCTCTGACTAAAAAGAAAAACAATAAAACCAAAAATCTCTAAAAAAATAACTAGTCATCAATGTCTTAATTACTGGATTTATTTTAAATGTCCATAAACCCAGTGATATATGATTTTAAACATCTGGCCCCACAACCCAGAGTGGCTACCAGTTTGTATCACAAAAGACCCAGTATTGCCTCAGCCAGTGTCTATCCAAGGTATTCAGCACCTGGCCAGTAGGAAAGAACCTTCCCTATTTCTAACTCTGATTTACTTTTTCTGAAGCAGATTCATCACTGCTCACAAAACAGTTCCTTGTAACCCATCAAACCCCCAAAGTTCAGCTCCAGGGAGGACATGCTGCAGGCAACAGAGTCTCAAGCAGTAGATTTCTGAAGAGGAGGTAGAATATAACTCTACACCTACCATTCTTCCCATAGACCTGTCAATGCCTATAATCCTGGGGGAAGACCTTGTTACTCTAGCTTTGACCCTTGGATAAAGGCCAACAGATGAATACTGTATCATTCTTCAACCCAGAAGGATACTCAACCCTAGAGTGAAATCTTATGCTCTATTTATATTTAATATTATTTTATTTAAAATGAGACCATAGATTTATACTTTTGACCTACATCATATAACTCTGCTTCTATCTTCTGGCACAGTTTACTCTGTGTCCTTAGCAAAACACTCCCCATCTTTGGCCTGCTAACCATTATTCTGCATTATTAGTAGATATTTACTGCTCCCACTCCCACCCTAACACTCCCAATTTAGATGGTACTGTAATCCCAAACAGTAAATGTGATCACACTGAGACATTGGGTCACTGAGTAGTTTCACTGGAAGAAAGATGCTTCTGATCCTCTGTCCCCCAGAAAAATGAACTAGCAGTCAGACTCACCTAGAAGCCAACCATGTGTTTAATTGCCTGATGGGTAGTTCAACTTTGGGCACTGATTGATGTACAGGAATGCCTAGGTTAGTAGAGTTGTTTCTGGATTCTGTTTCAGTATAACCATTTAAAAAAAATTAAATTAAAATATTTGTCATACTAGTAAATTTGTAAGATTGAAATAGCTTTTCTTAAGGCTATGTACACTTTTATTGTGAAAATCAATCAATTTAAAAATAATGTCAACTGTTATTAAAGTCTGGTAAGTTATTGCACAACTTACTAACACAGAAAAGTAAACCATAGATCCTCTGCTCTTGGATCACCTATACAAAGGGACCATTGCCTCATTAACTCTCTTGATGTCAATATCTTTCTCCAAAGTGTTAATTTCAATAAGCTATTTGATTTGTATTTTTATGATGCTCATAGATCTTTAAAGTTCTATATGTAAAGAGGTCTTTACAGATCATTTTGGGCAGCACATTCAGCTTGATTGTGTTCTTGCATTGATTGTAGAGGTAGCCTTGATGGTGCCTCTATAAGAATGGGGAGGATTTGAACATATAAGAGCAAATGTGTAAGTAGAGAGATAGAGGTTGGCACATGAGGTGTGTTGAGGGGAGTAGTTCTTATGTTTATCTTTTTGTCTTATCAGGATTGACCATGGCCTCTGTGCCTTGTAGGAGTGCTGGGTGAGAATGATCAGATAGGAAATATTTAAAGAGCAAAATTTTGTTGGACTTATTTCACCCTCATTCTGCTAGATGTCTGTTCTGTTTAGCTAATACCCCAGCATAGTTTTTCATCCATATAGAAATCTATCATATAAATTGCTTAACCTTTGGAAGGTATGTTGTCTCTAAAATAAAATTTGTTCAAACATCGAAACCTCCAGCTACCATCCTTTCCTCCTGTATCTCCTACACTCCTCACATAATTTGACTTATCCTTAAGAAGTGAAGTAGCATCTTCCTGGATTCATTACTAAAGATTAATTACATGCCTGAGCACTTGCTTAAACATCTGCATTAAGACACTCAAAAATAGAGCTACTCAATGTTTATGGTATGAAGGAAAGTAAACGTGCTATTGTCCATTAATTCTTTTTTTTTTTTCCTAAGAAACTCCTTATTTCACCTTCCATTTTGAATGAGAACCTTGCTGGTTACAGTATTCTTGGCTGCAGGCCTTTGTTTTTATTTGCTTGTAATACTTTTTTGCCATTCTCTTCTGGCTTGTAGTGTTTCTGCCGAGAAATCTGATGATAGCCTTATTGGAGCTCCCTTGTATGTTATTAGCTGTTTCTCTCTTCCTACTTTTAGGATTCTCTCTTTGTCTTTCAATGTTGTCATTTTATTTTTTTTTATTTTTATTTTTTTTAATTTTTTTATTTTGGTTTTTCAATTACAGTTGTCCCCTTTTCCCCTAATTTCTCTCCCCAACCCAACCCACCCCCTCTCCCTCAATCATATCCCTCCCCATTGTCTATGTCCATGAGTCTTTCATACAGGCTCTTTAATTAAACCCTTCCCTTACTTATCCCTCTTCTCTCCCTCTCCCCTCCCCCCTATTGACTGTTATTCTGCTCTTTGTTCTATTTAGTTCCTTTGTTTGTGTTGTTCTTTAGTTTCCTGTATTAGGTGATTTCATATGGTATTTTTCTTTCTTTGCCTGGCTTATTTCACTAAGCATAATTCTCTCTAGTTCCATCCATGTTGTTGCAAATGGCAGGAGTTCCTTCTTTCTTTCTGCTACATAGTATTCCATTGTGTAAATGTACCACAGTTTTTTGATCCTCTCATCTACAGATGGGCACTTAGGTTGTTTCCAGCACTTAGCTATTGTAAACAGTGCTGCAATGAACATAGGGGTGCATAAGTTCTTTTGAATTGGGGTTTCAAGATTCTTCGGGTATAATCCTAGTAGTGGAGTCATTGGTTCAAAAGGCAGTTCCATTTTTAATCTTTTGAGGTAATTCCATACTGTTCTCCATAGTGGCTGCACCAGTCTGCATTCCCACCAACAGTGCAGTAGGGTTCCCGTTTCTCCACATCCTCGCCAGCACTTGTTGCTTGTTGATTTGTTGATGATGGCCATTCTGACTGGTGTAAAATGGTATCTCATTGTGGTTTTTATTTGCATCTCCCTGATGGCTAATGATGTTGAGCATTTTTTCATGTGTCTATGGACCTTCTGTATGTCCTCTTCGGAGAAGTGTTTGTTCAGGTCCTTTGCCCATTTTTTAATTGGGTTGTTTGTTTTCTTGATGTTGAGTCGTATCAGCTCTTTATATATTTTGGAAATCAGTCCCCTGTCTGTGATGTCATTGGCAAATATGTTTTCCCATATGGTTGGTTTCCTTTTCATCTTGCTGATGTTTTCTTTTGCTGAGAAGAAACTCTTCAGTTTGATGTAATCCCATTTATTTATTTTTTCCTTTATTTCTCTTGCTTTAGGAGATGTATCCGTGAAGAGATTGTTACGTGAGATATCTGATATTTTCTTGCCTATGTTTTCCTCTAGGACTTTTATGGCGTCACGGCTTACATTTAAGTCTTTGATCCATCTTGAGTTTATTCTCGTGTGTGGTGTAAGTTGGTGGTCTAGTTTCATTTTTTTGCAGGTCCCTATCCAGTTCTCCCAGCACCATTTGTTAAAGAGGCTCTTCTCACTCCATTTTATGTTCCTTCCTCCTTTATCAAAGATTAGTTGACCATAGAGGCCTGGGTTTATTTCTGGACTCTCTATTCTGTTCCACTGATCTATATGTCTGTTCTTATGCCAGTACCAGACTGTTTTGATTACAGTGGCTTTGTAGTATTGTTTGATATCTGGTGTTGTGATTCCTCCTGCTGTGTTCTTCTGTCTCAAGATTGCTTTTGCTATTCGGGGTCTTTTTTGGTTCCATATAAATTTATGGAGTATTTGTTCTAGGTCTGTGAAATATGTCATTGGTATTTTAATAGGGATTGCATTGAATTTGTAAATTGCTTTGGGTAGTATGGCCATTTTGATGATGTTGATTCTTCCCATCCAAGAACATGGTATTTGCTTCCATTTATTTGTTTCTTCCTTAATTTCTTTCTTCAATGTTATGTAATTTTCAGAGTACAGGTCTTTTATCTCTTTGGTTAAGTTTACTCCTAGGTACTTTATTTTTCTTGTTGCTATAGTAAATGGTATTTTCTTTTTTGTCTCTGTCTCTGCTATTTTATTGTTGGTGTACAGAAATGCCTTAGATTTCTGTATATTTATTTTGTACCCTGCGATTTTGCCAAATTCACTTATTATATTGAGTAGTCTTTTAGTGGAGTTTATAGGATTTTCTAGGTATACTATCATGTCATCTGCATATAATGGAAGTTTCACTTCCTCTTTCCCAATTTGGATGCCTTTTATTTCTTTTTCTTGTCTGATTGCTGTGGCTAGGACTTCCAACACTATGTTGAAAAGGAGTGGAGAGAGTGGACAACCTTGTCTAGTTCCTGAGTTCAGGGGGAATGCTTTCAGTTTTTGTCCATTGAGTATGATGTTGGCCTCAGGCTTCTCATATATAGCCTTAATTATGTTAAGGTATGCTCCCTTTATTCCCATTTTGCTGAGTGTTTTCATCCTAAATGGCTGTTGTACTTTATCAAATGCTTTTTCTGCATCTATTGATATGATCATGTGATTTTTGTCTTTCATTCTGTTTAGGTGATGTATTATATTTATTGATTTGCGAATATTAAACCATCCTTGCATCCCTGGAATGAAGCCCACTTGATCATGATGTATGATCTTTTTGATGTATTGCTGGATCCTGTTTGCCAATATTTTATTGAGGATTTTAGCATCGATGTTCATCAGTGATATTGGCCTGTAGTTTTCTTTCTTTGTTGTGTCTTGACCTGGTTTGGGGATTAGGATAATACTGGCTTCATAGAAAGAGTTTGGGATTTTCCCCTCTTCTTGGATTTTTTAGAACAGTTTGAGGAGGATAGGAGTTAGTTCTTCCCTGAATTTTTTGTAGAATTCGCCTGTGAAGCCATCCGGTCCAGGGCTTTTGTGTGCCGGGAGATTTTGGATTACTGTTTCAATTTCCTTTTTTGTTATTGGTTTGTTGAGACTTTCCACTTCTTCTTGATTTAGTTTTGGAAGGCTGTATGTTTCTAGAAATTTGTCCATTTCTTCTAGATTGTCAAATTTCTTGTCATACAGTTGTCTGAAGTAATTTCTAACTATCATTTGTATTTCTGAGGTATCAGTCGTGATTTCTCCTCTTTCATTTCAGATTTTGTTTATTTGTGTCTTCTCTCTTTTTTTCTTGATTAGACTGGCTAGAGGCTTGTCGATTTTGTTGATTTTTTCGAAGAACCAGCTCCTAGTTTTGTTGATCTTTTGGATTGTTTGTTTAGTCTCTATGTCATTTAGTTCTGCTCTGATCTTGATGATTTCATTCCTTCTTCTTGCCCTAGGCTTTGTTTGTTGTTGTTGTTCTAGTTCTTGTAGCATTGTGGTTAGGTTTTTTATTTGAGATTCTTCTATCCTTTTCAGATATGCCTGTATTGCTATAAACTTCCTTCTCAGGACTGCTTTTGCTGTGTCCCACAGGTTTTGGGTTGTTGTGTGCTCATTATCATTAGTTTCTAGAAATTTCTTGATTTCTTCTTTGATGTCATTGTTAACCCATTCATTATTTAATAGCATGTTATTCAATCTCCATGAGTTTGGGTGTCTTTGATTTTTTTTTCTCTGAGGTTGATTTCTAGTTTCAGGGCATTGTGATCTGAAAAGATGCTTGATATGATTTCAATTTTCTTGAATTTGTTGAGGCTTGTTTTATGACCTATCATGTGGTCTATCTTTGAAAATGTCCCATGTGCACTAGAAAAGAATGTATATTTTGCTTCTTTGGGGTGAAAAGTTCTATATAGATCAGTTAGATCCATGTGGTTTAGTGTGTTGTTCAATGCCTGTATATCCTTGGTGTTTCTTTGCTTTGATGATCTGTCTATTGTTGATAATGGAGTGTTGAAGTCCCCTACTATGAGTGTGTTGTTGTTGATATCCTTTTTGTGGTCTTCTAGTATTTGCTTTATGTATTTGGGTGCTCCTATGTTGGGTGCATATATGTTTATCAAAGTCATATCTTCTTGATGGATTGTTCCTTTAAGTATTATGAAGTGTCCTTCTTTGTCTCTTTTTATTGTCCTTGCTTTGAAATCCATTTTGTCTGATATGAGAACTGCTACCCTGGCTTTTTTTTTCCAGTCCGTTTGCTTGGAATATTTTTTTATATCCCTTTACTTTCAGTCTGTGTAAATCTTTTGTTTTGAGGTATGTTTCTTGTAGACAGCAAATATGTGGGTCCTGTTTTCTTATCCATTCCATTACCCTATGTCTTTTAATTGGAGCATTTAATCCATTTACATTTAAGGTTATTATTGACGTGTATTTATTCATTTCCCTTTGTACCTCTGTTCCTCTCCTCTCTTGTTTTTTTCTTCTTTTTTTCTTAGAACAGTCCCTTTAGCATCTCTTGCAATGCTGGTTTGGTGGAGATGTATTCTTTCAGTCTTCCTTTGTCTGAGAAACTCCTTATTTCACCTTCTATTTTGAATGAGAGCCTTGCTGGGTAGAGTATTCTTGGTTGTAGGCCTTTGTTTTTCATTGCTTGAAATATTTTTGACCATTCCCTTCTGGCTTGTAATGTTTCTGTTGAGAAATCAGTTGATAGCCTTATCGGAGCTCCCTTGTATGTTATTTGCTGCTTTTCTCTTGCTGCTTTTAGGATTCTCTCTTTGTCTTTGAATGTTGCCATTTTAACTATGATGTGCCTTGGAGTGGGTTTTTGGGGGTTCCTCTTGATTGGAACTCTCAGTGCTTCTTGGACTTGCATAGCTTTTCCTCTCATCAGGTTGGGAAAATTTTCTGTCACTATTTCTCCTATCAGATTTTCAATTCCATGTTCCTTTTCTTCTCCCTCTCGTATTCCGATGATCCTTAAATTATTTTTCCTAATGCTATCCTGTAATTCCCTTACATCTTGTTCATATTTTTTCAATCGTTTTTCATTTTGCTGTATTGTCTGGGAGTTTTTCTCTACATTATCTTCTAACTCACTAATCCGATCCTATGCTTCATTAAGTCTGCTTTTGACTGATTCTACTGTGTTTTTCAGTTCAGAGATTGTATTCTTAAGTTCTTCCTGGTTCCTGTTAACAAGTTCTATGTCTTTTTTTATGCTGGTGTAGTTCTCTGCCAGTTCCCTGTAATTTTCTTGGAGCTGCTGGTAACTTCCTTGAAGGTTGTCATAGTTGATTTTAAGGATGTCGAGTATATTGAGCTTCTTTACCACCATGGTTTTGAATTCCATGTCTGACATTTGGGCTATGTCTATTTTGTCTATCTCTCTTTCTGAGGATTCCTCTTTTCTTTTCATTGAGGGGTTATTTTTGCATCTTACCATGTTGGATTCTTTTTGGTTTTATTTATTTATTTATTTATTTATTTATTTATTTATTTATTTATTTTGGGGGGGGTAGTCTGCTTTGACTTCCCTCCTTTGTGGTGTAATATTCTTTATCGAAGGTCTGGGAGTTTCAGTGGTGCAGTCTCTTTGATATCCTGAGCCTGATGGTCTTGAGTTACCCTTTATGTCGTTTGTTTATGCTGTTCGGTTATATTTCAGATGTTCTTTGATAGGATCTTCCTTCTGGCTACTTGGTTGAGAGTCACTCTATCTGCTTTGTCTTGAGTTCTTTTGTGGATATGCTGTTAAAGACATAAACACACAGCCCAGGCAGGAGACCCACACCCTCAGAAAGTATCCCCCACTCTATCCTGCTATCGTTAGCCAACTAGCCCGTATTAATATAAATGTAAAGAGATTTGAGCTTTTATGCTATAAGAAGAATAGATAAGAGTTGTTTTGGGGGAGGAAAAATATAATTTTTGATAGAGGGGTTGATAGATTAATAATAGTTGAGACTGTGCAAGCCAGTTAGTAATATTTACATTGTATGTTAATAAAAATAGAAGAAAAGGATAGAAAAATACATAGTATAGTAAGAAAGTGGAATTGTATTGTATTTGGGTTTATATAGTAATTATATTATATTATTTAGAGTGATAAGGGGGCTAAGCTAGAGACACAAACGAATAAGCCACGGTTAAAGAGAAAGGATGAGAAGGAGAGGTTATATGCAACACGTTAGAGATAAAGTTTGTTATTATTGGAAGAGGTGAAGGAAAAACACCCCCCAAAAAAATCCCCAAGAAAATAGAAGAAAGAAAGGAAGAGAGAAAGAGAAGGAAATAAAAAATTTACCACAAAACCCCCCTAAAAAAAACCCCCAAAGGGAAGAAAGAAAGGAACAAAGAAAGACAGAAAAGAAAGTATAAAGAAGAAAAAAAGAAAAAAGAGAGAAAAAAAATTAAAAAAAAATATATATATACCCCCCAAAAACCCCCCAAAAAAACCCCAGGAAAAGAATAAAGAAAGAAGGAAAGAAAAGAAATAATTAAGAAGAAAGAAAGAACAAGGGAGAAAAAATTTGGGAGAAAAAATTTGGAAAAAAAAAAAATCGATGTTTTTACTCCGTTTTAGCCTTGGTGTGTTGCCTTCTTTTTCTGGGTCCGCAGCTGGTCTAGTGTGGCAGGTCAGAGGTTCTTGTTTTTTGCAGGACTGGTGTGCGCCCCCGGTTGCCGCTATGGTGCGTGCCCGCGGTTGCCGGCACGGCGCGCTCCCTTGCTGCTTGCTGGAGCCAGTTGAGGTGCCCTTTCGTGCAAGCCCCTGCGCTCTCGGGCGGCCCGAGAGTTTGCCCCGCGGTTGGAGCCCACTGCTGCCGGGCTGCGGCGGTTCCCAGTTCGCGCCGAGGTGTCCCTGCCCACGCGGGCGGCCCGAGCGCTTTCCCTGGGATTGGCTCCTGCCTTCGCTGGGCCGCGGCGGTTCCGCGTTCGCGCCGAGGTGTCCCTGCCAGCGCGGGCGGCCCGAGAGCTTTCCCCGGGATTGGCGCCCACTGACCCCGGGCTGAGGTGCTTTTGCGCTCGCGCGCCGCCCCGTGCCCTCAGTCCCGCTGAGCCGAGCTCCGGGAGTTGGTCTCTCGCCTCTTAGGGCAGGGCCAGGGACACTTGTGCTCAGTGGAATCGAGCATCCGTGTGTCGCCGCCTCCCGCTGTTCCCGTGCTGCAGCTGCCCACCTTCCCTCACCCGTCTGGGCGGGCACAAACAGAGCCTGCGCTAGTGGTCTGCTTTCCGGCCTGGGGCCCTGTGCCCACGGGAGCTGTCTAGGGGTGTCTGTGCACAGTCCTCTGCGTGTTCAGTGGGCCCTCCCTGTGCCCGTTGGGGCACTGATCTTATGTCCGTTGGGGAGTGTCCGAGGGACGCCTGGACTCACGGCCCCGCGCACCTGGGCCAGTGAATGAGAGCACTTCCCTATGTGCGCCCCCGCGACCCAATGATAGGGTTGAGGAGTGGATGAGCGGGCCTCTGCGCCTGGGCTCCTCCAGAACGGCCTACCACCCCCAAACTTTCCTCCCGTCTCCACCGTCCACTAGAGAAAAATATAAAGGAGAATTATGTTCTCACTTGCCCGGCAGCACGCTGTCTCCTGTCCTTCAGCGCCAATGCCACTTGGTCGAGTCCCGTCTCTGCCAGCGGGCAGAGATCTGCTCTCCGCCTGACTCCTCTCTGGGGCAGCCTGTGGTCGCCAAAAATCCTTTGTGTGCTTACCGCCACAGCTCGGGCAGCCGCCCCAGTCAGGAATCCCGTTTCGTCCCCTTTTTCTCCGCTATCCTCACTAAACAGGTTGTTCTCAGATGGATTTTCTCTAATCCAGCAGTGCCATGGCTCAACTCCCGCCAATGTCCAGCTGCTCACTGAGATGTTCTGTCTGCAATTAGACCAAACTGCAGACGGGTCTCCGGAGCCTAAAACTGCAACCTCTCCTCACTCCTCCGCCATCTTACCTCCTGTCAATCAATGTTGTCATTTTAATTAAGATGTGTCTTGAAGTGGGCCTGTTGGGGTTCATCTCCATTGGGAACCTCTGTGCTTCCTGGACTTGTATGACTCTTTCTATCATCAAGTTAGAGACGTTTTCTGTCATTACTTTTTCAAACAAGTTTTCTAACCCTTGCTTCTCTTCTTCTCCTTCTGGAATTCCTATGATATGGATATTATTACATTTCATGTTGTCCTGCAGCTCTCTTAAAACCTCTTCATTCTTTTTCAGGCTTTTTTCATTTTGTTTCACAGTCTGGGAATTTATTTCTAGTTGTCCTCCAGCTCACTGATTCGATCTTCTGTTTCTTCTAGCCTGCTTTTAATTCCTTCTACTGTGTTCTTCAATTCATAAATTGTATTCTTCATTTCCTCCTGGCTCTTTTTTTCCCCCCAGCTTTTCTTTATTGATTATATTGTTACAACAGTTCCAATTTTCTCCCCTTTACTCCCCTCCACCCAGCATCTCCCTCCCCCAGCAATCCGCCCCCAAGTCCATACCCATGGTTCGTAAAAAATAACAATCCCCCCCTCTCAGATATTAAGACCCTTTGTAATCTTGTAAAGAACAATGGGCGAAGGTCTCAAGCTCCTCTAGCTGCTTCAAGCTGGACATGGTCGTCGTCCTACCTACCCTTGGGTCCAGAAATCCCTAATAATTGTGGGGGTGTGGAGGGAGGGTGGCCTTCCCACATGGGGAAGGATCGTGCAGACTCCAGGTCAGTTGGCTGTCTCCGGACAACGGTGTGCTTGGTTTAACAGGCTGGCATCCTTGTTGTGTTCTGGGGGCAACAGATTTGGCAAAAAGGGTTAAAAGACTGTCCATTAATTCTTGATGTTGAAGCATTCAGTTTTGGTCTCCTGTATGTAATGTAAAACATCTGAGACATTCATTAGTTTATAAATGTCATTTAAGGGGGAAGAAAATGGTGACCTCTGCATTTAAGTGCATGATAATTCACACATCCATTTTTGGCTTGTAATTTAAGGAGATGGGAATAACATCTTCATTTAGGGCATGTACCTCTGAGAATAAGTATAATATATTAATGAGACAAAGTCTCAGAATGTTACTTTCTTCTTCCCTTTCTTTAGAATGAGCATGGTTTATTATTCAGAACTTTCTCCTTTGTAAAATTCCACCTTTGTAGATGATGTCACAAAGTTTTGCTAATGCCCTCTTTGATAATTGGAGCTGTTTAGAACCCACATAAGTGCATCTTCTCCTGAGTTTCTGGCTCACATCTTTTTGCCCAGGAATCAGTCACTGTGGCAGATCACCTGAGCTGCAGTGTGTTCTAGGCATCCACCTTTAGACTGTCCCCAGGCATGAAGATGGAGATCTCATTTAGAGTGGGACTCAAGCTTTTTCCAGAGTCAGACTACTTGGCAAGGTCACTGAGGGGTTCTGGAAGCGTCCTTGATTGAAAATTTCATGGCAGGCTTTTTTTGTTTGTTTGTTTGCTTTGTTTCGTTTTATATGTCTGCTAGGTCAATTTGCAACCCTATGACATGAAGTTTCTTCTTGAATTTGTCTAGCACAGTGCCTGGCACATAATGGTGCTCAATAAACAGTATTTAAAAAAATTTTCCCTGCAAGGGTGTTATAAAAAATAACTACAGACTTCCGGCCAAGATGGAGGCTTAGACGGACACGCTAGGTCTCCCTCTACAACTATAAAGGAATACAACTACTTCAAAACAAAGGATAACTAGAAATTCCAGAAAATAAAACTACACGGAAGTCCAACATATGAAGTTATAAACCAGTGGTGCCATTTGGGCAGGTAAGAGTTAAAGTGGGCAGTGCTGTTTGCGGTCACCCGGAGCGGCGGGCGGCGAGGAGTCCCGGTGGCCAAGCCCCTGGCGGTGCGCGACCCCGGCGAGGAGTCCCGGTGGCCAAGCCCCTGGCGGTGCGCGACTCCGGAGCTGGGGAGAGCAGCCGCCGCATCGCCTTGAACAGTGAGGCCCAGGGGGGCGGGAGGACGGATCCCGGTCTCCTAGCTGAATAACTGTGTGAATCCATCTTGGACCCCCGCCCCCAAAGAAAGCACCACAGGGCTGCGAAATAGGTCGCGGACAAGCAGGCGCCGGTCGCTAATTTGTGACGCGTACACAGGCACTGCCCCCGACAGCCAGCCCAAGAAAACAAAACGCATCTGTCAAAATGAGGCAGGCAACTTTAGAAATACCGGTAACACAACTCACCAGGCAGCAGATAGAGAACCTGACAGATGAACAGATAAGAAACCTGTCAGAGGCTCAGTTCTGGGCCATTGTTATCAGGTGGCTTACAGAATTCACAAAAGAGCAGGAAAAAGATATGAAAGAAGCGAAAAACTTTCATAACGAAAGGAACAAAACAGTATACGAGACAGAAGGAAAGGAAATAAAATCCAGAGTTCATTTCAACAAACTGGAATATGGAGAAGGAACAAGCAGTCAACCAATGCAGCGAGAGGTAATGGGAAGCAACAACGAAAGGATCAGAAACCTCTGGGACAGTTATAAAAGGCCCAACATAAGAATCATTGGTTTGCCAGAGAATGAGGAAGATGAACTAGAACTTGAAAAATTGAGTGAAAATATAATAAAGGAGAACTTCCCAGACTTGGGAAAGGGAATAGACCTGCAGGTCCAGGAAGCAAGGAGAGTTCCCAAGAAACTGGACCCAGGGAGAACCACTCCAAGACACATTATAATCAAAATGTCAAAAATTAAAGATAAAGAGAGAATCTTAAAAGCAGCAAGAGAGAAGAAAAGAATTATGTACAAAGGGGTCCCAATTAGACTATCAGCTGACTTCTCAAGGGAAACCCTACAAGCAAGAAGAGACTGGCAAGAAATATTCAAAGTAATGAAAATCCAAAACCTACAACCACGAATACTCTATCCAGCGAAATTGTCATTCAGAATAGAAGGACAGAGAAAGTGTTTCCAGGACAAAATAAAACTGAAAGAGTTCATTAGATCCAAACCACTGTTATATGAGATGTTAAAGGGACTGGTTTAAAAAAAAAAAACAGAAGCTAGGGAGATGAAACAAAGGCAAACTAAATAGGCAACGAGAGTGGAAGAGGAACTGTGGGTACGGGAAGCATATTGGGGGGAGGTCAACAGGGAGGGGGAATGGGGAAAGGGAGGGAGATGATATAGGAATTGGGGATCAAGGTAGGAGGGAATGGAATAGACGGAGAGAGGTTGGGAGGAACTGTATGCACAACTAATGGACATAATCTAAAAGGGGGGGACAACTGGAGGGAGGGGGGCCACCGGGTGGAGGGGAGCAGAGGGAAGGGAAATTGGCACAAATGTAATAATTAAATCAATAAAACACACACACACACACAAAAAAAATAACTACAGAGAAATTTTAGAAGAGGGAGAGACTACAATGTATAGCAGAGATGAGAATCAATACATTTTGTGGATGAGGCTGACTTGAGCCAAGGGCCAAAGAATAGATTTCTTTGTTCATTCAGCAGGTGCTATAGCCTACCCACCATGTTTCAGGTACTGCTACGAATGAGAATATCATGGTGACCAAGAACAAACACAAGAGTTTACAAACAAACATTCATCAAAGGATCACATAAAGAAATATACATTTACATGACAAGCCACATAAATGTCCAAAAAGAAAATGGTGAGAGAAATTAGGGGAAAATGGGACAACTGTAATTGAAAAACCAAAAAAAAAAAAAAAAAATGGTGAAATAAATTATATGTCATTTTGATTTAATCTTATGTAGTCATTGAAACTGTCTCCACAAATTGTATAATAATTATAATAACCCTATTGTAACAGTGGGAAAGAAAAATACGAGTATAATCCCTATTTTATAAAAACCAATGCATATTTACCTATGCATAGGAAAGTTGATTATATGCCACATTGAACAGTGATTAATCTTGATGATGAAATTTTGAAGCATAGAGCATGCTCTCATTGAGAGATCAGATAATACAACTGCTCAACTGCTGGATCTGGAAAATTTTCATGGGATATTTAGTATGTCCATATATAGGCCTTAAGTTAAGGATTCAGTTTGAGTTTGGAAGTAGAAATCCTATGTTTGGTGAAGTGGACCCGAGATAGACTTGTGCAAAAACAGATTAGATGTTTTATTAAATGCTTTGTAGCTTCAAAAGAGGGAGGTTCCAGGCTCGCTTTCTCAAGAGAGATCCCTTAAAAATCCACTGTTAATGACATACCACTTTCTTTTTTGAAATACAAATTTTCTCTTTCAAAATGTAAACGTGGCTGAGGTGGTCACAGAACTTTGTCATACATATACCTGAAAGTCATTGAAGAAAAGGATGTTAAGGTGTTTAGGTGAGCTAGGGCAGGCTGTGAAGTAGAAAGTGGGATAAGAAGAGAAAAATATGAGGAGAAAGCAGCCATTTCAGGGAGTGGGAAAGTGGTCTTCAAATGAGATGACACAGAGATCTCCCAAAACTTTCTTCTCCTCTATGCAGAAGATTTTCTTTCTCCTAAAATGGGATTTTAGTTAAAAGTGTGCAAGTGGATTCTGGAATCAGAGAGAGAGAGAGAGAGAGAGAGAGAGAGAGAGGAGGTGTTTTCATGATCATAGAACCTATATGTAAACTATGAATTGAGAAAATTTAACATTACTCTTAAAGATTAAAGATAAACAGTACTTTTGAAAAAAATCAAATTTCATATGTTTATTTGGGTCTGTTTTCCATATTAAATAATACTTCAGTGGTAGCCAATGATTTCCATTTTTTCATGTACTGTTTTCCATAAAGTGATACAGTTTAGAGTGGCAGTGGCTGTAACCCTAGTTCCATCTCTCCTCTCCAAAGCATGGAGCCCCGGCCTGTTTCATAATTGTCAGTCCTGTGTCCTCCTGATGTCAGCTACTTTTGTTTTGGGAAATGCTGCTTCATTGCTGTTGGCTTCACAATAGGATCACAAAATGCTTCAAGGTCATGTTCAGTGCCCTCTAGAACTGAGCAGGAAGTAGAGGAAACCCAATTTCCTGCTAGAATCAGTGGAGCTTCTGGTACAAAAGGTCACTGTTGGCTGTAACATCTTGTGTGGCTCTGGAACTCACTGAGGAAATTGGGCCAAGCAGACATGGGTGTGGAGCAAGAATTGGCCTTCCACTAATTTATTTGGCCTCATGCTGGTGAATAATAATGACTTACATGTCATAGATTTTTATCTAATGAGAGCATAAAGGGTTTTAAATCCCCATACTCCCATCAACCTCTACACAGCTAACTGAAACTTAAAATGGGCATTGCTCCTGTTGTTTCTATTGTGGTTTAGGAAGAATGTTTAATAAAAAGTATGTAGAAATATCTGGGAGATAGCATTTCAACTCACATGATTATGATCAGATTCCTGCATCTAACATCCCTTCCTTCAAATCATTGAGGATGAATGCTCTGAATGATAGATTTCTATTGTATCTCTCATTGTAGTTGGTCCAATCTCATCTTTGTTAACAAATATCAAAACTTCCCAGGACCATTCCTCCTATCCCCACCCCTGTTTTTCCTTGTAAGCAACCCATTGCTATGTATAGTAATAAGCTAGTAATAAACTGTTATGATAGCCAGCAATATATATATTTTGTAGCCAATGTCAACATCAATACTCTACCTGAATGATGAGTGTCCTGCTACTTTGGATGTTCAAACTTCAGTGCTGTGGTCACCTGCATTGATCATCTGACTTTCTGCCTATGTGGGGAGAAACATCCTCTTGAGCTTCTTGAGTTCCTACATGTCTTGCTGGGTGTGCCAAGACTGTAAAGCCATTTCTCGTCTTTATTTATGCAGCTGGTAAACTGGGAGATGAGTAATGTACCTCCCCTTGGACAAAAAGCAGACTAGTTTCCTTTTTGCTAGAAAAGCAGTGGATTCTCCAAGCTCCACTGAGACCTGCTGTGCTGTGAATGAGAAAGTCCTTTGTTTCTGACACAGGATCTTATATTTTCTGCTAAGCAGCTAGAAATCTCTTATAGGCTAAATTTGTAGTTTGTACATGGGACAAAATCAAAACCAGACCCAGCAGTCTATACTACCTGAATTTTTAATATATATATATATGCACTCTCCCCCCAAATAGTAAGCCTCTTGAGGTCAAGATTCTGAGTCCTCTTTGTATTCTCGTTGGTAAAGTGATAACAGATATTCAATTAATGTTCTCTGGCCATGATGATGAGGTGAGCTTCTGCCATGATGGGGTGAAATTTTGGCATCAAGAAAACAAGGAAATCATTCTGGTAGCTTGCAACACCATGATAAAATGCCACTCTTTACTTACTTCTTACTCATGCTAATTCATGATGTAGATAATACTATGTTGTGGAGAGGGTCTTCTGTAGGAAACAGATGTGGAGAATTAAAATGTAATGTGGAAGTGCTGAAAATATTGCAGACATGGTTACTCAACCCTTCTGTCCCTCCGCTAGTGACAAATAACTTCAGGCTGAATAGTCATTTGTTATGAAGAAGAAAGGCTCACTTCAAGAAAACAAAAGAATGGAGTTGTTACTTCTCTATATTTTTGCAATAATAATTTTTTTCTCCTTCTTTAACATTTACTGAGAAGGAAGTGGCAACTTTGAACTGAAAACCATCAAGTGGCTGTCAGAAGAGTGCAGCAGGTACAAAGATTCTCTGAGTAATTAATTCATCTGTATTTTGGAGGTAGAAAACACTCATTTCTCTACCAATATGTGTACAAATCAATTTTCTTCTCAATTTAAAAAGACACACTTCTAATGCTAAAAGGTGAGCAAATACACATGTTATACTAAGTCTATGCTTGTGAGGCATTCCCAGAAGAGCTGACTCTTTGGTGTGACTGCCCTGAGAATTCACCTCTCAGGTCTCTTCTCACTGCAGGGACCATAATTGACCTAAAGCCCCAGAAATGTGGCTCTGAAATCCATTGACACATTTGCACCAAAGCCACACTTCCCATGCATTGCTCTCAGTCATTGACTGAGTGTGGCAGGACTACTAAGGCGTGCTCATCCCTGGGACATACAGGTCTCTTCTGACTTGTGGTTGTGGTTGAGGACTCCCCGACAACCTTGTGGTAGTCACCTTAGAAGTCACTGCAGTCTAAGACACTTTCACCTGAATGCCCTTTCTTCTTTCTATTTTTCCCTTGGGATCAGACTTGTGTCACAGTCTAATGGCTCTTCTAGTCGCCCCCCCCCCCCCCCACAGCTCCCTCTGCATTTCTTCTCACATAAAACACAACTCATTGGTTGTGTTTTCTGAACATCTGGGCTTCTCTTTCATCAAAGAAACAAATCTGTGCCTAGCTCACAGTATGGGTCCAGTGTGTACTTATTGAGCTGAATGTTAACCATGTTCTCAGTCATTGGCTATTTAACAAGAAAGCACTTGAACTTTTGACAAATTAGACCCCACCAGTGGGAATTGTTTTTGCTTTTTTGCCTGTCTCTTACTCCTGAGAAATAGTGTTGCCCTGACCAGTGTGGCTCAGTTGGTTGGATGTCATCCTGCAAATCAAAGGTCACTGGTTTGATTCTGTCAGGGCACATGCCGGCGTAGTGGGCCAGGTCCCCAGTTGGGGGCATGCAAGAGGCAACCTGTTGAAGTTTCTCTCACATGTAGCTGTTTCCCTTCCTCTTGTTCTCTCTCCTTTCTTCTCTCTAAAAATAAATAAATAAAATCTTAAAAAGTAGTTAAGAAAAGAAATTGTGCTAATTATACAATTATATAATGTTCTTTAGAACACTCCTTTAAAAAACAAATAATAATGATTTAAGACAGTGCACTGAGTCTTTGAATTTGAAATTATGACTACTTTCTATGAGCACAGATACAGACCTCACCTCTGGCTTCTCACACAAGGTCCTTCCAGTGAGAATGAACAACTCTACATCCCATTCTCCTTTTCAGTATGTTGCAGCATTTTCCTTATCTCCAACATATTCTGCCTCATACTGGATTTGTTAAGATCCATCAGAATAATTTGTGTTTTTGTGGGTAAAATCAACTTGTCCTCCCCTGGGATTCATGAACCTGCTGCTAAAGACAGAGTGCTAGAGATTTAATGCCTGGACTCCTTTGAAGTGAGAGCAGAAACCAGGTTCTGTCCTTTCATCTTGATATCTATTATATAAAGCTATCATGTAAAGAGAGAGGCTTCTGACTGCTGCCAAATTTCTATTAGCCTTCATCCCTTCACTCTTGCCTGCATATGTGTGTCAAACTGTACTGGAGTTACAGAAGCAGATTAGAGAAATTATTTGCATACAATAGAGTGGTGAATGATCATTTTATGGCTTTGCAAAAACAATTATATGAAAATACTGGTGTGCTTTTAAAATACCATGACACAGCTCCTAATAAATGTATTCACCTATATTTAGTTGTCAGCTGCTATGAAATAAGTTAAATTGACTAATCCCCCAAATTATGGAGTAGTAAAAGTTTGGCGAGCAACTTCTGGTCACAAGGTGAGGCAAGGTAAACCTCACTTGTATCTTTTATTCTTGAAAAATGTAATAGCTCACTGTGGGATGTATGCAATTTTATTGGAAATAATTAAATATGTTTTGAGCTTGATTTTAAAGTCATTGTATTAGAAACCCTATATTCTTATGGTGACTTGCGCTGTTCCATGTAAGAAGTTCAGCATCTCCCCATGCCCCATGGGAGGGAGGCTCAGCAGTTATTTCTGAGGTTCCTCACTGGCCCATGTGTGTATGTGCAGTACTGTATATAGCCATCTACTCTACTATTTGCCATCACGAGGATGCCTGAAACTGTCATTGGGGCTTGTAGCCTCCATGAGTAACCAACCAGGTAGGAAGCATAATACTCTTCCCTCTGCTTTTAAATCCCCTCAAAATATGGAATTCTATCTTTCTCTCTGGCTAGGAATCAGCTTAGGGGGTGAGCACAGATTTCTTTAACTGGGATGCTCCCTGATGTAAAACCTCCATCTAATTCCCTTCCTCTATTAATCTTGAAGCATTTTATCAACTATGGGGAACTGGTGCATTGTGGATGACAGGGAATGTAAGTACTAATTGATTGAACCTTCAAATATTTTTCTTCTTTTATACCTGGATCTAGTCTTCTGCACACACACACACACAGACACACGTAAAATAAAATAAAAGTAAATAAATAAAACAAACTTAGAATTATTGTTAACTTTCTTCTCTGTTTTCTTTATTACTTTCCCCAGTTTAGAGCAATCATTGATGCCTCCCCAATGGAGGTGAAACTGTGTGTTTTGGGGTTCTTATAATAATCCACATGTCACCCTGCCACCTATCAAGCTATAGAATAAATAGGTAACCATGTGCAAAATTAATTCAAAATTCAGTAACAGCATAAGTATGAAAACTAAACTTTAAAAGTCTTAGATGTAAAAATAGCAGTACATCTTTATAACCTTAGAGTTTTATGGTTTTAGTTCTTATACTTATGTTGGCAATGGATTCTCAGACCTGATACCAAAACCATGAGCAATGATAGAAAAGATAAACTGAACTTTATGAAAAATAAAAACTTTTGTGCATCAGTGAACATTATCAAAAATGTTAAAAGACATCCTACAGAATAGGAGAAAATATTTACAAATTATTTATCTGATAAGGGTTTAATATCCAGAATATATAAAGAACTCCCAAAATTCAACTACTAAAAGATAAACAACAATAAAAATGGACAAAGTCTTGCACAGATATTGGTCCAAAGAATATATTCAAATAGACAATGCAAACATTAAAAAATGCTCAAAATCATTAATAATTATGACATTGCAAATCAAAACATTAATGATATACCAATTCACACCCACTAGGATGACTATAATTTAGAAAAATGGAAAATAACATGCTGATGAACATGTGAAGAAATTAGAATTCTCACTGCTGGTGAGGATGTAAAGTGGTGCAGCTTCTGTGGAAAAAGTTTGATGGTTCCTCAAAAAGCTAAACATAGAATTACCAAAAGACCCAGAAATTACAATACTAGGTATATACTCCATATCATTAAAAACAGAGACTCATACAGATTCTTGTATGCCAATGTTCATTGCAACATTATGCACAATAACTAAGAAGTAGAAATGACTTAAGTGTTTGCTAACAGATGGATGAATAAGCAAAGTGTGTTACATATATACAGTGGAATATTATTAAGCCATAAAAAGAAATGAGCTGGCTGCTGTGGCTCAGTGGATTGAGCGTTGGCCTACAAGCCAAGTGTCGCTGGTTCGATTCCCAGTCAGGGCACATGACTAGGTTGCATGTCAGGTCCCTAGTTGCGGGCACGAGTGAGAGGCAACCACACAGTGATGTTTCTCTCCCTCTCTTTCTCCTTTACCATCTCTCTAAAAATAAATAAATAAATAAATAAGCAAACAAACATAAATACATAAATTCTTTTTTTTAAAAAAGAAATGAAGTTCTGATACATACTACGACATGAATGAACCTTAAAAATGTTGTGCTAAGTGAAATAATGCAGACACAGAAGGACAAATATTGTATGATTCCACTTATATGAAATATCTAGAATTGGTAAATTCATAGACAGAAAGTTGATTAAAGTTTACCAGGAGCTGGGGGAGGGAGAAGAGAATGGGGAATTATTACTTCATGGTTTTGGAATCTCCAAATCTTTTGAGGATGATGAAAAAGTTTTAAAAATTGACAGTGCTATGGTTGCACAACATTGTGAATGTTAATTAAGACCACTAAATTATACACTTAACATAGTTAAAATTGTAGTTAATAAATCAATAAATAATGTCTTCATTCCCCTATACCAAAAGACTAGCAGATTTGAAAGATGGGTGTTAAGTGTTCATTTCTGACTAGTGGAAATGGATATATATTCCCAGGAAGATAATTAAAGAGTGATTCCAATGGGTGAAATGGAGACAGCAGTGTTTCAAAAGAACCATGAGAAGAAAGAAGTACTTCATCTCTCATTCAGTAGGTTCCTGCTCCTAGAAGGGAATTCCCTGAAAGAGGTAGAGGAAAGTCCATTTGAGTATATTGTCATTGACAGCTGATCAAGGCAGCTCACATCAGAGGGCACTTGGGTTGGTGGAAGTTTTCCATTAACTTTTGCTAGTTTTTCTTTAGGAACTTAAAAAAATTATTTAAAAATGTTATGTATGCTTGCTTTAGATGCTAAATCTTATTGTCTTTGTCAGTAAGTTGATTACTATTTAGTTAACTTTTCTGCCTTGTTTTTTCATTTGAGGTTGGTAATAGGATCTATTAATATTTTAAATAATGACTTTATTTGCTCTTGAATGATTACTCTGAATAGAACTAAAACCATAACTGCATAACATTTTTCTTCAGGGAAGTTTGAAATCCTTGGACTTACTTCTGTTTCTATTTTTCTTGTAATCTTATCCCTTTTGGAGGATAAGGAAGGTGGTGGATCTGGGGTTAAATAGCAAAAATGCCTCAAAACACTTCAAAATAGCCCAAATGAGAAACCAGTTGAAGATGCTGCATTTTTGTTGCTTTTGCTTGTCCTATGTACACACAGGAAACATTTTGGGTGCATCCATTCACAATGTGCAATTTAAATATGTTCCACATGCTGTTCTCTGACTAAAAACTTGTTTAGAGAGAATCAGTAAGCATGTCTTTGCCCAAAATCAAAATGTTGAAATACCACTTTTTATAGCATATTTATTTAGTGTCAAAATCTTGTTCTTCTGGGGAAAAAAGAGTCATTGTCCAAAAAATAGGATAACTTTTTAAGATGTTATGTTGAAAAGTCATTAACAAAGCACTCACTAACCAGTTTTCATGCATTTACATGGCAAATGACCAACACATTTAAAAATTTTCCAGAATTGTGTTTTATTTTATTTTATTTTTTAGGTATGTTTTATTGATTATATTGTCACAATAGTTCAATTTTTTCCCCTTTCCTCACCCCTGCCCAGCACCCCCCTCCCCCAGAAATCCCACAACCCCCCACCCCAGTCCATGCCTATGGGTCACACATACAAGCTCTCCAGTTTCCCCCTTTCCTATATTAGTATTATTTTTTAAATTGATTAATTAATTAATTAATTAATTATAACAATACTCCCCTCTCTGACTAGAGACCCTTTATAATCAATCTTATAGAGGACAATGGGCGATGGTCTCATGCCCCTCTAGCTGCTTTTTGATGTTAACAAACACTTATTCATAAGTTGCAATAACATCCTTGCTAGAAATAAGAAATCACTTACAAATCCATGTCTGTGTAATCATAAAAAGGTTTCATAAGTATAAAGCAGTACACTAAAGATAAAGATATACACACAAAAGCCAGCAGAAGCACATCACAGTCCCAGATAGTCTCCCAACTTTGTCCTATTAAAGCCTTTGACAGGGACATAAAGAGAGGGAGGAGGGAGACCCATTTTAAGTAAGCAAAGTATTTATAATGTCAGAAATTGGGTGACGATCAACAGCGGAGAATGATTTAGATTAGTACTATGAAGGAAACAGTTAGGGTGAGCATAAAAGAAGAATGGATAAAGGAAGATGAATGAGTATGAAACAGAGCCACTTAGAAGGAGCGGAGCACCTTGTACCTTCTCCACCTGCTTTCAAGTGGCAGGAGCACTGTTAGCTTATAGGGCTCTAGCTTTCCAAACTGTTCCTTCACTCTGCTCTCCCATGGGTTCACCCTCCAGAATCTATAGGTGTCATCTTCATGTGCCTCTAGTTTCTGTTCCAAAATTGCTTAAAACCAGTCTGAGGGCTCCACCATAGTCTAATAAGGCAAAAACACCTCAGATACACAGGGATAAATAGCCTTTGTAGCAAGATAAATATTTTGGAAGACATTTAACTACTTCTGTCAAAACAACTTCATCAGCAGCCATTGAACAATTTGATCAATGCTTTACATAGTCTTCTAATAAAGCTGTTAGAGGAGGAGTGCTTTGCTATTGATTTAGCTATTCATTGATTCAACTACATGCTTTGTAATATACTGTGACCTACTTTACCATATGAGATCTTAGTTAGTGACTTTTCAACATAACATACCTTAGAAAGTTATCCTACTTTTTGGAAAATGACTCTTTTTTCCCCAGAAGAACAAGATTTTGACACTAAATAAATATGCTATAAAAAGTGATATTTAACATTTTGATTTTGGGCAAAGACATGCTTACTGATTCTCTCTAAACAAGGTTTTAGTCAGAGAACAGCATGTGGAACATATTTAAATTGTTCATCGTGAATGGATGCACCCGAAGTATTTCCTGTGTGTACACAGGACAAGCAAAAGCAATGAAAAGGCATCATCTTCAGCTGGTTACTCATGTGGGTTATTTTGAAGTGTTTTGAGGCATTCTCATGCTTATTCAACCTTTATCTTACCCTGTGTGTTTCTGTGCTGCAAGTTTAAGTGTAGATTTCAGAGTAAGACAACCCTGAGACTCAAAAAAGTTGAAAAATCGATGACAAGAGTGGTGCACAAAGAAAACACCCTTCACAGAGTATCTTTCTCACACCCCTCCTCCACCACCTGCCAACCACTATGTCCTTTATTACATAACATTTCAAGTATAAGCCATATTTATTTACTTAAACTATTTATTAATTGCAATGCTGTTTTTATTGTTCAATTCATACATTTTTCTAAAAAATTGTTTGGGTACCTTGAGCTCTGGGCCCAAGCATGGTAAATGTATCAATTTTTCCCATTAAATTTAATGGCTTTTCTTTTTCTTTCTATTTAATGGCACTTCACTTGGTGGCAGCATTTCACAAATGAATTAAAGTCATTAAGCAAAGGAATAAATAGGTGGAATAGAAGAGATAAAGTACAGTCCTAGCTGTAAATAATTTTGCAATCTTTTAAAAAAGATGGATAGATTTATACATAAGAGTATATAACATTTAAAAATACATATGAACTGCAAAGAAATAAGATTGAGTTTTTAAAAATAAATAAGCATATCTGAGGTTATACACCAAACCAGAGTTGTCTCTTTTTTAAAAAATCCTCTAGAAAGTTTACTCTATCATTTCCCAAAAGTATATTTCATTAAAAAATGATTTGTGATGATAAAGTAATGGGAATGGTGTCACTGAGAGCTTTGAGATATAAATTGACCTGAACATAGGCATGATGATCCATAAGGTACCCTTTCCATGATCTATTTACAGGAGAATTGTCTCCATTCGATGCTTTCTACCTAAGACAATAACAAGGTTCAGAATATCTGTTACAAAGAAAGCATTCTGCTGCTCAAGTCCCATTTAGGAAGTTAGTCTAGCTCAACATCCCACAGATGTGGGCATTTCGGTAATGAGAAACTACCAGGCACTAAAGTAAGTGACTTTGAATAGTAAGTCCTGTAGACTCATTCTAGAAATGAGGCTTTCCCTGATTAAAACCATTGTGGGCAGATGGTGGTGGGAGTGAGGGGTAGTCTTAATACCTCCCTATGTGCAACAGAAACAAGCATTTGCAAAGAATATTCATGAGCATTCTAAGACACTCAAAGGAAATTTAATAGCAAGAGAAGTAAAGCCAATCAGCTCTATGCTTGAGAGGGGTCAACTCTCAATCACAAATGGTCACCTTATATGGACCAAGTTGAGATTCAGAGTAAGTGAGATTGAGGATGGCACCATATCAGGACCCAAAGAGGTTCCAGAAAGGCACTCTGTTATGCTTCTGGTCAGAATCTTCAGCATGTCCCATGATGATGTTTGCTAATTAGCATCCATGCCATATATAGGCACCCTCGTATATGATTTGCATATTTTGCTATATTTATTCCATAATATGAATTTATTTCTACTCAACCAATTTTTTTTCTCACCCCAAGTTAAAAAAAAAAAAACCTTAAAGGTTTTGTTAAGAGAAGGTTCTTGAACTGAATGGCCATTGTGAACAGCCATTGTATTTCTGAATATAATGGACACTGTATCTTCTTACATTCTGATTTGCCAACAAGCAGTTATATTGGTCCCCTTATAGAGTGAACAGGCCCATTAAGTAACTAAGTATTAATCTACTAAGAATTATACATTGTTAGTGCTTAAGTTTTTTTCCCCACCTAGACATATAATGATTTCTTCAACACTATACTGCATATACAGTGGTACCTTGGTACTTGTTAATCTGTTCCAGAATTTGTGACGAGTGCCAAAACCGAGAACAGAGTAGATGGGGAATGATGAAGCATTGTATTTTGCAGGGCAGCGTTGTGATTCATACAAGTTCTAGCAAGTGCCCAGTGCTGAAACATTTTTTGTTGTTGTTGTTAAAATGCAATGAGTACGGGGCTTGACGAGTTCTGAAGCCGACAAGTACCGAGGCATGACTGTACCTCCATCTCAACTGTATCATCATTTCTCAATTGACCACAGCAAGAGAACAAGACTTTGTATGTCCCTGCTAGTTTTGGTTATCCTGTGTGTGCCTCTCCTGACAGTATTGGCCCTTCTTCATCCTGCCCCAAGAAGCTGACAGGGAAGGTCTGCATCATCCAGGCTCAAGTGCCCTCTGGTGTTTAGCTGGGTTTGACAAATGCAACACAGGAGATGGGAGAGTGAGAGGAGGGAGAGGTCAGGATATTATTCCGGCTGCTTCCTGCCTGGTTTGGCACTGTCTGCATTCTTTTAGCAGATGGCCTCAGCTCTCGTCAGCTGGCTTCTCTCCCAGGGTTCCAGTGCTTGCCAGGCTCAAGGCCAGCTCCCTCCCTTGTGCCTTTAGTTTTAGGAGTAGTAACAGATCTTTCTGCTGCTGCATCAACATCCCCTGTTGGTTCTTATCCTCTACAATCAGCCCTTCATCAAACCATCTTCAATTCCCCTCTTCGAATGAGCTGAACTTTTCTTGCCTGAAACATGGTCTCCCATAAATTATTTTATTTAATTGCCACAATACCTCTGTGAGCGGTATCACTCTTAAGGGTCACCAAACAGGATTATACCTACTAACACTTGTAACTTAGATTTAAATCTATATTTGACTGATAGTAAACCATTGCTCCTTTCACAGTATATAATTTCCTTCTAGAAGGTAAGTTAGTATTGATTGTACTTAGTGCCATCATCCATAAATTCACTATGATTATTCCCATTTTGCAAATGAGAAACTGGGAACCCTAACTATGTACCCCCCCCCCCCCCACACACACATACACAGCTTACTGTTCACATTATCATGATTCTGTTTTGCCACTGTATTCTTCATCACAATGTCTTAACTATTTCAGGAAATTTTTATCCAGAGAGATAAAGGGTAAAAAGAACTTCAATGTTCCTTTTGGGAACTTTATGAAAAACTTATTTTTAATGAGCATGACTGTTTGACTTTTCAATGATATCATCCAACAGCTCTTTTTCTAAGATTCTTCCATACCCTTACACCAAAACCCTCATTTTTCTGTGTCCACCAATCCTAAGGTGTTCTCCCTTGATCTTAACCCAATTGTCACTGAGCCCTATGCTTTGCCCTGAAAGATTTGCCATAAGCCAAACCCCCAAACCTCATAAATACCAACTTTGCTCTCTCCTCTTTAACATGCTACTAATTTATTGTGAAAATGGTGTTCTCCCCGACAGAGCTAAGCAATAAAGTCAGACTTACCGGTTAAATAGGTAATTTTGGTGATATTGTCTAAGTTGAGTTGTATGCTTTCCTAGACTCAGTTTTGTTTGGTCCCAACTTTGTCATTGTAATAATGCAACACTACATACATATTACTTAAGATGATAAGTTTTATAGGGGAAAATGTTGCAATGGAAACTAAATTAAATACTTCAGAAAACAAATTACTTTTCAAAAAATGGTATCAAATCAAAACCCTGTGTAAGAATTGGAAAAAAAACTTTCCAGGTCTAGAAAACTTTTTGCTCTTAGATTGTAACTTCTTTTTCTTACTTAAGGAAACAGACACTGGAAAATGTAGAAGGTGAATTAAGAGTTATAGCTTTGTGCAAAAAACAATGTGTAACTTCAGTCACCAGATTCATACTCAAAGAAAAAGCTTTGGGTCTACTATTAAATATTGGCAAATGAATATGCATTTATATTGTATGTTTGAAGTAAAATTAAAAGTTCAATGTCTCTGTGTATATCTTTTATGATTACCTAATATGACTGACATTTTTTGTTTAAACAACTGTGATGGTTAATTTTATGTGTCATTTTACTAGGCCTTGAGATACCCAGATATTTAATCAAATGTTACTCAGAGTCTGTCTTTAGGGGCACTTTTTTAGGTGAGATTAACATTTGAATTGATAGACAGAGTAAAGCAGATTGCTCTCCTTGATGCGGTGGGCCTCATCCAATCAGTTGAATGCCCAAATAGACCAAAAGGGCTGACTCTTCTGCAAGTAAGAGAGAACCCCTGCTGCCTGCCCACTGAGCTGGAATATTGGTCTTTTCATGCATTCAGACTCAAACTGAAACATCAGCTCTTCTTGTGTCTCAATCCTTCCAGTTTTTAAACTGGAATTCTTTTAGGTCTCCAGCTTGCTTATTGAATATCTGGGGACTTATACTTGAACATTTATGATATGGCAAAAGAGGATGAGTAAGCAAAGAAGACTCAGTACTAGATGATAAAATAAGAGAAAAAAACACAAGAATATAGAATCATTCTATTTCAAAAAGAGAATTTCAAAGAGCAGCCAGTTATATTAAATGCCAAAATATAAAAGAGTATAAGGTTAAGGCAATTCTCAACATATACAGCAATATGGAGGTTGGCTGTGATTTTACAGGTATGATAACAATGAAAACTGGATTATAAGGATTGAAAAGATAATTGTACCTCTAGTTAACAATACATATTGAATGCTAGTGTTTACTTCTGTTCCCTTTCATAACACCATTAAAAAGACAGCAAAAGAGGTTTGTTTACACGAAGCAATAAACCCAGAAGATTGCAAAAACTAAATGGCAGAAAACAGCAGATGAGAGATTTCAATATGCTTTTGAAAGATGAAAAATGAATAGAAAAGGAGTAACTGACTTAGTAGTCTAGAAAAGGTGAAAGTGAATACAGTAATGTGAGGCACAGGTGGACAGAAAGCAAGATGGCTCATGTCTTAGAACCCTGGACGAACTTGGGAACTCAAGGTATCAGAAATCTTTGAAAGATCAGTTGAACATCTGTTTATGAAACAGGTCCTCACATCTGCTTCTTCAAGCTTTAGCCAATGAGTAACCTGTCCTCATGCCAGCAGAAGATGGAAGGAACTTCACTCTCCAGAAAGGTTGACTCTTTCCCCAAACAGGAATGGGAATGCTCCCAGCCTCATTTGTATACACCACATTGGAGAAGAGAGAATTACCTACAGGGAAAATTGACTGGCCTGAGGTAAAAAACAGAAGCAAAAACAAAAACAAAAAACCAGAGATACTTATATATGTGTACTCCTCAATCAAACATCCAGATGACTGTCAGGTGATATTTACCACTGTCAAATCTGCTTATGCAAATATAACTAACATGAAATTCAGAATAAAAAAAAAAAAAAAAAAAAACCAGGAATTAAACATACAAAACTCTTAGAGAAAATAGGAGGCACTAAAAAGATAAAAAACTTCAAAAGATATTTTAATAATATTTTCAAGGAGTTATGGGATGATATTGTACCCACAAAACAAGGGCAGAATATTATAAAAAGTAAATCATCAAAGTACAAGAATGGTCTTTTGAATATTAAAAATATATAAGAACTGAATGAATCAATAGGTTGGTTGGAAGGTCAAGAAAATCTTAAAATAGATGAAAAAAGAAATGAATAATAGAAGAAACCTAAAACAAATTTAAAAGATCTGTGTAGGAGGAGGACCAATATCTGGATAACAAGAGTTTCAGAAAGAAAATTGAGAGAAAAAGATGAAGGAAATACAACACAAAAATTCTTAGACCTGAAGGATAGAAGTTTCTAGATTAAAATAGACTATCTAGCCATAGAAATGAAAAGAGGCGAATAAGGAAACAAAATTCAAGCATATTCTGGAGAGAAAAAAACAAGGTCATAGGCAAAAGCTAGACTCTTGAGTGGCTTTTGAAGGAATTCTGAACAGTTCTAGGAAACCTTTGTATCTAGGGAAGAGCACGTTGATCCAGGACAGATCTGAAGAGAACTCTCATTTGATGAAGGGAAATCCCTGCACGGTGGCTGTACAGCAAGGAAAAAGAGGATGTGGAATGAGTCAGGAGCTTTGACTGCCAGAAAACCTGAGGTAAACAGGAATGAAAGTCATGAAGAACTCAGGACCAACAGGAAGGCAGGCAATCAAGCAGCCTGGCCCCAACTTAGACCATGGTACAGGGGCCTTGGCCAACTGCTATTTGTTCCTCAAATTCTACTGAAGCAGATGAAAGAGGACTCTATACTGCCGGAAGCATGTGCTTTGGGCTACCCAACATGAATTGACCCCACCTACAAAATATAGTCTTCTCTCAAGTATTATTTATTTAGTTTTTGAAAGTGTTTTTTATCTGTGATCATCAGTTTCATTGAGAATTTCCTAAGGTAAGAGACTCCCTTATAGGCACAATGAATCTACAAAAGACATTAGTTTCAGTAATTGCAGGCTATGTTGAATAGTACTATTACATAACACAGGCTTTCAAGCAATGGGTTATTTTCCTTGGTGACAAATCCACTTTTTGGAAGTACTTCTGTGATTTAGGTATTGAATTTATTTTCTTAGCAATTGGCACCAGAATGCCTTTTGGGAAGAAAACCATATTTGAGGAAATGCCTTGATTAGCCAATGGAGAGATGGTGGGGTGGGTCCTTTGGGATGTGGTCTTCAGCAGACTCAAAGTCACCAAAGAGGCTGGTTAAATTGCCATTCTGAGAATTATAGAGGGAAGAGGGGGAAGAGAGCAGAGGTTAGGAAGAAGAAATCATGATGTGCTGGGTGAGAAGAGGTAAAAGAGCCAGTGGGAAAAACAGAGTGGCCGAAGGATTTTCTGTGAAGAGGATTGTTGAAGACTCAGCAAAAACTATCTGCATTCCTACAACTAAACACACACTTCTGCTGGGTGGTCCCACAGCATATCCTACAGTGGATCACACTCCCATGGTGCCCATTCTGCTTGAGAAAATGTCTGAATCAATTTGATGTTAAACAGAGACAGTAGACCCAAAAGTATAAACCCAGAAACAGATTTGCCCCCGACAAGTTTTATTCTTCTAAGAATGTGAAAGCTTTGGGTTTCCTCACCATGCAAAAGGAGAGTTCAAGCCTGGAACTGTTTAAATCTCAAAGGGGTAGGAGACCTACCCCAGCTGATATGGAGATTATACTTTCAGCAATACCTTACTACTGTGAGAAAGTCTTACATGTGACCTTCTTTTTTTCTTCAATAGCCAGTTTCTTCTCTTATTATTTTAACCTAAAGTATGTTCAGTCCAAGCCACAGTTTGGTTTTGATTTAGTTACTTTCAAAAAGCCCTATGTGAAATTAATTACAGCTAATGAGTGGTATGTTTTTTTGTGAGTTTCCCATGCTTCAAAAATGAGGCTGGTTCCTTATTAAATAAGGCTTTTGAAAAATCTGATTCCATTATGCACAGTGTGTACTGTTTCCCTTATTTTGTGATGCTTAATATCACCTTAAGAACCCTGTTCTTATGTTCACATATATGCTAGATTTGTTCCTCTGTCCACACTCTATATATATACATAGTTTTTCGTGTTCCCTCTTAATTATCCAGTTTCTCCTTCTTATAGCTGGAAATTTCATTTACTGGCAGCTAGCCATCATAGCACAGAAGTGAAATTACAGCTTAACTGATCTTCTATTTCCTTTTCCTGCTTCTTGTGCTTCCATCATTTTTTTAAAACCAAACTAATTTTCTTTTCTGCTGACTATCATAGATTAAGTTGAAAGGTTCCTCTGTGTTGATTCAAAGATTATCCATAGTTAACATTGCTTCCCTGCGTTTCTGATCAAACCAGTCCCCATAACAAAACTCGTCTCTGTTAACATTAGCTAATTAAGAAAAAACAAAATGCAAAAACCAAAAGACATCACTTTACTTTTCTTTATTTCCAATATCCAGGCTTGATTCTTTAACACGCCGATAGGTCTCGTGCATTTACTACAGCAAGCCTGTAATAACAAGCATCTTCTTTTCTGAACTATCCCACCATTTATTTGAAAGACTCCTGCCTGACATCCAGAGTTGGAAGTTAAACACAGTTAATGAATCTATTCCTAGAGCAGAATAAGCAATGTCAACCATAATTTCTAATCTCCTTATTTCAAGGATTCAGTTCATTTGCAAAAGAACACAAAAATCCCATTAAACCACCACCAGTTAATGTTCTTAAATAGCATAAATATTAGAATCTGCACATAGCTGAGATAATGATAAGGAATAAAGAAAAAAAATAAGAATACTTCTCTAGTTTTTACAATATCAACAGATACACTTACTTAAAAAAAAAAAAATTGAAGCCACCAGAAGAAACTCCCTCATTTCCCTTGTTAAAAAACAAAATTCAACCAAGTAAATATGAAGATCTAATTGTTTGTATTAGCAATTCAGGAATTAGGCAGCATCCCATTTAGCAACCAGAAGGACACTCCAAGGGTTGTATAAAATGGAAGGTTTTTATAGGAAAGAAGGGTAGAGCAAGAAGCTATTAGCAAAATAAAATAAAGGATTATTTTTAAACTAAGATATCTTTAGTGGGGAAGGAAATGACAAGTGTTTTTTATCATGCACATTGCTTCTTCTTTCTATGGAGGTGGTGACGGGGGAATGGATAGGACCTACATACTAGATTACCTCATTGGTATTGAGCAGAAAATTCCAGACTAGTTGATCAAGATGACGTTTCTGGGAAAGATAGAAAGAGCAATTAGGGCAAATACTATCTAGGCTTGGTACCGTGTTTTGGGCCTGTGGTTTTTCCTTCGATGCCATGTTTGAGCAGTAGACTTGCCAGCCTCTGCATCCATCTTTTCCTCCTTGTTCCCAGGGGTCTTCATTTTTTTCAAGGGTTGGTGTCTTCACATGCGCTTGGGATCCCAACCTCTCCCACTTTTGAGCAAAGTTACCCTACTGATTGTTTCCTTCTTTGCCTATATTTTCAGTTTTTATTCATCCCATCAATGACTAAATATGTTCTTTATCTTCCTACAACCATTTTAGGGTTGTCGTTTTTACAGCCAATCATCAAAAAGTTTTCTACATTCACTCACTGCCTCTGTTTTAGCAACTTGTTTGTCTCTCCATGCCCCTCATCTGGCTTTGAGCCCCATGATTTCATCAAAATGACTTCCTAAAGTCAATGGAGACCATTATTTTTAAGATAAATGCATACTCTGGAGCTTTCATTTCATGTGGTTTCTCATTGCTTTTTGACACAATTTACCATAGTTCCTTCTGTCAAACACAATACCTGTGGCTTCCATCACCACCCAGTCCTCTGGCCACTCCTCAGTATTCTTTTCTGAATCTCTCTTCTACTCTTTGATCTAAGCTATTTGTGGCACTTGCTCAGGGCTTGGACCATCTTCCTCTCCTAATTCTAACCTCTCTCCCTCATGCATTCATATATAACCAGAGGTTTTACTTTCCATCTTTTTCCCAAGGTATTGATTTAATTGCCAGTGGATTATTTGGAAGGTTCTGGTGACTCCCGTTTCTGGAGGGCCTTTCTTTTTCTCCTCATGGAATTATTCACAGAAAGGGATATGTCAGTAGCTGACATTCTCTCATTTCCAGGTGGACAAATAATCAAAACGAGGAGCTCTTTAACAGATCATGAGTTCTTTGAGAAATATTGACAGATTCATAATTTTGTCCTTCCTCAGGACTCCATGTTATAGCTCTCAAATTACCTTTGGTTTGCTTTTACGGTTCTTATTTAGCTTCAGAAAAGGTTATTTCTTGCATCGGATTATTGCTTATTTCCTACCAAGGACAGGACATATTTCTAGACTCTTGATAATATCACTTATTTTTACTACCAGGAGTCTTGATAACCATCTTACTTTTTTGAGGCATTTCTTAATCATGATTAGCTCCCTGTTAGAGGAACTATTTATAATATTTACTATAGAAAATTCCACAAAACATTTAGTTCAATGTAATTTTTCATAGTTGAGTGGATGAAGCAGATGGTTACTTCAGGCAGCATGATTACTTCAGTTGTCTCAGAAAACTTTACCAAACTAGAAACATTTCTTAGAACCTATGTGGTTGAATATTGAGAAAATTCAGTAGAGTGAAGGAGTCTTTCCTGATGGGGACAGTTTACTGCTGAATCAATAGACTGAAAGTCCTAGTTTTATGATATGTTGACTATGTATCTTACTTGATTCTTGATGGGAGAAGATTTCTTTAAGGCATATAGGACTTCATTAACCAGGTTAAAATCCCCCACTATAATAAGCAATTATGTAGAAGAGTCGAAAGTTGTGTGCTTTGCCTGTGGCCTCATGCCTTGGTTGGTTGGAACATTGTGCAGGGCACTGAGGGGTTGTTAGTTTGATTCCCCCTCATGGTACATGCCTGGGTTACATGTTCGATCCCTGGTTGGGGCATATGGGAGGCAGGGAGGCAACCAATTGATGTTTCTGTCTCACCTCAATGTTTGTCTCTTTCTCTCCCCCCACCTTCCTCTCCCTTTCTAAAAAATCAGTGGAAACATATCCTCAATGAGGAATAAATAAACAAATAAAGAAAAAAATTTTAGAAACCATGTGCTTTGGAAATAGGCCAGCCTATGTTCAAATGCTAACTTAACCATTGTTAACTGTGATTTTTATTAGATGATTTAACTTTCTTAATTCTCACTTTATCATCTGTAAATTAGTTTTTTTTAATAAACAGTTTATTTATTTATTTTTTTACGGCAGTTTTAGGTTTACAACAGAACTGAGAGGAAGGTACAGAGATTTCTCATATGCTTCCTACCCCCAACACAGGCCTAACTTCCCCCATTACTAACAGTACTTATCAAAATGATACATTTTACCAAGAATAAACCTACATTGACACACTAGAATCACCCAAGGTCTACAGTTTTGCTTAGAGGTTCACTCTTGGTGGGTTTGGACACAGGTATAATAACATATATCCATCATTACAATATCCTACAGAGTATTTTCACTGCTGTAAATGGCCTCTGTGTTCTGCATTCATCTCTCTGCCTATCTTTCTCCCACTATTAATCATTGATCTTTTTTTCCATAGTTTTGCTTTTTCAAGAACATCATACAGCAGTATCATACAGAATGTATCAAGCCTTTTCAGACTGGCTTCTTTCACTTGGTACAATAATCAGTACTTAAGATTAATGGCTTGATAACTCATTTCTTTTTAGTGCTGAGAATAATATTCCATTGTCTGACTGTAACCACAGTTTGTTTATTCATTCACCTACTGAAGGACATCTTTGTTGCTTCCAAGTTTTTCAATTATGAATAAACCTGCTATAATCATCCAGGTACACATTTGTATGTGTGTGTTTTCAACTCCTTTTGGTAAATACTAACAAGTGTGATTGCTGGATGGCATGGTAAGAATATTTTAGTTTTGTAAGAAACCATAAACTGACTTCCCAGGTGGCTGTACCATTTTGCATTCCCACCAGTGGTGTATGAGAGTGAGTCTGAGTAGGCCTGTGTATAGGTTCTTTAAGAGTAACTGCTTGGGACTCTAGAAGTTTCTTCCACTGACTCAGTTCCCACTGATTTTTGCAGCCAGAAGGTATGGGGACTTATATTCCTGGCACTGGAATCCTGGTCTGGGAGGCCTGGTGTGGGGCTGGGACTCCTCACTCTCAAGATATCCCTCCCGAGTTTTTATTCACCACATGTGGATGTGGGACCAGCCTGTTCACATCTCTGCCCTTCTTACCAGTCTGGATAGATTGGTTTCTTTAATTTTATAGTTGTCAGACTTTCATTCAAAATGATTTCTGATGATTCTGAGTGATGGCTGTTCTATAATTTAGTTGTAATTTTGATGTGGTTGTGCTAGGAGGCAAGCAGTGTTTACCTATGCTGCCATTTTGACCAGAAGTCCTACATTAATTGATTTTCAAATGTTAAATCAGCCTTTTATACTTGGGATACATTCCATTTGATCATGGTGTATAATATTTTTTATAACTTTTTGAATTTGATTTATTATTTTCAAAGGATTTTATAACTATATTCGTTAGAGATATTGGCCCATAGTTTTCTTTTCTCGTAATGTCTTTTTATGGTTTTGGTAGTACATAAGGCTATCCTCATAGAATGAGTTAAGAAGGATTACTTCTGCTTTTATATTTTGAAAGAGATTGTTGCAGGTTGGTATAATTTCTTCCTTAAATATTTGGTAACATCTCCCAATGAAACCACCTGGTCTTAATGCTTTATGTTTTGGATAAATTGGTTTTAAATATGTTTTTTTCAGGGGTTAAATAATATGTGAAAAGTGTCTGGTGCTGATAATCGGCAGCCGTCCGTCTCGAGAGACGATGGCGTAGCTTCTTGAGAGTCTATCTGCACCGCCGAGAATGGCTGTGCAGTCCGACTCGGGAGTGACAATCCCTGCCGCACTTGTTACAGGTGAAGGCAGATGGCTGTTGTTGCTGCTGTTGACGCTGCTTCCGCCTCGATCTTTTCTGGACTGCCTCCTCGTTGCGCGCAGCCTCTGCGCGTGACGTACCTTGCCTGACTGTGAGCCTCCAGGCTAGGCGGTCGTCTGCTTGAACTTCCCATGTGTTGAGATTGATGGAGCATTGTGTCATGTCCTTTTTGCAGATGTCTTTGAACCGCAGTTTTGGGCACCCTGTCATCCTCTGGCCTTCTGCTAGCTTGCCATAGAGGAGGTCTTTGGGGATACGGCCTGCATCCATTCTTTTGACATGGCCGAGCCACCTGAGGTGTCTCTCACTAAGAACTGCATGCAAACTGCTCATGTTGGCTCGCTTCAGCACCTCGGTGTTGGGGACCTTATCCTGCCAGGCGACATGCAGGACGCGTCGCAGGCACCTCATGTGGAAGCTGTTGAGTTTCCTTTCGTGCCTTGCGTAGGTGGTCCACGTCTCGCTGCCATAGAGGAGAGTGCTGAGTACGCAGGCTTGGTAGATGCGCAGTCTGGTTTTCTCAGTGAGGCTGGAATTGTTCCACACTCGCCGGTTCAGTTTGGCCATAACTGTGGCTGCCCTGGCGATTCTCCGGTTGACCTCCAAGTCAACTGACAGAGAGCTCGAGATGGTGGACCCGAGGTAAGTGAAGTCGTTGACAACCTCCAGGGTGTATCCATCGATGGTGATGCAAGGGGGAGTCCCCGTGCCTTGAGCCATAATGTTCGTCTTCGTCAGGCTGATGGCTAGTCCGAACTCCTTGCATGCATGGGAAAGGCAAGTGACTAGCTGCTGGAGTCCCTCTTCGGAGTGTGATGTCAAGGCTGCGTCGTCGGCAAAGAGCATCTCACGGATGAGCACCTCTTTGACTTTGGTCTTGGCTCGTAGACGGGGCAGGTTGTAGAGCTTGCCATCGGATCTGGTGTGAATGAAGACACCCTCGCTGCAGTCCTTAAAGGCGTATTGGAGGAGCATGGAGAAGAAGATTCTGAACAACGTAGGCGCGAGGACGCAGCCCTGCTTTACTCCGCTGCTGACTGGGAAGGCCTCAGAGGTTGCGCCGTTGTAGGACACCGTGCTGTGCATGTTGTCGTGAAAGGACATGACCACAGCAAGCAGATGTGGTGGACAGCCAATCTTCCGTAGCAAGCTGAAGAGTCCGCTTCGACTGACCAGATCAAACGCCTTCGTGAGGTCGATAAAGGCGAGGTAGAGTGGTTTATGCTGCTTGTGACACTTCTCCTGCAGCTGGCGTAGGGAGAAGATCATGTCCACTGTTGATCGGCCAGCTCTGAAGCCACACTGGGACTCTGGGTAGACGCGGCAAGCAAGGGTCTGCAGGCGGGCAAGAGCGACCCGGGCGAATACTTTGCCGACGATGCTGAGGAGAGAGATGCCCCGGTAGTTGTTGCAGTCGCTGCGGTCTCCTTTGTTCTTGTACATGGTGATAATGTTGGCGTCTCTCATATCCTGGGGGATGTAACCCTCCTTCCAGCAGAGACAGAGTAGATGGTGGAGCGGCTGTAGCAGGACTGGTTTCCCGCTCTTTAGGATTTCTGGAGGGATTCCGTCGCTTCCTGGTGCTTTCCCGCAAGCGAGGCGGTCGATGGCTTTGCCGAGCTCTGCTGCAGTAGGTGGGGTGTCTAGCTCCTCCATGACTGGTAGGTCTGGGATGGCGTTAAGAGCAGTGTCTGTTACGGTGTTCCTCGTCGCGTACAGCTCGAGGTAGTGCTCGGTCCACCGCCGCATTTGCTGTTCCTGGTCAGTGATGACCTCACCTGTCTTGGACTTAAGGGGGGCGATCTTGGAGGGGATTGGGACTGTTGCCTTCTTGATACCCTCATACATTCCTCGTGCGTTGCCAATATCAGCAGCTTCCTGGATGCTTCTGCATAGGTTTAGCCAATAGGCGTTGGCACAGTGGCGGGCGGTCTTCTGGACTTTGTTCCTGGCAGCCCGTAGAGCTTGAAGTGTACTGGGAGTGGGCGTGGCCTTGTAAGCCAGTAGGGCCTTCCTCTTAGCCTCGATCACGGGTTCCATTTCTTCCCAGTGAGCCTCGTACCAGTCAGCGTTCTTCCGCTCTTTCTTCCCGTAAGCAATAATGGCGGAGTTGTATATGGCGTCGCGGAGACGTGTCCAATTGGATTCGATAATGTCGTCTGCCGCCATTCCCTCGCCAAGTGCATCTTCCATCCTGTTGATGAATTGCTGGGTCTTAACTGGGTTGCTGGCACAACTGGTGTTGATGCGTGGGCGACCCTTCATCTTGGAGTGGTGCAACCTCTTCGGCATTATGCGCACCTTGCTTACCACGAGGGCATGGTCCGTGTCGCAGTCTGCACTGTGGTAGCTGCGGGTGAGGAGGGTGCTGCCAATATCCGTTCTTCTGGTGATGACGAGGTCAAGCTGGTGCCAGTGGCGGGAGCGGGGGTGCCTCCATGACACCTGGTGGATCTCTTTGCACTTGAAGAATGTGTTTGTCACGCACAGGCCGTGGTGACACAAAAGCTCAAGCAGTCGCTGACCATTCTCATTGATCTTTCCTCTCCCAAAGTTTCCGAGGCAGGTGGGCCAGGCCATGTGGTCGGCTCCTACTCTTGCGTTGAAGTCTCCAAGGAGATAAAGAGCGTTACTTCTGGGGATCTTGGATAACGCTTCGTCCAGTGCATGGTAGAACTGTTCTTTCTCTTCAGTGGTGGCGCAGAGGGTTGGGGCATATGCGCTAAGAATGCTGACTGGGCCGAAAGTTGTTGACAATCGGAGGGTAAGTAATCTCTCTGTGCCTCCTGTGGGTGGCTCTATGGAGTTGACAAGCGTGTTCTTCACAGCGAATCCAACACCGTGCTGTCTTGGTTGGTCCGGAGACTTCCCTTGCCAGTAGAAGGTGTAGTTGGTTTCTCTGATAGTTCCGTTGTCGGCCAACCGGGTCTCCTGTAGAGCCGCAATGTCGATGTTTAGTCGTGCCAGTTCCCTGTCGATGACGGCGGTTTTCCTGGCACCATTGATCCACGGAAGGTCTGCAGTAAGTCCGGGACACATGGTCCTGATGTTCCAGCTAGCGAGGCGAAGAGCTGGAGGCTTCTTTCTTGTTGTTTGCTTGGAATTGCCTGGTGCAAGTGTTTTGTGGCCCACTTTTCAAGAGACGCCTCTCTGATCCCCACGCACCCAGTGGGGCAGGTGAGCCATGGCGAGACGGCACCTAATTGGCTGGGGGTTGCCCAGCTTGAGGCGGGCGGTAGCTGTCCAGTGAGGTGCGATGACCTCTTCCACTGTCAGAGGAGACCCCTGGCGCTCGTTTCCTTCGCCAATCGGATGAGCTTATAACCGGTAACTGTCTCCTCCCGTGTTAAGTCGACATCTTGCGATGATGCTGGAATGTCCTCTCCAGTGAAGCTACAAAGCCTGGGCAGGGTGATATGGAGGGCCAGCTGTTGCCCATGCAGCAGACCCCCCCTCTCTTCGCAGCTGAAGGATCCAAGGGGAAAGACAGAGTCAATACAGCTTGGCTTCAGGTGCGCTGCAGGAGTTGCCGGTGTTGACTACAACGTCAAACCGCCTTAGGGACTCCGGCTCCGGATTTTCTGTCGGGGTTTACTCTCTTAGCCTTTCCCCTGAGGAGGTATGCCGCAAGGCAGCGGAGGTTTGGAGTCAGAGTTTCCCTTCTCCTTAGCCTTTCCCCTGAAGAGGTATGCCGCAAGGCAGCGGAGGTTTTTTGGAATCAGAGTTTTCCTTCTCTGATGTGCCCTGACTGGAAGATCAAACGAGCGACACTTAGCTCGCAGGCCGACGCTCAATCCACTGAGCCAAACCAGCCAGGGGGAGGTGCTGATAATAATAACAATAATATCCCAGGTCAGGATCAAAAGCTTCCTCTAGATAGCTACCTGTTTTTGAAATGTACATATTTCAAATTAGATACAATAGTTAAAATGTGAGTATAATTTTGCAACTTTTTTACATACACAGGGTCTACTTCTATCCTTGAAATAACCATCCGCTTGGAAGGATTTATCCCTATTTTGAATAAGGAAGCAGAGTGTGGGAATTGCTGAGTATCTTCTGCAAGCCCTCCCAGCTAGATTAGTGCCAGAGCCAGGTGGTGAAATCAGAGTGTCATTACATTACAGTGTATTGATAGGCTTGACCTATTTGCTTGAAGTGAATCTTTTTTTATATAAGTATATTTTATTGATTATATTGTTACAATAGTTCCAATTTATCCCCTTTGCTCCCCTCCACCCAGCACTGCCCCTCGCCCAATACACCACCCTCCCAAAGTCCATGCCCATGGGTCGTACATACAAGCTCTCCTGCCTCACCCTTTCATATAGTCTTCTTCTTTTTAAATTAATTAATTAATTAATTAATTAATTAATTAATTATTTTAACAATAAAAAATAACAATCCCTCCCTCTCAGACTTCAGACCCTTTATAATCTTATAAAGGACGATGGGCGAAGGTCTCGAGCTCTTCTAGCTGCTTCAAGCTGGACATGGTCATCATCTTACCTATCCTTGGGTCCAGAAATCCCTAATAAGAGTGGGGGTGGCCTTCCCACATGGGGAAGGATCATGCAGACTCCAGGTCGGTTGGCTATCCCTGGACAATGGCATGCTTAATTTAATAGGCTGGCATCCTTGTTGTATTCTGGAGGCAACAGATTTGGCAACAGGGTTAAAAGACATCATTCAATCCATAACCACTAGATGATAAAAGGCAGGGATTAATTTTTCAATGTCCCACATTAGGGAAAAGAAGGGCTTCTTTGGAGGAAGGTGTGCCAGGTACATCTCACCTGTCCAAAACCCTTTTGCCCATTATACTTAGTTTGGGATGAGGGAAATAGTTTAGGATTCCCCCCTCTCAGACCTCTGGGCTCTTTCTGTCCAAGCCATTAGGACAGAAAAGAGAAACCAGTTTTAAAGTGAAGCCCACAGACCACCCCATACTTCACCAGTTAGTTCACTTAGTTCAGCCAAACCGTTGAGTCTCAGGAGGCAGCGCTGCAGACAGGATTAAGTGAGGCCTATACATACAGACAATCACTCAGGTAATGAGATCATAGGCTTATGCCATTTGAAAACAGAAAACATGTTAATTTATGTAACACAACTTACATACAAGTCTCTAAATCTGTAGGACTGTCTTTTCGGAAAGACATCCAGTTGCAAGGCATTTGACATTTCTCTTGCCTGTAAATTAAACATCTCTGATAATACCACAGACATAGTTTAATTTTCAAATAAAAACAAACTTTAAATGAAGATAAACTTTAAAGACGGTTAGCTGCAAGACTTTATAGTCTACCACTGAGCATTGTGATTTTCCTTGAATCACGATTTTTCTCCCTAAGATTACCCTCCTTGTCATTAAAGGGACTGCATTAAGTCCAATTTTAATTTATCCTGTTCATTTGCATAAACACAACAAGAGCAGAAATTGATCATTTATGATCTTTAGTTCTGCTTTGCTGGAACTTATGCAAGGAACATTTAGGGTGACCTTCAGTCTGCCCTTCAGGGCACAGAAGCGGAACCACATACCTGGCATTCAGCCTTGCCTGTAAACACCTGTCTTTTCAAGTCCTTCTGGTTTTCCATTGTGCCTTAAGGTCCCTTCTAACCATCTTTAAGGAAAACAACCTTCATTCCTTCCCTGGAAAGATTGCCATGGACCGCACATCCAACCAAGGTACCAGGTCTTGTATCTCATGGGCTTTTATTACCTTTGAAAATCAATCCCAGTTCCTTAGTGCTTTTTGGTAACAACCAGAGCCCAAGCATGTCTCCTTTAGGGATGACATTCCAGTCAAAGTCTTAGTCAAAAAATCCTCTATTAACAACTGGTCTTATTAGTTTTATGCAAAGAAACTTATGTCATTCCTTACTTGTTTAGAATGCCAAACTCTGGAGAGGTTGGATAGGAAGAAAAATATACAGTGTGAAGGAAAATCCTTTACCTTCTAATATTCACTGAACCTCCATTTCCATTCTTTATATTTTTATTCCCGCCCCCCTAAATTTTTCTTTTTCCATTACAGTTGTCCCACTTTTCCCCCCTCTTGCTTTCTGGCACCCTGCTCCTCCTTCTCCCACATTCAGTCCCCACCCAGTTGTCCATGTCCATGGGTCATTTATACATGTTCTTTGACTAGACCCTTCCTCTTCTTACCCTCTTCTCTTCTTCCCATCTCCCCCTTTGTTACTGTTAGTTTATTCCTTGTTTACATACCTCTGGTTCAATTTTGCTCATTTGTTTGTGTTGTTCATTAGTTTCTCATAATAGGTGATAGCATAAGGTATTTTTCTTTCGTTGCCTGGCTTATTTTGCTAAGTATAATTCTCTCTAGTTCCATTCATGTTGTTGCAAATGGTAGAAATTCCTTCTTTCTTGCAGTACTTATTTATTGTCATTTTCCCCCTTTGTACTCGTGTTCCTCTCTGTCTCTCTCTGTTTCTTCATCTTCTTAAAGCAGACCCTTTAGCATCTCTTGCAATGCTGGTTTGGTGGAGATGTATTCTTTTAGCCTTCTTTTGTTTTGGAAACTCCTTATTTCAGCTTCCGTTTTGAATGAGAGTCTTGCTGGGTAGAGTATTCTTGGTTGTAGGCCTTTGTTTTTCATTGCTTGGAATATTTTTTTGCTATTCCCTTCTGGCTTGTAGTGTTTCTGCTGAGAAACCTGATGATAGCCTTATTGGAGCTCCCTTGTATGTTATTAGTTGTTTCTCTCCTGCTGCTTTTAGGATTCTCTCTTTGTCTTTGAATGTTGCCATTTTAATTATGATGTGTCTTGTAGTGGGCCTGTCGGGGTTCATCTTCATTGGGACCCTCTGTGCTTCCTGGACTTGCGTGACTCTCTCTTTCCTCGTGTTAGGGAAGTTTTCTGTCATTAGTTTTTCAAAGAGGTTTTCTATCCCTTGCTCTTCTTCCTCTCCTTCTGGAATTCCTATGATACGGATATTATTACGTTTCATGTTGTCCTGCAGCTGTCTTAGAGCCTCTTCAGTCTTGTTCAGTCTTTTTTCATGTTGTTGCACTGTCTGGGAATTTTTTTCTAAGTTGTCCTCCAGCTCGCTCATCCGATCTTCTGCTTCCTCTAGCCTGCTTTTAATTCCTTCTATTGTGTTCTTCAATTCATAGATCGTATTCTTCATTTCCTCCTGGCTCTTATTGATAGCTTCTATGTCCTTTTTCATGCTGCTGTAATTCTCAGTAAGTTCCTTGTAGTATTTCTGGAGTTCCTTGCAGTTTCCCTGGAGTTCTTTTTAGTTTCCACTGAGCTCATTGAGCTTCTCCATAATACATGCTTTCAATTCCATATCTGATAGTTGGCTCCCCTCTATTTCATTTAGCACTCTTTCTGGGGATTTTGCCTTTCCTTTCGATGGGGGGGGGGTTGTTTCTCTGTCTCCCCATTTTTGTGATTTCTATTGTTTGTTGGTGCTTCTTAGAATGATCTGCACTTCCTGGATCTGCCCCTGGTGGCGTCAGATCCTGTACCAGTCTGGGGCTAGGCAGCCTGTTGCAGACTTCCAGGGATCTACTGCCTTTGTCTTACTTCTTTAGTTGTTAATCTATTCAATCTGAGATTAGCTGTCAGGCTTAAGGACTGTGGGTGTGGCAGCTTAATTCCAGTATGCTGGGCTTTTGCTTCCCCTCAGGCTGACGCCACTTGAAGGGGTGGGGTGATGGTCCGCCTGCAGTACTGGGGATGAGTCAGCACTGGGACCCGGCCGGCCGCTTCCCCAGCTCTCCCCTCAAAGCCACCACACCAAACTCTCCCCAAGCGTCTCCAGTCCTCTCTGCCTTCCCTCCGCTTGAGCCCAGGGTAAGTGGGGGCCAAAATATTTTCATATGTGATCCGCTTAAGAGCTCTTTTTCTCCAGCTGTTTCTCTCTGGCTAGCAAGAAACCCTGTGGCTTTTCGCTTTTCTCAGCTGGATACTATTTTACTTTCCACTCTGTTGCTGTAGGCTGGGAAGCCCAGCTGGGGGTTTAGACCCTGCCCTTCTCAGGGGGAATCCCCAGCTGCTGAGCTGTTTCTCAGTCCCTTCAGCTGCCACCCGAGTGAGCCCAGCCAGCCCTTCCACGTCTCCGCACTCCCTACTGGTCACGTTGTGATGTAGCGGCCTTTTCTGTCTCTCCGTGGTTATAAGACTTCTCTCCAGCTAGTGTTCGGTAGGTTATTCCAGATGATTTCTCCAAAATTAAATTGTAAATCCAGACTAGTTCTGGGAGGAGGTTAGTGTAGCTTTCACTTATTCTTCGGCCATCTTGTTTCTCCCTTGCTTGAAGTGAATCTTAAATCAACTGTAATAATATACAGCATGGTGTCTTATACATAATTTTTTTAGGATTATCAAATAAATGCATCTGCCTAAAGATAGTAAGTGTAGCAGAAGTGTAATACTCCTTTAACTTTTTAAATTTATGACAGTCAAAGTAATTAAATATTAAAACTGTTTGCAGGACAAACTAAAGGAAAGTTGGAAGATACTTAAAGCGCTAAATCATTTTTAATAGAGTTGAAATAACTTATTTTAATATAACAAGGAGAGCTTTATATTATCTCTCATGTGATAATTTATCTTCTCTGATTCTTCAGATGGATTATTTTACAATTTCTATCATTGCAATATACCAATTTCATATCCTATTTCTGTTAGTGTTTTTAATATCTAGTGCATAATCAACGTCTTTTTCTTTTACCCCAAACACACACACACACTTGCACGCACACGCACACACACACACAGAGTTAAGTTTCACATCAAACTAGTAGGTGGAGCTTTAACCTTTTTTCAGCACATAGACAATATCAGAACATAAAAGCTTTTTGGCCAATTGGACAGTTTATCTTTAACAATACTATTTAGTCTGAAGAAAATAACGTAAGTAGAAAAAAAATGGATTTGATTAGTTTCAATAACTGTCATCAAGAATTATTTTAAAATCATTGCATTTTGTTAGAGAAAAGTTTTATTTAAAAGGTGAACTCATGATTCTCATACAAATATCAAATGACCATATGTCAAAGATTTTATGTGTATCATTAAATGAGGAAACAAAAATATATTACAACTGGCTCAAAGAGGTGAAAAAGCAAAGGCCCTTATAGATCAGAAGTACTAAGTAAACATGCCAATTGATGCAAAATGGCCTTCTCCCTCCACCTGTCTTCTTTGTGTGTGTGGTGTAAGGGAAGGCCTTCCCTCCCTGGACAGAATTTATTTGGGTATCTATAGGCAAGCATTACTGCACTACTGTCAGTGTTCTGCAACTTACAGATTGGTAAAATAGCCCAAAGACAATGAAGCCCAAAGAACCCCCAAGGAACCAATGTCAGATAACCCTGAAGGCTGTGCTCTGAAGCTGTAAACAGTGCTTAGTGTTCTACCAGAAACACATTTTTCTACTGAAATCACTTATAAAATGGTGACAGGACCTTCCATTTTATGAAACATTAAAGTCAGGTTGTGAATATTCACCGTTTCAGTGCAGCTTATATTAAGACAAAATTTCTTGTTTACTTCTTAGAGCAAATCTGGAAGTCAAAAGAATTCATGGCAATTCCATAATGGCATGAGAGACTGGGCATGGGGTAATTTCTAAGCTTGTATGTTTTGGCAGAGTCATGGAAATGATAAATAAGCAATTTAGACCTTTAGAAGATCTTTATGGATTTTTCAAAATCTATGCTTCTAGAAATTCTTGCAAAGAAATAATTTGTTTGTGCCCCAACCCAGCCTAAATCTACTGAATCAGTCTTTGGAAGACAAATGAGAAGTTCCCTGAATTGGGCACTTTCCCAGCCCTTGAAGGGGAAATGAACTCCTTAAGAACTTATTCTGATTTGCACATTGCTCCATGCTGTTCACCAGCTTGATGAAGAATCTTATTTTGAAGCTCAGCCAGAGAACACAGCTCTGAGTTTTAACAAACATCAGTGACCAGACTTGGTAATGCAGTGACTGGAGGCGTCCCAACACTAGGGACTGCTGGCTTCTGGTAGAAAGAGCCTCCTTAGCAGCTTTGTCTGCAACTGCTGCGGGCCAGGAGGAAAACAAGCAAACACGAAAAGGGCGGGGGGGGGGGGGGAGAAAATGGAGATTTGCTAATTTTTGGCATCACTGTTGTATTACTTGAGAAATATTGGTATCTTCATATTTGAGAGCTTCTAAATTGTTACATTTGTTGCTCTCTATGATGGATGTGTTTGGAGAGCTTAGCTTATAGTACTTGATGGAATTTATATTTTTCTCTTGATGAGAATGTAGTATTGATGACAATTCCACATTGCTCTTAAATTCACAGCCCTGGTCAGTTAGCTTTGTCAGTGAGAGTGTCATCCCCATATACTAAGGTTGCAGATTTGATCTTGGGTCAGGACACATACAGGAAACAACCAAAGAATGCACAATTAAATAGAACAATAAAGGGATGATTCTCTCTCTCTTTCTCTCTCTCAATTAAAAATGTTTTAAAAGATGTATCTATGCTATGATTATAACTACATAAAATTTTTTGAAAAAGAAAAAAATACATACAATACATATTTTCAACAAGTTCTGCATGTGTATTCATGTACCTGTTTAGACTCATGAAATTGTTTTAGTATAAATTATAATCGTCTTTGTTTGGAAATCAATACAAAACAGCAAGGCATATTTCTTCTAGATAATAGTAATTCTTTAAATGGAAAGTACCCTTAGCTGTTGTTTTATTTTAAAAGTTCAAATTATTTTACTATGATTAATGAGAACAGTTTCATGACATGCTTAATAACTATATCCTGTTAGTTTAAGACTTCACTTTGCCTAGTTTTTGGTTAAATGCTCTAATTACAGTTGAATGTAATGCAAATAGTTCTTATGTTTCACTATGACCAAATTTGGAAACTGTAGTTTTGATCAAACCAGTATCCTCAGAGAGATGAGAAAGAATAAATAAGGGCCTCTTTAGCTACCTTGTCATCTTGCTTTAGTTTCAGTTTTACTGACTAATCTGGGGTGTTTTACAGTGTATTTGGGATTCAAAGAAGCCTACCATACAAATCAATAACTGAAAGAATCTTAAAATGTTCAAACAGTACTGGTTTCCTTAACAAAAAAACCTCCCCAATGCTTACTTCCTTCATCTTTTTACAGTCTTTTATACCTGACTGACCCTTCTGAAGAGGAAAAAAAAAGAACCTGCTTAGGTCACAGCCAAGACCTCTGCCCTCACTTATCTCCGGAATCTTTATCTTCTTGGGACCTTTGTTTGGTGATGTATTTAGAGTCCCTTCTCTGGTCTCATTGCACATTGCTCTGACTCTGGTTTCCCCCAGAATTTCAAATAGGCTCTCTGTCCTCTGTCAATGACCCACATCTTTCCTCTGAATTACTATAAAGGCCAAAATTAATCTCCAGTCTTGGAATTCTACTTTATTTTCACTACTTTATTTTCACTGCATCTAGAATAGTTCTTCTTAAAATCCAAACTTCAACCTCTCATTCTCTATCATCAAGCCTCTTTCCTCTCAGCTCCTTTTGGAAGGGACAGAAGCCCCATTATGGCTCCAGCCCCAGCTCATGCCATGACTTGCCTCACAGGGTATGTTCTGGTCCAGAATTTCAGGGGAGTCCCCAGGCCAGCAGCATCCACCCCACCTGGGAACTTGTTATATGTGTGGATTTTTTAGGTTTCCACCCCAGACCTACTGAATCGGGAACACTGGAGAGAGACCAATAATCTGTGTTTTAATAAGCTCTCTAGGGGATTCTGAGGCAGGCTCAAGTTTGCAAACCTCTGCCGTCATCTTACACACTTGGAGTTCTAAAGTCTGCTTTCTCTTTCTCACTCCCAGAGTTTATTATTCCCCCATGGTTCCCACTGACCTACTCAAATCTCCACTGGTCTAACTCCTGTTTGTCCTTCAGTACAAAACATAACCTTCTCTGAGTGTTCCATGAATCCCCAAACTAGGTCCCACATCCTTTCTTTGTGTTCCCATGCAAACTTTGTGCTACCTTTGTGTGAACTTTTTCCACCTAACAGCCTAATGCTCTCCCACTGTCATGCTCTCTCCTCCCCCAAGACTGTAAATACTGTAAGAGCAGGGCAGAAAGCAATAGTTCATTTAATTCTTTTTTTTCTCAGCTGAGCTTAATGCTTGAAGCAAAATAGGTCAGTGTAAATGAGAAATAGATGTCTATTGGATCAATATCTTACCTATTTGCTTTATACCAGCTTCTAATGGTCATTTAAGAATGACTTGATGTCATTTCATACATGTATATGATGTTTCCTTACTTTGATTTTAAAATTGGTAAAAGTTCTCAAGGATAGGCATCATTTTTTGATAAGCCCCTCTTGCTTTCTTTCAACAATGCTAAAACAACATCTTCTTCCCATGGGATTTTATTTCAAAGCATTATTTGAAATGCCATACCATACCAGTGAATTCTTAGCATCACCGATTAGCTTCAAAAGGAGGATGAGAATGTGAGCAGGATGATGTCTATAAATAGGCTTATTTATTTATTTATAATCCTCACCAGAAGATGTGTTTATTGATTTTAGACAGAGAGGAGGGGAGAGAGAGGGAGAGGGAGAGGGAGAGGGAGAAGGAGAGATAGAGGGAGAGAGAGAGAGAGAAAGAGAGAGAGACATCAATGTGAGAGAGAAACATCAATAGGTTGCCTGGTTGCCTCCCATATATGCCCCAGCTAGGGATTGAACCTGTAACCTAGGTATGTTCCCTGACAGGGGATCAAAAGTCTCAACCTTTTGGTGTATGGGGTGATACTTTAACCAACTAAGCCACCCAGCCAGGGCACTAAGTTAATATTAAATGAGCCTTTATGATTCATTTTCTTCATGTATGTTAACATGTGTTAATGAATAGTACATGAAGTTTAAATCAATAGATGTGGTATATCACATAAACAACAAGAGAGAGAAAACCCACACGATCATATCAGTAAATGCAGAAAAAGCATTTGATAAAATCTAGCATCCAGTTATGATTAAAACTCTCAGCAAAGCAGGAATAGAAAGAACATAACTAAACATGATAAAGGTCATTTATGACAAACCCACTACCAACAGCATTCTCAATGAGCAAAAACTATAAGCGTTCCCTGTAAGATTGGGAACAAGATAGGGATGTGTGCTTTCACCTCTCTTATTTAACATATTACTGGAAGTCCTAGCCATAGCAATCAGACAAGAAGGTGAAATAAAAAGGCATCCAAATTAGAAAGGAAGACATAAAACTGCCTTTATTTGCAGATGACATGATACTGTACATAGAGAACCCTAAAGATTCCACCGAGAAACTACTAGAACTAATAAATGAATTCTGTAAAGTAGCAGGATACAAAAAAATCCTTTTAGTTTTTTTTGTAAAATAAAATATACATTTTTTATTTTCACCAATAACTTTATTGATTTGGATATTTTTAGTATGTTGGCTATCTCCTATGTGGTATAATGTTTATCATTCTCAATTAATGTCTCAATTTGATAATTATCAACTTCAACTGGCCTACCCAACCATGGAACATTGCCCAACAAGAAATCTCCAGCACAAAACTTTGCAAACATTCTTGACACATTTGATAAGTCACAGCACCTTCTCCATACACTGTACAAGTCTTTTTGTGTGTGTTTCAGTTGTGTTTTTTACCTTTCTTGAAATGATAAAGCATAATATGCCAAATGTTGTGTATTTTCTTTCATTTTCAATATTGAAATGGCTACACAAAAATTCACAAGTTTTGATGTTTTTTAAAAATGTGTGCTGATATGACAGCTATCACAATACAATCTAAGAAAATTGTTTTGAATAAAGTTAAAGACAACTAAGTGCTACTAGGGCCATCTTACAGAAAAAAACAAACAAACAGATGAACATTTTGGCCAACCCAATAACATCCAGAAATTAGTTGCATTTTTATATGTCAATAATGAACTATCAGAAAAAAGTTAAGTACATAAAGTCTTCTGGAGTTTGTCAGAAAGACTGAACTTATTTATTTACCTGTATTTTGAAAGTATGTTCTCCCACTGCCAAGCCTGTAGACTTTTTATGTAATTAAAAGTATTTATACCAGAAAAAATGCTGTGAGACAATTAAAAGCTAGTGAATCCCCTCAAATCACTGAATAATTTCTACCAAATAACACCTCCATAGGTAACTGAAAGAGTAAACAGAGAAGCTTTTAAGGTGTATCTTAATAGTTTCCAGTTTCATGCTTAATAAAATCAATGGCTGAATTTAGTCAGGGTCCCCTCTTATGGAATAGCTTCTGAAACTCTAGTTCAGAGATGCTTAGTGAAAATACTCTAAAAGTGATTCCAAATACAAAGTTGCTGTAATGTCAATGCTGCCAAATATCACTATTCACTTTCATCTTGAAGCAAATAAGAATAAATATTGAAACATATACCTTAGGCAGTCCAATTCCAATCCCTGGAATATAGTGTTCAGTATGTGAGAGAATAAACTTATAAGAACATGAGGATTTTAGTAGGATTGAAAGGTCTTATTATTTTCTTACTTAAAATAATTGTCTCCTTGCTGACATTTATAGGCTACTTTTGAAGTTTATATGGGATAAGATAAAGCCAACTTACTGAACTACTTTTTCAGAGACACATGCTCTGGCTATTTCCAATGGAAAATATAGGCTTTGCTATGGATCAAATGACCAGCTATTCATCTTCAAGGATAGGTTTTTATTTTTTTATTTTTTGGTTTTATATAGATGCAGCAGGTCCTAGAGACTAAATGACTAGAATCAGGATTTTGAGATTGAACCATTGCCTTTCATACTTAAAATAAGAGTGTGAGGCATGTTATCTCTAAGGATCCTTGCTCAAGTGGAAGGTTGTTTAGTAAAAAGAAAATAGGCTTTGTAGTCAGGTGACCCTAGAGTTATTACTTACTGGCTGTGATCCTGGAAAGCTAGTTATTCCATCTCTTTGAGACTCACTTTGTACACCTGCAAACTGAGAGCACAGAATTACAGTACAATTTCATTCATGGTTACTGAACTTAAAGTACATAAGATATTGCCTTGTATAGTGAAGATGCTCATTCATGAGAAGCATTATTAATTAGGTGTGGTTCTACCTCTGCCAACAATGAAGTGTGCAACTTTAAGAATGCCATTTAAATGAAAGTTCTTATCAACAGACATACCTGGACTCTAACAATCACCTGGACTCTAATGTCTAACAGTCACTACAATTGTGATGATCTTAACAAATATGAAGTGTCTTTGGGTGAGAATATCAACCATTTTCAGGCTGACCTATTAATATTGGGGGGGGGGAATATCCATGGTTATTATTTTTCTGGGTGATTTACTATTTAAAAATCAGTTGTCTTGGAGGAGAGGGATAAATGCTAAAGAATGCATTTTCACTAAATTTGAAAAACAGTTTTATAGCTCTATGAGCACTCTATTAGGCAGTTAGTAAAAATGGTACTTGGTATTGTATCCCTTGGCTTAGAGCCTCCAACTTCCCATGGGCACATTAAAAATAATACAGGAAATACCTTATTCAAGAGAAGTTAATTTATCCTTTCTTCAGGCAGCCTCATCTGTGCCAAATCTAAATTATGCTTGAAGGTCTATGTAGCAAGCTGCATTGGTTGTGTTTTAAGTGAAAAGGAATATGTTGCTTTGTGTTGGACTCCAGGGAATATATATGTTGTTGAATCAACAGTAAAAATAAGTCAGATCATGTCTTTCCACTGTTCAAAACCTCTTTTTTTCAAAAGAGTTTATTAATTTTTAGACAGCAGGGAAGGAAGGGAGAAAGAATGAGAGAAACATCAATGTGTGAAAGAGAAACATCAATTGGTTGCCTCTCCCACCACCTTGACCAGGTACCAAACCCACAACCTAAGCATGTGCTCTGACTGGGAATCAAACTGGTGACCTTTTGTTTGCAGGATGATGCCCAACCAAATGAGCCACACTGGTCAGGGCAAACCTTTTAACAACATCCCATCTCACTCAAGTCCTCTAGACAACCATACATGGCTGGTCCTCATTTACCTCTGACCTCATCTACTGCTATTTTCCCCAGTCTTCAGTTCCTTTCCCATCAGCCTCCCCAGACAAATACCTGCCTCAGAGCCTTGACACTCTTCGCTTCTGCTTAGAAAGCTCTTTGCCCAGATATCTAACAATCTTCATGCTTCCTTCCTCACTTCCTCAAGGCCTCTCCTGACACTGTCATCCTCTCAGTGTGAAGCTCTCTGGCTACCTGTGCTATTCCTTCCTCTGTGCTTCATTTATTTATTTCGTTTAGTAATTATCATTATGTTTTATATACAGGATGGGGCAAAAATAGGTCTACAGTTGTTCATGTGGAAAATGATACAATAATGAATAATAATATAAGAATAAACTGTGTTTCACATACTCATAACTGTAAATGTACTTTTGCCCTACCCTGTATTTATTTATTTATTCATTTTGTTAATTGTCTGTTTCCTCCAGTATCTTGTGAGTTACAGTAGTCATGTTTTTTTTTTAATATGCTTTATTGATTATGCTGTTACAGTTGTCCCAATTTCTTTTCCCTTTGTTCCCCTCCTGTTTTATTTTGTTTTGAATTTGTTGTATTTACCATTTATGTTTCAAATAGGACCTGGCCCAGAATAGGTTCTCAATATATTTTTATTGAATGAATGAATGAATGAATGTTGATTGTCTGACAAAGGAGAAATGATTTATCAGGGCAAACCATCAGAGATCTTTGAGTGTAAGTTCCCAAGGAAAAGACCTTGTCTTGTTAATTCTCTACTACTACTCAGAAGTTTGCACAGCTCTATAATATAGTAAGAATTCCATTAATATTTATAAGTTAATTAATTTATTAATGATTTGAGTCTCCTAATTGTCACAGTGTGTCCTAAAACATCATACTTTGGTCAACTGGTTTCTTATAATTTGGCTCCCAATTTTGTTTTAGAAACTTAAATAAGTTTCTCATTTTTGGACCCCAATATTTTTATCTTTAAATAGGCCCAATGTTATTTTTAGTATATGTATCTAAGAATTAGACTAGCTAAATTATATACAATGCCTAACAGATAATAATTTCAATAAACATTGTATGTTACCTTTTTCCTCATTTTAAATCATTGTAGCTTTAAATGAGTCTTATAATACAATTAATATTTAGATTGTTCTCTTTGAGAAAGAACTTAAACTCTCATCTGGAATACAACCAACAGTAAAACAAATTGTAAGCTTATATTCTCTTCCCTAAGTTTCTTCCTCAATTTCAAGATACACCTGTGCAGGAAGTGTTATACCACATAAACAAAGTCTTAATCATTGACCACCATCACAAAAGAGAAAAAGGGGGAAACATCTACGACTTCCAGAGGAAATTCCAAGCACAAATTCTCACAGCTGCCTCTATTCACTTGTTGTTACTGCTTTGACCATTGTTTTAACTATGGCTCAAAGAATGACTTTAGTTTCATGGTACTTTTGCCTCTGTAAAACTAAGTATTTTTGCTGCTTTCCAATCTTAGTATTTTTATTGTATTTTTTCCCATTACTATTTATCTCCCTTATACCCACTCTCCCCCCAACAGTCGCCACATTGTTGTCCACGTCCATGAGTCCTTTTCCTTTTTGACTCAATCCCTCCACTCTATCCCCCTGCCAGAGCTGTCAGCCTGCGTTCTATTTATAAATTTTAATGTTTGTAATGATTGCACTAGTCAGCCAGGCTGAATTAAGCTAGGTGAGCTAGGAAGTCAAAGATTAAATTCTGTAAGTTAAATTTGAAGAGGAAATTTTTAAATCCAAGCATCATAAAGCTTGTCTATTGCCCCTTCAATTGTATCCTTAGAAAGCAGACTCTGTTGGAAGGTATGTTTCATTAACTCTCATCTAGATAGGCCTGAAGCAGATGAGCATCATCTTATAAAATTAATAGTATGACTATAATTTTCTTTTTATTATTAGAGATTTAAAAAAATTATTTTAAGGGAATCTTGATAAGGGAACTAATATAATACTTCAGAGAGATTTCTAAATTTATCCCAATTCTGAACTTGCCTTATTTATCTCAATTCTTGGAATTTATTTTTGTTTTGTGCTGACCAGCCTTTAACTCATTTATCTCATTAATCGTTCTTTGTTAAACTTTAAGTTTTAAGAGATGCCATGGTTAGAGAATAGTACTGATTGTATGTGGTATAATTTATTGTTTGAGTTGATAAAAATGACTCTGTTTTGGCAATTTTTACTCATTTTCTGATTCTCTTTAGAGTGGTTAAAACTTTAAACAATGTTTTAAATAAATAGGGTAAGTTTCCAATTAGAATAAGTGTAGAAATAGCTTTAGAACATCATGCATACTTTGGGGGTAATTTTCTTGGAATAATATTTTATTTAGATCTCATTTTGATCATAATCTACAAGACTGCCTTTGAAAGATCCTTAAATTCAAATACAATGGACCCTTAGTTCCATCCAAACTAATTTTGAACTTAATATGGCAACATTTTGTTGAGTGCATACTTTGTCAAGATAACACATCAATTTTCTCATCTCTAAACTGACTCTTGAGCCCCATTCAGATCCGGTGGGAGAAAATAATAACAGTTTTCATTTTCAGCTTCCTCTGGGTTAAAATTTTCTCTCACTAGTTCTTTCTTTGCCTTATATGCTTGACTACATAATGCTCTTAGAAGGAAGAAAATGTGGTATTTAGAGAATTGCAATTGAGGTAATAAGGCTAAGATTTTAATTTATTTACTCTGTGAATAGTGAGCACTGATTTGTTATCTACTCCTTGTATAATAAACAACCTCAAAGCTTAGTAACTCAAAATAGCAATCTTACTTTGCTTGATTCTCTGTGTTGACTGGGGCTCAGCTGGCTGGTGGTTATGCTGGTCTTTCTTGGGGTCTCACATTAAATTACAGTCAAATAGTAGGTGGAACTGGATCATCCAAGATGACTTCTTCAGTGACTTGTGGGCACACTGGGGCTTCTAGCTGTGGTTTCTCTCTCCAGCAGGCTGCCTATATTTCTTATATATTGATTCAGGACCCTAAGAGGCAGTTAGTGAAAGCTGCCATTCTTCTGTAAGTCTGGTCTCAAAGTCCAGGATGTAACTCCTATTGTATTCTATTGGTCAAAGTCAATCACAAGGCCATTAACAATTCATCAAGATTATTAAAGAAAAGAAATGAGAATTTCAGTTCAGACTAGAGAGCTGGATAAAATGTCTCTCATACCTCCGCAGCAAGACAAAACCAAAACAAACTTTACACTTATGACATTTTGTGAGCCCTTCAAATTACTAAGGTCGCTGGACAAATAATTACTTAAAATCTGGAGAGAGAGAGAATCTGCAACAAGAAATAAAATATGAGTATTTGCTTACCATGGACAGACCCCACCAAGCACTATAAAGGCTGGTAATAATATTCATCTAGCAAATTTTAATGAATTGCTAAAGCCAAGTATGGAGGATTGCATGCTTTTGCTGGTTTTTCCTCTAAGAACTCTACCAGGTGCTCACAGGGAAAGCCAGGGAGAATTCTGAGAAAATGTGCTGGTTCAGACAGGGAATAGCAGCTATTGTCACAGTTATGTCCAGATCCCATAGGAGAAAGGGCAACAAAAATCATAACTTGTAGATACCAGTGGAAACCCACTGTAGCTGGCATAAGGAAGAAATTTATTCTGGACCTAGTTTTACATCTGAAGAAGATGCAGTAATATTTGTAAAGGGCATATTCCCAAGGTTCATAAAGCCTGCCTAAGACTGAGGCTTAATCATAGCACAAGACTCCCTGTCCCACCACACTAACAAGTGATGAGTACAAATAAAAGTGGAATGTACAGTGGGAAACCAGTATTAACGGAAGACCCATGGCCAAGCAGGGAGCAAGTGTTGAGAAAACCTACTGCAAATAAACCCATACTGTAAACACATGATATCAATAGAACAACATGAAGCTCTAATGCACTGAGGGTAATCATAGCAATAACAAACTTCAAAACTAGCCTAAATTCTGACTATATTAACACAAAACTCCACCCTAAAAACCTTAGAGAAAGAAAAGGAGGCTTATATCCAAACTTAATAGTTATTTCCTTCAATATCTACTATCTAATACAGCATGACCAGATTTTAACAACAACAACAACAAAGACAACGAAACTAATGAAGCATGCAATAGGGTAAGGAAAAAAATCTGAAAAGGTAAATCACTTATCATAACCAGACTCAGATATGACAAATTTTGGAACTATCAGATAGAGAATTTAGTAATACTGTGATTTTAAAAATCTCTAATGAAAAACAAATATGTACAATAAGAGAGGAAGTTTCAGCAGAGAGATGGAAACTATAAGATAGAATCAAATGAAAACGCTAGAAGTCAAAAACTTAACAATAAATGAAAAATAACTTTGATGGGCTCATCAGTAGACTTCACATAGCCTAGAAAAGAATCAGTGAACTTAAAGGTAGGCCAATAAAAATTACTGAAATTGAAAAACAAAGAGAAAAGAGTGAAAAATGAAACAGAGCATTCAATATATGTGGGATAATATCAAATGTATAGTATGTGCTTAATTGGAATCCCAGAAGGAGAGAGAATAAGGCAGAATACTTGAACAAGTAATGACCAAAATATTTTCAAAATTACTGACAGATATCAAACCATAGATCTAGGAAGCTCAAAGGACACCAAGAAGAGTAAGTTTCTAAAACAATTCTCAAAACAAAAAGCAAACCTAGGTACATCATATTCAAACTGCTAGAAACTGAAAACGAAGAGAAAATCTTGACAGCAATGAGAGAAGACTTATAAACAGAAGAACAATAATGAGATAGACAGCTGACTTCTTATGAGGAACCATGCAAGAAAGATGATAACGCAGTGACATCTTTAAAGTACTAAAGGAAAATTTTATATCCAGTGAAAGAAACCTTCAAAAGTGAAAAAAAAAAGGGGGGCTTCCTTAAACAAAGAGAAAATAAAAATAAACTGCACTTCTTGATTCGAGGAGTGGCATGTGCATATAGGGAGAGAGAAGAAATTGGTTGGAGGACACCTTTGCAGGCTAGCTACAAGTGTTCTCTGTATGCAAGGTAAAAGTTATGCTATTTGGGGAAAGTCCATGTTACAGTAGTCCCTCTCTATATCACGGTTCACTTATCATGGCCTCACTGTATTGCGCGATTTTAAAAAATACTATATTTTATTATTTATCGTGGATTTTTTGCTATGTGGAGGGATTTTGAGGCACTGTACATGTATTTATATGTGTAGTATTTATGATTTTTGCCTAAAATTTTTCAAAAAATATATTCAAAAATATAATAAATGAATCTAACATTAAAAGAATATTAAGTCGAAATAAAATACTGTACACTGTTTACAGTATGTATTTTTTTTGCGGATGAACACATACATTATGCTGAAAATGAGATGTATGCTCGAGCTCATTTGCCTACATGAGATTGTACATGGCACATGATTGGTGTGATTGATGAAAGGCAACCAACCAGAGCATTGTCTTGTGTATCCCGGGCACTGACTGGCTCAGTAACCGTAGCATCAGTCTCTCTGCTATCCTGCACTCTGCGCTTATGTTCAGCATCTCGTCTTGTCCACTTCACTCCTACCTCTGATCATGGCATGTAGTTTTGCTCTGTGATGTTGTGTTTGGTGAAATTTTCCTTAAAGACAGAATTTATTGTAATCCCTACAATGCCACCCAAGCGTTCAGCATCTTCTAAGGATTTTGGCAGTGAACCCAAGTGCCAGAGGAAGATGCTTACCATAAAAGAGAAGGTGGAACTTCTTGACATGTTCAAGGAAGGGAGAAGCTATGTGTCTATTGGCCACCCTTACAGGACCAACAAGTCTACAGTTTGCTATATAAAGAAGGATGAGAAGAATATCAGGTCTACAGCATCAGTGACTTTCAACAAAACAGCAAAGAGGGTGGTTACTTCCCACAATAAGGTCATTGTGAAGATGGAGTCTGCATAACTATCTTCATCACTCAAACAAAGAGGTTGATTATGCCTACACCTTTAGTGGAAGTAGAAGTTATGGATGAGGCCGAAGATATTACTGCACCACCTGAAGAAGTGCCTGATGAAGTGGTGCCTTTAGAAGAGCTGTAATGCTCTTCTTTGCTGTGCAGTACATTCATCTCATCTTCATCACCTTCGTCAACAGTACTGCACAGCTAATTCATTATCTTCATCATTCAAGTTGTAGTATACTTCACTGGTGAGTACCTATATAAAATTTTACAGTACTGTATGTGTATGTTGTTAATGTTACGTAGGTTTAAGAGTGTAGAATGTGTTTAAGAACATAAGTAGTGTTTATAAAAGTGTGGAAAAGGTTAGTTAGTAAAGGAGTAAGAAAGGTTAATATGGGACTGGGAATGGTTTAAAAGTGTGTGGGAAGGATTTATAAAGCCTTAAATTATATATAAATACTAAAATAAATGTAAGGTTCCTACTCGCGGATTTTCACCTATCGTGGGGTCATCTAGAATGTAATATCTGTGATAAGTGAGGGAATACTGTATCTCATTGGAACTAATTTTTCTTATTTATAAAATACTTGTATTTGTCCACATGATTTCCATGGTTCATTAAAATTGCACTATTTGTTTTGTTCATAGTAGTTGCACATTGTTTATTCTTTTATAATCTGAGGATAGGTATTTTCATGTTATAAAAAGTCTATTTTAAACTTAAAGCATGAATATATTTAAGACATCTTAGAATGGTTGGCTATACATAGTGAATATGAGTGGTTACAATCAATCTATGGAAATATAACTATAAGCTGATGTCTATATTTTAATAATAATCAATGTTGATCAGTGGCCAAATTGATTAACCATGGTCAACAAATGAATTCCAATTTTAGGTTTATTGTTTCTTAATGTTATCACTTAACTTTATTTTTTCATTTAACAATAAATTAGAGAAAGACTCTGGATATTCCAATTCAATTTTGACAAATATATAGTGAGTGCACCTGGAGAAAGTCCAGCTGTTGTTAACAAAATAAGAATGGTTTAGGCAACATTGATGTAACCTGGCAGCCAAGGAGAGTGGACTGGAATGCACAGGCATGAACAATGACAACTTCATTGTACTAGTCAGTGGGAGTGGTAGATTCTGTTGAATGAGCATGTGTACTGTGTAGCTCTCACATTCAAAATAATTGAGTAGAGCAATGGATCTTCATCAAATTTTGTGTTATGCTTCAACACTCCCCTGAGGAAACTATTTGGATAATTCGAAAGCTACAGCTATGGGCAGTTGGTGATTGGCAGCTTCATTGTGACAACATGCCCACTATGCCTCACAGCTCGTGCTGAGTTATTTTGCAAAATATCAAATCATCCAGGTGACTCAGTACCCCCTACAGCCCAGATTTGGTGCCCTGTGACTTCTGGCTTTTCCCAAAACTAATATAACTTTTGAAAGGGAAGAGATTTCTGACCGTTGATGAGATTCAGGAAAATATGATGGGGCATCTGATGGCAATCCCAACAAAGGATTTTGCAGAGTGTTTTGAGCAGTGAAAAAGATGCTTGGAGAACTGTGTGAGGTCCCAAGTCTCCTACTTTAAAGGGGACTGAGGCATCGTTGTTTTATGTACAATGTTTTTTTGTATTTTGTACTGTATTCAATAAATGTCTATTTTTTATACTACCTGGATGGATACTTAATGGACAGACCTTGTATATAGAGGCAAATTATTTAATTTTTAAAAATGTTAATAAAATTTTCAGAATAAGTTATAGATTTGATACTCTTAAAATTATTTTATTGCCATTCCAATGAGTATTTTTGATTTCATGTAAACTATGGCTAAGCTATACAACTTCTAGATAGTTTGAATCATGCTTAATACATTTGTGTATATTTGTTAAAGAAAATAATATTCTGTGATATTTGTTAAAGATGGTGATGCAAACTTTATTCATGACCATGAAGATAGGTATAGGGAACACTGCAATGGGATAGTACAGTGTGGGAGAGAGCTGGAGCTCAACTCCAAAATACAGCATGGACAAGTGGGAATTTTTGGCCAAAGAGTAAGGTAGGGGTCAGTAGATGGAAAATAAACTAAGAGGAAACATCAGGAGTAAAGGGGGTTCCAAAAAAACTGGACCTAACAGGATTTTTGCAGAAGATAGGCCAGGGTGATCAGACATCACCTGGGGAATGGTGAAAGATGAGCAATCTGATCATATATTGAAGTTGATCAGATATAGAGAAGGAGAGGACACTGGTTAAACTGACTTAGTTTCTTAGCCTAAACTGGATTTTACAAGAAAGTGCACAGATTAGCCTAGGAGAAGATTCAGGGGACTGACTAAAGTTTGGTCAAGTAAAGAATTTTTGTCATATCAGTCAATCATAACACTGTTGTCTATATTAAAAGTAGAATAGAATACAGCAGTGATTCTCAAGTCTCAGCAGGCATCAGAAATTACTCAAGAGCTTGTTAAAAACCATATTGCTGAGTCTTACTCTCAGATTTCTGATTCAGTAGATGTGGGGCAGGGCCTGAAAATTTGCATTTCTCACAAGTTTCTAAATAACGCTATTGTTTTTGTTCAGGGGTCACCACTGAAAACTCCTTGGAGAGATAAACAAATGTGCTTTCAGGTCAGACACACCTGCATAATACCCAGATCTGCTACCAATTCACTCTGAGGAAGTTGGGCACAACCTTCATGTTTTCATCTGTAAAATAGAGTATTAATAACTATGTAGTTATTAATTATGTGTTAGGCACAGTGTCTGTAACAGAGGATGTGGTTACTAAATGGAAGCTCTTTATACTATTGTGAATGTTTGGTGATGAAGGTATCATTGGACTATTGTTATGTTTTTCTCAATGAATATACTTAATTTATATACTCACACATACTGAGAAAACTAAGTAGATCGGGTGTATATTTGGATCCTGATTACACTAACAGGAAAACTACTTCTGAATTCAAAGGGACTATTTCAAAACTATTTTAATTCTGTCTCTCAAGAGGGATCCCTATTTTACAAAACAAAATTGATCAATCAACCAATACTTATTGAGTAGTTTGTCCCCAGGCAAAATACACACTCACATATACACACAAACTTTAAAGTGGATACAAATTGGCTATCTTCCTTACCCTTGTCATTTTCTCTCTGGAGTTGGTGCTTCAGCGTGCAGGTTGCATTTGGGCCTTGTACTCCTTCCCCGTGCTTCAGCAGGCACATCTTGCATCAATTGAGTACCGGCAGCAAAAGTGGCTAACAGGTGTGTGGGCTCCATTGTATTTTGCTATTGTAATTTCCTGTTACTGATAAAAAATGAGAAGTGTCACCAAGGAGTCCAGGGGGATTTTTCTGACTAGCAATGCTTTGAAGTTAAAGAATAGTTCAAGACAGAGGTTTTTAATTGCAAAGGATCTTAATCACATAGAGAAGTATGCCTTTGAAATATTTTTCTTTGAACAGCAGACTTACCAGTTTAGGAAGTTCATTTCTAAAAAATGATATTTTAATTTTAATGCATTTACTTTTCTTACATTCATCGGCAGCCGTCCGTCTCGAGAGACGATGGCGTAGCTTCTTGAGAGTCTATCTGCACCGCCGAGAATGGCTGTGCAGTCCGACTCGGGAGTGACAATCCCTGCCGCACTTGTTACAGGTGAAGGCAGATGGCTGTTGTTGCTGCTGTTGACGCTGCTTCCGCCTTGATCTTTTCTGGACCGCCTCCTCGTTGCGGGCAGCCTCCGCGCGTGACGTACCTTGCCTGACCGTGAGCCTCCAGGCTAGGCGGTCATCTCCTTGAACTTCCCATGTGTTGAGATTGATGGAGCATTGTGTCATGTCCTTTTTGCAGATGTCTTTGAACCGCAGTTTTGGGCACCCTGTCATCCTCTGGCCTTCTGCTAGCTCGCCATAGAGGAGGTCTTTGGGAATACGGCCTGCATCCATTCTTTTGACATGGCCGAGCCACCTGAGGTGTCTCTCACTAAGAACTGCATGCAAACTGCTCATGTTGGCTCGCTTCAGCACCTCGGTGTTGGGGACCTTATCCTGCCAGGCGACATGCAGGACGCGTCGCAGGCACCTCATGTGGAAGCTGTTGAGTTTCCTTTCGTGCCTTGCGTAGGTGGTCCACGTCTCGCTGCCATAGAGGAGAGTGCTGAGTACGCAGGCTTGGTAGATGCGCAGTCTGGTTTTCTCAGTGAGGCTGGAATTGTTCCACACTTGCCGGTTCAGTTTGGCCATAACTGTGGCTGCCCTGGCGATTCTCCGGTTGACCTCCAAGTCAACTGACAGAGAGCTCGAGATGGTGGACCCGAGGTAAGTGAAGTCGTTGACAACCTCCAGGGTGTATCCGTCGATGGTGATGCATGGGGGAGTCCCTGTGCCTTGAGCCATAACGTTCGTCTTCGTCAGGCTGATGGCTAGTCCGAACTCCTTGCATGCGTGGGAAAGGCAAGTGACTAGCTGCTGGAGTCCCTCTTCGGAGTGTGATGTCAAGGCTGCGTCGTCGGCGAAGAGCATCTCACGGATGAGCACCTCTTTGACTTTGGTCTTGGCTCGTAGACGGGCCAGGTTGTAGAGCTTGCCATCGGATCTGGTGTGAATGAAGACACCCTCGCTGCAGTCCTTAAAGGCGTATTGGAGGAGCATGGAGAAGAAGATTCCGAACAGCGTAGGCGCGAGGACGCAGCCCTGCTTTACTCCGCTGCTGACTGGGAAGGCCTCAGAGGTTGCGCCGTTGTAGGACACCGTGCTGTGCATGTTGTCGTGAAAGGACATGACCACAGCAAGCAGATGTGGTGGACAGCCAATCTTCCGTAGCAAGCTGAAGAGTCCGCTTTGACTGACCAGATCAAACGCCTTCGTGAGGTCGATAAAGGTGAGGTAGAGTGGTTTATGCTGCTCGTGACACTTCTCCTGCAGCTGGCGTAGGGAGAAGATCATGTCCACTGTTGATCGGCCAGCTCTGAAGCCACACTGGGACTCTGGGTAGACGCGGCAAGCAAGGGTCTGCAGGCGGGCAAGAGCGACCCGGGCGAATACTTTGCCGATGATGCTGAGGAGAGAGATGCCCCGGTAGTTGTTGCAGTCGCTGCGGTCTCCTTTGTTCTTGTACATGGTGATAATGTTGGCGTCTCTCATATCCTGGGGGATGTAACCCTCCTTCCAGCAGAGACAGAGTAGATGGTGGAGCGGCTGTAGCAGGACTGGTTTCCCGCTCTTTAGGATTTCTGGAGGGATTCCGTCGCTTCCTGGTGCTTTCCTGCAAGCGAGGCGGTCGATGGCTTTGCCGAGCTCTGCCGCAGTAGGTGGGGTGTCTAGCTCCTCCATGACTGGTAGGTCTGGGATGGCGTTAAGAGCAGTGTCTGTTACGGTGTTCCTCGTCGCGTACAGCTCGAGGTAGTGCTCGGTCCACCGCCGCATTTGCTGTTCCTGGTCAGTGATGACCTCACCTGTCTTGGACTTAAGGGGGGCGATCTTGGAGGGGATTGGGCCTGTTGCCTTCTTGATACCCTCATACATTCCTCGTGCGTTGCCTATATCGGCGGCTTCCTGGATGGTTCTGCACAGGTTTAGCCAATAGGCGTTGGCACAGTGGCGGGCGGTCTTCTGGACTTTGTTCCTGGCAGCCCGTAGAGCTTGAAGTGTACTGGGAGTGGGCGTGGCCTTGTAAGCCAGTAGGGCCTTCCTCTTAGCCTCAATCACGGGTTCCATTTCTTCCCAGTGAGCCTCGTACCAGTCAGCGTTCTTCCGCTCTTTCTTCCCGTAAGCAATAATGGCGGAGTTGTATATGGCGTCACGGAGACATGACCAATTGGATTCGATAATGTCGTCTGCCGCCATTCCCTCGCCGAGTGCATCTTCCATCCTGTTGATGAATTGCTGGGTCTTAACTGGGTTGCTGGCACAACTGGTGTTGATGCGTGGGCGACCCTTCATCTTGGAGTGGTGCAACCTCTTCGGCATTATGCGCACCTTGCTTACCACGAGGGCATGGTCCGTGTCGCAGTCTGCACTGTGGTAGCTGCGGGTGAGGAGGGTGCTGCCAATATCCGTTCTTCTGGTGATGACGAGGTCAAGCTGGTGCCAGTGGCGGGAGCGGGGGTGCCTCCATGACACCTGGTGGATCTCTTTGCACTTGAAGAATGTGTTTGTCACGCACAGGCCATGGTGACATGAAAGCTCAAGCAGTCGCTGACCATTCTCATTGATCTTTCCTCTCCCAAAGTTTCCGAGGCAGGTGGGCCAGGCCATGTGGTCGGCTCCTACTCTTGCGTTGAAGTCTCCAAGGAGATAAAGAGCGTTACTTCTGGGGATCTTGGATAACGCTTCGTCCAGTGCATGGTAGAACTGTTCTTTCTCTTCAGTGGTGGCACAGAGGGTTGGGGCATATGCGCTAAGAATGCTGACTGGGCCGAAAGTTGTTGACAATCGGAGGGTAAGTAATCTCTCTGTGCCTCCTGTGGGTGGCTCTATGGAGTTAACAAGCGTGTTCTTCACAGCGAACCCAACACCGTGCTGTCTTGGTTGGTCCGGAGACTTCCCTTGCCAGTAGAAGGTGTAGTTGGTTTCTCTGATAGTTCCGTTGTCGGCCAACCGGGTCTCCTGTAGAGCCGCAATGTCGATGTTTAGTCATGCCAGTTCCCTGTCGATGACGGCGGTTTTCCTGGCACCATTGATCCACGGAAGGTCTGCAGTAAGTCCGGGACACATGGTCCTGATGTTCCAGCTAGCGAGGCGAAGAGCTGGAGGCTTCTTTCTTGTTGTTTGCTTGGAATTGCCTGGTGCGAGTGTTTTGTGGCCCACTTTTCAAGAGACGCCTCTCTGATCCCCACGCACCCAGTGGGGCAGGTGAGCCATGGCGAGATGGCACCTAATTGGCTGGGGGCTGCCCAGCTTGAGGTGGGCGGTAGCTGTCTAGTGAGGTGCGATGACCTCTCCCACCGTCAGAGGAGACCCCTGGCACTCGTTTCCTTCGCCAATCAGATGAGCTTATAACCGGTAACTGTCTCCTCCCGTGTTAAGTCGACATCTTGCGATGACGCTGGAGTGTCCTCTCCAGTGAAGCTACAAAGCCTGGGCAGGGTGATATGGAGGGCCAGCTGTTGCCCATGCAGCAGACCCCCCCTCTCTTCGCAGCTGAAGGATCCAAGGGGAAAGACAGAGTCAATACAGCTTGGCTTCAGGTGCGCTGCAGGAGTTGCCGGTGTTGACTACAACGTCAAACCGCCTTAGGGACTCCGGCTCCGGATTTTCTGTCGGGGTTTACTCCCTTAGCCTTTCCCCTGAGGAGGTATGCCGCAAGGCAGCGGAGGTTTGGAGTCAGAGTTTCCCTTCTCCTTAGCCTTTCCCCTGAAGAGGTATGCCGCAAGGCAGCGGAGGTTTTTTGGAATCAGAGTTTTCCTTCTCTGATGTGCCCTGACTGGAAGATCGAACCAGCGACACTTAGCTCGCAGGCCGACGCTCAATCCACTGAGCCAAACCAGCCAGGGGATTTCTTACATTGCTACAATTTTATTCTTAGTTTTATTTATTGTACTCTGAAAGTAAGGTGACTTACCTTAAGCTATTCTATATAAATGTTTTCATTCCCAGAACTCATTATTTTAGAGATGCAGTTTTAGCCTTCAGTGGAAGAGAACAATATAAAACAGCTCTGATCAAGATTTTTTCTGGGTATATTCTCCTGTAATCTCTGCAGGGGGCTATTCTCTACTTGAAAATCTGAGAATTTCCACTAATGTTAATTCTGGGTATAAACTCATAAATCTGGAGGAAATAGAGACTTCACTTCTAAATTTAATTTCCCTAACTAATTACTTTTGCTTGAGGTTTGAAATAAACTGAATCATCTTAATATAGATATTTAATCAAGCAAAAGCCAACAAAAGGGAAGTGAAAACTTGTCATCTGTTTAAGACTGGAGCATGATACTGTTCAAAATTTATCTCAAAAACACATTGTCGTAAATGTTTCTTTATTCCAGTTATTTGTATGTATTGATATTCCTAAGTAGTATATATACCAATCAGAAACATATTTTGTCTTGGTTAGCATAACACACACACAGGATCTTTGAACCCAAATAAAATGACATTCATTAGGACATCACACTCTTCTGAATAAAATAAATATTTTAAGTACAGACCCTTTACTTAAAACAAAATCACTAATTGCAAATGGATGAGCTGATATCATCAACCTAGCCTGAATGGATTATCTACTATATTTGTAAATATATTAATAATTATACATGTATATATGAATATGAGTATTAATACATCTTTGGACCCAAGATCTCTTAAGGTTTGGGTTGAAAATTTAGTTTCTAGGTGGCTTGTTCTGTCCAATTTTTGTCTTTAGTGGTATTAGTTATGTTATTAGTAAATTTGATTTTGACTTAAGGAAAGACCTACTGTTATGTTCTTTTATCTTTCCCACATATGCATGTGGAGTTAAAACCTCTGGATAACCAATATTTGCTCATTATAGATGAAGTATGAGGCAAGGAAGACTGTACCAGGTAATGCAAGTCAGGCGAGATCTCTTGAGCTGACCACAGTAGCAGGCTTACATTTGTGTAAAGGAAAATTTACAGAGGGTAAATCACATAGGGAGAAAAAACTTGGGGACTTTATCTAGAAGGTGGGATTGCACAGCATGTTACATGAAATTGAGGGGAAGACAAATGCTCATAACAAAGAATGGGGGTGAGGTGGGATGTGGTTGCAGCCTCAGTGATATAGATTATGGTTATGGTAAAGCTGATCTATAAAAAAAGATAAGTATATAAATGACAAGTTTGGTGTCAAGAACATTATTCTTTCTTAACTAGGAGACATGAGTGCCAAGCCACTCAATTTTGGAAAAATAAGAATCATCTGGACTTCCCAAACATGCTTTCTCATCTCTGCTTTAGTGAAAAGCCCAGACTAAAGCGGCTTTTTTTTTTTTTTTTTAAATCCTCACTTGAGGATATATAATCACTAATTCTGGAAACAGAGGAAAAGAGGCAGAGAGAGGCAGAGAGAGAGAGAGAGAGAGAGAGAGAGAGAGAGAGAGAGAGAGAGAGAGAGAGAGAGAGAGAGAGAGAGAGATGGAAACGTTGATGTGAGAGAAACATTGATCAGTTGCCTTCCGTATGTGCCCCAACGGGTAACTGAACCACAACCTAGGTATGTGCTCTGATCAAGAATTGAGCTTGCAACCTTTCTATTTACAGGACAATGCTCCAACCAACTGAGCCACACTGCCCAGGGCCTAAAGCAGCTTCTTCTTTTTCTTTAAAATATGCTTTATTGTCCCAATTTCTTTTCCCTTTGTTCCCCTCCACCCAGTGGCCCTCCTCCCTCCAGTTGTCCTCCCCCTTAGTCCAGGCCCATTGGTTGTGCATATAGTTCTTCTCAACATCTTCCTGTTTACTCTACTCCCTCCTACTATGCTTCTTAATTCCTGTACCATCTCCCTCCCTTCCCTTCTTCCCCCTCCCTGTTGACCTCCCCCCAATATATTCCCCATATCTATAATTCTTTTCCCACTCTCGTTGCCTACATAGTTTTCCTTTGTTTCAATTCCCTAGCTTCTGTTGTTGGTGGTTGTGATACAGTTTTCATTTTAATGTTCATAGTTTTGATCCTCTTTCTCCTAAACAAGTCCCTTTAACATTTCATATAACAGTGGTTTGGATCTAATGAACTCCTTTGGTTTTACTTTGTCCTGGAAGCACTTTCTCTGCCCTTCTATTCTGAATGACAGCTTCGCTGGATAGAGTAATCATGGTTGTAGGTTTTTGCTTTTCATTAATTTGAATATTTCTTGCCAGTCCCTTCTTGCCTGCAGAGTTTCTTTGGAGAAATCAGCTGATAGTCTAATTGGGACCCCTTAGTACGTAATTCTCTTCTTCTCTTTTGCTGCTTTTAAGATTCTCTCTTTATCCTTAATTTTTGACATTTTGATTATAATGTGTCTTAGTGTGGTTCTTCCTGAGTACAGTTTTTTTTTTTTTTAAATTCTCTGTGCTTCCTGGACCTGTAAGTCTATTTCTTCCCCAAGTTAGGGAAGTTGTGCTTCATTATTTTTCACATAATTTTTCAATTTCTAGTTATTCTTCACCTTCTGGCAGCCCCATGATTCAGATGTTGGCCCACTTATAGCTGTCTGGTAGGTTTCTGAGACTCTCCTCATTTTCCTCACTTTTTGTTTCCTGTTTCTGCACTGGCTGACTGTTTGTTCCTTCCCTATATTCCAATTTGTTGATTTTATCCCTGGTTTTCTTTCCTTTACCACTAGTTTTGTATGTGTTTTCATTCATTTCAGCAGGACTAGCCTTCATTCCTTCTTTGTCTTGTTTAAGATCTGCTGTTAGGTCTGTAAGCATTTTTATAATCAAAGCTCTGAACTGTGCCTCAGAAAGATTTCTTATCTGCTTCATTAGATTAGATATTTGCTGTCTGGTCAGCTGTGTCACTGGGATCTCTATCATGATCTGTGCCATCCTGAAAGTTTTGTGTTTACTTTTGCTTCCTGTCACATCTCTTACACTATAGGGAACAGAGTGCCATGCACTTGTCACAACCAAGCCACCCTTCTCACCACATTGTGGTGTTTTCTGTGGGGGTGGGGGTCCAAGATGGATTCCTGCCGTTCACTCTCTGCTGAGACTGGAGCCTCCTCCTCCATCCCCACCCCTTCTGGGCCTCACAGTATAAGGCAATGAGGGTCTGCCTTCCCAGGTGTTGGAATCACAAATTGATGGGTCTAGCCTGCAGCAGGAGATACTCCCCAGGCACTTCTTGGTCTCTCCTTAAATACAAGGGTCTGTGCTTACTGCTGTCCCACCACCATCGCCGCTGCTGCTACTGCCGCCAGCACAGCTTGACCTCTCTGCCTCGGCTTTGCCCCTCCTTCCCATCTGGATGAGCACCACTTCTTTATAACTTTATACATTGGACTTCTGTTTATTTTCTGGAACTTCTGGTTATTTCTGGTTTTGTGGTAGTTGTATTCCTTCTTGGTTGTAGAGGGAGATGGAGCATGCCAGTCTAGGCTCTATCTTGGTCGGAAATCTCCTGTGTTCAATCAATAAATTAAAAATAAATTAACAAAAGAGAAAAAGAAAAAAAAACAAACCACATACACACACGCATACAAAACCGCTGCTCTCAGCCTCCCAGAGCCAGATGTCACCTGGCCAACTCCTGGCTCTGCCAGTGGGCACAGCCTGGATCTCCACCTCCAACTGCTCTCAGGAGAGACCCAGGGGGATTGAGAAAACTTTGTGTTCCTCTGGCCGTTGCCCGGGGAGCCAAGCCAGCCAGAACTCGTGCCTCTCCCATGTCTCCTTCATGTACCTCACCAGACAGGTCACTCAAAGGTGGCCTCCTCCACTGACAGCAGCGCCAAGGCTCAAATCCCACCTTATCCAGATCTTAAAAGATGATCTGTCCACATTCAACTGAAACTATAGACCAGTCTTGGGAGCAAGCAAGGGCAGCCTTTTCTCACTCATCCACCATCTTCCTCTGATCTCCTAATTTTTGGATAATTTCTATTACTGTGTCTCCAAGTTCACTAGTGTTTCCTTCTGCAGTGTCTAATCAGCTTCTAATTCCATCTAGTGTATTTAATTTTAGATATTGTATTTTTCATCGCTAGGGGTTTGACTTGTGACTTTTTAATATATTTTCTTCTCCCTTCCTTACCCTTACACTTTATCTTCTTGAACTTAAGGGGTTTGTTTAAAACATCCTTGTCTATTAATTCTAGCATCTTATTTCTGGGTCTCTTGATATTGATTGGTTTTTCTCCTGAGAAATAATTATGGCTCATTTTTTCCTTTTTTTTTTTTTTTTTTTTGAATATCAGTTAATTTCTATTGAGTGCCAGACATTGTGAGTTTTACATTATTGAGTGTTGGCTATTTTGTATGTTTTTACACATTTTGGGGCTTTATCCTGGACAAATAACAATATGTAGAATCAGTGTGGTCGCTTGAGGTTTGCTTTCAGTCTTCATTGGGCAGGTTTAACTTAAGGGTAATTGGCCTGCTACTAAACAGTACCCTTCTGTGGAATCTCTTTGATGGCTCATTTATTAGATCCTTCTACCCTGGCTGGTAAGAACATGAATTATTCCTGGCTTGGTGTGAGATCTGAGGGTTGCTCCACCTACTCCTCTCTGGTGCTGGTTCCTCACCCTTAAGTAATTTTCTCACATGCACTTGCAGATCAGTTCTTACGAAAAATCCTGAGAGGGCCCCTCTCCAGATTTGCAAATCCCTCTCTGTGTATTCTCTCCTCCCCATCCCTCTACCCTGAGAATTATAGCTTCCTTAGCCTCCTAGTTTTGTCTCCTCAAGAAATGAGATTGATGGACTATTTGAGTTCCTCTTCCTAGATGTTAGCTTGAAAAGGCTCACCAGGCAGTGAACTATGTCACTCATTGGTCTCATCTTTCTTGTTTCCACTTTCTTGGAAATCACTGCTCTAAGTTGCCTGTAGTTCAATGTCTGAAAACTGTTGTTTTATGTATCAGGTCTGCTTTTCTAGTTGTTTAAGATGAGAGGCTAAATCCAGTCCCTATTGTGCTATCATGGCTAGAAGTAGAGGTCTCATTTTCCTATTACATTTGAGTATTGCCTTCATTAGATGTTGAATTTGTACATACATTATAATATATATTGACTGTTTTCTGTTACTGTGATATAGTTGCCTATTTATGTGCTAATAACACATTCTTTTGATCATGGTGATTTTATGTTCAGCTGTTAATGCTTGCAAGGCAAATCAATCCTGTACTTTTCACACTTTTTTTCTTACTGCTCTTGGTATTTTTTATAATATAAAGAATTTCCATTTTTAGATCTTCTTATATGACCTCAAATAATAGCTTATAATTATATTCAATTAAGTGCTTTATCTTTATTGTTAGAAATAAATATTACATTTTTAAACTGTATTATAAATGACTTGTATTTTCTGTTTATGCTTCTTGCTCATTATTCCCAGTATGGGATAAAGCTACTCTTTTTTGCATATCTATCTTTTAAGAGCTAATCAAATTTCCTTTTTAAAGCATATTATATCAGCAAAAAGATAACTTAATTTCTTCTTGTTCAATATTGAATGATATTTTAATTACTTTATCTTAGTATATTCCCTAGAACTGTAATTTCCTAGAACTGTAGAATCAATGTTGTTTAATTATCATACTAGAGACCATTTATTTCTTGTTCATGATTTTGATGAAAGTGGTGTTAGTGTTTCATCATTTGGAATAATATTTGTTGCTTCATCACATTTAAGCCACTTATTTCAATGCCTTCTTTGAGGTTTTATTAGAATCTCTGCTCTATTTTAACAAGTGCCATTTCAGAATATATATTGAAAGATGAAAAAAAATGTTCTCCTTAGTGTGTTAATTTGTGAATTATGTTAATTGGGATGCTTTTATGTTGAATCCCTTTCCATTCCTAAAATATAACTTCCTCAGTCATTTTGATACACTGTGAGTAGACTGAATTCTATTATTAAATGTTAGATACCATTAGATTGGATTAAAAAACAACAGGTGTTTTTATTTCTTTTTTTAAGGATTTGCACCATAGTCATAACAGTGTTGAATAAGTAGTATTCCTTTTTTTGTGTTCTTTCTAGCAAGTTTTATTATTAAATTTAACTGTAGTCTTAATGTAAATGAGGAGACTTCTAAGAAAGAAGCAATGGTCTGGATTTAAAATTCTAAAAAATAAAATTATATCAAGAAGAATCCAAGTGTCGGCACCATTTTTTTAAAAAAGAAAACATAACTTGTACATGTACAGATGTGTGAGGAGAGAATGTCAGAGCTGAGAGAATCCTGGTCAGGATATGCATATTTTTCAGTTGTTTATGGGAAGCATTTCTCTCCTCTTTTTCTTTTCCATTCCTCCCTTATCCCTGAGACTGACTGCCCACATGTCAACCTGAGCTGTGCTCAGTTATTGAGCATTTTTGTACTTCTGCAACAGCCAAACTTAAGAAGTTGGAATATACAGTTTCTTAGGGTTTAGCAGTTGTTAAAATGAGAAAAATCGTCTCTGGCACCTGTGTGAGGGCATGCATGAATGTCAGAGAATGAGGACATCCTGGAGGCAAAGAGCCACTCTTCAGAGATGCAGATGTGTGACTTGCAAACCACATCTGTTGTAGCAGCTGTGGCGAGTGTCCTGGAATTCATAATACTTCCTAAAACTCTGGATCCTAAACTGTAATCAACATTTCTCTTTTATAGCTGATTCTACAGTCTGGCAACCTCCAAATCTGCTGCAATTGTAATGGAAGGAGTGTGTGGCCTTTCCCACCCCATCCATGGGTCCTTTACCTTAGCAGCCTCTCTGGAACAAACTTATTTCTGCCTCATCTCTTCTGTCTTTCCAACTTTACCTTTACCCCCTCCATTCATTGTCCTCAGCTCAGTTTAGCCTGGACTGCAGTCCAACTCTTTGGCAGTATTTGCTGCACACTTTGAATGCCATGGTCACCTAAGATGTGGAGTCATTTCAGAATGTTGGCAGTAATTGGCTTTGAATAATGGCATCAGTACAATAGTCTCCGAGGTGGCAGTGCTAATGGTGGCAGATTGGGCAAGGATGCAAGCAGTTTCTGTGGTGTCATTGTTGACTGCAAGAGAAGTGGGTCATAAATAATGGTTATGGACAGGAACTTTTCCATAGTCAGTTGCAACCCTCCTTGCTGCACCTGTCATGGACATTGTAATTGCCTTTATAGCATCATTTTATTCCCTCCCGATTGGCTTGGGTGAGATTCAATTCACCCTTACTTCTATGGATGGGAGCTAGCCAACCATTACAATTTCTCACTACAACGATCAATTCAAGGTTAAGCAAAAACTCAGCCCTAAGCTAATTAGTGCACAGAATTACTTTAGCCATAGTGATTGTTGAAGAGATGGGCACATGCCATTAAAATGGCCCAATTAGAGACAGCGTTAAGAATTTCTGTTAGGTGTTATTGATATTGTTTCAGAAATCCATTGTTTAAGGAAAAAGAAAAACTCCAAAACTTCCCTTTTAAATCATCAATGATTAATTATTTCTCTTAATTTTTTGAGTCAATCGTGTGTTTCTTCTTCTGGTCTTGCCTAAGGTCATTCATGTGGTTGCAATTATATAACAGTTCACTTGTGACTGGAAGGTCCCAGATGGTATCACCCTCATATCTGACAATTGATACTGACTGTTGGTTGGAGTGTCTTGGCCATCCTCCATATGGCTTATTATTTGCAATAGGGTATCCTGAGTATTTGTCTAACATGTTGGTCTTAGGTTTTTAAGAGGGCAAGAGTGGAAGCTAAAGTTCTTTTAAGGCTTAATCTCAGGAACTTGCATATCATCACTTCCATCATTTTCTGTTGATAACAGCAATTAACAAGGTCAGCTAATATTTACGTTGGAGAAAAAAATAGACTTCACCTCTTAATGAGAGCAGCAGAATTGTCAAATTTGACAATATTTTTTGTGAACACAAATAATCATAATTCATTAAGGGGCATTATCCATAATGTTAAGTAAGGCTAGTTTTGCAGGGCAAGTTACATATGTTGCATAATCCACTGTCCACTGTCATTAAAAAATTATCATGTGGATTACAATTTTCATAACTTTCTCTTCAGAACTGGCTTTCTGTTCTACCACATCTCAGTATGTTATGTTTATTTTAGTATATGTGTACATGTCATTAATCAAAATATGAAGACTTACTGATTTTTTTATTATCATAATTCTTTTATTTAAATATCCCACTGACAGCTGTATTATATCAAATTTTAAACTTCTAGGTAAAGATAGTGCAAGATTATGGGCTCAGGATGTATATTTTTTCTTTATCTCTTCACCACCACCCCCTGCTGCCACCACAGTTAGAAAATAGTAAAAGAAAACACCCATTACCATGAAGAGAAACATAAGCATGAGACTTCAACAAATTTCTGATGGACGAAAAGAGGATGGAAGGTTTTGACAAGAAAAGAGAGCAAGGCAGCATTAGAGCAGAGTAAGAGGAGAAGGCTGATGAAAGGAGAGCTAGTGGGGATAAAGGTGACAGAGGGGGTGAGTGGCTTAATTGAGAAGTCTATCTGCAGAGCAAGTTAGGCTTTCTTCCTGACATGCCTATGTCTTTGTTTCCCTTCTGTGTTCCCTGATGATCGGTGTAGGAACCAATCATCAATTTCAGACTGAAAATACCTAAGGATTCTCTTCTAATAAGATGTACGTATCTGCATAGACAGAATTAGAACTTCTGGTGCCAGCACTCCAGAGTCAAGTTCTCCCATTTTGGCTGTTGGAACCTCCCTAGCTAATGACTTGCCACCTGCCTATTCCCATTGAATGTTTCATTTCATTTAAACAAGCCTTGGACACAACATAAAGTTCCCAATCAGTGTTTCTATTAGTGAGAGAGACCAAGCAGGAAAAAAAGATCCACATACAGCAGTATAGGAAACACAACCCTGCTACAGAGAGAATTTATCCCATTCCCCTTCCTTAAATAGAGGGATATCCAAAGACCATCAACAAATGTCATTAATGGACAAGATTAAAGACAGGATAAGATAAAGAAAGGATAAGATAAAACAACAATAACAACAAGAAGTTTAAAAAAGCAGAAAAATTGTCTCTACAAGAAACAAACTTCAGTGAAAGATTTCAGAAGGTAGTACCCCTGGAATACAAGATCAGAGTGCTGTGAGAAAAGAAAAATTAGAAAACAAATTAGAATATATTATGTATAATCATATGACAAATGAAAAATTTAAGAAAAGTTAGAGTATAAAGTGAGTAAGTCTCTTACAACATCAAGGAAAAAGCCAACAGAGATTGAACCAAAAAAAAAAAAAAGACAACACCAACAAAACAAAAAGATTGAACACTTGAGACAGATATTATATACAGAGATTAATTCTAGGATATCCAATTCAACTGATCAAAGTTCCAGAAAAATGGGCACACCATAACAGAGGGAAAGAAATTTTAAGGAAATAATACAAAAATATTTTTTTCCAATCACCAGCAAAAATGGTAGGAGAAAAATGAGCAATGCATTCAAAATTGTAATGGGCAATAATTCTGAACCTAGCATTCTTACATAGTCAAGCTATTAATGAACCATAATAAACCAGGACTCAGAAAATTTACATCTCATTCACTCTTTCTAAGGAAGTCTTTTAAGATATAATTCAACAAAATGAGTATAGATATCAATTTTTGTTAGTTGAATTGTGTGTCCCCAAAGATATTGCACTTCTAAGCACGTGACATTACTTGGAAATAAGTTCTTTGCAGATTATCAAGTTAAGATGAGCTCATTGGGGTGACCAATATGACTGTGTTCTTTTGAAAAGGGGAAATTTACACGCAGAGACTGACATACATAGAGAGAAGACCATGTGAAGACATAGGAAGAATACCATCTTCAGGTTCAGAATGTCTGAGGATACCAGACAAAAGAAGAGAGGAATGAACAGATTCTTCCTCACAGACAGGCTTCTGGTCTCCATAGTATCTTGTTACAACAGCCCTAGAAAATTAATGTACACAGAGAACAGATTTCTGATAGAAGAGATGGTGGAATTCAGCAGGAGGACTTGAGGAAATGATTCCAGAATGTCAGTTTTCTATCAGGTCCTTAGCAATCAGTCTAGTTGGAAATGAACTTGAAAGGCTCCAAGAAGAATGAACAAGAGCATAAAAACAAAATAAAACAACAAATAGTGCTTCAGGGGCTAGATAATGTTAGTGACTTTGTGAAAAAAGAATATATTTCTTCTTTCCACAAAAAATAATTTCAACCAAAAAGGGAAAACAAAAACAAAAACAAAAAGCTAACAAACTATGTTATAAAATCATGGTTCAACTATGAAGGAAGTCAAGAGATGTCATCTATGTCTAAGTATTTGATGGTGTGTTATGAAACAGAAACCATTTAACTTAGAAGTGGTCCCTTGAGTGCCATGAGTGTTATGACTTTGGATCCAAAGAGAATGAAATGCAATTTTACCAAATTATTTATTTATGTAGTAAGCATTATTAAGGTAGTTAGTTATTATATACTGAATTTATTGATTTTAATCTTTTAGAAAGTAACATAGGTGAATTAAATGTGGTTATAAAACACAAGGTAAATATGATCAGCCCTGCCAATGCAAAACTAAAGATAAAGCTCAAAAGGTTGAAGGTAGTGAGATGGAGAAAAAAAGGCAGAATTGTTGATATGGAGAGATCTGATCAGATCACTGTGGAGTACAAAGGGGTCACAGGAGGAGGTTGCCCCAGGCAATGGTAAATAGTCTGGGACTGGAGTGGCTGAGAAGTTGAAAGCCTTTGGAGTGTGTGGAATGTGAGCTAGAAGATTGAAAATAAAAAGAGGGGAGAGACTGGTTCTCAGGATCTCTTCCTAGGGGTGACTGGATGATTGCTCTGCGGTTGCCTGTGTTTCCCAAAGAATGGTATTTTGGATGGGTTTTGGATGGGAGAAACAACTTTGGGCACAGCCTAGGATTGACCTGGCCTGGCAAAGGATGGCAGGGTTATTCTTCTTTGGGTGTTTTAGAGGGGACAAGCTAGGAGGCAGATGCCTGCTCTTTTTTGAAAATTGTGTAGCTTTTGTATCCTATGTTGTTTTAGTTTGTAAACTAACTCTATAGAAATAAATAAAAACTAACAAGGGGAATGATAGAACTCAGATGTTAAAGAGTTTAGCCTTAATTGATAGGCTTAAGTGATTAATGCATGTGGAAAGCTACTATTCCAAAATTGTGTAGCTTTTGAATAAAGACTTATTTCCTTTATCAGCAAACCTTTGCCTCCAGAATTTTGCCTAGAGGGTGGCAGCAGGCAGCAGGACCCCACTTGCTGTTTAGTAACATTGATAGTAGTCTCATTTTATATAGTGGGTAGCCAAGAGACATTTACTAAATCTTCTAGAAAAAGAGTAACTTGAGTGTTATTTACTTTTACAGAGATTGTCGATATAAGAATTAAAATTGTAACTATCAAATATGAGTATAGCCTTTCTCAACTTGATAAAGAACACCTGTGAAAAGCATACAGCTAACACCATAGTTCATGGTTAGAAACTAGATGCTTTTCCACTATGGTCAGGAATAGGGAAAGAAAATCTCCTATGACCACTCACATTCTGCATTGTACTGGAAATCCTAGCTAATGCAATAATACAAGAAAAGGAAATAAGAGGTATATAGATTGGGAAGAAAGAAATATAACTGTCTTTGTTCACAGATGACATAATTGTTTATGTAGAAATATTAAAACAATAACAACAAAACTACTGGAATTGATACATAATTATGGAAAGATGATAGGATACTAGGTTAGTATATAAAAGCCAACCGCTTTCTTCTATACCAGCAAATTCCAATGAATAATTGGAATTTGAAATAAAAAAAGGACTATTTACATTAGCACACAAAAATAATTAAATTTAGATAAAAAATAACAAAATATGTGTTATATATGAGAAACATTTAAAAACTCTGATTAAAAAATCAATGAAGATCTAAATTAATGAAAATATATTCCATGAACATGGGTAGAGCACTCAGTATTGTAAAGGTAGAAGTTTTTTTTCCAACTTGACCTATAGATTCAACATAATTCCCATCAAAACCCCAGCAAGTTAATTTGTACATATTAAAACACTTATTCTGATATTGATATGGAGAGGAAAAATAGTCAGAATAGCCAACTTAATACTGAAGAAAAATAACAAAGTCAAAGAACTGATAGTACATGACTTTAAGACTTATGATACATCTAGAGTAATCAATACAATGTGGTACTGGTGAAAGAATAGCTAAATAGATCAAGGTATTGGGATAGAGAACACAGAATAGATCCACACAAATATAATCAATTGACTTTTGAAAAAGAAGCAAAGCCAATTTAAGATCAAATTTAAAGAGTAGTTGTTTTTTTTCTTTTTTCCAACATATTGTGCTGAAACAACTGTACATCCATATGCAAAAAAAAAAAAAAAAAATCTAAACACAAACCTTATATCTTTCACAAAATTAACACCTGGATCATAGACATAAGTGTAAAATGCAAAACTATAAACCTCTGAGAAGATAACATAGGAAAATATCTAGGCAACTTTATCTCTGGTGATGCTAAATCCACACATTTTTAGATACAACATTTTAAATACAACACAAAAATGTGATACATGAAAAAAAATTGATAAATTAGACTTCATTAATATGAAAACCTGCTCTGCAAAATGGCAGTGTCAAGAAAATAAAATGACAAGCCACAGAGTAGGAAAACGTATTTTCAAAAGATGCATCTGATAAAGAACTGTTCAACAAAATATATACAGAACTCTTAAAACTCAATAATAAGAAAACAAACAATCTGATTAAAAAGTGGGCCAAAGACCTTAACAGATGTTTCACCAGAGAAGCACTGGGAAAGATGTTTAACATAAATCATAGGGAACTGCAAATTAAAACAACAATGAGATGCCACTAAATACTATTTATATGGCCAAAATCCAAAACACCGATAACACCAAAAGCTGGAGAGTATGTGGAGCAACAGGAGCTATCTTTCATTACTGGTGGGACTTAAGAGATGATAACAGCCACTTTGGAAGGCAGTTTGGCAAGATTTTACAAAGCTAAATATACTCTAATTAAATTATCCAGCAAGCACACTCCTTGGTATTTACTAAAATGAGTTGAAACTTTATGTCTACACAAACACCTGCACACAAATGTTTACAGCAGTTTTATTCATATTTGTCAAACTTGGAAGCATCCAGGATGTCCTACAATAGATAAGTTGCTAAACAAGCTGGTACATCCAGACAATAAAATTTTTTTCATTGTTAGAATGAAATAAGCTATCAAACCATTAAAAGATGTGGAGAAAACATAAACACATATTGCTAAGCGAAAGAAGCCAATCTGAAAAGCTTATGTGCTATATGATTCTTACTATATGACATTCTGTAAAAGGCAAAACTATGAAGATAGTAAAAATATCTATGATTTCAAGGATCTTGGAGGAAGTTAGAGATAAGTAGGTAGATTTTTAGGGGAATGAAATTATTCTGTATGAAATTGTAATGGTGGATATATGTCATACATTTGTTAAAACCGATGGAATGTGCAAAACAAGAAATGGACCCTAATGTAAACTATGGACTTTTGTTATAATGTATGCATATTGGCTCATTAAATGTAACCAATATAGTACACTGATAATAAGATGCTATAAGTAGGGAAAAGGGATGAGGGGTGGAACATCAGGTGGTTTATAGAAACTCTAACATTGCACTGAATTTTTCTATAAACCGAAAACCACTCAAAAAATGTAAAGTTAATAATTTTTAAAAGCAGATACAAAAAATCTATTTCAAAATGTTTTATTTTATATTTACGTGAGTGCAGAAATATTCGAACAAAAAGGTAATTATTCTCCACTACCATTTTTGGCCTAATACATTACATATCAGTTTTCAGTAAACTTATTTTTGTACTTTGATAATTATAATTTCTTTCCTGAGTTCTTTTTTTAAAAAAATATGATTTATCTAGGAGTAGTGTAGATGGATTTGATTATGTTATTGGCACATTTCAGGTGAGATAAATGATATTTCTTTGAGAATACAACAATATGTAGTTTCTTCTTGTCCCGTACACAGAATCACAATCCATACTAAAGGTCCTTTATTCATAGAACATTTTTCTCTGAGAAAATAAAAGGGTATCTATGCTGGCTTCTCCTATTGAAGAAAAGTTAGCAGAGAAACAAAAATATAGAATGATTAAGTTCTGGGAGGACAGTAGAGTTCCAGTGTATTTTATTCTCCTATTTATTCATTCATATATTCAATCAGCAAATATTCATTTAACAGCAATTACAGGCCAGATTATCAAGAGGCTTAGGGTAAACATGAATGACACAATCATTTTCTTCATGACACTGTGGTCTGGTAGTAAGTTCTATCAACTGATCTGGCAATTATGATGAAGACCAATTAGTGCTATATCAGGGAGAAGGGACTGTACTATGGGGCTGGCACTGTAAGAATTCTGAAAGTACTCCAGTGTGTCTGAGCAGCATTTGCATAGTGGGAAATGCAGCCAGAGAGATTGGTCAACAATGATATTTGTCTTTATCTTTAAGTGTCTGAAACAGGATCAGAACCCCATGTATTCAAGGAAAAAACTCTCTTGACCTCTTCTCTCATTTCTGAGGATCATGGAAGCAGTTCCTCAAATGATTTGACCAATCTGATACAGGAACAGTCTAAGAGAGGCTCACCCTTCTTGCTTCCTGACTCAAATCTTATCTGAAAACCTCTAGGCATTCATGCATGGTCAATGTGGACGTATGGGGACCAATCCTTGACCAATTGGGAATAAGAAATGATGAATAAATGTTTTCCTCTTTTTTCCTCCAGGTAGGTGGTTCTGAGATGTAATTCACAAGGCTTCTCAAAGGTCCTCTAGGATAGAGCATCCAGTTTCCCACAGGGGCAGCCAACTCTGTTATGCATTCTTATATTGGCTTTTCCTCTTTCCCGGTTTCACTATTCCTTTCCCGTACTCCTGCTCCCTAGGATCACATTACTGTATATATTATCTTTACATTAGCTTTTGTCTCACACTCTGCTTTCTGAGAAAACCAGGTTAAGACAAGTAGAGAATAATATATGAGTATATATTTGATATATAATATATATTACATATAGATAATTAGATAGTAATATATATTTTATGTATATTAGAATGATATAATATATATTTTATGCATATGAGAAAGATAACCCTGGAGAACACATCAAAGGGTGTTAATATAGGAGGCAAGGCAAACAAGTAGAAATTTTTACAGGGAAGACAGAAATAGGATATAACTTGAGGCATGGAAGGTTGGAGAAGATTTTTAAAGGAGGTGATAGGAAGGAAAGGCTAAGCAGATGGTACAATGCAAGATGTATCAAGTCTCTTCTGAAACTAATCACAGACAAAAACTGGCTATTTATTTTACAAGGATGGTTGCAGGTTAAATTTCCATAATAAGGAAAGTGGTTATCTATTACATGCTAGATTATGGCTAAGAGAATGATTGGGGTTAATCAAGCCAGTGTGGAAATGACCACATATTTAAGAACTTCAGAGTCTTGCTAAAGAAATCCTATCCAAACATTTATTTACTTTTACATGCCATAAACATTGTATCTAAATTTAAAACATGGCTATGAAACATTTATTTTGCCCTTTTAGGCAATACATATTCTAAAATCCTCAAATTGGTATGATAGAAATATTTAATTACATGCTCCAGTACCTTCTGTGCTTGTTATGACTAAAGTATAAGTGAATTCATAAGTCTTTCTAGAATTACTTCTTGTTCAAGACTCTTAATTGTGCATTATATAGCTCAATGTATCTGTAATATCTTCATACTGGTATAATTTAGAATCATCTGTCATTGACCAGAGTAGTGAAGGAAATACCAGAATTTTACGTGTAAATTAAGAATAGTCTGATTCTTAGAATTTTCTGTTTAACTAGGTGACAAACAACCTTTCCACTTTTTCAGTGCTGTTATCTTAATAAATAGCATCAAATTTGATTTATTACTCTACCTAATATTGAAATGACAAGAATGCTAAAATGATCTCTATCTGAAACATGACCTGGGAAGCTGCCTTCTTAAAAGGGACAGAATTAGATTTTTCATGAAGCTCAGGAGTCCTTCTCTCCACTTGACCAAAGGAAACTGATGCTGCCTTGTGCTTTAGCTCTTTAAACTATATGATAACGGATTCAAACTATGCCAAGTTCATGCACATGAAATAAATTTACTGGCTGAGCTAGTTTACTACTCAGCAGCCTCTTCTCTGTATCTTCTTTTCTTCCATCTCCTTTTTATTGGATGCTTCAATCTCATTAGTATTTCAGGAAAACAATTGGATCCTGTCCATCATTTTTGTTGTTGCTTTCCTGTTCCTGGCAGACTGGGACTGAAATTTCAATAGAGGAAGTGGGGAGGGACACAACACATTCAGAGTTTATGAAAGACCTTATTTACCATCAAAGTGAAGGTTTCCAGATACTCCAGCCCTGTTTTCTTATGCTCCTATGTCTTTGATGAGGCAATAAGAACTTCAGCCAGGGGTACAGAAGACACTGAAGGTGTCTGGCAGAAGGCACTACCCAGTGTCCTGAAGCTGTTCATTAATTACGAATGAAGTTGAGGAGTACACTGAGGAGCAGAAGAGTGGGCAGAAACTATTAATAATTCCTACACTTGGCACTTCTGAAAGAAGTCTGAATCTGCACAGTTTAAGTGAATATCTTTTTGCTAGCTTCTTTGCACATTTTTTTTTTTTTTTTGCAAAGCAGTCATTACAATTTGCCTTTTAATAGAATTATTTATACTCATGACACTGCTCCACCAGTCTTTAGAATGGTGGCTCTCAGGTGTTAATGCGTCTAAAAATAATATGAAGACCTTGTCAGATTAGTGGCTCACGTCTTTGAGATTGTCATTCAATAAATTTGGGATAGGGCCCAAGAATGTTCATTTTAACCTGATCTCAGGGAATTGTTATATAATGGTCTATGACCTACCTTAAAAAAATATTTGCCTAGAGATCAAGTTCTCTGTGGTCTCAGGCGCTAGCACTATGCAACACACAAAGAGGTCTTCAGCACATGTGTATGGAACCAAGGTGCATGCTTTAGGTGGATAAAATCCCATTGATGATTCAAGTTCAATGTATTGCCATTGGAGGTGAGAATGAAGCTCTAGTGAGTTATGTGTAAGTTAATTTTTTTTTTTTTTTGGTAGAAAAAAATTACATGAACAGTTCTTCAATTGGGGAAAATTGGTGAGAAATATTATTTTGTCTGGGCTAACACTTGATGAAAAGCATGAATTATTTACTTACTTTTTACATTAGAGGAGGGTGCAGACCTAGGGAGAAGGAAATGAATTAATTCCTTGCTGCCTGTAGTACATTGTGAAAGGTTCAATCGTGTTTGATTTTCCCATTCATTACTGGATGCTGTGTTTCCCATGTCTTCTGTTTGTTCCTTTTGTTTATTGTTTACTAGGTGCTGTGAGGTCTGCTCTTTCATGTACCTTGCCCTTTGTTCTTCTGCCACAGAGTGTGAAGCCATTTACTTATTTGTCCTTTGCTCATGGCTACCCCTAAATAGACATGTGCAAAAGAGAGGAAAATCACATCTTGTCCAACAGCTCCTCACACATCATTCAAACTGAGTCCTTGATATAAAGAAGAAAAGGACAGTCCCTGTTTGTTTCATTACAGAGGGGTATAGTGATTCATCTCAAACTGTGCTCTCAAAAGACATCATCTGGAAAACTGATAATTATTTTAATGGCAATAACTGGAAATTATCTTTCTTTTTTAGAGTTTTGCTAATGTCTTAAACTATTGGAACACATTAACGTGCCATTTGCTTGCATCAAAACAATTCACTCTTCAGTTTATTTAACTGTCATTACTGCGAACTGAGTAAAGTTGTTAGTAGAAAAAATGACTGAAAATACATATGAACAGTATCGACAAAAATATATATGGATTGTTTTTGCTTGCTTGTTAAATTAATTGGAAGTAGCGTTCTTTAGATTCTGGATCTGTTTCCAAGTGAGAAAAGGCAATAAACATAAGCATTAAAGTGAATATATGTTCTGTTTCTCTCCATTTTCAAATCCTAAGACGCTATCTTTATCTTTTGATGAGCATTCAGTAACAACTTTGTCTTCTTAATTAGCGACACTGTCTTAAATTATAGCAGCTCTTAAATACAAAATTGGCACAACATTCTTGCATCAAGTTGGATTTACATACTATGGATTTTTTGAAAAAAAGTTACAGACTTGTTAAGGGTTTCCCTTCAAAAGAGCACAGTGCTATGGTGTTGCTTATTGTATCTGGAGCTTATTGTATAGGCTAGGGCGACCACTTTCCCATAGTCTCCATTTATTATGCTAATTGACTCACCCAGGGTAGGCAGGAGGCTATCAGCCCTGTGGAATATTCTTCGTTGCGGTGGGGGTGGTAAAAAGCAAACCTGTTTTGTGCCTGAATAAAACCAAAAATCTATGTTTTTTTTCCCCCTCAAAGACGGGAGGGCAATACCATGGTTGTTTTTGTTCCCATCCAGTTATGTAAGCTCGGGGACTTGTTTCTCTGCCTTGAGGATTTGTACAAAACACATTAAAGCTAAACAATAGGCGGGAGACACAGGGGTAACCCTGGAGCTGTGTCTTGGAGAATGTCCTCCTAAGTTTGGGAATCTCCCATTAGTTCCATCTCAAGTGCTGAGCGTGTGTGAGTGTGTGTGTGTGAGTGTGAGTGTGTGTGTGTGTTTAGTTAGCTGGCACGCAACACACTTCCCCAGGGTTGTGTTTCCTTTTTCCTGAGATTTGGCTAAGGGTAAAGGGTCGGAGTCACAAGGATACAAAGGACTTGATTAATGTCCAAGTCACTGCTGTGGCTGCCAGAGCCGCCTCCCCTCCAGCCGGGGCCGTGTGAGGCCGGAGCGGCGGGGCCAGGCGCGCAGGTCGCTGGCCGGAGCTCCAGCTCCTGGGAGTTGCCTCCGCAGCGCCCCGCGCCTCCCGCGTCGGAGTTTCAGCGAGCGTCCCCGCTTGTCCCCGCGCTCCAATCCCAGCCTCTACCCAGTATGTAAAGTCGCCCGTCCCTTCTCGGACTTTGCGGAGGCAACAACTTTCCTTTCTCGCCGCGCGGATCGCGACAGCGCGCAGCACTGCCGGCAGCCCTGTGTCCCACCGACCACCATGAACGACGAGAGCCGAGCAGAGAGCGCCAAAGACCTGGAGAAGCAGCTTCGCCTGCGCGTGTGCGTGCTCAGCGAGCTCCAAAAGACCGAGCGGGATTATGTGGGAACGCTGGAGTTCCTGGTGTCTGTGAGTGTCCAGGGGCGACGCTGGGGGGTGGCGGGGCGCGGGCGGCATTGTCTGCGCAGGGAAAGGGATGTGTCCCAGCATCACGGGCACCTGAATCCATGCTCGGACGCCGTGTTCGAGGGTGTGTTGACCCCCGCGGGGAAATTTTACTGCCCGGGATGCACGGAGTTGACAGGGCCTTGGAGAGCTGCTAGTTTGCAAAGTTAGCTGGAATGGGAGAAGGCGCCTAGGGAATGCCGGCTGTCCCCATCTTTCCTCACTTTTCTTTCCCCCTCTGCCTGGCCTGCTCGATTGCACTGTGTTTCCCCCACTCCCCTTTTCTTTCTTCCCCGGGGATTTGGTGTTGTGACTTTGGTTTGCTGATTAAAAATCAGTCTACTACATTCAAGCGCATTTAGTTTTTTAAAAAAAATCATTGATTCTTCTAGAGCCTGAGTTCATTATTCAGATTCCATGGCAGTGAAATCCCTTTAGTTAGAATAATCTTTGAAGCAGCATTCTGATGGAGGGTAGGCACAGAAAGAGCAGCGGGGTTATGATCTCTAGCAGCTGTTTGATATTAAAGCCACATGTAGTTACCCCATCCTAGTCCTACAATCTCCTCCCCCACCCCTGGTTTAAATCAGTCCTTGCTCAGGTCCTGGGTCTCCTGTTCCCACTGAGCCCAGCAGAAGCACATAATAAAACTCATGTCAAACAACTTCAAGATTTCCTTGAACTGGCAGGAACTTTGTTTCGAAGTTTCAGCTTGGTTCACTGGAAGTTGCCTTTGTAAACGGTTCATTCATTGTAGAATCAGGAGGGGCAAAATTGACTGAAAGAAACTTCTGAGACATCACTCAAAAGTTGAATTTTTTTCTACTCACTGCTACAAAGACAAAGAATTTGAGGATTGGCTGCTCTCCGCCCAGATGCTCAGGAGAGCATCATTCAAAGTCAGGAGCTGTAGCCTTTGCAATCTTCCCTAAATCTTCTAACCTTCCTTTTCCACCACCCTGTTGGGTAACCCCTGGTCCAAAGGAAAATGTTTCATAGGCCAAACTTCCTGCTCAGTTTTCTGAAGGATGTAACCTTTCTGCTTATGATTATGATAGAGGAAATTAACTTCTTAGCTATGGCAAAAAGGAAAGAACAATGTCTCAATTTAAGATGCACAGGTTGACTTCTGGTTAATTTCTCAAGTTAAAAGCAATCTACTTGAACCCCAGGGGCCACATTCTTTAGAAATACATTGGTATTTGAGAATATACTGGTAATTGGTAATAAGTAGAATTGTACACTTCCACGCAACAATGTCAAAAAAAGCATATTTTTAAAGGAGATTTGACTTTTAATAGCCTCAAATTTGGCTTACATGAAACTTTGATGGTAACAAAGTACTTTGACTTATAAAAATTTGAGTCACTTTTAAAATTGCACTAGTTACTCCTTTCTGAAGTTTATGAAAAAGATACTGTGCAGAGCCCTAATTTAGAGGAATAGCTAAACTAAGCTACCTTAAAAATTAAGTTGTTGATCTTTATTTAAAATATCACTTTTTCTCCTTTAATGTTAAACCTGGCTAGTAAAACTGCATACTTACTGCTATACAGAGTTAGGTAAGAGATTATGGAAGGCATAAAATAAACTGTATTTTTCTATTTACTAGATCATTTTATAATTTCATTCTCATCTGATTCATAAATTATGGACTTTTCCTTTTGTTTTGTCCATTATTTATGCACATATGTGTTCACACACACACACACACACACACACACACACACACTTGCCTGACAGTCATCCTTAACAAAAGTTTACCTTATTTCTTTATGGTTTTATGACTAATCAAACCTTAAGATCTAGTTATAATGCACTATTATATTTTATATTTTAATTATTATTTATAGTAATATTTAATTTCCATGTATTATATTTGTTCACCTTCAGCTGATGTAGTCAATTTAGTTTTAATTTTAGCTTCAGCTAATATGTGCCAAGAGCTTTAAAAATATTTAAACCCTTTGGCCTGGTAATTCATCTTCTAGAAGTCCATCCTAATGGAATAATTAGAAATGAAGACAAACAATAAAAGTTGTTTTAAAAAATTAGCTATAGTATTCTGTTGCAAAAATTTGATAGTACATTCTTAAGTCAAATTTAAATACTGGTTATCTTAGTCATTTAGATTTCTGTCATTGCCTTAAGCCATTAACATGGATGAAAGGTAACTCTTATCTTTATTACAAAGAAACAGAAAACATAGTTTTACCAAGGACATATTTTTACTTGTGAACCCATAAATAAGTCAACACAGTGGTATTATTGCTCTTGATTAAATGATTATTCAATTGCAGTTGTCCCAATTTTCCCTCCATTGCTCTCCCCTGCCCTGCGGTCCCCAACAGTCAATCCCCACCCTGTTGTCCATGTCCATGGGTCCTTTATACTTGTTCCTTGACTAGATTCTTCCCCTTCTTTCCACCATTACACCCTCCCCCACCCCTCACCCCCACCTCTGGTCGCTGTCAGTTTGTTCCATGTTTCCACGTCTCTGGTTCTGTTTTGCTTGTTTTGTTCATTTGGTTGCACTTATAGGTGAGATCATATGGTATTTCTCTTTCATCACCTGTTAATTTTACTTAGCATAATACGCTCCAGTTCTATCCATGCTGTCGCAAAAGGTAGGAGTTCCTTCTTTCTTTCTGCTGCATAGTATTCCACTGTGTAAATGTACCACAGTTTTTGATCCACTCATTTACTGATGGGCACTTAGGCTGTTTCCAGCACTTGGTTATTGTAAATAATGCTGCCATGGATGTTGTGGTGCATAGGTTATTTTGAATTGGTGCTTCAGAATTCTTAGGGTATAATCCTAGCAGTAGGATCGCTGTGTCAAAAGGCAGTTAGTTCCATTTTTAGTGTTTTGAGGAAATTCCAAAATGTTTTCCACAGTGGCTACACCAGTCTGCATTCCCACCAACAATGCACTAGGGTTCCCTTATCTCTGCATCCTTACTGGCACTTGTTTGTTGATTTGTTGATGATGGCCATTCTGACTGGTGTGAGATGATACCTCATTGTGTTTTTAATTTGCATCTCTCTAATGGCAGGTGATGTTAAGCAATTTTTAAAAATGTCTATGGGTCCTCTGTATGTCCTCCTTGGAGAAGTGTCTATTGAGGTCCTTTGCCTAATTTTTAATAGGATTTTTTGTCTTCCAGGTGTTGAGTCGTATGAGTTCTTTATATGTTTTGAATATCAAACCCTCGTCCGAGGTATCATTGGCAAATATGTATGTATGTTTTCCCATACATTTGGTTCCCTTTTCATTTTGCTAAGATCTTTTAGTTCTGATTCCTTTCTCTGCTCTTTTCCAACCTTTCACCTCTGAAGGGGAGAACTCCTTTTCTGAACCTTATCCTCAGATAGTCCATGAACATGGACTTTTTCTCTATACAGAGTCTTAATCTATATGCACTCTCTCTCTAATCCCACCCAAGAACACACTTCTTGGTTGAGCAAGGGACCGCTGCTGTCATTTATAGTGGCTCACTCTTCCCGTGGGTGCCATGCTTTCTCTGGACTCCGCTTTGCTCCTCCCTAACCCTTAGCTACCTACTGCATTCCTACTGAGGTTTCAAGGCTCAGTTCAAGTTCTGCAGAAACCTTTTATGAACCCCTTTCTCTGTGCTGCATCCCCCGAGGTTAGAGTGCTCACTGCTGTGTACCTACCTACTCTTCCCTGTGGTTACTTCTTCCTTAACACCAAAGAAAGCTTAGGCATTTATTTGTTTACCTTTGTCTCATTCTACTACAATGTAGACTTCTTAAGGGCTGCATTTTATTCATTTGTGTTTCCTCAGAAATTTGTGCCATGATTGAGACATTGTAGGTACTCAGTACATGTTGAATGAATGAATGAATGAATGAATAAACAAGAAAACTGACCCATCTTCTAAATTCCCACCCGGTTTTAAGGACAATTTCTTCATTGTCCTTAAATTTCTGATTTGTGTTTCTTCCATTTGGTCTGTATAGATAGTGGAAATTACTTAAGCTCATACACATACATAATTTTGTAACAAAATATTTTAAATTAAACATTGTGTCTGCATTTAAAACAGAAACATGATTGAAATTAGGCATTGAGGTATTAAAGACTTTGTAACACACTATTATTTCAGTTCACTGTATTCTAAATTTTTATTGGAGATCATGGAGAGATTACAGTGTCTGGATTAATTACTTTTAGGCCAAAAATAAAATTGTGGAGAGTGACCAAATTTGCTTAAAATTATTATATGTTTTTTTGCTGGGGAAATGAGATTTTGTGCATCATTAGGAATACTCTAAAATACTTCTCCTAAAGAAATGCTATCATAGATCTAGCATTTAACTTTCAAAGTCTTGACAAAAGTAGGCTGCAACCAGCTTCCTGTTTGTACCCTAGTCACAGGGCATGCCAAGATCACGATGGTTTCACAGAGCCATTTGGGTGGATGGAAAAAGGGTAGATCAGGGCCAACCTCATGGGTCTCACTTTATAGCAGTCACATAGGGTTTAAACACTCAGAAGGACCTTGAGCTAGGTTTAATGCTTTGCCATCACCATCTTGAAATTCTTGCTAATTCTGTCTTTGAGTTTGTCTTTTGTATGTGAAGTCCAATGGGACAATGGAGTGTAAGCAGGGTGGACACATGAAAGAAAGAAAAAACTTCATATTTCAGCATCTTTAATAACACCTTTTGCTCTGTTTTTTGAACAAAAGGCCTCCCATTTTTGTTTTGCATTGGGCCTTGAAAATTGCATAGACATGTTTCACTGTAGCAAGTGGCATTAAGGCAGGATGATCATATTAATTTTTGTCTGTGCTGGGGCACGTCTGAGAGTGAGAGTGCTATTAATAATGACAATGGGAAACATATTGTTCCTGGCAGTTCAGGACACTGGAGGCACTTTAAGACAAGGCTATGTGTCTTGCCGTAAACTAAAAATACTGAAATTTGTTATCTGGCCAGCCTTTGACGTCACATATCCCACATAACTTTGGACACATTCCTAAGCTTTTCAAGCCCAATTTTCCTCATCTGTAAAATGGAGAAACAGTGCATGGCTCAAGGTTGCTGTGAGGAAGAGATGATGGAAGCATTGGGCTCAGCCTTGAGTCTGGCTCACAGGAGGGCTCTATAAATAGTCACTGTCATTTCTTCTGATGCTGCAGTTGTCATACAGAGCCACACATGCTGGTCATCCTCAGTGTATAATTTTTGTCTCTCTTATGTTCTCCTCTATCTTTCTGCTATGTCTCTGAGCCTCTTCATTGCTTCCCCCCCTGTGCTCCCTTCTGTCCGTGCATTCTTTGCCGCACTATCCTGTAAGTGCTCAGTTGACTTGAAGACGGTGAGAACACTTTATATTAAGTGTACTGTAGTTAGTATGGTGCTTTACAACTTACCCTAAACAATCGCATATTTATTATGTTAATTGGCCTAATATGTGTGCCTCTTAGCTCTTTCAAATGGTGCTCCCTAGAGCTCCCAGGTTCCATGTTTTGGCTTCAGGGGCCCTCACAAAGGGTGTGGGGGAGATGTATTGTGTGGATTCAGGCTCTCCGCCCTGGCCTCTAGCATAGCCCCACCTTCTGATTTGTGTTTTTGCTAAAGCAGTGAGAAAAGCCTCTTAACTAGATGGTAAACTCCAAGAAAATGATGGTGTGTTTACTTCCTACATGTGCTTTTCCTGGCCTAAATACAGTGCTTTGTAAATAGCAGGTGCTCAAGAAAACAAACAGGCAAATAAAGCAAAAGCAAACAAAACACTTGAATGAATCTGAAAACAACTTCTTTCAGTCATGATCTAACTTTTCCAGGCACAGACTGATTCAATGCATTATGTTAAAGCTTATGTTATTGGCTGTATTGTGCCCCTCTCCAATTCACATTGCAGCCCTAAGCCTTAGTATACAAATAATCACAGTATCGTGCAGGAAGTGCAACAATAGAGTGATAAGCAAAGTAGCAGGGAGGCATCAGGGTGTTCCCTCGATCTGGGGTCAGGAGTTTTGGGGGAAGGGTGATAATAAAGCTGGTTCCTGAAGGCTGAGGAGGAATGTGCCAGATTGGGAAGAGAATTATCTTACCCCAGAAGCAGCATGTTCAGTGTGATCTTGGTATGGCATGTTGGGTTTGCTGGCATGACCTGGCATGCAGTGTGCATTGAAATATTCTTCATTAAAGGGGAAAAAAGTTCTGTATGCTTTTTAGGTATTGACAGGAGATGAGATAAGTTCAGTCCAATTTGAGTAGGATTTCATTCTTTAACATTCTGACTTCAGCTAAAGGCAATGGAAAATCAATTGTGAGGGTATGCTTGCTCTTTTTATTGTTATTTTTTTAAAGTAAGAATTTCAATGCCAAGGCTGGCACTGGGAAGGTGTCTTCTGTGGGAAGAAGTTGTCAGGCCAAGATTTCCTGAATCTGTGTCTCCGAGTGTCACCTTCAGGTTCCTTCTCCTCATTCCCTATTTCTGCCACTTCACTGGCCCTCAGCATGTACTCTCTCTTTAGAATTCCTTGCAAGCACACAGAGAAGACCTGTCCTTGCTCATCTTAATCTGGGTCAGGTTATAACCTTCAAAAAGTGTTGTTATTATTTACTAATGGAGAGCATAGGCCAATAATCCTAGAAACAACATGAAACATAAACATAGCCTTGCTAGTGTAATACAGATTTTTGTCTTACCAAAGTGATTTTACTCACAGGGTCAATAGTCTCTGCTCTACTTTTTTTTTTTTTTTCTAAGATTTTATTTATTTTTAGAGAGAGGGGAAGGGAGGGAGAAAGAGAGGGAGAGAAACATCAATGTGTGGTTGCATTTTGGATGCCCCCAACTGGGGACCTGGCCTGAAACCCAGGCATGTGCCCCAACTGGGAATTGAACCAGCAACCCTTCGGTTCACAGGCCGGTGGTCAATCCACTGAGCCACATCAGCCAGGGCTGCCCTATTTTTATCTTAAGCCCTCCGGTAGCTTCTGTTTGATCCCCCTGGCTGGATACTACTCCTGGGTTGATTTGATTGGCTTCTTGTTTTTTCTAGCCATTAGCCTGCAGTATATATATATGAGGATGGCATCAGGAAGCTGCCCTTAAGACGTCTTGACTCTTGCAGTAAATATACGATGCACTAACTGGGATTTATTCATAATTCTCATTTTTGAAGTATTAATCATATGGTCAGAGGGATGTGTCTTTAGTCTATGGTTTAATTTGCATAAGTATATCTTATTATGATTGATGATGTTAATGGAAAAATAGTACCTATTGAGATTAGCTTTGTTTCTTAGCAAGATAATTCTGTCAGTGGTTTTGAGGAGCAAAGACTGGAGTCTGGTTACCCATTAGGAGTTTCTGCCATGGTAATGGCTCAGGTAAAAAATGTGAAACATCTGGTGTAAAGCAGAAGCAATGAAGAAGATACCAAATCAAAACAAACCAAACCACAAAATAACAAACACTCAACAAGTAGGAGGCATTTCTTGAGCAGAAACTTTAGTATCATGTTCACTCAGAAGTGAAGGTAAGTAGGATGGAGCACACATGGTGCTGTGTAGGTAGGCCTCTAGTTTGAAGATAAGATGGGAAGTGTTGTTAATGAGAAATGGAAAGCAAGGGACAGAACAGCACCGGGAGGAGGAGAAAGATGAATTTAGTTTTGGGTACGTTGAGCTGCAAATTCTGCTGATTTTTGAAGACAGGAAGATAAAACTTAGGGAAGAATTTTGACAAAAGTTAGAGATCTAAAAATTAACTAGTCACCTGTGTTGAAGTATCAGGTGGATCTGGTGACACAGGGGAACAATTTGAGGAAGAAAACATACAAGCCAAGGGTAGGATGTTGGAGAGCTGATGCTGAAGGTTAGAGGAAGAGGAGAGTGCCATGGTGACTTGGACTGAGCCCTCAAAGGTTGAAACAAAGAACCAAGACATAGTGATCTCTTGAAAGACAAGGAAGGAGTTAGTTCCCAGAAGAAGGTTTTCTTTGAAGTGTCAACTTTAGAGAAGTAGGTAGTGTAAAGACGGAAGGTTTGGCAATTAGATCATCATTGGGGTTTTAGCTTCAGTAGTGGGTGTGAGCAGAAGCCTGACCAAGAATGAGGTGAGACAGGAGTGGAAGCTCAGGAGGTGAAGAAGAGGGAGAAACTATTCAAGGAGCTTGGTGGCAAATGAAAGGGAAAATATAGATTAGTATTGTAAGGGGATGATTTTGTCCAGAACATTTGAGGAAGATGTGTTATAGCCAAGGAGAAGGAAATAATAAAAAGGGAACCAAGGAGCACGCGGAAGTCAGATGCATCTTCTGGCAAACCATGGCAAGATTCACTGAGCCATCGTGCCATGGAACATACCCACGGCAAGATGTCATTGCAGAAGTAAGACTGAGCAAGCTGTCTCATGTATATTTTAAAAGGTTTGATGCTTCTGTAGTCTAGAGCTTGTGGAACTGCTGGGATGGCCTGTGTACCTCCTTGTGAACACTCACCAGCACTTCGCCTTCCTCACTGGGACAGTGGGGTGAAGTACATGGTAGAAAGCGTGGGTTTGGGGAATTTGGTGACCTGGGTTAGAGTCCTGGCATGAAATATACAAACTGTGTGACTTGGGGCAAATTACATAGTGTCATTATGCCTAGCTTCATGGGAAGACACATGTGATATCTCACAGGGCTGGCCTGAAGTTCTCATCACCTCCTGTAGGTAAAGTCCTGTTGGTAGTAAGCGTTTTCTTTCTCCTTTCCCAAACTCTGAGTTTCCCTCTCTTTCCTCTGTCTCTCTTACCTCACAGACTGAGTCTGAAACTTGCTCAGGCTGTCTAACCTTCTCCTGACCCCTGCCCTTTCCAGTCCTAAAAGCTTACAGGAGGACTTAATAGATATATAAAGGTCCCAAGGAGGCCAGAGGGACCTTCAGGAATGCAGGGAGGGTGGTCTTGGAGCTCTGGGAGGGTTGCTTTCCTCTGGGAGGAGGGAAGGGTATAAGGCCAAGGGTCACGTTAGGGGAGAGGGAAGTTGGAGGTTTCTACCTGGTGGCCTTTATGTCTCTGTGGAGTTGAACTCTTGTTTTCCTTGTGTTCTGCTTTGTTTTGTTTTGTTGTTTGTATTGGTTGAGAGCAAGGTGCCCTAAAAACAGTAATAAAGATTTGGAACATACACTTTCAGAATAGTAAGGGGAATTGAACAGACATCTGAGGTTTGTTGGATGTCCGCATAATATCTTTGTATAATTCTTTTATATGTGACTTTCTTAAGTGCACTATCCTAAATTTAAAAGTCAAAAACAGAGAAATAAGCCCTCCTGATTTATTATGACTAGATTCAAACCCTGGAAATAATGATGTAATCATTTTTAAACCATGATACAAATTTTGCAGAATTTCTATATTACATTTAATGCACACAGCAAACATTGTACATATGTTTTAAAAAGAAACATTCATTTATCTGACAATGTTTTGTTGTGATTACATTTTTTTCAGTGCTGGTTTTTGAACAGTGTTCTGTTGAGTGTTCTGTTACTTTATTTCTGGTATTATATTTTAATTTTTAATAAAATTATGTTTGTTTTGTTTGACCTAAAAATAGTTTTTTTGTTTACATTAATTTTTTGAAAATCTTAAATGTGTATTTATTTTTCATAATAGATGACTTTTTATTCTCAATTTATTAAAATTTTTGCATTAGCTGTATTAAAATCAAGATTTCTTTTATTTATGACATATTTACCTCAAATATTTCTTTGATTTATGACATTATATAAATAATCAAAAATACAGGAGAGAGAACCTTAGTAAATTTTTCTTTGCTTAAAAAAAAGTGTGGTTGGATCACTTTTCCAATGATATTAAGAATAATCAATCAAATCCTGACATCTATAAAAACTTTTTTTCCCATTTTTTCCCATTATTATGAGCTATTTCATTTGGTCCAGGAATTCAATGATTATAATTTTAAGAAAATTGATACATTAAGTTGAGATAATGATTTTTAAACACTTCTAATTAGTGTAGATGATTTCAGACTTTGCTTCCTTGAATAAATTTGTTGTATTTTAGCCTTGCTATATAGCTAAGTAAATGTACAAAAAAGGACCTGTTTTGTGGGAGAATATCTAAGCCAAGGACATTGTGTTCTGTCATTAATGCAAAATGCATATTTTCCATTAAAAGGCAAGCCCTTCTTTTGAAAAGGTTAGATGGTATAATACTTAAGAAATGTTTCCAGCAGCTTAACTTTAGAATACTGAAATAAAAATATTTTCTGGTTTTATAGCAAAACTACAGCAATATAGAATATGAATGGGTAAACATTTTAATTCATCTGAAAACTTTGTTTCTCTGAGACAAATAAGGGTTGATATCTATGTTTAGCGTTGCCTTGCCACTTTTTTACTTTAATTTGTCTTCTTTGTAAGTTGTCTTCTGGCCAGTAGGAGAAACTTTATAGATGGTGACACATTTTTAGTGAATGTGCAAGTAATGTTGCTGTTTTCCTTTGATGCCTTGAAATGCCTCAGCTTGGCCTTGCTCCCTTGGACTCTAGTTTTTTTCTTATTTGCCCCAAAGAAAGAAATCTTAGGATTCCAGAAATGACATCTCCCATTCCAAAGTTTTATTTCTGTCAATAGCACTAGGGGAGGAGCTATGGAAAGGCAATATTTTACCTCAGTGTTAGTCCCATACCCACATGTTCCAAGAATACTTTAGTAATTCATTATTTCTCTAGAGATAAAACTATGAGAGGAAAGAGGACTTTTATTTATTTTTTGGATACTGTACATCTTGGTTGTATTTGACTTTGTATAACTTTAATATATTTTAATATTTTATATAGAAATATTTTTAGTATTTATGTATTTTATACTTACAACATTTTTTAATATTCCCATCTTATCTTCAAACTAGAGACCTACACACTACCCTGTATGCTCCATCCTTCTTACCTTCACTTCTGAGTGAACATGATACTAAAGTTTCTGCCCAAGAAATGCCTCCTACTTGTTGGGTGTTTGTTATTTTGTGGTTTGGTTTGTTTTGATTTGGTATCTTCTTCATTGCTTCTGCTTTACACCAGATGTTTCACATTTTTTACCTGAGCCATTACCATGGCAGAAACTCCTAATGGGTAACCAGACTCCAGTCTTTGCTCCTCAGAACCACTGACAGAATTATCTTGCTAAGAAACAAAGCTAATCTCAATAGGTACTATTTTTCCATTAACATCATCAATCATAATAAGATATACTTATGCAAATTAAACCATAGACTAAAGACACATCCCTCTGTGTAGGGACTAGGCTCTGACCATATGATTAATACTTCAAAAATGAGAATTATGAATAAATCCCAGTTAGTGCATCGTATATTTACTGCAAGAGTCAAGACGTCTTAAGGGCAGCTTTCTGATGCCATCCTCATATATATATATACTGCAGGCTAATGGCTAGAAAAAACAAGAAGCCAATCAAATCAACCCAGGAGTAGTATCCAGCCAGGGGGATCAAACAGAAGCTATCGGAGGGCTTAAGATAAAAATAGGGCAGCCCTGGCTGATGTGGCTCAGTGGATTGACCACCGGCCTGTGAACCAAAGGGTTGCTGGTTCGATTCCCAGTCACAATTTTGTCTCAATCTTTTTGTACTTTTTTATAATGAGACCTCTGGTAGAGACTTCTAACTGCCCCCAATGTCCAATATTCTTTCTTTCTGTAGTGATAAAAGTTTAGCTCATTACATGATTATCCAGATTATGTTTCCTGGCCTCCTTTGCAGTTAGGTGTGGGCATATGTATAGGTTCTAGGCAGTGGGATGAGCAGAACTGTTAAGGTGTGTTCTTCTAACAAAGGCGTATGTACTCTCCCCTTTCTCCCTGACTGGTGTAAGACTGTGATGGCAGGTGATAAGGCAGCCATCTGGAATCCTGAAATGGAAGTCACATGTTGAGAATGGCAGAGCAACAGAATAGAAGGAGTGCATTTCTTTATTAAAGTATTATAGCCTGTAACCTATCAAAAATGGGTCTATAAGATAAAGCAATATTTATTTAACTCTGTCCTAAAATCATCTTTTTGAGGTTTCACATTTTGCTTCCAAATTCTCATTGATTTATGCAAATTATTAATGAACTGGCAAACTTTAATATATATCTTCTACCTTTGTCTCGTCTAACTGAGTGATCTTAATATTTTAAATTTATTTTTTGTTTTTCTTTAATGAATCTTCTCTAGCTCACCAGTGATTTCCCTGGATTATTCTAAAACCATATTTCTTTTTTTGCTATTGGTGTACATTAGTTTTTTTCAGTAGTGAAAGTACAGTATTTTTTTACCTGTATTATATATTCTTTCTTTTGAAGATCAGAATTTTTGTGTTTATCATGTATATTTATAAGTATATTTGTTTATCTGTTTCACCGACACCAGATATCAGTAGTTTAAATGACACAGAAAGACTGTTTGTGAGTATGAAAGCTGAATGTAATCAACATGGTTTTTTATTTTTTTGCATTTCTTCTTAGAGCTCTGGTTATTTAATTTTTTTGATACTATTGTCCAACAGTGTTCCAGGAAAGTAAGCAGCTCATCTTCACCAGGTCATTCAGAGACGCTCATTCCTTCTATCTATTACTCCACCATCCCACAGGACCAATTAAATCTGAATCTGTGAGAGAGATAGCCAAGCATCAGCATTTTATGTAGTTTCTCCATGTGGTTCCATTGTGCAAACAAGGTTGGGGAACCAATATACTAGAGTGTTCTTGTCTGATGGTTGAAGCTGGTGTTCCAGGGCCCTTTTCACATTCCAGTCCCAGGGGGATGCTGGGTGTGAGACAAGTTCCACACATCACTTTCACGCTCATCTTCTTGTTCAGAACCTCATAACTTGGCTGAACGAGAGCAAAGGAGACTGGAAAGCGTGTTGTGTAGTTGGACAGTCATGTGTACAGCTTGGGTAATTCTACAGTAAAATAAAGAACTGGAGAATTAATACTGAGGGGCAAAGTGTAGTCTAGTGGCTGCCACATTGTAGGCCCCATGATACTTTAGGTTTGTATCCTCAGAAAATCATTTATATCAATTCTTGAATTTCTTTATTGTAAGAATCTTTTGTACTTAAAATATAATTTGAATTATTTTCCTTTAAAATAACATATTCTTACTCACATAGAAATACCTCTAATATTCATCTTTTCACATATGTTTGTAAGAGTACCCTAAAGTTTCCCCCACATTGGCTTTAACTACAGGAAGAATTTGGGGGAGTTTAGAGATTCTGTGTAATTTTTTGATTTTTCTGAAGTCTCAAAAAAAAAATCTCAGGATAATACTGAAATTATCAATTATTATGTGTTTGTATGTGTCAGGTGCTGCATAGTCATGTATCACTCACAACTTACAACTACCTTCAAGTCATACAATCATTGTAGCTTACACCTGAGAGCATGCTGGCCAGTTCCTAAGTGGGAGGTGGGGATTCTGAGTAGATTGTGTAGCTGTTCCAGGATTCGGCAGGTGATTTTTCTGGCCTGGGTATTTCTAGATTGTGGAAACAGTGTGATTAATCAGGACTAGGAAAACCAAGACAGATGTTGGAATCCAGATACAGAACTTGACTCTGGAAGTACACAGAAGCTAGAAGTCAGGAAGGAACAGAGTTCATTTCAGGCAAACTATTAAGAGCAAAGAGAGCAACAGATGCTAATGGTCAGCCAAGACAGGTCAGAACCAAGCAAGTACTCGGGAGCCAAAGATTATCCAGAAGTCAGGAGTTTCCCTCTCAGAAATGGTGATACACAGTGAACCTTTTAAAAATAGACAGCCTTAGTACTCCTGTTGGTTATCTGTTAATGTACGTCATATTCAAGACTACTTTTTGCTTAATTTAATTCTTCTAGTATTATTTTGTATCTCTTTGTACTTATTTACGTGTACTTCATAGCAGATTTGAACTCTTATTTTTAGGTGTTAAATATAGCTCATATTTATCCTATACATGCTTAAATCATAGGATATTTGAGGCAAGGGGTAATTTTACACACACACACACACACACACACACACATGCGTGTAGCTTTTACTCTCCAAAATGTGTGTACTGCTCTGCATTCAGTGGATATTGTATAGATTGCATTGGTAGAAGGGAATAATGTAATTTAAACACAAATGAAGTGACCCCATAATTGAAATGATCATTATTCCTGGGATTCTGTTGATAGGCTTACTTCTTTTTGATGGGTTAGATGAGACACAGCTACTGGGATTCTGGTAGTCATGGAATGAAATCTGATAAATAGATATGTTATATAGGCAGGGGTATTCTCAGTTTCTAGCGACGTCAATTAGCACAACTATATATATTTTTTGAGTCCAAAAGGAATCATGCTGTGGATATATGAGTGTAGCTTTCAATTAAAATATGAGAAGTTGATGTTTCTGTCGTATATTTTTCAGTGAGGTAATAATTCTCAGATATTGATTGTACTTTCTCAGTCTGGTCATATTTTTGAGGGTAGCAAATATAATTGGGATTTAAAGTTTTTTCAAGTTTATGCTTAGTGTTGACTTAATTATAGGAACATGGTAAGTTAGATTATAAAAAAATTTGAGAACTTAGTTGATATTTGAATGGATTCTTAATTTTAAACATACACATTCATATAGTTGAAGATTTGGGTCAGATTCAACTTTAATGGCATTATGAAAATATAAGGAAATGTTAATGAGAGATCCAGGTAGTCAGCCAGGATATTTGAGTAAGTTTTAAAAAAAAATCTGCTAACAAATTTAAAGAGAAAAATATATAGTTTTTCATAATGTATTGCATATCTTCCCTACAAATATTTCTTTTCCAGCCTGCCAGTATTCAATGTTTCAGCTCTTCTCTGATATACTAGTTTTCCTTAGTATTTAACGTGTGCTAAATAAAATTTTTAGTAATTTAAAAATAAAGACAAAACTAAAAAATTTTGTAAAAAAATTACAACAAAATGGAATCAAGAGGGATTTTTTATTCATTTCCAAAACCAACTTACTTTATTTGTGAAAAATCCTTATTTTCAGCACAGTATAATTTATGAGTCGGGTCATTTAAAATAATAATCTAGTATGCTGAGCACTACTACAATTTATTTTTTCCAATAATTGTTTCAAAAACATAGAGTCCAGATACTTTGATTCTTACTGTTCCAGAGCATATTTTTTGAGCAACTACTGTGTGCCAATCACTCTTCTAGACCGAGAGGATGTATATATGAATCAAAAATCCCTGTTTTAATGGAGCTCCCACTCTAAACCAGGAGATACAATACAAAAGAGTAAAATGTATGACTTATTAGCTAGCCTAAATAGCAAGAAAAATGAATGAAGCAGAGACAGAATAAAAATGTGTGTTTTGACATTTTATGGGAGGAAAAGGCAGGAATTGACTTCTTTCTGTCATGCTTTCTTCTGTAAGTCTCTAAAAATATTTGAAAATAATGTTTTTTTTTACTGTTAACCTTAAGAGACGATATCCAAGAGGAAGCAGATCTCTTGTTCAACTCTCCAGTATAATTCTAATTTACAAATGAAATTAAACCCAGATGTACATTGCTAATAAAGTTAATGGAACAGATGAGCAAAAGCATGGTGACTAAAATTTAAGGCTCTCACTGGTTAATTCTTTAGGGGTCATTTTTCAGTACATTGATTTTAACATAATAGGCATATTTTTTGGCAGAGCAAACTAAAAATCTACTGCCTCATTCTGTTAACATGTTTCTACCATTGAGGAGCTTATTTTGAAGAGTGCCAGTTGGTTCTGGTCACAGCAGCTTTATGTCTAGTGGGAACTGAAGCCAAGGTTGTCACCATCATCAGTAGGCACCACTGCTGAGAAGCTTCTGCTGGAAATGAAGTGTCTGTCCTTTAGCTTCAGTGGACTGAGGCACCCAGCAGAATGAATGGCAGTGGGGGACTGGAGATCCTGAATGTGCAGCCAGTTTTAATCTAAAACCAATTTAATGGTTGTTACTTTAGATAGTCCCAAGTGTGAGTTAATTGCTAAAGTATCAAGCTCTTCCCTATATTCAGTTATTTAAGGTCTTTCCCTGAGAGGGAACTAGAAGGGTGAGCAGTGCTCCTGGAAACCCCCCCACCGCACCCCTTGTTCCTACAGACTATAAGCCTGCTGTCCCTGTAGAAGTGATTCCCTTGAGAAGTGTGGACAGCTGGATGCAGCCCCTTTGTGGCCTATGAAGTGTCTTTGGGAGCTACAGCCAGAGACTGTAGGGGAGGGGAAAGGTCACTTCAGGACTGTGGAAAATATTCCCTTTCCCTTCAGCATCAGCCTTACTGTTAATAGAGTCTAGGAGCCCGAATTCTGGGGCTGAAGTTTTGTTCAGGGTTAGTTAGTTAGTTCCATAAATGATATGTTTAAGCAGCCTTTTGTGGAGCTTCATTCTTTAGTTCCCTGAATTTGTGGCACAAAGGAGAGGAAATAGACTTATTACTAACTGAAGGGAAGGGATTTAGCTGCCTGTATTTTTTGATAAGGTTCTGTGTTTTCCTCTTCCGTTTCTTTTTAGAGACCATTCTATGGCTAATACATCATAAAAGTTAAGAGGAAGTGCAAACACAATTACCACAGAAAGTTGAAATCTTTTCCATTCACTTCTTTGTGCTATTTGTGACTTGTCTGCCTGATTGTTTCAAAGGAAAAAATAAAAGTTAGTATTCTTATCTTTCCTATATCAGTGGCACTGGTTTTGAGAATGTGGTGTGGGGCAAATCAGCTCTAATGCTAACAGCATCGTGCTAAACTAACCACAAGACTGTACGGAAAATATGCCGTGAGCCTTAAAGGCGAGTGGATTTGTCAAACGAACTAATGGAAGATACAGTGTCTAGGAGGGAACTCAGCTATAGAACTTCCCTTTAACTTTGAGATTTTCTGGTTCGCTCTGCTCAGGACTTTAGCACTCGTCCAGGTCCCAAGAGGAGGCACTGAGTGCTGATGGTGCTCATTAATGAAGAGCACAGACACTGCCATTGGGTGATCACTGGGTTTAGAAGTTGGTCTCAGATAACATCTGGACATTTCAGAGCCTCGTGAAAGGAAATGGGGTCAAGGGTTAACACAGCTAAGTTCTGTGTGACACGGATCTAAGAGCCAAAGAAGCAGCTTCGGAGGATCTCTGCCACCTTTTACTCTTGAGAAATGTAGTCCCTGCTGCTCAGCCCCTTCCCATGCATTCTGGTCTGGTCCTCCCCTCCGTCCTTCACTTGCAGGATCCCCTGGCAGAGACAATTTTCCTGGACTGCCGGGTAGCTTAGAGTAAGGACTTTAGGCTTGTGATAACATCTGAGGGGTGGATGATCCCATAAGAATAAGGATGGGACCAATATTTGTAACAAGGAGAGGTAGATTTTAACTGCTTTTATGAAACTTGTTTTCTGAGATGATTAGAGTAATTATTTCAGCCAATTAGTTTATAGTTAGTCCCTTAGTCCATTTTCCACTTAGAAAAGTTTATTAATGTTTTATGATTATTGTATAACATAAGAATACTTATGAGACACAAAGATCTTCCTTAATAAATCAAGTCAGGTCTTACCTAGAGAGTGATACTTTAGGAAAAGCTTTAAACATTCCCGACAACTTGTCTGAAGGTCAGCAGGTTCACTTTGCTACCACTGTGAACATTAATAAGTATTCTTTTAGTTCACTTATGGTCCCATGAGCACAGACGTAAAAATGGGTTGCTCCAAACAGAAGGAGCAGTCAGAGACTCTTTTGCCCATCATGTGAGCCTGACTCCAATTTTAACATCCTTTAATGCAAGTTTCTATAGCTCGATCTGTTCTAATTCCTAGCACCTTAAAAGTTCTTCCCCTTGATTGTTTATACTGGTGATGTAATTGGTTAGAGATTCAGGAAGAATGAAAAAATAAGAGAGAAATCAGTTATCGCCTTCATTTTGGGAAACCACAGAGTAAAGTGGTTTTCTTTATTAAATTGATGATGTTTGAATAATAGTTGTTGGGAGTGAGATTAAGATCTGCTTTTAGGAGTCATAATCTCTAAGTTTCATGTAAAACAGGATAAGGTCCAGATACGATTCGGTCTTTAAAATACCACACCAAACTGAAAACAAAAATGAATAAAAGATCCAAAATCCCCAAACCTCAAATGAGAACCATGCCTATTCAGCTGAAAAATACTATAATGTCCATCAGCCTTTCAACGACATGGGATTAATTATCCCAGCAAAAATAACAATGCCCCTAATCTATTTTCACCCTTCTATGTCTCTGATGGAATCAATTTATAAATAAAGGCTGACATTTTACTTTGAGTTCTCAGGCCCACCAACCTCCTACAGAGATTGGGCTGGGCTTCCAGTTTGGGAAAATATACCAAAAACTCTTGGAGTTGAGAGTTCTCACACTAATAGCTACAAACTAATGTTTTTTTGATCAAGGGGTAACCCCACTTTTGACTTCAGAGTAAGAAATGTGAAATAAATGAGGAGGAAGTCATTCTCTTTTTCTGAGATTGTGATGCAATTGATGTCATACATGAAGCTACTCAGAACCTCCTAGACTAGAGAGGGTCAGTACAGAGCCTGGTGGTGCAGGGGTCTTTTCTTCCACCTGCTGACCTGAGGCCAAACTATCTGAAGCTATTTAGCAATTAGATTCTTACATTAATTTACATAATGTTAATAGATTCTCCTTCCTTCTCATCCTTGCCCTTCCTTTTCTTCCTTCCTTCCTTCCTTCCTTCTTTCCTTCCTTCCTTCCATCCTTACCCAGAGCACATGCTTATTGATTTTAGAGAAAGGGGAAGGGGGAGAGAGAGAGGGAGAGAAAGACTGATGTGAGATGTGAGAGAGAAACATCGATGTCACTTGTATGTGCCCCAACTGGGGACTGAACCCAGGCATGTGCCCTGACTGGAAATCAAACCGGTGATCTTGCACTTTATAGGATGACACTTTGACCAACTGAGCCACGCAGTCAGGGTGAAACAGATTCTCTTTCATTTATCACTCTGGTGCAGTGATTCTCAACTGGTGTACTTCAAGAATTTTAAAAATGTGACCAGTCAGGGGCACTGACCTCTTTCCTCATAGACGGTCAAATAAAAACATGACAACAGCCAATACAATAGCTCTCCAATGTGAATTAATCAAAATCATACTTATTTTTGGTAAGATTTGCAAAAAATACATTTTTGTTGTGCCACAGAATTTTAGGAACTTGTTTATGTGTGCCATGAGATGGAAAATGTTGAAAACTGTTGCCCTAGTGACAAAGAATGAAGGCCTGGGGTGTTTGGTTTTGATGTGAATTGTTGAAAAGGCTGTCCTATTTTTTCATTTGCTGTTGTAGAACAGTGATTAAAATGGTCAGCCTGAAGGACTAGTGTAGAAGAATAGCAGAGGGCGATCAGGTGGCCTGGGGTCAGATGGTGATGGATAGCCTTGAATGCCAGAAGCAGTAGCTTAGAACTGTCAGTAGACAGTGAAGAGCTAGGGGACATTGTTGAGCCAGGGAGTCACAGAATTGAGCCTTGATCAGGAAGAGTCATCTGGCAGACTGGCTTTAGAAAGGCAATAGATTGTAGGAGTGGCTCTATTAGGCACAGGGGGACTGGAACATATCAACCCATTGAGCCCAACAGGTGTTGGAAAGACCACATCAGAGGGGGATATGATGATGGCCTCACTCTAGAAAAACTTAATTAGTATTTCAGGGTCAGGGGAAAGGGGGACTCAGGAATCAGTATTTTTAAAAAGCTTTCTAGCTGATTCTAATGCATAGGTAGGGCTGAGAAATACAAATAAGTGAATAAAATGCCATTAACATACATATCAATCAAGGATGAGATGTTTTTCCAATATGCTCCTAAACATTTGATCAGTATGGTTTAAATTGTGTGCTTGCTTCCTTGAAAAGTGAGAGAGCTCTGAGATTACAAAGAAGAGAACAGAATGACTTGAGAACTAGAGTGCATTTACGGAGTAGTTAAAAAGTCACCATGAGAAAGAAAGACATTATTGAATTGGTCAAAATGACTAGAATGACCATAATCATGGGCCAGAACAGGCTTTTTCTGCAGTTAAATGTGTTTAAGGATTTTCTGATTCTCCCCTTTCATACTTTAGTTTCCAGATACACAAATCTCTGAAAAAAGAAGTACTTTTTTAAACTACTATATGATGGGAGAGGTACAGTAAAATCTAACTTCTAGTCCTTCCACTGCTTACTAGGAAAATGGGGGAAGTAACTGATATATATGTCAACTAGCTCCCATGTAATGGGACTTTATTTTATTACATTATCATTAATCTGCACAACAGTCCTGCGATATAGGATTAACCTTCCAGTTTTATAGAGAATGAAAGGAAGCTCAGAAGGGTTCACCGGTTCTTAAGAGAGCACACGTTTCCTTGCTCCCAGGCCTGTGCTGCTTCATCTCCCAGTGCTGTCTCTGTTCAGGAGAGAAGGGGTGGAGATAGACTTTGAGTACTTCGTAATAAAGGAGAGTGCAAAGATTAGTATTGTTATTGTCATTATTAGTTATTATAGAGATAACCCAGATGGATGGCAGGTTCAAGGTTACATGAAGGTAAATTACAAAGGAAAAGTTCATGTGTAGCAGAAAGCAGAGTTCAGTTACCCTGAGAACAGAAAGAAGAGTTAGGCTAAAGACAAAGATAAATTAACATTACTCTCTTCAAACATTTTTTGAACCCAGCCCTACTTGTGTTCATTCCACCAAAAGTGCCTTTCTAAAAGTCACAAGTGGTATCCATGCCGCCAAATCCAGCGGTCAGTCTCTCAGTCCTCATTTACTTGACCTTCTTCCTCACTTCCAAGCCACTGTACTCTTCTGACTTTCCTGCTGCCTCTGTGCCCCTCTGTCTCAGTGTCCCTTGCTGGTTGCTCTTCTCCGCGATATGTAGCTGTTGGAGCTACACAGTATGTTTCCGGGAAGCCCAGGATTCATTGCTTGGACCCTTTCTCTTTTCTATTCATGTTTATACCCTTGGTGGTCACCCCGAACTCCAGCCTTGAATTTCAGCCTCTCCTCTTGGGTGTCTACTAGATGCCTCACAGTCTTCTTTTTGCTAATCTTGGGACATGCCAGGCACACTCCTGCCTCAGGGCCTGTGCACTGTTGTTCCCTTTGCTGGGAGCATTCCCCTCCTAGATACCCTGATGGTCAGCTCCTTTGCTTCCTTGAGGTCTTAGCGAGGCCTTTCCTGACTACCATATTTCAAAATTGTAACTCTTCTCTTTTCAATCCAACACTCCCCATTCACCTTTCTTCCTTTAATTTCTCTGAAGCACTTGCTGATATACTACATACCCTAATTATTTTATTTGTTTATGTCTCTTTCTTTTCTCACTAGAAAGAGAACTTGTTAGCAAAGGGAAGGGATTCATGACTGTTAGTATATTGCTCTTTGTTCAACCCCTATAATGATTCCTAGCACACAGTAGGTGCTCATAAATGTTTTGATTGATAGATATGTTGAAGGAACCGTTGAACTAAAGCCAACCAAATGTTTTGAAATGAATTGGTGTGAGTCATACTCAATATCATATTAAGGTATAGAAATACTTTTTAAAAATCCTTTTGTTGAGAAAAAGTCTGGAAAATTTCTCCATATTGGAAAGGTATAGGAAAGGCATTGAAGGTCTAGTAATGAGCTACAAACTTGAGTCAGATCTATAAATATTAAAAGTTTAACAAAGTTAATAATATTGATAATAAAATGAATGATGAGAAAGGATATGCTGACAAAATTAACTTAGAAAACTAAAAAAATAAAAAAGAAGAAAGAAAAGAAAACTAAACATTGAAAAAGAAGCTAAAGAGAAATGAAATTAGGTAGGATACTGCATTTATAAGGTGATGTCTTTCAGTGGTTATCCAATAATACTTTTTAATAGTAATGAGAAGTCGTCGTCGTCGTCGTTGTCGTCGGCAGCCGTCCGTCTCGAGAGACGATGGTGTAGCTTCTTAAGAGTCTATCTGCACCGCCGAGAATGGCTGTGCAGTCCGACTCGGGAGTGACACGGTATCTGTCTCCTCCCGTGTTGAATCGACATCTTGCGATGACGCTGGAGTGTCCTCTCCAGTGGAGCTGAAGCTACAGAGCCTGGGCAGGGTGATATGGAGGGTCTGCTGTTGCCCATGCAGCAGACCCCCCCCCTCTTCGCAGCTGAAGGATCCAAGGGAAAGACGGAGTCAATACAGCTTGGCTTCAGGTGCGCCGCAGGAGTTGCCGGTGTTGACTACAACGTCAAACCGCCTTAGGGACTCCGGCTCCGGATTTTCTGTCGGGGTTTACTCCCTTAGCCTTTCCCCTGAAGAGGTATGCCGCAAGGCAGCGGAGGTTTTTTGGAATCAGAGTTTTCCTTCTCTGATGTGCCCTGACTGGAAGATCGAACCAGCGACACTTAGCTCGCAGGCCGACGCTCAATCCACTGAGCCAAACCAGCCAGGATTTAATGAGAAGTACCAGTAGTATAAAAAACATTGCTAAAGTTTCAATTTAACTTAGGTAGAGAGAAGTCAGTTAATTATTTTACATGTCTCTGAGCAGAGCAATAAGACAATAGTGATTAGTGGGAAGTACTCTTGACGTGGGAAAGGAAGTGTGCTACCCTGGGAAATAAGGATGTTGTAGGAATTAATATTTCAAAATCTTTAGATGAGTCCCATAGGAGACTAATATATTTTCCAAAGTTCTTTGTTGTGATTAGATATGCAAGGTTATTTTCTAAGGGCCCATTTGTGAATATAAGCATCTGTATATTAAAGGAGATTTGAAGAGCAAGGAAGCCGCTAAGAACTGATGCACCGCCATTAATGCTTTTGTTTTGTTTTTGTCTCCCCCCTCGCGCCAAAAGGTATAATTAGAGTTCACTTGTGTGAGAGGCTCAGATGCCTTAGATCGCTGTAATAGTGATAGTTTGAGTCCTGGTTGTGGTAGGTCCTGTAGTAAAGTCCATTGGCAGTCTGCACAGAACTTAGGCTGTTACTATTATATATGAAGAAAAAAAAAAAGTGTCACTTTAATTTCTTTCTCTCCTTAAGATTACTTTTGCCATCAGGTAAGGCAGACCTTTGATATGGAAAGTATGAGCGAACCCTCGTCTGCATCTCATTGTTACTTGCAGCTGCTGTGGCAATTCTCCCCCAAAGTTTTCAGACTCCTTGCCCACGTCACTGTCTTTACTTGTATTTACTGCATCACGCCCTCTTTGAGCCCTTCCCAGCCTGGCCTGACCCCTCTCTAGAAAGAAGACTCCTGAACTTTTCCAAGGACCACTTTTTAACCATTTCTCGGGACTCTGTCCCAGTTTTGATCTCCCTTTGCTTCCCTGTGGTATTTGACATTGCTCATCAGTGTTACTTTTTTGAAACTCCTTCTTTGCAGCGTGTCCCATTGGGTTCATGATGAAACTAATTATTCTCTTTGCTTCCAACTCTCCTTCTTAGCTTCTCACTAAACTTATCAACTCCTCATAGCCTCTACAATTACCCTATCCCCCATTTTTATAATTACCTTTACATAAATAATTACCTTTACATAAATAAAATTTAATTTAAATATATTGCTCCAGTTAAGCTCTTGACTCCTAAGGTCATGTCTTTTACATACAGAACATTCCACTGTATGACTCACTTTGGCCGCCACCTCATCAGGTGCAGAATTGAACTCATCATTTTCTCTTAGAAGATACTTAGCCTCTTTTTTGCTCTACCTCCTTTCTATAACTGGCACCCTCTGGTCTCCCTGGGCTGGAAGGTGTCATCTTTGTCCATTATTTTGCATCCCAAATGAACCAGTCTCAATGGTGTATTGAGTCCCCTTTCTAAATGTCTCCAGACATTTCCAAATGTCCCCAGGCCTCCAGTGCTTATTCTGTGAATTAAATACCCAGACAGAGTGATGCCCATCCAGCCAACATACCCAGATTAATCTTTCAAAAATAGTTATTTTGACCTTTTATTTCTTTTGTCATAGACCTCACATCCTTGAATCTCACACATTCTAATTTCTCAGCTTGACATTCTAGAACTTTTATTAAAAGATCATTACCATATTTGTCCAAACTTTCTTACTTTAGCTACCCCTAAGAATCCCTCTTGTATGGTTAGTTTGGTTCTCAAGTAATCCAAATAGACATGCTGCTGACCTGCCTTTCTGCCTCTGCTCATGCTATTCTTTCTGCTGGGATAACTTTTCTTCTTTGTTTTCCCTCTGTTTATTTATTTATTTATTAAGTATATTTTATTGATTATATTGTTATAATAGTTCCATTTTTTCCCCTTTGCTCCCCTCCACCCAGCAACACCCCTCCCCCAGCAATCCCACCCCAAGTCCATGCCCATGGGTCATACATACAAGCTCTCCTGCTTCACCCTTTCATATATTCTTGTTCTTTTTTTAAAATAAATAAATGATTAAGTAATTATTTTAACAATAAAAAATAACAATCCCTCCCTCTCAGACTTAAGACCCTTTATAATCTTATAAAGGACAATGGGCGAAGGTCTCGAGCTCCTCTAGCTGCTTCAAGCTGGACTGGTCATTGTCCTACCTACCCTTGGGTCCAGAAATCCCTAACAAGAGTCGGGGTGTGGAGGGGAGGGTGGCCTTCCCACACGGGGAAGGATCGTGCAGACTCCAGGTCAGTTGGCTGTCCCAGGACAATAATGTGCTTGGTTTAACAGGCTGGCATCCTTGTTGTATTCCGGGGGCAACAGACCTGGCAACAGGGTTAAAAGATGTCATTCAATCCATAACCACTAGATAACAGAAGGCAGGGATTAATTTTTCAATGTCCCACATTAGGGGACAAAAGGGCTTCTTTGGAGGAAGGTGTGTCAGGCACATCTCACCTGTCCAAAACCCTTTTGCCCATTATACTTAGTGTGGGCTGAGGGAAATATTTTTGGTTTCCCCCCTCTCAGACCTCTGGGCCCTTTCTGTCCAAACCATTAGGGTAGAAAAGAGAAACCAGTTTTAAAGTGAAGCCCACAGACCACTCCACACTTCACTAACCCAGCCACTCAGCTCAGCCAAACCATTGGGTCTCAGGAGGCAGTGCTGCAGACAGAATTAAGTGAGGCTTATAAGCACAGACAATCACTCAGGTAATGAGATCGTAGGCTTATGACCTTTGAAAACAGAAAACACATGTTAATTTATGTAACAGAACCCACAAAAAAGTCTCTAAATCTGTAAGACTGTCTTATTGGAAAGACATCCAGTTGCAAGGCATTTGACATTCTTCTTGCCTGTAAATTAAACATCTTTGATGATATCACAGATATAGTTTAACTTTCAAATGAAAACATATTTTAAATGAAAAGAAATTTTAAAGATGGTTAGCTACACTACTTTATAGTCTGCCACTGATCATTGTGATTTTCCTTGAATAATGATTTTTCTCCCTAAGATTACCCTCCTTGTCATTAAAGGGACTACATTAAGTCCAATTTTAATTTATCCTGTTCATTTGCATAAACACAACAAGAGCAGAAAATGATCACTTAGGATCTTTAGTTCTGCTTTGCTGGAACTTATGCAAGGAACATTTAGGGTGACCTTCAGTCTGCCCTTCAGGGCACAGAAGTTGAGTCAGATACCTGACATTCAGCCTTGCCTGTACACACCTGTCTTTTCCAAGTCCTTCTGGTTTTCCATTGTGTCTTAAGGTCGCTTCTAGCCATCTTTAAGGAAAACAACCTTCATTCCTTCCCTGGAAAGATTGCTGTGGGCCGCACAACCAACAACGGTACCAGGCCTTTTATCTCATGGGTTTTTATTACCTTCGAAAGTCATTCCCAGTTCCTCAGGGCTTTTTGGTAACAACCAGAGCCCAAGCATGTCTCCTTTAGGCATGACATTCCAGTCAACATCTTGGTCAAAAAAACCTCTATTAACAACTGGTCTTATTAGTTTTATGCAAAGAAACATAAGTCATTACTTACTTCTTTAGAATGCCAAATTCTGGAGGGATCAGATAGGGGGAAAAATATACAGTGTGAAGGAAAATCTTTGTCCTTCTAATATTCACTGAACTGGCATTTCCATTCTTCATATTTTCATTTTTCCCTCACTAAAAATGTTTTTGTTTGTTTTTTCATTACAGTTGTCCCACTTTTTTCCCCCTCTTGCTTCTCTGCACCCTGCCCTCCCTTCTCCCACAGTCAGTCCTCACCCAGTTGTCCATGTCCATGGGTCATTTATACATGTTCTTTGACTAGACTCTTGCCCTTCTTTTCCCCCTTCTCTCCCTCCCCCCTCCCCCCTTGTTACTGTTAGTCTACTTACTCCTTGTTTACGTACCTCTGGTTCAGTTTTGCTCATTTGTTTGTGTTGTTCATTAGTTTCCTGTAATAGGTGACAGCATAAGGTATTTTTCTTTCATTGCCTGGCTTATTTTGCTAACCATAATTCTTTCTAGTTCCATCCATGTTGTTGCAAATGGTAGAAGTTCCTTCTTTCTTTCTGCTACATGGTACTCCATTGTGTAAATGTACCACAGTTTTTTGATCCACTCATCTACAGATGAGCACTTAGGTTGTTTCCAGCACTTGGCTATTGTAGATAGTGCTGCTGTGAACATAGGGGTGCATAGGTTTTTTTGAATTGGTGTTTCAGGATTTTTTGGATATAATCCTAGCAGTGGAATTGCTGGATCAAAAAACAGTTCCATTTTTAGGTTTTTTGAGGTAATTCCAAACTGTTTTCCATAGTGGCTGCACCAGTCTGCATTCTCACCAGCAGTGCACCAGGGTTCCCATTTCTCGGCATCCTCGTCAGCACAAGTTGTTTGTTGATTTGTTCATGATGGCCACTCTGACTGGTGTGAGGTGGTATCTCATTGTGGTTTTTATTTGCATCTGTCTGATGGCTAGTGATGTTGAGTATTCTTTCATATGTCTATGGACCCTCTGTATGTCCTCTTTAGAGAAGTGTTTGTTCAGCTCCTTTGCCCATTTTTAAATTTTCTTCTTGAGTAGGTATATTCTAGTTGACTTTCAAGACCTGATTTAAATACACATTTTTGTAATGACACCCCTTCCTAATCTATCCCATACCACTCTTACTTTTCATCATATCCTATCTATTTTATCATTCATATCACACATTTCATCACTTCAGTATTCCTTTCTTGCATTGCCATTTTTGTGGTTTTTCTAATAATTATTTGCATGGACATCAAAGTTAAAGCTTTATATTTATGCCTGATAATAAAGCAAGTCAGACATTTTACAATTGGGAAGAGTAATATTAAGAGCCTTAGAACACATGGATAGTGAGAGTTAAATAGGAAATGGAAGTAGAACCTGAGTATTGATGCCAAGTGCAGGGCTTTTTGAGTTGTTCCAACTCCCAAGGTGCTTTCACTTTTGTAAAATTTTACATATTTTTTCTTTATATTTTTCATAGAACCTATCATGTGTCTGTTACATAGTAGATATTAAGGATCTCATTGGCTAGTTGTAATATGTGCTATAAGTAATCAAGACAATGTCCTCTGAATTATAAAATTGTACTTATATTTACCTTTCTGCCTTTACATTGAAAATTGGAAAAAGGTTTATTATTACTAAAAATTGCTTTGATGTACTCTGATAAACGGTTTTCTTAAAATAATTTATAGGAATCTCATGTTTGAAAGTGCCTTTCTCTGTGTTGCTTTTGTGGTACTACTGTGGACTTAAACTGATGAAATATGATTTTGCTGATGTCTTGGTTAAGAAGAAACAGCATGATTGGTACGGGAAAAGTAAAACAAGTTGAAATTCTGTAAAGTTCTTAAAGCCTGCTAATATATGATTTTGAAAGTGCAAATCTATGAACATTTCATTGTATTCTAAAAATATATTTGAATAAGTATATGAAGTCCATCTGAAAAAAGTCCAGGCATTGTTAATATAACGAGAACAGTTTGGGCAACATTGATGTAACCTGGCAACCAAGGAGAGTGGACTGGAATATGCATGTGTGAACAATGACAACTTCACTGTACTCTAATCAGTGGGGGTGGTAGATGCCATTGAGTGAACATGTGTACTATGTGGCTGTCACATTCAAAATGACTGAATGAGTAGAGCAATGAATCTGCTTCAACTTTTGTGTTAAGCTTGAACATTCCTCCGCAAAAACTGTTCAGATGGTTCAGAAGGCTACAGCTATGGGCAAATGGTGATTGGCAGCTTCATCACAACAATGCTGGTGTCCATGCATCACATCTGGTACAGAGTTTTTTGGTGAAACATTAAGTCACCCAGGTGACTTAGGCCCCCTACAGCCTAGATTGGGTGCTGCGACTTTTGGCTTTCCCCCAAACTAAAATGACCTTGGAAAGGGAAGAGATATGACTATCAATGAGATTCAGGAAAATTCGACAGGGCAGCTGATGGCGATTGGGAAAATTGTGTAAGGTGCTAAGGTGCCTACTTGGAGGGGACTGAGGCATCATTATCTTATGTACAATGTTTCTTATATCGTGTATCTTCTTTAATAAATGCCTCTAGTTTCATATTATGAAACATGGCTGGATACCTTCTGGACAGATCTCGAATATTATCTCTTGTTATATAAAAGATATAAAATCAATATTTTAATATATATTATATTTTGTAACATGTCTTGAGATTAGTGTGCTAAAATCTTCCCAAGAAATACTCTACTTTATTTAAAGTTTTGGAATAACAAAAGGATGACTGAAAGGGAGTTGATTTTTTTTATTTGTTTGTTTTGTTTTGGTAGGTTAAAATAGTATGGTTGGCCAACAATGAGTATGAGAAAATATTCCTACTATTAACTATACAAATTCTGAGAATTTGTTTGGGACTGATTGTACAAAACTAATATAAAGAAGTTACTTAACCTTTACTGCAGTAAATAGATAATATAATGATATCATTAAAAGAATTTTGTTTCAGGTCTATTTATTGCTTAGGTCTCTTTTGATTTTACACTCTTATTTAGTTGGATATTAAATTACTTGTAAAATAGGTACAAAATGAACAGTTTTTGTGCTCACATTGATCTCTGTTGCATCCTGCCTGCTGTATCTCAGAATGAGCTCCCCATACTTCCCTGCTGTGGATTTCTCCTACACTCTGTCTGGGTCTTTGCACCTCTGTCTGGATCCCTCTCAACTGGTTTCTGCCTTTATTCCCCAAATCCTTCCTGCACTGCTAAGAAATTAAATTTCCTAAGGAATGTATGGATATGGCTTATGCCATCATCAAAAATGTGACAGCATCAAAAATGTGTAATGACTTACCATGACCTATTGAAAACCAATCCAAACTCATGGTTTTCTCTGGTCAGGGCCTCCCAGTCTTTTGAACTATTATGAACAAATTAATCAATGGGTCTGATTCATGTTACCTATGTGAAGCCTGTGCTTTTCTGTCTCTGCGTCTTACTCATTATGTTTTTCGCGAAGGAATTTCATGCAGAAACTTTGCCTTTTCCACATTTTTATTCTCTATAATTAATTCTTCATGTACTGCTAGTCCTGTAGTGAACCTGGAGAATGAATGAATGAATGAATGAATGAATGAATAAGCAATGCATTGAAAGTGAAACCAATAAATGTCAGTATATATCTTTTTATGAATTACATTTCCAAGTGTATATTAGTTTTACAATAATCTAAATACAGGATAAAATGGGAGCAATGGACCTGAGCAAAGAGTTGTGTGGGTATTGTCATGAACAGTATGACAGGGAAGCAGTGCCTAAGTTTACCTTTTAACATGCAATTATATCCTTTCAATACATCCTATTCATCCAGTATACTTAGTACTTATTAGGGATTTGGCGATTGGTTGTAGTTTACATGAATGCATGAATTTTTTCTTATAATATATATATATATATATATTTAAGCTTTTGACTAAATAGTAATACACTATTCCAGCTGAGTTCCAGAGTTAGCTTCCCAATGAACAAAACCTCCCTGTGGTCACACTTTATGTAGCACCTTTCTTTGACCTGTCACTGGCCTTGTAAATTGCTGTTGACCAGTGACTCTTAAGGCTGGGTCAAACAAAGCTGTGCAGCTTCTGTCTGGGTCTCTTTGGAAGACTCACTCTTGGAATGCCCCCTCTTGAAGCCAGTCACCACATTGGAAATGAGACCATTCTGAGATTGCCATACTATGAGAAACCTGAGCCATCTGGGGAGACTCTAAAGTAGTATGAAATATCATGGATAGAGAGAGAGAGAGAGAGAGAGAGAGAGAGAGAGAGCGCTCACCAAAGTTCCAAAGTGATGAAGGGGTGAGGCCATTTTAGCAATGGGTCCTCCAGTCACTGCAGCGGATGCCACATGTACCAAATATGAAGTGTCAGGCTGAGCTCTTTTCAAATTTCTAACCCTCAAAATCATGGCAAAATAAATGGTTGATTTAAGCCAGTAAGTTGTGGTCTACTGAATTATGTAGCAAGAGATAACCAAAACATAACATACAGAAACATGTAAATCATCAATAAATTTCACAAATTAAGCACAATTGTGTAACTTGCAACAGAATCAAGAAACAGAAGGTTGCCAACACCTTGGAATGTTTTCTTCCTGTCAATAATGGCCTTATCCATGAGCAACAACCGTTCTGACATACAGCACCCTAGATTTGTTTTGTCTGGTTTTGAATTTTATGTAAATGGATTTATTCATTATATGCTCTTTCGTGTCTTGTATCCTTCACTTTCCATTATATTTGTGTGATTTGTCTGTAGTTGTAGTTCAAACCTTCTCACTGCTGTGTAGTATCCCATTCTATGGATGTATCACAATTTATCCATTGGTGGATATTGGAGTGGTTTCCATTGTTGACTGTTATGGACAGTCCTGCTGTTAACATTCTTAGATATGTCTTCGGTAAACATATGTATACCTTTCTGTTGGTGGTTTTTTAATTGTTTTATGATTATTTTGTAGTTGTTAATTTAAACTCTGTAAGTATTCTGTATGCCATTTTAGAATATAATGACCAGGTCTTATATGTTTTTCCTTTTTCATCATGATGCCTTGCAAACGGAGTTCAAGTTTAGAATTGTTTTTCAGGAAATATATGTTGATTGGTCTTTCAGAAGTTTTAAAGCACATATGCTTTGCTTCTCTAAAAAAGTTCTAAATTAATCATAGAATTTACATTCCAGTCTTTAAGTGCAAAAAATAGAAAATATCCTTTTAATTAGACATTTCAGTTAAATTAATAATTGCTTATTGGAAAATATTTCATTTGCCCAGAGCTATTGTTTGTTGTTTTGCAAATAGCGTGAGAAAGAAAATCACTTTGTTTCTATAATGTTAAAAGAAAGGATACTAATGAACAACTAAGGTTTCTATGTACTATTAGCATACCTAAGGGTTTTAAGCTTCAGTAAATCACTTGTTAGGAAAGAACCAATAAATTATATTGTTGTGTGTTACTTGAAAATAGCCTTAGAATACATATTCTCTGTTTTGATATGTTATGCATTTAGAGCTGTATCATAACATTTACTGTAATATAAATTAATGGGTACTAAAATTATAATATTTTTTCTTCACATCTAATGAACACCAGAAATTTTCTTTTTTTTTTTCTATAACATTTGAACTATTTACTTGAAAGTATGCAATGATAAAACCATTTCAAATAAGCTAGGCCTAGGTCTGATTATTTTCAACCCTAGCATACATATTTACTTAAATTTCATATGGAAAAGTTTAACTCCAAAATGCCAGAATTTTCTTTTCTTTTTTTGGTAAAGTGTAGCTTTTGGACAAAAAAATGAATGGCACAGAGAATTCAAATTAATGTCACATGGTTTTGTAGTTTGTGTGGTTGCTAACTGAAGAATCAGGATAAAAAGGTGAAAGAATCTTTTTAACTACCAAGCTTAAAATATATATGTTTACAAACAAGTCCATGCATTGTATATCTTGACTTATCCTTGTTTCTTTAATTGCAAGTATGTTTTCTTTTTTAATACTGTGATGTCTCTTGCATCTTCCCATTCATTTATTTATTTACTGAAGATTTTTTGAGTGTTTTCCTTGGGACACATAACTACTCTGCGTCCTTCCATTTTCCTAGACATGGATGTGTCCTGGAGGAGGTCACAATCCACTGGGAATACCAGATTATGTAGACAAATATTTACAACGTGACATCTAATAGATACATGAGAAAACTAGAATCAGAGCAAATCATTCTGCTTAGCAGAGTGTAGGAAGTTTTAGAGAGCAGATCGTCTTGTAACTGAGACTTGAAGTATAGGAATTTGAATGAAGAAGTGGAGGGAAAGGCATATGCAAAGGGAGTAGGGAAATACAAAGCTGGGCTGAGAAAAGTTTGGCATGTTCAGGAAAGTGGTAAGATTCCATTTGCTTAGAGCTCAAAGCAAGAGGGAGAGAGGAGGAGAGGAGTGTGGGGATGAGGTAAGGTACTGTTCTTGCTGCCAGAAATGAAGAGTCCTGCCTTCCCCCAGGTGTCTCCTTTCCTTGTCACTTGGAATATTGCAGTAACCTGGGAACTGCTAACCCTTTCTGGAATTGGCAGGACTTGAAGGAAAGGTAAACTTTTGATCAGCAAAGAGAATAGAATTGAGTGTTCCAAAAAGATGAAAAAATATGAAGAAGGAGAGGAATATTCTCAGAACAATAAGTAGATCAGTTGACCTTCCTAAAGTAGAGATGCTACAGATCACATGGGCATACCGTGTGGAAGGGTACCTCCATTAGAGTACTGTAGAGCGCTGACATGGCTTTATTATTTGTCTTTATTAGACCTGGGTGAGATCGCAGAGGGCAACTAGATGAATAGATGCTAATGTAGTTGATAACAGAAGCAAGCAACAGAAGTGAGAATGTAAAATTTAAAGGCATAAATACAACTTTTAATTAGGAAAAAGATGTTAGGCATTTTAAACAAATGCCTAAAAGAAGAGAACAGTATTATGAGAGTGTGAAGGAAGCAAAGGTCTTACTCAGAAGCCCTGGATAAAGAAGGAAGAAAGTGTCTCACTACCCTCCCTCGAGGCATTTCATTCAGTCTGGGTGCCATATTTTAAGAGCTAGTTGCAGAGAAGAGAATGGCCGGGGAAGGTAGCCAGGGCAGTGAAAGGTCTGGGAACAATATTGCAGATAATGAAACTGAGGCTCTAAACCCTCTAATTGAATGAAGGAGACAAGACAGTTGTTGAAGACAAGAATTGTCTAGAGGGAAGACAGCAACCACTAAATGAAGTCCAGGGAATGGGTTTAGTTCTAAGATAGGACGGTCTTTCTAATGGTTTTCCCTGTGACTATGGAAGTAAACAATGTTGCAATACATACAGTGCCTCTAAGATAATGAGTTCCCTGTGGACTAGGAATGTTCCAGCTGAAAATGAGTGCGAACCTTTTAGTAATGCTGTGAATTGTGGGAGTATTACCTGATGCCCATCTGAGCGCGTAAATGAAACTCTTAGTATCTGTGAGATATGTGGGAACCTGATGGACTCAGCTGAATGTGTTTTAGGAGCCCTGAAACCAGCAAACCCTGGGGATAAGGTAGAGCTGTGTGCTGGGAAGTTTTATTTGAGGTTTAACTGGTGGGAAATGACTTAGCTGCTAAATTGAGATGCATTCAATTACACTTACAGTCACTAGGAAATGAGTGCCTCTTTGTGCCTTAACCATCACAACTGACTTGGGTGGTGGGGTTACCCTTCCTTTTGTCAGTGAAAAAATTGGGGTTAAACAAATTGAGTCCATCTGTGACATTTACTAGCTGTTTCACTTTGAGAGAGTGGCATAATGTCTCCATGCCTCAGTTCTGCCATCTGAAAGTGTTGATATTGTGAGGGTTAAATGTGTCTTGTCCAGAGTACAGAGCAGATGCTGAATAAAAGTTTGCTGTTTTACTTTAATTTTTATTATGGCTCCTAAAGTCATGCTGTGTGCACTGTGGCACTTTAATTTTCCCTCAGGTAGCAAAGGATGGAAGTGAATGTGGCAATTAGCAAAAGAAATATTGAAAAGTATTAGAATCTTCATTCTTTACAGGGAAAATATTTAAAAATGTATGCATTCCATTTAGGAGCTTGATAGGAAGTTGATGATAACAGGAATGGACTTATGTTTTTATGTATGAGAACAGCTTACAGTATTTTCCCCTCTGTATATTTTCTGTCATGCCTACAACCTGTCAAAGCCAATCTAAAGTGCTGCCTACTTTATAAGCTTTTTCCAGTCTACGGAATGGAATGGGAGAGTGTCTTTCTTTACTTGCTTATTTTCTGCTGTAAGTAATAGTTACTTGTGTACTTGTTTTATCCTCTCCAGAGGACCTAAAGCTCAGTTTCAGCCTGGCCTTTGTCATCTTTTATGTGGTATTTCCTGGAATACCTCACTTTTGGCATGCAGATATCCAACTCTATTTGAATTGGGCCACATCAATAACCTTTACTTTTTGTCCATTTTTTTGCTGATTCCCTTTAAATAATACTGAAATGCATCTTCAGAACATTTACTTTATAGAGGCCATAGTGGTTTTTTAAAATAGATACGATTATTCTGAAAATTTTATGTTTGTGTTCTTCTTCAGAAACAAACATTAATGAAAACAGATTCTGAAACTTTGGTATCTGCATACTGACAATTGTGAGTCAATGGTGAAGGATGAAATCTTTGTGTCACTCTTACCTTCCCCTAGAGGACATTCATGAAAATAGACTTAGTGTTTCCTTTAACTGACCACTTCCATGGACACATGGGTGCATGTTCTCCCCTGCGTTGCCCAGCCATGCTGGCTCAGAGATGCTTAAATGTACAAGTGCTTTGCAACATCTATCATCTCTCCGTCCTCATTGTCACTTTGTATTCTAAAACCCTCATACCTGAGTTATTGTAATAGCCTCCTAATTTGAGGTTAGTGCCTCCATTGTTGACTCAAATAAGTCCCCACCCTCCATGACAGTGAACTTTCTGTACAGAAAAGTGACTGCCTTCATTCACCTAGAATGTCTACAGGAGTTCCATGCAGTTAAGCTGGCCTAGAGTGCCCTCACAGGTCACTCCCTTATGGAATTACCAGCAGCATCTGTCACCTGCTTTCTCCCTCCTGCCAGACCCTTGACTTTATGTTCCAGAAATACTAGTTAGTTTTTTCAATTGCTTACTCTTTGATTATTCATTAAATATTGCTGTGTGTCTCCTCAGTAATTGTTAGGGATATGGGCTTTAGATCCACATGGTCCAGATAAAAGCTCTGTGATCATAGAAGAGGTTCTTAATTTCTATTTCCTTCACCTCTAACATCTGTAAGATGGGGGTGATATGTGCACCTAAGTCATAGATTGTTGTGAATATCGGGTTAATACAGGAAAAGAGCTTAGCACAGTGTCTGGCACATACTAGGTGCACATAAGTTTCACTCTGCTCAGGCCTTCTCTGGGGATTTGTATATTCCTGCTTTTGTTCCTGCTCTTCTGCCTGTCTCCAGTGCTCTTCTCTGTCAACTGAAAGAATTTCTATACTAAAAAGAACCCTCCTAAGGCATCAGTGTCTTAATAAAGCCTTTCCATATTACCCTTTCCATTCTCAGAAAGACCTTATCACTCCATCTTCTGTTCTACTTCTGAACCTGGAAAATAAATTTATATGCAATGCATTTTAATGCGAGTATTTTTATAGGCATCATTGTCCCTTACTGAGTCACAAATCCATGAGAACAAAGACTATGATTTATTTGTCATTGATTCCTTAGAAGCTAGCTCAGTGCCTGCCACACAGTATTTAACAAATAATTGTGATGATACTATAATAGAGAACCCTAAAGATTCCACTAAGGAACTACTAGAACTGATAAATGAGTTCACCATAGTAGCAGGACACAAAATTAATATTCATAAATCAGTTGCATTTAATATGTCAATCGTGAACTATCAGAATGGGAAATTAAAAAAAAAATGCCATTCATGAAAACTATAAGATACCAAAGAAGGAAATTGAAGAAGATACAAATGAGTGGAAGCACATACCATGTTCATGAATAGGAAGAATTAACATCATTAAAATGTCCATGCTATTCAAAGCAATCTATAGATTCAGTGCAATTTCTATCAAGATTCCAATGACATATTTCACAAGACTAGAACAAATATTTCAAAAACTTATATGGAACCACAAAAGGCAACACATAGCAACAGTGATCCTGAGAAAGAAGAACAAAGTTGGAAGAACTATGCTACCTAATATCAAACTATACTATAAGGCCATAGTAATCAAAACAACATGTTAGTGGCATAAACACTGATACATAGATCAATGGAACAGAACAGAGAACCCAGAAATAAACCCATACCTTTATTGTCAATTAATATCCATCAAAGGAAGAAAGCCCATACAATGGACTAAAAATAGTTTATTCAATAAGTGGTGTTGGGAAAATTGGACAGATAACATGCAGAGAAATGAAACTAGACCACCTTCTTATACCGCACACAAGAATAAATTCAAAATGGATAAAAGACTTAAATGTTAGACACAAAACCATAAAAATCCTAGAAGAAAACATAGGCAATAAAGTCTCAGACATTGCTTATAGCAATATATTATCTGCTGTATCTCCCAAGGTAAGGGAAACACAAGAAAAAATAAACAAAGATGTGGGACTCTAATCCACAGGACTTTGTCACTGTGTCCTGCTGAGAGGCGCACATATCTGTGTATCTGTGTGTGGTTTGATTAAATAATAACTGCAAGTTGTTCATTTATTTAACTACGTCTGGTAGTTTATAAGAAATTAATTCCTCTGACTTCCTATGTAGAAATGGAAGCCGGGAGTTGCGGTGGTTTAGTGCCAAAAATGTGTTGCTGTTCTCCTGGAAGACTCCATGTGCGCTGGTTCAAGCTGTGCTTTAATAAACAGGAGCTCAGACACTTAATGGGAAGTACAGCTGAGAACTCTTTCAAGTGCACAAGCTGATCGTGCTGAATGCTTTTCTGGGTCATGTTCATTTCATAAAAACAGTCCATTCCCAGCCTTCTCCGGAAAGGAAATGCTGAAGGTCCCCAGCTGCAATGTGGGGTGAGGGGGAAACCAAGGACTGGGAGCGGGAGGGCCCCGCCGCCTGTCCTCTCCTTGACGAGTAAGCGGCCGGCGGCAGGCACTGAGCCCAGTCACACAGGTCCCCTGCACGGCAGCTTTCAGGCTAAATTAGTAATTTGTGCTGCTGCTTAAATGCAGAAGTTTTTCTATTTTTTCCCTTTGTGGCGACCACAATGTTCCAGTGACCAGAGCAACATGACATAGAAGCAGAAAAACCACACCAAGTTCTTGCCAGTTGCTAGGCAGACAAAATGCTTTTGGATGGTTAAAGTATGCTTCCCATGTTGATTTCCTAATCATGACTTGTTTTCAAAGCCAAATACAATAGCCCCGTGAACAGTCATTGGCATTTGGTCAGCTTTGCTGCCAAGCTAATTAACAAATTTCTATTTAGAGAGAGGAGAATAAAGAGGATGCTTTTGGTAAAGAAGTAACTTCATGGGAAATTTAATTTTTCTCTATTGAACAATGGTTATTTCTAATTTTTTGGACATAATCTTATAAATACTGTACTAATTCTGTTGGCCATGCATGCTTTAATTTTAACATGTGCAGTCTTTTGATTATACTTAATATTGATGCCAACATATTTGCAATGGATATTACCCAAGTTATCTTTTAAAAAATATGATAAATTATTGAAAAGGTACTTCACTTTGGATCCAAATGTCAAAATTAGAGTAGTTTAGCTGAGCGATGATTTCCTTGTGCATTAACGAAGCTTAATTTTCTTTATTGTCAGGGGTGGGAACAAAGTTAATTGCTCTGGAACACCAAAGCTCTTCCTGTTAAGCAGTGCATCCTCTGAGTCCTGAAATGAGAGGCAGAGAATCCTCAGGAAGGCTGTTGAGTGTAGGAGGCTCAAGGAAAGTAGGAAGCGGACTCTTTCCGGGATGGCCAAACACATTAGGAAGTTACAGGAGCAGGGAGGGTGCAGTGGCTGGTTTGAGACTGATATCAGGGCAGGGCATTTGGGCGGCTGGTCCTGGGGTCAGCTGTTTACCTGTGGGTGGTGGAGCTGCTCCCTCCATTCGAGAAGCCAAAGGCACCCTCCAGAGATATCCAGAGTGCTGTCTCTTTAAGTCTGTTATCGGAACTGTGAGATATTTAGCTGAGAATACAGCTCTGCTTGAGGCTTTCAGGAAGCTTTTTGAATAGGAAGACACATGTGGTGGTGGAAAGAGCTCAGTCCAACTGTCACTTGGGAGATGGAAGTTCAAGGTTAATTTTGCTTGGTTGGCAAGAGAATATTGAGAGAAAAGTTCATTTTCATAATGTTTCTTTTGGCTGGAGACAGGAGAAATGGGGAAAAGATTAATATATTTTTCTAGGATCTCTTTTGGGCTTATCAGGTTATACTAATAAAACTGATTAGTGTGCAAGGCATAGTACTAAGTGCATTGTGTATGTATACTCTTAGTTCTGACAATAACCTCAGGAAGTAGAAACCCTTATCTTTCCTTCTTATTGATGGGAAATTAAGGAACAGAGAGATCAAGCAATTGTCCAGAATCACCCAGCTAGTAAGCGGGAGAGCTGGGATTCAAACCAAAGAAGTCTTGTGATAGAGTCCCTTCTCTCAGCCAGTATAGATGCTACAGCTGGATTGGTGTCTATAACACTTTCACGAGGCATTTTTCTCACTGGGTTTAAGTCATTGATTTACATTTGTATCACTTCTGTCATTCTGCAGGCCTTTGACTTTGTTTCCTGGCCCCAGCATGGTGCCAGAGACCTTAGGACGTTTTGGGACATAGTTCCAGCCACCTGGGGTTGAGAGTCAGTCACAGGAAGGTGGGTTGTGTTGAGTGACCTATGTGACCCTTTTCAGCTCTTGTCAGAGGAAGAGAAATAATGTCTTGTGCCAGAGTTTAGAATTCACTGAAACCAGACTTAAAGATGACTGAAGAAATAAATTAATCCATTTTTGATGTGTTTATGTTTGGTTTCTTTTTATCATCAATACTTCTGTCTTTCTGGAACTATATAAAACCTGTCAACTCCCTGAAACTTAAGTTAGCAAGGCATTTGGCTACCAATGCTGAACTGATGAATTCAGAGCCACTGCCGGCACCGTAAAGCTTGATTCTTTTTCTTTGTGCTGTCTGGGTGCCTTGAGAATATTTTTTATTCCTCTCCAACTTGCTGTGCTTGTGCAGGGATTCCGTGGTTATATCTGCCTGGGGAGAGTTATGTGCATTGGATGCAAAATTTCAGGTACCGAATGTGTCCAGAATGAAGTCACAGCCTGGCCCTGAAAGGCAACTGTAATTCCTCTCCAGGTACATTTTCAGGCTCATTTCCACCCCTCACCCCCACCCCATGTTTCCATCAAATGTGGACTGATCATCTGTCCTCAAACAGGCCTGGTAGCTTCTGCCTCTGTGTCTGGCCTCAAATGGTTCTCTTTGCTAGAAATGTTCTTTACCCCACATTTTCCTGCCTGTGGGAGCCCTTCTCTGACTGTGAAGCTCAGACTTCCACCTTTTCTCAGCAGCTTCCCAGGACCCCCTAGCTGCACTCCAGAGTGTAGTCCGTTCCCCTCAGTTCTGGTCTATTCTCCTCCTTCTCCTCCCTCACCTGGTGTGGAAGCAAGACCAGACTTAGGGCGGTAGGATTGACAGCAAGTTGAGGAGGTGAATGCGCTCTGCAGTTGATGCTCTCCTGGCAGTCTCAGGCCATTATTTCAGTTTTGCAAACGAAGAAAGTGAAACTCCTAGAGATAATGGAGTACAGCCAGGATTTGAAACCAGCTTTCCCCGCCGACAGCCCCACGTTCTCCCCGCTACGTCTCCCTAAGTCTCCTGAGCCCTGCCAGGTGGCTGACAGTGCATTCATCACTCCCGCGCGTCCTCACCACTGTCTTCTCCAGAAAGAGGTTGGTCACAGGGAGCAAGCCACCTCCTGGGTTCCCGCTACTGATGGCAGCCGAGTCCATGACTTGAGCACAGGTCTCTCCGACTCTTCTCTTTCCATTCCACTGTACCATCGCCTGAGTGCCGAGGGCTGCTGCCCCCTCTTTACCTTTCATCTTCCAGACCCCCATCCTAGCTTGGGCTTAAGTTAAAGGTCTCTTACTTGATTAGTTTCTCCCTTTGTGGGAGAGTTAGAAACTCAGCAGCTTCTAGGAGCTCGGCAGGTTATGTATACTTGACCAGCGGGCGGTGGTAACTGGTCAGCTGGCGCGAGCCTGTGTCCCATCCAAGGAGGCAGTAACCCTCAAGTGCTGCCAACTGTTGCTAAGGGGCAGCATGGCCCCAGTGTCCCCAGAGCTCCTGCTTTTCCAGAATAAGCTGAAATGCTGGATTTTTGTCTGAGTTTTCCAAAATTTTTAATGCAGATCAAGCAAACCAGTCTTGGGTATGGACCAGATTTCCAGGCTAAGATATTTTTATCTTGGTCTGGGATCCTGGATACCTACTGTCACTTTGCTCACTCAGGTAATCAGACTGCCTCATAGACATTTTGAGTTGTGATCTATGGTTTAGGAAAAGGAGGGAAAAATTAATAAATGAGATATGGATATGGAAAAATATAAGAAAAGAAAGCTAATGTTTGATGAAAAGGATTTACACTGTAATAAATGGAGCGAGTCTACATTTACTTTAAATACAAGTGGCATTCTAATTTAGTGACTAAAAAGAATATTACAATTGCCTGAAAATAATTTCCCCCTCAGATTAGTTATCTCTCTACCTAAATTTTGCTTAATAATGGTCTTAAAATATATTTTAAAAACTTCTCAATCTTAAATATTCTAAGAATTAAAAATTTCTAGATCTGGTTAAATTATTTAGAATACTATAAAATAATAACATTTTATTTTCTTAACATAAAACTACTTGAATGGCTAGTGTTTTTATTACTTTGCCATTCTGGATTATGACTACAGTTTGATAAGTAAATGAACTGTTTAACCATATTAGCACACAACTTACCCATATATTAGCAAAGTCTTAATAATGTTGCTCTATATTTCATGCAAAACTATTGGTGATTTTGCCATTTTAAGTAGAAAACTTACGACTTTACCATAGCAGTTTAAAGTTGTCTCAGTACTAAGTGAAAATAGATTATCTGTCATACTTTAATTACTTAATGTGGTATTGATAAGTTCAGTCACTTGCTGAAAATGCAAAATTATTATCCCCAATCTTGTAGAAGTGCACCTGAATAAGCATTTAAAATAACCTATGTAGGGACACATTTTAAGAAATATCACATTCCATAAACATTTGTCTTCCTATTTTTCCAGTATTAATATATAACTCACACATCTCAAATACAGGAAAGTTAACAAAATGAGTGTTTTCTGTTACATGAACTAATAATCTCTGGGGTTGAAAGCCTCCTAGGCTGCTCATCTGTAAACATAATGAATCTTTGGGAGCCCTAGAGTTGCTGGGTAGTGCTGGTGCTACCTACAGGTAGATCAGTGATTTTCAAGCCTGTCTATACATTAGGATCACATGCAAAGCTTTAAAAATATATCTAGATTACCCTCTCCCAATAGCTCTGATGTACATGGCTTGGGGTAAGGCCTGGGCATTGTTTCCTTTTGTTTTTAAACGTTCCCCAGGGAGTTGTAATGTATAGCCAGAGATAAGAACCATTGTTGGCCTTATGGTTATGCTGAGTCACCTCACTCAAGGTGCCCTGTTAGTCTACCTAGATCTTGCTACTGGGGCTGTGGGCCATTGCACTGGCTTATAGATGAAATCATTTGAGAGGTTCCAACACTTCACAGTAATGTGATGGAATAGAGGGAGTTAAACCTAGCCTCATTTGTGTGTCTTTGTCTTCCTCAATAAGTACATTTGTAGATTCACTGAGCTGTGTGCTTGATTGATATCAGAACTATATTTAATTTCCCAACAATTCTACAAAGTAGTTGTAATTCTAATTTTATCAGGAGAAAATAAGAGCAGAAAGAACTAGTAAGAAGTAGAATTTAAATGCAGGTAGTCTGACTCCAGAATTCACATGATTAACCTTTATACCCGGGGGTTCAAATGAAATAACTCATGTAATGAGGCAGGGAACAAAAATGAGCAAAGCTGTTCATGGGCAGATATTAGGGAGTGGTGAGAACTGGGGCAGAGAGGAATATCACCCCCAGCTCTAGTCAGTTGCTGCCTAGCAGGCATGTGGCCCCAGTGTAGCCAGGACCTCTGATTTTTTAAAAGAGGCTATCTAAAATATCTGAAATTTTTAACATAAATCTATTTCAACTTCTAAACATAGCAAGCCTCTTTATAAATTATACTACCTTCACTGTTCTTCTTGATTGTTAAGGAAAGCCCTAGTCAAAGACAGTTTCTAAAAATATAGTACAAGTAATGAATTAAGCTCTCTGAATAGGGATCATGGAGTTTCTTTTGATGAGGGACTGGTCTTTCCCATAGATATGGCGTATACTGACCTACACTCACTCTTTGTCTTACAATCTCCAGAACAGGTGTAGACTATTCTTCTGTGAGGCCAAAGCTAAGTTATAGGTTCAGAATGTCACATTGGTTGGACTGAGGTCAAATCAAGGACATCTGCCCAGTTTCCTTGCTATCCTGTGGTTCAATGAGGATGAGAGTATCATGATGTCATAAACACAGGTGTTAAGATATACAACACCCCCCACCTCCCCACAACTTAACTAACATCCTGTTTTTGCTCTATTTTCATGGATAAATTTCTAATTTTGGTGCTTGTGCATTAATTTCAGATGAGAAGAATGATTAACATTTTCTTAGTATTTATTTATTCAACAAGCATTTAGTCTGAGAAACATTTAAGAACTTGGAGAAATGGAGTGTTTTATAATTTTATGCAAGATTGCTTAAACTCTGATCAGATATCAATCCTATTAAAAATACATTTGAGACTGAGTGTTTTATAAGCAATTTTAATAACATAGGTTTCTTTTTAAATTTTCTAATACAGAATATAATTGTTTAGGCATTTTCTCTCTCTCTCACTTTTTTTTTTGACATAATAAACTACTTCATTCACCAACAGCAGATTATTCATTCTTCTCAACATCACATGGGACATTCATCAAGATATACTACATTATCCATTCCATAAAACACATCTTAGCAAGTTTAAAAGAATAGAAACCATACAATGTCTGCAGGGCAGTATTTTGTAAGAAGCATCATTGTTAATAGCAGTATAACCATAGGAGCAGAATATTAGCAGTTTGATTTAGAAGCAGTCAAAACTTATTTTCCATAGCCTCTGTGGCAATGGTTCAGATTTCATTACTTTGGATTATCCATCTGAATATAATAGGAACTATCTTCTTAGGAACAAAACCAAGTTTTTTCAGAGGGTGTGGAGATTCATAACTGGTTCCTTAGAAAACCAGGAGCAATGTAATTAGTTAATATTAAAGAAAAATGTCCATGGAACAAATTTCAGTTGGAATTTTAAGGTTATGAACAAATTTCAGTGTTCGCTTTAAAAAATATTACTTGAAGATTATGAACTATTTATTTCAGAACTTGAACCACTCAAAACTATTTTTGGCTTAAGTTTGTAACCAGATTTCAAAATGTTTTGATGTTTTTAATGGTGAGGAAAAAATTATTAAAAATTGTTCTGGATTTGTAAGTATTTATAGGTGGGTGTTCATCTAAGAATACTGCTTTTCTTAAATACTGATAGTTTATCAAATTAATGCCTTGCTTTGGCTGTATTTCCTGATCCTGTCTGACCATCCATCAAACATTATTAGACTGTATACATTTGTACTTATATGATGATCGGGGATGGAATTTGTGTAGACTTTCACTTTTTTAGGAAAATTCTATGGCTTACAACTACTTTTTGAAATTTTAGAATATTACTTCATTTCAATACCTACTTGAGTACCTTATAGAATGCCAATCACCGTAGGTATGCTCAAATACGAGATTAAATGCCAAAGAACAATTTTATCTAACAAATTCTATTGGCAGTCTATTAAGAAAAGAACATATGGGCCAAAAGATTGGAGGACATCTTCATGGGGAAATTGGGCTTTGCTGTGTAGGTCCTGAAGGCTGGATTGAATTTATACAGAAAGGTGTGCGCAGATACCATTATTAATAACACTGGTTATTGAAAGGAGAAGTGAATGGGGTCACAGAATGACTTTAGGAAGATAAATGGCTGAGAGATAATATTTAAAAAGATAAATTAAATTCTGTAGGAATGATGCATAGCACGTATATATAACTGTAAACTCATTATTGCTCATCTACTGCCATCTGGTCCTGGGTGATTCCATCAATTAAAGCAGAGCATCTAATGCAAAGCCATAGACTGCACTGAGTGTCTCAGAAATGTATCCTACTGGTCATCAGTAGGTGGGCTGGCTGAGATCACCACTCACAATTGACAGGTGAAAACCTGAATTAGCACAGCCCAGGAATCATATTATTTGCATATGACAGATATTGCACATAGCACAGATGCTATAACAAAAATTCAGTTGGTGGAGTTGCCTTGATATTGTTACTGAATATAGTATTGTAAGTTTTGGAATAAAGAAAAGAGGTACTTTTTCTTTGATTATTTTTGATGTCAACTAATTAGTTTTGTTAAATCTTGGATGAAATATCGTCCTGTACTTGAAGAAGATAATAAAGATTATTATAATTGTTTTCATATAATTGGGTATTCAACAACTGTTGGAAATTTTCAATTCAAAAAAGTATACTGGAGGAAAGAAATATTCTTACCCAGTGAATTTAACATGCTTTTGTCAAGCACTTATTATGTACAGAGTCCTGGGCTAGATTTTTGTGGGAGAAACAGAGAAACAGATTTCATTCTAGCCCTCAAGCACTAGCTTTGCTGACTCAAATTTTAGGAGAACTACTTCCCCATGAAGTCCAGGTAATGAGTTCACACATATTTATTGAACCTCTGCTATGTGCCAGGTAAGTATATTATCCAGGCAGATTGTAAAAGCCAGAACTATGTCTAGAGAGGAAACGGAGGCTACATCCTAGATGACAGTTTATGCTAAGAAGTTCTATGACGTTTTAATATCATTTGATATATGTGTAATTTTATCTTAAAACTACACTATAGTCATTTTGAAGGGAAGAATTGTTTCCTTTTATCCTTTATTTCATTTTCTTTCCTCTTTTCTCCCCCTCACAATTTTCTCCTCTTTGTTTCTTTTAGACTAAATTGTAAAGACCTGTTGCACTCTGTATATCACTGCCCTCCATACATAATGGGACATATTAAATGTTTTATGGATAATGAAGGTATAAGTGTTAGTTTTTATAAAGCCATGAAATAGAATTTACATGGCTTTTAATGATTAATTTTTTGTGTGACTAGTATAATGCAAACATTTTCTTACAAGCCCTTTATTATTGATTTTAATTTTTAATTTTTACTAATATGTTTCACAGAGTGTGATATGAATTTCTGATTTGAAGATAATTAATTATTGGTACTTTAACTTATTTTTAGAGTATCATCTTTAGTCATAAATAAGCCAGTTATATGTACTTGACTATGTAGAACTGAACTTTGAAAATGGTTATCTTTTTACAGTAGACAAAATTCATTTGTCTTTTAAATAATTCATTATCTTAAGATACCATCTCATGTTGAACCTATATATTTTTTTAAAAAAAACCTATATTTCCATAAAAATTTTTCAAATTGTCAACATAAGTAAAAGATATTTATTTTTTAATTAGATAATATGTAAATATTTATTCATCAGTTATAACTTAAAATATATCTTAATTGACAATATTTGTGATATGCCCACATGTATTTAAAGCACATAGTGAGAACATTATTTATCTACTACTTAGGTTGTTTCTAGTTTTAATCTATTATAAAAGAAAGCTGAGATGGATGTTTGAACATGAGTCTTTAGGTTGACATAGTGTCCATTTTTCCTGGGTAAATTTTATGTAGTGGGATCATGGGATTATCTGGAAAATGTATGTTTAAGTTTATAAGATACTGTTTGCAAGTGGCTCTACTTACTAGTTGACATTCTCACTAGCAATTCATGAATGTTCCAGTTTCACATCCCTGCCAACACTTGGTACTCTGAGTCTATAATTTTAGTTCATGATATTTAGTTAGTGGTCTCTTATTATTATTTTAATTTGCCCTTTTCTGGTAATTAATGATCTGAAGTACTCTTTCATGTATTTATTTACATAAGCTACATGTTCTTTGTGTTCAAGTTTTTACCCATTTAAAAAAATGAGTAGTTTTTTCGTTTTATTATTGATTTGTATGTTTTCTTTATATATTCTACAAAGTATCATGTATCAGATATATGTATTAGAGATATTTTTTCTCAGTCTGTGGCTTGCCTATTTATTTCATTAATTAATGATGTTTTAATAGGGGCAAAAGTTTTCAATCATGATAAAAGCTATTTTACATTTTTATTTTATAATTAGTACTTTTTGGGGGGCCTAGAAATATTTGCCTATCCCAGGATCATGTATTTTTATATATTTTTTTGCAAGTTCTATATTTCTATCTTATATATTAAGGTCTGGGATAAACTATGACTGATTTTTATATAAGGAATGAAATAGGAGTGATATCTTCCTAGTATTGAGCCTTCCAGTCCATAAACATGGTATATCTCCATTTATTCAGATCTTCTCTATATCTTTCAGAAGTGTTTTGTAATTTTCAATGTAGAGATTTTTCACTTATTTCCTTAGATTATTACTGATTGTCTAATAATTTGATGCAATTGTAAATAATATAATTTTAAGCTTTTATTCATGGTTTTAATAAAAGTTTTACCTTTTACTCATTTGTTCAATGCTGGCTTCAAATATTTTGAATATGGGAATAGGATTTACTTTTTTACTGGGTTCGGAGCCCTGGCAGAGATCAGGAGATCTCTACGTTTTACAGCCTGGTGGCCTTCTCTCCAAATAACTTTTCTTGTGTCCCTGAGTTTTCTTAGTGCCTCATTAGCACAGCTGGCTTTCTGCACCTCAGGAGTTCTCTTTCTATCTTGCTACCCTGAGCCCAACATTCAGACAGGTGCTATAGCATGTACTTCATGAGGGCTGCTAGTTGATCCATCTCAGTTCTCTCTGTGGTCCTCAGCTTTCAGTGGGTCCCTGCCTTGCACTGGGAAAGGCCTTGTGTGCCTCCCTGGGGATCTTTCTCAGGTTTCTTGCTTTGGTCTCCATCTTTGGCACACTGCCCTTCAGCACATTCAGCATTTGGCGAAGGCTTATGGAAAAGAGTTGGCTGGTGCATATGGATTTGGCTTGTGGCTGGGACTTCTTGGGATTCTACTTTCAGATGTAGTCTCTAAACATTCTTTATAAGTTGAGCTAATTTCTCTGTAATCTGATCTATAACACGTTCATATTCCTTCTACAGCTCCTCCAGGTTTGCAATCAGAAAACCTGGTCATTTCTCACTAATGAAGTGCTCACCACTATCTGGAATTTATTTCATTTAGATTTTCCATATCATTAGCTCTCTGAAAAATTATGATTTTTGTCACTTATTTATTTTGTCCTGCTTGTTAGAGTGGAAGCAACAGTGTCTTAAAACTTTCTGTATCCCAGCTGAAATGCAGAAGTCCTGTGTGAAGCTTTTTAAAATATTCACTTAAAGTGCATGGAGAAAAGACCAATTACCTTCCTATAACTGTCACAGTGGTTCTTCGTCCTAGTAGGAGCATTCAGTGTACTGTTTGTAATACATGAACTTATTGGAATATGTGAGCTTATTGATAATATGTTTGTGATATGTGTGAACTTAGGAAATTGAGAGTATTCTCAGATAGGTCTTTACCTCATTCACACTCATTCTATTTAGAGTGTGTGTGGTACTTCCTAATTTTAAGAGGTTTGGAAAATGTCATTAATGCATTTAAAATCATAATGCTAATTGTATGGTGGAAAACAGAGTTTTTGGATCCATTTGTTTGAGAAAAGTAGTAAATATAGTTTGATAACTGGTTACATGTAGTTATATGGCTTTTTGAGTTAGTATCTTTGGGTCTATGATAGTTTAGGGAAAATGTGCCGGTTAAGGAACTCACGTTTTAACATCGTGCAGAGAACAGTGAGCTCTCTGGAGAATGAGTGCTTAGTATAATTATTATCATTATTAACTCCATAGTTTGGCTTCAGTGGAGATTTTTATGCTATTTTTAATTTATTAGTACATTGTTCTTAAAAGATATTTGAGGACTAGATCAGGGTTTGGGATTTATCCTAACTATATCCTAAACTCTTGTAAGTTCCCTTATATTTTTCTAAGTAGTAGTTTCTTCATACAGTAATTTCTGATTAGAACAAAGTCACCCTTTAAATATCTAAATTCCCCAAATAGCAAAAGATAATTCAGATGAGACACTTTTGCTAAGTCAAACTAGTGAGCGGTATGTAACCACGAGGACCTTCGCCTGCCCCTGGTATCAGCTGGAACCTGTTAACTGAAAGTAGGTACTCAATTGTATTGTGTTCTTTAATGTGGTCTTCTTAACTTATTTGCTGTAATTAGTATAAGAGGAAAGGGTTTCTGGAAAATTTTCTTCTCTAAGCGATATTCTGTTACAGTAATATAAGGTTACTCAAATTCTGTGATTTTTATTCAGTTAGGAAAAAAGTCAGTACAATCAAAGTCAAGTAGCCTTAAACAGAAGTGACTTATTTAATTTCTCTGCTAAACGATATGAAAACAGTGACATCCTTTCCAAGGCATGGATAGGAACTTTAGAAATTAAATTTAGAAACTGAGTGTAATTTTCTTTTATTTCAGCCTCTGCATGAGGTCTCTTGACCTGACTATTCTAACTTACCTGTGAAGAAGTGTGGGTCTAATTATCCAATCAGCAATTAGCGTGCTGGTGCTGAGTCAGCAGGAACTGAATCCAAACTCCTTCATTTCCTGGCTGTTTGTCCTTGGAGAGGTTACACAGCTGATCCGCTGTGTAACATTGTTTTGTTATAACATTGATGAGAAAAAAAAAATAGATTCCAGGATTACTGTCTCTATGGGGTTTGCATCTCCCTACATCTGTGTGGGTTCTCTCCGAGTCCTCCAGGCTACTCCCACATCCCAAAGATGTTCATCTAAGGTTCATTGGGGTGTCTTCATTGCCCAGTTTTGGTGAGTGTGGGTGGGAGTTTTGGTGAATGTGGGTGGGTGTGAGTGGCCTGGCATGGAAGGGCATCTTGTTCACGGTGAGTCTTGCCTTGCACCCTGAGCTGCCAGGACAGACTTTGGCCACAGTGATCCTGAAGTGGAATTAAGAAGGTTGGAAAATTTTATTACTTGTTTTTATAAATCTTTCGTAAATATATGTCTAGCTCACATTCATTTCACTGTTTAATATTGGAAGTGTTTGAGTCTTAATTTAGAAGTTTGGTATTGTTTTTGTGCTCAAAAATGTGCCTTAGGAACTCAAGTCTTGTTTCTTCTATCAATTAGCCTATGTTCAAATTGGTTTTGTTGTTGATGGCTTCCCTTAAATTTGCAAGAACCTGTGGATGATGATGAGGACTAATTGTACTTCTCCTAGGCTCAATTTTTCCAATGCTGAAATGGAGCTAAGATTACACCTAACTTCACAGGATTACTGAAGCATTAATTGAGATAATTTCTATAGCTGGTGAAAAAATGAACTCTGTCATTTTTGTTATGACTATAACAGAAATAGGAAATTTGAACAGAAATTTTAATTATTCTATAGTTGTCTTTCTTGCCTTTTATGGCCATCTGGCAATGAATAGTTATTTCATGTCCATTCATACCAGCTTTCACTAACTATTTTGTGTATGAACATCAAATCAGCTAAGACTTAAGCTGTATTGAAAATTCAAAGTTGTTTGTATTTCCTATCCCTGATAAAAGGACTAGGTCAATTTACATGAAACATTCTATTTAGTTTAGGTATTGATGTAAGTAATTTCTTGATTAAAATAATGTTTGATATCTTTCTTAAACATAGAAGTCCCTACATAAAATATATGTATAGTGTTTCTCATTTCTGAACAAATATTCCTTCAAGTATGAACTTTTGACATTGGGAGGTCTTTATTTATTGATATTACTTTGGAATAAAAAAAGAACTATAAAGTAAGTATAGCCACATCTCATTTATTCTTAACTTCATGAAATAACATAATAATAAAGCAATTGTTGACACTATTTACTAGTAATATTTTTTATAGCGTTGCTAGTTTAGTCTGCAGAACAGAAGGGAATATTTCCATCAAAAAGAGAAACATAAAACAGAAGGAATAGCTATGCAGCTATCCCTTAACTGGCATTGTAAATAATTTTGAGAAATAAAAATGGAGATTCTTTGGATAGATGTTTATTAATTGAAATTGTGTGTGTGTGTGTGTTTGTGCATCTCTGTGTGTATGAAACATTTCTCATTATGGAAGTGGATATTAACAAAATTTATTTTACATAATGAGGGATGCAATGGCTCCATAACTCATCTTTCTGCTTCTTAGTTTGAATCCCATTTTCTATTATCAACAAGCTGCTATACTTAACACTTCTCAGTCAAAACACTTCATTATGATTAAAAGTCAAAGACCTTATAATGGCCAACAAGGTCCTACACTGTCTTCTCCTCCTTAGCCCTCTAATTTCATTCTCTATCCCTCCACTTCTTTATAAGGTGATGCTATTTTTGGTCCCTGAAGCCCAAATATTCCTTACTCTTGACTTGCACTCGGATTTTATTATTCACTCATCAAACATTGAGTTCTTACTATGTGCACAGTGCTGGCTAGTTGTTTTGAGTATAGAGATGGTTAAACTATCATGTTTGTCCTCAGGGAGCTTCAGGCTATTGGGGAAAGGAGCACATGCATGCAACACAAGCAAGTGGTGCAGGAGGTGCAATCACAAGGAAGCATACAGGGCATACTGGAAGCCAGAGGGCAGAGCCAGCCCTGGCCTGGAGAGGTAGTGCAGGGCTACCGAGAGAGAAGAGGACACCTGAGTGACCGTTCAGGAGTGAAAGTTGACTGAGTTCGGAGTGGAGGAAGGGCTGAGGCACAGTAAGGACACAGGCACAGAGGAGGAACAACATGAGGAAAGGTGAGCACTGGAAGAAGGTGGGCATTTCAGGACCAGGATCTTAACAGAAGGCAGAGAGAGTGGTCAACAGACCTGATCACAAGCACCTTCAATGCTCTTTGCCCTCATGTTTACTGTAGAAAAATCATCATCTGGAAAGTGTGAATTTAAAATGTTTAATTTATAGTTTATGAACCTGTGTTGCCTAACATTAAGTATGATGTGAGCTGTTTCTTTCCACCCTCTACCAATGTTGATTGCATGTGTCCTCCTGTCACCTCGACAGGATGAGTGCTCTTGATGTTTTTCCTCCAACCCTGTCCTCATAGTCTTATAGTCTTTCCCATACCAGTAAGTGGTACCAGCGTTTACCCCTTACTCCAAACATTGGGCCTAGTTCTGATCAGGTTTTAGTCTACCATTCAGTTTATCCTTTATAATATCTGCATTTTTGAGCTCCAAACCATGCAAATAATTGCCCCAAACCATGTTAGTTATCTGTACTCAGCTCAGGGACAATTTCACACACATCCCCCAAAAGGCTGCTTATTGCGAGGACTTGGGATGATGCAGATCCTCTGATACCAAGAACTGTTGATATTACTGGATATTGTCATTTTTCAGAAGTTGAGCCAATCTGTTGAATCTTTGTGATTATATAACAAAACTCATAAATTTTAAACACACATTCACTTTTTTTTAAATTTAATTTTATTTTTTGATTTTTTAATTACAGTTGTCCCATTTTTCCCCCATGGCTCCCCCCAACCCAGCCCACCCCTTCTGCCACAATCATATCCCTCCCCGTTTTCCATGTCCATGAGTCATTTATGCACGTTCCTTGACTAAACCCTTTTTTGGTGTTGTTTGTTTCACATAACCCAGGTCAGAACACATGCATGAAATACTTTTTAGTTATCATAGCTTTTTCTCCTGGAAGGGAAGTTTTCTTCTTTACCTGAACCCAGTTCACCTCATGAATATTCAGCTGTTGACAGAGCTGTAAGCTAATATCCATGGAAATGAACTCACTAATAGGATTTTGCGGGCTTCTATTTGATTTAGGAAGTATGTAGAAGTATTTATGATATTGCATATTTTATTTTCTTCTCAGTTTTTAAAATAATAGGATTGTTGATCATAATTGTTAGCTCAGATTTGCAATTGAGTTTATTTTTTCTCCTAATTCTTGAGTGTATAAGCAAATGCTTTCAGATATTTGCCTTCTTGCAGATTGTTGATATAATTTTCACAAGTAACATTATGAATAAAAATTATGAATGGCTTAAAGACAGTTTCAAAATATTTTACACATTTATACATGCACAATATCTATTTCTCTTATTAATGCATTGATTATAACGATGTTATAAAAAATAATGAATCTCCCTCTTGAAGTTCTTCCTTCAGAAATGAAGTGTGCAGTTATTTAGTGAAAATAGCATCTGGAAAGTATATTTGGTGATGTCAAATAAATGGAAAAAATAGTAATAATAGCTAACAATTATATATTAGCCTTTGATGTTCCAGTTGCTTTACATATATTAATTTATTTAACCTTTAGAGCAAGTTGGCAATAGCAGATATCATATTACTCTCATTTGACAAATATGGAGACTCTGCCTCAGAGAAGTAGTAACTTGTGAGATGTCCCATGTCTAGTACTTGGCAGAGTTGGGATTTGAACCGAGGCAGACTGGCTTCAGAGTTGAAGCTCTTAACCACTTCACATTCTTTTCTTCCATTATATTTTTGCAAAGTCTATAAACTCAACTGGCTATTGTCTCAACACCTGTGCATTCCTTTCTCACTTATTTAAAGTACCACCTGTTTTAAATACTAAATTTCCTCCTATTCAGGATGTTTTCTGGACTCTCTTCTGTTCCATTGATCTCTTTGTCTATATTAGTCCAACACTGTTTTCATTACTGCACATTAATTCTTTTTAGAAATAGAGTTTGAATAAAATGAAAAAGAAAGGAAACAAAACTTCAGACTGAGGATTGGATGACATATTGACTATATGAGTATGAGAAAAGGGGAACTGGGGATATGGCGAGTTAGAATCATGAAGCACATTTAAAAATCTTTTTTCTGTATTTCATGGGCTTGCACAGTGAGAAAGATGTGTGAGAAAGAGAAGGCAGTGGGTGCCAGGCAGAGGCACATCTTTGAATCTGCATGCTGGCATCCTCAGGACAATTCTCTGTGTTGTTTTCTAACTTTAAATACTTTTCCTTACCCCACTGCTTACATTTCCTTTTCATGGGAACTGAATTCTCAGATACCAAGTTCAGCCAGAATAGTGTTCTGCATTTTGAATTCGGGAAATGACCAGTTTCCTGTGCCAGAGAAAAATTTGTGCTTGAGAATATTATCTATATAATGTGCTTTGTGCTTCCCGCTTAGCCTTCTCTTTGATTGTGTTGTGTTTTTTAAGTTATCTGATATCAATGTAAATTCCTGAACAGCACAATATGAAGTATTATATTGTAGACACAATGGCCCACTGGCATCTCTGTATAAATATTTGTATAATATTAAAAATAGAGCAATTTACCAGACTTCTTATTAAGAAAAAACTCTTACAACTATGTTCATGTAAGCTCATGGATTGCGTTTTAGAAATCCATTTTATTTCATAAAGAGCACTAACTTGACACTGTGAAACATATTTTTATATGAAATGCCACCAGAAATTGTGGAATATTTAAAATATATTTTTGTTATAATTCTGAACTTACTAAAAGTTTATTATTTTCATATGACACTAAGCTCTTTTACAAATATCATGATTTGTTATATATAAGGAATAGATTTTAATTTAAGTTTTGCTGCCTAGCCTAATATCATTACCTTTGTTTAATGATTCTATTGGTGATATAAAGAGTTAATATCATCCAGAAGAGTTAAGGCAACTTCAAGAATATTAATCTTCATTTCTGTCCCTGACTTTTCTGTAGATATGTTCTCAGATTATCTTTTGTGAGTTTTGTCTATAACCAGATCTTGCTGTTCATTGAAATCAAAGCCATGGTCTGGCCATTCTCCACATACATGGTTCAGTTTTTATTAATACCTTGTTCTCTAAGTTTTCTCAATGATTATGGAGATAGACTTCAGTCTTTATTGGCAATTTATAGTTTTATCCTAAATTAATTTTTTCTACCTTCTGCTATTTGTTAATTTTTATATTTCTGGAATGTTTAGAAAATATGAATAGAGAGATTGACATGTGCACATTTGAGGGCCATCCTGGAATCTTATGCAGAAAAGACCCAGTACACTGTGGAATACACACACACACACACACACATGTATATATACATATTCAGGGTGAGGCAAAAGTAGGTTTACAGTTGTGCATACTCAGAACACAGATTTTTTTCTTGTATTGTTATTAATCAATTATTATATTTATACAAACAACTCTAAACCTGCTTTGTCCCTTTCCTGTGTGTGTGTGTGTGTGTGTGTGTGTGTGTACATATATATATATATATATATATGCATATATTTATATATTTAAATAAAAATAGTAGATTCCCACCCCCACAAAAAGTGTCCTAGATTATTTGTCTTGAAACAAAAAAATTTTTCAGAAGTTAGAGCATATTGGATTGATATACTGTTCACAGAGGAGCAGAAGGGTATAGGCAAGAGCCTTGTACTTTAGTTCTGTTCTCTCTAGTGTTAGTACTAATTATAATAGAACTATACCTGTGGATGTAGCAGTAACAGCAGAAATACCCACTAGCATTTATTTGGTCCTAATTTATGCATTAACACTGTACAGAGTGCCAACCAAAATTACCTCTGTGTAATTCTCTTCACCTCTCTGTGAGATAGCTATTATTATTATTACTAACCCATTTTAATGAGCAAAAAAACTGAGACTTAGAGCATTGGGCTTTATACATGCTTATCACAAGACTGAATTCTACCCCTAGGAGACATACTGTGTCTGTATAAGAGTGTGAGCAGGTATTTCTGGGTGTGTTGGGGAGGCTTAATTTTGATAGGTTTCAAAACAGCTAACTACCAACATTGGGCACTTCTTAATCTTACTTTATTTAGTTGATTTCTCCCTAGAGTTTGGTGTATCTCTGACCATCCTGGAAAGAGACATCGATCATCTGAAACAATACAAGGAACACAAGATCATCATGAATCAAGTGGTTCTTGGAATATATAAGCCAAGAAGAGTTTATTGTCAAAAACCCACTTTATTAAAAGAAATATTTAATAGTTTAAAATATAGGATATAGAGTCATTTCCATGTTGGAGAAAACTAGTTGAATGCATGGCTTCCAGAGTTGTCGTCTAAGTATTAACATCTAAACTAATTTTGAATTCCTTGGGAAACTAGGATTAAGTAAATAGGCACCAGTTTTCTTAGTTTTTTTTAATGTTCTTTTTTTCTCTCTCCCATCTTTGGAGTACTTTTTCACTCAAACACTTTAAGATCACATGCCATTTTAAAACTTAGAGTTCTGAATGATCAGTATTAAAAATTTGTAAGAGCCAAAAAGGCCTAGGAAAAACTTCAAGACTGTGGCTGAAAATTGAAATGTCTACGAATATATCTAAGTCACAAAAATGAATAAAATGGACTTTGCGTAAAGAAGATAACAGTGTGAGAATGTGTAATTAATATTTAGCTCTGGCGTAGGGGATAATAGGGAACAGTGGTGACTATAGCAAAAGGAAGGGAACATATGACTCTTTGTTTCAGCCTATTGTTACCATTCAGAAATATGGGCACTGTGTTGATTTTTCTCCCTAGGATTTGAACAGAAGCTATAAATATTGACTTTTATGTGAATGCTATCATTTCTTAAAATGGTAACAAGTTAATCAATGTTTTCACCACACTGTGCTATGTTAAAAATACCTCTGCTGTTTTTGACCTCTGCTTTAGATCAACTCATTGCCTTAGGCCAATGGACATTATCCAAGAAAGACAGTTATAATATCCCTATTCTTATAGGCTGAGCTGTGAGGTGAATTCATGGGAATTGAAATTGCAAAAATCTTTTAAAAAATGTTAAACAAGCCCTGGCTGGTGTGGCTAAGTGGGTTGTAGTGTCATCTAATAAACAGAAAGATCACGGGTTTGTTTTCCCTTCAGGGTGCATGCCTAGGTTGCAGGTTCGGTCCTCACTTGGGGTACATATGAGAGGCAGCCAATCGATGTTTCTCTCTCACATCGATGTTTCTTTCCCTTTTTTCCTCCCCCTTTTCTTTGCTCTTTAAAAGAAATAAAAAGTCCTTGGGTGAGGATAAAAAAATTACAAAAAGTGTTATACAAAAACTTAAGAAAAAATAACAAAAACTTAAAAAGTAACAAAAGGCAACTTCAGAAAAGTTTGCATTTATTGTAGTATTTTATTGTGATCATCTCAATAAATTTCTGAATTTTTACTTTCACTTTTAATAATTTTAGGGTAACTATAATTGCCTTGAGAATCATTCTGATTTCTCTTTCATCTTCTGTCTTGTGTCACTATTGCCTTTCCAGTCACCTAACTTAAACATCTTTAAAATCTTATACCTTTTATATAGTTAGTGTTCTGAACACATGCTGACAAAGATGCATTCTTTCTATTGAAAACTGAAGAACACAGTTCTGTCATGCTGGGTTTTAGCATATTGAGGCCAAATGGAAGTCACTAAAGAATGTTTTAATTATCATCAAATCCTGGAAAAATTTAATTCAGGAGAGTTTAAAAAATCTGGATGGTATGATGTGCAATTATCTTCAACTGGGCTCCCAGTTGATGGTGATGTTCAATTCGGTTCAATAGTTGTTCTGAAAAAGAATAAAACATATTTTGGTGGGAAGTTGAGCAGATGTTAAATGGCTCTTAATAACTCAGACACAACAAATCCCTTTCGCTCTGAATAATAAGAAAACATCAACAACCAAAGGGCTTTCACTGGGGACCTTGACGTATTGTTTAGATGTCACTGTGATCTCTTCAGGCATCTGAGTAATTCAGGTGTGGCATATATTTTTCAATGGTTTGTAGAGTGATAATCCCATGAAGGTGAGTCTTAAATGCTACTCAACTATTAATAATTGTTTATTGTTCTATAAGTTTTTGGAGTTTGGTATGAATGGAATGTTGTTATGGCTGTCTAGAGACAAACCAGCATCAGTTCCAAAGATGAAAAGGTGCTGTTCCTGTTCTGAAGGAGCTTAGAGTCTGGTGGAGAGCGAACATGCAAACTATCAGTATTTTGTAATTGTGCATTTTAACAACTGCAAATTTAGACATAAATGCTCCCTAATTATAATTTCATAAATACGTGTTTGACTTTTTATTCATAACATAACACATTTAGTGAAACAAGGAGACTATATAGCTAGACATGGGGAATGACTCATTTTTATAATGTAACCCAGAGAGGTTGATACTTTAAAAGCCTTTAACCTCAAATTCATGAATTTACATGGCTTTGCTATTGGTATTTTGGGACTTATATGCCAGTAGTGCTCAACGGTGGGAGTGGGGGTGGGGGAGAGCATGAAACAGTGTACACAGACATTTTTGGTTGTCACAACTAGTAGCAGTGGTTGCTGCTGGCATCCAGTAGGTGGAACTGTTAAATCTCCTAAATGTACGGGACAGGCCCCATAACCAAGATTTACCTGATCCCTGATGTCAATAGTGCCAACATCCCAATGTTGAGAAAGGCTGGTATATGGTGATAGAAAAGAGAAAGATTGTTTGATATCCTTATATCCCAAGTTGCTGACTATTCAGGTTTGGGGGAAAATTTCTAAAAAGATAATACACTATTTGGGAATGTTTAGGAAGATAATACACTAGGGAAATTAATACTACACAGTCTGGTGGTCTTTAGACACAAAAACCTAGTTAAAAAAAATTCTCCCTCATACCACTGAAGTGTTTTGAGAGCTCACACTCAGTGCTGCAGGTACTGGGGATACCCCAGTGAACAAACGAGACAGACTCAGTGTTCACAGAGCTCCTGTCCCAGTGTGGGAAACTACTAAGCAGTTAAATGCATAACACGGGACATGGAGGAGTGGGCAATGCTATAGGGTCAACAAAGTAGAGTCATGTGATCGTCAGGACATGACAGGGCTTGGATAAGGGAGCATGTCATGCTGGATTGTCATGAGAGGCCTCATAGGAGGTGGCATATATGCTGAGAACTGAGTGCCAGCAAGACACAGCCAGAAAATTGTTCAGGGATGAAGAATCAGTTTGTGAAAAGGTGCTCACACTTGGGGAGGAGCTGGAAGGCTGCTGTGGCTGGGCAGTAGTCCAGAATGGGAAAATGGGATGTGACTCCGAGAGAGGACGGGAGGGAGGAAGGGAGAGGCTAAAGTCAATAATGGGAGTCTGAAACTCTATATCAGGACCATCATTGTCAGATAATTATAAAAGTATTTATGATTCATAATTTCCCCATGTTTCTAAGTTTCCTTAGTTCCCTGCTTACATGCATCTTAAATGCTCATCAGTAAAAATAAAATGGAAGACTACTTACCTTCTCATCTTTGGAGGTGATTGGGAGTTGTAGAGGGCGGTTACTTCATCCCATCCCACTGTTGGTCTCATGCACAGAGTGGGTGCAGACTGTGATAGAGCGAAGGAGACATGTAAGCAAGGAAAAGAGAGCAGGCCAAGTTTAATTAAACATCAGAATTAAGTGGTGATGAATTTTGGGTCCTGGATCTTCGAGAGCCTGGGAAATATTAAAGATATATGGTTTTACAAATGTGCGTATGTTTTTATTATTGCAGTAAATTCATTGCTCAATTTTAGCACCTACCTTCTAATATATCAAAATGTTTATTATGTTTATTAAATATTATGTCTCTTCCCAATAGTATATAAGCAGGTATTTTTGACTATTTTGTTTATTAATACATTCTATATCCTGAAAGGTCAAAACTATTTTTATGGTATTCTAAAACTTTATTTTCTTTTTTTTTTTCTGTGTTGACATTTGCACTGATGGTGCAAAAGCAATAGTGTGTAAAACTATTGAAGCTTTAGTGTGAATCAATGCATGGCACCAGACTGCACTAATGGTCACTGTATACTTCACTGTCACCTACTCATGGTCACAGGGTTGGGGGTGGGTAGGAGGATGCCAGTTTCACTTAAGAATGTTTTTTAAATAAAGCTATAAAAATTACTAATTTTATCAAACCTTGATTCTTGAGCATTTGTCTTTTCACTGTTCTGTGTGATGAAATGGGAAGTACACCTAAGGACATCTGCTGCTTATTCAAGTATTATGATTGTCTCCAAGGAGAGTTTGTGTGATTGAGTTGCTATGGAACATCATATTTACTTGAAGTCTGATAAGAACCGTGAGACAAACTAAGGTTTCAGTTTCAGGGCACTGAGGTATTTCACAGATGTTTTCTCAAAAGAAAATGAAGTGTGCCTGTCACATCAAGGAAAACAACTGAAAGTATTTGTTGATGATGATAAATTCAAGCTTGCAAGTGAATTTAGAATTTTGGAGAATTTATGTCTATGACTGTGAGCTTGACAATTTCCTAATAAAGACTTTCCTAATGAGTTGGATACTGATATTAACTAATGGAATGTGGTTTTTTTGATAACGTATAGTAGTCCCTCTCTATATCGCAGTTCACTTATCGCGGCCTCACTGTATCACGGGATTTTAAAAAATATTATATTTAATTAATTATCGTGGATTTTTGCTATATCACGGGATTTCGCAGTACTGTATACATATGTTGTTAAAGATATGTAGGTTTAAGAGTGTAGAATATGTTTGAGAACATAAGTAGTGTTTATAAAAGTGTGGAAAAGATTAATAAGGGAGTGGGAAAGGTTAATAAGGGACTGGGAATGGTTTATAAATGTGTGGGAAGGGTTTATGAAGCCTTAAAATATATCTAAGTACTAAAATAAATGTAAAGTTCCTACTTCACGGATTTTCACCTATTGCGGAGGGTCGGGAGGTTCTAGAACATAATACCTGTGATAAGTGAGGGAATACGGTATTTGTTTCTCAAAGGCTGTTTTTCAATCTTTGGAAGACTAAAGGAATGGTCATAAAAATGTGGTCTGAAGACCAACTGTATCAGAATGTCGATTTGCATTCAAGGGAGCTTGCTTAAAATGCAGATTTATGGGTCCTAAAGCAATCTGCTGAATCAGACCTTCTGGGGATAGGCTGGAGAATCTGCACTTGTAAGAAATTTTCCAAGTCTTACACACAATAAAAGGTTTGAGAACCACTGGCATGAAAAGCTATTTTTCAGTACTTATTTCCAATATAGACTGAATGCAGAGATAAACAGAATGTTAACTCCCTCCCATGGTTTTATGATTGATATGAGAAAGATTGAATACCCTAATTGCCAAAGTCTGAAAGGGCTCTACAGAGACTGGCTGTTAAAGGAGGATTCTGAAAATGTTATTTATCTCTGTCTTCAGGATTTATCTCCGTCTCCAGTTTTTATAAGTTGGTGCACTCAACAAACTGTCTAAAATCGGCCTTCACTGTTTTATAAAATGAGGCTCTTAGGAAAAATAGACACTTGGTCAGAAACACTAATAAGTTCCAAGTTTTCTTTCATATACAGTTAAGTAAAATGTTCTATATTGTCAGAGGATGAGAAGATAAAGTCAGATAAATATGTAGTTTACTTTATTAATTTATATTTTCCCTTCTAACTCCTATTTTATTCGTTTTTACTACCTTCTTACTTTAAAATATTGGTTACAGGATGTTATTGAGTGTGGTTTATGACGAAAAGATTTGTAAATCTAGACTTGAAGTCGAGGCTTTGCTTGCACTAGAGGTTACCTGTTTACTATGTGGTCAATATTGAAATGTATACCAGGCAACTAAACCACCCATGTTATTTTAAGACTAAATGGCAGGGGCTAAAGAGCATTTTTGGTATGAGTATGTGGAAAAATATTCAAGAAAAACAAAACTAAAATTAAACAGACTAATAATAATTAAAATGGGCACTTAAAGTCAGAAAATCTAAAACCTGTTTCCAATTAAATGTAATTTTAGAAAATCATTCAAAAAATTGTATCATGTTTCTTACATAAAGATTTAAGGTAACATCTAATATATTCTTATTCATTTTATTTAATTCAGGTGAATTATTTTATTCTATTAAAGCTATTAATACTGACATAACTTTGCAGTTATAGAATATGAAACATGAATTGGTTGAATCGGGAATAAAGATGGTGCTGAAGCTCAAGTTAGGAGTAAGAACTTGTGGCTCATTTGCTTCTTTCAAATAGATTTTTTTTCTTTTTACAAATGTTATAACATGCTCACAGTCAAATAGTCTAAAAATAAGGAAGCGTACAAAGAATGCTTTCCAACTACCTGGAGGTAACCACTGCTTGCCTTTTAGTATATGCTATGAATTTTTTCTCAGAATACATGCATACTGGCATTGCACATGTTTATATAAGTATATATACGTGTGTGTACATATATGTATGTACATATCAAGTATGGCACTTTGTAAATTTTTTCACCAAACTTTAGGGACAACTGTTTTATACACCCATATGTATATATATTTATACCATTCCACTTATTATTATACTTTTGCAGTGTATTCTAAAATTTGAATGTATGAAAATATATTAAATGATTCCCTTACTAGTGTCCATTTATGTAATTTCTGATGTTTCTACTTTTGTAATCAATACACTGAAACTCCTTGTCTGACTATTTTCTTAAGATAAATTTCTTGAGAGTTATATTTGCTGAGTTAAAAGGAATGGCCACTTAAGAACTTGAGATCTGTTGCTAGGTTGTTTTTAGAAACGTTGTGCCACTTTATACTCTTACTAACAATTTCTTAGGGGTGATAATTTTGGAACATCATGACCAATCCCTGGGTTTGTTTATCTCCTAAGTATTTATTATACCAGAAATAGATACATTCATTTGTTTGATGCAGTATCCAGAAATTCTCTCTAGTTTCCCTGTGCCCTGGGGTGTTGGTGTCCTGCCCAGTTATATCCTGACTTGGCAGGTAGTGGATAGAGTCCTTCAGACAGACAAGGGAAAGAATGGTCTCACCAGGGCATTAGATCGTTAATAGACAATATTCTGAGGTCACAGGTTAACTTTGCTGGATGGAAATATTTTTCTCCTTTCCCTTCTAAACTTTCTTTTTTAAGGCCCAATATAAATAACTCATTCTAGTCCTTCCCCTTTTCAAAAATAATAGCTTATTTAGCAATGGGTCAAAGCTTAACAATCATTGAGAAGAGTCCAGATCTTTGAAACGCTGATGAACTTATTTGTGTACCATAGGGCTATGCAGAACTCTGAGCTGATCCCAGCAGCAATATGAATTCTGGCATCGTAAAACATGGGGGAGAGGGGATGAAAAGGGAAGGGCTATCCTTTCATGTCTTCATGAAGAGTCATTTTCTCTTCCTCTCCCTCCCTCTCTCAGTCTTTCTGTTGCAAAAGGGGTAATTCAGAATTTCTGGCCCTTAAAAACCTCACTTTTAAAAAAATTAGACTTTGGTCTTTTTGTGCTTCATAAGATTTATGGGACACAGCTGACCCTGAATGTTTGCCACAGAACTTTGAGTCTCCAGTGGATACATTTAATTCATATATGTGCTTCCTTGTGGCCCTGACCCAGAGCTATAAAGGAGATATAATTCCCAGGTAGGAGTGGCAATGCACAAGGAGTCCCCCTTTTATGATCAAACTATTATATTCAGCAATAATTGGATTTTTAAACTTTAGTTTCTTGTAAAAAAAGTTAATTTAAGTTTGATCAACACAGTTATTTTATTAACCTAATGTAACCTTTATTACATCTTTTCTTGTTCTATGCAGGCATTCTTACACCGAATGAACCAGTGGGCAGCATCAAAAGTTGACAAAAATGTCACCGAGGAAACAGTGAAGGTGAGGCGGTACCATCAGCCCTCAGCCCAAGTTTTCCCTAGACAGAATGTCATCTGTGGGATGTTTCTTCAGTCCCCGTATAAGTTCCTGTGCCATTCACTTGTGGGGGTGGTAATTAGAAAAAGGCAAACCAGAGTTAAGGAAAAGCAATGGGGATTAAGAGGATAGAGTAGAAGACACAGTACAGTAGAGAATTTATTTTTGCCAATGCTTTGAGGAAGTTCAAAAAGAGAAAGAAAAATAAACCCAAGACCAAGAACCTTAGTGTCTGTGAGAGGCAGGGAGCTGAGCTGTGTAAGGCAATTACTGGAGGCAGCTCGGGAAGGCAGGATGCGGGCAGATGCAGCTCCTTCCAGTCTCTAATCACTAAAGAACAAATGACTGGATGGTCCATTGGTGCAGAAAAGAAAGTTGGCATAATATCTGCAACTCAGAAACAAATGTATAAGCATTTCTTTTTAAACTGGAGGGAAGGGTGATTTTGAAGAGCTTTGGGGGGGCAGGGGATGGTAAATAAAAATGAATTGTGCTATAGTCATTGTTACCCATTTAGGTTGTACAAATCATCATTGATATTTATTTTTGATGCTAACCTACTGTTTTACTTCATTAAAAATAAAAAATTTCCAAGGATTTTATAGGTTTCCTTACTCCATTTCCCCATAAGTTAAATAATAACTTGTAAATTCCTCTACCATTTATTTTGCATGCTTTCTGGTTGCAAAAGATACCTATTACTCAAATTGACTTCGGGATACTTTGGCTCTCATATTAGGAACTCCAGACAGAAGAGTAGGTTCAGGATTGGTGACCCACGGAGATTAAGGTTGCCAGATTCTCTGTAGTTCTTCCCTCGTCCATTCAGGTGATAAGCTTTGCCCCTGGACTGGCTCCTCCCACAGCTACAAAATGACCCAGGAGCTGTCCAGACAAAGCACCTTTCCAGAGGTGGAAAGGGCTGTCCATTCCAGGGGACCCTTCTTAGAATCAAAAAGCCTGCCAGCCAATCTGCCTGCCCTGTTTTACCTACCTGCAGCCCATTCTTGCTAATGGGGTGGGACCACCATACTTGGATGCAGTCACTCGGGCTTTCCGAAAGGCTGGGAGTAGGTCCTGGTTCCCAAAGCTGTGTGGGAGTAGAGAGGATGTCCAGGCAAAATTGGTACTCTGCCCGCTGGGTGGGAGGAAGGAATGGATGTGGGGTAGATAGCTATCCCCTGAAGTTTTCAGCTTGGAAGAGAATCCTATATTTGCAGAGATTTCTTTCTTTTTTTAAATTTCTTCACTATTGCACTTACTTACACATTTATTTATTTACAGATACTGTTCTCAAACATTGAAGATATATTTGCAGTCCATAAGGAATTCTTAAAAGTTGTGGAAGAATGCTTACATCCTGAACCTAATGCTCAGCAAGAAGTGGGAACCTGCTTCCTTCACTTTGTAAGATAAATTTCTGTTTATTTTAAAAGCTGTTTCCCTCTACATTTGAAGGTTGAGTGTTTGGCCTAGTAGACTGTGAGAAGTCAGCATTAGAAGTAAAATCTGACACCACAAGTCTGGGGTCTTTTAAGGCCAATGAAATCTTCCGCTTGGAGCCAGAAAAAGGGAGAGTACCTCACATCATCCATTTTATTCAGCGAAGAATAAACAGCCTTTTCTTTTTCCCAACAAGTTAGTTCTTCGCATCCTCTGTAGCTTTGAATTCTAATGAATATTCAGGCTGTTCATAATGAATAGATTTTTATGTTTCTCTCAAACATGGAGCATTTCTCTTTTGAAGCAGAAAGCTTATTCTTTTAATGGCGTGAGGAGCCTTTGATTAGTCAAAATGTTCCCTTGTTAATCAACTGGTGACAAACTGGAGGAGAGCAAACACAGTCACCCTAGGCACACATGTGTCTGTGTCTGAATTTTCCTCAAGGATAGTTTCTCAGAAGGGTGTGCTGAGCAGTATGAAAGAATAAGTCAGTACTTATCTACTACAGATTATACCTCATGCTTGTATGGTCATTTTTATTACTTTGGACACAATAGCTGAAAAAAATTTATGCAGTTGTTTTGCAAACGGAAAAGCCACCTGTATGGTGGAAATTGTTTTCAGAACTAAAAAACATTTATCTAAAAAAAAGTGCTACTTATACCATTCCACTGATGCTAATTTTCAGAATACTAATTTGAATCCATATTTATCAAAATGCTATAGCCCTGGCCAGTGTGGCTCACTTTGTTGGAGTGTTGTCCTGTAAATGGAAGAAGGGTCAAGGGTTTGATTCCTAGTCAGAGCACATGCCTGGGTTGCAGGTTCGGTCCCCAGTTGAGGCACGGGGGAGAGGCAACTGATCTATGTTTCTCTCTCACATCAATGTTTCTTTCCCTCTCACTGCCTCCTTTCCCCTGTCTCTAAAATCAATAAGCATGTCCTCGGGTAAGGATTAAAAATATGCTATACAATCAATGTTTTATTAAAAAATGTTAGAGTGTTTTGTCATCCAAATCAATTTTTATTTATTTTGAATTTCTAAGTCTTTTATAAAGACTATGTAGTTTCTAAATATATATGTAATGAGCAGTCTCTGTATGGAGGAAGATGAACTATGCTTTCCTTGGGTACGACTGGAAGCCAGGCATGTTTGTGTCCACTTAACCTAGACTGTTCGCTTTCACGAGAGAATTTAGTGTTCTGCCAGCTGGAGTGCTTACTATCTCAGTTCAGCACTGCGCTTGGGAATCTTCCACCCTGACATCCATTTCCTCTGTAACACACTATCAATCTGTCATCCATGAATTTCACTAAACTATTTCTTAAGTTTGTTTTATTCTGGTTCATACCATTTCTTAAAATAAGTGATTCAATACATTTCCTACTGGCTATATAACATAGCACTTCATGTTTCCTTCTAAATTAGTGTCTTTAAAATTTCAGGGGACACACTTCTGTTCTAATATTTGATCAATGCATTTTATGTCTTCCTCTTTAAGTGGTAAGACTCTGATAGATACTGATCATAGCTATTTAGGGAAAATCTCACAGATGGAGAAAGGTTAGAGATCATGATGCTGAGATTCCTTTTTTTGAAAGTATCTTGTCTACAGCATCTGTGAAAGTTGTTTATTTTGTTTTTAATTGATTACTTTTAGTGACAGCTCTAATTGTTAGAAGATTTTTATATTAATCCCGAATCTGCTGATCACTGTCCATCACTCCCTTGCAGTTCCCACCTATTGTTCCTGGTTTTGTGTTTTGGAGTTACATGAAGTTGGAAATTCTTTACCTGATAACTATGTAAATGTAGCTATCATTTTCTTATTTTTATATACTAACATTATATCTTTCTGAAATGACCTCTCATATATAGTGGCTTCCTTATTTATTCACTTGTTGCTGAATATTCTCCTGTTTTGTTAGTGTTTCTCTTCAACACATGGACCAGCTCCGTGCCTGTGAACTGCAGGGCACCATGTTTCTAGCGTCCTGTATAAACTGACATACACATTTCCCTCCACCTAAAATACTTTCTTCCCTCTGCCTGCCTGAGAATCATGGATTCCTCTCTCTGGACCTTGTTCTGATGTTACTTCCCTTTTAAAGCTGTATCTGGATGCTCTGAGCAAAGCTAAGAACCCTCTTTTCTGTAAGTTGCTTCCACTTGGTTCATTTACTTATTATTGCACACATCATATTGGACTACAATTAATGTGTGTAGCTGCTTTCCAGGGCTATTCTTTATGGATCAGGGGAAAGAAATGTATTTATACATACATGCAATATAGCTCTTAAAATATAATAAACACTCAATAAACTTTGTTAATAAACATGACAGAGGTTAATATTTAAAAATGGCTAATAAAATGACTAACTCATTCTTACTTGAATTCACAGAAAGACAAGTTCCGTATCTATGATGAATATTGCAGTAACCACGAGAAGGCACAAAAATTGCTTCTTGAACTTAATAAAATTAGAACCATCCGGACATTCCTTTTGGTAAGAATATTTGTGTGTTAGCACATGCTGCTATTTGCTGATAGGCCTGCCAGGCGCTGAGGAGTAACATCAGTGTGGTGTAGGAACTGCTTATGGGACAGCTTGTTTAACATATCCAGTCTAGGAAGCTAGAGTCCTTTGATACATGTAGAAAGTGAGAGTTGGGAGAGGCTAGTGTTTGGGGACCCTCTGATAATGCCCTCTCCTGGTTGATTCTGTATTGTTTGGGAATCCCACAGGTTCCTGGTGAGCAAATTGTGGAGTGGAACAACCATCCCCATGATCAAGTTTTAGAGCATTTTCATTACCCACCGAAGTCCCTCATACTTGTTTATAGCCCATCTCCCTCCCACCATTAGCTCTAGGCAATCATTGATTTGCTTTCTGTCTTTGTAGATTTGTCTTTTCTGGAGGTTTTATATAAATGAAATCACACAATGTAAACTTTCTATGACTGGTGTCTTTTACTGAGTAAAAGGTTTTGGAGGTTCATCCTTGTTATACTATGTATCTTCATTTCACTCATATTTATTACTGAATACTATTCCATTGGGTGGATATACCATTTTTGTTTATCTGTTGAACATTGGGTCAACAAGTAACTATGACTATGATGGACGCCAATGGTACTACATATGAAAGGTCATTTCAGAGAGATATTTGTTAGTGTAGAAAAGTCAGGAAATGTTCAGTTTGGGCTATTGATAAATAATGCTTTTATGAACATTCATGTACTGTACAAGTCTTTGTGTGGACATATACTTTCATTCTCTTGAGGAGATACTAAGAGTTGAATTGCTGAATCATGGTAAGTTTATGTTGAACTTTTTAAGGTGACTGCGCCATAGCCACAAGCAGTGTATGAGGACTACCATTTCTCTAGATCTTTGCCAACACATGGTATTGTAAATTCCAATTTTAGCTATGCTAGTGGGAGGTAGTTGTATCTCAAGGTGACTTATATTTGCATTTCTCTAATTACCAATGAGATTAAGCATGATTTCATGTGTTTATTAACCATTCATATATTTTCTTTGGTGAAATGCTTTTTCATATCTTTTGCTCATATTTTAATTGCAATGTTTATCTTTATTGAGCTATAACCTTGTTTTGGATGCAGTTCCTATATCAGACATAATTTACAAATATTTCCTTCTAGTGTGGTTTATCTGTTCATTTTAAAATATTGTCTTTTGAAGATCAAATGTCTTAATTATTGTTGAAGTCCAATTTATTAATATTTTTCCATTATGGCTGTGCTTTTGTTGTCATATTTAAGATCTGTATTCATCTTATACTTATTTTGATAAATTTATTCCTAAGTACATTACTCTTTTTGATGGGATTGTGATGAGAATTGTCTTCATTTTATTTTTGGATTGTTCATTGCTAGTATATAGAAATTTAATGAACTTTTGTATATTCTTATATCTTGTATAGTCTATATTCTTCTATCCTGTGATTTACATTCATGTATTAATACTAGAAGATTTTAGAGAATCTTTAGGATATTTTACATATAAGGTTATGTCATCTGAGAATAAAGACAATTTTATTTCTTCCTCTTAAATATGGAGGTATAGATATATATTTTCCTATTCATTACGTGGTAAGAACAGACACTCCTTTTCTCATCTTTGGGGAACATCATTCAGTTTTTCATGATTAAGTATGATGTTATATGAAGGTTTTTTGTAGTAGAGGAAGTTTCATTATATTCATAGTTTGTTGAGCATCTCTAAGACCATTTTATCTTTTCTAATTAAAACTATTTAAAGCTTTGAGTTTTGCCTTATGTGTGGCTTTAATTGCATTTCATACATTTTGACGTGTTTTCATTTTCATTCCGTTTTTTAAAATGTCTAGTTTCCTTTGTAATGTCTTTGATCCATTGCTTATTTAGAAGTTTTTCTTGGGAGGCAATTTTTCATGGCTCTTTTGGGTACTGCACACTTAAAAAAAAATGTATCCATTTTTCTATTACAGTTGTCCTACTTTTCCCCCATTGTTCTCCCCCCACCCCACCCACCCCTTCTCCCTCAGTCCATCCCCACCCCATTGTCCATGTTCATGGGCTATTCATACTAGTTCCTTGACTAGACCCTTTCCCTTCTATCCTACCTTCTCCCTGCCCTGCACACTCCTGGTCAATGTCAGTCTGCTCCTTGTTTACTTGCCTCTGGTTCTATTTTGCTTGTTTGCTTGTGTTGTTCATTAGTGTTCTGTGTTAGGTGATATCATATGATATTTGTCTTTCACTGCCTGGCTTATCACTAAGCATAATACTCTCAAGTTTTATCCATGTTGTCACAAATGGTAGAGGTGCCTGCTTTCTTTCTGCTGCATAGTATTCCATTGTGTAAATGTACCACAATTTTTTAATCCATTCATCTAAAGATTGGCAGTTAGGCTGCTTCTAGCACTTGGCTATTGTGAATAGTGCTGCTATGAACATAGGGTGCATAGACTCTTTTGGATTGGTGTTTCAGGATTCTTAGGGTATAATCCTAGCAATGCTAGATCAAAAGGCAGTTCCATTTTTAGGTTTTTAAGGCAATTCCACACTGTTTTCCATAGTGGCTGCACCAGTCTGCATTCCCACCAACAGTGCACTAGGGTTCCCTTTTCTCTACATCCTCACCAGCACTTGTTTGTTGATTTGTTGACGATGGCCATTCTAACCAGTGTGAGGTTGTATCTCATTGTGGTTTTAATTCACATCTCTCTAATGGCTAGTGATGTTAAGCATTCTTTCATACGCTTATGGACCCTCTGTATCCTCCTTGGAGAAGTGTCTGTTCAGATCCTTTTGCCTATTTTTTAATAGGATTGTCTGTATTATTCATGTTGAGTCATATAAGTTCTCTATATATTTTGGAGATTAACCTTTTATCTGAGGTATCATTGGCAAATATGTTTTCCCATATGTTTGGTTCCCTTTTCATCTTGGTGATGTTTTCTTTTGCTGAGCCGAAACTCTTTAGTTTGATGTAGTCCCATTTACTTATTCTTTCCTTTATTTCCCTTGCCCTAGGAAATATATCAGCAAAAATATCACTACATGGGATATCTGAAATTTTCCTCTAGGACTTTTATGGTGTCATGGCTTACATTTAAGTATTTGATCCATCTTGAGTTTATTCTGGTGTGTGGTATAAGTTGGTGGTCTAGTTTCATTTTTTTGCATGACCCTGTCCAGTTCTCCCAGCACCATTTGTTGAAAAGACTCTTCATACTACATTTTATGTTCCTTCCCTCTTTGCCAAATATTAATTGTCCATATAGGCCTGGGTTTATTTCTGGGCTCTCTATTCTGTTCCACTGATCTATATGTCTGTTCTTATGCCAGTACCAGACTGTTTGGATTACAGTGGACCTTGCAGTATTGTATGATATCAGGTATTGTGATTCTTCCTACTGTGTTATTCTCCTTCAAGATTGCTGCAGCAATTTGGGTTCTCTTTTGGTTCCATATACATTTTTGAAGTATTTGTTCTAGGTCTTTGAAATATACTGTTGGTATTTTAGTAGGATTGTGTTGAATCTATAAATTGCTTTGGGTAATATGGAATTTTTAATGATGTTGATTTTTCCCATCCATGAACATTATGTATGCTTCCATTTATTTGTATCTTCCTTAATTTCTTTCTTCAGTGTTCTGTAGTTTTTCAAGTATAGGTCTTTTACCTCCTTGGTTACGTTTATTCCTAAGTATTTTATTTTTCTTGTTGCTGTAGTAAATGGGATTTTTTCTAGTTTCTAACTCTGGTGTTTTATTGTTGGTATACAGAAATGCCTTCGATTTCTGAATATTGCCTTTGTACCCTGCTCTTTTGCAAAATTCACTTATTAGGTCAAGCAGTTTTTTTTAGTGTAGTCAATAGGGTTTTCTATTTACACTATCATGTCATCTTCAAATAATGACAGTTTTACTTCCTCTTTTCCAATTTGGATGCCTTTTATTTCTTTTTCTTGTCTGATTGCTGTGACTAGAACTTCCAAAACTGTGTTGAATAGGAGTGGAGAGACTGGACATCCTTGTCTTGTTCCCGATTTTATGGGGAGTGCTTTCAGTTTCTGCCCATTCAGTATGACGCTGGCTTCAGGTTTCTCATATATTGTCTTTACTATGTTGAGGGATGTTTCCTCTATCCCCACTTTTCTGGGTGTTTTCCTCATAAATGAGTGTTGTACTTTATCAAATGTTTTTTCAGCATCTATTGATATGATTGTGTGATTTTTGTCTTTCATTTTGTTTATGTGGTGTATTACATTTATTGAGTTGTGAACATTAAACTATCCTTGCATTCCTGGGATAAATCCCACTTGATGGTGGTGTATGATCTTTTTAATGTATTGCTGGGTTTGATTTGCCAATATTTTGTTAAGGATTTAGCATCTATGTTCATCAGTGATATTGGCCTAGAGTTTTCTTTCTTTGTTGTGTCTTGACCTGGTTTTGGAATTAGGGTAATATTGGCCTCATAGAAAGAGTTTGGGAGTCTTCCCTCTTTTCGGATTTTTTGGAATAGTTTGAGAAGGATAGGAGTTAGTTCTTCCATAAATGTTTTGTAAAATTCATCTGTGAAACCAGCTGGTCTGGGGCTTTTGTGTACTGGGAGTTTTTTTATTACTGCTTCAATATCACTAGTTCTTATCAGTCTATTCAGGCTTTCTGCTCTCCTTGATTCAGTTTTGGAAGATTATGTTTCCAGAAATTTGTCCATTTCATCTAGGTTGTCAAGTTTCTTGCCATGTAGTTGTTAATAGTAATTTCTTACCGTCCTTTGTATTTCTGTGGCATTGGTTGCGATTTCTCCTCTTTTGTTTCTGATTTTGTTTATTTGGGTCCTCTCTCTTTTTTTCTTGATGAGCCTGCCATCAAGGTATGCCAATGTTGTTTATCTTTTCAGAGATCCAGCTACTGGTTTTATTGATCTTTTGAATTGTTCGTTTAGGTTTCCAGAAAGTTTCTGATTTCTTCCTTTATGTAATTGTTAACCCACTCATTATTTAATAGCATGTTATTCATTCTTCATGAATTTGAATGTTTTTGAATTTTTTTCTTGAGGTTAGTTTCTAGTTTCAAGCCTATGGTCTGAGAAGATGCTTGATATAATCTCAATTTTCTTGAATTTGTTGAGGTTGTTTTGTGTCCTACTGTGTGGTCTATCTGAAAATGTTCCATGTGCACTTGAAAAGAGTGTATATTTTGCTTCTTTGGGGTGAAAAGTTCTATATATATCAATTAAGTCCATTTCATCTAGAGTGTTGTTCAATGCCTCAATATCCTTAGTTTTCTTTGCTTTGAAGATCTGTCCATTGTTGACTGTGGGGGTTAAATTCCCCTACTATGGGTGTGTTGCTGTCAATATCCTTCTTGTAGTTTTCCAAGAGTTTCCTTGTATATTTGGATGTTCCTAAGTTGGGTGCATATATGTTTATCAGGGTTATATATTCTTGATGGATTGTTCCCTTAAGTATTATGAAGTGTCCTTATTTGTCTCTTTTTACGGCCTTTGTTGTGAAATCTATTTTGTCTCACACAGGTATTGCTACCCCTGCTTTTTTTTCTAAGCACACTTTCTTATTAGAGGAACTGACTGCCTTTGTTCTGCATATCTTTTAAATGATGTTTGTATCACAGATAGTCTCAGCGATACAATGTCTCCCTTCTCTGAAATGGGAAGACATGCATGCTGCCTTTACAGAAGAACCATGTCCCCTAATCTCTGGTCTCTCCTGTTGTACATTGAATGTGTCACCTGGTCTTTGTGTTCTAACATGGAAATTGGGGCTTGGGAAACTGACCCCAAAATAATGATACTCTGGCTTTTGCTACTACTTTGAGGAAAAAATTAAAACTTCCATGTCTCAATCCAGTTGCATCACTAGTAAATGGCAGAGCATACCTGGAACCCAGTTGTCTTTATTCCTGTTCTTCCACAAAACAACATTACCTCCCTTTATAAGGAAGATACATCTATGGATCTGTCTATTACTTATTCACCCATCCCTCAATCCATCCATCCATCCATCCATCCATCCATCCACCCACCTAACCATTCTATCCATTCCATTCATTTATTCCATCTGTCCATCCACCCATCTATCCAACAATTCATCTGTCTATTTCACCATCTCTGTTTCTATCTTTTTTCTTAGATTTTATACTCAGGAGAATAAATGTGAATTAATTTTTAAGATATGGATCCTAAAACACATTTTGGCTTCTGTAAATAATATGAAAGGCAAAAGTATTTATCTTTCTCTCTTTTAAATGTTATTTGTGACTGAATGCGATCATCTCAGAGAAAGAAGCTATATAGAGACATGCTTTCACAACTTTTCAGCAGAAAATTTTATGATAGAAGTAAGTTTTACAGTTGCAGGTTTTAAAAATGTAATTAACTATGTCTATTTCCACCCCAGAACTGCATGCTTCTAGGAGGACGGAAGAACACAGATGTCCCCTTGGAAGGATATTTAGTAACACCAATACAAAGAATATGCAAGTACCCTCTTCTTTTGAAGGTATTTTATGAGTTTACTTTATTGTAACATTTTCCTTTTACCTGCATATTTTGCTTATAATCTTTTAAAAATTTTTTCCTTTTAAATAGCCTGACATTCTAAAGAAGGGGCTTTCATACTCATTGGGGTGGGGGAAGGTATAAGAAGGTAAGGGGGGGGGGATAAATGGTGATAGAAAAAGACTTCACTTGGGGTGGTAAACACACAATACAGTGTACAGTGATGTGTTGTAGAATTGTATACCTGAAACCTATATAATTTTATTAACCAATGCCACCCCAATAAATTCAACTAAAAATGGCTATTTTATCACTAATTTATATAAGGAGTAGGAAAGAAACCTTTTAAGAAAAGAAACAAAAAGTGCTCTATTTAGAAAACACACTTGAGCTTCATTTAGAGTAAGTGTGTTAGTTTCAAGATAGATCCCATTAAGTAAATTATGACCGGTTTATATAGCACTTTATCTTCTTTATTTCAAGTAAATTCTCTATTGGTGTATTTTTAAATTTACTTTAACCTTGGTGTTAATGACGTAAAGCTCAAAGTAACATAATTCAGAGCCTTCTTGATGGTAATGAAGTCAAAGTCAAAGTTACATTTCAGAGCCTGGTCTTAAATCATTATTATAGGTGATGGTGTGGGTCACATGGGACAATAAACGATGAGCATAGAATGACAGGGTCAAGAAAACACTGCATCTTGAAGATAGGAAATGCTTCATTAATGGTTGTGGAACATTGCCTCATTATAATGACCAAAATTTCTATTATGAAAAACACTGTAAAGTACTAATACTGCTTATACTACAAGAGCCTATGAATAGATTAGAACAATAGTTCTGGAAATGGTGTTTTTTGGAACTGTTACCTCAGGATAGGCAGTTTGGTGTGATGGTTGAGCACATGACTTCAGAGTTCAAGTCCAAAGTGTCCTGCTTACAGTTGTATGACTGAACACATAATCCAATCTCTTAAAGCCTTGGGTTTTAACTTGTGAGTCAGATAGGATAATGATGATGATGATGATGAAGAAGAAATCATAGCATAGACCTAAAAGAATGTGTATGTGTCTGTGTATGTTTACATATATATGCATATATAAATTATTACCTAATAATTGAACTATTTGATATAAACCATATAGCATAGTATATACTCCATAAATGTTAGCCATTATCATTCAAACATATTTCATTCTGATTCAATGTAATGTATTAATTATTACTAGGTATCCAAATTTTAAAATACTCAGAAATTTTATGGCTGTATTAACCGGTATTATTATTGACTTACTTTCTGAGAAATAAATGCTATGAATTTGAACTAAAAATACACTTTTTACTATGACTTTTATCAGCTGCATAAATTGGGCTTCTGTCTAAAATTACATTGAAAAGAATCTCTTCTTACTGAAAGAACAAGTCAAGTTGCTTGGGAAAGCCATAGAGAGAAGCTAACTCAGGGATCTCGAGTTCTTCAGAGCTTTCACACAGTCAAGAGAATAGGGAGGATTGGTGTAGCTGTGACTCCTGGCTTTGGGAGAGTCTTTTTGGACCTCTAACTTGGTGACTCAGATTTGCACATGCACTTATCACCAGGCCCCAGTTTTGAAGTCCCGGAAATTTGTTTGTTTTACAAGTCAGAAGGCATAGTGATATTAAGAGAAGTGCATTATATCAAGTGGTTTTTCTTAATTACTCATTTCTGGATGAGGATGACCTCAGGTGCTTGAGCTGGTAATTATAAAAGCTAGAATCATGGACAGGTCTTTACTTAGGAAAAAAAGCAGCTATTTCAGAGCACCTTTAAGCAGCAGACAGATGACATCTTTTCCCATTTTGAGGAGATAATTTTCACAAAGAAAAATGACAAAATGTTTCCTTGTGTAGTATATATGTTGGTGTTAATATTTTTCTTTCTGGCAGTAGCAGCTGAAAAATTGTACTGGTGTTCTTTTTGATTTTGGATGGTTTTATTTACTCAGAGAAAAACATTATGGGATTAGGCTGTGTGTTAAAGAAAAGATATGTTGGTCTTATTTGTGGAGTTTGAAATTACTTGGTTGGCCAGTCAAAACAGGGTGCATAGCAGGTAACTGAGAGAAGATTGTGCTAGTCATTTCTCTCATTATTTCACATGATCTAAATTCATGTCTGGATTCCACAGATACCCATTGGGCATCTCATATCCTGCAAACTGACTTGACTTCTTCACATGATTTATAAATATTTCTACTCTTCAGAATTTCTGGAAAAAGTTTCATATCTCCTTTATGTCTTTGTAACTCAGCATAACTTTTTAAATCTTGTTTGGGAGTGATGTTAACATGTGTTCAGTTGGTGCTTGCTCTGAAGAACAGAGTGTGAATATATTGAATGCAGGGTCAAAGTTTATGGCAAATTTGTCGAAAATAACAGGCCTTGAGAGAATATAGCAACTGCATAGTTTCCCACTGTATGTTAAGAATGAAGGAAATTCTTTGAAGGACTTGCCTCAGGATCTCTGTAATTGTGTTAGTCGCATGGTGATGGCAACTGTAGTAAGGAGACAAATGACTAATTAAAAAGCAATGTGGTCACAACCGTCTAGACAGTGGGTGAAAATGTTTAATTTTGTGCTTCTAAACAACAAGGCCTTTTAATATATTTAAAAGGTTAAAGATCACTTTAGCTCTGATATCCTGAATGGAAAAAAAAAAATAAACATGCATAAAAAGGCAAAAAATCCTGTCCAAAACAAAAACAAAAACAAAAATAAAGCTGTTGAAGGGCATATGGCAGTTTATTCATAGCAAAGAGTGAGCCCGATTTATTGGTGAAAAAAGCATAAATTGTTCTTTTAATGATGGAGTATTGTAGAATTTATAAATTATTAATTTGATAGAGTATAAGACATTTTTTCAAAGTTTTACTTTATGGCATTTCATTTTAGTTTCTTCAAAAATTATTAGAAAACAAGGCACTTAAATTATTTTTGAAATTATGGCACATTCATTTAAAGATTTACTATTCTATTAAAGACTTTAGGAAAATGAAATTAGCATATAAAGATGTACTTCTGTTGGAGCAAAAGTCAAACTTATAAAAAAATTATATGCTGCAGGTGAAATATTTGACAATTTGAAAAGAGAAATCTAATTTAGTTTTTAAGAAGAAAATAATTTCTCAGGAAAAATTTAAATGACTGAAAAAATGTGTAACAGTAATAACACTTAAAAATTGATTCAAACTTTGTTTTTGATCTTAATCTTAGTGGAGTTTGTGATGTCACTTCTGAAAGTGGCTCTCACGATCTTTGCAGTTCTCATTTCCTGGTCAGTCTGAACCTGCTGTACCAGAAAGCTGAAGATCAAAGGGCGATTTGTTTTTTGTGTATAAACAGGAGTTGCTGAAGCGGACTCCAAGGAAACACAGTGACTATGCAGCGGTGATGGAAGCCCTCCAAGCCATGAAAGCTGTCTGTTCCAACATAAACGAGGCCAAGAGACAGATGGAAAAGTTAGAAGTTTTAGAGGAATGGCAGTCTCACATAGAAGGCTGGGAGGTACAGTCACTGTTTCAATAATTGAGCTTAAACTAGTTTTGCTGTTTCTCATGCTATGTGGAGAATTGATTGACATTGGATGGAACCATAAATGGTCATTTTTCCTAGATAATGCTAGGGGGCTATAAGCATTTCTGGAAAGTGCTGTCGTTTCATTTTTAAATATCTTTAAAGTGGTAGATAATTGGCTTAACCTCAAGCTCTGTGAGAGAGCAAGTCGATATTGTGTGGGTTATAGGATCTGATATTTCAGTATTTGTGTATTGTGATTCTCCTTTTTCCTGTCTTAACTTTTGTCAATAAGTACATAGCCTGAATCCTGGAGAGAGTACGGAAAGAGACTGAGGCTCCATACATGGGCTGTGATATTATTTTCAGACTGTAAATTAGGTGTTTGATGATGTATTTCATTGTAAGTCCACTTAATCTCTTTAAATTTGAATTGATTTCTAAAATGAATGAAGTAGCTGTGATGTGATTTTTAAGGTCCATTCAAGATGACAAATTCTGTGGGTTTTATTAAAGAAAGATTTTTAAAAATTATTAAAAAGCCAATGAAGGGTGATATGCAGAATCTGTAATGTGGTTTCAGCTATGGTAACTTTGAATCCCATTTACCTCATCGGTTGGAGCCCTATATTACTTCAGTGCTATATGTAGAACAAACTAAAATTTTCTGTCTTTCAATTGTCTTCTTTAGATATACATGAGCTTTGGAGTGGGATAAATTTTTATTATAAAGTAAGCAATTATCATATATTTTTTTTAAGTGTAAAAAAGGTTTAAAGTGTTTCTAACCAAGTATCGTATCACTCAAATCCAAGTAGTTTTTATCTTTAGGACATTATAATGACTAATTTGTTTATTACATCCAATATGTTGGTTTCCACTTAAATCTAAAATTATAGCCACTTAGAGTTGCGAAGAAATCTCAAACTTTGACCTCAGGGAACTCTCCTATTTATCCATTCTCCCTCAGGAATTTTTAAAAATGCTTACTGGGATCTGACTCAGCTTCCTCCTCATTTATATTCTTCCACTTCAAGTGTCCAGGGTGACTTCCATTCAGCATGAGTGCTACTTATTCCAATCATTTAAAATGGTTTTGTGTTTTACAGTTGATTCATGATGATAATTCTTTTCCTGGGGAACGGTTGTCCTGCTGGGATGAGAAAAATGGACTAAAGTTTGCTTTTGCTGTCTGTTGTCACTGAAACATTGGAAGAAAACTGAACTTGCTTTAAATGGAAAGATTTGTCAGAGATGTCTGCCAGGCCTTTTACCAAAACAAAAACCTCACAGGCTCTGTTCAGCACTTTATGGAAATGGGATCTGTAATAATTTTGTTTCTTTTTTGTACAGATCCCCAAAAGCCAGTCTACTGCAGAAATGAGTGATTATTTCTTGTACTGTACATACCAGTTATTCCAAGGAAGAATGTATGTGGGCCATCCTGTGTCATTTGTGATCTGCAGCAGTGGGTACCCTGACCTCACCAGCCTCGCTGGGTGTACAACACTGGGGTGCAGGAGGAAAAAGAGCATTGGCACTGAGGAAACTGGCAGGAGGAAATCAGCTATGACTTCAGTTCCAGCAGGAGATGATATGAATGTTGGGTCGCAGAGAGAGTGGCAACGCAAATTCTACTTGAGGCTTTCTGAAAATGATTGCACAAGTCACAGCTATCCAATGATTTGGGAGTTTGGGGACTTTGAGGGGCTGCAGCTTGGAGTACAGTCAAGCCAGTGGACAGACAACTTGTGTTAAGAACCTGGTTTCTCATCCACCACCTTAGACAGATAGGGCGAACTTTTAGAATACTCAGCCTGGTCCCTTCTGGGCAGGTTAGGAGCAGCTGCTATCTAATGGACTCCAAAGGTCACAAGACAGAGGGACACAGTCATCCAGGATGAATCCAGGCCCTGAGGCCCTGGGAGGGAGTGGGAATGGTTGGTTAAAGAGCTTTCTTTGAATTGCTCACAGGGGTTATTGTTCCGGTTACAGACAGCTTTGCCTCTGCTTAGTGTGGCTCTCCTGGGGTAGGGAAGAGCCAAGGACAGATGTCTGCTGGCATGACAGTTACAGGACAGAGTTTCTCAGAGTTTTTGTGATTTAGAGTCTTGAGCTAATGTTGGGCAACAGCTCCTCCTCTAGCTCCTTCCATGAGCTCCTGCAGACCTTTAGGACCACCTTAAAGATGACATTCCCATTCCAGTAACTAACATTCTCTTGAATGGGATCTGAGTCAGATATGCTGTGAACTTGCCTTATTTCCACTTTAGGGGGATTATTATTTCAAATAAGTACTTAATTATCTAGCATCTCTTTTCCCATTTATCAAATGAGGGCTTTTTATAGTGGAAACCTCTCAGATAAACTTGCCTATTATAAAAATTAGATTTTTGTCAGCATTTACATAGTGACTGCCACCACAGAAGATCTGTAGTTGTTTTAATTGCTCATATTTGAAGTTCTACCTATTATTAATATAACATTATATTTCAGTCATATATCTTATCCAACATTCCAAACATTCCACAAGATATTCTACTAAAGGTAATTATAGAGCCATAATCAATGTGCTTGGAAACCAAGTTTATTAGCTATTTAATCAGAGTCATTGATTCATTTTGTAGAACAGGACTTTTTAGTTTTAGTCTGCTTTTTGGTTGGTTGATAGTATTGTACCTATAACTGTAATTTTTGGAATGATACCGATATTGACAAAGGAGCACCAATAAATATTATATCATTTAGTAATTCAGCTTTACATCCTTGATATGATTGATATCTCAAATCAGGGGAAAATCACAATAAGAGGGTGAATTATTAATATATGAAAGTGTTGGAAAAATAAGATTTAAGATAATTACTATGTTTTATAAAGTAAAAAGAAACAATAGAAATTCACACCTCTTGATTACCTTGGTACCTGGAGAAACACAATGCTGCAAGACCATCTTAACATCACCTCTTGTTAGCTTTGGAATCTGCTTTCTGCTTACACTGGATGAAGTTTGTGACTGACAGTGTGTTAACTTCAAGTCATGTCTTGAGTCTTGCAAAGGTTATGGTGAGGCCTATTTCTTTTTGTCTCCTCCGTGAGGTGATTTGGTAGATACAATTGGCCTACCTTGAGGTAGAATTGATTTATAATAGTCCTTGTTATTTAAAGATAAGTTGTTTGGGAAAAAAACCATGAAAGTGAATCCACATATAAGAGAGACCAAACTTGCAGAGTGGGAGAGGGGGGAAAGTTTGATTGGGGCATTATCTTAGTAAAATGAAAATTGATATTACTTGTTTGTTTTATCTAATATGTAGCAGAATCTGGGTTTTAATTTCTGTTAATAATTTGAGTCTCAGAAGGTGTGAATCAAATGCTGAATCTTTTTATTTTTTAGAGAAAGCATACATTTTATGACAAAATTGTATAATAAAACAATGTGATATTCTTCATTGCACATCTGACTTTCATAGTAGTTTTAAAGTTTGCTTAAAGAATATTTAAATGCTTCATTAATTTTCTCAAGAAACTCCTTCGATGTTGAAACCATTCTTTTATGAAATACCCATCTACTTGTTCTGCTCGTCTGTACTCTTTCTTGCACTGTAAATGGGCGTAGCTCTGTTAGGCCTTTTTGTGTCAATGCCACCTAGTCTACAGGGAGGAAGTTTCAAGGCCTCTTTCATCTCTCATCTTTCCCCAGATTATGGTTTCCTCTCAGCGGTTTGTGTTTTTCTGATGTTGACATTCAACCTTTAGTGGACAAGGTGAATGAGATAGCCCCTGCTGTTAAGCAGGGAGAGCTGATAATGGGGTCAGATAATCAGTGAATGGTTTCCTATTACAATGATTTCTGCCACCTCATAGCTGCAAAGCAGCAGCAGTGGACCCTTATGTAACTTATATTGAAATAACTTCTTGACACAAAAAGGATTTGCCCTTTCATATAGTCCAGATATAATTTAGCAGTATTATTTCTATTGCGTTTTTTTTGAGAAGAGATTTGTTTTATTATTGCAGTTCTTCATAAATTATGATTTTAATGTTTAAGAAACATTGGAACTTAGGAAAGAAACCATGAAATAAATACACATGCTTCTGATGGCCTTTTCTGGCTCCTGGTCATTTTCTGAAAGTATACCTTGGCACCTAACAGGTGTCCACTCATGAAATTTATCATGGTTCTACATTAGACTCTGTAATGGTGCTTTGAAATTTAATATTTTTCATGTATCCTGACCACTTAATTTATTGGCAGCCAATTATATACTTCAAATTCTAGATTAAAATTTATTCAATTTAACAATTTAGATTCTGAATTGTTATTTCGTTGCTGAATCTTGTAATATGAGGCATACACAAGAAGAGATGCTGTTGGTGAGCAGTGGTGCCAAGTTGGGCTTCTCTTGAGTCCCAGTCTGTGACTAAGGTCATTGTTCGCTTTACTCATTCAGACTGATCTCAAGCATATTGGAAGGTGATATTTAAATGGTGTACTTCATAAACTCAACAAAGAAAATTGCTGGAGAATGACTGAAGCCTGAAACCACAACAAGGAATGAATTCTCTAATTAATGATAAACATACATAATTATAAACACACACAGCCATCCCTGATACCCATCACTGTTCACTCATGCCAATTCTCACTTTATTAATATTCTATTCTTGCAGTGATCACAGTGCATTTAATTGTGCTCACATTTCTGTTTCTTCCACTAGTGTATTTGCTTCTTGGGAGTAGGGGTCATGTCTCAAGCTCTGGGTCTCCAGCGTCTAAGACGGTGTCTGATACATAGTGGCCTGAATGGTAGTTAAATGCAGATATAATTACATTGTAGTTATGTGTTCATTGTTAGTGGCTTCTTACTGTTTTTGGATACTCCTGGCTCTTTTGCTGAATGGCAGTGATTCTGACATGGTTCTATTTAGAGTCCAATATTTGTTTCATTATTCTGCTACCTTGATGTTCTCTAATAATCTTTAGCATCCTATTCTGGTTTATGGTTCATAAATATACAAATACACTTTGTGAGGTTTTTTTTTTCACTTCTTTGTTATTAGAGTTGAACACCCTGGAATTTGTTCAAAATTCAGTCATTGTAAAGTACTTGTAAAATGCAGATACTGTTTCTCTTGTCTCATGAGCATATATGGGAGAGCTTCTCTCAGTGTATTTCACCCTTTGCACTCTGGGGATGGTGGTGATGAAGAGGAATAAGACAGGTGCACAGCTTGGGGTAGAAAGAGAGAAGCTTTTGGAATGAGATGGGCCTCGATAAGTAGGTTTTCCACCACGGTCACACATATTTATTTATGATTACTTCCTACCTTGAACTGTTGTCTGCCTTCCTTTTCTGATCTAATGAAAGCAGTCAGGATTACAATTATCCATGTAACTTCCTAGTTGGGGTTTTACTGTATTTAATTCTATATATGTAATTTATTGCAAACAAACTCTCTGATTTTACATAATCAATTTAGATTCCTAAATGAAAATGTGCATTCATTCTAGATGATCAAAGTACATTACGTTGGTTATATTTTAAAGGACTTCTAAAAGATAGCAGGGCTCTGAATTATATAGGGTAAAACATTATTTAAAAGTATCTGCATTACATATGCACATATATATATATATATATATCTCAGTATAGATAATGGCTTTGGGGCTGTTCAAAATTAATGATTTATGCAAAGCTTTCTTACTTTTAAAAGTAATTCTTTTATACCTAACCTCTCAAATGCTGGTTTTGACTCTGATATATCAGCACACTGTTCAAGTAGTTTATTATTTTCATAGGCAGTATTTTTTTCATGGTCACAGTTTTTTCACTGTACAACAGTCTGCTTCCTCTAATGTATGCATGGTGACCCATGAAACAGTTTACAAAGCTGACTTAATTCAGTAAACCTTGTTTTTCTAAAACTTTAGGAGTAGGAAGACCAGATGCTAGAGATTTATACCAGGAAAAAATATTTAACACATTGTCTGGCAGGTTGTAGAAATGTTAAAAACCCAAATTTAGTATTCATTTAGATATGTGTTTATTATACATGGTTGTTCAATGACTACATATGTATTTGTGAAAAATATACATATTTAAAAATTAACTCCAGTGTTTAAAATGAAGATAAAATACTATCCAGGTAAAGTCACATTAGGCAGATTTAAATAAGTATTCAGTGATGATGACATACACCAGGGAGATGAAAGACATGGAAGTGTGCTGTGACCACGTGACATGCGATCTCACCTCTTCTGTCCTGGGCATGGGGAAGCAGCAGGGACTGCCTCAGGCAGAGACCTGAGCTCACCTTCATCTCCCCCTTAGTATGGTGCTGCATTAAACATTTGTGCACCTGAGCTCAGGCAATCAAGCCTCCGTAGCAGTGTTGCTAAAAGTGTTGATGGAAAACCACATGCATCAGGACCTGTGGGATCATCTGGGACCTACCCCAGATTTACTGAATTTCAATCTGAGGGTGGTTCCAACTAGCCCATCAGGTGTGTCTTCCACACTCCGTAATTTGAGAACGATTGTCCTAGGAGCTTCGATCTCTTCTGGTGATCTGCTTGGCTTGATTTCCTAGCTCATTCATCTGATATTCTCCTTATAATAGACCTTAGCACTCCTGGCACTTACCTAGCAATATAATGCTTGTAGCCATATCTTATTTCAGTTTCTCTGTGAATTTTGTAGCTTGGCTTTTTTACCCAACCCCAGAAACTTCAGGAAGTGAAAAAAATGCACATAATTTTCAAAATATCATAAACTTTATATATTTCAAAGCTTATATATATATACATACATATATGTATATGTATGTATACTGAGAAAGGTAGATTTTAGCATTTAAGTGAGGGGAAATATGCATGTAACTTCCTAATTGGGGTTTTACTGTATTTAATTTGATACATGTAATTTATTGCAAACAAACTCTCTGATTTTACATAATCAATTTAGATTCCTAAATGAAAATGTGCATTCATTCTAGATGATCAAAGTACATTACTTTGGTTATATTTTAAAGGACTTCTAAAAGATGGCAGGGCTCTGAATTATATAGGGTAAAACATTATTTAAAAGTATCTGCATTACATATGCACATATATATCTTACAGTATATATAGTGGCCTTATCGTAAACTAACAAATTATCTTCCTGCCTTGGCTTTTATGGGCTACTGTAAGAAATAGTCTAAAATAAAGCATTTTGTACCTTTGTACAGTTGCTATTAATAAAGCCACTTTCCACAATGTTGTGTAGGTCCCTTGTGCAGCAATGTGATGTTTCTTTTTTTTATATTTTAAATACTATTTTACCTTAGCTTTTTTTCCAAGGTAGGGGTGGTATTCACTATAAATAAGAAATCATTGCCACTGGAATTGGGATTTATATTCACATTTGGTGACAGTTTTTGCTTAATTATCACACAACAAAGTATATGTAGTTGTGTAAATGTCTGACAGATTTCCATATATATACCTACCCTTATGAAAAAGAAGAGAGGGAAATATCTAAATTTTAAATGTATTTGTAGTATACATACAATAGCAATGTATTAATTAACTTCCCTTTAGGAAGTTTCTTATTATAGTTATGAGTTGTCATTTTAGCTTAAATTTTTTATAATTGACCAGAAAAATAGTATCAATTATTGTGGAAATGTGAAATTTAAAATTAATGTTCTGAGTGTTAAATACTAAAAATACTAAGCTTAAAAAGAATCAGAAATTTATCCCCAGATTTGAAGAGATTAGACATATTTAGAACTGAAATGTTCTTGTAAATAAAGCACACTTAACAGATCTCTGCTAAAAATTTTTTTTAAAAACTCCAACTCAGTGTGTTAGTTTTGATAGTTTAAGTTGTAGAAACAAATAGACTACAGTATTTACAATGGCTCAAAATAGACATCTATGCTCAGTTTACACAGCAATCCAATGCCTGTGTTCTATTCAGTGGGCGGTTTTCCTCTGTGAATGAGTCAGGGACGTGGGCTCCCTCCTTCTCCTGGCTCCTCTGAACTTCCAGTGATTTGCACTTGTGTTAAGAATCAGTCTTGTTACTAAATCATGACTTTAATGGGCACTCAAGGCTGATTTAATGAACGTGTGTCTGTGTCGGCTTCTAATAAGTGTGGTGACAAGCTCTGTGAAAGGTTGCTCTCCTTAAATACATAGATTTTTTCTTTTATTTCTTTTCCTTTTCCTCTCTATCCTAAGGCTGGATCTACAAATTGAGTCCCACTAAAAATTAAACAGTTTCTTAAACTTTGCCGTGTGTCCGTGGATCTCATTTCCCATACCAGGGAAAGAGAGGAGGAAGAAGGGACTATGAAGAAGATTACTGTTATGAACCCGTTTGAAATCATTTCCTTTTTAAAGAACGTGGGTAACATGTATCATAGATGCTAATGTATGCAGACATATGTAAAATAGCTAAAAGAGGCCCAGAATTATTCAGCAGCTGTTGTATCGTCTGAGACTGACCACAAGGAGACTGGAAGGAGGAAGACCTACATTCCATGTATAAATATTTGTACTGCCTGAACTTTCATTCTGTCCATATATTGCATCTTCAAATAAAAGCAAATACGTTTTTAAGGAGAAAAAGATTTACACATGGAAGTTTCTATTAAGGAATCAAACCTTATTTCCATTTTTTTTCTGACTTAGGGGTCCAACATTACAGACACCTGCACTGAAATGCTCATGTGTGGAGTCTTATTGAAAATTTCTTCAGGGAATATTCAAGAACGGGTGTTTTTTCTTTTTGATAATCTTCTGGTGTATTGTAAAAGAAAACACAGGTAAGAGGATAAGCAGGTAACACTTCAGAAATCATTTGTCCATCTCACAGGTCCTGCCTTTTCCCCTGTGGGTTGGTCCTGGGAACTCAGCTCTTATCAGTAAACTTCCACATGCTCAGCCTATCCTATGACTGTTCTCTTCTTGTTCTCATAACACCTAACTGACATGTGACTGTCATTCGGTGACACTGCCTCCACAGAGCCTTCTGGAGGAAAGATATTTTTGGTTGTTGTTCCTAACCTGTCTGCCTCAGACCCTGTAGAACAGATAGGTGTGTCTTCCTGGTTTCCTAAGGCTGCTTCCCAGCCACTTCCTCCTCTTCCTTTAAGAATCCCAGCACATGTGAAATCCATGCCATTACTCCTTCCTTTCTGGTAGCTTTCTTGGTTTATTTCCTTTTACAGAACACTTTATATCTCCCTGCCTCACACGAATTCAGGGGTTGCTTTAGCTTTCATACCATTCTTGTGTTTTCTTGGTCACCATTTTTGTTGTGTTCAAAATTCATACGGGTGATGTGTTCGGTCTTTGGACCCGAAAGCCTGAAGTTTCTTTACCGGCAATAATATCCTACTTCATTTTAACCGAGCCACCTGTCCTATGAGCATCTGTTTACTTTGTGAACACTAACAGTTATAAAAATTGAAATCTTGGTTGTAAGCATACCGCTCTGCTCCACTAAGCTGCTCATGTCAAAGTCACCATTGAGATGTTTTCCCAGTAAGTGGTCACTTTTCTGCTCAGTAAGGTTTTACTTGTTTTCTCAGCAGTATTTAGCTTAGTTATGCCCTGGCTGGTTTGGCTCAGTGGATTGAGCGTCGGCCTGCGAGCTAAGTGTCGCTGGTTCGATCTTCCAGTCAGGGCACATCAGAGAAGGAAAACTCTGATTCCAAAAAACCTCCGCTGCCTTGCGGCATACCTCTTCAGGGGAAAGGCTAAGGGAGTAAACCCCGACAGAAAATCCGGAGCCGGAGTCCCTAAGGCGGTTGGACGTTGTAGTCAACACCGGCAACTCCTGCGGCGCACCTAAAGCCAAGCTGTATTGACTCCGTCTTTCCCTTGGATCCTTCAGCTGCGAAGAGAGGGGGGGTCTGCTGCATGGGCAACAGCAGACCCTCCATATCACCCTGCCCAGGCTCTGTAGCTTCAGCTTCACTGGAGAGGACACTCCAGCGTCATCGCAAGATGTCGATTCAACACGGGAGGAGACAGATACCGTGTCACTCCCGAGTCGGACTGCACAACCATTCTCGGCGGTGCAGATAGACTCTTAAGAAGCTACACCATCGTCTCTCGAGACGGACGGCTGCCGAACGAACGATTTAGCTTAGTTGAGTACTTCTTCCTTCTTAAGACACGTATCTTTATTTTGTTAAAAAATACAGAGCACCAATTGTGGAGCAGTGAATGAGGACGTGTTGGATCCAGTTAGGAAACAACCACTGGCACCCAGAGAGCAGAAACTGGTAGAGTGGACTGGGGTAGATGAAGAGATGTGGGAAGATTTTTGTATGTTTTCAATTCAGAATCAATATGATTTCCTAATGGATTGGGTGTGGGAGGATGAGTGAAATGTAGGACCCAAGGTTAACTCCTATTTTGGGAATCAAGGAAATAATGGATAGGGAAAACTGGGAGAGGAGCAGTTTTAGAAGAGAAAACAAAAAATTTTGGCAGGGGATTTTTAATTTTTTCAATTATAGTTTACATTTATTATTATTTTGCATTAGTTTCAGGTGTACAGAATAGTAATTAGACTGTCATATACTTACAGAGTGTCCCCCCTGATATTTCCAATAGCCAACTATTGGCACCATGCATAGTTCTAACAGTATTAGTGACTATATTTTTTATGCTGTACTGTACATCCCATGAGGAAATCAAAACTTCTATTTCTTCCATGTTGCACTGGCTTTTCCTCCTTCCTAGTTGCTCTTCCTTGTGAGTTTTGCATGGCCAGGTTCTTCATGTCTTTAAGATCTCATTTAAATGTCACTTCCCCAGTAATAGCTTCCCTGACCACCCTATCCAAGGTAGCCTCCCAGCCACCTTATCAATATCTGCAAAGTGCATGCTGATATTTTCTCCATTATTTACTTGTTTATTTTCTGCCACCTTTAAAAGATTCGACTGTAAGATTCATGAGAATAAAGGTCTTGCTGCTTTTATATTACTGTTTCCCTGGAGACTGGAGGAGACCTGTTATATAATAGATACTCAAGAAATATTTGTTGAATAAGTAAATAAATAATTGAATGAATGAAACCCAAGAAAGTCCTTGGTATAGCTTAGCCATCATTAGTTTAAATGATGTTATGTATTAATGTAATTGATGTTATTGTTTTAAAGCATAATATAATTTTTTTTCTTCAGAAGGTACTTACTTGATAGGATGTTTTCTTGAACTTTTGGGAACATTTTTTGAAGGTTGATTAAGGAAAATAGTAAAGTTGTACTTTATTGGAAAATTTCCTGAGCCTTTATGTGCTTCTTAACTGCATCTGGGAAATATTGGTTTCAGTGAGGTGAAACGTGTACCTTGATAAAAGGAAACGGGTTAGGATTTGAGCCAGAATATTATTAAATTGTTGTCATCTTTGTCTTAATGAGATTTTTAAAAAATTGTCTTTACCACATGTGAAAATGAACTTGTTTATTTTTTCCTAGTATGTTCTTCTAAGTTCTTTGAGTTTGGCAGCAAGATTGAGATGAATAGAAATAGGATTTAGGAAGATGTAGAAAGAGATGTTAATTTTACTTGTATGTAACTCATTAAACACTGTAATGTGATTCAAGTTGTTTAGGTGTAATTATTTTTTTCTAGCTTTACTGAGATATAATTGAGAATAAAACTGTAAAGTATTTAGTGTTCAACATGATGATTTGATATACATAATGTGTTGTGAAAGGATTTCCCTCATTGAGTTAATTAACACATCCATCTAGGTGCAGTTACTAAAGGCATGCATTTGTGAATATCTTTATTTTATTAAAGTTGATCTCATTCTTATTTATATGTTCCTTTTGCAGAATATAGACTATACAAATGATAATATCATTTATGGTCTCATGGCTTTAATATATAAATAAGTTAAACAACAAGAAAGGTTTTATAAAATTAAAATCTTGCAGTTTAGCAAATATCCTTAACATATGTACAGCATGGACAGAATACTTAGTGATTAGAAATGGAAATCACCAAATAAACCTGTATGTCCATCCCTTCCTGAATGATGGTAGTGTGAATCCACCATCTGTTTCCTACATTTTAGTATACTTCATTTCCTTACTATGTGCTGTCTAAGCTCTAATGATCCTTCAGAAAGTATGAGTAAACTGAACCTTTCCCAAACTTCCGTAATGCTGTCATTGCAAGAACCAGAGACCTGTGCATTTATTTTAACTTTAGAGTTATATTTATTAAAGCCGAAAGTGCTAATTAGATATCCCAGCTCTCCATATTCCTAACACTATTAACCTTAAAGGAAACTAATATTTAAAAATAAATAATGTATTAAGTAGTACTTGATACATACAACATGACTGCTTAATTTGTCTTGTTTATGAACTTCATATATGAGATAGTATGTATTTAGTTGTAACTTCTATTTTGCTTAGAATATGCTTTTAAAACTATATAATCATGTGTGTAGCAATAGTTTATTCATCTTAACTGCTGCATAATATTCCACTGGTTATATCGTCGTCGTCGGCAGCCGTCCGTCTTGAGAGACGATGGTGTAGCTTCTTAAGAGTCTATCTGCACCGCCGAAAATGGCTGTGCAGTCCGACTCGGGAGTGACACGGTATCTGTCTCCTCCCGTGTTGAATCGACATCTTGTGATGGCGCTGGAGTGTCCTCTCCAGTGAAGCTGAAGCTACAGAGCCTGGGCAGGGTGATATGGAGGGTCTGCTGTTGCCCATGCAGCAGACCCCCCCTCTCTTCGCAGCTGAAGGATCCAAGGGAAAGACGGAGTCAATACAGCTTGGCTTCAGGTGCGCCGCAGGAGTTGCCGGTGTTGACTACAACGTCAAACCGCCTTAGGGACTCCGGCTCCGGATTTTCTGTCGGGGTTTACTCCCTTAGCCTTTCCCCTGAAGAGGTATGCCGCAAGGCAGCGGAGGTTTTTTGGAGTCAGAGTTTTCCTTCTCTGATGTGCCCTGACTGGAAGATCGAACCAGCGACACTTAGCTCGCAGGCCGACGCTCAATCCACTGAGCCAAACCAGCCAGGGCTTACTGGTTATATATAACACAATTTAATCACTAAAAATTTATTTATTCTTCTGTCCACACACTTGAGGGTTCTTTCCAGTTTTTCTGTTACTGTGAACATTCCTGTCCACTCATCCTAATGACTATTCAAACACATAATTAGGAAGGAAATAGTAGACTCAAGATATGCAAGTACTCAACATTACAATAGAGAGTAAAATAATTTTCAAAACATAGACTTTTTAATCTTTAAAATTCAAGAGCCATTTTCTGAAGGGATTGAAGATCTGTTTGAATTAAGTGTTACAGTACTGGTACATACTAGAATTTTGCATTGATTTTTATCATCTGCAGGTCAGGAGAAATATAAAAAGCTTATACAGAGTTAACTGCAGGATCACAAAGAAAATTAATACTTTGGAAAATAGGACACGATAATAGATTCCATGCCATGATCATTTGCCTGTGATTAAAACTACCATCAAGGATATTAAGCTTTTCAAAATATGATCAGTTTTAAGTATTATGTATCAACTTATAGGAAATTATTTTTTTGCAACACACCATGATACAATTTTGTACCTGAGAGAATATGTAGTTATTGGCATGTTAATGAGCTCGCGTTCTTTATCCTTAGCCTCCAATGATGCTGCCTTTTATAGTTACCTTGCTTGGGTACTGATTTATGGCATTTATCTGGGCTTATTAATGAGGGGAATTTAGAGGTTGCTTTCAGAACGAACATGAGAGGGCAAGATCATGAAGGCTTGGGGCTGACTGACCCTCAGTCAGATGAATTAATCAATTTAGTTAGTTTTCTTTACTGTTGATGAAGAACTATAAGTTTTGATGAGGGTTTAGACAGAGAGCAGGAATATACACTCTTTCCCATTGAAGGAAGTCAGGGACTGTGAAGGCACCTTGTGAAATTCCTTGCATCTACCTTCCACTCCATAGCAGCTTTCTAACTACAAAGGAGAAGAAGAGAGAGAACACTAACTTTTGCTAGGTGTGTCTGTATTACACAATAAATGAATAATGACTTCAGCATATTAAATTGTTAGCCAGACTCTGTCAATAAGTCAACCTGAATAGGTCAAGTCAATTGAAATCTCTTGAATGACTAGGTAATCTTTAATCCTCTTGAATCATTCCTTACAAATTTTCCTTTTAAATTTAATTGAAAGGACTCAGTTTTTAAAACAATCTCTTCTGAATGTTTAGTGATTCAACTATAAACATACATAATAACCTAATTTATTATTACAGATGTTCATCTGTAAATCTGGATTTTTAAAATACTTTGTATTACATACATTAAAGACCTGTACTGGATCCATTAAACACAAAGTTTTGGAATGTTTTGGATTATTTGGAAGATAAACAAACTCTTTATGAAGAATTACAAATGTATTAAGAGACTTACTCAACAAGTACACAGTTATCATACCATATAAATAATATAGGAAAATATTTTCAATTGGATAATGCTTAAGAACCAGCAGGTTAATTTCTTTACAGAGGGATCATAAGAACTAACTGAATTTTATCAGGGAATTACCAGCTACTAACTGAAAAATGAGAAATGAAGGTGAAAGAAATAAAATGAAATTTTAACCAACTATTAGTGTCTGTCAGAGTTTGATTTGGCACCACTGATATCCTGTATTGAGCAAAAGCACATATTTACTCTTCCGCTTATATATCTTCTTGAGCCCAGAGCTTTAGTTTATTTAAAAAACTAGAAATAAGTCATACCTCATAAAGCAACCAGTACTGTTATGAATGGGAGAACACAAGTAAAAAACACCAAGAGTCTAACATTTGATATCATTGCTTAAATTGGTATGTCTTTTTCAAAGATTTGCTTAAATTATATTGCTTCAATATTGTTTTCAATTAAATAGAGTAATGATGATTTTGTGATTTCATTTCTTTATCAGACGGTTGAAGAATAGCAAGTCATCTACAGATGGACATCGATACCTTTTCCGTGGCCGGATCAACACAGAGGTGATGGAAGTGGAGAATGTGGATGATGGCACAGGTGAGTGATTAGATTTACAATGAAAGGCTGATGGGAAACTCCTTCGTAAGACAGACTTCTCTCTAGAATAATTCACGTGCAGCGCATTAGAGCTTAGAAGTACTTTGTTAGGTAGAGCAGTCAGAGGAAAAAGGTGAAAGGAAGAGTACTGTTGTCATAATGGGAATTTATATTTGGCTGAAACACCCTAACATTAAACACAAAGATAGAAATATCATACTCGTAGGAACTCATAATTCCTAGGCTAGGGAGTGTGAATACACAAAATAATGTAGTGAATCAGTTGATTTTCTTTAAGTTATGCTGTGTGTTATGTATGTGACATTGTGTTTCTATAATATATTCAATGCAGAATATAACAAACTCTAGATTTATTTGAACTATACAGCCATTATTAATTTAAACAGGTTGTCAATTTATACGAGAAAGTTGTGGATGGATGTGGTTTGTGTAATTTTAAGTGTCACTTTAAGTTCTTTATTTCACAAAGATAGTAAACTTTTGCTCTGTAGATTTGAAGGTTTGGACTTTTTCAAGTTAGTTCATAAAATCATGGTTTGTCACAAATATTAAGTAAAATGAAATTAAGATAAATTATTTACTATTTGAAAAAAAAGTTGTGTATAAGTGCTTAGTGAATTGAATCATTCTTTTTCCAATGATTTTAATTAGAAGGTATGTTTCTAAGAGAAAAGACAGATAATATAAAATATATTAATTGTTGATAACTGATTTTCATTCCCACGTAGAGAAATGTCTTTTTAATACTCAATTTAAACATGGGGTTGGGGCACAGGTCAGCACCCCCATTCGTACCTTTGTTGTCATCCTTGGGTCTCACAGAGGAGAAGAATGTTATTAATCTGTCAGGAACACAGGTTTTCAAATCCTCACCCATGTGCCATTTCTCTGTCTTATTGTTAGCGTTCTATCAAATCATCCAGTACTTAAAATAATGAACTGTGGTTGTAGCAGGTATGGGAAAAAAGACATGCAGTGAGCAAAATTTAAGTGATTCCTGAGACAGGGCACTTACTTGGGAACAAGTCATGCTGTGAAGATGATCCTCATTGGCTGATGTTGGGATAAAGGTCTAGAGCTGTCAGTCAGCAGCAACAGGGAGAAATCTCACACTTCATCCCTTTATGCCCAGCAGACCTTAGTATAGTTGCAAAGACTCCCATGATCACATGTGGGACCTAACAGGTTATCTTGTCATGAGAGGATGTGCACATTAGCTTTGATAAGGTGACAGTAACTCATTTTAAAGCTTTCTAAGGAGACTGTCTAGTGACACTTAGAATGCTCCCTGTCTAAAATGTGAACAGATCTCTTGCTTCAGTAACATGAATGCTCAAGGGAATATCCACGAGCCCACATTCTACTCCAGGGGGAAGTGGGATAGGAGAGGGCGTGCTCAAATCTCCACGCTGTTGCTTTAGTGCTCTCTGTGTTTTCTTCCCTTTTTTCCTTGGGGGCAGAGCTCCTGTGTCTCACTTCCTTCCTTCTCCCTCAGATGATGTGGTTGTCGGCATTTGTGCCATCTACCCTGGTTGCCTAAGTGAATTTTGTATTGATTACTTGGTTGCTGTGCTCATGGAAACTGGAACACTAGATAAAGACATGTGAGAATCCAGGACCTTGGAGGGCATAAAATGCTGTCCTCTATGCACCTGCGTCAGATGTAGGGGAGTGGGAGCCTGTGAGGGCTGATGTCGGAAATGGTCCATTACTGAGCACTAACTGCATCATTTTGTTAATTTTTTTGTCCTTCAACACATACATATAAAGCAAAGGTAATGTGAAGAATTTACTGGTTTTGGAACTTTTGTGAATTGAATGATTGCATTGCTATAATATTGTATATAACATTTGCTTATTCACTTTTGCCCATTATTTTCCAGCTGACTTCCATAGCAGCGGACACATTGTGGTTAATGGATGGAAGATACATAACACAGCAAAAAACAAATGGTTTGTGTGTATGGCAAAAACACCTGAAGAGAAACATGAATGGTTAGAAGCCATTTTGAAAGAAAGAGAAAGACGAAAAAGTGGGTATATGAATTGGGCACTGTTATACTTTGTGAAGATTCTAACTTAGCAGAAAAGCAACAATGGGTGAAAGTTATGAGAAAGTAAAAAGATATATAACATTCACTTGAGTTTTCTATGTGATGTAAGCCCTGTACTTAAATATCTTCTGAACGCTTTCAACAGTTACTAAAATAAAAGATAAGAATGACCTTATGTAGTTAGCAAAATAATTGTATTGTGACTGGCAGTTTCTTTCAGGTGATGTCTCAGTCCATTCAGGCTCCTATAACAAACTACCATAGACTGGGTGGCTTATAAACAACAGACATTTATTTTTCACAGTTCTGGAGGCTGGGAAGTACAAGACCATGACACCCACAGAGTCTCTGTTCTGTGACAGGCCACTTCCTCATATAAGACCTTTTTGCTATAACCTCACCAGGTGGAAGAAGTGAGAGGGATTGCTGTAGAGCCTCTTTTATAAGGACACTTAACACATTCATGAGGGTTCCATTCTCATGACCTAATCACCTCCCAGAGGCTCCTACTATCATCTCATTGAGATTAGGTTTCAACATATGAATTTCAACATTCAATCTATAGCAAATAGTTTCACTAGCTTTACAATTTGTTCAGTTTTCTTTGCATTCTATTCTAAAGCACCATCACTGAGTTTTCCTTTAAGAGACAAACTTCAATAATATGCAGTGTTGTAGGGTCTCCAACAATTGTTCTCTGTATAATAATAGTCCACTGAAAATTCTTAGGCCAAATATGTTAGTGTCCTCATTACTGAATGAGGCACTTTGGATATATATTAACTTTTTAAACATGTTATATTATATTCAATATAATGTCTTATAACCCAATAAGGAGCTAGTTCACATTAGGTGGCCTAGCTCAAATTTGCTTCATGTTTTTAGCAAGATTTACAGGAGGTATTTGGTCTGGCAATACTTAATTGTATAAAGTTTGTCTGCAAGTAATCATACTTCTGTAATTCAGCTAGGAAATAGAAATGCTTGTCTAACTACTAGTTTATCAAATAATTGATAATAAACATGACAGTGTTTAGTTCTTTTCCCAGAGATCTAGGAATAAAACATTTCATTGGTGACAAAATTTTAGAACACAAAGAGCCCTTTCTATCTTCAGATATATTCCCTTGAAGAAGGAACAAATTTTATACCTTAATTAAAATATTCATAGTACACAGTGGTGTCAGAATTTCCAAATATTTACTCCTGTTGATATTAGATGAAGAACCAGATAGCAGTTTTTAAGACAAAGATTATGAATGCATAACTGACTCCTAAATTATGTTGAATCAAGCAATTAATCCAAGTATATCAAATTGTTTAAAAGATAAATTGGATTTTTTATCACATTGAAGCTTTATTTTTTTCAGAATGACTATGCATGTAGCTATATCCAAGAACCCCAAAAAGGGTGGAGGAGGGGAGAAAGAATGAAGGAAGGAGAGAAAACACATTCTATGAGTCTGTGTATGTTAATAGGCTCAGTTCTTAATGGATTATTCACTATTACTGGCAAATGTTAATTGCTTCTGCATTGTAAAAAACAAATGCTAGTAAGACATTTTATAACTAGAAGACTAAAATACTTCAAGTATTACTTCTTCTTCTGCAACGGTTCTTCATGAAAATCTCACTAATTCAGGGTCTGTGTTCCAAGGATTTCTGAGTTGGCCCTGGTCTCCTATAAACTGAATTCCTTGCCTGGGTCACCAGATAACTTCTGCTTCTACATTGCCAAGTTCTCAATCTTTATGTCTAGCCTTGTCCTCTCTCCTGAGCTTCATACGGATGTATTCCACTGACCCCTGGACTCCACACCTCAATGTCCAAAGTCAACATGCTCAGTTGCTGGGCTCCTCCTTACCTAAGCCCTTTGCCCACCCCGCCTCCCCACTCCCACTCAGTTGTCATGTCTAAAGCCTGCAAGGCGTGCTGATTTCTTCTCTTGCCTTCCTGCCTACATTTAACCTGGTGGTGTTTCCTCCCAATACCACCTCCTACATATTTCTCAACTTTGTTCCTATTACTATCTGTAGGGGCTTGAACTTGCCTGAACTTTTGCAGTTCCCTCCTAATAGTCTCTCTCTTTTTAAATTCTCTCCCTTTCAGCTTGTCCTCTGAACTTAGCTTCCAAGCAACAATACTGCTTTCCTGCACTACCCTGCCTTCTCCTTCTCTGGTTAAAATAGCCGGTTTCCCAATACCAAAGGAATGAAGGGCCTTGAACTGCAGTTGAATGAGGACCCTGTCTAAGTCACCAGCGTATCTCCTGTGCTCTCACCTAAACCCAGGGCCTCCTGTTGGTGCTGCTTCACCTCAGTTAGCTCTCACGACTCCTTGTTCCCTCTCTGAAAGTCCTGTTCATACCTGTGCATTCAAACAGTGCCCTTCCGCCAAGTCTTTCTGGCCATTTCTCAGATAACGGAGCTACTCTGAATGTGCCCCTATTGTATCACAGTTTTTCCTCTAAGGCTGCCTCAGGGGCCACCCAGTCCCGTTGTGCTGACCGAGTCCTGCAGAAGGGGTCTGTAGAGTGAGATTCAGCTGCTCTGCCTCCACTGGCCAACCCATGCATTTTTGGGGTGCATCATGCACAAAGGTGCCCAATGGCCCTGGGCATCTTGCCTCAACTATCTCCCTGGATCCCTTGAGCTTCCTGAAAACCAGGCCCCTATAATACAGAGCTCCGTAGCCCCAGCCCCAGCACATGGCAGACATGTAATAAATGTTTGTTTAATGATGAGTGAATGAAGAGACTTTTTCAGTTACCTGTCCTCTGTTTCGTTTTTGATAGGTTTAAAATTGGGAATGGAGCAAGACACCTGGGTAATGATCTCTGAACAGGGCGAGAAGCTTTATAAAATGATGTGCAAACAAGGAAATCTGATCAAAGACAGAAAAAGAAAACTGACTACGTTCCCTAAATGCTTTCTTGGAAGGTGCATATATTTTTAAAAAATATTTTCACTATCTCATGTGTTATTTTTCTTTAAAAAATTCTCCTAAGCATTTTTGAATATTTCTTTACTATCAACATTTCCTGGACCATAGTGGGTTGAGGGAATGGTCATAGAGCTGGGAACCATGACAAGAAAACTTAAAGCAATTATTCACTCATTCATGATGTCAATAATTTCTGATACACTGTGTTCCAAGGCCAAAGCAGAAGCTGGGCAGGCAGGCAGGTTTGCCTGTAAGGGACGGAATCTGGCAAGGATGTGAATACAGGGCCTGAAAGTCACAGAAAACTAGAGAACTGGAAAAACATAGTCTAAGCAGCCGATTAATTTAGAATTCTGACAGCTGGGCTCAGGCTGAAGGGCTATAGTCTGAGAAAGTGGGTCATGTAAGGGTCCAGGCACAGAGCAACAGGCAGGGAAGTGGCCTGGGTGTTTAGCATAGATGGCCCGTGTGTGTCCTTGGGTTTTTGAAGACAGCTGCACATGGGCAATCCTGCTGGGTTAAGCTGGCAGAGCCAAAGAGAAGGGCAATGCCTCAGATACCTAAAGGTAGGCCAGACTGTGGACTGGATTCTTCCTATACCTCATTTCTAATCCTTGAATACATACTTCTACTTTATAGAGTCAGAAACTGGGTATCAGGGAATTTAACAATCCCAAGTTCATACAGCTAGTGAATATGAATGTCAGTTCTATAAAAAGTAGGCTAGAATAGTAGTTCAAAGCCCAGACTTCACAATCAGACTATCTCCAGATCTGGCCCTGCCACTGGCTAGTTGAGATTTGGAAAAGTTAAATTCTTCTTTCCCCTCTAAAGATGATTTTCATAGTGCTTACCTGGAATACCTACCAGAGTGTATTATTAATTAGCTATGCAGACAGACAGAATCACCATGGGCTACACCAGCCCCTAGCCCCATGAGAAGAATTTAAGCCAGGAAACCCTGTACTTGCAGTGGGGGCAGCACAGCATCTCTTGTCTCTTCTTCGGTGGGCGTGGTCCTCATAGCAGGCCACTTGGCTGCCAACAGGCTTGTGTTGCTAGTATCACTAGTGTCCATAGTCCCCCAGGTGATGGCGCTTATGCAAGGGAGTGAGCACATGTGAGCCCACCTTAGCCTAGAAGCCCCATTTTACAAAGAAGATACTGTTTCCACTAACAACATCATGGGCATAGCTTCCAAGGTCCTCCCCACAAGGGCATGTCTACTTATAAGAGAACCACTTCAACTTCTGACTTTTCATCAGGTCTTATGAGTATGCAGTGTAGCCATTGGGGGCATTTTTACCATAATCCATACTGCCTGCTAATGCTCCTGACACCCTGCCTTCATCAGTTTTCTAGGGAAACAAAATCAGAAAGTTAATCCAGGGTAAAACTTGTCCTTATTGAAGGAGAGGGTGTCTTGTTAACCCTTTACCCACACTCTCTCTTCTAGCTGTAGTTCTAGTTAATTGCAATGAAAGGCAAAGTATTCCCCAGAGCACTTTATACATACAAGACTCAGTAAATGTTAGCTGTTATTATTTGTGTCCTTTTCCATAGTAGCACATTCCCTCTTGTGTCCATCATGACCTGCCCAGTTAGGAATTCATGGTCAAATTACCCCATGAAGTTACTTTTGGTTAGATTTTTTACAGCGCCCCTTTTTTGTCCATACTCCAATATATAGCAGTATTTGACATGTGCCGTTTCACTCATTTGAATTGGACACATTGGGGAATCTGGTGATGTCAGAACATAAAATTATGCTTTAGCTACATACCAGCCATCTCAACACATTCGTCAATCTGACACTTAATAAGTGTTCACAGTGTGCCAGGCCCAGTGCTATGTTCCTGACACTATCAGCTCATTTAATCTTGCGACAGCACAGTGAGGCTGCTATTATTTCTGTTATGGAGGAAAAACCTGAGGTTTACAGAGCTAGATGTACTAATTCAACATTGCATAGCTATTAGAAGCAGAGGCAGGATCCGAATCCAGGTTGTCTTATTATAAATTATGTGACCTTAGCTCCTATACTATATTTCACCTTACTTCTTTTATTTTCTTCCTTTTGGATGGTGCTTACTTAATAGAAGAATAGAAAGCACTTTAACAACTTCTGCCTTAAAATGTACTTGTTAGACTAGACATCATATTTAGAATTCCACGTTCCTTGGCTATTTGACTTAGGCTGTATGTGTTGCTGTTGGTTTTGAAATAAATGGAAACTAATTTCTCCATACTTTCTGTAGCTTTGCTTCTCTGGCCTCTGTGCAAAAATAAAACCAATCTAAAATATATTTATTAGTTTATGTAAAATGTAAAATGTTAGATTTTTATAACATATGCATGATAAAATTTTTATTGTAAATTGTCTCTTTATTTAGTATTCTTTTAATGATACCACATGGCCTTAAAAAATTTATTACTGAGCTGATACTGTCTCCCTAAGTATTATAAAATATCATCCTTCTTATCTACCATGTCTGGGCCTCCTCGCCCCCTCCCGAATGGCGAAAGATGAGAGCCGTAGCCCCGTGGCCTCTCAGCCATGGCAGCTGTGTGTGGTAGGCAGTTCTGATGGATGGCTTTGAGCTGCAGTATTCCTTATGGATGACAGTTTAGATATAGTGAGTTTACCAAGTCATTTAGGACTTGGAAAAAACAATTAGTAAAGCTTTTCTATGTCTTTAGTGTATATTAATTTTTTATTACTGCAAAATAAATTATCCGCATGCCCAGTGGCTTGAAACAGCACCCATTTATTAGCTTGTGGTTTTATATGGCAGAAGTCCAGGTGAGCAATCCTGGGTTTTCTGCTTAGGGTTTCATAATACCAAAATCAAGGTGTGGACTGGCCTGGGCCTCTTATCTTGAGACTCTGAGGAAGAATCCACTTCCAAGCACATTCAGGTTGTTGGGAGAATTCAGTCCTTCATTATTATAAGAATGAGGTTCCATTTTATGTTGGCTGTTGGCCAGGGCTACTCTCAGCTAGAAGCTGACTGCATTCCTTGTGACATGGCCCCTGTATCTTCATTCAAAGGCAGAAGTAGCACACTGAATCTTTCTTATGTTTTTACTTTTCCTCACTTCCTCTTGGGCCACCAGCTTCCAAAGCCTTAAAGGGTTCAAGTGATTGAGTTAGGCCCTGTGGGATAGTTTCCATATTTTAAGGTCAACTGACCTGGGATTTTTAGTACATACACAAAATCCATTGACAGGACTGTCTACATTAGTGTGCGATTAAAAACCAAGGGGTGGGATTCTTGATAGGGGGTGGGTAAACATCTTCAGAATTCTGTCTGCCATATGGGGCACACGGTTTTGTTTTGTTTGCCCTCTTAGAGTTTCTGACCCACTGGTCCTTTGTGCCTGGAAAACCACATTCAAGAGTCTATCTCTCTCAAAGTGTTCCCCCTGATATTACCAGTGCCCACCTCGCACCATACATAGTTATCACAATATTGACTATATTCCCTACACTGTACTTCGTAACTATGATTGTCTAACCACTATGCTATATACCTGAAACTAACATAACATAATATTGAAAGTAAACTATAATTGAAATATTTTAAAAAGTAGTTTATCTCTTATACTAAGTCATTATTACTCTATCTAGTTCTGTCCTTTAGCTACATTTAGGATCTGTTGTATACTCTTTAGTCCCAAATTTGCCTTATGTGGATAGTAACCTTATAATTGAAGCTACTTTAAAATTTCCCCTTTGTGTTTCTTAGAAGTCTCAATAAGTTAAATAGTTGTTAAGTACGGTTAAGGTTAGTCTGAATGTATGAACATGGGTTTTCTAGAAGAGTCCAATTTAAATAACTGTGGTCTTTATATATATGAAAAATGTATGCTGAAATACACTGAAAATATTCCTTTATATTTTGAGATTCTTTTCATAGCTGCTTGATGAATGCATGGCACAGATAGACTTCCTGGGGAAAAAAAAACTATTTAACCTTTTCATTGGATTTCTGCTGCAGTGAATTTGTGTCATGGCTGTTGGAAATTGGAGAGATTCACAGGCCTGAAGAAGGTGTTCACTTGGGACAAGCATTATTAGAAAATGGAATTATACACCATGGTAATTATTTTATTAATTACATATTTATTCTGTTTATCCATAGATTGCATGTATCTTAGTTCCATTGAATAGTCCAATTTATAATAATGTTCCACGTTATAGGGTGGTTAAGTCTTTTCAACATTTTTGAGTGACTACTATATGTAGAACTGTTTCAGGTTTAGGGTGATATATTTGCTAACTTTAAAATGAATAATTAGGGAGAGGGTGCTGGGCAGGGGGGAGCAAAGGGGAAAAATGGAACTATTGTGACAATATAATCAATAAAATGTAATAAAATTTTAAAAAATGAATAATTACAACACAGGCAAGAATCAGATATACAGGTAAGTGTGTGGCACTGTGGAGGAAGGGGATGGTATTTAGAAATGCTTCACGAGGGAAGTGAAATTAATGTTGGCCACTGTAGAATGAATAGGACTCTTGACAGAGACAGAGGGCAGAAAGATATCCCACCCTGGGGAATGATATATGGCACAGGAGTGGGGAAGTTAATGGTAGCCCCTCTTCAGGAACTAGCACAGTCCATGTGGCAAGACAATATACTTCCATGGTGAATATACTAGGGCAGGGGGCAGGGTGAGAAAGCTGGGTCAACACCTGATCTAGAAGATCTTAGCTCCCTGGCTGTAGTATCTCTGGCTGATTCTGGAGGTGAGAAGCTGATGGACCCCTTTAAGCAAAGCAGTGGTGAGAATTGATTTTAGAGCTACAAATACAGCAATTGGGAGCTTGGTGCAGACAGGTTTGAGACTGCATAGAGTCCTATATGTTGGGGGTCCAGTCCATCCCCAGGAGTGAAAGGACAAGGGTGTTGCCAGGGTGTTGGCGGTGGGCATGATGAAGGTGGCCCGTTGCAGAGATTCTGGTAATGCTGAAACAGTGTATTTGATAACTGGGTGAGGCACATGAAGAATGAAGGGCAACATCAAATATTCTGACCTTTCTAATTGGATGACAGAAAGAGCTAATTCAGGAGGAGGAACACATGGGGGAGAAAAACAAAGATGTGCTGTGGGTTAGACACGAGGCATCCGTGAAGAAGTGCTCAGCAGAAGTTAAAAATGTGTGTGTAAAGCTCCGGGTAAAGAGAGTGAGAGACAGATTTGGGAGTCATTTCAATGAGTTATTATCAGATTCCTTAGAACATCAATAAGAAATAAACAAAAAACAAGAAAGCAATGATAATGAGACTGAGAATAAAAGCTTGAAGAATGCCTAATGCAAAATATGGGAGAGGAGAAAAAGACTGGGAATTATGAATAAATATGGATGCTTGGCTATAGTATTTTGATGTTCATTTTCTTTCATAGAGTGAGTTGAAACTAACTAGATCCTCCCAATGTTTCCCCACTGCACTGGGTGCCCCTGATGCCATGTACCGTGTATCTAGCTAGGGATCCTCTGCCATTCCTTTCTCTCCCTCTTAAAAGAAAAAAAAATCAACAGCATAAGATTTTTTGTTTGGAAGAGATATCAGAATGGGAGAATTTCAGTCCTAATCAACTTACCTCCCCCATGTCAGACACCTCTCTTCTCCAACAATACAATTTTGAAAAGGAAGTGGTAGATAAATACGGGGTTAAAATGTATTTTGAATTTTCAAATGCAAGAATGGTTTGATTATTTAACTTATGAAAATTTAAACCATTTTGACAGTGATATTTATAAACTGATTAACTTTTTCTGAGAAATATAGCACTGAGTACTCTCTATTAATATTGTTCTGTTCACCACAGTTTGATTTTAGTGGCCTGTGCTATTACTATTTTCAGGATTTGACCAGTTATAATGTCAGATTTAGCATACAGAATTTTTGTCACTGGAAATAATATCCTTTTTAAGTGTTTAAAATTAACATATTCCCCAAACTGGGGATAAGAAAACATATGCAATTTCACATTAATAATTTTATTAGAGTGAAGAATATGAGCCACACACGCTACTTTCATTAGTATGTGGTTCCAGCTGCATTTCAGTGAAAATAGAATTTCTAAAATAAAGTTGAATGAACCATCTGTTTCAAGGAAAGCAAGTAAAAAAAAAAAGAGTAGAAAGTAGACTATTATTGCTGTTATTCACATTGCAAATACTGCTGAAAACGTCATCAAAGGCAAAGCCTTACTTACCAGGAATTCATGGATTGAAGCACATACATTTTCTCTGTGATATGCTGATAATATTCCTCTTGTCTGGAGCTACTGTTTATAAATGCTATGTGAGAATTCAGAGACTTCATTCATTATATCCATTGATGGGATGAAGTTGCTTGTATAAGCTCAAAAGAGCTGATAATTAAATTAAAAAAGAATTTGCAAGGTGGTTGTTAAACACATCTATTATTAAATTTTAAGTTATAGAAACACATAAGTACATAAATTATAAACAGAGATAATATATTCTTAAAACTCATCACTTCCTAATTATCTTAATATATTTCATTGTTAACTGTGGTCTTGGTGTTACTTATATCTATTATTTCTGTGTGAGGAAATACTAAATAACATATCACCACATGTCTAATTCTGTGTTCAGTAACTTTGTTTTAGAAGCTTGAAATTGTCCACTGTGAAAGTAGTTATATCACAGAAATTTGGTGAATGCTACAAATCAGAGCTGCCTCCCAGAGAGGCAGTTGTTCAACCTTTGCCAGTGCAGATTAACCCAAGATTAATTCTCAAAGTCACAGGAGTTTGCCTGATGGCTTAGCATCCCTTTTTGAGTTGGTGAAGTCACCACATGTTTTATTATGGCAAGAGAATTTGGGACCAACATTTTTTTGAATTTTGGAATATCAAGACAATGATTTATTTCTGTGAGTCTTAAGGGATAAAAATGGGAATTGGTAGATTGCATAGGAGAAATGAATAACATAAGATTTCAAAATATTTCTCTTGATTTTATTTTCACACATGCTTTTTAAAGATTTTTGGGCTTATTCTGGAAGAAGTATGCCAAAAGGCTGTGTTGTCTGTCTGTTTTCTTGGGAGGGGCTTAGTAATCATGTCTCAATGTAATGGCTATAAGCCGGAGAAGCCATGCACGTGGTTCTAATGGGTTGGGGTAAAATAGCTGAAACTTTGTGTGTGTGTTTTATAAGTCTTTTGGTTTTCCCCACCTGTATTCACCAAATGTAGTTCATGAGATTTAATCCTCACAGCTTTTTCTCCTCCTTCAACATTGTCAGCAAAAAGTAAAGGTCAGAGTCTTCCATCTAACCATGAAAATAGAACCCATTGCAATAAATTATCTCTTCTGCAAATGTTGCATTCTCTGTAAAGAGAACATTTTCATGAGCTTCCATTTGAGGTTTTTTTCTTTCTAGAGCAATCATTTAAAAAATTTTTTGACTCTTTGTAAAGTGATTTCTGGAAAAAAGAAAATTTGAGAGAAAGCTTAACAGGAGATTTTATGAATATGAGAATCTCATCCTAAGGATGCAAGTAAAGGATGACTACTCTCATTTTCCACTGAGAAAAAAAAATTAAATGACATGAAAGAAAAGCATTTCTCAGTGTAATAAAACTATTAAAAATTTGGAATTAGTTACATATTGAAATTATATAATCTGCTTTGGAGCTCTAAACACAAGATAAGTGCTCAAGATTGGTGTATGTGTGGTCTTGGCTTGATTACTGGGGTATAAAACAGATAAATGTTAAACCTCACTTCTAGGGCTGAGACTCAAAACATAACTTACTAATTAGAGTATCTGCTCTTTGAAGGGCTCTTTTTGCTCAATTTTGTGGCATTGGAAAGAAGTAGAAAACACAAACTCATATATTTATGTAAATATAAATACACTACACACAAATACATAGAATATGCTAGCTAAATGTTGCTAACTTGAATTTAGTTGTTAAGTCATTATATGAAAATGGTAAATATGTTATATAACCAAATCTTATTATGAAACTTATTGTCTAAATACTGGATTTGTATTACTGTGTCAGTAAAACAAAAGCTTTTGGTAAAACTGAAGTTTCGGTATTTGGGAATATTTCATAAATACACTTGTTTTTAGCTACCACTTTTTAGGTTGTCAATATTTTAATATATTGTTTTTATGTTCTTAGTTACTGATAAACATCAATTCAAACAAGAACAGATGTTATATAGGTTTCGCTATGATGATGGAACATTTTATCCAAGAAATGAGATGCAGGATGTGATTTCGAAGGTAACAGCTTCTACAACCTTTAATCGATAGCAGAATTCATGTACTTTAGCAAGATAAAATGCTATTGAGAGACTTAAAATTTCTTCTGGTACAGACAATTTTTAAATGACAAAGGTCTCAATTTCTTCTTGCTATTTCAAGAGTTCTAATATTAAATTTTTCTTATTCTCTTACCTAGTTCTCAATGGAAGTAATGTAATTGCTTCATTCAGAGTGTTATATCCATTGAAAGCTATTTTACATGTAGCAATAAGTGGTCATGATACATATATAAATAAAAACAATACAGATATATAAATTTAATGTCATATAATTTTTCTTTGCACTCTTGACAAGATTTATTGACATACAGTGAGCCAGTAGTATGACATATTGCTGCATAAATAGATTTATTTTTTGTTTACATTATAACTTAATATTTTATATTTTAAGAACAATAATTTTAAAACTTTGTGTATATATGTCATATATGTATGACAAGTTCATAGCACAATTTAATCCTATTTTTAATTATTTAAGTCATTATTTTTAGAACTTACAACATACATATTATGTTATAATGTAACATTTAAATAACTTATATATAGGTTGAGATTGTATAATGATTCCAAAATGTCAACAGTGAATGAATATATTATTTCAAAATATCATTGATATGTTCTTTGAATGATCTTACTTGCTTTTGACATATCTTTATTTTACAATAGGGTGTAAGATTATATTGCCGTCTTCATAGTTTATTTACTCCAGTGATAAGGTGAGTATGGTTTCCAAGTTATGGAAAACTTATATGGAAATATTTATATTGCATATTAGGTAAATATTATCCAGTTGGAACATGTTGGTGTTTTATTTTTCCAAAAGTGAAAATTTTACTTTTAAAGATTATTTTAAGTAATAATTTATCCTAAAATATTCCTAAATTTTCTGAGGCTCTACTATATAGTTCCTTCCACTCTTTTTATTCTGATTTCTAAAGTTATTTGCCATTAATTCACAGTAAATTATTGACTTGATAATGAAATAATCCATATTCAGTTAATATTTAATAAATAATAGTTGATTGGGAGATTTAGATATTGTTTACTATAAATATTTACCATTATGATTACTTGTATATTAACTTTTAAATTAAATTGTGTAATCCAATTTTGAGTGTGTATTTTATTTAACAGTATATCCTTCTAATGGTTTTTATTCAAAGAAAAGACTTTATACTTGAAACTTAAGAATCACTTTGGAGTTAATAAATATAATCTAGTAATTTTATTCTCCATCATGATTTTTCATCTTAAGAGCTATGCCTTTTATTTTTAAAAGGAATTGGGATTAATTTTCAGTTTATCTCTTTAGAAAGAAAGGAGAAAACATTGAGTTTTATGTTATAATGATTTGAGATAGAAGAGACCATCCAGCAGTATTATTATGCTTTGTAATATACACTGATGTACAGTAACTGATAGAATGTCATGTTAAACTAATTTCAGATGGCCAGATATCATTCGGAGTTTATTGACAAACGTATTTTTCATACAAAAAATATGGATACACAATTTCCAAAATGCATAAAGAGGCTTTTCAATTGTGGCTATAGAATTCAAATGTTTGATGTACGGTGTTTCTAGTTTTCATTCTGGTTTCCAATTCCAAGGAAATACAGAGCTTAATTAAAAATAAAAACATTTCAGAAGCTTCTGTTTGAGTGTATTGGAATGCCCACTAATGTTTCATAGAGAACACACCGCAGTTATGGAGGATAAAATGGAATCTTACCCACTACTCTGAAAGTGTCCTGTTCACTTTCATAGGCAGGCTTCATAAACTAAAAAAGAGAAAAAGAACCAATATTTCTTCATTTTCTGGCACAGACACTCTGCAAATATTTTGAGTAATTTAATACTAAAAGATGTTTGTTTAACTCAATAGCAACTGGGTACTTAATTTTTTTTCCTGCTAAACTAATAGAAAACAATAATAGTTAAATTTTCGATGTCACTTGTGCAGATACTGAGTTTGTGTGTGAGAAAATGTGTTCTGAAAATATATTTTAGCCATATGGGATTTCTTATCAAGAAAGTTACACTTGGTAAGAGCTGATAAGAGAGAATTGTTCTTTGGCTAAAAACGACAATTGTTTATGAGTTGTCAAGGGAAATTTTATGGGAAAGAAACCATAAAACAGATGGAATGTATGATAGTTATACTTTTACTATGTATAAACTCAGATTGTGAAAAGAATTAATTGGGCGAAGAACCCATAAACCAACATGTGGTCTATAACAGGTTTACCTTTTCCTTCCTAATTTCTTCTTGGGTGATATGAGATATCAATAAGAAGATAGATTTTAAAAGATTAGAAATTTTTCTATTGATTACTGGCTAACCTAGTAATCATTTATTATTGAAATCTCAGAAATTTCAACCATATTTCAGGGAGCTCTTTATGAAAATGGATAAAATTATGTAAATATTAATTGTAAATCCCTGACCAAGGCTAGAGACCTCTGAACATAGCTAGTAATTATTCATTAGTTCAGTTTATTTACAATTTTTTTTTTAATGATTTGGAAAGATTGTCACGTTTTCATTCCCCTTTGCTCCAGGCCTGCAAACTCAGTGAAGTATAGATTTTTGCCTTCAGGGTCTATTTCTGTTCATGAGCACTTTATTGGGATCTGACTAAACTGAGTGATTTCTCAGATCTTGGAAGTCTACTGAAAGAAATCTGATGTGGAGATGGTTGATTACCTTGGTTCCCTAGGGATGTGATGTCACTGCAACAAAATGAATAATACAGTTCTCGGTGTATTTACCATAAGACAGGCCTACGGTCTTCCACTACAGCTGAGCTAAATGAAGTCTTTTAGAACAAGTACAACCTTCTTGGAGAAGTCAGGATTGAGAATTAAACTGGTTGCTTTCTTTTCTACATTTTGAGATGTTTTGTGGAACCTATCCTGACTTAAAGGGAAAAATTATATTTTATTGTTTTTTTTATTGTATTTTTACTAAATTATTAGCAGGTGACATAGCAGTAATAATCTATTTGCATATAAAAAATGTGAAGGAAGAAATGTCCTGTTTTGGTATCATTGTGGGTCTCTTCTAATGGTATGAGCTGATAAAGGTGTTTCCAGGTATTGTACAGGCCTTGTAAACCTCTCTTATTTGCACATAATGTGGACAATCAATTCGGATTACATTGAGTAAATGTTCCTTTTGCACATACTAAGTGAAATGTTGCCCTGTGCTCACTTATCTCCTTCCTTAATGTTTCTGGTTTCTTTTTTCTTTGTAGAGATAAAGATTACCATTTAAGGACCTACAAATCTGTAGTCATGGCCAACAAACTGATAGACTGGTTAATTGCACAGGTAAATAGACAAATTGAAGTTGCCAAGTTACATATATTGTTGATGAAAGTTTGAGCATGTGATTTAGGTATTTTTTTTAATCCCTACTTGCAGATGAGGCACAATGAAATAACTTGACCAGTCCATACAGCTAATATAAAGCAGAGTTAGAGTCTGAACCTACATAATTTATTTTACTTTGGAGTCTTCAGGCTTAATTTTTGTGCTATATTGTCTTTCAAAAAGATATTCCTGTTTTTAAATGATCAGAAATGATACTAGATCAAAAAATGAAGTGTAATTTGAATACCACTGGAAAGAAACAATGGACATATACCAATATTTTTTGTCTGTTTTGTTCACTAATTTGTTTTAAAGTATCTGTTTATTAGTCCTAGCAAGTTATCCTTATCTTCCTATGTCTTTTTCTCTGTTAGATATAATTGTGCTTTCTTACTATGAACTTTAATAACCATTTCCATACATTTTAAATAGGAAAGTGTAAAATTTGTTGTGATTTTATTCTGTTTCTTAGAATATAGGAGCTGGGAAAATGGTATTTGCCAATCAGGGCATCTCACCCATCATAATAGATATTCAAATATAAATTTATTTAAATGTTTTAGTATACTAGATCAACTAATAAATGATCAAATATTTTCTTTTGATTAAAGAAAAGACTAAGAAAAGTGATATCTACTTTGACAGAACATATTATTCTGGGAAAGGGGATATTGCTTGGTTGAAATATTGTCATTATGTTTGGGTGTTTGAGTCAATTTCATAAACAGTTTTACTGTTTTGTTATTTTAAAAAGTGGCCTACTTCATGTTACACATAAATAAAAAACATTTGATACTAATCATAAAAATCTTTATTTTTGATTCAGATATTAATGTTTAACTCACATTTGATTTATACACACACACACATTTTGAGATTTTTATTATTAATATTAATATCTGGACTATCCAAGACCACCTATTTTTGTATTTTATAGCACTTAAATTTATTCTATTTAGAAGTTAACATTTTTGATTAAACTAACAGTTACCTTTAGATAAAATCCTAATTCATACACACAATGTGTTTACTAGAGTCAGAGCCTTTTCTAACACTGTGGTCACTGTCTGTCTTTGGAGTTGGTTCTGTACCTGGAATTTCACATAGGAATTATAATGTAATAGAAGTCACATGAACTTGTACTGTATGTTGGTTACATGAGAAAACTGAGGAATATTTGTTTGAAGTAAAAGCTGATGGTGAATAAATATTTAAAGTTCTGACTCAGGAAGTTAATTATCATCTTTATTGTTTTCCTTTTGGCATTTTTACTTTCCAAGTGTGAGCATCAGATGAATAGAATAAGTTATTCAAAACCTGCTCCAAGTTGCAAGTGATTTTCTTCAGGTTTTCTTAGTGGTTTGTTATGACAGTATCTGTAGAAATTGCAGTGGACTGGGACTCGGTAACCTGGTGACTGATGACAGCTCTGTCAATAAGTAGTTATGCAAACTTGGACAAGGCACTTACTCTAGATTATATTTTCATATTTTCTGCTTACTGTATTAGCTATACATGTCATCTCTTCTCTGTCATATAAGTTTTATAATTCTGATATTGTAAAACTTACCCAAATATAATCATCAGACATAATTAGCTATTATTGCTTAGCTTCAGATTGGGAAAACATGAGCTAGCTTTGAGTATGAAAACAAAATAATGAACTGATAAGATAATGATAAATTAAAGTTCTAATTAAAGAGTAAAGGTCTCTTTCTACCAAGACTTTCATGATAATAAAGCAGCTAAATATCACAGGCTTAATTGATTTGGGTAACTTTAGAGGACAGAATAGAGAACTATTTCCAATATGCTAGTCTATATAATGTTTGGAATATATTCTATATCTGACAGCTTTTCTGTTCTTCTGCAATATATTATATGATGTCATCTTGGACAAAATGGTAACTGTTTTCTTCTAAATGCATTTTTCACTTGCTGTAGTGCTGATTCTGGTACAATGATATATAATAAATTATTCCATGAAGTCAACTCCTTATGTAGCATGTGCATTAATGTACTTCTAAAAAATTATTTAAATCATGTAAGTTGTGATTTGTTTATGGGCCAGTCATTGTTATAATTAAATAATGCTTTTCTTCCTTATAATCAAAGTCATGTCTGTTGTGCTCTTTTTAATTCTCGCCAGTTCTATGTGGCGCAGATAGGATGTTTAAAAGGCATATGGATACCAGCACACTTGCATATCAATTGAATAATAAACTAAATGTCAGTGATCATTAAACAAACTCTTACTGTAAGTTTAACAAGTGCTTTGATGATTAAAATAAAACAAACAGACAAAACAGGAAGTAGACATGGTTCCTGCCTGTGAGTCGTTTGGTATAATTGTTCTGTATCCCCTAAGACTTCACCCCACCATGTCTCCCCCAGGAAGTTTTGCCGAGTTCTCCACACTGGGCTCAGGGTCCCCTTCTGTGGTCCCAGTTTCCTGGATATATCTGTCTTAGCAAATACCATAATATATTGAAAGTGTCCTAACACACATGTTTCTAAGGGCAGACACCTATTTAACCTTTTTCCAAGTACCTAGTATAATGTCTCACTTGTACTTATTATAGACCACATTTAATTAATTAATTTATATTTTTATTTTAGGGTTTTTTAATATATTTATATTTAGAGAGAGGGGAAGGTGGGGAGAAAGAGAGGGACAGAAGCATTAATGTGTGGTTGTCTCTCACACTTCCCCAACTGGGGACCTGACCCACAACCCAGGCATGTGCCCTGACTGGGAATCAAACTGGCAACCCTTTGGTTTGCAGGCCAGTGCTCAATCCACTGAGCCACACCAGCCAGGGCTAGGTCACATTTTAAGTGGCTATATCCTTCACTATATTCAAATTTCTTGAGGACAGGGAAGTGTTTTATGTTTGAGCACTTTACTGTACTATCTCTAACACTTGACATACTATGTAGCAAAAAATATTAATATCTTTTGAAAAAATGCATGGAAGTTATATAACAGCTAGAAATTTTAAAGGACACAAATGCATTGTTTGAAGATATAGATTGTTAAGTGTTTTGTTAGTTAGCTGAAGGATTAGTGAAGGTAGGAGGTGTCACAGCATGAAGTGAATTGTCTTATTCCTTAATAGTCAGAGAGGTAGAATTTAAATGGGTGGAGGGTGAGAAGTGCATTGTAAGTATGAATAATTACATGAGTGAAAGCAAGGAGTGAAGCAAGCACAAAGTTCAGGCAACAGGAGGGCCCAACTTGACTAGAGCAAAAGGTGTGCACACTTGGAAAGTAAGGCTGGAGAGAGTGAAACCAGGATGCGAATGTCCTTGAAAGCCAGAAAGAACATTTTCATATGTTATGATTATTTAAAAAAAGCCTGTTTGAAGTTTTAAAACATGAAATTTCTGTGTAATAAAATTTAAATCTGTAACAACATATGTTGGAAAAGTTACCAAAAATTATGATAATCTTAGATGAAGAAGTACTAGAGTGTTGACATAGAAATGGAATAGACAGAGAGAAGAGAAGGTAGATTAGGTAGAGTACCTAGGTGCTAAAAGGACTGTGGAATAATGAGATACTATATGGAAAGCACTTCTTAAACTGTAAGACATACAACTCTAAGGTTATATACATATACATACATATACACTTACATATTCATATATATGAGTCCATACTTATATGAATAAAGTAGCTACCATGACAAGAGATTGCATTGGGCTTTCTTTTTGGGTTCAGTTATATGATCTGGTTATTTTTTTAGGTAAGATACTTTAAGAGAAGATTGAGTTTGCAGACTCAGTCAAAAAATTTACTCTAAGGGTCTTACCAGTCAGTCACCCTAGATTAGTAGATTTCTTCAGAGGTTTTTAAAGAGCGAGACCATTTGTTAGAAGGGAAGCGAGGGCTGAGATCATGCATAATGATTTACTTAGCTTTATTTAGTGTGATTTCAATATATAGGATATTTCCTTGATGCAAAATTGGGATACGGTATTGAAGAAATACAAGCAAATAATCATTTTTGGGAACAATAAATTTCAGGCACTTATACATTTTCATATTTAATAAAGTATGGTTTTACTCGAGAGATAATGTCAACAGAATATATTCTTATTACTAAGTGAATGTTTTATAAAAATTGGATATATTGTGGGCTTATGAAAGCAATGTATACCATAAAATGTAAATGACTTTGTTAGTTTAGTGCTGGGAATATCAATGGAGTAAAGATGCAAGCCTTCAGTTGCCTATTAACCTGTACAGTGCTTTTATGGTCAACAGGGGGATTGCCGTACCAGAGAAGAGGCAATGATATTTGGCATTGGACTCTGTGACAATGGATTTATGCACCATGGTAGGAATGTATATTCCGGAAGCTTACAGATATATTTTCTGTTTTGTTTTTGTTAGGACACTGGGAATATCTCTAGGTTCCAGTGAAGTAATTTAGAGACAGATCAGCAAGACTGTCTGGGCCTTGCCATGTGTCCATGTTGGGTCATCACATCTGTATTATTTCCCAGTTGCATGACTACTCTTCTATTTTTCTAGAATATAACTGATTCCAAAGAGCAAGGGCTTGAACTTATATGTTTTTAAGAAAATAGTTCACATACCTCTTTGAAACTATTTCAAATCAAACCCATGTTTTTGAATGCTAGTATATTTTAAAATGATTAAATGAGAGTATGTATAGTTACATATTTATTTTTCTTTTTATAAAAACTTTTAAAATTATATCAGAGAACAAAATGACAAATCTCTGAAAGAAATTTTTGGGGCTACTAATTAAATATTGATTTTCTTATTTGAAGACTTAATTATTTATAAAAATAATGAGTCTTAGTTGTTTCTCTCTGTAATACCTTAGAGATTTCATAAACTTAAACAACCCTTTTATTGCTTATATATATGCTTATAGACATTATTTAATAGCACTTGTCAAATATTTGGTACCTATTTGTCAATTACGTTCAAAAGGTTGGTACCATTTTTTAAAGAAGGAAGTACAGCTAAAGTTAGAGCGATTTTGAGAGCATCCTTGATTATTATGTATTTCTTTGGGAATCCCAATATATTCCACCATCTCTAGAGCACAATGTCAGTTGTGATATATAAATATTGATCCTAGAAGAGCAAACCATAGAATGGAAGAATGACATCATTATGGGGAATTGAAACTATAATATCAAGCTGAAAACAAGCAGTAATAAACAAGTAGTAATTTGATTTCAACACTTATTTTAAAATGTTGAGTTATAACAAAGGTTTTTCCTACAAAAGTCTCTGTCAGTAAAGCACAATCATTTCAAATCATGCCTGGCCTTCCTGATGTCTTCTTCTCTTACTCCTTTGAGACAGACTATTTTGGGGTGGAAAGCAGTAGTTAAAGCACCATATGAGGTTGAGAAGCTGCTTATGTCATGTAGACAAGACCTATCTCGATCTCACATATATTCTCATTTCTATCATCAGCTATGAATTGTGTTACCTTTTAATTTGTGGTCGATAATTTCATTTATTAACTTATATTGCCAGCCAGTCTTTCATCCAAAGAGCAATACATACAGTTACCTGGTCAATAATTACTATTTGGAACTCTGTAAAAATAATGAAATAAATAGCTATCATCTTTGATTGCTTACTACATGTCAAGTTATTTACATTATTACCCCATTTTAGTTTTGTACAACAGCATGAAGAAGACTTTATGGTCCTCATTTTACAGATGAGGAAACTGAAGTTCAAAGAGTTTCTGTAACTTTTCCAATGTTACAACCAGAATCAATCCCAGACCGGGAATTTAAACGCAGGTCTGTCTCGTTGTAAACACTTAAATTTCTGTTATGCTTGGGGGACCACTGCCTGCCCTTTAACTCCCTGGCTTAATAAATCAACCTGTTCCAAAAAAGTACTCTTCAAGGTACTAAGGAAAGATAAATGGAAATAGAAAAGATTTTTAGTATGTTTTGACTGCTTTCAGTATCTCACTGAATATAAATTATTTCTGTTGGTATTAACCCTTATTTTTAAAAAGGCTTATAAAACATAAACCTTGAATTTGAAGGAAAAGATTAATGTTTAGTTAAAAGGAAAATATGACCCTTGTAAAAATGGGGTTATTTGGAACTAATACTTTTAAACAGAAGAGAGCTAGGAATTAATGAAAAACTAAAATCACATTTCACCCAAAAGACTTATTTCTGGTTTCGAGTTTAGAACAAGGTGACTCAGTGAGAATTACACACACAAAGACAACACTTAATCCTTTGAAACTCCCCATAATTGTAGGGGATATTAAAAAACATACTTAAAATATTTACTGCAACTTCAAAACACTGCGGTTTTCTGTTTTGGATTGTATACGTTTTTTGATTCAATGTAATTTACTTAAATTCAGGTTTTAATTTGGAAAGTGAAAGACTTGGTTAAGTATAAAAGACTTAACATTGAAAAAATATGCCTTATATTAAAAATTCAAAAAATTTTAGTTAACAGTAAATTAAAGGAAACATTGACTTGAAATTACAGAAAGAAAAGGAAATTTATATAGATAATTGAATGTAACTTGTTCTAGGAATATCACATTGAGGCCATGGTACTGGTATTACTTTACTGAATGCCTATTGTTTTGGACAGAGTTTGATTTTTGGATTAATTGAAACAATTTGAATATATCTCTGTTTCCTTAGTCCTTGAAAAAAGTGAATTCAAAGATGAACCTCTACTTTTCCGTTTTTTTGCGGATGAGGAAATGGAAGGATCCAATATGAAACATCGACTTATGAAACATGATTTAAAAGTTGTGGAAAATGTTATAGCTAAATCATTATTGGTAAGTTTTTCATTACAAGTTTTCTTCTCAATTAGATACTAGCAGGAGATTAAAGAAGCATGTTTGATGGTGATGCATATCATTTCTTTCTGGTTGATTTGCAAACTTTTTCCTACCTGCTTTATTAATAATGTTAATATTTTGCATTTCAGATTAAATCCAATGAAGGCAGCTATGGTTTTGGGTTAGAAGACAAAAATAAAGTTCCAATAATTAAGCTGGTAGAAAAGGGGTCTAATGCTGAGGTAATGTAAATTAACATTTTTATTTAAATTTGTTGCCCATGATGTATACATATAAATTCTAAACTAATTGAAATCAGCCTCTAAGTATCTTTATTGAAAATAATGTTACTGAATAATCTTACTCTGAGGTTCTACCAGATAGTCTTGGGATCTGTGAGAGGAGCCCACGTCTGGGCGCCCAGGTGTAGGTGAGGGAGGGATTGGCGATATCTACAGCTGTGCACTTCTTGATCTCCTGGGAGGCCAAGTGGCTCATCCATGCAAACTGGGACTTCCCTGCTTACTAATTCTAACCTGGAACCCTGTGGAGACTACATAGGGTGGGACTGACTATATGATGTATGTCAGATGGTTCTTCCATTCATTTAAGGGCTGTCTCTTCTATTTTTTAAATCACTTTTGACTGTCATATAAATACAACCTCCATCAATAAAGCACATGCTTTGACTTATTTTCTAATTGGGTTAATACTGACTGATGTTTTCTCACCTCACCGGTTTTTTAAACCAGGAAATCTCCTGATCATTTATTTGTTCATTCATTCATAAGTATTTATTTGGCACCTATTATATGCTAGCTTCTAGGGCCCGGGAATATAGCAATGAACAAAATAGACAAAATTTCCCCTCCTTATATGAACTATTTTCCAGCGTTATATACCACGTTTATCGGAGTCAAAAGTATTCTCGCCTTGCTGCTTTAAAATGCTTAATCCCCCAGCAAACTTCTCAGTATTTACATCTTCAATAGCGTATGTGATAATGAATAAAACATGCTTTTAACTTGGAATCCATTTAGAGTTAGTAGTAAACTGTCACTCACCTAGTCAAACTCAAGTATGACAAAACTTAATGAAAAGCACATTAATGTCAAACCAAATAACTCTTGTCCACTCATACTCTGTTAGGGGACCTGGTCAAGAAATGACTGTTTTTAGTTATTTTCTGTGAAAAGGAAATGTTTCTCCCAGACATTTTCAGAGGATGTTCCTAGAGCACAGCTTCGTCTGACTATGTCCCAGATTAAATGCCTCCTCCCAGATTTCCATTGTTTATCTGGTACCTAAAAGAGAATATTGTTTATAGGCAGTAGGGTTGGTTAAGGAGAGCAGCGTGATTGACGTGGAGGGGGAATATCTTCTTTGTCATCTTTTCAGCATCTTGTAGTGTATGCTTGTTGGAGCACTCTTCCTTGAATTCTAGGCCATTTTTCTCTTCATGCCCTGGAGATAGTTACGCTTTCTCAGGCTAATGATGCATATTTGGTTGTCATTGATGTCTATGTTGAGATTGAAACTCTCTGAGTTAATTGGATGTAGATGGAAAAGATATTAAAAAAATAGACAAATAGACCTAGGGCTTGGTTATAGTTAAAAGGATGAAATATTTAAGAAGAACTATAAAATACAGCAGAAGAAAGGATCACAGGAGGAGTACAATGTTAAGTCATGGAGGGAGGAGGAAGAATTTAAGTAAAGATGGGTGATCAAATTTTAAAGTAGGTCAGAGAGAATAAATTTGTCATCTCACCCATAGTTCTGTTTTGTTAAGTTGTATAAAAATATTGCAGATGTGTTAAAATGTCAACATCTATAAGTTCTAAATATTTTCAGAGTCTAATTCTGGGAAAAAATAGATCCCTTATTAAAATATAATTTGACTTTTTTTATTTGCTATTTCTCTCTTAGATGGCTGGCATGGAAGTTGGGAAAAAAATTTTTGCTATTAATGGTGACCTAGTTTTTATGAGACCTTTCAATGAAGTGGATTGCTTCCTGAAATCATGCTTAAACAGCAGAAAACCTCTAAGAGTTCTTGTGAGCACAAAGCCAAGGGAGTAAGTTGTATAATTTGTGTGGGATTAAAAATAAATTATACATAGGTAAACAAAATAGAAAAGTTAACTAAGCAAATGTCTAGAATTAAGTATCTCATTGCTTGGAACATTTAAACCTCACCATCATCACTAATGCTGGTCTTTAAATGATGGGAAAATCTACATTGCTTATGACGATAAAATGTTCACTACTTAAATAAGGTAGTTTCAGCAGAAATAATACTTTCCTTTTTCTATCTAAATTTTCCTGTCTGGGTGGATTGAGTCTGCTATGAATGAAGAAAACTAATAGATAATAAAGAGTTGCATTCCTTCATGTTCAACTCCTAAGAATTTTAGGGGCTATGAGTTGATTTGAAACCATTTATATGATAATTAAACACTGATAGGAGATGGGCTCAAGATTGGGTGAAAGATATTTCCATGTGTGTGTGTACTTAGAAATAGATCCATTCTGTTAAAAAAGTATATTTGGGTATCTATCTGCCTACGATTAGAAAAAACTCATGTTTATTATAGGAAGTTTAGAGTACAGACTTTTCTAAAGGAAGATACTTTTCTTATAAACATAGCATACATAAGTAACAAATGATATTCTTTTGACATTCAGTGTTAGTTGAATTTTATAATAGTGGCACATATGCACAATCATATATTTATAAAATGTGATATGCTTTATGATTTTTTTAGAAAAAATTAGCAAGATATTATGGATATACTTGCAAGACATTGGCTTTTCTTCTCTAAATCATTGATTATCTCATGTTCTCTTATCAGGTTTCCATTTGTTTAACTGCTTAGGTAATCGAGGTAATGCATATAAAGCACTTATTATAATGTATTAATATAATATGATTATATCAAGACAACTATATTTAATTAATTAAATTTAGTGATCAGCAACTTCATTATTTTTAAGATAAATGAAAATTACCACTTCAAAAACAAAATGGTTTATTATAACTACTTATAGAAAGATTTTAAGTATATATAATATAGTGTTCTTCCATATATATGAGCCCTGGCTGGTTTGGCTCAGTGGATTGAGCGTCGGCCTGCGAGCTAAGTGTCGCTGGTTCGATCTTCCAGTCAGGGCACATCAGAGAAGGAAAACTCTGACTCCAAAAAACCTCCGCTGCCTTGCGGCATACCTCTTCAGGGGAAAGGCTAAGGGAGTAAACCCCGACAGAAAATCCGGAGCCGGAGTCCCTAAGGCGGTTTGACGTTGTAGTCAACACCGGCAACTCCTGCGGCGCACCTGAAGCCAAGCTGTATTGACTCCGTCTTTCCCTTGGGCCCTTCAGCTGTGAAGAGAGGGGGGGTCTGCTGCATGGGCAACAGCAGACCCTCCATATCACCCTGCCCAGGCTCTGTAGCTTCAGCTTCACTGGAGAGGACACTCCAGTGTCATCGTAAGATGTCAATTCAACACGGGAGGAGGCAAATACCGTGTCACTCCCGAGTTGGACTGCACAGCCATTCTCGGCGGTGCAGATAGACTCTTAAGAAGCTATACCATCGTCTCTCGAGACGGACGGCTGCCGCCGGGATATATATATACTGAGAAAAGCGAGGTGCCCTATTTATCTTAAGAGTTGAAATGCAGTATAATGGGCTAGATTCTATAGTAAGTTATCAAGGTAGATGTTTCTACTAACGGCTTATAAATGGGTTGGAAAGAGTGGGGCTCATTAAAGTTACTAATTTAGAAGGACACTAGCCTAGAGAGCAGCGAATAACCATAACAGTGTTGTTTCTCTAAAGCGTATTATGATCTATTGCTCCCCCTTTATCCAACCCTATCTAGGAAAAGGTAGGTAACCTAGTTGCCTACCTATGGACACTTTGAGAACATTTAACAGGAAAGGAATAAGGGAGTAGTATTTCTAAGCAATGATTAGTGGCCAAGAAGGCTTTCCCCATGGCCCTTTAACCCCTGATTGAACCCTATAAACACTGGTCCACTGATCACAGACATTTCAACAGGTAGAAGACTTCAAAACTAAATAGACTGGGCAAATCCTTAGTCCTAGAAGTAGTTGCTAGCTGAGCAGGGTTGGAACCTAGGTCTTTTGATTCTTCCCTTGGTTTTGTTGCACAGTAGCTAGAACCTGATATTTCTGGTCTGGGTTCAAGGCCCTCTTCCACCACTTGATTGCTAATTGTGTTGCTTCAACATCCTCATCCATAAAAAAATGGGGATGATGGGACTGCCTGTGTCACGGAGCTGCTAAGAACTCTAAGTAAATCTAGGTTTGTTAAGAGCTTAGTGACATGTTCAGCCCATTATTTGTATTTCAGTGATGTGATCTGTGATGTTTCCCTGTTCTCTCATTTCACTTTTTCCATTGCTTCTTTATTACATCAAGAACATATTTTACATTGTATTTTAAAACTCTTTTGATGATGGAGTACTTATCTTTTTCTGTTTCTCTTTCATTTGTTTGAAATTTATAACCTTTCCTTTATGTCCTCATTCTAGTATATGATTTTTATAAATCACTCATATTTTCTTGCAATAACTACTTCTAATTTATGAAGTATCTTGTTTGGGGAAAAAAGCAAGAAATGTGAAAGGTAAATAAAATGAAATTTTTCTTTTGAATATAGCTGTATTTTACAATAGATAACATCAAGGAATTTTTCAGCCACTCTGCAGCAGGAAACAAAGCATCTTTCTCCCATAAATCTAATTCTTGTTTTAATAGGCAACATAGTGTTCCCATCAGGAGAACATGTTTTCCCAATATTAGTTTATGAAGACAGTCCCCAAATTATGATCAAATGCATCTCATGGTGTTTTGTACAAATTTTGTTAAGAAAATTACAGTAATATTCTAGAAGATTAGAGTAGGGTCAGTCTTCTATAGCATTATTAGAAGGATAGAAAAACCTTGCTTAGAAAGGGATGAGAGGCCACTGTGACCTGAAAGCTCTAAGCTATTTCAACGAAATAAGTGAACTTTTATTGATAATATATAGAAGCATGAGCTACCTGTATTTTTTGTTTCATGCTAAGAAAATGTATTTATTCTTTCTTTCCTTAGTTATCTTCTATTTTCAAGTGTATCTTTGACAGACAATTGTAACAAGTTACTATTCAGAGAAAGCAGGTACAGCTTTATATATCAAAAATATGTAATTAAGGACAAAGGATAAATAAATTCTGTGACCTCCATCTCACCAATGTGCAGATAACTTCATGGTATATAACCTAATTTGAAATAATACTTTCAAGGTTGCCTGGAACAGACAATATGCATTTCTATCACCAAATATCTGAATGCGTGCTTACCTTATATCTTAGGTCACGGTGCCAGCTGCCTTCAGGACTAAATGCTCTATCTGGTTTATCAAGTGTTCTAGGCACTGTGTTGCTTAAATTACTCCAACAGCTATTTCAGAAATTGCAAATAAGAGCTGCTGTGTCCAACTTGAGATTCTATCGTGCCTTTGAAGTGCTGCTGCATTTATTTTGTGATTCACTCATCAGCTTTTGGAAGACACTTTTGTTTTGTGGGCATCAGGGGCTATCCATCAACATTTATTGCATTGTATTCATTTGTCTTTGCTCTCCACTGCAATTTATTGTACTCATTATTACTGTTATGAGCTTCCAACTTATCTCCTGTTCTCTGCTTTTCATTGTCATTATCTGATTTCTAGCTTCCTTCTCTGGAGTAGCTCATTTGTTAGTGCCAAATCCGACATCCCTCACCGATTTGCCATGACAGCCTACTCAAGTTCTCTATCCCTTTATCTTCTATTCCATGTGGATACATGCAAGTTCACCTTTTTTTACTTATGCAGGTTCACCTTTTGATGTGTTATTCTTTTGAAATTCCACTAAATAAATACTAAAGTTAATTATATTCTTAAATTACTTTGATTTAGTGTTTGACACATCTGTTCTTTATAACTGGCTCTTTGTTGTTGTTTTTTTCATAAAGTTACAAGCAGGTAGAAATGTATTAACTCTGTGTTTCTTTTATATTAATGTTAACAAAGAAATTTCTCAGTGCATGCTGTCTTCTTTGTAATAATAAGCTAAGGAGAGATGCTAAGGAGAGAACTATGTACATAGTTCATAGCACAATGAGGGCAATTTACAAAAGGTGTCTCCTAATTTCCAATGACACTTTGTAAAATAAGTTTTAACCCATCATCTTTCTGGACACTTAGACAAGTTAAGGAATTCATTCAAATTATCCAAATATCAAGTGACTAAATGAGGATTCAAGGCAAAGTATGGCCCCAGCTGGTGTGGCTCAGTTGGTTGGAGGGTTGTTCTATACACCAAAAGGTTGGGAGTTCGAATCCTGATCAGGGCAGATACCCAGGTTGTGGGTTTGGGTTCAGTCCCCGGTTGGGGTGCACATAGGAGACAACCAATTGATGTTACTCTATCACATTGATATTTCCTGCCCCCCGCCTTTTTCTCCCTCTCCCTCCTGTCCTTCCTCTCTCTCTAAAAAAAACAAACAAACCACAAACAACAAAGTGAAGTGTGTCTGAGCCCAGAGCCTGATCCGTACTCAGAATACACTATGCAATGATTACGTCTAGGGAGGAACTCTGTAGTGTGTGCCTGCTGTGTGCCTGCTGTGTGCCTTGGCAAGGGCATGCGCCATGATGCCTCCTTCAAGGCTTTCAGACCCTGTGGTTTTCTCATGGTTGACTCTCAATACGAATTTCTTGAAAGAATAAATACAGGTGTGGACAACTATTGTTTTAAGCAATTGTAGCATTTTAAAGTCATCCTAAATTATTTTCTGATTGATTCTAGGACAGTGAAAATCCCCGATTCAGCTGAAGGGCTTGGATTCCAGATCCGGGGATATGGCCCATCGGTTGTGCATGCAGTAGGAAGAGGTGAGATCCAGCCTGTCTGGGATTCTTTGCTAAACAAAATTATGTTTAAAATGTGCATAATCATGTTGTTATGAATTTTCTCAGTCATATTTTCATCATATTAAGTCAATGGTAGTATTTCCTAAAATAATATTTTTTAAAATTCTTAAAAACTGTAAGGCATATATACCACTGTTAAATATTTATAAGCCAACGATGCCTCTGAAAATCAGTTTGCTCTGTGCTTCAGTTTTGCCAAAGGCTATAATTTGTGTTTTCCTCTCACAGCAAATAGTTATACTTTTGTTAGTTATTAAAAAATGTGATTTTTCAGGTTTAACAATGATCTCTGTACTTTATAGCCTGTCACTATATGATGACTTCAAGTATTCCTATAAGCCATACATCTTATAAACCATAAAATACATTTTAAATCAAATAATTTTAGTGACTAAAATCTTTGTTTATATTTTATTCTCTTTTTGTTTGGTAGATAAATTAGTTGATAACTCTTGTTGTTATATGTATTTTTAAATTTGATACTTACATTGTAATGATTTAAAGAAATAACTGTTAAATACTTATTGCCAAACATAGTAATAACTTGCTGCAAGAAGTCACTATAAGTATAAGAAGCCATTTGTTTATCTCATCAACAGAAATATGTTATTTTCATTACAAAGAAATGTAAACCATAAAGCATCTTAAGATGATCACCCAAACATTTGACTGGAAAATTTTGAGAGGGCATTGCAATGAGAATCAATTTTATCCAAGAACATACTAGCTAGACCTTATTTGATTATAAATATGCTTTCATTATTCCAAAAGCTTTTTTTTCACTCAGATTTTTAAAATACATGATTAATAGACATTTCAAAAAATAAATTAAAATGTTCAAACAACTGATTAATACTATCAAACTGAAATGGAATATATTTCATACTGAAATGGAATATTTGTTACATCAAATATCTTCTTCATTTTTACTAAACCAAAACGGAGTAGGGCACATTACCAGCACTATAAAATAAGTGCAAACCTGAGTGAATAATGCTGTACCTCTTTCCCTGCTACAATATCATGTAGAGAGCAGGGTTCTCTCTTTGGAACTTAGTGATAAGCTAGGTCCAAGTCTGGTCACTATGCTTTTTGCTTCTGAAGAGTAAAAGAGAAATGCTCATGTGCACCTTTCAGGTGTATATGGATAAAATTATATTATTCAGTGATTTCATTTTGCACTGTAATGTTGCCGTAGGAGAAAGGGACTTTCTTCTCCATTTTTTAGCCTCTTCTTCATGGCCACCACTAGAGTGTGTCACTTACTGCAATTTTACCTTTGGAATCTAAAATTCCAACATGCCAGTTTCTGATGACAGTCTCTCATTTTTGTCTCATCAACTTTGATATTCTGAGATTGTTTTTCAGTTCAGTTGGGATTTCCATTCTTTGGCTCTTTTTTCTTTTCTCCTATTTAGTTATACTCCTATGGACTCCACCTCCTTTCTTAGCTAGTCTTATCCCCACTAGTGGGTCACCTCAGTCACTCCTGCAGCATCGCCAAGATCCCCTCATCCTTATTGCTGAGGTGCAACCAGGCCATTTCATTCCAGGAACATCTAGGCCAGTTCAACCTAAGCACCTTCTTTGCTCTTTCTTCTGAGTAGCTAGAAAAAACTGTCATAGATACAGACTAGTGTCATTCCAATTCACTGTCTTGTCTTTGCTGGGCCCCTATTACTACTCAGAAGTCTTTATACATTCATCTCCCTTGTTTTCTCCTCATAGTTGCCAACTATTTCCCAAGATGAACATCCTTTTTCACCTCACAGACAAATTTGGGCCACCAGGTGTGAAGCATTCAGAGTCCCACACCCTTCTATTCACACATGTTGCTGGCTGGGTCACCACCACCAACTTTCCTCCCATCCTAGGGAAAGAGGTCTTCTTTTCTCCTTCTGGAGTTTAAGGCCAGTCTCTCCACAAATGTTCTGGATCCCATCCCTTCGATCCTCCTCTGGAGAGTTGTACTGTCAGAAACCCCTTTCCAGAAATTCCAACCTTTTCTCTTCATTGGATCATTATAGTATAGGAACAATTCTTTCTCTTTAAAATCAACAAAGCAACAAAACCACCTTAAATTAAAACACCAGACACAAAACCTCTCCTTCCTTATGTTCTCCTCTAGATCCTTGCTACTCAAAATGTGATCCACAGACCTATAGTATTGGCACCAAAAGGGAGCTGGTTTGAAATGCAGAGTCTCAGACTCTATTCAGGACATACTGAGTCAGAATCTGCATTTTAATGAGAGCCCTAGGTGATATGTATGCATGACAAAAATTAAGAAGCTCAGCTCTAGAATTATGCTGTAATAACTTATTTTTTGTCATAGACAGGCTTCCTAAAATGCTTCCCTGTGTTTTCTTTCACCTGTCCTTCCTCATTTCCCATTTGAATTTTAACCCAGTGCAAAAGACAACTCCTCCAGCCTCCCCGCAGTGTCTCCAAGGTTTTTAAGAGTTCTCATGGATTGAAGTGGAAAATATAATGAATAGTGATAATCCTTGTTTTATTTGAGCTTCCTCTGGCATTTGTTTAAACTGACAACTCCCATTTGCTTAAACCTTTCGCCTCCTGATATCTGAGATGGCACTTTGCAGATTTTGCTTCTCCTTCTCCTCTGCCTGCTCTTTTCTCCATCTATTGATTTCCTACTGTTGGCACCCTCTCCCCTTCTCTGCCTCTTGCTCGCCATAGGCAGTCTTGTTGATCCTCTTTGCAGAGTGTTTCTAAATTTCTATTCCCAGCCCAGAACTCTTCTCTGAATTCTGTAGCCTAGATATAATTGTTTATTATACACATCATGGCCCTTGGGCACCTTGAAACTCAGTATTATCCCCAAATGAACTTTTCCTTCATTCTCTGAAGTTACTTTACCTCCTGTATTTTCTCTTTATTCAGTCCTGTGCCGTTTACTCAGTCAAAGGCACGGGACTGATCCTAGGCCTCGTAGCCTCTCTGTGAACTCTACCATCATACATCAAATACTTGATCTTGTTCTCCCCTATATAACTAATGCTACCTTGGTTCTTGTCTGGAAAATGGCAATAGATGCTGTGATTTTCATTTTTGACTTATGCTCCAGTGACACACGGCCCATTTTGGGGGATCATGTCACTTCTGTGCTTAAAATTCTTAAATGTTTTTCCTCTTCAATAGATTATAAGGTTCATACTCTGAGGACTTCACACCCTGACTTGCTCTGCTTTCCAGTGTCTCTTTCTGTTCTAAGGTCACATTCCCAACTGTTTATATGGTCCCGAATGTCCTGGTTATTTCTTGACTCAATGCCTGTTTCAGGCTGTTCTTCCTGTTGGGATTGCCTCTCACGCCACCAAAAATCAGTTCAATCCAGAAAAAGCACTTAATATTTATGAGTGAATTTTAGTGAGAAGACAATTTTTTATTATAAATTATGCCCTTCGAAATGTTTACTAATTCTTCCATGGGGGAAATTGCTTATAAAGAAAGTCTCTTTTAACATACTTATGATAAGTTTTGTAGTAATTTATATTAATTATATTCACTGATTTAATTATGCTGCTTTGTAAATGTTGATTTGCTCAGAATACCAAATAATAAAGATTGGAAGGTTCTGAACATTTTTAAAAAGATTTTATTTATTTATCTTTTAGATAAAGGGGTATAGGAGGGAGAAAGAGAAGGAGAGAAACATTGATGTGCGAGAGAAAGATTAATTGGTTGCTTCTCTCACACTCCCAACTGGGGACCTGGCCCACAACCCAAGCATGTGCCCTGACCAGAAACCAAACCAGTGACAATTTGGTGCTTCACAGGCCAGAGCTCAACCCACTGAGCCACACTAGCCAGGGTGGTTCTGAAAGTCTTAACTCCCTGGTTAAGATATACTACTTTCATACTTAAGTCTATGTCTATTCAGATAAATTATGGACAGTTGTTATCTGATTAATTTTATTCACCAGTTCTCTGGTTCCTGACCCTTTGTACTTATCCTGAACTTAATTTTCTTAGCAAATGCAGTCCACTTGTAGTTGCTAAATTTTTTACTTGAGAATTTCTCATAATTGTTGGCATTTTTAGAAATGAAAGTGAATACTATTTTAATATTAGGAGATTTTGTAAATTAAAGGAAGATAAATAAGGCATGTTTCTGGCTTTCTCACTCACTATTATATATGCACATTTCGAAAATTAGATTGACTAGACATTTTAAAGGGAAAATAACTGATCAGCATTATGCAGGTTACTTTTCAATGTCCCTTCAAACTAACTCATAGGGTGGGAAAATATTGTGTTGATCACAGTTTGAATGGCCTGTTAAATAGCAGAACAATGTTGAGAGGGCATTGCTATCAGAAACAAATTATTCAAAAACACACTAGTTAGATCTTCATCATATTTTAAAATTGCTTTCCTTGTTGCATATGAGATAAAAACGAATCCTATTTCTAAAGTTATTTTTTGGCAATTTTCTCATTTATATTTAAAGGAACCGTGGCTGCAGCAGCTGGTCTTCACCCCGGACAGTGTATTATCAAAGTCAATGGGATCAATGTCAGCAAAGAGACACATGCCAGTGTTATTGCACATGTCACAGCCTGCAGGAAGTACAGGAGGCCAATGCGGGTAAGCTGCCTCTCAGCTTATCTAGATCTAATTCCAAACTGGCAAAGAAGCCCCAAGGGACAACAGAGGATGCGCCAGAGATGTGGTTTCCACTTCTAGGTTCACATTTAAGCACAGCATTGTAAATCTCATCTTGATTGCTTTATTGGCGTAATTAGTTATAATTGATTATGCTTAAATGGTAACATTTTATTGCTGCAGTATTGTTTCCTGCTTAAGAAGTGCTCTGCCCATTTCTATTTTCATTGCTATTTGAATTTTTAAATTGCTAACTTTATCAAATTGAAATCCAAAGCTTTAAACTGTTTCTTGACCCTTGTAATTGCTTTAGAATATAGAATGGTCATCCTGTGTCTGTATATATGAATTAAAGTGCTTACAATATTTATTATTAGAATTTTGTGAAAAGCAAAACTTGTGGGTTTTATGGGGTCTGCAATTGAATATATTTATTTAGGCAATTGAATTTAGTTATGAAAAGAAAATACCTAAATATACTTTTAATATTTAAAGTTTTTAGCACTGTCCTCTGATCCAAATTTCAAGTGCTATAGAGAAATAAAATTACAATATAAACAAAGCTTATTTTGTCATGAGGTACAAGTGAGTATTCAAGTAAAAGAGAAAATTTAACTCAATCAACTAAATACGAAAGGATTTTAAATGCAAAAAAAATCACAGAACTTCAAAGAAGAGGTTTTGTACTTTTTCTGTCATGTACAGTCAAGTACTGTTTCCTCCATTTGAGAATATGACTTTGTGTCCAAACCAGAAAGAGGAGTGGTTCTTTTTTCATAGTTCAAGCATGCTACCCCGCAATATATGGAACATACAAGAAAACAGCTCATCATTTTGCTTTTCTAATAAGGTCAGACTAGCATAGCAAGTTGGAATTCACACATCAATGCATAGGTTCTTCTGATTGATAGTAAGGAGGTTAATACATATTTATCGAACTGTATTATTGAAAGACTTTTTTAAAAGGGCACTTCTAAAATTATCAGATCTTTCCCTTTCTGTCAGAATTATAATAACTAAATTGATTGGACTTTTATTCCTTTTTATTTTTTTCTGCCTGGTTTCTTGGAGAGGTACTGTTGATCAATAAAAGGATTAAGAAAAAAAATAAATGGACAGAACATTTTACTAAATGAATAACATACTCTATTAGGTATCCATTGCCACAAATGGGCTGTCCTACAACTTGGGGGCTTAAACCAGTAGTTACTGACTATTTCTCTTGATTCTTGTGTTGATTCTGCGGGTTGATCGGGTATTGGTTCCTGTGAGGGCAGGCACTGCTGTGTCTGCATTTCACTGCTGGAGGCCCCTCGCTCCAGACTGCTCCACATGGCTTTTCTTTCCAGCCACCAGCAAGACTTTCCTTTCTGCACAGTGTTTGGATTTCAAGAGGGGATATTACAATCAATTAACTTTCTATTTACATCATATTTGCTAATATGCCTTTGGAAAAATCAGATCACATGGCCAAGCCTGGGGTCAGTGTGGGAAGAAGTTACATAAAAGTGTGGCTACTGGGGCATATGGGCCATTGGAGGCCATGACAGGTTGCCAAGATGTATTTGAGTGATCAAATATTAGCTAGCATTTTAATACTGCATAGCAATATAATAATTAAACACAGTTGGGAAGTTAATAATAAAAGAGAAAAATGGATAGTACAAATTATATCACAGTTCAATAGTGAAATTCAGTTTATAATCTCACCTAGGAAAAATATAAACTTAAAATAATGTAACCCTGAAAGCATTTACTTCATAGCTGTTATCGCTCTCATTTACCTAAATAAGACTGGCAGTGCTATTTCAATTAAAGTATGGTATGATTTATGACATGAAAGGATTAAAAGATAGTTACATCACTTGAGAACCAAATGAGATTAAAGGTGTTCTTCCAACTTTTTTTATTGGTTTGATGCAAAAAAAGCATTAAGTGTATTAAAATATATGTGACTGTTAGAGCATTTAAGTAGTTTGTATAATTATAGATGAGTGGTTCTTTAAAAAACTGTTGACCTAACACTTATTTATTAAAATGTAATCTGTAATTTATTTTAAGATATACTTGAGGCATTTAAGTAAGGCATGCAAGAAATATATCTTACTTAAAAACATACCTTTGGAAGATAAAATTTCAAGCTTTGAAAGGTCAATTTGTTAAACAATAACAATAGTTGCCATTGACTTTCTTTTTTAAATTATATTTTATTGATTATGCTATTACAGTTATCCCAATTTTTTCCCTTTGCCCCCCTCCACCCAGCATCCCCCACTCCCTCAGGCAATCCCCACACCGTTCCTGATGTCCATGGGTCAAGTGTATAAGTTCTTTGGCTTCTTCATTTCCTATACTGTATTTTATATCCCCAGGCTATTCTGTGACTACCTATTTGTACTTCTTAACCCACTTTCTATTAGTTTCTCACATTGATTGTCTTTCTTTCTCAAATTTTATTATTATTTTTTAAAACTAAAAGGAAAAATAAGATTGTCAGCTCTCCTTCTAAAGCAGGTTTATAAAATGGATGTGCATTTTAGGAAGCACTAGTGCCTCTGAGGCTTTTTCCTTCCTCATTTCCAGCAAGATTCCATACAATGGGTTTATAACAGCCTTGAGAGTGCTCAAGAAGACCTTCAAAAGTCTAACTCCAAACCCCCTGGTGATGAAGCAGGGGATGCCTTTGACTGCAAAGTGGAAGGTGGGTTCCTTCTGTTCTCCTTATTTGTTTATAGTATTCTCTCAATGTGCCTGTGCCTAGTCCCAATTATTGAAAATATTTTATGTTTAACCACTTCTGTTTTTCATTCTGGAATGTAAAGCTCTTTTTAAGTATAGTTGACATATACTATTGTATTAATTTCAGATGTCCAACTTAGAGATTCGACATTTATGTACCTTATAATGTGATTGTCATGAGAAGTCTAATAACTGTCTATCAACGTACAAAGTTATTATGATATTATTATTGACTGTATTCCCTGTACTGTACATTATATCCCCCATGATTAATTTATAGCTATAAGTTATACCTTTATAGCTATACCTCTTAATTCCATTTATCTTTTTTCACCCCCCCCATTCAAGCCACTTCCTTAAGTCATTGTCAGCAATAGATGTCATGTCACATGCATAAGTAATAATAGCTTATAGCTAACATGTAATAGCTACTGCACTTTGTTAGTCACTTTATTAAGTGTTTTACATGAAATAGCTCATAAAGTCATCAAAAAAGAAAATCTCCTAAGGATTGTGCAGTTATCACCATCCTCATTTTATAGGAGAAGAAATTGAGGCTAAGGGAGTTGTCCAAGCTAGTACAAGGTAGAATGAGGATTCAAACTCATGTTATGTTTCCTTGTTTTGAGTTTAGAGGTTGCGTAGACCTCCCTACTCTAATGTGATTTGCAGAACAGCAGCAGCAGCAGCAGCAGAACCAGGAGCAAGAGAGAGATGCAGAGTCTCAGTCCCACCCCATATCTGCTGACTCAGAATCTCCATGTTAATAAGATCTGATCTGAATGCACACTAATATTTGAGAAGTCCTAGGTTAGAAGGTCCATAGTTCCTTTGAAAATAATTTCTTGATTCAAGTAACTTTGACTGTATTCTAACACTGATAGTATTGAAAGAGGCAAACTAAAGTGAAAGGAGAGAAAGAGAGGCCTTTTGATAAGGATTTCCATCATGCTGTTTTCTCCGTGAAGCAAACCAGCAGATTGCTGTATTCAGTGGCTTCTTTGCCAAGGGTGAAGGGGCCCAGGCAATAACATTTATGTTTGCATTTGACCAATGCCCTAAATTACTGTTTCAAGTTTTTCACAGAAATCCTTAAATCCTCTTTTCCATTTTCCTGGTATCTTTTCACTCATTCATTTGGTTGGTGTCCCTAAATTTTTATTATAGTTTTAGTTTCTTCTAAACAAGCATAGGTGGAGAATTCTGTATACACACTGGCATCTATTATAAAAATTAATACAAAAACAATCAACATAGTGTGTAACATCATGCTGTTTTCCCTCCACTCCTAGAAGGCCACTTGGGAGGGGCCACTCAGTTCATGGACAGTATTAGAAATATTCAATCTCATTAGAGCAACAAGCCTGTTATGATAGTCAACTCTCTTATTTATGTAAAACAGGGTGAATCTCAGGACCTTATCCTGAGGCTCTTCTTTCTCATTTAGATTTAGCTTTTGCTAATCATCATTGCTATCACAGTGAAAGGTAGAGTAAGTTGAGATGCTCTGGAAGTTGATTTCTGGCTATTCTTGGATATTAATTATTTTAAGGTAAACCATTTCTCTGCTTTTGCCTATTTTATATTTGCTGTTTTCACTATTCTAGGGCTTGATTCTTTTAAATAAATGAATATTCTATTTTTGCTTATTTAATATTTACTGTTAGGACTCTCAGTGTTTCTTACTTGAGATTTTAGGTGTGTTTTTGTTTTTGTTTATTAGCTTTTTATGGGCCAAAACCTATAAGAAGATGGAAATGTTATTATAGTGAACGATGACAAATTTTCACAATAAGCTATCTCTGGGAGATGTTATTTGGGAGAAATCAGGCACTTTGCTGAAAAAAATGATTATTGCATCTCCTTTCTGCTTTTTCAATATGTCTATGTATTTTTTTCCTGCTTTCAGAGAATATTCTTCCAATGTTTAAGGCAGTTTTAAGAAGGCTGACTTTAATTTATGCATGCTATTAGTGAGAAAATATAAAATTGTGTGTACAATGTTTATATTTGAGTAAATAAGTATACATGTGGTCCATAGATCAAAATGGAGATGCGAAGATAAGGCTAGTCATGTTAGAATGGTGAGATTTAGCTCACTCCAGCATATCTTTTTTTAATGTTTGTCTAAAAAATGTTAACAAGGATAGATGTTTCATTTAGCACATCAGATTTAGCCATCCTTTAAAGAACTCATTAAATTTATTGAAAGAGAGTCAAATTATTTGAAAAGACTCACAAACATTTCATGAATTTTCAGAATTAAAATTGTCTTTATTCCAGAAGTAATTGACAAGTTTAACACCATGGCCATCATCGACGGGAAGAAGGAGCACGTGAGTCTGACGGTGGATAACGTGCACCTGGAGTACGGGGTTGTGTACGAGTATGATAGCACCGCCGGGATCAAGTGCAACGTGGTGGAGAAGATGATTGAGCCCAAAGGTTTCTTCAGCCTCACTGCCAAGGTAAGGGTGATTCTGGGAACAAGGGATTGTGTTCAAATACAGCAACTGAAACCCTCCTCCACTTCCACCTTAAAAAATGTAAAGAGCTGTGTATGTTTCATCCATCAGCCTGTTCAACTTCTTTTCTCCCCGAGTACTCAGTATGTGTACTGTCTTCCTTTTTTTTGGTACGCTTTGGAGCGCAGTGTAGATGGACTTTTGCCCAGGGGAGTGATAATTGATTTGGCAAGTCTCATCTGCATTTAATAAGTTTGCTGTTTGTTAATTCAGTATCATGTGCATGTTTCAAATGGTTTTCACAACAGGTGTGCTTTATTAAATGTACATAAGCATCTGAAGAGTATTTGAAGTCATCAAATATATTATAAATATTTCAAATTCTCCAAGTCTCAAGTTTATTTCATAACATTTCATGAAGCTTAGATATTATTTATGCATAGATCCTAAGACATTTATATAATTCTTGCTAGTAAAAGATATCATTCTTAGTCCTTAGGCTGTAGCAAGATAGGGAGGGAGGAAGTGAGTCTTCATCCAAATGTATAAATCATGTAGGAAGTGAGAGGTGATCCTGTGCTTGCTTTTCATGATCCTTCCACAAGGGAAATTGATCAGACTCCTATGGGACCCTCCACAGGTTAGAACTTTAGTGTTTAATCTGCTTTTATACTCCCCCTATGGGGATTCAGGTATTACAAGTAAGTAATATGACATATAGCTTCACTACCTTTATTTCTTCATCTCAATTATTGCTTTATATATGTGTAGTTGAGATAGATCTAAAACATTTATAGCATGTATTTTTTTAAATTTCTAGTGGGAGAAAATAATTACAGAAATATAAATGCACTATTTCAAAAATAATTATTTTATGTTTTTGTCTTATATTCTGAAAGTAACTTTTAAAAACTCCCATTATTCTGATTGCACTTACGACTATACGTATGTATTGATATCACATGTATATTTTACAACACCTTTCCAATTACATTATACTGTTAAAGAGCACCCATGTAAGAATTTGTGATCAAGTTATTGTAATTATCTCATTTTCTAGTTATTTCACATTTGAAAAATTACATCGATTCTTTTATATATGAGAACTGTGTAAGTTAGTACTTCTAAGTAGTTCCATTTAATACATGAAGAAAAGGAAGTCAAAGATGATAAAGGAAGTTCATATTTATAGACTAGTAACTCACACTCCACAATAATTAATGGACTAAATAAATAACTCATACTCCATATTCTGCAAGACAGGGAAGTGGAGGTGGTGAGGCAGTTCAGATAAATGCTACCTATACATTTCTCACAAAATATTTAAAAATGTTATGTAAGGCTGTAATCAATCATTGTGATCTTTGAACAATCAAAAATGCTACATATAAATATGACACATAAATAATTCTCAATTTATTGGAAATTCTCAGTGATACAGGGTGTGTATGTGTTTGCATGAGCATGTGTATACACATACACACACATACACCACCTTAACCATTGATTCAAATAGCCAAAAAGATGTACTAATTGAATACATAATAAGATGCTCAGACACTGCAGGTAACATTGATTATTACTTTAACTAAAGAGAACTTCTCACTTATTCATTCCTTCAGCAAACATTTGTTAATTACACTCTCTATAGTGGGCAAGTAAGGAGGCTATTCTATTGTTTTTCCTTAGTTTTTATTGTTGTGTAAAATTGAGAAAAAAATGTTCTGAGTAACATATAGGTATTGTATTCCCACATGAAAGTTTGCTAATTTATCCAGCAAGGAGCTTGAGAAGTCCACTCACCTCCTTCAGCAAGCCTGTTACAGCCAGCAGAAGGCAAAGCATAAGATGCCAAACACATAAGCTCATCACTTCATGACCAGGGCTTCACTGAACAGAGAAATCCCAGGCAGTGGCAAGAAGAGCATGGGGCGGTCACCTGTGCTGTGGAATTGTGGACAGTTTATTCGGTTAATTTTGAAGGTTTTATTTTCTTGTTCTGTTTTGTTTTGCATGTGTTCGGGCGTGTGTGTGTGACTACAGATTCTTGAAGCCCTGGCTAAAAGTGATGAACATTTTGTACAAAACTGCACCAGCCTTAACTCTTTAAATGAAGTGATTCCTACTGACCTTCAGAGTAAATTTAATGCCATTTGCAATGAAAAAACTGAGCACTTATGTCAGAGAATATCCAGTTATAAAAAGGTAAAATTCTATTTCTATATTTTACATGTAATATTATTTAAATGACAAATTTAATTCAATTCCTGATATTTTCATTACTTATTTATGTACCAGTTTATTGAAATGATAACATTTCTATAACTTTTTTAGTTTTTAAAATGCCTATAAATCAATTCCCTCATTTGATTTTTGCAAACTTGTAAGCGAAGTCATTATTCCATATTTTCCAAACGTAATAACTGAGGCTGAGAGAATTACTGTCAAAAGATAGAGTTGGGATTTGAATCTTGGCCACCTAATTCTGAAGTCAAATTTTAAAATTATGCTATAGTCTTCTTTTCTTTTTCTCTCAACAGAGGGATTGGAGCCCTTACTCAGAGTGTACATGGAACACTGGCTGTTCTAAATTGATCAATTTTTTCATTTTCTTAGTATAGTTTATCGAGCACCTTTAATATGCCAAGCACTGTTCTTGGGCCCAGGAAAATGGCAGCAAAAGAGAGAGGATCTTTCCTCTCATGGTGCTTATGTTTGAGTGGGGAAGCAGCAAAGAAGTAAATAAATATCTTCAAAGGGGGGAATTCAAATATAGAAAAGAGTTATGAGGGAATCAAAATAGGGAGCTATGGTGGGAAGTGCCCAGATGGTAACTTTATTATTATTTTTTTCAGATGGTAACTTTAGATGGTGGGGAGAGGAAGGGCTAAAGAAAGCCTCTTTGAAAAAGCAGGGCTAAAGAAAGCCTCTTTGAAAAAGCTTATACTGAATGACAAGTTGAGTGACCTTTGTAATATTTTTTACTTTTAGTCAAGTCACTATAATTGGGTTTAAATGTGTTTGTCATGGTTGATACCTCATGAATTAACTAGCAATGCATTAAAAATCTGAAGTTCCATTTCCAATAATTAGTATTCTGCCAGTATACAAATATGCCTCACTATCATGTATATTAAATGAATATTTCCCTTGAACCTCATACTATTCTCTACTACTGTTTGATTTCTTTGATCTTTGTCCTGAAAAGAGCTACCTACATGTGTTTTCTATACCTGCTGTCTTCCTCACCTTTCCTTCTCAACTCAGTCAAGTTGGGCTCTGGTCCCCTCCATGTAACTGAAATGGCTCTGTTTAAGTTCACCGATATTTTGACAAAGCTCATCTACTGTTGTCATTTCATTTGTATAAAATAACTGTTATCTGTAGCTACAATATTATATTCTTTTTATTTGTGTCTTCTACTAGACCATGAACTCTGTGTGGGTGAGAGTGGTAACTCCAGCATTTAGCACAGGCTCTGGCTTAGATGCTTCTCACCATATTTTTGAATGAATGGATATTGATTAAAGTGAAAGAAGGCAAGAGAAGTGAAACTGCCTACTATGGTAGAGGCTGTGGCATAATATCAATATATATTATAAAATTGATTTCTGAGCCTTTCTCTGTGCCATGGGAGAGTTACTAAAATTTTTGTCCTGTAACTATAATGGAAAAGAACTTCTGACTGAAAGTTTGCATTGCTATTGAATTTTTTAGTAATTATGTTAATTGTGTCCTGCATTTCAATTCATTCCCATTTAGATCCTACTGTGTGCTAGAACTTTGTTCAGATATATAGCTACAGACATGTGATTATATGTATATTAAACATGAGAATGCAGTTTAATGTACATATAAGATAGTTCATATTTTAATGCTAAGCTTATATTTTCAAAATTAATTTTTAATGTCATATCTTTTTTTTCCTGAATTTAACCTACAAAAGTTAGACAGTAACCAGTAGTAGTCCTTATTTTTATTCTTTTCAGTCCCAAAATTACTATTCTACTAGTAAAATAAATAGATAGGATCTGGTTATAGTTTTCAAGCTAAAAGAGAGCATAGAGCTGATTTAATCTGTATCCCTTACTTTACTAAGAATGATAAAAAAGAGTGATTCGCCCAGCATCACATCAGGTATGGGGACAACATAACTATAACATGAGTAGCTGGTGGCTCTTGGTTCTTCGTTTTAGAAACTAGAATCCAGTTCAACTCTATGAGATGCCTATTTATGGTGCACAAGACAGACATCAGCATTGCCCTCATGGAGTTCACCAGCTGCTATGGGAGACAGAGATAAGAAAATTACTTGTAATTATAAGGAGGGTTACAGTGTACTATAACATAGCACATAACCAGAGATTTTGAACCTAGGCCAGATCTCTAAAAGGCCTCTTGATGATTTAACAGAACTTGAAAAGGCATAGGAGTAAGTTTGGCCATGATGGAAGGAGAACATTCTAGGCACCCTGACTTGTGTGTACTAAGAGTGAGAAGATGGTGTATGAGAGGAACTGAGTGAAGACCAGAGGACTGCAGGGAACAAGGGGAGTTAGCTAGAGATCAATAAGCTAGGTATGATTAGTCTTTGGGCAGTTGTAGAGATTATGGCAAGGACTGGATGGATTTGGATGGCAGAGTTTTAAGCAGTGGAGTGGCTACCCTTAGAAGTTGTGTAAATCCTTTGAGTATTGCTTTATTCTCAGTGGCATAACAGCGGAGACCACATCAGTCCTCAGGCTGATCCTGGAGTGCTCAGCAATGATTAAAAGAAGGCATGGGAAGTACCATTTGTTCTGCCTGTCATCCTGCCATTCTCGGTCAACAGCACCACACCTTGCTGTCTAAACCGCACAATTTTGGATTGGCTTTCTCACAGTCTTTGGGATAATCCCGCTTTCTTCTGCCCTTGTCCTGACAGCTACCCTATTCTGCCACTTTGCCTCACTTTAAAGATAGAGACCCTCCCTGTATGAGTCTCCTAGGACACTGATTTCTCTCTCAGACTCTCAGCTCTTAGGAGGAGTCTATGGATTTGAGTCCTAGGAAGTGATATTGGTCATTTAAATTAATTTCTTTTAGCACCTACCTTGCAATCAGAGTTTCAAAGGAACTGTATGCATTTACTGCCTATATTGCTTTGCTTTATTAAAATGTGTGAATTTTAAAATAAATTCTAATGACTTACAATTTATTTCACTTGTTCCGGTTGACATGATTTAAGTTTCTTTTGATCTTGCTATGGATGATGAAAGTGAAATGTTTGAGTTATCACTGTGTTCAACTGCTGTTTATTTCTTCTTTAATTTACAGTTTTCACGTGTACTAAAGAATAGAGCCTGGCCCACCTTTAAACAAGCCAAATCTAAAATATCTCCACTGCACAGCAGTGATTTCTGCCCTACGAACTGTCATGTCAATGTGATGGAAGTTTCTTATCCCAAAACATCGACCTCCCTGGGGAGTGCATTTGGTGTTCAATTAGATAGTAGGAAGCATAATTCTCATGATAAAGAAAATAAATCTGAGCAAGGTATGTTACCTTTTGAAACATGGTCAAATCATGAAAAGTAACTTAGTCAATCATAATTGTCCCCACATCCCTGACACTGGATAGATTTCTGGTGTCTAAGCAAGTCTGAACTTGTGTAAAGAAAGACTCCTCACTATAATCATTTGGATAACTGTGTATAAGCATTTACAGAATGAAAATAGAGTATGTAGTTTTATTATTTTATTATTTTTCCTTTAAGAAGAATGGCTGTTCTTGACTTTCTTACACAAGATAGGCACAAGTCATTTTGCTGTGAAAAGCATTAATCTGGAATGGCCCTGTAACTGTGAGAAAAATACAGGTGCATAATACAGTTCCCACCATCTCAGCAGAATGTGGGACCAAACTGAATTCCTCCCCTTTACCAGCGATTTCCCATAAGTTTTAATTCCTGAATTAAATTCAGCATTGGGTTGGCATTTTTTAATGTAAGCTTGGGCCTCTGAAATGAATTGCACTGGATTGTTAGTGTACGTTAAAAGCAGTAACTACTACTATGTAATGATTTTACCTCCTCAGGGAAGCTGAGCCCGATGGTGTACATTCAGCACACAATCACAACCATGGCGGCGCCCTCAGGCTTGTCTCTGTCACAGCAGGATGGGCATGGGCTCCGGTATTTGTTGAAAGAGGAAGACTTAGAAACCCAAGATATCTATCAGAAACTGCTGGGCAAACTTCAGACTGCACTAAAAGAGGTGGAGATGTGTGTGTGTCAAATAGATGAGTAAGTTTTTTATTTACTGTATTTTTAAATGTAGCTGTGGAAAATGAGACTTTTGAACATTTATCACTCTCTTTAGTTTTTGGAAATGTATGAGATTTTTGCTGACCATATAGATCCTCTTCATTTTAACAACTTAGAAATGGTAAAACATGGCAAATATATATATGTGTATATATATCTTAAGGAAGCTTTAAATACCAGGGAAGAGAATGACAAAATTTCATTGTATAGAAAACACTAAATAAATTTTAGTGTGAAAATATTAAATCGAAAAATATGATTGGAAGAGTATTAACTGTGTATAGGGGTTTTCTTGTAGCCTTTGCAGAGAAGAGTATAGTATTTGGTGTACATGCACACAATAGATGTTTAGGAGAAATTAAAATAACAAATCCTTATCATACTTCTTGAATGAGTAAATCCAAAACTTTGTATCCTTTGGACCAATGACCAATATTTTATTTTCACTTCTGATTGAATTAATGGTCCACTAAGGAGTAACCCAAATAGCTGTGCTAGTAATTTGAAGGATTTTACCGAGTAAGACAAAGGAAGTTTATTATAACTTTTCTGAAAAAATTAACTCTGAATCTTATTGAAGAGTTTGACAGTTGGAAAATTAATTGCCTGAACTCTCCAGGATGATTTGCCACATTGCGGCATGTGATTATATTTCATATCTAGTCAAGGCAGCTCTGTGGTCAAAATGACATGGCATGTGGAATAACACAGTGTCTCATGTATACAACAGGATGAATAATAATGACACATTACAAGTTTGTACCAGAAATTATAAAAATTAATACAAAAAGCAATCCACATAGTGTGTAACATCATGCTTGCTCATCGTTCAAGGGGTTGAAATTATTGAACATCTCCAAAGTTGGGAGAATCTGAAAATAGTATAAACACTGTTAATCTTCTTTTTATTGTGCCTCTTTTTGAAATTACAGATTTAGATTGCTGTTGGGTATGTGTGGTATAGTACACACACACAAAGATCTTCCCATACTTCCATAGATAATTCACTTTTGACAAAATATTTAGAGCTTATTCTAAGCCTTTGTTGCAATGAGACATTATACTAATGAAGTTTTACTTGACATGACCTCTGATTTTACACATCTTGGAAATTTAGAGATCAAAATCTGCATATTGGATGCATTCTTTCTGTAAGATGATCTTTAAACGTTTACTATTTACTATTTTTCCTGATGTTTTAGTGAGTTAACTTAGTACAATTCTGTTTCCTATACCTAATACACTAGTTTTTAAAAATGACTTATAATATTTGTATATTATATTGTGACTGCCCCACTTACAAATGAATTTAATAGTTTGAGGTTCCTAAGAACAGGACACTTTTTAAACAACTGTATGACATTTTTGAATTATCTTAGAATGACCATGTGACCTTGTAACAGAGAAGTTTATATTTTAGGGCATTATATTTTGCTTTATTTAATAAATCAGATTTTATTATATGATTTATTCTATATTAGAAATCAGTTTTTTCCTCTGAAATATTTTAGAAATGCATATAAGCAGATTTATAGGCAATAAAGCCATAAATAGTGGCATGAATCATGTATCCTAGATCTCAAAGGGTTTTAGGAGACCATCTGGACCAATCCCATACTTCCAATCAGGACAAGAGTTTTTTGTTTTTTGTTTTTTTTCCTTTTAATTTTTTTATTGTTCCATTACAGTTGTCCCAATTTTTCCTCTGTTGCACTTCCCTGTGCCTCCTACCCCCCAACCCCCCACCCCATTCCCACAGTCAGTCCCCACCCAGTTGTCCATGTCCATGGGTCCTTTATACATGTTCCTTGATGAGACCCTTCCTCTTCTTTCCCCCGTTATCCTCCTCCCCCTATCCCTCTGGTCTGTGATCTCACCTATAACAGGAACCTAATGAACAAAACAAACAAACGAGGCCAAGAGTTTTTATTCCTACTTTTCAGAAGGGGCCTTTGTCAGTGGCCTGAGCCACACTGCCGCAGAGACAAGGTCTCTAATGCACTGACGACCTAGCACTGCCTGGCATTTGTGCAGGCTTTGTCAAAGTGTGTTAATTCTTTGACTTTTTATTTCTGCCAATGTAGATAATATTTTTCTCAAGAAAATGATTAGAGCCAAGGAGCTGCCTTTTCTTGGTTTAAAATGCTTACATTTAAAGCAGTAGTTGCAGAAAGAAATTATTTTTATTATCTAAACTACTTAAAATGATTACCTGTTTTTACTTAAGATTTCCCACTGTGTTCTTTAAAACCCTTTGCTCAGTTGTGCATCTTTATTAGGAAAGTGACATGAAATGAGCAAATTATTTGAAAAACTTCCTTGTTCCTCTCTATGTGCACCATATAATTTAATTGTAAACATAAACATGCTCCACATAATTCAATGTGCAATATAATCACTTTAAGATAGTACAGTTGTCAAAGAGCCTGGATTCCCTGTCGCCCTAAGAATTCAGAGGTTCTGCAGTGTAGTCAGGCTCACCACATTATTTGAAAAGCTAGTTACCAAACAATTTTCTCCCCATGTAGTAATTATTCTTGGTCAGATCTAGACGTCTCTGCAGAGTAGAGAAACAGCTCTCAGCTTCTTTGCCAAGTTTTAAAAGAAACTGCCTCAGAACACCCCATTACTAGCCTTTTTAGAAGTCATTCATTCTTGTGAAAGGGCCGGTGGTGACCTTATCTTACTCCAAAGTCTGGTTGCCCTGTCACTTGGGAACACTTCTCCTAGAAGTAAAGTTTCATTTAACATGTAGGCATTCCACTAAATCCTCCTATTTTGTTCAGGTCTAAAGATAGAACTAGAGATTAATTTGCTGTCTAGTACTATAAAATAAGGCAATGTTATGATTTAATCAAGACTTGTGATTCTTGTTACATTGTGGGATGCCGAATACTTTTGTCACTTAATGGGCTATTTTCTGATTAATGACACTTAAGTACTAGACATAAGTAAAAGGGAAAATAATTAATTCATGGACAGTCTAAAACTTTCCATGGGATTTCAAAGTACAGGGTGGAAAGAAATAAAGAACTTTGGGGCTATTGAAGATAGGAAATTTGAAACAAACTTCATTTTGCAGGCACCCCATGTCCCAGGATTGAGCTATGAACAAAGCGCATTGTAGGACATTTAGTGAGCTGGGGGTTATAGATGGGAATGGTCGGGCTGGCAGTGGAATTAACTTTGAAGTTTCCCAAGCCTTCTTCTGGTAAATGTGTAAGAGGGCACAGCTTCATGAAAACTAACATTTATTGTGGATGCTTTTGCACCAGGCACATGATGTCACTTTATGCGCTGACTTATTTTGTTCTACAGTCCCTCTGTGATGTGGCTAATGAACCACTGGGAAGTATCACAGACATAGCAAACTTAAATTCTAGACTTTCCTCTTAAATCCATGTCAAGCTCTCCACCATCAAGGTTTCCCCTTTCTCAGTATTTCCCAACTATTCAGTTCATGAAGCCAGAATCTGGGTCTCGTGTTTGGTTCTTCCCTTTCCTTCCCCTATGCCTCCAGTACTCCACCAAGTTCTGTCAATTACACCTCAGAATGTATCCACTGTATCACCTTAGTGGGGTTCTGATCATTCCATCTCTTCACGTGTGCCCGCTGTAGGAGTTTTCCTGCTGTGCCTCTCTCTGATACATTCAACATTCACCTGTGCCACTGGGGTCTGTACATGTAAATCATCCTAGTTTCCAGCTGAAAACCATTTGATGGCATTGCAACGCCGTTAAAATAATATTGAATGAGTCATCATGGCCTGCATGGCCCTCCATCTGCTCCTGTCCCCTCTCTGAGTAAACTCATCTCCCTGAGCTCCTGCCACACTAGCCCCTTTCTGTCCCTGGAACTTGACACACTGCCTGGTCAGCTCTGTTCCTGAGGTCTGCCTGGCCAGCCTTCTAGGCACTTGAGTGTCAGGCTCATGGCCCGTGTATAGAGAGACTCTGCCTAGTTCCCAGCATAAAGTAGTTACTCCCATGTTCTGGTCACTCACGTCATGTTTTCTTCGACATCTGCTTTATGTACAACTCTTTTTACCCCCTTCATTGTTATGTTAACTCAAAAACCTCACAACAAGGTTTCTTTCCTGCTCACTCTCCATGCCCACCTGGGCCACAGGGCCTCTGCTGCACAATGGCCTTCCTCGGAGTCCAGGCTAACAGCCCTCGTCACTGGGGTGTCTCTGCTTGTCACAGCAGGGAGAGGGAACAAGGCAGACTGCACTGGCATAAAGGCTTCCACCTGGAAGGGACCCATGTCACCTCCACTCACAATGAAAACAAGTCACATAGTCATTCCCATCTTCACAGTCATGTGCCCAGGAGAGCTGGGATGTGATGGACAGCTTTAGCGACCACCTTCCTCCCTACAAAGTGTCTCAGGGACAAGAAGGGAGATGGTGTTCTGCTGAATTAGGAAAGTACATGTGTACAAGGGGGGGTCCCATTTCTAAAATGAGGATGATAGTAATAATAATAATAATAACAATAATACCAACTTCAAAGGGGGTTTTAGGGCTTGGCTGAATTAATATCTGTTAAGTACTCAACACAGCTAACACCATATGTTAGCTATGATATGCATATGCAAAATACATAACTCTATTAATCAAGGACATCAGGAAAAGATGGACTTGGATTGGCCTGCTGCTCAGGATTTTAATTCAGAATTAATGGACCTACAGTAGGTAACTTAATATTATATATGATTATGTATGAACAGAAGTAAAGGAAAATGTGTCTGCATGCACAGATGTTAAATTTTATGCCTCATTATTGCTTTTAAGAATCTAGAAATTTATGCAAAAGCATGGTGTCAAATACTGTTTTTCTAACAATTGTTAGTGTAACACTTGTTCCCACAGGGTCAGTGTGAGCATAATTGCAGCTGTTTCAAATGAAAAGCAAATATGAATACAATTCATGGGACTTTAAAAGAAATGTTTATCCCATGGCTTCTAATTTAAGATACATAGAGCACATAGGGCTCCTTGCAAAAGAACTCTTGCAAACTCTGGGTTTCAGAGTTTGTCTGTCTGTGCTCCATGGAGCTTGGGTAACTGGAGTTAGTCTAATGTTTCAGTCTTTTGGGTGGAGGGAGTGAATACATATTCATTCTGTCTTGCAAGACATAAAAGTATCGTTCCAAATAGAAAAGCGGTGTTTAACACGTAGCCTCACAGAGTCCTGAACTAGGGACCACAGCTTCCTGATTGTCCCTGATTTCTAAAAACCACAAACTACCAAATGTTCTTCCGGTATCATATCACAGTGACATCTTATCTGACTATACAATTTGAAGTTGCAGATCTGGCTTCCTGCCTCTTTTTATTTTTCTTCTTAATGGTTGTGACTATCTGATGTACTAGACAGTTTAATTGTTTATTGTTTGTTCCTTCCCAGGATTTTAAGCTCTATGAAGGCAGGGGCTTTTGTAAACTTTGGTATCCACAGAACTGAGACCAATGCATACTACAATAAATGTGTCATAATTAATTAATTAGTAAAAATCACTAAACAAATCTTTACTCAATGCACAGCATTGGGCTTGACATTATGGGATGTGCTTATAAGAAATATGAGACATTTTTATGGTCTTGAAATAAAACAAACATGACATTGCTGTGGGAAAATGAGCATCAAGATATGTACATGTGCTGTCGACCAGAGCAGAAAGTCATTGCTCTTTGGTAAATGAGAAGGTAATTGTTGGCTAGAGAAGCCACACATGGATCCTTTTATTCAGATGTGATTTAATTCAAGTTTTATAGCATGTTGGTTGATAGTAAAGATGGATTCCATTTTTGCATAATTTTGAGTCACACAGTTCTAACAGAAGCCTTTGCAGCTAAACATACAAGGCTAGAGTGGTGGAATTAGTGATTCTCAAAGTCCAAAATCAAGTTTTACTCTGGTTCAGCATCTGCAGATGGCATTTTAGACTTGAACCAAGCTGGAAGAGCCCTTCATTAGGGCAGATTTGCGACATTTCATCTTGACTTGCTGCAGATGATGTGGGAGGAGCCTCTGCTGCCTTCCTATCCTCACCTCCTGTGTGACTCTGATTAGCATCCTATGCCTATAAGGACCAGGACTCCTATTAGGCTGAGCCTTGAGGCAGGATTGGTCAATGCATCAAGGCTGGGAGACAGCAGCAGGCCTGTGTTGGTAGGTGGCTTTTTAATATCTGAGGGTAAGTCAGTGAAGGTATTAAAGCACAGTTAGTGTTTATTTTAATATTTTGGTAGCCATTTAAAGTTTCCCAAGTATTTTCATATAGTGGTGATAGCAGATAATGGCCAGGAGAGAGATGACACCCGGAATGTACCAGGAATGTGTCGTTCTTATTTTATTGTCACCTCTATCCTGTGGGTTAGTTATTCTTGTTATTCTTATTATTCCCATTTCATAGATGTCAAACAGACTGTCATAGTTTTGCTTTAATAACAAAGCAAATAAGTGAGAAAACCAGGATTTGAATGCAGCTTTCTACTCTAAATTGTGTGGTGTTTCTATTACTTATTCTGTGAGAAAAAAGTAAACTTTGCATGACAGGTATTTTTATGTGGTAGGATGTTTACTTCATGTGAAACACAGATACACTCTAGATAAATCTGTAATCCTTTCATATCAACAAGTAAGCAGCCAGTTTGAAACCGTGCACTTTTTTCTTCTTCTTTTTTTTTTATATCACAATACAGCCTTCTGTCTTCAATAACGCATTCTCCTAAATTAGAACGTAAGACATCTGAGTGCGTAGTACCGACAGACAGTGACAATGAGAAGGGGGAAAGAAACAGCAAACGAGTCTGTTTCAATGTGGCAGGAGATGAGCAGGAAGATTCAGGCCATGACACCATCAGCAACAGAGACTCTTACAGGTAACTCATTCATTCCTTAAACTCATTCATCAGCCAACTCACATATGATTCTGTTTTCCACACAGGTCTTAAGGAAACAGTTTGATTATTGTTTTTGTTCATTGCTTACAGAATAGCTTCTAGCTATTACCAATCCCAGACAAAGTGTAAGAGGACAACATAACCTTTCAAATTCTTCCCTTTTATAATCTGAATAATTTTGAAAAAGCATTTTTTTTTTCTCCAGCCAAGTGGGCCTAACTTGGGGAACTTGTTTTTGTTTTTTGGATTGTGTGACATCTATGGCAAAAAATCAAATTGTGCCTCTATTAAAGTTTTTTTCAAATATCTGTTTCTGATTATTGGATAGTTGGGTAGTGAATAAGAATTTTTTTTTTTGTCTTGCTTCTCCCCTTTCTTCTCATATTTTATGCTCCAAGCTAATTGAACTAATCTCACTTGCTCACTCCATGACCAGCTTTGTGTATTTTTTCCGCCCTTGCATGTCTTCTGTATATTTTTGGTGGAGCTGTTGTTACAAAGTACCAAGACCTCGAGGCCTTAAACAACAGAAACTTATTTATTTATTATCCACAGTTCTGGTGCTAGATATCCAAAATCAGGGTGTGAGCAGGGTCGGTCCCTTCTGAGGGCTGTAAGGGAAGGATCTGTCTCAGGCCTCTGCCCTTGGCTTGTAGATGGCCGTCCGCCCCTCTGTCTCTTCACATATTCTTGCCTCCAATCAGATCTTTGTGTCTGAATTTTCTTTAATAAGGACACCAGTCATACTGGATTAGGGCCTACCTTCATGACCTCATTTTAACTTGATTACTTCTGTAAAGACCCTTACTCTGAGTAAGGCCACATGATGGGGTTCTGAGTGTTAGACTTCAACAAACAAATTTTGGGAGGACACATTTCAACCCATCACACCATGTCACATCCAAATTCTGTTGGCATCTTTCTACCAGACTCTCAAATGATGGCTCCGCCAATGAACTTTCTTAACTGAGTGCTTTTTCTCCTTTGAATCCTTGTGTCCCCTGAAGTGTCACCAAGGACTGTTGTAACCTGCCAGCTGTGCTATGTGTTCAGCTTTAGCATCTCTCATTTTATTTACATTAATTAAAGTGACACTTCTCTTATTCACTCTTATTTATTAAACAGTGTATTACAATGAAAAGTTATTAAGTAATTATATTTCAATCAAAGTTATTCCCACCAGAGATGTTTAGTACATGCTAATGGCTATTAAAAACATATTTTTACAAGCCATGTGGAAGAACAGATGATCTCACATAATTCCCACCACAATCCTATGTGGCTGGGTCTGATATTAACTCCATTTTATGGATGAGGAAGCTGAGACCCACAGTACTTTACCTCATTTACCTATGAAACCAGGTGGTCTGGCCTCCAATTTCTGTCTTAGCCACTCTGCTGTCCCAATTTGTATGTGGAAGGGATTTTAACAAATACATGAGTTAATTACTCCCAGAGATTTAATAATAAGTCACACAGATTGATCACTTTTACCATTTTATTTACTTTTAGCGTCTAAGGATACCAGTATGCTCTTTAATAGGAACCTGTGATTTCTCTCCAGTGGGAAATTACTTGTCTAGAAATACTGTCTCACCTCAAATTCTAGTTATCTAGTAATTAAAATTACCATCACAGTCTCCCTGTTGGCAAAATAGACATTTTAAATGAAACTTAAAGTTAAATAAGTCATTTTTATTTATTGTGAGAGAAAAAAAATACTTAGTCTCCTGCACTCTTTCAGTTATCTGGAGTATACCCAGTATGCCCTGGCTGGTTTAGCTCAGTGGATTGAGCGTCGGCCTGCGAGCTAAGTGTCGCTGGTTCGATCTTCCAGTCAGGGTACATCAGAGAAGGAAAACTCTGACTCCAAAAAACCTCCGCTGCCTTGCGGCATACCTCTTCAGGGGAAAGGCTAAGGGAGTAAACCCCGACAGAAAATCCGGAGCCGGAGTCCCTAAGGCGGTTTGACGTTGTAGTCAACACCGGCAACTCCTGCGGCGCACCTGAACCCAAGCTGTGTCGACTCCGTCTTTCCCTTGGACCCTTCAGCTGCGAAGAGAGGGGGGGTCTGCTGCATGGGCAACAGCAGACCCTCCATATTACCCTGCCCAGGCTCTGTAGCTTCAGCGTCATCGCAAGATGTCGATTCAACACGGGAGGAGACAGATACCGTGTCACTCCCGAGTCGGACTGCACAGCCATTCTTGGCGGTGCAGATAGACTCTGAAGAAGCTACACCATCGTCTCTCGAGACGGACGGCTGCCGACGACGACGACGACGACGACGACCCACACTCACTCACAACCATTTTAAACCTTCCCTGCAGCATTCGCCAGTATTGCACGTTTACAAGGTCCACGTCCGGTGCTGCACGCTGAGGTGGAGAGAAGGCTCTCATCCCACTCAGGGCTCTCAGTGGGCTGTTGAGAAGTTATACTGAAGTTACCAGGAAGGGTTGAAAGGCAGAGATCATGTAACAGGGCTTTATTAGTCTCTCGTAACAAATTTACTGCAGGCATATTCCTCAAAGAGATTATGATGAATTATAAGTTTAGCTTGACTCCTAGTTTTTGTATCTATACATTTTACAAACTTATAACTACCATTTAAAAAATTCATTTAGGATTAAGTTATACGATGAGGAAATATGGAATATGATTGAATTTAAAATACATTTTGTTAGTTTCATTGTTAGAAAAGTTTATCTTACCATTTTCAATAAAATCTATTAATAAATAGAGCTGTCGCCCAATAAGTTTCTGTCATAAGAAATCACAGGGCAGGTGTGGCAAATGCAATCTTAACATAAATGTACCTCCTTTTCAGCGACTGCAACAGCAACCGGAATTCCATCGCCTCCTTCACAAGCATTTGCAGCAGCCAGTGTAGCTCGTATTTCCACAGCGATGACATGGACTCGGGTGCGTTGGAGAAGTCATTGGCGCTTTTTGGTGCTAATGCTATTGCACGTTCTCTTCAGGGATTGACTTGTTTGATCCTAATGCATTTTTAGCTTTTATCAGTCGTCCTTAGTGACTGCACGTGTTGCATTTCAGTCTTATGCACTCAATGAAGCCAATTTCCCAATCCCATTATAAACAGTGAATTAAAAAGAAATGAAGGGAACAACACATTTTTAAATTACCCTAATATGTGTCTTATGATATTTCTGTGATACTGTGAAGGATGACAGGCACACAGGAGGCAAGTTTTACTGAAACATTAGGCATGTTGATTGGGTGTGGAGGAGGGAAGGGCCTTGAAACTAAGGACTTGAGGACAGCCGGCACACCCGAAGGGGCTGATATAAATGCTTCATAAGTATCTTGTTTTGTTTGTGTTACAAACAAGGCTTTTCAGCCAATTAGGATAAAATTTTATTTTAAATCTGCAATTTAATTCAACAATTTAACCATGAGAAAAATGTGCCATTTGAAAGAATTAACATAATGCAGTGTTCTCTCTCTGTGGCTCACCTTTACCTACCTCACTTACCGAGGATTACTAAGCTGATATCCCCATAGCTATGAAATTTTCTGTAATTCATTTTCTGAACGTGAGAACTAATGTGTAGAATAAGAGCTCATACTTAAATTTTTAAATTTTATTTACATTAAAATACATTGGAATGTTAAACATAAGATTAATTATTATTTTTACTTTTTATATCTAGGTGATGAACTTCCACTAAGTGTTCGCATTTCTCATGAAAAACAGGATAAGATACATAGTTGCCTTGAGCATCTTTTCAGCCAGGTATGAATGGGACAGTTGTGGGTTTTTTCTCTGCAGATTAAACCATCAGGAGTCTCTTTTTCAGATGTAGTGAAAAGAGCTTGGAATTAGAATAAAAAGGCCCCAGTCTGTTCCTCCGCTCCTTTACCACAATTTTCACAATTTAAAATAGGAATAAATATTCTTTCAGGCAACTAACCCAAAGGATTATAATGTCAAGAATTTTATACTCCTGGGAAAACTATAAAGAGTTATGCACACATGAGTTATTCTTTTTTTATTGTTTGTTTCTTTATGGGTTTCAAGAATCCTTTATGGCATTTCTTGTTCAATTTTGTTTTTTATTTCAAAAAGCACAAGATTGTCTCAGGGCTCATGCTGGTGTTTTAGATGCCTAAAGAATTATATCCATAACAAAAATTTGTAGTATAGAAGCTTCTACTATTTTGAAAAGAATTTTAATTACTTTTTGTTTTTTTAATAACTCTGGAACCTTTTATTTCTTTCATGATGTGAATTTATATTTTGTATTAATATATGGTAGGATAGTAAGAAATGTTATTGAAAATGTTATCAGGTGAGTTTATTCCAATATTTTATTTAAAGGTAGATTTCAAAAAGAATCATGGGATTTCAAAATAATCATTGCTTTATGAAAAAAAAATATGATGCAAGATTTACTCTTGGAAAAATATGTTATGAGAATATGTAACTCATAGAATCTCTACTCTTTTCATAGGTGGATTCGATTACCAATCTTCTAAAAGGGCAAGCTGTGGTCAGAGCCTTTGAACAAACCAAGCACCTCACCCCAGGTCGAGGATTACAGGGTAAGGTTTAAAAAATAACTGTTATAAGCAATTGAGAAACAAAGCAGTAGACAATATAGCTATGAGACAAAAGTATAGTACGAGAAGAAAAGTTCTGGTTGCTCATGTTTCATCATTTGCTTAGTACTACTTCTATCTTGATAATTTTTGAAGATAAGGAAAAAAATCAGACCTTTTATGTTTCTTTGAATGTTAAAATTTTTAATGCCTATTGGGGACAGATTGAATAAAAAAATGAGTTAATTGAAGAGATGTGAGTATTGAGTTGCTTAGACTGACATCAAGCACAATGCTTACTTGCTCCTATCTCAGTGGTGGGGGAGGGGAGTTGGGGATGCGAGAGGGCAAACAGAACAGGATCTAGAGCCTCCAGTATCCAGCTTCTCATTGAGGTTGTTTAGAGTAGAGTTTTTCATCTGACCTTGCTCCTTTGTTTTACATGTGTAAGAGAAGAATATTAAGGTTTGGCTTTCTGCATTTAACACATTTTTCACCTGTGATCTAGCTAAAGAAATTTCCACAATGATAATAATTTAAGACAATAGTAAGGAAAACAAGAGGATTCTGAAGCTAATGGTCTTGTTAACTGGTAAACAGTTGAGAGTTAAGAGAGATTTTTGTGTGTGTTTATTTAGAATTCCAGCAGGAAATGGAACCAAAGCTGAGTTGTCCAAAAAGGTTAAGGCTTCACATCAAGCAAGATCCTTGGAATCTTCCCAGCAGCGTCCGGAGTCTTGCTCAGAACATCAGAAAATTTGTTGAAGGTCAGGATAAAAAGCAAAGAACAACTCATGACATTAAGAATAGTTATTAAAAAATCCATTAAAACCAAAAGTTCAGTAATGCTCTGATAAATTTTTCAGTGTTTCATGTTAAAAGGAAAATAAAAAGACTGTAAAGTATGATGGAGGAAGACAGAAAGAAGGAATGAGATCGCAGGATACAGATGATCTGTATCATGGGGAATAAGTGAACAAAATGAGGGCTTATACTTACAAAGACAAATGGAACATAGAAAGAGTTTCATATTTTATAATATAAAAAACATCAGAAACAGTTCTAAAGGATTCACAAATGACATGAAACTAAATTTTATGGATAGTCTAAAAAAATCAGTTGTGCATCTGTGTGAGAATCAACAGAATGACTTAGGTTGCATCATTTGTTTTGAAGTTTATTTTTCAGAATTATGAGTTGATGGTGTTATTAACTGCCATGACAGTGTTTACTCAACACCCTATATTGGTACAACCTGTAATTAGAGATATACTTTGAGACAGTTTCAACAAGTCTGATGGCACCTGTAGGACCTGAGTTATTAAGTAGAAAAATTCTGAGAGTTTTCAACATGGTTATGGTAAAAAAAATGAAATGAGAAATTTAAAAAAATGTTTTAAAATGTCTAATTCAGTGTTTTTCTTCCCAATATTTGGCCAGTGGTTGGAAACACATTGTGGTTGTCACAACTGTGGGTATATACTATTGGCATCTAGTGGATAGAGGCCAGGGATGCTACTGAACGTTCTACAGGGCAGTCCCTCACCTCACAACAAATAATTATTTGGTCCAAAATGCTAATAATGCCAAGGCCAAAGAACCTCTACAATAAATAAGTAATATGCTTGTGTTTAAATTTTTATCATGGTCATTTGTATGTCAGTTGGATATGGTAAATACTATTCAGCAAAATTACAACATAACACCAGTCATTACCATTATTTTAGGGTAAACTAAATTTATATATGGGTTTTTTTAAATACTTTTAAAAAGCAAATCCAACCAAGTAAATTTGAAGATCTAATTGGCTTTATTAAGTGATTTATGAATCTGGCAGCATCTCATCTAGCAACTTCAAGGGTGCTCCAAGGGGTTGTACAAATTGGAAAGATTTTATAGGAAGAAGTGTGGGGCAAGGGAGCTATTAACAAAAGAAGAGAAAGGATTATATTTAGACCAAGACATCTTCTGGAGGAAATGGAACTACAAGGATTTTTATCACGCAGGTTGCCTCTTCTTTCTCTGAGGAATGGAGAGGGCCCACTCAGCAGATTGCCTTAGTGTTGCTTGACCAGGAAATTCCAGACTGGTTGATTATACAATCATGGGTTTTAGCACAAGTGACACCATTTTGGATCTGTGGTTTTCTCTTTAACAATACTGATAAAAGATAGCTCTTAAACTCACCAGATTCTGAGCCTGTCACTTAACCCCTTTGGACCTCAGTTTCTTCATTTTGGGGGCCTCTTTCCTTCATAAATGACAGAAGTGGTTTAAATGTTCTGTGATTACTAAGTCTTCTGCCTATAAATGTACTCAAGTATAACAACTTAGGTATTGTTTAGAGATTAGTAGGGGAGCTTGTACAGATATGAAAAACTCCAAATAAATCACAGCAATTCTGTTGCATAATTAAATGTTTTGTTCTTGACAGCTGGATTTATTGGCTGTATTTTTATTTTATAGCTAAATATAATGGTTACTTGTAACATATAACATCCTATTTAAAACTCCCCAAAATAATGAATAGCAAAAGTGCTAATATTTTTAAAGGCTTATAGGCCTAAGAAATTTAGACCTCTGGAATTCTTTGTTTTTGCAGCCTCACTTGTAAAATTTAATGCTCTCTTAAGTATTTCCTGCATTTCTTTTTGGTTAGTTTTGTTGCTCTGACTATTTTGAACCTATCTAGAATAGGATACAAACTAACCTTTGTTATTTCCCATAATCTTGGGCAAGTAAAGAGCTCTGTAGGTTTTTACATTTACCTATTGCAAGTAAACTAGTTGCCAATTGGGAGTAAATGGACATAACTCATTAGACACACAGTAATGAGCATGAAGTTGATTCACATCATTTATGAAACATTTGTGATTGACCTTGTTTGGAGATAGGGTGGGAAGATGAATATTTTGAAACATTAGAAATATTTTGTCCTTTAGGACAGTATCTTGACTTATAGATAGGAAAGGAAAACTCTGTGTACTCTACGTATTCTATAAATCGTCGTCGTCGGCAGCCATCCGTCTCGAGAGACGATGGTGTAGCTTCTTCAGAGTCTATCTGCACCGCCAAGAATGGCTGTGCAGTCCGACTCGGGAGTGACATGGTATCTGTCTCCTCCCGTGTTGAATCGACATCTTGCGATGACGCTGAAGCTACAGAGCCTGGGCAGGGTGATATGGAGGGTCTGCTGTTGCCCATGCAGCAGACCCCCCCTCTCTTCGCAGCTGAAGGGTCCAAGGGAAAGACGGAGTCGATACAGCTTGGGTTCAGGTGCGCCGCAGGAGTTGCCGGTGTTGACTACAACGTCAAACCGCCTTAGGGACTCCGGCTCCGGATTTTCTGTCGGGGTTTACTCCCTTAGCCTTTCCCCTGAAGAGGTATGCCGCAAGGCAGCGGAGGTTTTTTGGAGTCAGAGTTTTCCTTCTCTGATGGTATTCTATAAATATACTTTATATAATTATATGTAAACTATAATTCTAATGTGTAATACATAATATAGTATACGTAATTGTATATATTATTTATATGATCTTTAGCAGTTTAAATAACTAAGAAAAATATTGCTTGATAGTTTATTGATCAAGACTAGGCAACTGTAGAAGTTTAGAGAACATCATGTAAGCTATAGCAGCTAAGGAAGACCTACAGAGGTAGCAGGATCTGAATAATGTTTCATAGGCTCACATAATTCAGATCTAGCAGGCATTTTAGGGTCTTGAGCAATGCATAAAATTTATATAGACAAGTAGAAAAGAATAGCATTTCAAGTGAATGGGATTTTTATTATCATATAATGAGATTGTGCTAGTTTTTATTAAAGTACAGTTAAAATGTGGCAGAAAAAGACTGAACAAGTAACTGATTTCTTTTTTCTCTGCAGAGGTAAAGTGTAGGATACTTCTGGCACTTCTTGAATATTCAGGTAATATTTTTTATTACTTATACTATTTAAAATTAATGTGGACCATGAGCTTAGAAGTCTCATGATAGACATCAAGGCAATGCCTTCAGCAAAATAGATGGAAATATGATCCCTACCTCCTCTAGTCTTACAAAGATAGAAAAAAAAAAACCCCTTAGTTTTAATAAAAAAACAAAAATGTATACTCATCCTCAATTACAAATAGGAACATGACAACACATATAAACATTTATACAGAATAGAGTTTAAAAAGAGAAAGGAAGCAGTTTTAATAAAGTAAATTGTGCAAATGGGACATATTGAGAAACTGTCTAACTTCTGTATATGAACAAAGATGTAGGTGGTCTCAGATTCAAGGGTTGGGGAAATGGACTGTGCTTTTGATAGTAGGAGTCTCCATTTCAAAATCATATTGTAAGGGCGTGGATGTAGACAGGGGAAGGATTTGTGACCACGTTTACAATCTACCACAGCTGGAAAGTTTAAATTATGAATTAGTGAAAGGAGGAACCAAGTTAACCAAGAGGGCTTTTTTGTTCATTAGTTGGTTTTTGCCTTTAAAATATTTTTGCTTTGCTTTTTAACTAAATAATAATACTATAAAATTTTTACATTTAAGCTTTACTAATAACACACAGTTGGTAGACCTAATTTTTATGTATCTCATTGATCCTCATAACCACTCTGAGAGAATATTACTTTTCCACAGTTTTAAAAGTGGAGAAATTAATAACCAGGCAATTAATAACAAAAATGTAATAATAATTAAAAATTAGACAGATTAAGATAATAACTAGTACATGGTGTTCATTCAACACATATTTTTGAGCATCTGGAAGATTAGGCATGAAGATGCTTTATTGAGTACGTGGATAATGAGTAGAAGGCAGATTTGAAATTCAAACTTATACCAATTTCAGAAGTGGTCCTGGAATGTATTACTTTATTCATTAACATTCAAATGGCTGTTCTTAGAGATCCTTATTTTGATTTCAATTTTATTTTTTATTATTATCATAATTCTGCTTTTTTCTACTTTATTCACTTGCTCATTTTTCCTTCATATACATATAGCATGGCACCAAAACATAACCAAATTACTCTATATTGTTGACTGCGAAATTATGCTCTTCACTTGAAAAGGGTAGACCGTGTCTGCTAAATATTATTCTTAACTCACTTTTATTCCTGCCTCACTCTAATCTTCTCTTTTATTTTTTAAATTATTTATTTATTTGTATGTTTGTTTATTTATTTTATTTTTAGATAGAGGGGAAAGGAGAAAGAGAGGGAGAGAAACATCACTGTGTGGTTGCCTCTCACTCACACCCCCAACTGGGGACCTGACCTGCAACCTAGTCATGTGCCCTGACTGGGAATCGAACTAGCGACACTTAGCTCGCAGGCCGACACTCAATCCCCTGAGACACAGCAGCCAGGGTTCTAATCTTCTCTTTTTGTTTCTTGTTTATTTTGCTTTTTTTTTGCTCCATACCATCTCAGAAAAATGACTTGGATTGCTTATGTATCTAGAAACCATCTCATTTTTTTTTAGATCAGCTAGCTAACTGTGGAACTTGACCTTTTAAAATAGTTGAGAGTAAATGAAATGTTAATATTTTAAAACATGTTTGTAGAAAATTAGCTTATATAGGCTGAAATGAAACAGAATCATTTGATAAGTTTTTAAAGCAATGCCTATTTCCACTACAAGAGAATATTTACTTTGCAAAGAAATAAACAAGCTGTCTCAAAAATCACAGCTCTGCTTTTCTTCTTTTGCTAGAAGCTGGAAGCAGCACTTGTGATTCTTGCTGTAGTTCTTATCGATAAAAATGAAGAATAAGAATAGCTTTGGAAAGGATGGACAATTGTGAATTTCAAACAGCTGCAGAATTAAAAGGAAAAGACCTATATGTTTTTGCTGGGAGTTAGCTTATTTTGGTATCTTTATTTATCATGCATTCCCTCTCCATTCAGCAATAAAACTGAGCACACTCTCATTACCGGGCACCATTCTAGATGCTAGAGAAAAGAATAATCACCATAATAATACTGTCCAATTTCACTTCGCTAAAATTTCACTTTGCCTAATGCTCTAACTGTTTATATCTCATTTATCACAGATTTAAGAAGTAAGAATGTGCCATTTTACATATAAGAGTCTAACATTTAGGATTATATGGTTTAAAGTTGGTGGAATGAGTAGGAAAAAAGCAGATTATATGCCTCTAAAGTCCATGAGCATAATTCACACATTATATGTTATGTGCCATTTCCCCTGGCCTTCTTGCTGAAGGTCCCTTGGGTTCACAAACAAGTAAATGAACTGTCACAAGGGTAGGTCATTAGCCACCTAAGTATAGGGATGCCTCAGGCCTGGTGGCAGATAGAACTGCACAGTACTTCCTGAAGGAGAGGGGAAAAAATGTCACAAGGGAAGGTAATGTTTTAATAGTTCAGAGTTTTTTTTTTTTGTTGTTGTTTTTTTTTAAGGTAGAACAATGTATCATTACTTTATAATTTACAAGAGTAAAAATAACTGTGGAATACATTTGTCCACATGGGGAAACAAACCAGAAAGGGAGAAATATTGGCCAAAGGCCTGAGAAATGCTGAATATTTACATGAGAGGGGAATTTGAGGATTAAAATTTGATGCCCATAATCAGTAAATTTCTAGATCATTTTTTAAGCAAGAGAAAATAACCAAATTTAATACGTGCATATATATGGGAACCCTACATACATGAGAGGTTCAGAGACCACATAAGGGAGAGATTCAGAGACAGAAAAGGAAATTGAGCTATATAAGACATTCTGAGCTAGGGATGAAGTAATGTACCTTGGGGCTTCAAAAGATCATTGCAGAATGATAAGAAGAACAAATGTTTAATAAATACTAGTTTTCCCTGCCCTATGGGCAAGGCCCCTATTCAAGTTCTAGGTAGTTAAGTAAAGGGGGAGAAGTTTCTCTTGAGCTCATGGCTACTAAAGTTGCCTTTAGCTCAAAACAATCTGTATAGCTCAGAGGTACATCTTGGTATGACTCATTCATGACCCGCATAGTTCCTTCCTGAATTGGGCTTGGTAGATTGTTCTCGCTCTCATTAAACCAGTCTCAGTCTTGGGAAAAGTTTAGTTCAGGTAAATAGTTGTATCTCATTTCAGGAAGTGGTGATACAGGTGGGCTCCCAAAGCTAAGCCCATGGTGTAAGCAATCATGTATTTAATGAGATATCTCTGTGGAAAAAAATGGAAAACAAAGGTTAATGATCAGAGCAGACTATAATCTCAGTTTCTTGAGTTCTAAAGGCAGGCAGTCAAAAATATTTCTGGATGTCTGAAAATTTTCAGAGAGGGTGGAGTCAGACAGTGACTGATTGATTCTCCTGGTCTACAATTTGAATGTCTGGTGATCTTTCTACAACAGGTATGAAGATTATGAAAATTGTCCATAAATTGCCCCACTTTAGCTTGATGGCCTTGAAAAAAGGCTGTTTTAGTTCTCAATGATTCCATGTCAAATGGTGGGAAAATAAAAATGTTAGTTTGAAGGGTTGCAGCCAGATATTTAAGAAAACTAGAAAAATTCATAATCCAGTTCAGTTTATAGGTAGAAAAATTTTTTTAATTAAAAAAAAACTCAGACAATGAATAGCACAAGCTAGCTTATGGATATTAGATGCTTGTGCTATTCATTGTCTGAGTTTTTTTTTTTTATATTATAGTTTCTATTAAACCATTTTTTTCTCTCTAAAATGACCCTCATTTTTATCAAAAATAGCAAAATTAAGACTTATTTGCAGAATAAGTCTAGTTTCAATAAACTTGGTCTATTATTTGTATAAGTCCAACAAGGACAGTAATTAACTACAAAGGCTCTTTTAAATTTGCTTTGCTGGAATTTTCCATGAGGAATCTTTAGCTTGAACTTAAAAAGGCCTCTCAAAGTCAGAAAAAGACATGCCACGTACTTACCATTAGACCTCACCTGCAATACCTATAGATGTTCAATAAATTGACTCTCTGAAACCAGAAAAGTCAGTGTTTGTGCTGCCTGTCACTACCAGACCCAATAAGCAGAGACAGGGATTGAATCTTTATGGGCACTTTATTCAGATTGCTGGCGATCTAAGAAGACGGTGGGTTATATACCCTAATAGACCGTTTTATATTTTCTTTTAAGCCAGCCTTTTTTATAAGGAGAATAAAACAGGTAAGGGATTTGGAATTCAAGGGAAAAAAAGTATAAATAAGGGATTTGGAATTCAGGAAAGAGTTTAATCAGATAAAAGCTGCAATCAGGCAATTTCCCTAACATCCTTTCATCTGTTGACCAGTGATTTGCTATCTGGGTCCTGGGCCCTGTGTCCTGGGCAGTGGGATGTCTCCCCAGGGAACACATGGCTCAGATACCATCTGGATTGCTTATGGTCTCTTGTGGGACACAAAGGTGGAATTGCTTGTGGTCTCCTGGAGTCAGGGTGGGCCGTACCTTCAATTCCTGAAACAATAGCTTTTTATATGCATTAACTACTAAGCTTATTAACTACTGCATAAAACTAAAATTTTCCAACTCTGAAGATACCCCATCATCTTGACCAATGATTTAAAGTTTGCTGGGGGAGAGAAGGGCCTGCATCCAGAGGCCTGTGGACAAAGGTGTGTGGGCTATAGGGGCATGTCATGTTTGAGGAACGCTGAGCAGGTAGTGTGGCTCAGAGAGATCTGTATAGCCACCATTCTGGCTGCTTTCAGAAACATTGTTTTATTATATTCTTACAACTATTTCTGTGAAGATCGTTGCTGGTTGTCTGGGATGGATGGAAGTGATGTGTTGAGAAGCTGTAAATATAAGTTGTGTATAGGTAAAGACCTCTTTCTGCTACTCAGTTTTCTACCCTTGTTACTCATTGGGAGATAATAACATGTCAAAAGTCACCTGAAAAGCTCTTAATATATGATGTATATTTTGAAGTCTAAGTAGACTAGTCATTTACTCTGTTAAAAATAGGAAGGTAGCAACTGGAAGTCACCTCTTGAAGTAATAAGCATTCATTAAGTGTTTTTTATTTGAAAATATGTTGGTTTAAGATTTCAATGGCAGTGTGATTCAAAGGCATCTATCTTGTTTATCCACTCTCTCAATCTACTGGGAGCACAGACGTGGCCAAGGCCTCACCTCAGACTTCTGTGTACCTTCAGTAATCAGCACAGTGTTTAATTCCTGTGGGGCATTCGATATTAAAAGTTGAATTAATGAATGCATACAAGTTTTGTGTGATTAGTTCTGATTTGATAATGAGACTGAATAAAAATTTTAATTTGGCTTAAAATGCATACAGAATTTAGTGGCAGAGAGCAGAAGAAACATCTAAGTATTTGTTTTAGGATAAAAGAAGAAGAAATCGGAGGATTTCTTTTCAAAGGCAACTTGGAAATAATTATTTCTACTTGTGGTAGAATAATAAAGTTCATAGTGGAACCAGATCCTTCCTTCTCTAGACCTTAACCTTCTACTCTTCTTATAAGCACTTTCTTTCCATTTAGATTTTTATTAAGAAATTATTCTCAAATTATAGGTGGGAATATTCTTGCCAAGGCTATTGAAGTATATTTTAAAATTGCCCCAGATTTTCTGCTTTATTAAAGAACAATGCAAAAGCAAAGCAACAGCCCTGACCAAGTTACTCAGTTGATTAGAGCGCCATCCGGATTATCCAAGGTAGTGGGTTTAATCCCTGGTTGGGGCACATGCAAGAAGCAGCCAATGAATACATAAATAAGTGGAACAACAATTTGATGTTTCTCTCTCTTTCTCTTAAATCAATAAATTTTAAAAAATTAAAAAAAATATTTTTAAAGCAAAGCAACAATGTTCAAGGAGGTATAGGGTCTCTCTCTCTCTAATAATTTAAAAATAAGTTTTTAAAAGCAAAGCAACAATGTTCAAGGAAAATGTAGGCCAATTTTTGCGTCTTTAGTCTTGGTCTTGAACCTCAGTCCTCTAGCTTCACTTTTGGGCTAAACGCTGTCTGAAGTACCCTTTTAAACCAGACTAAATCCTGGCATTTCAAGAAGCCTGAGCATGAGCTCAGACATTTTCACTTCACTTAGTTCACTTGTCTGTTAGTTGCTCTACTAGTTTATTATTTTCATTTATTCAGTAAATATTTATTGAATATGTACATTCTGTTAGAAATTATACACAACAAAGTGTTTTGCATTTTGCTTAATTGAGAATTGGGCAGAGTTCTTTCTCAGTTTAGCCATTTCATAGTAACTTTAAAAATATTGTTTTCCATCTATTAGAATGGGGTACATGGTCTATAACTACTTACAGAAAATGGCTAACACACGTTGTTGGTTAAATTAATAAGTTGAACCATATGGAATTGCCATATTCAACTACTTTGACCTACTAAAATAACAAGTTCTTATAGTTTAACCTAATAAATGAATATTTTATTATAAACATATATTTTAATTTATATTATGTGTACACATGACTTGAATGGTTATTAAAAACAGATGTCCTGTGTTCTTGGTAAACAGCTGAAAAATTATGTCTTCTTATCAATAAAGCAAGAATTCAACACTGAATAAAGGCAGCATTTACACTGTGTTATACAATAATATTGACAATATATTTCAGAAGATTCTGAGCCCTCAAAATATTCAATAGACTTTTGGGTATATGATTATGTTTACCTTGGTTTTACTTCTAGTATAAGTAATTTTTCAGCGTACATAATATATGGCTTGGTGTCATGTTATTGTAGTTTGTACTAGCCCACCACCCAAGGAAGTTGACCCTTTGTGATCAGTCTCTCAGAGGCACAGGTTCTTTCCATTGGAAAACGCTGTGGCCCAGGAGTGGAAGTTCACATGATAAACATGCCTTCATAGTGGCTCAGTGAAAACTCTAGTCAATTGCAGAATAAGAATCCTGGTAAAATTAATTTGTGCTAAAACTGTGAATGAATTACTTATTTCAAATCAATATAGGAGTTTATGAACTGGACATATTTATAACTTGTGAAGTTGAATAGTAAATTCAGAAGATACGGATTTGCTTATTTTTACATACAGTTGGACATTGATACTCTTTTCCCCTATGCATTGCACGTAAATATTTCAATAGGTTTAGTAGGTAATTTAAAATATTTTAGTATTAATAATACTGTATTTTGTTTGCCAGGACAAACTGAAAAATTGGACTTTTGAGTTTCCTTTAGGAAAGTTTTGTGCAACAAATGCAAATTGTGGACCATGAGGGAAAAAATGTTTTTTTTTTTCCTCGGGTTTTATAAAGCCATTTAGTAATTACAAAATAAAGCCACAATATCAATTAGGAAAAATTATTTTAATGTGTCTAAATCTTTTTTGGTGTCTAGTGTTTGCTAAAGTGTATGTGCTCATTAAGAGAGCTCAAGTTCACATTTCTCACACGGTGTGAGGTTAGTGAAAGGACAAAATAACAGCGAGCATAAGTGCTTAATGGATCGGTTTGGTTCATATGACATTTCTCAAAACTGCCTTTATGTCCTGGATCACAGACAGTGAGCCACAGCTCCGGAGAGACATGGTTTTCTGCCAAAGCCTTGTGGCCACAGTCTGTGCCTTCTCCGAGCAGCTCATGGCAGCCTTGAACCAGATGTTTGACAACAGCAAGGAGAATGAGATGGAAACGTGGGAAGCCAGCAGGAGGTGGCTGGACCAGATCGCTAACGCGGGCGTTCTTTTCCACTTTCAGTCACTTCTGTCACCAAACTTGGTAAGGAATCACAGTGCACACCTCTGTCTGTGTCAGCTGTAACATTTGTAGCGCCATACTCCCAAATCAAAATGTTTATTCATTATTGTATCAGCAGTCATTCAGCTACTTTAAAAGAATATATTTTTTTCATGGGCAAATATAGTTTTTATAAGTGTGTAGGAGGAATTTTTTCTCTCCTGATTTCCATCTTTTCTCAGTGGCTGCTAACAGCTTAGAAAGCCTCCATCTGTTATTAATTCCTGCATCCCTAAGCACTGACTGAAAAGGTCATCAGAGGAATGAAAGCCTTTCTGCTACAGATCCTTATTTCCGGTCCAGAAAAAACAGCATGCAATGGAACCTCACCTCCCACTGAGGCTGATTTTCTGGAGTATTTTTGATAGAGAGTTCTGACCACTTGCATGTCATACTGTCTGGCAATCTGTTTAAAATTTGTGTGTGTTAAATGGTTCTATTTCCTTCCTTTATATGCATGTTTGTCCTGTTAAATCTAAGAATGTTGCCTTAATTACTGTAGAGTGTTCCATGTTTATGCAATAGTATTCCATAGTGGGTATGAAGAAAGCATCTCAAAATATTTGATAACAGTGTGGTGAACTTAGAGTTTTTCACACCTACTTTCTGTGGTTCTGAGAGTTGTCATGATGTTGAAAGGCAAACATATTCAACTTTTATATGTAACTTAAGGTGCTAGTTAAAAGGGATTGTGATTTTGAACATGAGATGCTATTTTATCTGTTAAAGTACACAAAATATAGCTATAAAGTAACATGCTTAAGACTTTAAACAGATGAATATGAGTTTATATATCAAAATAATGATTTTCTTCAATGACATCGAGGATAGGGAGGTAATTGCTGTACTACATGGTCATAAAAGGTTCTGGAATGATAAAGTAAGCAAGTCCACCTCTGTCTTCTTCAAAGAAACAATTAGATTCATTTGAAAAGACTCTGCTATTACAACTAAATAATATATTTAATTAATGAAAATTTTGAAGTAAGAAACATTTGAAAATGTTTAGAAATAAATATTAATTAATCCCCATTGCCTTGAAAATAGAAACTACATAACATAGGAAGCCCACTTCCTAACACATAGTAGGCATTAAGTGTTTAATGAATGAGGCTTTATTTCTAAGTCTTATTTTCACACTGCCATTGTCTAATCAAGTGCTGGTAGTTTTAACTTTAAACTTAATTTTATTTGAAATTTTTTGTATTTATAATTCATATATCTGAATTATAGGTTACATAGTGAACTACCAAAACTAAACAATAAAAAGGCAATTCAAAAAGTGGACAAAGGATTTGAATGGTTATTTCTACAAATAATATATTAAATTGCCAAAAAGCATTAAAAAGAATGATCAGCATCATCAGCCATTGGGGAAATGCAACTTAAAACTACTGTGAAATACTGTGTCACATTTGATGTGGATGGTTGTAATCCAAAAAGACAGTTAATCATAATTGTCAGTGAGGTGATGGAAGTGAACTAGTGGAGCAATTCTGGAACAGAATTTCCATATCACACAGAAATTTTACTCCTAGATAATTCCCAAGAGAAATGAAAACTTACATTCACACAAAAACTTGAGATTATTCATAATAGCTAAAAAGTGGAAACAACGTAAATGTTCATGAACTGATAAGTGGATAAACAAGTTGTGGTACATCCATACAGTGGAATATTATTCAGCAGTAAAAAGGAATGAAATACCAGTACATGCTACAACATAAATGAATGTTGTAAGTGTTACTAAATAAGCCAGTTACAAAAGACTGCATAATATGTTATTGCATTATTATGTAATGTGTGAAAGAGGCAAATTTTAGAGAGTGAACGTAGGCTGATGGTTACCTGGAGATAAGAATTGGGGACAGAATATGGGCAGTGAATGCTTATAGGTATTGAATTTATTTTGGGGGTGGTGAAGTATTCTAAAATTAGGTGGTGGTGATACTCATACAACTCTGGGAATATACTAAAAACCCTGGAGCTGTACACTTTACATGGGTAAATTTTATAGCATGTGAATTACATCTCAAGAAAGCTGTATTTTCCTTAAGTTGTCCTTGCAAAATACTTAATATTATTACAGAATTGATTAAAAATCCAAAGATTGCAAGAAAAAAAAATCAAAGAAATTCATAGTGCTTCTGCCTCTGCAGCCAGAGCATAAAAACTTCCTAGGCCCGTGAGGGGAGCTACAGGCCCTGGCGGCCTCTGTGTCCATTAGCTACAGGCACAGTCATGATCACTTGGGCGTGGCTTTAATCACATCAATTGGAGCATTGTGGCATGCACTTAAGCAATCAGAGGCCAGCCTCTTCGGTAAGGTTCTTCCTGTGGGTATTCCAACTGGAAAAATGCTGATTCTGTAGTCCTGTCCTTCTGTTCTGTTCATGGCATTTTTCTGCTGCTTCAAAAGACTTTAAGGAAGAATAGTTTAATAAACATTCATCCAGCATTTTCCCTGTACTATATACACTGTGTTAAATACCACACCAGTGTTAAAGATGACAACTCTCTTAACCTCTTGGTTTCCACTTGATTCTTTTTCACACAATTAAAATTCTTCACCATCTCTCCTGTAGTCTCTACTAATGCTGCCCCCAAAATATGCCTATAAACTTAGAGCAACTTTTTAAAAATGTGTGTAAAGCACAGTAATATTATAAAGGATCATTGATACTCTTAAGGAAACAAATGTCACCTTTAAAAGATAAACTATATTATGATAGGCTCATTATTCTTTCATGAGGAAATTAATGAAAGACTCTAGATAGTGTACTACACTGCTCATAGGAAAGATTAGTAAGATGATATCGCTGAGACATGCACTGAACTTGTTACCATGCCTGGCCTTGCCTGCCTAAGCTGGAAAATAACATGCTATAAAACAAACTGGATCTCATATTCACAAGATTCTAGGTTAAGGCCCCCAAAAGGCAAGTGAGATGAAAATAATTTTATCCCTAAGCCCTTTGAAAGAAAAGTAATCACACACATGCAAATTGCCTCTATTCCAATTTTAACAAATTGCAAAATGAATAATGCATAGGTTATCTTATTGTAAAATTGGATGACCATTATGTGTTTTGGCTTTTTGAGAAAACATTTTCGCCTTTCAGCTGTTACATTTGTAAGATTATAGAAATTTAGAGGCAAATGGCAAGTTTTTTTAATACAGATTTATGTGTAAGTACAAACAGAATAAATGATTAGACTCAAGCTACAAAATGGACTGAAGACTTGTGTAGAACCATTTAGATAATTGAGAAAATAAAAATATAAAGCTATCAGCAAAATTTATAACTTTGAGAGATTTATTTTAGTTAAAGCAGTACACTTTTATTTGTGGTTTGATCATATATGGTTTGTATGTGAATAAAACACAGGTGAAGCTAGTCTGGATCTGGTGATGTCATGGGATTCTAGGCTAGGCTATGCTAGGCTAGGCCATGTTATGTTCTACCCAATCCTATAATATCATGTACTTTTTGCTTTTGTTTCTTTCTAGACTGATGAACAAGCCATGCTAGAAGATACGCTGGTTGCACTATTTGATTTGGAAAAGGTTTCTTTTTACTTTAAACCATCAGAAGAGGAACCACTGGTTGCAAGTACGTAGTTAAATGCTTTATAGGCATTTTATAGAATTTCTATGGCATAAAACAACAACATATGGTATCACTTTTATATTCATATGTTTAATATGAAGTTTAAATTGGTTTATATAAAATCGTGTAGGGAAAATAATTAATTATAATAATTTAAAAGGGAAAAAAGTATATATAACTTAAATTTACAGATAATACTAAACTTTTATTTTTATGTTTGTTTGTCTTCCAAAACTTTTTGAGCATGTGTATCAAATTTTGTGCTAGTCAAAATTTTCTTCCCTTCTTTTTATTTTTGTTATTGTGGTAAAACATACATACCATAAAATTTACCATTTAAACAATTTTCAGTGTAGAATTCAGTGGCATTAAGTACATTCACAATGTTGTGCAATCATTTACAATAATTTTTTCATTTCCCGAAACAGAAACTCCATACTCATTAAGCATTAAGTTCCCATTTCCCCCTCCTCTAGTTCCTGGTAACCTCTATTTAACTTTCTCTCCATGAATTTGCCTATGCTAGGCATCTTGTATAAATAGGTTCATACAACATTTGTTCTTTGTACTGCTTTTATATCAAGATTTTTTTTTTTTTTAAAGGACTGCCCTCATATATCTGGCTGTGTGGCTAAATTGATTCCAAAACTTTTTTCTTAAATATATAGCAAAATTGCCTGAATTGAGTGTGCGCTTATTATCCTCAGTTGTTCATTAGAGAATGTGTTAGCAGGCAATGAAAATAAGTCTTTAGGGCCTATAAGAAATAGAGGATCCATATATTATGCTCACATTCTATAAAACTTAGATCTAAACCAGTTCAAAAAGGTACAATTATTTGATCTGATAATAATTGATAAAAGTTATCATTTAAAGTAGAGACGTATTCTATATTTTTTGCTAGCTTAAAAGTGAAAATTGAAAATAACTTCATATGAATGTCAAGAATTTTAGTGTGTATAAATATAATCACAATAACTATCCTGATTCATTTATTTATCTCCTACAATATCTAAGATGGCAAAACTTTTTCCTATCTTGTTCATTGTTGTATCTCTAGCACCCAAGAGAATGCCTGGAACAGAAAAGGCAACATTTTTTTTAAAGAAAATGAATGAATAAATATCAATTAAGTATATACACTGCCACAGGCAAAGGGCTGTATGATTATGGAAGTGGGAGGAAAAACAAACTTAGTGTGAAGAATGAAGGAGAGAACTTCAACAGAGCATAGTTGTATCTAATGTTGCAAAGAAGTTACTTAATAAATTGAAGGATTGAAAAGTATTCCTTTGATTGAGCAATTTGCCATCATTATACCTAATAAAGGTAGTAATTTAGAAGTATATGTTTGAAGAAATAGCAATAACTAGGGTTTAAACTCTATACCTTTTAATTTCTGAAAGTTATATTTATCTACTCTTTGAACATTGTCATAAATAGGTTTAAAATGTACCTGTGAGTCAAAGAAATATTTAGTCATTTTTTATTTTCCTGTCTCTTGTATTTTTCATAAGTGTGAGCCTCTTGTGTAACTGGGGAAGGTTCTTACTTATTTTCACATTTCTAATGTCTAACACAATAAATAGGGACCCAATAAATATTCATTTAATCATGATCTGACTTAAGAATGATAATCATTCATTTATTCATCAAAAATGTCTTGAACACCCACTATGACCAAGAGCTAATCCAGGTGTTGGATACAGTAGAGAACTAAACAGACCGATAACTGTCACAGAGCTGATATTCGAGTGGGGAGATATGAGTAGTAAGTGAGATGAAATGAGGTAACTTGATAATAAATCAGAAGATAACACTATGAATGTATAATGTAAATAGAAGAGAACAGAGGATGAAAATGAAGGGGCTGATGAAAGGGCACAAACATTTAACAAGCTAGGGAGAGAAACCTTATCAAGGAGGAGATCAGAGACCTGAAGGGGTTAAGGGAGTGAGATGTACAAATATTTGAAGGAGATGTCCCAGACTCATTGGAACAGTGTGGCTTGCTCTCAGGTTAGCAAGGGGGCCTGTGTGGCTGGAGTGGAGGGACTGAGAGGAAAGAGTAGGAGTTGGAAGGAAGAGGAGGCCAGACCATTGAAATAACTTAGCCTATCTAATTAAGTTGTTGAGCAGAAGAATGCCATGACCTGCCTTACCTGTTAAAGGCTGCCCCAGACTGCATTACCAGGGGCCAGAGCAGAGTAGTTAGGAAGCTACTGCAGTGACCCAGGTGAATGATGGTGTGACTTAACCTTGAGGGTGGCTGTGGAGATGGTAAAAGTAATTGATTCTGCAGGTATTAAATTATGAAGGTAAGAGAACAGAATTTTATTAAAGTTTCATCTTCACTGATAAATGAGAGAGAGTGAGATCATGAATTAAAATGTTAGGAATAGAGGTTATATTCAAGGGAGAATTTGTCAATAATGGGGATCATTTGATAAGGATAATATTATTTAAACAAACTATATAGCCTTCTGTGGACATGTATAAAATAGAATATATTTTCATTTACTTGAGTAATGAAATGTGGGCATAACTTTACTGAAAGTAAAGAAACTCTATTTTTACAATATAGCTTAATGCTTCCTACCCCTCCCCCTCCCTAAATTTTGTCTAAGGAACTATAAGCTCAAAGGAATACCGTTTTCCATTGTTTAAATATGATATTCCTGGTGAATGGTGTGTTGAACAAGCCTAAGATGAACTAACATAATAAGCTTGATAAAACATTTACTTATTGCATATCCACTATGAGAGATTTAACTTTGGCATATTGAAAATATACTATTAAAAATCATTAAGGCCATTAAGTAACATTAGTATGTAAATGTAGTTGGACCTGTGATAAACTCAAAACCTGTAAGATACCTGTGGCAATGCACTTTTGCATATTTCCCTGAAGCAGAGCCTCACCTAGTGAAAGGTCACTTCCACTGCTACGTTACTGATATTCCAAACAAATTAAAAATAGTGATAATAGGACTATAATTATCATTCTAAGTTAATTAGACTGATATATAGGAAAGAAGAGGATTATTCTGTATCCAAAGGTCATCACATCTTATTTATGTAGGGTAAGAAAACTAGAGCTTTATCATTAATTGTGATTTAATTTCTATAAGCAGAGAAACAGAGAAGCCAGATTGAATAATTCATTGGTAGCACTGAAATGAAAGCAAATTGGCTCTATGTCTATGAGAGAAGGACTGAGTACAGAGGGGTGGAAGCATGAAGATAGAAAGAAGATAACAGAACGTCAAACTTGAAGTCAAGGAAACTTAGTTCAGATCCTGGCTCTGTTCTTATCCACAAACATGAAAATATTAGCTCTCGCTGACTCACAGGCTTATGAGGTTTAAATAAAGTAATATATTTGAAAGTCTCTCTAGTCTTATTAAAGGCTCACAGTAGTATTCAGTAAATATTCTAGTCCATTGTCCTTGCTTTACTACTTCATTTTTTTTAAAGCTATGTTTAGCATTACTCATAGTATTATTTTTGTACTAAAGAATACTAAGATTCTGAAGAAATATGATATGCCAAGCAAGGAGAATTCAAATATCTGGATTGAAGACAGTTTATTTTCGTGAAAGAAATAAGTATATACAACATGCTAAATGTTAAACTAAGTTTTGGGGATATAATGATGACTAAATGAAACAAAGTCCCTGTTGACATAATGCTCAGAGACCAGAGAGACATACAAAGGAATAAATGGGCAACCCGACGCATTTCAGTATAGGGAAAGTACAAGATGTTCCCCATCTCATATTCTGTAATGGTGAATGATTAGGTTATATATAATTAACTTTTGTGGAAAATCTTTATGTTTTTGGAGAATAATGTAATGACAGCAGACCTTCCCCTTTTCAATCATGATAAAGGTAATTTGACAGGAACTATTAGGGGAATGAATATTTTTGAGCCTCCACTCCATCCACATGTGCCTGGAGCTGTGGATGCTGTGGTGAATTAGATAGGCACGTCCTTGTCTTCACAGAGCCCATAGCCTAGATGGAAGACAACAAATACGGATTCAACAACAAAGACAATTAGGGACATGGTAAACTCTGCACAGGGAATAAGTAAGGCACGAAGAACAAGGGTGAGGTGGCCCTTTTAGCAGTTACCAGTGAAGGTCACTCAGCAGAAGTAACTTTTAAGCTGAAACCTGAAGGATAAGAAAGACCCAACCCCATCGAGGGAAAAGGAAGAGCTATTCAGGCAAAGAGAACTCACAGCTTCTCAGTCAAAGCCTTATTTTCAAACTCACTGGCCTCTTCCATGGTGGGGGCCCATGTTTACAGGGATGGGATTCCGCCATTGAAACCTCTCTCAAGGATGCACCTCTCTATAAGATGGAACCAGAGACCTTTTTCTTATGCAATAATGTTTTTGAAACTTTTAATCATTACAAACCCTAATCATCACATTTGTTTTCCATAGTTGATAAATTTCCACAAATAAAAAGCAACTCCACATTATTGTACACTTTTCAGGTGCACCTAATACTTTGAGAAAAATGGGTTTACATCCTTTTATGTAGTACTCTTAGTTTTTTTCCCTCATTTTAAATTCAGTGTACTTGATTATTTTTATTTCAGTTCCTTAATTTCTGGTAAGTCATCTTTATTTGTTCTTTGTTAGTCCTATTATATGGAACTCAACTGCTGCATTATTATTTTCCTTTCAATGACTTTATTTGTTTGGTAATGCTGAGATTGGCTATACGGGTGCCAAAGAGTAAAGGGATGAAATTTAACAAAATTAAAATATATATGAAAGACATTGTATGAAAAGAGGAATTAGAAGATACCAATATTTAAAATACATAATATAAATCTGTATTTTCTTTGGTGTCCATGTATCCTTTTTTCTTTATTTTAGAATCAGGAAAACAAAACGGGATTTTACCAATGATTAAAATGTAGTTAATTTCCAACTATTTACTGAGATATTTATTCCTTTTCCTAAAATAAAACCCTTAATCTCCCTTTAAAAAAAAAGAAACAAAAATAAAATAAGCATTATTAATATGTGAATAAAAGAGACTTGTAGATGTTCATACAATGCTTTTATTGATATGCAGAATTACATACACTTAATAAGAAATTGGGAATTTGTTATTAATGGTATCTAACCTTGAACTCTACTTTTATACACAGTTTTATTTCAAGAAGCAGATTAGAAATAAATATTGAGTCAAAAACATATATTTATATCTACTAAGTTTTGACCTTATTTTTTGACTGGTTAATGTGGCTATTCTAGTTTTCAAGAAAGATTTTTACATTTTTTTTTTTTTTTAATATGTGGAAATTACTTATCATGGGAAAGTACCATAAAATGAAAAGAATTTTTGGCAGCCCTGTGAAATACTCCTGCAGCATTTTAACTTTTTAAATTAGTGGGTTTTTTTTGAATAAGTTAATTTAGGATATTGAAAAAAAGCTAAAAGAATTTGGACAGATAATCTCTAATGACTGTTGGACATCAACAGAGATAATCTAGTTTTGATCTGGGGCTCAGGAAACAGAGTTTGCAAAGCCCATGCCGATTTTGATAATAGTTGTTATGTCCTCGGTTCCTTGCATACCTCTTATGAAGTGTACCCCATGGACTCATTTTGACTAAAATATGAGTGAGGCAGTGGCCCTGGGACAGTGTGATTCCAAACCACATGTAGCTTAACTTCTCATTTGGTTAAGTGAGACATCTGGTGTGTCAAAGTGTAACCAAGTAGTTTTTCTTGCAGGATTTTATATACGATACAGTATTAAATCTGTTGCTTTAGCTAATGAGAATCTGATTTATAGCCATTTCTTAAATAACACTGAACTTGATAAACATGGGTACTTTTAAGATATTTAGTTTCTAGTAATTTTCAGGATTTTTTTTAAAGGTTAACAAATTACTCTACAGCAGATCCTGATTTTAGGAAATAATATAATATTAAATGTCACTTTAGATGTCCCTCTTACATATCAAGTGGAAGGCAGCCGGCAATCTCTGAAAGTTTACTTCTACATTGATAGCTATCATTTTGAACAACTGCCGCAACGGCTGAAAAATGGAGGAGGGTTCAAAATTCACCCTGTTCTTTTTGCTCAAGGTAAGCTGCTTCCCTTTTTATCCTTCACGTACCTAAATTATTTTATCTTGATCAATTTCAAAAATATATGTATATTTAATTGTAATCATCATGGTTTTTTTTTTCCATTAACTCAAAAATTCCTGCTCAATGTCTAAGTAATATATTTACTCCAGGGAATGTTCATTAAGGAAAGAATTATGTATGGTTTAAATATTTATAAAATAAGATTGCAACATTATTTATGATGGAGAAACAAGACATGAGTGGTTCAAATAAAGAAAAATAAATTAATTTGACTTAAGTAAATGGTAGTAGAACCAATAAAATCATATGATTAAAATACGAGAAAAAAAGGTTAACAATATATGCATGCAGATTCTAAAAAGGAATTTATATTATAGTCTCAATTATGTTATACATGTATGTTTTTACTTATATGTATATAAAATGCTTTCATTATAATTGGGTGATTAATGATGACTTTTTTAATTCTTTGAGTTTTTCTGTATTATGTCAGTTTTGTCAATAAAATGTATTTCTTTTGTAAATAAATCATCTTTGGCAATGAGCAATGAGTTTCAACTGCAGTAGAAGAAATTAAGATTAACATGAGTGAGAAGATTCTTGCATTGAACTTATTTCCAAAGAAAGGTGCCAGATCTTCTTTTTTATTTCTGGAGTCATAATTGCTGCCTAGAAAAGACCAGAAGTCCAGATTATTGTATAGTTTTCCCTAGTCTATTCCTTTTTTAAAAAATTCATGCTGTGGTTACAAGAGCTTATCAATTATCTGAGTGGTACTGTAGAACATTCCATGTTTTCTTCCTTTCAGTTTGCAAGATCTGTGTTTGTTTTGCTGTGGAATTTTTATATTTTAATAAATGAAAAGAGTAGAAATAAAATCAACCTCTGTCACTGAAGCACAGACAGGCATATACAACCTAAATTCATTACCCAGTGAAAATTCTGCTTGTACCACATGCATATTATTCTAATTCTAAAAACAATGACCACTGTGAACATATTCTTGGCAAGAGTACATTTAAGCAGAGGAAAATTTCAGTGAAGAGACGATCTTAGAAAGTATTAGAAGGCATTTCTTTTATTCCTTCCTTCCTTCCTTCCTTCCTTCCTTCCTTCCTTCCTTCCTTTCTTCCTTCCTTCCTTCTTTCCTTCCTTCCTTTTTTTTTTTTTTTAGGACTATAGTAGGGTTCATAAAGGTAATACAAGATTCTGTAATAAAAGGAATAAAAATAAAAAACCTGAGCAAATATAGACCTTTGGAGCTATGTTAGGAGAATAGTTCAGCCTAAAATATGTCCAAAGCCATTATAGAGACATGGTTTTAGAAGAGGGAAGGATGCTGGTCTGGAATGTTAACATTTGTAGTTAAACCAGAGCTTATAGTTGTTAAAGCCTCTTCCCTCCTTTTCCTTTATTTGTCTCTTTTTAAAGGTTCTGTCTTTGAAATCATTACTGAGATGACAGATGGCGTTAAACATTTTTTCTAAAAAAATTATTACATGTGTGACATATCAGCCATAAATAGCTGAATATTCATACCCAGCAGCAAATGTGTGTAGGAAAAGGATTACTTTTCAAGTAATCTCTATTTTATAATTGTGGCTAAAACAAATTTTAAAAGAATTCCTGAATATTTATTACTTCAGTAAGTACAATATCACTTTAAAAATGTAATATAAAGAGCGAGCACAGCAAACATTTACACAACAGTAAAATATTAAAAAGTGAATTGAATAAGCACCAGTGGAAATAACTTCTGCACTTGAGGTCACAGACAGGTAGAGAAGACTGGAAAACACTTGGTCTCATTAGGACTCTTTCTTTGATAAGGTTGCTTATAGAAAGGGCTTGCCAAAGTTCCTCCGCATACATAAAACTTCCATGAGGAACCATTAGTAGCTCTCAGTATTCACCAGATTGAGGGAAGCACAGTAAATACAGCCCTAGTTCGCATGGAGATCACCATCTGGTAATTGAAAGTGGTGGTAAATGGAAGAGAGTCCAAGTGGAGTCTATTCTGGGATGAAAGCTTATACGGAGGGTTTTAGTTTTGTGTGTACATGTACATGTGGGTCTTTCCTGGCAAATAAAAGAATAGAAATATTAGATGAATTTGAAAATTTCCTGGGAAATTTATTCAAATCAACCCTCCAAAAGTTGTCTGTGGTATCATATACTTAGCACAGGAAGCGAATGCACTACCTTCTTCCCAGTTTTCTTGCCAGAATGGATCCTTGGGTGGAGGAGGGCTTACTCGTTGATTCCAATGGTAAGGAACATGACACCATCAGGAAAGTCAGCACAACGCACTACCTGAAAGCTAGAACGTGAAGAATATGTGAAAGCAGTTTTCTATTATGTACTTCCTACAGGTCAGGGAATGAATCCTGTTGGGATCCTTCAGCCTTTGAAAAAAATGAGGGTAAAGGAGGGTATTTAGGGTCACTTCCTCTACTCAATCCCCCCTGGCTTGCTTTAATCTGTCTCACAGCAGCTCCCACTACTGGCTGCATATTAGTCACCTTGGGAAGGTTTTAGAAAAGACCCATGCTTGGTCCCATACCAAACTAAGTACATCAGAATCTCAGGGAGGTGAGGCCCAAATACCAGTCTATTTTAGAACTTTCCAGGTGATTCTAAATGTCCACTGGGACTGAAAAAACAAAGGTCTATGTGGATTATGAAATACAGTGCATTTTCCAGATATTTGCTTAACTAGAACAATCCATCTCACAGATGTTTGACTCTTCTAGATTCTAGGGAGTTGGGTCAAGGGGGCTGGGCCTTTTTGCTTCTTCCTTATTAGGTCATTGGAATGCGGGTTGTGCCTGAAAGAGATGGGATTAGTTCTCTAGCAAATGCTGAAGATACCTTAGAGAGCTGACAGCTGATGATATCTTCTGGCTGTCATAGCAACTAGGCAACAAGCCCATCATTTTTTAAAGGGAATCTGAGTGGGTGACTCTCAGAGCATCTGCCACAGTACACATCTGGCACCCTCAGTTCTGTTCCTTTTCGTGAGGATTGGGAGTGTGTCCTTCATGACTGATGGGCCTCCCTTCCTGGGAGGATAATTTAGAATAAAGATGTTAATGGTTCAAGCTATAGCACTGATGTTACAGCTGGTCTCAAGCTGCAATAGATTTTTATTTTTCCTCTTCTGCTATCCATTGTAAATTGCCTTGTTCTCAGCATGAACTCCTGCTGGTGTCCGTGGCATGATTAAGACCTTCATCCCCAAGGGGCCTGATCCTCTGGTCACTAAGCCCTTCTCAGGCCAAGATCCATACAGTTATGCAATCACCATCAAGAGTGGGCAAGGGGGTACCAAGAGGGACCTGAGTGGATTACCTGGATGCCAAACATATTTCTCATTATGTAACAATAGCCCTGCTTCCTTATGATAATCAGAGCCTATTAGCCTTGCCAAGGTGGTATTTGCCCTTCTAGGCTGCTAGTACCTTGGCTCAAGGAGCCTCTAGGGACCAGGTGGCAACCACAGCTTATAATTCAGTGGGACCCCTGCTTTGTCTCCTAGGGAAAGTGTGTCCCTTTGGTGATCAGGACCTTTAAATCCACAGAACCACAGTTTCAGGGATGGGAAGCACACATTCCCCAAGTGAGACTTTGGAACTGAATTTGTATCAGTTTCCTAGGGCTGCCACAGCAAATGACCGTAAACTGGGCGGCGTAAAACAACAGAAATGTATTCTATCAGAGTTCTTCAGGCTAAAGTCTGAAATCAAGATTTCTACAGGATGAGAATTAAGGTAACAGGACAAGAAAATGCTAAGGAGAGATCAAATTTTGAAGTTTGGACATTATTATATATTTAACCTACTTTTCTAAAAATAGGAATTTAATTTGGTAAAATGTAATTTTATTTTCTTCTTTTTAAAACAAATAACAAAGCTCTGGACCTAAAATAGAAAGTGCGATTTTTCTTTCTCTATTTTGCCATACAAAGTTTACTTTTTAAATAGAGAACTCACCTTTTTTTGCTCATTTCCCCACAACCCCGTACAAGTACCATAAAGTTTTGCTGAGGCTCTTGGCAAAATTATGAGACTCTCTTCCCTTTAACAATTTTTTTTTGTACTTAATAGTAACTTGTTAATTTGGAAATATTGTCAAGGAACTTAATGAAAATGTCAGTTTGTTTTTATATTATAACAAACTTCTAGAGCAGGACTGGACATTCTGGTTAAAGCTGAGCCATCCGACTTTTATAAAAATTAGATCCCAGGTGTTTTCTTCTTTCCCTCCCATTACCCCCACCTCCACCCCGTTACACTCTTGCTCCTTCCTAGTGTTTTTCCAGTCTTTTTATTCTTAAATCATATTTCGAAGTGTCCTTACATAGACCCTCCTTTCAGTTCCTAAAACTTCTCAGTTCTTTAAGCACACTCACACATAATCTATATGTCCTGGAAATGAGATAATGTCTGCAGGTGGGCACATTGCCTGGTATGTAAAACATGTATAATGAATGATAAGAGTAGTCATAGGCTCTCTCAGCTCTATTATTTAACTTAATTCTTTTCCAAGAATCATAATTAGTTGGTACTCTTATTTTCCATTTTACAAGTGAGGAACCTGAGACTCTCAGATATTAATTAACATGCCCAAGGTCATACAGCTGCCAAGGAACAGAAGTTGTGGTTTTACTCCAATGCAAGGGCTTTCATAATTACCTTCAGCACTAGTAAGAGGAATCCACAGTAAAGTATGACCACTGGTAGACTGAATCCTCGAATACTAGCTTTTCAAAAATGAACACCTTGTTAATTAATGGAAGTGAATGCGGCATGTATTTGAAGATTGATGTTTTAGAAAAGCTTTTTTTTTTTTTTTAATTTATTTCTTGTATGTATTCAGGACCAGAAGCTTGCTGAACCAATGCACATGTTCTAATTAATGCAGAAATCATTGAAACAAGCTCACAAATTTTGTTTCTGTACTGAAGTAAATATAGTAGGCTTTTTCTCTACTTTTGCACAAATGCTTTTCTCAATATAGGCCAATAATTACATTTTTAAAATTTCAAATTTAGCAGTTCTCTAAACGTTTTGTTGTTTCTTCAATATTCTAGAAAACTAACTAGTTTAGAACATATTGCACAACTAAAATTAGCAGTGACTTTCTACTTTGCCCCCCAAATGGTGATGTTTCGTCAATTCAACAAAACCTTATTATTTAGTTTAGAACCTATTAAATTTATAAGTTTTAAAAGAAGATTAATTTTTAATCAATTTTGAAATAGTCTGCTGACAAATGAGGCTCTTTAGTAATAATAATTTCAAGGGGAAATAATTAACATTGGACCAGATTAATTACATTGCCATTTCTGTTGCTGGCAACCTCTCTATAGGAAATCTTGTACTTCTGGGCAATTTCATATGATTCATTTCCTTTCCAAAAGGTTAAAAATATCACTGAATAAAGTTTAGAGGAAAATAAACCACTTAACTAAAAATGTTAGTTAAGAAGGAAATCTATATTAGTCAAAAGACTTTTAAAAATCAATGGAATTTTTACATATATAAAAATATTTTGTATATATATGTTTATACTTGTTTATTTTTAACCAAATTTGCTGACCATTGGGATAGAGGTAGTATTCTAAGATTTTACTTTATCTATATTGCTTATTTATTACACTAATATTTCATAATTTAACTACAGCTGTAAGAGAATGTGATTATACATGGAAAGTGACAATATCAATTTTTTACTCTTATGTATGTTAATATACATTCTGCCTCTCATATATATGTATATGTATCTATATATGTATATGTCTTTGTGTTTATATGCTAATAATATATGAGTTTGAGTTTAGCCTCACAAAGAACGTATACAAAATGTTTTGAAAATAGAAGACAGTTTAAATTAGAAATTACCTTTCCCTACTTAACAGAGAATCATCAAATGTTATTTATTATGAGAGCAGAAGAATGATTTTTATTCATTCTTGGTCTGGTGAAAGTTTCTTGCATATGTGGTCATATTTGGTGCTATTTAATACGTTTACTAATAATTAATAAAATTACACTCAATGTGGAGAAACTGAGTTATAAAATCATGTGAAAAGTACATTAACTTGTTTACATAGCACTGGAGAGCATGGAAGGATATTATTATAAGGACAATGTTTCAGTGGAAGAATTTCAAGCCCAAATAAATGCAGCCTCGTTGGAAAAGGTCAAACAATACAACCAGAAGCTCAGGTATGTACTCATTTTTTTTTTTTGTTTCTATATTTTGACTGACACAGATACAGTTTTTGACATTATTTATTAGAGGATTCATAATACTTCTTTTGATATAAATCCTCTATTTAGTATTTACTATTTTAAATATTCTAATGAGTACTCTTTTTCTAAATGAAACAAAAAAAGTCTAAATTTTTATGCTATTGTTTTAATTTCTGTTGATGAGCAAGGGATTAAATATTTAGTAAACCATTTCCAGGGAAAAAAGCATTGATGTTTTACAGTGATGTCCCAAAAAGGATCAGTGAATTAAGGGTAAAATAGTTTTCTTTCTGTACCATTAAATTGTTGGCCCCTGACACAGAAAGAAGATGTTTAACATGGAAATACGATGAAACTTGTAGTTGGTATTGGAAAAACACATATCTACTTTCAAATACATATGATGTTAATGTTTGCATTTTACTGTTTTTTTCCCCATCTAAAAATAACATTAACTGATACAATGGCCAATAACAGAGAAAATTAACCAAAATAAGTGTTATAATTCAGCAGCTTTAATTTCCAACACATTATCGGCATATATATTTGCCTTTTATAAATTACTCTGCTAACAAATTGCCTTTTAAAATTACTAACAGGTTACACCTTTTATTTTTAAAAGAAAATATTTTTGTGCTACCTAAGCCTTAATAACTCAAAAATACTGTTGTGACATTATTTTGGTTTTGTCTGCAATATGGCTCAATTGTGAAGATAATTTCTAAAATTCCTGACATGGGGTGGGTATTGGCTTTCTTGGTTGTGACTGATGGGGTAGGCTTTCTTTTTTTTTAATCATCTTCTGAAGCTCTAGCCTCAAAACCCCCAATATATTTTTGATTTTTCATTTCCTCCTCTTCCTAAAATGTAGTTGGAGATCCGGATGATTCTGACTAACATGCCTCTGAGGCTGCTCCCGTTTTACTACCTGTCTGGATCACTGTATCTCAAAGGCATGTAATACACTGATTCCTTCCACAGGAAAAGATCAAGTTAATCTTGAAATCTTAAATAGTGTGTCTACTGACTAAGAAATACTGACTTACAAGGCCTAAGTTCAGTATTGTGAAAATCTCTCCCTCAGTATTATCTTCACAAAAGAGAAGTTTTGCCTGTATGGCTGGTAAAATATATTCTTAAGTTATCTTTCAAATGAGGACACAGAATTAAAGCATTTGTATAAAATGTGTGGGCCCTGAGAATACATCCCTGGAGTCTAGTTTGAGAAAATAGTTGTAGATCATTGCTGTGGCACCGAATTGATCTTCATCTAAGAACCAGCATTGTTCTAGCTGCTCGGGATTTTGTTTCCAGGTAACTTTAAACCACATCATACCATTTCAGTCTCTTGCTCAGAGCATTTGGTGATTTCTTATTGCTCCAAGGGAATCACAAGCTCCTTGGTGTGGTGGTCAAGGTCTGTTATGACTTGACCCAAGGTTTCGTTGCTCTGCTCATTCATCAGCTATGTCATCAGCTATGCTGAACTCTCCTCATTTCTAGTCATGCCCTGTCCCTCCCTTCTTCTTCGATGTCTCACCCTTCACTTTGCATCTGCTTCCTCTGTCTCTGTATAAAAACTGCTATTCATATGTTTCAATGTCCAGCTTTAATATAGTCTCCTTTATAAAATACATTTTCTTTTGTTACTGGGCTGAGGTGAGGCCTGGCATTAGATTTTTTAGACATCCCCTAGGAGAGTCTAACATGCAGCTAGAATTGAAAACCAATTCCCTAGTTCTGGGAGCTCTCAGAGGATGATCCCCAGACCAGCAGCTCTAGTATCACCTGCAAACTTGTTAAAGATCTTGCGGATGGCCCTGCAATCTGTATTGTACCAAGGCCCTGAACTAAACGGATGCCAGGTCACTCTTGCAGTTTTTCATTTTACTTTATTTGTGGCTATTAGAGTTCAGTGTCTCTCCCTGGTGATACATTACATGTACAGATCTCTCATCTTCTTTAATCTTTTTTTTTTGTAGTGTGTATATATATATATTTATATAATTTTTTCACTTATAGTTTACACTCAGCATTATTTTGTATTAGTTTCAGGTGTGCAGGATAGTGGTTAGACAGCCATACGCTTTACAAAGTGTTTCCCCTGATTTTCCAGTACCCACTTGGCACCACACACAATCATTGCAGTATTATTGATTCCATTTCCTATGCTGTACTTTATATCCCAGTTACTGTTTTTTAACTACTTATCTGTACTTCTCAATCCCTTCACCTTTTTCACCCAGCCCCCCAACCCTCCTCTCCATGGGCAACCATCAGTCTGTTCTCTGTATCGATGAGTCTGTTTCTTGTTTGTTCACTTATATTGTTCTTTACATTCCACATAAAAGTGAAATGTATTCTTTTATAACCTCTTTGAGATGAGGGATAAGTTTACTTGGTGTTTCGCATTGTGTTTATCAAAGTACTTTGCATAAGAAGTTCTCCATAAACCTTTCATTGCATGAGATTATTTAGGTATAACTAGCAAAGGGAAGGGAATGTGGCATAGCATTCACACCCCACCTACGTGGATCTTTCCTTTTTTTCTTTAAAAAAAACACACAAATATAATGTATATTTGTATGTAATGTACATGACAATATGTTTAAGATTTTTTATTAAGAAAAACAGCATGCATATTAATTCCATGCTGGCCTCTAAGAAAACATTTTGATGTATCTTCCCTGGAAAAGTCATTTTTGAAAGTACAAACTCCTCAGTACAAATTAGGCACCCTTGTCAGGAATTACTGCTGTATATCCTGCTTGTTGCATATTAGATTTTCTTTGCACAGGAAGACACTTATCTTAGTCTTTACGGCTGCCAGTCATGCCTTCTCTTCCTGCTATTTCTTGAATAAGGCTGTTAATTTCTTCCTTAATTTTTCCTTTTACTTTGTAACCACGAACATTCCAAAATTGCTCTTTGGCAATTTGTTCTCAATTTTCAGAGCCAGAGGCCAATACTGACCATTTTTTTAAAGGGGCTCTTACTGTCCCCATTTAAAAAATAGTCCAGAGGTGTTGCTTGTTCCTCATAGCCCTACAGCTTTTTTAACATTTTCACTGAAAACCACTTCATTCTGGATATTAGTATGCTTATGAATTAGACCTCAGAAAAGACCTTTATCCTCTTGGCCTTACAACAAGCAAACAAAAATAAGTAAATACACTATGAATTTATTAGAAAGCATTCTTTAGATAAGATATTTTGGAAACCAAATTGAAACTGGCATAAACAAAATATTGTGTTGGCTTATATAACAGGTATATCCAGGGAACATGGCTGCTTCAGGTACAGCTGGATCTAGGGGTATGAGCCTTCAAGAAACCTTCTCTCTTTCTGTCTCTCAGTACTCTTTCTCTCTGTGGGCTTCATTTTCAGGCAGGATTGTTTCACATTTGAGTGAGGATGGTCGCTACAGAACAGTGTTACATTCAAAGAAGAGAAGGTGGCCCTCATGCTCTCCACTTCTCCCACTGAGAGCTCCAGCATAGTCCTGAGGAGGTGCCCATTAGCCAGACCCAAGTTGTATGCCCATTGTTGGTGAGTTCAACACCACAGAAGACCAATGAACTGTCACAATAAGTGTAGAGTAAGGAGGCTGGACAAGCATAAACATTGGATTCCACTCCAGTTATAGAGATTTTTCCAGAACAGCATAATAATAGGTAGGAAGAGATTGCTACTTAAAAAAAAAAGATAATGATAGCCACAGTACTTGCTAACTTTTAAGAACATGTTAAGAGTCACTAATGCTGTGTGAGTTGTGTGGATTATTTAATTAGACTGTAAATTCCATATTATAATTTCCATTTTAAGAGAAACTTAAAGTTTACCTGGATAATAAGTGATGAAACCTGGATGTAAATTAGAGACGGTTTTTTTCTCTTTAAAGTCTATACTAGGCCATCTCAGTGCATGGAGAGAACATTATACGCTGAGAACAAATTCTGTGTCACTAAGTTGTGGCATCAGATATCAAGCTGCTCTGCTCCTGTGCCATCACTGACTCATCCATTCAGTGCTCATGACATTTTGATTCTTATGAGAATGGGGAAGACAGCAAATGGACAAGTAAATGAAGTATTGTAGATAGTGAGGGAAAATTACAATGAAGAAAATTTAAAACAAGTTGCTGTCCTAGGAGGTTGGTCATTTAGAGCAGGTGGTCAGGGATGAGTTAAATAGTAAGTGGGTATTTGAACGGAAGCTTTCATCACAAGACAGCCTTGCCAATCTGGGGGAAGATCTTACCTAAAACAGTAAAGAGATGCAAATGAATCTTGAGAGTGAGCTTATCATGTTCGAGAAAGATGAAGAAGGCCGGGGGGATTCTAGTGGATTGAGACGCATGATGCATGTTGAGAGGTATGTAGGACTGTAGGCCATCAGAGGGGGTTAGATTTTATTATAAGTGCAGTGTAGAAGCCATTGGGACATTTTTACTTAATTACCTTCTCTTGCAAATATGAGAGTAATATTCAAAATGGTTGAAGTTCTTATAGAGGCCAGCTGGCTCGTCTAGCCATTCCGTTTTCAGTCTCCATGGGACTTCAGACCAGGCAGTGCACCTGGCGCATCCTTGCCACCTGCATCAGAGCCCTGACATTGGTGTCCTGAAGACAGCCAGGTTTAGCTTTTCCCCTCAGTGGACAACATTAAGCCAGCAGAAATGTTTGACAGTAATGTTTAAATATACCTTCCTGTGCCAAGTCAGTTCTTGATTGATTTCCCTTTGATTATTAAGAAATAACAGCATGTAAAGTGTTTAACTCAGAAATTCTAACCAAGAAATGCAGGAGGAAGAACATTTTTATTCCTTACTTTCACCATCCTCAAATTATTTTATTCTCTTTTTTTTCTACCTCAGCCATCTCTTTTTATTTATCCCCTCTGGACATAAGCCACCGTCCCCATTAGCCTTATTTTTTTTCCTGCCCTACATAAATGTACTTTATCATTACCCAAACCTTTCATTTTAATGCGTCCTGGATATTGGCCCAAAGTACCATGGCGTGGTGACCAGTGAGATTAAATATGATGCAAATGTGAACATTATTCCTTGTATTAAAGTACTCCTTTCAATTTGAGCGTACTAGATTATCCTTTAAATATTATTTTTATTATAAAGTCACAGTAAAATGAAGCAGAAAAATCAAAAGGAAACAAGTTGTATATTAGTTACTGAGGTCATTTATTATTTTTGTAAAGTAACAGCTTCAGACTGAAACTTTTTAGGGCTTATGATTTGGGGTATCTAAATGTAAATTCATCATCTTTACAGAACGAAGACAGAAAATTATTCAAAGCATCTATTCTCTTAAAATGTGCCTTTTGTGGATACAGAATGGCACATTTTTCTTCAAAAGAACGTTTTTAAGGAGCCAAAATACATTTTATTTAACAAATAGATAGATGAGAGATATTTTATTTGCATTCACAAGAAATGCTATACAAATGCCAATCATAGAGCTATATATTTTGAACAATTTTTTGAACTGCAAAAATGTCCAGTCAGAAGTCCTGGCTATTCTCATGATAGCACCTCCCTGAAATGTTTCATTTCTCTCCACTCTGAGGAGGAAAAACAATTGTCACTGAAGTATGAGGTAGATGTGAAGGACAGCCTGGATTTACTGCCATTTCACGTCTGTAAGTCCAGCTATCAAACAGTGTGAGAGAATAAAGAACAGTGGGACCTCAGCCTTCACACTTCATCTCCATTCCTAGGCAACTCCCATCCTCATGTCTTTCTTCCCTCAGAGTCTTCAATTCATCAAACACTTTTCTCATTCCTTGTTGGGACAGCAAACAGTGTATCCAGGCTTGGAATGGAAGATGATGTTGTTCTATTGATGAGGAGCTATAGGAACCACCTTAAATCAACAAGAGTATGGACTTAATAAAACCTGGGAAAGAGAGAATAAGAGAGATTCAGAGAGAGACCATTAATTAGAATATAAATAATTCCCTTATCCTTCAATTGCTTTTTTTCCCTTTTAATAAAGCTGTGGCTTTTGAGTTATTAAATATTGGGATTTCTTTTTAAGTTAACTGAAAGTATTTCAGATGCATATTTATATCCTCTATAGCAGTTTTATATTTATTTTCTAGTTTGTGTTTCAGGTGAATTCTATTTCTTTCACACCGTAAGATGCATCCATATTCCTGTTGCTCTAACACAAACTGTAAACTGAATGTGTACATTTGATTTCTGTTTTCAGGTTAGGAACACAGAGTTTTTAGAGTTGTTAAATTTTGTTTTATCTGAAAAGTGATTCTTTAATACCAAAAGAAAATAACTAAGTTTACAAAGAATTTGGATTCATTTATATTGCTTGAACGTTTTTTTTACACTATTTCCTATATGTGAAATATATAAAGGTTCTAATATTTACAAAATATAAGTTATACTTAGGTGCCAAATTCTTCCACAATGTAATAGTAAAGGAATTGCTGGAGACTTAAATTTATTCAATCAGTGCTGCGTGCCCGCTGGGTGCCACGGGCAGTACTTCACATTGGGAGTGTTACAGAAGATGAGATTGCTGCCTTCCAAGAAAATGTGCCACTGAGTTATGCTAAAAATTAACCAAAATTTTACTAATAATTTGTAGCAATATGTGGAAAAATAATGTAGGGAAAGTGTGAGGTGCTACACATGTGCATAAGGAGGGAATTAATCTTAATTGGGGACAGGATGGGGGAGATGGTTGGAGGTTTCAGGAGTGAATTATTTAAGGAAGTGTGACTTTTATGCAGAGATCAAAAGAGCAGTTGAGGTTACGGTGTTTAGGGGAGAGGGACTGGGAGAAAGGTGTGAGACAGGGGACATTTTCTAGCAGAGACAATAACATTTATGAAAGTCATACAGGGGGATGGAGAAATGATAATGTGGGATGGAGACTGGAATTGCAGAGCAAGAGGGACATGAAACAGGTGTGCGAAGAGAATCAACATGAGCCCTCCTGTACCTCCTTTACACTCAGTTCTTCAGCTGCTTTGACCCTAGCTGTCATCTAGGGCTGGCTTCAGCTTCATTTCCATTTGATGAAAGGGTTTAATTATTTAAGACCCATCTCAAATTTATCTTTCTGCAGGAAGCCTTCAGTTATTACAGCGTCAGCTGGAATTAATCACTTTCTTTAAAACTTAACGGTTGTTAAGTTTTTCATTTGTTTTATTTTGACTTGTGAGTTATTTGTCTGCCTTGCTCAGTACATAAGAGGGCAACCAGATCCTAGCTGACACTGTGCTTGATACATTGTAACTACCATAAAAATAGTTGAATTGAATTGAATAGATTAATTGCAGTGTGGGGGCCTTCTTTTTTTGCGCTATGGTCATTTTATTGAATTTATTCTAGAATACAGTCTACTTTTTTTTATCTAGAAAGTTCTAGGCCATTTGAAGGGCACAGATGCTGACTCTGTTGGAAACTTCTCTCAGGAAAATTCATCAACATAGCCAAGGTTCATAAATTTCACATGAGACAAGAACAGATAAACTTGAAATTATAGTGACACTCTTGGAGAAACATATCTTTTCTTTATTTGAAAAATACTATATTTCTAGTAAACGTTGCCACCATTGCTTTCTGAGAGTATGACATAGCAGCATTTATATTTATGCATGTAATTTTATTTAATTTATCTGTACTTTTTAAATCTGCATTCGGACTAATTCATTTGCTAGTTGTAATTATGTCTAATATTTATTTTACTTTTACATTAGAGGAATTTTAATACAATCCTTAGATAAGAGCAGCAAGGGAGATTTAAATTACTTAACTGTGTTTTTGCATTTTGTGATAAGTCTTCTATTGTGATAATATTCATCAAGGAAGAATAGATATCCTAGCTGACAAGCAGAAACAGATAAAATTATGTTCAAAAAGAATCCTTTGAATGATCTCTGTCTCTAAGCTAAGAAAAGCTATTGTTTTCACTGATGCAAAGGGAAACACATAGTGCTTAATGCTCAGAATCTCCTTTGGGCTAAATGAGAGCTGGAAGTGTTACAGATAAAACAGGCCTAAGCTGAAGATTCAGTTAAGGAAATATACTCTTTGAGGAAAAATTGTCGGTCCTTATGGAAGCAGGATTGATTTTTATTTTTAACTCTCCTCACTTTTTCAGCCCATCACAAGGAAGATTAGTCTTTCAAAAAAATGTATTCAAGGCATCGTAGTCAGTTCTTTGAGTGAATTTTTTTCCTGTTGCTTTTGTTCAGTTCCTTTTGCTGACATTTCAGACTTCTTTTGTTCGGTGCATGTACCACAGAAGGTGAATGAATGATTATAAATTTTCCTCTGAAAGCTTTGCTTCTACACCAAGCAGGAAATTTAGCTTGGGCTGAGAGCTTTTGATTTAAAAAGCATGATTGTAACTTAGAAGAAATTAATATGGCCTTACTAAAATTCATGGTTTATATGAAAAATTGAGCATTATGTTTCTAAGTTTAACTGTCTAGTTATATGGACCACACAACTTCAATGCACAGCAAAGTTCTGTTTTACATAGATTCAAGTTTATGGGATACTGACAGTCACTCAGGAAGAAAATAAGAAACATCTTTGCTTGGCTTTTGGTAATTTTAGCCAGAATGACTCTTTAATTTCAGTTGCTTTGGCTACTTACTACTCACCTTTCCTGGCATACCCCGGAATCCATCCCCATGAGGGTCTTCCCACCTTCCGTCCCTAAGTTAATCTTTTTCTACTATCTCTTTTATCGCATTGTGCCTTATATTCTTTTTATGTATATCTGTTTTCTTGTTTCACCTTGTCTTTTTCTTTTTTTACTTACCCATTGCTGGTAAGGTATCTCTTAATTGATGATTAGGGAATGTTTGAATGTATATAAATGCTCCAAAGTTGGGGCAATTGAGCCAGAATATAAGTGGTGGTGGTTTCCTGACTGACATGATGACTTCAGCAGAACACAATTCATGGAGAATACTACAGACTCTCATGCCAGTGTTCAGCAGGGCTTCGTAGCCATTCACATCCTATTTTGGAAATATTCTTTGTGGTTCAGCAATATTTATGGTGTACTTTATGCAAGTACAAGAATGTATACAGTATTGGGACGCAGAAATAAATCAGGCAATATGCCCTTTAGAATCTTAAAGGAGGGGGAGAGCAAATGTGGTCAACAAGTTATTTTGAAACACTCCACTAAACGCTGTGGCAGAGGTAAGAGGGTGGATGCCCAGGGCATGCAGAGGAGAATTAGGAGAGACCCAGTCATTTACCAACAACTGTGAGGGGACCAGGTGAAGGAGGGGAGAGAGGCTCTTTCATGGGGGGGGGGGGGGGAGTATGAGCAAAGGCATTGCTGAACCATGATGGGTGAGGAGGGGCAAAAAGGAAGCAGAAGGGGTGGGCAGAAGCAGGCCACAGGGGACCCCAGATACCAGCAGAGGAACTTAAGCTTAAGCCTGTAAGTGAGGGGATTTGCTTTTGAGTTTTAAGTGGTGCAGCAGGAGGGGTCAGGCATTTTAAACTGAGAATCCTGTTTGTACCACTGAAGACAAATTAGGGGTGAGAACAAGACTAGAGTCATGGAGATTAGTTAGGGAGCTGTTTAAGCTAATGGAAATGGAGAAGAAGGTATAGATTTTAGAAATACTTAGGAGGTAAGGAAAATATCTTGATTGAATACATAGTGTGTGGAAAAGGAGACAGACACATTGGATTGGGCATCTGGGTCATTATCTGATATAGTGACAAAACCAGAGGGGAAGTTCATTGGGATTAGGAACTGGGAGTGTCAAAATACTGAATTGAATTGGATTTGAGATATGGGATTGACATCCAGGAGGCTCTATCCAGTAGGCTGGAAACACTAACACAGAGGTAATAGTTAAAACCAAAATAATGCATGAGATTTCCCAGCTGATAGCACTTCACACACCAGAAGTTCAGTGAATTGCAACATGGGAGCCAAGACTCACATTAGATATTTTCAGCTCCAAAGAGTACGCTTTTTTTCTAATGCTCTATTGCTTCTCCCAACAAGTGCATGATCTCAGTATTAATGTGTGTGGCTTGGGTAAAAGATTCAATGAAGTTGCAGTAACTGGCAACAAGTTAAATACAACACAAATATGTGAAATCGTCTCTGGAAAAAATGAATCCAAACTTGGACTCCAGTCCCCACTCTTCCACTATCTGTGTGACTTGGGGCAAATTCTCATTCTCTCTGAGACTTGATGTCTTTATTTGTCCAGTGGAACTAGTGGTGCTTCTTAGGCTTCTATGAGTATTAAGCTTAGAGGAAGCTTGTGCCATCCTCAATGTTTTCTAATGTAAAAAGTAGCAAAAACTTGTTTCTGAAGGTGGGTTTCATGGATTTCCTGCAAACAACTTAGTTGGAGAATAGAGTTAGTATGAAGAGCATCCCCAAGGAGCTGGGTGTTGGGGTGGCTGACTTCCCTACCGAGGAGGGAAAACAGAGAGGGCACTTGCCTAACACAGCTATGCAACATGGAGCTGGAAGAATCTCATTTGTGCACAGAGATACTCATGAGAATAACCCATTTGATTTCAGACCGGGGAACTACAAGAGGATAGAAGCAATTGTGTAAAACTATCCAGGAGGATGCACAGTTCAGCTGTGCTTCCAGTCCTGGATTTAACCTAAAGACAGAAAACGTGGTTGGCTAACTCTGCTATGAATAAGTTTGCAGCACGTGTCTCCAATAATAGTACCTCCAATGAGAGTATGGGAAGCAGAAACTTTTAATGCCATGTATAATTAAAATGGAAAGTTTCACATTCAGCTCTGCTTTGCTGAACTTGAATGCTACCAGATTCTTCAGGCAATAAGTAACTGCCTTTGGTTGTTATTCTACAACCAAAAATAAAAGTTATGAGTGATATTGCAATTCTCCATATTCGGTGTCTTTACATATGCATATACTTTGAACAACAACACAGCATATAACAATATTTAAAGTTTTCAGTGTGAGAAATGAGCTAGTTTCTTCCTTGGTGACTAATCTGGGTTGGAATGGCAGCATAACCCTCAGGGGAAAATGAACCTCTGCACTCTTTCCATGCTGGTTTTACCCACCCTCATAGTAGAAGAAATCTAGTCTCATGGAAATATGCTGATGGAAGAGAAGCAAAGATTTAAAAGCAATTTCTTAACAAAACTCCAATGAGTTGTATCGTCATCTGTAAATTATGGATACATATTACCAATCTTATTTTTCTAATTAATTATATTAAATCATCAGCTTTTAAACTTCTGACTGGCAATTAAACTGACTGTAGAGATGACAAGCTTTAAACAAAAATGATTGCTTGTGTTTGATTTCTATTTTTTATACACTTTTGGTTTCTAGTTGACAAAGTAACCTTCCAATATCATGTATTGTGATGTGGCCCTGCTGTGCATGACTATTCTGCAACTTACATGACATAGGTCTATGCCCTATTCAGTAAGACAAGTGCTTTTGAATGCTTCCGTGTTGAGGCAATATAAATATTTATGCAATTTCTAAATTTCTGCTAGCAGTTTCTTTACTTAAGTCTGCAAAACACATTTTGAGTGGCACTGAGCTAAGAGGGATAGGCCGGGATTTAAAATAAGCAGTTGCTGGTGAGAGATGTTGCTGTTGTCTATGTGTGTGTGTTCCCTAAACAGGGATGGAAACTGTAAAGTGAGCTAAGAGCAGATCCCAAAGGAGGGAGAACAAGCTCGTCTATGTCTGGGTGAAGAAATGTTATTGGAAACAACATGGGGGACAGGGCCACTTTGTAGCAGGGAAGCAGATTTAGGAAGAACCAGAATTAAGAGTTTCTGTTTTCCCACAAAGAAAGGCTGCTGGAGTCAGGCTCTTCAGAAACTTACCAGAGAAGGAAGGAAGTGCACACGTTCCCTAGGGAACGAGCTTTGTCTCTTGCTCATTACTGTATTCCTAAAACAGGGAGCAGTGCTTTCTACTGCAATAGATGCTCAAACAATATTGGTTGAAGGAATTGAATGAAGAGCATCAAGAACACATCCTTATGTCCATAAAGCCATTGTGTAGGATTAGTAATTTGTATTACTCTTAACTGTTGTTGAATGCCACAAGGATTTCAGGAGGGTTAGTCACAGTAGTTAATCAACAATTAGGGCAAGGGGAAATTTCTTTTAAGTGTCACGTAATTTACCTCTTTCTTTCCATCTAATTCAACATAGAAGAATCCATTACCAAAAAAGGTATAAAGTGTGTATTTTCTCCCCCCACCTCTTTTCCTCTCTTCCTCTCTGCCTCCTTCCAGCCCCTACCTCTGTTCCCTATCTCCACCTCCTTTCTTTCTTTACCTTCTTTCTTTGTTTCTCTGTTTCTTTGTTCCTTTATTCCTTTCATTCCTCATTCATTCATTCATGCCATTTCTCATTCCTTCCCCATCTCTAGGGAATTAAATAGTTTTGCCCAGACTTAAGTTCCATGATCTCAATGAACAATTCCTCTTCTCATTGTTAAGATTCCCTTTGTGCCTTTAAGAAACTTCTTTCTCTTTGCCTAATAACTTCTCATCATAACGTGCTCACTAATGTGCTGTAGCACTCTGCTAAACCTTTTTAGGTCACTCACCACACTGTCCTCTCTTGAACGTGGGTTCTTTGCAAGTAGATATTTTCTTATTTCACACTTGTATCCCTGGTGCCTGGCACTGTGTCTGACTTACTATTTGTTTTTTGAACACATAAGCAAATACACAATCTGTAATTTAAACATGTACAGATCTGTGTTCCTGGGAGGAAAAAAGAACCCAAGAGAGTGATCAGAATGAGAATAATATAATAGTACTTAATCAAATTTATTTTAGTATGTTTCATTTAAAACTGAGGAAAGAATTTTGCTGTATTATTTCTTGCTAACATCATTTGCAGGTAAAAACAACACTGTTGTGAGACTTACAAGGGACTCTATGAATATTTTTCACTTGGTCAAAGTTATTCCTTACTGCGGAGCGGTTATTAAATACCCTTCCTCTCTAATTTTAAGTCCTGAAGATTGTTAAGTACTTGTCTTTCAAAATATCATGCTTCAATGTTAATTGGGATATAGTCTAAAATTTATAAGCTCAAGAAAATGCCTCCCTGCTAACAAAAAAATTTTTTTTAAATGCATAATATTTTATCTGTTTTAAAAATTAAGATAGTTAATGTATTTCTTTCCCTCTCTTAGGTCACATATAAATTTAATGGCTTGATACTATGGTGACTTCAACTCCTTTATAGCTCTCATGAAATAAGATTCAGTTCCATTCCATACTATATCAAGGCTATGTGTCAGGTGCTCTCTTTGGTTACAGGACTGCAAATTTTAAGAAATGGGTTGTCTGCCCACTGAGGGTATGAAGTTTAGTAAAGATGACAGAATGAGTGTAAGTCAGCATCATATAGTGAGATAAATTTGTTTCAGTGGAGAAGTTATTAAGAGGATTTCATATTTGAGCAGGATTTTGAAGGATCAGAAGAATTTTGCCAAGCAGAAGGAGGTTAAGACAGAAGTCTAGGCAGAGAGAGTAATAAGAGAGGAGGTGGGGAGATTTCCATGTGGATGGTGTGTTGGGGGAATGGAACGTGAACAGAGCAGAGCAAAGAGGTAAGACATGGAACAGGAGAGCTGTTGGTAGATTGTTAGGAGAGGCACTGAATGCCCAAATTTAGACTTTGGGTGCTGGGGAAACTTAAACGATTTTCAAATGATTTGAAGAAGGGTGATAAAATATTTGTGTCTGTGTTTTAGAAAGGTAATTTTGAAGGCTTACTGGAGGCAAATAAGGGACACAGAGAAAAACTTGGTGGAGAAGGAGCTAACCTGTCAACTTAATGTAAATTGAGCCACATAAGACTGCTGTGACATTAAACCTAATAATTAACCTTTAATATGGAAGTGCCTCACTTTCTGGAGATACATTATTAAATAAATTAATTTAAAAAATAGAAATATTAATTGACTCTACTAGGATTTTTTCCTGGGTATATGAGATGTTTTGTTTTTAATATAGTTAAATATTATTCTTGAAACAGTTTTCTTATTTTCAAGGATTTTCTATTTCTGTTTATTTCCACAGAGATGGTGTTTCAAAATGGTAGGGCATGGTGTTGCCATTGGAAAATATATATACTATCTGCAGGATTTTAATAGTAGATGGTGCCTCTGGTGATATATATATGTTGCAGATGCAGGAAAGGAATATCACCTAACAGACTCATGAAAAGAGGGACAAAAAGAAAAGGAGTGTTTGGAAAGCAGAGAATAGGATTCCAATCCAGTCAAGTCACTGATTGAAGGCTGTCAAAAGGAGAGTGGAATGAGCTTAGCAGCAGCAGTAGGGAATAGTGGGGTACATCTCCATTATCTCTGATATCATGATTCTGTTGTCAGGGCATAAAAGAAGTCTCAGAGAAGTACTCTCTTAATGTGGGATAGTCTTGCCCTCTGTAGTCACACAATTGTCTCCTTCGCCTTCTGGCAATGTTTTTTTCCTAACACTCAAGTAGAAATAGAGCTGTTAATTGGTAATAGGCAGTTCTCTAATGACAATCACCTCCATTTTTGACAAGCCAAAACACACGTTTGTCCAAGCAAATCCAAGTTTATCTCATTATGCAGGATTTCTCTTCATGTAACTTTCAGTAAAACCTACTCCCAGAGAGGTCAAGGCTAATGCATATGAGATGGAAAATGGTTTGCCAGGAGGTGCAAATTAACATTCTCCTACCTACTTACTCATCATGTGCTCTTTACCCATATGTGGGCTCAAGTTGAACCTCTCTAGTAATACTCATTTGTACAATAGATCAGTGTCTTTTAATAAGAATTTATGTAGAATTATTTTCGTAATTTAAGTGCAATAGTAGTCAAATGCAGTTTAACAATAATACCCATGAGATGCCCATGCACACTGATAGTCAACTGCTGTACCACTGTTATAATGACATATTGAATCATTTCTATGACTAATAGCCATAATTAACCAAACACTATTATAGGTCCTTTTTGAAATGAAGAGTAAATGCTAAAGCTACCTGTCACAGTTTAGAATATGTTGACATAGGACATAATATTAGGAAGAAGCATAGATGAGTCTGGCCAAGTGAGAAATTTCCATGATTATTAAAAATATAGAGATGATCTCATTAACAATGATGTAGCAAAGAAACAAGAATATAGCAGAGATTTGAACTGAATACTAAAGTTATTATTCCCTATATATAAAATACCAGGGACTCTTATGCCTTAATCATCCCTCTTGGAAAACTGGATTTAACCCAACATGCCCAGAAAAGGGAGGGGGGAAGTGCCAAATGAGAAAAATGTCACCGTTGTCATTGATTAAACCTCTGTGCATCTCCAGTGACAAAATCAATAAGTTTAAATATTTTACATCAAGCTGTTGCATTGTCTCTCTTTGTGTAAAAAGCTAACCATCCCTGGAACACCAGCCTGACCCTATAGAGCTATGATCCTAAATCTTTACCTATTTGAGAAAACTTTTTCCTGATTCTTAAATTAATATATTAACTTACATCTTATTGGTTTCCAAACTTATTTTTTTTCTCCCATGACAAATGTCAATTCTCTATTTACATTACCATGGTCTTGTTCTGAATGCTGAATGACATTTTACATCTCTAGGGTCTCTTTAAGCTCTAAATTGCCTATATTTTCATATTTAATGTATCATATTTTTTCATTTATTCTTACATTTTTGCTGATAGCTAAGTGTTTAGTATGTAGTACTTCTCCACTGCTTAACAAATTAATTACAATTTTTTACTTTGGTGTTTAATTTTGTCACAATATGGATCCAGCATACTTGCCCCATATTTTCCTTCTCTCTCTACATGAGCTTTGTCTTCAGCCAAATTGACTTCATCTAGTTTTGTATCTGTGCTGTTGTTCATGGTGTTGCCTCCACTTGAAATGCTTCTTTTCCATTTTGACCTGTCCAGAATCCCATCCATGGGTCAAAGTCCAACTCTTATGTCATATTCTTATGTTGCCTTCCTTCTTCTTCACGCGGGTATATCCCAGTGACTTTCTGCACATGTCACTGACCTATCACTTCTACCTTGCATTATAGATACCTGTGTACTTGTCTTTACTATTAGATTGTATGAGATTAGTTTTCTCATTATTAGTTTCATTGTAGTTATTTGATTTGGACATATTTATATCAGTACTGATTGTAAGTTATAACATTATCATCCCTATCATTGGTATTTTAATCTATAGGGACTAAATGAAAAAAATATTATTATAATGTGTCCATTTTATATGACAGACTTTATTTATAAAATTGTGACAGTGAAGCCTGATGTAATCCAAAGTGGAAGGAAACTTTCTGTTTAGCTTCTATAAAATAGGAGCAGCACTTTGAAAGTGGTCTTAATAAAATTTGCTGTATTGAGACAAAGGACCATGACTTCATTCTTACTATCCTCAGAAGCATAATAAAATACCGTCAGTTTTGGCTTTAATCCAATTTTACCATTAACTTTCTCATAAATTTTGATTAAGGAGCATTGTAAGACTTGCAATTAAGGGAAGTGCATTAGAAATTCATTTCCTGTCCACAGTTTGTCATATTCTGAAAAATACTGAAGTTCCATGAATACCTGCAAACCTTGGGGATAGTAAAATATCTGGCTGAATAACCTTTTCTTCTTATGGGGTGTACCTAAAATTAGCTGCAGTCTCAATTCCAAATTTTTATTTTAAGAAGTAATTAATTAATATATTTTTGGCTATATAAATTTCATAAGAGTAACAAGGCATCTGTATTTCATGGTTATTTTCTCTAGACATCATCAGCTCATAGATATATTTTATAGTAATTTGTTGCTTTCTATAATCATGGATTAACAAATATTAGCTACATCCCGAAGTTTGGACCAGTAATATATTTAACCCTGAATTTATAGTTGGCCTTTCTCTTCTAAGAATATTTTCAAAGGTGCAGTTGTATTATTTGATGCTTTTTCTACTTTAGCTCAGCTATATAGGAAAGATGAGATTGTTTCTGAAAAAGGTTTCACTTGATGTGGGCACTTATTTATTTTAATTCTATAAAAGTTATTTTTCTACTGGCTCTCTTCATCAACTATGTTTTTAAATATTTTGTACCATTGAAAAGTTGAAGATATCTGCCAACTCATTTTAAGTGAATGTAGCAGAATTAGAGCAACATGATCCTACTCTTAACTTCTTTTTTTAAGGAACAGTTTTCAGAACGAAGGAAGTCTCGCATGTGGCTGGCTATGTGGCAGGTTTCCGCAGTGACATTTTTCTTCACTACTCCCCACCTCCCCTTTCCCTCTGATCGTCACCATACTGTTGCACTAATGATCCCTGGACTGCTTTTACAGAATATTTTTCTTCCCAAACTATTTAGGGTAAAGAACGGCTGTTTCCACAGCCAGTGCACCTGAGTAAGCCATTTAAATCATACCCTTCTTTTCTTTTACCCCCAAAAAGCTTTCTTTCCTTTTAGACCTGAACCTCTGTTTGTGCACTGATCCTGGAATTATGTAGATGCCAAATATCTACCGTAATTTTTCTTTTTTTTATGGGTAATAAAATATTTTAGATGGCCTTGAAAGCAGGACATTTTTGCTTATATGCCTACTACTGTGTGCAATAGATGGAATAATAGTTGTCTATAGAATGAGCCCCGTTTGCTTACCACAGTACCAAGCACTTCACATGCATTGATTAATCTCCAGCACTGTGCTATCAATACCTAGGACAATTTTAATATCCATTGTACAAATGAGGTCGTTGAGATCCTGGGAGGCTAACTAACCTGTTGCCTTGTGTACATTTGTTCTACCAAGCATACCTGAGGAAGGCATGAGGACGTCCGAGCAGGGTGGCTCTGTGGGTTCCAGCTCTGAAGCACTACCTCTGTTCCAGACATATGGCAATGCTAGATAAAACGTGAAGGCAGGACATGTAAAAGTCACAGCTAAGGCCACAGTTTACCACGTCAATGACCTGTTAAGGGGTGGGGGGGAGATGAGAACAATATGTTGTAAGTTGTGCTGAAGCCCCTGACCTGTTGGCCTCTGGTGGGGAGAGGGGTCCTTACAAGTTCTTCAGGGAAATGAGAAATTAAAAGTCATCCCACACTAGATGGAGACTTACAGCCAGCCCCACAAGTGGAAACTAGGGTGTAGAGAAGGATGCCTCCACTTTGAAGCAAAAGATGAACAACCTACTCTCTACTACTGCCTAAGACTGTGGCTTTTGTGGACTTAAGATGGAAGAGGGACTGAGATGGAGGAGGAAGCTGATGCAGCCATTAAACTAGGCACTGACCCAAGTGATTCACTGGTTCAGGGATGTGACTGGTAATAATCCAGATGTCAGCACAATGTGATTCTCCACTCACCAGTATGAAAATGATTGTAGATGGTTGGTTCTGGGCACAGAATGAGCACAGAATCATTTGTAAGAAAAAGATGATGAGAGATGGGGGATGGAGCTTTATTTAAAAAGAAACAAATAAAACAATTAAAAATCATCCCACTTCAAATGAACTTGCAAAACAAAATTCCAAAGCACATGAGGAAGGCTAAGAAAGAGGCAACAAAATTGACCATTGAAAATAAATGTGACTCAGAAGAAATTAAAATGTTGGGAATACCCTGGCAAAGTATATTTTAGATGTTCAAAATATAAACAAAGGATTGTAATCCATTATTTTTAAAGGTAGAAAATTTTGAAATAAAGTCAGTTTTCAAATTATTTTTGTTGTAGTTGTTTTCTATAACTATTTCTTTTTTATTGCATTTATTGGTGTGGCATTGGTTAATATAATTATAAAGGTTTCAGGTGTACAATTCTATAATACATCATCTGTATGTTGTATTGTGTGCCGACCATCCCAAGTCAGGTCTCCTTCCATCACCATTTACTCCCCCTCTACCCTCTCCTACCTCCCTCACCTCCCCTTCCTCCCTTATAATTGCCATACTGTTGTCTGTCTATGAGTTGTAGGGTTGTTTTTTATTTTTTTGCTAATTCTTTTAACTTTTTTGTCCAAATATTTATTAACTAATATTTATTAAGCTCGTACTATCTTTTAGGTGCTAGAGATGTAGCAATGAACAAAAGTAAATAAAATCTGTATCCACTTAAAGAATTTACATTCTCATGGGGAGTTTACCTTTTAGTGGTAGAAATAAAATAAAAATAGGTAGAAATCTTGGAAGTGAAAAGATAATCATTGAAATAAAATTCTCAGTAGAAAGGATAGACTCTACACTTGGTAGTTTTTTATCTGAAAGGTATTACTTAGCAAATCACCTAAAATGCATAATGGAAAAATAAAATCTTAAAGTGTATGTGTGTGTTTCGGTGTCTGTGTGTGCCTGTGTATCTGTATGAGGGGAGGGAGAGAGGGAGAGAGAACACACATGAGATTATGTAAAAAGTTAATAGCTGAGATTATTTTAGTCGTGAAGACAAGACTCCTCATGTTGAAGAATACTTTGCTACTCTCTGCATAAATAAAAATAAATCAGTGCCTAAACATTTTGTGATTAAACTTTAGAACATTGAGGATAAAAAGAAAATCTTAACCTAATAGAGAAAAAATATAAACAACCCAAAACAAAGACAACAAGATTGAGAGCAGACACCAAAGCAGTACTGAGGTGAAAAAATGTACTGTCAATTTACTTCTAGAATTCTATGCTGGAGTATAGTGATGGACACCGACCAGAAATGTTAATTAAATAATAAGCTTCTTGAGGAAGTGAGCCTAGAAAGAATGTGTGGATTTAAAGAAAGAAAAAGTAAAGAGAAACAGCTGTTCTTTGGTATCTCCACTTGGGCCAATCATATGGGTGACCTCGTAAAGCATGAAACTAATCATTGTCAGCTTCCAGGTGGTGTTTTCCTTGGGCGGGGGGGAGGGTTTGGAACCAGAATGAGAGTGGAGAAGGGTGCACAACAAAAGCCTTATCCGTATCTGTAATGTTTCATTTCTTTAAAAGGAAAAACAGTGCAAAATGCTAAGATTGTTAAAGCAAGTGGTGCATGCATGGGTTTTCACAATATTCACCTGAATGTGTACCTGTATAAAATAAAAAGGAACTCAGGTCTTTCAGGAGAACATTAATTTTTATGCACAGCAATAAAGTGTATAAAACAGCCCATCTTCTGGTAATGGGACAAGTTAAAACTCCAATCTTTATTGGGGCTTAAAGGCCCTACAGCACATGCCCGTTCTGGCCATTTTCCAAGGTGCTCATTCATTCACTGTAACTGAGCTCCAGCCACATTGCATTTTGTACCTCCCACAAGTCAAGCGCGTTTCCTCTTCTCCCAACAGCAATCCTCTTAGCTCATTGTTGTCTCTTTCTGATACAGGGGAAAGTCTAGAACATTTTAAAATAGCTAACATTCCTTTATTTTGTTCTTAGTCGATTTTGATTCAACCAGGTAAATGTAACTATTTTCATGGCACTTGATGGATGTTCCACTTTACAGTGATTGAAGTCCCTATAACCCAGTCATCCTGAGCTGAACACTTTCCTGGGTTAGCCTAGTCCCCACACTCCTGGAAGTGTTATCTGCGCAGTACCAATAAGGTAGCTGGGGAATTCAGGCTGAGGGAATAATTTGTGGACTTGCGTACCAAGCACTCTCAAGGAAGGGTATGGGGACATCTCGTTGAGATATCTCAGCGGGTTCCAGCTTTGAGGCGCCGCCTCTGTGCCACGGTGGTAATGGAAATCTCCTATGAGTTCAAAATGAATTATAATGAGTAACAAAGAACCTTGGATGCCGAACTGTTCAAAAATTTTTTGTTATTGTTTGTATTTGAGAGATGAATAAGCTAATTTTCATTTAGGAAGTTACAGTTTAAGCTTTCCTAACTTAAAGTATAATACTTGATAAATCCATGCTCCTTGATCTTAGACAAAAACCAAATATTACTGCTAGCTAGGATTCCACAATGTGTATTAAAATAGCAGTTACCAGTTCCATCCTGGCGACAAAAAAGAGCCAGTGTATTCTCAAAGAGTTTTAACTTCCAATGTGAGTATATAGTTTAGTGCCTGAAATAATCCAACTCAGTAGTCTGTTTAAAATTAGTTTTTTGAGTATTATTTTATAATAACACACTTGCATAATAATGAAAACTGGATAATATTCTCCAGTAGTCACAAGAAAATATATTTCTTCAACTTTTATAATAATGCTAATTATTGCAGGTATTAATGAGCACTTACTCTGTGCTATGTACTGTTCTAAGCATTTTATTTGCATTCACTCGTGATCTTCTTGGCAGCCTTGTAAAGTAGGTCCTAATGTTATCCCCAAATTACAAAAGAGGAAACTGAGGCTTAGACAAATTAGGCAATCACTCTAAGGCCACATAATGTATAATGAAGCTGGTAGTAGCTTTAAACATTTGTTTTGAAACTGAATATTATTCTTTCTTTTTTTTTGCAATTCCACCCACCCTAGTGTTCAACACTTTTGGTTATTTGTTTGTCTTCAAAAGGAAGTGAATGAAACTTGTACATGTCTTCATGCATTTTAATTTTTCTCACAATAAATTATAATTTATTCTTTGGATTTTTACAGAGCATTCTACTTGGACAAGTCAAATTCACCACCCAACTCCACATCCAAGGCTGCTTATGTTGATAAGGTAAAAATATATGATAGCATTTATTTATGCCTTGTCATTTACATACCTCCCTTAATTTTTCTGCTCTTGTTCTGTTCTTAAGTAATGTGTGTAATTATAAATATTCGTAGTCTCCAATTCTCTTACTTCCATAATAAAATATTTTAGACCATTCATTAAAAGTTATAACGACAAATTATATTCCATCTAAAAGGATTCCTTTCCCCTAAACATGTTGAACTGTATGTTTATCCCTTTGTTCTGCAGCTCATGAGACCTCTCAATGCCTTGGATGAACTTTATCGACTGGTAGCTTCGTTTATCAGGTCCAAGCGCACCGCCACCTGTGTGAACACAGCATGCAGCGCCTCGGGCGTGGGGCTGCTGTCAGTGTCGTCGGAGCTGTGCAGCAGGCTGGGGGCGTGCCACGTCATCATGTGCAACAGCGGAGTGCACCGGTACGTGAGCGTCCCCGGGGCTGCCGCTGTGCTGTGCCCAATTTCATTTGGTGGGTCTGGTTTACATTTAGGTCTTGTGAGATTATAACTGGAAACATTCAAAGGACTCATGTATATGGAAGAAAATTTTTGAAATGAGATAATTCTTCTGTAGCATTTCCTGGCTTTAGTTCCTGTATTTTCCGTGACTATTCATACAAATGAATGCAATCCTGCATTTATATCATTGTGGCCCAGAGTGTTATAACCCTTGTATTTATATTATAAGATGTATACTTTAGCTAAAAATTTTGCATTGACATTCACTGTAGCAACTTGCTGGGTAGGAACTCGTGCAACTAGCTAAACAAAATGCTTTTCATTGCATTTGGTGAATCTCCCCTTCTTCAGTGGTTTGGATCCCTTTTACCCAAATGTTGTGATCTGTCTTGGGGTTACTGCTATCTTCTTACTCCTGGCAAAATTATAGTCCAAGGGCCCATGTAGTATGTTGTTCTCGAAAACGTAAGCGGACACCCAGATGGGTCCTATCCAAGTGTTTTGTCTACGGCAACTGTGCTCTGTTTGGGACAGCCAAGGTAAGGTGTATGACTTCATATAATTGCACCAGATGCAAAAGGTAAGTGGAGAATCACAAATCAAGTCCTTTTTTAAAATTACTTGTTCCTTTTCTGTCAACTCTCCATTTTCAAAAAGCAATGAAACCATGTAGGTGCAATAATAGGGAAGAATTTAGTTCTCATTGTAATCTGAGTAGACAGAAAGCCTTCTGTCATCAGTCATTGTTTCTTCTTAGTTCTAGGCCAATTAGATTTGAGGATGGTGGTTATTATGTATTCAAATGTACTCAGTACTTAACTCATGCAATGGACTGCAGTTGGTGCTATTGGCTTTGTAACAAAGTGGTGACACTCATGTTGGAGAGAAAGCATGAGCAACACACAACAGAAAGTAATATAATTAGTAATAATAATATACCAAAAAGATAACAAAAAAAGTGATGAAAAACAAAAATAACAAGTAAACCTAGACTACAGAAAAATGTAAATGACCTAGGAAAGCTACCAATAAAAAATAAGATTCAAGAGGAAAATAGATCTCTGAGATTGTTAGAATTGGGAAGTTTTCATGGAGAAGCTGATGGTTGAACTGGGTTTGGCTACATCAGGTTGAAGAGGTAAAAAGGAGGATAAAGATGATTCAAGGCAGCAGGTGCTCATGTAGGAAATTCCATTCAACTGGTATGCCTTAATTCTAGTTTTTAAGTCCTACATAGCATGTTTTGGCTTATGAAATATGGCAAGACTTTTATTTTTCTGAAAGGAGCATAACAAAGTTTTTGGTTGACAAAATATACATAATTTCCCTCTTTATTTTAGTTGCCATGTACTTTGTGCTCCATTCAAGCTTATTAACAGCTTAATTGAAAATATTGCCTGTAACTGAATATATAAAATTATTTCATATTTTTATTAACAGAAAAGTACCGTCTCCCTTATGATCAACTCATGTTCATTCATTCTGGTCCCATTAATTTATTTATATATTCACTCATTATTCATTCACTCAGTAAATATGCATTGAGCACCAATTATGTGCCAACACTGTTTTAGTGGCTGGGGATACGGCATTGAAAAAATAAAGTCCCCAACTCTCATATGGAATTCATTGTGTTAGGGGAAGCAGATAATAAAGTAAACAGATAAATAATGTGGTAGGTGAAATAAAGACAAAAAAAGATTAGAAGTCAGAGGGGTAATAGGTGACAGGATGAGAAGGAAGAAGAGGTAGCACATTCCAACAGGGGTATTTCATTAGACACCTGTATGAAATGGCGTGAGTTATGCAGGTATCCTAGAGAAAGTGTGTTCAGTCATCATGGGGAACAGTCATGCAAATGTGGAGCTAAAGTGCAATTGTGCCTGATGTGTTCAAGGAATGGCACAGTGGCCATGGTAGCCTCAGCCAATTGTCATCACCTTGATCATTTGTGTTTTGACGCAAGTTCATAGTTATCTGAGGACTGGATGTATTGTGACAACCTCCACATCAATTTACTAGAAGTTAATGCAATTAAATCTGCCATTTAATCCTAGAACCATGACCAAGTTTTCAAAATTACGCTCAGGTATTCCGTGAGCAATTTGAGAACTTGACTGATGTATAAGAGAAAAAGATTGATGCCCTGCAGCTATTTTACAATTGCTACATTCATTGATAGGTGTGTTAAAATCACAGGTAACATTGGAATTTCAAAGTAATTTGACTTTTTCCATTTCTACAATTCAAAATATAGTTTTAGTTAGTTCATTTTAGAGATATTTACTGAGGTGTGGGCATAAATTCTCCATAACAGATGCTGAACCAAAGATTAAAACTATTTGAAAATGGTATGGTTTTGTTTTTCCATTATGCAGAATAAAATGGGAGTTTTAACATTATCTTTAAACTTCTAGTGAAGGCTATACTTAGATTTTTTCATGATGATAAAATGTTCAAACTTATAATTTGTTGGAAACAGAAATCCCACATAAGACTATAAGACTGGATCTAAAACATAAGACTGATTCTAAAATAATTCCTAATCAGTATCACCCCAATAAATTCAATATAAATAAAATAATTCCTTGATAATTATAATTCAGACAGATAGAGAGGAACCCAGGTAGATCCACTCCTGCACTAACATTAGACATGGTTTCAACAAAGCGGAGAAGTTCACAGTATGAGTCAGAATAAATATTATACAAACTAGTTCTATAATTTACTTCTAAAATCTAGATGAGAAGTTGTTAACAATATGATATTCATGTTAGATAATCAATTTCCTGCCTTTTATGGTTTTATATGCAAAAAATAATCAGAAATATTATTAAAGTCTTGTATTGTGCTGCAAATGTTTGTTATTAAAAGAGAAGAATGTGGTTTCTCAATATGGAAAGGCAGACTTAATTAGCATTAATGCCTAGGTGTTTTAATGCCAACCTGAATTAGGTGACCGAGCTGTATACAACAGTGGATGTGAGACTAGTTGAAATAGAATTCAGGATGAATATTAAAATCTTCTCATATCATTAGTCTGGCATTGTTTTTATTACATTCTCTTTCCTCGGGTAGTCCTTTGTGTGAATTACAGTTCCTCTGTTGGACTTTCCTTCCCACACTCTCTTCAACCGTTCACTTACATTAAATTGCTTTTGGATAGTGGAAGAACAGGACTGTCACTTTTTAAAGTCAGGTCTTGCCTTTTAAACAATGTAAACATGATATTAAAAGGTAGTTTAATAGTGAAAAATCCCCCTAATTTCCTATTTTGACATGTCTTTTTAAAATTTTCATTTTATATCTTCTCTTGCAACTTATATCAAACAATGCATATTTGAACAGTTTTATTGGTATATATAGTTCAATAATCTCCTTTATGCTCATAGCAACTATATATGTATTTCCAAAATGTACATGTCCACTTTCTCATTATCACTTTTATTTGTCACATAATATTCCAGCCATTTGTTATACCACAGCTGACTCAACTATTTAGTGGTTTCTCTTCTTTATTCTTTATAAATAAAAGGCATTTTTCTTTATGTAGCTGTTCAAATTTCAATTTTATTTTCCAATAAACTAACAGAAAACAGAAATATCCTCCAGGTAGAATTACTGGATTTTAAACCTTTTTGGTTTATACATTATTCTTCAAGTTCCCAAAAGGATTGTCCTCATGCACAATACAACCAGAAGGTCAAATAGCTGTGGGGCCGTTCACCTTTACCTTGGCTGCAGAGGGTATTAAACCCCATTTACAAGGGTGGGTAAAAGTAGCTTTACAGTTGTGAGTACACAGCTCAGAGTATATTATTGTATTATTATTTAGGAATTATTGTATTATTTTTCCACACAAGCAGTTTTGGAGACCTAGTTTTGCCCACCTCTGTATACATCATGCTTCTCTCCTAGCTGTGCACTGATATTTCAGTAATGCTTTAATTTACACTTTTTTTGGTTAACAGATACAAACATTTGAATGTCTTTTGAATTTTCTTTGCTGCCAAGATTTATGCTATACAGGTATATTGTCTATATACCTGCCATATAGACAACTGTAAGTTTTGTCAGACTGAACATTTTTAATTTTTTGCCTAAGTGAACATTTTAAAAGTATTGAATCAGCACTGTGGATTTTAAAGTTCTCTTTTGTCCTCATGCCAGTTATTTGTTGCAGGCAATCCAAAAGCATGCCACAGGGATTTCTAAATTTCCCTTTGATCTCATCCTGCAGCATCCTTCCATTCAGTGCGGTATTTCATTTTGTTTGGTTCTTTATGCTCACACCTACTTAATAGCCAACTGTTTTCCTTTGACCAATATAAATCAGTAGACTACAAATGTTATACAACCTGAGGCATGAGACTTAGTGTGTCCAAATACAAAGATGCCGTTTTCTTCCCACTCCATTACCTTCAGCTACCTTCCTCGAGGAGGGGGCCAAGTGGGTAGGAATTTCCAACGGCTACCTGACAAGATATGTCAGAGAAATTTCTATTGACATCAGGAAATCTGGAATCATTTTTTCCCTCTAAGGACTTAATCCAGAACATTTTTGTCTGTGCTCTCTGTGTAACTATTAATAATGGGTTTTCAGCGGCGTTGGAGCCCTTGGATGGCTCTGAAGGAAGGGCATGATCTGAGCACAAGCCTAATGCTTTCAATTGCCTGTGATGTCTTTGAATTAAAACCTTAGAGGTCTGTACACAGAAATTACCTTTTATCTTCATGCTTTATTGTGAGAGCCAATTTCTTTGAGGAAATAAGGTCCTGCATGTTTTACTAACATCCAGAGGGGCTTGTGAACAGCACCATCAGGACGGGGGGCCAATGCATCCGGGATTCACCAGCTCCAGTCAGATTCACCACTGTCTTCTCTTTGGAACCACACACAGTCTGAGAAAGAAACAGTCTGTGGCAATGCCGGTTTTCATCATTAAAAAACATAATGATGATGAACATCAAGCTAGCCACCATCATGCACTCCAGTGTTAGATTGCTTTTTGCTTACTGCTTTGTAGAAATTAATTTTAACATAAATAAAGTTTTAGGAACTAAAGGGATATAGAGATGTAGATATATAAACTTTCTAACTTAAAAGGGGTCTATGTCTAAAATTCATTTCTTATTTCATAATTTGGAAATTGAGATATATTTTCACATTTGACAATAATAAAAATGGTGGATGAATTGTCAGTCATCCTTCCCCTTCTGTTACAGAACTCAAGGGATTTGCCGCCTGGGGTGTTCTACTCAAGAATTAGACATGGTCATTACAAGATAGTTTCTTTACTTGCAGCAGGTATAGGAGACAGGGCATCTATATCCAAAGCTCTGTCTCCCCAAATGTAGGGGTAGCCATTGCTCATATACCCCATTTGGTAAGTTACTCATTGATTTCTTCTTCCCAGTCTGTTACACTTAACTGGTTGACATGTTGTCCAGCTAATCCATTTACAGTTGCATCTGCAAAATACTAGTTACATTTTAACTTTTAGCAAGAATGGCATTTAGTAAAAAAGGTCCAGACCTTGAGGCTTAGAACTTGAGACCCTTGTGGTATCTAACACTTCCCCAACCAGCTGAAGCTTATATAACCCATCATGTGGCCATCGTATAGGACCCAAAGTGTGATTTATAATAAGCATTTGTTAGAAAAAATAAATCCAGGAGTTTAACTACAAAACAACTAAAATATGTATTACCAATTTGGTTAATGAAACAGTTATTTCAAATGATGACAAATAGTGTAATGACTAGTCATTCAAGCAATTAAAAAAATCTTTTTGGTAACTATCAATGAACAATTTTGAAAACTACTTACGTTTGAACTTTAAGACTTCTTAGCAACATTTTATTCGGTAATCACTATGACATCAGAGGACAAATTGACAAAATAGGCCCTGTTTAAAAAACACAGACTCACAAAAGTGGGTCACTCAAGGTAACCTGACTTAGGTCATCAGAGTCCTAATAGGGCATCCTTCTCCACTTGTAATTTGAAACATCAAGTAAAAGGGAGATTTACTCTGGGGATTTCCATATGTAGGTTAGATTCTATGATACAGAAAAAAAATTACTGCAATAAGAAAACGTAGGTTTCAAATGTATCCATTTACTTCTGGTGCAAAAAAATGATTTGAGAGATTCAGTAACAAGATTAGTAGAAATACTTCCATTTTAAAGCTCCAAAAAAATGACTAAATAGAACAGAAGAAACATTTTTGCTGACTCATGATGCCAAAAAAATATACATTCCCAATAAGAAGTTCTAAAATTATGCTTTCTAGTCAGGAATCTGAAACACATTGGTCTAAAACGCTTCTTTTATATAAGGGTAGAAATAGCAATGACAGAGCTATCATTTAAAACTGTTGTGAAATATAGCTAGTTTTTATTATTATTTTTATTTAACAATTATAATTTGATTATGGTTTAATCAACAATTCTCATCTCTTTGATATCCAATAAAATCATTAAGGAATCAAAACAGAAAGTGAAAAAATAAAATTGCGATGCAATCTTTAGAACATAAGAAATAAAATGCTATAATAATTGGGCTCTGGAAGAAAGATAAAATATGAGTATAACCTACTCACAATAGAATATAAGTATACATTTTAATTATTATTTCAGACTCACAGAAACAGAGAGCAAAATGGCAGTAATGTGGGCCTTGGAAGATGGAAATGGGGATATGTTGGTCCATGATACATCATTTCAGTTGTGCACGGTGAATAAGTTTTGGAGATCTAATGTACAATAACTGTAGTTAACAATACAGTATTGTACACCTGACATTTGCTAAGTGTTTTCACTACACACACACACATACACACATATACACATACAAAGAATAAGAAAATGGTAACTATGTGAGGTGGTGGATATATTAATTAGTTTGATTACGATGAATATTTTACAATGTATATGTATATCAAATCATCAAGTCGTATACCATAAATACATACAGCTTTTAGTAGTCAACGATACCTTAGTAAAGCTGGAGAACAAAAGAAAAGTAAGCCCAGAATTTCAAATTACGCTAAATTGTAAGAAAGGCAAATAAAACTTCACAATTTATGCTTATTTTAACAACCAGATAAATAATAGAGGTATATTCTCTTAAAATTATAGGAGGAAGTCAAATATTTCAAAGGGGATAGAAGTTTCATTATTTTGCCTTTACCTATTATCTTTTATAAAAGTTCTCTACTATAGAAGTTTTCTACCTTAAAGAGATCAACTTTGCATATATATTTCTTAGATTTTTCTTAGCAATTGATATGAATCTTTATAATTAGTACACTGAATTCTGACATTTTTAAATGTTCATTTTTAATAAAATTAGATTTCTAAAACAGTCATTATGAGAATGACTTCTTTTTTTTAAGCATATTTTATTGATTTAAAGAGATAAAACAGACTTTTAAAATTAAGATTGGGAAACCTGACATTCGATTCACATATAGTCAATATTTTAAAAATCAGTTGTATACCATAGCCAGTTTCCCCTGGCTGGTTTGGCTCAGTGGATTGAGCGTCGGCCTGCGAGCTAAGTGTCGCTGGTTCGATCTTCCAGTCAGGGCACATCAGAGAAGGAAAACTCTGACTCCAAAAAACCTCCGCTGCCTTGCGGCATACCTCTTCAGGGGAAAGGCTAAGGGAGTAAACCCCGACAGAAAATCCGGAGCCGGAGTCCCTAAGGCGGTTTGACGTTGTAGTCAACACCGGCAACTCCTGCGGCGCACCTGAAGCCAAGCTGTATCGACTCCGTCTTTCCCTTGGACCCTTCAGCTGCGAAGAGAGGGGGGGTCTGCTGCATGGGCAACAGCAGACCCTCCATATCACCCTGCCCAGGCTCTGTAGCTTCAGCTTCACTGGAGAGGACACTCCAGCGTCATCGCAAGATGTCGATTCAACACGGGAGGAGACAGATACCGTGTCACTCCCGAGTCGGACTGCACAGCCATTCTCGGCGGTGCAGATAGACTCTTAAGAAGCTACACCGTCGTCTCTCGAGACGGACGGCTGCCGACGACGAGTAGTCCAATTTTTTCCCCTTTGCTCCCCTCTGCCCAGTATTCCCCTTCCCCCAGCAATCCCACCCCTCTTAGTTCATCTAAAATATAAAAGCAAAATCCAACTAAGCAAACCAGAATAGGAACAGACTCATAGGTATGGGGACCATTTGGAGGGTTATCAGCTGGGAGGGGGAAGGGAGAGAAATGGGGAAATGGTGCAGGGATTAAGAAGCATAATTAGTTGCTACAAAATAGACAGGGGGAAGTTAAGAATAATATAAGGAAGGGTGAAGCCAAACAATTTATATGCATGGAGAATGACTTTTTATTGCAGTGATTTCTAGTTCTGATCTCAGTATTATGTGATGTTGGCCAGACAAGCCTTAATTTCAGTATGTTTGTCTTATTTTTATATTTTATTTTTTAAAGAAAATAAAGGAATTAAAAAATATATACACACACATATATCACATAGACACAGACAACAGTGTGATGGTGGCCGGAGGGAAAGGGGTGTGGGGGAAGGTGAAGGTGGGCAAAGTGGAGGAGAATGGGGATGAAAAGTCACTTTTCTTGGGGTGATGGGCATATGATGCAGTGTACAGAGACTTCTTTATTGAGTTGTACATTTGAAAAATGTGCCCCAATACATTCAATTAAAAATTACAGTTTACATTCAATATTACCTTGTATCAGTTTTAGGTGTACTTTACATCCCTGTGACTATTTTGTAGCTACCCATCTGTACTTCAGTATTTTTAAAAGGAGAGCTTGTACATGATTACCTTTTGTCATTAAAATTAGAAAAGTATAGGTAATCATAATATATTAAATACATCTTCATAAAATAATCTAAATATATAATAATTAGTTATATTTAATATTTTATATCCATATTTATAGTATTAAATTTAACATTTAGTATGTTATAATTAATATCTCTATTTGCCAAACCCAATTTTACTATTTGAGCATATTAGTAAAGTTTAAGTATTTACATCATTAAATTTTATTTATATATAATTATTTAACAGTAATAAACACAGAATCTACAAGGTTTTAAACATGGCATGATTCTTCAAAACTTATTTAAAGAAACTACAGTTATTGTTTTCCATAAACCTGCAAAATTACATTAAAAACAAAATAAAATTCCAGTCATGTTCTGGGACATTTCTGAGGGCTTTATAACTACGCCAATAAATGTCATGAACTAAATTTTCTATCCGCCAAAGGAGAGAAGTCTGTTTCACTTTTGTCTGCACTTAAAGAATTGCCTCTTTTCCCTGGGAACCTGGAGCAGGAAAGCAGATGGTGTGGGGATTGTTGCAGGAAGGAAGCTGCAGTTTTGACTCTTCCCATGTTGATGTTAAAGCTAGTGATCTAACATATTCAGGAGAAGCACAGAGGAGTGAGACTTGAATCCTGGTAGCAGGGAGGGTGTAAGGTAATGCCCGCTATGGGATTTAAAGCATGACTAGTGTTTACCAGGTGATGGCAATGGAGCAGTATGGTTCATTGCAGAGGACTGGTATGGAAATATAACCCTGGGTGTAAAATAGCAGATGACATGGGTAGAGGTCCCAGTCCATAGCTTGCTATTTCTAGGCAGTGACGTGAGAGGGATGCAGAGATGGGAGATGAAGCTAGCAGGGTAGACAGAGGCTGGAGAATGGAAGGCCCGGCCTGCTCAGTTAAGGGTTTGGAACTCTCTCAAAGGCTCCAGGAAGCCAATGAAGGGTTTTCAGTAAAAGAATACCATGATTAGATATTTTTAAAAGTGAAGATCACTCTTATGGTCTAACATGGGACAAAAATGGAGGCAGGGAGACAGCTGGGATTTTACACTAATACAACAGATGACAAAACCCAAAACTAAGACTCTGACATTGAGGTGAGAAGGGAAAGAATAGATGGGAAAAGCATGAAATGGTTGTGAACAGGACAAGATGACTGGTGAGAAACAAAATAGAAAGAGAGGGCAGTTGATGGTTCCAGCAGTCCAGCTTGGAGAGGTGGCGGGGGAGGGGGCCTGTCACAGGGGCAGCAGTTCTTGTGAAGTTTTGTGGGATGGCGGCCCTTGTGTCCCTGGTTTGGTGTGGCACAGTGCCTAGCACGTGGCAGTCCTCCATAGTTTTTTTTTCTCAGTAAATGAATAAATAAAGAAATGCTAGCACCCAATTCAAGTCATACATATTTGTCTTTATTTTAACATACCCTGTACTCTTGGTTTTTGATACTAGGAAGAAAACCTCCTATCCTGGAGTTCAAGGGAAGCCTGTTTTATTAATGAAAGTGTCTTCTCTATTACAGGGGATCAAGGACACAGGGGTTGGGTTTTTGAAATCCCTGTGAACCTGTGCCAGTTTTCTTAAGCTTTTCGTTTGTCACAAATGTATTACTAAGGGTTACCAAGATGGGAAAGATCAATAGGTCAGCAGTGGCCTTTTCATACTAACGTCACAGATGCTGTCTGTGCAGAAGGGGAGCAGCCACTCACTCCAGGGCTGATCGGTATTTAACACTCTGCATTAGCCCTCAGGTGTACTATTCTTCCTCTGCCTGAGGTAATAAAAGGGAGCAGGGAACATATAACTGTGCAACATTAAACAATTAGTTTCTTCAGTCAGATGCTTCATTCTAACTGTCAATAGACTTTTCAGAGTGTGCTCTGTGCTTGGTAGTTAAAAGTAATTAGAAGCCAGAATAAATGAGATCAGTGCAGAAATGAACACTCTCTACACAGAACCATGCAATTATACCAAAAAATGCAAATCTGTAGTAGAGAAGGAGCACAGTCTCCCTTCATTTATTTTTACTACTTGATTGCTTTACAGTCAATAAACTTTTTAAACAAGCTTCACATCCAGTTCCTTTTTAATCACAAACACATTCACTTTAGTATGATGAGGTCCACATTCATAGCGAAGTGGTTTGGGTTGACTGAATTAAACTCTCTCGAAACAATGTGTTTAGAGTATAAATGCTGAGCTAAGATTGTGATTGTTAAATTATAGATGTGGGGGTGGGGGGCTGGAATCCCTATACATAGTCATCTGTGTGATGCAATTTTGGAGTAATGGAAAGAGACCTAGATTTTGAATCAGAAAACTGGTTTTGAATCCTATGATTTACTCATGGTATGACTGTGATTACATCACCTGGTTTCTCAGAGACTTGTTGGTGAAATGTGAATAATGATTTTGTTCTGAAAAAAAAAAGAAATGGCATGAGGATTAAGTGAGAAATACATATGAAAATATCTGCCGCAGGACCTAGCACTAGTGAATGCTCCATGTTTTCAGCCTTAGTCTGTATTTCTGATAGTAAATTAGAGTTAGAAATATGAAATGCATCTGTTTAAAATGACTAAATTGTACTTACTAAAATAGAGGAACTATTATAAGCACTATTTAAAAAATCACAGTAGATGCTAAGACTAGGTCTTAAATGTTCGAACTATAAAAATGTGACGTGTTGCAGCTGTTAACTAATGCTATGGTAGTTTTGCAATATATAGGTGTATCAAATCAACACATGTAACCTTAAACTTATACAATATTATATCTCAATTATTTCTCAATGAGGCTGGAAAAAAATTACAGTAATAGGCCATGAAACAATGAAAAAGAAGTATGAAAAATAGAGGAGTTAACTCATCTGATCTATAAGAAAGAGAATACAGAAAACTCTGGACCCTATTGGACCCTATTTTTGTTCCATAATATGGTTTTCCTTATCAACTGTTTTACATAAAGTGTTGAAAAACAGATAATATATGATTTGTACTTTTACACATTATACAAATTAGTACTGTGAATAAAAAATTCAAAACATTGCTATACATTGGAGGCTAGATTATGATTCTTAACTGTGTTGTGGTATCATCCAGGCTCAACTATGCTAAATAATGAAATAACAAGCTAAATAATAAAGATCAATCTCAAGTAGCTATGATATGCAACACTGATGAGATCAGCTAGAGTTATAAGGACAGAGTGTAGCAATAAAAAGATTTAGTAATCAACCCAGTATCTAAGAAGTCAGAAACAGAAATCATTTAGAAACTGTGACCCAGAAAAGAAAATAGTGTCCAAGTTAGTAAAGAAGTAGGAACGAGGAGAACACAGTGCCAGGTACTCCAGCTCCGCTATGAGAGAGCAGTATCGTCCTAAAGGGACCTGGGTAAATTGTTTTGAAGCTCCACACAAGAACCCTGTTTCTGTTTAGATTCAATGTCATTTGAATTGGCACATCCATTGGGTGATAACGCTGCCCAGTAAAGAAATAGGAAGCCTTATTTAACCTTTCCTGGAAGTCACTTTGCTGTTTGCCCCTGTCTTCTATAATATAATATACTTAAGCTAGTTTAGGTTAATGGCTAGGTTATAAGATTCTAAACATTCTCATTCTATGTGGAGCTTAGCTTTAGAATCATGTGATCTTTTGCAGAAAGCCACCCAGGGCAGCAGAACAGGCTCCCCTTGATTTCCAGGAGAGGAGGTTTTCTTCCTAGCATCAAAAACCAAGAGTACAGGGTATGTTAAAATAAAGACAAATACGTATGACTTGAATTGGGTGCTAGCATTTATCTGTTTATTCATTTACTGAGAAAAAAAAACTATGGAGGTCTGTCAAGTGCCAAGCACTGTGCTAAACCAAACCAGGGACACAAGAACTACTGCCCCACGAAACTTCCAGTCTCAGGTCTTGACAAGAGAACACAGGGGAATCCAGGCAGCCACACTACATGGCACTAGTTCACTTTAATGATGACAACAGGAGACAGACAGTCAAAGGATTGGGTTTTTAAGGGAAGTGACAGAGGGGTGGATACAGCCTTTTCAAACTACAATGGAGAGGAAGAATATATAGCGTGTCTTTTTGATTGTGAAAGAGCTCATTCTGCTAGGGTGGCAAATGTATGCTTCTGAACTTGGAAATATTGCTAAGTGATAAGCAGATACCTTCCATCTGTCATAGAAAGCTTCTATGTGTGTCAGAGTGGTGTGCAAATAGCAGTAGTAGCTGCTGATACTCCAGTTTTTTCACCCACTTCATTCTCTTGGGATTGAAATGCATAGTCATTATTCCTCCCCAACATTAAATGCTGCCCAGGTATCTTCAGCTTAGTATTTAGGGTGGGGCAAAAGTACGTTTACACTTGTGAGTACATGAAACACACAGTTTATCCTTGTATTATTTATTCATTATTGTATTATTTGCCATAAAAGTGACTATAAACCTACTTTTGCCCCACACTGTAGAATCACAGAAAACCACAGCTGATTAGATTCCTAATAACTTGTTTGTGATGGTCACTTGAATAAGGATAATGGATTTGGAGTTTAATTAAAGGAGAAAAGAAGATGACTTCAAGAATAAGAAAAAATGATTCATGTTTTTAAAGATATAAATCTTTAAGGTTGTAAATACAGACCTGTAACTATATAAAGACATATAAATCATGTGAATAATATTATCAAAATAATAGGCACCTCAGGCTCTATACATACGTATATATGCTGATTGATGCATTTGCCTTAAGGGAATTTTCTCACTCTTGTTTCCATGACCAAAAGCAGCATAATAGTTATAAAGGATAGTGAAAATGAGGCAAGACACACTGAAGTCCAGAGCAGAAAAACAAAATCCAACTCTGATCTTGATATAGAACTTGATATCAGGGCAGAACTCACTGATTTAAGATTCGTTAAATATTTATTTTACTTTATATTTCTCCAGTATAAAATCAAATTAACCTTTATATTAATGCAAATGATTCAAAGTGAGTTTCAATGTTTAGCCAGTTTATATAGATTATTAAGGGGTCATGTCTAATGCTGCATTTCCATAGTTGATTAAAACTGTTGTGTGGCACATGGTCTCTTAAACTCAGAAAACCCCAGTACATGCCTTTAGACTTTGGGTGTGTGTTTTCATATATAATGTTTTCTCACAGGGTATTATTCTGCTAATCATACTGCACTAGCACAGAAAGATAACATACTATGCAAATGCCTCAATTCTATTATTATCGAACAACATACTTGAAAATTATTGTTCAAGTAACTTTGAAGTCACAACATGTAATCCAAAACTGAATGACTCCAGTGGGTTTTGTTTTTAAGGATAGTTTTTAGTTGTAATTCAGTATATAACATTATTGAGGAGTCCAACAGAAATTTTGAAAGAAATGTTCAGTCTCAACAAGACAAGTAATAACAAGTATTGGAGAGGTTGTGGAGAAAAAGGAACCTTCATTCACTTCTGGTGTGAATATAAACTGATACAGCCACTATGGAAAACAGTATTGAGTTTCCTCAAAAAAATTAAGAGTACAGTTACCATATGACCCATCAATCCCTCTTCTGGGTATCTAACCAAAAAATTTGAAAACATTTATTCACAAAGATAGGTGCACTCCTATTTCATTGCAGCATTATTCACTGTGGCCAAGACACGGAGACAACCAAAGTGTCCTTTGATAGAGGATTGGGTAAAGCAGATGTTATTTATATATATATATATATATATTATATATATGTTATACACACACACACACACATATAAAAATGAAATACCACTCAGCGATAAAAATGAAATATTGCCATTTGAGACAACTTGGATGGACCTTGAGAATATTATGCTAAGTGAAATAAGTCAGTCAGAAAAAGCTAAGAACCATATGATTTCACTCATATGTGGGATATAAAACTGAAACTCATAGACACAGTGTGGTGGTTACCAGAGGGAAGGGGGTGATCGAGAGTAAAGAGCCAAATATAAGGTGATGGAAGATTGTTTGACTTTGGGTAGCAGGCACACAATACAACATACAGATAATGTATTATAGAATTGTATACTTGAAACCTGCATAATCTTATTAACCAATGTCATGCCCAATAAATGTAATTAAAAGTAAAATGAAATAAAATAAAGAAATAATGGGAAAATAAAAACAAAGTATCCTTTGATAAAGGTTGCATTTTTATTTTTAATTACTTATTCAAAAATGTTTTCAACATCTTCATAATGTTAGTTTATGGAAAATAATTGTGGCTGAAAATTCAGAAATCTTCATAAGGTTTTCATGTGGTTTATTTAATGTCAGTTTATAACTAGAATGTAAACACCCCTCCTCTACTAATAATAAGAAAATTTTAGATCACCCTGAAGAGATAGCAATATAATTATTAGCTACAAAACAAAATGTTAGAATTTGTGACATGACCTTGCTGAGAATTAGCAAATAAATTCACTGTAGGAAAACAGAGCTCAAAGCCATAGACTTCACATTATTCTTGTTCCCCATGTCACGTTCAGTTACTGTGCCACCCTTGTGGCCTAAAAGGCATGATTCATCTCCCCAAGTGTTCGATTTAACATGTTTCAACCCCTGGGAGACTGGCTTCTTTGTTCAGTACAATTGGAATCAATGTCAAACGAGGCAGTAGATCTATGGAGATTTGAGCATGTAATTGAAGTACAAGTGATGTTTTTGTCTCTTATCATGCCAAATGACCAAATATGTAGAAGGTCCTTAGCTTATCTGATTATTATAGAAATATCATGTTTGGCATGTTTAAAAAAAAGACTTACATATAATTTGATTCAAATAAGATTTGAAGTCTTACAAAGTGAACTATATACAGTGTGACAGATATGACTTAATAACTGGTTGAAATACAATATTGGACAATGAAGCCAACATAGGAACCCAAGCTTTGTCTCTGCAGTGAGATTTAGCTGAGGAAAAGGTTTGGACATTGATCATTTTGAACCCCTAGCATCTATAAATAGAACTGCAAATAGGAGACCATTTCACATGCTTCTTCTGACCCTTAGCTTCTCAGTCTGACATGTAAAATAAAATTGATAGCTAATGTCTAAGTTCAGTTAGAACAGACATATGAAATAAAAGCCTCATATTAGAAAGTACCAAATTATAGTCAGGTAAACTCAACTTCAACCAAAAACCCAGTTTATAAAATGATATTGGTAGAAGTTTGTCATTAACTCAGTGTAATTATCATAATCCTGTAACATCAAAATCTTATAAAAGAATTTACCACAGAGTTTCTTTAATGAACATTTCTTTAAAATAAAAAGTACAAAGCTTTTAAAATAGTTAAAATACCATGGAATTTGAGAAATGGGGATTTATGAAAGCTCATGTTTCTCAGATTTTCTAAATAATGCATTTCCCATATGTGCTCACATGGACACTTACTGGATGAGCTCAGTAGTAAAGAGCGATGAAAATGACAGCAGTACATTTCTTGTTCTATGTGTTTCCAACCTTGTTTCTCCTTCTCCACACACATACTTACAGTCCTGGGTGCCCCAGGATATGAATATAGTGCATTACAACCTGTGGTCCTGCACCTCCTTTTCAACACTGGGTGAATTTGTACAGTGGGCAGTAGTAATGCTCTGAAATCCATTCCTGCACAAGAATACTATAATAACCTAAATATAAATGGAAGTGACTATGAATCATATACATAGATCCCATAAACTTAACCCAATGCATCCCAAATTTACTTCGTTTAGCTTAATTCCAGAAATAACCACAGCCTGAACACTACAGAACATGACAGAGGGAAGCTGGGATATAAAAACACAACAGTGGTGACTATTTGCAATTTAAAAAAATTGCTTTTGCGAGTTTTTAAAAGCATGTGACTATATAAACAGGTTCTTACAGTTTCATAGAAGTAAGGAACACAGAACTCAACCATTTTTATTTTGATACTAAACCCACTTCTGACAACACCTAATGGCTCTTGTGGGTACAAAGTAGGCATCCAAAAATACTCATTGGTTGGATGGATGGGTAGATCAATAAAAAGGGACAACTTTGTGACTATTCCACAGCATTGCTAAATAAAAGTGCCTTTCAAATTAAATTGGACCAGTTCTCTGCAGGTTAGATTTATCATAGTGACTCTATGCTATATCTTTGAGTGATATGGCATCTATTCTTAATACAAAATATGTCAAGAATATTTATTCATTATAAGCACAGATGTATTGACACTTTGCTTTTTCTTTCAATGGAGAAATTCTTGATTTCTGCATAATTTTGCTACCCCGTCAAATACACTTGTTCAGGAGTATGTCCTAAGCAGAGCTCTACTTGGAATGTCTTATTACTAAAATTATGGAACAACTTATTTCAATGTATATGTTATATTTTCCTCTGTGATCTCTTTTTTTTTTTTTTTTTGTTACTCCCAAGGAAACAGTTGTCTAATTTTTAAAAATGATATTGTAGCTAAAAGGAGCTGAAAAATTGAAGGTCTATATTTTTCAGGATGCAGTAAAAACACAGATTTATTTAATTTTAATTTCTTGTCTAATGTTAGAATATAGATTATGCTAGAAAGGAAATAGGCAGATCAGACAAGAAATCTTGTACTGAATGAGATTTACTTAGGATTCTGGCCTTTGTATGCGCCTGGGGTTAACAGATCAGTCTCACTGGTCATCAGAGAACTACCTACAAAATCAAATATTTTCTCATAAAACCTGACTGTTGTATACATGAATACGCCACTGAAAAACTATGTGCCACTTTGGGAACCTGTAATTTTTCAGCAAATGCTAGAATCAAAATGCTTCTTGCAAATGCTGAGTTTGTCCATCTGACATTCAGACGGAGATAGTTGAGGAATGATAAAAAGTTATGAGGCAAATAATGACTTACTCATATTGAAGGAATGGACTTATGGCTCAGTTTCCTTTCACAAGCCTAATTTAGGAAATGGACTTCTGTGATGCTGTGATGCGAAAACTGAGCCTTCATTGGCAAATCAACTGCAGATCAGATACAAGTATGTGTTCCACATTGACCTGCTTGTCTCTTTGAAAATGTCTCACTGTTAAGAAATTGCAAATGAATCTTGGGACCCAATTGGCAAATATGGTGGTTAGTATGAAAAGCAAGTATAGATAAAGCTGTCTTGTCGGAGATGCTGGTGAAAGAAATTTCACATAGATATTTCAGTGTGATTAGAAAAAGATAAAAAATATTTTTAGCTTCATTCAGCTGGTGTAATGAGCATTATTGATTAAAATGTTAGGATCATTAGGGACTGAAAATTGGGGTAGAGGAGACCTGAAGAAGGAGAATAAGGTCATGGTCTGTCAAGTAACCAAAATGCTTCATAAAAAATTGATTTTTAAATGTGAACTGTCAATGACACTTAGCTTTCATTGGCATATTGTGTCCTACAGCAAACAGATACATATAAAACCACAATCTATGCTGTTATCATACTCATGCACTAAATATTTGTAAACATCATGCACTACTAGAAGCTAATTATAAAACCTGAGCCTTTAAATATGTGTTACCAATGCTTTCTCAAGAATTCTCTGTAATGTTAATGAGGAAGGTGCTTTCCAAGTCATTTAACAGCCGATGGAATGGAACATGTTTCTCCTTAGAATGCAGTTATGTGTATAATGCAGCTGCGCTTTGTCAAGTTCTTTCTAAAATTACAGCAATAAGATTTTAAGTACCTTTCTCCTCTTTTTCTTTATTCATCAGTATCAAAATCCACCAAATATACTAGACTTCTGTAGTACAACTTCATAACCGGGGATAAGTAGGTTAGTTATTCCTCACATATAAGCAGTTGCATTATAGAACTTACTTTCATTTGTAGGGGAAAACTAAACAGATCTAGAAAAATACATGTGTAAAACACCAACCCATGGGGAGGTAAATGCAGACATGGAGAAAAGGCAATGAAAATAATAAATTGAAAAATGAAGTGAAAACAATATCTACTGTTACAAATTTTAGAAAAAAATCTAAAAGTAATGAGCATTTTTTATTATAAAAATTATTTTATTATCAAGATTCGCATGACTAAGAGAGAAATGACTTATTAAGTTATTCTTTTAATAAATAATTTGTCATTGGTACTTTATCGTTGCTCATAAATAGTTTGTGTTAAACTATTGTAGTTTAAGATGGTTTAAAAGTTACTTTTAGATTATTGCTTAGATTCCAGGGATCACCTCCACCCTTGAGAAAGAAGCTTGAATTAGATCATTATTGAGTAGTACAGTAGTCCCTCTCTATATCGCAGTTCACTTATCGTGGCCTCACTGTATCACACGATTTAAAAAAATATTATATTTAATTATTTATCGCAGATTTTTCACTATATCGCAGGATTTTGCAGTACTGTGTACATATGTTGTTAAAGTTATGCAGGTTTAAGAGTGTAGAATATGTTTAAGGACATAAGTAGTGTTTATAAAAGTGTGGAGAAGGTTAATAAGGGAGTGGGAAAGGTTAGTAAGGGACTGGGAATGGTTTATAAGTGTGTGGGAAGGGTTTATAAAGCCTTAAAAAATATATAAATACTAAAATAAACAAGGTTCCTACTTCACGGATTTTCACCTATCGTGGGGAGGTCTAGAACGTAATACCCACGATAAGTGAGGGATCACTGTATACCCATTTCCAAGGACTGAAAATACCCAGCTGTTTTCATAGCTGCTCTGCGAAATACCTCATGCCCTCTTGATATCTTTTCCTTTTTTAAATTTTTGTTCAATTACAGTTGTCCCAATTTTCCCCGAGTTGCTCTCCTTTGCTTCCCCCACTACTCCCACAGCCAGTCCCCACCCTGTTGTCCATGTCCATGGGTCCTTGATACTTGTTCCTTGACTACACCCTTCCCCTTCCTTCCCCCTAATTCTGCAAGAGGGAACTCCCACCCTTCAGGACTGCATGGGTGAAAATAGAGAGTATTGTGCTTAGTGAAATAAACCAGTAGCAAAAGACAAATACCATGTGATCTCACCAATAAGTGGAACCTAATTAACAAAACAAACAAATGAGCATTTCTATTAAATGTATCCAAAAATTAACCTTGAAAAAACAATTCAGAAATTAGTACCTAAAATGTTAACAAATCATTAAACATAGGCTCTAAGAGCTGCCAGAGAGAAAGATGTGAAAAACACATAAAAGAAATACCTTCAAGAGAAGGAAAAGGCACAAGGCTCACCAATCATTGAACTCAGGCACTGAATTGTGAATTTTCTCAGGGCTACTCTCTGTAAGTCCAAGAAATATACTTTTTTCAAATCAATTCTGATCTTAGTGAATACTAATTTCACTGTTTACTTTTCTAAGATATGGAATATAAATTATTATAAATCTATTTATAATAAATATGAATGAAAAATATTAGGAAGTCATTTTAAAATTACACAAAATATCAGTAAAGAATAATATCTGATAGTAGAATTTATTATAATTCTGCTTGCTTAATTTTCTGTGTATAAACTTTCTCATAAACATAGTTCATTATGGGTTTGTTTTAAATTTAAATACTTAATTTTGGACTCCAACAGTATAGCTCTAGAATCTATTTTTAAACAGGGATTATGTAGAAAAATCAATGGTTAATTGTCTAGTTCCTTTGATTTTGCCTGGTGCTTTTTGATTTTGAAATGAATGTAGGAAGGAAAATTAAATTTCCTACTACCCTCTGAGTTCTTAGCTGAGACCCTTGTAATAAAATACAGATTAATTAGAAAAAAATAAACAGGAGTTTATTAACATGCGTATGTCATGTAGACATGGGAGATACCCAAGGGAAAATGAGTAACTCTCCAAGGTAGTAGATTTGGGGGAGGTGTATTCTGCAACTGTCTTGAAGTGCTGATCACAGGAACCAGTGGGATTTGACTTGCCCTTGCCTTGCATACAGGTGCACCCTCAGCGTGACAGTGGAGCAGGCCATCATTCTGGCCAGAAGCCATGGGCTGCCTCCTCGCTACATTATGCAGGCTACAGATGTGATGCGGAAGCAGGTGAGTCTCATTCACATTGCAGGGAGCTGTTTTACAGGACCTGGATTTTGAACATCCTTTTGTTCACTTATCAGGTGTCTGACAGGTGTCTGGATATGATGGGCATTTTCCAGGCACGAGAGTAAGTCATGAGCAAGAAACACTCCCAGGGAAGAAGACAGCATGGATGTCCAAGAAACTTAGAAAACCTGCACAAAAGGATGTCTAAGAGGTTAACTGAAGAAAAAAAGGAAGTTGGCAGGCAAAATGAACAGGAGTGGTTTGGGGGCTTATGAGAAGGAGAAGATAAAAGGATACATGTCACTTTCTGGGAATTGCAGGGAATAGGGGTGGGGGTGGGAAAAGCGAGGGAAGAACCGAGCACCCTGGGTGCTTGTGGAAATCCCCTAGGACCTTCCACGCCGACTCAGGTTTGTGCATTGTTCTGAAGATAAAGCGCGTACCTCAGATTTTCATTTAGAGGATGAATAACTGCTGTTGGGGACTGTCTTCAGGTCTCTGAATTATGTATGAATAAGAATACTCTCTCTTATAAAAAGAATGAAATTTTTATACAAATAATCCAATAGTATTTTAAGTGTGGTAGTTTGGTTTTTAACCCTTAAAATTCTTTAAACAGGTAGCAACAAAAATGCACTAATCTCCAATTCAGTGATTATTCAGAAAATGTGCTTAATCTAGTAGAAAAGACAATAAGTGGAAAGACAAAAGAAGTTGAAAGACATTAATTTTATATTTTATTCTTCCACCTTTTCTTAGGGCTACCACAGAAAATTGATTTAACCAATCTCTCTACTTGCTGACTTGGTTTGAATTGTCCAGTGATAGTGAGTGACTTAATTTTTAAGATATGCTTTTGTAATTATGACTGCTTTATTTACTAGAGACTTAGCGTATAATTCTTAAACATAAATACCTGTGGATTTGTTAAAAAAAAAAAAAACCACCAAAAATAAACAAAAATCAGAAGCAGTCATAAGTGAGGCCAGCGCTGGAAGTGCCAACATGAGTTACTGCAGGTGCACATAGATTGGTGCTTCAGGTGTGGACCCCAGACCTGAAGATTGAAAACCTAGGTCTCACAAGCTCCAAGAGGATTTGTTCAATGAAGGTGGGATCCATCAGAAGCTCATGACATTGTACTTCAGCTGGAAAAGGGCACGTACAGATGCAAATGTAGCAGGTTTAGGAAGAACTTTTTGGGTTCGGATATATAAATTCAATTTGAAAAAGTAGGTCAAGGGAAACTTAGGATTAGTCATATCTGGATTGGTGTTTGGATGCTGAAACATACAGAAAGAGCCTAACTTTTCTGTTTCAATTGGTTGCTATTAGATTAAGCTTGCAGTCAGACTTGCAGAAGCCATTTCAAAATTGTAAGAGGCTAGTATTAACCTTTTTTTTTGTAATAATCTAGTAAGGGGGCTAACAGTGAGTTGGCTATGTATATATTCTGTGGACTTACACCCTTAAAACCTTGAACTTCTTGTAACTGAAAATGGGGGTAGACAAAATAAAAAGTTAAAACAACATTATGTAGGTCATAATGACTTGTTTAACTGGTACAAACCTCTTTAAAACATAATATACACATTATATTTGTATTAATACATGTTATTATAAATTTATAAAATACAATTTTAAAAGACTGAAAAGTTACAAAGTTCTTTATAAAACTGTTATTGATTTCTAATCTGCACCATTTTTAGTATTTATCACTCTACATTTCTCCTATTTTTTAAAAATAAATACATTTAGAACCCTAACCCCTTCTCTGTTGCTTTTTGTCTGCTCCAAGATTTTATGACATCCCTAAGTAGTTCTGAGAGACAAATACTAATTTCTACCTCTTTCTGTGAAAGATTATGGAGCCCAGACACTCTTCAGAAAAACTGGGATAGACCTTTGCAATATTCCTTCTGTTGCTGATCCTTTGATCAGATTCAGCAGTTTCAGGCAGCGGGATTAATGGCTGGACCAATCTGCAAGCCAGCTGTTACCAACATGGGACCCAAGTAGTTAGGACACAAGTGTAATGAAAGATATTCCTTTTGCCTTTCAACCATTTAGACTCTATTTCCAGAGATTGAATGATTAGAATATTTGCCAGATTAATGATTTATATTTTCTATGATCTACAGTTTCTTTTTTAGGAAGAAGTATTTCAGCAGGATTTATTTTTCTTACTTCTAATTTCAGTATCATTTTCACGTACAGGTTCTGGATATGTACTTTCCATAGAGTTGTTTTAATTAGCTACTTGAGTTAGAAGGAAAGATAAAAGATAGAAGGAAGGGTACTGTGCTCCTTACAATTTTTTGGTAATGATTATAATAATCCTCAGCAGCACTTTTACATAACCAACTGACCTAATAAAAGACTTGAGATAAGCAGTTCCATTTACATTATAAACTTAAGTTGTTTATCTTATAAATTACACATTTCAAGTATTCTTTGGTAGAAGCCTACCTGAAAATCCTTTTTTGACCACTTTAATAAAAACTGGGATTTCAAATAATTCTGGCTACTTAGCTACAGTATCAGGGCATTATAGACTGGGCACTAAGACCAATGACCAAGGAAGATGAACTTCATGCCCAATATCTTGCTGGGCGCATGTGTAGGCAAATCGCCATGATATAGGCACCAATAGGCAGGTGCTCTAAAGCGCTTGGAGACTGCTGCTCTAAGGGGTATGAAGACATAAATCAAGAAACAAATAGAAATGTATATGAATTCTCTGTTCTGCTTTTATAAACAACTTTGCTCTGAGTTTAAAATTACTTCAAAATAAACTGTTTTAAAAACACTGTTCAATTGCAATTCTTAAATTCCTTCCCATCTGTCTTTTTGCCACCCCCTCCCATTTCTTTTCCTATTTGCTTTCCTTTATTTGGTCCATTTTGAGAAATTTTGGTTTTGTTTCTTTCTCCCTTTCTTCTTTCCTTTCTCCCCTTTCTGTAGTTTAGAATTTAGTGGCAGGAGAAAGTTTCAGAGTTTTGTGTTTAGATTACTCTTCTTTATCTGTTCTCAGCCCCACAATCTGGTAATAACTAATTCCCATTAGGAACTGAACAATGATTATAGCTTCATTCATGAACTTGACAGATTGTAGAGACTTTCATTACTAAAGTGCATTGTCTTTGTGCTATAAATTTTGAGGCAGAATTCTTCCATTTCAGAAATCCACATGAATATGCCTCACCTATAAGTTGCTTTAGAACTATTTGAGAAAATATTTTCTTGATAAATACTATAAAGTTTAAAATAGCTAACTATTCAGCTGGGACAAAGCAGGCATACGAGTGTGATAGAACTGTGGTTTCTGTTCCATAAGAGTGGAGACACAGCAGATATTTATAACCTGCTCATTTCCTATTGTCTTAAGTAATGCTTGCTTCTAGGAATAAAAACAGAGATGAGATAGTGAACAGGAAGCTGTTATTTAAACTCATTTTAAATTATGTAAATGGGTATTGGAATACATACCAATTTTTTAAAACAATATAGCGGCATCTTTTGATTCTTAAAAGCATTAATTTAAAAAATGCTCAGATGATGATTTCTCTCTTTCTCATCCAGTGTCCCTTGATGTTAAATACATGGTTGGAATAAATATTCTACACTCAAATGTTAATGGTATGTTAATTACTAATACAATGTAGAGCTAAGAGTGATTTTCCTTACTTTTTTCCCAGGGAGCAAGAGTTCAAAACACAGCAAAGAATCTGGGAGTCAGAGACCGAACCCCGCAGTCTGCTCCCAGGTTAGTGACTTCCCAGCTCTCCTCTTTCCCAAAGGTTTCTCCACCCTCTCCCAGGCAGTGTCACTCATAGCGAATACAATTGCTGTAGGCTGTGCCCAGGGTAGAACAGATTATTGTCATAGAAATTGGCGTCCTAAACATTTTGTGGCTAAATGTGACTAGGCATAAATGCTTTCAGAATGAAATGGAATTTTAGCTGAAGCAGACTTAGAGGAACAAGTAGAAGTCTTGACATTATTTTATTTTTCAGGTTTCATTATGAATTCAAAAACAAAAGTCCATACAGTTGCTATGAAAATTTATATTCCAACTGCGCCAAACTACCAAAATGCCATTTTCATTTATACTTTTTATGATTGTACATGTTGTTTATTCCCTCGGGCATGATGGTGTTTCCCATCTGTGTCTGTATGAAAAAGTCCTATTTAACCACAAAACTTAGATGTTATTTCTTCCTTAAAGTCTTGGTTGAGTTTTTTTCCTCTTTATGCTTCATTAACATCTTGTACATTGATCAGTTATAGCCCTGATTGTGTTGCAATATATTGCTACATGTTTCTTTGCTCAACTTGAATATGAATTATTTGAAGGCAAGGAATATGTTTTTTTCAGTTTTGTTCTTTGTTCATCATAGTACCTACATACGAATATCTGAACTGATTTCAAGAATGTGTGAGTGAATGAATAAATGAATGAATTAACTTTTTGTTAGCAAACCAAATATTCAGAGTTTACATATAATTATAAGAAAGGGTTCAAAGCCACCATTGAAATAAATGAACATGGCAACAGTCATCAAAGAGATGTTAATTCGATTTCCCTGGTGACATTAGGGTAAGCAGCCATCTGTCTGGAAGTAGGGCAAAAATTAGGTAATTTCTATACATTTGATTGCTTTTATACATTTGCATTTTAACAAAAACTAGGCTCCTCCAAGCACTGCTGCAGACAAGACACTCATTGTTTCTGTGTACAAAGCAGTTACCAGAGTTAAAATGATAACTGCAGCATTTATGAAGTTGTATTTCATTCTGAAAAACTGTGTGGGCAATGAAAGTACTTTCAAGAAACAAAACATACTTTCTCTGAAAATGGATGAAGCACTCATGTTCTAACTGCATTTATTTTTAGTATTGACTTCTAACCTTATTTAATCTTCCATTCTTATTAATGTTATCTTTCACAGTTGATTAGATTAGAATCTAAGAGTTTCTTTTGCTAAATAATCATTCACTATTTTCATAAGAATTCACTTTCTAGCACCTGGAACACATATGGTATATTTGGAAATAGACCAAGAGCAGTTTAAATTTACAATAAGAAAACAAGATAATAGCTCAACAAGGTCCTCTTAGCTAGAGCATATAAACAATAATAAACAGTGGGGTAGGATAAGACTTCAGCATCCTAAATCAATAAACCAATAACAGGGTGAATACAAGAAAAGAAACTGATGAACTCACTCTTTTGTTTATTGGGTTATGTTTTAAAACACTTGAAATAAAACTCAATAAAATGTGCTAGATATAAAATGGACATTTTTTACAAGGGAATAACAGTCCTCAGAGAAAGAGCTAGAGTAAGTTTTAAATTTTATTTTATTTATTCTTTCATCCACTCTACAAATATGTATTGAGGATCTAAGAAATGCATAGCACTCCATTATCCTCTGTGGAGAAGCTAAACATGAGACAGAAATAGTTTAATCTCTCAAGGAGCTTTCAGTTAAAGAGATGAGATGAGTAAAACTTAACTATAAGAAAAGTAGAAGGTAAGAGAGTGCTAAGGTCCACAGAGGGGCTGGGATTCCCTCCCAGCTGTGAACCAGGACTCCTTCCCCAAAGACATCTACCTGAAGAACACATTTGGCTCTGATGGCCAGGCCATCCATAGGCAAATCTGGGGTCATGTTTCCTGAAAATATCTTCATGGAGAGAAAGTTTGCTACCTCTGCCTGAGAGAATATTTTGATCTAATCTCCAACTAATCTCTTCATAGTTTTCCTGAAATCATTCACTTTCTTTTATTTAAAAAAATGTACTCAGCAAACATATATTGAATTCAGCTATGCATTTGTAGGGGTCAACCACTTTGTTAAAGACTAGAGATCTAATCTTCCATTAGTCAGCTATGTGCACAGTAGAGTGGCAGCTGAATAAATGGAAATAGTATACAGTTGAGAACAGTGGCAGAATAGGCACAGATTGCCATGAGAACACAGCGGTGGAGAGGGAGGTTGCAGAGTAGTTCTGGCCCAGTCAGCATGATAACAGATGTGCATGCAGCTGATGCAATGACACTGAGGCCCATATACCACATCACACTGAGAACTACATCTAGAGTTCTGTGACTGATGGTTGAATGTGCTTTAAGAATGATGCAAAATGAGGCTAGAAACACAGGCAAGGGCTGGATCAGGAAGAGACTTGTATGAGATATTGAAGGGTTTTGATTTTAACTTGAAGACAATAGGGAGGTATTAATAAACACTCTTTCTATCTGGAAGATTTTAATTTTCAAATTTATCTCTGGCAACATTCAGGGGATCCAGCAGAGGAAAGCTGAGATTGAAGGCAGAAACGTGAAGGGAGATTATTGTAGTATTGAGGATGGAGATGAGAGGATGGATTAGAGAGACGTTTAGTAGACAGAACGAATAGTCTTTGGACACTAGTTGGATGAAGAAGGTTGAGATAAAGGAAGATCCTAGAATGGCCACCAAATCTCTGGCTTAGGTGACAAGGGGTGACTGGTTCTAGTCCCTGAGATAGTAGATACAGAAAAAAGAGCACATATAGGGAATATATGATAAACTCAGCCTGGTATCATTGAGACCAAAGATCAGTGGGACAACATGTGGAGATGCCTTTGTGAGCAGGACAAATGACATTCTTACTCCTCCTTTCATGCAATGGCTCTTCAGAGCAATAAGCATATCTTCGCCAATAACTAAATATTATAGTTCAGATGAAATGGCATACTAGTCTTATTTTCTATTGTACTACAAAATCTGTAAACTCTTGTCATGAAAGCTTTATTTTTTTTATTTGTATAATTGGGTGGCGGCATACTATAGTGATTAAAAGTGACAAGACTGTTTGAACCCCAGCTCCTGCTATGTGACTTTATTTAGTCAGATTATTCATCCTCTGAGATAGTTTTCACATTTGTATGATGGGGAAAATTGCCTTGTGATGGTATTATTGGGCTTTAGCCTTGGAAGAGGCATTTGCTTTGTGGTTTCTTTTAACACAACTTGTATTTTGCCATGTACAAAGTTGAAGGGCATGATCTATAGAGTGCAATTTGAAAGTTCTGCTCTGCAGATTTGGACTGGAAATATCTGCTCCAACAGGAAAAGAAGAAAGTGGGGTCAGGACCAAACCTTTTTGTGCAGAGCACTGGTGTGCATGAGTGGAATGAGAAAAGCAAAGGCCCCCAAATTTGGGGCAAACAAAGACCTCCATTTCCTAACAATTTAGCTGCCAAAAACCAAGCGCCTTGGTACAGAGTAAAAGTCCAGCTCTTACTATTACAATTTACTTCCAGATTTCATCTACTTGTTCTAAATTCTCAGAGCACCACCATTTCCATTACAAACATTTCTGAACTCAAATAAGCCTGACTTCCTTCCAAGCCTGGCAGAGGCTGAATCTGCCCACCTCTACAATGCCCGGAGCTATTATTTCATTAGTTGATCATAGGCAGTAGCTTTTTCACCAATTTGCAAGGCAGATGTTTCAAAGACTTGCCTGCCCAGCGGCATTAGTTACATTCTGTGGGATCGTGCCATTCAAGGGAAAGGTCCGTGACAGCTCAGCCCAGATCCCACCAGCTACGACATCCTTCACCCAACTTACTGTGTCTGTTCTGCCAGAGCACAGCTGCTGTGCCTTCTCACTCACTGGGCAGATTGTTGAGAAATGAGAGGATGGGCATTTAGGAGGAAAAGAACTTCTCAATCATTCTGCTATTCTAGCCCCAGGAATGCAATTTGAAGCAACACCATAACCTTTAGCTGAAAAAAACGAAAGCAGCTTTGAAGTCTAGCAACTCATTTTAATGTATCTTTTCTCCAGGAAGGATGAAATAAGCTTTTCTGATGTGAGATATCCTCATTTCAATATTTATTTTCTTCCTTGGAGTTGACATGTGGAGCATTAAACACCTTCCAGACTTGATATATGTTTTACCAACCTCCAAGGCAATAACTTCTTCTGTATGTTTCAAAATTAGGAAAGTTCATCTTTTGAACTAGTTTTATAACCCAATATTAAATCTTTCTCATTCTTTCTCCTTGATTTAGAATTAGTGTGGGATTAAGTGTTGAAGCTAGAGGAAATTTTTAGTTTGCTAATTTTGTCAACAACCCATTTAAGCTGTGTTCAATTTAATCTGTAAAAGGGAGTGAACCACCACAGCTACCCCTGGGTTTGAAGTGCTTTTATAAAGAAGCAAAGTAGAAACCTGCACCTTATTTTTTAGACTATCAGACTAAACTATGAAGGAGAACCAGCATGGCAATGGGCACATTCGAGGACCACAGATGGAGTCCAACAGCCAGCCACATTAGGCCAGCTGTTCTCCCAGACTAAGCTTTAAAGAACGGGTATGCCCTATATGGTCACTGTTGTAGCTCTGTTCCCCTTTACTTTGTTTTGGAGTTAGGATTCTACCATGCAGGGGGCTGTGGAGCACTAGAACTTGTGAAATCCTAGACCAGTTCCCTAAACTTTGCCTTGAGGCTGTACAGTCTCAAACAACTTGACCTGGGATGGAAAGACAGAACATCTCATCTCCCGGGGTCTCCATTCGTTCAAATGGATTCCCAGACTTACTTGCATCTCCACCTGGTTCTATGGGCAGGTGAGAGGAGGATAGTCAAAGCTGGGCATATTTTTTTTAGGAAACACCAACTAATTGTGCCTTTGATGTTTAGGACTCCACCGCAGTAGCCATTCTATAACCAACTGCCTGTCCCACCAGATGGTACCTAATGAAGCAAATTTCTAAAACTGGTTAGAAAATCAGTAGATCCCCTATGAGATATGTGTTATCTTGGTACAAGACGATAATAGACATGATGGCAATTATAACAGTATCATCTTTGTGGAATTTAGAGAATCGGTTTTGCTGCCAGCAAGAACAGCGGGCACTAGAAGAGAAGCAGCTGGTGTAAAAAAAAGCAGCATCGCTCGACCAGTCATCATATTTGTGTGCACAGAAACATTGGTGTCTTCTAAATAATAGAACTAAAATTCGGGAGTTTGCTAACTCCTATGCCATTTTTAATGAAATAGGCAATGTAACCAAGAAGTTATTGTCAATGTATTTATTATCCTAATATATTTGTTGTACTACTAAAAACATTTCAAGTAACGTCAGTATGTTAGGCCATGGTCACACTCTCTCATGTCTCTTCTAGGTTGTACAAGCTGTGCGAGCCGCCTCCCCCAGTCGGAGAAGAATGAAGAGAATCTCAAGGAACCAGGCGAGCAGAAGCTTCTGAACACTGGACTAGACAAAGGACAGGCGGGCTAACCATTCTCCACTCAATTAAAAAGAATGAATTTTTTTCTCTAAATCTTTCACCATGGTGTAACTAACTAATGTTCAGCTCATACTTAGATACTTGGGCTGAAAATGGATAGACCCTCATTCAGACAAGTCAGTTTCACAAACTGATCTCTCTATGTCTTGACACAAACTACTCATTTTTAGGGTAAAATTTATCCCTGGAAATTATGGAAAAAATCATTGTGCTTCTTCTCGTATTTACTACAATTATTTTATTGTGTTTGGTTTCATCTTCTCCCAATAGCAACACATAATGATGGATATTTTCATTTGAAGAAATCAGTGAAGAAATGTGGCCACATTTTCGCAATCATGCAGAAATATTACAGAAAACATAGACTGATGTCCTAAGTTCTCAATTCCTCTGTATGAGAGAAAGTGGTTTCTACGTGAAAGGTGAAGAGCGTGCTTTCCTCTTCCAAAGGATGTTTTTGTCAGTAGAGGAGAAGAGGATGATTGAGGCCTCCAGAAAGAGCCTCTTCCAGCTGCTTTCATGTTCTTTTATGCTCTTGGACAATCCCAATGGCCGGTGCTGTCCACGGGTCTTTGAAATGGGTGTGGCTTTCTTAGGTCATGTAGGCAGGTGCTGTGTCAGATGTGACCAGGGGGTGGGAAGAGGCTGGGACTGGGGAGAAGGGAAGGAAGACCAGGGTCAAGGAAGGAAAAATGGGTCTATTTAAAAACTCAACCTTTCACTTAGAAAGATACCTAAAACTCTTAATGTTAATAAGGCTTTCATATAAGATGTCAGACTCTTGAGAGAATACACTGCCCAGAATTTTTCTATCAAGATATATGTATGTGGTATGAAAATAAAGCTTTATTTGTTGAATTTTAAAAGGACTATTAGAGACCTTGATAATCTGTGGAAGCACAAGGTATATTCTGTGCATGTTTATCATTTCTACATTGATAAAATAACATTGTTTTTAGCATAGTAAATACAGCAATATTGAGTCTAAATTCATAATTTTCAAAATATTAAAATACCCTTATTGTGATTATTATACTTTTATGAACTTAGACTAATTTGGTATGTGAACTGCTTTTCATAACTGAAGTATATACAAACCATTATTAAATTTAATTTATAAAATTTGTTTATGGTTTTCAAGCTATTATTAAAAAACCTTCATCACTAGCAGCTGGGTTATTGAATAACAAAAATACTGGGTTTACATATGTATGAGATATTTATATACTGGTCAGGGTAATAATTATTGTTATTTGACACAAAAGCTCTTAAAAGTTTTGCAATAAGTTCATATGTGTAATGCAAAATAAAAAACAAACATCAGAGTTTTCAAAGAAAAAGTTGAACACTTTGAATGTATTAATCAGATGACCTTAACTTAAATATCTATATTAAATATATTCTTAACCTTCAGGCATTTAACATTCTCAATACTATGAGCAAGTGATCCTCAAGTTCTATGATTTTAGTAAACTGTGATTTTCCCATACTGAAAATTTGATTATATTCTATGTAGGATTAATGCATGAGCAAAACTGGTTAAGTAGCAGGTACTTTTCATATTGTCATTAGTGTTTTCTAATCACTATCCTGGAACAGGTAATCTCTTAAAGGGATGAGGCATTCATTTAAACATTTTGGTCACACTTTGTTATGTTTCATGGGGGAAATTATCTGCTATTGTGGTGTGTATAAATTAGGATGTTTTTAAAGACCTACACTCTTTGTAATATAATGTTTTTATTATTATTTTAAAGGTTAAACATAGTGTAAGTATATACCATCTTCTTTAATAAGTGCTTGGCATTTATGCATTTATAAATGCTCCAAAGTTAGTAATGGCTTATATTATCATCAGTCACTGTCATTTTTCATTATAATAAACACTGTAGATAATAGTTAAGTAATGACCATGTGCCAAGCAATACGTCCAAGTGCTTTACATGAACTTTGTTGTTACTGTTTCACTAAGAGTCCTAATGATGATTTGAGGTGGTATTTTTTTCATAGTCCCTTTTTTACAGTGGAGGAACTGAAGCAGAGAATGGCGCAGTGACAGGCTCAAGACTATATGACTGACAAGTGGTAGAACCAGGATTTGAACCCAGGAAATCTGCTGTTTATTACCATCAGAACTGTTACAATGTTACCAATTACTTGTTAGTAAAGTAGGACTTATGTGGAGTGTGTCACCATTAAATTATAAATCTTATATTGAGAAAAAGGTGAATGGAAATATGTAAAATACCATTAATATATGAAAATCTTATGGTTGCTGGAACAATTTACCATTCTGAATACACATTTTGAGGTAACCCAATGCTGTTACAATCTAAAACTATATATATATTACTAAAATTGAAGATAACATTTTAGGTATATTTTGAGTGTAATAGTACATCATATAAAATTTGACTATGATTCCAAAGCAGTGGTAGCAGTAAAAAATGTCTAATTAATGAATGAATAAAACTATTTTCAATACCATGATGTACTTCTGTGTGGCAATGGACATTTAATTAGCCTTGAGTCTTTATAATAGGCTCACCTAAATGCTCACATTCTCCTCTACAACCATTGTACCTTCAAATGTTGCGAAAGCCTGCCAGTAGTTCTTCCAAGTTCTGAGTTTAGACATCTACCTCTCTCCATCAAAAGGGAAGCTCATTCATGCATAGACACTTTGGCTCTTAACGTGCGAACTGCTTCAACATTACAGATTAACTAGTAATCCTAGTCAATACATCCTAAATATTTCATCATATCTTACAAAGATTTCTAACATCATATTTACAAAATTTATTATTAGAAGTATGTGCAATTTTAGGAGACTAGAATTTTACATATATTCCCATTATTATTTAACAAGGGATGAAAAAGAAAGGAAGAGAGAGAGAGAAAGTTTTTGTGCTATTTTTCTCTATATTGTATATGTAATGTTTGCTTTAGAGTAAAAGCTTTATTTTAGGAGCCAATATCGGAATCTTAAAAGTCTCATACTATTTTCTGTCTCTTTAAACCACATTTTTCCAGTGGCTTAGATTCAGTGACTACTCTTATTGTGGCAACAATGTTCAACTTACAATTAGTTTAAATTCATATGATACTATAATATAGAGTTGACCCTTGAACAATACATGTTTGAATTGCATGGGTCCACTGATGTGCAGATCTTTTTCAATGAATGCATACAGTATTATAAATGTATTTTCTCTTTTTTATGATTTTCTTAATAACCTTTTATTTTCTATAACTTACTTTATGGTAAAACTATAGTATATAATGCATGTAACATACAAAGTGTGAGTTTATCAACTGTTTATGTTCTCAGTAAGACTTCTGGTCAACAGTAGGCTATTAGTAGTTAAGTTTGGGGGAGTCAAAAGTTATACAGCCATTTTTTACCATGGGGGCTGAAAAGGGTGTCTCTGCCCCTAAACCTCCATGCTGTTCAAGGGTCAACTGTAAATAATATTATAATGACATTGGTTCTCACACTATTCATTAAAATTTTGTGGTAGTTAAATTTAGAATGAAATGAAGGTGATCTTGACACTAACTGTAAAAACCAAGAAAATAAATGGGTAAAGGAATCTTGAGGGGTATGTTAACTAATTTAAGAAAACAAACTATTTTCAACACTTTAGGCAGATACATTATATAAGAAAAATAATACTTATTGATGTGGAAGCATTCAGTTGAGAATTAATTAGTCCATGTATTTGGAAATATTATATTTGTACTGTAAAAATACTGAAGTATTCTTCTAGTAGTACATGTAGGTCTTTTTCTATGTAGCACAGTTTAATGAGATTCCAGGGCATATTTTTATTCACTTGTATTTTTGAAAAAGCAATATTGGAATTTAAAATGAATGAAGTTACTTCAAGTCATTTTACTTTACATTTTACTTTGAAGGTCATAATTTAGATTGTCTTCATTAGTGATGTTTACTAATTTTGAAACTATAGTGTGTGATTAAATTGTTTTTGAACTTTTGGAAACTGTTAGTTTTTAAAGATGATTTTTAAATGAACTATTGTACTACATTATAGTTTAATTACTTTCTCAAACGCAGTAGTAGTTATTTCATTAACATGCAAATATACTAACTAATTTGCTGGATGAATCTTTAGGCATCCTGCTGACATATAAAAGCAAAAGCTTTTGAAATGGTTTAGGATGATCTGAACTTTGACTAAGAAAAATACTCTGTACTCTATCAAGTTTTTGAAAGAGAATGTTTGAAAGAAAGTCTTACCCTGCATGAAGCCGAAGAGGTGGGGGACAGTTACAAGAGAAGTCGGGGCCAAGAATGGGCTCAGGCTGATTCCTTTAACATATAGTGGCCACAATTCCTATAGGTGCTGCAATTCCATAACTGTTGCTATTTAGATTGGTTTCAGAAGAATTTTGCTGCTTCAGAGGCATCTCTAACAGTGTTCTCAGCATTCATATTGCCAAGTTGTATATGCGTGGAAGATTATTCACCCTGTGTATCCTCTATTTGTTATTACATAGACACATGGCCTGTTTGCCTTTGTCACTGAGAAGAGACACCTGAAGTCTAGTAAGTCTACTAAGATATATATATATATATATATATATATATATATATATATATATATACACACACATATATATAACATTTATATTCACTGCTTTTTGTTTTTTATGATAACATATTAATTAGATTCTTATGTCTTGTTTTGTATGAAGATATGGTAGAAGGAGTTGTTCAATATATTGAATGTCTGTTCTATAGACATCAGAGCTGTCTGCATTATATAGTAAGCACTCCTTGAAGAGCATCTTTTTGATCACCAATATTAGTTTGCTGCTCAATCTGGAATCAATTTACCTAGCTTTGCTACCCAGAAGAAGTAGCTGGTTAAATAAAAATATTGAGTTTTTAAATGATATTTCTATTAGAAATAGAAAGCAGTGTATAGTTAATTTTGGGTGCAAATAACTGAATAAATGCCATCCATTTGTGTATTCATTCAACAAATGTGTTTGAGATCACTGTGTATAAGGCATAGCCCATGGGCCTTATTTTTGTATTGGATGCATTTGGTTCAACACCTTCTCAGTATCTCTTCTGTGTTAATGATTGCCTATGTTTTTTACTTGAAATAACATTATTTGTAATGCAAACCTATTCTAATACCATGGAGGTATGTATCCTGTATTAAGTCAGAATGTTAAGTTGATAAAATACTTTAGAAAACATACATTTAAATTTGAATATCTAACACATCAAGCAAATTTATTAGAGTTTCAGATGAATATATATTTTTGTTACTGATAAGTAAATGAGTAGAATATAGCTTTTGCTTAAAAGTATTTTTATAAGTATTCATTATTTTAAATAGTAAAATTTGGCCTAAAAATAGTAACTCTTTTGAATATATCTATATTTAACGTTGTATGACATCCACATTATAATGACAAATTTCATCTGAAGGTGTTATTAAAGTATTTTTTCCTTTGTAAAATATACATGTAACATAGTTTCAATCACTCAGTATTTTGTGTATGGTTAAACTGATCAAAATGTATTATGTATTTTATATCATTTATTTTTGTTTGCATAAAAGATTAGAATAGTAACATTGTATCATAAATACCAATAACAATAAAATATAATGTAGTATGACCATGTCAATCTCTTTCCATTTAACCAATTCCTATTCTGTCCTCACCTGTTTAGGAGACAAAACTTCATAAAAAACAAAATTTTCACCCTTTAAAATTCACAGGCTTTATAAAAGAAAATTGAAACACATATGAAACAAATCTACAAATATAAGCCACAATAAGTTGTAGAGACAGTAATACTAGGAAGGGGTCAGGAAATGAATCTTAATATTGGCCATGGCATAGGAAAGCTTCATGAAAGATAAGAGACTTTTGCTGCTCCTGGAATTAACTAGCCAACCTATCAAAGTTTAGTCAGTGCTTATTATGTATAAGCACCTGCCCTAGTTGCTAAGGGTGTTAATAATGCATATAATTCCCAAACTCTGCACTTGAAGAACATGACATATACAGGTGATTAATGCAGTGTACAGACCAAAATGATAACTATCAACATAAGCAGTACACACCAATACAAAGTGAGAAGTATGGCAATGAGATAAGTGTGCTACAGAATTTTTAAAAATTTACATTTAACCTAACATCTTTTTATCAGGCATCTAAGAATTACCAGGTACTGAGCTAAGCTGGATATTTAGTAATTAGGAACACGTATATGGCTATTGTCCATATAGAACTTACAGTCTAGATGAGAGAAAACATTGACAAAAAATAATAATAAGAGAAGGCTGTGTCAACTTTCAGGATTTGTAAGATTAAGCAACGTTGTTAAAAAGAGCAGCAGGAATACACATACTGAGATACAAATGCACCGGATATTTTGGTAAGAGTGTGTGTGGATCAGTCTGAATGGAGAATTTAGATTTGTGAATGTGATTAGAAAGAGCTACAGATAGAAGAGAAGGTTGGGTCTGGATGGTATCAGTCTCTGAAGGTCAGTCTTAGAAGTCTAGGAATTGCATGCAGAAGAAAGTTGAGATATCTAGTTCATAAAATTGATAAAGAATTAAGAAATCCCAGGAAAGAGTCTGAAAAATGTGTATGTTACTGACTGTGTAAGCCTCCTCAGAAAATTAAAAAGAAATAACCATTGAAGGAAACAAAAATCATTAACTAGATTTTCCTTTTTAGAGATTGCTGGTACACTCTGAGATTGCAAATTTAGTGCAGTGATGAAAACAAAATGGAACCGTCACACATAGGCCGTTTTATAACGGCATTTCAGACACCAATGTTCCAGAGAGACTATTAGGTGAAACACATACAAAATATTTTTGGTCAAAATAAGTTTAAGAAACAGAATTGAATAGCTTTCTCTACTATAGGGCTTCTGCAACCCTTTAATGAACTTATGAAAATCATGACTTTGGAGGAGAGTGGTGGTATATGGTATTTCCCAAACTTACCAGAAGACAGGACATGTTTCAAGAAAGATTTGTCAATATTTCCTTGGAATGCAAATATTCAGCAAAGCTCACTATGGGAAAACTATTCTAGATGTTTCATGATAATGTGAAGGGAAAAAAGGGTAAATGCATTAATAGGATGTGCACAGCCTTTACCTGATGGACATGCCATTAAAGTTTAAAGGAAAAAATAACAAATAGTGATATAAATGAACAGTAACAGTGAATTAGAATTAAAGTCAGGCTGTACTATATTGTAACTTTTTCTCTCACCATTCATCTATGTTTAGGGTATTAGGGGTGAGGGAGAGCTTAGTCCACAGAGAAATACAAGCGGCTCATCTTTCAAATCATTGCAGCCCTGTAATATGAGGAGGTGTTGGAGTAGAGGATACTTCATTATGTCAAAACTTGGCTCCAGTTTGCCGTGTTTTCTGGACTAAATTTATCGTTTTTGATGGCCATGACTGGCGTGTCTTCTTGAGTTAGGTGATTTGAAGGTAAAATACTAATTTTTTTTTGTTGTTGTTGTTTCCAGAAAGTATTTAAAATATGTTAAGTGTGGGGTTTTTCCAGACTGACTTGGTCAGCCATTTGGACATAATCTGAATGTAGTGATGCAAATATCACACTGATTTTTTTTAAAGGTGGGTCTTGATAATATGAACCCCCAGGTCATCTCCAAGATTCCAGGGGATCAGAAATTTTCCAGACTTAAATGTCGACCCCTCTGCTATTAATTAAAGTGGATGCAAAAGAAAAAATTTCAGTACAGGACTGTCTAGAAATTCAGCAAGTCATGGAGTTCTTAGCCTCTCTGCCCTTGTTGACTCACTAGTTGCTTTTATTTAGGAGAGTCCTGTGAACTCCTTGCCAGAAAAGGGGTAAAATATATTATTCCAGGGCTGTGTTCTCAGAGAAAAAAGGCAGTGATCACCCCATGATATAGTAGTATTCTGTTTAGGGGACTTTAGTTCAGAAGGATGGAGACAAATGAGAATATGAATGATGGTCAAAGAATGACAATGAACATGCAGAAATTGATGGCCAGGGAATATTAGTTCTGCTAAAAATTTCTCTAATGACCCACTTGTTGACTTGCTGTTAAAAATGTTTCCCTCAGAGCTTAAACATTAGGATAGCACCTATCCAGTAATGGGGGATCTGGAAACTATAACCAAATGCAGAGTAAATAATAAGCTCCAAGATGATAGGAAAAGAGGCTTTTTACACAGCCTTTGAAAACTTTATTTGAATTGTATAAAGCCTCCAACAAATAACCTTTTTCCATGTTTTTTTTTTATTAAAGTGAAATTCACGTGACACTAAATCAACAATTTTAAAGTATGCCACTCACTGACATATATACAGTACATTCACATTGTTGTGCAGCTGCAACCATTAATGTCTATCTAGTTCCAAAATGTTTTCTTCACCTTCAAACATGTTATTTTTAATTAAACTTTTTTGAGATAATTGTAGATTTGTATTTTTCACAAAATTGCAAAAGCAGTTCAGTGGAAGAAGGATAGCTTTTTATGTCTATAGACATAAAAATGACCCTGGGCTCAACATTACATCTCATACAAAAATTAACTCATCATGGACTTAAAAGAAAATGTAAAATTATAGCACTTTAATAAAAAACATAAAAGAACATCTCCAGGATCTAGGGCTAGATAGAGTCTTTAGTCTTGACCCAGAAAAACCATGATCCATTAAAGAAAAAGTTGCTAAATGAGACCTCATCAAAATTAAATTATTTTTTTCTATTTTAAAGCCAGTGAAAAGATAAGTTACAGACTGGGAGAAACTAATTACAAATTCCATATTTGACAAATTAGAACAAGTAAAGAACTCAAGCAATTGTGAAAGGTTTCAAACTGTATTATTCCATTTATGTAGCATTCTTAAGATGGCAAAATTATAGAAATGGAGAATAAGTTAGAAACGGACAGGAAGGAAGCACTTGAAGTTATACCAGGACAATGAGAGCGACTTTTGTGGTGATGGAAAGTTCTCCATCTTGCCGGTATTATTGACATCATGATTATGAAACTGTACTGTTGTTTGGCAAGATGTTACTTATCAGGGAAACTGAATGAAGGGTACACAAGATTTCTCTGACATTTCTCACAACTGCATGTGAAACTACAAATATCTTAATAGAAGTTTCAGTTAAAAATATATAAAGGAGACCACTTTTCACTCATCAGATTGGCAGAAATAAAAAGTTTGATAATGGAGAGGGTTGGTTAGGGTGTGAAGAAATGGACAGTCTTATGGATTGTTTGGAGGGTATTTGGAGGAAGCCCACTGGAAAAAGAAGAGTATGGTTTGTGTCAAGTGGCAAATACTCTATGTGTCTGTATGTTTTTTCCATTGAAATATAACCACTCAGAGAAAAAAATACATTTAATTTTTCCTTTACTTTTATTGTTGACTCTAATACAGATGTTCCATTATCCCTGTTTTTGCCCACCTCCACCCATCTGCCACCCCCCCTTCCCTCTGGCTTATCACCACACTGTTGCATGTGTCTGTGAGTTATACATACATGTTCTCTAGCTAATTCCTTCACCTTCCTTTGTCTCGTCCCTCCCTCGCCCCATCCCTCTGATAGCTGTCCATGCTTCTGTTTCTAATTTTTTGTCAGTTTATTTTGTTTATTAGATTCCACATATAAGCGAGGTCATATGGTATTAGTCTTTCTCTGACTGGCTTATTTCACTTAACAAAATAATCTCCAGGTCCATTCATCTTGTCGCACAAGGTAAGATTTTCTTCTCTCCATGGCTGAGTAGTATTCTATTGTGAAAATGTACCACTGCTTTTTTATCCACTCACCTACTGATGGGCACTTAGGCTGTTTCCAGAACTTGGCTATTGTAAATAGTGCTGCTATGAACATAAGGGTGCATAGGTTCTTTTGATTTGGTGTTTTGGGGATTCTTAGGATAGATTCCCAGTATGGGATACCTGGGTCAAAATAATTAGTTTTAAATGCCTCTCACAATGGTAGTTTTAAAGGATGTTTTATTAGTAAAGAAAATATCTTCCTGAAAAAGAAATCACATTTTGAGATAGAGGCTAATAAACATGACGATTTTCTTTTTACTTTGCCCCTCACAGCATTTATTCATTCAGAAAGTCAATGGCACAAATCGAGTGCTCACTCTATGGAAGGTGAGGTGTTGGGAGTGAGTCCCCACCCACCTTTCAGAGGCCCTTGAGGAGTTCATATGTTAGAGGTACAGCAAGCCTGTAACCGATGTGTAGTTTAGTAGTCTGATGTAGAGGCATACTCCAGCATTTAACAGCTGTGTGACCATGGACAAGTTACTTCTTTGACCCTCAGATTCCCTGTATTGTGAAATTATTACAATAATAATATCACTTACTTCATAGGGCTGTAACATGAAGTAAATGAAATAATGCAGGTAAGAATTTAGCACTGAGCCTGGCACCTAGAAGTACCCCATAGTATTCATTAGGTAGTAGAATATTATGTTATTATGAGGTTCAACTAAGAAGTAGGAGGAAAAGTCTACTCCCCAGAATAGGTCTTTAAACAGATGGCTTATTTGGGCAATAAAGAAATGGGATTGGAGGGATTAGCTGCTGTTTGAAAGGGTGGTATTCCGCATAAAGGGGTTTATTGCTTATCCCTTAGGTAATGGTAACACTTTGGAAGTTTTCAAGCAAGTAAACAGAAGAAATGATCAAAATAGTTACATTCACAGCAGTGCAGTTAGAATATGGTTGCAATAATCAAAGCCTTTCTCCTAGTGGGGTTCTCAGATTAAATTAATCAGAATCTCTTGAAATATTAAGCTCAGGAATTTAATTTTTAATAAGATTTTCAGATGGTTCTCTTGCACACTTTGGTTTGAGAATCATTGGTCTAAATGAGAAGTGATGAAATTCTTAACAAAAGTATCAGATATAATAAAGAAAAGGGAGAGTTTTGAAAAGTACTTAGAAGGTAAATTAACAAGATTTCTTAAGCTATAGGTTGTGGGAAAGTAAACTAAAGGAAATAATGAAGGATGTCACCAAAATTTTTAACTTGGACAATTGGCCCTTTATAATAAGGATGATTGCAGATGAGAGAGAAACAAATGTTGACTTTGAGAACATTTCAGATGGAGGTAGCCAATAGTCCAGTAAAAAAGTCTGTCTGCATCAGCTTGTGAACCAAGTGTTGCTGATTCGATTGCCAGTCAGAGCACACTACTAGGTTGCACGTCAGGTCCCCAGTTGGGGGCACATGAGAGGCAACCACACAGTGATGTTTCTCTCCCTCTCTTTCTCCTTTCCCCTCTCTCTATAAATAAATAAATAAATAAATAAATAAATAAATAAATAAATAAATAAATAAAATTGTTTAAAAAAAAGATGGTTAAAAATAAAAAGTCTGTCTGGGTTTTCAGTAAGAAATAAGGACTGAAAATCTAGGAAATATATGTGAATAAAAAGCACACCCACATAGAGCACAAGGAAATGAATAACTAGAGAGCTGAGTGTACAATTATGAGACACTAAAATTTAAGTGGAAGAAAAGATGCTGTGACTGAAATCCAGAAGGAATATTTGAAGTGGTTGGGGGGACACTCAAGAAATCAAGTGGTAGTTTGTGCTCTTCATTTTGTTTATGTGGTGAGTCACATTTATCGATTTGCAAATGTTGTACCAACCTTGTACCCCTGGAATAAATGCTACTTGATCATGATGCATGATCTTTTTTGATGTATTTGGTTTGCTAATATTTTGTTGAGGATTTTAAAGTCTATGTTCATCAGGGATATTGGCCTATACGTAATGTTCTTTTTTTTTGTCTTTATCTGATTTTGGAATTATGATAATATTGACCTTGGAAAATGATGTTTGGGAGTCTTCCCTCATCTTGAATTTTTTTGGAATAGTTTGAGAAGGAGAGGTGTTAGTTCTTTTTGGAATGTTTGGTAAAATTCACCTGTGAAGCCAGCCAGTCTAGGGCTTTTGTTTGTTGGGAGTTTTTTTTTTATTATTGCTTCAATTTCAGTAGGTGTAATCTGTCTATTCAGATTCTCTGCTTCTTCTTGATTAAGTTTTTGAAGATTGTATGTCTCTAGGAATTTATCCATTTCATCCAGGTTATCCAATTTGTTGGCATATAATTGTTCATAATATTTTCTTACAATCCTTTGTATTTCTTTGGTATCAGTTGTTGTTTCTCCCTTTCCTTTCTGATTTTATTTATTTGGATCTTCTTTCATTTTTCTTGATCAGTCTGGTTAAAGGTTTGTTACTCTATCTTTTCAAAGATCAAGCTCTTGGATTCACTGATCTTTTGTATATTTATTTTTAGATTCTATTTCATTTATTTTTGCTCTGATCTTTATTACTTCCTTCCTCCTACTCACTTTGGGTTTTGTTTTTGTTCTTTTTCAAGTTCCTTTAAGTGTAAAGTTAGATTATTTATTTGAACATTTTCTCGTTTCTTGAGATAGGCCTGTAATGCTACGAATTTCCGTTTTAGGATTACTTTTCATGTGTCCCACAGATTATGAGTTGTTGTATTTTCATTTTCTTTTCTTTTTTTAAGTATGTTTTATTGATTATGTTATTACAGTAGTTCCATTTTTCCCCCTTTGCTCCTCTCCATCCAGTAGCCCCCTTCCCTCCAGCAATCCCACCCCCCTTAGTTCATGTCCATGGGCCATGCATAAAAGTTCTTTGGCTTCACCCTTTCCTATATTATTCTTAACATCCCCCTGTCTATTTTATACCACCTAATTATGCTTCTTAATCCCTGCTCATATCTCCATTTCTTCTCCTTCCCCCTCCCAGCTGATAACCCTCCAAATGATCCCCATACCTATGATTCTGTTCCTATTCTGGTTTGCTTAGTTGAATTTTGTTTTTATTTTTTAGATTCAGTTGTTGATAGTTGTGAGTTTGTTGTCATTTTAGTGTTCATAGTTTTGATCTTCTTTTTCTTAAGTAAGTCCCTTTGACATTTCATATAATAATGGCTTAGTGATGATGAACTCCTTTAGCTTTACCTTGTCTGGGAAGCACTTCATTCGCCCTTTCATTCCAAATGATAGCTTTGGTGGATAGAGTAATCCTGGATACAGATTGCCTTTCATCACTTATGAACACTGTTTGCCAGTTCCTTCCTACCTGCAAAGTGTCCTCTGAGAAATCAGCTGATAGTCCTATAGGCACCCCCCTGTATGCAACTCTCCGCTTCTCTCTTGCTGCCCCCAGGACTCTCTCTTCATCTTTCACCTTTGGCATCTAAGTCATGATGCATCCTGGTGTGGTCTCCTCTGGGTCCAGCTCGCCCAGGACCCTCCATGCTTCCCAGATCTGTATGTACATCTCCTTTGCAAAATTTGGGAAGTTTTTCTCATTTTTTTTCAATTCTTGCTTCCTCATTCTGCACTAGTTGACTGTTTTTTTCTTCCTTATGTTCCAAATCATTGATATGAACCCTGGTTTCCTTCCCTTCGCCATTGGTTTTGTGTGGATTTTCCATCGTTTCACTTAGCATAGCCTTCACTTCTTCTCATATGCATTTGCTGTACTCAAGCATATCTGTCAAGTCTGTGAGCATCTTTATCACTAGTGTTTTAAATTCTGTTTCTGTTAGGTTGTCTGTCTCTTTATCTGTTAGGTTGGCTATCTCCATGTCGCTTAGTTCTCTCACTGGAATCTTGATCTGTTTCCCCTTTTGGGCCATACTTCTCTGTCTCCTCATTCTGACAGGCTCCTGTGTCTGTTTGCCTCTGCATCCCAGGTAGAGCTGTCACTCCTGTTATGTTGTAAGGGGCGGGGCCTTAGGGATTCATCAGTACAGGGAGACCTGTTTCACCACGTTGTAATGCTATATGTTGGAGAGGGGTCCAAGAGGGAACAATGCCACCTGCCCAGCACTCACCCTTTTTCCAGGCACTGCTCCCACTTCTGCACCGGACTGGCGCCCCTCTAGCTGCTGCCCTGGCCGTCGTTCCCAGAGTGGATGGGTCTGCAGATGTTCTAGGACCATGGGGGCCCTTTAAACAAGTGGACTCTGCTGAGACTGGCAGTTTCTGCCTCCACCCCAACCCCCACTAGTCTGCACAGTCAGAAGCAATGAGGCTTGATTTTCTCCGGTGCTGGTACCATGAGCTGCAAGGTCCAGTGAGGAGTTGGAAACGCTCCCCAGGTGTTCCTCCTGACTTTTTAAAATGTGTGACTATGCTTTCTGCCAGCCTGCCGCTGCTGCCACTGCTGCTGTCACCACACCGCATCCTCTGCGCCCCAGCTCCACCCCTCCTACCTGTCTGGATGAGTATTTCTTCCTTATATCTTTGTTTGCTGGACTTCCATGCAATTTGATTTTCTGGAACTTCTGGTTGTTTCTAGTTTTGAGGTAGTTGTATTCCTTCTTAGTTGTGGAGGGAGACACAGCGTGTCTGTTTACGCCTCCATCTGGGCTGAAAGTTCTTTTTTTTTTTTCTCTTTTTATTGTTGTTATATTACAATTGTCCCATTTTCCCCCCGTTGCTCTCCCTGCCCCACCCACCCCTTCTCCCACAGTCAGTCCCCACACTGCTGTCCATGTCCATGGGTCATTTATACTAGTTCCTTGACTAGACCCTTCCCTTTCTTTCCCCTATTCTCCCCTCCTCTTTTCCCTCTGGTGACTGTCAGTCTGTTCCTCGTTTCCATGCCTCTGGTTCTATTTTTCTTGTTTCTTTGTTTTGTTCTTTGTTTTAAGGTATCTTTTGATTTCTACCTTGATCTCATTGTTGACCCATTGATTGTATAATAAGATGTTACTTAGTTTTCATGTCTTTGTGTATTTTTCAGTTTCCTTCTTGAGATTGATTTCTAATTTCATAGGATTGTGATCAGAGAAGATGCTTGATATGATTTCAATCTTCTTAAATTTATTGAGATGCTTTGTGTCCTAACATGTGGTCTATCATAGGAAGCAATTTCATGTGTACTTGAAAAGAATGTATATTCTGCTGTATTGGGATAATATGATATTAAGATATCAATTAAATCCATTTGATCTAATGTGTCATTTAAGGCCATTGTTTCCTTGTTGATTTTTGTCTATAAGATCTATCCATTAAAGTCAATAGGGTGTTAAAATACCCTACTATGACTATATTTCTGTCAGTTCTTCCATTTATGTCCATCAAGATTTGCTTTACATATTCAGATGCTCCTGTGTTTAGTGCATAAATGTTTACTAGGGTTATATCATCTTGTTGAATTGTTCCCTTTATCATTATATAATGTGCTTCTTTGTCTCTTACTATAGCCTGGTTTTAAAGTCTATTTTGTCAAATATAAGTATTGTTACTTCAACTTTTCCTTTTCATTTGCATAAAATACCTTTTTCCATTTTTTTACTTTTAGTTTGTGTCTATCTTTCATTCTGAGGTGTGTCTCTTGGAGAAAGCATATATCTGGGTCTTGTTTTCTTATCCATTCAGCTATCTTATATCTTTTAACTGAAGCATTTAAGCCATTTACATTCAAAATGATCATTGCTAGATGTGTGTTTGTTTCCATTTTATTTTTTAACTATTTTTCACTATTTTTTTTCTCTTTTTTCTTCTTCTTCATCTTCTTAAAACAAACCCTTTAACACTTGTTGCAATACCGGTTTGGTGGTAACAAATTTCTTTAGCTTTTACTTGTCTGGAAAGCTGAACCCATTTTCTGGAATTTATCTGAAGAAATTTGAAACACTAATTTGAAAGACTATAAGCACCCCTATATTCATTTCAGCATTATTTATAATAGCCAAAATTTGGAAACAGCCCAAGTGTCCAAATCAAGTGGTGGTTTGTATCCTTCACAAATGAGTGGATAAAACAACTATGGTATATTTACACAATGGAATACTACCAGGTTGTAAAATAAAAGAAAAATTTACCCTTTTTAACAGCATGAATAGAGCAGGAGAACATTATGCTAAGTGAAATAAGTGAGTCAAAGAAAGACAAATACCATATGATTTCACTCTTATGAGCAATCTAATGAACAAAATGAACTAACAAGCAAAATAGAGACAGACTCCTAGAGAGCAGGCTGACAGTTCTAGGTAAGGGTTAGGGATGGAGGGATGCAGCAAAGAAGAAAAAGGACTCACGGACATGGACAACAGTGTGGCGACTGTGGGGGAGAGGCGTGTTGGTGGAAGTGGAAGAAGATGTAAGTGGGATATATGGTAATGGAAATAATACAATTTAAAGTGATTAAATTAAACAAAAAGAAATCAGGTGGTAGTAGAAGTCCAGAAAATAGAGTTCAAAGAGGGAATTGTCAAATGATTCAGTAATTGTAAGTAAAATGAGAAGTAAAAAGGGCATTTGCTCTTTACATTACTTTTATTCCTTTGATTTTAGTTGCAAAAGCTTTACATGTTTTTTGTGAGATCATAAAAGGTTTTTGGTTTTTTTTTCAAAAATAGTTATAGCAATTAGTATTCCACCAGACTGCCTACTGCTTGGCACAATTATCTATCTAGTATATAGGTTATGTAATATAGATATGTATATTAAACCAGTTATTTTAGTATAAGTAGTGATAAAAACCAAAATTTGAACGGTTTTAACAAGTAAACACAAAACATTGAAAGGATGCATTGAAGCAGTTAAATGTTATAGGTGGATTTCCTAAACAGGACCAGCCTTCAGGGTTAAAATAATGTCATCAGAAATTTTTCTTCATCTCTTGACTTTGCTTTCCTCTGTTTTGCCTCTTTCTTGGACTAGCTCTCACTTAATAATAGCAAAGTGGTCACCGACACCAATAAGATTATATTTTAAACGGTTTACCAACTTCAGTAGAAAAGAAATTCCCAAAAGTTGTAGCAAAATTTCTGCTTTGCTTTCTGATTGGCTAGTCTGAATCATGTGACTTCTCATAAACCAATCACTAGATTCAAGCAGAAGCTGTACTTTCATTGGCAGAGCCAGGATTACATTGTCTCTTGATTTCAAGAGAAGGTGCTGTCAGAGATGCCTTAAAAAAAAAAAAAAAAAAAAAAAAAATCAGGGTGATACTACCAGAAGCAGGAATGGAATCCAGGCATGCCAAAACAACAGATGGCCATGAGAATAGCACTACAATATTCATGTGCCAATCTTAATTACATGCTTTATTTTACTTTGACAAGTCAGTGAATTCCCTGATTCTATCAAGCTAGAACAGTAAAATTGTTATATTTAGAAAGCTATGTGGATCATAAGCCAGGTTACAATAGATTATATATTGAGCAGAAAAAGAGGGGAAAAAAGCAAATATAGATTACTATACTTATAAAGTTGATAGAAAAGGATAAAAGAGAGCTGGAGCTCTAGTTTAAGTAGAAAGCAGTGTAAATGTTTTTGTTTTATTTCAAGTTCTTTTTCTTTTCATTGTTGACACTATTACAGATGTCCCTCCACTCACCACCTCCCCTTTGCCTCCCTCCACCCAGCCCTCCCCACCTTTACCACATTGTTGTCTGTGTCATGGGCTATGCATATATGCATATATGTTCTTTCACTAATCTCTTCCAATTCCCCCCACCCCACTCCCCTCTGAGATTTCTGTCTGTTCCATGTAGTTATGCCTCTGGTCCTTTTTTTTTTTTTTTGGTCAGTTTCTTTTGTTCATTAGATTCTACATATAAGTGATATCATCTGGTATTTGTCTTTCTCAAACTGGTTTATTTCACTTAACATCATAATCTCCAGATCCATCCATGCTGTCGCAAAGGTTAAGAGTTCCTTCTCTTTTTAGCCACATAGTATTGCATTGTTTAAATGTACCATAGCTTTGTTTTTCACTCATATACTGATGGGCAAATGGACTGTTTCCAGATCTTGGCTCTTGGAAATAACACTGAGTTTTTTAGCTTATTGGCAAGGTATCAATGAAGACTTATTTCTCCATTAAATGAAAATACTTAGATATTTTCTCCATGTAGCGATTTGGTAAACTGTTTTCATGGGAAAAGTGTGTAAATATGCATGTCCTGGATTTCTTTTATTTGTCTTTGGCCCTTGAAGTTACATTACTTAACTGTAAGTGTTCAGTGTGATATTAACCTTGGTAGAGGCCACGTCCTCTGGAAAAGTGGGTTTAGGAGTCCCAGTGCATAAGAGCAGATTGGTGATCTGAACGTGAGCTCTGTGTTTTACATGAGGCCTCTTCCAAGAGCTGAAAAGTTGTTAATATGGCTATCTAAACAATGATTTTTAAATTGCACACATTATTGTCCATTGAAGGAAAGTATTCTTAGAAACTAAACAGAGTGAAGTAAGTCTTTGGTATAGTATTTTGAATTCAGATAATATAAGCAATGGATGCAGTGTGTGATTCTGATATTCCCTGACCATTCCCTGCTTTTAGGACAATATTAAAAATCAAAGGTAGAAGAACTAGCTGATTATTACCAGGGTAACATTCACTGCATAAGTTCATCAACAAATGTTGTGGCCTTGAACTTTAACTTTAAAACTGAAATTCAAAAAGAAATGTATCTTGTGTCATTTTGAGAAAGAGAAGATCATGGAAAACCACTACAGTGTTTTCCCATCTGGCATTATAAATCATGAAGACATATAAGAGGCATTGTCTCAGCTTTTCTCAAGCTTCTAGAGTATGTTTCAAGAATCTTTTGAAGTGACTTTATTTCTCAACCAGAGGAGAAAAGGGAAAAGACTGGATCACTTCCCAGGACCATTTCATCCAAGTCTGTGATATAAACTAAACAGAGTTACCAGATGCCCGAGTCTAGAGCAACAGATGACAAATGATGCGAGATTCACCTTTGGAGAAGAGGCAGAGTGAAAAGCTATCTGAATTCTCTTGTATGAACATTTATATTGACATTAGTTTTAAGGGAATGATTGGGGGAAAAAATCAGTTGTTTCCAGAAACTTAAAAAGTGGAAACTTGATTGCAACTGCTGCCGTTGCTCATGGGAACAAAGTCATTTGAAATGTTAAAGTTGAATCACATCTCCATTTCCAAAATCATAATTATTATTGTGTTAAATATAGAGACAGTGGAAAATGCCAAGACCAAGAGGAAGAAGGTGTATTTCTACACACAAGGCACTACTAATGTTCTGATTGACAGAGGAATGTTTTTGATCCTGGCTGGCTGAGTGGAGTGGGGCTGGGGGGTTTACACGAACCACGTCTTTTATTTTCTGTATTCTGATGCTTTGGTTTTGGGGGCCTGGCTGACCCTGGAGGACTGCCCGTCACAGGGCCACTCGATACCTTGAGATATTAAACAATTCACCAGCTACTGTGGTTTTCAAATACAAGCCAATAGATGGAGAGCCCATGCCTCGTTACCTTCTTTGTCAAGCTGCTACACTCCAGGCCACTGCCTGTCTGCCCTACTCCAGGGCCAGGCACCAGACAGCTAGGGACAGCCCCTACACTCCAGGGCCTGCAGACATGGTTGAAACTAGCCAATCCTAAGCCTGCTCACCCTACTTGGCCTGTTTCTTCCCACAGAAACCACACTAAACCCCATTTTCCCCCTCTGCCTCTGCCTTTTGACCAGCCCTGGTGCTTCCCCATGTGGTCACCATGTGGCATAGCATACGTGCCCCCTCCTCTGGGGAACTGTGAGTAAAGAAATATCTTTCTTGGCAGTTATGTCATGATCTGTTGGCCGCACCATGCCTGAGTAATAAAACCTATTTTTAAAGGAGGATGAGGGTAAGAGAGGAGGCAGGAGCAAATTTCTTCTTATAGTATCTGAAAAGCTGACAGGAAAGCTTGGATGGTCAGGTTGTCTCCAAAACCCTTTTGTGACAGTCCAGGGCAGAGAGTCTCATTTCACCTGTGTGACAGAACCTCCTTCGGGGCTCCCGGGACTCCCAGACTCAGACTTGTCTGCTGTACTTCTGGTTGTGTTGGTTAGGTAGTTACTTTTAGCTAGTTGTTTGCTTAGTTTGTTGATAATATGCTTGCAGCTCTGGGCATAAAACTGGATGACTTTTTTCCAAAAGGGGAAGGACTCATTCTATTTTTAAATCATGTGGTAGGCTAATCTGCATTAAGGGAATAGGAGTCAGGTTTTGTTTCCTAAATCTGGCTTACCATCAGAATCACCCATGGAATCTGAAGACAAAAGCACACCTTTTCCTAGAACTCAATCGTTTTACTAATTCTGGTGATCTGCCAGGCTTGGAAATTTTGAGAGACTATAGCTTAACCCAGTGTTTCTTGAACTTCAATATGTATTTGAATCCCCAGGGAATCACGTTAGGACACTGAGGTTCTGATTCACTGATTCTGAGTAGGGCCTGAGATTGAATTTCTAGCAAACTTCCTGGTGCAATAACCACATTTTGAGTATCAAGGCCCAACACACAGTTTACCCAGGGGGCTTGTTCGAAAATAAAGATTCCCAGGAAATTTCCTGGAGATAATTCTGCTTCATCAGGGTGGGCTGGACCTGGGATCTGTTTCAGATAATTTTGAGACAGGATAGTAAGAAGCTAGGAAAATTCCTTGGCAAATGGAATAGGGAAACTGAGACAGCTGAACATAGTGGTGGAGCAATTTACAGCCAGGGCAGAAGGCCCCCAAGTGCCTGGCAGGGGTAAAACAAGAACCTGGCCTTCAGGAGATAACTTCCTCCCTGGAGATAACATCTAGGCCTCAGTTGTGTTTCAGCTCCAGGCCCAGAGAAGCAGCAAAACCAGGTGGGTGGTGCCGGAACCAACTGCAATGACTGATGACCCCCTGCCTGACCACTGCCCAATCAGTGGAGACCATGACCCTGAAAGGGCACACCTGGAGAACTGACTACTATTCTGCTGAAATCCTTGCCTAATATTCCCACCTGCAAAAAAGAGATAAAAGTCCCAAGACAAAGGACCCAGTGGTTGTGCTTCCTTCCCCAACTCCTTCACCTCAAGCCTTTCTTGTTTCACTGTCTCCAGCTTTAATAAGCATAGCATGATATTTACCTGGACTCGTGTTGTGAAATCTTTCCTACACGAAGTCAAAAACCCACACACAACCAGCTGGCACAAGGCAGACCCATTCAGTGCCAGATCTCATGTCTGGTGAGATCCTAAATCCAATGGCAGATATCTTTATAAGACAATGGCAGAACGAGATGTAAGACATGGAAAAGACCATATGGAAATGAAGTGGGAAGCAGGAAGTGGCAAGGAAGGATTCTCCCCTAGAGCCTTTGAAGGAACTGCATCCCTGTTAACACCTTAATTTTAGATGTCTGTCCTTCAGATCTGTAAGAAAGTTTCTGTTACATCAAGCCACTGACTTTGTGGTAATTTGTACAGCAATCCTAGGAAACTCATACGGTCTTAAAATTAGCATACTGGAAGAGATCAAGAAAAAGCAGAGTCTGCTGTTCCTGCTAGATCTAGGACCCAGGATAGCTACATAGAAGACACTCTAGTGTCTTAGGACACCAGATGTTCTTGCAGTGCCCTCACTCTGCCTATATGAACAGATTGACTATTGCACTGGGCAGAGCTACACAGGGCAACCTGTTCACTTCCAGCTGCTGCGTGGTGTGGGGTGGGGTGTAAAGGGAACAAGGGCTGACTGCTCAATACAGTGAGCTGAGAAGGGTCTCTCGACTGCTGGGATCCACACTGTGTATGGTTTTACGTGGTTTAACCAAATGGCAGAGGGACTCTAAAATGCTTAAAATACATAGCAAGTAAGAAAATATTGTGGGTATTGGAAATATCCCTAAAAAGTTAATTTGTATTCAAATGATAAAAAGTGTCCCATTTCGAAGTCTTTGTCAAATACACCCAGTACTCTAATAAGGGATAACATAGCCTTTTCTTCTTTTCCCTCTTTCTAAAGATTTTGAAGAGCCCAGAGGAAAAGTTGATTAGGATGTACTTAACTCATGTCCTTCCCAAGGCAAGAAGATGAATTTAATAACCTGTTATAGGCCCTTATAATGTTAGCCTTAAACTTATAAAATTTGCTCCATACCCATATCCTAAACCAATATTTCACATAAAAATTTTAGGCCTTGTAGAGTTATAACCAAATTAAACTGTATATCTTACAGCTTGATCTTATTTGGTATTTCATGCAATAACTTCTAATTCCCAAACTTTATATTTATTATTAGAATTAAATTTTAATTTCCTTTTTTTTTGTTTACACTAGCTTAATAATAGTGTTGGGATTATAAAGTAATAGTAAAAACTCATCACTATTTTTATAAATACTAAGCTTTTCAACTTGTGAAATTCTCATCACAATTTTTTTTTCTAACCAGCTGACAGGCTTGTGTTGTACAGTTTGCTAAAGACTGAATGTGTGTATCTCTCCAAAATTCATTTGTTGAAACCTAATCCCCAATGTGTTGGTATTTGAAGGTGCGGCCTTTGGGAGGTGGTTAGGTCATTAGGATGGAGTCTATATGAATGGGCTTAATGTCCTTACAAAGAGACCCCAGATCTCTCCCTTACCTCTTCTCCACATGAGGGCGCAGTAGGAAGATGGAAATATGTGAATCAACAGGCAGGCTCTCACCAGACACCAAATCTGTCATCTTATTGATCTTGGACTTCCCTGGCTCCAGAACTGTAAGAAATTAATTTCTGTTGTTTAAAAGCCACCTAGTATATGGTTTCTTTTTTTTTTTAAATAGCAGCCTTAAGAAGCTAAGACATAGATCTACTTGGTCAGCACCAGACTCATAGCAAGTGCCTTGCCCTTCACTTTAACAGTTTCCAAAATTATCCATATTTGTTGGTTCTCTTGGAAGATAGTCTATTTCACATCTTCATTCAGGCAGTGTGGAGTCCTGGATAGAACAAACAACATACATACAAGAATTGTTGGCCAGCAGTCTATACAAACACTTGCACACTAGATGCTCTGGCCAAGTCGAACTCGGTCACAGTATGGTTATATGAATACCATAAAATGACATAAAATGCCTAAAATTAGATAAAATTACATAAAATGCTTAAAATGGCACATAGTTGCATTTAATACATGCTACTTTCCTCTCACACATCTCTTTTCCTTTTTCCATGATAATTTCATTTTCTTGTCAACTTCTGGGAAAGTAACCTTTATCTTTACTTGTTTGCATTTCAGGATTGTTTTTAGATATTCAGTTTTTTAAGTCCTTTTACCCAAACTTTCTTCTAATATCAGGTAGTTTCTGACTTTCTGATTATTAGAAATTTCTAGACTATCAACCATCCCCATTTTAGTTATATATAATTATATAACTATAATTATACAACATTAGCAGAATTTCTTCTATTTTTCTCTACTTAGTATTTTAGCAAAACAGGTAGCAGCAAAAACATGTTCCACCAATCTCAGAATTTTTATGCTGATCCATGCTGTCCTGGATCTAAAGGGCCACCCATCTCCTGGGATACAGCAGATGGAGCATCAGCACTGACTGATCAGAGGAGGAATTCTTCTGAGTCACTCATGAACTTGGCTGGGCCTTGAAAGATGAGGGCAATTTTTTCTAGATGAGTTAATAAGGGAGAGAAGACCACATTTATGTTAAGATGTCCAAAAAATAGAAAAAGCAAGACTCTGGTATTATTATGTTCTCTTTTGAAAGGGGCTCTGAATCAGTCTTTGCTAATGATGGCACATTGATAACAAAAGGTGATGACAGGTGCAACCAAAAAAAGGACAGGCAAAGGGTGGTGATGGGACCTAGGAAAGCACTGTGGGGTAATGGAGAAAATACCCTGCAGCAAAAGTGCCTCTTCAACCTTTGCTAAATGTTTCTAACATAAAAGCTGAAGCTTAGGTTAGAAAACAATTTCAGTTCTAGATTCTAGCTTAATAGCTCATAAAACCTTCTCTTTGGAGATTAATATTACCATGATGTAATCAACTTTAAATTGCTTTTTAAAAAATATTCTAGAATCAGGGTGAATATATTCAAGATGCATGAAACTGAAAAATACTCTTCAAATATACTCATTCATACAGATCCATCTGAATATGAATATTTCTGATACACAGATACCCTAATTTAAAAAATAATACACTGAACATAATTCTTTCCAGAAAGTTCAAACACATTTTTTTTTCGATTGTAAGTATCCCTACTATTATGCTAGCATATCCACACACCCACCAGATGCATTTTGAATTCTAATCTGATAATGGCAAAGTTGGCCATCTACCTTTGGAAGGTGGCATTGTGCAGTGGAAAGAACATAAGTGACATAGCTTCTAGGCTCAGGTCCTTCCCTGAGCAGTCACCTTGGGGAAAGCCTGACACACTATGGGGTCCTGTTTTCTCATATGTCAAATTACAGAGTTGGATCAAATTAAAAGTTAAGTTTCTTTCCTGTTCTAAAAATATATAAAAGAAATTATCAAATGTTCAGGAGTTCCAAATGGGAAGAGAAGATACAGAAATGCTTCCTAGGAAAGGTAAAATTGGAAACAGGCATTGAAAAATACAAAATTAAAATCAGGCAAGTTGAGTTTGCTGGGATCCGGGGAGGGAATTAATCCCACAAGTAAATAGTATGAAAGCTGGGAAATGTGCAGCCTTTAGGAAAACAAGGGATCTCGTTTGGCTAGAATAGGAAGAATATGTAGAGAATAGGTTTTAGTAATGCAGAAAATGGGACCATACGGCAAATATTTATTCAGAATTTACTATGTGCCAGACACTATCCTAAGCATAAGATACAACAATAAGCCTGATATGCAGAATCTCCTTAGGGGGACTTACAGGCTATTGGGGAACAGAGACTATTTAAACAGCTATAATAGGAAAGATTATGGCAAGAACATAAGGTCTGGAGGTGTGCAGTCTTTGAAGATGTTATACTTAAGCTAAAATCTAAAGGTTGAATTGATGTCAGCTGGGCACAGCTTGGAATGCACAATTTAAAAGATTATTCCAAGCAGCAGAGAAGTATTTGCCTTTCCTAACCCTTTATTTCTAAATCCCATTAACTAAATTGTGCACCACATATTCACTAGCCAATTGAAATTGGCATGCAAAATAGGTGTTTACCATCCCTGGTCTAGGAGATACTATACCAGATATAGTATGGCATCTCTTCATTTTTAAACACACACACACACACACACACACACACACACACACACACATATGCTTATGGTTTAAAAGGTCTCATAAACACTATTTGTGAAAGTCAACAAATAGAACATTGACAACAAATTGTTCATTCAAGCCTAGCCAAATTTTAATGAAACTAGGTAATTTTAAAATATAGTATATGGAACTTGTATGGTAAAACAGCTTCCAATTGTGTATAATGCTTGCTGAGAGCCTAGAAATAAAAGGCTATAAATTTTAAGTTTTGAGTTTCTTTAGCAAGATTTACCAGTTAAGGTATATAATGGGAAAAGTCTAATGGATTTATCTAAGGCTAAAGTTTGAGAGGAAAAATAGAATTGATTGCAATTGTAAGACGGGGTCTAGACTAGAAAGAAAAGACATAAGGCCAGAAAATTGCTGACAGAATGAGAGAGATGGGAACTGACAGTTCCAATAAGTCTGAAGAATGTGTTGGGAGAGAGAAGAACAAGGAATAAGCATAACCAGTGAATGAAGGTGGCCAGGGAGTGGGATAATGACATTCAATGACAAAAGGGGATGGTTTGGGGATTGAAAAGGTTTAAAATATGGTCGTGGGGATGAGGCTGAAAGAAATGGAAGAAAGCAAGTACATGTGAGGCTGTGACTTTGATTGAAAGGTTACATGGATATTTAAGTTACCCAGTATGGTAATGAAAATAGGAATGGGGTCAAAGTTTTAAGTTCTGTGTCAAAATTTTCAAAGAATGTGGATCATTTTCTTTCAACTAGGAACCCAAATGAAAGTAAATAAGTCCTAAAAACAGAGAATATGTAAGAGTCAGATGCCATAATCAACCTAAAAGCCCTGAAGGAGGAGAAACAAGAAGTTATTTAGAAGTGATAGTGGTTAGGGCAAAGAATCTAGCCACCTGCTTCCAGAACAAAGCTGTGTAGAGAAGGAGAGGCAAGATGAGGCAGAGCCTTTGAGCAAGAGTTGAATCACACTTTAGAGTAAGGTCCTGCCTGGTGTGAAGAGAGGGTGCAGAGGTTGAGGGTACAAAGTGAACACAATGGAAAGAAATGTCTGCAGATTCAAAAGAACAGAGATGGGAAGGGGTGTATGTGGAGATGGAAGAGGGTGTAGGGGAGATAAATGGTAATGGAAAAAATACAATTTAAAAATAATGTAAAAAAAGTGAAGCACAAAAATGGGTTTGGAAGCCAAGGTTGGAATGAGAATACAGAAATTGGAAATGTACTGGAAAGGATTAGAATTATGACAATGGTGAATGGTGGCAAGGATAAAAGTGTTGGTGTTAATTAGCTGATTTAAAAAATCTTAATAGAACTTGAATGTAAAGGTAACTCCTGTTGAGATAGACAGAAGCACCCAGTTATGTCTGATACCACATGACAATCTCTGCCCATTGGCTGAATTCCTGCCTTAAAAAATGAGCTGTCTTATGTGGAAAGGTAGGTATAGCAGGAGATATGGTGACCTCAGTCAGAGTTCATCTGTGGAGACACAAAATGGTTTGTGTGAAAAGGAGTTGCCTCTTATTTAAAGATTGCTAGGCAGGGTCAGTGTTGGTGTTGGCGTTAACTGGATTGGCTGGAGTTAACAGGTTTATCAGGGTTAGAATTCAGGGTTGGTCTCCATTCTCAGATGGAACTGGAATGGAAGCCACGCCGACCAGTCAGAGGGGACAATGGAGTTGTAGGAGTGTGGAAAGAGAATATAAATGTCCATAGCTTGTTGCTCACACACTAAAAGTCTGTCTAGCCACAGAGAGTCACACATACAGGACCCAGGGCCCTGTCACTTTGGGCAGGAACTCCTGTTCATTGCAGCATTATTTATAATAGCCAAGATATGGAAACAATCTAAGTGTCCATCAATAGATGAGTGGATAAAGAAGTGGTGCATATATACAATGGAATATGACTCAGCCATAAAAAAGAATGAAATCTCGCCACTTACAACAACATGGTTAGATGTAGAGGCTATTGTGCTGAGTGAAATAATTCAGACAGACAAAGAGAAAGACAAATGCTTGGTGATTTCACTTATATGTGGAATCTAAAAACAAAATAAATGAACAAGCAGAACAGAAACAGACTCATAGATACAGAGAAAATTTTGATAGTTGCCCAATGAGAGGGGGTGGGGAGATGAGTGAAGAAAGTGAAAGGATTAAGAAGTACAAATGGATAGTTTCAGAATAGTCATGAGGATGTAAAGTACAGTTTAGGGAATATAGACAATAATATTGTAATAACTATGTATGGTGTTAGATGGATACTAGATGTATCGGGGTGATCACTTCATAAGTTACACACATGTCTAATCACTGGGTTGCACATCCAAAACTAATATAATAATGTATATCAACTGTAATTAAAAAATTAAAAAATATTTTAAGAAATTAAAATATTTCCAACTTGAGCTCCCTTTGATTGCATGACTGAATGTGTCAAGGTAGCTGGACAGGAGAGGCATGAACTGATACAACCATGGCTGTAAACACACTGATAACTGAACCCACTTGGGTTCAAGTCCTTTAAAAATTACTTATTAGACAGCACAGAAATATCAGTGACAGGTTATTGTACCTAATAAAGATGAGCAAATTTGTCCCCCCCTTCTGGAAAGTAAATTTTGGGGAGGATGCGCTTCACCTGTCCTCCTATCTGCTTTAATAGCAATCTGAATAGTCTGGAGGTGAACAGCCAAAGATGTGAGCCATGTCCTGAATCAGATGAGGACACGTGCACATTAGGATTTCAACATATAAGCCATCAGGGTCATCAAGACATATCTCCTCGGAGCATCCTTAGGATGTGTTACCCATTCAGCAGGGACTCCTTCGGAGCACAGCAAATCAAATGTCCTAAATGAATTCAAGAAAGGAGAAGGGGGATGCTGGAAAAACCAAAATCAAAACAGACTTTTTAGATCTAATAACAGATGAACGTACCATACAAAAACTAAATAAAAAAGGTGCAAATAGCAAACAAATGTTACCCTCTAGAAGACAATGGCATCATGACATTATTAAGACAAATATCGGACTGGGAACACAGGTTAGGTTTTCTTTGTGGAAATGATTTTTTTCTTGGCTTTCATAATGCAAAAAGATGAATTAGTAATTATGTTTCTCAATGGTAGCTTTCCTTTCTGGCTTATTTACTTAAAGAGATCTATTCAGGCCCTGACTGGTATGGCTCATTGGATTGGGAATCACTCCGCAGACCCGGAAGAGTTGTGGGTTTGATTCGCGGTCAGGGCACATGCCTGGGTTGTGGGCCAGGTCTCAGGCTGGGGGTGTGGGAGAAGCAACCAATCAATGTTTGTTTGTTTTTTTTTATAGTTCCTGATTTCAATCAATGTTTATTTCACACAGATACAAAAGGAAGGTGAAAAAGATGTGATTGTGAGGCTGCACTATTTGATATCAGAATAAAGTTAACATTCTCTTTTTTGGGGTATGTCTATAGTTTTTATTTCCATTCAAATTATAGCCTTATGAAGCTCATATTTTTGAAACAAGAACAAAAGTATGTATTTTATATTCTCTTCTTTTTAGTGGAAATTGAAGGAGGAAAGGCTCAAGGAAAACCACTCAAGGGATATGTAACCATGCCCCTGTGTCCCTGCATCGCAGCTGACACATACCTCCTCCCTCCCCAACCCCGCGCTGCCTCTAAGATGGGCTCTCACAAAGACAAACACAACTTTAGTGACATGAAATGAGATCTGGGACAAGAAGGGCCCTTGGGCCACCAAATTGGGATGATATCTGCTTTCAGATGTTTCCATTTTAACCAATAGACTCGTAGTGGCCAAAATTCTGAACAGTTCTCAAATATTTCCATGGAACATACCATATATATATATATTTATTTATTTATTTATTTATTTATTTATAAAGTTAAATATACATGATCTCATACAGAAAATTTTCCTATACACTCATGCGTGGCATAATGACATTTTGATAAAAGATGGGCCACCTGTATGGCAGTGGTCCCATAAGATTACCGTGGAGCTAAAAATTCCTGTTTCCCAGTGATCCAGTAGCTGTCTTAACATTGCAGCCAGCAAAACATAGTAACTGGTATAACGTCATAGCGTAACGTCATAGCGTAACGTCCTAACGTAACTTCCCAGCGTAACTTTGTAACAACATTACGTAGAACGTTGTAGGTGGTGTATCTACATAGCCAGCGACCTCTCACTCACTCACTCGGAGCACCTTGCTGTCCTCCAAACTGCATTCATGGTAAGTGCTCTATACAGGTGTACCATTTTAAAATCTTTTATGCTGTACCTTTTCCGTATTTATATATGTTTATAGATGCAGAAACTTACCAGTGTGTTACAATTGCCTACAATATGCAATATAGTAACATGCTATACAGGCTTATAGCCTAGGAGCAATGGACTATACCGTCTAGGATTGTGTCCGCTATAATGTTCTCACAATTCGAAATTGCCTAAAGATGCATTTCCCAGAACATATTTCCATCATTTAGTGGTGCAGGACTGTTTTTAATTTATATATTTCCTTTCCATTATTTGTAGTTATTTTAACGTAATTCTTTCAGATGCAAGTGAAGCCCATTTCCTCTACTTTGGTAATTAGTGAAAAAGAGAACACCTGCCAATGTTTGCATTCTAGGCTATGCATCTTTTAATTTTCAGTTTTTTAATATCGTGAATTAAAATTCAAATGGAAAATTTAGCACACATGGAATATTATGTAAACTTGTTTATCTCTGATGCGTTACTCAGTCTCTGTTTTTGAAATGTCTGTTAACTTAGGAACTTAATATAAAATAAATCCTAATATCTATCAACTCTTAGCAAGGGTGATGTGTTAAGATCCGTTGAAGCTAGCATTTTGACTACACAAATTTAAGTGCAGTTGATTATTATCAACCATTTTGATACCAGACATACAATTTTATATAATCCATTTTTTTTTCCTACTGCCTCTTGTAATGCTATTTATTTTGAAGACTTAGGCATTCTGAGGCATGTGTTTTCCAAGTCCCAAAGCTAAGGTATACATGCTGTAATGTTAATGTGCTTTTTGGAGACAATTCCTTCTAAAATCTCATTTTATCCAATAATTATTTTATCCAAGAGGCTGTAATCATGAAATACTTTTCCAGTAAAAATCCTCCAGTAATATATATGAAACTTTATAACAGTTTATTACTACGGAAAGAGAGCATTTAAATCCAGTAAAGCAGCATTCTCATTTAGCCTCTTTAATGAAAAGACTAGCTTAGCTATTATGAAACATCTTTCCGAGTCTGGCCTTAAAAATGATTATGCCAACAAATAAAGATTTGGCATTGGGTAAGAGTGTGGGTTTTGCAGTCAGAAGGTTTGAATCTCTGCTCTTTTCGTTTACTAAGCCCCCTAAACTTGGGACAATTAACTCTTAACTTCCCCCACCTGAGAAATGGAGGCTTATGGCGCACTCAAAGGTATTTTTGAGGAATAAATATATATGCCATTATATATATATATATATATATATATATATATATATATATATATATATATATGTATATGTATATAAAGAGTCCAGTGATGCAGCAAGCATTCAATAGATAACTATATCAGCTGAGTTGTGTTAGTTTGCAGTTGCAACCTTTTACCTTTTATAGTTTTATTTATAGAAATAACCCCATGCAGTAAGAACTTTAGGAATAAAAACAGAAAAGGATACTCTCTAAATTTATTTTAATAATTCAAAAGATAGAATGTTCATTAAATTATTTACTATATGTCATAATTATACTACTTACATATTATACATACTGTATTAACAAAATTGAATATTTATTGTATATATATGTAAATTGTTTGATTTAGCTTATAGCAATGTATTAGTATTTAATTGATTTCAAGTGATTCAAATTACATCAGTTAGTTAAAACTTCCAATTCATGATACAACCTTTAAGGTTTTCTGGATGCACTAGATTAAAGTAATAATCATCTGTTACCAAGTTATACAGATTTCAAATAGACAGTTCAATATATTAGTGAAATTGTATAGAACAATTGGAACTATTTGAATTTACCTAGTCTTATTATTTCTGTGTTAATCTGTGCCTCCTACAACCATCAAGAGAACAGGAAGCAAACTATAAAAGCTATAAAGGCAAACACCTTGGGTGGCTCTTTTACAGTTATTTTCTGGACATTAATTGCATGTTGTATAGGCACTGGGCTGCTTTACAGATAGACACTAAAAAATTGGGCTTTATTCTGTTACAGTTTTGAGCAGGGAACATCAGAAGAGAAATTCAGAAATACTCATCTGGTAGTAACGTGTAAGTTCAATTTAAGGACAATTTTTGATTAATTAAAAGCAATAATTGTAGACAGAAAGAGTCAAAGTCTGACTTGGGGAAATAAGCATAGAAAAGTAAAATAAGGGAATATAAGGATATTTATCTTGGAAGTAGATTTGGCGTATATTGGCAGCTGGTTAGATGAGGGAAGTCTCTGATTAATCTATTTTTTTCATAATTCTTAAAGACACATTCAATAATTATGGATGATACTACAGGAAATCTTACATTTATTATGTTTTGCCAAATGCTCTCCTTCCTGTTTTGGGCCAAGAGCCAAGATACTGAATTTTACGATATTGAGTTAGGATCTTCCATTCAGGGTTTTCAACATTCCTGTTCGCTCCCCATATTATAAAGGGCTTTGATCTCCACAACTCTTGAGACCCACAGCTAGTCATGTTTTTAACTGATTTTAGCAGTATTATCCAATATGTTAAGATACCACAAGAAGCCTTTGCTAATTTCTGATATTGTGAGCAAAAGGGGATCTTAGTTTTATTTTTCTCATCATTGCCATCTTTCCCCCACCTCTCTCCATGGCTTTTGAATCATTCCCATTCCCTTTTTGTAGACTTTGCCCCCATTGAAACTATCAAATATTTCTCTGCACATGAGCTCCATTGCTACTTCTTTCTATCCTATATCATCTCTTAGCACACTCCAGTGCTGTCATTTCCCTTCTTTATTTATAATAGTTTATCAAACATCATTTGGTTTGGGGCTTGGAGTATGGATTGAAATCAATAGAGAACATTTCCTGCTTCATGGTTAAGTGGAATCTAACTCCAGGTTTGTGAGGAATAGTAGTCTGGGGAGCTGGCCGTCCCCCAGGAAAGGCAGAGATGCTGGAGACCAGAGGCAGCTGTGTCCTGCTGGCACTTCCAGGGATGGCTGTGCTGTTGGCAGATGGTGCCTTGATAGATGTGTTTTACTGTGTTGTTGAAAACATTGTGGGTACTGAACCACAGGCAACTTTTCATTCCTCTTATTTCTGAAGCAACAAGAAAATATTTTCTGTGTCTTGGAACAATGTGCAGATCCTTTGAGACTAGTTTGAGAGTGCAACTGTAGCCATGATAGATTTCCTCTCCTTCAAAGTCTGTTTACAAAGGTTCAAGAGACCACTCTACCTATCTGTCTACAGGATGGGGTAAAAGTAGGTCTACAATTGTTTATATGGTAAAGAATACAATAATTAATAAATAGTAACACAAGAATAAACTCTGAATTTTGCATACTCACAGCTGTGAACCTACTCTTGTCCCACCCTGGTGTCTATTATCTGCTTATCTTTATCTATCTCTATATCTATTATCTATCTACCTTTATCGATTTCTATTGGCTATCTATCTACCTACCTGGCTATCTCTATCATCTGTTGATATTATTTGTTTTGGGAAGACATCACCTACTTCTGTCTATTTTTATGAGAGCTTTGAATTGTGGATATATATATATATATATATATAACCCCTGGCTGGTTTGGCTCAGTGGATTGAGCGTCGGCCTGCGAGCTAAGTGTCGCTGGTTCGATCTTCCAGTCAGGGCACATCAGAGAAGGAAAACTCTGACTCCAAAAAACCTCCGCTGCCTTGCGGCATACCTCTTCAGGGGAAAGGCTAAGGGAGTAAACCCCGACAGAAAATCCGGAGCCGGAGTCCCTAAGGCGGTTTGACGTTGTAGTCAACACCGGCAACTCCTGCGGCGCACCTGAAGCCAAGCTGTATCGACTCCGTCTTTCCCTTGGACCCTTCAGCTGCGAAGAGAGGGGGGGTCTGCTGCATGGGCAACAGCAGACCCTCCATATCACCCTGCCCAGGCTCTGTAGCTTCAGCTTCACTGGAGAGGACACTCCAGCGTCATCGCAAGATGTCGATTCAACACGGGAGGAGACAGATACCGTGTCACTCCCGAGTCGGACTGCACAGCCATTCTCGGCGGTGCAGATAGACTCTTAAGAAGCTACACCATCGTCTCTCGAGACGGACGGCTGCCGACGAGATATATATGTGTGTGTGTGTGTGTGTGTGTGTGTGTGTGTGTGTGTGTGTATGTGTGTGTATGCTGAATGAAGAAATAAGAACAAATAAATACACAAATAAAGACTTTATTAGTAGCAATTGGTTTGAATTGAACTGGGATTACTCTTTGCCAGGAGCAAACAAGGAACACCAAATTTGACTCTAGCACAAGCTACCCAGCAAAGCCTAAACAAGTATTCCTTAAAAACAGCGAGAAGATTTGTTTTCTTTGGTCCTTCCCAAAGGAGTATTTTTGAAGAAGGAAATGTTGGGTGACAGAGCCCAGGTGCTTTTCACTTTAAATACTTTTGTGGACATGATTTTACATAAAATTTTTGTTTCTCTGAATTCTTTGAAAAAAAAAAAATTGGCAGCAGAATAGCTAGGTTTTGTTTCCTTTGCCTTCAAAAGCCTCAGAGCGGAGTGAAGAGAGGATCAGCCAGCTGCAGACTGGGCCCCATTGTCTGTAGCTGAGATGACTTTATTGTTTGTTTATTTGGGGGAGTGTAGGTTAAGCTATTCCATATATTTCCCTGAATTTTATTCCTTCTCATCTTCATACAGAATGTTCTGTTTCTGCATCTACATTCACCAATTGCTTAATACACACACCCCCTATAGAATCCATCGCATCATATTCCAATTATCTGTTCATACAGAAAAGACTAACGATGCTGCCTGCAGATGGACTATATAAGTGAGCAAGTTCTTCATCCTTAATTAGAGCATGCAAAATGCTGACAGCAAAGAACATTTTTTCATGGTTCAAGACTAATAAGTGGGGTTTCTCCATTTAATTTGACTATATAAAGATGTATAATTAATTATCAAGATCTATATGACAGGGCATTTCTGTCCATTTTTCAAAATGAAGCACACAATTTGAAAGTAATGTCTGCCCCATCATACAGAACTGAGATTTATTAAAGAATTTCTATTATAAATAATGGTAAATTTACTTGAAGGACACTGAAATCAAGTAAAAGACCTAAATCCAAACCTCAAATTCTTATATTTCACAGCTTTCTAAATGTGGATGAGTTTTTTTCTTCCTTTTCTCACCTTTAGAAGGAACCAGCAATAGGAACTAACACATATGATCAATATAGGAAGTAAGAGTTTCTATCAAGCCCTTACAAAATAAACTATTATGTAAATATTTGTTGATAGAATAATGGAGTAGGCATTGGTCTTTGGCATCATGCTTTGCAAAATAGTATCTAGTTCTTTTATTTTCTGTGATATCAAACAAAAGTTGATCTTTCAGGAGGCTACTTTTCTAAAAATATTTTCTTTACTCAAAAAATCATGAAAACTTCAGAAAATGTAGGAAAGGAATGTCAACTGTATTTACAATATTTGTACTGCTATAATGCAATGGTTTGTCTATTCTACATGTAGTTCTCTACTATATTTCGCATTCTGTTAAATATTTAGAAAAATGAAAGGCTTTTCTGGTTTTTATTGTGTTTCAGTTTTTAAAAAGGGTTATTCTCTCTTTTAAGATATTACAAGTCAAATTAATTGGTTTACAAAATTTTTTTTAAGCTATATAATTCAAACACTGAATTAATATTTGAATTTTTTAAAAATACATTTACCACATTTAAAATTAGAAAGTATCATAACTAAGAATCTTTTTAAGGTATTCTTGGCTGCCAGATGGATTTGATTATTATATATTTTCACATGTAAATTTGAATTTAAGTATTGTTGTTAAACTCATGCAATATTTTTTTCTACCCCTGTCAAAAAGAAACAACAGATCCAAAATGGAATTAGTTTTGGTAAACCCCACCAAAACTTAATACCTACCCTAATTTCAGTTTGAGCCTCTCTCAAGAGTGGAATTTTAAATCAGTTGGTCTGGAATTTCATGATCAACACTAGTGAGTTAGTTATTCTGCCTGATAAAACCCTCTGTTTTCACCTAAAGGGTAGTGACCTTGCCTGAAATAATGGACTCTTTTAACTACCTTGTTCTACCCTCCCTATGCCTATAAAAACCTCCCATTTTTTATGACTCCCAAGATCTTCCTTCTGTTTATTAGATGGGATCCTGCCTGATTCATGAATCATTAAATAAAGCCAATTAGATCTCCAAATCTGCACAATTGAATTTTTTCTCTTTAACATCCCTAAGTTATAAACCAAAGAAATGCTTCTGGTTTTTATGTACAGATATAATCCAAGTGAAAATTATTATGGAATTATGTTTTGTTTTATTTATGGTGTTGGTGTGGAGGGTGTTCATTTTGTTGGCTCAGCCTGATATTATTCTCCTCCATGCTGGTCAATTTATGGTGATGTTCTGTCTTTATGTTCTCAGCAAGGGAGGGAAGAATAACCACAGATTGCTCTTATTCAGTTTGTAAAATATTCAGTGTTGCCGTGAGCTGAGAATCAAATTACAATGAACATCATGACCTTGGTGGGCTGGGGGAGGATTTTTCTTCTATGCTTTTAGGTTCTTTGGCTGGTCTAATAATCAAGTTAACAAAATACAGATTAACTGGAGAAAATTTTAGTTCTGGCCAGGTGGCTCAGTTGGGTGGAGCATTAACCTGTGCACCAAAATGTTGTGGGTTCAATTTCTGGGATAGTGGTTTCAATTCCTGGTAGGGCTGTATATGAGAGGCAACCTTTTGACGTTCCTCTCTCACATCAGTGTTTCTCTCTCTCTCTCTCCCCGTCTCCCTCTCCCTATATCCTCTCTCTAAAATCGATAAACATATCCTCGGGTGAGAATTCTAAAAAAGGAAAAAAAAAGAAAAACAAATTTAATTACATATGTACGAGAGATCCAAAAGAATAAGATCCAAGGACAATTCAGGCAATTGAGGCTTATATACCATTTTGAAATAAGGAATGGGCTAGGCATCCGGAACCTCAAAGGGGAGAAAGACAATTCACAGGAAATGGGAAGAGCAATGTTTAATAAACAAACGTTTTCCGTGTTATGCAGAGACAGTGGGGTGCAGAGAGGACCTGGAATTCCTCCCTGCCATTCCACACCTTGCCCAGGTTCTTTGTAGTATTTCTGGTGCTGGCTCCTTTTCTGGAACAGGCCCTCTTTCTAAATTCTTTTAAGCAGTTAAGGGGGATGTAAAAAGAAAAATTTCCTGAGTCTTCTATTTCTTAAAAATAATCAGCCTAAAATAATCCTCATGCCAAAGAGATGTATTTTGGGGTGGCAAAATTTGCTCCCCGATACCCTTCAGGAAAGGCTGAAATATAGTGTAATACCAGCACTGAAACAGATTAAAGCCCCACCCAAGATCATAAGAGACAGTCCCAAGGCACCACAACAATCTGGTTCCCTCTTCCCGAGGTGACCTCCCCCAACCTGATCTTTTTGTCCATAGCCTTTCTTAGTCTCTATTGTTCTTGATTTCAGTGAGATAAGACATTGTAGAGCACCCTCTTTTCTGAAATTACACTCTTGCCATGTATTATATATGGCTTTAACTTTTGCCTAAGAGAAAACTTCCAAATTGAGTTAAGAGGTTCTGGAAAACGACTTCAGGTAGATAACCTTAAACTATAGGTAGAGTCAGAGATGAGTGTGCTTAGTTGCGCACAGAGAAGTGAACACAATACAAATAGTGATAGTGCTACAGATAGCCACAAATATAAAAGATAGTCTCTCAATACAAAAGGCCACAAGTCAGAAGATAGTCTCTATATACAAATAATGCTTATATAGGTGTTCTTTAGACTTTGCTGTCAATAGCCATTTTCTTTTCTTTTTTTAAAATTCAATCTTTATTGTGTTTTTTTTCCCCATTACAATTTAGTCTCCTTAAGTCCCCTCCTGCAGCAGTCACCACACTGTTTTCCAAGGAAGAAATGTTCTCATGTACTTTGAAGTGAAGGAGTGTTTTACGTTTCTTTTTTATAGCAGAAAGCCTAGGATAAGGTCAACTTTTGGTGTTAAGCCCAAGTTTAAATGATGGTGGGTCAGGGTACCCAGTCAGTGACACACAAAGTGTCTGACATAATTTTGTGATATATTATCCTACATATTATATCAAGTGAAACATCTCTGAAGCTCATAGAAGAAAAATGATCTTGCTCTCTGATTTCTCACTTGCACTGAAAAATGAAAAGCTTTAAAAAAACATAATATTATGTCCTCCACCCAATGTAAAAATCCATGTGACTGTGATAATTTAACTAATAATATAATATGCAGATAAATTCTAGCAATGTATATGTTCAAGCTATGAAATTTTTAATGTCTTTAACTAAAAGGTTTTTAAATGCAATTGGGACTGAAGTATTTTCTAAAATACAATTCAATTATTTTTTATTGTTTATAAAACAAATGCTGGGAAACTATATGTAACCCAGCAAATGCTTTATCTTCATGAAAGCATAAATTTCTTATTATTAGGCAACTGCAAATTTCTTTTATGTGTTGAATGATGTGACTGTTATAATACTAGACTGAATAAACTACTCATTATTTTATGTTTTCTTGTGAGGTAGTCCATATGAACTGAGTAATGACGTGGTCAAAATATTTCTCATTTAAATTGTAAAATGCTTGAACAACATAAGACTTGGGAGACTTGTATCTAAATTAGTTAGAAGTCTGAGTTTCATTCACAATGAAAATATTTTCATTCTGTCTTAATTTAACTTTGTATCTTTAATTTTTTGTTTACAGTAGTATTTTTGTATTGGGCTTATTATTAGAGACTTGAGTTCTGGAAATTTATGAGCTGCAAGTTCAAACTGGTCTTCAACGTTAAGTGAAAATCTGTTTTTTCTAACAAACTCCCCCTCTCATTCTTCAGAGCTGCCCTCTCAGAACATTACCATTTTAAGTTCCCTTTCTCACCCTTTTTGTGCCAATACTGTAGTGTTTTCTTTTCACCCATTTCTGTGTTTATGCTTAAAGTGTATATTTAAAATGCATAGTTCAATCTTGGTTATTTTTTAAAGTTCAGTATAGTGATTTTTGTCTTTGGAATGTTTAATCTACTTACATTTAAATTAGCTACTGATATAGTTGGTTTATTCCATTTTCTTGCTATTTGTTTTCTGCTAGTCCCATTTGTTCTTTCTTTGATGCTGTTTACTTCAGCTTTTCTTTTGAATTAAATAGTTTTTATTATTGCATTTTTCTCCTCTTTTAACTTTTAACTCTACATTTTGTGTGTGTGTTTACTGGTTAAATTCATATATATTTCAAAATGCATCCTTGATTTACTGCACTGTACCTTAAGTAAATACTTATACCAGTTCCTGAATGATAAAAGAACCTTGGAAAAGTAGTCTCCATTTGCTCTCTTCCCACCAAACTAGGGCCCTTTGATAGTGGTAAGTACACTATTAATAATTATGTTGCCAGAATTGACATAAACTAGTTATATGTTGGACCAGCGCAGCACATAGGGAGGCCCGATTATATAGCCCTCCTCTTCCTAGAACAAAGTCCTTGAGTTTTGAAATATTGTAGCACAGGGTAATAATTAGGGAGAAAGTTCTGGGTGTCACAGATCATGGGCCCACTCCTTCATCCGCCACTTTCTAAAAACATAATTTTTGGCAAATTAATTAAATTGTGCTGCTTTAGTCTTTTCACCTGTAAAAGCAGAGATAAAAATATAATCAACTGAGATCAAACTCAAGGATGTTATGAGGATTTAAAAACAAAATAGCATAGGTCACAAAACGCTGCCTAGAATACATGAGGGGGGTCCCAATATACCTGGAATTTATTTATAAAAATTGTGTATTTATTCTTACATGTTTAAACTTCAGTCACCTTCGAAGTACTCTCCATTTGATACAATACACCGATTGAGACATTTTTCCACTGCTCAAAAGTTTTTGAACTTGTTGATTTTGAAATCTTTTAGTGCTTCTGCTGTATTTTGTTTTACCTCTTCCACATCAGCAAAACATTTCCCTTTGAGGACTTCTTTCATCAGGGAAACAGAAAAATTCACTCAGGGCTAGATACGGTAAGTAGAGAGAGTGGGGCATGGGGGTTATGCCATTTTTGGTCAAAAACTGCTGAACAGTCAGCATGGTTTGGGCAGGTGCACTTGTAAATCTCCCATCATGAGTGGGCAAAGGCATTGAAAGAGTCTTCAAAAAAATTTACTGAAGCTGAACTCAGCCTCTCACAACACCACCAGCTGGTACACTGATAAAGTTGGGTTTCTAGAATACTCACGTAGTGGGAGAAGCCTTTACTACAAGGGGCCCACCATCCAGAAGATAATTTCCAGTTTTTTGGGATCCCTCTGGTAGTAGTTACTTAACAAAAGGTAGCAATTTTTATTTCCATAATTATTTTCATAAACACATGCTTGCCTTAGCTCAAGTTTATACTTTGCATTTTTCAGAACCTTCTGATGTTGCAGATTGGAAGGTTGCTATCCTACCACCTTTGTGGGAATGGCCTTCCTTCTGTCCCTGCAACTAACCATTCCAATTGTACATGGAGTGGGTCACTCATCTGCCTTCAAGTCTTTAAAGAAATTCAACTACTGCTCCTTTGTTCAGTACGATTATGCTTTGGAGAATGAAAAACACTTACTTGTTCTTCATTTCCCATCCTATCTTCATTATTTGGGTTCCTTTAGTCTTTCACAATTGAGTTAGTTTTTTTTTTCCTGTGCTCTGATAGAACTTGGTATTATGTAGGTGTCTGAAAGTACTGTGAAGAGTATTTTGAGAGTTAAACTAATTGATGAGATCAATATGCCAGAGACACTCTAGAGGTATCATTTCTCCAGCCAGAATTATGAAAACTTACAACAGTGGTTCTCATCCCCAGAGGGGCATTTAAAACATTTGTGGGATATTTTCTGTTACGGAAATCATCAAATGTACAAGCCATTTCTGAAATAATCCTTTTGAAACTATAGATTTGTCCCTAGTCAATTAATACATTAGGGAACAATTTGAGCGTAAGGCAAACTTCGAGTTTGCTTTATGCAAAATGTCATCCATCAGGAATGCTGAGGTGAATGCAAGAAACTTCACCAAGATGAACCCAACTGTGTAAGAATACACAAAAGACACACAGAGCACTTCAGATGTCTGCCATGCATGTTATCCTCCTGAGTTACATTTTATTATAATTTCTCATTTGTGAACTTTTGTAGATCAAACAAAACAAAACTCTTATTCAGCCTCCCAAATTTGTTTAAGAATCATGGTTCAAAACACCAACTAGTGCTTACGAAAAAGAACTCAAGAACCCTAATGGAAATAATTGAATTCTTCTAATGCTCCTTCTGATGCTAGTACTGTCAGGTTTAGTGGTTTTCAGCATCACTACAATTTCTAAAGTCTTCAGCTGCCTGACAAAACTTCCCATGTAGACTGGAAAGCTGAAAAGGAATATCTAGCAATGAGGCAGTGGTTAATTGAAGAATAAGGTTATGCAGTGGATCAGAACTTTAAGTTTGATGAAGAAGGTATCTATTATAGACACATGACTCAAAGCCAAAAAACAAACAAACAAACAAGAAGAACATGCACCAGGAATTAAGGCTTAGGAAGATCACCAAAAGGAGAATGAGTCATACCATCCACATCTGCTGTTACAACTTTCCCACTTATTTCAGAAAACCCTTCACAATAAGTTGCAAGCTGCAGCCCTTTCGTAGGCAACGTCTCCAAGCAAACTCCAGGTCTTTTGCAAAGTAAAAGGCCACATTTACCTTAGAATTTACATTCTTATTACCATTGAACATATATAAAATTGTGCTACCGTTTTGTTATTTATTTTTTTGGAAAACATGTTATAACAAAATGTGTGAGTGAGTGTGGTGCAGCAGATGTGTTTTCAGAGGCTGTCTGCCGCATTATGGCAGAACTGGGCACCAGTGGTATCTCGTGGGCAGTGCTGGGAATGCTGGGCAATGCTGTGTGCGGGATAAAACAAGTCTTGGGTTGGACATGATTTGATAGTCATGCACTCTATTTCATGACTCTGTTTTGGTTAATTAGTTTTGCCTCTGACCTTCATCTATGTAAATTATGCCTCTGCTCACTGCCCTGGAAAATACCAAGTTACAGTTTATGTATATTTTTGTGGCTATTTCTTGTCTTTATTCATCTGATATGTTCTTGAACAGATCACGTTGTCAGATTGTCTTCTGGCTCATTTTCCCATCTATGAAAATATGGAGATTTGTAGAAAATATGTGTCTGGAATCCGTTACCAAATAAACTTCTAATGACATAAAAATGGAAACTGGGAAATGAGCACGATAGTTTGGTGAAGAATCTCATGAGAGTTTGAACCAAAGATTTCTTCAAATTCATCAAATCAGTAAGTACTTACTCAGAATAATTTATCATGTAACTTTAGGCTTGACACTTCTTTTTCCTGTCAATTTCTTATTCAACTTTTTATTTTTATTTTTATGGATTGCTACGGATTCTTTCCATTATCTTTGTCTCTCTGTTTTATAAACTGTATTCTGAACATTGTCAGATACAAAGATTGAAACTGTCCTATAAATATCTGAAACATAATTATAGACAGAGATCTATAGATGTGTAGATATAATTATCCAGACATTATTAGAATCAAATTGTGGTCAAATATGTGAATGAAAGCTTGGTAGAGTATAAGCTTCTATAGGGGAAAGGCTATGTTGATTTTTTTTAAATCTTTTATTTTTTGGTTTTTCAACTACAGTTGTCCCATTTTTCCCCCATTGCTCCCCCCCACCCAGCCCACCTTCTCCCACAATCATATCCCTCCCCGTTGTCCATGTCCATGAGTCATTTATACACGTTCCTTGACTAAACCCTTCCCTTACTTATCCCCCTTCTCTCCATCCCCCCTCCCTCCCATTGACTGCTATTCTGCTCCTTGTCCTATTTAGTTTGTTTGTGTTTTATGCATCATTTATTCCCTGTGTTTAGAGCAGCAGCTCAATGAATAGTTGCTGAATGAATAATGGGTAGCAGAAGTAAAGTGTTCAAGTTACAGTTGATATGGCATGGTTTCCATTGAATAAAACAGTAAAGCTGACCTATCAGAATGCTACTGACTGGTATGCTCTACCTGTGTGCACTGTTGATTGTAAGCCATGGGTGCTAGTCTGGAAGAGGGAGAGGTTGTGGGGTGGCTATAAGAGGTACTATTGGATCCACGCTTCAAAAATTTATAGATTTCAACTGAGAGAGAGGGGAGCATGGTATTTAAATAGGGGAAATGATTTGAGTAAAAGCACCAGGGTGAGAATAATAAGAGAATAACAAGCATAACAATCTGGTTTAATTGGAGAAATAAGAAAAAGAGTTTTAAAAGTATCTTGAAGTCCATTTATTGGAGGGTCTGATACTTTATTTATTTTGTATTATTATCTATATATAAACTAACAAACAAAATCTAGAAATAGACTCATAGATACAGAGAACAGACTGACAGCTGTCAGAGGGGAGGAGAGTTGCAGGGCTGGCTGAAAAAGGTGAATGGATTAAGCAAAAATAAAAAATAAATAAATAAAACCTCATAGACACAAACAACGGTATGGTGATTACCAGAGGGAAAGGTGCGGGGAGATTGAAGAGGGGAAAGGTGAGATAAATGGTGATAGAAGGAAACTTGACTTTGGGTAGTGAACACACAATACGGTATACAGATGATGTATTATAGAATTGTACCCCTGAAACGTATATAATTTTATTAACCACTGTCACCCCAATAAATTCAATAACAGTATAAGCAAAGAGAACTCTTTTGTTTCTTCAAAATAATACAATAAAACAAAAACTTCTAAATGTATTTTTCTGTCATCTTCCTTTTCATTACTGTTAGGTCAATTAATTTAACTTGATTTTAAGAAGTTTAGTATTAAAACCCAAATGAACAATTAACCTTTAATAAATAGTACTTAAAATATAATGATGGTACAAAATGTAGAAATTATTTCATTAATTATAGCAATACTTAAATATTCTCATAAAATCAAGTGAAACCTATTACTAATATTTAAAAATGGAAAGAAATAGGCATTTACTGACCATGTTTTTCTTGGAGCCTGTATTTTTGGTTATATCTTTTCTATAGGGAGGAAATATAACAACTGGTACATTTTTAATGTGGATGAATGATCAAGATAATAGGAGGGTCAACTTCCATGCTCATAAATAAATCATCTTAAGATTCTTTTATGCATCTTACAACCCTCCTTGACCCTGTTCTGACCTAAGAAGCATTGAAGGCAACAGTAAGTCAAAACTATTATTTAGTTATACAGAAAAAAAAAGGCTAATATGTACTAAAACCTCTATTTGGCCTCTTTTTTCCTTGTATTTGCTTAGTGCTATCAACTGAAACACAGACTATCTTCTATTAGAATCTGGAAAAGTAAGAGAGACTTAATCACATATAATTTATATATATGTACATATATATGTATATATAAAACTGAAGGAAATATTTTTATAGAGACAAAAATATACATTTTATTATTTGATTTGAACATGAATCTCATCATATACTGTCAAAGGATGCCTGTGATAGATGAGGCATCAGAATGCCATTCTGGCTTAAGCAATACACAAAAAGAGATTTCAAGATTGCACTATTATGTTTTTTCTCACCAAATAGCGTAAATGCTATTTTCCAAACACAAAAGATAAAGGGATACCTCCAGATGATGAAAATGCATATATACTATTAAGTCTTATATTATAGTCACCTAAAATCTATTTTCTCTCTTAAATTGGCAAAATTGACCCACCAACATGACACAAAGTATGCATCTTAAAATTGGTTTTATACCCTTAATATATTAATCATTGTCTTCTAACTAATCCAACTACTCCCTCTGAAGGGATATTGCAATTTATTGAATGAGCACACAGAAACATTAGAATCCTCCCACTTCATTAGTTTTAAAAGATGCTAATCTGCATGATCACCATAGGTTAAAAAAAAAGTTAGTTTAATAGTGAGTGGAACCGAGAACCTGAATTAATCCATTCTGCAGCAACAGCATTGTGGTGTGAGACTAATTGCAATCATTTTTCCTTTTAAGTTCTTTTCTTCTGTATCTTCCCAGAGCTCTTTAGCATTCTGTGATTTTTCATTATCATTTCATTCTTTCTTGCATCTTTTATCTGCTATATGACCTTATGTAATCAAATAAATCCAGAATATCATTTCACAATATAATCCACCTAGAAATGAATAGATTTTTTTATTTGCACTGTGTTCAAAATCCAGTGTATAATTTTACACTTACAAAACATCTTGATTTTAAAGTTAAATGTTATGATATATTCTGTATTTAGGTTTTATAAAATTTACAGTTGAAAAATAAGATTCACATACCCAAGTTATCCCAAACATACCTTAAACGTTTCCAATCCTGAATCAGATATTAGTTTTTAAATTTAAATTTTCACTAATTAAAATTCAATCATATAAAAATTCCATTCTTTTTAGTGCTGAGAATATTCTATTGTATGGATGGACCAAAGTTTGTTTATCCATTTGTCCAGTGAAAGAAAATTGAACTGTTTCCAGTTTAGGGCAATTATAATAGTGCTGCTATAAATACTTGCATATATATTTTTGTATGAATATGATGTTTAATTTCCTAGGTTAGATTTCAAAGAATGGGAGTCCTGGGTCACATGGTAAATCTATGTTTAACTTCATAAAAAACTATCAAATAGTTCTGCAGCATGGTTATATTATTTTGCATTCCCACCAGCAATATACTAATGTTTCAAATGCTCTGCATTCTCATTAGCCTTGGTATGGTGAGTGATTTTAGCGATTCTAATGTGTGTGGTGTGTGCATTTCCCTCTCATTTAGTGATATTGAACTTGTTTTGTGTGTTGAATGGCCTCTTACATACCCTCTTTGGTGAAGTCTCTGTACAGGTATCTACATCTGTTTTAGAATTGATACCCTGTACCCCTATAGGAAATAACTTTGCCTACTAGAATACAGAGGCTCTTTTTCCTTTGGTTTTACAGACTATTAATTTCCAGTGTTACTTAGGTCATTACCTTTCCACCATCTCAGTTGCTTCATACATTTCAGTCCTCCAGTGAGATGTTTGATACAATTGTAGAACTGTTAAAAGATAAACTGAGGCATATAGCATTTTTAAGAGTTAATTTATTTGAGCAAAAATCAACTTGACTAAGGTAGTGCCAAACCAGAAGTGGTTAGATAGTCCATAACAGTTCAAGGACAGACTTTTACAGAGAAGAGGCAGAAACAAAGCAAGAAAATTATTTGATTGGCTCTAGATTACGCTATTGCCTTATTTGGGAAAGCCTAATAGGCTGTTTGTCGTTGGTTGTCCTTAGGTTTTAATTTCTTAACCTTGAAGCATTCCAAGCTTTGCTTACATGGGCTGTTATGGCATTAAAGCCACCTCGGTCTAATAGCCTCCTCATGAAATTTATTAACAGTCAACTAGGTTGTTTTGTCATTGTCTGCATTTCATTCTGAGGTCTCTGGACTGCCTCAATTGCTGTCTAAAAATTGGCATACATTAGTTCATTCTTTGGGCTGTAAAGTTCTATGGATTTTGGCAAACACATAACATGATATATACCCACCATTGCAATATCATAAAGAATAGTTTCATTGCCTTAAATAAATCAATCCTCTGTGCTTCACCTGTTCTATCCCCCCCCCAACCAACAGAAACCCACTGACTGATCTGTTTACTCTTTTATAGTTTTGTTGTTTTCAGAATATTGTATACTAATTGAGATCATAAACTATATAGCCTTTTTACATTGGCTTTTTTTACTTAGTAGTTTGTATTTAAGATTCATCCAAGTCAGTTTGTGGCTGGATAGCACACTGCTTTTTATCATCAAATAGTATTCTATTGTATGGCTATACTATACTTCGTTTTTCCACTCATCTATTGAAAGACATCTTGGTCACATCTAGTTTTAGACAATTATAACTGAAGATACTATAAACATTTGGATAAAGGTTTTCTTTGCATACACATTTTCAAATCAGTTGAGTCAATACCTAGGAGTACAATTGCTGGATCATATGGTAAGACTATGTTTAGCTTTGAAAGAAACTGCCAAATGGTTTTCAGTGTGGCTGAATAATTTTGCGCTCTCAGCAGAAACTGAGAGCATCTGTTTTTTAGCATCTTCACAGGCAATTGGTGTTAACAGTATTTTGGGTTTTAATGTGGAGATCTAATTTAATATGACTGCTGTCCTTATAAGAAGGGGGAGAGACACTGGGAATCCATGCATACAGAAGAAAGACCACATGAAGGCACAGTGAGAAGGCAGCCTCTGCTATCCAAGGAGAGAGGCCTCAGGAAGTTTCAAACTTACCAACACTTCCTCATGGACTTCAGCCTCTAGAATCATAAGAAAATATTTTTTTTTTTGTCACTTAAACCACCCAGTCTGTAGTATTTCGCTTTAGCAGTCCTAGCAAACTAATATAATAGGTTTCATAGATTTTCTCCCATGTTTTCTTCTAGTTCTACATTTTTGAATTTCATATTTAGATCTGTTATGCATTTTGGGTAAATTTTTTGTGGCAGGTCTAAGGTGCATGTCTAGGTTCATCTTTTTGCATATGAATGTGAATTGTACCAGCACTGATTATTGAAATCACTGTTTTTTTCCCATTGATTTGCTTTTGCACCTTTGTCAAAGATCAGTTGACTGTTTTTGTGTGGAGTCATTATTATTTTTACATTTAAATAAATGAATTTGAATTGAAAAATTTGAACTTAATATTCTGTGCAAGTATGGTAATTATCTATGTAAGTTCAATATCAACTATGAAGCTATAGATTGATATATATATAATTTATTGAATCATTTATCTCCATCTTAATTTTTTTAATAAATGAGGTTAGACTAATCTCTTCCTTAGAAGAGCACATTTCAATTTAAAGAAAATACCAGTGATTTATATTGGCTTTTGGGAAGTCAGCTCCAGGTCAAAATTTTATATGTGATCTTTCAGGTCCAATCATTGACAAATACAAAGTCCTTATGTGAGAGACTTCATGGGAGCAAGCTGCCCTCCCCACATATACTGAATGGGTGCACATCCTGTCATGCCAGTCATGTGGTCTCTGAAGGGGGTTTCAGTCAAGGACACTCCCCATCCCCCAGTCCTGCCTCCTGGTAGCCACGCATTTACCATATCTGTATATATTCGCCAATACAGAACTCGAGCATGTTATAGTCACTTTGATAATATTTTATCCTTTCTTCCTGTTTCTTTGATTCTCCAGATTCCATATGGGCAGGCAAACATTCTTGTAGTTTTAAATTCATTTTCTTCACCTTTGGGGTAAAGAAATTTTTAGGAATTCTCACGAAATGAGTAGCACATTTGTTTCCAGAAATTAATTTTATTTGCATGTTATGAAACTTACACTAGATACCTTTAAAGTGCAAATAGACTCCTTTATAATTTCACTTTCATTTATTTCCAGGATCTCTGAAGTTGCTGCTTAATGCAATCTTATGATGTTGTAAGAGCATTTGTGCCTTTATTATGTCAAGTTTCTCATAGCTATGAGGTTTGCAACTATTTGCATTCCCCTAAAAAATTCTACAGAACTTTCAGCTAAATTTACTTAGAGGATATTTTTTCCTAATGGTTCAGCAGATTCACACACCAGCTGCTGGGCTCTTCCTCAAACTATATAGTAACATTAAGGTCCAGGAAAAGTATTGTTCAGGGCTCACTCTATAAACCAGACCCAGAGTCTGTCACTTATAATTAAAACATTAGCTTCCACAGATTATAAGTATTGATTCTATCATCATCATTGAGTAAAATCTGTGATACTTAAAAAGCTGTTTTATGTATTCATCCAGCTGGTACCTGCATGTATGAATACACCTTTCCAAATGGAAACATTTGCAATTTTATTACAGAACAATCATCTCTCTCATATTAAATTTCACAGTAGAAATCATAGTAGATAAAATAATGACAGAGCCTGTGCTACCTATAATGCATGCAGCTGAGTTTACAAAATGAGACTATATTATCATAACTTAAAATTTTAAATACTTAAATTAAAAAAAATACCTTTAGCTAATACTTCCTAAAATGTTGGTAATCACACATAGACACACACACACACACTTTCTTTTTTAAATAACTAAATGCTATACTATAATAAAAGGCTAAGCTCTCACCTGGGGCAATCTGGCTCTTACCACGCATAGAGTATGGAGTGTGATTGGGATGAATATCTTTGGTCATTAGCGGAGATGCTGCCACTTGGCAAGATGGTTTCATAAAATAATGTGAGTCCCTGCCTTTATTGAATTCACAGACTAGTAAGGGAGACATATAATCAAATTTATTAGAAGAGAAAAACATTAATCATGTCTGTAGAGGTAAATGCACTGTTTCAGTTAAGCACGGAAGGGATGAGTTAGAATGAGTCTGCCTGGCAAAGTCAGAAGCCCACACAGAAGAGGAATTACTGTGCTGGATTTTTAAGGAAAGTAGATACCCTGCAGCCAAACAGAGAAAAAGAAGGAGGCATATAGGAAGAAAGACATTCTGTGTGAAGTCGTGAAAGGATGAAAGACTAAGATGTGTTTGACAGAATATAAGGATTGATAGTTCTGTATGGCCGTACAGAATACATGTGAGAAAGAAGCCAGTCTTAATGAGGATGAAATAAGGTGCCAATGAAATGAAAGGTGATTGCAATATCATGCCATCATCCAGCATTTAAAACAAACTTTTAAGATTTTGAGGCAGTTTTATTTTTGTTTGTTTGTTTTGATACTTAATTCGGTCATTAAGCAAGTGCTCAATGAAAAAAGCATAAGAGAGTAGTACAAGTAAAGTTACACAGTGTATTTGAAGCAGCAATTTCACTAAAGATCTATATTTATATAATTAACAACCACCTAAATTAATATATTTTTAGTATAAAAATGATATCAGGATATCTGATCATAGAATTGACCAGCCCCAAACAAAGTCCTGTCGATGTGCAAACCAGAGGGTCCACTATCAAAATATCCAGAAAAATCTCAGCAAGGTGACCCTGGAGAACAGTCTGCCACACTGTCGCCACCACTGTGGTCTTCTAATCTGCCTTTTAGTCTATTACTTTAAAACATGAAAGTGAAATCAAGGCTTATCAGATATTAAAGAAAAGCTTTTAACATGAAAGAAAGAGACTCAAACAAATAAATAGGAGGAAACCTTTAGAGGAAACAGACTACAGAGAGTAGCAGAAAACTATAATAGTAAATTATTGGGGTACTATTTGCAGTGGGGTGCTCAAATAATTTCCTATTAGTCTGAACTTCCTGTAAATTATTCCCATAAACCTTGGATAAAGTATTTAAAATGTTATATTGTCAATGCTGGGGACTGAAAGATCATTATTAAAATATTCAAAGGTAATACAAAAACAAATATTTAATATTCATTATTCCATTTTATTTATCACATGATTACACAGTACATACAGTTTTAAGCATTTTAATAATTAGTAACTCACTGGATCCTTATATCAAACGTATTGGGTAGGTTCTATTACTTACATCTTTGTCTTAGAGATAAACTGTGGCCCAAAGAAATGAAGTAACTTGTCCAAGGTCACACAGCTAGTAAGGAATTGAGTTGGGATTCAAACTAGTTAAGCTGAAGAGCCCCTACCATTCATTGTTATGATGTATTGCAGTATGGTGTCTAATAAATACATGCAAAAAAAGTTTAATAACTCATCATAGTTGCTAAATTGATTTCACTTTCTTGATAGTGTCCAACACCTGGGAAATATTTAAAAATTGCTCAGGTGCTGAAAAAACTGTTAGGAAGTTAAGAGTCTGGCAGTAGAGATAACTTGAAAACCCTTCAGCTACTAACACCAGGAATTGATCAATAAATTATAACTAACAACCTTATAAATGCATGGCTGAACTGCTAAGAAAGGCAGGAAAATTGCCTTGGGCCAGAAATGAAGAAGAAACTGAAAACTAGGACAGGGAACTGCAGCATCAACATTAGAACTGCAGGGCTAACAGTATGGGGGCTTGAATTTAATACGTGTGGAGGGTGAGGGAGAATTGGTACTGAGACCCACACCTGTTATGTGCTGCCCCTTCAGTATGAGTGACGATTCAGACAAAGAGAACTCTTAAAAGTTGTGGGTAGGATTACACATTTATACAACTGCTTTGGAGAGCAATGTGACAATTTCTCATGGATTTGAATTTGTTCATTCTTATGACCAAGCAATTCTTTTGCTAGGTTCATACCCTGAAGAAAGTCTGAGCCATGGGAAAAATCAGACATGGATGTGAATTTCATTGCAACGTTGTTTATGTTAAGCAAACTTGGAAGAGACAAGTGTATAAATGAAGTGTGCTACATTCATATTATGGAATACACAGCAAAGTCACTGTATTGTAGGCATGTACAATATCATCAGGGATAATTTTCAAATGCTTCGCTTTTGTGATAAAGACAAGTTGCAGAGTATTTGAAGCATTAAACCTAAGTGCTGAAATGTAAAGAATCACAAATAATTTTTTAAATTATCATTCTTAACCTCAAGGAAGAAAGAAAGGAAAAGAACTTCTAATAATTCCTCTCACAAAGGCAAGCAACACAGGATTGCAGATGTAGTTGGCTTCCTTGTGGCCCAGCACATACCCTGTAGACAGACCCTCAAAACAATTCTCACAGCATAGCAAGAAAGATGGAACGGTGGCTTTATTGAATATGTCCCAAGTAGGAAATAGGCTCATATTTCTCATTTACTTCACCAAAATTCAAGAGATATAATTCACATGCCAAAACAATTCACCTATTTAAGGGGTACCACTGAATGGCGTCTAGTATGTTCACAGTGTTGTGCACAATAAATTTTACATCATTTTATCACCCCTAAAAGAAGCCCTTTAGTGGTCACAATTCATCCCCTCACCCTTTTTCTGCCTCTGCACTTCACCCTTCCTACCACCCCTCCCCTGCCTCCTGTACACCTGCCAGCTCTAAGAAACCACTCCTCTATTTTCTGCTCTATAGATTTGCTTATTGTGGATATGTCACATCAGCGGGAGCATACAGTATGTGGTATTTTGTGGTTCCTTGCATTTAGTTGTAGCATGCACCAGTACTATCTATATTCCTTTTTATTACCAAATCATATTAAATGGGCATGCCACAGGTTATTTGTTTTTCATCAAGTAATAGATATTTGGATATTTGGATCATTTCCACTTTTTGGCTTTTATGAATATTGCTGCTATGAAGATTCATGTATATGTTTTTCTGTGGTCATGTGTTTTCATTTTTCTTGAGTAGTGGAGTTGCTGGGTAATATGATAACTTGATATTTAACCCTATGAGGAACTGCCACCTTTTTTCAAATTGTCTGCACCCTTTCACATACACACCAGCAGTATATGAGGGTTCCAATTTTTACAAATCTTTGCCAACACTTATCACCTATTATTTTTATTATAGTATAGCCATCCTAATGGGTATAAGTGGTATCTCATTGAGGTTTTTAAGATTTTTTTTCATTTATAGTTTATGTTTAATACTATTTTGTAGTAGTTTCAGGTATATAACATTGTGGTAGACAATGATATACTTTACAAAGTGTCCCTACAATATTTCAGGTATCTACCTGGCACCAAATATAGTTATTACAATATTATTGACTATATTCCCTGTGCCATACACTACATCCCTGTGACTATTTAAACTACCAGTTTGTACTTCTTAATCCCTTCACCCCTTTCATCCAGTCCCCCCAACTCCCCTTCCCCATGACAACCACCAGGCTGCTCTCTATGTCTGAGTCTGTTTCAATTTTGTTTGTTTATTTTGTTCTTTGGATTATACATATAAGTGAAATCACATGATACTGTATTTGTCTTTCTCTAACTGACCTATTTCAATTATCATAATACCTTCTGGATCTATCCATGCTGTTTGAAATGGTAAGATTTAATTACTTTTTATGACTGCATAGTATTTCATTGTGTGTGTGTGCCTGTGTACACATCACAGCTTTTTTGCCCACTCATCTACTGATGGACGCTTGAGCTGCTTCCATATCTTGGTGATGGTAAATAACACTGCAGTGAACATAGGGGAAGGGTGCATGTATTCTTCCCAATTAGTGTTTTGGGTTTCTTCACATATATATACTGCTGAGGCAAAAGCCAGTTCTATTTTTTATTTTTTATTTATTTTTATTTTTGTATGTTTTATTGATTATGCTATTACAGTTTTCCCAATTTCTTTTCCATTTGCTCCTCTCCACCCAGCAACACCCCCCCTCCCTTAGTCCATGTCCATGGGTCGTGCATAAAGCTCTTCTCAAGATCCCCCTGTCCATTCTGCACCCTCCTAGTATGCTTCTTAATTCCTGCACCATTTTCCTCTTTCTCCCCCCTTTCCCCTCCCAGCTGATCTCCCTCCACGTGCTCCCCTTCCTATGATTCTGTTCCCACTCTGGTTGTCTGCTTAGTTTGCCTTTGTTTCCATTCCCTAGCTTCTGTTGTTGATAGTTGTGATACTGTTTTCATTTTAATGTTCATAGGTTTGATATTCTTTTTCTTAAATAAATCCCTTTAATATTTCATACAATAATGGCTTGGTGTTGATGAACTCCTTCAGCTTTGCCTTGTCTGGGAAGCACTTTCTTTGCTTTTCCATTTTGAATGATAACTTTACTGGACAGAGTAATCTTGGTTGTAGGTCCTTGTTTTTCATCACTTTGAATATTTCCATCCAGTCCCTTCTGGCCTGCAAACTTTCTTTTGAAAACTCTGCTGAGGGTCTTAAAGGTACCCCTTTGTAGGTAATTCTCTTCTCTCTTGCTGCTTTTAAGATTCTCTCTTTATCCTTAACCTTTGGCATTTTGATTTTAATGTGTCTTGGTGTGGTCCTCCCTGGGTCTAGTTTGTTTAGGATTCTGTGCTTCCTGGACCCATATGTCCATTTCCTTCCCCAAATTAGGGAAGTTTTTCTTTATTATTTTTCACATAATTTTTCAGTTTATTGTGCTCCCTCTTCACCTTCTGGCATCCCTATGATTTTGATGTTGGCATGTTTATAGCTGTTCCAGAGGTTTCTAAGCCTCTCCTCATTTTTTAAAATTCTCATTTCCTTCTTCTGTACTGGTTGACTGTTTATTTCTTGCTTATGATCCAGTTTGTTGATTTTAACCCTGGCTTCCTTTCCTTCACCACTTGTTTTGTATGGATTTTCCTTCATTTCAGCCAGGATAGCCTTCATTCTTTCCCCATCCTGTTTAACCTTTGCTGTCAAGTCTGTGAGCATCTTTATCACCAATGCCTTAAACTGTGCATCTGTTAAGCTCACTCTCTCCTCATCCTTTAGGTATGCCATCTGCTCATTGCTTAGTTGTGTCACTGGGCTGTACTTCGCTGTCTCTTCATCTTAACAGCTTTCTGTGTTTGCCTCTGTGATTTGGGTAGAGCTGTCATACCTGTTATGTTATAGGGGGCAGAGCCTTAGGTATTCATTAGTGCTGGCAACTGTTTCACCATGTTTTGGCGCTGTATGTGGGGGAGGGGTCTGAAAGGGAAAAGTGCCAGTTGCCACCACTTTTCTAGGCACTTCTCCCCCTTCCCATACTAAGTAAGCTGCTTCCTTTTTGAGACTAGTAGCTTCCTCCTCTGCCTCAGCCCGGACTTGCTTTCACAGTCGGAAGCAATGTGGCTCTATTTTCCCCGGCATTGGAACTGCAAGCTATGCCATGTGGTCTGGGGCTGGGCTCACTTCTTGGGTTTAAACTATACAACTGTGTTTTTCGCCATGGTTACTGCTAGCCACACCTGCCCACCACTCCGCCTCTAGTTTGGAGCCAGCTGTGCTGCCTGCCAAGCACCGCCCCACAGCTGCTTCACCGCTCCTCTTTCTCTCTATCCCAGCTCCACCCCTCCTGCCTTTCTGGCTGATTATTTCTTCTTTATTTCTTGACTGAACTTCCCTGTAGTTTCGATTTTCTGGATTTCCTGGTTTCTTTTTAGTTTTAAGTGATTGTAAATTTCTTCTTAATTGTGAGGAGACACAGTATGTGTATTTATGCCTCGATCTTGGCCAGGTGTTCCTTTTAATTTTTAATTTTTATTTTTTTGAGAACCCTCCATAATGTTTTCCACAGTGGTTGTACCAGTCTGCATTCCCTAAAACAGTGCACGAGAGTTCCCTTTTCTCCACATCTTCTCCAGCACTTGTTGATAGTAGACTTACTGATTGTAGCCATTCTGACAGTTTTAATTTGCACTTCTCTGATGATTAGTGACACTGGGCCTCTTTTCATATGTCTATCAGCCATCTATATGTTCTTTTTGGAGAAGTGTCTATTCAGGTCCTCTGCCCACTTTTTAATTGGATTGTTTGTTTTTTTTTGCTATTCAGTAGTATGAGTTCTTACAATTGAAATTTTTCCTGTGTAATAAAATGAACACATGGTTCAAAATAAGATACACTTGGACTTTAATTTTAAGTTTATCTCTAACTAGTATGGTATGTTATTGAACGGCTATTGGCCTTGGTTTCCTCATTTGTAAAATTCAGTAATCGTCGGCCGTCGTCGTCGGCAGCTGTCTGTCTTGAGATACTATGGTGTAGCTTCTTAAGAGTCTATCTGCACCGCCGAGAATGGCTGTGCAGTCCGACTCGGGAGTGACACGGTATCTGTCTCCTCCCGTGTTGAATCGACATCTTGCGATGACGCTGGAGTGTCCTCTCCAGTGAAGCTGAAGCTACAGAGCCTGGGCAGGGTGATATGGAGGGTCTGCTGTTGCCCATGCAGCAGACCCCCCCTCTCTTCGCAGCTGAAGGGTCCAAGGGAAAGACGGAGTCGATACAGCTTGGCTTCAGGTGCGCCGCAGGAGTTGCCGGTGTTGACTACAACGTCAAACCGCCTTAGGGACTCTGGCTCCGGATTTTCTGTTGGGGTTTACTCCCTTAGCCTTTCCCCTGAAGAGGTATGCCACAAGGCAGCAGAGGTTTTTTGGAGACAGAGTTTTCCTTCTCTGATGTGCCCTGACTGGAAGATCGAACCAGCGACACTTAGCTTGCAGGTCGACGCTCAATCCACTGAGCCAAACCAGCCAGGGGTTTTGAGGCAAAAAAAAATACAGTAATAATGATTTGTAATTATGGTCACACAGTTGTCACTAAGTAGCTGACCTATAACTCAATCTTAGGTTTGACACCAAAGCCAGTTTAACTACCTTTGAGGAAGTTACACTTTAAGGGAGATAAACATTGTCAAAGGACACTTAAACATGTATATGGCAACTCAAATACTGAGAAATACAAAGAGAGCAGATAGAATAGATATTAGAATAATTTAGTTTTAAACATTTCATTTCATAAGGTACCAGTCTGTTACTGCCTATTAATTTTTTATTGTAGTGGGACTATTTTGAAATTCAATAACAGTGAACTATTGAAGGTTGAGCATATTTCCTTGTTCCCTGCTTAAAATTTTAAATATTCTTACTGTCATTGCTACATAAAGACAAGTTTTTGATATAATACCATTTTATTAATGAAATGAAAATGAGAAAAATGTTTTTCTTTTGATAATAGTTTTGGCAAAACAGAGTAGTCAGGAATGCTGAGAGTAAGGAATAACTATCCTAACACACCTGAAATGTGGGGTTTAGGGACAATGATTTAATATCAAAATATGCATAAAGATATGAATGTCAAGATCAACAATTTACAGACAAAGGGATCTTAAAATACATTTTAGAAGAGATGTAGCAGAAAACATTTGTCACCGATTCTAGTCAATTGGTTTTCACTGACCACTCACAGTTGTGTACTCAGGTGCAGGCTCAGGCTACAAGATGAATGACCTTTCTTTAAAAAAAAAAAAAAAAGAAAAAAATAAGAAAGAAAAGTGACAAATTGAAGAGAATAGATTTAAGAAACACATAAAGACAAATCAATGCTGTTATCTTATTGAAATACTATAGACACTTTATAACTAAAAAAATGTGCTGAACAAAATCTATTAGATTTTATTATGCATGTAAATGGGGATTTAAACATAAGTGATTGAGAAACTGGTTATTGAATATGCCTCACAGCTACCTAATCTATTACCAGCATCTTACTCATTTATTCTTTCTTTAACTTATTTATTCTACCATGTTCCCATATATTTGTTCATTCATTTATTCATTCAAGTTTTGATTTCCTAATCTTCCCAGGCAAAGTTAGCAAGTTTAACTGCTGTTACTCATGACCTCATCATAAATCTTTTGTGACAAATACATAAGTCAGCGTGATTCCCTGACATGTGTGGAAGCTTAGTGTATGCGTAGACATCACAAAATTCTCTGTCTCTGAGGATCAAAACCATTAGAGGGTTTGTGGATGGTTATTATCTATTGGGAATGAACCAGCATTGACTTTGGAAGGAGAGAATTTGCTGACTGCTTGGGGTACTGTAGTATCCAGAGTGTTTGCAGAGAGTTGTCATCCTTTTCTTCCTTTTTGAAAAATTTAAATTCCCTCTAGGCAATGGAGGTTTCTCTTACTCTTCTAAAATGTACCTTTAAGCCTTAGTGCTGGGGTTGTAGAGAGGTGCTGCATTATAACTGAGCATTAGCTGGCATTAACAGAGATGTGTATTTGAGAAGTAGATCCCATGTTACTTATTCCTTATAGCTGAACTGAAGCAATAGCACATCCTGTCCTAGGCAGAGTGCCTGGTTCCCCATGGTGTTCACCAAGTAGAATTGATTTTCCTTAACAAGTCATCTTTTGTATGTTTAGTCCATCTTATTTTCTCCTTCCTTTCAATAAAACCAGTATTATGTTACAGTATTTTGTGACATTTTTATTGTTTAAGTTATATTTCCTCTTAACAAAGACTTTCACTTATTGGAATGAAACGTTAATACAGTATTGCTTTGGAAATTATAAGCAAAAAGCAACTTACAATTTATTGATAATATCAAAGGTATCTATAGTTTTCTATCTGTAGATTTCCTTTAAATTATTCATGATGTAATACAAATAAACATGTTATAAAGTTGACATGTAAATCTTTCAGATGATTATTACTTATAAACATCCCACATATTAAAAATTAAATATTAAAGTCTAATATTTAAATGTGGAAATTAAAGAGACATATCCCTTGAGAAGGCTGGAATTTCACAAGCTGGCAGCATCATTTGGGTTCATCTCAGACTCAAGGAATTGATGGTGATAGTGGTGACAATTAATTATGGTATGATGACAATAATAACAATATTAGCACTGACCTTTATTGAATCTGTATTGTGTTCCTAGTTCTGTATTGAGTGCTTCCTGCATTATCATGTAATGTTCATAAACTTATGAACTGTTATTTATCTTCACTTTACAGATGAGGATAGAAAGGATAGTTTGCTGAAAATTGCGCAGCTAGTGGCAAAGCCTCAATGCTATCCTGAGCTAGAACTCCAAGGTCTGTGTTCTCGATGATTATACTTGATAAGCTCACAAATAATGCATCCCTTCCTTTTAGCTGGACTTGAATCACTACCTAAGATTAAACAAGAAAATACTTCTAAATTTTCCTGAGGAGTTACTTAAAACAGAGAATCAAATTCAGGGGAGACTTAAATGGCTCTTCACGTACACTAACACAGATAGGAGCCCTCATGCTAATCACAAATCTATCAGTGTGTTGGAATCAGTATCTTTGTAATTGAAAGTGCACTATAATATGTAAAATGATAATAAATATTCTTGCATTAGAGTCAAAACATACCCAAGTATCTTTTGAATTGTTTCCTGAAACATGTATTTTGAAAGTTCCCATATAGAGAATGTCCTTCTATGTAACAGTTTAATGTGGTTTAAACCAAAGTAATCATTCATTTTGTAATCACTTTGAAATCAAATTACATTATTCTTTGAGTTTTTCACTCAGGACTCTTCATTGTCTCCACTTCTCCACTTTATCTTTTCTGAAACCCCCTTTATTTCTGTCTCTGACATAACCTCTCCTTATAGCTCAAAAATCAAAATCCTGATGATACATTGAGTTCCTTGGGAAGGCATTTGTACCTGTTTGTTATACAGTGGCAAGGTGAAAGAGATACAGGAAGGGGACATGTATGCTTCAGGCAGAAGCCCAATTCTAGGAACCTGTAGAGAACTCTGCTCTCTGATTTCAATATTAATTTCAAGGGATCACATTGCTGATATTTTCTAATTAGGTCACCTGGGCTTTACCATTGTTCTCTTGTCTCTCATCAAAAGTTATTTGTGTGTAAGGAGCTGTGCAAGGTGTTTTACAAATGAAGTTAAACAAGGGTTTTAGTACATTCTATAAATCAAATTCCGTATATTTGTAAATTATGCTGGCAGGCAATCCTATAACACAATGGGGTCAGAACAGTCTCAGCAAAAATGGCCTTTTCATGCTGTTCCTAAGCCATAAAAGGGAAAGGATCATAAAGGTACCATGTTATATGTAAAAATTGTTAAATTCAATAGAAGACAATGGTTTCTTTCCAGATTATCTTAAAGGGACTAAATGCAATAAATTCTTAAAATGTACAACAATGAGATATTAATTAAAGATATGCTTATGAAGAAACTACTGTATGAAAATATACTGTTATATACTGTAAAGTATAAGAGAATTATTAAGATACAGTTCCTGATTTTAGAGAGTGTGCTATTTAAAATAAAAGAGCGACCAAGATATGCATGTAATTAATTAAATGGAATAAAATAGGATATAATTTCTATGTATCAAAGACAAAATGTGGCCTGAAAGAACATAACTGAATTTAATTAATCTACTAAAATGTCATTAATTCATCCAACTGCAGTTGAGTGCCTACTATGTGCCAGGTCATGAGACAGCCCTTCTCAATAAGTGACAATGATATCTGCAAACTAAATTCTTGACTAATTTTCAGGATACAGGGTAGAGAATTAAAATAGCTTCAGCTAGAGTTAGAGTTAGAAAAACCTGAATCAAACCTGGCCTTATCAATTATTCATTGTGTGACCTGGGCAAGTAATTTATAATCTCTTAGCTTCACTGCAGAAATCACAAGGTAATCTTTGATCCCATCTTTCAACTTCATCCTACATATAGTTAATCAAAAAAATTAGTCTTTGAATATTTCTTGAACACATTGCATCCTTGCTATCCACATCCCCAGTCTGAAGCCTGGTCCTCATGATTTGTTTATGGATTCTGTAACCCGTATTGCTTTTGCTATCATCATATCATTCTTCTTTAGTCTATCAAGAATGTTGTAACCTAAGCAATCTTTCTAAATCTTTTCCTTACCTTGTATAACACTCCTCTGCTCAAAACTCTTCAGTCACTTCTCATTGCCCAGAATATGCAAGTCTATACTCCTTAATAAGGCATTTAAGACTTTTAAAGAACTGAACTCTGCTCACATTTTTAACTTCATACTCCAGCCTTCCTCCCTGTTTATCCTATGTTTCTCTAACCACCAGTCTGTTTTGTGTCTCCGTGCCTTTGCACATGGACATTTTTTCATACTAAAGCCTAAAATGATACCCCTATCCTCACTCCACCAGATCTATCTAAAAAAACTTTAAAATTTTACTCTTTGTTTAACACATTGCTAAAACACCATCTCCTTTACAGACTTTTCTTGATGATCCCGACACAGGTACTTTTCCATTATCATACGTGCACAGCATATTTAATATATCTACCATTTCAGCACTGTGCATTCTTATGTCATTATTTTTGTTTGTGCCAATTGCCTCAACAAGACTGAATGAGAACAAAGACAAGGCCTTTCACCTTCACATCCTCAGTCCTAATGTAATGTCTGCCACGGAGAGGCTGTGCAATAAATATTTATTGTAATAATGAAGTCAGGTTTGGGGATAAGTGGAAAGAACCAAGAAATGCTTTATATTTGAGTTAGGCCTTGAAAAATTTCTGAAATATTTCCTGAATTTAAAAAATGTAATTTTGATATATTCAGTGTATTAATATTTTTTTAATCCCCACCTGAGGATGTGTTTATTGATTTTAGAGAGAGAAGAAGGGAGAGAAAAGAAAGATCAATATGAGAGAGAAACACTTAATTGGCTGCCTCCCATGTGTGCCCAGACCAGAGATTGAACCCAAAACCTGGGTATATGCCCTGGAATTGAACCCACAACATTTTGGTGCATGGAACGATGCTAACTAACTGAGCAACTCAGTCAGGGCTTTTCAGTGTATTTATATATATATATATATATATATATATATATATATATATATATATATATATATATATCAGAGAAGGAAAACTCTGACTCCAAAAAACCTCCGCTGCCTTGTGGCATACCTCTTCAGGGGAAAGGCTAAGGGAGTAAACCCCGACAGAAAATCCGGAGCCGGAGTCCCTAAGGTGGTTTGACGTTGTAGTCAACACCGGCAACTCCTGCGGCGCACCTGAAGCCAAGCTGTATTGACTCCGTCTTTCCCTTGGACCCTTCAGCTGCGAAGAGAGGGGGGGTCTGCTGCATGGGCAACAGCAGACCCTCCATATCACCCTGCCCAGGCTCTGTAGCTTCAGCTTCACTGGAGAGGACACTCCAGCGTCATCGTAAGATGTCGATTCAACTCGGGAGGAGACAGATACCGTGTCACTCCCGAGTCGGACTGCACAACCATTCTCGGCGGTGCAGATAGACTCTTAAGGAGCTACACCATCGTCTCCCGAGACGGACGGCTGCCGATGATGATATATATATATATATCTTCATGATTCTCTTCTTAATACATAAGTATTTTGCCAGTGAAGGTTTGTCTTTTCTATTTAAGGCCCTAGGTGCAGTGCTTTGAACATGGTAAAGACTTAATAAGTACGTTAATTATCTGATTTAAAAAAGCATCTTGCTAATGTGTCCTAGAGGATGCCAACCCTTGATTTCAGAGAGGTACTATCCCGATTTTCCAGTACTATCAAAAATACTTGACTTTTCACCTGGGTCATAGATGGCTCTACACCATACCTTATAGCAAGTAGAAGTGTTTTTTACTTCACTCTGTATATGTAATTTCTCCTGAACATGTTTTAAAAACATAAGTAAGTATATCTTTGATCCACAATGGAAAACTTGTAACAGCCTGGGCACCTCATTGCTGTTCAATTTAACTCTCTCTGGGCAGATCATTGAGTCTAATTGTCAGAGTAATAACTTGGGCATCTTCTCACTCCAAATCACATCTATTTCAGGTTATCAGTGATAGTTAAGCTCTTAGGTATCCTGGCAGATTCCTTATCTGAATTATTCAAATGGAATTAACATTACTTTCTTAGATATTACATTCTTATTTTAACTATTGCATGTTTCCACATAAGTATAGTATTTAAAACAGGTGTCCCCAACCCTCATGCCATGGACTGATACCAGAGGTGAATGGTTGGCAAGCGAGTTTCCCTTGTGTTACCGCCTGTGCTCTGCCTCCTGTTCTCACCCCCCAAACCTGGTCCTTGGTGCCAAAAAGGTTGGGGACCATTAATTTAAAAACAGATAAAAAACACTGATGCCATAAAAAAATTATAAATTATAGAAATTTTAAACAGAGTGAAGAAAAAGAAATTGTAAAGTTGCAGTCTGCTTCAAGGACAATTATTCCCTTCATTCTAAACCTTCATATTTACTAATATAAATTTTTTATTTTGGTAGCAGGTCATGGTTAGGAGCCAGGGAAATTGTCATTGAAAGCCTCAATGGTTTCTTTTTTTTTTTTTTTTCCCCCGCACAAGAAAGAGAGCTCTGTGAAGAAACCTCTGTGTTTGTAGATCTTCAACTTGAAAATCCCTGCATGATAAGAAAGGTAATTGGCTAAATTGAAAGAGTTCCTGTAATATCTTAGAAGAGTCAGTTAAGTGGAATAGGGTAACATCTGAGATGTAGCTATATAATTATATATAGACATAATTATATGTGGATTAGGAACGCTGACTTGGAAGGGAGGGCTGGCTTGCTTTTCTCTCTTCCAATCAAAAGCTGAAGAGTTGCTCTCAACCTTCGGGAGTTTTCTCCTAGGTTCTCAGCCTACAGTAGCCTTGCTCCAAGCTAGATTTTCCAAAGGAAGGCAACTTCATTTTCGCGGCACACCCTCAGACTCACGAACCTTCTTACAACAACTCTGCCCTTCTTGGACCCTGAACCACTGTAGGCAGAGCAGGAGGTGGCAAGGAGATGTTCTGATGGGGCGGTGGGGACGACCCCTTTGAGAACTGCATTTGCAGCTGTCAAAGAGTAGCCAACAAGCACCAGATTTATAAGCACTTTGAAAGAAGCCCCTTAACCATTGGCTTTTTGAGCGGAGCTGTCGCTAGGGAGCTGCGGGCAGGCTGAAGATAAATCCGGGTTGTTTGTTGTAACCTAGGAAAGGGGCACACGCATTCTCCACTGGGACACACTCCAGCGAGTTGTGAGCACTCCGGGTTGGAGCCCGGAGCCCCTGTCCGAAGAGGGCGCCCCCCAGGTGCCGCTCTGGGCGGAGCAGCAGCTCCAGGCTAGCCTCCCAACCCCTAATCCCTGCTGCTGCCGCCCAGAGGAGCAAGGCACCGCTGCTCCAGTCTCCCCAGCGCCAGCTCCAGAGCCAGCGCTGCGGGGAGGGAGAGCTGTGGGGGCAGGTGCAGCAGGAGAGCGCGATGAATGAGTTCCCCCCACGTCTCCGAGTTGTCTGAGTTGGCGGTGCCCATGCTGTGCGGGGTTTCCGGCTCTCAGAGACCCACCACGCTTGCGGCTTTGGTGGCTGCAGCCCACGGCCCAGGCCGAGCCCGCCACTCAGGGGGAGCCCAGGCTTGAGAGCTCCTGTTCCCGCCCCAGTCCAGGGAGAAGGTGGGTGGGCCCCCAGCAGAGGCACATTCTGCCCGCACCCTGCGTGGCCCCTGCTGTCTCTCCATGGCGTCGTATCAGCAGTCTCGGATCCAGGCTTACCTGGAGAAGAACAAGATCGGTCCCCTGTTTGAGGTAAGACGCTATGGAGGAAGGGGTGCCCAGAGAAAAGCAGAACACCCTGGAGGGAAGGAGGGACAGAGAACAACCGGTCAGGAGGGGCGCCCCTGTGGCTCCAGGTCACTGCTATCGCTCTGTTGGAGCCAGGTGTCCTGGAACACAGCCGGGCCAGCACTTCCCTGGTTACCTGGGTGCAGACAGGTGAGCTCAGCAGGGTCCAGCCTCAGCCTGGCGGGGGAAGTTTGAGCCATCCGACTGTGCTGCACCTGGAAACCACACGCCCAGGACCCTGCCAGACTCAGAGGGATGGTGCGCGCGCGTGTGCACACACACACACACACTCTCTCTCTCTCTCTCCCCTTGGGATTCACATTGTCTTGCATATTGGATTTTTTTAAAAATGTGGGCAGTAGTAGAACCCAAAAAGGTGGAGGAGGTGCTTAACAGCGGAGAGGAACACGGTTAAGAGCGAGAAAATGGAACTGGTAAGGAGTGGGCTTCGGTAGGTGCGGGCATGTTGAATAAAATTGTCAAAACTGAGACGCTGACATTGGTGTCTGAAGAGAGGAGTCCTTTGCATTGCAGACCCTACCTGGATGAGAGGGAGAAAGGGACTGAGAAAGGGTCCGGGAAAAGCAGACACGTATGGGAAGGAGACGTAGCTCTGTGCTGTGTTCTCTTGCGAAAAGAATTGATGACAAAAATACAGTAGGAGAAAGGAAGAGCGGGAGGACTCGAGAAAATGAGAACAGGAGACAGAAACCTGGCAGGAACCAAGTGTCCCACTGGTTGCCAGGGCGCTGGGCAGATGCTGAGGCCAGCGGGGAGGGAAGCCCATTGTCCATTCTCCTCCAGGTCCAGCCGGTCCATTGGGCCCCTGCGGGTGGGGTGAGGGGACTTGGGAGGGTTCAGATACCTTCCCTAGCCATTCTTGGGGGTTACATGACCCTGGCCTCTGAGTAAGGCTGAAGCTTGGCAGGTGCAAGAGATACCGAGAATGGAGAAGCTTCTCTAGGACCCAAGAGAGAGAGACAATAATAATAGAGAGAAAACAATAATGCAAACTAATGTCCCAATGCAAAAAGGAAGAGAGTGGTAGGTCTTTTCTCTGGGGAGGATTGCATGATTTCTTAAGTTTTCCTACTTAACTTTAAGGTTGTACTGACTTAAACGACAGGATCATCGTTTCTAGAAACTCACTGTTGTTAGAGTCATAACATCCTATAATATATATCTTGGTTCTTGTTTCTGCTCAAAGTATTAGCAAAGGTAGTCCATATCCAAAAACAATGTAGAATTGCTGGAGCTACTACAATTCTTTTCTCAACCGTTAGTGAAATAATTGGAAAATATAGGCAATACCATTGTATATTTTTAAAAAGTGGAAGAATGGTAACTTTTTGTGGCACAGTGTATTAATTGCATCAAAAGAAACATAAATATTTACATTTAGAGTGTTTCTACTCTCTTAGAATACAAAGTATAATCTACCAGGTAAAATTAGTGACATGTTTTTAATAGATACTATTTTCATTTAACATATTTTAAAATTCAAAAGTCTCTCCAAGTGATAATAGAGTTTAGAATACATGTGAACTTTCTACATAATTAAGAAATAAATCTAACTTTGTATTTATCAAGTCCTCATTTTTTAAAAATGCTCACCAGCAAGCTCTGCACCAATGAATTTTAAATGATGTCAAAATTTTCTCATGAAATTTTTAGACCTCCTTACTGAAAAACCAAACGATGACAAATTAATGCTTTATATTTTACTGATTTCTTTGGTGACATAGTACATATATCCTCGTATGCAGTGACAAATAGTTAATTTTTAAGGACTGGTGTGCACTTTAAATAATTGAAGGGAGAAAATGGATAAGTTCTCTTTTAACAAAAGCAGGTCCTTATACAATAATTTTGAGATTTAGAGAGTCTTGGTTTTGAGACTAGAATTACACATACTTCACAAAATTGGAAAATCTCACTAGCTTGTGGTTGCCTGTCTCTTCTCATGCTTGAATACCAGCGAAACTAGTGTAAAAGGGATATTGTTGATCTACCATTGTCCTCAAAACTTCCAGCACTTTGGTCACTGGTTTGCATAAGTACTGCTCAGGAAATCAGAGGAGGAGCCAGGAATCTGAATTTAGTAAGAAGAGGCACAAGTGATTGTTACATATTTAATTCCTGGGTCACATTGTAGAAACAGTGGCATAAGCTACAAATTTCCTTTTATCAATCACACATTGAAATGGTTAGATGTCTCTTAAACTATATTATCTTTGCTTTGTGATTTGTGTGTCTGTGTGCTGAGGTACTAGAGTTGGTGACATAGATTTACTTTAGTTTTGAAAATCTATAAGATCTGACATTATGTCCCCTTTATAGATTTTTAAAATAAATAAGCACTATAATCTGATTTGCTATAGATTTCCACACATGGCTCCTTAACTGGGACATGATTTGGCTTCCACCAAAGGAGAGTATTTTTGCAACATACATAGGCAAGATGTATGTGGTAAACATAAGACATCTCAAACCCTAAGGCCAACCACTTAACAGTCTAAGAATTTGGCAGTTAGGAAATTTGAAACTGAATAATTAACTGGCATATAGCTAGTTATTAAGATCAAGTGATTTATTAGTCTATGTTGTAAGCAGTTTAACTTAGCTCCCAAGAGATTATATGATGTGGAACATCACAATAAATTTTCAACATACAGAAGTATATAATTTTAGTATTTCCCATTCCCATTAAGTAGAATAATTATTTGAAAATTATTTGTAATGAGGATGCTCAGGGCAGTCATAGATCTTGGTTCAGGCCCAAGCAAACTCACAAAAATGTAAAATCCTAAACTATTAAAAAGCAGAATAACAGGGTTTCATAAAATCTCAGTGGGATTTTTAGATCTATGTGTACTGAATATGTCACCAATCAAATTCACTACATTTCTCCAAATGTGGTCCGACCCATTCCAAGTAGAATGGAAGCACTTTGTCATCTTTTTTGTTTAGCTCAGAGGACCTCTACCCACATGGTCTGAATTTGTGCTAACTGATTTCGCATATGTCATGGGGTGGACTTGAGTCAAGTGTGTGGTCACTCACAGCCTGCATCATTCATACACTTACTGCTGCACATGTTGCTTTTCTCAGGTACCCTGCCCCACGCTTCTCAGCTACATCTGTAACCCTGAAATCCATTTAGACTGGAGGATGTCAGGTCATCACCTGGCAGGATCATGAGATTTGTTACACATGAGATAGGGGAGTCTTGAGAAAATAAGGAAATATATTGAAAAAATACAAGCCAACTCTCACTGATGGAGATGGGAGTCACAAATATGAAAAAGAAAAAGGTAGAATGAACCTTGTGGTATTGGAATGAAATGGGAGGTATTGATGTGGTATCATGACTTTCAATAATAGAAATAGATATAGATGTAACAGAAATAAGTATAAAGTTATGTGTATTAACATTATATAAAGTATGCATATTTTTCCTTATTCTGTCTTATGGTGAGTGCCTGGGAATAGCAGCGCACCAGTAGCAATGAGCATACTTAGTGATCATATTTTGGGTTGTAAATACCATTCTCTGTTAAGTGCAACCAGGTATTCTTGCAGAAATTGTTGATTCCAGCCTTGCAGCTGGGAAAGTACAAGATGATCCTGGAACATCTAATTATGCCATAAAGTAAGAAAATGGCCAAAGAAAAATAGGTACATGTCAAAAGAACACAGAAGCCAGCTCGAAGAAGCTCTTATTAACTAAATCTGGGACAATTTAAGAATAAAAGTTAAAAATGATAACAGATTATCTTAACCACATAAAGCAGGAATATTTTATTGTGGAGAAGAAAATTGACATGGAGAAGAAAAAGCTTCATCATAAGTAGAATGCCATTTAATAAAAAAAGAAGACATGGTGAAATTAGAAAATCACTACTTGGGAACCATCTTCTTAATAATTCAGGCAAGAAATATTAATTGATGCTAAAACAAATGGGTGGAAATTGTATGAGGAATGAGGTGTTATATCATTTCTAGTATCTTTTCATAACTGGCACACACTACTTTACTTAAATGATAAGGCAAACCAACATTCTGTACCCTGTGATAGGATGCAGTTAAAACAACATGGTGTTGTTTCTGCCAATGATGCATGACCTGAATTGAATAATGAAAAAATTATTTGATAAACTCGATGGGGCAATTTACTTTCCGGAGTCTTCAAAAATATTAAGGTGATGAAAGTCAAGGGAGGTCTCAGACTGAAAAGATATGACAACTAAGTGCAAAATATGGTCCTAGAGTATATGCTTTTGCTATGAAGGACAGTATTGGGAAAGTTAGTAAAATTTGAATGAGGTCTCTGGGTGAACGATATATGGAATTTTTGTGCTGTTCATGTACTTTTTCTGTAAGTTTAAAATTATTTCAAAATGAACTATATTAAAAATAAAAGTAAAGAGCATCTAGGAAATGAGTATTTTCAAACTCATTCATTCATTGAGTTTCTTTAAACATTAAATTATGTAAATGTAGTTAAGAATTCTATTAATGGTTTATACTTGGAAACTGATAAGTAATTAAGCTAAAGTTCTGAGTAATGAAAATTTATAACTGTCGTTCAGTAAGTATATTCATTTTCATCTTCTTCCTCTCAAAATTTTATTGAAATACCGACAAAAATATTTTAAAATAAATGCATAGGAGTGCTAAAACACAAGAAAGGGTGCTGTGGCAGAGAGACTCTCTTTTATAAACAGAACTTTTTTTAATGAGTGGTGACATCTGTGTTGCACCTCTGTATGGTCAGGTGACAGTCAATGATATGTAGTGGAAATGTTTGAAATTTCCTGGAACTTGCCTTAAAATGTATGGACTCAGTTGGGACCTGCTCCTTGTATGTCTTTCCTCCTTTCTGCTGTCTAGAATGCCCCTTTGTAATTCCTTCTTCCTACCCTTTCTTACTCCCTCCACATCCTCAGGCAATTACTAATCTTTTTGTCACTATGGATTAGTTTTCCTTTTCTAGAGTTTTCTATGCACTTATATTCATTGTTATATTTTTTCATTCAGTTTAATTATTTTGCATTCATTCATGTTATATCATGTACCAACAATATGTTTGTTTTTATTAGTGAGTAGTACTTTATATGGATTTATGCTTTCATTTCTCTTGAGTATTTACCTGGAGCACAATGGCTAGATCATGTGGTAGATGTATGTTTAACTTCTTAAGGCCTTTAGCCACTTTTTTTTTTGAAAACTGGTTGTATCATTTTACATTCCCATTAACACTATATGACAGTTCTATTGGTTCTACATTCTCACCAAAACATGGTATCATCCATCTCTTTAATAATAGCCATCCTTATAGGTATGCATGCTATCTCATTGTGGTTTTATTTTATGTATCTCTGATGCCTGATGCTGCTGATTATTTTTTCATGTGGTTATTTGCCTTCCATATATTTGCCCATTTTTAATTGGGTTGCTTGTATTCTTGTTTTTGAGTTTTAAGAGTTCTTTATATATCCTGGATCATTTGCATTTTCATATGAATTTTATAATCATTTGTCAGTTTTCACAGAAAAATACCTGTTGGGATTTTGACTGGGGTTTTGTTGGATCTATTGATGCAATTAGACAAAATTGAGATCTTAACAGTTTTGAATTTATGTCAAAAGTTCAAGGGGATGTACAGAAAAAGATACAGGAACAAATAAGTGTGTTTATCAAAATTTTAGATATATGTTAAATGTACAAAAATTAATTCTATATTTCTGTTCAACTAAATAACTATTGGAGTTAAAATAGAAATGACTTTTGTAATGGCATCAAAACTATGAAATACTTGGAAAATACTGAAAACTATAAAATACTTCTCAGAGAGATTTAAGATAACCTAAATCAATGAAGAGGTATTACCTTGTTCATGGAGAGCACAATATTGTTAAGAGGTTGAATGACATATACTATCTGACTTCCACAGTCATTAAAAGTGTTACAAGTAAAATGCAGTACAGTACGTATTGCTGTAAAAATAGGAACAGATTGAGTTCAGAAATCTAAACCCATGCAAATATAGTCAATTAAATAGGGAAATTATAATCATTGCAAACAAAAAATAAGATTCAACACGGGATAGACATAAGCAAAAAAAAAAAAAGAAATATTCAATTTTCACAAAATAACTTGAAATGGATTATAGACCTAAATGTAAAACTTTTTCTTTTTTATATTTAGAAGAGAACATAGATTTTTTTTTTTCTCACCTTGAGTTTGGCAAGTATCTCTTAAATATGACAAAAAAATTAAAAAAACTGGGCTAATTTATAAATAAACTTTTGCTTTTCAAAAGACATCTTTAAGAAAATAAAAAGGTAGAGTGCAGACTTGGAAAAACCACTTTGAAAATATGTATGTGATGAAGGCCTTGTATCTAACTAACGCAGACAACATCCCTGCTGGGGTGATGTCAGAGAAAACCCAGTTGGGAGCCAGGACTTCCTTCCATTCCTGCTGGTCAGTAACAATGCCCTCCCCCACTTCCCCTGTGTCAGTGGAGGCCATGTGGGAGTGTGGACTTCTCCCACACTAGGCAGTAATGAGGCATTTCTCTCCCTCCCGATTGGGTCGTATCTGCAGAGGCTCAGAGACCAGTCAGGACTTTCACTATTACCCAGTGGCAAAAACAGTCATCCCTGCCATGATATCCATCCCAAGATACATCAAAATTAAACTTCTGAAAATAAAAAGAAATATCTTTAAATCAGCCAAGGAAATGCAACTCTGTACCTATAAAGCAGTGATTTTCTCCCTCTTTCATTTCTCTCATGGCACACATAAACTAATTACTAAAATTCTGCGGCACAGCAAAAACATGTATTTTTTGCCCATCTAACAAAATATAGGTATAATTTTGATTAATTCTCACCAGATAGCTATTGTGTTGGCTGCTGTTCTTTTCCTATTTGACAGCCTAAGGGAAAAAAGTTAGTGCCCTTGACTAATCAGGTATTGCATGTTAAAAAAAAATTTTTTTTTGCAGCTCACCAGTTTAAAATCACTGCTGTAAAGGAAAAAAACCAATTTGAATGACAACAGATTTCTCATCAGACCCTGGAGGTCAGAAGGAAGTGATATAATATTTTCTAGTGATGAGGAAAATAACCCAGAATCCTATATTCAGAGAAGCAGAAAGGAAGAACATGGGAAGAGCAAATATATGAGTAAATTTAAAATATTTCCTTCTCCTCTTGAGTTTTCTAAATTATGTTTTATTGTTGAAGCAAAAACTACAATGTGCGGTGTGGTTTATTTTTTGTGAAACTTTAAATTTATTATTTTTTAATGCATACAACCACTTAGAAGGTGAATATAATTATCACCCCTGTTACTTAGATGACTGAACTGAGGCTCAGAGATACAAAGACAGCTGAGTGAATAAATGGTAGAATCAGGTCTTGCAATCATGTCTGACTTATAAAAAGTAATGATCTCCTATAAACTTAGTGTGATTTTTTTTTACCACGTAAAATAAATTTTTATTACATTTCATAGGTTGACTACCTTTTATTGAATCTGTTGGGGTGACATTTGTTCACAAAACCATATAGGTTTGAAGTGTACACTCAATAAAACATCATTTGCGCACTGCATCATGTATCCAGCACCCCAAGCAGAGTCTCTTTCTGTCCCTCTTTTCCCCCACTTTGTTTTTATGGCCAAGTAGTATTCTGTCATATAAATGTACCACAGTTTTTTTTTATCCACTCATCTACTGATGGACACTTGGGCTGTTTCCAGTTCTTGGCTATTGTAAATAATGCCGCAGTGAACACAGGGGTGAATATATTCTTCCGAATTAGTGTTGCAGGTTTCTTTGGCTATATTACCAGAAATGGAAATGCTGGGTCAAAAGGCAGTTTCATTTTTAATTTTTTGAGGAAATTTTATACCATTTTCCTCAATGGCTGTACCAATCTGCCTTCCCACCAACAGTGCAGGAGGGTTCCCTTTTCTCCACATCCTCACCAGCACGTTTGTTTATTTGTTGATGATGGCCATTCTGACAGGTGTGAGGTGATATCTCATTGTGGTTTTAATTTGCATCTCTCTGATGATTAGTGACATTGAGCATCTTTTCATATGTCTATTGGCCATTTATATGTCGTTTTTGGAGAAGTGCCTGTGCAGGTCCTTTGCCTGTTTTTTAATTGTGTTGTTTGTCTTGGTATTGGTATCTTATATATTTTGGAAATTGACACCTTATCAGATGTAGCATTGGCAAATGTTCTCACATTCAGTGGGTTCCTTGTTGATGGTTTCTTTTGCTGCGCAAAAGCCTTTTATTTTGCTGTAGTCCCATTTGTTTATTTTTTCCTTTGTTTCACCTGCTTGAGGAGGTATGTCAGCAAAAACATTCGTATGAGTAATGTCTGAAATTTGACTATCTATGCTTTCTTCCAGGTTTTTTTTTTATAGTTTTATGACTTACATTGAAGTCTTTTGTCCATTTTGATTACTCTGTGTATGGTGTAAGGTGGTGGTCTAGATTCATTTTTTTTTTTTTTTTTGCATGTACCTCTCCAATTTTCTCAACATCATTTATTGAAGAGACTCTTTACCCCATTGTATGTTTTTGTCTCCTTTGTCAAATATTAATTGACCCTAAAGGCGTTTGTTTATTTTTATGCTCTCTATTCTGTTCCATTATGCCACTACTATGCTGTTTTGATTACAATGGCCTTATAGCATAGTTAGATATCATATAGTCTGATATCTCCAACTTTATTTTTAATTCTCAAGATTGCTGAGGATATTCAGGCTCTTTTGTGGTTCCATATAAATTTTTGGAATATTTTTTCTATACCTGTGAGATATATGATTGGCATTTTAATAGAAATTGCATTGAATTTGTAGATTGCTTTTTAATGATGTTAATTGTTCCTATCCATGAACATGATACATGCTTCCACTTATTTGTCTCTTCTTCAGTTTCTCTTTTCAGTGTCTTATAATTTTCCGAGTACAGGTCTTTTACATCCTTGGTTAAATATATTCCTATGTATCATATTATTACTTTTGTTTGTTTTTGCACATTTTGAAATGCAGGAAGTAAAACTGTCATTCATAGATGATATGATATTATATATAGAAAATCCTAAAAACTTCACCAAAAAACTATTAGATTTAATAAATGAATTTGGCAAAGTAGAAGGATAAAAAATTCGTATTCATAAGTTGGTGGTATTTTTATTTTTTATTTATTTTATTTATTTATATATATTTAAATGTTTTTTTATTACAGATGTCCCCTTTTTCCCCCATTGCTCCCTGCCATTCCACCCACACCTTCTTTCACAGTCAATCCCCACCCTATTGTCCATGTCCATGGGTCATTTATACTAGTTCCTTGAATAGACCCTTTCCCTTCTTCCCCCCTTTCTCTCCCCCTACCTCCAGTCACTGTCAGTCTGCTCCCTGTTTACATGCCTCTGGTTCTATTTTGCTCATTTGTTTGTATTGTTCAGTAGTTTCCTGTATTGGGTGGTATTTTTATATACCAGTAATGAACTTTCAGAAGGAGATGTCAAGTGTGGTTTTAAATGTGTGTAGAAGAAATATTTCAAACATTTGTATTATAAACAGAGAAGAGTAAAAAGCACAAAGGGTGTAAAGTTTCTATACTTTATTTGAACTGGTAAAATTATTATACCTGTAGATAAGTTGTATATGTATAATGTAATAGGTAGGGCAATGTCTAAATACATGTACACACACACACAAACAAACACATATAAAGAGATGCTCTCAAAAACTATAGACAAATCAAAATGGAATTCTAAAAAATGTTCAAGTAATTCCCAGGAATAGAAAAACAAAAACAAAAAACAGAGAAAAAAGAAATAAAGATATTATAAGCAGACTTTAACTAAAATATATCAATAATCACATTAAATGCAAATGTTTTAAATATACCAATTAAAAGACAGAGATAGAGTGGATTAAAAACCATGACCTGACTGTGCTGTCTCCAATAATCTCATTTCAAATACAAAGAAATAAGTAAGCTAAAAATAAAAACAATGAAAAAATATTATTTAAACATCAAAAGAAAGCAGGAGTGACTATACTAATGTCAGATAAAGTAGACTTGAAAGGAGAGAAAATTACCAGAGAGAGAAATTGTCATTATATAATAATAGAAGGGTCACTCCACCAAGAAATATAGCCATCCTAAGTATGTGTGCACTGAACAGCAGAGCTGCAAAACCTGTGAACTAAAGAGAAATAGACATATCTACAATAGCTGGACACTTCAAACCCTTCTTTGACAATTGATAGTACAATGAAACAAAATCAGAAACCTTTGAAGGCCTCAAAGGATCTAGTCAACATTTGTAGATCACTCCATGTAACAACAGCAGAATACACATTCTTTTTCAGTGGCACGAAAGGTATACAAAGGTAGACCATTCCCTGAGCCACAAAACAAACCTCAGTTGAAATTATACAGGGTGTTTTCTCCATTTCAGTGGAATAAAACTAGAAATTGATAACAAAGGAAACAGGAAATTTTCTGAAAACACACTTCTAAGTAATCTGCTGGTGAAAGTAGAAATTAAGGAATTTTTAAAAATACATTAAACAACAAAAAGGAAGATGTAGCATACCACGTATGTGAGACACAACTCAAGCAGTGCTGAAAGGGGATTTTACAGCATTAAGATGCGTGTTTAAAAAAGTGGACTGATGTGACTGGTCTCAGTAGGGGCCCTGCTTTTTATGCATTTTCTCTGTGCCCTCTCTATAGTGGAGGACAATCTGAAAGATGTGTTAGTATTAGCAATCTTCTGACATTAGGTATTTGTTCATATATGAGGGTGACCCCCCAAATTGCACTTATCTTCTGAAGGGTGGGACCCTTGTAGTACAGGCTTCCCCCACTAGGTGAGTATTCTAGGAACCCATCTGTATCAGTGTGCCAGCTAGCATTGTTGTGAGAGGCTGCGTTCAGGTTCAGTGAATTTTTTTTGAAAGACTCTTTCAACACATTTGCCCATTTCATGATGGGTAGTTTACGAACTCACATGCCCACACCACACTAAGTGTTCAGCAGTTTTGGACCAAAAATGGCATGATCCCCATGCCCCACCTTCCCTATTCACCCAATCTTGCCCTGAGCTACTTTATTTTGTTTCCCCAATGAAAAAAAGTTCTCAAAGCGAACTGGTTTGCCGATGTGGAGGAGGTGAAACAAAAAATGGCAGAAGCACTGAAAGGCATCAAAATCAACAAGTTCAAAAACTGTTTTGAGCAATGGGGAAAAGTCTCAATAGATGTATTGCATCAAGTGAAGAGTACTTTGAAGGTGACTTAAGTTTAAACATGTAAAAATAAATACATAATTTTTTGTAAATAAATTCTGGTTTTGGGGGGGTTTTCCCTTGTAGCATATCATGTCTTGTATATGAATGTAGATCTGAAGCTCTTGAAGGTTATAAATTTCTGTGGATATCTTCTGAATTAAAGAAAGCATTGACTTGTATATATATTTTCCTTCTATGGAAAAAAAATATTGCAGATATAACCAGCTATCAAACAACATCTTAATATTTACTTCTTTAAAACCTAGAGCAAAATATCCTCCATCCCATTAATTATCCTTTATGTACAGTGAACAACTTTTAATTACGTACTTAAATAGATTAACCTAATTTATTTCACTTTCAGTCATATTTTTTTTCTTTTTAATATCCACTCTCTGGAGAGGGCTTGATAAATTAATTCACACCACTGTGCAAGGCATAATGCATAAATCCTCCAAGTTCATTTGCATTTAATATACAGGAAGATGCATGCCACAGTTACATGGGATGAGGCAGGTGACCTTTGATGATTACTCATGGCTTAGTAATCATTCACTGTGTGCTTGACCCTAAGAAGGTTACTTGATCCCTGTGAACATCCATGTTTTCACCTGTATAATAATGGCTAAGAGGTATTTTATGAGGAATATGTGAAATGAAATAGTCTAAAGAACCCAGTTCAGTGCCTGCCCCTTGGTGAACACCCAAGCAATTTAGGCTGCCATCACATTACATGCTACTACTATTTCTCTTTTCTGTTGGTATAAATAACCCAGTGGCTTTTGATGGTTGGTGTTTTAGCATCCTGAGGTTAGGACAAACACAGAGTGTGTGTCTGCTTTTTAGGCTGTAGCTCTCATATCTCTGAAAAAGCATTGGAGAAGGTAGAAAGGAGAGCAGCACTTAGCAAAGTGTGAAAGTAGGGTGTGTGTGTGTGTGTGTGTGTGTGTGTGTGTGTATGTGTGTGTGTGTGTGTGTGTTCCTTGGTTGGGGGAAGGGGAGGCCTTGCTTGTTGCTGTATTTGAACATTGACAATATACTTTGGCAAAACTTGAAAACATTATATGAAATTAGAAAACAACCCAGAACATCTTTTAATATTTCAGAGAGGCAATGTGGATCACCCTTAATAAAAATAGCATGCACAACCCACACTCCCCATCACTCTCTTTAATATGACTTTCTTTGTTTATCTTCATATCCATCATCATCACTTGATATTATTTCACTGGATTTTAAAATTCTCAGTTTATATTTTCTTTATTCCACTAGAGTATAACTCCATACAGGCAGATATTTAGTCAGTTTTTAACTGCTTATGTCTTCATGCCTAGATTATGTCTGGTACATAGTAGGTATTCTGAATCCGTCGTCGGCAGCCGTCCGTCTCGAGAGACGATGGTGTAGCTTCTTAAGAGTCTATCTGCACCGCCGAGAATGGCTGTGCAGTCCGACTCGGGAGTGACACGGTATCTGTCTCCTCCCGTGTTGAATCGACATCTTGCGATGACGCTGGAGTGTCCTCTCCAGTGAAGCTGAAGCTACAGAGCCTGGGCAGGGTGATATGGAGGGTCTGCTGTTGCCCATGCAGCAGACCCCCCCCTCTCTTCGCAGCTGAAGGGTCCAAGGGAAAGACGGAGTCAATACAGCTTGGCTTCAGGTGCGCCGCAGGAGTTGCCAGTGTTGACTGCAACGTCAAACCACCTTAGGGACTCCGGCTCCGGATTTTCTGTCGGGGTTTACTCCCTTAGCCTTTCCCCTGAAGAGGTATGCCGCAAGGCAGCGGAGGTTTTTTGGAGTCAGAGTTTTCCTTCTCTGATGTGCCCTGACTGGAAGATCGAACCAGCAACACTTAGCTCGCAGGCCGACGCTCAATCCACTGAGCCAAACCAGCCAGGGTTTAGGTATTCTGAATATTTATCAATATATATATGAATTTAAAAAATCAGGACCAGCCTGTCATGTTTGAAAAAGATGGTTTGTGTATGAGTGATGATTTGCACTAGGGGTCTGGGAATACACTCGGCAGCTTGAGGGAGATCTTACTTTCTTGAAAATTCATTATGATTTTATTATCTTTTCAACAGATATTAAATTTTTTGGTGCAGTTTGCAACTTCATTTCCATTCCATCAGTACCTGTTTATTGGGTGCTGAATTACCTACTGAGAAATATAAATTTAAGTCAGACATTTCCTGTCCTCAGAAACTCATGTGTATTTAGAAAAGACTGGTATACTGGCAGTGCTTTCACTGTTCTATGCTCATAATTTTACAAAAGGCACCTTGGTTTTCTGTTTATATCCCCAGTCTGTTTTCATGTTCATCAGTGCAGTCCATCATTATAGTATCAGAAGTAAGAAACTGATTTATGAAATGCAGATTTAGAGATTCGTTTTCAAGAAATTCACCGTAGAATCGTGTATATAAACTGAATAAACTTCCTGTTGTTGTAGTGTTTGTTTCTGAAAGTTCTTAGCAAAAATCAAACACTGAAACATGAATTATTAAAAATACCTAAATGATCTGATTGTTGGGTAGTGGTCCACATGAAACATTCTGATAGTTTCAATAAGTTGTTCATTTAACATAAAAAAGAGGAGTTTCTTTATGAAGTTTAGCCTGGAGCATAGAGGAGTGTATAACTCCTGATATTTCTTCACGGTTTGAATATATTGATTGAAATTCAAAGCAACAAGCTATGAATTGAGAATATATTTGGTTTGTCTTGTATTGTCCTTGATATAACCTATCTATATGTGTGAAGTGAACTTCACCATATAATCTTTATTGTAGCTATGTTTTTGAGATATTATTTTCAAGTTAATGCTATTTTACACCTATGAATTCTCTTTAGAGAACCCAATATTGGTTATTTCACTTTTTCTTTTTTATATTTTGTCTACAAAATATAATAATCTTAGCATTATATAATTGGTAATTAAAACAGTTACAGTTATTAAGCATAGAATATTATTTCATTCTGATCAAAAGTATTTCTGAGACATGCCCTGGTATCTTTCCTCTTAGTGGCATAGCAAGTGTATGAAAAATCCAAAACACTGTTAAATTTATACAGAAGACTAATACTCTACTTTGTGGAAGCTCATACAAAGTCCCAACTTTCACAGGATTATTTTAAGTCTAATTCTCACTTAACGTTGGGTTAAGACATTGAAGTCTGTGTACAGTTAGCAACATCCCATTGCTATGACCTACAGATGGGTAGGAAATCCAAGACAGAGATCAGTGTCACTAGGTTCATTTTGAGAAATACTATTTAGGGAAGAATTCATGAGGGTATGTTCTTTTTTCTCATTACTAAAAATGTATTTTGGATAAAGCTAGTTAAACAGTGACTTGAATACCTATTTTGCATAAGATGAGCCAATTTAAGACTTACTATTGCTGAGTTTTACAGTGGAGTGACTTAAGAAGCATCTCCTGAGAGTCATAGTAAAAACTTGACCAGGAAAACATAGTTTTGTCTCTTCAGGGATGTTGTGGAGGGGCATATTCATTACATCAGGCAGCATCCTCTTATGGGAACTACTACTGGATAATTTTATAATGTAAAACATAGTGTATGAATATTTTAAATTATATAACTAATGGCATCCCTTCCCCCCTTCCCTCCCCACCAGATTTTTGGAAAAGTCAATGCATAGTGATAGCCAGAGTGTAGGTGATTATCATGAGTGTCCGTACCCTCATTTTTTCCCCATATTGTCTTCACTTGTTTTACTTTATCCTTTTCCCTCCACTTTTTATTTATGCCACGTGATCATAATTTGTACTTCTCTGGAAAATATCTTGATTTCCTTTTGAAATAAGGATGAATATAAGTATGTTATATAAATCGTAATGTTACCCACTCATGGTTCAAATAATCTAGGTACATTATAGGATATATTTGAATGATCTGTTTCTTGTTGACACACCCTCTAGCTGGCTTTCTATCTTAAAAAAAATTATCTTCTTCTGGACTGTTGAGAAAGTATTTGCAGAATGGTAATTTCTCCACAGGATGAATTTTGTGAGTAGCAGAGACATAGCTGCCTAACAGCTGCCTGTGTCTCAGGGCCTTTGCGTGATCTGTTTTCTCTGCTTGAAAGTCTTCCCCAGCGTCTCATGTAGCTGGCTCCTCTTGCCATACAGATCTCAGGTTAAACATCTCATCGGGGGGGCCCTCACAGACACCTCAATCTCAGCAGTTTCCCAGTGAACCTCCATACGGCCACACTTTTTATTTCTACCACTGCACTCATCAAATGCTGGCATTTTCTTATTTATTTGTTCAGTATTTGGTTCCTCCCATAATATGACCTCCAAGAGGGAAGGAATTCAATCAGTCTTATTCTTTGATATATCTCTAACGTTGTTCAGTAGCCCATTTCCTATAACTGGCTATTCACTTTCATTCCTCTTGCTTAATATTTTCCAAAAGAGGTTAAATAAACTTTTACCCAGATTGGATATTACAGAGCCATTAAAATATAGAAAAAATGAACTCCACATTATATATGCAATGCTTGTATAATCCTTTAAGATACACACAAAAATACAGAAGATAAGAATGGTTTATAGCTTTTATATGAGGGACCAAGTTAATGGGCTGCTTTTGTTCCAGAACCCATTCAGTTTTCTAAGCTCTATTACTGCTATATTGCTTTTACATGATTTGGCTTTCTTGAGACCCTGACTGACTCCCACATGACTAGTATATTTGCATATTAATGCTAAATTTCTTGTCCACTAAAACCTTAATGATGATTTTTGACTGAGGCTGAGAGGAAGCCCTGAATTGAGTAGATCAGAGGTGATAGTGCTGAGAGGAGAGGTTGAGCAGAAATGAACCTCAGGGGAATAGGAATGGTGTCCTGGGAAGGTAGAAAATAAATGAGTCAAAAATTTCAAATACAACCCCACTGTGTCTCTATACACCCCCCTCCTCCCTTTTAAAACCTCCTTTCAAAGAGCTGAAACAAAAACACAAAATTGTGGACTTTATGTATATCTGACTTCAAAAACTCATCCTCGGCCTAGGCTCTTTGCAGAACACTCAGGAATCAAACTACCCTAAGCAAGAAGAGAAAGGAAAACTGAGGTGGCCTCAGGAAGATGACCGAAAACGTTATAAGGGAAACATGGCGCACCTCAGCTGGACACGTCTACGGCCAGACTGGAATGTGCTGTGCCATCAACATACCAATAACTGTCTACATGGCATTGCGTATTCCACACATATTTTTGCCTGCATACTGTTTGAAAGACTTTCCACATAGATTATCTTATAAGTACCTCAAACTCAAAATGACTAAAAGGAAGCCAGAACAACACAAGATATTCCACTCTTCTTAACTCTTTATTTTAACTACTGTTTAATAAATCTCTCTAAAGCCCAGAAAGCTTCCTTGTCTTCCTTTCCTTAAGCAAATATATCTGGTTAATTATCAAATCCTTTTAATTTGTTCTTTGAAATGCCCTTTATTGCTCTTATCATCATTGCCGACTTAATGCTGGCAACCACACAATCTTATCAGATTGTCACACTCTGATTCATTCTACATGTGGCTGACAAATTAACTGTTCCAAACAGTGACATTTATCATGTCATTTCCCTGCTAAAAAATAAATATAGACTGTTTCTTCACTCACTGAGGCCATGCTTTTTAAACAAGAGTATGCCTTCATTATAGCAAATGGTAAACAAAATGCAAGGTCCACATAAATTTATTTTCCCCACATGAGATAATTTATTGGAATGGGGCTAAAAGAAGACAATGATTAAATTATAATGGGTGGGTCATAGTGGCATTACATGGATTAATGACAATTTCCAGAGTAGCTGTTCACTATCACCACTTTGCACACCTCATCATTTTATTTATTTTCTTAATCCACTGGATGAAGGAAAAGTAAACATCAAAATGTCCTAGTTTTTGAGACTTTGAATATCTCAGACTTTCAAATATTTCATCTGGACTATTAGTTTCTTTTTGTATGATACAACAGCTAAGGTTCATGTAAACCTTAAAGCTCATCAGACTTTAGAGAATTTTCATGCTTGTATTTTACTATGTTTTGTTTTGCCTCCAGTTTTCCAGGAGGATTAACTCACAGTCCTGGACCACTGAAGATGCAAAGGTTTTGCAGCACTGGATTATGTGATGAATTCCAACCTCAGGAGGCATCCAAGGTCCTCCTAGATATACTTAATCATAGTTTTCATTGTCCCCACACTCCGCCTTCAGTGTAGGTACTTTGTGTGTCCAATTTTGCCAATGCATAGAATGTCAGACCTTTGCTTTGTATTCTCTTTCCTTGGAATATTTCCCTTTACTTCAATAATGTCTTGGATTAGGTTCCTTGGGAAACAGATTTAGAGATGAACATTTGCATGCATGTTCATGGGATCAACACCTTGAAAGGGGTGAGGGAAGAAGGTTTGAGTAGAGAAAGAAGTTGAGCAATGAGGTAGTTACCATTGAGTCCTCAGCCAATCACACACACAGCTCTGGAATGGGGAGGCCATTCAGGGTTGTTCCAATGGAAGCATGGTAGTTGGGCCTTTGTAGTCCAGTCATTGTTCTTCATGAAGGGCAATTCTGGAGGAGGCTTCAGGTGAGAGCCTTCAAAAGCCAACACTCCTGGCAGCTGTCAGAATGAGTGTCTGTTGCTGAAAGAAGTATCTGGCACAAAGCTCAGTATCTACTGTATTTCTCTATCCAATTATCAACCACTTTTTCAGAGGTAGTTCATGTTTTGCCTTTTTAATTAAAATTTTTTTGACTGATCTAGCGTCTCTAGATTTTCTGGTTTTGTGAACTCCTGTTCCACTGAGGGGCCAAGCCACTCATGTTTGTGGTTAATCACATTGTTACTTACGTACTTTTGGAGTTATATCTTTTCTTTCTAACTATATTGTTTGTTCCCCCCACCCCAACACTTCTTCAAGGATCTATCCTGTACTATATGCTCCATAAGAATTTAACTGAATACTTGTTGATTGAATAAATGCAAATAAAACAGCGTGGTCTACAGAAATACAAAATAATCTTTACTTTATACACAAAGCAAGCTGAATCTTTCCATCACTTCTAAGCTTCACAAAACTTCACAAAGACCTCAAAGAAGGTTGAAAAATGATCCACAAAAGTAAAAAGAATTAAAATTTGTAGTTGGTTTTATAAGTCAACAGTTTCCCTCTTTTATGAGTGTGTAAACCAGACTGATTTAGATTTTCTGTTATTTGTAACATAAGAATCCTCAGTTATCTGTGTAGTTACAAATACTATTTTATGTAAAAATAAAAAACTGCTTTCACCATGCCATTGAATCATGCAAGCCCAAGAAAGTGCAGCTAAAATAAATGCCATCCTACTTTGCTTAATATAATTGTTTGTCTTTTTCTCTCATCGGGTATATATCAGGGTTCTTAAATGGAGGTTTTGGTTTTTTTTCATGCTGGCTTATATTGATTAAATAATAAATATTATTCAATAAAATCATACCGTTGGTACATATTAATTATGAGTTTGATGTTTTCTTTATTAACATTGAGATTTTATTTAATACCTAGCAGAGTCCAACTTACTTTTCATTAATGTAAAGGAAATGTATTACTGAGCTACAGATATATAAATTAGTCATTTCTGCTTCTACTCTTGACTAGTGAAGGTGCTATAGAATCTATACCTTTAAGTTTACTTTTTTCTATACTTTAATATACTTAAAAATGTTATTTTGGACGACCATCCAGCTCAATAAAGTCACGACTCAAAGCATTTCAGAATGCCACCCCTGTGAAAGCGTCATGGGGAGGTTTTACCACAGATTATTCTCTGGATTCGACTAGAAAGTGGATTTAATTATGATGAAAGAAGATTTTTTTGTTTGATTCTAAATGTGCATCTAGAAAAATGCTATTTTATTTATTTATTTAAAAATTTATTAATTTTTTAAGAGAGAGGGTAAAAGAGAGAGAAAGAGAGGAAGAGGAACATCTATTAGTTGCCTCTTGCATGCCCCAGCTGGGGACCTGGCTGGCAACAGGCATGTGCCCTGACTGGGAATTGAACTGGCTTCCTTTCAGTTCACAGGCCAGTACTCAATCCACTAAAGCACACACATCAACCAGGGCTATATTATTTATTTCTTACTTAGCCTGAAATATTTTTGAATCTTTTTTTGGCAGAAAACCATATTGTTGGTGAAAATGTCAGAGGTTTGTTTCTTTTTTTGTTTTTGTTTTTTTGTCATTGTAGCTCTTATTTCCTTTTAGGATGGTCTCCATATGATTATATGATGGCTGCTATTAGTGGAAAATAGAAAAATGGTAGTTTCATTTACTTTCACTCTTCATGGCTTTTATGTATTTTTCTGGCCTTACTCTCTTGGCTAATATCATGTTGAATAGAAGTGGTAATATTTTGTATTTGTGTGTGTATGGGTTCTAGTTTTGAAAGGAATGATTATCATAATTTTAGGCATTTGTTTGATAGATGCTTTTTATAAAGTTAGAAAAGTTTACTTCTCTTAAAAGTTTGCTAGGATTTTTAAATTAAAGTTGAGTTCAATAATATTTAAAGAGTTTTTTTGTATATTAAATTATCATGTGATTTTTCTTTATCTGTTAATGGGAAAATACATTACTGAATTTAAAAAAATGTTAAAACAACTTCGCTTTTCTGGAAGAAATTGAATGTGATGTAAATGTAGAATCTATTTTTTAAGTGTATTTTATTGATTATGTTGTTACAGTAGTTCCAACTTTTGTTCCCCTTTGCTCCCCTCTGCCCAGTACCTTCCTTCCCTCCAGCAATCCCACCCCCCTTAGTTCATTTCCATGGATAGTGCATATAAATTCTTTGGCTTCATCCTTTCCTATGTTATTCTTAACTTCCCCCTCTCTATTTTGTACCAACCGATTATACTTCTTAGTCCCTGCACCATTTCCCCATTTCTTCCCCTCGCCCCTCCCAGTTGATAACCCTCCAAATGATCCCCATACTTATGATTCTTTTCCTATTCTGGTTTGCTTAGTTGGATTTTGTTTTTATTTTTTAGATTCAGTTGTTGATAGTTGTGAGTTTGTTGTCATTTTAATGTTCATAATTTTGATCTTCTTTTTCTTAAGTCCCTTTGACATTTCATATAATGATGGCTTGGCAATGATGAACTCCTTTAGCTTTACCTTGTCTGGGAAGCACTTCATCTGCCCTTCCATTCTAAATGATAGCTTTGCTGGGTAGAGTAATCTTGGTTGTAAGTCCTTGCTTTTCATCTGTTCTCTTTCCTTCTGTTGCTTCTATGGCTTGGACCTTTCCTTCACTTTTCTCTATTATGTTATCTAATTCCTTTCACAAGTCACTGATTCCTGTTCAAAGGAACACATGAAAAATCCAAATAAAACATGACCAGCGTAGGCTACTTTCTAGCAAATAAGAGAAGTCACATCACTGTCTTAGATACTGATGTGCCAGGAGGCCCTCACGGACACATGCATATCCACCTTCACCTTTTGTTTTATTCCATGTTAATCCAAGGTTCTGCTTATGCTGAAAACAAATATTTTGATAATCATTGACATTTATAATATGGTCAAATGTGCCTTTAAATTCACTTACTAAATTAAAAAAAAGGGGTAGCCACATTTCCCCCTGACAGAAAAGAGGTAGTTGAAAGAGACATTGATTTCAGCCTGAACGAATAAGTTGTAGAGAACGAAGGAAGCTTGAAGATAAATCTAGCACTTAATTATATGTAATTGTCACTGTGGAAGTTCCTGTTTGCAGTATTGTCATTTCTAAAAAGATATTTTCAGAAGTGACATTTTGATTAGGATAATTTTCTGCTTTTGATATTGTCAGTTTTTATCATTATTTGGCTCAGTGGCTGTCAAACCAGCAAATCTAATCTGTTGACAGGTTTTTTTAGAGTGGATGAATGCAGGCCCCAATGTCTTGGTTCTCTCTGGGGCTATTGAATGCAACACTATTTCATTGGCATAAAAACCACTTTGTGCCAGACTAACTGAATTCAGTCACACTGCTTGGTAAGTGGATATAATAAGACATTGATGAGCTCAGAAAAATCTCATATGTACAATTTGGAAAGAAACTCAGGGTTGAAACCCAGGATTTAAAGAAAAAATATATTATTCAACTCAAAGCAATGAGGTTTACAAAACATGCACTGGCTTCAGAAGACTTTTGGGAAAACATTGACTCTTTTTATATGTCAAAATATGCCTTGAGCTAAATTTCAATAAGAGTCCATATTAATAATTAGATAATAAAATGCAAGGAAAGGTGAAAGCTAATATGTTAAATTGTCCTAGGAAAAGGAAGGCTTTGAGGTGACACACTGACAATTAAGAATTCTAGGAGAAATTATAATGAATAAAGTGTGAAAGATTTTAATCAGCATATTTATCGCTCCATAAGATGCACTTTTTTTCCCCCCAAAAAGTAGGGGGAAATGTCTGTGCGTCTTATGGAGAAAATATCGCGTCACAGACCATGAGGCATATTACCTGACCTGGGGTTCCCAGAAAACTAGAAGAGTACTTGAACCTTAAAGTCTCTCCTCATTTGTTAATGACAGTGGTGATCATTCTTAATACCACTATTGACTGCTGTTCACTTTACATGGTTGAAATATTATTCTGTTACATTTTATTAAATATTTTAGTATACCATTTGGTTCAGAATATTTTTTTTCTTGTTTTCCTCCTCTAAATCTAGGTGCATCTTATGGTCTGTTGCATCTTATGGAGCAAAAAATATGGTATTTACTTAAGAAGAGATTAATGAGAGAATACATCAGTATTTTTTTTTTTTGAATGTTTTAAGAAGTGCAGCAAGAAGCTTGATTGTATTGGCTAAGTTAATTGTCCCATTATCTGAAGGAAGAAGATTAAACTATCATTCTCTAATAAGAGGGGAAAGCAATAAACTTCATGAATCTGTATTCAAAAGTTCTGCTCTGAATTTAAATGTTCTAAAGATCCTTTATAGGTTAACTAACCAAACTCTAATTAATCTGCTAAACCCCAGCCTTTCATATATAGTCAGTATTATATTTTATGATGTACAGTTGTTACTTTTTGAATATTCTGCCATCTTTAGAACATCTCCACCATTTTTATCCTGTGCATAAAATACCAAAGCATTTAAAATAGGCATAAAAACGGGTGACATATTATGTCTTGAATGAACATGGTATATGTGTGTTCCATTTTTCCTCTTAAAATTTATCTAAAACAATAAATAAATTACCTATTGTAAGCAACCACTGGTTAAAAACAGAAAATAAAAATAGACTAAGTATTTGTAAAAATGTCCTCCATAATCCCATTATAAGAAATAACTTGTTAAAATCTGAATACATATTTCCCAGTATTTTTGTGGGTATATACTCATTATTTAACAAAATTGGATATACTATACAAACTGGTAACTTGAGAATTTAAATTAGAATCATATCTCATATGATAATTCCATTGATAAATTTAATTGCCTTTCATTTAAATATATCATGAGGTTTTTAACCAGTACCTCCCCATTTTTTTTACATTTGTTTTTCTATTCTCACAATTATAACCGATGTTGTGATGGATATATATGATCTGTCCAGAAAGTATCCAGCCATATGCTATGAAAAATAGAGACACATTGAAAAAGATACAAGACATAAGAAACATTGTACATAGGACAATAACACCTCAGTCCCTTTGAAAGTAGGCATCTTGGAACCTCACACAGTTCTCTCAGTTGCCATCAGCTGCTTCATTTTTTCATCGTATATTTTCCTGAATCTCATCGATGGTCTGAAATCTCTTTCCTTACAAAGGTGATTTTAGTTTTGGGAAAAGCCAGAAGTCACAGGGCACAAAATCTGGGCTGTAGGAGGCTGAGTCACCTGAGTGATTTGATGTTTTGCCCCAAAATTGCATGAACAAGCACGTTGTTTGGATGAAGCTGCCAATCACCAATTGCCCATAGCTGTGGCCTTCCGAATCATCTGAATAGTGTCTGCAGAGGAATGTTCAAGCATACTGCAAAAGTTGATGCAAGTTTGTTGCTCCACTCTCTCAGTCTTTTTAATGTGATGGCCACACAGTACACATGGCATCTACCTCCCCCACTGACTAGTACAGTGAGGTTGTCATTGTTCATGAATGCACATTCCAGTCTACTCTCCTTCACTTCCAGGTTACATCAGTGTTGCCCAAACTCTTCTTGTTATGTTAACAATGGTTGAACTTTTTCTGGACAGACCTCATATACATCTGTTTGCTTTCTATGGTAAATTCTTATGAATAGATTTGCCATAAAAAGATGTGCTCAGTTTAAGGCATTTTTTAATATTGCTGATCTGTTTTCCAGGGAGATTTTTAGAGTTTAAGATCTTAGCAATGTGGTAGGTTACCCTGTTCTCCATATTTTGCCTCCATTTCCTCATCTATAAAACAGGAATAATAACAACACAGTTCTATCCTACTTTCTAGGCTTTTTGGAAAAAATACATTGCAATGACATGTGAAAATGATTTATATAAAGAATTAGAAATGAAATGCCAGGATCTTGGTGGAGTTTTCTCCAATAACCTTCAATTCTCTGTCATCTCACTGTAGCTTCATACAGCCTTTATTTCATGGCTAACGATTCACTCTCTCTCTATCTTTCTGCCTCTCTGCCTGTCTCTCATATTAGACAATTTACATTCAGTATAAATAATATAAGAATTCTGTAAAGGTGATAATGTGACCCACTCAACAAATTAATTTATGCAATTGAATCTCATTAATCTGCCTAATCTTTAAAGGCTGCATGCCTGATTAGTTGGAAATAATTTATCTCCCAAATTTTCCAGCCTGCTCTGTGTAAGGCCCAGAAAAACCTAAGGGGTTATATCATTTAAAAGAGGGGGGTCGGGAGGGTCAGTCCATCTTTTTGTGTACTCTAAATACAAAGGGCTTAACTTATATACCATCAGTTTTTCCTTCTGAGAGAGGTCATTTTCTTTGCCTCTGTGTTGTTTACTCTTCTGTGTAAGACCCGACACATGATCCCAAGAAGTGTTCGTATCTTCCCATCTAAGAGAGATGATCTTTCATAATTCCTACTGGTCTTCTAACTTAACACAATTTCTGAAATACCTTAAATCATTTTTATTAAGAAAACATATACTTGCAATCTCTTCTTGGCAGTTACAGACAGCCCAGTTCAGGTTTCCAGAGTGTAGAGACAAAATTAATCCTGGAGTGATTTGTCAGTTGCTCAAGGTTAAAGGCCATAGTGGATATCTAAGATGGCAGAGGAGTAAGTGGAAGCTACAGTAGCCTCCTCTGAGGGCCAATCTGCTATTACAACTAAATTGTAGAGAAATTATTCTGAATAACCAACTGAACACTAGCTGGAGGGAAGCCTTATGACCAAGGACAGACAGAAGAAACCACTTTATCACAAGACTGATAGACAGTGTGGAGGAGGTATGAGAAAGCTGGCTGGGCTCCCATGGGTGGCAGCTGAAATTCCAGAGGGATATTTCAGTGGCCTGGGGGTTCCCTCTTGGAAATCTGGGGTCTAAATCCCAAGCTGGGCTCCCCAGTGTACAGTACCAGAGTCAGAAAGGAACTCAGATGACATTCAGCTGTGAAAAGCAGCAGGGTTTCTGTCTGCCAGGAAGAGATGGCTGGAGATGCAGAGAGCCTGTTAAAGGGCAAATGCACAAGATTTCATCTGCAGCCATTTACCCTGGGCTCTGGCAGAGGGAGGGCAGAGTGGACAAGAGATGCATGAGGAGAGTCTTAGGTTGGTGGTTCTGGGGAGAGAACTGAAGGAACAGCTGCCAGGATCCCAGTGCTGGGTCATTCCCCATACTGCTGGAGCCATTTTTCTTAGGCAGAGTGCTCCCCTCCAAGGGCATCAGCCTGAGGGGAAGCAATAACCCCAACTGCAAGAATTACTCTGCCCCACCGTGTAGTGCTTAAGCCAGGCTGCTAATTACAGATGTGAGGCTATATTATTGATTAGTTTAACAACTAAGGTGAAAAATACAAAGAAGCAGCCAAAATGGGAAGACAAAGAAACAGACCCCAAATGAAAGAACAAGAGAATTCTCCAGAAGAACTAGATGAAATGGAAGCAAGCAATTTATCAGATAAAATTTAGAGTAAAGGTTATAAGGCTACTCAACAGCATGAATAAAAAGACATAGAAACCATAAAAAGACCAGTCAGAAATAAAGAATAAAATATCTGAAATAAATAATACACTAGAAAGAATGAACAGTAAGTTAGATAAAGCAGAGGATCGAGTCAGTGATTTGGAAGACAAGGTAGAAAGAAACACCTAGGCAAAGCAGCAAAAATAAAAACGAGTTAAAAAATGAGAACTTAAGAAACATTTTGAACAACATGAAGCATAACAACATCCACATCACATGAATACCAGAAGAAGAAGAGAGTGAGCAATGGCTAGCATACCTACATGAAGAAATAATAACCAAAAACTTCCCTAATCTGATAAACGAAAAAGACACACAAATCTAGGAAGCTCACAGAGTCCCAAACAATTTGGACTCAAAGAGGCCTGTACCAGGACACATCATAATTAAAATGGCAAGGCTTAAAGACAAAGAGAGGCCCCTAAAAGTCTCAAGAAAAATACAGGTAGTTACATACAAGGGAGCATCAATTAGACTGTCATCTGATTTCTTAACAGAAAATTTTCAGGCCAGAAGGGATTGGCATGAAATATTCCAAGTGATGAAAAGCAAGGACCTACAACAAAGTCTACATTACCAAGCAAGGCTATCATTTAAAATTGAAGGAGAAATAAGGAGCTTCCCAGACAAGAAAAAGCTAAAGGAGTTCATTAACACCAAATCAGCACTGCAACAAATGTTAATGAGCTTGCTTTAAAAAGATGAAGAAGAAAAGAGAAAGAATAATACAAAGGAAAATAATCTTAACAATAAAATGACAGTAAATATATATAAATCTCAAGTAAATAATATAACTTCACACATGAAGGAACTCAAAAAGAACAAACAAAGCCGAAAGTGAGGAGAAGGAAGGAAATAATAGAGATCACAGCATAAATAAATGAAATAGAGTCTAAAAAAATGATACAAGAGATTAATGTATCCAAGACCTGATTCTTTTAAAAGATAAACAAGATTGACAAACATTTAGCCTGGTCAAGAAAAAAAAAGAGAGGACCCAAATAAATAAAATCAGAAAGGAAAAAGGAGAAATAGTAACTGGCACCAAAGAAATACAAAGGATTATAAGAAAGTATTATGAACAACTATATGCCAACAAACTGGTCAACCTGGATGAAATGGGTAAGTTGCTAGGAACATACAATCTTTAAAAACTAAATCAGGGCCCAAGAAACAAAAGCCCTGGATGGGATGGTTTCATGGATGACTTTTACCAAACATTCAGGAAGAGCTAATACCTCTCTTTCCCAAACTATTTAATAAAATTCAAGAGGAGGGAAAGCTCCCACCAATTTTGCTAGGCCAGCATTATCCTAATTTCAAAACTAGATAAAGACACCACAAAGAAAGAAAATTATAGGTCAATATCCCTGATGCACATAGATGCCTAAATTCTCAACAAAATAGTAGCAAAACAAATACAGCAATGCATCAAAAAGATCATACACCACAATCACATGGAAGTTATTCTGGGAATGCAAGGTTGGTACAACATTTATAAACCAATAAATGTGGTAGACTTCATAGACAAAATGAAGGATAAAAACCACATGATCATATCAATAGATGCAGAAAAAGCATTTGATAGAATACAGCACCCACTTATGATAAAAACTATCAGCAAAGTGTAATTAGAGGCAAGGTACTTAACCATAATAAAGGCCATATATGACAGACCCACTGATAGCATCATACTCAATGGGTATAAACTACAAGCATTCTTTTTAAGAGCAGGAACAAGATAGGGATGTGCACTTTCACCTTTCTTATTCAACATAGTACTGCAAGTCCTAGTCACAGCAATCAGACAAGAAATACAAGGTATCCAAATTGGAAAGGAAGAAGTAAAACTGTCATTATTTGCAGATGACATGATACTATACATAGAGAACACCAAAGATTCCACTGTCAGATGGCTGTCTTTAAAAAGTTAACAAAAGTGCTGGTGGGGATGTGGAGAAAAGGGAACCCTTTGGCAAAGTTGACGGGAATGCAGACTGGTGTAGCCACTGAGGAAAACAGTATGGAGAGATCTCAAAATATTAAAAGTGGATCTGCCTTTTGACCCAGTGATCCCACTTCTGGAAATATATCCGAAGGAACCTAAAACACTAATTTGAAAGAACATAAACGCCCTTATATTCATTGGCGTGTTATTTATAATTGCTAACATTTAGAAGCAGCCCAAGTGTCCATTTGTAGATGAGTGGGACATTTACAAAACAGAAATACTTGGCTATAAAAAATAAAGTTTTACCCTTGTGACAATATGGGTGGACCTAGAGAACATTTTGCTAAGTGAAATAAGTCAATCTAAGAAAGGCAGATACCATATGATTTCACTCACATGTGGAATCCAAAGAGCAAACTTAACTAACAAGCAAAATAGAGACAGACCCAGAGAGAGCAGGATGACAGCTATGGGTTGGGAGGACGTTAGGGGAAAGAGGGACTGAGCAAAAAGGAAAAAAGACTCATGGGCATGGACAACAGTGTGGTGATTGCTGTGGGGAGGGGGATATAAAGGGACTAAATGATAATGGAAAAATACAATAAAGATTGAACTTAAAAAGCAAACATATGGGTATAATCTCTGGCAGGGAAGCACTGCCATTAGAGGACCTGCTACAGTTAGATGGAATTTTCAGGAAGATCATCTTAGGAAAGCCACTGAGATCTGAACTTTGGGTTGGAAAGTCCAGAGACTAGCTCTTGATTTCCTGCATGGGTGACCAACCCCTTAAAAAAAAACTATATCCCATCAAAATGCACACCAACCAGATGAGGACTGCAGAATGCCAAGTTTACATTACAAAAGAAGTTGGTAGCTAAACTGCACCAACAATACTGGTGGGCATGGCCAGAAGGATTTTGTCTTGGAGTCAAGTTTTATGAGAATAAGATTATTATTATTCAAAAACATTTTATCGATGTAAGAAATCTTCATTACTTGAACTAAAAATGGTAAACTATGAATTTTCCAGAATTTTCTTCCTTTATGAATATCTCTCTGTGAGACTCAGAAGATCCCTTGGGGGCATTGATTGCAATAGTGGGTCCCAGATGTGCTGGTATCAGGCTAAGGTGGCCCAATACTTTAGTCTCACAGAGGAAGGTTTAGCTTTTGCAATTAGAGAAATACTTAAAGCGTGGTTATTAAAATCCTCTCTACTTTCAGTGGGGCTTGGATGAGCACTGCCTTTGTTTGCTTCTTGACTCCACTTTTTTATGCTGCCATGATTGCCCATCACACAGTTGACAGACATTTTATTTTAGGGTTGTTAAGTGCAACCATATAGGTTAAGAAGCCTCTTTTGGATGATTTTTTATATGTTTTTTACCTCTTGTGTTCTTATTATAGATTTTGTTTATAGGTCCATCTACTTATGGAATTAATAAGTAGTTTTGAGATGCCACATCTATAATTCTCAACACTTCAAACACATGAGTTATTTAATCCTTTTAACAATGCATCTGTTTTTATTATGCCCATTTCACACGTGAAGAGTCTTAGCTTTCTAGTTTGACATTACTGTCCCAAAATATACACAGCATAAACGGAGGAGGTTATATGAACCTGGGAAGCCTGAGCCCCAAGCTCATGCTGCTTTACTCAGTCATCTATCAATGGGCACTTAGGTTGCTTCCATGTCTTGGCTATTATAAACACTGCAATAAACATAGGGGTGCATATATTTTTTCAAATTAGTGTTTTGGGTTTCTTCAGAAATCCCCAGAAGTAGAATCACTGGGTGATAAGGCAGGGGCATTTTTAATCTGTTGAGGGACCTCCATACTATTTTCCATAGTGGCTGCACCAGTCTGCATTTCCACCAACAGTGCACAAGGGTTCTTTTCTCCACGTCCTCACCAGCACTTGTCATTTGTAAATTTATTGATGATAGGCATTCCAACAGGTGCGAGATGGTATCTGGTTGTGGTCATAATTTGTATCTCTCTGACAATTAGTGACATTGAGCATCTTTCCACATGTCTACTGGCTATCTGTATATCCTTTTTGGAGAATTGTCCATTCAGATCCTCTGCTCATTTTTTAATTAAATTGTTTGGTTCTTGGTGTTGAGTAGTATGAGTTTTTATAAATTTTGGATATTAACCGTTTATTAGATGTATCATTGGCAGATAAGTTCTTCCATTTAGTAGGCTGTCCCTTGTTTGTTTCTTTGATGGTTTTCTTTGCTGTGCAGAAACTTTAGTTTGATGTAATTCCATTTGTTTACTTTTGTTTCTTTGTTTCCCTTGCCTGAGATGATATGTCAGAAAAAATATTGCTATGAGTGATGTCCAAGTTTTGCCAACTATGTTTTCTTCTCATTTTTTTGTGGGTTAAAGTCTTATATTTGTATTGAATCCTTTTTGAATTTATTCTTGTATGAGGTATGAGGAGGTGGTCAAGTTTCATTTTTTTTCATATTTCTGTCCAATTTCTCATTTCCATTTATTCAATAGACTGTCTCTACTTCATTCTATGTTCTTGCCTCCTTTGTCATGTATTAATTGACCATATACACATAGGTTTGTTTATGGGTTCTTTATTCTTTTTATAATATTTTTAAATTTTATTTTTATTTGTGATCTTAGAGAGGGGCTGTGAAGGAGAAAGAGAGGGAGAGGGACATCACCTGGTTGCCTTCCACACTCATTCTTACTGGGAATCAAATGATGCTCAGTGAACTAAGCCACATCCTCTGGGGCTATTGGCCCCTTATTGTGTTTCAATACCATGCCACTTTGATTAATATGCCCTTGTAGTATAGTTTTATATGTGGGCAGTGTGATATCCCCAACTTTATTCTTTCTCAACATTGCTGAAATTATCCAGGATTTATTTTTTTGTGGTTTTATATAAATTTTTGGATTATTTGTTCTAGTTCTGCAAAATATGCCATTGGTATTTTGACAGGGATTGTGTTAATCTATAGATTATTTGGGGTAGTATGGACATTTTAATGATGTTAATTATTCCTATCAATAAACATGGTACATGCTTCCATTTATTTGTATCTTCTTTGATTTCTTTCTTTAGTGACTTATAGTTTTCCAAGTATAGGTATTTTACCTTCTTTGCTAAATTTATTTCAAAGTTTTTTTTTTTTAGGTGCAATGGTAAATAGAATTGTTTACTTAGTTTCCCTTTCTGATGTGTCATTATCAGTATGAAAAATGCAACAAATTTCTGAATATTAATTTTGTATCCTGCTACTTTACTGAATTATTTTATCAGTTCTACTAGTTTTTTAGTGGAGTTATTTTCCTGCAAATAATAAGAATTTTAATTCTTCCTTTCCTATTTGGATGTCTTTTATTTCTTCCTCTCATCTGATAGCTGTAACTAGGACTTTTAGTACTATATTGAATAAAGTGGTGTAAGTGGACATCCCTGTCTTGTTCCTGATCTTAAGGAAAATGCTTTTAGTTTTTCTCCATTGAATAAAATGTTATTCTTATATATGGCTTTTATTATGAGGTATGTTCCCTCTATTCTCACTTTGCTGAAAGTTTTTATCATAAATGGGTACTGGGTTTTATGAATTGCTTTTTCTGCATCTATTAATATGATTGTGTGATTTTTACTCTTCATTTTGTTTATGTGGTGTATCACATTAATTGAGCTACAAATATTGTACCAATTTTGCATTCCATAAATAAATCCCACTTGATCATGGTGTATGATCTTCTTAATGTATTGTGGAGCCAGTTGCTAATATTTTGTTGAGGATTTTTGAATCTATGTTCATCAGAAATATTGACATATAATTATCTTTCTTTGAGTATCTTTAACTGGTTTTGGAATTAGGATAATGCTGGCCTTATAAAATGAGGTGGGGAGTCTTTCCCTCTTCTTGATTTTTTTTGGACCAGTTTGAGAAGGAATGGTGTTCTGTGAGGCTATTCAGTGTAGCAGAGACTACAGACAGCATCAAGCCAAGATCAGAAAATGCAAAAGACAGACTAGATGTAACTGTAATTCTAAGACCAGTACACACTAGACAGTAAAATCATCTGAGGTCATCATCATCACTGTGTTCGTATTCTTTTTCTTACTTCCTAGTCTTTAGTAAAATTTTACTGAAAATTCTGAACTTATTTCAGCTGTACTGTATTGAACACATTATGCTTAAACTCGGGCACAAGAGTGTTAACCATGAAATTGTGCCCTCCTTTCACCACCCCCCACTTCAGACCCGTGTGATGGAGACTGTGATCATCCATGAGCTTGTGTGGTTCTGACCTTTCCCCACCATGAAACTTACCTCCCAGCATTAACACTGCAGTTTATAGTTTTTATGTTACTAAAAACTCACTTTTCCTTCAGACTGCCTATTGAGAGGAAATATATTTGGGTCTAGAATATTTCTTTAAGGTTTCAGGTCCAGTATACACATCTACACCTGCAATATGAGAACGAGGAGTATGTTTCTTAGTTACCACATTTGGATTTATGCTTCAAGCTCCAAAGTGGGCAACAGCACACTTTTCTGGAAAAAATAGGAACAGCACTCCCTCCCTCTGACAACCCTCACCCCCCACTGCAGCCTATCTCGATTCTCTGATTTCTGGGGAGAATTGTTCATATCCTCTCTGTAGGTACTGATATCTCCATAAATTTTGCAGCAGTGTGCCCAGGAGAATATTCTGACAGGACTAGGTGCTGAAAGAATATTTATCGATTGAGGGAATTCAGGTTTATATCATTAGGCAGCCTAAATGAAACTGTGTGGCTTCCCCAGTTGGGTGGGAAGAGTATTTCTGTTCCACTAAAAACAACAAGCAAGGCTTTATAGATATGGTTGTGCTTCAGGTGGTCTGCCATTCCAATGTGTGTTCTGTTCATAAAGAGATAATTAACCACACTGCCTTTTCTCAGCAGATATATCAGGAAGGGAAGTTTTACCCATTTCTATTACTTGAACTAAAGCTAAATGCTTTAGATATGGATATTGGGCTTTTTCGTTTCTATTTTCTGACACTGTTAATTTAAAATTTTGTTTGCATCTTTGAGTCAGTATCAATTTAGAGATCCTAACCTTTCTTAATTGTAGAGGAGAAATATATCAATAGCAAAACCAAAAGAACATGCACTCAATGACTTCTCCAGTTCAGTGTTCAAAATACAAACATAATGCTATTTGCATCAATTTCTAATTTGGCGAGTGACCTGCACATCACGTTTGGAATGAAGGGCAGTCTACATAACATATGGAGCTGGCTTCTGCTTCTGGTTGCCTTTGTTGCCAGTATATCATTGTTATGTGAAAGAAGACAAGATTACTTAGTATTTAAATTCAAAATTTTATGGTTAAATATTGAATAATTAAAAAAAAAACATCAAATGTTAAGAAAAATTTTTTAAAAAATGATGCTCACTAGAAGCCAGTATAAGTTTGCCGTATAAAGGCGCAAGTTACCCTCTGCTGTTGTTGCTTATTATCAGATTAATAGACTAAAACTGGTTGTTTAAATACATAAGAATACTTTGATAAGAAAATTGATTTAGTTGTTATATGTAGACATAACTCTTATATCCACTCAGCCAAAGATACTGTCCTCTTTCTTTGCACATTTTTTGAAAAATTGGAAATGTGGGTTCTAATAGTAACATGATGGAATGAAACTCATGGTGTGAGCAGATGGTGAGATTTTAATAGATGACATGGGAAAAGTGGAATAATTCAACCTTTATTTTGCTGATATATTTTTTATCAAACAGGATTTTTTTTAAATGCCACAAAATAGTATGTTTTTTTTTGGTTTTTCAATTACAGTTGTCCCATTTTTCCCCCATTGCACTCCCCCACCCAGCCCACACCTACTCCCACAATCATATACCTCCCCGTTGTCCATATCCATGAGTCATTTATACATGTTTTTTGACTAAACCCTTCCCTTTCTTATCCTCTTTCTCTCCCTCCCTCTCCCCCCCATTGACTGCTATTCTGCTCTTTGTCCTATTTAGTTCGTTTGTTTGTGTTGTTCTTTAGTTTCCGGTATTAGGTGATATCATATGGTATTTTTCTTTCTTTGCCTGGCTTAGTTCACTAAGCAAAATTCTCTCTAGTTTTATCCATGTTGTTGCAGATGGCAGGAGTTCCTTCTTTCTTTCTGCTACATAGTATTCCATTGTGCAAATGTACCACAGTTTTTTGATCCACTCATCTACAGATGGGCATTTAGGCTGTTTCCAGCACTTAGCTATTGTAAACAGTGCTGCTATGAACATAGGGGTGCATAAGTTCTTAGTTCTTTTGAATTAGTGTTTTAGGATTTTTCGGGTATAATCCTAGCAGTGGAATCTCTGGTTCAAAAGGCAGTTCCACTTTTAGTTTTTTGAGGTAATTCCATACTATTTTCCATAGTGGCTTCACCGGTCTGCATTCCCACCAACAGTGCAGTAGGGTTCCCCTTTCTCCACATCCTCGCCAGCACTTATTGTTTGTTGATTTGTTGATGATGGCCATTCTGACTGGTGTAAAATATATGCAGATGACATGATAGTATACCTAGAAAACCCTATAAAGTCCACTAAAAGACTACTCAATATAATAAGTGAATTTGGCAAAATAGCAGGGTACAAAATAAATATACAGAAATCTAAGGCATTTCTGTACACCAACAATAAAATATCGGAGACAGAGACAAAAAAGAAAATAGCATTTACTATAGCAACAAGAAAAATAAACTACCTAGGAATAAACTTAACCAAAGAGATAAAAGACCTGTACACTGAAAATTACGCAACATTGAAGAAAGAAATTAAGGAAGATTCAAATAAATGGAAGCAAATACCATGTTCTTGGATAGGAAAAATCAACATCATCAAAATGGCCATACTACTCACAGCAGTTTACAGATTCAATGCAATCCCTATTAAAATACCAATGACATATTTCACTGACCTAGAACAAATACTCCAAAAATTCATATGGAACTGAAAAAGACCCCGAATAGCAAAAGCAATCTTGAAACAGAAGAACACAGCAGGAGGAATCATGATACCAGACATCAAACAATACTACAAAGCCACTGTGATCAAAACAGTCTGGTACTGGCATAAGAACAGACATATAGATCAGTGTAACAGAATAGAGAGCCCAGAAATAAACCCAGGCCTCTGTGGTCAACTAATATTTGGTAAAGGAGAAAGGAACATAAAATGGAGTGAGAAGAGCCTCTTTAACAAACGGTGCTGGGAGAACTGGACAGGAACGTGCAAAAAAATGAAACTAGACCACCAACTTACACCACACACAAGAATAAACTCAAGATGGATCAAAGACTTAAATGTAAGCTGTGACACCATAAAAGTCCTAGAGGAAAACACAGGCAGGAAAATTTCAGATATCTCATGTAACAATATCTTCACGGATACATCTCCTAAGGCAAGAGAAATAAAGGAAAAAATAAACAAATTGGACTACATCAAACTAAAGAGTTTCTGCTCAGCACAAGAAAACATCAGCAAGATGAAAAGGGAACCAACCATATGGGAAAACATATTTGCCAATGACATCACAGACAGGGAACTGATCTCCAAAATATATGAAGAGCTTATACGACTCAACATCAAGAAAACAAACAACCCAATTAAAAAATGGGCAAAGGACCTGAACAAACACTTCTCCGAAGAGGACATACAGAAGGTCCATAGACACATGAAAAAATGCTCAACATCATTAGCCATCAGGGAAATGCAAATAAAAACCACAAAATAGTATGTTTTTAAGAGGAAGATGAAGAGCAAGAAATGAGAAAAAAAAATAATGCACTATACTTTTACCCAGTTAAAAGTGTCTTGGTCTAGAGCTTTATGTCCTTGTGAACTTAAGGAACGTAGATTGAGGTCATAGAATCACAGCATACTCTCTTTAATTAATAACATGACATCTAACCACAGTTGCTAGCTGTCAGTCACTAGCCCAAGCACCAGGATATTGTCTTATTTGATTCTCACAACAAACCTATGTTTGTTAGCTCCATTTTAATGATAAGATATTAGGCATAGAGAGGTTAATTTGCATAAGGTCATACCTATATCAATGAAATGAAGGAACTAGGCTTCAAACCCAGATCCTTTGAAAGCAGTATTCATGCTCTTAATTCCTCGCCATTCTTACCTAGCTGGAAAACAGAAGTGCCAAAAGACTGGAGGCAGTGAAGGATTTCTAATTTTCAAGAGAGTAGACTGAATATATTCTGGAACCAAAGGAAGACAAGATTAATTGATCTATAGTAAAATTATAGAATTTATGATTAAATGTTAAGAATAAAAACAATTTGTACTTCGAGTGAGAAATATGCTCTTTTTAAGCCAGCATGAGTTTATTAAAAACAAATTGTTCCTTAATCTTCCTTTCTGATTGAATAATTAGGCTCACAGTTAAGGTCCATGTGGGCAGCATAGCTTATGATATGATATGCTTTCCCAGGCAACTGAAAAAGTCTTTCTTATGCATAAGATGGTTATATGTAAGATGGAGAACTTTAGATTGAGTGATAAGTGATAGTGCAGTCATTTGGAGCTTACCGAATTACACTACCCATGTGGATGATTGGTGATGGGCGTGAGCCTTGAGGACTGTACTTGGTGACTTGCTGCTGGCAGAACATGTCTTGGTCAGTATTTTTGCCAATCACTTAGATGATGAAAGGCAAGCCACAGTTTTAAAACGTATAAATGATACAATCAGAATTTCGGAAAAAATAGAGCCTGGAGCTCGAAACAAATAATATAAAACTTCACAGAATCAATCTGAAATTCTACATTTAATTAAAAATATTCTAAATGCAATTGTCATCACCACACTGGTTAGGATAATGGAAAACATTTGAAATACCTAGCAGTATAAAATTTAAGAAGGAATATTTAAGGTGAACATCACACATGCCTTCAAATACATGGAAATTTGTTGTATGGAACATGTACTTATTCTGTGTGAGCTCAGTAGACAAAACTGGAATCAATAAGTAAAAAAACATGGTAACTTCCTAATGACATTAACTCTTTAAAAATGGAATGGATCGTCTTCCTTTCTGTAAGCCCCTAAGTGTCTGTGACATAAGAGGCTGACCTTAGGTCACTGCCAATTCCACTTAGATCTGTGTTATGAGTTGAGAAATGTTCAGGTATTCCCTTCATCTCCTTCCAAATGCTTTTTATTACTAGGTATTTAAATTTCCATGTTATTTATGGTATTAGGGGAAGATTTCTCACCCTTAGCATCATTGATATTTTGGACCTCATAATTCTTTGTTGTGGGAAAATGGGTTCTAAAGTGTTTAGCCTCTTTACCAACTAGACACTAGTAGCACCTCTCCCAGTCATGTCCATAAAAAATGTTTCTGTAAATTGCCAAATGTTCTCCAAGGGGCATCATCACCACACATTGATAATCACTACTTTAGGGAAAGGCATTAAGATTCTTCTTAAAAGGCAAGTCACTGATTTGCCAGACTGGGCCAGTTTCTTATTTAGCAATGGTAACAGTGACCAGAAGCAACTGAATACAGACAGATTAAGTTCAGGGGGATGGTATGACAAGCAAAAACTAGATAAAGTGTTTTAGGGGAACATAAGCCCAGGAGGGGTGTTCCAGTCGGTATCCTCTCAAGTCAGGGGGAAAAGCACTTCATTTTTTTCCCTTAGAATATACTATATATGCATCTGCACATAAAGGATACAAGATGAAGAAAATGAGTTTGGCATTTGATTCTAACAGAATGAACTAAGTCCTTTTCTGGCCTGAAAGCTTTTGCTTGGTACTTTCAAAAGATCTTTGAAATTTCAATTTTTCTCTACATTATTACTAATCGTGTTTTCTCTTAACCCCTAATTGAGGGCATAAGTTTATAGAGGGCAGAAGTTGTTCATGTAGCCACATTACCCTACCCTCCATGCTCACCTTAGCATCTTTCATGGTGTCTGGTCCAATAGATATGTCGAGGAAATAGTGGTTGAATAAATGAATGAATAAAGTCTCATTTGGACAGAATTGTGAATGATAAGATTTTGACAGGACAGTAAGAGATTTGGGAGGTGACTGAGCCATTCCAAGTTAAAGGATGGCATGATACAAAGGTGGGCCTGAAAGAAATGGAATATTTTCTTGGGGGAATAGGTACCTGTGTAGTTAGATCCTGGTACCAATGTAGAAGGATGGTGGAAGGTGGTGATGGGATAATAATTTGGTTCTAGACCTAGAACAGCTTCCATGTCAGGCAGAGAGTAGTGCTAACTTCGGTAGGCAAGTGAGAATAGCTGATGATACTTAGGCAGAATAGTGCATGTTAAATTGCTGCTTAGGAAGATACATCTTCCAGTGGTGTGTGGGGTGACTGGGATGTGGAAGGCACTAATTAGTGCTTATTATTAGGTAAAGATGATGGTTACCTGAACTAGGGGCATGGTTAAGTGGAACTGGAAAAAGAGGTAGCAGCTGGGAGCTATTAAACCAGATGTGCAATTAAATAGTTACAGAGTATGCAAGGGTTGGTCAGAATTAAATATGAATTAATTTGAGTTTAAAAGGTAATGTCAATATCATTAAAAATAGAGAAGGGGGCAGCTGTGGTGGTGGAGAGGATAATGAAAAAGTTTCTGAAGAGAAACTGAGTTCCTATAGTAGAAGAGACAGATGCAGAGTTTTGCCACAAATAAAATTTACTTAATAGCACTGTGTGTCTGTACTTGATACATTTTTTTCTAAAGATAAACATCTTATAGAAAGCCACTCATAATGATTGTGCAGAATGAAAAACAATAAAAATAGTTTACTCTTTGAGATATGTGCTTTATTGTTTACTGAAATCTAAAATCTAAGATAAACAATAGACCATGAATGTGACATCTCTAGTTAGTGTTTCTCTTTCTTTTTTTGCTCTAATATGTGAAAGTTTTTATTTTAAAATGTTACTACTGCACATCCAATGTTTGAGCATTTGGCTTGAGTTATTAAAAGACACTTAACTGCCCACAAACCACAAACTTGAACTTTCTATGATTGTTGCACGACTTCTTTGCTGTTAGAGAGTTACTTTCTGATTAGCACCTACTCCATTGCCTGGTGGTGTCTCCCAGCGAATGCCTCCTATTGTTGGTGGTTATTTTCCACTGATCATTTCCAATAATGAATTCCATGAAGATTGCATCTGGTTTTTTTCCCCATACAATTTTTTTTTCAGATAAAACAGGCTTTCAGTTAACTGTTTTTTCTCCTCTTTCCTCATTATTCCACGGAGAAAAATCTTTACAAAGCTTACCTAAAGGTTTTGGGGATGAAATGTAATTGCTTACATATTGAATTTAGCAACTTCATTTTTTAAGCTTGATAGCCTAATTGTATTTCATTCCAGAGCCCCAGTGGAATCTAAAGTAGTTTCAGAGAAGTAGTAGGACCCTGTATCCATGAAACCATCTTCTGTGGATGTTGTCTCACTAACGAGCAGTTCTTAAAACTTTAGTATGCGTCAGAATGATCTGGAAGGTTTGTTAAATCACAGAAGGTTAGGTTTCATTCTCCGAGCTTTTGATTGAGTAGATATGAAATGGAAACCAAGAACATGCATGTCTAGTTCCCAAGCATGTGGCATGCAGCTGGCCCAGGGATCCCACCTGGGGGACCACTACTTTATAAACTTTATAGCAGTGTTGTTAGTTTCACATTAGCTTTTTCTAAGGACTGTACTGCAATCCTTTTGTGCTGTCAATTGATAAAGAATACATGTAAAGTAGCAATTATAGGGTGTGCTACCCTCCATATATACAATGACTTGAAGCTTTATCATTAATAAGATATGGCATCCAGATTTTAGTATACATTTATTATATAGAGGTTAACAAAATCACCCCTCTCCTAGAAAATGGGGATAGAATCATGAGCAAAATACTGTCCTCATGGAGCCTGTAATGTACCAAGGAAAAAGAATGCTAAGTAGACAACTATAAAATTCCAAGACATAGCCCTGGCTGGTGTGGCTTAGTTGGTTGACTGTCATCCTGAAAATTGGAAGGTCATTGGTTCGATTCCCAGCCAGGCCACATGCCTGGGTTGCAAGTCAGGTCCCAGGTTGGGGGGGTTGTGGAGGCAACCAATCACTGTTTCTCTCCTTCCTTTCCCTTCTTTCTAGAACCAATATAAAGAAAGACAAAATATATATGCTTAAAATAATTCAAACACATAGTTCACTTCTCAGTGCCCCAGCATCATCCCTGATCTTGTGATACTCCTCATTTTCCACATCTGTGATGATGATAATCCTTGCATAGTTGCCATGAATTAAATGAGGTATCAAGTGCCTAGTATAATATCAAATGCTACTTAGATGTAAGGTACAAACTATGCTTCCAGCACACGTGCGGTAGACTGATAGATAGAAAGGAATAGTTGACTATAAGGCATTATGACAATGTCCTGTAAGTTCATTTTAAGCACCTCTAACACCTAACTATACTTGCTGTCCATATTTTTGTACATGGCACATGAACCTCCCTCTTTAAAGGCATGAATTTATTTTGTAATTATTGTATTGTAAAAGGCATGAGTGACACTATCTTTTTAAATTGATGCTTAGGAACTCAGAATTTATTAAGCCCTTGGAGACTTATTCATCCAAAGGGTTACATGTTAAAAATTGAAAGGTGAGACCAAGTAAAAGAAAGTGATTTTTGATATACAGAAGAGGTGATTTGACAATTTCTTTTTTATTTATTTTCCAAAAGCTTGGTGAACTTACGTGGAGAAGATATATTTACTTTTCACATAAGAAGAAAATCTAGTTCAGGGACAGTTTCTTTGGATGAAAAATTTTCTCAGGGTTTTGTAATCCTAATGGTGACCACTTTTAGCCTCTTTTCTAAGATGCTGATGTATTAAGGCATATGAGTAAGCATTTTGGTGAGCTACAGTTCCTCTTGAAGAAGTGATCACCACCACGATTACTAGTAGTAAAAAGATGACTCCTCCATTTTTTTCCACATTTATTCTATTTCAAATCCGAGTGTATGTGTATGTGTGTGTGTGTGTGTGTGTGTGTGTGGTTTTTTGTTTTCCCTTTCATTTTAATTTTTTTAGAGAGAGGGGAGGGGAGGGGGAGAATCATCCATGTGAGAGAGAACCACAATTGCTTGCGTCTCGTAAGTGCCCTGACTCAACCAGGGACTGAACCTTGCCACCCAGGCATGTGCCCTGACCAGAAATAGAGCCAGTGACTGTTGCTTTGTGGAACAGTGCCCAGCCAACGGAGCCACACCAGTCAGGGCTCAAATCTGTGTGTGTTTTGCCTTTTTCCTCATGGTTGTATCTTTCCTTTTGATGATGGATTATTGGCATGGGGGGTGGGGGAGAAGAAAGCAGAATGCCACAAGCATACACTTGTCTGAGAAGGAGGGATGCTCCTGAGTCTGCTAGTCTGCTAGTCTGAACTAGTGTCCTAAAATTTTAGCACCTTGAGTTTCATGTCTGAGAGTTGAGAACCATGAACTGAGATTTTTCTCCTTAGAGAGAAAAGTCTAAGGTCGCCAAGTTTAAATGATGAAATCTATGAAAAATGTTGAACTAAAAAGTGGTGGCTACTTGCTTTCTATGTAGCTCGGAATAAGATAATATACACAAAGGTAGATGCCCTGGTAGTAGAAGTCAATACAAACAGAAGGGATTATGAATGGAGACTGTACCACATAGAATTCTTTAAAATGAGGACAGACTTTTTCTTTCCATCTCCATCATTTTTTTCTTTGGTGATAGAACTTTCACCAAGTTTTGAAAATTCAGTTTCTGTAACTCCCTAAGGGCATGGCCTTTGGAATGAGGGGATCTGAGTTTGAATTAACCTCTCCCACTTATCAGCTCAGGCTTTTATCTATAAAATGGAGATGAAGGTTACCTGTGAGTGTAGTCACAGTCTGGATCAGTCAAGGCTACTCAAGAGAAACAAATAAAATAGATATTTATTTTAAGGAATGGACTCAGGTAATTGCAGAGGCTGGCAAGTCTGAAATCTGTTGGGCAGGCTGGTAGGCTGGAAGGCTGGCAATTTGAGCAGGAGTCAGTGTGGCAATCTGGAGATAGAACTTCTCCTTTAGAAAACCTCTTTTTTTTTTTTTTTTTTTAAGACCTTCAACTGATTGGATGAGGCCCACCCAACATTATCAAGGGTAATCTCCTTTACTTGGTCAACTGATTGTATAGATGTTAACCACTTCTGCTCACATTTCAGAGTCCAAAGCAAATCCAAAACCCCTGGAACTGGTAAAGTGTAATTCTACCATGTGCCCAGAAGGAAAAAAAAAGCAGGAAAATTGATGAACATCACTAATAAATACTGAATAGTTCATATAACTTTTCACTTATGTAAAACACATTGGATGGTTTTATTGGTAAAAAGGGTAACAAATTTGAAGAGAATATAAATTCTGATTTCAAAATTATGATTTTTTCCATTTTTTGCCATGATTTTTGTCTCTTACCTATAAACTATTTTCCTTTCCTGCAGTCACAAAGATTTTCTCTTATATTATATTTTCTTCTAATAGTTTTTTCCCCCATTTAGGCTTTTAATCTGGAGTTTATTTTTGTATATGGTTTGACTTAGGATTCTAATTTTAAATATTTTTAAGTAAATATATAGAAAGCAAATTGTCCCATTACCCTTATAATATAGTCAACTTTTTCCTCTGATATGTATATCAGAGGAGAAAATAATGTGTGATACTTTTGAGTTTTGAGTACAAGAAAATGGTTGCTGGATTGGTCTTTGTAACTTTTTGTATATTTTCCCAAAATATAAAAATGTAATATTCTTCCAAAAATATTAGCTTTCTTTTGAAAATTTTTGAAGGTATTATAGATAAAATTTTATTAGAAAATAACTTTACTTACCAAATACTTTTTATCCCCAATTGTGCTTCACTTTAAAAAATACTAATACAAGAGTGTTCTAATTAAGCGTATAAAAATGGATAGCTTCTGAGTATCCACTTTAAAGGAGACTGACCCCAGTTTATCCTCAATCTGTTCTTCGTTTGAAGACTATGCCTGTGTTAGGGACTGCAGTCTTATTTTCTTTCATGGGTTATTATGATTTGAAAAGTGATAACAGCATGTTCTTGGCTTCAGGGAATAAAGACTAAGCTTTGGAAAAAGCCCAAGGTTTGAATGTTAAGGTTGACCTTGGGAAGGTTTCCTACAGGAATATATTAAAAAAACGCATTACTTTCTTAATTTTTGATTAATCCATTAATCAAAATTTCATTTTATTTTTTGTAAAAGAATGCTGTGAAAGAAAGCATGCTTATTCATGCTTTAAATTAATTATTTGGGGCTGGTTAAAGAAGGACATACTGAAGACTGAAATTGATGTATATCTACATATTTCATGAATTTCCTACAACTGAATAGTCTTTTTATGAATAACTTGAGTTGAAGTCGGGTATTAGTGTGTGCTGGCCAAGTCTACACCTTGTGAAACTGAGGGATAGTCTCACAAGAATACCATTAATTACAAGAAATGCTGGTTTTATTAATATGGTTTTATCAAATATAAAAATTTAGAGGATTGATGCATTTTTTTCTTGACAGAGTTGTTGATTGTTGCAAAAAAATAAATGGAAGGTGTCCTGAAGCAAGAATAAATGCACCAATATCTTTCATTTTTGGTAGAACAAGGCATGGGAATGCGAGGAGGTCAGTAAAAAATGAGGAATTTTGCAGTGAACCTTCTTTCCCATCATGATGTAACAGCACTAGGCTGCAGTGACAAACTGGAAGCTATTTCACAGTCTGAAAGTCAGGCTTCAGAATGACTTTTGCTCTCCCTTGGCTTCCTCAAGCTGGCATTGGAAAGAAAATGAACATTATGGCAAATAATAGAGAAAAGAGAACCTTTAGAAGAAGATTTACCAAAATGAACATGTTATTTCAGTGTAGAATTTGAAAAGAGAGAATTAGCAAGAGGGAAACTAGAGAATTCAGCAGGAATCAGTTCATGCAGTTCTGTATAAACCGTCTTTAGGAATTTGAACTTGATCCTGAAGGTAGTAGTAAGCCATTGAAAGGCTTTGAATAAATGATTGATGTAATTAGATGAGAGTATTACAGATGTGCCCTTGCTTCAGTTTGAAAAATGGATTGGAGGGCAACAGGCTGATAATAATGATACCTTTTAGGAGAGCATGACAGTAATCTGGGGGAAAGATGGTGATGACTAAGGACAAAGGAGTGACATTAGATTGGAGAGGACCAACTAGACTCGAGATTGAGTTATGAAGTACCAGCAATCAGACGTAGTATCTGACCACCTGTGGTGGTGAAGGAGGATGCAAGTATAATGTCATACAGAGTGACATTGAGTGGGTGGGTGGGCATGCTGTTTCTAAGAGAGGAAACACACCTCCCTTGGAAACTATTGCCTGATTTTAAAGTGCCAAGTAGTGTACAAAGCAATTTTCTTTATTACATTTCCTACAATTTTAATGATGGATTTCATCTTGTTTTGGATTCATATGCTTTACAGTAAGCTCATAATTTTTTATTTCAAGGGAAAGAAGTGATATCAATAATTTAGTACTAAAACAATTTAGTACATTTCTGCTGTTGCCATCTAGTGGTCACTATTAGTTTTGGTACCTTTTTATTTAATTTTGTGCTCAAAATTTAACTTCTTGAATTATCTCTCTCTGAGAGAGAAGGCCATACTGTAGTAATTATTCACTAGCAGAGAATCAGCTTCCTTGAAAATGAAGTAGGTATCCCTATAATTGAATGAACATATTAGGTAGAGTGTTAGTGATGTGAAGATACTATTAAGTTTTGTAGCTTAAGTTTTAGTTTTACTAGAGTAGGACTTGAAACAATGTATTTTAGCAACTTTAGGGAAAATTTAACAACAACAACAACAACAACAAAACAGCAATGCTTTGAATTTCTTCATGTCATGTCCAGTAAGAGGATTTCCCTCAATGGCAAATATGTGGAAAAGGCTCTAAGGGAGTTCGAAGAGTGCAAATACCAACTTTTGGGTGCCCAGGGATTAGCATTGTCACACTCTGAGGGACACAGACAAAGAGGAGAGCATGGGGTTTTCCCCTGCAGATAGTCATGCTGGAGGAAGTTAAGAAAATATACTCTTTGTTTATATTCTCTCTGAATTCAAGTATACACACACACACACACACACACGCACAGAGGAGTGTGCTCCAATCAATAATTTAAATTCTGAACATCTGGAATGGAGCCTCCTGTTCCTAGTAAGAATCACTGGTCAAATACTAATAATGAACTCCATGATGTTAATGAATGTGTTCTGCTTTATACTTCTTAGGTTTGCCTCGCCATGTTAAACAAACAATTAAAATAAAAATAAGAATTAACAGTCTGACCTAATTAGTACAAGTCATCAGTATACATACTGTGACAAATTCAGGAATATATATGAGCCCAGATCCTTGTGGCTCAGCAGTTACTAAGGGAGAGACATGTGGACAACTATTATATTAGAACTATATTATCAGGACAACTGTATGAGAGCAGGCAAGGGAGGAGGGAGAGGGGATTGGGAGAGCCAAGGAGGAAACCAAGTCAGCTTCAAGTGTCTGTGCTGATGTTTGATGTTGTGGAGTGGAAAACAAGCATCCATATTTTGTCCAAGGAAGCCTGCAGATCCCTGAAGGCAGGGAAGTAGGAAGTATGCTGGGTACTTTTAATGGTACTTTACATATAATAAAACCGTACACTTTCTTCTATATCTATTTCTTTGGGAGGCTCCACTTATAGAAGTTTAGCAATTTTCACAAGGGCAACATTGAGAGCATATTTTTTGTCTCATCCCTGCCACCAAACAGTAGGAAACATGTCCTGTTCATTCTAATATTGCTCAGGCCCTAGCATGTAGTGTGCATGTAATTAAAGAAAAAAAAGGCTCAATGTCTGTGTACTGTCTATTTCCAAATGTATAGTATTTCCTAAAATGTTAATGATGAATTCACTAATCATTAATAGTTTATCATTGCAATAAGTTAACGATGAATTCATTCTCTTGTGTGTAGTATACAGCCCAACTCTTGGTGGCTTCGTAAGTTTATACTGCTCATCCGTGTGGTCTTCAGTTCCCTCATTTGTAAAGTGGGAAAGTCCCCCAGCTCACTTTGAAGGTCTTCGCCAGTTCTAGCAATCTTAGAGTGTCACTCTGATCCTCTCACTTACTCCCTTCACCACTTGTACATTGAGGCACTGTCCTTTCTCCGAGCCTCCTGGATTTTTCTTCAGTCTCATTTCAATCCCCGTATTTTCCTAAGTGCCAGCTCCCAAGTGTACTGCATCATTATCTCAAAAATCATATACTAACTCTTTGTACGAGGTTTATTCTCTTCACTTAGCAATTTAACTTGGAGAATGATCCATATGAATATATATAAACTGTTTTATTCTCTTTAATAATAGTTAAAATATTCCAAAATATAATGTATAATAACTTCTTTCGCCAAAATCTTATCAATAGACTTTTAGGTTATTTACCGTCTTTTTAAATTAAATTAATTTTTAAAATTAATTCGAGAGAGAGAGAGAGAGAGACTGAGGTTTGTGGTTCCACTTATTTCCACATTCATTGGTTGTTTCTTGTATGTGCCCTGACCAGCGATGGAACCCACAACCTTGGCTTATTGCTCTAACCACCTGACCTACCTGGCCAGCTCTCATCTTTATTTTAAATGGTGCTCAATAATTATCCTTGTACAGTTGTCGTTTTCAAACTGTTAGATTGGGATGCATGTTTTTGCTTTTGAAATACATTACTAAATTGTGCTGCACTAGTAAAGAAACTTTCCTTTTGTCCTGTGAACTGTCACTGAAGGCTTTCTGTTTCCTGGTTTCTTTCCTACTTTTTTTCTTTTATTCACAGCATATATCTAAAGAAAAGCAAAATATACGTACCACAAGTAAAGCAATTTACAACCTTGAAATGTAGATTATAGGAATACAAAGATACTAAAATATAGCCTATAATTTTTCTGTAGCCACTTTACCTTTTAGAAATCTTTAGGGCCTCTTTATTAATTTAAAATAAGTATGCTCCAACAAAGCTAATTAGAATTATTTGCAGTTAAGCCAGTGATTAATATCTGTGAACATTATTCCATTTGTATTAAAAAAATTACTCACAGGTGGATTAGCATAAGCCTAAAAGGAATATGTAATCAAACAATTATCAGGACCAAAATATAGTACACTAGGATAATGCTTTGAAAATCCAGTAGTATTATCTCAAAATAGAGTTTATTATTTTGGCACAGAAGCATTCACTTATATAATCCCTATCAAAGAAATGATTTTATAATACTTTGAAAAAGTTTCAAGTACTCTTGAGATATTCATGCTATATTTGAATTGTTTTGCTAAATATGCAGTTTTAGCATTGGGGAAAATTACTGAAAAAGCAGTTTGCAGCACAGCAGTATCTGACTCAGCAATCCGCACATTCCTCCAGTCAGGGCTGGCTCCCAGGGCAGCTAACCTGGGCCCTCACACAGGCCCCCGCCTCAGAGGTCCCCATAACTTCATTTAATTTTCTGCTCTCACTGTCTTGAAATTGTTAATAATTTTTAAACAAAGAACCCCACATTTTCATTTTGTACTGGATTCCACAAATTATACAGCCAGTCCTACCTTTAATTTATTATTCGGGATGAAATTGTATTTATTAGAATGTATTCTTGAGTAAATATTAATCCTAATTACAATGGATATTTTAGAACTAAATCTATATAGCCTATGTTATTTGAAACTAATGGCCAATGAATGATGACTTCAGATGAAATCTTCACCATTGCCCCAAACCTCTGTCCCCTCCCCGGTCACTGAGCAGGGTCAGGCATCAGAAATCCCTTAGTGAGGTTTCCAATGGTTACGGGAGTTTCAAATCTATGCAGTTCAATGCTTCCAAGTGCCAAATTACTTCTTGAACACATTGATTGGACATGTAACAAACATCAACAAGGAGCTCTGTGATGTTATCTTTTCAGTAGTGGACATGCTTCCTCTTCTGTGCTGGCCAGTCTGCTCCGGGGGAGGACAGGGGAGGCAGTGATTCAGCAGCCCTCAGCTCAGCTCCTGTCCATCCCTGTTGACTTGCTCATTCTCCCCATTGGTTGCTCTCCTCTTAACCTGTGCTTTATTCCCCCACCTTCTGGAAGGCCCAGTTACTACACATGAGTGAGTCAGTTTGTCTTTCGACTCTGTTCATCCGTAAGGTGATGTGATGACCATCAGTTAATTCGCGCCTGACATCAGTGTTAGCTTAGATTTGATCTCCTTTGGCACAGGCAATCCTATGTTGGACCTTCACAGAGAGCAAAGCAATTCTGAGTCTCTCAAGATACTTGAATCCCTAGAGCTTGCGGCTATTTTAGACCTAAGAATTTGATTTATTCCGGGATCACAGGGCTCACCAACGTACTGAGATAAAATATTGTAATTGTGTTACTTAGCCTGATCTCCCTAAGATCTTATAAATTCAAAGATATGAGTTGTAAGTATAGTTCTCATGGCTCATCATGAGAACTTGTACACTGGCAGAGAACACGCATGTGATCAGGTGTAACAGGTTCTAGTTCATATGGCATCTAAGGTTTTGCACAGGGAGTGTCTTTTACCTCGGACAGTATTCCAACTCTAGCCACCTCTGTCAGACACTAAAAACTAACTCATGAGAAAACAAACATTTGTTTTTTGTTTCCAATCTCACTTCTCATAATTCCATGAGGAAATAAAATTAAGGCAAATCAACTTTAAGATTTTATTTTTTATTTTTTAGAGAGAGGGGGGAGGGAGGGAGAAAGAGAGAGAGAGAGAGAAACATCAATGTGTGAGAGAAACATAGATTGGTTGCCTCTTGCACGCCCCCAATTGAGGACCTGGCCAGCAACCCAGGCATGTACCCTGACCAGGAATCAAACCAGTGACCTTGCAGTTCACAGGCCAGTGCTCAGTCCACTGAGCTACACCAGTCAAGGAACGGCAAATCAACTTTAAAAAATAGCAAAGCAAATAAAATAAACTCCCTCCTATTTTCCTGCTGTAGAGAAACTGTTAAGAGTTTTTATTGTTGATCACAACTTCTAAATTTCCTGCATTTTCCTGACAACTTTGGCGATGAAAAATATCCAAAAGAGCACAAAGAGGTTTGCTATTAAAGGAAGGAATCACAGGTAGAGGAACATAAAACTCGTGTTGCCAAATAAGAGGCTCAAAAGAATATTTACAGAAAAGTATTTTAATTTGCAGGGTGGAAAGTAAAAAGGAGGGGACCCAGCCCTGGGGCTAAAAGTCTGCATGGCGACAGAGAGGAAACACACGGGAAAGTTAGCAGGGATGTTCAAATCTGCTGGGCCACTGGCAGCTTTGGTTTGAGTACATTTAAAAGTGGTTTCTTCCTTCCTTCCTTCCTTCTATACTACCACAAAATAGAGTGGAAGGGTCTAGAATCATAAAGATGAGTTGTTGAAGATAGATTAGATTTGTGAATATACCCAAAACAGGCATGACAGTCTGGGGGATGAAGTGGGAGGCTTGTGCTTCTGTTGATGACTCAGTCGGGAGAGATGTGAGGTGCAGTGGGTCCTCCAGAGAACTTTGTGGGTGAAGGAAGGTCACGTGCCAGCCCTGGATCAGAAGCTTACTGGGTAACACTGTTCTCCCAGTAGGTCCCGTGGTCATGGTGTCTCAGAAGACTGCTTTCTTTCCTTGGGCGGACTGGAGCGCAGGGGCTATGAGGGCATCTGCTGTCTGGTGCAGTTGTGCTGCGGGTGGCTCAGTGAGACGAAGGTCACCCTGGGGCAGAAGGCCATGGGCTGCCCCAGGAGTAGTGTTGCGGAGGCTGAGGCATAAGGCATGTAGAGTCATGGACCCATAAAACAGAAAAGCAATTCACCTTTTATTAAAATATTGTCACCCGAAGACCTTACCAGAGGTCTAATTCTATATTGAATTGTTTTTTCTTTTTAGAATTTCTCACATTTCTCTACACCTGGCTGCTTCTGATTTTTATATTCAAGTAATACATTTATAGATTCCTTTTTTTCTCTTTGTAGACTATCTCTCCTAAAACGGTTTTTTAATGTACAATGTGAGAGAAATCCTCTGAATTTCATGTCTGAAAATATCCTGACTTTTTACCCAAACATTTGACTTATAACCTGACACATTAATAGAATTTAAAGGTTATTTTCCCCACTCACCTCTGTTGAGGATATTAAAGGCATTGCCCTTTTGTTTTTTAACAAAAGCATTATTTTACTCATGAGAAGTTTAATATCGGTCAGTTTAATGTTTCTTTATAGGCAACATTTTCCCCCTCTGAAATATTTTATTATTTTATTTGTGTCTGTGAACTCAAAACATTTCAGCAGGGTGTTCTTATAATAATTATGGATCTTTTCATTAATTCTGAGCTCTTTCAGTCTGATGTTTTGGGTATCTCTTCAGCCTAGGGAGTTTTTATTACATTTTTCTTTATTTTCTATTCTGGATTTTCACTGTATTCTTCTGAAATGCTTCTTAGACGGATGTTGCGCCTTCCATGTCTCATTTTCATGCCTCTTAATTTATATTTCCCTTTCTTTTGTATTTTTGTTCCTTTTATCGTTAGATTTATTTAAGTTTTAATTTCAGGTCACTAACATTGCCTCAGATTTTGTGTCCTTTCATTTAGATTTTGATTTATCAGTAATTTAATCCTCATGAATTCTGTATTTACTTCAGACTTTTCTCATTTTTCATGGCAGCAAGTTTCTGTTTTATAACTGCAACATTCTTTCCGGTCGTTTCCTGAAGAAGGTCTATTTCTTCTGGGCTCAGTTGCTTTCTTTGTTTATACATGTGTACAATCTTTTCCTAAAATTTCTGGTGGTTTCTGGTGGTGGTTTTAAATATATAAATGAAAGATAAGGTTGATTATGATAGGTAGTTTATACTTGTTTCTCTGTTCAGTTGGAATAGATTCCCCATCTGACCGCTTCTTTGGCAAGGAAGGCTGAGTGTTGGCCTACAGAGGTTAGCCATCAGGCTTCCTGACAACACATCCATGGAAGTCAAAGTGTTCAGTGAGGAGGGCCTTGCTCTGGGGTTCACTCCCAGGCATCTGTCCTCACCTTCCATGAGATGCAGGGCCCCTTGTTACCACCAGTTCTGCTGCTTCTTGGAGTCCAGCACTGTTCCTGGAGACCTTCTCAGACAGATGGCGTGGGACAGGAGTTCTCTGACTTCTGTGAGGAAAAGCCCCAGCTGCCAACAGCTCCCTTCGAAGAGGGAGATGGGATTTCAGCCAGCCCAGCTGCTAGGATTACAGTTCTCTAATGAGTTCACTGATGGTGTCCCCTTGGCCTCTGGTTTTGTGCTTTAGCTTGAGTATCCTCTCTGGCTCTCTTGGAACGAATAGAACTTCCTTCTGTTGTCTGGGCTGTAGTGTCTTCCATGTTTTGATGTAACCAGAGTCTTAGCCCACCTGCTTCATTTTTCATGATTCCAGGGTTTCTCAAATCTCTAGTCAAGTGATGGCACCCTTTCTTGTTACCCCTTGCTATTATGTTTTCATTCTGAAAATAATGTTTTTTGTAATTTTAATAGGACTTTGGGGCCTCAAGGAGGGGCTAGTCAGTGTGTAGGTGTGTTAGATCATTCTACCACATTATACAGAAACAACCGTGGATTTAATTTGTTGCACAAACACTCTAGAACCACATTTCTTCCAAATAGTATATGTGGTCTGGATTTAGTGTTAAAATGTTTTTGGTTAAATAAAAATATATAAGCATACACAGCATATTTTATATGTAAAACAGTCTTGAGAACAGCTGTCAAGATTTTTCATTACTTCAGCAGAAAATGGATTTTACTGAATGATTGTGGATCTTTCCAAATCACCTCGTGGTTTACAAGCTGCACTGAGCTCAATCAGGCTCAGGGAGGGTTTGTTGAAACCGATTGCTGTTTATTGTTCATCAAGGAATTTTAGTCTTAAGCACATGATGTCTGTTTTCATCAAAACATATAACTTTACAAAACCTTATATAAATCATATAGAAACAGAGTTTAGCACATACCTTCTGTGGATGTGGGTGTTTGGTGTCTTTAAAAGAGAAATTATTTCCAGTAATTACTGAGGACATCAATGTGCTTTTTTACTTTTCATAAACCATAGGGAATATACAATGTCAGCTTGCTGCTAAATTTAATTTATATAAGAATTTCTGTCTATGCCTCATGCCATGACTTTTAGTTTAATGTAAATTTAGTATTAAATGCCTTATTTGTTAACTTTTTTGTAAACTGACTTGGTGTTGTGCATATTAGGTACTTTTCTTTGAAAATGACTATATAAATTTTAATGATCATGTAATAGTTTATATTTTTAATTTAATGGCAATAGTATAGTTTTTCTAGTTGAGAAAATATTTCTAATAAAGAGGAAGGATTAGTACTTTATTTTAGACTTGCTAGATTGAAGAGCTATTTTTAAAATATCTTTCAACTCTGTGTCTTCAGATTATATTGCCCATTGCCCCTCATTGTTACTTTTGGCTACAGATCCCTGGGTGGTTCACCTAATTCCTTAATAGTTTTAACCACTAATTATAGCCACACTCTCTAACACTACAACTGTATTCCTTCTTGACAATTTCCATGTACACATAGATGGCCTTTTCATCATCCTGGAATCTTTACTGAACTCCTCTTGTCCAATGATTTTTCACCTGATTTCCTGCCTCAGCCACTCTGACTGCTCCTACCAATAACTGCAGACTCTCCATAGTCTCGCTTTCAAGCATCTTTCTCTGCCCATCCCTTCCTATTCTTCTACTCACTGCTTCTGGTTTCTTTGACTCTACCTGCACATCAATTCACTGATCCCTTATCTCCTTGATGTCCTCACTCAGCTTCCTGTTCATCTTAAATTCTGGGGTCAGTAGACAGTTACTGTAATTGCTCCTTTGCATGTACTTTCAAGTGCCTCACTCCTATCTCAGATCATTGTACTCAATTAGCTAAACCATAACCCTGTCTAAATACAAATTATCTCTTTCACGCCTGCATAAAATGGAATATAAGGATATCCAGAATTAAGTACTAGACTGATGATTTAAAAAATTAACAGTGATTACTTGGTTTATTATGACTGTATGACTCATCTTCTAAAGACAATATAGAAATGCTTCAGTTTATTTTTAAAAGAAAAAATACCCACAGAAACTTTTCATCTAATTTGAAAGATAAACAAAAAAACTTAGCATGAGATCTTCAGAAATTTCAGGATAGAAATTGCCCTGGCTTTAAAACTGTTATCTGATCTAATGTTGCTTTATCTGAGAGCCCAGGCCTTCTGTGACAGGTACAATCTAGACAGTTCCTCTATGTTTTTCTCAATTTTTTTCATAGATCTTTTAATGTACAGTGAATTTAAATAAAACATAACACATCTCTTCCACAGAAGCAAGATCCAAAATGTTTTAAATTGCATTCCACTGATCTATAATTGGGGTTTAATTGAACCCTGCATTGCTTTAACCACAATAAAGGAATGACCTCTTCAGTTATAACTAAAATAATTGATATTTTAGATAAGGAATAAAGAAGACATGTGTCGACTGGTTGTTTGCTTAGTTGTTTTTCAGAATATAAAGAAGTATTACATTTGTCTGATAAATATTTTGCTTCATGGTATACTTATGGAAGAGAAGGAAAACGCTGATTCCAAAAAACCTCCGCTGCCTTGCGGCATACCTCTTCAGGGGAAAGGCTAAGGGAGTAAACCCCGACAGAAAATCTGGAGCCGGAGTCCCTAAGGCGGTTTGACGTTGTAGTCAACACCGGCAACTCCTGCGGCGCACCTGAAGCCAAGCTGTATTGACTCCGTCTTTCCCTTGGATCCTTCAGCTGCTAAGAGAGGGGGGGTCTGCTGCATGGGCAACAGCAGACCCTCCATATCACCCTGCCCAGGCTCTGTAGCTTCAGCTTCACTGGAGAGGACACTCCAGCGTCATCGCAAGATGTCTATTCAACACGGGAGGAGACAGATACCGTGTCACTCCCGAGTCGGACTGCACAACCATTCTCGGCGGTGCAGATAGACTCTTAAGAAGCTACACCATCGTCTCTCGAGATGGACGGCTGCCGACGACGACGATACTTATGGTAGAATTCCTTTGCTCCTTCCAATTCTATGTTCAATGTGCAAATTTTTGAGATACCTTGAATTGTTTTATACATGTCTCTGTGGTCACATTGGAATTTTGTCATCTACACAATCCATTTAGCCTCCACCCACATGAGAGTTCTTAAACTGTTATAAATGTCAATTAATATCCCTGAAATATCATGGCAGCAGTTTCTTGTATAGGAGGTCAGAAGAATATATTTTTTGAAATATTGTTTATTAGGACATTCAGCCACTTTAATAACTAATATTTACCCATGGTCAGTAAACTAAGCATGCATGCATTCATTCATTCAATACCACCTGTGGGCTAGGTAGAGTTCCATGTTCTAGGGAGAGAGTACAGATCAAACCAGGCCATCCTTGCTCTTTAGTGCACTAGTAAGGAGGAACAGAGACAGGCACAAACCAATGAGTAAATATTAAATGAGGTGATTCTGGACAGTGGTGAATTACATGAAGAAAATAAAATAATGGAGAGAAAAACTTTTATGAAGATCATTATCTAAATAGATATCATTGGAGTTGAATGATGGCAAGCCAGCCATGTCAACATCTGAGAGACGAACATTCAAGGCAGAGGAAATAGGCTACCAACAAAAAAGACAAAGGGACGGGTAATTCCCAATATCCCTTCTGTTAGCACTCAGATATCTAATTGTCTGGTCTACTCACAAGAGCTGCTGCCTCTCACAGATTCTGAACTCAAAATGATAATTGAGAGACTAGAAATCTGGGCCAAACTTAAGAAGATGAAATGTGACTGATATGAATGTGGAATGGTGCATGCAAGTTCACAAACCCCACTTACTCAGCACAACATGACATCCATGTGTTTGGCAACTGTTCATATGAGAATAATCTGGGGACTCCAACTGACTGCACATTGGAGCTGACTTTTTGCTGTTCCTGACAGGAAAAATCAATGTGTAGATATTACCCTTAGTCAGATTTCTGCCCAATTTAAGGCATAATTAGAGCTACCCACAAATGGAATGGCCTGTTTGACCATTGCTTAACTCATTAAAAAATGAAGAAAGAATGAATACCCACGAGGGCTTTTGGAAAAATGGAATTCTGTATTGTTCGGAGGCCAATTTAAGACACTTCTTGATTTTTGTGATTCTGTGACTTGTTATTTGTTTATTTCATTCCAATAAAAAATTTTTTCATTTGGGGATATTTATATATGGTTAGGAAGAAAAATATAATTGGTATAGTATAATGTATATGATGAAGTTTATCAAAAGTTGAGGTTATAATTGCATCTCTCAAAATAGTAACCTGAATTTTAAAATTCTTAGACTATACTTAAAAAGGTAATTTAGATTAAATTTCTAGTATTTCTTTGGCCAATTAGGATAATAAAAATAAAATTAAATAAGTATACCTTGACTTTGCCATGTGTTAGCTATGTAACATAGGCATTTACTTTTTTGCAGTTTAATTTCCTCAAAATGAGGACAATAACCTGCACCTGTCTGAAAAGGTTGCCATTAGGATTAAATTAATTGCAGTATACCAAGCAGTTGGAGAAGTGCCTGGCAGTACTAAATGCTAAGTGTTTGTTATTATTGTTAGATGTAAATGTGCTTTCTTTTTTGCCTTCAGGAATTAATGACCAAATTAATAACTGAGACACCTGACCAGCCAATCCCTTTTCTCATTGACCATCTTCAGTCTAAACAAGGAAACCATGGACAACTTCAGAGAACTTTATCTGGATCTGCAGCTCTCTGGGCAGAAAGTGAAACATCAGGTGAATGAAAAAAAATACAAATTATAGTTAATTTTGATACATTTAATGTAAAAATCTACAGAAGTCTTCCTGATTATAATAAGATAAATCTACATGGTTACCTAGGATTTCATGTATTGATCTGTGACTTCACACATATGCTAAATTTTTCATAAAATATTCTTGAATTTTAATATATTTTATGTATTATGCTTCAAAATATGAAAATTTGTCCATCAGATATTATAGAAATAAGGTTCAGATTTTCACAAAAAGATTTCATTCTGTATGAATTCAGAAAGCTCATTATTCTAAGCTTGAATTTTTTTCTTTTGATGAAGAATCTGAATTAAATGCTTTAGCTCATCTGTAGAAATGTAAACAGTAGATTTCTACAAAGTTACCTTTCTAACTGTCCAAACTAATGATTATTCTCTATTTCCCCCAGCCCCAATTTTGTCTATGTAGTAATTTCGATCTTAGAAAGATTCATTTACTCTGGACACAGAAGAACCAGCTTCACCATTAGGCAATAGCCTCATTTTCCCGGTTTAACTAGATAAATTGTTTATCCTTAGAAGTCTAGAAATCAAGATATTGCTAAGTGGCATTCTCATCTGGAGTCTGGAATAACAAAAAACCTGCTTCCAAACTCATTCATGCTATTGGCAGAATTAATTTCCTTGTAGCTATATGACTGCGGTTACTGCTTCCTTGCTATACTTCAGCCTAGGGTTACTCTCAACTCCTAGATGCAACCTGCAGTTCTTTGCCACATGCCTGTCTCCCATTATGGCAGCTCATTTCTGTAAAACCAGCATGGGAATTTCTCTCACTCAAGTTTAGTAAGATGGAGTCTTTTATAACAAAACATAATTATAGCATTATGATTAGCAAATGAAGCATTATCTTTGTCAAATTCTATTGGTTTGAAGTAAGTCAAAGATCGTGTTTACTCTCAATGGGAAGGAATTATGGAAGGTGTAACATCAGGAGATAATGATATGGGGATCATCTCAGAATTCTGACTGGCATGAGTACTTAATGACCCATCCTGTGGTGAGTAGCACAGGAAGGAAGGAATGAACACTCCCCAGAAGCTGCCAAGCACCAAGTGCTCTTGTGGGAGGAATGAGGTGTCTCCTAAGACATGAAAGGTGGTGATGGGGGGACAGAGGGGAGCTTGAGATTAGAGGTTTGTTTACTGTGAAATGTATGCTCCAGAAGGTGAAGAAGAAAAATTTTGGAGGAAAGAGGACAAAAGGGAGAAGGAAAGCATAAAATAATTTTTGGATATGAATATAACTGAAGAAATGTTAATTCAGGTGTTAATAAATAATGCCAGGTTAAATCTTGACTGAAATTTTGAGCAGTTTCTTTTAGTGTATTTTCTAATTAGCTAGACAATGTCTCAATATTCAAATACTTATTGAAAACATCTTAAGATGTCCTCTTATTGCCTTTAAATGTATTAGGAAACTTGGGACACATCTTTTCAAAGTTTGTCACTACATATTGTCAAGGACAAACCTGAAAGCAACCTTATTTTTGTTTCTTTTAAGATATTCCAATTATTATTTGAAAATACTTATGAGATTTGCTTTATCTCTCATACTCAAAAGTTTAATGAGAATGCATCTAAATGTATTCCTCTTTTCTTTAACTTTCCCTTATATTTAGTGAATTCTTTCAGTGAGAAAATCCAGGTCTTAACTCTAGAACATTGTTGCTTTTGTGTACTTAGTCGTTGCTTCTATTATATTTGTTTTGATTTCTTCTAAGTAAAATCAAGTATGTGTAAGTTGAGTTTCCTTTACTGTTCTCTATCCTTCCGTTTCATTTCATATGGTGTTTGCCTTTCTTTATAGACTAACTTCTAGGGAGATATATTTGTCGAGTGTGTTCTCTGTGTCCCTGATTCAGTTTTCTGCCCTATCAGTTCTTTCTTCCTGGCTTTGAACACAAATTTAAATGTTGGTATTGCATTTTAGCTTCCTATTAGTGTTTTCTTATCTCATCTTTTTTTATTTCTGTCTACAGTGACATTTTTACCATAGGTTGGTTAGCCTATGTCCTCCCTCATTTCTTTTTGTTTCATAGAATCCATTTGCTTTTATTGTTATTGAGAAATTAGCCACATTCTAGAATTTGAATGTTTCAATAACAAGTCTTCTGTAATGCTGTCAATTTTCTCTGTATCTTCAATGTTGTGTTTTTGTTTCATATATTGACTTTTCCTTAAAATCATATTTTTGTTTATTCAGACTTAAATGAGCACTGTTCTATTTAGGTTTTGGTTTGTCAATACATGTATAGGTGGACTCTTATTTGTCTTCTCACCATATATCTTGTAACTTTTTACATTCTTTTAAAAATCTTAAAGAAACAGGTCAAAGTATAGCCACTACTAAGTTTTCTACTCACAGTTGAATTTTGTGGGTCTGTGCTAAACTGATGAGTGACTTTCTGTCTCTTATCTCTTTTCAAACAACTAATAACAACATTATTACTAGATTATTTAAATTAATGTGAATTATTTTTCCTTGCCAGTAGTGGAGAATTTAAAAAGCCACAAAATCCAATATATCTTTTCCCTCTGGTCCCTCTTAGCTTTTCTTTGTATCATGAGATGCTATGTTTTATAAACAGGATTCTTTATTCCTTTACCCATATTGCCTTAGAAGAATTATAGGGCTAGGATGGATGTAGAAAGAAAAGTTCTGGCAGATTATGAAACAATATAAGGAGATAACTCTGAGACAGGGGCAAGCATTATGGATGTCATGAAATCCTCCAATATCTTTCTGATATGCCTATCTTTTGTCTTACTCCTGTCTATAGAAATATCTCCTGAGTTCTGGCAGGCAACAGACCAAAATTTCTGTTTCTAGTGTTTTAGAACATTTATGCCTCTTTTGGTATTTAATGAGATGTTGGAGATGGAAAAATTGGATAGCACCTAGTTAAGTACGACCTTAACATGAACATTTGAGGAATCTATACAATGTATCAGGAGGTCTACTTGATATAATTTATAAGTGAGTGGTCAGAGAAAGATGTATAAGTCATTCGTAAAGGTAGGGGGATTTGAAAACTTATAAATTTAAACAAGAAGACAGAGGAAACTGTAAAGAACGCCACCTAAATAAAAGAGAAAATTGAGGAAGCAATGAATGAGACGGAGGAGTAGTCAGGTTAATGGAATGAGAAGAAAGTAATGCTCCAAGAATAGTAGAAAAAAATTCTGCAAAGTTACCTCTGTCTAAAAAGATGAAATGCTTGGTAAAGAAGTCAAGAGGGATGAACTCTTGAAAAGATCATTTAATTTGGGCACTGGTATGACATTGATCATCTTTGAAGAGGAACTGTAACTTTCAATAAAGTTGGTTAAATTAATCTTTCTTGAAGAGATAAGTGGAAAAAATTAGTGACGCTCTGGAAGAAATTTAGGTGAATTTCAGTTTTACACATGTCACAGTGAATAATGGATAAGCTAACATCAGTGAGTACAATTTACTTAAATATTAACTGTTCTTATTTACAACAGAATATAATGCTTTCTTCCATGCCAACATTTAAAGAATGTTATTTTAAATAATGGTAATTCATGCCTTAAAAACCTTTAAAATAATTTCACAGTTTAAAATTATCTTAATCATATTAATGTACAAATGATTCATATCAAATTGATAAGTAAAATTTATAGGGGAAATTAAGCAAGAAATACTTTTGGATATTTGCACTATTTTTGATATAAGGTGACCTATAGGTTTTGCTGAATATGCCTAATGACTTCATGAATTTAGTTTTTTATGATTCTTGAAATCTTTATTATTGAGCATGCATATGTACATATATTATATATATATATATATATATATATATATATTGTTGTTGTTGTTGTTGTTGTCGTTAACAGAACACAAAGGAACAAGAAGGGATTTCAGAAGCTATGATAAGCCTTGGCAATTAAATGCAAAGAAGCCGAAAAAGTCAAAAAGTGACCTTGCTGTGTCTAATATTTCTCCACCATCAGCAGAATCCAAATCATGTAAGGAAGTTTATTGTTCAAAAATTACTTAGTATATGCAGGTCTGTTTATTAATGAAGAAAAGGTAAGAATCGAAGCAAAATGTTTTATCTGATATTTCTGGCTGTTAATCCTAATGACTTTCATACTTATTTCAGCATTAACATTGAACTTTATTTATATCTACTCAGTTATATTCTTAATCATGTGTAATTGATTTAGGCCATTTTGAATATACTCTTTTAAGAATGTATATTGCTTGGAATGGGTCCCTTGCCTCTCATGTCCAGTTGCAGCATTGTTTCATATTCAAAGCAACACCCACCCTACATTTAATAAAATACATAAAGGCAAATTAAGTCTTTTAGAGCAGGAACGAGGGAAATTTGTATTCAAAACATGTAACAAAATTTTATAAAATCCTTCACCCATTATTTCCCCGTAGTCCTACTTACTATTTATTACTGAAGGCTCTATATTTATTTCTATTTTTACATTCTCTCTCTATTTCCCTCCCTCCCTTCCTTCTTACTGCACTCCCATAATAAATTCATAACCCTAGAGGCTTGCTAATTTTATTTTATTCTTAAAAATTTGTTTCTTATCTTCACCCAAGGACATGTTCATTGATTTAGAGAGAGGGTAAGGAAGGGAAAGAGGGGGGGGAGAGAGAGAAGAGAGAGAGAGAGAGAGAGAGAGAGAGAGAGAGAGAGAGAGAGAGAGAGAGAGAGAGAGACATTGATTAGTTGCCTCCCATACATGCCCCAACTGGGGACTGAACCTGCAACCAAGGCATGTGCCCTGACTGGGAGTTGAATCCATGACCTGACAGTTTATAGAACGACACACCACACTGACCAAAGCTAGAGGCTTACTAATTTTAAAGAGGTCAGTACTGGATCATATCAACTTGAGGGAAGAATGCTAAAAGGCTGTTCATCCTGCAGAGCCTGTGCTTCTTAAAGGATGCTGCAGGTCATGGAATGTTGCTGATGATCTGGCATCTGATGATATCTCTTTCTGTTCAGGTGACCTACTGCCAAGCTCTGGTTCCACCTGCCTTATTAATTTTAAAGCAAAATTAATAACAAGTGAGTTTTTATAGTATACATAGAGATTATACATGTGACAATAAGAATAGAGGATTCAGAATTATTAATTGGAAATATGTTGTTAAAATATATTAAATTGTTCCTCAAATAATAGAATATCTTTTGAACTTTTACAGTGATAGGTTAAAGATGAGTATTATGATATGTAAAACAACACTACAAAGCACAAGTGACATAAATAAAAAGTCAGTAGATGAGTTAAAATGGGATATCAAAAAATATATATATGATTTATCCTTCCAAAACAAAGGCAGGGAAAGATGGACAGAGAAATAAAGAACAGATTGGAAAAATAGAAACAAATACCAAAATGGTAGGCTTAATTGCAAACATGTCAATAATTATAGTAAATGTAAATGTACCAAACATCTCAATTAAAAAGCAAGAATTTACAGGCTAGATTTAAATATATATATATTGTTTATAAGACACATTTTAAACATAAAGATACAAATAGTTTAAATACTAAACATAAAGAAACCTTAATGGCTATGGTAATACCAGACCGACTAGAATTCAAGATGAAGAATATTACTAGAGATCAAGAGGACCCAATGACAAAGTTCCCAATGACATGGAGGCATACGTTTAAAGAACTAGAGTAAGATATAGACAGATACAGTAAATGGAATGAAAAAAAAATGAGTAAGTATATGAACGTTTTGAACACTATTAACAGCTTTGACACTTTTAAGTCACTCTACTCAATGAAGTTAGAATATATGTAATTCTCAATGACACATGGAATATTTGTCAAGAAGACCAAATGCTGTACAATAAAAAATGATTAAAGTTATATGGAGTATGTTTGCTTCCAAAATTGTACTAAAGTCAAATTAAGCCTAGAAACTTCCCTGCAAATATTTCAGAATTAACATATTTTTGATAATCCATGAGTCAAGAACAAAATCACAAAGGAAATTAGACAACATTGTGAGAAACAAAATATTAAAATTTTCAGAATGAGGCTAAAGTAATGCTTAGTAGGAAATTTATAATTTTAATATTCTGTATTAGAAAAAATAGTATAAAATTGATGATACCAACTTTCACTTTAAGAATATAGAAAATAATGACTTTTAGAAAGCCTACGTTGAGGCCCTGGCTGCTGTGGCTCAGTGGATTGAGTGTCAGCCTGCGAGCCAAGTGTCGCTGGTTCGATTCCCAGTCAGGGCACATTACTAGGTTGCATGTCAGGTCCCCAGTTGGGGGCGTGAGTGAGAGGCAACCACACAGTGGTGTTTCTCTCCCTCTCTTTCTCCTTTCCCCTCTCTCTAAAAATAAAATAAAATAAATAAATAAATAATTTTTTAAAAAGCCTATGTTGAGAAAAAGAAATAAAAATAAAATTGAGATAGATAACAATATAGAAAAATCAATATATCCAGCAGTTGGTTATTTGAAAAGATTAATAAAATAGATAAAAATCTAGCAAGATTGATTTTAAAAAGAGAGAAAACCCAGCTACAAATATCAGGAATGAAAGAGGGAAGAAGACTACAGATTCTGAAGCCATTAAAAGATAATGAGGGGAGGATACTTTGAATAACACTTTGCCAATAAAATTTACAACTTATATTAAAAGTATGAATTCCTTGACAGATAGAAGTTACCAAAACTGATTCAAGAAGAACTAGAAATATTTAAATGTCCTACATCAATTTGAAATTTTTTGAATTTATGATTAAACAGTTTTCCACAAAGCAAACTCCATGCCAAGATGGCTTCACAGGGAAATTCAAACATTTGAAGAGGACATAATACCAGGAGAAGAGCAAATGTTCCAACTCATTTTATGAGGCCTCCATAGTCCTTCTATTAGAACTAGTTTAAAGGACATTACAAGAAAAGAAAATGAGAGGCTAATATCCCTCATCATCAGACATAAAGTATTACCAAATATTAGCTCTTTTATTGGTAAAATCATTTGGGAGAAACAGTACATTTATTTTTAACCCTTAGATAGAAACTTTTGGTGGAGGTCACAGTGAGTCAGAATTTGATTAATATAATAAAGAATTGTTCAAAATTCACCCTGCTCAATGTACTGTAGGCTGGTGTGTGAAGTAGCAAGCTCCTATGGACCAAGGAAGGATGTCATCCATCTACTGTGTCCTTCCATTATTTACCAAAACATCTTTGGAAAGCACCCAATCCATAGTTGATTAAACCATGATCATACTGTAGCCTTGGTTGTCCAAGATTTGGTTTCCTTGATAAATCGGGTGTTACATGTGTGTGTGTGTGTGTGTGTGTGTGTGTGTGTGTGTGTGTGTGTGTGTGAAATAATCACACATTACAAAATACTAAAATAAATTTTTTCTCTGTTCCTCTTGAAAGTTGCTGAGGAAAGTCCTTGAATGCTGTATCAGTTCTCTGTTGCTTTATATATCCTCCTTAAAACTCAATGGCCTAAAAAAAAACACCAATTTACAATTTCTCATGAATCAGTGGATTGACTGCTTTGTTCTTCTGCTGGTCTCACTGGGCTTGCCATGCTGGCACATTCAGTTGCTAGGTCTGCAAGGGCTGCTATGATTTGGCAGCTGATCATGTCTGGCGATTATTTGGGAGTGTTAATTGGGACTTATTTTCTAAAATTTATGCTCTTATTTTGTGAATTTAAAAGGAGAGAACTCTTGATAGCATATGGTAATTTCCAGGAAAATTAGATAATACAGTGATGCAGATTAGAGAAATTGTCCAATGAAGGTTAACAATAGTGCCAAACATTTCTGTGAAGGATGTGGTACAAATATAGTTTTATCTGCTTCCTTTTCTGAGTTTCCCTTCCCTATGCCTGGGCTTATTCCCAGAGGCCCCCTGGGGAATGACCTGTGGGTGACAGCAGTATGCCTGGAAGTCTTTCCTAGAGCCATTTATCACGGTCACTCTGTCCACTCTCCACAACTTCAGCACCAGTGTGTTGATGTTAGCTGACATCGCCACAGAGTCACTTAAACAAAAAAACATAGAGGAAGCAGCTGCACTCTATTTTTAAATTTTATATTTATTTAAATTACAGAAGTAATATTTGCTTATTTTTACAATTAAAAATACAGACATATATTAATAGTCTTTTTTCCTTTAGTCCAATCAAATTCTACTCCCTAAGAAGTAGTTTCTTTTCACATCCTCTGAAATAGGTTGCAATTTTTACATCTTTTTCTTTGTATAAACTAACATAAAATATATGAGTTGACTTGCTTCAAAAAACTGGCTTTAAACCATAAACATAGTAATATTATTTTAGCATTTTGAAATGCATTGTGGACATATCTCCATGCTAACAAGCTTAGATCTAAGTTACACTTTTTAATAAGTGCACACTGTATCATAGTGTGAATATGCCTTAATTTATTTATTCTCCTGTTGAAAGACATTAAATTATTTTCAGGCTTTTGCCACCACAACCTGCTAAAGTAAACAAATCAATATCTTGCACTTCCTGATAAGATAAACAATCTTGTAATTAATACATAAGTGTGGGTGTTTTTATTGCTTTATTATAATTTACCAGACATAAGATTGCTGGATCACAGGGCCAGTGTATTTTTTATTATAATAGATATTGCCACATTACTTTTTAAATAGGTGACAGAAAAGATATTTCAACAGTCTATCTTTCCTATAGTCTTGCCATATAAATATTTTAAATTTTATTTTACTTATTTTTATCAAAACGAAAATATGCATGGCTTAAAAGTAAAGTAGTTAAGTACTATAAGACAACAGTGTTCTTTCTCCTCTGTTCTGCTTCTAATGTGGAACCACTTTGAACTCTTTTAGAAGTTCCTTTTGGTACACAAGTCTAGATATCTAAACATACACACTACTTAACATGGTTCCCCTTTACTTTTTAAATTTGAGGCATCATCTCTTGACCTCCTAAGACGCTGTGCTTCATATCCAGACCACATCTCAGCATCCTAATACAGCCATGCAGATATTTCAAGTGTTGGTTGAATAAATATTCTGCTTTGATATAAGTAAAACTATATCAAGTAGCCTTTTATCACAGTACAGTCATAATATGCCCAACTATTAATATGTTATTAGTTGACTATTAATTAGAATTAATAATTGACTTGTTTTTGTTTGTTTTCTACGTATAAATATCTATCACTAATTCTTAAAGTATTCAACACTCTCAATATGGTCAAACACATCAAGTAATCCCAACTTCTCTCTTATTTTATATTTTATACTTCATTTCATTTGGAAAATGTTAGATCCCTCTCTCTCATTGTCCTCTGTCCTCTTGCTCTGGTCTTGGCTCCTTGATTTGTAGCTGCTTTCTCAGCTGTCTCCCAAGACTGTTCTTCACTGTCATCCTGGGGATCTCTTTTCCTTTTCGTTATGGAGGATTACGTATTCCCACAATCCCAAGTCTTGCCACTTAACATTTTGGTGGAACACTTCCACTAGGAGCTTTCTGGTGAAAAACAAAGTGCTTGCAAGATAAACTTTGAGTCTTTATAAGTATCTTGATTGGGCCTGTAGGTGGGTATAAAATTCTAAGTTGGAAGTAATCTTCAATTGAAATTTTGAAAGAATTTCTCCTATGTCTTCTGTGGAGAAACTTGTTATTGAGAAGTCTGATGGCAATTTGATTTGCTAGTTTAGTCTCCAAAAGCTTTTAAGATCTTTATTGTCACTGTTGTAAAATTTAGTAATAATATACCTCTAATTAACATTCAATGAAATCTTCCCATATAAAAAAGAATATCTTTTTATATTCTTATTACTTTGTCATTAATCCTCCTTGATCGATGCTGTAATACTTACATGGTCTGAAATGTCCCTTTTGGGAGGTACCTCTCTCTTCAGGGACAGGTTTCAGTATTCTCTAGCTTGCTAAATTTGTTTACCACTCATCAATCCATTTTGCATCTTCCAATAAACTATGATGCTATTTCTTGCTTAACAGTGTCTTCTCTTCTTGTTTAATTAATCTTTGACCAAAGAAATAAATAAAAATTCCTTCACCATAACATAATTTTAGTAGGAATTTGGAGTTTGGAGGGAAATGAAGGTAAATACAGTTATATTAAAAGACAGCATGAATGTCTTAGAAATATTTACTAATTGCTGATGAAGTTAGTGATTATCATTAAGCTGCTAAAACAAACAAAATTTATACTTGTATGTTTCCCTTAAATTATAAAAATTATTAGTTTTAAATCAGTACCTCAATTTTCTTTTTCCTATAAACATCATCTCAGTTCCCTTTACTTGTTCACTTAAAACATTTCTTAAAACTCAGCTTTATAACTTCCCCACTGTTTGCTCACAAGAAAACCATTTCCAAGACAAACAATTTTATTCTGTATATTAATCTTAATACAGTCTTTCACATAATTATGAATAGCAAGGTTTTTTTTTATCACTATGTAGCATGCTTCTGAAGTAATCATTTTTTTTAAATGTAGTGCCAAGGTCAGTAAATCATCCTAAGTGGAACTGGCGAACTAAACCAGAAAGCCGTGATTTTGATGAATTGAACCACATCCTTCAAGAGAGCAAGAAGCTGGGAAAAGCCCTTGAGAAGCTCTCTCGAAGTAAGTTCAGTTACTTAATCATCATTCAAATTCCTAACCAATATTAAAGTGGAAACATTCATTAATATTTCCGGTAACCCATTTTTAACATCCTCATTAAAATTTTGTGAGAGGTTGAGGAGTTCTAAGGGCATGACATTGAAACTAAGATTGATCTTGCACATTACACAGAATCATGGGAAGACTGGTTATACAGAATAGGAGGAGCTATAGACTCCCCCACCCTCCATGGTTATTTGATTTTCTCTTTCTACAATGTCTCTGCTGCCAAGGTCAAGTGTACACCTAATGATATCTATTCATTCTTTTCTTTTGAATCCCTTTGTTTTGTGTGATTTTAATTATCAAACATACCTATTGCTTCCATGAGTTTTTAATGTCCCTACATTTCTTAAGGATAGTAACTGGGACAGATTCTTCTCAGAGTCCTTTCAGAGACTGACATAGTACCTTGTAGCATACTTTTTGTAAAAGCAATGATTCTGTAATTCAAGGGCCTTGGGTAGAGGTTTTGCTCTGCCACCTATGATTTACTCTTGGAGCAAACAATGATAAGTAAGTTTTCAGTTTATTACTATGTTATGTTCATGAAAAGAATTTTATCCTATTAATGTGTCAGAGGCTTATATTAATATGTATAAATCTTGATGAGATGCCATAGAAACATTTGTTTATATCAATTAGCTTATGGTAAAATTAGTTTCATTATATACCAGTTTGCTTAAAGTTGCAGAATTTATCAGTGCCGTTAGAAGAAGACTAACTGTATTTCACATTTAGACTGCATTTGAAGTGAATGCCTAAAACATACATCAATTTGGATATCTCAATGCCATGCTAAATTTCAATATATCAGCGTAGATCCTACCTCCATTTTCAAATGTAACCCTTCTTCTGCATGCTCTGTTTCAGACAGTGGTATCATTGCTTACCAACTTACCCAAACTGGAGCCCTTCTGAACTCTTCTCTCTCCTCCTTAACTGTTCAAAATTAATTCTTACCAAATCTTGCTTATCTTCCCCCTAAAATATGTCTTGGGTCTGATTCTCTTCTCCAGCCCTATTAATATTGCCTAGTTCACACTGGCAATGACACTGACCAGATCACTGGCTTATCCACTTAATGTGTTCCATTTCATTCCTCACCCACGTTAGGGAAAACAAGTTCAGTTCCTGTCTTTATTGAGCTTGTTTCTGGCTAGATGGCCATAACCTTATGTTAGGGGAGTCTCATGGCCAAAATCCCATGGCTTCACACAATATAAGTACTTTCTCATTCAGGAATTAGCTTGTGGAGTGAGCCAGTGGTGCAGATTTCTTCCATCTGCTCCTCTGCCATCTTCAGCATGAGACTTGTAGTGGTCCTACCTAAGCAGAAGGAGAGAGCAGAGGATCATGGGGGAGGCTTCGAATACCTGGAGTTGGAAACACAGAGCCTTACATCTGCCCACCTTCCACAGCCAAAAGAAAGGAGGCTGGGAAATGCAGTCTAGCTTGCATGCCCAGGAGGACTATTGACATGGTTTGAGCAGCAAGTAACTGCCTTGCTTGCACTCCTAACTCACTGCCCTCACTGCGGTCAGTGTGATGGATCTGCAGTGAAGACCTGACACTCGCTTGTTACAGCTATTTGATAGCTTCCTAAAATATCGTAGGGGATGCTTCACAACCTGGGCCTTAGTCACGTCTCTGGTATTACCTCCCATGCTTATCAGGCTACTTATGCACCAGCAACACAAGATTTTTTCAGCCCCGTTGATGTTCTTCATTTCATGCGCTTGCTTATGCTGTTCCTTGTACCCTGAAATCTCACCCCACTTCCCTTCACTGCTTCCATTTTTTCCCAAGCGGAATCCTACTGCCCTCTTTAGCCTCAGCTCAAAAACTACTTCCTCCAAGCTGATTTCTCTGTTGCTGTCCTTCTCTGGCCTGAATTTGGTGCCTGTGTTTTTGTGTCTCTATATTTCTCTCTGAACATACTTCTCTGCTATTATTAAAATTTCACTTATCCAATCTCTGGACTTTGAGCTTCTCTGACTCTGGACACCCCAGCATAAAGCACAGTGATTAGTGTGTAACTCAGTCTGGACTTGGGGGGTGAGTGTGAACTCTGGTTTCAATTCTTCTGAGCCCTCTTTTCTGAGACCCCGCCCTTCCTGCAGATCTAAGTGTTCTGCTTCTCTAAGTGTGAGCCTCTGATGTGAGATACATGTGTTGTGTTTATAGATATGATATCTTTGGCTTTTATGGTGGCTTATCTATTGAGAAATCATGCTTAAAAATAAGTAGATAGGTGAGTAAGAAGGTAAATTAATAAATAAACTAAAAGCTAAAGAGCAGCAGTTCCCTATTATGTGACGTTGCTCGATGCAACCCTTTGCTCGATGAGATGCGCTCCCACGGGAGAAGGACTTCCGGTGCTTTCTGAGCCTAATGCTTCTGCTACTTTCGGCAGATTTCTCTAAAATGAGGCAATGATAGGACGAGAATCTTCCGTGCACCCAGCTGTGAGGGGAATAGTGGACAGATATTTGTGTTCCATGACTGATAATAGCAATTTGGACTCAGCCAAGAAAAAAAAAATGACTTTTTGAGTTTATCGGTCAAAACCGTACCCGAAAAGTCTTGTCTGACAAGCAGCCTGAGAAGTTAGAACAGCGATTTTCAAGCTTTTTCACCTCATGCCAACGCATAAACTAATTACTAAAATTCTGTGGCACAGCAAAAAATATATTATTTTGCCAGTTTGACAAAAAATAGGTATAATTTTGATTCATTCACACCGGATGGTTATTGTTGTGTTGGCTGTTGTCATTTAAAAAAAATATAAGACTCTAAGAGGAAAGAGGTTACTGTCAGGTTTTGCATGTTTTAAAAATTCTTGTGGCATACCAGTTGAAAATCGCCGACTTAGAGAATAACAGCCTATGAGTGAAAATTGAAGCTGAGATTGTAGCAATTATTTGTTCAAGAATCTCCACATTCATTTATCTCGTCTCCAGACATTTATGTGCGTGTACAAAGATGGATAATGTATGCACCCAGACCTCAGGTTTACCTTTTGTAGGGGAGGTATTTGTGAAAAGCAGAATGTAGAGACTTGTGAAGAGTGCTTCAGGAAAGCTAAGGGGGCATAGAGGAGCCCCCATGGGGGGCTTAGGGCCACCCTGATGGATGATATACCTGAACAGAGTATAGAAGGATAAAAAGGTAAAGCTGGGGTAAAAGGAGAGAGAGATGTGTCATGGGGAGGGATGTTGCGGGCAGAGAGAGAAGCATGTGTGTAGAAGATATTTCAAAGAAAAGAAAGTTTCTTATTGTTGGTGCATAAAGGATGAAGCTGGTAACAAAGGCAATGAGATGGAGGTCTTGGTAGCAGAGGGTAGAGGCAGGGACATTTATGCTGCAGGGATTGTAGCCTCTTTGAGTACTCTGGCAGGATAAAAATTTCTTTAAGGTCTCAGTTCAGTGTTTAGGAAGATCATGTGTTCTAGCATCAAGAGTCCCACAGTCAAATCCTGGGCTTTTCTCCCTTACAGCGTATTGTAGCAACCCACTCATTACATTGCATATTTTGTGTTTGCCACTGTTCCTGAGTTCCTATAAATATTAAAAATATATCTTAAAATATGATGGCTTTTAAAAGTTAATGAATAGCTGTGAATGTTGCAGCAGGCACTAAGAGAAGTAGTCTGGCTACTCATTGTAAATGGTTCCCACTGGAGCTTCATGCTTCTGTAAAGAAGTGTTTCTTTAAAATTCGTTCAACTGCTTTTACTCAATTTAGGCTTTGATTAAAAGTGAAATAACAAAAAGTGAAAAATACCTTCGGTAATTTGACATTGAAAATAAGGTGCAGAAAGAACTATATACAGTAGAATGGAGATTTATTAAGATAATTATTAGACAAAATCAAAATATGTAAATGTTAAAAATATATAACAGTAGGTATCTGGACAAAATATGTCAGACCAAACACTTGGAACAAATTAGAGGCATAATTCCTTCCCTAAGGCAAGTTTCCCATTTATATAGTTTGAGTTTTATTCTGGGACCCATAATTTTCTAGTATGTCTTCATCTCCATTTTTTCACTGGTAACATTTCTTGGCTCTGTAAACCAGCTTCTGAGAGCTGCTAAAGTTGAGAGTGGCAGAGAATAGATGAGGATCCGAGGAGCTAGCATATGAGTGATGGGCACATTCTATGTGATACAAATTTTGATTATTCAAATGCCTTTGACTCACTTGCTAATTCTTGGCTACAGTCTAGATAGATAAAATATTATTGCTATCTTTATGAATAATGGATTCATAAACTGAGATGTAAAAGAAAGATCAACAGGTAGCTTTCTAAAAATATGAGAAAACTTTTTGCAGGGCCAAGGGCATTAATGTAAAAAGTTAAAAAAATCAAGAGCGCTTCAGACAATGAAATCATGAGTTATATAATTCTGTGTATCTAAGGTTTATGACTTTAGATGAGAAAGATAATTTTTTAAATATATCTACTATCTCCCTCTTTTAAAACAGACTAAGTACTTTAAATATTTATTTTTATACAATATATTTATTTTAATCTTGAATTCATATTGGAAAGGAACCTTTTGTATTAAATGTAAATATAAGCATTTAAAATATAATTTTGGTTTTTATAAACTGGAATAACTATTAATATATTGTAGACTGTGACATAAACCATTTGGTGTTCTATAAAATTCCTACATTATCTTGAAATCTGAGTTATTCCAAGTGACTATAATTTTATATATTTCTAAACCCAAACATTCATAAAAGTGTACTTATTTTAGACCTTTATAAATGTTTGTAATTGCTCGGGAGCTTTGGGATCTCGTACTGATTTCACATATACTCTCATAACTGCAAATCCATTACATCTCAAAGTTCCCACCACACACAGTACTGATGCCGGCCAGCTGCAATGCTATTCCTTCCTGGAGCACTCTCTCCTTGAATTGTTTGAAGAAAATATTAAGTATAGCAAGTCCTTGAGTAATTGTTAAGCTTAGGTCACCCAGAATTCCCAAAGCAGTAACTAGACTCTCTTTTAGTGCAAACACATAAAATTATAAGCTACCAATAACTTTTACCAAAAAAGAATTTTATAGAATATTGCTATAAAGAATGAGTCTCAAATACACCTGTGTTTCTAGTTTAATCTACAAGGGGAAGGATGGTGCCATTTACTGAGGTGATTGATTTATTAGATTAGTGGAGTGGGAGATGGTCTAGAAACTCATAAAGCACCTGCCACAGACATTCTTTGCCTGAGCATGTGAGAGGATATTCACTCTGGCATATTTTCTTGAGACTGTTTCCAGGTTCTTTTTAATGGCCCAGTTCATTCTACCTTGTACTTTATAGACTGCTGAACTTTAGCTTCAACCTTGTTCTTATTTTCTCTGTGTTCCCTTGGACTTTAGACCTTAGGACTTTCCTTGTCTCTTTGCACACCCACAGTGGTGTTTGGCACTGTATTCCCGTGCCCTGTGCCCCAAATCTGATGACTGGCCACACGAACTCCAGGGCCTGGCCACAGTGCTTGTGTTCATCATTAGGTAAAACATCATTCAAAAAAAGGGAGAAGTGGTATGAAGGGAGGGTGACGTGTTTAGCCTGACGTGTTGAGACTGAAATGCCAAGAGGAATTCAGCAACTAGCTCAGAAAGAAGTCTTTGCTGGAGAAAAAGATTTGCTAGTTATCACCATATAGAGAAATAAAGATGTCAGTGGTAGGGGTTAAATAACCAAGGGAAGTATATCAGCTGAAAAGAAAACTCAGCAAAGAACCCTTGGCATTTCAGGAAAGGGCTCCTTTCCAAGAAGAGGATTTCTGTAAGGAGACAAAACGGGAGAATAGAAGAGAGAGGACAGCATTTCAAGGAAGAGAGTGAGCTGAGCAGTGCCTATCATCACAGAGAGATAGATTCAGTGACTAACGTTTTTACATTACTGAGTTACAACAATTTTGGAGAAATGGTAAAAACAGAAATTAAGCTGATATACAGTGAGGAATGTGTGGAAATTGTGGGGAAGAATAATTTATTGGCTTAAGAAGCTGTCAATCTGAGACTGTGGGACAAATTCTTGAAACTCTCTAGTTAGTATCCTCATCTCTAAAATAAAGAAATTAAAATAAATTATCTCTAGCCACCATTCTTCTTTAATATTTTATCACTGTAGGACTCTTAAGTCAATTCATAAGCAAGAACAAAATGTAATGGGCTAAGTTGTACTTGATTGTCTTCATAACGTAAAGACTACATACCTACAAATAACCCTGGCTGGTTTGGCTCAGTGGATTGAGCGTCGGCCTGCGAGCTAAGTGTCGCTGGTTCAACCTTCCAGTCAGGGCACATCAGAGAAGGAAAACTCTGACTCCAAAAAACCTCCGCTGCCTTGCGGCATACCTCTTCAGGGGAAAGGCTAAGGGAGTAAACCCCGACAGAAAATCCGGAGCCGGAGTCCCTAAGGCGGTTTGACGTTGTAGTCAACACCGGCAACTCCTGCGGCGCACCTGAAGCCAAGCTGTATTGACTCCGTCTTTCCCTTGGATCCTTCAGCTGCGAAGAGAGGGGGGGTCTGCTGCATGGGCAACAGCAGACCCTCCATATCACCCTGCCCAGGCTCTGTAGCTTCAGCTTCACTGGAGAGGACACTCCAGCGTCATCAACACGGGAGGAGACAGATACCGTGTCACTCCTGAGTCGGACTGCACAACCATTCTCGGCGGTGCAGATAGACTCTTAAGAAGCTACACCATCGTCTCTCGAGACGGACGGCTGCCAACGACATACCTACAAATATCTTTGTACATCAGCTCTGCATCTAACGAGCTGTATGGTATTTGTTTTATCTTTGTTGCATCATTTACATTATTTCAGCAGTTCCTACTGTCATAGTTGACTTAAATTCCTATTTTGTTTTCATTAGTAGAAAGGATGTATCACATTATTTTGAAGCACTAATAAAAAGAAAAAAATAGAATGGGAAACACACTAGTTTTACAAATAGAGCTTTTGACTTTGTTTTTAACATTAGGTCATTAAAGATTGCTTCTAAAACATTTTTGTAAATCTCTTTTGAATCCTAGGTATTGCAATTTCAGATGAACTTGACAAGGTAAGTTGAACTATACATTTAATAAAAAGAACATATAGAATTTAAGTTTTAATCCACTGTCTACATGAAAAAGTTTTTGAAACAAAAAATGTTCAAATACAATTTATTTGGTGCTATCATTTCAAAACTTTTAATTTTTTATACTTAGATTTTTAAGTATATTTTATTGATTATATTGTTACAGTAGTCCCAATTTTTCCCCTTTGCTCCCCTCTTCCCAGTACCCCACTTCCCTCCAGCAATCCCACCCCACCTTAGTTCATGTCCATGGGTCATGCATGTAAGTTCTTTGGCTTCACCCTTTCCTATATTATTCTTAACTTCCGCTCTGCCTATTTTTACCAACCAATTATGCTTCTTAGTCCCTGCACCATAACCCCATTTCTCCCCCTTCTGCCTCCCAGCTGATGACCCTCCAAATAATCCCCATACCTATGATTCTGTTCCTGTTCTGGTTTGCTTAGTTGGATTTTGTTTTTGTTTTTTAGATTCAGTTACTGATAGTTGTGAGTTTGTTTTCATTTTAGTGTTCATAGTTTTGATCTTCTTTTTCTTAAGTAAGTCCCTTTGACATTTCATATAATGGCGGCTTGGTGATGATGAGCTCCTTTAGTTTCACCTTGTCTGGGAAGCACTTCATCTGCCCTTCCATTCCAAATAATAACTTTGCTGGATAGAGTAATCCTGGTTGCAGGTTGCCTTTCATCACATTGAATACTGCTTGCCAGTCCCTTCCTGCCTGCAAAGTGTCTTCTAAGAAATCAGCAGATGGTCCTATAGGCAGCCCCCTGTAGGCAACTCTCCACTTCTCTCTTGCTGCCCCCAGGACTCTGTCTTTATCTTTCACCTTTGGCATCTCACTCATGATGTGTCCTGGTGTAGTCCCCTCTGGGTCCAGTTCACCTGAGACCCTCCATGCTTTCTGGACCTGTATGTCCATCTCCTTCGAAAAATTTGGGAAGTTTTCCTCATTTTTTCAATTCTTGCTTCCTCATTCTGCACTGGTTGACTGTTTTTTTCTTCCTTATGTTCCAAATCATTGATTTGAACCCCGGTTTCCTTCCCTTCACCATTGGTTTTGTGTGGATTTTCCTTCGTTTCACTTAGCATAGCCTTCACTTCTTCTCTTATGCGTTTACCATACTCAAGCATATCTGTCAAGCCTGTGAGCATCTTTATCACCAATGTTTTGAATTCTGTGTGTTAGGTTGTCTATCTCCTCATCTGTTAGGTTGGATATCTCCTCATCGCTTAGTTCTTCCACTGGGACCTTGATCCGTTCCCCCTTTTGGGCCATACTTCTCTGTCTCCTCATTCTGACAGGCTCCGGTGTTTGTTCACCTCTGCATTCCAAGTAGAGCTCTCACTCCTCTTACATATGGATTCATCAGTACAGGGCGACCCGTTTCACCACATTGTGGCGCTGTATGTGGGGGAAGGCTCCAAGAGGGAACAATGCCACCTACCCAGCACTTGCCCCTTTTCAAGGCACCTCTCCCACCTCCACACCGGATTGGCACCCCTCTAACTTCTGCCCTGGCTGTCATTCCCAGAGTGGGTGGGTTTGCGGACGTTCTAGGACTGTGGGGGCCCTTTAAACAAGTGGACTCTGATGAGACCGGCAGTCTCTGCTTCCTCCCCAACCCCCACTGGTCTGCACAGTCAGAAGAAATGAGGCTTGATTTTCCCCGGTGTTGGGACCGTGAGCTGCTAGGTTTGGTGAGGAGCTGGAAACACTCCCCAGGTGTCCTTCCTGACCATTTAAAACATGTGACTTCGCTTTCTGCTGGCCCACCCCTGCTGCCGCCACTGCCACCACCACACTGCATCCTCTCCACCTCAGCTCCGCCTCTCCTACCTGTCTGGATGAGTATTTCTTCTTTATATCTTTTTTTTGCTGGACTTCCATGTAGTTTGATTTTCTGGAACTTCTGGTTGTTTCTAGTTTTGAGGTAGTTGTATTCCTTCTTAGTTGTGGAGGGAGATGCAGCATGTCTGTCTACGCCTCCATCTTGGCTCATAGTCTTATATGCTTAGATTTTTTTAATGAAAGTTATATGAAATATGTAATATCACTTATTTTTTTGAGTTAAAGGATTTTGAATTTGGTTAGAGAAAATGATTAAAAACTATATTTAAACATAAAATCTGGTGATATTGTATAAAGTATTTGGATTCTGCTTTTATTTCAGTGATGATGACAATGATGATGATGATCTTATTTTCTATAGCTACCCTTGGTAAACCTTACTCAGTATGGATTTTTTTTTAATTTTAAGATGCCAAGGGAATATGATAACACCTTGCGCTAAGAGTGATAGTTGTGAAGGTGGTGAGAAGCATATGATTAGGAATATATTTAGCAGTAGTATTGGTGGAACTTGTTATGGGTTGGATCTGGGAAGTTGTAGAAGAGATCAATCAGTGATGACTCAGGTTTGGGGGATGAGAACCTAAGTGAACTGTGGTGCCATTTACCAAAGTTAGAAAAACTGGTGAAGAGCAAATTTGGCAGGTTGGGGTAGCATCAAGAGTTCTCTTTTGGTTTATTTTGAGTTGTCTGTTAAACATGTTTATATGAGTTCTGGCTCATGAAAAACATCTTATTTAGTGTTATACATTTAGGAATCATTGGGATAAAAGTTGTCTCTTTTTTTTTGTCTCAGGGCCCCTTTATAATCTTAAAAATTATAGAAACTTTGCTTTATGTAGATTATATCTATTAATATTTACTGTGTTAAGAATTAAAACTCATAAAAATTTATATGCATTTACATGCATTTATTTATTTATTTTTAAATGTTTTTTATTGATTATATTGTTACAACAGTTCCAATTTTCTCCCCCTTGCTCCCCTCCACCCAGCACCCCCCTCCCCCAGCAATCCCCCCCAAGTCCATACCCCTGGTTCGTAAAAATTAACTACCCCCCCCTCTCAAATATTAGGACCCTTTGTAATCTTGTAAAGGACAATGGGCGAAGGTCTCAAGCTCCTCTAGCTGCTTCAAGCTGGACATGGTCGTCGTCCTACCTACCCTTGGGTCCAGAAAACCCTAATAAGAGTGGGGGTGTGGAGGGGAGGGTGGCCTTCCCACATGGGGAAGGATCGTGCAGACTCCAGGTCAGTTGGCTGTCTCCGGTCAACGGCATGCTTGGTTTAACAGACTGGTGTCTTTGTTGTGTTCTGGGGGCAACAGATTTGGCGAAAAGGGTTAAAAGACATCATTCAATCCATAACTACTAGATGACAGAAGGCAGGGATTAATTTTTCAATGTTCCATATTAGGAAAAAAAAAAAAAAGGCTTCTTTGTAAGAAGGTGTGCTAGGCACATCTCACCTGTCCAAAACCCCTTTGCCCATTATACTTAGTTTGGGCTGAGGTAAATAGTTTAGGTTTTCCCCCTCTCAGACCTCTGGGCCTTTTCTGTCCAAGCCATTAGGATAGAAAAGAGAAACCCGTTTTAAAGTGAAGCCCACAGACCACCCCATTCTTCCCCAACCCAGCCATTTAGTTCAGCCAAACCGTTGAGTCTCAGGAGGCAGCGCTGCAGAGAGGATTAAGTGAGGCTTATGCGTACAGATAATCACTCAGGTAATGCGATCATAGGCTTATGTCCTTTGAAAACAAAAAACACGTGTTAATTTATGTAACATAACCCACAAACAAGTCTCTAAATCTGTAAGACTGTCTTATTGGGAAGACATCTAGTTGCAAGGCATTTGAAATTCTATTTGCTTGCAACTTGAATATCTTTGATGATATCACAGACATGGTTTAATTTTCAACTGAAACCATATTTTAAATGAGAAGAAACTTTTAAGACGGTTAGTTGCCCTGTTTTATACTCTACTACTGATCATTGTGATTTTCCTTGAATAATAATTTTTCTCCCTAAGGTTACCCTCCTTGTCTTTAAAGGGACTACATTAAGTCCATTTTTAATTTATCCTGTTCGTTTGCATAAACATAACAAGAGCAGCAAATGATCACTTATGATCTTTAGTTCTGCTTTGCTGGAACTTACCCAAGGAATATTTGGGTTGACCTTCAGTCTGTTCTTCAGGGCACAGAAGCTGAGCCACATATCTGGCATTCATCCTTGCCTGTACACACCTGTTTTTTCCAAGTCTTTCTGGTTTTTCCTTGTGCCTTAAGGTCCCTTCTAGCCATCTTTCAGGAAAAAAACCTTCGTTCCTTCCCTGGAAAGATTGCTGTGGACCGCACAACCAACCATGGTACCAGGCCTTTTATCTCACGGGCTTTTATTACCTTTGAAAGTCATTCCCAGTTCCTCAGGGCTTTTTGGTAACAATCTGAGCCCACGTATGTTTCCTTTAGGCTTGACATTCCAGTCAAAGACATGGTCAAAAAAAAAAAAAAAAAGGAACCTCTGTTGACAACTGGTCTTATTAGTTCTATGCAAAGAAACTTATGTCATTACTTACTTGTTTAGAATGCCAAACTCTGGAGAGATCAAATAGGGAGAAAAATATACAACGTGAAGGAAAATCTTTGTCCTAATGTTCACTGAACTGGCATTTCCATTCTTCATATTTTCATTTTTCCCCCACTAAAAAAATTTTTTGTTTGTTTTTCCATTACAGTTGTCTCACTTTTTTAGCCCTCTTGTTTCCCTGCACCCTGTCCCTCCCTTCCCCCACATTTAGTCCCCACTCAGTTGCCCCTGTCTGTGGGTCATTCATATATATATATATATATATATATATATATATTTTTTTTTTTTTTTACTTGACCCTTCCCCTTACACCTTTCTTTTCCTCCCCCCCGCCCCCCTTGTTACTGTTAGTCTACTTCTTGTTTACATACCTCTGGTTCAATTTTGCTCATTTGTTTGTGTTGTTCATTAGTTTCCTGTAATAGGTGACAGCATAAGGTATTTTTCTTTTGTTGCCTGGCTTATTTCACTAAGCATAATTTTCTCTAGTTCCATCCATGTTGTTGCAAATGGTAGAAGTTCCTTCTTTCTTTCTGCTACATAGAATTCCATTGTGTAAATGTACCATAGTTTTTTGATCCACTCATCTACAGATGGGCATTTAGGTTGTTTCCAGCACTTGGCTATTGTAAATAGTGATGCTATGAACATTGGAGTGCATAGGCTCTTTTGAATTGGTGTTTCGGGATTTTTTGGATATAATCCTAGCAATGGAATTGCTGGTTCAAAAGGCAGTTCCATTTTTAGTTTTTTAAGGAAATTCCAAACTGTTTTCCACAGTGGCTGCACCAGTCTGCATTCCCACCAGCAATGCACCAGGGTTCCCGTTTCTCCTCATCCTCTCCAGCACAAGTTGTTTGTTGATTTGTTGATGATTGCCATTCTGACTGGTGTGAGGTGGTATCTCATTGTGGTTTTAATTTGCATCTCTCTGATGGCTAGTGATGTTGAGCATACTTTCATATGTCTATGGGCCCTCTGTATGTCTTCTTTGGAGAAGTGTTTGTTCAGGTCCTTTGCCCATTTTTTAATTGGGTTGTCTGTCTTCTTGGTGTTGAGTCGTATGAGTTCTTTATATATTTTGGAGATCAATCCCTTGTCTGAGATGTCATTGGCGAATATATTTTCCCATATGGTTGGTTTCCTTTGCATCTTGCTGATGTTTTCTTTAGCTGAGCAGAAACTTTTTAGTTTGATGTAGTCCCATTTGTTTATTCTTTCCTTTATTTCCCTTGCCTTAGGAGATATATCAGTGAAAATGTTGCTACGTGGGATATCTGAAATTTTCTTGCCTATTTTTTCCTCTAGGACTTTTATGGTATCACGGCTTACATTTAAATCTTTGATCATGCATTTATTGTTTAAAGCAATGACAAAACTACTACATTAACAGAAATGTTTTTATGAAAAAAAATATTTTATTTTCCAAAATAATGTATTTGTGAGAAAGTTACATTATTTACAGTTTAAAAAAAAATCTCTTCAGTGCCTGGATTAATTAAAAACTGCTGCATTTTCACATCTGCTTCTTCAGTCATTCTGTTGTGATACGTTGTTTTAAGTGGAAAAAGTTGACACAAGATATATGTAGTTGGAAAAGGCTGAAGCACCCAGAAATACCCATCAATATTTGGTGAACATTGATAGAAATATGTTTCTAAAGAGAAAATGTGTTGAATTTGGCTTGTTGGCTAGAGAAATAGATAGAAAGAAAATGGTAGAAAGTATTGTACAAAGTTGAAGTCATATTGTACAATCACGACATTTTAAAATAATAATCTATAATGTAATAGTTACATTATTTTTACAGAAACAATAATTAGCATTTTTGTATTCAAAATAGGAATATACTTTTTGAATTTTAATGAAAGTATTTATGCTAATACAAAAAATTGTTCCCACTCTCATACCTGATTTTCAAGCGGATCAGATTAACCAAAGAAACATGGACTTCCAGACTCACAGTCACTACCTTTGCCTTCCTGGAACTTTGGAGGAGAGGGACAGCCTTCCCCATGACGCCCTCTGGTGACCACATAGCTCACAATTTTGCCTTTTCCTCAGTAAGAAAAAGAATCTCAGGCAGGTACTCAAAATATAAACAGAAAGATTTACTGTTTGTGTTGAGCTGGCACATATGTCTTTAATGTAGTAAAAATAAATGCATATTCTTCCTTTTCATCTTTCATTAGCAATTTTGGGGGTTCACTAAAGATATATTTTTCTTAACCTTTATAATATATTGCCCTGTTACTGTCATTTTATTGATATTGTTTCTTCTGTAACCTTTAAAATTAGTTTATGAATTCTGAAAAAGATAAGCATTTTTAATTCTATTTAAAATGGAGAGATAAAACAAGGCTGATACCATTTTTAAGCCTTTTTATAAAATTGTGGAAATTTTTTCAATTTCTTATTGTTTAGTCACTGTATTATTTTTTATTACTGCTATAACAAATTAAAACAAGGCAATTCATTATCTTATAGTTCTTAGTTTCCCTGTGCTAATGCAGTTATAGGGCTGAATTTCTTCCTGAAGTTCTAGGGGAAACTCATTTTGTTTTGTTTTGTTTTAAATTTTTTGTTTGTTTGTTTTCGCCTTCTGCAGCTTCTAGAGGATGGTTCATTCTTTGGTGCATGGCCCCTTTTCTACATCTTAAAACCAGCAACGTCCCAGCTCTGACTTTAGCCTGGGAAAAGCTTTCCTCTTTTTATGGAACCATGTTAATAGGTAGGGGCCATTCAGCTAATCCAGATAATCTCCCTCCCCCACTTAACATATTTAGCTTCAGTTATGCAGAGTTCCTTTCGCCATGAAATGTACCATATTCACAGATTTAGAAATTAGAATGTGGACATATTTGGAAAGCTATTATTTTACCTATCGGCCATTATACACGTTTAGATGGTATTATCTTTCATATCTACATATGGTATTTTAGACTCCTACCATTTCAATTCATCTTCATAAGACCATATAATAGACATGGCTGGTGCCTCCTAGGGAAGAGTGACCCATCCTTCAGGGAGTATTGGTGCTTGTGGGCTCATCCATCTCCTGAGCATGGAGTCAACCAAGTGGGAACCATCTTGCCCAGAATTGTCTGGGTTGGTCTCAGCCAGGGATTGAAGGAAAAAAGGCTCTGAGGTGTATTCACATGCCAGAGCTTTCTTGGTGAATCAGACTTAAAGTAGACTTTAGCTCAACCTTTCTTTGCCTAGCTTCTTCCCATCTTCTCCTGATTCCTTCATTCTCTTACAGGTTTCACTTAAGAGACACCTGTCCCCAATAAATTAGTTTCTCATCCTCTGGTCCTACAGAACCTACTTAAGACATGCCACTGGTGGAATCTTTCTTAAACCCAATCCTGCTAAAAATTTTTCGATGACTCCCTGATACCTCCCAAATTAAGTCCAAATTTCTTAAGATTAGAATCAATAGTCTCCACTGAAATCTACATCTTATGCTTTGCCGCACTCTTTTTCTTTATCAGAGTCTTTGCTGTGCTCAACAAAGACTAGTGTAAGGCAGCCAGACTCAATACTTCCAGGTCATATTTTTATTTATTTTCACATTTTTGTTCATTGTCATCTCCCTGCTCCCACTCCCAGCTTTTCCATCCTTTAAGCTCCAGCCTCCCCGATCACTTTTGCAGAAAGTGATCCCACCTCCTGTAAGCTCTTAGGGAACACAGAAATCACATCACAAAGGACACTTCTTGTGTAATGACTGAAATTTTTGTTTACTCCTTCAGGAGATAACCTGGTATTCTGGAAAAATCCATAAATAGGCCTTGGATTGAATCTTGGCTCCTGCCATTTACTAGATATTTATAGATGCTGAGCTTCAGTTTCCTTTTCTGTGAAATGTAATGTTTTTAGTAACTATTAAAAATAACATCAATTACTCTCCCAATCAAAAATAACTTCAGATTACTAAAATATCCATAATGTAAAACAATTTAAATAAATATTTGGGAAAACCATTTGAAAGGGTACAGAGCGGAGGAAAAATATGAACCCACTACACAAAAATGCAATTCGACATCATTGTTTTGTTTTTTGGTTTTTTGGGTTTTTTTGGTTTTTCAATTACAGTTGTCCCATTTTCCCCCATTTCTCTCCCCCACCCAACTCACCCCCTCTCCTGCAATCATATCCCTCCCCGTTGTCCATGTCCATGACTCATTTATACACGTTCCTCGACTAAACCCTTCCCTTACTTATCCCCCTTCTCTCCCTCTCCCCTCCCCCCTATTGACTGCTATTCTGCTCTTTGTTCTATTTAGTTCCTTTGTTTGTATTGTTCTTCAGTTTCCTGTATTAGGTGATATCATATGGTATTGTTCTTTCTTTGCCTGGCTTATTTCACTAAGCATAATTCTCTCTAGTTCCATCCATGTTGTCGCAAATGGCAGGAGTACCTTCTTTCTTTCTGCTACATAGTATTCCATTGTGTAAATGTACCACAGTTTTTTGATCCACTCATCTACAGATGGGCACTTAGGTTGTTTCCAGCACTTAGCTATTGTAAACAGTGCTGCAATGAACATAGGGGTGCATAAGTTCTTTTGAATTGGTGTTTCAAGATTCTTCGGGTATAATCCTAATAGTGGAGTTGCTGGTTCAAAAGGCAGTTCCATTTTCAATCTTTTGAGGTAATTCCATATTGTTTTCCATAGTGGCTGCACCAGTCTGCATTCCCACCAACAGTGCAGTAGGGTTCCCGTTTCTGCACATCCTCGCCAGCACTTGTTGCTTGTTGATTTGTTGATAATGGCCATTCTGACTGGTGTAAAATGGTATCTCATTATGGTTTTTATTTGCATCTCCCTGATGGCCAATGATGTTGAGCATTTTTTCATGTGTCTATGGACCTTCTGTATGTCCTCTTCAGAGAAGTGTTTGTTCAGGTCCTTTGCCCATTTTTTAATTGGGTTGTTTGTTTTCTTGATGTTGAGTCGTATCAGCTCTTTATATATTTTGGAAATCAGTGCCCTGTCTGTGATGTCATTGGCAAATATGTTTTCCCGTATGGTTGATTTCCTTTTCATCTTGCTGATGTTTTCTTTTGCTGAGCAGAAACTCTTTAGTTTGATGTAATCCCATTTATTTATTTTTTCCTTTATTTCTCTTGCTTTAGGAGATGTATCCGTGAAGAAATTATTACGTGAGATATCTGATATTTTCTTGCCTATGTTTTCCTCTAGGACTTTTATGGTGTCATGGCTTACATTTAAGTCTTTGATCCATCTTGAGTTTATTCTTATGTGTGGTGTAAGTTGGTGGTCTAGTTTCATTTTTTTCAAGTCCCTATCCAGTTCTCCCAGCACCATTTGTTAAAGAGGCTTTTCTCACTCCATTTTATGTTCCTTCCTCCTTTATCAAATATTAGTTGACCATAGAGGCCTGGGTTTATTTCTGGGCTCTCTATTCTGTTCCACTGATCTGTATGTCTGTTCTTAGGCCAGTACCAGACTGCTTTGATCACAGTGGCTTTGTAGTATTGTTTGATGTCTGGTATCGTGATTCCTCCTGCTGTGTTCTTCTGTCTCAAGATTGCTTTTGCTATTCGGGGTCTTTTTTGGTTCCATATGAACTTTTAGAGTATTTGTTCTAGGTCTGTGAAATATGTCATTGGTATTTTAATAGGGATTGCATAGAATCTGTAAATTGCTTTGGGTAGTATGGCCATTTTGATGATGTTGATTCTTCCCATCCAAGAACATGGTATTTGCTTCCATTTCTTTGTATCTTCCTTAATTTCTTTCTTAAATGTTGCATAATTTTCAGTGTACAGGTCTTTTATCTCTTTGGTTAAGTTTATTCCTAGGTAGTTTATTTTTCTTGTTGCTATAGTAAATGGTATTTTCTTTTTCATCTCTGTCTCTGATATTTTATTGTTGGTGTACAGAAATGCCTTAGATTTCTGTATATTTATCTTGTAGCCTGTTATTTTGCCAAATTCACTTATTATATCGAGTAGTCTTTTAGTGGAGTTTATAGGGTTTTCTAGGTATACTATCATGTCATCTGCATATAGTGATAGTTTTATTTCTTCTTTCCCAATTTGGATGCCTTTTATTTCTTTTTCTTGTCTGATTGCTGTGGCTAGGACTTCCAACACTATGTTGAACAGAAGTGGAGAGAGTGGACAGCCTCGTCTAGTTCCTGATTTCAGGAGGAATATTTTCAGTTTTTGTCCATTGAGTATGATGTTGGCTTCAGGCTTCTCATATATAGCCTTAATTATGTTAAGGTATGCTCCCTCTATTCCCATTTTGCTGAGTGTTTTCATCATAAATGGGTGTTGTACTTTATCAAATGCTTTTTCTGCATCTATTGATATGATCATGTTATTTTTGTCTTTCATTCTGTTTAGGTGATGTATTATATTTATTGATTTGCGAATATTAAACCATCCTTGCATCCCTGGAATGAAGCCCACTTGATCATGATGTATGATCTTTTTAATGTATTGCTGGATCCTGTTTGCCAATATTTTATTGAGGATTTTAGCATCTATGTTCATCAGTGATATTGGGCTGTAGTTTTCTTTCTTTGTTGTGTCTTGACCTGGTTTGGGGATTAGGATTATACTGGCTTCATAGAAAGAGTTTGGGATTTTCCCCTCTTCTTGGATTTTTTGGAACAGTTTGAGGAGGATAGGAGTTAGTTCTTCCCTGAATGTTTTGTAGAATTCGCCTGTGAAGCCGTCCGGTCCAGGGCTTTTGTGTGCAGGGAGATTTTGGATTACTGTTTCAATTTCCTTCTTTGTTATTGATCTGTTGAGACTTTCTACTTCTTCTTGATTTAGTTTTGGAAGGTTGTATGTTTCTAGAAATTTGTCCATTTCTTCTAGATTGTCAAATTTCTTGCCATACAGTTGTTTGTAGTAATTTCTAACTATCATTTGTATTTCTGTAGTATCAGTCGTGATTTCTCCTCTTTCATTTCTGATTTTGTTTATTTGGGTCTTCTCTCTTTTTTTCTTGATGAGCCTGGCTAGAGGCTTGTCGATTTTGTTTATTTTTTTGAAGAACCAGCTCCTAGTTTTGTTGATCTTTTGGATTGTTTGTTTAGTCTCTATGTCATTTAGTTCTGCTCTGATCTTGATGATTTCATTCCTTTTTCTTGCCCTAGGCTTTGTTTGTTGTTGTTGTTCTAGTTCTTGTAGCTTTATGGTTAGGTTTTTTATTTGAGATTCTTCTATCCTTTTCAGATATGCCTGTATTGCTATGAACTTCCCTATCAGGACTGCTTTTGCTGTGTCCCACAGATTTTGAGCTGTTGTGTGCTCATTATCATTAGTTTCTAGAAATTTCTTGATTTCTTTTTTGATGTCACTGTTAATCCATTCATTACTTAATAGCATGTTATTCAATCTCCATGAGTTTGGGTGTCTTTGATTTTTTTCTCTGAGGTTGATTTCTAGTTTCAAGGCATAGTGGTCTGAAAAGATGCTTAATATGATTTCAATTTTCTTGAATTTGTTGAGGCTTGTTTTGTGTCCTATCATGTGGTCTGTCTTTGAAAATTTCTCATGTGCATTTGAAAAGAATGTATATTTTGCTTCTTTGGGGTGGAAAGTTCTATATATATCAGTTAGGTCCATGTGGTTTAGTGTGTTGTTCAATGCCCATATATGCTTGGTGTTTCTTTGCTTGAATGATCTGTCTATTGTTGATAATGGAGTGTTGAAGTCCCCTACTATGAGTGTGTTGTTGTTGATATCCTTCTTGTGGTCTTCTAGTATTTGCTTTATGTATTTGGGTGCTCCTATATTGGGTGCATATATGTTTATCAATGTCATATCTTCTTGATGGATTGTTCCTTTAAGTATTATGAAATGTCCTTCTTTGTCTCTCTTTATTGCCCTTGCTTTGAAATCCATTTTATCTGATATGAGGACTGCTACCCCAGCTTTTTTTTCTGGTCCGTTTGCTTGAAATATTTTTTTATATCCCTTTACTTTCAGTCTGTGTAAATCTTTTGTTATGAGGTGTGTTTCTTGTAGACAGCAAATATGTGGGTCCTGTTTTGTTATCCATTCAGTTACCCTATGTCTTTTAATTGGAGCATTTAATCCATTTACATTTAAGGTTATTATTGTCGTGTATTTATTCATTTCCATTTGTACCTCTGTTCCTCTCCTCTCTTTTTTTTATTTTCCTTCTTTTTCCTTAGAACACTCCCTTTAGCATCTCTTGCAATGTTGGTTTGGTGGAGATGTATTCTTTTAGTCTTCCTTTGTCTGAGAAACCCCTTATTTCCCCTTCTATTTTGAATGAGAGCCTTGCTGGGTAGAGTATTCTTGGTTGTAGGCCTTTGTTTTTCATTGCTTGAAATATTTTTGACCATTCCCTTCTGGCTTGTAATGTTTCTGTTGAGAAATCAGTTGATAGCCTTATCGGAGCTCCCTTGTATGTTATTTGCTGTTTTTCTCTTGCTGCTTTTAGGATTCTCTCTTTGTCTTGAAATGTTGCCATTTTAATTATGATGCGCCTTGGAGTGGGTTTTGGGAGGTTCCTCTTCATTGGAACTCTCTGTGCTTCCTGAACTTGTATAACTTTTTCTGTCATCAGGTTGGGAAAATTTTCTGTCACTATTTCTCCTATCAGTTTTTGAATTCCATGCTCCTTTTCTTCTCCCTCTCTAATTCCGATGATCCTGATATTATTCCTTCTCATGCTATCCTGTAATTCCCTTACATCTTGTTCATATTTTTTCAATCTTTTTTCATTTTGCTGTATTGTCTGGGAGTTTTTCTCTACACTATCTTCTAACTCACTAATCCAATCCTCTGCTTCATTTAGTCTGCTTTTGACTGATTCTACTGTGTTTTTCAGTTCAGAGATTGAATTCTTCAATTCTTCCTGGTTCTTGTTAACAGTTTCTATGTCTATTTTTATGCTGGTGTAGTTCTCTGCAAGTTCCCTGTAATTTTCTTGGAGCTGCTGGTAACTTCATTGGAGGTTGTCATAGTTGATTTTAAGGATGTCGAGTATATTGAGCTTCTTTACCACCATTGTTTTGAATTCCATGTCTGACATTTGGGCTATGTCTATTTCATCTATCTCTCTTTCTGAGGATTCCTCTTTTCTTTTCATTGAGGGGTTATTTTTGCGTCTTACCATGTTGGATTCTTCTTGTTTTTATTTATTTATTTATTTGTTTTTTTGGGGGGGTATGGTCTGCTTTGACTTCCCTCCTTTGTGGTGTGAGATTCTTTATGGGAGATCTGGGAGTTTCAGTGGTGCAGTCTCCTTGATCTCCTGAGCCTAATGTTCTTGGGTTACCCTTTATGTCATTTGTTTATGCTGTCAGGTTATATTTCAGATGTTCTTTGGTAGGATCTTCCTTCTGGCTAGTTGATTCAGAGTCACTCTATCCACTTTGTCTTGAGTTCTTTTGTGGAGATTCTGTTAAAAACATAAACACACAGCCCAGGCAGGAGACCCACACCCTCAAAAAAAAATCCCCCACCCTCTATCCCACTATCGTCAGCCAACAAGCTCATATTAATATAAATGTAAAGATATTAGAGCTTTTATACTATAAGAAGAATAGATAAGAGTTGTTTTTAGGGAAGAAAAATATAATTTTTGATAGAGGGCGTGATAGATTAATAATAGTTGAGACTATGCAAGCCAGTAGGTAATATTTACATTGTTATGTTAATAAAAATAGAAGAAAAGGATGGAAAAATGCATAATATAGTAAGAAAGTGGGATTGTATTGTATTGGGTTTATATAGTAATTATATTCTATTATTTAGAGTGATAGGGGGCTAAACTAGACACACGAACAAATAAACAACAATTAAAGAGAAAGGATGAGAAGGGGAGGTTATATGCAACACATTAGAGATATAGTTTGTTTTTCCTTTCCTTTTTTCTTCCCCTCCTCTCCTCTTCTCCTCTCTCCTTTTTTTTTTTGGAAGGGGAATAAAAAAAAAACCCAACAACAAGAAAAAAGAAAGAAAGAGAGAAAAGAAAGAAGAAAGAAGAAAAAAAGTAAAAAACAAGAAAAAAGAAGAAAGAAAGAAAAGAAAAAAGAAAGAAGAAAGGAAAAAAAAAGGAATGTTTTCACTCAGTTCAGCCTTGGCATGTCGCTTTCTTTTTTTGCGTCCGCAGCTGGTCTAGTGTGGCAGTTCAGAGGTTCTTGTTTCTTGCAGCAATGCCGCGCGCCCGAGGTTGCCGGCACAGCGCGTTCCCTTGCTGCCCACTGGAGCCAGCTGAGGTGTCCTTGTACATGTGCCCCTGCACGCGCAGGCAGCCCAAGAGCCTGCCCCTCGATTACGCCTATTGTTGCCGGGAAGAGGTGGCTCCAAGTTTGCGTTCGCACCGAGGTGTCCCTGCGCGAGTCCCTGCACGCCTGCGAGAGGCTTGAGAACTTGCCCCTCGATTGGCGCGCCTATTGTCCCCGGGCTGAGGTGTTTTTGCACTGGCGTGCCTGTGCCCTTAGTCCTGCTGAGCCGAGCTCTGGGAATTGGTCTCTCTCCTCTTAGGACAGGGCCGCGGACACTTGTGCTCAGTGGAAGTGAGCATCTGTGAGTCGCTGCCGCCCGCTGTTCCCGTGCCGCAGCCGCCCACCTTCCCTCACCCGTCTGGGTGGGCACAAACAGAGCCTGCGCTAGTTGTCTGCTTTCCGGCCTGGGGCCCGGTGCCCACGGGAGCTGGCTAGGGGTGTCTGCCCACGGTCCTCTGCGTGTTCAGTGGGCCCTCCCTGTGCCCGTTGGGGCACTGATCTTATGTCCGTTGAGGAGTGTCTGAGGGGCACCAGGATTCATGGCCCTGCGCACCTGGGCCAGTGAATGAGAGCACTTCCCTATGCGCGCCCCCGCGACCCAAGGGTAGGGTTGGGGAGTGGATGAGCGCGCCTCTGCACCTGTGCTCCTCAAGAACGGCCTACCGTCGGCAGCCGTCCGTCTCGAGAGACGATGGTGTAGCTTCTTAAGAGTCTATCTGCACCGCCGAGAATGGCTGTGCAGTCCGACTCGGGAGTGACACGGTATCTGTCTCCTCCCGTGTTGAATCGACATCTTGCGATGACGCTGGAGTGTCCTCTCCAGTGAAGCTGAAGCTACAGAGCCTGGGCAGGGTGATATGGAGGGTCTGCTGTTGCCCATGCAGCAGACCCCCCCTCTCTTCGCAGCTGAAGGGTCCAAGGGAAAGACGAAGTCAATACAGCTTGGCCTCAGGTGCGCCACAGGAGTTGCCGGTATTGACTCCAACGTCAAACCGCCTTAGGGACTCCGGCTCCGGATTTTCTGACGGGGTTTACTCCCTTAGCCTTTCCCCTGAAGAGGTATGCCTCAAGACAGCGGAGGTTTTTTGGAGTCAGAGTTTTCCTTCTCTGATGTGCCCTGACTGGAAGATCGAACCAGCGACACTTAGCTCGCAGACCGACGCTCAATCCACTGAGCCAAACCAGCCAGGGTGAGAATGGCCTACCACCTCCAAACTTTCCTCCCCTCTCCACCGTCCACTAGATAAAAATATAAAGGAGAATTATGTTCTCACTTGCCCGGCAGCACGCTGTCTCCTGTCCTTCTGCGCCAATGCCACTTGGTCGAGTCCCATCTCTGCCAGCGGGCAGAGATCTGCTCTCCTCCCGACTCCTCTCTGGGGCAGCCTGTGGTCGCCAAAAAGCCTTTGTGTGCTTCCCGCCACAGCTCGGGCAGCCGCCCCAGTCAGGAATCCCATTTCGTCCCTTTTTCCTCCGCTATCCTCACTAAACAGGTTGTTCCCAGATGGATTTTCTCTAATCCAGCAGTGCCTTGGCTCGACTCCTGCCAGTGTCCAGCTGCTCACTGAGATGTTCTGTCTGCAATTAGCCCAAACTGCAGACGGGTCTCGGGAGCCTGAAAGAGCAGCCTACCCCTCACTCCTCCGCCATCTTCGACATCATTGTTTCAATTGAATGACAATTGAACCGTTGTCATTTAATGTCATCATCACCCATAGGATCATAGCAAACCAGTTGTTTACAAGAAGACCAGTTATTTCTGTTCCTGAATCCTAAGGAAAACATCTCCCATTTATTCTCATGAAGTAGATACTGTATAATGTGCCAATAATACCTTATATTCTTATATTTCTATGAACAAAAAGACACGCTAGAGTGAAAAGGCAACTTTTGGAATATGAGAACTATCTTATGAGAGGTTAATATTCAGAATTTATAAAGAACCCCCAACTCAACAACAACAAAGCAAATATCCTGATTATAAATAGGCAAAGGGCTTGAATAGACATTTCTCGAAGATGATACACAAATGGCCAGAGCATGTGAAAAGATGCTCAACATCACTGATCATTAGAGACATGTAAATCAAAACTGCAGTGAGATACCATCTCATACCCATCCAGATGGCTACTATATAAAAACAGACAAACAACAAAACAAAATAATAAGCACCAGTGATGATGTAGAGAAATTGTTTTTTGCATTGCTGATAGGAACGTAAAATGGTGCAGTTACTGTGGAAAAAAGTATGGCAGTTCTTAAAAACATTAAAAGTAAAATTAGAAGATGACCCAGCAGTCCTACTTTTGGGTATATATTCAAAAGATTGAAAGCAAAATCTTCAAGAGATATTTCCATACCGTGTACATTGCATCATTACTCACAGTAGCCAAAAGGTGGAAACAACCCCAGTATGCATTTATAGGTTAGTAAACAAAATGTGATATTCACATCCAATGCAATATTATTCAGTCTTAAGAAGACAAGAAAAAAACCAAAGTAGTTCATCATCACCAAACCATTATTATATGAAATTTTAAAGGAACTTACTTAAGAAAAAGAAGAACAAAACTATGAACAATAAACTGGCAATAAATATGTATCTACCACTAATTGAATAAAAAAACTAAGCAAACAAGAAGATCAGAGACAAGGTACAGAGACGGTTTTGATGGCTGCCAGATGGGAGGGGTATGTGGGGGAATGGGTAAAGAGGTGAGAGGATTAATAAGTACAAATAGGTAGTTACAGCATAGCCATGGGGATGTAAAGTACAGTATAGGAAATGGAATAGCCAAAGAACTTATAAATATGACCCATGGACATGAACAATGGTGTAGAGATTGCCTAAGGGAGGGAGTGGTGCTGGGTGGAGGGGGGCAAAGGGCAAAAAATTGGGACAACTATAATAGCATAATCAATAAAATATAATTTAAAAAAAGAAAGGAAATCTGTCACATGCTACAATGTGGATGAACCTTGAAGACATTATGCTAAGTAAAATAAGCCAGCCAAAGAAAGATATGTACTGTCTTATTCCATTTATATGAGGTGTCCAAAGTAGTCAAATTCATAGAAACAAAGTAAAATGATGGTCCCTAGGGACTGGTGTGGGGAGAGGAGTTTATGGGTATAGGGTTTCACTTTTGCCAGATGAAAGAGGTCTGCTCAACATTGGCTTTGCACAGAGATTGGGTGCATAGCAGTGTGAATGCACTTAATGTTACCAAACTGCATACTTAAAAATGGCTAAGATGGTAAGTTTTAAGTTACATTTTCTGATCACAACTAAAAATACATATTCTTGTAGTAGATAAGATTATTGGTTTCATAGGAGTGCTTTGGATAATTTCTACTGACCTAGGCAGATGTCATAAAGCAAAAGCAACGTTCAGTCAGAACAGTTCAGAATAATGAGTAGTAGGACAGGGCTCTGTGATATTTGGCTTAAGTAAAAGATACATAGTACAGCATTTAGAGTTATGGATGGTCTACATATATTTTAAACAACTCAGCAGACTATGATGATTCAGGGAGGTTAATAAACTTTCCAGAAGTTATATAAAGAGAAAGTAGAAGTGAAACACAGACCCAAGCAAATTCACTCCAGAGCCCATGCTCCTAACAATTATACCACATACATGATCTAGGTACTATTTTTCACCGGTGTAATGAATGGAAAAATAAGAGCTCATAGTTTCATAAGTTCCTCTTTCCCACAGTAAATGGAGGAACTGGAATTCAAACCTAGACAATCTAGAGTCCTTATTCTCAACCTCTCCCTAGTGGATTATGCCAACACACTTCCTGTTATAGTGCCTGGTGCAGAATAATCACTCAATTAACGATTGCTAATTTATTAGAAACTCTGAGTTCACAGTGCCCACTAAACCTGCACTAAGTCTTTGGTAAATGATGAGTAAATAGCTAGAACTAAAATAATTGTATTTTTCTAATTCAGTTGTTCTACCTTTGATGACCTTTTACCATTTTTCTCACTGTCAAGGTATTTTCTGTGGGTTCTGTTATTAAGAGTTTTAACTTGTTCTAATATGATGGTAACCTAGAAAGTGACTTAGACAGGTAGTGCTCATGCTCACAGTGTTTCAGTGTGGAAGTTGAATGTATAAGAAACCATGGAAAAGGCTAACGGGACAGGTAATGAGAGATGTATTTATGTAGTGTGACAGGTACTGTGCCAAGTGCTTTAAGCACACTTTCTCATGAACATCACAGGAGTCCTGTGAGAAAGCTCTTATAATGTCCATTTTACACACAGGACAGTTGAAGCCCCACAAAGTGTAGAATGTTGTGCAAACTTACAGGGATAGATAATATACTGCGGAACTCAGGTTTGAGTACAAATTTAACTCCAGAGTCCATCTTCTTAACCACTATCTTATCTTGCCTCACTGAAAAGCTAAGAATCTCAAAGAGAGCCTATTTGATATTATTTCAGATTGACTAAATGTGCAACATTTAAATCTGGTGCAGATGTTATGTGCCATGGACTTTGTAGCCATGTCATGGTTGCCTTGCTAAATATACCAGTGAAGGGCTGAAATATTAATGCCTTCAGAGTAAGGCGATTTTTTTCACTGATAGATTTGTTTTGCTAGTCAGTTTTCATTTCTTCCCAGGAAAACTATCTGGATTTTTTTAGGGGGAGTCACTGTTTGGAGAATGGATTTTTTATATCCAGTAGAATGTATTGAAATCATTATGATCCTTTTTTCTTGCTTCTGTGTTGCAGAACCTCTTGCCCACCCACATGTGACTCACATGTGACCTGCATGTGCATTACATGATTTTTTTGGCAGTAGAGGAAAATCTGTAAAACTGCTTTATGTGTTATGTTGGTTGTAATGTTGATTTATAACAGGTGACAGTCCTAATTATTAAGGAAGACAGCCAGTAAAGTAAGATTGTTGTCCATGTTTTGTCTTAATGAACTTAGAAAAATGACAAGGAAAAACATTTGTAGTTTGCATCACAGACAAACTCAATAATCCTAATTATAGGGTACTTCTAAAAATAGGTAATGAAAGACCTACAGTCTACTGACATGTGCATATGAGCACATCGCTCACAGAAAACAAAAAGCAAAATGCTTCTTTACTACATGAAAAGATGCTCAGCCTTGTTCAAAATAAGAGAAATGCAATTAAACACCACTTCTCACCTACCACATTTACAAAAATCCCCAAGTTTATTAAAATACTCTGTTGGTGAGTCTGCTGATTGGAAGGCAAAATGGTGCAAACACTATGGAGAGAAAAATTTAATATCATCTGTAAAATTAAGTGCAAGTATTATTTGATCATTTAATCCTGCTTCTATCAGTCTATTTCAAGGACAGATTGGCAAAAATAGGAAAAGATCTATGCATGTTACTATACATTTGAATGGCAAAAAACTAACCAAATACATGTTCTTTAAAAGAATACTGAATAAATTATAGCTCATCCACATAATAGAGACTACAGAGTGATCCCCAAGATATATTGTTAAATGAGTCAAGAAAAAATATGTTTATAGTGTACTCCTACTTAACTAAGTACAATGGAATATAGATACAAATTTGCATACATTAAAGTAAAAACAACAATAACAAAACCTGTCATACTGTAATGCACACTAACAATTTTTTTTTTAAAGTTACATAAGGGAGAAGGAAGAGTACAGAGAGTAGAGGATAGGAATAGAAACATGACTTCTTGGAACTTCGAATATTTGACTTTGGAACCATTTAAATAGTTTATGTAATTTTAAAACAAAGTTAAGTTTTACAACAGTAACTTCTGTAATTGAAAGCAAAATGAAACAAATGAGCGCAACTGTATTCCTGAAAAAAATACACTGAGAGAATTATTTTAAGTCATTATAAACACAGTGATTTGATTGTCGTCTAGTGGGATATACCCCAGGGACAGAGAGAACAGCAGCCCATTCTTAAACTGTTTTTAGTAATTGTGTTGTTAATGATAGTGCAGATATTATTATAAAGACTCTTGTGTATGCTTTGTGTGATATAGCAAGGAAGTGATTATGTTACTGTCCTTAGAATCAGAATTTTTCACATAAATGAATAGAAGTACATATAAGATCAATAAATTTAAGTAAAAATTATATAATACTGTTTGGAAATATCATTAAGAAATTATAACATCTTTCATTTGAAAAAAACAAACTAACACTCTACTGACAGTGAGTAAAATTAGAGCCCAATATTATTTTCTAACTATCATTCTCTATTAAAAGAAATGAGAGCTTTTGGAGAGCAGGCCAGATAGTACAGGTTGAGTCTGATATGTCTTTTAGTGCCAGAAAGTAAAGATACTACCAAAGAATGATGGAATATGTCAAAAGGACATAGGAGCCTGCTTGTAGGAGCTCCTACTGAGAATAGTAAAACCTAAAAATAAATGATAACATGTCATAGTCCATTGAATAAAATCATAATTCATAAATCCATACTGATATATCATAACACACATGTACAACACACATATACCTACATACATATATAAAGGGAGGTGAAGAAGAAGCTCTTTCTCACAGTAAAGTACCAATAAATTAGAAAATTTGGTGGAATTACAAAATCACAAATTGGCAACCATCATAGTAATTGATGCAGGCAAGGGTCAGCAAAGGATATTAAAATTAGTGGGTGAAATTTTGGTGTACAGGTTATCTACATAGTCTCAAAGTTACTTCCCAGAACATACTTACTAATTAACAAGAGAAACAGCAACTTTACAATGGTGAATCCTGGAAGACTCTTCCTTAACCAAGCGGTCAAGATTAATGTCACTAGTGATAGGACAAATCAATATCATGTGCCTTCTGATATGAAAAGAATGCATCTCATCTGAGTTATTGTTGACAAAGTGCATGATTTGAATATAATCCTGAGGGAAACAGTCCATAAACACCAGGTATAGGTCTGTCTAAAAAATAACTGGACCTTATTTGTATAAAAACATGAAGGTCATAAATGTTGAAGAAAGACTAAAAACTATTCCACATTAAAGGAGATTAAAAAAATTATAATTGAGTGCCAAATGTGATTCATGATTTTCTTTTGCCATGAGCAACATTATTCAAATAATTGATATATTAGTCTTTTGTCAATGTTAATTTTTTGTTATGAGACTTATACTACGGGCATAAAAGACAATGTCCTTCTTTATAGGAAATAGATTCTGAAGTGTTCAGGGGTAAAAAAATATCATATATACAACTTACCTTCAAATGGTTCTAGGAAAAATTTAATTATATGTTAGAGAAGGGGAAAATGATAAAGCAAAATGTCAACCAACAATGTTGACATTATCACATTAACAACTACTAAGTAAATCTAAATAAAGGGTATATAGGAGTTTGGTTGTTTTTGTTGTTCAACTTTTCTGTAAGTCTGAATTATGCCAAAACAAAATATTTAAAATATTTAAATTTATTTTTTAGATGTGTCCACTATTACAAACCCAATAACAATTAGTACCCCTAGTCCAGGTTCTAGTCTTAAAATATATTTCTACTAAAAGAAATCAAAGTTTTTTAAAACAGTAGTTTCTTCCAGTCTGGAGCAGTGTACCGAATGAGCCTAAAATATCTTGTTATGCCAGAGGGTGAGAACACTAAGAAAGACCACTAGAATTATGGCAAAATAACTCAGGAACCAACTTAAATAGTCTCCCACTGGAAAGAGTGAGAAAATTTGAACATGAATATGACTAATACCTGTAATGCAGTGAATTATATCTAATATTTTAGCATCTATGTGTTCATCTAAGATAAATTAATAATCTTTAGACAAGGGAGGGGGCCAAAGTTATTTTCAAAACTGGTAAAGAATAAAACATTTAATCTGCCTTTTCTATACAAATTTTACTTCAGGGTAACCCACTATTTGATGACAGAAAGCTTCTCTTTACAGAAGTATTTAAACAAATAAATGAATGTGGAATTATAAAATTAGACTATTACCACTTGACAATTCCCACTGATTTAATGGATCTAAGGAATATTTACCAATGCTGCCAGCATCACTAAAGAATCCTCCATGAGACAATATATTCCTCCAGATGAAACTCTATCCATTCTCTCTGAAGCAGGATTTGCAAAAACACAAAACAACAATGACAAAGCTTCATTCAAATCTAACTACTAATTTACAGAAATTACAAGGGGCAAAGGAACATTTCAAACCACATCACAGGGGTGAAAAGGGAAAAATCCGGGCTGTGGGAAACTCACAGGACAAACTACTTGAGTTTTTGAATAACAACAGCAACAACAAAATTATAAGAGAAAAAAAGGAGACAAGGAGGGGGACCTACAGATTACAAAGGGACATAAAAGACTGCTAACCAGTCAAAATGCATGCAGCCTTGCTTAGAGCCCAACTTGTGTAAGCAAACTGAGATAATCAGGGAAATTTGAAAACTAGTTAGGTATTTATTGGTATTAAAGAATTATTAATTTATTATTAAGTATGATAGTTATTGTAATTGTCTATAAAAATCACTCTTTTTAGAGATACATCTTGGACTGTTTACAAATGATACGATATAGTGATTGGGATTTGATTTGAAATGATCTGGGCAGGGAAGGGGGTATGTGGAAGGGATGTAGGTTAAGGACGGAGTTTACCCATGAGTTGATAATTGACTAAAACGTGGGTAGAAAGGTATTTATTCTATGATTCTTTTTACTTCTATATTTACATGAAAATTTCCACTAAAAGAGTAAAATGTTTTAGATCATGGGTAGCAGGGTGTAGAAGACAGCAGAGAAGACAAGGAGGGTTAGTGTTGGATACCTCTTTAGGCTCGAGGTATGCTAGGCATTTTCTGATATGTTATTAAATTTAGTTCCTGCACCAGTCCAGTGAAGTGGTTATGCTTTTTCAGTTTGATGAATGAGGACACTAATGCTACAGTAATTTAATGATTTTTTTTTCATTATCTCAAAACTAGTACTTGGTAGACCTGAAATAAATATTCCCAGGCTAACCCTTTATTCCCTTGCTTTTTCTTTGGTGTTTTCACACACATGCCAAATATAATTCATCTATAAAAATAAGGAAATTCTACCATTTGTAACAACATGGATGTAACCTGAGGTCATTGTGCTAAACAATGTAAATCCTAATTATTCTTTCGAAATGTATAAATTCATTTTGCCCTTCTAAGACTAGAGGCCTCCAGATATTGAGGTTCTTAAACAAGTATACTTAAATTTAATAGAAAAGTGTTTCCAGTCAAAATTTATTTCAAAGTGCACAGGTTTGTTTAGTATTTATTACCAGCAGGAAACTGATCTATCCAAGGAGTTGCCTTAGACCGGGCCTCGCAGACAGGGGAGCCCAACCCCCACCAGCAGAATTACAGATCAGTGAGGTCAGGTTCAGGAGCCCCCTGCTGGGTGAATTTCCTCAGGGGAAAGAAGAAAAAGTTCGGAAAGGGCGCTTTCTGCCAGACTCTGTGAGCTGAACTGTTCCTCAGGCTGATATCCACTGAAACCAGCAGAGCAGTGCTTAGAGACAGGCACTACAAGCAGTGTTCAGGACCCCACCCAGCCCTCGCACCTGGACAGAGCTGCTCTCTGCACCAAGCAGGAGAGAGATGCCCCCTTTACACAGATTGGCCCCTCACAGGAAATTCACCAGAAACCAACCATACATTATTGGAAAGAATCTGGGACAGACTAAGACCTGTAGTAATGGTGCAGTTAAACACTCCCACCATCTTCCCTGGAGACTGAACACCCAGATTCCCACCTCCCCAGTTGCACCAAAGGTCTCCTCTGGAGGCAGATGGAGAAGCTACCTGGGCTGGGAATTGATGGAAAGCCAGCCGAGCAGAACAGTGTGGTTCAGCCAAATCTGATGGAGACAGCCACAGACTGTGGATCACCTGTAGTCTCAAACAGGCTGCCTAGGGCCAGACTAGGACACCATCTGACATTACCAGGGGTGGATACAGAAAAAGAAGACAGTGGTAAACACTGTATTCAACTAAGACAAATTCCACTGTCATCATCTTCGTGATTTGTGTTATTTCCTCTCCTGCATGGCTTTTTAACATTCATTTCTTTTCCTTCGAGTTTGTGCTTATTATTTCACTAGTTTTTATGTTAATTTATTTCAAATCTCATATTTTGCTTCTCCCTTCTCTTATACCATTTCATCTTCTTCCCTCTTCCTCTTATTTTTTGTTTTAAATTTTATTTTTTCTCTTGCTACAACTTGTTTCTATTCCACACTTACATTTCAACCCCTTCCAGCCTCTCAAAACCTTTTTTTTTTTTGTCAGTAGTCATCTCACATTATTTTTCCTGTTCTTAAAATGCACTTATTCTCTCTCCACATTTATCAGTTTTTGCTCATTGGTAGACATGGTGATTTTTGTTGCATTTCTTCAATTTTATTTCTAGATCTTCACTATTTTTGTGTTTCAAATCTCAAAATTTACCATTCCTCCCTCCTACTCCATTTTGCCTTCCTCATACCTTTTTTTTTTTTTTAATTTGAATTTTTCCCTGTCTCAACCTGGTTTTCATTCCTCACTCTTAGTATTCGTTCTCCCTCTATCCTCTCAAAATCACCTTTCTTCCTTCTAGACATCTCATAAGCCTTTCTTTTTTTTTCTTTCTGTCTTTCTTTTTCTTTCTTTATCCCTTCCTTCCTTCCTTTCTTCTCTCCCTCCTTTCTTCCATCCTTCCTTTATTCTTATTCCCATTGCATCTATATTAATCTTTGCTCATTTGTTGTTGATATTGCTGTGGTGGATCTTTTTCTCCAATATGGTTCCTATATTTTCACTGTATTTTAAAATGTTTTTGTTTAAATCTCATACTATACTCTTCCTTTTTCTTATTCCATTTCGCCTTATTTCCTCCCATTTTTATTTATGATGTAAATTTTATTTTCTTTCTTTGCCTTGTTTCCATTCCCTACTATTATTATCTCTCCTCCCTTTACCCTCTCAAAATTATTTTTCTTTCAGTTAGTCATCTCATATTCATTTTTTTATTTCTTATAAGAGTCTTAATAGTTTTACACCTTTATTAATATTTGTTCATTTGATGTTAATAGTGTGATTGTGGGTGGGGGTTATTTTTGCGGGTCTAGGTTGGTTTCCTGGGTTGTTTGGTTTTGTTCTGCCAGCACCTATATCATAGCAGACGTGGTGGGTGGAGTGACTCTCAATCAGCCAGCCAGAGGGGAGGACCCACCAAAGAACGACCCAACAACAAACAAAACCCAATTACTATCATAGAACCCACATGAATGGCAAAAAGGACATCCACAGATCATCTAGTTCAGGAAATCAAGGAAACTGCGCCACTGAGTCCCACAGGTCCCCTACCACAGAAGGTCACACCACAAAGACAGGGAGTCAAAGCAGATCATTCTAATACACAGAAACAAACAAGAGAAGTCACCTCAAATGGAGAGACAAAGAAACAACCCCCAATAAAAAGGAAAGGAGGACTTCCCAGCAGGAATGCTAAAAGAATTGAGGCAAGTAAACTGTCAGATGTTGAGTTTGAAATAATGGTGATAAGGATGTTCAAGGAGCTCAGTGAGAACTACAAGGAACTCTATGGAAGCTACAAGGAACTTACTGGAAACTGCACCAGAATGAAAAATGGCATAGATACTTTCAATAAGAGCCAGGAGGAAATGAAAAATACAATATCTGAAGTGAACAATACATTAGAAGGAATTAAAATCAGGCTAGGTAAAACAGAGGGTCAAATCAGTGAGCTAGAGGACAAGGTAGAAAAAAATGTCCCAAACAGCAACAAAATGAAAAAAACTCAAAAAAAAAAAAAATGAAGAGGGTTTAAGAGAGATGTCAGACATGAAATGTGATAATATTCATTTCATATGGATACCAGAAAGAGAAGGAGATGAACAAGGGATATAAAACTTGTTTGAAAAGTAATGACAGAAAACTTTCCAAACTTGATGAAGGAAAAATTCATGCAAGTCTAAGAAGCACAGAGTGTCCCAATCAATATGAACCCAAAGAGGCCCACCCCAAGACACATCATAATTAATATGGCAAAATTTAAAGAAAAAGAGAGAATCTTAATGGCAGCAGAGGAGAAACGGTGAGTAACATACAACAGAGCTCCAATAAAGATATCAGCCAATTTCTCAACAGAAACACTACAGGCCAGAAGGGCATGGCAAGAAGTATTCCAAATAATGAAAAACAAAGGCCTGCAACCAATACTACTCTACCTAGTAAGGTTTTCATTTAAAATGGAAGGTGAAATAAAGAGTTTCCTAGACAAAAATGGCTAAAATAATACATCAACACCTAATGAGCATTGCAAGAGATACTAAAGGGACCGCTTTAAGAAGATGAAGTAAAAGGAAGAGAGAGAAAGAGAAGAACACATGTACAAACAGAAAAAAATTACAATTAATAAGTACCTATCAATAATAACCTTAATGTAAATGGATTAAATACTCCAATTAAAATACATGATAGCTGAACAGATGAGAAAATGTGACCCACATATATGCTGTCTACAACAGATCCATCTCAAAACAAAAGATCTATACAGACTGAAAGTGAAGGAATGAAAAACAAAAAAAATTCCAAGCAAACAAACAGGGAAGAAAAGCTGAGGTAGCAATACTTATATCAGACAATATAGATTTTAAAACAAAAGCCATAAAAAGAGACAAAGAAAGACACTACGTAATCCTTAAGGAAGTAATCCGTCAAGAAGATATAACCCTTGTAAACATACATGCACCCAACATAGTAGCACCTAAGTATATAAGGAAAATCTGGGAGAACTTCAAGAAAGATGTTGACAGCAATAAACTTATCAAAGGGGAATTTAAAACCCCATTGTCAACATTTGATAGATGTTCCAAGCAAAGAACCAACAAGGATATAATGGCATTGAACAACACTCTATTTCAAATGAAATTAATTGATATATACAGAACCTTTCACCCCCAAAAAGCAAAATATACATTCCTTTCAAATGTACATGGAATAGTTTCAAAAATAGACCATGTGGTAAGACACGAAAAAGCCTCAACAAAATCAAAAATACTGAAATCATATCAAGCATCTTTTCGGATCACAATGGCTTGAAATTAGAAACCAACCTCAAGGGAAAAACTCAAAAACATTCAAATATATGGGACTGAATAACACACTATTAAACAATGAATGGGTTAACAATGAGGTCAAGGAAGATATCAAAAACTTTCTGGAAATAAATGAAAATGAACACACAACAGCCCAAATACATATGGGACACAGCAAAGGCAGTCCTGAGAGGGAAGTTCATAACAATACAGGCCTACCTAAAAAAGATAGAAAAATCTCAAATAAACAACCTAACCCTACATGTATAAGAACTAGAGGAACAACAACCCAGAGTGAGTAGAAGGAAGGAAATAATCAAGATCAGAACTAGGCTACCAACTCACCATACACCAGAATAAACTTAAGAAGGATTAAACTTAAATATAACTCATAAGACCATATAAGTCCTAGAGGAAAACATAGACAGGAGAATTTCAGATATCCCATGTAGCCATACTTTTGCTGCTATATCTCCTAGGGCAAGGGAAATAAAGGAAAAAATAAACAAATTAAAACAAATTAAAAAGCTTCTGCATGGCTAAAGAAAACATCATAAAATAAAAAATAAACATCATCAAATAAAAAAGGGTCCAATTGTATGGGAAAACATTTTTGCCAATGATACCTCAGATAAGGGTTTGATCTCCAAAATATATAAAGAACTCATACAACTGAACACCAGGAGGACATACAATCCAATTAAAAAAATGGGTAAAGGACCTGAACAGACACTTCTCCGAGGGGGACATACAGAGGGCCATAGGCATATGAAAGGATACTCAGCATCACTAGCCATCAGAGAGATGCAAATTAAAACCACAAGGAGATAACACCTCACAAGGTCATAATGGCCATCATTAACAAATCTACAAACAAGTGCTGGCAAGGATGTGGAGAAAAGGGGGCTGGGGGATAAGGGTGAAAAGAAGGGGAAGGAACTAATCAAGGAATATTCATGGATGACCCATGGACCTGGACGACAGGGTAGAGATTGACTGTGGGAGTTGGGGCATTGGAGGGCAGGGAGAGCAAAGGGAGAAATGTTGGGACACTCTAATAAAACAATAAAATATTTAATTAAAAAATAAAAGGGCAGATATTTTAAAAAGCTTTGTGCAGTCCAAAAAATAAACATAGTCAAACCACATTTTTCTTCATCTGTAAAATACCCACCACCTACTTCCTCTGACCTTGCCTGCAGTTCTTCATATTACTTTGCCTGTCAGCGATTTCTCATTATATTTCTGTTGCCTGCTGAAGTTAAACAGGCTGCATATCAAACTGTTTATCTTTCTCTCTGTGCTCTGTGTTCCAACAGCAGGGGCATCTCTCATTTATTTCACTTCAAATAAGCAACCAAGGAGGGGTTGTTTTTTTGTTTTTGTTTTTTTTTGTTTTTGTTTTGTTTTTATTCTCTGCAGTTCTCAACTTTTGATCATACTCAACACTAAATCCTATTTTCCTTCTCATTTATGATGTCAGAACCTATCTCGTTATAATGGTCAGTCTCTTTGTGCCCATTGTTAAATGTTGAGCCTATGTAAGACAAATCTCTAAGCCTGATTCTGCCCCATGACATAAATGAAAATAGTAACATTGAATTAATTATCCAACCTTTGAAATATACTATCTATAAAAAAAAAACTTTATGAGATTGGACTTGGAGCTGGAGGCAATATCTGGATGGATCTTTGAGTCACTCCCCCTTGGAAGTTAAGTTAAGAACAGAACTGAACCAAAGGTAGAAAAAACCCTCCAGAGGAGAGCCACAAAATAGATTCAAGTTAGAAACTACAACCCAAGGTAAAACATCAAAGAATAATGAATTCCACTTGCACAGCCAAAGCTAAGGCATAACTCAATAAAAACTCACTAACTTTCAAGAGTTAATTATGCAGAAACATTTACTAGGAATCAAAATTTCAAATTAAAAAACTAAACTGGTATAGTTTTCATCATTAAAAAAAACTTTATGAATTAAACCTGCCTCATCAATTCTCTGCTCCATTTCTCTGTCCATATTTACAACTAAGCGTCTAGTCTTATCTCACTGGCCCATTCCTGTAGTTCAGTTTACCGTGTTTTTCCCTGATATATTGCACATAGAGAAGTGGTTTGAATACAGTTCACGTCATTAAATAAATGGTCTAGCACAGGTACAGAATTCTATGGCTTAATTGTGCTACTCTAGTATAGTAATTCAGCTAGCACAATAGGTTTTGTAATTCCCATCATTCCATTTTACAGTTGGAAAAAATGAAATTCAGAGAACAAGTAACATTTCAAAGACACACAGGCTAAAACTGATTCTAAAGCTAGTTTATCGATTTTTTTTAATCCTAAAACATGTCTGTCTCAATTTGCTCTCAGAACAAAATTTAGGTTTAAAATTTAACAATATTGCTGTTAATTTTAATTATTATACTTCAAATGATATTAACTAGTGGCAGATGAATATGCCTTTCTAGATATTACAAAACATTAACTTGATTGCATGATTTCACAGCTGAAAGCCGTTATAGTGCTTTGCTTTTCTGACTCTGGGAACATAAATATGGAAGGAATTCAGATTAGCTGCTAAGTTTTGCCAATACTATTACTAAAATATTTCCTATATTTTTCATTGTGGGCTGGGAGTTAATAATAAGATATCCATTTACTCTTTGTTGCTTGTTATCTCTTGGATAAAAGTTGATCAAATATGGTATTGGCATATTAATTAATATTACATTGTATATATGTTATAATACTGTGTCTATATTATGTTGTTTTATTTGTATTTTATTTTTTGAGAATTGTAAAGAGTCAGAAGACCAGGTCTAAATTTTTAAGGAATTGATCAAGACTTTTGTAATGGTAAAAATTATAGCTAAACATAAATTAAGCAAAGCCTGTGCTCCTCAGATCAATATATTTTAAATTACATATTTTTTCATTATAAGACTAATGTATATTTATCATAGAATATGGAAAGGCCATGGAAATGCCAGAAAAAGAAATTAAAATTAACCTGTAGTTCCTGCATTCAGATAAAACTATTAAATTTTATTCTTACAATTGTTTTCCCCAACAAATCAAGCAGCATCTGGCACATAATAGGTCTTAATAAATATAAGAAAGTGAATAAATTAATAGATTCATGTATGAATGAGGGATATATATCCATATGAATTTTTAAAGGAAATTAGATAATAAAATAGGTATTTTTTAACCTACCCTTTTCCACTTAGCAAGATAGTTCTAGTAATTTTATGTATTCAGTATTCTCATATCATTTTAAATGATTAAATAACAAATACTGAAAATATCATGTAAAGCACCAAAGTATATCCAAGTCTATGAAAGGAGATCATGTCAACATTTTTTGAAATAGCATAGGATACCTGTCATTGATATTGCCCTGCCTGGAACCTCATCTGGATCCTTCAAAGTCCAAAGTGCTCACAGTTGGAGACAATGCACCTTCTAGCCCTCTCTCTTCCCTTCCTTACTTCCTGACTCCATTCCACTTTCTTCCTGCACAGTTACTTAAAATTTCCCAGTGACATCAAATCCTTCCACTGTGAGGGCCTCACAACACAGTGTTCATTCTGTATCTCCTTCTTGAGAACACACATGCAGCTTCCAAATCAGAATAAATTTCACTCTCGGGTCCTTGGTGAACAGTCACCTTCAGGAATTAGCACAATCACATAAAGTAAATTATTGGGTAGAGATGGAGAGAACTGAAGTTTTAAGTTAATTGAGAAAGAAAGAAGGAACATTTTGATGTGAGGAAGCAGCTGAAACTCTAGCCAAATTTATTTCCTTGTTGTCCTATTGATCAGAGTAAATAATCTAAGGTGGCATATTCTTTACTCCTCTTCAGGAAACAATGGCCTTTAATTCTTCTCTTCTGAGACCCTGTGTGATTGGAGAATGGATTGGCCGAGAAGAGAATGATGCAGATCCCTTAGCGGCCGAAATGCTGCAGCCTCCAATTCCAAGAAATAAAAACAAACAATGGGAAAGTGAAGACAGCAGCTCAAGCCCCGCAGGAAGGTAGGATTAAATGGCATCTAAGATTCAAAATACTATTAATCATTACAAGGTAAAAGGAAAATAAATCCAACTGCACGATTTCTTGAAATAACTCTTAGCAATTTTGTATAGAAAATTATATTGGGCTCCCCATGAAATAAACATTAATTTATCTGCTTTAACATTAGAGTGCTACTTGATTTGCTTTTAGTTTTGGGTTGTGATTTTTTTTTTCTTTTCATTTAAGATTATCATCTCTTTACTTCTAATCCCAACTGAAGAAATAATGTCAAAGCTATAAACTGTCAGTTGAGACTTTCTATAATATTGGGCAGGGAATGGCTGACTAAGAATTGGAGGTATATGTATCTTTATAAGTAAATGGTTTTAAATTTTGGGGGTATATACCCTGAAGAGAAATTGCTGGGTCATATGGTAGCTCTGTTCTCAATTGTTGGAACAGTCTTCCATAGTGGCTGTACCAGTTTATGTTCCCACCAACAGTGAGAGAGGGTTCCTTTTTCTCCACATCCTCTCCAACACTTGCTATTTCTTGATTTACTGATAATAGCCATTCTAACAGGTGTGAGGTGGTATCTCATTGTAGTTTTGATTGGCATTTCTTATATAGTTAATGAAGTTGAGCATCTTTTCATATATCTGTTGACCAGTGTGTATCTTCTTGGGAAAAGTGTCGATATATGTTCTCCATCCCTTTTTTAATTGTATTGTTTGAATTGTTGTTGTTGAGTTGTATGAGTTCTTTATATATTTTGGATGTTAGCCCTTTATTGGAGGTAAGATTGCAAGTATCTTCTCCCTTAAGTTAGTTATTTTTTTGTTTTGTTGATGACATTTTTTGCTGTGCAGAAGCTTTTTAGTTTTGTGTAGGTCCATTAATTTATTTTTGCTTTTGCTTTTCTTGCCTTTGGGGTCAAGTTTAAAAAATCCCCTCTGAGACCCAGGGATATAAAACTGAAAGTAACAAACTCATAGACACAGGACAGTGTAGTGGTTCCCAGAGGTAATGGAGGGTGAGGAGAGAATGAAGAGGGTAAAGGGATCAAATATATGGTGATGGAAGGAGACAAGACTTTGGGTGGTGAGAACGCAATGCAATGGACGGATGATGTATTATGTAATTGTACATCTAAAACCTATATAATGTTACTAATCAACATTACCCCAGTAAATTTAATTCAAAATTAATGGAAGAGGGAAGACTTCTGATGTACATACAAGAGACATGTAGTCAACAGGGAAACAAAAACTATTAAATGTATATGAGACAATATAAGGTAATGTTAATGTGGAATATGAAGAGAAAAAAACCTTTAGAACCATTTAAGTTTAGAGTTGATAACTATGATTGCGTATAACTATTTATGTTTTCTTTGTTTAATGTTTGAAACTATTATGATTTGTGTATTTGGAAGTCCATATTTCCTGTTACTCAGGCCCATGGTGCTCAGAATGGTGATGATAGATTTGCTGTAAATTTCCGTATGCTGATAGAAGGGAAGTGCTCAGATCATATTTATTAGAAAAGTATATTTAAAATAGCCATTTTTGTAATAGCAATTTCAATGAGTAAAACTTAAAACAATAATAAAAACTTTTATAAAGATGTTGGGGTGAAAAAGCATTATGTGAAGCATGGCGTGCAGGAGACTGAGAAAATGGATATAAATACTAATGAATTAAAATGTGACAGAAGGCATCCAAATTGGGAAAGAGGAAGTAAAACTATCATTATATGCAGATGACATGATAGTATACCTAGAAAATCCTATAAACTCCACTAAAAGACTACTTGATATAATAAGTGAATTAGGCAAAATCGCAGGGTACAAAATAAATATGCAGAAATCTAAGGCATTTCTGTACACCAACAATAAAATAGCAGAGACAGAGACAAAAAAGAAAATACCATTTACTATAGCAACAAGAAAAATAAAGTACCTAGGAGTAAACTTAACCAAAGAGATAAAAGACCTGTACTCTGAAAATTACATAACATTGAAGAAAGAAATTAAGGAAGATATAAAGAAATGAAAGCAAATACCATGTTCTTGGATGGGAACAATCAACATCATCAAAATGGCCATACTACCCAAAGCAATTTACAGATTCTATGCAATCCCTATTAAAATACCAATGACATATTTCACAGACCTAGAACAAATACTCTAAAAGTTCATATGGAACCAAAAAAGACCCCGAATAGCAAAAGCAATCTTGAGACAGAAGAACACAGCAGGAGGAATCACAACACCAGATATCAAACAATACTACAAAGCCACTGTGATCAAAACAGTCTAGTACTGGCATAAGAACAGACATATAGATCAGTGGAACAGAATTGAAAGCCCAGAAATAAACCCAGGCCTCTATGGTCAACTAATATTTGATAAAGGAGGAAGGAACATAAAATGGAGTGAAAAGAGCCTCTTTAACAAATGGTGCTGGGAGAACTGATAGGGATCTGCAAAAAAATGAAACTAGACCACCAACTTACACCACGCACGAGAATAAACTCAAGATGGATCAAAGACTTAAATGTAAGCTGTGACACCATAAAGGTCCTAGAGGAAAACATAGGCAAGAAAATATCAGATATCTCACGTAACAATTTCTTCACGGATACATCTCCTAAAGCAAGAGAAATAAATGAAAAAATAAATAAATGGGATTACATCAAACTAAAGAGTTTCTGCTCAGCAAAAGAAAACATCAGCAAGATGAAAAGGAAACCAACCATATGGGAAAACATATTTGCCAATGACATCACAGACAGGGGACTGATTTCCAAAATTTATAAAGAGCTGATACGACTCAACATCAAGAAAACAAACAACCCAATTAAAAAATGGGCAAAGGACCTGAACAAACACTTCTCTGAAGAGGACATACAGAAGGTCCATAGACACATGAAAAAATGCTCAACATCATTAGCCATCAGGGAGATGCAAATAAAAACCACAATGAGATACCATCTTACACCAGTCAGAATGGCCATCATCAACAAATCAACAAAGAACAAGTGCTGGCGAGGATGTGGAGAAATGGGAACCCTACTGCACTGTTGGTGGGAATGCAGACTGGTGCAGCCACTATGGAGAACAGTATGGAATTACCTCAAAAGATTAAAAATGGAACTGCCTTTTGAACCAGCGATCCCACTACTAGGATTATACCCGAAGAATCTTGAAACACCAATTCAAAAGAACTTATGCACCCCTATGTTCATAGCAGCACTGTTTACAATAGCTAAGTGCTGGAAACAACCTAAGTGCCCATCTGTAGATGAGTGGATCAAAAAACTGTGGTACATTTACACAATGGAATACTATGTAGCAGAAAGAAAGAAGGAACTCCTGCCATTTGCAACAACATGGATGGAACTAGAGAGAATTATGCTTAGTGAAATAAGCCAGGCAAAGAAAGAAAAATACAATATGATATCACCTAATACAGGAAACTAAAGAACAGCACAAACAAAGGAACTAAATAGAACAAAGAGCAGAATAGCAGTCAATAGGGGGGAGGGGAGAGGGAGAGAAGGGGGATAAGTAAGGGAAGGGTTTAGTCAAAGAACCTGTATAAATGACTCATGGACATGGACAACGGGGAGGGATATGATTGCAGGAGAGGGGGTGGATTGGGTAGGGGAGAGAAATTAGGGGAAAAGGGGACAACTGTAATTGAAAAACCAAAATTAAATAAATAAATAAATAAATAAATAAATAAATAAATAAATAAATAAATAAAAAGGAAAAAAAATGTGACAGAGCTGAAACTTTCTGTGAGTGTCGCTGGGGGTGCACCATAGAAGAGTTTTTCCTTGGCACAGTATAGCCACAGTAACTTTGCATATCCTATGTTAAATTTAGCAGCAAGCAATAACTATTCTTTCTCAAGAATAAAATTGTTTTTTCTACAATGTAATAGCTTGCAGGGTTTTTTTTTTTTTTTTTTTTTTTTACTTTGACTTATCACTTGTCTGGAGGGAAGGAAATTCAGAATACTTATTAATGTGCTTCAGACATGTAAAAAATGGACTCTATTTCCATGAGAAATAACTTTTAAATTATTTAAATAGTTTGAGTGTCCTGTATAAGGAGAATAAAGCCATTTTTAAGAATTCATTTACCTTCTTTTGTGAAATGCCAGGTCAATTTCACCTGTCAATGAGAGTAATTTTATTTTTACTGTCAGGCTTATGAAACTCACTAGACCTTTATCTTTATTCATTGCTAGATCTTTAGTTCTTAAATGTAAAATAAAGAAATGCCAACTTTCATTCAGTCATAATAATAATAAGAGCTACTTATTGCAAATGTTAATGTTTTTATTTTCTTCCTAGCTTCAATGAGCTCTTATTTCCGCTTGAATACCCATTAAAGGGAATCTTTCCTGTAGTCCTAGTTCAATTCCTTACCTATAAAAATTCAATCCATAAAGATCTCTGGAATATTTGTTTACAATGTTTTAAGAATGTTTTCAGTTTTGTTTTTCTCTGTCTTTAAATTATAAGTTGAGATATTACCTATGAAATGAAGAAAGTGATGAAATCTTGCCCAGATGCTCAGTAGAACTGAAAGGATGCATGCTTATCTGAACTAAATTTAAAGAATAACAATAAACTATGGATTTTGAAACTATCTCTCTCTCATCTTCTAATACAAAACAGGATTTCTAAATTTATACCAGGCACATACACAGCATTAGATTTGATCTGGGTGAATAAAAACAGGTTGGGAAGAAATTTTTAAATGACTCTGCAGTTTGCAACTATAGTATTAGCTTTTGTCCTTAAATAGTAATGAACTTGTGCTATAACTTAACACTCATAAACATTTACAAACTACATGATATTCTAGACTCCTGAAAGAAAAGACTTAATTTTCAAAGATGACTTCTTGCATTTTTCTCTCCCCCACTAGGACTGGTACTTTGTCATTGTCAATAGACATCTGTTATGTGAGTGAAGGAAGCACAGAGAAGGCTTTCATTAGATGTCTGCTAAATGAAGCTTATTTATAAAGATTGTTTAATGTCTGTCTTAACTTTTTGCCCCTTTTTCTATATCTGTCTTTCCTATCATTTAATGCTCAAGTCTTATTTGAATGACTGTTATTACAACACTCAATTTTTAGTACATAGCCAACTTTTCCTTCCATTCAGAATAATACATACACAATAGGCTGAATTTTCACCTTTCGATTAGAGAGGATTAAATAAAGTGCATAGTAAACCTTAAGAGTCTTGTGAGTAGAAACTTACCCACAATTTTCTCCTGGAAGCATTTTTGTTTGTTTGTTTTTTAATGGTATACCTTACCTGAACTTTTCTTTAAGTTCTGCAATACAGCATTGTGTGAGAAGATCAACAACTTGAGTACATGTTGCTGTTTAAGTGGTGGCTTAGGTTCAAACAAAGGCAGTTATGAGGGCAATATGTAGAAACTATTAAAATAACACAAAGTCTATTAACATGGAGTCCCTGACCCCTATATGGTCTCTGGATGGATTCAAGGGATCTGTGACTCTCTTGAAATTATGTGCAAAACATTATATGTATGGGCATGTGGACATTTTCCTGCATTTTTCTGCCACCTCTTTCATAGATACTCAAAGTAGTTCTAAATTAAGACAGTTTAGGAAAGAAATGAAAGCATCTGAGCTACAAAAGAAAGAGGGATTCACAGAAGAGAGAGGTGGATATGTTGGGGAATAATTGAAGGTTTTTCACGATTGTCTGATACCAACAATTGGCATTAATTGCAATAGCTTGTCTAGTTATTTAGGGGGAAACCATCTATATTCATTGTGAATTTAGAGTTATTAAAAATAATCACACTTTTGTAACAAAGTAAACTAAAATTAAGTTTTATAAAACTACATAGTTCTATTTTAAGCCATCTTAATTACTTTGGAATAGCTGGGTAATGGAGTTCCTAGAATTACTTGCTGAATTGTAATGTGAATTGTAAATAGGCTCATTAAGGCTTAAAAGCCCAATGAAACTCCTCTAAGTTGAACCACATTATTGAAACAAGAACAATATCAATAAATAATATAGATCTGGTGAATTGGTATAATTTGTTAAGTGAGTATTATTATTTAAAGGTAAATAGGCCATGAAATAAAAAGAAAATCTTACAACTTAGAAATATATATTGTTCAAATGAAAGCCAAAATCATGCATAAATCAAAAAACACAGTAATTATGCATGACAATTTTAATTTTTTACTAGAGTCAAGAGAAAGGGTTTAGGTCCTGCCTACTAGGATATGATGGTGAACTAAAAGAAGCTTAGGATACAGATCAGGAGAGGAATCATCCACTTTTCCACCGAAGAAAGCATATGGGGTCAGACAAATTGAACGCCTACTAACCTGAACTCAGAAACAGAATATGAAACGAGATAGAACAAGGTCAGTTCCCTGCAGAAGAGTGGGATCAGAAGGAAGAGGGAAAATGGTCAGAATATGGGCCGGTCCAGAAGGAGGAGGAAGTCTCCACCTGGAGAGGCAGGCACATTGGAGTGGGGACATCAAGGCCACTTTAAACTGTCCATTTCCAGCTGACCTTGGTTTAGAAATTACCCTTTTAAATCAAAGCAAAATGGGTTCCTAGAGTGTATTAACACCGCATTGAAATATTAACTGCTATTCTTTTTTCATATGGTCTAAGGCCTCTTTTGATTCCTTTTTATTTTTTTAATTTAAATTTAATTTACATTCAGTATTATTTTGTATTAGTTTCAGGTGTACAGTATAGTGGTTAGACAATCATATACTTTACAGTAAAGTGATTCCCTGAGGTTTCCATAACCCATCTGGCACCATACAAAGTTATTACAATATTATTGACTGTATTTCCTATGCTGTACTTTCCATGTGGGGTGTTACTGTTCAGGAAGAGACATGTAAATATTTAGAATTCTGCCCATCGTGTTCTTTGAACATATAATAATATTACCACTTTAGAGACTGCTTTATGTTATATCTTAACCCATTTCATATTCATGAAAATATTATTATTATCCCTGTTTTAGGAATAGGGAAACCAAGTCCTAGAGTGATTACATTACTGTCCCAAGATTGGATGGCTATTAAGTAACAGAGTCTTGCTTCAAATTCTATGTATGCCCTTAAATGCTTTGCTATGCAGTTTTTCTACAGGGAGAAGTTCTAAGAATCCCATTATTATTAAGATTTAGGTTCAATAGCTGGATAAGAGGGGACCCAGAACCCTAAGTGCTCTTAGAAACTCCCCAAACCCATCTCTCCCCATCTTTTGTTTCCCTGTAGCAGGGTGCTATGTTCTCTCTCATGGTGCAGTTTTCACTTCCCCAATTCATGGGCATTTCTCATTAAAAGCAATATATGTTTCTTTTCTCATCATCAAAAGCTAATGGAGCTAAACTTATGAATATTATTATTTTAAAATAATCTGACTTCAATAAAATAATGTAGATGTAAATTCCATTGGGAATTCCAATGTTAGGTCTATCAGCTAAGAAATCAAAATTAAAACTTGTTTTGATTTGTTTTGTTTATTTCTTGATGAATAAAATGGGTCAAGGAATACTTTAAAATTGTCACATTATTTCTCAGCTTCAAAAGCACATGATGAAATTATTCAGAAGACAGATGCCATGGCAAGAAATTGGGGCTAAATCAACCTCCATTCATTTGGAAGTGAATATTTGTTTTACCTCTACTATTAAAGCATAAAAATAATTTTCTTTAGTTGAATTTGAATTATACTGATAGTTAGTAAAATAAAGACAGATATTTTAACAGAGATGCCTTTTTTACTTTTTTTTTTTAAATTTTATAACAATTAATTATATTACTTCCTACTGACATCCTTTTTTTTTCCTACTGACATTTTATTTTTTTTTATTTTGGTTTTTCAATTACAGTTATCCCCTTTTCCCCTAATTTCTCTCCCCCACCCAACCCACCCCCTCTCCCGCAATCATATCCCTCCCCGTTGTCCATGTCTATGAGTCTTTTATACAGGCTCTTTAATTAAACCCTTCCCTTACTTATCCCCCTTCTCTCCCTCTCCCCTCCCCCCTATTGACTGCTATTCTGCTCTTTGTTCTATTTAGTTCCTTTGTTTGTGTTGTTCTTTAGTTTCCTGTATTAGGTGATATCATATTGTATTTTTCTTTCTTTGCCTGGCTTATTTCACTAAGCATAATTCTCTCTAGTTCCATCCATGTTGTTGCAAATGGCAGGAGTTCCTTCTTTCTTTCTGCTACATAGTATTCCATTGTGTAAATGTACCACAGTTTTTTGATCCACTCATCTACAGATGGGCACTTAGGTTGTTTCCAGCACTTAGCTATTGTAAACAGTGCTGCAATGAACATAGGGGTGCATAAGTTCTTTTGAATTGGTGTTTCAAGATTCTTCGGGTATAATCCTAGTAGTGGGATCGCTGGTTCAAAAGGCAGTTCCATTTTTAATCTTTTGAGGTAATTCCATACTGTTCTCCATAGTGGCTGCACCAGTCTGCATTCCCACCAACAGTGCAGTAGGGTTCCCGTTTCTCAGAGATGCCTTTTTTCATCACTGCGAGAGTTCCAGTTTAAGTTGGGTACCTAAGCTAAAATGGAAGTTAAAGTTGAAATAAGTCCTGTTGACAAGAATATGCCTTTATTATAACTTCTCTTCTCTTTTTCTCTCAACTTTTCACTTTGAAAAGTATCAAACTACAGAAAATTTAAGAGTAGTAATATCAATATCTACATACGATCCACATATATTCACCAGTTAACATTTTGCCTTTGCTTATCTATCTCTACTAATTCATCAATCTATTCTATTTTATTTTATTTCTCTTTTCTTTCTTCCTTCCTTTCTTTCTTTCTTTTTTTCCTGAACCACCTGAGAATAAGTTATAGGTATTTTAACATGTTAATTCCTTAATTCTTTAACATTCATTTCCTGAGAATAAGGATATTTCCTTGTAAAACTATAATTAATATACCAAAACATTTGACAATGACACCATAAAATCATTTAATATAGAATTTATATTCAAATCTCTAATTTTTAAGTAAAGTCTTTCATTGATTTTTGTGGGTTTTTTTGTTTGTTTGTTTCTTTTATTTGTTCTAGCATCCACTAAAGGATCTTGTGTAGAGTTAAGTTGTCAAATCTCTTTAGTCTCCTATAATGTAGAACAATCTTCTACCTTCGTTTTTTTTTATAACATTGAGATCCTTGTAGACTATAGGCAATTGTTCCCAAATCTGAATATGCCTGATTATTTCGTAATCATTAAATTCAGGTTAGATATTTTTGGCAAGAATTCTACATAGGTGGTATGGTTTACTTCCTCAGTTTAGCACATCTAGAGGCTCATTATGTCAGTTTGTCCCATTATTGGTGATGCTGAGCTTGTTGACTTGGTTTCTTCATTGTAAATGTATCATTTGCTCTTTGTAATTATTAAGTCATCTGTCAACTCTGCTTTGGAAAAGATGGCACTGATTCTCTCAGCTCCTCCCCCTTACATACAACTATAAACCTTGGTAATAATGCCAAAGGCAGTCAAAGTAACCTTTATGCCGTGAAAAAATAAAGAGTAAGATGGAATGGTTAGGCACCTGACAACTGGAAGAACAATAATGGCAGGCAACTTACAATCCCCCACCAACAGCACAAGGCAGCCTACGCCTGACATCCCCCAACCCCAAACTAGCAAGAGCAGGTAGTGGTCCAAATAAGTTCATTTCTCCCCCTAACCAAACACAGTCCTTCCAGCCTCACCAGGAGAGCCCAGCTGCACTGACCAGGGAATTGACTGAGAGGCCCACTCACAATAAATGGTCAGAGGACATGCTGTCCTTTCCTGCCAAACTTGAGATTCTTCTTGTCTATTGAAGACACGGGGCAGTTCAGTGCCTTTTACTTGACAAAAGATACCACTAAGAGGGATCTTTCCACAACAAAACTTGACATTGGAACCCTTTTTTTCCCACCGTCAGAAATTCCCTTCATCTACCTAAAGGTTAGATGCACAGCCCTGAGAAGCTCATTTTGCCCCTCAGGCAACACCAGCAGGCACAGTGGGAACCACAGCAACAACAGCTAAACCAAGCAGGCTGAAATAGCACTTCAGGAGCTCTGAAAATTAAACTGTCATTGGAACCACAAGATACAAAAGTCGGCCAGGTGGCTACCTTCTAAAATAAAAGATATAAATGGGCCCTAGAGTCTCCTAAAATAATAGCAAATTGTGCAGGCTACAATAAAAAAGCATCAGCTACATCAAGAGCCAGGAAAATCACACCTTAAATGAGAAAAAGCAGTCAACTAATGCCAAAATTAAGATGAATCAGATGGTGAAATTATCTGGCAAAGAATTTAAATTAATGTGTTTCCTAAAATAGAGTCAGAAGACAAAGTGACACCTTCTTACATCAGGCATTAGATTACAATATGTGATTTAGTTTCTTCAGTGAACATGCACCTCTCATAATTTTCTCTGATAGTGTCAGGGGCATCCTACTTTACAACTTTGAATTTCATTTTGGATTTTTCCCCTTAAATCTACTAACTAACTAATCCAAAATGCTTTAACAAACAATTTCAAGTTCCCTTGAAACAAAGGAGAACACAAAATATCAACAAATAAAAATATTGAAAAAGAACCAAATGAAAATTATGTAACCAAAAAATATGTATAAAAGGAATTAAAATTTGTTGAATGGGCCCAGTAAAAGCAAATTACTTTGTGGATATTAGCTGATTCTAAAGTGTGTATGGAAAGGCAAAGGACCCAGAATAGTAAACAAATTATTGAAAGAGAACAAAATTGAAGAACTGATACTATCTGACTTCAAGACTTATTATAAATGTATAGTAGTCAAGACAGTGCATATTAGCAAAAGAATACACTGTGGAACAGAATAGAAAGCCAAGAAATAGCCCGTAAATATTAGTAAACTAATCTTTAACAAAGGAGCCAATGAAGCAAAGATAGTCTTTTCAACAAATGGTTCTGGAACAACTGGATGTCCACATACGTAAAAAAAAAAAAAAAAATTAAAACAAAACAAAATGATTCTAGACAGAGTCCTTACACTCTTCACAAAATTTAATTCTAAATGGATAATAGACCTAAATGTAAAATGCAAAACTATAAAACTAGAAGATAGTAGGCAAAACCTATATGACAACAACTTGGGTATGGCAATGGCTTTTTAGATAACAACACCAGAAGGAAAATCTGTGAAAGAAATAATTGATAAACTGGACTTCATTAAAATGAAAAACGTTTGCTCTCTACCCACTTGAGAAATGAGGTACCAAAGGTTGTCTAAGAAAGAAGACAGAACCTATATCTTCATTATTCTCGGGGAAATTTTCACTAATAAGTCCATAAGTTTGCATAGCAAAATAATTGAATTAAATGTGTTTGTTTATATTTTCTTTACTGACCACAGTGAATGCATCATGCCATCATCATTGAAAGTTAACACTTAAATATTTCTTCAGCTTAAAGGTGGAACCCAAGACAAAAGGATTAAAACAACAGCAACAGCAACATAAGAAGCTTCTGGCAGCAATGCTCTCTCAAGATTCTTTTGAGTCTGTTCACAGCCCTCCCCCTTCTGTAACAGAGGAAGATATTGATAATGAAGATGATGCAATGGAATTGCTGGGTAATTTTAAAAATTAATCATTTCTCTTTTTCTTTTTCTCTGGCATTGTAAAATTATGTAGTGATTACAAGATTTTTAAAGTTTCACATAGTTATGTCTTAGGGAAAAGAAAAAGTTTAAAACCTATTTACATTAGACTTTCATGAAGTTGCATCTAAGAACTAAGCTGAAATCAACTAAGCATGTGAACTGTTAGACTGTATTTTGTGCTTTGTGTTTGCAGCCCTTTGCCTTCTGACTATTTAATCAACCTTTATTCTGTGTGCAGTTGTGAAAAAGATTCAGTCTGTTAGCTTTATTCTCTTATTATAATTGCCTTGATAACATCTTTTGTCTATAAAATGTATCCAAAGTCCATATTTTCAGTCCTCATCTTAAGATGTTCCCCTGTTATTTCAAGGATGTTTCATAAAAATACAGTAAAATTTAAAGAGGCAAAGAGTAAATTAATGTTTATGTCTTCCAAAAATGACAGGAAAGTTCATAGAGATTTCAACTTTTTTACAGGCCTATTACTTTCATTAAAACCTTATTAATGTTGTATATGTAGGCGATCCTTTTGCATTTGTTGATGAAGTAAATGTATGTTTCTGTGTCATCAGAAGTTTTTTCATAGTAATTTTTTAAAATTGAACTTCCTTTTGGAAAACCATTTTCCAAAAGAAGAATGAAATTTTATTTCAGTGATATCAGTTATTCTATTCTAAATAACTAAAGCAATTTTAAATGCTTTGTAACAGTATACTAGTAAGAGAATAGACAGTAATTTGAAGGCTTCAAAAAAGTTTAACATATAGAGTATGGAATACCAGAAATATACATATATTTAACATTTTCTATTAAACCAGATTTTTTGGTTTTAAGTGTTTATGACAGTAAAATACTATCATTATAATAAATGATGTCATTCTTCATGCATAGGTCCACAGACGTGTTCTTTAGTCAGTGATGGAAGGTTCACTGATATTTCTGATGTTATAACTGCATTTATGCCAGCATGGAGGAGACTGCATCACGGCATTTTCTCTTCTTGCTATTGATCTCTCCTCTCTTTTTCTTTAAGAACAATTAAGCCTGGGCACTTCTTAAGGATATCTTACCTTCCCCACCTCTAAGTCATTAGCTTGGCAGACATGCCAGATGTGGTGGTGATATCATTTTCAATCAATTTCCATTTAGCAGATATTTACTGAGCACTTACAATGTGCTAGGCAGTGGGCTCAGTCCTGGGGACATAAAAATAAAATAACCATGGTCTCTGTTTGCAGGAACTTCACCTTCTAGTGTTCAAGATAAAAATGTAAATACATCCCTCCAGTAGCATTTGATACAGGTGCTAATTTGATTAAACTCACACTTATATATAGGGATAACACCTAATGCAGAAGTAGGGGGCAGCAGTCAGGGAAGGTTTCCTAAAGAAACTGATTGCTCTGCTGAGTCCTGAAGGACAAGCAGATGCACGTTCCGCAGGCATTGTGGTCATTAATTACCCTTGCAGGTTTGCTCCCATAGGAATGAACTCATTTGCAGTTGTGCTCCAGGACAGTGCCTACAAATTGTTCCTCTGCTTCCTTCGTTCAGTAACAATGAGTTGACATTGGGTTGTGCCAATATCCTCCTTTCTCTCTCATTTCCTGTAAATGACAGCTCATGATCAGCTGATGTCCACATGAAGGCAACTCTAATTTGTCAAATGAATTTTTTGAAGAAATTCAGGCATGCTCAGAATCACTTTGGGATTCCTGGTAGCCTCAGAAATACCTAGGCAAGGTAGAGAAAATCATAGAACTTAAGTGATATCTCCAGGGATTTTTTAAGGAGACTCAGGTGTCCGCTCAGTGCTGGTACTCCCAAGATCTCAGCTGCTCTCTTCTCAAGCTTCTGGTCTCCCAAGCTGAAGACCAGAGGATTGAGTTTTGGAGACTACCTAATGTGAGGAACTAATAGCTGGTCTTCATTAATTATTTTTTCATTTAGACATTTTAGCCTGTGATCTTGTAACAGAACCCCTGGGCTGCTCCGATTGAAACAGAACCGACGGGCTGTTTAGTTAGGGGCCCGATTGCCCGCCGCCAGAATTATAACTCCCAATACCAGTGTTTAGTGGAAAGAAAAAGAATTGTTTATTTAATAGTTATATAGATTTAGATTATTTGCTGATTTCTGCTGTTAAGTCTTATGTTTTTTTAAAACGCCCACAAACACATAGTTCTGCCTCCCCTTACAAAACCAGGCTAGTTTTAGAAAAGTTAGAGATACCGTTTTCCTACTTCCTAGACACAGTTCAGCTTTACCGGTAGCTGCCAATCATTCAATTCTGATTAGGAGGTCTTTCTGTGTTGTGGTGCCCACCACTTTTCAATGCAGAACCGCATGGATTCTCAGCCTCCTTGTAAACTGCCTCTTCAAAGCCGCATAGTATTTCCCTCTCAAAACAACATGGAGAACCTCTTCTTAAAGCAGCCTGGAGAGCCCCTTCACCAAGCCGCATGGTGAGAACGAGCGCTAAAATATCTGCAGCTGCTTTTTAAACCCTCGACTGCATCCTCTGATGCAATGGGTATGGTAACCAGTTCTGACAATTCACAGAACCTTAAGCTCTTTCAATACCATCCCATGGTCCAAGACCCCTTCCATCTTCTTGGGCCTTGGAAGTATCAAAGCCATTTGTGCAACAAAGTTGCCAACCACTAGCCCCAGGCATGCAAAGGTATCCTAAAAGCTGCTTCCTTTTCCCCATCCTCCAGCCACAAGCTCTGGAGTTTTTTTGGACACCCCCATTCTGTAACAGTCTGAGTAAATTTGATTTAATTGTGAGAGATAGTCAAAATTACATGGACTTTCTCCATGTAATTCTGTGTGTCTCAGCACAGATGGCTGGTGGTATACTAATGCTGCTCTCTAGGGCCTGAGGTTTCCCTGTAGTAACATGGGATGTTCCAAGTTCATTGGATATCTCCTAAAATATGCCATACACAATTTTCCCTGTTGTCTAGCTATCTCAGTGAACAAAAGTGATAGAGCAGAAAATTTTATCCAGAAGATGACTTCTCCCAGAAAGTTTATCTAGGAAACAAAATGTCATTTGGATATGAAATATGTTTGACTTTAAGGCCCAAATACTCCTACCCATTAATATAATTTAATTATTTTAAAAATACATATTTAAAATATAGACTCAGTTTTTCTAAAAACTAATTAGTGTAGGTAAATTTATTACTTACAATGTTACTTATGCCTTTCACTAAGATAATGGCTCATATTTTATATGAAATCAAACAGATATACAGTACATGAATAATTTCAGTCAATATAAGAGTTAAGAATGTTTTCAGTCATGATATAATAGTTTAATATGCCAAGTATGGATATAGCATAAAATAGTTGTTATTTGGTTTTTAAGACCTGATATCTTGAATAGCCATGTATATCTCTTAATATTTCATTGCATTTCAATGGAATTATTGGTACATTACTCCTAAATCTACTTAGACACTACAAAAACCTATCTTCATAGTCTTTTTAATAGTAGATTTTTATCATTTTGTTTATCATTATAGAATTTTAATACAATATTTTTGAAATTCTGCTTCTAAAGAAACATGGTTGTACTTATTTGAAGAAAATACAAATGCTAAGTTCTTAAAAATGTCATGAAATCAAATTGTAGTACATAGAATCAGTATAAAATAAAACAGAGACATCTCGTGTTTAAAATATCTCTTTGAACCTATCATGTTTTATAGAATGGGTTAGCTATAGCTTATGAGTTTTAAGGCTTTAAATTGTCATTGTTATCTATACCAAGATTTAGCAAGCTGAAAAGTTTGTTTATTATGCATGTGAAGTACTCTGTAAACTTTTTGAGGTGATATATAAGTAAAAGATATAAGTATTAGTTTATGTTGGTATAACAAAGAATTACTCCATAATAATACTGGTTGACTGAAAGGGAGAAAAGCCTTTTAGTTGAAATAGTAAAAGTTAATAAAACTGTTGATCCTTGTTTTGTTTATTAAGAAATCCAGCATTGTTAATATGTACTGATATTTAATTCTTCACAGTTGTTTAGTTGCATCTGTGTTAATTTCCTTTCTAAATGCATTAGGTATGTGAAAAAATTATATTACAACATCTATAATTTTTACATAGATTAAATATTTTATAAAAGGTTGTTTTAAATACTACTTATAAATTCATAGCATAAAATTAACAATATGGAATTAGCATATATCAAACAATAAAATATCCAAATTTGTAGAATGTAAGATATAATAATTTTAAGCATCTATGAAATTGGTGCTCTAATTATAGGAGGTATTGATAGAATATCTACATGTCACCTTAAGTTCAGTAACACTCAACTTCAAATAAAAGATATTGCCAGATATTTTAGTAATTGTGCTAGAAATTAATGACCACAATGAATAAAGCATTATAAAGAATCTTCATGTTTTTAAGTTATTAAAATAACTTTTTAAAATGAAAAGACAGGTTACAGTGGTACAAGATATAAAAAATATATTTAATTAACTTTTACAGAAAATTTGAGGAACTGCATTAGTTTCCAAGATTTTACCTTGTAAATGTGAGCCCATTTTCATTATATTACTTACATTTTTTCTCTTATTTTTGATTAAATGCTAATTGCAATTGTATGTTTGATTATTCTTTATATAATTTATACTTATTTAAAAGTATCACATAGAAGACCCAACTACATTTTTACACATTTTATTGTGGGATATTACTTTAAAAAGATTTTTATGCTTTCTTAGAATTGATGATGGGGCTAATATCTAAAATCAGATTCCAGAAATGCTAAAAACAAAAGAGACAGGGTTAGTCATGCTTGATACTCTCTAGTCTTAGGTCATAGTCATATAAAAATTAAAACTAAGGTTATATTACCAAAGCACATACAATGATTGCAAATATATATTATTTGTTTTAAATTTAATCATTAAGAACAGTGTAATCATACTGGTATTCTTTGCAGAATACAGGAATTAAGTTTCTAAAACCTTGTTATCTTACCAAATTCTGTAAAATATAGACTTAATTTTCTAGAGGGACTCACATTAAGATGATCCTTTGGCAAATTCTTTTTACATTTTGAAAGTAAAAATTTACTCTGTTCTTGTTTTTTAAGTTGAATATTTCTTAAAGTAGAAAGCAGTCATATTTGCAAAATAAGAACATACATTTCACCTAATGAGAAATGGGGGCTATAACTCTGTTATGTGTGTTTGTATGTGAAGGGTGGGGCCTATATGCATATACCTGTATTTTAATGTGTGTGATATAGACTAAAGCACATAGGAACATACATACACACTTCATTTCCTTTGAATATTGAACATTAGGAATATCAGGGTAACAGAAAAGTTGTCACTTTAAAATGAAGATTCTTTGTAGAAAAGATTCTTTTAAAAAGTATGTGTAAGGGCTTCCAAAACTAAATTTACAGATGCTTAAACTGTCTGTAAGGTTGCTTTAAATACTCCTTAGAAATTCATTCAGCAAAGAAGCAAAGTAACTTAATATGGAATTAGTACATATTAGAGATTAAAATCACTATATGTGTGGGATGTCAAGATAAAAAATTTTGAGACCACTGAATTAGTGCTTTAAATCTAGAACATACTGAATAAATTATCTTCCAAATCGCCTCCATCTAAAAGAGACCTTGTTTTTAAATATAAGATAGTCTCAAAATTTTCAATAGTTACACTGGTAATTAATGACCACAATTAATTAAACATTACAGAAAATTTGCACATATATTTTTAAATGTTCACTAATTGAATTAGTATAATGGAACAACTAGAACCTCACACAGATGTATGAAAATATATTTCACATGCTAAGTAATGAATATTTCCTCCTGTTGAGCTATGTGATTACAGGGGCGGGCAGAGGTAGGTTTAGAGTTGTGAGTGCATGAGACACAGTTTATTCTTGTATTATTATTTATTAATTATTATATTATTTATTTGTATTAAAACTGTAAACTTCTAAGTTTTTTTTTAAGTAAGGAAAGCCATATGTGCTTATTTCTGGTCTTATAATGGTTTCATGACCTTAGCATTCTTAGTTCCCTTTGTCACTGAATGTTCAAAAGTGCATACTGGCAACATGATCTCATAGTTTATTATCTTCCTGATAAACAAAAAAGCTTTAGAAATTTTAAAAAGAGTGATTCTTTTCAGGAAAACTGTTAGCATTTATAAATCAACATAGGCTTACTTTTGGGACTTTTAATATCAAATCTTCTGAGAGTGAAATTTCTTCTAAAATTATGTTTCTTTTTGATTATTAAAAGGTAGATATTCAATTTAAAGAACACAACATTACAGAGTTCAAAATAAGTGAATAAATATTACACATAAATAATTGCTTTTGAGGGTTAGTGATGTTCTTTGTAGATATTTTTATATGTAATATATATAATAGTATTAACATTTGTGTATACTTCTAATATGCAATGTATTGTGCTAACTGCTTTCTGTACATTACTTAATGACCACAGAAAATACCATAAATTAGACAATATTATTATTCTCACATCATAGAAAAATACACAGATTCTTGCAAAATAAAATTGACCTGGATTACATGACTGGATACTCAAGAACCAGATTCCTAAGCCGCAGAACAAAACACCGTGCAGTACATACACATTAAAATGCACATGTATGTTAATATGTTTATACATGCACATATATGTATATGCAATTTTCACACAATAAGCAAGGTTTTTAAATTTAATATTAGGGGCTTCTGCTTCCAGTTATGATGGAATAACTAATACTGGCCTTGTCCCTCCGGACAATGTGTATGTCAGCTTTTCAGGTACTGGACAAAAGGCAGCAGTGGACTTTGGTTCTTGAGAGAAGGGAAATAAGCAAGATGAGCCCTGTGTTTCACCCTGGCTTTCTTCATGGCAACACTCCCCTGGCCACCCTGTGTGGAAGTGGAGCTCAATGGAGGGTGACAAGGAGGGACCTCACTGATCTAAGGAGGAAGAGACTGGAGTTTGGGGCTGCTGTGGTGGCTAGGATTTGTAGGACAGTATGCTAAGGGAGGGCAGCTGAGTGGAGTGGACAGAAGTTTACGGGTATGTTTTCTTGGGCCCTTAGCTGAGAGCTGGACTGCTCTCATACAGGGAAAAACTACCGGAGCCCTGAGAGAGTGCTCATTGTGTTTCTGAGAACTGAATAGAGAAGGACAGATCAGACTGAGCTGGGACACATCAGAGTTGCAGCCCATACAAAGAGAAGAAACTTTTCTAAGTTCTTTGAGCCTTCACGGGGAACCTTGGAAAAGTCAAGCATCAGGAGTAATGACAACTGAGAGCCACCTCTAAGAATGAGGGGAAAATTGAAATAAACCCAGCTTAACAAAGCATTCCTAAACCATGCTACAAAGGTGAAATGGATTTATCAATAATTTAGTTTCTGAAAAGAAACTGAATATCCTTTAAAGAAGGCAATACAAGCCAGCCTTTCTGCAAAAAATCAAATGTAATATTCACAACATAATAAAAGATTACTAGTCATGCAAAGAAGTAGGAAGATGGGATCCAAAATCAACACAAAAGAGCAACTTTTGTTACAGACCCAGTTATACTTAGATATTGGAATTAGCTGACAATAACTTTATAAAAAGCAATGGTTATACATATTTTGTGGACTTACAAGAAAAGAACACAAAGAATAAACAGGTAAGAAATTTAAGCAGAAATATTAAAACTAGAAAAAGAACCAAAGGAATATCTAGAACTCGTGATACAATGTCTGAAATTTAAAATATCACTAGCTAGCATTAACATCTGATTGAACAATGAAGAAAGAAGGTTGTCAACACAAATTATCCACCCTGAAGGTTAGGGATTTTTTCAAAAGTAAAACAAAATGGAACTAGCCAGTATGGCTCAGTTGGTTAGAGAATCATTCTGTAAGCCAGAAGGTTGCAGGTTCAATTCCAGTCAGGCCACATGCTTGGGTTGCAGATTCTGTCCCAGGTTGGGGCACATGCAGGAGGCAACCAATCAATGTTTCTCTCCCTCTCTCTCCCTCCCTTCCCCTCTCTAAAAAAAAAAAAAAAAAAAAAAAAAAATCAATGAGCATGTCCTAGGGTGAAGATTGAAAAAAAAAAATAGTAAAACAAAACCAAAAGAGCTTCAGTGAACAGTAGGACAATATAAAATAATGAAATATGTAACTACAACTCAAGAAAGGGAAGGGAAGGAAAAAAAATTTAAAAACAATGTCCAGTTATTTTTTCAAATTTGATGAAAAATATACACCTACAAGTTCAGAAAATGTCAGGCTCACAAAATTAAATAATTTCAAGTGAACAAAAGCTGGTATATATATAAAACCAGCAGGCTTGCACTTTGAGAATGGTTACAATCTCAAAAAAGAAGAGTATCTACAGAATTAAAGTACCTGATTTCATGATTTATCATAAGGCTATAATAACCAACACAATGTTTTATTGACATAAAACTTGACAAACAAATCAAGGAAATAAATAGTTTAAAGTTTAGAAATATATCTGGCCAATAGTTTTCAACAAAGGCAACAGGCAATTTGATATAGAAAAGAAAATGTTCTCAAACATTGGCATTGGAACAATTAGATAAATGTAAAGAAATCACACCATAACAAAAACTATTTTTAAATGAATTATAGGCACAACCTAGAGGCAGACAAAGAATTCTTACAGATAATCAAAATAACTAATGATAAAAGAAAAAGTTGATAAACTGAACCTCATTAAAATTGCAAACTTCTCAGAAAATGAAAAAAAGAAAAAATTTAAATGTATAAGCATGCCACTGACTTAGAGAAAATACAGGCAATACATCTGACAAAAGATTTGTATCTAGAATGTATATAGGTAGCGCTTCTACAAATCAATTTTTTTAAGCACAATGAACTTAATAAAAATGGGCAAAAGCTTTCAATAGCCAGTTCACAAAAGGAGATAAATAAATGCTCAATAAGCACATGAACAGTGTTCAACGTCATTAGCCATCCGGGAAATGCAAAATAAAATAACATTGAAAGATCACTTCAAACCAACTAAATGGCCAAAATTAAAGACTCTCAACACCAACTAGAATGGCCAAAATTAAAGACTCTCAACATGAAATATTACCAAGAGTGTGGTGTAGCTGTATAACTGAAATATTGCTCGTAAGAATGAAAAATTTTACAATCTCTCTTATAAAATTCAATATGTACCTATACAATGGCCTAGGATATTTTCCCAAGAGAAATAAAGTGTGTATCCTCAAATATTTTGTATATCAAAGCAGTTTTATTCTAAGTAACCCAAACAGAAAACAATCAAAATTATAATCACTAAGAGAACGTATAAATTGTGATATATTTATACAATGGATAACTATTAAACAATACCAATGATTAAGTACTGATACATGTGACAATCTCACTATTATGTACAAAACTGTCCCCTCTAGCAGTTCATATGTTGACGCCATACCTCTTAATGTGATAGTATTTGGAAATAGGATTTTCACGGGTAATTATTAAGGTTGCATAAGGTCATAAGCAGGGGTTTCTAGTCCAGTAGGACTGGTGGCCTTTAAGAAGACCTTTCCCTGTCCTTATATGTACACTCTCAGGAAAAGCCATGTGAGAAGGTGTATCTGCAACCCAAAGACAGAGCTCTTACCAGACATTGACCCTAGTGATACCTTGATCTTGGAGTTTCCAGCTTCCACGACTGTTAGAAAATCAATTTCTGTTATTTAAGCCATCCAGTCTAAGAAATTTTGTTATGGCAATCTAAGCGAACCAGGACACTTATAAACATTACAATGAACAAAAGAAACCAGAAACAAATGACTGCATACTATAGCATTGATAATTTAATCATAAGAAATTTAAGAACAGCCAAAACTAATCTGTGGTGATAGAAATCAGAACATAGTGGGGGTGGTGAGGGATTGTTATGAGAAAACTTTCTGTGGTGATAGAAATATTTTATATTTTCACTGAAGTGTTCATTACATGGGTGTATACATTTATCAAAACTCATTACATGATACATTTAATATCTGTGCATTGCCCTATAGATTTGAATTTGAAAAAATAAAATAGAAATTTTTACTTATAAAAGTCATGGCTACATAATGTTACATCATGAGAATATTCAATTTTTGAAAATTAAATTTGATGTTTGTTATTGTTCCTGAAATAAAATGATTATATTTTATGGAAAACACACATGAGGTATGTACGAAAGGTAATTTAAGACAATCATATGGCACTTGCTATGGAAATGTCTCAACTGTGAACTCTGATAAGTTTTCCAAAGTCTGTGTCTATTATAAGCATCATGTATGAGTAATACTGAGCAGAAACAGAAACTGTCATTTTAATTTCATACTAGTATTTTAGAAAGCAGAGTTTGATTTCTAATGATAAATTCCCTAGTTTTGAAAACACATACTCTTCCAATGTGGTCACACTATCTTTTATTTGATATACTGAAATTTCCTTTCTCATTGATTTGCCTGTGATATAGAACTAAAGATGTGGAGATTTAACTTGAAAATGTCCTGATTATCAACTGGAAATGTACAGTACTATAACATGAATCTTCTTATATATTTTTTGTTTAAACATCCTTAAAGAAATGCACACACATGACATAAAATTCATCCATTAAAAGTGTATAGTTCAATGGCTTTTACTATATTCACAGAATTCTGCAACCATCCCACAATTGTAAGTTTAGAACATTTTTATCATCTCCCCCACAAAAAATTCAATTAGCAAGAACTCCTTGTCCCTTCAACACCCACTCCTTCACCTCTTGACAATCATTAATATATTTTCTGTCTTATGGATTTGTCTCTTCTGAGAATTACATAAATAAAATCATACACTATTTGTGGTTTTGTGCGAAGAGCTTCTTTTCCTTAGCTTAATGTTTACAAAATTTATTAATATTATAGTTATATTAGTCCTTCTTTCCTCTTTTTAAAAAAGAATAGACTCAGTTTTAGAGCATTTTTTAGGTTCACAACAAAATATATTGTATTACATTCTTTGGTTATGAAAACTGTATGTTGACATGTTCCACCAGAATAATATCAGACAGAGTAGTTTCACTGCACTAAAAATCCTCTGTGCTTCATCTGTTCATCATTCCTCCTTCTGCCGTAATCCCTGGCAACTACTGATCCTTTTACTGTCTCTATAGTATTGTCTTTTTCAAAAGGTCATACAGTGGGAATCATAGAGTTAGGCTTTCCATATTGGCTTATTTCACTTAATAATATGCATTTAAGATCAGTCAGTGTCATTTTATGGCTGGTTAGCTCATTTATTTTTAACACTAACAGTATTCCAGTCTGGATGTAACACAATTTCTCTATTCATCTACTGAAGGACAGTAGATACTTGGCTGCTTCCAAGTATTGTCAGTTATAAATAATGCTGCTAAAACACCTGTGTGCCAGTTTTTGTGTAATGTAAGTTTTCAATATATTTGGGTATATACCAAAGAACATGATTACTGGATTGTATAGTAAAAGTATGTTTAATTTTGTAAGGGACTACCAAACTATCATCCAAAGTCACTGTATCATTTTGTGTTCCCGCTACCAAGGAATAGAGAGCTCTGTTGCTTCACATACTCACCAGTACTTGATGCTGTAAGGTTTTTTTTTGTTTGATTTTTTGGTGGTGGGAGGGTTAGCCATTTTAGTAGGTATGCATTACTATCTCATTGTTATTTTATTTGCAGTTCCTTAATGACATATGATGTTGAGGACCTTTTCATATGCTTATTTGCCATCTATCATCTTTGGTGAGATGTTTGTTCAGATCATTGGCCCATTTTTTATTGGATTGTTTATTTTCTTATTGTTGACTTTTTAAAGATACTATTTATTCATTTTTAGAGAGAAGAAAAGGGAGGGAGAAGTAGAGGGAGAGACACATCAATGTGTGGTTGCCTCCCAAATGCCCCCAACTGCAGACCTGTCCAGCAACCCAGACATGTGCCCTGACTGGGAATCAAACCAGTAACCCTTTGGTTCACAAGTCAGCACTCGATCTGCTGAGCCACACTAGCCAGGGCTCTTTATGTTGATTTTTAAGAGCTCTTTGTGGTTTTGTATTCCCTTTACCCACTTTGCATATGCTCTTTTTATGTTTTGTATAATAGTCCTATATCAGATGCATCTTTTGAAAATATTTTCTCACAGTCTATAGTTATCATTCTCTTGATGACTTTCTCAGAGAAGTTTTTTTTATTTTAATGGAGACCAGCTTATTCTTTCCTCAAGAATTATGCCTTTGGTGTTTTATCTAAAAAGATATCACTTTACTGAAGGTCATCTAGGTTCTCTTCTCTGATTTTTATAGTTTTTTAAATTTTATGTTTAAGTCTGTGATCCATTTTCAGTTAACTTTTATTAAGCATATATGTAAGGTTTGCATCTAGATTCATTTTTCTGTATATGTATGTCCAGTTGTTTCAGTGTCATTTGTTGAAAGACTATCCTTTTTCTCTTATTGACTCTTCTTCTTTGTCCTAGATCAGTTAACTACATTTACATGGGTCTATTTCTAGGCTCTCTACTGTTCCATTGAGTTGTATGTCTGTTCTTTTACCAATGCTGCTACACAGTCTTAATACTTTAGATTTGTGGTAATTATTGAATTTGGTAATTGGTCCTCCAACTTGGGGAAAACTGATATCTTATAATATTGAATTTTCCTATCCATGAACATGGAATACCTCTCCTTTTATCTAGCTCTTCTTTCGTGTTATTCATCAGAGTTTTGTATTTTTCTCATGTATATCTTGTACATATTTTGTTAGGTTTATACGTAAGTGTTTTACTTTTTAGAGGTGCTAATGTAAATAGTAACCTTGTTTTTAATTTCAAATTCCACCTGTTTATTGTCAGTATTTAGGAAAGCAATTGACATTGTATACTAAATTGTATTCTACAGCCTTGCTATAATTGCTTATTAGTTCCAGAAGTTGTCACTTGTTTTTCATATTCTTCATTGGCAATCATGTCATCTGCAAAAGGTTTCATTTCTTCCTTCCTGATGTATGTACATTTTATTTCCTTTTCTTGTCTTACTGCATCAGCTAGAACATGAAATACAGTGTTGAAAAGGATTGATGATAGAGGACATTTTGCCTTCTACCTGATCTTAGTGGGAAAGCTTCAAGTTTCTTACCTTTAAATATAATTTCAGCTGTAGGGTTTTTTTGTAGATATTATTTCTCAAGTTCAGGAAGTTCTCCCCTGTTTCTAGTTTACAGAGAGTTTTTATATGGAATGGGTTTTGATTTTGTCAAATGCTTTTGCATCCAGTGATGTGATCATGTAATTTTTAAAATGTGTTGATATGATGAATTACATTAATAATTTTTGAATGTTAAGCCAGCCTTGCATACCTGGGGTAAATCTTACCTTGTCATGCTTTATAATTTTTTATACATTTTTGAGTTAGATATGCTAATATTTTATTGAGAATTTTTGCACTGATGCTCATGAGAGATACCTATCTGTAGTTTTCTTGTATTGTCTTTGTCTGTTTTGGGTATTAGAGTGATATGGACCTCAGGGAATAAGATAAGAAGTATGTCCTTTGCTTCTACCTTCTGAAAGGGATTGTAAAATATTTGGTATAATTTCTTTCTTAAATGTTTTTTGGAATTCATAAGTGAACTCATTTTGGCCTGGTGCACTTATTTATTTATTTTTGGAAGGGTATAAATTATTGATTCAATTTCTCTAAAAGATTTAGGCCTGCTCTGATTGTCTTTTTTCTATTTTTTCTTATGTGAGTTTTGACAATTTCTGGCTTTCAAGGATTTGGCCCATTTCCTTTAGGTTATCATAAATTTGTATGCATAGATTTGTTTGTATTATTGCTTTGGTATCTTTTTGATGTTCATAGTACCCATAATAATGTCTCCTCTTAGTTTCCAGATTTAAACTATTACCCTCAGTGCTGCTGCTAAGAATACCCCTCTCCTATCTCCTTGGGCACCTGTGCTGGAGTTTCTTTTGCATACACACCTAAGAGTGTCACTTCTAGGTCATGGGTATTTGTATATATGTAACTTTTTGTATTTTATTAAATATATCTTGTTTGTTTCTTTGTATCAATTTCTCAGTTTTTCTAGAGTCTGGGTAATGGTTCTTAATCAGGAAAAGTGCTGCACCAGCCAGGTGCATTTGTGAATATGTGACATTTTTACCTGTCATAACACCTGTGGGCCAGGTGCATTTGTGAATATGTGACATTTTTACTTGTCATAACACCTGTAGGCACTACTGGCATTTAGTGGGCAAGAATGGGATGTTAGCTATCCTATATTATGAAAGATTACATATTTACTGAAAATGTATCCTACTTAAATTGCCAATAGTGTCCCTGTTAAGAAATTTGTCTTTAGGGTATATATCTAGGGGTGAAATTGCAATTCATACAACATTTTGTAAGCATCTTCAGATATGGTCCAGATTACCATATTGAGCTTCAAAATGATCACACCTACTTACCCTCTTACCAGCAGGTAATAAGTTGTTCTGTTTTTCTGCAACTTTAACTATACATGGTATTATCATATTTCAAAAAGCCTTTTATTATGTAAATAATTTCATTGTGATAATCAACACATATATTAAATCATCATATTGTATATCTTTCAAAATCATGCTATTCAACCTAAAAAATCTTTGTCAATTTGAGTATGAAACAACTCATTGCTTCAAAATTTTTCATTTCTGTGGTAACTAATGAAGTTGAATTGTATTTTCCATTTCCTTAGTTATAGGTTATATTATGGATGATATCTTTAGATATTTTGTCCCATCTCTCTGTTTGGTTTGTAGTGATATTGTCCTTTAATAGTTTTAGGATCAGTGATATTTTTCATATCTAGTCATTTTATTTTTTATTTTAAGGTGGTTTCTTCTTGATGTTTTCCCACATATTTACGATTTTCCCTTATAATTCCTACATATTTTCCCTCTCTTTAAAATTTTAAATAAACTTATATTAGTCTTTGAAGTGAACCTATCATCTCCAATTCTTGGGATGGTAATTTTCCTCTTCTTTTTACTGACTTATGCTTTTTTGCAGTAGTTTTTTTAATGTGGTTTATAATTTTAAATTTTGAGCCAGGGCTGCAGAAGCACTCATACAAGGTGCTTTTTCACTTGCCTGTTACAGGACTGTAGGAGGGTTTGTCAGTTGAGTTTTCACTTTCTCAGCCAATACTTTCCCCATCACTTGGACAATGCAAATTAGGATTTTACACCCCCATGTAGCATAAGTTGGCATTTCCATTTCTAATGATTTCTCGCAACAAGAGTCACCAGTGATGACAAGCTTCCTTGCCACTTCATGGCTGATTGGGAGAATTTTTTAAATTATGTTTGCTAATCCTAGTTTAATGTAACTTACAGCTCTTCAGAGGTCCCAGCTGATCCAGAAGACTTCTTTGCAGCTCCCCAAATGTACATAAGCTGAAGGCCTCATCTCATTTCTTCATAAATTCCTGCCACTAGCCCAAAGGCCTAGCCGACCCAAGACCCCTGTGAGCTATTATGGTTTTAGTCTAGATTTTCTGTTCTAGATTTGATAATCTTTATTTCTGCTACATGAATACTTCACTTATTTTGTTATCTTCAGCGTTTCTGTATTTGGAATGACAGAAAGACTTTTGTGACATTCAGTTAGCCATATTGGTAGAAATTTAAATTGTATAATTTCAATGAAATCAAATACTAATAAAAATACAAAACAAATATATATGAAAATACATACAAATTATTAGCTTTAAAAACAAATAGCAAACATTATGTATGTCATCTAAATTTTGAAAAAAATTTGTCAAAATTTTATAAATTTATATGAACTATAAATATGTAGCCATCTCTCTTTTTATGTATTAAAACCAAACTAGTATCCATGGTTAAATTAGAGGAGCAGAATTAATGTGGGCCTGTTCATTCTTTTTTCTCCTTTACATATTTTCTTATTGTTTGATTTTGTACATAGACATTTTAAGCAAGAAGAAGTTGCTAAAACTAGTGATTTTAAAAGCAAGTGTTTTTTAATTTCCCTGATGAGTGTTTTGATCATTATTAACAGCGAATACCCTGTGAGCCTAAAAGGAAGATTGTGAATTGTTTCACAGATTGTGGTGTGACGGGTAAGTTGAGAGGCGTAGTTAGCCTCAGAGTGAACTGCATGATCTGGGAGCAGAAGCTGGAGGTGGATGTGACCAAGGACAGACTGCCTCTCAGATGTCTGCTGGAGATAAGGACCATGCCAACTGACCGTGACTCCAGCCACCCATGAAGGAAGTCAGTAACCACTTCTTCCTCCCAGTTATGTCAGCCTATGGCATTCTGAGATTTTTATAGAGGGTCACAAAATTCTCATGGATTTAAAATCATTTGTAGTAATGTAGGTTGTAGGTATGAGAGATGCCATCCACAAATGGCATTTAAGTGTCAGTCATATTTCACTCTCACAGACAGCTAAAACCAACTTCAGTCCTGGTAACCATATACTCCTTTACATTATTTCCATTCTTAGTCAATCTCCCACAAGCTGTATTTGATTCATCACAAAATAAGAAATAGGAATGCTTACAATGAATTCTCCTAAACTTAAGTTTTCTTATTTTTTATTCTACTTATATGTCATTTCTACCATACATACAACCTAAGTTATTCACATCAAACAGATAAAATGTAGGTTTTATTGAATTTCAGTACATTAATAGAAGCAGAGGGAAAAGTCTTACTCTCGCTACGTGCTAATTGAACAGTACTTCAGACTACATTATTTTCCTGCAGGGTAAAATAAAGTTTGTTAGCTTCTGTGTTTTGTAATTAACTCATTACACGTTTATATTTGGTATCTTTGCACTTAGTTTGAGGCAAATGATTTTACACTGAAAAATTCATTAACCTTCTCTATGGGGGAATCATTTTCTTGTAAATTAAATTACCTAATTAGCTGATCCTTTGGAAACTGATTTTGAGCTTGCTCCCCAGAAGCTTAACCAAAATGCTTTTACTATTAAAATAAACTACTTACAGATTACTTTGTAAAGATTCCAGATTCAAGTTACAGTATTCCCTCTCTTATCATGGGTATTACGTTCTAGACACCCCCGCGATAGGTGAAAATCCGTGAAGTAGGAACCTTACATTTATTTTAGTATTTATATATATTTCAAGGCTGTATCAACCCTTCCCAAACACTTATAAACCGTTCCCAGTCCCTTATTAACCTTTTCCACACTTTTATAAACACTACTTATGTTCTTAAGCATATTCTACATTCTTAAACCTACATAACTTTAACAACATACATATACAGTACCACAAAATCCTATGATATAGAAAAAAAATCTGCAATAAATAATTAAATATAATATTTTTAAAAATCCTGCGATACAATGAGGCCACAATAAGTGAACTGCGATATAGAGAGGGACTACTGTACTATTACACCAACCATGAGGCTGCTAACTCTAGGAATTAAGTGACTCACCAAGACAAAACTCATTATATTTAGTTGGTATTTTTCTGCTCTTTGCCCACCCAGGTCTTGCAAGTAAATAGAAACTGCCCACCTTACATGTGGGCTATCAGAGTGGGCTTTGGTTTCCTAATGGACTGCCTTGTCATAGAATAGCCTGTGACAAAAAGTGTGTCTTTACCAAATCAGCTTCTACACCAGTAAGGAATAAACATACTTGCCTATGAGTGATTGTGAGGCATTATTATTCAGGGAATATTGTAACTTCCATTATAGTCTTAATATTCAATCTGTAGGTATATTTTCTTATGTGCTGTTTGATTCTTATGGGTATGAGTGATGGTGCCTTTGCAGGCCAGGTGCTCAGAACATAAACATCAGAATGAGCGGCATGCTCTCAGCAGTCAGAGATGAGGGGCGACGAATTAACAACAGGTGTGATTAGTGATGCAATGTTTTGGAGTGTTCTCTGCCTTGATTGTAGGCCACCTGAATAAAATACCTGTATAACTGGGAAAAGCAAAAGTAGTAATCATCCACTTAAAACATGAACAGATGCTAAAAGGCCTGTGGTTCAGTAGGTGCTTCTTTTATGAAGCTGGTTTTCATCTACTGGTCCTCATTTCTGAGTTCTGAATTTTTTATAGATGAAAATTATAAGAGAATAGATGAAGGTTATTCCTTAGCCCACAGCATTTCTTTCTGAGTAACAAAGAACAAAATGAAGTTGTCTATTATTCAAGCAAAATAGATTATGTAGGCATCTAATTTAAGAGTGAAGTTAGAAACTAATTATTCTTCACTTCAGTTTTAGCTTTGAGTCTAATTTTGATGACTAACCTAAAGCATAATTATAAAAATGTTATTTGTCATTTAAAAATTTTTGGAAAGATATATATGCTGCTATTTTTTTAAATTAATAAAATGTATTTCTTACAATAAATTACATTGTTCTTACCAAACAGAAAATGTTTATTAATGTTAACCAAATAGTTTATTTTTTCCTCCTCAAAGAATGTAATAACTTGTAGAATTTAATTATCTGAAAAAAATGTCATAGTTATTAGGAAAGTGATGGTAGGGGATGGATACAGAAGAGCGACACAGAGAGTGAATCAAACAAGCACAAAAAGAAATTTTCAGTCTTTTAGCAAAACAATTGTTAAATATAAAAATAGGCTAAGTATTATAATATCTGGGTATCACTGACAATGGAAGTTCATGGCTGTATTTCCCATTAACTATTGAGATCATTGACCACACCATGCTCTGTGCTAGGTACTAAAAATATAGAGCCAAATGAAGTACAGTCCATACCCAAATATAACAGTCAAGAAAAAGACAAAAGGAAAAAGGAAGAGATCTAAATCCATGTGCTATGTACAATATCATAAGCGAGTAAGAATAAGCTGTGATTTGGGGGATGGGATGACTGATTTTCTTAGTGGGAGAATAAGGGAAGTCTTCACAGAAGAAGTGATAGGTTAACAGAGTTTTGACTTATGGAAACGGGTTTTCTTGTAAGAAGATTTTGTAAGGAAAGATATACCAATAAGAGTGAACACTAAATGCTGGGTTAAAAGTAGTGGAGTGTGAAACAATAAAAGATCAGATTTGTGTTATTGAAGTTATTCTGATATTTGTGGGAATAATTTGATTAAAGGGAATATGATTTGGATCCCAGAGGTAACTCATTGCAAGAATCCTGGTGAGAGATGATAATTATACTAGGGAAGCAGGCAAGGGAGTTGGGGGAAGGTCTAAAGTGATTTCCTTATATCAGACCTGGGTGAATGTTGGTATCACCAACCTAGAAAAGAAATACAGGAAAAGTAATTAACTTTTAGTTTCTGTTGAGAAAGAATTTCTTGTTAAAGTTTTAAAGTGTTTTTCGACATAATCTTTAAATTATAAGGCATGTGGATAAGTCTATAAGTTGATGAAGAAGATGGGATAGGAAATTTAGTTTCACAAATTAAAACTGCTTAGAGAAAGCTTCAAGATAAAAATAGAAGGGGTACTAAGGAAGATTGGAGAGAGGGCAACATTTGTCATATGACGCATAATCATTATTCTTTAGTTGTCATAAGTGACCTGTTTTAATACAGCAAAATCATGTACATGAAAAGATCACCTGGGTTTGTTCTTATTCATACACATCTACAAACATCTCAGCTTAAAAGTTAAACCCAGCAGAATTTAGATATGAAATTAAATACATAGCCAGGAACTTCAAAGAGTTTAGAACATAGCTGGTGAACAGTTAAACACACTGAGTGATACGTACTCTGGTGAAGCAGGAGTGAGATGCCATGGGAACACAAAGAGGGCTCCACGTGCATGGGGGAGGGTAGAGTGTGAAGAGAGAGGTTCATCGAGTGTTGATGGAAGAGTCCCTGAAAATCAAATAGATACAAAGAGGAAAGTTATCTTTTAGATGAAGAGGGAAGTATTGGCACTTGGTGGAAGTTCACAGGCAGGAGGCAGACCACTGAAAGTGACGAAGTGGACCTGTTGAAGTCAGATAGTGAAGGACTTTGTGTTTCACAGTGAGTGGCTTGGAAGTTCTCCTGTGGTCAGTGGAAAATGATGGAAGGATACAAGCCAGAGAATCACATAATTATATATATTTGTTCATGAACCATTTCTCTAGTGGCAGTCTGGAACATGTATTGGGAAGCATTATGACCAGAGGTAGGGAGAAACATATGCAAATACATGTATATAGAGAAATACTCCACATATATGGTAGGGAAAAAGAACAGAAACTTTCACCTTTGACCTTTTTTTGTGTGTTCACTTAATTTCATATGAAAATAGTATTAAACTTGATAGTCACACCTTTTCAACGTTTTAAGTCTGAATACTTGTCTTCCACTGTCATGTGCCATTTCTGAGTTTGCCCTGAAACCAGGACCTAAATTCCTTAACTTTATTTAACTATTAGGTAGGGGGAAAGCTTGACACTAAAGTGAACAGTGGCTTTCCATTTCTCTTTTGTGACTTTCCATTATGGTTTAGCCACTCCTTTAAGTCAATAAAGGGACTTATTTTCATTCAACATTCAATAAATCCTTTCCACAGTCTCACTGTGTGGCAGATATGTAGACAGTATTTATAAACTTCTGAGCATCTGATTATTTTGAAGTTGGAAGGAAAATGCATACAGTTCCAAAACACATGGTTATTTGAAACAGTGATAGGGCCCTGGCCAGGTAGCTCAGTCAGTCAGAATATCTTCCCAACATGCCAAGGTTGCAGGTTTGATCCCTGGTCAGGACACATACAAGAATCAACCAATTAATGTACAAGTAAATTAATGTGTAAGTAAATGGAACAACAGTTCAATCCCTCTATCAAATCAATTTTAAAAAAGAAACAGTATTGGGGATAACAGGGGAACTGAGGAAAAAATAGCATGATTTGTCCTATAGCTGTAGGGGCCACATGTACAGTTTCTTGGAAATGACTGAACTGCATGGAGGTTGGGGGAAGGAAATGGAAAGCATCTGGGACAAAATACCTGGGTGCATAATTATATTGTGTAACTTGTGTGCTCATGTGGATAAGTGTGTATCTCTGGTGAGACTGGTGGTTCCTTGATTGTTAAGAATTGCTCTTTGGTATTTTTATACCAAATAATTTAACACATCATCTAAAATGTTGTTGGTATTATTAACAGCAGTTAAATGTTGATATGTTTATCTTAAAGATTTAATTTTCTTTTAAATTTATATCCCAACCATAACCTTGTTAAGTATCCATAATTGCCCAACTGCATCCAGAACTCCTATATTTTGTGGCATAACACTAATTTTTTAAAAATCTACATTTCCTTCTTTCTTGGCATTATCCATTTCAGTTTCAGGCTATTGCATTAACAAATAATACCTTTCAAAGCTGTGTAAAACTGTTGTTTGGGGGACAGGGTTGTTAGCCTTTATGGAATGTGCAGCATTCATCTCAGTCCGCTTCTGCTGGGATTGTTTGATTCATTCTAACACCAAAATGCCTCATATCATTAATACTGCTGTCAATTAGCCAGATTTCAGAGAAATGTTCTACCCTGGTTAGATAGCTAGGCAAATGCTTATAAAACAGAAAACTTAGTTTTCAATAATAATTTCTTATTCAAAATATAGAGGTATGTAATTATATATGGAGTAAGTCCTGAAGTCATAGCTTCCTTTAACTTGAAAGGCTATATTTTCCAGTTTTACAGTTGTGACATCTCTAAATAGAAAGGAGGAATTGAAATTGATTCAAGAAAATAAAAGCATTAAAGAAATGCGCCGTTTATTGGAGTCTGAATAAGAAATGGTCATGTCAGTGACCTTAATAAAAACCTTTTTAAGTTTAAAATGAAAACACAACTTTTAAAGTATTTTTAAAAACGTCTTTAGTTTTTTTCAAATGGTATGTCCTACAGATCCCAGTGCTACAAAGGGAGAAAAAGGTCTCAAATAAAAGTCAGGCAGGAGATTTTGAAGGGCTCTTGTTTCACATTTGGGATTATCTGCTTGAGAGAGCTAAAATTAAAAAAAAAAAAAAAGACATTAGCTCTATCAACATGATGTTATATTGTGCTACATTGATACTTAAGTAAAACATTTTCCATCCTTAAAACTTTTGCAGATTAGTGAGAAAATAGATATGTAATTAAGTAATTATATTACCTGGTGAGTGATATAATAAAAGCTTGTGCTGATTTCTAGGGGGAATAGAGGAAGAGGTAAATAACATCTAAAATAAAATCAAACAGATATATAGGGAAAGGGGGAATTACTATACTCAATTTGGCTTCAGAAAACCTACTAGGAGCTTTCCACATATTTAGTATTGACTAGATAAGATAAAAGAGTGTCTGAAAGAAAAATACCTGTCCTTTATTTAAATTTCAAAAAAAAATTGCTGTATAATGTAACTGTAGAGTCTGCATATCTTTAACTAGATAAGATTGCTGGTAACAGTTTATTAGGAAACATTCTTTTTTTCATATTTATTTATTTTCAATTTTTTAAAATTTATTTATTTTGGGGGGGAACCCCCACTCTGTAACAATTTCCCACTCTCAGACTTAAGACCCTTTAATTTTATAAAAGACAATGGGCGAAAGTCCTGTACTCCTCTAGCTGCTTCAAGCTGGACATGGTTGTCGTCCTACCTACCCTTGAGTCCAGAAATCCCTAATAAGTGTGGGGGCATGGAGGGGAAGGTAGTCTTCCCACATGGGGAGGGATCTTGCAGAATCCAGGTCAGTTAGCTGTCCCCTGGCAACGGCATGCTCGGTTTAACAAGTTGGCATCCTTGTTGTATTCTGGGGGTAAGAGATTTGGCAACAGGGTTAAAAGGCATCATTAAAACCATAACCACTAGATGACAAATGGCAGGGATTAATTTTTCAATGTCCCACATTAGGGGAAAAAAAAGGCTTAGTTGGAGGAAAGTGTGCTAGGCACATCACACCTGTCCAAAGCCCTTTTGCCCACTATACTTAGTTTGGGCTGAGGGAAATATTTTAGGTTTCCCCCCTCAGACCTCTGGGCCCTTTCTGCCCAAGCCATTAAGATAGAAAAGAGAAACTAGTTGTAGAGTGAAGCCCACAGACCACCTCATACTTCACCAACCCAATCACGTAGTTCAGCCAAACCATTGAGTCTCAGGAGGCAGCGCTGCAGACAGGATTAAGTGAGGCCTATACTTACAGACAATCACTCAGGTAATGAGATCATAGGCTTATGCCCTTTGAAAACAGAAAACATATGTTAATTTCTCTAACATAACCCACAAACCAGTCTCTAGATCTGCAATACTGTCTTCTTGGGAAGACATCCAGTTGCAAGGCATTTGACATTCTTCTTGCCTGTAAATTAAGCATCTTTGATGATGTCACAGATCTAGTTTAACTTTCAAATGAAAACAAACTTTAAATGAAAATAAACTTTAAAGACAGCTGCACTAGTTTATAATCTACCACTGAGCATTGTGATTTTCCTTGAATAATGATTTTTCTCCCTAAGATTACCCTCCTTGTCATTAAAGGGATTGCATTGTCCAGTTTTAATTTATCCTGTTCATTTGCATAAACACGACAAGAGCAGCAAATGATCACATATGATATTTAAGTATGCATTCCTGGAACTTACACAAGGAATGTTTAAGGTGACCTTCAGTCTGCCCTTCAGGGCACAGAAGCTGAGCCACAAACCTGCCATTCAGGCTTGCCTGTGAAAACCTGTGTTTTCCAAGCCCTTCAGATTTTCCATTGTGCCTTAAGGTTCCTTCTAGCCATCTTTCAGGAAATCAACCTTCATTCCTTCCCTGTAAAGATTGCCATGGACCGCACAACCAACCAAGGTACCAGACCTTTTTTCTGTGGGCTTTTATTATCTTTGAAAGTCAATCCCAGTTCCTCAGGGCTTTTTGGTAACAACCAGAGCCCAAGCATGTCTCCTTTAGGCATGACATTCCAGTCAAACTCTTAGTCAAAAAAACCTCTATTAACAACTGGTCTTATTAGTTTTATGCAAAGAATCTTATGTCATTACTTCTTTCTTCAGAATGCCAAATTCTGGAGGGATCAGGTAGGGAGAAAAATATACAGTGTGAAGGAAAACCCTTGTCCTTCTAAATATTCATTAAAATTACATTTCCATACTTTACTTTTTTCTTTCACTTTCCTACATGTGAGATTTATTTTTGAGGTGGAGGGGGTTTTACTGGCTCATTTATTAATTTATTTTGCTTTCATTTTCTTCCCCCACAAAAAGTTTTTGTTTGTTTGTTTTTCTGTTACTGTTGTCCCACTTTTTTCCCCATCGCTTCCCTGCACCCTGCCCACTCCTTCTTCCACAGTCAGTCCCCACCCTGTCGTCCATGTCCATGGATCATTTATACATGTTCTTTGACTAGACCCTTCCCCTTCTTACCCCACTTCTCTCCCTCCCCCCTCTCCCCTTGTCACTGTTAGTCTACTCTTTGTCTACATGCCTCTGGTTCAATTTTGCTTGTTTGTTTGTGTTGTTCACTAGTCTCATGTATTAGGTGATATCATTTGGTATTTTTCTTTCACTGCCTGGCTTATTTTGCTAAGCATAATTCTGTCTAGTTTCATCCATGTTTTTGCAAATGGTAGAAGTTTCTTCTTTATTTCTGCTACATAGTACTCCATTGTGTAAATGTACCACCATTTTTTATCCACTCGTCTGCAGATGGGCACTTAGGTTGTTTCCAGAACTTGGCTATTATAAATAGCGCTGCATAGGTGTTTTTGAATTGGTGTTTCAGGATTCTTCGGATATAATCTTAGCAATGGAATTGCTGGTTCAAAAGGCAGTTCCATTTTTAGTTTTCTGAAGAAATTCCATATTGTTTTCCATAGTGGCTGCACCAGTCTGCATTCCCACCAGTAGTGCACTAGGGTTCCATTTTCTTCACATCCTCACCAGCACGTGTTGCTTGTTGATTTGGTGTCAGGTGGTATCTTATGATGGTTTTAATTTGCATCTCTCTGATGGCTAGTGATGTTGATCATTCTTTCATATGCCTATGGACCCTCTGCATGTCCTCTTTGGAGAAGTGTTTGTTCAGGTCCTTTGCCCATTTTTTAATTGGGTTGTCTGTCTTCTTGGTGCTGACTTGTATAAGTTCTTTATATAGTCTGGAGATCAATCCCTTGTCTGAGGTATCATTGGCAAATATATTTTCCTGTATGGTTGTTAGTAAGGAAACATTCTTATGTTTTACATTTTGTTAGTGTGTTTAAAATGCCATGCATACTTCTGAAGTTGTTTTTTATTTTACAAATGAACAAAAACTGCAGTGTCCATAAACTTTGCAGAATGGCATTTGCAAACACTATCTTTCTCTTTCAGAAGGGATTATATTATTTTAAAAGAATAAAAATTAAAATATAATGTATTGTTATAACTTCAACCTATTGAAAAGATGTTTTGATCACATTTTTAAAAAAACAAAACTCTTCTCTCTGAAATGCTACGTATGAAATTAGAAGAGATTCCAAAACTGGGTGAAGAAACTACTGACTTGGGATTCACCTGGGGAAGTTAACATGTATAAAGTATGAAGCCTTCTGTTTTTGTGTATTTTTCAGGTTAATCCCAAATGTAGAAATGGGTCCAGACTAGAAATGTGAAGAGGGAAATCCTAACCTTGGAGCCAGTGGGCTGATTGACAGCTCTGCCCTTGACTTGGGTCCCTTTAACCTTGGGCAAGTCATCTCATCTTTCCACTCTGGTTTCTTTCTTTGTACAGTGAGGGGGTGAGACTAGGGAGCCCTAAGGCTCTCTCCTAACAGAGGAAGATATTGTTATCTGAGAAAAACTGGTACAGTAAGAGATCACTTGAAGTGAATTTATTGAAAATAATGTACACAATTTCATAGTTAATGTTGGTGAAAAGTTGAACTAGAATGTTCCCTGAAAAATTAAACTAACAATTATCTTTAAAATTATGTTATATATATATATATATGTGTGTGTGTGTGTGTGTGTGTGTGTGTGTGTGTATATATATATATATATATATATATATATATATAAATTTAAGTTGTCATTTCACTATATACTCATTATAAAATAATGACTGTGTTGTGTGGACTTTTCTGGCATGGTCACTAAAGGATAAGAGTAGCCCCTCATACCAAAGCCTTCATTCACATTTATTTTTTCAGCACTTTCATACAAATGGTCATTTTGTAAAATTACCTGGAGGCTTCAATAATTTTTTTCAAGGTTCTCTCTCAGTCCCTTGATATCAACTACTCCTCTTACGAAGCTCCTGTGATTTCATCATTCCTGTCTGTTTCCTTTTTTTAAATTGTTAACTGGTCCAGCTCAACACAATCTCATTTATCAATGGCTGAACATAGAGCTTCATGTGTCCTCTCACCCAGTTTCAACATTTCATGTTATCCTTTCTTTTCCAGGTTTTCAGTTTGTAATTTTTCACTGCATTGCCAAGTTCCAACAAGACTGACTATGTTAAAGAAATGGAAGAATAAGGGTAATTTTTGCGTGATGGTTGATTTGTATATGTACCCACTTCATTAGCAAGTATTTTTGAGTTGCTTGTATATATTTTTCTCTCTTCAGTACTGAAATGGATGGACTGATAGAGTGAAGAGTTAGATAGTGCATCTTTCTCTTATAACGTCCTTTGATCCTGGTCCTTGTGTGATGAGGTGCAGGACTCTTATCCTGGACCAAGCTGCTGCTTTTTGCAATTTTTTAAAATTATGAAACAAGGCACAGGTCCAAGGCAGCTCCTTTCAATGATCTCACTTGCCTTCCTCCTGAGGCCAACCTCTCATTGGTCCATCCTCCTGGTCTAGAATCTGTGGCTCTAGGACAAAAGGCAGAGACGGTGAGAGAGAGTCAGTGTTAGGTGGAGACAAAGCAGAAAGAAACAGATTTATCAGTGAATGTAGACTCCATGGAAGTTACAAATATAAGCCAAGAGTTTGGATTTAATGGACTCTGCAGGATTAGATGGTTCTTCTGGAGTGGGTGGAGGGAGGAACGGGAAGGGGAGGGTAGAAGAAGAAGGATAAAGAAGAGAAGGGTGTGCCCAGGGAAGGGGGGAGACTTAGAGAGAATGGGGGGTGGGTGAGAGGGAGAGTGATAAGGAGAGAGGAAGACTGACCGAGAATTCTAGACTTCAGTAGGTATATTGCAAAGCAAGTGTGCAAAGGAATAGAATAATGTGTTGTCTGTGCCCATCACTGGAGTAGGAAGCTGACTCTACTCTGCACAAGGTTCCAGAGCTGGGCCAAGGGCAGGATGCCTGGCATTTCCAGTCACAGAACCACTCTTCTCATCAAAACACCTGGGGATCATTTTCTTCCATTTGCCCCAATGGGGGAGGTAGCAACCACAGTAAATTTTTTCCTTCGTTTTCCTTACCTTAATTTGTTTTCCTTTGTGTTTTCAGATATATTTTTCTCTGCTTCACATTATGTCTAACCCCTTTCTATTTTGTCCTTGTCCATATTGGCGTCATTGTTTCTATGTTTTTGGGTTATCTCTAGCATTGATGTCACAATGTTTTCAGAATTAGATCAGTGCTCCCTTAAATAATGGACTTTTGTACTGATAATATTTTAATATTACACCCTGTAAAAGGATTATCTCTTTAAGGTTAAGACAGGGGTCAGAAAATTGGTTTGGAAAGGGCTTGATAATAAATATTTTAGGCATGGTAAGCCATGCAGTCTTCCCCTCACTACACAACTCTGCTGTTAAGTCATGCATCAGTCCTCAGTAATGAGTAACAAATGAACATGACAGTGGCAATGGGTCAGATTCAGCCTCTGGGCTTTCATTTGTCAACCCACGTTGTAGGCTGTCTGCTTCCTCTTCCCTTCACCCACTTATATTTCCAAAAACAAATAAATAAATAATCACTAGGCTTATTGGCAGGTGTCTATGCCAAGATCTTCAATCTTTCCACACTGATGCTTACTAAGAAAAGATAACTTTGAATTTACCCTGCATTCCTTAGAGTTGGCTCAAAGAAACAAGAGTTGTAAGAGTAATAAACAATAAGAGATTTATTGTAGTAGTTGACCGCACCCAGAAGGAGCTGGTTATAATCTATGTGAGGCTGTTGCCTCTATGTTTGGTGTTGGGCTAAAGTCAGCTGAACAGCAAGTAATGGAGGAAAGATGGGCAAGAACTAGGAGAGAGCAAAGACAAACCAAGCCCATGTCAGCCCTCCCCACCTCTCGGCCTCCAACTTCAGTGATGGAGGTCACTCCCAGAAGAATCCAGGGCCTTCTCCCTGGAGCCGCCATGCTCCTGGCCTGGGGGTCACAGGAGCTGGAGAGGCTTCAGGCCCCTCTGCTGCACCCAAGGTGACCGGTCCCCACCTTCCTAGCCTCAACCTGGATGCTGCTTCACTTCTTCCATACCTGCTGCAGAGTTCTCAGCCCTGAGCTGTACTGAAACCATCTTGCTGAATTCAGTTACCTTCTGCCAAGGAATTCAGAGGACAATACCAGTCCGTCTCACTGAAGCCTTGAGGACAAATGTTGCTGGCTTTGTGTTTTAGAAACTGCCTCTTTAGGGTGCCTGCCTTCCCTCCATACTTACAGCCCATTTCCCTGAATAACTGAATAAAATTTCAAGAAACAATGAGGTGAGGTCCTCAGCTAAGGTGCCAGCACCAAAGCTTCTGTTTAGGATGCTTTTCGACTCAGTCCTCCATAGATTGAACCTCTTCTCACTGCTCATTCCCTCCTATTCTGTTCTCTTATTTTTTTCTGTTATCCTCAGATTAGCTGGCTGGAAGCTCACATTTTTCTATATTGGTGACACAATTCTTTCTTCAAAGTATCAGAACCATATCCAGGGGGCAAACCTAACATTGTTTGAACATAGTCACCAGTCAGTGGATATGTTTCCAAAGCTGAATCTAGCTTTATAGTTAAACAAATTTGGGGGTGATCTTCCTGGTTTATGTTAGGTTCTTTATATGTTCTTTTCTGCATTTACTCTTTCCTGCTTATCCGTAGGAAGCCTCCCATCAAACACACACTTCCATACTGTGCCATCATGAAATTATTGTAGTTCCTGATCAAACAGACTTAACCATGTAAACAGTAATAGGAGACTCGTGCCTCACCTACTTAAGCAAGGCAACAATGCCAGTATTTGGCAACACAGCCTTGGAGCTTTTCTGTGGTGAGAAGGGCAGTGTTTCTGCTAATACAGACCAGCCTCACTGTGAATGTTGTGAAGCAGCCAGTATTTGTTGCAGTTTGCCTACCAAACTTACACCTTTGTCAACTGGCAGTGACCGAAACTTTCCCCTGTGAACTATAAGTCCTGTCAAATAAGTCACTAAGCCTGTGCTACCCAAACAGTGTGCATGAACCAGTAGCAGTACCTGGGAGCTTGCAAATAGTGTGGAATCTCAGTATCAAACCCAGAGCTGTTGAACCACAACATATATTTAACAAGATCCCTTGTCCTATACGTGCACATTAAAGTATAAGAAGTACCAGCATAACTCTTGGAGTCTTCTCATTCGAGAGGAAATCATAATGTAATACTCAGGTGGTCAACAGGATTCAATGAGGGGATGTGTGCTAGGTGTCTGGCACAGAAGCCCAGGATGGGTACTTCTGTTGCTCTTTGATCATGAAGGCTGACAAAAGCATCTTTGACTGTTCAGTGGCACCATTGGGAAATGACAGTTGCCCTTGGAGATGAGCAGGACCCTGTAGGAACTTGACCACCTTTGGGAATTCAGCACTGAGAGCATATGTGTGGTCCCCCTCAGTGATCTCACAAAAGTCACTACAGTGGGACACCACCTCCCTGCAGAGAGAGTGCGCTGAGCCTTTGGCTAGACCTGAATTCATTTAGTAACAGAGCGACATTTATTTGTTTGTATGTCTGCTTCTCATATAATAAGACACTTTTTAAAAACTGCTTAGTTCGTTCCTAGGCAGATCCCCAGAAGGAAATTACCCCTGGGTACATTTATAGTTGAGAAAGACTGTATCCAGTCTTCCAGGCCTGAAGTTGAAGACAGCTGTGGCAGTGGATTCAACGTCAAGTTTATCAGGAACTATCCATTCTTTCCTTCATCTAAAAATAGATCTGTAAGATGCTTTAACAGTTACTCTTAATCTTCCTGTGCTTGTGGTTGAGCTTAATGTAGGCAGATCTCTGTGTGCCTGTGAATAATATTAAAAACAGATAAGAAAAAGTACTCCTGTGTATAAGATGATTTATTATGGCTGATATATCACAGTGGGAAATAGCACAGAGAAATCGCAAACTGATGCCAAAGATAGCTAGGTGTTCACTTACATTGCTCACAAGGATTTCAATACATGAACTTGTCAACCTTCTATCTGCTATGCACAGCAAATGTATGGATTTATACTAACAATATTGATTGATATAAAATTATATATATACATATATATAGTATTTAAAAATTGTTAAATAATAATTTTTAATAAATTTTATCATTTTAAAAAATGAGATCATCTGTCTGCTTTAATATTTTCTACTTGAAAATATCATTAAAACATTAAAACTGTATACTAGCTATGTATCTTACTCTAGCCTTCTGACCCATCACATTCATACCACAAATACATGAAGATTTTTGGAATAATGTTGCACTGTTACTGTAATCACCATATGTTTGTGTGACTGTGTTTATGTTGTGTGTATACACACACACGTATATATATATTTCCAGAATATATATCAACATCATTTTTAGTATGTGTATATATAAAATTTCACATACACACATATATGTATGTGTGTGTATATTTATGACACTGATAATTCAGAAGAAAACCTATTTTATTTATTTACATCTTTGATTGGTGTATGTGACATTTTTCTTATCAGGTTACAGAAATAGTGCACTACTTGAAACTATACTTCTATTTGCCCAAATTTGATCACTATACTTTAGTGTACCATAAACAGTACATTTGAGTTTTATGGCTGCTATCTGGTTCCTGAACGTGCTAAGCTTAGCAGGATTGCACTGTGATGATCATTGCTTTGAATCTGACAGATTTTATGGGTTTGAAAACAACTTGGATAATGATAATGCGTGACCTGGTATATATATATCTGGAATTTGCCTTTCTATTATTTCAGTTTCTCTGGGCAACTCTGAATAATTCTGGGCTCCCTTTTACAGTCAGTCCTTAGTTGAGTGGAGCTGTTATGGATGTGCCAAGTCTTCTTTCCTTCTGCTGAGCATCCTCATTGTCTTTAACTATTTCATATTATCCTGGATTTTAAGGCTTTTTCTGTCTCTGGCCTCTCTTCATGATCTGCTCTAGCTGAATGTGTGTTAACAAACACACATATTATATGTTACTTAATATTGCATTTGTCTTTTTCTGTGTTCACATTACAAACATATTCTTGGCTCATATAGACCTGCTGTACTAGATCTCCTTGTCTTTTTTTTTTTTTTTAATAAAAAAAATATTTTTTTTTCTTTTAGTATTTGGTTTTTCAATTACAGTTGTTCCATTTTTTCCCTATTGCTCCCTCCCACCCAGCCCACCCCTTCTCCCGCAATCATATCCCTCCCCGTTGTCCATGTCCATGAGTCGGTTATACATGTTCCTTGACTAGACCCTTCCCTTACTTATCCCCCTTCTCTCCCTCTCCCCTCCCCGCTATTGACTGCTATTCTGCTCCTTGTCCTATTTAGTTCATTTGTTTGTGTTGTTCTTTAGTTTCCTGTATTAGGTGATATCATATGGTATTTTGCTTTCTTTGCCTGGCTTATTTCACTAAGCATAATTCTCTCTAGTTCCATCTATGTTGTCACAAATGGCAGGAGTTCCTTCTTTCTTTCTGCTACATAGTATTCCATTGTGTAAATGTATCACAGTTTTTTGATCCACTCATCTACACATGGGCATTTAGGCTGTTTCCAGTACTTAGCTATTGTAAATAGGGCTGCAATGAACATAGGGGTGCATAAGTTTTTTTGAATTAGAGTTTTAGGATTTTTGGGGGTATAATCCTAGCAGTGGAATCGCTGGTTCAAAAGGCAGTTCCATTTTTAGTTTTTGGAGGTAATTCCATACTGTTTTCCATAGTGGCTGCACCAGTCTGCAGTCCCACCAACAGTGCAGTAGGATTCCCGTTTCTCCACATCCTCGCCAGCACTTCTTGTTTGTTGATTTGTTGATGATGGCCATTCTGACAGGTGTAAAGTGATATCTCATTGTGGTTTTTATTTGCATCTCTCTGATGGCCAATGATGTTGAGCATTTTTTCATGTGTCTATGGACCTCCTATATGTCCTCTTTAGAGAAGTGTTTGTTCAGGTCCTTTGCCCATTTTTTAATTGGGTTGTTTGTTTTCTTGATGTTGAGTCATATAAGCTCTTTATATATCTTGGAGATCAGTCCCCTGTCTGTGATATCATTGGCAAATATGTTTTCCCATATGGTTGGTTTCCTTTTCATCCTGCTGATGTTTTCTTTTGCTGAGCAGAAACACTTTAGTTTGATGTAGTCCAATTTGTTTGTTTTTCCTTTATTTCTCTTGCCTTAGGAGATGTATCCATGAAGATATTGTTACGTGGGATATCTGAAATTTTCCTGCCTAAGTTTTCCTTTAGGACTTTTATGGTGTCAAAGCTTACATTTAAGTCTTTGATCCATCTTGAGTTTATTCTTGTGTGTAGTGTAAGTTGGTGGTCTAGTTTCATTTTTTTGCACATCCCTGTCCAGTTCTCCCAGCACCATTTGTTAAAGAGGCTCTTCTCACTCCATTTTATGTTCCTTCCTCCTTTATCAAATATTAGTTGACCATAGAGGCCTGGGTTTATTTCTGGGCTCTCTATTCTGTTCCACTGATCTATATGTCTGCTCTTATGCCAGTACCAGACTGTTTTGATCACAGTGGCTTTGTAATATTGTTTGATGTCTGGTATCGTGATTCCTCCTGCTGTGTTCTTCTGTCTCAAGATTGCTTTTGCTATTCGGGGTCTTTTTGGTTCCATATGAACTTTTAGAGTATTTGTTCTAGGTCAGTGAAATATGTCATTGGAATTTTAATAGGGATTGCATTGAATCTGTAAATTGCTGTGAGTAGTATGGCCATTTTGATGATGTTGATTCTTCCCATCCAAGAACATGGTATTTGCTTCCATTTCTTTGTATCTTCCTTAATTTCTTTCTTAAATGTTGCGTAATTTTCAGTGTACAGGTCTTTTATCTTTTCGGTTAAGTTTATTCCTAGGTAGTTTATTTTTCTTGTTGCTATAGTAAATGGTATTTTCTTTTTTGTCTCTGTCTCTGATATTTTATTGTTGTTGTACAGAAATGCCTTAGATTTCTGTATACTTATCTTGTACCCTGCTATTTTGCCAAATTCACTTATTATATTGAGTAGTCTTTTAGTGGACTTTATAGGGTTTTCTAGGTATACTATCATGTCATCTGCATATAGTGATAGTTTTATTTCTTCTTTCCCAATTTGGATGCCTTTTATTTCTTTTTCTTGTCTGATTGCTGTGGCTAGGACTTCCAACACTATGTTGAATAGAAGTGGAGAGAGTGGACAGCCTTGTCTAGTTTCTGAATTCAGGGGAATACTTTCAGTTTTTGTCCATTGAGTATGATGTTGGCTTCAGGCTTCTCATATATAACCTTAATTATGTTAAGGTATGCTCTCTCTATTCCCATTTTGCTGAGTGTTTTCATCATAAATGGGTGTTGTACTTTATCAAATGCTTTTTCTGCATCTATTGATATGATCATGTGATTTTTGTCTTTCATTTTGTTTAGGTGGTGTATTATATTTATTGATTTGCAAATATTAAACCATCGTTGCATCCCTGGGATGAATCCCACTTGATCGTGGTGTATGATCTTTTTGATGTATTGCTGGATCCTGTTTGCCAATATTTTATTGAGGATTTTAGCATTTATGTTCATCAGTGATATTGGCCTGTAGTTTTCTTTCTTTGTTGTGTCTTGACCTGGTTTTGGGATTAGAGTAATACTGGCTTCATAGAAAGAGTTTGGGATTTTTCCCTCTTCTTGGATTTTTTTGAAGTTTGAGGAGGGTAGGAGTTAGTTCTTCTCTAAATGTTTTGTAAAATTCGCCTGTGAAGCCATCCGGTCCAGGGCTTTTGTGTACAGGAAGATTTTTGATTACTGTTTCAATTTCCTTCTTTGTTATTGGTCTGTTGAGACTTTCTACTTCTTCTTGATTCAGTTTTGGAAGGTTATATGTTTCTAGAACTTTGTCCATTTCTTCTAGGTTGTCAAATTTCTTGCCATATAGTTGTTTGTAGTAATTTCTTGAAATTGTTTGTATTTCTGTGGTATCAGTCATGATTTCTCCTCTTTCATTTCTGATTTTGTTTATTTGGGTCTTCTCTCTTTATTTCTTGATGAGCCTGGCTAGTGGCTTGTCGATTTTGTTTATTTTTTTGAAGAACCAGCTCCTGGTTTTGTTGATCTTTTGGATTGTTTGTTTAGTCTCTATGTCATTTAGTTCTGCTCTGATCTTGATGATTTCATTCCTTCTTCTTGCCCTAGGCTTTGTTTGTTGTTGTTGTTCTAGTTCTTGTAACTCTAGGGTTAGGTTTTTTATTTGAGATTCTTCTATCCTTTTCAGATATGCCCATATTGCTATGAACTTCCCTCTTAGGACTGCTTTTGCTGTGTGCCATAAGTTTTGGGCTTTTGTGTCTTCATTATCATTAGTTTCCAGAAATTTCTTGATTTCTTCTTTGATGTCATTGTTAACCCATTCATTATTTAATAGCATGTTATTCAATCTCCATGAGTTTGGGTGTCTTTGATTTTTTTCTCTGAGGTTAATTTTTAGTTTCAAGGTATTGTGGTCTGAAAAGATGCTTGATATGATTTCAATTTTCTTGAATTTGTTGAGGCTTGTTTTGTGTCCTATCATGTGGTCTATCTTTGAAAATGTCCCATGTGCCTTTGAAAAGAATGTATATTTTGCTTCTTTGGGGTGGAAAGTTCTATATATATATCAGTTACGTCCATGTGGTTTAGTGTGTTGTTCAATGCCTGTATATCCTTGGTGTTTCTTTGCCGCGATGATCTGTCTATTGTTGATAATGGTGTGTTGAAGTCCCCTACTATGAGTGTGTTGTTGTTAATATCCTTCTTGTGGTCTTCTAGTATTTTCTTTATGTATTTGGGTGCTCCTATATTGGGTACATATATGTTTATCAGTGTTATATCTTCTTGATGGATTGTTCCTTTAAGTATTATGAAATGTCCTTCTTTGTCTCTTTTTATTGCCCTTGCTTTGAAATTTGTTTTGTCTGATATGAGGACTGCCACCCCAGCCTTTTTTCAGGTCTGTTTGTTTGGAATATTTTTTTTATATCCCTTTACTTTCATGCTGTTTAAATCATTTGTTTTGAGGTGTGTTTCTTGTATACAGCAAATATGTGGGTCCTGTTTTCTTATCCATTCCGTTACCCTATGTCTTTTAATTGGAGCATTTAATCCATTTACATTTAAGGTTATTATTGACATGTATTTATTAATTTCCCTTTATATCTCTGTTCCTCTACTCTTTTTTAATTTTTTTCTCTTCCTTTTTTTTAGAACATTCCCTTTAGCATTTTTTTGCAATGCTCGTTTGGTGGAGATGTATTCTTTTAGTCTTCCTTTGTCTGAGAAACTCCTTATTTCGCCTTCCATTTTGAATAAGAGCCTTGCTGGGTAGAGTATTCTTGGTTGTAGGCCTTTGTTTTTCATTGCTTGAAATATTTTTGACCATTCCCTTCTGGCTTGTGGAGTTTCTGTTGAGAAATCAGTCGATAGCCTTATCAGAGCTCCCTTGTATGCTATTTGCTGTTTTTCTCTTGCTGCTTTTAGGATTCTCTCTTTGTCTTGGAATGTTGCCATTTTAACTATACTGTTCCTTGGAGGGGGGTTTTGGGGGTTCCTCCTTTTGGAACTCTCTGTGCTTCCTGGACTTGCATAACTTTTTCTGTCATCAGGTTGGGAAAATTTTCTGTCACTATTTCTCCTATCCATTTATCTATTCCTTGTTCTTCTGATGCTCTTTAATTCCAATGACTCTGATATTGTTCTTCCTTATGGTATCCTGTAATTCCCTTACCTCTTCTTCATACTTTTTCAGTCTTTTTTCATTTAGCTGTATCGTCTGAGAATTTTTTTCTACATTATCTTCTAACTTACTAATCTGATCCTCTGCTTCGTTTAGTCTGCTTTTGACTGATTCTACTGTGTTTTTCAGTTCAGAGATTGCATTCTTCATTTCTTCCTGGTTCTTGTTGATAGTTTCTATGTCTTCTTTTATGCTGCTGTAGTTTTCTTCAAGTTCCCTGTAATTTTCTTGGAGCTGTTGGTAACTTCCTTGGAGGTTGTCATGGTTGTTTTTAAGGTTGTCGAGTATATTGAGCTTCTTCACCACCATTGTTTTGAATTCCGTGTCTGACATTTGGGCTATGTCTGTTTCATCTACCTCTCTTTCTGGGGATTCCTCTTTTCTTTTCATTGAGAGGTTGTTTCTGCATCTTACCATGTTGGATTCTTCTTGTTTATGTTTGTTTTTTGGGTTTGTCTTCTTTGACTTCCCACCTTTGTGGTATGAGATTCTTTATAGGAGATCTAGGGGTTTCAGTGGTGCAGTCTCTTTGATCTCCTGAGCCTGTTGTTCTTGGGGTACCCTTTATGTCATTTTTTTATGCTGTCTGGTTATATTTCAGATGCTCTTTGTTAGGATCTTTCTTCTGGTTAGTTGATTGAGAGTCACTCTATCCACTTTGTCTTGAGTTCTTTTGTGGAGATGTCAGTTCAGCCTTTGTGTGTCATCTTGTTTTTCTGTGTCCACAGCTGGTCTAATGAGGTGGGTCAGAGGTTCCTGTTCCTTGCAGCGGTGGTGTGCCCCCGCATAGCACTTTCCTTTGGCGCCTGTTGGAGATAGCTGAGGTGCCCTTGCACGCACGCCTGGGAGCGAGCAAGGGGGCCCGAGAGCTTGCCTCAGGCCTGCCGCGCCACATTCCAGGAGTTGGTCTCTTGCCTCTTAGGGCGGGGCCCCAGACACTTGGGCACAGTGGAAGTGAGTGATTGGCGCCTATTGAAGCCGGTGAGGTGCTTTTGTGCTCGCGTGCCCATGTGCCCCCAAGGCGGCTGGGGAGCTAGCCTCAGGCCTGCCACTCCGCGCTCGGGAGTTGGTCTCTAGCCTCCCAGTGCTGGGCCCTGGACACTTGTACTCAGTAGAAGTGAGTGTCTGTGAGTCGCTGCTGCCCGGTGTTCTCCCACCACAGCTGCCCACCATTCCCACACCCGCCTGGGCAAGCATGAGCAGAGCCTGAGCAAGTGCTCTGCGCTCCAGCTTAGCGCCCACTGGAGCTGGCCAGGGGGGACTGCACAGTCTTCTGCGTGCCCAGTGGGCCCTCCCTGTGCCCGTTGGGGCACTGATATTATGTCTGTTCGGGCGTGTCCAAGGGGCACCTAGACACCCGGCCCTGCGCACCTGGGCCAGTGAATGAGGCCACTTTCCTATGTGCGTCCACGCGACCCAAGGGTAGGGTTGGGATGTGGGCAAGCGCATTTCTGCACCTGCGCTCCTCAAGAATGTCCTATCACCCCCAAACTTCCCCCCCTCCGCAGTCCACAAGAGAAAAATACAAAGGAAAAATTATCTTTCCATTTGCACAGCAGCACGCTGTCTCCCGTCTTCCAGCACCAATGCCACCTGGTCGAGTCCCATCTCTGCCAGTGGGCAGAGATCCGCTCTCCTCCTGACTCCTCTCCGGGGCAGCCTGTGGTCACCAAAAAGCCTTTGTGTACTTCCAGCCTCAGCTCGGGCAGCTGCCCCAGTCAGGAATCCTGTTTCGTCCCTTTTTTCCTCCACTATCCTCACTAAACATGTTGTTCCCAGATGGGTTTTCTCTAATCCAGCAGTGCCAAGGCTCGACTCCTGCCAGTGTCCAGCTGCTCACTGAGATGTTCTGTCTGCAATTAGTCCAAACTACAGACGGGTCTCGGGAGCCTGAGAGCGAAGCCTGAGATCGCAGCCTCCCCTCACTCCTCCGCCATCTTCCTTCCAATCTCTTTGTCTTTTATTCATTTCATATAATCTGCATATGTAATTTTACATTGATCCCTCTGAAATTCAATTAAGTCATTTGGCCATTTGTATAGACCATCAAAAAAGGCATCTCATGAAATGTGAGACTTATGTGATATTCCTTAAAAAATTCTATGGTCAAATACATCTGCAAAATTATTTATACTATATTCTTGTCTTGCAGATTTTCAATAACTATAGATAATTAAAACAGTTAAAAAACCAATTTAAAATTTATTTGACTGCTGAATTTTTATCTAAGTAATATCGGTGACACCCCATGTTCTGCTGAATATAAGTTGTGAGTTGTTAACCTAATGTATTGGAACTGTTTAATTTTGATTTGATTTTGCAATCATATTTGCTGCTATTTCAGCATGTGTATAAAAATGTAAGTATTTGAGAGGGGTAATATTTATCTTCATCGAAGTTAATGAGAAAAATGGTGGAAAGTGTTACAACAATCGACTAGAGATTTTACCTCAGCTTATACCTGTCCCGTGGTTATGCAATATTTTCTAAACATCATTGTTTAATGGGAAATTACTCACCTGCATGACATATCATTCATCCTACTTCATCTTGTTCACAAAATTAGAATAGAATTATTATCTATGGTCTTAAAATCAGGATATTTCTCTAATTTTTTTAAACATATAGTGTATAGCAAAGGTCATCTCTGTTGTACTTCATTGTACTGTAAAATTTTTGGAACTGCAGAGTAGACTACTTCTTGTAGATTATATAGAATTAATTAGTAGTATCTAACCCACAATGGAGATCACAGTAACACAACCTATTATGTTTTTGTTTTATATGTAATAACAGTGCATATATTTGTTGTCCATTTTATATGAACTCAAAACACATGCACAAGGAACTACTGTTCATCCTAATAGAAGATCTTATTTAAAATTCTACTAAGTCTTATAGTTTTATTTATTAAGCACTTGACAGTAGTGGTGATGTCTTCAAAAGTATAAAGAAGTACAAATTAGTCCATATTGGAAGGTTTTCTGTGCTTGCTAGGACTTCTTTTGTGAAATATTTCTTCCTCCTCCTCTTCCTCATCTTCCTCCTCCTTTCATATGTATAGAAATTTGAATAAATATTAACTCCACAGCTGTTCCAAGTAAAATAGTAAGTTTATGCAAAATCTAAACTCTAAATGACATTTCTATATTAATTATACTGTGTGCAAAGAAATACAAATACAAACAAATGTTGGAAATATCATTTGCAGGAAATATCTTAAGTTTATAATTTTTCACTTGTAAATATGATGTACTTAGCTAATGTGATTCATTCATATACTTTGTGAATTATGTTGAAATGTCAATAAAATGCTACCTTAGTCAGTGTAAACTAAGCATCTAAAGGTAAAAGTAGTTTATAACAGTTACTTCTTAATCACTCTTTTTGTCAAGCTGTTACTCTTCAGTTTCTATTGCTACTTTTGGCACTGTAAACAGTGTAGTGTTCTAATCCTTCACACTGTCACTTCCTGAAGTGACACTGTCATATTCTGCCTACTCATGTTTTCAGTCCCATATGGTTACAGCCTGCAGTGGTACATTGGACAAGAATTTGAAATTAGCATTAGAGATGGGTACTTTATTTTTTTCATCTTATGAAATAACTTGAGAAGGGAAGAAAAGATATTTTGTCAGAATAGAAGTGTGCAGTCTCTAGAGTTCACACACAACGATGGACCTTAAATCTGTCTCGAGGCTAAATTTTCCAGCCCCTACTCTGGGCACTGTCTACCCAGTAATGTGTGGTCTTAATGGGGTTATATGTTAAGTGTGAACAAAGCAATCAGGTGAGTCTTGTATATACTGTGTGCCCTACAGAGTTTACATACATTCAAGAACTGTTCTTCCTGGTCTTCAGGAATATATTTTTATTGGGAATGAAGTGTTATCATTAGTTCCAAGTGACAAAGTAAGTTATATTTATCTATCTGAACTTTGATTTTCTAGTTTGGACAAGTTTGATGATAATACATACTTTGTTTTATTTTTTGTATGATGGATTTATATATGCTTTGAGGCTTTTTTCCTTATTTCTTTTTGGTAAAATAAACTTATGTTATTTAAACATCAAAAATAACTGTCATTCCCAATGTTTCCTGGGACCTATACAATAATCTTACTTTTATTCCCATCCTGAGATTAAAAGTGTTAGGTCACATGCTTATCACCAAATGTTCTTTTACACACCCAGACACACACCCACACACACACACTCACACACACTATTCTGTTAGGTAGCCAAGGTGGCTAAGAAAGGACCTGGAGCTAAAAAAAAAAAAAAGGCCAATTAAGGACTTTTATTAGAAGGGAGACACTATGATCAGGCAGACTGAGTTCAAATGGACTGCAGCACTGAGGAAGGGGTAGAGAGATATTTAAGGGTGTGGAGTAGACCCCCAGGGGGCATGAGTCGCCTTGACAGTCAGTTCCAGATGTCCTTTGATTAGTAATTGTTGTCAGGAGATTTATAGTCCTTGTTTCTGGAAAATTCTCAAGTGAGAGAGGAATGGACAGTGGGAGCATAACCCTCTTTGTTCAGCACAAGCAGTGGCTCAGGTCCTCCAAGTCCCAGTACATTCTAACACATTCTATTGTTATATATCTGCTTCCCTAGAAATATAGGTTATTAGAATAATATAAAAAGTATATGGAAATATTAAAAAGGAAATAGTGTTATTTTCCTGAGGATTTAAAGCTTTAAATACTCTGTGGTAAAAGACAAAAGACAGACAGTACAATGTATTCATCTAACATTCAAGTCATTTTTTTTCTTCTAAATAAGGTGCTAAATGAACTGTGTAAAGTTATTAAAACCAAGAGTCTTTAAAATAGCTGCTTTTGCTGTAAGACGCAATAGAGTATCCCTTAGGAGAAGGAAGCACTACTACTTAGTTACCGTTTCTTAGCCAGTCCTTTCAAGATCATTGACTACTAAATCACTAATAAGTCTATTATAGTTAAAGACTTTGAATATTGTGTTTGATAGAACGATATAATAGCTAAAATCTATAGAGTACTTGCTGTGTGTCAAGCACTGTGCTAAATGCATTGTTCTGTTGACATTAAGTGCTAATCAAAGTTCTGTGGTCAAAACTTTATTCTTCTAATTGATTTTTAATTCAAGCATTTTCCTGTGAAAATCTGCTAGGAGAGAAACATGAAGAAGTAAAGTACATATTAAAATAATCTTTTGTTTCCACATTTACAAATCAAAAGGCATAAAAGAAATCCACCAATAAAACTTGGGAATTTTCTTTGAATTTATCAATATAAGCTAGTATATTAAAATGCACACAAATCAATTAGTTTATAAAAGTATTTCTCTTTTTAACATTTAATCATCTCCCAAGGGATTGTGTTTTTATTACATAGCTGGTTGTGCAAAATATTTCTAAATATTTTGAAATGCTTTATACAAAAATGTAAATACTTTCTCTACCTAATTACTACACAAAGTATGCTGTTTGGACCTGCAATATCAGTATTTTCAGGGAGCTTATTGAAAATTTAGATATTAGGATCCAACCAAAACTGTGGAACCAGAATCTGCATTTTACCAAAACCCCAGCTGATTCACACTCACGCTTGACAAGTTTTATCTGTTTTTCAAAAATAGATTTAAATGCTATAAAAATTATAAGGTCAGAGAGAGAAAATATCAAAGTGTTAATATCATAAATATGTAATCAAGTATTAAATGTTTCTTTAAATGAGTGACACTTCTAAACAATTTTTGAATTGACTTATGTTTTGTAGTTGCACTTTGAAATGACTAGAATATATTTAGAATCACATGCTACCAAAGAGATTTTAAATTATTTTATGCATTATTGAAACAGAATGAATGAGAAAAAGTGAAGAAAGTTGAAGGTAAGCACTCCGTGCCGCTTAAAATTTGTTTACCACAAGGGGGTGCTAATGCTTTTGATTTGCAGTATTGAAATTTTACATCTAGATAAAAAATTAAGTTTTCAAAAATAATGAATATTTGTAATATATAAGTAAACCCCACACAGGACAAAATTGCGTAGGCTACTAAAATGGAAACCTGAGTTGTAAATTAAGTTTGTTTTACAAGTTTCCTGTTTGTAAAAGAAAAATAATTTAAAAACTTTTTATTACTGTTTTTTTAACTCTGCAAAGTTTAAAACAACTGTTTAGTATAAAAACATTGAAAAAATATGCTGAAATCTGAACAGCATCTGTCTCATGAGACTAGCATTATAGGAGATTGTTGTTCTCTTCCACATACTTTTGTGTATTTCTAATTTTATTTTCTGCCATGGTCATGGGAGATTACATTTATAAGAAGCAAAACAAAAATTTAAGGAAGGAAAGGAAAGAGGGAGGAAGGGAGAGAGAGAAAGGAGGGGAGAGGGAGAGAAGTAAAGAGAGAAAGGAAGAGAAGGGGGAGAGAGAGAGAGAGGAGAGTGAGGGAAAGAGAATATGAATGGCTGATTTTGCACTCATTTGACAAGATATTTTGTGGCTAATATTCAAATTCTGCTTGAGATTTACAAATGATTTAAATATATGTAGGGCACAAGAAACAAAACATTGGAAGTCTTTGTGAATAGAATTAAATAATAGTTACAATGTCTAGATATGTGTCCTCATGCAGTACATACTGAGGTTGTCGTTGTCGGCAGCTGTCCGTCTCGAGAGACGATGGTGTAGCTTCTTAAGAGTCTGTCTGCACCGCCGAGAATGGCTGTGCAGTCCGACTCGGGAGTGACACGGTATCTGTCTCCTCCCGTGTTGAATCGACATCTTGCGATGACGCTGGAGTGTCCTCTCCAGTGAAGCTGAAGCTACAGAGCCTGGGCAGGGTGTTATGGAGGGTCTGCTGTTGCCCATGCAGCAGACCCCCCCTCTCTTCGCAGCTGAAGGGTCCAAGGGAAAGACGGAGTCAATACAGCTTGGCTTCAGGTGCGCCGCAGGAGTTGCCGGTGTTGACTACAACATCAAACCGCCTTAGGGACTCCGGCTCCGGATTTTCTGTCGGGGTTTACTCCCTTAGCCTTTCCCCTGAAGAGGTATGCCGCAAGGCAGCGGAGGTTTTTTGGAGTCAGAGTTTTCCTTCTCTGATGTTACAATTAAAGTAACATGAATTCATGTGGGATTGCTTAAATTGGTGCAACTGTAGACCTTTTTTCAATAGAAACTTATTATTGAGTGAGACTAAAACGAAACTAGTACAGTGTGGTCCTCTGGCAAGATATACTAATTCCTTTAAATCAGGCGGGTACAGTTGGGGTGGTTGCTTTCCTAAATGGAGAACAAACTCGGTGGCCTACAGAGGTAGGTTTCCTAAGAGGTTTAATTAATGTGCTAATAAATAATCAAGCCCCAGGAGGTACAACAAAGTATTTAGTGAAAGATATATATGGTTCATTGTAGTGAAAATATGATAGGTAAATGTATATCTGTTCTCCAATACTGATCTACAGTCTGAAGAATTTAACTAGTTAGCAGGTTTTGCCTTGGTTTCCCATCATTTTGCCACTAGTATATAAAACATACTTGAATATCACTACTATGTTTGAATTTCATTCAGTTGTATTTCTGATCAAAATTTGATATATTGCTCTTATAATTTTGATAGAAGATCTTGCTTAAAGGGAAAAAAATACTATATTGTTCAAAATTTAAAATTGCACAACTGATCACAATTCCTAAACATGCTACTTTTACTTTGCTGTTTGGAGTATTTTCCAGGCTCAGTTCCCAGTTATTTGGTACATAAAATAATTATACCTGTTTCTTTGTTGAAGGTTAGAACCCGTTAGATCCTCATAAAGCATAAGCCTCTTTCATTAAAAGAACACAAGTCTTCCAGAATTGTGCAGAAAATATATTTCTTTAAATGTCCAAATGAGAATTAAGGAGAAACATCTATTTATGCAGTTGGTATTTCAGACTCTGCCTTTCTGAGTTCTTGACCCTTTAAGGATCTGAGACTTTATTTATTGTAACTATAATGGTATCCATCCATTGTCCTGCTGCTCCCAGATGCAGAAGCTGCTTTGCCTTGGTTCATCTTGACATAAGTGACAGAATTCCTAAACAACTTTTATGAAATTTTATGGGAACAAAAAATGAAAATAATTGATGAATATAGTTTATTTTTTAAATGCACTTTTCCAAAGCATTTCCATTCTTAAAGATGCACATAGAAAGACTGACCAGGTGTACACTTAGACCTCACTTAATTTATCTTATCATAATATAAAGACACATTAGTTCCAAATGACTGAGTACAGAGAAATTACTTTTTAAATGGCTGATATGAGAGTATCACAGTATAAATTTATAGTAATACAAAAACTAAAACAAAAATATAGTGACTGAGTGGCAGGACTTGGCATATCTATTCAGTCTGAGAACTGTAAAGAATATCTTGCACAATATCCCTGCAGACCAACTGCTTATTTTTCCTTAAACAGAGAAACAGCATATCAGCATTAAAAGAGATTGGAAATCACCCAAACCCTGCCTTTTAAATTTAGAAAAGAAAAGTAAAAAAGACAACAGGAAGAAGAAGAGAAAGTGGGAAGGAAGGAAAAAAGAAAGGAAGGAAGAGGATATAAGTGCTCATTTCACTTGTCAATAGTTATATTCATTGATGTTATATTACATTAATGTATAATCATTAGACTTCAGATCTTTACTTTTTTAATTGGAAGGTGATTTCACAGTAAAGGCTATCAATACAGTTATACATTATACTTATGGACCCTGTCATGTTGATTAGAGTTCAAGGTGTGTTCTGGCTTTAACACTTAAATTTCAGAAAGTACAGAAGTCATGAGAATAAATGGTAAAAAAATAAGAGTTACTAGCTTCTATCTGCCAAATATTATCAGTAACTAATAATGCTAATCATGAAAAGATAAGCTGAATTACTGCAGAGAAAATGAGAAACTAAAGAATTTGTATCAAAGTTATTCATAGGATAGTTTTTTGTGAATAATGAAAAATTATTGATTTTTCTGATGATGGCATTGCCTATTCCCTAGGCTTTCATAATGTTGGGATCAGGAAGAAACTCTTTTTCTACTCTGAAGTTCCAGTGTCTAGAACACGTTTAGAACCTAGTGGTGGTTCAGTGCAGAATACCCTGATTTAAAGCAGGGATTAGGTGCTAGCAAAATTATTGGAGGAGCAAAATCAGGGTTTTACGTTTTCTGACTTTTGCTATGGTTGCTGTGATGCAAAGTTCCTGAAGCAGCTGCCACCCCCAAGACATCAGGAAGTTTAATAAAACTACTGACAAGTCAAACTGTCCTGCAGCCCCAAAGCTGGGAACTAGCAGTGGAGGCCCACCATTGCCAAATGTCACTTGCTGAACCCTGTCTTTACTTAAATTATTTATTATGTTCAACAACTTTTAAATTATCATTATTTATACTGATGCTTAGAGAAGTTAAGTAACTTGTTCAAGTTCACCTAACTAGTAAATGATAAATAGTTAATATTTTAACTCAGTTTTATCTGAATGAGAAATTTATTCTCTATTCACTCTATGGTGCTAATCTCAGTGGATTCTTCAAATAAATAATGATGCATATATATTTAAATTATTACCTATTTCTAAATCCCCAAAGTGATATTTTTCAATGTATTGATCTAATTCCATTTCTTTAAAAGTTAATAGGTGACATATATAAATGGTTCTCAACAAAAGTGTAAATCTATACTCTTATGCTATCAACAGCTGTAAAGAATTGTTTCTTTACAATTTGCAAGTGATGATGCTTAAAGCATGTATGATTAGATGTGATGCCTTTTTAAATTAGAACAAATTCAAAGTTTTTCCTGAAACAACATCATTATCTCATTTTCATTCCAGTTTACATTCTTGAAAGGTAGAGATGAAATGCATATTCGGAGTATCCTGTATAAGATACTATTATTTATTTAACCCATTCCACATTCATTGTGACTCACTTTTACTGACAGTTATGAATCTTTAAGTATGTTACTTATGATTAAGTAAAAAATAATAAGTACAAAACTTTTGCAAAATTCTGGATAGACCCATAGGATTCATCTATGTGAATGTGATCTGTCATGTGAAGGTAACATTTTTATCGTGGAGGAAAAAATGGTTGGAAATTATTGAGGACAACTGCTTTCTAGTTGTGGATTTATTACAGAGCAGGACACCCCCCCCCCAAAAAAAAAAATCCCTCAGAGCCTATGATTGGCGGATGGTGGAAGGGTGTGACTTTCAAGATGCCTTTGCATATCTATGGATGGTAGCTAGTGTCTTAGTTATACAAATGGATTTAGTTCTTCCAAGGCCCCAAGGAGATGGCAGGGGGTTTGACAATGGAATGGTGAGTAAAGAGTTTCTAGGGCCTGTGCAAGGTTCTGTGAATGGTCAGAACCGGTTACCATGCTCACCGCATCAAAGGCTGTGCTCAGGGATTTAAAAATAAGGTGGCAGCCATTCTGGTGAGAAAGGAGAACCACGTGGCTTACAAAGAGGGAAAAATCCATGTGGTTTGCAAGGAGACAGAAGAGATCCATGAAGCTTTGAAAGGAACAAATAGAGAATCCAGTGCAGCATGGCACATGCTTTCCTGGACTGTTATACAGAGGCTGGTGACATCATACCCCAGATCCTGAAGGAGAGAGATGACAGATAAGGGATGGGGAACTTCTTGGCATGTTTTTGGCTTCTAGCCTTTTGAGGAGCAAGGGAAGTGCTGGATCCCAAGGAAGAACAGGGCTCTGAGCTGAAGCGCTCACTGCCCTTCCCAGGATGGAATATTGTAAATAAAGAGCTGTTTTCCTCAACACTAGATGTTGGGGTTTAAACCAAGGTGCCATGTGAAAGAACCCCCTTTTGCTCTGTAACAGATTCATAGGCAATCACTTGGTGCATTAATTCTTTCTATCATTCAACAAATATTTATTATATGCCTACTGTTTGTAATGCATTGCATAGATAGAATTAAGAAATCTGCCATTACTGCTTAAATGATACCTTCAGACAGATCAATTCTGTTCCATTTTGCCCCCTAAACTTACTTGAGATTATTGCCAAAAGCCCTCAATTCCGATTGAATTCTCTAGGAAAAAAGGAAGTCAGATGGAATCTGATCAAAGAACAAAGGCAAATAAGGAGAGGTAAGCAAAAGAGAATATTCATATGGATATCTACTTTCCTTAGTAGGAGAGCTATTTTATCCCACAAACTGATATGTATAGATCTTTCTGTGGAAATTCTACTTATATGCATATAAATATACATGTCCGTATCTTCAACGTCCAATCTCTTAGGCACCACATACACGGAAAGAGCAAATGCAGCACAAAGAGAACAGCTGGGAATCATTACTCATAAGCATCGCCAGGATCAAGGTAAAAAAAAAAAACTCCTCAGGTGGAGTGTTCTCTCTGAGAAAGTAGTGCAGAAATCTGGAAAGAGAAACATTGTTTAAAACTTAGGTCTTAAAATAAATCATGACTGTAACTTCCTTTGGTCTTGGTTTTCTTTCTTTCTTTTTTTCTTTCTTTTAAACCTGGTTCTTATTGCTTAAAAATGGAGTATTTGGCATGATAAAAATAATAAACATGAATTGGGTTGCGATGGGACTTAAAGGATTCCATAAAGAACGAAGAATTAGATAGGACCCCTTTCCCTCTGCCTCTGCAGTTTATTAACATACCAACATCATTTTTTGTTCTAAAGTGGTGATGTGGAAATAGGACTGGATGAAATAGAATTCCTGGAATCTAATACAGACCTGTCATTATGCAGGCTTGGGAGGTTGCTTACTCTCCCTAGACCTCAAATATTAAGATGTCTGAACTAAGAGCCTTTTAAGTTACAAAATTCTGTTTTTAAACTGGATGCTTGGCCTCGGGCTCTAGGCAGAAAACTGAAAGCCTATGATGTGAACTTAGATTGCCCTTAGGATGCTTACAATTCAATTTATCAGGCAAAATGTGGACAAAGAGTAGTGTGCTGAGTAGAACTGCAGAATAGAGAGAGAGAAAGAGAACAACAATGTTGAATGTAGCTTCTTGGAAGTGAAGCAACAGTAGAAAAAAAGTTTGAAAAGGTAGAGAGGAGTTTTATGGGGTAATTCATGGATTTAGTTTAAGAATGGTATAAAAGATATCTTCAGTCATGGTTAAACAAAAAAACTGGACCCTCATATTAGATGAAAATTGTATATTAGGTAAAATATACAAGGAGACACTTATGCAGTTGTTTGTATTTTGTTTTGCCGTAAGATGCAGCAGTGTTTTAGTTATTATCATGATGTAATGAATTACCCTTAAACCTATTCGCTCAAGAAAGCAGGCACTTATTATCTCACAGTTCTGATGGGTCTGGAACTTGGTATCAGGTAAACTGGGTGGTTTTGGCTCATCTTCAGAGTTTAAAGTCAGGATCAGCCAGGTTTGCTGGGCTATCTGCTTCCAAGGAGGCTCACTCACATGGTTGTTGGCAGGAGGCCTCAGTTCCTGCTCACATAGACTGCTTCATAAAGCCGCTGAAGTTTCCTCATGACCTGGTGCTAACTACCCCAAGAGTGAGCAATCCAGGGAGGGAGAGAAAGCAAAAGACAGAGAGAGAGAGGCAGACAGGCAGAATAAGAAGCCACAGTGTCTTACGAGCTGCCCTCAGAGTTCATACACCATCACTCCTGTCATATTCTATCGGTAACCCAGTTCAGCCCTGAAATAATGTAGGAAGGGACAGAGTTTAAATACCAGGGGATAGGCTCATTGGGGAGCATCTTGGAGGCTGGCTACCACACGTACCAAAACAAAATACAATACTAAGAACTGAAGACAGATGAGATTCAGATTCTAAGTGTATGTATAAAAAGGAGAGGACAGATTTTACAGAGGAAGACATTTAACATGTCCTTTATTGTGCCTTTTATTATTTGCTAAAGCCCTGGCTGGTTTGGCTCAGTGGATTGAGCGTCGGCCTGCGAGCTAAGTGTCGCTGGTTCGATCTTCCAGTCAGGGCACATCAGAGAAGGAAAACTTTGACTCCAAAAAACCTCTGCTGCCTTGCGGCATACCTCTTCAGGGGAAAGGCTAAGGGAGTAAACCCCGACAGAAAATCCGGAGCCAGAGTCCCTAAGGCGGTTCGACGTTGTAGTCAACACCGGCAACTCCTGCGGCACACCTGAAGCCAAGCTGTATTGACTCCGTCTTTCCCTTGGACCCTTCAGCTGCGAAGAGAGGGGGGGTCTGCTGCATGGGCAACAGCAGACCCTCCATATCACCCTGCCCAGGCTCTGTAGCTTCAGCTCCACTGGAAAGGACACTCCAGCGTCATTGCAAGATGTCGATTCAACACGGGAGGAGACAGATACCGTGTCACTCCCGAGTCAGACTGCACAGCCATTCTCGGCGGTGCAGATAGACTCTTAAGAAGCTACACCATCGTCTGTCGAGATGGATGGCTGCCAACGACGACGACGATTATTTGCTAAGAGGAATGCAAAATATTATCAAGTCGAGCTAATCTGTAGTTAAAGAATAAATGTTAAACAAGTGGAATATTATTGAAATGGGCTATAAATTCAGTTTATGTTACATATTTGACCAGTTTAGGCATAAATCCAAAAATTAAGTGCCTTAAACACTGAAAGACATAAAAATATTTTTGAAATACTAAAGAAGTCTATCTGAGCCAAAAAGCCTTAAAGTTTCTTTCCTTCCACCATATTACATTAATATTTGCTATCATAGAATCTAAGTTCTTGTAGCAATCTGTTACCCTAAAGTACTTGTATCCTTTTATTTTCATAAGTCTTAATAATGATTTATAAGGCTCAAATAGTTTCAGTCTCTGTTTGAACAGCAAATATAAGATGGCCCTGTCCACCTTGAAGTCAGTGGACCCCCATGATTTCACATAGTTGAATTGATATTCCCAGCAATGATTTTTTACTATTTAAGTAATCCTGTATTGCTTGTCTCCTTGCCAAGAGCCTTTAACTAAAGGGTAAGAGTATAAGAATGATCAGACTAAGATTGTATTATTGCTTTAATTTCAGCATTCCATATTTATTTTGAAGAGGATACTCTGTTCCAGGCACAATGTATTGGATGTGTAAATGTGGTCCCTTCCCTGAAAGGCCATTAAATTCTAGTAAGATAGTGATCTGCAGGTGTTTTTGATTAGGGGGAAAATGAGCATGAATGCATACGTATATAATTATTTACAAATTGTCTACTTGTCCTTTATCTTCAGTAATAGTCCAATGAAAAATATACACTTATGTAAAAAATCACATATTGTCAGATATGATTAGGTGATAATTTTTTTATTGTTAAATATGGCTGACAAAGCTCTTATACCATATGAAGAAGGATTAGTTCTTCCATTTTCTTATTTCCTTATATTTTCATTATTAGTGTTATTAGAGTTACCTTTAATCTGTAGCTTCTATTGAGAAAATTCTTAAGCCATCTCTCTATTTTGTGAGGCCTACATAGTTAAAACTGGATGATGAACTCTATTAATCCACTTAATCAGGACACTTAAAATGCAATACCTTTCAACTCAGTTTTAGATGCTGTGTTTTGAAAGGGACGTTGATCCCCAATAGGAAAAATTAAATTATGTTTATACAGATTATTTTTATAGGTATAGCTATACTTACATATGCTAGGAATCATCATACATTGACTACCTATCGTTCCCCATCAAAAAACTGAGGTGGTTTTTGTAGAATTCTAGCCAGCTTCTAGGTTGAACCAGTGTATATATTCAGAGGTAGGCATTATTATTTTTGTTTTACATATAAAGACACTGAATCTCATGTAGGAAAACCATTATACAATATTGCAGCAAAGATCAGGATAAAAGGTATATTGCATAAATTTGATACAGAAAAATCTAATACAAAATAAGAGTAAGTGGAGATGCACTCAAATATTAACAATCTCAATCACATTTTCTTAAATTCATTTAATCATTAAATATTTACGAGCTTCCACTAGATACTATTCAAGGTTGTACAGATATTGTGGTACACTAATATGCTGTGAATATTGAAGAAAACAAATTTCCCTTGGAAACTATTGGAAAATGATGAGAATAGGATGTTCTAAAAGTGTCTAGAAACCCTGTTGCATGGAAAAATACCAAATGAACTATAGATATTAATCCATTCAACAGAAGTTTCATGAGCAGTCATGGGTTTTCATGAATTTGCAGGACTGTCATGTGGAGAAAAGGACAGTCTCATTTTACATGGAACTTAACATTTTACAAGGGTCGAGTTAGGACTAATGACAGATGGTTAACAATGACTCTCTGCACTAAGAACTCCTAAAAGTAGTGCTCTCTAAGAACACTGGGCTGGAATTCAGCAACTTTTTCCTCAAAGGACCAGATAATAAATATTTTAGACCTTCCAGGCCATATAGTATCTGTCACAATTCCTCAACCCTGTTGTGTGGGGCAGTGTAGACAAGATGTAAATGAGCAACTATGTCTGTGTTCCAGAAATATTCTATTTCCAATCTAGACAGTAGGTTAAACTTGAACTAAGCTCATTCACCGGGCTGTGTGTTGAAGGGGCCAAACACAAATGAGTAGGCAATCTGTCAATCACATTGACAACGGATTTTGAGGATGAACTAGAGAACATTACCCAAGTTTTCATAAAAAACGATGGTGTAATAGTAGGCCCTCTAAAGTTTGGTGGGGAAAAGCTAAACTATAGGCTAATTTAACCTGTTTCCTCCTACACATCATAATGTATGCCCACAGATAAGTTAAATTTGACTAAAATAGATCTCATTGGATATTATAGATAATATCTATCTTATGTGAGGATAAATAATATCTATCATGTGTGAGGAAATACTGGTTCCCAAGGACCAGTACCAGTCACAAAATTAACTGCTGTTACCTGTATTGTTCATTTAATTCTCATAAACAGAAAAAGAACATGTTAGTATTTACATTTCTCAGATAAATAAAGTATGATTTGGAGAATTTAAGAATTTAAATGAATTGCATTGATCAGGCTGTTACTAAAGGCAGGCCTGGGAGCTTTGTTATTTCATGATCTGAGCATTCTTTCATAAGATTGTTCTTAAATTGAAATTATATAAATATGCATAGGGTGAGATTACTGTTTCAAAAAAAAAAACAAAAGAAAATAATCTTTTTAAGAAGTAAATAATCTCTGCCTGACTTACCTTTTAAAAAAATTGTAAGTGTATACATTTAGGAGTGATCATTGCCTCAGTTCATGACACATTGTCACGTGGGTCCCTGTAATGTCCCTCTCCATTAATTTTTATGGAGTTATTTTTATCTTTCATCCTCTTTTCATATTTTTTCTTTATACTCTCCACATAGGTATTCACAGTAATGTATTTGAACTTTTTAAATATTATAATTAATTTTTCAGTTTTACAAAAATTTTCTTTGGGGATTTAATTTGGAATTGGATGTAATCTATAAATCAATGTAGTATAGTTCTCTATTCAACACTTTTATAACTTTAAATGTGTTTTTATATGTTTCTCCATAAAGATCTGAGATTTCATCATTAGGTTAATTCTTGGATAAAGTATAATTTGAATTTTCATTGTGATTTTTATCTTATTTTCCAAAATCTAATTGGTTATTGCTCATACAGAGGGATGGTTTTGAGTTTCATAGGTTAATCTTTTGTCCTATAAACCTGATAAAATTTCTTCATTATAATTGTGTATTAAATCTGTTAGACTTTCTCTCTATAGTTCATAAATGCATAATTGCATTTTTATCTCATTGTTTTTGATTCTTATATCATTGGTATTTTTTTCTTTCATATGTTAAACAGTAACAATCATAGTGGGCATCACTGTCTAAAGGGAATATATCTAAACTTATCTCTTAAATGTAATATTTGCTCTAAGTTTTTGGCATTTAACCTTTATCAAGTCACAAATGCCTTATACATTCCTTTAAATGGTTATAAAACTTCTGATATCATATTACATTATATATTTTGTTCATTCACAATTTTTCTTTATTTTTTCTTGTTCTATCTTGCCAAAGATTTATCTTACTAGTCTTTTAATGAAGTATCTTTTAGTTTTATTAATTGTCTCTCTTTTTTGTTTGTTTATATTTTCTATTGTATTCATTTCCAACCTAACTTTTATTATTTTGTTTCTTCTAGTGTCCTCAGATTTATTGTTTTCTAGTGGTGTGAGTTTGAGTTCTTTCTTGTTTCCTAATAAGCATAATCAACACTTATATATTTCTGAAGTGCTGATTTTGACATATAATGCCTTCATTTCAATTTAGTTTTAACTATTGTTTAATTTCCCCAAATTGTTTATTCCACGTGAAGGTTATATAGTAGTGGTCCATTTCTTTTTTCTTATAACTACTTGTTTTTGCTACATGTTTCCAATATGTTCCCTTATCTCTCTATAGATCTCCATTATGTTCCTTACAAATATTTTGTTTGTTTGGTTTTTTAATTCTACTTTCCTTGGTACAGATTATCTAGTTTGTTTGTTTCTTTTTATTGTACTTACACACTTTGACTTCCATAAGATTTCTTTGTCAATGAGTATATATTGTTTTTGACTAACTTGATTGATATTGAAGAAAAGTGACAAATGCCCAGTCCCCATCTCCAAGTAAATTCAGGGAGCTGGGAATGGAGGTGGCATAAAGAACCCCAGTGTTGCAATACAAGCACAATTACTACCTTTATTAGATAATCACATTCCTTAGATACTTAATTTTCTAGTTTTCTTTTTTTAATCTGAAAATCTTAGCTATTGTCAAAAAAGCTAAGGATGGATCATGTCTGAATCATTTCAAAGAGAATATTGCTTTTCAAAAAGTTCAGAAAGACAGATGAAACTCAGAGGGAAACTCACATTAGAATCCTGACCTCAGAACACAAGAGATGATAGGAGATATCCCTGGCATGACTTCAGGTGAACCCCCTCTCACAAGTATGTTCCTGGGGGCAGACTGTCCCCCATGGAACAAGGCTGAGCGTGCCACAAGAGAAGCATTGTATCAGTGGAGCAGCAGGTGACTTGTGTCTCAAATGTGAGAGTAGGTCACATGCTTCCTCTCATATGGCCTACAGATTGACTTTCTGATTGGTATTCTAATGGCTGAAATTTTTCATATGCATGAAATAACAAGATGTTTATTTTTAAATGACTTTATAGGGAATATCTTTACCCTTTAAACAAAGGACCTCATCCATGTGCTTTGGAAGTCATTGAATCATAAGGACATGAACTTTACATTGAAAACTCATCTGTATTTTTCTAAGAAAAAATCCTGGAAAAGCAGAGGAGCTTAAATAAATTTGTCGTGCAGCTCAGATAATACATATGCCAAGTCACTGTGTGTCTGTGTATGTATGTGCACACTGATAAAGGAAATCTAAATGGATTCCTTCCCTCCTTATTTTGGCATCCAAGGAAGAACCCCAAAGGGACTCTCTTTGCTAGGAAATTGATACTATAAGAGCAATTTTTCTCATGTTTCAGATAATACCTTTAAACCCACTTTAAGCCTTAAAGTAATATAACTACGAGGAAAGAGTAACTTTATTCCTGTTTTTTGTCACAGTCTGACGGCCAGTAGCACATATGTCTTAGTTCTAACTTTGTTTATACTAATCTAAAAAAATGAAGGAGGTGAATACTTTATTTTAAAAAAAGAAAGTTTTTTTTCTTCCCACTACTTAGATTTAAGCATATTTGAATTATGATCACCCCATTTTTCTTTACTGCATTCGAGAACATTAATATTTTGACACAGCTCTGATGATGTAATTTACAAATTCAAAATAATGTTAATCCTTGTTTTTAAATTTTAAATAATAATATTAAGCTAAGGAGACTACTTGAACATGTTTAAGCAACTTCCTCTTTTCTCATTTTCTCCCATACCAATCAAAATAAGCAGTGCACTGACAACCAAGGGGGGAAACCACCAATTTCCATAATCCTTGAAGTGTTTCTGCTAGAAATAATACAATGAATATCAAAATAAAGACTTTTCAGATCAGCTCCCCTCCCTAGACAGTAATATACTGTTCAGTTAATACCCCCAAAATGTCTAGAGGGAATATGAGATGTATGATATTCTAGCAATATACCATTTGGGATCAGTTTTACTACTGGAGATAAAAACAATGGATACCAGTGATTCCATGGAACCCGAAGTTTATAGGTATCATCCCTGATGTGACAAGGTGAATGACTCAAACAGCAAAAGCACCCATGGGAAGGGCCCGTGGCACAGCCAACCTCGCTGACGTGGATAAAGAAATCTGGATTGTGGCTGTAGGGTATCAACAATCAAAAGAAGCAACTGCAAAACACATGAAGAGATTCTGCTCCTCTAATTACCTGTGGCTCCAACTCTCCCGTTTCTAAGACTGTTGGTTCATTGAATATAATAAAGAAATTTTCTTCTGTGAACCTTCCTTTTCAGATGTGAATAAGAATTCTACTTGTAATTAAGTGGAGAATGAAGGAATCCAAAGAGAACCTATCAGATTGGAATGAAAATCTCCAAAACATTATCTTAAAGTAAAAATGTTCTGTATGATAAAATAAATTAGAGAACCTAATACAGAAAAGAGGAGGATTTTCTGTTAATGAACTGACAAGATCTACTCTATAAGAGATGGATAAAATTCAGACATTTATTTTGTACTCTCAACATTGAGAGAATATGGTATTCATGAAACAAGAGATAAAAGAGAATATAAAGAGACAAAATGCTGAAATTTAAATGAAACTGGAGAGAGAAAAGAAACTAAATAGAAGTTAACAAGATTAGGTCAATTTACAAAGAACAATCATATTTGTATATGATAGCAGCAAAAAAATAGAAAAAATAAACCCACAATGTACTTAAAACAGCATTAATATTTAGAAATAATTTTAGCAAAATTGTAGGAGTCCACATTAAATGCTAAATATACATTTCTGAGAGATATTAAAGAAAACCCAGACAGAAAGCTACATCATGTTCATTGATTGTATAAGCCAATCTTAAAAATTTCAGTATAGTTTTAATGCAATCCCAATAAGCTTATTTATAAAACTTTGACAAACTATTTCAAAATTTTGCTTAGAAACACAAATGTCCTGGACATTCCTACACCCCCCAAAAAATTGTAAGAAAAGAACGAAGTGAAGGATTCATGCTACCTGAGTTCAACATTTATAAGCTACAGTAATAAAAGCATTGTGGTACTAGGATGAGAACAGAAAAATAAGTCAGCAGAAAAAATAAAGTATAGAAATGGACATTTGTGAATATAACCTGAAAGAAAATTTTAAAATGAAGTATGTTTAATAAAAACGAAGTTGGGCCCTGGCTTCTGTGGCTCAGTGGTCTGAGTGACGGCCTGCGAGCCAAGTGTCTCTGGTTCGATTCCCAGTCAGGGCACATTACTAGGTTGCACATCAGGTCCCCAGCTGGGGGCGTGAGTGATAGGTAACCACACAGTGATGTTTCTCTCCCTCTCTTTCTCCTTTCCCCTCTCTCTAAAAATAAATAAATGAAATAAATAAACAAACAATTAATTAATTAATTAATTAAAAAAAAACAAGTTGGACTCTTCCTTCCACAATATACATAAATGAATTCAACATGTATTGTAGCCTTAAATGTGAAAAAGCTAAAACTATAAAACTTCTAGATGGAAAAAATAGGATAATATATTCATGACCTTGGGGAAAAGAAATATTTCTTAGAACAATGGAACACACCAAGCATTTTTAAAAAATGATAAATAGAACATCATCAAAATTTAAAATTTCTATTAGAAGCCACCTTTAAAAAATAAAAAGGAAAAATATATACACAAACACATATGTCAAAAATAATATCTAAAGAACTTTAATAAATAATAGTAAAAACATGACCCACAAAAAATTGGAAAACCTTAGACATTTTACAAAAGAAGATACACTGATGGCCAGTAAGGGCATAAAAATAATGGTCACTATAATTAGGTAGTGTTACAATTTTTGGTTCAAACATCAAATATGATTTAAAAAACTTGTGATAACGATAGCCTATTATTTTCACCTATATCTATGGTCTTCTTTCCTTTCTGAAGTTCCAATTCTACTGTGATATTTTTCTGTCTTTTAGAGAATTCCCCTTAGCCATTCTTTAAAAGTAGGTTTACTAGTGACACATCCTCTCAATTTTCCTTCACCAGCGAATGCCATTATTTCTCCTTTAGTCCTAAAGTATATTTTTTACTGATACAGATTACAGTTGAAAGTTACTTCCATGACTTTAAAAATGTTATGTCACTTTCTTCTGGTGTCCTTGGGTTCAAATAAGATATATACTATTATGTAAACTGCTGTTCTCCTCTAAGTAATGTGGCATTTCTCTCTAGATGATTTTAAGGTGTTTTTATTGGCCTTTAGTTTTCAGAAGTTGAATTATGTTGTATCTTGGTATGGATTTCTTTGAGTTCATGCTATTTGGGATTTGCTCATATTCTTTAATTTGTAGATTTGTGGTTTTTTTTGCCTAATTTGGAATATTTTCAACCATTATTTCTTCAAACATTTTTCAGTCTCTCTCTCTTCCCCCCCCACCCCCCGCCTCCCTTCCTCCCCTCTCCTTCTGGGAATCCAATGGTGTTGTACATGTTAACTTTTTGTTATTGTCCCACAGTTCCCTGAGACTCTGTTCACTTTTTTCCCTGGTCTATTTTTCTTTCTGTTTTTGAGATTAGATAAATTCTATTTATCTGCCCTAGAGTTTACTGATTTTATTTTCTATATCTGTTGAACTTATTCAGCATTTTAAAATCTCATTTATTATATTTTTCACTTCTATCATTTTTGCTTTTTTCTCAATTAACTAATATTTTTTGTTGAAGTTTTTTAGTTGATTCAAGATAATTTATAATTGCTTATTGAATCACTTTCATGATCACGGCTTTAAAATCCTTATCAGATAATTCTGATATCTAATTTGTCTTGGTGTTGCCATTTGTGAGATTGTCTTTTCTCATTCAAGTTGTGATTTTACTGTTCTTGGTATGATGATTTTTTGGTGTCTTAAACATTTTGTATTTTATACTTATGAGACTCAGTATCCAATTTTATCTTCTTATGTATCAGGCTGTCTCCCTGTTGAGTGTAGCACATGGAACAGGTAGATGTACGTGTTCAGCTTCCTGCTGGGCCTTTGTAATAGCACCCAGGCAAACGTGATCACTGTCTCCCACCGCCTCATGGAAGATCAATACAATTGGAAATGCAGTCCCCCCCTCCCCAACGTGACCCAGTTGATAGCTTTCTGATGAGAGTGGGGAGCTGACTCATACCACCCCACTGACTCTTAAGTGGGGTGCAAGCACCTTCCCACTAGGCCCACTGGCTTTGTGGGTGGGGAAACAGAGAACTGACTCATATGATAGGAGCAAAGCTTAGCTCAGAACTGTGTGCTGCTGACCAGGGAAGGGAAATGGGGACGTGGACTGCGGACTGTTCCCACCACCTACCACCTTCTAACTCATTGATGCAGGGCTGCAGGAAGGGCCAGCTTCCCACTGGGCCCTGCTGACACCATGGCAGGGGGAGTGAAAAAAGCAAAGGGAAGCGCATACTGTCCCACTTGATCTTGTTAAGTCTCACTGCTGCTGCGTGGGGTGGAGGCTCAGCTTACCACTAGACCACTGACAGTGCTTGGTGCTGGGGAATAGATTTTCTCCCCCCTAGTTTCACCAAAACCATGGGGGATAAGGGGCAATTTTTCTCTTGGCTTTTTGGTTGGAGTAGAGCGTATACCGTCAAAAAGGTTTTTGCTCAGTTAGGCCACCTTTCTCCTGAACTTTTGGGTGGAGGAAACCAGCTTTACTTGAAGCTTTTTCAGTGTCTGCATGTTGGTAATTCTGGATTCAAGGCTTGTGTAATACCCTGTTCGCAAACAGAGAAGGCAATAAGCCAGACAAGGAAATCATTGCTATGTCGTTCCTCAAGTGCTGAGATTCCTGATCAGTCTGCCTTGTTCTTTCCACCTTTCAGTGTTTTCCTATGCTTTTCTATTATATGTTCAAGGTTATTTAGTTGTAAGAGGAAGGACCTGGAAAAATGCAGTACCTTTATATTGTTCAGAAACAGAAGTCTCATCATTAGTGCTGAAAGTGTACGTGTTACAAACACTTTGGTAAGAGGCTTAATGGTTTTTGATAAAATTAAACATACACTTACCCTATGATCCTGGCAATTAATATATACTTACTGTAATGATTCCTCTCATAGACTGATGCACAAAAGAAATAAATTATATATTCCTGATTATATTTATATCTTTATTTATTATAGACCCAAACTGTAAACAACCCAAATGTCTCCTGGAAAAATAAACTGTGAGGCCCTAGCTGGGTAGCTCCGCTGGTTAGAGCATTGCCCCCGATACGCCAAGGTTTCGAATTTTATCCCAGGTCAGAACACATACAGAAAACAACCAATGAATACATAAATAAGTGGAACAAAAAAATTGATATTTTTCTCTCTTTCTAAAATTAAATTTTAAAAATCTTTGAAAAAATGTGGTATAGTCAGATAATGAAATATTCTTAACAAATTTTCAAAAGAAATGACCCAATTACTGATACATTCAACAGTATTGGCTGAATCTCCAAATATTATGTTAAGTGAAATACTAGATACAAAATAAACCATATTGTATGTTTCCATTTACAAGAACTTCAAGAGGCAATTTTCTTAAATAGAAAATCAGAATGGGGTGGGGGTAATAGGTGCTGACTAGAGAGGCAAAAGGGAACTTTCTTGACTAATAGAAAATTTCTGTACTTTTACTGCAGTGTAGCTACAGACTAAATTGTCAACATTTCAAATTACACTAAAGATCTGTGCATGTCAGTGCATGTAAATTTTACCTCAATAAGAGAAATAACAAAATAATGATATTCATGTTCTAAAATTGGTGGGGGATCTCAGAATCTTCCTGACTAATAAATAAATTATTAGGCAGAAAGCTAAATAAGACCAGAAAAGAATTTTATAAAATTTAAGAGATAAGAGATTTCACTGGAGAAAGGTAAGGAATGTATGCTTGTTGGCAAATGATAGCAAATAATTTTTTTTTAGAAAATATAAGTAAAAATACAGTACAAAGAAGTTATGGAACAAGAACACATAATTATGGTAATATTGTAGTTATGACAATAAAAGTAAATATTTTAATAACAATTTTCATTTGTTTAAAAACATGGAATTCCTCATAAAGTCAGCAATAAGTCAAAAGTATTATACATTTTCTGTTACTTTCAACTGATACCATAACTAATAGAGGACACCAAAATCATATTTGGAATCAATTCTATTATGGATTGAGAAAAATACAGGGAAAAAAACTGTTATAATTAGTAAGTATTTGGTAAAGTTACTTGTATTTGGTAAAATATTTGGTCAATTGGCTTGTATTAACATTATTAAAGAAAATAGCTTTAGTAACTGAGTGTAGGAATTGTGTCTTATTCTATTTCATATTCAGTTTTTGGATTAATGTATCCCACAAATAGATGTTGAAGAGAAGATAATCTCTAAAATGTCCTGACTAGCTATTAACAAAATCATAAATAAAACATTTATGGATAAAAAGTCAGCCATAAATTGTGGGAAGAGGTAAAAAATAAAGAATATTATCATCTACTAACTCACTCTAAAAATCAGCAGTTGTCTGTATTTTAAGAGCTTTGATGTCATCTATTACCTAGATCACACACTTTTGAATAAGCTAAATTGTATTTGTTTGTATTTAGTTTGGATCTTGTGAGGTTAATTTCATGCAATAAATTTGTACCTAAGTCAGCACAGGCAACCTGATATCCTGCCTCCTAATCTTTACTATTTGTTGGAAAAAGGTTGTAATGAAAAGGCAATGGTTCTTGGATTTTTCGTAGAATAGGGGTGGGAAGGCAGGAGTAAAGGGGAGCATAGTTGAGGATCATGCATAACATCAATTAAACTAAAAAGAAATCTGTTTAATTAATACCTGATATTAAGATAGATTCTTGGTTGGATTTTACTTGTATCTTGCATACTTTGAAATGAAAATAAACTAGTGGAACTAATTTAAGCTCTTCTGCATCTACGGTCAAAGCACTTCTTCATATTAGTGTCTCTCAGGAAACATTCACCCACACACTGCACATCTCCAGATGTTTAACATTTGTGAGTATTTGAAAAAATGAAAACTACCATCTGTGTTTCTTACTTTCAATCAGAGCATATCACCAACAGCTGAAGGTATTCCCAGGCTATTCCTAAGGCTTTTTTTATCAAAAAAAAAAAAAAAAAGGCAAAGAAGAAATTAATTTTTCCCTTGCTTCATTAGTATCAAGATTTATGTTTTCCTACAATAAATATTCTTTATTATAATAAAATATTCAAGACTAACATTGTTGCCTATGCTATTAGTTTGCTAGGACTGCCCTAACAAAATATAAACTGAGTGGTTTAAACAACAGTGCTGGAGGCTGGAAGTCCAAGGTCAAGATATCTTCAGGGTTGTTTTCTTCTGAGGTCTCTTACTCTGGTTTGTAGATGGCCATCTGCTATCTGTTTCTTTTCTCTGCACATGGCCAAATTTCCTCTTCTTGAAGGAACACCACTCGTCTTAGATTAAGGCCTACCTTCATCATCTCATTTCCACTTAATTATCTCTCTAAAGACCCTACTCTAAAAACAGTCACATTTTGAGGTACTAGGAGTTAGGACATCAACATATGAATTTGTGGGGAACACAATTCAGTGCATAATACATTGAGGCCTAAAAACACAGATGCATTCAAAGTTGGACTTATTCCTGGAGCAGTGTAAATGAACCTCCAAGTCTTTTGAATACCAAATCTGGACTATCTCTGTTCTGTTACTTCTCACACAACGTTTTTGGCATCAGAGAGAACCAATGTGTAATATCATTCAGAGGGAAGCAGATGTGTCTAGTCTTGATCATGATTTGGCAAAGTTTATGGCTAAGATATGTTCAAAAGGATATGGTTGAGTTGTTTACAAGACTGTAATGAATATGAATTATAGAACAAGTTTGGAAGTCTATGTGGTCAGCCAGGCCCGTGAAGTTTATAATGGGGAAGGGAACAGAACTTTCTGATCAAGAATATAGACAGATGGTAGGAAGCAGTGTAGTAGCTTTTTATTAATTTATTCATTTTCTCATTAATTCAACAAGCCTATTGATATTCTACTATGTGTTTGTCAGTGAAGTAGAAATTGAGCACAGAAAAGGCAATAAAACATGGCACTCCCAAGTTTTTCACTGTTTATGTGGGAGAGAAAGACATATCAAGCAAAAAATTGTAATACCATGTGGTAAGAGTTGAAGGCTTTTGCAGAAGTCCAAGTGCTTTAGTCCAAGACAAGTAAGAAATACTTGTGAAGCCAAACTAGCAAACCTTGATGATAGGTTGTAAGTGAAGGAGAGGGGAATTGAGGGTTCAATGAGAGTCAAGATATCTCATTTCTGTGTTATAAATTCAGGTGTCCACTGACTATTTGGGGCTCAGCAAACTGGAGATGTACTTAGGAGTTATTATTATCTCTGATACTTGGAACACATGAGAATTAAAGTGATCTTCTAGAAGAGAACAATGAATAATAAAAAGAAAACTGAGCATTTAAACTTGAGGGATCTCAAAATGAAGGACACAAAGGAAAGATGCAACAGAGAGCTATAAAGAAAAACAGAAATTAGCATGGTTACAGAAGCAAGTGTGTGAAGAGTTCTAAGTAGTTTGTGATCAATGGTGTCAAACTAAGATAGAGACTAAGTAATAGTATTGGGTTTGATATTTGAGAAATCACTGGCTTTGATGAGCAGAGTGGTATGGTGATAGCAGCATCCAGATTTGCAGTAGATGGAAAAATTAATGATGGGTAAGAAAATGAAGAAAACTCTCTTGGACAGTCTGGATGATCCTTCTAGGAAAAGTGCTTCAGTTCCATTAATATTCTTCCTCAACTTTTAAAGTCTGTAGACTTCAAGAGAGGTACAGACCAGATAAGCACTACTTATGGTTCAATTACTAGTTTCTTGCAAGACAGAAAGTGACAGGATCTAACATAAAACTAGGGAAGTGGGGCCTGATGGAGACAAAGAATGGTGTTGTAAATAAGGTGAACTAGAAATCAATGGTGTCAACTGATTTACTGGGAATTTATACCATTTGGAAGATTCTTCCAAATGAAATTAGGAATAGAGCAGATCTGAGGGTCTAAGTATGGAAATCAGTGTACTGTAATCTCCACATTCACTCAGGAAAGAGTACAAGAGTATAGAATTGAAGACCAAGCATCAGTTTCTAATGTCTGCATATAGTAAATGGGGTCTGTCCAGCAAGTATCCAACCATGTAATATGAAAAATAGAGACATTTCTTGAAGAAGATACAAGAAACATTGTGCATAGGACAATGATGCCTCTGTCCTTTACAATATAGGCACCTTGGGACCTCACATAGTTCCCCCAGTCACCATCAGCTGCTCCATCATATTTCCATGAATCTCATCAACTGTCTAAAATATCTTCCCTTTTAGAGGTGATTTTAGTTTTGGGAAAAGCCAGAAGATGTAGGGTGCCAAAAGTGGGCTATACACGGGTTAAGTCACGCTGGGTGATCTGATGTTTTTCAAAAAAACTGCATGAGACATGATGCATAAGTGAGCATATTGTTGTGATGAAGCTGCCAATCACCAGCTGTGGCCTTCTGAATCACCCAACTAGTTCAAGCTTAACGCAAAATTTGATGCAGATTCATTGCTCTACTCACTCAGTCATTTTGAATGTGATGGCCACACAGTACACATGCTCACTCAGTGGCATCTACCATGCCCACTGACTAGTACAGTGAAGTCACCATTGTTCACACATGCTCATTCCAGTCCACTCTCCTTGGCTGTCAGATTACATTGATGTTGTGCAAACTGTTCTCATTATATTAACAATGGCTGGACTTTTTCTGGACAGACCTCATACTTATTTAATGTGCACATAAGTTTTTCACTAACAGAAATAAGGCTCTTGACATAAATTTTTGCAGGAATTATTGATATGTCCCCCTGGCTGGTTTGGCTCAGTGGATTGAGCGTCGGCCTGCGAGCTAAGTGTCGCTGGTTCGATCTTCCAGTCAGGGCACATCAGAGAAGGAAAACTCTGATTCCAAAAAACCTCCGCTGCCTTGCGGCATACCTCTTCAGGGGAAAGGCTAAGGGAGTAAACCCCGACAGAAAATCCGGAGCCGGAGTCCCTAAGGCGGTTTGACGTTGTAGTCAACACCAGCAACTCCTGCGGCGCACCTGAAGCCAAGCTGTATTGACTCCGTCTTTCCCTTGGACCCTTCAGCTGCGAAGAGAGGGGGGGTCTGCTGCATGGGCAACAGCAGACCCTCCATATCACCCTGCCCAGGCTCTGTAGCTTCAGCTTCACTGGAGAGGACACTCCAGCGTCATCGTAAGATGTCGATTCAACACGGGAGGAGACAGATACCGTGTCACTCCCGAGTCGGACTGCACAACCATTCTCGGCGGTGCAGATAGACTCTTAAGAAGCTACACCATCGTCTCTCGAGACGGACGGCTGCCGACGATTGATATGTAGTTCATATATTTCTAATAATTCTCTAAAAGTAAATATGTAAGAGAGGAAGGTGGGTAGGAAGAGTGTAACCCATAAAACTAATGACATGGGACACTGCATTGAAGAACATACAGTTTGGAGCAATATTTGCACCAAGAGTTTATGTTAACATTTTAATATAAATGACCATCTTATTATTTATATAGTAAATAATGTATGCAATGAGGAACTGACAAGAATATTCAAATGAATGTTAGTGCAGTAAATATACTCAGAAAAGAGCTCAGAAATTTATATGATATTACTATCTAATGTAATCATTTGGAGATAGGTCATTAAAAATAACTAGGAAAACTTTTGTATATTCTTGCCATTATTCACATACTCAGCAAGTCTTCTTATGTATTTACTAAACTTTGGGAGGTAAATAGCTACTAAGCCAGGGCTATAGAAGGAAGTAGAAGATATTATCCCTTCCTCAATTTATTTAGTTGAGGATACATGAAAATCATAAAAAAACAGTTAAGTATTAAGTTAAAGGTTACTAATGAGGGTACATTAATGTGAGGTACATTTTATTCATTCATATAGTCCAATGATAAATAAACAAGAATTGATTAGAAAGAATGTGGATTAGTTAAAATTGTATGGCTATAGTAAATCTATAGATATGCCTTCAAGGGTGTGACTGATATAGAGCTCTATCAGGAAGTAGCATGAGCTAAGGTGTGAAGATGGAGACAAGCAAGCAAGTTAGGTAGACATAAGGAACTGATGAGCTTTTTACAAAACAGACAGGGCAAACTACTATATTTATTCTTGTTCTTAGTTTTCAATTCAGGTCAGCTGCATTCCTCTCGGTAAAAAGAATCAAGAATTCTTACGTATAAGATAAAGTATGTTGAGATCTCAAGAGGTCCCTTCTGGGATTGTTAGCTGAGACTACAAGAAATGAATGCAAGTCAATATGCAGCATATTGACTTCAGATTGAAAGAAAAGCTGCGACTTAAATTTGTTAGTCTTTAAAATTAAACTAAATGATTATGCACTTTTCCCCATAAGTTTTACAGTTCCCATTTTGTAGTGACATGAACTTAAGTCAGTATCAACTAATTTCTCAAAATGTTCACTTCAGAGAGATTGCCATATATTAACTTGGTACTCAGCGTTTATAGATTTTGAGTCTGCTAACAGTTTTGATTAAAGGGTGAACATGCAAATGCTTGTTAGTTTAGTCTCTGACTTCAATTGTCCCTGTATTTACAAACAAGCAGTAAGCTGAGGTCTCAATGAAATTCTGTGCTTCAGTGAGCCAAGGAGAAAAGCTTTGTTTTTCATATTAATTTTAAATTTCAAATTAGTGTGACTTTGTTGTCAGATGATATATGTTAAGTTTAATATTTATTGCCTTTTCTTGGAAAGTTCAGAAAATCACACTTGCAAAGGAATGCTTTGAAAGTAAACTGTGCTGGTCAGTGTAGCTGTAAAATCAACAGGAAGATGATGGAACCATCTTCCCCATAGCTTTAGAGAACTAGGATATTGTCCATAGTGCCTTCACTTCCAATCCAGTTTATTTCCTTTCCAAACTAATCACAATACAACTGCCATTTATTGACTGCTATCTGTGCAACCAGACATACTTTGTCTTTCTCGTTCATTGACTTATTTATCCAACACACCAATCACTAGTTGGCCATTGCTTTTCCTCACTTTCCTTATAGGGAAGCTGAGGTTCAGAATCAGAATTTGAATCATAGTAGCTTGGCTCCAAAGATGACACTCTGAACCACTAAACTGGTTCACCTCTCCAGGGTTCTGAAATAAGATAGAAATCATGTTGTGCTCTGGCTCAACAAACCTCTTTTGCTCTTCTGATCATTTCAACCTATATTGCAATTCAAGAGCTTTCATAGTTAAATAGCACTTAACTCATCCAATCGTATTTCCCATCAGGACCTTTTATTTATCTATGCCATGGCTGTAGCACATGTTGAGAGGCTGAGCTAGGATGGTGTGGAACGTGGGCATGTGGTACTTTAGTACTCCAGCAGTGTGTGTGGTGTGTGCATGTATATATATGTGTATGTGTATATGTGTGTGTCCTATAAAAAACTGCTACAGGCTGACTCCATTTTTTGTCAGAATGTGTTCATGAAAACATATTGGATGTGAGACTCACAAAGTGGATCATATTTTTCCTATCCAAATATTTTTATAACTTGGAAATGAATTTAAGACACAACATCAGGTAAACCATAGCTATAATCAACACTACAACCCAAGGGGAAAAAGTAGTTACTATAAATCTTTACAATAATTATAACAGCAAAATTATATAAAAATATGAACACTGGATAATAGTATTATGTAAAATGATTAGAGGTGAGACCTCACTGTACTATATAAACTATATATAAAATACCCTACAGACAACTTAGCTACATCATAAATTTGGCCAAATATTAATTTTGATAACTATTAATTTTACTTGTGATTTTGAAATTAAGAAAACATTTTAAGGAGTAATTCGAATGACCAGGTCTCTTAAAACAAGATGGTCTGGAATTTTAACTGTTTATCTTTTAGACATTTTGACAAATATCAGGTTATTGCAATTCCTTAAGATTTCACTGAGAATTTTATTCTATATAATATGGAGAAAAACTGCTTGAATGTTTTGTTTATTTTCTATAGCTGTGTAACAACCTACCACACAGCTAACATTTTAAGTTATCGCAGATTTTTGGTGTCAGTTATCTAGGCACAGCTCAGCTGTGTCATCTACTTCAGAGTTTCTTATAGACTGTAATCAAGGTATCAACCAGGCCTCCTGGAGTCTCCTATGAAGCTCAAATGAGGAAGGATTTGCCTCTAAGTTCACAAGATTGTTGGCAGAATTCAGTTCCTAAAAGATTGTTGGACTGAGGGCCTCAGTTCTTGGTTGGCTGTTGGCTAAAAACCACCCTGGGTTCTTGTCACATGGGCTTCCCTAACTTGTTTCTTCAAAGTACAAACCAAAAAGCAATAGAGAATGTGTTAGCAAGATAAAAGGCATAGTCTTTCATAACCTAATCCCAAAGTGACCTCCATTCAACCTATCTTCCTTCTGTCAGAAACCAAGTCCCTATGTTCAGCTGATCTTCAACAGGAGAGAATTATACAAAGAAATAAGTATCCGAAAGCAGGAATCTTTGAGCTGTCCCAAAACCATCCTGGTGCAGATGTATTTAGCATATTATCTCTTTCTCTTGTTTTACTTCTCATGCACAATGCTTTTGGAGGGCAAAGAAATCACAATGTTCTGAGAGGGAAAGGAACCAGAATATGCATGCATTTTGTATTGCTTACACAGCAGAGTGGTAGGTTGATGGTATGGTTATAAGCTTGAGGCTTTCATACTACCAAAAGGCATTGTAATAAAAGGTCACGATAGAAAATATGTCATGAGGAAGATAAAACTCCAGGCGGAATCTTTGATTAATCATGGTGTTGAGTGGGGATGCGAACTGAGAGTAGGTTCAGTTGTACTTCAAAAGGACTGCAGATGAGGCTGAAGTCAGGAAATGATAGGTGGGAGAATGGAAAAAGAAGACGGAATGCAAAATATGAAGCAGCCATAGGGAGCAAAATGTTGTGAAGGATACAAGATGTTTAAAGGTGATTTAAGGTAAGTGTTGCTCTGCAAAGTTCCATTTAAATCTCTCTTTCATAGTCTCATGGAATTTGCTATAAAAATTCACATTAGTATGATGTCATTTAGGGTGAGGGTACAATGATGAGATACTGAGAATGGTGTTAAGGTAAAAGGAGAGCCGGCCTAGGAGACTGAGTCGTCATTGTGTGACACAGAGTTGTATTGGTTGGAAAAATATCACCTGAGTTCAGATCCAGGCCGCACCACCCACTGGCTGTGTAACTTGATCAAACTAAAGTGTAACTCAAATGTCAGAACCCATAAGCTGAACTTGGCCTCCTCCCTCCCCCTCTCCCAGTTATGAGAACAAAATGTCTTCAAACATTGTTTACTGTTCCCTTGAGGTAGAGTGAAGAAGAACTCGTCCATGGTTGAGAACCACTGCCCTGGAGGGTTGTTGTGTAGGGCAAAATATGGAGTAGTATGTGCAAGTACCTAAAAGAGGGATTAAAACATAATAAGCCTAAACAAATGATAGTTGTCCTTTAAAAATGTGACATTGGAGGGTAGTATCTTACATAAAGAGTTAGATATAAGTTTATTGGAACTTAAAAGACAAATAATACAGTTAATAATAATTATTATTATAAATCACTAATTTGATAAATTATTTATTGTAGGTGTTTGTATGCATATATGTAAAAGCTGATCCTTAGACAATCAAGCTTTAATTGCTATCTCTTCCAATTAATACTGTGTACCCTGGGGAAGTCATTCAGACTTTCTAAGGGAGCTTATCTATAATATGACTTATCTATAAAATGGATGTAATAATGACATGTATATCATACGTTAGGATGATTCATTCACTCATTCAGTAATATATACCTATTGAGCAGATATGTTTCAGGGACTACATAGGGAATGTGAGGCAGTCTCTACCCTCCTAAAAATTCCTTAGTGAGGAATCAAATGATGAACAAGTAAATATGTACAGTAAAGTTGTACAATAATACAAATAAATACAAATAATGTAATTCCAGAATGTAACAAATATTATGGATAAAACAGGATTAAAAATAATAGAAGGTGCTCTCTTAGATAGAATAGCCAAGGAAATTCCCTTTTGGAAGGCAATATTTGAGCAGAGACTTGAATGAAGAAAGAGAAACAGTGTGATCTCATGTGGCACCCCAGGTAGAGGACACAGCAAGTACAGAGACCTGACAACATTAGCATCCTTGGATTGCTCCAGGCACAGAAAGAGACTAGGATTGCTGTACACAGAGTACGATAGCCATTTTGTACATGTTTAAATTTTTATATTTTTCATTATCACCAAATACTCATTTTTAGGAAACTCAAATTTATACAATGTAAGAAGTGAGATGAAGTTCTTAGGTGGTGTTGTGCTGTTTGACATGTTATTAAAGAACAGTTCTGTAGAGGCAACTCTCCAAGAAAATGGGATAAAATTGAAAAAAGTCCTGTTAAATTTCATTCGGGGTGGCACTGTTTCGAGGCTGGAAGTGTAAGAGATGAGAACAGCATGTGAATTCCAAGAAAGCAGCACAGAATGGAAAGTGGATTTGCAATGTGTCAGACAGGGTGGCAACGTCTTGTGGCATGTGGCTCGCATCTCGGTGATGGGAAAGGTATGTCCTGTGCCCGCTTCTTGCCTGTGGCACACCACAGGGGGAGTGAGTTGGCAACCACAGCCAAAACACATCAGCAGCAATTTTAGTATATGGCCAGCCATGACCTTCTTCTTTTTTGTTTTTCCTAAAGTGTAATTCATTTTCTTAGTTATCTTGAATTACTGAGCGTAAGATAGAAAAAAAGGACGTTTGTGGGGGTGGGAGGAGAAGACAATGGGTAACTATGATATTTAATATCATTTTTAGATTGACCATACTGGATTTAGAATCCAAAAGGATGTGGTAAGCATAATGAAATACTTTTATTCCCTTTTTAATCTGCATTGAGTTATTTAATGTTTGCTTCATTGAGTACTGCACAATGCAATAAAAATCTTAATTTATCAATAGCACACAATTCAGAGAGGGAAGGTAGGTTTAAAGGAAGTGAGATGTAGGATAGTTGAAACAAAAGAAAAACTACATGATCAAGAGTTTAGTGAAAGAAGGATGTTATCAAAGCTTAAGACTTAAACAAAAATAAAGATAGAATATAAGAAAAGGAAGAGGAAAGGATGGTTTTTCTGGAAGATGTGAACCATCCAAGACTTGTCGAAATCCAAGAAAAAATGTAAACTAAGTAAATCTTGACTTTAATCACCAATATCACATCAATTTAGTTTTGTGTATATGTGCCATGTCTATAAAGTAAACTGACTTCATGCAGAGTCGTCTTTACTGAAGGTAAATCTAGAGCATGAATACCAAAACTTAATTGCTCGCATTGGGATTATAGCAATTAGTGTATGAATTTATTGCGCTCTCGGGAACGGGCTTATTTTGAGATAACAAATTATGTAATCAATGCCAAAACACTCATCAAAATGAATTAAATTGATGCTCATGGTGTGGATCAAGAATCAAAATATTATTAAATATGGTTGGTACAGGGTACAGTTATTAGGTTTATAGTCAAAGTTCATCAGCACTCAACAAATTAATACAGTGCACATAGGAATTTCTCAACATAGAACCTTATTTATTTAATCCAGAGCTTATGGGAATATAAAGATTGTATTAAAGAGGGTTAATAATTAGTTTAGAAAAAAATAAATGTAAGTGTAATGAATCACCTGTACAGGCTGAAATAATGCTTTCTACACCATAATGGTGCCTGAAAGTACCAGCAATCATTCCATAACCAAAGTTCTGGGATGAGAAATGCTTTCTCACTATTGAGAGGTAATGATTATATGACCGTGTTAGCCAGAGATACATCCCGTGGGAATTAAGATTAAACAAATATACTTTTAAGAAGTAGTTAAAATAATAAGCTCTTGCAAGCAAGATTTTGCACTAATTTTCATATTTGAATAAAAGTACACATTTTTTCCCATCCCCCTATAAAATTAAAAGTTTACCTAACTCTAGCCTTTTAAAATGATTAACCAACCTTTCTCCAAGACTACCTAGATATCATCTTTGCCTTGTTCATGTCTACACTGAACATTTTGCCTGGTTTGCCTCACTTCCTGTTTCCAGTAGTATTCTTGAAGACCTCTACTTCTAAGCTCTTTGCTAATATCCTGTCTATGGCCACCCCCTACTAAGTTTAAACTTAGTCCCAGTACTACTCTGACACTGTCTCTAGATTTCTGGGTTGGTCCTCACTTTAGTTAGAGCTGTAACTGAGCCCTCAGTTGTATCAGGTCAGTCTGCATACATAATCTTACCTGATATCTTTCCACATGCCTGGAATTTCTATGATTTTAATTGAAAGAAAATTATTCATAACTTCTGTCAGACCTTCACAGGGTAACAAAAGCTTTATGAAAAAAGTCAATTTTTGTGTGTATATAATATAATCTCTTGAATTTGTGGTGGGTGAAAATTAAGAAAAATAAAGATGGACTCTGATGCAGACACCAGACCTTGGGGAGTGTTTGGATTTGAATTTGCTGGAAGCACTGACATTTTCTTCCAGACTATAAGGAGAAAACCACTCCCAGATGTCTTAAGTTTTCTGACTAACAGAAAAGCCTTCCCAGTTTATATAATGATGGGTTCAATTAGCACGAGTCTTATGATTCATTTGCAATCTAAGTGAACACATTCTAGCCTATAAATTTTTTACAAATGTTTGTGGTCACCATGTGTTTGGCCATTGATGGTCAAAGAAATTAAAGAAGAACTAGTAGCTAAAGAATATCTCTGGAAGTTCTTGCTTCTTTCAGTTAAGGACAGAAGACATAGAATGTGTGTAAACTTAAATTTACATAAACATTTTCTGTAACTTATTGTTCTCATCACTTTGTTGCTGTTGTATGGTAAGCGAAAGTAAATATTCTATAACATTCTCTTATGTTATTAAAAAGGAAAACTTCATCATAGCATTTAAATTCCATCAGGCCTCCCCCCACCCCAAATGCAAATCTAACTTAAATTTTTTAAATGAGGAGTATTTTTCTTTTTTTTAATTACAGCCTAAAGTTTCCGGTATCTACTACTTTGTTCTTAATATTCATGAATTCAGTTAAGTTGTACTATCCTGATGTTCTAAGAAAAAATGCGGAGCTCATACCTGAGGCGTGGTTGTGAATAGGGGGAGCCAGCAGAAGCATGGGCTAAACCTCTTCCTTCCACCTTTAAACCAGGATTTGTCCCAGGAAAGTGAATTATGTTTTACTCTCCGTTCTTTCTTGACCTCTTAAGGAAATATAGCTGTCCTGCATAGCAAAAGAGTTTTTATAAATATTTTACTTAAACTTGTCTAATTTCTTATATGTTTTCTTAACATTTGTTTTATTTTTAATAATTCACTCAGAATATATAACATCTGCATAAAATATTTGACCAAATCGACTCCTCTGACGTAAATCAACAAACCAATTGCAGTGCGGGGAAAACCTGCCATATAATTCTTGCGTAGCCATCACTGACTCACTGTGAAGGGACTTGTATTTGGAAAGCTTTTAATTTTTTGTTATGAAGTTCCTAGAAACAGATGTGAAAATCCACTCACATCCCACATTGTCTAGTTCAAGCAGCTGTAAATTATTTCATGGATTACACTTGCATGAAATGAAAGTCCTGGGTTTATTTCATCAAGACAGCTGTTATTTCCTTAAATTAAATCAAAACAATTCTTTGCTTGATTAATTCTTGGTTATTTAGATGGTATAAAGATAAAGTGCTGACATGCCTTTAGTCATAAATTAGTTGATTTTTCTCAATTAGTGTCCCTGTGACTCAAAAGATGCATCACAAATTTTATAGGCTACTTTAAAAAATTTCTGCTTTGGGCATTCTGCTGTAAAAAAATAAGTATGGTGCTCTTCTTTTAAAAACAATATTCATATAATGCTCACATTTTACTTGTAAAGGAAGTCAGACATAACTGTCACTGCTTGACTTCTAACTGCTGGGTGGATAACTGTCCCAGCTTTTCTCAGCCATCAGGTCTATCGCTGCATTTCACACTCCCTCCCAAGCTCCAGACTTGTCCTTCTAACTGTCTACCAAGCATCCATATGGCTGTCTTGAAGAGAGCTCCATCTCAGCACGTGCCAAAACAAAGGTATTATCTCTTCTGTATTTCCTAAAAGTGGTAACACGAGAAACCTGCTAGGATTTCACATGCAATTGTTCACTACAACTGATTGAGTCTTCCTCTGAAATTACCTTCCTGTATGTTTCTTTCTTTTCTTCCTGCTATGCCCTTTCTCCAGACCCTCAGAAGCTTATACAGGCAGTATTGATACACACTTTTTCCTGCCTCATCTCTATTTCCAGTTTTTACTTTTCTAAATGGCTGTAGGCAAGTGTAACAAGTGTATTTCTTCAAAAACCAATTTTTCAGAAGTCAATTCCACATACAGATCAAGTGGTTAAATAATTACTTAAGATTATTAAATTATACAAAATTCTTATAGTCAACAATTATTAATGAATGCCTACTCTGTTCTGGACACACTTCTAAAACACTGACATAGTAAATGAGAAAAACTTAGTTCTTGTCCTGAGGTATCAGATAAAAAACAAAAATTTTAAATTAAATGAATAATGAAAGGTGTGTGTGTATGAGTGTGTGTCTATATATGTGCATGCATGTTTATGTTTAAGTATGTGTGTATATATAGCTAGATATCTATCTGTATACCAGACTAATACATATAGTCAGATAATAAGTGCTATGAAGAAAAAATAAAACCAAGTAGGAGGATGGCAAGTAATGAAAGTAAATATTCTTTTGAATGGAGACAATAAATATGATTATATCACTCATAAATATTACTGGATATATTGAAATATGTTCTTATTTGCATTAAGGAAAATATTTAGTCTAAAGCTATACAGTATAGAATAATTTAGTTTATTTAAAAATATAATTTTATTAAGATATTCATGAAACACATGTTCCAGAACAGCACTGTCCTGCAGAAATGTAATATGAGCCAAAATAAAAGCAACATTTGTAATTTTAAATTTTCCAGTAGTCACATAAAAAAAGAAGGAAAAAGAAACAAGTAAAATTAATTTTAATAATATATTTTATTTAACCCAGTATATCCAAAATATTCTTTTTTTTCTTTCTTTTTTAAAATATGCTTTATTGATTATGCTGTTACAGTTGTCCCGATTTCTTTTCCCTTTGTTTCCCTCCACCCGGTGACCCTCTTCCCTCGACTTGTTCCCCTCCCCTTAGTCCATGCCCATTGGTTGTGCATATAGTTCTTCTCAACATCTTCCTGTCTACTCCACTCCCTCCCACTATGCTTCTTAATTCCTGTACCATCTCCCTCCCTTCCCCCACTTCCCCGTCCCTGCTGACCTCCCTCCATAATGTTCCCCATATCTATAATTCTTTTCTGACTCTTGTTGCCTACTTAGTTTGCCTTTGTTTCAGTTCCCTAGCTTCTGTTGTTGGTTATTGTGATACAGTTTTCATTTTAATGTTCATAGTTTTGATCCTCTTTCTCCTAAACAAGTCCCTTTAACATTTCATATAACAGTGGTTTGGATCTGATGATTTCCTTCAGTTTTACTTTGTCCTGGAAGCACTTTCTCTACCCTTCTATTTTGAATGACAGCTTCGCTGGATAAGTAATCGTGGTTGTAGGTTTTTGCTTTTCATTACTTTGAATATTTCTCACCAGTCTTTTCTTGCCTGCAGAGTTTCTTTTGAGAAATCAGCTGACAGTCTTATTGGGACCCCTTTGTACATAATTCTTTTCTTCTCTCTTGCTGCTTTTAAGATTCTCTCTTTATCCTTATTTTTTGACATTTTGATTATAATGTGTCTTGGAGTGGTTCTCCCTGGGTCCAGTTTTTTTTGGAACTCTCTGTGCTTCCTGGACCTGTAAGTCTATTTCCTTCCCCAAGTTAAGGAAGTTCTGCTTCATTATTTTTTCACATAATTTTTCAATTTCTAGTTCTTCTTCTTGACCTTCTGGCAACCCTATGATTCAGATGTTGGCCCGCTTTTAGCTGTCTGATAGTTTTCTGAGCCTCTCCTCATTTTCCTCACTGTTCGTTTCCTCTTTCTGCACTGGCTGACTGTTTGTTCCTTCCCTATGTTCCGATTTGTTGATTTGATGCCTGGTTTTCTTTCCCTCACCACTAGTTTCGTATGTGTTTTTGATCATTTCATCGGACTAGCCTTCATTCCTTCCCCGTCTTGTTTAAGGTCTGCTGTTAGGTCTGTAAGCATTTTATAACCAAAGCTCAGAACTGTGCCTCAGAAAGATTTCCTATCTGCTGCTTCGTTAGATTAGATATTTGCTGTCTGGTCAGCTGCATGACTGGGATCTCTATCATGATCTGTGCCATCCTGACAGTTTTTTTTTTTTTTACCTTTGCTTCCTGGGTGGGGTTGTCACACCTCCTACAGTATAGGGAATGGAGCCCTGTGCACTTATCACAACTGGGTGACCCTTCTCACCATGCTGTGGCATTTTCTGTGGGGATTGGGGTCCAAGATGGATTCCTGCTGTTCACTCTCCACTGAGAGACCAGGAGCTTCCTCCTCCATCCCCACCCCCTCCAGGCCTTACAGTCCAAGGCAATGAGGGGTGCCTTCCCCAGCATTGGAATCGAAAGCTGACTGGTCTGATCTTCAGCTGGGCATGCTCCCCAGGTGCTTCTCCCCTCCCCTTAAATACGGGTGTCTGTGCTTACCACATTCCTGCCGCCGGTACCACTGCTGCTGCTGCTGCTGCTGCCAACACAGCTTGACCTCTCCACCCCGGCTTCACCCCTCCTACCCATCCGGATAAGCACCACTTCTTTATAACTTCATACATTGGACTTCCATTTATTTTCTGGAACTTCTGGTTATTTCTGGTTTTGCGGTACTTGTATTCCTTCTTAGTTGTAGAGGGAGACAGAGTGTGTCAGTCTAGGCCTCCATCTTGACCAGAAGTCCCAAAATATTCTTATTTCAACATGTAGTCAATATAAAAGTTAAAAACTAAACATTTTGTATAATTTTCATGCTAAGTCTTCTAAATCCTGTGTGTATTTCACCATTACAGCATATCCCAATTTGGGACTAGACACATTGAAAATGGTCCATAGCAACAGGTGACTAATGACTAATGAATTGGATGATACAGTTCTAGAATATATTGGTTATGTTGACTGTATTAAATCAATTCTTGTTACTTAGTTGACTATGTAATTATATACTTTCATTTTGTGGGATGATGCCCAACCAAGCCACACTGGCAGGGCCACAGTAATTATATATTCTTAAATAAGAATATATTAATGAGAAATGCATTTATAGTTACAAGTAATATATTTATAACCTCATTCATTGAATATATTAGTTGAATGTACTGTATTCATTTCAATGATTTTCTAGATTACATTAGGGATAATATTGACTGTGTTTTAAAAGAATATTTCTAAAGTTAACTTATAAATTTAGAAAATTATTTATTACAATTAACACACCTACAGTTATCTTTCTAAAACACAAATTTGATCAGTTTATTGCCCTCTGTCATGTGACACTCAACTCTTCTCCAGAGTTATATTCTGCTCTCCCCATAATCTCAGGTTATAGTCATATAAGCTGCATAACATTTCCCAAAATGTTAGGTTCTTTCAAAATCTGTGTTTTTTCATGTTCTTCCTTTGCTTTGAAGAGTCCTTCACTACTGGGTCTGGCTTGTATACTTCTGCTCACCTGTTACCCAAATTACTCATCTTACTAATAATTCTTTATCATTTAGGTTTTAGTCAGAAAACTGAAGCTATTCTACTTAATTAAAATAGAATAATGCCAAATGCTAATAGACAATCTCTGTCATTTTAAAACTCAGTTAGTTGCTTTCTTATTTGTTTTCCATAACATTTAAAATATGTATTTTTGTTATTTCTGGGATAGAGCTGATCACATTATATAGTAGCTTTTACTTTCTTAACTATACATTATCATTCACTAGATAGTTTGATTTCAAAGTATCAAAATAAAGTAAGTATTATATATTTTTTTTAAATCTCCAGCAGGTAATTTTTATATAATACTTCTATACCATTTTTAGTTTAAGAATCATGAGTCTTTGGTGAAAAACAGTATTTTTGGTTGCTTCAAAGAAATTTCTAGTTGGTTGGAGTCTCTCCTTATACTAAATTTGTATCTACTGCCAAAGAGGGCCTATATCTACTCTACCTGTAGCACTGGACTGGGTATTGTGGGGGAATATCATGGAAAATATTTTACTTAGGACAAAAAGATCTAAAAAAGGAAGGAAGGAGGGAAGGAAGGAAAGGAAGGAAAGAAGGAAGGAAGGAAGGAAGGAAGGAAGGAAGGAAGGAAAGAAGGAAGGAAGTTCTAAGGTTCTATGTTTCTGTATTTAAAGATATTCCTGGCATTTTTCTCCCTTGACATGCCCAGCATTAAAAACTCCTTGGGTAGACTCTTACTCAAATTCTTTAATTTGTTCTTCTCTTCTCTTTTAATTTATGCTAACTTCCCCAAAATTTCTAAGTTTAGGCATTTCTGATTCTTTTTCTTGCTTATATTATACTAGACACCTGCTCCCTTCAAAGTTATTAAGTAAATAGAATTATGAAGACCTACATTTGTTTTTTATTTATGTTTTTTGTAAACTAAGCATAGATTATCAGTACCCTTCCATGACTAAACAGGGTGCAAAATTTTTTATAGTTGCATAATCCTTCAGAATTAGTTAAAGAAGTTCATTGATCTTCCTTGAGAGAATGAATATTGGTAAAGAGAGAATGAAGAAATGAATATTTATCTGAGTACGGCCTCTCCTAACACTGCAGAAGCCAATTACACTGCCATCATCACAGTTGCATCTGATAACTTTCACAGCTGTAGCAGTTGCTGTGTTTCAACTTACAGCAACCCGAAGTCTCAGTGAAGAGGTAAACGAATTCCAGAAGGCGTCTTACTCTAGGATTCTGTTTCTCCCCCATACTGTGACAGCTATTCTGAGCTGAATAAAAAGAAGTGAGACCCAGAGGTGGGTGAGGTGGCTAGAAAATCTTCAGAAATGCAGTCATAAAATTCATGTCTTATTACTTTCTCTACATATGTGAAGCAACCTACAAATGTTTGAATAATTATCATGAAGCTCCATACCCCAATTTTTTACCTTATTAGTAGAGAAATGGTGCAGATGCAAGTAGACAGTGAGAGTTTGGCCTTGAAAGTAAGGGGCAGCCATCATGTTCACTCCCTAGTGCAGAATAAATGACATACTTTCTTCATGTCAGTATGGAATAACTCACTACTCACCTCATTAAGAAGTCAGCATGGCATGCTTTGCAGCTCAAAAACTAAAACTGAGGAAGCAACTTTTTGGTCTAATTCATAGCAATATGGCCTCCAAGAGACTGTTGCTTCATTTAAACAAGCAGTCTGCTTTTAAATATTCAATTCCCTCTTTTTATCAGTATTAAATATGTCCTAAATTCATCATAAATTTGTAATGAGGAAGTATGAGAGAAGCTTAGATTTAGACTCAACTGGAGAGATCATTTAATACAATGCGTATGCAAAATTCTAAGTCACCCACCATAAATAAGTATCCAGCCTCTGCTTAAAACTATTCATGGATGGGAAACTCACATCTCCCACATAGCACTGTACAATATGCCTTTGAACAGCTGTAAATGTAACAAAATTGTTGTGTAGACTCTGAAATACCCTTCCCTCTTTTTAGACACATTTCTTCTCTGATATCACATGGAGAATTTTTATATCTCTTCTGTATCAGAAACCTTTATATAGTTGAAGGTTACAATTAAGGAAATAAATGAAGACCATGTAAATGAGAATAAGCAGAGGCTATTTGTTCAGAGCTTCCTATAGCAAGATAGTCATCTGCCATCACTTGCATTTTCCAGAGACCCAAAGACAATTAGGAAAGTGGGGAAGTTTTATAATGAAAAAATGTAAAAGTGGGGAAAAGGCTTGAGGTATGTTCTGATTAGAAGTTGACATGGGGAGGCTGGAGGCAGACTAACTAGAAGCAGACAATCTTATGCAATTGATTTGGGGAGCGTATTTGGCTTTCCCTGGTTGGTTCTGATTTGGAAATCAGAGTAAAGGAGCAAAGCTGGCCTACATTAACCAAGTTCTGAATGTTTTGGGCCAACTGTTGCAGCGAGTGTGGTTTAGCCTCCCTGGTTAATTGCAGCAGAGGTTGTAGGTCACTGTTCTAGTATCATAGGTGACCTATCCATTGTCTGTTTGTATATTCAATATCTTAGTTTCTTCTTTTGGTTCTTGTCTTCCTTGTAGGAATTTGGCCAAAAGGTAAGACTAGAGATCGAGATCTACACTGCTTGATAGGTATTTACTTGTCTCTATAGTATTTATCATAAAAGCTTCTTAACTTTTTGATGTTGTATTATCATCATGATCACCTGATGAGACCGTGCTGTACAGAAGCTTTTAAGACCTGTATCAGCACTAAGATTAAGTGTTAAGATGATAGCATCCAATAGACTGACATCATAACCACTGCAATAAAAATATGAACAATTAAAAGTCCATTTAAGATGCTTCAGAACAAAAAATCTGAATTGTTCAACCAAGGCCAAGAAAACAAACCTGCAGATCATATGGATTAATCTTAGGAAGTCTGATAGCTTTTTTCTTAAGGTGATATGTAACCTTTTCTACCATACCTATTTTATTGAGTCAAATACAGCAAGAAGTATTAGCAATGGCAAAGATACTACCATAATTACTGAACATAAAATCTAGATTGTTAAACACTACTCTTGACAAGGAATTGAGACTGAACTGTATTTCATCTAGGGTACAGGTAATATCATTTATAACTTCTGTCAGAGTCAAAATGATACATGTCTTACAGTCTTTTGTTTGTATGATTTCTATTATTGGAAATACTTCTTTGATTATTTGCATAAACAATAAATCAGTAACTCCCCCAGGTAAAGTGCCTAAATAATCAAGGGTAGCCTCATTTAGAGCTCACATCTGAATTATAACTTCCAGTTTGATGATTATAGAATTAGAATGTCTGTATACAGATGATTTTTGTCATAATATTTCTAAGTGCATGAGCTATTAGTATGAGGGAAGCAAGCCTAGCCATCCTGGCTGCAAAGGAAGTAGTATCTGGCAGGAACACACAGGTACCCAGGAAAAAAGAATGGATCATAACATGTTGGAACCAAAGTCTTACACTAATAATTAATTAATTAATCTGAGATTGTGTTAGAATTATTATGCTCTGATATAGCAATTTTAATAAGAACAGAACAGAAGAGGGGAAAAGGGTCATCATGGGTAGGCAATGACCAGAAGTCTACAGGAAATGAGCATAATGATTATAAATAATCAGAAGGGGTAAGTAATTAGTAGAGGTTTTGATCAACATCTTTTGGGCAGAAGCTGTCTGCTATCTGAGGTCATCAGATTGTTCTGAAGAATCCTGTTTGAGGTCCCTGTTATAGTAGGCTTTTTGTTTTGTTGATTCTAGATTGTTTCTTTAGTTGTGAGATGTGAACACAAGGATTTACTCTAGGGAGTTTAGCTTCTGTATTTGTCATCAATAGTATTTGATAAAATTCCTTCCATGAAGTTCAAGAGCAGTTTTTTCTCAAATGTATCTTCTAATAGACAAAACCTCATAGTTGAACTTCATGAAGAGGCTGTTAAAAAAGACATTTTGAATGTGACCCTAACCTCTTGGTGACAGGGCTGGGTATGGCACATGGGTGTCTTGCAGTATTTTACAATGTCTGAAGGCAGAGGGCAGAGTAAAGTATCATAGATAAAATCCTGAAGCACATTGGCCTTCCAGTTACTAGTTCATGGGGAAGTAAACAATGTGTCCCCAAGGGAGTGGACCATGCTGACATGAGGACCAGTGGGACTACCTTTACTCACAGGAGCTCAAGGGTTTCCAAAAGTTTTGTTAAATTCATTTATGAATGCTATTGATTGTTTTCACCTTTTCAGAAGTTTGTAGGTGGTAAGAGTATCATGGTTTCAGGTTTCTGACTAAGGAGTTCAGTGTTTCTTGTGAAGTGTCTACCTTGGGTACTTGATATAAAAGTCTCTATTCCCAAAATTGAAAACAAAGAATCAGATAGCTCTTTAGCAACTATAAAGACTAGCTTTTTTGCCAAAGAGATGTTTCAACCCATCCTGAAAATAGGCATATAATAACTAAAACATAAAAATCATATGGAGTGTTGAAGCTGCATAAAAGTCATCCGGTATTGAAAGGGCCCTTGAAGCTTTGGTTGCTGGTCACATCCCACCTTCTAGTTTTTCTAGAATTATGTTGTTGCCAAGGGACACATGATTTAAAAATGACCTCCACTGTCTTTGAAAGTTTCTCTAGCCATGTTGATTTCACACAGTAACCAATTTATCTATACTATGATGAGTAGTTTCATAGAGAATTTTAACTAGTATCCATTTGAAACCATCTGGTTTCACCCAGCAGCTATTTTGAGAGCACTAGGGATTTTCTGATTGAAGTTAGAACCATATTTTTTCCTTTTCTTTTTCTTTATTTTCAGAATGAGGGGCTAAATGTTGATATTCATAATAGTTTCTTATCCCTTATCCTTTAAAACTTTAGATAGCATGATGACATTCATTAAGGCCGCTTATTTAGTAAAATAATCTTACTAAAATATTTTCTTTAGCGTCATTTTTTTTCATGAGCTCCAACTTTCATAATACCTACATGTTTATGAAGTAGGAGTGTATCTAAACACATCTTAAACAGCTTGTCCACTTTTAATAAGATTTTAGCAGAGTTGAGAACACCTTTGTTTCCAAAGCATCCCAAACTTGTATTAAAAGAAAAAAACATTCCTGTATATATATTTATTCTTTGGTCCTTGGCTAGTTGACAAGCTTAAGTAAGTGCAATAATACACAAGATTATATTCTAAAGGCAAGGTTAAGTTAGTGATAGCATATTCCATCCTAGTTTCAAGTTTTCATGTATGACCTATCAATAAATAATAGTATGTCAAGTTTTCAATGGGAGTTCTTAAAAACACTGAGTGAGGTAGACAAGTTCCCTAACTGGTGTAAGAAACTCATGAGATTCCCTTCCTCTGGTAGGACCAGGGTGTTGCAGTGGTGAAGAGTAATGTGAGAGGGAGTTTAACACATTCTCATGAGAAGTTTATTAGCTATCTGAAAAGTGCTGTATGTTCTCAGGCAATAGTAATGTCTATACTGCATGAGTATCCATGAGATCAAGGGGGAGTTTATAACTAGTTAAGCAGAATTTTGAGGTGGCAGCTATTTCCCTAAAACAGGAGAATAAGCCTTTACAACCAGGTCAAGGAGATGGGTTTTTGATGACTCCCATGAAGTTCAGTTAAATCTCTAAGGGCTTGTCCAGATTACGCATGTAAATGAAACGATTTTAGTTGGGGATGCCTGTGGAAGGGTTCTGTTGACAAACCTTTTTCCTCTTTCAGAAGGCTGGTTCATGATTTAGACTAAGGGTTGTCACAATCTCAGGAAAATTTGACACTTGTTGTTTGCAGTATCCAGTTAATAATAGAAATCCTCTCTCTCAGTTGTTTTCTAAGAGGCCTAAGATATTTGAGTAGCTTTATCGAGAGAGCAATTGCTCTCCTTATATAGGTTATAAAATCAGTAATGCATTATGTTTTGACAAAATTATAATTTATCTTTTGAATTTTATGTACCTTTTTTGTCTGAGAACAAGTAAATGGAACCCCTTTTATAGGATTCCTGTTCTCCGAATAAAGCAGATCATGTACTATTGTATCAGGACTGAATTACAAGGGAAACTTAGATCTTTTAAGTCTTAATTGAGAATCTGGGAAAAATAGGTAGGGACTTCAGTGAACAGCTGGAAGATGACTATCCCAGTATGCTATTGTCCTCACCAGGTGAAGACAAAAGAGAAAGGTTTAGAACAGAAAAAGAGAAAGCTTCAGCTATGTTCTGGTTGGAGATTGTTGGATGAGAAAGCAGAAGACAGGTTAATTAGAAGCAAAGGATGTTATGTAATCAGCTGGGAACGTATTTGTCTTTTTCTGGTTGGTTCTGAGTTGGAAGCAAAGGCAAAAATAGGGAAGCTGGTAGTCATTGACCAAGTTCAAACCAGTTGGAGCCAATTGCTGCAGAGGTTGTCCTCTGGCTTCTTGTAAATCTTTTCATATAATTTGTCTCCATCTACATCTAGAAATCACCCCTGGCTGGTTTGGCTCAGTGGATTGAGCGTCGGCCTGCGAGCTAAGTGTCGCTGGTTCGATCTTCCAGTCAGGGCACATCAGAGAAGGAAAACTCTGACTCCAAAAAACCTCCACTGCCTTGAGGCATACCTCTTCAGGGGAAAGGCTAAGGGAGTAAACCCCGACAGAAAATCCGGAGCCGGAGTCCCTAAGGTGGTTTGACGTTGTAGTCAACACCAGCAACTCCTGCGGCGCACCTGAAGCCAAGCTGTATTGACTCCGTCTTTCCCTTGGATCCTTCAGCTGTGAAGAGAGGGGGGGGGGTCTGCTGCATGGGCAACAGCAGACCCTCCATATCACCCTGCTCAGGCTCTGTAGCTTCAGCTTCACTGGAGAGGACACTCCAGCGTCAACGCAAGATGTCGATTCAACACGGGAGGAGACAGATACCGTGTCACTCCCGAGTCGGACTGCACAGCCATTCTCGACGGTGCAGATAGACTCTTAAGAAGCTACACCATCGTCTCTTGAGACGGACGGCTGCCGACGACGACGACGACGACGACGACATCTAGAAATGATTAAAAAATAATTGATGCGTGAGGTAAGACTATTACAAAGTGGAAATGTATTGCTTCACTTTATAAACTACTTGTAGACACCTGAAAACATGGACTTTTCTCCTTAATACTATTGACATTAATTTCTCTCTCTGTAATTGTTTCTATTGTTACAGAGGATCTTGATGATTTAAGAATGGAGGGAGTAACTACTCTGGTACCTTCTGGGAGCAAATTTAACCAAGGCCGCGCTACTCACCCTGCTGAACCTCAGGCCAAGGTCACACTGAACATCTGTTCAAGGTGTGCCAGGTAAAACAAATCATAGGTATAGTGTATATAAATGTGAATTTGATTTTTAAAATCTAAGATTTTGAGGCAAAGCCTGTACTTGATGTAAAGAAAACCTTTTCCTTCTAGATACCTTGTGCTCACGTTGGCAAGGGCATCCATTGCACCATTTATTATTGTGCACAGTGCCACTCAGACCCACAACTAATCAGAGTTGAGATTGTCTTCGTTTTATAGTTTGAGAATATTTTAAGTCGTTCTGTTTCTGAATTTCATTTGCTGTCTTCCCTTCCATTCCTTTTCAAAGGAAGATGCAAGGGGCTCTGAAAGTTCAAAGCCTCTTTTAAAGCACCTGCACAAAGCCCAAGTTTGCTCAGGTACAGTCTAAGATGTAATATTATTGGCCTCTTAACCTGCTCCTTATCCTGTTCACCTCCTGGAAAGAATTTAATCTGACGCTTTTCAGTTTTGGCAGCTGGAAGCAATCTTTACATATACTGTATGTGGCCAAAGAAGTAGCTTAAGTTACTGCCAAGTCAGCTCCCAGTGCCGGTCTAGCAGAAACTCACCAAATAGCTAGAATTCATTCTTTTGTAGGAACTAAGTCTCATTTGCAAAGAGGTTTTTAAGCCTGTTTAAATGATAAAACAAGTCTTCTAATCCTTATGTAAATGGCGCAGATTAGCAAGAACAATGAGCAGGCCAGCCAGTTTTATCTCCTTTTCTTTAGGTCTAGCTATTCTATTGTACTGTTTGAGAGGGGATTAGCCACTTGGAAATGGGGAGGGGGAAAGTGTAGGAAAACCAGATCAGATTTTTGTAGCTTTTCCTCTTTCCCTTTTACCCCTTTGGAATTTTTATTTTAATTGTACTGTAGCACAGTGACAACATCAGTGGAAACATTGCTTCAGACAAGTGATATTTGGGAGAATTGAGTTTTTGGTTATGGCTGTAAAGAAAACTGGTAATATTTGTATGATGATAGGCATCCTGAGTATACAAGGCCACCTCTGAAAGAGTAGCTTTGCATTTTGAATAAAACTTTTATTTGTACGTTTGTACATCTTGTACATGTTTGTCTGTTTACAATTTGACTGGAGAGGGAGTGCTGCTTGGTTTTTCATGTTATTTAGAGAATATTGGAATATGTAGTGTTGGCTTTTCAAAATGGAAAGCCTATGGAAGTAATATATCTTTAAACTTTTAAGGATTTGAATTTAGAAAGGTCCAAGCACATACACAGTCCTAAGTTATTTACCATTCATCTTCCAAGTGACAGAGTTAGACTAAATTGCAAACAATCTGCTCACCCTTTACTGAGTTTTTTGAAAAAATATTCGATTAAGTGGTCAGTTACATTGCATTCACACTATGTACCAGATACTATTCTAAGCACGTTAAAGGTAAAAACTCATTTAATTCTCAAATAATGTTGGGAGTTAGATACCATAATTATTTTCATTTTATAGATAAGGAAACTGAGGCATGAGTTGATTAAATAACTTGCTAAGGGAACACAGCCAGTAGGTGGCAATAGTTTCAAACCCAGGCAGTATAGCTTGACAGTCTGTTTGCTTAGTTGTTTTTTATTGCTAAGCATCAAGCTATTTTCTGAAGGTGAAGATGGAGGCCAAGACTTAGGTGTTTGAAATGATGGAGCTCTTGATTGTTTTGATGGAGCATAAAGTAACTGTAATGCACTTTCAAAAGCAAGATAGAGATTATTGATTCAGGGAAATGTAGTAACCAATATGGAAGAAGACAGTAGGCTTTTAATTTCTGAGTAACTGCTATAACCAGAGTTTAGAGTGGAAGAAAAACTAATATCAATTGTCGAGAACTATGAAGAACCTGAGATTTTACCCTATTTGCAATCTAACATGTGAGTCTGCCAGTATTTTATAGAGGCTAGCAGAAGACATGAAACTCCTGGCTCAGAGACCAAGGACTTATGACCACAGTGACTGATTGTCATTATTAGCATTTTCACTGGATCCCTGAGGCACAAATCTCACAGACTGAAACAAATAGGGCAGCGGGTCGCAGTATATGAGAGGGACCCTGAGTTTAGGAAACATGAATATTTTACAATGGGAAGTTAACATTGCTCTAAAGAGAGACTCTGTAGCTCTCTTCCCAGGCTGTCTGTTATACAGACATACCTGAACAGATCGGCTGAGACAAAGGCTGTCAGTGTCTCTACTCACAAGACATGCAGAAACATGAGAGACTCATGGATAGGTGTCTCTGGATAATTAGTTTCAGTCCTGACATTAGTTATAGTAGACTACTTTGATAATGTATTGATGTGGTTATCAGAATTTCCATAATTAATTCTAAAGCATCTATTTATGTTGCTGGCTCACCTCTCCTAGTTGCAGGTAAGGTTTTTTAAGTCTGTAAGAATACTACTTTTTAAGCCAGAGCTGAGCAATTATCTGAGGGAGAAGTCATAAACTGAAGGACTGTGGGTAGTGTTCATGTTTGTGTGTTCACATAGTACTTTAAAATACCACTGGATTAGTTACTAATTTTACATAAAAATTGGGATTTTTATCTTTTGTTAAAAAACCCATAAAGGTGATAGCACTGGGCCCACATTCTCAAAGGGTTACGTACAACCAGCTTTCCCCTGTAGAGTCATAGACCCAGCAGTCATGCTGAGCTCACCTCAGATCATCTGTCCCCCTTTGCCCATTTACACTGCGTGTGTGGAGTCTCTAGGCTTTTGCTTGTAACCTCTGATTTGTAGAAACATTGGAACCCCGAAGATAAGTAGTGAATTAGGACTGGGAGGAATGCAGACCGAGGAGCCTGGCTGGGCCACTTGGAGTATTTTATGCCCAGAAGATGCAGATTGGCAGGTTGTGTTGTCTCAGAGTACTAGGTTATAGGCAGAGATTTATGATAGCTGGGTTATCTCTCAGAACTCAGAGTGAGTTGATCAGAAATGCAGCTCTGCAAATGAAACTAACATGGAGAAAATGATCTTCATTTAGAGAACAGTCCCCATTCCCATTGCTCTCTTGGTGGGCACCACTCCCAGCCTAGAAGAGACCTGTGAGAGATAATGCAGGCTTCATGCAGCAAGCTGGACATTGGATTTTGGAAGTGGGATCAGGATTTAATTCCAAGTCTTACTGGGTTGGAGACAGTATGGGGCTAATGGATAAGAAAGTTTAGGATAATTAATGTTAAGTTGTATCGTGAACTTACCAAGACCTTTCAAGGCTATATGACAAAAGTAGAATACAAAGACATGCTTTTCTGAAGTCTCACAAAAGGATCTATTTAATGGTCACACTCTAAAGTACCTAGTGCATCATCTTGGGAAAATAATGCAAATATTCAGAAAATCTGATTCCACTTTTGTGAAATGGAGTTCATGTAATCCTGGTTATGATTTCTGAGGAGGCTTGAGAGCACTGGACAGGATGGTGTTTGCAAAGACAGCTAACAAATTGTCCACAATGCAAGCCTCTCAGGGAATAGGGGGTTCCTCTTCCCTTCTTCTCATTCACTGGCTGAATTACCATGTAAATACTTAAGCCATTTAAAATGCTTTGAGTTTTTATTCCGCCTATCTTTTTAAGAGGTCCAAAAGAAAGTGCACATGTATTAGGTGAAAAAAGAGCCTCATTTTCCTGACTTTCAGAAACTATTTCCTGCCTCAGTCTTCTGACTAACTGGGGAAAAAACAGTGGTCCACCTTTCAGAATTTCCTTTGTTCAATAAAACGGTGTCAGGTGGAGACATTTTTGTTTGTTTGTCGTTTCTTAGAGTGTTAACATCAAGGAATCTGGACGTGTTGTGATCTTGACATTATACTATAACCCCCAATACTATCAACAACCTCAATATAGAGTCAATGAGACTCAACTGATGTTCAGAGCTTCTGCAAAGAACCCATCAATTACCAAGTTAGTGTAAAGAGGTGAAGTCTACTATTTATGTTGTCATGTTCCTCAATCTCTTTTTCAAATACTGCCACATCGTGAGCTACTTATGGGGTCACGGTAGCTTGAAGTGAGTGTGCACATGGCATGTTCAGGACATTTTTGCTCTGTGCCAAAAGCCACAGAGCCCTACTCATTCAGAACCTACTTGAAAGACACGATCTGTAACGGGACTGATGCATTCTCCTGGGAATAATCGAGGGATGTAAGATATGCATGACCACTGGAGGGACTTCCACTTTATAAAACATCAGAGCAAGAAGAATTCAGCCACATTAAATTGCTCTGTGCAATTTTATGTGCAACAAAATGACTAAAATATCACCAATTTTGAAATGTTTATTGATTAGTATAGTTACAAGAAATAAAATGATCACAGAATTTTTAGTAAATATTTTACATGTGGTTTAAAATGCAGATGGATGAAAGCTTGCATTTTTAAGCTGGAAAATTCTCCAGAGTAGTGTTACTCCCACAATTCTTGGTGACTTTCTTCTGATGTGGACATTACTGCAATTTGTGTGATTTAAACAAAGAGATGACATCCGCTGGCAGGTGGAAAAACACATGGATAATAGATATGTGACCACCAAGATTCGTAAATTTTTAACCCAGAATATCTCATTTCCCCTCCCCCTCAAATTATAGGGGAAAGAAGTCATTGTAAAACTACAAATTTAAGTAAAGAAAGAACTTTCTGTGTAGGATTTAACAATGTTCTTATAATTGACCATCTTATTCATTACAAGGCAGAATTTTTAATATATTCATTAAGTGTCTTGGCTTGACTTTTTACAAGTTCCACTAATACAGCTACAGATCCTTGAATGGCATGGGCAACAAAAGCTTCACGTGTTGCGTAGGAATCACACTAAGTCACATCAACCAAAAAGCAAAGTGTTGGTAGGGCAATAACTCATATTATCAGAAATTGTCAGCAAAACTTGTATGGTTTAAAAAAATAGTAGCTTGCAAAATTGTGAATTTCAAAATAAATTTCTCTATTAAATGTCCTGAATTTTAGTTTTAAGATAACAGTTAAAATAAAAATAACAAGAAGACAAATGCTGATACCAAGGCACCAAATAACTTTTTCAGTGAAGTTTATAAGCCATTTTTCTGGAAGGGCCACCCGTTAGTTCTGTCTACTCACTGCCATTCTGAGGAGTTAAACCTTGTTTTTGTGGATTTCTGCCAGGGCATTCCAGATGATAAGATGATGTTTGTTTTTGGTGGTGCAAGAGTTTGCATTCATTCATGCTTAACATCAATAGTGCACAAAAAAAGAACCGAAAGCCATTTGAAAAGAAATTGGATTATAGAGAACATGTGGTGATACTGGCTCAGAAACTACAGCATGAGAATGCTAGGAGTTATTTGTTTCCAAATACTCTGCTGACTTTTAACTGATTTGCCTCATGTCATTGTACCAAAAATTATTCATTATTTCTCTTAAACATTTTGACATTAAAATACTGAGTTTAGTGTGTGTTGACTAGATAAAGCCAAAGCAGATCATCTTTGGAGATGGAATGCTGAAGAAAAGATGAATATCAAACCTTGTAAATGTGAATTAATTTCAAACTGCCTATCTTAGGATTTATTAGTTGACTTGAGGAAACTGGAATAATTAAACATACATTATATTCTGTTTCACTTTCATATGCATATTTTCTTTTGTCCCAACTATTTGTATATGGTTTAAATTCTACAAGTTCCCATTGAAGGTAAAGGGGGAGCAAAGTTGACATAAAAGAAAATGGATAAGGACAAAATGTGACTACTATCCCTTGTTTAAAATTAAAAGTTTTCCATAAAGTTGACTTTGTATTCCTAGAAGATTAAAAGGCCCCATTTGATTCGTGAATACAGTGCAGAACCTACTGCCATGTTTTAAGTGGCAAAATATTTAATTTGAACCAAAAGCATTTATGGAACACACATTCTGTGTCAATTACTATGGTAAGCTTGGAAAATAAAAATTAGCACCCCGGACCCTTAGGCTTACATTCTAGCTGGAAAAAGACATGTAAACAAATAAGTACAATCTAAAATGTCAGATGGTGATAGTGCAATGGAAAAAATAAAGCATGGCGGGTTGGCAGGTTATGCCCAATATGATTGAAGGTTATTTTACAGGGCCGTTGCTGTGGGAAAAGTCCACACCCTTGGAAATATTGATATGTGGCTTTTATTGCTAATTCAAGATCTGCATGAAGGAAGAGTGAGAGCAACAAACACCGGTCTGAAGCTGGGTACCATTTCATTAGTTCTTAACACAGTAATTTCATAGTTTTTCTTTTACTTATAAATCACTGCAAGACCCTCCACATCCCCACTTCTTTCAGTAATTGTCCTGTGATTGAAAAGGGAGAGACGTCCTTGAATGTATATGTGTGCACGTGAACACACACACACAATCTAAAAAGCTATTTTCTTGTTGTGTGACAAAGAGCTGGGGCTTTAGAACAAGGGAGGCCAAAGTTGGAAACTCAGTTTGGCCACTGAACAACTTTGGGAAATCACGTAACCTCTCTAACAATTTCCCATAACATGGGGGTAGTAATTTCTGCTCATGGGATTATAGTGGAGTGGAGTGGCTAGCTCAGTTTTGAGCAGAGTCTACTCTGGGGGGAAAAAAAGTTCTATTTTAAGATAAAATGATCATACACATTTCAAAGAAGTTAAATATTCATTTGAAATCCAGGGAAGTCACGTTATGTGCTCAGAAAAACAGAAATAAAAAATAAGCGTTTAAGGAGTAAAATATTAAGGGCAATTTTTGTTGACTTTTAACTAAATACATAAAAGCATTTTGATTATAAAGACTTTTCCTTAGTGTTCTGTGCATGTACCAGTTTACATATACATACGTATACTACAAATAAAATGCTCAACAACACATTTCTCAGAATATATCTCTCTTTAAGTGACACATGACAACAAAGCCTGGATGACAGCACATCTGCTTACAACATGGTTTATTGACTATTTTAAGCCTATGGCTGAGACTTGCTGCTCAGAGAAAAAAAATAAAAAAGATTTCTTTCAAAATATGACTGTTCGTTGACAATGAACCTGGTCACCCAAGACAATGAGATTAATGTTGTTTTCATGCCTGCTAACACAACATCCTTTCTGAAGCCCATGGATCAAGGAGTAATTTTGACTTCTAAGTCTTATTTTAAAAAATACATTTTTAAAGGCTATAGCTGCCATAGATAGTGATACCTTTGATTGATCTGGACAAAGTTAATGGAAAACTCTGAAAACTCTTCACCATTCTTGATGTCATTAAGAACATTCATGATTCAGAAGAGGTCAAAATATCAACACTAACAAGAGTTTGGAAGAAGTAGATTTCAATCCTAATGGATGACCAAGCATCTCCAGACCCCAGTGGAAGAAGTAACTGCAGATGTACTGAAAATAGTAAGAGAACTCGAATTAGAAATGGAGTCTGGAGATGTGACTGGATTGCTGCAATCTCATGATCAAACATTAACAAGTGAGGAGCTGCTTCTTATGAATGAGTAAAAACAGTGATACCTTGAGATTTCAATCTTCTCCTGGTGAAGATGCTTTAAGGATTATTGGAATGACAACAAAGGATTAGAATATTACATAAACTTAGTTAATAAAGCAGCAGCATTTTTGCCATTTTACTGAAAAAGCTTAGGGCAGAAATGTATTTCATTAAGTAAATGTAAGGCATAAATTCATATTGATATTTACATACCAATTATAACAGCTTAGTATTCTTTAAATTCTTGGTTCTATAATCAAAACTTCACTTCTTTTATATTGAAAATATTTATTTCTAGTAAAATATACAATTATTTATTTACTGTACTGACAGCTCAAGTAGGTCACAGATAAATTAGAGGGTATCCCAAAATTATCAGTGTAGTCTTAAATTATTAGAACTTAAAATTGCAGTAAGACCTTTGGAATACTCTGTACAAAGTTGTGCAAACAATATAACTACTGAATTAATTTTAGAAATTCTATGTGTTGCCTTTTACTTTATGAGTACATTGATTACACCAAAGATTGCATCACCAATCAATGAAAACAACCCTATACTACTTAATCCCATCAAACGCCTAATAATAGGCAGCATTTTCGCTGGATTCCTGATCTCTCATAATATTACTCCTGCAATCATTCCTCAATTAAGTTACTTGTTTTAGAGTCTGCAGAGTCACTCATTGTATCTTACTCTGTATGATAATGAATAGTTGAGGAATAGTCGATTCTACTATTTCAGTTCACCTTTAATTTGATATTGTTGCTAAACATTCTAACATCCTAAAGGGATTCTGCTTTTAGCTACTAATCTCTTTGTGGAGATTGTCAACTACTTTGATTAAGAAGAGTCCAACTTTATTAATAGAGATGTGGGAAAATATTCTAAAATGATGTAACAGGGTTTTATTTCACCATCATCTAGTATATCCACAATGCTTCAATACATATTTATACATCTAAGATTTGTGTTTGTAACTTTTGCCTGAATGAAATAGTTCTGTTTAATATTATTACTTAATTTCTGGTAATTTGAAATTTAATGCCTTCATTCATTCAATACTGTTTTTTAACTATACTAAATCATGATGTGTTCTACAAAATTTATAATTTTACTTTCTTTATCCACTAGCAAGTTCTAGTATAATCAAACATATCATTTTATATATAATACTTAAAAATCCAATGATTCTTTCAGTCCCCCCATCCCCCAGTGCATATCAAAATCTCCTATTTTTTCACAGGAATATGTGAAGATATCTTGAGTTTTATATGATTTCTGTATTCTTATATGAGTAGCAAAGAACAATACAAGTAAATAAATGTATTGAAGCACTAGAGGTTTTGCCTGAAATTCTTTTGACCCATGGGTCAAAAACCACAATTTACTTTGTAATAAATATAAATGCAAGTATTAATGCCAATAACTGAAAAATGTGTTAGCTATGATACCTGTGAAACATACTTCAAAAGTTTTCATGAAAATTTTTCTAAATATTCAATATCCAGATTATCTGGTTTTCCTAGAAGCATTTACAGAATACAGTGGTGCTTACATTTATTACACATTAATTATAATACATTTCAATATAATCTCATGTTTTACATTGTATTTACATAAAGCTTTAGGTATACTCTAAAGCTTAGTGCAGAAATAAAAACTTTTACATGGACTCAACTGACATTCCCCAAATTTCCAGTACTACATTCAGCAATAACTATACCACTTACTACAACGTAAAACACACAATTGCTTTCTTAAAATTAAAGTAAGCCAATAAGTCACCCAGTTTAATTATAAAAAGATTTTTCATGATTGCAAATTAAAATACGTTTAATACAAATGCCTTCATTTTGACTATATGGAGGGAGGAAAGTTCCGCAGCAATAAGATTTAAAACTCAGTGTTCATTTGATAAGAGGGAGGAAGGTATTCATCCTACTCCTATTGTCTACAGTCTAGTCTTTGACAGGTTAGACACCCCCCTAAAGTTTAGACACAAACCACTTTTTAATTCTTTTGTCTATTACTTTTTTTAGTTAACCTAAAATTAAACTGTTCTTTCCGAGCTTAAAATTGGTAAGGGGAAAACAGAATTATTTGTTTTAAAATTTTAACTCAGACAAGACTATGTCAATGGGTCCTGTGCCTGATGTCTCCACAGCTTCCTTGGAATCCCAGATACCGCTGCTCAGATTCTGTAGGCCCAGGTGGAAAACCACAGAACTACACTCATGGTAGCCATGAAAGGGGCTTCTCCATAGTCCACATGCATCTGCTCTGACTGATGGTTTCTATAAATCTACAAAGACTGTGGCTATTGGTGAGGGTAGCTTAACAATGGTGAGAGCAACTTAGAGAAATCCATGTTGGGTACACTCTAGAGAGGCGCTCCTTCTCTAGAAATAGCACCCAAGATAAATGCACAAAAACAAAACACTCTCATGGACCTACTTCTTCTCACTCTCAACATCTGATGTCTGAAGTGTATAGAATTAGATAGCAGTATAAGTGCTGATGAGGAGGGGAAGATGGAAGTGACTCAAAAATCTCATAGCATCCTCTCTGCAGCATCCAGAAAAAATAAATTTAAGTCTGTTAGCCTTTTATCAAGAATGATTTCTCAAAATGTTGAGGACATTTGGAGCAACACCAATAGGCAATTCAATACCAAATGATTTCATCTGGTTTTCCCTAGATTTTGATAAGTTTGCAGATGTCACTGTTGCTGTTCAATTGTTTATTCATGGAGTTGATGCCAGGTTTGAAGTGATTGAATAGTTAGCCTCTATGAATGGTCTACTTGGAACAACATTGTGAAAAATATCTGATTCTATCATGTTATTGAACCAGAGGGGTCAATGATGAATTTCACTTGCTCCTGTGGACTTAACTATCATCAGCTCCATGAATTTGGGTCAGAAATAGAAGCTGAATATTCTGACTTGCCCTACCACATACCAGTTGAAGGCTTATCAGTGATAAAGTTTTCTTGCAATTTTTGAGCTAAGGTCTGATATTAAAATTTTTCTGAATTAGAAGACTCGCCCTCAGCCACTATTGTTGAACACTGAATGGTAGTGGAAAATAGCTTTTGATTCAGACTTGATAATATTTCCTAATGAATTCAACATAAAATTACAAGGCAAAACATCACTTATATGAAAACCTTATTATATTGGGTAAAGTTATTTTGTTGACAACTAATGTGGTTTGAATGACATGATGCCAAGCTGCTTTATATGGTTGTGAATTAATACTATCATTTGATAGTATCTATCTGTGTGAAAGTACATTTTCAGAATTGAAATATGTAAGATGTCATTACGGAACCCACACTAACAGATGAAACTTTGCTATCAATTTCAATGAAAGGGAACGCTAATTTTGAGAAATGTTGTCCTCTCCCACCCAAAATTAATTCTTGTTATTCAACTTGTGTTACAAAAGATTGTAATTAATTATTTTTTAAATATAATCACTAAAAACTGTGGAAAAAATTAATTCAGTTCCTTCATGTTTACAAACACAGATATTTTACCCTGCGTATGACCAAAAAAAAAAAAAAAAAAAAATCAAGATACTGTATTCAAACATGCTATTTAAATTCAAACTCATCAGATTTCATGGTTATTACTATATATAGTGTTTCTTTGAGGGTGTCTTTCCAAACAGATAATCCTTGAAACCCTGAGGGCTCTACAACTGTTTTTTTAACAAAACAGCCTTATAATTAAATTGCAATATAAGTATCAGTCCCTCTAAAGTATGAGGGTGACCTTTTACTCTTAGGTATATTTTAGAATTTCATGGGAAGAGTTCTCAAAGTGTTCTATTGCTTCCCTCTTGAAGTCCTTAATGAGTTCCTATTACCTCTCCTGAGTATTGGTAAGGGAGGCAATTAGAGTTTTGATTTTTCTTTTCCTTTTTTCTTTTTTTTAACAAATGTGTTGGCATTTTTTTAAACAATTTTATTTATTTATTTGTTTGTTTATTTATTTATTTATTTTTAGAGAGAAGGGAAAGGAGAAAAAGAGGGAGAGAAACATTGCTGTGTGGTTACCTCTCACACGCCCCCAACTGGGTACCTGATGTGCAACTTAGTCATGTGCCCTGACTGGGAATTGAACCAGCGACACTTGGTTCGCAGGCTGACACTCAATCCACTGAGCCACAGTAGCCAGGTGATTTTTCTTTTTAAAGCCTTCTCTTCCTATATTTACTATGATTCTATCTCTCTGAAATGGGAGTTGGATATTTCAGGACATTTTGGTCCTGAGTTAAACCAAGGAAATCAAATAAACTAAGGACAAATAAAGGAAAAGGATGCAGAAGGAGAGCTGGGATGCCCTCCTGGCCCTAGAATTGAGGAATAAACATATAAACTTGTTGTAGTCTATGGACAGAAATAGTAGACCCCTGTGTTTTGTTTGGTTTGTTTTCTTGGTTTTTTGTTTTTTTGGTTTTTTTTGGCTTGTTTGTTTGTTTCCTTCTGGTTATAGCAATAACATAGGTCATAGTCAAAAATGCAGACAAGCTCAGTTTACCATTCCTACTTGAAACAACAAAGTCTTTCTGACCTGAAAAGTGTTCAAGTATGAATTGTAGCCCACCATTCCTGGAAATGAAGGAAAAGAAGGAAGAAAACAAGGAAATAAGAAGTTGTCCATGTTCTGTAGACTGGTGCTGCTATTCTCAGGGTCTGCATTGATCAAATTTTACCTGGGTTATGCCATTTTTGATGTACCCACACACAAAAAAAGGCCATGAATCAGTATCTTGAAATGTGGTTTATGTCATCTCATGATGATCCACAGGCAGGAAGCACTGAGTTACTCATCCAGCCTCTGAGGTGAAGATCTTGAAAAAAATAACAAGACATATGTCTAAATTTCCTACTTAGAACAGCAGTAGGGATGGTGAGAAGTTGTCAGATTTAGAAATCTCTTGAAGAGGGAGATGACAGTGTTTGCCAATAGACTTAAGAGCTATATATGAGAGAAAGAGATGAATCATAGATGATTTCAAGGTATTTGCAAGAGTAACTGGAATATGGTGTACCATTTGGTGGGACAGAGAAGACTGGGAGGAGCATGTTGAGGATGACGAAGACTCAGGATATTTTGCACATGTTAAATTTGTAAAGCCTATGGGACGCATATGGTCAAAAATCTCTCCCTCAGCAACAGAATTGGCAGTCAATAGAGTGAGAGAGGTTATATTTCCTTTTAGCAATAGTATGAAAAAATGAAAGTTTGTTGTGTCTTTCCAGAACAGGCTTTGTGATTGTCACTAACATTGGTGTACCAGCTACATTTATCAGAAATCACCTCATGTCTCATAACTTGACCTCTCCTTACATACTTGGCTCAAGATCTACCATGATGTGCTTGACTTGAATGTCTTTTTTTAAAAAAATTCTTTATGATCCCTTCACTCTCATTGATATATTAACCCTAGGAGAGAAGGAACAAATCTGACTTGGTTCACTTATGTATATATCTTCAGTACATTAAATAATTCCTGACCCACATGAGGTAGTCATTAAATACTTGGATGAATGAAATGTTGGAGGAATATAAACTATAATCTCTCTTCACTTTCTGTTTCTCTTTCTCTCCACTAGTGTCTCCATCTCTGTCTCCAGATGTGACTTTCTCCCTCTCTCAATCTCTCTTTTTACCTCCAGATTTGATTTTCTTTTGGGCTTTTCCATGTGGTGGGAAAGATGGCCCTGGAACCCGGTTGCTCCAAATTTATAATATCCTTAGAGCTTGGGCCCTTTCTCTCCCAGAGTTCATATAATAGTTTTTAAAAAGTTGCTCCTAATCTCTTTCCAATCTCTTAGGGGAAGAGATATCCCTTACTTTAGTACAGTGCTTGTCATTCTCTTTGAATACCTATTATCCTCTATTTCTCCTTTTATCTCTTTCAGGCACCCACCTTGGATAAATGTTATAGCTTCTCAATCTATTTCCATGTCATCTTATGTCTTTTTGATATTTTTCAATTTTCTTATTTTTCTTATCTCAGTTCTCTTTTAATTTCTGATCTTCATTTCAAGTAACTAAATTATCTCTTTATGTTCAATTCAAATTAAATATCTCTATGTTCTTAAATTATGTAAACTCAATTTTCTCCTTGTAATACATGTTTTAAAATATTTTTGTTTTTCCCCTTCTTTAAGATTGCTAAATATACTCATTTAAAGCCTTGTTTGTTTGTTTTTTTTAGGATAATGCATTCCATTTTATTTTCAGTTGGTTGGCAATATTTCTTGACAGATGTTATTTTCATGTACTTTAAAGTTTTATAAACTCATCTTGAGGGGGAATCCTTTCCTTCCCATCTCAACTTCATACCCCTGTTTTCTGTATTTTCAGTTTACATCACCCACCCCCTCTCTGGGGTGTCTAGTATAATACTTGTCCAGTATAATACTAGGTCTTATATTGGAGTCTTAGGGTTCTCAGGCAGCAGGTGGTTTGGTTGGGTTTTATATTGATGGCTGTTTCTGCTTCCTTGAGTCATTCTTTGGCCTACAGACTTATGGTGTTTTTGCTCATTTCCGGCCTTTGCTCACCAGTGGGGCATCTCATTCAGCCTCATCTTACACAATAAGCCTAGGTTCAAAAATAGAGGATTTTTCATCCTTTGCCAACCTTCTTTCTCTTTCTGGTGCTGGGAGCTCAGTAGACAGTGGTGATTTTAGCCTCCTGTTTGCCTATTATTTTGTTTCCATTTTAGTCCATGATACTGTTTTTATCATGTATTGAGCATGGTCTTGTGTTTTAAAATATATTTTTTCTCTTACCACTCTGTCAGTGTGTGTGTGTGTGTGTGTGTGTGTGTGTGTGTGTGTGCATGCAGGCAGCAGATTTTTATATGAATTTTCTTTATCATCTTGACTTTAACTTATCTCACTGATTAAATGTTAGGTTGGCCAAAATGTTTAGTTTTTTCCATAAAATAAAGGACACATTTTTCATTTTCACCAATAACTTTATTGATTTGGATGTTTTGAGTATGTCTGCTATCTCCTGCCATTGGCTTCTAGTGGGTAGAGTCCAGGGGTGCTGCTAAACATCTTCCAATGCATAAGACAGCCCCACGGCAAAGAATTATTTGGCCAAAATGTCAATAGTACCAAGAAACCTTGCAAACCACTTTTGACACATTTGATTAGTCACAGCGTCTTCTCCATACACTGTACAAAATTTTTTTTTTTTTTGCATTTCAGTTGTGTTTTTATGTTTCTTGAAATAATATTTTCTCCCATCTTCAAAATTAAAATGGCTGCACAAAAACTCACCAGTTTTGATGTTTTGTTTTAATGCATGCTGATATGACAGCTGTCACAATACAATTTAACGAAATTGTTTTGGATGAAGTTAAAGACAACTAAGTACTATTGGGGCCATCATATGGAAAAAACTAAACAAACTTTTTGACTAACCCAATACTTCCATACACATGGATAATCATGAAAATAGACTAATGGGGTCATAATCATGCTGAGAAATAAAACTAAGATTTTTGGGGAGGAAACAGTTGCAGATATAGGAGAGAAATAACTCAGGATATCTTTAATATGATCACATTTGTAATTACATTCCAATTACATTTTTAGAAAAAAAATTAGCTATGCTAGTCATTTACCTTCATGATACAAGAAACAGAAACTTCGGTGGAATTTACCTTAGCTAATGGGGGATTAAGATAAGGATGATGTTTAGGAAGAAATAGCAGAATAGTTCAGTCTCACTGACATCTGGAATGTTGCTCATTACTATTTAGGGGACACCAGCTTCTCTAGCAGCCCAACAACAGTGCTGGGACTCAACAGGATGCAATGATTCTCTGTTGGCTCCTAGTAATCTGCCTTTTCTCAAGGTACTTTGTCAACAAATAACTTCTTTCAACTTTTGGCAATCTTCTTACTGCTGTATTTTAATGCCTCATGACATCAGTTTGCAGTCTTCTCCTTGTGTTTCCTTATTCCTACTCTTGTACATGGAATATTTGTGTCCCCCAAATTCATATGCTGAAGCCTTAAACTTCTGATGTGATGATATTTGGAGGTGGGGCCTATGGGAGGTAATTAGGTTTAGATGAGGTCATGAGGGTAGTGCCCTCATGATGGAATTAATGCCCTTAAAAGAAGAGGAAGAGACAAGAGGTGTCCCTCTCCACACACACACAGCCAAAAGGTAATGTGAGCACACAATAAAGTAGTGGCCATCTGTAAATTTGGAAGGGAATACTCACCAAGAACTGAATCAGCTGGCATATTTGATCTTGGACTTTTTACCCTTTAGAACTATGAGAAATAAATGTCCGTTGCTTAAGCCACTTGGTCTATGGTACTTTGATACAGCACCCTGAGTTAAGACGTTGACCTTTCCAATTAGGTCTTTCATTAAATCTTATCTACAAATTCCTAGAGAGGGAATTTGATGGAGTCCACCAGTTAACATTCAGTATTATGTCTGAACTTGAGAAACAGAGTTCTTATTCTACATCATCTTGATCTCAGTGCCTCAATATTGAGTAATTCTTGGTATAATAGTCTGGAACTGGAGGATCAGGGCCACTTTGTTTTTTTAAGTATTTGTGCTTCTATTTGGAGGTCTGGTTTTCATTTTCTTTTCTTTTTTAAAATTTTTTTTCATTGATTTGAGACAGACACACACATCAATTTAGTGTTCCATTTTGTTATGGATTCATTGGTTGCTTCTTGTATGTGCCCTGCCCAGGGATCAAAGCTGCAACCATGGCATACTGAGATGATGCTCCAGCCAACTGAGCAACCCAGCCCACTCTGTGAAAGATGAGAGTACTTAAGATTTTAGTACCCTTATCAGTACCTCGTCTTGAACAGGTACTTAGTTTTAACTTTAGTTCTCTAGAGTTTTTAGAATTTCTTTCTTCAACAGAAACAGAGTTTTGCATTACTATTTGTCAGTAATCAGCTGTTCATTTGTAACAAGGTTAACTAGATGCCTTTTTTTTCTTCCTTAAGCCTGAATGCACCAAGATACTATAGTTCATCCTCAAACAAAGCACCAAAGAATCATGCCCTGCTGGTGGCAGAGGAGCTGCTAACTTAGGAGATTCATATTTCAGTATAATTCATGAAGCTCATTAGCCATAAAAGTATTATATAATGGGGTACAATTCACATTTTATTTTATTTATTTCTGGTTTTTTTTTGTCATCCAAGGATACATTTATTGATTTTAGAGAAGAATGGAGAGAGAGAGAGAGAGAGAGAGAGAGAGAGAAACTGATTGATTACCTTTTGTATACCCACTAACTGGGGATTGAATCTGCAACCTAGGGATATGCCATCACAGGAGATCCGACCAACAACAGATTATGGGATGATGCTCCAACTCATTGAGCCACCTGACCAGAGCACAATCCACATTTTAAATCATGCAGACTTAGAATTAGAAACCATCTTATATAGATAGAATACCTTCTATGTTTTTATGACAGAGAGAATACCTAGATTTATAAAAACATCATCCAATAAAATGATACTCAAGGAACAGGCTGTGCTGTAAAAGTTAATTCTCTACTGCCATAGATTCAGCTAGGAAAATGTGGGTTCAATTTAGTGATGTCACAAGGTTAGGAGAAAAATCTACTGCCAAGATGAAATTCACATTGATATAATGAATAGTCTACTCCTTCAAGTGAGTTAATATAGAAATATTTATGGCATGTCTTAGATCAATTTTGATTTAAAATACAGATGGAAATAAGGAAGGCAACTTTAAATTGTACCTGTACCGGTAATGTGCAGCAGTAAGCATGCCCTGTTATCTGGCTATTTTAGGAAATTACCTGTTATTAAGAAGAGTGAAGACTGTCCTTTAGATCTAATCATCCCATTTTATTACTTCCCTAAAAGGAGTCCATGAGATAATTACTTGACTCTAGTTTTCACAAAAGGCAAGAGAGTACGTATATCACATTCCTTTCCCCACAGTGACCTCCCCTCCAGCTGCAGTCTTCCTTTAGTGTTGCATAGAGGCAGCTGGGTGATATGCGTTATAGCCAAGGCCTCCTTTCCATTTTGCCAAAAGCACTGAAGCTGCTAAAGTGTCTATAAGGTGCTGGTGTTTTGTGCCGTCTTCTCTTAGATCATTTGAATCATTCTTCCCTTGATTCTGACCAGCAATCACACTGGCCTTCTGGCTCCTCTAATAGATACGTTCTGTCTTGCTCATCTTTGGCACTTGCTATTTCCCCTCATAGATGTGGGCTCCACTCAGACCTCTGCAGGACCTACTCCTTCATTCCAAATATCATCTCATCAGACAGAACTTTCCCAATCCCAACTCCATCTCTCACTCTCCTTACCCAACTTTTTTCTCAGTTTCATCACTTATTATTTATTTTACTATGGGCTCCCCCTGTTACTCCCTCACAATATCAGCTGCATGAGGTCAGAGATCTTGTCTGTTTTGTTCACTGCTGTAATCCCTGCACTGATACAGTGCTTATAACACATATAATTATTGAATGGTTAAATAAATTAAAGGCAAATACATGAGGCATATTACTTAATAAAATTTGGAATAATAGCTAATATTTATTGAGTGTATTCCATGTCAGATATTTTTCTAAGCACTTTATATATATATATTAATATATTAAATCCTCACAACATCAGAGAGGCTGGGTAATTTAACCAATGTTACCCAGCTTATAAGCAGCAGTGCAGGGAGTTTAACCAGGTCTTGCTTCAGAATAGATACTTTTTTTTTTTTTTGCTGCTGCCAACAATAATAATGCAGGAAATGTAGGTGTGACAGGAGGGAAAGGTATGGCTGTGTGGCATGTGGCCATCATAATTAGTTAGATCTTCCATAATAAGGTATCCCGTGACTTCAGCATGATAAACAACCAATGGGAATAAATCTGGTGATATTACTTTGCCTGTCTTGGTCCTAGCCCCCTGGGGGTATACAATCTAAATGGATATTGCTGTTTAAGGTGGAATAAAGGGCTATTTAGAATTATCAGGAAGTCAGAAATGCTTCAACACAAGTAGCTTCACTGTCATTGCTTAATATAATTCATCACATAAACAGACTTAAAGAAAAATTACAAGGTCATATCAGTGAATGCAGAAAAGCGTTTGATAAAACTCAGCAGCCACTCATGATAAAAACTCTCAGTAAACTTTCTCAGTTTGAGGAAAAATATCTAAAAAAACCCCTACAGCTAATAATCATAGTTAATGGTGAGAAATGTGAGTTTTCCCAATAAGATCAGATACAAGGCAAGGATATTCTCTACCATCAGTCCTTTCAACACTGTACTTTAAAAGTTCTAGCTAATACAATAAGTCAAGAAAATAAACTATATTTAGATTGAGAACGAGGAAGTGGAATTGCCTGTGTTTTCAGATGACATCATCACCTATGTAGAATATGTGAAACAACTGACAAAAAAAAAAAAAAAAACCCTCCTGGAACTAACAAACAATTTTAGCAAGGTTGCAGGATGCAGGTTACTATGCAAATGTCAATTGCTTCCCTAACTACCAGCAATGAACAAGTGGAATTTGAAATTAAAAACACAATACAATTTACATTAGCATCCCTCCAAAAGAAATTCTTAGGTATAAATTTAACAAAATATATACGATATCTATATAAAGAAGATTTTAAAATTCTGATGTATGAAATCAAAGAAGAGATAAATAGAAAAGTATACCACAGTCATGGATAGGAAGACTCAATATTATAAGATATCACTTTTTCCCAGCTTGATCTATAGATTCAATATAGTACCAATCAAAATCCCAGCCAGTTGTTTTGTGGGTATTGACAAACTGATTCTAAGGTTTGTGAAGAGGCAGAAGACTCAGAGTAGCCAACACAATATTAAAGGAGAAGTTGGAGAACTGACACTTCAGGCCTTCAGTAGTTACTATAAAACTATGATAATTATGACAGCATGGTATTGGTGAAAGAAAAGAAAAATAGATTAATAGAGCTCCCCAAATGACCAAGATAACTATTGTAAACTGACTTTTGACAGAGATAATTTTTTCAACAAATGATTCTCAAACAACTGGATAGTCAGATGCAGAAAAATGAATCTAGGCAGACTTTCACAAAAATTAACTCAAAATGAATCACAGAGCTAATGCAAAAAGCAAAACTATAAAACTAAAGATAACATCGAAGAAAACCTAGATCACCAATATGTTGATTCCTTTTTAGACAAAACACTGAAGACATGACTCATGAAAGATATAGTTGATAAACTGGATTTCATTAAAAAAACAAACAAACAAACAAAATGTCTGCTCTGTGAAAGACAGTATCACGAGACTGAGAAGACAAGCCACTGGCTGAGAGAAAATATTTGCAAAGGCATATCCAATAAAGGACTATTATCCAAATTGCACAAAGAACTCTTAAATCTCAACAGTAAGAACAAAACCAACTTGATTAATAAATGGACCTAAGACCTTAACAGACAAGTCATCAAAGAAGCTCTACAGGTAACAAATAAGCATATGAAAAAATGCTTCTCACCATGTGTCATTAGGAAAATGCAGATTGACACAACAATGAGATATCACTATACACCTTTCAGAATGGCCAAAACCCAAACAATGACTACACCAAATGCTAGCAAGGATATGGAGTAAGGATTTCTTATTCATTGCTGGGAAGAAAGTAAAATTGTAAAGCCACTTTGAAAGATACTCAAAGCTTTCTTACAAAACTAAACAGGCACCTACCATAAGATCCAGCATTCATACTCCTTGGTATTTATGCAAATCTGTTAAAAGCTTTATGTTCACCCCTAACCCTCACCATAAATTTATTCATAGTAGCTTTATTCATATTTGCCAAAATTTAGAAGAAACCAAGATGTCCTTTAGTATGTGCATGGCTAAATTGTGATACACATCTAGACAATAGAATATTATTCAGTGTTTAACAGAAATGAGCTATGAATCTATAAAAAAACATGGAGGAACTATAAACACATGTTGGTAAGTGAAAGGAGCTATTCTTGAAAAGGCTGCATGCATATTGTGTGGTTCCAACTATATGACATTCTGGAAAAGACAAAACTATGGCCACAATTAAAAGAACTGTGGTTGCCAGAGGTGGGGTGGGGTGAAAGTTGTGAGTTGGCAAAACACAGAGGATGTTAACGCCAAACAAATACTCTGTAGGATACTTCAGTGGTGAATATGTGTCTTTACATATTTGTCCAAACCCATGTAATGTACAACACCAAGAGTGAACTTAATGCAGACTGTAGACTTTATGTGACTATGATTTGCCAATGGTGATATGTACTTAATTTGCAACAAATGTAACAATCTGGTGGGAAATGTTGATAAGGGGGAAGGTTACATATTTGTGGGGACAGGGTGTATATGAGAAATCTCTGCATCTTCCCCTAAATTTTTCTGTGAACTTTAAACTGTTCTAAAAAAGATAAAGTTTTAATAAAATTAAAAAAAATTTTAAATCCATTTATTATTTATGGGATGAGCTACTATAGGACTATAATTTATGTTAACATATTGATTATTTGTTTAAAGATTTATTTTTGAATGTAGAAAGGATAATTTTAACTGTGAAAGAACTACAACTCATAAAACTCACAGTTATCACAGGATATAAAAAGCCTTTCAAAATCAAAATATATTTTCTTTGCAAATAAATAAAAGGATACCCCCCTATTTTCTAAAGCCTTATTGGTATGTTTAAGTATACGTATAATAAAATAACATACCCAAAAGCTTAGATAGCCTATTTCTCAATGTTTACTAAATGATTTTATCCCTTAAAAGTGAAAACTGCCCTGACTGGTGTGGCTCAAGGGACTGGGTGTTGTCCTGCAAACGAAAAGTCACCAGTTTGATTCCTGGTCAGGGAGCATGCCTGGGCTGTAGACCAGGTTCCCAGTTCAGGGAGGAGGGGGCGCAATAGGCAAACTGATTGATGTTTCTCTCGCACATCAATGTTTCTCTCCCTCTCTCCCTCCCTTCCACTTTCTCTGAAATAAGTAAATAAAAGTCTTTAAAAAAAGCGAAAACAATTTCATGGAGATGTTTTTCTTTATCTTTTAAAATAAACCAAACCAAACAAGAACCAAAACTACTTAAATTAGGTGTCTTCTTCCCTGATTTCCAAACTCTTAACTTCGGTTGTTGGAAATGACTTGTTAAACAAAAGATTAATGTCAACAGTTCAGTTATTATTTCAGTGGTTATGAGTGGTTTTTTGGGTTTTTTTTTTGTTTTTGTTTTGTCTTCTGTACCAAGTTTTCCTGCTAAGTCCAGCTGCTGTTGCTACAGGACCTTGGTTTAATTTAATCAATATTTTTTTTTTTTGAATGCCCTCCTTCTGCAAGGAACCATGGTATTGACTCAAGAAAAAACTAAGACCTAATCTAGGCTGCACTCTCATAGGTTGGATGTGGTAAATACTTTAATAACTGTGATTCAAAAACTGGCCTAATATCCAGTGTTCTAGGTCCATTTTAACTTAATCTTAATGTGAATGAAAAGCATTTTACACCAACATTTTAGTCAGTTATCCCAACAGTTGAATAGGTGGGTATATTTAAGCCAATTTTTAGTCACTAAATATTTAATAGGTGACTAAAAGGAAAACTATTCAGAGTAAGTGTTTTTGCTGAGGATGAAGGAACCTGAATTCTCTATCACAACTGATCAACACACTTTGGAAGAGACTTTGTAAAGATATGAAATTGCATCACTTTCTGACAGCCTTAATTCTATAAAATAAAACCAGGAGAGAAAATGAAATACCCTTCTGAAACATTTAGCAATGCAAAGAAGAAATTTTAGGTGAAACTTACCTAGAAATTTAGATATAATTGAAAGCTCAGAAATTCTAGGAAATAAAAACATGAATATTAAAGAGATAATCAAGGAAAAACCCTTCTATATTTTAATTTAAATTATAAATTTATACAAAAGCATTCATTTTTTTCCATATGTCAATATATAGCTACAATATTTAGTCTTAAAGGTGCATTTTGAAAAAAATTTGAACCTCCATTAAAAATTGTCTTTGGGTCTAAATAACAAGTTGTCTAACACAAGAGAAATATAAAATTTTCCTCAGCTCAGTGGTTCAATAAAATAGGATTTCAGGAGTTTATATTGGAAGAGAATAAATAGAGCTGTGCATATTTAAAGGGTAATTCCATGGAAGAAAAAATATACTTATTTTTGTTGCTCCAAAAAGCAGTACTGGCATGAAACTAAAGAACACACAGGCTTTACTTCAGCCTAATAAAGAACAGTGGGACACCTGGAGGAGTAGAAAGAAAATGGAAAGGTCCAGGTCCCAGCAAGTGTGAGTGCTCTATTCCTTGAAATATCCGAGCAGATGTTAAATAACTATCTGGTAGTGGGTCTGTGTGGGGTAAGAGATTGGGCAAGATGACCTACTGGGCAGACCCTCCAGTACTATCTGCCATATTTTGTTACAGCAGCTGGAATGGCTAAGACAATACTCTTTCTGTCTTCCTGAGCCTTAAATAAAGCTCCGAGCTGAACTTGAATTCTTAAATCTCTCAACCTGCTGAGCCAGTTTTTCCATCCCAACCAGTTGAGCTCCTGAGTATATCAGTGAGGTCTTTTAGATTTGGGAGGAAGAGATGCAAACAGCTTTACTTCAAGGTCAGTTAGCATCTCAGGGCATGATCACTTGAGGATCCCTTTCTTCTAGTTATGGGATGAGTTTCAGATTTCCCGAAGAATTGTGAAAGATGCTTTTCATTGTTGAGGACAACTAACAGGAGTTCCACAGCCTACCTCCTGTGTTCACTCAGCAATCAGGACTTCCAGAGTGAGGATCGGAGCTGGCTGCGTTGGCACCATGCATGACGATGGAGCTTCTGTAGGCAGAGCAAGTTGCCATCCTCCCTGGTCAGCAGCTGTCTCTCTTGTCTTGTCTTCACAGTTTTCCTGAGTAGGTTAGGTCATCTGGTCATATTAGGTGACTTGGCCTTAAGACTTCTTAAAGCACTTTAAAAAAAGGTGACAAATCAATTATACTATGTAGCTTTCTTGTTTTTCTCCTCTTTTCAGAGACTGAGCTCCATGTAAAAATTAGACTGAATCTCAAGTGCTCTCTTTTATTCTCTGTATCTCGCATAATATAATGCACATACTATGTGTATATTTTAAATAGCTAAATAGATCATTGCACCACCACTTCCCAAAGGTGATTTGTTGTGTCCAGGGTAACCGCTAACACCAGCATTAAAATCATGAACGGTATTTAGTTAAAGGGGAAATGTGACAGCCATTAAAATTTTTTGGTCTAATCCAGGGTCTTTCAAACTAAATTCTGTTTTTTGGACCTACACATTTTGTTTAAAGAACTGAAACATTCTGTGTTATCATTTTAAAGATGAATTAAAAACTATGCTCATATTCTGTATCTCAGGTATGGTTGACGATCTGATCACTGAGAACTAGCACGTGATTCCAGTGCCCATGGATGTTTAAGATTGTGCTGGTGCCACTTAGTTTCAAGTCACAGAGAAAAGAAACAGCTGTATCTAATACCTCAATGACATGTTAGAGCTAAGTATAGGCCAACGAAGTCTTGCTTCACTTTAGGGTCTCAGTTTCTCAGTAGTTAAATGGGGAACGGCAGTAGAGGGACATTTGAGGACACACATAATAGCCTAGGCTTGCTGAGTCCAGAAGAGCTCCTACTATAACTGTCAGCCCACTTACATTAACAGGTTGGTTTTAGCCAAATTCTCATTCATAATTGCATTTAATTATTGCTGAAAATTTAAGGTTTTATTGTTTTATAGTTTAAAATTGTTATCATCGAGTAAAATTTGTCTAAGGAGTTTAATAGTTAGACTAGTGCATTCAGGACACAAATTCACTGTGCTAGAGGTAGTCTAAGTTATCAACAAGCAGTTGTTGAATTAAATTAATTTGTACCCAAGTATTAATTTGAAAGTTAAAAAATTAAGTTTCAAAACGTAATGATATTTACAGTATATTCTTGCTAAATCAATTTTATAATAACTTCATAAAATTATTTTGGAATCTTGATTATTTTTTCCAAACTAAGAAGCAAACCATTGTATTTCTGTTGGGTTTTAGTAGGCAAAAATATTTTGTGCAGCTGTACTTGGAAAGATACTCCTAAAGATTCCATGTGTTACAAACTTATTGTTGTGAAGTGCCAGCAAGGCAGACTGAATGCCAAGCATGATTGTGGAGAGTTAACACTGATTTGGGATCCAAAGAAGCTTTTCAGTACAGTCATATCAAGCAGAAAGAAATGCGATGATTTACAGTTAAACTAGACAATAATGAAAACTCTGCACTCCTAGAACCCTGGACTATATGCACACTTAGTTGACTGTTGTTAAATAATTTGGGGAACTCAGATTTTGTTTAAAAAGATATTTAGAAGATTTAGACAAAATTACGGCTTAGCCTTGATTTGTGATTATCAGTCCTGCTCACTCTTAAAAATTTTAGAGATGGAACCATGGTCAGTCTCCATTAGATGGTAAGAAGCTTAAAACTAATTCCTGTGAGGAGAAACAAAGACCTTATCAAGACTGAGTATGGAGTATTGATCAGTTTTTCTACTAAATGCCTATTTCTCAAGTGCTTGGAGAGAGGGTGCAATGAAGAGGTTACAACTATTTTGCTTTGTAACTCTTCATACCAAACAGAAAGAGAAACAAACAAGCAAAAAACTATGATACATACAAGTTTAAAACATGAGTAGAAATCAAAATGATGAATATAATCAATCTAGAAAAAGGTCTCTGTTTCAGAGGAAAATATATATCCCAATAGCTTTTAAATATTTATTATAGTGAAAAATCGGAATCTAATTATACATATTCTTTCCAATAGTAAGAAAAAATAAGTGATAGACAACAATTAAAAAAGATGTTATAGTTATTTGTTTTTGATGCCTGGCTAGGGGAGAACTTTTACATTCAAATTATGAAAAACAATCATTAGAGTTTAGAAGTGAGCAAACCTACTTTTACAAGTTGGCATCCACCAGACTGTATTACCACTCCATGTAACTCCCACATGGTACAGGAGACAACAAGCTGCAGTGACCTTACCTTCAGAACTGTTTTAAAGATTGGCTAATATTTTTAAGTTGACTTCAAAATGAAAAACTTATAAAAACAGTAAGCATCATATGTAATATCTAAAGGAGAGTCAGTTTGCTTATTTCTCTTTCTGATTCTTTCATCTCCTTTATTTTATTTGTTCCACTTCCCTCTTCTTTCACCATCTGAATGAAGTCCTGTGTGACCAACCAAACCATGTTTATTTTTAAATGTTCATTGAGCTCATAAAAATACAGAGTGTGATGGGGCTTTCTTTCGACACTCCGTGTGTGACACTCTTGACCCGAGACATGTCTGCTTGAAGGCAAAAATAAAACACAAAATCGCCAGTCTAGAAAAGAAAGAAAATTGGGGAGGACTTAAAGACCTCCTATATAACATAGCTTCACATCATAAAAAGAAAATAAATCTTTATTAGACACGAAGAATTGGGATTTAGGAGCATGTTTGGGTAGATACTGGGATCACAAAAACAAACAAACAAAAAATAAATTGAGTTGTACAAAATATCCATAAATTCTATACATGGGTACATTACTCTGAGTAAGAGACAAGCCATTTCTCCAAAGTCATGAATTATCATTACATCTTTCTAAACTTGTCTATGTTTAGACTAGAACATGTTTAATTAATTCTGACTGCTTGCCTAAATTTGGTCTTTGACATTATGTGTAATTTCTAAGAATGTTTTAAATATTAACATATTATTTGACTTTCAATATTCTATAACCAACAGTAATCAGAATCCTGCTAGTAAACATGTATATCTAGCATTTTTTAAATGCTTATCTTATATTGTGTAACTTTCTAGAAGAATTTTAGGAAAAAATAATCATAGTTCATTTTTTAAAAATTAAAATTTTGTATGATAAAAGGAAAAACAGTATTACTGTTGACTTTAGTAAAATAAGTGATAAGAAGTTAGAATAATTATTATTTATGTCCTGTTTACATTAATTATATTCTATATATACTATAGCCATGATGAGAATATAATTATTTACATCAATTATTATATAATTTTTAAATACCCTAGTAAATCTCAAAAATCAGAAATTTGTACCAGTTGTTTTATCATTATAACACTTTGAAACTAAGGTATTATATAAGCAACATAGTAAACACTTCTCTGGAAGAGAATGATATATGATAATGTAACTGGTGAGAGCACCCATAAACAAATACAGTGCATGTTTAATGTGTGAAACTACTGTTATCCCAAGCTTTTCTCTTTCTCTGTTTTTTTGATAACTAGAGCTCTTCTTTATTATCACTTTATTGGAGTATCATAAAGAGTTCAGGTTAAATTCAATAGCCTGTTAAATTCTCCAAGTCAAATGGTCACACACAAAAATAAAATAGATGGAGGGAGAAATAAAGAATGTGACAATTCCGTCAGAATTGACATTTACTGAATAGCTAAGACTCAAAAATCTTAAATCTGCCAAGTGCTAAAACTGATGATGAATTCAGTTTAAATTCCCAGAGAATAAATTCATCCCAATTGATCAATTCAGTGCCCTTGTATGTAATATTGAAACAAATATGTACATTGAGACATGGGTTTGGAAATTGCTTTAAATAACACACGGACAGTATCTCTTGCTCCTGAGCATTTTGAAGCTAAGGTAGTTCAGAAGTACCAGCCATGTGTACCAAACACCAGATTAGGTATTTAGAAACATTATCTCTAATTCTCACAAAACTTTTCCAAGTGTATGCCTTTAGCTTCATTTTGCAAATGAGAAATGTAGTTGAAGAGACTAGGCAAACTGATTAAGGTCTAAAGGTTGGACTGTGGAACAGGTAGAATTTGAACCTGCACCATCTGACTTGAAAGCCCAGTCTTGCTGCTCTACAGTGCTGCCTCTTTATTTTAAAGCAGTCAGATTGTTGGTCCTATTTTGGAATTAGACGCAGCATTCAAGTTTATTATACTGCCTAGTCCATAAAGGCTAATAGGGTCAACTCAGGCTTCTTGTTTATAAGAAATAAAACAGTCTATTTGTTGTGCTACAGAAGTTCAAATAAAGTAAAGTGATACTTTTTTTGCCTACACTTTTGAGATAAAATGATTATCCTGTTTTTATAGGCTATGAGTCTGGTAATTTATATGCTGCCCTAGAGATTTGGACCCCATGTAATAATAAATAACTTCAAACTGAAAGGTTGATTATTTATCTTTTTTCTAGAGACACTTTAGAATAAACTATTTAATTGCTATTGTGAATAAAACACTACAAGTGTTATGTATTTTATAGGTATCTTGATTCTAGGCTTATTACATCATGAGGTTGATACCCTTTTAGATTGAGTTGCTATGACTTGGTAATTGTCCAATAAAATGATGTTTTTATCTTAACCACTTGAGCCCCTAAAAACAAGCACAGCCTGATGGTTAAGATCTTGAACTTTAGTGTCTAACCGTGTCCCACTTTCTCCTCGCTGAGCATCCTTGAGCAACTCCTTTAATTCCCTAGTGACGAGCATATAGTAAGCACTGCACATGTTGTAGCTTCTGTGCTGTTGTAGATGACTTTTAATTCATTTGAGAAAGGGTGCAAATTTTGAAGGGGCCCCAAAAGAAGAGTGGGGAAATAGTGCAATGTATAAGCTGCTATATTTTTGTTCGAATAAATAATCTCCCTTAGTACAAGCAATATTTCCGAACATCGACTGATTTACTACTTAGATTCCCTTGAAATTCCAAATTTGTATAAGCCTTTTTCTTTAAGTCTCTAATTAAAACTTTTTACTGAGTATTTTCTAAGGGCTGCAATTTTTGAGATAGGAGAATAATGGTTCCATAAGCAAATTAAGTATCCAAGAAAACTGGCTGTCTTCATAAATCTTAGGAAAATAAAAACAATAAGCATTAAGTGCATTTGACATTTTTTCCCTTTGGGAATATTAAAACAAGCTGTTAGAATGACACACAGTAAAAACACATTATTTAAGTGATTTGGGAAATGATGACAATTTGATTAAGAAAGGATTTACACTTTATATGGTATTTCTGTGAATAAAATAATCATAGAAAGTGCCATGACTGAAAATCACGAGTTCCTCAATTTTGTACATATATCTATTATCAAGAACATCAATATGATATGAAAATAATTATTGCTATAGGGGAGGAGGTTATAAGGGTACTAAATGGTAATGGGAGAAAATACAATAAGGCTTTTTTCAAAAGTATCTTAATATCTATTATTGTTTAAATACCATTTCTAATAATATAGCAATAGCACTATTGGACTTAATTTTGTGGTCATGAGTGGGAAGGTTAATTTATTTTTAATTTAAGCATAGTTGGTATGCAATATTCTATTAGCTTCAGGTGTATAATACAGTGATTTGACATTTCTATTTCTTACATTGTGATCACCCCACTAATTCTTGTGATGATCTGTCACCCATGGAAACCTATTACAACATTATTGATTATATTCCTCTTTACCTTCTTCAACCATCCCCCCAACCCTTCCCTTCTAGTAACCATCCCTTTGGTCTTCTGTTTCTATAAGGCTATTTTTGTTTTATTTTGTTCGTTCATTTGATATTTTTTTATATTCCACATGTAAGTGAAACTATACTGTATTTGTCTTTCTCTGCCTCACTTATTTCACTTAGCATAATACCCTCTAGATCCATCCAAGTGGTCACAAATGGAAAGAATTCCCTCTTTTTTATTACTGTGTAATATTCCATTGTATATCTGTCTATTTATATATAGACATATGTGTGTGTATATGTATATATGTATGTATAATATGTATATGTACACAAATATATATGTATCCATACCACATCTTTATCTAGCTATTTATCATTGAATACCTAGGTTGCTTTCATATTTTGGCTCTTGTAAAATAATGGTACAATGAACATAGGGGTATGTATATCTTTTTAAGTTAATGTTTTTATTTTGTTTGGATAAATACCCAGAAGTGGAATAGCTGGGTCATATGGTCTATCTATTTTTAGCTTTTTAAAAAATATCCATACTGTTTTTCATAGGGACTGCATCAGTTTGCAATCCCACCAACAGTGCACAAGAGTTCATTTTTCTCCAGATCCCCGCTAACACCTGTTATTTGTTTACTTTTTGATAATAGCCATTCTGACTGGTGTGAGGTGGTATCTCATTATGGTTTTGATTTTCATCTTCCTGAGTATTAGTGATGTTGAACATCTGTTGGACATCTGTATGTCTTCTTTAGAGAAATGTCTTTTCATATCCTTTGCCCATTTTTTTCAGTTGGATTGTTTACTTTTTGTTATTGAGTTGTATAATTTTCTTATATATTATGGATAACAATCCCTTATTGGATATGTCATTTGTGACTATATCCTCCCATCAGTAGGCTGTCTTTCTGTTTTGTTGATGGTTTCCTTTACTGTGCAAAAGCTTTGCAGTTTGATTTTTGCTTTTGTTTCCCTTGCTCAAGGGGACATATCCAGAAAGTTATTACTCTGGCTTATGTCAAATAGTTTAATAGAAAAGATTAATTTAAATGGCTTTTCATATTTTTTCTACTTATATTTCTCTACTGGCATAATATGAGGCATCTTATATTAGAAATAGGAACAAATAGTGAAAAACTATATTTACTTTTTTACCCATATCTAGAAACTTCTTATTTATTCACTTGCTTGACATCCTGGACCTCCTGGTACACATTGTAGTAAAATTAGAATTGCAATTACTTTCAATTACTTGTTATAGTAATTACCCTGATAATTGGATAACAATTTCTGAAAGGCTTGCATAAGTCATATCAAATGTATAATTGTATTTATTTTATCTCTATGTATGTCTTCTATTATTTATCTTCATAACCCCTGACCAGTTAACTAGTCTCAATGATATATATATATATATATATATATATATATATATATATATATATATATATATATATATATATATATATATATATATATATATTTTGGAATCACACTAGGCTGACTATATTATTATTATTAAAACAAAGAATACTAAGTATCATTAAGTTTTGAGTTTTCTTATAGCATTTCAAAATAAGAACCAAAATTCACAGAGTATGTATTTATCTTAAATTACAACATTAGTGCTCAAAATGTAGCATGAAATGCCTAAAAGGAAAAAACCAAATAAGTTTGATTTTAATGCCATCATGCATTATATTTCTATAAATCTGTACTTTTAGGATAGGTCATTTGAGTTTTTTGTTAGTTTTCTTCAGAATTTTAGATGCAATAATTGATTTTTCACTTAAAACCAGCAATTTTATAACATCTAAATTATAGCATATAAAAATCAGAAAAATAAATGAAATTTATGAAAAAAAAACATGACTTGAAATATGATAATTATACAACAATGAATTTAGTTAAGAAATATCTAAGACTCTGGAAAAGTTTTATTTGCATGCTAGATGTGGTTATCAATGCAAACCATTTTTAGTTTTTCAAAGCAGAAGGCAGTGAGAAAATAGTTTCACTATGAACAAATTCTATGAACATTTCAGACGATCAATTTATTTGCACATCAGCAAAATAAATTTTAGAGTTAGGTAGTTAAAATTTCACAAAGTTCTACTTATATTCCCTGGTAAGTCTTTAAATATACTTTTCCTTCTATGCCAAAAGGCATCTTAACATCTTTATGCCTTTTATTGTCTTTTCCAGTTATGCAGACATTTATTTTCAGTGCTGTCCTTCTTAAGAATTTTAAAAGCATTGCTAAACAATAAAAGTAGGTCTTTATCTTTTCTATTATAATCTCTGCAAGGAAATCATGTACGTTTCTCCTAAATCAACTTTGTTTTTAAGATCATCAACTTGCTTATCAGCAAATTTTAGTCTGCTGTCCAGATACCAAAACACAAGGCAACTTAATAGCTACTTATTCAAAAACCATTTGTTATCTAATTTTGAATTTACTACACAGGGTTCTGTTAAAAACAAACAAGCCAAGCTTCTTGCCCCAACAAACTTAAGCCTAGAAAAATATGTCATTCTTGGGGGCAGTGCTGAAGTAAAACATTCAAATTGCAACTGTTTATTGCCTGTTATGGGTACATCAGTGCTACACTAAAAGATTAAAGAAAAGCATTAAAGAGGGAAAAAGAATTAAAGGAAAAAAGGAGACCAAATTATGTTGGTATGCTCAAATGCCTTAAATTTGACTGTGTTCTATTGGAATATAGAGTGTTACCTTTATGGAGAAATCAAGTCATAAAATCCCCACTTGGGAATTCCCTACATCTGTTTGATGTGGAAGGATGCTAGCTAACTCACTTCCTTAAGCTGCAACCTCAAAATAGAGTGGTTTCAGATTTCTAAGTAAATTTCATATTTTTCCATCCTCTATCCTCCATTTCTTCTAATTAGATGAAATTTGGTGGAGTTTCTTTACTCCTCACAAAATGTACAACTTTATGATGAAGAATTGCTATGTGACTGCCCATGGTTCATTCCATCATGCTTGTTCAATATTTAGTGACAACTTTTCAGAATTTGTGGCACTCATACTTCTGGCAACATTCTCTCAATTGCCAAGTGTGGGCAGAGAGAACCCTGCTAAAATCTCACCTCTCTCTGGTATCAAGTAATATTACTTGTATTTTGGGAATTCAGTATGCCTCATAATTATATTAGTTATCACAACTTAATTTCAGTTATTCCAAATCTTATGCAATAAAAAAGCAAATAAATGAACATAAAATATCTAAGGCAGTGTGACTTATTGTCATGCCCAGTGCTATACCATAGAAAAGAACTCAGCCATCTGACAGATGCATCCAGGGGACAGACTGAAAAGGGGGATGGTCTTCCATCAGGTACATATGTGAGGCAGCCTTTCGTTTCAGTACTATGAGTAAGGGCTCTCTGATTAAACAAAAGAATGGCTAAGGAAGGAACAAAGTTTTGGCAGTGTTTCAAAGGGTGTTTTGGCTCCCACACAATCCATATTTCAACGTGTTAGAAACCAGAGTTTTAAAAAGACTGTTCACAGCTGCTGCTGAGCTTGCTGCCTGCTGACCAAGCTATTCTCAGAGTTAGGCCAAGTGTACAGCATCCTGATTCCAGTGGAGTCTGACTCTAAGATTTTTAACCTCAGTAAGATGGAACTGTACCTGTTCAGAAACAAAATTTAGTGTTCAGCTAAAAGTCAATACCCAGCCAGTTAGGGAAAGAAATAGATCAACATCCTCCGGTAGAGTCTTCTCTATTTTTGGCACCTGAGGTGTGGTACGACAATGCTACCACAGTGAGAATGGACGGGGGGTCCACATCCTTGCATCGCTGTCAAAAGGAGACACTACAGAGGACTGTCCCCCAGCCAGCGGTATCAACACTACCTGGGAGCTGGGTAGAAACACACATTCTGGGTCTGTACTCCAGACCTTCTAAATCAAAAACTGGGTAGAGCCAGCAGTTCATGATTTGAGAAGTTCTCTTGGTGATTTCAGCGCACCATAAAATTTAAAGAACCGCTTCTCTACAATGTCAAATAAAAACCTAACTGCCTACTTCTTTTCAGGTAGATTTAAAAAGGGTTCTCTCAGGGATGATGACAGGCCAAGAAGCATACCCACCCTTCGCCAGATCATTTTACGGACACGAAGTCTAGTTATAAATGTCACATTAACAGTTGGTGCCAAAGGAAGGTTGAGGATTATGGTGCCCAGGGCTGCCTCTAGCTCAGACATCTCGTATCTGGCTGCTTTCTTTTGGAGTTCCTTTAGCTCCAGAACAGTGTGGCAATTTGAATTTAATCCTTTCTCATGGCTGTCTCAGATTTGAGGAAGGTAGTAGTGTCCTAGGCTTGTCCTCTGTGTACATAATAATCTGGCCAAGGTGTGTTAGTCAGTGGCCCACATTCCAGTCATAGCTGCCTCAGAAATCTGTGGTCTCCCCAGAACCAGTCCTGCTCTCTACCTGATTGTGAATTGACATTTTACATTTGAGTTGAGATAGAGCAAAAAAGAGTGAAAACAAAATATATCTATTCTCCATGTGTGCTTTCCTTCAATTTGGTTTTAAAACCGTTAAGCCTCTGCCAGGAGGGTAATTAGCAGCAGAGATAGGAGGCCACCTATGCCAACTACATGTCTGCAGTCAGGTGTGCAGGAGAGAACTGTAAATCTGATCAGAAAGCCACAGATAGTTTGCTGGTCCATATAGCTCCCTTTCAGGAGATAGGAAGTTAAAAGGAAAATTTAATGGGAAGGAGCATGGTTTTTATCTCTATGTCTCCATCAATCATGAAATTTTAGGGGTGAATGTACAGAGGTGCTTGTGACTGAGAGAGAGAATTTAAAAAGCAGAATATAAAGAAAGACCTCTGGTGAAGGAGAATGTTATTCTAATCCATTCTGCTCTCAGGAAAAAAAGGTGCTTCATCTTGATGTATTGTTACTTATCCTCATGTGATATAAATAGCAGGAGTTAAAAATCAGCAAGAGTGCCTGCAGATGAATGCTAGAAGAAAGATTTTAAATCAATATAGTACTAAAATAAGAAGGGAAATAGAGGTACTGTTAGAAATTTTCTCTTGCCAAAGGAGACGGGTGGGGGCGGAGTGTTTGCTGGAGTTTCTGGAAGGTAGAGATGTACCCAGGGCACAGAGAATGCTCTGAGGGGACAAGAGAGACAGTGTCAAAGGGCCAAAGTCAAAGTAAGCAGACCACCCATCCAAGGGTCAAACTGGAATGGCCCAGGGTAAGGAAGAGTGCCTAGGTGGAATCAAGAGTTTAGAAAAGGAGTGACAGGAAAAAAATCCAGGTAATGAATTCCCTGAAGAATTGGGACAAAGGCCAAGGGCAGCAGAGTTCCATAGTGCTGCAATGACATTTTCTAGGGTAGAGAAGGAAGTATGGCAAGTGCATCTTGACTTCAGGATAGATGCCATTTAAACAAGAGAGTTATTCTGGAGGAGCCTAGGTGTAAATTCATGTGCGAGGCCCTCATGGTTGGAGGATGTCAGGCCTGGTCTCTGACTTCAGGAAGTCTGTGAAGTTAATTGGAGAGATCATGCGAATACACACAGGCCTCATGCCAGACTTCAGGCTCAGTGCTCAAAGGAGAGCTTTGCTCCTAAGACCCTCAATGAATTTTTTATGTTGATGACAAATTTGGCTCTTTTAAGACTTCAAAATTGAGTAAGTGACAATAAGTTATATAATTCCCTTAAAAATAATTCTGGAGTCTTACAATGGAAAATGAACATTTAGAAAGAGACTTAGAAATAACTTAATGACTGATGTTATAAAAGAAGCTTTGTGAATTCAAAGCAGATTTTGGAGGGGAAAGATAAGTTAATTTAAAACCCTTTGAGGAAAATGGTTCAAAATATCTTAAAACCAAAACTTTTCATTGTGGTTCCCGACCTTGTCGACATTATGATATACAATTTATTTTCTAGTGAAATAGAATATTATATTCTTTGAAATAGCTAAATTAAAAAGTAGAATCTCACATTCTGAAGTTCTTTTTAGATATTTTGGAACTCAGAAAGGGCAAACTTCTCCCCACAACCCATTCTGTCCAGCATCTCTACATGAATATCCAACTGTGTCTTGACACCTCCACCAACATGTCTAAAATGCCTTTGAAACATACCATGTCTTCAATTAAATTATACTTAATTCACACCGAATTTTCTGTTCCCTGTTTTTTTACCCCCACAATTGCTCAGGACAAAAAATGGCAATATTGTTTATTCCTCTCTTTCTCTTACTACCCCAAGCCCAGGTTATCAGATATACTGTTGGCTCTAACTACAGAATTGACCCAGAATCAGTCCACTTCTTACCACCTTTGCCCTACCACCCTTGGGCAAATCATGTTCATTTCTCAGCCAGATTGCTGGAATAACCTCCTAAAGAATCTCCTTGCTTTCATGCGTGTTCCCCAACAATTTATTCTCAACACTGCAAGCAGAGTGATCCTCTTGAATCAGAAGTCTGATCATATCACTCCTTTGTTCAAAATTCTCCACTAGCTTCCCATTTTCATTAGGAAAGAAGACTAGATATTTCAGCATCAGATTTCGAATGTCCTACTTGATCTAGCCCAAGCCAGCAAAATTTGAACCACTGCTATAACTACCAGTCTCCTGAATGAGCTTTGACCTCTTTTATTCTTGACTGGTTCATCCTCCTTAAGGCTGTTTTTAAGACTCAGGGACTTTTCAGCAACATTTACTTAACAAATGTGTGTCAGACATGTGCCTACTACTATGGTTGGCCCTGTGATAGGTACTACAATAGTCTCTGGGGATACCATCTTTTGTTGGCTTATTCATTATCAAGACTGGGTCAATGGAATGTGATTGTTGACTCACAAGCTTGGAGATAGAATTTAATAATATTTATAACAGCATTTTCTTTAGCTAGGTCTCACAAGTCAGTATAAAATTAAATCTGATTCATTTAATTTAAACCCAAGAACATTTACTATCTTTATCAGTCCCACTTGTATCCCAGTTGAAATACCTACCTCTTATTGGTTACTAGTTCTGCACATGCTTCTGGCAACCAGCTTTGTGCAGGTGCAACCTTCGGCATCTCACTTATGCTGGTATCTTTTACATGTCATTACCTGTCCTGGGATGACCGATGATAATAACTCAGCACTAAGGTATGTGCAGCTCAAAAGTTTAGGCATATCAATGCTCAAGGGTCACCCGTGACCAGGAACCTATGGATAAATGCTTTGCCTTTTTGTCCTTCAAGTGGACACATTTCATAAAAATTCTCCAAATTCTTGTGATATTGAGCAGCCCCCCTGTTCAGAGGTTGACTCAATGATGCATCCTTGTCTTGGATTTCTCTCCATTTATGTTTTCCTCCCTTGTCCCTTACACCTGTCTCCCAGATCATACAACCATAAGCTTCTGTCTCACATTCTGCATTAGGGTGAACCAGGCTAAGAATTGCTTAACCCAAAATCGATGCAGGGTGATTTTTACCTCTTTTCAAGGGACTATAATTATAATTATACTATAGCATTCTGTAGAAAATTCCTCATACATAAGTTGGGTCCTATTTTCCTCTTTTATCTCCAGGGTAAGCTAATTTTTAAAAAATAAAGCCTTAAGAAATCTTTTTTTAGAGCTTACAATATATCAAGCTCAATCTAAGCTAAGCTTTAGGGACATAAAATTATAAAAAATGAGACACTTGGAGTGTGTTGATGAATAAGCATCTAAAAAAATAGTTAAAATCTAGTAACATAACAGTTTTGGTTAAAAAAAATGTATAGCTACTAAAATTTCTGGAAGAAAAGCTTCTTAAAAGAGAAGAATCTGGATTGGAAAACGATGATTAAGCCAAGGAGTAAAAGAGGTGAAAGTAAATTCTCCTAGAGGTAATTATATAATACACAGAAGCTTAATAACAAGATATCTGCCAGAAAGGCAAAGTAGTTTGAAGTTTATGGAGTATAAAAATCCATAGTACAATATCCAAGAAAATAAATTTGCAGAGACAGGTAGGAGTTTTGCAATAGAGAGACTCAAAAGACTTGGTGAGGGAATTATAACTCATCTTCAGAAGCCAATAAAAATGCTAGAGTTCTTAAGCTCCTGAGTCAAGGATTATTTTGGGAATCTGGTTGAAATCACTGACTCCCTGTCCAAAACAGAGCACATCAACCAAAAAGTTGTGATTTTATCTATTGTCAATTATTGTGATTCCACTGAAACCTGTCCATGGGCCCTCTAAGAATGTATATGGATGTCAAGATCTCTTGCATTAAAATATTCAAAGCATGGGAGTACTACGATTGGATTTGTTTTGAGCATTCTAGTGGCCACATGAAAAATGGATTTTTGGAGGGCAAGTTTCCTAAGTATGAATGTCAATGAGAAAAGTATATAATGATCCAAGCAAATAAAAATGAGCAGCAAAAGTATAATAGTAGCATAAAGAAAAAGTGATGGATTCAGGAAATCACTTTAGGAAGAATAATTAGCAAGACTGGGAGTGATTAGCCACATGTAATGCAAGGAAGGGAGATGATGAAGTTGAGTTTTCTTTTGGACATGTTGCCTTTGAGATGCTTATGGTGCATTCAAATAAATTGTCCTGCAAGAATTTGGGCATACCAATCTGGAGCTGAGGACTCAAGGTAAAGATCTGAAAAACCTCAACCTGTATGTGGTAAAAAGCCATAAGAGTAGATGAGCTGATTCAGGGAGATGATGTAGAGTGGTAAAAGAGTGTTCATACAAAGTATAGCTAAAAATTAAATAAAAACAAGGTCTGAAAAGTTTCCATTGTATATGGTGTAAGCAGTCACCTTCAAATGGTAGGAGCACAAATCAGACTAAAACAGGTTGAGGGGTAAATTAAAACTGTGGAAGCCAAGGCATTGAATGAATAATATTAGTGAGTTTGGCTCAAAGAAGAATGAGCAAGAGGAAGCAACAGCTAGATGTTTTTGGATAATTATGGGTGGGATTTTGCTTTATGTTTGCTTGTTTTTTAAGGCTGAACATGAAGTGAGTTTGTTTTCATGCTGTGGAAAGTGAGCAGTGGAGATAAACAAAATGACTCACCATGGATATAATAAAATAAGATCCAAGAGGGTTATGAAATGGTAGGATTTAAATCACCAGCCTAATGGATGCTCTAAACCTTACATAGGAAAGAAGGCCTCTCAAATTCTGTGAAAGGTACATGTGGATCCAGTTGAAGATAATTTTGTAGGTGCTGTGTCAGGGGAGAGTAGAAGGTCTTTATTCTAGATTCATAATTTTTGTGGATGATAAGTAAAAGAGGTAATATTTTTGAAAAAACTTTGAAAGGAATAGAAGACAACCAAGAAGGCCAAGTTCAAAGTTACAGAACATCGTTTTATACTCACCACTCCTAGATTGTCATGATTTTCTCCAATATTATTCAGCTTCACATGTGCAGAAAAAATGATAGCTAAATACAGGGTTAGGGTCTTGTTAGGCAGTCATGACAAAAGGACATGGGTGCATGGGAACTGAGGACACAAGTCCAGTTTAGTAGTGCAGGAAGGGAATCAGGAAGGGCCAGATACCTGGGAGAAAATGGAGAGGAAATGGAGATCTATATTTAATTGAAGAGGAAGTGTTAGGGACAGTGAGTTTGTGGGGGGAAAAAAGGGTGTGAGTTTGTTGTTAAAGAACTGAGCATTGGATTCAGTAATTTCTGACATAAGACAATTCTGAGTTATCTTTCCTTGGGTTAGGGAGGGTGAAGTGTAGGAGATGATCTCCAGATCGGAGATAGAAGGTTCTGAAATTAGTGTATAAATACACATGGACATGAAAATCGTTCATGATGATAGTAACATTTGAGTTGAAGATGAAAACATTAAGCCTGAGCAAAGCTTTTACAGCAGAAGGATGACAGGTTAATATTTATAATCCCTTGTTAGTGGAGGTGGAGCGGTTAGGCAGCCGCCCTTGGAGAGGAGGTACTGTACTCTTAGAAGAAAAAAGGAACGCAATATTCTTAGAACAGAAAAGGGTTTCAGTACTGACACATTTTGTTGAGGGGCAGAGAATATAGAAGAGTGTTTAATTCAGAAAAGGAGTTTTAGAAAGTGAAGAAAAAAAGTTTGGGAGTATGAGTAAAAATTTTGTAGGGAAGAAAATGATTTAACTTTTATTAAGACTGTATTTCCCGGACTTGCCCACACCACCCTTGTTTGTATAGCACCTATTAACCTCTTACAGAAGTAGCGCTGTGTGGATTACAGCTTGGGAAACATTGGCAGGGCACTCAAGGGTAGCAGGCTGTGAAGCATTCTGCAGTAGAGTAGGTGCCAAGTCACGGTAAACTCAACTCTTCAGGTATCCGGAGGGCACTGCTTGGACAAGGATGAGCCAGAGTCAGGGCCACCCAATTTGTTGGGTTGTTTTCATGGCCATTTGTCTTTTCAACTGAACTAAATTGTGACCTCTGTGAAATCAGGGACAGTTGTAATTGCTTTACATCTCTACCACATCTGGCTTATTATTGAGCATATTAATAAATGCTAAGTAAATATTTCCTTTCACTGAAGCTTGCAGTGAGCAAAATAAATTACAACTTAGTTGTTATTTCTTGCTTCTTTCTGCCTTTGTTGGAGATATACTTTCCATTTAGGTTTTTAACCTAATATTAAATACCCAAACAGGTATTTAATTTAATAATTTTGTCTTATACCTTTTTTTAAAAATCCTCACCGGAGGATATGTTTAGAAAAAAAGAGAGAGAGAGGGAGAGGAAGGGGAGGGGGTGGAGACATAGAGAGAGAGAGAGATTTATTGGTTGCCTCCCATACATGCCCCGACCAGGGATTGAGCCCACAACCTAGATATGTGTTCTGACCAAGGATTGAACCCACAAACTTTTTGGTGTATGAGATGATGCTCCAACCAACTGAGCCACCTGTACAAGGCTTGACTTACACCATTTAATATCTCATGTACCTGCATACATTCTATCTTTGATAATTTTGATGAAGTAGACCTAGGAAAGAAAAACCAGAAAAGAATATTTGATATTGCTGATTAGTGAAATACTTATTTCAATTATTAGAAGTAAAACAAAATAAAGAAGAAGTAGTTGGACAGATTTAGGATATATCTAAAGCACTTATTTAAAAGTTGTATTGTTTTTTACAAGTTAAATTTTAAAAATTAGTTAGAAGTACAAACTCCACTTGAAATTTTTGAGAAACCTCCACACTGTTTTCTATAGTGGCTCCACCGATCTGCATTCCCTCCAACAGTGCACTAGGGTTCTTTTTCCTCCACATTCTTGCCAACAATTGTTTGTTGATTTATTGATGGTAGCTGTTCTGACAGGTGTGAGGTGGTATCTCATTGTGGTTTTGATTTGCATTTCTCTGATGATTAGTGGTGTTGAACATCTTTTCACATCTATTGGCTATCTGGGAATATATTTAAGGTAAACCAAAACACTAATTTGAAAGAATATACACACCCCTATGTTCATTGCAGTGTTATTACAATAGCCAAAATTTGGAAGTAACCCAACTTCCCATAAGTAGATGTAGAAATAAAAAAGTTATGGTACATACACAATGGAATGCTACTTGGCTGTTTAAAAAAAAAGAAAAGAAAGGAAGAAAAGGAGGAAGGAAGGAAGGAAAGAAGAAAGAAAGAAAAAAAAAGAAAAGAGAAAAGAAAAGAAAGGATCTTACCTTTTTTTATAATATGGATGAACCTAGAGATTATTATGGTAAGTGAAATAAGCCAGTCAGGGAAAGACAGATATCATATGTGGAATCTAATGAACAAAATAAAGAAACAAACAGAAGAGAAACAGATTCATGGATATAGAGAACAGACTGACAGCTGTCAGAAAGGAAGGGGGAAGGGGACTGTGTGAAAAAGGTGAAGGGATTAAGCAGTATGAATTGATAGTCACAGAATAGCCACAGAGGTATAGATTACAGCATAGGGGATATAGTCAATAATATTGAGATAAATAGGTATGGGGCCGGCTGGCTACAACTCTGTAAAGTACTTTACTTTGTTTTTAAAGTATATTTTATTGATTATGCTATTATAGCGGTCCCAATTTTTCCCCTTTACTCCCCTCTGCCCAGTACATCCCTTCCCTCCAGCAGTCCCATCCCCCTTAGTTCATGTCCATGGGACTAGCATGTTAAATTCTTTGGCTTCACCCTTTCCTATACTAATCTTAATGTCCCCCTGACTATTTTATACCTACCAATTATGCTTCTTGATCCCTGCATCATTTTCCCATCTTTCCCTCTTCCCACTCCCAGCTAATAACCTTCCAGATGATCCCCATACCTATGATTCTGTTTCTGTTCTGGTTGTTTGCTTAGTTTGTTTTTGTTTTTATTTTTTTATTCTGTTGTTGATAGTTGTGAGTTTGTTGTCATTTTAATGTTCATAGTGTTGATCTCCTTTTTCTTATATGTATCCTTTAACTTTTCATATAATAAGGGCTTGGTGGTGATGAACTCCTTTAGCTTTACCATGTCTGGGAAACACTTTATCTACCCTTCCATTATAAATGATAGCTTTGCTGAATAGAGTAATCGTGGTTGTAGGTCCTTGATTTTCATCACTTTGAATACTTCTTGCTAGTCTCTTCTTGCCTGAAAAGTTTATTTTAGAAATACACTGATAATCTTATAGTAACCCCTTTGTAGGTAACTCTCTTCTCTTGCTGCTTTTAAGATTTTCTATCTTTAACCTTTAACATTTTAATTATGATGTGTCTTGATGTGGTCCTCTTTGGGTCTAGTTTGCTTGGGAGTCTGTGCTTTCTGGACTTGAATGTCCATTTCCTTCCCCAAATTAGGAAGGTTTTCCTTCATTACTTTGTTCACATAAGTTTTCAATTTCTTGCTTTTCCTCTTCTCCTTCTGGAACCCCTAAGATTCAGATGTTGGCATGTTTAAAGTTGTCCCAGAGGTTTCTAAGCCTCTTCTAATTTTTTTCAATTCTTGTTTCTTCATTCTGTATTGGTTGACTGTTTATTTCTTCCTTATATTCCAAGTCGTTGATTTGATCCCCGGCTTCCTTCCCTTTACCATTGATTTTGTGTGGATTTTCCTTTGTTTCACTTAGCATAGCCTTCACTTCTCCCCTTATGCATTTGCCATACTCAATCATGTCTGTCAAGTCTGTGATTTTGTTATCACCAGTATTTTGAATTCTGCATTTGTTATATGGGCTACCTCTCAGTTCCCCCACTGGAACCTTGATCTGTTCCCTTTTTGAGCCATACATCTCTGTCTCCTCAACTTGACAGCCTCCTGTGTTTGCCTCTGTGTCTTAGGTAGAGCTGTCGCACCTGTTACGTTGTAAGGGATGGAGCCTTAGGTATTCATTAGTGCCAGGTGACCCATTTCGTTATGTTGTGGTGCTGTATGTGGGGAAAGGGTCTGAGAGGGAACAATGCCACTTGCTCAGCACTTGCCCCTTTTCCAGGAGCTTCTCCCACTTTCCATATGGGACTGGTGCCCCTCTAGCTGTTGCCCTGGTCATGGTTCCCCGAGTGGGTGAGTCTGTGGATGTTCTAGGACTATAGGGGCCTCTCAACAAGCAGTCTCTGCTGAGAGACTGGCAGTTTCTTCCACTGCCCCAACCCCCACTGATTTTCACAGTCAGAAGCAATGAGGCTTTATTTTCCCTGGCTCTGGAACTGGAACCGTGAGCTGTGTTGTCTGGTTTGGGGCTGGGGTTGGGATTGCTCCACAGGTATCCCTCCCAACTTCTATAATCTGTGACTGCACTTTCTGTTGTCTGGCCACAACTGCTGCCATACCATGTCCTCTCTGCCCTGGCTCTATTCCTCCTACCTGTGTGGATGAGTATTATTTCTTTATGCCTTTGTTTGTTGGACTTTCATGCAGTTTGCTTTTCTGGTACTTCTGGTTGTTTTTAGTTTTGAGGTAGTTGTATTTCTTTTTATTGTTGTGGAAGGAGGTAAAGTGTGTCTGCCTACACTTCCATCTTAGCCAGAAGTGTATTTTCTAACCACTTTGCTATACATATGAACCTAATACACAATAATATTGAATGTAAACTGTAATTGAAGTTTTTTAAAGTATAAAAAATATATATTTAACCAAAAAATGTTATAATTGCCAGAAAGTTAACCTTGAGAATTCTTTAATTAGACTATATAATAAAGTAAATATGGTTTTGTGTATAGAAGATAATATATAAGTATAAATGTATAACATATATGGAGACATATAGAATTTATTATGGAAATACAAGTGAAAATATAATTTATAATATTTATAATTGCACACAAGGTAAATAAAGAAACATGCATATTTTTGAATATGCAGAAGTCAAATGCAAATTATTATATGATTCCCCCAGGGGATATAAAAGCAAAGATACAAAATTGTTGAAAATTTGAACTTTTTAGCATAGTACAGTTATGAATTATTATTGATTTTTAAAAATGTTAATACTATGTGTTATGTATTTATTAATATTCTTCAATGAGGGGACTTGCTGTCAGCTAAATGCAAGAAAAAGGTAAAAGAACTGAAAAAAACTCTAATCTCTGGATAGTTTGTTGCAATGTCCTCTAACATTAGCAGAGCTTATTCTTCTGTTTTAAGAGAGAGCTCCGTTTATTGATGAGCTCTACCACCTTTGATAGAGTATTTTCACAGTGTACTATAAACCCGGACTGTTTGAATTGGATTTTAAGAGTCTATTTTTCTCACTATAGAGATGTGGATACAGAAGCTCAGAAACAGCTATTGGTAAAGTACCTACACAGGCTCTCTCTCCTGAAAAAGATACAATGTTCTGAGAATCCCAGGCAGTCACATATATTAAAAATCTTTATTTCCACTATTGAGACTTATCTTTTTTTAATATCTTTTTATATTGTTTTTCTGTTACAGTTGTCCCAATTTTTTCCTTGTATTAAGACTTATCTTGATCCACAGGCCTTAAAGCTCAGGTCTGGTTAATTTGGAGAACTGTGTTTGGTAAGGCTCCATGTAGAATGGAAATCTTTTCATGCCTCTGGACCCAGAAAACAGGTGAACATGCTGTGTTAGGTTCTTTTCTTCTTCCACTCACTTCACTGTAGCTGTAGTGAAACATTTTCTTATAAACCTTCCTCCAGTCAGGCTAAGAAGAAAAGAAGCTTTACCTAGACTAACTTTCTCTGGTATACAAGATAAAAAAGTTGAAAGACTTTTCAAAGTTGGAAAAGCAAAAGCACTATATTACTAAGGCTTTGGTACACTTTTATTTCTACTTTGAAAGCAAGCATGTCTGAGTTTAGAGCCTAGAAGTGAATAGTCACATCCCTTACAGTATATAGTTTGCATTTCTAATTATTTCTAATTATATTTTAATTATTTAGACTTCAAGGAGACAACCTGGCAGAAAGAACAGAAGAGACATCACAAATACTTCATTCTCCACATGAAATGATCCCAGATTCTTTGAGTAAGTTTGAAATCCAATGATATCTACATAGCTGCCTGTCATATGTCTACAGATCCTTCAGGCTCCGTATCAGGAGGTTTAGAGAAAATGAGTCTGGATTCTGTGGAGCAGCCTCTTATGTCTGTGCCCGTTTAAGACACAATCGGGTCAACTCTATGTTGGCTACTCCCCAAATTTCGTCACTAATTTCAGCTTGTTTTTGGAATTTTATATTCCTACTCCCATTTTCACGTCATAGATCTCTCACTCTTCCCAGGCAGAAGTGTCCATATTATACTTGATTTCACTTCCTCCCTCATCTTTATATTCTCAGATCATGTCAATGTCACTTCAGAATTTCCTTTCCAAGCCAGCCTCCTCTTCATTTTCCCTGATGCTGCTTGGTCTGCATGTTTGTCCTCTCTCTGTGTCTAGTGTAATAGCCCTAAAAATAGTCTCTTTGTACTTACTGTCTCACTCCTATTTAGCTCATTATCTTTCTGAAAACAAAACTTCTTCCTTCACCCACCTCCCCCATTTTTTACAGGAAAAAATTCAAAGTGCTTAACTTTGCATACTAAGTTCATGGCAGGGCACTTTAAAATGTTTGCTGAATAAATAATTAAGTACATGTCAATACCACTACAATGGCATCAAAGGTCCATCATCACTGCTTCATCATTCAGTGCTCTTGCAGGAATCAGTCAGATATCCAGCTTGGATAATTAAAAGAGAAACTATAAAAAAAATTTTAAACATCTAGATAGAGGAGGACATCTTAAACAGATTCTTAACTATCAGAGAAAAAAGTTTAAGAAGTCACCATAGAAAGTTAAGAACTTTCAAAGGATGCTATAAAAAGTGAATAGATGAGACACAAAATAAGAAAATATATTTGTCACTGATCAAATGTTCATATCCAGAATACATAAAGAACATCTACAATTTAATGAAGAAAAATTAACAAACCAATAGAAAAATAAGCAACAGGTATGAGTTAACATTTCACAGAAGAAACACTATGGTCAATGAGCATTTAAAAGATGCTTAACTATTCTGTAATCAAGGAAAAGCAAATTAAGACCACAGAGAGATGCTGTGTCACAGCCTTTTGTTTGTCATTAATTAAGAAATTTGGCAGAACCAAGTGCTGGTGAAGACATATGTGAAAGGAAAGCTATGCATTATGTGTGGGAAATGAACAATTTTGGTAATTTTCCATTATCTTAAAATCTTGAGCATTTATGTAACTTAAACCCAGACACGTTGTGTTAGGAAAGTATCTTAGAGAAACAAGTCATGAACCATGACATGTGAACAGCCTTCTTGTATACTCCAGGAAAGGAAAACGGATACACTGTAGAATTGTTACATTGCAGGAAACTGAATGTATTTCAACTACATATAAGATGGATATAATCAATGGACTGCTAATAAATATTAACAACTATTTCTTTGAAAAGAGAGAGTTCTGATTTGTAGAGACATGTGGTTTCCATGAATGTAAACACTTCTCCAAAGTTGAATTCAAGCAACCATTCCAAATGGCAGTTGGGGCTCCCAATTCGTGTGAGCAGGTTGCAGCTCACAACAGAGTAAATCTTAAAAGCTCAATATTGATTGGACAAAAGCAAGTCATAGAATGACATTCTCTTAGCTCAAAACTAGCAGATCTATGTAATATGTTCTTAAGAAGATATACATCAGTGATGAAACTATATTTAAAGAAGGAAATGAAAAACTGAAAATGGTGGTTATTGTCAATGGGTAGGGGAAGCAAAGAGGTGGGATAAGGAAGTTGCTCACAGATATATGAAGATTATTGGAACGTTCTAATTCTTAAGTTAGGTGGTGGATTGGGGTGTTTATTTTATCATGTTTTGTAATATAAATATACTTTATGTTATGTATAAATATAATTTGTATACGCTTTTTATATGTCAAATATTAGCTAACTAACATTTAAAAATAAAGCATGATGGGAACATAAACCAAAGCCAGTGTAGCACAATATAAAGAAATAATAATAGTTTACATGTACTCAAGTATCTCTTAATACTAATGACACGAAACACTCTATAGACCTTTAACACTGATAGCAGAAGTTAGGCAATGTGTCAGCAACAAAATGAGACCCCAGGCTGGCCACTTGTTGACACAAGACAGATACTTTTTACTACTAGCCCATTATTTTTTAAAAATTCTCTCAAATTCACCCTAATCTACCAATCTACAAATCTGTATCTTCAGCAATCATATTCATAATAACTGAGAATTATAGGGATTTAAATTATTTGGAAAATTAAACAATGCATTAGTAATATCTTTATTATATTTACTTGCATCCACTGGGGAAAAGATGCATTCATTAAGTTTAAGGTCCTTTCTTAAACTGCTTATATTCTGCATTCTTCACATTTAAATATCAGTAGAATTAATTAACAAATGTGAAAAATATGAGTTTCTAATTCAATACATTCTCTTCCACTTAAGTTAGTAAAATAACTAGATCCAATTATTCAATATTATTGCTCTTACTCTGAAGTGCTAATGTGATATTTATGTCAGCTGTGTATCCACATTGAATTAGGCTCAATAAATATTTTTATGAATAGGTATAATTTTGTGCATAAAAAGCCTATTGTGAAATAAATAGCAAAAGTCAAACCAATGACAGGAGAAACGTGATTAAACTAAAGAATGTAATGAATTATATAGATTTCTATGTTTCTAGCAGCATTCCCAATTACAAGACAGGCAAGTTCCTAGTTCAAGTGCTGCCAGAGATTTATATTTGGACAAAATTACTTTATTTTCCTGTGCTTCAGTTTCTTCTCTATAATGAAGAGACCAAATAAACTTTAATATTTGACCAATTTAGAGACTAATTTTCCCCTCAATATGATTTCTTAAAAATTCAAAGAATTCACTGCTTGTATTTTAAAAATCATATAGACTTATAAAAGAGTAAGTAAAGAGGACAAAATAGTTAATATATATGCACCTACCAATTATAGTTAATCAATAATATACTAAAATTATTTTTTAAATAGAGCTCCAAGTATGAAACTAAGATTTTTGTCTTTATAATATCTAGTGTCTCTACTAGCATGTGAGTTAATATTCTATAGATTTGAACTATTTAGCAGAGTCCTTTCAACTAACAACTTTAAATATGGTTAGATATGTAAATTTAAAAATGTTCTGACTTCTGGCCAAGATGAAGGCATAGGTAGACACGCTTTGCCTCCTTGCACAACCTTAAGAAGGGTCACAATTAACCTCAAAATAAAAAACAACCAGAATTGCCAGAAAATCAAACTGCATGGAAGTCCAACAACTAAAGAATATTCATCCTGATGGGTAGGACAGGTGGAAACAAGGAGCTGAGGTAAAGAAGACATAGTGTGGTGGCAGCAAGAGTGTGGCTGCAAGGCAGGGGCAGTGGCTGGTGGAACAGGTGGTCCCACATCCACATGTGGCAGATAAAAGTAAGGAGGGACTCCTGGGAGTGATCCAAGCCCCAGGCCAGATCACAGAGCCCAGGGTTCCAGCTCCAGGGAAAAAATCTCATAGCTTCTGGCTGTGAAAACAATGGGGGTTGGGGTGGAAGAAGAAACTTCCCATCTCTCAGGAGAGTTTATTTAGAGGCCCCCACAGTCCTATAACATATGTAAGACCACTCATTCTGGAAACCACCACCAGGAGAGCAGCTAGAGAGGTGCCAGTCACATGCAGAAAGTGGGTGAAGTGACTAGAAAAGGGACAAGTGCTGAGCAAATAGCATTGTTCCCTTTCTGACCCATCCCCAATAAACAGTGCCACAAAGCATTGAAATGGCTCACCCCACACCAACGAATCCCTAAGGCTCCACCCCTTACTATGTTAACAGATGCACCCAGACAGGGAATCAAAGCAGCTCTACCTAATACACAGAAACAAACACAGGGAGGCTTCCAAATTGACACAGCAAAGAAACATGGCCCAAATGAAAGAACAGAACAAAACCCTAGAAAAAGAACTAAATTAAACAGAGATAGCCAACCTAACATATTAAGAATTCAAAACACTGTTGATAAGGACCTCAGAGAACTCACTGAGTATGGAAAATGCATAAGGGAAGAAATGAAGGCTACACTAAGTGAAATTTTTAAAAATCCACAAGGAAACAACCGTGAAGGGAAAGAAGCTGGGTTAAATCAATGAATTGGAACATAAAGAAGAAATAAACAGTCAATCAGTAAAGAATGAAGATACATGACTTCAAAAAAAAAAAGAGAGAGAGAGAATAAGAAGACTTTGGGAGATCTCCAAGTGCCAACATCCGAATCATAGGGGTGCCAGAAGGAGAAGAGGAAGAAAAAGAAACTGAAAAATTATTTGAAAATATAATGAAAGAAAACTTCCCTAATTTGGTGAAATAAATAAACATCCAAGTTTAGGAAGCACAAAGTCCCAAACAAGCTAGACTCTAAGAGAACCACTTCAAGACACATCATAATTAAAATACCAAAGGCTATAGATAAAGAGAGAATCTTAAAAGCAGCAAGAGAAAACCTGAAAGTTACCTACAAGGAGTTCCCATAAGACAATCAGCTGATTGCTCAAAAGAAACTTTGCAGGCAAGAAGGGACTGACAAGAAGTTTTCAAAGTAATGAAAAACAAGGACCTACAACCTAGATTACTCTATCCAGCAAAGTTATTTAGAATGGAGGGGCAGATAAACTGCTTCCCAGACATGGTAAAGCTAAAGAAGTTCATCACCACCAAGCCATTACAGTATTCCCTCACTTATTATGGGTATTACTTTCTAGACCCTCCCCCCCGCGATAGGTGAAAATCCACGAAGTAGGAACCTTACATTTATTTTAGTATTTATATATATGTTAAGGCTTTATAAACCCTTCCCACACACTTATAAACTGTTCCCAGTCCCTTATTAACCTTTCCCACTCCCTTATTAACTTTTCCACACTTTTATAAACACTACTTATGTTCTTAAACATATTCTGCACCCTTAAAACTACGTAACTTTAACAACATACGTATACAGTACCACAAAATCCCACGATATAGCAAAAAATCCACGATAAATAATTAAATAGAATATTTTTTAAAATCCCGCGATACAGTGAGGCCATGATAAGTGAACTGTGATATAGAGAGGGACTACTGTGTTATATGAAGTGTTAAAGAAACTTACTTTAAAAAAAAGATCAAAACTTTTAACTGTAAAATGACAAACTCACAACTATCAACAACTGAATCTAAAAAAACAAGAACAAAAACAAATTAAGCAAACAACTAGAACAGGAGCAGAATCATAGGTATGGAGATCACTTGGAGGATTGTTGGTGGATTGGGGGAAGGGTGAGAATGGGTGAAAAGGTACAGGGATTAAAAAGCATAATTAGTAAGTACAAAATAAAGGAATGTTAAGAATAGTAAAAGAAATGGAGAAGCCAAAGAATGTGTATGCACAACCCATGGACATGAACTAAGGAGGGTGGGATTGCTGGAGGGAAGTGGGGTTACCAGGCAGAGGGGGCAGAGGGAAAAAATTAGGACAACTGTAATAGCATAATCAATTAAATATTCTTAAAAAATGTTCTAGCAGGACCTCACAGTTGTCCTATACTACACTGAATAGAATTCATCATGTATTTGATTCCACTAGATATTGTACCAATAAACTGGAAAAATTCAGCCAAAACAGGAACAGAACAGAATGTAAAATTGAGTCATAAAAATTATTTTGTTCAACTTATTATTAAAGAACCTAGTAGCATGTCTGACATACAGTATTTGTTGAAAAATAAATATACAAATACACAAATAAATGGGTGAATGAATTGGTTAATCCATACATGAATTAAAAAATTTAATTGGAATGATTATACCTGTGTAAAACTATGAACTATTTACTGAGAATTTGAAAACTAAGTTATAATCTAATATTTTTAACCTTAAAAATATCAGCAAATCCACTAGAGGGTGGGTTTTCTTTTCCTATGTGTGAAATAATTTGCTGTGTAAAGCAGAACAGAACATTTTAGTATTATTTATTAAGTGAATATTCTACTCAAATAAGAATTTAAGCACAAATAAAAGGATAAAATACCAAAATTATACTAGTATTTACTAATAGTTCAGTAGACTATAATTTAGTCTTGGAGGATGTAAATTATTCTAATTTATACATTCTAATTTAAAAAGTATATTGTTACCCTTAACAACTGGGTTTTAGTTAGTAAGGGTTCAAGTATTCTTTGTAAGTGCATTAATATTTTGAACTTTATTTAACTATCATTATCTGTGTAGCTTTTGTCAACAAAAATTTGCTTCTTAATGTCTATGTTCTGTTTGGTAGGGTGTTAGGTAAAATTTTAAAATTTATTTACAACTTGAAAATGTAATGGTACCCCCCAAATTAGTTTTATAGTGGGAAGAAGTCCATGTCCTAAAATGAAATGTATATTTATGTCTATATAAACTAAGTGCTCTGGGATTCTTGAATGTAAAAATCTGAATTATTAGAGATACAGGGAGCTCCTTGATTCAAAAGCTATGATTATGGATTTATGCTAAACTTTCCACTGTCTTCCTGACCTTGGGTGGCCATTAAGGGCTTGAAGAATTTAATACTCTTAGTTTCTTCCCAGAGTGCACATTTTATGCAACAGAAAAGTCTATCTCTATATTTATGTGTATCTGAAGGAAAATTTTAGGGATTTATGTGGCTCTTTCTCATATTAATAATTAAAAGAACTCAATTTTAGAAGTCTCCAATGGTTTAAAATGTTTTTTATTTGAATAGAAATTATTAAAACACAGACTATTTCTAGATGCTCTATGTCACCATCCTTATTGCAGAACTTTTTATAACCCATATAAGTCCTTTTTGTTATAATTAATTTAACTCAGCAGACATATGGAAAGGATTGTCATCATTTTATTCACATGTTTGAAAGTCACTACTCATTTACTCCTTAATCTATTCAAGGTAAGTAATCACAACTTCTTGCTTGATGCATTAAAATAGAAAAGTGATTTAATAATATGCACTCTTCTCCAAATTTTCATAATTTCCCATCCTATTTAAAAGAAAGAATACAAATCTGGGCTGTTGTAAATAACACAGCTATGAATACAGGGGTGCATATATTCTTTTGAATTAGTGTTTTGGGATTCTTAAGATATAGCATAAACAAAATATTCAAAGGAAAAAATGAAAGAAAGAATACAAAATGGTACTTAACTTGTATGACTAGGAAAGAGAAAGAAGACAGTTGAGAAGTAAAACAAAGAAATATAAATTTACAAACCAGAAAAATGTCATCAAGTATAAGTTCCAACAATTAGCTGAATAATACGCTAAAAGAAACTTTGCTGCATTCCAGATAACAATAGCTCTTGCACATTCCTAACTTCATTGTATCCTTCTAAATTAGAAATTCTTAACGTTTTCATAGGTTTTCTTTAAGCTGAATATACATTTTATACTCTTATTTTAACTGCAAACACTGTGATTTTTCAACAACCAGTTCACTCACTTTAATATCCTACTCATAATAGGCTTATATATCAAAGTTAAGCAATATATGATTATAACTTATTCATTCATTTGGTAAAAATAGATTCTTTATCTGGGACTGAAGAAACATTAATGGAGGAGAGTGAAGAATTTGAGAGAGCATCTAAATTAACAGGACCTGTAAGTATATTCATTTACTTATATTTTATTCTCTAAAACTAATTTATTTCACTAACAGGAAAATCTAATAGAAATAGAAAGGAATAGGAAACAATATTTTTTAAGTTAAAGAATATTTTAAATGTATACTTAATGTTTTCCTCATAGTCATGCAGGTGCGTGTATCAGCATGTGGCCAGCTTGGTGACAGGTATACAGCAAGGTTATGCTGAACTCTTTCAGTAATTAGGAAAGATGTTTTGAAGGAGGTGGGAGAAATTCATTTGTTTGTGTACATGAATGTTCTGGAAGATCATGAGTTGCCCTCTTAAATTTCGATAAGTTTAACTATACCTATCTTGATAGAAAAACAAATGTTTTGCATATCCTGGAAGTTTACATATAACAAAAGCTAGGATTAAGATTTTCAACACAGAAGCCCTGGCCAGCGAGCTTATCTGGTTAGAGTGTTGTTCTGATAGGCCAAGGTTGTAGGTTCAATCCCTCATCAAGACATATACAAGAAACAACCAATGAATGCATAAATAAGTGGAATAACAGAGCAATGTTTCTTCCCCCTCCCTACACCAAATCAATAAATAAAAATTAAAAAAAATTTTAGTGCTATATAATGACAAAAGAATACATACAGAAATTCTAAGTATCAAGTTTATAAAAGATTCTGAGTTGTTATAAAAATGACTATGCAGTCTTGCATTATCCTAAACTTAATATTTAAACTAGGTTTATATACTACAATATTCTCTGTATTAGTTTGCTGGGACTGCCATAACAAATCACCACAGACTCGGTGGCTTAAACAACAGAAACTTATTGTCTCACAATTCCAGAGACACAAGTCTGAGATTCAAGTGTTAGCTGGCAGGTTTGGTTTTCTCTGAGGTCTCTGGGCTTGCAGATGGTCATCTCCACATTTTTATCCCTCTGACCATATCAGTGTCCCAATATCTTCTTCTTTTAAGACCATTAATCGTATTGGTTTAAGATGCATCCTAATGGTCTCATTTAATTTATTACCTCCTTAAAACCTTCTCTCCAAATACAGTTATATTCTGAAGAACTGGAGGTTAGGACATCAACATATGAATTTGTAGGGAAGGGACATAATTCAGCTCATAACTCTATGATGAGATTATAGTATTTGGAATATTACTTGGATCACGGGATTTGGTTAAGGGCACCACATTTTCCAATGAATTTCATAGTACAATTAATTTTAAAATTACTGATAAAATTAATGTATCTTGATTTATATATCACTTTCTCATTGAAGCTTTCCTGACCCTATTTAAAACTTTAAATTTCTTTTGTTTTCTATATAGTACTTATCACCTTCTAATATACTATGTAATATACTATGGTTTGTCTCCTCCCAGATATATAAGGTCTGTGAGGACAAGAATTATTGTGCATCTTTTCACTTTTGTATTCCTATAAAAATACCCACGCATAGTAGATACACAATATGTATGTATTGAATAAATGAAGTTATATCAATAATTTCTCATGAGATGAAAAATGTATTTTCTTTCACTATAAAATGGTAGAGCCTTAGAAATAGAAAGAACCATGGTGACCATCTAGTTCAGCCTTTCCTCTCTTACCTCACCATTTTGAGTTGCTTACCCACTTTGATCCCAGGTAGGGATATCCATTTTATACATAAGAAAGCAGAAAGTCAGAGAAGATTTAATAATAGGACCAAGGTCACAAAGCTAAAAGAGCAACAAGGTCAGGAGTAGAGCACTAGTCAATTTCCCTTCTACTACACATCCCTGATATTCCTGGTGTTTTCCTGTTTATTTTAGAAGGAGTTTATTCCTGTTTCTTAGAAATGTTCTTTTTTAAATTATATTTTATTTACTATGCTATTGTCCTGATTTCCCCCTTTCCCACCTCTCCACCTAGCACCCCCACTCCATCAGGACATCCCACACCATTTTTTATGTCCATGGGTCATGCATATAAGTTCTTTGCTAACTTAATTTCCTATACTGTACTTTACATCCCCATGGCTATTCTGTACCTACCTATTTGTTCTCCTTAATCCCCCTACACCCCGTTCCCTTCTATCAATCTTTAAAACACTCTCCTTATCCATGATGCTGTCTCTGTTCTTGTTTACTCTGTTTTTAGATTCAATTGTTGATAGATATGTATTTTTGCCATTGTATTGTTCATAGTTTTGATCTTTTTCTTAAAGAAGTCCCTTTAATATTTCATATAATAACAGTTTAGTGATGGTGAACTCCTTTAATTTTTTTCCTTGTCTAGGAAGTTCTTTATCTGCCCTTTGATTCTAAATGATAGCTTTGCTGGGTAGAGCATTATTGGCTATAGGTCCCTGCTTTTCATGACTTTGAATATTTCTTGCCAATCCCTTTCAGCCTACAAAGTTTCTTATGAGAAATCAGCTGACAGTCCTATAGTAAATCCCCTGTAAGTCACTAACTTTTCTCTTGCTGCTTTTAAGATTTTCTCTTTATCTTTAACCTTTGGCATTTTAATTATGATGCATCTTGGACTGGCCTCTTGGGTTCAACTTGTTTGGGAATCTCTGTGCTTCCTGCACTTGCCTGTCTATTTCCTTCACCAAATTAGGGAAGTTTTATTTGATTATTTTTCAAATAGATTTCCAATTTTTTGCTCTTTCTCTTCTCCTTCTGGCCCCCCAATGATGCAAATATTGAACCTTTTGAAGTTGTCCCAGAGGATGCTTATACTATCCTTATTTTTTTTGGATTCTTTTTTCTTCTTGTTGTTCTGATTGGTTGTTTTTTGATTCATTATGTTCTATATCATTGAATTTATTCTCAGCTTCATCCACTCTACTGTCATTTCCCTGTAAATTGTTCTTTATTTCAATTAGTGTGTTCTCATTTCTGGCTGGGTCTTTTTTATGCTATTGAGGTCCTCACTAATTTCCGTGAGCATCCTTATAATCAGTGTTATGAACTCTGTGTCTGATAGATTGCTTATCTCCATTTTGTTTAACTCTTTGTCTGGAGTTTTGATCTTTTCTTTCATTTGGCCCATGTTTCTTTGTCTCCTCATTTTAGCAGCCTCTCTGTGTTTGTTTCTATGTGTTAGGTAGAGCTTCTTTGACTCTGTGTCTTGGTATTGTGGCCTAATATAGTAGGTGTTTTCTATGATCCAGTGTCACAGCCTCCGCTTTCACCCACACTGGGTACTCAAGGTGTACCCTTTGTGTGGGCTGCTCTTGTAGTTGAGCCTTTGTTGCTGTTGGGTCAATGGGAGGGATTTACCAAGGCCAGTCATCTACAAGGGCTGTCTGTGATGACTGACCACCAACCTCTGCCCTTCATAGAGTATTAGCTGTGCAGGGGCAGGGTGATGGTGCTCTAACATGGTCTGTAGCTGTGCACTGGGTGTGCTGGCCCCGGGGTTTCCCAGGTGGTGCAGGCCAAGGTCAGCCCCCACTGGTGTTTTGCCCAGGGCACCCTACCTGACTTATAAAGCAATCCAAGATGGCATCTACTTGTGCTGGGCTTGGAGATTCCCAGGTGAAGCCAAGCTGTGAATCTAAGCTGACTGCTGCTAGTGCTGGGCCTTGAGCTCACTAATGCCAGCTGTTGTGTGTTTGATAGTGCTTAGGAAGTTGTGAAGCATGAGCCAAGACCAGTCATTCACATGGAAGAGCAGCTTATGTGGGCCTTTAAATTGGGTGGATTCTCCGGGGATTTCCAAGATGGGTCAAACAGTGTTAGCCAGTTTGATGGAGTCACAGATATGGCACCAGCTTTCCAACTTTGTGGGAGGAGAGTTTAGAAAAGGAAAAGGAAAAGGAAAAATGGTCTCTGCTTGCCTTGATGCCAGACACTTCAGTTTCTCCCTGTATACCACTGGTGCCTTTCAAGCTGCTACCCTGGTGCTAGAGCTCAGATGGAGTGAGTCTGAGTAGGTGGGTCCATGTGTGGGTTCTTTAAGTGGAACTCTTGGGGCTCCAGCAGTTTCTTACACCAACTCAATCCCTGCTGGGTTTTGCAGCCAGAAGTTGTGGGGACTTCTTGGTGCTGGAGCCCTGGGCTGGGGGTCCTGGTGTGGGTCTGAGACTCCTTGCTCCTGAGATATCCCTTCCTAGTTTTTATTCACCACACATTCCACATCTACACCCCTCCTACCAGTCTGGATGGATGTGGTTTTTTTAATTCCCTGGTTGTCATGTTCCTTTCAACTTGACTTCTTATGGTTCTGGGTGATGGTTGTTCTATATTTTAGTTGTAATTTTGATGTGGTTGTGCAAATAGGTGAGCCATGTGTGCCTATGCCACCTCTTGACCAGAGTTAGGCATTTTTTTATATTCCTCACAACCACTTGTAATCATTGTCTTAGTTCTATTCCTCGAGTAATAACCTGAGTCCAAGTCCTTCTTTCTCTTAACTGATATCCACATATTAGAAGCAGCTAGCATGCCCTTATTTGAGACTTTTCTTTTTTAATCAAAACACAATCTGTTCTTTTAACCAATTCTTGTATTGTGTAGTTTGAAAAGATTTCAGCACCTTTGATTCTTTCCCCGAACATATTTTTGTTTGCCAAGTCTCCTATAAAGTGGGGGTTGTGCCACAACCAATCCCAGGGTTCCAAATAATGTTTCCACATCAGAGACTATAATGAGGTATGTACTTGATGCAAATATTATCTTTAGAGTGTGACCTGGGGTTGTATTAATATTTTTTAAAGGAACTTTCTGAAATTTATAAACTTCAGTATGTCTTTATAATCTCATGATGATAAAAACATATCTTGGTTCAGGCTGTGATAATCTTTCATTCATTGCTTTTTGCAAATATTTCTTTTATCATCTATAAATTCCACCAAAGCCTCCACATCTCCCTCATATCTAAAAGGATAGACTTATATACATTTTTATAAGTCACTTTTTAAGTCCAGATATATTCTGTTCATAGAACTTGGCTTACTTAATCGTACCTAACAACCCGAACAGAGGAAAAAATAAATTAGCTTTTCTTGGTCAAATTTCTCTTGAATAATTATGAACTGGCTCATAAGATTTTTGCTTTCTTTTTATAGTTTTCATATAGTGCTCTTCTATGCATAAATTTGTTCTAAGTTAATTTTACTCATTTTCATTTATCAATGATTAGATTTTGAATTCTTGAAAATTCTATAATTTTATTTAATTGCAAAGTAACTATTTAATTCTTTTTAGAAAATATGTGGAATATAAACAATACATTTATAAATTAATATTAGGATCCTGGATGTAATATCTAGGTGGCAGCTGTTTTTATTACAAAGAAACCATGGATTTTTTAAAGTATGTCACATTGATGATATTTTACACAAAAAACACATCTTTATTGTTTCTTAGAATTGTATTTTTGGTAACTCAAGAAAAAAAAATTTTTCTTTATCTAAATAAAAATGGAGAATTGGGACAAAACAGAACTTTTTTCTTTATTACCATAGGAAATACAAAATATTTCCAAGGAAACTTGGGTTGTATGCTGCAAAAATATCAACATGTCACAAATGTTGAAAACCATTTAGAGTAATTTCTTTACATGCTGTCTCTATTTACTGACCTTCCATGTTGGGTATTGGATATTAATAAATGGGTAGCAACTTACAGTCACAATGGCGGCATAGGTAAACACAGCTCACCTCCTCACACAACCACAGTAAAATTATAACTAAACTACAAAACAGTTATCATGCAGAATCTCCAGGAAATCAAGCTGTATGGAAATCCAACAACCAAGAAATTAAAGAAGTCACATTCATCCAGATGTGTAGGAGATGCAGAGGTGCAGAGATTCAGTGTTGCAGAATGGGTGGTACAACACCCATGTGTGGCAGATAAAAATTGGGAGGAGTACCTCAAGAGCAAGGAATCCCAATCCCATACTTGACCACCCAGCCTAGGGTCCTAGTGCCAGGAAGATAAGTCCCCATAACTCCTAGCTGTAAAAACCAGTGGGGGTTCAGGCAGTGGAAGAAACTGTGGGATTCTCAGGAGTCTCTTCTTAAAGGGCCCAAAACAGACTTAGGACTTATGCAGACTTATGCCTGCAGGGCTCCAGCACTGGGGCAGCAGCTGAAAGGAAACCAATGGCATACAGGGAGAAACTGCAATGTCAGGCATCACAGTGAGTATCAGGAGACAGCTTCCTCCTGGACAACACTTCAGAAGCCAGGCAGCAGCATTGTCCTCTTTCTGAGCCCTCCTCCACACAGAGCCACAAAACAGTGACCATATTGGAGATTCCATCGACCTGGTTCACATGGATTATCCCACCCTGGCGATTATCTAAGGCTCCATCCCATCCAATTTACAGGTGCACTTTTCTACAAAAGGCCATGCCACTAAGACAGGGAGTCAAAACAGCTCTGCCTAATACATAAAACAAACACAGGGAGGCTGCCAAAATGAGAAGACAAAGAAAAGTGGCCCAAATGAAAGAACAGAACAAAACTCCAGAAAAAGAACTAAACTAAATGGAGATTAGCTATCTATCAGATGCAGAGTTCAAAACATGGGATTATTAAAATGATCAAGAAACTCATTGGGTACTTCAACAGCATAAAAAGGACCCAGGCAAAAATGAAGTTTACACTAAGTGAAATAAAGAAAAATTTACAGGGAACCAACAGTGGATGAAGCTGAGAATCAAATCAATGTTTTGGAACATAAGGAAGAAAAAAACATGCAATCAAGACAGCAAGAAGGAAGAAGAATCCAAAAAAGAAAAAAAAAAAAAAGGATAGGCTAACAAACCTCTGATACAACTTCAGACATACCAGCATTTGAATCATAGGGGTGCGAGGAGAAAAGAAAAAGCAAGAAACTGAAAACTTATTGTAAAAAGTTATCAGAGAAAACTTCCCTAATTTGGTGAAGGAAATAAACATGCAAATCCAAGAAGCACAGAGAGTCCCAAACAAGTTAGACCCAAGGAGGACCACACCAAGACACATCATAATTAAAATGTCAAAGGTTAAAGATAAAGAGGGAATCTTAAAAGCAGCAAGAGAAAAGAAGCTAGTTATCTACAAAGAAATTTCCATAAGGCTGTTAGCTAATTTCTCAAAAGAAACTTTGCAGGCTAGAAGGGACTGGCAAGATGTATTCAAAGTGTTGAAAAGCAAGGATTTACAACTGATATTACTCTATCCAGCAAGGCTATCATTTAAAATGGAAGGGCAGATAAAGTGCTTCCCAGACAAGGTAAAGCTAAAGGAGTTCATTATCACTAAGCCATTATTATATGAAATGTTAAAGGAACTTATTTAAGGAAAAGAAAACCAAAACTATGAACATTAAATGGCAATAAATTCTCAACTATCAACAATTAAATCTAAAAAACAAATTAAACTTACAAGCAGCACAGAAGCAGAATCATATATTTGGAGATCATTTGGAAGGTTATCAGTTGGGATGGGAAAGGGGGAAAATGGGGGAAAAGGTGCAAAGATTAAGAAATACAAATTGGTAGGTACAGAATAGACAGGGGGATATTAAGAACAGTGTAAGGAATGGAGTTACCAAAGAACTTATATGCATGACCCATGGACATTAACTAAGTGGGGGAGGAGTGCTGAAGAGAATGGGAGGTAGCAGGTGGACAGGGGGAAGGGGGAAAAATTGGGACAACTCTAATAGCATAATCAATAAAATATATTGAAAACATAATAATATGTGGGTAGCAGAATCTTGGAAATTTTTCCACCAGTGGTTCACCAGTGTTTAAATAACTTTGTGAATATTTTGTGCATATTTGAGTGAATTAAAGGCAACATTTAGACCTAGATTTTTATCATTTCCTTAATAAGCAAGTCATTCTTTTGGAATTTTTTTTTCTCCTCCTCCTGTGTTCTGGAATGTCTCTTAACATATCCACAACTGTGAAGATTAAAGCTGGAGTTGTGAGGTAAATCTATTTTTTAAAAATGAACCAACCATAAGAAAATCATAGGAAGGAAATACCAAGCAACAGATATTGATCGTATCATTTTAGTTTATAAATATAGTACATAGTTTTTCTAGATCAATGATCCATAAAGAGTTATAGAAATATTTTAATTACACAATTCCCATGGCATTCTTAATCTTAAAATTCTATATTGCTTTCTAGTAAATAAACATACAAGCATAATGGGAAAATGAAAAGATGACTAAGAAAGATGTTTGACGTTCAATATTTGACTTTTTTCTTTTTCACTTGTAAACATGCTATTTATTTTATTTATTGAGCACTGACCAACCCATAATACACTGACTCATTTAAGACTTTATGTAACTGGTCATCATTAGTTAAAGTAGAAGAAAAATTAGAAGAAGGAATCCTTTAGGGAAAGTTTTTCTAAAATGCCCAGAGTTACTAAGAGTTATTTTTAGTACATTTGCCTTCTAAAAAGCTTTGTCTACTTGAGGAGATATATACAGCTTATTAGAGTGATAGTACTAATAATGGTAATGAAACCACATATTCGTATTGCACTTTTTAATTGTTAAGCATTTTCACATACTTAATATCGATTTTCTCTGAATTTTGTAATGCCTATACCATATTTTAGGCTTGACAATATTTCTGTAAAGTCAGTAGTACTCTAAGTTGGCAGTGAGTATGCCAGGTCAAAGAAATGGGGAAGAACTAAAACTCTTATTTTCCAGTGCCCCAATTCTCTTTCATAGGACTTGTCAGAGTTCATACCATTATTAAGGCACTGGAGCCACTGTTAAATTGGACATGTGATATAGAAATGATAAAAAGGATGACAATATCAGTAGCTTATATCAAAGATAGAATTATTCATTAGATTAATTAGGTAGTGAAAAAGAAGTTTGAGGGACTGGATCAAAGGACAGGTAGATTTTTATGAGAGGAAGGTATCAATAAGCTTGGAGCATGAAATACTCATCTTGCTTGGGTCCTTCACAATTGGAGAAATCTAGGAAACAAGGCGGGCATGACAAGAAGAGGATCTTAAAACTAGAAGAGTACTTAGGAAAAAATTGAAAGGGGAAATAATACAAGTCTCAGAAAAATTTCCTGTGGCAAACTTGATCCAGAAGTCAGACTTCAGTGATTCCAGAATAATCTTAATATAAATGTTTACTTAGCTGAATTAGCAGTAAACTTTAACTATTTTTAAGTTTGATTAATATTGTACTTTGCTGATTAGTACGTAAACAAGACATTTTGTTTATTGATGTTCTATGGGCAAGTGGACGGCCTTTTTTTCCTTCACTTTTTGCAAATGCTTTACTTCCACTCATAAGTAGTAAGGTTTCAGACCTAATGGTCTCATGTTGGAATTTCCCACACATACCACATTTTTCCAATAGCTCATGAATATAAACTTTAAAAAGTACAAGGTTGGGTTAGATGTAAATATAATACTCATTTGATAACAACTATAATTTGAAGCCATGAAGATAAAGAAACACTGATGTGCATATCCAGTAATACATGCAACTGATGCACAAATCCAGAAAAGCATTTTTATAGGAAGGATATTGTTTCTAAATTAATTTCTTGTGACTGAAAAGAATTAGGTGAATTACCTTCTGTAAATTTTTTAAAATTTTATTCAGCCAGTAAAGTATATAGGTCAGCAAAGTTTCACCTGTATTTCTTTTTCCCTTTCACATTGTTCGTTTACAGTAAAGTGGAATTTTTATTTAAAAAAATCCTGGGTGCTCTTAGGACTTATGCTCAAAAAAGGAATTTCACTAAAAATATCTCTGATAGCTGAGACTTAAGGAAAATTTTGCAGTCTTCTGAAATCATATGGCTTTTCATAATATGCAGGTTGCACAATGCCTTTTATTTCTCTATTCCAGAAATATGCATACTACTTTTAAACCAAATAACATGTCCCCTTGGAGATTTATTCTTTTTATTTCATTTCTTCTTTCTCAGATCTTTATCTCTTCTAAGTCATGATGAAAAAGACCTATGCATTTAAAAGATATAAAATTACAAAATTATCACTGAGATGTAACAAGCATAAAAAGAATTGTACCCATAGATTTCCCATATAAAATCAGGTATGAACTTTAATGGATCTTTAGACTATTTCTTTAACTATGAATTTTGATAACCCTATTTTCTACCTTGTTTCTTACTAATATTGTTTCTCCCTACGCATAACTGTCCCCTTATAAAAATTTTGACTGTTTCATCATCCTTACATTTAAATGTTTCCAATAAAACATCTTTAATATTCTTTTTCATACCCAAGTATAATTCAATGGTAAGTAAATTGTTGCACGTATCTCAGAGGTTTTATAATTCTATGAAAATTGTCTTAAATAGCTGGTCAGTGGAAGCAATGTTGAATGAATAGGTTAATGAACAAGTTGTATTCCTCTTGCATTGTACATCCATTGTGAAAAAATAGACAAACAGCTAACATTTATGGAATTAAGACAAAACATATTTTAACTAACACTCTTGTGAAGTAAAGAAAAAATAAATTAATGTTTGTTATCATCTCATCAAATACAAGTAATAAATTATGATGAATTTTGTCTCTTAAAAGTAGTATTGACAAATTACTGTCAGCTAATTGCAATGATGAATTTTCTGCTAGAGAAGAGCAATTAGTATACATTTTGCTCAGCCCCAAAGATTTTTACCATTTCTTTTTCCTTCTATTATGTGGGACTTTGCTTAATAATATTGAATGTGCTTAATTGTTATTGGACCAAACTAAACATGATTTTCCAGGGCCTTATACTAATGAACAATTTTTACATATAATTATTAGACTTATATATTTCTATTTTTATTAATTGTTTTTGCTTTGTCATCTGCTGTATTTCATTGGAGGTGCTTATTTTTATATTGTTTTGTTAGTATTCACTTTGCATCAAAAATAATGACTTGTTTTATTTCATATTTGTGGTAATTTTTTGCTTTTTAACATTTTTTATAGTTTTTTTATTATACTTAAACTATAATTTTTTTATTTCTTTAATTCCTTTTAGATATAACTTCCCCCCAATATTTGATATTTACCTAAATGTTCTTTACAATTTCCCATTAAATTCTTTAATTAATTTTGAGCTTATTTTAATGGTTATTGTGGAGCTAACTTATGTTCTCAATAAAATTTACTACTGCTATTCATTTTTGAGAACTTATCCCTTTCATATTAGTTTGATTTTTTCCTTTTTACCCTAATTTACTAGGAATGATAATGTCACAACAAATATTTTTTTAGTATTAATTTTGCCAGATAGTTTACAAACATTATCCTTTAATCTCTGCCAAAAGGTCTTAATTATTATGCAATATATAGATGGGGAGACTAAGATTTAGGGAGATGTGATAAGTTGCCTTGGGTCCCTCAATTATTAAGGCAAGGAGCCAAAATTGCACTCAACCCAGGTGGCCCAAATCCAGGGTTTGCTCACTTAGCCACTTTTCCATCTAGAGAGTGGAGAGTCAGCCTCCCTTGGCTTGTGTAATATTTTGGTTTTAGTATTGTAGCTTTACATGTTTTAATACAAAGTAGATAGAGCCCCCTCTTATTCCTTTGCAAAATCAAAATTTAGTCATTATACCATAATCAGCTGTTCTTTATCACAGCTCTGAAACATAACCTCTTGTGTAATTTTTTTTTAACTATAGATTTAGAGTTTGTGCTTTTGAGAGGCCAATATATTATTTGCCAGAATACAGGAACCTACTCATCAGTTTCTGCACTTCATTTAGTTTCCTTATAGTAACGTTTACAGTTTCCAAAACAGAACTTCATATTCATATGAATCCTATAAATTAAAGACAGAATTAATATCTTAATTTCCAGTTATTTTGTTTAGTATGTAGGAGTATTTTGATTTAGAATTAACACAAGCTTTTTGGGAAAAAAGGGAAGCTGAGTAATTTGTAAGTAAGTATCTATAATGTCACAACTATAAAATATTATTTGTATTTCTTAAGAATCATGAATCAGTTGCCTTTATTTTATTTAAATCTGAATTTCTAGAACTTATCATTTCCCTCTTAAGTTTTATTGATGCTTTTTAATGTTTATTAAGAAAGTACTTGCATTCCAATAGTAAGAAAGCAAGCAAGTTTTAAAAGATAATTTCTGGAATGATTCTTTAATCAAAGAAGAATTATAAAAGGTATGTTGCCAAAAGGAAATAAATTTCAAATGAGGTGAAGAAAAAGTAATCAAGAATTGACAAATATCTTTACTTCAAGACCACAAAAGTTGAGAAATATTTATGTAGAGTCTGTCATTCTAGAATGAAGGGACAAAAATATCCCAGCCTGCAGAACAGGACAATAAAATGAGAGGTAACAGTGTTCAGACCTTTGATGTGCGAGTCATTTACTATACCAGAAATGCTGTTTCTTTACCCTTGTCTCATCCTGCGGTTTCACCACCTAAGACCATGTCAGTGATCATCTTAAGGGAAATCAATAATGCAGTGGTGTGTTTGTCTCACTAGATGCATTTCTGGTGGGTCAGGGAGTCCTGACTCTAATTTTGCTTGCAGTCTTTTCCACCCCACATCTTTTCTTTTCATCTCTTTCTCTGGGCAATCCCCCAACCAGCAGCAGAAACTTCTTCCTAAAGAATATCATCACTATTTCTCTCAGGCAACCGATCTAGGAATCCGGGGATCATCCTAGACTCCTCTGTCTGTCTCAGCCCTGGATCAGATATGTCACACTCACAGTTTTAACGTCTCTGCACTGCTCTGTTTGAACTTACTTGTTCCCATGACTGTCCAACCCAGGAATTCTCATCTGGTGGATTATGCAGAACAACCCCCTCTAGGGGGTCTGCTTCAGGTTCACCACTATAGATCTGGATGATAAAAAGGGGAAACTGGTTGGAATGGCTACCAATTCTAGACTATTCCCCTGGAGAGCAGCTACCCTTTGAAGTGCTTCGGCTTTACCTACATTAACTTATTTAAAATTATATAATGGCTCAGTGGATTGAGCGTCGGCCTGCGAGCTAAGTGTCGCTGGTTCGATCTTCCAGTCAGGGCACATCAGAGAAGGAAAACTCTGACTCCAAAAAACCTCCGCTGCCTTGCAGCATACCTCTTCAGGGGAAAGGCTAAGGGAGTAAACCCCGACAGAAAATCCGGAGCCGGAGTCCCTAAGGCGGTTTGACGTTGTAGTCAACACCGGCAACTCCTGCGGCGCACCTGAAGCCAAGCTGTATTGACTCCGTCTTTCCCTTGGACCCTTCAGCTGCGAAGAGAGGGGGTGGTCTGCTGCATGGGCAACAGCAGACCCTCCGTATTACCCTGCCCAGGCTCTGTAGCTTCAGCTTCACTGGAGAGGACACTCCAGCGTCATCGTAAGATGTCGATTCAACACGGGAGGAGACAGATACCGTGTCACTCCCGAGTCGGACTGCACAACCATTCTCGGCGGTGCAGATAGACTCTTAAGAAGCTACACCATCGTCTCTCGAGACGGACGGCTGCCGACGACGACGACTCTGTGAGATGCTTGCTTATCTCTACTTTTAGATGAAGAAACTAAGGCTTAGAGAAGGTCAGTAACTACAGCTAGTGGTAAAAGTGCAATTGGAAGTGCCATACACTGAATGTTTGAGTCCTCTCAAATTCATATGTTGAAACCTGTTCCTCCAGCCCCCAATGTAATGGTGTTTGGAGATGGGGTCTTTGGGAGATTGGGTCATTAAGATGAGGCTCTCATTAATGGGAATAGTACCCTTATAAAAGAGACCCCAGAGAGTTTCATTGCCCTTTCTGCAATGTGAAGACTCAACAAGAAGGTAGTTTTCAGTGAATCAGGAAGTGGGCCCTTACCAGACAGCACACAAGAGTCTGTAGGTACCTTGACCTTGGACTTAGCATCCCCCAATACTGTGAGAAATAAAGTTCTGTTTTTTATATGTCACCCAATCTATGGTATTTTATTAAAGCATTCTGAACAGATTAAGACATAACCAAGGTCTGTCATACTTCAAGGCCACAGTCACCCACTCTGTGGCACTGCTGAGGTTTTAGTTATTACTTTTCCACCTGATTTTAGAGGCCAAGGAGCAGGCACCTGTGCTTCAAGGAGTAATACTCAAGCCCGACTTCCCTTCAACCAAGGCAGCTCCAGTGTTATTTGTATTATACATAAGGTTTGGGTGTAAGAGTTGACTTGAAAATCAGAACTGTCTTGCTGTAAACAAGCTTTGAAAATTATTGTTTAGATTATTCAGAAACTTTTAGTAGTCTATTTTCTTATAGATCACTAACATTAATATGTAGCTCTTCACTCCTTTCTGTGTCATGTGAAGGTTTTGTCTTTTTTATTAAACAGCTTTAGGGTTTAAGGATTCAGAGAATTTTAAATCTATTTCTTTACAAAGAAATTTATATTAGAAATTTTGATTACCTTTAAGGCCCTGGAAAATCGTGTTTAGTTTGGTCCAATAACAATTAAGCACATTCAATATTATTAAGCAAAAGAATATTAAACATTTTCAAGACTGATACAATATATTTCTTATTCATTAAATTAATTATATATATATATATATATATGTCTGTTAAATTCAGTCCTTATAGTTTTTAAATATTTATTTATTTATTTATTTTTACTGTATTTTTTCATTGCCACTTATTCCCCTTACCCCATCTCCACACCCCATAATCACCACACTGTTGTCATGAGTCCTTTTTCCTTTTTGTTTGATCCCTCCACCTTCTAAACCCACCCCCCCAATAGCTGTCATCCTGCTCTCTATGACTCTGCCTCTATTTTGCTTGTTAGTTCAGTTTATTCTTTAGATCCCACATCTGAGTAAAATTATATGGTACTTGTCTTTCTCTGATTGGCTAGGGAAAAACAGAGGGGGAGAAAAACCTATGTGAGAGGGAAACATTGATCAGTTTCAATCAGTTGCCTTCCACATGTGCCCCAGCTGGGGACCAAGCCTACAGCCCAGGCATGTGCCTGGACCTGGAATCAAACTGGTGACTTTTCACTTTGCAGAATGACATCCAACGAACTGAGCCACACTGGTCAGGGTGAATCCTAATAGATTTAAATAAATATTTGACTGCATCTTTGAATTTACTCCTCAACTTAAAAGAGGGAAAAGAAATAAAACCTCATAAATGCAAAAAGTCATAAATATATGAAAATCGTCAGAATTTCATGAAGAAATGTTTTATATTTGGGGACTGCTCTTAGCCAATCTCTTCACTTTCACTCTTAATCGATGTTACATGTTTAACTCTATTACTTCTAATCCTAATATGTAACACACCAAATTTTTACTTTCTTTTTTTGTAAGACTGCTTAATTCTTTGAGTTCTGTCCTGGGAGGCTAATTCTACAGAATGAAGTTACTTCATAACCCTCAATTCAGCAACACCTCTGTAACATTTAGGAAAACCTCTTTATCCCCTCTTGACTTTTTTTTTCCTGCTAGAAATGTTCTCTATTTCTTAGACTAGTGACTTTTTCATATGCTGTTGACATAAAAGGAAAGCAAAGAAACTAAGTCATCTTTTGTATATTGGAAATTCAAATGTAACATACTCATTTTATCTGTGGTTTTTCAGTTTTTGCTCAGCTATGATGTGCAAATGTCAAATAAATAGCTGACTCTTGATGTGTTTTCACAGTCAGTAAAAGAGACTGAAACAAGGCAAACTTTGTCTTTATACATCTCTGTGGCTGGGTTTTAAAATCAATGACTAATACTTATGTGTATATTTCAGTTCATAAAATTGTTTTATATTATTACAACAATCCTCTAAGTATTGTTGTTATTCTCATTTTAAAGATGTGAAAAGAAGCTCTGAGAGAATAAGTTGTCACAAATCCCATAGAAGTAGAATTTCTTTTGGTTCATTCTGAATATTCTTTAAAATTTTAGCAAATACATGGCAGTGTAACTGGCAGAATCATCAACCCAATTATTATAACTATTTTTGATGTGAGATCACATATTTCCATGCTAAGGATATAATACTATAATAAAGTAGAAAATAGAATTACTATCATAATGAATCATATCCATCTCAAGATACCAAGGTCTGCCCGGAAAAACCCAGCCATTGTTAAGATAACAACATTTTGCACGACATCAATGTAATCTGGCAGCCAAGGAGAGAGGACTAGAATACACATGTGTGGACAATGACAGCTTCACTGTACTAGTCAGTGGTGGCAATAGGTGCCATTGAGTGAGCTGTGTGGCCATTGCATTCAAAATGACCTAGTAGAGCAATGACTCTGCATCAAATTTTGCACTAAGCTTAAACATTCCTCCATGGAAATAATTTGAATGATTCAGAAATCTTTTGCGGATGATGCAATGAGCACAGTGCCAATAAAAGTGTGGCACAAACACTTCAGAGATGGCCGAAAATCTGTTGAAAGTGATCCACATGCTGGAAGGCCTGAAATAAGCAGAACACCTGAGACTGTTGAACATATATAAGCTGCAATCAACAAAGATCAGAGAACTGTGTGGGGTCCCAAGGTGCTTTCCTTTGTACAATGTTTCTTATATCTTCTATCTTCTTCAAGAAATGTCTCTACTTTTCATATTACCTGGCTGGATACCTTATGGACAGACCTCATATGTAGCACCTAGCACAGTGCCAAGAGGAGGAGATGCTCAATTAATGCTTCTAAATTGAACTGAAGGAGAAAAAAAATCACTTTGAGAATATTTGGGTGTTCTTTTATTTATTTTCCCAAAGGCTGTTGTCCTAAACACATTATAATACTTTTCACTGTACTGGAAGCTGTAGCTTATCTGTCTTGGGTACCTCCCAGTTCTCGGGAGCCTCTTGCTTAGGCTGAGGATTATAGGATGATGTGGGTCTGAATGATTTTTATTTTGTGGCCTATACTCGCTTTCAAATTTCTCTTTTTATCTCATTAAATAACATTACCTCCTAACCAGATGTTTGAGCATGATGTGATATTATTATCATTGTGGCTATTATGTCAGTATAAAGATAAGTAATGGAATTGTGCTCAGGTTGGCACTGAAAACCAAGAGGTCCCAGTACCTCTAAGACCTGCCCTTTCCTCTAAAACAGGCTTGGAAAGCACTCCCTAGGGCAGAATACCCTGGAAACTACCTTATTTTGAAATCTTATAAAAGATAAAATGCTCCATGTCTTCAAGCTCTTTACTTATTGCTGTCTGCTTTTCTTGTCCTTAGTGGAAACCTAATACTTCCCCAGACATTTCTTTATCACGTGTGCTTTTATGCAAATACTGATTATTTTTTCATACCAGTTATAAGAAGCAATATTATGTTTATCCTAGTTTTCTTCTGCAACTTTCTGACCATTCATTTTCAACTCTAAATATAAATTCTTCTCCTTCTGAGGTTCATATTAAATGACACAATGTCAATTTCTTGCTCACATTCCTCAGTTATCGAGGGCTTCTACACTTGGTACATGCTATCTTCAAAACATGTTTTTATTCTATTCTTCAAAACTTCTGTCTAATATCTGACCCCTATATATGCTCCCTGGACCTATCAGACCAAGTTCAGTTCTGTCTCTAGACCCAAACTCCAGTCTATCAATTTTTACTGATAATACCCTCCTTTTAGTTTTCTCACTCCCTTAGTCCCACTGCTTCCCTTCTTTAACTTCTCTACGATAAAATCCAGGCTCTAGCACTGCCTCCTGTGGCTTCCCTGTCTGGCTGAGACCTCAGTGGTGCAGCACATCAATGCCTTGCTGATTTAGTCATCCTAGTTTTCAACACCTAAGCAGAGAAAAAAAAATCACAGAGTTGTGGAAACTGTTGCAATGCAGTGGTAATACCCTCTGATTTTATTTCTCAATTCACCGTGGCAGTCTATTCATCTGTCCTAAATCAGCTTCTAATCTCATTTTTTATATCAGCTATCCAAAGCTATTTCTGGTTCCCTACTTCTCTGGACAAAACCAAACAAATAAAGAAAACATGTGTCCATCAAGTGTGAAGTCTCTCAATATCCCATAAACCTATGCCCATGTGTATCAGTAGCTCCTCTCCTTTATGTTTCATCCAGTCTCAGAAGACGAGGTTTAAATTATCTTTTGTCAAGACTGCTCTTGAGAATATCTTTTCTTTTCTTTATCTCTCTCTGTTTCTTTGTTTCTTTCTTTCACATCTCTCTTTTTCTGCTGTGTGTTCAACCCATTTTTTTCCTAATTTCCTGCAGGCTATGGGCATTCTCAAAATCTCCCAATAGAAACCAAATACATTAATTATTTTATATTTCACCACTAGTGAAAAATCCCCTGTCTCTCTCATGTCTTTTACATCAAAGTCCTGGAGAGATTCAACTTCCTTCACACTGATTATTTAACCCACTGCAAAAGTGAATATTTATTTCTTTATTTGCAAATCTAATGAAATACCATTGGCCTTCAATTTATTTAATCTTTCGGTGAAAATTGGTACAGTTAACTACATCTTTTTTATTCTTGAAGCTCCCACTTCTTTTGTTTTCTAAGACACCATTCTCTTCTGATTATCTAGCTTTCTGAAGACCTATCTTTGTCCTCTTTGCTAGGTATTTTCCTCTGTCTCACTCTAAAATTTTGGTGCTCACCAATAATACTTCTTGTCTCTCTCTCTTCTCATCTTGCAAACAAATTCTCTCTCAGTAATGTCATTCACACCCATGATTTCTACTGGGTTGAAGTCCAGTTCTCTCTCCTGGATCTCGCCCTGAGGGTCAGAATTATACACACGGAACCAAACCAAACCAAAGCAAAACACAGGCACTACCACAAAGAAGAAAGCAAGAACACAGAACCAATTCACTGGATGCTTTATTGGCATTTCAGTCTTAAAACATCAAAGGTGACATTCTTAAACTTACCTTGGTTTTGCCTTAACTTAAAATTCTAACCATCACTCATTCCAGCAATTTAAAAATTATCTTTATGCCTGCAATCTTGTGATCTCAATCTACGTACACAAAACTAATAAGATTTTTCAAAAATAAATACCTGATCATGTTACTGTTTCTAGTAGGATAACATTCTAATTAGCTGCTGGTTTGACATACTGGATACATGATTCTCAATTATCTAGCTCAGTTATCTCTCTATCTTCTATTTTACCCCTCTAGCCATTATAAATGGCTTGCCATCTTAAGAATCACAAATATTAGTTTCAAGCTTTCATACTTAGATACTCTATATTCCTACCTAATGGGAAACTCTATTAGACTCTTTTTCACTTCTTGAATCACCAGGAAACCCCTGTCTACTAGTTTTAAGCCCTCCAGATCCTTTCCCGACTTCCTGTGCAGTTAGTTCTTTTTGTGTCCAAATTGCTGCTGAATTCTGTGCCCGTCTCAATCTCATGTGCGATCCTTTTAAGGAATTTTGTTATTAACCCATCTATATCAGTCTATTAGAGTCTAAACCCCTGAGGTTAGAAACTGGTCTTATTTATTTTTATCCCATGGCATCATTCTACTGAGAAAGGAATGAATGAATGAATGAATGATGCAACTATGGACCTCTGGAAGTAAAAATGTGTTATTTTCTGTTTGCCGCTGCTGCGATGCATTGCACCATTTCACATTGTGGTTGCTCTCTGACTTTTGTATCTAAGAACAGACAAATTCGATAGGATAGACATTCAGGCACAACTGGAAAGGAACCAACAATTCTATAGTACCCAGCATAGCTGCAGAAACTCTGTCCTTCAGGGTTTTTTTTTTTAATTAACATTAATCAATCAATAATTGTCTAATTACTATTCCAGGTGCTGTAGAGAGCACAAAGAAATATTGAGTATAATTCCTATTCTCAAAATATATCATCTAGTCATAGGAATTTAAGAATTTACTAGAAATGAGTTGGATTAAAATTCAGTGTAGAAAAATAATGTAAATTGTAATAAGAACTTCATGAACTGATTTCTTTCAATGTTCCAATAGTGGTGCTAAGTGTTCTCATATGTGATATATAATTTTAGCAACAAATCAATGACACATTATCTGTTTTGTTAATGAGTAAATTAACCAAAGGTTAATTAGACTGGCTCAAACCCAGGTACCTAGTTTTCTAGCTCTCTATTGCCCAAAACTATCTATATCTAAGGGTAAAAATGAAGGGTTAAGACAAATATTACTGCAGAACACTAAAGCAGGCTTAAAAACATAATAATTCCTAAAGGAAGGTTTTCTGTGTGCTCTGAGAGGGATAAAACATACTAGATGATAAAGACACATGAGGAACTTGAGAAGAAGTGGTTCTATTGCAAGGGCCATAGAAGCCTGTAGTATTGTAGCAGATGCTTTTTTATTAGTTGTAGAAATAATGATAGATTGTGGATCCTGAATGCTAGGTTGAGGGTATTATAGATGTCTGGACACCTCTGACTTTGTTCTATTAATTTTGGAATGTTTGAAGGAATATCGTGGTGGTTACCTGATATGGTTAAAACTGAGTGGAGGACAATTATAGAGATGAAAAAAAAAATCCAGTTAGAAGTTCTTGCAATTCTTGAGTATTATAATGAATTTCTGAACTCAGACCAACAAAGGATAGCAAGGAGGAATAGCACAGCTTTTTATGTAGCATTTTCCCTTATGTGACTGCTTTTACTCTACTGAGGTATAATTTACGTATCATAAAATTCACCCGCTTCAAGTATATAATTTAATAAGTATTTTTAAAATGTCATGAGTTGTGCAACCATCATCATAATCCAGTTTTAGGACATTATCATCACCCCAATAAGATTCATCTTGCCCCATTTACAGTTAATCTCCATTTCCGCTCCCTGTCCTGAGCAATCACTAATCTGCATTCTGTCTCTATAGATTTGCCTGTTCTGGACATTTCATATAAATGGAATCATACAGCATGTGGTCTTTTGTGTTTGGCCTCTTTCACTTGACATAATGGTTTGGAGGTTCATTCATATTGTAATATGTTTACTAGCTCATTCTATTTTATTGATTAATCATAGTATTCCATTGCTAGATACACCGCATTTTGTTTATTAGTTCATGCGTTAATGGACACTTGGGTTATTTCCAGCACTGGACCATTATGAATAATGCTGCTATAAAGATTCACATTCAAATCTTTCTGTGGATATATGTTTTCATTTCCTGTGGGACATTCCTAGTAGTAAAATTTTTAGGTTGTATGGTAAGTTTATATTTAACTTTTCAAATTTCTCCTTTGCAATTTTTAAGGGTACAAAATTAAAGATGCGAAACACAGGATTACCATATGGCCCAGCAATTCTACTCATAGGTATAGATCCAAAATAATTGAAAACAGGTGCTAAGAAGAAGCCAAAAAGTGGAAGCAACCCAATGTTCATCAACTAATGAATGGAAAAACACGATGGAATATTATCCAGTGACTTAAAAAGTGAAATTCTGATACATGCTACAATATGGAAGAACATTGAAAATATTATGCAAAGTGAAAGAAGCCAGATGCAAAAGGTCACAAATTGTATGATTTAATTTATATTAAATTTCCAGAACAGGCAAATTCACAGAAACAGAAAGCAGATTAGGGGTTGCCAGAGGCTGAGATAAAGGGAGAATGGGGAGTCATTGCTTAATGGGTTTGGGGTTTTCTTTTAGAAAGATGAAAATTTTCTGTAATGACATAGTGAAGATGGTTGCACAACATTGTGAAAATACTTAATGTCATTGACTTGTACCCTTTAAAATGATTAAAATAATAAACACTATATGTATTTACCACAATAAAAAGTTAAAGCTCTGTGTGATCCACAGACTGAAAATTCTAAAATCCACAAGAATAGAGCAGATTGTTTTGCTGTGGAACTCTGCTCCGGGAAAGTCAGAATGGTCAGGGAAATTATCTTTTCACAGGATCAATTAATCATCCTCATTATCATCATAGCTCACTAATTCAGTGTCTACTATGTTCGCACATCAGTCTAAAGGATTTACAGACACTATTTCTAATTTTCATTATTATCCAATGGGGCAGATATCACCTCTAATTTTCAAGATTATATAGAACCTCTAAGAAGTTAATATGACTGTCAAAGCAGAATTAATAAATGTTGAAACTCAGAGTTAAGTGACATTCTCTTTTACTCTAAGGCCTATGTATTCTATACTATATTTTGTTGTTGGAAATTTGTTTGCTGGTGTACAAGTTAGAAGGCACCATGCACAAAAGAATAGTAATACAAAGCATTATTATTGGAGAAGGCAGAAGAACCTGGGAAGGGACCCTATGATTGGAAACTTAAGCATTTTAGGAAATTCATATTGTCTTTAATGCTAGTGGGCCCTGGGGTAAGCTGGAACAAGGACCATAATTTATCCCATATCATAACATGACAGTTCCTAGTTCAGTATTTGCTTACTATAAGCTGATTTTAAATATTCTGGCTACCTTCCAGGAAGAACACAAGGCTTGTAATTTCAATTACATGGCATTTCAAGTAGAATCATGTCCTAATATTGGATAGAGGTATTAGAGTTGACTGCCAGGACAGCAACAAGTTTCAGAAAAGGATTATTATTTTTAGATCACTGTAAGCATCAAGTGGACCAGCTTACCCCTGTGCTTGAAAGCATTGCAAAGGCTAAAGGACTTAATACTTGCTGAGCCTTAATAGAAAAATGTAGGTTATATGAAATGGTTGTAGTCAGGGTCTCAATAGAACGTTAAAATGTTGGCACTCCACATTGTATTGAGTGGTTAGGGACTTGAATTAAAACCAGCCTCCTAAACTGTGGGTTACGATTCATTTGACATAAAGATTTACCAAAAGTTGTCAGAAAATATATGACATTACTTTGTAAAATACTCGACTACATAAAAGAAACAAACAAAAATACATTTCCAAGCTTGAATAGATGGACTATATGGGTTAGAAAAGATATATGAATTACTTTATTATGACATTGCTTTCTTAAATTATTAGTAAAACTTCTGTTGGATTGACATTTTAAAAACATTCATATCAGTGAGTTTTTAAAAAGTTAATTATATTACAAACAATTTCTCAAAATCTCTTGTATAAATTCAGATATATACCCACAATTTCATGAACTTCCTTCAGATGACAAGATAAAAGGGTTAAGGTTCTTCATGTTTCAATTTAATTGCAGTCCCAGCTTCACGGCCTCAAAGTATATGGGGGACCCTAACAGCAACTCTATTCTCAATCATCTAGGTTGAGGTCTTCCAACATTTCCTCAACTTCTCCAAGTTAAAGGAAACTAAGAGCTCAAGATGAAACACATATCATTGTTACTTTTGTTAGAGAGCCCTTCCCTATTGAAAGTGATCAAAATTTGGTCCCTTTTACCTTCCACAGATTATTTGTGTTGATATCTCATGAAATTGAATTTCTATCCCTTTGAATTCTATGAACCCAAAACTCCTTGAAATCTTTATAACTATTTCTCCGGCAACTATTACAACTGTAAGTTTCTTCCTTATTGTCGGAAGTATCATTTTAAGGGGTGTGCAGGAGCTGGCTCACCATGGCTCCCCAGTGCTTGGAGGGCCACCTTTTCCCAACTCCATTTTCAATGACATCAGATTGCTATCCTGAAATCAGCTCTGGGAAAAAAATTGCACCACAGAAATCAGTAACTGTTGCCTAATAAGAGCTTTGATTTTTCCCCTTGATGAACTGGTTGTTAAACTTTTACCAGCACATGACTGATATTAAGAACCCTGGTGAGAAATATAGAGAACGATGCTATAAAAACTGACAGGTCAGGGGGCTATCACTGACAAAGCTTATTTTGACTACAAAGCTATATCTCCGGGGCCTGCCTCCCAGGCACTTGTATCCTCATCAGCACTCCCACAGAGTTGTGTATATAATGTGTGATTAGGATTTTTGTAACTTAATTGAAGTGGAAAATTTTTCTCCCATCCTTACACAAATATCAGTGAGATGTCATGCTGTATGGATCAGAGACAGACTTGTTGAGTTAGAAAATCTTTCCTAATTTTAACATTATGTGGTATGTTTAGATCAACATTTCTCTTTAGGTAGCTCTTGAATTGTGGTTTGTTTGGTTTTTGAATATGGGGAAACTCCTCATAAATTTGTAGGTAGTTCTTTTTCAGAATAGTATGGATCTAATTTTCTACCAATCCACCAGTGAATGTTGAATTTTTAAAATGATAGTATCTTGTGAAGCTCTGTACTGCTGCACATTATTCTGTTTTTGAAGGAATGCTTAAAAGAAAATGACAAATAGCATATGTTATGGTCATAGCTCTGGAATATTGAAAACACATTCTGTTACATAGAGCAAATGATCACTATTTTGGAAAAAATGAGCACCCTTGGATCATGTAGATGTGCTTGTGAACACTGAATATGAAATATAATACACTATTAGAGCATGGACACTGTTTGCTATCAACTGAAATTTATTTATTAAGTTATTAATATGACCTCTCCCACCACACTCATTGCATAAAACCTCATAGAAGAAAATTAGGAAGTAAAATAGTGTTAGCCCTAACGACATTTTTGGCTCTCTTAGGAAGATTATCCAAATACACCAAGATGAAAACCATTAAGTAAACTGTATGATAACAGAATGTATATATATAATGTCACTTTAGAGTTAGGAAAGCTTTCCTTAGGTTGGATGAGTTAGATAAGATTGCAAGGGAGAATTGAACTTGATCTTTATGCCAAGAAGTCATTTTTGATCCTTTGTTTTACTACTTCACATAGTATGTCTTTCTATCTCTGCAAAGTAAACATAAAGAACATAGGAAACTAAAAGTCTCAGGTACATTTTAGATGACCAACATTAGAAATTTGAGGATGTATTTTACATGGGACTCAAGTGGGCCCTGTCCTACAAATTATAATTTCAAAAACTTTTTTAAAAAGAAAAGTTGTTTTTTCACATGGTAAAGAGGATTCTGATGTGTGAATAACATGCTCCATATTGTTGAAATTGACTAGTAGCTTTGATCTGTCATGCATGGCCCCTATGTGACATTTCTTGGTGTGTGTTCTGTTTCCTCATTCTGTGCAGGTTCCCATTTCTGTGGTTGATGGCTTCCACTTGGTTTACTATGTTCTTTCAAGCAATTCTGTGCATGTATTAACTAAAAAAAAATCACTTAAAAAATGCCAGGAGTAATTTGGTTAAACAAACTGATTACAAAATACACAGCTACAGGGATCATATAATGCTATGAGAAAAACAAACTAATAACTCATAATGTAAACTAATAACACATGCTGTTGACCTTAGAAATGGAAAATTATATCTTGAAAGTGTTACTTTTACATTTCTTTTTCTAAACCTATTTTAAATTGTTACCTTAGTTCAAAGTGGGGAAAAGAAGCCAAAACCTGCTACCAAGAGTGGAGTTGACAAGTATGTTCTTTCATGATTACTTGTATTGAGGTGTAAAATTCCTTTTCTATGTAAACAAGGCTTTTAAGAATCTGGAAAGGAATGTTAAACAACAGGTGAAGGTTGAAACCTTGAGGCCAAAAAGACATTAAGGAAACTTAACCCACCCAAATTACCTTGGGATATGAATCAATCTAGAGTTTGGGTAAGAATACCTATGGCTCTCCTGGTCACAGTGAATTAATGTCTGTATTATTTGCATGGAGAACATAGGAGGTTTTTAAGAAGACAGAAAAGCAAGACAACTCTGAGTCTCTACTTTTCAAATTCTACTTTTCAAACTTTTAAGGACATATAAATGTCAGTCTGCCAGTCATGGAAAAAGCAAACTTAGAAATGTTTACAAAAAATGCCTACTGTTACATGAAAGCTGAAGTAGTCCAGATTTCTCAGGGCAACTAATATATTTATGAGTACACACATACACACACACACACACATGTGTATATATTCGTATATATGTGTATGTATACATGTCTGGATACCTTTTGGAAATGTAATATGAAAAGGAGAGACATTTATTGAAGAAGATACAAGATATAAGAAACACTGTACATAGGACAACGAGTAGGCACCTTGGAACCTCACACAGTTCTCCCAGTTGCCATAAGCTGCCCTATTCTTTTATTCTGAATCTTATTGACGGTCTAAGATCTCTTCCTTTTCAAAGGTGATTTGATTTTTGAGAAAAACCAGAAGTTTCAGGGCACCAAACCTGGGCCATAGAAGGCTGAGTCACCTGGGCGACTTGATGTTTCACCAAAAAACTCTGCATGAGACGTGATGCATGAGTGAACATGTTGAAGCTGCCAGCCACCAGTTGGCCTTAGCTGTGGCCTTCAGAATCATTCAAATAGCTTCCATGGAAAAATGTTCAAGCTTAACGCAAAATTTGATACAGATTTATTGCTGTACTTACTCAGCCATTTTGAATGTGACGGCCACACAGTATATATACTCATTCTACGGTGTCTACCGCCCCCACTGACTAGTACAGTGAAGTCATTTTTCACACATGCTCACTCTTTTTTGGATGCCAGGTTACATCGAAGTCATGCAAACCATTCTCATTATATTAACAATGGCTAGACTTTTTCCAGACAGACCTCATATTATTCTGATGAAATGGTGCATGCTATGCCATTATAAATATTCACATCATTTTAAATGTCTCTATTCCAACTTATAGTAAATATTTTTCACTAAGCATGTAGATAGGCTATTTCTAGAAGATAACTGGATTACTCAGGGTAACTGGCTTCAAAATAGAGCCCAAGTTCAACCCTGGGAAAACTGTCATGATTTCACTGTCAAGGGAAATTTGTATCCCTGATGTGTGAGGTCTTCTGTTAAGAGTCTTCCAGACACTGGAAATACTGAATCTACTGTAACTCTCTATGGACTCCAACAGAAGAAACTGGTATAAAGATGTTGTCAGTAATAACAGTAATAGAATAATACACCATCATTATAATGAAAGTTGCCTTTACATATTGAAAATGTATTATTTGCTAGTGCCTATGCTGTGACTATGCTTTACAGGTGTTACCTTGTTAATTCTTTATATACAATAGATGTTATTAAGCCAGTTTCACAGCCAGTTTAGAAACTGTTGTCAGGAGGCTCAGTAATCTCTCCAGATAACACTCGTAGGGAATGGCAGAGCCAGCTTTCACATCATTTCCCATGGCTCCATAGCTCGTCCTCTTAATTCTAGAAAACTGCTGCCTCTCTTTAGAAACCCAACCACCCACAATTGCCCAAGCCACCCAAGCAAAATTATATCCTCGGCATTGTATAAAGTCCGTGCATGCACAAGTGCATTTGTGACTAAAAACGAAGAGTGACTGTCCTCAGCGTTAGACAGTGCATGAGAGAGCTGCCAGCAGCCCTGCACTCTCCATTAGCCCGTTGATGTCCCCTGCGTCGAGTACAGTGCCCTGGCGCAGTGTGTGTGCTTGACTGAAGATGTGAGGCATGCCGACATTTGAGGCCTGTGAGAGTTATAAATACCCTGGTGCTATAGCCACTTATACAGAATTGATTCAATTAGGAACTAATTTATCCTGTTTTGAAAAGCATAAGTCTACTAAATTTCTGGTCTACAATTCTTGATAAATGCAGAAAGTGCGCTGTTAGTTTTCTTCTTAAAAATTATAATTAACATTGTCTCATTCATTATCATTTGTATATCATTGATATATATATATATATATATATGTATATATATATATATATATATATATATATATTCCCAAATATTTGCTAAGCACCTATGCTGGGTATTCTACCAAATGTAAGTGTGTGGTGTATGGTGGGGGGGGTGAGTGAGGGGACATTTTCCTGTTCAGTTGAGTCTTTAAGGATAAAGAGGCATTGCCTATGCTTGATGAAAAAGAATGTTGTAAAGTACAAAAATTTAAATAACATCTCAGTTAAATACCCTGCATTTTTTTTTTTTTTGCAGGGAGAGGAGTTTTGTTTTTTTATGTTCATCAATGTGTTAATTGGAAGGTTATTAAGGAATGTTAATTTAAACAGGGCTAATATGGGAATAAATCTGCATGCCACAACACTCCAGAAATTCTCTCTGTAAATAAATATTCTGATGTAAATCTTGAATAACTTAAATGGTGTTGATTGATATGATTTTGAACAGGACTAGCATGTGTCTCTGAGAAAATCTGGAGTCTTCACATGTGGATATTTTTTCCTATAGATGAAAGAGAACCCTTATTTAGTTAAACACAGTTGACAGAGGTTTCATAGATGATTTACACATAGGGTGATCAGATGCGTACCAAGTTCACTGTTCATGAACTGAAACAATTCCTCTTCCATAACATTAAAAAAAGGGTGTCTTAGCAGTGCATTTGCATTTCATAGTCAAAATCATAGTTAGAGTGGAAATAAACTTGATTTAATTTTAAAGTCTTGCTGTGCAACTGATAAAAGACAAAACTTTTTCATTATTGATTTATGATCTATTTTTGCATTTTTCTTGCAATCAAGATCCTTCAAGCCAACCTTTAAAATGAAGATTAAACCTTGTAGTATCAATAGGGAAGTTCCGTAACTTCTGAGTTCCTGCTATGGGGGTAACGGGGCAGAGATGTTTGTTAACCCCTCATTTGAACAAATTTGCAAGGTTAAAAATAAAAACGTTGCCTGCATTGAATATTTTACTGAGTCTGTGTGGGTTTTTTGCCCCCCAAATTTTCAGTTTAGGCCAAGCCAAATTTTATGTCTGTTCTGAGAAGTAAAGGCAATAAATAATGGATAGAAATTGAACACTGGAGTTCTACAAACCCAAGGTCAAATCCAGCTTTAGTGGTTCTTAGCTGTAAGATACTGAGCAATTAATATGGTTTCTCTGAACTTAGTATCTTTACTCATAAGACCATCTTTTACAGTTGCAAGAAAGATGAAACAAGATCATGTATATGTTAAGTGCTAAAAATGGTAGCTATTGAGCTTGTTCACATTTACTCCAGGTTGTCCTTGGTTCTTGGAATGAAATAGTTCAACAGAATGCCATTCAATCAGTCAGCAGATATTTGCAGCATGCCTCCTGGATGCCAAGCACTAGCACTATGAGCCTTAGGAACACAATCATGAGAGGCTCAGCCATCATCCCTCAGGGGCTTCCAGTTTGTGGAGGCTGTAAAGTGGTGCACTGTGGCTGGCCTGGGATGCGCCCTGTGATGTCTGGAGGGAGTCACAAAGGCAAGGCTGCTTGTTTTTCATTTCTGTTTTTAAATTCTCTCATATGCAGAGAATAAAAATAACTCGACCCCCTCCCCCCCGCCCCACATGGATTTCATTCTTCTTGTTGTTGTTGTTGTTTATTTTTTCTTTTTGCTCAGTGGTCTCTGCTAACCTCACTCCTTGTATTTCCAAATTTCCAACTAACCTAGACTCAGGAGGGTAAAGTTGACTCTTTTATAAAGTTGAATTCAAGCCATATTTCTTGGTGAGCAGTTGGTTGAATTGGATGGGACTCTCAGGTGAGACTATCCTCTCTGGAAGCAAAGTGACACATGAACATATTTACATTAGTTCTGAGAAATCGGGGAGTATAGCATCATTACTAAAAACTATGTATCTGTCTTTAACTGAGACTTTTCAAAGCTTGCTAACTTGCTTCCAAATTCAGACAGGAAGAGTTATAAGGGATTGTGGTGGCTTGCTGTCTGTGTGGGTACCTGAGGGCCTTTTGGGACTATACTTGTCAGCCCAAACAATGATGATGTAGAGTATACAAATTATTCTTAGACTCACTTTCCTGTATTGTTCTTATAGCCTCATCTACTTATATAATGAGTTCTATTTAATAGGTAGGCTTCCTTACCAAATTGTAATGACTTTTCCTCAAAGGTTGGCAGTTGTTCTAAACTCAGCAGTAAAGGCTACCTGGCTTATATTTACTTTCCTGTAACTATTTTTAGTAACATTGGTGCAGCTGTGACCTGGCTACCATTCCATACAATAATGACAAAAATAAAACTAATTATTTTAGCTTTAACTATTTGCATTTCCAAGCAGAGTCCCAGAGCTTTTGAAGAAAACACTATTTTAAAAATCCTATATAAACACTCATACATGCATATACACACATACATATGTGAGACACATACATACATGAATAGTCTATATTTCTCTAAACCATTCTAACAAATATTTGCTTATGTATAACCAAATTCAGATTTTTTACCCATTATACACTCATATACTTCTATTTTACTTAAGGGGGGAAAAATATTAAATTATCAGTCTCATTCAAAGTTAACATTTATTAACTTTATAAGAGAATACTTCTTTCCATTCAGATAAAAACAACCATGAAGGACTTATCCTTTCTTTTTCTGGAAGGAGTGAAAATTAGAAAAATAAATAAATTTGAATTTTCTTTTTCCTTCAAATATTCCTTTTATCCTTATTATTGGACTTTGATAATGTGTCTGCCAGAAGTAAGAGCTCCCTTAACATTAAACTCTTAAAAGACTCATTGACTGTAAAAAATAATATATAGAATTTGTAGAAGCACCTTGTTCACATTTATTTGGCCTATTGAATATACAATAAATGTGGAAATCAGTAACTAGAATCTTTATTTGACTTTTAGTGAAAAATGTAGAGAAGCTTATCTTTGATTTTTCTGAATGCCTTTTGGATTGCCTGTTGCTACAGTCTGAATGTTGAAATCCAAATATTGTACTTAATGCAATGGTATTAGGAGATGAAGTCTTTGGGGGGTGATTAGGTGATCAGGGTGGAACCCTCAATAATGAGATTAGTGCCCTTACAAGAGACACAAGAGAGCTCCCTTGCCCTTACACCATGTGAAGATACACCTAGAAGTTTATAACCCAAAAGAGGGCTCTCAACTGACCATAATGGCACCCTGATCTCAGACTTCCAGCCTCCAGAACTGTGAGATGTAAATACTTGTTTTTTTAATAAGCCACAGAGTCTATGTATTTTGGTATAGTAGCCTGAATGGACTAATGTGCTTGGAAGTACACATTTGTTTTAAATCTGTTGAATTCTTAAATAAGATTTTGAAAGGATTGACAGATGAAACTATTCTTAGAAAATGAATTGGTATAGCATCATAACAATATACTCTACTGTCCTTCTAGATTTAGTACATTCATTTATTCAACAAACATTTATTGAGCATCTTCTATTATAAATCTGAGTATTGTGAAAGACTCAGGATCTGGAAATGAAAGATTTACTTCTTGCCATTAAAGAGCTTACACTGTGATAGAAAGGGCAGTTGAATGAACAGATGTTGGTGAGAGCACAGGAATGCTCTGACAGATATATACATAGTATGCACATGGGAGAAGGAGGCATCTAATGTAGTCTGCAGGGTGAAGAGTGATCAAAGACAGCTTCCAGGAGAAGGTGGCCTCTGAGTTGATGGCTTAGTGAGTTACTGGAAAGGTTCACTAACACAGAGGGAGAGAAAAATCTGCCTGGGAGCCCTCATGTAGTTTAGCACAGATGGAGAATTGGATGGAGAAAGGAAGTGGGTCAAGTGAAGGCTATGATGTTGGAGTTCTGGGTCATAATCAAAGTAAGAACAATTTATTGAGTGCCTAGCACTGTAATTTATAGATGTCTCCCCTATTCTTTTTATTGAAAGCATTCTTATTCTTTTTATTGTTTCCACAACTGAAGAAAGAAAGACTTGGGGAGTCTAAGTGACTTGACCCAGAGGCCACATGCCTAATGAGTAACACACAGAAAAAGATTCAAACCTAATCTTGTCTCCAAAGTCAATGCTCTTTCTACTGATTCTGGTGTTTGGCTTCCCAGGAGTGTTGAATGACATGTTTATATCCTGCAAGCCTTCAAGAGACACTAAAGATTCCAACACTCACCCTTACTTCTTCCTGGAAGAAATAAACTAATTTATCTGGGCATGGCATTTTCACAATATTATTAATTAAATTCTCAAAGAATCTAACACAGCTTTGATGATTAATTGTAAGTTTTATTTCTTTAAGTTACTTTCCATGTATTTGAATGGGTTTACTGTCCACAATACTAATTCACAGGTTTAGTGTAAATAATTTGTTGGAACTGGCTCTGGATAATCAAAATCAAGAAGTAGAAAATAGCACTACAATGAAATTGACAGAGAACTGGATTAAGAGTCCATGTAGGGGCTAAAAGCAACCTCATCATAGTTTAAGCATTCAATTTTACTAATACAATGGTCGATTTCATCCTCTGCCTTGTTGAAAGTTCATTGGCTTCAAGACCATAGCATTCAAAACTTAGCTCTACTTTGGAATTTTCTTAGTCTCAGTTTTATAGTTTATAAAATAGAAATAATTGCTTCACAGGAATAGTGTAGAATTGAGTACAGTGGACCTATGCTTGATCTATAGCAGCTACTAGATATAAGCCATTTTCCTTTTCTTTATTCAGACAACACAATTAAAAACAAGGCTACTGATTGAAGACTTTTCTACCTCATGGTCTTGAATTAAATGCAAATGGGTGAGCCCTGACAGGCGTGGCTCAGTTGGTTGGACATTTTAATCCTACAAACTGAAAGGTCACCAGTTTGATCCCCCTTCAGGGCACATGCCGGGAATGCAGGTTTGGTCCCCATTTGGGGCTTGTACAAGAGGCAACTGATTGATGTTTCTCTTTCACATAGATGCTTCTCTTGGTCTCGTACTCACTCCCTGTCCTTCTCCCTAAAAATAAGTAAAAATCTTTAAAAAATGCAAATGAGTTATAATTGTGGGAAGCAAAGGTTGCTCTAATTCTATCCCCTTAGTTCCATCCAATCTGTCTCAGTTTAGATGCCCAGCTTTGGAAGAGACCATGTTTGCTAAGAGCAGGAAATTTAGCAGAAGAATTTTAGTATGAAAAGAATATAAGGCAACTTTTTCTCAATGAGGAACTCCTTTGATAGCCCACTGCTTGCTCTTGGCTCCAGATTTTAGGTAGCAGCTCTTTCCTGAAACTTTCTGCTCCCACCCATATTCCATTATTGTTCTAGAACAATTCCTCCTCATTTTGAGAGAAAGTCTTTCTTCATGAAACTTTCAGCTCTATGCCTTAATTTTGCTTTGTGAAACCAGAAAAAACTCTTACTTCCCCTCCATCTTTTAAATCTTCAGTTAACTATCTCTATTATTCTTTTCTCTGTCCTTCTGATGAAAAATGAGCAACTTCTTCAATTATCGTTTTGTGACCTTCTATCTAGACCTCTCACTATTTTAGTCACCTCTCCTTCCAACAAACCAGACCTAAGCACAATACTCAAACCTGGTCAGCAATGTACAATTCAAATAATAACAGCCTAGAGGAGTTTATTGTGCTTTTGTGAATGATGTCTACTATTGAAATAGCTTTTTCAGTAATCTCTACAGTAAAGTTGTAGTTGCCTAAAGTCTTCCCTTTTTTGTAAGAAATGCTATCCAGTTATTTTTTTTTTATTTCTATATTTGTGTGATTTTTTTGAAGCAGAGAAGAGTATTTTGTAATTAATTTCATTGGATTGTTTTCTGGTTCTTGAGAGATTTGAAAATGTATTGTGCATTGTTTTATCTCGCTTGCTGTCGAAGCTCTTTCTCATCTACAGAAGTGGCCAACGTTGGCCTCCATTCATCTCCTTGGCTGAGACACACTGTGCATGATTGTATGTGGCAGTCAGCCCTGAGTGTGGTGCACAGCCAAGTGAGTAATTACAGAGTATCCCAATATTCAAAGGCAAAACTCTGTGTGGCAGGTGCCTTGATTAGCTTGATTTGTGTTGTCTCTGGGCTTCAAAGGACATTCTATATGAGAAAAGTGAACAGTTTCCCAGGAGATTTGTGATCTTTAAAAATATTGAGGCTGCCTTTTCATGAATTGGCTTTATTAAACTGATATGTGTAACTAACTGGCAGTGACCATTATATGAGTTACAGTAAACTTCTAACCTGCAATGTTACTATGGGTAGGACTAAATTGTTTGGCTCTGAAGTCCATTGTCAAAATGTGTCCAGGATTTCAAGTGTTCATCACAATTAACATTGAGAGTGTGTAAAATTAGGCTACACATGTTATAAGAATTATTTTTTGTCTTGAAATTTTTGGCTTTTAGATTCCCAGACCTGGCAGGAAATCTTTTGGCTCTTCTGCTTCTGATCCTAGCTGTTTTCACAAAATGCAAACACATGCAAAAACATTGTAATAAACCTCAATGTTCAGTCATGTTCAGTAAGACTTCAAAAGATGTTTGCTTTGAACTTGGTTCTAAAGATGGGCATACCTTCATGAGAATGGAAGATATCTTCTTACTCTTTAAGATGTGGTTTGGCCCTTTCCAGGGCCCCAACGTAAGCTTTGTTCTGTAAGGCACATTAAATTCATTTTTGGACTAAAAATTAACATAGAAATTTCCTCCTATAGAACATCTTGGGGCTCTAGTCTCCAAAGGGGCAAGGGTTTTAGACCACAAAGGAAAAACTGTACTGCATCAAAGAGACTTGGAACATCATCAGGAGCTCTGGGCCCTGTCTTAGATTTAATGAAGCGTTTGGATTGTGGTGCCTGAGGTTGTTGGATGTTGGGTGATCTGTATAAACTCTGATATCACTGTAGAGCTGACAAAAACAGGAGACTAGGCTGAAGGGGTGCAGTACGCCCTGTAGTTAACAGTATATGATTACCTTCTGTAAACAGGTTCTTCCACATCCTTTCCTACTTTGTTTTACTTCTAAGTTTTATCCAGCTTCTGTGATAATCACACTGCACAATACTTTCTCAGTCTCAGAGGGAAACTTTGCCTTTGATCTCTCCTCAGACAGACCAATTTGACTGATGGGACTGACAGTCTCTGTTTGATGGGCAATTTCATTAGATCTCACTCCTTTATTGTTGTTCTTATATTCTATTGGTAGTTTATTTTTGTTCATCTATGTTTAGGGTCATTATCTAACTCAGAACAAACATAGTCAATTTCTTCAATGTCTTGCTCTGGTTCATATTTGGACAATAGTTTCTGTGGATCCTGCACAGATCTATAATATGACCTCCTGCTACTAAAATCTCCATGATTATGTCATTTCTACAATATTCAAAACTTTTACACGAAGTCTTTGTCTTTCTATGTCTCTAACCATATTTTCTACTATCCTTTGGTTGTTTAGCACCTTAAATTAGAAATGTGTGTCTTTTGAAATAATCCTCATTCATTCAATAAATATTTGGTAGTAACTCTTAGATGCCAAGTCCTATGCTAAGTACCAGAGACAGTAAAGAGTCATGTCTATTATTAGAGAATTTCATTGATAACCTTAAGCCAGCCCAAGGCTGTGTCCCTCTGTATGTGATGAGGAGTCCCTCGGGTCAAGGGAACATATCCACCTGGAGCTTGACCATATGTGCTAGCTACCAGGATCCTGGAATCTCCTCCCAAATGATCCTCAGCCAGCTTCAAAGACCTGCCTGGAGCTTTTATGCTAGTCCATCCTTTCTGAAAGTTCAGTTTTTAGGTTTTATCAGTGGGCAAGAGGCACCTGTTTTGGGAGAATGTACACAAGCTTGGAGATGCGGGCAGCAATAGCTACTCATATGCTCACAAAACCCCTTGTGGTGCATTATGGGCTTGGAGAAAAACAGGACAAAGATATGGGTTTGGGGTCAGCACTTGCCTTCCTGCTCTACCTTTTCTGCCAAGTTATAGTGTAGAACGAGAAGGAATGCAAAATTCTGAATGTCAAGCAGGATCGCCAAGTCTGATTAAAAGTCAGAAGGTATTTTATGTCACAGTTTCTTGGCCATGTGGACCTCTGTTGACTTCTTTTCTCAGGCCCTACAAATGGTCAGGGTATGTTTCTGGAGCTGACAATGTAGTGGAGACAGCTTCAGGCCAAGGCAGTCAGGGTGGCAAAATCTAATTGTTAGGAGTAAGGGGAACATGCAGTGGACCAAGATGGGGGCAATCAAGCATGTTGCTTAGGGACATCTTCCTGGAACCAGTGGCACTGAACTTGAATTACCAAGAGTAAAATCTTACTAGATGACATCAGCAAGATGGCATGTAATGCAAAAAGCAAAGGGTTGAGGAGGGAAGGAGGGACAGAAGGAAGGATGAAAGGATACAGAGAGGAGAGCCACTGACAGCTGGGGGAACTGGAGCTTATTCAGCATGACTGGAGCATTGGGAGGGTCTTGGCTTCAAGATGGTCAGGAACAAAGGCTTGTTAAAGATATAGACTTACTCCATTTTCTCAACAATTTATTTCTCTTGACTTGTCATTTGCTTCTTTGCAATTCTGATGTCTTAGGCTTTTTAAAGTCCCCTTTATCTCACCCTCAGTCAACCTTCCTTTTATCCATGAATTTACTGCTGAAAACTCATTTGTATGTGAAGCCTTCAATAATTACCTGTCATTGAAAGTGCATGATTTTTTAAATGAAAGTGACACATATAAGAAAAGATACATTAAAAAGTGGCATCTGATTTCTCCAAATTCAGATCCCCTTCCAAGCTATATTCTTAAAGAATTAAGCATAACTCTAATTTTCCTACCTTATAGAATATAACTCAGAGAAGGAAAACTCTGATTCCAAAAAACCTCCGCTGCCTTGCGGCATACCTCTTCAGGGGAAAGGCTAAGGGAGTAAACCCCGACAGAAAATCCGGAGCCGGAGTCCCTAAGGCGGTTTGACGTTGTAGTCAACACCGGCAACTCCTGCGGCGCACCTGAAGCCAAGCTGTATTGACTCCGTCTTTCCCTTGGATCCTTCAGCTGCGAAGAGAGGGGGGGTCTGCTGCATGGGCAACAGCAGACCCTCCATATCACCCTGCCCAGGCTCTGTAGCTTCAGCTCCACTGGAGAGGACACTCCAGCGTCATCACAAGATGTCGATTCAACACGGGAGGAGACAGATACCGTGTCAGTCCCGAGTCGGACTGCACAGCCATTCTCAGCGGTGCAGATAGACTCTTTAGAAGCTACACCATCGTCTCTCGAGACGGACGGCTGCCGACGATAGAATATAAGGTTGACTTTCTCTTTCATTCATTAAATTCTGCTAATACTAATACTAATACTTTCTATCCTAATTACTAATGATGACAACCAGGGTTTTTATTCTCATTTTCTATGCTCTACAGACACTATTTTATTTAATCATCACAATAACCAATGAGGCACATGGCGTTATAACCATTTACAGATGAGGAAATTGAGACTCAGAGAAGTTATGTAACTTGCCCAGTGCACAAGAGCATAGGTGGCAGAACTGGGGTATGAACACATATTTGCTTGACTCCAAAGCCTGTACAATTACCTCTCTAGGACATCACCATCTTCTGGCACTTTCTGACAGTACATAGAATCAAGGCCAAGTCTTAGTTCTGTGACCAGCCGATGTTAAGCAGCAGAAATAGTGTACATAAACCCAGGTGGTGAGTTTGAACACACGAGTGGAAACTGCATTTTCAAATTATCCTAGAGATGGGCAATTTCAGAGTTAGTGACTATGAAACTTTTAATAGTAAAGACCGCTTTTACCTTCCCCTCTAAGTCACTTTACTTACTTATTTGGAAGTCACCTCTTGTTCTTGGAGAGCTGACTATACTTTTACACATTTCTCCAAAACAAGTCACAACTCTCCTGGTGACACTGTTTATGGCACCAGCTGCCAACTTTGCAACAGGCTAGGTCATTTTAATTCATGCATTTTGTTTATTTGGTTTGAACCACTTAAGGAACCAATTAAAAAATAAAAATTAGCCCCCTTTAAATAGATGTGTTAAAGATTAAAAATACACGTTTGGACTTAAATGTAGTTCTATATTATACTGCCTGCATTATTTATATTTACAAGTCAGTGAAAAATAATTTTTCTTACAAAGCTCAAATTATTCTATAGCTCATTAATGTGTATTAAATAATGCAAGGGTGTCTGAAATGTGAAACTGGTTTTCTTAATTGTTGAAATAAGAACTTAGAGACATGTGTTAAACGAAAAAAATATAAAATCATTGGTGTCCATGCATCTGTGAGAGAAACATGTTTCTCTCAATGTCGAGAAATGCCTAGTTTTATTACTTATCTAAAAAATCAATCATTTTTTAAATTAAGGAAGCATGGGCCGTGAACAGGAGAGACATAAAAGTCTTAGTATTTCATGAGCATTGGGTATATCAGTTTTCCTGCATGCTCCTGTCTGAGTCATAGTTCAGGAAGTCGGTCACCTTAGCCATTTAGCCATTTTACAAAGACACAGGTTAATTCAATTTTAAAAGAATACATTGTATGTTTGGTTTAAATTATGAGGCTGACATTCATATTTCTCTGACCTTGGAGAATTTATATAGATAATTTACAAATTCCAAAGTGACATTTATTGATTTTTTAAAAAGCTTAATGGAAGAGAATTTAAAGGCTTAATTATTTCAAATGGTAAAAATCAAAATTGCCAAATGATTTTTATGAGGTCAGTGTTATAATTAGATTAGCTTAAGATTCAATCAGAATGGTGAAAGTGTCCTTTAACTACTTTTCTAGATGTATAACTAGTAATTACCTCTTTACATAGACCAAAAGATTTGGATCAATGAGGGATTAGATGTATGGCCATGGAGATGAAGCCAACAATAGATAGAACAGTATGAAATTTAACTGATTTTTTGAGTTTCATTTGTACTTCACATTTATGCTTTTAACAATATGGTTAATGTTAGAAATGGCTATCAGTTTATTTTTAAATATCTTTATATTACAAATAAAACACAAATGTAGAAAAATCACCCAAAGCTAATGTTTGGCTTAATTGCTCATTACAATGAGAACACTACCCAGGTCAAGAAATAGACCTTTGTCAGACAACTGAGAAATTTCTTCAGTATGTCCTGTCCTAAACTGTACCTCTCCCCACAAATAAATAGTCTATCTTTTATAATAATCAACTCCTTGCATTTTAAAAGTAGTTTTGTCACCCAAATATGCACCCCTTGACACTATCGTTAACCTCACCAACTTTTAAAAATTAGATATGTCCTTCAGTCTCTTTTAATCTATAGGTTCTTCCTCTACTTCTTGCATTTTCTTATAATTTATCCATTAAAGAACTCTGATCCTTGATTTGTAGAGTTTTCCACAGCCTAAATTTTTTTAACTTTATATTCTCATTGCAATTTAATATGGTCTTCAATTCTTTCCTGAAAATTATCCGGAAACTGGATAAAGCTACTCTTTGGCATGATGAAAGGAGACACACAATATCTGGTTCTTTCTCATTTTATCATCTTAGTAACCATTGATACTTAATTTCAACACTTATCTATCCACTGGCAGTTTTCAAGTGGTGATATTTAAATTCTATGATTTCTTTTGTACTTATTTGTTGGAATGCTTTTGTTAAGAAATACTTTCCTTCATTTACTATTTGCTTAGCCAGGAACTCAGTTCTCATAAGAAAGGCAGTAAAAATACCAGGACTTGGGAAGCAAAAACTAATAAAAACAATTTTTGCCCTCCACAACTTAGAGTTAAATGGGAAAAGGAGCAAGTAACCAGTGAGTATAATAAAATAGGATATGTATTTTGAGGAAGATGTGCACAGTGTCAAAGGAGCACATAAAGACATGAGTGACAGGGACCAAGTAGGAGGCAGGAAGCCAATAGGTGAGTAGATCAGTAGAGATATACATATTTATCTACAAAATAATACCATTGCACTTTACAGTTGTATAACTCTTTGCAGTTTTTTGTACTCTTTTACACTCACAATCTCATATGAAACACAACCCTCCTGTCTATACTTTCCTTATGAGGAAACTCAGGTTCAGAAGAAAGCTGTGACTCTTCAAGATCTTATGGCTGATAATTGGCTGTTTTGGCACAATAAACCATTTTAGAAAGAATTAATGAATACTATTTTTTGTACATTATAATAGTACAATGGTAGTAATAATTGATATGATAAATTAACACATATCAGAGAAGACACACATGACTAGTATGATGAATAGTTCAAGGTCAAATGGATTTTTCTAAGTCCATTGACTAATGATATAATCTCAATCTAATTTTAAAGTCAATGCAATTCAAAATCATTAAGACTAGCCATCTATTCTTATAATCCCACCCCCTCACCCAGCCCTTCTCATGTCCGACACCACTGATGAAAGTCTCACTCTCCCAAACAAGGAACCTCTCATTATTAGCTTTGCCCTCCCCTCCCTTTTTTTTACAAGAAACTAAAAGAAAGGAAATAATTGTTTTTTTGCAGCCAAATAATCACTTTTCAGAAAATCACAAGCAACACTAAAATGTCTTAAATTATTAACATATTGACATTATTAGTAATAGTCATCAATCCCATAATTGTTCCTGCCCTTTTTCATTCTTTTAAGGTAACTTTTTAAGTCAGGGCATTACCACTAAAGAAACTATTTAGCAAAAATGGAAGAAAAGTGTAAATTGCTTTTATTTTAATTTAGAAATTGGTTATATGCTTGGTGATTGCGTGTTATTTGTCCTTTCGGAGGGAACAAATTTAGCTTCTGGTTCTGCCAAAGTTGCTGATTCCTGCTACCAATATAACTTGCAGCGTTAGTGGAACTTAAAGGCAGGGTGAATCATAGCATCTTATCTTAAAATGCCACTGTCAGTTAGTCTTTAACAATGCTAAAGCAGTCAAGTATCTTCTCTAATGTATAAAGGTGTCATTTTTAGAGAAAGATGGTCTTCAGTGATGCTATATTTATTCATAAGATTGTGGGCAAATTTTCAGAAAAACATTTTTAACTTAATACAAAAAGACATTGGGGGCAACAGAAATAGTATCTATTCATATATAAGGTCTGTCCAGAAGGTATCCAACCATGTACTATGAAAAACGGACTTTTATTGAAGCAGATACAAGAAACATTGTACATAGGACAGTGATGCCTCAGTCCCCTTCAAAGCAGGCACCTCTCACAGTTCTCCTAAACGCCACAAGTTGCCATCTCATATTTTCCTGAATCTCATCAATGGTCTCAGATCTCTTCCTTTTCAAAGGTGATTTTAGTTTGGGGAAAACCAGAAGTCACAGGGCACCAAATCTGGGCTGTTGGGGGGCTGAGTCACCTGGGTGATCTGATGTTTCACCAAACGACTCTGCATGAGATGTGGTGCATGAGCGGGCACATTGTTGTGATGAAGCTGCCAGTCATCAGTTGCCCATAGCTGCGGCCTTCTGAATAATTTGAATAATTTCTGCAGAGGAATGTTCAAGCTTAACACAAAATTTGAAGCAGCTTCATTACTATACTCACTTAGTCATTTTGAGCATGACAGCCACACAGTACGCATGCTTGGTCTATGGCATCTACTGCCCCCACTGACCAGTATAGTGAAGTTATCATTGTTCATGCACATACATTCCAATCCACTCTCCTTGGCTGCCAGGTTACATCAATGCCATGCAAACCATTCTCATTATATTAACAATGGCTGAACTTTTTCCAGACAGACTTCATACATAAGTCTGAAAACAAGCATAATCATTTATTGACTATATATGAACTTACCAAAAATTTCTGAGTTTCTAACTATGGCACCCAGTTTCTTTTCTAATTAGAAATAAATCACTGCCTATTCTCTTGGACATATTAGCTACCTATAGTGTTTGCTGGAGTTTGGAAAACTGAACTTCAGTCCTCCCTCATCAGTCACAAATTCAGTAGCTCTGTGTAATAACGCAGTTGTAAAACACAATGTATAACCATCCTATCAGCAGCAATATTAGATGGAATTATACTATCAAATTAGGAAATGATACATGATAATATCTTTGTATCTAAAAATACAGCACACATTTTCATGCATAGTATAATTGTTGCTCTTCATTGTAATCCAGTACTTCGGTTTCATGTATTTGCTCTGGTGTATCTGGAACCTTGCACAAAATTTTCCTTCTGTCTGATATGGGTCCTCCTTCTATTCAGCTTCTTATTCTGACTAATTGACTGTCTTGAATACTAAGCTTAAAAAATAATTTCCTCAACTTTTAAATCCCTCCACTTTGTCTTTTTCATCACATATATCCAGTGGCTACAACAGATCTCAGCACATGTGAGGTCTTAACACATGCTTGTTAAAGAAATAAAAGCTTATGTATGTTTTCCTCCTACTTATTCCCCCATGCTCTGTATTCTAATAACTTGTGTATTTGTTTTCTCAAGATGAACTTCTTAAGGTAGGGCTTAGTTCTTGTTCACCAATTTGTCTCCACACTAGCACAGCATGTGGCATACCATAGGTGTCCAATAAATTCTAGTAGAGTAAATAATGAGTGAAGTTTTATGAGTTCCTTGGGTTCAGAAATGCCTTGGCCATTCATATCGAGCTCCCGTCCTTTAATGGGTTCTAAATGCCTCAGGTACTTCTTAAGAAGGTGCTGTCTGTGTTAGGATTATTATTTAGTTTCATTTGAGAAAAGGTGGGGAGAAAGATCATTCTGATAGAAGTAAGGAGCTCATGGAAATTTCGTTGAAGGAAATTAATACCAGAGATCTTAGACATGAAATGTTTGTGAATAAATGTACTCTCCATGCAAATGAGAATCTTGATGCATTTTTCTAAGGATTAGTAAGAGATGAATTAAAAAAAACCCTACTGATTGAAAGAAGAGAAGCATGATATAGTGAAAAATGAAAATAGATTCAGGACAGTGTGTGTCTAGATCTACTTCTCTATCTAGGGTGTCCCTTCTCACTGTGAATATTTCCTTAACTGCAAAATAACAAGGGGAGTGACAAGAGCCTTGGTCACCGACAGCCCTGTTCCCATGTCATACGTTAAGCAGTAATCCTATCAGCCTTTTTTCTCTGAGTTTATAGTGTATTTTGTAATTCACATTTAAAACATTTTTATCTCAACTGTGGTTATATTTATATTCATGATAAGTGAAACCACATTTCAGGAAATACCTTTTCTCCCCACTCCCTTTTAAGGCATAGTTTCCATGTATGCTGACCTTTCCCTCCTCCACACGCCCCATCTGCTTCCCCTGTTGCCCCCTTCTCTCTCTGTTTTTCAAGGAAATAGCATTTGGATATTTTTGATTCATTTCCAGGTGATTAGTAAAATATTGTGTTGTTGGAATGACTTGTTATTTAAAATGTCAATTCTTTGAAACTATGAGAAAAGGATGACTGAAGTTGATAGCTTTGTGTTTTGAAAGGGATTTTATTTCATTAGCACCCCCAGCTGAGGATGGAAGAAAGATCAGCATTTCTGCAGTCTCATGTTGGAAATGGGGAACCTGAGGCAAGCATATTGAATCAAGCCTCTTGATTCTGGCCATCTCTTCTGACCCTAAAACTTAGACATCCTGATGCCTTGTTCTTGGCTTTGTCCACTTGGCCCTGTGTCAAGATCGTAATCCTCTCTGCAAAGTGTTTGTTTCCTCTGTACTTTTCTTCTACAGCCTTTTACTCCATGCTTCTCATTCATCAGTGCTACCTCGTGTCAGTGATTTATGAATGGCAGTTACAGCCAAACTTCAGTCTGTGTGACCTTTGAAACAAATGGTGTTGTTTGAGTGGCTCCTTTTCAATGGGGTAGATTTGGAAAGGACCTGCCTGGCACTGTCAGAAGAGGCAAGACTGAGAAGAAACCTTAGAGAAGACATAGTGCTTTAGTTACATTTGATCATCAGGAAAACCCTCAGTCCTCACTAGTCTTACCATAAAATTGCAAGTGTCCAGACAAATGAGGAAAACCAGTGTGCTCCAGCTCTAAAGAAACCAATCACCCTCCTGGGTGAGCATCTAGGGGCTGCTGTACAGCATTGGCCCACGGGTGCTCAGAGGCCAGCCACCCAGGCTGCAGAAGCTGGCCCCTCCAGAAAGTAGATCTGTAAATACAAGCAGTCTGTCACGTCATTCTCTTAGACACCCTGGCAAAAGGGGAGGGATTATTAGGACACAAAGGACTAGTTGGTCACATGGAAGGACCTACAGCATTTCTTCTAGACCAGTTGTCCAAATGAGTGGAGATAGTGTAGCAAATTTAGTCATAGAAACCAGTTTCTCTCAAGTAAGTTTCCAGCCTTCTCTTAATGCTTGGAATTAAATTCCTCACTGTTAAGGGGATTTTTATGGATTTGACTTTTCCTAGTTGTTTATCTTTTAGTTTAGTAGTTTATTTTTAGTTTAAATAAATTCATTGTCTTATCCATTGACCATCCTACAAGCTTGGAGCTTGTGGAAACATCTAAAATGTAGCATATTAATTTTTTTGCTATTGGAAACCATGATTTGGAAGAAAAGATATTATCATATCTAAGTATTTAGGAATAACAGTACTTTATTCTTTGCTTAATTTTGCTTTGAAATTAGCATGCTTTTTTTTTTAGCCCTCTCAAAGTGCTTCGTAGTACACATCACTTTTTTAACTAAAGTAAATTTAGATTTTTATGTTTTAAATTTTTTATTTCCACAAGGTGAAAGAGGGTTAGAGTGAAGTCCAGTCTCAGAAATACTCTGCTTAGCTCCTTGACTTCAAAGCCTTCACTCAGCACATCTCAGAATTCTTCAATTTGTGTATTAAATTGACCTAAGGATGTCTTACCTCGAGCCATAGTGAAAACGCAGTCAAATGAGATCATATAAGTAAAAGCTCTTTAAAAGTAAAAAAGGAGGAACCTCAAAGAGTTAGAAACAAACATAAGCTTATTCACAGTTATTTAGTTACCTTTTAAACACATATGGTCTCCTAGAATTTATCCTTTCATGGTATCTCAGAATTTATTTCCAAATGCCTCTGGCATGTAGGATAAAAAGATAATTTATCCAAACTAACAAGTTGTTTGACATTTTTGACTACCAGTGTTTGGATGAGTTTGCGATATATGTTTAATTTGTTTTAAATTTCAGTCATTTAAACCTCAGTGATGACTAGCATTCAATGAAGTGCTAGTAAAAGGCACAAATAATGGAGAATTAACTAATAACATACAAGTAAGGTGAGAAAGACTTTATATAAACATTTGGTAGAAGGCAGGTTAATGACCTGTGCTGTTTCCCTAAAATATTCTTAAATCTGTGTATTGGATCCTCACACACATTTATTGAATACAGAATTAGTGATTTTTTTTTCTGAATCTTATTATAAGAATGCATTTACAAAATTAATAACAAAATTTTATGCTACTCATTTAGCCTTCCATTCTAAGATTTAGTTAGCTACTCTAGGTGGTAATATGTTTATGTGAACTAAAATTATTTAAAAATTATACTGTTGACTTGAAAAAATATTATCTCCTTCACAGTAAGAATTTGCCAATTAGGTAATCTTATGAGCATCAACTGAGATGCTGGGGGAGCAATAAAGATTGAATATTGCTCCTAGGTTTCACACTTCTCCATGATTCTCTTCTTTTATCCTTTCTTCTCCTCCTGACTTTGTCAACCTCTCTTCCTCTTTGTCTCTAGGGAGAAGCCCCCAGTGGAGGACAGTCATTGAAAAACTACATGGAAGAAGTGAGTTTTAAGGTGGCCTTGGAACATAGTCTGAAAACAGTCTATCTATCATATAGGATGAAACCCTCACATGGGCTTTCTCCATCTCCCTGTAGGGTTTCCTGTCCATGCCCACTCACTGGTCATTCCCACAAAAACAAGATACCAAATAATGTTATAAAATTGTTTTTGTTCCTCGTTGGTAGAGGGATGTTGTGTATCAATTCATACCGAAAGTGAAGGTAAAAGTGCATAATCCTAGTGCCATCATATATTTTCAGTCATAAGAATTTGCTGATATCCTAGTAAATGAGAAACACATATTTTATATTGATTGGCCATACCTCACAAAATAAAACATTATCATTTTTCCTATGACAAGAACAATCTCTACCAAACAAGTATTCATTTATGTGACAAATGCTCATCAAGGATGTTATTTGTGCAATCTGTTAAGCAAAGTGATGTCTTAAAATGTACAGGTGTTTTTTGCTGAAAAACCATTTAGATTTCTGGATTTATTTGGGAGCTGTCCAAGGGTGCTCTGTGCCACATGATGCATCTTCAGGCTGGCTGCAAATGGTATTTGGGAACTTTCAAGTAAGCCAGTACATAGAATCCATAAAACTTGATCTGACACCAGTCCACAGTGGTCACTGCATTAGCCATCTGAATCTGTTGAAGGTGAAGGGAACTGGGAGACAGTTTGGTGATGATGTCACAGAAGTACCAAATATTAGATTTGAATATTGCTTCTCAGCAAGACAGTCTGTTTCTCTAAATATTCTATTATCTCATGCATGAATTCATTCAAAAAACGATTTTGAATGTCCTTCTGAATGAACAATGAGGGGGACCCTACAAAAAACTGAAATTATCTTTTGGAGGACAGGCCCCTTGTTGTACAGGGTTACCCCACTAGTTGAGTGTTCTAGGAACCCTTCTGTATCAGTGTACCAGCTGCATCATTGTGAGAGGCTGCATTTGACTTCAGTGAATTTTTTTTTGAAGGCTCTTTCAACGTGTTTGCCCATTCATGATGGGTGATTTATGAGCACACCTGCCCACACTGCTGAGTGTTCAGCAGTTTTTGACCAAAAATGCAGGACTCTTGAGCCCCACCCTCCGTATTCACCAGATCTTGTCCTGGGTGATTTTTGTTTGTTTGTTTGTCCTGATGAAAAAAGTCCTCAAAGGGAAATGCTTTGCTGATGTGGAAAAGATGAAACAAAAAACAACAGAAAAACTAAAAGGCATCAAAATTGACAAGTTCAAAAACTGTTTTGAGCAATGGAAAAAATGTCTCAATAGGTGTATTACCTCAAATGAAGAGTACTTTGAAGGTGACTGAAGTTAAACATGTAAGAACAAATGCACAATTTTTTATAACTAAATTCCACTTTTTTGCTGTCTCCCCTTGTATGTAGTTTATTCATTTATTCAGAACACTTAACCCATACTTAAACTCATTTTTACTTCCAGGTATCATTTGGATAGGAAAACCAGAGTACATAGCACCCTTTTAAGTCTCTAACATCTGGTTTTCATGCTTGTTTGAAGGTGGTTGAAGTTTTTTGAAAGGTTCATGGAGAAGGGGTAACAAAGAAAAGAAAGGAAATAACCAGGTAGATGTTCTGATCTCAGGTTAGAAAAATCAAAATATATGGGGCACAAAAATGGAGGGTTACAGCACCAAGTTTAAGTTTAAATTTCATCTTAATGAATTGGATACAGAAATTGAGTAGACTACCTCAAGCAATTAATGCTGCCAGGGAGAGGCAGACACTGTTTTCAATGTGTACACTAATAGAACCTACCTTTAGGATTCTGTGGTTGCTCAAGCTCTTGGCTCAGCATTTCCCACTTGCTGGTAGGGTCTGGCAGTGGTGGGCCTCCTCCACAGGAAGGGTGCCTGATGACCCTTGTAATGTGTCCTGTAGAGGTCTAGCACTGTGGAAGAAGGGGAGCATTGAGGTGCCGATATAGGAAATGGGCTGCATGCAGATGAGGGAACTTCGAAATCTCTCCTTCTAATTTTGTTCTTATCCCCCCGAAGATCCATATTTTCTCTGTCGTTACAAATGTGCGATCTAAATATACATGTTGTGTGTAATTGTAAATGCTTAATGTGACCAAAAGGCAGACAGTGTGTAGCTTCTCAGTGTGGTCCTCTGACTAGTAACATCATCATCACCGGGGGACTTGTAAAAAAATGCAAAATCTGTATTCTAACAAGAACCCCATGTGCTTTGTAAACACCCTACAGATTGTGGGCACAGCCCTAAAGTGTTTGTTCCAACGTTATTTATAGAGAGTAACTTCATACATCGTGGAAAATCACCAATTTTATATAATATAGGTAGAGGAAAACTTTATTAATAAATTTAAGAATTTTGTTTATTCATGTACTCTGAGGAGTAATAATTTTGGTTAATTGGGGGTATAAAATCTCTATAGTTTATGAGATTCATTACTTTCAGTTTGAATTTACAAGTATGTGCAAACTGCCCAAGGTAAACCTTGCCTTTCTTAGGAATTCAGTTTCACATAGTATTTTTATCTAATATTGGTTGATATGTAGCTTTTAGCTCTTTATAAAATCGATAAGTGATCCTCCTTTACAGTAAAACCATAAGTTTGATCTTAAATAGAGAACTATTGACTTATTAATAGTTTTTTTTCAGACATTAGTCATTGGGAAATATACTCAAACACTTCTTTATTGTGAACACGTTAAAAATGTGAGCCAAAAATGTTTTATTCTCACTTATGCTCTTATTTCACTTTTGTCCTCTTTCTTCATATTCGTAAAATCAGCAAACAATAAAGAACTGTATTTATATATGTTAGAAACATTGAAGTTAAAACTGAGCTGACAAACATTTGCTTTTATTTAGTTTACACTAAAACTCAAATAAACCATAGTGTTTACATTTTTAATATATTTAACATTTCTTGCTAAAGTTTGAACAACTCTTTGCAAATCAAAGCCTCTGTTTTCTTCATTTACTTACTCATAATTAGACAGAATCATAACCACATGAAGTTAGATAATTCTGTTTAGACCTAACTCAAAACTAAAGACATATTACAACCTCAGAAAGTAAAAGTAAAATGGAATTTCCAGTCAATTTTTCTATTGTTTAATATATTATTTTTCCAGAATAGATTTTATATTTTTGACCAAATATTTTTTTAAAAATACAAGATATTTTATAATAGTCTACTTTTCCTGATCTTTAAAATGGTTCAGAGAGTTTTTAAAAAACAACATATTCTTTACTTGTAAGGCTCTTAATAACTCAAGGGAGAAATAAAAATTTTAGTTTTTGGAATCATAATATCAATATTCATTTTATATATATTATATATATATTATATATATATATAATAAATTATCAAAGTCAAGTACTTCCAAAGCCTTTTGTAGAGAAACTAGTCTATTTAAAATATCATATTTCCTAGATCAGTAACTGAGAAGCAACATAGTATACTAGTTAAAAATCCCCTAATTATTGGAGAAATGTATTAATTTTAATATTTATATATCAGAAACATATTGTGAAATTAAATGGTTGAGAAGCTATGAAGAACTAAAGACTGAAGTTTATGGTTTTTAAAATTTTTTAGAGAACAACTTATAGCAGTTCTTCACAAACTCAGGAAACTGTTTGGTGGAGGCGACATGCACAGGAGTGTGAACTAGCTCCAGGTGCCGAGGGGCAGCTTCACAGTCTCTAAGTGAGTCTGACAGGAAAAGGAGCCTGTGAAACAGCAGCCCTTTCTCAAATCTGTTGAGCTTGGTTTTGCCAGCTGTACCAACTGAACTGGAAAGGGGATCAATTCAATGCAGCAAAATATCTTAGAATCACTTCTCCTGCCAATTTTATCTGTCATTTTTTCTGTGTTGTATTCTGTGATTGTTAATGCAATGAAGTTCAACTATACTTCTGAAGGCGTGTACATGACATTATTTTCCTATACTATATGAGATAACTTACTTTTCATCAAGCACAGGGACTTTTAAAAAATTGAAATAATTATTATTCAGTATCATAGTTTTATTCCACTTAGGGAATTAGGAAACAGGGATTTTTTTTCAAAGTAACTCTAATTTGTCATTAATATTCATTAAGAATTGATACATATTAAAATATAACAATTTTTTAAATTTATAATCAGGTCTCTCATACAGATATAAAATGAACACGTCAAAGATTTATTCAACTCATTAATTAGTGAGGGGACCAGTAAGATGTTACAATCAGTTCAAAGGAGATTTCAAACCTTCACATAGTTAAATAAGGAATGTTGAAATGAAGTTATACATAAGTGCAAAAACTGAGAAAACTTATTGATATCAATAGGATAATAATTTCATTTAAATAGACACAATTTGCATTTATGTAGACAAGAATTATTTACTATGGTAATTTTTTATAAAATACATAGTTGTAAAATAGCTCAAAGTCAATGAATGACTCAGAACATCCATCAAATCAGATAGATGGAAGGGCATGCTAGAAAAATTGTTACTGGTCCCAAACCCATGTGTGTGATGCTCTGAAAGGCCAAAACTCAAAACTGATCAGAGTTTGGAGTGAGGAAAAGTTTATCGATTGAGAAGTTGGCAGTCAAGAAGATGAGAGTGCCAGCAGTTTCTGAAATTCATCTTAAGAAAGTTCAGAGTTCTGGTTTCTTTTATGTAAAAGAAGGGAAAATGGGAGGGGTTGTTTTTGTAAAAACTAAAACCTGAAGCCAAATTTCTCCGATGATTAGAATGTCTAAAGTGGGAACTATTAACCTGAAGACCATTGGAACAACATATGCCCGAACAAGATGGAGTCAGAGATACTGAGCATTTTCCTGTTTTACAAAGTGACTTAGTTTTCATTGACTACATTCATAGTGTTCCATTCATTTCACAGCCTTTTACAACTTTATCCCACAATATCCTGAGTGAGAAAAATCCACCAAATGGAGTGAGTTAGGAAATAAGATGGAATACAATCTCAATGCATAGTATAGTGTGGCAAATTTGTCAAATAAATATGTTTTAGAAGCTCATTTATTTTTATAATGTTTTCCACATTCTACCATACTTTTTCTAACTTCATTATTGTTCCCTTTCTTTTCTTTTCCCAGAAACTTATAGTTTCCCAAATTTATTACCTCCCTTATTAGGTTTTAATCGCCCTTTTGTAATCCTCAAAAGAAATGAGCTACAGAAGTATTGTTAGCATAGGTAGCTAGATATTAATAAAGAAAGACAATAATGGGAATCAGACATTAAGAAGCCTAGAGCTAGAGCTAGAGCTTCACACACTCCCTAGGGGATTGCAGCATTGCCTTTCCAAAGGGATTAACACCCTCCTTCCCCACTACAGGGAGAAAGGACCAGCTTTCCAATCTCCCTCGGGAACTGCCAACCTAGCACCAGATAACCAGATTATCCGGGAAGGAGGAGTGGAAATTCCTCTTCTGAGTGCATGCCCAGTAGGAGTTAAGATGTCATGGGGAGGTGCTTCTACTATGAGGCATACACAGTAAGAACTAAGATGGGGACCATTGGGGCTTGTCTGTATTGCTTGGGAAAGAATCAGATTTGATAAGGGGCATTACCCCCAGAAGATCTAAGAAATAGATTGGATAATGGGAATACCCAATGTCAGCTCTTGAAAGATTGGGAAGTTCATTGGTTAGTTTGGAAGGATGCCTGATCTTTCCCAAGTCCAAAATAATATAATTAGCCTAACAAAGTCTCTCTCTGTCTCTCTCTAAGAAATTAATAAATACAAAGTTATTTCCAAACTTTATTCATTTAAGTATGTAAACTATATATGGAGAAATTAATTTTAATAGAAGTAGAATCTTGATTCTTTGTCAGCAGAAGCAGTCTATTTAATGTTCCTAGAGAGGAGTGTAATTCTGCTGTGCTTTTATATGCAACATGCATCAGGGCTCCTTATTTTATAAGGATTCTATGCTGATAAAAGTAACATGAAAGTGATTAATCCTTTTTGAAAGATGGAAACTAATATTTTGTGCATTAATTTCATTCTTAACCAAAGGGAAAGTAATATTTACTGCCTGAATTTAAGTTTCCATTAGTGAAAATTTGACCAAAGGAACTTTTTTTCCCCTCTAAATATGATGAAGTTTCAGGGCCACACATGACATAAATCCCTGATTGATCGCATTTAGAGAATCCAAAGAATAAGCTACTCATGTGGAATAACAATACTGTTGAACTTCATAAAGCACTTATTCTTTTAGCAGATAGAATGATATGTTGATACAAGGCTTGCAACTGTTTTCCATATGACACATGTCACTATTTCCCACCACTCCTAGTCCCCGGACATTTGCATACTTATGGTGAAAGTGTTTTGGTACAAGGATGAATGGAATTTCTTCTAAAAGCAACCCAAAGTACTTGCTCTGGGAATCTTAAAGAGTTTGTACTGTGCTCTGACCCAGTTAAAATTCCTGTAAAATTTTTTTGAATAAGATGGCAAAAAGGAACATGTCAGCTGTTGTTTTTAAAAATATTCAAGATTTTAACTCCTTGACCCCATCAAAAAGAATTATAAGTAGTCTGATGGGATGAACTTTGGACAAACATTGACATTGATAAAGGAAACAGGTGCATTACCAGCTGTATTCAAGGGAAAACCAAAGCAAAATATTTAAGAGATCTATTAATAGTAATATTTGTACTATCTCTGCAATTCCAACAACTCATCATTTTAAAGTTCTTCCTAAACTACATATTTTACTGAGCTAATGTTCCATTTGTACTTTAAGTAACTTGCAACAAAGAATAATTGAATGCTTCTTATATTGCCCATTAGTAAAGTCATTAAAACCAGTAACCAATTGGTAGTATGGCTGAATATTCTGGACTACTGTGGGCAAAAGTAAGACAGTTAACTTATTAATCATTTCTTCTCTTATGAAGACAGATTTTAGTATTTGGGCCTAAAAGCTAATTAACCAAAATACCTTTTAAATTAAAAACATTTTTTTCATGTTTCTTCTAAATTTTTTTAAAATAAAAAACTCTAGCTATTTGATATTTACCTTACAAAACCAAAGAGCATCTTTCATAGTTCTTTAAATTTTACATGTTATATTTTTTAAAAACTGAAGAATGTGATTTTCCATGAAAAATGTTGAAAATTTACTTCTACTGTTCTAGATTTGGCCACTGAGACATTTTTCAGTTGACTTCTTTATTCCTTTGATATATTTTCATGTGTGTGTGTGTGTGTGTTAGTTTTTCTTGCTGGCTCTACCAGGTGCTCTAGGCATCTTATTTATTTCCTGCCTTGGTCCAAGAATCCATCATTTCTCCAACAGTATGATTCTTTTATTGAAAAGTGGTACTACAAATTAAAACCTGGGTGGTAGTTGTGTTCATTGCTTTTAGGGTGTTGTGTTTAAGTCTTCTCAGCTGCCAGAGCAGAGAGATATATGTGTGATTACTAACCCATGTATATATAAATATCTATTAATATTTCTATATGTATTCATTTGTATATTTAGTAAGATAAATATGAGTTTATACTTCTGTCTCCAACTCTAATACATTACACTTGGATCATTCTAACCTTGCTTATCTGTAAACTCCTACTGCAACTATCTATCTATCTATCATCTAGATATGTAGTTTTTAGAATTGTTAACCTGTATGCCCATAGGAAAGAAATTTATCAACTATAGCACAGGTCTTATGTACAGTTCCTTTTGTCTTTGGTCTTATAAACTTCACTCTTTCAGTTACTTGGGTCAGCACCTTATTATCCCACTCCCTCGAGTGAGGTTGTTTCATACATTTTTAATGCATTTAGACTATTTCATCACTCATCCTGGGATCTCCCAGCCTTGGTGCATTGGGACAACACTCCAATCAACTGAGCTACCAGACCAGAACCATAAAAAAAAATTTTATACAAAGTTAACATATAATGTTTGCTGATGTCATGTTTCTTAGAGATCAAGGGTTGTGAGACTTTGTTTTTTATATTAAATTTTCAGTTACTATTGGCATATACTATTATATTAGTTTCAGGTATACAATATAGTGATCAGACATTTATATCATTTACAAAGTGATCACCCCAGTACGTCTAATGCCTATCTGACTGTGAGCCTTTATTTTTGTCTTACTGGTATTTTTCTAAGCAAGATAAAGCAAGCTATCTCAACTCAGAGGAAAAGATCATCAAAGAAGGGGGGAAGATAGTAAATGAATTTGAGAGCACAAAGGAGTGAATAGACAGATCATGTTGGTTTTGTGATTTTAATTTTCAAAATCTGTTTGAAAATATTTTCTTGAATCATGACTTAATAAATATGAGATTGCTTTATTCTAAAGGGGATCCATCCTTCCTTTCCCTTCCTTTCTTCCCTTCATCCTCTCCCTTTTTTTCTTCTTTACTTTCTCCTATGCAAATGTCTACTGAGTGAATACCTATATATTTTTGACCAGGCACTATATAATAGACACTGGAAATACACAAGTGAAAAAAGATATTCATGTCCTCAAGGGCTTTCCACACTATTTTTGAGGCAGGAAGATATGGAAGGACGATTACTATATCATAATTGTTCTAGTGGTACAGTATGCATATATAGGAATAGAGGATAACTCTGTCTTGCAGGATCAGGGAAAGCAGTAGTGACAGATAAATAAATTTAGTGCATTCTAGAAAAGAAATATAACATGTGAGAACATCTTGGCAGATCATACAGAATGACAAAATTAAGCAGCTACCAGTTAATTATAGTTGGAGTGGGAGTATCAGTCAAAGAAGATGAAGATGGAATTGGTGGCAGATCAAGCTGGACAAGTATGGGTCATGAAGGGCCTTGAGTTTAGATATTTTCTGGGACTAATGAAGAAGCTACTCAAGGATAATAGACAAGGGGAGGGCATTTTACAAAACTCACTTTGGCAGGAAATTAGTGGGAAGAAATAAGGAGCATATCGAACTTTATCCTAGAAAACTCATAGATGGCTGTTACTACTGTCAGAATGGGAGATAACGAGGGTCTGCTTAGGTCAGTGGCAGAAGGCATGCAGCAACAAAGAAGTATATGAGAAATATAATAATAAAAATAAGGAAGTGAGAGGAGAAAGGAGGTAGTGAAGTAGGAGTACTGAAAGGTAAAGTTAATAATATTCTCTAAATCCTACTAAACTTTATTCTTATTAAAGGGAATTTAAAGTCTTGATGACAAAAAGGCACTATTTGTGCAATTTTATAATGGGTATTTTATTATTATATTGCCAAAAACAAGTACCAAGATTTCCTCAAAAATGTTAATTCAGGAAGGAACATGGTCAAGGTTATTTCTTCTTATTATGACATTAAATCTTATTAAAAGAAAAGTGAAAAAAGAAAGAGTTCCATGTCATGTCTATGATATGAAAATAACTAAACTTAGAATTCTTCTCTGCTGTCAGGACATTTTTATCATGGTTTGTTGATCAGGTACTTCATGGAAGTTGAACTGTTCACCCATATTTGTCCATATTGGTATTCACAAGTTTATTCTAGAGTGTAATCTGAAATGAATGTTTTCTTTGGCAGGATGAATCTTTAAAGCAATTGCAGGTGGTTCACCAACCATGGATCTTGCCAAGTGACACAGAAAGTGAAGGAGTGGAAGCAGAACAAGAGAAACGTGAGTAGACCTTACTGTTTATTGACAATTTGATTTTAGCCAAAGGAAATCTACAATGAAGATAGACCTCTTTCATAATATCAAATGATGTCTGCAAATAAATTCAGACTTTATTAGGGAAAACATGCAAAGATCAGCTATACTTCAGGTACATAGATCTTGATTCAGTGGTGCCATAACTGTGTTGCAGATGACTATAAACTGACTTTCTGGAGACAAAAAAAAAAAAAAGAAATCTTAAAAAAGGAATTAGTCATCCTGAAGACCAACACAAAATGTCCTTGTTGAATGTGAATCTTCTATAAATACTGTAGAGTTAGATCACTGATAACTTGTGATTGTTTTTAAAAGTTCAAAGTATGTTAAGATCAGTTCATTATTATATATAAAATTATCAGTATTAGTTAAAAGATTAAATGTAGATAAAGTTGACCCTTGAACAATGCAGGGTTGGGAGCCAACCCCTGTGAAGTTGAAAATTTGTGTATAATATTTGACTCCTCCAAAACTTAAATACTAATAGCCTAGTATTGACCGTAGTTCTTCCCGATAGCATAAACAGTTGATTCACGCATATTTTGTAGGTTATATGTATTGAAGATTGTATTTTTACAATGAAGTAAACTAGAGAAGATAAGATGTTATTAAGAAAATCACAAGGAAGAGAAAATACATTTACAGTATTTATTGAAAATAAAAAATGGTATAAGTGGACCCTTGTAGTTCAAACCCATGTTGTTCAAGGGTTGAATGTTTATAGAAACTGTTTTAGGTTCACAAAACAAACTGATATTACAGTACTTAAGGCAGAATATATAACTCTTGACTTAAATGGCAGGATTAAAATCATAACAAAGAATGGATTACTATAATTTGACATGACTCGGTGCATACTCTCCAGGACTCTGTTGATATTGTTAAACACATGGGTTCAGCACCCTAGATGAGAGGTTAGTGTCTGAATTATATAGAGAAAACATCAACTTTTAAAATAATAACTATCCAAGTTTACTTTTTTAATCAATTGTAGCTGGCACAGAAAAATAAAGATTGTAAGTGAATGTATCCTTTGTGATTATTGGTGTGAAGTGATTAATAAATAATTTCCCTGATACCTAATGTGTTACACGGGTAGCATTTATGATTCTCCACCTGGGGCTCCAGGAAATTCCTCTTCCAGGTTAAAAGGCATTTAAAAGCTCATGAGCCAGGAGAGGGAGCTAGGGGTCAGCGCTCAGGTGAGAGGGGGAGGCACAGAGCCCAAGTGTCCCTCAGATGGCATATTCAGAGATACAATGAGCGGTACAGTGACATATTACAGATTTCATTGGAGGGAAATAACACCTTCTATGGAAAACAACTATGAAGAATCAGAAAGCAGATTGTACTTTAAGGTGCTTTAAGCAAGTACAAAAATAAGAGTTTTTTGGAAGACCTTTAATTCAAAGAATCCTAAGTAAAATGGTTGAGGAAAGGAGAATCCCCCAAATTTGATAGAATTGATAGTAGCCCAAAGCTTTTATAAAAATAAATGAAAGCACACTTAGATCCCCACTCCCTCCACTCTCCACACATTTAAGTGCATATAAGCTCTCATTCTAGAGTTGGATTTAATAATTTTTACCAAATTTTTTGAGGCCTTCCTAAATTTTGTATTTAATAAAAGCCCTTCAAGCTAATTGTGTGTATTGTATAAAGACAATATATGGGCTTGTTTTACTCTTGTAAGCACACAGGTTCCCAAAGTGGGCAACATTTACAGGTAAACAACAGCCTTACAAGATGCACAGTGTGTTAATTCTATGAGTATGCTATAACTTATAATGAACTAAAACTTAAAAGCAAGGAAAGAATCAATCAAAATAGTGTATTTAATCCAAGTCCAAATTTAGACTTATTTCCTTTCTCTCAAATCAACATGTCTCCAATCACTATTAAGTCTAGAAAACAGCTTAATAATGCAAAGGAGATAAAAGTCTCCAGAACTTGCTTTAACCCTTATCTAATCGTACCACCTTTCTGCATATACTTTCACAAGATTTTAATAAGAATTTATAATCATGTCCTGTTCTACAAGGATGCAAATTCTTTGAGAGAAGAAATCTGTTTTCTTTATCTTTACCTAATAAGACCTCAGTAAATATAAAGAGAATGAATGAATGAGTATTTGTACAAGTTATTTCTTTGGTACTCTCTAACTTGTTTTTTACAAAGTTGGAAATTTAAAACAAAATAAATAATAATTATGACTGAATAATTGTAAAAATTATTTAGTTTTATTCAGTTTTTAATATCGTATTTATAGTTTAGCCTGGGCTTTCACCTTATGGTCGGTCTGTCACCCAAAGAAGACTATTCTTCAGCTCTCCTAAACATAGACCTAGAACCAAAGCTCTTTGATTTCAGCAATTTTCACTTGGAAGTGACCCTTGACAATGGTAAATCATTTGAAATAATATTAGGGTTTAAAGATAATTAGGTCGTAATAGGAGCCACCTGAATATGGAATACTAGTTAGCATGATAGCTAAGCTCGTAGCACTGACATGCAAATAGTTTTTAAGAGTGGCATCCAATTTTCAAGGTTTGGGACAGTGAAAGATGGTGCCACAGAAGTAATGGCACCACCATTGATACTTGTATTCAATGCATGTGGTTTGTGGAACAGCTGGCGAGTACATATAGATAATCTACTTATTTATTTTCTCAGTGAAAGGGAATAAATTACATAAATCTATTGAACCCAGCACCTGATTTAGAGTCTAAAGTCTCATTTATTAGAAATTTATGGTGAGGAAAAGGATAAGATTCCTCCTTCCAACAGTAACACCTGTTTCTTGACTCAGCTTTCTATGAATCACACCTAGATAGTTTTGTGAAATTTTCTAATTTCTCGAGAAAAAACTATCATAGCAGAAAGTTTCAAAATAATTTCAGGATCTTTGTAGTGGTGCATATTTCTTTTTGCATCATTTTAAAACAAGACATAGCTCAAATAAGTTTTATTTAAGAGCATCTTTTAGGAAAAGTTGTCTTAATTAAATGGGAAGGTTTAAAAAAATTTATTATAAATAATATAAGCAAAACCCTTAATTAATATTTTCTTTACTTTTAATACTAAAGTATAAACTACAAGTTTAAAAAATTGTATCAGCATGTGCTTATTTCTAATCTCTCAAATTAAGGTGCAAGGTCACTAAGAAATTCAAATCATATGTATTTGGATCTACTGGAGTACTTGTTTGATACTCATAATGTTGGACTCCACTTTAGACCTATTGAATCAGAATCTTTGTGCATGGAATTCTGAATTCTGCATTTCTAATTAGCTCCTCACGTGATCTTTGTTTATTCTAAAGATTGAGAATCACTAAAATGGATCTATAAGTTTGGATAGTGTTTTCTAGTTTGTCCATTGTAAAGTTACTTCTAACTCACCTTTCTATACATTTCTCTGGAAGCAAGTCACTAATTCTAGCTTGCATTCTACAAACATGTTATTCCAATGACTTCTGGCCTCTATAGTTTCTGAAAAGAAGTCAGCATCTAATATTATTGAGGAACCTTTGTAGATGTTGTTGTTGTTGTTTTTTTCCCTGCTTTCAAGATTTTTTCTTGGTCTATGTCTTTTGATAAAGTGATATGTAGGTGTGGATATCTTTGAGTTTATATTATTGAACTTTCTTGAGCTTCTTGAATATGTGGATTAATGTTTTCATCAAATGTGTGAAATTTTCAGCCATTGTTTCCTTAAATATTCTTCCTGCCCCTTTTTATCTTACTTCTCCTTTTGGGAGTCTGGTTTTATGTATTTTGATACACTTGATGGTGCCCCAGAAGGTCTCTGAGAAACTATTTATTGGTCCGTTTTTGTTTGTTTGTTTGTTTGGTTGGTTGGTTTTTTTTTGAAGAATTCCTCAGATGTTTCTATGACTAGATTTCAAGAGACTTAAGTTCTTTGATTCTTATGCCAGGTCAAGTTTTATTTTGAGACCCTCTAGTAAATTTCACATTTTCATTACAGAATTTCTATTTTCCCCCTAATATTTTGTATGTTTTATCGGTAGTCTCACTTAATAGGAGTTCATTCTTATGTTTTTTTTAAATTTTATTTGACATGATTTCTTTTAGTTCTTTGACTATATAGTAGTTGATTAAAAGCCTTTGTACAGTAAGTCTATCATCTGAGCTTCTTCAGGGAGAGTTTCAATTGACTTTCTCCTGTTTATGGTTCATACTTTTGTTTTTAGCATGTATGATATTATGATTATAAAGCATGTCACTTTTTTTTTTGTTTGTTTGTTTAAATCTGAATATTTAATATAATTTAGGAGCTCTGGAAATTGGACCATCTCCCCTCCCCTAGCCCATTTTGTTTTTGCTGCTGTTCTTGTTATTATTGTTGCTACTTTTTATTTAGTGACTTCCCTGAACTAATCTATAAAGTCTATATTTTTTGTTGTATGCAGCCACTGAAGTCTCTACTTAGGATCTTAGTAGTTAGCTAATGATTGGGCAAGGTATCAAGGATGCCATGAACACTCCAACAGTTTACACAGAGCCTATAGGTCAACCAGAGGTGAGAGATATAGGCTTATCAGGTCTTTCCTGATCAGGTGCATAACATTGTCTTTCCCGGTCAGATGCATAACATTGCATCTGTGTGACCTTCTCTGTCGTCGGCAGCTGTCCGTCTCGAGAGATGATGGTGTAGCTTCTTAAGAGCCTATCTGCACCGCCGAGAATGGCTGTGCAGTCCGACTCGGGAGTGACACGGTATCTGTCTCCTCCCGTGTTGAATCGACATCTTGCGATGACGCTGGAGTGTCCTCTCCAGTGAAGCTGAAGCTACAGAGCCTGGGCAGGGTGATATGGAGGGTCTGCTGTTGCCCATGCAGCAGACCCCCCCTCTCTTCGCAGCTGAAGGGTCCAAGGGAAAGACGGAGTCAATACAGCTTGGCTTCAGGTGCGCCGCAGGAGTTGCCGGTGTTGACTACAACGTCAAACCGCCTTAGGGACTCCGGCTCCGGATTTTCTGTCGGGGTTTACTCCCTTAGCCTTTCCCCTGAAGAGGTATGCCGCAAGGCAGCGGAGGTTTTTTGGAATCAGAGTTTTCCTTCTCTGATGTGCCCTGACTGGAAGATCGAACCAGCGACACTTAGCTCGCAGGCCGACGCTCAATCCACTGAGCCAAACCAGCCAGGGTAATGTGACCTTCTAGTTCCACAGAAATATGCCAGAGCTTTTTAAAGCTTTCTATGAACATCTCACTTGCCAGAATTTCTTTTTTAATGTTTTGATAAACCTCTTGTTTGTTTCAACCAGTATCACTGCCTCAGGCAGCTGCCATGTAAAACTATTGTCCCTGATCACTTTTGACAAATTCATAGAGACAGAGTTTCTCACTACGTGAACTTTAATTCAGGTCAAATGAAAAAAACAAACAAACAAACAAAAAACCCAACAACAACAACATTCAAGTAAAGATTTTCCAGGCCGCTTCCATTTGGTCAATTCTTGACACTTGTGCCCTGGTAGATCGTAGGCTGCTTTTTTGTAGCTACAGCTCTTCTGGGGCTGCTCATTTTCAAAGCTACTGCACAGCTACTGATATTGAATAAATTAAAGCTGCACAAAAATTACTGTTCATATTATTTAATAAGCTGCCTTTCTTTAATAAGTGCTCTATGAATTGTTGCAAGTTTCTGGTTCATTTCCAGCATTCTGAAAAAGTTGATTTTGGTGATTTTGCTAGTGTTCTCATTGCTTTTATGGAGGAACAAATTTTTGAAGATCCCTACACACCAATTTTAGAAATGCTTCTCCTCTCCTATTTTTCATGATTCAATCATCCTAGTTTCTCTTTGTTTGAGGAGTGAGAGTATGATATCTTTGTAATGAGCTATAGAACCAAACAATGTCTGCTTCTTTGAGTCCTAGTTCCATGAAAGTGACCAAAACAATTATAGTAAAATCAGTTTTGAGAAATTCTACATATTATATATGAGAGACTCTCCATTGTAAAACATGCCACCGATATAACAACTTTTCAAAAGAAGCAAGGCAGCTCTACAATTTTAAATGAACAGATGAGGTGTAATCAGCATCCTAGCTTAAAATGAGGAAAAATATTCTTCATTGTTGACTTGAAGAAATGTTATATAGTATTTTCTAAAACATTTATATACTAAAGTCACCGAACAGTCCTATAACAACAATATCTGTTTGATTGTGTTTAGTCCAGGGTTTGTTTTGTTTTGTTTTTATTTACTTTCATTTGTTTTTATTTTGTTTTTATTTATTTTTAAGTAATGCCCATTGATTCCTAGTTTCAAAATGCCTATAATTTGCAGAGTGCTTATTAAATTCTGGAAGAACAAGTTCAGGGATTTTAGGAAGAGCTAATCTAATCTAATTTTCTCAATATGAATTCTCTCCATTTAGTGAAGAGGAAATTGAGGCTCCAAGCAATTGTAGGCTTGTTCATGTCACCTAGTTAGTAGCCAAAGGAGGACTAGAATCAGTGGCTCTTGTTTGAGCCCAGTGATGTTTATCCCCATTGCTTCATCCTTCACTCATGACCTCCCTTTATTCCCCTTACCAGGGGTGATAAAGTCAATGCTGTGACTCTTGAGAGTCAAAGTGCTTCAGGCAGTAGTGGGGCTATAGTTTTCTACTATCCCCCCAGGATATGGCCAGGCTTTTCACCTTGAAGAAAAACCTTTGTCCTCTTTAACCTAATGTCAGGTTATTTCTTTCCAGGTGGTCTCCCAGGATTCATATTTGAGTCATGCTTTAGGCAGTGGTGCTATACCACAGCTGAGTATATTAACAGGCAAAAGATAAAGCACTAGCACTCTATCTAATGAAGGGGTAGAGGCTGTGTTGGAAAGTAGTGAGCTGTGGAAAGCATAAAGACCACAATAACTTGATAGCTAATTAAGTCACGTGTCAGGGCTCCATGAGACCTGTAACTCTCAGGATATTAATAGTATTAGGTGTGGCATGAGAAATAGGGTCTATATATTTCAGGAGATAAGTGAAACAGACTTAAGTAATGCATTTAAAAGTCATCTGGTTTATCCCACAGAACACATGTATTTATAGAAAAAAAAATTCACACACTGGAAACAAGAAAGAATAAAATGATAATCATAACACAATACAAATACCACGAGGATAACAAGAAAGATGAAATCTTAAAGTAAAAAAAAAAAAAAAAACCTTCTGGCAAATTATAGTTACTTTCAAAGGCCAAATAAATCCTAGTAGTTTTTAATCTTACATTGAACATTCAATCTTATGAGTACTTAGAAAATTCTAAGGCTTTGCCTAAGAAATTCAGGACATCTGAACTGACACCAGGCAGTGGTGTCCTCAAATAAGTCCTCAAAATTAGAAATATCAACATTTGCGTGTTTGGTAACTGTTACCATTATGAATATTTAAGGATTCATCTGTAATCAATAAATATAAAAGTGAGTTAATAGCTACTGTTAATTATCTGTTAGGAACAAAGCATTCTAATGTCAAATTGCAATTTTTCTTTATAATACTGATTTTAGAGAATATTTTTGGTTATAAATATATATTTGCAATTTCTAGAGGCCAAATGCCTCTGAATTATTCATGTGGCATTCTTACTTTGAAATGTTTCCCATGTCTGTGGTAAAATTCTGATATTATGAATGGTTCAATTGATTTTTAAGCTCCTAGAAAAAATTTAAAGGGTAGCATTTAATGACATATAAGACATAATGTCACAAACCAATCTATTATTATTAAGTGTAATGGAAAAATGCGCCAGGTTGCTCAGCAATATATAAGGTTACATGCTTCAGACTACCTGCTTTGTTTATTAAAACTCCCTAGTCACATGCAATAGTAGTCAGAAATTTTCATAACAAGTATCAGAGAAGCCTTTGTTTAAACAACAAGACAGCCAAACTGTTTCTTTGGAGTGCAAAATTCTTTGGATTAGAGTATTGTATGGGAGTCTTTAAAATTAAAAATAGGAGATGCATGGTCCTTTTTTTGTTATTTAAAATAATAAAAGGTACGAATGAGTAGCACATGTTTTTATCACTTTTACCAAATATTTGTTTGTCTTGGAATATTCTTATATTTGCTATAGGTGTGGCTAACACTACAGAATAAAATTATGAACACAGAATGAAGGAAAATCTAGTTTATTCTTTAACTTGGATGCATTTAGTTTACAAGGCAGCCTTATATCAGATAAGATATATCTTTCACAAATGAGAAGACTTTATTGGCTGGCCGCAAGTAAAGCCTGTTTGTTCTCTATGGATTTTGTTCTGTATATATATCGTCGTCGGCAGCCGTCCGTCTCGAGAGACGATGGTGTAGCTTCTTAAGAGTCCATCTGCACCGCCGAGAATGGCTGTGCAGTCCGACTCGGGAGTGACACAGTATCTGTCTCCTCCCGTGTTGAATCGACATCTTGCGATGACGCTGGAGTGTCCTCTCCAGTGGAGCTGAAGCTACAGAGCCTGGGCAGGGTGATATGGAGGGTCTGCTGTTGCCCAGGCAGCAGACCCCCCCTCTCTTCGCAGCTGAAGGGTCCAAGGGAAAGACGGAGTCAATACAGCTTGGCTTCAGGTGCGCCGCAGGAGTTGCCGGTGTTGACTACAACGTCAAACCGCCTTAGGGACTCCGGCTCCGGATTTTCTGTCGGGGTTTACTCCCTTAGCCTTTCCCCTGAAGAGGTATGCCGCAAGGCAGCGGAGGTTTTTTGGAGTCAGAGTTTTCCTTCTCTGATGTGCCCTGACTGGAAGATCGAACCAGCGACACTTAGCTCGCAGGCCGACGCTCAATCCACTGAGCCAAACCAGCCAGGGGTTCTGTATATATATATATTTTCAGTTACTGTGAGAACATGAGCATCTTCATACCAGCCAAATCATTTTGTGATGTCCTGGGCTTGTTTTGCAACATTGACCTGCTACACCTTTACAAATTAAGTGGACCTGGACTCTTTTTTGGTCTGAAACCAGCAATTAAGTTAAGATTCTCCAATAATGCCCTGGCTGCTGTGGCTCAGTGGATAGAGCGTCAGCCTGCAAGCCAAGTGTCGCTGGTTGGATTCCCAGTCAGGGCACATGACTAGGTTGCACATCAGTTCCCTAGTTGGGGACGAAAGTGAGAGGCAACCACACACTGATGTTCTCTCCCTCTCTTTCTCCTTTCCCCTCTCTCTCTAAAAATAAATAAATAAATAAGTAAATAAATAAATTTTTTAAAAAAAGAAATAGCTGGTGTTAAAAAAAAAATTCTCCAATAAGTATCATATGCCCCATAGGTCAGATTATTTCCTTAAAACAGTCATATTTATGGATCTAGAAAAGTCAATCTATTTACAATGGGAAGCTGGAATGTGTTGAGCTTTAGGCAAGAAAGATAAAAAATGAGGATATGATCTCTTTAGTAAGAGATACATAGCATGAAGCATACTGTCTCTTAAGAGGTAAATAGAATGTTACGGATGCCAAAGGAGGGAAACATCACATTGTGTCAGAACATGGGATGAGAGAGACCTTCATGAAGAAAACTTGGTTGTTGTTCAAATCTTCCACATCCTTCCTATTTGTTATAATATATATTATGGTATTCATCAACTAACGCCTTGTGTGTCTGTTTCAATTCAGTTACATTCCCTTGGTTTTTTATCACATAGCCTTGTCACCATATATGCCTGCTTAGTTTTTATAAGCATTGAAATTGTAGGTGACAAATTACAAAGATAACTTGAAGCCTCAGGTGATATTAACTTCTTCCAGAGAAGGTTTCACTTTGCTTCTAAAAGAAGTATTGAGATAATAGCAATCCTAGATTATTTGAAATTCAACAGAAAATTGAGAAGATTTTATTAAGTTGGACTCTATTCATTGAGAGGGATGGCGTATTTCCATTTCCTTACTCCCCTCCTACAGTGTGGCCCTTCATAGCAGCAACCCCAAACCTAGGGAGTTTATTTGAGTCACCTTCCTCAGTAACACTGATGCTTCAGATTTTGTCCTGCTGGCTGAGGAATTGTTGCAATCGCTCTTTAGGTTGCTAGTCTCGCAGAATTTTCTTCTGTAACTGGCAGGTACCTTTTTAGGAAGCATGTCCTCAAACTCCATGCTTATTTCTGTTTATCTTCTTATTCTCCTGTACATTGGCCATTTAATACTTTATTGTTTTTTGAAAGGTCTTCTGATGCTTTTAGAAATAGTTTACATGTTTTTAGTGAGATGCTTTATCTGGATAACTTACCCAATCATTACTGTATTATCAATTTCTCACCTCAAAATATTTCAACAAATTTGGGCAGAATTAGCACATTTTCAGATTATTGCATTTTGTTTTTATAGAGTAATAGAAGATTAACTTTTTATTGCTTTAATTTGTTCCAAGCATAGTGTCAGATACTTAGCATGCGCTTGGTAAATATTAGTTAATTCTAAGTTCTTACTTTTTGACTTAGCATATAACATGTAAAATGGTTTCTATTCATGCAAAAAGTTAATGGCAATGTTTAGTCTATCTTCTATCACATAAGGACTTCTGTCTCTCACTCCTTATTAGGCATCTACTTACCTTTACTCATGTTATTATTAATGACACTGTGTTCTTACGTCTGCATGGAATTTGTTCCCAGACACTTGTTAGGTTCTCACTGCAGTTTATTAATGGACTCACTTTTTTTCATGAGCATGCACGTGTCATTTAATTATGTCAGTGTGAGACTAATTTCCTTTTTCTGGAAGCTGTGAAGTGGGAAAAAGTGGGAGTCAGGAGACTCATCAAAGTTTCTGCTTCTTCCCTGTGGTCCACAGACTAGTAAATTGCAGAGAAATGGCTCACATTTGTGTTCTTTGTGTTTACTTAGTTCCCAGATTTTAATTACCAGAGGTACATTAACTACATGGGAATGAAGGGGAATGCTGTCCTCCGGCATATTCTCTGTCAAGTACTTTCCGCCTTTTACTCACTAACCAGGAATGATTTACCTTTTCGTTTGTGAAACCACAGCTCATTTTTCTTAATTATTCTATGGTGTTTGCATTCAACTTGTTGACTCTCATATACCTTGGCACTTCAGAGGAGAGAAGGAATGTAGTCCTAATTTGGGGCAAAAAGAATGACCCTACCTTGGGTGGCCTCGTGGGTGGTATTGTGATCCTGTGCAGTGCTCTCACATATTCTTGCAGGCTGTGTGAGTTCGTCTCATACCTACCAGTTGGGGTACCTGCAATTACACCATCACTGATCCCAAACTGCCTTATTATTTCATTCTCCTTTTTCCTTCTTTTTCAGACTTGTCTTACTCTTCTCAAACCAAAGGAGGGAAAAATCAATGTTCTAAGCACATAACTTCGAAAATGTGCCATAATAAATTTTTCTCACTGAGAGAATTAGCAAATAATCTAATAGCCATTAATTTAATAATAAATCCAAAATATTGTCCCATAGCCAAATAAAAAATAGAACTACAAAATCAATTTGGAGGATATATTTAGAATTATAGCATTCCATTTATCCTTAAAGCTTATTATGAGTAATTGACATTTTAAGGTTTTACAGAAACACATGCATCTCTAAAAGAGGAGGAAATGAAAGAGGATTGACATTTATTCAATTTTTGTAGTGCCTCCTTTTATCTCTGTGACAACTTAATGTGTGACTGATAGTACTCTGATTTTATAATCTCAGAGGTATTAAATATCCTTCCCCAAGGATACACAATTAATAAGTACAATTTATATTCTAACTTAATTTAAGGTCCTATGTTCTACTCTGAAATGTCATTCTCCTTCTAGAAGCTGAAAGAGGAAAGGTGGACAGAAAGTTTGTATAAACAGAATCAAGAGAGGAATTGTTTCACTGAGACTGAGAAATCCTGTGAAGCATGAAAATAAGGAAAAGTGACATATAAAGAAACAAGCAGTAATACATTTGGGTAGGAAATCTGCTTTTAATATAACTTCAACTTGATTTACTTATATTTACACTGTGCTCCAAATTATTATCTACAGGCAAAGTCATCCAGAAAATTAAGGGAGGCATATATGATAAACATAAAAATTAAAATTTAGACAGGATAAAATAAATAACATTTAGTAATTACATTAAGCATGTTTTCAATCTCATAGTAAGTTATTTAAAATAGAACAACTGTTCAAAGAATGCTGCCAAATTTCTTCAAAATGACTTGTTTTGAAATGTTGACTAAATATCCAAAAACTCTATATCAACTTTAGTATGATTAAACATTCTTCAGACCAAAAACATAGTTTTTCTTTATAGTCTTTAACATAAATTCTATGGGACTCTCGCCTTCATATTAGGACAAAAAGGATTATCCATTTGTTAACATTCAAAATAATTTTCAGAAAATTTCTACCAGTAATATAGACTTTGTAATTTATAAATTGCTTTCACATATTTAATTACATAAATTAACCTATTAGTTAACGTTTAGTCTTAATATTCATATTTTACATTGTAAGTTTTTAACACACATTTAATAGATATTTATACATTCACTGTTTATTTGTTTAATAATATTCACTGAATGAATAGAATGCATGATTCAAGTCTGAGCCTCCATCTTCTGATTATTCAGGAAGGCCATGATTAGCAACATGGACAAATTTGTGTAATAAATGGTTTATCGGTACACACAACCAAAGATATGTTCAATGACATTTCAGATGTCCACTATGTTGTTCCTCTGTGTTAATGATAGTTCAGGGTTGCAATGAACATGGTCTTTAATGTAGCATTTACATCAATTTCTACACGTATTTGTAATGCATTACTTCAGGTGATTTGTAATGTTGTTTTTCACTGAGTAAATCTGTATCTGCAGCATTTGAGAAGAAGAAGGTTCTAATGTGTAAACAAATTAGCTTTATTTCTAGAATTTATGGCTCCTCTCTCACTTGCTTGTTCTTCAGGCGTATCCCACCCCAAAGCTGCTTCATCTCCTTCATTCTCACAAGCATGAGAAATAATGGGCTACCCCTTATATTTAGTCCTATTTCATAGAGGGAAGCCATATAAGGCTGGATACCTAAGTCCATCACCATACAAGATCAATATTATGTCAAAATTCAGTTCAGAAACTTGAGACTAGTTACTTCTGTCTTTTATTCCTATCAAAATAAAATCACATCAATTTTGTATTCTTAACCACCATAGATATATTTCCTGGAATCTTCCACTATGTACTGTGCAAGTGGAATTTGATTTGCAAACCAATTGTCTTTTAATGCTATTCAAGGAACACTCTCCATACGTTTCTCTCTCTCTCTTTTTTTTTTCTTTTGCCTTATTTGAAATGGGTTCTTCTAGAAAATACTGCTTTCCTGTTAGCTTTCAATAGGGAAGTTGCTCCTTCTTTCAATTACTATGTGTCTTAGCATGATGCTTGCACCATGAGGAAGCTTTAACAGTATACTTGAAATTCACTTTTTTTTTTAGGCTTATGCCATTTGTCCTCCTGTCTGGTTTCTTTCCTTGTCACTATTATCCTACCAGTCTCTTCTGTTCTTTCATGTGGGTTGCATACATTTGGTTCATTGTTTTCTTCTCTACCACAACCCTTATTATTGAATAGGTCATTTTAACTATCAGTTGGGTGACTTATCCAATGTCGTACCATTATCATTCCTCAGCCCTCTCAAATTTAGCGGTCTTCTATGGCAATGTACTTTTTTTTTCTTGTCAGAAGTAAAATAGTGTCCAACTCTAAAATTTTAGTTTGTTATAATCTACTCTCTGTCCCTTAAGATTCTCTATTTCCTGTTAAACCTACACTTCAGTTTTGTTTGGGACCCGGATAGTTCACTACTCCTTCTTCTTCAAGTATGTCAGGGCACAGCTTCACCCTAAAGCCCACGCTGCACAGAACAGTGATGCTAATAGTGTGGTCCATTAACCAGCAACATCAGCATTAGCATCTCTTGAGAACTTGTAAGACTGCAGTTTCCTTGGACTCCCCCCTTCATTTACTTAAGTAAGAAACTCTGATAATAGAGCTCACTGCAATGTTTTAAAAGCTCTCCAGGTGATTCTGATACCCCTAATATTTGAGAACCACTAATATAGGGCATTGATTCAACTGGTCTCTTGCACCTTTAATATCTTTGGTTGGTAAAGAATACCCAGAAATGAATGCCTCATTATTTTGCCCCCAAACTCTTACACATAAGATTTCTAAAAGTGTACCAAGTTCTCCAGCTTTATGAAATGAAACACTCACTTTCCATATAATATCACTACCTTCAATCCATAGGTCCTTTGTAGTTCCTAATTATCTAAATTTGAATATTGTAAAACTGTCAGATGCCCATTACTTGATGATACATTCAAAGGCATTTCCCTGATAACCATCCTTGGTGGAAGATTGTGATCAATGCTAATTGGCTCAAGGTCACCTATATACGAAAAAATAGGGACAGAATTTGAATTCGGGTCTATCTGAGTACAAAACCTGTGGTTTTTCTATATCACTGCTGAATTATATAAAGCAACAGTTTTATTTATATGCTTTAGTTGAAGCAGTACCTACCAATGAGTTGCATAAAAACCTATTATCAAATCACTTTGATAAATATAAGGTTAAATACTTTTCACTATTGTAGAACTTTTAAGAGCTTTGAATATCTTTGGTGTGTATTGATTCCTTTATTCATCTGCTTTTATGCTGTTTTATTTCCTCATGGTTTTAAACTTGTCCCACTAGGCACTGCTCTTCTGCCTCAGGGATGCATTCAGAAGAATTACATTTAGCATGCAATATTATAGATATAGTGTGTAGGTATGTATATGCACTACTTCATGTAAGTCTCATAATAACTTTGTGAGGATTACATGAAGTTACAAATATTATAGCATCACTATACTGTGATATGTATCTGTCCAATGGTGAATAAGCTGTGTTAAGGTAACAGTCTGTAGAACTTACTTTCCTGCCTAAACCATGATGAACATGAGAAATATGACTTTGATTTAGGTAGTATCTTCCTGCAATACACATATGTATTCATGATACTATCCAGAGGGACATTTTGCCCTGGATTTTGTTTAAAAATAAACAAAAGTTTACACTGAAAATGAGTGAATTATGAAAGCACTCACTATTAAACAGTTATATGTAATTCCAGCTCACTATATACTATAAATGTAGTTTTATTTTAATTTCAATTAATCTTCACTAGAAGTTGGTTAAACCACTAGGAAATTATGTTTAATAGATCTGTTTCTTGGTCCAGCATATTATCTCTTTTTCTTTCATTGTGCAGGTTCTACTGATCTTCTTCTTTGTGTTCCATGTTCTTCTTGTCCCACTCTGGTCTACTCTGGTATGTTTGCTCAGGGCACTTAATATCAATGTCAGGTAATTATGGATACTATACTACAACTGCTCTAAGTTCAGGTTTTTAGAATAGATAATCTTCAGGACCCATAATGAGAAAAAAGATTTTCTTCCAAGTACTCTGCCTAACATTTCCTTCTTTTTATGATGTTCTGTGGATCTCAGGCTCCTCACTGAATCTGTATTCACTGAAAAGGTGAGATGGGGACTTTGAGCTCCTTCTTCTTGGCAGGAAAATCACTTTTAAATATATATGAAATGAAAACATATTCCCCCACTGGCAGACCATGCATCCATGGCACCATTCAATATCTCCTGGAGATAGAGCATCTCAAAACAATTTCATATTCATGGATATGAAGCTAGTCTATGAACTGGATAAATAAAGGTGAGCAGTTCATAGTATCTTCTCTCAGGTATGTCATACAGAGAAGCAAAGGTTGAATTTATCCTTAGCACTCTGAGTCACAGCATATCAAAATTAGAAAGAAGTTTGGAACCATCTACTTCTCTTTCAGTATAATGCTGATCATTTTCTCTGCAAAACATCTACCAAAGGGTCATCCAATCCCTACATGAAATGAGAAATGAACTGCCTCCTTTGGCAGCCCATTCAATTTTGTTCTACTCTAATTGCTTACTGACCCAATAATTCTATATTAATAAATCACCTAAAAATAATCTGTGCAATGCACCACTGCATAACCATCAGAATATTATGTTCATTGCACATGTTTTATAATAAAATGTGGGGATCATTTTATAATAAAGTATGGAAAACATGTAAAAATGAAAAAAATAACCTCATGATCAACAAAAGAGGATTAAACATTTACAGCAATCTATTTAATAGAATATGATACATCTATTATTAAGGATGGATATATATTAACTGAATATATACATATATTTATACAGATTTTACTGGGTGGATCTAGCTATTTATACATATATGTATATTCTGATGTGGGAAATTTTTTACAAAAATTTACATAAAAAATCAGTCATTAAATTAAATATAATTTATTTTTGTTATATGTAACACATACACATGATACTGTCTGATGGTTACAAACAAAAAGGTCTCTAAAAGCTTATGCACCCCCATGTTCATTGCAGCATTATTTATAATAGCCAACACATAGAAACAACCTAATTGTTTATCAATACATGAATGAATAAAGTTCATATATATTTTTTAATATGCTACACTATATACATTTCATTAAGCACATTTTGTTTTGTTTTGTTTCTCTCCTACAGGTCTGTGAACAGGCAGAGGTTGCGAGTGCTCCTTAAGGAAATTGCAATTATTCAAAACCTTATGTATAGTTCTGATTTCATTTACTATGTGTAATCATTTAAAAAATGTTTATTTTTATAATATCAATAACAAACAAGTACTCTTGTAATTAGGGGGTGTCTAAGTGTGTATCAGAGAACACTAAACCTGACAAAGGATTCTGGGGAACTCAGGATGCCTGCTCTTCCATATAGTGTCCTGGGTTTAGATTACTTTATATCTAGCTATTAAGATTACTATTTGATACAGTAAATATTGCCTGATTCAAATAACTTTGCTTAAAATTTTTCTGTATTTTAACTTGTCTAGGGTTTTCTATTTCTTCTATTTTTATAATATTTTCTCATTTTTAGATTAATAAACATACTTACCCACATGTGCCAAGATGTGCCACTTAGATATCTCTGGGAGTTAGCTGTTTGGTTTCATGACCTGCCCTATGTGTTCTGTGCAACAGCGAGGCATATTCTCCACCACTGCTCCTTTCTGCAATACTGTCCCTGCTCTTAGCAAAACAAATAATTGATATGTTAATGCAATAAAGCAGATCAATAAGGAATGAAATGCATGCCCCAAAGCATATGCAATGAAAATTGTTTGACCATTTACCCAGTTATTGAACCCAAATAAGACTATCCATTTTAAATTTGATATATGCTTGCTTTTGGAATGTGTTATGCATTGATGCTAAGTGACTGGATCTAAGTAAATTTATTGAGTATCTCAACTGTTTGTTTTATTTAATTGTCTTAATTTAAGTTTTCTTTCTGGACCTTTAAGGTATATGATTAAATTATAAAATTGGCTATATAACTGTCAAAGAAACAAATGTTAAAGGCCAGAATATGGCTAAAGAATAAACAAAGAAATTTCAGTTGTATGAATGAAGTCATGTTCCTAAATCAAAAAATACATTTTCTTACATTAACATTTTCATCTGCATAGAAACTCATGAGACTGATTTTCATCAGTTAATTTATTTTATAGGTAGAAACACAACTTATAAAAGATGGGGTTTTTTTTTTTAAGCAAAACAGAGAGAACACAAGAGAGTAAGGTTACAGAAGCAGAACGATCCTCCATTTAAATATCCTACCACAAAGAATATTTCTTCAAAAATGTCTAACTGAGGACATAAATGTTTGCCCTATTCACAACAGTCTTTCTATAAAGTGTGTTATCCCTAATGCCTTCATCTGAGCCATACTTTCCTCTAACCACCACTTGGTCAGTTTTTCTCCTTTTCTCATCCACTGCCCTATTCCTAGAGACACTCACCCTACTACATGCCATATCAAACTCAGGAATCAGATATGCCAGGATATCAAGTATATATTTCAAAAAATGCTACCAAATCCAGACAAAGCCAGACACTAATTCAAGTAGTAAAAATAGATTTTAATCAGTGATAAACTGTTACAATAGGGAAGAGGGTCCAGCCTGAACTGAACTCAACTTCTATTTGTGCAGAGGTACTGTATGAATGAGGGAGTAGGAATGGGAAATTGCCTGGGCTTGAACAGAGTCGAAGAAATTGAAAATTTTTTAAAGGCAGGTGTTGGTCTGTGGGAAACTCACCTGGTTTTGCCCACTGGTGCTTATCAAAGTTTGGCTTCTGTCCTCCCATGGAGACTGAAATAGGGGGTCTATCTTCAAGTGTTGTCTGGAACAATCAGTAAATCCTTTGGGCAGCCTAAGCTTTCCCAGACAGGAACTTAAGGGGGCTGAAATCGTCATTCTAAGGATGCTGCTTTGAGCTGTTAAAAACTATGCAAGTGTTTGTTCAAATAATTTAATGTGCAGGTGTCTTGGGGTGGATGAAATCATTTGTACTGAGAGTGCGATGTTTATAGGCCAAGTTCAAGGTCTGGTCAAGAAGAGGGCTGAGAGGAGCCAGGCTAGAGTTTGATCAAGCAGAGACTTTTTAATCAATGCCAAGTAGGCAGGACACAAACACACACAGACACACACACTTCACAATTTTTGTTCTCTCTTACTTGTCAACTCTAAGAACAGAGGACAAGGCCAGTAAACAGCTAGAGCCCAAATCAGGAAATTTCTCTAGGTTGCTTTCCTATCTCCTGTTTCAAGTGTTATACATGAATCTAAATCTGTTAGCACTCATCTGGGCTCCCATTACTAATTTTGCCTCTTTTGTATGTCTTAACAAATACCCAGAGTTATTACAATGGTAGGGCTTGAAAACCCCATGGGGAAAAGGGTTCTAGAAATGTTCCTCATATTTCCTACTCTAACATAACCTCTGTAGACAGATGGCCCTAAGTCATACCATGGCCTTTGGGTTTCTCTGACTGGTAGTCTCTGACCTTCTAGACATGGAGGCTGGACCTTTACTGTCTGCGGCAATACAGTCTTGTGGGGAAAACATGCATATGAACAGACGGTTTAAATAAAGTGTGTATATGTGCAATGTTGAAGACATTTACAAACTAGGCTATTATGGGAGCTCAAAAGAGCTGTTGTGAACCCAGGTTTCTGGACTTGGAAGAGTATGAGTTGTGGGGTGGCTGGGAAGTCAAAGAACAAAGAAGCATCCATGGAAAAAATAATGCCTCAGCTGGTTCCTTAAAGATGAAATGGAGTCAATTGAATAATAAAGACAAATACAAGGGTCTTAGGGAGAACAACAGAATGAATCTAGTATGGAAGTCTGAGTGAGCAGAGCGCGCATGAGGATGAGAACAAAAAATGTGGTATTTATTACTGGAGCACATAGAATATCATATGAGGTGACAGTTGATGGGACAGAAAAGTGGGCATGAACTAGGTTTGGAAAAATTACATATGGTACCCTGTGGTCTTCAATGTGAGTTTCTCATCAGAATCAGAGATGCTTAAACCCCACTCTCTGGGATTAAGATGCAGGTGGTTTAAGGTGGAGCCCAGTCATCAGTATTTAGTTAAAAGCTTCTTACTTAATCCTAATGAATAGCTGAGGATGAGGGTAATTGCCAGAGAGAACAACTAAGTATTTTCCATGGTAGAAAGGAGTGTGACACTGTCAGATGAATAGTTAGGGGAGCTCGCCTGGCAGTATGAGGAAAATGACAGAAGTAGAAACACAATGACTGGGCAAACATGGACATTGAGAAATGAGTTAGGGAGCTGCTTCACGAGTTAAGAAATAATAAAGGCTTATTTAGATTTACTGAGGCAAATATGTTAAGAATCTAACTGTGGTTAGGATGTTCTGGAAGGCCAGAAAAATGCACCTTTGGTGGAGCCCCCAGGGAAGAGACAGCAAGGAGTGTGACTCTTCATGTGATGTCACTACACGGTACACTTAAAGACAGACACAAAAGAGAAATGTCACATGAGCTATTGGTTTACCTCCTTTCTTTGGAAAAAAGGGATGATTCCTTCCCAGGCCTCTGAGAATGTCAAGTCCCCAACCCTGCTTTATCTAACTTAGTCAGCAAGCATCTGTCAAATACCCACTTTTTTATCTAATACCATTTTAGACTGGGAGGCACAGGAGTAGTGGGGCAGATGTGGCTGGGATGGGTATAACATGGACAAATAAACAATCACTTACAATGGAGCTTAAGAGTGAAAGACAGGAAGCTAAGAGACCACACCTGAAGAGCATTTAATCGACATTTTGGAAAAGGAATCTTGGGCTTTGGTTAACCTGCAATCTAAATGTAGAGGGTGATTCAGGTAAAATTGTGGGATGTCAAGAGAAATTATGGATAATAATAGAGTAAGTATCTGAAGAGTATTTTGAGAGAACAACATGTATAAAGATACAGAGAGAACGATTGCATGGCATGTCAGGCAACGTGCACAGTTGAATACTGTTGGAATGTAGGGATGCACAGCATTGGAAAGTGATACAGACAAGAAGTTAGTAGCAGCAGAACTATTGTCGGTATTATAAGGTATATTTTATTCATGGGCAAGTGAGACAGAGGGAGCGTTTTGGGCAGGTGAATAGTAAGATTTCCATTTTAGAAAGACAATGTTTTGCTTCAGTGTGGAAAATGGATCATAGGGAGATGAGGCTGGAGAATTGCTAGGACACTTCCAGTAATCAATATTGGAAATACAAAAGAACTTGGATAGGAGAGGGTTTTAGATGGTTGATGATTAAAGATGGGTTAGGGGGAATTGCAGATGGTAAGATTTCTGGCCAAGACACCTGGTAGTGAAATGCGTTTGGAATGAAGGAAAGATGTAGATGGAATTTAGTCTCTTTAGTTTCAAGAGATGGAACATATCCAAGACTTTGAGCATCACCAATCTAAAAATGGCCAAATAGAGCATACTAGAAAACAAGGTCATAGATGACATCATCCAATTAGAGTATATGCAGTGAAAAGAAGATAGAAGACTCAGGAACACACCAGTACTTAAGGGACAGAAAAAAAAAATGATTTCAAGAATAAAGATTTTATGTACACTGGACAGAGTGGGTGGCCCACACAGTTTCTAGGAAGCAGGTCAAAATCAATGCACTTCAAGGTCCCCAGTTCCTGTAAGCACAGCTGGATTTCAGAGGAGAGACAAGCATGGGCTCATTTGCTAAACAACCTTTAGTTGTCTAGTTTAATGAGGCTGTAGAAACTTCCTGTGTGTGGATGGAGTAAAAAGCAACTATATGGGAGTGAGAAGGAGGATTAGGGAACATAGAGTTTTCCTCATTTGGAAGGAAATCTAAAACATGGCCTATTTGGGGTCCTTTAAGTGAGTGTGTAGAGACATCTACCCTGAGAATTTCTTTTTTCTTTGCTTAATAGTGATGAAAAGGCAGCTAAAATCTTTAGGAAAAGCCTTATATGAATTAGTCCTGCTGCAGCATTTTTATCTTCCTTTTTTTCCCCCCTCAGACTAATCAAACATAGGTTTTTGGTGGAAAATAAGCATTTCCAGCTGCTGAACTGAGGCTTGTGAGGCCCTCCCTTGGGGGAGAGGAGGAAGTACCCGTCATCTTCTTGGGTCTTAGGGACAGAGCTGTTCTACTACAAACCATGGCCGGCCTATACTATAAATGTTTGTTGGTTTTTCAACTTGCGTTTGGCTCTCTTACCACTATTCTTTCTGTTTGTTTGTTTTTCTAAATGTCTACAGTGATTTCTTGTCTCCTTCAGTCTTTGATGTTTATAGAACCCATCTCTGCAAAGCCAACATAAGTGGATTTGGATATGAGCAGGAGGTGTGATTTGGCGGCTCTTCGCAAGATTATTCTAATCATTTAAAATGTGCCTGAAGATCCCTAAGTGCTAGGTGCAAGACAACAGTGGTAATATGACCCAGTGTCTGAAAAATACAGCAATTCTCTCTCAGAAACTGCCTAGCTAATGGCAAAGGGAGGGAATGGCTTTGAGGTTGTTAGTGTACATGACTCTTGAGGGAAATGGTCAACCCATGGTTTAAAAATGGAGTCTCTGAAAAAGCTTGCAACTAACCTGATAGACTTGGCAGCTGCTTGTGTAGTCCATTACAGCCGTGTCTAAAGGGCTCTTTATAAACCACAGGCATTTGACTGAACGACTGGGCCAAGGTTTACCACCTGGATTCTTACTAAAGGGGAACTCTGGTGCTTGTGGAAATTTTTATTACTATATTTTTATTACTGTATTTTTCAAAACTTTTTAGGTAGAGATAATGAGCCTGTACAGGAAAATTTCCTTAGAGTATAATCAGAATCACATTATCAGTGGCTTCAATCAAGCTACAAAAATGTGTGTTTCATTGTGGAAAGCAAATATGCGTCTATCTTAAGTATGTTGTAAACTGAGGTTTTTAAGATCTTTAGTATACTTATTGCTTGAATTCATTATGAGCTATCTTTCTCTGGGTCTGCGATAGACATTAGTATTGCTCACCCTATCTAGTTTCTTTTCATGCTGGGCCTGTGGAAAAACTTCTCAGGCCCCTGCAGTTAAGCAGAGTTCCTTGACTAATTGTGACCAATGGGTCATCGGTGGGAGTGATATGTAGCATTTAGGAGAGATATGAGCTCTCCACATTCTTTTCTTCTGCAGTTAGCCTGCATGTTATACATTGAAATAGTAGTGTCTAAAGATGTTTGAGTTTATAGCTATGTGGAATAAAGATCCTGCTGACCTGTATTAAACAGAAAATATGAGTGAAAAATAAATCTTTATTCTAGCATGGAGGTTAGATGTTTATTTGTTACTACATCATGGTATGGCTTAGTGTTTTGACTCATACTAGATCAGCTGTTCTCAACCTGTGGGTCGCGACCCCTTTGGGGGTCGAACAACCCTTTCACAGGGGTCACCTAAGATCATCAGAAAGCACATATATAATTACATATTGTTTTTGTTATTAATCACTATGCTTTAATTATGTTCAATTTGTAACAATGAAAACATATCCTGCATATCAGATATTTACATTACAATTCATAACAGTAGCAAAATTACAGTTATGAAGTAGCAACAAAAATAATTTTATAGCTGGGGGTCACCACAACATGAGGAACTGTATTAAAGGGTTGCGGCATTAGGAAGGTTGAGAACCACTGTACTAGATCATATCCTCTCCTTGCTGAAGATAATGGCTCCAAAATATACAGTTCTAGGTCATGTTAACTTAGGTTTGTGGACATTCCTGAGCTTAAAACAAATACAACTAATGATGATTCTATTAAAGAAGCTATCAGTTATACTTTGAGAAAAGTAGATTGCAACTAGATGCATTCATAAAATAATGTCCACCTGAAATAAGTCTTACTTATTCTACTTTTTTGTTTATTATAACAAAGATTTTGCATATATGCAAGATAGTCATGTTACTTTATTTAGGATTATAGCTCATGCATCTGTAATTTTGGGTTTTAATAAGTCTAGAACCTTAAGAGAGAATGGAAAATAAAGGAGTTGGCTTCTCAAGGCTATGAATTTTATCAACTAGAGCAAAAGAAATATTGTATTTCCATAGGTAGACCCAAGCCTAGAACACCAGGTTTTATGGAACTGCTTGTATAATTTCATATGCATTATTAATATGTTCTAAACACCTTTCTTTTTTGCTTTGGTTTATTGTGTTCCAAAGACAGAATTGTGTACTTTGGAAAATTCTTTTGATAATGACAGTTATAAAAGTCACTGGAAAACTAATTTTATATAGGGGATCTTTGCCAATGATAGCCAGTTTTAAACATAGTCTTCATATTAAAAGAAATATTCTTGTGCCAAAACAGACATCTGTTGAAGGGGAAAGGCAAGGCTAGTTTAATGTAGTAATAAGACCATGTGGTTTGTTCTTGAGAAATGCATGTGTCAGTACCTGCTTCATTCCTTAGAAGCTATGTATATTTAGGTAATATCATTAACCTCTCTGTGTCAGTACAATAATTATGTTGCTGCTGCTATGGTTCCAATGCTTAGTATGGACTTCTGCTGTACTTCGTATGTATTATCTCATTTAATGCTCACCACAGTTCAGTGAGGCTTAGAAGAGTTAGTGGTTATATCCCTACTCTTGTCATTAGTGTGAAACAGAGGCTCAGTCCTAGTGTGCCTTAGTCTAGTGCTATTAATCACTTTATCAGAGAGCTTATTTATCTATAAATAGTAATAACCACACTTAGATGAAGCTGGAAATTTCAGATCAGCGTCCTAGCATAGTTTACTCCTTGTGAGGGGTCTTTTCCCAGCTTACAGATAGTCACATTTTCACTATGTCCTGTGGAGGAGAGAACTCTGGTCTCTTCCTTTTCTTATAAGGACATTAACCCCATTATGAGGGCTCTACCCTCATGACATCATCAAAACCTAATCACCTCCCAAAGGCCCTGCCTCCAAAAGTAAAAATGCTGTCACATTAGAGAGTAAAGCTTCAACATAGAAACTTGGCAGTGAGAGTGAGGAGGACAGAAACGTTCAGTCCATAAGTGATGAAGTAAGTGCTAAATAAACAGTGGTTATTACCATTTTTGAGAGTATTATTGTTGTTCTTAAGAAATGACTGTAGGAACACAGATGTCAGCTACAGAAACCTTGGTCTTCAGTGCTGTCTGAGGGTCTACTGGTTGGACATGATCATTTTAACATATATTAGAGAATTGGAATCCAATTTCAGCACCATGTTTTTCAAAATAACTTGACTGTGACTCCCCATCACCATCCAGAGCAGCTACAACACAGAAACAAGATGAGATTGATGCATGTAGGTCCAACTTAACTTGAAAAGAACCAACTTGTACTTGTCCTTCTTCTAACCCAAGTTGTTCTCAAAACTACTTGTACCAACTTGGAGACATTTTTTAAATACTCAGGTCTGGGATCCAATCCTAGAGCAATTAAATGGAATATCTAGTGTTTGTGAATCTCCTGATGATTCTTACATGCAGCCAAGGCTGAGAAACATCATAACCTGACCTACTGTTACCAGTGGTGTGGCTTATGAAAAAGACTTGAAGACTCTGTTTGCTCAAGCAAGAGTTAAGCATACCTTTAATTTGCTTTGCAGAACAGATTTATAGTTACACTTTTAAAAATAATCTTTTTAAAAATTACTATGTTTTGTTAGTACTTACTGTGTATTGAGGGCTTGTCACATATCAGCTACTTCTGTAAGCACTCTGTGCATTATCTTGTCTGCTCTTCACAGCAGCCCTGAGCCGTAGTGCTGTGATTACTCCCAATTTACAGACGGGACAACTGAGACAAAGGGGATCTGAGTTAGCTCATCTGGGATGACACAGTGGTTTCAGGGCAGGTGTATGAGTCCGGAGGCCAGGCCTTCTCACGGTACTCCACCAGGATGGGGATGTAAGCCTTCCAATACTTTTAACTTCACAAAGTTTAGTCGTGGGAAGGTGGATGACTTTACAATTCTGAAAAACACAGTAGTCCTCCCTCCCACCACCACCCCTGTCTGTAGTTTCACTTTCCACAGTTTCAGTTATCTGTGGTCAGCCACGATCTAAAGATGTTAAATGGAAATTCCAGAAATAAACCCTTCATAAGTTTTAAATTGCACACTATTTTGAGTAATGTGATGAAACCTCAGGTCATCTCACTTCACACTGTAGACGCTCCCCGCCCATTAGTCACTGAGTAGCTGTTGGTTATCAGTTCCACAGTCCTGGTATCTCAGTACTGGTATTCAAGTCACCCTTATTTTGCTTAGCAATGGCCCCAAAATGCAAGAATAGTGATGCTGGCAATTCAGATCTGTCCCAGAGAAGCCAGAGAGTGCTTCCTTTCAGTGAAAAAAGAAGTACAGTACAATATATTTTGAGATAGACCATATTTACATAACTTTTATTATCGTGCATTATTATAATTATTCTATTTTATAATTATTATTGTTCACCTCTTACTGTGCATAATTTATAAATTAAACTTTATCATAGCATGGATATATAGGAAAAATATAGTATATCTAGCATTCAGTACCATTTGTAGTTTCAGGCACTTACAGGGGATCTTGGAATGTATACCGCAAGGATAAGGGGGTGCTACTATGACCTCTGAGAATATGTATGCTGTCATTAATGGAGGTTATGTTTCTAACACATCGCCCCTCGCCTTGAGTTACATACAGTGATACACAGACAGTCTCAACCATTTGGCTTTGAGAAACTTCTCTAGTGATCACATATACCTCATATCTATATCTGTAGGAGTAGCCCTGTGTTTGCATAGTAGGCTCTCAAAAAAAATTTGTTTTCAGTTAAAATAACCAGTTGCCTTGGGGATTTTTTAAACTTGGCTCTTTCTGGGGGAAGCAACAAGAAAGAGTTTCTCCTGCCTGGAAGTGAGGTTACCTCTTCACACCCTGAAAATCCCGCAGCCAGGTTCCAGTCGATACCATCACTGCTTATATGGGAAGGACTCATGACAAGAAGAAACAAAAGAATATGAATAATAATATTGATACCCTGGATATTAAATTTTAAAAAACACATTAATCCAAAGAGCCAGAGCTGCAAAGGATCCTGCTCTTTGTAGATGGGGCAAGGCAGCTGGTGGGCACCTGGGCACCAAGGAAAGCTGGTTGGGATTTGAAGGAAGTTGCTCCGATGTCTATGAGCATGTGAGTCCAGCCAGGCACCCTGAAACCTGGGGCTTTGCTGATTAAAAACATTGTAATATGGAGGCATTTGTTTCATAACATCTGTTGGAAGAGACTTGATTTGATGTGCTCAGTAACAGTAATAGCTACCCATATGTAGTATTTACCATGAGACAAGCCTTGTACTGAGTATTGTACCTGCACTAACTCACTTATTTCCTCACAGCAAATCAATTAGTTATTACCTTCCTCACTTGATGAGCGAGAAGATTGAAACTAAACACTCTAAATAATTGTTCAAGTCAAAAAATGGCAGAACCAGGATTTGAACTCCAGCTGTTTGATGTATAAAGCCAAGGATATGACCATTATATTTTGCCCCCTGTTCATTAGTGCATGCAAGTACACAGGCTTGGCTACAAAGAGTGAGTAATCGGACAAAACCAAGGTGGGAGCCCAGTTTCCCCACTCCCTCCTAGAAGAGCCTCCAACACCACTTTTTCCTTTGATGTGGCCGAGTAGTATGGGATTCAAAGTAAATATTTGCAACTAGTCTCTGGTCTTCAGAGAGACAATTCCTGGTTCTCTCCATTTTTTTAATTCATTTTTTTTTTTTGTCAGGTTTTGAATACATGTATAATTCATGACAGGGCAAAGTTGTACAGATATTCAAAGGCAGGCCATGGATGAAAGGCAGGCGGGTACCTTCTTAGAGGCCAGCAGGCCAAACTCTTTGCTGTGCAATGAAGGCAAAGGATTCCCACATGGAGCTGCAGGCAAGCAGCTTTGAACTTTGATCAGTGTAAAGAAAGAGATTATGGCTAATCCTGGCATACCTCCCAACTTGGCACCTCATTCCCCTACATTCCTGGCTGCCTCTAGCCCATCACACCTCATTTTTTTCTTGAAAATTATGGTAAAATACTTAGGGGGGTTTGTTTCAGTGTAGAAGTTAATGCTGCATTAGAAATGGCCTTTAATTGGGAAGGAGAGGGAATGACTTCCCAAGTGGACCCCTGCCATTCTGCTCTGTTGTATGTACCCTGCCTGAGACGGGCACCTTTGGCAAAGGCACAGCAAGCTCATAAGGGTTCCTAAGTGATTGATTTTTAAGTTGCATTTCAACAAAATGGATCATCTTTACGGAGTAAAAAAAACAAAAACAAATGTTTTGTATGCCCTGATCACAAATGCATGGGAAGCATACCAAATTTTCTTTCACTAAAAGTTGATTGGTTCCCAAAGCAGGTTCACTCCTGCCTTCCAACGCTCCTCATGCAAGCTAACAGAGCCAACACTACATGGATGGCCTCAGCTCCGTATCTCTGCGATGAAATCTTGCTGAGTGGAATGTGAGAGGATGAAAAGGAACAGAGGGCACTTGAGTTGGTCCAGCTACACAAGGACACTTGCCATGAAAATCAAACCAGATCCTCGCTGAGGGTTGAAGTCATTCATCAAATTCCCTTCCTGTTTTCTTTTTCATGCTCCTTGTTTTGTTTGCCTGATCCTTTGACTTCATGGTTCTTGTAGAATCGGAAATAAAGACATACCACAGAAGAAAGTGAAGCGAGCTTGTGGTGTTCCTGACGGAGCCAAACCCAAGAAACACTGGAAATATCCACTGCCAGCCTGAGTTTGTGAGATTTCCAGACTGATAGCCAGACCAGAGAGGTTTGGAGCGATGTGTGCCCCCCCCCCCCATATAAACCTTTGCCAGATTTCTGTTTATTATTTCACTCATCTGTCAGCGACATTGACTTTTTGGGTTAACCTTTCTCTTTTTCAGAGCCATTAAATAAATACTCTTCTAATAATTCAAAAGACATTGCTTTCCAGGGTGTCAAATATGTTACTAATTTTTTCTCCTCTAACAAATATCAAAGGTCAATCATAACCAGTCTGTATTTGAGAGCCTGCATTTGTTAAAGACTCAGAGGCTGTTGTAAAGGCAGGGAATAAGGATGTGTTAAGGTCAGACTCAGTGCTGTGTCTAGCAACCTAATACCCTCTAATTAAAGGCCCCAATGTGTAGTGTATGCTCACCAGATAGTGTACCTTCATATAGCTGATTCCAAGCTACCAACATGTCATCACTCATCATTCAGCAGGAAAGAAATACTTGTTATAGCTCTTGCCAAGGGCTATGAGCTGGCTCCAGTATCCCACTCACACACATCACCTGGCTGTATCTCTATAGCTGATGCGTGGAGACACTTGCTGTGTGCCCCGGCCCTCTTGCCAGACAAACTGAGAGAACTAGAGATGGGAGGGGGGCACGATGTCTCTATGCCACCTACATATTGTCTGTGATATCATACACTGTGGTTTCTGGGTTAACACATGTAGCTACGGAGAATTAAAGGAAAATCAAAATAGATATATGTGTCTATTTCTTTCTCTCTTTGCACAACTATTAAAAAGCTAAGAACTGACCACTTGTAGCTAAACTGGGACTGATTCCTAATGTGCTCCCTAGTCCTGAGAGCGAGAGGGGGGCGGGGGGGTGAGGCTCTTAGATGGAGAGGTAACTCCTGTGGTCACAAGTATGCTATATATCCCAAATTTACGCCAAACCATGCCCTGAGAGGCAGTTGTCTGTACTATACAACATAGATTTACTCAATTCTGACTGATATTTCAGTCCTTTTCTCATTAGCATCAAGACTACTCAAAGTAGGAGAAAGGATTTCACAACTCATCTCTCAATAATAGTTCTACAATACATTGCTGGTTTCCTATGCTGGGCAATATACCAGTCCTTTAATGTACATTATCTCTAATCCTCTTTCAGTCATGTAAGGCAAGGATTATCTGCATTTTATAAATAAAACTGAACCCAGAGAAATTAAGTTGGTGAAGTTTACATCGATAGTTAGACAAGGGCTGGGATTCAGAGCCACTTCTCTCTAAAGTCAAAGCCTTTCAGTCTCTTCCTAAGAAGGTGTTGTCTCTCAAGTATGTTTATTTGCATAAAGCTCTCCTTTCAGCCTGATTATGGGCCAGGAATAAAGATGCCAGTCCTTGCATGGGATCTTACAGTCTTCTACAAAATGATCAAGCCCAGAAGAGAGGAATTCAAAAAAGTTCAGAGTCAGTGGAAGCTATTCCTTGAAGAGTTCTGACTCACTAATACTCTGAGCACTCATGGCTCTCCCTTGGGAGGGCTCAGAAGCCTGTTCTTACTATTAACATTCTCCACTGTGGCCCACTGTCACAGTCAATGATAGGAGAAGCTACTGCCCAATCAATCTGAGGTCAGGTTCTGCGTCTGGAACACATAGCAATGCAGGCATCAGAGGTGAGGATTCAACATTTATGCTGAGGGGAATTGATGGGAGGCTTTGGATCCTCAGTTCTGGGGGAAGCACACAGGCTCTAGGAGTGGCTCTGAATCTACATAAACATTCCAAACACTAATACTGCATTCAGTGATGACTCAATGGCCTGATCTAAAATCAAGTGAATATGATTTCTGCCACATCATACATTCAACTACCTTTAAGTAGAAACCTGTCTGCTTGGAGTAGGAGGACAGCTTTATTTTATGGCATATTATTTGAGGAACAGCTAAAGACACTCTTGATCTACTGAACATTATTTAGTAAATATGGTTGGAAAGAGGTCTGATCAAGGAGTCCACCTCAGAGCTTAGACTAGGTGCTTTTGCTTACTTGTGTTATTTCAGACAAGTTGTATGGCTTCTCTGAGTTTTTAGTTCATCTTTAACATAGGATTAGTATTACCTATAAAGGTAATCTAATGAGACGTAAATTATTTATTATACATGCAAATGCTTTTAAAATTACTGATAACTATAAAACAAATGAAAATTGACATATGAGGGGGGGGGATCCAAAAAAATACCAGAATTATCTTCTGGAGGGCAGGCCCCTTGTTGTACAGGCCTCCCCTGCTAGGTGAGTGTTCTAGAAACCCATCTGTATCAGTGTGCCAGTTGGTGTTGCTGGGAGAGGCTGCATTCGGCTTCAGTGAATTTTTTTTTCTGAAGGCTCAATGCATTTGCCCATTTCATGATGGGTGATTTCCAAGCACACCTGCCTACAACGTGCTAGTGTTCAGCAGTTTTTGACCAAAAATGGCATGGCCCCCATGTCCCACCCTTCCTATTCACCCAATCTCATCCTGAGTGACTTTTTTTCATTTCTCTGGATGAAAACAGTCTTCAAGGAAAATGTTTTTCCAATGCGGAAGAGGTGAAGCAAAAAATGGCAGAAGCACTAAAAGGCATCAAAATTGACAAGTTCAGAAACTGTTTTGAGCAATGGGAAAAAACACCTCGATGGGTACATTGCATCATATGGAGAATAAGGTGACTGAAGTTTACATGTGTAAGAATAAATACACAATATTTATAAATAAATTATTCTTTTGGATTCCCCCTCATACATGTATCGAATATATGTCAGGTGCTTCTAGAATATGAAGAAATATATAATAGTCTCTGACATCAAGGACCTAACAGTTTTGTTACAAAGAAAGGGTACAAATAATTAAAAGGTTATACAACATAAGTGATAAATAATATCCAAGCACTAGAAGTATCAGGCAGTAGTTTATGATTAATTTCAAAATGAATGCCTTTAACACTTGTCATAGGGGTTCAGAAGAAGACAAAGAAATTAAGATTAATATTTTAAACTGTTTTTGGAAGAGAAATAATTTGACAGATGAGAGAGGGGAGAGAGTAGAGGGGCAGAGAAAAATGGATAAGTCAAGGCCAACCCAGAATGGTTACACCGGTGCTATATGAAACTGAGTTATATCCTCTCAAATTCACATGGTGAAGCCCTAACCTCCCATGTAACTGAATTGGGGACAGGGCCTTTAGGGAGGTGATTAAGCTTAAATGAGATCAAAAGGGTGAGGTCCTGATCCAATTGTACTGGTGTCCTTATGAGAGAAGAAAAGATACCAGAGATTTCTCTCTCATGGCAGGCAACACTGAAAAGGGAGCTGTCTGCAAATCAGGAAGAGAGCTCTCACTAGAAACTGAATCCTTCCAAAATCCTAATATCAAAATTCCTTGCTTGAGAACTGTGACAAAATAAATTTCTGTTGTTTAAGTCACTCAGTCTATGTTGTTTTGTTATGGGAAACTGAGCTGTAAGACAACAGGAACCATGTCAACAATGGAGGAGGAAGAGATGTGCAGGACTCTTCAAAAGATTATTTTTTAATTAACATTTTGACCAGTAAGTTGATATCCTTGGAGTTTAATGTTTAGAAATTAGAGGGTGAAAAGAACAGAGAAAAAAAATCAGGGTCAGGTTGAAAACTACTTTAGGTCATTGAGAAGTTAACACTTTATTCTGTAGCAAATGTGAATGCATCTTAAGTTTTTGAATGAGAGAATACATTAAGTAGTAAACAGCACTTGAGCAAGAATGATCTTGAGAGTGAGAAAAATAAGTTTTGAATAGGAGAGAGATAAAGTAGACAGTTGTTGCAGTAATAGTTTTAAAGCTTAGTGCTAGATAAAGGATCATTTTCAATCCATTTCAAAAGTGAGCTTTGTAACTTACCACATTCCTGCATTTTTACCAAGAAACTCAGTAAGTGCAGCAATCAATTCTATGTTCTCATTTATCTGTTTCTCTTACTCCATTACATGGCTTATCTGTTTTTTAATAGGCCTGTTTATTAATTCAACAAATACATATTAAAACCTACTGACTCTCAAGCTCTGTTCTAAGTGCACAAAACAGCAGTACAAAACCAAGATTTCCTGCTCCCGTGAGCTTACGTTTATTTTACAAAGAGAGACAGCCAATAAACATAACAAAAATGAAAGATATATCATAGCAAAGGTTAGCCTGTATATAGTATATGTAGTAATGTACTATGTAATTATGCCCTGGCTGGTTTAGCTCAGTGGATTGAGCGTCGGCCTGCGAGCTAAGTGTCGCTGGTTCGATCTTCCAGTCAGGGTACATCAGAGAAGGAAAACTCTGACTCCAAAAAACCTCCGCTGCCTTGCGGCATACCTCTTCAGGGGAAAGGCTAAGGGAGTAAACCCCGACAGAAAATCCGGAGCCGGAGTCCCTAAGGCGGTTTGACGTTGTAGTCAACACCGGCAACTCCTGCGGCGCACCTGAACCCAAGCTGTATCAACTCCGTCTTTCCCTTGGACCCTTCAGCTGCGAAGAGAGGGGGGGTCTGCTGCATGGGCAACAGCAGACCCTCCATATTACCCTGCCCAGGCTCTGTAGCTTCAGCGTCATCGCATGATGTCGATTCAACACGGGAGGAGACAGATACCATGTCACTCCCGAGTCGAACTGCACAGCCATTCTCGGCGGTGCAGATAGACTCTTGGGAAGCTACACCATCGTCTCTCGAGACGGACGGCTGCCGACAACGACGACTATGTAATTTTATTATATACCTCTAATTTATAGTAGAGAGCTTTCCATAATTTTAAAAAAGATATTAAAGCAAGATAAGGGAAATTAGGTAGTGTCAGGGGCCATTATAAATGTGGTGGTCAGGGTAGGTCTTATAGAAATGGTGACATCTAAGCAAAGACTTGTACTTGCATTTCATATTACAAGTTAATGTGAACAGTCTTTTATAAAATAATAACAGTTTAAAATAATACACAAAAAGAAAAATTTTAGTAGTCCAATATGCAATAACAAAGGCCCAGACTAGTGTTTTAGTGGCGATGAAAGGAGATCAGTATAAGGGAAATAGTTTAAAACAATTGACAGCTAAATAACTAAATCATTCTTCATGTTTTTTCTCCATGTTTAAGAGGGTAGCTGAAGTTTCAGACTTTGATGAATGGGAATCTTATAGATTCATTAATAGAGATAGGGCTTTCAGTGAATTATGGTAATATACTTATGAAATCTATGACCCTTGCTAAAACCAATGCAAAAGAGAGAGAGAAAGAGAGGAATTGTATTTGCAGTGAAGATGAAAATCAGCTACTTCCTTAAACCACATTCTATAAAGAATATCTGCCAAACATTGTGAAATTCAAGTGAATTGAAGGTTGCTGAAAGGATACTAAATGAATACGTTTACACTTTGAATGAGGTATAGAATTCTTAAAAAATAAGTGAGAATCCTAAGAGAGTGTGGATGGGCTGAAGTAATAGACATCCCTGTGGGATGTAGGTTATCTAAAATCTGGGTATCTAAATAGGAGAAATCATCTGGATGTGAAATAAAGTTAAGAGACAGAAAATGCTATCTCCTGATCAAAGTCAATGGAGTGTAAATTAAGTAAATTTAGTAACCTAGAAGAAGATAAATAAGATGCTTAATTCTGAGGTATGCTAACCTACCTGGATGGTCTGTTCATGTCAGAAAAAATGTGCTCCCATGACATAGAATTAAAAATATATTGATGTGTTTGAGAAAATGCATCTCATTTAAAATTGCTGGAAGTCCTGGATTACTTCCTCTGTTACTCTGTAAATTATTCTTGAACAAATAGGAGAAATAGAACTATACTGTTCTGACAATCAGGATTTCCACTTCTGGCCAGTGTGGGATAACAAGGACCAGATTTACCCTCCTACCTAAAAAATAAATAAAACATTAGACAAAATATATGACATAATGTGGGTCAAGCTGTTAGGCATCAGGCAATGAAAAACAACAATTACAGTCAGGATGCAAACAGAGGAAACAGAACAACTATCCCGGTTTACTGCCTAGAAAAATTTCCCAATTCAACACAGTGGCACAGGAATGGAGAACCCAGGCAGAATTTGCTCAGTTTCTCTGAACTGAGGATACAGAGCTTGGAGTCTAGGGAGGCCGAGGGAGCTTGAGTTCAGGGACAGATAATTAGAAAGAGAGAACACTCTCCTACAGCAGTTCAATCAAGTTATCAACTGAGTACCAATCAGCACATGCATGTAAGAAGCTACCCGAAACTAAGAAAAGAACCGCCCAAAGGATTGGGGTATACAACACTTGGAGCTCTCACATGACCTAGAATATTTCCTGCTACTTCAGTCAGAGTGCCAGACTTCATAGTGCACTGTATTAGATAGAGTACTCAGAAGGATTTTGCCTTTGTAATATGGCAAATCTGCATGCTGCTATAACCTTGTATACTAAAGCTTAAAAACAAGATCTGAAAGTATCAAATTACTTTCCAGTAACTTAACTGTATCCCATAACAAAACTTAGGAGTATTTATATGAGTTCAGAGCTATCCAGCATTCAATAATGTAAAATTCATACTCTATAATTCCATTTAAAAAAACTATCAAATTGCAGAACAGGAAAATGTGACCCATCATGAAGAACAAAATCAATCAAAACTGAATAAGAAATGACACAATTATAAAATTAGTAGACAAGGACATTAAAAAGTTATTATAACTTTATTTCCTATATCCTAGGAGTTAAAGGAAAGATTGAAAATGTTAAATAAAAACTTGGAAGATATAATAGATGGTTAATGTCAAACTTGCTTATGAGAAAATAACAATGAATGATGAGAAATATATTGGTTAGTTTTAATAGCAGTTTGGACATTGCCAAGAAAAAAGATTAGTAAACTTGAAGGCATAGCAATAGAAGCAGTTGAGAATAAAACAGAAAATGTAAAAAAAATATTAACAAAGAAAAAGAGAAAGTGGAAGCACAAGAGCAAGAGGAGGAGGAAGAAGAAGAGAAAGAAAGAAAGAATGAATGAATGAGTTGTGGGAAAACTGTAACAGTTTAATATACACATAAGGAGTTCATGAAGGAGGAGAGGAAAAAAGTGGACAAATATTTAAATAAAAAAGGGCTGGAAATTTCCTGTTTGGTATGAATTATAAACCTATAGATTCAAGAAGTTTAATGAACCCCAAGAATAAGAAACATGAAGGAAACTACATGGAAGTATCTTATAATCAAAGTGCTGAAAATCAGTGACAAAGGAAAAAAATTCTTAGAAGAAGCCACAAGGGCAAAAAGACACATTACATAAAGGAATAAAGGTAAGGATTACTGCAGACTTCTAGTCAGAAATAATGCAAGCCAGAAGACTGTGGAACAATGTGATTTTCTGAAGGAAAAAAAAAAAAAGAAACCTGTCTACCTATAATTCTATAACCAATAAAAATATCTTTAAAATTAAAAAATATATAAATATGCTTTGAGTCTACGAATGAGGGGAAAAGTCTGCCAGCAAATTGGTACTAAAACAAATATTACCAAAATTCCTATAGACAGAAATGAAAAATTCCAGATACAAACCTGGATTTACACAAGTAAAAAATGTACCAGAAAGGGCAACCACTTAGCTAAATATACCTTTTTCTTATTATATCTAGTTGTGTCTTTTATGTTTATTATTGATTATTAAAGGATTGTTAATAATTATTAAATACAATCAGTTGCTAAAGCCACATTAAAAGCAATGTATTTTTGAATTTATACTGCATATAAAAGTAAATATATCTAAACAAATGCTGATGATGATGCAGAGCAAGGGGAACTAGCAGACAATGATCATTTTGTTTTCTTTATATTTTATGTTTTGTAAAATATCTTATAATTGAAATCAGACAATATGTAGTTTTTTTCACACTAGTTTCTTTTACTTAGCAATATGAATTTGAGTTTCCTTTATATGTTTTCAGAGATTGATAGTTCATTACTTTTTTATTATTGAAAACTATTCCATTGTGTGAAGTTTCAGTTTGTTTAACCACTCATCAATTGAAGAACATCTTGAATGCTTCCAAGTAGTGGAAGAAAGAATAGGTGGAGGTGGAGCTCAGAAGATTTTTAGGGCAATAAAATTATTCTGTATGATACTGTAATTATGGATACAAGCTAGTATTTATTTTTCTTGACCCATAGAACTGTAGTGAACCTTAATGTATGAAAATTTAAAAGTATGTTTTGAAGATTATAGGGTTCCAGGAAAGAATGCAGACTTTGCCAATGAACTCTGTTTTACTAATGTATGAACCCACCTCACAGAAGTGGATGAGAAGAACAGGTCCTGATATAAGTATCTCTGAAAAGGAGTGGGGTCTCTAAGACAAAAGGCAAAAGGATATACATGTACTCTAGTTTATAAGTTGTTTCCCACGGGATTAGGGGTTAACAATACTGATATTGTTTTATAGGTATAGTGAAATGGGACAATAAAGTAAATGGATGACAAATGGGTCTCTCACAGTTAGTGGGGAAGTTATAGATAAGCAAAAGAAGAGAATGAATGATCCATGTGGTAATGGATTAGAGTTGGAGACATCAGAATAAACTCATGTTGAACTTATTATTAGATACATATGGTTATGTACAGAAAATATTTATAGATATATGTATATACATAGGTTCATATAAACACATATTTTTTGCTCTGTCAACTGAGAGGGCCTGAAAGAAATGACACCCCAACAGCAACAAGCATATATAGCACCCAGATCTTGGTTTCTGATACCATCCTCTAATAAAAGGAACCAGTTTTTCATGGAAAATGACTGATTTTAAGGCCGGGCAGAAAATGTGATAAACCTACAGCATCTTGTAGTGCCAGAGAGTACAGAAATGCAAAAGCAAAACAAAACAAAACAAAAAACCCATAAAACCACACTTTGGTGGGTATGTCAAAGGAGCCCAAGAAACAATGAAAGAGTTCTCAATGCCCAATTTGGGAGGAACAATTTGAGCAACAAAATAATGAAAGTAGTGAGAAGTTTTCAGCCAGTTATTTTTAACTACTTTTTCAGCCCTGTCCACTTTCTCCTCTCCTTCTGCAACTCTGGTGATATGAATGTTAGATCTTTTGTTATAATACCATACGTCCTGGAGGGACCATTTGATATTTTTCTGTTTTGTCTCTTTCTTCAGACTGAGTAAATTTCTATTCCATTTTCCATTTCCTTGATTCTTTCCTTTGTACTCTCCATTCTGCTTTTGAGCCTATTCACTGAACATTTTATTTTGGTTGTTGTATTTTTCAATTATAAGTCTTCTATTTGATTGACCTCAAACATGTAAGAGGTTACACATGTCCTCATTGCACACACACATGTTATTGTAAATAGTTCTGACATGGTGGTTCTCAAAGTGTAATTCCAGACTAACAGACAGTCACTGGGAGGCCATTAGATGTTCACATTTCAGGCCCCACCCCAGACCTATGCAGTCAGAGACTCTGAGTGTAAAGCTCGGAGATCTTGTGTTTTAACAAGACCTCTAGTGATTCTTATCTAAGTTAAAGTTAGAGTCTATTCTTTTGGGAAATTGATTTCTAATATCTTTTTCCAGGCCTGCTTCCACTCCCACCAATGCACACAGATGTGTGGATATACACACACTCACACAGAGTCATGCTTTTGCTGAACCTTGAGTAATGTCTACTTGACTACCACCCAGGAGAGGCCCTGCTCAAACACAAGGTTGCTAGAGGAAGCTTCCTAACAGGGCCAAAAGCAGGTCCGGCTCGCATATAATGAGCACTGACAAATAAGAGAGCCTTCACTCCTCACTCTCGTACACTATTAGTAGCGCTACACTCACTATCAACAATACTGGGATTTTGAAGGAGCTAAATAAAGAACACTCTCCTCTCTCTGGCTGCTTCCGGCTCCTCAGTTCTGTGTTATTTGAGAAATATGACAAGAGCATGAGCAGATGAAGCACCAAAATCAACTATACAAGAGAACCATCTTAGTGAAAGCAAAAAATATGTTTGTTCACACCGTAGCCTCCTCTACAGATTTTGGAACAACCCATCAAAGGGAAAGTTCCAAACCACAAAACAGGCCCACTCACCAAACTCTGCTTGATGAGGAGGGAGAAAACAGACCCACTGCTCGTGCTGGGGATTGTTGGTAGATTAGATCTGCCCATGTGAGCAGTATAAGCAGTGACCTTTTCTCATTTCCTGGGTAACAGCAGTTCTTCCCATGGACGGGAGTAAAGTGTTGGGTAAAGATCCAACAGTGTTTAAGGATATCTACATTATGGAAACCAAAATAACCTGGAAAGCAATAACAATAAAAATTGCTGTCATTTATTGAAAGCTTAATATGGATAAGCTACTCCTCTTTGTCATATATTTATTTATAAAAGGAAAACTATTAGGTGGATGTACTGTTAAGCCCATTTTGCAGATAGGAAAAGTGATACTGGGACATCAGAAATGGTTCCTGCATAGGGTTGGAAGTATAGCTATTGAGAACACAGTAGTTAGTCTCTGCTTTAACAGGAAATTGAATAAAATTGAATAAATCAGCTTACATAAATTACAGAAATCAAATGGTCTAAAGAAGAGTTTCTTCCTAAGGGCAAGTGGCAGTTTGAAAAGTCTGATAAGACTTGGAGGAGAAAATATCGGTAGTGTGAATCAGTAACACCCTGGCTGGTTTGGCTCAGTGGATTGAGCGTCGGCCTGCGAGCTAAGTGTCGCTGGTTCGATCTTCCAGTCAGGGCACATCAGAGAAGGAAAACTCTGACTCCAAAAAACCTCCGCTGCCTTGCGGCATACCTCTTCAGGGGAAAGGCTAAGGGAGTAAACCCCGACAGAAAATCCGGAGCCGGAGTCCCTAAGGCGGTTTGACGTTGTAGTCAAACACCGGCAACTCCTGCGGCGCACCTGAAGCCAAGCTGTATTGACTCCGTCTTTCCCTTGGACCCTTCAGCTGCAAAGAGAGGGGGGGTCTGCTGCATGGGCAACAGCAGACCCTCCATATCACCCTGCCCAGGCTCTGTAGCTTCAGCTTCACTGGAGAGGACACTCCAGCGTCATCGCAAGATGTCGATTCAACACGGGAGGAGACAGATACCGTGTCACTCCCGAGTCGGACTGCACAGCCATTCTCGGCGGTGCAGATAGACTCTTAAGAAGCTACACCATCGTCTCTCGAGACGGACGGCTGCCGATACGATACGAATCAGTAACACAAGCTTTTATTTTATTGATAATAGTTTATTGATTTTATATACTCTTTGGCCTTTTTTCTCCATGAAAAAAGTTAACTTAATAATTATAGGCAAAATATTCTCTAATTTTGTTTTTGTTATCATACCCATGGATAATTTGTGAAGACTAGGAGTCCTTTGAAAGGGTCTGTGTACTTACTGTTGTATTCCCAGTGTGCAGAATATACTTAATAATGTTTTTTAAAGTGTTAATTAATAGCTTTTATGGAAATAAGAACTGCTTATGGAGCTCATCTTTTTAAGTAGCCACAGAAATCATTGTTTTCTCCAATGAGCCTTAATCCAGCCACTACATACTTAAGATTTCATTTGGAATCTATGCTAGGCTCCTTCTGCTATAACTCATTGAACACAATGTCTGAGGCCTCAGACTTGCCTAACCTTGAGTTCCCTTTATTGTCCTAGCTTTATTGCTTTTAGAACAACTATCTCTATGTATTCTCCCACTGGGAGTGCTCTCACATAATTTAGCTTTCCCGCCTTAGAACTACAAGTGCTGAAAACTGGAAATGATCTTATCTGGGGCATGTGAATATATGTGCTCATGAGAAATCAACTGAGCTGGGAATATCCACTCGGGCCATAACTTTAAATCCATGGTGTGCTAAGAAAAACAAGGCTCCATGGTAGGATTCAGGCTGTATGTGCTGACAGAGCCATTGTTTCCCCAAATTTCTGATTCTTATCCAAGCAAACCCACTCTATTCTAATATATTATGTTGCTATAAGAAATGTGTAACATTACATTATGGTTCATCTTTCAGTGTCTTAAGGGTATTCTTTTTTGCTCTGTCAATTTCTTGGATTTCTTTTTTTCTTGAAGTCAGATGGATATAAACACTCAAAGCAGAACTCCTTCGGAAATCTCTCCATGACCAGACTTGTGGGGAAGTTTAGGACCAGGTGGTTTTAAAGAAATTATCATAATTCTCCTCAGATGCCCTTTAAATAAGGCCAGCCATCTGGAATACAAGAGGAATGGGATTTGTTTCCTAGACTTCTTAAAGCCTGTAAGTCTAGTTCTAGGGTGTGTGTGTGTTTGTGTGTGTGTGTGTCTAGTACTCTATTAAGCAAAATTACTTCAGCACAAAACCTTCCCTCTTAGGTGCTACCTTCTGTCATCCAGTGAAGCTTTTCACCTATACAGTTTTGTTTGTGATTATATGGCTTACCCCTGAAAGGTCCTATGTTGTATATCTGAAAGTTCAGTTAAGTGGGGATTTAAAAGAAATTTTTATATGAGATCCATTGTGCTCAAATGCCAGATTAGAGATATCTTTTTAGGCAGATAAATTTAAACACTGCTTGGCTTTGCACCTTCATGCTCACCCCATGACAGTATTAATATAACAAACTTTCTTTTATCCCAAGTAGGACAATGGCAGTGTTGTTGTCTTACAAGGACTTAATCATGGAAGACATTTACAGAAGCAAATAGGTAAAAATATACCTTCTTAGTGTCTTAATATGGTGATCTATCTGCTACCTATTCAAGTGCAAAGCTTATGTGAGTCCCAAGATAAAAGAAAAGACAAATTCAAAAGCTAGGCTGCTCTTTTACAAATCTATCTAAACAGGTCGAAAAAAAAAAAAAAAGATCTATGGGTAATCCAGGGAACCTGGAATTTGAAAATTCTCAGATAACTACAACTGTGAGCCTTTCATTCATTCTTTTTTTTTTTTTTTTTTTTTTAGGTTTTATTTATTTATTTTTAGAGAGAGGAGAAGGGATGGAGAAAGAGGGAGAGAAACATCAATGTGCGGTTGCCTGTTGTGCACTCCTAGCTGGGAACCTGGCCTGCAATCCAGACATATGCCCAGACTGGGAATCAAATTGGTGACCCTTTGGTTCACAGGCTGGCACTCAGTCCACTGAACCACACCAGCCAGGGCCTTTCATCCATTCTTGTGTCTTAGCAGCCCACTCTGATTCCACCACTAGAATGTCTATATATAACCTTCTCCCTTATTCCCTGTAGCCCATTGGTTAGAAAATTCTAATTAACTTTTTAATGTAAATTTTTCCCTTTCCATGCAACTGCCACTGCCTTAATTCATGCCTTTCCATCTCTCTCTGGGCCATTTCTACAGCTTATTCCTATCAATGCTGATCCAAGTCGTCTTTCATGTACTTACCAGTAACTTTCGTCAATCATATAAACACTTATTGTGCTATTTCTCATACTAAGAAAACTTCATAGAACCTGTTGTCAATGCGTATTGTGCATCTTTTTTTAAAGTATATTTTATTGATTGTATTGTTACAGTTGTCCCAATTTCTTTTCCCTTTCCTGCCCTCTTCCCAGTACCACTCTTCCCTCCAGCAATCCCACCTCCCTTAGTTCATGTCCATGGGTTATGCATATGAGTTCTTAGGCTTCACTCTTTCCTATATTATTCTTAACTTTCCTATGTCTATTTTGTACCAACCAATTATGCTTCTTAATCCCTGCACCATTTCCCTATTTCTCCCGCTTCCCTCTCCCAAATGATAACCCTCTGAATGATCCCCATACCTATGATTCTGTTCCTGTTCTGGTTGCTTGCTTAGTTTGTTTTTGTTTTTATTTTTTAGATTCAGTTGTTGATAGTTGTGAGTTTGTTGTCATTTTAATGATCATAGTGTTGATCTTCTTTTTCTTAAATAAGTCCCTTTAACATTTCATATGATAAGGGATTGGCGATGGTGAACTCCTTTAACTTTACCTTGTCTGGGAAGCACTTTATCTGCCCTTCTATTCTAAATGATATCTTTGCTGGATAGAGTAATCTTGGTTGTAGGTCCTTGCTTTTGATCACATTGAATACTGCTTCCTTGTCCCTTCTTGCCTGCAACGTTTCTTTTGAGAAATCAGCTGATAGTCTTATAAGCACCCCTTTGTAGATAACTCTCTCCTTTTCTCTTGCTGCTTTTAAGATTCTCTCTTTATCTTTAACTTTTGGCATTTTAATTAAGATGTGTCTTGTTGTGGTCCTCTTTGGGTCCAGCTTGTTTGGGACTCTCTGTGCTTCCTGGACTTGTATGTCTATTTTCTTTGCCAAATTTGGAGAGTGTTTCTTCATTATTTTCTCACATAAGTTTTCAATTTCTTGTTCTTCCTCTTCTCCTTCTGGCACCCCTATCATTTGAATATTGGCATGTTGAAAGCTGTCCCAGAGGTTCCTAAGCCTCTTCTCATTTTTTTCAATTCTTATTTCCTTATGCTATACTGGTTGACTATTTTTCTCTTCCTTATGTTCCAAATTATTGATTTGAACCCCAGTATCCTTCCCTTCACCAATGGTTTTGTTTGGATTTTCCTTTGCTTTATTTAGCATAGCCTTCACTTCTTCCCTTAAGTGTTTGCCATACTTAAGCACATCTGTCAAGTCTGTGAGCATCTTTATTACCAGTGTTTTGAACTCTTCACCTGTTAGGTTGGTTATCTCCTCATCACTTAGTTCTCTCACTAGAACCTTGATCCATTCTCTCTTTTGGGCCATTCTTCTCTGTGTCCTCATCTTGACAGACTCCTGTGTCTTAAGTAGAGCTGTCACACCTGTTATGTTGTAAGAGATGGAGCCTTAGGTATTCATCAGTACAGGGTGACACGTTTCACCATGTTGTGGTGCTGTGTATGGGGGAGAGGTCTGGGAGGGAACAATGCCACCTGCTCAGCACTTGCCCCTTTTCCAGGCACTTCTCCCACTTTTGTATGGAACTGGCACCTCTCTAGTTGTTGCCCTGGCTTCATTCCCAGAGTGGGTGGGTTTGCAGACATTCTAGGGGCACAAGGCTCTTTAAACAAGCGGACTCTACTGAAAGACGGACAGTTTCTTCCTCTGCCCTAACCCCCACTGGTTTGCACAGTCAGAAGCAATGAGGCTTTATTTTCCCCAGCGCTGGAACTGTGAATTGTGCAGTCTGCTCTGGTGCTGGTCTGGTGCCACACCACATCCTCTCCGCCCCAGCTCTGCCCCTCTTACCTGTCTGGATGAATATTTCTTCTTTATATCTTTGTTTGTTGAGCTGCCATGCAGCTTGATTTTCTAGAACTTCTGGTTGTATCTAGTTCTGAGGTAGTTGTATTCCTTCTTAGTTGTGGAGGAAGATGCAGCATGTCTGTCTGGGCCTCCATCTTGGCTGGAAGTCCCTATTGTGCATCTTAATTTGAGGAGTTTGTGTATCTCAAGACAAAGTGGATGTGCGCAGATAATCTGTTAATCAGAGCCTGGGATACCTTCCTCAAATGTCAGTTCAGCCCAAGTCTAGAACCAGCATAATTCCTGGGTCTCATACAACAGGCATAGTACACTTTATGCCATAAGTTATAATTTCACATTATCAAATTAAAAACATAGCATAACATTTTAAGAGAAAACATGATTACAGATTGATTTGACTTTTTCATCGAGAGTTCTCAGACTCCCTCAAACATTGAAGGACACTTTCTCACCATTAGAAATACTTTGGAAAATTATAAAAATGCAAATTTCATCTTTGGAACCTCAAAGTTCTCCAAAACAAAACTAAACTACATTTTCACTGTCACCAAACACCTTCACACTGTTTTACAGGTGGCCCACACTCTCACACAATGCTAAGCCCCTGTAGGTGTTGTGAAATCTGCTTTTTTTATGTCCTTTCCCTTATCTTTTCCTATTTCGCATTCATTCTTCAACTTCCATTTCATATATCACTCCTGTGAGGACTTATTCTAATTCCTTCCATAAAATTAGTTGCTTGCTTTTTTGTATCATGGAAAAGCTTTATCACAACCTTTCTTTAAATTCATGTCAGGAAAAACTGTGACAACCCCAAATATGAAGAGAGATCTGTGATGTCCTTCGAGAGTACACTTCTAGGTTACCTGTGCTTTTTCACTGTGTGATCTTTTTAAGACTCATAGTAAAGCAAATTATCTTTTTCATGAAATACAACTTGGGGTCTTATGGATATAATTGACGATTGCCTATTGCCAGATAGACCACGTCTACATGGATTTATAAATTTGTTTAGCATTTCTTATTGCCTATATTTGCATCAGTTTTTTTTTTTTAAATCTGCTTTGAACTGGTTGTCGCAGCTTACTGATCCCCTCATTAAGTAATGAATTTAATAAAATCCTTTACATATGTTTATTTTATATTTCTTGAGAGCTAGGCTTTTATTCTTTAGAAATTATTATTCCTTAACATGCATATAACTTTGGTATTGTAACTAGCATCTCTTCCTCTGAATTGTAATTTCCTGAGGGGAGGGATAACATAAGTAAATAAATATTGAATAAATGCAAAGAATAAATGTCCTATTTTTATACTTTTGGATATGATCTGAAATAAGGAAAGTAAGTAATGCAGTTGTTTGTTCCACTTTTAAAAGTACAAACCTCTTTTGAGGACCTTTTGAAAGTGTGGAACTTCTTATCAGAAATGTATGCATATGTGTAGACAAACACAATACCGTACATGAAATGTTAGTGATTTAATGGTATAGCCAGGTCCATACAGGCCCCACACCACTCTCCTGTTAAAAACTGCATTAAATGCTGTGAGCTTTGTTAGTTCTGTAAAATGAGCCACATTTTGAACCCTTCATCCTCAGTTTTATTTCTTTAGCTAAGAAAAACAGTTCAATAAAAACAGAACAGCAACTTCTGTCTCACTTTAAAATCACTGTGTTAAAAAAGTGATGACAATAAACATTATTTAGTTTATAACAGAAAAGAATTTTAGTATTCTTATTCTCAGACAGTTCCTCCAGCATAACTTAAGACCAAACAACTCAATATAATTCAAGGATATGGATAAACATGATACACAGCAGCATGCCAATGTAATAAAAAGATACAAAGAGCTAAATAGCGTTTGGAAAAAAATCAAATGTCCCAGTTAGAAAGGACTGGGAAAATTTTCTTTGTGAAGATGTCTCATTTTTTGTAACTAACATGTAGGCCTTCTATGTACACTGTTGTAGGAAATTATATCATCTGTTAAAAGAGAAAATAAAAATCAAGTCTCCCAGCTAACTTAGAATACAGGCTCTGTTCACTATTATTACCTTAACTTGATATTCTTATTTATAAAAAAAGAATATGTAGTGTACTAGGGATACTCTCAACCAATGCCTCTGAATAATAACCATGAGGCTTAATCACATTCTTCTTTTTTGAATAGAATGCTAGGGTTTTTTTTTCATATACGGGAATAGACAAGGTTCATTCTTTCTTTTCTGGAACAAAATTCTATACTATTATCTTTATACATTATGTATATGCTGCTACCTTTTATTCCCTTTAATTAAGATAAAATGAGTAAGTGTGTGTTGAACTTCATCCTGAATGTGACACTATGGCACCATTTTCTCTACTTGAATTAACCCTGATTTGTATCTGTGGAGCTGACTAGAAACAGTTTAAGGGTAGGGTAAATAAAAAAATTATGCTCAGGAAACAAACACCATTTTGAAGCAGCTTAGAAGTAATATTGTCCTTTGAAATTGGTTTAATTTACTCACTGCTATGACCCAATTACAGTTTTCTTCAGCAAAATCTATAGCTTCAGAGCTTATAAAATCGTATAGTTTAGTAAAGCCTATTTTCAGATTTTGATGCATTTTTCTTGAGTTTGACTCTATCAAATCACTACTGAGCTCTGACTTAAATTGCTAGGCTCATTTCAATGACTGTCTTCAATGACAGAATACAGAATTAGCAACTGTTCATTCCTTGGTGACTTCTAACACCTAACAAGCTAGTGAAAGGATCCTTCCTTTCTAGATAGTTTGGGAAACTTTTATAACTGAAATATATAAAAGTTAGTAGTACTTTTATTGATATTTACAATTGATCAGCATATTATAAATTTCATTTCTATCTTTCTTCCTCTCCAAAATGCTGATGAAATCAAGCAAAATCAGCCAGAAATTTTTCTCAGCCTAGAAGAGTGAGGATAATGTTATGTATATTTTTATGTTCCTAAAATACCAGAGTTATTCAAAGGTCCTACAAAACAGATATTCTCATGGTCGTTCGTTTTTTGTTTCTCTTCTGCCCACATCCGTTATTCCTTTCATCTTTCCCATCCACTTTTGAGGGAGTTGCCCTCCTGATTATCCTCTTTCCTCAACACATACGTAATTGTCGCAGTAGCCACCATGATCCTTCTTATTTTTTGAGTAACCAGCTAACTAATTGCATCAACTGTTTGTGTTGTTCTAAGAACTGAGCATTTAATCATTATTTTGCCCCTTTGCTCTTCAAGTGTTTTCTGATTTCTAATTGCTATTTTGTGTAATTTTGGTATGTGGAGTTCCCATATATTTTTGTATTAACTCTTACCTGTATTCCCTTTTATACTTATTCCCTTAGGATTTTCTCTAACCTCATGTTTTAAAGTGATGCCTTATATATAAGTGATTCTCAAAATTGCAGTGTCATAGACTAAATCATCACACCTCTCTCTAGTTCATATTTAAGTCTCAACTCCCAGAACCTGAGAATATTACCATATTTAGAGATAAGCTCTTTAAAAAGGTGATTGATTTAAATGAGGCTGTTAGAATGGAGCTCTAGTCCAAATGACTGGTTCTTAGAAAAAGAAGAAACACCAGGGTGGGTGTGTACAGAAAAAAAAAGGCCATGTGAAGACACAGGGAAAAGGCAGCTATCTGCAAGCAAAGGAAAGAGGCCTCAGAAGTAATCAAACTGGCTACTAGGTCTAAATGTGCCCCACTCCCACCCAAATTCATATGTTAAATCATCATTTCCAAGGGCATTATACTGAAAGGTGGGCTTTGGGGAGGTAATTAGGCCATGAAAGCAAAGTCCTCAGGAATGGGAGTGGTGCCCATATGAAAGAGGCTGCAGAGAGCTTGTTTGCTCCTGCCACCTCGTGGGGCAGAGCTAGAGGTCAGCTGTCGGCAACCTGGAACAAGGCTCTCACCACAACCCCACCATACTGGCTCCCTGATCTTGGACTTCCAGGATCCAGAACTGTGAGGAAAACACTTCTGTTGTTTATAAGTCACCCAGACTGTGGTATTTTGTTTTAGCAGTCTGAATAGACTAAGACATCTGCTGACACCTTGACCATGCACTTCTAGTTTCCAGAAGTGTGACAAAATTATTTTCTGTTGTTTAAGTCGCCCAGCCTATAATATTTGGTTATAGCAACTCTAGAAAACAAAGACATATGGCTTTTCATTTCTAGAAATCTTCCAAATATCTTTAACACCTCCAAGTGCAATTCTAGGTGGGTTATATATTTTTCATATTGTCTTTGTCTTTATCAGCTTCCCAACTGTACTTGAAATTTCTGAACAACCATCCTGAAACCACTGGTAAACAGTGATACAGGCATACCTCAGTGATATTATGGGTTTGGTTCCAGACCCCCGCAATAAAGCAAATAGGGCAATAAATTCAGTCACACAATATTTTTTGGTTGCCCATTGCATATAAAAGTTCTGTTTACACTATATTGTAGTCTATTAAATGTACAGTAATACTATGTCTTAAAAAGTGTATATACCTTAACTTAAAAACAACTTATTTCTAAAAAATGCTAATCATCATGTGAGCCTGTTAGAAAAATGGCACCAATAAACTTCATTGAACAATACAGGATTGTACAGGCCTTCAATTTATTTTTTTTTTAATTACAACATCTACAAAGCACATAAAATGAAGCACAATAAAACAAGGTATGCCTGTGCAGTTTTTACATGACCCACCAGGCGTTAGTGTCAGACTCCACAGATTAAAAGGCATGGTCCCCAGCAAGACTACCTTTTACTTCAAACACCAACTATACTTTAGGGCTCCACAAACCACCCACACTTCTGTCAATCACAGTTTTTATTATAAATGATACAAATCAAAAGCAGCCAAATGAAGACACTCGTAGGACATGGTCTGGAAGGGTCTTTCTGTGGAATCAGCACTCCTAACTCTCTTTCAGTACATTTACCAGACAGAAAACTCCACTAGGCTCCAGCATACAGAGTTTTTAATCGGGCTTTATTATAGGGGCAGGATTGGTTGAATCACTGGCCATGCTTCAGTGCCAGCTCTCTAATCACATGGTTGGTTTTTCTGGTGACCCCAAGTCAGCTCATCTCTTAGCATGAAGTCAGGCATGATCCCAGAGGCTGATGGGTAACAATCACTCCTAATACTTGGAAAATTCCAAGGATTTAGAGACTCCCTTCTAGGAATCAGGAATAAATGCCAGTCAAATTTTTTATTATACAGAAACTACTTTTGACTTTATGCCTATTTTGTGAAACAATACTCAATTAATTTCTATATCCAATAGTTTCTTAGATAATCCAGTAATTCTGAGACAATGTCTCTTATCTTCAAGCTAGTTCGGACTCTATTACACTTTGCTTCAACTGCTGCAATAGATTCTAAAATGATTATCTTTAATTCTACCACTGTCCCTGTTCTGAACACCATAGACAAAATAATGTTCATGGCAAGTTTTTAATTATTTTACTACACTTTCAAAAACTCTGCCTTTTAAAAATAAATTCTACTTTTTATTCAAAGTTCTTTGTGAAGCAAGGACAGGGGACCAGGGAGAGAGCAATGGGGGGGGGGGATTGAGACAACTGTAATTCAACAACAATAAAAGAAAAGAAAAAGAAAAAATAGCTCTTTTATCTGACCCTATCACATGGATTTAGTCCCAACTTGAAAATGAACTACTAACTATTTTCTATAGACACACCATACTTTCTTACAGACAACATAGTATAGTGTTTACTAGACTGACTTTGGAATTGGATAAATCTTGATTCAACAAGAAACACTGAATTTATTTACTAGCTGTTCATCTTACTCAACTAACTTTGCCTCTCTATGCTTGGTTCTCTATTTTATTAAATAGATATACTTCTTACCTCACAGGAACACTTTAGGGATTAAATGACATGAAGTATTTATTAGAATGGCTGGCACATAGTAAAATGTCAACAAATGTCAGCTACTTTTGTTTTTATTTTATTCTCCTAGAATGCCTTTTCTCTCTCCCTGCATGGAGGTTTCCTACCCATCTTGTCAGATCCAATTCAAAGACTTCCTTCCTCCTTTCTGAATTGAAGCTCTTCTTAATCTTCTCCAACCAGCTGTGAATTTTTCTTTCAAATTGCAGAGCATTCATAGTTCTTCTCAGGTAGTTTTCATGTCTTACGTATTTATGTCTTGTATTGTCCTCTCACAAAGTTGCATCGTATGGCCATAGAGGGCAAGGCCCTTCCAGTGCATCTTGAATTTTTCACCAGCACACAACACAGACCTCACACTTGGTGTTGGATTACGTCATCTGTATTTCAGAGTTTGAGAAAGATATTTCATACAGAATATATCAACTTAAATGTTAGAACTAAAAACCCAGGAATATGTTACTCTTTTAGGGTAATCTCTTATTTTCCTTTCCTTTTTTCTTTAATTGTATAGATAATAAGTCACAAATTTTTCTGTGAACCTTTTCTTTAAATACATACATACCCATAAACAAATGAGCTATTTGTTTTTTTAAAAAATCTACTGACTACATAGCTTTATTTCTAATTTTCAAAATAATTAGTTCATTTGGGGTAGAGTATGCACACTTACATAGGCAAAAATAAGATATTGAGATGTTAACTAAACTTTAGGTTACTCAATAAGTAAGTGGCAGAGCCAGATCTCAAATACAGGTCCATCTAACCCTAAAACCTGTACCATTTCCAGCATTCATTATATTGCCTCTTGGCCAAATTCCTACATAGTTCTGTACAACACGTGTAAAGGAAACAGCCTTTAGGCTAAAGGCTCAGTTAAACCTCTAAAAACAAACCAGTCAGAGGAGTGAGTGACAAAATAAAAACAGAAACGTGGTAATGCTTCCCAGGGCTCACAGTGATATTGTGCGGACATGAAGTGATTAAATACCGACATCCTATAAGAAAGGCTGAATTCAGTCAGAGAACACAGGACTAATGTCTTGGGCATAGCTTTGGCGGAGGGCCATGTTGCAAGAACTCTGAAACAATGGATATATTGATTGAAAACCATCTCTGAGTTGGAAGTACTGAGTTGAGTGAGAGCATGTAGGAAGGAGACTGGCTCTCTTAGGAAGATGGTTTGGTAAATATTATTAGTATTGATAATATTTCAAGCAAGGTAGTTAAAGCTTGTGAATTGCAGGGCAAGTTATTGCAACTGTGCCTATATCTGGTTATAAGCATGTTGGTCTATCTAAGTAAACATCAAAAATTATTTTCAAGCAGTATTAAAAAGCCAGTGGGATATGGCATGTCTAGTTCACAATAAAGTCAGTTGGAAATCTTATTTATGGTTATATATCTATGAATGAATAATAGAGCAATGAAGTAAAGATACATTGTGATTGGCACATTCAGACAGTGGAAGATAACCCTTGTCTATGAACCTTGTGAACTCCAGGGGGCACCATGAGGTAGGCTCAAGGGATTAAGTGCATATAAGGGTCCATCTTAATAATACCTCTGTATGACTTCCTAAGCAACTGAGACTGAACGCTTTCTGAAATAGCAACAGTCACTCAGTAGACATTGAGGCTTTCCCTGACACAGCAAATAAAACTCACATCCAACTCTGGTGGTTCTAATTCCAATCCAAGTGAACCCAAAAGTATTTTCTCCTGGGGTTACATGAGATGTGCAGAGGTTCTCATGCAAAAGACAAACCCATTAGCAAATGCCTTTTCTACTTAACTCAAAATGAAAAGTTTGCCTAGTTAGACAAGTAGTACGGACTGTACCTCTTGACTGTATGTCAAGCTGTCCAGAGAATGTGTGTTCAACTAATTCATCTAGTGAGCAAACAGAAATGTGTTTATATAAGGCACTATGCAGGTGAAGCTAAAACAAACCATTCTTATTTCACTTCACAAACATTATCTTTGTCTTGCAATATTTTCTTGCAACATCATTATGTACACACTACTTTAGTGACACAACTTAAATGTATGTACTGAAACATTCTGTAAACCTTGAGTTACCTTATACTGGTCTTATATAGTTCAACTTTTTTTTTTTCTGTGCTGTTACAGGCTTTTATGCTGTCTAAATTCCTACTTAAATTCCTTGGTTAACTCTTTACTGACTATGGGAAAATCTCCGTAACTTTTAAAATGTATTTATTTTCAGGGACATAAAATCCTGTGGATTTCCAATTTTAAGAATGTGACATATAGACAGTTCTACTATTTAGATATTTCTTAAAGACTACCCCTAACCCAAAAGAATGAGAAACAAACATACACACAATGTACACAAAATTAGTTTGTAGAAAGTTGCGAGAAATGTATAAATAAAACTGATTTCTCACTCAATGTTCAAGAGTTAATCTATCAGTTTAAAATCTGATAAGTAATTAAAGTATATCTTTTTAATGTTATAAAGCTAAGTACTACAAGATCCAAGAAAATAATATAATCAACAATTTAATGACAGTGATGAGAAGAAAGGAAAGGAAGAAGTGAAAGAAAGTGGTGTATGTTAATTTCTTACGGCCTCATAGGGGCGAATCAATTGATTCTTTCCAAATAAACAGAACATTAAATATATTATATTAAGTTATAGTTATAGAAGTAACTACTAAAAGTTCTGAAACAGAAACTGAACCTCCCAAATTATAATAAGGTCATCATACAAATTCACAAAGCATAAATAAGCAACATACTTAAAATAAGGTGATTAAGAAGAGTGTAAAATTTAAAAGTTAGAAAAAGTGTTTCAGGAAATAAAATGGCCATTATTTTAATACCAGAGAAGCAGACTCAAAATGAAAATACTGAACAATACAAGTTTATAATAATAATGACACAATCTATACAGATTATCCAAATTTCATCAACATCTAAGTACCAGTTATCTAGAATCTAAATTCATGAAGGAAACACTGGGATGGAGAAGGGAGAGAGAGAACATATTGAGATATGAAGAGTAGGAGACTTTTGCTTCTTGTTTTATGACAAGTCAAGTGAGGAAGAAATAAAGATAGAGAAGACAAGTGACAATTTTATATATTAATTAAAAATTATATGAATGTATGTAATTCTGTAAGTTAAAAATGGAGACTGTACTTTCTTTTGGGGTTTTGAAGGAACATTAACACACACTCATCAAATATTAAGCCATTAATGGAAATCTCAGTGAATTCCAAGATATATGACACAGACAGCATTCTCCAATTATACTCCCATCATACTGGATAATATAAGTAAGAAAGGGAAAAAACTATCAAACAACACATATCAAAAGTGAACTTGAAATTACATTGACAATAACCATAATGAAAGCAAATCAGAGCCGTGTGCTCTGTCAACATTGCTTTAAGAAAAGCTTAAATAATTACCTGAATAAGTAAGGAAGTTTAAAAATGAATAGATCAAGCATTCAATTAAAGTGGTTTGAAACATGATTTAAAAAACAAAAATAAAGGACATTAAGAAGACATTTGAAAAGTAGAAACAGATATTATTCTTTTCTATATCAAGTTAATCTTTTATTACCCTGTTCCCACAAATTCAGAAATTATCTATTCTCTTTCTGTCCTTTTAGTGATTTCCCTTAAAATCTCCATCAGTCTAGAATGATCTAATATACAAGTATCAGAGAATACATGATGGTAATCATCGCTACTTCCCCTTCTTCCTTTTGGTCTGTTCTACTTTTAAGCATATGTATGGTTTAAATCAAATTGCTCTTACTTCCAGTTATGGGGTACCAATCCTCCTTTGTTGTATATGCTGATTTTGGACCTCATGTTTTCTCATGTAGTTGTGAATGGAGGTTGTAAACTAATGTTCTGCAGGCATTGCTTGTGTGCCCAAAGTTCTGACTATCTTCTCAGAAGGCAGTCTCCCTGCCAGCACCCCTGGGATTCACTTGTCTCATATTTTATGTTAATGTTTGGCCTTAGGGTTCTAGCAGGTTACAGGCTGGGTATGTTTGAACTACTTTGTCACATATGGAACTGGCTGAATTTCAGTTCCAAGCTGGTGCCTTTTTCCTTTGTCATTCATGGTTCCAGGTGGATAGCAAGATCCCTTCGCAGCTATTCTGGGCTGATGTATGGGTACTTTTCTAGTTTCTTTTGAAACAGAAGAAAAGAAAGCCTCTGAGACCCTACCTATATGCAGAGTTCTCTGTACCAATTCTCTTTGTCAACCAAGATAAAATTCTAACTGCAGGCCAAAAAATGTATGTCCTTCCAATACTGTTAGAGATTACATCAGAATTTCTATCTCTCGCTGTCTCTCTGTATCTGTCTCTCCGTCTCTCCGTCTCTCTGTCTCTGTCTCTCTCTCTCTCTCTCTCTCTCTCACACACACACACACACACACCCACATACTCACACACTGGATAGCACTCCTTTGTCTTTGATTTGTAAAAAGCCTCAATGTGCTGGTATTTTCTCAAAAGTTCTATTTTTTTAACAGTTATACCAACTGCTCCATTATTTTTCCCAACACTGAGACTCACATTTCCTGTTTGTTGCATATGTTGTCTGATGATGATACATGTGCTTCTGTGGCTAATAGCTCTGTTAAAATGTGAGCCTATCTTTGATGGAATTACTTAGGGTGGAACTCCCACACATTCTTAGGTGTTGAAGCATTTCTACATACTTTTAGCATCCTTCCTGGGCCCCAAGATCCAAACCCATTATTATTTACTTTGTCCATTTGAGTCTCCAGACCACAAGATACTATGCATTTAGACCTCACTCCTGCATGTATTACCTGCCAGGGTTTGTAACTAATTTCCCTCTCTCAGCTGTCCCTGAAAATATGAATTCTTTAGGTAGTAGGCAGAATTTTCTAGTCCCAGTTTCATGGAAGGTGCATTCCCTCAAGCCTGGTAGCTTTATTCCAGGCATTCGGGTTGGGATCTACCCTCTCCCCTTTCACACAGCCCTGGGACTTCTCTCCTGTCTCAGCTTGAATCTTAAAGCTCCACTTCTCAAAGGCCTTCATCTAAGTTCAGTTTTTCCACAGCTACAGCCTTGGATTGGTGTTCACTCTTCATTTTTGCATTAAAGAGATTTATTTCTTTCCTTCTTTTGAACTTGACTACATATTTAAAATTATTTTCATATTATGTTGGATCCAACCTTTCTAAGGGTTTGGAGGTGGTGCAGACTGTGTGATTTCTACCTTCCACAATGCCTGGAGATAAAAAAAAAAAAGAAGATATTTCAATATCTGGAGTGATAAGACCCAATTTTTCTTTAAACAGAAGTTTTAGTATGTTTTTTAAATCTAATTTTTCATCACAAAAAGCAAAAAAAAAATGAATAGAAAGGAACAAAGAAAGAACATTTTATCAATTGAGGCAGCCACTGACTTCTTGCCTAGGTTCTGATGCAAGGTAGAATATAAAATCATTTGTAAATGTAGGCTGCGAGGATTTATTTAGCACCTCCTATGCACCAGGTCCTGCACTAATCTCAGCAGGCTCAAAATATTTAAATAACTTGATAAATATCTTACAACCCATAAGCATTTATGCTCATATTCAACTCGAGGCATCAGGAATACTTAAACTGCACTTTCTCCATTTTAATGTTTATTCTCAAGCCTGGGAGTCCACAGACATATTCTCAGTATCCAACAACATATAAGTTATAAATACCAACTATAATTATAATTCACAATTGAAAACCATTTTGTGAAATACATCTATTCTCAAATCAAAGTTTCTGTAACATGGGTCTGAAAAGCTATGATAGCCGGGCAAAATGTCCCAAGACACTGTCAGGTATGGGAGAGAAATATTTTTCCTTAAAATGAGCCTGTACTTTATTTAAATTTCAGAAATACCCCACTGCCTCTTCTCCTTGTTCCAGGATCCTGTCAGTGTAGCAAGCTTTTTTGTTTTGTTCTCCCTGAACTTTTTTTTTTTTTAATCCCAATCTTGTTAGTGCTGCAGTAGGTTGAAAATGGATTTTCTCACATATCTTTTCAGGTAGGTGGAGACAGCAGTTCCCCCAATGACTGGCTGGCTTATTTCTCAAGACTCACAGAAGGGTCCTGCGCTGAGTGGGTGCTGTGCAACTCAGGGCCTGTGGGAAGCAGGGAAGGGCAGCCAGAGCATTCTGGCCTCAGCCGCTTCCTCGCAGCTCCCATTCTCATCTTGCAGAAAGGTCTGCCCTGTGCTGCCCTGCCTTTACCACAAGATCCAGCATATAAATTTCTCAAGGCCCATAGACAAGGCCCAGTTATTAGTTCATAAGTATTTAATCTAATCTTGTATCTATACTAAATCTTTCTTTATAACAAAAACACTGAGGCTGTGGGCTTATTTATGGGGGAAAACTGAGGCTGGAAAGAATCCTGTCATTTAAGTACTCTCAAATACTCTGGGAGGTTTAAGACATTTTTTTAAAAATGCCATCTTATCATTGTAGTTATTGTTTTTGAGATTTATAGCTTTTTAAACAGAACTCAAATTTCTCTGATTTTTAAGATGCGTCTAACTTACATATGCAGTACTCTTGTTTCTTACTTTGTAGTCTTGGGCTTATCTTTTCCCTAATTAACAGTGACAAACATAAGAAAGCTACCCAGAAAGGCAAGTAATTTTCCAAGTACTGATGATCTTTCTTTGTGGTTGAGACATGAAAGATAAAGAACCAACATATAATAAAGGGGAAGCTAAGAGGAAAAAAAAAATAACATCAGCCCTGGCCTGATAGCTCAGTCAATTGGAGCATTGTCCTGATACGCTAAGGTTGCAGGGTCAATCTTTGGTCAGGGCACATACAAGGTGCAACCAATAAATGCATGTGTGGGTGAAACAGCACATCGATGTTTCTCTCCCTCTAAAATTAATAATTTCTTAAACATATATTAATATCTCCTCAAAGAGGAAGTCTTTTGAAACTTCTGCAGAACATAGATCAATAAGTGCTCTGCACTCACCATTGACCAAGGAGAGTATTGGGCTCTGGGAGTTTGGAGATGATTTAGACAGAGATTATGAGCTAAAAGAAGTGTTGCTTGCATTTTTATTACATGAGAAAATATCATTTTGCCTCTTGAGAATTCAACTCATACCCAGAACCACAAGAACTGAACATTTTGAACAGAATCAGCCTATGAACTTCGGTGTATGTGCGTGCAGTAGGGATGCAAACATTGCATTATTTTTGTACCAGTTTCTGCTTCATCATTTTACTCCCTGTCTTTCATCTAACATGTCTGGCTTCTTGGAAAGTACACCTGATTTAAGACCTCGTTCTATGTAAGTGGTATTTAGACAGGAATAGCCAATTTCGAAGTAACAGCTTTAATACAAATAGAGCAATAGGGACAGGTAATATTTTATCACTGCTTCTAGTTCACACTCAGTTCATAAAGTTACTGGCTGTGAGAGCCAGTTTCTTAAGTCATTCAGACTCAATAGAGCTACTCACTGCGATCTTGAAAGAGCAGGTTTGAATTAATTAGGCAATGGAAAACCTAGCTAGGAATAATGGGGTTCCTATGTGCATTTGGATGATTTTGATAGGCAGCCTTTAGCAGAGAACAGGAGCTCCAATGTAAGCTAAGGGGGTCTGGGAGTCTTGTTCGTACAAACCAAGCACAATCATTGCTTTGCTAACCTGGGACTTTGTAACTTTGAGTCAGTGGTTTAAAGTGTTCTGAGTATGCTTTTAGTATTGAGTTAGGAGCTGATGCAGATTACAAAAGAAATGTAAGATTTTGTTCTTGCTATTAATGATCTTATGTGATTTTAGTAATATGCAAGAACTATAAGCATTTTAAATCATAAGCATAAAGGCCTTCCTGTGTGCCCAATGAGTGTTAAGATCTGTTAAAATGTTCTAGTAGCTGAGTAAAAATTGAAATCATTTAAGTTTTCTTCTAAGGCTAGCAATACAATTGAGCTGATCTACTAGAAGTTTGGGGGCCACCAGGAGGTACTTATGTTATCCTCTCTCTTTTAGACAAAAACGGTCTCCCCAGACATATAATATATTTATTTTCAATTCATAAATGCTCCCTGGTTAGTTATAAAAAGTGCTGTCAAAACTGAATGTTCCTCCAACTAAATAGGGTAAAATATAGCATACTTTGCATACATAGACATAGTGTAAAGCTGATCTCTTTTGAAAGAAAATACTTACTGGCTAGTTTGGGGATTTGCTAGAAATGTTCACATGTCATTTGTAAGTAATATTGACTCATGATACACATGGAATTTGGAATTTTCAGAACTTTTATGCCAGCATTTAAAAAAATACTGTTGCCGTTTTGTTATCTCTTGGTTGTAGCTCAGAAAAATCTAGGCTTTGAAAATGTGAGTACAGTTTTTCTTCAGAAACCCCAGGATCACTTGTAGTCCTTTCCTTTGAGGCTGAGCACTGTGTGAGGAGCTCGTACTGTCTCTCCCGCTTTCCTGCCCTTCCTGAGCCCAGGTGGCCGCACTTGTTAAAGAGGAAACCTCCTCAGCTGGTCTTTCTAGGGCCTCCAAAGCCACCCACAATGCTTTTCCAGGCCCCTTTCATCCTCATTCCCATGTGCAATGAATTTTTGTATCAGAATATATTTCCTTAAACAGTGAAACTTTTATTACCCCATCGTCTTTTAAAACCCTCCCCTTTGAAGCTCATGTAATTGGACTATATATGCTCTCTCGCCCTGTTTCTCATTTCCTAGGGTATTTGTCAATGTCTTTCTCTTCAAGTGAAATACTTGGGTCACCCTGCGTGACTCATCTGTATGTGGATGACCCTTCCAGGAACCTCGGTCTTTGTCCACTTCACCTCGTCACTTTAGACAACATTCCCATAGTCACATGTGGGTCTGCAACAGCTCCACTGCTAAACCTTACTTACAGCTTCTTTATTTGCTGCTGTGACTAACTTTTTATAAGGATAGGTAGACCTTTATCTAAAAAGCCTTCATTTCTTTCTTACCCTTAGCCCTCTCATTTCTTCATTTCTTTCTTTTACCAGGAAAGAACCCATTGTCCGTAATTTCAACAAATATTTTTCAATACTCTAATATTCTTGGTCTTCATAGTTTTGGTCACTCACTTTAATTTAAAGTTGGATTTCTGTGAGTATGATGTTATCATTTTAGTCTTCTATGCAGGAGGGAAGTCACTAGATAGGAGGGCTTCAATATAAATTTGTTGACACTATTCTAGTTATTGATGTAAAAAACAGGTATTATAATGTTTCAAGTACTCTCAGTAGACTACAGATTACTGAACTGTATGAATCATCACACAAAAGTAACACTGAATTTAAAAATGCAATGTATACCCATTTATTTATTTGCTCACTAAATATTTATTTAGAGTCTGCTACGTCATAGGTACCTTGTTGAATGGTGAGAATTCAATAACAAATAAAACCAGACACTGTTTCTGACTACCTATCTATACAAAACTTGCAATCTGATAGAGGAGAAAGGTCAACATTTCTAGGAAGGTATAAAACATGGGGACAGTCTTATCAAGAGGATTCCATGAAGAAATGACACTTGAGCTTAGATCTGAAGGATGACAGGACTGTAAAAGGCAGGAGTTGTTAAAGAAAATAGCCACTTGTCATGTGCTTCCAATATTATACTGTGAAATCAGGCAAATTAAGGGAGAAGATTCAGGGGTCTGCGGAATCAGCTAATTAAAAGTCACATGGTACCTGTTCCACTGGATCAATGCTGAGAACTTAATCTATATTTTTTCCAAACAGAAAGCATATGGTAAGTGAGTAGTGAAAAGCCAGTGCATGCTGCTTCCATGTTCTTTAAGAATTTCAGAAGTCAGGACTTAATAACATTGGTAGTCCAGATATATCTTATTCTCAGAAAAAAACTCACTTGGAATTAATATGCTCTGTAATTTGGATGATGACCACAATACTTGGATCGTAGTAACAGCTTGACTAATGTAAAATGTCAGAAACCTAATAATGAAACTTATTAATAAGATAAATTAAGAAGAAAACTAGTAAACAAGTAGCCTCGTGTGGGGGAAAAAAATCTGATTTCACTTAATTCAGTCTGGCCATCTCATTATTCAAGAACTTGAAAGTAAGTAGAAGGAAGACTAGATGACAACCACACTACAGAAATCTTTGCCATTATAATCACTGGAATTTTTTAAGTAGTTCTTTAGTGACAGTTATGTTTTCAAGACCCAAGAAACAGGGAGAAAAAAATATGTACTTGCATGTAGAATTTTCCATAACAAGACTACTTCAAAGTTACATTAAAACTGGTTATAATATTTCAAATACCTGGAGACTATCCAAAGAACCTTTTAGCTAATCATAAAAAGATTTTTGAAGTAAACCCATGTTAAGAAATTATTCAGCTGATTGGCAAACAGGTAAAGTACATTTGCATTTACTTCTATATCAAGGAAGAAAAGGAATTATTTCAAAGTCTGAATATTTATTTTGATTGATATCAGAAGGAACATACAATTGCTTGACTCTGAAATGTTCTGCTACATAAAAATGTTTCTGATACTTTACTTCTGAAAGGGGACACCTATATGATGCTGAAGTCATTTATAATTGCTTCAAAGATAGGAAGCATAAACACAGTTAAATACTACATTACAGACACTGCTTTAATGGGAATAAAATGGGATGACTTATTAACAACTTCATCCCTTTTGGTGGCAGGATATCAAACATCATTTCTGAATCTTCAAATCCAATCACTCCTGTGCAATACTTACCTTTGATCAAAGAAAAAAAGTTGCCCCTCACTTCCATATCATATCTGCATCTATTTCACATATCAAATAACTTTTTTCTTACCATCCCTAATAGAAAAATACCCATAGTTATGGCCATTCCTCTTGCCTGTTTGCCCCAATTAATCAAGACAAACTACTATTGTTAACATCGACTTTATTGAGAATTTGACATTAAATAAGGGATAAAAATGCAGAATGTTTTGTTTATAATACTTGTTCTATATTAGTCACTAGTCAAATAGCAGATTCAACAGTAGAAAAAAATTAACAAATTTGTAATTTAAAGTTTTTGTCATTCTTTTATCAAAAAGTATCAAAACAGTTTTATAAGTTAATGAGTTCTATGCCTTAAAAATACCCTTCTGTGAAGAAAGGCATTATCTAAGCTTAATAGCCTAGTGGGAATTCACAACTTGGAAAATCAAACTGCTTGTTTTACTCATTAACTGTCACAAAGGTTAATGTGTTTTCTTTGAAGAGCCTTCCAGTTAGAAAGCAATGAGACCCATATACAGCGCATGACTGTCTTCATTTATTTGTGCTGCAGTGTTAGAGGCATCTGAGGGGGATCGTCCAGGATGATTCCAGCACAGCATCACATATTGCCCCTCAGTTCTCCCTCTAGAACTTTATGTTCTGCAGTAGGATTTTGAACATTAAAACAGATTTGGTAATATTGAATGGTTTGTATTTCTTTCTGAAAATGCATAAAGCATTACAATAAAAAGTTATATACAGACTCTGAGTACAGCTGGAAATCTATGTGTAGTGTGCTTTCAATGATTGTAATTATAAAGTGTGTTTAAAATGTTTTCTGGAATACAAAGAAGGGAAACACCATAGAATTTCAGTTCACAGTGTATCTACAAATGCTATAAATCTTAACTGTTGGTGGCAGAAATGTCTGTCTATTTTAAAGTATTTATTTTTCTTTGAAAACACAGGACATGCCAAAGTATCTGGATTGGGTTTTGCAGAGTGGAAAAAACATAAATAGAACAGGAAAAATAGCTTGTGGTAGTGAATATTGCAGCATGTAAATTAAATTTTTAATGACATAATTTGGTGAGTTTCTTCTTCTTCACCCAATAAGTTCATATGGAGTAAGTGTCATTTTTGTGGACACTTGGCATGTCCAGCAGTTTGCACATTTTATTTTACCTTCTGATATCTGAGTTGATAGATATGAGCACTAGGATTTGGGTTTCTCTTATATGAATGTCTAGTAACAGGTATAGTTAGCTGATGGCAGCTGCTGGTGAAACCTAGTTGCAGACAAGAAGGTGTTTTTTTTTTTTAATAGAAATATACCCACATTTGGAGTTCTTGATAACAACAGTTCCTCATTTTCTTTTGTGCATAATTATGCCTCTTAGGGTTTTTGTTTGTTTGTTTGTTTCATTTTGTTTTCACAAAGACATTCAGCTTCTCTGATTTTCTTTTTCTGGATCATGTTCTGAATGATGGCTTCCTGTGCATCAATGACACATGGGATAATTCAGGCTGCAGTTTTTATTGGAGGACAATAGCATTCACTAATGACTTACTTAATAGGCAATTGTGTTTCCAGGTCTAAAATAAATACAGATCATCAAAGGGTAAAATGACCTACTGAATGATTTTACTCATAAATCTTCTTTGACATAAAATCTTAAGGACTTGGAAATATAAAGTTTCAACTGCTCTGTACCTGAAAAGGCAATGTCAAAGCTCTTTCAGTTCTTCCAAATCCAGGTTGAGGCATTTTATAAGAACTTTGTAAGTGTCTGTGAACTATGTCATCCGTGCCAGGTTTGTTTTGTTTGGAGAAAAAAAGTATCCAAAGCTTATACTCTCTAGCAGGAAATACAACTGCTCTCCTAATTGTCTGTCAAACAGTCATAGAAACCCATTCCATTGATGAGTTGAGATCAGTCAATTAGGACACTAAACAGCAAATTCTATGTTCAAAGTTTGATCACTCACAGACTTTCATGATTCCTTCATTCTATTCTGTGGTCTCAGACTGTCCCTAACTCAGGCAAGTTATTTGGCAGATGTATCAGGAGAGATCGCCAAACATTTTTGATGTTTCAGCTGGGTAGTATCACCACCACTAGGAGAAATTAATGTAGTATATGAACATTGACAGGTCGGTGAATAACGTTTGCTTCACTTATAAAGGCTGATACATTGGCACATATTTGTTAATATACACGTTTTCCATTCAAAAGTTATTTTAATCAGTTTTATACTAAACTTGCAGATATGTAAATTCTAATATATAAAAGAGCAATACTTATTTTTTCCTTCTTTCCACTAAAACTTATGTTAATAAAACTATTGCAATTGTATATAAAACTTAATTATAAGCTTTCTGCAACCTAAGACCAAACATGAAACTCATATAGTTGCATGGATTTTATTGTATAGGAAAAGTAAGAATGACTTTAATTAATGTTTCTTTAAATGACAACATGAACTCAATAGTTTGAAGAAATTCTAGACAGAAAAGCTTAATACATATGAAAATATACCCACAAGTGAAATAACATTTCTTAATTTTATATTTTACAAACAACTTAGAAACCTCATCTATAAAGCCATTTCTAAGGATATCATAGAAGAGCACACACCTTTCTTAGAAAGAGAATCTACTTTTAGACACTATATATACTTTTATTTATTTTGTGTATGTCTACTTTTAAAATGACCTTGAAATCTAGTACTGAAAACTTTTTACAAAAGCTGTCATGATTTCAGAGGTCATAGATAATTTAGTTGACAGGCCATGTTGAATAAAATGTGCTTTGAAAAGTGTTTTCTATGGGTTCACTTGAATGTTTCACTTGTCTTTAATGTTGTTTCAAAAATAGTATAGATTTCTATAGATTATCCATGCTTGTTTAGAGTATGTATAATAGATGTAATGTATAGAGATATGTGTATATATGTTTCATAATACTATCTGATATTTTCACTTTTGGTGTATATAAAGTATCTTATAAGGGATATTGGAATAAGTTTATTGTCATTTAAAATATTGGAAACTTCAAGTAGATGATGCAATACTATTATAAACTTGGAACAATTAATTTTATTCACATATTAATTTCTATTATATTATATAATATTGATTTAATCCAGCTCAATACTTGAGATAATATATTTTAAAAAGTTTTTATGTTTAACAGAATTTTGTTAATAGTTATTAATACTTGTTTTCAGTATGCTATTGCATATTATAATAAAAATAATTGCTTATGCAGTTATCTTTTTTAGTCTTGTAACTTCTACATATTTTCCATTATCTCTAGATATAATGTCCAAGTCTACTTTATCAGCCACAGATTCTAGGCAAGATCCGTGTTATCTCTTAATGGTCATTGCCATAAAAATATATATATAAAAGAGTTAAGCTGACAGCTAACTTGAAGAGGATTATCTGCAGTCCCAAGTAGATTTAGAATATAAAAATCCTGTTAAATGTTTCTGTTTCTACTTAGTCTATATTATATATCAATGTAGTTTAATAGATCAGTCACTCTTTCCTTGTGGAAAGCAGACTTTGTTCTCTGTGAGTATTAGGACTGAACTGTTGGAAACATAAACCAGCATTCTCACTGGGCTGCTTTGGCTCAATTGTGACATTATTCTAAGATTTGCCAAAAAAAAAAAAAAGTAGTAGTAATCATAGGGAAATTGAGAATGTTTGTCTGGTTCCCAGCTATCTAGGGTAAATCTCAGGATGTCTGTGAGACTGCATCTTTATCAAAACATTTTTCTGCCTGGACAGTCCTGAACTTCCAGCTGGCCTGTGTTGCTAATAGGAAGGAGACACCCAATTATCCTCTATTTCCGTGTGGCTATATATAGGATTGGTTTCTCCCTGAAAGGCAGCTGCCCAACCTATTAGACTGTATTGAAGCCCAAGTTCACTGGGAAAATTGGGATCTCATTTGAATGGTAACATAACTCTTACCTCTGCCTACATCAGTAATCCTTTAATGGCAGGAAGTTCATTTTCATCTCCTTATCACCAACACTAGTGATAAGGTTTTCAATTTTTATTCATTTTGTAAACCATGTACTGTATAAATGGGGAAGATTATTTTGAATGGACAAGGAATTCAATCAGTCTGCTCTATCTTTCATTCAAAAACATTTCTTTCATGCTTGATATGGGACAGGCTCTATGGCAGGCACAAGGAATACAGTGGTGCAGAAGACAAATGTAGTAATGTCCCTCATGTTAATTAGTGTCCAACACTTAATGGCTTTTCCAAAAAGGCCCTCAAGAGTCCTGTTTAAAATCAAGAGTCACCCTTTGATTTTCAAAGCAAGCCAGAAATAGTCATCTTTACGTACAATGTGGCTATGGGTTCTACTCTGCCCACTGCTCAGACTGAAATAGAATTCAAATGTGATTTGGAGTTGTGAATGTTGAAGGGGAAAGCAATATTAGACAATATTCCCTGGATGTTAGTGCTATACAATGCAATGCTCTGGAAGATTGCTCTTTAGATACAGCATCATCAGCTCCAGTACCAAGTACAGGGCATGACCAGTATAGCGTGCTTTCCAGCAAGGATTCACAGAACCAGTTTTTCAGACACTCCCACTCTGGCCATTGCTTCTTGGTGCTTCTTGTGGGCTCTGACCTACTGACTTCAGAATATCCTGAAGTTGAGTTTCATGTGTCTTCATTCTCTGGGAAATTATTTATGGCCCCCAAATCAATTGTTCCATCTGGTTGTAGACTAAAAATAAAAAAGGCCATAAGGAATTCATTAAGTTGTTGTTGGGTTTTTTTGTTTTTTTTGTTGGTTTTTTTTTTTTTTTTTCTGGTAACTGGAGATGCTGTGAATGCTGTTGGCATTTTATCAGTTAGAAAAGCATCATAATTTCATTAAGTGGGTTAGGCTGATGAAGTTTCATACCCATTCCCCCTCTCCAGCCTTCCTTTGCTTTTTCTAACTGCTACTTTACTTATTAGAATGCACAATTTGACCAGACATTGCCAATTTCCTGACACCATTTTAATACAAGTGAACATTTTGCTGGTTCAATATTCAGCTTAGATGACATAAAAAATACACAATCACAGGAGTGAGTAAGTTCCGGTGGAACATTTTAAAATCCTTCAAAATGACTACGTAAATATAAAAGCACAAGTGATAACAATATGGACTAAGATAAGTATGTATTTTCATGGAAAATTTTTAAATTGCCAGAAAAAAAAGTTAAAATAAACTAGATTTTGAAGTAAGAATTAAATAAAGATTTATAGGTTCTTTATACATGTTCTTTATATTAAGATTCTTTATACATATAAACAACAACAGTAATAACAATAGATGCAAGAGGGAGCATTGTTGATAAAATCAAGTAACATATTAATAGAAGTATTAAAAGTTTTAAAAAGCATGTGTCAGGCAAGTCTCTATTAACATAACTGTGTATCATACTCTTGAGAAGAAGCAAACAGTAAGCCCATAAAGAAGATAATGTTTGTAAAAAAGGGTCTAAAGTTGTCATTGTTTCCTAAGAGAGGTCAAGTGAGCCCCAGTGGACTATTTTCACATAAACTAAATCCAAGTAACATTGCTCTTACCCCGTTTTCTCTGTAAATTCACACAGTAAATTCAGCAACTGTTGAGATTAATGATTCTTCTTAGAATCATGTACCAAGGATTATTGGTATCCGTAAAAAATTATTCTTGTAGTGTTATATGAAAGTTACCTGCATATCAATTGTTGAAGAATCTTGAATAAAGACTGGAAATGACCAAGCATCATAAGTCCTTGTTTTAGAAATAAAATAATAGGCACGGAAAGAAATACTTCTTTTTTTCCTCCTCAGAGTCGTATTCTCTTTTTGACTCATTCCACATAGAGAAGCTATCAAAGCAGATGTGAAGAGGAGAAGGAGAAAAGGGGGAGGATATTTTGGACAATGTTCAACAATAGGAATGCAACTTATTTTAAGATCTTTCATTACTGATTTCTTGACATGTTGCTTTATTTAGTTGTTTTAATTCAGTAAAACTATACCCATTTTCAAATATTAGGCAATTGTTTTGTCATACCCATCATCAAATGATCCTTTCACTGTCTTTTATTTGGTTTTAGCTAGCCACGGTCTATTGAAATTCAGTTCAACTCAGTGTTCGTGGAGATTAAAAGACAGTGTTAGAGGGGAGAAGACAGCAGATGTTACTCTATGTTTAATGTATATACTGCTCTGGTTATGAAAAAAGTGTGCTAGCACCAGGAAAGCTCTCGCCAGCATAGAATCATTAAAAGGAGAATGAAATAGCTTTCTTATGAATATATTTCAGTTTTGAGATACAACCTGGTGGAAATTACGAAGATGGGGAGATGAGAGTAAGAGAATGCTGGGCCCGAAGTCTGTGGCTAAAGGTCCATAGTAGAGAATGTCCAAATTTGAAATCTATGTTCCAGATTGGTACTGATATTTAGAGACTATGAGAAATATGGACTTTACACAGATTTAGTCCCTTGGAAGAAAGGAGGTGTTGCTTCAGGGAGAATGTATGTAAGCTGAGGGGAGAAGCTAAGAAACATCATCCTGTGGGGTTTTTGATGTTACCAGTTCTGGTATTTCCATAATCACGTTGAAAAATGATGCAAGATTCCACTTGTAAAGTTATTTTTAATTTCTCTGGAGACTATGGGGATGTAATGGCTGCCTTTATCTATATCATTTCCCTTTTGTTATCATTTTCAATGGAAAGTTATGATGGAATATAAACTATTGTTGGAGTTGCCATCACACCTATATTATTATCATGTAGTTAGGATTGTATATCTCACATAAACTTATTGAGTAATTTAGTCTATTAACCTTAATAATGACTTGACCATTTAAATTCCATATTTCTTCAAGGCCTTTTTAGATTCCTAAAATAGGTTCCCTGAATCATAATTTCATGTGTAGTTAAAAATTATACAGTGTGAACCTAAGAGTTTCCAAGTTTTCGAAGACTTATCTATGCCTCCCATGCCTCCCCTCTCCAATGTTTACTAAATCAACCTAACTGACTTTTACTCTCTTAATATATGAGGAATTATATTAACCATAAAAGTTGATAAAAGCTTTGCCCAAAATTTGTAATTAAATTATAATTAATTTATAATTTAAATTATAAGTTTATTAATCAGTTTTGGATTGTTCCCTATTGCATTCTTCTTCTTAGTTCTCATAAATCAGCTTATAAAAAACATACTACCTATTTATTTTCACATTAAAGGATTCAAAATTATAAGTACAGTAGTCATGTTGTATAGATGCATTCTTATATGTAGTATTAAAATTTTCATTTCTGCCAAAACTGTTCCCAAACATTGATTATTAGATTGAAATGTGCCTTCTAGTCTTAGAAATTAGAATCTGTCAGCAATCATAGTTCATGATGTCATAAGAAGGGAAGGGAAAATTCAAGAAAGCATGAACACAATTTCCGGAAATTTATTTCTAGGAAAATACTGCTCCTCTTATTTTCAAAAATATCTATTGTGCATTATAGAGAATTTTTCACTTATTAGGTAAAGATGCAATAATTAGGATCAAAGAATATATTCTTTATTAGAATCAATTGCCTTTTTAAAGCAGGCTTATAAAGAGTAAACCTTCCTTACATGAAACACAGAAAGATTCTGAAAAGTTCCAAATGAAATTTTACTTTACAGCAGTTGGGAAGTCATTTGGGAAAGGAAAATGGTAGGATAAAAGAGGATATCATACAGGTTTTCTGTCTCCATCTAAGCTTTCTCTTTGGTTTCTAAAACATTAACCACTATAGTCCCAACCTTGGCTCTACTGGATATTCTTCAATGTTTTATTACTTCCTCTAAGCTGACAGCAAAATGCATTGGCTGTTTGTTCGATATTTGGCCTTAATGGTCTTAAGTCTAAGGGATGTTTGTAATTGCTTTGCAAATATGAGAGATAGAAGTGACATTTTAAAAATCTAGGTTTTATTCTTTCTGGTTTGTTATATATTTTGCCCAGAGGTAGACTTTTTAAGAATTATGGGAGTCATATTTTGTAATTTTCCAGGAATGTTTTAGTGAACATAAATTGAATAAGATGGAATGACAGAACTATGTTTGTATCATAGGAGATAGTAAAATACAAATATGTGGTGTCTTTTTTCTTCAGGGTATAATACTTCATATAATGAACCATTTTAAAATATCTCTTGCAATCTATTATTCTCATTCTCCTAGAAAATAAAATTAGAATTGTCTATATCTTAGTGATGTTTGAAACTCACATTTACAAAGGATACTGTCTTCTTGGATGTGATTTTGGCAGATGTTGTTAATGAAATGGAATTAGAAATAGAAAGGAAGGATGGGAGCTATTGGTATTAGGCTTGAAAAGAAGGTATTGTATCAGTTAGGATGAAATAGATTATGCTTCTATAATTTAAAAAAGACAGCCCTAAATTTTGACTCAGCAGAAGTTTATTTCATTTATTTCTCAAGCCCATTACCCATCTAATGTGGACAAATTTCAGACATCTTGGTTATTCAAGGCTTAATCCTGACATAATTCCACTGTGACAGTGGGAAGGGAGATGTGACACATTTCAACCTATCCCTTAAAATGTCTGCTTGAATTTCATTGGCCAGAGTGAGTTACTTGGCCAAGTTTAACTTCAAAGAATATAGGGAAACATAGTTATACCCCCATGCCCCTAAAGAGAGAGCCAGAAATATGTGATGAATAGCACTAATGACTTAAATAGTTTTATAAATGATATTGAAGAAATTATGTGTTAGAGACCTAATTGATTACCTGTTAGAGAGAGAATCAGTTTTACTCTCAATGACTTAACTTCAGTTTTTTCAACTAGTCTGTTTATTAGAAAAAGAAACATTGTTAGGAGTTGAAGGTCTTCTGTGGTATATACCATCTGCATTTAGTCTTGTCATCAGGAGTTATTTTGATCTCTAATGAAGAGGAAAAAGTGATTCTCAAAAAGATTGGTCTTGCTCTAACAAAATCCCCTGGAATAGGCCCGAGACACACACATCCTTCAGTAAGCATGAACGTTTTGCTTTGCATGGGCAACCCTTATGGAACATAAATTATTTTCATTATATTAGGAATGGTGACTGTGGCAGATCTTGATCCTTAAAACTAAACTAAATTACAATGAAAATAGCAAATCTACTCTATTGGTTGTGTCTATTTATGAAATATCACATCATATCCCTAATGTGAACCATTAAACACTGTCTAGGGAAAGTCATTGTCCCAAAGCTACACACCTACCCTAAACTCCAAAGTAGGGTCACAATGGGTCAAGGCATTGATCATATGGATAGTTTAACATGAACTGAAGTTACCATATTTTTCACCCCAGTTGTTAGAATACTTGGTATAAAAGATGATTTTTGTGCCACTTCGATGCATAAGGGGTAGCCTACAAAATATAATTTGGATGCTAAGAGCACATTAGGTGCTCAATTGAGATTTGAAAATGAATGTAAGAAGAGTTGATTCTTTTCTGAAACATTTTCTTTTTTGAGGCAATGCAGTACTGTAAAGTATAATGAGTATTTCTGAAAGTACATGATTATTTCTGAAAGTACATGACCAATACATGCTGTGACATCAATCAGCATTGCTATTGAAGTTGAATGTAAAGAACACATTTTCTTGCTAATAAATCAATATTGGAAGGAAACCTGAAGTCATATATGTCATCCCTCTCATACTAGTGCCAGCATCAAGGTAAAAGGACACTCAATTTGTCACTGTTACTTTAATGTAGCAAGCACTTCTTAAAAACTGTAGAAAATTGGAAAACTAGAAAATGCACTCAAGTTTTGTTTTTTTTTTAATCAAAGATTTAGTCAAGAATAAATAGAGCATCATTTGGTAGTGTGGGATGGCAGGGTAATTTATTACTTTTATAGTAAATTTTTTAAAATCACAAGGCCCGATATATTGAACTAGAAACTGAACAGGAAACACATTTTCTTTTGATTTGGGGTCAAAGGAGTCCTGAGGCTGAGATTCTAAACTCTCCAGTAGATTTTTGGTTTTACAGTGGTTGGCAAAGTTATTTGCATGCTCCCTCTGAATTAATAGTGGGATGTTTTACTTGAGAAATAGAGAAAAATAAACATAATAGAAAGTATAAATCACTCATAGCCTTTTAAAATGTTGGGCTCTGAGTGAAAGTCCCTTTGTCCTCTTTAACCATAATATTTTTTCTCTGTGCTTCAGCAAACATATAAGAATATATCTGTAAAGAAGGGGAAAATATGCAATGCACATCAATTTTAAGTTTCTTTTAAAAATGTAATATATTATGTGTACACGTTTTAGATCTACACACCTAAAGTAATATTACTGACATATATCACTGTATTGATGTTTCCTAATTTATCTAGTAGCCCCCCTATTGAAGGACAGTTCTGTCATTTCTAATTTTGTAGTATTACAAATAAAGCTGGAATTAGTATCCTTTTAAACATTGTAAATACTTTTGAAATGTTTTAATTATAAGAAGATGTATAAATTACAAGAATTATGGGGTCAATAGGAAAAAAATAGAAAGAGACAAGTGAATAAGAGACATATTTGTCAAACAATCAGCTCAAGGACTCAGTTCATGTTGCTTCTCTATGGAGTCATTTTCAGAATATTCTAGATAGCTATTATTGAAGTATAGGTGTTATATTCTAGCATAATGCTATTGGCCTCTAGGATTCTAAATATGTGTTCTCATCCAAGTTTCAGTGAGGTCTTCCAAGTATCACATAGTTTGGGAATGGATATAACAGTAGTGAGAGGTATTAATTAGGTAAACTACACTAAAAACTGATAGTTCAGGCAACTAATTCCCAATATAAGATTTCTGTTTGGTTTCTAATGCAATGAAGAAAAATATCTCATGTTCAGGTGCTACTTGGGAAAACATAAACTTTAAATTTTTTAGTCCAACATGTAAACACAGGTGATATGTACTTTACTATTAATTGACCAAGGTTTATCTTGGAAAGATTCAGTTAATTTACATGAAGTGATTATTTTTCACATTTTCTGTGAGGGATTTTTTCCTCCAGTAATTGCAAAACTAAACCACCAAAACTCAAAACAAAACTTTACTGCAGAAAGGAGATAACTCTTAATAAATTTAGATGAATTTCATGATCAACTCTGGAAAAAATTCAGTTATTCTTTAAAATTTTATGTGATTGAATCCCACCTGGGGTACCAAAAAAAATGTGTGTGAAATTAGGCTTTGCCAAAATCCACACTTATTTTAAACAGATCTGGACCATTTTAAATCTACCTCAAGCTCACTTAATCTTACTCATGGTGATTTCGATGTGTGTGATATCTCTACCTTTCAATTGATTGTTTAGTTTTACATGTTTATTCTACTATTAATTACATTATTTAGATCAGATTTGGGGTAGTTGTGATTTTTCCCCAAAATACTTAGCACCTTTGTATTAGGAAATTGAGAGATTGGCTTATTTTCAGTCTGCTTTCAAATTAATAGTTGAATCTTTGTATATTATCACTAGGTAAAAACCAGAGAATATGGACAGGATTTATTAGCTTCTTAGCTATTGGCTTCATAGACAAGAAAATCTATAAAAAACTGTACTTGAGAATATTTATTTTTAGATCATGGAAATATATGCATTATATTAACATTTTAATTTTCATAATTCTGGCTTTAATTTAATAGTTAGAGAAAACCATTAAGCAAACTCATAATTTGTTTATAATCTTTTATAACTATATTCTAGTTATATTTTTGTCTATTCCAGAAGGAATCTAAGTCCATAGGGGGCACCATTTGATATAGGTCCTCCTAATTTAGAGGCATCAACACACCAAGGCAAACAGTCACAATAAATAATGTTGGCTAATATTCACAACTTTTCATCTTAATGGTGTGTATAGTACAGAGATGTTTAAAAAATTCAAAGTCTTAGGCAATCACTAGTTATGTAATTTAATTGTTACAGATTACACTTGAAATTCTGTCCATGTTTTAAAGAGTTGATTTATTTGGAGAAAATTACATAGCAATCTTGTGCAAAATAATTACTACTGGCTGTCTTTAGACTAACTTTATGATCTCCAGTTTGCCTTGTCAGCAGCACTCCCAATTTTTATATGTAACTTAGTCTATCTCATTCACTTATCGTAACTGTCTGCCCTTTGTAAGTCTTCTGAATACATTATTCATATCTTAAATAATCCTATTTTGTTTTATATGATAGCATCCAAGGAAAATTGCCTTCAAATTGACTCATTGATATAGTATTTCAAGTCAGTTTCAAGTGGGCATTATAGTAAAGTCATTAGTTTAGGCCACCCAATGTCTGAAGCCTCTCATTATGTTTGAGGAACGCTAATTTAATGATTTCCCTGGCAGAGAGGAATTAAGAATGCCAGATATTCATCACTCAAGAAACTCTTGCAGCTGAGAGACAAGCACATGAACTAAGTTTCCTTAGTCAGACCCACCTGCCTCAGACACTCTCTGGCAAGAGCAGTAGCCAGGTGGACTGAGCCTTGGGACAGAGCAGCAGTGTTAGGGACATGGGCTCCCAGTGGCCAGTGCTAATGATACTGGTGGTGCAAGATGCAGCATTTAATAATTAGTGGTGGCAATAACAGTGGGATCCTAGGTGGGCCATTCTGCAGCATAATTTTAGATATTATCCTGAGGTAAGCAGCCCAAATCGGCTCTCCAACTCTCCTGAGGAGTCTGTCAGCTACTCAGTAGCCATTCACAAATCAGCTAGAAACTTGATATCTGGCCTCAGACTTTATAAAACATTTGGAGTTATCTTTCTCTTCTACAGGTCAGGAAACTTTTTCTGTAATGGACCAGGTAGTGATAGTAAGTAAGTTTGGTTTTGCATGCAATAGGATCTCCATTACAACTACACAACTCTGCCAACAACTATAGTTATGTTCCAATTAAGTTTATTTACAAAAGCAGACAATGGACAGGATTTGGCCTGCAGGTTGTAGTTTGTGCATCCTGGTTTACAATTTAATTACAGAGCTTGTAGTGGACTGAACTCATTGACTCTTGGTGGAAACCATGGCATCCAATTTATCTATCCCCTTCTTCTCCTTGTTCAGCATCATTTTCTAACTGACAACTTTGTAACCTCTAACACCTTTCTGAGACTCATTTCCAGTTATACTATTAACTAAACATATACTACTCTTAACTCACAAAATAAGTGTTTAATTCATGAATACTATGTGAATAAGTTTCTAGTCTACAACAGAAACACAGTATCTAAAGTCCTTCTTAAAGTGTAATTCATCTTTGTATAGTGAAATATAAATGCAAATATAGTCTTATTCAAAAAAGGTATTTTGAATTTATTTGATAATGCAGTAATAGATGACAATTTTAATTTTACAGAAATGATATCTATAAATATATTGGAAACATGCTGGGTAAATAAGCATTATAAATTTGAGATGCAGATTATTGAATTTTAACAGAAACTGTTTTGAATCATGGAATAAAATTTCAATTACAAGTCTGTAATGCTTAATTTAACCACATTACTGTTGTAGCTTAAGACTTAAAATATTTATTAATGTGTCTACATTAACATACTGTTAAGTTGAAAGGTCCTGATTATTAACCAATACACTTATTGTGACTTTTTATCATCTCAGACATTTTATTAATGTCTTCTTGTGTTTGGTAACTTAGAAACATTAGCAAGAGTGGGAATAGAATCCTTCAGAAAACACTCCTAAAGGATTTTGCATTGCTTCAGTTGGGAATCTTTGCTTTGAGTAGTATAAACTCTTCTACTTTGAAAAGAAGACAAATTAGAAGACTATTGTAGAAAAATTTCTTCTGATGTTCTTTCATATATGTCAGTTTCCTTGTCCACCTATATTGTTATAACATTTAAATAAATAACAGCCAAATCCACAAGAGAAGTTATTTACTATTGTTAGAAGCCAATCCTCCATGACTTTCTCACACATCTATACTTCTTATGACTGTAAAGAAAATCAGCTTCGAATATATTCCTTTAAAATGCCAACATCTAAAGGGCAGGTGGGAAATCACCTAAGAATAAGGAACTAGAGGTGTAGGAGGAAAAATAACTAGGATTGATAAGTAATTATTTCTTTTACAAGGATGCATACTTAATATAAAAAGAAGATATCTAAATAATTAATCCTTTAATTCCAAGGAAAACCTTCCAGGAAAATGTTTATGAAGTGTTTTAGTTTATGGTAATTTGGAAGTAAAAAAGATCAACTTTGTCTTAGATCTTGAGAGAACCTGTGATCTGGTCATATTGGGTTAGCTATCAAGGAAGCTCATTTAGAAGACTCAGAGTCTAGAAAAGCAAGTTCTTCCTTGAGAAAATTGAATTCCTCTGAACCAATTTGACAGTGAAGCAACCACTTTATGTATCTATTAAAGCCCTGAATTATTCTCTTTCAATGTATTTATAAAATTCTATCTTCGCATTCACTCTGAATTTTTAAATATAAAAACATAAAAACCATTCTCTTAGCTTAGTATTTGGAATAGATTAATCTTGAAAGAGCTCTCTCCAGATAAAAGCAATAAGGAAATGAAAACAGAAACAGTGACGAGGGAACAGAAACATTTTGGGTAAGGTAGTCACACTCTGAGGTTAGATCATCAAGGAGTTTCATAAAGCTGGTTTATTAAGGTCTGCCTATATCAGGAATGAGGCACAATACTTCTTGAAGACCCAGTGAGAATTTACTCCAATTAAAATTGATACTTAGATACTGCCCTTTTAGAAATCCCATGGAATTTCCCTGGTGAATGCAGGAAGCGTCACACTTGTAAAATCTTTCCTTAACCAGGTCGAACCATCTATTTTCCTGCTAACCATTCTCTCCATGTCACTTACATTTTGTTGATAATATCTGTTTGTTGGCAGTCATCAAAGATTAAACCTCCATTTAGGTAGTTTTGGCAAATGTTTTTCAAAGACAGCTCTACATAAAAAGGAGGAGACAAGTAAAATTATTGTTGGCACTTTGCCATGAGAAAAATGTACAGAGTTGTCCGCAAATACCCACTCAGACCTCATAATATTTCTGTTAAATGAGGTGTGAAGCAGTCACAGATACACACCAACTAAAAGACAGTGACTTTGGGTGTTTCGTTTTACCAGAAACTTAAGAATACCTATGGTTTAAATCATAAAACACTGAATGTTTGAGTCCATCGAATAATAATGTCCTTTTTACAAACTTCAGGAGAGGTTTTAGGGTTAATAGTAGATCTGTGTTACTAAAAAAGTATTAAAAACACAGTAATATTTCTAAATTGGAATATAATGCTTGTAATTTTAGTGTTTTAGAAGATAAGAATTGAAAATTGTCCCAATCTTCCTATTTGAGCAAAATAGCATTTTTTTTGAATATACATTCTAAATCATCTTTTGTAAAAACTACACATGGCAATGTTTTTCTTTCCCTCCCAACTTTATTGAAGTATAATTGACAAATAAAATTATATATATTGAAAATGTCCAATATGATGTCTTGATATAATTATATACTGAGAAATGATTACCACAATCAGGTGAGAATGCTTAAGATCTGCTATCGGTAGATTTCAAGTATATAATTTAGTATCGTTGACTATATTCACCATGCTGTACATTAGATCTTCAGGACTTATTCATCTTATAACTGAAGGCTTATACCCCTTGACCAACATCTCCCCTCCTCCTTCCCTTAGCCCCTGGTAACTCTACTTCTATTTCAAGTTTTTTAAAAATTTTCTTTGGAGATCCCACATATAAGTGAGGTCATACAGTATTTGTATTCTTCTGTCTGGCTTACTTTAGTTAGCATAACAATACCCTTTGGGTTTATCTAATATGTTTTTGCAAATGGCAGGATTTCCTTCTTTCTCGTGACTGGAGGACACTAAGGATTTTTTTTTTCCATATATGAGCTATTATAAAATAGGCTCTTTTTGAATTTAAAACATTGAATAACTTCGGAAGTGTGTCACTTAATTTTTAAAAGACTGCTGAAGTTCTCTTGTTTTCTCGCTCTAATATTTGTGCACTTGTTTATATCTTTATATTATTGTTATTAATGGATATTTGTGTTTAAGTGTTTGCCTTTTTTAAAGGTTGGAAGAAGGAGAAGGGTCTAGTCAAGGAACAAGTATAAAGAACCCATGGACATGGATAAGAGGGTGGGGATTGACTGTGGGAATGGGGTTGGGGGTGGGTGGGGCAGGGGAGAGAAATGGAGGAAAAATTGGAACAACTGTAATTGAACAACAATAAATTAAAAATAAATAAATAAAGATTGGGAAGTTTTCAATAGTAAAATTTTAATCTATCCTGGCATTGCAATATAAATATATCTCATTTGTAATTACTATATCATCATCTGCCATTTACAAAATATGGGCTTTATGTATAATACCTTAAAATTTCTTATTCTTATCATCTGATCACAGTAATTTTTAAATATACTCTAGAATGTTCACCTTGCATGATTAGAGAGATCTACTAAAAATATTTAAATAAATGCAATGAATATCAATTTCTTGTGTAGGTCCTGATTCTACTTGATATATTCTCCAATATCTCTCCCTTTTTGGCCCTGGGACAGATATAACCATGTGGGCCCTGGTTATATTTCATGAATGAGTGAAATGTTGATTACTTAACTGAATAATGCAATGAACAGGTTGTTAAAATTTGACGGGAGGCAAAATTTTGAACTTTATTTTTAAATGCAATTACTTTTATGCTATATATAGGCTGTTGAAATTTTAAAATACATATTTAGGATTCATTGTTTCTGACAAGTCACTGAATTAGCTGCAAGAATGACAAGGCCTGCCTTATGCAGTAATGAAAATGAGATACATTTTAAAATACAGTATTCCGTCACTTATCTCCAGTAATACATTCTAGAACCCCCGCTATAGGTGAAAATCCATGAAGTAGGAACTTTACATTTATTTTAGTATTTATATATATTTTAAGACTTTATAAATCCTCCCCACACACTTATAAACTTCTTCTAGTCCCTTATTAACCTTTCCCACTCCTTTATTAACCTTTTCCACACTTTTATAAACATTACTTATTATCTGTGTTGCTTTCTTTTCAAAAATGAGACCACCATATCTAACATATACTGTACTTCCTATTTCCAACTCAAATGCCTAATGACAATAATTTTAAGCTTTTAGTGTTTAGTATTTAATAAATGATAGGAAAGTTTATCTGGTCAAATAAAATCTGAACACCTCACAGCACTACCAGGCAAGGGTGACTAGTATAATCAACTCTACTTCCATGAACATTGATTGAATAATAATGAACAGCTTCAGCTTTTCTGTAAGTGCCACAAATTAACAGCTATTTTAAGGTCAACATTCAACTAAACTGCTATTGTTGTACTTCTCTGTTCTGAAGGACAAAGGAATGGAATACAAAGACTCAAGGACAGAACCTACAGGGCTTTTGATACTGAGCCTAGGGACTGCTCAAGTCAAGAGTTCAGTTTACTGGCATTTGAGTAAAATGCAGTGAGACTTAAAATCTTTTTGGATCTGTACCAAATGACCCTAAAAATTGACACATGAACTAATTTAAGTAAAGATTCAATTTCGTCTGTGTGTGTTTAGAGGCAGGAATCTGAGAAGAGAGGAAGTTTGGGGTCAAATAGTAGAAGCACTTGGGAGTTTGAAAACTCCAGGATATTGACAAATACACAGTGCTTCTCTGAGTGGTCTTGTCAGGGTTCAGGAAATACAGGTGAGGGTTGATGTGGTGGTGATAACAAATGCACAAATGTACAAAGCAGTCTGCTTAATTTTTTTAACTTGAGATGGTTGGTTAGGAAGAAACACAATCTAAAAGTTGAAATCTAAACTTTTACCCATTGAGTATGATTGTAGAATTACTGCTAGAAGTGTTTGAGGAATTTTCATTTTTTTCCAGAATGGATTAGATTTTTGCAATGACTTTCAGTTCTGAGAGGCTAATGCCATCACCAAGTATAAATTGAGAGTACAAAATGCATCAAGTTCATTCCAAGTGAGGACAGACGCAACGTACAGGGCTGTCTGCATGTATGTTCTGATGAAGATGAGGATGAACTTCAGCAGATGGATGGTGAAACAAAAATGCCTTTGGTCTGAGACACAAAGTCTTGAGGAGTCCTGCAAGTTACTGCTCTGAGTTGTCCACCTCCCTCTCACAATGAGATTAACCCTCCAGGGTGTGAGACAAGGTGGGCCTAGTGTCCTGACTGCTTATACTTGACCCATTTCAGTGTCTTCCAAATATCTCAAATGCAGACTGTACTGCTGGGACTTTGAAGAGAAGGAAAAGCAGCATTTTTATTCATGCAAATGGAAGCCTAGGCTTTCTCTCTTTTCCTCTAGTCAACTTATTTGATCCTAAAATATTTTTATTAAATATATGTTTTGTGATGGAGGATAAAGGATGGTATACCTAAAAAATAAGAAGAAAAAGTAATTTATGTTATGTAGAAAAGAAATCTCTGATGATTACTGAACTTGGAGGAAATAGTCTCATTTTAGCTTTAAAAGCTGGAATTGTGCCCCAGAGCTTAAAATATGGGCCATAATAAGACAATGTAAAAAAATTAGAAAATGATGGATTTTGTATGTTTACTATTGTTTTTAGTATATAATGTATTTACTTGTAAGTTTTTTGATATATAGAAAGTGGTACATAATTAATGAATACAATCTGATGCATTTAGAGATAAGTATACATCCAGGAAACCATCACTTACAATCTATGCCATTAACCTATTTACCACCTCAAAAAATTTCCTTCACCTTATGTTTTCCTTTTTTATCTTCACCTGAGGATATATTTTATTGTTTTTATTAAGTAGAGAAGAGGGAGAGAGAGAAACATGAATTCAAGAGAGAAGCATTTATAAATTGCCTGCCATACACACCCAGACCAGGGATAATACCCACCCTGACTGAGGACCAAACCTGCAACCCAAGCATGTGTCCTGCCCTGGAATTGAACCTGCAACCCATCAGTTACACTCTAAGAAACTGAGCCACACCGAACAGGACAAAAGGAATTTCTTTCATCTTATTTTATTACTTTTATTATTCTGTGATAAGAACCTTTAACATAAGAGCTATTCTTAAATTTTTATAATTTAATTTTTGCAAAGCCTGTGTTTAAGAACCAGCTAGCAAAATTTCTAAAAATTGGACAGTTAGCTCTGGGAAGACAGTGAGTGACAGCTCCAGCACATCCCTGGGTTACCTCCACCTGATACAGATGAGGAAGGAGTGGAACTTTACAAGTGAAGCTCTCAGATCCTGTAGAAAGAACCAAGACACTGTCTGGAGAAAAAGTAAATCTGCAAAATAAGACATTGAGCAATGTAAGCCTCGGTTTTGAGGGGGAACAAAACGCCTTCACTGCTACTGACTATTGTGACTCCTAGAACATAAACAAGAAGCCATTCGTGAACCACATTGGGTATTTTACAGAGTAATGTGAATTGTGGAAATAATACAGGGTAGGGCAAAAGTAAGTTTACAGTTGTGAGTATGCAAAACACAGAGTTTATTCTTGTATTGTTTATTATTGTATTATTTTCCATATGAAGAACTGTAAACCTACTTTTGCCCAACCCTGTACATATGGTGCTCTAAGTTGATTTGAATTCACTTGAACCACTTATTGAAATGAATAAAAAGCACTTTTATTTGTGCGAGAAGTCATGTTTTGAAATGACAGGTCCCTGATGGCTGCCAGGTTCTGCTCCTCAGTCTGAAAATTAACTCCTCTAAATAACTGAAATCTGAGAGAACAGAATCAACTTCAGAGTGTTTGTGCATCTGTTATACGTATCCTCCTGTGTTTCCCTTTCAGTGTCTAGACATATTTATTTCAGTAAACTAAAATATAAGTTGACTTCTATTTGTGAAACATATGAAATGATATGAATTGGACAAAAAAACGTGCTATCAATTAAAATTTCATTCATGAAATTCTATACATGTTCATGACATTAATAATGCTTGTTTTAATTTTCTCAAGCTAACCTAACTTTTAAAATGAATCTTATTAAAACTGAAGCTGTAAAGTATTTTATTATGTATTTTAGGTCAATAGTGGATGCATTAAAATGTGAATGGAATAGCACATCATGTTCTGACTCTAAAATTTCTCACGCAGCATCTGTCACCTATAAAGATTCGGCATCAATACTGTGTACATTATAACTGAAGAGGAAATTCTTTGATGCTCTCATTGTAGATTCTTGTCATCCCAGTCATCCTTTTCTGCCTTTGTTCAATTCTAGTAAACAGAGTTCTTTTTTTCCTTCAGTTTACATGCTCCATTTTCTATAACATCCAAGATATATTCAGAAATTTTTTAATACACCAAATAAAAGTCATTTTTTTCTAATATCATATGTGATATTTTTCCACAATTGACTTCAATTAAAGTATACTTACTTTTTGGAGAAAAATTTAGTTAGTAATGGGTGGCTTGGGGGGCGGGCACAAATCAATAGAGATAAAAACACTCTGTTTCCATGCAGAAAGTGGTAGTTTTGTGAGGCAGATTATGTTTGTATTTAAACTAAAACGCCACTTAAAGCTGTGGTTTTTCAGAGGGCATTCATATCTGAAAGTGAAGACTACTTTTAAATATGAATAGATCTTGAAGGTCCAAAAGAATCAGCTCTAATGGTGGAGCGATGGGCAGGGGCCTTCTATTTTGGTAGGGGAGCCCTAGTGATAATCACTTAAAGAAACAACATTGACAGTCACCTACACCTCCAGCCATCATGTCTAGTTCTGATCCTGGCTTGTTACAGACATTCTTCTCATAAACCAACTCTGCTGAAATCTCAGTAAGCAAAACTTTAAACCTTTGTAGTTTCTCCCTGGTCTCTTACCACAAATGCACCATTATCTCTGGATACATGGTTTGCAATGGTAACTAGACCACAACTGGCTGGAGGACCTAGGAAGGCATGAACTTTATCAAGTTTATTCACCCCTCTATCTAGTCCCGAGTCGGACTGCACAACCATTCTCGGAGGTGCAGATAGACTCTTAAGAAGCTACACCATCGTCTTGAGAGACGGACGGCTGCCGACAACATCTAGTGATATGCTATTAAATAGTTAACAGCTGACTCTGTAAAAACAAGCCCTGATTTGTAGTGTGGCCACTTGTTGTGGTGTAAATACTCACACCATAACCAATTTCAAGTTACCAACATGACACCCAACACAGAGCTGGGAAGAGCTGTATACAACTGGATCTCACAAGTCTGTGGGATGTGGCTTCAGAATATCACAGCTCTATTCTCAGTTTCTAGCCAGATCCATGGCAAACAGTAGGTGCTCAAAAAATAAATATTTAACAAGTGAATAAAAGCAGATAGATCAGTGTAGACCTTTCACCATCACTGAAAAGGCTAGTTAATGGGCACATGCCATGCGTGAGGAAACACAGCATCTATAGTTGTGGGTAGCACATTTTTAGTTTTACATTCTTACCCAAGCTTTGAAAAAATAAACAGTTCTAACATCAAATTGCATAAACATTTGTCACATAATCAAAAAACAGCTTTGTTCTTGTAAATAGGTATAACTCAGCTATTGAAACTCATCCCATAATAATTCAGTACACGTAAATAATGTAAGCATGTAATTTCAAAGCAGAAATGGTCCTTTACATATTCAAGTGTTTGAAATTGTCATTGAAGTGGGATAATAAACTGTTGAAACTGACTTTTGTAGACATGATTTTTTTTCCTTTTTAGCTCATATTAAGGATTTGTAATGTGATGTGAAACTTGCATTATCCAGTGCCTATGTACATACTTAAAATTTCAGTAATATTTATTGATAATTATTTCCCCCTGATTTATTAAGGCAAAAAGTATTAGTTTGTCAAAAGTTTTCGTGATCAATGCTTATCTTCTGGTACAATTTTATAACTCTATTTGGAAAGAAGAGTTATGTGGGTTTTTTTCCTCTAGGAGTAGAGCTGTTTTTTGTGACATCAAAACATGTATTTTGATTACAAAGCTTTTATTAACGCCTCCACTATCAGATAATAGAAATCACTGCTGTGCTTTTTGTCTCTGCTCTGTTCTTCACTTTTTCAATGCTCCCCGTGGGTGTTCATGTTCACTGGTATTTTCTTTCAACAGTTCCTGTAAGTTATTCTTTCTTTGTGGGTAAGTAAGAGTTTGCAAACCTTTACACCCTTATTCTTCAATTAAATAGTGACATGCGCAGCAGTGTGGAGCATGCTAATCAGCAGGACCTCCCTGTGGGAATCAGAGCAAGAAGACTGCTTCACATTGAAGGCAGACCAAGCTGTTGACACTGGCTGTCACAAAGGCCTCCCGTCTTTGAAAGAAAATCTTAATCTTCTTTATTCATGTGTGAACAGGTCCAGGCCCCCAGCCTGGTACTCAGATGCATTGGCTGTTTAAACCCCAGGTTGCTAGGTTTTGGGGTAGACTCTGTTTGCTGTGTCTAGTTCCTACGAATGGATGAGGACTGAAAATTAAAATCTGTCTGACATAGACCATGGCTTTTCTGTCTCTGTTTGAAGAGACATGGCAACCTAGGGCGAAATGAAAAGGAATTTTACTGAGCGCAAAAGCACTCCATGTTTAAATGTTGGATGGGGGAACCAAATGGTGATTTGGGGCGATGGGGATTGTTTATAGACAGTGGGATGGCTGTCGATCAAGGCACAAAGGCAAAATTTGTGTCAGAAAAAAAAAAGTGCCTTTCTGGTGACTGAAATCCCTGTTTCCTGTTGAATTGCTCAGCTCAAGGAACGAAAAGCTTTTTATTTTCCTTGAAGTTTCCAAGCACAAAAATTTCTGAAAAACAGAGATGCTATTACTGTTAAATGTTGTTTGATTTGGGTGGACTGTACTTAACAGTTTAAAGATAAGTTTTACCCAAAAGATTTCCTAGACAGTCTTTGTTGCATTTGAAATTTCTTTTCCTTGGTTTTATCTCTTTATTCTACATCTTTTTTTACAAATAGAAAACAGAAGAAAACAAATTGGAAATCATAAACATATTTGGAAATCTTGTGCACTGTAACATTTTAAATAACCTAATTCAAAAAGACCTTAAGCATAGACATTATTTTATTTTAGAATGCATTTCTTTCTAAGAATCTGAAATTGTCTTGAATGTGCTTTTAGATCATAGATGAAACATTTTCATTATTGTCAGTGCAAATAACATTGCTGATATATTTGATATATATATAAAGTTATATATATATATATATATATATATATATATAAAATTGTAAATATATATGAAAAATTCCCCATTAACACTGCAAACTATATTTTCAAAATAATTATTGACTCTATGTTCCCAGAGAAATTTTAGGGCATGAAAGTAATATATAGTCTATTAACTTAGTGTGTTTGTCTAATGAGTTTCTTCATTTAACTTTTTTTTTAATCAAGATTTGAGATTTTATTAGGTACTGATAGACTGCAATAAGGCCTCTAATTCTCCGAGTTTTCTTAGACTTCTGTGTATCTTGAGTAAACTTTCCCCACCTATGTGAAGAGTAGTGCTGAGTCACCAGTAAGAAGAGACACATCATTGCTCTTGTTCTAAGAGGACAGTAAATTCAACTCAGCTCCCTTGTGGATTCTTGTTATGCATTTGTAAAGTGACTGTTCAGGAATATGAGTTTGGTCTTTGACAAGGACAAGGAGCAGACCTAAAGGAAGGAAGACCAACGTAAATATTCTGATGTCGTTTTTGTTTTAGGACAGTGCTAATTAATCATGTCCCTTAATTTCTACCAGCTCTGAACAGTTTGAGAAGTAATTACTGAACTATTTCTGGGGTTAAAACTTTGTCAAAGCCAAACTGGAGAATATGGTTAATTCCCAAACCTGATTCAAGCCTGTCACTACTTCTCTTTGTCACTGGAGGAACTCCCAGAAACTCAGTACTTCTTGCTGACGCAGTCAAGAATTACAGATCAGCAAATCTACTAGCGTGCAAGCAGGGTTTATTTGTGATCCATTTTCATGAAAGAGAATGGGCCTAGCTAAAGTCAGGGTGAAGCAGAGTAAGGGCAGTGAAAATAAGGGCAGCCAAAGACTGGGGTGGCCTGCAGCCAGACAGCCAGAGATCTGACGGCAAGAGAGAACCAAGATAGCAAGGCACTTGTTCTGAGGACTTATATAGCTGGCCAGATGGGGGTGAAGAAGTTACATATTGATTGACAGGTAAAGGTGGTGCCAGCTTTCCAGGATGCTGGCTGAATACCCAGAGGTGTTAATGGACTTCTTCCTTTAGGCCCTATGGACTCTTTCTGGCCTTTCAGGTCTTGAGATAAAAGCAGTTTCAAAGGCTTTCTTTCCAGATAATGGAAAAGATACATAGAATTTCAAGGACTGCCCTCCTCTTCCTTAGCATAGTGTGTACTGTGGTGTTGAAACAGCAGGCAATATTATCAGACCAGACTCAGGACGACTGAGTTAGTGTGTAAGACATGTCTCCCTCTTCCTCCATGCTTTAATTTGCTATCTATCCTACCTAACACCTTAACCAATGTTTTTTTTCCCTGGCACCTTCTGGAGTAGATTAAAATGTTGGTGAAATTCTGTGTGTTCAGCCCTGTGTAGGCATACCAGATGAGTAAACTACGAGTTCTCTAATAATTGGAGAAATTTTATAAGATGAGGCCAGACATGAGAAAGGGGTTGGAAGAAAGTGGAGCACATTCCAGGAATGTATATATATATATTTTTTGTCTCAAGCAGCTATCTGAATCAGTGAAAAATTGAATGAATATTTATCCAACTTGGTCATTTTCACCCAATATGAAAGTAGTAACAAGAAAGTTGGAACCATGTGCACACGGAGTTATGGTCCCACCTTGGAGGGGACTAACACCCAGTTCCCTGAGTCCCATCTATCACCCTTCCCACTACTCCAAGCATCTCTGTCAGCATTCTGGTGGGAAGACATGAGAACAGTGCGCTGTCTCACCATAAAGCTGAGAACTGTGGGTTACACTATGCTGGCAGCTCCCTGGGACTCAGAAAGTGAAGGTAGGTTTCTATACATAGTCTCAATATTGGTAAGAACTACAAGATGGGCCGACAGATATTGCTAGAATGAAACCATAAAGGATTAAAAGATCCTTGCCATTTTCACAGTCCTCTAAACTTCTATAATAAAGAAAATTTAAATGGCCTATACATACACTCTTCCTCAGGAACTAGAATGAGCAGAGCAACCAGGTCTTCATGTTGGCATTTTGGATTATTGGCTTTGACTAATTTAAGGTTACAAAATCACCTTGAGCTTCAAGAAGGGTAAAAAAATAAAAGTCATGAGTGTAAATAATGTTAATACAGTAATAATAATGTGAATGCCCTGGGGATTAGGAGGAAATATTTGGAATTCCACAAAACAAAAAGTGCTTTGAAATGTATATTTCTCTTTAGGATCAGGGGGTGGGAAACCGGGTGTTGTTTAACCGAAATGTCTCCTGCCATTTCAATTTTGTTGTCCCAACCCCATCACTACATCTTTTGGGTGTGTTTTAGCTGCTACCCCTCATTGCTCCCCTGAAATTATAATCCACAGTGTCATTACAAAGGACCAGAAGAGGCTTGTAGTCTTGGAAGGAAAAACATTCATCCCTTTTCTGGAACTATTTTAGCTGCCACTTCTGAGCTCATGTCATCTTCTTCCACCCTCAAAGAAATGGGAAAATTTTGAGTGATGTGATGACCCTAATTTGCTGGGCTTCTCCAGATTTCAGCCTTTGGTTATAAATCAACCTTAAAAAAATTAACCCAGCATTTGAAATGGTCTATGACATTACTCTTGATTTCATCTCATTTTACAAAGGTTACTTTTCCCCATTCTCGACATTCTAAATACCTTCTGAGTAGCCACATCAGGGACAGAAATGAAAATCAAAATAAATTGTAAATGCTAAGGGAAAAAATTCTATCAAGTTTTCCATGTTTCAAATCAAAATCAAGTTATCTGTCTTAAAAACAAAAACTGAAAATGAACTGTATATTTCAAAATTATAGAATATAATAGTCGCTTTTTAAAAAACAATATTAATATCACTGAACTAAACACATACATCTGTGGGCAAATAATCCTGACCACCACCCCCGCGCCTTTTCATTTCAGGCAGAATCCCCTCAACAAAAAAGGAAGCATGGGTGTTTTGTCTTTGATCAACCATCACATTTATTTGTGTATTTGGTTATTTTATTTATTTATTTATTTTGATCCTTGGAGTCTGTTTCTTATCATGGCTTCCATCAGTACTTTCCCCAGTGCCTTAAGGCTTCTTTTGACTTCCAATGTGTCTATTCTTACTAGAGAATTTTCTTAAAGTTTTATTCAACGATACGTTGATTTTGATGCAGCTGAACATCAGGTGCTAGTATGGTTGGGTTTTGCTTGCTTTGGTGAGACAACAGCACCATTTCTCAGATTCTGAAGGTGTCTGGTCAGTTCTTAGAGAAGTCCTGTAGAATTCTGAAATGAGGACAGGCATTTTTCCTCGGTGTTCAGTGGAAAAGGAAATGAGTTAATAACTCTGGTCTAATGTCTAACATCCTAGTCAGCATACTCTGCCGCAGATGAAATTTCAGATAGCTCCTTGGCTATTCTGGTTCCTTTCAGTCCCCCAAACAATCTCATTTTATTAAGTCTCATCTTAATATAATTATTTCAATTTTTATCTAATGGAAAACCTCTCCCTTCCCCCAGCTCAGGGTCAAATTTGACTTAAAAGCCTGAGGTGAGTGAGAGATGAGGTGACACAGTAGATGACAATCTGTCTCTTCCTGGCTTGGCTTTCTCTATCGCCTGTAGCTGCTATTGGTTTGGAGTTGATGAGAATTAATTTAGGGTGCTGGCTCTTACCTCATAGACCATTCTCATGGGCTCAGGAGCATTTCATGTAGGAAGCTCTTACTGCCTTTCCCCCTGGCTCAACAGAACTTCCTCAGACTGGCCATTTCTGCTAACCTTTTAGCTTCTATATTTATAGATTCTCATGCTCACTCAGACCCAAGGGTTCCCAGCTACCACAAGTGGGACCTGGGTTGTGAGGTGTTTTATACACCCCAGGTGATTCTAAGCTGCGATCATCCTTGTGATCTATGGATTTATACTCAGGAAACATTTTTATCTCCTCCCTTCACACTCTACTCCCAAGCCCCAGAAAGCCAAGTCACACCACTATGAATGGTTCCCTCTCATCTACATACAATAATTTTCATTACTAAAGAGAACAATAAGCTCTGCATTCTAAAACACGTGTATTTTTCTCTCCATAATAAATCTGCTTTAAATATTTTTATTTGAATATTTAACATGCTGGTTTGGATAACTTTCTCAAACAAATGAACAGTCACTTTTAGGGGAAGCAAATTGCTTTTGAGTTTTATCACCTTTTCCAACTTTTACCACTCCAACCCCTGTTGATAAACTTTTTAAAAAAATTATGACATCTAACTTCAGAGAGGGCACTCCAAAACTCAACAACTCATGGCCAGTTGCTGTTCAAACAGCATAGCTCTTCTGTCAACTAAGGAGAGAGAAAACTATCAGCTTTGGCTTCTGTAAAGCAAATGAGGCAAAAGAGAAATCGGCAGTTGAGTCATAAGTCACAGAAACTACATATTTGATCAAGAAGCAATAAAAGTGAACATCTGATGAGCTATAACTCGTTTAAATCAGATGTCCTTAGAGGTGACCTCTTTAACTGGTCAAGGTAATTAAGATTAATTGACTGGAAGTGCCAAGAGAATCTCACATGGCCATAATAACCTTTCTGAAAATGCCAAATGAGCATTTATTTTAGTGTCCTTTAAAAGATACTTTTAATGTGAGAGTAAGTGCCCTGTCAAAGACAGCATCAGTACTGTTTATTTTCTCAAATGTGGGTTTGCAGTGAGCATTTAAAGTACCTTAAACAAAGGAAAAAGACAAAATATTTCCATATACACACATAGCTCTTTCCATATGGTCCCAGGATAAACATGATTTTAAAAGCATATAAATTGCTGGCAGGCTTTAAAGTGGATTGGGCATAACTTTGTAGACAGCTGGACCGAACTATTCAAATGCTCCCTCTTTGGTCAAAACGTCAAATAAGAATTCATGATTTGACAAATTGAAATAATCCTGGAAAAGAAAATACAATAAGAGATCCAATGAGTTCAAAAACAAAATGGAAACTGTGGTTCCTGGCAGACAACTCAGACCGGATACATTTTATAGAGCAAATCAAGATCTATCTCCTGGTTAAGATGACATCAAGTAAAAAGAATGAAGACAGATCATGGGATGTGTGGGCAGATGTCAAGGAATGGAGGCCATGAACTCCAGGCAGCTCAGTAAAATGCCATCTCCTTCCCAAGCTTTCCAGTCCTCTTCTGTCTTCTCATAACATCCTCTTCTTCACCCATGGACATTTGCTATTGTTCAAGAATAAAACTTGGATTTTTTTTTTTAAGTGGTTCAGTTGAAACTGAAAGTCATGCCAAGCCAGACCCAGGATGCATTTTTCTCAGAGCAAAAGGATGCTTTTCCTGGGTGGAGCAGACTACTTACAAATGCACAAAGAAGCCAGTCCTCAAGCATTTCATAACAGGTTTTTAAATGCTATATATTACCAGGTGCTTTTACAGCAACAAGGACCTAAACAATGAACTGATCCCTGTGAAACCATGAACCTGTGGAGCCAGGTTAATCTGGGGTGGCAACCGGTGCCTCTCAGACAAAGACTAACTGTTCTTCATCTTTGATCATTGTACATCTTGCTATTTGCTGTGGCAATATTATTTGACAGTGTCCTGTAGACACTGGAATTGCTTATTTCTAAAAGTAAGGAGAGTTGAATTATTTCATATACCTCGCCCTACTTTCAAGAATGAGGAAGTTGGGTGAATTCTTCTGTAAGGGGCTAAAGGTTAATGTCTTTCTGATTTTGCTTTACTAGCTGTTGTATTGTTGAGAGTACTTTTTGTGCCTTTTCATAAATACGGTGTTCAGTTCTTCCAGCCACAGGCAGAGCATTGATAAGTAAGAAATACCTTCCCTAGTATGTAATCAGAGGAAAGAGTACTATCATTAAATTAGGGAAATTATTTTAGTTGAGAAAATGTTGATTTAAATAGAGAATAACTTCATGTATTTACACCAGTAACAGGCAGTCTTTTAAGTGTTTTATACACATTATTTCTTTTTTTAAAAATATTTTTAAAATTAATTAATTTCTTTGTTTGTTTCTTTGTTTTATTTTTAGAGAGAGGGGAAAGGAGAAAGAGAGGGAGAGAAACATCACTGTGTGGTTGCCTGTCACTTGTGCCCTCAACTGGGGACCTGACGTGCAACCTAGTCATGTGCCCTGACTGGGAATCGAACTAGCAACACTTGGCTCACAGGCTAACACTTAATCCACTGAGCCACAGCAGCCAGGGCTCATTATTTATTTTAGTGAATAAAATACAGATAAGATAGGTAAACTTTCCATATTTATAGATTGGAAAGGTGAGGTATAAGGGAGTTAACTTGTCCAAGGTCATATGTTAGGAAGGGACAAGAGGAATGGTTTGATTCTAGAATCAAAGCCCTTAAAATGATGTTCAAGTCTGGTTGTTAATTATTGAATAACTAATGTAGAGAGTTCTACAAGCACAAACTTTAGCTTATTCATAAAGTTGGAGGAGGAATATATATCTGTCACACATGTTGGTTGTGAAGATGAAATACAATAACGTACAATTCCTGACTTGATGAAGAATAGCTATTGGCATTTTGGAAGAAATTAAAAAATTATCCCCAGAATTGCATGGATATTCTAGAGTGGTAACTGCTTTAGTATGGAATAGTGCCAGGGTTATGTGAAGAATAATGCCGAATAATGCTGCCAACTCTAGGAAGTTTGAGAAGACAGAATAAGAAAATTGGAACAGAGCTGATGTCTTGCCAGAGCACTGAAGCTGATTCTCCCGGACTTTGCCAGACCCTGCCAATTCTAGTGTATTGCTGTTGTTCAGCAATAGATCTTTATTTCCTTTTTCAGATTAGTTATTCTGAGTTTTCTGTATTGTATAGAAAAAGCAAAATGTACTTTGCTAAGTACATGTGTGATCATATAACTGTGTTTGTGATGAAAATAATCCTGCGGAGAAAAGGACCATGAGAACCCCTTGCACAAAATTTTATGATTGTCAGGATCTGTGGCTGAATCTGTGATTTAGCAGAACCTATTATTGTCTAGTTTCTCACCAGACTGTCGCCTTGGACACTCTGATGCTCTAGGGCAAGTTATGTAATCCTGCCAAACTTTGTTTACTCATCCATTAAATGGGGTTAATAATATCCAGTGATGTAATGGCATCAACTCACATTGACTTTCGAGTGAAGATCGAAATTTCAAGAATTTTGTGAACTGGTCGGTGTCACTAATGGGCCATGGTGAGGACAGTTACACCACAAAATTTGACAATGCTCAAATCAAGGCTTCCCTTTTACCCCCAAGAGTCAGTTGTTAAAATTAACCTGCACACCACTGCCAATTCCAATCCCATGGGACTACTGTGAAAATTGAATGATGTAACATTCAGAAAGCAGTTATATCTGAAGTTCTCCAATGATGATGGCCATATTATTACTATTAACATAATTCAACATAAGTTGCATCATAGACTGTTTTCGTTTTCCTCATTTCTTTTGTTTTCCTGGTTATCCATTCCTACTGCATTAGTTTGCTAGGGCTGCCATAATAAAGTACAACAAATAAGGTGGCTTAAAACAATAGAAATGTAATATCACATAGTTATGGAGGCTGAAAGTCTAGAATCTGGGTGTCGGCAAAGACATGGTCCCTCTAAAATGTGTAGGGGAATCTTTTCCTTTTCTAGCTTTTGGTAGTTTTGCTGAAAATCTTTGGCATTCCTTTCCTTTCAGCTATATATCTCCGATCTCTGTTGTTGTTGTCACATGGCATTCTCCATGTGTGGCTTCATCTTTACGTGGCTGTCTTCTGATAAGAACACCATTCATATTGGGTTAGGGGCCCACCCTTCTCCATTACGACCTCATTTTACCTAATTACACTTGTAATGACCAAATTTCCAAATGAGGTCACATTTCTGAGGCAATGGGGATTAAGACTTCAACATATATTTTTTTGTGGGGACACAACTTAACCCATAATATCTATCTTTCAGTTTGCCTTGATAGCATTGCTCAGCTCAGTTCTGCTGATAGTCTGTTTTGATTTGCTCTGTTTAATTTAAGTTGTTATAAGACATTTTAATGTTGAAAAAAATCATTACTTTAGATTACTATTAAGGCTTACACAAAAAAACCCTACATTTATAAGACATTAAACATTAGGCATTTATATGTACAAATTATAAAGATGGATTAACCTTCAAAGAGTGAGTAAAGGAGACAGATAGGAAAATAAACACATCCCCATCGTATGCTATGGCAGACACATGGCTGAACGTGGAACCCGGGAAGCATAGAAGATATTGGGCCTACCGATCTCTGGGGTGAATAGGGAGGGGAGGGCAGAAAAGCTCCACCGAGATGATTTCAACTTAGTGGGAAGGGGTAGAAACAAAGGTTAAGCATTCAAGTTCCTTAGCTTCCAATAGATAAACTGATATTTTAAACGTTATTTTCTATTGCTTGATTATATGAACCTTTGGAAGTCATGCTGCCCAGGTAGTAGACATGGATGTCAGTTTTTATTTTTTAAACCAGTGAAAATTATAGATGACCAAGCTTCTTAATACATGCAGGTTGACAATCTGAGTCGTGGGTTCATTGTGCTGTACTCTAAAGATATTTTTTAGGGCTTCCCATATATTTATCAGATGCATAACCTGCAACTATTGGCACCTTCATACCACCTCGAGATATTTAATGATTTTCTTAGTGTATTGAGTTAAACTGCCAAGAATATCAGAAGTGTTAACTATTAGCATATGGAGAAATTTTATCCATATCTATGAATGGGAAAAATAAGCACATACTAACAGGCAATCATGAAAGAGTCAGTAGTAATATAACAAAACAAGAAAAGACTTTGTAGTCAGAAAGTTCAGAAGTTGAATTCTGGCTCTGTGTTTTATGAGCTATGTGACCTTTTAATAATGTTATCTCATATGGTTGCCGTAAAAATATAAAATTAAGTGACATAGAGAAAAAGATTGGGCACCAGAATCAGAATAAAGCTCAGATTTCATTTGCTAAATTCAGTTTCTATATCAACAAAATGAGGATAAAGTAATATACATTACAGAGAAATAGGTATGAGCTGATATAATCCATTCTCAGATGACAACCTAGTCTTGACCATAGAGTTTCTGTAAAAGCTACACAACTCCACTTTTGTAGCAAGAAAGTAGGCCATAGGTGATATGTAAATAAAACCTGTCTATGTTAAAAAATAAATTTAAAAAAAAAACAGAAAAATGTATAAGCACTAAAATTTGAATTTCACATAATATCCATGTGTCCTGAAACATTCTTTTTTTAACCACTGAAAAAGGTTAAAAAATTCTTCTTTAAATATAATTTAATTTAATTTTTTGTTGAACATGTTGGGGTGACATTGGTCAATAAAATTATACAGGTTTCAGGTGTACAATTCTATAATACATCTCTTGTATGTTGCATTGTGTGTTTACCACCCCGAGTCAAGTCTCCTTTCATCACCATTTATCCCCCCATACCCTCTTCTACCTCCTCCCACCCCACCTTCCGTCTGGTAATCACCGTACTGTAGTCTGTGTCTCTGAGAGTTTTCTTCTTTTCTTTTTTCTTTTCTTTTCTTTCTTTTTCTTTTTGCTTAATCCCTTAATCTTTTTCACCCAACCCTGCAACACCTATCCCCTTCAACAGCTGTCAGTCTGTACTCTGTATCTATGAGTTTGTCTCTATTTCATTTATTAGTTTATTTTGTTTATTAGCTTCCACATATGAGTGAAATTATATGGTACTTTTCTTTCCCCGCCTGGTTTATTTCACTTAGCATAATGCTTTCCAGGTCTGTCTTTGTGTAAAAGTCCTTCTTACCCATAGTTTGCCAAGCTGTGACATATACCATTATCAGATAACCCCAGTATCTATGGATACTATGTTTCATTGGTATTGATAATGGTTTCTTGTTTTTGGATTCTTTGTTTGTTTGTTTATTTGTTTATAATATTACTAGAATATCTGTCATGTTTCAGATCCTGGGGTAATACCTACATTATCTTATTTAACTTTTCCACTAGGAGGTATTTTTCTTCCTCTCAGCTGATGACTAAATTAAGGTTGTAATGGCTAAGTAAATAATTATCCCTTGCCTGCTATATTCTAGGAAATTTTTGGTAAAGTGGAAGAGAAGGTTGTATTGGATTGGCCAAAAAGGCCATATGCTTTTTTTTCTGTAAAATAAAAGACTCATTTTTTTCATTTCCACCAACAACTTTATTGATTTGGATATTTTGAGCATGTCAGCTATCTCCTGTGAGGTACAATGTTGATTGTTCTCAATTAATGTCTCAGTTTGAGCTCTATCAACTTCAACTGGGCTACCCAACCTTGGAGTGTCATCCAGTGATAAATCTCCAGCACAAAACTTCACAAACCACCTTTGACATGTCCAATCAGTCACAGCACCTTTTCCATACGCTGCACAAATCTTTTTTGTTTCATTTTTATCATACCTTTCTTGAAATAATAAAGCATAATATGCTGAAAATGTTGCATATTTTCTTCCACCTTCAATATTAAAATGGCTCCACAAAAATTCAGCAATTTTGATAAGTTTTTTTTAATGCACACTGATATGACAGCTGTCACAATACAATCTAACAAAAGATTTTTGAATGACGTTAAGGACAATGAAGTACTACTAGAGCCATCTTACAGAAAAAAACAAACTTTTTGGCCAACCCAATATAAAAAAGGTTACTACCCTCAGAGAACTTACATTCTGAGGAGGAAATATTTAATAAACAAATTAAAATTATAAAACCATAAAATCCTTACAGATTATCAAATATTTTAGGAAGTAAATATGAAAGTAGATATAATAGAGAAAAAATTACCTAAATAAATACTTTGGATAGAGTGTTCAAGGAAGATCTCTGCAGTGGTGACATTGGAGCAGAGATTCAGAGATAGAACAAAAACATTTTTATATTCCCTTTCTAACTTCATAAATTTATTCTATTTAGATATTTAAAAGTAAGAAATATAGAATTGTTTCTTGGTCCTTTGTTAAAAAGGAATAAAATGGAGAGTAATTATAATTATTCTAAGAATACAAGAAAGAAAGAATTTTGGCATTGTCCTTTAAGAATAAAGGACATATTTCATAGTGCTCACCCATAATCAAGAATTGTGTATTTTGGTTTTATTATTAAACTGGCAATGTAAAATACTGCTTGTAATTATGTGAGTGATGTGAGTTAAATATTGAAATTCAATATAAAGGTTATATACTCAAGAAATAGATTCAGAATTGAAAAGTAAGGCTAATTGCATATAAGTGGGAAAGAAGAAAATTATGACACTGTAATAATGACTGCATGCACTGTTGTAAATCTAGTAGGATAATGATGCAACATGATGCTTCAAACTTAAGGTGCCATTAAGAGATTCTAGTGATCCAACTCAGGAGCAAAATAGATTTTAACTACCCAAAGATTACTATTTAATTTAAAATTATCTAAAAGATATATTAAAAATTAACAGTTAAGAATTTATAAAATTAACAAATGCATAACTGGATTAAAATTAAATATTTTTTAAAGAATATATAAAAATATCACATGTACACATTCACACACATACACACGCGCACACACACACACATGCACACTCCTTCTAAAGGTCCCCTGATACAAATTTATTATTTGTTTAAATAACTAACATTGATCAATAGGAAAACAAGAACTCACACTAACCCACCTCTGTGTGTGTGTTGTATATCTTTGCACATAGCTTAAGAAAAATTTTATTTTAATTGAAATAGTCCTTTACAAAAAAGAGGTTTCTAGTTAATTATTCATAACTCTGTTTTCATAACTATGTTGTTTGCACCTCTATATTCTATTATTCTGTTTGAGTTTCCAAATAAAATTCACCTTTAAATTATTCAACTAGCTTACCCTTTTTAAAACTTCATGTTAAAAATATTTTTCCAACATATGATTTTTCTTTAATCTTTCAAAGTAATCTCAGACACCGGTAAGGCTTTATAAGGCTAAATTCCAGTAGTAAATAGGAAACACATCATTTAATTCCTGCTCATTAAATGTATTTGTGAGAGAGCTTAACTTAAGCCAGCCAAAATTTATTTAAGGTCAGTCAACCTTCATTGACTCTCAGCTGTGTATGTAGATATCTCATCCTTGGCATCAAATTTACACAATCCCTGCCTACCATTGAGACCCATGAAACAGACTAAGGACACATTTACAGAACAATAAATTTAAAATGTAAGCTAATACCATAGTGGAGAATCTCTGTTCACATGTGCTGAGGAGCTCAAGCACAGACAGGAATGACGAGACACAGCTGATGGGGCTATCCAGGATGCTTTGAAACTTTTCACCCCATATTTCTCTATACATGAAAGTACTAATAAGTAACACTGGGAATTTTCTCTTTTTCATGCATATTTAACATTACAGTGAAATGCCTTTGCTGTTAGTGGCAAAGACCATACCTTATTTTGTATAAAATAAATATTAATAAAATAAATACTTATTAATAAAATAAAATAATTATTGTAAAAATAATTTTTATCTGAAAGTCTTTGAAAATATATGCTTTGTATATTCTTCAAGGAATTTTTATTTTAGAAAAATTAAGATAACTTTCTGGGGGATTAGTAAACCATATTTGTGGATAAATTGCTATACATTAAGTAATATCTAAGGAATATAATACAGTGAATAATTATGTCTTAGAGAAGTGACCTAAATAAGTGTTATCTTAAGACATTACAGATAATGAGTGTGGCTCAATGGGTTGGGCAAACCTAAAGGTCACCAGTTCAATTCCAGTCAGCCCATGTCTGGGTTGCAGGTGAGGGTCCCATATTTGAGGTGTGTGAGAGGCAACCAGTGGATGTTTCTCTTGCATATTGATGTTTCTGTCCTTCTCTTTCTTCCTCCCTTCTCCTCTCTCTAAAATTAAATAAATAAAATATTTTTAAAAACTTAAAATAATAGACATTACAGAACCACAGAGCTCAAAAAGAATCTTAGATATGATAAAATGTGAATCTTGTTTCATGGGTTAAAAAAAAATGGAGGCACTCAAACTGGTTTAAAATTGAGCCACAGATTTCCAATTCTGTGTTTTTTTGTCATTTCATGTGATCAATAATAAACCTCTGTTGAAAAATTATGAATCAAAGGAATTAGTGTTTATATAGTTTTTGTTTTCTATAGTTCACCAATGAGAGATTTTCTCATTACATATTTTATTAAGTTCACAAAATTTACTTCTATTCCAAAATACACATTAATATCCCCTTGAACTTTATTAACGTAGAACAAAATTTTATGAATTTCAGTATTTAGTGTTGTGCATTAAACAGCTGTGAATGGGCACAAAGAAGGATAGGACATGGTCTCTGAGTTCAAACAACGGTTCTTGATAAATTTCATTTATATAGTATAAACAACTCCGCCTTTAAAATACTGTTAGTGTTGGACAGGGCTGCTTTTTTTTTTTTTTTTTTTTGTCTACATGTCCACAATGTATGATTAATTAGTCTTGAGCTATTCCACCAGATGGATTTCTATGAAGGCTCTGGGAAAACCCATATTAAAAAATAGTGGCAAGTTCTGTTTTATGAAGAACCTCATCAGATGCAGATGGGATTAAGAAAGGCACTGTCACAAAATTTGAGGCCATTTCTTTCAAAACATTTTACCATCTTTGTAAAAAATATTTCTAGAGTTCTGATATAGTTTTATGTCATTTTTTTGTATCTTTGGTCTTCCTAAGCTTGCCAAAGAAAGTTAAGAAGGCACATGTCCAAAACTAACTTTCTAACACCAACACATTACTATGTTTTACTGAAATTCTACTCAACCTTTTCCTTTTAATGTTAATGGACACAACCTTTCTGCAGCTGAAGGTGCATTCCCCTTTAAAAATGATAAATACCCAAGAGTGAATTCATTTGTGTTTACCCTTAATGAAAAAATGATAATTGTTCCTTATCATTCTATTTAAGAGTCACTGAGGAATTTTATGGTGGTAGGCCTCCTTCATGTTCAGAATTAAGGAACAAAAACACATTAAAGGGACTCTAAAGAGAAATATGGCTTACATCTGATCTGTTTGGAGAGTCTCCAAAACCACAATTAGCTCTCTTCTTCTGATCAACTTCTGGTGCTGATCTTGCCATGATTTAGTTATTCAAAGATTTTAATTCTCTTTGACCTATCTCAGAGCTGCTCCATGGGACTCATGGCCACAACTTTGAATAGTTTTTACATAACATCTTGCAAGATCCTTTGTATGGGCAGTTTGTAATAAACATCTTTACCTCTTGGTTTAAAAGAATAAATAAATATTTTTAAAAGACCAAAAATTACTGTAGGTATAAGAATGCATTTCTAAATATTCTACAATTTAAGAAGCATTTGCTAATATAAATGCTGTGTATTCTATGCAAGTGGAGTGCCAGTCCACAGGGTCAACAGGACATAAGCTGGTATTGACTTAGACAGCAGGGAAATAATAAGATATAGTGCTTAAAGCTTTAGACTCTGGGTCATATAGTCAATAGCTCTATTATCTCAAGTATGTATCTTAAACTCTTCAAACCTCAATTTATTTAGATGTAAAATGGAAAAATATGACCAACTTTTATTGTGGATCTAAATGAGAAAACATTTTAAAATTGATTAGTTCAATAAAAGTTAGTTGTTTTAATATTATTATTAACTAGTAGATATCAACCAGGTGCTTCCACATGTAATTTTTTCCTAATTAAAGTAAAAAATTTAATCTAAAAAAGGTGGTCCAGTAATGGTTCTATTACTTAACATCAGGTAATCTCATTTACTGCTATAAATTCTAGAATTGCATAGTATTCGGAAAGTAAAGACAAGTCGCTTAATTTGGAATACTGTAGTACAGGAGTGCTTTGACTACAAGAGGCTTTTGAGTATAAGATGGAATTGACTGTAACATATTAATAATCAGAAAATATGCCTCTCATGATAAATTCTCCACAGTTGTGAAGGCCATAATGCATTCTTCCAGATTATAAGGAAAATTTAGTTGGTGCTACTTCATCCCCATGCTAATTGGACGTGTGTGTGTGTGTGTGTGTGTGTGTATATGTGTGTGTGTGCTAATTAACTGCCTAAGTGTTCCTCCTGGATTGATGGAAAGGAAAAAATCTTCTCTAAAACCATATTTTTTGGATGGTTTCCAGATTCACAAATCAGGGGAAGGGCATTTTTTCTTTGGGACACATTTACTGCTTGATATTTGTACACCATTTAGTGTGGGAGTGTGGCAATGTCTCTCCCATCACCACCTAACCCTCTGAGTCACTAACCCAGGACAAGAGAATTCATCTACGGTTAGAGGGGGAAAGAGACAGATGCAACACAGATGAACAACCATCAGCAAGAGAAAGATTTGTTGTGCTTCAGTCTGAGAAGGGAACTAGAAGGTCAGCATTTCTTCATTCCAATCTCCTGTGATCTGAAGCCACTAACCCCCCTTTCCATCCTCCACTGTCTTAACTTGTACTCTCCCACAATCCGCTCAAAAAAAAAAAAAAAAAAAAAAAAACCTGATTGAAATTGGTTCACTGACAGCCTGCACAGGAATCTGACAAAAAAAAAGAAGCAGGCAGGACTCACAGGGGAAGGTAGAGTGGTAGAAAGGTAGGAAGGACTTGAGAGAAGAAGAAAAAGAAAATGGGCGGTACACTAAAGGAAGGGCTTTCTGGAACCAGACTGAAATAGACACAGTATGGCCTAAAGTGGCGAGTGGCGAGTGAAAATGAAAATTTTATATCATTAAGATTCCTTGTATGAAATGAATTTTCTTTGTGCACATGGGTTACACTCTCTTGCCTTTCCAGGTGTTATGAACATAGCCAAGGGCTTTCACTTGTATCATTGTGTTATTCAGCTTAGGCTGCTGTGACAAATTATCCCAGGTTGGGTGGCTTAACAGACAAACATTTACTTCTCACAGTTTTGGAGACTGAGAAGTTCAATGTCAAGGTGCCTGAAGATTCCATTCTTGGGGAGGAACCTCTTATTGGCTTGTGGACAGCCACTCTTTGCATTATATTGAGAGAGGGTGGGCGGAGGGAGGGAGAGAGAGAGAGAGGGAGGGAGGGAGAGAGAGAGGGAGAGAGAGACCTGGTCCCATCATTTTCTCATAAGGGTACCAATCCCATTAGGGAGCTCTGCTCTCATGACCTCAACCAAACTCATATCCAAATCCAAATACCACCATATTTAGGATTAGGCCATCAATGTATGAATAGGGGACACCAGCATTCAGTCCAGAACAATCATCCTGTGACCAGCTCAGGAAAAATGAGTGCTAAAGGGAGGAGGCATGATTGGCCACTAGGGTGCTATATACTGATGTTAGGAGGGTTGACTTTTCCACTCCCCATCTTTGGTTTCCAGTTTTCTTACTGGTTTTATATAGTGATGCCATTTATTGTATTAAAACAGCGTATTTCAACAGTAAAACATTAAACATTATTCTATAAGAGAAAAATAACAAAGAAGACTATTTTATTGTCCCATTTTTCTTTCCTGTTTTTTTTATTGCATGTAAGTAATGCTTGTGTTGTCACATTTTCAAAAATCTTTAGTGTACTTTTCTGTTTATTCACATTTCAGGAAAACAATGACCCTAGAAGCATTGTATAGGCTGGGTGCTTGTGTGTTCAAAAGCATAGACAGACCCAGATTTAAATCTTAGCTCTATCTCTGAGGATGGGTTAAATAACTTTCTCTCAATCATTCACTCATCTGTAAAATTTGTAAAATTACAGAAATGGGAAAATGTAAGATAATTTAACACAGTGCTTGGCACATAATACACATGAATTGAGTGGCAAACAATAAAGTATTACTGACATTTTGCTAGTGTTTTCTGTTTTTCTGTATCTAAAAAAGACTGGAAAATTAAAATTTTGCCATTATATTAACATAATCAAAATTACAGATTTACTGTACTCAGGCTAAGGTAATTTAAGTTGAGTAAATTTACAGGAACCCCCTGAAAAAATATTCATATCAACACATAAGAGCACAGCAACCATGTAAATGTTATTTCTGCACAATTGAGATGCTTTTGATTCATTTTTAGACTTCTGAATTCTTTCTTATTTGTTGAACATTACAATATTTTTTATAAGTTGTTATCTCTTCCTCTCCTTCCCACACACCCTCACAACCAGTTAAACCCTTTTAAATCTATTATCTGATTTTCTTGGAAACTTATCCTCTCTTCCCTGTACGCACTGCAATTGTGTCATTTTATTGTCTGGGTTCACAATGGCCTCTTAAGTAGCCTCATTTTTTGTTTGTTTGTTTGTTTGTTTTTCACTGTCACTCTCTAACCCATCCTCTGAACCTTGACATTTTAAAATAACAAATCTGATTGTATTTCTCCTTCCTAAAACCTGCTGGTTGTTCTCTATGCCTTATGGAATTCATTGCAAGATTCCTAAGTTGCCTGATCTACACTGCTAGTTGTCCTAATTTTCTCCTTTTCTTTAGTAATAGAAGCTCTCCCTGCCCCCATTTTTAGGAGGCACAGAGCTGCTTACACTGAAGCTTAAATTCCCCACCTTCCTTGTAGTTCACTGTGGCCATATGCCTCAGTTCTGGCCAATGGAATGGAAGCAAACGTGTCATATATTACTTGTACTGAGTGTCCTTAAAGGGAGGTAGCTTTTGGTTCTTTATCCCTTTCTCTTTCCTCATAACTGGATTGTAGATGTGAGGGTTGGAACTAGATCACCTCTTTGATCTTCTGAGGTGGGATGCTAAAGATGGTAGAAAGAACCTGAATTTAAAACGATCAGAGCTTCCAAATTTTCCTTAGACTGGCTTAATCAGGGAATAATTTATATGTGAGAGAAATAAACTTCTGTCTTGTATAAGCCAATGTTATTTTGAATTTCTGATACATTTAGGCAAGATAAGTTCTAATATATGTATCCATTATCTTTCAAACTCCTGATTACTTCTCATATTCCATATTCCATCTCTTTCTTTTTTTTTCTTTTTTTGGACTTTTCTCTACTATAATAATGAATGACATGTAGGGCCCGGATCTTAGAATGGTTTCAAATTTTACTGCTTTGGTTCATGTTTTTCCCTTTGCCTAGTGTCACTAGTGCTTAGTGTTCCTTCTTTCTTTATGCTTCATAGTATTCCATTGTGTAAATGTACCACAGTTTTTTGATCCACTCCTCTACAGATGGGCACTTAGGTTGTTTCCAGCACTTAGCTATTGTAAACAGTGCTGCAATGAACATAGGGGTGCATAAGTTCTTTTGAATTGGGGTTTCAAGATTCTTCGGGTATAATCCTAGCAGTGGAATCGCTGGTTCAAAAGGCAGTTCCATTTTTAGTTTTTGGCGGTAATTCCATACTGTTTTCCATAGTGGCTGCACCAGTCTGCATTCCCACCAACGGTGCAGTAGGGTTCCCGTTTCACCACATCCTCGCCAGCACTTGTTTGTTGATTTGTTGATGGCGGCCATTCTGACTGGTGTAAAGTGGTATCTCATTGTTGTTTTTATTTGCATCTCTCTGATGGCCAGTGATGTTGAGCATTTTTTCATGTGTCTATGGACCTTCTGTATGTCCTCTTTAGAGAAGTGTTTGTTCAGGTCCTTTGCCCATTTTTTAATTGGGTTGTTTGTTTTCTTGATGTTGAGTCGTATCAGCTCTTTATATATTTTGGAGATCAGTTCCCTGTCTGTGATGTCATTGGAAAATATGTTTTCCCATATGGTTGGTCCCCTTTTCATCTTGCTGATGTTTTCTTTTGCTGAGCAGAAACTCTTTAGTTTGATGTAGTCCCATTTGTTTATTTTTTCCTTTATTTCTCTTGCCTTAGGAGATGTATCCGTGAAGATATTGTTATGTGAGATATCTGAAATTTTCCTGCCTGTGTTTTCCTCTAGGACTTTTATGGTGTCACGGCTTACATTTAAGTCTTTGATCCATCTTGAGTTTATTCTTGTGTGTGGTGTAAGTTGGTGGTCTAGTTTCATTTTTTGCACGTCCCTGTCCAGTTCTCCCAGCACCATTTGTTAAAGAGGCTCTTCTCACTCCATTTTATGTTCCTTTCTCCTTTATCAAATATTAGTTGACCACAGAGGCCTGGGTTTATTTCTGGGCTCTCTATTCTGTTCCACTGATCTATGTGTCTGTTCTTATGCCAGTACCAGACTGTTTTGATCACAGTGGCTTTGTAGTATTGTTTGATGTCTGGTATCGTGATTCCTCCTGCTGTGTTCTTCTGTTTCAAGATTGCTTTTGCTATTCGGGGTCTTTTTGATTCCATATGAATTTTTGGAGTATTTGTTCTAGGTCAGTGAAATATGTCATTGGTATTTTAATAGGGATTGCATTGAATCTGTAAATTGCTTTGGGTAGTATGGCCATTTTGACGACGTTGATTCTTCCCATCCAAGAACATAGTATTTGCTTCCATTTATTTATATCTTCCTTAATTTCTTTCTTCAATGTTGCATAATTTTCAGTGTACAGGTCTTTTATCTCTTTGGTTAAGTTTATTCCTAGGTATTTTATTTTTCTTGTTGCTATAGTAAATGGTATTTTTTTTTTTGCCTCTGTCTCTGATATTTTATTGTTGGTATACAGAAATGCCTTAGATTTCTGTATATTTATTTTATACCCTGCTATTTTGCCAAATTCACTTATTATATCGAGTAGTCTTTTAGTGGAGTTTATAGGGTTTTCTAGGTATGCTATCATGTCATCTGCATATAGTGATAGCTTTATATCTTCTTTCCCAATTTGGATGCCTTTTATTTCTTTTTCTTGCCTGATTGCTATGGCTAGGACTTCTAACACTATGTTGAATAGAAGTGGAGAGAGTGGACAGCCTTGTCTAGTTCCTGATTTCAGGGGGAATACTTTCAGTTTTTGTCCATTGAGTATGATGTTGGCTTCAGGCTTCTCATATATAGCCTTAATTATGTTAAGGTATGCTCTCTCTATTCCCATTTTGCTGAGTGTTTTCATCATAAATGGGTGTTGTACTTTATCGAATGCTTTTTCTGCGTCTATTGATATGATCATGTGATTTTTGTCTTTCATTTTGTTTAGGTGATGTATTATATTTATTGATTTGTGAATATTAAACCATCCTTGCATCCCTGGAATGAATCCCACTTGATCGTGGTGTATGATCTTTTTGATGTATTGCTGGATCCTGTTTGCCAATATTTTATTGAGGATTTTAGCATCGATGTTCATCAGTGATATTGGCCTGTAGTTTTCTTTCTTTGTTGTGTCTTGACCTGGTTTGGGGATTAGGGTACTACTGGCTTCATAGAAAGAGTTTGGGATTTTTCCCTCTTCTTGGATTTTTTTGGAATAGTTTGAGGAGGGTAGGAGTTAGCTCTTCCCTAAGTGTTTCGTAAAATTTGCCTGTGAAGCCATCCGGTCCAGGGGTTTTGTGTGCAGGGAGATTTTTGATTACTGTTTCAATTTCCTTCTTTGTTATTGGTCTGTTGAGACTTTCTACTTCTTTTTGATTCAGTTTTGGAAGGTTATATGTTTCTAGAACTTTGTCCATTTCTTCTAGGTTTTCAAATTTCTTGCCATACTGTTGTTTGTAATACTTTCTTACAATCCTTTGTATTTCTGTGGTATCAGTCGTAATTTCTCCTCTTTTATTTCTGATTTTGTTTATTTGGGTCTTCTCTCTTTTTTTCTTGATGAGCCTGGCTAAGAGGCTTGTCGATTTTGTTTATTTTTTCGAAGAACCAGCTCCTAGTTTTGTTGATCTTTTGGATTGTTTTTTAGTCTCTATGTCATTTAATTCTGCTCTGATCTTGATGATTTCCTTCCTTCTTCTTGCCCTAGGCTTTGTTTATTGTTGTTGTTCTAGTTCTTGTAACTCTAGGGTTAGGTTTTTTATTTGAGATTCTTCTATCCTTTTCAGATATGCCTTGTATTGCTATGAACTTCCCTCTTAGGACTACTTTTGCTGTGTCCCATAGGTTTGAGGCTGTTGTGTCTTCATTATCATTAGTTTCCAGAAATTTCTTGATTTCTTCTTTGATGTCATTGTTAACCCATTCATTATTTAATAGCATGTTATTCATTCTCCATGAGTTTGGATGTCTTTGATTTTTTTCTTTGAGGTTGATTTCTAGTTTTGAGGCATTGTGGTCTGAAAAGATGCTTGATATGATTTCAATTTTCTTGAATTTGTTGAGGCTTGTTTTGTGTCCTACCATGTGGTCTATCTTTGAAAATGTCCCATGTACATTTGAAAAGAATGTATATTTTGCTTCTTTGGGGTGGAAAGTTCTATATATATCAGTTAGGTCCATGTGGTTTAGTGTGTTGTTCAATGCCTGTATACCCTTGGTGTTTCTTTGCTTGGATGATCTGTCTATTGTTGATAATGGAGTGTTGAAGCCCCCTACTATGAGTGTGTTGTTGTTGATATCCTTTTTTTGGTCTTCTAGTATTTGCTTTATGTATTTGGGTGCTCCTATGTAGGGTGCATATATGTTTATCAATGTCATATCTTCTTGATGGATTGTTCCTTTAAGTATTATGAAATGTCCTTCTCTGTCTCTTTTTATTGCCCTTGCTTTGAAATCGGTTTTGTCTGATATGAGGACGGCTACGCCGGCTTTTTTTTCCGGTCCGTTTGCTTGGAATATTTTTTTATATCCCTTTACTTTCAGTCTATGTAAATCTTTTGTTTTGTGGTGTGTTTCTTGTAGACAGCAATTATGTGGGTCCTGTTTTCTTATCCATTCCATTACCCTATGTCTTTTAATTGGAGCATTTAATCCATTTACATTTAAGGTTGTTATTGATGTGTATTTATTCATTGGCCTTTGTACCTCTGTTCCTCTCCTCTCTTTTTTACTTCTTCTTCTTCTTCTTTTTTTTTTTTTTTTTTTTAGCACATTCCCTTTAGCATTTCTTGCAATGCTGGTTTGGTGGAGATGTATTCTTTTAGTCTTCCTTTGTCTGAGAAACTCCTTATTTCACCTTCCATTTTGAATGAGAGCCTTGCTAGGTAGAGTATTCTTGGTTGTAGGCCTTTGTTTTTCATTGCTTCAAATATTTTTGACCATTCCCTTCTGGCTTGTAGTGTTTCTGTTGAGAAATCAGTTGATAGCCTTATCGGAGCTCCCTTGTATGTTTTTTGCTGTTTTTCTCTTGCTGCTTTTAGGATTCCCTCTTTGTTTTGAAATGTTGCCATTTTCATTATGATGTGCCTTGGAGTGGGTTTTGGAGGGTTTTCTAGTTGGAACTCTCTGTGCTTCTTGAACTTGTATAACTTTTTCTCTCATCAGGTTGGGAAAATTTTCTGTCACTATTTCTCCTATCAGATTTTCAATTCCATGCTCCTTTTCTTCTCCCTCTCGTATTCCGATGATCCTTAAATTATTTTTTCTAATGCTATCCTGTAATTCCCTTACATCTTGTTCATATTTTTTCAATCGTTTTTCATTTTGCTGTATTGTCTGGGAGTTCTTCTCTACATTATCTTTTAACTCACTAATCCGATCCTCTGCTTCGTTTAGTCTGCTTTTGAATGATTCTACTGTGTTTTTCAGTTCAGAGATTGCATTCTTAAGTTCTTCCTGGTTCTTGTTAACAGTTTCTATGTCTTTTTTTATGCTGGTGTAGTTCTCTGCAAGTTCCCTGTAATTTTCTTGGAGCTGCTGGTAACTTCCTTGAAGGTTGTCATAGTTGATTTTAAGGATGTCGAGTATATTGAGCTTCTTTACCACCATTGTTTTGAATTCCATGTCTGACATTTGGGCTATGTCTATTTCATCTATCTCTCTTTCTGAGGATTCCTCTTTTCTTTTCATTGAGGGGTTATTTTTGCGTCTTACCATGTTGGATTCTTCTTGTTTGTTTTTATTTATTTATTTATTTGTTTTTTTTGGGGGGGATGATCTGCTTTGACTTCCCTCCTTTGTGGTGTGAGATTCTTTATGGGAGATCTGGGGGTTTCAGTGGTGCAGTCTCTTTGATATCCTGAGCCTGATATTCTTGGGTTATCCTTTATGTCATTTGTTTATGCTGTCTGGTTATATTTCAGATGCTCTTTGGTAGGATCTTCCTTCTGTCTGGTTGACTGAGAGTCACTCTATCCACTTTGTCTGAAGTTCTTTTGTGGAGATGCTGTTAAAAACATAAACACACAGCCCAGGCAGGAGACCCACGTGCTAAAACGTATCCCCCACCCTCTATCCCGCTATCGTCAGCCAAAGAGCCAGTATTAATATATAATTAGAGAGATTAGAGCTTTTATACTATAGGAAGAATAGATAAGAATTGTTTTTAGCGAGGAAAAATATGATTTTTGAGAGAGGGGATGATAGATTAATAATAGTTGGGACTATACAAGACAGTAGGTAATATTTACATTATATGTTAATAATAGAAGAAAAGGAGGGAATAATGCAGAATATAGTAAAAAGTGGGATTGTATAGTATTGGATTTATATAATAGTTATATTCTATTTATTTAGGGTGAAAGGGAGACTAAACTAGACACACAAACGAATAAACAACAATTAAAGAGAAAGAATGAGAGGGAGAGATTGTATGAAACAGATTAGAGATATAGGGTTTTTGGGTTTTTTTTCTTTTTCTTCCTTTTTTTTCTCTCCTTCTTCTCCTCTCTTTAAGGAAGAAGGGGGAAAAAAAGAATGTTTTTATTCAGTTCAGCCTTTGTGTGTTATCTTCTTTTTCTGCGTCCACAGCTGGTCTAATGAAGCAGGTCAGAGGTTCCTGTTCCTTGCAGCAGTGGTGTGCATCCGCGGTGGCCAGCACGGTGAGGCTTTCCTCAGGCCTGCTGAGCCACATTCCTGGAGTTGGTCTCTCGCCTCTTAGGGCGGGGCCCCAGACACTTGAGCACAGTGGAAGTGAGAGATTGACGCATATTGAAGCCGCCGAGGTGCTTTTGCGCTCGCCTGCCTGTGCGAGCGCAAGGCGTCCCGAGAGCTAGCCTCGGTCCTGCAGAGCCGTGCTCTGGGAGTTGGTCTCTCACCTCTTAGGGCAGGGCCCCAGACACTTGTGCACTGTGGAAGTGAGCGTCTGTGAGTCGCTGCCACCCACTGTTCCCGCGCTGCAGCTTCCCACCATTCCTGCACCTGCCTGGGGGGGCATGAGCAGAGCCTGAGCAAGTGGTCTGTGTTCTGGCCTGGTGCCCACTGGAGCTGGCCAGGGGTGTCTGCATACAATCTTCTCCGTGTCCAGTGGGCCCTCCTTGCGCCCGTTTGGGCACTTATCTTATGTCTGTTGGGGCGTGTCCGAGGGGCACCTGGACTTGCGGCCCCGCCCACCTGGGCCAGTGGATGAGGGCACTTCCCTATGCGCACCCTAACTACCCAAGGGGAGGGTTGAGGGGTGGACAAGCGTGCCTCTGGGCCTGCGCTCCTAAAGAATGTCCTACCACCCCCAAAGTTTCCACCACTCTCCGCAGTCCACAAAAAGAAAATATAAAGGAAAATTACATTCTCACTTGCACAGCAGTACGCTGTATCCTGGCCTTCAGCTCCAATGCCACCTGGTCGAGTCCTGTCTCTGCCAGCGGGCAGAGATCTGCTCTCTTCCCGACTCCTCTCTGGGGAAGCCTGTGGTCATCAAAAAGCCTTTGTGTACTTCCAGCCGCAGCTTGGGCAGCCACCCCAGTCAGTAATCCCATCTCGTCCCTTTTTCCTCTGCTATCCTCACTAAACAGGTTGTTCCCAGATGGATTTTCTCTAATCCAGCAGTGCCATGGTTCAACTCCTGCCAGTGTCCAGCTGCTCACTGAGATGTTCTGTCTGTAATTAGCCCAAACTGCAGACGGGTCTTGGGAGCCTAAAAACGCAGCCTCCCCTCACTCCTCCGCCATCTTCCTTGTTACTTAATTTTAAATATCCTGTTCCAACTTCAGCTCCCATAAGAAGCCATCACTGATAATCCCATTCCCCCCATGCTCCCAAAGGTTAATTTCTTTCTCTCTTATAACTTGCTGTGTTGTACAGGTTCATATTTTTCTCCCATTTACACACATTGATAGTTAATTATATATACATAATCTTTTATTTGTTAATCCTTGAGAACAGTGGTTCTGTTATATAAATTTGCAGTGTCTAGCAGTAGCTGTCAGTCAGTAGGTAATTATTGAAAATTTGTTGGAATATAATTTTGATTTCGTAGGGCATAATTATATTTCTGAAGTTTTTGATAAAAGTAATGTTTCTGAGGCATCATTTCTGAATTCAAAGGGGAAAAAAGTACATTTACTTGTTTCATAAATGGCTATTTAAAAGTTTTAATTTTTTCAGATGCATGTTATTAGAAGAACTACTCAAGTTTATTTCAGACTATGTTCTGTTCTGAAATCTTCCATAATAAGGAATGCTGCCTCAGATCAATATTAGACCATTAAAGCAACATTTACTTCCAGTATAATAAAATTTTCTATAATCATCAAAGAAGAATTCTAGATATATCATTTTTAAAACATACTTTTTAATAGTGTTTTTTAAATAACTTTTTGTACCCAACTTTTTGTTTTCCTAAATGTTTTGGGGAACCTTTCCAATGTCTTTAAAATGTCCTCAAAACCATTAAAAAATACCTGCATAACATTCTACTTCTTGACTACTATACTTTACTTAACTATTCTACTTTGTGTTCTCATGAATTTGTCTATGCTAGACATTTCATGTAAATGGAATCCTGCAAAATATGGTCTTTTGGGACTGGCTTCTCTCATTTAGTACAATGTTTTCAAGGTCTATCCATATTGTAACATGTGTCATTACTTCATTTCTTCCTTTTTACTGCTTAATAACATTCCTTTGTAAAGCTATATATACCACATTGTGTTTATCCATTGATCAGCTGATAGATATTCGCATTGTTTCCATTTTTGGTTATTATGGGTAGTAAAGATGTTGTAAAGACTCATGTACAGTTTTTGTGTAGACATATGGAAATTCTCTTTCAATTTCTCTTGGATATATTCCAAGAAGTAGAATTGAAGAATCATATAAACTCTATATGTAGCATTTTGAGGAACTGTCAAATTGTTTTCTAAACTCATTGCACGATTTCACATTCCTGCCACCAATGTATTAGAGTTCCAACTTCTCCACATACTCACCAATGCTTGTTATTGTCTGTCTTTTTGATAATAGTCATCCTAGTATGTGTGAAGTGATATCTCATTGTGGTTTTAATTTGCTTTCCCCAAATGACTAATGATGTTGTGCTCATGGTCATTTTTATATCTTTGAAAAATTCTAATTTATTTCTATAACAAATCTCACTAGCTCATTTATATTTGTAGATTTTATTGTTCAGTACTCCAGTGCTAGTATGTTGTGGAGAGTTTTAATATCACATCATAGAATAGGAAAGGACCTTAAAATTTTTTCAAGTAGAATACCCTTCATTTACAGTTAAAAGAATTAACAGCAGAAGAGATTAAATGGTTCCCGATTGAGATGAAGCAGCCTAGAAATCAAAAGAAATTATTACTTTCAAATCACTAGGGACTATTTGCAAAACAGAAAAACAGGGGATACCTGGCCAATGTTATAAACTCTTATTTTACATTTGACTGTTTTGTTAGCAATATAATAGAATATATTAGGTTGTAGAAATATTCTGCTTTATTTTTAGCTACTGAAAGAAATTGGTAGTAGTTTGAATCTGCATAATTTATCTCAGCCAATCTAGCCATTTGTCCACTGTCCATAGCAAAGCACAGAATTGATAGGCTTAAAGCATATCATTCAAGGGAAGATTAGGACCAGGATATTTAATTCCTGAATTCCTGACTCACTAAATTGGTAATCCTTTAGCTAATCTCTACACTACACCCTCTGTATTTAGGTCTTTCCAGAAAACAGAATTTTCTATTGTCCCTGATGCAGTAATTCTGGGAGTTGTTCATGTCTAATAAAATCACACACAGAAAATGTTAAAATGATAAAAAGTAGGAAGACTGTGTATAGTATGCTGTTTGAGTAGATAACACTGCACAGACTACATAGACTATTAGGCTCCAACCCATTAGAGTTTTTTCTCTGAATTCTACTTTCTCATGTGATAGTGTTTATGAATTTCTAACCTTGAGACATGTCTGAGATACACAGTGGCAGTGTGGTTGACAGGCAGTATATTGTGTTTATCAAAGTCATTTTATACCCAAGATATTAATGTGATTAGCTAAAATGAGAATGTAACACTAATCCATTTTCATGCTATATACCATGCTGTGTTTTCAGGGTGCAATAATCTGTAAAATGTAAGTATTTGTTGTGTTGTTGTGGATCAGATGAATAAACAGATGTTTATTACACAATTTGACAAATGTCATAATAGTGGGAAGTCCAGAGTAATTAGAGAACACACAGGAGTGAGACTGCAGAGGGCAGAAGGATGAATTTTAAGTATGGTTCTGAGATTCTGAAGGTAAACATGTATATCCAGGTGGACAGAGAAAGGATTGAGCATGAGAAGAATAAGTCAGAAGGTGCATAAGCATGGTATTTTTATATAACCATATGGATGGAGATGAACCCCCAATACCTTGATGAAATGTAAAATCACTTTTTGTTATCTAAAAACTAGTACAATAGACACTCCAAAGTGAAGCCCATGGAATCATTTTCAGCTTCTGTTTTATTTATTTGTGCATTGTATGAATTTTCACAAGTAGTACATAGTTCTCTTACATTCATGAAATAGTTTACTCCCCCCACACCTCAATTTGTTAGAAGTGTATTAACCTCTAAGAAAGTATCACCTCCTACTAGCGATCCTTACTAGATTAATAAATACTTCTGGGAGGGCTGAGAGAACTGCAGAAAACTCAAGGGTCTGGACTGAGAAAGAAGAAACATATGGTGATAAAACCATTTTTTGTCTGATATATGCTTAATGAGATAAGGCTGCAAAATTAATAATTCTACAAAAGTATATGTGTTATCAAGCATCTGATTTTATGTATTAGGTGCAAGGAAATGACTACGACCATAAAACTATAAGGGTGAAATTTCTTCTAACTTTGAAGAATTAGCTAGTACAGAACTTGCCCTCTGACTATAAACAACAAAAGAACCTGGACAATACATATTATATTGTTATTTTCAGGAATTGGGGCAATAGGCAGAATTATGATTCCTAAGAGAATGGTGTGTGAGGAGGCAGATGTAACATTTCCAAGTTTTCTGCATGGACAGATTTTGGACTGTGATCCAGAGAGAGACTCCAAAGTAGAGCCCAGTGGTCTAAGTTGAGGCAAGTGAATAAAATTTGGAAAGGCTAAGGCTGATGGAATGCCTGCCCTCATATTGCTGGTAAAATGTAAAATGGTATAGCCATTTTGTAGAACAATTTGGCATAATACTTACAATTAAACATACTTGCCTGATGATCTAGCAATTCTCCCGCTGGGTAATTACCCAAGGTGAACTAAACCATATGCCCAACAAAGATTTGAGCATGAAAGTTCATAGCAGCTTTATTTACAGCTACAGAGGCTATTAACATCCAAAGTGTCAATCAGCAGGTGAATGAATAAACAAGTCATAGTTTATCTCTATGACAGTATCCAATTTAGCTGAACTGGATAACTACTGCTACATACATTGATGAATCTCAAAATCATCATACTAAACAAAAAGGAAAAAAAAACAAACAAACAACCAAAACCACAAAAACCAAAAGACAAAATCTGTCTGACTTTACATGAAATTCTAATTTTTGTGTAAACCTATAGTGATGTAACAAGTCAGAGGTTGCTTGGGGCAGGGACTGAGGAGACTGAGAGCAAAAAAAGGCACAAGGACATATTTTGGTTGATGGAGATATTTTTAGCCAGATTGAGGTGGTGGTTACATAAGCTTATATAAAACTGTACACCTCTTAAACTTGGTGCATTTGTTAGACATATAATAATCTTTACTAAAGCTGATTAAAAATAAGATGTTAAAAATCCACGAGAGAAAACTAATAACTATGATCGAGATCTTTTATCATATAAAGTGAATTTTAGTTAAACGAGCAGATAGTTCATTTTGAATAATTAATGGCCCGATATCTATGAACAAGTGTGGTGTTCAACTCATGATTATATGCTTGGTCTGATGATGATGCTAAACTCAACATCAACCCTCAATCAAAACCTGATCTCACTTTTCTATCTTAGATTGCCCACTACATGAGTGGTAGTCAGCAACAAGATTAGACATAAGCAAGAGAAATAAAGGAAAAAATAAATAAATGGGATTACATCAAACTGAAGAGTTTCTGCTCAGCAAAAGAAAACATCAGCAAGATGAAAAGGAAACCAACTATATGGGAAAACATATTTGCCAATGACATCACAGACAGGGGACTGATTTCCAAAATATATAAAGAGCTTATACGACTCAACATCAAGAAAACAAACAACCCAATTAAAAAATGGGCAAGGGACCTGAACAAACACTTCTCCGAAGAGGACATACAGAAGGTCCATAGACACATGAAAAAATGCTCAACATCATTAGCCATCAGGGAGATGCAAATAAAAACCACAATGAGATACCATTTTACACCAGTCAGAATGGCCATCATCAACAAATCAACAAACAACAAGTGCTGGCGAGGATGTGGAGAAACGGGAACCCTACTGCACTGTTGGTGGGAATGCAGACTGGTGCAACCACTATGGAGAACAGTATGGAATTACCTCAAAAGATTAAAAATGGAACTGCCTTTTGAACCAATGACTCCACTACTAGGATTATACCTGAAGAATCTTGAAACCCCAATTCAAAAGAACTTATGCACCCCTATGTTCATTGCAGCACTGTTTACAATAGCTAAGTGCTGGAAACAACCTAAGTGTCCATCTGTAGATGAGTGGATCAAAAAACTGTGGTACATTTACACAATGGAATACTATGTAGCAGAAAGAAAGAAGGAACTCCTGCCATTTGCAACAACATGGATGGAACTAGAGAGAATTATGCTTAGTGAAATAAGCCAGGCAAAGAAAGAAAAATACCATATGATATCACCTAATACAGGAAACTAAAGAACAACACAAACAAAGGAACTAAATAGAACAAAGAGCAGAATAGCAGTCAATAGGGGGGAGGGGAGAGGGAGAGAAGGGGGATAAGTAAGGAAAGGGATTAATTAAAGAGCCTGTATGAAAGACTCATGGACATGGACAACGGGGAGGGATATGATTGTGGGAGAGGGGGTGGGTTGGGTGGGGGAGAGAAATTGGGGGAAAAGGGGACAACTGTAATCGAAAAACCAAAAAAAAAAAAAAAAAGATTAGACATAAGGATGGTTCAAGAATTCTTGTGTGGATACAAGGAAAGTGACAATACTAGGAATTACTCAGATTATTATTATAAAAACATAACTTCGCATACTGATTTAAGCATATTTCACTCCCAGAATTCTCATTCATAATTATTTCTACATGTTTTAAGTACTCATGTTTTAAGGCTTTGTTATAAATAATTTATCATTGATATCTCACTTAATTGAATAAAACTAGCACAATTCCAGCAGAATTCTAGGATAGCATGAAAAGGACGATAAAATATATTTTACATGATCCAGGTGGAGGAGATACATAAATGAAAGCTTTTAAAGGTTAATGCTTTCCCTATCCATTTGGTAATTCCAAACACCCACCCCACCCCAATTTTAACCCAGCACATTTAAAATTACTCACCATAGTGCCTTTCATATATGAAAAGAACTATGAATAATGAAACACTGATAAGTAAGAAATGAACACATTCATTTTTCATTTTGGTTCTATGGTCGTCATTCTTATCATTTACCAGAAATATTCAATTACATCACAAGTGTTTAGTACTGATGATGGAAATGAAGCATTGCAGTTATTATGAGAAGTATGATAAAACAGCTTAAAAACACTTGATATTTTATATATATTTTATATTAATAAAAAATGTGAGTTAATGCAGAAGTGAATTTATATGTATTTTCAGAAAAAAATGACAAGAAGGTGGGTTGGGTGGGGGAGAGAAATTAGGGGAAAAGGGGACAACTGTAATTGAAAAACCAAAAAAAAAAAAAAGACAAGAAAACCATTATATGGAGAAATAGTCAGAATTTGTTTAATCTGTCAATGTAGTTCAAATCTAGTTTAATGAAGCACAGTTATAAAACTTGCAGTAATTATGGTAGAATAAAGCCATTAACCCCATTTTGAGGTATTCAATGATTTCTCAGAAGATGCCAAACAAAGTGTACATACATTTGTTTATCTTTTTCATGAAACAAGATGCCTAGAGGTAGGCTGCTCAGAACTGATGTATGCGAATCCATAATACACCATCAGTGATGCAAGCTCATTTCAACTTCTGTTCGGTAACCTCAGTGCAGCATTCATGCATGGCTGTTGCCTCATATCCATGTGTTGGATGCTCTACATCCAGCATTTTAGACAGGAAGAAGTGAAAGAACAAAGTAGTATATAAGTGAAGTTGCATCTTTTCTCAAAAATTTTTATAACTCCCCCCAGAAACTTCCACTTCCATTTCATTGCCCAGAAACATGGCAATTTGTAGCTGCAGGGGAGACTAAGAAATGTTATGTTGCACCAGGCTACATACTGCCTCAATCAAAATCATGTTGTACCAGCATAGGTGGAGAATAGACACTGAGTGGGCAATAAAAAGTGTCTGTCACAGCAAACAGAAGTGAGCAATATAGACACTGAATCCATTGAACAAAGGGGAGGGGTTACTCTTCCTGAAAACAAACAATTTCTTATACTTAAATTTTAATCTAAATTATTTGCTGCTAAGGCAAATGCTAGGCTTCGTTGTTCACTTTTAATAATCAAATGAGTGTATTTGGAAACAGTTTGTATGCTGGTTTTGAAATAAAAATATAAATGATAGGTTTTGGCAGCAAATGTACCTGGACCAAATATATTTGTAATATAGATGATCTCTTTTGCCAAATTATCTCATAATATTTGGTGTACCTAGTGAATATTTTCTCAAAAATCCATTTTGTATACAATATTCCAAATGGTTTGTATTCATTAAAAAAATAACCTATTAAATAGCTCTGGTGTACTACTGTGATGAGGTATTTCCTAAAGCCCTCGTAACTAAAATATAGCACTTATAATTAATCCCTTTAAAATGAATCGAACATGTGTGTGTGTTTGCGTTAAACATAATTAGCTAACCACAGCCCACAGCTTATGTCTGTACTATGTATGTAATCTGTTTATAGAACAGAGCAGATGACATAATGTAGATTTTGGCAAGTAATCACACTCTCCTTCCACAAACAACATCTGAAACGATAAAAACAACATACAGATGAATAGCTCCCAATAGGTAAAATCATTATAACCCACATTAGCCAACATAATTTTAATCCTGTTCTGTTGATCAAATATTTTGAGAGGAAGGTATATGATTCTTGCATATGGCTGAATAGTTGACTTTAACAGGAGAGTAGCTCTCAGGCACCAAGAATGTGAGACTGCGAAACACTGTAGTTAGAAAGTTGAGTCAGCACCCGAGCCTTGGGCTCTGGATAACACTTGATCCAAATGCCGACCCCACAGTTCTACACAGACTTAACCTTACTGTGCCCACTTTCTTATCCTATAAAACAGAGTTCCAATTATAGGGACTGCCCCTTGCAAAAAAAAAGGGCATCTAAAGATATAGAGTTCTCTCTGCAGCTCTGCTCCCTGCTTTAGAACTGTGTGGAAACCTGTTATCACAAGTCTGGCATGAAAGGGCAGATTTCATCCATAGTTTTATTCAAAGTGATGAATATGTTGTCGTTAATCACTGACTTGTCAATAGCCTGACAAATTTGTCTAGGATCCTGACTACTCTTAACTGGATTCCCAGTACTTTCTCATAAATACAGTTTTCCACTTCCTGAAGAGTTTCTTGAATTATACACATTTTCCTAATTATAAAATACTTTCTGCTCACTGTAAGTTATTTCAAACATTTAGAAAGGTAATGAGAAAAACATTTTAAATTATCTGAAACTAATAATAATTGTTAGCATTTTTATATTTATCTCCTTTAATATATATAATGTATACATATATGCATATGTTTGTGTATATTATATATGTACATATAATTCAGGCCCTATCCTCTATGTACAATGAAAATTGGGAAAAGACTATATTTTCCAATGACATTAAGTAATCTTTGAAATAGTTATAGTATTTTAGGGTTCATGTCATATCATAATCATACTAATCAGATTGCTATTTTTTAAATTTTTGATATTATAATTAACTCCACCAATTTACAAAAATTATATCTATGTTTCTAATTATTTGTTAACCTTCATATATCAGTTGGGATGTTTTTAGTACATAGTAAGAGAAAACCAAACTCTATGTAGATTTTTAAAATCTATTTATTATCTCACTTAACAAAAATCTTATTTTTACAGAATAGTGTGTAAAAAAGTTTTTAAAGCCTGACTTCAGGCAGATTTTTTTTATAGGAAGACTGTGCAGTGAGATATACTCTTAAATATGGCAAATAGACAGGATTCCATTTCCCTTCAATTGTGCCACAAGAGCACTCAGAAAACAGCTGTAATGACTTGTGCCCTTCCTGCAGGTGCCTGCAGGTTTTCCCTGCTCCAGCATCTGCCATCAAACAGTCATTGAGATCTCACCTGGAACCATCAGGTTAATCATGCATTGTATTTCCTAGCTTAATCATTTCAAACTTCCTGGCATCCCATGGTCTCTTGAATGTAAGGCAATGATTTTACATACATCTCAGGCTTTCTAAGATCTTTAAGGTTAAAATACTTGAACTGATGTAAGTTCTCATTATATACCACATAATGATCTAGCTAAGACTCTCAACAACTCTGTAAGGTGTTTAGGCATAATCCCCTTTTGAAACAAAAGGCAAACATATATCCAAATAGGTTGCATGAGAAAATTGCTCACACAGTCTACATTCCCTTTCACCTACACTTTATGGTTCATGCTTCTCACATGGTTACATTTTGTGCTTTTATTTTCACAATGCTTCAGTGAATTTCAGATGGGTCTCAGGAAACAGTCACTTTGACAACCTCTCAGATAGTTTCTACCTGTGGACCGTCCTTTGAGAAACACTTTTGACTGTGCTGACTCCTTTACTTCTGGCTCTTTTTATTTCCTTGTGCTGGAAAATAGATATAAATGGAGCAAAAGTATTTTTTAAGCACGTTAATGTCTCCACGTCCACAAATGGTCTATTCAAGGTATCTAATTAATTCCAGAGCTACTGAAATAAATGTTTTTTATTTACTTTGGGTTCAGATCAGGTCTGCTCCTTACCACACAAGAGATAGTTTGTGAGAAGTAAGCTATTATCGATATGAAAGAAAGATGATAAATATAGATTGGTGTGTGTGTCCAAATGGAAAATAAATTTAAAGACTTTTCTTTGTGTGGAGTTGTATTTGGCGAGAGAAACCAATAATATTTACCACCAAATTATTGCTCATTGATTTTTAAAACAAGCTATTCCTATGGGACATTTTTAAAATGTTTCTTTTTCTGTATGTAATACCTTAGAACAAAGCAGGGTGATTTCCTCCACATACCGTATGTTGCTTAATCAGCCTTTGCTTGATTTTCTGGAGGTGGTTTTTAAATATTACAACTTTAGGAACAAGGGTTGTCTAAAGAACAAACAATACTTGTATTCCAATTACCATAATATAGAAAGATTATAGCACTACCCCCTGTTCTATATTCATTTAGACACAAGTGAAAATTTTAGATCAAGTTTCCAGTTTCACTTTATGTTAGGTGTTAATAAATAAAGTAGGGCAAGCTTCAAAAGAACAGTTCTTCAAGAGAAACTTTCAAAAGGTTAAATTAAGAACTGTTAGAAAGAAAACAGAACCAAAATTATGTCACTTGTGCTAAAGACCATAATACCAAACCGAGACTTAATACCTGGCTTAATTGTAGTTTCACCCTTCACCAAACATGTACCCATTAATCAACATGCCTGGAATTTCCCAGTCAATGCCAATGAGTTAATCTATCTCATGGGCCCTCTCTATTCCACCCATTCAACTAGCATGATGAAACCCTTGCCACTCCATTCCCCTAAAAGATGTCCTGGTCAGAAAATAATTATTTCCTTTCTTTTGCTAGTAACTCCCCTGCCATAGCCTTCTTTTTCTACAAAAACCTTCCATTTTGTACAACACCTGGGAGCACCTTCTAGTTGCTGGATGGGATGCTGCTGGATTCATGACTCTAAGTCAATTGGATCTTCAAATTTACTTGATGGAGTTTTGTCTTTAACTGAAGTAATAAAATAATATAATTTGTGACACTAGCCAACTTGCGTCAGTTTTCTTCAGATCCTAAAAATTTTGCTCTAAGATTAGTCATTATAAACTAAACTATTACAATAGAAAGCATCTTTCACTTAGTTCTCTTGTTATTATTCCTGCCTAATTCTGGGGCTGTAGTGCATATCCCTAAAGAAATATCTGTTATATACTAGGTCCCAGTATGTTCCTTTGGATTACATAGTAGAAAATGACAGTACATATATACCTCCATATAGTAAAAATTTCACCATTTTACAAAGTATTGGTTATTTCTAACACATGCCTTTTGTATTTTTGAGTAATACTGGGTATAAAAACTCTCAATGCCACTTTCATTCAGGTATTCTTATAAAAATTATAAAACAAAAATATTTCTCCATTTTGAAATGAGGCCTGGGTTCTGGTACAGGACAAGAAAGAAGACCCCCAAAATCTTAGGCCCACATTTATTCAGAGATAATCAATAGCTATTACTTTATATTAGTTCATTTTCAGGATGGGGAAAGAGGAGATACAATTAGAATAAAAACCTTGCCTAAATCCATAATGTGGGCAATTAGAGCATATTAAGAACTAAACAACACTGTGCTATGTTCTAGTCCTCAGCCTCCCTTGTCATGATTTCAAAGAACCACAATAGGTGTATTGCTCAAAATAATGCCAAATGTTGTCTCCGACTCCTGGAACACCTGGAACTGAGTGTGAAAGCTATGCTGAGGGGTCACCTGTGTTTACTCATTGAGGATACGCCCCCTGCTGCTCATAGAACAATGGTTAAGTGCCTGGAGTCACACAGACTTGGTTCAAACCCCAGCCAAAACTCCCTTGCTGTGTGACCTTGGACAGGATAGTTAACTTTTCTAAACCTCCAGCTTGTTCACATGTAAAAAGGAGCAAGGATTTGTGTAAATAACAATCATGTAAGTTATGGAACCAGAGATCTGGCACAGAATGAGCTTTGATAAAGGCCACTTTGCTATTCTCTACCATGACCCTAAGTAGGAATATTATCATTTTTTTTGGAATATTATCATTTTTAGTTCACAGAACAGGAAACTTAGGAATATCAGTTAAGGCACCCATCAACTTACTACAATCATGGAGCTAAAAAGTAGTAAACCTGGCCAAAACCAGATAAAGACACTACAGAAAAAGGAAAGTATAGGCCAATATCCTTGATGAACATAGATGCTAAAATCCTCAACAAAATATTAGCAAACTGGATCCAGCAATGCTTTAAAAAGACTATACACTGTGATCAAGTGTGATTTACTCCAGAGATGCAAGGTTGATACAATATCTGCAAATCAATAAACATGATATACCACATTAAAAAATGAAGAATAAAAATTGCATAATCACCTCAATAGATGAAGAAAAAGTATTTGATAAAATCCAGCATCTATTTATGATAAAAACTTTCAGCAAAGAGGGAATAAAAGGACTATTTCTCAAGAAAATAAAGGCCATGTATGCCAAACCCACTGCCAACATCACACTCAATCAACAAAAACTGTTTCCCTGAAGATCAGGAGCAAGGCACAGATGTCTGCTTTCACCTCTCTTATTCAGCAGTACTGAGAGTTCAAGCAACAGAAATCAGACAAGAAGAAAAAGTAAAAGGCATCCAAATTGGAAAAGAAGTAAAACTATCATTGTTTGCAGATGACATGATACTGTATATAAAGAACCCTAAAGATTCCACCAAAAAGCATGGTGGGACAGACATATATAAAGGAATTATACAACTCAACACCACATAAAATGAACAATTCAATTAAAAAATGTGTGAAGGACCTGAATAAACACTTCTCCACAGAGGATATACAGATGGCAATAGACATATGGAAAGAGACTCAGTGTCACTAATCTTCATAAAGATATAAATTAGAAGCACAATGAGATATTATCTTACACCTGTCAGAATGGCCATCATCAATAAATCAACAAACAACAAGTGTTTGCAAGGATGCGGAGAAATGGGGACACTCATACACTGCTGGTGGGAATGCAGACTGGTGCAGCCACTGTGGAAAACAATATGGAGTTTCCAAAAAATTTTTAAATGAAACTGTCTTATGACATACCAATTTCAATTCTGGGAATATAACTGAAGAAACTCAAAACACTTATTTGAAATAATACATGCACCTCTATGTTCATCGCAGCACTATTTATAATAGCCACGATTTGGAAGTAGCCCAAGTGCCCATGAGTAAATGAATGGATAAAAAAGCTGTTGTACATTTACACAATGGAATACTACTCAACTGTAATAAAGGAGATCTTACCTATTGTGACAGCATGGATGGACCTGGAGATTATGGTAAGTGAAATAAACCAGTCAGGGAAAGAAAAGTACCATATAATTTTACTCATATGTGGAATCTAATAAACAAACAAACAAAAAACAAATAAAAGAAACAGAGACAAACTCATAGATACAGAGAACAGACTGACAACTGTCAGAGGTGACGGGGGTTGCAATGTTGGGTGGAAAAGGTGAAGGGATTAAAGAAAAAAACTCCCAGAGAAACAAACTACGATATATCAATTACCAGAGGGAAGTGGTGTTTAAAGAGGCAGCAAAGAGTATTGGGGGATAAATGATAATGGAAGGACACCTGACTTGGAGTGATGAACACACAATGCAATATACAAGTGATATATTATAGAATTGTACACTTGAAACTGACCCTGGCTGGTTTGGCTCAGTGGATTGAGCGTCGGCCTGCGAGCTAAGTGTCGCTGGTTCGATCTTCCAGTCAGGGCACATCAGAGAAGGAAAACTCTGACTCCAAAAAACCTCCGCTGCCTTGCGGCGTACCTCTTCAGGGGAAAGGCTAAGGGAGTAAACCCCGACAGAAAATCCAGAGCCGGAGTCCCTAAGGCGGTTTGACGTTGTAGTCAACACCGGCAACTCCTGCGGCACACCTGAAGCCAAGCTGTATTGACTCTGTCTTTCCCCTTGGATCATTCAGCTGCGAAGAGAGGGGGGGGGTCTGCTGCATGGGCAACAGCTGGCCCTCCATATCACCCTGCCCAGGCTTTGTAGCTTCACTGGAGAGGACACTCCAACGTCATCGCAAGATGTCGACTCAACACGGGAGGAGACAGATACCGGTTATAAGCTCATCCGATTGGCAAAGGAAACGAGCGCCAGGGGTCTCCTCTGACGGTGGGAGAGGTCATCGCACCTCACTGGACAGCTACCGCCCACCTCAAGCTGGGCAGCCCCCAGCCAATTAGGTGCCGTCTCGCCATGGCTCGCCTGCCCCACTGGGTGCGTGGGGATCAGAGAGGCGTCTCTCGAAAAGTGGGCCACAAAACACTTGCACCAGGCAATTCCAAGCAAACAACAAGAAAGAAGCCTCCAGCTCTTCGCCTCGCTAGCTGGAACATCAGGACCATGTGTCCCGGACTTACTGCAGACCTTCCGTGGATCAATGATGCCAGGAAAACCGCCGTCATCGACAGGGAACTGGCACGACTAAACATCGACATTGCGGCTCTACAGGAGACCCGGTTGGCCGACAACGGAACTATCAGAGAAACCAACTACACCTTCTACTGGCAAGGGAAGTCTCCGGACCAACCAAGACAGCACGGTGTTGGGTTCGCTGTGAAGAACACGCTTGTTAACTCCATAGAGCCACCCACAGGAGGCACAGAGAGATTACTTACCCTCCGATTGTCAACAACTTTTGGCCCAGTCAGCATTCTTAGCGCGTATGCCCCAACCCTCTGCGCCACCACCGAAGACAAAGAACAGTTCTACCATGCACTGGATGAAGTGTTATCCAAGATCCCCAGAAGTAACGCTCTTTATCTCCTTGGAGACTTCAACGCAAGAGTAGGAGCCGACCACATGGCCTGGCCCACCTGCCTTGGAAACTTTGGGAGAGGAAAGATCAATGAGAATGGTCAGCAACTGCTTGAGCTTTCATGTCACCATGGCCTGTGCATGACAAACACATTCTTCAAGTGCAAAGAGATCCACCAGGTGTCATGGAGGCACCCCCGCTCCCGCCACTGGCACCAGCTTGACCTCGTCATCACCAGAAGAACGGATATTGGCAGCACCCTCCTCACCCGCAGCTACCACAGTGCAGACTGCGACACGGACCATGCCCTCGTGGTAAGCAAGGTGTGCATAACGTCGAAGAGGTTGCGCCACTCCAAGATGAAGGGTCGCCCACGCATCAACACCAGTTGTGCCAGCAACCCAGTTAAGACCCAGCAATTCATCAACAGGATGGAAGATGCACTCGGCGAGGGAATGGCGGCAGATGACATTATCGAATCCAATTGGCCACGTCTCTGCGACGCCATATACAACTCCGCCATTATTGCTTACGGAAAGAAAGAGCGGAAGAACGCTGACTGGTACGAGGCTCACTGGGAAGAAATGGAACCCGTGATCGAGGCTAAGAGGAAGGCCCTACTGGCTTACAAGGCCACGCCCACTCCCAGTACACTTCAAGCTCTACGGGCTGCCAGGAACAAAGTCCAGAAGACCGCCCGCCACTGTGCCAACACCTATTGGCTAAACCTGTGCAGAAGCATCCAGGAAGCCGCCGATATAGGCAACGCACGAGGAATGTATGAGGGTATCAAGAAGGCAACAGGCCCAATCCCCTCCAAGATCGCCCCCCTTAAGTCCAAGACAGGTGAGGTCATCACTGACCAGGAACAGCAAATGCGGCGGTGGACCGAGCACTACCTCGAGCTGTACGCAACGAGGAACACTGTAACAGACACTGCTCTTAACGCCATCCCAGACCTACCAGTCATGGAGGAGCTAGACACCCCACCTACTGCGGCAGAGCTCGGCAAAGCCATCGACCGCCTCGCTTGTGGGAAAGCACCAGGAAGCAACAGAATCCCTCCAGAAATCCTAAAGAGCGGGAAACCAGTCCTGCTACAGCCGCTCCACCATCTACTCTGTCTCTGCTGGAAGGAGGGTTACATCCCCCAGGATATGAGAGACGCCAACATTATCACCATGTACAAGAACAAAGGAGACCGCAGCGACTGCAACAACTACTGGGGCATCTCTCTCCTCAGCGTCGTTGGCAAAGTATTCGCCCGGGTCGCTCTTGCCCGCCTGCAGACCCTTGCTTCCCGCGTCTACCCAGAGTCCCAGTGTGGCTTCAGAGCTGGCCGATCAACAGTGGACATGATCTTCTCCCTACGCCAGCTGCAGGAGAAGTGTCACGAGCAGCATAAACCACTCTACCTCGCCTTTATTGACCTCACGAAGGCGTTTGATCTGGTCAGTCGAAGCGGACTCTTCAGCTTGCTACGGAAGATTGGCTGTCCACCACATCTGCTTGCTGTGGTCATGTCCTTTCACGACAACATGCACAGCACGGTGTCCTACAACGGCGCAACCTCTGAGGCCTTCCCAGTCAGCAGCGGAGTAAAGCAGGGCTGCGTCCTCGCGCCCACGCTGTTTGGAATCTTCTTCTCCATGCTCCTCCAATACGCCTTTAAGGACTGCAGCAAGGGTGTCTTCATTCACACCAGATCCGATGGCAAGCTCTACAACCTGGCCCGTCTACGAGCCAAGACCAAAGTCAAAGAGGTGCTCATCCATGAGATGCTCTTCGCCGACGACATAGCCTTGACATCACACTCCGAAGAGGGACTCCAGCAGCTAGTCACTTGCCTTTCCCACGCATGCAAGGAGTTCGGACTAGCCATCAGCCTGACGAAGACGAACGTTATGGCTCAAGGCACGGGGACTCCCCCATGCATCACCATCGACGGATACACCCTGGAGGTTGTCAACGATTTCACTTACCTCGGGTCCACCATCTCGAGCTCTCTGTCAGTCGACTTGGAGGTCAACCGGAGAATCGCCAGGGCAGCCACAGTTATGGCCAAACTGAACCGGCGAGCGTGGAACAATTCCAGCCTCACTGAGAAAACCAGACTGCGCATCTACCAAGCCTGCGTACTCAGCACTCTCCTGTATGGCAGTGAGACGTGGACCACCTACACAAGGCACGAAAGGAAACTCAACAGCTTCCACATGAGGTGCCTGCGACGCGTCCTGCATGTCGCCTGGCAGGATAAGGTCCCCAACACCGAGGTGCTGAAGCGAGCCAACATGAGCAGTTTGCATGCAGTTCTTAGTGAGAGACACCTCAGGTGGCTCGACCATGTCAAAAGAATGGATGCAGGCCGTATTCCCAAAGACCTCCTCTACAGCGAGCTAGCAGAAGGCCAGAGGATGACAGGGCGCCCAAAACTGCGGTTCAAAGACATCTGCAAAAAGGACATGACACAATGCTCCATCAATCTCAACACATGGGAAGTTCAAGCAGATGACCGCCTAGCCTGGAGGCTCGCGGTCAGGCAAGGTACGTCACGCGCAGAGGCTGCGCGCAACGAGGAGGCGGTCCAGAAAAGATCGAGGCGGAAGCAGTGTCAACAGCAGCAACAACAGCCATCTGCCTTCACCTGTAACAAGTGCGGCAGGGATTGTCACTCCCTAGTCGGACTGCACAGCCATTCTCGGCGGTGCAGATAGACTCTCAAGAAGCTACGCCATCGTCTCTCGAGATGGACGGCTGCTGACGACGACACTTGAAACCTATAAAATTTTGTTAACCAATGTCACCCCAATAAATCCAATAAAAATTTAAAAAGAAGGAAGGAAGGAGGGTAGGAAGGAAGGAAGGAAGGAAGGAAGGAAGGAAGGAAGGAAGGAAGGAAGGAAGGAAAAGAGAAAGAGAATGAGAGAGAAAAGAAAAGAAAAGAAAAAAGAAAGAAACCTTCCCCCAAAACAAACCAAAAACAAAGTGGTACCTCTGGGATTAAAACCTATACTGTTTGACTCCAGATAAACAGAATGCTGAATACTTAACCATTGTGTTAAACTGTCACTAAGCCACTGCATTCAGACTCCTCTGTCCCTCATTCAGGAAATTCATCTTTCTCTGGGCCTTTAAGATGGCATGAAACATAAACATGCCAGTGGTCATCTCTAGCTAAATGGGATGTTTGCAGGAATGGCACTGGTTTTTAGTTATTGCTGAGCCAATGCAAGATCGACTCCATTGTCTTCTGTCTGGCTTTTTGAGGTTCTGGAAAACAGATTTATATTAGAAATAATAATCCCTATCCACTCCATCTCCTGAGCTCTTCCTCTATTTATTTTTACTTCAAACACAATCCAGGGAAGATGATACTTCCCAGAATACAGCAATCACCACCAGCCTCCTTTGTTCTTCTTCCTGCCTTGAACACTTTCTGAGAATGAAGTCTCTCAACTGGTTTAGAAGGAAAAGCTTAGAAAGTAAACAGTGGCACTCTGGCCACCTCCCAAAGCAGTGTCAGTGCAAAGTAAAATAACAGGGCACTGAGTCTGGAATTCTGCCTTGGAGGAAAGATAGGGGAAGAAGTTTTCTGACCCTCCTGCAGTTGAATAAGACTTGCTCCGTGAGACAGAAAACACGATAGCCACACATTATTGCCGTTCAATGTGGTCCATGGCTGTTCACAGGCCATTGGACAATGCTGGGAAGAATGTTGAGGGGGCTCCTGGGCACTAAACATACAACTGTCTTGTCTCTAAGTAAGGACAGGTAACTGAATGAACACTGATAGTCCTGTGTGATGAGTACGGTAATAAAGATAATAAATAATACGTGGCACTAGAGAGCCACAGAAGAGAGGTAGGTAACTCCACTGCTTAGTATTTTCTAAGAGAAAAAATCAAGTCACTGGATGGTGGCTGGTTGGTATATTGCGGGCATTTATGCAAGATCTAAGCTAGGTTCATAGACATGAATGTGACCCCAAGAAGGAAACCAAAGAAAGACCTTCATCAATTTATGTAGAAGGAAGATGGAAAAGTAAAATTTAACCAAAAGTACAAAGAAATGTGAGCAGTAATAAATATGGCTCTCATTCTGGTTCTCTCACTACTTGGTGTATATGGCAAATTAAATCCCATCTTGGGACTTCATTCCTCAGGCATAAAGCAAAGTGGGTAGACAAGATGGACTATGAAGATCATTCTAGCTCCAGTGTTTTCTGGGTGTGTGTTGTAATGGCACAAAGGAATAACAAAAGGCAGTTCCAGTAAAATAGTCACAGTCAAAAGTAAACAAGAGGTCCCAAACAATGACAGGTCCCCAAAGGAAGCACTAATGAGGATGTTATAGATGTTGGAGGTTCAGAAATAATAGATGTTGATTATATATAAATGTCATACCAAAAATAAATAAAATTAATTTTTCCTGAGTTAAAAAATGCTTAATTCCATAAGGGAAAGAATGAATTTTGCAAATAAAATGGAACTAAAAAGAATAAAATAAACAGAAATAGTTCTCAGCAACCACATGTTTACAAGTCAACTGTTTATAAAAGCTTAGATTTTAAATTAATTATTTCATTAATCTGGCTGGTCTTTTGAAAAGTTACATCAAATAGTTTGAAAATGGATCCAGATGTAGTGACTTTATTGACATTATTGGGAATGTATGAACAAATGGAGGACAGATCATTTCACTAAAAATAACTAAAAGCTGATTTAAGTTTGAAATATCTGGAACAATTTTAGTATTCAATGTGTGATAAATAAATTAAAAAGGCAATTAGTCTGCTTGTAATAGTGGAGGAATACATTGGCATTACACCTAATTATTGAAGGTTAGGTGATTTTTTTTTATGTGATAACATCCTTTCAGGGTTAATTGACTACTTCTTTCTTCTAAAATAGAGTGGGAATGTGTCAAATTGTCATGAGTGGAAACTCTCATAAGTAAGTTACAATAGGTCTTTGTTTACAGAGACAAAAAGATTATGAGACTTCACAGTAATTGGAGAGAGTATTTATTTAATTATAGATATTTTCACTATAATTTTAGAGGAAATACCACACAATTACATAAACACTAAATATAATATTTTTTAATTTGCATAGTATGTGGTTAGCTCTATACTCTAAAATAAACCAAGGCCATAATTATATATACTTTTGAAGTTAATACCTTATCTTTTCACCAAATACAACTGTCTATTATTTTATTTGTAAATATGTTAGCATATCAACACTTTTGAGCCACTAATACATGGGGATTTCTTGAGAATAATTATTTATATTTCCTTAACCTTTTTGAAGACATCTATATAATTTTGCTTAGTAAATATTTTTGAAGAACATAATTGGCAACATTTTTTAAAATTTCATGTTTTAAAATTGTATTTAAAGTTCTATATGGAATCCACTGCTTACTGCTAAGAATCTATAAGGCTTTATGTCAAGATTTTTCCTTTCCACTTTGAAGCCTAATTGATACATTTATGCCATTTCACAATTTTATGCACACTGGAATGGTTTTTGGTTCAGTGTCCATTGCTAATATCACTTTACACTATTTTTCTATAATATAATTTTTATGTGAATCTTCTACAACATACAGTGGATCTTTGGAAGAAGGAGGACTATTTTTTAACCTAAATAAAAGAGTGTTTTGGGATTACAGTGCATTTAATTCTTAAAAACTAAATTCTCTTAATAAATTTTCATTGATTTATCTACTCTGATCAAAACATAGGAATTTATACATGAGCTGAAATGAAGTAAATCTCGACCTCATTCCCCTCTCCAGGTAATGACATATTCCTTTGTTCACTTTGTAAAACTCCTTGAAATAATTGTCTCTATTTGCTACCTCCAGAAGAATTCTGAACATACTCTTAGTCAGATTTTTTTTCCTTTAGAACCCAGCCATTGTTTTTCTGTCACTAAGGATCTCACTAAGGATATCTTTTTTTGATGTATACCTTTTTGGTCCTCATCTTTATCATCCTTCACCTATTAGCAGCAATAGACACAGCTGCTCACTCCTACTTGAAACCCTTGCTTTATTTTGGCTTCCAAAAGACCACACTCACCTGGTTTCCCTCCTAACTTTCTCTCCTCTCCTTAGTATCCTATCACCTGACCTCCCTTGGGTCAATTGTAATTGTTGTCCATGCTCACTTCTTTGGTGATCTCATCTAATCACGTAACTTTAAAGAGGGTCTTCAGATTGATAACTCCAACCTATGACATGACTTCTCCTTCATCATCCAACTGTCCACTTAATAGGATTGCCAGGTTTATCAAATAAAAATATAGGACATCTAGCAAAATTAGAGTTTCAGACCAAAAGAAATAATTTATAGAATAAGTATGTACCATGATATTTGTTTTATATTTATCTAAACACAGTTTTTGCATTTTTCTGAAATTTTAATTTAACCGAGTGTCCTGTATTTTATCTGACACCCTAATACCCAATATCTCCATAGTTTCACTTTGGTGTCAAGAAGCATCTCAAATATAAAATCCCTGAAACAAAGCTCCTGACCTTCTCTCCCACCCAATTCATCATGAAGCAGTCCTCATCTCAGAGAACGGCAGCCTCGTTCTTCTAACTCTTCAAACCTAAATCATTGCAGCCATCTTGACTATGTCTTTTCCTCACATCACAGCTAATGGAACATCATATTCTGTTGGGTCTAACCTCATATACTGCACATTCAGAATCTGACCTTTTCTCATGGCCTCAATGTCACTCCTATCTCTTGCCTCCTACTAGAAGGTCTCCCTGCTTCTGCCTCTATCCCTCTTCAGTCTGTTCTCAAAAAGCCACCAGAATACAGAAATGGATGGATAAGATTGGTGTCTATATAAAGCAGGCAATTGTTTCAAAAGGTAACACCAACCTTGGATGAAAAACCTTTAGATAAAGAAATACAGACTTGAATCTTGCCCAGATAGTTTTTAATAACTTTTTAAACAAGTAAAACTACTGCCCGCTAAAGGTTTTCTTCCAAGGTTGATAGGAAGATGTAGTACTTTAATGTCACCCACATTTGCACCCCTGAAGCTGTGTCACGCTGTGGGGGGAAATGCTGAAACACCCTGGCAGCAGAGCCAAAGACTGAACCCTGAAGAAGGTTTGAGAAATTTAAAAGATCAATAATTCAAATAGCTATCACGTGAATTTTTTCCTCCTGTTTTCTAAAAAATAAACATAGATGACATTTATTGACATTTTACTGTGTACCGGTCCCTATTCTATGGCTTTTACACAAGTCTGTACAACTCTATAACATTTAGCATGAAGAACAGAAAGGTTAAGTGACTTGTGTGGGTCGAGCAGTATAGCTTTGGAGTCCAGCACACTACATGTAACTCAAGCAAATCTGAAGCTACTTCACTTTAGTTATAAGGAATCTTCTGGAAGCTAGAGATATAATGAATGTGTCCATGTTTTAGTTATTGGAAGTTTTTTTGTTTTTTTAAAGCCAGAGTCACAGCATGGCTTCTTCCTTTTATCCTTAGTTATAGAAATTCTGTTCAGCTAGCCTTTGGGTGGTTCTCAAGAGTGGTTTTTCTAGAATTTAGTTGTAATTTTGATATGGTCATGAAAAAGGCAAGCTCAGTGTTTATCTGCTCCGCTATCATGACTTTGACTGGAAATCTGGAGTTCTTATTTCCCTTAAAAATTCCCTTTGCAATAGTTTACTTCTGACTTGATATCATCAGGAAACAGATGTCATTAACCCTGTAAATATAAATTGGATGTTGAAATTCACATACCAATACACACACACATCTATTCTCAGAGTTTAAAAGGGCTGTTATGTTGATATCTACAGTCCCAACCTGCAGAGATATGCTTGGGAGATTAGAACTTGGTAATTAGCTTTTCTGTGACTCCTTGAAATTATGTTGGTTAAACAATGCAACTGTATTCTGAAATCCCACAGTTATTACTGATGAGTTAAATACCTTGACTTAGTATTATTAAGGGGGTCTCTCACGTGGTGCTTAAGAGGATTATGCAGCTGCCCAGTATCTCTTTTGGAATCCCACAGAACCAAGAGGGTTGGCAGGAACCCATGATGGACTCCATTCAGAGGAGCGCTACATTCCTCACATCTTTTACTGGCCACACAGGGGGAGATTTTTCCAACCTGAACAAAGACATTAAGAAAAAGTTTTAATCAGCAATGATGAGTCATCAATTCTGGATTAATCCTGACTGTGCTCATCCTCTGGCACAAGGAAATTTCATCTTTACTTAGGGTCCTTGGATTTCTCAATAAGAGTAGCTCGCAGAGTTATTTATGGATCATGTCATATGTGACAATAGAACACAGTGGTTGTGGTCCTGTGGGCTTTTGGCCTCACTCTCAGACAAGCTTTGTTTATTTTTAATGAAAGAAACTGAACTAAATAAGGCTAGTTCCTTTGGACTTAATTTCACCCGAGAGGGCTAAGAGAGAAAATATTGTATATTTGATGTCAAAATATCATGTTGATTCACTTAGAAGACATAAGTAGCCAAATTAATTTTTTGTGCTTTATAATAGCAAAACAAGTAATTAGTAGACTGGTTTTTGTTCATTTCAATTGATTGAGCAATATACCTCTGTGGAGAAAGCAGAGGACAGTTATTACATTGACTAGGCTTAATTAATTATACTTGACTTTTTGACTAAACTGAAGACATGCTCTATTTTTTTCTCCTTAAAGTAACACCAGTAGTTAATAAATGAAATCGTCAATAATTAGGAATTGATTCTCTGCACATTTTGTTTCTAGTAAAAAGTTCTGGCACTACCAATGAGGAGACTGAAAAATCCAAATGATACTAAACAAATCAATATATTTACAAAGACATCCTTGTCACATCATAATGCTGCCCTTTGGCCTATTGCACTGGTCACCGGCTCCCATTAAGACTTGCTTGTGTGTAGAGAGAAATGTTTGCTGCCCTAACCACACCTACTTAAAGAACACCCAAGGCAAAGTGCTTGCAAAAGTTATTTGCAGTATTCATTGAATGTCTCCTGTAGCAAAATGAACCCCGTTCTAGCCAATGTTTCACTCAATTCAGAGTTTATACTGATAGAAATTGTGTAAAAGCCTATACTAAGTAGTAGCAAAATGTCTTATGTGTAATAAGAGTACATTCTAACATAAGAATTTCTTTTAAAAAGTATGACTGTATTAAGATATGCCTACAAATGTTTTAATACTTCTTCCTTCGAGCAGAGGGACTCAAATCCCCTTCTCTTCAGACTTGGCTCTAAATATTGACTTGCTTCTAACAAATAGAATATTGCAAAAGTGATAGCCTGGAACTTTGAAGAATGGGATGTAACAGGCAGGCACTGTGATTTCCTTTCCAGGATTATCCACTCTGGAGGAAATTGAACCTAGCCTGAGATATACCAACTGAAATCAAGACATTAAGGAATGTCATAATGTTTTAAAGGTTTATATATTTTTTATTAATGTCATTATATGATGCCAGAGGAACAAAACCTAAATTGACTGGTTATTGGATCAGACTAAGTCTGTCTTCTTATCAACCTGTCTCTCCTTTGTTATCTCAGAATAACTTCCCCCCAAAATATCTATTCTGCATCTTATTGAAGTAGAGCCAACCTAACAAAGGAAGAGATAGCCAATCTACAGATACAGAGTTTAAAACACTGGTGATAAAGATGCTCACAGGTTTGACAGATATGCTGAAGTATGGCAGATGCACAAGGGAAGAAGTGAAGGCTATGCTAAATGAAACTAAGGAAAATTCACATAAAACCAATCGGGAAGGGAAAGACACTGGGGTTCAAATAAATGATTTGGAACATAAGGAAGAAAAAAGCAGTCAACCAGTACAGAATGCAGAAACAAAAATTGAAAAAAATGAGGAGAGGCATAGGTACCACTGCGACAACTTTAAACATACCAACATCCAAATCATAGGGGTGCCAGAAGGAGAAGAGGAAGGGCAAGAAATTGAAAGCTTATGTGAAAAAATAATGAAGGAAAACTTCCCAACTTTGGGGAAGAAAATAAACATACAAGTCCAAGAAGCACGGAGAGTCTCAAACAAGCTAGACCCAAAGACACATCATAATTAAAATGCCAAAGACTCAAGATAAAAAGAGAATCTCAAAAGCAACAAGAGAAAAGCAGAGTTACCTACAAAGGGGTGCCTATAAGACTCTCAGCTGATTTCTCAAAAGAAACTTGGCAGGCAAGAAGGGATTGGCAAGAAGTATTCAAAGTGATGAAAAGCAAGGACCCACAACCAAGATTACTCTATCCAGAAAAGTTATTATTTAGAATGGAAGGGCAGATGAAGTGCTTCCCAGATGGGGTGAAGCTAAAGGAGTTCCTCATCACCAAGCCATTATTATATGAAATGTCTAAGGAACTTACTTAAGAAAAAGAAGATCAAAATTATCGACATTAAAATGACAACAAAGTCACAACTATCATCAACAACTGAATCTAAAAAAATACAAACAAAATCCAACAAGCAAACCAGAATAGGAACAGAATCATAGGTACAGGGATCATTTGGAGGGTTATCAGCTGGGAGGGGTGAGGAGAAGAAATGGGGAAATGGTGCAGGGATTAAGAAGTATAATTGATTGGTACAAAATAGACAGAGGGACGTTAGAATAATATAGGAAAGGGAGAAGCCAAAGAACTTATATGCACAACCCATGGACATGAACTAAGGTGGGGTGGGATTGCTGGAGGGGAGGTGGGTACTGGGCAGAGGGGAGCAAAGGGGAAAAAAGGGGACTACTGTAACAACATAATAAAATATACTTAAAATTAAAAAAGAAAAAAAAAGAAAATCCGCTCAGCACTTAGTTACAATTGGCAACTCATATATTGAAAGGAATGGTTGTTCCTTTTATTACTATTATAACTTAATACTTATTCTTGTCAATTTTCCCTACTAAATGTAAGAGATAAAAGTGTGAGTTACTACTTTTCTATAGTATATCTGAAGACAGACAAGGAGAATTGTCCAGTGAATTATTCTGAAATTTCAGGTTGCCTGCCAATGAGCCTTTTGAAATTGGAGCTTTGTGTCTCTTAGATCAGAAGGAGGGAATAATACTTTCTCAGTGGAACGGGCTTCTCTGAACTCAAGCACTGAAGTTACCTTTCCATGGAATAGGCAGGAAAAAACCTCCTTCCACAATTAGCCTGAAGTCTCTTCTTGTGAGATTATCCAACATGAATTAACACCTGGTGTTATCAGACAACTGCCTCTACTCAGGCCTTTCAGTTACAGAGTCCTGAGTGGTGACTAATAGATATGCCCAAGTCTGTTGTAACTATAAAAGATGTGACAAAGAACCAGGCTTCATGCTATGGAGTACAACCTTAGAATGTGCTCAGAAGTATTTTGAATGCTTCTGTAAGGCAATAAGAGAAGGGAATTGTGCTCTTCCTACAATGATTCTGGGTTTTTATATTTTCCCAGTATATATTTTTATATTTTTCATACTGTATGATGCTGTAATATTTGCCATCACATATCTTGTCTATACTGAACAAAAATGATAAAAAATCCTTGCCTTTGGAGTGTATGTTTCATTGAAAAAAAAAAAGAAAATAAGTAAAAATATCTCATATATATGGAAAATATATATATACACATATGTAAAATATATATGTGTATATAAAAATTGTTTATTAGATGAAGATAAGTGAAAGAAAATTGAGAAGATAGTAGGCGGGCTGGAGATATATATACAATGTCTTACAAATTGATAATTTACTAAAAGGTATATATACCTATGCTCAATATATGCTATAGAAGACATACATAGCGATGTTTGTTACAATAATTTTGAAAGTAGAAAAAGAAAGGAAAGGTCTAAATGTCCATCTGGTCACCTGGTAGTGATCTTAGGACACTGTCCTCACTTATGAGTGCTGGATGGAAGAGAAGTTGTTTGGCACCCAGGAGACTTGGTGGAAGATCATTGAGATAGGTTAGACAAAAATAATAATGACAGGTAATATTTTTGGTGCTTACCTTATGTTCAAGGATTTAACGTAAGTCATTTAATCTTCACAAATTGATGTAATAGATATTACTATTATCTGTTTTATAGATAAGAAAACAGAGAAAAGCAGAGGTTGAGGGACTTCATGAGATCATACCTTAGTAGCAAAGATAGGCCTCAAACAAGGCAGCCTGACTTCAGAATCACTGTTTTAACTCTGATTCAATTTACTCCATTCCATATGTTCTCAACAACCATAAGAACAAAGAAAGCATGAAGAATTTCCACTGGAGAATTTTTCTGGGAAAAATGTAATTTTTTTATACCTAGTTGCCATCACTTATGGTCTGTGATTCCCGAGAAAAGCTGTTGCATGAAGAATAATTTATATTAAATGAATTTTAAAAACATTTGGAAGGTAGTGTTTTTCTGCCCCTTATTCAGCTGACAAAATGAAGGTCCATCATCATCAATACCTGCTTAGAGAGATTTGTCTGCTCTCTTAATTAAGTTTAGAAACATTTGGAAGAAAGTATGAGTTTTATAAGTATCATAAAAATGTAATTGTCTCCCATCTGCTCTAGTGAGAGAAATTTCATTAAGTGCTAAATTCTGAAGGCTAAAACTGTAACAGTGAAATTTTTCTTTTCGCATTTTCTTGGTATATATTTTCATGTTAGTGTTTTAGCCCTTGATTTACTGCCAAGTTTCTTTTTAGTTATCCCATTATCATTTGTAGTGTGCATCATAAATCTAACATTTTAATGAGATGCCAATGGCTTCATATCAGGCAATAAGTGTTTCAAATAATAATGAGTCTGGATTTTTTAAAAATTGCAACCATCTTTTTCCCTTCAATTTTGGGATCAAGTGTGTGTTATCTAGTAAGGTTATTAGCTCCAAGACTCATAAAACTGCTATCCTTATACCAAAAATATCAGAAACCATTTTGTACATTCCTATAGCAAGACCATTGTTTATTTGTTTTTTAAGTATATTTTCTTGATTATATTGTTACAGTAGTTCCAATTCTTCCCCCTTTGCTCCCCTCTGCCCAGTACCCCCGCTTCCCTCCAGCAATTCCACCCCCCTTAGTTCATGTCCATGGGTCGTACATGTAAGTTCTTTGGCTTCACCCTTTCCTATATTATTCTTAACTTCCCCTTGTCTATCTTGTACCAACAGATTATGCTTCTTAGTCCCTGCACCATTTCCCCATTTCTCCCCCTCGCCCCTCCCTGCTGACAACCCTCCAAATGGTCCCCATACCTATGATTCTGTTCCTATTCTGGTTTGCTTAGTTGGATTTTGTTTTTATTTTTTAGATTCAGTTGTCGATAGTTGTGAGTTTGTTGCCATTTTAGTGTTCATAGTTTTGATCTTTTTCTTAAGGAAGTCCCTTTGACATTTCATATAATAATGGCTTAGTGATGAGGAACTCCTTTAGCTTAACCTCGTCTGGGAAGCACTTCATCTGCCCTTCCATTCCAAATGATAGCTTTGCTGGATAGAGTAATCTTTGTTGTAGGTCCTTACTTTGCATCACATTGAATACTGCTTGCCAGTCCCTTCCTGCAAAGTGTCCTCTGAGAAATCAGCTGATAGTCCTATAGGCACCCCCCTGTAGGCAACTCTCTGCCTCTTTTGATGCCCCCAGGACTCTCTCTTTATCTTTCACCTTTGGCATCTCAATCATGATTCGTCCTGGTGTGGTCCCCTGTGGATCCAGCTCGCCCGGGACCCTCTGTGCTTCCCAGACCTGTATGTCCATCTCCTTTACAAAATTTGGGAAGTTTTCCTCATTTTTTTTCAGTTCTTGTTTCCTCATTCTGCACTGGTTGACTGTTTTTTTCTTCCTTATGTTCCAAATCATTGATTTGAACTCCAGTTTCCTTCCCTTCACCATCGGTTTTGTGTGGATTTTTCTTTGTTTCACTTAGCGTAGCCTTCACTTCTTCTCTTATGAGTCTGCCATACTCAAGCATATCTGTAAAGCCTGTGAGCATCTTTATCACCAGTGTTTTGAATTCTGCATCTGTTAGGATGTCTATCTCCTCATCTGTTAGATTGGCTATCGCCTCGTCGCTCAATTCTCCCACTGGAACCTTGATCCGTTCCCCCTTTTGGGCCATACTTCTCTGTCTCCTCATTCTGACAGGTTCCTGTGTTTGCCCTTGCATCCCAGGTAGAGCTCTCACTCCTGTTACATTGTAAGGGGTGGAGCCTTGGGGATTCGTCAGTGCAGGGTGACCTGTTTCACCACGTTGTGGTGCTTTATATTTGGGAGGGGTCCGAGAGGGAACAATGCCACTTGCCCAGCACTCCCCCCTTTTCCAAGCACCTCTCCCACTTCTGCCCTGGACTGGCACTCCTCTGGCTGCTGCCCTGGCCATTGTTCCCAGAGTGGGTGGGTCTGCAGATGTTCCAGGACCATGGGGGCCCTTTAAACAAGTGGACTCTGCTGAGACCGGGAGCTTCTTCCTCCACCTCAACCCCCACTGGTCTGCACAGTCAGAAGCAATGAGGCTTGATTTTCCCCAGAGCTGGTACCCTGGGCTTCAAGGTCCAGTGAGGAGCTGGGAACTCTCCCCAGGTGTCCCTCCTGACTTTTTAAAACATGTGACTGTGCTTTCTGCTGGGCTGCTGCTGCCACCACACTGTGGACTCTTCGCCCTGGCTCCACCGCTCCTACCTATCTGGATTAGTATTTCTTCTTTATATCTTTGTTTGTTGGACTTCCATGCAGTTTGATTTTCTGGAACTTCTGGTTGTTTCTAGTTTTAAGGTAGTTGTATTCCTCCTTAGTTCTGGAGGGAGATGCAGCATGTCTGTCTACACCTCCCTCTTGCCCAGAAGTCGCAAGACCATTGTTAATTTTGAACATAATGAGCCTTCTCTTAGTTTCTCCTCTAGTAAATTCATCTTTAGATAGAGCTTATTTCATTGTTTAGGTAGATTATTGGATTCCTTGGTCTAAGTAAATCCACTTTGGAATAATAAAAAACCTTATTGAGTCATTAAAGACTGAAATATGATATATTATATTTGTTTTTACAATTTTACCTCATGTGCTTTATGTTGCATTGAAATTTTTAAAACTTCATAAACCTCCTTGCCTTTAAATAACTATACTATTTGATTATAAAATAGTTTTACTTCTTCCCAGAATGTCTCAAAAATTAAAATCCTGTGACATTTTTCTATTTGAAAGCATTTTATATCTTCATCAAAAACCATCCACTTATTTAAAGGCAAAGTCTGGTCACTACAACCAGGTGTAGGATCATTTCTATACGCTTTCTCAGACTTCTGGGTTCTGAGTCATCCAGAAAAGCCCTAAACTACCTTGCATTAGAGAACTCTCACAGAGACCCCCCCCTTTTTTTCTGTAGCATGTGTCATTCTAATTTCTATCACCACCACAGAAGAGTTCAGTTATCTAACTTTCCCTCTGGCCTCTGAAAGTAAGCCTCCAGCGTTAAAACAGAAGCTTGATGACAATAAGCCACTCTGGGTTACATTTACCCCTGCCCCATGGCCCAGGATTCCCCCCAGAGTCTAGCCAGATAAGCTTAAATGCCCTTTTATTTCTAAAGCCAAACTTACTCAAATAGATTACATGGCTTTACAGCTGTGCTCCCAAGCACTAATTCTTTCTGAGACTGAAGATATTCAATAGTATTATTTAAAGCCTGCTTGGCTTAAGTTAATTTCTGATTCTCTTCTATGTGTTTCTTGGCCTTGGGCTTTAATTAATCTATGCTAAGAATGTTAAACCCATCTTTGCCATCCTACCTTATTTTAATAAGCTTAAAAATGCTAACACAGCTACTCCAGTCCATAGCATTATGTCTGTGTCCATATATTTGGTGTGTAAAAAAGAAGGGAAAGGGCTACATAAAGACAGAGCATGGTTTTGAACTTCATGAAGGAAATTACTAAAATGTAACATTGGAAAGATTTATAAAATTTTTGGTTCAGAGATCTTGGGCCAATATTTTGCAAAGTGAGTTAGCAGAAAGGTCTAGGCATCTTTCATTCACCAAGTTGGAAATATCAGCACCCCCACAGATGCTTGTAGTTTGGAGAGAATCCCGCAGGACTAGGAAAAAATATAAAGTCACACCATATAATAAGATCCCTTTTACCTTTTCAATTTCACTTTTTAAGGACTTTGATCCTAACTACCACCATTTAAATATGCAGCTCTTAGGACTCATAAACATCCAAATGAAAGTTGCTTCTATAATAATATCTAGCATGTACATGATTACAGAGTGATGTCTCATGCACTGTCTTGTTTGATAGAGTAGAAAATATATTATCACCCTCATTGTAGAGATGAGCAGCCTTAAAATCAAACTATTTACATAATAAATTATCGGTCACAGATCTGAAAGCCAAACTCAGATCCTCTGATTTTTGGGCTCTGAACTCATTATGCTCTTTCTCAGTTGACATGTTACACCTGATTGTCTCAAATATCTGTTCATCTCTATTGTTTATATCTATTTTTTATGGAAGAATTTTATGTACATACAAAATGGATCCTCCATAAATGATAATTTTGAATTCAATCAGACGATCATTTTTATTAATTAACTGATGCATAAAAAAAAGTGTAAGATATTTTGAAAGATTAAAACCAAAATAAATGAATTCAACATTGAAAGGAATCTAGTGAGTGATAAGATTTACACAAATGGCTAAAATACACATTAACATGATATAACTATAATATAACTCATGTTGGACACTTAGTAAACTTATAGAATCCTATAGGCCTCCCCTGAATATTCTGACTCAGTATTGGTATGTTATTAAGTATTCTGTAAGGATTCAAGGTAATTCTTATTATGGAAAACACTGAATTACAGAGTGGTAATAACAAGGGTAATAACGTCCTATGGCACCTCAAAGACTCTAGAGCTTACCTCCACTTGTGGAAATCGACAAAGACTACATGGAGGAAGTGACATTTAGGTCTCTGAAGCTAGATAAGATTTCAATAGCAGAGGAAACTCAAAGTCAGAGACAAGAAGTCATGAATACAAACAGTAAAGTTCAGAATGGAGTTTTTTTCAGCATAATTGATGCCTGCAACATAAGTGAGGATGGATAAAGCCATATTGGGAGGGGTCTTTTTAGTAGTTATGCTAGAAAATTTTGAGTTAATTCAGTGTGTAATGAGAAAACAAGTTTGTTTGTTTTAGAAGATGAATCAATTTATTATCTGAAGTTCTCCATATTATTTTTTACTGTCCTCAAAGTGAGCTAAAAGTGAATACTTATTTTCATCACTGAAAACCAAAAGTAATGATTTTCTTAAAAAAGAAGAAAGCACAGTTTATGTACTTTGCTGTGTAAATGAACAGATCATTCATATAAATGCAAGGTTATGTGTGCAAATATAATAGGTAATTATTATACTTTATATATATTCATAGATATTTATAAATCTTCCCTGGTGGATGGAAGCTAAATTTACCACACTCATCTTTGTACACCACTTTTCTTATTATATAGCAAGTTTTCAAGTAATGTCATTTTGTTCAATGTTGTTTCATTCAACATTGTTTCTTTATAACATTGATGAGATACCATAGAAACTTAGCTTATGGTAAAATTGGTTTCCTTATGTGTCATTTTGCTTAAAGTCCAGAAACAATCAAGTGTTGAGAGCTTACTGTACATTTATTTTATTTATTTTTCACATCTGAGTGCAATTGTTTCTTTAGCATCCAGCTGAAAAGTCTTATCCAAGTACCTTATTAAATAAATTATTTTGGAGTCCAGGTTTATTTTCCCCATATGATTGGGTCTAAAGAAATCCAATGATGCAAAAAGAAATCCTAACATACAAAAAAGTTATTCAAATATTTACTGATTGTCTATTCTACACTAAGTACCAAGGTTAACAAGGTACAGTCAGTCCTACCAATTAGGAGCTGGCATTTCAGCAGAGGGAACAGAAGTAGTAATAAATGACTTGCTACAGGGCTGTGACAGATGGAAGGGATGATGAGGAGGTAAAGGGTATGCTCAGTTTTGTATGATGTGGGAGTTTGGGGATGAAAATAAATGAGTAAAAAGAGCATATGAGAGATTTTAAAAAGCTTCCTGGATCATTCTTTAAAGATTATGTGTTCTCAGGTAGGAAAAAATAAATCAGACTATTCAGCATAAGTGATGGAATAAGATATTGACATTTCATAAGACAGTGGTAGTTTAGTCTGTTCACATTTTCAGGATGATTAAACCTGTTTACTGAGCTTATCTAGCTTTCTTGACATTACTCAGTTATTTTAGTTTGTAGAACTTAGTTGATGGTACTCAATGCTCTTAGCCTCAGTCTATGGTGACTCTTAACAACTTCAATTTGGCCAGTAGCAATGGGGAAAGAGAATATTATTTGAATTCAAGCAATAGGCATTGACCTCATCCACCAAAAAATGTGTGGAATCCCCACCAAGTATCAGTTACTATCTGGTGCTGAGAGTATAGAAATGAAGGAGATACCTTAAGTCCCTGACCTCTTGCAGTTTACATTCTGGTAGAAATAAAGAAGACAATACTTATAGACCAACTCATGAAGGCTGTGAGAAAGAATGGAATAGGTCTAAAACTTATGGGTCCAACACACTGAGAAAACACTCATTCATCTCCCAAACACTATTGAGTCCCTACTATGAGACATCCATAGTGACATGCACAGGACTGACTGTTGAAGATACAAAGAGACATAAAATACAGTCTCCCCCTTTTAGAAACTCAGACTAGCTATTCTGGGCAGAGAGCTTAGGTGAATCATTAAGCATTAGTGAACACATAACCCTTGTCTACTTACCCAGGGACATTCAAACAGATTTGCCTTATTACATAAATCATGACCTGTAGCTACTCAGGAAAAGATTCGATCTTTTTAAAATACTCACAATGATCCCCCAAAGTGAATTATGCATTTAAAAGCATTTAAATGCACTTATATTTTAAGTCATATCTTTCTGAAATAATCTTTAAATGCAGTGAGATATATCAAGTTATTTTTGCTTAGTGAGTTTATAGACAAAACAGATGCTTTATTATATATAATGACAAAAATACAAGTAAGTCATCAAAAATTTTAATCTTTCATATCCCAATTACACAGCAAAGAAAGACTGGAACATTAACATTTGTAATATATATGCATCAATAATAGTAATAGGCTATAAAATTCCACAAAGGGCTCCTTGTTTCAAGCAAAAACATAGTTTGGCCAAAGTTGTGTGTTAGGAAGTTTCACGTTGGATGGCATGGAAGAAACGAGGAGAGAGACCTGAGGTGACTGCCTAGAGAAAGACTGGCAAGTTCTTGGTGAGTGTCAAGCACTGTACCAGGCTGTCCAGTCGCCCTGACTATAGGACAGCAAGAGGAAAGGAAGGCTGCAAGGCCTCGTGGCGATGAAGGCAAAAGCTCCCGTGCTGATATGATGTGAGAAGGTTCCCGTGTGACTGTGAGATCTGCAGTCTGGGCAACTCATTTAAATAAGCCAAGAACAGAGTTGACTTTAAGAAAGAATAAGTTCTATCTTGACTTTAAATGGTGACAGAAAGTGATTATAGGTAATGTTTTGGTTTATTGAGCCACATGAACTGCTACTGCTTACACAATAGCCTAACTAAGAATATCAACAGCACCTCCCGTTGGGAACAGGGGCGCTGTTCTACAGTGTTTGGTAAGCATATCTAGTGACACACGAATTCTGTTCCCAGATGACCACCCTTCCCACAAGAACCCTGTAAGAGGTATGTGGACAGAGCACCATAGCAGGGAAAGGAACGTCAGCTGGGATAAGGGCTCGAGAGTAAAACTTGAAACCCGTGCAGGGCTAGACTAGAGTGTGCAAAGCCATAAGGATTGCTTTTGCCTGAGTGGCCTAACTTCTCCTAGACTTCTCTCTGGTGCTTCTTGGCTTAGAGCTAGGGAACGAACAGTGGTGGTAAAGAGAAGTGACCCTCACAGAGGGTATACGCAGCTTTTAATTGAGCTCTCCACGCTCAAGAAAATGATTTAATACAATGTTTTCAAATTGAACTATCCGCATTAACACTTCAGCACCTTGAGATATGAACACGTTTAGAATATTGGTAGGAAGGGGAGGGTTCCTGAGAACTTCTTTTAGCCAATATATGAGTATATGTAACATTATTCTCAAATGGGCAAGGACCTTGTCTCTAACTCAAGAAATCTTTTGGCCTAGTCTCCTGAAAAGACAGTCACTGTTTAAATGCTTCTCAGATGCTAATAAAAACATAAGCCTAGTGAGAAAAGGATAATAATCCTAGTTTTATGAGAGTTGATACTATTTGTCAAGTTTGACTTCATAAAAATGCTTGTGCCTTCAGAGGATTTATTTTATATGTTTAAAATAATGAATACCTGCACATCTGAACACTTTGTATCAAAGAACAGGCTTAAGAGAGCAGATTGTTTGAAATAGAACATGTCCTATCTCTTCCTTGATTTTTGAGTTTGGTTTCTTCGCACTCTGTCAATTGCAGGTATAAAATATGGGTAATAAACCCTGGCTGGTGTGGCTCAGTAGGTTAAGCACTAGACTGCAAACCAAAATGTCGCCAGTTTGATTTCCCAGTCAAGGTACATGCCTGGGTTGCAGGCCAGGTCCCCAGCTGGGGGTGCACAAGAGGCAATCAATCATTAACTGATCTTATCTCTTGCACATTGATGTTTACTTCCCTTTCTTTCTCCCGCCCTTCCCCTCTCTCTAAAAGTAAATGAATAAAATATTTTTAAAAATAAAACATGGGTAATAATGTATACATATCTAGTTTTCATTTACTCTATATGCAGCTTTACTAGAATGAGAGAATAAAAGAAATGCCAACAGAAGAAATAAGGATTTGAGTGAGGTAAGCCAAACACAGCTGCCCATGTGGTTAAGTGGCTTCTGTGTGATGTGTCTATTGTACACAGACTTTCTGATTTTGCGGTGGAAATTCCATGATGCTAGGAAGGGAATGTGGCTTTTCATGGTTTCCTTTACCATCCCAACTTTACTGCTTTAGCAACATGGAATGGAATCTCCTCATTTTTTTTTCTCATCATGATTTAGCATCCATAATTTTAAGAATAAGTGGCTAGCACACCTCAACTTCCTCCATAAAGTCAGCTATCCAGGAAAAAAAATCAAACTAAATAAGAAAGTAAGCAATATTTGATTATTACAAGCCACATGTTCAGAAAGTTCAAACGTATATTTTTAGGTCATTTATCTGTGTCACTGGCTATTATATAATATCATAAACAAGATCCCATATACCCATGCTGAATATTTGGAATGGTGTTAATACTTGGATGCCTCTGTGGAATATCCAAGTTAGTTAATTTCTGTTTCTTTATAGAAGAAAGGGTTTTACATCTGTTTTGAGCCATTCTACAGCTACTATTGGGTCAATGAAAAATTCTGAGATCAAATACTGGTTGTCAAAGTATGTAAGAGACAAAAGTTCATCAATAACCCTTTTTAATATAGTTCAGCCATTACTTTCCATTCTCTTTCTCCAGTCTCACTGCTCTGCCATTGTCATCAAACTGTTGACCAAACACAATTTCCTACACAGTGAAAAGGAAGAGGTTGTGAGATAGGTTTCACAGCTCTCCAAGATCTTAAATATCTTCTACTAGAGGTGCCATAAAATGCTATACAGGCCAGGAGGAGCTATCAATATGTAGGGGGAAAAATTAAGTTTATTATAATCTCCATGATCTGGCTACCTATGTTTCTAGGCCCTTGGAAGAATGTACTGCCTACAACAAATTTTGAGCAATAGATTATCTCAGTCACACTTTTCAGTAGAACAGATTGAAAATCAGGAAATAATCAGTAATGTTGTTTGCCAAAAGCAAAGGCCAAACTCCTGCACACCTCGCAAAACATACTCTGCTTACTTTTCCCTTTAGTGTTTCTTTTCAGCCTATAGTTTGATCAGATTAAGTTCCCTTTATTTAGACATCAGCAAGAAAAACTGACATAAAGAAAGGTGGGGCAGTAGAAACTTGATTTGAAGTTTTGAGCAAGTATCAAAATAAGGCATGTATTACAAGATGCAGAAATTTTTACTTTTGTCATAATAACATGTTTGGGGGACTTTGTTTTTCCTTATTTCCTCAACTTGTAAATATGAATTATATTTCATTCACAGGAATGTTGGAATATTCAAGGGCTTAAAATGAAAGGCACTCAATGTGGAAGTCCTTTTAGTCATTACCTGTACTGCCTCTATCAGCAATGTAAAGAATGTCCAGAATGTGTTTCTGTGTGGCCTAGTCACTCTGGCTCTGTTGTGAGGTTTCTGTAGAAAACAAAGACTTACCAAAGGACAGCAACCCTAATAAAAACTAAAGACTGCAAGTCAAACAAGGTGTTACCCTTCCAAAGAGTTTATTCTCAGATGGATTATCACATTTGAATTTAGCACAAGCAAGTGAGTGCAAAGGTGTTGGGAGAGACCTGGTAGATTTTTCCAGTTGCTTTATAACTGCCATTCATGGGCAAAGAGGTTTATTCTCTTTTAAGCAGTAGTTTTGCATTTTAGATATCAAAATTATAAACCCTTTTAGAGTCACACTGAGGTGATGCTTACTCTGTTAAAAACAGCAGAGGAAACTATCATATTATTTTGTGAGAAATCAGAAAAAAATATTAAAGTAGTTAAAATTAAAGATTCTGAAAAAGGAGCCCCAACTAATACAACTTAACAACAAACAACAACAACAACAAAAACCCAAAACAATCTGATTTTTAAAATTGGCATAACAACTAAATAGACAGTTTTCCACAGAAGACATCAGAATGTCCAACAGGTACATGAAAAGATGTTCAACATCACTAATCATCCAAGAGGATCAAATCAAATCCACAAGGAGATACCACCTCACCTGTTAGAATGGCTGTTATCAAGAAAACAAGAGACAATAGGTGCTGGTGAAGATGTGATGAAACAGGAAATCCTTATATATGTTTTTGGAATGTAAATTAGACTAGCCACAATAGAAAACAACATGGAAGTTCCTCGGAAAATTAAAAATATACTTATCATGTCCATGACCAGTGTGGCTCAGTGGTTGGGTGTCACCCTACAAAGCAAAAAGTTACTGGTTTTATCCCTGGTCAGGGCACATGCTGGGTTGCATGTTCTGGTCCTGGGTCATGATATGTTCAAGAGGCAAGCCATTGATGTTTCTCTCACATCAATGTTTCTCTCCCTCTTTCTCCTGTTAGTCCCCTCTCTATAAAAATAAATAAATAAAATCTTTAAATACACACACACACACATGCACACCTGTCCATAAAGTATCCATCCATGTAATATTAAAAAGAGACATTTATTGAAGTAGATACAAGATATAAGAAATATTGTACATAGGACAATGACACATCGGTCTCCTTCAATGTAGGCATCTTCAGACCTCACACAGTTCTCACAGTGTCTGTTCCACTGTTCAAAACATTCTGCAAAATCCTTTGTTAGAATTGCCATCAGCTGTATTTTCCTGAATCTCATCAATGGTCTGAAATCTCTTCCCTTTCAAAGGTTATCTTAGTTTTGGAAAAAGCCAGAAGTCACAGGGCACCAAATCTGGGTTGTATCGGGGCTGAGTCACCTGGGTGGTTTAATGTTTTCCAAAAAAACTCTGCACAAGACATGAAGCATGAGCAGGTGCATTGTTGTGATGAAGGTGCCAATCACCAATTGCCCATAGTTGTGGCCATTTTTTGTCATATTGCATCTCTCAACTGACAAAGAAGATTGAGGTTCTGCTCCATATTAATTGTTTATCCTGGAGAGGCATACTCATGATGGACAACACCTTCCCAATCAAAAAACACAGTTAGCATGATCTTGATCTTCCTGCAACTCTGCCACACCTTCTTCGGGCATGGATAACCAAGCCACTTCCATTGGGATGACTGAGACTTCGTCTCCAAATAATAGCCATAGATGCATGATTCATCTCTGGTTATGGCCTCCTTAAGGAAATCTGGTTCATTGCTAGAGGTCTGAATCAAGTCATTAGCAACTGCAACATGAAGTTCTTCTGTTGTGGTAGTAGAAGCTGTGGAACAAATTTTACCATGACACATTTCAAGCCAAGATCCTGCATCAATATCTCAGATACAGTAGTAGTTTTTGGAATCCACAGATCAGCTTCTTGTCCTCACACTGTCAGTCATGAATCTTTATTGATTGCAGCCCATACAAGTTCAACATTCTCAGGTATTCTCTTGTTGCAGGCCTTCCAGTACATGGATAACTTTCAATAGATTCTTGACCATCTTTGAAGCATTTGTACCACACTTTTATTTGCATTGCACTCATTGTGTCATCCATGAAAGCTTCTGAATCATCCAAATAGTTTCCACAGGGAGAAATGTTCAAGCTTAATACAAAATTTGATTCAGATTTGTTTCTCTACTTATGGTCATTTTGAATGCAACAACCACACAGTACACATGCTCGCTCAATGGCACCTACTGCCACCACTGACTAGTACAGTGAAGTCATCATGTTCATGTATGCACATTCCAGTCCACTCTCCTTGATTGCCAGGTTACATCTATGTCATACAAGCTGTTCTCACTAAATAAACAATCCATCAGTTGTACTTCTGGGTGTATACCTAAAATAAATAAAAACAGGATTTTGACAAGATACATGCACACCCATGTTTATCACAGCACTATTTACCATAGCCAAGATATGCAAACAACCCAAATGCCCATCAGTATATGAATGGATAAAAGCTGTAGGGTATATGCACAATGAAATGTTATTCAACCACGAGAAAGGCAGATATCTTGCCACTTGAGACAAAATGGATGGACCTTGAGCACATTATTATAAGTGAGATAAATAAGACAGAGATATACAAGTACTGTGAAATTTTAAAAAATGTAAAAATGCAAAGTAAAATAGTGGTTATCAGAGAAGGGGGTTGAGGGATGGTGTTTAAGTCAGGGTACAAACTTGTAATGAGTAGTACATAAACCTTGGAGATCTAATGCACAGTATAACTAATATAGGCAATAATACTGCATTATAATGAAGTAATCAATATTGCTTCAATGATAATCATATTACAATATGTAAATGTATCAAAGTAACATGCTGTACCTCTTGAATTTACAAATTGTAATGTCAAACTTATCAATTAAAAAATAAAATATAAAAAAGGAACTCCCACACTTAGGCTAAATAAGAATAAAATGTACCTCTTCTTCACACCAATGTACATTTATTCTGTAGAAACATTATAGATACTTATAATTTAATGCTTATTTAAAATGAAGTGATAGAATTTTCAACAAAAGATATTCTAAACCATGGAGAGAAATGAGGAAACATTTTTTTTTTTTTTTGTAGGGAATGGGAGAAGCTCGCAGATATTCTAATTTCATGATTTTTCTCAGAATAGCAGCATCTTGGTCAGGCACACTACATTTATACGAGTATAAAAATGGGTTGTCTTATTCCAAGTTTCCGAGCAGTAGACTGGATCACACTTTGAAATATTCCTTTTCTCATCAAACATACTGCAGTAATCTTAATTGACTCCCAATAAAAAAGTCAAAAAGAAGGTTTTTGTGGTAAGGAAGGAAGGTATTTTAGAGTTACAAAATAGGGTACATAAAGTTCTCAGAAATGTTTGGATGGAAAATTGTTTTCCATCCATTCTGTCACATAAATATAACTACAACACAGTATTATAATGTACTAAGGAAGAAAACATCATGCATAGCCTTTTAGAATAAGTTTCTACATATTTGAAGTCAAATAAGGGAAAATAGATTACTACTTTATTTTTTTTTCTATTATTGGTCAAATAATGAGCTTGACAAACACTAGAATTATCAACACAGTCTTTCTCCATCTTTCTGAGTAGGATCTGACACATTAAATGGAATTTCCCTGATAATCTCTTTTTTCCTTAACGCTTCAAGGAATTTGTTTCTTATTATTGCATTTTTTGTTTGTTTGTTTATTTATTTTTATTTTTAGAGAGAGGAGAAAGGAGAAAGAGAGGGAGAGAAACATCAATGTATGTTGCCTCTCACTCGCATCCCCTACTGGGGACCTGATGTGCAACCTAGTCATGTGCCCTGACTGGGAATCGAACCAGCAACACTTGGCTCGCAGGCCGACGCTAAATCCACTGAGCCACAGAAGCCAGGGCTTATTATTGCATTTTTTATGAACACATAAGCAGATGCCAGTTAAAATTGGTTTGGGGGAACCCATATTCTAAAATGGCATTCATAGGGCCCTGTTATCCTGATAACAGTTATTATCATGCATCTTCTTTACATTTGTCTAAAAGTGGAGTATTTAAAAACAAAATAAAAAATAAAGACCATCATTGAGACACAAAAAATGGGAAGTTGGAACTTTGTAAACTGAAGACAGAGGAAGAAATCAGTGCATAAAAAGAGTTTAAAGTACATTTTTAAAACTTTTTGTTTGTATTTTGTTTTAGTATAGAGATAAATTTGTAATGTCACTGACACTAGGACAAAGGAATTTTTTCTCGTTTCATTGAAGGTTTTAAAAAAATAGAAATGAGGCATTTCTCTAAGTCACAAAGCTCTCTTAAAAAATAAGGTTCTAATGGCTAGTCTTTCATTTTTGTATGACAAAAATACAGAGGAAAACATAAGGTGTCAAACATGCATTAAAATTAAAGTAAACACATTTTTAAAGATTATAAAAGTCTGAAAGCATTATAGAATAATCTGGTGAAACAAATTCGGCTACATGTGTAATAGAATATATGTCTATACACGTTTTCTGAAGGGTCATGGTTTTTTTTTTAAGTCAAATGAGAAAGCTGATTGCGAATTTTGTTAGTGTAATATAAACTCTCTCTTACTTTGAGCACAACTGCAATTTCTATCTTTAAAATCCTACTATCAAATGTCACTTTTCAACATCAGCAATTCAATGGAACTTCCTCTTTTTGTAGTTAATTAAAAGAATTGAGACCAAATTCCAGAAGTACATGACTTTTCTAAAATGAAATTGTGTGAACCAGGAAGATTTCAAAAAATCTACATTTTAAAAAATTATCCCAGAACTTCTGACCAAGATGGAGGCCTAGACTGACATACTCTGTCTCCTTCCACAACTAAGAAGGAATCGTATCGTATCGGCAGCCGTCCGTCTTGAGAGACGATGGTGTAGCTTCTTAAAGAGTCTATCTGCACCGCCGAGAATGGCTGTGCAGTCCGACTCGGGAGTGACACGGTATCTGTCTCCTCCCGTGTTGAATCGACATCTTGCGATGACGCTGGTGTGTCCTCTCCAGTGAAGCTGAAGCTACAGAGCCTGGACAGGGTGATATGGAGGGTCTGCTGTTGCCCATGCAGCAGACCCCCCCTCTCTTCGCAGCTGAAGGGTCCAAGGGAAAGACGGAGTCAATACAGCTTGGTTTCAGGTGCGCCGCAGGAGTTGCCGGTGTTGACTGCAACGTCAAACCGCCTTAGGGACTCCGGCTCCGGATTTTCTGTCGGGGTTTACTCCCTTAGCCTTTCCCCTGAAGAGGTATGCCGCAAGGCAGCGGAGGTTTTTTGGAGTCAGAGTTTTCCTTCTCTGATGTACCCTGACTGGAAGATCGAACCAGCGACACTTAGCTCGCAGGCCGACGCTCAATCCACTGAGCCAAACCAGCCAGCAAAACCAGATAACCTGAAGTTCCAGAAAGTAAATGGAAGTCCAACATATGAAGTTATAAAGAAGTCATGCTCGTCTGGATGGGTAGGAGGGGCAAAGCCGGGGTGCAGAGGTCAAGCTGTGCTGGCAGTGGCAGCAGTGATGATAGCGGCAGGATAGCAGTAAGACAGACACCTGTATTTAAGGGGAAGCAAGAAGCACCTGGGGAACACCCTCGGCTTCAGACCAGACCTGTCAGCTTGCGTTTCCAACACTGGAGAAGGCAGATCCCCATCGCCTTGGACTGTGAGGCCGAGAGGGGGTGGGGATGGAGGAGGAGGCTCCTGGTCTCTCAGTGGGGAGTGAACGGCAAGAATCCATCTTGGGTTCCCACCCCTACAGAAAATGTCACAGTATGTTGAGACGGGTTGCCCAGTTTTGACGAGTGCACAAGGCTCCACCCATATAACATAGGAGGTGTGACAGCCCCGCCCAGGAAGCAAAGGTAAACACAAAACTGTCAGGATGGCACAGATCATGATAGAGATCCCAGTCATGCAGCTGACCAAACAGTAAATATCTAATCTAATGAAGCAGCAGATAGAAAATCTTTCTGAGGCACAGTTCAGAGCTTTGGTTATACAAATGCTTACAGACCTAACAACAGATCTTAAACAAGACAGGGAAGGAATGAAGGCTAGTCCTGCTGAAATGAACAAAGACACATATGAAACTAGTGGTGAAGGAAAGAAAACCAGGGATCAAATCAACAAATCGGAACATAGGTAAGGAACAAGCAGTCAACCAGTGCAGAAAGAGGAAACAAAAAGTGAGGAAAATGAGGAGAGGCTCAGAAACCTATGGGACAGCTATAAGCAGGCAAACATCTAAATCATAGGGTTGCTAGAAGGTGAAGAAGAAGAACTAGAAATTGAAAAATTATGTGAAAAAGTAATGAATTGGATCTTTCCTAACTTGAAAAGGAAATAGACTTACAGGTCCAGGAATCACAGAATTCCAAAAAAACTGGACCCAGGGAGAATCACACCAAGACACTTTATAATCAAAATGTCAAAAATTAAGGATAAAGAGAGAATCTTAAAAGCAGCAAGAGAGAAGAAGAGAATTACATACAAAGGGGTCCCAATAAGACTATCAGCTGATTTCTCAAAAGAAACTCTCCAGACAAAAAGAGACTGGCAAGAAATATTCAAAGTAATGAAAAGCAAAAACCTACAACCATGATTACTCTATCCAGTGAAGCCATTATTCAGAATAGAAGGGCAGAGAAAGTGCTTCCAGGACAAAGTAAAACTGAAGGAGTTATTCAGATCCAAACCGCTGTTATATGAAATGTTAAAGGGACTAAAGAGGATCATAACTATGAATATTAAAATGAAAACTGTATCACAACAACCAACAACAGAAGCTAGGGAACCGAAATAAAGGCAAACTAAGTAGGCAACGAGAGTGGGAAAAGAATTATAGATATGGGGAACATTATGGGGGGAGGTCAGTAGGGAGGGGGAAGGGAGAAATGGAGGGAGATGGTACAGGAATTAAGCATAGTAGGAGGGAGTGTAGTAGACAGGAAGATGTTGAGAAGAGCTATATGCACAACCAATGGGCATAGACTAAGGGGGGGCAGGACAACTGGAAGGAAGGGGGTTACTGGGTGGAGGGGAACAAAGGGAAAAGAAATTGGGACAACTGTGACACATAATCAATAAAGCATATTTAAAAAATTATCTCATTTTACCTAATAGTCAACCATCACTTAACTGAAAATAAAATGTTTCTTTTTCTACTTTGGGAAAGACAAGAAATAAAGATGCATGGCTAATAAACTGTTATGGTTTATCAACCTCTTATCATTTTATGTTCTAAACTATATGCTAGAAGCTGTGGAACAATGGTTTTCTTTCCTTCCTTCCCTCCTGTCTTTCTCCCCTCCTCCATTCCTCTCTTCCTCCCTTCCACCCTTCCTTCTATCAGTCCTTTTCATTTATTTATTTATACCACTAGACTATGTTTATAAAAACTGTATTCCAGTATGGGAAATGAAACAATAAAGCAACCTATGCTGTAGTTTGAGTCGAGGCCCAGAGCCTAGGCCACCATTGCTCCTTCTTTAGCCTTACGAACAACTGCTGTGAGGTAAACAGGAAAATTATGTCAAAGTTCTAGCACTCAGAGAGTATACAGTGTATTCAAAGAAGTAAAACAAACACATATGAAGAAGAAATTACATAGTGCCCAACACATATAATGTGCTAAACTAGACCATCCAAGCTTTGGTATTTGTACAATAGTTTGTTGGTACCTCTCACTTGTGTTTGCATGTTGCCCTGTCCTTAATGGTAAATTTGTGTTACCTTCCATAGAAATAGGAAACATGTTTTTAAAGACTTAAGGAAGCAGATTGCTAGTAGAATGCTTTATGTAAAAAATGAGCAGTTCAGGTCAGTAAAATAAGATGCATTCTTATATTATACACCAAAACAAACTAAATGTGTGTGAATATTTAAATCTAGCTTCAGTTTAAATGCTCAAGATCAAATTATAAAACTACTAAAATAAAGGAATATTGATGTCATTTTGGAACTTGAGAAATTTTTCTAAGCAAAAACCAAAGGTAAACCCTTGGGAGGAAAAAAAAACATAGATTTGATTAGTTTTTTAAAAATCTGTATTTTTTAATTTTTAAAATTGTTTTTCTATTACAGTTGTCACATTTTTTCCGTATTGCTCCCCCTCACCTAGCCCACACCTTCTACCACAGTCATTCCCCACCCCATTGTCCATGTCCATGGGTTATTTCTACTAGTTCCTTTACTAATCCCTTCTGCTACTTACCCCACTTCTCTCCCTAACCCCCTCCCACCTAATAACTGTTATTCTGTTCCTTGTTCAATTTTGTTCATTTGTTTGTATTGTTCACTAGTCTCCTGTATCAGGTGATATCATATGGTATTTTTCTTTCTTTGCCTGACTTATTTCACTAAGCATAATTCTCTCTAGTTCCATCCATGTTGTTGCAAATGGCAGGAGTTCCTTCTTTCTTTCTGCTACATAGTATGTCATTGTGTAAATGTACCACAGTTTTTTGATCCGCTCATCTACAGATGGGCACTTAGGTTGTTTCCAGCACTTAGCTATTGTAAACAGTGCTGCAATGAACATAGGGGTGGATAAGTTCTTTTGAATTGGGGTTTCAAGATTCTTCGGGTATAATCCTAGCAGTGGAATCGCTGACTGGAAGATCGAACCAGCGACACTTAGCTCGCAGGCCGACGCTCAATCCACTGAGCTAAACCAGCCAGGGCAGTTAAACAATGTAGACACATAATATTGCTACATAACAAAACCACTCCAAAATTTAGTGAGTAACAACAACCTTTATATTATTTCTCACAATTCTTTGGGTTGACTGGTTTTTCTGCTTCATGTGATGTTATATTGGCTTATAGTCATCTGGGAGCAGAATGAGGGGGGATGTCCAAAATGGGCATTCACGTGGTTGGCAGTTGATGCTGGCTGTTGGCTGGAAGCTCAGCTGGCTAACAACCAAACATTTACACATGGCCTCTCATTAGACTTGGACTTCTTATAGCATGGCTGTTGGTTCCAAGAGGGAACATTTCAAGAGCAAGAGTGCCAAGAGACAAAAAGGAGGATCTGTGAAGCCATTAAGGGTTAAACCCAGAACTGGCAAAGTCTCGCTTCAGTCAAAATAGTCACAGAGCTCACTGAGAATCGAGGTAGTAAAGAAATAAAATTCTGTTGGGAAAATGCTAAAGTCACCTTTTGTTTTTTATTTTTCTAGTGAATTTATTGGGGTGACATTAGTCAATAAAGTTATATAGGTTTCAGATGTACAATTCTATAATACATCACCTTTATATGGTATTATGTGTTCACTACCCCAAAAGTCAAGTCTCCTTCCTTCACCATGTATCCCCTCTTTATCTTCTGATATCTCCCCCAACCCCCTTGCCTTCTGGTAATCCCCATACTGTTGTCTGTGTCTATGAGTTTTAAGTTTTTGCTTAATCCCTTCACTTTTTTCACCCAGACCCCAAACCCCTCCCCTCTGGTAGCTGTCAGTCCATTCTCTGTATCTATGAGTCTGTTTCTGTTTTGTTTGTTAGTTTATTTTGTTCACTAAAATAAAAGAGCGTATGCATTGAAGCCATTTGTGTGGCCATGTTTGGAAAATACAATCTGCCACGGTCTACTAATACAACATAAGAGAATTTCCCTTTGATTGTATAAGGACATAGCTGTGCTGCATTGTACTAAGATCAAGAACCTTAAGGCTTCACACCCAGCTCTACTTAAACTCTCTAAACTTAATAACTTCTAAAACATGGACTATTATAATCATATAAAAAGTGCTTATTTAGTAACTATTCTGTGCCCAGATATTTTTGAAATGACTTATGCTCACTTATTTAATCTCAATGCCAGCTCTATGTGGTTAAGTTCTTTTATTATTCCTTTCTTAAGGACAGAAAACTGAAATTAAAGGTATTAATGAACTTTCTCAAAGTTACATAACCAGCAAGTAAAAAAGATGAGATATTTCAGTGTTTTTATTAGGATTAAATCAGGTAATATATATATAACTGTAGAATGAAAGGTGATATAATTATTATATATATTTATTATATACATATAACTATCTAATAGTTGGCTCAGTGGATTGAGCGTCGGCCTGCGAGCTAAGTGTCGCTGGTTCGATCTTCCAGTCAGGGCACATCAGAGAAGGAAAACTCTGACTCCAAAAAACCTCCGCTGCCTTGCGGCATACCTCTTCAGGGGAAAGCTAAGGGAGTAAACCCCGACAGAAAATCCGGAGCCGGAGTCCCTAAGGCGGTTTGACGTTGCAGTCAACACCGGCAACTCCTGCGGCGCACCTGAAGCCAAGCTGTATTGACTCCGTCTTTCCCTTGGATCCTTCAGCTGCGAAGAGAGGGGGGATCTGCTGCATGGGCAACAGCAGACCCTCCATATCACCCCGCCCAGGCTCTGTAGCTTCAGCTTCACTGGAGAGGACACTCCAGCGTCATCGCAAGATGTCGATTTAACACGGGAGGAGACAGATACCGTGTCACTCCCGAGTTCGACTGCACAGCCATTCTCGGCGGTGCAGATAGACTCTTAAGAAGCTACACCATCGTTTCTCGAGACAGACGGCTGCCGACGACGACATAATGTTTTAAAACTAAACACAATTTCATTATGAGATATTTAAGGTCATTCAGAAATGTTTAAAAAGCAATGTAAACCTATGTAAGGGACTACCATATACATATTGAATAATTGTTTGATGTGTTAGGGACTGAATAAGCTATAGTTGTCATTATTATTATTATTATTATTATTACTATGAACAACCTCCATTTATATAAAAATTATAGTCCTTAATACAACATGAAATCTGAACTGATCATTTTGAAATTACATATGGAATGTTGTTCACAATCTTAGCACCTTTCTCTACTACATTCCCATTATTATACAGATGATCTCTTTGTAGGAGAAATCACAAAGAACTCGAGTTTGTGGGACCCTAGAATTTCAGACTTTATCAGTGTTTTTCAAGTGTAGACTATAGCCCTTGTGTTTAAGAATTGCTTTTTGTGCTTGTTAAAAATACATATTAAAATTTTTAATGTGTACATATTTGTATAATAAACATTGAAGTTCACAGAACTGAGTTGATTATAATACTCATCCCTGGCATTTGTCATTTATAAGGTTCCTCTGGTTTTCTATTGATTTTTTAATTCTCTTCATCCCCATTCTCACTCCTAATCTCAATCCCCACATGCACAGTGGCTCTAGTATATTTATTATTGTCCTGTTAATCCACTTTCTATGTGGTCATTAAGTATATACATATCCTTGATAAATATGTAACATTGTATTTGTGTGTGCATTCTTTTAGATTTTTCATATATCACATTGTGCTATAAATTATGAGTCACCTTTACTTAGTGACTGCTGCAGTGTTCTGTCCTATTCAAATCACAAGGTTGTTCAGCATTGACATCTCTGGGGATGGAAATCTGGTTTGCTTCCAACTTCTTGTAATCACATTCTTTGTTCTCTTCAGGGCTGTGTGAAAGTTTCTTGGGACTGCCTACCCAGGAATAAAATTGCTGTGGTATAAGGTATATACATATTTAATTTCATTAAGTGCTATTAGATTTGTCACTGGAAATCTTGCTCTAATTTGACCTCCCAGCAGAAGTGCTTGAAGCTTTTGCTTTTCTATATATTTTCCTATGGTAAATACTTTAAAATCATTTCTTTTGCCATTCTAGTAGGATTAAAAGGTATCTTGTTAGTTGAAGAACATTAATCTGAATACTAGTGAGGATGAACATTTCCTCATGTTCTTTGCCCAGTATTCTTTGGGTATTTTGTTTTTTTCTTACTATTTTACAGGAAGTTATTATATATCTTAGCTTTTAAATCATGGCTAGTCTTAGAGATTGCAAGGGTCACATTTAGATCTACAGTTCATTTGGGGAAAGATATGGTGTGAGATAGGGATCTAACTTCATCTTTGTTCCTTACTGTGAGCCTATTATTCTATATGCTTTACTGAATCAGTTCTCATTTCTAAAACTCATGTAATACCATCTCTATCAAGTAGCCATATATAAAAAAAGCCTGATTCTGAGCTCTCTATTTTGCTCAGTGTGTCTATTAGGCAGTTGCTAAACCAAGAACAGTATTTTAAGGACAATAATTTTATAGTATGTTGTCCCCTTGCTTGCCTTTTTACCCCCCAAAATAGCCATGGACCTTCATTCAGATACATTTTAGAACCAGTTTGTAGGTTTTATAAAAAAAAAAAAACAGACAAAACTTGCTGATATTTGAATGTACTAAACATATATAGTGATTTGAGGAGAATTGACATTGTTAAATATACATATATGTTTTAGAGGTTTTAAAATATTTTAATAAAGGTATTGCAAATATTTTAAGGTTTATTTCTGGACATATTTGGTTTTTCTTTTAAAGATTTTCTTCATTTATTTTTAGAGAAAGGGTAAGGGATGGTGAAAGAGAGGGAGAGAAACATCAATTGGTTGCCACTCAAATGTGCCTCCATAGGGGCCAAACCCACATCTCAGGCAAGTGCCCTGACAGGGAACCCAACTGGGAACCTTACAGTTTGTGGGACAACACCCAACCAACTGAGCCACACCCATCAGGGCTGGTTGGTTCTTTAAAGTTTCTAGTTTCTTACTCTGACTTTCATCTTGTTTTTCACTACACTTTCTACTGCTTTTTTTCTGATATAGATCAGCGATTTTCAACCAGTGTGCCACAAGAGGTATACCGGTGTCCCACCAGAATTTTTAAAATATCCAATACCTGACTATTTAGTCAGGGGCATTGACTTCTTTTCCCTTACCTGTCAAACTGAAAAATGACAACAGCAACACAACAATAGCTGTTCTATGTGAATGAGTCAAAATTATACTTACTTTTTGTCATATCAGCAAAAAAATATGATAAACTTTTTGGTGTGCCACAGAATTTTAATAAATTGTGTCATGAGTTTTTAAAAAGTTGAAAATCACTCATATAAATAAGTGCTAATGATTTTTCTTTGGTAATTTAATGACATGGCTGAGCTCTTACATTCTCACTGTAAGAATTCATGTGTTTAGAAGAACAATAAAAGACAATTCCAAAAAATAAACAACTAAGGAAAAAAATGTATTAATCTAATTGTACAATGACCTGGACAAGAGATGCCTTTGATAAGAAAAATAGAAAACATTACAAATTTCAAAACTTGCTACATGAATATTATTTTTAATATTATTATTATAGGTACCATTAAAAATAAAAGCAATATGTTTTTATAACTCAAGATTCTGTAACACATTTTATATTTAATTTTATACCATTAGTTTTTTTAATGTGTAATACCAAAAATTAAAAAATATTAAAAATAAAAATAAATGTGCAATACCATAAATACTTCTGCTTTTTTACTTATAATGTGAACATTTTCATTTCACTGATTTTTTAAAAATATTTTTAAGTGTTTAATCATTTTCTTTTTATTGTTATACTTTATTGTATATATATATATGTAAATATATATGTGTGCATGTGTGTATATGTATATACACACAAAAAACAGAGAGCAAATCATTATTCTAAGTTCAGCAAATGTCCATGAAGTGAAAACATTGATTTAACCAGCAGCCAAACTAAGAAACACATAACAGAAGCATAATTTTGACATTTAGGTTTTTTCCAATTTCTCAACACATAATACTTAATTTACAATTCTGGATTTTCTTTCTTTTGGAAAAATTCCTAGAAAAATGAGTTACTAGTTAAATAATATAAGAATTCTTCAAGTTCCCTATACATATTGGGAAATGACTTGTGGGTAAGATTGAATCATTTCATAGATCCAATTAAAAAGCCCACAGAAGGGCATCTGTGCCAGTCTGGAGTAATACTGCTTTGTTAATATTTTCCACTTTGATCGGTAAAAAAAAAATCTCATTAATGTTTCAGTTCGTTATTACTAAAATATATTGTACTCCTTGGCATCTCTTACTCTGCAAATTATCTCTCATATGGTCATATTTTCTGCCTACTGGAGTGTTACCAGTTTTTTAAAGTAAATTTAAATGTAGTTTATAGAATAAGGGTATTAGCCTTTGATGATATTTGTTATGAATGATTTTCTACTTCTGATTATTCCTTTTCAATGTCTAGATGCCTTAAATTTTGTTTGAATTTTTTCAAAGATATACATGCAAATAATTTTGGGTTAAGTAGTTCTAGAAAGATTAATCATTCTATCTATCTATTACATCTGTCTACCCATTCATCTTCTATCTGTCTGTTTATACCTCAGTCTCCTACCACAAATGTCTCCTTTCTAAGAGCTTTTAACATTTTCTTTAATTCTTTCTTTGACATTTATATTCATACCTCTAAATAGCATGTTTGTGCTTCTATTTCTTGATATTTTAAAAATATAGCCATTACATTTTGGCTCCCTGTTATGAAAGATGAAGACTTTGCCATCTTTCACTGCCCTCCTAGCACCACTACCTATAAACATACTACCCATCTGCCCAACACCAATACAGTCTTTCCCAGGTCATTGTTCAGTGTCAATATTATCATGACTGTGCAATGGTGTTCATGGCTCAATCATGTACAAAATCTATGATTACTTACTCTCTTCATTACAACTCTTTGTTACCCGTGGAGTTCATAATTTCTTCCTTTTCTGTTTTCTAATATTTATCTCTAATTATTCCCCAAACTCTCTGTGTAAATTTCTTCATAATATGTTTTTTAAATGGTAGGTGTTCTATCGGTGTAATCTACAAAGAGATGTTCATTCCAGAGCCTCTGAGCAGCTGCAATGTGTACATGCTATTCCCTGTGCCTGTTGGGCAGATACCATCCTCATAGGTCTTTATTTTACCTTACTATATGTTTTGAACCCTGGTTTTCTGAATTCTGTGCTTTATCTTTTCTTTCTTTAATTCCTTGCTTTGATGGGAAAGGGCCTTATATTGGTGTACATCTGAGTTTATCCTCATCCTTTCCTCATAGCTTATCCCTAGCCTGGCTGTATAAATAATTACAGTACCCACCCACTTATTTCCAGACTCAGGTCACAGAACTCTGGCTCTAAGGTCATATCCCCAGGCAGGAAATTTGAAAATTTTTATCTGTGGAATCTTGAACTGTCCAAGAGGAAAACTAAAGCTACTGACATGGTGAGCTCCCTAATGTAATGGAAGAAACTTCTCAGACAATAATCCTGCAGTTGACAGATGCTAGTTAGAATTTGTATTAGATGTTTGAAAACATTGTCCCATTTTTCTCTAGCTACAAAGTTTACTGCTCAGAGCTTGCTTTCATTCCAACTTTTTATCCTTTGAATTTAATATGATTTTTTTTTCCTCCTGGAAGCTTTTAGGATTTTCTCTTAGTCTCCACTGTTTCTGAAATGTCATGATATTGTGCCTTGGTGTGTTTCCATACTTATCCATTTGTAATGAGCAATCAATATGGAAACCCTGGCCCCTCCATTATGGAAAAGTTTCTTGAAATATTTGTGTTTACTTTTCCCTCTTTATTTCTCTTTGTTTTCTCTATTTCTCTCTTCAATACCTGCTTTTCAGATATCAAGCCTAATGGTCCTTCGATTTTCATATATTTTCCCTTTTTGTTTCATTATTTGTCTTTCTTCTCTACATTCTCAAAGATTGTTTGCTATTATAGTTATAATTATTTTATTTTTAAGTGATCCCCTTTTAAAAATACAATTAAAAAATAAATTTCATTAATGCTTCTTGAATGCTGTGTGTCTGGATCCTTCTGAGAAATGTTTTGCAGTCTCTTGCCTTGCATTTCTCTTGCTTCTGAGTTGCTTTTTCCTTTTTAAACTTCATATAAGAGTTTTCTCTGTATGTCTAGTAATCTTTGCTTGTCTGTTACTGTGAGAGAAAGAGAGAGAGAGAGAGAACAGCAATAATAGCAGTCTTTCTGTGCACAGGTCTGTCACCTATAGGTCTCACTACAGGAGAGTTTCTGTTGCTGTTGCTGTTTTTCTGGGGGGCCCATGATGTAAATAATTTTAGGTTTCCTTTGGGCTGGTTAGATTTGTACAGAGAGAAATCTACTCTTCTGTCTGGAAGGTATGACATTGGCTGTCAAAATTCTGTTAGATGAGTCCAAACAAGGGGCAAGAGAGAGATTTCTTAGTACCCAGTACACAATATATACCTTCCTCAATCTGCCGCTTTCTAGCATAATAATCCTGCCTGCAATTGTACCTGGTGTCCTCCAATCTAAAAAACAACCATTTTGCTCTCTTTATAGAATATGCCTCTGGCTTTCTGCCAGGTGGAAAAGGAGGAGCTCCTCAGCTCTTTTCACTGTGGCAGTGACCAGACATGGCCAGGTGGAAAAGGAGGAGCTCCTCAGCTCTTCTCACTGTGGCAGTGACCAGACATGGCCAGGTGGAAAAGGAGGAGCTCCTCAGCTCTTCTCACTGTGGCAGTGACCAGACATGGCCAGGTGGAAAAGGAGGAGCTCCTCAGCTCTTTTCACTGTGGCAGTGACCAGACATGGTCACTGCTCTTTAAACAGACCTTCACCACATCCTTTTCTTTTGAGCTCCAAGCTCACTGCCTCTTCCCTGTTACCACTAATTCCTAAGCTTTTGGGCATCTGCAGTACAGATCAAGTTGATTCCCAGCTTCCTCTACTACTAATTTAGAATTTTTCTTTCTCGGTTTACAAATAGGTTATTAAAAATCCATTTGCTCAAATCTTTCATATTATGATGCTGTTGTCTTCACTCCTCTTCTCTTTGTCATTGTGAGTTTACTGGTGTTTTTCTTGAACAACTTACGTCATTTTAATAGACATTAGAAAGAAAGAGAGGTAAATGTTCCAATTTATTTTCTCATTCTTAACAATGTAATGTTGGCTTTAGATAGAGAGATATTTCATTTTTATAAAGTGGCATTTATTAATCTTTTTGACAATTATTTTGTTTTTATGTTTAGAAGTCTTTCTGTACTCCAGAAATAATTAATATGTTTATTCATCTTTTTAATACATTTCATGACTTTATTTTTATTTTTATCCAGTTTTTAAGTTCACCTGAATTTATTTGTACATATTGTTCTTTAAACATGTTAGCCATTTTCTCTTGCCATTTTTGCCATTGTTTGATTATATTTTATTATCTTTCAATTTCTATATCTAAGAATGCTCTTTGTATCTTATGGATGTATTGGTTTACCATCAAGGCTGTAAACCACAGTACCATACCACTGAAAGATCTGAGAGTTTTCTTTTAAAAGAAACAAAACAAAACTTTGTGATTATGAGTAAGGTAATCAGTAACAAGTATGTTTAAATTCTGTTCGAGAATGCAAAAGTAACCTTTATAATCTAGCTAATCTGGAACTGGCTAAATTTTTGAAATGCAATTTTTAAATTTAAATTCAGTGAACATATTTTCAGATATTTCATTGAGTGAAAGAACAGTGAGTTCAAAATAATCAAAAGAAACCTGCTGCATTATTCTCTTAAATTTGATTAAATCTGCATTGTTATGTTTTCATGCAGTTAATTCAGGTTCACTGGTTTTAATTCCACCTGCATTTTTTGTTTAATTTCTTCCTGTATGAACCCTGAGTCAAATACTTTTCTGCACTTTGGTGGAAGATACCTGTGGTGATGGCAGTCACAGAAAAGCTCTAGTGGGGGGTTGGACAAAGAAAAGGTAAGCTGGCATTACCGACTTGTGTTCCCCCCAAATTTATATATTGAAGTCCTAACTCCTTATCTGATGGTATTTGTACATGATGTCTTTAAAAAGGTAAGCAGCCCTAATCCAATAGAACTGGTGCCCTTATGAAAAGGAGAGCCACAAAGGAGGAAGGCACACAGAGAAAGGCCATGTCAGGACTCAGCGAGGAGGCAGTTGTCAGCTAGCCAAAGAGAGAGGTCTCAGGAGCAACAAACCCTACCAGGACCTTTATCTTGAACTCTAGCCTCCAGAACTGTGAGAAAATACATTTTCATTGTATAAGCCACACACTGTGTGGTAGTTTGTCATGGCCACCTCAGCTAATACAGATATAAAAGATTTTCATATTTGTCTCTTCAAGTTCAGTGGACACATTTAAGAAAGCTGCTATCATTGTATTTCCCTTTTTTAAAAAAAATTCCTGATTGCACTCTACTAAACTAGCACTATTCAACCAGTGTGCCATGGAACACTGGTGTACCATGAGAATTATTGAAACATCCAGTATCTGACTGTATAGTCAGGAGCACTGACCTATTTTTCCTTAGATTGTCAAATTAAAAAATGACAATAGTCAACATAACAATAGCCATCCACTGTAAATGAATCATAATTATTTTTTGTCAGATCAGCAAAAAATATGTCATTTGGTGTGCCACAAAATTTTAGTAATTAGTTTCCATGTGCCTTGAGATGAAAAAGGTTGAAAACCACTGTACTAAACTGATTTTATGACCTGCTAATGTGTCCCAACAAAACGTTTTTTAAACACAAATTTGTTTTGCTGAATTAACACCAGGTCACAGGACAGACAGCAGAGATGACATACCATTTTGTCGCCATGAGGTACCATGCTTCAATAGAGGGCAGAGTTTTTAGCTGGGGTCACCCACACGGACATAAGAGGCTGCTTAGGCAGACTTCCTGCTGCTTAAGAAGTTTACTCATCAACAGGCAAAAAAAGCTGTGTTTATTCACACCTTCAAATGAAGTAAGTCACTCAGTTGTTCTTTCTCTCAGTTAATCAATAGGCAAAATGAAAACATAACCCAGCTTAATATCAGACAATGTTTGGTTAAAATGAGTTACATATGAATAATATCTGAAAAATAAAATTTAAAAACTGTGCCAAATTATGATACTTAATAGTTACTAATTATCTTATTTTAGTATTTGCTCTTGTCAAAATATGTACAAGGAAGAGATAATAACAATAAAAACAAGTGGTTATAAAATAGAACATATGTATGAGTTGGTAAATTTGAGGAATTGTTACCTATAATAAAGCATTCTATTCCTTGGTCTTAACTTTTTTATCAAAGAAAGATCAATTGGATGCATCAAATAACTTTTAAAAACTGAACATCATTTGGTTATAGTCCACTGAACATCACTTGGGTGGGATCCATTAAATCAATTGCATCAAATTAATAATTGCATATCTCTTTCAAAATGTTGGCTTACTGTTTGGATTTTTTAATTATAAAATAATACAAACAGTATAAAATTCAGTCTATAGTAAATTTTAAAATATATAAAATCACTGAAATTCCACTTCTCAGAGATAAAGATTGCTATTGTTAGTTTTTTTCCTGAGAAAAAACAGGAGGAAAGTTGAAAGAAAGAAAAAGATAGGAACAAAGCCAGAGGGATGGTCATCACCATCATTCTGAGACTTGGCTCCTAATGTACAAACATTTTCATCTTTAATAAAGCTCTTGAACTGATATTCTACCAGCTGTGCATGGGTTTCTGTGGACACTAGTTAATGGGTTGTGTTTCACCCAGGAACTGGGCCAGGAGGTCATGGATATGCATGTTTGGGGTGGGGAAGGGGAATAGGTAGGGGAACAGAGACAGCTAGTTATAGCATAGCTGGTGTCTGGGCTACAAGTTCGTGTCTCCTTCATATTGTCTTTTGACTAAGTAATCTCTAAGTATTTTTTAAATATAAGTCAGTTGATTTGGCATTCAACCTTGATAAAACTCCACTTACCATTTGTGCCTCTTCCTCTGGAGTCCAATGGTCAGTTCTAGATGAGTTGCTTCTCACCCTGGAACTGCACTTCTTCAACTGTCAAATTAAGAGTTTAGAAAAGAGAGTCTCTGAAACCTCTATTTCTAGAAATTCTGCTTTCCATGTGTAATATCTCTAAATGTGTGTTTCATTTCTTCATACTCTCCATAATGCCTAATGCTCAGTTCCATAGACATTTATTACATTATTAAGTGCCTGCCATAATCCCAGCACAGTAGGGTAGATGAATAATATCCACCAAATGATTAAAGAGTCAAATTCTTCTGGTAAAGTAATAACTTTAACTTTTAGAGTCTACAGGTTGTAGCTGGTTCTACCAGATTTCTATTTGTTTCTTTGTTCATTTGTTTGTATAATAGAAAGGTTACAACTTAAAATGTTCCAAGGGACAGAATAGATGATCCCATAAATAATTCTAATGAATTATTATTTTATTAGAATACAATTGACTTGGTTATTGTAACACTTAAGTAATCTCAGCCAAAAATAAAACCTTATAGAAAACCAATTCTATACATATTTAACCTATTTCTCAGCAAAAGCAGCATCATTGCTTAAAATAACATAATGTCATAACACAATGACCAATGCAAGCTGAATACACCTGTGCTTGGGGCCTATAAAAAGTGCAAACTGAACTAAATTTAAGCACGTGTTAAACCTTGACTATATTTTTTCAGAATTCATGGAAATGCAAACTTCATATGGAGCCAAATCTCTGCGTGTGCCTCTGCCAAGAAAAATACATCTTTGAATGGTGAAAGCAGGTGGGGAACAAATGTCTTTCTAAAACTTATTCAATCATAACCTAGTTAATGAAAGTGCTAGTGAAATTCAATTGCTTGAACATAGCACATCCTGTTACCCAGGTATATCCTTTTATAGCAAAGACATGGACTATTCTAACAGATGAGGTTTTATTTTTGATATCTCTATAATAATCCAACTCACCTTGTTCACCTGTGTTTTAGTCACCTGACATGTGTTTATGTGATCAATGCTTTGTTGTAAGTGCTAAATTAGTGGTGACTTCAAAGAAGAGTTGTATTCACTTGAGTCTTAAAGGTTATACAACAGTTTATCAGTCAAGATATGAAGAGGAGCTCATTCTAGCCAGAGAATGGGCTCACTGCTGAGGGGCTCTTTGCTTGGTAACAATGCCTTTTCTAATGTGGCTTTGTGCCCTTGCCTATCTTGAGCCATCTCTTTCTCTCCTCTATATTATAATATTCTATCATACTCAACTATTAGCTCTTTATTTCCATGACTTGTGCATACTCTGCTGCTTGTTTGAAAATCATACTCAGATTTAAAAATAAATTCAAGCATTATGTTTTCATTGAATTTTTCTTGTTTCTGTCCCCAAAGCCATGTATAAGATCTCTCCTTCCTTTGTGTCCCCAAATATCTCATGGCATCTATCTATCTTCCTGTCTAGCACTTCTAGTATAGAGCCCCACTCTTTAATAGACATGAATCCCTGAAGAATAAAACAGTGCCTCACGCAGTGGAAAGTCTATAAATATGTATTTAATATGTAGAATTATTTACTTGTGGAAAAGCTATACCAGGTGCTTGAAAGAGCCCATTTTTCCTGCCATTTGAAAGGTTTTTAAAATATTAAAAAGAAAACATGCTATTAAAACACTTCTCTTAAGCTAGACGAAGAGGAAAGATTTGAGTGGTTATTAATTGGGATCCATGTCCTCTTCTATGCATAACTTCCTTAAGAACCATGTTTAAGTGTATCATTTCCACTTCTAAGAGGAATGGTGTGCTGCATTCAAGAATGGAAATTTATTCCTTATTCTGTATTTCATCTAGTACTAAAGACAACCATTGTCTATTAAAGGTAAAAATTGGATGATTTTTACTGCCTTTGATTTTGGAAATGACTCAAGAGACTTTGAACAGTAAGTTATAGAATATTAGATATCTGTCTATTTCTATGTCATATTATATCATATCATATTTTGTGGTCAAAAGTAATTGCATTTTATATCCAGATCCACATCTATGTTACATGATTCCACTCTGAATGATCTTTAAAGAATAATTATTTTTCTAAGCAAGTTTTTTTAAATTAAAAATTATACATTTTCTCTAAAATAAAATTTAATTAGCCAGTAATGTAAAGACAAAAGTCAAAATTTTAAAAAATATCCCCTCACATATATCAGAAGTCACCATTATTAATGGGCTGATGAGCACCCTTCCTAATTTATCTATTGTCCACTCATACAGACATATACCCACAGCACACAGTCAATTAAAGTTATAATGGAAAATAAGATGATACTTAAAATAATATCCACAAAGGTATATCTTTTGAGTTACTATTTTATTTCTTTACTTTTTAATATTTTTTAGGGGAGAGCATGAACGCGGTCCCCCCACCACAAATTATACAGTCAAGTTTTCCACATTTGGGGAAATCACAGGGGTCAGCACACCTGGAGTGCAATGGTAAGTCTTGCCCTGGGAAAACCACCTTTGTGCTCATGATATCTCCCCTGCCAGGTAAGTATGAGTTACTATTTTAAATACCACCTTCGTTCTGACTGCCTTGTTTAATTTCTCCAATGTAAGGTGGGTTTCCTTGTTTTCTCCTTGTCATTAGCAGGAATGGGTCCAATGTTTTCAAATTACAGAAAATGCTAGCTCAGGAGCTGACATATATATAGCACAATGCGAGAAAGGAATATCCTTGAAAGCTTCCTCAGTATCTATGGATTTGATATGTGGTTTTCTGCTGTATAACTATTAATATGGTGATCCAAACAATTGATTTCTTTTATTTTTAAGTATATTTTTTTGATTATGTTGTTACCGTAGTTCCAATTTTTTCCCCTTTGCTACCCTCTGCCCCATATCCCCCTTCCCTCCAGTAATCCCACCCTGCTTAGTTCATGTCCATGGGTCATGCATAGGAGTTCTTTGGCTTCACCCTTTCCTATATTATTCTTAACTTCCCCCTGTCTATTTTGTACCAACCAATTATGCTTCTTAGTCCCTGCACCATTTCCCCATTTCTCCCCCTCCCCACTCCCAGCTGATAACCCTCCAAATGATCCCCATACCTATGATTCTGTTCCTATTCTGGTTTGCTTAGTTGGATTTTGTTTTTATTTTTTATATTCAGTTGTCAATAGTTTTGAGTTTGTTGTCATTTTAATGTTCATAGTTATGATCTCCTTTCTCTTAACTAAGTCACTTTGATATTTCATATAATAATGGTTTGGTGATGATGAACTCCTTTAGCTTCACCTTGTCTGGGAAGCACTTCATCTGCCCTTCCATTCCAAATGGTAGCTTTGCTGAATAGAATAATCTTGCTTGTAGGTTGCTTTTCATCACATTGAATACTGCTTGCCAATCCCTTCCTGCCTGCAAAGTGTTCTCTGAGAAATCAGCTGCTAGTCCTATAGGCAGCCAACTGTAGGCAACTCTCCACTTCTCTCTTGAGTCCACCAGGACTCTGTCTTTATCTTTCACCTTTGGCATCTTCGTCATGATGCGTTCTGGTGTGGTCCCCTCTGGGTCCACCTCACCTGGGACACTCCATGCTTCCCGGCCGGTATGTCCAACTCCTTCGCAAAATTTGGGAAGTTTTCCTCATGTTTTTTAATTCTTGCTTCCTCATTCTTCACTGGTTGACTGTTTTCTTCTTTCTTATGTTCCAAATCATTGATCTGAACCCTGGTTTTCTTCCCTTTACCAATGGTTTTGTATGGTTTTTCCTTCATTTCACTTAGCGTCGCCTTTACTTCTTCTCTTATGCATTTGTCGTACTGAAGCATATCTGTCAAAGCTGTGAGCATCTTTATTATCGCTGTTTTGAAATCTACATCTGTTAGGTTGTCTATCTCCTCATCTGTGAGGCTGGCTATCTCCTCATCGCTTAGTTCTCCCACTGGAACCTTGATCCATTTCCCCTTTTGGACCGTACTTCTCTATCTCCTCATTCTGACAGGCTCCTGTTATTTGTTTGCCTCTGTATCTTAGGTAGAGCTGTCACTCCTCTTATGTTGTAGTGGGCGGAGCCCCAGGGATTTGTCAGTACAGGGCAACCTGTTTCACCACGTTGTAGTGCTGTATGTGGGGGAGGGGTCTGTGAGGGAACAATGCTGCTTGCCCAGCACTCCCCCCGTTTTCCAGGCACCTCTCCCACTTCTGCACTGGACTGGCACCCCTCTAGCTGCTGCCCTGGCTGTCGTTCCCAGAGTGGGTGTGTCTGCAGATGTTCTAGGACCGTGGGGGGCATTTAAACAAGCAGACTCCACTGAGACTAGCAGTTTCTGCCTCCACCCTAACCCCCACTGGTCTGTACAGTCAGAAGTAATGAGGCTTGATTTTCCCCAGTGCTGGGACTGTGAGCTGTGAGGTTCAGTGAGGAGCTGGAATGTTCCCCAAGTGTCCCTCCTGACTTTTTTAAATGTGTGACTGCACTTTCTGCTGGCCTGCCATTGCCACCACTGCTGCTGCCACCAGCACACTGCGTCCTCTCCACTTGTCTGGCTGAGTATTTCTTCTTTATATCTTGTTTGCTGGACTTTCATGCAATTTGATTTTCTGGAACTTCTTTTTTTTTTCTAGTTTTGAGGTAGTTGTATTCCTTCTTAGTTGTGGAGGGAGATGCAGTGTGTCTGTCTACACCTCCATCTTGGCCGGAGGTCCTGATTTTTTAATATTGAGCCATACTTGCAATCTTGAAGTAAGCACAACTCTTTTTTTAGGTGCTACTGAATTTTATTTGTTACTTTTATCTTAGAATTTTTGCATTGCTTTTATAAGATTAATCTGTTATTGTTCACTCTGTGCACATTTGATTCCATTTTATTGCCAATAAATAAGAAGTTATTGGTTTAAGTGAAAAATTGCCTAATGTGTAAAAATAGATAAGTAATGGCCAAAAGCAATGATAGCCAATACTGGCATAGATGACAGAGTTAAATTGAGAATATTTTTCTGAGATTCCATCTAAAATAAGATATCTACCTATCAAAAACAATGTATAACTCATTTTCATAAAGAGTTGATTCTCACTGAGAATTCTTTCTATGATTTTTTTATCTCACATAAACTTCAACTTTTTGTGTATGACATTTTATATTTTTAATATATATTAAATTAAGTTGTGTCCTTGGTTATTTAAAGTAAAAAAAAAAGCTAAATCCAGTAAAGATAAAAGTACACTCACAGGCTAGAGAATTAGTAAAATAAACAAACCCTTAATCACTTTATGATCCTCCCTGTTACTCCTGTAGCTCAACCTAAAAGTTGAGTTCTCATTTAACTTGGCTCTCCTAGTAACATTATCATTGTATTGAATTCCATTGTTTGTTGCAAAGCTGAATCTCAATATGTAGGATTACAAGAACATAAATTAGAATTATTTGACATGTGCCAATAAAATAACATTGCCAAGTACTAAAACACACTGGCTTCGCATCAAGTCTGAGGTCAGGATTGTAAGAATGATATAGTCCTTTTTCTTGCCTGCTTATTGCTGTGGCCCTGCGGCTGTAGTAACCAGATGTCTGGCACTTTGCATTGAAAGGTCTCATGGTTTGAGCAGATAAAGGCCTAATATTTCCTTCTTCAACCTAAAGTTATCCTGTTTCTATTAAAATACACACTCTTTTATATTAATCTGATTTTTTTACTTCTACCATAATCTATCAGTGACAATGAAAAGTAAGAAAATTGTAATATATTGTACATTTGAATTGCCTTTTTACTACATCGTCAAAAGAATAAATAATTTTCCCTTATGCTGTTTAAATTGTGTTCTGTAAATCTTAGATACTGCTGAAACTTAATCTCTCTGTATGGTATCAATAATTGGATGATAGGCTCCTTAGCTTCATCTCTGAATCTCCAGATACCTATACTCTTAAAGAGCATGCAATAAATGTGTTGAAAGAATAAATAAATATATGACTCTGGAAATAACATTATTTGAAACCAAGACTCCCTTAAGCCTGCCTCCATATTGTGATTTAAAAAAAAAAAAAAATTGGCCTGCCCTAGTTTGTTGAAAGACTGTTGGCTGAATCTGGGTAGGGAAATTTACAGTTGGACCTACTGTCATAGCTAAAAATTTGAATCTCAGGGATTCAGTTATACCTTGAGTAGTATATATGGGGAGATGAGGATCCAAAATATACTCTTAGGGACCATAGCAACTTCATCATTAAGTTCCCTTTATTAAATTTTAAAATTAAATTTTATTGTGGTTATTATGACCAACCATTTGGGTTTTATCTAAGCAATTCACAGACTATCAGGGCTCTGTTGCATCTATAATAGTCTTTATTCCAGGGGAAAAAAAGTTCTTTATAAAATATAGAATGAGGTTGAAAACACTGTCTAATGAGCAACTGAATCCCAAAAGAATCCTATAAAAATGCAGTCAAAAGACAGAGGCCATAACAGGACCAAGGCTACTTAGAGACCTGACTGATTTCAAGTGTCAGGCACAAGAGATACACTGATGAACCTGGAGCACTATGTTGCACCAGAAATCAAGAAATCTATTAAAGATTACCTAAGGGTATATCCAAAGGACTCAGGAATCAAGTTTAAGAGGCTCCCACTGACCAAAGATGGGATAACTGTAGGATCCATAACTAGAAGTGCAGTGTATTAAAACACTTAATATGTTTAAATCTATAATTCATGAAACAAGTGCACACACACACATATCCATCATTGCCTTCATAGGTCACCTTCAGAGAATGTTGAATAAACCATTTCAGTATCTTGAAAACTGGTAATAAAAGAAAGTAAACAAGGATTTTCCTGTCTTTTCTGTATGGATTATACCCCAAAGTATCCTAGAAGTGTATAAAAAGAAGGTTCTCACTACAGAAACATCTCAGCTAATAAATAAAGAAGGAATAGTGGAATTAGACTACTCTAGTTTGCCATCACTTATGAAATAATAAATCTAAGAAATAATTACTAACTGGCAGTTAGCACCACAAAAAGTTATATAATCAGAATTTCATGCTTGCTGGTGGAAGTATACACCAACACCCAGGAAATCGTCTTGCCACAAATTAATTCTGAATCTGATCAAGCCATTAGATGACCTACAAGAACTATGAGACAAATGGACATGTTAAATAACATTCTGGGGGTGCAATGAACAGCACCTAAAGAGTGGTATACTCTAAAATAGTACTTCTTTAAGTATGGTCCCCAAAGCAAAACGTTTGGGAGCAGTTTGTTATCAGCCCATGATGAGATAAGAAGCTTGTCTCAAAATGTAAGGCAGTTCCAACACTAAGTACACATGTCATTTCAACAGAAAGAAGCTGTGTAATAGTCATTCTGAGGCAATCTTTTTATCTCATAGGGACCAGCACATTGACTGGCACAGCACTACTGCACAAATTATCTGACACTTTTAAAAGTTAAAACTAAAAGAGTAAATCAAATTTATAAATTAAAAAATTAATAAAATACCAACTAATTACAATATATTTAGTATATTTTATGCTGATTTAAACAAATAAACCCTAACGAAATATATAAGAAAATCAAACATTTAAATATTATTTCAATAACATTAATGAACTGTTATATTTATAAGGAGATAAGAGCATTGTGGCTATATTTAATATTTAGAGACACATTTTGAAATATTACGGATGAAATACTGTGATGTCTATGATTTGCTCCAAAAAATTTAGAGAGATGTGGAAAGTGTGTGAGAGGTGTTCAAGTAACAGGATTAGACATGCTGAAGTTAATTGGGTGATTAGTAAGTGTACTTTCATTACATAATTTTTCTCCACTTTCCTTATTGTTAAAATTTTTCAAAGTTAATGGTTAAAAGGTTAAAAAAAGAAACAATCAGTGAATTTTACTTTTATAAAAAAATAAATAATAAAGGTGGAATTTACAGAAAGTGAGAACTAGGATTAGAACCAAAAGAACACAGAATAATTTTTAAGTAGACAGAAATAGTTTATAAACACATAATATGCATGCCAGATACAAACTTACAGTTCTCTTTGCCAAAAGGTTCATTTTTCTAACATTGAAATTTAGCTGTTGCATAAGGACATATGCAGAATGCTCCTACAACCCACTAGTGTAAGTTGAATTGTGTTTCTTAGAAACACATGCTAAAGCCCTACCCTAGTACCTGTGGATGTGATCTTAGTTCAAAATGGAGTCTTTGAAGACTTACGAGGTCATTGGGTGGGCCCAATCCAATGTGGCTGTGTCCTTTTAAGAGGGAACTCTGGATACAAGGAAAAACAGAGAAGACATCATATAATGATGGAGGCAGGATTGGAGTGGTACATCTACAAGCCAAGGAGCACCAAGGGTTGCTGGCCATTACCGTAAGCTAGGAAAGAGATGTGGAACAGATTTTCCCTCAGAGCTCTGAGAAGAAACCAACCCTGTTGACACCTTGATTTCAGATGTCTATCCTCCAGAACTGTGAGAATAAATTTCCATTGTTTTAAGCCACCCAGTTTATGGGAATTTGCTACAGCATCTCTGAGAAACTTCATACACCCACTGAGTTTAAGATTGGTGCCTATTTATCTGTATGTTGGATGGAGCCAGGCAGGGAGAGATTGGTTCCTTGTGTTTTTACATAATCCTTTTTCTCAAAAATAATGTCGTTTAACAATTAACTAACTTTTTTATTTTCAAAATTGCAACTTTTTGTTGCATCTTTAATCACAAAACTTAAAAATAGATAGCAGCAGCCTTTATCATGAAGCAGAAAGAAAACCTTTGACCAAGCAATCAGCATTTTTCCTGCAAAATAAAGCATGCCTACCCAAGAAAAACCAAAACAACTGGTCATTTTGGCTAAAAACCTGAGATCTTGGTGGACTTTTAAAAAGTGTGATCAGCTAATTATGTGACTATCATCTGGGCCAATGTTTTCTAGTCCTGTGTTCTAGGAGGTACTTCTAGATAGCTAGCTTTTGAAAAAATTTAATGAAATTTGATTTGTTTGTGCACACAGATCTACAAAACAGGAGACTTTACTACAATTTACTACTATATTTTTACTACAATTGTGAGAACAAAAGGGGAAAAAAAGAAAAGAAAGTGGGAAAGGGAATCCAAAATATTTTTTTAAAAGAAAAAACTTAGGAAGAAAAGCTTAGCATGAGTGGCAAATAGAGGATTTTTTTCTCCCTGGCCTTATGTGCAGTTAATACTGTTTTGCTCTTTGGTCAATAGATTTGATGTCTAACGTCTGCAGTACATTCTCATGAGTAACTAGGGAGTTCCTTCTGTGACCAGCTAGGGCCTAAGTAAAACAGATCTTGTTTCTTTACAAGACAATAGCACAAGGAAAAGAAAATGAAGCCATTAGTCCTGAGAAAATAAGGACTCAAGTTTTCCTAGAAGAGGATCCCAGGGAATTAAACTCAGCCCAAAATACATTTATCTGCTGTTCACAGTCATAAGTTTTGTTGGCAGATCTTAACTCCTGGCACCATTCAAAGCTTCGTCAGTGGTGAGACGAGTCACTGTTACCCTCTCAACACCTTCTCTGAGTGCGATGCTTGGTACTTTCTGCTGCCTTGGAGCAGCCCCTCTGATGCTCTGCAGGAAGACTTCCTGGTTCTTAAGAGCTGCACCAGGGAAATAAACCTAGGAATGGAAAAACATTGTCACCCGCCGCCCAGATGCCCCACAGCTCTTTAATGTCAGAGGCCTGACATTTAATGCAACTGTATTCTGAAATATCCTAAGCATATTGAATATCCACATAACTCATTCAGGGGGAAAGAGAGGTGAGGCCGGGGGAGGGGTGAGTCGAGTGGGAGAGGTGTGTGTATTTAGAAAAAAGTGTGAAAAAGCATTCTTGATTTAGATGATGTTATTTCTTATGGAAATATAAAATATCTCAGGTCAAGCAATTTCAAAATAAGATCAGGGAAGATAAAATTTGCCTCAGAAATATGATACATGTGTGTAACTTTGGTTTCGTGGTTTTTTTAAAGTTAATGTTGGAGAAGAGATTATATAGTATGAAAAGGAAAGGAAAAAAATTGAGTGACCAAGAAAGATAAAGGAGAATGGAGAGAAAGAAGTCAAAAAGGATACAGAAAAAGCGAAAAATGGAGAACAAAGGAGAAAAGTATCAGCTGAGGAAGTTCTGAGGTGTTGGTTGATTTACTTGGATGACATAGAGTTGTCTGATCTTTGGCAATGTTAATTGGCTGATTAGTCATTGCCCACAACTTTTACTTCTTAAACTTAAACCTAAGGTCCTCAGTTCTAAGTACACATTGTAACCACATGGAAGTTTAAAAAATACCAACCTCTGGACCCCAGAGATTCTTTTTTATTTGATCTGGGTACAGCCTGCAATTGTGGTTTTGAAAAGCTCGCCAGATGAATCTAATGTGTAGCCAAGGTTGAAGTTACTGCCCCGAAGCTCCCATGCCTGACAAAATGAGAGCACCCTCTTCCAAAATAAGGAATGAACAGCACCCAGCACCCCCCAGAACTGTGGGGGCCACCTATGAAACTTTCTATGAACATCCATTTCTGACCTTCTTATCAGTGATTCTGATTCAGTAGGTTTTGAAGTTTTCCCTGATCGTTTTTGTTTTGAAAAAATTTCACGATGTAAAACAAGTATATAAAATCGCTGACTTAGATGTTTAAAATTCAGTTCATTCAGATGTTGAGAATCAGCAAAGTATCAATAAACAAGACAATGTTTATTGGCCATTTAAGTTTGCTTAAGGCCCCTGTAACAAAATACCACAACTTAAACAACAGAGATTTATTGTCTCACAGCGCTGGAGACTAGACGTCCAAGATAAGATATCTACCCTATTGGTTCCTTTAGAGGGTGGTGACCGGTAACCTGCTCCATGCCTCTTCCCTAGCTAATGATGGTTTGCTGGCAATCTGACGTTCCTTGAATTGTGGATCTCTGCCTTTATCTCAGCATGCTTCCTGTGTACATGTCTGTGTCCAAATTTTCTCCTTTTATAAGGACACTGGTTTCATTGGATTAATTACTAATTAATTACCTTCAAAAGGACCTTATCTTCAAATAAGGTCACATTTCTGTGGTACTGGGGATTATGACTTCAACATGAACTTTTGAAGATCACAATTTAATCGGTAACATCAGATGTCTCTTTTTCTCTAAAAGGACATCACTGCTGGCAATATCTGCACTATCAATTTTTAAAGATTTTCCTGAATTTAACATAATTCTCATTTGTAATCATAAATTCTTCAGTAATTGGATTCTGTATTCGCTTATTGACAATTCTGATCAGAGAAAATGGTATTTAAGACATAATCCAATTGCTTCTCTATTTGCAAAACATCAATTAGGATTTTATAATGTGCTAAATTTTAAGAATGCCCTAGCTTTGAGACATTATTAAACTAAGATGATAGTGATAGGATAGTGTTATCCTATGCTAAAAATATAAGCTTTTCCTTGGCAAAATGGTTTCTGTTGCCCATGAATTCTTTTCCAGCCTTGAGATAAATTTGTAGAGAAATTATCAAGCTCATCTGGCTCATTATTCTCTTTATTCCCCCCCACCCCCATCTTTTAACAGCTAAATAATCAGGTTTGTGGCCATATATGGTTATGTGAGAGAGTGAAATTTGACCTCATCTAGCTGATTAAGTTGATCCTCTTAAAATAAAATATATAGAACATTCTCTTTTGTACACTACAATTTCCAACTACGTTTCAACATACCAATGTTTCATGATTTAGGTTTGGAGGAGTGGAAAATATAATCTTATCATTGCAGAGGAGGATCTGGTTCTAGCATGTTCATATGTAGACAAATCAATTAAATTTGAGAACTCAACAAACAAAGAAACACTAAAAGGACTTCTATTCTATTTTGGGTCTGGAAGACATGCAGAGCTGAGGGAGAAATAATGGATAAAATTAAGATAAGAGCTAGATGGCAGCGTCACCAAGAACTGTCATCATTTGCTCATGTGGAAAAGGATGTTAGAGCCAGAAGCCTTTAAAAAGAAGAAATAAACAGACTTGAGCCAAAACACTAAAAGTGGGATCTGGGTTTGTCCTAGTTTTTCACCATTTATTTTTTGGGACTTGCTTTAAGGTGAAGTTCTGTCTTAGGCATTCTGCCTCCCTGAAGTTGATTCCATATTTCATAAGACAGGGAACAAGGTGTGTGTGTGTGTGTGTGTGTGTGTGTGTGTGTGTGTGTGTGTGTGTTTGTGTATGTGTTGCATTGTGTGAATGTTGTCTTTTCTCAGATATACAATAGCAATATAGTTTATATGCACATTTTTTCCACCCAGAGGGAAATGAACCCAGAATTGAAGGAAGGTTTTGGCTGAGAGCCGCAGTGGGGATGTGGAAAGCAAACAGAAGAAGGTTAGTTGAAGGTTAAGCTGTGCTGTATTGATGTAGTGATGTTGTCTTTAGAACAAATTAGCTCACGGGGACTTGGTGACACCGTGGCATATTAAACCCTTCTTTACAAAAGGAACATGCACAGGTTGTTGCTAGCTTGAAAAATGCCAGCAAAAAATTGCACAAAGATCAAGCTTGAAAAATGTTTACTTTGCAGAAAATAACTTAAAAATGGAATCTCAATTCTGTTGGCAGCTCAGTGTTTTAAAGGGGCTATTTATCCTCAACTTCTCAGCATCTGGTTTGCTGCAGTTTATGTGGTGTATTGGAACTGCATGAACTCGAGCACCTTGGGGAATGTTTGTTTTTATTTTTTAAAGGTGGTTGGACTGAAATTCAGTATGAATCATATAAGAGAGACTTACAAGCACGTGAAGATGAATGTTTCCCTTGTGACACCAAACAGTACATCTGGAAGGTGATCCTATAGAAATAAATACCTGAAAAGGCCACAGTTCTAACAGATATCAATAAAGAACAAGAATGCATTTTTCCTTAATTTGAAAAGGGCATATAGTTTGTATGTTAAAAGGGGGAGGGGTAGTATCTTCTCATGCAAATTTCTTAAAGCTCTGTTAGTGTAGGAATAATTCTACACTATATCTTTCACTCATTATTTCACTCACGTGCTCATCCAACATTACTGAGTATCTACCTGTTACAGCTGCTCCTCTGCTAGACAGTATAGATATAAATATGAATGAGAGATACGTCTTGCCCTAAAATATTTCTTGTTACTAATCAATAAGTCTTTTTAAGCATGTGACTTTCATGCATGTCAACTGATGCTCCCCAACACATATAGTCATGCTTGGCATGGTGACTTGAACAAAATAAATAATGCTATTTGTTATTATAAATAAGAATTGCTCATCATCCTTCAACTTCATGGGTGTTGTCACTAAGATACAGAAAGGAGAGAAGAGGGGATATTTGAATATAGTATTTATACTGCATAAACCTTCGTGCCTGTGCATTAAGTATTATTTTTATTTACTCTTAACCTCACCCTTTGGGGTAGTTGTATTAGCCAAGATAGGCTGGGTGCAGTACTTAGCCCATCCAATATCCTAGTGGTTCAATGTAATGTGTGTTTTCTTCTTATTTACCCCATAGATCAACACAGATCGGCCAGGATGCTCTATTCCACTCAGCCATTCGGGGAAGCAGTGGCTCTACCCTTCACCAAGGCTTCAGAGTCCTCATGTGGATTCTCTTATTCCAGGGAGCAGACAGGGAAGAGAGGGCCAGAATTCTGCATCCCAACCATTTCCCATGAAGCATTTGTTTATTGAGTTATTTGTTGAACAAACCCCTATTAATTCACATAATATGTTAGCTTAATGAGTTAAATATTAAATTTATTAATCTAATAAGCTGCTGCTTACCTGTAGATATTGCCCAGGAAAATACAAATCAAAAACACATTCTCTATTGGCAACTTCCTTCATACTAGCTGTATCCTGTGGTTCTATAAATTTAGTGTTAAAACACAATTTAATTACCCTAGATTTATTTACTATTTAAAACGAGAATTATTTTGCCCTAGCTGGCTCAGTGGTTGAGTGCCAGCCTGCAAACCAAAGGTTTCTGGCTGGATTCCTGGATGAGGCACATGCCTGGATCCCCAGTTGGGGGCATGCGAGAGACAACCAATCCAAGTTTCTCTCACACATCAATGTTTCTCTCCATCTCTTTCTCCCTCCCTTCTCCTCTAAACACAAATAAATAAAATCTTTAAATAAATAAATATATATTTTATTTCCAACAAAAGTAAAAAATAGCAAAATATTGGATTATTATCTATTTTGTGCTTTTCTAATGAAGCAAAGAAGAGAAAGCTAGTCTTCATTTAGACTTCAACTTTAGAAACAAACCATTTCTGATCGAAGTTTTCTTTTGCCACTTAAGAAAGATTTAAATGACAAGATTTCTGATTCCTAATGGTAACTATGAAATCCAGAAAACTTCTTTTTTCAAAAGTGTGAGCTGATAGATTAAGATGTTAGATATAAATTGCAGGAGATTGGACTGAAGATGAAAATATAACATTATAAATTTATGAATTGTTTGTAAAACCAAGAAATCAGGCTCTCTCAGCCTACAAATAGGTTTAGAATAAGAATAACCAGAACCCTAGAGAACACCAATTTTACTATATTGATAAATATCTTCTGAATTAAACCTACTTTTAATGAATACCAACGTTTTGTAACTGTTTAGACTTTCAGGATCTTTTTTTTTTTTTTTTTTTTTTTTTTTAAAGAAAACACATGTTAATTTATGTAACATAACCCACACACAAGTTTATAGATCTGTAGGACTGTCTTATCGGAAAGACATCCAGTTGCAAGGCATTTGACATTCTTCTTGCCTGTAAATTAAACATCTTTGATAATGCCACAGACATAGTTTAACTTTCAAATGAAAACAAATTTTAAATGAAAAGAAACTTTAAAGACGGTTAGCTGCACTACTTTATAGTCTACCACTGGGCATTGTGATCTTCCTTGAATCTTGATTTTTCTCCCTAAGATTACCCTCCTTGTCATTAAAGGGACTGCATTAAGTTCATTTTTAATTTATCCTGTTCATTTGCATAAACACAACAAGAGCAGCAAATGATCACTTATGATCTTTAGTTCTGCTTTGCTGGAACTTACGCAAGGAACATTTAGGGTGACCTTCAGTCTGCCCTTCAGGGCACAGAAGCTGAGCCACATACCTGGCACTCAGCCTTGCCTGTAAACACCTGTCTTTTCCAGGTCCTCCTGGTTTTCCATTGTGCCTTAAGGTCCCTTCTAGCCATCTTTCAGGAAAACAACCTTCGTTCTTTCCCTAGAAAGATTGCTATGGACTGCTCATCCATCCAAGGTACCAGGCCTTTTATCTCGTGGACTTTTATTACCTTTGAAAGTCAGTCCCAGTTGCTCAGGGCTTTTTGGTAACAACCAAAGCCCAAGCATGTCTCCTTTAGGCATGACATTCCAGTCAAAGTCTTAGTCAAAAAAATCATTATTAACAACTGGTCTTATTAGTTTTATGCTAAGAAACTTAGGTCATTACTTACTTCTTTAGAATGCCAAATTCTGGAGGGATCAGATAGGGAGAAAATATATACAGTGTGAAGGAAAATCCTTGTCCTTCTAATATTCACTGAACTTGCATTTCTATTCTTTATATTTTTATTTTTCCACCCACTAAAAATTTTTCTGTTTGTTTGTTTTTCCATTACAGTTGTCTCACTTTTTTCCCCCTCTTGCTTCTCTGCACCCTGTCCCTCCCTTCTCCCACATTCAGTCCCCACCCAGCTGTCCATGTCCATGGATCATTTATACATGTTCTTTGACTAGACCCTTCCCCTTCTTACCACTTCTCTCCCTCCCATCTCCCCCTTTGTTACTGTTAGTTTATTCCTCGTTTACATACCTCTGGTTCAATTTTGCTCATTCGTTTGTGTTGTTCATTAGTTTCCTGTAACAGGTGATAGCATAAGGTAATTTTCTTTTGTTGCCTGGCTTATTTTGCTAAGCATAGTTCTCTCTAGTTCCAATCATGTTGTTGCAAATGGTAGAAGTTCCTTCTTTCTTTCAGTACTTATTCATTGTCATTTTCCCCCTTTGTACTCGTATTCCTCTCTGTCTCTCTCTGTTTCTTCATCTTCCTAAAGCAGACCCTTTAGCATCTCTTGCAATACTGGTTTGGTGGAGATGTATTCTTTTAACCTTCTTTTGTCTTGGAAATTCCTTATTTCACCTTCCATTTTGAATGAGAGCCTTGCTGGGTAGAGTATTCTTGGTTGTAGGCCTTTGTTTTTCATTGCTTGGAATATATTTTGCCATTCCCTTCTGGCTTGTAGTGTTTCTGCTGAGAAATCTGATGATAGCCTTATTGGAGCTCCCTTGTATGTTATTAGTTGTTTCTCTCTTGCTGCTTTTAGGATTCTCTCTTTGTCTTTGAATGTTGGCATTTTAATTATGATGTGTCTTGAAGTGGGCCTGTTGGGGTTCATCTTCATTGGGACCCTCTGTGCTTCCTGGACTTGCATGATTCTTTCTCTCTTCATGTTAGAGAAGTTTTCTGTCATTAGTTTTTCAAAGAGGTTTTCTATCCCTTGCTCTTCTTCTTCTCCTTCTGGAATTCCTATGATATGGATATTATTATGTTTCATGTTGTCCTGCAGCTGTCTTAGAGCCTCTTCAGTCTTGTTCAGCCTTTTTTCATTTTGTTGCACTGTCTGTGAGTTTTTGTCTACATTGTCCTCCAGCTCGCTGATCCGATTTTCTGCTTCCTCTAGCCTGTTTTTAATTCCTTCTTCTGTGTTCTTCAATTCAGAGATCGTATTCTTCATTTCCTCCTGGCTCTTATTGATAGCTTCCATGTCCTTTTTGATGCTGGTATGATTCTCAGTAAGTTCCTTATAGTTCTTCTGGAGTTCACTGTAGTTTTTCTGGAGTTCTTTGTAGTTTCCGCTGAGCTCATTGAGCTTCTCCATAATACATGCTTTCAATTCTATATCTGATAGTTGGCTCCCCTCTATTACATTTAGCACTCTTTCTGGGGACTCTGCCTTTCCTTTCAATGGGAGGTTGTTTCTCTGTCTCCCCATTTTTGTGACTCCTATTGTTTGTTGGTACTTCTTAGAATGATCTCTGGATCTTTTATCTATAGGGACTAATGCCCTAAAATTTCTATTTAAAAATTGACCAAGACTCTAATTTTTCTGCATTTTTAGTTGTTAAAGCAAAGTTGTGAGATCTCCAAAATTTAATTCTCACTCACTCATTTATAAAAATTGTTGAAAAACCACAGGTAGTTTGATTTTTACATTACTAAGAGCTTGCTTTAAAACTGTCAATATTTTGCTGATTTTGAACTGTTCTAAATTGAAAATCTGCAAAACATGGGCAAAACATACCCATCTAGGACAAAGCTGGATATAAGAATGAATGACCTTTCTGTGGATCCCTAGGGTCAGTTTTACTTTTGAGAATGCATATCCACAAAGAATGTGTTTCACTGAATTCAATGAACAAAGTAGAAAATTATACAGAGTTGTAGAAGAGAGAATTTCATTACCAAAGTTAAGAAAAAAAATTCTAAAAATCACTGAGCTTAAAGAGAAAACCATAAACAAAATAGCAATATTTATATATTCAATCATTTAGTTTTTAATTACAGTTAGCAATATACATTTCAAATTATGTACATTAGCATATGTCCACATTTAATAATATCTTTTATCTATATATTGTTTTTTTATTGGTTATGCTATTACAGCTGTCCCAATTTTCCCCCTTTGCCTTTTCCACCTGGTGTATATCTATTCCCTCAGGTGATCTGCCCTCCCTTAGTTCATGTCCATGGATCATGCATAAAAGCTCTTTGGCTACCTCATTACCTATACTGTTCTTAACATCTTCCTGTCTATTCTTTACCTATCCCTCTGTACTCCTTAATTCCTTCATCTCTTTCCCCATTCTCCTTCTTCCTCCTCCCAACTGATAATCCTCCAAATGATCTCCATGTCTATGATTCTGTTTCTGTTCTGCTTGTTTGTTTAGTTTTAATTTTTAGATTCAATTGTTGATCATTGTAAATTTATTGTCTTCTTAATGTTCATAGTTTTGATCTTCTTTTTCTTAAGTAAGTCTCTTTAACATTTCATATAATAATGGTTTGGTGATGATGAACTCCTTTGGCTTTACCTTGTCTGGGAAGCACTTTATCTGCCCTTCCATTCTAAATGATAGCTTTGCTGGATAGAGTAATCTAGGTCGTAAGTTCTTGCTTTAACATCACTTTAAATACTTCTTCTGAGTCTCTTCTAGGCTGCAAAATTTCTTTTGAGAAATCAGCCTACAGTCTTATGGGAACTCCTTTGCAGGTAACTCTCTGCTTTTCACTTGTTGCTTTAAGATTCTCTCTTTATCTTTAACCTTTGATATTTAAATTATGATGTGTCTTGGTATGGTCCTCTTTGTGTCCCTTTTATTTGGGACTCTCTGTGCTTCTTGGACTATATCTATTTCCTTCACCAAAATAGGGAGTTTTTCTTTCATTATTTTTTTCAAATAACTTTTCATAGTCTTGCTCTTTTATCTTCTTCTTCCAGCATCCCTATGATTTGGATGTTGGTACCTTTGGAGTTGTCCTAGAGGCTTCCCAGACTATCATTGTTTTTGTTTTTGTTTTCTTTTTTGACTCTTTTTCCTTCTTGCTGTTCTCATTGAATGCTTTTTTCTTCCTTATGTTCCAAATCATTGATTTGATTATCAGCTTCATCCACTCCACTCCACTTGGTTTCCTATAATTTTATTTTTGTTTCACTTAAGGTAACCTTCATTTCTGCCTGGGTCTTTTTTATGCTGTTGAAGTACCCAATGAGTTCATTGAGCATTCTACTACCCAGTTTTTTGAACTCTGCATCTGATAGATTGCGTATCTCCATTTTGTTTAGTTCTTTTTTGGGAGTTTTGTTCTGTTCTTTCATTCAGGCCACATTTCTTTGTCTCTTCATTTTGGCAGCCTCCCTGTGTTTGCTTCTATGTATTAGGTAGAGCTCCTTTGACTCCCTGTCTTAGTAGCATGGCCTATTGTAGAAAAATGCACCTGTAAGTTGATTGGGGTGGAGCCTTAGATAATCACTGGAGGGGGTGGCAATGTGTTGAACCAGGTTGATGGAGTCTCCAATATGGTGTCACTGCTCGATGGCTCTGTATTGGGGAGGGCTCAGAAAAGGGACAGTACCTCTGCCTGGTCTCTGGAGTTTTTTCTGAGATGAAGCTGTGCCTCAGTACTTACCCTAATGCCAGACACTTCAGTTTCTCCCAGTATGCCACTGGTGCCCTTCTGGCTGCTGCCCTCCCACTGGAGCCCAGAGGAAGTGAGTCTGAGTAAGTCCTAGGTCTGTTGCAGATCATTCAAGAGGAGACTCTTAAAAATCCCACAGTTTCCTCTGCTGCACCAACGCCCCCTGGTTTTTAGAGCCAGAAGTTATGGGGAATTATCTTCCTGGCACTGGAACCCTGAGCTGGGTAACTAGTGTGGGGCTAGGATCCCTCACTCCCAGGGTAACCCCCCTGATTTTTATCCACTGCACATGAGTGCGAGTCTGCCCGTTCTGAGTTTCTGCATCTCTGTGTCTCTCCACGCATCTCCTCATCTCTTACCCTCCTATCCATCTGGATTAATGTGACTTCTTTAATTCCTTGGGTGCCAGATTTCTATACAGTTCAACTTTCTGATGATTCTGGGTGATAGTTGTTCTTTAGCCTACTTATAATTTTTGCTGTGGTTGTGCAAGGAGCTAAGCCATGTTTATCTACACCTCCATCTTGACCGTAGGAAAGAAATGTTTTCTCTCTATATATATATATTGTTTTGCAAAACACAAGGCATGATCACAAAGGACTTGGCAGAATATTTGTCAGAGGAAGAAGAGGAATTTTAACTGTTGTTTGTTAAGTTCTTTGCACACATTGTCTCCTTTAATACCCTCATGCTCAAGTAAGTGTTACCATCTTAGAGGAAGGAGATGAAAGATAAAATAAGCTAAACAATTTCTCATTGTTCACACACTCTTAGTCGTGCTGGGAGTTCAAGTCTTGTGATTCCAGGTGTTTCATTTATAACCTATATTTACCTACCTGACTTTCCTTCCATGGTCCATTTTTGAGTAAAATTTACTCCTTGGCAAACAATACAATTTAAAAAGCAGGCATGGCTTTTTATGGGCTGTGGCATGTATCTATTTCAGACATGATTATGTCTTCATAGGAAATTAGAAAATGTGCAAGTAGTGTGAAATAATTAAAGTAAAGGAGCTCTATCAGCATCCAATAAGTGAAGGCTCAAAATGCAAATAAAGGTTCATTGGATTCTAATTAATTCTTCTTGAAAAATAATATATCCCAGGTTTTAATGATCTTTCAGATTAAAGTTAGAGCTTCCTATAATCTTATTTCAGCTAATGGCATATGAAATCACTTCCTGTTATAGCTGCCATTTCCATGAATGCCAATATTTATGTTCCCAGTATTAAAAAATAGCACAACCCTGTTAGACTCAGTGTACTCAAATTTAGCACCAGGTTGCCAGACAAAAATCTGAAATAGCACCTGGCCACCTACCTTAATTCATAGACCAATAAAATCGAGAGCCTTAAAAATGCCATCACCTTGTTTGACTGCACTAAACTGTGAAACCTGGAAGAATGTAGAAACCAGAACAGGCTGCTAAAATGAAGTCATCTTGCTAAAGGGACAATTTGTAATGGGGCATTGTGCTGACAGGTCTGCAAGTCTATAGTCTCAAGTCAGTGTGTATGTTTGAGCTCAAAATAGACTCTGTGTGTGACAAAAACAGCATTATTCTCAACAGTTGTGAGAACTTGATGGATGTTGCTACTCTAAACTTTGGAAAATTAAAATTGAGGTCCTATGGAAAGGTCTATTCATGCAGCATGTTCTGTTTTCTTAAAGAAATGATGGTGTATATAGAAAGAATGGTCTACACATGCTTGCTGAACAGAAGAGAGATCTCTGTCTTTAAAGTATATATAGTCTAATATAGTTAATTTTTTGCCTCTTGATCATTAAAAATGTTTACTTCAGTTTAAACTGTAAGCCATATTTTAAAATGCATTTGGTTTTTTGGTGAAAAGATTACAATTTAATTAGATAGCATTACCAAAAAAATTCTGGGTGGAATTGTTTATCTAGAACCTGATAACTTTGTTGACAGAAACAGTATAGTATATTGAGTAGTTTCAGAAGGCATAAAGACATCTTTGTTAATGTGTATTTTATGCTCTTATGTGTAATCTATATGACCAACATAAGTTTTATTTTCACTTTGATTTTTTAATTGTGAAGCAGAAAGATACATGTGCAAAAAAATCACTTGTTTTCAAAGAATTATCTATTCTAGATTTTCATATGCCTCAAAATCAAACATACTTTATGTTAATTAATGGATCTGACAATTTTTTCCTTTTAGTAATAGAGTTTTCCCCAATGATCTTTAGCAGCCATCTTGAGTGGATGAGGAGCAGAAAAGGAGAATTGTAGTCTCAGGTCCATGAAGTGGGATTATCCCTCTGAATTGGCTTCCCTGTCAGGAAGGTAAAATGCTTGAAGTCAAAAGTAATGGTTCATACTTACTGGAGCTTATTATGTGTCAGGTGTGACAGCTTTACAATGCCCTGCTAATATTAACCCCATTGTATGGTTGAGGAAAATTGAGATGCAGAAAAACTAAATAACTTGTCTAAAATTCCCACAGATAATAAGGCATGAAGCCTGAATTTGAATCAAGGCACTGTCTCCACAGCCCACATAAAACTACAATTCATTCTGCTTCCCCAAAGTATTTTCTAGCTATAAACAATAAATAATCCTACATCTTGTCTTTCTATAGTTTCTTGTCTAAACATTTGTGCTAGAGTATATCTTTCCATATTTTCCTATAGTTAATGACCTATTAAAAAGTGGGCACATGAGGTCCAGTAAATATGGTGGCATAGGTAAACATGGTACTTGAATCCTCCCACAATTACATCAGAATTACAGCTGAACTAAGGAACAGCCGTCATTCAAAACTGCCTGAAGTCTGGCTGAACGTAAGTCCTATAACTAAGAATATAAAGAATGAGCCACATCAAGCCTGGTAAAAAGAGCAGAGATATGGAATAGGTTGACTGCACACCCATGTGTGGTATCTAAAAATCAGGAAGGATAAGTTTGGGCTGTGAAAACCTACAAGGATTATAGCTGAGGGAGACACAATGAAGGATATATTACAGTTAATCAACAATGGAGTAGATGAAGCAGAGGATCAAATCATAGATTTGGAACATAAGCGCACAATCAAAACAGCAAAAAGAATCCCCCAAAATGAGGATAGTATAAGAAGCCTCTGGGACAACTTCAAGTGTACCAACATTTGCATCAGGGAGATGCCCGAAGGTGGCGGGGGGAGCAAGGAATTGAAAACCTATGTTAAAAAAAAAAAAGGCAGGAAACTTTCCTAACTTGGTGAAGGACATAGACTTACAAGTCCAGGAAGTTCAGAGATTCCCAAACAAGATGAACCCAAAGAGGCCCGCACCAAGACACATCATAGTTAAAATGCAAAAGGTTAAAGAAAAAATTTTTATTTTTATTTTTAAATTTTATTTATTTTTAGGGGGAGGAGAAGAGCGGGAGAAAAAGAGGAAGAAAAACATCAGTGTGTGGTCACTGCTTCCACACCCCCAACTGGGTGCCTGGCTGGAGACCTGGCCTGCAACCTAGATGTGTGCCCTGACTGGGAATCAACCCAGTGACCCGTTAGTTCACAAGACAGTGCTCAATTCACTGAGCCACACCAGCCAGGGAAGAAAAGCAATTTTAAAAAAAAGAGAAAAACAGTTAGTTATAGTTTCCATAAGACTGTAAGCTGATTTCTCAACAGAAACTTAGAAGGCCTGAGGAGATTGGCAAGAAATATTCAAAGTAATGAAAAGCAAACACCTGCAACCAAGATTAATCAACCCAGAAATGTTATCAGTTAGAATCAAAGGACAGATAGTTTCCCAGAAAAGAAAAAATTAAAGGAGTTCATCACCACCAAACTGGTATTCAAGAAATGTTAATGAGAAAGAGACACTAAATGAATAGACAAAACCGAATTGAAAGCATTTATAGGCCTCTTATAGCTAGCGGTTTACATCGCAGCAATCAGCTAAATTTGCAGAATTTCTGGGCAGCAAATGGTAGTGGGATTGAACATTTTAGGCATCTTTACAAAGATTTAGATTTATTCATAATTGTATCAGGTTTGATGATAAACTTACCTACTTAGAACATCTGATAGTGGAGAAATAGCAGGTGTGACAGACATTTTCTCAGCATTTGTAGAAAGTTGTAAATTATGTTACTTTATGAAACAAACTATAACAATAAACAAAATGTTACCTGGATTTAGAGGCAAATGTGAGTTTAGACAAATATGCCATCCAAGCCCAGTCAATATGGTATAAAGTTTTTTGTTATGGTCAATTTAAAAGTATTTCACCAGGACATCTTAAAATATATGTCAGTAAGCAGCCCAAAGGTCTTACTTGATTAGTTATAAACCAGCAGATGAGTTGCATATCAAAATATTTTTACAAGTGTTGTGAAAAGTATTTATGCCTTGAGCATAACAATATTGTTTGCAATGTCTGTTACAAACATTTTGCAAAGCCAACTATTGAAGATTCTGGTTAATTAATATTAAAGAATTTTTTGGTTGTATTCTTTAGCAGTATCCATGTTTCCATTATTTGAAAAGAAGATTTTTTGTTCTCAATGTTTTTATATTTCTTTGTTTAAAATTTCTAGATTAATTGAAAATAAATTAAAATCATATATTTTATTATGCAAATATAATAAATGCAAATTTGCAGTGTTTTAAATTTTTTCTCTCATTTCAGCATGTAGTAGTAATGACTGTATCTCTCAAATACATATGACCTATGCTGCAATTTTTTGACCATGACATCCACAGGGTTAATCACTTAGTATGTGATACATTGACTAAGTTGTCATTTTTAGAATTTACACAATGAAAATGTAAAGTAAATGTCACTGTCCCAATATTATTGATAAAGGAAACAGGTTTCAAAGACAAACATTTGCTTTCTTTTGGACAGCTGACTTTACACATGGCAGAAGCCAGGTAGCTTCAAGAACAGATTTGTTTTATTTCAAAGCCAATTATCCCTCAGTGAAATAACTGAATGTTTGTAGTCGTATTTAATGCCATAAAGTGTAATAAAGTTCCAGAATTCATATATTGATGAATTATAACAGACCTTTCTTAACACCTTTCTCCTTCAATACTCATATTCTCTACACCATGCGTCTTTAGCATGAGCACCAGACACCGTGTTTTAGTGACAAGATAATGAGCAATGTCATTCTTTTAATGAAAGATAAATAAATGTAGTCTTTATCTTTCATCCTGGGTAGTCAGCTGCCCCTTGGAAGAAGCAAAATCAGTGGGCATTAGAAATAAATGAACTGTGGACGTAGGATCTCCTTTGTTGACAAAGCAGATCTCAGAGAGAAGAGATCAAGGCCTCTGGTTAAATGGAGTAGTGACCTTATCAGAAATTTCAAAGCAGAAAAGTCTGTCAAAAAATAGCATCATGTCATGGAAACCAAAATACATGGATTTAATTCTGAGCTCTAAAAAAAGAAAAGATTATTTAATAAAGATAATAGCATAGTTTAAGTATTTGCATAAAACAAACTATTGAATTATAGCTTTATCTCTATTATAGACACAAATTATACATGGATTAAAAAATTAAATGTAAAAGTTAAACCAAAGCCAAAGAATGAAAAAAGAAAAAAAAAAACCTAGAAAAAATATTCATAAAAATTTATTGAACTGCAGAATGGTCATAAAACACATTAGTGAAAAATAATAAAAGAATTCATAAAGGATAACTATTATAGACATTTTCCCATTGAGAGTTTTAAATTTTATGTGGCTGGGAAAAAACCACCATAAATAAAATTGATAGTCAATTTAAAATTCTCAGAAAATATTTGCTCATATAGGACAAAAGAGCTAATAATATTAACATATAAAATTTTTCTCAAAACAAATCTAACTAAAAGTCATCTCAGAAGAAAAAATATTCCAAGTAGTTATATACTAAAAATAAAGTCATACCAGGCCTGGGATAAGGATAACTTCTGCTTCTGAAAAGATAAAATAGACACACTTTTTCTTATTCTACCACGTAAGTCAACTGAAAATCTTGGGCAATATAATATTTAAAAATAAAGAAGAAAGCTGAAATGTAGAGCAAAGACAGACCAGCTAGGGAACATGCTCTCAAAGAATGACATGTGATGAGTTTCCTGGGATTTCTTTTTTTGTCATATATACCAGAGCTGTAGCTAAAAAGCCAGTAACTCAGAAACAGCATTGGCTGCAGCAAAAGCCCCAACAAAAGATCGCTCTCTCTAGCAAAGGACCAGGAAACGGGCATCTCTCAAGACAAAACTTTTAGATGATAACCACTCTACCCCAGTCAAAAACTAAAGAAAAAACTGGACCGCCTTCACACCCAAGCCTGCAAAGACAAGTGGAGAGACTACTCTTCATCCCTCACAGGGCTCTAAAGAGGTGCCTGGACAGCCCTGCAGAGGTGGTGTCTCAGGGTGCCAAGCAGACACTTGGGACTGTCATTCCCTCTTGCCAGTAGGAAGACCCCTCTGCAATGTAAATGAGAACATATGGGAAGCCTGGACTTCCCTGCCTTCCCTTTCCCCAATGGGATGGCTTCCGAGAAGGCTTAGTGAAGAGAGAGGGCCTTCATCACCACTTAATAATGAGGCCACCCATCCAATGGTGTCGGTGGGTTTGGATGTGAATTCTCTGCCTCCTCGACTTGCTACAAATAAATAAAACTACCTAACAACCACATCTCATTCTTGAATAGAACACCCCAAATGGTGAATTCCTTGAGTTTGGTAACACTTCGAGAACTTTTTTAAAATGGTGACTAGTCTATTGCCTCCATATGAGTACACTCTCCCATGTGAGTACATCTCTTTCTTTAATCTATTTTCAGACTAAACTTAAATGGAAAAATAAGACTTGAGGTAGACTAGAACAGCTGTAGCCAGAAGTCAATTAGAAAACAAAGTTCCTCACAAGATGTGGGGAAAATAGGAAAGTAATTGTGAGCTGATGAATGTTAACTAAATTTATTGTGCTGATTACTTTACAACATATATACATATCAAATCATTACATTATACAATTTAAATAATGTTATATGGCAAGCATATCTCAATAAAACTGAAAAAAATAAAATGCCAGAACAATTAATTAACTTAGAATGAAAGAGTATGATTAAATTGAAAAAAATTAGTATAAATTATCCAGATTAAAGTAAGCATATAAGAGAACAGCACAAGAGACAAGCAATATATTGTTTGTAAAGCATCTAAAAATATGTACAGTTGCATCCTAGCAGAAGAGCAAGAATGTAGTACAATAAATGTTTAGTGATGAAGATTAGAATTCCCACTACGAATGGAGAAATCAAATGGGATATTCTAAAGCATATAACATAAGGATTTTTAAAGGAAAAAGAGCACAACAAAATACAATGGAGCAGACAAAAGTAAAAACAGAGAAATATCCTGAAAGCAGCCTGAGAAAAATAGCACATACATTCAAAGGAGGGACAATAAAAAAGAATACAAACAGCTGAAAATAGAAAAAAAAATAGAAATCAGAGGATAAGACAGTAGTATCTTCAAAGCACTGAAAGAAAATAATTTGCAACTGAGAATTTTGTAGCCAATGGAACTGTACTTCAAAAATGAAGGTGAAAGAAAATTATTTTTAGACAAACCAAAACAGGAAATTCATTATTGCAAACCCACTTAAAGGAAATATTGAAAGGGAGTCATCATTCTAAAGATAAAGGATTCCATCTGGATTTATCTGTAATGCCGGCATCATTAGAGGTATATTATAAACCACCATACTGTGCTTTTGTGAATTTCTTCTTATATCTAACAGCTTTTGCATTACAAAATGCTGTATCATTCAGACTATAAAGACACATGGCTGCTATTTCTTCTTGATAAATTTCACCTTTTAACACTGTGAATTATTACGTTTAGTTCAATCAAAAGCTTTTTCATTCAGAATCATATTTAATCAACTGGTACTGTCACCACTACTGGTATGAATATGGCTTATGTTTTGTCCCTTTTTTCTGGGTAATTTGTGATGTGTTTTGAGTAATTAAAAGACAATGTACCAGTTTTTTAAAATCAGATTTTTTAAATTTTGCCTTTTTATGTGAGGGTTTAACTCATTTAACTTATTATGTTTACTGACAATGGTTGACTCTTGCCTGCCACTTCTCTGCATAATTTTTATTTAATATATACTGGTTTCATTTACCTAGTGATAGTTTTCATTGGTTAATTTGTTTTATTTCTTTTATCATCTGATGGATTAGAAATTATATAGCTACTAGTTTTTCCAGATGCTACCCATAAGTTTTTACAAGTGCATTTTAATTTGTCTTTCAACATTAAGGATTAAACTATATCCACACTGTTTTTTTATTGAAACAAGACATTCATCATCTTATCATCTACTCTCCTTACCATATTTTATTGATATCATGTTGAAATTTAGTTCTAGATTAATTTTATTTATTTGCATTACTTAGAAAATCTCTTCTTACACTGTACTAAATTTCAGAGTTACACTGGCAAAAAATTGTTCAGATGTCCTTACAAAACTTCCTTGTCTTTGCTCATCAGTTTTTCTTATATTGCATATCCCCTCTTTTTAAATTTTTTTCTTTCACCACATTCTGTTGTTGATTACTTTTGATTAGAGACAGTGAATATGTATTGCTACCCCTTGGCACTTTGAAGACATATTTTCTTTATCTTCCTGCACTGTGATTTTCATACAGGAAGTCTGATAAGAGTTTCAGCCCCATTCCATGGTAGGGAGCCTCTTGTTCTATTATTCTTTTAATTCTCATAGCTTAGAGATTTGGGAGGTATGCTTAGCTCTTATGTGAAGATATGAGTCTTTCTTAATCTCAATATAATTTTTTACATCTTGCCTTTGATTATCTTTCCCCTAGTCTCTTTCTACCTTATTTTAAAATGCTTACTAGGTTGGTCCTAGGTATGGCTTTCCCATGGAAGTATTCAGTGGTCTTACTTTTTCTATAGTACTTTATCAGTGATTTTTATTTTTGCTCCATTTCTGAAAGATAACCATTTCTATCAATTTCTAATTCAGTCTTTGTGTTAGCTCAAGTTGCTATAACAAAATATTATGAACTGGGCTGTTTATAAAAAGTACAAATATATTTGTCATAAATCTGGAGGCTGGACATCTGAGATCAGAATGCCAACCTGTCCAGGAAAGTGCCCTTTCCAGGTTGCAGATTGCTGACTTCTTGCTGTGACCTGAGAAGACAGAGAGGTGAGAAGAAAGTAAGCTCCCTAGTGACTCTTCTTATAAGGGCACTTAATCCCATTCAAGAGGGTTACCCCCTCATGACCTCATCTAATTCTCATCTCAGAAAGGCCCCCCTCTTCTACCATCCCATTATGGGAATAGGATTTTAACTTCTAAATTATAATAAGTTATTATTTATCCTTTCCATTAAGATTTTAATTTTTGCCATCACATTTTAACTTCTAATAAGTATTTTGTAATTGCCGAAGGACTCTTTTCTAGAGCAGTCTTTTCATGTTTTATGTATATACAATCCTTTGGCTTTCCATGAAAATATAAATTTGATTTTTTTATTCTGTTTTTTTTCCTCTGTTTTTTGTTTTTTGTTTTACTACTACCTCTATTTCTTCTGGGGTCACTGTTCATGTTTCTTCAGTTTTTCATTTTATTATTAACTTTGCAGATATTATTTTGGCTATTTTATTTCTCTGCTTCATAGGGCTTCTTTTCTTTTACCTTCTGCCAACAGCTTCATATTCGATGACTCTGATAGAGACCTTTAAGGAATTGTTGTCTCCAAGTTCATCATTTTGCTGGAGCTTTGATAGAAAGCACTGCTTTAACTATCATCATTTTTCCTTTTTCTCTCTCTGTCTGTCTCTGTCTCTCTCTCCCATAGTTTATATGTTTGTTTGTCTTTGATTTCCCAGGATTATCTCAACATTACAGACTCAGTCATGGTAATCTTACCTTTTCCCATTAGGCTGCAATTGTGGATAACTTTCTTAAATAAATATATATCTTAACCTTTGAATGGGATTTTGACAATGAGACATAACAGGTAAAACACATGAGTTTAATAGGCCAAAGTGAAGCAGAAGACTTGAATTGCTTTTTCTTAGAAAAACCTTATCTACATGTCACCTTTAGAGTAATATATGAAAAACTAAAGTATACTCACTGTATTCCCTAGGAAAGAAAGTGTTACTTTACTGTTAAGTCTTGAAATCCTAAGAAGCAAAGCTAGAGATATAAGATATACACACTCAAATTTATCTTCAGAGTGATGGCGCTTTTACAAGAAAACGTTGGAAGATTAAAAACATTCTACCTGTGAGCTTTTGGGAGGCAAAAGTCTCATTTATTTGTTTGTTTTCCTTTATGTGACCAGCACTTAGTAGAGTGTAAGTTGATATATTCTTTGAGCAAAAGATATATATCTTCACAAACAATAAATTTTATTTTTATAACATAATCTATAATTTGAGCAGAAAAATGTTCTTACTAAAAATAAGTCCTCCTAGAAATAAATCAAAATATATAGTCTTTAAGGTTTTTTTCTTTTTGTTTGGTTTCACTCTATTTTCCAGTATCTTTGGTGCAAGAAACTCCATTTAAAAAAAGGTTGAACCTTTCCAGAGATCCCAAGTAAAATCAATGGTATCATACACTGCTGGTAGAGGTCTTGAGTATTAGTCCTACAGATTTTGCTGTTATTCACATGAGAACCTTGTGCAGAGAGAGTTACCTCAGGATTCATCAATACAGATACGACAATTTGGAAGCCGAGGCAAATTACTTATCCTTTAAGGTTTTGTACAGTTGATCAATGAGTGTCTAGAGATCTAGGTTTAATAGAAGCTATCAGCAATGAATCACTGTCACCAACATCTGTTGCATGACCACATCACACACCTCCTTGTTAAGTCACCATTAACTATTACCTCCATGAAAAGAATTAAGTGATGGGAACGATGCTGCCACAGCACAGCCTGGTCAGGCAAACAATATCGTTCACATCTGTAATTTGCAGCCTTCTTTGAAGGGAGCAGTATGATAGAATTTCCAGTACAGCGTATTGAAACAAATTTCCAACTACACTTCAAGTGCTCCCCATTCAAGTCTGTAGCATTTCAGTTTCTTATTGTTTCCTCTGTGTTAGCATTTTCACCTAAAAGATACAATATCATAATTTTTTCCCTAAAGTATATAATGCTGCATCTGTGATTTAAAATAGAGTAAGGTTATTGCTCATGACTAATATTTTTAAAACAAAATGCAGTAGTCAGTATGCCCCTGTTGTAACCTAACTACATAGACTATTTCCAACTGAGAATTAGCTATGTGTCCTGGGATTTCCCACAACATTTTCTATGGACTTCCATCAACATTTGTTATGATTTTCTAGTTATTTCATTTTTTGTGTTTCCCCTAGTATTTGTGTAAGGAAATCTCTCAACAGAAAATATGTACTCTATCTTTGTAAAGTACCCATACTTAGTACATGTGTGCTGAATAAATAAGTTAATGTTTGCAGAGGGTTTTTTATCTTCATGGAGGGAGAACATGATTTTAAAAAGAATATTTTGAAAATACATCCAGAAATTTACAGTAAATCAGCAATTATCAAATATTTCACATCTTAGAAAACTTGTCTACATTAATTCAGTTTTCATTCTAGTTCACTGCCTCAGTGTTTAAAAAAGAAAGAGAACAAAAAAGTCACTGCTTTACTTACTTTTAACATTTCTTTGAAATTTAACAAAAAGCAAAACATTTGCCATACTAACCACTGGCCTTTTTATGCTGGCAAAAATACAAACTATTTTAGAAGAACAAATTTAGATGGAGTGAAAAATCGTCAGCGCCTTAAAAGACAAGTGATTTTATTATTTAGTGTCAATGTTGCAAGTGATTAAAAACAGAGATAAAGGGACTGATTGATTCACAGCCTACATCTTTTATTTTCAAGAAGTCTACAAAACCTCATCATTTCAACCACATGTTGTTCTCGGAATCTCTGTCCTGCATTTAATTCTTTTCTTCTGTGCAATACCTGATAGGGCTTTGTAAGTTGTATCTTCTTATTCTGTCTGGGGAAGGAAACTCCTCTCCCCACATGTTGCTTGTGCTCTTCATTTACATTTGCCAAAAAGAACTAAGAGGACAGTAACAACAAAAACAAGCATCACCAACAAAATAATACTTGTGTGTTAAAATGCATCTCATTTTATATTTACCTAAGCCCAGAGAGCACATCTTATACTACTGTGTCACTAAATGAATGAATACCCGGATTCAATAGAGATGAACATGTGTTGTCTGATTTCAGTGTTCCTGCCCTAGAAATACAATTTTTTAAATTGTTGACAATAATGCTTCTTTGTTCAGTACAGGAAGCAGGAGAGTTTGGCTCCGAATAGGAAGAACTTTGTAACAATTAGTGCTATATAATGAGATGGGCTGCCTCTATAATTTGTAAATTCTGTGTCTCCCGGGGATATACAACAACTCCTTACTGGAAAAAAATTTAGTCCAACAAGGTGTACAAGTATCTTCTAACTGTTATTTCTATTACACATTCACTATGCCTGCAGTAGGAGGTAGAGAAGATCAGGATAGGAAGTATACATCTAATAGTCTTATTTCATGAACTTAAGAAATTTACTCTTTTGCCTAGTAGACAAGGTGAACATAAGAACAAGTTGTATGCTAATATCATTGGTACTGACCAGTGTTCTAGGAATTCGGAGATGGCCAAAACTAATAAGAGAAACAATCTACTTAGATTTTAAGTAAAAGCTAGAACTTTTAGCTAGTGCAACAAAAATGATATACATTAGCTGGGTTGAATTGAAGAAATTGTATTACAAGTAGAGCAACACAAAGAACCAAAATAGAGGAGGGATTGAGCTTTGTGTTCAAGAAAACCTATTGGGGTATATTGGGAAGACAAAGTCCATGAATTATTTTTTACTCATATTTATCTCATTCTAATAACAAAGGCAATAGCATTTATATTGTTCTGAAATATCCACATTTGGGCACTTCCCCAAAGCATTGCATATGGGTTAATATCTCTCTACATTTCACCCTTCAGCCTTCCCTCCCCAGCCCCTATTTGTAAAAGACAGAACCACCATTGTGCATGAAAGCTAATCGATCCCCAGTAGAATTTGTTAAAAAGATTTCTATAGCAGTTCATCTTGTCATTTTTATTGTATAGTCAAACACAAAGCAAAACCAACAAATAATTGTTGAGTGGGTAAATAAATTTTACTCTGTTTACAAAAGGAAATCTTTGTCCCCAAAGCTTCAAATCCCCTTATCTAAATATTGATCAAAACAGTATAGCCATCATCTGCTATGATTCCTTGTTATTTGAAGGATTAATTAGCTGTAAAATGGTACATTGACATTTTAAATGCTGGAAAAGTGCTGCACATCCGATTATGGTCTGTGGTGCTCTTTTTCAGTTTAAAAAATAGCTTGTGTTTCTTAAAGTAAGTGGCCTTTGAAATCATATTTTGCCGGCCACAAATTGGTGTTAGTTTACAATGCTGACTTCAGAGGTTAACTATTAAAGGATGAGTCAATAGAAGTCTGCGCGTAAGAACACTGTAAGAAAAAGCAAGTCACAGAGATCAGATTCTCATTAGGAAAACCTCCGTCAAGTTATAATTTCTGTAAAAAATTGTTTTAAGTAACCTTTGAAATCTTGATAGGGAAAAAAACAAAGCAAGGTTTGGCTGACATTTACAGGAAAATCAAATCCTTCATCACAACTAGAGTGTGTGTAATGAATGAGTGTTTTAGGGTAGACAATGGAGGGAGTTCAAGTCTGTTTTGCATCAGCTAATGTTGGCAGGTAATTCCCTCATTGCTGCCACTGTTTTGTTAAGACAGAAGAAAGTGGTGTAAATCCCCTTAAAATTAAAAATAAGGCCCCAACCCTGTACCCCTCAACATGAGTTCATTCCATTAAAATTACTCCTTTTAGAATAGTTAAGGAAGGTTTCAGACCCACACCTCTCTCCACCCAATTACTGGAAGTCTTTTATTTTTCTTCCTCTGTGGGCTTAATAGTGACAGCCCTAGAGTGGAATGTGAATGCCTTTTCTATAACCTAAGTAATGAATCATACCACATTTGTGAATAATGCTCACCATGAGACAGAGGCAAACAAGTCACAGGAACCAGCATGACGAGAATTTGACTGAATCAGACAAGGTTATTTACTGTCAGCAGTTGAATCAAAGGCAGCCAAAAATCCAAGGTGAAAGCATGCTGCCCCTAAGATTACAGTTAGATACCGAATCAAAACCAGTTCTATCTATTTCTAAGTCAATGTTGTTGTTATGTACCTATTTAATTTGGCAAGCGTTTGGCTAGTTCCAATTGGGAAATCATACATTTGCATTGAAAATGCAAGAGATAATGATCAATAGCTTTTGGGATGAAAAATGACATCCTCTATACAACAAGCTGCCATTCTGAAACCACCTATGAAGAATTTCAACAAAGAAAAGCAATTGGCTTTCAAAACAACTGCAATAAATTTCATCCAACAGATTTTAAAGGGCTAAGAAAGTCCAATAATGATCTCTAAAGTAATTCAAATTTTAAAACCTTAGACAAAAATTTTTAATGCTAAAGTAGATGGTTTACACATCCTTGTCTTTATTTGAAACATAGCCTAAAATGACAACTCAAGCTTTAGTTACATAGCACACAACATTTTCTATAATGATCATAAATCTAAAAAGTAAATGTATAGAGGTAGTCACTAATTATTTTTCTGGTATCTAGTGCTTCTCCTTTCTGGACTTTGGTGGACTGATAATTTGCCAAACTCTCATCATTCTAGGTACCATGAAGGACATGCAGAAGTGGTCAAGATGCCAAAGGAAAGAACATTAACCATTTCCCTGTGTCTCACTTTGTCCTCGTGGGAATTTTTATTATCCTGAAGCGGATATTTGTGGGTTAGTTTGTCTCAGGAACTCTTAGACCATCTCATTTAATAGGATGAAAATTCCTCAGAAAAACCATTACTAATAATAACTATCAATTATTGTTGTGATTTTTAAAATTATATTCTATTGATTATGCTATTACAGTGGTCCCAATTACTTCTCCTTTGCCTCTCTCCACCCAACACACCCCCACTCCCCCAGGCAATCCCCACATCATTGTTCATGTCCATGTGTTATGCGTATAAGTTCTTTGGCTACTCCATTTCCTCACACCCCACTGGCTATTCTGTAACTACCTACAGGTAAGCCCTATATAACACAGTTGTTAGGTTCCTAACAAATGCTGTGGTGTGCAAATCCATGTTATATGAAACAGAGAACTAGTACAAAAAGGGGGGTTAGATTCCAAAAATTAAAAAAAAAATACTATTATATTTTATAATTAAGAGAAATATCTTTATTAAAGCAATTTTCATCAAAATTATTACATAGTAATATGAATTAAGTAATGTTTTTTTTGTCGTCACTACTAAGCTCCATTAACTGAATGTTTTCTTTTTGACAAGATATCCTCATCCTCTGAACTTTCTTTAGCATTATCTTGATTTCTATGCTTTACTTTTTGCAAAAAATCTATTATTTTAGATTGCTTGCTTTTAGCTGAGAGATCTTTATAAATTTCATTATACGGTGCTAAGCACTTTGGAAGTTCTCTCTCAAATTTTGTTCTCCTTTCAATGCAAAGATCTTTATTTTAGAAATATGACTTAACTGCTCAGCTAAGTCTAGGCCTTTCTCTAAGCTTTTTAGAGTACTGTAAACTGTTTAACTTCTTTGTTTTCATCAGTACTATCATCCCCTAAGTTATCTTGGCACATTCCAGATGTCATTTCCACAAAAATGGCTTCATCGGTTTCTTCTTCTACTAGGAATTCTTGGATATCTTCTACAGTCATATCGTCAAAACCTTCCCCTCCTAAAGACTTAGCAAGTTCTACTATTGCATCCATTCTGTTTTCTGCTGGCTCAGTTAGATTTTCACTTTGAACTGACTCCAGCCATATATTTTTCAACAAGCATTTAATGTTGTTGGTTTTATTTCTTTGATGGATGAGTTTATTAAATTAATAGAGTCCAAAATTGTAAAAAGTTTTCATGCTTCGATGATCCCATAGATTTGTCATTGATTTTATTCAAAACGCATTGTAAGGATTTCTTGATGTAATTAGTTTTAAATGTAGCTATAATTCTCTGATCTAAAGGTTGAACTAAACAAGTTGTAATTGGTGGTAAAAAATTGTTCTGATATTTGGATGATTTAAGTCTTTGAGATGGCTGGATGCATTATCCAATATTAGTAGAACTTTAAAATTGAGATTTTTTTTGCTTTAAGTAGTTTTCCAAACTTGGTACAAAACAGTTTAAAAACCATTTTTGAAATAAATCAGTGGTTATCCAAGCTTTCTTATTTGTAGTCCATTATACTGGTAAAGCACTCTTATTTAGATTTTTCATTGCATGAGGACTGAGAGATTTATAGACCAGCATAGGTTTTACCATGTGATTGCCTGAAGCATTACTGCACATAAGTAATGTTGCACGGTCTTTTGAGGCCTTAAAACCTGGTGCTACTTATTCATTTTTTGAAATAAATATTCTCTTGGGCATGTTTTTCACCAAAAACCTGTTTCATAGGCATTAAAAACCTGATGTTTCGAATATCCACCCTGTTCAATAATTTTTTGCAATTCCATTAAATAAATTTTCACTGCTTCATCAGCTGATGTGCTTTCTCCTTGTATTTTTAGGTTTTGTAGTAATAAACATTTTCTCAAATAGTCAAACCACCCTTTACTTGCAAAAAAATCAGGGTGTATAGCAGATTCTCCATTTTCCTTTAAGTAATAGTAAATTTTTAAAGTCTTATATTTAATAATATTGGTGTCCAGCGGAATCCATTCTTTTGAACAATCATCAATCTAGATAATAAGGGCTTTTTCCATCTTTTCAATTATTGCTGCTCTAAGATGATGTATCCTATTTGTGGAAGAAGAAAAACCAGCAGCAACAAAAGCTCTAATATTAGGTTCATGTTTCTGTATAGTCTGGATTATTACTTCACTTAAATCCAAGGTTTTTGTGACATGATACTTTTTTCACCCTTTTTGAGCCAATTCAAAATATGTAATTTTTGTTCCAGCGAGATGAAATGTCTTTTAAGAGGTATATTTTTATTTCCAACAGGCATAGTTCAGGGCTACAAATTAATTTACAAAAATAAAAACATAATTACCATTTATTTTAAAAATATTTAAAATAAATATTTAAATTGAATATCACTCATCCAAAAAATTTTAATATATGTATGTGTAATTAGCAAAAATGAAAACACAATTAAAGTTTTAAAGTGTAATTAATACTCCATGAATAAAATGGGTTTAAAATTCTGATTAATTTAAATTCTACAGGCAAATCTGATACGACATACATGCTCAAATAAAAATATTTAAATTAGTTATCTTTTGCTCTTAAAAACTTTTATCATGTTCAGTATTGTACTGGGATTTCCCTAATTTCATATTACATGGGAGTTTTTCCCAATTCTCTAACCATATTAGAGTGAAACCGTGTTATAGAAGTACCATGTTATATGGGGGATATCTGTATTTTTACTTCTTAATCCCCTCACCTCTTTACCCTTTCCCCACAACCCTCCACCTGGCAACCATCAAAACACTTTCTGTATCCATAAATCTGTCTCTGTTCTTCTTGTTTGCATAGTTTGTTTTTAGATTCAATTATTGATAGATATGCCATCTTATTGTTCATAGTTTTGATCTTTTTTTTCTTAAATAAGTCCCGTTAAGATTTCATATAATAATGGTTTGGTGATGATGAACTCCTTTAGATTTTACTTGTCTGGGAAGCTCTTATCCTCCCTCTGATTCTAAATGATATCTATGCTGGGTAGAGCAATCTTGGTGGTAAGTCCCTGCTTTTCATGACTTTGAATATTTCTTGCCAATCCCTTTTAACCTACAATGTTTCTTTTGAGAAATCAGCTGACAGTCTTATGGAAACCTCCCTGTAGGTGACTAACTGCTTTTCTCTTTCTGCTTTGAAGATTCTCTCTTTATCTTTAATCTTTGGCATTTTACTTATGATGTGTCTTAGAGTGGGGTTGCATCCATCTTGTTTGGGACTCTCTGTGCTTCTTGGACTTGTATGTCTCTTTCCTTCACCAAATTAGTGAAGTTTCCTTTTACTATTTTTTCAAAAAGATTTCCAATTTCTTGCTCTTTCTCTTCTCCTTCGGCACCCCTAGGATGCTAATGTTGGAGTGCTTGAACTTGTCCCAGAGACTGCTTACATATTTCAGTGATTTTTAACCACTGTGCTGTAAAAGGCACATTTGTATGCCACAAGAATTTTAAAACATGCAATGCCTGACCATTTAGTCAGCAGCACTGACCTCCTTTCCCTTAGATTGTCAAATCTAAAGAAAATGACAATGGCCAACACAACAATAGGCATCAGTGTGAATGAATCAAAATAATACCTATTTTTTTGTCAGATAAGCAAAAATTAATATATTTTTTGGTGTGCTGAAGAATTTTAATAGTTAATTTATGTGTGCCATGAGATAAGGAAGGTTTAAAATAGCTGATTTATTGTGTCCTGATATGTTCAAGGCAAAGTATCAGCAGTTTACATACATTTTTGCCTTCATTTCTCTGAATGCTAACAGGTGGATCTTATTTTTATCCTCAGTTCATAATAAAAAAACAGGAATAGAAATCCTAAGTAAATTATTCAAGAAAATAACACAGGGTGATGAAGTAAGAGAGAAAGTTAGGAGTCAAACCCAGGCCCAGCTAATTTGAGGGTCCACAAGTTTAATTACAACACTTTGTTGCTTGGGGTGAGCACAAAAGGGAATATTTGAGGAGATACAGATAATTCCAGTTTGACTAGAGTGAAGATAATATGTAGTAACATAACAAAGAAAGAGAAAAATAAAAAGTTTTTATATCTAAGGTAGAAATAATTAACTTAATGCATAGGACTATGAAGAACTGACCAATTGTCTATTCATTATCTTTCCAACCACAAACAACTGAGTGTTTTTAACTACGGATTACTGTAAGTCATCACAAAGTATGTTAGGAAGAGTCTAATAGGGTCACTGCCTGACCTGCAAGCACTAAGCTACAGGGAATAATTTGCTAATGTCTCTAAAGAGGAAGCTGTCAACTGACTGCAGGAAACCATTCTGAATAAGACATGTGATGTAAGTGGCCCCAAGGAAAGGAGAGCAGATAAGAAAGAAGAGACTAAAAGCAAAGATAATCAGTACAAATCAGACTGAATTAATTCAATCTGAAATGGAATTGAAGACCCAGAGCAGTTACTGAAAAGAAAACAACTTAAAATGGAAACCATGTGCAAATAATACAAGACCCTGAAAAAAGCTAGAAGATGAGTAAGTGATTGTAATTTAGTCATTTCTATAAAGGCTGAAGAGCAGATCTTAGAATACAATAATTTCTATGTTGTTTTTACTAATGTCTTATTTATAAGAACCAAAATAAATAAGGAAATTGATTGGAGTTAGTTGTTCCAACACCACCCCTTGAGCACATGGAGGCTCTGTTGATATGAATGCAGTATGGTTTGTATTTTTAAGAGCTTCTCACTCAGTGAGACAGATGTGGGGACACTGGGGTAAGTGCCACAGACAGGTAGAAAGTATAATAGCAGCTCAGAATTACTTGCCAAGACAACAGGAAGATAACATTAAAGGTCTGACCGTTGAGCTGTACTTGAAAAAGAAGGCAAGATTTAAAGGATGTAGGTGATCAGAGAGCTAGGAAGAAGAAATCGGGAAAGGAAGAAATGCCAAAAACAAAAAGCTATTTTGAGTGAAATTTCTTTTTTTTTAAATGTGTTTTATTGATTACAGTGTTACATTTGTTCCAATTTCCCTTCCCTCTGCTCCCCTCCACCCGGTGGCCCCCCTCCCTCCCCTTGTCCCCCCCTTTTAGTCCATGTCCATTGGTTGTGCATATAGTTCTTCTCAACCTCTCTCTGTCTATTCCATTCCCTCCTACGATGCTTAATTCCTATATCATCTCCTTCCCTCTCCCCCTTCCCCCTCCCTGCTGACCTCCCCCCAATATGCTCCCCATACCTATAGTTCTTTTTCCACTCTCGTTGCCTGTTTAGTTTGCCTTTGTTTAAGTTCCCGAGCTTCTGTTGTTGGTTCTTGTGATGCAGTTTTCATTTTAGTGTTCATAGTTTTGATCCTCCTTTTTCTAAACCAGTCCCTTTAACATCTCATATAACAGTGGTTTGGATCTAATGAACTCTTTCAGTTTTATTTTGTCCTGGAAACACTTTCTCTGCCCTTCTATTCTGAATGACAGCTTCGCTGGATAAAGTATTCGTGGTTGTAGGTTTCGGATTTTCATTACTTTGAATATTTCTTGCCAGTCCCTTCTTGCCTGCAGGGTCTCCCTTGAGAAATCAGCTGATAGTCTAATTGGGACCCCTTTGTACATGATTCTTTTCTTCTCTCTTGCTGTTTTTAAGATTCTCTCTTTATCTTTAACTTTTGACATTTTGATTATAATGTGTCTTGGAGTGGTTCTCCCTGGGTCCAGTTGTTTTGGAACTCTCTGTGCTTCCTGGGCCTGTAAGTCTATTTCCTTCCCCAAGTTTGGGAAGTTCTGCTTTATTATATTTTCACTTAATTTTTCAATTTCTAGTTCTTCTTCACCCTCTGGCAATCTGATCATCCGTATGTTGGATCTCTTATAGCTGTCCCAGAGGTTTCTGATCCTCTCATCATTTTTCTTGCTTCCCGTTTCCTCTCTCTGCACTGGTTGACTGTTTGTTCCTTCTCTGTGTTCTGGTTTGTTGGTTTGAGCTCTGGAATTTATTTCCTCACCATCTGTCTCGTATGTGGTTTTGTTCCTTTCAGTATGAGTGGTTTTCAATTCTTTCTCATCTTTTTCCAGATCTTTTGTTAATTCTGTAAGCCACCTGATAACAATGGCCCTGAATTGAGCCTCTGACGGGTTTCTTATTTGTTCATCTGTCAGGTTCTTCATCTGTTGCCTGGTGAGTTGCGCCACCGGGATTTCTATAGTTGTCTGCCTCATTTTGACAGATGCGTTTTGTTTTCTTGGGCCGGCTATAGGGGGCAGTGCCTGTGTACTCGTCACAACCCAGCGACCGGTGGCGATCTGCAACCTTTTTTGCTGCGCTGTGGCCCTTTGTGGTCACTACCCAGCGACCGGCGGCGATCCACAACCTTTTTCGCTGCGCTGTGGCACTTTGTCATCACTGCCCAGCGACCAGTGGCTATTCGCAACCTGTTTCACAGCTCTGTGGTGCTTTGTGTGGGGGCAGGGGTCCAAGATGGATTCCTGCAGTTATTCCGCTAGGAGACCGGGATCCGTCCTCCTGCCCTCTGGGCCTCACCGTTTGGGGTGATATGGTGGTTGCTTTTCCCAGCGTTGGGGTCGCAAGCTGCTGGGGTTCGACTGCAGCTGGGATTGCTCTCCCTGCCACTGTCCCTGGTGCTACCGCAAACAGCACCACCCACTTTCGCTCTTCCTAACTGCCCAAAGGGTGCCGCTGGTTTATAACTTCATACTTTGGGCTTCCGTGTAGTTTTATTTTCTAGAATTTCTAGTTATCTTTTGTTTTGAAGTAGTTGTATTCCTCTCTAGTTGTAGTCTGAGTGAAATTTCTTAAGAACATAAACTACGTGATGAGCAAAAGGAGTGAAAGTTAGAAGAATATGGTAGGAATTGATCTGAAGGGCCACAAATGCTAATTTAATGACTTTGGATTTCCTTTGGCAAATAATTGCCTTAAGTCCTTTCTTAGAACCTGATGTGGAAGAGACAAGTTTCTCAGAGAACAGAAAAATGTGATTTATGCTTGTAACTAATTAAGTCAACCAAGATGTATTTTTCATCTTAAGACACAATTTTGAGTATTTTTATCTACGTGACAGTTTTTTAAATTTTTAAGTGTGAAAAATACATTTATAGAACCTGAAGTGTGCTGTAATTAATACATAAAATTTAGTGTCATGTAATACAAAGATTTATAGAATGATAAAAAAATTTGGTAATCAATGAATCTAAGAAAAAAAGAAAAGAAAACTGAAGAAATTTTTTGTTTGTTTTGTGGAAAAAAAGACTGCTTTAGAACTCAAAAAAAAGGCTGGTGTGGCTCAGTGGATTGAGCGGCGGCCTGTGAGTCAAACAGTTGATGGTTCGATTCCCAATTAGGGCACATGCCTGGGTCGCAGGCCAGGTGCCCAGTTGGTGGCACACAAGAGGCAATCACGTATTGATGTTTCTCTCCCTCTCTTTCCCCCTCCCTTCCCCTCTCTAAAAACAAATAAATAAAATCTTAAAAAAAAAAAAATAGATCAACAGCAAAAAGCAGTCAAAATAAACAGGACTTTCTCAAGTTCTTTACTAGACCTCCAGCTTCAGTTTTACAAGTTTAAATTATCTGTAAATTTAAAAAAAAATTTTTTTTGATACCTGAAAAAGAAAGTTACAATTTAGGATGACATTCAATGTGCTTCCCAGAACTTAAAAATTATGGACATTTTAGACATGGAAACCCTCTCTGTTTTATCTGTAGACATATAGGACCTGCTTAACAAACAACTTGTCTACCAAACAGATGTAGATACAAAGTGAATAGACGTTTTTTGAGATCTGGAGTTAATTTTATACAAGTTTAAATTTAACTATTGCTGACATAAAGTCAAATCCTGAGAATCCCAAGTGCCAGCGCTTTTGTTGAGAGGATATTTAGCTTGATGCCATCACTTTGGAAGGATACTGAGAATCAGTGTGATCTGGGCTTGAGAAGAATAGAGCTGAAAATCAACATGCATTTTATTTTTTTATTGCATTTAATTTACCACTACATAAAAGAAAAGAAGAATGTTCTAAAGGTTGCAGGAAGTTCAGAGAAATATTTTTGCTGGAGAAAATAAAAATTATAGAAATATCCTGCTGTATCATGGGTATGATAAATTTTTAAAGTATTGTTATATATTGTGTGAGAAAATCACACATTTATTTTTTTACAGAACTTCAGCAGTAAAGTGAGGTGTTTGTTTATTCACAGGTCACACATATTATTTTTAATAAGCCCTATGACTAATTACTACTCATTGTCATTATTAACTAATCTTATTATTGCTTTGTTTAAATAATTTTATTTAAGTATTAAAAATGTAAATAATAAAAATTAGATATAATTTCAAATAAATGTAATTTTAATAACACATGTGTACTTAATTACTATGTATTATATTGTGGTATTCTTTTTTGTTTGCTATGGCTATATCCCAGATTGGCTTTCTAACAAATTGGTTACCTTATACCAAATCTGAATTCTCATTCAGCTATTTACAAGCCATGTAGCCTTGGGCAAATCATTGAAAATTCCTCATTAAAATAGTCTTCACCTTAAAAATTAATTATAAATTATAATAACCTTTTAAGGGACTAATTAAAGAGCCTGTATGAAAGACTCATGGACATGGACAACGGGGAGGGATATGATTGTGGGAGAGGGGGTGGGTTGGGTGGGGGAGAGAAATTGGGGGAAAAGGGGACAACTGTAATTGAAAAACCAAAATAAAAAAATTAAAAAAAAAAATAATAATAACCTTTTAAAGATGTCATAGTGATTAGAGATGGTGGACTGTACTATAGTAAATGATCAATAAGTATTAGCTTTTCTTTCAGTATAATCATCCCCTCTGAAATCATAAATCCATGGTGAGGTGTTCCATGGGCGTTTTATTTTCCATTTGAAGTTCATCTTTTCTTGGCTTCTGGCCTCAAAGTCCTCAGACTACTTGTCGTTTAAGTCCTTCTCCTTCAAGGTCTTGCAATGTTCTGGATGCAGAATTTAAGTTTAGGCTAAGTCATTCTGACCCTGACTCAGTCAATTCTTCTCCCTCCCCCACCCCAAAGATTTTATTTATTCTTTGGAGAAAGGGGAATGGAGGGAGAAAGAAAGGGAGAGAAACATCAATGTGTGAGAGAAACATCGATCAGTTAGTTGCCTCTCACACGCCTCCAGCCAGGGACCTAGCCTGCAACCCAGGCATGTGTCCTGACTGTGAATTGAACATGTGACCTTTTGGTTCTCAGGCTGGTGCTCCCCCCAGTGAACCACCCCAGTCAGGGCCCAGTTAGCTCTTGAGTCCTAACTGATATACTTCTTTTTAACATTTCTGTGTACTTTCCATTTACATCAGTCTTTCTAGAAAAAGCCTATCATCTACTTCTGATCCCACCACTTTGGACAGAGGAGGCTTGCTCTATAGTATCAACCAAAGCTGACTCTAGAATTACCCACAGGTCATGGGCAAGGTAGCCCTGAAGGCTGATAATGACTGATTGGCTTCTCTTCAGGAAAAGGAGTGATTTGAAGGAAGAATTTCTGAAGCATGGCCTATTGTTTCTTATCATAAGTGTGCTAGCAAGAAACATTTCTCAGTGGAGAAATAGAACAGAGAGAAAGTGTCACTTTGTTTCTTAAAGGGATAATTTTCCAGTGGCATTGTGCCAGGAACTGGTTTTTCCCACCATCTGTCCTTTCCCACCCCTCAAACACAGTTACAGAGTATGTGTAGGGTCAATGTAAACTGTGTCATCAGTCAGAAAATCTAAATTGGAGTGAAATGTGAGATTTGGTTTGTGGTTAGTGTGACCATGAAGCCAGACTGATTGGTGGTGCCGGGAGGGTCAGTGTGGTATAATCAAAGGAAGACAAGGATGTGACTCTCCGGCCAACATAGGGCCATTAGAGTATGAAGTGGCCTGAAACCTCTTCTAAGGGAGGATGTGGACAAATTTTTATTTTAAGTAAACTTAGGAAAAAATCAGATGGAGTACACCGCATAATAACAAAACCTCATAGAAAGAACTAAAACAAATAAAATGAAGGCAAAAAGTAGGTAGAAAGAAAAATGTAAAAAAAAAAAGTGAATTCCTAGTAATCCATGACATCTTCCAAATTTAGATGTGAACAAGTCAATGGAAAATCACGTGATGCAGGCACGGGAGCCCTTTAGAATGCTAAGTCAATATTCATTAAGAAAAGGTAAGTTAAAAAAAAAAAAAAAGAAAGAAAAGGTAAGTTCCCCTAGAAGTGTCGGCATAAGGACTTAGGAAGTCACTGAGGGACATTGTCCAGGTGTGGAGGGCAGCAATTCCAAATCGTACTGACCGGGAAATGGATGTACATTAGATTATGTGTTTTTGAGGCCTTAGAATATGAACTCGGGGGAATGAAAGATGTATGTAATTTAAAAGAGTTAAACATTTAGAGATGACATTTAAGAAATCTAAACATGGAATGCCTTTGAATTTAGTTGAGAGAGAGGGAGAGAGAGAGAAAGAGAGAGGAGAGAAGGAAGGAAAGAAGGAGAGGGAGGGAAAGAAAGAAGGAATAAAGGAAGGAAGAGAGCTTGCCATGCGAGTGTCAAACCAGAGAATGCCACCATTGTCATATCATGTAGGACCAGTTTCTGAAAGTGACACCATGTGGCAGCAAGAGTATTAGACTAATAGACTGGTAAACTGCAGCACTAGCCTGAATTTGATATGGAAGCCCATTATTACCCCCTTTTTCACTTTGGTGTGTATTAAACCTTTGAGTTCATGGAAAAATTCAGGGTAGGGAGGAGACACTAGAATTCTTGCTATCAAGGTAGGTGTGGAATCAAGCAATTACATTGAAAACTAATAGAAACAGAATAATATTTTCACCCCAAGCAGTATAACATATATTCAGTCCGCAAGAAGGAAGAAGGTTCATTTTTAGAGGAATCCACATTTTTTTAACAAACTGGTTTTTAAAGATATTACTAGCTGTCCTGGTATTCCTCTAGAATATGTTTCATGAGCACAAAGAATTCAGTGCTATTTCTCAGAACCTGTAAAGATAGTAAGCTATTAATAAATACTAAATGTGTACATGAATGAAAGATCTAATTAGTATAATATTTTCAGCTTTATTTACTAATTAAATATGTCTTTCAAAAACAAAAATACAAATAGGTTGATTTTATTTGCATATCTGAGATAAAATATTTTAAACTTATCTAGGTCTAACTAAGAAAATAGAAAACACTATTGATTTAAATTTATGTAAACATTTATTGGATATTTATATTATGTCAGAAGTTGTGCTAGAATTTAATTGAAAGAGCAAGTTCCTGTTCTTAAGCAAAGAGACGCTACAATGGATGTTAACAGTAGTATATAAGCAGTACCCTCAAAGTCTGCAGGAATTGATCCAAAGCAAACTGAAATGAAAGAGCTTAAGACAGGCTCTATGGAAGTGGCAACTGAGCTGACCCTTAAACAATGGGACAAAGAACAGGAAAACACCCAGGCACAAATATCTATTCAAACCATGGCTGGACAGAGCCCCTAGTGTTTTAGAAGACCTAGAAGTACTTTGATATGGCAAAAGGAAATTATGCTAGAAATTGTGTTCAGAAGCAGAACCACTAAGAGATAGATGATAATTATGATAGATGATAGATAGGTAGGTAGATATATAGGTAGGTAGATAGATAAAAAATTTATTACAGTGGCCTAACCTTATGCCAGTATGGGAACTGATTGAGCAGTTTCTGTAGTACTGTTGTTATTAAGGACAAAGGTTTCTTCCTGCTTATGCCATTAGGGTCCCACTGTTCCATCACACTTGCTGGCCTTGCTCAGCAACTTGGTTTTACCTCATTCAGCCATAGACATTCTTTCCTCTTTCTTTGTTGCTCATGTCATTTGTCCCAGCCCTGTTCTTTCCAGCCCCTCCTCCTGCTCGTCTACTTTTTTCAGCCTAGCGTGCCCCTTCTTTGAGTTTGCTGCAGTCGGGAAAGATTCTCATCAGTCACAGTTCATTAACAGCCACAATGGTACCTAAAGAGCTTGGAATATATTCTGCATGAAACAAAATGTGAAGGGAGACATTTCCCACTATTTCCCACTGATAATCACTAGTAATATAGTCCATATATGTTTCTGGTTTGTCATGAAGAAGGGAGAATATCATTCTTTGTTAGGGCCCTTGTCTCCCCATCTAGCACGCTATCTCCGCCCCTCACCTGCCAGCTCAAAAGTAGCCACCTGTCCGTTTGCTTGAGAGTCTTAGTTCCAACACTAAAGGTCTACTATTTTTCTACAAATTCCTTACATCTGTTCAGTGAGTTCTTCTCTGAATGCTTGGTTCCTAAGGCAAGTAGGTAGCAGATTAATCCGGGTCCCATACCACTTACCACCTAACATCACATCTAATGTGCACGTATTTCTATTAGTCCCCTAACCCTTAGTTCCTCTACTCAGGCTCCAATATTAAAATAAAAAGTACTCTTTTATATATAACTTCTAAATTCCAAAACTTCTGCTTTGTACTTTTAGGGTATCCTTTCAGAGTTTCAATAAAATAATTCTATTTATCCCCTTTCTCCATTTAGCTTGTTTCTCTTCAAATGCCAGCTATTCCAGAATGAAAAAAACAAAACAAAACAAAACAAATAAATTTCCCTATACTGAGTTTTATTGATGTGAATTTACTTTATTATTGTTATGTTGTGTTATTGTAATAAATACTATTTTTGTGACAAATGTAATTTTACAGGAGACATAATCAGATAAAGAGAATCTTTGGAAAATGTTTCAATATCTAGAAAGCTCAACAAACTTTTCTAATAATCTTCTTGTAATGTGACTATTTCTTATAGTCTTTTTGAAAATTCTATAAACTATCCGTTGAAAACTTCAAAAATATTAATACACTCTGAAATTTCTTAATATCAGATAAAATTCTGGTATTTTGACAATGGAGGCAAAGTTTGAGGACAAATTAGAACAAACATAAAGAGACAGTTTTATAAAAAAGATTAATGTCATGAAATTTTAGAATTGAAGGAAATATCAATCTAGTTTAACTATTCTCTGTGTGAAAAATTTTGTCTTTAGCATATAAGATATTCATTTGATATTTTGAATGAAAGAACTAGGTGGAAGATGACCTGAATTAACTGATTTTTATTTATTAATCTCAGTTATTTTGCCCATAAATCTCATTCTTTTTTATTCCCTGAACAATTTTGCTGGTTCTTATAATAAGTCAGTATGATTAAATACATGCACACACACACAACTAGACCTACGTATAATAGATAAAAATGTGCCTCTTTTTTGATCTGAAGAATAATCTCTTTAAAGATATAATTCTAAAATCTCCCTGAATAAAGTTAAACAAAACCTAGACTTGTTTTTTATAAAGGTAAATATGACCTCTGACAGTAAAAATAGTTTAGATTACAGGAATAAAAGATTTGTATTTTTTTGAAAGAATTAGAGCCCTTTAATTTCTTTGAATGCAGCATTTCAACTGGATCAAATCCAGGTTTTTAACCACCAAGCAAAGGTATCCAATGTAAAACACAAATAATTTTTATATATTCATAGCCATTTTAACAATTTTCTTTTCAACTTTTCAATATACCATTCTTCTGGAATGTATAGTTAAAAACTCAATTTGACATAAATCCAGGAGGTAGTGTATATTCTAGATTAAAATGGAGTCTAAAGCCTTTGATACATCATCAAAGTATTTCAGAGTCTTACACCTCTTCTGTGAACATTTACTTCAGACATAAAGTAGTATGAAAATAGTTCTCTGTTTCTCAATATAACCTCAAAGTCAACTGCCAACACAACATCTATTAAAGAAAATTTGAAAAATAATTTCATTTTCTGTATTTAAACTTGTACTGTTTCTATTTCACCTTTCTAAGTATAGTCGTTTTATCCCAGCCAGACATCAGTTTCAGCAGATTGCTCTATAAGAATTGTGAGAAACTTGAGAAATTAACTACAACTACTTATTCTTAATAATTAATATGATCTGGAGTATGCCAGTCAGTTTCTCTGAAAGATCTGAAATTACAGGGTTAATTTACTGACTTCCTGGTTTTTGACAGCTGGAGCCAAAATATTGGATGTTTTTCATTGGCTGCTTTTCAAATGGTACAAGCAGACAAATAAAAGACAAGGGACTTTTAACCCCATAAACAGTTACTATTTCAACTTACTTTTTAAAATTCATTGAGTGTATATATGCATAGACGTCACAAAAGTGGGTCTTTAAAGCTGTGTAATTTATGAGTGCTGGCTTACTTTTTGTACATTTAACTTCTAATCTTGGTGACACATTCCATGCCAACTGTGTGCAAAAGTATGGTTGGATCCTAGTATATAGCCAGACAACATTTTAGAAAGCTTTAGTTCATTTTTTCCCCTTTGGGACAAATATTGTCACAGTGAGAACTCAGGTGAAGTTTGATTTTGTATTGGCTCATAATATGGTATGGATCTAATCTCTTCTTAATTTTGCTTATATATATGGAGGCAAGAAAAGGTAACAATATATTCTTCAGTGTTCTTACTTTACACAATAATTCCATGTCTAATAACTTATTTTTTTAATTATATTTTATTGATTATGTTGGTATAATTGTCCCACCTTTTCTCCCTTTTGCCCCCCTCTGCCCAGTACTCCCTTTTCCCCAAGCCATCTCCCCCATTAGTTCATGTCCATGGGTTGTACATGTAATTCTTTGGCTTCACCCCTTCTTATACTAACTTAACATCCCCCGTCTATTTTGTACCTACCGATTATGCTTCTTGATCCCTGCACCATTTCCCTATTTCTCCCCTTCCCCCTCCCAGCTGGTAACCCTCCAAATCATCCTCTATGATTCTATTCCTGCTCTGGTTGTTTGCTTAGTTTGTTTTTGTTTTTGCTTTTTTAGATTCATTTGTTGATATTTGTGAGTTTGTTGTCATTTTAATGTTCATAGTGTTGATCTTCTTTTTCTTAGTCCCTTTAACATTTCATATAATAATAGCTTGGTGATGATGAGCTCCTTTAGCTTTACCTTGTCTGGGGAGCACTTTATCTGCCCTTCCATTCTAAATGATACCTTTGCTTGATAGAGTAATCTTGGTTGTAAGTCCTTGCTTTTCACCACATTGAATACTTCTTGCTAGTCCCTTCTTGCCTGCAAAGTTTCTTTTGAGAAATCAGCTGAAAGTCTTATGGGAACTCCTTTGCAGGTAATTCTCTGCTTTTCACTTGTTGCTTTTAGATTCTCTCTTCATCTTTAACATTTGGCATTCTAATTATGATGTGTCATGATATGGTCCTCTTTGGGTTCAACTTATTTGGAACTCTCTTTGCTTCCTGGAATTGTATGTCTATCTCCTTTGCCAAATTAGGGAAGTTTTCTTTCATTATTTTTTCAAATAAGTTTTCAGATTCTTGCTCTTCTATCTTCTTCTTCTAGCACCCCTATGATTTGGATGTCAGTACATTAAAATTTGTCTCAGAAGTTCCTAATACTCCCCTCATTTTTTCAATTCATGTTTCTTCTTTCTATTCCAGGTAAATGTTTATTTATTTGTTTTGTTCTAAATTGTTGATTTGAATCCCAGCTTCCTTCCTATCGCTGTTGGTCCCCTGTATATTTTTCTTTATTTCACTTTGTATAACCTACATTTATTCCTTTATTTGTGGCTGTATTCATTCATTTCTCTGAGCATCCTGATCACCAGTGTTTCAAACTCTGCATCTGATAGGCTGGCTATCTCCATTTCACTTAGCTCTTTTTCTTGGGCTTAGTTCTGTTCTTTCATTTGGGCCATATTTCTTTGTCTCCTCATTTTGACACCCTTCCTATGTTTCTTTCTGTGTATTGGGTAGAGCTGCTTTGACTCCATGTCTTAGTAGTATGGCCTAATGTAGTAGGTGTCCTGTAGGGTCCAATGGCACAGCCTCCCATATCACCCAAACTGGAAACTCAAGGTGTGCCCTTTGTGTGTGCTAACTACACCCTCCTCTTGTAGTTAAGCCTTGGTTGCTGTTAGCAGGTCAATGGGAGGGATTTACTTAGGCCAGTCAGCTGCAATGACTGACTGTGACTACTGATCACCAACCTTCACCCTCTGTGGAGGATCAGCTATTCAGTGGCAGGGTGCTGGTGCTCCGATGTGGTCTGTAGCTGTTCCCTGGGTTTGCTGGCCCTGGGGTTTCCTGGGTGATGCAGGCCAAGGTCAGCCCCCACCTGTGTTTTGCCTGGAGCACTCTTCATGAGCTATAAAGCAATCTGAGATGGCTGCTACTTATGCTGGGCTTGGAGATTTCCCTGTGAAGCCAAGCTGTGAATCTAAGCTGGCTGCTGCTAATGCTGGGCCTGGAGCTTACTGAGGCCAGCTGTAGGTTGTCTGAGAGGACTTAGGAAGTTGTGAGGCATGCACTAAGACTAGTGATTCATATGGAAAAGAGCGTGAATGGGCCAGTAAATTGCATGGGACAAAGTCTTTGGGGATCTCCAAGGTGGGTCAACAGTGTTAGCCATGTTGATGGAGTCTCAGATATGACACCAGCTTGCTGGCTCTGTTCGGAGAGGGTTTAGAAAAGAGACAATGGCCTCTGCTTGCCTTGATGCCAGACATTTCAGTTTCTCCCACTATGGCAATGGTGCCTTTCAAGCTGCTACATCGTTGCTGGAGCTCAGAGGGAGTGAGTCTGAGTAGGTGAGTCCATGTGTGGGTTCTTTAAGAGGCACTGGTTGGGGCTCCAGAAGTTTGTTCCACTGACTCAATCCCCACTGGTTTTTGCAGCCAGAAGTTTTGGGGACTTATCTTCCTGGCACTGGAACCCTGGACTAGGAGTCTAGGACTACTCACTCCTGAGATACCCCTCCCAAACTTTTATCCAACACACATGGGTAAGAGACCAGTCTGTTTTGTGTTCGCACCCTTCCTACCCATCTCGATGGATGTGGTTTCTTTAATTTCATAGTTGTCAGACTTACTTCAACTCGATTTCTAATGGTCTGAATGATGGCTGTTCTATATTTTAGTTGTAATTTCGACGTGGTTGTGCGAAGAAGCAAGCCTGTCTGCCTACACTGCCATCTTGAATTGACCTCTGCATAATTATTTTTGTCTATCTCCCTCCACCAGCATGCCTGCTCCATGAGAGCAGACTGTACCTATCTGGTTCAGCACTGTAGCCCCAGTAACCAGCACAAGGCATAGAGTGGGAGCTTGGTAAATGTTTTGAATGGATTTTAATTATTTGCTTCTGTTATAATTATAAGAATGTGCTCCTCTGTTTCCCCTCTGCATTGTAGTCTCCTAGCTCAGGGCCTGGCATGGAATTAAGCCAGGCAGTCTCTACCCTGCTTTCCCAGGCCTCTCCCTCTGGTTCTAACCCACAAAGCAGGGATGAAAGTACAACAAAACCTAATAATCTATCTTAAGGAAAAAATATAAATAAAGATTTTTCAAGTTATGTTTATCATAAGATTGTTAATTATAAAGAAAAATTTTAGTAATCCAAGTGTCCAGCAAAAGAGAAATAGTTATATAATTTAGAGTAATTCTATAAGATAAAATAGAATGCAGTGCTTAGAAATTATGGATTGAAACATATTTTGTGACATTAAAATTATATAAATTTTAACTGAAATCATTGGGATATGCAGCATGATCTCTGAAAGGTACCTGGAATTTAATTAATAAAAATTGGAATAATTTTAATATTTAAATTGAAGAACTTCCCCTGCAGACATAATGAAATTGTATTTAAACATGATCAGTATAAACAGTATTAACTCTAAGAGATGACACAGAACTTGGTAAATGTCAAGGGTTGATATGTTTTGGGACACGTTATAGGAGATCTTGGGCACAAAGACTCAAGAGAGTGATATGGGGGAAGGAAGGCAAGTGGACTTCAGAGACAAACTTCTACATATTCAGGGTTCACCTGAGTCAGGAGAGCAATCCTGGGCTACGAGAAAATTTGAAAATATGGCTACTTCTCCCAGTAAGAAGGAAAAAAAATTTTTTTTAATTTCCTATTTTTGAGGGGAAGACACAATATAAGGTAATAAAGTTCTACTAAGAAGAATCCATATGAAACCATAGGAGTTTGTTTCTCCTCCTTTCTTATGGGAAAAAATTTATAGTGCCTTCCTCCAACATAAAAAAAAAAAACCTTTCCTCAATTGTGTAAATGTAAGTAGTATTAATGTTCTCTCCAATTCAGAAAGAAGAAATAAACCAATTATTTTGCTAGACTTCTGTATCCTGTAGTGGTCTCCAGAGAAACAAAGCCAACAAGATATATATAGACAGAGATGGAATGATAATAGATAGGTAGACAATGATAGATAGATGATGATGATAGATAGATAGATAGATAGATAGATAGATAGATAGATAGATAGATAATAGAAATCGGCTCACATGATTAGGGAGGCCAGAAAGTCCCACAATCTGTGTTTAGCAACTTGGTGAACCTAGGGAGCTGATGGTGTAACTCCCCAGTCCTGAGCCAAAAGTCTAAGTACTGGGGGTAGCTGGGTATAAGTTCTGGAGTCCAAAGACCCAAGAACCAAGAGCTCTTATGTCCAAGGGCAGGAAAAGAGGGACATTCCAGCTCAAGCAGAGAGAGCAAATCCCCTCTTCTTTAGTCTTTTCATTTTCCTCTGGCCTTAACAGATTGAATGCTGCCCACCCACGTTGGTGAGGGTGAATCTTCTTTATTCCTGATTCACTTACTTTTTTACTCTCCTGATTTCCATGCTGATCTCTTCCAAAAACATCTTCACAGAGACAAAAATGTTTTACTAGCTATCTTGTCATCCCTTAGCCCAGTCAAGTTGACATATAAAATTAACCATCACACCATCCCTCATTTTTATTTTGTCTATTGTCCCTCTCAGCTCTCAATTTTTACTTTTCCAAATCACAATATAATCTATTTACCTCAGAGTTAACTTTTAAATATTTTGCATGCCAAAGTAAAGAAACAAAAGAAAAAAAAAAAAACCTTTTGCTTTATGGTAGTCCACATGACTCAACAACAGAAGGAGCTGTAACTACCATTTTTGTTTCTTTGTTTTACCCAAGAGTCAATGCATACAGGCACAAACTCTTTTCTGCTCTTTGTGTCCTAGGAACACTGTGCAGTTGCAACAATCTGTTGGTGGAGCCAACAATGCTGTACTAACAGGTCACACATAAAGACTTTGGAGAGACAAACTTTCCGAGTCACAGTTAAAGGATATCTGATGTTGGTGGTTTTATTGCTTTGAGAACAGACAATATTTCCTAAGGTCCTCGCATCCCTGGCCCCTGCCAATGTCTCATCAGTCCAACGGGAAAAGTGACTGAGCCCTGAAAGCAGGAAAAGACTGAGCTCACCTTGTAGTGACCCCAACTAAAAATTATTTCCTTGAGGTGGTCAGATTTGCCAAAAGATCAGTTATTTAATAGAATTATGGGAGGAGGGGATTCTATGGTTTTTCTTTTTGTACTTAGGCATAGACCGTTGTCATTGAAGTTTTTTCTAAGACACTGAGATATGAAAACAGAGTTGACATTAAGCCCAAGGCACCAGTACCTTACTGGACCAATGGTGTACGCCAAGCATCTGCTCTGATTGGTTGGTGTTCGGCCATTGTGAAATGTTTTTAATGTTCCCTTTGCATATAAATCAAATCCAAATCATGTTTAAGAGTGCAGTTTAGCTAAGTTCTTCATGGGATTTCTCTGAAGCAATGTTATGTGATTTTTTTGTCCCCAAATACTGCTACTTAAATTTATTACACAGATATTTGGCTAGATATGTGACATCTTGATAGTTGTAAAGCTCTGTGGCTTAGTGCTTCATAACTTAGAAACAGCCCTGCTCAGAAACTCTTATTTTAATTGTGTATTATTTGATAGAGTGGGAAAAAATAAGTTTAATTACCAATTCACCCTTACTCAATTTTACCTTTTTAGAAGGCATTTAAGTTGATGTGCCCCATTATGAGGTCAATAGTAATTGTTACTTTATTTTGAGAAACATCTCAATTGATTTTACTTCTTACCTCACAGTACTGTGCTTGCTGTGAAGACATAAATTTAATGCATAATTAAAAATTTTTAAAAGGCTTTTATATATTATGGTATAATCTGTGTATGTTGTAAAACAATCTCATACACATAGATACACACCCATATACAGTAGTACTTCAGTGTATAAAGAAAGTAAAATCCTTTATTTTTCTGTTCACGATATATTCTCCAGAAGAAGCCACTGAAAGAAAAATTCAGTTATATAATGCTTACCAAAAAAAAAAAAAATGCAGAATCAAGGTTTCGGTAAATATCATTCTACCTGTACTTGTAGGAGTGCACAGATGAATTTATACACATCCACAGACACACAGGCCAAGGCTTAAAGCACACCGTTCCTTAAGCTTGGCAGGATCCCCTGTGATCCTCCTGAAACACGAGAAGATAGGAGACTTGTGAGGAGCTACAAGGAGACCATCTCCCACTCACTCCCCCTCTGCCCTGGAAGGCTGTCATGAAAGGTTCTCATCACCTCCCACATCTGGAAGTATGAACTGTTTTCCCCACCCCCACCCCCTTGAGAGTATAGCTGCAGACTATAAAGCTGGTTAGCTGCAGTCCAGAACTAAATCCTCAACAGTTAGGTGTAGATGAGGTCATGAAGGTAATGCCCCATAACGGGATTAGTATCCTTATAAGAAGTGGAAAAGAGACCAGAGCTCTATCTTTTCCTCTAAGCAAGCATAAATTTGTTATATAAGTACATAGTGAGAGGGTGGCTGTCTGCAAGCCAGGAAGAGGGCCCTCATCAAGAAACAAATCTTCTAACACCGTGATCTTGAACTTCCCAGCCTCCAGAACTGGGAGAAATGAATATCTGTTGTTTAAACCACCCAGTCTATGGCATTTTGCTATACCAGCCTGAGCATCCAAAGACAATGAAATATAAAGGTAACATAGGTTATCCTGGCAAGTGGTAGAATCCCAATATAAGCCAGGATGATCTTACATTAACCACTGCACCAGGCTGACTTTTAATAGTTTTCCAACACTGTTTATTAAAAAAGTAAATAAAAGGAAAAACAAAAGAGATAAAGAAAGCCGATGAACTAAGATGGTGCAGATGATAATAAACATTGACAGTATGAAGAGAAATTGCAACATACGTCCACATAAAATTTTATGCATGAATATTTATAGGAGTATTATTCATAAAGTTTGCCTAGGGCTTGGTAGAGGGGTTATTGGGGAAAATGAAGAATGACTGCTAAAAGTTATGGAGTGTCTTTTGAGGTACCGAGAATGTTTTAAAATTTATTGTGGTAATAACTGCACATTTTGAAAAGAAACTAAAAAAATTTTAATTGTACACTTTAAATGGGTGAATTGTATGACAGGTGAATTATATCTTATAGAGCTGTTACCAAAAACAAAATCTAAGTTGTTTTTTAATGCTTTAACTGTTTTACTTTTTACATTTAAGCATTATATCTATTTGAAATTTATTTTGATATAAATGGTAATATAAGGAGCTGGTCATTATTCCCTTATGTTGAGCCAGTTTTTCTTACTTAATTTAGTAAAGAATTCATTTTTTCGCATGGTTTTTACATTACATCCTTATCATTTGGTAAACTACCAGACCTATATATTAGCTCAATGTGAGCTTGATGTGCCTGTACCATGTTTGAATTACCACCATTTAAAAATACATTTAAACTACTGTTTTTCACCTTACTCTTTTTCCAAATATATTGACTATTTTAAATATTTTGTTCCAAATATTATAAATATTTAAGTAATATTTTGTTAACAAGAATACAGTATTTTTATTGTTTACACTAAATTAAGAAAACAGACCACATGAAATCTTCCTTTATGTTCATTTTATTTATGCATGTCTTCATTTACATCTCCTAGTAGGTTTAAATTAAGTTTACTATTAGATAGTTACATTTAAATATTTAAATTAATTTAATACTATATCTTTTATTGATGATGGTTTGCTGTATATTTTCTTACATTAGTCTGATTAAAATTTGGCATAAAATAAAATTACCTGATTTGGGTATTTTAATTTTATAAACTGAACTTTTGTTCCTGTCTATTTTCAGTTGATTCTTTTAATAATAATACATAGCCAAACCCGCTGGAAATAATGTTGTTTTGATTATTACTTTCCAATATTTCTGTCTTCTTTCTTTTCTCTGTTTCTGTTGGTCAACAGATTTTTTTTTAATGCCTTATCTTTGTCTTTCCTCTCACATTAGTAGAAGTCTTTTTAGTACTATCCTATTATTATTTCTGTTTTCGGCATGAGGAACAGATCATTCATATGTCTTGATGAAGAACATTTTGGATTGAGGTATCAACAAATGTATATTCTGTGAGATGAGAATATTCTTGGTATCCTTGAGTGATGAAGTCAGTTCACTGGAGTTAGGCAAAAAGATGATTGATAAAACCTAAATTCAGGGATGCAATCTAAGGCACAGAGTAACCAAATGACCCAGTTTGCCATGATATTCTTGGTTTTAGCACTGAAAGTTTTCTGTCCCAGGAAACCCCTCAGTCCCAGGCAAATCATGAACATTGATCACCTTAGCACATGGAGAGCCATGTAAGCCATAGAAAGGAACTTGAATGGTGTTATAAATGCAGTAGAAAGCAAATAGAGAGTTTGAAACAGACATTTAAAATGTAGAACAATTTCAATCACCAAAATATGGAAGCAGCCCAAGTATCCATCAATAGATGAGTGGATAAAACAACTATGGGACATTTACACAATATAATACTACTAGACCATAAAAAGGAAGCTAATTTTACCCTTTGAAACAGTGTGGATAGAGCTGGAGAACATTATGCTAAGTGAAATAAGCCAGTAAGAGAAAGGGAGTTACCATATGATTTCACTCATATGTGGAGTCTAATGAACAAACTGAACTAACAAGGAAAATGGAGACAGACTCATAGATAAAGATCAGGATGACAGATAGTGGGGGGGGGTTGGAAGTGGAAGGACTGAGCAGAAAAGAAAAAGGGGTCATGGAGATGGACAACAGTGTGAGGATTGATGGGGGGAGGGGTATATAGGGACTAAATGGTAATGAAAAATACAATATAGTTTTAAGAAAATAATAAATGTAGAATAATTTAAACTGAAATAGTCATACTTATGAAATTAGGTGTTGCACTTTTGATGAACAAAAGGTAGGCAAAGTGTAAATAGTTTTCTAACCATTTTCTCAATTTCTTACCTGAATATTGATCTGTTTTGGTTTTCTGTGTCCCGTGGTCACTTTCAGTACATATTACTAGTCCAATTGGACCAAGTTTTCAAATTTGTTTGTGTGGACTTCTGTGAAATAGAAGCTAATAGTTTAAACTACTCTATATTTGTAATTTTTTGTCCTACCTCATTTTTTAGTGTAATATTTGTTCTTGTTCCCTTATTTGTGATTGTGCTGACAAATATGTTGTCATTATTATTAAATTGTTCTTTAAACTAAAATCTGCTTTAGTATTTATTAATTTATTGTTCTGCTTATATTTGGCTTTATTTTTTTCACTTTCTGGGTTCTTGAATCAAATTAATTTATTTTCTTACTTTCTTATTAACATAAACATTTAGCATTCTGAATTGAATGAGCATGATATTAGTTATCCTTTCCCAAAGAGTCTGAGCATGTGTTTTTAATATCGTTTTCAAGATATTCTGCTATTTTAATGCGAGTTTCTATTTTATCTGAGGGTTATTTAAAAGTATAAATTTTAATTTTAAAATGGTTATTTTTTTTGTTTTATCATTTTAAATTCTGGTTTTATTATTATTATAACCAGAAAATGTCTTGACTCTTTCTTTAAGTTCTTTTTTTAAAAAAGTACTTGAAAAGAGATCACATTCATATTATTATCTATTATTAAATCTTTATCTTTTATATTGTTTCTCATATACCATGTTTTTTCTTTGCTATCTCTTGCTTTTTCCTTTTTACTCACCTTTTGTAATTTGTATGGTTTATATGAGTTTTCCAGTTCTTCAGTTTTAATAACATGTCATGTATAGTAGATATACAATATGAATTCTGAATATTGAACAGAACATTTTGGTGAGTGTTCCTCATTCAATTAAAAAGAATGTATATTTTGCTATTTAGAAACTGTGTTCTTTAAATAGCAATTAGAGCAAGTTGAATGGTAGTTTCCTTAAAGACTTCTATATCCTGTTGATTACTCTTTTATTTTTTCTACAATGATTGAGAGAAAAGTGTTGAAGTCACCAAGTGTAACTGTAAATTTCTGTTTCTCTTTTGAGTTCAATTAGTTTTAGGTTCATCTATTTTGAAGCTCTGGTATTAGGTATATTATTGCATTTGGGTCTAACAGTATATTGTTTGTTTTCTATTTGCCATCTCTATTTTTATATTCTTCTGCTCTCTTTTTTTTCTCTTTAAGTATTCTATTTTACTAAATCTATTTTTCTTTTTTCATGGCATAATTATTTTAATAGTTACTTGAGGGTTTACAATGCACATACCTAACTTTCATTGTCCAATTAGCATTGTTTACCACTTCAAATGCAATGTAGAGAACTTAAAACTGCCCAGCTTATATGTTGTAGGTGTTATATGTATTACATCTTCATACATTGATAACACCCAAGATATTACAGTGCTTGCTCTAAGCAGTCATTCACATTTTAAATAACTTAAGAAAAATATTCTAATATACTTAAACAGAGATTTGCCATATTTTTTGTTCTTCCTTCATTCTTATAATTTTACATTTCTTTCTGTTTTCATTTTCCTTAATCCTGAAGAACTTTCTCCAGCATTTATTTTAGCAAAGGTCTGCTTGCAGTAAGTAATTTTAGTTTTCTTTCATCTACAGATACATTTCCAAGGCTTACTTTTGCTTGATATAGAAATCTGGGTAGGGGACTTCCGGCCAAGATGGAGGCTTAGACGGACACGCTAGGTCTCCCTCTACAACTAGAGAGGAATACAACTACTTCAAAACAAAGGATAACTAGAAATTCCAGAAAATAAAACTACACGGAAGTCCAACATATGAAGTTATAAACCAGCGGTGCCATTTGGGCAGGTAAGAGTTAAAGAGGGCAGTGCTGTTTGCGGTCGCACCCGGAGCGGTGGGCTGCGAGGAATCCCGGCTGCGCAAGCCCCTGGCGGTGCGCGACCCGGCGAGGAGTCCCGGCCAAGCCCCTGGCGGTGCGCGACTCCGGAGCTGGGGAGAGCGGCCGCCGCATCGCCTTGAACAGTGAGGCCCAGGGGGGCGGGAGGACGGATCCCGGTCTCCTAGCTGAATAACTGTGTGAATCCATCTTGGACCCCCGCCCCCAAAGAAAGCACCACAGGGCTGCGAAATAGGTCGCGGACAGGCAGGCGCCGGTCGCTGATTTGTGACTCGTACACAGGCACTGCCCCCGACAGCCAGCCCAAGAAAACAAAACGCATCTGTCAAAATGAGGCAGGCAACTATAGAAATCCCGGTGACACAACTCACCAGGCAGCAGATAGAGAACCTGACAGATGAACAGATAAGAAACCTGTCAGAGGCTCAGTTCTGGGCCATTGTTATCAGGTGGCTTACAGAATTCACAAAAGAGCAGGAAAAAGATATGAAAGAAGCGAAAAACTTTCATAACGAAAGGAACAAAACCGCATACGAGATAGAAGGAAAGGAAATAAAATCCAGAGTTCATTTCAACAAACTGGAATATGGAGAAGGAACAAGCAGTCAACCAATGCAGCGAGAGGAAATGGAAAGCAACAATGAGAGGATCAGAAACCTCTGGGACAGCTATAAAAGGCCCAACATAAGAATCATTGGTTTGCCAGAGAATGAGGAAGATGAACTAGAACTTGAAAAATTGAGTGAAAATATAATAAAGGAGAACTTCCCAGACTTGGGGAAGGGAATAGACCTGCAGGTCCAGGAAGCAAGGAGAGTTCCCAAGAGACTGGACCCAGGGAGAACCACTCCAAGACACATTATAATCAAAATGTCAAAAATTAAAGATAAAGAGAGAATCTTAAAAGCAGCAAGAGAGAAGAAAAGAATTATGTACAAAGGGGTCCCAATTAGACTATCAGCTGACTTCTCAAGGGAAACCCTACAGGCAAGAAGAGACTGGCAAGAAATATTCAAAGTAACAAAAATCCAAAACCTACAACCACGAATACTCTATCCAGCGAAATTGTCATTCAGAATAGAAGGACAGAGAAAGTGTTTCCAGGACAAAATAAAACTGAAAGAGTTCATTAGATCCAAACCACTGTTATATGAGATGTTAAAGGGACTGGTTTAAAAAAAAAAACAGAAGCTAGGGAGATGAAACAAAGGCAAACTAAATAGGCAACGAGAGTGGAAGAGGAACTGTGGGTACGGGAAGCATATTGGGGGGAGGTCAACAGGGAGGGGGAATGGGGAAAGGGAGGGAGATGATATAGGAATTGGGGATCAAGGTAGGAGGGAATGGAATAGACGGAGAGAGGTTGGGAGGAACTGTATGCACAACTAGTGGACATAATCTAAAAGGGGGGGACAACTGGAGGGAGGGGGGCCACCGGGTGGAGGGGAGCAGAGGGAAGGGAAATTGGCACAAATGTAATAATTTAATCAATAAAACACATTAAATCTGAAAAAAAAAAAAAAAAGAAATCTGGGTAGACAGTGTTTTCTTTCCAAACTCTATAAAATGTTGTTCAGGTAACTTTAGCTTCATGGTTTCTGATAAGAAATATGAAGTCATTCAAATCATTGCTTCCCGATATATAACAGGCTGTTTTTCTCCAGCTCTTTTCAAATTTTCTCCTTGGTTTTTAGTATTTGATATAATTTGCCTATGCATAGTTTTCTTTGAGTTTATCATATTTCAGATTTTCTGAATTTCTTAAATCTGAAAATTTATTCTTTTACCAAACTTGTGAAGTTTTCAGTCATTACTATTTTTTTTTCTCTGCACCACACTATTTTCCCCCTGTGGAGATCCAATGATTTAAATACTAAACTTTGTGACATTGTGCCATAGGTTATTGAGGATCTTTTCATTCTTTTCAAATGTGTTTTTCTTTGTCACTTAGATTATAACATTTTCTATTGATCTATCATCATGTTCACTGACTTTTTTTTACGTATAATTTATTTATTATGTTATTGCAGAAGTTTCAATTTTCTTCCTCTTTTCTCCCCTCTGCCTTCCCTCCAGCAATCCCATCCCCCTTAGTTCATGTCCATGAGTCATCATATACATTCTTTGGCTTCACCCTTTCCTATGTTATTCTTAACTTTCCCCTGTCTATTTTGTATTTACCAATTATGCTTCTTCCTCCTGCACCATTAACCCATTCCTCCCCCTCCCCCCTCCCAGCTGATAACCTTCCAAATGATCCCCATAGCTATGATTCTGTTCCTATTCTGGTTTGCTTAGTTGGATTTTGTTTTTATTTTTTAGATTCAGTTGTTGATAGTTGTGAGTTGTCATTTTAATCTTCTTTTTATTAAGTAAGTGCCTTTGACATTTTATATAATAATGGCTTGGTGATGATGAACTCCTTTAGCTTTGCCTTGTCTGGGAAGCAGTTTATCTGCCCTTCCATTCTAAATGATAGCTTTGCTGGATATAGTACTCTTGGTTGTAGGTCCTTGCTTTCAATCATATTGAATACTTCTTGCCAGTCCCTTCTTGCCTGCAAAGTTTCTTTTGAGAAATCAGCTGATAGTCTTAGGGGCATCCCTTTGTAGGTAACTCTCTGCTATTCTCTTGCTGCTTTTTTTTTTTTTAATTTTGTTTTTTCAATTACAGTTGTCCCCTTTTCCCCTAATTTCTCTCCCCCACCTAACCCACCCCCTCTCCCGCAGTCATATCCCTCCCCGTTGTCCATGTCCATGAATCTTTTATACAGGCTCTTTAATTAAACCCTTCCCTTACTTATCCCCCTTCTCTCCCTCTCCCCTCCCCCCTATTGACTGCTATTCTGCTCTTTGTTCTATTTAGTTCCTTTGTTTGTGTTGTTCTTTAGTTTCCTGTATTAGGTGATATCATATGGTATTTTTCTTTCTTTGCCTGGCTTATTTCACTAAGCATAATTCTCTCTAGTTCCATCCATGTTGTTGCAAATGGCAGGAGTTCCTTCTTTCTTTCTGCTGCATAGTATTCCATTGTGTAAATGTACCACAGTTTTTTGATCCACTCATCTACAGATGGGCACTTAGGTTGTTTCCAGCACTTAGCTATTGTAAACAGTGCTGCAATGAACATAGGGCTGCATAAGTTCTTTTGAATTGGTGTTTCAAGATTCTTGGGGTATAATCCTAGTAGTGGAATCGCTGGTTCAAAAGGCAGTTCCATTTTTAATCTTTTGAGGTAATCCATACTGTTCTCCATAGTGGCTGCACCAGTCTGCATTCCCACCAACAGTGCAGTAGGGTTCCCGTTTCTCCACATCCTCGCCAGCACTTCTTGCTTGTTGATTTGTTGATGATGGCCATTCTGACAGGTGTAAGGTGGTATCTCATTGTGGTTTTTATTTGCATCTCCCTGATGGCTAATGATGTTGAGCATTTTTTCATGTGTCTATGGACCTTCTGTATGTCCTCTTCGGAGAAGTGTTTGTTCAGGTCCCTTGCCCATTTTTTAATTGGGTTGTTTGTTTTCTTGATGTTTAGTCGTATCAGCTCTTTATATATTTTGGAAATCAGTCCCCTGTCTGTGATGTCATTGGCAAATATGTTTTCCCATATGGTTGGTTTCCTTTTCATCTTGCTGATGTTTTCTTTTGCTGAGCAGAAACTCTTCAGTTTGATGTAATCCCATTTATTTATTTTTTCCTTTATTTCTCTTGCTTTAGGAGATGTATCCGTGAAGAGATTGTTACGTGAGATATCTGATATTTTCTTGCCTATGTTTTCCTCTAGGACTTCTTGCTGCTTTTAAGGTTTTCTCTTTATGTTTAATCTTTGGCATTTTAATTATGATGTGTCTTGGTGTGGTCCTTTTTGGGACTAGCTTGTTTGGGACTCTCTGTGCTTCCTGGACCTGTATGTCTATTTCCTTCATCAAATGTGGGGAGTTTTCTTTCATTAGTATCTCACATAAGTTTTCCGTTTCTTGCTCTTCCTCTTCTCCTTCTGGCACCTCTGTGATTTAGATATTGACATGTTTAAAGTGGTCCCAGAAATTCCTAAGCCTCTCCTCATTTTTTTCAATTCTTGTTTCCTCATTCCGTACTGGTCGACTGCTTTTTTCTTCCTTATGTTCTAAATCATTTCTTTGAACCCCAGTTTCCTTCCCTTCAGCATTAGTTTTGTGTGGATTTTCCTTCGTTTCATTTAGCATAGCCTTCACTTCTTACCTTATGAGTTTGCTGTACTTAAGCATATCTGTCAAGCCTGTGAGCATCTTTATCATTAGTGTCTTGAACTCTACATCTGTTAGGTTGGCCATCTCCTCATCACTTAGTTCTCCCACTGGATCCTTAATCCGGTCCCCCTTTTGGGGCATACTTCTCTGTCTCCTCATCTTGACAGGCTCCTGTGTTTGTTTGCCTCTGTATCTTAGGTAGAGCTGTCGCTCTTGTTATGTTGTAAGGGGCAGAACATTAGGTTTTCCTGTCAGTAGAGGGCGACCTGTTTCAGCATGTTGTGGTGCTATATGTGGGGGAATGGTCTGAGGGAGAACAATGTCGCATGCTCAGCACTCGCCCCTTTTCCAGGCACTTCTCCCACTTCCGTATGGGACTGGCACTTCTCTAGCTGTTGCACTGGCTGTCGTTCCCAGAGTGGGTGGGTCTGCAGATGTTCTAGGGCCATTGGGGGCCCTTTAAACAGGTGGACTCTGCTGAGAGACTGGCAGTTTCTGCCTCTGCCCCAAACACCACTGGTCTGCACAGTCAGAAGCAATGAGGCTCTTATTTTCCCTGGTGCTGTGTGTTCTGGTCTGGTCTGGTGCTAGGAGTGCTCCCCAGGTGTTCCTCCTGACTTTTAAAAATGTGTGACTGTACTTTCCGGCAGCCTGCCGCTGCCACCACTGCTGCCGCCACCACACTGCATTCTTTCCACCCCCACTCTGCCCCTCCTACCTGTCTGGATGAGTATTTCTTCTTTGTATCATTGTTTGTTTGACTTCCATGCATTTTGATTTTCTGGAACTTCTGGTAGTTGTATTCCTTCTTAGTTGTGGAGGGAGAAACAGCCTGTCTGTCTAGGTCTCCATCTGGCTAAAGTCCTTTATCATCTCCATTCTGGTATTAATTTCCAGCAGTAAAATTTATTTTCATTTATTTTATTTTTAATTCCAAAATTTAAATTTAGTTATTTTTATTTCTATTTCCTTGACCTCAAATCTGTCTAACATTTGTTTCAAGAGGCTTTCCCCTTACTGATGAAGCATGGTTATGTAATAGCTGCTTTAAAGTCCTTATCTTAAAATTCTACCATTTGAGTCATATCAGGGTAAATATTTATTTATTATCTTTTTTTTTTTAATGCTGTTGGAATTGTTCTCGTTCTTTATATGCTGCATAACTTTGGATTGCATACTACTTAATTTGACTATTATGTGATGAGACTCAGGATACTGTAAAAATCTTCTGGAAAATGTTAATTTGTTTGTTTGTTGAAGCCTATAATATATGCAGTTAGTTTCACAAGGCAAGCATCAGACAATTTTCTGTGGGCTGTGGTTTTTGTGTCAGTTTTGTTTTCAAATTCTTCTTCAGTGCTTTTCAGATAGACTTCACTTGTGTTTCTGCACATGGTTAGTGGTATATACAAGATTACATTCTCAAAGCCTTTTTTATGCTGTAGGAAATCAGTTCCCCACATGAATAGTTTGGGGATTAATTTATGACTCTATATACATTTTCCTTCTGTGACTTCCCACACCCTATTAAGCCTCCATGGGGCCCTTTTCCTGGTTTTCTACTAAATAGCTGGTGTTTGGACTCCACATACCATTGGGGCCTACCAAGCTAGATCTGCCTTAGGAGTAAAGAGGCTAGCAAATAGAGAGAGAGGAAATAAAGAAAAATGAGGATTCTCTCTTCACTTTTGGTACATAGTAGCTCTCTCGTGAGGGAGAAGGATTTTCTCTCTGCTTTAGGTGCCTGCTTGACAACCGATGAGGTTGCCATGCAGCTTCATGATGAGATTTGCCTGGGCCCAGAACAGAAGAGTTTTTAAAAAGGGGTGGGGGGAGACTTCCCTCCCAATCTCTGCCCCACAGAGGCTCTTAATGATTGAGGAAAAAAGTGGAAAGCAAAATTTCTTTTGAATTTTTTCTTTGTAACTGCTGTGCAGTTCAAAGATTTGAGCTGTTCTAGAATCTAGACCAAGATATATGAAGGGGAAAATAAATAAAATAAGAAACCACTATGCATGTAGTTCTTTTAGTTTGTTTTCTAGGGAGGTAATTTTCTTCATTTTTTGAGGTATAATTGACAAGTAAATTATAAGGTATTTAAAGTGTACAGCGTGGGGATTTGATATACATATACATTGTGAAAAAAAATCCCTCATCAGGTTAATTAACACATTCATCACGTCACGTTTACCTTTATTTTATTTTATTTTATTTTATTTTATTTTATTTTTGGTGAGAACACTTAAGTTCTACTCTCTTAGCAATTTCAATGATACAATATGGTGTCATCAACCATATTTACCACATCATATGTCAGATCCTCAGACATTATTCATCCTGCAACTGAAAGTATGTACCCTTTTACCAACCTCTTCTCATTTTTCCCCATTCTGCAGTCCCTGGCAACCACTATGTTTTTTTTTTTATTTCTATGAGTTTGATTCTTTTTGCCTACCTTATGATACAGCAATGGTTTCTGCTTTAAAGTAAGTGACTTAAAATGGTGCTTCTATTCTAGACATACTGTGTGAGGGGGTAAAAGTTGGGGAAAGGAGTTGGGTTACAACTTCTAGCAAGCAAGTACTCAAACGGTGGTGGCTGCAGAGGGACCCTGGATTTCTCATACCTGCACACCTCCCTTCTTTTTATGAATAATGAAATAGCAATGAGAGATTTTACTGTCATCTTTTTTCCAATGTATTGCTTCTCATTTCAAAAATTAAAACTCAAAAAAATTAGAAGTCTTTAGCATTAACTAAGAAATGATGATTTAAGAACCTTGAATAATTTTGGTTATAGTTATATTTATATAACTGTGTTTTCCAAATAATATGTTACAAGGAAATAAGTGACAGCAAATAAGCTATAGAACATCTTCTATATATAACACTTTATTGACCCTTAGAGAAATGCTTTCCACTTTGTAATGATGTCAGTCAATATTAAGAATTTGAAGTCTTATTAAAAGATTTTCTAAAAATAAAGACTCTTAGAGATAAATCTGTAGCCACAAACTAAAGCAAATAATTTTCAGTGACAACCATGTAATGAGAAATTCACTATGAATTATCACATGAAACAGTGCAACTGGGAGGATACATTATCTTCTACAATCAGAAATATGCTTTGTTCAACATTGCAACACTGGGTATCTTATTGGCAGGAAAATAAAGGCTCTTGGGTTCATCCCAGCTGTGTACTTAACAAGGCTCCACAGCTGCTTTTTAAAATCTTTTGTGGTAAACCAGTTAGGAAGAGAGAGAGAATGTTTTATCACAAACATCCTGATCCATGCTCTCCTCAATTCTTTCTCCACCTCAAACTTCTTTCAAAGTTCAGATCCTGGTCCATGATCATAAAGTAAAGAAACCAAAGTTTTGCAACTAGAATTTTAATAAATATTGTAGATTTTTAAGTCTATCGGTAAACCAGAATCCAGTGACAAAGGGAACAGAGAGAAACATCTGAGCAGTCTTCCTTCTGGAGGCAGTACATTATTCCAAGGACCTGGAAACATATTATGGAAATTGCAATTAACTTAATTGTATTTCCCTACATACTGGTTCCTTCTGGCCTATGTAGTATCCTATGGCACCTCCAGTAGAAGATATTCAAGGTCTTGGAGACACGTACAACACATCATGCAACTTCTCCCTTTTTACTGTGCAGGAAATTGTCTGGCCAATGCTTTGATGACAATGGTAGAGCTGTGATATGAGGAAAGAGAATGGAAAGTAAATCTAAAATATATTAAAAGGGGTTATTGATGAACTGTCCCTCACATCCTTTGATAATCAATATTTGATCCCATATTTCTCATTAATTCCAATAGTAACTGTTGAATGGTTCAAAACAGATTTAAAACCCTTTCTTATATAGAGAATTAAAAACTAACTCAAATATCCTATTCTCAGAGGTTATCAAAGTATTAATACCATTCCATATACTCAGCATATCACCAATGAAGTGACAGTGTAGCTCATGATTCAGAAATGACTTAAAAATTTATGGCTAAACTTACTGAAAATTAGGCTTATAAAAATAGAATTTTTTTTCTGGATATTAGCTTTTATGGGGAAAGTTAAAGTGGGTGACCTACTTATCTATAAAATTATGGCAGCTAAAAATTTTCTAAATTATTTACCAATCTCTTACCCTTTTTTTATCTCCATAAATATTTTTGTTTTGCACTCTGTTTAATTACTTTGTAAATGTATCTTATCTTTACGTAGACTTCCACTTGTGAATTTATTAACTTGAGAGGTGACACCAATGACTTGTACAATTGATTGAGTGATTAATTTATTCATAATTTATGTAGCATTATTCATAATTACCCAAAATCATTGATAAATTAGGCACACATTTTTACTTCAAGAAACTAAGAGGCTAGCATAGAAGAAGACACTTGTGTGAATAACTATTGTCCATAGCAAGGAATAAATGACAAGAAAAATGATACACATAAAAGGGGGTTGTTAATTTATACCTATGTGTTGTTAGAAAAGTCTACTTTAGCATAGAATTATAAAATGAGGAAAGAACTTTCTTTGTAGGGGGCACTTGAAAGACTAAAATTTTAAAACCATACAAAGGACCTCAATTACATGTATCCATCTAAAGTTTTTTAAAATCCATGTCTATATTTCATAAATCATCTACAATTCATAAATAAAATTTCACAAAAAAGTTCCAATAAAATATAAGGTTGGTGCAAAATAAAATTCAATTTTGAGGTCCATTTTAAAAATGAAAAAGCCCATGATTATAAAAATATTTATTTGTTAACATAACCTCCTTTGCTTTCTAGAACCTCATTCCATCTGTCAACTAGCTCATAAATACCACACTTGTAAAATTCTTTAGGTTTTGAGGCTAAATATGAATCCAACTCATTTTCAACCTCTTCTCTTGATGTCATCAAAATGGTTCTGTAGTCCCCAAAACAAGTAATAATCAGAAGCAAGGTCGGGAGAATATGGAGGATGAAGCAATATTTCCCAACCAAGCTCTTTCAAGAAATTTTTGGTGAGTCGAGCTGTGTGAGGATGAGCATTATTGTGATGGAGGATGACACCCTTTCTGTTGACTAAGGAGGGTCACTTTTGGTTCAAAGCCGCTTTCAGATGATGAAGTTGTTCACAGTAAAGATTAGCAGTAATTGTTTGATTGTTGTCTAACAGTTCACAATGGACAATTCCTTCCATAGCCCACCATACACTCAACATGATCTTCTTCAGATGAAGTCCTCCTCTTAGTTGTTGAACTCTTCTTCCTCCTCAACTGATCCATGATGGGCAGCATGTAATGTTATGATAAAGGATTCACTTTTCAGCACCTGTAACAAGCCTACCTAAAAATGGCACCTGAAGGTGTCGCGAAAGCAATGATTCACAGCAAGCAACATGCTGTTGCAGATTCTCTGGAGACAGTTTGTGTGCAACCCATTTTCCAACTACTGAAACCTTTCCGATCCTTTTCAGTTGGTGTAGCATGGTTGTATGGGCTACGTTACATTGTTCTGCAAGTGTCCTTGAGGTAATGGTGGGACTTTCTGTAACAACAGCTTCCAACACTTCAGAATCAAGTTTTTTTGGATGACCCTCTTTTGGCTCATTTTTCAAACTGAAGTCCCCACTTCAGAAATGGGAAAACCACCTCCTGGAACTTCTTTCAACCACTGCATCATCCCCATAAGTGCTCTGAATAGACTTTGCTGCTGTACCTGCATTGGCACCTTCATGAAACTCATAGAGTAAAACATTTCTAATGTGCTCTTTAGATGGGATGAAGATGGGCGCAAATATTGCAGATGATTATGAACAATACTTTGCTAATCTGAAAAAATAAGGTATAAATTAGTCACTGTGACATCAAAAATTATAAGAAGAAGCACAAATTTAATAAATACTACCTAAAACTTTCTTTTTAAAAAGTTGGACATTACTTTTGCACCAACCTGACATATCTTTAGGTGTCTGTATGAAAATTCTTACTTATTTGATAAACAAGTATTATAAGGGGAGGATTCTTTTCAAAACTTAGGATATAAAGAAAGATTTTGTATGAGAGGTGGTAAAAATGTGTAGACTTGCAGCATAAAAAAATAAGGAAAAGTAGTTTGGGGGAGACAGCACAGAGAACAAAGGCACAGAATCAGAAGGAGGGTACCTGTGAGAATGCTGGGGAAATGTGTTAGTACCAGAAGGGGAGCGCGGTGAACTCAGGAGGTGGGTCGGGATCACAGTGCAGAAATATTGACTTCTGGGTTGTGTGGAATGGCTATTTCTAAGATGGCAGTGGGAAGCCATCAAGTTCTTGAATATACGAGCACTTGATATTGAAATATTCAAGTTGTTCTTTAGTATGACTAAACTAGCTGCAGTGTTTTGCGGGCAATGGAGTGAGGAAAATTATTTAAATGTTACTGTAATAGTCCAGGTGAAGACTAATAATTAAATATAGAGTGACTGAATGAAAATAGTAGTAGTAGAGATAGAAAGAAGATGATTACAAGATGTTATCTTTGTGATAGAATTAATCATACATCAGGCAATGTGACAAACTCTACCCTTTCACTCAGTGTCCCTTGAAATATAAAAATGACCCTTGTTTGGCAGACTATTGCACAACACTGCACAAACTCAAATAATGGACCAAGTGAATCTTGAAAACAACTCTAGTTAACACACCACCTCAGTTTGAGTTTCTTCTTGTTTTTGTATAAAAAGTTCAATATCATGTACTCAGAGCACTTTAACAGTACCATGCATGTGTCGAGTTGACTGAAAGCCTATATTTCCATCTGATGACAAATGCATGGCCAACCTTTAACTTTATAATGAAGCTGCAGTGTGCCAAATAGAAAATCAGAGCTCTGCATTTCCTCTGAATTGCAACAAACCAGTTGACCTGTGGATGCATATTGTCCTAGTTTTGGAATTAAAGAGAGTCTCACTGAGGTCACTGGGCTTATGAAGGTGAATAGCATGTGTATGTGATCTGATATTTTTGTCAGTGATTTACTTGGCTGTCTCTTCAAGTTAAGTTTTAGCTCTCCTACCTTGTTTTATGTCAGTTATTCCTGCTGAAGTCTAAATAAAGGAAATTTAATCCCATCAGTTCTATACACCAAAAATAAACACTAAAGAGGCAAACTAAGCAGCATTTGCTATTGGGATTCCAAGAGCTCTTTTAGTTTGGCCAACACTTACATTGGGAGCCTCTGGTGGGGCCCTTGGTAATACATAAACAAAAATCCAAGCATTATCAGGCAATTGTCTGGCAATATCAGAAAGTTTCCATCTTACTTCAGAAGAAAGCACCCATTGGTGTCAGTGAGCATAACACAAGAGTGAGGAAATTCACATTGGCATGAACGGGCTTTTCCCCATTAGGCCAGAAAGGGCAGGCTGAGTTATGTTCATGCCTTGCCAAACGAGTTTCAGCTGAAGTCAGAAAAATGGAAAATGCCTGAGTATTTTGTTGTTTAATGGAGAACACCAGATATCTTAAGAGACAAGCAAGAGGCAGCAATTTATTGACTGACAAACAGGCTCAAATGGAAATAGGTAACCAGAGGACTGGCCATAAACTAAATTTTCCTGTAGTTTGCAACAGGGTTCCTGGAAAAGACCATCCTCTCAGAGCTTGGAGAACTACTCATGTGTGTATGGCATAGGCAGCTTGAATGGCCCAAATTCTCAAACCAGACAATTTAGGAAATTATATGACTAGAATTGTAAAACTTCCATTTCTACTTCATATATTACAAAGTACTGTGGTTCTTATACTAGAATGTTTTAAGCATGAAATTTCACAAGAAAAGAGTTTAATGAAAATTGTTCTTTTCCAACTTTTTAAATCCTTTCTTATTAATTTGAACTAGAAAATTGTGAGTTATTGAACAGCTTTGATCATAGAATGTTTCTAAAGCCATTATATTGACAGAAAGAGGGCGAGGGGAGATTGAAAGAGAGAGAGAGAGATTAAGAGAGAAATATCCTTCATTTAAGGAAAGGTAAGAGAACTAACTTACCAGTTCTTTGCACATGGAATTAATTTACTTCTCAAAATAGTCCATTGTAGGTAGTATTTTGAACACCATTTTGTAGTTCAGGAATGGAAGACTGAGAGAATCAAATAAGATGTCAAAGGTCATACAGTAGGAGAAACTCAAAGGCAATTTTTTTTAACTAGGAAACTCTGGACTCTAAGCCCTACAGTGCTGGCATTCCCCATTGCACTCTCTGCATCCCAAGAGTTGATAAGAAAAATTCCTTGAGAATTATCTTAATGACCAGATGGTATTTATTTTTCACTATCATTCCAATGATTTGTATTCAGCTGAATGATTTTTTTAAAATTGTTCTTACAGTTGTCCCATTTTCCCCCATTGCTCTCCCCTGTCCTGCCCACCCCCACAGTCAATTCCTGCCCTGTTTTTCATGTCCTTAGGTCATTTATACTAGTTCCTTGACTAGCCCCTTCCTATTCTTTCCCCACGTCTCCTCCTTTCCCCCCTTCTCCTCCTCCCCCCTCCCCTCTGCGCTCTGTCAGTCTGTTCCTTGTCACCATGCCTCTGGTACTATTTTGCTCACTTGTTTGTTTTGTTCATTAGGTTCCTGTACTAGGTGAGATCATATGGTATTTGTCTTTCTCTGCCTGGCTTATGTCACTAGCATAATCCTCTCCAGCTCCATCCATGTTGTCACATGGTATGCTGCATAGTATTCCATTGTGTAAATGTACTACAGTTTTTTGACCCACTCAGCACTTAGGCTGTTTCCAGCACTGGCTATTGTAAATAGTGCTGCTATGAACATAGGGGTGCATACGTTCTTTGAAATTGGTGTTTCAGGATTCTTTGGGTATATTCCCAGCAGTGAAATCACTGGATCAAAAGACAGTTCTATTTGTGTTTTTTGAGGAAATTCCATACTGTTTTCCAGTGACTGCATCAGTCTGCATTCCCACCAACAGTGCAGTAGGATTCCCGTTTCTCCACATCCTTGCCAGCACTTGTTGTTTGTTGATTTGTTGATGATGGCCATTCTGACAGGTGTGAGGTGGTAGCTCATTGTGGTTTTAATTTGCATCTCTCTGATGGCTAGTGACGTTGAGCATCCTTTCATATGCCTATGGGCCCTCTGTATGTCCTCCTTGGAGAAGTGTCTGTTTAAATATTTTGCCTTTTAAAATCACTCACTTGATTAATTTTAAAAGGCAAAAGATTAATATGATAAGAAGAAAAACCAGAGTATCAAGTGAATAATTTTTAAAACACTTAAAATATAGTATGTTTCACAATTCATGTCTGAGATGAAGACATCTTTCTCAGTTCTGCTACAGCTTTGCTGTGGGACCTTAGGCAAGCTGATTAACCTCTCAGACACTCACTTTCATGTGTAAAATGGGGACAGTAAAACCTGTTTCATAGGTTATTATATTAAATGAGGTATCTAGGTAGATACTTTGCACAATGCCTGGCATATAATGATGCTCAGTTAGGGTTAGAGATGATTCCAGGTAGATTGTGCTGCCTTAACCAAAAACCACCGAAGTATCATTTTTTACATTACTTTTGTTGTATATTTTCATTATATTTTCCTTTCTACCCCCTCCCTGCAATCACTACCGTGTTGTCCATGTCCATGAGTTTTTTCTTTTCTTTTTCACTCAATCCTTCCCCTCCCAACTCCCACCTCACCCTGAGCTGTCAGCCTGCTCCTTATCTATGAGTCTGTGTCTATTTTGCTTGTTAGTTCACTTTATTCATTAGATTCCAAATATGAGTGTAATCATAAGGTAATTGTCCTTCTCTGGCTGGCTTATTTCATGTAGCATAATGTTGTCATTTGCTTAAATGTCAATCATTGGTTAGCTAAGCTCTAGATTGAACTCACTCAAGGTCTCAAGATGGGGTAAGCTTCATTTTAATGTGGCATGTTCTTCCTTGTTCACTTCAGTGAGAGAAGCTATTAGTCTTCAAGCTTTCATATGAAAGTGAAACATGGTACTTCTGTTTACATTTCATGGGTCAAAGAAATTTACATGACTATATCAAATTCACGAGGGTTAGATATGCAATCCTACATAGGCCCAAGGACTATCACAATAATTTAAAGTAATTTCTATCATTAATTTCAAAAATAAATCCACTTTATCAAACAGTAGTCAAATCATTATTAACAATTATTTTATTAAATTAGTAAATGCAAGTATCCCTCAATATTCAAATTTATTCATTTCCAAGTTCAACTGTAAAAGGATTAGAACTGATGAGCAAATGGTCGGGGAACCAAGTGAGACACTACAAGACCTTCTTTCTCTTACATGCTCTTCATGCAGATATCCTAATATCCAAATTCTATGTGTTTTCTATATTTGCCTTATCCTTCTCTCCCCCTTTCTCCCACCCTATCTCCTCATTCTCTCTCTCTTTCTCTCTCCCTTTTTCCCTCTTCATCTTTCTCTATCTTTCCTTCTCCCTCTCTTTCCCCTCCTTTCTCTGTATATATACATATACATATACACACATTTTTTTTTGAGTTTCAGACATGTTTCCCCATAACCTCTAAGTATCTTAGTGAGCATTTCACAACCAAAAGCATGTTATTCCATACAGACATGCCCTGGGTAAGAATTGTTTAACTTATGTTTTTTCAACTATATGATGATGCAAAAGCAATATGTATTCAGTAGGAACCATATTTCAATTTTTGAATTTTGATCTTTTCCCAGGCTAGTGATAAATGGCATGATACCCTGTCATGACACTGAATAGCAGCAGCAAGCCCAGCTCCTAGTCAGCCCTGGGATCAGAGGGTAAACAGCTGATACACTATAGTATAGCATTAAATGCATTTCAACTTAGGTATTTTTAACTTACTCTGGGGTTTATCAGGATATAACCCCATTGTAAATGGAGGACCATTTGTAGATATAGTACAAGCATAAAAATAAAGTTAACATCAATAAAATAATACCATCTAATCTACAGCCCACAGTCAGATTTTGTCAATTGTCCTAATATTATTTATAAGTTTTTTTCCTCTGGTTCAGGATCTGATCACTTAATCATCACGTCTCTTCAGTCTCCTAAATTAGAACAGTTTCTCAGGTTTTTATTTTTTCTTATATTTCATGATCTTAATTTTTTTGAGGCATACAGACCAATTATTTTGTAGACTGTCCCTCATTGTAGGTTTGCTTGCTATTTCCTAGATTTTGGCTATGCAATTTTTGGCAGGAGTACTATAGGAAATGTTATATTCTTTTCAGTGTGTTAAATTGATAGGCACATGGTGTTGACTTACCACTTGCTTAATCAAAATGCCTGTCAGATTTCTTCATTATGAACCTACTTAATAAGGTTTTTGTATTTTAAATATTTTTAATATGTGCTTATGGGAGGATATTTCATAGTCATTTAACTATCATGCTTTTTATCATTCACCCTCTAGTTTTAGTATGTACTGAAAATTATTGTCTGAACCAATTATGAGGTTGCCAAATGGAAATATTTTTTATTTTTTAATTACTGTTGACATTAAATATGATATCAATTGCATGTGTATAACAGAGTGTTTAGACATTTATATAATTTACGAAGTGATCACCCCATAAGTCAATACTCATATGACACCATATATAGTTATTATGTTATTAACTACATTCCTTATGCTGTACTTTCCACCCCATGATTATTTTGTAGCTACTAATTTATATATTTTTAATCTCTTCATCTTTTTCACTCAGTTCTTCAATCCCTCCAAATGGATATTTTTAAAGTCCATCATTTCTTAGTAGTTGACACATTAGTCTATTTTTTCTTTTCTCGTTTATTTATTTCTTCATTTCTTCATTCATTCATCACTCATTTGCTTAGATCAGCATGCACTCATAAATTCCTCTATTATTCAGCAGGTCATAATCCATTATTATTACACTTTTTTCAGTGCTCAACTTTTCCTAGAGTTGACTGTTGGAAGCACTGTAAATATGTCTTCTATTACCCTATTATTCTTTGAGAAATTCCTATTTTCTCACACACAAAAAAATGTTCAAGGATCATCTGTATGTTTTCTGCAGTAGTCTTGGAATCAATTATTTCTCTAGGGACTCTGGTTCCTTTGAGTGGGTAAAGATAGCTAGAAAACAATATCCGAATCTCAGTGTCCTCATTACTTCTGGGATGCTTTTGTTTTCTGGGTCCTCTCAGAGGCTATAGTGAGCAAATGCACACACACTCAAAATCTTTTCTAAATTCATTTATCTATATCTATCTATCTATCTATCTATCTATCTATCTATCTATATATATATATATATATTAAAAATAATGAGCTCTCATCAATACCTCCAATCCCATCTCAACATCACAGGGTTTATACTGCATCTTTCACCTCAATTCTTCTGATACCTTGAACCTACTACTCTTACTTCAGGTTCTTTACATACTGGAAGAACCTATTTTCAAAAATCAAAACAAAATTTGAAAATTATAGTAAGAACTAAATGGAAAATATGCCCTTTTCATGTAGCCTCATTTTAGTCACAGAAAAAATATTTATGGACTACCCACAGTCAGAGCTAAAAATGGTAGAAGACTTTTGGTTTCTTGGTTGAATTTTTTGAATTACCCAGGGGGAAAATTTTTAACATGATTTCTGTTGAGTTCAATTTTTCAGCTGTTTTAGACTTAAATAGGCATGCTGATTTCAAAACTGCAGTTAGTTTTCTTCTATCATGTCAAGATTTTTTCTGTACAGCTTATATTAATGCGACCACTCTAAGCTGGATTGAACCTGGATCAAGGTAAACACTAGTGCTCTCCTATTGGCTGAGAGCGAACCTCCCTCAAGTGGGGAGGGGTGGGGGATGACCTTGGGGACCAGCGACAAGTTCATACTTGTCTAGGCTATTCAGTTACACATGAGACAATGTGGTGAGAGGTGTGCTGCTCTATATAGTGAATTGTATTCTGAAGTGTAGTCTGAGTTCTTGTTTGTATACAAGGAGTTAGCAGAATTTATTTTTTTACTTATATATTTACTTATTTTCTCTCCTTCAGATTATGTCTGCCTCTGCTATTTCTTGTCATAAGTGCCTAAACAACCCCGATTCATTATTCTGTTCTATCTGTGGCAGTTTCACCTTTCCCAGTTAAAGGACGAACATCAGCACATTTGGATATTTTGTGTATTTTAAAGTAAAATTTGGTGATCAAGATAAGTCGTGGGCCCTCACAAGGTGTGCAAGCAGGGTGTCAAGAGTTTATGGATATGAATGAAAGGAACACGTGATAAATTGCCATTTGGTATACCTATGGTTTGGTGAGAGCCCAGAGATGAATCAAGTGAATGTTACTTTTGTATAGTGAAAACATCAGGATATAACAAGAAAAATAAATGGAAAATAGACTATCCTAGTCTACCATCAGTTATATGCCCAGTGCCTCATTCTGCTGAAATCCCAATGCCAGTTTTCATTTAACCCTCTTTCAAAAGATGAGAGTATGGTGAAGAACTAAGTGACAGCAACGATGAAGATTTTGAAATTTAAGATGATTCAGTTCATAAGGGATTTCATCAGTATGAGTTGAGTGATTTGGCATGAGATTTGGGACTATCCAAAGAGGCTTCAGAACTCCTAGCATCAAGACTGCATGAGAAAAACTTGCTTGAAAAAGGAGCAAAGGTATCCTATTTTTGACCAAGAGAAAGTGAATTTCTGTAGTACTTTTGAAGTGATAGTGGCTTTGTGTATTGCCATAACATACATGGTTTAATGGAGGAATTGGGAATACCAACCTATAATGCAACTGAATGGTGACTGTTCATTGATAGCTCTACGCAGAGCTTGAAGTGTGTCCTCCACCACAATGTCAATTTATTTAGTGCAATCCCAATGGGCCATTCAGTTTGCTTTTATAAAGAATATGAAGACATAAAGAGAGTCATTGATCTGTTGCAATATCACAAGCACAATTGGATCATCTGTGTTGATCTTAAAATGGTCTGCTTGCTTCTTGGTCAGTAACATGGATACACCAAGTATCCCTGTTTTCTGTGTATGTGGGACAGCAGAGGTCATGAGAAGCATTGGGTGGAGTGGAATTGGCCTCCAAGATCTGACCTCAAACCTGGTGACCCAAATATTCTACATGAACCACTTGTTGACAGAAAGAACATTCTATTCCCACCTCTGCACATAAAACTGGGTCTTATGAAGCAATTTGTGAAAGCTTTGCCAACTGAAGAAGACTGTTTCAAGTATCTCATTTTGGCACTTCCTTGCCTGTTTTTTGAAAAGATAAGATACTTTAATATGTATGTTTGGTAACAGAACTTTACTACTTGTACATAATTTGTCTTACAATAACAATATATAGTCCTTATATGAATAAAGTATCTCTAAATGAACAGTAAAATCAGGTAATTTTTTAAAATTTTCCTTTGTATGTACATTTTGTATAATATTTGGGAGAAAGAGAGGGTATCCTGTATCTTAAAAAGTTGGTGTGATAGAGAAAAACTGGGGTCACTTTGGGGTTCAGATGCCAAAAGTTCATCAAAAACAAGTGTCAGCTCTAACTCAATGGAAATTGTGTTCCCCAGTGTTATTTTGTTCCAGAATTATATATAAGAAGGTCTACCTATAAATGTAGCATATACATGAAGCTTTTTTTGTCAGCATTAAATTGATTCCATTGATTTTTGTTAGTATGTGTAAGTCCACGTACAGGAAAGGGAATAATATACACAAAGAGAATTCTGATTCCAGACAAAATGGAGTAGCCTCATTCATCACAGTTTCTCTGTCTAAAAATTATTAAAATGCTAGACAACACACACAAAAATGAACCTGGTAAATCTCTGAAAGGTGGAAGAAAGATAGACTGTCTGAGGACCTCAGGACTTAAGAAACAATACAGAGATGATTCATCTGGGCCTCCTTAAATGTCTTCTATATACCCCAAACAGAACATGTCAGAAGCCTTCAACCCTCAGCTGCCAAGAGTCACAGAAAAAACTTTAAAACTTCAAGAATATCCTATTCCCCTTAGCCAAATATGGAGAAAGGGTAACCTGTCAACAGAAAACGCTTTTCCTATTGCAGCCAAATGTTAATGGAAAAACCACATCATCACCCTGTGGCTTCAGTGGAGCCAAACAAGGAAATGTTCTTCCACTCTACCACTCCACCCTGGGCTTCTTCACTGGGTGGTGTCAGTGTTTCCAAGCAGAGAGCGAAGTCTCTACCTCTACCCAGTGTCCACAAAACTAGAAAAGGGGGACGGGGGGCAGAGCTAGTCAAAACTGCTGGTGTCAGCAGGCCACAGTGGGGAGCTGAGTCTCCATCCCAATAGGGTATCGATGAGGCAGAAAATATTGTGGAGGCAGGTCTAAGTGGCATGAAACTTAACTTCTCCACACCCCTGGTGTCATCAGGGTTCAGTGGGGAGCTAAACGTCTGACCCAACATTGCAGCAACTACGCGGTGAAACTGAACATTAATGCCTAGTTGACTCTCACAATACACATTAACAAGGTAGTTGCCTCGGGGGGGTGGGGGGGAAGCCTAATAGAATCCAGAGACTCCTACTCTTCAAAATTTCCAGCAGAAATTTTTTTAATGTATTTTATTGATTATATTGTTACAATAGTTCCAATTTTCTCCCCTTTACTCCCCTCCACCCAGCATCTCCCTCCCCCAACAATCCCCCCGCCAAGTCCATACCCATGGTTCGTAAAAAATAACTATCCCTCCCTCTCAGATATTAAGACCCTTTGTAATCTTGTAAAGGACAATGGGCGAAGGTCTCAAGCTCCTCTAGCTGCTTCAAGCCGGACATGGTCATCGTCCTACCTACCCTTGGGTCCAGAAATCCCTAATAATAGTGGGGGTGTGGAGGGGAGGGTGGTCTTCCCACATGGGGAAGGATCGTGCAGATTCCAGGTCAGTTGGCTGTCTCCAGACAACGGCGTGCTTGGTTTAACAGGCTGGCATCCTTGTTGTGTTCTGGGGGCAACAGATTTGGCAAAAAGGGTTAAAAGACATCATTCAATCCATAACTACTAGATGATAAAAAGCAGGGATTAATTTTTCAATGTTCCACATTAGGAGAAAAAAAAAAGAAAAAAGGGGCTTCTTTGGAGAAAAGTGTGCTAGGCACATCTCACCTGTCCAAAACCCTTTTGCCCATTATGCTTAGTTTGGGCTGAGGGAAATAGTTTAGGTTTCCCCCCTCTCAAATCTCTGGGCCCTTCCTGTCCAAGCCATTAGCATAGGAAAGAGAAACCAGTTTTAAGGTGAAGCCCACAGACCACCCCATTCTTCACCAACCCAGCCATTTAGTTCAGCCAAACCGTTGAGTCTCAGGAGGCAGCGCTATAGAGAGGATTAAGTGAGGCTTATGTGTACAGACAATCACTCAGGTAATGCGGTCATAAGCTTATGCCCTTTGAAAACAGAAAACACATGTTAATTTACGTAACATAACCAACAAACAAGTCTCTAAATCTGTAAGACTGTCTTATTGGGAAGACATCCAGTTGCAAGGCACTTGACATTCTACTTGTCTGCAACTTGAATATCTTTGGTGATATCACAGACATGGTTTAATTTTCAAGCGAAACCATCTTTTAAATGAAAAGAAACTTTTAAGATGGTTAGCTGCCCTACTTTATAGTCTACTTCTGATCATTGTTATTTTCCTTGCATAATAATTTTTCTCCCTAAGATTACCCTCCTTGTCTTTAAAGGGACTACATTAAGTCCATTTTTATTTTATCCTTTTCATTTGCATAAACATAACAAGAGCAGCAAATGATCACTTATGATCTTTAGTTCTGCTTTGCTGGAACTTACCCAAGGAACATTTAGGGTGACCCTCAGTCTGCTCTTCAGGGCACAGAAGCTGGGCCACATACCTGGCATTCATCCTTGCCTGTACACACCTGTCCTTTCCAAGTTTTTCTGGTTTTTCATTGTGCCTTAAGGTCCCTTCTAGCCATCTTTCAGGAAAACAACCTTCGTTCCTTCCCTGGAAAGATTGCTGTGGACCGCACAACCAACCATGGTACCAGGCCTTTTATCTCACAGGCTTTTATTACCTTTGAAAGTCATTCCCAGTTCCTCAGGGCTTTTTGGTAACAACCTGAGCCCAAACATGTTTCCTTTAGGCTTGACATTCCAGTCAAAGACTTGGTCAAAAAAAAAAAGAAGAAAAAAAGGAACCTCTATTAACAACTGGTCTTATTAGTTCTATGCAAAGAAACTTATTTCATTACTTACTTGTTTAGAATGCCAAACTCTGGAGGGATCAGATACGGAGAAAAATACATAATGTGAAGGAAAATCTTTGTCCTAATATTCACTGAACTGGCATTTCCATTCTTCATATTTTCATTTTCCCCCCCACTAAAAAATTTTTTTGTTTGTTTTTCCATTACATTTGTCTCACTTCTTTCCCCCTCTTGCTTCCCTGCACCCTGCCCCTCCCTTCCCCCACACTCAGTCCCCACTCGGTTGCCCATGTCCGTGGGTCATTTATACATGTTCTTTGACTTGACCCTTCCCCTTCTTGCCCCCTTCTCTCCCTCCCACCTCCCCTCTTGTCACTGTTAGTCTACTTCTTGTTTACATAGCTCTGGTTCAATTTTGCTCATTTGTTTGTGTTGTTCATTAGTTTCCTGTAATAGGTGACAGCATAAGGCATTTTTTTTTTCCTGTTGCCTGGCTTATTTCGCTAAGCATAATTCTCTCTAGTTCCATCCATGTTGTTGCAAATGGTAGAAGTTCCTTCTTTCTTTCTGCTACATAGAACTCCATTGTGTAAATGTACCACAGTTTTTTGATCCACTCATCTACAGATGGGCACTTAGGTTGTTTCCAGCACTTGGCTATTGTAAATAGTGCTGCTATGAACATTGGAGTGCATAGGTTCTTTTGAATTGGTGTTTCAGGATTTTTTGGATATAATCCTAGCAATGGAATTGCTGGTTCAAAAAGCAGTTCCATTTTTAGTTTTTTGAGGAAATTCCAAACTGTTTTCCATAGTGGATGCACCAGTCTGCATTCCCACCAGCAATGCACCAGGGTTCCCATTTCTCCTCATCCTCTCCAGCACAAGTTGTTTGTTGATTTGTTGATGTTTGCCATTCTGACTGGTGTGAGGTGGTATCTCATTGTGGTTTTTATTTGCATCTCTCTGATGGCTAGTGATGTTGAGCATTCTTTCATATGTCTATGGACCCTCCGTATGTCCTTTTTGGAGAAGTGTTTGTTCAGATCCTTTGCTCATTTTTTAATTGGGTTGTCTTTCTTCTTGGCGTTGAGTCGTATGAGTTCTTTATATATTTTGGAGATCAATCCCTTGTCTGAGATGTCATTGGCGAATATATTTTCCCATATGGTTGGTTTCCTTTTCATCTTGCTGATGTTTTCTTTAGCTGAGCAGAATATTTTTAGTTTGATGTAGTCCTATTTGTTTATTCTTTCCTTTATTTCCCTTGCTTTAGGAGATATATCAGTGAAAATGTTGCTACGTGTGATATCTGAAATTTTCTTGCCTATTTTTTCCTCGAGGACTTTTATGGTATCACGGCTTACATTTAAGTCTTGGATCCATTTTGATTTTATTCTGGTGTATGGTGTAAGTTGGTGGTTTAGTTTCATTTTTTTGCATGTCTTTGTCCAGTTCTCCCAACACCATTTGTTGAAGAGGCTCTTTTCACTCCATTTAATGTTCTTTCCCCCTTTGTCAAATATTAGTTGACCATATGAACCTGGGTTTTTTTCTGGGCTCTCTATTCTGTTCCATTGATCTATATGTCTGTTTTTATGCCAGTACCAGACTGTTTTGATTACCGTGGACTTGTAGTATAGTTTGATATCAGGTATTGTGATTCCTCCTACTGTGTTCTTCCTCAAAATTGCTGTGGCTATTCGGGCTCTTTTTTGGTTCCATATAAATTTTTGAAGTATTTGTTCTAGGTCTGTGAAATATGTTGCTGGTATTTTAATAGGGATTGCATTGAATCTATAAATTGCTTTGTGTAGTATGGACATTTTAATGATGTTGATTCTTCCCATCCATGAGCATGGTATATGCTTCCATTTATTTGTATCTTCTTTAATTTCTTTCTTCAGTATTATGTAGTTTTCTGAGTACAGTTTTTTTACCTCCTTGGTTAAGTTTATTCCTAGGTACTTTATTTTTCTTGTTGCTATCAGCAGAAATTTTTTTAAATGACAGGGAAATCTTAATTTGAATGAAAAGGCAATCAACAAACAATTAGCACCCAGATGAATCAGAAGTTGGAATTAAATGACAAATATTTTAAAGCAGCCATCATAAAAATGCTTCACTTAGCATATATATTCGCTTGACACAATTAAAAAAGAAAGAAAATCTTAGTAGAGAAATACAGTTATATATTTTTTAAATGGATGACTATAGTTGACAGCATTATATTGAATAACTGAAATCTTCTAAGAGAGCAGAATTTAATGTTCTCACAAAAAAAAGGATAAATATGTGAGCTGATGAATGTATTCATTAATTTGATTAGGGGAATCCTTTCACAATGTACATATATCAAATCATCATTAATAGAATGAAGATGAAAGAAGATAGAATCAGTGAACTTGAAGACAAATCTATAGAATTTACCCAATCTGAACAATAGAGAGAATGTAAACTGAAAAAGAATCTGTGAGATAATAAAAATAGATCTAATATTCATACTATTGAGTCCCTAAAGGAAAGAAAGAATGGGACTGAAAAAGTGTCCATAGATATAATGACTGAAAACTCCCCAAATCTGATGGAAGACATAACACTACAGATTCAAGAAACTAAACAAAACTCAAACAAGATAATCTTAAAGAAATCCATGCCAAGACATATTGAAATTAAACTTGTGAAAACTGAAGACAAAGAAAAATTCTTGAAAGCAACCAGGGAGAAACATGAATATCCTATAGGGGAACAACAATTTGAGCTTGAAAGATTGATTACCTGAAACTGTAGAGGCTGAAAGAAAATGGCACAACATTTTCAAGTACTAAAAGAAAAGCACTGTCAACTGAGATTCTGTATCAGGAGAAAATACAGCAGAAAGAAAACTGCCAATTAATTTCTAGCATGACTGAGCTTTAAAAAAATGGCTAAGGAAAGTACTCTAAACTGACAGGTAGTAATAATGACTGTTGTGGGCCACATATTCATTGGAGAAATGAAATATATCCTTTCTGTATTGAACAATGGTGCTATCTGTAAATCCTGCCTAAGATCCTTGTTCAGGAACAATGTTGTCTCATACAAGCTTGAATGTATGAGCGTAGGTGTGATCCTGATTTTCTGCTGCTGCTTTGTGACAAAAAAGGTGCTCCTACTATGGAGCCTCAGCACAACTGCTCATAGATGGAGAATCAAAAACAAATGACAGAGTATCTCAGTATTTGAGTCTTGCCTTGAGCTGATACATGGTGCCAAAAACATAACTCCAACTTTCCCCAACAAAAGAAAGGATGATGCTCAGAAATATACCTGGGAGTATATAACTCTTCTAGAAAGAATGGCAGTGATCTGAGACCTTCTGAAGCTATTCTCATGGGCAGGGTTGAGGGGCAGGGGGACAGAGGGGAGAAGATTTGGAATCTTCAATTTTGTCCAAAAGGTGAGGAGTGAGGGTGAAGAAGTGGTAATTTGGGGTGTGGAGGTATGATTAAAGGGGAAAAATAACTTTTCCATGATTTCCCTGTCTGAATATTCAAAATCTGGAACACATCAAAAATAGTTAAAAATAAAGAGGATTGTTTTACTTATCTGTCATCTCAAAGTAGTTTCCATATTGTTTAAAATAGCAAGCTATCTTTGGGTGACATTAGCCTAGCGATGTGAATTGCAGTTTTCTTCATGATGTCAGAGCTTAGTTATTTAGTAAGTGGGAGGAAAACTGTCTAACAGAACGTACCTTAATAGGAAGAAAGTCAGTTGAACTGAATAAACTAGAATTTACATTCCCTCAGTCTCAATGTTTCATCTAATATCACCCCATGCCACCGGATCCTCAGCCAAGAATTGAATTTTATTCTTTCTGGCCCTGCAATTTCCCTTCAGTAAGAAACATTCAGGCCAAGACATTTAACAAATGCAAATAAATTTAGCTTGTATTTGTTTGGCTGATTCACAAAGAGGATCAAGAAAAGAAATGGAGAATACCAATGATAAACTATTCAAAGGAAAATTCTGAAATTGGCAAAGTTGCAAGAATGGTATTTTATGATGGTTCAGATATATAATATGTTTTGTAAAATGTTCAGAAACAAAATAATGATCAAACCATAACCTTTTAAATATAGATAGCATGGCAAGGGGTTTGTTTGATATCCAATAGACATTTTAAATGATTTTTATCCATTTCAAATACAGTACAGGATAAGATTTGCTGAAGAAAAATATTATAAAGCACATGGAGATATTTGGAGTTAGATTAGATTTCAATTGTGATGTAAAGAAAAAATACCCAATATGTCTTTATATGTTAGGATTATTTAATTACCAGTAGATACACTGCTGCTCTAGTTTCTCACAATCACTGAGCTTTTATTATGCATAGCAATTACATGTGCTTTATTAAATGAATTACTAGTATTACTATGTATCCCTCATCCCCCAAAAGAAATAAATGCCTCTAAGTGAACTAGATGATAACAGTCCTGAAATTCTTCTGCTCACTAGTACTGCATGAAGTGATTTGCAATAAACACGGTAAGAAAAAGGAACACATTCAAACTCAATATTTATTAATGTAGAAAAAGTAAACTACAAGCCTGAATATAAAATGAATTTAGCAGAGGGAAATTTCAGGAAGATCAGTGTTACTATGTTTTTGTTTATAAATTTGATACTTTTTTTTTTTCATTTTATTTTGCATTGTTTTAATTCTTTAGGTCTTCTGCCAGTCACATTACAGAGGTCCTAAAGAAGCTAATACTAACTAACATGATTTCCAGGTTGCCTAAGAATGAAAATAGTGAAATGGTTACTCATTTTCATTGGTGTAGTTTATTTTCCATATCAGATAACTCGGGTCAACTGAAGAAAATTTCAAAATATGAAGTACTAGAATTTTAGAGGAAGTAAATATAGTGAACCACCAAATCTCAAGGATTTGTTTTAAACAGAGGTAATTCTACCTCTATAGTTAATCAGTGACATAATCAAGAATTCAGAAGAAAATAGCCTATTTTGCCAAGATTGTCTGTAGATGTTTGAATTCAAATAAACAAAAAAAAGCAAATGGCCCAAAGACAGTAGTTTTCAAGAGTTTGATTGAAATTCATGAAAGTCTTTCCTTCAAATAGTGTTGTCTTGGGACTAGCTGTATCACCTTGGAATTTAAAATAGTTATCTTAGATGTTCTCCTTTAGCTGAGTCATTTGTAGTTTATGAATTAAAGAGATACTATATGAGGTGATACTGGACCTGAACGTTTTCTCTTTTCTCTGACTGATGTGACACAACAGGTTTTCAGGGAGAGTGACCTTGAATTTGGACAGCCTAACTTCTGGTCAGTTGTTCCCCTCTATCTGTTTCACAACCTTACCTGTCCTCTCACCTCTCCAAGCTCATCAACAAAAGGAGGCCTATAACACTTTTTCTGTTTACTTCACATGTTTGCCGTGAGACCCTGGTGAACTAATAGTATCAATCTGCTTTATATAAAGTAAATCATTATACAAGGAAATTATATTCTGTTTTCTTTCTATAACATAAAAGTGAACTAAATTAAAACCATTCTAGTTATCCAAATTGGTTAAGCATGGCCAAGCAGTGATATCTGCACATTTTTAACACTTACAAATGGAAAACTCATTGTTACTATATCAGTATTATGACTGAATCAATGGCTTTGAGTTCTTAGAAGAAAATTACAGACTACAGATTGGCTTGCCCTTGAGATTTAAATAATGTGCTCTGTGTAACTAATAATTATATTAGAAATATTTGCTGAATGAAGTAATAAATGAACAAATCTTGTCCACAGAAATAAATTCAAACCCCCAGAGTTGCAGGAAAGCTCCTAACTGAAAGGTCATTGCCATTTTTACACAAAATGTCATTAAAAGAAGAGCCTTGAATTCCCATTATTAGAGAACTTTATGAGTTAAAGCATTATCTACTTAAAATCCTTTGAAAATAGATATTTGAGATAATAGACTTAGTTTATTCCTTATATATGCTTACTGTTTTTAACATTGCAAACAGGAAAAGCAAAACGAAATATTACAAGGGATCAATCATTCTGATGCCATGATTTTTATAACCTAGACTGAGTATATGTCCAAGTAGGTTTCTGAAGCTCATGCAGGAATAACTACATTGGATGCTTGCTTCTCTTAAAACAACTTTTTTAAATATAATAAATGAGTAGTTCTAAATGCTTATTTATACACCAGTCAAGATTTGTGAACAAAGAATTCAAAATGAGTGTACAGTAATTAGGCCCTGATTTTTTCACTCTTCCAAATGGAATATATTCAGGAGATCTGTTAAGTAGGAAGATTTAGTAAAAGATTTTTGCCATACAATAAAGTCACCTTTTAAATGTGAATAAACTCTTCCAGTAGATGATTAAAAATGAGCAGAAAAGTCTTACTATACTCCATTCTGCCAGCTTTGCAAAATAGCACACCATTCTGTCTTGTAGTCTAAAAGAAAAACAAAAAATGAAAAACAGAAAAAACTAGGTCATCTTAACAAATATAGCATTAGAAAAAAATTTCTAAAGGTAGAAACTTAGTAAAATTTAGCTCAAAATACTTAAATATGTACTACAGCTGTATCGAGCCTCAAAGCTTAGTCTTAAAGATTATTGTCAATGTGACAGTAATCTCTTTGGAAAAATCCTGAGAACACTTTTGCTGCTGACTTATTTTTTTCCTCTGTGTAGATTATAAAACTTCATTATGTCTGAAACTAGGTTAAGTTCAGAATATAAGGTGCATAAATCATTTATTTGATGCCCTTTAGTGAGCAATATTTGGGGCAGCTTATATTCCTTATAATACAACCTCAGTATCAGAGGTTATAGTTAGAAGTATCCTGGTGACTATCATTATGATCCATGAGTAATAACTCTTGCCTGAAAGGATACCCTGCTTTCTACCTCTTTGTGACTCAGATTTTTACTTTTCTATTTCCCTCGTGCTATGATCTTTTTCTACTAATCTCCATTTCAGATGATCTCTACCATCACAGAAGGCCTGCAATAGTATGTTAATTGGACTAGCCAGCCATTTGTTGGAAATTGAGCCAGCTCTCCCCTGTTTGGTTGGAATTACTGAGAATTCTTTAAAAACAAATAAAGGAAAATGTGACACCTCTTCTTGTATTAGTCATTTTCTTTGCCCAAAATGTGCTCCCTCTTTTTCTCTCATTATATATTGAGCCTAATTTCAAAGGTGGACATGTAACACAGAAAGATAAACCATCTCTGAGGCCTCAACAGTTGTTTCGAGAAGAAACACAGAATCCAAGCTGCATTACACAAATGCTTCCTGGGATTTTGTATTTAGAGTTTGTAAGGAAAAAAAAAAAAAACTTTTCATCTCTGGGAATGAAAATATTGGAATGTGAAACCAGTGCTTCAGTAAGTCATGATCTCCATTCAATAAGGCAAAAAAATGAAGAAAATTCCTCTATGGAAAGATAGTATAGAGCTGAGTAGAAAATGCAAAGAAAGAGTTCTGATTTGTTTCAGGCCCAAGACCAGCTCTTCTGCCAATTTTTTGTGAGCCAATAAATTTAAATTTTAACTTAAATTTGTTTGAGATGATTTCTGTCATTTGCAACCAAGAATTCTGAAAAATAAGCATGTACTCCCAAAGTAATGAAAAACCACCAAATAGGAAAGACTACAGAGCATAATTTCTTCATCTGAGAAAAACAAAAGCATGCCTGTATATTAACTTGAAGACTATAGTGGCCAGGTTCACAAGTTGTTTGGGTTTTGTTTTTTGTTTTTATTCTCAAATCACTAATTCACTCAAACCAGGATATTTAACCAGACCACTCAGTATTTGGTCTACAACTAAGTTAGCCCACCATTACCAGTAAGTGTAAAGAGAGATTCTGAATACTTTGCAGATTTTTTAATTCTTTCACCCTTTTACTTATTCTGCAAACATTGATGGACAGTTTTACTGCATCATGATCACTGTTCTAGGCACTATCATTGCAAATAAGCAGAAAAACAGCCCAGAGTGTAGCAAAGGAATAACACCCATGTAGGGTGATTAAAACTCAGAGCAGAACCAGCTAGTATGCTAGAAGGCTGGGGAAGTCCAGAAAGGCTTTGCCGAATTTCCTGCAGTATCTATCCTCATTGTCAATGTCTCACCTTTCTCCTATCTACATTTGAACATGGAGACACTTAGAACATTAAAAGATGGCTTCAGGGCCAGTAATTGGACTTAAATTTTTGACTTGGAAAATGTGCACAAACAGTGAGAAAGACTGTAATGCTCTAAAACAGATATTATGCTATAAAAACTGGAATTGGATGAAACAATATGAAAAACAAGATGAGTAAAAAAAATGTATGTTTTGTGTTTCTTTGTAAAATTTTAATTTTTTTTTGTCCCAAGGCCACTTTTTAAACATTAATAATTCTTAAGGCCTTGCATAGGTCCAGGAATGTTGCCAGCATTTCAAAGCATGAAACTATGAATCTCTTCACTGTTGTGTTCTAATCGTTTTGGTTCTGAAAGACTTTCTCCAGACTGTTTGTGTTAGTGACTAGTAATTCATGTGAGTTGATCAGGAAAGGCAGAGTTCCCGATGATTGTATTGTTTTCAAGTGCTAGCTCTTCCCAAGGAAATAATTATTCATATGCTATCCAAATACTACTGTAATTGTTGGGAGTTTCAGAATTTGTATTTTGATTGTTTCTTTTAAACCCAGAAAGCTATATATACATTTTAAGAAGATAGTCTTGCCTTCAATTTCTTTTATTGGATTTCATTTTATCTAGAACTGAATTCAAGTAATTTTATTGGAGTACATGTACTGTCTGGCCTGAATATCTGCATGTTTGCAAAACAAAGTCTAGTGTTAAAAGTGACTTGGGTGTCTGTTAATTATTAAAATTGTCCATATACTTCAAGATTTTCTTCATTATTAGAGATAAAATAATTACTATGGCTTATTGCATGAGGTCCAGGAGAAACTCTTCATGTAAAATTATTTTTATGACATTGTTCACATTAAGAATGGGAAGAAAGTGGTTAGAATGAAGCCTGAGCTCCAGGAGTCCGTATGATTTTATGGCAAAAAATAACAAAAGAAGTACAGAGATTATAATCAGCTATTTCTAATTCAGAAACACTTTCCAATACCAAACACTTTCTAATACCAACACCACCTTATCAATTGATTTTTGTGGCACAGCCTATATTTTTGTAAAACATTCTGACATAGTACTGACTTTGTCTGAATTTAGAAGTCATCTTTTTATATATTGTAAATCACATAGTTATGCCAAATGAACTTGTCCTGGTGGAATAGATTTTTCTCACAATCATTCTCATCCAGTCTCATTTTATCTCCCTACTCTATGCTAACCACTTATTTTCTGGAACACCCAGTTCATTAAGTGTTGCATAAGGTCAACGGCTCTCCCATAAATGGTTAAGAGCAGAGTGACCTTGCCCTTTCCTTTAACCATAGGATTGTATGGCATGTTTGGCAGATTGCTAAACTAAATAATGTCACACATGCTTATTTTTCTAATCACAAACTGTCTGGAAACAAATTACTGATAATATGATTTATTGGGTAATCTTCCATCAAGATTAAGTTGAAACACTCTTAATAAAGTATTGCAGCCAACTGTGATTATAGAAAATCCACCAATTTTTGCCACTGTTTGACAATTAGTAAAACCATGATTTTTTATTTTTTTCTTTAAAATTAACATTTTTTAAGTTTAATAACCTCAGGGCCTAGTCTATTCATGTTTTTTAGGATACAAACAGCTTGAAATATTTTAACATAGACTATACCTAGATATAGTTTCTAATATGAATAGAAACAATGATTTGGTATGTACTTGAACCCCTCTTTCTACCTTTGTTTATTGTCAAGTTTGAATATTTAAGGTAACCACACAAAATTCAGGCTTCATTAAAACTTTTCATAGTGTTAGTATATGAGCGTTGAGTAATATACTATCAATTAACTTTTGCTATATTTTTGTGTGGATTAAAAAAAATATTTATGCCTCAGTAAAACTCGTTTTTTCCCAAAGAACATGAAAATATAATTATGAAGGTGGATTAGTCAAAACAGAAGAAGACAAAAGCAAATAAATTTTTGAAAGTTCTGCTTGCATTGGAGATTCTGAGGATAGCTGAAAATTTTAACTTGGGAATTTTTAAGTTTCCACAGGAACACCTTAAATTATCATAAGATTATCACTTCCACATCTATGGCTAATATTCCTGGAATAATATTTTGAGACTCATTTCAGAAAACAATGGTGATTTAGTGATTGTGGATTAATGAAAGTCTTCAGGGTCAGAAGTTAAAAAATTATTACTCTTCTCTTTGGCTCTATTATTAACATAATAGGCAACCTTTGGGAAATTATTTTATCTCTTTCTCTCTTTACTGCTAAAATCCTTTACTGCTTTAAAGGTATTGTAAAACTAAATATTGAGTTGGTATTGCTAAATAAAAGCAAAATCAAGTTGGCAGTTCAAAACATCATGGGCTCGTCCTGGCCAGGTAGCTCAGTTGGTTAGAGTATTGTCCTGATACAAGGCTGTGGCCAAGGTTGTGGCTTGGATGCCCTGTCTGAGCACATATAAGAATCAAAGAATCAACCAATAAATGCATAAATAAGTGGAACAACAAACTTTCTCTCTCTCCCTCTCTCTCTTTCTCTCCCTCCCCCATCCCTCTCTCTACAAAATCAATTAAAAATCATGTTTTCATAATGCAATTTTCTGTAATCTGTGTCAGTCACATGAAAACAGTTTATGAATTGTTTCTGGCAATACTCACTGGTAAAGTCATCTTCCCATATTTCAAAATCTTATCTGGAAAAGTTGGGATATCTGGAGGCAGCCGTCCGTCTCGAGAGACGATGGTGTAGCTTCTTAAGAGTCTATCTGCACCGCCGAGAATGGCTGTGCAGTCCGACTCGGGAGTGACACGGTATCTGTCTCCTCCCGTGTTGAATCGACATCTTGCGATGACGCTGGAGTGTCCTCTCCAGTGGAGCTGAGGCTACAGAGCCTGGGCAGGGTGATATGGAGGGTCTGCTGTTGCCCATGCAGCAGATCCCCCCTCTCTTCGCAGCTGAAGGGTCCAAGGGAAAGACGGAGTCAATACAGCTTGGCTTCAGGTGCGCCGCAGGAGTTGCCGGTGTTGACTACAACGTCAAATCGCCTTAGGGACTCCGGCTCCGGATTTTCTGTCGGGGTTTACTCCCTTAGCCTTTCCCCTGAAGAGGTATGCCGCAAGGCAGCGGAGGTTTTTTGGAGTCAGAGTTTTCCTTCTCTGATGTGCCCTGACTGGAAGATCGAACCAGCGACACTTAGCTCGCAGGCCGACGCTCAATCCACTGAGCCAAACCAGCCAGGGCTAGTTGGGATATCTGTTCTTCAGAAAATTAATAAATGTTACCATCATGCCAACCAAAACTAATATTATGTGACATAAGCATGACATTTTTCATACTTCTTTTTTTAAAGGGCACTTTAGCTTATCTTGGTATCTGATATGTTCAGCACAATGCAAATGAATGTCTAGTCTATGGTCTAGCACCTCTTCTCTCTCAAAAGCAGTAATGTCGTTGCTCATGGCTGCCACAAAGTGGCAGTGTGCCCACTGACTTCTCCATTAGGTAAACCCAACCTCGGCCTTCAGAATGAACTTGGGGCAGGAGAACTACACCTCAGCACTGGGGTTGCCAGAAAAAACACGGGAAGCTTGGTTAAATTTGAATTTTAGAAAAACAATAACATACTTATAATAAAAAATTATTCAGTGTTTATCTTAAATTTAAATTTAACTGAGTGGCTTGTGTTTTTATGTGGTAAATCTGTCAACTCTACTAGATAGATTTGACTTGTAATCACGTAATCTTTTTAAGTTGAAATATATTTATCCTTAGTGTCTTAGTTATCGGTGTTTATTGAGTTACAGAAAATCTTTAGTTAAGGAATCCATATTTCCCCATTCTACTTCACTTCCATTTACACATAATACTAGGTTCCCATTTTTAGTCTCATAATGGAATGCTGGCTGCCTCATAAATATTAAACTAACAAGTATTCATTGGCCAGACAATAAATACTTTGGTGCAATGTCTAGTGTGCCAAGAATTTAGAAAAGACTCTAAAGAGAGGGCAGGAATCAACCTGAATCTTGGTGGTGGGGGAGCAAATAATGGCAGAATGGAGATACAAGAACCTTTTAGTTGGGCGGGCAGATATTTTTTATAGCAAAATAAATGGCTTATAAAAACCTGAACAATTTAGTCCAAAGAACTAGTTAGAATATTGGAAAATTAACATGTTTATTATTTATTCTAGTTTCAATCCTGACATATATCATAGCCCCTCAATAATGAATTAATAGAATTCTTTCAAGAAATAAAAGTGGTAATGGGCTAGATTGAACTATTTTGTTTCATTTTTAACTCACTTAAATTTTTTTCTATACCTTTGATAAAATCATTTTATAAAAAATTATTAGTTTTACTCCAATATACTGGGTTTAAAGTAGATTTTCTTTGTCTAATGCATTCAATAGGCAGTTTAATTTAAAATTTTTCTAATTTAATACAAAGTTATCCATAAAACTTTGCCTTGAATCTCACTCTACTGAAATTTTTGCATCAAATATATAGTTTGAGAGTTTTCCATCCAATTTTTCAGGAAATTGAAAACTACACCCTATACCCGAACTCCTGTAAGACTGCATTCCTCTACACTTCTCATTCTCATTGAGTGTATTCTGTGTAGAGGGGCTCCATATTTTTATAAATCTACAGGGTAAATAAATTACCTATTTCTTATTATAAGGAACACATAGTCAAAGAAAATCTGTAACTGCTCTATTTTTTACAGTGAATCAGTAATGAAACCTATTTTGAGCTGCATAATCTGCTTAACTAGAAACAAATGCATTATCCATTTATGTTATAGCTAGGAAGTATGTATGTACTGTAGCTATTTAATGGGTGTATTATTTGAGGGGAAATTGTCCTATATTTTACCATTTCAAAAATCTTCTATATTTAGGGAGTTTCCTTTAAGAAAAGAATGATAGGGAGCTTATTCTTTCATCATCAGCATCTCATTTTTGATTATATGTGCCAGATATTCTGCTGGAGCTATATAAAAAAAAAATACAGTTTATATGCTACTTCTTTCTAAAAGATTTTAAAGTAGCTTATAAATACAGAATTTAAAGGGATTATGATTATTAATAGAGTTACAGTTGCATTATTATGAGGTCAATGTCTTCGACAGTTGATGAAGGAGATAAATTAGATCATGAGGTTCAAAGCTTTCTAGTGAAGAAAGCAAAAAGGTGACATGAATAACAGAATGGTGGTTATATCCTCTAGCATGGAACCTGATTTCTAAATATTCCAAGTTGCTAACTGATAGCAAATCTGCTTGTCTTGATAATACACAGCACAGAAAATAAGAGTAACATCTTCTTATGGAAATCAAGTATCCTTACTAGTAAGTGAGTAAACAACAAATCTACCTTGGCATGAAGGAGGACCCAAGAAAAAGACACAGGGACGAAGATGCCTGCATCTCACTCACGAACACTGTAATAGAAGGGCAGGGTATTTCAGTAGCAGAGCAAATAGAGCTTGATAGGAAGGAAGAAATATTTAAATCTGAATGTGACTGGCTGAGTAATGAAAGGAAAGCCTACAGAATGAGAACAATACTGAGAGGGGACTAGAGAGTAAAAAGAAAGTACATTTTATTTACTATTAAAGGAAATGCCATTTGTGTGTTTTGATTTTTACTATACATTAGATAGATGCTTGTTTATAAAATATGCAAAGAGTATTTCTAAAAGGATTCACAAAATACTAATAAGAGTGTTTGCTTCTAGGGAAGGAGATTAGATGACTGGAAGTTTATTTCCATTTTTGTTTTTCAGTATTTTACGGTGTAGTTGAATTACCCATGGAGAACTAAATAATTCATTATTAATTTTGAAGTTTATTTTTATTGTATTTTTTCCATTACCATTTATCTCCCTTATGTCTTCTTCCACCTCCACCACCCCCACAATCATCACTCTCTTGTCCATGTCCATCAGTTCTTTTTCCTTGTAGCTCAACTGCTCTACTCCTACCTTTCAGAGCTGTCAACCTGCTCTCTGTCTATGAGTCTGTCTCTATTTTGCTTGAGTATCATTCCATTGTGTAAATGTTCCATAGCTGTTTTATCCACTCATCTTCTGATGGACACTCGAGCTGCTTCCATATCGTGGTGATTGTAAGTAACACTGCAATGAACATAGGGGTGCTTATGTTCTGTCGAGTTAGTGTTTTGGATTTCTTCGGATATATTCCCAGAAGTGGAATCACTGTGCCAAAAGGCAGATCCATTTTTAATAATTTTTTGAGGTCTCTCCATACTGCTTTCCACAGTGACTGCACCAGTCTGCATTCCCACCAACAGTGTAGAAGGGTTCCCCTTTCTCCACCTCCTCGCCAGCACTTGCTTGTTGATTTATTGATGATGGCCATTCTGGCGGGTGTGAAGTGATATCCCATTGTGGTTGTTATTTGCATTTTTCTGATGATTAGTGACTTTCAATGTCTTTTTATACATCATTTGGCCAATTTATATGTTCTCTTTGGAGAAGTGTCTATTCAGGTCCTTTGCAATTTTTTTTTCTTTCTAATTCTTCTTTTTTTTCTTTTTTCTTTTCTTTTTTGATGTTAAATTTTGTAAGTTCTTTCTACATTTTGGATATTAAATCCTTATCAGATGTATCAGTGAATATGTTCTCCCATTCAGTACGTTCTCTTTTCATTTTGTTGATGGTTTTCTTGGCTGTGCAAAAACATTTAGTCTGAAATAGTCCCTTTTGTTTATTTTTTTTTCTTTTATTTCCCTCGCCTGAGAAGATGTATCAGAAAAAATATATTGCTATGAGCGATGTCTGAGATTTTACTGCCTATGTTTCTTTCTAGGATTTTTATGGTTTCAAATCTAACATTTAAGTCTTTAATTCATTTTGAATTCATGCTTGTGTGTGGAGTTAGAAGGTGGTCTTGTTTCATTTTTCTGCTTGTATCTGTCCAATTTTCCCTACACCATTTACTGATAAACTATCTTTAGCCCATTGTATGTTTTGTCTCCTCTGTCAAATATTAATTGACTATAAAGGAATGGGTTTATGCCTGGGCTTTCTATGCTATTCCTTTGATCTACATGTCTGTTTTTATGCCAGTACCATGCTGTTTTGATTACTCTGGCCTTATAGTATAGTTTGATATTAGGTAGCCTGATTCTTCCCACTTTGTTCTTTCTCAAGATCACTGTTACTATTCAGCATCTTTTGTGGTTTCATATAAATGTTTGGATTATTTGAGATATATCATTGGTACCTTCACAGGAATTTTGTTGAATCTGTAGATTGCTTTGGATAGCATAAACATCTTAATGATGTTAATTCTTCCTATCCGTGCACCTGGTATATGTTTTTACTTATTTCTATCTTCTTAGATTTCTTTCTTCAGTGTCTTATAATTTCTGAATATAGGTCTTTTAAATTCCTGGTTAAATTTATTCCTAGGTATTTTATTCCTTTTCAGGCAATTGTGAATGAGATTGTTTTTTTAATTTTCCCTTTCAGATAGTTCATTACTGGTGTATAAAAATGCAACTAATTTCTGGATATTAATTTCATACCCTGCTACTTTACTGAATTCATTTGTTAGTTCTAGTAGTTTTAAACAATGCATTATTTAAATACCATTAAATTGTGCCTAAATCTGAATATGATTTAATTGTTCTCCATTTAAGTTGTCATATTCTTAAAATTAGTTTAATTACATAAAGAAAACTACTATCAGAAAAATATTTCATTAATCTTAGAGTTTGTGTGGGCTTTATTAACTTTTATCATAATCTATTAGAATGAATCAAAATATATTTTCACAATTATTGTGTGTTGAATTGAGTCCCTCCAAAAGATATGCTAACCCCTAATTCCTGTTATGTATAAATATGATGTCACTTGTAAATTCTTGGCAGCTGTAATCAAGTTAAGATGAGGTCACACCAGGTTAGGGTTAGCTCAGATCTAATGACTAGATAAGAGGAATTTGTAAAGAAAAAGATACACAGAGAGAATGTCATTTAAGAATGAAAACTGGATTGAAGTAATGTATTTGCGAGCCAAGGGGTGCCAAAGTCTGCCAGCAATTACTAGAAGGCAGAATAGGCAGGGAAGTCTTCAGAGGGAAGATGACCCTCCTAACATCTTGATTTTGAACTTCTAGCCTACAGACTGTGACAGAATAAATGTCTGTTTTTTTAAATTACCCAGTCCTTATTTTTGCTGTAGCAGCCCCCTAACTAATACAACAACAAAACAATAGTTCATGATGAGATTGGAAAGGTTTCTTGGAAAAGTATGTGAGGTTTCAGGAATATGAGATTATGTGCATTCATAGAAAACAGAGATTAGAACAGTGCATATCATCTTTTAAAAGAATAAGATAAATTATGCCAAATCTGACCAAAGTGTCTGACTATGAAAGATTTTTCTTAAAAAATAGATAATTGATATAGACCAGATCTCTACATAAAAGTAAAATAGGCATAAATGCAAATATTGCAAAGATGCTAAGTGGATAAAAAAGAAAAAAAAAAGACTGCTTCATAAGCATATGACTTTGTGATTAAGACTTTACTTTGAGAGTTTGTTAAACAATCTGGCTTAAAAAAAAGTATGGATGACTATGCATGTAGAAAGAAGGAGTGTATTCATGTTGGGAAAGGTGTTGCAAAGTACTGAATATTTCAGAATTTTAAAAACTGTGCAACTGTAATTGCTCAGTGCTATATGCAGGGCAATGAGTAATTGCTATTCTTTTGCTTATTTTTAGATAAAGGATCCGCAGCTATAGAACTCTTCTCTGTGACATTTTCACAGAGCACACTATTTAAAGATTTACATCATTTCATCACTCCAGGTAATTTATTTCTTAAGAATGCCATAAATTCTATTTAAGTCATTTCCTGTCTCCCAATGAAATAAGGCATCTCTAAAGCATTTCAGTGTGTCTTTTTGAATGTGTATGTTTTATATTTTTGCATTTTCCCAGGAAGAAGGGGAGACAGTGGCTCAATTAATACCTTATGCTTATCCTCTCATTATTCCATTCTTGGTCTGGGTGATCATTTTAAATAAATGGAGGGTGTTTACTCAAACCTCTCAGGCTGGTGCTTGTTAAGTAACAGCCCTGGTCTGCCCTATGTTGTTTTTGTAGTCTGGTCATGAATAAACAGGACGCTAGTTCTCACCAGTCAGAGTAACCTTAGGAAATGGATTTTTTCCTCTTTCCTATTTATGTCTGCTAACATTAAAAAAGAGAGGGAGAGAAATTTTGATATGTAGAAAGTTGCAGTCTTAATACTTATTTAAAATTAAGGACTGTCAGCTCATCAGAGACACTGGCCTGAAACTGATGAGTTAAATGACTCCCTGACTGAATTGAAAAGCATCCTTTACTAAGCCACTCACAAAACTAGGTATTGCACTCATGTTTTTTTGTTAAGGTAACTGTAGATTCACATGCAGTTGTAAAAAAGTAATGCAGGTAGATCATCATATCCTCCACTCAGTTTTTTGCAATAGTAACGTTGTACAATGCTACCATATATCACAACCAGTATGTCAACATTGATACAATCCATTGGTTTTATTCATATTTCTCCAGCTTTACTAAAACTTGCTTGTATGTATGTGTATGTGTGTGTGCTTGCGTAACTAGTTATATATAATCTGTCACATGTGTCATTTCATGTATCTACCATCACAGACAAGATGCTAAACATATCACCAGAAGTATCCTTTAGGTTGCTTTTCTGTAACCAAACCCACCTCTCTCCTGACCTACGGCCAGCTACTCCTTGACCCCTTTCCCTAATCCCTGGCAACCACAAATCTGTTCTCTATTTTGACAGTTTTGTTATTTTAAAATGTTACGTTAATAGAATCATACAGTTTGTAAACTTTAGAAAAAATTTTTTTTCACCCTAGAGATTCAACCAAGTTGTGTGTATCAACAGTTTGTTCCTTCTCTTGGAACAATGAGCGTGGCATAGTTTCTTTGACCATTCACCCATTGAAGATCAACTGGCCTATTTCCAGTTTGGGGCTATTATGAATAAAGCTGCTATGAACAACTGTACACAGCTTTTTACGTGAACATGGTTTTGTTTCTCTGGGATAAATGCCCAGGAATGCAGTTGCTGAATAATAGAAAATAGCATATATAATTTTATAAGAAACTTCCAAGATCTTTTTACAGTTATCTACCATTTTATATTCCCACCAGCAATATGTGACCTAGTGTCTGCTCATAATTGCCCGCATTTAGTGTTGTCACAATGTTTTATTTTAGCCATTCTACTAGTTGGTAGTGGTATCACTTTGCCAGATAATCCAAGTATACAATTCATCGCAGTAGTGGCCTTATTTTTTTTGTTGCTTGTCTTTTCTCAATCAGGTTGATTATCTTGGTTCCTGGTGTGACAGATTATTTTACTGTATTTTGTTTGTTCTGTTAACAGACCTTGATCTTATGTAAATTTTTATATTTTAGCAAGCAGCTGCCCCGTTTGTATTTAGCACATGGTCCTGGCCTCCTTTTACAGTTTCAAGGACAATTCAGTTTCAGACCCTTTGCTTTGTTAATTTAATCTGCTTGATTTATCTGGTGATACTGTGGCTCCAACTTGTGCTGATGCTGCATGAGAGGGTAGAAGTAGTTTCAACAGAACAGAACATGGGTGTATGGAAGAGGATTCTCAGGCCCATGAAAAAAGTCAATCTGCAGTCTTTAACTCACAGTCTTTCCAGAAACACTTATCATAGTTGATTATGCCATCCTTTTTTTAAAACCATGCACTAACTTGGCTTCTGAAATAACTCTTTTGGTTTTTCTCACTACTTGTTCTTTTCCATCTTGTTCGCTATTGTTTCTCTGCAATTTCTAAATATTAAATAACATTGAAGGTCAGGAATCAAAAATTATCCCTTCACATTATAGGTGATTTAACAAAGGTTAATGTCTTCAAATAATATCGACATGCTCACATTTATATTTTTAGCCCCAACTTTTCCCATGAACCCCAGGCTCACGTTTTTAACGGTCTATTCAACATGTCATTGCCTGTCTAGTAGTTTCATTGTTCTAGTTACTTAAGTAAAAGTTTGGAGTGATATTTACTATACTACTTTCTTTATATTGTACATCCAATACAACAACTGCGTTCAAAGTATATTCAGACTTTGGCAATATCACCATCTCCACTACAAATAGCTTCGTCCAAACCACTAGAAGCTGTTGCCTCAACTGTTGCAATATCTTCCATACTGTTCCCCCTGTTTTCATCATTGTTCTCCTACAGTTTTATCATTTGTAATAGATCATGTGTTTCCTCTGCTCAGAATCCTCTAATGTCCAGTGATTTCCCTTGTCACTCAGAGAAAAAGTCAATGTTGTTACTATGCCCTACAGGTAATGTAATGGTATGATGTCTGGCTTTGTTTTTTCTACCATTGACCATCCCCCACTCACTCCGCTCAGCCATATTTCTCAAGCATGAGTCATTTGCCCCTGCTTCCACACCTTTATTTGCTGCCACTTTGGCTTTAAGACCTTCTTCCCCTAGGGGTTTTTGTGGTTTACTCCCTCATCATCTTCAGGCATCAATTCTAATGTCAAATAAGGTCTGTTGGGAAAAGGCCAGCCATTGTTAATATAACAAGAATGGTTTGCATAATATCGATGTAACCTAGACAGACCTCATTTATCATGAAGTGCCTCCTCATTATCCTCTAGAGAACAGTTGCATATTTACATATAGCATTCTCTGTCCCCCTACCTTACTGGAATTTTATCCATAGCATATAACACTGAATGCGGTCTTTCCAGAAAGTATCCAGCCATGTAATATGAAAAATAGAGACATTTATTTAAGAAGATACAAGAAACATTGCACACAGGACAGTGACACCTCAGTCCCCTTCAAAGAAGGCACCTTGGGATGTCACACACTTCTTCCAATCACCACCAGCCATCCCATCATATTTTCTTGAATCTCATCAATGGTCTGAAATTTCTTCTTTTTCAAAGGTGATTTTAGTTTTAGGAAAAGCCAGAAGTCACAGAGCACCAAACCTAGGCTGTAAGGGGGCTGAGTCACTTGGGTGATTTGATATTTCACAAAACACTGCACAAGACATGATGCATGAATGGGTGCATTGTCATGGTGAAGCTGCCAATGACTAGTTGCCCATAGCTACAACATTTTGAATTATCTGAATAGTTTCTGTGGAGGAATGTTCAAGTTTAATGCAAAATTTGATGCAGATTTGTTGCTCTACTTGCTCATTTTGAATGTGACAGCCACACAGTACACATGCTCACTAAATGGCACCAACCGCCCCTACTGACTAGTACAGTCATTGTTTATTCATGCGCATTCCAGTCTACTGTCTTTGGTTGCCACATCATATTGATGTGCTACAAATCACCCTCATTATATTAATAGTATTTGGAGTTTTTCTGGACAGACCTCATGTGTGTGTGTGTGTGTGTGTGTGTTTTATAGTTATCTATCATATAATTATATGTTGTATTTGAGGATGAAATATAATTATATATTATATATTATATTTCCTTAAATCCTCCTATTAGAACAAACAAAGCACTATGAAACCAGAGACTTTGCCCGTTTTGTTCACTTCATATACTTGGTACCTACAAAAAGTGTTTGTTTAATGAGCAGCTGAATGACTAAAAAGAATAAGTGAGTAAATGCATACATGAATGAGATATCAAAAGGGAAAATATCATATACCCTCTTACCAAAGAACTAGTGAAAAACTTGACCTTCCTGCTGAGAGTTTGGTTTCTCACACTATTCTGGGTCCTTTACTTTGTTCCAATCACTATTATTCTCCCATTAGGCACTGTTGTAAATTCATGTTTCTTATTTAAAACCTTTATTCTAACCACAAAAAATCTTGACAAATCAATTTTCTCTCCTCCCCAGATTTTCTTTCTTTTCAGTACATGTAGTTAATTTCTGGATGACTATTGGATTTCTTCACAGAGAATGCATTTATTCATTATCAGACAAGTATTTATTGAAAATCTGTTATGTGCCAGGCAATGTTCTGTATGCTTCTCTCTGTCTAAGTTGAGTGCTCTGCACTATTCTTCCCAACAACTGTGCACTCTCTGTGGGATCAACATTCCATGACAGATCAGTACTTTTCACATGCTCTATTGATGGAAAACATTTTCAGGAGAAAAAAATTAATTTCCAGCCTAGAGTATATGATGAAAATAGATGCCCCATTTTCCAGAAACATTAATAGCCTACACTTCTAATGTACAACAGTCAGTAAACTGGAGACATCAGATGATGTACATTATTGCTTCTTCATGTCTTGTAAGACATCACTTATAGTATCATTAAGTTTATTAAAGAACAAAAATAAAATTATTAAATAAACCAAATATTAGGAATGATAGGTTTGGAAATAATAAGAATTAAACCATGGAGAAAATACTGTGTATGTAGAAGTAAATTTGGAAAAGAGACAAAAATAAAATGGGACCCTCTTCATAACGGTTGTATTGTTCCTCTATCAGATGTCTTACATCACCTAAGTTCTTTTTTCCTAGTGAGGTAGGCTTTTGGTTACCAAGCTACCACTGGCTTCTTGATGTTATAAAATTTAACTGTGCCTACAAAGCAACTTCTGAAAATATATAAAAATTTTCTCTTAGAATCTATACAGGGACTATATTAAATTGGAACTGATATTCAACTCTACCAACTGGTTGATTGGTTATTAACTAATACATTATAATTAATTTAACTCTATGGTCAAGATGTACTATTATGCAAGGCTGGCTGTTAGCTTTGTGCTGCAGTAAGAGTTTTCCCAATGTTGTCTGTATGCTCAAGTTTAAGTTTGTGGATTATTGTATTATAAGATGCTGGAATGGTTTCTTACATTCTTAGCATATGGGGTAAGCTATTGATGTTTATTCTGCTTTGTTTGATTATGGGCAGTTTTACTACCCATTCCAAGTATAAATGGATTGCATGATATATAAATAAACAATAGCAATGGAATATACCCCCAAATTTATGTAAATAGCATTTGACATGTAAAGAAAATGATTCACCCATTCATTCATTTATCTATCCATTTATCTAAAAAACATGTATATATTATTTGCGAGACCACTATGCACCAGTTTAGAGACTGGAGATTCAGCAGAGATGGGATAAAGTCCTCGGCTTCATACAGAATATATTCTAGATGGTTATCCAATCATAAACAAAGCAATAAATAAATAAGATACTCATATATTATGAAGAGCGTAATGAATAAAATAAGAAGGTGCAGACCTGGAGGGAAGAAAGGTGTGTATTTTTGCTTGAATGATCAAAGAAGAGCTCTCCAAGGGTATTTGCGTGGCATCTCAAAGAATCAAGTGCTCCAGCTTTTGCAGAAACAAATCCTGATCCTGAGCAAGCAGCTATGAAGCAACCCTTTCCACTTACAAACAACTCTGTCACTTAACTCCAATTTGCATGGCCTTTAATTCAATGTGAAAGTGTGGTAACTATCAAAGATTATCATTTAAATGCTAACAGCCAGTTTTTTCTGTGCCTTTAAAAATAATGTATCCCTCCCTTATTATTGGTTTTTGATGCTTCCTTCATCATAATATTACATACTCTAGATTTTGTAAATAACAATAATATTTAATTCTTTAATTATCTGGATTGTATTTTGGTGTGAGGTAGTGGACAATTACCCCCTTTCTGTCATGCACATCTATCCTACTGTTTGGTGATGCTCCCTTTCTCGTAACTCATATGAGTAATATTCTAAGTGCTATTTAAAGAATGATTATTTTTATACTTATAAATAAAGAGGTCTACCATTCCGAATTATCTTTCCCCAGTTTTGGTGTTGGGATTCTACCAACTTCACAAGAATAGGAAGGATTTCTTTATTCTTCTAAATCTTGGAACAGTTTACACAGTAGATAAACTTTTTCCCTGGCATTTAAAAACTCAGATCATCCACAGTGTAACAAGAAGCTGCAATGGCCCTGGCTGCTGTGGCTCAGTGGATTGAGCGTCAGCCTGCGAACCAAGTGTCACTGGTTCAATTCCCAGTCAGAACACATGACTAGGTTGCACATCAGGTCCCCAGTTGGGGCCGTGTGAAACAACCACACAGTGATGTTTCTCTCCCTCTCTTTCTCCTTTCCCCTCTCTCTAAAAATAAATAAGTACATAAATAAATTGTAAAAAAAAAAAAGCTTCTATGAATGATTTTATTTTATGCACATTCTATTTCTCTGGTGATTGTCAGTTAATTCAGGCCTGTAACTCTTCATGAGTCAGCTTTGCTAATGTATATTACCCTTTAAAATGTTTTATTTCTTCAAGATTTTCAAAAACACTATCGTACAATTATAAGCACCAAAATCAGGTTTTGTCTCTTTCATAAGTCTCATTAAAATGCTTCTCAATTTTTACTGAGTTTTTGTCCTCTTTAAAAGTATTTTCAAAAGTATCCCTTATCTGATTGTTTTAATAAATGGTAAGTTCCTGAATATATCTGCAGTTTTATGTTGCTGCTGTAACAAATCATCACAAACTTGGTGGCTTAACACAACACAAATTTATCACTTTATACTTCTGTAGATCAGAACCGACACAAAATCAAGGTGAGGCCTGTGTTCATTTCTGAAGGTTCTTGGGTGAGTCCATTTCCTTGCCTTTTCCACCTTCTAAAGGCCAACCCATTCCTGGGCGTGCAGTTCCATTTCTCCACCTATAAAGCCAACAACAATGGGTCCAGTTCTCTTCATACTGTATCACTCTGACCTGTAATCACTTCTCCCACTGACTCGTCTCCTTCTTCCACTTTAAAGTCCCTTGTGATTATATTGAGCCCATCAGATCATCCAGGATAATCTTCCTATTTTAAAGTCAGCTAATTAGCAATCTTAATTCCATCTGCTACTTTAATTCCCCTTTGCCTGGTAACCTAACATTCACAGGAGATTAAAACATGGACATCTGGAAATACCATATGATTTCACTTATATGTGGAATCTAATGAACAAAATAAGCTAACAAAATAGGAACAGACTCATAGATACACAGAACAGACTGACAGCTGTTAGAGGAGAAGGGAGTTGGGGACTGGGCAACAAAAGTGAGGGGACTAAGCAACAAAAAAGAAAAAACTCATAAACACAGATAATAGCATGGTGATGACCAGGGAAAAAGTGGGGTGGAGTGAAGGTAGAAGAGGGTAAATGAAAGATAAGTGGTGATGAAAGGAGACCTGACTCTGGGTGGTGAACACACAATATAAATACAGATGATGTATTATAGAGCTGTGCACCTGAAACCTATATAAATTTATTAACCAATGTAACCCCAATAAATTCAATAAAAATTTTTTTAAAGACATGGACACCTGGGAGAGGTGTAGAAACACTTTATTCTACCTACCAAAATATCAATTAAACTTTTAATGTTTTACAATAATTTTTCTGATTTTATTTTTATTGTTTTCTCCCGCTTCCTTGATGGATTTATTGCCATTTTAAAAGTTTTAGTTAATATTTAGCTTATTTTCTATTCACTTTCTAACAAAATATTTTATGTACAGCTTTGGTTGTATCCTGAGGTTTCAATAATCATAACTAGAGAGTCTAAATATTAGATACCATAGATTCACATTTACATGTGTTTGCATTATCTTTAAATAAACTTTTATTATTCATTTATTTTTATGGGAAATTGGTTGGTTCAATCTTTTGAGATTTTCTTTGTCACATAATATGGAAGCTATATTTACAAATATTCCATCCAAATGTGGAATAAATAAGTAGTTTCTGTTTGTAGTAGGCAAGATTTCTCTTATTAATAACAATAATGATAATAGCATTTTAAAGAGCTTACCTGGCACTGTGCATTGTAATCATTAATATTATCTCCTTTAATCTTCATAATGATACTGTGAGTAGATATTATTATCTGCCATTTACAGAGGAAGAAACAATCACAAAGCTAGTAGACAAGAAGAACATCAATTTAAACTGTTATATCTATTATTTGATTTCAAAGAAATACATTATTATAATGTTTTACCTTCTTGTTTTTTTATTTGCTTTAATTATTTAAATCTGAAGGCTGAGTAAGCTAGTAAAATTTCTTACAATTCTGTTTCTGTTGATTTCTTTGGACTTACATAATTTTTGCTTTATATAGTTTGAGATTAGCTTGGTTAGCAAATGCTATCTCTGCCAATTTTATCTTCAACTGTGAAGATAAGCTTTTCTAAGCTTTTAAAAAATTACAAATGACCCTCCTCTCATTTAATACATTTTTTACTTTGTTTACAGCTAGTATTGCTGCCATATTTCCCTCACTTTCTTTGTTTCTTTGTATTTTCCCTTGATACATCTGCCCATTTGTTTTTAATATATAGCATCACTCTGTTTTTAATATTTAGCATCAAATTTATAATATGTATGCATAATTTTAGCTGCATTTTATTTAGTAACTCAATCTGAGTCTTTTTTTCTAAATTGGATTTTAAAGTAATTTATGTTTACCTCCATTACGGATTATTCCAGCCTCCCTTTATCAACTTATACTTCTGTCTTTGTTTGCTTTTGTCTGCTATGTGAAGTATTGTGAATGTTTTCTTAGCTTTTGTCTTCTCTGGTGTTTTAAAAAGTACTCAATCTATTTTTAAAGTACTAATGGTTATTATTACCTTTTGAAGACATTCTTAAGGTATAGTTCTTTTTCAAAGTTTTATACAAATATAATATCTTTAGACTGTTCCATGGATGAGCTAAGGATTTTATACACTTTTACTTACTCCTGTCTATCTCTATTCCACTTGCCAATCTTATTTTCAGAATCTAGGTAGATTTTCAACTCAGATTATTGTTAATAAATCTCTGTTCTTGCCTTTCTGGACATATAAAAATGGTCCCATGGAACTTATATTCAAGTGGAGTAAGACAGTAAATAAATACAAGAATCAACACAGATTAGTAAGGGCTATGAAGAAAATAAAATAGAGCAATGCCAGTGGTTGGAGAGCCAGGGAGGCTACAGTTGCTGGAATGTTCAGGAAAAGCCAAAAGATGTGACATGAAACATGAGACCAAACCAAAAAGAAGAAAATACCCACATGAAAATCAGGGAACATGTCACCTGGGCAGCAGAAAAAGTAAAAGACAATGTTCTAAGATACAAATAAGCTTTCCTTTCTAAAGACCAGGAAGGATAGAAACGTTGATATGTACTTATGAAGGATAAGAGTGGTAAAAGATGAAACTATCAGAGTAGAAGATGAATATGAGCCTGGGAAGCCCAAGGAGAGAAAGAAGCAGAACAAAACTGATTGAAACAGTGATAAGGAAGGAGATTTGTAGAGGATCAGTCTCAGTTCCAAGTATTTATTATTCTTCTAGTAAGTGCTAGGTATTCTACTGAGCATTTTACCTGCATTCTCTCATTTAATTCTCAACCATGGCAATTATCATTTAATTTAATGAATAAAGAACTGGAAATTACAAGAGTTTAACAATTTACCAAAGATCAGAAAATTGTATGTGGCAAAGTTAACATTTGACCATATGCCTGTTTGCCCCTTAAGTCTGTGTCCTTAACCACTATTCCATATACAGTGTCACGCAGACAAACCCATTCACAATAACTGGAGTAAACACATCATATGACAAATACCATAAGACTTGAATTCTTCTTTGTCCCCTTAGAAAATTGTTTTCTTCCTGACTTCACACATTAGTTATTTATCCTCTCTAATAGTACGCAGCACACAACAAATCTATTTTTGTAGTCCTTTTACCTTCCATTCAAGCAAGAAGACCAATTTATATTTAGTTGGTGAGTAAATGCCTCCAGCAGGCACAACTCCATAAGCCTCAGCTCAGACTCTAGTGAGTTCTCTGCAGCTGCCATAGTAAATCTCTACTGTCTAGTCCATATCATCCATTCCAAACATGCACTAAATAATGGGAATGCTACCTGATAGCCTTGTTTATCTTTTTAGGTTTTAGCAAGAAGTTCACAGGTGTTAGCAAAATCTTCCCAACTAAAAAAAATATAATATCAGAATGCATATAAAGAGAATGATTAAATTATCCTTTTTTTTCCACAATTCTTTTCTTTTACTTGTTTGTCACCAGGACACTTCTGATTTTATAGCTGAAACACTTAGTATTTTCTTTGCAACTAGTTTGCTTTGTGGTGACTAAAGAAAAGTAGGTAACGATACTGAAAAATGATGACAGAGAATTTCACACTCAGGATTCAGTTGTGAAGACATGTTACTTGTTTATGAAAAATATTCTTAGTAAATAAAGTTAATCACTTTATATTTCAGTAAAAACAACCTTAGATATCAGTGTATTTATTTATTAAATTCTTAGTACTATCTTTTTTTCGATCTTCCAGTCAGGGCACATCAGAGAAGGAAAACTCTGACTCCAAAAAACCTCCGCTGCCTTGCGGCATACCTCTTCAGGGGAAAGGCTAAGGGAGTAAACCCCGACAGAAAATCCGGAGCCGGAGTCCCTAAGGCGGTTTGACATTGTAGTCAACACCGGCAACTCCTGCGACGCACCTGAAGCCAAGCTGTATTGACTCCGTCTTTCCCTTGGACCCTTCAGCTGCGAAGAGTGGGGGGGGTCTGCTGCATGGGCAACAGCAGACCCTCCATATCACCCTGCCCAGGCTCTGTAACTTCAGCTTCACTGGAGAGGACACTCCAGCGTCATCGCAAGATGTCGATTCAACACGGGAGGAGACAGATACCGTGTCACTCCCGAGTCGGACTGCACAGCCATTCTCGGCGGTGCAGATAGACTCTTAAGAAGCTACACCATCGTCTCTCCAGACGGACGGCTGCCGACTCGACTATCTTTTTTTGCACTGTCCATTGGAACATTGTATATTTTGAGTATTGTTATTAAGGAAAAAAGACTAATTTTCTCAAGGTACATCATTTATTTTCAACTAAAACAGATATTTTCTTGCAGGATACAAGAAATCAAACCAGTTAATTGATCATGAAAAATTACATCTCCAAAACAAAGACAAATTAGTATAGTTTGTGCTCCATCTATGAAATATCACACAAACTAGTTGCAGCTTTTAACATAGCCCCATGTACTAATCTATAGGTTTCATTTGAGAAACATTGTTAATATCAGTGAGTTTTTACCAATGATATTGCTTCTGCTGAACACAAATGAACTTGGAAATGGCCCAAGATTGTTGGAGTGATGGGACAAAATGAACAAGGAGCAAAACAGTTCTCATTAGAGCTCTAAAGACACCCATTTGTAATGCCATTTATACTCACAACCCCTTGTCTTAGCATTTATTTTCCATGGCCGTATTCCAGTTGACCATGTGTTCCCACTTAAAGTGGCATGTTAGCATTTTAGTTTCCAAGTTGCCTGCTTGCTCTTCATTTTTTATAGCTTATATATTTCCCTCAGTATATCACTTTTGGAAGAATTTGAAAGAAACTATAGGCATGCTGTAATCGGTACTATTAGTTTCAGCAGGGTGATTAGGTATAGGGACTCTGTGACTCACATTTTTAATGTGGTCCATGTTTTTGGTGATACTTAACTGAAACATGTCTTTCTGTCCATGATGACAGCATCATGGGAGATAGAGCTCTCCTCTTTGCACATATTCTAATCAATGATTCTACTATGATAGGAAAATAGAAAATTATATGTGTATTTCCCATTATTTTAGCTATGTTGAAAATTCCACTGAAAAATAAAATGGTTCTGTCTTATGTATAAGACTCTAAATGAAGAACTCAAGTGTGATGCTTCTCTTTCCAATGAAATCACAGAGGTAATTCCTGATCAAATCAGGGTTTTTACGGTTTGAATAGTATTGGGAACTCTGGAATCTAACTTCCTCAGCCTGTCTCTCACTCCTTTATATCAACTGTAAAATTCAGTGAAATGGAGAAACATGTGGACTCAGCAGAATTTTTGTGAGTAGATCCATTTGAAAACATCAGGTGGATCTAAAAGGTAAATTGATTTGAATCACCAGCTGTATCACTAGGACTATACTACTCAAAAGCGTCTCTTCTACTCCTCTTAAGCAATCTACATGAGTCTGAGGTAATGACCCCAGGAACTTTCTGGCCCATATCACTCTGAAACATTTATATGATCACATCAAAATGGGAATTTTCATTGCTCTACCTGGACTGGACTGGACATTAGTACTCAAAAGCAGCAGTTTCAAAGCCAAGAATCAAGGACAGAAAATAAAACTACTTGATTCTGTGACTGCAGCAGTTACATCTTCCCCTTTTCGCTGGGGCTCTCCTCTCCTGCAATGACCTGCAGAATCTGATCAGTTATGTTAACAGATCGGCAAGTGATGTAGATGATTAACAAGTAATGGAGTCTTTCTTACATAAATACCCAGAATTGAAAGGGAAATGGAAATTTTTGAAGACAAAGGATAAAAGTCTGAAGGGATTTATGTTTGGAAATAACTGTCAGAATCTCTTCACCGGGATCCCTAGGACCTACCTCATAAATGAGGATCTGTAAAAAGTTCTGTGGTTTCAGGAGGAAAAGACTTTGCCTTGGGTCAGTCTCTTGAAATGTGCACAGATAATAAGTAATCAAAAATGTCCTTCTTAATTATGACCGGCAGCAATGCATGTGTAAGCAAGTGAAAACAGACATGGCCCTTGAGGGAATTTAGATTTTCCTTAGTACATTTATAAGACAGATTCAATGTAATTTTCCCATAAAATGAATCTATGGGAAGTGATTTTTCCAAGAACACACAGTGAGACAGTAGATAAGGAGTCTAAGAACCAGACCAGATATCATAAAACATAAAATCTGTTCTCAACCCTTTCACTAACACACTAATGTGGCTTAGATGTATTTACTCAATTTCTAATCTTTTTATAAAAACAGCAGTTCCTATTTATTTTTAGAATTATCCACTCAACAACTATCTGTTTTTCTTGTCCTTTTAGAGTTATGCCATAAGAAAAGTTAGAACTTTATTTCAGGCTATTATGACACCCACTGAGCACAGTGGGGAGAAAGAATCATAATAACGAGGCAGGTCACTAATGTGCCACATCAAACACCAGCACGGAGGATGGGAGTTGGACACATATTCTCCCACCTGATTTCTAGAGGCAGAGACTGAGACACAGTGGAAGTTTTTATTCGTCAGAGGGCAGCTATCAGCAGTAAATGTCTAATGAACCAGGACAACTTTTAGAGTTGTGCTTTGCAGATGTTTGCTAATGGGTCTGAGTCTACAGCAGTCTAGGTCTGGATGCAGACCCCGAAAACCATAGTCTATAAAGAAACCATAACTCTCTGGGTGTAGATACCTGTACTGAAGGTAGCCACTGATGTATTCATCCTCAGCGAATTTTCCATCTAGAAACAAGGCATTGTCAATTTTAGATCAGTTACTTTTCTAAGATATGCTGAGTTGACAAAGGGAAGGAATGTTGGCATCCCTGAGATGTCTTCATCATGATTTCCCCAATTATTCACCCTGAGATTATAGAGACTTTTGATAATGTTGATACTTAACTAAACTGAGCTATGCCAAAGGGTGTGATAGGGCCTCAGCACCCAGGCTAAACTGATCAGAGCTGTCCTAACCACAGAGTAATGCCCGCAAATTATACCTGAGTTAAAAGCAGTGAGCTGTAAGACATAATGGCAAGTAAGATCAAAAAGCTAAAACCAAAGGACACCTAATTTTAAGGTCAAAGCTATGTTTCTGTTAAGGGGTAGAGAAAGATGAAGAAAGGCAGGCACTACACCCACTACAGAATCTTTTTCCTGTGACAATTTGCCATTGCAGGTAGGGGCCAGAGAATGGCCTGGAGCAGGTCATAACAGATCAGTTGCCTTGATTGTGTATCTCTACTTTTTGCTAGCATTAATATGTACACTGTCTATCATATTCTTCTCCTGTTTCTCATGACCAATATGTTTATACATGCAAAATAACATCGACAATATTATTACACCCACATGTTGTTAATGCTTGCTTATCAGAGTCAGATGCAAAGATGCATGGGGCCATTGTAGCCTGTCTTGGGAATTCTCTAGTTTGGGGAAAGGAAATTTAAGACCTGAAAGAGTAAAGGATGAACATTGCAGTGGCCGGAAGCAATATTTAAAAGCTGTTCCCAAAGGAAAGAAAAGAAAAACAAGCATATGCAGGTGTGGAAAAGCAAGAAATATGTAATCACAGGTCATTAAAACAAGAGAACCATCTATATGATAAAACAAAGAGCAATCACATGAACCATCTAAATTTTAGTCAGAATGAAGCATGACTTTTATTTATTTATTTTTAATTATTTACTTACTTATTTATTAATTTTTTTTAGAGAGAGTGGAAAGGAGAAAGAGAGGGAGAGAAACATCACTGTGTGGTTGCCTCTTACTCGCACCCCCAACTGTGGACCTGATGTGCAACTTAGTCATGTGCCCTGACTGGGAATCGAACCAGCGACACTTGGCTCGCAGGCCAATGTGAAGCATGACTTTTAGAAGTGAAATATTTAAGAACTTGTAACCAGATGACTATATTTTAGAAACCACTTGAATTGATTTTTATTTTTATTGTTTCTGGTTTTGGAGGCTATTCTTTCTTTTCCAAAACAAAAAGCACAAATAAAAATCAACCTGAGTTGCTTAAAAGAAGTTATACAGATGTGTTGGTCGAAAATTAAACTCATCAGAGAATAGGAGTGATTTGTAATGTCCTTCAATTTCCCATCATTCACAGACTGTTAGAATTTAGCATAATTACTAGCTACCAAATAATCACATTTTGTATTCGTTATTGGAGATATTTTCTTACTGGAATGGCATATTTGGGTGACTAAATATTAAAAAACGTGTTTTTGAGAGTAAATAATACTAAACATGAGATTAACAGGTGGATACTTAAATTTAAGAGCTGGAAGACATTTTCTCATGGTAACTCTAGGAAAGATAAAGAAGCAAAATAAGATCTGAGTTTCATTTATTATACTACATGTGATATAGAGATATTTAGTATTGTGTAATATAGGATTTATTCAGATTAAAGTTACCATTTCATGTATATTTAAAAATAAATTCATGTATATTTCAAACATATGAAACCTTTATTTTAAATACATGTGGTTTTATATAAAATCTTCATTAATTATTTCTTTTCCTAAACGTAGTGTCAAGAAAAGACTTCATAAGGCCACCCGGTTAGTGTAATGTAATACTCATTTCAATAAAAGCATTGTGGAATAAAAGGCCAAAAAATGTTTTTTCCAAGTGATTTTTTTTTACCCTCCATTTTCTTTATCTTTTAATTGCCATTTGACAATCCAGCAGCATTCAGAACACTTTCTGATATTTTTTTCCTGCATACCTAACAAGACACAGGTACTTCCTCATTGTTGATTTGTACATAATGCAGCTCCCATTTGCAATACTTTTTTCATAGTGTATGATGAAGAATTCTACACTACTTCAAGAATTTATGCTAGCATATCTGAGGATAACCCTCTTATTTTTATGATGACAAAGTGTTTGAGTTTTGTGACAATGAAATCAGATGATATCTCAGTTTCCTCTCAACATTTGACTTTGAATGGCATTCTAGCCTAAAGCAAGATTTAAATATATCTGAAAATTATAACCAAATTACTCTATCATATTGAAATTTTCATAGAGTTCACCCATTATTGGTCAAATATTCATAAAATCTCTTCCAAATCATATCATGTCTCAGTTAGGATTCCTTGAAAGTAGACTAGAACAGGGATTATCATACAAAAGGCTTATTGGGAGAGTGTTTTAGTAGATATATCTGTTAGTGAGGAATACAAGACCAACACAGGGGAAATGCTGACTCACAATATGATGGCAAGAAAGCCTTTGTTTATCAATTCTGCAGGGAGTTTTTGGACCTAAGAAGGACATACTGAATTGTTTCACATCATTGGCTGTGGGCAGACCCATGGTGGGAATGAGAGGATTAAATATAAACTTGGGCAAGAGAGTTAGGTTCCTTGCATATCATTGATCTAGTGAGAGCAGAGTGATGAGCCTTTAGCAACTGATACTCCTGGAACCTGGAGGATAGGCAGATAGCCCCTGAAAAGGAGATCAGCGCCAGGCACCAAATAGGTTTTGCTTAAAATCTATAATATAGACTGAATCACTGAGGTAAAACTTGGGAAATGGGATAGCATGATAATAAGAATATTATTATATAGTAATCTTTTTACATCAGAATGATGTCTACATTTGCCTATTTTTAAAATAACTCTTTTTGTTTTCTCCTTAAAGGTATTGATGCATAAGTATAGCTTTCCAGTAAAGATAGGTATGTAGACCGCTGGCTGGTGTGGTTCAGTGGACTGAGCACTGGACTGCAAACTGAAAGGTCACTGATTTGGTTCCCAGTTAGGGCACATACGTGGGTTGTGGGCCATGTCCCTAGCTGGCAACATTAATAGGTGTAAGAGGCAACCAATCAATGTTTCTCTCACACATCAATGTTTTCCTCTCTTTTTCCCTCCCTTCCTCTCTCTCTAAAAATAAATAAAACCTTTAAAGATAGATATGTTCAGCCCTGGCTAGGTGCCAGGTGGCATCATCTCATACACTAAAAGGCTGTAGATTCCATTCCTGGTCAGGACACATACCTACGTTGAGGGTTTGATCCCCAGGTTGGAGCATTTATGGGAGGCAACAGATTGATGTTTCTCTTTCACATAGATGTTTCTCTCTCTGTTCCTCTCTGTCTCTCTCCCTTCCTTTCTCTTTAAAATCAATAAACATATCATTGGGTGATGATTTTTTAAAAGATATGTTCAAATTACCTTGGAAAATAGCATAACTTGTCATTCTTATTCTATTTCAAATCTGTTCTCCTCTTCCTAGGCACATGACTGCAAAGCTAGAGATAAATTTCCCAGCCTCCCTGTGGTCATATGACCAAGTTCTCAACATTGAGTTGTGAGTAAAATTAATTAGAAAACTTTCAGATCCTTTTTTAAAAAATGCTTTTATGTAATTGCTCTTCCTTTTTCTTTCTCCTGGCTGGAAATTACTAGAACAACCCTGGAAGTGGCATGTTAAAGTTAGCAAAGACATCCTCACTCTGTGGAGTAAAGGCCACCTATCTGCCATGGACTGGTATATGTACAAGATATAAATATCTATCTCTTGTAAACTACTCTATTATTTAATCCACTTATTAGAAGAACTTATCTTTTTACTTAATTAAAACAAAAATATTATTTTAAGAAGATACAACAATAAGGAATATAGGGATATCCATGTTTTATAAATGATCAGGAGTGGGAAGATTATTCATGATACACACAGCTCTAGAAATCAGATAACCTTGTTGTTGTTGTTTTCAGTGTAAAATTCCCAATACTCTATCCTCTAGTTTTGTGCTCATAGTGATAAAATAAACCCTTATCTTTGCTGGCACTGATTAATTTCTCTCTATAGTCCTAGTCCATGACTTCTTCTTAGAGATACCTCATATGTTGTGGTTTTTGCTGATTGCCTACTGTTTGTGTGCTTTACAGTTGAAATAAAAAAAAAAAAAAAAACAAGTTAACTACTGACTCCCTCTGTACAACTCACATTTCAGCTTTTAAAAGAAAAGGTCTAACTAGTTTCCATTGTAATTGTTATCACTGTTGCGCAGAGCTCTCATTCCAGACCACCTATGGGCAGCCCTTGGATCAAGCATTGTAGGGAATTTTGCCAATTTTGGCTGCCTGCATCCAACATTTTTCCTATATTTTTAGAGTTTTTATTGTGTGTGTTTTTTAAGCAGCCACACATGACCTAGGTTCAGGAAACCAGAGGAAATGACATAAATTCCCAGGGCCAGTTAGAGGCTATTTGCAATTATGGCAGTCATGGCCAAGAGTCCAGTGGCCTGAGAAGTGGTAACTTACATAAACTGTACCTGAGATATCCCCTTGGCAATGTTCCCTGTGGCTCCTATATTCCTATTTTCAAGGAATAATTTTTTTAAAACTTCCTAGAAATTCAATGAGCTTCCCATTATCTAGTCCACCTACCAAATTTTTTTTCTGATAAGTTAGTAATTTGTCTTGTTTGTACCCAATATCCTTATCACAGTGGGTATTGGCACCCACCCATGATCCAGTTGGCTGTGGCCCAGTTGGCAGGACCAAGTGATGTTGGAGAGTGGTGCAGGAAACCTGAGGATATTAGGGTACATTAATTCAAAACTTTCAAAAGATATAAGGGTCATGATGGTAGCATAGGCAGACATGGCTTTCCTCTTCACGTAACCACAACAAAATTAGAACTAAAATGTGGAACTGTCAGAAATTGAGTTGAATGGAAGTCTGATGACTATGGAATTAAAAAAAACACATCCATCCAGGCTGGTAGGAGGGGTACAGATGCTGAATGGGCTGGTCCAACATCCAGGTATGATAGGTAAAAATTCAGGAGGGATATCTTGGGAGCAAGGAGTCCCAGCCCCACACCAGGCCCCCCAGCCCAGAGTTCCAGTGCCAAGAAGATGAGTCACCACAACTTCTGGCTGCAAAAACCAGAGGGATTTAGTGAGTGGAAGAAACTGCTGGAGCCCCAAGCAATTCCTCTTAAAGAACCCATAGGCAGACTTGCCTATTCGACTCACTCCCTCCAAGCCCCAGCACCATGGTAGCAGCTTAAAAGGCACCAGTAGTATACAGGGAGAAACAGAAGTATCTGTCATCAAGGAGAGCAGAGGCCATTGTCCCTAAATGTAATTAGGTATTATAATAAAATATTATATGATACTTTTAAAAATAAACATAATGGCCATTTCAAAATACCTTTCTTTCTGAGAATATCATTACTATAAAATTGTGATGCTCTAATGTGGGCAAGTGGTGGATAAAGCTCTTCTTAAAAGCTTTAGATAAATGACATGGACTCTGTAAAGAATTTTAATGACTGACTTTCTGAGTTTTAATATTATACGATCATTATATAATTGAACTAATGTCACACTGATCAATCAAGATCTTCCTTTTCTTACCATTTTATAAATCCTTTTATTTTTCTCTTTTAAGGTTTACAACATTACTTCACTAACCAATAAAAATATATACATATTCACAATAATGTAATATTGATTTTTAGTTTTCAGAATCAATCCATACACAAAACATACAGATTTGCTACATACAGATTTGCTCATGGTTGCAAAACTGAATATAACAATCCTGACAACTATGCAGTAAAGCACAAGTGGTAGAACTTGAGAAACGGGAGTGGGTGTGAGAGAGAAGATAGAGGTAAATGTCATGAAATAATAAATTATATTTACCAAATGGAAGTCAAAGGATACTGAAGGAAATTGATGTAACTCTAAGTAGAGGTTTAAGTTTATCAGAGAGATTTAAGGTTACCAAAGAAGGACCAAGAGTCGAAAAAGGGAGACTAAAGTATTATAAGTAAACAAAATTTTCATATTTTATTATTGGACAAGTAATATGCAATATCCAGTGTTGATAAATCTAAATTTGATTTTACTTTTCATTTCAGATTGGTTTGGTAATAGGTATTGATTGATATGTAGGTATTTTGATAATTACCCATATGCTTCCATAATATCTCGTCGGCAGCCGTTCGTCTCGAGAGACGATGGTGTAGCTTCTTAAGAGTCTATCTGCACCGCCGAGAATGGCTGTGCAGTCCAACTCGGGAGTGACATGGTATCTGTCTCCTCCCGTGTTGAATCGACATCTTGTGATGACGCTGGAGTGTCCTCTCCAGTGAAGCTGAAGCTACAGAGCCTGGGCAGGGTGATATGGAGGGTCTGCTGTTGCCCATGCAGCAGACCCCCCCTCTCTTCGCAGCTGAAGGATCCAAGGGAAAGACGGAGTCAATACAGCTTGGCTTCAGGTGCGCCGCAGGAGTTGCCGGTGTTGACTACAACGTCAAACCGCCTTAGGGACTCCGGCTCCGGATTTTCTGTCGGGGTTTACTCCCTTAGCCTTTCCCCTGAAGAGGTATGCCGCAAGGCAGCGGAGGTTTTTTGGAGTCAGAGTTTTCCTTCTCTGATGTGCCCTGACTGGAAGATCGAACCAGCGACACTTAGCTCGCAGGCCGACGCTCAATCCACTGAGCTAAACCAGCCAGGGCAATTCCATAATATAGTAAGGCCATAATATCAATATGTCATTGTGCTCTGCTGTGCTATGCCTGTATAGAACTTGTACAGACTGGCACTCTACTGTTTAGTTTCTTTTACACTTTTTCAATTTTTCCTTGCTTTTGCTTTTTTTACCCTTTTTTACTGCAAGTACATTGATAAGAAATGGGTCATGGATTATATTTCCCCTGGGGTCTAGTATGGCTGAGAGCAGGCTCTCAGGAACTACTAAGGTCCTAGTGGGGGGGGGGGTTGTTGTTGTTGTTTGTTTCTTTGTTTGTTTGATTGTTTGTCTTCTTGTCCATCTCATTGTCTCCTCCTTCTCATTCCCATGATGGTGCCTTCAAGGACAAGGGAAGTGCAGACAGTTCTTTCATAGCCATCTTTATTTCCAAATGCAGAGAGCATTTCCATCTGCTCTCTTGTCCCTGGCCATCTTCTCTGCGAATGCTATGACTTCTCCCTCTCCCACTGCCATTTCTAAAAGTCATTGCTACTATACCTTAAACCCTTCTACCTTTTTATTCTTTTTTTCTTTCTCTTCTCTCTCCTCTCCTCTTGCTTTTCTCCACTTTTTTGTAAGAAGGCTGATTATGTATATATATTATGTGTCTATAGATATGCATATAGTATGCACACATGTGTACAAATATGTATAGTTATGCGTACATATATACATATTGCCCATGTACCTTTGTATACAGCAAATACAATATGCATCTCTGCATATCATTTCCAATCTTTTCATTTCAGTTTTATATTAATTTTGCTGAGAAATCAGAGTAGGTTTCCTTAGAGACATTGGACTGGAGTTTTAGAAATTATTAGCAGTTTTTTAACTTCAGTAAATGTTTGAGAGGCTAGCTAGCATGTTGGTTCAAAATGTAGTAGAGCAGATCCTTAAAGTGAGAGCTACATAATTTTTTTCCAAAAGAAAAAAGTATATTTATCATGTAATACACACATTTTTGGAGTAATCTACCAATAAGGCCTTTTTATAATTGTTAATTAAAGATTGTCACATTTCAACAAGACAGAGACATTATAAAAAACATACTTAAGAAAGATAGGATTACAGATGCATGATAAAGTGAGATCAGGACAGAAAAATGTAAGCCAATACATCTGGCAAAGACAAGTTGTAGATATAGATATTTCATGAAACAGAAAAACTTGGCAAAATACTCAAAATAGGCTTTAAATGTAAGCATTTGATGAAAAGTGTTGAATGGTTGTGATGTCAGCTTTCAATGAAGTATGTTGAAACTAGGATACAGAATATAGCTCTGGATGCCACATTGCAAAATATTGCTTTTTCTGATAATGTGTAATAGTTGAAATTATACAATAATATTGAGATGAGCTAATGGTCATCTAAATGACTTCAGTGATGGCTTTAATTTGTACACTCCTGAAAGGCAGAATTTACTTAATTCACTCTGGGATACTTAGCATTGCAAAGTGTGTGGCTTAGGTCCTTTACTGATGTTTTAAATAACAACCATATCTAATATTTAAAATGCCGACTTTATTATGATAGCAGAAGAGCCACAAGAATGTTTCCTTCAGGAAAAATAAAGCTCACAATCATTTTTCACTATTGCTTTAAGGGTCTTCAAAGTCAGACAGTGCTACTATAATAGATTTAAATATAGCTAACAAGTAGGGACAAAGAAATAACTGGAGGAAATAATTTGAGATTAAAAAGTATATATAGCAATTATTTACTTAAAAGCAAATACTGAATGTGTAGTTGGCTTTACAAATTATTTAGTCTTTTTAAGAATCTGCCACATAAAAAGAGAGACTATGGTAGGGGCCAGTGACCTAGCATTTACCAAGATTCCATCAAGCTTGCAATCTAGGTAAATGTGTTTGAAATTTTCACATCACTACTTCCTCATTTAAACACAGAAAGACACTTGCCTTGCTTCCTCTGCAGAAGTTTTGATTGTTAATTTCCAAAGAATGGCTGATTTCTAGGAATTCATCCTCCTTTCTAACCACTCTCTGAATCATGGTCTTTCAATGCCATCTCTTTGTCACCTACAAAAAACCAAATCCATGAACGTTCTTCTTTAGTTTACCTATTATCCACATTCTCCACTTCTTTCAAGCAATAGTTCATTAGTTATTTATTTCTGGAAGCTTTCCCTAGCAAATGCCATCATAAAATGAGTCTTGAAGGTCATCAAAATATGAGAACTCTGACTTGTACCTGATTATCACATTTGCTTGTATGTTGTCTTAGATTAGTCTATCACTTTTCATATAAGTGTATCCTGCTTCCCAAGCTAGACAATAAATCACTTGAAAGGGAGCACACTACATTTTATATATTCTTGAGCTACTACATGTTTTAGAAAATTCTGGGCATTCCATAGGCACCATAGTAGAGACTCAATAAATTAATATGATCTCATAGATTTATTTGGTTCATTTGCGTTTTCTGCTATGTGTCTCTCAGCATATCTAATGCCTAGAACTGGAGCTAACAACTTGAGCAGTTCCTGGCTCATAAGTGCTCGATATATTTTTGCTGGAAAGAAGGAATAATATATACTTTTTCAGATATCTTTTAAAAGATGCATTTTTAACACGGAAAACTTTCGTTTTCTTTTTCTGGTCACTTTAGCCTTTTCAGACAGATCATCAGGGTCTCTCTAAAAGGAAGTTCATTCTACATTTTACCTCTTAGAGCCACATTTTGGGGGAGGAACTCTCAATTCTGATTTAATTTTGTGGTGAGATTTGAACATGATTCTTTTGGCACTTGCACTAAATGTCATTTTGGATTGAAATGTGTAATGATAGTAGGTGGGGCTTCACTTAATACATTCTTTTTGTTTGTTTGTTTTCTGTGTATGTATCTAAAGCCATTTGTTTGTAGGATGTAGCTCACTAGCCTTTGCTATGAAACACATAGCATTCCATTTTTACACATAACATTTTTTAAAACCCCTCATGAGAGCCTAAAAAGTGTACAATACCAAATCAGAGTTGACACAGCCTTGGGGTAGTCTCTCTATCTTAAATTCTAAAACTTTAACAAGCTTAAAAAACTATCTGATTTCTCAAAACTTTCTCTGACTTGAAGACAGTACCAGTGAGAAAAATAAATAAATTTATACTAAAAACACTAGTAAGTTCATTGTTCTTTTACCTCTAATTGTAACAGCTAACTCGCCCATGTGTTTTGTAAAGTTTTGATTTGATTGGGTGACCGCTTTCTATCTTAGTGGTAATTAGACTGTGGGATATCCACTTATGCTTCTGGATCCTAAGTAAATATTTTGGTTGCATACCAGAGACTATTTACAGTGCTTTTAGCCTGGTACCTAATGTGAGGACATAAAGTTAAACCCACTTTATAGCAATTATGAAATTGTAGTGATTAATTTCTGCTTTTGGATTGGAAAATCTTTGTTCAAATAAGAGACAAAGTGTCCAGAACTAATAGTCTTAGACAAACATGGTTTATGTGACAATTCAATAACCCAAAGGAAAAAGCGATGAAATAAAATAGACATTGTAGTATTCACTAAGTCTTTGATTCACACAATCAATGCCAGCAAGATGCAGCAAATGATTTTAAAGAGATAGAAAAATAGTCTGTCCCAATAGCACCAAGACTCAGAAAAGCAAGTGGTTTCCCCAAGGTCACACTGTAGAGACTAACCAAGCTATTGAAGACCAGCATGCTGGTCTTCTTGGTAGCTTTCTTTAAACTGGGCACCATGCTGCCTCCTACTGAGAGAAAACAGATGTACTCATTTCCATGCTACAGAAAGCCTATGGGTCCACATCAGCATTCATCCCCATCATCTCCTCCACTCTGATCCACTCGTGCCCTGTTATCACCAGATATGCTCTGATGAAAATCCAGCATAAGCCCAGGGCCAGGAGAATTCGGCCACTGGCTGTCAACCTCCTTAGTCGCCTGAGACCAACAGCAAGGTCCCCGCATGAGGTTTAATGTTGATTACATTCAGGAAGCCACTGTTAAAACAGTGATAAAAGAGAAGTGAGATAACGTTGACATGAGAATCTTTCGGGTCTTTTCAGAAGACACATATTACCATCAACATTTTTTAAAAGATTTTATTTATCTTTAGAGAGAACAGAAGGGAGGCAGACAGAAAGGGAGAGAAACATCAATGTGTGAGAGAAACATTGGTTGCCTCTTACATGCCTCTAACCAGGAACATGGCCTGCAGCCCGGTCATGTGCCCTGACTAGGAATCAAACCTGAGTCCTTTTGGTTCACAGGCTGGAGCTCAATACACCTAGCCATGCCAGCCAGGGCATTATTTTTAATTCAATAAACAACCATTGAATATATAATACACACTAGAACTTACCCTTGTGGAGCCCCAATATTCTAGGGCTCCACTAGCCTGTGGCCACAACTGAGGACACGCTACTGTGGTGGCTCAAACAGTGCCCTCGTGGGTGACTTTAGGATGTCAGTCCTCTATTACTGGTTCCATAGCCCTTTGCTCTGCAAGGGAATCTTCAGGGGAACCAAGTTATACCTCAACCCTGTCCACCCTTCTCTGGCACTGCCCCTGATGCTACTGTATTGACACGCCCCTTCTCCACAGATTTCATCAGTGACTTCCCATCATATTTAAAAGAGTATTCTTAACTCTTTGCTCTGGCTGACTGGCCCCCAGGTAGCCCATCCTCTGCCTTCCCACCCGAGGTCTCCTGTCAAAGCCCCCAGCCTGCTCCACTCCAAGGCTGCTGGCCTGCCAGCTTTTACTCACAGGTGATACTGATTACTGCCATAGGCTTCCTGCATTAATGGTTCCCTCTGCCTAGTACATTTTCCCCCAGGAATTCCTTCATCTCAGCCCAGTATCACAACCTAAATTAGCAACTTGGTTGTCTAGTGGTTAGGTTTCAGCACTCTCATTTCTGTGGCTTGGGTTCAATTCCTGGGCAGGGAATGCCTTTCTTTTGCTAATCAATGAGTATAAAGTTTCAGTGTAACGCAGATGAATAGAGTCCTAGAAATCAGATATACAACAGATGACAATAATGTATTGTGGACTTAAAACTCTGGTAAGAAGACAGATCTCATGCAAAATATTCTTGTCATGATAAAATAAAATTAAAATTAAAAAATAAATTAGCTATCAAACACCCTTCAATACGTCACCCATCACTCCATTTTCTTCATCACACCTACCACTTTCTAAGAAAAAGTATAATGCAAACTGAAAAGGTAATTTTAACGTTTCTAGTACACAAGTTTACCCTGGCTGGTTTGGCTCAGTGGATTGAGCGTCGGCCTGCGAGCTAAGTGTCGCTGGTTCGATCTTCCAGTCAGGGCACATCAGAGAAGGAAAACTCTGACTCCAAAAAACCTCCGCTGCCTTGCGGCATACCTCTTCAGGGGAAAGGCTAAGGGAGTAAACCCCGACAGAAAATCCGGAGCCGGAGTCCCTAAGGCGGTTTGACGTTGTAGTCAACACCGGCAACTCCTGCGGCGCACCTGAAGCCAAGCTGTATTGACTCCGTCTTTCCCTTGGACCCTTCAGCTGCGAAGAGAGGGGGGGGTCTGCTGTATGGGCAACAGCAGACCCTCCATATCACCCTGCCCAGGCTCTGTAGCTTCAGCTTCACTGGAGAGGACACTCCAGCGTCATCGCAAGATGTCGATTCAACACGGGAGGAGACAGATACCGTGTCACTCCCGAGTCGGACTGCACAGCCATTCTCGGCGGTGCAGATAGACTCTTAAGAAGCTACACCATCGTCTCTCGAGACGGACGGCTGCCGACGACGGAGTACACAAGTTTAAAAAAGAAACAGGTGAAATTAACTTTTAATTGAATTTATTGGAGTGGCATTGGTTAATGAAATTAGGTTTCAGGTGTACAATTCTATAATATGTCATCTGTATGTTGTATTGTGCATTCACCATGCAAAGTGAAGCCTCCTTCAGTTGCCATTTATCCCCCCTTCACCCTCTGCTACCTCCCCTAACCTCCTTTCCCTCTGGTAAATCACCATACTGTTTTCTGTGGCAATGAGGGCTTTTTTGTAGGGGTGGAGGGGTGATGCGATTGTTAATCCCTTCAACTTTTTAACCCAGCCCTGTAAACTTCCCTCCCTCTAATAGCTGTCAGTTTGTTTTCTGTATCTATGAATCTATTTTATTTTGTTTATTTTGTTCATTAGATTCCACATATAAGTGAATCAAATGGTATTTGTCTTTCTCTGTTTGACTTATTTCATTTAGCATAATACTTTCCAGGTTCATTCATGCCATTGCAAAGGGTAAAATTGCCTTCTTTTTTACAGCCAAGAAATATTTCATTGTGTAGAAGTACCAACACTTTTTTATTCTCTCATCTACTGATAGACACTTGGACTGCTTCCAATTCTTGGCTATTGTAAGTAACACTGTAATGAACATAGGAGTGCATATATTCTTTCAAATCAGTGTTTAGGGTTAATTCAGATATATTCCTAGAAGTGAAATTGCTGGGTTATAAGGCAGTTACATTCTTAATATTTTGAGGAAAGTCCATATAGTTTTCAACAGTGGAGGCACCAATCTTCATTCCAACCAACAGTGCACCAGGGTTCCCTTTTCTCCACATCCTCTCCAGCACTTGTTGTTTGTTGATTTATTGATGATAACCACTCAGACAGTTGTGATATGGTATTTCATTGTGGTTTTAATTTACATCTTTCTGATGATTAGTGATATTAAGCATCTTTTTATATGCCTATTGGTCATCTCTATGTCCTCTTTGAAGGAGTGTCTATTCAGGTGTTTTGCCCATTTTTAATTGTTTTTTTTTCCCTTTTTTGGTGTTGAGTTTTATAAGTTCTTTATAAATTTGAGGTTTTTTAAAGACTTTATTTTAGTTATTTTTAGAGAGAGGGAATGGAGGGAGAGAAACATTGGTGTAAGAGAAACGTTGATCGATTGCCTCTTGGATATGCCATAACAAAGGACTGGGCAGCAACCCAGGCATGTGCCCTGACCAGGAATTGAACCAGCACCTTTCATTTTGTGGGATGACAATCAACCAACTGAGCCATGCCAGTCAGGGCATAAATTCTTTATAAATTTTGGATATTAACTCTTTATCAGATGTATGTTAGTAAATATGTTCTCTCATTCAGTGGGTTGTGTTTTCATTTTGTTCATGGATTCCTTTGCAACACAAAGCATTTCAGGTTGATGTAGTCACATTTGTTTATTTTTTTCCTTTTTCCCCTTGCCGGAGGAGATATATCTGAAAAAATTTTGCTACAAGGAAGGTCTGAGATTTAACTGCCTATGTTTCCTTATATGATTTTTTTGTTTTGAGTCTAACATTTAAGTTGTTAATCCATTTTGAATTTATTCTTGTGTATAGTGTAAGAAAGTTGTCTAGTTTCATTTTTTTGCATGCACCTGTCCAATTTTTTCAACACCATTTATTGAATAAACTATCTATTCCATTGTATGTTCCTGCTTCCTATGTCAAATATTATTTGACCATAAAAGTGTAGGTTTATTTCCATGCTCTCTATTCTGTTTCATTGATCTATATGTCTGTTTTTATGCCAGTACCATAGTGTTTTGATTACTATGTCTTTGTAATATAGTTTGAAAGCAGGTAGCATGATTCCTCCTATTTTGTTCTTCAGTCTCAGGCTTACTATAGCTATTCAAGGTCTTTTGTGGTTTCATATAAATTTTTGCAATATTTGTTCTCGTTCTTTGAAATACACCATTGGTATCTTGATAGGAATTGTGTTGAGTCTACAGATTGCTTTGGTAATATAGACATTTTAATGATTTTAATTCTTCCTATCCATGAACACAGTATATGCTTCCACATATTTGTATTTTCTTCAATTTCTTTCTTTAATGTCTTATAATTTTTAGAATGTAGGTCTTTTATATCTTCAGTTAAATTTATTCAAAGCTAGTTTTTGATAAAATTGTAAATGGTTGGTTTCTTAGTTTCCCTTTCTGATAGTTTATTATTGGTGTATAAAAATGCAACTGATTTCTGGATATTTATTTTGTATCCTGTTACTTTACTGAATTTGTTCATAAGTTCTGGCAGTTTTTTGGTAGAATCTTTAGGGTTCTATGTACACAGTGTCATGTCATCTGCAAATAATGACAGTTTTACTTCTTTCTTTTCAATTTGTGTTCCTTTTATTTCTTTTTCCTATCTGATTTATGTGGCTAGGGTTCCCAGTACTATGGTGAATAACAGTAGTGAATGCAGGAAAGCAGACCCCCATGTCTTATTCCTGATCTTAAGGAAAACACTTGTAGTTTTTGACTACTAAGTATGATATTGGCTGTGGGTTTGTCATATAAGGTCTTTATTACATTGGATTATGTTCCCACTCTTCCCTCTTTGCTGAGAGTTTATAATAAATGGATGCTGGACTTATTCAAATGATTTTTATGCAGCTTCTGATATGATGTTGTGATTTTTATTCTTCATTTTATATTGTATAACATGTTTTGTGGGTATAGTACCAATCTTGCATCCCCAGAATAAAGCCCACATGATCACAAAATATATTGCTGGATTTGGTTTGCAAGATATTGTTGAGGATTTTAGCATCTATATTCATCTATGTAATCTTGGCCTATAATATTCTTTTCTTGTAGTGTCCTTATCTGGTTTTGCAATCAGGATAATGCTGGCCTTATAAAATGAACTTGGGGGTCTTCTCTCCTCATCAGTCTTTTTGGAATAGTTTGAAAAGAGTAGGTATTATTTCTTCTTTGAATTTTCTGTAAAATTTATCTGTCAAACCATTCAGTACAGGATGAAAAGCAAGGGCTAACAACCAAGATAACTTTACCCAGCAAGGCTATCATTTAAAATTGAAATAAAAATAAAGAGTTTCCCAGACAAAAAAAAAAAAAAAAAAAAAAAAAGCTAAAGCAGTTTTTTACCACCAAACTTGTATTACAAGAAATGTTAAAGACTCTTCTTGAAGAAGAAGAAAACAACAACAACATAGTTAAAAGAATAAAAAGGTAATAAATACATACCTATCAATAATCACTTTATTGTGAATGGCTTAAAGGCTGCAATCAAAAGACATAGGGTAGCTGAATGGACAAGAAAATAAGACCCATTATATGCTGTTTATAGGAGACCCATCTCATAATGAAAGATACATACAGATGATAAATAAAGAGATGGAAAATGATATTTCATGGGAATAGAAATGAAAAAAAAAAAAAAAAAAGAAAAAGCTTGGGTAGCAATAGACTTTATGATCATGGTATCTCCCCTGGCAAGTAAGTATAGCAATAGACTTTAAAACAAAGGCTATAGTAAGAGACAAAGAAGGATACTACGTAATGACAAATGGAGCAATCCAACAAAAGGGATTAACCCTTGTAAACATTTATGCACTCAACATAAGAGCACCTAAATATATAAAGCAAATTTTAATGGTCATAAAAGGAGAGATTGACAGTAACACAGTCATAGGAAAGGATTTTGACACTCCATTGACATCAATAGGTAGATCTTCCAGGAAGAAAATCAACAAGAATACAGCAGCCTTAAATGACACACTAAATTAGATGGATTTAATTGATATCTTCAAAACATTTTACCCCAAAGCAGCAGAATATACATTCTTTTCACATGCACATGGAATATTTTCTAGGATATACCACGTGTTAGGACACAAAACAAGTTTTGATAATTAAGAATATTGAAATTATATCAGGCCTCTTCTCTGACCATAAAGGCATGAAAATAGAAATCAATCACAAGAAAAAAAACACAAAGACATGAAAGCTAAATAACATGTTACTAAACAATGAATTGGTTAACAATGAGATCAAGAAAGAAAGAAAAAATATCTTGAAACAAATGAAAATGAGGACACAACTATCCAAAGTCTATGGGACACAGCAAAAGAAGTCCTAAGAGGGCAATTCATAGCATTACAGGCCTACCTAGGGAAACAAGAAAAATCTCAAAAAAATAAATAAATAAATCTAGAAACTAGAAGTAGAAAAAGAATAATGAACAAAGCCCAAGGTGAGTTAAAGAGAGCAAATAACAAAGATCACAACAGAATAAACAAAACAGAGTTTAATAAAAAAAAAAAAAAAGAGCAGTAAGAAAGATCAATGAAACCAAGAGCTGGTTCTTTGAAAATATGAACAAGACTGACAAACCTTTAACCAGATTCATCAAGAAAAAAAAAGAGAGAAAACCCAAATAAATAAAATCAGAATTGAAAAGGGGAAGTAATAACTGACTCAACAGAAATAAAAGGGATTGTAAGAAAATATTATGAACAACTATATGCCAACAGAATAGACAATCTGGATGAAGTGGTTAAATTCCACCTCAGTCTTTCAAAACATACAATCTTTAAAACTGAATTAGGAGGAAACAGAAAATCTGAATAGACTAATTATAACTAGTAAAATTAAAGCAGTAATCAAATAACTCCCAACAAATAGGTGAAATAAATTTTAATAATCTTTTTAAATCCAGTATGTCTAAAATATTATCATTTTAACATAATCAATATAAAAATTATTAATGAGATATTTTACATTTTTTACTTCCTACTAAGACTTTCAAATCTGGAGTGTGTTTTACATTGACAGCACTTGCAATACAAACATTGACTTTTCATGTGAAATAATTGCTCTGTATTTAGATTTTATAAAATTTAGAGTTGAAAAAATAGACTTATATACTCAGGTTCTTCCAAGATACTTAAATTTTTCCCAATAACTGAACTATCACTTTTAAAATTTAAATATAAAAAAATTATAATTTAATTTAATTTTTAAAAATCAGTTCTCCAGTCTTACTGGCCACATGGCTCTTATATTAGATGACAGAGCTCTAAATATTTTATTATTTATTTTCTAGCAATTTTGGTCCTCATGCTTATGTAAAAAAAAAGTCTCATTTATGTGTTCATGACTTTATTCCCATCAAGAATAGGGGTTAGTCCAGAGTTTAACAGATATTTACCAAATGACTACGTGAACTTTCAGACCCACAGATTTATATTTCTCAGGCAACATAACACCCTAGCTAAGAGCACAGACTCTGGGGCCAGACACCTGGCTTTGAATTTCACCTTGCTACCCACTAGCTATGGGCCCTTCTGCAACTCAGCCTCTCTGCCTCAGACTCCTCATCTGTTGATAAAGGGAATTATGGCTCCAGTACATGGAGGATTAAATGAGCTAATGTTTCCAAAGTACTTAGAATAGGACCTGGCCTTGGAAGTGTAATCTGTTTGTCACATAAATTCCACCTAGTCTAGGCCCTCTGATAAAGTTTGCTCTGCATCATGCCTCTGTAGCATCTTTATGCTCCCATCCTGCCTCATCCTTGCCTTTCTGCATTTGCCTTGTAATTCTGAGTGTTCATCCCCACCTGCTATCATCATTGTCCTCACCTATCATCCAAAGTTTAATGATCTGGCCGCTCCCCATCATTTACTTAGGTTGCTGTGCAGACTTGGTGACTGCTCATAACCCTGGTCCCATGATCACTCATTGTTCAGTTGAAGATGGAAAAAAAGGATCATGACTCCCTCCTCTCTGTGTCAGGTAGGCTACTTCGGAGGGTCCCAATGCATTTTTGTTTGTCCCAAACTGCTCTTTAAGATTTATACATATAGAGGTGTACACTTGTGTATAGGACAGCAAGGTCATGACAGATGTGTGTGGCAGCTGCAGGAGTCATTTCTCCCAGGTATTGCCCAGGGACTTTACCAAGACAACCCTCCAGGCCACATACACGCCCTCTGCATGGATTCTCTCCTTAAAGCCCCACAAGCTTCCTTTACTACAATATTTTTTACTTCTACTCTTTTATTGTTTAGGGTTCTACAGTTAAAAAAAAAAAAAAGGACCAATTGGATGGATATATATCTATACATAATCAAGAAAGGAAGGAGAGGGTGGGGGGCAGGGCATGGAAGATACTGAGATTACAAGGAATTGTATCACACAATTATGGAGGGTAAGAGGTCTTATGATCTGCTGTATGAAAACTAAAAACCCAGGAAAGTCAGTGGTATAAGTTCCAGTCTGGGAAAGGAGAAGACTAATACAGTAGTCCCTCACTATATCGCGGTTCACTTATTGCAGCCTCACTGTATTGAGGGATTTTTTAAAATATTATATTTAATTATTTATTGTGGATTTTTCACTATATCGTGGGATTTTGCAGTACTGATACATATGTTGTTAAAGTTACATAGGTTTAAGAGTGTAGAATATGTTTAAGAACATAAGTAGTGTTTATAAAAGAGTGGAAAAGGTTAATACGGGAGTGGGAACAGTTTATAAGTGTGCGGGAAGGGTTTATAAAGCCTTACAATATATGTAAATACTAAAATAAATGTAAGGTTCCTACTTCGTGGATTTTCACCTATTGTGGGGGGGTCTAGGACATAATGCCCACGATAAGTGAGGGAATACTCTATTCCAGCTCTAAAATCAGGCAGAGAAAGAGAGAATTCCTCCCTTTCTCCTCCTTTTTATTCTATTCAAGCTCTCAGAAGATTGTATGATAGCCATCCGCACTGGGAGGGCCATCTACCTTCCTCAGTCCATTGATCAATTGCTAATCTCTTCCAGAAACACCCTCACAGACATATCCAGGAAATGATGTTTAACCAGATATCTCCATATCCCATGGTCCCATCAAGTTGACAAATAAAATTAACCACCACACCTCCTATGTTTGCATATATCTGAATTTCAATTATTGACATTGCCTCAATTCTTTTTTATGGAAAGAAGGGTCTTGGTTGTTGTGGAAAGATTAAGAAATCATTGGGAAGCATTCAGCACATATAGTACATGACATATAACCTAATAGGCCCTCAATAAATATTTGTGAATAGAAGGAATAGATGATGTTACTTAGGCCAGGTATAAATCAACTGGGAGAGGGGAGAGGGGGCATATTCTCTGCCTCACCTTGACACATATGGTATCATGAGCATTTCCAAAACAAGCACTTTAAAGGCCTTGCCCTCAACTAGATTCTAGGTTATTATACTGCACCAAAGCCCAGAGGGGAACAATGCAACCCAGGAAAGAATGTATCCTGGCAGTGGATGAAAGCAGGAAGGACACAGATTTGGATTATGCAGAACTGGGTTCAAATCCTACCTACAAGCCTGGGTAACTCAGTAACTGAGGGCCAGTTATTCTGAACCTCTCTTCATCTGTAAAAATAAAGTTTACTACAGGATGAGTTTTCTTCTCCCTCCCAACTCTCTGGTCATCCTCAGATCTCTTAAATTAAGAATGAGCAGGCTGGTTCTAAATAAAAATAAATTTTTTTAAAGTACAGAAATATTCTCCCCTTATACCCTACAAAACAGCTCAGAGAAGGATGTTTTTACAGGTGCTGCCTTTAAATATCTCACCATAAAGGAAAGCTATTTTGGTGAGGTTTCTATGGGGATTTCTTTGTTTATAAGCTGAAATAGTTCTGAAAAAGAAACCATCTATCTGGTTTAAAATGGTTTACTCTATAGCAGATTTAATAGCAGAAAATGTATATTTGCGTTATGCAATACAAACCTCTTCATGTTTGTAAGAATATGAAATTTTAAAGTAAATAGTTTCATTGTGTTTTAATCTTTTGCATCATTAGCTAAAAGCATACAGAAAGAAATACATGCTATTTGGGTAGGCCATGCTTCCACTTGGAGGAGTGATATTTTTATCCTATGGCAGAGAAGCAAAGTCACCAAAATTATTTTAAAATAAAAACTAAAGCAACCAATAAGAAACAAAACCAACAGAAAAGCAAAAAAGAAACACACCTGTATCTGTCATAATGTGGTCTGAGATAGCTAAGTCGACAAAGTTCTCAAACTCTGTGAGTGAAACCCTTAATGGACCCTCAGAGCTTCCAGGAAAACTTACCTTATGACTGACTCACTCTCCTCCACAAGCCAACTATGTCATATTTTCCTGTTATGGGCTGACTTGTATCCCTGTGAAAAAGGTATGAAGAAGTCCTGACCCCCAGTACATCAGCTTGTGACCTTGTCTGGAAATAGTTTTTGCAAATGTAATTAGTTAAGAAGAGCTCATTCTGAAGCAGGGTGGGCCTCCAACTCACATGATATGGCTGTTGTCCTTATATATAGGGGAGAGAGGCACACAGAGGAAAGACACCATGTGATGACAGAGGATAGAAAATGTATAAGCCAGGAAGCACCGAGGATCGCAAACCACCAGAAGCTGGAAGAGGAAAGGAAGGACTCCCCTACAACTTTCAGAGGAATCACAGCCCTGCTGACACTTCGATTTCACACTTCTAGTCTCCAGAATGTGAGGCAATACATTCCTGTTATTTTAAGCCACCCAGTTTGTGGTACTTGGTTACTGAGGGCCTAGGGATTTAATACACTTCTACTCCCTCCTCCAACATCCATTATTCCTTCAACTTCTCACCAGCCATTACACTTAGCTGATGCACTTTAGTGAGAAGGTAGAAGTAATCATAAGTTATGCACATGACCCCTCCTCCAACTGAATTTTATTGGTGCCTTCCCTCTTGTTCCAAGGAATGTACTGTCCCTGTCTCATCTAAGGCTGGCCTACCCCATCCCCACCCCAATCTGTGCACTGGGTCTCTCTCTCTCACCTACTCCAGTGCATTGCTCTTGCAATTATATCTGCCTGCTTCTACATCATCTAAATTTTCCTACCAACTGCATAATTCTGTCAGTAAACAGACATGCTTTCAAATACCCTAGTGTGGAAAGGAAGGAAGGAAGGAAGGAAGGAAGGAAGGAAGGAAGGAAGGAAGGAAGGAAGGAAGGAAGGAAGGAAGGAGGGGAGGAAAGAGGGGAGGGGAGGGGAGGGAGGGAGAGAAGGAGGGAGGATAGAAGAAGGTTTACTGGAGAGAGACCCGAGTCAGAGAGCCCTATTCCCCTGAGCTTGTTCCTCAGTTCCTGCCTCACTCACAAGAGAAAGATTCAAGCAAGAGACAACACCTATAGTGGAAATGAGATAACAAGTTTATTTATGAAACACAATGAGCACAAAGCTGCAAGCGGGCACCCAGCTAGTTTGAATGCCCCATGTAAAGAAGAAATAAAATTGATAGTAAGTTTGTTAGTGAGTTTGTTTTATGCACTTGATCCAAGCCTACAAGCAGGTACTTAGCTAACCTAAGTATGCCAGCTACTGGGGCTCAGGGGTTATATACCTTAGTCAGTTATTAGGTTCCCCTTTATTCTTCCCGCCATATCCTTGGGAATAATTTACAGCTACAAAGTCTTTCTTTCTCAGCTAGTACAGGCTCTTTGTCTTACTGAAATTGCTACAGAAGATCCCTTTCCCAGAAAAGAATCTCAAGGATCCCCCTCCTCAGGCTCTATCCCTGCTTGTGATGTTTGGGACACCTGGCAATTCTACCTGACCAGGCTCAGGACTGCTGCATTAACTGGTGAGACATGACTTCCTTTTGTTTCCAGCCTCCTGTTTTAACTTCTTTGTTAGATTGTGATGGCAGGGCCCTGCTTTATATTCCCTCCGGCCACTCATTTCTAGTTGCTACCTTCAGTAACGTTAGGAAGGAAGGAAGGAAGGAAGGAAGGAAGGAAGGAAGGAAGGAAGGAGGGAAGGAAGGAAGGAAAATCCTTTTCTTGATCCCACATTCCCTTCCAACAACAGCCCCATGTCTTACACCTTTCACTGGAGAAACACCTCAGAATGGCTTTGTATTCTTACATATGCCACTTCCCCAACACTCGTTATCCACTAAAAAAGTTCCTTACAAGGTTAAAAAAGACATTCACCTTGGGCCCTCACTCTTTACTCTACTTGACCTCTCAACTGTTTTTGCCATAGTTGACCATGTTTTTTAAATATTCTTGTCATTTGGCTTCTAAAGACACCATATTCTCTTGTTGTCTCTTCTCCCTCATGAGCCATTTCTTAGTGTCCATTGTTGGCTCCTCCTCCTCCAGATCTCAAAATTTTTGGTCCTCAGGCCTCATACCTTATGAGATTTTATTCAATCTCATAATTTTAATACCATCAATAAGCTAATAACTAAAATTTGTACCTCTCCTCTTAGCTACAGATTTAAAGATTCAGCCACCTACTTCACATTTCCATGTAGATAGCCAACAGGGATCTCAAGTACAGCACGCCTAAACCTGAGTTCCACTGGCTCCTGAACTCTTCCTCCACCAGCCTTTCCCATCTCGTAAGTGGCACATTATTAATCCAGTTATTCAAACTCTGAAATTATCCATCCTTCTTTTTCTCACATCTCACATTCAATCTGAAAAGTCCTGTTCGCTCATCCATGAAAATGTAGACTAAGTCTGCCACTTACCACCTCCACTGCTTACACCATAGCCTTACTCAACCATCTTTTGCCTGGATTGTTGCTATAGCCTTTGAAATGGATTCCCTACTTCTTCTCCTGCAGTGTCTTTTCTATGCAGGAGTACTCTTTTTACCTCTCTTCTTTCTCTGGATTCTCAAGAGCTTCCTATCATAATGCAAAGAAAATCCAAAGTTCTTTTCTTGGCCCACAAAACCCAGCATGACTAACCAGTGCTCACCTCTCTCGTAACGTCTCCTCTCATTCTCCTCTCTACTTTCTGAACCCCAGCTACCCTTGAAAACACCAAATTCACTCTTGCTCTAGGACTTCAGAACTTGTCAGTCCCTGAGCCTGGAAAATGTCTTATCAGAAGCTTCACCTATCTTTACCTCACTTATTCAGGTTTCTAGTCTTGTGCTGCCTCCTCAAATAAAATGTTCCTGATCATCTGATCTGAAAGATTCTATTTCATTTTCACTATCTTTAGCATTGTTTTGTTTCCCTTTCTGGGACCTGTCACCAACTGGCATTATACATGTTTTGACTCATTTGTTTGTGATCAATCTCTCCACAAGAACACAAGCTCCACACAGAGCAAAGACTTTGTCTTCATGCTCTCTCACCCCTAATAAATAAAGAAGGCTTGGCACAGAGTAAGTGGTCAATACATGTGTGTTGATAAATAAGAGTCTGAGTGACTTTTCCTCTTTTTAATACTTAATAAGACTCAATGGGATGTTCCTTCAGGTAGAAAAATATATATAACCTATCTCATTAGTTGTGATTAAATAATTAATGAAGTCTTATGAAGCTGTATAATAAGCAGAGGCTCTCTTTTCCCTGTGTGTAATTATTAGATATTTTTAATGTTTTCCAATAATAAGGGAGAAATTATAGTTTTACATGATGCCAAATCAGCAAAGACCATATGTGGTAAAGTTGTTATTTAGAATAAGACATTAAATTCCATATTAATATCTTATATTTCTTAAAAAAAAATAAGAAAATGAAAGGTGATAGAAGAAAATAGATGTTCCTTGCTTTGCATTTACCATAGATTAACTGAGGTAACATTTGTAGTTTGATTCTAGTAATGATAGCACTGAAGTTATAATCATTTCAGAAAATACTCAGGAAAGATTGTGTAAACACCATCTATATACACTTCAGAATTTTTCACCTGACGTGGGAAAACTATAAGTATATAATCATAAAACACTGCAGCCTTAATGTATTGAAAAAATAAATAAACTTTAACTTTTTTATAAAACGTGTAACTGTAAGTCTAATGCTTAACAGGATCAAATGGTTTGTGCAGACTTATCTGTTTAGGGCCAGGCACATAGTTCCATTCCCTTTACATTGAAATTTTTATTTGTAAATAAAATCTCCAGGTATGGTAGAAGGCAACCAACTCAACTGCCTGGCAGGGATTTTGCAGATACCGACTTGTTTTTGTCCTAGGTTCCACATTTAGCATTGACTAAGAATTGAAGTCAGTCAAGGTTTTTACTTTTATAAATTTCATAATATTCAACTTTCAAATTACCAGTGGATTCTTTTAACACTTACTAGTTATTTCACTACTGTCAAAGTACCCATTATCCTTCATTAGGCCTATGTGACTGCATCACTGTGATTGTGTGAGAAGACATCCATAGCAAATGACTATTATCAAGCCCAGTTCACTGTAATTGAATCTAGTCAATCAGTTGGAGTTTGGTCTTCAATGAGATTTGAAAAACAGCACCATTTAGTAGGAAGTACTTTGACTTTAGAGCCAGACAGAAGTCTCTGCTCAGCCATTTACCACTAAAGCTCAGTTATTTCATCTGGAAAACAAAAATAATAATCCTGACATAAAGATATTTTGGAAATATTTGAAAGACTATATATAAACTCTCCAGGATGATATATACTCGATAAAGGAAAGTTGTTACTTTTAAAAAAAAATAATATTCCACTGCACAAGTGGAGGCAAATGCACTTTTATCTGTAATGGTTCTGGGCTGTTTCTGAGACAATTGGAGCAGACAGATGAATTAGGCACTTGCCACTTGTGGAGATATTCATAGAGCACCTGAGCCATTACTTTCAAAGGATCCATCACCATCTTATTGCTGTTGCTGATACAGGATGTAGTAGAGAGCCTGGTTAAATGTCAAACCACTTCATCTAGTTACTGTGGCATTTTTGAAGCCAGATTTCTCAGTCCTATTTTTCAAAAGCACAATGAGGTCCACCATGCCCTCATGGACATATTAAGAATACTGTAATGCTTAATTCCACATGGACATCTATGTTACTTCAAATTCTCTGTCTTATCCAAGAAGGCACCTTACAGTAGATAATATATTAAGGATAACATTTAATTTGTTAAAAAACACACGATGCTATCATAAAATAATTACTTTTGCCATATCACTGCTGATCATGACATATTAGATTGTGGCCACATATCCATGGAGAAACTAATAGCAGAGAAACTGAAACCCTGGAGGTGAATGGAAAAGCAATATTGTATAAAATATATCAGGATAAAAGAGACAAACTAAGAGCATTTAGGCATCAATGATCTGATTCAGAGATTATGTGCTTCATAATGCAAATTAATGGCTACAGAAACTGGCATCCAAGGACAGTACTCATGAAAATAATCTATGCCAAGAGGAAATATCAATATATATCATAAATTCATCATGGCTGTCATCTTGATGAACAGGAAAAATATCACACACACACACACTATTTAGAAGCTGCTAAAACCAGATAACCAGACTCAAATGTTTTTTCTTATTTCCTTTAGATGCTCTTCAGCTCATTGACTGACTTCAGCAGTACAAGAAATAATTAGCATCTTGATTATACAATCTTAATATTGGTTGGCAAAAATATTTTTAGCAATTATATGATTATCAAAGATATATGCTTTGTCATTAGAAAAAGAGAATTCAAAACAATTTTCTTTGCCTCTATCATCATTTTCTACATTACATTGTCATAGAAAATTGAAAACTTGAGATTTGAATACATTAAAGTTTTCAGCCTTAGCTATCTGTTTATGGATTTATATCATTGCTTGCTTTCAATTTTAACTTCATTGAAACTCTGAGGCTTCAGTTCTCATCTCATAACGATGACTGTTTAACATATCATTCATCACCACCCTCTACACACATAAATTCCCTAAATTAAAAAGATATCAGGTGCAGTATTGCCATGGATCCAAACTGGAAATCACTCCCAAATGGGATATGTTTTCTTTAATGCTTCTACAAGATTTCCATTATGCTAATGGTATTTCAGAGTGCAGGTTAAGAATATAGTCCTAAGAGTTCGTTTAAGAGAACTTTCTTTTTTAGAAGGCAGAACCTTTTTAATTATATGCATTTTCGGTACATAGAAAGCATCACGCATTATTATCATCAGTAATTGGACCATCATTTCCACAAAACAGTTAAATCCCATTGGCTTCTGGAAGTCTATGTTAAATAAAACTGTCATTTTTCTGATGATACTCTACTCTTGGCTCTACGTTGTTTCTAGGCACATTGCTCAGGTATTTGTAAAGGATTTCTGGTGTAGTTGAACACTTGAAACATTTGGGATGCATAGTACTTTTATAAAATTTGTTTGAACTTCATATCTTGCCCTTTCCTCTTGTCTCAATTCATGTCTTTTTAAAATCAGAAATGTAGTTATTTGATGAAATGAGCCATAAGCATATTTTAATACCTTTCAATAATTCCATAAGGGTAACATCTGGCTGTTCACATCAAAAAGCAAAATCTGGTATTCATAATAATTTATAAATAATATATATATATTTTACAGCAGATGAATTCCTTGTCTGTGAAGTTTTTATTCTGCCACTTACCATAAATATGTAAACTTGAAAGGTTAATCAAATTTTCTCTACCCATAAATAAGTAAATTCTTTTTTTAAGTATATTTTATTGATTATGTTGTTACAGTAGTTCCAATTTTTTCCCCCTTGCTCCTCTCTGCCCAGTATCTTCCTTCCCTCCAGCAATCCCAGCCCCCTTAGTTCGTGTCCATGGGTCATGCATATAAGTTCTTTGTCTTCACCCTTTCCTATATTATTCTTAGCTTCCTGCTGTCTATTTTGTACCAACCAATTATGCTTCCTAGTCCCTACACCATTTTGCCATTTCTCCCCTTTCCCCCTCTCAGCTGATAACCCTCCAAACGATCCCCATACCTATGATTCTGTTCCTGTTCTGGTTTGCTTAGTTGGATTTTGTTCTTACTTTTTAGATTCAGTTGTTGATAGTTGTGAGTTTGTTGTCATTTTAATGTTCATAGTTTTGATCTTCTTTTTCTCAAGTAAGTTCCTTTGGCATTTCATATAATAATGGTTTGGTGATGATGAACTCCTTTAGCTTCACCTTGTCTGGGAAGCACTTCATCTGCCCTTCCATTCCAAATGATAGCTTTGCTGAATAGAGTAATCTTGCTTGTAGGTTGCTTTTCATCACATTGAATACTGCTTACCAGTCCCTTCCTGCCTGCAAAGTGTCCTCTGAGAAATCAACTGATAGTCCTATAGGCAACCCCCTGTAAGCAACTCTCCACCTCTCTCTTGCTGCCCTCAGGACTCTGTCTTTATCGTTTACCTTTGGCATCTCAGTCGTGATGCATCCTGATGTGGTCCCCTCTGGGTCCAGCTCACCTAGGACCCTCCACGCTTCACAGACCTGTATGTCCATCTCCTTCACAAAATTTGGGAAGTTTTCCTCATTTTTTTCAATTCTGGCTTTCTCATTCTACACTTGCTGACTGTTTTTTTCTTCCTCATGTTCCAAACAATTGATTTGAACCCTGGTTTCCTTCCCTTCACCATTGGTTTTGTGTGGATTTTCCTTTGTTTCACTTAGCATAGCCTTCACTTCTTCTCTTATGCATTTTCCATACTCAAGCATATCTGTCAAGCCTGTGAGCATCTTTATTTTCAGTGTTTTGAATTCTGCATCTGCTAGGTTGTCTATCTCCTCATCTGTTAGGTTGGCTATCACCTTGTCGCTTAGTTCTCCCACTGGAACCTTGATCCATTTCCCCTTTTGGGCCATACTGTCTCCTCATTCTGACAGGCTCCTGTATTTGTTTGCCTCCGGGACCCAGGTACAGCTGTCGCTCCTGTTACATTGTAAGGGGCGGAGCCTTAGGGATTCATCAGTACAGGGCGACCCGTTTCATCACGTTGTAATGCTGTATGTGGGGGAGGGGTCTGAGAGGGAACAATGCCACTTGCCCTGCACTCACCCCTTTTCCAGGCATCTCTCCCACTTCCGCACCAGACTGGAACCCCTCTAGCTGCTGCTCTGGCCATCATTCCCAGGGTGGGCGGGTCTGCGGACATTCTAGGACAGTGGGGGCCCTCTAAGTAAGTGGACTCTGCTGAGACCTGCAGTTTCTGCCTCCACCCCAAGCCCCACTGGTTTGCACAGTCAGAAGCAATGAGGCTTGATTTTCCTTGGTGCTGGGACTGTGGGCTGCGATGTCCAGTGAGGAGCTGGGAGCACTTCCCAGGTGTCCCTCCTGACTTTTTAAAATGTGTGTCTGTGCTTTCTGCCAGCCTGCTGCTGCCGCTGCTGCTGCTGCCACCACACAGAGTCTTCTCTGCCCTGGCTCTGCCCCTCCTTCCTGTCTGGATGAGTATTTCTTCTTTATATCTTTGTTTGTTGAACTTCCATATAGTTTGATTTTCTGGAACTTCTGGTAGTTTCTAGTTTTAAGGTAGTTGTGGAAGGAGACAAAGCATGTCTGTCTATGCCTCCATCTTGGCCGGAAGTCAAATAAGTAAATTCTTACTACTTAATTCCATCATATAAGTTTCCAAATTAATTTCCACTTTGCTTTGCAATTCTGCAGAATTCCATCTCTATCACACTAAAGTGTATACTTTGTACTGAGTGGGGTCTCTTCATGACCAAATCTACTTCCTGAGATAAAGTATAAATATAATATACTAAAATAGTCCTAAATAATTGGTCTGTAGTCTAAAGCAATTATTTCATTTCCTCAACATAACTACCATATTTCTGGGAGTTTTAGCCTCCTGAAACAAGAAGTCTAACAAGTTTTGATTGAAGTTATTTGGATTGATGTTCTTTTACGTCTTCCCTCATGTTCTATTTGTGTTGAAGCCCTTTTATGGACATGCCATTATACAGGTATATTAATTAAAACTATGTGGGAAATTACCATATACTTGTACCCTATATCAGTAATTACGAAAGTCAAAAATATGACTCATCTTTCTGAGACTACTGAACACCTCCTACAGTTATTGATTCCACATGAGTTACATGAAACCCCAACCATGATGCTCTGTCCAGGCTTGCTCCCAGTATCATCCTATTCCTTCCCACTCAAGGAACCTGCCTTACTTCAGTTTGGCTGCTTTCACTCAGGTGGAAGGAAAAAAATGCTGTAAGCCAATTTATATGCGTCGCCTGAAACCTGTTTCCCAGGTATAGAATGTGATTAATAAATATTTGCTGAATGTACAAACTCCTTGTGAAGCTTTGTTTGTTTGTTTTTTAACCAGAATTAGTAACTCAGTAGACTAATGGCACACACACACACACACACACACACACACACACATACACACAATTTACTAATATTTGTTAGGGGTTCATTTTAGCTGGAGTCCCCAACCCCCTGGCTATGAACTGGCACCAGTCCGTGGCCTGTTAGGAAACAAACCGTACAGCAGGGGGAGCGGTGGGCCAGTGATCGAAGCTCTGAGCTCCACCTCCTGTCCCCGCCTCTCCCCTTCACCTCCATCCATAGAAAAATTGTCTTCCACAAAACTGGTCCCTAGTGCCAAAATGGATGGAGAATTCTGCGTTTTAAGGATGTTTCTGACACCATGTGTCCAGCTCAATTTCTCTGCCTATAAATGGGGATAATAGTATCATGCTCACAAGTGTTGTGGGCATTAAATAAGATACTACATTTAAAGCACTTAGACTAGTGCCTGACACACATTGAGCACTTTATACATGATAAAAATTATTCTGATGAGTATGATCAATAGCCCTTTGGGGAATGATGTGCCCAAGGAGTGCCCACATCTCACCTTACCAGAAATACAAACTTTGGAAAGGAGTGAATTAAACTGTAAAGCTGAACTTATTTGCCCTGCTTGAAAGCTCCATTTTCCATTTGGTCTTTGACAGACACAAGCACAGATGCCCAGGAGAAATTATACTGTCCCAAGCCAGAGAAGGGAAAAGTGGGATGATCATAGACACCAGTATAAGAATGACAACAATTTAACATGTTCCCACTTATGCTCTGACCACTCTAGCTATTTTTCAATACGTTTTGAGGCTTTCTTCTCCTCTTCTAGGACTCCAAGTCCTGCAGAACCTCAGGGATCAGTCTTGCATCCTCTCCTGCTCATCCACCAGGTAGCAGTAGTAATCATAGATTTAAATGTCATTGTAAGGCTTGTGATTCCCAAATTTATGTCTCTAACATTTACAACTGTTATCTGAGTTCTGAACAGACATATCCAGTTACCTATTTTACATCTACAGTTGACTCAGAAAAATTTCAAAGTTAATGTATCCAAATGGAGTTTTAAATTTTTTGTCTTACTCTTTACCATTACAGAAAATGAAGTTGTCATCCACCAAAATCATCAAGTCACAAACTTAGAGGCCATCATTGATGCTTCTGTAATCATTACCCCCACATCTAATCTCTCAGCAAATGCTGTCAATTCCATCAACAAAGATATCATGACCCACCTTCCTTCAGTCCCCACCACGTCACCTGAGTTCAATAACCATCACCTCTCATTACACTACAGTGGCCTCCTGAACTGTCTCCTCTTTAGCTCTCTCAAATCCATTCTCCAAAAAGCAGCAAAATTTATCTTTTACCAGCAAGTTTCAAAAGTTTTGTCTCATAACTCTATGGTTTATTGAGTGAAATTAGCAACCAGGGTATAAAATTATTCTATTGTTTTTGAAAACTAGGACCTATCCTTCTTCAATTGGCCTCATCTAGCAGTGGTACCAGCTGGGAGTCTGCAGTCAAAAACCTCAAGGTAGGCTATGGCAACAGTCAAATATCTCAAATTGTGGCCCTCTTTGAAATGTCCATAATGTAATGATATAAGGTCTAGACTATTTACTGAAAAAGGAAGAATTTAATCCCATCCAAATACTGCACTTTCACTGGCATCTTGTTCAACAAGCAGGAGCATTCTCATGTTGGATGATCATGTGCTTTAATTAATCCCAAATGGACAGCAATTCAAGTGCAAAAAGTCAAACTACTGTTAAAAAAATTATTCCCCATAGTAAACAACAGAGCATTTCTTTTATTGAAGGATAATATACATACATAAAAGTGTATGTATCATATCCATACAAGTAGCTGAACACCTCTGTGTAACAGTACCCAGCTCAAGAAGTAGAGCATAACCAGACTGCCAAGTCCTCCTAATGCTCCCATGTAGTCTCTACACTGCCCCACCCACACACACAGGAGAAGATATTTTCCTGATTTCTAACACCATAAATTAATTTTATCCATCTTTGCTCTCTATATAAATGGAATCAAACAATCGTCGTCGGCAGCCGTCCGTCTCGAGAGACGATGGTGTAGCTTCTTAAGAGTCTATCTGCACCACCGAGAATGGCTGTGCAGTCCGACTCGGGAGTGACATGGTATCTGTCTCCTCCCGTGTTGAATCGACATCTTGCGATGACGCTGAAGCTACAGAGCCTGGGCAGGGTAATATGGAGGGTCTGCTGTTGCCCATGCAGCAGACCCCCCCTCTCTTCGCAGCTGAAGGGTCCAAGGGAAAGACGGAGTCGATACAGCTTGGCTTCAGGTGCGCCGCAGGAGTTGCCGGTGTTGACTACAACGTCAAACCACCTTAGGGACTCCGGCTCCGGATTTTCTGTCGGGGTTTACTCCCTTAGCCTTTCCCCTGAAGAGGTATGCCGCAAGGCAGCGGAGGTTTTTTGGAGTCAGAGTTTTCCTTCTCTGATGTACCCTGACTGGAAGATCGAACCAGCGACACTTAGCTCGCAGGCCGACGCTCAATCCACTGAGCTAAACCAGCCAGGGTTTCTTTCACTCCATAGTTTGTGGGATTCACACATTTTGCTACATATAGTTGTCACTTATTCTTATTGCTGTATAATACTTTATTATGTAACTATATCGAAATTTTATTTGTGCATTGGTTTATAGCAGGGTATCAACAAACTATAGCCCACTGGCCAGCTGCCTATTTTTTAAAATAAAGCTTTATTGGAACACAGCCATGTTCATTCATCTACATATTGTCTATTGCTGTTTTCATGTCACATTGGCAGAGTTTAACAGTTGCAACAGGGACTGAATGGCCTCTACACCTAAAATATTTGCCATCTGTCTCTACAGAAAAAGTCTACCAGTTTCTGCCACATTTTTTCAGGATTCCCCATTTTAAACTATTACAAATACTGTCTCCATGAACATTCTAGTGCATGGCTTTGGGTGGGCATATACGGAATGGAATTACTATGTCAGAGAATATGCATTGGGCATCTTTAACAGATACTGCCAAAACGGTTTTCCAAGCTGGTTTTACCAATTTACTGACCCACTAGCAATATACAAGTTCCAGTGTCCTTGGCTATACTTGGCATCTTCCATCTTTTTAATTGAATCCATCCTGGTGGGTGTGCAGTTAAATTTCACTGAGGCTTTACTTTGCATTTCACTGGTGGGTAATGAAATTCAGCTTCTTCCCATGTGTACTGACCATTTGGAAATCCTCTTTTGTGCAATTTCTATTCAAGTTGTGACCACTTTCTGGCCTGACTGCCTTCTTTCACTTATTTGGAGGCATTCTTCTTACATCTTGGGCATGAGTCCTTTGTTGGACATATGCATTATTAAAGACATCTTCCACTCTATGTTTTGCCTTTTACTCTTTTAATGATGTCTTAGTGTTTTTCATGTTTAAGAAATATTTTCCTATTCCAAAGACATGAAGGTATTTTTATCTGAAAGCTTGTTTTTTTGTTTTCCACATCTATATCTTTAATCCACTTGGAATTAATTTTGTATGTGTTATTTGAGTTAGAGGTCCAGATATTTCTTTTACACATAAATATCCAATTGGCTCAACACAAAATTAAATCAGCTTGTCCATTCACACACACACACACACACACACACACACACACACACACACAGATCTACCAAGAATTTGATTTGGGATGAATTGAATTTATCAATAAATTTGTGGAGAGAAGACATCTTTACAATTATAGAGAACATTTTAGACTACTTTGGCCGAAACCAAGAAAATCTTTATTCAATCTTTATTCAGCTCTTCAAAAAAATCATCGGCAGCCGTCCGTCTCGAGACGGACGTATGGGGTATCTGTTAGTTAAGTGACACATTGACAGTTTCAGAGGCCTAAGAAAAATTAAAGAAAATTGATACTAGCCACTCTAGGACACCTAAGAGAAATTAGTAAGAAAGCCTAGAATTTTTTTCAGGGCAGCATTGAGGCACCAGTAGAAGTAAGAGACCATAAGATTAAGTGATAAAAACCTAAGTAATCGTGGTATCTTTGCTAATAAATTATGATGAAGATTGACAAATAGGTTTATCCTGGGTAGAAGTTTTGCCAGCAAAATACTACAGTAAACAATGAATTAAGGTTTTTGAGGATACTGACTAAAAAATGGTTAAAATTATAGACTATGAAATGTAACCTGGATAGGAAACAAAGACATGAGTAATAGGGTTGGAAACAGTGAGGAGTGTGAGGTCTTTTAGTCCAAGAATATGTACAGTGAGTGGGTACAGCTGAACGGAATGGCTGGAGTTGTCTAAAAGTAAGATGTTTGAATTTGATTTTCATGATGTGCAATTCCAGAAAATGGCACATTCCAAAGTATGGAAGTGGAGTAGAAATCAAGGCTAGTAAAGATGAGCAGGTCATGAATATGAGACGCCAGGGAATGGAAGGCTGAAGTGACCCAATGCGATGGAAAGACATAGGACAGAGAGGAAGATGGTGATCTGAGTGCAGAAACCATCAAGTGCAGAGAGGAAGTGACCTAAACATCCACAAATGATGGAGATAAGAAAGAAAAGCTCTTTCTATGCAGGAATGGAAAATCCCTGTAAGAGCAGTGGTTTCATAAGAGTGGTGAGGAATGATGATCAGCCAGAAGATAGGGTGATAGGGAGCACCTGGCACCCTTTTGACCCTGCTACCTGTTGGAAGAGCAGCCTTCAGTAGAGAGAGCTGAAGTGCTTCCTTCAGGAGTGAGCCAAGGCTTAGTTACAGGAAAAACAGAAAGCAAGAGCACAAAGGGAGGCATCTGAAGGTGGGGGCAATTATGTTAACCGAGGGGAAAAGTTTCAGGGAATGCAGTAGAAAGATTGTGGATGAAGCCCTGGCTGGTGTAGCTCAGTGGACTGAGTGCTGTCCTGGAAACCAAAGGGTTGCTGGTTCGATTCCCAGTCAAGGCACATGCCTGGGTTGTGGGCCAGGTTCCCAGTCAGGGGTGAATGAGAGGCAACCACACATCAATGTTTCTCTCACTCTCTTCCTCCCTCCCTTCCCCTCTCTTTAAATATAAATAAATAACATCTTTAAAATAAAAAAAAAGATTGTGGAGGGAGACAAATTGGGCAGAGGAGAGGCTGTAGCTGCATGACCAGTTACATGATCAGAACAACTGTGTCCCTGACTGAATAGAGGTAGGTGCTCATCAGTCTGCCTTAATATTCCAGTTAGAATTTGCTCTGAAGCTGCTTTGCTATTTACATAGTGATTCACAGCCTCAAATGGAATCCATTTACTTTGTTTTATTTGAACTTCTAAGTAAGAGATAAGCATAAAACTCAGAAAATTTTTGAAATATTGTAAATGCATGTTTCAATATTTTCACCTTAGAAAACATGTGATGTTTATAATACGCACATAAATAAAAGTCACGGTCAGCTTCTGAATCTCTTCACCTTCATGTACCTGTTTTATTCCTCAATGTTTAATTTAAGCCATTTATGCACTGTGCTTTCAGAAGTACATGTTAAAGAAAATACATTAATGGATGCATCTACTGAAAAGTTGGTTTGTCAGTAATAATCTTAATTGTTTCATTTGATAACATTTAGAAATGCTAAGTATCTAAAAAGTTATTCTGAGACTCTGTTATTTTGAATCATATATCTAAAATAACTATAGAAGTAGGCATGAGGACTTTTCAAAGCCCTTTATCTATTAAGGATTAGATTTTCCCTGAGAAAATTCAAAGAATCTAAAATTACCCTTCATAGAAGAATAAGTTCCACAGTGACTCAGAAAGCAAGTAATTACACAAATTAAATTTTGCCAACAAAGAGAAAGACCTGTAACAAACTTATATGTATCTCTGTGTTTACTTTTTACTTGTTATAAGACTAGCTCTTCCTTTCTTAATATACACATGGATAATAATAATGATTAGAAAGTTTTCTTTATTCCCCAAATTGGGGAGAGAAAATTCAGAGCTCACAATGAGAGCCTGTCAGGCTTATCACTATTCTCTTTATTAAGAATCAATCAATTAATATATTTTAACATGCAGCATTTGGTATAGTTTTGGGCTTTCTGTATTCTGAAACAGAATGAGTGCAGTTTTTATTTTCTTTTGGTTTTTTAACATTGGCTATAAAGTTAGGAAAAGCAACATAAGCATCTATTATGTGAGGCACAATTATCTTTGCCACATACTAGCTTTGTGCTTTTTTCCCCCCTCACTGAAAAAAAAAAAAATAACAAACTATACATGCTGGTGGGCACGCTCACCAAGCCAGTGTGGGGGCAGGGAAGCTGCTAGGAGAATGAGCTTTTGTTAGTTAGCCTTTTTTTGTGTGTTTTCTTACAAGCTGGTCTTAACTATTACTTCCTTTCTTTGTGCCTTATCTGTGGGCGAAATAATCCTCTGGAAAAAATGAAGGGTAGCTTGACCTCTCATTTATCTCTGTCCAGAGTTACTGTCACCAGACTGATGAAAAGTAGGGAAAGGGGTCCGTCAGCACAGCCTGTTCATTCTAAGTTCTCTGTCTGACTCGTTTTGTTTGGGGAGTATAGACTTTCTTTCTGTTAAGTGAACAAATTATTTTCTTTCTGTCCAGCTCAGGCTATAGAATGATTAGGGCCCTGAAGAGTAAATTAGACTCTGATGACTGGTAACAGAGAAGTTGGAAAGTCAACAGGGTTGTTAAAATAAGACTTTCTTTCTAAATGTCATTTGGTGTGCCCGAGCCAACTGTTCATGACAGAACTGGATTGATAAGTCTCAATTAGATTTACCCATATCAAGGGAGAGAGCTAGCGGAGATATGGGCAAACCAGTGGCAAGGGTACATGAAGACAGTCAAAGTTGGCCTTTTATTGAAATGCCTAAAGCATACTTTTGCCAGCAATTTGACTTTCTTTTTGAAATCCTTTTGTTTTTCTCCGATGGAATTTTGTGTTGATAATCTACATCATTTTCCAATATTCTCCTTCCCTTTTGACTGAAAATCATGAATATCTATGAGATCACACACATAAGGAAAATTAAACATGTAAAAATATTTATTATCTTAGAATAGGTTCATGGGAACCTACTTTATTAAGCCATATTTGATATTAATGGAGATTTGCTGAAATTGTTGAGGGAAGAATCTAGCATTTGATGTTCATCTTACCTTGATGGTTTAGAAACCATAAGGGATGAGGGGAGGAAGAAAATATTAGCAAAGGAAAAAATGACAATAAAGAACTCTAATAATTGAAATGAGAAAGATGTGAGTCCAAAAAAATTATATGATCCCTATTTGGGATATACATACATGTTTCCATACCCAATAGCAACACTGGCAGGATCATGGTAGATTTTTAATTTTACATATTTTTTATTTTTAGTTTTTTAGTTTACAACACAGTTAATATAACTGGCACCAATTACTGTGTAGATTATAGTTGAGGGGCAATACAACACACACTTTCCCATCTGCATAACAGGGCAAGAAATATTTTATAGAATTGTTGTGAAGACTGAATGAGGTAAATTGTGTTAACAGGAAAAATAATTATTCACCAATATTCCAGGAGGTCTGGGAAAAACAAATGGAAGTGGAAAGGGGCTTAGCCAAGAGAGAAAGTTCAAGTGCAAAAGAAGAGAAGGAAATGGCTAAAATCTCATAATAGTATGTGTGGGACATGAGCAGGTTAGATGGGAGAAGAGCCTGACATGGTCCCAGGTGATTCTGCTATACCTCCTGCCCCCACACTCCCTGAGCACCACAGAACTCTTCTGATCCCCCATGGCAGGGGCTAGTGAGTTCAGTGACTGCCCACAGTCACATCTTTCAGCACCTCCTCTAGTCTTTGACATTCACGCATTCATTACCCACACTGAGTCAAGCTCATAAAAGTCAGAGAGCACCACCCCAGCCCGTGCTCAGCTGCTCCTGTGCCTCTCATTCTCTCTTCATCTCTAGGTTTTTACCTTTGTGCCATCAACATCGGTCTCCAAGTCCACGTGGGTATGCCCTCCTCGCCTGTCTTCTTGAGCAAGGATGCTCCAATCCCAACTCATAGTGTGTCACTTCCTCAGGCCATCACTTACACCTCCTCCACCAAGCCAGAGCACAATTACAGCAAACTGGATTAAACAACACTCTAGCACTTGAAACAGATTAAAATTCTGATTTGTCTGTTGCAATGGAAATATGAAGCTTTTTCTCTACATTGCATCTCCATGTTTGGATAGAGTACTTACATACAGACAGGGTTGTTATTAAAAGTCTTACAGAAATACTTTGGTAATTACTATTTGGGGGAGCATGTGGTAGAAAAGTAAAATGAGATGTGAAAGATAAAAGCCATACAAATATGTTTGCTCTATAATTTACTTTTCCTGAATTATTAATAGCTAAAATGTTTCTTACATAAGTATTTTCACAAGCATATTTAAAAATAATAAAAAGAGAAAATTTTATTATAATATTCTTAATACGTGTTTGTTCATGCCCTAATTTTCTTGAAAGTGTATTTTTTTTAACTTTGGTTTTGGTATGCATGTATGACAGTGACATTATTGTCAAGTTCAAGAATGACACAAGTTCTAAGTTTAAAAATGTTTTAAAAGTATATTGACAATTTTCAAATGTGGAAGGACATTTTTAAACTAACTTGAAGAAAACAAATTTAGTTTATTTAAACTTTAAAATGAGGGGGGGGGTAACAAAAATCAGTAGCTGTTTGTCTTTTAAACATAGCTCTGAGTCTGTTTCCAAGAAACAATTTTCTCTTTAGTGATCTCTGTGAAAGAATAAAAAAATCCTGTCATAAAAATATTGTACTTTGTGAGTCCCTTGGGCAATTAGTTGAGTCATGGCCCTAAAAAAGAGAAGACCAGAATTCTCTTAAAAGTCCAGGGTTGGCTCACTAAATATTGATGGCTGGGCCTTTCTCATGTGTCATTTTCTTTAGAAAAAGAAAAACTCTTGAACCTATCTCATCTATTTTGAATTGATAGAAATGAGACCATTTCTGTATCTTCAAATCTGAAAAAATAAATGCCTCTTTAAAACCATCCTGATAGAATATCCATCCTGAAATATAAGGTTTTATTACAAATCTTTGGTTTTGTATATTTCCAAGATGCAGTTCTAGATATTTTGTGCAGTCATACCCCAAACAATCAATAAGGCCATTTTCCAGAGATGCATTTGTAAGAATCACAAGATGAATTTTCTGACCTTTATTATTTTAATGCTATATCTATCTTCTTACCATTAAACAAAATTAATTTTCAAGAAAACTGTATCATTAGTCGAATTAGATGTAAGACTGCACATTTTTGGTTGCACGTAAACGTAAATATTTCCATTCAGAAATTTCTTCCTAATTTTAATTCAGTGTCAATTTTATTTTTATAATTCAATGCTCATTTATCACAGGGCAATACACTTTCTATCTGTCTTCTCAAACCCTGTTTTAACACACATCTAAGAAAGACATATCTCTCAGCAATCCCTGAGTGCCTGTTGTGCATCTTGCACTGTGTTAAACATCAGTGTGACACAGGAGAATATTTGATATAGTCTCTGAACTCGAGGAAGTTCAAAGCTAATTGAGGGCAAAAAAGGCAGGATTACATTTTTTCCTTCCAAATTGAGTTTGGTGTAGTGTATTCTTGATTATCAGAATACTCATATAGTTTTGAGACTTTGAAGTGATAAATATTCATGATGTGTGAAAAAGAATGATTCATAACTTTATGATCTTAATTACAAGATACGCAGGGGACTTAGAACATGTCAAACTGTAAACTATTTGTGGTTATGGATGACTTTGTTCTTTGCTTCTTGTGTTTTTCAGTTTCCTATTATATGCACTTTTTAACTTTTAAAAATAAATATTATTTTAAAAACCTAGAAAAAAGCTAATTGGGGGAGGGGAGAGTAACACCCATTAAATTAATTAAAGAACATTCCAGTAAACTATATGTATCCTCTGATAAACTCTCTAGGTGTTCAGTGATGGGAAGGGTCTATATAACAGAGGGAACAGTTTATATAACTAAGAGCTCTTTTTTTTTCTCAAAGTGTGTTCTAGCATGGTCAAGTAAATTCAGACAATTTCTTTACTTTGACTATGTTAATATGCCTTATGAATTTTATAAAATGTAATATTGTAGTGATCAATCTAGTCAAAAACTGTTTATTGAATGCCCAGTATGGGATGTCCTTTATACAGAGCTTTTATGTAGAGTTGGCAGGTAAGCCCTTCCCAGTAAAATTCCTTCTGAGCAGAGGCTTGAGCAAAGTGAGAACACAAGGCCAGAGGTTATATGGGTGAAGTGCTTCCAGGGCAAAGAAAACAGTGAAAGGCCAAGGCAGGAGCACATGGGCTTGTCTGGGGAATGGCAAGGAGTTTCTGGGCTACGACAAAGGAGAGGAACCACTAATCTACCAAAAGGATTTCAATTTTCCACACGAATTTGACTACTGAACCCTCAGCTGTTTCCTTGAGAGAATCTTATTGAGCTAAGGCAAAGGAGAACAGTGTGTCCAATATGGCAAAGAATAACTAGAAGAGCAGAAGTTGGATGTCCTCTCAGCACTGAACCCGAGCTGGAGTTTCTTGCTGACCACGTTGAAAAAGGACATTCCGGGAAGCAAAGGCCCAAAGGAAGTAGGGAAAGAGCAGGAAGTGAGACAAGAATGCCAGCATGAAACCTGACACGAAGCAGTTATTCGGTCTAGTTTATTTGTTCAGACTAAATGTCCGGAACATGGCAAGTGTTACTTGTATATTTCAGGTTGAAAGTACATTTTGATAGAGTTTAAGGATGACTTGAATTGGCCAGAAACTTGTTCCATTTCTCCTTCTGACTTTGAATGAATATGTGTCCCTTTCATTGAGTAGGACAATTTTAAGTCATGATGTTTGTCTCTTGGGAAGGAAATGCAAGGCATTTCTCACAATGATTTATCTGGAATTATATAATGAACTCATTCAACAAGTCACTCATTTATGCATTTAATCATCTTGTCAGTGAGTCAGTCAGTTAAGATTTATTAAACATCTACTGTTGGGAAAACCCTTTGTCAAGGACTGCGTGTGTGAAAACACTTTGAGATGCAGTCATTGCCCTCAAAGACCATTTGATTTTCCATGAAGCATAATAAGACTGACATTTGTTTTGGGGAGACAAACTGATGTAGCACCCACCACAGAAACTAATACCAAGCTGGCCATCATTCTAGAATTCTCAAGGAAATTTGTCCAAATAAAAATCCAGGATTCTCAAGCAACTCATAATGCCTATTAAATTACTGTCCTGGGATGAACATAAGAGCCCAAAGACACTAAAGACTTGATGGTGAGCTGGAGTTTGCCTATTAAGGTCTTGTAATAACATTTGATTTCTTGAAAGAAAGAAAAGTGGAAACTGTGAGTGTTTGATGTTGACAAAAATTGGAAAATAAACATGTTTATGTGCTTGGCAGCATGTGCTGTGCAATCTGCTGTGAGGTTGAGCTCGTTCAAGGAGGCTTGTTTTTAGGACTACACATTGCTGAAAGCAAAGCCATTGATGAGGCCACATTAAATTCATACCTTCCACATTCTTCACAATTTAAAATAAGGAAACATACGAAACATGCTCAACTCACTGTTTGAGTGGGCAGTTCATCCTTCCTTTTTAACTTTCAAACTCCACTTCCAAACAATATCTCTTACTTACATTGCACCTTCAGAACATTGTCTCTTCATGAACAACCTCCTTTAATTTATCTTAATATACCACTGTGGGGAGAAGGTGGAAAAGAGTATATGGATCTTCTCCAGTGGAAGGACTGAAGGCTCCCCTTCCTGTTATCACAATGTGAGGACATTGGAGTCCAGTCAGGCTCCCTCACCCCGGATGCCCAGGCATAGGCTGCATAGAGATAACAATTAGATTTGCATGTACAATGCACTCGCAGCTATATAAGCATTGATGTCATATTTTTGCTAGTAGATGGCTTTGTCTATGCCTAATATAAAAGGGGCAGGAACCCCCATGGGAGTGTTCATGTTCAGACCATGGGCAGGGAGTGAACAGAGGAGCGGCTCCAAACGCTGAGTGAGTGAACAGCGGCGATACATGCATGAATACTGTAATGTCTGCAATAAAGGAACTGTCAGAGACCCCAATCTTGCCTCGCATATTCTTCTGATTGCTGGACAAAAGGGAAAAAGCAACAGGTTCCACAACACACAATAATCATCTACATTAAGTGCACCAAGAGAGGACAACCTAATGGTACCAAACTGACTCAACATTTTCTCTGCCCTCCTGACGTGTCAGAGTCCTGTATTCTTCCAGAGCTGACACATATAGGACACGGCAGGGTTAATTATTTAGAATTTAGTAATATAATAATTTCTCTATAAAACTACATCCTTCTACAATGTCACTATTTACTGCCTAATGGTTTCAAAGTTTTATTTATCAATTTATATGTCTCCTCAACTCTACTGTGATCATTTCAAGGTGATTTAGCTACAAACATGAACATGGACATGGACAGAGAGAACTGCATTTTTCCAGATCTAGGACAATGCTTTAAACACATCAGGTACTTGTTTCCTATCTAGGGACTGGTTGCTGATTGCACAGAAGCAGCATGCTACTTAGGTTGTGCCTGTGACATTGGCACAGAACCTAAGCTCTTTTCCCAGTTCTGCATTTAATTAAATATTGGCTCTTAGAGAAGTGACTTCACAGCTCTTGTCTTGGTTTTCTTATATATAAAATAAAATAAATCTACATTAATATCTCTTTCACAATAGTTGAAAGTCTATAATTTCATAATAATTCTATAAATCCACCATAGATCAAAGTGAGGACTATTATCACATTGATTTGGCTTTACACTGGCAAACAAAGTACTTAGCACACTACTTTTTCTATTAAACTGTTTGGGTGCTTTTCTTCTTTTACTTTTTATTTTGAAATAATTTTAGACTTACAAGAGTTATAAAACTAATGCAGAAAGTTTCCATATATGGCTCATTCAGCTTCCCCTAATATAAACACCATGTATGAACACAGTAAAATAATCAAAATCAAGTCATTAATGTTGATTAATTAACTAAATTATAGAATTTTTTAGCTTTCACCAGTTTTTCCACTAGTGTCCTTTTTCTGTTTCAGGATCCAATCTAGGATTCCTAGATTGGTGGTAATTTTTCCTTGCTCTTCTTCCTAATTAGGTATTTCGGCTGTTTGAAATGGATACTTGTTGATTGTGTTAGTTTTGAAAGGATTCCATTGCTGCACGTGGATAAAGTCCTCATCTGGTTCTTTTCCAATGAACAATGCTATTATTTTTACCTTTTAGCTCTTTGTCTTATCATAAAGAGTTCATCTTGAATCTCATCCAACTTTCTCATGATTTCAGAAAGTGAACCTGAATCTGCAAAGTGAAATTTTTCATTTTTTTTCTTTCCCCCTTAAAATCATCCCTACCTGAGAACCCATCAACGTGGTAACTGAAGGAGATCTTTGTAGAGAACAGCTTTAAGGATTCTGAGCTAGTGCCAGGAAAGGTTTTTAGTAGGTTTACTAAATGTAATGAACTAAAGTGGCTCCTGAAAAAGCAATCCTTATCTGCAGGAAACATGGATCTATGGCATTATATGATTTTCATTCTTCTATTATCAGTAGAAATGTGTTAAGATCTTTGGCTCATTATTCAACACAGACTCACTTCACAGTGGATTTTTTTTCACCTTGAAGTTTAGCAAGATTATCAGCTCAGAAGTTTAAGTGCATAAAAGTTAGGTCTGGGGACACATCCTGGCACAATACCAAGGGCTGCCAAACTGAACACCTGAAGCTTAGCAATTGGCTCCTATTCAAACCATTGGCCACTCTCAGGACCACAATAACTGGGAGGCACACGTCTGGTCTCCTATGTGCCAGGTTTTCATGGCTAACTGCTGAGCAGAATTCTCAAGTGAGACATTCAGCCTGGATAGTAATTGGGAACTGCTGAAAGCCTCCTTCTTCTTTCAGGGGAAATTTTGGAAGACAAGTCTTTCCCTCCTACTGTTTAAGCACTGCAGATTGTCAAATTATTCATGGCAGATGGATTATAGTTTGTCCTTTTAGTGAGAGGAAAAGCTGTTTCTATACCCTGGCAAAAGCATCCACTTAACATCAAAAAATGATTCTACTGCTCCTCAGCTGTATTTGAGAAAATGTTTTTTGGTCTGTTTTAACAAGTGGCTATAAAAGCTTTTCATTATATTATGCCATAATGAAATAACTGGCTTTCATTAATATATTGTTCTAGAAACACTATAGGCATCCTATAATTACATGTGAGACTTGGCTTGTCTTATTAGCTCAAGTGTGTTTTCTTTGCAGTGTGTAGGAAAATTACAAGATACATAAAATGTGCATTGTGAGCCATCTTAGCATTATTGGGAAAATGCTTTATTTATTTAAAAGCAAAATGCAAATATAGATTTTTTCTTTTCTGTTTGAGCCATTCAGGAATGTCAGTGTCTCTTCTTTTAGTTTCTCATGCCTTGTTTTTTCTTCAATTTTTATGTCCTTGTGTCCTTCTTCCTCTTTCTCATTGCTTTTTGTATTTCCTATTTCTTTCCTCTTTCTATAGATGCCATTTATTTCCTGCCCAGAAGCTGTTCTTAAGGTCTTTTTACCTTGCTCTAGTTTGGATAGATAAATTTTTCAAAATGATTGTCATTAAACTCTGTTCAATGAATAAATGAAAAGAATAGTATAAATAGAAAAACCATGGTTTGTAATTCTGAATGAAGCATGTAAATGTTCTCATTTCCTGTTTAATTTCTTCTTTATAATCTATTCTGTTCCAGAGAAAGATTATTTCCAGGGTAAGAAGGAAAATCTTAAAAATCAACCTATACTTCCCTTTGTGTTCTACTGTCTAATCTCGTACCATCCTTTGAGAACTCTATTATATTTCTGCTGTTTTCCTCAAATGCAAAACATTCAAAACCAAAAGGATAGATCTCCCCCATACCCCAATCTGTTCATCTTCTCCTCAGATATCAATAATGTTATCATACCTTAGTACTCCGAGCTCCAAACTTCTGCATAAACCTTCTTTATTTCTCTGTCACCTTTGTGTATGGGATTGACAGCTACTGAGTCATGCCAGTCTTCTGTTGAATTATCTCTGGAGCCCATCCCTTCTTTTCCTTCACTTCTGTCATTGCCAAATTCATGCTTACTTCCAAATACCTAGACCCTTGCAAGTCACAAGAGCTTAAGTGTCCTACCAGCTTCTGACATCTTCCTTATGCCTGTGCCCCTACACCTGAACTGTCCTCTTAAATTATTGCATTCATCATGACATCTGCTTGCTCAAAATCTTTCATTACTCTCCAAACGTAGTTCAACCTCATTTACAGGCACAACTGTTACAGAATATAGGAAATCTGCCAGTTAAACAAGACGCCCATTCCTCTGACCTAGCCCAGCTCCCAATGTTCCTCTCCAACTCAGCCTGCTTCCCACTGCAACTTCTATGCTTCCCAATGTTCCTGTGTCCCATCTCAGCATCTACCAGATATTACTGAGACATAAGTTGTCATTTCTTTAGAGTTATTTAAACTGGTTGTCTCCCAAAGTTGAAGAGAGACTGGTTTCTTTCAAAGTTGAACTTAGTGCCTTCTTGGAAAAATAAGTAATAAATCAGATTAGCAATAAGAATATGTAGAATTATTTTAGAGCCTTCTTGCTATTTCTCTTCAGATCTCAGCCCATTAAGTTGAAGATACTGTAGATTTTGTACTCTTGTGTAAGTGGGCACCACCAGGAGACATTAGAGCTCCCATACTTTTGAGTGTTACATCTCAGCGAAATTCCAGATGAGAATCTTCACTTTTAATGCTACCCCTTTCCTCCTGGCTCTTTTGCATTAAAAAAAAAAAGTCACTTTGGGTCATTTACTAACAATACACTGATTTCTAATGACCTTTGTAACCATGCCTACCAATAATCCAAAGCAATCCTAACAACACACTTTCTAGGTATTATTAGTTTCCTCATTGCCCCCACTGGTACAATGCTCGTTACCACCTTGAAGTGTTTGCTTCCTACTAGGAATGTCCTCAATGCCTCCTTTCTGCCTAGCTAATGCTTATTTATATTTTAAGCCTCAGTTCCCATCCCAATCTTTTCTGTAAAATCTCTCACCCATGCTAACACATGATGGTCTACTTCTAAGTCTTACTGTTCTGTTTATATCACTTATTTGCTGCCTAAATCACTATACTATATTTTAATAATGTATGGTGGCAGGTTTCTTATAGCTATATCTTATTGTACAAATATATTGTAAAATCCAAAAGGGCTGATCATCTAAGCCAGTGTTTTCAACCTCCTGGTTTTAGTCACAGGCATTATTGGAGGAGAATGGGATTGGAAAATTTCAGATTTTTGTGGAGTCCAAGAATGTATTAAAAAAGTCAAAAAATTTTGAAGTCTAAATTGATTACATATGGTTTACAAATATGCATATTGATATTTTATATACATATGGATGATGTGATAATTATACATATATAGATGGCATGACTAATTTTTAAAAACAATTTACTTGAAGTATTATTGATTTTACTCTAGTTATCAGTAATTTTTCAATCAATATATACTAATTATAAAGCTGCCATTGTCAAACTTTTTTTACGTTAAATTTTTACTATCATACTGAATAAATTTATGACCATAAGTCAAACATACACACATATTCTCAGAGAATTGTTGCCAATTCACTCTTTAAACAGTGGAAACTTAAGCCACATTTGCAAAATATCCTAACCAGTTTATTCAGTTTGCCAAAGGCCTATGAACACTAAAGAAATAGCACGGTAACATTTTGAGGATTATAAATTTAGCAAATGGAGAATCAACCATATTAAAAATGCAAAACAGGAAGGTGTTTAAATTGAGAACTGCCCCTTAATCTGCATGTATGTTAATTTTGAGACCCTTCTTCTGCTCTTTTTCTTGTGTTGGGTGTGCCCAGCTTCCTCTAAGGATGATTTTGTACATGTCGTAAAGCAGAAATATTAGCCATTAGAGATCAGTGTTTCTCCATTATGAATTAAAATGTGTTAGGACTATGGCTGCATTAACTATCATTGAATTAACAAAACATTTGTGTTGCTGACCTTAATTAGCTCATTAATTATATTTTAATTATCCATTGTTTGTATCTTAAAACTGTCAGCAACTGCATTTTCAGTCATTGACATTAATTACATATTCTGTAATGACTGGAATCACAGTCTGGAGCACTCGGTACAAATTAGCCAGTGTAACAAGCCAGAACTTTACAGCCAATCCACCCTCATGAGGATGACTGTAGTGACTACTACTTACATGCTTGTGGTAATTACTCTGGTGAGTAATTTAGAAAGTGAATTTCAGCTAAATGTTGCATGATTCTTTTTCATCTAGTCTTTAAAATTATACGGATCCCACGTTGAAAGAATTCTATCACAAATTTTGACTGTAGGCATCACTGTAAAACAGAAAAAAATATTTTAAAAAATATTATATCTCCCACTTTAAGTAGAATCTTTGCCAACCAAAAAATAACTGAAGACTACACTGCCAAACGTCCAGAGGCTAAACTTGTCCTCGCCACCTTGTGTGTGATTTGAGAAGGTCTAGGAACCCTCCTTCCAAAAATACCTGAATGTAACTGTCTGTTTCAATTACCTGGACCTTACTGCTAAGCCAACACATAAGAAAAGCCTGACAAAGAATTTTTTGATCTGCTTATTTATATATCACAAGACTTGCAAAGGCAATAAAATTAAATTACCTTTGGAAGAACTTTCAACGAATTCTTTTTACTGAAAAGGATAAAATTCTCATAATATTTGCACTGAGCTAGAAAATGTAGGACAAGAGGATTTTAGATACAATGTTTTCAATTTCTGGGATTGAGTTTGATTTCTTAGAGCTTTGAAAGCATTGAAATCCTTAAGAGGCCCCCATTAGTATTTATCAATGAACACCTTAATGAAAAATAGCCCATAGCAAGTGATAATTGATAAGAACTTCACACAATGTCAGCACAGAGAAGTGCCAAAACTACTTCATCTATTTTACTCTTTTCTCTGGAGCTAAGAAGATAAAGAAATCGGGAAAGAAGTAATGCCTAATTCTTAAATGTTGCTCTATAAAGCATATACAAATAAATAAACATATGCATGCATATATATGCTTTTTATTAATTGCATAATAGCCTGCTGTCTTTTTATGGCCTTCACCTGCCTTTCATTGTCTGTCTACACAAAGGTAAGATTGCTGTACAGTAACAGTTCAGATCCTTTACATTTCTCAATAATTTTAAGTTCCATGTTCTTCTAATGGCATGATTCTAAATCTGGAAATGTCTGGGCTGAGTCAAGAAATGTATTCATTAATGAAAGAGTAGAAGAGTAATTCTTAACAATCAGGGCACATGATATGATAAAAATGCAAATGGATGAAATGCAAGTCGTTGATAATGAATTACCAGGAAATGGATTGAAGGGAAAATATTATCTTCAAAAAGGTATGTACTATTTTGGGGACATAGAAATGTCCTTAACCCCAATTATTTTATTAAAATAGGTGCTTTCTATTTTCCTTTGATTGAGAATTCTAAAGACTGACAGTATATTGCAATATCAATAGTTCCTTCTTTGCTCAAATTTTGTTCTGATTCTTATAAACTACTAACCTCTAAGCTTCTGTAGTCCCTAATGTTCAGTAGTTTGTAGCTCTAGTGATGAGAGTTAGATGGCAGTATGCCAGGACTGCAAGGCACGAGGCACCACTCACTGGGGAGTATTACACATGCCTCAGGGCCCTTAACTGAAAGGGCATTATAGAATTTTGAGCTGAAATCATCAAACCTGCTCATGTACAGCCCTTTATCTTGTCAGATGAAGCACCTGAGCCCTCCCAGGCTGGACCATTTCCCAGTATTCCAATGGCGATCAGTGTTGGAGCTTGGGCTTGCTTCCTAGGGAAATGTTCATGCATTCCAGCTGCCCCCTTTCATTGTGAAATACTGTCACTTTTTCAAGTTTTACAAATTGCTTTTGCTTTTCTTGTTGTTGCAGTTGTCTTGTTTTACCCTCCAGGCTTCCTATCTTAGCATATCCATAATTGATTCATCCTCTAATGAACTTGGTATGAGTGAAGATTAAGTTATCAATGAAACAGAGCTTTAATTTTTGGATCTAGTCTCCCTCTAAATACCTATTTTTGTTATAATAAAAATTGTACATAAGACTTCTTAAGCAAATACAGAATTATGAGTGATTTTATTTCATGATATTAATCTATAAATACAGATTATTTGTGACTTGACAATTGTCTGCCTAAAGCAAGAAATTTAGGAGGAAAAAATAGATCTCAGAAAGCATCCTGTGTAACTATCTTAAAGTTTTCTCATGAAGAAAGTGAATTTATTATAACATTGTATGTTCAAATGCTATAAGGAGAAAATTATATCTGCAGTCTTATCTTTTCCAGCAGCCCAAGAAAAGCAGTTAAATAGACACACTCAATAATCGATTTTTGCTGAGAAATCTAGCAGATTTGGGTTTCTCATTTTATGCTACCCAATCTGCTCTATCATTCAGCTTGCATATTCAGCTCTCTTCCTCTTCCTCTCTCTTTGTCAAGTTGGCACACACAGAGTAAGTAGTCAGTGCTTGTTAAACTCTAGGACTATTTATTTTGTTTAATATATTTTATTGATTATGTTACAGTTGTCCTAATTCTTTTTCTCTTTGCCCACCTCTGCCTGGTACCCACCTTCCCTCCAGCAATCCCACCCCACTTAGTTCATGTCCAAGGGTCGTGCATGTAAGTTCTTTGGCTTCATCCTTTCTATAGTATTCTTAACATCCCCCTCTCTCTTTTGTTCCTACCAATTATGCTTATTGATCCCTGCACTATTTCCCAATTTCTCCCCTTTTCCCCTCCAGCTGACAACCTTCCAAATGACCCCCAACCCTTGATTCTGTTTTTTGTTCTGGCTGTTTGCTTAGTTTGTTTTTATTTTTTAGAGCCAGTTGTTGATAGTTGTGAGTCTGTTGTCATTTTAATGTTCATAGTTTTGATCTTCTTTTTCTCAAATAAGTCCCATTAACATTTCATATAATAATGGCTTGGTGATGATGAGCTCCTTTAGTTTTACCTTGTCTGGAAAGCACTTTATTTGCCCTTCCATTCTGAATGATAGCTTTTCTGGATACAGTAATCTTGGTTGTAGGTCCCTGCTTTTTATCACTTTGAATACTTCTTGCCAGTCCCTTCTTGCCAGCAAAGTTTCTTCTGAGAAATCAGCTGATAGTATTATAGGAACCCCTTTGTAGGTAACTCACTTCTTTTTTCTTCTTGCTTTTAAGATTCACTTTTTATCTTTAACATTTGGCATTTTAATTTGTGTCTTGGTGTGGTCCTCTTTGGGTCCAAACTGTCGGGACTCTGTGCCTCCTGGACTTGTATGTCTATTTTCTTCACCAAATCAGGGAAGTTTTCTTTCATTATCTTTTCAAATAAGTTTTCAACTTCTTGTCCTCCATCTTCTACTGCTGGCACCCCCATGATTTGGATGTTGGTATGTTTAAAGTTGTCCCAGAAGTTCCTAAGCCTCTCATTTTTTTTTATTCTTGTTTCTTCTTTCTGTTCTGGGTGAATGTTTGTTTTTTCCTTCTATTCCAAATTGTTGACTTAAATCTTTGCTTCCTTCCCATCACTGTTGATTCCCTGTACACTTTTCTTTTTTCCCTTAGTATAGCTTTCACTTCTCCCATTTTGTGGCCGTAATCATTTCTCTGAGCATCCTGATCACCAGTGTTCTAAACTCTGCATTCAATAGGCTGGCCATCTCCATTTCATTCAGTTCTCTTTCTGGAGTTCAGTTCTGTTCTTTTACTTGGGTCATATTTTTTTTACCTCCTCAATTTAGCAGCCCCCCTGCATTTGTTTCTGTGTATATGGTAAAGCTGCTCTGACTCCATGTTATGGTAGTATGATCTAATATAGTAGGTGTCTTTTAGGGTCAAGTGGCACAGCCTCCCCTATCACCCAAGCTGGGTACTTGAGGTGTACCCTTCATGTGGACTGAATACACCCTCCTCTTATAGTCAAATCTTGGTTGCTGTTGGCAGATCAATGGGAGGGACTGGCTGTGCACACTGACCACCAACCTCCACCCTCTGTGGAGGATCAGCTGTGCAGGGACCGGTTGGTGGTGCCTAATGTGGTCTGTAGCTGTCCCCTGGGTATGCTGGCCCTAGCATTTCCCAGGTGGTGCAGGCCAAGGTCAGCCCCCACCTGTGTTTTGCCTGGAGCACCCTTCCTGAGCTATAACTCAATCTGAGATGGTTGCTACTTTTGCTAGGCTTGGAGATTCCCAGGCAAAACTCAGCTGTTGAATCTAAGCTGTCTGCTGGTAGTGCAGGGCCTGAAGCTCACTGAGGCCAGCTGTTGGTTGTTTGATAAGATTTAGGAAGTTGTGACGCCTGAGCCAAGACCAGCCATTCATATGGAAAAGCAGCTTAGGTGGGCCCATAAATTGGGTGGGGAAGAGTCTTTGGGGATCTCCAAGGAAGATCAAACAATGCTGGCCAGGTTGATGGAGTCTCAGATATGGCACCAGCTTGCCAGCTCTGTGGGGGGAGAGTTTTGAAAAAGGACAGTGTCCTCTGCTCAGTTTGATGCCAGACGCTTTGATTTCTCCCTGTATGCCACTGGTGCCTTTCAAGCTGCTACCCCTGTACTAGAGCTCAGAGGGAGTGAGTCTGAGTAGGTGAGTCTGTTCGTGGGTTCTTTAAGAGGAACTGCTTGGGGTTCCAGCAATTTCTTCTACTGACTCAATCCCCACTGGTTTTTGCAGCCAGAAGTTGTCAGGACTTATCCTGGGACTGGAACACTGGGGAGGGGAGCCTGATATGGGGCTGGGACTCTGCTCCTGAGATAGCCCTCCTGAATTTTTATCCACCACATGTGGGTGAGAGACCAGCCTATTATATTTCATGCCTACAGCCCTTTCACCCATCTTGATGGATGTAGCTTATTTAATTCCATAGTTGTCAGACTTCCATTCAACTTGATTTCTGATGGTTCTGCTTGATAGTTGTTCTATATTTTATTTGTAATTTTGATGTGATTGTGCAAAGAGGCAAGCCACATCTGCCTATGCTGCCATCTTGACCAGATCCTCTAGGACTATTTAATTGCACACAATTCAGTCAGTCAACATTGGCTCATAACCCTCCTTTTATTGGACAGTAGTTAATTAAATATAACTAGATTTGCCAGAAATTTAGCTCTCTGTTGGCAATATACTACCCCCGAATAGCACAGTGTGCCAGCTGGATTATATAATACTTTCACACACAATCATTGAAGTGTTTTGTGCTCTAGGATACTCCTCCAAAATTATTTGAAGTCTATTAGAAAGATACTTGCACCTGATAAATTTAAGTTATTCAGGTTGGCCAGATATGAGCTTGTAATGAAGGCCATTTATAACAGCGGGTAAACAAATCCCAGAATCCTGATAAAATATGTCTCAGTTATCATCATCTGCCTCTATCAACTCCATCCTGGCATCTTCTGGAATTTAGAAGCATCACGTTGCTTTCTTTATAGGAGAGTGTGATAAACAATATAAGCAGCAACTGCAAGTATAATTAGTTTTTTAAACAGATCATTTTTACATTCACTTATATACCAAAGTATTATACTTTGAGTATTATACTCAAGAATCTGATGTTTGAAAGAGAAATAAAGCATTATAGCACCTTTTCAAAAACTGTTAAGCATTAATTATCTCCAACCAGCAAAAGTTCAATATAAATTTACTTAGAAGGATTTAGTATGATACCTTTTTATAGCACACACAAATTTCATTTATATTCTAGCTTCACATATGGAAATACCAATCCTGGCTCTGCTCTGTAATCTTGGATTAGAATTAGACACTTCATTCTCCTAAATCTTTCCATGTAAGAAATGATTTTTTAAATTGGTTGGAAACTCTTGGTGTATTAGATGAATTCTGAAACAGAGTGACAATTTGGTCAGAGTGTTGTTGCTGAGCTGATGAATGGAAATCGCTTATTCATCACCTGTTGGAAAATGTTAGTGTACATGTTCAATCATGTGCCTAATTTAGTGTGTAATTGAAAATGTAGCGCTTGCAAGGCGGGCAAATTTTTTTGAAGGTTTAGCTATTTATATTGAGCGTATTAATTACACTGAAATAGAGGAGAACACAAGGCTATCAGAAGAACAGAGACTACTTTCAAAGTAACTGCTCAACAGGACACACACTGGTTACTTAGAGAGATAAAAGCATTATGTTGTTTGAGTAAGTGTGAAATACTTCAAGGCTGCCATATTATCACCATCACAAATTGTCAGCAGATGTGTTCTCTACTCATCGTGCAAATAGGCACTCATTCTTACCATTGGGGGAAAAAAACCTATACCAGTGGCTTTTAAAGTCCTTGTGCCTTTTTTCTGTGCTGTGTTAACATTAAATTTTTTCTGCTGAGTTTATTGATAAACATAATTTGAAATACTATAATGCACAACAGCACATGGCAGTGTTTCCAGTTCTTGAATGCTCTTGAGTTTTTCACTGGTCTAAACATTCAACAGAATGGTTCTAGGAACTTTTGGGGTGGAACTTTTGAGTGAAACTTTTAGTTGATGTGGTCTGTTTGCCCAGCATCACCAAGAAGAAGATGAGGGCCCCTCTTGCATCTGCTTGAATACTTTTGTCCATGTCAAGGAAACACTGGTATTTCAGTGATAAAAAGCTAATTAAGAAAAATTGAAGAAAGTACCCAAGTGTGAATTTTCCAAGAGTCAGTGTTATCATTGACTTTATTTATAGTCCTTAATATATTTGATAAATTTAGGAAATGCCTTTAGTCAGATGAAACAGTGAAAGTATGAATCAGACATAACAAGGATAGGCATCATTTTAAAACATCTATTAAATATAGATGCATGAGCTTTGGCTACTGGTTTCTTTTGCAAAACGATTATTTTAAATACTTCTGATATACTTGCCTCGAGGAAGTTCCATGTGCCAACAATCCAGCTAAAATTCTTTCCTAGAAGTAAGTCTCACGCTTCATTTGTTTATTGCTTCTGTGGACCTATATACTTTCTTTTCTTTCAACTTAAAGCCTGACACTTTGAGGTTCTCTGAATTCTCAACTTGGATGGGAAAGCCACACCTTTAGACTCATCTTTGTCACAGGGGTGGATCTTGATGATGCTTTGTTGAAATCTTTCTCCAGATCTATAAGCAACTGGTTTTTCTAAACTTTCTAAACTCTCTAGTTTGTCTTATTTTTACATGCAAACTAGACAGTTATTATATGATCTGGATTCTCTTTTCAGAAAGAGCACCTTAAGAACACAGTAAAAGCCAACACACCACCACTATTCTGACATTTTATAACCCTTTGTCTTAGAACTATAGACTCAGTAGTCATGTGATATGCTTTCCATGTTATCCCAGGTGACAGTCTTGCCAAAGTTTTGTTACTACCTAATATGGGTCTCAGGCTTTCCAGTTTGGCTTCTGTTTTCTTGCACTTGATATCTGACAACTAAAACAAAGACATATTTCTGTTTTGGTTTGTTTTGTTTTGGTTTGGTTTATATGACAGCATCTCACTTCTGGTACCACTTTTGGTGATAGTTAAAATAATGCTAGCTGCATTAATAAATAAATCTCCATATCCCTGTGGAGTAACACAATAGAAGTTTATTTTTTAGTCTCATCGAGTTTAAATGGGTCTTTCATCTTGTGCCTAGGGCATTCTCCAAAAACCTCAGTGTCTTCTGCATTCATCTGGCTGATTGTAAAAAATAATAATAATAAAAAGGAAATAACTCATAGGTTTTTGTTGTTGTTGTTGTTGTTGTTGTTTATTTGTTTGATCTGCCAGGACTTGAAATGGCATTCATCATGACCTTTACATGCCTTGGTTAGATCCAAGTCACATGCCGCCCCCCCCCCTTGATGAATACTAAAAATAGTAACCTAGTTTTGTGCACACAAAGAAAAGAAAATGAATTTGGAGAACCATGGCTACACGATCAGGAACAATTTTGGATTATACTTCAGAAGTAGTACAATAGAGACACCATTACTGCTGTTGGGCAGAGAGATGCAGCCAGAAGCTAAACAGCTGCCACTGTACCTCTGAAAACTGGATGCAGCTGCTGTCACCTTTAACTGACTTGATTCTTCATAATCTCTACCTCTTTCTATCAACATATAAATGTCAAGAGAAATAAATCTTCTTGGTGGGCCTTGGTAAGACTAGATAAAGCAAGTCAGCCTCAATGGAAGGTGTCAGGCTCTTCTTGAAAAAGGAAAGGAACGCCCTAAACATGGGGAAGGGTTTTGGACAATGAGTAGTCCTCCCCTTGCCAGAAATAGGACAGATGTTCACCATGCCTACCAGGAAAACATAAGGTTCCTGGAATGGTCAAAATCATTGCATGAGTCACAGAATTATTCCTAACGTTTGGCTGCAGACAAAAGTCTAGCAATATTTTGATCCATCTGACATTGTGAAAGTGCAATCTCTTTTATAAATTATTGAAAATCAAAGGTGAGACCTGCCATCAGTGATATAAATATAAATCAAAAATGAGAGGTACCTGACTGAATGTAATTGACTCCCAATTTTTACATGGTTGCTCTATGGATTTTGAGAATGAAACAATTTTATCTTCAAAGAGATTTGGTTATCACATTGGTAGTGAAATTCTGAAGCACTGCCTGAGGCCCATGCAGGTGGGATCAACATTATTCATGCATCGAAGCCAGCATGTCTTGCTTAATAAGATCCACCTGCCCCATTTCCATGTAATGCTGTGTTGTTGAAGATGGAGCTTTATGAACCTGGTTGTGTCCAGTGACTTTTTGTCTTAACTTTTAAGGGAAATGGTGACTAAAAATAGTAAAATTCACATAAAGACCTCAAGATAAAGAAGGCTGAAAAAAAGTCATCACTTATGAAATAAAATGAAAATCATCAACCCCACTGAAAGACATATACACATCCTTGATATAGACTGGATGCCTTGCTCAAATAAAAACACAATCGGATAAATACATTAAAATACAAGATGAAAGATAGACTTTAATTAGTACATACTTCATAGGTAAGAATTCTTACAGCTGAAAATAATGAAGCTGATAGTTGTATGACCATGAATATTGTCATTTACTTTTATTGTTTTTGCTTATCTATGAGGGAGTATGAACAATGGTGAAGAATATGGACCCTTGATTGTCTCAGTCACTTGACCATTGTTCTGTAAACTTGAACAATTTGCTTAGCTTTTCTACATGCTTTAGTTTTATTTCTCCATTTGCAAAAAGGAAGAGATAAGAATACCTCTCCATAGGATTACTGTATTTCAACCGTTTTTGGCAAATGTCTACTATATGCAGAGATTACTCTAAGTGCTAGAGATTTATGAGTGAATAGAACAGCAAAATTATCTCTGCTCTCAGGGAACTTGCATTCTAGTGGTGGCTAGGATTGAGATAATGCATATAAAGCATTTCAAAAGAGTCTCTGGTACAAAATAAGTGTTTGATAAATTCTATTATTTTCTCTTTTTCTCTCTTTTTAACTCTTAGTGATTCATAGTACATGCTAGTGTAATATAGAGCAAAAAGCAATACAGAAAAAGTATCAGATCTTTTTCAACCTACTAGATCAGATCTCCTAGTCTTTTTTTCTGATAAAATTCATTTCAATTTTAATTTTTCTGAATTTCTCTTCAGTTCATGGAGCTCTAATAAGCAAATAAATATAGAGAAAGTACAGATTTTGTACTTTCCTTTGCTTAAAATTGATTAGTGAATGATAGCATCTCACATCTGGTACTAATTTCTTGTAGCAAAACCAAGAATTACACAATTATATACTTACAAAAATGTAGTTTTAGACTACTTTTGGTTGACTGCTAAAAATCTGTATTTTTAAAAGTTGACTTTCTGCTATTTTTAAAAAGATATCTATGAAGCCTTTTCACTTTATTCCTAATTATTGTGGATAAGGCTAAAATACCCAAAAGAGTGGATCAATCAAAGGGCAAAAATACTTTTCAGATACAGAGGGGTCATACCTATAAACTGTTGGGTTGATAGATTCCAAACACTCCACAGAGGTCTGGGGAATTGATCTGTTATCTTAAATAATATGTATTTTATGTAATGTTACTACCTCAAAAAGATTTTTTCTTTTGTAAGCTTTTTTATTTTTTATTTTTAGTTAAACATCATTCCTCTATCATCTGAGAGATTATGTTAATTGTCGGATTCACAGACATAGAATCAGGAATGAGTAAATGTCTTTCCTTTGGTACAGAGAGTTGGGCATACCATTCTCAAAATGACTTCAGTGATTTGGGAGCTTTTCAGAACTCTCTGGAGGAGACTTTCATTTATCTCCCACCTCCACTTACAGAATCCCAGGAGTTCCAGATGATTAGTAATTAACTCTCCCTCAGTAGGTGGTTGCTAGAGCACTAAGGGTATTTTTTTTTAATTAGCTTCATTTTGGAAAAATTGATGTGATGAGTCTTTTGTGATTTATTAGAAGACACTTTCTTTACTGTTCATGTCAAGAAAGAATAAGCAATCATATATACAGATGCATACAGATGTTAAAAAAACTTAAAAGGTAATATTAGATATGCTAATGTATTTCTATAGGTTCTAAAGAGGGAGAATCCTAAGGATCTAAAGTCAAGTTTCTATTCTACAAATAAGAAATTAAAATTGGTTAGAATAAGGAGAAAAATAACTACATCATTCAGAATTGTAACCTCAATGACGTACTAATAAAGTATAATTTTTTTACATTCTTAATAGTTCTGGGAATATCAACTTCTTTTATCCTCAGTTATAGTCACCATCAACTATCTGCCTTTTATCTCAATAGTGTCCTCACTGTCCATGTCTTGCCCATGGTTGGCCACCTTAAATGTACAGTCTACTATTAAAGAACAAATCAAATTCTTTCAGGTAATTATTTCTATACACAAATATGATCATTGCAGTCTCAGGCCATGGCTTTCTGTTGCTTTAAAAAGTTCCAGTGCCTTGTTACAGTCTTTCATGATCCGGTTATTGCTCACCTTTCATCTTATCATTCACCCATTGCTTAGTCTTCTCTCCCACTGTGGGCTACATGCAACCTTGGGAAACCCCTGTACTGTCTTATTGGACCATAAGCTCCCAGATCAGAGTCTAAATCTTGCTCTCCTTCCTATCACCAGTGACTGGCACACTATGATTTCTCAATGCACATTAACTGAGTAAAGGGTTTGACGACTATGCACAAGGCATGGTACTGGGTCCTGCAAATGCTTGTGAGCTCTGCTACCTGTGGTCAAATAGAGTAGCAATGAACTAAGAGAACTATTTTGACCTGAATTCAGATTTTAAAAATTGGAGAATTCTTCCTGTGATAGTTAATTTTATATGTCGATTGGCCTGGGACATGATATCAGCTATTTGGTTAAATATTATTCTGGATTTGTCTGTGAAGATGGAAGAGTTTAGCATTTGAATTGGTAGACTGAACAGAGCAGACTGCCCTTCCCATTGAATGGTCCTTATCCAATCTGTTGAAGGCCTGATTAAGACAAAAGTCAAGGTAAAGGAGAACTCACTCTCTGACTGACAGCTTTCAAGACATTAGTTTGTTTTTTTCTGCACTTGGACTGAAGCTTAGAGCACTAGCTTTCCTGGTTCTCAGGGCTTAAGACTCAGACTGGAACTACATCTCTTAGTCTCCAGCTTGCAGATAGCAGATCATGGGACTTCTCAACCCTCAAGTCATTATAAATATATGTCCCCTTGATTCTGTTTCTCTGGAGATCCCTGACTAATACTTCCTCTGCAAAAGTTAAATGTTTCTAACTAGAATCAGGCAGGTAGAACTTTTATCCCCCAAATGATGTAGTAACTAAAAGGAAAAAAGAAGGCTCAATATATTTTTGCAAACTCACTAATATGTGGAATTCTTTTAATCATTTTTTTTTTGCAGATAAAGCCAGTGAAATAAGTAAATTATTTTAATGGAAAGGAAGACTATACAAGAAGACAAACTCTAATTCAGTTACTGGAAAGCAACTGTATAGTGAGTGTTGTGCAGGAATCGGTGAACTTTTTTTAGCAAAGGACAAGTTATTAAATATGTGAGACTTTGCTGACCATACATAACATGTGAAAGCATTTATTGGCACTACATGTAAAAATAGGTATGGCTGTGTTCTCATAAAACTTGATTTGCAAAAATATGTGGCAGGTTCATTTTCCCTATAGGACATAATTACTGAACTTCAGGTTGTGGTCTAGATAAAGACAGACAGTAAAGACAGAGAGCAAGGGTTCAAGTTCTGACTTCATTAATTATCTGTTCTGTACCCATGTGCAGACCCTGGCTGGTTTGGCTCAGTGGATTGAGCGTCGGCCTGCAAGCTAAGTGTCGCTGGTTCGATCTTCCAGTCAGGGCACATCAGAGAAGGAAAACTCTGACTCCAAAAAACCTCCGCTGCCTTGCGGCATACCTCTTCAGGGGAAAGGCTAAGGGAGTAAACCCCGACAGAAAATCCGGAGCCGGAGTCCCTAAGGCGGTTTGACGTTGTAGTCAACACCGGCAACTCCTGCGGCGCACCTGAAGCCAAGCTGTATTGACTCCGTCTTTCCCTTGGACCCTTCAGCTGCGAAGAGAGGGGGGGTCTGCTGCATGGGCAACAGCAGACCCTCCATATCACCCTGCCCAGGCTCTGTAGCTTCAGCTTCACTGGAGAGGACAATCCAGCGTCATCGCAAGATGTCGATTCAGCACGGGAGGAGACAGATACCGTGTCACTCCCGAGTCGGACTGCACAGCCATTCTCGGCGGTGCAGATAGACTCTTAAGAAGCTACACCATCGTCTCTCGAGACGGACGGCTGCCGACGACGACCCATGTGCAGAACACTTAAAGTCTATTCAGTGCCCACCCTCTAGGTCTGTTGTGAGAATTAAATGAACTATATGCTTCAATTGCTTAAGGAAGCATTTGAATTATAGTAAATATCATAGGTGAGTTATTATTATTCTTTTCAGCTCATTTTCTTTGACACTTGGGGCTAGGGGTTTTGTATACACTACCTATTTTTTAAAAATTAATGATGCCTGAATTGAAGTTATAGTAAGTTTTGTAGAAGGAAGCTTTCATGCCATTGTTGACGTAATCTGGAACTTTGGAACATGTTACTGAAAATATTTAATAATCTCATTCTTAGTAATGTATCCTCGCTGCAACAGAGAACATTTTATTCCAGTGAAGCCCGAGAGATTGTTTTGAGCAAAAAACAGTTTAGATAAGACTTGGGGAAATTTTTTTTTACTGCTCCAACTTTCTTGTATAATTGTTAAGCTTCCTTGTATAACTTCTCAAGATTTTAACATTTAGTTTTCCTCAGTTAACCAAGTTTGTCTTTCCCAGTGCAGTTTCAAGTCATAAAAATAATAACCTAGTAAAAACATGGCCATATTTATTTCTCTTTAGGGTCATTCATAACTATTTCACACCAAATTATCTTTTCTTTCTACCATTTTGATCATTTTACACTCATCCTGAAAAACCTTAAAGTAGCTTTTTATTCTCCTATATGTATCATAACCAAGTGCTTCAACTTGGAATTCACAGCTCTGTTTAGGTTTCTCAGGACCCGCTGGCACTGTCCCTGACTCCCCCATCTCCCAGGTCCCCTCCACCCAGATAGGGAAGCAGGTCACACTTTCATCTGTGCATTCCCAGGACTGAGCTATGTCTGGAATGCTTTCTCCCTCCCCTTGACAGGTTCCCTCCCTTCTATCATTTATGGAGCTTATCAGAACACGCTGTCTTCTCAACCTTCCACCCAAAACTGAATACTGAAGTAATCTCTGCCTCCCACTACGCCTTCAGAAGATAGGAAATTTTTCCTTTAAGTGTAAGAGTGCGTGCACAATACATTTTACCCCTTTTTACGTTGAAGCTTTAATCTTTGCATTTTGTATGATCTGAATTATTCTTTAAGGTAATACTCCCAATTAGTGAGTGTTAATTCCAATCAGATAGGTTGGGAATCTTTCTGTGGCCCCTGGCAGAAGTGTATGACCTCTGAGGGCCAGGACCTCCAGACACACAGAGGTACAGGGCAGGAGGCACCGATTGCCCATGAAGGTCATGGGGAGTGAAAGTAAATGACAGTGAATAGTAAGCAAAATGACTCCCTAAAATGTCCATGACCTAATCCCTGAAAACTTTGAATATGATGTTACAGGGCAAAATAGACTTTGCAGATGTAATTAAAATTATGACCTTTAAAATAGGGGGAGTATCCTGGATTATTGTGTGGGACCAATCTGTGACTGCATACGATCATATGAGTCCTGTTTTCTGTGGCTTGAGTAAGAGTATATAGGGGCTAAAAAGAATTAATACTTTTCCTCCCATTTTCTAAGTTGTTCTGACTGAGCCAACAATCAAATTAACAGGGACAGATTAACAAGAGACAATAAAAATTTTAATATAGGCAAATAGGGAATTCACACAAGCATGAAAATTTCAAAGACAGTGAACCAACATTTATATATATGACATTTTTGGACAAAGAAGAAAGGGGAGGACAGAGTATTAGATTTCAGAAGTGAGAATGGGAGATTTACAGGCAGTTGAGGAAGAGGGCAATACACATGGTTGGAAAATTCTTGCAAGGCAACTCAGAAACAAGGAGATTTGGGGGGATCTAGTTGACCGGCCCCTGCCTCAAACCCTCTTATTTACCATCCTTAATTCAAGTGAGGCTAAGCGGAGCATCCAAAGATTTCCTCTCTGAAGCAGGTTTTTCTGTCTGAATCTCTTTGGTAGGGAAAGGAGGACAGTCAAAGATTCTTTATGAGTCTTATTTCTTAATAAACAGTTTAAAATCAATTATCTCACAAAGGCAGCTTAAGAGTGGCAAACTTTGATTCCCTTCAAGAGATACAGCAAAAGGAGAAGTCAGGGAGATTCAAAGTAAAAAAGGGACTGGTTTGTGGGAGAGCCACATGGAAAGCATGAGAAGGAACCCAGGCAGCCCCTAGCAGCCAAGACCAGCCCTACATAACAGCCAGCAAAGAAATGCACTTCAATCCCAGGTCTGGAGACAACTAGGAACAGCCCGTTTGCCCCACAGCCCACAAAATTATTCAGACTAGCCTGTTTATCCCGTCTCACCCATTCCTTTCTTCAGAAATGACAATAAAGGCTCTTGCCCACATTTTCCTCCCTTTTTCCTGCCTCCTGATGGGCCCTAGTGCTTCTTTGTGTGGTCCCTTCTGCATGGTGTGCGTGCCTCCTGACCCTAGGTATGCCTCCTGACATTACTTGTCCTATGTTTAGGGAAACATCCTTCCTGACTTCCTTCATCTGTACCGTTGTTCATGCTGTTCTATGCCAATTGCCTATGTTCCTCCCTCACCACAACTCCATTGCCTTTTCTCATACACACATTTATCTCTCTATCTTTAGTGAACTGGAAATTAAGACCTAATGCTGGTTTCTGAGGAAACAGGGTTGAATAAAGCAGATGTAATTCCTTCTTTCAAGCATTTCATAATTCCCTGGGGGTTAGCCCCTATCATTCCACCTGGATGGCTGATATTTCTTCTAGGGTTCCAGAGTCCACAGCTGCTATCACACCTCCAAGCCACATTCTATGTGAGCCACTGTCACCATAACTCAAAATGGACGAAGAAACTCTCCTCCTTCTTTGTTTTTAGAAAAGACATAGCAAGACAATTTAGAATCCAAGTTGTTAAAGTTCCCTTAATTTTTAAAGCAGATTTTCTTCCCTCATACTCTTGTCATTAGGATGGCAAGATGACATGGGGTTCAAGTGAAGGTCGTGACACTGTACCTGAAACTCCCACTGACTGTGTGGCTGAATCTAGCTATTCATGCTAACTCTCCTTCATTCGGGAATGATTTTCTCTGAGACATCAAATGCCCTTTTTCTCTTCACTGGAGAGAATCTAAATGTATTGTAATAATTCAGTTGATGCAAATAGATACATCAAAGAGAAGTAGAGAGAGGCTACCTGATTCTCCTTGGACTTGGCAGAGACACCAGATAACTTACATCACACTCTGTAATTTAGACAATCCTCTAGAGAGTAAGGAGCTATAATTTAGATTCAGAGAGAGGAGGGGAGGAGGGAGAGAGAGACTGCTTTCTTAGGAATTTGCAAGTGTTCATGTTCTACTATTTAACAATATGAGTAATTGTCTTCTGGGAAACGTTGACACTGAATATATTGTGACATATAAAAAAAAAAAAAAAAAAAAAAACAGTCTCAAATTGCTAATCTTATCTTCCCCCCAGGAAAAAATTAAAATCATCAATTGTGGTGATGGTTAGAAGTCCTTGGTTAGATGGTTCAGGCTTATCAAGGGAAATTTGTCCCAGGGACTCCCAGGTGTAAGATTTAAGTTATGAAAACAACCATAACTTGTTGATTTCCTTCTAGTAAGTACAAAATTAGAGTAGAGTCTTTGGCCTTAAGGGGCGTCAATGAGATATTTTCTCAGGATTCCCCCTGGAAGCATATAAGATTCAACAGCCTGTGGTCATTGGGGGGTTGGAGGCGGTGATCCTTGAGATAAACATTATCAAGCAACAGGTTTGGGAAGCAAGTATTAGGTTTAGATGACAGGGTAAACAAGGATAGGTTAAAAGATGACATGTCTTGAATGCTGTGTGTATTTTGCTGCAAGTTTGTGTTTCTGGGCTCTGCACCATACATCTCACCAAAGCTTGTTATTTCATGCTGTTGCGTAGATCTTCAACTTTAACCTAACATGTCAGTCCCAAGGCACCACTATGACAGTTCCTTCTAATTGTGAGTACACAGCCAGCCTTCTCCGCATCTTAAAATGCATATTTTTGCATGTATATTTCATGTCTTGGGTTATCTTTTAAAAATTCTATTGTCTTTGTATCTTCTTACATACTTTTACAATCAAGAGTCCCTCAGAAAGAAGAGTTTCCATGTTCCATATCTAGTTTACTGACAATTGCAATTAGGAATTTAATAAGTGGATTCTGATGGAACACAAACACAGTATTACCAAAGCCATTCACTTGTCTCTTTTGGAGATTCCTAAATGTCTGAAACCTAGAGCAATATAGGCTCTTTGTCTATACCAACTCATTTGTACCTAGTCTGTAGTGGAGGTGCCCATAGTACCACAATCAGTACTTTTTCTGTTAATTTTCAGATTAGTTTAACACATACTTCAGTTCCCAAAATAAAGGTATATAAAATTCTGATAAGCATTTTATGATGCTAAATTTTCTTAAGACATTTTATTCCTCTCAATAATCCTGATCTAACATTAATGTCTAGAGTCACTGGTGTTTATCTTTTGCAAATTGGTAATTCTCAGGGCCCATTAACCAAGCCTATAAGTTTAGAATATTTTTCTAAGATAGAAAGGAAATAAATCAAGATTCTTTTTTATGCTGAAATTATAGCCAGCACCATTTGCAAAGAACTTAATCCATAAATGTCACATGCATTTTGGTTGAAATGAGAAGTTACATAAAAAATAATTGATAATCATATTTTATTTTGCAAGGATTATAAACTTTTTTCACTGATACTGTTATTTATCAGCACTTTCATTAGCAGCATTAAGAATACTCTGCAATTGAAAATTTATGGAACAAGTTTAATAACAAAGGCAAAAAGATTTTAACAACTGATGTTTAATTTACTTAAAAATCAAGCATAAATGTGCTCCTAAATTCTGTTTTCCATTCTTGATTTTCTTTTTCCTTTTTAAAAAAAAATTTCTTCTTCACCAAGGGCTCATAATAACAGCTTTGTCTGTCCTGTAAATTCTTCTTGGCCATTTAATGCCAGCTGGAGTCCTGAGGAGCCCTGGCTTCACTTTTACCTTTTAACTTCTTCAGACTGTAGGTCATTAATTGTTCAGTGAAAGAGCTGAAGATCAGATAAACTTGCTTAACCCTCCCAAGCCAATGGCCCCTGTAGCCTGCAATCTCTGAGCTTTGCAAGTCATCCTGCTTCTCTCAGAGCTATTATATGGTCAGCTCTGCAGGGTTTCAAATAGAATCCTTTTGTTGAACCCAGTCTGCCTTTTCTAGGGCACTAAAAGGGTTAAGTAACATTAAAATAAAAATCTGCTTGCCCTTTACCCTTTTCATCAGTTGTGCTCTGCTTTGGATGTATATGGCCTTTCTCCTTCCTTACTTTCCCTCACAGAGCTTCACATTAATGGATCTATTAAAGAGGAGGGTGTTACCTACTTAGGCTATAATTTAATATCACTCTTTTGTTTATTTAATTAACTCACGGTCTCTTTCCCCCAAATTGTTCATGGTGGCTTATAAAAATGCACTCTATAGAATGGGGTGAAGAGTGTGTGTATGTATAAAACACACAACAGAAAAAAAGGGAAAATGTAGAATGCCCGCTACAGAAAGTAGGAGGCAGAAATGTGGATATTTATATATGGCACTGTATGTAATAAATACTTAATATATTGTTAATTATATAATATAATTGATCACATAAAATATTTTTATATATTTAAAGACATATTTAATAAAGTGTAAGAAAGTATGGCAAAACTTATACAAACCAATCTCATATGAGAAATTGAGAATTAAAGTATTTTTTCTACCAAAACTGGATTTGGATACTTACATTGATTACTTTTTGAACAAAATACTAAGGAAAGCTTATAGGGGGCAATGAAAAATGATAGACATGCAAAGCTGTCAGATCCTTTGCCCCAGCTCCCCCTCACATTTAATTTCCTTAATGGTCCTACTTTTTTTTTTTTTAAGTGAAAGGACTTTGTAAAGATAAGGGTACATTAGAGCCCCTTAACACCATTAGGGAGAGTGTCTTAAAGAAAATCTGTTGAATATAACAAAAATGCAGAATTTCTACTCTCCTAGACTTTTTTTTTTTTCATTTAGCTCCTAGGACTATAGCCAGGTGCGGTATGTTTCAAAGCACCTTAATACCATTTATGTTTCACATGTAGGATATTATGACCACAGATAAACCTTGGGAAGACAGAAGCATTTACTTAAACCTTGCCTTGGACCACATGACATAAACTGCACACAGAGAGTTTCCATCTGGGAAAACACTTAAGTTCCATTTACAGCTCTAAACTGTGATCCTGTCTTTGAAAGTTCTCACTAGACTCTCTGAGCCCAGTGTTTGGTGGGTTACCTATATAAAAATACCTACAGGAGACTACAACTCTCCTTTCCTTTCTAGAAAATTGCATGGAGTCTTAACAAAGTTTGTTGTAGCATCACAGCACTGTTGCGGCAAGGTTTTATTAATACAGTTAAACTAGAAAAATACAGTTACATAAAGGGAACTACCATGGTTAAATTCATACTTCTGGTGACTGCCATTTCCCACTCCTTAAAAACCACAGACAGAAAGTTTTATTTTGACCTCTAAGAAGGAAATTATAAAATGACTATCTCATGTATATGAGGATTTTGCTGTTCAAGAGTAAGAATAGAAATTTTAAGAAAGGAAAAGGAAAATTTCTTTCCCTGCTGACAGAAAAAAAAAAGCTCATGTAAGTTTGTACCTCCTTGAATATATAAGAACTTGCCCAAATTTATTTTAACCCTTACATGTAGATTTTGTTATTAGGTTAGGTTGTTCTTGTGTTATCGCCTTTTTTGTTATTCTTTCAGCTACAAATTTCTTATCAATCATTCATAATATTTACAGTTCACAGCAGTTGTTCACAAATATTTTCCAAAAGTCCATCATGAAACATGTGGTTTATGTGCAGGAAAAATGTCCTTATAACAGTCATTGACTCCTAAATACATCACTCCTACACAACCCTCAGAAAATACCATTATAAAAATTAATGAAAGAGAGAGATAACCTTGAATACAATCTGATATCTTTATTGTATTCATCCACAAATTTTTTTTCACTTGTAAGACATGCCCAAGGCAGTAAGGCAAACACACTATATCAGGACAGAAGTGTTAAGAGTACACAGTAGTATCAGGGACTCCTGGGTCTGTAATCCACCTATACTATTTACTAGCTATTGAGGCTTGGACAAATTATTTAACTTCTCTCATTTTTTCAATCTATAAAAGCAGAGCAAGAATAGTACATACATGATAAGATTCTTGAGAGGACCAAGGATCGTTGTCGTCGTTGGCAGCCGTCCGTCTCGAGAGACGATGGTGCAGCTTCTTAAGAGTCTATCTGCACCGCCGAGAATGGTTGTGCAGTCCGACTCGGGAGTGACACGGTATCTGTCTCCTCCCGTGCTGAATCGACATCTTGCGATGACGCTGGAGTGTCCTCTCCAGTGAAGCTGAAGCTACAGAGCCTGGGCAGGGTGATATGGAGGGTCTGCTGTTGCCCATGCAGCAGACCCCCCCTCTCTTCGCAGCTGAAGGGTCCAAGGGAAAGACGGAGTCAATACAGCTTGGCTTCAGGTGCGCCGCAGGAGTTGCCGGTGTTGACTACAATGTCAAACCGCCTTAGGGACTCCGGCTCCGGATTTTCTGTCGGGGTTTACTCCCTTAGCCTTTCCCCTGAAGAGGTATGCCGCAAGGCAACGGAGGTTTTTTGGAGTCAGAGTTTTCCTTCTCTGATGTGCCCTGACTGGAAGATCGAACCAGCGACACTTAGCTCGCAGGCCGACGCTCAATCCACTGAGCCAAACCAGCCAGAGAGGACCAAGGATATAACACACGTAATAAGCTAAGCACAATAACTGGCACATACTAAGTAAATACTCTACTAAAATCTGCTGGTTTAGGAAAGTTCTAACATTAAAGTTGTTAGTACAAAAACATTAGTTCAGGCATTGAAAACCTTCTTCTTTCAGCCATAAATGAGAAACATGGTCTGGACATACCTTTCTACTATCACCAACTTAAAAACTGGACAAAATATATGAAACACCTATTTTCACACATTGCACAATAGGCAGGACAGGACTGTGACCTCTAAGAGAGGAGAAACAAATGAGGTGACTTCTATGATTTCCCAAGCTTTTTACCTGGAGATGTTTTCCAAAACTATAGCACAAGTAAGGAAGCTAAGCAAAGAATGCTGAGTTGAGAAGACAGAGCTTGGAACTAAGTATCAATATGGCTGGAATTCATGGGTCATATTACTCAGGAGGAAGGAGTTATTTAAAGTAAGAGCTCCAGAATTCTGTGTGGTGTTCACTTGACTCTTTGGCTGATTGCCAATCTGTGCATGCTTAGAAGAAAATTCTATCATGCTGGATAAAGAACAGCATCTGGTGAAAGAATAATACTGAAAATCTGTAAAACAAACAATTCCCAGAGCTCATACAAGCCCAGGAATCATTCAAGTTTTCATCGTTCAGAGTGTAGAGAACACATAAAATATATAGGACATTCTATAGAGACTCCCCACAAAGTCAAACCATAGTAGTGGGACAGAACTAGACCTAGAGTAACATCATCCTTGAATCTGCCCTAGCCTCAAAATGATCAAACTACTTGACAAGTAATTTAGCTGCCTTCCCAAACACATTAAAAAGAAATTTTAAGATGTTTGACAAAATCTAGTAGTCCAAAAAGTGCAATTATAATGTTCAGCATGCAATCAAAAATTAATAGGCATATGAAGAAGCACGAAAATGTAACTCATCCCTAGGAGAAAAATTCAAAAATAGAGATAGATGTAGAAATGTTAGAGATTATGGAATGAATTTTCATGACACTAATGTTATAAATGCTATTATAAATATGCTCAAAGGCTTAAATTAAAATGAGGACAGACCCTAGTAGAGTAAATGGAATATTAGAAGTAAAAAAAAAAAATCTGTAATAAAAATTTCATTGAATGGAATTCATAACAAATCAGGCACTTCAAAAAAAAAAATCACTAAACTTTTAAATATTGCAGTAAAGCTATCCAAAAAGAAACACAGTAAGAATAAATGACTGAAAACAAAACAAAACAAAAAAACAGAATTGTACTGGCTTTTCAGAACAATATCAAGCAATCTAATATTTGTGCTACTGGAATGGAATCCTAATAAAAAATGGGCAGACAGGAAAAAATTGATGAAAACGTGATTAGTTATAATGGTACAGTTGAAATAAGCTCAATAAGCCCCAAGCTAAATAAACAACAACAAAAAATCAAGGTGTATTATAATCAAATTACTTAAAGGCATACAAAAGAGAAACACAAAGGCAGCTATGGCAGGGAAGGAAAGCTACATTCCATAAAGATATAAGCAATACAGCAGATTTTCCACTAGAACTATGAAATTCAGAAGATAATGAGACAACATATTTACAGTGTGAAAAGAAAAAAAAAGTTAACCTAGATATCTTTTGAATATGAAGAAAAAAAAGCACAGATATCACTAGCAGATCCATTTTATAAAAATTGTGAAAGGAAGTTCTTTAGACAGAAAAAAAATGATATCAGGGGATACTTGGATCTACAAAAAGACATAGAGTGACAGAAGTGGTAAGTACATAGGTAAATATAAAGTAATTGTAATTTTAAACATTGAAAAGATAATTTCTTAAAAATTTAATCAATATGTAGTGGGTTAATAGTATATAGAGAGGCAAAATATATAACTAGTAAAGCACAAAAAACAGCAGAGTGAAATGGAAGCGTATTGGTGTAAGATTTTTGTTATATATAAAATGGTGTAACGATATTTGAAAAGTATCGCAATCAGGTAAAGTTGCATATTATAAAACCTGAAAAAAACAGGGGTTAAAGAAATAAAATGAATTAATAACTAATCAACTAACAGTGAGACTATAAAGTATGTGTAAAATATCCTTAATTAAAATGAATTAATAACTAATCAAGTAACAGTGAGACTATAAAGTATGTGTAAAATATACTTAATTGAAAGAGGAAGAAATAAAAGAAAAAGAACAAATAGTACAAATACAAAAAGCAAATAATATTTTAAATCAAACCAGATTGATAATAATTTTAACTGCAAATGGTTTAAGAACAATTAAAATAAAAAATATCAAATTCAATAACAGAGCAAAGTCCAACAACAACCTGTAAGAAGCTCATTTTACATGTAAAGACAATTAGGTTAAAATTAAAAGATGGAAAAACACAAATTATACAGCAAACACTAATGATTAGAAAGTTATAGTGGCTATATTAATACCTGTCAAATAAACTTTAGAACAAGGAAAGTTACCAAGGATAAAGATGAACATTTTATAAGGAAAAGGGGATAATTCATCAAGAATACAAAGCAATTCTGAATGTGTATGCACTTGGTAATGGAGCTTCAAAATTTTCACAGCAAAAACTGACAGAACTAACTCAAATATAGTTGGATATTTAGCCATTCTTAACTCTGTAATTGAAGGAAAGAAAACAGATAATTACAATGACTCTAGAATACTTAACCAACTTAACCTAAATGATATTTAAGAGAACACTGTAATCCAAAACTGAATTATACAGAATCTCTATAAAACATTTATTATGGTTGAACATATGCTGAGCCATAACATATATTTTTTTAAGTTTTAAAGATATGGGTATCTGCTTTCACCATTCTAATTCAATCGAGTACTTGATGTCCTAGCCACAGTAATGAGAAAAGAAGAAGTTAAATGAATCCAAATTATAAATGAGGAAGCAAAACTGTCTCTATTTGCAGACAACATGATATTAGACATAGAAAACCCTAAAATTTCCACCAAAAAAACTCAACCTAATAAAGGAATTTGACAAAATAGTGGGATAAAATTCAATATTTAGAAATCAATGACATTTTTATATATCAGTAATGAACTACCAGAAAGAGAAACTAAGACAACAACCCCATTTACTACTGCAACAAAAACAAAAATAAAATACCTAGAATAAATCTAGTGAAGGAAGTAAAATACCTGTGCTTGGAAAACTATAGGACACTGAAGAAAGAAACTGAAGAAGACACAAATAAGTGGAAGCATATACCATGTTCATGGATTGGAAGACTTAACATCATTAAAATGTCCATACTACCCAACATAATTTATAGATTCAACACAATTCCTATCAAGATACCAATGGCATAATTCACAGAAATGAAACAAATATTCCAAAAATGTATATGTAACCATAAAAGACCCCAAATAATCTCAGCAATCTTGAAAAGAAGAACAAATTTAGAGGGATCATGATACCTGATATAAAACTATATACAATGCCATGTGATCAAAACAGTCTGGTACTGGCATAAGAACAGACACATAGATCAATGGAACAGAATAGAGATCCCATAAATCAACCCATGCCTACAGGTCAATTAATATTTCACAAAGGACGAAAGAGTATACTATAAGGACAGTCTCTTCAATAAATGGTGTTGGGAGAACTGGACTGGTACATGCAAAAAAAAAAAAAGAAACTAGACTACAAATTTACACCATACACCAGAATAAACTCAAAGTAGATCAAAGACTTAAATATAAGTTGTGATACCATAAAAACCCAGCAGAACAGACAGGCAGTAAAATTTCAGATATCTCGTGTAGCAATATTTTTGCCAATATATCTCGTAGGGCAAGGAAATAAAGAAAAAAATAAACAAATGGGACTACATCAAATTAAAACACTTCTGCGTGGCTAAAGAAACCGTCATCAAAATGAAAAGGGTACCAACTGTATGAGAAAACTTATTTGGAAATGGTACATTGGACAAGGGTTTAATATTCAAGAACTCGTACAACTCAAAACCAGAAAGACAATCCAATCAAGAAATGGGCAAAGGACCTGAATAGACACATCTCTAAAGAGGACATACAGATGGCCTATAGACATATGAAAAAAAGTTCAACATACTGGCCATCAGAGAAAAGCAAATTCAAACCAATGAGATATTACCTCACACCTGCCAAAATGGCCATCATTAATAAATCGACAAACAACTTGGCAAAGATGTGGAGAAAGAGAACCCTAGTGTAGTGTTGGTGGGAATGTAGACTAGTGCAGCCACTGTGGAAAACAGTGTGGAATTTCCTCAAAATAAAAATAAAAATAGAACTTCCTTTTGACCCAGTGATTCCACTGCTGGAAATATATCCTAAAAATCCCAAAACACCAATTCAAAAGAATATATGGATCCCTGAGTTCATAACAGTGCCATTCACAATAGCTAAGAGTTGAAAACAGCCTAAGTGCCCATCAGTAGATGAGTGTATAAAAAAACTGTGGTGCATCTACACAGCAGAATACTATGCAGCAGAAAGAAAGAAGGAATTCCTGCCTTTTGCAACAGCCTGAATGGAACTGGAGACTATTCTAAGTAAAATAATCTAGTTGGTGAAAGACAAATACCATATGACCTCACTTATGGTATCTAATGAACAAAATAAAGTAATGAGCAAAATAGAACCAGAGGCATAGAAATATGGAAGAGACTGAGCTATAAGAGGGGAGAGGGGAGGTGGAAACTAATTGAAAGAAGGTGAAGGGATTAGTCAAAGAACATATATGAATGACCCATGAACATATGTAATGGTGTGGGTATTGACTATGGAAGGGAGGTGGGGCAGGCTAGGTGGAGTGGGATGAAGGGGTGAAAATTGGGACACCTATAATAGCATAAACAATAAAATATTTAAAAATAAATGAATAAAAATTAAATTAAAAGGTTAGTAGCACTGATATATATATATATATACACACACACACACACACACACATCAACTTTAGGATCTATAACTTAAGTAGAATGAATGCAATAACAAAGAGGGGGACACAAAAAAAAAAGAAAATGGACAGACAATATAGAAAACAAATAACTCTTAAAGCTAATTCTTTGACATAAGAATTATCTAAAACTATCAATATGATAAAGAGAAGATATCACCAGAACTTAGAGACATTAAAGTATAATATGAGAATATTTTGAACTACCTTATATCAATAAATATGGCAAACTATATAAATAAACAAATATCTTAAAAGATATAAATACCAAAACATATTTAATAAGAAATATAAAATCTGGCCCTGGCTGGTGTGGTTCAGTGGGTTGAGGGCCAGCCCGTGACCCAAAGGGTTACCAGTTGGATGCCTGGGTTGTGAGCCAAGTCCCCAATTGGAGGCATGTGAGAGGCGATCACACATTGGGGTTTCTCTCCCTCCCTTTCTCCTTCCCTTCCCCTCTCTTTAAAAATAAATAAATAAAATATTTTAAAAAGAATTAAAAATCTGAAAAATTCTATATCTACTTAAGAAAATTAATTTGCAATAAAAACCTCCCCTCCAAAAATAAAATTCAATGCTTAGATGGCTTCACTGGTAAATCATAACAAGTTTCCAAGGGAAATATAAAAATGCTACAAGAATTAATAAGTTATTAAGTTAATAGAATACAAAATTAACTTATAAGTCAATTGCATTTCTGTATACAAGCAATGAATAATCAATATTTCAACAAAAATACCATTTACAATAGCATAGAAAAGCAAAAAAAAAAAAATCAACAAAAATCATGTGCTGAGAAAAATAAAGAAAACCTAAAGAAATGGAGAGATACACCATTTTCTTGGATCTGAACACTGAACATTGCTAACATGTCAATTCTTCCCAAATTGATCTATATTCATCACAACTCAATCAAAAGCCAAGCCAGCTTTTTTGTAAAATTAACAATATTATTCTAAAATTTCTATTTCAATAAAAAGGATTTTCAAGAATAGACAATGTAGCTTGAAAAAGAAAAACAAAGTTAGAAAACTTAGAACATGAAGACTTACTATAGACGTGCAGTAACCAAGGAAATGGTTTGCTGTTATAAAAATATGTAGATCAGCCCCCAACTGGTGTGGCTCAGTGGATTGAGCATTGAGTGCCGGCCTGCAAACCAAAGGGCCACTGGTTTGATCCTCAGTTGGGGCACATGCCTGAGTTGCAGGCCAGGTCCCCAGTTGGGGGTGTATGAAAGGCTACCACACATTGATGTTTCTCTCCTTCTCTTTCTCCCTCCCTTCCCCTCTCGCTACAAATAAATAGATAAAATCTTTTAAAAAATTTTTAAATATGTAGATTAATGGAAAAAATAAGGAGATAATGTATATATGGTCAGTTCATTTTTGCCAAGGGAGCGAATATAATTAAGTGAGAAAAGAATAGTCTTATTCAATAATATGTTGAAACAACTAGATATTTATATAGAAAAAATAAAACTCTTACTTTATACCTCACATATAAATTAATTTGAAATTGACTATAGACAAAACTATAAATCCTGTAGAAGGAAACTTAGGAGAAATTTTTGTAAGCTTGGGGTAGGCAAAGATTACCTGAACAGAATGGAAAAAGCCAAGAATATAAAAGAAAAAATGATAAAAAAAAAAAAACTGTACATTTCAAAATTAAAAACTTCTGCCCTTTGAAAACAACAAACTAAGAGAAAATCATCATTTTCTGGTGTTAATGTTATGTAGCAGGGATTTTTCAACCTTTTTCATCTCATGGCACAAATAAACTAATTACTAAAATCCTGCAGCACACCAAAATATATATTATATATTTGCCAATCTGACCAAAAAATTGGTATAATTTTGATTCATTCATAGCAGACAGCTATTGTTGGGTTGGCCATTGTCATTGTTTTAGTTGACAATCTAAGGGAAAAGAGGTCAGTATCCGTGACTAAATAGTCAGGTATTTCATGTTTTAAAAAAATTGGTGGCACACCAGGATTGAAAACCACTAACCTGGAGTAATTCCTTTCTCTAGAGTGTAGGTGGGACCTGAAACTTGGTTCTAACCAAAGGAATATGGCAAAGTGATGCCATATCACCCTTGTGATTCCATTTTGTTACATAAGACTCCTTTTTGAGCAGTGCCCTCAGCAGTTCCCCAGATCTGCCTCTTGCTTCAACAGTGTTTGGATGGAACAGCCTCCAGCCACCCTCCAACGTCTTTTCCAATTCAACCATCCTCAGCCTCCGAGACCAGCCAGCACTGTTTGTTGACCTTAACACCTTACTGCCAAACAACCAAGAGCTTCCAAATTCATCAGAATTATTCCATCATGGTGGAGGACTCATCCACTGCCTGGCCAACCTGCATCTGTGGTTTCCTATACGTACCTCTGTAAGGGTTCCTATTTTTGAGAGTTGGCTGAGGAGAAGCATAAAGATGCCAACCATCGCTTAATGATGCAAAACCAGTGCAATGGCTGCATGCTCTTCCAGGATGTGCTGAAGACTTCCCAAGATGAGTAGAGTAAAACCCAGGACACCATGGAAGCCACCGTGGTCATGGAGAAGAACCTGAACCCTTTTGTATCTGCATACCCTGGTCCCTACCCACACAGAACCTCATCTCTATGACTTCCTGGTGAACCAATTTCTGGATGAGGAGGTGAAACTCACTAAGAAGATGAGTGACCACCTGACAAAGCTCCTCAGGCCAGCTGGCTCCCAGGCTGGGAAGGATGAGTATCTCCTCAAAAAGCTCACCCTCAAGCATGACAAGAAGCCTTTGGAGCCTAGAGGCCATTAAGGGGCCCTTTGGCATCCCCCTGGTGTCTTACTTCTTCCTGAGCCTTTCCCTGCCTTTTAACCATACTGGAGCTCTTGCCCATGCATTGGACCACATGGAAACAATAACGCTTTTTGTAGGAAAACAAACAAACAAAAACTTCTTTCTGACATCAGACTCTCTCTACAGAAAATGTAGTTCTCCATTTCTGGCTTCTAAGAAGCAAGCCACCACATCTTCTAAGCCTCTAAAAAGTGAATTCTGCCAAAAACCTGACTGAATTTAGAAGAGAATCTTTACCCAGTCTAGCCTCCAGATGAGAATCCAGTCCTGGCTGACACCTTGAACAGCCTTACAGAGGACCCAGACTCCTGACCCAAAGATTCTGTGAGAAACCAAATGTGTATTTTGGGGGAGGGGGTGTGCAATTATCAAATTTAGTTTTTTGTTCTTTCTTAATATAGAAAACAGACACCAACTTTAATGAAATTCCCATAAATGAAAATCACAAAACACAATTAGCCTCCACCACAGCAATTACAGTGAAAAGACCTTGCTGACATAGAATTTCAAGAATGATGACATTGAGGCCCATGCTTCCTTGGGTCCCATTTAAAATTGTTTCTATCCTCTTTTTTTCTACTTGTTTATTTATTTATTTTTTTAGATTCAGTCTTGATAGACATGTATTTATTGCCATTTTATTGTTCATATTTTTTACCTTTTTTTCTTCTTTGTCTTAAAGAAGACCCTTTAACATTTTATGTAATACTGATTTGGTGGTGATGAGTTTCTTTAGCTTTTTCTTTTCTGGGAAGCTTTTTATCTGTCATTTGATTCTAAATGATAGCTTTGCTGGGTAGAGTAATCTTGGTTGTAGGTCCTTGCTTTTCATCACTGAGTATTCCTTGCCAATTCCTCTGTCGTGCAAAGTTTCAGTTGAGAAATTGGCTGACAGTCTTAATAAGCTCTCTTGAAGTTAACTAACTGCTTTTCTCTTGCTGCTTTTAAAATTCTTTCTTTTTCTTTAACATTTTTCATTTTAACTATGATGTGACTTGGTGTGGACCTCTTTGGGTTAATCTTGTTTGGGAATCTCTGACTTCCTGGACTTGTATGTCTATTTCCTTCACAAAGTTATGGAAGTTTTCTGTCATTATTTTCACAAATAGGTTTTCAATTCCTTGCTCTCTCTTCTCCTTCTGGCACCCCCATGATGTGAATGTTGGTACTCCTGAAGTTGTGTCAGAGGTTCTTTACACTGTCTTCATTTTTTTTTAATTATTTTCTCTTTTTCTTGTTCTGACTGGGTACTTTTACTTCTTTATATTCCAAATCACTGATTTGATTCTCAGCTTCATCTTTTCTACGGTTGGTTCCCTATAAATTATTCTTCATTTCAGTTAGTGTATTCTTCATTTCTGACTGGTTTTATTTTATGGTTACCATTTCCTTTTTTATGCTGTTGAAGTTCTCACTAAGTTCATTGAGCATCCTTACAACCACTGTTTTTAACTTTGCTTCTAGTAGGTTTCTTGTCTCCATTTTTTAAAATTCTTATTCTGGAGGGGTTTTTTTTGTTGTTGTTGTTTGTTCGTTGTTTTTTGTTTTTCATTTGTGAAATGTTTCTCTGTCTCCTCATTTTGGCAGTCTCCCTGCATTTGTTTCTATGAATTAGGAAGAGCTGCTGCATCTCCCAGACTTGGTAGAGTGGCCTGATGTAGTACATGTTCTGTAGGGTCCAGTGGCACAACCTTCCTGATCACCCAAGATGGGTACTCCAGGTGTCCCAACCCATCCCCATCATGTGGGCTGTGTACAGCATCCCATTATAATTGAGCTTTGATTGCTGTTGGCACATCAGTGGAAGGGATTTACCCGCAGGCTGATTGGCTGCAAGAACTATCTGCAAACACCAACCACCATGGAGGACAATCTGTGCAGGGTGCTGCCCCACAGAGTAGGACTTAGTTCAGCAGGGCTCTGGTTCCAGCTGAGTCAGCTCCTTGAATGTGTTGCTTGTGAAGGTGATTGGGTGGTACTTCGATGTGGTCTGAAACTGTCTGCTGTGTGTGTTGGCTCTAGTGTATCCCGGGAGGTGAAGGCCAAGGTCAGTCATTGCCTGTGCTCTTCCCAAGGCCACCCAAAGGGATCTACAAAAGGAGCTACAAAAGGATCTGTAGATGACTGCTACTTGTGCTGGGCTCTAAGGTGCCCAGATGAAGCCATGTATGAACCAAGGCCAGTTGCTGTTAATGCCACGTTACTTAGTAAGAGGTATAGGGCACACTGAGGCCAGATGCTGCTTGTACGAAAGATTTTAGCATGTGTCAAAACAGGCAGTTAGTATGGCCACAGCCACTGGAAACAGTTTGGGCAGGCCTGAAGGCTAGGTGGGGCAGGGTCTCAGAGAACCACCAGGACAAAGTGAACAGTGTGAACCAGATTCATGGAGACTCAGATATGGAGCCTGCCTGCCACCTCTGTGAAGAAAGCTCAGAAAAGAAACAAGAGCCTCTGTCAGCACTTTTGTCTGGCAGAAAGCTGTCTCCAAGCTCTCACCCTAACAATTCAGTCTCCCACATCGCCCCCTCTGTCTCAGGTGTCTTTCGAACTGCTCTCTTGACGCTGGAGCTTGGGAAGGAAGTCAGGTAAGTTTGCGCCCAAGCCCTTTAAGAGAAACTGCCTGAGACTTCAGAAGTCCTCTGCCCTTCTCAGCTAGAATCCCCACTGGCTTTTACAACCAGAAGTAATGAGGACTTCTCTTCCTGACACTGGAATCTTGCGCTGGAGGGCCTAGTATAGGGCTGGAACCCCTTGCTCCTCAGGGGGGACCTCTGCAGCTGAGATATTCCTCCTGATTTTTATCCATCACACATGGGATCAGCCCATTCTACATCTCCACCCCTCCTACCAGTCTTGATGTGTTTTTATTTATTTAAATTCATACTTGTAGGACTTTCATTCAGCTGGGTTTCAGGTGATTCTGAATGATGGTTGCTTTGTAGTTTAGTTGTAACTCTGTTGTGGCTGTGGGAGGATGTGAGTACCACATTTACCTACTCCACCGTCTTCAAATGTGTCTTAAGCCACTAAGTTTGGGGAAGTGTCCACACAGCAATGAAAAATTAATACAAGCCAAAACTTAGAAACAACCTAAATATGCAACCAGTATATGGATATGTAGTACAGCTGTACTATCTAAAGGAAAAATTGACTAATATACAGAATGTGGATGAATCTCAAAAATATTATGCAGAGCAAAAGAAGCAAGAAACTAAAGAGTGCACACTACAAGATTCCACTTATATAATATTATTCAAAGAAAACTAATCTTATCTATAGTACCAGAGAGCAAATCAAAGCTCATCAAGTTGTACCCATAAATTATACCTCAATATGCATGATTTTTAAAAATTTCAGGAACTCAGTACATGCACATCTATTTCTAAATATTTAAACTAAGAAAAGGAGGAACAGTTTATGTTACTGTATAATATAGTATATCTGCCTGCAGATAAAAACTTTGAGACTGAAAATCTCTTCCTGATATAAAATGAGTATTTAGTAAATAATAACCATAAAGGAATATTAGGAGCATAGATAAAATTCTATATTGGCTCTAGCTACACAATAACAAATACCTAGAAATCTCAAGCTAAATAAGTACTTATACTAATTTCATTGACTAATAGTGTTAAGATGATATTTTTCCCTGATTGCTTATGAACTGCAAGGCACACCAGATCTTTTGAACCATGAAAAGATATAGACTCTGTACTCCAGAAGCAAAGAATATCAGGAAATGGATGACTACTACATAAGTCACTAAAGCCAAGTAGAATATTTGGGTACCTATAAAGTCCTAGGTCCATTCACAGGAAGTAGTGCTTGGTTTGGGATGGGAGCTCAAGCTAAATTAATCTAGGATGGAATTTTTAATTGATACCGAGCTTGAAGAATATATAGAATTTGGGTATTTACAGAGGGAAAGGTACCAAATACAGGGTTTTTATTTGTTTGTTTAAATGCAAGAATACTTAGATTAAGAAAGTTTCATTTTAAAGACCACAGTATACATTTTGGGAAATAATGCAGATTTTGGAAGGATTTAAGAGTTCAGCTCTAAGTGGACTCTCTGGGTGATTTTATCTAATCTTGTGGCATTAAGTAACACATTTATGCCAATGATTCCAAACTACATTTTTGTTTCACCTCTCATTGACCTCTAAATTTGATATATAACTGCCTCCTTGATGCTGACTCAGATGGTTAATAGTAATCACAACCTCAACATGACAAAAAAAGAGATGTTGATTCTACCTACTCTCAAAATCTTCTCCTTCTTACTAATGGTACCATTGTTTACTTACTTGTTAGGTCATAAAAATTAGGAATTCTTTTTGAATCCTTTCTTTCCCTCATCTCCATTTCAAATACATTAAAAATTCATGCTCACTTTTCCTTGAAAATATATCCTGACTATCTTCTGTCTTCAATGCTATTGACCTAGTCCAAGCAGCTCTAATCTCCTGCCTCGGCAAGCTAACTGATCTCCCTGCTTTAATTCTTACCTTTGCCAATCTCCTCCCACATGAAAGCCAGAATAAGCTTCTTTTAAAGTTAAATTATATGTATAACACCATTAAAACTTTTCATCAGTTCACATTCAGTTGAAATAAAATCCATCGTCCTTCTAATGTCTGCAAAGCCCTATATGGACGGGCTATTGGCCACGTCCCTTCTAATGTCTGCAAAGCCCTATATGGAAGGGCTATTGGCCACGTCCCTATCTCATTTCTCACTGTTTACCACCTCACTAACTCAGCTTCAGACATGCTGCTGGTTCAAGCTCAGTTCTTCCCAGGGCCTTTGCTTTCCTATTTTCTCTGTCTGGAAAATTTCTTCAAATGGTTACTCTCTCTTGTCTTTGTGTTCTCACTCAGTAAGGCTCTTTATGATCAAATGTCCAATCAGTCCCCTACCTAGGGTTGACTCCAAAACATAAATAGTTTTAGGGGTCATCAGAGTGGAATGAGACAGTATTGTTAACCAACTAGGGTAAAATATCTTACTTTTGTAACTATGACCATGTGAACCCACTGTAGTATTCCCCAAGTCTTGGGAAAGGGTTTTTGCCATTGAGGATCCTTCAGCTTTAGCTTTCTGTGTTTCAAAGTAAACTTCCCTCTAGTCCCACCTTGTCAATCTTCACATCACTGTCTCATTCTCTTCATGGCACTTGTTAATTTCCAAAATTAGCTTTCCAATAATTTAACTACTTTTTAAAGATCTGTTCTCCCTTCCCCTATTAAATGTAAATTCAATGGGAGCAGAGACTTTGCTGAAAATTTATAAGTATAATCCAAGAACATGAAAAAGTGCCTGTCACATAGTGGGACTCAATAAATATTTTTAGAATGAGTGTATATTAGAGAGTTTCAACTTGATTCTATATGAAGAAAGGTGTTTAAAATAAATACTAAAAGGTAAAAATAAAAGCAATTATATCATTAAGGGGCTATTACTATAGTTTTAACCAGAGAGAATGAGAACATGAATTCAAGTAATGCAAATGGAAACACTAAGGAAAAAAATACAGGAGTTGTTAGTTTAAATGAGAGTAGGAAACAGAAGGAAGAGACAAATATAGCTATATTTTAAGTCTAGACAATGGGAGAATGATACCATTAAAGAAAAAAAGAAACTTTATCTAAAGAAAACCCTAAGGTCAGTGCCAAAGACTGAATCTGAGATTAGCTAAAATATTACCTGTAAATATGTGAATCTTTTTAAAAAGGTATATTTTTCTGCTGGTTGTTTTTACAATATTAGCATTATTTACTCTTAGAAAATATTTTGGCCTCCAATCTTAATAAAGTCATATTTATTATTAGCAGATACTGAAATCACATCAATATAGAAAAAGGTTCATTTTTCTGAAATCATCAGTGGTATTATAAGTTAAAATATAAATGTAAAGCAATTTGGTTTATTTTCATATTTAATGTAATTTAACTTCCAAAGAAAGCTTGTCAGTGTCAACCAGGCTGAGCAAAATGCTAGAATACAATCAGTCAGTCACCTTCTGTTTAATCATCTTGTAAAGTAGGATAACATGCTGCTCTTGCCAACTGCCCAAATGTTTGTACCTGGCACCTACAGGCCTTTAGAAGCTGGAGGAAGGGCCAGGGTTCAGTAAGGAGCCATGGAAGAATCTCAACAGGAAACATGCTTAATGAAACACTTAGCTGGATAGACCTAAAATTTGTAAGATAAAAATTCAAATAACATCCTCGCAATCTGTTCTGCGGTTTAAAATTTATCATTATGGAGTGTGCTGAATTTTGATGTTTTCCTTCTCCTGATTGAAATTTCATCCAATCTACAACCAGAAAAAGGAGGCAGCATTTGCATTAACATAAAACAGATGATTCTGGTTCAATAAAGCAAAATTGCATGTTGATAAGATATAAGAGGTAAAGAACCTGAGATGGATTTTCAACAGATCCTCATATATCATTTACTAGTACATTTGAAGGACCCTTGTTCCACTTACCCTTCTCAGGCCCTGACCTCACCTATACAATTATGACTGTATGTAGACTCTAGAAAAGAGTCTTACAGACACCACTTCCACAGCAGACCTTTCAACTGGGAGTAGTTTCTTTTTCCATTAGATCTAAACCCTTGGGGCAGGGTTGGGGGGGGGGGTGTTGCTACAAAGCCAACTGTTTCCATTTTCCCTTCCAGTCCAAGAGGCTTCCTCCTTGATGCAAGCCCCTCCCCCTTTGAGATACATTTCATCTGGTTACAAAAAGCCTACCAGATTTTCTCCCATCTCCCCCTAGCTCTAGCCCTAATAAATCAAATACATTGCCATTTGTCTTACAATCTTCTGCTCCAGAAAGGACCAAGGGTTATCATGAATGACCTCTGAGATCGTATGTACAAATCCCCAGCTCCCCGGTCACAAACATCTTGCTCTTCTAGGAGTCAATGAATAGCATCTTCGTTTCACTTTAGCAACCCATTCCCCTGAGCAGGGAATTCAGCCAGAATTGCAGGTTCTCTCACCGTAACTCCCTTTCATTCTACCTTCTCACTCTAATTCACGAGACATATAACAAAGCATTGATACCCCAGAATGCTTTGGAGTCATGAACAGGGAGGGCACAGGGAACCGTCTTGTGGCCAAGGTGATCAAAGTCCCTTGCAATGATAAGGAAGAAAATTGTTCATTTTACTGGCTCTGATCAGAGAAAACAAGCAAATGCGGCTTTCCTCATTGGATGCTACATGGTTATATATCTGGGGAGAACTCCAGAAGAAGCATATAGAATACTAATGTTTGGAGATACAACATATATTCCTTTCAGGTGTCCCCTGTGAAAGGGTCGTTCGACCCCCAAAGGGGTTGCAACCCACAGGTTGAGAACCGCTGAAATAACAGAAGAATTTGGGCTTATATTTTATGTTTTTTTACTTCCATTTTTCTAGTAATTCATTTTTATTTACAAAAATAAGATTATTACATTACCGTGTGTACATAATAGTACAGCATTGTTGTATTTTGTATTTATTGTATTTTACAAAAGCATCAGCCTATAACATTTAAAAATTTAGTGCTTCACCACATTTTATTGTTCTATAGAACTTACTGATTACTAAAGCCTGATAATATTTTGAAAAAAACTTTGTTATAATAGCCTCTTGTCCTTGCCACTTCAAGTTCATAGACTATAACTGCTAACAAAGTATTGTTCACAAGAGATTGTACAAGAAAATTATTAATTTGCAGTCAATAACTTTTATGCTTCATAGCAATATTTAATTCAACTTACATATAATTCTTCAACCACTCAGTTTACATCAGTGTATGATTTCTTCTTCTTAATTACTTTTAATTAGTTTACTTGAAACATTATTTTATGTTGGATTTTGGTGTACGGCAGAGTGGTTGGACGGTCACATACTTTACAAAGTGGTTCCCCCGATATTTCAGATACCCACCTGGCACCATACATAATTTTTACAATATTATTTGGTAATACTCCTGGGACCTGTGTTCCACAGCTAGCCCTGTTCTAGACCTACAGCCTCTCTAGACTCTAGACGAGCAATTTTCCATCAGTGTGCTACTCTACTCCTGTAAAGGAGGAAAGAGGAAGGACATCTCTAAAATCAGAGAAGGAAAACTCTAACTCCAAAAAACCTCCGCTGCCTTGCGGCATACCTCTTCAGGGGAAAGGCTAAGGGAGTAAACCCCGACAGAAAATCCGGAGCCGGAGTCCCTAAGGCGGTTTGACATTGTAGTCAACACCGGCAACTCCTGCGGCGCACCTGAAGCCAAGCTGTATTGACTTTGTCTTTCCCTTGGACCCTTCAGCTGCGAAGAGAGTGGGGGTCTGCTGCATGGGCAACAGCAGACCCTCCATATCACCCTGCCCAGGCTCTGTAGCTTCAGTTTCACTGGAGAGGACACTCCAGCGTCATCGCAAGATGTCGACTCAACATGGGAGGAGACAGATACCGGTTATAAGCTCATCCGATTGGCGAAGGAAACGAGCGCCAGGGGTCTCCTCTGACGGTGGGAGAGGTCATCGCACCTCACTGGACAGCTACCGTCTCGCCATGGCTCGCCTGCCCCACTGGGTGCGTGGGGATCAGAGAGGCGCCTCTCGAAAAGTGGGCCACAAAACACCCACACCAGTTAATTCTAAGCAAACAACAAGAAAGAAGCCTCCAGCTCTTCGCCTCGCTAGCTGGAACATCAGGACCATGTGTCCCGGACTTACTGCAGACCTTCCGTGGATCAATGGTGCCAGGAAAACCGCTGTCATCGATAGGGAACTGGCACGACTAAACATCGACATTGCGGCTCTACAGGAGACCCGGTTGGCCGACAACGGAACTATCAGAGAAACCAACTACACCTTCTACTGGCAAGGGAAGTCTCCGGACCAACCAAGACAGCACGGTGTTGGGTTCGCTGTGAAGAACACGCTTGTTAACTCCATAGAGCCACCCACAGGAGGCACAGAGAGATTACTTACCCTCCGATTGTCAACAACTTTCGGCCCAGTCAGCATTCTTAGCGCGTACGCCCCAACCCTCTGCGCCACCACTGAAGAGAAAGAACACTTCTACCATGCACTGGACGAAGCGTTATCCAAGATCCCCAGAAATAACGCTCTTTATCTCCTCGGAGACTTCAACGCAAGAGTAGGAGCCGACCACATGGCCTGGCCCACCTGCCTCGGAAACTTTGGGAGAGGAAAGATCAATGAGAATGGTCAGCGACTGCTTGAGCTTTCGTGTCACCACGGCCTGTGCGTGACAAACACATTCTTCAAGTGCAAAGAGATCCACCAGGTGTCATGGAGGCATCCCCGCTCCCGCCACTGGCACCAGCTTGACCTCGTCATCACCAGAAGAACGGATATTGGCAGCACCCTCCTCACCCGCAGCTACCACAGTGCAGACTGTGACACGGACCATGCCCTCGTGGTAAGCAAGGTGCGCATAATGCCGAAGAGGTTGCACCACTCCAAGATGAAGGGTCGCCCACGCATCAACACCAGTTGTGCCAGCAACCCAGTTAAGACCCAGCAATTCATCAACAAGATGGAAGATGCACTCGGCGAGGGAATGGCGGCAGATGACATTATCGAATCCAATTGGTCACGTCTCCGCGACGCCATATACAACCCTGCCATTATTGCTTACGGGAAGAAAGAGCGGAAGAACGCTGACTGGTACGAGGCTCACTGGGAAGAAATGGAACCCGTGATCGAGACTAAGAGGAAGGCCTTACTGGCTTACAAGGCCACGCCCACTCCCAGTACACTTCAAGCTCTACGGGCTGCCAGGAACAAAGTCCAGAAGACCGCCCGCCACTGTGCCAACACCTATTGGCTAAACCTGTGCAGAAGCATTCAGGAAGCCGCCGATATAGGCAACGCACGAGGAATGTATGAGGGTATCAAGAAGGCAACAGGCCCAATCCCCTCCAAGATCGCCCCCCTTAAGTCCAAGACAGGTGAGGTCATCACTGACCAGGAACAGCAAATGCGGCGGTGGACCGAGCACTACCTCGAGCTGTACACAACGAAGAACACCGTAACAGACACTGCTCTTAACGCCATCCCAGACCTACCAGTCATGGAGGAGCTAGACACCCCACCTACTGCGGCAGAGCTCAGCAAAGCCATCGACCGCCTTGCTTGCGGGAAAGCACCAGGAAGGGACAGAATCCCTCCAGAAATCCTAAAGAGCGGGAAACCAGTCCTGCTACAGCCGCTCCACCATCTACTCTGTCTCTGCTGGAAGGAGGGTTACATCCCCCAGGATATGAGAGACGCCAACATTATCACCATGTACAAGAACAAAGGAGACCGCAGCGACTGCAACAACTACCGGGGCATCTCTCTCCTCAGCGTCGTCGGCAAAGTATTCGCCCGGGTCGCTCTTGCCCGCCTGCAGACCCTTGCTTCCCGCGTCTACCCAGAGTCCCAGTGTGGCTTCAGAGCTGGCCGGTCAACAGTGGACATGATCTTCTCCCTACGCCAGCTGCAGGAGAAGTGTCACGAGCAGCATAAACCACTCTACCTCACCTTTATCGACCTCACGAAGGCGTTTGATCTGGTCAGTCGAAGCGGACTCTTCAGCTTGCTACGGAAGATTGGCTGTCCACCACATCTGCTTGCTGTGGTCATGTCCTTTCACGACAACATGCACAGCACGGTGTCCTACAATGGCGCAACCTCTGAGGCCTTCCCAGTCAGCAGCGGAGTAAAGCAGGGCTGCGTCCTCGCGCCTACGCTGTTCGGAATCTTCTTCTCCATGCTCCTCCAATACGCCTTTAAGGACTGCAGCGAGGGTGTCTTCATTCACACCAGATCCGATGGCAAGCTCTACAACCTGGCCCGTCTACGAGCCAAGACCAAAGTCAAAGAGGTGCTCATCCGTGAGATGCTCTTCGCCGACGACGCAGCTTTGACATCACACTCCGAAGAGGGACTCCAGCAGCTAGTCACTTGCCTTTCCCACGCATGCAAGGAGTTCGGACTAGCCATCAGCCTGACGAAGACGAATGTTATGGCTCAAGGCACGGGGACTCCCCCATGCATCACCATCGATGGATACACCCTGGAGGTTGTCAACGACTTCACTTACCTCGGGTCCACCATCTCGAGCTCTCTGTCAGTCGACTTGGAGGTCAACCGGAGAATCGCCAGGGCAGCCACAGTTATGGCCAGACTGAACCGGCGAGCGTGGAACAATTCCAGCCTCACTGAGAAAACCAGACTGCGCATCTACCAAGCCTGCGTACTCAGCACTCTCCTCTATGGCAGCGAGACGTGGACCACCTATGCAAGGCACGAAAGGAAACTCAACAGCTTCCACATGAGGTGCCTGCGATGCGTCCTGCATGTCACCTGGCAGGATAAGGTTCCCAACACCGAGGTGCTGAAGCGAGCCAATATGAGCAGTTTGCATGCAGTTCTTAGTGAGAGACGCCTCAGGTGGCTCGGCCATGTCAAAAGAATGGATGCAGGCCGTATCCCCAAAGACCTCCTCTACGGCGAGCTAGCAGAAGGCAAGAGGATGACAGGGCGCCCAAAACTGCGGTTCAAAGACATCTGCAAAAAGGACATGACACAATGCTCCATCAATCTCAACACATGGGAAGTTCAAGCAGACGACCGCCTAGCCTGGAGGCTCGCGGTCAGGCAAGGTACGTCACGCGCGGAGGCTGCGCGCAACGAGGAGGCGGTCCAGAAAAGATCGAGGCGGAAGCAGCGTCAACAGCAGCAACAACAGCCATCTGCCTTCACCTGTAACAAGTGCGGCAGGGATTGTCACTCCCGAGTCGGACTGCACAGCCATTCTCGGCGGTGCAGATAGACTCTCAGGAAGCTACGCCATCGTCTCTCGAGACGGACGGCTGCCGACGGCGACGACGACGATACCCCAGAAGTCAATAAGGAAAGGACAAACCACCAAGAGAAAATGGGCCAATTATAAGAGCAGGCAATTTAGAGAAGAGGACCCCAAAAGACCTCCAGTTACTTGATTCTTTTCTTTCCAATTTATCATCCCCATCTTGTAATTTATTTTTTAATATATATTTTTATTTTTTCAATTAAAGTTTACATTCAATATTATTTTGTTCTGGTTGCAGGTGTACAGCATAGTTGTTAGACAATCATATACTTTACAAAGTGTTCTCCCCAATATTTCCCGTACCCACTGGCACCTTACATAGTTCTTACAATATTATTGACTATACTTCCCTGTGCTGTACTTTACATCCCTGTGACTATTTTGTAACCACCAATCTTTACTTCTCAATCCCTTCACCTTCTCATCTTATAAGTTAAATCCTTCCCGTTCTCTTATTTGCATCCTCAGCACCCCCACCTCCATCTTCTCTAACAATCACCACATTTTATTAGGCCATCTATTATTTTTCCCAGTTTACCACTTCTTGCTGCTGGCTGCTGGGTATTATTATAAAACCTGGGATTTGTTGCCTCTCAGACTTAAGGCTTTTAACCTCAAATGAGGCCTTGGGTCCCAAAGAAGCCATTCTAAGCTTTTATCACCATACTAATAATATTTATTTGCAGTCAACAGACTATATTTCATGTTGTTTCATAGAAAAAAATTGCAACTATCAGGTAGGAATGCCCTCTATTTCCTTGTCATAAATCAGTATTTTATGTTCATTCAACAATACAAAGCAAAGTTTTTCTTAAAGAACCACACACATTTATATCCTCTGCCTCAGAGAAAATCACTTTTTTATTCTCTTGAGACCCTTTTCTGTGCATTTTTAAATATATATATATGAATGCTACTTTTTGTGTTTATGTTTTTACATAACTGTTTGTTTTAGATCATTCAGACCGTTAACCCCTCCTAACAAAATACCACAGACAGGTCACTTATAATATAACAATGGAAATTTATTCCTCTCAGTTCTGAAGGCTGAAAGTCCAAGATCAGGGTGCCAACGTGTTCAGGTTGTAGAGAGGGCCCTCTTCAGGGTTGCAGACTTCTCATTGTATCTCCAAAAGGTAAAAAGGGGTGAGGGATCTCTCTGGAGCTCTCGTGACCTAATCATGCCCCAAAGGCCTTATTTCCCAACACCATAACTTAGGAGATAGGTTTCAACATATGAATTTTGAGAGGACACAACATTCAGACCATAATGGTGTTCTGTAACTGTCACTCTGATATTTCCTTCTTATTCTCACCAATGTGGTATGAAGATTTTTTCATTTCAGTGTTTTGTAGCTTCTGCCTTATATTTCACTGTATAAGTATCTCACAACTAATTTAGCCATTATTCTATCTGTGGACATGTAAGTTACAAACAACCCTATAATATCTTTTTATGTATGTCACTGTGCATATATGAAATTGTCTCTAGTAAATATCTGTAAGTGAAAATGCTGTGTACACGTTATGTGAATTTTAAAAAATTTTATTTGCTATTGCCATTAGCCCTCTAACGTGCTGTATAACTTTCACTTCTATCATCAATAAATGAGAGTAACAGTTATCCCACACCTTTACAATACTTGATATTTTTGTATTTTTGCTAGCCTAATAGGTGGAAAACGGTATTTCATTGGTTTAATTTGCATTTTCCTGATTACTAATGTGCTAACTTCAATTGTTAATTAGGCACTTACCATATATTTCCTGTCCTATGAAAAGCCAGTTTATATCCTTTGCCTATTTTTCTTTTGGAATGTCCTTTTTTATACTCACTTACTGTAAATATATAATCAGTACATATCCTTTGATTATTTTTAATATTATAAAATCTTCCTTCCAGCTTGTCAATTTTCTTCCACTCTGTTTAGTAACAGATCTTTAACTTCATTTATTATGTTGATGGTTGTATGGAATTTAAAATTTTTAATTTTGATATTGACAACTATACCAATTTTTTTCTTTAGGACTGTTCCCTGTTGAAAGGAAACTTTCTAGCTTAAGGTAAGAAACATAAAACTATATTTTCTTCTAATTCTTTATATATGCACATATTTGCATAAACTTATTAGTTATGTCTTTACCCAAATTGAAATTTATTTAATTAATGGTATGTGGTCGATATCTGACTTTGTTATATTTACCAAGTAGTTACTTTTTATTGTAGAATACATCCATTCCACAATGAGTATATCATATTCTAAGTTTTACTTATACACTCTATACTGTTTCACTTATTTATTGTTATATATTTACTAACTGCAATAAGGTTTTTATTACTATACCTTTATTGCAACATTTGTAATGTCAGGTTTCAAATTTTTCCTACATAATTTTGCTCATTATATCACTAAATTATTAAGTTTCCTTATCATGTTTCTATAAGAAATCCAGTAGGATTTTGATTTGGGCTGATTGTGGTGAGTATTGAAATATTTAAATACTGTGTCTTTCCATCCAGGAAAAAAGTATTCTTCTCCATTCATATTTTCTTTTGATTCCTTGGTTTCATACATGTCCTGTGTATCTTTTTTTCAAGATGTTTTATAGTTTTTCTGATTTCTGAATGAATTTGTTAGTTACCACTCGTTTATAAGAATGTATTTCTAAGCATCCCTAGGAGGAGTGTCTCGATCCCATGGTTTCGGAGCTCTTCCCTGGGCACAGGTGCTGTCTCCAGAGCAGCTTATCCTCCTGTGGGTCTGGAGGATACACCACTCTGGCCTGTTTCTGTGTTGCTGGGCACAGGGCGCTCCACAGTCCCCTCCGAGCAATCTGACAAATGCAGTCTGATCATGGACACCCCAGCTTGGACTCCTCCAGTGATATCTCATCACCTACAAGATTATGTTAGAGTGTTTGTAGGACATCTACACAAAACCCTCTATGCTCCAGCTGCAGCTTTTCTTTCTATCTTTCTGTCCAGCTGAGTCCTTAGGTATGAGGTACCTTGTGAGGTGCTGCGCCCATAAGCTTCTTGCATACCCCACATGATGCCGTGCTCTGACATCTCTTTATTTGGCACCTATTATTCCTTCTCTTTGAAATGTTCTTCTCAGCATAGGTCACCTACCTTACTCCTATTTATCTGGAACCTGCTTCCTTCAAGAAGCTTTTCCTCCTTTTCTGAGATTTTCCTGACATCTCCCCAACCACTGGACTGAGTCCATATTACTATTTCAGCACCTGTCTCAATACTTGTGGACATCTGCATACATATCCCTCTGCTACTAGACTAGGCCTCTGTGTCTAGCCTAGTGCCTGACAAATAGGGAAAAGTGATCTGTTGAGATAATGTGTTGTGGGTTTACCCTTTTCATAGTACACTTTTGTTTGCAAAATGTTTTCATATATAAAACCGATATGGTCCAACATCTTTCTACTACTTAATAAAAGCAAATCATAGTTGTCAAAATAAATTTTAGCATTTTAAAATTACTCACAAGTTACATTTTTCTTGAAATTTTTCTTTTGTAATCAGTCTGAGAATCTTCCAGCAGTGCAAATGTCCCTGGACCATAAGCAGTTATTGGTTCTAGGAGGGGACTCTATCTCTAGCAAAGTTCCTCAGTAAGATACAGAGAAAAGAGACATTGTCTCATACATTAATAGAGTCCCTGCCTGAAGTTTCCAGATCCTTCTTCTCAATAGACCACCTTGCTCTTCACTACAAGTGAGTCAGTGCCCCCTTCAGTGCAAGAGGCTCCAGACTCCATGCCCTGGTGCTCATCTCCTCACTGACCCAAGAAAAGATTTCTACTTTATGAGCTGTTTCAGAGAGAGTTTTCTCAATAGAGCAATTTGACCACAAGTGACATTGTCTTTTTCTATATAGCATAGGCATGTTTATCCCTGACCACACCTGCTTTCCGGGGACAGGGTAGGGTGAGAGAGAGGCAGGAATATTAGTGTCATGACTGAGCACAGACATCTTCCTAAATCTCACACCTCACACATACAGACCGGCCACCCAGCTATATCACTCATTCGTTCTGGTGGTTTTCCCTTAGGGGCTTATATTTCCTTCCAGGGCACTTTCCCAGTCTACACAAGAGGTCTGTATGTACTTGGATCCTAGTTATCAAAGCTCAAAGCCTTTGTCACAGAGCTCCTGGGGTCTTTAACAGTCTTTTCTTTTAATGCACTGGGCTTCCATGAACAAATTAAGTTTCCTAAATCTTATATAAAAGGGAAATAACTTGCATCGTATATGGGTGACCTTTAAGGGACAGTGTTCCCCACCTCCACAAACCCACCTAAATGACCCAGATAAAATACCCTGCTACAGAGGGACTTTTTAATTTTGACCCTCACTACAATCATGACAGATATAACTGATATCCACAGAGTTTAAATTATATTCTCCAAGACAGATAGTCCATGAAAGACAAAGCAGGATTGAGAACCAGACAATTAAGCATTATAAGTTAAAAGCATGGGTTTTGTAATCAGATTGGCATGAGTTCAAGTCTCAGATACACCAGTACTACTGAGCTGGTCCCGATCAAGCCTGATTTTCTCTGTCCACCAAATGGGTGGACCTCTAGTTTGAAGGGTGGCTGTTTTCACAAAATAGGTATGCAGAGAACTGAGCCCAAAGCTTGTCATAAAATATGTATTCAACAAATTTCAACTATTCACATTCTTCATATTTTAAAACTTAACCTTTGATTTTACAACATCATGGTCTTCATTTCCTTAAATTTAAGAATTCAGTGAACACTTATTAGCAAATATAATTTTAAATGGAATCCTATTTTAAAAACTTCAGCATAGTTTTGTGTTCTAAAGACAGAGTGGCAGAAACCCATTGCCTGTAGTCAAGTTGTTTATCAACTGGGGAGTGCATTGGTCAGACTGGGTCATTCATCAATGGTTACTAAGTATCTGCCACGACATATACTCATCTATGTACCATTGCACTCCAGAAGCTTTCCTTAACAGGTATAATTGAATTTTCCAATTGTTTCTCAGAAGCAAAGAAAGCTTTGGAAAAGGAGCTCCAATTCTGGATCAGGCTTTGAAAAACCTTAATAATGTAATCTGATATCTGAAAATATAGAAATTGTTTTATTTGTAAATGCCTAAATGTGCAAACAACAATAATAATAATCCAGTTATTTGCTCAAAGTAGAATTTACTAGTGCCTACATGGCACAAAATACTGTCAGTTCTAATTTGACAAGAAATTAATTCATTGAGAAAATGTTTTCATCCTCTAATTTATATATTTGAAACCACAAGCTTTAAAATTCACAGAATAATGATTGCACTTCAAATCCAATATTCTGGATTTCTTTCTCTTTACATAAACTAAGCCTGAGGTGTTGGACTTTGAAATTGGGTTTCAAATTCTATTTCTGCTGATAACTTGCTTGGCAGTCTTAGGAGAAGTATTGATCCTTCTAAGAGCTTGTTGCTTTTTCTAATCTGTAACACGGAAAAAGCTTGTTAGTGAGGCTCAACCTCATCAGGGTCAGTGCGGCTCACATGAGATGGTGTGTACACTCTGGCTGGTAGCTGGCAGATATCCTCTAAGTGCTAGTCCCCTTGTTTGTTTTTATAGCATTGCTGTCCTTAGTGAGATGAGACATTTGGTACAGGTTAGAAAATCCTCCTGAAATCCAATTTTTTAAATTTCTCCAATGATATTTTTAAAAGACCTAAAATTCCAAATCTGCTTGTGTTCTGGACATATTTTCAAATCAATATGTAACAATATCCAGGAAACAACTATGGGACAAACTTTACCTATTGTCTATATTATTTGAAGGATATCCATCTAATAACCCCTCTGCACATACTATCTAACAAACACAATGCCCTTAGCTATTTAATAAAAAACAATATTGAATTAGTTAAACCAATATTTTAAAATACAAAAAAAATATTTAATTGTGAATATAAAAGCAATCCAATCATTTGAAGTAAATTTTTAAATGAAAATTCTATTGAAACAAGATAACTATTATTAAAATATTGCATTAATTAAAAGCAACAAGCATTTATTCCCTACTGAAATCAGGAATTGCACATAAAATATGTTTTCGATTATCATAACTGTCCTATGAGTTATGGAGAAGCACTATCTTACAAAATCCAAAGGCCATTCACATCTTAGGCCATATGTAGACATCCCTGTACCCCTGGCTGGCTTGGCTCAGTGGATTGAGCGTCGGCCTGCGAGCTAAGTGTCGCTGGTTCGATCTTCCAGTCAGGGCACATCAGAGAAGGAAAACTCTGACTCCAAAAAACCTCCGCTGCCTTGCGGCATACCTCTTCAGGGGAAAGGCTAAGGGAGTAAACCCCGACAGAAAATCCGGAGCCGGAGTCCCTAAGGCGGTTTGACGTTGTAGTCAACACTGGCAACTCCTGCGGCGCACCTGAAGCCAAGCTGTATTGACTCCGTCTTTCCCTTGGACCCTTCAGCTGCGAAGAGAGGGGGGGTCTGCTGCATGGGCAACAGCAGACCCTCCATATCACCCTGCCCAGGCTCTGTAGCTTCAGCTTCACTGGAGAGGACACTCCAGCGTCATCGCAAGATGTCGATTCAACACGGGAGGAGACAGATACCGTGTCACTCCCGAGTCGGACTGCACAGCCATTCTCGGCGGTGCAGATAGACTCTTAAGAAGCTACACCATCGTCTCTCGAGACGGACGGCTGCCGACGACGAGACATCCCTGGAACATCCGAGTGTACAATCTTTGAGCATATAAAGTATCTCTGGGCTTGTAAAAGAAGAATATTCCTGGCATATTAATTATAAACAATATTTTAGTTTATCAAATCTAATTTTTCTACTGTTTTATAAAATAAAAAACTGTAAAAAAGCTGTTAGCAATCAAAAACATCATACATATGAAGATGACAAATATTTTTAATTTTTCCAAACTAAATGGTATGCCTTTAATTAAAATTGTTCATGCTTGTTAAGGTAAAGACCTAAGATCTCTGGAAGCCAAAAATCTGGTTAGTCCTTCAGGACATCTAAACAGTTCTCTGATTCATTCTCCGGTAGAAGTATGCAAAAAGTCATCATTCCCAATCTAAAACATCACAGGATGAACTAAAAAGTAATATTTTTCTTCATAGCTATTGAAATGCTTGGACACAAATAAGTCAAAATAAACTAAATTGCAGGGGGTGATTAGCCCTATCTAGGTAAGCAGAAGCCATTACTCACTTTTATTCCCAGAAACATTAGTCTTACCTACAAGACAGGTAAGGAAAGTCAGGAGCCTGTAAAGGCTCGAGACTTTTTCTGTGACAAGCAGAACCTAGTCAGACTCATCATGACCGTACATGTACTGACAAGGTGGATTGAAATATGAAGGAGAACAAAAACTTACTATTCCCTACCATCGATGAATTCTTCCCTATGGACTTTTTCTGAGTAAGAAGCATTATGGAAAATGAGGATGGATTTAAAAATAGAGAGATGACAGCCTTATAGTTCTTGGACTCAGAATCCTACTGGAGAGAGAAGCTAATTCCATCCTCTAAACACGTAAAAAATTAGAGGTGAACAAAAACAAACTTAAGTAGTAACTCAGCTCCGTAATAGCTCAGTTTTTCATTATATTGAAGGAAATTGTCCCTCAACCTATCTACCACACAGAAGAACAGGCAATTCCTTTTTAGAGTAAAATTAGTGTCTATTTCAGTTTCTACTATGTTTTGTATATACTGTGTGATATACAATAAAAAATGTAAAGAAGTAAGGATATATGACTCATAAACAATGAAAAGTGGCCAATAAAAGCATATTCACTGATTGCTCACATATTCAAATTAGCACACAACTTTGAAAATTATTGTAAATATAAAAATAGTTCCAAAAAATAAACAAAATGATTTTTATAATGAAGAATTTCTGCAGAAAAATGGAAACTAAAATAATTTAGGATTACAAAGTATAATACATGTATCTGAAATAAAATCAAGGAATGATCTCAATATTAGTCTGGATAGAGTAAAAGAAAGGATCAGTGAAAGTGAAAAGAAGTCAATAAAAATAATTTAAACTGAGCCACAAAGAATAATAATAATAATAATAATTTTTAAAACCAGTAAAGTCTAAAGTCTATCATATATGTGTAGAACTCTATCTACAGACTTCTGGAAGTGGACTTATACCATATACTAGGCCATAAAGCTAGTCTCAATAAATTTTTTAAAACTGAAATTATAGAGAATATTTATGATGAAAGAATTAAGTTAGAACTCAATAACAAAAAAAGTGAAAAAAATTATGATGTTGTAAATAAAACAATACTCTTCTAAATAAGCCATATGTCAATGAGGAAATCACAATGAAAATTAGAAAATATTTTAAAGTGAATAATAATAAAAAGAGAACATATTAAAATTTGTGAGATACAACCAACACAGTATATAAAGGGAAATATATAAATATTTATATTAGATAAAAATAAAGGTTTAAAATCAATAATAAAAGTTCCCAGCTCAGAAACTAGAAAAAGAAAAAAAAAAGAAAATACAAAATAAGTAAAAGTAAGGAAAAACAAGATAGAAATTAATGATACAGAAAGCATGAACAATAGAGAAATAGCAACAAAGCCAAAGTGAACCTTTAAAAATAATAATACAATTTATCAATCTAAAGCAGTGGTTCTCAACCTTCCTACTGCCATGACCCTTTAAGACAGTTCCTCATGTTGTGGTGACCCCCAACCATAAAATTATTTTCGTTGCTACTTCATAACAGTAATTTTGCTACTCTTATGAATCGTAATGTAAATATCTGATATGCAGGATGTATTTTCACTGTTACAAATTGAACATAATTAAACATAGTAATTAATCACAAAAACAATGTATAATCATATATGTGTTTACCGATGATCTTAGGCGACCCCTGTGAAAGGGTCGTTCGACCCCCAAAGGGGTCGCGATCCACAGGATGAGAAACACTGATCTAAAGAAACAGAGAGAAGTCATGAACTACCAATATCAAAAATAAAAAGGGAGACATTGCTACAAACACTAAAGACATTAAAATGAGAATAAAATAATATATGACAATACATTTTACAACTTAAAAATAAAGATGAATTTCTTATAACCAGTTTTCAAAGCTGACAGAAGAAAGTATGATTTTTTTAACTATGAATAGTTTTGTAACTATTAAAGCAATTGAATTTATTACTATTACTTCTTACATGGAAAACCCTAGGTCCAAATGGTGAAAATAACACCAAACCCTTCAAAGCACAAAAATGATAACACTTTCAAAAACACTATTCTTCAGAAAACCTAATTAAATTATCCTCTTTCTCCTTACTCATAGACTCTCAACTCAAGAATCACTCTACGTTCTTTTTTACATTACTACTCCCTTTCATAACCAAACTTGTACTTATTCCACACACTTAACATTTTCTTTCAAATAATTGTTATTTCCAAAGTGATAATATTAATGATTTATTTACTACTTACTATATATATCAACACTGTGTTGTGTTTAACATATATCAATCACTTTATCCTCATAAGTGAATTTGGGTACTATATTTTCCTAGTTTTACAAATAAGGAAACTAAAATTCAGGGTTCTCTTTCTTGCTCAAAATCCCAGAGAGCTGAAACTCCTGTGTGTTTGATTTCAAAGCCCACACTCCTTCCAATACACCACCCTCTCAATAACAGTCAATGATTAATGGACCATTCTCAACCAGCCTGTCAGGAAGTAGTGCCACATAACTTCTGTACAGTATTCCTTCACTTATCATGGGTATTATGTTCTAGACTCCCCCTTCCCCCACTATAAGTGAAAATCCGCAAAGTAGGAACCTTACATTTATTTTAGTATTTATATATATTTTAAGGCTTTATAAACCTTTCCCACACACTTATAAACTGTTCCCAGTCCCTTATTAACCTTTCCCACTCCCTCATTAACCTTTTCCACACTTTTATAAACACTACTTATTTTCTTAAACATATTCTACACTCTTAAACCTACATAACTTTAACAATATATGTATACAGTGCTGCAAAATCCCACAATATAGCAAAAAATCCACGATAAGTAATTAAATATAATATTTTTAAAAGTCCCGTGATACAGTGAGGCTGTGACAAGTGAACCGTGATATACAGAGGGACTACTGTATTTGGTAGTGTTTTAATTATTAATTAAACCAGAAAAATATAACAATTTTGGAGGGAATATTTATCCAGCTACCTTTATTCTTATGACCTAATCTGCCATGTTTCAATCTACAGGACTCATAAGAGGGTAAATAAGCTCCACTTATTCTATCATTTGTAAACTTTTAGAGATTGTTGAGTGAGGGTATTCTAGCCTAGGGCTTTTGTGTAAAATACTAGGTTAATTTAAAACAGACCCAAGTGAGAAAATCTGCCTCTTCTAACACGTGACTTCCATCACAGAGCCTTTGGGACGGCTGCCTACCCAAATCATCTCCACCACTCTCTGGCCTTAATATTTTTATTACTATCTCCTCCTCCACCTTGTAATCACCCCTTCAGAAGCACTGACAACACTGAAATCAACAGAAAACTGCTTGAAAACAGAAACTGTTTTATAATCATTGGATGGTTTTGAAATACCTGAAAATCTCAATAGGGAATCAACTTTTAAGCATTTTCACAAAACAATACTTATTTCAGAGATGGCAACATCTTTCTCTGGCATCCCCCTGGCCTAGCAACGTGTGGGATTCCTTATAGAGTTGCACCATCTTAAGTCAATGTGATGCTTTAATGACTGTTTGAGAGCCACATTCCCTCTTCTACTAATTTTCTCAGAACAAGTTAATCTATACTGTTTTCTCTCAAATTTCTTGCATTGGTTTAAAAATGAGGAGAGTCTTTGCTTGGCTTCAGCACACGGGCTTGTAACAGTGTGATTTTTTTTTTAAATATGGTTTCTCTTACACTGGTTTCCATTGCCATAAAGATCAGTTTGTTAGCTGTGGTGACAGCCTGCCCTTCATGGCACATGTTCAATAAATGTCAGTAAGTGAACAAAGACGAGAGATACTGGAACACTTTTAGCTTTAATAGACTGAGAAGGTAGTAAGGGACCGAACATTAAATTCATTCAGAATAAAGAGGTCTTTAGAGTCTGTTTTTCTGGTTGAGAGATCAGAGCAAATGAATTGAAAACCTAAAATAGAAGTTGTTTTATTCTCATGGGTTCTGACATTTTCGTGGGGAGCTGCAAGTTATAAAAACTGCTGCTAAAATCTAAATTGCTAGCACCATATGGAAAAAGATCCTGCAGTATATCTTTTATCATTTTAATACATATGTGTAGAAAGTCACTCCAGTTGAATTATTTCAGAATGGCTTTTTAAAATAAGCAAAATGGCAGGAGGGTGGGAATATCGAGAGGCCACGCAGACTGTCACAAATAAAGAAATGGCCACAGACCTCATGCTTGCATTCAGTGTTGAAGCAGGCTGCCTTCACCTGATACTTAGTGAACTTGATGAGTTTTAGAAGACCTGCTACATCTCTTAGTCAAGTATCTCCTGGTTGATTTGGGTCAGGTTACTTAGAATTTAAGGAACTGGAGCCTTTATTCAAACCCTCATCAGCTAGAACTAGAATTAAGTAAATGGCATGTGCCCAAATGAGCCTAGTGTTTCCTCACCAAATGTAAAATATTTTGAAAACTGGGTATATTTTCTCCTGGCTTTCTCTTAGTAATGCAATAAATAACATAAAATTTTTGAGATCCTAAAATGCAGCTTCACTTTGAGATAATCAGAAAAAAACATGCGTAAAGGAGAATTCCAGAAAGCAAGTATAGGAAGCAGGAGTCAGTGTGTACATTCAGAAATCCCATTTTATGTTTGTCCCCTTCCAGGAATAACAGTGTCTCACTCCTGTGTAGGTGTAGCATAGGGGGTCTTAAATACTTCGGGGATACCTCCTCCTAACGCAGTATATGCTTTAGGCTCAATTCTAAGCCATTATTTTTTTTTAAGGGTAATAATATTAGAAATTAATGAGACACTCTTAAATGCAATAGTAGCTGCCAAGAGAGTAGATTTCATCATTTCAAGGGAATATCTACCTTGGTTCCACTTTGGAAATAAACTGGAAAACTTAAAATTCCAAAATTTTAGTCTCAGCTCAGAACTAAATTAGAAACTGAGAGCGGAGCCTAAGCCATGGTATCTTTTTTACTTTTTTGTTGAATTTTTGGGGTGATGTTGGTTAATGATATTACATAGGTTTCAAGTGTATGATTTTATAATACATCATCTGTGTATTGTATTATATGTTCAACACCCCAATTCAAGTCTCCTTCCATCACCACTTATCTCCCCACATCTTCTTCTACCTTGAACCTCAGTCCCCTTTCCCTCTGGTAATCACCATACTGTTGTCTATGTCTATGAGGGTTTTGTTTTCTAATCCCTTCATCATATTTACCTGGCTTGGCAATGCCCTCCCCTCTGACAGCTGTCAGTCTGTTCTTTATCTACATAAAGTCTGTTTGTTTTGTTTTTAGCTTATTTATTAGATTCCACATATGAGTGAAATTATATGGTACTTGTCTTTCTCTGACTGGTTCCTTTCTCTTAGCTTAATGTTCTCCAGGTCCATCCATGCTATTGCAAAATGTAAGATTTCCTTCTTCTTTATGGCTAAGTAGTATTCCATTGTGTAAATGCACCACAGATTTTTTTATTCACTCATCTACTGATGGACTCTTGGGCTGCTTCCAAATGTTGGCTATGGTAAATAATGCTGCTATGAACATAGGAGTCCGTCTATTCTTTTGAATTAGTGTTTGGGTATCTTTGGATAAGTTCCCAGAAGAGGAAATGCTGACTCATATGACAGTTTTATTTTTAATTTCTTGAGGTATCTGCATACTGCATAGTGGCTACACCAGTCTGCATTCCCAACAACAGTGCACAAAGGTTCCCTTTTCTCCACATTTTTACCAACACTTGTTGTTTGTTAATTTATTGATCATGATCATTCTCACTAATGTGAGATCTTTCATTGTGGTTTTAATTAGCATTTATCTAATGATTAGTGATGTTGAACACCTTTTCATGTGTCTATTGGCCATCTGTATGTCCTCTTTGGAGAAGTGTCTATTCAGATCCTTTGCCCATTTTTTAATTGGATTGCATGTATTTTTTGATGTTAACTTCAATAAGTTTTTTATAAATTTTGGATATTAACCCCTTTCAGGTGCATCATTGGTAAATATGTTTGATTCACTGGATTTTATTTTCATTTTCTTGATTATTTCCTTTACAGCGTTAATACTTTTTAGTTTGATGTAGTTCCATTGGTTTATCTTTTATTTTCCTTGCTTAAGGCTATATATCAGAAAAAATATTGCTACAAGAAATGTCCAAGATTTTACAACCTATCTTTTCATTTAGGATTTTTATGGTAGAGTCTAACACCTAAGTCTCTAATCCTTTTTCAGTTTCTTCTTGTGTATGAAGTAAAAAGGTTATCCAGTTTCCTTTTTTGTGGATGTATCTGTCCAATTTTCCCAACACCATTTCTTGAAAAGACACTCCATACTCCATTGTATGTTTTTGCCTCCATTGTCAAATATTACTTTACCATATAGATTTGGGTTTATTTCTGGGCTCTCTAACCTGTTCCGTTGATCTATTTGTCTGTTTTTATGCCAGTACTATGCTGTTTTGATTATTATGGCCTTGTAGTGTAGTTTGATATCAGGTATTGTGATTCCTCCAATTTTGCTCTTCTTCCTCCAGATTGGTGAGACTATTCAGGGTCTTTTATGGTTCCATATAAATTTTTTGGAATATTTGTTCTAGTTCTGTGTAATATGCCTTTGGTATCTTGATTGGAATTGCATTGGATCTATAGATTGCTTGAGGTAATATGAATATTTTAATTATCTTAATTCTTCCTATCCATGAACATGGTATATATTTTGACTTATTTGTATCTTCTTCAATTTTTTTCTTCAGTGTCATATAATTTTTCAAGTGCAGGTATTTTATCTCCTTGGTTAAATTTATTTCAAGATATTTGTTGATGCAAGTGGAAATTGGATTGTTTTCTTAGTTTCCCTCTCTAATAATTCATTATTGGTATATAAAAATGCAACTAATTTCTCAATATTTACTTTGTATCCTGCACTTTACTTAATTTTTGGTGGAATCTTTAGGGTCCTTTATATACAGTATCATGTCATCTATAAATAATAACAATTTTACTTCTTCCTTTCCAACTTGTATGCCTTTTATTTCTTCTTCTTGTCTGATTGCTGTGGCTAGGAGTTCCAGTACTATGTTGAATAAGTGGTGAAAGCAGACATCCCTGTTTTTGTTTCTGATCTTAAAGAAAATACTTTTGTTTCTACTCATTGAGTATGATGTTGGCTGTGGATTTGTCATATGACCTTCATTATGTTGATGTATGGTTCTTCTGTTTCTACTTTGCTGAGAGTTTTTGTCATAAGTAGTTGCTGGATTTTATCAAATGCTTTGTTTGCATTTATTGATAAGATCATGTAATTTTTATCCTTTATCTTGTTTATGTGTGTGTCACATTTGTTGATTTGTGGATATTGTAACAATCTTGAATCCCTGGAATAAATCTCACTTGATGATGGTATATGATCTTTCTTGATGTAGTGCTGTATTAAGTTTGCTAATATTTTGTTGAGGGTTTTGGCATTTTTGTTCATCAGAGATATTAGCCTATAATTTTCTTTCTTTTTAGTGTCTTTAACCTGATTTTGGACCTGATTTTAATATTAAGGTAATGCTGACCCTGTAAAATTAGCTTGGGAGTTTTCCCTCCTCTTGAATTTTTTGGAATCGTTGGCAGCCGTCCGTCTCGAGAGACGATGGCGTAGCTTCCTGAGAGTCTATCTGCACCGCCGAGAATGGCTGTGCAGTCCAATTCGGGAGTGACAATCCCTGCCGCACTTGGTACAGGTGAAGGCAGATGGCCGTTGTTGCTGCTGTTGACGCTGCTTCCGCCTCGATCTTTTCTGGACCGCCTCCTCGTTGCGCGCAGCCTCTGCCCGTGATGTACCTTGCCTGACCGCGAGCCTCCAGGCTAGGCGGTCGTCTGCTTGAACTTCCCATGTGTTGAGATTGATGGAGCATTGTGTCATGTCCTTTTTGCAGATGTCTTTGAACCGCAGTTTTGGGCGCCCTGTCATCCTCTTGCCTTCTGCTAGCTCGCCGTAGAGGAGGTCTTTGGGGATACGGCCTGCATCCATTCTTTTGACATGGCCGAGCCACCTGAGGCGTCTCTCGCTAAGAACTGCATGCAAACTGCTCATATTGGCTCGCTTCAGCACCTCGGTGTTGGGGACCTTATCCTGCCAGGTGACATGCAGGACGCGTCGCAGGCACCTCATGTGGAAGCTGTTGAGTTTCCTTTCGTGCCTTGCGTAGGTGGTCCACGTCTCACTGCCATAGAGGAGAGTGCTGAGTACGCAGGCTTGGTAGATGCGCAGTCTGGTTTTCTCAGTGAGGCTGGAATTGTTCCACGCTCGCCGGTTCAGTCTGGCCATAACTGTGGCTGCCCTGGCGATTCTCCGGTTGACCTCCAAGTCGACTGACAGAGAGCTCGAGATGGTGGACCCGAGGTAAGTGAAGTCGTTGACAACCTCCAGGGTGTATCCGTCGATGGTGATGCATGGGGGAGTCCCCGTGCCTTGAGCCATAACATTCGTCTTCGTCAGGCTGATGGCTAGTCCGAACTCCTTGCATGCATGGGAAAGGCAAGTGACTAGCTGCTGGAGTCCCTCTTTGGAGTGTGATGTCAAAGCTGTGTCGTCGGCGAAGAGCATCTCACGGATGAGCACCTCTTTGACTTTGGTCTTGGCTCGTAGACGGGCCAGGTTGTAGAGCTTGCCATCGGATCTGGTGTGAATGAAGACACCCTCGCTGCAGTCCTTAAAGGCGTATTGGAGGAGCATGGAGAAGAAGATTCCGAACAGCGTAGGCGCGAGGACGCAGCCCTGCTTTACTCCGCTGCTGACTGGGAAGGCCTCAGAGGTTGCGCCGTTGTAGGACACCGTGCTGTGCATGTTGTCGTGAAAGGACATGACCACAGCAAGCAGATGTGGTGGACAGCCAATCTTCCGTAGCAAGCTGAAGAGTTCGCTTCGACTGACCAGATCAAACGCCTTCGTGAGGTCAATAAAGGCGAGGTAGAGTGGTTTATGCTGCTCGTGACACTTCTCCTGCAGCTGGCGTAGGGAGAAGATCATGTCCACTGTTGAGTGGCCAGCTCTGAAGCCACACTGGGACTCTGGGTAGACGCGGGAAGCAAGGGTCTGCAGGCGGGCAAGAGCGACCCGGGCGAATACTTTGCCGACGACGCTGAGGAGAGAGATGCCCCGGTAGTTGTTGCAGTCGCTGCGGTCTCCTTTGTTCTTGTACATGGTGATAATGTTGGCGTCTCTCATATCCTGGGGGATGTAACCCTCCTTCCAGCAGAGACAGAGTAGATGGTGGAGCGGCTGTAGCAGGACTGGTTTCCCGCTCTTTAGGATTTCTGGAGGGATTCCGTCCCTTCCTGGTGCTTTCCCGCAAGCAAGGCGGTCGATGGCTTTGCCGAGCTCTGCCGCAGTAGGTGGGGTGTCTAGCTCCTCCATGACTGGTAGGTCTGGGATGGCTTTAAGAGCAGTGTCTGTTACGGTGTTCTTTGTTGCGTACAGCTCGAGGTAGTGCTCGGTCCACCGCCGCATTTGCTGTTCCTGGTCATTGATGACCTCACCTGTCTTGGACTTAAGGGGGGCGATCTTGGAGGGGATTGGGCCTGTTGCCTTCTTGATACCCTCATACATTCCTCGTGCGTTGCCTATATCGGCGGCTTCCTGAATGCTTCTGCACAGGTTTAGCCAATAGGTGTTGGCACAGTGGCGGGCGGTCTTCTGGACTTTGTTCCTGGCAGCCCGTAGAGCTTGAAGTGTACTGGGAGTGGGCGTGACCTTGTAAGCCAGTAGGGCCTTCCTCTTAGCCTCGATCACGGGTTCCATTTCTTCCCAGTGAGCCTCGTACCAGTCAGCGTTCTTCCGCTCTTTCTTCCCGTAAGCAATAATGGCGGAGTTGTATATGGCGTCGCGGAGACGTGGCCAATTGGATTCGATGTCATCTGCCGCCACTCCCTCGCCGAGTGCATCTTCCATCTTGTTGATGAATTGCTGGGTCTTAACTGGGTTGCTGGCACAACTGGTGTTGATGCGTGGGCGACCCTTCATCTTGGAGTGGTGCAACCTCTTCGGCGTTATGTGCACCTTGCTTACCACGAGGGCATGGTCCGTGTCGCAGTCTGCACTGTGGTAGCTGCGGGTGAGGAGGGTGCTGCCAATATCCGTTCTTCTGGTGATGACGAGGTCAAGCTGGTGCCAATGGCGGGAGCGGGGGTGCCTCCATGACACCTGGTGGATCTCTTTGCACTTGAAGAATGTGTTTGTCATGCACAGGCCGTGGTGACACAAAAGCTCAAGCAGTCGCTGACCATTCTCATTGATCTTTCCTCTCCCAAAGTTTCCAAGGCAGGTGGGCCAGGCCATGTGGTCGGCTCCTACTCTTGCATTGAAGTCTCCAAGGAGATAGAGAGCGTTACTTCTGGGAATCTTGGATAACGCTTCGTCCAGTGCATGGTAGAACTGTTCTTTCTCTTCGGTGGTGGCGCAGAGGGTTGGGGCATATGCGCTAAGAATGCTGACTGGGCCGAAAGTTGTTGACAATCGGAGGGTAAGTAATCTCTCTGTGCCTCCTGTGGGTGGCTCTATGGAGTTAACAAGCGTGTTCTTCACAGCGAACCCAACACCGTGCTGTCTTGGTTGGTCCGGAGACTTCCCTTGCCAGTAGAAGGTGTAGTTGGTTTCTCTGATAGTTCCGTTGTCGGCCAACCGGGTCTCCTGTAGAGCCGCAATGTCGATGTTTAGTCGTGCCAGTTCCCTATCGATGACAGCGGTTTTCCTGGCACCCTTGATCCACGGAAGGTCTGCAGTAAGTCCGGGGCACATGGTCCTGATGTTCCAGCTAGCGAGGCGAAGAGCCGGAGGCTTCTTTCTTGTTGTTTGCTTGGAATTAACTGGTGCGGGTGTTTTGTGGCCCACTTTTTGAGAGGCGCCTCTCTGATCCCCACGCACCCAGTGGGGCAGGCGAGCCATGGCGAGACGGTAGCTGTCCAGTGAGGTGCGATGACCTCTCCCACCGTCAGAGGAGACCCCTGGCGCTCGTTTCCTTCGCCAATCGGATGAGCTGATAACCGGTATCTGTCTCCTCCCGTGTTGAGTCGACATCTTGCGATGACGCTGGAGTGTCCTCTCAAGTGAAACTGAAGCTACAGAGCCTGGGCAGGGTGATATGGGCAGGGTGATATGGAGGGTCTGCTGTTGCCCATTTTTGGAATAGTTTGAGAAAAATAGGTATTAGTTCTTTGAATGTTTGGTAAAACTCACCTGTGAAGCCATCTGATTCAGGACTTTTATTTGTTGGGAGTTTTTTATTACTCCTTCAATTTTACTAGTTTAATTTGTTCATTCAGATTCTTGGGTTCATCCTGATTCAATTTTGGAAGACTTTATATTTCTAAAAATGTATCAATTTATTCCAGATTGTCCAATTTTTTAGCATAGAGGTGTTCATAGTATTTTATTTACAACCTTTGTATTTCTTTGCTATCAGTTGTTATTTCTCCTCTTTCATTTCTTATTGTGTTTATTAGGATCCTCTCTCTTCCTTTTTTGATGAGCCTGAATATGGGTTTATCAATCTTGTTTTGTTTTTTTTTAAGATCAGCTCTTTGTTTCATTGATCTATTTTATTGTTTTGTTTTAGACTCTATTTTGTTCACTTCTGCTGTGATCTTTATTATTTCTTTATTATACTCACTTTGGGCTTGTTTGTTGTTCATTATTTCTAGTTCCTTTCAGTATAAATTTAAATTGCTTATTTGAGATTTGTCTTGTTTCTTGAGGTAGGCCTGTAATGCTATGGATTTCCCTGTTAGGACTGCTTTCACTGTATTCCACAGATTTGAGGTAGCTGTGTTTTTACTTTCATTTGTTTCAAAGTATCTTTTTATTTCTTCTTTGATCTTATTGTTAACTCATTTATTTTTAGTAACATGTTATTTAGCCCTGTGTCATTATGTGTCTTTCAGTTTTTTGTTGTTGTCATTTTTGTTTTTGTTTTTTCCTTGTGATTAATTTCTAGTTTCATACCATTATGGGCAGAGAAGATACTTGATATGATTTCAATCTTCTTAAATTTATTGAGACTTGTTTTGTGTCCTAAGATGTGCTCTATCCTAGGAAATATTTTATGTGAGCTTAAAAACAATGTATATTTTACTGCTTTGGGTAAAATGCTCTGAAGATATCAATTAAATCCATCTAATCTAGTGTGTCACTTAAGGCCACTATTTTTTTGTTGATTTTGTGTGGAAGATCATTGATGTCAATGGAATGTTAAAATCCCCTATTATGACTGTTTTACTGTCAATCTCTCTCTCTCTCTTTATATCCATCAAGATTTTCTTTACATATTTAGGTGTTCCTATGTTGGGTGCATAATAACCTTTTTGAATAATCTGTCAGATATAAATATTGCTACCCCAGATTTTTAAAATATTTCAATTTTCATGAAATATCACTTCCCATCCCTTTATTTATTTATTTTTGTTTGTGTGTATCTTTCATTCTTAAGTGGGTCTCTTGTAGAGAGCAGCATATGCATGGGTCTTGCTTTCTTATCTATTCAACTACCCTATGTCTTTTGATCGGTGCATTTAAGTCACTTAGGCTTAAAGTTATTATTGAGAGGCATATATTTTGTTGCCATTTTATTATTTTAACTATTTTCCTCTGTTGTTTTGCTTCTCCTCCTCCTCATCTTCCTCCTCCTCCTTCTTTTCCTCCTCCTCCTCCTCTTTTTTCATCCTCCTCCTCATAAAGAAGGCCCTTTAACATTTCTCATTATACTGGTGTGGTGATAACAAACTCTTTCAGCTTTCCTTGTTTGAGAATCTCTTTATTTCTTCTTCAATTTTAAATGATAGTCTTACTTGGTAAAATAGTATTTGTTATAAATCCTTGCTTTTCATCACTTTGAATATGTCACACCAATTTCTTCTGGCCTGAAATATTTCTGTTGAGAAATCATTTGACTGTCTTGTGGGAGTTCCCTTGCAGTTAACTGTCTTTCTCCTGCTCCTTCTAAGATTCTCTCTTTGTTTTTAACCTTTGCCATTTTGATTATGAAGTCTGTTTGTGTAGGCCTCTTTAGGTTCATCTTATTTGGTACTCTGTGTCTCTATGTGTGTCTTTTCTTTCACCAAGTTAGGTAAGTTTTGGTCATTATTTCTTCAAATAGGTTTTCAATACCTTGCTCACTTTCTTCTCCTTCTGGTACCCCTATGATATGAATGTTGTCATGCTTCATGTTGTCCCAAAGGTTCCCTTAAAGTGTCTTCATTTGTTTCATTCTTTTTTCTTTTCATTGCTTTGATTACATGGTTTTTTCTACCTTGTCCTCCAAATCACTGATTTAATCCTCTGCTTCCTCCAACCTGCTCTTTATTCTTTTCAATGGATTTTTCATTTAAGTATTGTATTCTTCATTTCTAACTGATGCTTTTATATGGTTTCTATGTCCTGTTTCATGCTCTTGAGCATCCTTATAACCATTGCTTTGAACTCTATATCTGATAAGTTGCTTGCCTCCATTTCATTTAGCTCTTTTTCTGGAGCTATTTTCTCTTCTTTCATTTGGGGCATGTTTCTTTGTTTCCACATTTTGGCTGCTTCTTTGTGTTTGTTTGTATGTATTACATAGGTCTGCTATGACTCCCAGTCTTTGTGGTGTGGCCTTATGTAGTAAGTGTCCCGTGAGTTCCAGTGATTCAGAATCCTTGATCACCTCAGTTGGGAGCTCCAGGAATCTCCCTTGTGTGGGTTATGTCAGCCCTCCTGTTGTAATCAAATATTGGTTGCTATTGGCCTGTTTGTGCATGGGATCCACCTTCAGGATGGCTGACTGTGAGGAAACTCAAAACTGACCATGGTGTGCTAGCTGCTGTGGAGGTTTAAAATGCTATTTTTAAAAAGCTTTCAAAATGACTCAAATTTGCAGCTTAGATTGACACATAAAGGGCTACACTAATTCATCAAGTCAACAAGTAAGATGGAAATAAAATATAAGTTTTAATAAAAGCCCTAGCTCTGTCCCAAGAATTCCCCACAAAAGCTTCTTGGGTACTCTTGGGACTTGGGCCAACACCCCGAGGACACACACAGAAGCATTGCATATCAGTCAGCTACTGGCCATGGAGAAAATTTAAATGACTTATTGTACCCACATCAATTTCATCATCTATATCAGTAAAGTAATTTCTGTGTCCATGTAGGGCAACATACACCATACTTCCAAGAGCTGTTTTACAATGCATGAAGTCATCAGAAATTCTTTGTACACTAAGATTCCACGATCTCTCATGCACCCGATTCTTTCCTTCCAAAACATTTGTTTATCATTGTGCAGATATTTCCAGAGAGATTCTGTGGGGTGGCTAAGTGTTTCTAACTTAAAAGTTTACTATGAGGAGTGGCATATAGCTACCATGGGACAATGCTAAGATTGGAAAACTGTGGTACCTTTATGTAACTAGCATAAAACTTTCCATATGATGGAAATTCAATCTCAGGCAGTCAAATCACTAATGGCTAAAACCAATAAACCTAATTAACTTTACTTGCTTTAAAAAGAAGCAAGCTATACCATTTCCAGCAATAGTTTGGTTTTGAAATATTTACTCTAAAGTTTACTATGGCTGGATTTAACAAAAAAAATTGACATTATTAAAAATTTTACTGGATGATAGCATAAAATTAACAGACAAAATAACTATTCCATTCACAATACTAAAGAAGAATGCAAAAAAAAAGTTAGACAAAAAACACTTTTTAATGTGTAGAATATGTACAAAGAACATTATTAAATTTTGATAACAGATAAAGATGTAAAAACCATACCTGAGTGGGAAGAATTAATATTAAGGAGATACAAATGTTTTCCAAAGTAAGTTTTAGGTCTTGCAACATAATTCTACTCAAAATATCATTTTGATATTTTTAGAACAAGGTAAAATTTTTTCTGAAAAAAAACAAGTCAACATTTTTTTTTCATCTTCAAAAAGATGACTAATGAAAAGGTATTAATTCCAAGAAAGTAAACATATGATACATCTTCATTCATTAAGACAATGTTGTGCTGATATAAGACAGCAGCCCTGGCCGGCATGGCTCAGTCCCAAAAGCGAAACGTTGCCAACCCAATTACTGATCAGGGCACATGCCTGGGTTGTGGGCCTGGTCCCCAGATGGGACGTATATAAGAGGCAACTGATCAATATATCTCTCACACATCAATGTTTCTGTCCCTCTCTTTCTTCCTACCTTCCCCTCACTCTAAATAAAGAAGTAAATTCATAAAAAATAAATTAATTTAAAAATAAGGAAAAGATGCAAATTAGTAAACAAAACAAAAAACCCAGAAACAGACTTGAATTATTATTTAACAGTATTTGTAACTTAAAGCTAAAAAAATAAAGGGGGGAAAGAAAAAAGTATTTAATGACTGATTGAAAAAGTTAATTAACTAATGTTTAAATCAGTTTAGAACTCACTTTGTATCATGTAAATAAAAAATAAATATTAAAAATAAAAATTAAAACATCTACAAGAAGCTTCAGTTAATATTTATCTTTCAATTTTATTTTATTTTTTCTTTATCTTTATTGCTGACACTATTACAGATGTCCCCATTTTTCCACCCTTTGCCCCCCTCCACCCACCCCCATCTTCCCTCCTACTTGCCTCTTGCCATCACCACACTGCTGTCTTTGTCTATGACTTATGCATATACGTAGTTTCTTTGGCTAATCCCTTCACCTTTTTTCACCTAGTCCCATCCTCCACTCTCCTGACACCTTTTAGTCTCTTCCATGCTTCTATTTCCTGTTTCTATTTCATTTGTCAGTTTATTTTGTTCATTAGAATTCACATATATCTTGAGTTTATCCTGGTGTGTTAAATGTAAGCCATGACACCATAAAAGTACTAGAGGAAAATGTAGGCAGGAAAATGTCAGATATCCCATGTAGCAATATTTTTACCAATACATCTCCTAAGGCAAGGGAAATAAAGGAAAGAATAAACAAATGGGACTACATCAAACTAAAGAGTTTCTGCTTAGCAAAAGAAAACATCAGCAAGATGAAAACCATATGGAAAAATATATTTGTCAGTGATACCTCAGATAAGGGATTGGTCTCCAAAATATGTAAAGAACTTATATGACTAAACACCAAGAAGACAGACAACCCAATTAAAAAATGGGCAAAGGACCTGAACAAACACTTCTCCAAGGAGGATACACAGAGGGTCCATAGACACATGAAAGAATGCTCAACATCACTAGCCATCAGAGAGATGCAAATAAAAACCATAATGAGATACCAGTCAGAATGGCCATCATCAACAAATCAACAAACAACTTATCCTGGCGAGGATGTGGAGAAATGGGAACCTTAGTGCACTGTTGGTGGGAATGCAGACTGGTGCAGCCACTGTGGAAAACAGTATGAAATTACCTCAAAAAACTAAAAATGGAACTGCCTTTTGAACCAGTGATTCCACTGCTAGGATTATACCCAAAGATTCCTGATACCCTAATTCAAAAGAACTTATGCACCCCTATGTTCATAGCAGCACTGTTTACAATAGCTAAGTGCTGGAAACAACCTAAGTGCCCATCTGTAGATGAGTGGATCAAAAAACTGTGGTACATTTACACAATGGAATACTATGCAGAAGAAAGAAAGAAGGTACTCCTGCCATTTGCAACAACATGGATGGAACTAGAGAGAATTATGCTTAGCGAAATAAGCCAGGCAATGAAAGAAAGGAGAGAAGGGGTATAAGTAGGGGAAGGGTCTAGTCAAAGAACATGTATAAATGACACATGGACATGGACAACAGGGTGGGGAATGACTGTGGGAGAAGGGGTGACTGGGTTGGGGGGAGCAATGGGGGAAAACATGGAACAACTGTAATTGAAAAACAGTAAAAAAAGGAATCCATATATAAGTGAAATAATATGGTATTTGTCTTTCTCTGACTAGCTTAGTTCACTTAGCTTAGTAATTTCCAGGTCCATCCATGCTGTTGCAAAACATAAGATTTCCTTCTTTTTATGGCCACATAGTAAATATACCACCACTTTTTTATTCACTCACCTATTGATGGGCATTTGAGCTGTGTCCAGATCTTGGCTATTATAAATAATGCTGCTATAAACATAAGGTTGTATATATTTTTCCAAATTGGTGTTGCAGGATTCTTAGGGTAAATTCCCAGAAATGGAATCTCTGACTCAAAAGGCATTTTCATTTTTAATTTTTTGAGGAAACTCCATACTGTTTTTCACAGTGGCTACACCAGTCTGTATTCTCACCAACAGTGCACTAGGGTTCTCTTTTCTCCACATCCTCACCAGCACTTGTTGTTTGTTGTTTGTTATTTATTGATGGTATACATTCTGGCAGATGTGAGGGGTTATCTCGTTGTGATTTTAATTTGCATCTCTCTAATCAGTGTGACATTCACCACTTTTTTCATATGTCTATTGGACATCTGTATATCCTCTTTGAAGAAGTGCCTGTTTAGGTCCTTTCCCCACTTGTTAATTAGATTGTTCAGTTTTATTTTTATTTGTTGGTGTTGAGTTGTGTAAGTTCTTTATATATTTTGGAACTTAAACCCTTACCAAATGTACCATTGGCAAATATGTTCTCCCATACAATGGGGCCCCTTTTCATTTTGGTGATGGTTTCTTTTGCTATTCAGAAGTCTTTTAGTTTGATATAGTCCCGTTTGTTTATTTATTTTTTCTTTTTTTTTCCTTATCCTAGGAGACATACTGGCAAAAAATATTGCTAGGAGAAATGTCTGAGATTTTACTGCCTGTCTTTCCTTTTAGAATTTTTCTGTTTTTGCAACTTCTATTTGTCTATTGTCCATTTTGAGTTTATTCTTGTGTATAATGTAAATGGTCCAGTTTCATTTATTAATTTTTGCATATCCCTGTCCAATTTTCCCAATGCTATTTTTTTAAGTATATTTTATTGATTATGTTGTTACAGTAGTTCCAGTTTTTTCCCATTTGCTCCCCTCTGCCCAGTACCTCCCTTAGTAGTTCGTGTCCATGGGTCATGCATATAAGTTCTTTGGCTTCACCCTTTCCTATATTATTCTTAACATCCCCCTGTCTATTTTGTACCAATTGATTATGCTTCTTAGTCCCTGCACCATATCCCCATTTCTCCCCCTTCCCCCTTTCAGCTGATAACCCTCCAAATGATCCCCATACCTATGATTCTGTTCCTATTCTGGTTTGCTTAGTTGGGTTTTGTTTTTAATTTTTAGATTCAGTTGTTGATAATTGTGAGTTTGTTGTCTTTTTAGTGTTCATAGTTTTGATCTTCTTTTTCTTAAGTAAGTCCCTTTGACATTTCATATAATAATGGCTTGGTGATGATGAGCTCCTTTAGCTTCACCTTGTCAGGGAAGCACTTCATCTGCCCTTCCACTCCAAATAATAGTCATGCTGGATAGAGTACTGGTTGCAGGTTGCCTTTCATCACATTGAATACTGCTTGTCAGTCACTTCCTGTCTGCAAAGTGTCCTCTGAGAAATCAGCTGATAGTCCTATAGGCACCCCTCTGTAGGCAACTGTCCACCACTCTCTTGCTGCCCCCAGGACTCTGTCTTTATCTTTCACCTTTGGTACCTTAATCATGATGTGCCCTGGTGTGGTCCCCTCTCGATCCAGCTCGCCCAGGACCCACCATGCTTCCCAGACCTGTATGTTCATCTCCTTCACAAAATTTGGGAAGTTTTCCTCATTTTTTTCAATTCTTGCTTCCTCATTCTGCACTGGTTGACTGTTTTTTTTCTTCCTATGTTCCAAACCATTGATTTGGACCCTGGTTTCCTTCCCTTCACCATTGATTTTGTGTGGATTCTCTTTCATTTCACTTAGCATAGCCTTGACTTCTTCTCATGTGTCTGCTGTACTCAAGCATATCTGTCAAGCCTGTGAGACCTTAATCACCAGTGTTTTGAATTTTTCATCTGTTAGGTTATCTATCTCCTCATCTGTTAGGTTGGCTATCTCCTCATTGCTTAGTTCTCCCACTGGAACCTTGATCCTTTCCTCCCTTTGGGCCATACTTCTCTGTCTTCTCATTCTGACAGGCTCCTGTGTTGGTTTGCCTCCATGTCCCAGGTAGAGCTGTCACTCCTGTTACATTGTAAGGGGTGAAGCCTTAGGTATTTGTCAGTACAGGCCGAACCTATTTCACCATGTTGTGGCACTGTATGTGGGGGAGGGGTCTGAGAGAGAACAATGCCACCTGCCCAGCATTTGCCCCTTTTCTAGGCACCTCTCTCATTTCCACACCAGACTCGTGCCCCTCTAGCTGCTGCCCTGGCCATTGTTCCCAGAGTGGGTGGGTCTGCAGACATTCTAGGACCATGGGGGCCCTTTAAACAAGCAGACTCTGATGAGAGACTGGTGATTTCTGCCTCCACCCCAACCCCCAATGGTCTTCACAGTCAGAAGCCATGAGGCTTGATTTTCCCCAGTGCTGGGACCATGAGCTGCGATGTCCAGTGAGGAGCTGGGAACACTCCCCAGGTATCCCTCCTGACTTTAAAATGTGTGACTGTCCTTTCTGCTGGCCTGCCACTGCTGCCTCCACTGCTGTTGCCACCACACTTTTCCTCTCTGGCCCAGCTCCACCCCTCCCACCTGTCTGAATGAGTATTTCTTCTTTATATCTTTGTTTGCTGGACTTCCATGCCGTTTGGTTTTCTGGAACTTCTGGTTGTTTCTAGTTTTGAGGTAGTTGTATTCCTTCTTAGTTGTGGAGGGAGATGCAGTGTGTCTGTCTATGCCTCCATCTTGGCCGGAAGTCCCAATTTTCCCAATACTATTTATTGAAGAGACCGTCTTTACTCCATTGTATGCTCTTCCCTCCTTTGTCAAATACTAACTGAGCACATAGGCTTGGGTTCATTTTTGGGCTCTCCATTCTGTTTCATTGATCTATGTGTCTGTTCTTATGCTACTTCCAGGCTTGTTTTCATTACAATGGCCTTATAGTATAATTTGATATCAGGTATTGTGATCCCTCCACATTTGTTCTTTTTTTTTTTTTTTCAAGAATGCTAAGGTTATTTGGTGTTGTTCTGGTTCCATATAAAATTTTGGAATATTTGTTCTAGATCTGTGAAATGTGCCATGAGTATTTTAATAGGAATTGCATTGAATCTATAAATGGCTTTAGGTATTATGGACATTTAATGATCTTAATTCTTCCAATCCATGAACATGGTATATACTTCCATTTATTTATATGTTCTTTAATTTCTTCCTTCAGTGTCATATAGTTTTCAAAATTCAGGTCTTTTACCTTCTTGGTTAAATTTACTCTTAGGTACTTCATTGTTTTTGTTGCAGTAGTACATAAAATTGTTTTCTTTGTTTCTCTTTTTTAAAAAATATGCTTTATTGAATATGTTGCTACAGTATCACAATATTTTTCCCCTTTGCTCCCCTCTGCCCAGTACCCCCCTTTCCTCCAGCAATCTAAACCTCCTTAGTTCATGTCCATGGGTTTTGCATATAAGTTCTTTGGCTTCACATTCCTATATTATTTATAACTTCCCTATGTCTGTTTTGTACTAACCAATTATGCTTCTTAACCCCTGCACTATTTCCCCATTTCTCCCCCTTCCCCTTCCCAGCTGATAACCCTCCAAATGATCCGCATGTCTCTGATTCCGTTCCTGTTCTGGTTTGCTTAGTTGGATTTTGTTTTTATTTTTTAGATTCAGTTGTTGATAGTTGTAAGTTTGTTTTCATTTCAATATTCATAGTTTTGATCTTTTTCTTAAGTAAGTTTCTCTGACATTTTATATAATAGCAGTTTGGTGATGATGATTTCCTTAAGCTTTACCTTGTCTGGGAAGAATTTTATCTGCCCCTCCATCCTAAATGATAGCTTTGCTGGATAGAGTAATCTTGGTTGTAAGTCCTTGCTTTTTCATCACCTTGAATACTTCTTGCCAGTCCCTTCTTTCCTTCAAAGTTTCTTTTAAGGAATCAGCTGATAGTCTTATAGACACCACTTTGTATATAAGTCTCTGTTTTTCTCTTGCTGCTTTTAAGATTCTCTCTTTATCTTTAACCTTTGACGTTTTAATTACGATGTGTCTTGGGGTGGTCCTTTTTGAGTCTAGCTTGTTTGGAACTCTCTGTGCTTCCTGGACTTGTATGTCTATTTTCTTCACCAAATTTGGGAAGTTTTTCTTCATTATTCTCTCACATAAGTTTTCCATTTCTTGCTCTTCCTCTTCTCCTTCTGGCAACCCTATGGTTCAGATGTGTGCACATTTAAAGTTGTCCCAGAGGTTCCTAAGTCACTCCTCATTTTTTTCCATTCCTGTTTCCTCATTCTGTACTGGTTGACTATTTTTTTCTTCCTTATATTCCAAGTAATTGATTTGAACCCCAGTTTTCTTGCCTTCACCATTGGTTTTGTGTAGATTTTCCTTCGTTTTATTTAGCATAGCTTTTACTTCTTCTCTTATGCATTTGCCATACTTAAGGATATCTGTCAAGTCTGTGAGCATCTTTATCACCCGTGTTTTGAATTCTTCATTTGTTAGGTTGGCCATCTCATCTGTTAGGTTGGCTATCTCTTCATCGCTTAGTCCTCCCACTGGAACCTTGATCCGTTCCCCTTTTTGGGCCATACTTCTCTGTTTCCTCAACTTGAAAGGTTTCTGTGTTTGTTTGCCTCTGTGTCTTAGGTAAAGCAGTTGACTCTGTTACATGTAAGGGGTGGAACCTTAGGTATTCGTCAGTACAGGGCAACCCGTTTCACCACGTTGTGGCACTGTTTGTGGGGGAGGGGTCTGAGAGGGAACAATTCTGCTTGCTCAGCACTTGCCCCTTTTCCAGGCACTTCTCCCACTTCTTTATGGGACTGGCACTTCTCTATCTGTTCCCCTGGCCATCATTCCCAGAATGGGAGGGTCTGTGGATGTTCTAGGAGCATGGGGGACTTTTAAACAAGCAGACTCTGCTGAGAGACCAGCAGTTTCTTTCTCCACCCCAACCCCCACTGATTTGCACAGTCAGAAGCAATAAGGCTTTATTGTCCCCAGCGCTGGGACCATGAGCTGTGCAGTCTGGTCTGATGCTGGGAGTGCTCCCTAGGTGTCCCTCCTGACTTTTTAAAATGTGTGACTGTGCTTTCCTCTGGCCTACTGCTGCTGCCACCACACTGAGTCCTCTCCGCCCTGGCTCCACCCCTCCTACCTATCTGGATGAGTATTTCTTCTTTATATCTTCCTTTGTTGGACTTCCATGCAGCTCAGTTTTCTAGAACTTCTGGTTGTCTCTAGTTTTGATGTAGTTGTATTCCTTCTTAATTGTGGAGGGAGACACAGCGTGTCTGTCTAGGCTACCATCTATCTGGAAGTCTCTTTCTCTTTCTGATAGTTCATTATTGCTGTATAAAAATGCCACTGACTTTTATTAATTTTGTGTCCTGCTACTTTGCCAAATTCATTTACACACTCTAATAGTTTTTTGGTGGAGTCTTTGAGGTTTTCTATATACAATATCAGGTCTTCTACAAATAGTGGCAATTTTTATTCCTTCTTTCCAATTTGGATGCCTTTTATTTCTTATTCTTGTTTAATTATTGTGGCCAGGACTTCCAGTACTATGTTGATAAGGAATGTTGAAAACAGACATCTCTGTTTTGTTTGTATTCTTAAGGAAAATGGTTTTTGTTTTTACCCATTACATATGATGTTGGCCATGGGTTTGTCATATGTAACCTTTATTACATTGGGTTGTGTTCTCTCTATTCCCAATATGCTGAGAATCTTCATTATAAATAGGTACTGGATTTTATCAAATGTTTTTTCTGTAAATATTGATATGATCATGTGATTTGTATCCTTTATTTTGTTTATGTGGTATAACATTATTGATTTGCAGACATTGTAACAATCTTGAATCCTTAGAGTACAACCCACTTGATTTTGGTACGTGATCTTTTTAGTGTATTGCTGGATCCAGTTTGCTAATATATTGTTGAGGATTTTAGCATCTATGTTCATCATGGATATTGGTTTATAGTTTTCTTTCTTTGTAGTGTTTTTAGCTGCTTTTAGTAGTAGGATATTGCTGACCTCATAAAATGAGCTTGGGAGTTTTCCCTCCTCTTGTTTTTTGGAATAGTGTAAGAAGGATAGGTGTTAATTATTCTTTGTTTGGTAAAATTCACCTGTGAAGCCATTATTGTCCAGGACTTATACTTGTTGGGAGTTTTTTGAATACTGCTTCAATTTCAATAATTATAATGTTTATTCAGATTCTTGGATTCCTTCTAATATAGTTTTGGAAGATAGTATGTTTCTAGGAATTTATCCATTTCTTCCAGATTGTTGACATACAGTTGTTCATAATATTTTCTTACAATCCTTGTTTCTAAAACAAATCATTCTGTTACATCCAGAAGTGATGACATAAACAAAGAATACCAGTTTTCTTATTGATGAACAGCCTCTGGCAACAAGAATTTAACTGTAATCTTCACAGGTGAGGAAGGTCTATCTGTGTTTTGAAGTAGAAAACAGTTTTCTCCTATAAAAAAATTCTTCAGAAAATGACCCTACTCTAATATGATACATATTCTTATTTATATTTCTCTTAAAGGGAGTCACATTTTAAAATCACATCCTAACAATTACCAGCCCATCCTAGCATTTACATCCTTGGCTTGATATGTACCATTTCTGTGACACTTCAAGTAAACCTTTCTTCACAAAGCACAGAGGTTGACCCACTAGTTACTCTAGAATGAGACATAATGCTTACAAATCTACATTGTAAGTAATAATTCAAATAAAACCTCACATCTTTTTTACTCACAAAATTACAAATAATCACTTAATCATTTTTAAGATAATTGCTTTTTCTTAACATTTTTCTGTAACAATTTAAATTTTAAATTATCACTCATTAGGATTGTGAAACACAAATAATTTCTGTCAATCCTCCCCATTTACTAATCTAGGATTCTGTCTGCATGCTGAATTTTATCTTTGAGGTGTCTATGAAAGAGATTTGCCAAGGAAATTAACAGAGACTAAACAATGGAGGCTATTCTACTTAAAACTCGATACACTAATCTAAACTCACTTCTGTTTATCCATGAACATGATGTCTGAAAAATCATACTCTTTTTTTTAATTTTTTTGATAATTCTAATTCTTTGCAATTCTCACAACTACATTTTCTCAGAATAACTAAAACACCAACTATATTTATTTATTTAATGTATTAATGTTGTAATCAAGCATTTCAGTAATGTTCAAGCACAGTGATGAAACACTGGGTTTTATTGTTACAGCCATCACCATGGTGCAGCGATAACCCCATAAATGATCCCTTGAGAAGTACGTTCCTGAATCAACTGTTATATTGTCGTTGTTATTTGAATAAATGCACCTAAGTCTTCGCAAATTCTATTACATTTCCAGGCACTTCAGGTATATGTCAAGTACACTTACAAATCAATAAGGAAAGGTAGAACATCCCTTACATTAAAAAATGGGCTAATAAACATAGAAAATAAATGTCCAAATTTACAATTAATGAAAGGAATTGCAAATTAAATTAAAAATGTAATACTCTTTATTTTTGCATAAAAATGCATTTTTAAAAATAATTACATGCAGTGTTTACAAGAATTTAGGGGAAAGAAAAAATATCTGACATGTTGGGTGGTTACCAATAGATACAGAACTACTTAGGTTTTAGTAAAATATTTCAAGAAATGTAATGTCTTTCAGTCTATAAATTCTTCTAGGAATTTGTCGCTTAAGACGTGATCTTAAATGTGGAGAAACTGACTCCGGGGCAAAATGATGATAGCGTTAATTATAATGATGTAAATTGGAAGTGAGTTAAGTGCCCAACAAGAGGAAATTGATTAATTTCGTTCAATCAATGAATGGATTGTATCAGGCACTGTTTTTTGGTCACTTTCTGTGCCACCTACTCCTGTGCTGGGCCCTGGCTGGTTTAGCTTGGTGGATTGAGCGTCGGCCTGCGAGCTAAGTGTCGCTGGTTCGATCTTCCAGTCAGGGCACATCAGAGAAGGAAAACTCTGATTCCAAAAAACCTCCGCTGCCTTGCGGCATACCTCTTCAGGGGAAAGGCTAAGGGAGTAAACCCCGACAGAAAATCCGGAGCCGGAGTCCCTAAGGCGGTTTGACGTTGTAGTCAACACCGGCAACTCCTGTGGCGCACCTGAAGCCAAGCTGTATCGACTCCGTCTTTCCCTTGGACCCTTCAGCTGCGAAGAGAGGGGGGGTCTGCTGCATGGGCAACAGCAGACTCTCCATATTACCCTGCCCAGGCTCTGTAGCTTCAGCGTCATCACAAGATGTCGATTCAACACGGGAGGAGACAGATACCGTGTCACTCCCGAGTTGGACTGCACAGCCACTCTCCGCAGTGCAGATAGACTCTTAAGAAGCTACACCATCGTCTCTCGAGACGGACGGCTGCCGACGACTCCTGTGCTGATTCTCAGAACACAGAATTGGGTTTCCAGATGATAGATACAATGTGTGAAGTCAGTCTTAATTCCCACCTGCATCCTATAACCACAGCTTCTGCGCTGACTTCATTATGAGAGAGGGAGTGGGCTAACTGGTGTAGTTCCAGAGCCATTTCTTAATTGTGAAACTGCTCTCTCAGTGGAGGGCTTGAACCAGTCATGTAAAGATCACTGAGACATTAAAATGACTCCACCTCCATTGCTGCAGTTAGGTAGTTTGGCTTTCTTTCTGAAAATGTACCCTGCTCTTCCTTTCTTCTCCTGGGACTATCTTGAACATCTTGTGGTTAAAATAAGTTTATTGAAGCACTTGAGGCATTTGGCTGGATTGATGGGAAATAGGGAAGCTTTCCTAGGTCTGATCTGTGATCCTTCCTTGCTCTGGGTTCTCCCTTATTTAGCAGTCTTTAGCGTTTGATTTGTACCAGGCTTCTGGCTATTCCTCTGTTTTTCCATGTGCACTGACAAATTTTACTAGGTACTAGCTACATAATTGCCTGCTGCTTTTATGAGCTCAGTCATAGCATTGTTGGGGCCAGGTGCTTTTCCCAGCTAACTTTTTCTTGCTGTGCGTTTCAGATGTGGTTTCAATTTCTTCCCTAAGGCTTCAGAGGCAGGGTTTCTTTCAGGGTATTTAACTGCCTCATTATTGATCATTTTCCCTGGAATATTTAATATCCTTTTCTAATGTCTGTGGGTTTGAACCACTCTTTCTGGTGTTTTCTTTTTTAAAATAAAAATACCCCTTTGCCTTCAGACACAGAATTAAAATTTATAGAGTCTGAAACTCTGCCTGTCTCAGAAATGACGTCCATCCACTCCTACATGCTCTTTACCTAAGTCATCTGTAATTGGAGAAGCAAATCTAATGAGAATATGTGGACAAACCAAAAAATGTCTCTTTATTACATCCTAGTGGTCACATTTTTATAATTGTTAACATATAAATATACAGACCTTCCATATGGGATGTGACTTTGAAAAAAGGGAAAGTTTTGCTTGAATAATTGCTCCCTTTGAGGATGAAGTATTAAAGAACATCTTAATGTCTTTTAAGACAACCTTTTCTAAAATCTCCTTTGTAGGAGAATTTGTTTTTCATTTTTTCTTTTTTTGTAAACTGTATCTATATGAGAAGATGAGTGTTAGCTAAATTTTGTGGTAATCATTTCACAATTTATGTAAATCAAACCATCATGCTATACATCTTAAACTTATATAGTGATGGATGTCAATTATTTTCTATTTAAAAAAATCAAAAAATAAGAATAATAAATAAAATCTCCCTCACAGACCTTAAAAAAGGACAGATGCTATACTGAATTCTGGAAATTTGCTGAGAGGTTTCTGGTGCTCTCTTCAAACACAAAAATAGTAACTATATGAGAAGATATTTTAATTAGCTTGACTGTAGTAATCATTTCACAGTCCATATGTATATCAAATCATATCGTACACATTAAATATATATAGTTTTTATTTTTGAAAATGAAATTAAATAAATTAAGTACAGGAAAACACTTCCATAAATTTCAAAAGTGGGAAATCATTGATGGACTCAATATACAACACTAGAAACAAAGAGATGCAAAATTGTTGCTCAAAAACATGTCGATTTCACTGCATAAAATTAAAACACAAAGTGAATTTTAAAAGGTTAGTCCTATAGAAATAGTTTATAACTTTATGAAAATAGAAATTTTAAAACAAACAAAAAAAGCTTATGACAAATTCTTGCACTCTACCAAAATGCTCAATGGCACATTTTTTTTCAAATGAGTATTAAGCTCAAAACTTTATCTTTTTAGAATATGCAAATACCTTATTCACTTTAACTTATTCACTTACTATTTTATAATTTATTTAATTATTTCTCTAGATCAATGATTTTTAACCTTTTCCACTGCATGGCACACATAAACTGATCACTAAATTTCTGAGGCACACCAAAAAATATACTTTTTGTAGATCCGTCAAAAAAATAGGTATAATTTTGATTCATTCACGTCACTCAGCTATGGTTGTGGTGGCTGTTGTCATTTTTTAATTTGACAATCTAAAGGAAAAGAGGTCAGTGTCCTGATTAAATAGTCAGATATTGCATGTTTTAAAACTTCTTACAGCACATCAGTGTGCCTCTTCTGGTTAAAATTGCTTCTTTAGATCATCATTTTTTTAAAGAGGTGTTTATGCATCAGGAGAAAATGTTGATAATATTTTATTTAAATTTTCATACAGCACCCTGGCAATGTGGCTCGATTGGTTGAAGCATCATCCTGTGGACTGAAGGGTCATGGGTTCAATTACATTTGGAGCAGATACCCAGATTGTGGGTTCAATCCCCAGTCAGGGCTTGTGTGAGAAGGCAGCCAATCGATACTTCTGTCTCACATCAATGTTGCTCTCTCTCTCCTTTCTTTTCTCTCTCCCTTCCTCTCTCTCTGAAAAGCAATGAGAGAGTGTCCTCCAGTGAGGATTTTTTTTTTTTTAATTTCATAAAGCTATTCACAGGAAAGCCTGTTTTAAAATAAGTACTTTGGAACTGGGGGAATAAATGGCCATCACTAGAACTCTGGTTTAGAGACAATAAATAATAGGTAAAAAGAGCAATTCTCTGGGTGGAGAGTGTCAACAACCAGATCTAAAGACACATTTGGGCATTTTTATAAATGATTTCAAGAAAGAAATCACTTCTATAGTGAGACCTAGAAGTTCAGAGAAAAATCACTAAGATCTTCTAGACCAAAGCTGTCTTCTTGATATGAAGGTTTGATTCAGTGAGCCTGGGTGGGGTCCAAGCTTCTACATTTCTAACAAGCTCACAGGTGATGCAGAGGCTGATTCTTCCCGGACCACGCAGTGAGGAGAGAAGCATCTAGAGCAGTTGCTCTCAACCCTGTCAGATGTCACAAGCATTTGGGGAGACTTTAAAGTCCCAATGACTGAGCCACATCCCAGAACAATTAAGTCAAAATTTCTGGGGATAGAACCCAGACACAAGTATATTTTTAATTTTCCTAGGTGATTCCAATCTATAATCAAAGTTGAGAATTACAGTTGTTAAGAGAGAGAAGGAAAGAAGGCAACTCGAAGCACCTAGAAAGAGGTACAAATGGTATGAGGACGTTTCAGCGTGAAAAAGTGTAAAGTAATGCATTTAGGGAATGACATTCCCAATCACATTTACAAGATGACATGCTCTAGACGATCAATTTTGAGTCTGGAAAGGTTGTGTATACCCTGTGTTTGTATCTGTGATAGCATTTACACTATTTAATAACTACATATTTATCTGTCTCTCTCACTCTAGCCCTCCGAAATGGCAGGAATTAGATCTTTTCTACCATTGATTCCTAGCTCTCAATAAGAGTATCTGGTACAGAGTTGAATTCATCCATGAATGAATTCATCATGGATGAATTCAACTCATGAGAAGTACTTACCCTAACCCAAGCCAAGAAACAAGAATGACAGGCAAGACCAGAAGCTAGAGGAAACAAGGAAGGACTCTCCCCTCCAGTTTTCAGAGAGAGCATGGCCCTACCCAAAGCTCATGAGAAGTTGAGTTCATGGATGAATAGTTACCAAGTGCCTCTCTGATGCCAGACACTGTGGTAGACAGATTGGCTATAGTAAGAAGTGAGATAAGATCCCATGTTGGTGGGGAGAAGGGGGAAGGAGGCAATACACAACTACGTAAATAAATAAGAAGTTATCAGGTATTAAGAAGTATTGGCAGAGAATCCAAACCTGGATTAACTGCATCTACAGTGACTGAGTGAGATTATATTCAAACAGAGAACTGAATGACAAGAAAAAGTCACCCATATGAGGATCTAAAAGACTCAGTATACATGTTCATAGGAAGAAGGAAACTTAGTGTTCAATGGATAAAAATAGTTGCCCAAGAGAGCAGTGGAAATGAGAAACATGATAGAAAATGTGCTCAAAGAAGTAGGTAGACAGAGGCCAGATTCAGTAGGATTTTAAGGGCAAAGGTAAGAAGTCTAAATTTTATTGTAAATGCGATAGAGAGCCATTCATTGGAGGATTTTTACTCAGGGGAAGAACATCATTGATTTATGTTTTTTGAGATCCCACTAGCTGTGGAAGGGAAAACAGTGTGGAGAGGGGCCATTATTGGAAGCAGGATACCATTTAGGAACTTATTGCTGCTGTCCAGGTGAGAATGAGGATGTCATTTTCTGAGATGAGGAAACTGGAAAAATAGAACATGTTACAGAAGGTAAAAACCAAGAATCCTGCTTTAACTAAGTGTAAAATGTCTATTAACCAAACAAGCAGAAATAACAAGGAGTTTCATACACCAGTCTGGTGATCAGGGGAGAACTCAAGGCTAAAGACAAATATTTGGGAGAAACTAGCACATATAGTCTCTTACCTTGTGGGGCTGGTGACATACATAGAGGAATTATACAAATAAAGATGAGAATGAACCCTAATAACAAGCCTGCTGTGCTAATCTGTTGGGCAGAAACAAGAAAGTCATCAAAATTAAAGAATGAAAGATAACAAGGAGAGTGCTCTTTCATTAAATGCAAAAATTAACTGAAATACTAGAAAAGGACTCCAGACTACTTGGAACATTTTCCTAGACTAAAAGTATTTTTTATGTGTTCATCACATAATATTGTTATTTTATCCCTTATTCAAGGTGGCTTTTCATTTATACGTAGCTAATATTTTAAATTTTGTCAAAGAAAAACAAATCATGTCTTTACCCATTACCTGATATTTTTGTAGCTGTAAAAAGAATTCATGAACTTAAATATAAGAAAAGTGGAAATGGTTCTAAAAAGAAAAGTGGATATCTTCCTCCATGTTTTCATATGAAATGAGACTTGATTTGTATACTGTGGCACCAAGCTTAAGGCAGTGGTTCTGCTCAGGGCTAGGGAAGTGTGGGACAGGCAGTGTTTTGACTTAGGGCGGCAACTCGAGGCTGCTCAGGGGGTAAACTTCTCATAGAGGTGCTTCCTCTTGCAGAGACTCGGGCTCTTCTCATCTCCCTGGCCCACTGGAGAATCATTGTTGCAGTGAGCCATTACTTTTTATTAGAGTTTGCTGTCCATCAAGAGTGTTGAGGTAGAGCGTAGTTGATAACCACTGCCTTAGGCATTAAAAGGGAACAAAGCTTACTTTGGAGCCTATTGTTAACTATCCAGAGAGTAACAAGGAAAAATGGATTTGAATGTTTCATAAGAGAACAAAGTAATAATAGAGTCATTATGCTCTTAATTTCTATTCCATTTAAGAATATAATATATTTTTAAAACTCTTAGCCACCTAAACTGTTTTCATAACACAAAATGCACAACAAAGCTTAGTAAAAAGAAAACTTGACATCATAGAAGAACATGGCATACTGCAATATTTAAGAAATAAACAAGCCAACTTGGATGTGGGTGATATTATGGGTTGAATTATATCCCCCCAAAACTATATTGAAGTCCTAGCTTCCAGTTACCTCTGAACGTGAACTTATTTGACAATAGTGTCCTTGCAGGTATACTTAATTAAGATGAGATCAAAATGCAGCTAGGTGAGCCCTTAATTCAATAAGAAAAGGTGAGAGACACACAAGGAGAAGACAGCCATGTGACAAAGGAGGCAGAGAATGAAGTGTTACCTCTACAAGCCATGGAACAACAAAAATTGCAGGCAACACCAGAAGCTAGAAGAAACAAGGAAGGATTCTCCCCTTGCAGGTTTTGGAGGTGGCCTGGCCCTCCCACACCTTAATATTGGACTGCTAGCCTCCACAGCTGTTATCAATACATATATTGTTTTAAGCCTCCCAGTTAGTATTTCTTTGTTACAGTAGCCCTAGGAAACTAATACAACCTCCGCTCTGTCACTTAGTAGCTCTGTGATCTGGGACATTCCTTTACTTCTCTCTGCCACAGTCCTTCTAATGTGACATGGGGATCATAGTAAAAATACTTAATAGGATTGTGTCAAAGATTAAAGAAGTAAATATACATAAAGTAGTTATAAAAATGTTAGGTGCTTAGCCAAGTTTATATAAACTTATATTACAGTCATGAATATGTAAAGGACCAACGTCAGCACCTGATACACAGATGGCATTCAATGAACAGTTGTTTTCTTTCTACAGTTATAATTTCCTAATCATTATTCATTTAAAACATGGTAGCCTTTATAAAATAATAGACAGTGTTTTACTATTCAGATAACATTTTTTTGTCTCAGATAAGTCTTTTGATACACTTTTTAAATTTTTAAAATTTGTATCCTGAGCAAATGAAGACTACCTTCAAACCCACTCTTCACTACCCAATCCTTTGGTGCCAGCACATGGAATTTAAATTTGGTTACTAGACAAAGAAAGCTTTAAGTATATAGATTACTTTTCAACCCCATCACCACCTCCAAATCACACTCATTTCAGAATTTAAATCATAGAAACTTAGAAGTTTGTTTTTGAACTTTTGAGTTCCTGATCCTTCAATGCAGACATTTGAAAATTGATGGAATTCTTAATTTGTGTGAATGCTCACCCGATTTTGACCACACATTAATATTTATTAAGAGCTCTATGATCTCTTAAAAATTAAGTACCTTTTACATATTTCAGAGAGTAATTTTATGCTACACATCATATCAACTATTAGTACATAGCCATACTTACAAGCATGCACCCATTGTTCTTGTCCCTAAAATTTATTTTGCATACATTCATTCAGAAAGCATTTATTGAATTATTTTGTACAGACCACCATTGGGAAAAAATAAAGTAGAGAAATGTAAGAAACTAATAATATAGGGAAGAACAAAACATATAATAGGAGCAAGTATATGAGCCATCAATTCCTCTCGGGGCAAACAAGAAAAGCTTTATAGTGGATGTAGCATTTGATAGAACTATTGGAGGATATGAATTTAAAAAACATAAATTTTCCTTTTAACTTTTATGTTTTCATAATAATTTCAATGGCTTGCAAGAACTGCAATAAAAAAAGTGGACTCATTGATAATCCAAAGTATATGAAAATTTGTCCAAGGCAAATGTAAAACATTTGTCAGAATTCTATTGAGAGCATTTGACTTCAGAGCCTAAAAGCAAAATCTGTTCCTTAAATGACAGCGGTCCTCAGAGTAAAGGATGATGGGTGTGGGGTAAAGGAGAGGGACCTGTGCCGACAATTGCTTGTGAAACAGAGGTGGCCACTGAAGAGTCTTCTGACATGTCTTCACATACCACCTGCAACAGTTATGAAATTCAAAGAAATGGGAAAAGTTTATCATTATTTTAATTCTAGTGGTGTTTGAAAAGTTAATGGAAAACCACCATTTTAATACAGTCTTCCTTTTGGAGTTTGGCAAAACAAACCCATAAGAGAGATATTGGTTTTGCTTTCTTTGGCAGAGAGGTACAGTCTAAACTTCTTTCATCTGAAACTCTTTACCATGTTTGGAGGGAGAGCAGCTGAGATCATGACCCACTTTTGTATTCTCCAAGGGACCCACAAAGAAGCTTGAACCATCCAGAAAATATTGATGCTCAGCAGGAAGCTACAAGAACCATTACCAAAAAAAGAGAGGGAGAGAAATTTAAAAAGTGTATAAAGATATATATTCAGATGTATCAATATACTGATAAAAAGCTTTTAGATTGCAATATTAGTCATCTAAAAATGCCCAATGGAAAGTACAATGAAGCCACAGAGAGCTGCTAACCAATATCATTAGCTGCTTAAAATAGGAATTCATAACTAACCACAAGACTCTTAGAGAAAGCAGACAATGCTTTCACAGTGCCTAAATTGTCTTAATCAATTAAGGCAATTATGTAGATAATTAAAGAAAACCTAGCTAAACAGTCTTATAACCTGAAAATCCTATTTTGTCTTCCTAGATTTATTGAGATGTATTGTCCATTGTTGTTCAATTTTCCATTTCGTTTTGAGTTAGGGTCAGATGGAAGACCTTAGAGAAACATGGTCCTAGGCACATATTTCAGAGACTTTATGGCCTGACCAGAGAACAGGAGAGTGCAGGCCCTGGTATCAAATGCAGGCTCTTATTTCCCAACTCTGGAACCCTGGCACGTTTACTTGACCTCTCTGAGCCTCAATTTTCTTGTCTATAAAATGGAGTAAACAATACCTAATTTCTGGGTGCAGGTGAGGGGCAATGCACAGTGTTTGATCAATGAGAGTCATTATTATCCCTGCATGTTCAAGTAGCTTTTCAGTGTCTTGATTTAAGTACTTCACACTTTGAGTTAGAATTAATGTCATTTTTTAATCTGAAAAGACTTCAGTGGGAAACAAAAGAACATGTTTCAGTTACTTTTCTTACAAACCCTAAAAGCCTTAGGAAGGTCTCTCAATTTCAGACTTGAGAAACTGGCATGAATAAAGCCTTTTCTTTTTTAATAATAGAAATTACATGAAAAGCAATCCTCTTCATGCAGTCTCATGGGCTTTTGCAGACACTAATGATCCTGGGAATGAACACAAGCTAGCACCTGGACTTGCTGCGCTGTGATCCAGCTGCCCTCCACGACGAGCCACAAAGACTGGAAAGAAATGTGTAAGGTCATAGTAACATACACATGAGTGCCTCTCAGACACACTATTTCCTTTGGACAGGACAGTAAAAGTCAGAGTTCAACAATCTACTCATTGGAGATATTGAGATGTTTCCACAGGTGAAGATTTTTAAATAAAATTCTATACAGATTTTTCACAAGAAATCTAGGCAGACCTCTAAAGAACTGGTCTGAATGAAGTTCCATGAAAAAGATACAGTAAGGCCTGTGTTACTACTTGTCCACTCTTCCAATATATCACTCCATAAATGTTCTTCATATCCTTCTTGGGCTTATGGGATTGGCTTTAGGCCCTTCCAAAATGTCCTCTTCCCATGCCTTTACTAGGAATGGTTGGGTGTACATAACTGTCTACTTTTCTTTATTGCTTTTTGACTTAAAAGTACAGTGGGAATGGGACTTCCGGCCAAGGGAGGTGTAGACAGACACACGGCATCTCCCTCCACAACTAAAAAAGAATACAACTACCTCAAAACTAGAGACAACCAGAAGTTCCAGAAACTAGAGCTGCATGGAAGTCCAACAAACAAAGATATAAAGAAGAAATACTCATGCAGACAGGTAGAGGGGAGGAGCTGGGGTGGACAGGATGTGGTTCGATGGCAGCAGGAGCGGCAGCAGCAGCAGACCAGCAGAATGTGCAGTCACATGTTTTTAAAAGTCAGGACAGACACCTGGGGAGCACTCCCAGAACCAGCACCAGCACCAGCACCAGACCAGACCATGCAGTTCACGGTCCCAGTGCCAGGGAAAATAAAGCCTCATTGCTTTGACTGTGAAGACCAGTGAGGGTTGGGGTGAAGGAAGAAACTGCCAGTCCCTCAACAGAGTCCTCTTGTTTAAAGGGCCCTCATGGTTCTAGAATGTCTGCAGACTCACCCACTCTGGAAATGACAGCCAGGGCAACAGCTAGAGAGGTGCCAGTCCCATACAAAAGTGGGGCGAGTGCTGATCAAGTGGCATTGTTCCCTCTCAGAACCCTCCCCAACACACAGCACCACAATGTGGTGACACAGTTCACCCTGTACTGATGAATACTTAAGGCTCTGCCCCTTACATCATAACAGGAGTGACAGCTCTACCTAAGAAAGAGAGGCAAACTAACACAGGAGCCTGTCAAGATGAGGAGACAGAAAGTATTGCCCAAAAGAGGGAACAGACTAAGGTTCCAGTGGGAGAACTAAGTGAAAAGGAGATAGCCAACCTAACAGATACAGAGTTCAAAGCACTGGTGATAAAGAGGCTCATAGACTTGACAGATATCCTTAAGTATGGCAAATGCATAGGGAAGAAGTGAAGGCTATGCTAAGTGAAACAAAGGAAAATCCACACAAAACCAATGGTGAAGGGAAGGAAACCAGGGTTCAAATCAATTATTTGGAACATAAGGAAGAAAAAAACAGTCAACCAGTTCAGAATGAGGAAACATGAATTGAAAAAAAATGAGGAATGGCTTAGGAATCTCTGGAACAACTTTAAATGTGCAAACGTCTGAACCATAGGGTTGCCAGAAGGAGAAGAAGAAGAGCAAGAAATGGAAAACTTATGTGAGAAAATAATGAAGAAAAACTTCCCAAATTTGGCAAAGGAAATAGAAATACAAGTCCAGGAAACACAGAGAGTCCCAAACAAGCTAAACCCAAAAGGACAACACCAAGACACGTCATCATTAAAATGCCAAAAGGTGAAAGATAAAGAGAAAATTATTTTTTAATATGCTTTGTTGATTATGCTGTTACAGTTGTCCCAATTTCTTTTTCCTCTGATCCCCTCCTCCAGTGACCCCCCTCTATCCAGTTGTCACCCCTTTTAGTCCATGTCCATTGGTTGTGCATATAGTTCTTCTTAACATCTTCCTGTCTACTCCATTTCCTCCTACTATGGTTCTTAATTCCTGCATCATCTCCCTCTCTTTCCTCCCTCCCCACGGACCTCCCCCGAATATGTTCCTCGTACCTATAATTCTTTTTTCACTCTTGTTGCCTACTAAGTTTGCCTTTGTTTTGATTCTCTAGCTTCTGTTGTTGGTTCTTGTGATACAGTTTTCATTTTAATGTTCGTAGTTTTGATCCTCCTTCTTCTAAACAAGTCCCTTTAACATCTCATATAACAGTGGTTTGGATCTAATGAACTCCTTCAATTTTACTTTGTCCTGGAAGCACTTTCTCTGCCCTTCTATTCTGAATGACAGGTTCACTGGATAGAGTATTCATGGCTGTAGGTTTTTGGTTTTCATTACTTTGAATATTTCTTGCCAGTCTCTTCTTACCTGCAGTGTCTCCTCTGAGAAATCAGCTGATAGTCTAATTGGGACCCCTTTGTACGTGATTCTTTTCTTCTTTCTTGCTGCTTTTAAGATTCTCTCTTTATCTTTAATTTTGACATTATGATTATAATGTGTCTTGGAGTGGTTCTCCCTGGGTCCAGTTTTTCTGGAACTCTCTGTGCTTCCTGGACCTATAAGTCTATTTTCTTCCCCAAGTTAGAGAAGTTCTGCTTCATTATTTTTTCACATAATTTTTCCATTTCTAGTTGTTCTTCTTCACCTTCTGGCAACCCTGTGATTCAGATGTTGGTCCCCTTATAGTTGTCTTAGAGGTTTCTGTGCCTCTCCTCATTTTCCTCACTTTTTGTTTCCTCTTTCTGCTCTGGTTGACTATTTGTTCCTTCCCTATGTTCCGATTTTTTTTATTTGATCTCTGGATTTTATTTCCTCGCCACTTGTCTCGTATGTGTTTTCGTTCATTTTAATATGACTAGCCTTCATTCCTTCCCTGTCTTGTTCAATATCTTTTGTTAATTCTGCAAGCTGCCTTATGACTATAGCTCTGAATTGAGCCTCAGAAAGATTTCCTATTTCTTCATCGCTTACGTCTCGTATTTGCTGTCTGGTGAGCTGCGTCACCAGGATCTCTATCATGATCTGTGTCATCCTGACAGTTTTGTGTTTACCTTTGCTTCCTGCACAGAGCTGTCACACTCCTAAGCTACAGAGGGTGAAGCCCCGTGCACTTGTCACTACTGGGTGACCCTTCTCACCACACTGGTGCTTTGTTTTGGGCAGGGGTCCAAGATGGATTCTTGCCTTTACTCTTCGCTGAGAGACTGGGAGCCTCCTCCTCCATCTCCACACCCTCTGGACCTCACAGTCCGAGGCAATGGGGGTCTACCTTCCCCACCATTAGAATCGTGAGCTGATGGGTCTCGACTGCCACAGGGAGTACTCCCCTGGCAGTTTCGCCGCCGGTCCCAGCAGCTGCTGCTGGCAGCACAGCTTGATCTCTCTGCCCCTGTTTCGCCCCTCCTACCTGTCCGGACGAGCACCACAGGGTTATAACTTCATACGTTGGACTTCCTGTAGTTTTATTTTCTGGAAACTGGTTTTTTCTGGTTTTGTAGTAGTTGTAGTCCTTCTTAGTTGTGGAGGGAGACAGAGCATGTCAGTCTAAGCCTCCATCTTGGCTGGAAATGAAGAGAGAATCTTAAAAGCAGCAAGAGAAAAGCAGAGACTTATTTACAAAGAGGTGCCTGTAAGACTCTCAGCTGATTTCTCAAAAGAAACTTTGCAGGCAGGAAGGCACTGGCAAGAAGTATTCAAGGTGATGAAAGAAAGGACCTACAGCCTAGATTACTCTATCCAGCAAAGCTATCATTTAGAATGGAAGGGCAGATAAAGTGCTTCCCAGACAAGGTAAAACTTAAGGAGCTCATCATCACCAAGCTCTTATTATATGAAATGTCAAAGGGACTTACTTAAGAAAAAGAAGATCAAAATTATGAACATTAAAATGACAACAAAGTTGCAACTATCAACAACTGAATCTAAAAAATAAAAACAAAATTTAACTAAGCAAACCAGAATAGGAACAGAATCATAGGTATGGGGATCATTTTGAGGGTTATCAGCTGGGATAGGGAAGGGGGAGAAATGGGGAAATGGTGCGGGGGTTAAGAAGCATAATTGGTTGGTACAAAATAGACAGGGGGAAGTTAAAAATAATATAGGAATTGTGAAGCCAAAAAACTTACATACACATGGACATGCACTAATGGGGGTGGGATTGCTGGAGGGAAGGGGGGTACTGGGCAGAGAGGAGCAAAGGTAAATAAAATGCTACTACTGTAACAGCATAATCAATGAAATATAATTTTTAAAAATGTACAGTGGGACAAGGACCAGCAGAGTAGGCTAGAATAATGGCACCCTCCTTGGGGACCATTGTAAATATTGACTCATGACATGTTCTCACCAATCTTGCAGAAAGTGCAGTTGCCTTTAAAACTTCACACATAACCCCCCCCCCAAAAAAAATTCCACATATCTTAGGCACTGTAGTAGTAAGTTATAAGGTTATAATAATGAGCAAAACATTGATCAGTGGATTCAGCCCATGCACTGAAAGAGCAGTGAAGCATGCCCATCTTCACAAGACTAGGTCATGCTCTTCAGTGTAATTGCTACAGGGTTGGGGGTTATTGATGAACTTCTCTATTATTATGATGAATCAGGGGAAATAGGAAAATTACAACCCTAGGAAGTCAGACCGAATAATTCAGAGTATTCATATTTCAGTGGGAAAATATTTTTAATGGGGGACAATTTCTAATCAGCATGGATTCTGATCTGCATAATGAGAAAACTAGATTTGGTTAAGGATAGTACAATGTTCCATTCTACTATTAAAAAAAAAAACTCTTGGCTTCAAAATTAACATATATCAAAAGTCTTCTTTAGTGATTTTTTATATTCTTCTAAAACCTCTCAGTAAACACAACAAATAGAAAACAGAATTAATGATTCCACTGGCTTTCTTCCCAGTCTAAGTACTCACACAAATGAGATTTTAATATTTCTAAACATCTGCATTTCATTCACATCTTCTCCCAAATAGAGAATTTGAGACAGAATAAAGAAGGAACTGACTCTTCGTCTACAGAACAAGGGTGCTCTGGCCTGAATGGACCAAATGTCTTAGAAAGTCCATCCACTGAGAGAAAATCCATAAAGCACACCTCACGCTTCTATGCAGTTCTGTGCTTCCTCCTACTCAGCGAATTGTCCTGGGTAACTGTTTAAATTCTTTAGATTTGGTAATAAACAGTTGCCATTTTGACCATTTCCTTTTGTAAAGCCACAAACTACAGAATAAATGAATAGCTCCTTTCCTTTGATGGCCCTGCCCAAGGGCTGTTTTAGCACCCCATAAATCCTGTAATTGTATAGGATCATTTGGCAGCGTGTGGATTTTTCTGCTAAATCACAGTGAGAAGAAGATCAGGAGGAAACCTGAAAAATAAAGCATTCGAATGGCACGAGATTTATAGTGGGAGGGAATGGAGCTGGCAAAGCCCCAGCAAAGCCTTTATTCCTGGTAAGGAGAAGGCATGGCTAAGCATCAAGCATCTTCCATGTCGGCCTGGAGCAAAGCTGAGAGTTGGATCCAGTTCTTTTTCTCTCCTGCACATCGCTGGTGTCAGTGAGGTTGTGATGGGATTCCAAAGCAGGCTTAGCTGTCAGGGATATGGACTGAGTGAGTTTTTGTTCTTTTATATAGATGTTCTGTAAATGGACTTATTACACGGTGGTGGGAAAACAGGCATGGGAAACAGCACGTAACCATTTGTGCATGCCTTGTTTTTTGTTTGGTGTATGTGTGTGTTTTCCCCCGAGGGTCTCTATCAAATCAATGTGTGTAAAAGCACAGTAGAGTTCTGCCAATATTTTATAAACGACATTTTCATGTGTCAACAAGAAGTCAGTGTGGGGTAAACTAAACTATTCCAGCTCTTAGGGGGATGCTGATAGTGGGTTTGAAATCCAAAATGTACCCTATTTAATAAAATCTGTTCTATTGCTTGGTTAAGAAACTTCAGTTGCTTTGTTTATTACTGCTTGGAGAACTGCGAAGTAAGAAAAGACATAAACTATTTCCCCTAATGGTATCAAATTTAAATGTTTTCTAGCAAGTTGAAACCAGCATAAAGCTTTAGTAATTAACAGATTAAGATCTATCAACAGACTCTTTACATCAGAAATGGAAAGGAAAATTACAGGTCTTTTAAGAAGTTAAGGCTTCTCATAAAGCAATGGCAAGGAATAACTGCATATCTTAACGGAAATTTTTTTGGCAAAAGAAGCAGTGCTAAATTATATGAAATGTGTAATTCTTTTGAACTCTCTGAGACTGGGGATTCTATAAAATAAAGTTTCAGGTTTTTGAAAATGATAGCTAATACTTAAAGATACACATTGGAACTAACTAATTATACATGTTGCCTGCATTGTTACTTATTCAGGGCAGAGTCTGGGGCCTCCCTCCTCTCTCTCTCTATACTCTTTCCCCAGGTGATCTCAGACACTCCCAGACCTTTGAAAGCCACATGTGTGCTAGTGAATCCCAAATTCAATATCCCACCTCTGAGCTCCTACTTGAATTCCAAACTGGTGTGTTTTAGTTGCCATCCTAACATCTCTAATGTCTAATTATCAGGCAGCTCAAAGTGAACTTGTCCAAAACAGAACATTCTCGTTAGGTAGCAGCTAGGAATGAGCAGCTAGAGGAGAAATAGAGGCAGGGCCCTCACCATTACAATCTAACAAAGAACTTAATACAGGAGGCAAGAAGCAAAAGAAAGACATGTCTCACCAATTGACTCAGCAGCCCTGAGCTTGGTTTGATAAGATTACCGGGTTCCTGAGCATGACAAGCAAAATAGTGTAGGAGGGAAGAGTCCTTGAGAATGTGCTGAGAAAGGGGCCTTCTGTAACAATCTTACTAAGACTGTGGGATGTCTTGAATATCACAAGGAGGAATCATACAGAAAGTGAGGGACAATCCTTGAGATTCTATGCTGGGAAAGGAAGGTCCTGTAACAATTTCATTAAGACAAAGAACCTTCACTAACTGAGACACGTTTGTCTCTCATCTGAATTCATGTCTTACAGGCGAGACAAGAACTGAGGCAGGGGAGAGACCCTCTTGACTCACGTCTCTCTCTCCCATCTGTAACAATTTGATTTTCAATGGCACTACATACACGTACACATGCATGTGTGTGCACACACACAAACATCAAAACAAAACCAAGACTGTTTCTATCTAGGTTTTACCCATCTCATTAAAGAGTATCACCATCCTCCCAGTTACTCAGACCAAAACCTAAGAATTTCTATTAATTATTTTCTTTATGTCTCGTATGGAATCCTTCAGCAAAATCTGTTGACCCTTCCTCTGCAACACATACCAAACAGTTCCACTTCTTCCCCGGCTACTGCCCTTTTCTAAAGCACCATTGCCTCTCTGGCTCCTTAGAGGTTCTCCTACTTCTATTCTTGTACTCAGTACAAGGAAAGAATTTGGACAGTTTTCTATGAGAAAAAGGAACCAACTGAAGGTTCTTGAACAATGGTACAGAAATTTAACAGTCGGTAAAGTCAATTAGCAGAATGACAGGATTCCACTGTGACAGAGGACTATTGAAAAGGTGCAAGAAGATGGATGATTGATAATTCAATCATTGCTAACAGAACAGAGCAATTTCACTAAGTGGAGTCAACCAAACTAAGTCAAATATGAGGATGTCCCCCTACCCTCATCTAGTCTGTCCTGTCACTATTGATCAACTGGCAGAAACCAGACACTACATTTAAATACTATGCCTTTCTTTACTGATGTAATCAGTTAAATTGTCAGTCAACAAACACTTATAGAGCAAGTTTGCAACTAGGCACCATAGTCTACATGAATGGTACAAAGATAAATGGCAGAGGGGCTTCTAGAAACTAACAGCCCAGAAAACAGAAATGCAAGCAACTCATTACAATTCCATGTGACAAGTGCCATGATAGTGGTGAGAACAAGAATCAGTTGTAGAAGCATCCAAGAAGACTTCATTGAGGAAATGACATTTGACTTGGAACATGAAGATTGAATGGGGTTTACTGGGTGGCCAAGGAAAAAAAGAATATTATAAGCAGAGAGAACTACATGCAAAAATGTAAAATCAGTGTTTTGTGGGATTGGTGAGTAAAGACTTAGTGGTCAAAAGAGAAGACTTTTCTTTTTAAATCTAAAATTTTTTTTTATTTTTTTTTTATTTGTTTGTTTGTTTTGTAGGGGTAAGGTACTTTTGCTTTGGGTTTCAGGGAAAAATCAGTGTCTTTTTTGGGCTCTAAAATTTTTATGTCTCCAGCTCAGGAGCATTGCAATTTAAAGCCCCCTAACCAATCACATACTGCATATTGACTGTACCTGCCATGTTCAGAGGTGCAGAGCAAGGGATACAAAGATACATGATGTAGCCACTGCCTTCAATCAAGTGACAACTTAAATAAGTCATCCAGAACAGCAGGACAAATTAGAAAGAAATCCCCTTCAACTATCAGAAGTTTAGCGGGAACTGATTAATTTGTCAATTAAAAATGTAGAGCATGGTAAGTTAGTGAGAAAGAAATGGATGGATGTAAACATCTTTGCCCTAGGAAAGGGAGATAAGCATTATGCTTTTACAGCAGATAAGGGAACAGGATGTCAATTTTGTAGCTCCAGCCTCTGCTTGCTCTCTGCATTGCCAAAGAAGATCCTACCTGCTCAGACTGGGAGGGCTGTATGGAGCATGGTAGGGAAGGGGGCCGCAGGGTCATAGGGCCCTGAAGTCCACAAGCTTTGCAAGGAAGTGGGCCTTCAAAAGTCCCTGTAGCCTTGGAACATGAACTTATCAGAGGTAATCAGCATGAACTAACACAAGACTGAATGTTTACTGGGCTCTTAACTGTTTACTCTCATCACAACCCTGTGGGGTAGCACTAACAGTATATCCCCCTAACAAACATGAGAAGTGGATACAGAGAAGGTAACTGACTTGCCCACTGTTTCCCAACTGTGTTAGTTTTCTGTGGTGGTTGCAACAAATTACACAAACTTAGAGGCTTAAAACAGCAGAAATCTGTTTTCTCATAGTTCTGGAGGCCAGAGCATGAACTTAAGGTGTTGGCAGGGTTGCGCTTCTGGAGGCCAGAGCATGAACTTAAAGTGTTGGCAGGGTTGCGCTCCCTTCAAAGTCATTATTGAAGAAGCCTGCCTTGCTTCTTCCAATTTCTGGTGACCCCAGGGGCTCTATGGCTCATGGGTGCATCAGTTCACCTTCATTCACATGCTTTTCCTCTCTCTGGTCTCCTCTTCTTCTAAGGAGACTTGTCCTTGGCATTAGAACGGGGATGATCTCATCTTGATATCCATAGCTAAACTGTATCTGCAAAGACCTTTTATTTCCTAATAAGGTTACATTCACAGAGTCAGGGTACTAGAACACAGGTATATCTTTGGGAGAGCCACCATTCAACCCACTAAACCTGCTATCAAGACTTGACTCTGACCCATGGGGAAGAGGATTTCAGTAATGACTGATAATTCATTACTTCATAGCCCAAGAGAATGGGGGCTTGTGACAAAAGATGATATATCTTTTACCCAATATTGTGAAGTGAAATTCACACCCACAACTACAGATGTCTAATGCATAAGGCTGGGCCAGTTTTACCCCTTTCCCAAGGAAACCCAGTAAATGTTTAAAGATAAAAATTCACACCATGTTTCCCAGGCATCCCAAGGAGCTAAATGATTTTGCCAATCTCAATAAAAGAGCTTTTCTAATGTGAAGAAGAAACAGAACCTTTTGAGTTGGGGAGAATTCTCGATCTCCTGATGAACAGGGAAGCTTAAATTATTTAACTACAAGAGACTTCTGGCTAAGATGGATACACTGCATCTCCCTCCACAACTAAGAAGGAATACAACTACCTCAAAACTAGAAACAACCAGAAGTTCCAAAAAATCAAACTATATGGAAGTCCAGCAAACAAAGACATAAAGAAGAAATACTCATCCAGACAGATAGGAGGGGCAGAGCCAGGGCTCTCTAGGGCACTGTGTGGTGGCAGCAGTAGCGGCGGCAGCCACAGGCCAGTGGAAAGCGCAGTCACAGGTTTTAAAAAGTCAGGAGGGCCACCCGGGGAGCATTCCCAGCTCCTCACCGGACCTCACAGCTCACAGTTCCAGCACCAGGGAAAATCAAGCCTCATTGCTTTTGACTGTGAAGACCAGTGTGGGTTGGGGTGGAGGAAGAAACTGCTGGTCTCTCAGCATAGTCTGCTTGTTTAAAGGGCCCCCATGGTTCTAGAACATCCACAGACCCACCCACTATGGGAATGATGGTCAGGGGAACAGATAGAGAGGTGTTAGTCCCATACAGAAGTGGGAGAAGTGCCTGGAAAAGCGGCAAGTGCTGAGCAAGTGGCACTGTTCCCTCTCAGACCCCTCCCCCCATACAGTGCCACAATGTGGTGAAATGGTTTGCCCTGTACTGACGAATACCTAAGGTTCCACCCCTTACATGTAACAGGTTCAACTGCTCTACCTAAGACACAGAAGCAAACAAACACAGGAACCTGTCAAGTTGAGGAGACAGAGAAGTATGGCCCAAAAGGGGGAACGGATCAAGGTTCCAGTGGGAGAACTAAATGATGAAGATATAGCCAACCTAACAGATGAAGAATTCAAAACACTGGTGATAAAGATGCTCATAGGCTTGACAGATATGCTTGAGTATGGCAAACGCATAAGAGAAGAAATGAAGGCTATGCTAACTGAAACGAAGGAAAATCCACACAAAACCAATGGTGAAAGGAAGGAAACCGGATTCAAATCAATGACTTGGAACATAAGGAAGAAAAAACAGTCAGCCAGTGCAGAATGAGGAAGCAATAATTGAAAAAAAATGAGAACTTCCCAAATTTTGTGAAAGAGATGGACATACAGGTCCGGGAAGCACAGAGGGTCCTGGGCGAGCTGGATCCAGAGGGGGCCATACCAGGACACATCATGATTGAGATGCCAACGGTGAAAGATAAAGACAGAGTCCTGGGGGCAGCAAGAGAGAGGTGGAGGGTTGCCTACAGGAGGGTGCCTATAGGATTATCAGCTGATTTCTCAGAGGACACTTTGCAGGCAGTAAGGGACTGACAAGCAGTATTCAATGTGATGAAAGGCAACCTGCAACCAGGATTACTCTACCCAGCAAAGCTATCATTTGGAATGGAAGGGCAGAAGAAGTGTTTCCCCAGACAAGATAAAGCTAAAGAAGTTCATCATCACCAAGCCATTATTATATGAAATGTCAAAGGGACCTACTTAAGGAAAAGAAGATCAAAACTATGAACACTAAAAAGACAACACTCACAACTATCAACAACTGAATCTAAAAAATAAAAACAAAATCCAACTAAGCAAACCAGAATAGGAACAGAATCATAGGTATGAGGATCATTTGTAGGGTTATCAGCCGGGAGGGGCGAGGGGGAGAAATGGGGATGTGGTGCAGGGATTAAGAAGCATAATTGGTTGGTACAAACTAGACAGGGGGAAGTTAAGAATAATATAGGAAAGGGTGAAGCCAAAGAACTTATATGCACAACCCATGGACATGAACTAAAGGGGGTGAGATTGCTGGAGGGAAAGGAGGTACTGAGTGGAGGGGAGCAAAGGGGAAAAAATTGGAACTACTGTAACAACATAATCAATAAAATATAATTTAAAAATTATTTAATTGCAAGACCTCTAGCTTGGGAGTTGAGGCCCCTAGTTTTCCAGGCATTTAGCTACATGATCCTGAATAAATTTCTTTGCCCTAAGTCCTCAGTTTCCACATCTGCAAGATAAGACAGTTAGAACAAGTAACTCTTAAGAGTTTATGACCTGCTTAAAATTTTTTACTCAGAAAGGTTTTTATGATTTTCTAATTTTTACTAAGCAAAAAGATCTGGAAGGAAAGCTGTTATATTTGGAGCCCTGGCTGCTGTGGCTCAGTGGATTGAGCATCGGTCTGTGAGCCAAGTGTTGCTGGTCAATTCCCAGTCAGGGCACATGATTAGGTTGCACATTAAGGTCCCCAGTTGGGGACATGAGTGAGAGGCAACCACACAGTGATGTTTCTCTCCCTCTCTTTCTCCTTTCCCCTCTCTCTAAAAATAAATAAAAACAAACAAATAAATTATTTTTTTAAAAAGCTGTTATATTTGAATATTCATTTGTCTGTTGAGGTATATCATATTCCACTTCATTCTAATATAAACTTTAAAAAGAAGTTTTCTTTAGAAGTTTCCTGCAAACTTGAAACTGATATTAGTCACATCTGCATTGAAAGTTCACCAAAGAATTCCTTTGTAAATTAGTCATTTTAATAACTTCTGAGAAACTTCAACTTTAATTTATGACCTAAAATCACAGAATAATTGTAATGGTACAATTCATACCAATAAATTGTTTTTTGGGGATACAAACTGCCATTTCTGGGAAGTCATTGGTGATTCAGCTTAAGTTGCTGAAGTATTTGCATACAAAATTGCAGAAGATTCTGGAGCTATTTTAATATATTCAAATTCTTTCATTTTTGCCCAAGTAATTTATAAATATTTTTGGAAGAGAGAATGTATGTCGAATGAATCAGTATGTTTGAGTATCAGCTTCTCATATTTGAGACTATAGGTAGTGATTTCACAGAAGCCAGGTCACTAGCTTTAGGAAATGGTTCCTGTCCCTTCCCAGCACTACCGGAAAGAACTGTTAAAAGAAATGGTCATCTTTTCCTTTACAACCACCACCATATTGTAGGCACTGATAACACAGGCATTCAGTGAAAGTGGTCATTAAACAGAAACTCCAAGACACCTTTATTCTGCAGGTAACATATTGAGACTACAACTGCCCCTTTCCCGTTTTCTCTGGATGCATTCAGAACTGCCAAACTCAGCCTGCAAGAAAGGACAGGGGATAGAGAAGTGAGAACAGGGGATATTTTCAGTCCTAGGAACCACTTCTGAGCAAATGCCTTCATTACTAATGACTGGGGCTTCACCAGCTCATCCTGCAAACACTCAGGGTTCCCAGCAATAAACAAAATTAACCAAGAAAAAAAATAATTTTCTATTTACCAGAAACCAATTTCCCTACTTATTTCACAGTCAACATTTATAATTTCATCACTGTCATTTTTAAAAATCATTACTGTGCTCAGTATCCCACCTCAATCGTCCTGACAACTGCCCTCATGTAACCTCCCAGACACACATCACCATCCCCACTCTTGACTCCATCCTCCAGAGGAAAGAGATGAAGTTAAAACCCTCTGTTCACTTCTTTACCAGTTTTGCTGCCGAGATAGATCATTCCTACATATGCCTAGAAGGAGAAAACAAACAAATAAACATGTTATCATAATCTATGGGTTGGATCCACAGTGAAACCTCCACAGACTATTTTTTCCCCCTTTACAGCATATGCATCCCCTGGAGTGAGATGTATCTTTTTATATAAAGCACCATCGCAAGAATAGGGAATTAGAAATTATGCCATAGCTCATTGCTTGGTATAGCTATACTTTGAAATAGAGTTCTCTGCCCTTGGGAACTTAGAAATCTCACTGTGAAAGACAACACACCTCCAAATCAAGTAGATACACAGAGGTGTGTGTGCTACAGAAAGTAGAGGTGGGAGAGAAGGCAGGGTGAGGTGCATGGTTAGGGAAGGTGTCATGCAGAAAATAGGCCCAGAGTACACATGGAAGAGTGAGACCCAGAGCTGGTCTGCCTGAGTCTCTGTCCACCCAGGGGACTGGGCAGGAATAACCTGGACTGTCACCCAGTCCCAAATTTATTCTGCCCTCTGCCATTCTTTGTGTGACTTCTGCTAAATTATCATAAAACTTTGAGCCTCTGTATCATCTACCAAGTGGAGATGACAATATTAATGTCATCATTTAAAACCCACTTCTTGTGTTTATAGTCTTGGTCTGTCTGTGACTACTGATATTGTAGACAATAGCTTCTTTTGGAATATTCTTTCCCTCTAGCTGTTGAGATACCACTGTTTGATTTTTCTTGGCTCTAAGATGATGTCTTCTCTCTCCCTTGAAGAGTAGGGTTCCTCCACTCATGGACAAGAACAACAATATGGTGATTGGGAGGTGGGGGCGGTTGGAGGTAGAAGAGGATATAAGGAGGATAAATGGTAATGGAAAAAATACAATAAAAAAAATTAGAGCTCCTCAAAATATGGTCTTTAACTCTTCTCTTATTCCCAGTAATCTCCTCCTTACCCATGGGTTTAAATAACTTCTCTACAGTTATGGTTCCCAGATTCCTAGGTTGGACTTAGCCATCTCTTCTCCATTACATGTTTATATATAATTCTTACTGGACATTTATACCTGGATGCTCCCCAAGCACCTCTACTCAACATGTTCAAAACTGACCTCACGTTTTCCTCCAAATCCATTTCTTCTCATGTATTTCCTAGCTCTGTGAATAGTACCACTATTTATCCAAGTGATTACTTATGTTCAGAGGTCCCCAAGACCAGAAGCAGATTTAACAGTGGGTGCACCAGGCACACGCCCTGGGCCCAGACTTCTGAAGGGCCCCACAAAACCCCAACTTTACACTTTTTTCTAATGACACCAAGTTTGGTTTCATTACTATGCTTCATAAAATATGGTTAACATGTATTTTTATTTTTCCTGTCTCTCTCTCTTTTTTTAAGGGGCACGATATTTTCTTCTGTGCCCGGGGCCTCAACTGACCTTAATCTGCCTCTGCCCAAGACCACCCTCAGTTTCAATAATTTGTGAGAAGGACTCAGAAAAGCTGTTACACACATGGTTACAGTTTATTGTAGTGGAAGAGTACAGATTAAAATCAGCTCAGATAAAAGACACACAGAGCAAAGACCAGGAGAGACCAGAGACACAAGCTTCAAGTAGTCCCCTTCCAGTGAAATCGTATAGACAGAGCTTATTTCTCTTAGTGATGCTGTGTGACAATACACAAAAAGTGTTACCCTCCAGGAAATGGTGTATGTACATCCTTTCCCTGCTCTCATCTGTTATTATAATTTTCCCAAAAATAGGAGTGCAGAAGTGCAAGGGAAAACATTCTATATTTCACATTTTAAAAAAATTGTTGACTTTAGAGGGAGCGGAAGGGAGAGAGAAAGAGAGAGAAAAAAGAAAAGAAAACATTGATTTGCTATTCCAGCCATCCATTCATTTAATGGTTAATTCTTATATGTGCCCTGACTGGGGATAGAACCTACCACATTGGCATACTGGGACCATGCTCCAACCAACTGAACTACCTGGCCAGGGCCCATATTTTACATTTTTTAAATACATGCTTTTTGCCTCTCATTTCTTCTCTATGGTTTACTCTGAAATAATCATCAGAGATCATGCTTTTAAATTCCATAATGAGCCTGGCGTATCTGATACCAGATAGAATATGAAATATAATCTCAGTTAATGAGATCACATGAACAAGCCATCTAATCTAGATACAGACACATCTAAAAAGTGGGTTTAAAGAGTTTTTGGATTCCTGCTACTGTTTGCATTATTTTTACTAGTTATGGGTCTAGAGTAGTTGCAATATATTGTAGCAATGTTCATCATTTAAAAAATAATAATAAACCTTTATCACTGAGAGCCTATAAATGTATAGATCTCTTTAGCTAAGATGTGAAAATTTCATTTTCATTATATCCTCTTTTAAAAAAAAGATTATGCTTTAGCTTTATTGGCTGTCTGACAAAGTAGCAGTATAAAAAATGGAACAAACAAAAAAGGTTTTGCTCTTTTTTTTTTTACCTTTTTGCATATAGATTAGTATTAATTACCGTGTAATGAGCTGAAAATTCCTGCCAAGAAGCAGAGGTTTGTAGTTTCTTTAATGAGTATTTTCTTCCCACTGGGTGAAGTAAAAATTTTAAAGTGTTAGGGATTTGCACTTGGAAAACATCTCTAAGCTATTTATACAAGCAAGTCAACAGGAAAAGCACATTTTCCTTTTACAGCCTTTGTAGTGAATTCATGGGCCTGGCGTTTCTGGCAGTGAGCTGCTCTTAGTGGGAGCTCTGAGTTGTGGCATTGGACAGGGTTTGGTATAGCGGAGGAGTGAACAGGACATCCTCCACCCACCAGCCTCCACCCTCCAGCCTTAGGCTGGCTGTGACTTAATCTACGCTCCAAGTCCTCACGTCCTTCCCATTTACTCTCCAAACTAGGAGAAACCATAAAAGTGTGCTTTCTTACTCTCATCTGCAAAATGGATTCAGCCTAAAACAGGTGCCCCAACCACTGAGGAATACTGGTAACAAGATGCCACCAATGACATAGTTTTTTATCTTGTCCCAATTTAAATGTTTGGGGACAGTTTTCCACCACTGCCATTGGTAAGAACATTTTTGAGGAGGAGGAGTCTACACAGAAAGATATATAAACAAAACTGAACTACTCCGGAGTCTGTGAAAATGCACCTCCTCCAGTTCTGCTACAGACATGGGACTGATAAATACCCAGTTTCTGTGATCTGAATCTATTACTGCACCTGCTCCCAGCCAGACACTGGGCTACATGGCAGATCCATGCCTGTGACAGACCAAACCTGAGAGACGCTGGGCTCCTCACATGGTCAGCTTTGGCCTGGCCAAAACCTCCCCAGTAGAACTGATGCTCTGCCTCATCTTCCCCCTTCTCCTCCCTCTTCCTTCCCTCTTTCTTTCCAGGGTTTTTCTCCCTATGTCTGGCTCCTTTCCCTTTTCTCCCACCCCACACACCTTGACTTTTACCACAATAGATCTCCTACATCTCCAATGTTGCCTTGATGTCTACTTCTGTGGGAACTCAGATTAATGCAGTTTTTGTTATCAGTTGCAGTTACATTACCTTGACTATATTAGAAAACCCAAAATAGCACTCTATCAATGATCACCAAATCCTATTTCTCTCCAGTCTGAGGGCAAAAAGTCCAGTATTGGTGTAACCAAGGAGCAGTCTTTTTGCCCCATTATCTGAATGCTGGTTTTCATCCTCAAGATTGCCTCATGGTACAGAATGGCTGCTAGAGCTCCAGTCATCCCATCTGCTCCAGGGGGAAAGTAATGGAAGAAGGACCAAAATAGTATTCTTCCTAATAATCCGGCTCCCTTTAATAGTCTTCTGTGAGGTTCCACACAACTGTCCTTTTTCTTTCATTTTCTAGAACATAATCATATAATCATTGGGCATACCTATAGGCAAGGGGGTCTACAAAAGATGAAATGCTACTAACATTGACATTCAAAATTGCATTGGATGTTCTATTACTAAAGAAAAATGGAAAATAAATATTTGTGACAACTCTCAGTCTCTTGCACCCTGCTTTCCTTCTCCTTGCAAACATTAAGAAACCGGATAATGCCTGGCTTTCTAAGAGGAGTTCTGACATGAGCCCCCAGCCATCTTTGCTCAAGGCAGTAGGACCATGATCCCTTCTTCCTTCATTCCTCAGGGGCATAGACTCAGGATTTGGGGGCATAAGTGAAAGTCTTTAATTATCCTGACTACATGCAAGTATATATTCTACATGTCTTCATAATTATAGTATCGCGTTTAAAATCAAATGAACATAAATATCAGGAAGAATTAAAACCAAATCCCAGCTCTTTTGTTCTCTAAGAATGTGAGCTAATGACCAAGCAATTAAGCTTTTCTGCAACATAGTAAGTGCTCAATAAATGCTAGTTAGCTCTTGGTTTGATATTTTCACAGGAGATGAGGACTTTAAGAATAGGGTCCAATGAGTGGAAGAGATGCCATATGAGGAGTCCATGGCAAAGTACTTTCCAAAGTCTCTTGTCAGTAGCCTAAAATTTACAGCAAAAATGGCTGAGAGTATAGAAAGATGCTTGAGTAAATAGGTATTGGACAGCAACCTTGGGTAAATATGCATTATTAAGTTTATAGCTAAATAGCTCCTTGCTTTCTCCTACACTGGAAACCAAGGAACAAATACATATTCTGTTATATTTCTTAGCATTTGTATTCCTCATACATTGCCCTGCTTCTCATAGGCTAGCAATAGCTTCCTGCTCAACTGTGAAAACAAATGTCCAACTCGAAACTGAGAAAACACTCATTTCGTATCGAATTTTTAAACAAAAAAGCATAACTTATACAAGATTATTTTTATAAACAAAAATATGCACAGAAAGCATTTTGAACAAAATAAGTTTAAACCCCACGATATAGTAAACACATTTAATCAACTGAGTTGAATTCATTATAAGAAGAAAAGAGAGTACCTGGCTTTGATAGTCAACATATGTCAGCATAATTTTACAATAGTATTTTTATAAAGCCCAAGAATGAATTGTTAATCTGTTTGCCTTGGAGGGAAATGGATGAATAGTTGAGTATGTTATAAGAATTGACAGGGCTCTGGTCTAAGCATACTTATCATATAAGGAACAAGATGGAAATAATTCTACATGGGAAGATTTGCTTTGTGTTGTGTAGTTACATAAATTCCTTCTCTGCTTTATATATCAGTTCCTTAATTACCATGCTGAATTCTTGGCAACCCAAGCTGTATTATCTAGAAAAAAATAATATGTTAAATTTTTGCATTTATGTACTATGTTAGTGTACTTTAACACAATTAATCTGACCAGTTCTATTTTTCCTACAGTTCCATCTTTTATTGATATCTTTATTTTTCCTAATTGAGAATCTTTTTGAATATAAAATATATACTTCTAAGAGTTAAATAATTGTACCACTTTAGTAACACACACATACACATGCACACAAGCATGCACAAAACTTCCTTAAGTATTTTTATCCAGAAACATTTTATTTTCTTATTTGGATCAATCAAGCTCAGCAACATAAAATATGCCTTGATAACATGAAAAATAAGAAAGAGATTAAGAACATTAATCAATTTAGACTAATTAAAGAGATATTTATTTTATAATATGGTGCCCAACATGTAACTTTTTATCTTTATTTTGTTATAGGATGAGTATCAAATTGGTAAAATGTATAATCCTCTTTCAAGGGAAAAATCATGATCTCTCTAAAACTATTTTCTGTTTAGAGAATTACAGAAAATGACAGCTTTGAATAGAACAACCTAATGAAAGCAGTGCTGCCCTTAGACCCAGACTAGAGAGGCAAAAGTGTTCTACAAAGCTCTAGTAGCATAAACCAGGCGCAAAATAAATTTATCAAGTGACATGCACAACTCTTTCAAAACTGATAGAGGAATTCAAGAGTTAAAGATTTTAACCTTAGTTACAGTTGATAGGCTTAAGTGATTAATCCACGTGGAAAGCTATTATTCCAGGATCTGGAATGCAAGACCTACATGACTCCAGGAGGTGGACAAGTGATACAACTTTTGTGCCCTAGTCGGTCTGCAAGCAATTGGGATAGTATCTGAACCATTGTGTCCCAGGGAGGGAACTTTCAGTGAAGTAGATAAAGAATTGTTGATCAGCAAATAAAGAAATACTAGGAAAATCTCACAGGCCTGAAACTATTATCTGATTAATTTTTTTCAAACCCCTTACCTATCATTTTCTTCTCCATATAAAAAGGTCAGCTTGGGATGAGATTAAGATGGTTTTTAAGGTACATAACCCACCATTTCCTCAGATCACCAGCATCTGAATAAAGCACGCATAAAGATTCTATCCTTGTCTCTACTTATTGGTTCTGGTAGTGACAAGCAGCACAAATGCTGGTTTTTCTGGTTTCATAACCAGTGCTGATTGGTGCTTAACAAACTGCTCAAAGGGATAGGGAACCTTATTTGTAGCATATGCTGATTTCCAAGGTATAAATACTCCCACCCATCAAAGATTTCAGGCTCCCAATGTGATATCGTTGACCTCAGAATTGGGGAAGATGTCACGATGGATTCACTTCAGGGTCCAGCAATGCCTGTGACCTTGACCATCCCTTCTAGTGACTAACATAGCCAGGCCATTGGATATCTCTTGCCCTATGGTTACTAAACAAAAAGTAACTCTGTCAAAATGTCATGAAGTTTTCTGTGTTGGGTTTCTGATGGCATCCAAGATAAACCATGCTGTGTAGTGTGGGGAAGGTTTGAGAGGTGAAAAGTTTTAGGTAAGAAAAAGGAAAAATAAATGAATGTGTCAAATATTTCCTCTTTGTAGGTGGTGAAAAGGGAACACTTGTACATTGTGAGTGAGAATATAAATTGTTCCAGCCACTATGAAAAATAATATGAAGTTTTCTCAGAAAAATTAAAAATAGATCTACTATACAATCCAGCAATTTCACTTCTGGGTATATAACCAAAAGAAATGAAAAGAGGGTTTTGACAAGATATATGTATTCCCATGATTTTTGCAGCATGATTCACAATAGCCAAGATATGGAAACAACTTAAATCCCATTAACAAATGAATGGATAAAAAATATATGATACATATACACAATGGAATATTATTCAGCCAAGAGAAAGCAGGATATTCTTCCGCTGTGACATGGATGGACCTTGAGCACATTATGCTAAGGGAGGTAAGTCAAACAGAGAAAGGCAAGGACTGTATGATATTACTGATATCTGAAATCTATAGAAGTTAAACCTGCAAAAAACAGTGAGGAAAATGGTGGTTACTAGTGGATGGCTGGTGGTGGTTGAGAGATAAGATTGATGGTGTTTAAGGTAGCAACTTGTAATGAGTAGTAAATAAGTCATAGAGATATAACACATAGTATAATGAATGTAGATAATAATATTGTACTATAATGATTTAATGTGGTAAATATCACTGCAATGGGAGTTATAGTACAGTATCTAAATGAATCAAAGTAACATGCTATACACTTTAAACTTATACAATATTACATGTCAAATTTATTAAATTAAAAAAATTCCCTCTAATAGCTTAAATTCAATAGATTCTTACATAAGAAAATTTCATAATTTAAGCAAAAATAACATAAATCATATGGATCAAGTTTATAATAATTTATAAAATATGTATGTTTTTATTTGATTACTTCTCCAAATATCATTAGCCCATCAACAAAACAATTGAGTAAACACAAGAAAAAATAAGTCACCTGTGATATTTTACCTAATTTTAATTATATTAATAAAGTAACTTTACACATATAGTTTATTTTGTTACATTGTCTTATTTATTAAGGTAGGAAGCTAGAATAGATTTTACTGAAGAGATGAATAGCTTCATATGTAACTTTAAGTATTTGTACATTGCTAATTAAACAGCTGTTATTTATGAAATTGATTTTCAATATTATTATATTCAATATTATATTTGTATGCAAAGGTACTACAAATAAATCCTTTCTGAAAAAATTTTTAATTAGCCAAATATTCCTGAAATATGAAATAGAAATTTAAAAATTCAAATTTGAATTTTTAAAACAAAAATTATTTTCCTTCCACAATAGTTAAATGTGGTATTGACTATAAATACAGACATCATAGTATTCCCATGGAGGATATTTTGATGTCTAGAACCAGATTAAAGACATGAAAATAGTACATAGTATTTTTATTTTCTTCAAAGATTTTCTGAAAGCCAACTGTTTTCTCTTGAATTTCTTTTTACCCAAAGCCTGTGGATTTTCTTAATTGAATCATAGTCATTTGGGACTGTGTTAGAAAATTCAAGTCAAATAATTGAAACTCCCTTAGTCTTAAATATCTTATTTAAAAATGGGAACTAAGGATAGTAGTACATGTATAGCATACCTCCACTGTGGTTTTTGGTGTTTTGTGAGATGGTATATTGGAGCATCTAGCACAGACTGGACCTTTACTAAATGTCTGTTGCTCTTGCCTCACTAGAATATAGTTTCTGTGGCAATTATTTAGTATACTTTTATAGTCCTCTGTTACTATTTAATTCAATTTTGATCCATGGAAGACAGAGACTATACCTCATTCATTTTTAAATCTCTGTTTTTAAGCTTGGGGGCAGGTACATTTCCCAGTGTTGGACAATATCAATACCTTAAGTGTAAATCCATTAGGGTATATACATTCTCTTGTGGAACATGAACCATCAACATATAGGACAGAATAAGTGTTTACCTGTGTGATGTGGTGTGACTTGAAGTAATCCAGTTTTTAAAAATCCCATTCCATGGCATCTCATATTCCTAGAACTTAATTACTTTGAGTTTTCTTTGCTTTGGTCTTCTTTTAATATACAAATAATCCTAAGAACTTTAAAAACATTTATTCTCTTTGTGGATACAGAGGCAATTGCACCAAAGGCTGGTTAAAAACTAAAACTAAGGCAAAGAGGAGATTTTGCTAGTATCTTACCAGAACTCGCTCTAGGGACTTACAATGATTGCAAACAGCTGAATACCGAAATTTCACAGTTGGTAATATTAATACTTAAAACAAGCAGATATTACACTTTGGAAGCCATAAAATTTTCTAGCATCTCAAACTAAAACAACCCTTTAGTGTTCTTCATTTTGCTTCCACACTGCAGGCCCTATATGTGGCTTCTTCCATCCAGAATCATAAAAGGAAGTGATAGGAAATAATTCTTCATTCTCACTCATCAAACAAACTGTCATCCTTTATAGACATGCCAATCAAACAGAAAGATGAAAAATACAAGATAGAGAATATCTGCCAGGATCTGGAAAATCACAGAAGTGGAAAATGATATAATAAATGGAGTTAATGCAAGGCTTCATTGCCTTGGTCAGGAAGAGAGATGGTGGGCAAGGGGTTGTGCATTAGACACACGTGTTACAGAAAAAGCCAAACATGACTAAAACCAGTTAATTTAAACCCATCTATTCAATCATGCTTGTTTCTTTGTTTTTTTAAGTTACTGTTGATGTTTACCAAGCTATTTAAGGCAAAGTCATTCAAGATAATCTTTCATTTGCTCTGCACAACAAGCAATAAAGTTCTGGTAAGCAATGAGCTTATTCAAGTCCTGGGGAATGAAAAGTGTCTTCAAACAGGGCCATTCCGAGTCCTGAGTGAACCCAACCTCCTTGTATGGAAATACGGTGTCCGCCACCTAGACTGTGGCTCTCTGTACACATCGCCTGTTTGCCAGTTTAGAGTCTGCCCAGGAAACCCTTCTCTTTGTTATGCTGCCTTGTTGTAGCCTAGTTTTAAGAACTTGTTTCAAGACCCTAGGCACAGAACACTTTTTAAAAGCTGCTCTTGGGGGGTAACCAGAAACGGAAATATGGAACTTGGTCCGATACCTACTCTCGATATCCTTGCTTGCTCATAAGAGAAGATAATCTAGTAGGGCAAGCTGGGACTCCTCAGGGGTGGTGATGCAGAAAATTAGTTTAAAATACTGCGTAAAATTACTCTTATTGATGATGCACCTTTACGATTTTCAATGCATTTCCACATACTTTGCCTCATTCAATACTAACAACCCTGTGAGGTATCATGCTTTATTTCGCAGATAAGGTTTGGCTAACGACACATAACTAATAGGATTCCAGTCCAATTTCTGCATTTCTCAGTCTGTGCTCTCTCTGCTATGTCACGATACCACACACAGCAAAAAGCTCAAGTCAGTCTTCAACTGAGGAACTCATAGAATTGCTGCTCAACTTTCTTTTCCATTTTAAAATCAACTAAAAAAAAAAAACTCTGTTTTATTATTTCATTAATTGCTCATCTTTTCTTTTCCCTGTTTGCATTCCTCCTTCATATCCTTCATCTGAAATAGTTGTCACTGTATCAAAGATTTTCTGTGGGAACTGGGAACTGGTGAACAAAGAGGCATGAAATTATAAATGCTTTTTTCATATTTTATTCTTTAATTTTACATTCATTAATAAATTTTTGGAACTAAACAAGCTCACTTTTTAAATTAATTTATTTTTCAGTTACAAATTGACATACAATATTACATTAGTTTCATGTGTACAATGTAATGATTAGACATTTATGTTCCTTATGAAGTGATCCAGCAATAAGCCTAGTACCCACCTGACACCATACATGGTTATTATAATCTTATTGACTATACTCTCTATGACAAGTAGTGCACACCCCGCACATACAGAGAAGGAGTGTGGTCATGCTTCCCATAGGGCAGTCCTGAGCCTGGGCAATTAGGAGTAGTGTCCCTCTGACTCTCAAAACTGTCCTGATTTGAACAGTAAATGATTCCCTCAGGACCAAGCAAAGCAGATCACCTTCTGAATAAGCAAAGGATAAAGGAAGGCATTTCCGTCTTTGCAAAATTGCTCAAAGAACTTGCCTCTGTGGGTTCCTCCAGCCTACCAGTCGCCGAGATGGCTGCTCATTGATCTGAAGCTGCAATGCTGATATACTGGAGTATGCTTATTTCAGTTTGATGGACTGCAACCATGAAGGGCAGGGGTGCCCATCATATAGAATGGCATGTGTTCCAAAGGTCATTTATATTTGACTTTGGAGAGCAGCACAGCTATTTTCATACCGTTTTTTCTTTGGCAAAAATAACCTGGACTCTATTCCAGGATCCAATAACACATTAATAGCTGTTCTTGGAAAGCTGTTTCTTCATTAAGCTTGAGAAACCCCAAGTTAAACAAGTTTTTAAATAAACGCTTAGACAACCATTTAATTTCTAATGTGCTTTGTGCACCTTTAGGGGTGGATAGATTGTATGGAATATTTACCAAAGTGGTTTGGCCACAGACAACAATTTGGGAAAACAGTGGCTTAGCTTAGGTTTCAGACAATATTAAAATAGTTTTAATAGTGATTTGCATATTGTAGTAATTAATAAACATCTTTAATTGATTTTAGCTTCACAACCACACACTAGCTTAGTGATGAAAAATTGCAAATTATTTTGAGTAAGTGTTTTCAGCTAAAGTAGAAAATCTGCCCTATGAACTCCTCCTGGAAAATCTTAGGAAATCTTACCAGGAAGAGAAGGTATCTAAGGTCACCACATGAAGGACTGTTTAATTTTGTATTTTAAAAAATGCTCCTCACAAATTATTCTGCTAATGTTACCTGCTACGTGTAAGACAGTAATTGGCTGAAAGTATTATAAGGAAAAATTCTACTGTCTTTCCTTTGAATTTGCAAATAAAGTTAGATTCAGAACCAATATAATTTATTTGTACATATATGCACTTGTGTGTGTGAGAGAGAGAGAGAGAAGGAGGCTGTCTGTGTTAGGGCACTCTGTTCTTGCCTTAATGTAGCATTTACCACATATTATTTGTTGCCATTTTGTTATTGTTTCCAACAAATCAGGAACAGAGTATGTCTTTTCTTCATCTTGGCATTTCCCAAAACCTAGAACAGCGTCTTTCACAAAAGCATATGCATTATGTGGATTTTCAAAAAATCTCATAGCATTTTTAGGGCAATTAAGATCACTAATCCTTGTTGTTTGTTTGTTTTTAAAAAATAGTATTGTCGGGTCACCATTGAAAATGACACTAATCTTTAATATATACATAGTCACCGAAGTTCTTCTTGTCAGATCTCTTTTATTCATTTGGTAAAGAAAACTTTTCTTCTGCAAGTATTTACCACACTGATATCTCTTTTATCTGAGGGTCTCAGCTGTTGTACAATTAGTAGTGAACCATTTTGGTACACTACTGAATTTCCTTGGCTCCCAGGAAAATTGTGTCTTACTCCAAATTAAACTTTACAGCTACAAAGCTAATAAGACATTATTAAGGTAGACACCTCTTCAATTTTTGTTGTTTTATTTTATAATCTATAATTCAACCTATCATATCCTAAATTAATTAGAATGTTTCATAGTTATATTCCTGATATATTTTCCCTATTCTATCCTTTTTATGTGCAACATATTATTTCTGTTTTCATTGGTTATTAAGTTTAACTGGCCAAATTTTGATCTTCTATTTACAACCTCATATTATTTTTAGAATGAGGCTAGATATAAATAGATATGTAAACAGAAGAACAAGTAAATATGCTTAAACATTTTTCTTATTAAAACATTTCCAACCAATTACATAACTACCCTCTCTCTCTGTATCCCAGATGTATACCATCTTTTGAAATTTTCTCCACAAATTCACAAAAACTTGATAAAAGTATAATAACAATTTTTTTAAAGTGTGAAACATTTAATCATTTGTGACTTTCCAGGTATTTTATAAGAAAAATAAAACTATTGTGGCCAGTGTATGTTGAGTTTAGTTTGAAGAGATTACTTTAAGCTTCTTTCCCTGGGTTTTATAACTTTTTAAATAATTTTCTGCTTACTCAAGATAATAATAATAATAGTTATGAGAGCTTCATTAGAGTTGTAGTACTTTTGTAGTACTTTTTGTTTTAATCCTCACCAAGGATACGTTTTTACTGATTTTAGAGAGAGAGGAAAAAAGGAAGGGAAAGAGAGAGAGAGAAACATCAATATGAGAGGGAAACATCAATTGCCTCCCGTACACAACCCAAACAGGAATAGAAACCACAGCCTAGATATGTTCCCTGACGGGGGATGGAAACCACCTTTGTATGGAATGATGCTCCAACCAAGTGAGCCACCTGGCCAGAACAGAGTTATAGTGCTTTTTATATGCCAATTACATATATGATTTATTCCACTTAATTTTTAAAACAAGCCAATGAGAAAGATTCTATTATTATCTCTCTTTGATATATAAGGAAAACGGAACTGTGTAATTTAAGTAACTTTCTCAATGTGACCCAACTTGAAAGTTATGGGGCCAAAATTTGAATCTCTGACCCAAAAGCATATCATCGCAATCCTAATAAGTCATAATTTCATAACAATTTAAGTCCCAATGGTTATACTTCATAATAAATTTTTGAAGAATTTTTTAAGTTTAATTTTTACTCTCAAAAATATAAGCTTCTTGTTTCCTAAAAATATCATTTAATATCTGTAAATTTGAAGGAAACATTTGTTTTAATTAGCAAGACCGACCCTGTTACTAAACAGAGAAACCAAAGTCAAATTTCTCTTCCCCAATAAAAAAGTAAATAAATTGAAAAATTATCCTTCCATAAAAGATTAAAAATAAAGTGGCTCATAAGAACTTTATTAATACATTGTTAAATCGGTTGCTAACAAGATTTCTTTTTTCCTTTCAGCTGAGAACAATTTTATTTTTCCATCAAACACTAATGCTGGCTGGGTTTAAATCCCTTTCCTTTGACAAAGGAATTGGATGAATTTGTTATAGCCCTAGGGTTTGTCAGTAGGTAGATTCAATATTATGTTCACACATTAGGCCCCTGAATTTTATTTTGAAAGGGGGGGAAGAAAATAAGAAAACAAAACTCTAGAAAACTGCTGCAAATAGGGATATCAAATCCATTCATATGTAAACAATATCTTCTGTTATCAAAAAATACCACTTTAAGTCCTCAGAGGTACCATTGTATCTGAGTACCTCACACCTATGACTGTCTGCTGCATCTCCAAGTGGACAGCGCCCTGTCTGTAGGAAATATGGTTTCCCTGTTTATTTCACATTTGGAATGTTATATCTGCCAATCTGTGACTTAGGCATTTTAAACCTGGAAAGGAAATGACTACAAAATTTAACAATTCTCCCATCCAATTCTAATGGAGTATCCAACATTATTTGTTATGCAGTTTTCTTTTACTGACATGATCATCAGTGTTTCTTTTGTGGTGCTAGAATGTTGACCTGGGGTGGCAAGGGCAAGGGTGGGGAAGGGGAGGGTGGAATGTCACTATACTTGACTGTTTTTAACCAATATTTCATGCTTGAAACTCTCCCACACCTTCTAATTGGGAACATCAAATCTACATGCTCTGAAAGCACTTAGAGTGTACCATGTCCAACCCCTTGTATCCCACTGATAGCCTAAGAGAACTGCCCACAGTTAAACAGGAAGTGGCTGAATCAGGATTACAGTAACTCCAAATCCAGTCTTCTTTTCACTTTGCTGTCTTTCTTTGATTACTCTGCCTCTTTTTCCATTACTGACTTCTCTTTGTCTTTCTATTGCCTCACTGAGGCTACCCTGAAAATTAGGTTCCCAAGCCTTTTCTTCAGAGATGATTAGATAAGTCTGGGTGTTCTCATTCACTCCACATCCATACTTCTTATGCCTTTTCTCGCATGTGCATCACACTTCATGTGAATGGAATATACCATATATGGAAACCAGCACGTGGAAAACTCAAAATTCTAATTCCCCCCAGATCAGCATTCCTTCCCACCACTTTTTAGTGCTCATTTTATCACTATTTCCTAGTCTCTTAAATTCATATTTAAGGAATCATAGTCTTAGTTAAGTTTTCAAAGAGTAGTAAGAGTTTAGTCTTCAAAATGTTATGTTACAGATAACTGTGTTGTAATAAAATTGAAATGGTTTCCTACGTACCTCAAAGTAATTCTGTAGTAAAGTCTTTCCAAATATTTTCCATAATGTCTCTCAGATTCAACCAAAAGGTTGATTATTTTTTCCATTCTCTAAGTCATTTCTCTTGCCTTCCCAGATTTTCATGCCTAGCTTATGACAAGTGAGCTGTTCTCTTTTCCTTTAGACCAATACCTAACTGGTGAGGCGATTAGCCTTAAAATCTCTTTCATTTCATCTCTCCTTCCTTCAAGAACTTCCCCTGCCTACATCTTGTCCATGTGATCGAACTGAAATATCAAGCCTCCAACCTAATAACTGTTTCTTCCTTGCTTATCTAATACCCCTCATTTATTTCTGACATGACCCCCCAGGTAAAAATAACTAAAAAAAAAAGAAAGAGTTGTAGGTAGAAGTGAGCAGAGAGAGATGAAATTAATGGCAGAATGAGAATAATGTGTCCCACTAGAAAGCATGAGCTTCACAGCCAGGCAGACTTGGGTCTGAATACATGTATATCTATATTTCTATACATTGTACCCTCCTCATCTGTGGTTTCACTTTCCATGGTTTTAGTTACCCATATCAACTGCAGTCTAAAAATATTAAATGGAAACTTCCATAAATAAACAATTCATAAGGTTTAAATTATGGCATGTGTCCTCTATGCTTGCTGCCCAGACAGGAGCAGGTATGAGACAAAAAGGGAAGTTGGATTCGAGGTCAAGCTGGGAAGAAGTGATCACATAAGAATTTGAGAATCTCTGCTCATAAACTGAGCTACCTCAGGAAGAGAAGAGAGGGACCTGAGACTGTGGATAGATAGATTCTAATAGCTAATTTGCAGTTTTGAAAATAGAGGCAAATTGCTATTATATACATAACATTTGGCTTGTTTGTAAAAAAAAAAAAATGCTGGTGAATTATTCCTTTTTTCCCAATGTCTGTGCTACTCTAATTAAGCATGACCTTTTATTGATAGAAGCCTCCACAGGGTGCAAGGAAGAGTACCTAAGAGCCATTTGATACGTTTACTCACACATTGGGGGCAGAAGAGGCACATTAGGACAGTATCCCCTCAGTTACCAAGAAGCTACGTGACCTTCTGTGGAGCTCTTCAAATACACTGTGAGCTGTTCCATGGGTCACATGTGGTCCTGTGGAAATAACAGGATATGGATATAATATGTTCTCTGGGAGCAGTTTGCATACCTGCTCCCTTTATTTTTTCCTATCCTTCTTCAGGAGGCTTTCTATCTAGAAAGATAAAATAAAAGAATTGACATGATAGAATCTATGCTGACCATTTAAACCTTCAGGAAGTAATCTTTTCCTCAATTTTGAAGAGACTCCAGGTGACAACGGAAACCTATAGATAATCACCTCACTTTAACCCTTCCACTTGCACACATTATCAGAACAGGAGAAATCAAAAAGTGCAAAAGGAAGCCTTGCACAAAATCATTCTTTCTTACAGGAAGGTAACCCCAGTCTTTGTAAAATGATTACCTATTTATAGAATTACATTTAAAAATTAAAATAAGTGGTGGTTTTTATTGTAAAAACTTGAGCATCGAGCCTCAGAATGTTTCCCAATGAAAACTGGCCATTCACTATTGTCTTATCCTAGATTGTAATAGTTCCCTACTGCTGCAGTAACAAATGACTGCAAACTTGGTGACTTGAAAACAACACAAAGTTACTATTTAACAGTTTTGTAGGTTACAAGTCAAACACAGCTTTCACTGGGCTAAAATCAACATGTCAGCAGGGCTGCACTCCTTTTTGAAGACACTAAGGGAGAATCTGTTTCCTTGCCTTTTTCAGCTCTTCCTCCACATTCAAAGCCAGCAACTGTAGGTTGAGTCATTCTTACACAGCATCACTCCACCCTTCTCTTGTCACATCTCCGCTGATTCTGTTTTCTCTGCTCTTCCATCTTCCACTTTAAAGACCCTTACTGGACCCAATCACATCACCCAGGATAATCTGCCTATTTAAGGTTAGCCAACTAGCAACCTTAATTCCATCTGCAGTCTCCTTTCCCCTGTGCCATATATCCCAACATATTTACAGTTTCCAGGTTTAGGACATGGACATTTTTGGAGAGGTGGGGGCAGTGAGCATTATTCTTCCTATCATTCTTTTCCAAATAGCAACTAAAAATACCTTATTTCCCATAATTGCTTGGTCCCTGCACAGAGAAGTGGTTTAGAGTAAAAGAAAAGCAAGATCCATGCCACTACCTACCCAGAGATCTAATAACAGAAGAAGAAGAAAGTCCAGGGGAAAGAAGAGGGTGCCAGTTCCTATTGCTTTAAAAAGGGGTGGCTGAGGAAGGCATTCTAAGCCCTGAAAGATTCCTGGGACCACTTGTTAAAGAATCAAAAGCAATATCCCCTATGAGTACCAGCCAGACTAACAAACTGCAGGGATTAGAGTGCCAGTTCTGTTAGCTTGGGTATTTCTTGGGAGCCATGGCTTGATGTTACGGCAGGTTTTGCAGAGCTACTGGAGAGTGGTCAGCAAAGACAGATGGACTGCCATTCTCAAGTTGCTATTAAACCTTGGAAATTATATACCTGAAAATCAGTTACACCTTTACACATCAAAAATGTATTCATGTCAGAATTTATACTTACTGTAACCAATTTTTCTTATGCCCTACTGACTTTGAGTATTTTAGGAAACAGTTTGACAAAATCTAAAGAAAATTCTGTTATAAAATGTATATTTTGGAGCTCGTAACTGCAAAGGGAAATTGTCCTGCAGACCTTTTCAAAATATGTTTCAGTTGAAAAAACTTATAATCTGAATAAAAGGAAGTAATCAGGCATACCATTTAGTTTTGCATGTATCTCCCATAATCAAAATAAAACTGGAAACATAAAATTCATTCTGGGCTTTAATTTTTACTTGGGAAATGTAACCCATTTATGCTCATTGTGATGATTAATGTGTAGTTACATATCTGTCTTATGCTTTTTGATTTTTATTCTCATTTATCCTTACCTTTATTTCCTGTGTCTTACTATACTAATGGTTTTTCTTTTTTGTTTTTTTCTCTAGTGAAATGAGATGTACACTTATAGTTTTAAATTTTGCTAGATACAAACATTTTTATTTTAGAACCCATATATTAAGTATGTTTGTCTATCTTGTATTTAATATGGGTTGAAGTTGCAAAAGAGAACAAGATTGGATATGAAGTAAACAAATGAAAAAGTAAGCAAGATGCAATGGGAACTAAACAAAGATAAACAGTAAATGGTGGTGCCATTAGTTATTATGGAGACCATTGAAAGAGGAAGAGGTAAAGGTAGAGAGGTAACAAAGAGCTCTGCATTGAACACATTATCCTTGATATGCTTTGAGTCTTTCAAGTGGAGTTACCATTAGCAGTCAGATATAAAGTCTATAATTCAGATGAGAAGCCCACATGGAACAGAAAACTTGGAAATCATCAGCCTTTAGGTGTTACTTAAAGCCCTGGTACTATCTGAAATAATCTAGAGAGAAGAAACTGGAAGGAGTGGAAGGAGAGGGGTGGAGAGAAGAGAAAAAGGAGGGAAGATAAGATGGCTCAAGACCAGGTGTCAAGGTGCCTCAAAGTTCTGTCAACCTAAGAAACATTCATAGAATTTTGTGAGTTTATTTGAGATAATGCTCCAGAGAGTGGCAGTTTTACACTCTATTTTATACATTACAATCAAAAGGGGAGGTGTAAGTGGATTACATGAAATCCTTTGGTGATAGATTAGGGAGATGGGAGGCAGCAATGTGGGGTGCGGGGGGACATCTGGAACTGGATAAAAAGTAAAATAATAGACACATCTTTTACATAGGTGGGTACAGAATAGTTAACAGTGAACAGTTAACATGATAACAATAATAATGAGAGTATTTGTGACCTCTTTCTGGTGCAATACCTGTGGTTTGAGGGGTCTGGAAAAAGGAAATTTGATATTCCAAACATATGTTATTGTAGATGCCAAAAGACAACAGACAGGCTCACTTAAGGAAAAGATTGACCTTCGTTAGGGAAAAATTTCAACGTAGGTCATGACTACCCAATATGACCTGATTTTAGTTAGAAAGTTTTTAATTTCAGACCATCCTATGTGGTTACATTAAATCTCTTGAGTTTGTAAGACCACCACGCAGGCTTACCCTGAGCTTGTCAGGTTTAGTACGTGACCCCTTTTCTTCCACACTTTAAAGGTTGGTAGAAGTGAAAGAGCCATCAAAGAAAATTGGTAAACATGTTGGGGGCCCTAGAATGTGTGAGCATGCTGATGGAAATGATGCAGGAGAGAGGGCAGAGCCAATAATTTAGGAGAGAGGGAATTAAAGTAGCATGTCTTAAAAAACAGGAGAATATAGATACAGAACAAAAAAGGTAAAATTCTCTCTTTACCTGAATCAGATTTGAAAAGGTACTTTTGATAGCCCTAACACAAGAGAGAAATGTTAGCCCTGGCTGCTGTGGCTCAGTGGATTGAGCGTCGGCCTGAGAAAAAAGTGTCACTGGTTCGATTCCCAGTCAGGGCACATGACTAGGTTGCACATCAGGTCCCCATTTGGGGCCATGTGAGAGGCAACCACACAGTGATGTTTTTGTCCCTCTCTTTCTCCTTTCCCCTCTTTCTAAAAACAAACAAACAAAAATAAATAATTTATTTTTTATTAAAAGAGAGAGAAATGTTGGGTCCTTTTCTTAACCCACCCCTTCCATCAACTTCCAAACTTTTGTTAACCTGATATATGACTTTATACCTAATGTTGCATCACTTAACGTTACATGTATTTACTTTTAAGGAACACTTTTTGTTTTTATTTATTCTTATTATTTAGACTCAGCACCAGATTAAAATAGTTTGTTATCATCAACACTGAAGGAAGTGTTTTACATTTATTGCATCATTAAATGCTAATGCTAACAAAGCAATACATTGATATGAATTTTGTTCTTAGCAGAACAATGGAAGTGCTAAAATTTAACTCAGCTGTTTTTTTTTTCTTATCTGATAAGAGTCTTTATTTGGCACATGGAAAGAATTCTTAGAGCTCTACAGCAAGTGACAAAAACTCCAATTAAAAACTGGGCAATGGACCTGAATAGACACCTCCTCAAAGGAGACACACAAATGGCCAATGAACACACAAAAAGATACTTAACAACAGCATTCACCAGAGAAATCCAAATCAAAACCACAATGGGATACCACCTACATGCACCAGTATGGCTATAATTTTAAACAATGAAAAATAAATATTGGCAAGGATGTGGAGAAACCAAGACCCTCTGCATCCCCTATGGGGATGCAAAATGGTGCAGCCAATGTGGAAAACAGTTTGGTGCCCCCCAAAAAAGTCAAACATAGAACTACTATATGACCCAGCAATTCCACCCATAGGGTCACGTTCACAAGAATTGAAAACAAGGGCTCAAAAAATACTTGTACACAAATGTTCATGACAGCACCGTCATGACAGCCAAAAGGTAGAAACCACTTGAATTTCCATCAATGGCCAAATGTGGTATAATATGTGTTACTATATGATAAAGGTATAAACAAAAACTGACATATCCACACAATGGACCATCATTGAGAAGAGCACAAAATACCGATGCATGCTAGTTAGTGGATAAACTAACTCAGCTGTTTTTGTTTCACTTTTTTGGCTTATTGATGAGTAAGAAAGAACTTAAAGGAAAATAAATTATGGATTGCCCTATCTTCCCCTCTTCTCTATGTCATTGTGTTCCACATAAGTGACTGACCCACACAGACAACTAACATGGTAAGTATATTAGTTTGCTAGGGCTGCCGTATAACAATGTACCACACAGGCTAGATGGCTTAAACAACAGATACTTGTTTTCTCACAGTCTGGAGACAGAAGTCTGAGATCAAGGTGTTGTCAGAGCTGGTTTCTTCTGAGACCTCTCTCTTTGGTGTATAAGTGGCTGTTGTCTTCCTATATCTCAGATGGTCTTCCCTTGGAGTGTATCTGTGTCCAAATTTCCTCTTCTTATGTGGTTATTGGATTAGGGCCCACAGTAAGAAAGGATGTGATAGCCCTGGTGTGGCTCAGTGGATTGAGTGCCAGCCTGCAAACCAAAGGGTCACCAGTTCAATTCCCAGTCAGGGCACGTGCCTGAGTTTCAGGCCAGGACCCCAACTGGGGACATGCGAGAGGCAACCTCTCCATGTATCTATTGCATATCAGTGTTTCTCCCCCTCTCTTTCTCCCTCCCTTCTCTAAAAATAAAATACCAAAATCTTTTTTTAAAAGAAAGGATGTAATAGCGTTTCCTGGTTGTTCATGCTTCTTAGAAAGGCATTGCCTTCTTTCTGCATTCAAAGTCAATTCTGGTTCTAGTGGAAAGTATGTCTCTGGGGGTTGTCATTCTACTTACTTACTCAGAATAACACACTTACTTATACTCTCTCTGAGTCCCACTGAACTGTTATGCATTGTGCGTCCACTGGAGTTCCGTGTTCCTGGGGCATTAAGAAGGCTGAATGAGAATGGTATGGCAAGAAATAACATACACATTGCATGTAACCCTTCTATTCACACCCATGCCCCATTGTTCCTTACAAAACACAAGTTCAGATGTAACATTATTAAGAATTTCAAGATGGCAACAACAGAACACCAAACCAGGTGCTTGTAGGCATGAATCCCTGTGTGGTTGTACAGACTGCATGCCCAAGAAGCTGGCCTTCAAAACAGATGTGATCACAGGGTACAGGGAAGACTTCTATGCTTAGCCTCACTTCTGACTTGGCCCAAGACATGGCATAGTTGGAAATCTTTTCTCATCATTCCTAGGATTGCTGTGTGATTTCAGCAAAAATACCAGACACGACTGATGAAAATGTGTAGACTGGAATACATCCAGTAAAAATGCATAGATCAGAAATGCACAATTAAAACAGAAAAAAAAAAAGTTAAAAAATACACAATCTGCAAACTATGTTAACCACAACCTGTAACTATGTTACTGTTTTTTTTGCAGAAAATACTAGATCTTATATTTTATAAATGTATCTTATATGCTTATAAATATTAGACAAAATAAAACAATGTGCTCCATGTCACTAAATGTAGATCCTCTTATAATAAAATAGTCTTAATTTTTTAATGGGCATTTTTATATCTCATCTTTATTTCATCAGCAGAAGCCCCAGACAGGCTGTCAGTTTCCAAGCGGGACACCTGGGTGCCCTAAGCTTTTTCCTGCCTGACCCTGCTGTTCTGTTTCAGCAGTTTCAAAGTATGTGTCAGCCACTAATGGTTGGTCAATCCAGGCCCATCTGTGTGGTAGTTACTGCCATTCTTCCCAGTGTCTGGCAGTCCATTACTTGATATTCCTAGTTTCCAGTGTTGTAGGAGCTCTGCATCAGTTTTTAAGCCTTCAAGAGGATTCAGCAAAGTGGCAGGAAAGGCAAATCAGCTAGCTACCTTCAGAGCCAATAAATCTACCTGTTCTCTTGTTGTTGAAAAAACAAAGAAAGAGTAATGGATTTTCTGAGCTCAAAGTGCGTGCCTTATACTACTACTTTATCATATTGGTTTGGAACACACACACACACACACAATTATATTCTCTTTGGACACTGACTCAAAGACACAGACAGGACTATATTTAATTCACCGAATTTCCCTCTTCCCACTCCTGTGTGTCCTTTTTTAGAAGCTAGAGTTCCTGCTCTTATGGGATAAGACACAAACAGAAAAATGTAACATGTCAGGAATTGGAAGTGTAATAAAAACATTAAACAGGGATGAGAGTTATGTGAGGCATGGGAGGTGGGGTGCTATTATAGGTAGAGTCATCATGGACACTCTTTCTGATGGGATGGCATTTGAGGAAAGACCAGAAGAGAGTGAGGCAGCAACCACACAGAGACGTTGGGGTTGGGGGAGGGGGGAATGAGTTCAGCAGGAACAAGAAGAGCAAAGGCTCTGAGTCAGGAGCTTCACATGTCTGAAGAAGGGCAAGGAAGCCAGTGTCCCTAGAGAACTGTAGGAGGAAAAGAGTTCTAGAGTTTAATTGTGAGTAAGATGAGAATCCATTAATGTGTTCCTAGCAAGGAGGGATGTGACCTGTTCATTGCAGAGGTGTAGATCTAGACGGCCAAGGACTAGGTGAGAGACATGGGAGAAACCTTCTGTAATTGATCAGAAGCAAAATGATGGCAGGTTACACCAGGAAGGTAGACGGTGAGGTGTGATAAGGTTTGGGGTATAATCTGAGAGATTTTCTAAATCAGATTTCAGAAATGAATGAAAAAAATTGTCAAGGCTGACTCAAATTTTTTAATCCAAAGAACTAGAATAGAATCACCAACTGTAATTCCATACTTTTTGTTTTCCTTTATCAATAAAGTATATTGCAATGCAAGTATGCATTTGGTGTGATCATAATGAGCAATCTGCAGTTTATTCCAACTTATAAAATAAAATAAAATTTTAATACCTTGGTTTTGTTGACTATTAGGTAATAAAGTACATGTAACATACCTCACGACTTATAGTTTTCATTTCAGTGTATTTAACACCACTTTTAGACTCTTCTGCCCCTCCTTTATGGGGACACCTAAAGAATAAACCAGCACTCTGTGTTCCCCAAATGTAAGCCCACTTTAGGCTACTGTTTTCACTGGAAACTACTTTGGAGAATACTGAGTATTTTTTTATAAAAATGAATAAACAAACATAATTTATAAATGATCACATTATTCATCCCCAAACTAAGACATATTTAAGTATGAAAGGGCATGTGATAATAATTATACTGTACTAGTGGACATAACCCTGGCTGGTTTAGCTCAGTGGATTGAGCGTCGGCCTGCGAGCTAAGTGTCGCTGGTTCGATCTTCCAGTCAGGGCACATCAGAGAAGGAAAACTCTGATTCCAAAAAACCTCCACTGCCTTGTGGCATACCTCTTCAGGGGAAAGGCTAAGGGAGTAAACCCCGACAGAAAATCCGGAGCCGGAGTCCCTAAGGCGGTTTGACGTTGTAGTCAACACCGGCAACTCCTGCGGCGCACCTGAAGCCAAGCTGTATTGACTCCGTCTTTCCCTTGGATCCTTCAGCTGCGAAGAGAGGGGGGGTCTGCTGCATGGGCAACAGCAGACCCTCCATATCACCCTGCCCAGGCTCTGTAGCTTCAGCTTCACTGGAGAGGACACTCCAGCGTCATCGCAAGATGTCGATTCAACACGGGAGGAGACATATACCGTGTCACTCCCGAGTTGGACTGCACAGCCATTCTCGGCGGTGCAGATAGACTCTTAAGAAGCTACACCATCATCTCTCGAGACGGACGGCTGCCGACGACTAGTGGACATATACAAGGATGGTCCCAGGTAGCCACGTTGGGCAACATAACAAGAATAGACAGAGGCATGAACAAGTGATAAGTAGGTCCCAGAAGGGTGATCTGCTGCAGAGGGCTGAGGTGCGTGAATTATCAGACTTGACCCTGGCTGTTTCTGCAGCACAAGATGACCTTCCTTAATGGTGGGGCATGGAGAAAGTGTTTCTAAGCAGAGGCAATTATGAAGGCATATGTTAGGAAAGGCACCTGGTTTGGTGCAGTACAGTGTGGAGAAAAGAGAACAGAAATTGCAATATCAGAGTCTGGTCAAGAAAGCTGATTCAGGGCAAAGTTGTCATCCCAGTGGCAGTCAGAACCAAAGTGGAAGTATAGTCCTTCACCCAAGAGTCACAGTCCTGTGAAGAGCCCTCATACAGCTTAAGACAGTTCAATGTCCCAAACATCACCTAATGATTGAGTGGTGGGATTCCTGGTGCTCTATTAGCCATATCTAAATGAGCCTCAAGAAAGCCAGAGCTTCGCTGGGGGAGGGAGATGCTGGGGGGAGGGGAGTAAAGGGGAGAAAATTGGAACTATTGTAACAATATAATCAATAAAATACAAAAAAATAAAAAGCTTAAAAAAAATAAAAAAATTTTTTAAAAATCCAAAAAAAATAAAGAAAGAAAGCCAGAGCTTCAAAAAGGAATAATGCCTGAGAGAGACTCACAATCTACATCATTTTACACAAATACAGATAACAAGATATGGGACACATCCTATTAAATACATCAAAGGCTACTCCCCAAAAGCATGAAAATGCCTTCACGTTTTTCCCTGTGGCTATATGAGAGTTTCTCTTGAGCAGTGGTTCCAAATGGGGTAGGATTACTCCCTAAGGAACAGATGAGCATTTTATGGGGGAGACTGGGTAGCACTTTTGACATTTCCCTATGCTAAAGCCAAGGGAGCACAAAGAATTGCCTTATAATCTACAGTAGTGTAAATCTGTTCATAAGCAATCCAAGCCTAGAACCTTACTCCATCTTATATGTATAAACACAAACTATTATTCAGGATGTTCAAGGAATACAACTACTATGTAAATTGAGGAAAACTGTATTTTGTTCACAAATTTATTAATAGCTTTTTGACATTTTAAAAAATTACATTGCCAACAGTAACACAATATTTGAGTAGCCAAAACAAGTCTGCGTTTTAGAGATCCCATTCACATAGTATTTGCAGGCATGTCCTACCTCATTATTTCTTCTAGTTTAATGTGCCCAAGCATGTACATATTGAAATATGTACATATTTCATCATGTTACTTTATTTCTCCTTTATGTCTATGTGATGACATTATACCGATTTCAGTTTGGAATCAAAAAGGGATTCTGTGGGGGTGTTACAAAATATTGGTTATAAAAAGAGATCATTGGGTCTGATAGGCAAAGAATTGCTACCATAGTTAATACTGTGTGCATCCTCAACTTCACTGTATTTTACCAATATTTCTTCTAGGGCACTTGTTCTGGTTGATTTTCCCACCAGCAGTGAGAACTTTAATTGTTCCACATTTTCACTTCTAAAAACTTATTGCCCTATCTAAAAGGTAGGACATAAAGCCAAATTGTTGTTCAATTTCTATTTCTCTGATACTAGAGAGACTGAGAAACCATTTCACATATTTGTGGGCCACTCAGGGTTTCTCTGAGAATTTCTGATTCATATCACTTACCAACTTTTCTCCAAATGCCCTTATATGTTCCTGACCTCACCATCTTTTCAATGTTGCTTTACCAATGTTTACCACTCCCTGAAATTTCTTTTCACTTTGATTTTTGATTTGGATGTCTTTTATTCTATGAAAGTTTTCCATTTTAATGAAAACAGATTTGTTAAAATGTCTTTTTTGCTGATGCTTTTTTGTGTCTTTAATTTTTTTCCTATTTCAAGTTTAAATTTCTACCAAAAGTATTAACTTTTGCTTTTTACAGGTACATCTTTAATTTTTATTTTTGTGATATGAATGAGGTAGGAATCTAACTTTTTCCAATGAAATAACTAATTTTCTCCATTATTCTGTATTAAATTATTTATCCTGTACCTATTTATAATGTCTCCTCCATCATATCTGTGTAGAACAATCTCTTCTGTTGATCAGTTTATCTTTCTATTACAGAAATAATATCACTGTCTTAATTAGTTCAGCTTTATAGCAAGTATCAATAATCAATAAAATAAATTCCCCTATTTCTACTACCTATCTTCAAAACTGTTCAGGCTATTCTTAATTCTTAGTTTCATCATATCGATTTTAAGATCAGCTAGTTACTTCCATAAAAAAACCTACAAGAATTTTAATTGGAATTGCATGAAATGGATGAATAAATTTAGAGAAAAATGACACCTTTGTAATATTAAGGTTTTCCATCTATGCATCTTTCTTTTTAATCAAGTCTTCATTTGTAGTGTGGCAGATTCTGCCACTTGCCTTCCCAACAAACTCCTTCCTTTTCTTCCTTGATAACAAAGTACAAATATATTTTTTAGAGATGGCAACATGCCCAGCCTTGGGTGACGAACACAAGGCTGGTATTCAATAAGTGGCAGCTACTTACTGTCATCACTCTATGGTCCACCATTTCGTAACCAAAGCAAAACAAAGCTCTACACAGAGGTCCACAAATTATGGCCCACAGGCCAGACCTGCTCCATTTCCTGGTTTTGTAGAGAATTGTTTATTGGAACCCTGCTATGCCCTTGTATTTACATGCTGTCTATATCTACTTACACACTACAGCAGAAAACTTGACTAGTTGTAACAATCTGACTACATGGCCACTGAATTTTATCTGGCCTTTTTACAGGAAAACTTTGCCAACTCCTGGTTTAAACAGTGTTCTTAGCCAGATATTGACTTGGATCACTATATCCTCTTCTCCAGATGCTTACTGTTCTGCTCTACTTTTCAACTTAAAGTGTCCACGAGGCCCAGAGCTGGCTGAAAACTTTGGGAAGACTTTAAACTCCTGATAAAGGCAATAACTATCAAAGAAAAGCTTGCTGTCACCAACTCTTCCACCTTTTTCCTGCCTCTGATATAGACTTGATGTCTGGAACCTTGAGAATGATCTTGCAATTACAGGGCAAGCACTAAGCGGAGGATGCCAGACAGAGCCAGCTAATAATTTGCAAGGCCCAGTGCAAAATGAAAACGCAGGGCCCCTTGTTCAAAAAGCAGGAAAAAAGCGATGCTGCAGGTACTAAAATATAAACCTTCTTCCTGTTTTTCATTGTGTCTCTCTTGACTTGCCATTTTTAATTTGCTATTTAATAGTGTTCTCAGTAAAGAAAAATTGAAACCTCAACTTAGCATGAATTTCACGATTTTCTTTGTATTGTGCAATGCCAGTTTTAAATGAAAATCTGAGCATTTAGCTCATATGAAGAACCCCAAAATTACACAATTTGTATTTCATAGCTCAAATATGCATATATATTTTATTCTTAACAGAACAACAGCAGTGCTAACTCAATTGTCTTTATTTCATGTCTTGATTTGCACACTTCCTACCAACACTATCTACCCTGGACTTATCAAAGAGCAAGGAAGGACTGGCATGGCTCAGTGGACTGAGCACCAGCCTGTGAAACAAAGGGTTGCTGGTTCGATTCCCAGCCAAGGCACATGCCTGGGTTGCAGGCCAAGTCCCCAGTTGGGGGTGTGCAAGAGGCAACCACACATTGATGTTTCTCTCCCTCTCTTTCTCCCTCCCTTCCACTGTCTCTAAGAATAAATAAATAAAAACTTAAAAAAAAAAAAAAGGAAGGACCAAAAGGAAAAGACACAATGGGTTGCCCTATCTTTCCCTCTCTTTATATGTCATCATTTTCATTATACATAAATGAAATGACTAATATAGGGAAATGACCTATAAGTAAGAAAGGATATGACAGAGTTCTTTGGTTGTTTGTGTTTCTTAAATTTGTGCCTTGTTTCTGTATTTGAAATAAGTTCTTGTTTGAGTGGAAAATGAAGCCTCTCTGGGCTTCATCATAGACGTAACAACAAGTCTAACTAGTACTTACTTTGAGCCTCAGTGAACTCCAGCATGTATCATGGGTCCACTGTGATTCTGTGCTTGCTCACAAAGATGATTCATAAGTGGAGTCAAAGGAATGACAGACACACGTATTGCATGTGTCTCCTCTGGTGACACACATGTCCCTTTGTCCCATTGGACTCCATTTACTAAGCACAAGTTCAAAAATAAGTTTTTAAAGATTTTCAAAACAGGAATAGCAGAGCACTAACCCAAGCACGGAACCCGGTGTGATTTTTATGGGTCACACACCCATGAAGCCAGCCCGATGGCAGGGCAAAAACAGTGCAAAGAGCTGAGATCATTGTCTCATTGTTGAGCTGCCAAAACTAACTACCTTCAGATATTTTCTTAACTAGACAATAAATGTCCTCCTGGTTTAAGTCTCATTTTCTTTTCTAACAGCTAAAACTACCTTATGACTTGTCAGATTTATCCCTAGGCACATCAGAGATTTTATTGCTATTACACAATATAAACTTTTCAATCATACTTTCTAATTATTTATTTCTGTGGTATGTAAATATAATTGATTTTTGAAATCAGAATCTTAGCCAAATTATCTTATTAGCTCTAAGAAGACTTTCTTTGACTCTTTTAAATTCATTTGGGTCTTAATCACAAATATATAAACATAATATATAAATGTTAAAAGTATTGCTTTGTCTTTTCAATCTTTACATCTTTTTTCTTCTGGCCTGACTATAACTAGCATGTACCTCTAGTACAATGATGAGCAAGGCTCCTGCTTTTGTTCCTGACTTCAAAGAGAATTCTCTGTTCATCATTAAGCATGCTAGTTGCTATAGAATTTTGATGAATTCTTGCTATCAGCTAAAAGAAATTTATTGTTATTTCTATTTCATTGAGAATTTTTATAATGAAAGGAAGTAGAGTTTTATCAGATGATTTTTCTACATCTATTGAGATAATCAAATATTTTGTGTCATTAATATTTAATGTAGAAAATCACATCAAATCTTTAATTTTAATCCTTCTTTATATTCCTGACCTAAAGCCAGCTTGATCACAATACATTATAATATTATACACACATACTCACACACATACCCATACACAAATATGCATATGAATCTAATATGATTATCTATTAAATAAATGTTATTAGAGCATCACTTTCCTTTCTTGTCTGGTTCTGTTATCAAGGTTATATTAGGCTCATAATCAGAGAAGGAAAACTCTGACTCCAAAAAACCTCCGCTGCCTTGCGGCATACCTCTTCAGGGGAAAGGCTAAGGGAGTAAACCCCGACAGAAAATCCGGAGCCGGAGTCCCTAAGGCGGTTTGACGTTGTAGTCAACACCGGCAACTCCTGCGGCGCACCTGAAACCAAGCTGTATTGACTCCGTCTTTCCCTTGGACCCTTCAGCTGCGAAGAGAGGGGGGGTCTGCTGCATGGGCAACAGCAGACCCTCTATATCACCCTGCCCAGGCTCTGTAGCTTCAGCTTCACTGGAGAGGACACTCCAGCGTCATCGCAAGATGTCGATTCAACACGGGAGGAGACAGATACCGTGTCACTCCCGAGTCGGACTGCACAGCCATTCTCGGCGGTGCAGATAGACTCTTGAGAAGCTACACCATCGTCTCTCGAGACGGACGGCTGCCGATTAGGCTCATAAATGGAGATGGGAAGCATTCCTTCTATGATTATCTTCTTTACTTATTCAGTAATGCACTTATTTAACCAATATTTATTTTGAACATGCTATAAAACACAGGAATTAATTGTTCCTTAAATGTTTGGGGAATATTCCTATAAATGAACTAGATAGTGTGTGGGGTTTTTTTTATTTGGTTTGTTTTTAATTGCTAGTTTAATTTACTAGTTTATTTCTTCTTGATTCCACTTTTTCCTAGAAATTTTTCTTCTCACTTAAGTTTTTTAATGTGCGAATAAAGTTCTTTATAACTACATCATGTCATTATTATGTTTCATACGTTTATAAGTTTATAAGTTCATATTCGCACTAGGTTATAAACTCCTTCAGGCCAAGCACTAGATCCATTCATCTGTATCTGCCTGGGATCTAGTACATGACAGATCTTCATGTACTGTTAGTTGGGTGAGGACTAAATGAATGTCCATTTAAAGAAAACTGTGGGAAGTCTTTTTACCTCCAGTTCATATGCTGTCCTAATATACAATTTTATTTTTATTATTTACTATCTTTCATTACAATGCAGAAATGAAAGCATCTAATTTCAGCAGCAGATTTAGAAATATTTTACTACACTTAAAGAATAAATCAAGCCCACTTTAAACAACCATTTTACTACTTTATGTGATTTTTTTGTATTTTTAATAACTTAATACTCTAAAACCAAATTTTGCGTCAACACGTTCAGAAAGTTTCTTTTTTCTTTCATAAATTGAACCTTTTTAACCAAGTAACAGTTGCTAAGAGATTTGGAATAGAGATTAGCGTAGATTTAGGCAGCACAAACGATCCTTTGTGCATAGTCAACAGTCCACTTTTCAGTTAAAAAATTAATATTTGTGCCTGTAATGCTCACTAAGACAAGTTTGAAAATAAGCTAAATATAATCCTCCTTAATTTCTGTGAGGACAGAACCACTTGATCTGATTATGTAATGTCAAAACCTCCAGTTTACTGTCTAGATGCAAAGCGCCTCTAAGTTGTGACGCTGACAAGAGCCTTAGGCAATAAACTATCTCTTGAAGGAGCCGCTGAACACATGCTCAGGAGTGGTCTGTCCAAAGAATCTTAATATGAAAACCTTTTAATACTTTTTCTCATAATTTTAGAAATAACTCAGTTTTTTTTTTAGTCTATCATTTCGTTTTATGAATTCCCTACACTTCTTGCCAATTTCCTGCACTTGAGATCCTTAATGCCTTTCCCCAGGGACTGTCTCCACCAGGCACAGGCCCAGCCACAGCAGCAGGGAGATCAGCCTGGCTGCTTCCATGAAGTCAGCTTCAGGACAAGGTCACCTGTGGTACACAGCCCATGACTTCTCTTTGGACAACATACCTAAGCTTCATTGTATACCTCTGACTCTCATGTTCTGGAGATTCCCAATCTCATCACAAATCTTCAAATAAACAACTCAGTTTTACCAATAAGACCTTTTTAAAAATGCTCCTCAAAGACTGCCTTTCCATAGGCACAAAGGACAATTGTGTGAGCAATCAAAATTTGCAGTGTCAACGAAGAGATAATAAAGCTATTCCAAGATGCAGAATGAAAACTACGAACCCATAGCAAAAACACTCTTCAAAATGAACTGTTAATCAGTGGCTGATATATCATGTGAATGCATATATGTGTTAGAGAAGGAAACTTAGATATTAAAACATTAGATATTCACAAACTTTGTGATTCATTTATTCTGCAATATTTATGGAGCATCTGCTATACAGTTGTCACTCTAGTAGTTCTTGGGAGGGGTACAAAAATCATGCTTCTGTGGAGTTTGTAATCCACTGACAGTGATACAATAGCTCCTATAATCATATTAAAATATGTGAATTACTTTCAATTCTACCATTTATTCTTGAATCAAAAATGCAGTTGTACACATTTGCTTTCATATTCTTCACAGCTCCTAAATTTCTAGCCTTCTATGGGGAGAAAATGTTAGATTCCTCCAGAGTAAACCATAAGCAGCTGAAGTACAATGAAACAGTCATACTGGGGACCAAGGGAGAGAGAATTTTATACAATGTAAGTTAAGGACTGGACCAGTGATTATAAAACTTGACTATACATTGGCAGGACTGGCTACATATGGGCCCTTGTTCAAACACAGGAAGGTGCTAAAACATAAAGATCTTTCCCTTATTTCCACCTTCTTTATCTTGGCTAGTCATGGTATTTTTTATTTAAAATGTTCTAAACGAAGAATATTTTATTTTATTTTAGTATATTTTATTGATTATGCTATTATAGTTGTCCCAATTTCCCCCTCCCCGCCCCCCCGCTCTGTACCTCTCTTCCCTCCAGCAATACAGTAGTCCCTCTCTATATCGCAGTTCACTTTTTGCAGCCTCACTGTATCACGGGATTTTTAAAAATGTTATATTTAATTATTTATCACGGATTTTTCACTATATCGCGGGATTTTGCGGTACTGTATACATATGTTGTTAAAGTTACGTAGGTTTAAGAGTGTAGGATATGTTTAAGAACATAAGTAGTGTTTATAAAAGTGTGAAAAAGGTTAAGAAGGGACTGGGAACAGTTTATAAGTGTGTGGGAAGGGTTTATAAAGCCTTAAAATATATATAAATATTAAAATAAATGTAAGGTTCCTACTTCGCGAATTTTCACCTATTGCAGGGGGTCTAGAACATAATATCTGCAATGAGAGAGGGAAGATTGTACCCTCCTCCCTTAGTTCATGTCCATGAATCATGCATGTAAGTTCTTTGGCTTCTCCATTTACTTTACTATTCTTAATATCTCCCTATTTTGTACCTACCAGTTATGCTTCTTGATCCCTGCACATTTTCTCCCATTCTCCTCCTTCCCCCTCCCAGCTGATAACCCTCCAAATGATCCCCCTACATATGATTCTGTTCCTGTTATGGTTGTTTGCTTATTTGTTTTTGTTTTTATTTTTTAGATTCAGTTGCTGATAGTTGTTAATTTGTTGTCATTTTAGTGTTCATAGTTTTGATCTTTTTTTTCTTAAATAAATTCCATTAACATTTCATATAATAACAGCTTGGTGATGTTGAATTCCTTTAGCTTACCTTGTCTGGGAAGCACTTTATCTGCCCTTCCATTCTAAATGATAGCTTTGCTAGGTAGAGTAATGCTTTTAATCACTTTGAATACTTCTTGCCAGCCCCTCCTTGCCTACAAAGTTTCTTTGAGAAATCAGCTAACAGTCTTATGGGAACTCTTTTGTAGGTAACTCTCTTCTTTTCTCTTGCTGTTTTTAGGATTCCTTGGACCATTATCTCCTCCACTTAGTTGTAGGTGTAGCATGCAAAACTTGGGACCGTGAGTTGCCAATTTTCACTGTACTATTAGAAGCATTGGTTTGTCATTAAAACCATCTAGTATGCTGACAATGCACCTTCTCAGAGGTTCTGCTGCAATGAAATTTCTGGTGGAGAGGACACATTGGTAGTACTCATCAAACTTCTAAATGTTAATTAAAGCAACATTGTTTGGAGGGATAAAAAGAAAAATAGAAAACAACTTAAATGTCCAAAATAAGAAAATGATTGTGTAAATTATGGCACATCCATATAATGAATTACCATGCAACTGTTGGTGAAAATGGCACCAGGTCTTAGACTGGTTGAGCCACAACAGACTTTGGTTCAGCAACCTCGGTACTTGAATTCTGCCTAAGAAAGAATTCAGAGTCAAGACTCAAAACTATAGTAGAAAGTTTACTTAGAAAGTCACAGAGATAGAAGAAATGAGCTGTAGAAGAAATGAGATCAGAAAACAAGTTTCAGAGGCAAAGGAAGGGCCCTTGGACCTTTGGAGAAAGAGAGGCAAAAAAAAAAAAAAAAAGTGCCTGGTGGAAGGGGTGGGGAGACAGCCACACTGGGTCCTCTGTTTTGAGGGTATTAATCTGGAGGTCTCAGCGGAGGATCGCAATAGAACATTCATCAGCTTTCCAGGTGTGTCCTTTCAGGGTAGTGGTTTCTACTAATTGGTTGGTGCCAGGGCAGGGGATCATTAGTCAACGCAGCTGGTCCTGATGTCAGTCATGGCATTTCTTGTCTAGTTTTGCTGCTTTTCTGGGCCTGAATCTAAAACACAACTGAGGCCTAGATGTTATTCCTAGGGGTTAATACTTAAGGGAGGAGTCATACAAGGGCCTGTATGGAGTCACAAGTGGTCACTCTTTAACCCCTTGTTCCCCCTCCAAGGGAGTATACCGCATGACTAGTGACACATCAGATGAGGAAAGGGGAGGGGAGGGTCGAGCCATATGATCAGTGATATGAAAGGTGAGGGGGTCTAACCTGCATGGTCAGAGATATGAAAGCTCAGGAGAAGGTCCAATCTGCATGATCAGCATATGTTAGAGGAGGAAAGATTACCCTGGGGCGAGGTCCTTGTTTTCTAAATTTTGCCTGTTTCTAGGCACCTGGGGCTTTCTGCCTTGGTAACTTTCTGTACCTGACCCATTATTCTTGCTCTGCTCATGCCTATCTACTTACCACACAACCATTAAAAAAATAAAAATAAGAAGATGTAAATCTGGATGTTCTGACCTAGAAAAAAGTCCATGTTATATTGTCAAGAAAAACAAGTTTCAAAACTATATAACTTATAAGAGCCCATTTTTATAAAATATAATAAATAAATCATCTATATATCTGTGTATGTATATATAGACTAAGAAAAAAATCTGGAAGGATATCAATTAAAGAGATATCAATTGTTAGCTATCGGTAATGGAATTTGTGTAACTTTCACTTTTTAATGTATACATTTCTATTTAGTTTAACTGTGTTACAGTTCTGCATTAACAAAGAATAAAAAAGAAAAAAATATGAGAATACAAAAACAAAAGTTGGATTCCAAAAACATTATGTATACTCAAAGACCTTATGACTTACAGGGAAAAAAGCAGGAGAATGATATTTTAGGATATTTAACATGGAACAGTCTCACTCAAGTCCTTGCTATTGTTCCCAAGATGTCCTTATTCCTTCAAAAAAAAAAAAAAAAAGATAAATAGTTGCAATTGTCCATATTAGGGTGGAGAATAACCAAAAGGAAAGCCCTTCCTCACTAATTCCCATCTCCATAGAAACTGCTTAGCTCTCCAAACCTCTTGTCTACAGATATTAGCCCACAGTTTCCTGATATTAGGCAGACTGAGCCCAAAGCCTATACTCTCTTACACTGTGACACCTTGAAGAGTGAGGTGGAAGAACAAAAAGACTCATGCCAAATTTTTTAAGACCCCACTACATCAAACTTAAATCTTTCCTGTTTTTTGTTTTTGTTTTTGTTTTAAGTTTTACTTAGAATTTGGCCCTAACATAAATTTAAGAGTCCCATATAAAATGTGTTATCACAGTTCCCTTAATCCTGAATATCCCTTTCTGTTATTTACACTCAAATAGTACATTGGTAAGAATTTCCTCTCTTCCCTACATTTTTTTAAATATATATATTTTCAGAAAAGTGAGGCCAGGCTGTGGCAATTTTTAAGTCACTTTAACGTGGGAGTGATAGATGAGCAGTATTTACTCCGCATGTCCCTTTGTTCCTATTCAAGATCACAGGTTGGGGGGTCGTCGGCAGCCGTCCGTCTCGAGAGACGATGGTGTAGCTTCTTATGTGAAGCTACAGAGCCTGGGCAGGGTGATATGGAGGGTCTGCTGTTGCCCATGCAGCAGACCCCCCCTCTCTTCGCAGCTGAAGGGTCCAAGGGAAAGACGGAGTCAATACAGCTTGGCTTCAGGTGCGCCGCAGGAGTTGCCGGTGTTGACTACAACGTCAAACCACCTTAGGGACTCCGGCTCCGGATTTTCTGTCGGGGTTTACTCCCTTAGCCTTTCCCCTGAAGAGGTATGCCGCAAGGCAGCGGAGGTTTTTTGGAATCAGAGTTTTCCTTCTCTGATGTGCCCTGACTGGAAGATCGAACCAGCGACACTTAGCTCGCAGGCCGACGCTCAATCCACTGAGCCAAACCAGCCAGACAGGTTGGGGGATGTTATGGTAAATAGCCTAAAGCCGTTGGAAAATAATTTAACTCAGTGGTTAATTGGATTTAATAATTGTACCAGAGCTTTCAGTGCATTGAAGTCCACTGACCTGAAAAAGAGTTATCAGTCTAGAATTCTGGGGTTAGTTGGATTGATAGACTCTTAGAGATCATTTAAGTCAGAATTCTAAGCATAGGAGCTTTAAAAAACAAAGCAAAACACAGATTTGGAGACACACAAATATCCATTAAGTCAGAATGTTACAGAGCAAGGTCCCCAAAATTCCCCAGCGCCTGCGGTTTGGGGATGGGGGAGAAGACTCAGTGGAGCACAGCCATTTTCTTAACAAATACCTAGTTTCTTAATATATAAATAGCTATGGCCATTCCATGCGCCAAGGAGATGGGACGGGCTTTGACAGTAGAATGGTGATGAAAAACTTACACAGCCTGCATAAAATTCTACAAGTGGCCTTGACTGGTTGCTATACATAGACTGCATTACAGGCTATGGTCAGGCACTTAAAAATAAGGTGGCAGCCATTAAGCGGGGAGCTCCATGTGGTCTGTAAGGAGGTAGAAGAGAGCCACATGGGTGGAAAGAGAGCAAAAACACCTCCCAGCCAGCCTTAAAGTCAGGTAGATAAAAAGATGCCATGTGGTTCTGGATTAAAAACTGAAAAACACCGCAACACAGGCAAAACCTCCCCAGTCAGGCACAAATGATTGGCAGCTGCTGGTAAAGCTGAACTGTTTCCGGGAAATACAAAGCCATGAACTTCTATTTTCCTGGAGGGAAACAGTACCTCTGACTTTTCTCTTCTAAAACTAGTCTGGTTTGGCAGAGGGTGGCAGAACTATGTATTTGCGGATGTTTTAAAGAAAGTAAGGCTTAATGGCAGAAATACACCATTAACCTAAATCTGTATAACCTTTAAATAAACAATTCCTTTTCTTTTCACCAAAATCTGGTATTGAGAGTTATGCTTTTTGGCGGCGGGCAATCTAACCCCTCATAAGTGAACAGCCCGTGGATTCTGCTTCAATCTGAACAGCCCATGGGCTGTTTCAATCATCCATGTGAGTGAGATCCAAAAATTTACATTTTTATTAATATATCAAATTATTTCTAATCAACTAAATTTGGAAAATACTTTCCTAGTATCACCTGCCATCCTCCCCACCATCCGTTTTACAGATAATATTAATGCATGGATATCTAGCTCAGAGATTGCAGACTCAGGGCCATGCGGACACAGATGGTAAATGAGAGGGGTGACCCTAGTTAAGACAGTAGAAAGTAGTGAGGACAGTGGTCACCAAGACAGCATATGTTCCAGCTCAAGGAGCTGCTCCTACTCAGTTCTGGTCAAGTGTCATGGAAAAATGTAAGCCCAAGATCAACAGATTATCCTTTTTCTTTCCCCCAAGAGAAACTGAAAATCCAGATTTTTAGGTGGAATCTTTCAGTTCCCTAAATGCTGTGGGTAAAACAAAACATATGTTTTGGACTGAATCTTGGTCTTTAACTATCAGCTTACCACCCCCTAATCAAAAAAAAAAAAAAAAAATGATTCATCTAACATCCTGCTAACGGGAGTTCACCAACAGGAGTGCAACTTTGAGAGAATAATTGAGGTTTTTTATTTCTTCTACCCTGTGCTCTCATTTCTTCATATACAGCAACTTGTAAAAGTCAGAGGGAGGATGATCTTTAAATTTCCTCCCAACACTAGATTTTATTATTTTATCCTAGTCAACACCTAGAGGGTTTTTTTATAGTGACTTGTTATGAGAGGCTTGCTTGGCATTAAAAAAAAAAAAAGCATAGTTTACACAGCGGTTAAAGTAAAAGTTAATATCTTAATGAAAGTGTAAATCCATTCCCCTAATTATGTCCTTTGCTCCAGACCAACAATCAGAAACAAACTGCTCAGTGGCTCTATTTTCATTAAACTTACCTTGGAAAACAGTGAATTTTCAAAGTTTACATGAACAAAAATGGACGTTAGGGAATATTATTCATGAGAAGTATAGGTAAAAAGCTTAGCTGCAAAGCAATGAGCAAATTAAATACTGCAATCCTCTCTGGTGTATTGGTATTTCCTAACACTTGTTGATAACCATTTGTAACCAGCTCCTGCCCTGCCCCTACCCGCCCCAGCAACACTGTTTTCCCAGGTCCCTTCCACTTCCTTGAGTGAGGGAAACCCAGAAGCAATAATCACAAGGTACTGAGAAGACTTCCAAGGCTAAAACTGTCTTCCTCAAGAGGCATAAAATCCCACACTTCACTTCCTCACATCCCTTGAAATTCTATCCCTCAGATATGCATTTTGGTTAACTTGCTGACCTCTATTCAAAGGTGAACCCCCCGCTGGGAAGGCTGCACCCTAGGGTGGATTGGTTTAGCAATTTGCTTTATTTGAGAGCTGCTGAAGACACATGGTCACAATGCATAGGAAAGGGAACTTAGGGACCTGAATCACCGCAGAGGGTCACAGACCAGCTGAGACCAGGAGACAAACAGCAAAATTACCCAGACACTTCAATGTGAAGGAAACAAACAAAAAAGGAACTAGAAATAGACCCAAAGCAAACTTAATCTTACCCCAAGACTTTACCTGAAGATATCTCACAGAGGAGTAGGGAAGTAAGACATAGACATTGCTGCCGCCATATTGAGGAAGCTTCAAAGTCCTAAAAATTGTTCCTTTCTCCTCATACACACCTATTCTCCCCTCCCACCATTTCTGTTTTTCTATCTTGAGTTGGTAATTCCCTTTTAGTCACTTACACTGAAATTTTGCAAAGCTTACCAGGGTTTGTTTTCAATTCATATAAAGACCAGTTATTAATTTTCTAATAAAACCTAAACCAAGAAATAGCCTTACATTGATTACAAAGGCACACTTAATTCATTTTTAAATTAGTGAATGATCTTTTTCCTTAGAAACATCTCTGTATTGTTTTATGTACTAGAAGAAAAAAAAAGCTTACCATTTTGTTGTTTTGATAACAATAAATATTGAAATTATAATTTTTGAAAGTAGCTGACTTTAGAAAGGTTCTTCTTGCCTGGGGTATCAGCTCAGTTCAGACTGACTTTTTGGAGCAGTGTTCCAAGTGCCCAGGGCCTTTTCTTTTTTTAACTTAAAAAAAAAAAAAAAAAAAAAAAAAAAACTATGGGTTTGTCAATGAATTCAATAATAATAAAGACTTCCGTGTTTGCTTTTTTCCCTTCTTTCTTTTATTTAAAACTGACTTACTGAAGGCCAAAGACATGCCAGCCATTGTTCTAGCTTCTTAGATTGCAAAGACAAATAAAACACTCTTCTTGTCCTTAAGGAAAAAGATGTGTTGATAAAAATCACCAGATTATTTGTTCATTCCAGAATGTAAGAATCAATAAATTGCTCTATCAGAGAGGAGAGAGTGATGATCTCACTCCTCACTGAAGTAGTCAGGAAAGTCTGTGGGGAACACATGAGAGCCATGCTAAATGATGAGAGGGGTTTGCTAAGTAAATAAGAAAAAGGGCATTTAATCAGTAAAAGCAGGCTGAGTAAAGGCAAAGTGTGGCCAAGGAATTGTTCATTGGTTCCATGTGATTGAAAATTAGTCAAAGACCATGGGAAAGTACATTGAAATAGCAATCATAGTCTAAGAAAGAGATAGGGGTGCACAGCTAAGCATACCATGCTAAAGAACTTGGACTTAATTCAAGGAGAAAATCGGGAGTTGTTGACAAACGTTGAGTGAGACCAAAATTGTATTTTACAACATTCCTTTTAGATTAGGGGATGGGGGGAGAGGGAGTGCTGGGGGTGAGGGCAAGGGTTGAGGGGAGGGCAGGGATAGACTAAAGGCAATATTTTCACACACATCTCTTTTAATCCAATAAAGAACTCTGAGTAAGGCAAGACTTCCTTGTCCTCTCTGTACAGATAGGCGTTCAGGATAAAAAAGGTTAAATTACTTGCCCAAGGCCAAGTGGTAGACAGAGCACTCAACCCACATCATCTGATTCTCATCCCAGTGAGAATCAACTGGGCCCTGCGGGCTTCATCCTCTCAGTGGGATAGTAATAGCTGTTATATAAAGAACACTTCCAGTTGGTCAGGCACTGTACTGGGCACATCATCTTCATTAGCTCTTCTAAACTGCAATCAAATGTGAAGTATAAATCATTATTCCCACCTTATAAATAAGGAAATGGAGTGAGTAAACCAGTACACAAGGACATATTATTTAGTCATAAAGCTAGGTCTCAAAACTGGCTTCCTGCTACTAAGCTATAGTTCATCCCTATGTTCAAGAAGAAAACCAGCAGTACACCATCAGCCTGCCACCGGAGAGGCATTCACAAAGGTAGGATGTTGATTGAAAGTTTGAATCACGTAGCAAATTAGTGGCAAAGCTTCAACTAGAAAGAAACCAGATCTATCTGCCAGCATTCCTCCCATAACCACAGTTGGCAACAATCTAATCGAGACCTGCTTCAGTCAGACGAAATTGGCAAACTCGCACGGAGAAAAGTTACAGAATGTCTGACGTTGGGTGCAAATCTCCAGCCTCTGAGATAAATCTTTCAAAACCTCATCTTCTTTCCGGTACACTGCCAGCTCAGTGGGGTGGCGCAGGCAGGAGCTGACCCTTTAAACAGCCTCATAATCAGACCTTGAAAAATCCAACAGTAGCCTCTGAAAGCTAGATGACATGGGAATAGGTACTTGTGACCTTAAAGAGCCTGAACCAATTTATAATTTTTTGTATAAAATGAGCTCAGCAAAGTAACAATGAAAGCACTTCACAAAGAGAGCTTTCTTATTTCATACCAGACTTTGAACATTACCTAAAACACAATTTCTCTTCAAAACGATCTGGAAATATGTGATTACACCAGAAAGAAAATGAAGGTATATCGTGAGGAGACATTTGTCTTTTAGGGTTCTAACTACAAAATAATTAAAATCAATGGAGTGTATAATTATACAGAAATGAAACCTGATCACCCTAAAAATTTCTCTCCTGCCCTACCTCAGGGGGAATAAGCCAGACCCTGTGTTTTTTCTTGCTTATATTTTCTGTATTAATCTTGTCATGATTTGTAAAAAAAAAAAAAAAATCCCGGTATATTGCAGATGGATTTCCCATCTCCTGAAATTCCCACGTAGGAAAAAAGTCTCTTCTGCCTTGGTGTGTGGGTGGCACTTTTGCTGCTTCCTGGCAAGCAAAGGTGGCCAGAGGCACAATGGCCCCATGGCTGTGGCCCCTCTCTGGGCCTGAGACTGTGGCTCTTTGAAGAACAAAGACCTTTCTCCTTACAGGTGCAGAACTGATAAGAATGGTCTTTTTCTAAAACTATAAAATTCAGATAAATCTCTTTAAAATGCTCATGGGCTAAAGTCTTAACACAGAATATGTCTTTTGAAAAGTCCATTTCATGATAACCTTATTTACCATTTAGCTGCTTGTTAAATCTGTAAGGAGATAAGAATGGAATTCATTTTTCAGATTCCAGTCAGAATTTGTACTCTTCTAGAAACTATGCGACCCACACAGATTTAAATCTTGTTTAAAAGTAAAACTTGACCTGCTTTTTCCTTTACATTTTCAGCAGTACTTCAAGAAACAGTCTTGGTCAGTATATATCAACAATTTTCCTGTATCTAGTGGCTTTGAGTTAGTTTATTACTTAGGAATTACTATTGAAGGTTTTTTTTCCCCCCAGCTAAGTTTTCAGTCATCATGCGAGGAAGTGTGCAGCCTCCAATAAATAAGCATCTCTCTACAAGCCATTCTTGCTCATGTGACAACACTGATTTAAGAAAGAGACAGACCCACATATACTATTCTCTCTGTTTGCTTATTTCCCTATTCCTATCCCTTTTCATCTATCCCTTTTAAGGAGCTTTAAGAAAAAAACAGAACAAAACAAAAACTATGAATTATAACCCAAGCTCCTAGAGGTGGACAGGCAGTAGTAAAAGAGGCATCACCATAATTCACTGTATCTATTTTCCTAGCTTTCTTGCTGAAAACATTACAGCAATTTTGGGATTCTAGAGCCTGCTGCTTTTGAACGCTGAGTTGGTTCTGCTCTGCTTTCCTCTGCTGTATCTGGACCATTTGCTTTTTAGGATCCTAAATTGGCCATGACAGCCCCAAATCAGAGGTTATAAATTAAGGGAGGCATAAAAAACTTCCCATTTTTCTCTCCCTCAAGATAAAGCAACATCCTGGAGAATGCTAGAGTCCCTAGGCTAGCTGCTTATCAGTTCCAGAAGAGGCTGATTTTTTAAAAGGTCCTTTGACATATATTTTAAAGCAAGACTTGGGAGATTTCTCTGGAGTGAATTTTACATGGATATTTAAAGCCCAATAGAAATGTTGATTAACCTGTAGTATTTGGGAATAGCTACTATAATGAATGCCCAAGTCAAATTTCAGCCGTTTTCCAGGAGCTCTGTGGAGTTTACAGATCAGTTCAGATGCAGTTAGGATCTTTTTACTGTGATCCTCTTTAGGGAAATAAAAAAGGCAGGGCCTCCTGGCTTGCACTGTCAGAGTAGGAACAATAGGTCTTAATTAAGTTCTTTTTTCTTTTTTTTTTTGAATGACTCCTTGTTACTTCAATGCAGAAAGTTTTCAGAAAGGACGAGGAAAAACATTCCTTGTTCTGTTTATGTACAAGCACGTGTATTTAATAATTGTGGGTCAAAATATATCACAAAGGTTTGGTCTTTGAGGAAGGGGCTGAATTTCAGTCTAAAGAGGATGGTTAAGAAACAGAGAGGTGGCCCACTGCACCATTTAGCTCAGTTTTGGGGTTTCAATCAATTGCCTCTTCTCAAGAGATTCTGCCCCCACCATCTTTACAGGCTGAGAAAGTGGGAAAAGAGGGTTTTCTTATTTTTTATTTCTTTTTCCCTTGTCTTTTTTTTTCTTTCTTTTTGATAAAAGAGTGAAAATCATGAGTGAAGTTTCAGGTATACAACGGTTGCTACACAAGTATCAACTGACTCTTTTCTGACTACAGGATGTCTGTGGGTGCCCAGCAATTTAAGTTTCAGTTCCTTGCTGCATATTCCCTATATTACAATGTCTACATTTACCAGACCCAAACAGAGAATTCCTTATGCTAGTTTATGGTTTTCATACCTAAAAAGGTATCTATTAACTATTTTTCATTCATGAACATCCCTGGCTAGAAACAACATTTTCATGTAGAGTCTGACAAAGTTAAACATTAAATTTAAATGATTTAAAACTAGATGACCAAAATCAGCAATAAACTAATTTTAAACTATTTCACTCCTGGACACTCTTCTAACCATAATAATTTTGTTTCTCGGTGTTTTGAGATTCTTAAACTACTGCATTTCATTTTCCATTTTCATAATTGCATATACAAATGGTAAAATGTGTCAGAAAATGAGGGTCTGATTTATTTTTAATATGCTTTATTGATTATGCTGTTACAGTCGTCCCAATTTCTTTTCCCTTTGTTCCCCTCCACCCAGTGACCCCCCATCCCTCCTTAGTCCCTCCCTCCTCTTAGTCTATGCCCATTGGTTGTGCATATAGTTCTTCTCAACATCTTCCTATCTATTCCACTCCCTCCTACTATGCCTCTTAATTCCTGTACCATCTCCCTCCCTTTCCCTTGTTCCCCATGCCTATAGTTCTTTTCCCACTCTTGTTGCCTACTGAGTTTAACTTTGTTTTGGTTCCCTAGCTTCTGTTGTTTGTTGTGATACAGTTTTCATTTTAGTATTCATAGTTTTGATCCTCTTTCTCCTAAACAAGTCCCTTTAACATTTCATATAACAGTGGTTTGGATCTGATAAACTCCTTCAGTTTTACTTTGTCCTGGAAGCACTTTCTCTGCCCTTCTATTCTGAATGATAGCTTCGCTGGATAGAGTAATCGTGGTTGTAGGTTTTTGTACTTTATTATTTTGAATATTTTTTGACAGTCCCTTCTTGCCTGCAGAGTTTCTTTTGTGAAATCAGCTGAGAGTCTTATTGGGACCCCTTTGTATGTAATTTTCTTCTCTCTTGCTGCTTTTAAGATTCTCTCTTTATCCTTAATTTTTGACATTTTGATTATAATGTGTCTTGGTATGGTTCTCCCTGGGTCCAATTTTTTTTTTTTTTTTTTTTTTGGAACTCTCTGTGCTTCCTGGACCTGTAAGTCTATTTCCTTCCCCAAGTTAGGGAAGTTCTGCTTCATCATTTTTTCACACAATTTTTCAATTTCTAGTTCTTCTTCTTCACCTTCTGGCAACCCTATGATTTGAATGTTGACCTGCTTATAGCTGTCGCATAGGTTTCTGAGCCTCTCCTCATTTTTCTCACTTCTCGTTTCCTCTTTCTGCACTGGTTGACTGTTTGTTCCTTCCCTATGTTCTGATTGGTTGATTTGATCCCTGGTTTTCTTGCCCTCACCACTAGTTTCATATGTGTTTTCATTCATTTCTACAGGACTAGCCTTCATTCCTTCCCCATCTTGTTTAAGATCTGCTGTTATGTCTGTAAGCATTCATATATTCAAAGCTTTGAACTGTGCCTCAGAGATTTCCTATCTGCTGAGCTGTTAGATTAGATATTTACTGTCTGGTCAGCTGCATCACTGGGATCTCTATCGTGATCTGTGCCATCCTGACAGTTTTGTGTTTACCTTTGCTTCCTGGGCAGGGCTGTCACACCTCCTATGCTATAGGGAGCGGAGACCCGTGCACTTGTCACTATGGCTACCGGGTGACCCTTCTCATCACACTGTGGTGCTTTGTGTGGGGGTGGGGGTCCAAGATGGATTCCTACCATTTACTCTCCACTGAGAGACCAGGAGCCTCCTCCTCCGTCCCCACGCCCTCTGGCCCTCACAGTCCAAGGCAATGGGGGTCTGCCTTCCCCAGCATTGGAATTGCAAGCTGATGGGTTTGGTCTGTCACTAAGGGTGCTCCCCAGGCACTTCTCACCTTCCCTTAAATACAGATGTCTGTGTTTACCGCCGTCCTGCCACTGTTGCCACTGCTGCTGCCGCCAGCACAGCTTGACCTCTCTGTCCCGGCTTCACCCTTCCTACCCGTCCAGATGAGCACCACTTCTTTATAACTTCATACATTGGACTTCCATGTAGCTTTACTTTCTGGAACTTCTGGTTATTTCTGGTTTTGCAGCCGTGGTATTCCTTCTTAGTTGTGGAGGGAGACGGAGCATGTCAGTCTAGGCCTCAATCTTGGCTGGAAGTCAAGGGTCTGATTTTAACCTTAAAAATTCAGTTGTAAATTTTGAATAAAAAGTATTCATATAGAAAAAAAGAATAAAATCCTTTTTCTTTTTTTTTTGTCTTTTTATTTGTTTGATTTAAAACTCTTAAGGAATTTTGTATGGCTGATTTAAGCCTCATATATTTAATGTAACTTCCAAATTTTTGTTGCTGTTAATTAAACTGAAGAGGAGAGAAAAAGGAAGATGCCAATTTTAGGAACTAGAAATGTGCCATATGGGCAATGACTTTGTTTACATGGGGGTGGAGCTCCCCATCATCCTCCATAGTGCCCCCTGGGGTGGCTGTCCTCTCTTCCTGCTTTCCTCTAACATACACTCTTCCTTCTCCTCTCCAAGCTTTTGCTGTTATCAGAGGACAGAAATAAAACATTTGCTGAGTCCTTACATGTACCTTACACCATACATACAAGTTACTTCTACACACCATCCTGTTGAACTCGCAAAAGAACACTCTGAGGTAGGAATCTCTATTTTACAGGTCCTAATCCGGGCCAGGAAGATAAATATATTTACTGGCCCAGTATCACAGAGCCAATAAGTGACAGAGAACAAGTTTTCAAAATGCTATAAATTATTGTAGCTAATGTACAAACAGTATATGGCGGGAATGTCATGAGGATGATCCATTTCATTCTACCTGATGAGGAGGAAGGATTGAGGTGTTAAAAAAGACTTCATAGAAGAGATGACTGGAGTGAGCTCTGAGGATGAGGAGAAACAAGAACAAAGAGAATGGAAGAGAAATTGAGAGCTACCCAATTCTGGAAGCAGAAAGCAGAAGAATGAGTGACAGTTGAATTAACTAGCAGCTCTACAGAAATTAAATCCTTGACCAGCAGGGGAAAGTGAAGAATTAGGCCAATTTTTACCATAGAACAATCCCAGAAAACCTTAAGAAATGAAAACACTATGTATTTCTGGAACTAGTGATGAAGTAGGACCAAAAATGGCAAGATCAGTTGAACGTTTGCTGTAAAACCAAGTCCTATATCCTTAAGGGGAGAGCATTAGTCTTTCCCCACTGTGGCAGAAGACAAGAGCTATATTTTCCAGAAAGAGAGCCTGAAGAGACCAGGTACAATAGAGAACAGGAATATATCATCTGAAAATAAGGGGGATTAAGTGAAATTTTACATGCCATGGGCAGAGACCCTATACATTCTTCCCCACCTGAGCATAAAGCTGTTCACAATATTCTTTTATTATTTTCATGATATCTATAGTATCAGATACATATGTCCCTGTTTCATTCTTAACACAGGTCATTTAGCATTTTTCTTTTTCTTGATCAGTATTCCTAGAGGTTTATCAATTTTTATAATCTTTTCTATTCTTGGCTCTGTTGGTTTTTAAATTATTTTCCTACTCTATTTTATTGATTACTATACTTCTTTTATTATTTTCTGTCTTCCACTTTCTTTGCATTTACTTTATTCCTCTTAAACTTAATAAGGTGAAAGTTTAGACAGTGATTTTAAACCTTTCTTCTTTTCTAATACACGCATTTAAAGCTGTACATTTTGCTCTGAGCACTGCCTTAGCTGCATTCCATGAATTTTGATATATGGTATTGTCATTATTATTTAGTCAAAATATTTTCCCTTTTTTTTACTATAATTTCTCCCGTGTTTAGTGAATTGTTTATAAGTGTGTTAGTTAATTTCCAAACACTTGGGTTTGTATTTTTATATATTTGAAAGAGAGGAAGAGAAATATCAATGTGCGGTTGCCTCTTGCACACCCCCAACTGGGGACTTGGCCTGCAACCCAGGCATGCGCCCTGACTGGGAATCGAACTGGCAACCTTTTGGTTCACAGGCCAGTGTTCAATCCGCTAAGCCACACCAGCCAGAGCTTGGGAATTTTTATGTTAAGTGACTTCTAATTGAGTTCCACACTTTGCATGGTTAAATTTATTGAGATTTGCTTTATGGTGTTGCAGGAGATCTCTTTTGGTAAGTGTCCCATAAGCACTTGAGAGAATGTACATTCTGCAGTTGTGGGTCTAGCGTTCCATATATGTCAATTAATTCAAGATGATTCATTACTTTGTTCAGAACTTCTCTATTCTTACAGATTTCCTTGCTGGCTCTATCAATCACTACGAGCGGCATATAAAAATTTTCTACAGTTATTTTAAAGTTCTTGTCTGGTGACTTCAAATCTATATCATCTCTTGGCCTTCTATTGTTTGTTTTCTCTCATAATTATTAGTGACATATTACTACTTCTTAGTATGTCAAGAAATTCTACAACCGACATTGTGTATAAAAACAGTAGAGACTTCAAATAGCTGATTGCCTCACTTTAACCAAAAAATGAACTGGATCAAGAAGGAGTCTTAGTAAGATTCATTTTGCCTCTGCATGTTACCTTTTTCCTTCAGTGTGGCCCACAGCCTCCTGGGTCTTTGTTTCCTTAGACCTGAAAGTTCAAAAGAGATTTGATTCTGCTCCTTAGAGGTTTTGACCTTAGCTTTCCCTATAGATTGAATGTTGTGTCCTCCCAAAATTCATATGTTGAAAGCTAATCCCCAATGTGAGGGTATTAGGAGGTGGAGTCTCTGAGAGGTTATTAGGTCATGAGGACAAAGCCTCCAGGAATGGGATTAGTGTCCTTACAAAATGAAGTCTCAAAATAGGGAATAGAGAAAAAAAGAAAGAAAGAGCCTTAGCCAGGTGGTTCAGTTGGTTGCAGCATGGTCTTATGCACCAAAAGGTTGTGAATTCAATTCCCAGTCAGGGCACATACCTAGGTTGCAGGTTCCATTCCCTGTTGGGGTGCATACAGGAGGCAACTGATCGATGTTTTGCTTTCACATTGATCTCTCTCTCTCTCTCTCTCTCTCTCTCTCCCTCTCTCTCTCTCCCTCTCTCTCTCTCTCTCAAGTCAATAAACATATCCTTAGGTGAGGATTTTTTTTTTTTAAGAAAAAATATGGAGTGTCAGCGCCCTCGTTTTTCCACTGTGTGAAAACACAGCAAAAATATTGCCATCTGTGAATCAGGAATTGGTTCTCACCAGATGCCAACACCTTAATCCTTCATCTTAGACTTCCCAGCCTCCAGAACTATGAGAAATAAATGTCTGTTGTTTATAAGCAGAGATAAGTATCTGCTGTATTTTGTTATAGCAGCTTGAACAGACTGAGACCAAAATTAACAGACTAAGCCTAAGAAGTGAGTTGCAGCAGTAATAAATACCCAAGAATGTGGGAACAGCTTTGGAACTAGGTAATGGTTGAAGACTAGAAGAGTCCTGAGGTGCATGCTAGAAAAGTTTACATTGCTATTGTTACCTGAAAGGAGACCCAGCCCAGAACAGGCCTGCTTCAGGCCAGCCTATAGTTGTGCGGGTTCTTGACTTCCTGCAGGAAAGATGCCACAGCACAAGTCCAGGTGATTGTGAGAGTGCATTCATTAAAGCCAGGAACGGTGAAACAAGGAAGGGCTTAGGACAGAAGGAGCAACAGGAGAGAGCCTAGGCAGGGCTGCTTTGGCTCTCTAGAGATGTTATAGGAAAGAAATGAGCCAAGGTGGGACTACAGTTAGCTCACTGGAAAGTCAGAGAAAAAGGGGTCTTGGAAACAGGTTCAGGGGGTTAGCCCAGGACAAGATGCTGCTGCTCATTGCTCCTGTGGTTGCAGTTCTCATGGGGACCCTTAAGTCTAAGAGCAGAGGCGAATGAAGGTCAGTTGAGGTCCCGGGCACAGAAGAAAATAGTGGGCCCCTTAAAAAAAGAGAGAGAGAGACAGGGAAAATTAAAGTATTTATTTAAACACACAAAACACTATTTTTAAAACTGTAAATGACACAAGTTCATATCCACGAACTAATTTATATCCCTGCGTATCTGCAAAATCATAACTCTGCACTGCAGAAGAACCTTTTTAAGTACAAAGTAGCAAATACAATTCTATTGCTCCAATGAGCAGTAGAACAGCCGCGTGGGGCCTATGCAGCGTAGTATATATATAGTATGTAGCATAGTAATGAAATCATGAAAATAAGCAAATATAAATATACTATCAGGTTTTACCGCCGATTGTAAACTTGTATGTAATTAAAATTGCATATATGAAACCAAACTTGGTGTCATTAGAAAAAAGTGTAAAGTTGGGGTTTTGCAAGGCCCTTTAGAAGTCAGGGCCCAGGGCGCGCTCCCGGTGCACCCGTCGTAAAATTCACCTCTGTCTAAGAGAAGGAAAATTCACTAAAAAAGGAGATTCCAGCGGGAGTGTCCCAAGGACAGCACTGGCTTCTTTGTCATGAGGGGTTTTACCTGCTTTTCAAAGGTGGGGATTTTAGGGGAGATTTCAATAGAATATTCATCAACTTTTCCAGGTGTGCCTTTTCAGGGTCGTGTGGTCTCCACTGATTGGTCAGTGCCAGACCCAGGGGGTCATTAGTCATTGCAGCTGGTCCTGGCATCACAGCCTGGTTTTGCTCCTTCTTTCAGCCAGGAGCTGAAATACAACTGAGGTCTAGATATTATCTCCAGGGAACGAAGGTCACAGGGTCTAAACCACATGACCAGCGATATGCCAGGGGAGAAAAGGCAACCTGTGGGCAAGGTCCAGCACCAGTTTTTCCCATTGGTAGGCAGCCGGGGCTTTCTGCCCTGGTGACCTTCTGTATCTGGCTATAAATTGCTTGGCCAGTTTGTTCAGCTCTTTGTCTCAGTTTCCCCATTCCACTTGCCAAGGAATTTTCCTAGTTTCTTAACTGTCCTGCCTCACCTGTCCTGCAGCGTAGTATGTGTATAATATGCAGCATAGTAATGAAATCATGATAATAAGTGAATATAAACTTTGAAATGAAAAATCTTTTAAAGGTTATTCTGGTGAGGTCTCAGAAAGAAAAGAAAGGTGGTATAAGAAAAACCTCAATCTTCTTAGAGAATACCTAATTAATTCTGAACAGAATTTTAAGGATGAGTTTTCTGAATTGCTTCTGGGGTTTCTGGATTTAGCAGTCTGATCTGATTAGATTTAAAGTAGTTTGAATCTATTTCTAGTAGTAAAGAGAACAATCCATGGTGTGATGAAGTGTTTACAGAAATATGCAAAAAATTTGCACTGGATACTCTGAATCAATCACTTGTCAGAAGCAAGGAAAACAAAGAGAAGCAGAAAGGAGTTAAGTGATTCTATACATGCTTTCAAACATATCTGGAAAATAAGAACTATAATAACATGTATTAGTTGCTCCTAATATTGCTAGACAAAGAAGCAAAAGAATGAGGTCAGAGAATCAAATTCCCAGCTCAAAGGTCACGGAAACGGCCTAACAATATTATGAGTGCCCTGATGCAGAGCCTTATCTTCTGCAGCTGCAAGGCTAAATTTGCTGAAAATCAAATGCAGAACCTTATCCTGTGACTGGTGAATTACAACAGAACCCAAACTCCCAGCCTTGCAGGGTGTCTACTGTTAAAGGGAAGGCACTGATTAGAAAAGAGTGGGATCCTGTAAGGTGGGAAGACCCTGACGAAGCTGGGGATATTGAGCCCCTAAATTCTGAGGAGGCTTCTTTGCCAGTGGGAGAATTCTCTCTACCTCAAGGGGTCACCACCTCCCCACCTCCAGTAATATGGGCCTCTGCACCTTAGTTTGAGGAGATTAATCCTGCATTGCCTGAGAAAACAATAAGGATTTCCCCTGAGGCTGCTGCCACACAGGACAATGCTGATTCTCCTCAAGATTTCCCTCCCCCATCATCCCTCTTTGCTTCTAGACCTGTGATTAGACTCAAGTCCCAGCAGGCCCCTAAAAGTGAGGTACGAAGTGTGACCCATGAGGAGGTACACTCCACTCCAATATAACTATTGGAGTTGTTGACATTTATAGAAGCAGAAATCTGGGGACCATGTGTGGAGATGGATACTAGAGGTATTAGATAATAATGAAAGGAACATAAAATTGGATCAGGCCAAGTTTGATATGAACTCACTAAGCAGAGATTCTGCATTTAATGTGCAGTTTTGGGAGCTAGAAAAGGCTCTAACAGTTGGGTTGGTTGGCTGAAACCTGGCCCAAAAGATGGCCCACTGTTGGCAAATTGGAAATGTCTGATGTGGAGGCTAAAAAATATTAATACTTTTCTACCCACCTTCTAAGTCCTTCTGTCTGGGCTAATCAAATTACCAGAGACAGATTAACAGGAGAAAATCAAAGTTTTAATTTGTGCATTGGGAATTCACGTAACTATAAAAATCCAAAGACAGTGAGGCAACATTGGGTATATGAGACATTTTTGGGCAAAGGAGAAAAGTGGAGAACAGGGTATTAGATTTCAGAAATGAGAACATACATGGCAGGAAAATTCTTGCTAGGCAACTCAGAAGCAATGGGACACAGGGAGTAAGTATTTAGTTAACAAGCCCCTGCCTGAAGCCCTTTTGTTTACTATACTTAATTCAAATTAGGCTAAAGTGACATTTTAAACTCTCCTTCCTGATGCCGGTTTCTCTGAATCTCTTGGGCAGGAAAGGTTGTGGTGTTGGGGGGAGTGGGGGCAGGGAGGGAGTCAAAGTCTCCCTCCAAGTCTTTTTTTTTATTTTTTAAATAAACAGCTTAAAATCAATATCTTGCTTTCTTTCCACGCAGATAGCACTCTCTCAAACATGGTGAATGTTCCCAAAACCTGCCGGCCTTTCTGTAAGAAGTGTGGCAAGCATGAACCCCACAAAATCACACAGTACAAGAAGGGCAAGAGAATTATTCTCTGTATGCGCAGGGGAAGCGGTGTTATGGCAGGAAGCAGAGTGGCTATAATGGGCAGACTAAGCCAATTTTCTGCACACAAAAAAAGGCTAAAACCACAAAGAAGATTGCACTGAGGCGTGAATGCATGGAACCCAACTGCAGATTTAAGAGAATGCTGACGATTAAGAAATGCAAGTGTTTTGAAGTGGGAGGAGACAAGAAGAGAAAGGGCCAAGTGATCCAGTTCTAAGTGTACTATTTTGTTTTATTATGCGACAATAAAATTTTGAGGACTAAAAATAAATCAGCGTATCAGAAGGGCAGCTTCAGGGTGGCAGAGTTTTGGTTCCCTTCATGAACCTCCTTTGGTTTAAGGTAGAGGAAGTGGACCACCTTAGATTGGAATGTTAGATATTTGTCACTTAGGACATACCCACACCAGGAGCATTCCAAAGACATACCTTGCACCAAGACTTTAAGAAATAAATTTGTGAGGGGAACCCCTTCATCCTTGAAGAGTTCCATGATTGGTCTTCCCTGTAGGCCACATCTGACAGTGTGAATTATAGCCACTCAATTGTAAAACCTAAATGCAACAGGAATAATCAGAGTGGTGGCACCAACCTCCAAAGGCAAGGTGGGTGGGATTCCTGGAATGGATGGCAGAGCCAAAGCAGAAATCAGAATAATCTGACTCTCACAGGACTAGGGTGTTGGCTACTTGGTCATGGCATTCCTGAAAGTGAGACAGACAGGAAGCCTACTAACTTCTTGATTGGTATGAACAATAAAAGTTCTAGAGCAAGTGAACAAAAATCTAACTCAAATCATGATAACACAGTCATTGCCCAACATGCTGAAGACTCCCCAAAACAGCCCCCCACACTTCTCTCCTGAAGTCCAGGCTTATATACGTAACTGCAAACTTGTTATCTCCACCTGGATCTCAACTACATATCTCTACTTTAACGTGTCCAGAACTAAACTGATGTTTTCCCCAGACCTCCACCCACAGCCTTCCTCATTTCAGCAGATAACATATTCGTCCCTGAGTATCTCTGACCAAGATCCATGAAGTTTCCTCTGTTCTTTATTTCTCGCACCCTACAACAAATCTATTAGTAAGTCTTGTTGGCTCCTGCTACTTACTATACAAGTAGCTGTAAGAAAGTTACCTCTTTAAAATAATTTCCCAAAGGGCAAAGAAAATAACTGCTATTTAAATTTTATGGTATGGGACTTAGTCATATTTCCATGCCTAGATTCAAAAGAGGGAAGAAATGTGGGCCTCCTTGTTCTTAAAAACAAGTCAGATGTCTTTTACTCTGGAGACCAGATCCCTAGAGTCAACCCCACCACAGATTCTAAAGAACCACAAGCCTCTATAGATTGATCTGTGGGCTGATATTCTCTAGAAAACTAGCATTAAAACCAATTTTCTGAATACTAGATGTAATACTGTGTTGATATTAATGTATACCAAGAACACCATAGAAAGTTTATTTTCCTACCTTGTCCAGCCAAATTCCCTACCTGTTTTCAGCTAGGAATCTGTTACAGAGAGGAGAACCACTCTAGCTAGTTTATGAAAGCTCATTGAAAGATTGATTAATGGTTATTAAATGGCATATGCAATTGTTGGCAAGGCCAAACAAACATAGGTCTAGGTAAGACAGGCATTCCTCAGAATTACAAGGGGGTGAAGCTGTCCTCTGCAATCAATAAGTCACCTGCAAGATTGGAAAAATCTAGAACCACACCACTACTGTCACAGTCAGGAAGCTGCCTAAGAAACACCAGTAAATGCCACACAGTATCAGCTAAGAGAAAATAGAAACAGTGGGAATACAGTTTCTGTCTTGCTTCCAACTTAACAAGAACAGCTGAGCATCTGATTGACAAACGTAAGTGATATTCAGAATCCTAGCTGAAGAGAGTCTAGGATGAAGTTGGAGTGCGTGAAATGAAAAATCCTATGTAAAAGATATAATGTGCACATTTACATTGATTACAAAAGAATTCTGTTAATTAGAGTGGAGAGCTAAAACAAGGGAGCATGGAAAACTATTTTCAGTAGCACTTAAGATGGCCTTTCCCTGAGTGGAAATACTAATAAGTGGTAAAGTAAGCGTTTTGAGTTTTATTTTTGCCTCTTCACACCTCCTTCCACAATGCACTAGTAAGTAGTAAAAAAAGCTGAAAGACATCAAGAAAAGAAACAAGATCCCTCATTTATTTAATAATCAACCAAGGAAAATCTGAGCCTTGGATGAATGTTTCTCTACTGTGAGGTTTACACCAAGAATAAAATAGTTCAGATTATAGAAAAAGACAGATGTACAAAGAATTTTAAAATTTAGGTTTTTAAGTAAAATAGTTCAAAATAATTTTTTAAATAGATAAGCCTGGAGAAAGAAGTGAAAGACAAAGGGCCTTGAAGCTGTATTTGAATCTAAATCACAGCACTTGATTAAAAATGTTTGCAGTGGATCTAATTTGAGTTTCAGCCCAAAGAGCATCAGCCACCTGGGAGTCTAGCCTATCATTGCCTTTCTGTGAGCCTTGGCTGGTCATTTTAAATAGACTGTAAATGAGCCTCCTCCAAGGTTCTTTCCCTGAGGCTTGGCCCTCTCTTCTTACCCCCATTTACGTCCCAAATTCAACTGCTTTTCTTTCCCTCTCAGTTTAGCCACCAAGTAGGCTTCTTCTTGAGGTTCACCCTTACCCTCAACTGCCACATAGTTGCACTGAAGTGTTTGTTGAATTGATTGATTGATTAATTAAAGAATAGCTGAAGAGAGCAGTCTCCCCAGCCTCATATTTCTTTGCTGTCCCCCTTTAAAAGATCAGCGCCTCATCAGTATAACAGATAAGAGAAAATTACAAGGTTCTAGGCTCTTAATAAGTTCACTTCGTCATTGTCCCTTTTTCTCCAATCCCTGAAATGTTATTTATTAACCGATACTCAGTAGCCTCTCTCAGCTGGGAGCTTCTCTCAGCTGATCTTAGATTTGGAGCTGAACTGCTTAGACTCTTCCCCAGCTCGGAGCAGAGCATTCAAGTTCAGACTGGCTGTGATCACCTGGAGAAAGTACTTTCCTCACGCCAAGGGTTCTTCCCCTGTTCTTCAGACCTTTCCAAACCAAATTTATAGACTCCTGTCTCACTCCTTTGTAGCAATTGTAATTTCCCCACAACGGCTGCAAAAATAAGTTTCCATCTTACATGTTCTTACAATATGATTCCGACTCTTCTAGGTGGGGTGTGTTCCCTCTCCTTGAATCTGTAATTATGGTAGGAGTGATGTCATGTGACTTCTGGGACTAGTTCATCAAAGGTGATAGAGCTTCTGCTTGGGTCTCCTGGGTTGCTTGCTCTTGGAAACCATGTTGTGAGGCAGCCCAAAGTGGCCAACTTAGAGAGACCTCATGGAGGGGCCAGGCTGCTCCAATGGACAGCCGCAGGGAGGGCCTAGAGAGCAGCCATTTCTGATATGTGAGTGAAGATATCTCCAGATGATTCCAGCCTCTACTTGTAGGAACTGTGTCACTCGGAGAACCATGAGGAGACAGCGAGCAGAAGAAAAAAGTTTATTGAGGGAATTAGTAAGCAGGGAGGAAGCTGTGCTGCAAATGGCCCGACTCCGGGGTCCTAGGGAAGAAGGGGCTGCTTTATAGGGGGAAGAAAATAGAAACTATTGAATTCAGTCATTATCTCGCAGGTGTGAGTCTAGGGCTCTCCAAGGCCAAACAGAGCTTGGGTTGATGTACCTCACTATCATGGGAAACTCCCAGACAGCTGCAGTTGGGCTGGGGGAGAGGGGGTGGCATGGGAACCAAGGCTGTCACTACCTACCCCTTAAGTCATCCAGACTTTGGCAAGCCACCCCTACTCTGGCCTATGCAAATTCCTAATCTTCACAATTCTTGAACATAATGATTGTTTTATTCCACTAAGTTTTAGGAGCACTTATAATGTAGCAATAGTTACTAGAACAACCACTCATCCATTTTAAAAAAACATATTAAGTTTCTAATATGTCCTAGATGGGCATTTTTAGTCCCTACCAGGGGAAATCTGAACGACACTTCCTGGTCCTCAGAGGAGTTAACAGCTACCTCTTCCCCTGGTATAAGTCTGGTTGGCTTTAGTCCTCAGAAAGTCTTTTCCTTGGCCCAGTTCTGTCTTAGTGTGTGTTTGTGTGCCACACAACAGCGATGTCATTGCTAAGGCTGACCCACCCTTCAGTGATTCTGGGATCCTTCACCATTATTCTAAGTTAATGTTAAGCCAAAGCTTCCTGGTTGCCATTGGGTCCAGGTGGGGAAATTCTCTTCCCAGGAGTTTATTTGTCTAGCATGTTGCTTCCACATGCTTACTGCTTTCTTTTTCGGCAACATTTGGAGGATACTTACAACTATATTATAGGATTATTTTGAAGGGTCAATAGGACACATATGTCACCTATAACACTGAGCACTCTAGGTACTCAATGCATAATAATTTCTTGACCCCCTCATCACTAGTTAAAAGGTCTGGAATTCCCAAAGGATATTCTAGAATATTCTTGTTTCTAATCTGAGTAATATTCTAAGTTCAAAGTCCATTTCCAAAGCCAAAATGATTGTCATGCTCTGTGACTAGAGTTCGATCTGGCTAATTTTTTTAACCTGGGGTGGGGAGGGTCTTCAGACATTTTCAGGATCCCACAAGTTTACCAACATTATTAAATATTGCATTCTCAGCACTATGACAATCTTATAAATATAATTATTTTGCAGTGTTAATGAAGAATTCAGAGAAATTTTTATAGAGTTGATTTTAATTTCTTCAGATGCTGTTTCTCCTATGGGGGAACCAGAAGTCCATAGATACGTTCTCTGTATCCTGAAGGAATTGTTGTTATTGTGTATTGTTGTCATTGACGTTGTTTATCATTGTTGTAAAATAGACTTGACTCTTTAAATATAATTTTAAAGCAATGGCTTCAAACCTGTGGTCACTAACCTTGAGAAGGGCCAAGTCGGGAAAGTTCTTGAATCTACATAGGTCCAACAAATTTTTAGACTAAAAAAATAATATATTGCAAACAGCTTTTCTTTTGTTCCTCAAATGTATGTAAATATCATTAAAATTATTAATTTATTTTCAAATGCTACTGAATTCATTCATATTAGTTTTAATACAATTTATTTTTCCAACCAATGGCTATTGATAGTATAATGACTGTGATACAGGAACACAGAAAATATTTTCTCTGTGAAAAGGGTTCTTCTGCTCACAACAGGAGTTCAAGTGTCATTTCTACCTATCTCCTCCTTCTGGTATTAAAGATGATGGATTCAGTCAGCCACCTTAGGGAACCAGGGAAATTTTAGAATTACAGCTTTTAATACAAAGATTGCTTAACCATATATAATGCTCATAATTTTCACCAAGGGAAAACAGGAGTTATTTCATAACATAGGTCACATTATATTGCAACAATCCAACTTGAGTGGGGGATGGAGGTTGTTTCAAAAAGGGCAATGGCTATGTTTTTGTACAGATCTCTGATTTAACAATATACAATGTGATGGCGAAATAACTGGGACACATTAATCAGTCTGTGACTACCACCACAACCCTGAATTGAGTAAGATATTCTTCATAGGAAAATATTCATTTCCCTGGGGAAAAAAAAGTATTACTGTTAGAACAAGACTGAGTTTCAGATAGCTTTTATCTTCCCACACTTACATGACAAAGAATAATGTAGCTAATCTTTTCTATGGTATTTCTTGCTTATTTCTTAAACAGAAGGATTCCTGTTTCAAGAAAATCTAAAAATGTCCACATCTCTTTCAAAAACCTGGGTGACCTCTAAAATGATTTCAATTTTATGAAGGTGGGGGCACAGGGAGGAGTGGGTGAAGGGAATCGCTTAAAAGTTATTGGTTCACTGCCATTATAATGAAAACCATGTGTATAGGGAAATTTACAGCCATAAATCTCTCAGTGCACATAACTTCTAATTAAAACCTCATAACAATCTTTTCCAAATAATGGACACAATTTTGAGATCTAGTTTAATTTCATTATTTCAGAAATGACCGTGAGAAATGTGTGTCTGAGAATGTGTTACTGCAGTACTGTCACTGGGACATGAGAATAGAAAGGCATAGCCACCATCTCTCCCATAAATGTGGGAGAAGGGAGGTGTTGACTTTCTAAAAATAGCATTTACTGTACAGAATTCACATCCCGTGGGTCTCAGATATCCTATTCGGTTAGAAAGGCACCAAATTGAGATAACTGGTCTGTCCAGTTATTGAGCCTTTACACCCTAGACAGAATTCATATTGTGTTGAATAAAAATGATCCAAACTATGCCTACAACACAGATCAGAGCACATGGTATTTTGTTGGTCAAAGGGACAGAGTGAGTGTTGATGAAACCTTGAGTCCATTCTTGGATCCTAACATCTCAAGCAGTTCAGTTTGCCTCTTGGCAACTCCTTCTCACCAATTCAGAGTGTTCACAAATTCCAGGGAGGGCAAGTGTTTTCCGGAGGAATACAGATTGCACTGAAGGTCACACAACACAGGGTCAATGGTTCCAGTTTAAGCCAAATTTCAAAATCATTCTATGAACAATGAAGAAAAGATTTTCTTCCAGTCAGAATCATAAAGAAAGAACAATAATTTGGCCCTTAATGTAGAATGTTAGCCGCCTTCTTTATTCGGGATCATTTCTTGTCTCAGTTGGATGATATTGGTAATAGTAACAAACATGTTTACTCTCATTTAAATGAAGCACTTATTCTGCCCTAAGAATTCCTTATTGAACTCCTTTTCTTTCTACTGAAAGTCATCAACAGGTCGTCGGCAGCCGTCCGTCTCGAGAGACGATGGTGTAGCTTCTTAAGAGTCTATCTGCACCGCCGAGAATGGCTGTGCAGTCCGACTCGGGAGTGACACGGTATCTGTCTCCTCCCGTGTTAAATCGACATCTTGCGATGACGCTGGAGTGTCCTCTCCAGTGAAGCTGAAGCTACAGAGCCTGGGCAGGGTGATATGGAGGGTCTGCTGTTGCCCATGCAGCAGACCCCCCCTCTCTTCGCAGCTGAAGGGTCCAAGGGAAAGACGGAGTCAATACAGCTTGGCTTCAGGTGCGCCGCAGGAGTTGCTGGTGTTGACTACAACGTCAAACCGCCTTAGGGACTCCGGCTCCGGATTTTCTGTCGGGGTTTACTCCCTTAGCCTTTCCCCTGAAGAGGTATGCCGCAAGGCAGCGGAGGTTTTTTGGAGTCAGAGTTTTCCTTCTCTGATGTGCCCTGACTGGAAGATCGAACCAGCGACACTTAGCTCGCAGGCCGATGCTCAATCCACTGAGCCAAACCAGCCAGGGGCCATCAACAGGTATAAATAACTATACAAATACAGTAAATCTAGTGGGTGTATTAACACTAAGTTAATTCATCAACTATGAATATGCTTTAATAATAGTTGATAGAACTTATTAATAGTACTTTTATTGAAGCAAAATACCATTTAAGTGTAGGTAATACAGGTGATAAACTTTGAGCACCAGCTCAACTAGAAAACATATGCACTGCCTCTGTGCCAATGCAAATAGAGTTTTATTGAGTGCACCTGAGTTTAAGCCTCCTTTTAGTATTCCCTTTTAATGGCTTAATAAGAACCAGTTATAACCTAGCTAGCTTGTGCATATGTGTTTAAAATTCAGATAGCTACATGAGACAAGCTTATCAGTTTATAAAAATTCATCAGAGGCAGCATAACATGGATTTAATATATTTTTTTTTAATTCTATTTTTAAATTAACCTGGCCCTTTGTTGTAAATTATTTTCACAATCTGCTTAGAACATCTAAAGCCTGGCCTATCAAAGGTTTCCCAAGACCCTTAATTCAGGCCTGGCCTTTATGTTAAAGAGCTCAAGCTGCTGTTTGCAACAAGGACTTTGGGATTACGACTGAAGGAGCTACCTAAGAGTGATCATTCTCCACAAACATCTGCAGCCTTTGAGATGGCGACCGCTCAGAGGGCTGGGAAGCAGGCCATTATGGCCTGGCCTCTGTGTCCTCTCAGCTGCAAGCAAACCCGAGGGCCAGGTGCAGAAGCCCCACTCAAGAGGAGACTATAGACCATCGTAATAGTCACAGCGATTATGAACTGATAATTATTCCCCCTCTATTTCCTCATTTCAACCAACTGGTCACTTCACTAATTATTTTCTCTTTACTACTGAAAATGGTATCCTATGGCTCAGGGGCTGATTACATTTTTCTTTCTGGCAAGACTTTTATTTCAAAATTAGGTAGCACGTAATTTGTTAGATTGTACCTATTAGTCACAAAACTGAAGAAATCACCCTATTGACTATTTCATAGTGGAAAGTTGGAAGGTTAATGCAAAATATTATACTCTTCATTTTTTAAAACTATAAATCCATATGTAGCCCACTTGATTTTTTTTTTATTCTGTTTGTATTGGTTGAGCAACTGCTCAACTTATCTTTGTCAAGCTTTCCTTATTTTCAGAAATAAACTTAAGAAGCTGTATTTTATTTCTACGCACCCACTAAAGCACGCCACTGTGCTTGCATTCACAATGAAATAAGCATTTTTATAGTCATGCGCTATATGGCCAAACACTAATTAAAAACAGAATGGAGCTTTTATTTCCCCCATTAGAAATATGAGGACCTAAGTGTCTTTAGTAGAACAATGGTTTTCATTGCTATGCAACATAGTTATTAAAGGCTGAACACAAGAGTTTCAAATGAATATGATGCCAGCAAAAGGGCTGCTCAGTGATGTTAAGCTAAGTAACTGTCTGCCAAAATTAAGTGCTGAAAGAGGACATTTGGAATGAGATGTTTAAAAATTAAATAATTGAAACAATTGTAAAGTGGGCACAGTGCTCTCATACAAATGAATGTAAATCCTTTCATCTAGACTCTCAAAACTTACCAACTTGCCAAGTTTTCATTAGTACAAGAAAATTCCAAATCGTATAGACAATTTCAGCCAACATCAGTGACATCTTAAACAGAGATTTAACATTTCTGGACATTTTGAAGCTATGAAGGTGAAAAAATTGTTTTCCATTTTTTTGTTCTTTTCCTCACTGGGGGAGGGAAGGAAGGAAGGAAGGCAGGAAGAAAGGAAGGAAGGATGGAAGGAAGGAAGGAAGGAAGGAAGGAAGGAAGGAAAGAAGGGAGGGGAGGGAGATAAAAGATGAGGAAAGAAAGATAACAGGTTAATGGAAATATTAAAATCATGCAAATAATCAAGGATATTTCCTAGAGCTAACATAATTCTGCTACCTTATGAATATTACCTCTATTATGTAAAAATTGGTTTGCTTACAAAATTGTATTTATTATATTAAATTTTAAAATAAACCCTTCAGGCAGCATAAAAATTACTTCTTGAATTTTTCTTTTTTGTAATAATAAATAGAAGCTCATGCTGTTGAATATTATGGAATCCAACACTTCTTTCTTACTTAACTTTTCTAGAATATAACAAGCAAACTAAGACTATAACAAAGAATAACCAATATTTTAAAATGTACCTTACTGTGTCAAATGAATTCAGAAAGCACTTTTAAAAATAAGTTGTTTGAGAATAAATAGGGGAAAGATGCAAACTTCATTGACTATTACTTTTACTACATGAAATATTGTCTAGGACTCTCCGTTGGAATTGTATATTCCATATAACATTATTTCAAAAATCTCGTTCTTTCTCTCTTGCAGTGTGGAAACGTTCCCATATGTTAGGAGTTGGTCTAACCATTTTGCCGAGGGAAATGAAAACAAACAGCATTTGGTGGCCAACTTGAACATAAACACCAAATAGCAAACATTAGGTACAGATCCAGGGCACATGGCCCCTCAGAGTTAACTGTGCCCAGCTCTCCAATTCCCCAGGATCTGTCTCAGCTAAGACCGGCTTGTGAATTTTCCATATTGGGAGGGAAACTCCAGATTGGGAGGGATTCCACTAGGATTTATACAGAACTTGCAAAAACACTCATTATTGAATTTAATACATATATTGTGTGTTTAATTCATATACTGTACCTGCTATGATTCAGATATCTAGGTGTTTTCACACGCCTATTAATCTAAAGTTAAAAGTGATTTAAAAATGTGCCAAAGGCACTTATTCTTTATTTTTTTTAAAGTAAAAACATAGTACATTTTCCAAATACCATGTTTGTCATCAGGCCACAGGTAGTAAGTTCCAATTTATTTTAATATTTGCTCTTGGTTTTCTGCCCCACACATTTTCAGCAAACAAATAAATATGTTTTTAAAATTCTAACTTATTTAAGAATATATGCTTATCATAGCTCTGACTCTAGGTCCAAGATCACAGTATCTATAAGTGCCCTGAATTCTCTCTGTTTCCTTTCACAGAGCAATGTGACTGTCACTTTGAGGCAGAAATACTTTGGCTCTGGCCATCTAGACCTCTGCAATGGGGCTGATATTCATTGGATATAATATTTAATAATCTAAAATCATGGATTATTTTATGAAAGAGGCTTCTTAATGCATGCCTTTTGGAGATTTTTGTTCTTTTCTCTCACTCTCTTACTTTCTTATTCTCTCATTGCGAACTAAACTGGAGATGGTAACATTGAATCTATTCATGATGTCGTAAGTTCTTTAAAACAGCAGTGACCTGAGTACACCCAATTGTCCAGCATGTAATCCTGCAAGCAGACAAACTGCAGCACACCATGCCGAGGGAAACTAACACTCAGCATCAACTACTTAGACTGAGCAAACCGAGCTCCTTTTGCTAACCACAACTCACTCCACTGCCTCATAATTGGACAATTACCCTTAACTACTTTTCAAAAGTAGTACGTGCCATCTGTCTCATGGTGAAGCATGATTTTTACTTCTTACTTTCCTCAGGGGGATGCCAGACGTGGGGGATGCTAAACACATTAAAATATGGAAAAAACTTCAGGGCCAAAGTCTATTTTCACTTGTTTGTTGTGGACCTGTTCACCAGTTAAGAATGCTAATAATATGAAAAGAATTCCCAGAAGTTTTTTGTAAATTTCCAGTTATATAGGAGTTAAAGATAGTCACTTGGAGGAGTCAAGTATAGGTCAAAAGCAAATACTGTGGCTGTGATTCTTAGTTAGCTGGTCTTTAAAGGGGCAGTGTTAAGTGGCAACTATTCAGTTTAACCTCTCTTAACCTCTACACTATGTGTGACTTGCAATTTTCTTAGTCATGATGACATCACAGTATATTTAAACTCTACATTTTAGACCCAGATGCATAATTAAACTACACTACCTTCTTTCTCACCCTAGAAACACCCACACAAAATCTCATTTATGAAAAATAGAAAAATTATTTTGCTGACTTTATGTTAACTTGATATCCTTGGTTTTTATATTTTCTCTGGAAATTCAATGAGTTCTTCAGATTCACAAGATTTTTTTTTCTAAAAAAGTATAAATTAATAAGATACTTGCTTAATAAAAAAATTAAATTTTATCTTGTGTTTGTTGGTGATCAAATTTAGAATAAACCTAAAACCTGAGATTCTGGTAGGCATGTACACCGCTATCTGGCCAGCATTCCACTTCTTCTGGAACTTCTCCTTTCCCAAATGCAACCACCAGTGGGTCCAAGAAAGAAAGGCAGTGATCTTTCATGACTACCCACACCCCTCAAACACAGGGCCACAGTCAATTGGTCTAGGATTGGGTATCTGATCTGAAATAACCAATCAGATTACTTCTGCAACTCTTTTGTCCTGAATGCAATGTGGAAAGTTGGTCTGTCTCTAGTGGTAGAAGTTACATAACAGGAAACTCAGTTGCTTTTAATGTTCATGTCCCCTGACCCATAGAGGAGGACAATCAGCTGTTAGAGGGGATGAAACTAACAGAGAAATAATAAGGTGAGAGACAGAATGTAAGACACCTGTCAGCATTCATGTCCCTAGTTTCTGGTTTCCTTAAGACCAGTCATATCTTTACCCTTGTGGTTTAGCTCCTGAACCCTTCCCCTTAGTAAGTTCCTCTGCTTATTTAAGCTACTTTTCAAGATGGCTTTCTGTCACTTACAACTAAAACAAACAGAATCAATACACTTGTGCTGAATCCTAAGTAATATAGATTTTGAAAATAAGAAAACTATGATTACAATGAAAACAAACTATTTGACATTGGTATTTATCTTCATTTGTTCTTCAGCACAATAATAAAGAAAAAGGCTGTGAAAAAAATCCCAGAATGTCCAAGAAGTCCAGCCCATTTTGCCCTCACTTCACCTCTAAAATCTTTTTTTTTTAAATATGTTTTATTGATTATACTGTTACAGTTGTCCCAATTTCCCTTCCCTCTGCTCCCCTCCAGCCGGTCACCCCCCTCTCTAGTTGTCCCCCTCTTTTAGTCCATGTCCATTGGTTGTGCATATAGTTCTTCTCAGCCACTTCCTGTCTACTCCATTCCCTCCTACGATGTTTCTTAATTCCTGTATCATCTCCCTCCCTTACCCCCTTCCCCCTCCCTGCTGACCTCCCCCCAAAATGTTCCCCATACCTATAGTTCTTTTTCCACTCTCATTGCCTATTTAGTTTGCCTTTGTTTCAGTTCCCGAGCTTCTGTTGTTGGTTCTTGTGATGCAGTTTTCATTTTAGTGTTCATAGTTTTGATCCTCCTTTTTCTAAACCAGTCCCTTTAACATCTCATATAACAGTGGTTTGGGTCTAATGAACTCTTTCAGTTTTATTTTGTCCTGGAAGCACTTTCTCTGCCCTTCTATTCTGAATGACAATTTCACTGAATAGAGTATCTGTGGTTGTAGGTTTTGGATTTTCATTACTTTGAATATTTCTTGCCAGTTCCTTCTTGCCTGCAGGGTCTCCCTTGAGAAGTCAGCTGATAGTCTAATTGGGACCCCTTTGTACATGATTCTTTTCTTCTCTCTTGCTGCTTTTAAGATTCTCTCTTTATCTTTAACTTTTGACATTTTGATTATAATGTGTCTTGGAGTGGTTCTCCCTGGGTCCAGTTGTTTTGGAACTCTCTGTGCTTCCTGGACCTGTATGTCTATTTCCTTCCCCAAGTTTGGGAAGTTCTGCTTTATTATATTTTCACTTAATTTTTCAATTTCTAGTTCTTCTTCTTCGCCCTCTGGCAATCCAATTATTCTTATATTCAGTCTCTTATAGCTGTCCCAGAGGTTTCTGATCCTCTCCTCATTTTCCTTGCTTCCCGTTTCCTCTCTCTGCACTGGTTGACTGTTTGTTCCTTCTTTGTGTTCTGGTTTGTTGATTTGAACTCTGGATTTTATTTCCTCACCATCTGTCTCGTATGAGGTTTTGTTCCTTTCAGTATGAGTGTTTTTCAATTCATTCTCATCTTTTTCCACATCTTTTGTTAATTCTGTAAGCCACCTGATAACAATGGCCCTGAACTGAGCCTCTGACAGGTTTCTTATTTGTTCATCTGTCAGGTTCTTCATCTGTTGCCTGGTGAGCTGTGCCACCAGGATTTCTATAGTTGTCTGCCTCATTTTGACAGATGCGTTTTGTTTTCTTGGGCCGGCTATAGGGGGCAGTGCCTGTGTACTCGTCACAACCCAGCGACCGGTGGCGATCCGCAACCTTTTTTGCCATGCTGTGGCCCTTTGTCATCACTACCCAGCAACCAGTGGCGATCCACAACATATTTCATGGCGCTGTGGCTCTTTGTATGGGGGCGGGGATCCAAGATGGATTCCTGCCGTTACTCTCCGCTAGACTTGGGTCCATCCTCCCACCCTCTGGGCCTCACTGTCTGAGGCAATGCAGTGGCTGCTTTTCCCAGCGTTGCGGTCGGGAGCTGCTGCAGCTCGACTGCAGACAGGACTCTTCTCCCTGCTGCTGTCCCTGGCGCCACCGCAAACAGCACCGCCCACCTTCTCTCCTCTTACCTGCCCAACAAGCGCCACTGGTTTATAACTTCATACGCTGGGCTTCTGTGTATTTTTATTTTCTGGAATTTCTAGTTATCTTTTGTTTTGACGTAATTGTATTCCTCTCTAGTTGTAGAGGGGGACCAAGCGTGTCCGTCTAAGCCTCCATCTTGGCCAGAAGTCCTCACCTCTAAAATCTTGTATCATATATGTTGAGAGTCAATAAATCATCATTTGGTATTTTCTAATTTTCTCACGACTAACAGGAACATAAGAGAAAAATAAAATATGTCTCATTTCATTACATTTGCCTTATATGACTGACTTTGTGAAGAGTTACTGCCTTAGTAATTTGGTTAAGTCACATGGGGAGCAAATCTAAAATAAGCCAAGATTTAAATGCAGGACTTATTTCAGAGTCTAGATTTATTTTTAAACCACCAACTATGCATTATCTCTTTTTAACCAAGAACATTTTATCCCTCCATGTCACTTCCTTTCTTTTTTTTTAAATGAATTTTCAACTTAAATAAAAGTTGAAGGAATAAGACAATGATAAGTCCAAGAACCCTTTATCTAGATTTGCCAATTGAGGTACATTTACTCATTCTCATGATAGGTAGGTAGGTAGGTAGATAGGTAAGTAAATAAGTCAATAGATTGATTGATAGATGCTAAATTACTTGAAAGTAAGTTGCAGATATGACACTTCATCCTCAACACTTCGGTGTGAATCTCTGAAGATTCTAGACTGAACAAATTTCCTCCAGCTGTTTTGTTCTTAGCAGTAACACTTTTGAAAGGGTCAGGATGGTTGTCTTACAAGTGTCCTACAGTCTGGATTTGTCTGATCATTTCCTCATGAGTAGATTCAGGTAAAACATTTTTGGCAAGAGTACAGCATAGCTGATATTTCGTGCTTTCCCCTAAATTACATCAGGATGCATATAAATCCATTTACTTAATAGAGAGAATGCTAAATTTGATCACTTGGTTAATCTTGTTCCTGTCAGCTCTGCCATGTAAAGGTACATTTATTTCTTTGTAATTAATAAGTAATTTTAGCATCAATTGCTAATCCTTGCCTCAATCAATTATTATGCTTATGATTATAAATTAGTAATTTGCTACTTGTATTCTGCATTTTACCAGCTAGAGAAGAGCTTTTTGTCCCTGATTCCTCACCTTTTCTTTTTTGAGTATCGTAATAGATTCATGGATTAATTTGTGTTGAATGTGTTATGATCCCTTACCATACTATTCATTTTGATGCTTGAATTTGGTCAGGGGAAGCCCCCATTAAGCCAGTAACTGTGTCCTTTTACCATGTTTCCATTACTCTTAAAGCATTTTCTTTCTTTTTTAGCACAAGGTATTCCAGGCTCACCTCGAAATTCCCTACTCCACACCTGGAATCAGACATTTTTTCTTGGAGCCTTGATCCTTTTACTGGGGAGTGGTATTAGAGACCAAGATATGCTCATTGCTTCTGGAGTGTAACTGCTTTAGGCTCTTTCAAAGGAAAGAGCCATGAAATAAATGTTTAAAGATGAGTTGATACTTACATCTCTAATACAAATCCTGTACCACAGCATTTTTCCATCTTTTACAAGGCATATTTGTGTATCTTCCCAGAGCCCTGGTTCCCAAGAATATCAATATCATTTACTCATTTGCTCTAATCTACAATGCATATAAAATCAATAAACAACTTCAATGTCAATAACAAACCTGCTAAGTTCAAGTTTTCTCTGCCGTTGTCTTAGAATACTTACTGCTAACAGTATAGAACCAGAATACTGTGTAACCTGGGCAATCAGGTTCTCATTTTGAGATGCAGTCAAGTTCATTTGTCCTTTAACGCCATGACTTCCTCATTCCTGAATTTTGAACTTTCATTTATCTTTATTTTTGACTAAATTATGTCTCTAAGTAAATTTTTTCAGTTGATATATATTATCTGAGTCCTTGCCATATCTCTGAACATTTTTGGCTTTCGTTATGCATGAGTGAAAATTTTCATCTCCTTGTCCATTTTTTTTCCTTTTTTATTGAATTTATTGGGGTGACACTGGTTAACAAAATTATACAGGTTTCAGGTGCACAATTTCACAACACATCCTCTGTACACTGTACTATGTGTTCACCATCCCAGCTTCCTTGCCAATTTATTAATTTTATTCCAAGTATGTTATAAGTTTGATGAGATTGCTAAGTGGAATTGTATCCTGTTGTTTTTCTGCTTATAATAATAGATCACCAGTGTATTTGTTTTGAAAGAGGCTACATTATTAAATCATCTTATAGCTCAAATAGTTTTGTTTTGTTTTTTTGCTTTTCTGAAAGATGAATACATCATCTGAAAATGCAGAAGCTATTCTACTTGAGGACAAGCTCACTTCCAAAAAGTTGTTCGCTAGCCCAAATGTTTGTTAGTCCAAATTGACAGCATATGAACAGTTGTTAGCATCCATCGGTGTTAAGAAAAGTTGAAGTACTTTTGCTCAAGTGTGTTAAAATTAATTCACATATATAGCACTAAGTTTATATGTTAAACACCTGCAGAAACAAAATCAAATGCAAAAGCTACTGATAAACATTGAAAGGAATGCAAAATACAATTAGATTAGGTTAATTATTTAGTACCAATTGCCAGTGTCTTTAATAAATTAAACACTGATATACAAATGGAGTTAGGAAGAAAAAGTAAAAGCAAGCTAAATAATTTCCCAAACATTATAGGTGTATTCTTGACTTTGTTTAATAAAGAATTATTACCAGATATTGAACATTGCCAGATGTCAATGTAATATGTGTTTGCTATCTTGTTTGAGAATATTCAACTGCTAGAGAAAACAGGCAAAATAAATGGGATGAAGAAAACCCGTAGGAAAGGTTAAGCACAGTCATTAAGCGACCACTTCATGAGACAGATGAAACTCATAAGATTTGCTAATTGTAGCTAATGAGTAAGCTGGAATCTTGAGAGACATAGGTAGCATATCCAAGGTATTTCATATCTTCCCTCCTACTTTAATATTTTCTTGAGACTAAAGATCAGGTTCTAACCTATTACTGTATCTCTGCTGAGCATCTTAAGTTAGTGCTTTGAAGAGAGATATTAAAGAAGTTTTTCTGAATGAGTAAATATATGAATAAATAAGTATTATATCAAAGAGCCAATACACTGTCTGAATCAACTTCTACTAAAAACTAACCTCACATTCCAAATTCAGACCTTGATACTGTAAATACTACTTTTGATTTTATCTGCTAATCTTAGTATAAGGGTTCAGATAAAAGAGTACCATTTCCAAGTGGGAATAATGCCCCCCCTAAAATCTTCCATGGTCCATAGCTCCATTAAGACACCACCCCATCTCTCACCACCAGTGTACTGTCGATTTCTCGAAAGGAGTTGTCTACACATAGATGAAATGGGGACATTTGTTTGAAAAAAGAAAGGAAAAAAAGAAAAAAAGGCAGAGCAAAGATAAGTTGGAGTGGAATAGAGGATAGGCATATGTTACATCTGAGATACCTGTGAGGTGCCCAAGTGGAAATGCAGACAGGCTGTTATGTGGTCAGCTTCGTCTCCAGTTCTTCACTGTTTCTTCTCACTATACCCACAGACATGAGCCTATTCCCATCCTAGCCCTATTTCCACATAATAGACATCAAGTAATTGCTGAGTCAGATAAGTTAATTTAGCATGTCCTATTATGCCCTCTTCTAATACCTCATTATTTTCTTTCTTTTGTTTGCTATTTTCTCCTTTCCTTCTTCCATTCCTTTTTTCCTCTTCCCCTTTCAACAAATATTTATTTGAGTGCCAATTAAATGCCAGACACCATGCTGAGGCTCAAAACTATAGTATTTAGCTAAATAAACAGGTAATTTCCCCTCTCCTCTTGGAACTTAGGATATAGAGTAAAGACTGGCCCTAATTAAATAAGTTTGTAAATAAAATAAATAATAAACAATGCTGATAAGTGCTGCGGAGCAAAAGCCCACTATACATTATATTGAGGGGGACTGATTTAATCTAGCCTGGGTTGGAGGTAAAGGGAAATTTCCCAGTGACATGGCCTGTGAGCTGAAGGAGCATGGACATGAGCTTGGGGCACAAGGACAAGAGCAAGGAGGTGCCTGGGCAGAGGACCAGTGCTTTCAGGGAGGTTCTGGTTGAGGAAAGGTGGATGTGGGTAAAGAACAGAGGATGATGGAAGAGTTCTGTGAAAAGAGATGTGCTCATTGTCCATTTCTATTTAATTTTTTTGCTTTTCCTTGTCCTTTTTCTCTTTAGGTTTTTCTTTTCTTGTGTGTTCTTGTGTCTCTGTTAATTGATTTTATTTTTATTTTCAAATAGCCCAAATATTGAATAACCAGTACAAGATTAATGTATTTAATTTCCTTCCCAAAGTTTAAATGTGTGCCCTAAATGAAGATTTGGGAAACATTGGAACTTGGGAAAGAGTTCATGGGGCTTTATATTCTTGAAGGCTAAAATGATATTTAAAATACTTAAATAATTTATACCTTAAAGAGAAACAATTTAAGAGTCCCCAGTATATATTGAGTGAGGCTGTATAGTGAATTAATGAGAAAAATTTAAAAATCTGTTTATGATTCAGTCTCTTTAGATTTACCATCCACCCATACATCATTAATGACCATGGAAATTTTGATGATTATGAAGGTTTTACTTGCTTTGGTTCGTAACATATATTGATCAATTTATACCAATATGAGATATTGAATAATATACAAACCGTAAGAAACACATCTTCAAATATAGAACAATAATGAAGACCATAAAAATAATGAAATTTCTGCACAATTATCCCAATGTACTATTCAGCAAACCTGTAACAATAAATCTATCTAATCAAAATATTTACGCCAAGCTATCTCTGGTAATTTAGAACTACGGTTTAAAAGAGTAACTATAGTGATTAATATATCTAAATTTTTAAAGTATATTTTATTGATTATGTTGTCACAGTAGTCCCAATTTTTTCCCCTTTGCTCCCCTCTTCCCAGTACCCTCCTTCTCTCCAGCAATCCCACCCCCTTAGTTTATGTCCATGAGTCATACATATAAGTTCTTTGGCTTCACCCTTTCCTATATTATTCTTAACTTCCCCCTGTCTAGTTTATACCAACCAATTATGCTTCTTAATCCCTGCACCATTTCCCCATTTTTCCCCTTTTCCCCTCCCAACTGATAACCCTCCAAATGATCCCCATACCTATGATTCTGTTTCTATTCTGGTTTGCTTAGTTGGATTTTGTTTTTATTTTTTTAGATTCAGTTGTTGATAGTTGTGAGTTTGTTGTCATTTTAGTGTTCATTGTTTTGATCTTCTTTTTCTTAAGTAAGCACATTTAACATTTCTTATAATAATGCCTTGGTAATGATGAACTCTTTTAGCTTTACCTTGTCTGGGAAGCACTTCATCTGTCCTTCCACTCTAAATGATATCTTTGCTGGATAGAGTAATCGTGGTTGTGGGTTGCTTTTCATTGCATTGAATACTGCTTGCCAGTCCCTTCTTGCCTGCAAAGTTTCTTTTGAGAAATCAGCTGAGAGTTTTATAGGCACCCCTTTGTAGGTAAGTCTCTGTTTTCCTTTGCTGCTTTTAAGATTCTCTCTTTATATTTCACCTTTGGCATTTTAATGATGATGTGTCTTGGTGTGGTCTCTTTGGGTCTAGCTTATTTGGGACTTTCTGTGCTTCCTGGACTTGTATGTCTATTTACTTCACCAAATTTGGAGAGTTTTCTTTCATTATTTTCTCACATAAGTTTCCAATTTCTTGTTCTTCCTCTTCTCCTTCTGGCACCTCTATGATTCTGATGTTGGTATGTTTAAAGTTGTCCCTGAGATTCCTAAACCTCTCCTCATTTTTTTTCAATTCTCATTTGCTCATTCTATACTGGTTGACTGTTTTTGTATTCCTTATGTTCCAAGTCATTGAATTGAACCTTGGTTTCCTTCCCTTCACTATTGGTTTTATGTGGATTTTTCTTCATTTCACTTAGCCTAGACTTCACTTCTTCCCTTATGTGTTTGTCATACTTAAGCATATCTGTCAGGCCTATGAGCATCTTTATCACCAGTCTTTTGAACTCTTCATCTGTTAGGTTGGCTACTTATTCATATGTTAGGTTGGCTATCTCCTTGCCACTTAGTTCTCCCACTGGAACCTTGATCCGTTCTCTCTTTTGGGCCATACTTCTCTGTCTCCTCATCTTGACAGGCTCCTGTGTTTGTTTGCCTCTGTGTCTTAGGTAGAGCTGTTGCTCCTGTTATATTGTAAGGGGCGGAGCCTTAGGTATTCATCAGTATAGGCAACCCTTTTCACCACATTGTGGTGTTGTATGTAGGGGAGAGTTCTGAGAGGGAAAAATGTCGCTTGCTTTGCACTTACCCCTTTTTCCAGGCACTTCCACCACTTCCTGTATGGGACTGGCACCTCTCTAGCTATTGCCCTGGCTGTCGTTCCCAGAGTGGGTTGGTCTGTGAACATTCTAGGACTGTCGGAGCCCTTTAAACAAACAGACTCTACTGAGAGATCAGCAGTTTCTTCCTCGGCTCCAACCCCCAGTGGTTTGCACAGTCAGAAGCAATGAGGCTTCACTTTCCCCGGTGCTGGAACCGTGAGCTGCGTGGTCTGTTCTGGGGCTGGAAACACTCCTCAGGTGTCCCTCCTGACTTTAAAATGTGTGACTGTGCTTTCCACTGGCCTGCTGCTGCTGCCACTACTGTCACCAAACCGTGTCCTCTCCACCCTAGCTCCACCCCTCCTACTTGTCTGGATGAGTTATTCTTTATATTTTTGTTTGTTGGATTTCCATGCAGCTTGATTTTCTGGAATTTTTAGTTGTCTCTAGTTTTGAGGTAGTTGTATTCCTTCTTAGTTGTGGAGGGAGATGCAGCTTATCTGTCTAGGCCTCCATCTTGGCCAGAAGTCCCTAATATATCTAAATTGATTTCACATTTACTGTAAGTAAAAGTTATATATATGCAAGATATATAATTTGTAGATAGATGCTACAAATACAACTCACATATGTAAATGTCTTTCAAAGCTTCAGAAAATGCTTTAAATTCATAAAAAATTAATTCTTACAAATTTCTGTAATTTTACATTTTTATGTATGAAAATAAATCAATTGATCAATTAAAGTTTACAGCAGACATTTCAAAGACGTTATAAGAACTGTTTGATATATTTTGAATGCTGGAATATGTTAATTATATTTCAGTCTACTTTTTAACATGTGTTAAATCACTAAATTTTAAGTAATATGTTTTTTACAAATTATTCTTTTATTTAATATTTAAATTAAAATAAATATTATGTGTCATTTCAGAAATGCAGAAACTTTTTAATTTACCTCTATCTTATGAATTTTAAATGTTAAATATACTTTCTAAATACAATTTTAATTGTGTGATACATAATATTTTTATCTAAAATAGTTTCTTTATAAATCACTTCATAAATACGGGTGATACGATTACAAAATTTATAAAGGAGGCCTGTGAGATTATATATTACAGTGAAATGAACTCACTGATCAAAGGTGTTGGAGAACTGTTCTACTCTACTTTAATTATTTTCCAAAAGGTTTGAGTACACGCAGTAGGTATAACATTGAAGGAGCACACACACTTGCTAAGCACATAACACTATTCATAAACTACCACAATTTGTTTATTCTTTTCTAATATTTTTAGAAAGTTAAAGGTTTTTTTGTTTTTGTTTTTTTTAATTAATTTTTTTTAACAAGGTTACTTTTATTTTATTTATCTGTTTTTAGAGAGAGGGGAAAGGAGAAAGAGAGGGAAAGAAACATCAATGTGTGGTTGCCTCTCATGTATCCCCAACTGGGAATCTGGTGTGCAACCTAGTCATGTGCCCTGACTCGGAATGAAAGTTAAAGTTTTAATACACACATGTATATATACCCACACTCAGACTGTTGGTGAAAATGACATTTACAGATCTCACCAATCAATGGCATATACATCTCAGTAAATAAAAATAATCTCTGAGATTGTTTTAAGGGGAAAAGCATCTAAGAAGTCTTTAAAAAACTTAAAATGATAACTATAGAATTGATTTATCCTCCAAGTATTCAAGCAGACAAGGTCAAGTTAAGCCTTGATTGGCATGTAGAATTGTATGTATTTCAAAAAGTGTATAATTTTAATTAAGTTTTAAGTCACTTTAGATGAAAGTATGCAAAGAAAATTATTTTCCTACTACAGAATCACAGCGCTTTAGCTTGGCTCCCTGAGGTCTCTACAAATCACTTAATCCCTTTTCCTCAGTTTCTGGCTGGGAATTATATCCCCACCATATAGAGATGGGATAATCAAATACTCTAACATCTATAACAAGCTTTGAAGTTTGGTAATACGATGTACTGGTTGGGGAGCAGCACTATTGTTTTCATTGTGTTTCTTTACTTTTTTGACACAGGCTTTCTGTGGATGTGTGTCCACACAAAGCATTCATGGTGTGTGTGTATCAAATTGCCACATTGGCGGCTGCCTGTGTTTACACACAAACCATCCGCTTACTCTTTGGTGAATATCTATGAACTATTAATATTGGATATTTCCCATTATTTTAGCTTACCTCAGAGTCACTAGAGTTATCGCATTAATAGAGATCAGAAGTGCTCTTAATGTGCACACCATACATTGGAAAACAACACTTATTCACAGGTATAATTTGACAAAAAAATAGTGTGATTTTATAGTCTGCCAAATGATTACATCATCAAGCAGGGTTAGTTTTTAAATATGTATACATGATGAAGTCAAATACTGCCAAACATATGTGACTTCCTGAAATCCCAGTGAAAATAAAAATGGGAAGACTGTTTCATTGATAACCATTAGAAAAAAGAACCTTAACAAAATTAGACATATTTCTCTTTCCTTTCTTTGTCAGTTTTCATCTCAGAGTGATATGAAGGCTTATGTTCAAACTGGAACTGAGAAACACCTCTCCATTATCATTGAAATTTAGACCATTTTGCCAGACCTCTCTTTCACAGAACACACACAATGTCTTCATCTGCAAAAAAAGATGTAAATTTTGTTAAATGAGTTTATCACACAAATAAAGACTCAGTTGAAATATTAATCTACTTAAAATACTACTTATTTATTCCTATATTACATTTACTCTGAAAATTTTAAACTAACAATAATTAAAATTGTTTTAGTTAGATATGATACTTGTTTATGATAAATGACAATATCTTGAATACATTCCACACAGAAAAAATGAATTCAGTCACATCGATGTAGTCGCATTAGGAAATAGTTTTGTAGCTTTTGCTTTGTTTTTATCAGGTGTTCATTACTTGCTAAATGCTGAAAAGATGAATGTGTGAGTGAATGAATGAATGAATGAGTTGTACGGCTTCAATAGAAAAAATTTTTGTTTTTTCACAGTCTGGAGACTGGAAGTCCAAGACCAGGGTGCCAGGTGGTTTGTTTCTGGTGAGGTTCTCTTCTGACCTTGTTGAGTCCTGCATGGTGTAGAGAAAGAGAGTGCTCAGAGCTCTCAGGTGTCTCTTTCTACAAAGACACTAATCGATCAGGGACCCATCCTTGTAACATCATTCAACCTTATTTATTTTCTTATAAACCCCATTTCCAAATATAGTCACATTGGGGGGGACTTCAGCATATGAACTTTGGAGGGACACAAACATTCAGTCCATACATCAGGTAGCCACCATTATAGTATCATAGACTAGAAACAGAATAGTTTCATCATATAGTTGGAATCATACAATATGTAGCCTTTTTAGATGTACTTCTTTCATTTTGTAATATGCATTTAAGTTTCCTCTATGTCTTTTCATGACTTAGTAACTAGTAGCTCATTTCTTTAGCATGGAATAATATAGCATTGTTCAAATGTGCTATAGTTTATTTATCCATTAACCTACTACAGGACATCTTGGCTAATTCCAGTTTTTGATAATCATGAATAAAGTTTCTATAAATATTTTTGTGCCAGTTATGGTGTGGACATATGCTGACAATTCATTTAACTAAATTCCTAAAAACATAATTGCTGGATGAAATAGTAAGACTAAGTTGAGCTTTGTAAAAAACTGCCAAACTATCTTTCAAAATGGCTGTACCATTTTTGCATTCTGATAAATGAGAGTTCCTGTTGCTACACATCCTCACCAGCATTTGATTTTAAGGTTTTTATATTTTAGCCATTCTAATAGATGTATAGTAGTTTATCATTGTTTTAATTTACAATTCCCTAATGACATTTGATGTTTAGCACCTTTTCATATGCTTACTTCCCGTCTGTATATCTTCTCTGATGATGTGTCTATTCAAATTTTATGCTCATGTTTTAATTAAGATGTTTGTTTTCTTGTTGAGTTTTAAGAAGTTTTTTGTTGTTGTTGCATGTTTTGAATAACAGTCCTTTATCAGTTATGTGTTTTGTGAATATTTTCTCTTAGTCTGTAATTTGTCCTTTCATTCTCTTAAATGTTCTTTATTTTTTAAGACTCCATTATGTACCAGGCTCCGTAACTAGAGACCAACATTACAAAAATAGATAAGATACAGCACCTATCCTCAAAGGGTCCATAACCAAGTTGGGGAACAGACATTAATAACTAATATCTACATTTCAATTGAATTGTGGAGAGCAAGACAGATGCCATGTTTAAAGCATGTGCAGTCCGACCTGGTAAACAACATGACACAGCAGAGTTCCAGAAGCAACATAAAGAGCATGTGTTTATCAGAGCTGACATAAACAGCATGTGCTTATCAAGACTGAGCAAAACATGTTTATGAGAGACTGTGCAAAAACAACATAACTTCACAACCACGAGGAGCATAAAAGCAGAATCCTTGAACAGACAGCTGAGATGGCCAAGAGGGAGAGAGGGTCATGCAGCGATGTACTACCACTCCAATGCACCCTGCTCTAGTCATTCCAAAGCACTACAGACTACCTTGTAAGAGTCTGGCCAGCTGTCTTCTGGACCCAGACTTTGATCTGGGTTCTTGGAACTTTACTTCTTTAACCCCCAGTTTTCTTATGTGATGTTATTGCTGATTTTTTCTGAGTGATTATTATTGTTATTGGGTTATTATAGATTTGGACTGAATCTGCATTAATAAAAGCTGAGTGAATAGCGTAGTTCCCTGTGTTGACTCACTGTTATTCCTTGGAGCCAGTATTACCTGTAGGGGCTTATGGTTGTACAGGTAAGTGTCCCAGGGCTTTCAGTTCCTAAGGCCCAGGTCAGATGACCCTGAGAGAGGTTCAAGGACTGACTTATAGGAAAGACTACGAATCACAAAACACTTGCTCATGACAGACATAGTGCTTTACAAATATATATAGAATGTATTTTTGGTATAAATTCAAATTAATAAGGAATCATTGATAATTCTTCACAGAGAAGATAAAAAAATAATGTAAGATTTATAGAATGAGTCAGTATATCTTAAGTCGAGAATGGAAAGAGCACTGTAACAAAAAAGAGCGTGTGCTAAGACATGAAAATGTAAAAAAAAAATGAAATTGTTCAAGGTATTGCACATAGTTTTACAGTCCTAGAAGGTAAGGAAAGCCCATATTATTAAGGCCTTGATAGTATTTATAAGGATCTCAGAGTCATCTCATAGTTGACCAAGAGTCTTAGAAACATAAACTTGTTACAAAGAAGGAGGGATATGGTCAAATTTGTAATCATGTGGAAGTTGGACTATCAAAACAAGTGGCAGAGGGGCCACTTAAGCATTAGGAGTGACAAAGATGAGTATATTTTAAAAATAATTATGAGATAAAATTGATAATATTTAATAATTGAATGTGAAGGTAAAGAAGAATGAATCTTTGAAAGCATCATCAAGGTTTTAAGTTGGAATGATTGATGAATGGTGTTGCATCTAGTGAGGAAAAGAAATACTCAAGTTAAATGAAATAATAGTCTCCATTTTTCAAATATTTAACTTGGGATGACTTTGAATATTTGTCTAGAGCTGTTTCTGTCAAGGTCCCAACACAAGACATATGGTGTACTCAAAAAGAAACTGTTTGAATAGACTTAATGAGTAAACTACCTACCGAGTTGTGAGTAGCAGTAGAAGAAATCAGTAAGAAATTATAAAGCATCCCAATTCTAGTGTCATAAGTAAGGCTCCTCCACTCCCAGGCTTGAAGGGATAAATGAAGGGAGCAGTTACCAATTCAAAGAGGCTTTTAGCTATAGCTGTAGACAAAAACTGTGGCCATCAGTACAGGAACACAACCACTAACAACACACTGGTTGAGAGAAAGGCCACCAAGGGATAAATATGCTCTCCTCTCTGCTCTCCCACAATTCCTTGTCAGTGGTTTTCATTGACCAAACACAAATGGAAGGATAAGGAAAGAGAGCCTATTTATGTGTCCATAAAGGTGGGCTTCCTGGGGCCCATGGCAGTGTATGGAAAGGGGAAGATGGATCTGGAGATTCAGAGAGCTGGAGAATATCCTCCACAGAGAATATTCTAGAATATTCTAGGTTAAAGGGAGATCTATAGATTAAGTTTGGGGATTTATCATCATGCAGGTTACAATTGAAATAATAAAATAGAGATGAGGTCTATTTCACAAGTTAGAAAACTTAATTTGTAAATAATTAATTCATAAAGTTTTAAAGTTATACATACTTATAATATGTAATATAATTTTAAGTGTAATTCAGAGTTATTTGCCTCAAGACTGTCAGGTAATAAAAACTGATCTTCTGGATCCTAGGCCTTCTCTTTCTCTCTTTTTACACTAATGATCTTAAACAACGATAGCAGGCATTGGCCATCAAACTCACTGATACAATTTTTATAGTGTGCATTAGAATACTTTTTTTCTCCTCTATGCCAGTTTTCATGGTTCAAATTAAGATGAGCCTATGTCCTAGCTTCAGGGATGAGCTCTTGTCCCAGACTCAGCCAATTAGAATAGACTATTCCTCTGAACATATGTAGGTGATTAATTCAGGGATTATATATCCCTTACTACCCCAATTAGAATAAATGGTTGAAAATGTTGGCAAAAAGGCTTTCACCTGAGATTGCTAAGGTTTAAAGATGTGAACCCAGAGTTGCTGAAGGCCTTTTCTGCCACTACTGAGAAAAAATCTAAGATTAAAACCAAAACACACATAAAAAAAATAAGAAAGTGGAGGGAAGAAAGGTTCTCTAGCCTGCAATAGAGAAACCAATTGAAACTGGACTTCATAATTATGGAAAGAAAAAAATAAAAAAAGATATGTCTTCCTTTTCATCCCAATGTCAGTTTGAGTTTCTTGCTGTCACTTGCAACTGAAGGAATGCAGGCTAATATATATGAGAATATATATGTTAACTTCCATTAATATATAAAATTGGTTTCAAAATTGTATTTGAACTTAACTGTTGAAGATCCAAGGTTATATAAGTTGCTATTTTTTAAGAGATTGTCATTAACACATGAGCCCTTTAATTATGACCCACAAGGTGAAATTCACATAAAACTCTGAACTAAGTGAGCTATCCCAAACCTTCTGGGCCCTTTCATTCAGGCAGATTTCACAATAAAAAAGAAAACGACAAACTATTTGAATAAACCTGGTCGTTTAATTTTCACATTTCTGTTTTGTTCTGGCAAGTCATAACTTAGAACCTCAAAGCATGAATAACATAAAGCAAAATTGTGGTAATGAAAATTTTATATTATTAAATACTACTTCTAGAATATTTAAAAATTCAAACAAACTAATAGCTCTTAGTTTTCCATTTGCTTTTATGTTTTCAAAATTCAAATGGGACTGAATTATTGATAGATTATATTGTGTAATTATTAATTTATATATAAATAATTAATGATATTCAAAATTGAAAAGTATTGCCTGATATATAATGCAGTTCTCATGACAGCAGAGCTATTCTCAGTTACAGAAGTGTCTTTTCAATTTGCAGTACAAGGTTATTTCAACATTATAAAAATACAGTTTTGTTGAATGTAAGTAGAATTATTTTTAACATATGCATAAGATGGCTTCAAGATTTGGGGATAGAAAAGAGTAAAACGGGCGTTCCTACAAAGATGTTTTCTTCCAGACCCAACAGTGACAACATTAAACCTGCCCTCTGTAAATTGTGTCATCTGGTCCTGCCGAGGAGAGGCCCCTTGCTATGTGGCGGCCATGACCTTCTCCCCTTCACGCTAATTTTCTGGTTTGAGTGCACGTGCTCTGAGGCATAGAAACTGCTTTACTTTCCTTATTAAGATGTTGACACAAGTATCCCCACAGTAGTGAAGAAAGGCTTCAAAATTGAAATGAACCACACTTGGAATTCAATGTTTTTGTCACGTGGGGTTTCTTCTTTTCTTTCTCCCGTTCCTTTTTCTTTTGTTTTTATTTTGACGAAGACTGTAACAGCAGGGAAGGTATGGACCCTGAAATCGCTAGAAAACTAAATATTTCCGCAGCACTGAGAGGCATTCAGTGCTAAAACAGAAATTTAGGTCCTTTTATTGTTCTTCTGTAAGGAGGAGTGTTTGTTGTTGTTTTTAATACAAATGAATTAGAAATAATTTCAGGGTAATGAGACAGCCCCATGTTTCAGGATACCCTGCTCTCTTATCATTTACAGGGTGTTGGGTGGTAAAGTGAAGAAAAACGGGAAATTGCCTAATTGGAGTTCCAACGACTGAGTTGATAAACTAGAGAAAATAAAAATGATCAGTTTTTTACTGATTGAAGTGACTTTTCAGAAGAAGGGATTTCAGAATCAGTGTCACTGAGCGCCTGTTGATAAATCCATTGTTGATTGTTCCTTGGAACTTTTTGTTTTATGTACTGTTCTCTGTTTTCTTCTTCTGTGGCATAGCTTCATAATACATACGTACATAAACATACAGACACAGATAATTGTGTCTTTTTAAAAAAATTTACTCTCTACCTGGCTGCTGTGGCTCAGTGGATTGAGCATCGGCCTGCGAACCAAGTGTCGCTGGTTCGAGTCCCAGTCAGGGCATATTACTAGGTTGCACATCAGGTCTCCAGTTGTGGGCGCAAGTGAGAGGCAACCACACAGTGATGTTTCTCTCCCTCTCTTTCTTCTTTCCCCTCTCTCTAAAAATAAATAAATAAACTAACTAATTAATTAATTTTTTAAAATTTACTCTCTAAATTAAATTCAGATTGCTGATATTTCATTGTTCTGCCAAATCACAGTCAAAACAAACTTAGGGGTTTATAATTCAAAAAGCAGTGAGTAATTCGATAAATATATTTTAGTTCAAAAAATAAAAAAGAATATGCCATACCCTTTATATATTTATTCTTTCTATTCTCAAAAATTTCTTTGGTATTTTTCAGGGGGAAAAAAAAGGACAGATTGTTGGTCTACCTGAACATAGATAAAAGAACAGATTGCACACAGATTCACAAAAAGTAGAGGAGCCCAGCAGGTTGGTGTATAGGAGGGAGTGGGGTGAGAAGTAGGCAGGGATTAGAGGACAGGTAGCTCAGGAAGGTGAATCATAAAAATTAAGGAAAGAAGGGTAGGTTCTGATAAGTCTACCCATCTTGATCTATCTTTCCTTATGCCTTTTAACTCCTAAATTACTCACTGCCTGCTTTTAGATATTTTTACAGTACTTCTAAAGAACAATTCAAAATCTAAAAATAAACTTACACAGAAGCAGGATTGCTTCTCTTGGTTTTTCAGCTGGAACACCTGAGATCCTGAATGGTGCTTAATGGACAACATTGGCTCCCTAGAGTAAAAAAGAAACTCTTCCCAGAGCCCAGAGCTGTGAACCCTTGTGTGATATTCTCCCACTCCCCTGCTGATACCTCTATTTTTTCTAAGGACCGAAATGGAAAGTTCAATGTTTCAGGGATCATCTGTGTTGTTGCATGTGTCAGTACTGTTTCTTTTAATGGCTGAATAATGTTCCATTGTGTGGATATGCCACATTTTGTCCCTCCATTCATTTGTTGATGGACATTTGGGTTGTATTTAGCTTTTAGCTCTTATAAATAGTGCTATGAATGTTCATGTGCAAGTTTCCATAGAGTCAGAAATTAGATTAGTGGTTACCAGAGGCTGGGGGAAGGGAAAGTGGGGAATGAGTGCTTAATGTATTCAATATCTCTTTTTGCAGTGAAGAAATATCAGCGAGACCAACAGTGAAATTGAACAACTTTGTAAATCTACCGAATGCCACTGAATCATGAGCTTAAAATGGTTAAAATCATCAATGTTATATTATGGGTATTTCACACTAAAAATGAAGGAGTAGCTCACTTTTTCAACTCTGTCAGAAGATAAAATTCCCTTCTCGCTCCTACCACCTCTTACTTGCCCAGGCAACTTCCTCTTCCTCGCCTTTAGTAAACTCAGTCTTTGGCTCTGGGCAGTGCTGGGGCAGCACATCCTGCACTTGGAGCCCCACATGCTCTCCTCCTTCCTTGCTTTGGGAAGAGGAAGTTATCTACATGTTCTGTGTGCTGCTAGAGCCACTGGTCTTCATCAGGATGAGCAGTGAGGCAGACTGACCAGCAACAAGGTGCTAAGAATGTGTGATCCCTTACGTGTTACCAGCAGAAGTGAAAGAAAGAGATCCAGCTTTCCTCAGTTATTGGGAATTTATAGTACATCAGACCTGGCAACCAGCTGTGGAACTCCTCCCTGCCTTACCTGCACCTCAAGTTTTCTTTCTTGAGAACAGTGACAGTAAAACTACTCTGCTCACTCCCTGTTTCTCAGTTTTTGTCTTTACCAGCTGATTGGTCAAGACTTATTTTGTTTCTGAGAAGGGTTTTATTGTGCATTTTTTTTAACCACCATGGGTAAGATTTTTCACTGTGCCTAATAATTAGAACAATACTAGTGGTAAGAATTACAGAAGGATGTTTAGACACTTCACATTAATAAATAGATGACTGTTACCTGCTACACACGTATTGATAAAAATCAGTTTAAAATTAGTCTCCAGGATAGGTTTGCAACACAAAATTATTTGCTAAAACTGAAATCGGAGATCCCAGAATTAGGTATTTGTGTGTCTGCAAAGAAGGAGGAAGGAGACTAATTACACAGGGGAACAATTTTTAACATAATTCCTATTGAATTTGATTTTTCAGCTGTTTTAGACTTAAATAAGCATGCTGATTTCAAAACTGCAGTTAGTTTTCTTCTATCATGTCAAGTTTTTTCTGTATAGCTTATCTTAATGCGACCACTCTAGGCTGGATCAAGCCTGGATCAGGGGAAGCACTAGTACTCTCCTATTGGCTGAGAGCAAACCTCCCTTGAGTGGGTAAGGGTGGGGGATGACCATGGGGACCAGCAACAGGTTCATACTTGTCTAGGCTATTCAGTTACACATGAGACAGTGTGGTGAGAGGTTGTGTGTCACTCTGTAGAGTGAATCATATTCTGAAGTATAGTCTGAGTTCTTATCTGTATACAAGGAGAGAGCAGAATTTATTTTTTTATTTACATACCTACTTATTTCTTTTCCTTCAGATCATGTCTGCCTCTGCTATTTCTCATCATAAGTGCCTAAACAACCCTGATTCGTTTTGTTATATCTGTGGCAGTTTCACCATTCTCAGTCAAAGGACAAACATCAGCGCATTTGTCAGGCAAGCCTATTTTGCATATTTTAAAGTAAAACTTGGTCATCAAGATAAGACTTGGGTCTCTCCCAAGGTTTGCAAGCAGTGTGTTGAGAGTTTACGGATGTGGACGAAGGGAACACGTGATAAATTGCCATTTGGTATACCTATGGTTTGGCGAGAGCCCAGAGATCATTCAAGTGACTGTTACTTTTGTATAGTGAAAACATCAGTATAGATAAAATGAGAAAAATAAATGTAAAATAGAGTATCCTAGTCTACCATTAGCTATACACCCAGTGTCTCATTCAGCTGAAATCCCAGTGCCAATTTTCACTGAACTACCCTCTTTCAAAAAACAGGAGTATGGTGAAGAACTAAATGACAGCAACGATGAGGATTTTGAAATTGAAGATGACTCAGTTCATAAGGGATTAGATCAGCATGAGTTGAATGATTTGGCACAAGATTTGGGACTATCCAAAAAAGCTTCAGAACTCCTAGCATCTAGACTGCATGAGAAAAACTTGCTTGAAAAAGGAGCAAAGGCATCCTACTTTTGATCAAGAGAAAGTGCATTTCTGCAGTACTTCCGAAGTGACAGTGGCTTTGTATATTGCCATAACATTCATGGTTTAATGGAGGAATTCCAATCTATAATGCAACTGAATGGTGACTGTTCGTCAATAGCTCAAAGCAGAGCTTGAAATGTGTCCTCCCCCACAATGGCAACTTATTTGGTGCAATCCCAATGGGCCATTCAGTTTGCTTTCATGAAGAATATGAAGACATAAAGATAGTCATTGATCTGTTGCAATATCATAAGCACAATTGGATCATCGGTGTTGACTTTCAAATGGTCTGCTTCCTTCTTGGTCAGCAGCATGGATACACCAAGTATCTCTGTTTTCTGTGTATGTGGGACAGCAGAGCTCATGAGAAGCATTGGGTGGAGTCGAACTGACCTCCAAGATCTGACCTCAAACCTGGTGATCCAAACATTCTACATGAGCCACTTCTTGACAGAAAGAACATTATATTCCCACCTCTGCACATAAAACTGGAGCATCAGGTGAGCTTGTCCACAGATTGAACACTCCAGGAAAAGCTATAAGCATAAATTTTTATCTTAATATGTATGTTTGGTAGCAGAACGTTACTACTTGTACACAATTTGACATACAGTAACAATATATAGTCTTTATATGAATAAAATAACTCTAAATAAACAGTCTATTCAGGTAATTTTTTCTTTATTTTCCTTCGTATGTACATTTTATATGATTTTTGGGACAAAGGAAAGGTATCCTGTACCTTAAAAACTTGATGTGATAGAGAAAAACTCGTTTATTTTTGGATTCAGACACCAAAATTTAGTCAAAAACAAGTGTGAGATTTAACTCAACAAAAATTGTGTTCCCCAGTGTTATTGCCTTTATGATCTCATAGACGACTTGGGTTAACCTCATTGGTAGAGGAATTTGCCTTTAGGAATTAAAATAAGTATTTTGAAAATTTAAATTCAGTGAAGAGCAATTCTAAATGGTCAGAATACTCAGACCATAATTATTTTTATTTATCACTAGGGAAAACCTCAGAACACTTGATACAGATTTGTTTGGCTAGTCACCTTAATTTTTAAAAGTAACAGTTTCAGTCTGCCACCTACACTATGACAAAATTCAGTTGCTGTATTCTTTTTCTTTTGTCTCCATTCTCTCTGAAATTTCTTTTTTCCTTAATGGAAGACACCAAAGATATATTTCTGACTCATTGTTGACTTATAGACATTTTCAGACAAGCTTGTTTTGAATCACAGGAAGTTCCTTTGAAACTTACCTAGAAACTGAATGAGTCACTATTTTGTTCTCAGCATCTTTTTCAACTAGAATTTTTTTAAATAACAGCTTTATTGAGTTGTAATCCACATACTGTATAATTTAGCTATTTAAAATGTACACTTTAAAGCTATTTGGTATAGTCACAGAGTTGCACAACCATCATCAAAATAATTTTAGAAAATTTTAGTCACCTCCCAAAGGAACTTCATACTCATTATCAGTTGTTCCCCACTCTCCCCTCCCCCATCTCCTGGCAACCATTGATCTACTTTCTACCTCTATGGCCTATTCTGGATACTTCACATAAATGCAATCATGCAGTATGTGGTCTTCTATGATTGGCTTATTTCACTTAGCATAATGTTTTCAAGGTTTTACCATATTGTAGCATGTAGCAGTACTTCATTTCTTTTCATAGCCAGTTAATAGTGCACTGTATGAATATTAATTTATCTATGCATACATTGGTGGCCAGTTGGATTGTTTCCAACTTTGGCTATTATACAAATGTTTCTCTGAACATTTGTGTACATGTTTTTGTTTGGACATATGTCTTCATTTCTCTTGGGTTCACATATAAATTTTATTTTATTTTTATTGTATTTTTTCATTGCCATTTATCTCCCTTACACCTTCTTCCATATCCACCCACTCTCCCAACCCCCACAATCACCACAGTGTTAGGCTAACTTGACTCTGAATGACGTGGGTAGATACTCTGAATGTGAGAATAAGTGCCTGAGAAGATTGAGAAGAGGGAATCAAAGGACATTAAAGAGTAAGTGGATGAGGCTTAGTTCATTGCTTCCTCAATTTCCAAATCCCTCTGAAGTAATACCATCTAATAACATAATCTCTTCAAATCATAAAATTACATGTGGGAAACTGAGGACCCAATAAAGTTAAATAACTTACTCAACCACTTGTTGAAAACCAAGCAGGACCTAGAGCCTATGGCTTATAATTCCTAGAACACTGCTTTTTTAACTACCTGCATTGTATCAGCATGCTCTCTGATCCAAGTGGTGTCTCATTAGACAAAATGTCTGAGTATCCTATTGGAAAAAAAGTTTAGAACTGGGTAGGATTGTCTTTATTTCACCAGGAAGAGAAATAACAATTTCTCAGTTAATCAAAGATAACACTTATGGAAGGCTTATTATGTACTATGCATCAAGCAATATGCTTTGCTTGAGCTACCATATTTAATTTTGAAAACAACCCCATTTTGCAAATGAGGGAACCAAGACTTATAGATAAGAATTTACCCAGTTTAATATATGATGATGAAGAAAGTTAAAGCCAGACGCATCTCACTCTAAACAACTTGGTTCTTATGTGTTCTGCTCTACTGGTAGAAATAGGTAAAACATTCTCTGCCTGCCTTCCTTGTCCTTCCACTCCCAACTGCTGTTTTCATAGGTTATGAGTTTTATTGAAGTTTGTGAACTAGTACAGAGACCATATTTTCCAAACTTAAATTGGAACACAGAATCCCATAATGATTTTTTAAACGAATGACTAAATATTTGGTATAAAGGTATTTTGCAAAGATATTAAAATTAAATAACACTCAAGGATGTTTTAAAGAAATCACCTTTATATCAAAGTTGATATTAAAAATATATATAAGTATATTTGGGAAAGGTCCTGGAAAATGCAAGAATGATGAATTAAATAGCATAAAAAAAGTTTTGGAGTGGCTGCTCTCTGATTTCCCCAAAGAAAAATCCTTATACCTTTCCAGACCCATCACCTCCCTGAAATTCACCCACCTCCTTTACCTTCTGGCTGAAATCATACATAGAAGATCAATGTTCTCATTAGCCATAAACATACATTTCTTTCCAGAATGAGCTAATATTATAAAGAACAAACTATCAGTCTGTTTTTAAAGGTATAAAGACACCACTTCCTATATGAGCTGTAATTTCAAGATCACGCACATGAAGATTCTAGGTTCTTATCCTTTTATACTCCTTAATTCTCCCTTTTAAGTCATCTGCTTATTCTCCAGGGTAGGCTTAGTTTTAGCTTTAGGTTTAATTTTCTTTTCTCTGGTGACTAGGCAATCTGTTATATTCGTGAGTGGTCTAGGAATTCTTTAGTAGAGTATGAATTGCTCCAAACTCTGGGTCTATTGTCCTTGCTTATGACCTTTAGCCCCAGTTTAAGTCTTTTTTCATAGCTTCAGGACACTCCGCCAAGCCCATGCTACAAAGTCTTTCTAAGTTTGGCATTGCTTGTCAGATTGACCCTCCGTGACAGTTTTTTTTTTCTTTTTCCTGCAATAAATATAAAAATGGGTGCCAGTTTATTAACTAAATCAGACTTCAAGGTAAATCAACTACCCTTGCTTTAATGCCCATCAATAATCCTTTCATTTTATCATATTTTCTTGCCTATTTCTACCTTATTAGATATTTATGCTTAAAGGTTAAATCAAGCTTCTCTACTCCTCGACTTCTTTCTTTTTATTCTTTGATCTTACATTGAAATCATAATGCTGGATTTGTGACGTCACTCTCAATTGTTTCCAGATGGTTTCTCATGATCAAAAAGAAGGTGAAGCCAATATATGTTAGTAAAAAAGTGGATCTTCAAACAGGGGAGATGGTTGAGAAAAAAAGTTTCAATAGAATAATGTTGAAAATACAAAACAACTATAGGTAAATTGCCTTTTCTCTCTGTCTTAAAATAAAGTCTTTGATCAATTGTGCCAATGTATGAAAATTTGAACTCTAAAGAGGCTAGGCAGCTTTCTAAACCCAAACATCAAAAGATTTGCTTCCATTAGAAAAAATTAAACTCATGATACTTTGAATGGATTTGAAATTCTCTAAAATGAGCTCTAATAATAACCTTTACAAACAGAAAAGAAAAAAAAACAGTAGGTTATGTGGCTTCGTGCTACCATTTTCTCTGGTACATTAGCTTTCCAAAGATGGCATTTTGGCTTGTACCAAATAAAAGGGCAAAGGTTACCAAATGCAAGCCTGGGGAAGCCAGAATGGAGAAGAGCTATTACAATGGAGGGGGAAATCCAAGCTGTCAGCCCTGAATGGACAGAAATAGCATGTGTGAAATTGGCAACCAGTAGCAGCATGGCACCTTAAGAAGGGCCAGGAAATGAACTCAACCAGCGTTCTTATTTACTGTATTAGAGCTGCAGTTCTGGTACAGATTTAAGATTCATAGAGAGAAATGTCTGGGTCTTTGGTAACTTTGGTAATATTCAGTTCAGAAAGCAATTTAATAAATAAAATATCAATAAAAATGGTAGAAAAAATGATACAGAGAAAAACACAGATAAAGAATAAAAATCACCCATCATTTTTCCCAAGAGGCTCTGTTAACAATTCAGTACATTTGCCTCCTCTTACACGCATTGCTTTACAAAGTTTTAAGCAACTTGTATATATAATTTTGATTTCTGCCTTTTTATTTACTATTGTATCATAATTATTTTCCCATATCATGAAAATGTCTTCATAATCATTGTTGTTTATGTTCATAGAACATTCTGCCATATAAATATACTGACCTTAATTTACTTAACCATAATTAATTCAGCTACTCTTTCCCCATTTTTTTGTCCTCTTCTAATATATTTTCTACTGAACAACTAGAGCGATTCTTTTAAAAATTTGAAGTTGATCTTGTTACTTTCCTTTTTCAAACCATTTAATAACTGATTATTCTTAGAAACTACCACTATCCCTAGCAGGCTCTGTGGGGCTTTAAGTCCTTTCTACTACGTACATCAGTATCACCTGGGAACTTAGAAATTCAGAATCTCTACCTCTCCCCAAACTTACTGAATCTGCACTGCATTTTTATGAGATCTCGGGTGATTCTTGTGCACATTAGGCTTGCAAAGCATTGGTCTTCACGATCTGGCTCTCCTGCCACTGCACTAGCATTTTTGGGACCAGACTCCTCAGGGACCCCTATGGTACAGCAGCACTCACTCACCATGCCCCTTTCCCAAACAGAACCTTGGCAGGTGCTATGGACTGAATGTTTGTGTGCCCCAAAATTCATATGTTGAAGCCCTCACCTCCAATGTGATGGTGTGTGAAGATGGGGTCTTGAGGAGATAATTAGGTTTAGATGCAGTCAAAAGTTGGAATCCTCATGATGGGATTAATGCCCTTAAGGAGCAGATACTCTCTGTCCATCTGTCTCTCTCTTTCTCTCTCCCTGCTCCCCCCTCCCCACCCTTTCATGAGAGGACACAGATTTAAGGCAACAATCTGGAAGCCAGAAAGAAGATTCTTACCAGAATTTGACATAGCTGGTACCCTGATCTCAAACTTCTGACCCCCAAAACTGTGAGAAAATAAATGTCTGTTGTTTCACCACCCAGTCTATGGTATTTTGTTATGGCAGCCTGAGCAGACTAGGTCAGCAGGTGTGCACTGCACTCTCTGCCCAGAAAGATCTTCCCATTACTTTCCACCAAGTTAATTTCCACTTTTCCTTCAGAGCCCAGTTTAAAAGGAGATGAGAGGTCTAGTATCCTGAATATATAAGGAGCTTTTACAACTTAACATCAAAAACTCAAAACAACCCAATTTAAAAATGAGCAAAGAACATGAATAGACATTAAAAGAAGATATCAGTTTTCCAACAAACATATAAACAGATGCTCAATGTCATTAGCTATTAAGGAAATTCAAGTCAAAACCACAATGAGAAGCAAACAAACACAGGAGACTTCCAGCCAAGATGGACACTCCGTCTCCCTCCACAACTAAGAAGGCATACAACTACTGCAAAACCAGAAATAACCAGAAGTTCCAGAAAATAAATGAAAGTCCAACGTATGAAGTTATAAAAAAGTGGTGCTCATCTGGACAGGTAGGAAAGGTGAAGCCGGGGAGGAGAGGTCAAGCTGTGCTGTCCACAGCAGCAGCAGTGATGGAGGCAGGACAGCAGTAAGTATGGACACCTGTATTTAAGGGGAGGCGAGAAGCGCCTGGAGAGCACCCCCAGCTGCAGACCAGACCCGTCAGCTTGCGATTCCAAAGTCAGGGAAGGCAGACCTCCATTGCCTTGGACTCTGAGGTCTGGGGGGGGTGGGGACAGAGAAGGAGGCTCCCAGTCTCTCTGTGGAGAGTGAATATCAGGAACCCATCTCGGACACCCACCCCCACAGAAAACGCCGCAGCGTGGTGAGACGGGTCACCTGGTTGTGACGAGTACATTGGGGCTTTGCCCCCTATAGCATAGGAAGTGTGACAACCCTACCCATGAAGTAAAGGTAAACATAAAATGATCAGGATGGCACAGATCATGATAGAGATCCCAGTGATGCAGCTGACCAGACAGTAAATATCTAATCTAACAGCTCAGCAGATAGAAAATCTTTCTGAGGCACAGTTCAGAGCTTTGGTTATAGAAATGCTTACAGACCTAACAGCAAATCTTAAACAAGACAGGGAAGGAATGAAGGCTAGTCCTGTTGAAATGAACAAAAACAAATACGAAACTAGTGGTGAGGGCAAGAAAACCAGGGATCAAATCAACAAATCAAAACATAGCAAAGGAACAAACAGTCAACGAGTGCAGAAAGAGGAAATGAGAAGTAAGGAAAATGAGGAGAAGCTCAGAAACTTATCAGATAGCTATAAGCAGGCCAACATCCAAATCATAGGGTTGCCAGAAGGTGAAGAAGAAGAAATAAAAATTGAAAAATTATGTGAAAAAATAATGAAGCAGAACTTCCCTAACTTGGGGAAGGAAATAGACTTACAGGTCCAGGAAGCTCAGAGAGTTCCAAAAAAACTGGACTCAGGGAGAACCACACCAAGACACATTATAATCAAAATGTCAAATATTAAGGATAAAGAGAGAATCTTAAAAGCAGCAAGAGAGAAGAAGAGAATTACAAACAAAGGGGTCCCAATAAGACTATCAGCTGATTTCACAAAAAGAACTCTGCAGGCTAGAAGGGACTGGCAAGAAATATTTAAAGTAATGAAAAGCAAAAACCTACAACCACGATTACTCTATCCAGCGAAGCTGTCATTCAGAATAGAAGGGCAGAGAAAGTGCTTCCAGGACAAAGTAAAACTGAAGGAGTTCATCAGATCCAAACTCCTATTATATGAAATGTTAAAGAGACTTGTTTAGGAGAAAGAGGATAAAAACTATGAACATTATAATGAAAACTGTATCACAACAACCAACAACAGAAGCTAGGGAACTGAAACAAAGGCAAACTAAGTAGGCAATGAGAGTGGGAAAAGAATTATAGGTATAGGGAACATATTGGGGCGAGGTCAGTGGGGAGGTGGAAGGGGGGAAAGGGAGGGAGATGGTACGGGAATTAAGAAGCATAATAGAAGAGAGTGGAGTAGATAGGAAGATGTTGAGAAGACCTATATGCACAACCAAAGGGCATGGACTAAGGGTGGGGGGACAACTGGAGGGAGGGATGTCACTGGCTGGAGGGGAACAAAGGGAAAAGAAATTGGGACAACTGTAACAGAATAATCAATAAAGCATATTTTTTTTAAGTTAAAAAAATACAATGATACACCATTTCACACCCACTAGGATGGCTAGAATTTAAAAATATAATACTGAAATTGCAAGCATTAGTGAAGATGTAGAGCAACTGAAATCTTCATTTAATGCTGCTAAAAATTTAAAATGTGGAAAGCAGTTTGGTGGTTTTGCAATGAGTTAAACAAATAATTGCCATGCAGCCCTGATGGGTGTGGCTCAGTAGGTTGGGCATCATCCTATAAAGCAAAAGGTCACTAGTTCAATTCCTGGTCAGGGCCCATGCTGGGGTTGCGAGTTTGGTCTCCCACAGAGCACATGTGAGAAGCAATTGATTGATGTCTCTCTCAAATTGATTTTTCTCTCCCTCTCTTCCTCCCTCCCTTCCTCTCTCTCAATAAATAGATAGATAAATAAATAAATAAATAAATAAATAAATAAGAATAACCGTACAACCTAGCAATTCCACTCCTAAGTAAGTACCCAAGAGAAATACGCAAATACAGCCATATGTCCACACAAAACTGGTATGCAACTATTCAGAACAGCTTTAGGAATAATAGCCAAATATCCATTGATTTATAAATGGATAAATAAAATGTGGTATATCCATACAATGCAATATTAATGGTCCATAAAAAGATATGAAGTATTGATACATATTAAAACATGGGTGAATCTTGAAAACATTATGCTAAATAAAATAGGCCAGACATAAAAGACCATATATTGTATGAATTCATTTATATGAAATATCCAGAACTGGCAAATCTATAGTGACAGAAAGCAGATTTGTGATTGCCAGCGGCTGTGGAGAGGAAGGAATTAGGAGTGACTGCTTTATAGTATTTTGCTTTGTGTGTATGAGGATACCTCTTTTTTTTTTTTAATGATTTTAGGTGAGGGGAGAGAGAAAGACAGGCAGACAGACATCAGTTTGTTGTTCCACTTATCTATGCATTCATTGGTTGATACTTGTATGTAACCTGACTGAGGTTTGAATCTGCAATGTTGGTGCATCAGGACGATGCACTAATGAACTGAGCTACCTGACCAGGGACGAGGCTACCTCTTGAGTTGATGAAAATGTTCTGGAACTAGATGGTCATGATGGTTGCACACATTATGAATGTAGTTAATGTCACTAAATTGTATACTTTTAAGTAGTTAAAATGTCAAATTTTGTTATGTATATTATACCAAAAATAAAAATAATAATAAATGAGAAGAGGGAGAGAAGCAGAAGGAAAAGAAAACAAAAAAAGGGCTGGGAGAAAAGAAACAAAACAAGATGAAATAAATAGGCCAAGATAAAAGAGAATTCTAAAAAGTATTTATTTACTGTGAAGCCCAACCGTCCACATTTTCTTTGGCAACTCTTAATATTTGATGCTACTGATAATCAGGGCTTCTTAAAACTTTCCTGTATTCTCATATGTCAAAAGGAAATGCTTCTTTCAATCTTAGTCCCTGGGCACAGATCTGCTCTTTATATTTTTCCTCTCTCAGAAGCTTCAGCAGTCGACATGCAATCATCCAGCTTGAATTTTCAGTCCTCACCTCTCTCCTGAGCTCAGAGATGGATATTTCCAACCCCCTCACCATCATCTCATGCTCAATACATTCATAAATCCTGAAAAGTTTTCCCATTGCTGCTTTTCTCTTATACCATTTTAGCTAATCATCTGAACTTATAGCATCTAAAGCCATGTATATGGCTAGTACACTAAACTCAGAAAGATTGCGGTCATCTTTCACTCAGTATTTTCCTTCATCCAGGATCTCCCACTAGCCAGTAAATGGTGTTGATTTTTCCTTCAAATAGTCTTTGTATCCACCCGCACCCTTCTATCTCCACTGCCAAGTCCCAGGTTCAGGTTTTCAACACCTCCAGCCCCATTGCCTCTGGTGGCCTCCTGGCAGGTCCCTGTAAATCCATCCTGCACCTTGTGGCCTAAGGAGCATGTATGAAACCACAGCAAGCTTGTGTAGAAAGGTTTTGGGAGATCATCAAATCTGTTGCACTGAACAGAAAAAATGTATGAGCCAAAACAAACCTCTATGTCCTAAGTCCATGTCGATTCCCTGACTATTAAGATATGGGAGGGGGGAAAGTAATAAAGGATGAATCTCAAGATAATCATGGCCCCAGTGGTCAGCAAAGCCAATCTCTGCTTGAAGGGAGTACACAGTCACAGAGTCCCATAGAATCACAACAGGGAGCTCAAGCACACCTCTGTGCGCCATTTGAAGAACTTCACAATCCAGGCACAATCTGTGCCCCTCCTGCCAAGTGGGTCTGCAACATGAGAACAAAGGAAATAATAAGATTTGGCCAACAGTGAAAGTTTCAAGAATTATTTGGGGGGGGGGGTGGGATTTGGGAGCCATACTTTGTTAGTATATGGTTGCCTGGTGGAGGGTCTTTCAGTGCCTTGGGGGTTGCAGAAAACTTTAAAGTGGAACTTGAAATCTTCTAACATTCTCATTTTAAAATGCTAGAACCTTTTACATTTATCCTTTAGTTACTTTTAAATCTCATGTATAATCCCATAATCAAGTTCACAATAACCTAAACTGTTCTCAAGCGTATTTTAGGGATTAGAACTCACTTCTGGTCCAAATGAAGCATCATGCATGGTGATGTCCTGAGAAAGCAATTCATGCAGTTAAAATTCCCCTGGGATTAATTAAAGGAGTTGGAATGATTACAAATGGGATTTAAGGACTGCCATGGGGATACTTACCATATTTTAAAAATGTCAAATGCATGTGACTGTTAGGCCCTGCAAAAGATGTCAAGACTTAGGAAAATGAAAAATGTCTGAGAATCTAATATAGAGAGTGCAGGTGTACACAGATGAATGTACTTGTCTGCACATTATTTAATATTACCTGAGCATCTTTGGGTTCTAAGTGCTCCAGTGCCCTTGAGTTGGTGAAGTGGGGAAATGAGATCCCTCCTACTAAACTCAAGAGATGGCTCATTCATTGTAGGAAAATTCTTCTTTAAGGTTGTTAAACAATTCAACTAAGTAAATTTTAAAGATTTTATTGGTTTTATTCAACGATTCATGAATCAAGCAGCATCCAATCTAGCAGATAGCAAGGAGCTCTAAGGAGCTTTAAAAAATTATTTTTTAATAGACTAAAGGAAGCAGGAACAAAGAATTTATACTAGACACAAAAAAAGTGGGTTGGTTATTTCAAGGTTACTTTTCTTTAGGGGATGGCAGGAGTCTATCAGGCAGATTATCTCACTAGTGCTGATCAGGAGGCTCCTAATAGACAGGTTTAAGATTTCATTTCTGAGAGGGCCAGAACTGTAATTAACTTATGTCTCATTTTGGTGCTGTGGGGTTTAGCATAAGAGACTCCATTTGGGGCCTGTTGTCTTGTTTTGAGCAGGGTTCACTCGCATCTGTCATTTCAGAGCAACAATGGGCAGTTATTTCTACAATTTATAGAAACCTCTCCATGTATAAGGTACCCTTAGACTTCATAAACACATATAGAAGCATGAGGGGAGTTAGGATTTAGCAAAGTGATAGAGACTTGATAAAGGATCTTACCATCTTAAAATTCTCATAAACAGACATTAGAAAGTTGAAACAAGGACAAAATTCGTTAGTGATATCAACTCTGAAGGTAGGTGTTCAAATCCAGGTTCTGCTTCTTGCTAAGTGTTTGACCTGTAGTAGAGCACTTTATATTTCTAAATCTCAGTCTTCTGTGTATATAATACAGATAATATAGGATCTTCTTCATTGGAGTATTTTGATGGTTAATTAAGCTGATCTGATGAACATATTGAAAAGCCTCAGTCATTGTGAGTGTTCCAAGACTATTAGCTATTTTTATTACAGTAAGAATTTAGAAGAAAGTCCTCTTAATAGTATAGGTCAGGAAAAAAATAGACAACACTAAATAAATAGCAAGAGCTTTAAATAAAAGGATTGGTCAATGCTCGCAAGGTTTACTTTAACAGGAAAAAATTAAATAGTTTTTAAAAGTAAAAATCATTTCAAAGAATGGAGTTTTTTAAATCAATTTTACTTGCTTAAAAAATAAAAACCATAGTAACAAAACTCTACAGTGTATTGTTTTATAGCATCTGGCTTTAGTGTTGTAATTGATGACAGTTAGGAGCAATTAAACCATTAATTGGAAATCTGCATTGATGCAAATCAGAAAGGAAATAAACTACTTCAACTTTAGCTTCTGACATATTTACACTGGAAATCAAGGCTTTTGTTAAATTAAACCAGAAAGAGCTACTTAGCATAAGAAAGAGTTAACACTGGTTCAGGGATATCCTATTTTTTAAAAGGAGGTTTGTTGGAAAATACTTGACAAATCTGCCTTTTAAAGCAACTGCAAAAATATTGTGACTGTTCTTTTGACAGTCTTCCTAGGAAACTTAGCCAATGTGAAAAAAATTGAGGTTGTCAAAATAACAAGCAAACTACATTTTACAAATATCAAGAGAAAAAGAAGCAGAGTTTTCTATTTTATACAATTGTGGTTTTTGCATATCTTACTGCGTGAAAACTAAGAAAAATTAGCATTAAGGATGGGTTAATAATGTCAATTTGTTAGATATCTTTCTTAAAAGATCTAGCAAAAAAATCTAGGCTTTTATTTAGCTTGCAGAAATTACATTGGCCTACTCATGAACAACTGAAGATTGCTGCTCATTTAAAAAACTATATATTTATGGAAATAAGCATTTTTATTAACATCTGTAAGTTTTGGTTTCTTAGTAAAGACGGTAATAGTAACAAGTATGAGTGTGCAGCTGTTTACCATCTGTTACTCGGAACTTTTACGTAAGTACTTACTTCCCAGTAACGTTAAGTGAGTACTGGAACCATATTACCTTCCTCAAAATGAGAAAGGCAGGTAGGTAAGGGACTATATTCTGCTTATGAACAGCTATGTACTCAGCAAGTCAGCTATGTACTCAGACATAGAGGCCTTCAAGCTAACTGCTTAATCTCCTTAGACAAGCTGAGCTATGTTGTTCAAGCAGCACTTGGAAATTCTACCAAGACAAGCAACCCACTAGTATTGGAAACTTTTTATTGAAATCTGTTGTCAACAAAAGTACAACCAGCCTAAGGAAAAGTCTTATAAGAGTTTATTTAAGCCAAACTGACGACAACTGCCAGGCTGCAAAATCTCAATGGATTGGCAAAATGCTCCAGAGAATGACTGTTTTGTAACTCCTTCTACACATTAGGATCAAAGTAGGAGACATGAAGATGGTTACATGAAATTTATAGGTGGTAGATTAGGGAGGCAGGAGAAAGCAAAGTGGAGAAATCTCGGGGATTAGGTAAAAAACAAAACTAAGAGATACATACTTTTACCTTGGTGGGTGTAGGGTAGTTAATAATTCACATTTGCAGCACACAGAGATGGCATTCAAGGAACAAGATTCCAATGAGAGGTTCTGTGGTCTCCTGCTCTGATGTACAGGTTGTATCCTGAAGGGTCTGGAAAAGGAGATTACTCTGACATTTCAAAGGTATGTTATCTTAGATGCACAAAGACAGTAGATAATTTGAAACGTAAAGAAGCTACAGGCCTAGGATGTGACTAGGAACCATGATCTGCTTTTAGTTAGAATGTTTTACGTTTACACCACCCTATGTAATTACTTTGGTCTCTGGGTTTGTAAGACCAGCCATGCAGGCGTCCCCTGAGCTGGTCAGGGTTAATATGTGGCCCCTCTTTCATCCACACTATTACGCCTCTAAGCGGGGGCACCTACCTGACTCCACCTAGAGGCACTGTAGCTATCTTGCTATTCCAGAAGTGAACAGTAATTTCTTCTTTCCATGCTCTGGGGGGATCTCTCGCCTCCATGCCCAAGACAGTGGCAGGGCCATACCGCTGTCTGTCTGTCTCCCAGGGGTCCAGCACCTTGCCCCCAGGTTGTAGTGAGTATTCCATGGATGGCGAGAACGGAATGACATCTTCTCCTAAGACAACGCTCTGCCACTGGGCTGGCAGCTCTGGGCCTGTAACAAGAGGAGCCTCAAATTCCACAAGCAGGGCTTCCTGCCTTTCCAGCTCTGGAGCAATCTTGATCTCAGCCCAGTAATAAAAGCCAACCGGTTCCCTTTTTGCCAGGACCCACGAGTCAGCAGCGTCTCTTGCCCTCCCCGGTCAGCTGGGTCCCTGCCATGCTGGGTCAGCAACGTGGAGATACGGTTGATAAGATGCACATCTGGCGAGGGGGTTGTGCCAGGTGAGCCAGGGTGTTTAGAGGGCGAAGGAGCAGGTGAAGGCGAGGTTCCAGGGAGGAGTGGTGCCGGCCCAGGCGGAGACCTCCAAGGTTGTGGCCACGCTGCAGTATTTGGGCAAAGGCATCCCAGGCTCTGCAGAGGATTCCATGTCCAGGAGAAACCAGTTGCCTGAGAAGAAGCACCAGCATCATCTGAGTTGCAGCCCAGCAGAGGGCACCGGGCTGGGACGCGGCTCAGCTCTGTGGTTAGCGGCCTCTCTGGGGGCCCCACTCGCTCGCACGGTCGCTCGGGGTGTCCTCTGAAGCACCTGTCCCGGCACCTCAGTTCAGGAAAGGGCTGGAGAGAAGGGTTACAAAGATGAGTAGCATACATTTTGTGCTCCCAAAGAGTTTGTCATTTTAAAATGGATTGGCTTGGGACCCTAAGAGAAGAAAATTCTACCCATTTTTTTTCCACTAACAACAGTTTTGTTTTGTTTTTTTAATTTTATGGAATTACTTTTGCCCTGTGCGTCCAGTTTTCTATTGTATTGGTTCAGTGATGTTGTTCTACCACTAATTTTTTTGGCTTCAATTTGCCTGAGGCTCAGCTTTACATTATAAAGTTTTCAAATAAACGTAAGAAAAGCAGTAAACTCCACTTTTAAAAATATGATTCTGGTTGAGGAGCAATAAGCTGTGTTAATGTTCCGGACATTAGGCAAATGACAGGGAGAGGTTCCTGCCCTAAGTGACAATTACGTTGTGGCCCCAGCAAGGAAAAATTTCAGTTCAGGATCTGATGTCGATTTCTCCCAAAATCAATATAGCTTTAATCTCATTGACATTTCCCCAAATCTCTAATCCTGTATATTGTGGGGGGGAGGGGGGGGTGCAGACACTCATGAAAGTAAGAAAGGAAGATGATGTGTCCCATGGAATCTATAGCTTTTTATAATAAAATATGACCACAAGAAAAATAATTGTACCTAATAATTAAGAAAAGCTCTGTTGCAGTTATAATCATATCTACCTAACAATTCTCATGTCTTTAAGCACTCTGGTAGCTTAAAAAAGAAATACTGCATAACAAAAGTCATATAAATTCACTATAACTTCTCAAATTATGTAAAATAAAACATAATTACTCCAGTTTAGGAGAATCTTTGCATTTTAAATTTTGTTTGTAATGAAAATACCTGTTACAATGGAGAGAAAAATATATGAAGTAGTAGTTTGAGTCATTGGGTTTATTCCATATTCCAATGACTTAGACATTTTTTATCCTTCCCAAACCTTGCTTTTCTTATCTCTAAAATAAGGAATTCAGATTTTTTTTGACGGGAGATAGAAAGTTTCCTTTACCTCCAAGTTTCTTTTGGCTGGTCTAATAATTAATTCTACATTTAACAAATTAACAAGAAAAAAGCATCAAATTTAATTGCATACATACATATGGGAACCCCACATACATGTGAGAGCCAGAGACAGAAAGGAAGTACGAGGTCTATATGGCATTCTAAGCCAAGGATGAGGTAAAGCACCTTGGGGTTTCAAAGGGGAGGAAGGTCATTCTCAGGATGATAAGAGCAGATGTTTGGTAATTAGAAGTTTGCCCTGCCTTATAGATAGGTCATAAAAAGTTATTTCTGGCAATAACTCTATGGGAAAGGCTCCTAATTTGAATTCTTTAAGGAAGAGGTAAAAGTTTCTCTTGAGCCCACAGGGCCTTAACTGCCTTCATCTCAAAATAATCCACACGTCAAAGTGGCACATCTAGGGAGACCTGCTCTGAATCCCTTCAATTTGTCTGTTATTCCTTCCAAAAGCAAAATTCTTCCATACTCCCTGGACATAAGTGATGTCCACTCTTGCATCAAATTTTCTACTTCTTTTCCACATTATTTACCATAACTGGGAAATATATGTATTCCAAGTGAAAGATAATTATTTGACTCATTAGCTTTAAGATATACTCTACCTCAAATATCCCCAACCTCACCTCTAGGGAAATCAAACAAAACCTCCAGTTCTTATTACCAAAATTCACATTTTTCTCTTACTTGTTATCCATACTTCCTAACAGTATGTCTCAAATTTATTATCTGTTCAAATGAGGACTAATACCCAAGGCCCCAAACATTGGTTTCTACAAATATGTATTTTAAATAGATTTTTTAAATTTTACTACCTTTTTGTCATATTCTATTGGATGTAGTATCTTTCGCTAAATTACCCTATTTATGGGTCACTGTTTTGTCCTACGTACCTTAGCACCTCACCTCGTCCTCCTATCATTATTTACAGGACAGTCACACACATCTTTTCAGCATCCTCAGGCTTGTGCTTCCTGGAGGGAACATCACTTAAGTAATAAAACCATTCATCTCATATGAAGAGGACCACTGACCCCAGCGTCACCTCCCATATACGTATGCAGTCATCAGAAATATGAGCAAGTCTAACGCTTGTCGCATGGCACGTGACTTCATCTAACAAGCAATAATTTCCCCTCTCTTTCTGAGAAGTAGTTGGTTCAATGTGACTAAAAGCAGTAAAGTTTAGTGAAGGACAATAAGTAAATGCCTGAAGGTATGTAGCCATGAGTGATTTAGAAGATTTATTGTACATCTACAGATACTCTATATGATATGAATAGCAATGAGTTAATTGTTATAGATATTTCTAACATGGAATTTCAGATGACATTTGTCATTTGTTTTAAATTTTTCAAAAATCTACAAAAGGAACATTACCATCAAAGAATTCATCTGTATAAGAAGCTTCACGCATTCCCATCCTATCAGATGGGGTATCTGATAGGTGATCAGAACTTTTCCTTGACTAATACTTAGATCACAGATAACTTCAGAGTCAACCTGAGACACAATTTTAAGAATAAGGTATTTCATCAGAATTAGGGGAACCTTATTCTCTATTACTATTTATGTCAAAGCAGGTGTTGGAGAACTGGTGGTAGCAAAGGTAACATAAAGAGGAGAAATCTCATGCAACCATTTGGTCTTACTCTGTCCAAGATAAAACATGGCCATCACAAAAGATGGGCTTCTAAGCTGTTGGTATCTTCTCAATTCTTGTAAGTAAGGCATGGTTTACCTAAAAAATAACGCTGAATAGAATTGAGTTACATCCAAAGTAAAGACAGCACAAATTATGAGAGCCCACCCTTGCTGAGTTCATCCTCCCTGTACAGCAGATTCTACTCTAGTCACACTAACTTCGGGGACTCAGCAGCATCGCCTATCCACAGACCCATGGCACAGGGCCGCCTGTGACAGCCAGGATGCTGCAGACCCCCGTTCCCTCGCTCCCCACTAAGTGAGAGGAGTGCTCTCAGCCTCACTGATCATTTGTTTACTGCTCTAAGTCGGGATTCTTGGCCAATGGGCAGCACAAGGGGGAACCATGGTGTCTTAAGTGCGTTAAATCTTCATATTAGCCCCCTGGCTTGGTCAATCTTTATGGTGACTTTGTTCTCTTTTTTCCAAGCATGACAAACAAGTGGTTTTTCTTTTTCACTTTAATGATTCTTTAAACAAAAAGGGGTAGTTTAGGACTTTCTTCAAGGTTGATAGGTGTGTCTGTTTAATTAGGTTTTTATTATACTGTATTGGCTTCCCTGAAAAGAAATTACAAGCAGCAAACAGGTGATAATAGAACAAGACTGGAAGAAACAATAACCAAGGGGGGACATCAGTGTGGCAGCAGTTGACCACAGGCAGTTTAGGGATTAAATGCCGCTTGCATCCTCCTTGGCCACCACTCTACTAGTGATAAAGTGGATGTGGACATTTATGTGCCAGTTATGTGTGTGCATAGGCTATGTATGTAGATACAGACCCCGCTAAATGCCATCTGTGGAGGATGAAGGCTGGTGAGCTCAGTCTAGACAAAGATCAGTGAAGCTCAGAGTACGGGTTTACAAGGGTTGGTCGGTTACCATGGAAACTAATTGGCGCTAATAAGTAAAGGGACATTTTAGCGGTGGGAACAGAATAGGAGGGGCTATTTTTCAATATCAGCGTTATCTAAATTAATCTTTCATTTTTAGGAGTATCCTTACTTAATTCCCATGTTAAAGCTCTTCCTTCCGCACGCAACCTCACCCTGATCAACAAGCATTACATTCAAATGCCGAATATCGTCTTTTAGAATGCGCTGTATTTCACGTTTAGATCTTTCAAGACAGAATCAATTTCACTTTTTTTTCCTTGAAAAATAAACTGTTTGCAGATGGCAAGGAGAAAGGAAGGGAGGTAATGGAAAATTCTTAACTTCTACACTGACACTCTGCTGAGCACTGAAGCTGGCTACAGGGAGAGGGGAGCTGGGACCTTATCCTACAGCACCAGCTTCAGGTTTTTGTTTGAGTTGATTTTCCCTAACAAAAGCATTTCAGAACATCAACCAAAAAAAAGAGTGCTGTTGTGGCCTCATTTTACAAAGGTAATGTTTATATACACTGCAGAGAGGAAGAATTAAGATCATAGCAAGTGAGCAGTAGCTATTGCTCAACTTGTACTTTTTAAAAACATGTTTTAAGTAGAACAAATAGCTGAAGTTCTCAGTCAAAGAGAAGTAGTGACTGAGATTTAATGAAAAGATTTACAATTAAGTTAGAAGCAAAGTGTGTTAAAAAGCACTTTCAACAACAATGTGGGTCAGAGCCGAGGACACTTGGGAAATGTCTTTTAAAAGGTGTGTTACAAGAACAGAGTTGATAAAACATGATTCAACACCTTCACAGTTTCTTAGGTTTTACTTTTGTAACTCAATTTCCAGTTTAAGAGAATGCAAACTACCTTAATAATGTCTCCGGGGTCTTCAAAATCTATGCAGTTGAGGTAATCCAGATTTCCAGACGTGAGTCTGGTTGGAATAACCAAAAAATAAAAAAATAAAAAATAAATTTTAATGAAAAAAATTACCTTACAATAATTGGCACAATTAAAAATTTTATGGTGCCCAAGGGAAGTTTTAGCCCCGTGGTGCTCCGTGCCATTGCTGAATGTCTCTGTGTTGATTATGTATCTGGATTTAGCTGATTAATTGTAGTGGTTGCATGAATATACTACATATTGTGAAACGGACGCCTCATAATCATTGCTGGAAAGAAACTGACTAAATGAATCAAGGCTCCAGCCTCTTATTCTGTTTTTCTCTCCTTCTTCCCTACAACGCAGTGACAGGAAAAATTCACTGTCTGAAAATTACAGTTCTCTAATCCTGTGCTTCAAAAAATGGCACCAGGAGACACAAAAATTCATGAAAAAAAAAAAAAAAAACATGATAATCAAGTCCATTTTGCTGGATATGGAAATAATTCTGTTTGTGCTACTGGAGCTCCAAGTATTAGATATCTATCTATTCATAGTCTAGATTTTAATGCTTTGAGAAGGTTTAAAACTGGGGCCTTTTAATCCAGGGTCCCGCTCCCAGTTCAAAGAAACTAAAAATTTTAATTGTTGACTTCTCACACACATGGTCAAAGAGTTGATAATATTTCAAATTCCTGATTTTCAAAATTCCTTAGAAGTCTGATCAAATTTTTAAAAGGTGAGATTTGCAGCAATTAGTAGACTTTGAGATATCTCCTAAAAGTGGTGTAACAAGTATAGCCATTTTTCTGGTTCAGACTGCTATCACATTAATTAGTTCTATAAAGCCATTTAGAGGAGAGAGAAAGAGAGAGGAAAAGAGAGAGAAAGAGAGAGAGAAAATGCACGTAAGAAGGAGGTATTGAAATGACCCCAAACTGAAAACATTTCAAAGCAAAATTGTTAATGAGCTGTTTGAGCGATACGGACATTATAAGTGCAATTAACTAGAAGCCAATAAAAATAATCAATGACAGAGTGCAGCCCTCTGGTACCAAGTGCTTTTACAAAGAGATGTCTGTGAAAACAGCAAGTGATTTAAAAAGCCACCTCTCTCTATGGGTGCGCATGCTGTTTTGCACGCGTAGAAACTAAAATGATTTTCATTGACTGTTTCTGAGGTTCCGCCTGTGGCAAACAGTGAAGCCGTATGTGGGAACAGAGAAGTTTCTGCTCTGCGCTGCACTCCCACCCCTGCCTCCCAAGGAATGCTGGAGGCAGCCACCAACCATCTAATCAAAGGAAGGTAGCAGTTCAGATTTCAAAATGTAGATGTCACATTTCAATGCAAACTGCTCCTACATTAGCACTTTATCAGGGTGTCAAAAATAAATCTTTTATTTCGGGGGCGGGGAGGGAGTGCTCGCTGAGGAAGAAGATTGCCGTCACTGGGTTGGCAGGAAAATATTTTGTGTGTTTCTGTGCCTCCTTCGAGGGTCCCAAACGTCCCCCGGGGGCTCAGGGAGTTGAGAAAAGTAACGCACAACTGGCCACCAGGAGAATCCATGTCCTCCACCTTCTCCCTAGCACCTCCCACTTCTCTTTTTATAGCAGTCCTTTCTCTGAGCAAATCTCAGGTTACTTGACCGGGAGTTCTCAGACCTCCAGTTTCAGCCCTGCCCTCAGCCTCCCGTCGGTGAGAGACACCAGCCCCAGCAATTGGATTGGGCAGCCCGTCTTGACACACCACTGTGCTGAGTGCTTGAGGACGTGTTTCACCAGATGGTTGGGGTTAGTGTGTGTCATCACGTTCGAGTGGGGATTAGGAGCAGGAAGGCTGCCTTGCTGGAGCTGTGTGGTCTTCTCCAAGTGAGAGTTGCAAGCATCAGAACGACTTTGCCTGTGGAACAAGAGGAGGGATTCATTTTCTGCAGCCCCAAGAAAAGCAGGGGTTTTTTTTCCAGGTAAAGTCAAAGAATGCATCTCTCTCTCTCTCTCTCTCTCTCTCTCTCTCTCTCTCTCTCTCTCTCTCTCTCTCTCTCGTTTGAATGGAATGCTAGCTAGCACAGCACACTTGTCAAAGGCAGTTATTACTATCTTCTCAATGCTGCTATTGTACAGCTGACAGATAACAGTGAATTTCGCTTGGTGCTTGGCTCTCTTTGTAGAACTAACACTCCTCCTGCCTTGCTCTTGAAGGTGTAGCTGCGAAAATGCCTTTTGGAGCCGTGTTTCGACCCTTTAACATCTTTGTTACATCCTAGACATTGTTTAAAAAGGATGGGTAAGGCCGAGAATGCCTTTATTTTCGCTTTCAAAATTAAAATTCACTTTCAAACTGTTGCATTTTACTACTCCATTTATAAAGATTCTTGCCAGGGTCTATTCCTGAGTAGCTGGCAGAGATGAAATGCTTTCTTAACCGATTTTTGCAATGTTGATCATGTCTGATTTACAATGGACCAAAGTGTTTTTAAACAATTTTGGAGATGGGCTCCAAAGTTTGGAAACTCCTTAAGGGCAGCGGCGGTCCTCTGAGCAGCTGATAGAATAGCTTGAAAACAAAAATGCTTAGAGCTAGAAGAGAAACAGAAGAGGAGGAAGTAGGAACATGCTCTTTAACTCAGCCCTCAGCAGCCGCAGGGGAGCAGTGGGCGGTAATTCATTTGCAGATCTGTTTGTGAAAGTTTTACAAGTCATTGAAAACTAAAGCAGCATCTCTGTAATGGATCATTAAAGTCGCTACATTTATGGGTTTTAAACAGGCTATCTGAAGTGTTAATTAAATGTAAATAGATTTTCTGGCTTGGTTATAAACAAACGCTTTTTTAAAAAAATAAAAAAGGTTTTAATTATAAATTAGTCATTGGAAATTAATGTTGATCCGGTGCCTGAGCAACATAAAATGAGTTGTCATCATACATGTGAGGAGCCCGTAACGGAACCACTCTGCCCAAGGCACCCACCAAAATGAAATCAAACTGAATACAACAATGGGTGTATGTTTAGCTTCGGTGTAAAAAGGCCTTTCGAATGGATGCCCTGTTTTTACAGGGATCAAAAATTAAATTTCCAGCTTCCAAATGTTTACTCAGGCTAGTTAAGTCAGTGAGTTACTCCTTTTGCACCCGAACCGACTTGGCTTCCCACATCAATATTCATATACCTGTGGCGCTCACGATTCTGGCTCCCACTGGACGTTCACATTTGGTTGAGAAACCCAACACTATTGTCACTCGCCGCAGGTGAAGAGATTCAATGAATAATACTGTATATAAGCTTTTCTGAAACAGGAGCTGGTTAATAGGTTGTGCAACAGGATTTATGGCTCGTGCTTTGTGATTTTTATATTCATCTGAATAAAGATGCCCGTAAAGTTATGTTTCAAGTTGCATTATATACATTTTTTACAACAAGACAGGTGGTATGTTTAATGATTCAAACAATATTTTAGTGATTCAGAATGTTCTCTGGTTATGGTCTTAGACATTCAGTGAGAAAATATCCTCATAAATAACATGCAGTTATTAAGACTGAACATTATCCGATTTCCAATATTACATAACCAAAATAGGACTAACATTAGCTTCAGCTTTTGGAATTCCAGTCATTCCATTTTTGCTTTACAGTGGAACTGGGATTTTTTTTAAAAAGGCAGAAAGGCCAACCACTGGCCCATGCTTTGTAAGGCTTAGATCTATACACATGGCATGTCACAGGTGCAGTGCTGACGAGCAATGCCATTTTTCACTATCGCAGAAATGTTTCAGGAGAGAGTAAAGTTCCTCCTCACAGATGGGCTTCTCCATGAGATGCGGCGTGATGACATCGGACAAAGGCTAGTCACTGGTTAGCCACTGGAGCCCCACAAGCATGTGTTGCTCATGTCACAGACTGTCCACCAGGCTGCCTGCCTGGGATTCTGACAGTATGGGAGACTCTCACCCCACCCCCGCCCGTCCCAAGTCAATTATTAGCAGGACTAGGAAGATGGAAACGAGGAAGGAAGTGTTGAAGAATAATAAATTCACACCTTAAGAAGGCAAAGGTGCATGTAAGTCCCCCTACTATGAAGTCACTGAGCAAAACTGAGTCTGCTTAAAAGACAGTTGCCCAGAGGGCAATCCCAGTCTCTTGTCAAATTCTGAATCTACTGTTCCAGATGGTAAACATTCAGAGACATATTTATGGTGACTTCTACATACCTCAGTTTGACATTTGGTTTCTTCCTGACAGCACTTGGGCTGGTAACACACATGAATTTCCCATCAGTATTCTAACAGCTGTAAAAGTGTTTAAGCACCAGGGATCTCCGGCTCAGGGAAGTGAAGAATAACTGGGGTGCCGATCTCAATTTGCACTGTTGATGCATCCCGCTCTCGTGGCATGCAATAATGGGACACATCCTCAAGGCGAAAAGTGATCTGAAAGCTGGATTTATTAAGTTACAGAATCCATCTTTATGGTGGAAGGGAAAACTAGAGTACATTAATCCAGGGAGTTACTGAGCTCAAGGTAAATTATGAGTATGGACCTTCATCAAAGGACTAATAGGGATTCTATTCTGTTTCTTACTTAGAAAATTTATGTGGCTCAGAGACACTGCTGTGGTCACTTTCATTGTAACAGTAGAGACGAGGCCAATGTGACACTTGACTTATTTTTTCTCTTAATTATACCTGTATATCCATATGGGAATGGATAAGAGCTTGGTTCTTTTGTGTTTTAGATTTAAAACAGTTTATTTTGTAAAGGTCCATAAACTGGATTTCTGATACTGAATATTGAGCTTTCCCCAACCATTTCCATGTGTATGGGGCCAACCAACGCGTCAGGTCAAGACATCTGGGCCTTTTGTCCTTGTATAATATTTTTGTATGGAGAGCATAGAACAAATTTAAGGGGATTGAACTTCTTAAGAAGCTGATTCTAAATATGTTTTTATTTTTATTACAATTATTAACTTTGAGGGAAAAGAGGCTTATATATGAAATTAAGTCTATGGTCATATGGTTAGGTGAGATCCATGGAGGGGAAATGGTATTTGAAAGAAGATATTTTTGGGGAAACGTTTGTCCTGAAATATGTTGCTTATTTAAAATATTTTCAATTCTGTCTCCATGTGGGAAGGAGGGGAATTAGCCTTTTAGCTTTTTTTCCCCTCTGATATCCCTCTTACCCTCACAGCTAACTTGTCATCAAATTCAGTGAGTCTTTCCTTTCAAATGCCTCCCACAACTGGCTTACAGATACTACTCTAGCACAGTCAGCTCATTACAACAGCCTCCTAACTAATCCTCTGCCTCCATTTCTCTCTTCTGTCCACCATTACAGACTAAACTTCCGAAAACACTTCTTCCATCAAAGCTTCTCCCAGCTGAGAAATCCCACATGGACCCGCAGTACCCACAGGATAAAGTTTGAATTTCTCAGTCTGATGGACTGACCCACTGCTATTTGGTCCCAACTTTCTGACCATATCTCCTACCAAATTCCTATAGCAGTCTACCCTTTCCTGCAGCTGAAGTGGCCAGCTCAATGTCCCCCCTTCCTGGTCTATGCTCCAATCCCAACCCACTCTAATTTTCTGTCTGGTTCTCTGCAAAATGAGAATTTGTCATCACATGCAATCTGTGTTTATAAGACTATGTGTATAAGAAGTATCATCATTCCATATACACATCCTTCAAAGTTTCAGCTTAAGTTCCACCTCCTCCAAGAAGCCTCCCCTGACTACTACATCTCCCAGCAATGTTTTCCTTACCTTGAAGCTGACCATTAATTATCTATGGGCTGCACTTAGTACAATCACCTTGTTTTTTTTATCCTGCTTTCTACTTTGCCTTTTATCCCTTGACTCCTCAAATAGGGTGAAGTCTCCTAAACCAGAGACTGGCCTGGGCTACTTTTGTGTCCCCCCCCCCCAGAAGACATTCATAAATGTGTGTTGACAAGCTCACAGGGACATTCAAATATCCCAGGCACTTTTCTCTCTAGTTACCCCAAGTAGAGTGATTTGCTACCTCTAACAGCCCTCTCCCCATGAGAAGAAAGAAAAAAAAAATGATGAAACTTGGTTGGCTGTTTTGGACTCGCTTAGGAAAAAATGACACGTAAGAAGAATGTAAAATTATGGCCCAAATTAAGCTTGTGTATTATATGAAAAGCCCTTATCTATTTTAGTTTCCTATAACTATGGTAGACATTACATCTATTAGCAGCCCCTCTATTATATAAAATTTCAAATATGATTTCGGAAGCAGAAAAGTACAGTCTTTGGGTTTAGACAGATTGGTTTTCTAATCCAGGGACCACCTGTTACTAGCTGTGTGGCTGTGGACCGGTGAGTTAACTTCTCAGCTCTCTCCTCTGTAAAGTGGATATGGGGATACTTACCTCGGGGATGTTATGCAGAAAATGCTTTAAGCACCTGGCACAGTGCATGTGCAATAAATGGAAGAGAAAGAAGGTTAGTAGGTGCATATAGATATATAGATATAGATGGCATGAATGTGTTTACTTCAGTTATGTAGATCATTAATTTTATCTCTTTATGGGTGCCTTTAGCCTTTTCTTCTGCCACCAAAGGAAGGGGCATGGGGAAGAGAGAGAGAGATAAAGAGAGTGAGAAAAAAAGGAGAGAAAGAAAAAGAGAGAGGGGGAGGGGTCTGCTTTGGGCATTTAGGGATTTGGAGCAACTGAGTTAATGGATCTGTAGAGACAATGGTGACTGTTGAATACACTTTGCGGGAGGAGCAGAGTCCTGGGTCCTACATGAAAGGGTAATAAAGAGCAGGCACTGGGCCGCAGTGCTGGGGAAACAAAGGACTGAGCAGTGGACCCCAGCGGGGAGTGGAATTCACCAAAGGGTCATGTGCTCCTCTTCCTTCCTCCTGGCTCACTATTTAGAAAGAAATAATAACTTGGCAAAACATTGTAGAGAGTCAGGTCAAGCTTCCAGAAGTAATTGGTAAAGCAAGATACCATTTAGACAAAACAAGGGCTTGGACCTTTGCCATACCTCACCTCCAAACCAAACTTAACAAAAAGCTGAAAGCAATTGGCTCAAGCTCTGGTCTGTTCCCAAACTCTGCATCCACCATCAAACATGCATGCCTTCAATCTGTGGCCTTTCCCCAGAAGGGCACCTGACTGAAAAGTTACCAAACAAAGCAGGGAATGCCACGAAGCAAATATGTCCTTGGACATTGGTCATTCAATTTCAGTTTTCATGATCTTGGGTTAGATCAAAGGATATTCTTTCTGATCCTGATCATCTGGTGTGCACCTGCCCCAGGCAAGGGACAGGAAGAAACGGAACTCTGCTAGGATGAAGGGCAGGGCAGTATTTCTAGAGATCCCTCCCTCTTGTGACTATAAACCTTTCAAAGAACCCATCTTCAGCTGTAGCACCTACACTACCTCTCTTTGCCCTCAAAATTTGTAATCCATGAGCTACTGTACAATAACGCATGACAACTTTGTTAATTAAAAAAATGTGGCTCTCCATTTATCTTCAAAGGTAAACCCTTTTCTAATATAATTTTTTTTTATAGCTACAAATTGGTAGGAAACTATTTCTATGTTTTCTAAAATGTGAATCTAAGGGACTTTGACATGTCACTGTTTAGCGGTCATGGGTGAGGTTGATATTAAATTGTGATGGTCAATAAATGAACAGACATACTGTGTTTCTGGGTGAGAAATCTTCATCAAAAAACATAAAATCTCCAAAAATTAGTCTACGCAGTTCATGTACTGCTAATCAAATTCTCACACAAGGTTAGGTGGCTGATGGTGGGAGCGGAGTTCAGGACCTTGGAAGAGCCCAGATGGCTCTGGTTGAATGTGACATAAAGATGTTGAGTTTCAGCTGGATAATAAACTCATGAGCAAGCCTAGACACTTTTGTAAGAAAAGAGTGCCATAGTAACAAAGAGACCTGTTTTATCATATAACTAAGCACATTATAAAACTGCAATTTTTGAATTTTCTGTTCCTAAGCAATTGACTCTGATGTAGATTTTTATCTACTGTTGTATATTTTTGCTTTTATTGTATTCTCCTTAGTTTCACCTCCATCATTTTGTTGCTATTGTCCAACTCTTCCCTTCAACTACAAATTGCTGCTGATAGATACTAGTTATGTTGCTACAACTAACTGAAACCCCAAACCAGCATTTTCCCATCTGCAAATATAGCTCCTAGTAAATGTATGTAACTTGTCAAAGTCACAGAAAACAGAAAAGGCCCGAAACAAGTTTTTCTCGGGAACTCAGGAAAATCTCCCTGAATCCATTCACTTGATGGAAGAGGCCTAAAACATGCCAATCTATGCATTGTCCCATTTTTCTAGCAGTAACAACACATCCCTAATAAACAAAATGGAAATCTGAATTACAGAGAGTTTTGTTTATTGTCCAACTTTGTAATGTGGTGGTATAGCTCAAAGGCAACACCTGCTATATTAATTTAAAATAAAACTGAATATTAGGCCCTTATAAGACATCCCAGGGTCATGGAGAGAAATGATTAATTGCATGCCGACTGTGCATTTATTGGTAAATTAATTTAAAGTGTGCACCTGTGGATATTTTCTTCACACTCCTATCACTAATAGGGCTTAACACCAAAATCACCTTTCTATAATATAACATGTCCTCTGGACAGACTTCCTGCCAGTTTAAAGCCTCCCCCGTTAACCCTCACCTGCCAATAATCAATCTTCCCCTAAATAGAACGTCCTAGTAAACAGATGTGCTTCGCATTGCATCCAGAAATTCTTGAAACTTCAGCTTTTAACTTTCATGTATAAGAAATGCATCCCAGGAAAGAGAGGCCCCTACAAATCAATATGCTCCGTTTTTCCTCCTGAGAGCTTCATGTTGCTAAAAGAAAGGAAAGTGTTCTGAATATAGCAGATGAATAAACACACAGGGTACGTAATATTTTTTATTTGAGACACCTAGAGGCTTCACATGTGTTATCACATTCTTTTTCACATATAACATCTATATTTAGTAAAAGAGACTTGGGGAAATATACTCAATATCAAACGGCTTAAATTACTTTTTAGCAGTTGAATTGATACCCTAAGGAATAACCATAATGTACCTTCTAAACAGAATCAGAGCCAAATGGAACAGGTTTAAGAAAGCTCCATCAATGTGTTAATTCATTTATTCCATGTGGATTTGAGAATTTCCTGTGTGTGTATTTTGGTCCTAGTGCAGAAAGGAATATAAAATAATATAGGACACATCTTTGCTCTGAAGTTATATCTAGTTAAGTTGTGAGGGGAAGACATGAAAACAAGACAATTCTTAGTAGCCTTGAAAAGAATTTTGTGGTTAAATATAAATTATTAGTACTAATTAAGTAAAAGGGATGTCAACAGAGCTCCCTATTGGAGAAGCTGGAACCTGAGCTGGGCTAGACTTCACTCAACGTTCATAAGCAGATGTATCAGAGCAGTGATTCATCTGCATCTACAAACTGTGTGGGGACAAATTGTTTACCCTCTTTTCCACTCAGTTTCCTTCTCTATAAAATGTATATGTGGTTATCACAAAAGGCTGTTATAACGGTTAAATGAGATAATAAAAATAATATGCTTAACACAGAGCATAGAACATAGTAAGTGTTCAAATAGCTGTATTTTTTTTTCCAGGTGAAAGAATCGCTTGAGCTAAGGCTTGGAGTTAAAGTGAATACAGAATTTTCAAATAAAAACACAGTATTTTTAAATTAGAGGCTTCTCAGGGATGCATTTTGGGAATGCAATGAAGGAAGGCACTGAGCAAAGAGGAAAAGAAAGAAAGGAAAGGGGATTGGGAGAAACAAGAAGTGCTAAAAGACAAGAAAGAGAAAGGAAAGAAAAGAGGAAGAGGAGAAAGTGTATGGTCCTTTGACGCCTCTGCTCTGTGCCCTTTTCTGTTTTACACATGGCATATTATAGCTAAATTAAGACACATTCTAGAGTCCTGACACAACAGGTAGAAAGATTGGACTTTATAGTTAAACAGGTACCTTAGGAAGTTTAAGTAGTAGGGTTTTCAGGAATGGAGGGAGACACAGACACAGACATAGACATAGGCATAGACATAGACATATAGACATAGACATAAAACATAGACATAGACATAAACATATAGACATAAGACATAGACATAAGACATAGACATAGACATAGACATAGAAAGGTACCAAAATTTTTTTAAAGTTAAAAAAGAAGTTGCCTAGTCTCACTGATGACATTGAGAATGAGAAAAAGATAGATGTAAGAAACATTATGAAGAAGTAAATAACAATATTAACAACTTAGTGACTGATCAAATAGAGGATAAAAGAAAGACAAGACAACTGACTTAGAGACACTGACATCAAGTCCAAGAAACGGGAATGGTGACACCACCTAAGGAAAATGGGTGCAGAATTTTATTTTGCAACACCATAAATTTCCAAAGTGACAATAGCCATTATGGAACAAATCTTGATCTGTTATCTGTAAATTACCACCTATGCTTGGGATGTTTCTAATGCAAACATGGTAAATATGTGTATATATAAATGTTTAATAATATAATTTAAACAGATAAAATCTAGTTTTCTGATAATCAATGGACATTAGAATACACAATTGTGATTTTTTTCAATGACATATTCCTCCTTAGGTTAAAAATATATATATTTTATCAGATTAAGAAAATAGTTGACCAGATAATTCTAGTGTTTTTAAAACTTTGGGAAAGTAATGAATTTTCAAGTCAGAACAAGAAAATACTTCTGCAAAATACCTACCATTCTCTTCTTTCAATTAAGAAAATGTTGGTGGTAGAAAGGGGTATATACTTTAAAGAGACTGTAGAAGCAAGAAGAGATGAAATATTTCAGTTGTTTCTGCTCCTAAACTTTCAACTTCTACTTTGGCAGAGATGGGTTGACATCCATTTGCCAAATATATGAATAACTTATTTTATATATGATATAGGCACTCCCCTTTTCACTCACTACAAAGACAAATCATTCCTAATTTTAAGCTTTGAAAAAGGTCTCCCCCCAACTCCCTCTTTTCTTTCTATTCCATCTTGCTTGGTCCTATTCTTTTATTTCCTTCAGCCACACTCCATTTTAAGATCTTCTTCAAAATTGGAAAGCCATGTCTTATTCACATCCTTATACATTTTATTAGAAATCAAAGGCTGTATTTGTCATTTCAAACTCTTAGGGGCAGCATAATTGAAAGAACACCCTGCTTGACTCAGCAACATTTGGAATAAAAATGTAGTCCTGCTTCTAGAAATTTGTGGAAATAGCATTGACCTGTGGAGACTTGACAGCATTTCAGTTCCTCAAAAAAGACTTGGGTTCCATTCAATTTTTTAATGAAGACTTTGGCATGATTTGTTATACTCAACTGAGGTTTCTGAACCGTGATCCCTGGTTCCTATGGGAGAGATGCCTGCGTAAGTACAATATTAGTACCAATAATCTAGTTCTCATTCAGGATTGCCACAGGAGAAAGTCTAATTGGTGAGAATCAGTTTATATTTGGGAGCTACTAATGACTAATGACTGAACTGGTAGTTCTTTATTTTTTTTTAATTTTATTTATTTTAGAGCAAAAGGAAAGGAGAAAGAGAAACATCTATTTTTTTTGTTCCACTATTTATGCATTCTTTGGTCGATTCTTCTAAGTGTCCTGACTGGGGATAGAGCCCACAACCTTGGCATATTGGGACGATGCTCTAACCAACTGAGCTACCCAGCCAGGGCCCCTTAACTGGTAATTCTTAAGATATCCAATTCAAGGAACTAATGGGGGAAAGATAGTGACTATTATGCATAAATTAGGTCAATGAACATAATTTGAAATGAGCACAAAAGTTGGGCTTAGTGTTGAGCTTAGTACTAGATCAAATCCCTTCATCTGGTACTCACTTAGGTTAAATGGCCTAATGTGCTCACGTGGAGATTAGGCTGTAGAACATGAGCTAATATTCCTGAACTGCTTAATTTCAGACTTGTCTAAGTACTCATACATATTCAGCATCTAGACTTGTCTCAGAGGTCCTTCTTGAATTGGAGAAGGGTAAAAACAAAGTGTAAAAACAAAAAAGAAAAATCAGTGGACAGGAAGGATGAAATAAAGAATATCAATGGAGTCAAACATGTTCTGTCAGAGTCGCTTTTTTGACACAAGTATAGGGACAAAAAAAAAAAAAAAGACAGAGAAAGTAAGCTCTATTCGTCATGTATAGTAATTATTACTCTCATTGGCCATTTTGCTCCAAAAACCAACAATCCATTGATGTGCTGTTCTGGCCCACCACCACAGTTGTCTCAGACGTGAAATGGGAGGTGTTCCTGCAATTGCTTCTGCCACTGTCACAACCCCTTTGGAAGCTTAGGACACCCATGGGACTGCCTCTTTGGTTTCAGGCAAATCATATTTCATGCTGGGAAAACTTTAAATTGAAGTGTTACTAGCAATAAAATAAATTTTGCTGAATAATGGGAGTTGTGTGATAGTTAGGAAAGAGAGGCAGGGTGGTACAGTGAAAAAACATTGGAAACCTAGATTCTAGAACTTGGCTGCCATTAATAGTGTGATACGGAGTGAATTAATTAACCTTTTGGGAACATGCCATCCACCAACCTCTTTGCCTTTACTTTGCTGTTCCCTCCATCTAGATTACATTATTCTCCTCTACTTTCCCGAGGAAAAGCCTAAATAAATACAACATCCCCATAAGACTAAAAAGCATGAGGGTAGAGGGGAAGGACTTTAATCATTCTGCATCACTCATGTTTCTAAATTGAGCTTTATACTTTATCTCTTTCTTACATAGCCCCGTTAAACTTCTCTTCCTTCAGCATTGTTGCATGCTATCATTCTATTACTCTAAAACAGTCGTCTTTCAATTTCCTACAGCATGCAGCCTAACTAAAATAACGGCACTTAAGAACCTACATAACCTTTCACATTTTAACCACCCCATCTCCTCTATGCTCCTTCTGTCTGTGCTTTGCTAAGCTGGCCCAGCATCTCTAAAATCGACATCGCTCACTTATACTCATACTGCTAAGCATTTGCTCACACTGTTTTCTAAAAGGGCTGGACTGCCCTCCCATCGTGGTTCTGAATGTCCAAATTTCACCCATCCTTAAAGAAAAATTGCCTCCATTACCTTAATGGAACTTTATTTCCCTAGCTATTCCAACCGTCAATAGTGTCCTTCTCGGAGAGGGAGAGAAGGGGGATAAGTAAGGGAAGGGTTTAGTCAAAGAACCTGTATAAATGACTCATGGACATGGACAACGGGGAGGGATATGATTGCGGGAGAGGGGGTGGGTTGGGTGGGGGAGAGAAATTAGGGGAAAAGGGAACAACTGTAATTGAAAAACCAAAATAAAAAAAATAGTGTCCTTCTCCTAGGTGCTCTTTCACCACTTAAAATCTTGTCATATAAATTTAACTCTTAATTAGATACAATTTGCATTTATTCCTATTCTTCACAGATATTTAAGGGCCAATGGGATAGAAAAGAGCATTTTAGTCATTAAGAAATTTTAGGAAACTAATCATCAACAAATCCATGGAAATACCAAGCAATTCTTATGACAATGTGGAAAGCACTATCTCATGCACTGGTTCTCTGACTTAAATTTTTTTCATCTTCTATCCACATCACTCTTCATGGCTGAATCTGAGCCAGCTGGATTCCAACAGATTCAGACAGACCATAAGCCAACTAGAATTCCCATCTTCCTTGATTAGATGTGAAATAGTATAGCTGGGTGTCATTCACATGCCAGCCACTCAGGACTCTATGTTATCAATTAATTTCTCCTGAGAGCTGAACAGAGGAGAGTGTGACAATTCTGTTTTTAAGGACCTGTAAATTTGTGACTACACCAGCATTTCAGAGATACTGCCAGATTCTATACTTGTCTCGCCTGAAAGAATATATTCACTGTCTGCTGCATAACAAAAATTAAATGCCTTATAAACTTAATAGTAAATAATAATTTTGTTGTGGGGTTTGATTGTAAAAAATTCTTTTGTCTGGGACTCACACTCTCATTTGTAGAACAATTAGTCAATAAAATGAAAGGCTTTAAATTACTTAGGAGAAAAAGGAAATTCACACATTCTATCAAAGCTTCTGGATCTTATTTCTTATAGTTTACTTAAATAATTTGGAATTAGGGATGATTTTTCAGGAAAGGCATGTAAGATACCATAGAAACATAGAATGTTAATGGTATACCTTTGAGATCATATAAGTAAAATTCCTTTTTTTTACATCTGAGGAAACTGAGGCCTTGGGAGTGTTCAGAGACCTGCCTAAAATCATAAAACTCATTCTCACCGGAGAGAGTTCTATAAGCTAAACTTTATTAAAAAGTGCAAATCAGTGAAATTCTACCAGGGCTAAAGAGAGTTCATGTGTCAGTTTTACTTAAAACCTAACAAGAACTTGAAGGTATGAACCCAGCTCTCTTTGTGACCATGGACCCTCGTGCTGAGTGCTAGGATGAATAATTAGGTACTATAGAGAATTCTTGGGATTGAAACAAATACCAGAAAAAGCACTTATTGTTCATATGGAGCCCTTGCAGAAAATCCAGTCTAACACAAATACCCAAGCACTGTTGCTATGGATGATCTGAAGATATGTAGCTTTATTACAGAGGACCTTCTTTGTAAAGGCATTTTTTTAATGCATGTCAAAATAGTGTTGCCCAAGTCATGATGACAGTATTAACCATGATTCATATACCACTTCTGCACATCAGTGAGGATGAGCCTGAGTCTGAAGAGCTAGTGAGTGGAGCAATCAGCATTAGAACTGATATCTTTGAACTCCTACTTCACTGCCCCGTGCTTCAAGTGATTCAAAATATATCATATCTTCTCAATAGCAGGGAAACCTCTTATGTAAGAACGGTTCAGCTGCTTCTCAGTAATGTCACCTCGTTGAGAAACACTTGAAATACTTCCTCAAGTTCGAGAATTGTCCCAAGAGAAATATGAGCGATATTCTTTGTAGCTTAGTATATTATACGAATATATATGCCATTATGTATCTGTATAATTTATGTTTAAAACTTATTTGTCAATGAAGTAAAATCAATCATGATTGGATTGTAAATGTATTTCATAGCCATTCACTTACATTTTCACTTTGTACTATAAAGCATAACAATTTAAGAATTCAAAATAAAAGGTTAATTTAGACTACTTAAGTATAGTTTTGACTATCTGAAAACTAGTTGTTTTAAAAAAAACATGTTCTAGATTTTTGTTGTTGTAACTGTCTAAATGAAACCATTATGATTGCCATAGAAATGAAAGAAATATGTCTCAGGAAAAACAGAATTTTTATTCATATTTTTTAGGTTATTGGTCATATTTCAATCCACTGTAGAATGTGATTGAAAATCTGGTTAGAATTAGACTGAAATCATGAATAATAGTATTATGTCTTCTGATGAAAGGGAAGGACTCTGTTGAGAATGTGAAGATAATGTGACAGAATTATTATCTGTTTGTCATACAGGTAAACTTATTACAGTGAATGATGAAAAAAGGATTCCATAAAAAATTACATCTTTGGTCCATAAGAACACTTTGTTCATACTATTTTCAGTTAAGCCTCTGCACTGCACACCTTGTAAAACACGCTTTCCTATTTCCTATGTATATCTCAATTGTTGTCTTAAATGAAAGTAAAGCAGAACTACTCAAAGGGAGGACCAGCAGAAATGAAGCTGAGCTCCTACTAAACTCTTCACAACTCTAGTGTTCTGCCATTGAGTAGCAGCTGCCCTTGGGTTTCTATAACCTTCTCTCAAACATGCTCAAAACTTCCACCCACAATACTACATAAAATGGTCAACTGTTAAAGTAAAAAGCAGAACAAAAAAAGATGTAAATCCTGGCAGGGGAAACATAGATCAAAAGGTAAGACACAGAGTGGGAAAACAACTTTCCTGATTTTTTCTTCACTCATCACAGGGACTCTTTAAGTAGCTCTAATCTTGTTACACAGAGACAATGGACTTTCTTAGTTTTTAACCTACTACAGTAATTTGTAAATCCTCTAAAGTTGTATTTAACTTGACTCTTCTTATGAATCCAACAGCCTTTAATTTTATATAACAATCTATATATACTTTCCAAAGTGCTTTCAAACATTTGATTTTGACAACCCTGTGGAGCATGTCACATAACTAAGTACATGCGCCCCTTTTAAGAATAAGAAACAGGGACATTTTTAAATTAATACACACTGAAAAATATTTAGAAGTGTAAAAACATAATGAATCTGAGTAACTGGTATTTAAGTGTTTTTTCTGTTATTCTTGCAACTTTTCTATAGGTTAGCTCAATCCTCCAAACCTCAAAGGTGTTTTGTAATTATTTTCAAATACATTTTTAAAAAAAGGATACTGAGACACAGGGGAGTTAAATGATTTGCATATTCTAATAGAGCTGATTAGAGACAAAGTTAACCAGAATCCAGGTCTTCTATTTCAGAACATTTCCTCCAAACCTGTAATCCATTTCTGTATAAACTGAAAAGTAATTTCCACTTAAAAGTATTTATAAACCATAATCACACCTTTTGCCAATCAGTCATCAATAATCAATCCATAGCCCAGGTAAAAATCATAATTATTATTTAACTATAAGATGTATTTATATATTATATTACTATTGCAAATCATTTTTAAGATTTTGTTTATTTATTTTTAGGGAGAGGGAAGAAAGAAAGAAAGAGAGGGATAGAAATATCAGTGTCTGTGAGAGAAACATCGATCAGTTGCCTCTGGCAGGCCAGCCATGTGCCCTGACCAGGAATCAAACTGGCGACCTTTCAGTCTGTGAAATAACACCCAACCCACTGAGCCAACCACAGCAGTCAGGTCCATTGCAAATCATTTTTCAACCTATTTTATTTGATCCTCATCATGCTTTAAATGAAGTAGATAGCACAGACATTATCATTGGACCCACTCTACAGATTAAATGTTTTTTAAAGTTGATTTTTAGAGACAGAGGAAGTGGGAGGTGAGGGGGGAGGAGAGAGAGAGAGAGAAAGACATTGATTTTGTTGTTCCACTTACGTATGCATTCATTGGCTAGGGACCCCCTACTCTATGGATTAAACATCAGGCTGTGGAGATTATTTGTATCATTATTGTTCATAGTTATCAAACTGCAGAGCCCCATTCTGTAGATAGATACTCAAGTCCTAAAATTCCAGCACCAGCACCCTTCCCAATATATCCTCTTGACATTTCAGTGCCTTTTCATCCCCTTGATGGCCATATCTAAACCCTCTAGGGCTCATGTTGTATTTAGCAATAAAAAAAAATCTCTTGAAGAACAAAACAAAATGACTGAGAAAGATGCCTATATTTTATTTACTAATATTATATGTAACAGCTAAGGTTTATTAAGTACCTACCTACAGTGTGGAAATGAGTGCTTTATATACATTATCTAATTTAAATTTTTCAATATCTATGTGACATGGAATTCTCATGGTCCCTATCACACAAACAAGGAAACAAGTTCTGAGAGCAGGACCAACTTAATTGCTGTGATTGACTATAGAGGCCAAGGCAGGACCTGGACAACTCCAGGACCCTTAGCATTAATTAAATAGCCTTATTCCACTTTTTTCCTGTTTTGTTTTGTTTTTTTCCCCTTTAAGCTCAATTAACAGTTTAACCAATTTCTTTCCCACATATTCAATAGTTTTTGAATTCTGGGATTAACAGAAGTCTTTCGAGGAGTATAGTTCGTAGGGAAAACATGTGTGAAAAAGCAGGTGCCACATCTTATTTGCACACATTAAGCATTCAATAAATGTTTGTTAAATGAATGGGAGATGTTTGCAGTTCCCTATTTAAAAGTTTTTAAGATGTCACGATCTAAACAACACTTAAAAATTAAGTTGGTTTAGTTCACCAAACCTCAGCTTTTTAACAAAGCACTGTTTCAAAGACAGAAAATATAAATAAAAGAAAACAATTTAGTGGGTTTTTAAATCTTTTTTATTTTTATTTTTAAGCCATCCATTGGAAAGTTAGAGTGCTCTGTCAATAATCTGACTGCCTGGATAACCTCTTTGAGATTATAACCTCTGGTCTACATGACAAATTTGATACTCAGTCTCACGACTGGTAGGACTTCATGATTTTTCCCCTTGCCACAACCAGTTTGGATAAAAAGAGGTGGACACAGCTGGCTTTCTAAGGTGCCCACTGAGCAGTGATGCAGGAAGGGACCAGTCCAGAAAGACATGAGATCAAGACAAGTGGCAGGATACACGAGATATCCTTTCCCACCTCTTTTCATCCAACCCAGGCTTCCAGCCATCCGTTTTATGATTTCTTCCCTCTCCCGTTTCTGATAATATTTATTCATCTACGTTTTTCAGACTAGAATGGTTAGGTGAGGTGACAGGACCGCATTCACTACCTCCTTCCTCCATTTGTAATACCGCCTCTGCCCTGCCCCATGCATTCCAGCACGGCAGACACCTGAAGTGCACAGCTTAATCTTACTGCAAAGTAAGGGAATTTCAGGGTAAAACCTGCATTCATGGAAGTCAATCACACATCAGTCTCAGGTTACTCAGCTTGGCACTGCTTTAAAGCATTAAAGCAATTCCTTTCAGGCACTGCCCGTTATCACCCTATTGCTGTCCATCACCCTTGCCTCAGTCCCGGGCTCTTAGCCTCTGGTTCTTCTGACTAATGCACCTGCCAGCCACAGTCAAGGTTACTTGCAGATTCTGCAGCACGAGGCTTTTTCCTGTCTCGGTCTCAGCATATCCTCTAGCAGTCTCAGACAGTGCAACCTCTGCAGTTAGCTATGTCCGGGGCCCCACCCCCATACCTTCTGCTTTCTCTTCGTTTTCTCTGTGCTCTTACCTATCGCCCCTGCTCCCCTTCTCTGGGTTATTTGCTTGTCCATTTGCAATGTATTCCTCCACCTGCTCACAAAAAGGCTGGTGGGAACAAACTGGATTCAGGACACACCAAATTCCTTGGATGATATTCCCTCTGTTCATTATTTCTATGTCTCTTAAGTTTTTCACTAAAGTTTTCTAGTGAAAGCTTTCTTTGGGTTTCTAAAACAACCCTAACACCTTGAGTTCACCTGATTCCATGAATAACAGCCTGCCCCCAGGGCTAAAGTCACAACAATAGCATTCAGGTTGTATTGTTAATTATTTCCAATCACCATCTTTTTTAAAAGATCCCTATTATTTTTCTTGTATGTCATTTAATATTTATATTCACACAGAGAGACCTCAGCAACTGTTGTCAGGAGTACCCTTCAGCTAATGCTTACTGAAAAAAAGGAATAACGCGTTTTACTCACTCGGGGCAACTACTCCTGAACTAGTGCTTAGGACGTGAATAACCAAAAGCTGTTCAAGGAAGGAAAGAGAAACTGAATGTCACTTGAGTACCCACCACACACTGGACACTGCTATTCACTTTCTGACTTTGTTATTTCTCTTCTAGTCATTCTAGTTATATGCAATGAAACTAACTAAAAACAATCACACACCAGTGGAGCTAGGATTTGAACCCAACTCCGTTTTTCTACAAAAACCAATGTCATCTCTCAAAAGAAAGGTCTGTGTAAATGCTAAACAGTAAAATCCAGTCATTAATGACATGGAGGCAGTTTACATTTTCCTGTAATTCACACCTTTTTTTTTCCAGATTAATTAATTTCCAAAGCTGGTAAAGTGCTTCTTCTCACAATTTATGAGGCTTTGGGGTAAAGAGCTAAATGAATGTTTGCTGTGAAGCTGGCGAGCAGGAGAAGACTGAGATTCCAATAAAAACGTGTTAACTGATGTGCAACGTGGTGCCTATTAAGTAGAACAACTGCTCCAGAACACAGACTGGTCTGTACGTTGCTTGTGAAAAGCTGGCCTACGTGCTCGTCTCTCTTAGACTTGTCCCCTGTGCTCAGACCCAAACCACCCCTGAGAGGGTTAAACAAACCCCCATGGAAACATTATTTGTTATTGAGAATCTAGGGCATCACAACGAATGTGCTGCTCAGTGTTTTTGGTTAGGCATTAGTACTACTGCTCCAAGCAAGCAAGACATAACGCACGCTTAATGTGTTTTTCCGTCGATTTACATGCCCTTGCTTCTTAAATCATTTCCAGAAATTCTTAGGAAATGTGAAAGGAATTTACCAAGAAAAAGTGTTATCTTTTCCTTCAACAGAATGTCAGCTCACTTCTTGAAATATCCTTTCCAAATTCTTCTTCAGTTCAAACTGATTTTAACAAATTTGAATATCCACACCATAATTAGGAAGCCAATTTATTCAGTTAATTTGCATCAGTCTAAAGAATTTTTCCTGACAGATGACTTCCGTTCTTGAGCACCAACTACTTTTTAATCTTAGCCAGGTTATTGCTAAGGATAAACGATTTCACATTTCTCATAAAGATGCCGTCATTAAGAATATTAACACAAATTCCTTCCCCTTGAATGGAAATGAGCTGTCATTTTAGCCATGTTGCTGCGTCAGCCTTTCTATTGTCAAACACAACAAATGATGAGAAAATCAATTTACTCTTTAGAATTAGTCAAGTGAAGAATCCTTTGAAGTGGGGGTGCAGGGTTTTGCTTGGATCCTATAATCACATAAAAGCGAGCACTATATATATTGGTAAAATGTCGTGAAATTTAATAAGAACTATTTGCTGCCATAGACCTTCCAAACAGAATCTATCTGAAAAAGAATTGCCCACTCCTAAAATAGACATTTGATGGGCAACAGATGTTTAAATGAACCCTTGTTCAGCTGAACCAAGAATATATTTTGATCTGTATGAGGCACAGTCCAGAAAAGAGAAGTTACTATGGCATGGCCTTGATGTTGAGGTTGGTTGTGGAGTTTGAATATAGATTTTTACTCCATAAAGCTTCTCTCATAAAGCAGAATGCAAATGAGCTTGTAATTTATAGTTTCTAGGGGTTGGAGGTTGCCATACATGCTGCTTATGAAAAAATTTACAGTTTTTTGTAGTCTAAGAATATGTGGAGAAAAGTGATTCAATGGTTAGCCACAACTTTTCAAGTGATGTACGTCCCGGCAATGATTTACAAATTCCACAACTTAGTTTCTCCTCTCATTAAGGGAAGATTAGGTCATTGTTCAAGAATGACAAGCATTTAATATTTGGAAATTACTAAATAATGAAGTGCCTGGATTCTATAGAAATACTGAGGAGAAAGGAAGATTAACTTAAAACCAGAATCTAGTACAAACATGACCTTCTTATTGTAACTCTCAGGAGTAGGAAAAGAAATTACATCTAAAGCTTTGTTCCTAGGGCTGAGAATTTGAAAATATATCAATATTAGGATGTTTCAGATGGAAAAAAAAGATCTGTTTATTATAATCTCTTGTCTGTGGAGATGAGAAAAATTCTTTCTGCTGAAAGAATGTAGTTTGTAAAGATTTAAGTGACAGGAATCGAAGGGTCAACTTTTTATTCCTTTGCCTTTAGGCAGGACTAGATAAGCCATCTCATAAAAGAGAACAATGCTTCAGTCCCAGAAATCTCCAGGTGAGCGTGATAAAAATTAAAAAGAGCAGATGGGAAAACTCAGGGGCCTTGAAATTAATAAAACTTCCAGCTGATATAATTTCAGTTATAATTCACTTCTATTTGCAAATAGTTTGACAGCACAACTCCAAAGGATGTGCTATTTGATACTAATTCTCTGAAAATTCCACTTAGTAGTAGTAGTAATGTCTGGTCATTGTTCTTTTCACCTCCTGGTCATCTCTTTGATAAGAAAAGGAGGCTTGTTCTTTGGTTCTAAGATGATCAAACATAGGACATGTGATACTGGACACAAGGGATAAATAGCAGTTTATTAGTCACCTATACTACCAGCTAAGGAAGAAGGACACTACATGCCATGTAGGGGCACACAGAGGAGGACTTCTGAAACAGTGAGCAGGAAAAAGCTCCTGGGGGCAGGCTTTGTAGTAACAAGAGGGTGAGGTGTACTCGTTTGGAGGGAAGGGTGTGAGTAGCTAGTTTCAATAACTTTGGGTTGTCAGGGAAGTGACACCTGTTTTGTTGAGGACCGGGTGTAGAGGAACTAGCTAGGTGGGGAGACTTCCACTAGGGGTGTGAGGTTATCAGGTAAAAGTAGGGGAACTCACAGGCCTGTGGGACCCTGTGAAACTCAAAGGTGTTCAGGCAGCCCATGAAATCTTAGGCCTTACAGGCTTGTCATTCATACAAGCTACATTGGCGTATACAATGTTCATGTTACTTGGCTATACCTGACCTCTGAGAGTAATGCCTTTGCATACCTGTTGAGTCTCATGTGAAAAAGAGGTGCTTTTGACTGGATTGATAAACCTGGGGAATTAAGAAGGTTTGTAGCAATACTTGCAGGCCAAGCCTATATATATCATTAGCTAGATGATTGTGCAGATGTATCCTTTGCTACTTGCTTTGTACATTAATGAAAACAGGAAGAGAGACCTAAGTCATCCAGATAAATTGCATATTTACCTCTTCACCTAATTTTAATTTGTCACAAGGTGAATGTTGACCAACTTCAGACTTTTAGCCAAGGGCCAAAAAATGGTCTAGCTTGCTGAAATAAAGGTTTTCCTGCCTCTCATTGTTCAAGTAGCTTACTGTCACAGCCAGGTCAGACTCTTGTCACTTTCCATGGGATTTAACAAGTGAGGAGAAATGACATGGAGAGGCCAATAGTTTCCGGCAGACCCTGGATATCTGAAGTTAATGCTGGACCTGTTACAAAGCCTTGGGTAGGACATTTAGTCTCCCTGAACCCCAAGTTCTGTACCTTTTCACATGAGGAAATTAAACTAGATCAAGAGTTTTAAAATATTTTTTAGTAGCAAAACCATTGTTTCAAACAAATTTTAAAGTCACTATATAAAATGGGTTGAAATGAAGCTTCTTTGTTTGAATCCAATAAATGGGGTCTAAGCCCAATTGACCTGACCTCCCCTTCACATTTTCTCCTTCCCTATCTGCCCCCTCACCCCAAGATTCCTGAAGCAATTCCTTGAAAGCCTAGGGCTCCTCAGAACCCAGTTTGAAAATCAGCAGGTGAGATACTATCCAAGCTTCTAGCTTACAGGAGAATGGAGAAAATCACAGACTATGGAGTCAGACAGATTTAGCTTCAGATCCTAGTTCTGTCACTTCCTAAGCTGTATGACCAATTTTTCCATCAGTAGAGTGAAGATAAAAATAGTTCTATTGTAGAACAGTTGTTAGGGTAAGAATGAATGTAAAGTGCCTAGTTCTCACCAGTGGGGACTCCAAAACGGTAGCTGTAGTAAAGCTTGTGTCTCTGACTTGAGCAGAACATTGTGTGGGAAGATCCTATCCTTGAACTACTAAACTGCAGTGAGACCTCTATTATTCCTGAAGCTCCAGCCTCAGGAACTTGAGGCTAAAATTCCTCTTTAGAACCTGAATTAGTTTTTATTTTTCCAAATTAGTGGAGGAGGTAAAATTCCTCTAATTCACTGAACATTCTGTATACCTTAGAGAGTATGTACTGTTCAGACACACCCCAAGTCTCTTAAATGACACCATGGCTGATGCAACCACTTCTAATGGAATTTAAAGTATATTGCTTTCATCAAAAAATAACAGGGGAGATGTCAGTAAGACCCCTTTAATACTAAGCCACAAGACATTCAGTACCTAACAGCTCACGTTTGATATTTCATACCTTGTCATAAAACAATTCAGTAGAGAAGCTATTGTTCATTTGTTGAGCTGCTGTTGTGATAGACTGCATTGTTTTAAAAGTGGAGGAGTTCCCCCAGAAAATGCATCCCAGAAGTCTATGATTTCTGAAAACCATACCTATGGGGAATTTTCCTGACATTCTATTAAAAGCAAGCACCACTTTATAGGTCTTCTAATGCGCAGGACAGCCGCTCAGTAGATGCCAGCATTCCCGTTACCCTCACACACTTACGTTTTAAAGGGAGCTGACTCAAAGTTTAGACACTTCGCCACAAAAGTTTAGATGCTCCTTGCCACATTTTATAAAGCTTTCTAAAAAGTCATTTATAAGAATTTGTAAGCTTACATAACAGTGAAGGATGTCACAACCCCCTCTGTAAGCCTCATGCACAGTGTCAACATCAATACCTCACCACCATGTGGCAGCTTTCACATGAGCCCACGGAGGTGATGTAGGGCACATTTCACTCTGAGACTCACGGCTCAGGTAAGGTCAGGTCAGCTGTCAGTTAACTCAGTCAACACACATTAAGTGCCTGCTATAGACAGGCCCCTGTCCTCACCACCCAGGAGAACCACTCTGGTCCCCAAATTTATGAAGCCACATAACACGTGAGGAATTACAACAGAAAAGCACAGTTGAAATTTGGGCAGGCTTTTGTGGCAGAGATGGGATCTGAACTAAAGTTTGAAGGACGTGTGAGTGAAGATACTCCAGGCTGAGGAGGGGGATTTGAGGAAGGGTGGGAAGTGAACTGCAGGGCCATTTTGGAGACTGACTCATATTTGAATATGCTGGGGTAGGTGAGGCAGCAGGAAATCAGCTTTGAATGCCAGGATGAGGAAGTTCCTTACTGTTGGGGAGCAGTGCCAGGAACAGGGCAGGATAATAATAATCTAAAGAAAACAGAAGGTCCACAGGTGGGGCGGGAAGGTGGCAGAGATGACCCTAGCTCTGGGGTAAAGAACCCTCCTCCCGGGTTATTGCTGCCACCAGGAAAAAAGCTGAGACGGATGGAGGGTTGAAATAAAGGGCTGGCCCTGGCACGGGGAACTCCCTGCACACCGTCATTAAGAAAACAAGAGGCCAGGAATCAAGAGGAGCGGGCAGGAGCACCTGGTCTGACTCTAAGAAACATCACTGTTTACTAAGCACTTGGTGTCTGGAACGCCTGCCTTTCCAAACATCACATCTTCCTCATCCACTCCATCCTGCCACAGGCAGCTACTGTGCGGGGTGCTGGGGAAAGGGGCCAGAACACGTGCCTGGAAACCCCGACTCCCCTCCCTCCCTCTCTCCCTCCACCTTGGTCCCTCCCCCCAGCAGCACCCCACCCCCACCCCAACACTGACGCCTGCGGCCAGCTGCAGCTCCCTGTTTGTTTGCGGAGGTTTGCATACACAGATTGAGTTCCTTTTTTTCCAGTCAGTTCAGTGGTGTCCTGAAATTCACCCCCAGTGTAACTTCTGCCTCTGCTCCTCCTCTTCTTGGAACTGCCTTTTGTTTGGCAGCCTTGGTGCTATGGGGGTGTGCGATGATTATAATCCTCCGGCTTATATAACTCTCTTCATCTTGCAAGCATTTGGCAGACAGTCCCTAATGAAGCTTCAGGCTGGTGTCAGGCCTGGCGGCTGTAGCAGCTAATAGGCAACTCCAGCTTGAGGCTAGGAGGCCAGGAGGCCAGGAGGCCAGGAGAGAGGGCAGCGAGGGTTAGAGGCCAGGTCTTCCTGGCTCCCTCTCCGGGGAGGTCAGGGGAGTTCAGGAACAATGAGTCTGGCCTTCAGGAGGAAGAAGGTGCCACTGTCACCTTATCTCTGCTCCTCTGCAGGCTGCCAGTGTCCAGGGCTTGTCCTCTAGAGAAGATTTGGAAGGCAGCTGTTGTAAGTATGATGCTCTGCTTTTTCTTTAAAAGGGAAGGAAATGGACTTTCCTCGCTCTCTAGTCCATTTCTTGTTATTTATTCACTCCCCTCATTCATATTCTTAGATGATGGAAAGTGTGTTTCTGACCAAAGTTCTCCACCCAATTGGGTCCCTCCTACAAATAATAGGAGTAGGAGGTTTCAGTGATAATTCACTGAACCAAACAGCACCCGGGTGAGGTGCTGGAATTGGCAACTTTCACTAAGTCCTGGTGGTACCCATCTGTTTTACACACATTTCACCCCAGAGAGGAGCCTTGGTTGTTCACCTGGCTTTTTAGGCAACAACCTGAATCTTCAGTTTTCCTACTTTCGTGCCCACAATCTCAGACAAATATAACTGTTGGAAGATTTTTTTTTTTCCATACTGTGAACTAGATGTCATCTTTCCTTGTAGCCTTGAAACTTGCAGCAGCTTGTGTAAACTCTATAAAACACTGACTCTCATGGACCAGTGAATTAAGTTTTTCATTACATAGCTGAGGGGTCTAAAGATTAAAGGAACGTGGTCTGGCAAAACCCAAAGCTTATGTCTCCATAAAGAATGCTGAATTAACAGTAGTTATCTCATAGATGATGCTCATTGCTTTGAGAAATTGTTTTTCAACAAAAAGGGAATTTAAAACTCTTGAATTATACTGAGAAACGTACAATTTCTGCACACTTAGAAAGTATGATTTGCTAATTGAACAAGCCAAGAAAAAAGTTCTGTTTTGGGTAGTTGTACAATTTGCCTTTATAAAACCACAATTATAACTTAGTGTACTATGAGATATAGAAAATTACTGTCTTTATTTCATGTAAGAAAACTAGGAAATATAATTTGGTAATAATGTAGAAAAGCAAGACCTCTCACTTTTAATAACATATGTGCTATGATTAATTGACTGAGCTTGTCTTTCTCTTTAGATATACAGATGTGCAAACCACATATAATGTATATATGTGTGTGTATATAAAATATATATATTTAATTATCCTGAACTCTAACATTTGCTTTATTTATCTAAAGCTCAGTATTTTACATGGTAGTATAATACCCAAAACTGGAAAGATTTTTTTAAACAAGTTTCAGAATGCAATAAAGCCTTTTTTTTTTATCCAATAAACATGGGAAACATAATAAAGTTATGTTTATATTTAAGAGTTTGTTTATATGACATTTCCACTCAGAATTCTTTGGGGCTTTCAAGAAATCCTAAGGCATAATTAAAGTTGAAAATGAGACTGAATTCTAGTTGTTTTTATCCCTAAATTTAAAAGTGATCTGTCAACACTAAAGTCTATATTCCAGCTAATTTAATTAACCAAGATCAGACACATAATCTCAGCATTAGCCTCAAAGGCATACTAAGCCATAGTAGATGGAACATAAACTCTGATGGGATCCGATTTGAGGCTTGTTTTTTGCCATCACCTGGTTATATGACCAGCAGCAAGATCTTTTAAGATTTTCAGCCTCAGGTTTCACCTCTATTGAATAAGATCAAGACTATTAACCCCAAGGAGAGGATTGTTGAAAGGAATAGAAGGAAGTAATATGTGTCAACTATCTAGCACAATGTCTGAAAATAGAAGTGTTTCAGTCAATTTTAGGGCTTTTCCATTAACTTTGACTCGATTCAATTCCTTTATTTATTGAGCATCTACTACGTACTACCTGTTACGCTAAGCATTAGTGATTCAAAGTTGAATAAGATTAATATTCTGCCCTGGAAGAGTTCATAGTCTGAGGAGACAGAAAGTTTTCTTAACCTGCAAAAACAAAAGTGAGTTCAGGATTCAGTGACAGAATTGAAGCCAGAGTGACCATCTCTCCTAGTGAAAGTCAAAGGAACTTTCACAAAGATGATATTGATTGTGTGCCTTTTAAAGGACCGGCAGGAATGTGGAAGGACATTCCTGATGGGGAGAGCTCTGGAGAACAGAAGGTATGAGAAAGCCTGAGGACAGGAACTGGTTTCAATTGGAGCTGGAGTGTTGAACCTAGGGGGGCTGAAGATTTAGTCAGGGACCCAGTCTTGGGTGTTCTGGTGCTTTAAGCTGAGGTGTTTGGACCAATTACTCTAGTGAAACTCAAACTTACAAATGAACCAGCTCATGATCCACAAAAAGTTTGCTGAAATGTAAGTCAACTACACCACTAAGACATTGGTTCAACAGACAGTGTTGTTTATTTGATTGTTTGTAGCAAAGCTATCTCAGTGATGGAAACATGATAACACAAGCTCCTTAGCTTACTCAGGTTGGGCACTTTCAGGATCACTAATCAGTGGAGGGATAAGGGAGGACTTCGCATGAGGCTGAGTGAGAAGGTGGACAGTAGATATGATCGATGTTTTGGGGAGGTTTTATGTAGATCATATGGTATCCATTACGGAGTTTAGGCTTGGCAAGTGCCTGAGGGTGACAATACTATAAGCTAGGAGTCTAGTTAGAAGACAATTGTAGAATACAAGGGAGAAATGCTGAGATCCTGAGCAGGGTGGGTCGACAATAGGGCACAGATGCAGAGATATTTAGAAGATAGAACATTCCTGACTTGGGGACTGAATGAAGGGAATGAAGGAAAAAGAAACATCTATGGTATTAGTTTGGGCTTGGGCAACAGGGTAGCTATAATGGAATCCCATAAAGCAAGAGAAAGCACACGTTTATAGGAGAAAATTGAGTTAGTTGGGTAAATATTGAGTTGAGATGTCAGTAAGTGGTTAGATTGCAACATGGAGTAAAAATCCAAAGGAGTTTTAATTTTTTTTTTTAATTGCTAAATATTTCTTGGAAATTTTAAAGAGGAACAAAGTCTGGACTCTCCCTGTTATGCTCGATGCCCCCAAGAAAAATGTCAGTATCCAGGTTCCCTGGCCTCTGAGCTTTCATCTTGTGTCCCTGCTGTTGAATAGATTATTTTCCCATTAACTTTCTAACAGGAAGGCCATGTCTAGGGCAGTCTTGCCAATAGCTATGTATACCCTCAAAAAGAAAAGTAATTGTTACTTCCACTGAGCCCTCAGAAATAAGCAGAGACTAGGAAAAAATCTGTGGGCTAGAAGCAGTCCTCTCCTTAGTGGAGCTCTTTAACTTCCCTTGAATTGGAAAACCCACTCAGAGACTAGATAAAGGAGGTGATTTCTAAGCCTAAATCATTGTTTAGCCTACAATCATTTCCTCCTTCTTCAATGTGAGCGGGAGGTTTTTCCCATATGCTTGAATGGTGCAAAATAGGGAAGAAGGAATGGGTAACATTTGAGAATTTTTAAGAGATGGCAAGTGGAAGAATTTTAACATTTAGAAAGACTAGAAAACAGTCCAATTAGCAGACAGGAAGCTGTGACTTTTTAAGTCTTTGAGGTCTGATTACTTGATAACTGTAGTTGCTTAATACCCTTACAACCATCTCCTACTCAGCACTCAATCTTCACGGCAAAGCTTCTACCAGATGTCCTGGATTTCAGAGTTCTTACCTCACTTCAGAGAAAATAACATTTATTACAGAAGGGGCTTAGCCCCAGACTTCATGACTAGTCTCAAAAAGGCATATAATATGTCTTCTGATGGGTAAACTGTATCAACCTACGTGTAAACAGGTTTAAGAACCTGTGTCCACCTGTAAATACAGAGTTTCATCACTCATCAGAAAGAGAATATTTGTATAAAAAGGGAAGGGGAAAAGGTAGTATTTGGTTAAAATCTGAATTCCATTTGGCTTCTGATGGCTCACTTCAAAATTCCCTAAACTCCAGAAGTCATCTTTGGCTTTGAAATGACTTTTAAGAAAAAAGAAAGAAAGGTTTCTATTGTTGCTAAATGCTTCCTCCATAAAACAACGACAAGAAAAATGAAGAGTCCCAAAAAGGAACTGTGACTATCTCAGTTATACAAAATAATCACCAAATATATACTTTAGAATAAGGTGAGCTTGCATCATGGGAAAGCTTATTGTTTAAAGAAGGAGCAGGATATACTTGGGGAATTCCCATTAGCACAGTTGAAAGTATAAAGAATATACTGAGCTTCCATATATGGTGCTAGACATTCCACAGTTAAAGTCTTGGCTTTAGAAGCAAGTGCTACAACTTCACAGTCTTTTGGGTTTGCTGACATAATGATTCCCTCCAGGCTGGGTGCTCCCTGAGCCTCTGTGCTCTGTGTTCAGCGTCTGAAGAGTGGATAGGGTACAGCTGTGCAGTCCCCTAGACACCTGAGTTCAGAATATTTTTGCATTTTGCTTTATTTCTGAGCTCCATGGAAAGCTGGAAGCTCCCCAATTCGCTCTTGGGTTTGGCTTCCTGTTCACATGTTTTGTAGCCTCATGTCATTGTGCATGAAGTAATCATCCCACATGCATGCACCGTCACAATGGCAAGATTCATGTGGTTCAATGCAAGTTTTCTAACGAGGACATTTGGACCTTCCAACAACTCCTTAGGGAAAGCAATTTGGAACCAGTTATTTATTACTTAACAAGGCCAGGGAGCAAGGACAGAAAGCACTTCTGCAGCAAGCCTGAAGCCATTTGTAGGAGACAATTAAAATACAACTGCCTAAGAAAAATAAACTTTTACCTTACACATCTGTCTAAATGTATATATGTGTATAGCATAGAAAAATACCTCCAGTTCACAGTTTAAAAATATCAGTTACTGTTTCAGCATTTCACCCTGAATGGTGCTAGTGTTTTCCACTGAGGACTGTTATTTTAGTGACATTTTTCTGCAGCAAAATCTGATGAGTTTACGAAGTTTGAGAGCCAGGAAATGCAGCTCAGTTTCTGAACAACTGAGAAAGCCAAGAGAGTTAAGTTAAGTGCAATCATCTACTTGCTTTATGGCATGGATTCGTAAGTGCTAAGTGCAGTAACACTAATACAGAGACAGCAGCCAAACCAAACTTTTCAAGTACAGCTCTTAAACCATCAAGCTTAACTTCCCACTGTATTATCAGCAGGTGAAATTCTGGCACACTTCCACACTTAGTTATGGATGGTAATGTCAAATCAATGGGCATACGTGCCAAAGTTTTATAGAATTTTAGAGCAGGAAGGGATTTGGAGCTCTTCCAATCTTATATTTTATTTTACCAACAGAGAAACTGAGACTTGTGAGTTCCTTCTCTCTCTCTCTCTCTCTCTGAACACACACACTCACACACATTTCTGAGTTTTGTGCTGAGTAATTGCTTATAGAAAATGTCATAGCTCTGGTTGAAGAAAAAGAAAGGGCAAATGACCCAGAGCAAGGCCAGTGGTCCCCTGATCCGTTCAGGTTTGTGTGGTCTGGCTTCAGGGCTGTGGACTTACAGTTTACCCTTGCTTCAAGAACCACTCAGGGTCTCAGATTACTTATTTTTGGCTGAAACTTGAATAAACTCCAAAACAAACCCAGGATCGCTATGTGACTAGGTCCTGACTATCCAGCAATGCTCAGTCAGTTCATGGTAGTTACTGGGGCCACATTATGATGAAAGTATACGATGTAGACAGAGCCTAAGGGAAAACCCTCACACCGAGGACCCTTAAGACTTTCCCAGAGAGACAAGACCTTCACCCTGCAGGCAGCAGAGATTATATAACTAAATGCTGCATTGTGTAGCACAGATTTTAAGTGTTCTAGGACTTCTAGCAAGAGAAATCGATGGAAATTGAAGATGTCAGGATATGGGACTTCAACTCAAGTCCCAGAATGATGCTTCAAATTTGCATATGTGGAGGAGGTAAGGGTAGACTTTTCAAGGTAAAGAATAGCAGAAACGAAAGCTTGAAAGGGGTCTCATGGGTGGAACCCCAAGAAAATCAGGCTGATCGGTGCTTCCCAAAAGCACTTCCCAACTCAATCAATGGACCAAGGAGCCCCCAGCATTGACTTACATTATTACCTACTAAAATATTACTAAATTAAGTACCCCAAAAACCTAGGTATAAATTACTTGAATTATATCACTATATTTGGATCATTGAAAATCCAAAATAAATTGCTAATTAAATACAAACAAAACCACAGACCAATAATATTCTAAGGAATAATATTAATTACTTTCCAGATGATGCTGTTTTGCTGCAACTACAGAATAAATTTGTTTTAACTGAGTGTTCCTTAATGAAATTCTTAAAAAAATATATTTTAATAAAAATTTATATTTGCACACTTAATATTCTGCCCATTTATAATTAATTATCACAAGTTGGGACTTATAAAGGAGGGAAGGACCCAGGCAATATATCTGCTGTGGTTGAGATTATGCATTCAAAAAATGTGATGGCTCAGTCATCCTATCATCTTGCTCTATTTTGGCAAATAAAACTTCATACAGCACAGCAGGAAGTATTTGACTTATGAGCATACACATATCAAGCAGGTGTTTAGGCTGCCTCTGTTCTTTCTTTAATAGCCTATAGCAACTTAATTATTACATTATTCTCCCATCCATTATAATTTTAATGATGATAAATCAAAGTCTCTATTTATACAATTTATGAAAATGCTGGTCTCATTCCATGAAAATGTCTTTTGATTGCAAATAACCACTACAAGGGAAGTTGTATCATTACTACTGGCTAAAAAAAAAACAATTCAATCCAAGTAATAAATATTGCTAGTGTTTTTTGAATGATTATCATGGGCCACAAACTTTTCTAAATGTTTTTACATGTATGTTCGCATGGAATCCTCACATCAGTTCTTTTAGGTAGATATTATATTTAATTTCCATTTTTTCAGAGGAGGATACAGAGCTGAAGAGAAATTAAGTAACCCATTCAAGGCCACACAGCCAATAAATGCTGCATCCTGAAATTCAGGCATCTAATTCCAGGGTCTGCTGCTCCCTATAGAAGATTCAGAATAATTGCAGAAAGTTGTTATTCTAACATTAGGCTATGCCAGCATGACCACAGCCAGATGCTTACAGGCTCACATTCAAATATAGACTTTTACTTCAGGAGATCACAAAGTGCCATGCATAAGTATAAATATGAACATTTATATGTCCTGGAACATATTTAAAAAGTGGACATCTATGTGATGCTTATAATAATTTGTATTATTATCAGTCATGGAAATAGAGAATATAAACATTCTAGAACACATCCACTCCCAAGAGAGAAGCACAGGGGTATGATCAAAGGGCTGACTGGGTTGGGTGTGCCCAGTACAGAGGGTGGTGTGAGTGGGTGGAGGAGTCGAACTTCTGTTGGGAATGGGAAGAGATACGATAAGGGTGATGTGGGGGGAAGGGTCCTGATGCAACAGGGCAGTGCCAAGGAGGCCCAGCTGCAGCAATCACCCCACAAGAGGGAAGCTTCTAGAACAGAGGGAAGGACCTGGAACTGCCCACATTTATTCTGAATCACCAGGGCCAGTTCAGAGCAAGAGGAGATTCCAGATCTATTATTGTACTGAGGAAAATAATCTCCCCTCATCACCTCCAAGATTCCCCTCTTTATATTCTGTATACCAACATACACTTGCATTCACCAGTGAAGAGGTAAAAAGAAAGTTCCAAATCAATGTCCTAATAGTTACATGGGCAAGAGATATATTTTTAAATGTAAAAGGAATTTTGAGTTGTTAGTGTTTGTCATTTTCCTATTCCTATATCTTATATTTCCTTATATATTATATGTCTTATATTTCTCTTCTATTTCATATATTATATCCACATTTATATATAATGTGTACATGTGAAATTGCTTTTCGTGGCAGCAAGATTGCTTCATCAAATATTTAAATTATTAAAATAGGTGTTTCCTCTTATTCAAAATATCTAAGTTGATTTTAGTCACTTACATTCTCAGCTGCCATAAATGCAGAATAGAAACAAATTTAACCACTTACAAATGCTTATTTTGCTATTTATCAGATGATAGCTTGCAGCAACTTTAGTAGATTTTGTGATTCAGCACGTTTTCCTTTAAAATAGATCTCATAACCTAAAATAAGACATCATCCAACTTTTAAACCTGAAACACTTTGTAAACTTTTAAAAGGAAACTCTTCTTTATTGGTTTTATGAAATCCAGTCAAAGAATAATATGAAATGAATTGAATGGAAAGTCTTTCCCTTGAGGAGAGAATCAAATGGAAACTTCTACAGAAGGACTAAATTACCTACAAAGCTTCAAAGTCTCTGGTGCGTGATTATAAAAAAATCAGTCTGGATGAAATTTGGAGAATATTATTCCTAATGATGTCCTCCTTTTAAGCTGCAAAAGGGCAGCATCTGAGAGATAAATCACTGATAAAACGCTACTGACAGCACTTTCGAGTTCCTCCATTGTAGGTGTTGACGGCCACCCACCATCATCTGAAGAAGGTGAATTTGGCAAATGATATGCAGGTTTTCCAAGGCAGAGTAATTGCTGAAAACCTTCAAAGGTACTCATATCAACTATTTATCTCTTGATTAACTGAACCAAGTCACTAATTAAACCTGAGTACTCCATGTCCCTTGCTGAGTGGAACAGTTCATGGATTGGGAATTTCTAAGACACTGAGGTTCCTGTCCCCTCCTGTGGGTCATCCTTGTTGCGTGAAAGCTGAATGGGGCCTTAAATGTGGCAGAGCAGTTTCATGAAATTAGTCTTCAGGAATGGCAAAAGAACCATCCGAAAAATAGGTATCTAAAGAATCCTGTGACTCTATTAACATGCCATGAGCTGTTCAGGAAGCTCGGGGGAATTAAGGGACAGTGAATGGCAGGCCAGCTACATCCAGTCACCACAGACTCAGGAGTCAAAACTGTACAGATGGCCCATCTTCTTTATAGCTTCATAGTTTCTTGCCTTGGCTATGTAAATGTTAGTGCCAAGACTGCCTTGGGGCCAGACAGAGTTATGGAGACCCATCTCAGCAATACAACCCGGGTTGCAAAACATTCTTAGTGATCTGGATTCACATGATTTTACAGAATCCATGAGTCTTTTCTCAAGTGCTAATGTTGAAAGAAGTTCCTTTCCACCCCCAACCAAAACTATCGCAATAAAAACTGTTGAATTCCTCTTGATTTCCAGTTGCAGCTCTTCAAAATCTTCGCCCTTTGTTTGATTTCATTTAAACTTTGTATTGGCCCTGGCTGGTGTGGCTCAGTTGGTTGGGTATGGTCTGGTAAACCAAAAGGTTGGGGATTCGATTCCCAGTCAGGCCACATGCCTAGGTTGAAGGTTCATCCCTGTTTGGGCATGCAGGAGAGGCAACTGGTCCATGTTTCTCTCCCTTTCTGTCCTGGCCATCTGGTAGCCAAAAGGTCATGGCTGGGTACGGGCAAATGCCTAGGTTTCAGTTCGATCTTCAATCCAGGCATGTGTGATCCCCAGTCCAGGGCATGTGGGAAGCAACCAGTAGGTACTTCTCTCTCTCCTTTCCTCTCCCTAAAGGCAATGAAAAAAATGTCCTCAGGTGAGGATTGAAAAAAAAAAAAATTAAACCTTGTATTGGCCCAGGTTGGCTCAAAAGAGTCTTATAATCACTAAAAGTTAATGAACCTCACACAACAAAACAAAATGTCTTCAACAAGCCTGGCCTTAATTTAGGTTTGTCTTTTGAGTATTATCCAGTTTCTCTTTCTAATACTTATGGAATTAAACATTTTGTCTTCATGCTACAATTGGCAAGTGAAGATGGGAAATGGCTGGAAGTATATGGGTGACTGCAGTTAGTTCCTTGACATAAAATCATGATCGCTGGCAGTTATGTGTTTCTCAGAGCTTTGTCTGCCCGTGATCTGGGGTATCATCAGTTATGTATTGGATGCTGATTATCCACAAGTTCAATCAACAGTGAGAAAAGACAAGCTAAAGTTTAGGGCTCCTTACTTCAAAGCTCTAAACAGGAGAGGAAAAATTCCAGACAGACACTAAAAAAGATACCTGTTTAGGAATAAGTTCAATAAATAGTAGAACTGTGGCTTCCTAGGAGCTATTTCTTCATCTTCTAGAGTCAGTTTTCCAACACTTTTCATTGTGAACCTCTAGTACAACACATCACTTTTTCTGTAGGCAAGAAAGAAGCTGGCCTTCAATATCATGCCATTCAAAATTAACTATATAGAAGAATCTGGAAAACCCTTAATACTGGAACTCTCCTATATCTTCCCAAGAGGTCACTGAAGACCTGATTTCTCAATGCCATCTGTCTCAGTTTCTCCTATGTATGGAGAGGCCCCTTCTCTGCGGTTCCATGTTATTTATTATCTTGCCGGCAATCTTTCACACTTTTCTTCCTTCAATGGGTAATTTCACCACTTTAAACATTATATTCTTTTCATTTCTCAGCATGTTCTTATTATGAGAAAATAGAAATGTGTTTAATATGGGTCAAGTTAGAATCGCTTGTTCAGATTTAACATACATGACACCTTTTTTCTTAAAAATCTGCAGACCTCCTATGAGAACAGGCTCCAGTCTGCTTTTTCTGTCTTTGGACTGGAAAATTCAAAGTCCAACCCACGTCAGAAATCTCTGCCACTCCTCATCTATCATTTGAGAAGGATTAGATAGGTAGCTGAGTCACTTCCCACCACCACGCTGTATTCATAGATCTACAATCCTCCCATTTGGTAAAGTCTGTAGAAAGAAATTAGTCCTTTCTGCATGTGCTCTGACAGGTTTATAAAATAAGGACCACTTTAATGGCCCTTAGGGTTTCAAAGTGCTGCCCTGTGCATTTTTGATTGCCTGTCTGCTCGTGTCATCTGGGTAATAAAGTTCTTTCATTTAATATTTTTCCAGCTTTAAAAACCACTTACCTGCAGTTCATTGAACTTGGCCTCACCTCCAAAATACATAATGCAAGAAACAGAACCAGGAGATGTTATAAGCAAATCTCAGAAGCTGCCCAAGCATCTCCTGACTGTTCAATTGCCAGAAGATACTCTCTTGTTCCAAGCAGACATAGGATGTATTCACATATAATAAGACACCAAAGGACAATTAAATTTCACAGCTTGGGGGAGATTTTGAGAGTTCTTGTCAAAAATGTTCACACCTGTGGAACAGACTGCTATTTTTGTGGAGCCTAGTTTTTGGCTTGAGATACACCTGCCAAAATCTGAATGGCTGCTATTGTACCTTCTGGACTCAAACACTGCCCTGTCAGACAAGGTTTGGTGTGCACAGATGGATAACTTAGAACAGCGACTATGTTGTTTGTAAGGAAATTAAGACATTTCCTAGCCCGGTTCATGCTTACTTGGGATGGAAAATTTTATCATAAGCCCTCCTTAGCTTTGCCTCTCTGGTATTTTTTAAAATGTTGCTTTAATTATTTAAGTTATACTCAGTACATTAATTTCAGTTTAAGTGATTTAAAAACAAATAGTCCATAGGCTATAATACTAAACTAAATCTCATCCAGGAATTGAGTTCAGATTTGGACCCTAAAAACCTCTAAAATTATCTTCATCTTGGTATCCAGTGAGCATTAAACTCTTGGTATAGAATATAAGGAGCTGAGTTGGGGTGCTAAGAAGCAACTCTTACCTTTGTGATCATTTCTCATTAACATTTCTCATTGAAGAGGGTAATTTATTACACAGAATCCTAATGTTAGTTAAAATATTGTATTTGCTGTAAAAACGCTATACTATCTACCTAATATGTAATTATTTAAGAGTTTAGAAAACCACGACACTTAACCCAAGCTTGTAAGTCTTTCCTATATTATTATATATTATATGGGATCATAGAAAATTGCTGCTATTTGACTGTTTTTGACCTACAAAAGTAGCAGTTTCATATGGTACCACCTAATATTTTATATAATTGGCATCTTGGAGAAGGTACAATTTTATTCTTATTTCTTCCACTTACCTTTATATCAAAACTGTGTAATTTCTGCATTGTCTACACAGTTCATAGTTTAAATTCATGCTTCATGTTCATGATGGGTATGGAACATATAAATTGACGTGGTACATAATAGATGATTTTGCTTTTTTCTTGTAAAGGTAGCATAAAATACTCCACAATCAATACCTTCCTTCACACAGCCATTCTATTTGGTTGCTTTTTTTAATGCCAGTTTTAAACTAGTGTCTTCTCCTGCATCATCCTTTCATCCCTCTGAAACTAAATACTTTCCCATGTGAGTCCATTTACAAACCCAAGTGATAAAGCAACCTTAGTGTGCACAAGCATACAACTCTGCACACATGTGTGGGTGTAGTTAAATGGATCTGCTTAGACAATACACCAACAAAGCCGACCAGTTTGTGTTTAAAGAAAATACCAAACTCCAATGGGATGAGAATCATTGTACTCGTCAGGCTGTGCATCTCGTTAGCTGGATCCTCTCCATTCTTATCTGACTGAGACCTGTCCCAGCAGATGGCCCTCTCAGGATGCTTTGGCGGCTGATAGAACTGTGCTTTGTCTAAAATGATGAGGAAGCAAGCCAACCAGAGGAAAACCCTTTGCTCTTGCCATAATGATACATTCAGGCAGGAAGTTAAGGGGAAAATAGCCATTTCCCTAGGGATGAAGGGTGGGGAATGGGAGGGAGGGAGGGAGCAGTTTAATTATGATGAGGGTGGGTGCTGGGAGACTGGGACAGTCACAAGTGAAGATCAAGAAAAAAAGAATGGAATGATGTCATTCTTTACTGGGACAGTCACTTAAATGAAATCAGGTCACACACAATGGTCTTGTTCTATGCCCAGAACCATAAGTGTTACAAGAGATTACTTTGTATTGTAGTAAAGCTTTTTTAGGAAGGGTCTAAGGCCCTGCTCACATTAAGATAGCCCCAAGGCATCTTTTGGACACAGGGGAAGGCCGGAGTCATTCCATCCAGTGCTGCAATTGCCTACCCTAGGTTCCCAACATTAGTTTAAGGTGCTTAAGTCACAGTTTAAGATAGAAAAGGTGTCTGGATTTCTACAACACAGTTAATTTCAAGAAGCAGAATGCAACTACACAACATGTCATCAGGCCAGTTATTTTAAATCGGTGTTTTATTTTTTGTTTTGTTTTATTTTGTAACATAATTTTGAATGGCAATCTGAAGTTAAGACAGAATCTATTTATCAGTACAAAGTTGGCACTACCTGAAAAAAAGATACTGCTTTGTACCAACTTAGGGTATTTGGGGGACTGATTAATTCTGCCTGCAGAGGAAGCATTTGATCTGTGTTGATCTTGAGTTCCCAGAGCCACTGTGGGCAGATATATTCACCTTGAGGCTCCTTCTCTCAGTGGTGTCCTAATTTCACCTCATTCATCTACTCAGATTTCACAAGAGGTCATAACCATTACAGATGAAGCTTAGATTTTCTAAGCAGTTATCCCTGGAATAGTTAGGTGATAGGCTCAAATCCTGTTATCGAGATTCTGTTGTTTTTATATTAATAGGGCTTAAAACAAGTACGACATTGATGGATGCTTTTATTGATTTTTTAAAGGATATTTTTGCTGTGTGAGCCTTTATAATAGCAGGACTAGAATAGTGTGGGCTTTTTACATTAGCATCTTCAGTTTAGAGAATTTGCAAAACTTAATGTTCAATTTTGATAAAACACCGGTCTTCAGGTTCATGTATATATGTATTCAGGGTCAAGGTCCTTCTCTCTCATAGACTACAAAAATATAAAATTAGATAACAGTGGGAATTCATATTTATTTTATGATTTTACTCTCAATTACTAGGGAATTTTGTGTAGTAACCTAGGGTAAAGGGGAAGTAAGTGGTGGGTTGTGGCTATCAAAATGGAAAGAGGCACCTTTTGAAGGAACCTTTTTGAGGGCAGATTCTAACATGAACTTCAGTGATTTCTGCCTCCCTTATTTTAAAATTAAAGGTAATTAGGCTATAGAGCCTTTGAAATAGAATCGTTATTTAAAAATAAAAAAGATAACCAAAATATTTTCAAGCAAATGGTCAGCATCAGCAGAAGTTCCCAGCTTTTCAGGACAGTGTTTAATTTTCTGTTTATTTTTTAGTAGGCTTTAAAGGACTCTAAGTCCATTGTCCATAGCCAGTTGACAATAGCATCTAAAATGCAGGCGTTACTTCAAGCAAATCCATTATATACAAAGCAAGTAAATCAAGCTTTTTACAATGGCTTCTTACAATGATATTCATTAGTTTACCCCCCCCCAATATTTGATACATTTTCTGCATTAAAATGTACTTATTTATTACATAAAGTAGGAATGTCCCAGTAGATTAAATCCATCCTGCATATCTTAGGAATCGGCCCAACCAGACATGGCGGTGGTGTCAGAAAGGCCCAGGGACTATGGGAGACGGCCTAGCAGCCTCCCTAGCAGCCATTGGGAGCAATCAGAGCCCGTGCTCTGGGGACATAGGTGTTCTGAGTATCTCTCTTGGTGATAACTGTGCCACATGATAACCAATCACAAAGCTGTGCTGTCTGAAAAACACGGCACTGAGAGTTGGCTCCAATTTTAGACATTATTATTTACTAGGCAACTTTCTACAAAATTAAAATATGCTTGTCCCACTGGCCCCACCAGGCTGTCGTAAACTTAAAGAAAGTAAAAGTACATTTGGAGGAAGCAGATGTATTGAGCCACTCAAACATGACCTATCGCTCTTGTTGCAATATTAAAAAGCTAAGGTATTCATGGTAATCATTAGTTCCCATCATACTGTGCTATTCCCAGCACCTTCTTTCTCCCTCATTATTTTTTTAGTTTTATGTCTCTGCCAGTAAACTAATCCCAATGTGTATTTTTGATGGTTGGCAAACATTCAAAAATGTTTTTGCAAAGAAGGTAGGCTATAGAATCACTCAGATTATAAGTACATATTCAGCGCATTTTAAAGAAAAGCTTGAGAATTAAGTTTCTTTATTTTCTGAAGCATTAAACATAGAAGTGAAAAAAATTAGCATGTACTGTATTATACACTTGTAGATGTTGGAATTCAGCCAGGGATTGACTCCAAATAATTTTTATGATTAGAAAAAAGATGTAAGATGAACTCACCACAGACGGGTGCTGTTGCTGTAATGTCTTCTTGATTGTCTCCTGTTGTGTCCTAACATGGATTGAGAAATTGTCCACATCTGTGTTCCCCAGGCAGAGGCCAGAGACAAAAATTGACATCACTCTGCTCACTGTCAGCGCCATCTCAGGGCAGCCTTTCTCGTACGGAAATCTTCAGTTTTCTGGTTGCTTCTCCCACCCTCAAAGCATTGATTTATAGAGGAATTTCTTTGAAACATCGGCTACAGTATCAGCTTAGTAGTTTGCAAGAGCTGAAGTGCCCCTTTTGGGTGAAAGGAGAGGAATATAATTTATATTTCTCGTTTGGAAGTCCATCTCCCATTAAAGAACTTGCTCTTGGTTTGGAAATAATAAGACAGTTTGTATAGTATGACTTGTGTGTATACATATGAATAATTATTGCAGTGACAACCAGTTCCTAAATGTGACAAACAATAATTTTGACTATCAAAACATTAATTGTTTCTTTCTCTATGACTCATGTAAGTTCATTCATCTCCCTGGCAATCTGTAGGCTGAACCGTGGCCGTGTGGGTGTCTGAGAATGTTGTCCGTGCTGTTAGAGTTGATGTAAAAGGAACCTATCCTACCTTACGGAGCCTTTGGGGGAAGTTCAAGTGCTATTACCAGCAAAGGTGATCTTGTCTTCTTAAAATGTAAAACTCTTTTCTTTTCTCATTTATAATGACACATGAAAGAAGTGTAGCATAGTGGTTAAGAGCACAGATTTGGGAGCCAGACTGCCTGGGTTTGAGTCCCTGCTATGCCACTTATTAACCGTATGATTTAATTTATTTGTGCCCCACTGTCCTTATCAGAAAAATGAGGGCCAATAATAGTACCAACTTCACTTACTTGTTTAGAGGAATAGATGATTTCACACTCACAAAGGGCTCCGAACATTGCCTAGCACTTAGTAAAGTGCTTTATGCTTGTTAACTATTATTCATAGACATTTTAAAAATCCAGAAATGCACAAAGTAGATAAGTTTTCATAATCTTATTCTGCCTACACTTCCATACACATAAATACACACATACACAGAGTCAGTGTACCAGACATGTAGAGAAACCAGTTACGGGCCACAGCACCCATCCTACGGAAACTAGTGCTGGTCAGGAGGAGGACACGTGCTTCCCAAATAATAGCAATAACAATCCCCTATCTCCATACACTTAAGATGTGCATCTGCACACTTGTAACAGCTGTTGAGAGAGTCAGATGCCATGATGAATGGGAACACATTTTGGGAGTGTGTTGTCAGCATACATATAGAAAACTTTTTTAAAACCAGCTTTAATTTTCTAATTTCTGATTTCCCTTTAGATTTGTTTAGCCTTCAGTTCAGCTTTTCCCACCATTCAACCGTGATTTGGCTAACATTAACAACTAAAAAGTAATAACCACTAAAATCTAGTACAAATATTCTCCTGATAGGGGTTGTGATGATTCATCAGGCATAGATTCTGATCCCAGACAGACTAGACATTTTTCTCTAGTCCAGACTCTTTCTTAGGCCAGCTTCATGGAGCTGGATGCTGAGATCCACAGAAGTGTGAAATGGGTTTGCCTCATGAAAACTTGTTTTAATCCTTTATTTGTAAATTATATGCATTTGATGACTTCTTACAGCTATCGCTATTGAAATGATGTAATTTCAAAGGTCCAAGTTGACAACTATCAAGCACCTTACTTTTCTCTTTGTGCCATTATTAAGTTCCCTTGTTTTAAGAAGAGAAAAAATATCTTTTAAAAATGATGCGTAGAAGAAGTCTCAAAGAGAGGTTTTCTACGTATTTTGGAGATTTTTCACGGAGTGGAAAGCACTATTCTGCCTGTATTTTATACTTCTTAAAAAGACATCTTATATATAAAATTCAAAATTCTGATCTTAAAATAATAAACTTGGGGTTTGGCATTTCCACTTCTCTGTCTCTATTGTGAAGTATGTAGGTGTGCCAAAGGCTGGCAAGTCCCTGCTGCATCAAAGAAAGTAGAAAGTACTTTGTGAGCGAGTATTGTACTCCCCATCCTCTCCCCTCAACATCTCCCAAGTGAAAATGAAAGGTGATCATTAGCATGGCACTGAATGAGCATCAGTGCAGTAGTTGCCCTTCATGTAAAGAATCAAGTGCAATCCTGTATCAGGTCATCTCGGTATGAGAGAAGAACGTGATACTGTGAAAGACAATGGAGATACTCTGCCATTTTACCGTCTTGTGGAAATGGGCAAATTGAATAGCTTTTTGAGCCTCAGGTTGCCTTTTCGTAAAATGTGGGTAACTGCATGTAGCTCCCAGTGCTGTTGTGAGGGGCCCAAAGAGAAGGTGGGTGCAAACAGCAAGCCCAGGGCCATGTGGACAGCACGCATCTGAGAAGCTTTCATTTCTCTCATCTTGACTTAGCACATAGCATCCCTCCTCCCCCTTCCCTACTCATGACTTAGCTATGCGTAACGTCCCAGCCTGTTCCTGCTAGGATCCCTCTGCCCCCTACATGACCCTCCAGGCAGGTCATGCTTCCTCAAGCCCACGCTTCATGGATGGAGCTCTGTAATTCACACAGGACCAGAATTCCCTTTCTAGCAAGAGCTAAAATGCCATACATAACCTTTGTAAAATAGTTCTTGATTCTCTCACGGCCAAAATTTGATTATTTTTTCTTTTGAACTCCTGTAGACTTTATACTTTAATTATGGTTCATATTTATTTAAATATTGTTTGTACCACACGGGCATTTACATGTTCGTTTCTTTCTGCTTTTTAGTACAGTGTTTTGCAGGTTCAGTGCACAATATATGCTTATTTTTTATTTAAAAAACGAAGTTGAAACTTCTAATTTAAGAATATTGAGCTTTGTGATTCGCCAAAAGGAGGAATCTATGCTTTGGTTCAGGCCAGTTCCCTAGTGGTAAATTGCAAAAATCACATACATTTTTTTCTTCTATTTGCTTAAGTATTTGCATATTTAGAAGGCTTTTGTGCAAATAAACCCAGAATTAAATATTGAGCAGGAACCTGTGGCTCAGCAACTGTCTCGTGGACTTGCATGAAAGACACTAGGTACATATGGAGCTCTTATGAAAGGCAGGAACCTCATGGGATGAGAAATGAAAAATCCCCCAAACCTCTTTGCCATACATGAGCAATTTTCAACTTTTTTCATCTCATAGCACATATAAACTAATGACTAAAATTCTGCAGCACACTGAAAAATATATTTTTGCCAATCTGACAAAAAATAGATATTATTTTGATTCAGTCACACCAGATGGCTATTGTTGTGTTGACTGTTGTCATTTTTTTTTTTATTGGACAATTAAGGGAAAAGAGATTAATGTCCCTGACTAAATAGTCAGGTACTGCATGTTTTAAAAATTCCTGTGGCACGCTGGTTGAAAATTGCTGCCATACATCAATGTTTCTTATAAATAGCTTGTTACAAGGGACCACTCTAAAAGACCAGAATCCTTTGGCCAAGGGAACACAACAGAGACAACAGTAAGCCTAATGGAGCAACCACTCATGGCTGAGAAACACCAAGATGGAGGCAGTAGAAAAGCCACATTGGTGGTCAGCGCCTAAAATGAGATGACTTTATGTGCACAAAGCACTCCAGGGCTAGTTGACCATACTCTGAAATCTTGATCTTTCTGAGGTCTCCACTGAATGCCGCACCCACCGCCCACCCCATCCCCCCGCCCTCGATATGTGTTCAATGAGTTTTTTCCACTTTCTGGTCAGAACTTGAAAATCTCCCAGCCACATATAATGGTCGTTTTTCATGATACAACCCCTTGGTAATTGTGGAGTCTCACCCCACACATCTGTAGCTTAGTGTTCAGCCAAGGACTCAGGGGGATTCCATACGGATTTCTGGAGCTCTCTCTCTTTGTTGCTCTGTCCTTTATACTCTACCCCACAAATTCTACCTCACCTACCCAAATATCTTCGTCTCTACCTGGGTTCCCCTCTCTATGTCATATTCCAGAAAGTGTTTCTTGTGGGACATACCTCACTTGTGTCTCTTCTCTTGAGGATCACACTCTGTTTCCCATCTGGAATAGTTACGTCATATATTTTGTTTCCTGGCTGTTATAGCAAGAGGATTAGTGTGCTATCAGTTACTCCACCTTAACTGGGAATGGAGTCCCACTACATTTGTATTCAAACTTCGTTTCTTTTTTTTTTTCTCCCCACTAGTCATTAAGACCTTTTAGGACAGTGATAGGATCTCATTCAACACTGTTTCCAATGCCTAACACAAAGTTTAGCACATAACGGACATAATGTTGAATGAAAGAATGAATGACTATTGTTAAATTGATTCACAATATTTAGGGTGTCTATATTTAGTGAGACATTGATGTAAATATCTAAGAATGTGCTTTTATAAGCAGCAGAGAAAACTCTGTTAAACAATTGAATTCATATGCACTGGAGATCAATGCTAGGGTCAAGCTTACTTAATATCCCTTACAGTTGTAACATGCCACTCTCCAGAAACAGAGATCACATGTTTTCAGGTACCCATGGGAGAATAATGACAAGTTATTCTGGAATTAAAAGTAGTGTTGCCTGTTTTTAACATTCAGTGTGTGAAGTTGACAAATGCAGTTATATCTCTTCAGGGATATCTGCCTATACACATATACCAAGATTATCAACTTTAGTTTTACTTAACTATAGTCTTTTCAGAGGACTGTGATGGCTTTTCGTTTAAATAGCAAGATGAATTAAATTGGTCTCTCAAAATCTATCTCTTTTTATTTATATTATCAAAAAGTAGATTTATAAGTTAAAATTATGATCAAACTACTGTAAACTACACAAATTGAGCAGGAAAAATGTCTTGTATTTTCATGTTAAAGATTTCTCTCTGAAAGCTTAATACAGCACCTGTACAGGGAGTTGTATGTAAGAAATATCTAGATGTGGAAGTCTCTTAAAGGTTGATGATGCTTAAAATCTTTGCATGTGGGTACATTTCTTATAATTAGAATGCTTTAACGTGATTATATAAAGAGTTCCAAAATTTCAAAGTATTCCAATCCCCCCCACACACACACATACACAGATGTGCACAGGAAAATCACATTACTGATAAGTTATTCCTATTCTATAGGTCACTTCAGAATTCACACAGTATTTTTGTTATCAAAAACAAAGTCTTTTAGTACTTAATCTCATTTGATCCACTATTCTTAAAATTCCCTTTTGTTTCTTGTTGAGAGTATTTCTGGTTTCCTTCAATGAAAGAAGGCAGGATTTTTTTGTTGTTTTTGGTTTTGGTTTTGGTTAAGGAACTCGACTGTGAATGAGATAGTAAACCAGTTGGTTCATTCTTCTAGTTACCTTTGGCAAATCACCTTTTCATCTGTGTTCTTTGATTACACAACCAACCAAGTGGAAATAATAATTTGATCTCCAAGTGAGAGTGAAGGACCCCTGAAATTCTAATATAGAATAACAAAAAACTGGTTCATTATTGAGGGAACTTTTTCAAAATAATGATTGTACTTGTTTAAAGCCTAAGTGAGATGACGTTTAAAGAGCAGTTATTTAAGTTTGTGGTCCCAGAACTGTTCAAAACGAAAGGTTTTATTTCACTTTGTTTTTCTCCGGCATTCACTCCCTTGGTTTACATTCCCCAGTTAGGAATTTAAAGTGAACCTTTGCCAAAGCCTCAGGTTCCACCTGGTTTGGGGTTGAAACCACATGAAGCCACTGAATTTTGCATAGTTTCCATTTGAAATGGTATATCAGCTTAGGTTCTTTTTCAATGTGAGCCAGGTTTGCAGGAAACTTGGCCAAGCTTTAGATGAACCTGCTCTGAGTTTTATTTTATATCAGACTCTAAAATGAGGCCACTCACCTAGTTCAGTCTTTCAAAAAGCTCTTATTATAATGTCCCCAGAGCGTGTATAATCATTACTAGAGGCAGAGGCAACACCTTGTTTCAGTATAGTGTGGGGGAGAATTTCTCAGTTACTTGGAACCCATTCTAATTGGGAAACCAGACAGACTCAATAATAGAGGCTCTGGTGTCAGGCATAACATTTAGGGAAAAGAATTTCTTCTGAAGTCTTAACAAAAGAGTTTTCAAGTAAATAGCTCTGAGTGACCAGGTTAATTCACTCTTTCCTTTGTCCCATCCTTTACTTATGCATTCATTAATTCATCAAATATTCACCAAGCACGTACCACATTACATGCTAAGCCCTGTTCTAAAGTATTCACAATACATCAGTGAGCAAAATACATAGAAGTCGCTACTTGTGAGGAAATAGTAACCAGATTATCTTGAGGAAGAACATTCCAGACAGAGAGAACAGCTAGAGCAAAGGCCCCAGTGTGGAATTAGTCCTCCATGTTAGAAGAATCACAGTGAGACCATTGTGACAGACAGAAATGGAGCAAACAAACAGAGGCATGGTAGAAAATAAGGTCAAATAAGTAACAATAGGCCAGCATATGACCTGTAGGCCATGAGAAGGGTTTTGGCTATTTCTCTAGGTGAAAATGTAGGCATTGTGTGATTTTATATAAAGAAGTTGCACATTTTGACATATATTAAAAGGCTCTCTTTATCCGTCATGTTGAGAGTAGACTATAGATGGGCAAAAATAAAAAGAGAAGATTTATTACAAGACTACTGAGATAAGAGTGCTTCAGATTTGGCGATAGCAGTGGAAGTAGCAAGAAGTAGTCCAATGCTAGCTATTTTTGAATATAGAGGCCACAGCATTGCCCAATTGATTGAATGTGGTGTGTGTGTGTGGTGGGGGTGGGGGTAAAAAAAAAAGAATCAAGGATGTGTCAAAGGTTTTGGCCCAAGAAACTGAAAGGATTAGAGTCACCATCGAGTGAGATAGGAAAGGCTACAGTTGGAAGAGTTTGGGAGAGGAAGATGAGCCATTCAGTTTTGGAAGTCAAGTCTGAGGTGTCTAGACCTCCAAGTGGAGATATCGTTGAGTAGGCATTTGGACTGCTGAGTCTGGATTTGGGAATAGAGGTTTGCCTTTGGGAGTCATTAATGAGCATGGACAGATGTGAGTATAGACAGAGAAAAGAAGTAAAGACTAGCCTCTGGGGTACTTCAACATTAAGAAGTCAAAGAGAAAAGGAGAGATCAGCAGCAGAAGACACTGAAAAGGAGCCCAGTTAAATAGGGGGAACAGAAAGGGGGGGGTCCTGGTGTCCTAGAAGTCAAATGAAGATAGGGTTTCGAGGGGGAGAAAGTAACCAGTTATGTCCAGTATGATGAGGACTGAGAACTCACCATTGGATCTCTCTCCTTGGTAGTCATTGTTGGCATGTATGAGAGCAACTGTGGTGGAGCAGAGGGAGAGGAAGCCTGATTGTAGCGGTTGTAAGGGAGAATGGGAGAAGAGAAAGTCAGGCAGAAATACAATGGCTCCTCCAAGGAGCTTGCCACATGGGGAGGAGAGAAATGGGGCAGCAGCTGATGAGAGAAGCTAGGTCAAGAATGTTTTTGAACGGTGGGAGAAATAACAACATGTTTATATGCTGATGCAATTTTTGGAGGAAAATGATGATCTGAACAAAAGATGGGAACATTGCTGGAGTATGATTTTTCTAGTAGGTGAGAAGAAATAGAACCTAGTACACAGTGGAAGAATTGGCTTCAGACAGAGAGAATGTGGGTAATTCACATACTTATAAAAAACAAGAAGGCAGAATATAGGAGAGCAGATGCTGGTAAATGAGCAGCCTGAGGAATTGGAGGTAAGGCTATGGAAATTCTCTTCCAATTGTTTTTATTTCCTCTGTGAAGTATGAACTGGGGTTATCTGCCAAGGGTGAAGGTCAAGGAGGAGTGTTGTGGGCATAAGGAGGGAGAAGGCGGTGTGAAATGGATGTAAGACCAAGAGAATGGAGGAGTAACAAGACTAGGGGACTAAAGTGTGGTTGCCTGGCAGCACTTAGAGCTTCCTTGAGGTTAATAGCACTGCACATGACATGAAACGTTCAGGGTGATGTTTTTGTCCTGAGGCACGTTCAGTAGCACAGGTGCAGCTGTGGAGTAAGCAGGCAGTTGGATTTAACTAGGGTTGTGGTGTGTCAAGCAAGGATGGCAAAGTGATGGAGGAAGAAGGGAACTGAGAGTATTATAATGACTAAATGTGGGATTTAACTGATAAAGAGGGAAGTGAGGACATTAAAGGAATAAGGGCCAGTAAAGGAGTGGTAGGATCAAAGGCCCAATGCCCTGCTGCGTCAAAAAAATTATTGGGGTTGGTACATGGAAATACTAAGAGTAACATCAGCAGGCAGGATGCCTGAAATTGAGATGCCAGGAAGGGTGGCATCTACCAGTACTGCTAAGGGCTAGGGATTGAACAGATTGGCCTAAAAATTAGAGGTAAGGTGATCCAGGGTACAAGTGGTCCAGGAAAGGTGACCCAGGGTCCAGAAAGGAAGAGGCTATGTATGGGGCTGGTGAGCTCAAATCCATGAATTTGAAATTTCCAAAAATTCAGACAGGTATGATACTGGAGAGTGAAAGTGAGGCGAGAGCTAAAATCCTTAGATATGAGGAGGAATAACTTAGGTTCAGTTTGTAACTATGGAAGTAGTAGGCTATGTAATCTGATAACACGAGCCAATTTTTTTATAAAACAAGAAAAAAGAAAGCACACAGATTTAAGGAGGAAACTAAAGAGAGGGAGGGAGAGGTCCAAGATGGGAAGGATAGAAGGAAGGAAGAAAGGAAGGAAGGCTGGCTTTAAGAGAGATTTTAGTATAACATTGATTCAATGCATAACCCAAAATTGTATTCAATGTTTCAGAATTATGTTATTCAAAGATAGTTACCCACAAACCTGGATAAAGCATCACATTTTGTGTAAATGAACATTTTGCCAAAATGAGATTCCCCTTTCCCCTCCAGAAACTATCAAGATGCCCAATAACATGCTATATCTTGTTCTGTAGCAAAATAAACCAGAAAATTCCTTAGACAAGTGTCAAACAATGGCACAGAAGAAGGAATCTAACTGAAATATATAGATGGTCTAGACTTGCTTTATGGCAACAATAAACCAAATATCTTCCCTGGGAAAAAGATCTGAAATCTCTAAAGGACGATGGATAGTTCTTCATATGTATAGTGGTGACTTTATTACACCTTTTATGGCTTTCCATCTCATCCTTACTTTGACAGAAGATCATTCCGATGTGAATTTATTTTGATGATGATATTATACAGACTTCAGGCCTGCAAAAATAATTCACAGTATTTATCCCAGTGGTGGCTCAAAGAAGATGATCAAATTTTTATATTTTCATAGTTAAGCCACATAATATTCTTGATGCCATAGAATATTTGAAAAAAAAATTCTGGAAATCGGGAATGACACCTTGGCCAGGTTCTGTACCAGTGTGACCCCACAGAAACTCAGAAAGTACTCAGTGGCACTGAGTCACTTGCCTGTTAATCCGTTGTCAGTTCAATTTTGCAATGGACATGAATCCTATTTTCAGTGGATTGAAATCGAGAAAGATGGCCAGGTAGAATTTCCCTGGAGTAATTTTCTTTTTCATGCTTATGAGTTATCTCTTTGTCTGTGATGAGCAGTGGCAAGGATGATACCAGGTATGTATGTTACATGCCATTGAGTGGGCTCCAACTCCTGGGATGACGTCCACAATGTCCTGTCCTCTAAAACCCTGTTCAGCGCCTGTAGACACATGCCTGTGGCTTTTTTTCTTTCTTTTTCCTTTTTATATAAATCATTTTTATTGTTATTCTATTACAGTTGTCTCAATTTTCCCCCTTTACCCTCCTCTGCCCGTCCCACCCCTGCTCCCAGAACCCAGCCTGCTCATGATGTGCCCAAAGCAGGACAGCTTCGGTTTTGTTGTTTTTTTCCCTCTAGTAATGTTTCAGGCTCAGTTTGCTCTAGGAGCCACCTATTCATCTTTCTGGTTATTCAGGGTATCCATGGAGCTCTCCTGCAACACCACATTTCGAATGAATTAATTTTTCCAATCAGCCTTCTTCACTGTCCAACTTTTGCATCCATACATAGGAACTGAGAATAGGAGGGTGTGGGTGGTCCTGGCCTTGGTCTGTAATGACATATCTTTGCTCTTGGAGATCTTTCCTAATTCTTCTATTGCTACCTTTTGAGTCTCAGCCTTGTCTTGATTTCTTGCTACAGTCTCCATTGGAATTGATGATTGAACCAAAGTAAGCAAAATCTTTAACAATTTCAATGACTCGTTTCAAAAATCAGTAAACCAGAAGAAAACTTTTTCCTTGTACTTTTCTAGCCAATCAGTGGGGAGAAATAAATATTTAAATGAGAAAAGAATGTTCAGTAGAGGATTTTTAATAAGTTAGGATCTTGCTAGTGCTTTACTATAAATAGCAATAATATTATAAATTACAATAAGCTTGCCAGGCAGCCAATACTACGTGAAGTGGATTTGGGGCTTCACCTGAAATGGCAACTGTCAGTCATTCATTCGCTTAACAGATATCAATGCATGCCTTACATGGGCAGGATATTGTTCTAAGATCAGTGACATCACTGAGGCTATAATGTCCAATGTGACCTACAGGCTCTGTTCTCAGGGACCTTACATTCTAAGATGACCATAAGACTGCTCCTTGTGAGCCAAAAGCTCCCTATCAAATTAACTGCTAAAGGCCATGCATCTTTACAGGGGTAATGAACAGTCTTTAGCACTTGGTATGTATTTCTTAAAGCTCTTCAATGGATGTTAACTTCACCTGTATTGTTTGCTAGAATATACTTCAGAAAAAATGATTAGAAATTAATCATGACGATTTTCCAGATCCTGCCCAAAACAATAGACTTCATAAGTACAAATTGCCTCATAACCAAACACCAGGCTTCTGCCTACCCTTACCAGCTTAGGGATGCTTAGTAGGTGTCTGGAAATATTTCCCAGTAGCATTCTCACCAACCAGGTGTTTTGAGTACAGTGAAATTCTTTTCCTCATGTGGCCATATTAGAAGTGCAAATAATATCCCGTGCAGAGAGCTCTCCTTCAACACTTTTCAAACATAAAGGACTTCTTCCCAGGGCTCTTGGCTGTGTTTTAGTGCAAAGGAGAATTCAAATTTATGGACTTTTGTTCCCAAAGATCAATCTATCTTTTCTTAAATTTTAATTTATTAGTCAGTCCATTAAAGCGATTGACACTTTTAAAAAATGCTTCTATTTCAAAATGTTTGTTTCCTGAGGCTTATAGAGACTTCTTGAGTTCCACTCAAGTTATAGGATTTGCTTCATGAGAAAGTTAGCAAAAAAAAAAAAAAAAAAAGTTTCTTGTAAGTGTCTGAAAAGTAGGACTAATCCAAAAGTACTTTAAGCACTCAAGAACTACAATTAATAAAATGTCACTGTGAACAGTTTTGTTTGGCTTCAGCTGGTGACTTGATATTCTCAAGAACTCCCCTCTGGTTCACTGACGACTCTGCTTTTCCCAGGATGCCACTGCAGGCAGGCAGAGTGTAAAAGCCTCTTCAGGACAGACACTTCAGATGCAAAAGTAGCTTGTAGTCAGAGCTTTATTTTGACAGTTTAAGACCATATTCTCAATCTGTAAATTGGCTATACACAGAAAATACATAAAGAGAAAATAACAGAGAAAGACACCTCTGGCTAGCAGAGTATTCCATTGAAGACCTTGATGTAAAAATCTCACAATAGCCATGTCATTGGGGCAACTGAAAAGACAAGGAGAATGACCAGTAGAGCAAGAGGGAAGAACTGGAGGTCAGAAAGATAAAGGGCTCTGCAGAGAGGGGGAAAGACTTTATTCCAGATGCTTGGAGTCTGGTGATGGTTGGTGGCCGCTTAGGGACTAAGCAGGCACAGGGTTTTGGTTTACATAAAACACTGGTTTCACAAAAACCAGAATTGCAGGTCTCTCCAATGTATGTATTTCTCCACATATTCCTAATCAAATAGAGGATAGACAAAAGAATAGTCAGATTAAATGAAAAATAAACACCCATTATCCATACAGATTTAAAGACTTAAAAACGAATGAGAGTCCCATTGTGTGGTTTCTGTCCATGTAGTGTGTGTCTTTTTCTGTAGAATTGCAGGGAAAATGCATTAAGAAAAAAATGATGCTTGACTAACAAAATCCTTATGTGATTCACTGGGGAGGGGCAGAGAGACTATGATGAAGGAAATGAGAAAGAGGAAATTCGTATATAGTTTGGTTAAAAACTCCCCACCCCCAGTATAATGCAACAAACTAAAGGAAAGCTACTTTTGAGAGGATAACGTTTTTAAGTTAAATAATAAAAATGTGATCTATCCAGCCAATTTCTTGCTTTCTCCAGTAACTCCTTGACTTGCAGCTGCACAGTCTCTCTCTTCCTCTAATCCTTTTCATTCTTGCCCTTTGCCCTCACATGACCTTTGGCACATTGCCTCCTAACCTTAAAAATGAGGAGTTTAGAGTTTCAGGGAGATTTTGATGAAACCACCTGCTGTTCTACTCTACCCTTTCCCCCAGCGCTGAATTCAAAGAGAATGGCAGAGTGTATAATCATGCTAATATGCTGAACCAGCCTAAATCCCCAACTCATCAATTCCCATAAGGTAAGATAGTTGAAGTGATTGGTTGGATTCATAATACTTCTACTACTACCCAAATAAGAATGGGAGTGAAAGATCTTATAGATAGCAGTGGATTGTTTTCTTCTCTTACACAGAAAAAGTGAAAAAGTCAGACCAAAGTCTCCAAAGATAAGTCAACTTGATATTGTGCTTGGGAATTGAGGCAACTTGATTTTTTTTTTTCTTACGATACTTGGTTTTCTTTAATCATACACTGGTAAACCCTGAGTAGAGAACTGGAGTATCTGGCTATCTAAAATCTTTCAAAAACCCTACTTTGGATATATAGCTCTTAGAAGACAGAGTCATATCAATGTATCCTGAGAGATGGTGTCATTTAGGTATGGGACTGAAAGAGACAGCAGCGTGGCTTTTGAGTTGTCACTACTGACGAGATGTGTCATCAGCTGAAGAAGGTATGGCGGAAAGTAGACAAGATGGCTAATGAGTCGCAACAGTTCTCTCAAATAGGACTTCCTTGTCTATTTTAGTTGCAAATTCAATTTGGAAAATATTTTAGCTGGTTGAAGGGCACATGAATTCAGTTAAAAATACAGACACATAATCTGGTCCTTTTATCTTAGAAAGAGGCAAATCTAACTAAACCTCAATACTGGCATTGACCCATAACTCAATGAACATTTTCTGCCCTCTTTGACCAACATATTGAATTAGACAACTATAGTTTCCAAAGGGGTTGAAGCCATTGGTATCCTACAGAAGTGAGTTCTCAGAAAGGGTGGAACAGAACCAGAAAAAGAGAAGATACTCTTTGAGGGCCTCCTGTGTGGCAGGCAGAATGCTAGTTCCTTCATACCCATGCCAACTCTTTCATCCCCGCAAGAGTGATATGAGGTAATAGGTATGATTATTTACCAGTTTTACATAAAAGAAAACTGAGAAGCACACTCAGGGATCAAGAAGCCCATTTGGGACTTAAATCCAGTTTTTCTGGGCCTGTGTTCTTACCAACCAAGCTGTCCAAATACAGGTTTCTCCCGCTATCCAAAAGTAGAAACCTATGAAACCTTTCAGCAGCTGAAATGGCATAAAGCAAAGAAGCAATTACCATAAAGCACATCTTGCCAATGGATACACAGGATAAATCTAGGTGGAGCACAGATATGCACAGACAGTTCAGAGATCTGGTGGTTTGATGCTGAAATGCTGACTACGGTTCCCAGGGTAGGAGCTTGGTGGGGCCACCTGCCCAGGGTCCTCATTGCCTCTATAATAACTCACTGCCAAACAAACACTGAACACTGTTTTCATGTTTCACCTTTTTTTGTAAAAGTAAAAATGCTCTTGGAGTTTCTTTTGGTTAAGGAAAACAGGTACTAATGCAGGTCTTTCGTAAAAGTGAAGTGGCATAAAATGAATTTTTGAAAAGTGGGAGATACCTGTACACCTTGAAACTGACCTCTCAGCAAACAGGCCCAGCGATGCCTATGCTCTCTCCTCAGATAATCCCATGTGGCTTTGTAAGTGTTGAGCTTTAAAATGTGATTTTATCTTCATGTTTGTATATGTGTATAAATAAAGAATTCCCAAATATATTGCCATCTCTTTAATAACAGTATTCCTTGTTAATTCCCCCTATCCCCATCAATAAATAGGGCACGCTGCCCAGTGAGTGCTGAAGATAATTTTTCTACTCATGGCAAATTTTCACCCAAGGCACCACCATCTCCACCCATCTGCATCCCACCCATGGAGTGTTCCCTTCAGGTGGAGGAAAAAAATGATGATTTTTCATTTTTAAGATCACGTATTTTCTGCCAAAACTTGTACATTTTTACATCCCCCAAAAGTCTCTCTTAGCCAGTACATTTATCTGCATCAGAATTGTAATTACAGTAATTAATATGGAAGCTGAAAATTCAATTGTATTGTGACCAAGAAAGGTCCCTACTGAAGGAATCTTACATCTTAATGTCACCTTAGAAGTGTTGTTTATTCTTGGATCATTTTTTAAATGCAGGCACATTATAATCAGCGCTTTCTCTTTCCTTTTCTCTGTAATTACCAAGAAGACCTTTTCTTCTTTGTTTCTGTTTGTGTACTGGCTCCATAGCTCAGCACTGCCACAGGGAAGAGAGAAATTTTCTAAGCTGATTAAATACACCACCACCCACCTGTGGGGGAAATTCTTGCTACTAAGCTCAGTAACTCACATCCTTAATGGCAGTGTCAGCTCTTCAGCTGAAGACCTGAGACTCACTTGCCAGCTGATGACATGTGATAGAATAATTTTTGGTTAGTTTTGTTGAGACTCCAAGAGGAACAAGTTAAGGGCTAGGAAGCAGAAGTATTAACGAGGTCACTGCTTCTCCATTAAAGAACATTGAGAAATAAGCCCTTAAAGGAGCATATTCATTTAGATTACAAAATTAGTCTTCAGGTCATGATGTAGGCTCAAACTTTATATATTTTCATTACAAAGTCTTTTTGCCTGAGGATCTTGCAAGGGAACAAGTCATTTCTATGTCTTAGAATAATTGTTTCAAAACAAACAGATACATGAGAAAGCTTTAAGCCTCACTGAACTTTAAAACAATTTTTAATATTTAGGGGGAATTAAACAACCTTCAATTGTTTAAAAAAAAACTGGGCAGCAATATGAATAGAATAGATGCATTAGCTTTGTGAAAAACAGGTCACTAACTCTATTTTTCTCCAAACAACAACAAATACTTTGCTGCTATTAATAACTGTTAGAAAAGTCTACTTATAAACAAAAAGGAACTAGTGCTTTCACAGCCCTCTGAAAGAAGAAATGTATGATACACTCTTTAGACACATTCTCCAGGAGGAAAATAAAGAAAAGAACACAGGAAGAAAGTGGACAACTACCCATTTGACTGGAAAACATCACAGATTTATTACTAATTAGAATAACTGTGAGTACAAATAAGATTTTAAGAATGCAAGTTGATTAATCAGGATGTACAAATGATTGAGAACACTTATGTGTTTCTTACTGTCTTTAATACAATCTTGTACTTGCTTGGTTTTATGCAAAAGCTGTAATCCCAGCGAGGCCAGGGTTGCAATGGGCTGTGCACCATGGTAAAACCCCCCTCTCAAGGCCCTTGGGCCACTTGTCCCAAAACCAAACAAGTTAGAAAGAACTAGTTATTTTTACCCCAAATATGTCTCTATTGTCATACTGAAACCAAAAGCTTTTTGTGAATCACCTAAAACTCCATAAACAATGTTAGAAGACAAACAACAGAGTAGGAAACAATATTTGCAAAGGTCACTTGTAAAGTTGACCATGTTCACTGGCCTAAGGGAGTTTTATTCTTAGCTGCTATGATAATGACAAAAACTGGTGACATGGAATGGGAGTGATAAGGAAGCTGTCAATAGTTTCAGAAAAATCTGTTAATGACGTTAGAGCCACATGATGGGAGTTCATCTTAAGGCTGAATACACTTGCTAATGTACATTTCACATTATTGAACCCTTGGTTTGCTTACTGGCATTTCTTGCAGGAAGTATCTACTAATTAAATAGGCAATCTCCAAGGTCCAGATTGAAAATGAAAAAAAATGCAGGAAGCATTTACCAATGGTTAAAATGTCTATAATGTTATATTACATCTTTAGAGCCAAATGGCTTATTGAGAATAATTAAGAGATACATAATAGCTACTTTCACTAAATTATGCATGGTCAATTTCTGGGTGACTTAGTATTAACTCAGTTTTTGAAGGAATTATTTGTATACCAGAAGAAGCAAGAATCCAGTGCACTTGAAAACGCCAGCTCTAAAGAATAGGGATGTGTTTCTAGAAGCATCATCAGTCATTTGAAGTTTTATAATACACAAGAATAAGTGCCAGAAAAGCAGGAATACTCAATTCCTTTTACTTATATCTGTTTTATTACCAATTCAGACTTCAACATTAGTGAAGTCAGTTTGATCTTCCATATGTCATGGACTGTGTTTCCTTAACAAATGCATGAGTTTTAAGACTTTATTTTACCGTTCTTTTGAGACTTAAGAGAAATGAGACAATATAGTGGTATCCAGAAGGCAATTTGGGAGGTTCGCAAGATTACAAATTTCCCAGACCCATGAAATGAATGTGTGACATTGATACAATTAGTGTCATACATGTTTAACACAAACTGTATTTTTAAGTTGTTCTGAACACAAAAGTAGCCATTCATAATTCATTAATACTTAAGTGAAATTTTTAAAAATAATTCAGATAAGAATGTGCTGATTGGAAGTGACATAGTATTAGTATTAGACTTCATAAGGATTGTTTCTATAACAAAAGCAAGCTGTTTTTTAAATTAAAGTTTTACATGGGGTGTGTGTGTACCGATTAGAATGCTTTGAGCAGGTACAGGAAAGCAATTGGCCCAAATTGCCTTAGGCAACAGGGACTGTTTGGGCTCAGTTTAAATCACCTGCGCTGTTTCCTTTCCTCCGTCTCTGGGCTCTGTGTGCTGAGGAGGGCTCTATGTATAGCCATGTTTACCTCCTCGTGTTTACAATGCGGCTGCTGCAGCTCCAGAGTCACACTCCACAGTGTTAAGTCCGTGGACAGCAGAGCACTGGCTTCCCCCACAGTGCAAACAACGAAGCCTCCGAAGTGAGTCTCACTGGCTCTGAATGACCTGGTTTGAGTTAATTATGTCTTTGAAACAATCACTCTTGCTGAGGGCAAGGGAAAAGGAATGTACAGCAGATAATGTGCCCTATGGGGGAAGGGAGAGAGGTGTAAATACTCCTGGAAGCACATGAGATACCGAAGGGGGAGAAATTAAATAAATAAAAATCAAGGCCAGTTATAAAAATAGGGACATGGCATATGAAGTTGCGTTCTAACCTATATACCTATTAATATGAAACCCATGAAACGGGCTTAGGTAAGATTAGGGTTTCAACGAAAGAGAGGCAGTTCAGAACAGACACTAGAAAATACATGCAACCTGTCAGGCACCAACTCGTACACCAGAAACTCACTCTTCTGATGGTGAAAATCTCTTAGATACTAGAAATTTCTATCAGTGTGATTTGATGGTGATTTTTTAAAATAGTATTTATGCCCAGGTGTTTTCCATGCCTCATCTCACTAGTTCTCATGGTTTTCTTCTTAACAGCCCCACCCATTTTTTTATTTGGTGTAGAGAACGACAGCAGCTGCCCATGCGGGTGTCAGTGAAGCCCTGTTCACGTGCTTAGTGCATACACTCATCACGCAGCTCACAAGAAGGCATCATCTAGTTCTCAGTCAAACAATATTTATAGGATCAGAAAGTGAATGCTACAGAAATCCATCTTTTTTTACTTTGTATAAACTCCAGGATCCTGAGTAACATTTGCAATTTAAACTACAAATAGCTGATGTCCTACATATCAGAGGACATTGGGATTTTCTTTGCAGCCTGCTCTTCCTGTGCTCTAGTATCTGTGGTAAGTAGGATACCTCCCTACTAGGTGCATTTGTTTGGGGCGAGAGGCAGAAGGCAATCCTTCAGCCACAGTCCCCAGGCTAAAGTGGATTGCATTGTACATTAATCATTTGACAAAACATAAAATCACTGAAGATGGAGCCCCAGGACACAGATGCTTCAGGATATTTCCTTTTCCTCGGGGTATTTGGTATGGGGAGTCACTAATTTCTATCATTTAGAGCAGTGTGGTGGATACATTTTCCAATTTTTAAGCCAGTTTTTCAGAAGAATAAGCTACAGAAGCAAGACCTAGAGTGGTAACTGCCAGGAAGTCCAGGGAGAGGATAGAAAACCATGTTTCTGCTCAAAGTGGCCCTCCTTGAAAGACTGTGCAGTGTCCTCGCTCACAATTACCTGAGTTAACCCCGCAGCGACTAGCTGGGAAACTGTGGAAAAGCCCTTTACCTCCATGTACCTCAGCTCCTTCTGCTGGAAATGGAGAAAATAGTCCTACCTCCTCGGTTCTGTGGGGAGCTGCTGCGCCATTCCTGGCCCATACTATTAACCCGTGCTCAATAAATGTCAGGCTTTATCAATTGAATCTCTGACTCCCATTGTGAACATCTTTAAGGCCATCTGTGTCCTCAGGAGAGAGCGAAGCCCTGGAGCTGGGCCTTTCAGAAACTTCTCTCTGTTTCTCTCCAAAGGTGAAAGGAGATTAGCTAGCAAACTGGGTGCAAGTGCCTGGATTTCTGGGCATCCCGGGCAGTATGTGGTACCCAGTGGGGCTCCATGGCGGTATCTTGAGTGACTGCTGCTACTCTGGCTGAAAACTGCTTCTCATTTTGTATCAATTGCCTGGTAGTTTCATACATTTCTTCTCAAACCTGATGTCCAACGAATGGATTCCTATTGCCAAAAACTATCATTAAATATGCACTATTCTGCTAAAAGATTTTATTGATCCAGCTTCTGGTCTCCAAAAGTATATATACCATATTAAATAGATGTACAGATTTTTAGCTCTGCTCTCAGGTGGGTATGGGCATCTAGAGGTACCGCAGGAATATGAATCATTCAGGAAGGTTCCCCTTCATGACTAGAAAAGTTACGTGCTTCCCTTTTTTTTTTTTTTTTAAACTACAAAGGGTTAAGCAGCCTGCAGAAATGCTAACCCTGCCAGAGCATGGGGGCTAATGTTTGCATGTCTGCAATGAGTCTGTATGTGATATGTAGTTCTTCGTACAATATAAGATGGCGACTTTGACTTGTACCTTCTCAATTTGGGGCAGGGAAGGGAGATGGAAGCAGCCTACTTTCTGTTGTGTTCGTTTGCTTATTGGTTTTTGGTTAGTTGTGCCTACTCCTTGTAACTTTCATAGGACATGTAACATAACAGGTGATCACAAGCATTTTATGCCTGTCTACTAGAATCACTCTAAACTAACCCAAACTAATCTGAACCCCAAAAATCTGTAATTTCAATATGTCTCTATAACTTAAAATCTCATAACCTTACCTATATGGTACAGCTAAAGGATTCCCAAAAAGGGGGGATTCAGGAGAAAAGGAGGGGAGAAACGAAGTGTGTGTTGAGGGGAAGGGAGATGGAAAATGATAGGACGAGAGTGGAGAGGACAGGGGCAGGATTTACAGGGAAGAAAGGAGTCTCTGGGTCTGTACAGTAGTCCCCACTGAATTCCATCAAATAGAAGTGACATCCACGTTATACAGAATTGTGATAGTAAAGCATATCAACTTGAAATGATTGCCATTTGTGGGACCACAGCACCCCACGTAGACTTAACCTAGGTAGGGGCATTTCCTCTAAGAAGCGTGATGCCAGCAAGCCTGCCTAGTGTGTGAGAGATCTTCAAACTTGATCTCTGTCTTTAATCAGAAAACTGAGGAAGTGAAACTAAGGAAAATGCGGGGAATTTGAGGATTCCCTATTCTATATTGACTCTTATAGCAAAAGGGAGAAATAGACCTGGCTCTGATGAGGAAGTGTACAACATCGTTTTCAATCAGATGTAGTAAATGAGAAGGAAGAGAAAGTAGACAGGAAAGATACCCTCTTCTAACTGTTACATTTTTAAGGCAAGCACAGTGGTCCCTGGACATGTATTAGAAAGCACAGGTTGTCCTGTATAATCAGGCTGTCATGGAATCCCAGCTCTCAAAGGAAGGAGAACCTATGAAGAAAGTCTTTCCTTCTAACTATTTGTTAGGGAGAACAAGACATTTGATAAAACTTGTGAGTAGATGCATGTGTGGCTAAAGACTGATGTTTGTTTTCCAAAGCAAAGGATTAAAAAAATGAGATAGAAAGGTTTCAAGCTCAGATCTATAGATCCACCGATATGCAGATCACTGAAAACGTGACTTTTCATTCGTCTTCCTCAACGCCACTGGGTCCAAGGCGCTGATGGGCAGGGGTTGGAGAGGGAGCAGAAGGAAGAGTATGAGGCAGGGGTGTCCTTCCTTAAACTTAGGGCTTCCTGAACTGTTATCGTGCACCTCCTTTACTATGGAACCATGTGGTAGAGGGATCAGATGATACACACACTCCCTAGCACCTTCTGCCCAGAGAGCTGAAGACATACAGTCCATTGCTTTTCTCCCTCTCACACCTTCATTGGCATAACTTCTCTAACTTCTGGGAGTCTGGGCTGTAAAACGAGGGGAGTTCCATGTACTCTGAAGAATGTTGGGGAGGTTTGAACAAATTTTAGGCATGTGGGTGTGGTGGGGGTCGAAGACATTCTTCCCAGTACAAATGCAGTGTGCTCATTTGAGCAAGTCCCTTTACTCAAGGCAGACTAGCTTCAGTGAAAATATTCATGGAAGGAAACTGCCTTCTATTAGCTTTGCATTAAGTGTAATATATAGCTCAGACGTGATCATGATGGCATGTTCTGTGGTGCCATAAGAAAGAAAGCACTAAAAGTGGGGTTCCTTCTCCACTTTGAGAAACAGTTTTTTGGGGTCAGGGATTTAGCCTCTCCTAAACACATTTGATTTGAGTGTGTATGCATTCATTTGAGTTTACAAAATCTTAATTTGAGGTATAACTGATATAACTGAAACATACATGAAATAGATCATTTTTTACATTTCTTTAAAGCACAGAGACCTTGAGTTTTAGGAGTTTGAATTTTTTAGGAAATCCTTGTTATTCAAGTAAAGACAGAATCTTATTTTCAACCAAAACCAAAAGTCATATTTGCAAGAGTTAGAAGCGGAAAAGGGCAAAGGTATGCAGGTGAAGAGAGATAATTAAGAATAAACATGTCCCAACATTCCTGTAGAGGAGTTATTTGTGTTATTATCTTTATATTCAACATTAACATTTTGCATTTAGGTAAGAAAATAAGATTTGCAGACATCAATGAAAACATTTCTAAATCCTATAAAAGGTATTATTGTTGTCACATCACATTTAGAGATAACACAATTTTTAGGCTTTCATTTGGCTAATTTTATTTTATTTTGCAACATTGCCCTGTACTTTTCATTCAGCAGTTGTAATGTATAAGAATACACTCAGGGAACAGGTTAGCAATTATTTGAGTGTTAAAAAGTACTCTTTTTTTTTTTTCCATTTCAGTATTTTACAGATTGGGAGGGAACAAGATTTAAATTGAGTCTAAGGAATGAGTTATTTCAATTTTTCTTTTTTCCTTCTTTCTGGGTTTGATTCATTTTTATGATTATAATGTTGCAAAAATTCTATTATAAAATATTAGTAATCTTACTTGCTGTATATTCTGAAAAATTAACTTCACACAAAGTAAAAATTTGATATAAAGAAAAAAAGAAAAATAATAAGATTTGCTTTGTGAAAGTATGAAAATTTCTCCTTTGGGTGTGAAATATGAAAATCCATCATTGGGAGTGACCATTTAACCTACTTCTAGAAAATTCAGGTAGCCTTCTGCCTTGTCACATCTGTAAAAGCAAGATGGGTCACCAGTAGCTCTGCAGCAGCCATTTGAGAAAATTCAGCCAGGGTTCTTACTCTTGCCTAGCCGGATCAAATTGGCACAGTCTGATCTGGAAATGTGCATGGATGTAGGCTTCATGAAGCTGGAGGAAGTGACCTTGATCTGTCATCTACCTGGCTACAGAAAAATGTTAGCAGAATTGTTAAAGACTACAGTTCTCAATGTTTTAATGTAAATGGAATAATCAACTGATTATAGAAATCTCTGTTTTATAATTTACTATTAACCCTCTCAGTGGATACAAAATACGTGGCTTATTTTCCCTCAGTTATATAAAAGTATTCGTGTTGAAAAAAAAAAAAAAGCCCTCAGGTGACTACTACATAAAAACTGCAGGCTTTTTTTTCCTAAAGATGCTAAAGAGCAATTTATACCATAGAAAAATCCCTTGAATCCTTGGAAATCACCAAAACAGAGGAATCCATTTCTGTTTTTTATTCCATAGCTAATGAGAGATTTCCAACATTCTTTAATTGACCCAGAAACCTTAAACTGGCTTAAATATTAGTTAAATATTAGTTTGGAGATTAATGCTTGCTGAGAGGATTTCATGTTCCCACTTGTCCCTATGGATTTCATAGCACTTATCATAAGTTGTAATTATGCTTTTATTTGTGTAGTTCTTTATCTCTTCAAATCTCTCATTAACCACAGTTGTTTTTTTTTTTTTCCTATTCCAAATATAAATCAAACTCTTCTGGTTTTGTTTTAAAAAGCCATGTTTTTCTAATATTTTAAATCTAGGATGGTGATAGAATGAGTAAAAAATCTAAGAGCATTAGTTAGGAGATACAACTGGGAATTTGACTACACGTAGCAGAAATCAAAATAGTGCCTTAGCCACAAAGGTTTTGTCCTCTCAAATAGAGAGTCCAGAGTCAGGCTTTCACAGCTGTGACAGCAGTCACTGGGGACCCAGACTTCTTTTCTGTCTGCTCCACTATGTAACATTCCATCAATGAGAGCATCTCATGGTTCAAGATGACTATTGATGCTCCAGCCACATATGACAAATGGCCAGTCACCCTCTTTTATGGAATCATGCCAGAAGTCCCACACAGTCTTTATATTACATCTCATTGGAAAAAATTCAGTCATGTGGGCACATAGAGTTTGGAAGAAAGCAGGGAGATGTCACCTAAAGCTGGGCATAATGCCACTGCAAATAAAATCAGGGTCTTATTATAAATGAATGAGGTAATGAATGATGAAGTAAGCAATGAGCAGCCCATGCCATATAATTCAGAACTGTTTGCATCAGTCAAAAATAAAAATGTATTTTTCCTTTTAACAAATGGCAACAGAAATTATGTAAGCTCAGAAGTTGAGAAAAAATAGATTGTTTCCATCAGACAAAGTTGTGTCTTAAAGTTGTTGTATTGAATATTGTTTTGATCTCTACATTCAGCCCTATGATTGGGCAAAGCATTGACTCTAGGTGAGGTGAATTTCCAGGAATAACCACACTCTCTCCCATACCTACTTAGAAAACTACAAGTTTTCCGGCCACTGTCCACTGAGGAAGGTGCTCTCCTATTTGCAATTCATGTCACATACAAATGCACTTTCAACAGTGTAATCAATCTATCTTTCTAGTCTGTTTTTGTGAAAAAGATTGTTAAAATCAACATATCTTCAAGGTTTTCTTCAAATTATTAATCCTTGAATTACTTAATCCAAATGATTTCATGGACATAGCTTAACCAAAAGGTTGCTTTTCTCACTTTTTTAACCTAAGATTCTACTAAGGGTTCTCTGAGCAACATAATAGTATTGCTAAAATTATTAGAAACCAGTATTACTACGGACATCATTACTTCTTTGTAGTTTTAGTGGTTGGTGGTTTTGTGAAGAAAGAATAAGGAAACCTAAAACCAATATTCTGTTTGCTTGAGTTGTAGTGAAAAGTAGCAATGACATTTTGAAACTACTGAAAATACATTTTTCTATGCTTTTTTGTACATTAGTCTATATGTTTTAACCTATATGTCCATAGGTGATCAAGTTGGCAATTATTCACAATATAGCAAGATAAAATTGAAAAGAATTGGCTTATTAAGGGCAAAATCCACCAGCTTCAGAACAGATAATTTGAGTGTGTTTCACCTTCAGCTTTTTGAACCTCCTGGTGTGGGGGATGGAGAGGGATTGGAGAAACAAAGATGGTGCCTGCTTTTCTTTTTATATAAGTTGTTTGAAGAGCAAATTTTATCATTTATACCAAAGTCTTTCCTGAACTGTGATGCATTTTGAACATAGAGTTATTTTATTCATGAGAAAACAAACATATCTTCTTTTTAAAAATATATTTTATTGATTATGCTATTATAGTTGTCCCAGTTTTTTTCCCCTTTGCCCCCTGTGACCAGCACCCCAATTCCTTCCAGCAATTCCCCACTTAGTTCAAGTCCATGGGTCATGTATATAAGTTCTTTGGCTACTCCATTTCCTATACTGTTCTTAATATTTCTGTCTATTTTGTACGTGCCTATTTGTACTTCTTAATCCCTACACCCTTTTCCCCCATTTACTCCCTTCCCCCTCCCAGCTGGTATCCCTCCAAATGATCTCCATATCTATGATTCTGTTCCTATTTTGGGTATTTGCTTAGTTTTATTTTTAGATTCAGTTGTTAATAGTTGTGAATTTGTTGCCTTTTTAATATTCATAGTTTTGACCTTCTTTTTCTTATATAGTTCCCTTTAACATTTCATACAATAATGGCTTGGTGATGACGAACTTAGTTTTACCTTGTCTGGAAAGCACTTCATCTCCCCTTCAATTTTAAATGATAGCTTTGCTGAGTACAGTAATCAAAGTTGGAGGTCCTTGCTTTTCATTGCTATGAATACTTTTTGCCAGTCCCTTCTAGCCTACAAAGTTTCTTTTGAGAAATCAGCTGACAATCTTATGGGGACTCCTTTGTAGGTAACTATCTGCTTTTCTCTTGCTCCTTTTAAGATTCTCTCTTTATCTTTAACCTTTGGCAATTTAATTATGTTGTGTATTGGTGTGGTCCTCTTTGGGTCTAGGTTGTTTGGACTGTCTGTGCTTCCTGGACTTCTATGTCTATTTCTTTCACCAAATTAGGGAAGTTTTCTTTCATTATTCTTTCAAATAAGTTTTCAACTTCTTGCTCTTCCCCTTCTCCTTCTGGCACCCCTACAGTTCGGATGTTGGTACATTTGGAGATGTCCCAGAGGCTCCTTATTTTATCCACATTTAAACAAAATTTTTTTTCTTCTTGCTGTCCTGATTGAATGCTTATTTGTTCCTTATGGTCCAAATCATTTTTTTTTATTATTATTATCAGCTTTATCCCTCCACTGTTGGTTCCCTGTAGATTTTTCTTTATTTCACTTAATGCAACCTTCATTTATGCCTGGGTCTTTTTTGTGCTGTTGCAGTACCCAGTGAGTTTCTGAGCATCCTGATAACCAGTGTTTTGAACTCTTCATATGATAGGTTGGTTATCTTCATTTTGTTTAGTTTTAGTTTTAGGTTTTTTGGAGGGTTTTTTTTTTGTTTGTTTGTTTGTTTGTTTGTTTGTTTGTTTTTGGAGTTTTGTTCTGGTCTTTCATTTAGGCCCTATTTCTTTGTCTCCTCAATCTGGCAGCCTCCCTGTGTTTGTTTCTGTGTATTGGGTAGAGCTATTTTGACTCCCTGTCTTAATAGGGTGGCCTGTTGTAGAAAAGGCACCTGTAAATCATGTGGGGGCAGAGCCTTAGGTAATCACCAGGGCAGGGCAACCCGTTTCACTGCTTTGTGGCTCTGTGTTGGGGAGGGCTCAGAGAAGGGACAAGGCTACTGCCTGGCCTCTGGAGATTTGCCCATGAGGAAACTGTCCATCAGCACTTACACTGTTGGCAGTCACTTCACTTTCTCCCTGAATGACACTTGTGCTCTTCCAGCGTTGCCCTGTTGCTGAATCCCAGACGGGGTGGGTCTGGGTAAGTCCTGAAACTTTTGCAGACCCTTTAAGAGGAGTCTCCTAAGAATCCTACAGTTTCTTCTGCTGTCCCAATCCCCACTTGTTTTTACAGCCAGGAGTTATGGGGACTTACCTTCCTGATGCTGGAACCCTGGACTCAGTGTTCTGGTCTGGGACTGGGTCACTCTCTCCCGAGGTATCACCCACCCTATTTTTATTCACTACATGTGAATGTGGGACCACACATTCCAGCACATCTCCCTGCCTCTCCACTTCTCCTTGACTTTCTACTTCTTCACCCCTCCTCCCATCTGGATGAATGTGGCTTCTTTAAATCCTTAATTTTGAGGCTTCCATACAGCTCTGTTTTCTGAAGAATCTGGGTGATGTTTGTTTTGTAGTCTAGTTGTAATTTTTGCTGTGGTTGTACAAGGAGGCAAAGCATGTTTACCTTTGCCTCCATCTTCAGAATCCAAAGATATCTTCCAATGGAGTTTCAGATACAAGAAACCACCTAAACATACAAAAAAATCTTATTCACAGTTAATTATTATCAGTGTAAGGTCTGGAATTCAGAGTATAATTAAAAGTATGTTAGAGGAAAGTGTCAGCTAAGAAATAGTTGTCCACTAACCAACTTGGAAATATTTGACTTTCCTATAACTTGACTGGCTAATATGGTTTTGGGGGATTTATTTTCATTAGAAAAAGATGAACATCAGACGACTTCACTGTGGTGTTCAGGGTAATATCAACCCAAAGTGAGTATCGTGCACATTCTAGGGTACCCTGGGGCTTTTCAAAGTGTGCTGTCTGCCCTACCTTAACAGAGAGGGTAATTGTTGGCACAACCTGGAACTGTGATACCCAGCACTGTATGTAACTATCCAATTGAAAGCAAAGTTCTTTTCTCATTCATCCATTCATTATTTCCAATAGTGCTGAACAATGTGCCTTACACAGGTGTACACCAGAGGTTGTTGAATTAAATGTGTATGGTGATTAAAATCAATGGAAATGGACAAGATTGGCAGGTAGTTCTAACACTTAGTCAACTATCTAGGAAAAAAGTCCTGTTAAATATGGGAAATGGCAAAACAGAGTGCTCCTGTGGAACTTAACCCCAAACCCAGTATCTCCTAACTTCATTTATCTAACACCCCCAACCAGCCAGACACTGGCAAAAACACAAAGGAATGTAATAATCCTATGAAGCATCCCAGTGTTTGTCATAGAGTCCGTGCACCAAACCTACAAATATAGGGCATTTGAGAGAGACCCTCATGTCTTTATTTTTATTTTAAACATGGATCTAAGAAGGTATCTCCCTGATAGCTCTCTAGCATATTAGAAGAGAAAAGGTGGAATTATAAGAGTTAAATACACTTATAATAACAATTAGTGATAATTGATAGCAAAGGAAGTAAAAACAATACTATGAAAAGCATCCATAAAGAATTCCAAACAATACAGTTCCAGTACATTGGGCAGCTTTACACATCCCCAGAATTCCTTAAGGAACATCTGAATTATAACTAAGGGCAGTATTTATATTAATTGTGATGACCCAGAGCCATAAAACAAAACAAAACAGTGACATCATTCCCAGTATTTTTTAAAGATGAGGAAATACTTCATTAGCTGTTGAAAGAGCATGAGGTAGATTAAATCACAATCCCCAAGTATTGCCCCCCACCCCGAGAAATGAATATAGTTTTAATATCACCCAACCACCACCACCACCACCACCGCAGTGGGACTTGCAGAGCCTTCCAGGGAGCCTCCCCTCCCTGCCCACCACATGGCTTGTTTTGGCCATTGAAGGTAAGAAGGTGTGCAGGATCCCATGTTCAAGCAGGTGTTTTGAGTGGCACTCCAAGTTTCCACGAGCACTCCCACTCCTGCTGTCTGTCCTGAGGATGGCATTTCTCATACAGGAGCTGCTGTCCTGGAGGGAGAAGGCTCTGAGAGCTACAGCCTGAGGCAGAGGCCAGCCATCACCCTGCCACCACCATGTGACACAAGAAGAGATCCTTTCTTCTTACAAGCCACTGCACTTTGGGAGGCCTTGGTGCAAATTCAGTGTGCTTTTTTTTTATTATTACTGTTTGTTTGAAGCACCCACTTTTAAATAGTTAAAATAAGAGGTATCATGGAAAGTCATATATTTGGAGACCCTCCTTCCCCCTACTGTGATAGATAATTGGGGTATTACCTTGAATAGCCTGAGTTAAAACTGCCCTTGAGAACATGGTGGGAAAATGGTCACAAGCAGCCACATGCAATCAATTAATCAGATTGTGCCTCCTCCACCCAGCAAGGCAGGAAGCAGAGCTCAGGGAGAACTTCTGTGGGCATGCCTTCTCAGGGCTGGGGAACAGGCTTGCTGGGGTGGGTGTTGAGGGGTCTCAGGGAAAGGGATTTCCTTGGACTGGTGATATTGAGGATGATGTCATGAGGGTATGAGTTAAGGACAGCTGGCAGCCACCTGCCCTCCTTTTAGAAAATTTCAGGATTTGGTGCAAATCTCTCAGACCACAGGCACAAAGCAGAAAGTCAAGTCCAGTCTTTTTTCTGTCTCTGGAAAATGAAGCACTCTAGTACTAACTCAGAGCCTGAGAATGACCGACTGTGTGACTATGCACAAATTATTTCACCTTCTGCCTGGGCACCAAGGATTAATTAATCACTGCAAGTTGTCTCGCGACTACACAATGCTAAATACAAATAGAGGAGACCCTCAAATTCATGGAGTTGCGACTCATGGTCTTGAATATTCATGTTTAGCCACGCCAGTCCACTCTCTCACCCAGCAACAACTCTTTGTTTCACTGAGCTCTGAGGGTCCCCTTCTGTTTGTAAGGTGAAAGGGGGCCTGTACATGGTGTATGGCTGCAATACTGATGCCCTGTTTTGTTCTCCTTGGGTAGATACCATCAGGCACAGTGGCAGATGCCTGGAGACCCCAGCAACACCTGACTCCCATTTTCACCCCCCAGACTTCTCGTTAGTTTTGCCAGTTCAGAATTCTCCAGGCATACAAACTCTGCTAAAATGGACATGCACTGCAAGAAAAGACACAAACACAGAACAGCTGAGAACAAAGGTTCTGGTGGAAAGTAGTCCCAGTCCTGCGCCTTGCGATGCGATTTTGGACGGATTGCTTCACCTCCCTGAATCTCAGTTTCCAATGAGTGATGTTAGTACTGACACCATAGGCATGTGAGTAGGATAAAGTGAACTGATGACTTGAGAGGTTTAATATATAGTACACACTTGGGGATATTCACAAAGATATTTACTTTTTTGATAAAATGTAAGGTTTCTTCCACGTGTTGGAAGTTGTGGAAATTTAGAGACTTGGAAATGCAGAAGAAAGAAGAGAGCAGTGAAGGACTTTCAGTAGTCAAGGGGGAAGAATGGGGTGGTGAGGTCTGAGGAATGAAGAAGAATCGGATGAGAAAATGGGGAAGGGGGAAAGGAAGGAGAAGAAAAGGCCACAAATTCAAGATGTGCCACTTCTCAGAAGCATCCAGATTCCAGCAGCAGTCCATGTGGTACTGAAATATACTCGCTGAAGTCAGACAACTGGAAAACCCAAACTCCAGAATTCTTGCACCTTCTCAATGGGACATCAGACCACTGGTCCCAATTTCGTGCTCTGAGAAGTGGCTGCTACAGGAATTAAGAGGCACAAAGTAGTTTGGAAGGTTGCAAACCTGACTTTTGCTCTGTTTCAACCCTCTCTAACTCCAGCCGCAGTGAGTTTTGTCTAACTTTCCAGCTCACTTTTGTGTGGCCACACACCTTTCCTGACTTTATTCCACTGTGTAGGAAGGAGAATTCAGCGTGAGGCTCCCCAAAGCCCCTAATGTGTCCTGCACGCCACGGTGGGTTGATATATATTTTGGTATATGTTGTTGAATTGAGTCAGAGTTTGTTTTTTATGGCAACTATATTTGTCTACCAGAGCCTCAGAGGAGGTGATGGATGGGGGTAAAACGCCCAAAGTGGATGATTGGCAGAGACAACTGGACAGAATTGAAAAAGTGAGGAAAGGCTTCATTAAAACAAAGCAGGTAACTCACTGTGCCTCCTTAACCTCTAGGAATAATTTACCTAAACATGTATAATAAAATGTTGTGACAGTAAACCTATCTTTGTGCATCGCAGTTGTTTAATAAATGTAAAATTCTCCTGGGTCACTGCCAGACTGCATTAGTTCATGGATGTCAAGGATTTGTGGGACCTAGTTTCTTCAGACATTGAGTGAGCATATTTAGAAAAGGATATTAAAGGGTCATTTGAAAGCCACTCAAAAGAACATTTTTGTTTATTTGCCGAGGGAAGTTTAAAGGTCTTCAATGGATAACTTTCCAGTTGCTCATGCCTAGTGAAGACTGAGTACGTTGGAATGTTTGCTTTCCTGTCAACTGTGCAAAAGATGGCCTTACAAAAGTTCTTTCAGCTATGAAATAACTGAAATATCAATAGTCTTGTCTTGTGAATGTGCAGCTGCCCCAGCCAATGCACAGGTCTGAAAGACCAACCTTCATGAAGACTTGAAACACCTGTCCCGGGCTTGGCTCTAGCCATCTTTCCTTCACTAGTGTTAGTGTGTTGATTGCTCTGCCTAGACCAGTACTGTCAGCATTAGCATCACCTAGGATCTCATTAGAAATGTCATTTCTTAGACCCAACCCTGGAGTCAGGAACTCTGAAGTAATTAATAAACTTATCAGAGGTCCCTGTTCAACCCTATAAATTAAGTACTTGAGCTTGGGACCTTTGTTTAATGGTGGAATGGTTGTTCTTGTCTTGCATAGCTCTTGTAAAGTAGCCAGTATTCTGAAGTTAGAAGCTGAATGTGGTAAAGAAGATAGTTCTTCTTAGAAGAAATACTTTCTCAAAATCTAGAGAGAAATCAATGATTAAACTGTCAAGTAATGACAAAAATCCAATACTTGGATGATGACTCTTTTTTTTTTTTTTTTGGATGATGACTCTTAATCTGGATCTTTCTCTTCCTTGCCTGGCTTTACTCTCCAATAAAACTGATTAACAAGTTAATTATGCAAATTTTGGAACATTTTAAAATTGAATTTTGTCCAAACAGGAAAGCAGTGGTACATAAGAAATTTTTTCTTAGTGAATTTGGAAAACCAAATTCTTTGAGCCATAGGAGCTTTGAATCTGCTGGCTTCATATTTCTGTAATTATAGCTTTATAGGATCTATTGATCCAATACTTAACTAATCGATCGCCAAATCCAAAATAATCCCTTCACCACTCTCCCATAATTTACCACTAAACCAACATATAGGTATATTTTGCAAGAAAAGAAGATTTAATAGTTAGATAGAAACAATTTAAAGCATTTGTTATTTGGAAGAATATAGAATTATATTATTTTGTGTGGCTTAGAAGAACAAAGTAGGATTAAATAAGGAAGGAAAGCAGACCTTCATTCAATAAGAAGCAGACTTTTCTAGTCTTAAATACTGCCCCAAAACTAAACAAGTGGCCTAGGGAGTTCTGTGTTACCTAGATGGATGTTTTCATCGCTGCTGTAGAGAATTTTTATTTTTTTTAAGTATATTTTATTGATTATGCTGTTACAGTAGTCCCAATTTTTTTCCCTTTGCTCCCCTCTACTCAGTAACCCCCTTCCCTCCACAATTCCACCCGCCTTTGTTCATGTCCATGGGTTGTGCATATAAGTTCTTTGGCTTCACCCTTTCCTATATTATTCTTAACTTCACCCTGTCTATTTTGTACCAACTGATTATGCTTCTTAATCCCTGCACCATTTCCCAATTTCTCCCCCTTCCCCCTCCCAGCTCATAACCCTCCAAATGATCCCCATATCTATGATTCTGTTCCTATTCTGGTTTGTTTACTTGGATTTTGTTTTTATTTTTTAGATTCAGTTGTTGATAGTTGTGAGTTTGTTGTCATTTTAATGTTCATAATTTTGATCTTCTCTTTCTTAAGTAAGTCTCTTTGACATCTCATATAATAAGGGCCTGGTGATGATGAACTCTTTTAGCTTTACCTTGTCTGGGAAGCACTTCATCTGCCTTTTATTCTAAATGATAGCTTTGCTGGATAGAGTAATCTTGATTGTACATTCTTGCCTTTTATCACCTTGAATACTTCTTGCCAGTCCCTTCTTGCCTGCAAAGTTTCTTCTGAGAAATCAGCTGATAGTCTTATAGGCACTCCTTTATAGGTAACCTACTTTTCTCTTTCTGCTTTTAAGATTCTCCCTTTATCTTCTACCTTTGGTGTTTTAATTATGATATGTCTTGGTGTGGTCTTCCTTGGGTCTAACTTGTTTGAGACTCTCTGTGCTTCCTGGACTTGTATATCTATTTTCTTCACCAAACTTGGGGAGTTTTCCTTCACTGTTTTTTCACTTAAGCTTTCAATTTCTTTCTCTTTCTCTTTTCTTTCTGGCACCCCTATGAATTTGGATGTTGGCATGTTTAAAGTTGTCGCAGAGGTTCCTAAGCCTCTCTTCATTTTTTTCAATTCTTGTTTCCTCATTCTTCACTGGGTGACTGTTTTTTTCTTCCTTATGTTCCAAATCATTGATTTGAACCCCAGTTTCCTTCCCTTCGCCACTGGTTTTGTGTGGATTTTCCTTTATTTTATTTAGTATATCCTTCACTTATTCTCTTATGCTTTTGCCGTACTTAAGAATATCTGTCAAGCTTGTGAGCATCATTATCACCAGTGTTTTGAACTCTTCATATGTTAGGTTGGCTATCTACTCATCGCTTTGTTCTCCCATTGGAACTTTGATTCGTTCCCTCTTTTAGGCCATACTTTTATGTCTCCTCATCTTGACAGACTCCTGTGTTTGTTTGCCTCTGTGTCTTAGGAAGAACTGTCACACCTGTTATGTTGTAAGAGACAGAGCCTTAGGTATTCGTCAGTATGGGTGACTCGTTTCACCACGTTGTGACGCTGTGTGTGTGGGAGGGGTCTAAGAGGGAACAATGTTGCTTGCTCAGCACTAGCTCCTTTTCCAGGCACTTCTTCCACTTCTGTATGGGACTAGTGCCCCTCTAGCTATTGCCCTGGCTGTGGTTCCCAGAGTGCGTGGGTCTGCAGATGTTCTAGGACCATGGGGGGCCTTTAAACAATCGGACTCTACTGAGAGATTGGCAGTTTCTTCCTCTGCCCCAACCCCCACCGGTTTGCACAGTCAGAAGCAATGAGCCTTTATTTTCCCTGGCACTGGGACCATGATCTGCGTGGTCTGGGAGCACTTCCCAGGTGTACCTTCCTAGTTTTTAAAACGTGTGACTGCACTCTCCGCCCCAGCTCCATCCCTCCTACCTGTCTGGATGGGTATTTTTTCTTTACATCTTTGTTTATTGGACTTCCATGCAGCTCGGTTATCTGCAACTTCTGGTTGTCTCTGTTTTTTAGGTAGTTGTATTCCTTCTTAGTTGTGGCGGGAGATGCAGCATGTCTCTCTAGGCCTCCATCTTGGCTGGAAGTTATGCCAAGAAGTTATATTCATTAGTTAAAAACTTATCTAGGTAAACTTTAAGATCTCATCTGCCTAGGTCGTTCAGATTGCTATAACGAAGATACTGTAAACTAAGTGGCTTAAATAACATTTATTTCTCACAGTTATAAAAGCTAGAAGTCCAAGATCAAGGCACCAGGAGATTCAGTGTCTGGGGAGATCCCACTTCCTGATTCACAGATGGCCATTTCCTCAGTGTCTTTGCACAGAAGAGGGAGCTCTCTGGGATCTCTTTTACAAGGGCACTAATCCCATGCAGAAAGTTTCCACCCTCTTGACATAATTATCTCCCAAAGTTCCCAGTTCCTAATACCATCACATTGGGGAGTAGAATTTCAACATATAAATTTGGTGGGGGGTGGGGGACACAAACATTCAGTCCATAACATCTTCTAACTCATAGATCCTATAATGTTTTCTAGACTGTCTCCTTTAAATGAGTTCTCTAAAGAGGAGGTTGCCAGACTTTCTTATATATGATCTGGTCTGAGAAGTGATGTTCCAATGAGGAAAAGCAGCTTGTCTGTGTGTCAAGGTGTTGCTTTTTGCTAATTTCAAAACCAGCTGATGATCATGTACTGCTTTGTATGTGTGTGTGTGTGTGTGTGTGTGTGTGTGTGTGTGTGTATTCAAGGATATAAAGTATGCAGATCTTGAAATAGAAGATCAGAAACATACCAAATCTAATCCTTTGTATTCTCATCCATGATTGAAACCAAGTACAAACAGGAAATAGTTAAAGGATCAAGAAAAATAAACAAGCTGACAAAACCTGCAGAAATCCACCAAGCCTGAAGGTCTTGGTCAACTTCTTAGGCAACCAGACTTACTTAGTAAGTCAGAATCCAGTTCTTCAGGTGATGACAACTAATATTTTGAAGTTGTCAAATGCTGTCATATGACACATTTTGATAATGTTTCACCAGAGCAAGCCAAAAAAAATATCAACTAGAGAGTCACAACTTTGTAAAGAATTTTCTAAAGCACCTCACTATTTTTAGTTATAAAATAGGTGTATGCTTTGCTAATCTACCAGTGAAAACTGTTTGAGTTTTTCCCCTACTTTTATATGCAACTTTAGAATTCAGATAATATTTTTTATTTTTTTCTAAATAGTCGATAGTCTACTTTTGTGTGCTTAATGTTTTAGTAAGCTTACAAATATAATTAAAAATTGGTTTCTTTTTTGAAAACTGAGATATTAAAATCAGGCCAACCCTGTCACATTATAATCTCTAATGTCACATCAGGTTTTAATAAACCTCCTTTTTGTAGAACACATGTGCTTAAGACTTCATGGAAACCAAATCAATAGAGAGAAGGGATTACTGTAGATTACTTTGAAATATGCATTGTTTGAAATAGCCTCTGGTGACCAGCTTTCATGAATGGCTGATTTTACTTGTGGGGCCCATCCTCTGGTTAAATTATATCAGCTTCTCTGTGTGACAAGTACTGTTCATGTGGGCACTGAGAAATGGAAGTTTAAAACAAAGTAGAGTAGTTAGTGAGAAAATAAATTCTGGAAGTGGAACACCACCAGGTATTTGTAGAACAGAAGTCTAGATAAAACCTAAAAACTTGTCCAGCTGTAAATAGCTATTTATAAAGATACTACAATGACAATAAATAGAAACTCACCCCAAAATCCACAGATAAAGATCATAACCTGACTTTTTTAGGAAGATTATTTCACAAGTATTTTAAATAACTGTTTAGAGTGACAATATGGCTCTTATCTTTTTTATTTTATTAATTCCTCCAGCTTACAATTTCATGAAGTTTACTCTTTTACAGTAATAGAGGAAAATACAAACTTTCACTAGCTAAAATGTTTCTCAACTTCTGTCTGGACAATCAACTAAGACAAGTCATATTTCAAATTTCAAGTTACTACAAGCCTTTTGATGCAAGTAGCACCATGCAAATCCATAAATTTTAGTGAATTTATGATTTTAAAAACCCCCTACTGCATCTCTTCAGTTGCTAATCTATGTAAAGACATTGATAAATAATGATTTGAGGTAAGAAAATGAATTTGATTGGGCAAGAATACCATATATCAAATGAATAGCAACAAAAATAGATAATTTGCATGTATTGTATGCTTTATGGCTAAGATTAATAAATTAATTGCCCTAGAAAGGCCTCTAGTTACCCACTTTGTTTTACTGTGATGATATTTTCCAAGACTTCTGGGCCTGAATTTCACTTGAAATTGTAAGAGTTGCTTTTTTTATTTGACAAATGTACAGCTATGCATGTTAGTCATTGGGAGATGAGTATACAGGTAAAGGAGAGACAATCCTCTGAGGATAGCTGAGAGAGTTAGGTGCATATAAAACAAATGTTTAAGGTGATTTTATTACTAAAAGACTTGGAATTATATATCTAACCAATAGTACAAAAAAAATGCAACACAGTATTTTACAGTACAATTTATGAAGGAGTATTTTTAAAATATCAATACATGAATGAATCTAAGCCTTAAGGTTTCCTCGAAAATGTCTCTGAGCAAAGAATTTGACTTAAATATGGATGTTTTATTTTTTAAATGTTTTCCTGTAAGTAACACATTTTTAAAAAAGAAACGGAGCTATTTTTCATTATTTTAACCCCTAAGTCTTAAGCCAGGAAGTAGGCTTGTCTTTCATTGTCTTTTGAAATGAGTATTTATTCTTTACTCTCTGTTGCCCAGATCTCCCTTTCTTGGTCATCACATGAGGTTGGCAGGATCCCTCAGAAGTCACTTGTATCCCCAATCTTCTGTATTAAACCCTTAGAAAATGATAGAGATTATTATTGGTGGTGAGCTTGACCATGTAGAAAGTAGTCCAGTGGAATTCTCTTGACTATGGTTTATTATAGAGTCAAGCCAGATGTTACTCTTTCCTCACATAGATTTTAACTACAAGAAAATGTTTGGAGAAATGCTTTTAAAATATAAATAGAGTAATTGTCTTTAAAATATTTTCTTCAACTTAAATGTATCACAATTGTGGATCTTTAAAGTACATGTGTATTGTGCCAGAGTATGTACATCAGGAAAACAAACTAGAAGTAAAAAATGTCCAAAAAACATGTCCAAAAAAATCTCCAAATCTGTTAAAAGTACATTATTAGTACCTAAGAATGGTTGAACTTTAAGCTGCAAAGAAGACTGTTTCTTCATTACTTGAAATATGTGTCTGTGTGTAAATACATCTATGCACATACCTTTTTTATTGATTTTAGAGAGAAAAGGGAGAGAGAGAGACATCGATCTGTTGTTCCACTTATGTATGCATTCATTGGTTGATTCTTGTATATGCCCTGACCTAGGATCAAACCTGCGACCTTGACACAACCTTGGATGATGCTCTAACAAACTGAGCATCATCCAGCCACAGCCTATACACATATCTTAAGTGTGCGTGTGCACAAAAATAAAGACAAATGCATACAGTACTGGTGAAACTTGATGCTTTTGATATAGACTAGTGCTCAACACACACTTCATCCACTCCACCAAATTTCCAGCCTTCTTGCAGCTGAATGGTGCCATGTGACTAGTTGCAGCCAATGAAATATTACAAGTGATTGGGCCACTTCTAGCTTGAAGCCAAGAAAAACTCCTACAAGATTCTCCAATGTGTTTTCTTCCTCGTTTCTTGGACCAATTATCATAGCAACAAGACAACAGCACCCCAGTCAGCCAGGGTCCATGCATGACTGGCCAGAGCAGATCTTCCTGCCACCCTGTGTGTGACTTGGAGTATGAGTGATGAATATACTTTTGTTGTGTTAAGCCATTGATATTTGGAGTTTGTTATTATAACAAACTACTGCTAATTAATGCAATACATCAAGATACTTAAACACAAATAAGGTATAAGTATGTGAAACCAATGCAAATGTAATGAAATGTAATATAATAAGCCATACACTTTAAGACCTAGCTAAGATGCCAAAGACCACGTCGGTAGTTCTTTTTATCAATATTGCTATAGTTTCATGAAACCCATATTAACTAACATTTCCGGTGTCCCCTTTTTTAAAACTCCAGTAATCTACTCACAACTATCAACAACTGAATCTAAAAAATAAGAACAAAATCCAAGTAAGCAAACCAGAAAAGGAACAGAATCATAGGTATGAGGATCATTTGGAGAGTTATCAGCTGGGAGGGGGAAGGTGGGGGAGAAATGGGAAAATGGTGCAGGGATTAAGAAGCATATTTGGTAACTACAAAATAGACAGGGGGATGTTAAAAATAATATAGGAAGGGGTGAAGCCAAAGAACTTATATGCACGCCCCATGGACATGAACTAAGGGGGGTGGGATTGCTGGAGGGAAGGGGGCTACTGGGCAAAGGGGAGCAAAGAGAAAAGAAATTGGGAAAACTGTAACTACATCATCAATAAAATATACTTACAAAAATAAAATGAAAACTCCAGTAATCTCCTTGTTCTCATTCCCTTGGCTCACTCCCACCATTGAAACTAGTGACCATTGTTAGACCCTTTACCCTTCAGACACTTTGTAGCATCTGCTTTAGGAATATCAACTCCTTCTGGTTCTTTTTATAGTTTTTAGATCACATTGTTTTCTTTTGTTTTGCTAATTCCTAAAGAAATGGGACAAATCTTAGTCTTAGACTTTCTGCATTCTCTTAAATGCCCCTGGTACAGTCATTTTATGTGGTTTTAGTTCCTACCTTTGTAGGACTAAATCTCAGAACTACAGTTCTTGCTACAGCCTCGCACTTCATTCTTATCACTACCCAACTCCTACCTCTTTTCTTCCTCTATAAGAAGACAGAGGAAAAACCTAGAAAACTTAAATTTACTTATTTCTACTTTTATAATGCAACAGAGCATTTTTTAAAAAATCCAATATAGGCATGAATGAAGTAAAATACAAAATCTGTCTGTCACCCTCACCAATACCCCAAGGTTAGCTGACACTAAACTTTTCAAGGTTCCTTCTAAATTCCAGATTCACAATGTTGGGGGCAGGGGAGTGGTTAGAGGAGAAAGGGAAGTAAAGGAAACATTGTTCAAGGAGGAGCTCATCATTTTAGCCAAGTATTTTCCCAAAGGTGCCCCAGGTCAGAACTGCACACTTTTTAGCTGACATTAGTTTTTGGAAGAGATTTACTATTAGAGGGGTATAAAAATGTTACTGCACCAGAAGGAGACTATTCTCTCTCTTCTTTGCTTAGAGTTGTAATAAATTAAATTGGGAAACAGACTTTCTGGGGATTATCAGTAGATGAACTTTGCAAGCGATGGAGTTTTAAAAAGAAGTTAGCTCCTTCGTGCTTTCACATGTGTCATAAAGAAGGTAGCATGTCCTGAGGGCTTTCACTAAAGGGAAGTGATATTTGGGAAACCTGAAAGCCAAAATTAAGAGAAAGGGACCGTGTAAACTGACGTGAAGAAATGTATGCAGATTGGCGGTGAGTGTGGGCTGGATGTGATTACCAGCTTTTTGCTGGTATAAATCCTATTTTGCTTCACTCTGACCAGAAACTACACGTGTTCTGGCTATATTCAGCTTCTAATAATTGCATACTGCTGGCCTCATTTTCCCTGCTGTGTTGATTAGGTGTAGTCTTCCTTTTTTTCTGTCCTAACAATGGAGTGCATCACTTTGTTCTAAAAACAGTTCTTTGCCTCTTCGCTGGGAGGTGTATGTATGTCTGTGCTGAGTGGGTGGTTCTGATCCTATCATGTGCTTTAGCTGTGTGGCCACTCATTTGTAAAGTTTGGTGTTATCCTCAGATTTTTTTAAAAAACAGAATGTCATCACTCATTATTAACAACTTGTATGTGACACCAGGCATTGAGAACATAGGGAAGTTTCAAGGCTTTAAGGGGAAAAAAGCGAATGAGAAGTTTTTGAATAGGGCTAGGTCTGTCTACATCCTTTGAAGTGGAAGTCTGGGCTGAACTGTGGAATCAGGTATACCTAGACCAGCAACTCAAACCCTTTGGACTCAGGATTCCTTTACATTATTAAAATGTATTAAAGACTCCCAAAAACTTTGGTTTATGTGGATTATAGCTATTGATACTTAAGACATTAAAGCTGAGAAATCTTAAGAATATTTATTCATTTGAAAATTAAAATAATAAACCTATTATATGTTGACTTAAGTAACATAAATATTGGTGAATAAAGTGGCATTGCCTTACATTTGTGCAAATCTCTACTTTTTTGGTTCTGATATCAGCTTCTGTGTTCCATCTCTTGAAATATGTTATTTTGGTTGAAGTACAGGAATAAAATTCAGCCTCACATGGATAAGTAGTTGGCAAAGGAGAAATATATCAATAGCTTTTTTGGGTACATGTAGCTCTTCTTAGATACTATATCAAAACTTGACAAGCGGTCATTTTTTTTTTTTTGTAATTTCTTTAAAGTACAAAGAAATCTGAAACCATATCAGTGAACATTTTAGCTCTGTTACTTTAAAATCCAAAGGTCATTTTGTACTTTGAATTTTTTTACTCCTGTATGATTTTGTAGCATTGTATTTGGTCATTTGGGAAATATTGGGTCACTGAATTATGCAAATATTCTAAATGTTGACATATTTTATTTTACCACATAAAAAAATAACCCTTGTTAATGAGTTAATATCAACACCAATGTCATCAGAAAGGTTTTATGTATCGAAAAGCTGCCAAGCTCACAGTGGTGGATACAAGTTTTCCAAATTTCTGATTTTAACTTGAAAGCTAGATTTCTATCCTTGGCAACAAACACAACAAATCCTGCCAGTTGTTTTCCTTGAAAACACAGTCACATTTCATTCATTATTTGAGAAAATGCCTGCCAGATATCTAAGTCCAACTAATTCTTTCAAGTAAAAATTATGTTTATGAGAAAAAGTAGTATCTCATTCAGCTTGCAACTCAGCCACACAGGTGCCTTTCCTCATGACCATCACACCACACAGGCGGCAGAGGCCCTTCTATGTATTCCTATCTCCTAACACAGGAAATGGGAGAGAAAAGATGTGCACCACAGGGTCCAGGTTTAATGAAATTAATCATTCCACTGCTTTGTCTTAAGCGAAACTGGCTTTTTAACTATATGTGATACTCCCTCCATTCGTAATAAGGCAAAAGCAGTTTTACCCACCGTTGCTCTTACTCCATTAGCGTAAATACCAACGAAGTTTTAAAAAGCAAATAACATGTCAGTATTTTTATTAACATAGTTGTGGCCTTATGGTCCACCTAAAGGATGTCAGGGTCCCCCAAATTCTCAGCTGACACTTGGAGAACAGCTACGGTTTACAAAACAGGAGGACCCTTTCAGTATCAGGCCACCTCAGCCCCAGGGGCTGCAACCAAGGGGTCTTGGTGAAGACAGAGATTCCCCGTAAATCCACTAGGACATTGACTGTGGGGTATGGTACACAAGCATATGTGAACTCAACTTTCCAGTTGGCTCAGAGTCTTCCAGTCTTTATTTTTCTTTTATATGTGACTCGAAATTTTGAATGTCACATTCCAAGTTTGGGTTGACTGCTCTAAAAGTCCTGTAAACTTGCCACACCGATTGGCTGTAACTACAATTGGTGTTTTCATTCTAGGGCTTGGAGCGCCGTTCCTCAAGCTCCCTTCCCATGTGTGAGAAAAACCTCTTTTCACATTTCTCCCACTTTCTACTACTTCTCAAGACAAATTGTTAGTCTCTAAGGACACGTGTCGTCCGCCGCAAAGTATCCAATTCAAACATTGCATCCTTGTCCCCTTTGTCAAGTTCTGCATTTTGTCTGATGGGTTTTTTCTTCTTCTTCTTTACTTCTTTTCCTTCTGGAGCTGGAAACCAGGCAGTGAGAGGGTGACAGGTTTTCAAAGGTCATTTTTGAATAAACAATTGTCTGTGTGTGGTTTTTGCACAGTGGTGTGTTTTGTGTATTTGAGTGAAGGGGGTGGCATGAAGGATGGAGTTCTCTCGCTGGCCAGACCTGTCAGAAAGTTCTTTACCACTCAGTTCCAGGCTTTTCCATTAAAATCCCCTGAATCGATGATAAACTGTGGCAGAAGAAATGTAGGTCTCTTCTGCACCTTAAACTCTCTGGAAAGGAAGGCCATTTTATAGGGGGAAAACACACACACACACACACACACCAACAAAAAACACCTACTCCGCCTCTCTTTTTATTAGGAAATGATTTTCAATGTAGTTTATGTGAGGGATCATTAATGCTAATATCCTTTTTCCTAAAGGAAGAAGTAAAGTAAATAAGATAAAGAGAAGAATAGCCAGTAATTTTGATTGGATTCCGGGGAATGTTATCAGCATCTTAATTGTCAAGAATTTTTGGTTGTGTGTGTGGCTGATTCGTTAAACTCATGACAGTGAGTCTGACTGCCCTGACTTGTCAGTACCATCAGCAGAGGTTGGTGGATAAGATAGTGAAAGCCCTGCTCATTCTCTTTGCACACCCTTGCAGGATTTGAGAAGCGAGCAAAGTTTGACTACTTCAAGGACCCACCCTCTAAGAAGTTTCTGTATTTAACAGAGCCCGGGGCATGCTCTGTGGGAGAGAGCCATTGTTTGATACCTTATTTCTTTCCTTTTCCTGTCTTTTTGTGCTCATATCAGTTTTCTCATGATTTAAAACAAATGCACAGAAACCAAAAAGTTGGTGCGGAGCAATTTTGGGCTTTCATTTTTCAGCATGTTCAGTAATTGTTGAAATAACCCTGAGTTCTTCCCAAAAAAGCCCTTCCACGTACTCTCAGAGCCACAGGACCAGTCTGTGATGGCTTGTTGGTTGCTTTGCTCTGCAGATCATGTAGTCAAGACTGCCTTGCTGCAGACACTAGATTTTTGTTTAAAAACCTATTTCTTGTTGAGTTTTTTTTTCTCTCTCCCCCCCTTCTCCCTCTCTCTCTCTCTCTCTCTCTCTCTCTCTCTCAGTAATTGCAGGCTGCAGAGTGAAAAGCATTAGAACTGTTTATAAAACAGCTCATAAAGTTTTAAATAATAGGGGTTTGTGTGTTTATGTAAACAAAATGCTGTGTGTGGCTGGGGTAAACAGTACACAATCTTTCTTCTTTCACACCCCCACGCCCCCATGCCACCCTCCAGAACTGAAGGCACTGAAGTGAGCCCTGGAGACCCTTTCCTCCTGCTACCACAATATTCACACTTCATTCATCATGTGTATTTATCTGACGTCAGTTTATTGTTACAGATCAAAATACAGATCCTCAGGTGTGTGGGGACAGAAGAGCTGATGAAGGGGCTGCCATCTAATTAATTTTAGGGCAACCTAAATTCCCATACAGACATTCCCTCATGACATCCTAGAGACAGATTTTTTTTTTTAATGGTCCTTTGCCATCTTTCAGAAATCCAAGAGAAAAGCTTGCAGCAGGTTAGTGTTCCAAAGTGAAAGGGCATTTTCCAACCCTTTCAGACTCTCTCCTCTTGTGCAGATTGGCAAAGATTTTGCAGTGCTCCCTCTGGATTTTATTTATTTCTTAATGTGAGAGGGTAGCCTCTAACCCTCAGCATCAGAGCCAATCAATCACTTTGCTTTGCAGGTTTATATCTGCAGCAGCAAAGCACAACCTCTGTGCTGGTGGCGCTGCACTGGGTCTCGATAATAGGGAGGCTGGTGCTGACAGTCAAAGGAAGGCTCTGTCCCCTCAGGCGCCAGCGCACTGAGGACACGGACTGGACAGAGAGACCAGCCTTGCTCAGAGGAAGCGCCTCTTACCCTGGTGATTGATGGAGGACAGTTAGGAGGTTTTCAGAGGCTGGGAAAAATTGCCCTCCTTCCTATGAAGTCTTTGTCAGCAGAAAGAACTCTCCTGGGTAGTGAGTGACATAATGCAGATGACAAATGACAGCTTTGAGTTTCATTCTACTCGATAAGTACTCAATATCTTATGCAGGTGAGTTAACGCTCCCCCGACAGGCCCCCTTGCGCCAGACGCTCCCCAGATGTGCTCTGCAGATACACTGTGGTTTCACAGTCACTGCCGGCTCTTCCTGATCCGTCATGAGTTTTTGGGGGGGGGGGGGGGTGTTTAAAGTACAATTAGGGTGTGAATGGGGATGATACTCAGCGCCGTTTTATGGAGCTGACTATGGAATGAGGATTTTTTTGAGTCATTTGTTAGCGGTTCTGAATGTTCTTTACTTCCAGTTTCTTCATTTTGGAGAGCAGATGAAAAAAATATACATGCATTAATATTATGTATACTACACATGTATATATAATATATATTATTTTGTGCTGTTTTAAGAGACTTCAGACCAAAAACCTGTATCAAAATCTTTGACCGATGTTTTCTTTGTATTTTTTTTCTCCCCCTTCCAGGTTCCCATCTACAGATGTGCTGAACACCTCTGAGTAGAGAAATTGATTCTTCAACCAGGACACCTAATTCAAGGTATTAGCTCTTGTCAGAAAGCTTTTGCATTCGAGCCCTGTGTTGGAAGTGATAGTTTGGCAATGAACGGAAACAGGAAAAGTTGGAATGAGAATAAAGGACAAAAGTGAATTTGCAAAATAATCAAGTGCTTAAAAAACGACCCAGCGCCTGTGAGTGTTTGCCGCTTCTGACTCATATGCAGCCTGTTCTCCGCCAGCGAGTGTGCCAGGTCTCACTTAGCTGAAGCCATTTTTCTGCAACTGTGTTTGGGGTTTGGATTTCATTTCAGTCTCTACCTCTCGCTTTTTCTCTAACTGCTCAGACCTGCAGAAACCAGGAGGCTGAGACATTTTGTCGGTTTTGCGACATGGGACCAAACATAATGAAGTATTCTTGCTGGGCTCTGGTTGTGGCTGTCCTGGGTACGGAACTGCTGGGGAGCCTCTGTGCGACTGTCAGATCCCCGAGGTTCAGAGGACGGATACCGCAGGAACGAAAAAACATCCGACCCAACATTATTCTTGTGCTCACTGATGACCAAGATGTGGAGCTGGGTGAGATGCCCGATTTTTCGCTTCTTAGTCTCTTTTGCTCAAGTGATTTGCTGACCCTTCTCATGATCAGTAACTGTCAGTGAACATTTGGGGGTTTGGCACTTAATTATACCACCTTAAGCAACAACCTAGTTTATAAAATGGACTTGTGTTGAGTATAAAGCATTTGGTTTGTGTTTCAACATTACTTTTCTGTCTTAAGCTTTTAAAACAGTGTGGGGAGGGGTTTAGGGGAACAGGAGAAAGGAGGAAGGGAGTAAGCCCAGAGTAAATATTATAAAAGTCAAGGATCTGATGGTGGACCTTGGAAATCCTTGGTCAAAAAAATTTTTTTAATATGTGGGCAAAGTTGTTTCAAAGAGTATAAGATTATGACTGGAATTATATGCAATATATATGAACACAGATAGTTGCAAAGAAAGTTACAATGGTTTATTAGTATTAGAGTGAATGATTTATTCATAGCTTATAATAATTATTAGGTAATTGAAATTTGCAGTATTATACATACTTCTGGTAATAATTCACTACTACTGTCTTAGTTGTGATGCCTTACTGGAGACTTAGCTCATCTGAGTCAACTCCAGAGCACTTAGAGAGCCTGCCAAAATCTGATAGTTGCAGTTTAGCTTCTAACTGATTGGGTTTCTCTTCATCTCACCTTTCGATTGGGCCAGCCCCATGGTCTTGCCTGTAAGCCTGGGGTCAAGTTCTTCTAGGTTACCCTAGGACAGATAAAATAAAAACTTGCCCTGACACTTGTCACCACATCTCATTTCCATTCCTGGACTCAAATTCCTCACTGTCAGGCATCACTCAGCTAGGCTTATCTATCCATCACACTAACTTGGCTGTCCCTGGTATCTTTTAGATCCGGTGCTAGCAGAGCACCAGCCTTCTTTACAGAGCTCCTCTGGCTTAGGGTTCTTGAGGATAAAACCCTCTGTGCTGGAACTTGACCTACATGGAAGAGAACTTTGGTTTCCTACTTGAAACCAAACAGTGAAATTCCAACAAAGTTAACTCCTTGGGTTCAGTGGGAAGCAAAAGCACTAGAAGCCAGCAGGGGTAATGATTGTTGAGGTTGAGCCACAGAGTCTGTTCTTTCTCACTTCACTTTTTAAGTGAGAATATAGATTTTTTCAGGCAGTATGCCAAAATGAAACGTCTTGCAGGTATGACTTTAGTATGTATGTGGCTGGTGGTTTCAGGTTTTAATCACTTACAGAGCAAGTAAAATGATGTGAACATGTTTGAATTCGCCTTCCTTAACATCTCTCATATTCATCCTTTTTGCTAAAGCCAAGATCTACAGACCTTCCCCCACCAGATTTTTCCTCTCTTCTCTGCTACAAGCAAATGAGCTCTGGGCCATCTGGCTCCCACCTATTTCTGTGAGGCTACTTTCCTTCCCCCTACTTTTGTTCTGTGCTTTGGGGAAACAACTTACACTTCCCTGAAGGTATCTGGTTGTTTCAGCTGCCTCACCTGTACTTCATGCCTTTGCACATCTGGTCCCCACTCTCTTCTTCTCCTTTCTCAACGGTCTTCATGACCCAGTTCCAATGCCGTGCCCTCAGGGGTCTTCCTTCACCAAAGCCATTCTCCCCTCCAGCAGGGTTGAGGGAACTGTCCTTTGCACCAGCTTGGACATGCCTCCAGTGTGGCCCTCAATCCCCCATGTGATTCTGTAATTGTCTTTTCCACCTGTCGGAGAGCAACTAGAGGCCAGGGATGTGTTTTGTTTATATTGCATTTCTGATGCTGAGACTGCTGGAAATATAGTAAGTGCTAAATAAGCTTGAAGGAGACCCACAAGAGTCAGAAAAAGTTAAGGCAGTTCCCAGAAATGAATACAGGTATCTGTCATGATCTGTTGAGTATACAGTCCTTGTCTTTAAAATAAATTAAGGAATTAGTCAATAAATTTATTTTCACAGAATTCAGAATTTCACCCTTATCCTATAGTTAATGCATTCATTCAGTAATTATTTACTGAAAAATTACTAAGTACTGGCCCCTATTGGAGCTACATGGATATAATGGTAAAGGGTTACAGACCAGGTTCAAGTTTCTTACATATTTACCTTTATCTCCTTCCTTGATTTTTCTAGCCTGATACCACACTAAGCAATTGACTACTTTATCTTCACAGTAACTCAATAATGAAGCTTAGAGAAGTTATGTAGGCTGTGGTCAGCTAGTAAATGGTGAAACTAGGATCTGTGTTAGGTCTGGATCTTCACAGCTACCCATTTAGCCAAGATCCCTCCCATCAATCAGTCCACCAAGAAATATTTTTTGAAATCTTCCTAAAGACAACCTGTAAATGCTTAGCAGTGTTCTAGGTTCTGAGAGAGATGACAGATGGACGTGTTGGGTCTTATTACCTTGTTGGCAAAATAAGTTGGTGTTGAACCACATTGAACTGTGGATAACCTCCTTTTGTAGCAGAAAAGTTATGCTCTTGGTAGCGGGTACTGCTTGATGAAGATTTTTGCCTAGTCTTTTTTAATGTTCTCAATTTTTAATGAGCCTTACTGCTATAGACTGTAGGTGGGTGTTTTTTGTGTTGTTGTTGTAGTTGTTTTACTATCTTAATCATTTTTACATGTATAGTTCAGGACATTCACATTGTTGCATAACCAATCTTTAAACTTCTTTCATCTTAAAAAATTAAAATTCTCTTCCTCAACAGCCATCCTAATGGGTGTGAGGTAGTATCTCAGTGTGGTTCTGATATGATGGGTTTTGTTTTATTTACTTACATGTAATTATGTTCAAGTGCTTGAATAAATCTTCGCCTAAGCAAAACTTTCTGCACCTGTAATACTCCAGGCAGTTTTGGCTACTGTGCCTCCAGAAACGTATAACAGACTTAGAAAGCCTTGAAAAACAATTAGGAAAATAGCAATAGATTACTTTTCCTTTTGGGAAAATATAAAACAATTCTACCTCTTTGTCTGGAAAGACAAAGTCTGAGAAGGGTTTTAATCGAAGTTTATGAAATTATGCTGGAGAGGAAAGCTCTTATTCAGGAAGAAGAATGAGGGCTACTCCCTCAATTCTGTCTGAGGACAAATAAACTAGTGCTTTGTGAAGGGAGTAAGACATATGAGGAATCCATTAATAAAAGTGCTAGAACTTTGCATGTGGATAACACTCTATCTTTTTCCAAAGAACATTTGTCCTCATTATTGCATTTTATTGTCATCCCACTCAAGTTGGGTGGGTAGGACAAAGATCATTATTCCAGAAGAAAACTTAATTATGTGAAAAGATTAAATGAGGTCAGTAGTCTCCTGTTTCTGGATTTGTTTGTTTTTTCTACAACTTAAGAGGTTGTTCAGGTTGTGTAAATAGTTTAGGTTTTTAGACTAAACTAATCGGTGGAAGATTAACACTATTTGAAGCTAGGAAAAATTCATAGACATAATCAACATGAAGTTTGAGATGATGGCAGCTCTGGGGAAGGAGGGGTAACAAAGAACATTGACAGCATCCACATTTTATTTTAAAATTAAAAAAAAATTGTATCGAAGCAACTATGATGCGAAGCTTTGATAAAGCTAGGAGGTGTGTTGTTTATACTGATATATCCATACTCTTGGGATATTTTATGAATCAAAAACAAGAAAATCATAAATGCTTATGAGACTCCCCTAACTTTTGAGGACTAGAGTCAATGAGATTAGGGTCTAAATCTTTCCCAAATGCTTCCTTAGTACCATTCGGAGAAACAAACTATTGAATTGATTGGAACATTAATCTGACTCACTGTGGCATTCCTTATATTCCTAGGAGATAGGGCTGATGCTAACTAACATCTCAGTGATACTGACCCCACCAATGCTTCTCTTAGATCACAGTGGAATTGAGAAACCATGAATACATGGAAATACTTCATTTCTTTAAAGCAGAGGTCATAAATGGGATCTGTAGTGCAGAACTAGCACATAGATATGTTTTACTTGACCAGCATACTTTTTAAAATCAAGGCAATATGTTAAAAATCAGGTGAGTTTATGTTTTAAGAAAAATCCAGATTTCTACTGTTCTTAAATTTAGAGGAATGAGGGCTTACATTCCCATGAGGCAGCCACCTGTTAGATTTGAAAGGGAGTTGAAGCTGCCCCCAGGAAGTGGGGCATCTCCTCCCTAGACCATCACGTTCCCCACAACTCTCCATGGCTCCCAACATTTAGACCAAGGAGCAGTTGCTAGTTATCAACATGTCCATACTGTGGTTTCCCTTATAGTCAAGGAAGAGTTCTGTACACCCATATCTCTATCAAACATGAAAGGACAAAAACCCTGTGATTTTTCTTATAGCTGGCTGCCTTCACCTGCTTGCCTTCTCTGCCTAGCTCTGTAGACATTTAATTTCCATCCCCCAAAGAAACTAGTCTCCACTTTCAATAGCCTTTTGCTCTTTGGGGAAAAATATAATGAGTCCTAGAGACCTTGAAACATTCCAGATAGATTTATTATCTGCTTCTTGGTCCCTTCTCCCCCCAACTTGATTTTCCACCTCTGGTTTTAGCTGAAACATCTGGGTTTTTTTCTACCAATTACATAGTGGGGGTAGAAGAAGTTACACTATTTTATTATGTTATTTTTTTCTTTTGCTTTCAGAATCAAAATATTCAATAGACCAATAAAACCATTTTTAATATGAGAAATGTCATTGTTTAAGGTTCCATTCTGCATGAAGAAATAACAGTGATGTGTTCAGTACTGTCCATTTTTATATTTAAAGCATTAGCCTCTCCCCATCATAAAACAATGACACCAAGAAACAACCCTGTGCAATTAATGAGTTGTATTTGCTTGTTGTTGTCACTCATCAAACCATGTACCATTATAATCCACACAGGGATGTGTCTCTTTAGGAATCCAGGTGTATATGAATCCCACATGCCTGGGATTTCCTTAAGGGGTGGTGATGACAATAGTAGGTGAATTTCAGGTTTTATGAGTTTTCCTTGACATGATAAATAGGCTTGATGAAAAATTTAATGTTTGACAGTATAAAATATTGAATAATCAAATGCTAAGAAAGTTGAATTAGGAAAAATAAAGCTTTGCTGGAAAATTTAACATGTAAATAAAATAACTCAAGCTCTCTATGTGATTTTGGTTAAGTCATTCAGATTAGTGGGACACTTTCTCTCCAGCCTTTTCACGTAGGTGATTTAGGAATAAATGAGTCAGAGTGTATAGAATGACTTAAGTTCCCAGCTGTGGTTCTTTTCTTCCCTAATAACTAATCACTTAGTCCATCCAAAGTACTCTTCTTGGAGCCTGGATTTGTAACTCTACCAAACTTGCAAACCTGGTGGATCTTGCAGGATCCCCAAAGAGTGCCACTTCTCCTCTCCCAGTCACCATTGATCTAGCAGCATCCTGATCCATGGCCGAATGCTGTCACAGCCTTCCCGTCACTGCAGGGGCAATGGCAGATGTCCACAGTCCCAACCTGGAAGTCTGGCACTGGGACAACTTTTCTTGCCAGTCCTGAGACTCAGCTGTGGCCTGAACCTTCCCTGTCCTCAAGCCAGCCCAATTAGCAGTGCCTCTATGCCAGCTGCTGGACCTAACTTCAGTCCCTTCATTGAGTCCCTGCCAGGCTTCCACCTCACAAGACAACTTTAAACAATAATGAAGTCAAAATTCTTGCTTAAGGAGAGATGGCAGTTTGAATGGCGGTGGGGGTGAGGGGAGAAGTGCTATTTTTAACTGTTAAGCCAGCATTAACATTTTAAGTCTTAAAGAATTGAAAAAGTAGTTTGGCCTCTGTCTTAGTCCATTTGGGCTGCTAAAACAAAATACCTTTTATAGATTGGGTGTCTTGGTGGCTTATAAACAATATTTGTTTGTTTCTCACAGTCTAGAGGCCGGTAAGTCCAAGATCAAGGTACCAGCAGATTTGGTGTCTGATGATGACCCATTTGCTGTTCATAAATATCTGTTCACTGTGCCCTCACATGGCAGAAGGAGCAAGGAGCTCTCTGCAGTTTTGTTTTTTTTTTAAGGGCACTAATCTCATTCATGAGGGTTCCACCCTCATGACCTAATCATTTCCCAATGGCCTTACCTCCTGCTACTATAACTTGGGGCCTTAGGTTTTAAAATATGAATTTTCAGGAGCACATGCAGTCTATGATAACCTCTTTACTCTCATTCCAGCTTTTGGAATTGAGATGTAGATTACATAGAGAGAGATGGGAAAGGTAGGAGAAAACTAAATGTGGAGGTTGAGGTTAGCACACCTCATCGTACTGTCAACAAGGCAGGGGAACTGTTTTACAGATGAAAAACACAAATTTAAAAAGGGTAAATGACATGCTCAAGCCAATTTGTGGCAAAATCAGATGCTGTCCCACAAGTTCACATATAGGGCTCTTTCCCCTCTCTTCTTATCCTCCTAAGCTCTGCTGTGAGAATATTGTTATGAGGTTTCCATGTTAAGCTTCATATCATTCCTATGAAATAAGTGTTCTGATAAATAAGAACCAGCACAATTTGCCTTTTAGGCACCAAAGACCTGAAACCCAGAGAGGTGAGGAGCTTCAGCTTAAAACAAAGGTCATTGTTGCTCTTCTAACAATAGGATATTGTCCCATCTACTCCTCTCAACAGTCATAAATGCACAATTATGAATTTTATTAGAGAATAGTTTTTGGTAGCATTTCCCAATGAAATATCAATGGCTCAATCACATGGCAATAGATGCAGTGCAAGGCAGTGTTATTGGCCAGCATTAATCATTGCACAGCCATAAAAAAGAAGGTGCTTTGTGCTAGCTCAGCAGAGGGAAGAGGTATGATTCCTGCACTCCATCCTCTGCACCAAGCCAGGCAATCCACAGAGATCAGAAGCCGTGTTCAACACCAATGTGGCTGTCAGCTACTGAATGAAGACAGACTCATCTTCAGCCCACTCGCCCTACGCTCAGGCCTCAGCTACTGAGAGCCCTTCGGCCCTTAGGAGGGCAGGAGGCAGGCATTAGTGTCTGTTAGTATCTCCCCTAAGAGGCCAGGTGAAGCATAATATGGGACTACATGAAGGGAGGCATATCTTGACTGCAAGCAGACATCACTCCTGTTTCTCTGTCTTGAAAGCATCAATGTCACAGCCAGTGCTCAGCCTCCATAGAGCTGAGGAGACAGTCTCTGGAGCAGGCTGCCTGGATTTGTATGTGGGCTCTGCGCGGCCCTACACACATTATTTAAGCCCCTACACCTCAGTTTTAACATCCCTAATATGGGAATAATAAATAGTAGCACCACTACAAAGGGTTATTGTCTGGATTAAATGAGTTGCTGTATGGGGAGCACTTAGAGAACCTGAGAGTAAGGATAAAAATCAGTGTTTTCTTTTCCTGCCACAGCATCTCATAGCCTGGGAAAGGCTCTAAGCCACTTAGGTCTCTTAAAACAAGGCAGCCACTAAAGTCTCTTCCAGCTCTAGGCTTCTCTGATTCTAAGTCGAACCTAGAATACTTCTCCATGTATGGTCCACAGACAGGGAGCTTGTTTGAAGTGCAAATTCTTGGGTCCTTCCCTGGAATTACTAAATCAGTATCTTTGGGTGGGCCCAGAATTCTGTGATTTAACATGTTCTCCAGGTGATGTTTAAAAGTGAGGAAGAATCTTCTCTTTATTGAGAATCTTCAAGCCAGTTGCCCATTTTCAGGAACTCCAAATGATGGAACTGCAGTGGTCATGGTGACAGCAGGGACCAAATATCAATAACTTTGACATGGGTACTAGTTGGAAGCAGAGCATTGGCAGGGATTGTTAAGGACTCCAACACAATCATCTCAGTTAATTAAGAAAAGAGTGATACTTAGAACAAGGTGAGTCCTGGCTGGGACAATTCCAGAGATGTGAATTGGGCTAAGTTTTAGCCTGTTTTTATATTATTTGACCTTAGATCGGATTTCTACCTGCCGTCTCATATTTGCAGTCTAGATGAGTCTATAAACTGAAGTTTGTACCTTTGTGATTCAGGACCTTGAAAGATGGCTTCCAACTGCAATTTATTTATTTTTTATTTAAATTCAGCTAAGCCGATAAAGGAAACTCTGAGAGCTCATTCTTTGAAATAAGGAGACTATTAGGCAATGAAAATTCATCAACAAATGAGTTTTTCCAAAATTTAGATTATTACAGTAAGTAAGCACTGTGGATATCTGAAGAGGAGAGGGGACTAAGTGATAGACTTCAGCATGTACCTGTCACTCACTCCCAGGCCCATGTCTCTAATCTTATATTCATCTCCAGAAGGTTCTCTATAGGATCAACCAACACAAAAGGCAGTATTTCTAAAATGAACTTCTTTGATTTATAGGCCATATTTCATTTTAGTTATGTTTTGACCAACAGTGAACCAATTTTTTTTTTCAGTCTTTCTTCCAATGCTGAAAACTTTGCAGTATTAGTCAACTCATGATCTTCCTGTGCATTACAAAGTCTCCTGGATCTGCTTCTTAGAGTCATGCTATTTTAGTGACACAGTCCAGTTCAGCTTCTTATCATTTTGTGGCCTGATGGCTTCAATTACCTCTGGGCTGTACCCTTGATGGACCAGCCTATTCTTTCTCTGCACATCCCCCTGCAGCCACATGGCCACAGCAGCACCTCTCAAAGCCTTTTTTTTTCTTACCATGTTGTTTATGCCCTTGGCAAAGAACCTACTCTGCCTTTATTTTGTCTTTTCTATCCAATCCAAATATCTCTACCCAGCCTTCAAGCTCTTCGCTAACTCTGCTTCCCACAATTCAAGAGAATTCTTTATATTCTTTTCAATTGCAGGAAATCAATGTGATGTGCTCATCACTCCACTTCTTAGCCTCCTCTCCATTCTCCCAGCAATCCACTTCACCCATTGCACATTTTTCTCCCTCCCTCCATTTGTCCTCAACTCTTGTTTCAGGGCCTTATTAAACATTCAGTCCAGGTCCCCTCAATCCTCAGAGGTACTGCTACTGCTGTAGCCACACTCCTGTGTGTACTGCTTTGCAAATTCCCCAAGGATTTTTATATGTAGGTTCTTTTCTTGGTAGTTCACTACCAAAGCCCAGAGGCAGCAGACAATTTGCCATTTCCTTTGTTAATGCTACACTTGTGGACCAGCCCAGGGTACAAAGCTGGTAGTGCTCAGCATGAAATGGGTGCTCATATTATTCGCTGATTACAAAAAGATTGCAGGATCCCCTGAAGACACCAGTAAGAGGAGAAAAGGCAGTTAGGATCCTCCGAAGTGAAGCGCATTTTAGGGAGTTCTAATGAGACCCAATTAGAAACCCTCCTGTTTGCAGGTTTCATGTGCACAGTAAAAGCTAGTATATGAAAAAAAACAGGCAAACTGTGGCTTTTTGGACAGTGCACACTTCTCTCTGCTGTGAGTACTTGCCTGGTTCGCATTACGATTTCCTTCCTTGCTGGAAAACTACATAGACTTTCTCCCTTTCTTTGGAAGAAGTGGGACCTGTTGGAAATGTGAGGCTCCAGGATTCAAATGCAGTGGGCTTGGCGGTGGTGCTCTGTAGTGCATTTCTTGACAAGTCCTGAAAAGCCTATTGAATTCTGGCCTGTGCTTTTTTCTGCATTAGTTGGATGTGTTTCAGCTGCAGTGTTTGGCTGGATAGAGTAATCGAAATAGAATTTTTTTTCTTCCTCAGCAATCTTATGTTACAGTTTTATCTTTTACAGTGTAAATGAAATATTTTTCTACTATGCAAATACTTTTGAGTGCAATAGAATCACAGCTCTTTCACAAGCAAACAACCTGTCTCTTAAAATTACATGTAAACAGGTGAAAATATAAACTCATCCTCATAGCAAAACTGGCAGGCATTTGGTGAATTTGCTAGAGGATACCAAGTTACTGGAAGATCTTTTTTTTTTTTTTAATTAAATACAGGCATTTTGGAGAGACTGTTACTTAGCAGAAAAAATGTTTTCCTCTTTTATTTCACATGATTAAAACACTATATCTAGGTATCTCTGCAATGTCACTAGCTTTGTGCATGTGTGGTGGGCTGGGGGGTTTGATGCTCTGTGTAACAGGCTATTGTTCTCTGTAATCTTCAAAGGGCGGCTGGCCTTTGAATCTGCTCCATATCTATCTAGAATTCTAGCTTTAATTATCAGATTAGCCTGCATTTTTTTCCCCTTTGTGATTAAGGAGTGGGGAAGCTGAAATGTGTTTATTATTCTGCAAAATACTTGAGATGGTAGGATCCCAAATGTTTAATTTTGTTCTGGGAATGAGAGCTGGTCAAATTATAGACTGCTTCAAACCAAGGGAAGGAAATTAATAAACAGGAGAACAGAGTCACTGAGTGACAAGACACAAATGTTGTTCATGTGGCTCGCTCTGCTAAACCACAATGGAATTGTGCTTTTCAGGGTCCCTGCAAGTCATGAACAAAACGAGAAAGATTATGGAACATGGAGGGGCCACCTTCACCAATGCCTTTGTGACCACACCCATGTGCTGCCCCTCCCGGTCCTCCATGCTCACTGGGAAGTATGTGCACAACCACAACGTCTACACCAACAACGAGAACTGCTCCTCGCCCTCGTGGCAGGCGTTGCACGAGCCTCGGACTTTCGCTGTATATCTTAACAACACTGGCTATAGAACAGGTAAAGAGTGAACTCTCTGGCTCATGACCTTTTGATAACACATCTTAAACACAGGAAAATGCAGCGTGTAATGAAATGTATGAAGTTCTAATCAGTTCCTCGATGGAAGTATTTAGGCTGCTCTCGTCTGTATCCAGTACCCTCCCTATCCCTCACTTTTTCACTCTGAAGCATGTACCAAGGAGAGGTGCCTTAGAGAAAAGTCACAATGACTCTCAGTGGACATGTTATGAAAGTTGACCCATCGGAGCACCCAGCACTTGAGATTTTCCAGGAGAACCTACCACAGATAAGTTTTCACCCCATTTGCCTGCTTACCTCAACCTCCCAAACCTCAAGGGATCATGGTACGGCCTGAGGTTTGTCTTCAGATGTCGGTAAATTTCTGTTGATTGTTTCAGTAAGAAATTGTCAACTGCTTAGCCCCTCCCCCAGGGTCTGAGACATAGATGATCACAATTACTTACTGAGTTAATAAATCACTGAATGAATCAACCAATGATGTGTACCTTATTGATGCATTTATTTAGTCATTCATAATTTAGTAAGATTTGGAGTTCTTTTTAGCTTAAGTAGTGGCCATTTTGAGGTTTCAAATGTTCACCTCCATCTTCTAAGAAAGGAAGGCAATTGCTCTACCCCCTCTCATTGTTTAACCTCCATAAGGCAAGGGGAAGGTTTGGGTTAGTTGGTCTTCTGAAAATTGGGCACCTCTTTCAAGAGAGATCATGAATGTCATGGCAGTCTTTCAAAGAAAGAAACAAGGCTCCTTCTAGTAAGGTTGCTCCCCTAACCCCCCACCAAAGCCTTTTTATTCTCCCAGCATTTAGATGCTCTCAGCATGTCTTCATGAAAGGAAACAAGGATGTTTACAGTGCAGAATAGGTTTTTTAAGACCACCTGGATTTATTCATAAGAATTAATGATATTATCATTAAATCTTGTTGGAAATGATTTTATAGATTCTCTAGTCTGAAGATTTAAAAGTAAAGGATTTCAGATAAATGTATTCTGTTAAATCTCTTCAAATAATGGAATCAATCTTTCCCACTGATCCCAGGAAACATGTGGCCATTTGCTTCTTCACAGAGTGCCCCGTGGACACTTAATACTTGTCATTTATTAGTGAAAATATTCATTGTGAATATGATAGCATTGTCATTCACAGATATTTCAAGATAGCCACTCATAGATGGAGATTCTCCCATGAATCCCAATGGTGCTTGCTTATGCTTAGGAAAGAAACTAGGTTACTCAGAGTGCCTTTTCCTGAGTGTGTTTTCTCACATAAGTGACTTAAATTTATAGCACCTGTCATCTGAGAGCTCTAAAGCAATTTGCAAATCCATCAAACATCCCTGTAGGTTTATAGACAGCAAATGCACTTGGTTCTCTTTTATAACTGAGGTGATGATTTCAAACACTGTTATGACCTGCTCAGGAGCAAAATCGGTGATGGTCCCCTAATGCCTGGTTCCTGATTTTAACCACCCAGTTTTGTTTTGTTCCTGGAAAGCATTGTGTGAGATCAGCACCTTTCAACTCCTGGGCTCCCTATAATTTAATCCCTAGCAGTGGACAAGTAGCTTGGAGGGTTGGGACTGTTACCAGATTCAGAGCAATATGGCTGATCTCCGTGATAAGCAGAGATGCGAGGTGACTCAGAGCACCCTGCCAGGACTGAGAGTGCTCAACTAGTGTTTGCTAATTTGTTCCAGGGATAATCCAAGAGAGGGGGAAAAGAAGGTGTGATTAAGTTTTGGAGACATGGTATATAGTGATGTGGCTACAGTTGACAAGATTGTATTGTGTACTTGGAATTTGCTAAGAGGGTAGATCTTTGGTGTTCTCACCACGGCAGAGGACGGGGGAGAAAAAATGGTGAAGGTGAGGTGATGGATATATGGATTGGCTTGGTGATGGTAAATATTTCACAGTGTTTATGTATATTGGGCCATCTAGTTGTAGATCTTAAGTATATACAATTTTTGATTGTCAATTTTATTTCAGTAAAGCTGGAGTGGAAAGAAAGGGAGGGAAGAAAGAAAATAGCTGTCGTTTACCAGGCACTTTAGCTAAGTTTTCTCACCAAATTCTTTTTATTGTTTTTATTATATTTTATTGGTTATATTGTTACAATTATTCCAATTTTTTCCCCTTTGCTCCCTTCCACCCAGCACCCCCCTCCCCCAGCAATCCCCCACCAAATCCATGCCCATGGTTCGTACATACAAGCTCTCCCACTTCACCCTTTCATATATTCTTCTTATTCTTTTTTTAATAAATAAATGATTAATTAATTATTTTAACAATAAAAAATAACAATCCCTCCCTCTCAGATATTAAGACCCTTTATAATCTTATAAAGGACAATGGGCGAAGGTCTCAAGCTCCTCTAACTGCTTCAAGCTGGACATTCTCACCAAATTCTTATAGAAACCTTGAAAGAAAAGATTTGTCCATGATACCAGTGAAGAGACAATTACTCAAGAGAATTAATTGTCTAAGAACAAAGCTAGTCAGTGATAGAGTGAATCCAGCACATGTGATTCCCAAGTCTTTCCTCTTCCCATTTTCTTATTTCATTACCTGTGGACCTATCATGCCTCACTCCAAAGTGTCTTACAGAGACACATAAAGCACAGTAAGGACCCTGTCAAATGAAAATGAAAAGAAATAGTTAAAGTCAAGGTGAAGGCTGGTATACAACCTGCATACCATGGAGTTATAGAGAAGGGCTGAGAATTTAAAAATAAGCTTTCCTTTTGACAAAAGCAAAAATGGAATCACCATCTATTACAAAGTACGCTGGGTCACAAAGATATAAACAACTCAGTTGCTTCTAAGAAACATAATGTATTAAGGTACTTGTTTTGAATTATGTTATGCTGTATCCACCCTACAGTGGATTGCAAGAGCTTGGATAAAATTCAGACATCATTTAGTTCGATTCCCTTATTTTCAGACAAGCAAACTTAGACCCACAAGATTAAGGTGATTTGCTGAAGTGATACATCTGATGTTCTGATGGGAAGACCAGGCATCAGGGCTCTTTCCAGTGTGCTACCCTAACCTCATGCTTAGGTCTAGGATGAAATTGCACATCATAAGGCTTTGCCCGTGACAAGTGTCTGACCTTTTGTTCCTTCAGTTGTCTTATCCAGGGAGAGGAGGTTTGTTCTTGGAAACTAAGACAGATTGTGGAGCCAATCTTCTCCCCAGGGGTCTAGATACTTAGGTAATAGTGGAAATTCTAGTGAGTCATCATACAAAATAAAAGGAATTTTCTAAAGGGTAACAAGGACTTACCCAAATACTTAGTGCAGAAAATACATTTGATGTGCTCATTAGTAAATCATAAAAATTATACATAGAAGACTAAAATGGCAGTGATAGAGATCTGTGATTTTAAATTTATCTTTGATGGGGACATATTGAAGTATCTGAGACAGTTAGGAAGTAAAGATGTGTTTGTAACAATAGTTATTGATCTAACCAGGGAGAGTGACACAATTGAAAATAGACAAATAAGCATATCAAGATGACAGGCATCATGGGAAATAAAGAGAATTAGTGAGTAGGTATTAAACCAGCATAATTATTTATGAGCCCCTAGGCTACTCAGAAGAGTATCAACATATATTTTATTGTTTTCTTAATAATGAATACATTATTTGGAACATTTAGCTGAGACCCTAAGAAAAATAATGAAGGGAACTAAACTATGTATTATACATAAATATCCATTGAGAGAAAAGCACAAAACAGCAATCAGATTTATGAAGAACAGCTCAGAGATGACAAATTACTAGGAGACTTATTTTGGGAAGAATCCAGAATACATGGACTTAAACGAATTGAATTGATCCAATAATATATTTACTGTTGTATGACATGATTTTTCTTTTTCAGAACAGAGGCATATTTTTGGACTGTCTATAGCCTAAATTTTTCTAAACTTACTCATGGAAAATATGAGTCCACAACAGCTTAAATGCTCGAGAAGGGGAAAATACAGTAACAGGTCTATTGCATTTTATGTTCTGACAAGTGAACTGGGAATGCCATCGGATTATCTATCACCATAAAGATTAACACCCTGCCTAACTTCATGCTCAGAATGTTTTTAGTTTAAATTTCTTGTGAGGGAATAGACATACCTGTAAAACCTGGCATAGTTTTAAAGTAAAGGTGATAATCCACATTTCAGAGGTAACATCGAGTGTTAGCAAAAACCCTGAACAAAAACTGAGGAGCCCTGGCGTCACATGCTAGGTCTACCTGCGATTTGTTTTGAGGACTTGTAGAGAGGCCAGTTTTCCACCAGATAAAATGCAGAGATTGGGCTAGAATGATTCCTGAGTTTTCTTTTCTGCCCAAAATTATACTGTAACTTTAGTATAATCACTGTAATTACCATATTGATTCATTTAAAATTTTAGTGTTCAAATTATAATCAGAACACATGATACATGAAATCTCATGTGAATTAACTTTTAGTCTTGCTAATTCATTTGTACATATCACTGGTGTCAGAGAGGCAATATTTAATAGAGAGCTACAATAAATCTTTTTGTAGAGAATTCTTTTGTAACAAAACAATTTAGACAAATTAGTCAATTTTCTAATTTCATGTCTTTTTATATTATAAAATTTATTTATGTTACTTACGGTAAGTATATTTATTCTCTAAGATGGGATCTCTTTAAATGTAGAGTTCACTTAAAGTAAGACAAGCTAGTATTCTTATATTTCTAAGTTATGGCATTATAGAATTTTGTGTTAAGTATGTAAACATAAGATATAGCATACCACACTATGCTATTTATTGAATGACAGCATGCTTAGAACTACTCTAAACACTGGGATATGAAGAGATATAAAATAAGAACCCTGTCTTTATTAGACTTACAATTGAGTTGGGGAAATCAAAATCGTGTATACAAGTTGACATAGAGGAAATCATAATTTTTAATTGGCTTAAAATTATGTATACTTTTAGTTATAACCAGTGCAATCCTGTGACCCAAAGCTATCAATTACGTAGAGCAAGAGCTCAGTTAGTATACCATTTGTTATATTAAATAAGATTTAACTCATCCACAGCATCAGAAATCCTTTTGTGTAGTTACATTAAAAGAAATGCCTTGGCTTCAAATAGTTCAAGGGAAGTTTTCTATGTATTATGGCACAGATAGTCCTGGACAGAGTAGCATGGCCTGAAGTCAAAAATAATTATACTCAGGTGTTTGCGATAGTTCTCCTGGCACTTAATCCTCACCATCACCTTCGTAAACAGCTGTGAAGCGACATGTTCAGTGGCATCCCAGAGAAGAAAATGACACAGAAGGAGAGTCGGTGGCATGTTAGTGATATATTCAGATAATATATAGTAGTCAGTTAAGTTGAATGACCAGTGTCAAAGGAGACAAAATCTTGAAACTACACATAATAGAATGGCAATATGAGCAAGAAACTGAAATCACCTTAGGGAAGGAGAAAGAGATTTAATACATTGGGAAGAAAATAATTAGAAGCCCAGATAATCAATTGCAGATCGCTGCCAGGAAGCATAATGTTGAAAGAGGCCAGGGGTGATTACAAATGAGTCTCAATGTCAGGAGGCAACAAGAAAGGCCAGAGTCACTTGAAACTGCCAGCACTGGGGTGTCGCTTTGTGACGCATGAGATCCCGGTCTCTCTTGGAATAGTGTGATGGGTGAGGGCACATCTGGAAAACTGAGTATATTCTTTACACTCCATTAACACAAAGACACTGAGCACCTGGAGGAAGTTCTAATGTGAATAATAAGCACTGTAAAGAGACTTACAGAAGTAGTTTACAAGGAGGGGATGAAAAGGAAGGGAATAGCCATGGAAATGGGTAGAAAACAGTACAAAATAACCTCCATGGGGAAAACAATGAAGGGCTTGGCATGGCTGCCCTGAGAAGAAACACAGAAAAACAAAAAATAAAACTAAGAGTAGCAGGAAAACTTTTAAAACTAATCAACCAAAAAAATGGAGCCAAACGGGAGAGAATTTATTGTCATAGAATAAGTCAGATCCAGGAAAGATAAATACTGTAACCTCTCAAGAAATCTTTGCAAATGCACAAGTGCAGAACTCTAGGATGAGAGTTCCTTGCACTGAAGAATGGTAAATTATTTAAAATCCAAACACAGAGCTGAAAGGATAAAGGTACCAGTGATGCTAATAGTAACAATAGCAGTAGAAGCACTTAAAAAGCCCTTGTTTTGTGCCAAGCACTACGTTAAACACTTTATGTATGTATTAGCTCATTTAATCCTGACAACAATCCTGTCACTATTATTATCACCATCTTCACAGTTTTAGGAAAAGGACTTGGAGTTAGTTAAACTTACCCATGGACACATAGCTAAGCAAGTAACAAGCCAGGATTGGAACCTAAGCAGGGTGGATCCAGGGTTTTTATCCTGAACCACTGTGCTTTTTTACTTCTTTGAAAACAAAAGGAGAGAAAAATGGAATAAACCCCCAGGGATGAGGCGCAGGCCAGAGGAAAGAGCTGGGCTTGGTGTTATTAAGTGGAAGGTTCCTGGAAACAGTCACAGTTGGGGTGTGGTATTGGTCAGCTGCCTGCGACTCCAAGTCATTGTTGCCTTTTGTCGGAAAAGGAAACTCATCTTGTGGTTTTGTGTGAAAAGGTGGTTAGTCTCTGAAGACAAGAACCCCTCATTAGAAGAATCCCCACTGCACAGGGACAGCTCGGAAGGAAATCCTGAGTCATACCTGGCGTGAGAGCTTCTGACACTTTGTCCTGCACCCGATGATCATCTCCTGGGTCCTGGAAGAATCCTCAGGCAATGGCCATTTGGCTAAGGGACAGCTTGATTCATTCACTCATTCACAGATTCAACACATAAACATTCATGCACATTGCCTGGAGTCAACTCTTCAAAAAAAAAAAAAATCAATCTGAGAACTTCCAATTTCAACTCTGAAGTTCTGTTTTATGAAAATATGTAGACAAACATTAAAATTACAGTCCAAGTGAAAACAAAAAATTTAACAAGCACCTGTGGAAGCCCAGTTCAAGAAACAAAATTTATGGAGCCCCTATACTGGCTGGGGTGGGGGCGAGGGTACAGAGATGAGGCAAAGGCTATGTTTGCCCTCAAAAACCTTACTGCCTCCGAAGGATTAGGCTTCCATATAAACATGGAACACGAGTCTACCTCTAGGAAGAAAAGGAAGATGTTGTTAAAGTCACAGACACAACATGCTACAAGATTGGGGCAAAGACCAGGAGGGGGATGGCATGTGCTCTGGCCTTGGTACGTAAAGAGGGAGATGAAGGCAGTAGCACAGACAGAGGTGGAAACGAGAGCAAACCAGACTGGAGAGAGGCACATGAACTGAGAAATGCAAGATGGGCTTAGGAAGAGTGATTTTGTTCTGACCCAAGAAAGACCCTGGGCGCATTCTATCAAATTAAACTGGATCCTGCAAGCAACAAGGGTCTGTCTGGATTGTGAGAAGAGGGTGGTGTGACCAGAGCTGGTCTTCAGAAAGGCAGCAGGGTTTGAGTGTTATCATGCAGATAGTGTAGAACCTATAGGCAGTGGCAACCGCCAGGTGAGGAGCAGATGGAAATCAGGGAAGGCTCTGTGTTGCCAAGAAGCCTGGTTACCCAGCAGGGTGATTATGCCACTCGGAGAATTAAAGGATAGCTGAGAAGTAAATTTGGAAGGGAAAATGATTCGTTCCATTTGGATGGCTGCATTAAAGGCCAAGTCAAATATTCAGGTGGAGATACCCTATAGGTAGTTGTTGTACATCAAAGATGAAAGCAAAATAAAGAGCTAGCCCTTTAAGATATGGAAATGATGTACAGTGAATAAGAAATGTGTGCTTTAAGAGCAATACCAGTGAATTGCCTTGATTCTAGGGTCTGTTTCATCATCCCAAGCAAATCATGCAGCAGCTACCTTTCCTCGTGTATGTAAGTTGAGGAACCTGTAAAACCTGCTTAATGAAGCTAGGAAGTGGCTTTGACCTGGAAGGCAGAGGACATGGTCTCTCCCTAAAATTAAAGTTGGAAGCCATCAAAAATCAGAAAAATTAAAACTTGCATACTTTCATTCATGTGTGGATATATGTATAGATATAGGTGTGTGTGTAGGCACACACATATACCTACATGCTTACGTATCCCTATATATGCACATATAAAATATTATGTTCTCTAGTCCTTCATAGTTGAGGGGAAGGCTGGGTATGTGTCTAGTAGGGTGATCAAACATTTAGGTTTAGCCTGAATAGTGCTTGTTTATACCTGTTTTCCTGGCGTAGTTAACAACATTTACAAATGGCACCCTCCTTCTCTCTCAAGAGTCTACCAACAGTACACTTAGGGCTACCTTCTGATAGTTACAAGGTATCCAACCTCAAGATCGAACCCATTTGGTTCCTGAAATCCCAATCCACCTCACTCCCCTGTGGCCCCTCTCCAATCCTTATCTTTGGCAGAGGACAGTATTTATGGTTTGCCTCTCTGGAAGGATCAGTAAGCCTTGTTGCACAATGTCCTTTCTTGAATGTGACATGGCAAAGTTACAAATGGGGAGTCCTTCCAGTGGCCTTTTCAGTGAGCAGCGGAGTAGTTATGGTGCACAAACTTCAATTATATTATTATTCTATGAAAATTAGCCTTCTACATAGCCAAAATTTTTGATTATGAGAAATTAGCCATACACATTTGTAAAATATACATAATGTAAACAGACGGCATGAAATACACGGCACATAAAAACGCTGGCCATGTTCCGTAACAGTGAAGTTTACCATGGTCCCTTGGTTTAGAAAATTTGTACTCTCCGGCTATGCAAAAAGAAAGACAAGCTTTTCAGTGGTGTCTCTGTAATTCACAACTCTCCAACAGTAAGTTAGAAAACACAGTTTATTACAAAGACTGAACTTTCACTTCTCCAATATGGGCGTGTGCAGGAAGGAGTAGCATCCTAAATCTCACACTGGCTCCTTCTCTCATTGTTACATCAGTCAACGACATGATACGTCGTTCTGCTGGTCTCCCAGTAAAGCAGCAAGAATAGCTGCACCCAGTGTGCCATGATCATGATTTAACTGAATTATAATCCATGTACTGGGGCAGCTACTTTTATTTATGCGAAGGGAAAATATGTGTATGTCACTTTGGTAAAGGGCTGGAATATTACACTAACGCTATTTTGGCCTCCACTATTACCTAGGTTAACTTTTGTTCTGCCCTCTCTTTTTCAAGCCATCATTTCAGATGAATGCATTTATGTATTTATTTATGATTAATCGTTTCATATGAGAAAAATAATCCTTTTTTTCCCATTGCAGCCTTTTTTGGAAAATACCTCAATGAATATAATGGCAGCTACATCCCTCCTGGGTGGCGAGAATGGCTTGGATTAATCAAGAATTCTCGTTTCTATAATTACACTGTTTGTCGCAATGGCATCAAAGAAAAGCATGGATTTGATTATGCAAAGGTAATTTTCAGGCACTTTTACACTGCATCAATTTACTTTGTGCATAATGGGGAACAGCCATTTTCAGCAAATTAACCTATCCACAAGATTGGCTTTCTATGTTCTCACAATGTTAGAATGAGAAATTTCAAGGTAATTTTAAACTCCAGGCAAGAAAAGACTCTCAAGGAACACTGACTTTACATAGTGATTTTTTCCCTCATCAGAACACAAGGCAATCAGCTTTTGATGAAAGTATCATCAGGAAAATCATAGATGCCTCCACTCCGTCTTGTGATAATTTTTGGTTTCCCTCCCACACCCAGAGGACTTATCCACATAATCAAATGTTCATCTTGTATTGTGTTGCTCTCCATTGGGATGAAAGTCAATTTTGTCTTCAGATTTAGATGTAAAAATAAGAGTAGACAAGTGGAATAATCAAAGGTTGGGAACCCACACTCCTCCCTTTTACTCCCATCTGACCAAACTGAGATAAGAAATGAGGACACCTGCCCACCACAGCCAGGGTCCACAAGTGTCTCTAAAGCTGCCAGTCCTAAAATCTCCAAGTCAGCTCCTAGAAACAGGAATTGACCTGCCCCACAGTTCTCTAACTAATGGATCCTAAATTAGACTTTAAAATTCCCAACAGTTCTATGATTGTCAACGTAAATAAAACAATTTTCTGATCACAGGAGTGAAGGGGAAACTATCTTTACATTTCGCATGCTCATTAGCCTAAAATATTCCCGTCCCTCCTAGCCATACTCATCTCTTCCTCATTTACCTAAAAGAAGCTGAGAACCTACTCTATCTAACACAGATCGCTACAAAAAGAGTCACTGGTAGAAATAAGAAAGAGGGAAATTGATTTAATGTGGTCCCGTTTGCTGTCTTTATGCTTGGCCTGATTTAAGTAACAAGGGACTTGGTGGGAGATAAGGTGTAAGTCTCCTCTTTCATCCCCTTCAGAAAACAATGAGTGCAAATGAATTCACAAACACTGCTAATAGGTTTCCAGACTCATCAAAGTTGAGAGCTGGCTGGGACCTTGGAGGCAGATTCGCTGCTTCCTACAAAGTACACTGATTGTCATCACTATCATTTTTTATCTGTGGGGATGCTTTTCATGCTCCTTGTTCAAGCTATTAACCTTTCTTTCCCCGTTGTCCTAAGGAGAGCAAAGTAATCAAGATTCCCTCCCAAGACTAAATCAGCGTAACTTGCCCATTACCACAGCTGATTAAGTGTCAAAGACAACCGTGTCCAAAAAGAATATATCTTTTTTTTAGCGAGGAAAGGAATGAAACAGACACTCCCATGGAAGAAGGTGATAGCCTGTGGGCTTGTCCTAACAATGACATGTGACACAGATTTTGTCTCTTGGGCACTGCTTTTGCAGCTGTTCTGGTCTTTAAATCTACATGCGATTAGTCATGAAGGAAGCCTCTGCCTCTGTGGCCTTTGCCTGGGCACTTGCTGAAGTTCATGCTGGAGCTCCAGGCCATTGACACACACTTAGAGAGGCAGGTGGTTTAATTTAAGTTTTCATCTTTCCTTTTCATTCCCTTTCTTCCCTCCCCCTTATAGACTTGCATCAGCCCCTCTGACTGTGGGTTAAGTCATTTTATTAACAAATCAGGCTGTAATCCCAGCAGCTGTATCATTTGAGTTGTGCAATTAACGGAGGATAATCCGCAGGAAATCAACTGCTTCCCATATTTAGTGTTTCAAGTAAATTAATTGATAAAATGTTGCAGCTTTTCCCTGTGTGCACCCAGATTTTGGCCAAGGTTTTTCTTAGCAATTATTGTATAATTTCCACAGGTGAATTTTTAATTCAAAGAAATTATATTTTGTTTATTCATTCGTGTGTGTATGTGTGTTCTGCAACTGTGAATTTGTAGTGGGTGTGGATATTTCCTGCCCTTGAAGTAATTAATTTTTTGTCAATGGGTTACATCAACAAATTCTGAGAGTGAAATATGTATCCGGTATTTCATGTACTCTAGCATTGCCAGATCTGATCATTATCTTGGGCAAACAGGACTTGACTTTTTTTCTTTCCTAATTGCTAAATGGTGCATTTCTTGTGTGTTACCAAGCTAGCAACTCTAGAAAGTCACTGGCAACTGATTTTTCTGTTAGGGAAGGTGTTTTGCTGCGTTGGGAAGTCCAGTGTTTTTTCCTGCTTTAAGCTTTACCTCCTCATTCAGTGAGTTGCTTCTGAGGAAAGCAGTATTCAAATGTGATATGATGAATGTCACCTTTTGTAATTTCTGTTTTGTGTCAAATGTATGTTTCAGGACTACTTCACAGACTTAATCACTAACGAGAGCATTAATTACTTCAAAATGTCTAAGAGAATGTATCCCCATAGGCCCATTATGATGGTGATCAGCCATGCTGCGCCCCACGGCCCCGAGGACTCGGCCCCACAGTTTTCAAAACTGTACCCCAATGCTTCCCAACACATGTGAGTAATACCGTCAGCTCCGGGACCTGCTGAACATGGCCTCTCCTTTGCTTGTCTCCCTGCCTTTCACCCTGTGTCCTTCCCCACGGCAGCAGCAGGAACACCAGCTTCTGCTGGGTCACCTCGGCACAGGCCTGAAACAGAGGGCGTTGTCTAGGTGGTGTGATTAGGAATCACATTTCCAACATTTGTAAGTCGCTAAAAGGAAAGGAAGAGAAGCACACACGGTGAATGGGGCGATTTTTATCAAGTGTTCCCCTCAGTTGTCTTAATATTCATGAGTATCATCTAAGAATAATAATGATCCAACAGTTTGCTTTTCATAGCAGCAGAGAGGTGACCCCGGTCTGGTTATAGAAACATGGTTCATTTTCTAAGAGAAGTCGGTGGCAGTTTCACTACAGGAGTGCAGTTAGGATTGTTCCAGAAAGCAGCAGAAGGGGCTTGCCCCAGCGCAGGGGGTGGGGAGGCACGGAGACTGGGCAGACTGGATAAGAGCAGAGACCTGTATCCTGCTGATAGTCCTCACTAGCCAATGGTGGGAAAGCCTGGGTGCTTTGACAGTGAAAAACAAGATTTTGTTTTTGACTATTGACACATTTTCTTCTTATGCGTTGCAATACTTCCCAGTCTTCCACACAGAGAGCAGTGCGCTCTGGCTCTGCTGGAAGTTCAGCCCTGAGAGAGGCTGGGAACAGGACTCAGTGTATGTTTTCTTTATCACTAAAGCTCCCAAATTGATTGTTAATCTTTCAGTGCTTAAATACTATCCCTTCTTGTCCTCACTGATTTTCTAGCCACAATCCCGGACAAAAATAAAATAGATTAGGTGTACATTTTACCTGCGGAGGTTGGGCCTGCTGAGGCCCATGCAGTTGAAAATCCACGTGTAAGTTTTGATTCCCCCAAAACCTAACTAAAGTCGCCTCTTGCTATCTGCAGGGGATTGCTTCCAGGACATCCACTTCCCCTATGGATTCTACACTCTGTGGATGCTCACGTCCCTTATATGGAATAGGGTAGAACAACGTACACAGTCTGCCCTCCATATCCGCAGATTCTCAGTGACAGATTAAAAATACTGTTTCAATACACATTTGGTTGAATCCATGACACAAAATCCAGTAATACAGAGGACCAACTGTGTATGTCCATTGAATAAGTGGATCAATGCATTTCAAGCCATGCTGCTCAAGGGTCAACTGTACTTCCTTGTGTAAAGAGAGAAGTAACTACTGAAAGCCCTCTGGTTGCTGCTGGTCATTACACATTCCTGGAGAACATTTTTATGTTCTTGTTTTGTCTCTGATTATAACAGACTGATGACTTCTTGTCGGTAGGCTATAGATCTTTTTCTCTGTGTATCAAGTGATTTAGAAAAAAAGGAAAGAAGTTAGAGCTGAGGACAGAAACTAACAATATATATGGAGCCAGAATGAATAACCTACTGAGCATACCTGGAACTTGTAGGACAGAAGTGTTTTAATGCATAAAACATCATCAAGGAATAAAGAAGGGTGCCCCAGCCTCTGGGGCTATGGTTTAGGGGAGTCACTGTGTTTTGGAATTGACCCTGTGGATGGATATACAAACCTCTGAAGATCTACTCTGCATGTAATCATGCAGCTAAATCCGTGGGTGAAGCCTGTGAGTGGCAAGTACCTCTCCATTACAGATTACTTACCAAGTTAGTAACCAGCTGGTTTGTTGAAAGAAAACGGACTCTGTGAGCTTCTTTCTGCCCTGAGACCCACTCTTCCTTTGCTTTTGAGTCAGAAATCACCTTGCGTATCTTCTTTTGTTGCATGAGAAGATTCCCGGCCCAAGGTGACTTCCTACAACTGCAAATTTTACTGGTGTTTTCTCCAATTTGAGAAGGGGTTGGCAAAATGGGTTTTGTGGCTCTTCTGGTGTCCCTGCCTTTGAATTTCCCAGACAAGCCTACAGGAAAATCAGCCACAAGTGAAGAGGTTCTGTCTGGCAGCTCAGTGTCAAGCACAGACAACAGTCACAGGGAGAGAGGAGTCTGCAGAGTACTCAGGGCCTCAATGATGACTTGAAAAGCATCTCTGGTTCCAACAATTAAAGGTTCTATTTAGTTCCACAAATATTTATGAATGCCACCTGTGACACTGCTGCACAGCAAGTAGACATGAGGAAGACACAGTTGTTGATGCTGGAGAACCAATAGCTAGAACAGGAGTTGGCGCACTCAGGCCCAATCCGGCTTGCCAAGAGTTTTGTTAATAAAGTTTTGTTGAAATACAGCCATGCCCACTCGTTTAGTGATTGTCTGTGGCTGCTTTCACAATACAACAGCAAAGTTGAATAGTTGTGGCAGATACTGTGGGGTCTGCAATGCCTGAAATATTTACTCCCTGCAAAATAAGCTTGCCCAGATCCCTGCTCTAGGGGGAAGATGGGCAAGTGTCCAAGGAGCCGTATCACCAATAAGACCAGAGTAATAAGCCTCAAACAGGCATTCAAGAGGCTGTGGGAATTTGGAGGAAGAAATCTTCACATCTTTTAGGAAAACCAGGAAAAATTCACAGACCAGGAGGCGTTCAAAGCGGGCCTCAAAGGACAGATAAAATTCCTGTAGCTGATTCTACAGATTAGGTTGATGATTTCGGGAAGAGAACGTGGCTCGGACAAGTGGTCACCATGTAAATGAAGCGATCTAAGATGTGACCTCGGAAGTGGAGAACAGGGTGCAAGGAGAGAATGGGGGCTAAAGCTAGGAGGGGGAATGAGCAGAATATTGAGGACTTGAGTGAGTTTGTACATAATCATAAGCAGAGAGTCACTGGGGGTCATTTAATAGGGTAGTGCATAATATCTGACTTGGACATCTTTACACAGAAATAGTGTCAGTTATTCTTTAGTTTAAATGAACCACCTGTGAGCCTTATGAGTGATTTTATAAAGTGAAATCTCCACAGGGCAGAGGAAAAGTATTCAGGCCTTAGAGGCACACAAGAGTGGGCTCCCATCTCAGATGTCCTTACTAAGTCTCGGGTCAATTTCTTTAGCCTCTCAGAAGTTCCATTGTCTTGTCTGTAAAATGGGGAAAATACTAGCAACTTGACATTATGCCCTGAATGAAAATTAAGAGAAGCAACATAGCTAAAGTTCCCACAGAGGGCCTGCGACGTAGAAGTCACTTCATTGATGTTAATTCTCGTCAATTCTTTCTATTAAGATGAACCATATAACACTGTTCTCATTTTATATTTCTTGACCTACAAAAACTGTGATTTCATTTGGTTCAACTTAATGTTTAGGGGAAGCAGCTAGCAAAATGACAGGTGGGTACTCACCTACTGTGACATAACAAATCTCTTGAAACACTAAGACCCACATTGTGCTGTGTCTCCCGCACCTGGCCATTCTAAAAACACTGGCAGGATAAGCAGCAACAGGGGCTGTGTTATCTCCTCCAGGTGCAAAATGTGGCAACCAGCAAGTGCCAGTTTGGAGAACAACCTTAGCCATAGAAAATGAAAACTCATACTGTTGGTTGAGGGATTCAGCTTCTATTTGCCGCTATGCCTTGGGCTTTGGTGCACCTAGAATGTGGAGACCAGCTGTCCCCCTGGAGGCCTTACGAGCCTTGGATGGCTGGCATCTTTGTTATCAAGGTCTCCCAGCTGCTGCAGGAGGAAGGGGCTGGAGTCAGTGTGCGTCTCTTGTCACTGTGAGTGACGACACAGGTTCACAGTTTAGTCCGTGGACAAAAGGTGTGAGACACATGGAAGACAAGCTGCCATTTGTGGTGCACAGAGCTCCTGAATGGCCAGTGCCCTTAAAGGAAATATTAAGTACTCTGCAGAAAGATTTGGTAGGCCCAGTGAAAACAGAGCAAGAAGCTGTAGACTCGCCCCCATTGAGGGGACCCAAGTAATGTGAACGCTTCCTTTAGGTCACCTTCCTTGGTGGTCAAGCATTATCAAGATGCCTTTCATCCGGCTCTGGGTAATAGCTATGTGACCCTCTCAGCCTGGAGCAAATGTATCGTGTTTCCACGGTGTTTGCCATTCCCAACAAAGGAAGGAAGCCAGGCTAATATTGGCTTGTTGGCTTTACAGACTGAGGCTAGAGGTTACGCCTACCAACTAAGAAGGAGAGCAGATTATCAGCCACTCGTGACAGGAGGCACTGTTCAGTCAGACCGTAGCTCAGCCGCTCCTGGATTCTGAGATATCTGAGGGCGCCTCCATTGTAATAATACAGAGAACTACCCTTTTCACAAAGCCCTTCACTATGGCTGGGACTCCGCTGTACATTTCAGTAAGTCATTTCTCCAGTATCCTCAGAGTAACGCTGTAGCCTCGCTCTGGCTTTAACATACTTCTTTCTCCTGGCTTCTGTGACAGGGAGATTCCACTGACCTACCAGATGATTCAATGGGAAGTTACAAAGCTCCCTTATCACCTTCCTGCCAGCAATGCCCCTACCAAAATTTTTGTTTCAGCAGTTCTTTCTGCCCATACCTGGGAATGTGTCACTGTGTGTGTGAACACACAGGCACAGGTTCAAGTGAAATCTAAAATCTCCATAGAACAATCCACGTCCATTAACTTGCAAGAACTGTTTTGAAAGCAGAGCTTTCACATAAACACAGTATGTTAAATGGAAAACTATCTCCTGTGTAAGCCTCCAGAGAAAGTTTTTGAAACACCTTTGTTATCGACAGTTGGAAAGAAATGATTTGGCATAAAAAGAAGTTGCACATTCTTACTTCATTTCTTCCACAAATACCTAAAGGGAAATCCTTTTGAAGATGAGAGAATGTTTACATCTCCATAAAAATTTCTGATGAGAGAATTGTAAAATCTCCATTAAAATTTCTGATTTGGGCAGAACTAATGGCACCCTTTCCTGCATTCCCACTCTGTTCTTCTCTCCATCTTTCCTGCTCAACCTGTCTCCTGAAGTCCAATTGCACAACTCCAGGGGGCAGCCTTCATACAAAATACCTTGTAAATGGTGTCCTCAAGTGATGCAGCAGCTCTTTCCTGGTGAGCATTGTTTAGCCAATGGATAAACATGTTAACCACCCCAACTAAAACATTTTTAAAGTAATGTAAAAATAGCGAAATAATCAGTTTTATGAATTAAAAGGACACCTAAAAACAGTATAATTCCATAAATGTTTAGATTAAAAAATGAAGACCTAAAGTCTATGTTTAAAAAAAAGAAAAAGCCCCAACATGTGTTTGCCCTGGGTCACACAAGTAGAGACAAAGCTGGAGCCAAAACTTGATTCTCTTGGGTCTAGCTGATCTTCTCAACCAGTCTTGCTCAGTGCCCATCACAGTCACAATTAATATTGGAAGCGGTTTCTGTGTCTGTATTGGCAAAATTCTAATTGGCATTTGTAACATTGTTAGAAGACTCTTTAAATTAGTTTGTGATAGAACTATAATCAAGATCACTTGGTATTCTTCTGCATGTGTTCAATGTTACCTACCTAAAGACATTTGAACTCATGTGGGGACTATCTCCACAAAGTCAATTAAATAAATTCAATTTTAGTGAAAGCTGAGATTGTGTGGCTTGGGAGATTAAGTATAGAATTTCCAATTTAATGCTTTGAGCGTGTGTGTCTTAAATCTGTGTAACTGGCTTATTCTGGGAACTGAGACCTATTTCATTTCTCAGCAAATGATGGCCCTGCTACCAATACCCTTTAAGAGTTAGATTATTAGGGTTTTTGTTGTTTGAGACTAAATAACAGATGAAGAAAACACATGTTCAACTGTAACACACTAGAAATATGTTTATTTTCACTGGTGACAACTAAGGCCATCAGTGGTAAGAATGAACTGCTAAAGTCTTTGCGTTTCCCCAAGTACGGATTTAATCTACAACACATGCTATTCTTGAAACTGCTTCTTTGCTAGTAAGAATTATTCTCCTAAAATACCCACCCATCGAAAAGAAAGATGACATTATTGATTTTTAGAATTTTTATTCCCATTATGTCAATAAGCAATCCTGGAAAGAGAATCAAAGGCAAAGAGAATTGCCACAAAGGAGCTGTGCTCTAGCGGACTGAGCAATCAAGTCCAAGGAGTACTGACTGGAGAAAAACAATGCGCAGGGAAGCTTGCTGGGGAAAGGTAACATTTTCAAGTACTGGAGTAGTCTATTGAGGGTTACAGGCATGTTTTCTCGAGAATCTAAGGTCTGGAGTGCACAGTCATGGGCAAAACTCCACCTGAAGAGACAACAGAAAGTTTCACCAGACCAGGCACGTGTAACCGGGACTCACACGGATTTTTGTTTTTTCTTTTCTTTTTTGTAAGAAAACAACAAAAATTCAAAAAACAAACCCGGCAATTCAGTCCTTTGTCCTCTCAATTTTAAAGCAAATAGCCAGTGTCACCTCCCTTTTTCCACTGAGGCAGCCAGGGTGCCTTGCAGGGTCAGACTGCATTCTGTATTTGCAACAGAAGTATCAGCTCAGCATCTGGTGGGAGGTATCTGAATGGGAAGCAGAAGCTGCTGATGTTTTAAATTAGGAGGAAGGCTGAGGAACTCAGGACTTACTTTTTTATAGAACGAAATGTTTTTATCAGTTCTTTTGATGACAGGGAATTTGAGGTGCTTCTTGGAGACTGTGGTTCAGGACTCGGGCCATTGTGTCATGGAAAGAGCATCGGCCCCGCACGTTTTTTCTCTGCACTTCACTTTCACATTTGTAAATCGGGACTAGGATGCTCTGCCTGCCCCTCAGGGTGGCCACAACAGGCACACAAGTTAGGAAATAGGCTCTTTTCCAGCTACCCGTAAGTATGGGTATGGTGTGGTCTCAGGATTGTTCTCTCTGTCACTGAAATCCCGTTTCACCCTCACAAGAACTTGAAAGTTGGTATACCCATTATACAGGTGAGGAAGCAGAGGCTTAGAGAAAAAAAAAGTTGTCCATGATCACACACTAGTAAGGGCACAGATGAAAATTCGGATCTCATTTCAAAAACATTCTGAAACAATTGGATATGTAGTTTTCCACTTTTCCTTAAAATAATTACCTGCTTCTTTCGCTTGTGTTCCAGCCCACACAGCCCCAGCCCATCTGAATAACTGTACGTCAATTCTTAGGGAAGTAAGCCTCAGTTACCACTGGGGGACAGAAGGCTGCATCTTCCAGGAATTTGGCAGACCCCAGCAGGAGGCAACCACAGGCCTTTGGCAAAAGATCACTTTTCAACAACATTGTCAATTTCAGCGACCCCGACCTTCCACCTGTGGGTCCCTGAACAGCTGCTGTGCTGTGGGAAGCAGTGGCAGTCTGTCTTCCTTTAAAAGGCAAATGCATACCCCTCCCTCCTTGCCCCCTGCTGAGATTCCACCTGGGATTTCAGCCCCAGCGCTGAGGGTCATCTCCCACATCAAGAAATTAGGGGGAAAAAAGGCAGGGGAGTGCAGCTTTGACAACTGACCTGAACTCTCCCTTTTAATATAAGCCAGGTTTAACATATGTCATTCTGTAAATCCGGGAGTCCAATTTGAGGCTTGTAATTTGCTGTTCCTCCGAGTGAGGTGGAGCCGTGCCAAGCACATCAAGGTAACCTGTGGAAGATATAATTTGCCCACTGTGAGCCCGCATTTCAGTTCCCTATTGTAATTTTTATTTGTGTTGAGGTTTTGTGGTTTTAAAAAAGTCAACTAGATTTATTTTAAAATTAAGGCGAACGAACATCAAAGGCAGTCAGAGGAGGATGTTTAGGTATTATAAAGAAACCTGTGTAATCTTTTATGGCCGTATTCTTTCTCAGGGCACGTATCAGTAAATGGTTAGGGACCTTTCACCGCCAACTTGCTATATTTCTCTGACCTCAAACTACCCGCCACGGGTGAAAATCCCTTTCCAATGGGATTTAGAAGCCCCCTCTTGGCTCCTCAGCCACTTAATCTAATCCTGTTTGTAACTTGACATGCTGCGTGAAGAGTTAAGAAACGGGCTGATGTCCCTTCTTACCGCAGGAGCTCCTAAGATAATACACAAGCCCAATTCAGCTGGGGGTTCTCTTTCAGATCCCACTAGCCCTTTCAGGCACAAAAAACAAAAAACAAAAACAGGACCATTTGGTTCATGAGTCATTTATTTAGTAAAAGAGAAGAAAGTTTATATTGAAAGTTTCTCTCAAAAGAATGGCAGGTGATACCTGAAAAGCTTGTTTGCTTTTTAATGCTATAGGATTTTTCCAGCCCAAATACTTATATAAAATGTATTTGTTTACTGGCTCATTTGGAAACTCCTGTGCTTCCTCTGTGCTAGGCACTTTTAAGTGATAGAGATGGATAGATGATAGATAGATATAACTAGACAAAGTTGTTCCTCAAAAGAGTTTTTTAAGAGAGGTGCTATTATCCTCATTTACAGATGAGTAAATTGAGCCACACCAGCTTCTCCCACTCTACAAATCTCTCTCTTTAAAAGGGAGTTGACGTTACACTTCTGAGCATAGGTTGTGCAGTGCCTACTATGCTCAGTGTTATACTGGCTTTTGAGTTCTTGCACTGCTGCTAGTTAACCAGCCATCCATGAAGGTCATCAGTCTGACTTTTTGCTCCAAGAAGGCCAGTGGTACCAAAACAGCACTGAGACTGGTTGTTTGTAAAGTTCTGGTTCATATGAAAAGCAATCTTGGAGGCAGGGAGTGGCTCTCGCCTCACTTTTCTTTCATTTTGTTAAAGGAAATAGACTTTGGATTCGAGTCCTGGTTCTTCCACCTGCTAACTTTGTTAATCTGAGGAAATTAACTTTGCTAAACCTCAGCTTTCTCAGCTATAAAATGGAAATGATAAACCTATTTCCCAGAAGAGCTGAGATAATTAAAGGAGCTGATGTATATAAAACTTTTAACACAATACCTGACACATGGCAAATACTAAGTTTTAATATTTAACTGTTTCTACATGCTTAATAACATCTAAGGAGAAAGTTCAACTACATAAGAGTCTGATGGAGAGGTCAAATATATACAAATAATTCTCAGTGTAGAGTTGTTGTAATATAGGTATGTTCTCTGGGAATACGAGGTGGCAGCACCTCCTTGTTGAGGGAGTCGGGTAAACTTCAAAGAGAAGATGACATGTGTTTGTCCCCAATGGAAAGTGGGGGCTACCACTGTGATCTCGCAACCGATTAAATGTAGGCTTGAACCGATCTGTCCTAGAATACTAGGATTCACTCCCCTGTATATAACAAAAATTATGCCTTGCACCTATATTGAATTTTCCATAAAATGAACAGCTTTATTTGTAAGCATATATATTGCAGAACAGGCTTGGTTATAATTTCAGTAAAGCCAATTAAATTAATGGAATCTATATATGAGGTTCAGAATGAGAAAAACTAGTAGAGGCCAGATATACAGGAGGGAGCAAACGCAGGTTTACATTTGTGAGTACGCAAAACGCAGTTTATTCTTGTATTATTATTGATTATTGTGTCATTTTCCATATGAACAACTGTAATCCAACTTTTGCCCACCCCATATAAATGCCCTAGTAAATTCAAGAGAAAAAAATGTGTTGAAATTATGATTCACCATTCCACATAACATATTTGTGACTATATTTAATAGCCTAGTTAGCAATAAAATTTTATGAGTTAACATCATGATGAGAACATTTTCTTCTACATTACTGAGTTTTATCTGTAGATTTGTAACATTACCATTATCATCTTAATGTGTTTCTACACATTTTGTTCAGTGAACCCAAATGAATTTGCACTAATTAGGTTTTTAGCTGCCAGTCTAACTTTTATAAGGTTGAATCCATATAACTTCAGAGGATGTGTGCTGTTTGGGGTGGAGAAGACTTCAAATCTTCCTAGATTCACAGATAGAAGACACGTGAGAGAGGAAAATACTTTTAGCAGAGTCTAAATTATCTTTCCTAAATGACTATTTCACAGCCTTTAACCTGAGCTATTTCTCTAAGGGATTGAAAAATATATAGTAAGACTCCTTTCTGGATATTTTCAGAACTCCTAGTTATAACTATGCACCAAATATGGATAAACACTGGATTCTGCAGTACACAGGACCCATGTTGCCCATCCACATGGAATTTACAAATGTTCTACATCGCAAAAGGCTTCAGACTTTGATGTCAGTGGATGATTCTGTGGAAAGGGTAAGCATGTGAACTTGCCTCAGTTACAGGTTGTGACCCAACCTCCCATTCTTGCCAACCCTGCTTTGTTGTTATTGTTTGTTCAGTTTTGTTTTGTTTTGTTTTGTTGGGAGAGAAGTAAAAGAGAAAATTTATCAGCCGTTCCTTATCTTGTGTTTTCTTCTATTACATCTCTAGGCTTAGTTGTTAAAGAGCCAGTAGCAGAGAAGAGATAAAAATCAAAAAAATCATAATTAAGGGCTACCCTCACAAATACTTTCAGGAATTAAGCAAATAATGTAAATAACTAAAGCATGTCTGGTGTAATGCAATAGGGAATGGTGAGGATTGTGGTGAACTTGAAATTAAATGCTCCATTTAAAGGAAGAGCAACTATCCAGCACCAACTAATTTTTGCCATGTAGAAATGTGAATCCAGTATCGTCAAGTTTTCTGACTTTTTAAAAAAAGCCAGAGATACAAAAATTTTATTTGAAATTTCATTAATTTTAAAGTATAACATAAGTCAAGCAAGACCTACCTAAAGGCTAGAGCTAGCTGCAGCAGGCTCAGAAGCAGTCTGTTTTTAACCCTTGATAACTAGCTGTAAGAGTGATGATATTAAAATTTGCTTTAACAATGAATTTTTCAAAATAAAACGTATACGTTTGTTGGTGAAGGTTGTTTTGTGGGATTTTTTTTTTTCTTTCAAATAGGTGAACAGAGACTTTTAAGTAGCATGTGCCAGATTCAAAAATGTTACTTTTCAACTGTATTATGGGACTTTTTTCCTCCAGTATTGTAAGCAACAAGACAATGTGGTTAACGTTTGCGTTTGCTGGTCTTATTAAAGCAACTCTTGCCTTTTAAAAGTAATGGAAAAAAGGCTTGGGGGAAATCACTGCAACACTGTTGTCGTCTTAGGCTGTTACAGTTGCTTCTGACTTGTCCCTGTGCTGTGTTTCAGCTGTATAACATGCTGGTGGAAACGGGGGAGCTGGAAAACACGTACATCATTTACACTGCTGACCATGGTTACCATATTGGGCAGTTTGGACTGGTCAAGGGGAAATCCATGCCATATGACTTTGATATTCGTGTGCCTTTCTTTATTCGTGGGCCAAGTGTAGAACCTGGATCAATGTACGTATTTCTCTGTTTGAAACATTCAGCTGTCGTAGCTCATGTACATCTGAGATAATTCGATTACCGATCTCAGTGTCTGGTTTCCTTTTATCCAAAACAACAAAGGATGTGTGTAGGTTGGCAATTTAGAAGATGAAAACCTACACCTCCCCCCCCAACATGTTAATTTAACTAAAGTGTGCTATTTAAAGAGAAAGGAAAATAACTGTATCCATGATTAATTCTCTCAAATTGACTAGAATCTAAGATACATAATGTGATCTTTGAGAATGTCATCCTTACTTTCTTTGAATCAGAGATACACTGTCTTTTTAAAAATGAATGCCATCCTCTTAGTTTTTATTTTTTTAAATTATTACTAAAGAACTTTTCTTAACTTTTTAAAGCATGATTTTTTTTTTAAAGAAAAGAAACCTAAAGCACTGGAGTTTTATTCCTGTCATCTTATGCAAGACACCGCATCCCTTTGCATCTCTTTTCCCATTATAAAATGGGTTTCATGTGCCCTGCCAATCACAACAGGATGTTTTTTATAGAGTGAGAACGTGTGCCTAAAATAATTATGGGAAGAGTGAAAGAAAAGAATGCAAGAAAAATTCAAAAACTGGAAGGTCCCATACAGCGCACCTAGCCTGGACCCCTGATTTAACAATGAAGAAACTCAACCAACAGCCTTTCGGAGTCCCCGATCTTGGAAGTGGCAGCGTGGGGCCCAGAATCCAGATATCTGAATTTCTGTCATGTGCTGGATTCCCCCACCTCCAGGGAGAAGACAGTGGCCTTCTAGGAGGAATGGGATTTCTAGGAGGAATATTATTATATCTCTTCAGTTCATTAGAAACACCTCAGGAATTGTCAAATCTAGAATTAGAAAGCTTTATATTTGAAAGTCTCAGTGGCATGGATGAATTCAAATGTAAAAATCTCCTGTCCTTCCTTAGAAGTAGATTTTAAAGCCCTAGTTTAACAGAGAAGTTATGGGCTCTTGGGTTTTAGAAGAAAGTATACATCCTACAAAAACCATATGTCAGGCCATGACTTGTGTGACAGTGTGGCCCGAGCTCAGGGCTCTGGACATCTCTCATGACCCCTGTGAGAGGCAGTTGGTCTTGCTCTGTGCCTTCACTGCTGACCACTCAGCCACCCTGGCCAAATGCAGCTCCCTCCCTAGGAGACCAGAGGAAAGAGGAGAGGCACTAAAGGCCAATGAGTCATAGTGTGGAGAAAACAGCCCTATGGGGCACCTCCACTAGTACTGGGGCAGGGGTGTAACCTTCTGTCCCGTTGCAGAGTCCCGCAGATCGTTTTAAACATTGACCTGGCTCCTACGATCCTGGACATCGCTGGCCTCGACCCACCTCCTGATGTGGACGGCAAGTCTGTCCTCAAACTTCTGGACCTGGAAAAGCCAGGTAACAGGTGTGTCAATTTTCTTTCCCACAGCCAGCCCTAAGCACACTGGCTCCCACAACCAGCTGGAAGCTGACAGAGGCGGAGGCCAAGTAGCTTTACCATGCCGAGCGGAACATTTTTCGGTTGTTTGTGCATAGCATATTGATGGAGACACAGTCATGGTCTGCGGGAAGTGAGAGGTGTTCCTTTAAATAAACTGTGAGCACAGATCTGCTTGGAAAGACATCAGATGCCAACTGTAAATATTATTATTTTGCTTGCAGGTTTCGAACAAACAAAAAGGCCAAAATCTGGCGTGATACATTCCTCGTGGAAAGAGGGTAATTATTGGTTCCTGGGGTGCTTCTGGGAACCAGTCCTAGTGGGCAGCTCTCCTTGCTGGATATTTTTTCCCCTTAGGTTGGTTTACTAAGCCTACAGACTTCGCAAGCCTAGTAACAAAATTGAATGGTTTGCTAGTCATTCTTCCCTGGCCAGCAGAATAAGATTGTTACATCAGGACTGTAAAGAATACATTCTCAGAAGATGGGACCAAAGCCCTTACATGACTATGGATTTTACTGTTGGTTTCTCAGCCTTGGTTCCAAATCATACCAGTCAACTGTCTTTCTTAACCATCCTTCCCAAGTCTTACCTGGCACCTTTCTACTTCCTTTCCTGAAGTTCTTTTCTTAGTTGTAAGTACATAAACAGATGAGGCTGTGATTATTTCCACAGTTGCGTCTGGATTTCCCCTTTTGATTAATAATGTGCAATACTTTTGTTTTTCTCCTTACACATGTTGAAAGGAAGCATTTCTGTAATTGCTTTTTTAACAAAAAGAATTTTAAGTCTGTAAAACTAACATAATATTCCAAAGTTTTGAAGTTAATGCTTTGAGGGTAAATGATTCCTCCTATCGTGACCTCTCATCTTCACAGTACCCAGCTTGTCACCAGGGATTCATCAAATGTTGAATTCCTGTGATCAGAGCCTTAACATCTATTTCTTGCTGTTTGAAGGATGAGAAGTCACATGACAGGGAAGATAAAGAGAACAGGCAGGTCGTAGGGAAGGTGATTCAGATCACTTCTCATATAAGAAGCCTTTCCCTTTCTGTCAAAGGAAATTTCTACGTAAGAAAGAAGAGTCCAGCAAGAACATCCAACAGTCAAATCACTTGCCCAAATATGAGAGGGTCAAAGAACTGTGCCAGCAGGCCAGGTACCAGACAGCGTGCGAACAACCTGGGCAGGTGAGTGACACAGCTTTTCTTCACCACAATGCACATGCTCCTCATTTCTAATTGAAAGATTTTCAACCCTGGATGGTGTAGTTCAGTTGGTTGAGCATCATCCTGTGACCAAAGAGCTGTGGGTTCAATCCCCAGTCTGGGCTCAGATGATCCCTGGTCCGGGCATATACAGGAGGCAACTGTTCAATGTTTCTCACTTGCCTCAATGTTTCTCTCTTTCTTCTCTCTCCCTTCCTCTCTCTCTAAAAAAGCAGTGAAAAGTATTCTCAGGTAAGGATAAATAAATAAATAAATGAATAAATAAATAAATAAATAAAAGATTATTTTAACATGTAATGTACACTTACATATAAATAAGCTTTTCATAGCAGTAAAGGAGTGCTCTCAGTGACACCTCTGTCCTGACTGAGAATTGTCTAACTAGTCCAAGCTGGGCCTCCCCATCACTGCTTGAGCTTCTGCCAGTTAAAGGAGATGGTGCTCTCAGAGAGCATTCTAGATATCCACCCAATTAACCAACATCAGTTCAAAATACCAGACACAGGAAATGGTAGCCAGGTTAGAAAGATCAGAGACTTGTTCTATCTGAGGAGAGGTCAACCTCCCTGCAACTTTTCTTAACTGGTGGTCAAGAGAAGGTAAAAAAGCTGCTTAGTCAAGGTCATGCATGGGTAGATGCTGAGCCCCAACAGACATGATGAGGTCTTCTTACCATGAACTAAAGTCATACATCATCTAATTCAGAGAGGAGGATAGACTCTCTATGACCAAAGTTGGGGAATGACAAGGGAAATCATACTCTGTTTATTGTTTTTACTTCTGCTCACAAAATTTCTGACCTCAAATATTTCATTAGAATGAATCTTCTTCATTGATGAAAACATTAGTATAGAATTCAGAGCTACCCAAAACACCAACTATTGTCAGTAAGGACTAAAGGAAAATCACGTGATGAATGAGCATAGACCTGTTTTTAAGGAAAGTGAGACCATATGAACACAAACTATTTTAAGGGCTCTTGAGTGAAATCTCTATTAGCTCAAAGAAACGCTATGTCGTGGTGAGAGGAACTGAATTTCTGCCTAAGTCAGTGCAACTTCGACCAGAATCAGAGGAAAGAGAAGCATAACTAATATTTTTCAAGCATTTACCTTATGTGAGGCACTGTACATAGCATTTTATATGTATTATGCAATTTAATCCTCACATCTGTTGAGTGAGGTAGGCATTGTCATTACCATTTTACCAATGGGCAGCTGGTGAGTGGCAGAGGTAGAATCCAAATAAGTTGTCTGGCTCAAAAACTCAGGCCACTTGCTGCTTTAAAGGTAAATTACACTGTCTAGCTAAAGAGAAGTTCAAATCTTCTGTACGTCTCTTTTTTAAAAACTTATCTGACCTCTAGCTCTCCACACAATTAGCCAACACCAGTTCAAGATTGATCAACACATGAAATTAATAGCCTTGTTATTATTAAAATGGTCTCATTCATTATACTCTTTTTTTATATGGTATCCAGCTTATTGAAGAGACATTTATAATAAACAACTTGATCCTCCTGCTCTCTGTATTTCCTCATGCCTTTTGTACACAGGGATTCCTTTGAAATAGAAAAGGGGGAGGGGGGAGGGTTGTTGAAGGAAGGGATAACACCAGGCCTTCATGGCATTCTAGTAAGTCTTAATTTTCAAGTGTTTAGTGGAGAAGCTTAGACCTATTCATTATATTTTAATTTGAAGTCTTCAAATCCTTCTTATGGAAGCTCTAAGTATTATTATGACTAAAACCTCAGAATTGCTTTGTAGCTCTAGAATGATTTCTATGTGCCAGCTTCAATAGGCTAATTTACTTGTATTCAGTAGCTGGAAATGTTTAGTATTAAATATATTTCATGCAAATGGGTGATCTTGTTACTATTTTAGCTCTCTATTTGGCAAGCGTTATTACCATTTGAGAATAAGGTACACTGCCTCCTTTTAAGTATTCAATTTTGCAAACCTCTCCATAGGGCTTGTGCTGAAATGTAAATATATGTTCTAAAGGGCAAATGGAGCATAAACTCGATTAAGGTACTTTGGCCCAAGCTCTTCATGGATGTAACTAAATGCATGTGCTGTGGTGAACACTTCACTTTGCTCCCTTATATTTTTAAAAACTTTTTTTGCCCCCATCAAATGCTTCAATATCCGGCTTCTGCAATTTTTCTCTGCTGCTTTATTTCTGTGTTAAGCAGTTTGAATTTAGACTCACATGGATATATGGGGATTTTAACAGTGATCTCTTTTAGAAGCACCTGAAGTCATGGAACAAGGAATTCAATTCTACCCCTGAAGGTGATTTCTTTACGAGTCTGAGAACTTCAAGAAAATGTTAAGCCTCCTTGAGGTGATCATTGAATCTGTAGGTCAAACCTGACATAGCATAGTTGTGTTCTATGGAATCTTTATATTTTGGCTTTTTTTTGCTCTATCTGGCTACTTTGAATATTATCTTTTTAGTTACAATATCAATGACTTTTTAAGAAGGAAGAAAAAAAGTCCAGAGTAATGAGATTGTATTGTTCAGGATCAAGGTGACAGTTAAGGTTTGAACTAACTTGTCTGGAATCTCTTCTCTGGACAATGATTTCACACCTGGGCTGTACCCTGTGTCTCTTTCTTTAACCAAGGGTAACGGCCTTCATTCAAAGGCAATACAATCTGTTCTTTGGTTTGACTCTCCATGGGGTGTAGAGAAAAAATAAGCATGATTAGCCCCATTCTCTTCACTCCTAATCCCCAAAGAGATAATGTATAACCCCCTCCCACCACACCTCAATGCCTGACCTCCTAAGGATTATGTGGTACGCTCAATGCGGATACATGAAGTAAAGCACATTTTTAAAAGACAAAATCAAAGTTTGGGTTAGAAGATTGGCATCCACCACTTTTTAGTGGTGTGTTCTTGGACCAGACAATTTCTTTTATGTCTCAGGTTTTCCATGTCTTAAATGAGGAAACTTAATCAGTGTTAGGAGGATGAAGTGATACCATGTGTGTGCAGGGCTGGATGAACTGCGAGGCAGTGTGTGAATGTGGGGTGGTGGTTGGTGCCAGGCCCTCTCACCTGTTATCTTCATTCCTAGAAAGCCAACAGGGAATGGAAGTGGGCTGGAATCCCAGACATTTGGCATCCCTTCTCCACTGTGTGAACAGAACAACCAGCAGGGACTAAATAAGACAGAGTGGACATATGTGTGTGCATTACTTCTATATTCCTGAATTAATACAAGGCTGAGTGCAAATTCCCACCCTCTCAGCTGGAATTACACCCCTAGCACGTTTGTGTACAGACACACTACACACACACATACACACACTCATCTGCAAATCTCAACTTCTGTCTGAAGAGACTTCAGTTCAACAGAGAACATGGACCAGTGATGCTCAATTCCGGCTGCACATCAGAATCACCTGGGGAGCTTTTGAAACTATTGATGCAGAGCCTCACCCCACACCAATCAGATTTCAATGTCCAGAGGTGAGGTGAAGGCGTCAGTATTTTTCAATAAGGTTAAGAACCACAGGCCTCGAGTAAGAGAATGCCATAGGTGGCAGGGGTCTTAGAAATTCCCTTGTTGAATGATATCATTTTCCTAATAAGGAAATTTAAAGCCAGAAGACTTAAGCTAAATACAAACGCAAAGTCAAAACCTATACCTCTTCATTTCATGTTCTATCTTTTATTCCCCAGAACATGCAAAAATGTAAGATGCCATAACTGATATGGCTCAGTGGATTGAGTGCTGGCCTGTGAACCAAAATATTGCTGGTTTGGTTCCCAGTTAGGGCACATGCCTGGGTTGGGGCCAGGTCCCTGGATGGGGATGGGCAAGAGGCACCTGATATATGTTTCTTTCACACATCGATGTTTCTCTCCCCTCTTTCTTCCTCCCTTCCCTTTTTTCTAAAAAAATAAATAAATCTAAAAAAAATTTATTTTTTAAACCAGAAATGTAAGATAATAGATGTTCCCTTTGAAATTACAAGTGGCATTTGCCTGGCTGAAGCCATGGGTTTAGGACCCACCCACAGCATCTAAGACAGTGGTTCTCAACCATGACTGCACATCAGAATCACAAGGCACCTTTTGAAAAGCTGCTATTTAAATCCTACCCTGGACAAATTAAATCAAAACTTCTGGGAAGGGGACTCAGGTATCAGTGGTTGTTGTTTTTGTTTTGGATTTTGTTTTTCAAGCTCCTGAGTGATTCTATGAGCATCGAAGAGTGAGAATCATTCATGTAGGGTGAACATCATTTTCCCTTTTCTTTTAGGTATAGATGTTGACTTCTTGAGTTGGAATTACATAAAAAAAAGAAATTCCTTATGCATTCAATTCTGAAGTATATTTTTCATTTGTTCTGTCATTAAAGAGGACAAATTGTTTCATTTTTATACAGCAAATGCCATGAGCTTCTGTGGAATTGTTGAGTTCCAGCATCTCTGCAATGTAGTTTGCTTTTTTACCCTTGTATCAATATAAAATCAAAGATTTGTAAAATTCTAAAAGGATCCCAGCATTAAGCAAAGGAAATAAGGATGTAAACTGTTGAGTGTAACCTGGTTTAGCTCCAGGATTTATGTTCTCATCCAAAAATTATCCCTCAGACCTTTTGTGACCAGGTACAGAGCAGAAATAAAGGTTGTTTACCATCAAGACCTGGCTAGAATTGTTAGTTTGCCAGGAATCGACAGCCTGTTTCCAGAAACTCACTGAGCCCTGGTTAAAATCACAGTGTGGCTCCAAGGCATTTCCCCAGGTTCTCCTGGTTCCAGAGGGTGTGGTCAGAAGGACTGAGCCCCAGTGCCGTTTTCTATCTGGACCCTCGTCTGCACAGGGCCCGGGTGTGGACAGCTCAGCCTCCAAACCTTGCCTACCCCCTCCTCCACCTGCACAGAACAGTTGTGTATCTATTTCGACGATATGGTTTCTGTGCATTTTTCAAAATACAAATCGCAGGGTTAAATGTCAAATCATCTTTAATGATGTTCCCAACAAGTCAGAGACAAACATAAAGACAGCCACTACTACAGCCGCACCCTGTTTAATTGATGCTACCGTGTCTTCTCTCCCATAACTCCCTAACGCAGCCTGCTCCGGTCAGGCTTCCCTCCTCCCTGTCCCTTAAATACAGCTTTCTCATCTGCATGTAAGTGGTCACCTCTGCCTTCCCAAATGCTGCCCCTCAGCTCATGCCCATCTGACACCCCCCACTCTCCTTTTTCACTGTTGTCCTGGTCAAGGTGCCTTAGGCATCTCGGGTCCATCCTTTCTTGCTATGTGACACAGACAAGCTACTGAACCTAACTCTGCCTCAGTTTTCTTTATCTGTAAAATGGGTGTAATAATAGTACCTGCTTCAGAGGGCTGCTGCAAAGGATAGATCTGTTAACTATATTAAGTACCTCACATATAGCAGCCACTCGCCAATGCTGGCTATTGATTACTGGGCAAGGTCAATTCACAAATTTTATTTTTCCCTGAACTGAAAGAACCATACTTTTTCCAAAATTCCAACACTGACTTTTACAAATAATTATACAGAATAAAATACAGAAGAGGAAACATGCTCTTTCTTTTCTGCTTCTCCTTCCTTTCCACTTTTCCTCCCCTTATCCTTCTCACCCCATCTTAAAGGAAACAGAAGAAAAAGTGCCTTGGCATGAGTAACTCTATTTCACATTTGTGAAAAAAACTGACAATAGCTTCAGCTAAGTATCAGTTTGAACAAGGACATTTATATGGTCTTACATTCCCTCATGTTGAGATAAAAATTCTAAACACATACAGGTAACTGCTTTATATGCTGTTGGTACTGGCCTAGAAATTTGGAAAATTGCTGTATGGTTGTTATATTTTGCAGAATGTGATTTTACCTGAATTATGACCAAATTCACATAATAAGACATATAACAATGGAGAAATAACTGCATGTGTTTGTGTTTGTGTGTGCGTGTGTGTGTAAAATTCAGTTTTCATTGCACTGTACCTTAGAAAAATTTACAGTCAAATTTTTTGTTTCTTACTCATGAAAATGGGCAGGAGTTGGCATACATGAGAATATAGAATATTCGTAAGCAAACAGAAACATAGGCAATTCAAAATGTAGAAATTGTAATGATTACTTAGTGGTCACTCAGGAAAGGAAAATAACCAGAGTTCTATTATCACCTAATATTTTACATGGACCATTTACACCTGAAAACTATTCTCTAAAATACAATAGATATTGTGTCCATTTTAAATATGAAGAGAAAACACAGATAGGAAAGTAACTTGACCAAAGTCACATAGCTCTAAAAAATGACAAATATGAGTTCAAATTGAGATCTGTGTGATTAAAAGCCCCAGTCGCCCCACTAAATAATTATTATATAATACACAGTTTTTGCCCAAGAAATATTAACTTATCCAAGGATTGGATAACTACTTTTAAAAGTCAATTACAATGGTATGGCTCTGGATTCATATCTTTTCCCAAGAACTTTGAAAACTCTCAACAGTTTATTCTCATGACATTTCCTTGAGGCTATAAGGAGCAAGTACTATTTTACCAGATATGGAATCTTGAAGAAAATGAGATACTGCAATTTGCTCAAGGCCATAAAGTTAGCAGCAAAAAAAAAAAAAGAAAAAAAAATTAAAAGTAAAGTCTTCAGATCCCTAACCCAATACTAACCTCCATTTAAAATGGCTACCTCTCATAATGTTTACATTAGGTTAAACTCTTTGAGTAATAAGCTGTATGTGTATGATAATAATAATGGCAGCTCCTGTGTCGAGTCCCTAACACATGCTGAGTTCTTCCTTCGTGTTATCTCTAATACTTGGGATCCTGCAAAAGCACAGATTGTGTAGCTGACTTGCTCAAGGCCACATAGCAATGTGATAAAGCTGCTATTCAAATCCAGTCTTTTCTAGCTTGAAAGTCCAGATTTCTTCTATTAAGTCCCATCAACATGGGTATGAAATGCCATCTAAAGTCCCAGGCAGAATATAGACGATAGTCACTGCTACAATAAATGATGTTCCAACTCCAATAAATGAATTATGGCAGTACATTAAGTTGCTGTGAAGATTAAATGAATAAATTCGTATAAAGTGCTCTAGACCAGTAGCTGGCATCAAGTAAAGAGTTCAATAGCTAATGCTAATAATGATGCTGATGATGGTGTTAAATCAAATTATCTGAAAGGCATTTGACATATTTCTCATTAGCTTTGATTCCACCAAACTAGCTGCACACAGGAATCCTTATACCATAATTACCAGCCCATAGGTGTAAGTAATCAATAAAAACGCTAAGATGTAATTATTAAACACAGTGATTCGAAAGTGAGTAACATCAGGGTGCAATTCAGGAGGATGGGAAATGGTCCTTGCCATTAATCCCCAGTTCTGGTGTAGTTGGAAAAGGCTAAAATAAAATAATAATAATAATTTAAGAAATGATTTAAATAGTTTAATCTAGCGCCCGACTCACATGTAGGTGTGCGGACACATGAATGCATGCTAAATGGCCAAGTCCAAGAGGCAGGAAGAGACTTGGATGATGTTGTCCCACAGAGCAGGAAAAGAATCTGCAGGAGTGGGTGGTCAGAAAAGCTGGAGAAAATTGGATTTGGCCATGCACTGATTTCACTGATAAACTTCAAGAGTGTGGAGGAAAGTGAGACAGTGTAACATCAGTATTTCTGCAAGGGCACTTGTTAAACAAAGGCTGTTTCCAAGGCTGCCTCTAAGTCCCATTAGCAGCTGCCTTACCTGCGTTTGTGCCTCCAGTTGACTTCTGGAACTCTTCTGCAATGCAAAACCGTCTCATTATTTTGATCATCTGAATGGCATGCGGCATGAGTTCCAGTTTAAAATTTCCCCTTCTTCGCCTCAGTAACACACTAAGTAAGATGATCATTTTAGCTGCAGCTATTTCACGATTTTATTGCTCAGCCATAAATATTGTCATGATATTGACACTAAAATGACTGTGGCAAATGTGTGGCAATTACATTTCATTAAAATTCCTAGAACGCTTGCCACTAAGAAGATTTTCAAAGCCTCTAGCTAATTACTCTATCTATTAAGGTCTAGGATTTGTTCAAAGGGTTCATAGTATAGAAAGTAATTGGCATCTTTGTCCATGGCTCTTGTTTTATACAAGAATGTGGGTAGTATTTGTATTGTATATATGTAGTGTATGTGGGTATATGAAGGTGCGCATGTTTGTACATATACATGCATATATGTATGCATATTTGATATTTGGATATACATTATCAGTGCCAAGGACAGTGCCAGACCTCAGGTGTGGTTAAATTCAGCTCTTCAGGAAGGAAACAGCCTTTCCTTTCATCTCTGTCCCATAGGAAGTCAGCAGGAATTTGGCTAATGGAAAAATGCAGGTTGTATTCCAAATAGGCTGTCACTAAAGACTCTGCCTACGCTTTTGTGTTCTACAAGCATCAGCTTGTACCCTCAGCTCTTCCAGGCCAAGATTTAAAAAAAAAAAAAAAAAAAAAAAGGCAAAACTTTTTAAATGCATTGTGGTTATCAAAAGTGAAGGTTTTCACCATAGTTGTGTGTTTCAAAAATTAGTATTTGTACTAACGTTGATATAAATTGGGACCACAAAAAAGTCTTAAGGCTATTATTTTTTCAAGAATAAAATTAGCCATATCTTTCTATCTGATAGAAAATAGAACACTCTGTAAGCTTCTATTTGGCTTGAATTGTGAGCCCACTGACTGCTTCTTTTGCTACTATCGATGTTAAATAGTCAACTTTCAGTTTTTGAACACTTTAAATAGAGATTACCCAGGTGGATAGATATGTCCTAAACCATTTGGATTTAAGACAGACACTCAAGCACCACTGATTCCCAAACTTTATGGAACTATAAAAGGTTATCATTTATTTTGATGGTACTTTTCACCAGCAAAAATGCTATGTGTCATGTAGTTATTTTTTAATGGAGTTGTAGTTTAGTTTCTGCAAATATTTCATGGAACCTCCTTCAAGCTAATTGGGCACATCTGGAAGAGCTGCAAACCCAGGCCTGGACAGCGCTGGTGTCCACCTGAGATGGAAGAACCATGGAAGGACACATGCAGTTTTCAGCTATCAGTGGCTGAAGACTCAATTCTGTCACTTGTCAATTAACTGTGGAGAGAGGGTGAGGAGAACGGGTTACTCTTAAGTTTTGACAGTATACATGAGCTGGCAGCGCTCACCTGTTCAACTGGAGACATTTTCTCACCTGGTTACATCGGTACATTTGTAGACAGATTCCTACCACACCTGCACCCAAGAACTCTACAGCCCTCTCAGACTCATCCACCTGAGCTATTAGGCTTCCTCATGGGAACCATCTGCAAAGAAATCCAGTAACTAGACTGCGAATCTAAAGCAGTGGTTCTTAACCCCAACTACACATTAAAATCACCAGGGGAACTTTTGAAAATCCCACTGAAGAGCCAAGTGTGAGAACCATTGATCTGACATAACGTAGTGCACCTTATAAAGCTGGCTTCACATTTTGGGGGTTTTGTGTGTTTGCTTTTAGTTAAATCCTTAGACTATTCTTGTTTGTGTTGCTCTTTCACGGCTTTATAAATAGTTATTTCCCTTGTCTCTTCAGGATGGAGATGTTGTACATTCCAGACATTCTGTCCAAGCCACAAAAAGTAATCAAATAAATTCAGTAGCACCAAGAGTGTAAGGGGGAGAGCAAAATCACAGAACTAGTTCTCTATATTTGGGATTTGGGAACAATATAGTAGAAAGTCAAAGGCAGCTGAGATAATTCAACACCTACTGAAGGCAGATGACTCTGGTAAGAGAAAACAAACTGACTCCGAGTCTTGGTCCATTGTGAATGGCTGACACTATTTTGTCCAAAAGTGAGTGTCATTTGTCTGCTGACCAAGCCATCCGAGACCCTTAACCAAACTTAACCTTGCCTTAGGAAACTCGGAAATCAAAAAGGTACCCAAAGTATGGTACAGCTACAAGGGGCTGTATGAGACTTTATGCGGTGCATGAAAGAACATCTTTTATTTAATAATTTCATATTTATTTTAATATCTATGTGAAAACATATAACTTGCAAAACACATAATTTTATAATTATCATTGCTTTGGCCATAGTTTAGAAACGTATGTATTTAAAGAAAAGTATCAGTAAATAGTTACACACTGGTGATATTCTTATAGGGCAGGGGAGAAAAGAGCTTTGATAACACTATGTTATAGCATTTTTATAACAACTGTGGTCAACTTAAAATTAAGGTCAATATTTTTCCTGCTTCCCCAATTAACATTTTAGGAAGGGAGAAGAAGGAAAATACAAAGTAAAAGGATGGTAATTAGGTCTCTCAGATACGGTGTTTCCTATCAACTGACCCGCATGTGAAGCGCTATTATTTCAGCCAGATTGACTCGCAAGAAACAGGAACACTGAAACCCACTGCTGTGTTGTTATTTGTACAGAGTTAAGCTGGCAGTATCTACAACAGCCTTTTTTATTTTGAAAGTTTTGGGGTAGATATTTTTGTTTTTAATTTTAGAGAGAGGGGAAAGAGAGAGAGATTTGTTGTTCTACTTATATATACATTCATTGGTTAATTATTCTATGTGCCCTGATTAGGGATAGAAACCACAACCTTGGCATATCAGGACAACACTCTAACCAGATGAGCTACCTGGCCAGGGCCAAGCAGATTTTTTTCAACTACAGCTTACATTCAACATTTTGTATTAGTTTCAGGTGTACATCATAGTGGTTAGAATCATATACTTCACACAGTGTTCCCCTGATATTCCAGTACCCACCTGGCACCATACAGGGTTGTTACGATATTATTGACTATATTTGCTATGCTGTACTTTACATCTGCAGCAGTCTTGATTGAAGACTCCAACTACAAAACCAGTGCCTACTGCCCATACGTGCCTCTTGGGAAGTTGGTTGATGTCTCTGTCGGAGCAGCACTCTGCTGGGTGTGTGGCATCTTTAGCAGGATAAGGCAAGGCACAAAGGAAAACCGGACATGTCTGGGCTGTATGAAAGTTGGCTCGCCCAGGGATGGGCTCAGATTGAAGTCATCTCTGTCTTCCTCCTGCGCCACTCTTCTCTGACTCGCATTAGAAATCCAGGGGCAGAGAACAAAGCAGCCACATTTGTTTTTCCAGAGAAAGAGGGGTCTGGGGAAAAGTGCTCCGACAGCCGTGCTCTGTGGCCTGGTGAATGAAGGGCTTTTCCGTGATTGACTCAAAACTCTGTTTAGTCTGGGTGCTGAGGATTTATATATCAGTTTTTGGCTCTGGTGTCATTGAGGTAGTCCTGACTTCCAGCGATTTTGTAGTCGTCTGTACAGTATTTGCCTCCAGTGAAAGAGGACTGGGAGCCGACTTCGTGCAGGGCCACTTAAAGGCTTGCCTTTCTTCATGCACTCTCACTAATGGGGTTGCCAGTGCTTCTCAAAACCAAAGCAGCAGTGCTTAATACAAACCACCTGGTTGGCTTTTGCAGAAGTGGCAGTGCATTGAGGATACGTCGGGCAAGCTTCGAATTCACAAGTGTAAAGGACCCGGCGACCTGCTCACCGTCAGGCAAAGCACGCGGAACCTTTACGCTCGTGGCTTCCACAAGGACAAGGAGTGCAATTGTGGAGAGCCTGGTTATCGTGCCAGCAGGAGCCAGAGGAAGAGCCCGAGGCAGTTCCTGAGAAACGAGGGGACTCCAAGTAAGGCCCAGGCGGTGACCGTCTCCATGGCAGGCCCGGACAGAGAGGAGACGCTTGCTCCATCCACATTTTAGCTATTAGCAATGAATGCATAGGTTTGGGGCTAAACGTGAACCATCATTCTAATATGAAAGCTAAAATAAATTAAATTTTTGCTTTGTGAACATTTTCACTTAATCAGATGACACAAATTAATTCAGTAAAATCACCAGACACACCACACACACAAAAGAGCTACCAAGGGGTTAAGGGTATATAGTTCAGGTCAGTTTTATTTTATGTTAATGCTAATGTTTTGATTTGTCTGCCTTACGATGCTTTAAAACAAGAAAGAGAATAAATCCAAGGTTCCGTGCTTGTTCATTTAACTAATAGGAAAAGCATAAATACTATTTATAAAGGCATATCTGTTTTAGGACAAAATATTTTTTTAATTCCTCTTTTTGACTGGCAGAATAAAAATAGTTGAAGTCAGTGTGAAAATCACTGCCTAGTGTTTTCTTTATAAAAAGTCTTTTTAGAGGTTATTATTCTATAGATAGGAAAACCTAGTCCTTACCATCCATAAAAGAATGGGAGTCTACTGCCATCTACTGGCATCATGCAAACAGTGACTCGTTTCTGTGGTCATTCCTTTCTATACTGGTTTAGAAATGACCAAGATATATTAAATTCAATTCTGTGTCGAAAATTAGGAAATCAGATCATTCACTAGGACAGTGGAAGCCCATAAAACAGGCTTTTTAATCCTGAATTCCACAGATGAACTTTAGGAGATCACGAGCCCCCCAACCCAAAATATTAAGGATATTCTATGTGTATAATGCACCTTTTTCTGGATGTTCATAATTTCCAACAAATTCTCCAAAGAGTTCCTAACTCAAAAGTCTGAGAACCTTTAACCTGGAAGATTTTCTTTCCTCCCTGAGAGAAAATGCCAGGTGTAATATTTCACATGAAGATACCAAATGGAAAGCCCAGGAGGGACAAGGACCCCTGGCACCATCCCTTAACAGAAACTGAGTACCATGTTCAGCCGAGAGGTGGGAGCAGCCTCCTCTCATCCATGGAGCTGGATGGTTCTCCCCCGGACTGTCCACAAAGCATGTTGATTTTTCAATATTCAGCACAAACTAAGGAAGTCTGGGGTGCTTTTTCAAGCTGTGTGGATTCTTATATATTTGAGACCAGGGGGGCATTTCCTCACCTGGAAAATGCCCACAGAGCAGGAATCTGTAGAGAGAGAGAGAGACAATTCTGATTCCACAGCCAATAGTCTCTCCTTCCTATTCCAGGAGGGGAGGACCCGTGAGCATGTCCCACAGCCTAAGTGCATCTGATTAGCAGGGACAAATGTTTGCATATTAAAGCCCTGACCCAACACACTATGAGCCTTGACAGTGGCCTATAGTGACCAGTAGACAAGCTGGCCTTCCACTGGCAGGACCCTCCATCTGCCAGGTGTTGAGAGTCAGTTGGCTGATGGAAGCATTTGCCAAATTTAATTTCTCTTGGAGTGATCCTCTATTATTTGTGTAAATAGCAGGTGCCTAGAGCATTTGCCTTTTTGAAAAAGTGTCCTAAGGTAATAGGAAGACTATAGTTTTTAGACTCTGAATTACTTAAAATTTGAACCCAGCTCTGTAACCTTGCAAAATGTGGGTAATGTTCAAGGCTTCAGTTTTCTCATCTATAAACTAAGAATAACACCAAATTCATTAGCCTATTTGGATAATCTGATGTTTTATTAAAGATTTATCATAATAATACCTGTCTTTTAAGATAAGTATGAGATCAATAATACATAGCAAAGGGTCAAAAATGATAGTCATCATTATTAATATCATAATGGGGGCTATAATTTTATTCAAACTGCCTTAGCAGTTCATGATGGAAACTCACTGTAGAAGTTCACAGCCTACCATCAGTGGAAAGGATCTTAGGGGTCATCCAGGTCTAGCCCCTCACTGGAGGGATGAAGGGCCAGAGGCCATCACACCACCTGCAGTGACAAAGCTGGGACTAGGTACTACCCCTCCCAGCAGGAATTCCAGTGAGGTGCTCACCCCATTATGATGCCCCTCTGTGTACTGTTTTGCCCCTTTCCAAAGTGGTCATTGAGCCAGGTGATCATTTTTCTTCTCTCCTCAAGTACATCTGGACACTGTGTTAACATATCTCCCCTTATTTCCAGAGTACAAGCCCAGGTTTGTCCATACTCGGCAGACACGTTCCTTGTCAGTCGAATTTGAAGGTGAAGTATATGACATAAACCTGGAGGAAGAAGAATTGCAAGTGTTGCAGCCAAGAAACATTGCCAAGCGTCATGACGAAGGCCACAAGGGGCCGGGAGGTCGCCAAGCTGCCAGCGGTGGCCAAGGGGAGACCTTGCTGGCCAACAGTGGCAATGCTGTGGGCCTGCCCACCACTGTCCGAGTGACCCACAAGTAGGAAGGCTTTATGTGTTCATAAAGGTTGAGTTCACAATCATCCCTGTGTATCTCACCATTTGGTCCCCTTACAAAATGGCACTCAACTACATGATGTCCAAAGGCTGGCCTACGTAACAGTGGGGGTGAAAGATGCAACTAGGAACCCAAACAATTGTAGATTTGGATGTGGGCTTTGGGTTCGTTTTATCATTAATGCTGATCAGCTGGGAATTTAGCCAGAGGGATTTTGTCACATCTTGACTTAGCAGGCATGGAGCTCTGCTATTAAGCAGTTACCTTTGTGGGCATCTAGAAAACAGAGGGAACCATCAGCCAGACTAGTTAGGGGTTCTTTGTGATGCGTGGTCCCTGTGGCTCAGTGATGGCTTCAGAAATTAAATGGAGATCAAGGGAGAGCTGTGGATCCTGGAGAAGGTCCCAGGGAGATGGCGTATGTTGGGAATGGATGTTGGATGAAGAAACACCTCACCTGTCCAGGTCCCGAAGAGCACAGAGGGCCTAGGAGGTCATGGGGACAGCAAGGAGATGGTTCCCCACAGCTTTAATGGACTAAAATAGACTTACTCTCTTGACAGAGAAGTCATTTCTTTCTGACTGTATTGGCAAAATCTTTGTTTTGTCTTTCATTTCATTACTTTGGGGAGGCAGGATACCATAAGCTCCACCCAGATGTTTGAATCTCTGGGGCTGGTCTCCAGGTGCCTGTCATTGTTCAGAGATTTGGACCTGGATTTGTTTCTCTTACATTATTAATCGACTTCATATCCCACTAGCTTTCTATTGTTGGGGCTGCTTCTTTGCTTCAGACATAATGGGGTACTTCAGGCAGGCTTTTATAAAGAAATGAGTGAGATGAGTAACCCACTTCTAACTGCATTTTGTCGAACTAGTCATTTCCATTGTAATTGAAAACCTCATTCTTTTCCCCTACACTATGTGATGGGGCTTTCAAAGCTGAGTTTTGGGGTTTCATCTTTTCATGGGCACATGAACACTGACAGTTGCCTCGAAAGGTGCTCTTAGTGGTGATTGCTCTCTGGCAGCATCCTTGGCCCACATCAGTAGCCAGGAGACATTCCTTCTTATCTTGGTCTATGGGTCAGCTCCAAATTATAGTTTGTATCCAAATTAAGGATTTAGAGGACAGTTAAGTTCCCTTTGCTATTTCTAATATTGTTTTTAATATTAGAATATAGACCTATTTCTAATGTTTCTTGTTTGTTTTTACAGGTGCTTTATTCTTCCAAATGATACAATCCATTGTGAGAGAGAACTGTATCAGTCAGCCAGAGCATGGAAGGACCACAAAGCGTACATTGATAAAGAGGTGAGCCGTGGCCGTGTGATTGGAAGGAATATTCCCAATGCAGGCTTGGCTCTCCGGCCCTACTGCTAGTACACATTGTGTGTATACTTCATTTTTTTATAATTATGTGAGAAATAGAATGGCAAGATCTCTCTTGTTCTCCAGTGATATAGTGATAGTCCTGGCTGAAAACAAAATAGAGTGTGAGAGAAGAATGAAGACCAACTCAATGATCTTTTGAAGTCTCTGTGAGAAAATAATTCAGTTATAAGAGACATCTGTTAATGTTTATAATAAGACATCAGTTGGAATATAGAAGGAGATACATCCTATGCTCAGTTTGTTCCCAAATTAATTATCATCTCAGTGAGTGGCTATAATTATGGAAAACAGAAAATAAGGTGAAAGAAAGGTACTTAGCACAGAAAATCCTTAGAAATGTTATTGTTGAATTGTATGTTTTCCAGATTGAAGCTTTGCAAGATAAAATTAAGAATTTAAGGGAAGTGAGAGGGCACCTGAAGCGGAGGAAGCCCGAGGAGTGTGTCTGCAGTAAGCAGAGGTGAGCGTGAAACCAACCATGCCCCCTTTCCAAACTCACTTTTTGCACAGACTGCATCGATTATCATTGGGCTTGTTTTTCTCTTTTCCCAACAGAAAGATTAATAAAATGAATTATCATATATTTGTAATGACCTAAATCATTTAGGTCAAATTAAATGTCATAAATCTACACAGACAGAAAAAAAAAAGATTATAACAAGTCCCATTAAGCTCAGATAGTTAAAATAAAGTAACTGCTTTCCATTTTGCTTTCTTTTTATAAAATAAACTGTTTAACAAATGCATGATTATGAAGACTCACTTTTTCATCTTCTTGCCTGTAGCTATTACAATAAAGAGAAAGGTGTAAAAAAGCAAGAGAAATTAAAGAGCCATCTTCACCCATTCAAGTAAGTAATGCTGCTTCCCACATTTGCGGGGAGTAAAGGACTGTGTGCTGGGCAATTCTGAAAGGCTACAAGGCCTCCTGCGTGCCAAGGGAGCCTGCTTGGAATAAAGCAGATGGAACTGGGAAGGCATATAGCTCCAGAACTGGAAAGCAGACCCACACCTTGCCAAGGGAGTGTGGCGATGCCGAGGGCTCCTCTGGGGGAGCCGAGAGTATTCCTACACTAATTCTTGGTGTGCTCTCACAGGTAGATGTGTGATAACTGGGTTTTACTCTGTGCACGGTGTGGCTTTCTGTGCGCAGTGACTGGGAGATGACTTCTCTGGACTAGGTCTGTGTGTTCTGTAGATCAGCCAGGCATTGTGGTAAATTCAGAAAGTTGAAAGAAATATACATATTTTTTAAATAATAGTAAAATTTGCAAAGGAAAGGGATTTGGTATTTGAGTCTCAACAAAATTTGAGCACTTCTAGTAAAACAAAAAACAAACAAACAACAACAAAATGACAATTCTTCCCAAGCTCATACTGTCAAATTTGTCAAAGAATTTTAGAAACCCTGTAAGGCAAGTCATCTAATCCAGCCATTCTAAGAGAATTAAATGGCTTTTTTTTAGTCTTTTTTTTGTTTGTTTTGCTTTGTTTTTAAAGTATATTTTATTGATTATATTTTTACAATAGTTCCAATTTTTCCCCCTCCGCCCAGCATCCCTCCTCCCCCAGCAATCCCCCCTCCAAGTCCATGCCCATGGGTCATATATACAAGCTCTCCTGCTTCACCCTTTCTTGTATTCTTAAGAGAATTAAATGTTGATGCCGTTAAGACTCAGTAGAATTCTAAGAGAGCTGTCACAATGAGTTTGTCCTCACTATTACTGATGATATTTGAGGGTCTCTGTGGAAAATAAAGTTCGTCTATTATTGTGTGTCTGTTATCATGTGTCTGAACATTTGTGCGAGATTCATAACAATACTCCTATTTTTAACTAAGAAGATGCTTTCTGGTCATTAAAAATATCCCTTCTGTGGGAATAGGGAGGCCGCTCAAGAAGTGGACAGCAAACTACAGCTTTTCAAGGAGAACCGTAGGAGAAAGAAAGAGAGAAAGGAGAAGAAACGCCAGAGGAAGGGGGAGGAGTGCAGCCTGCCCGGCCTGACCTGCTTCACACATGACAACAACCACTGGCAGACAGCCCCCTTCTGGAACCGTAAGTCCCTTATTCTTTCTAAGTGCCACTTACTACCACGGTGCAGAGACACAGTGACTCATACTACAAGTACTCAGACGAGGAACTCAGCCACATGCAACGAGGACTCTAGAATCATCCAAGACAAAAGCATTCCCTTATTTTCTATACAGACAACTAGAATCATTTTAGCCAAAAATTACTTTTTTTATTTAGAATTTTGTTTGTCTGTTTTTGTTATTTTGTTTGAAAATGCCAAACTGTCCCTAGGTTTTTCTCCTGATACTTTACATGGTACTCAGCCCTTGATGGAGTTCCCACCCAGGAAGACTGCTCTATAATTAAACAATTAAATAATGGATGAACAAATTTGGCCCAGATATATGTCACTTATGCTCTATTTCAAGTGTATACTCTAAGTAAAATAAAAGGAGGTAAAAGTTCCTTAAATGCAGGAACCATATCCTATCGAGTCTCCGCCCCTTCAGTACATAGCACTGTGCTTGCAAGATATGATTAGGGACTTCACAAAATATCTAGCTTTACATAGAATTGTTGAGGATATGGAATAATCACAATTGTGCACTTTTGAAATTAATGCTTATATTTGCCATAGGAGTCTGGGTCACAGAGAAATAATACCCTCCGTTCTCTGGCATGTTATGTGATTGAAAGGTGATCATCCCATGGAGTAGTTGAAACACCATCCTGGTTAGTGTTTCTCAAACATCCAGGAATCCCAGAATATTCTTGAGGGGATCTAGCGCCTACTGTGAGAATTTTTGTTTTATTTTTCTGCATTGACGCTTGTTATTTTAGCGTCCATGTTTGCATCTAAGTCTACAGTCACACGCAGGCGGAGCAAACTCTTCAAGGCATAGCATTTAACTTTTAACATGCTTTGCTAAAGCGGAATATGGGGATCCCGGGGGTCTTTTGTCAACCAGGCCATGGGCTGAGCCCTGCAGACACAACAATCAACAAGACGCACCTCGTTCTCTGCCCTCATGACACTTATGTTCATTCTAGTGGGAGGCGAGGTATCATAAAAAGAAAAGTGAAATAAAGTAATTACATGGTGTAAGGAAATGGTGATCTTCGAGAGGATGCAGATGATGAGCCTTTCTGAAGATGTGAAATTTAAGCTGAAACCTAAAGTGTCCAGAGAAACAGTCTGTGTAAAAGGGGGTCATGGGAAGGAGGGGCAGCACCCCAGGCTGGCAGGACAACAGGAGCAGGGGTTCTGAGGAAGTAGGGAATTTGTTGTGTCAGGACCGGCAAGCCCCTTTAAAGATGAAGTATTTGAGAAGCACAAAGTTATAGTTTGCTCAGAACGTACACAGGAGGTGCCTCAGACCTCTATCAGCTTCTCCCCATCTAAGCCGAGACCATCCTGCCCAAGACACCACCATCCCTTACCTCAGCCTCTGAAAAACCTCCTGTGTGGTTCCCAGACTCCTCTTTTGCTCTTGCCAGTCTGTTCTGCTCAGAAGATTTAGAGTTCCTGATCAATGACAACCTGTTTTCTTTAGGATAAAGAGCAAAATCCTTAACATGTCTAACAAAATCCTTAATATGTCCACAGCTACTCTGGCCCATTTCCTCCCACACTCACCTACATCAGCCACTCGGCTTTTCTCTCTACCTCAAGCATCCTAAGCTCGCTCCCAGCTCAGGGCCTTTGCACACACCGTTCCCTCCCCTTAAAAGGCTTTTGACCCTATACCCACCTGAACCCCTCTGCCTACCACTGACCATACTTACCCTCGGAGTTCAACTGTAACATCTCCTCTCACGCAGACCTTCCCTGTGCCTCAGATGATGAGACCTTTTTATACACTCCGTTAGCCTATTTTTTTCTGCATAGAAATTATCATATTTGTAATTATACAGTTTGTAAAGGTTTTTTTTAGTTATTTTGCTTTTACTTTTGCTTAAAATTTGTCTCCCCTGCTACACTGTAAGTTTCTCAAGATAAGAGACAAGACCATATCTCTGAGATGTGGTACCCCCAACACAAAGGAGTGCTCAGTAAATATTAAGTGAATGAACGAACAAATAAACAAATAAGCAAGCCACCTTGTCCAAGGTCAAATCAACTCACTTCTCACAGAAAATCTATACAGAGATGGGGAAATTTAGTTATTTTTAACATCTACCCACAGAGTACTTTCAAGAGAGAAAATGTGAATCTTAAAGCATAAAGATAAGACAATGTTGGACTAGCTAGCCTACCTCCGTTTTTTCATTCTTTTTGCTTTGTTTCTTTTTTACCAACAGTGGGATCTTTCTGTGCTTGCACAAGTTCTAACAATAACACCTACTGGTGTTTGCGTACAGTTAATGAGACACATAATTTTCTTTTCTGTGAGTTCGCCACTGGCTTTTTGGAGTATTTTGATATGAATACAGATCCTTATCAGGTAAGTCAATATGTTTTCATTCTATGAAGATTATTGAAAATAGAATAACCAGAACATGGGCTTAAATATATCATCCTGGCCTCTTTGTCCACAGCTCACAAATACAGTGCACACAGTGGAACGGGGCATTTTAAATCAGTTACATGTACAGCTGATGGAACTCAGAAGCTGCCAAGGGTATAAACAGTGCAACCCAAAACCAAAGGGCCTTGAAGTGGGTAAGGAAAATAATTTTTTTCTATGTTACCTGGGAATTTCTTTGGGTTGTCAAGCTTCCTGCTTTTGAAATGTTTATATGCACAGAAACAGTTTGGGACACTTACAGGGGAAACTATCCAGGAGATTCCAAATACAATTTTTTCTCTAAATTTAGTTCTGGGTGCATTACACACCAAAAGATTTGGTGAGTGTTTTATTCCAGTCTCTCCCACAGGACTTTTATTAGTAAACCTCAGTTCCGGATTGAAGCATCTGTTGGAAGATGGTTGAAAGCGTTTGGGATTTATTTATTATTGCTGTCAACAGTCATAAGATATACCCTAGGTAAACCAAGATATCCTGTTTTTTTAAGAGTACCCTATTTTTGCTTACCACAGTCTGGCACTCCCCCAGCTGGACCTTTGCCCATGATACAGTGAGTTGATTTCTTTGGCCACATTTTCTATCTGAAACTAGGGATATTTGAGCCATTCATTGACTTGGGATCTAACAGTATTAGAGGGCCTGGACAGAATCAAGATGTCCCCTCCTTGGTCTGCTGTGTTAAACTAACTTATTTCTCCTCTGGCTCATGGGGATGCATTGTCTGTCCCACGGTTGATGAGAATACTTATAAATGTAAATGCCAACTATCTGTAGAAGGAAGTAGAAAGAGCTGAAGCTGTCCAGGGCCATGTTGTCATCATGGCACACCAACCCCCAAAGGAGGTGCAGAGCAGGGCACACAGGTTGTGCTGCCCATTTGCAGGGACCTCTGCTATGCAGCTGAGTCTTCTGTGTCCTTCACAGCCTGTGTCCCTGTGGACCTTCACAATCTGTGTCCCTGTGGACCCTGCTTAGATACGGAGGTCAGTCAGCAGCTCCCTGAGTCATGTGACTTGAAACGGTGGTGGAGCGCCCTAAAAGGGCCAACATCACCACCTGTCATTTCCACCATTGGGGGATCCTAAAGGTTTTCAAGCTGTGAGAGTCCCATAAGAAAGTATAAATCCTGTGAGAGAAGACCCATCTCAGCTGTCCATCAACACTTCTCAACACCTTAGCAAAATGAGTTGCCAGCCAGAAGAGTCCCGTCCTGACTCGTAAACTAGGTCATTCAGTCACTGACCCCACTCCACTCAAATCTTTTCAGATATCTGCTTACCTGTTGACCTTTTCTTCAATTAGTAAAAAAAAAAAAAAAAAAAAAAAAAAAAGAATAATAATAAGAAAAAGCCCACAAAGGCCTGGAAACCAACCCAACTCTTAGAGGCACTGGAAATATGACACCAAGATATTCCTCCCCCAAAGAACACAGCACTCTTATTGGTGATGAAAGAACAACTCTACTTAGTGAAACCTGACCCAGTGTATTCCTGGTGAAGTGGCTCACCAGGTGGGGCCACTTATTGCTCTTATACTGCACCTCATCCTCTCCACTTTCTAGACAATTCCTAAAGGAGATGATTATTAGCCTTTTTTTCCAAGTGTTTCGTCTAAAAATAACCGAAGTGTGACTTTTACTGAGACTTGCACAGACTTCTGGAAGCACTTTCTTGCTACTTTTACGTGGCCTCTTCTCTTGTCTCAATCCCTCATTTTTCATATGAAAACTCATGTATGTTTTATCTTAAACCTTTGTATTTTTAGCTTTCACTCCTCATTCTGAACCTGTCTAATAGAAAAACTCCGTTGGACTTCAGTACTGTCTGTATTTAACACAATATGTTTCTTCCTAGGATTTAGATGTTGTGTGTGGAACACTACATAGTGAATGGTTTTATGAGTCCTAACACTAACACAAATTACTCTTGTATTTTCCTATATCAGGAAATAAAGATGGAGGAAGCTATGACCTACACAGGTATTCACACTTTTTTATTCTCCCCAGTAGCGTCTTTCCCAATAATTGCATGATCCGGACGTTTCAACTAATTTCTGTTTCCCACCACACTGCACAGAGCACAGCTGGGGTGCATGCATGTCCTGACAGCACTCGTCACCTTCTCATGTCATTGGTTCGAGATTTGTCATTTTGTTTTTAAGTCAGCTCACTGTCACAGCAAGATGTCTCAGGCATTTACTCACTCCCATGCTTGCCTACTTGTTGAATGATGCTTTTAAGCATGGGATGATGTGAAGGGGGAAAACAGAATAACTTTTGGGAGCCCGGGGTAGAGGGTGGGAGAATTATGTTCCTTGTGGTGCTTACACACTGATTTGCTGGAGAGGCTTCATGGAAACTGGTTAGAGATTTTATGAAATATAACATCAGAAGCACAATAAAAGTAATGGCAATTTTAAGAGCATTCTAAAGCTGAAGTTGGAGAAACTAGAGGAGGTTCCTTGTTAACAGTTCTTAGTTAACTTTGCTGGTGAAAAGCAGCAGTTATATGATTCAAAAGGCTCTGCAGGGTGGTGCTCATGACTGAAGAGAAGGTGCTGGGGTTGGGGACAGGGTACCAGGAGTAACAGAAGCAGAAATGTCTCAACATAACACAAAACATGCTCCCTGACACACAAACTTCATGAGAAGGCCTCAGCCTAGTTATCTTGTCTCCCTCCAACCCCCACCAATCCCTCTTACCTCATTGTGCTCCGGACGTGGGACCCAGATGCCTGGTGGCCATGTCACTTGGTCACCCAGCATCATCAGCCCTTGCCCATTTTCCTCTCCAAGCATAGAACTCAGACAGGTTTGTCAGAAATATGCCGTGTGGGACAAGAGGGTCTGTCCTTATCACCTCTATTGTGGGTAAACTGAGGTACAATATGTCAGCACCCTAGATAATGAGTCTGCTCAGGAGAAAAACTTTCATCAAAGGCACGTGGACTTAACTGATGCCATCTATATTGATACTGTCTCAGAAACAAAAGAATATTGGTGTTTCTGGCATCCCTGTCCACCCACCATCGCCGTCCAGCCTCCTGAGCTGTGGTCTCAGATCCTTCCTTTTAGAAGACCACTCCACAGCGAGACCTGAAGTGAAACAGTAGTGAAGGGAGTGGGAAGATATACAGTAGTCCCTCTCTATATCGCAGTTCACTTATCACGGCCTCACTGTATCACGGGATTTTTAAAAATATTATATTTAATTATCGCAAATTTTTCACTATATCGCGGGGTTTTGCAGTACTGTATACATATGTTGTTAAAGTTACGTAGGTTTAAGAGTATAGGATATGTTTAAGAACATAAGTAGTGTTTATAAAAGTGTGGAAAAGGTTAATAAGGGAGTGGGAAAGGTTTATAAGTGTGTGGGAAGGGTTTCTAAAGCCTTAAAATATATATAAATACTAAAATAAATTAAGGTTCCTACTTTGCAGATTTTCACGTATTATGTCTAGAACGTAATAACTGTGATAAGTGAGGGAATACTGTAAACAAATGAAATGAGGAAAGCTGGACTTTAGAGGTTACTTGATAATATTTTTATGTCTCTTCTTTTTCTCTTCTCTCTTGTCTTCTTTCCTTTCCTCACTCTGCCCCCGCCCCATCCCCATGTCACCCGTAGCCCACGTGGGACAGAGCAGAAGAACCCACTCTTAAGCTGGTCTCAGCCGGGATATGGGCTGACGAGGTAATACCCCATACACCAGCACTGCTTCCTGGGGGACACTTAAGACACTTCCAAAGTGTGACATTTTAAATGGACCTAACACTAAGTATTGACTTGACAGTTATTTCATTATGCACTCAAATTTTACAGCTAAGGGATTTTCATGTGTGGCCTTTTTTTTACATCTGTCATGAGAGAGGTAAAGAACATTAACAAGTTATTTAGGACAGTCTGGTGAGAGCTGAGTCAGCGTTTTTCTCCATCATGTCATCCCTGGACACCTTTGAGATGAAAAACGCTTAATTGCACCCCAGTCAGAATTAAACGCAAGCATCTGGGACTCTCCCCTTTCCTGATCCCTGCCACCACCTCTAAATGGGGCCAAGTCACTCATTTCTGAGGTCGACTGACATAGCTTTGAAAGTCTCAGTTGTCGGTGGAGTCCCTTCTCTGGTCTCATGGCCATTGAAAGTGTGTGTGCAGGGTGAATACCTGTTGCTTTTTTCACCCCCTACATTTCTTACCAAAGGACAGATCTACGGATACTCTCCAACTCAAAATGACTGACATTTTCATCATCTACCATTCCATAATTAGTGAGGCAAGCTATCTTTCAATCACAAGCCAAGTTGCAGACAGGAATCGTGGAACAGGGTTACTGAGAGCATTTGCCTGTCACACCTGGGGACTCAATGGACACCGAAATGCAGTGTTTGATGTGGCCTTCCCTGCTCACTGTACCTTGTTGGATTAAAAGGGAGCAGGTGTAGAACCAGCCACTGTGTGTGTGGAGCTACAGAGAGAGCTGGCATTTCCGGACCCATTTACCAGCACGCAGCCCTCCAGGGAGAACACTGCTTAGGGCTACAGAAGTCTTGGTTCTTTCAGATTTTGATTTTATTTTATTTAGAAAACTAATTAAGATGCATTTTTAATCATGATATTTCATTACAAAAGCCTTTGAGAAAAATGGTAACATGCAAACCTGAAGAATTTGATATTTGAAAATTCAAGGGTATTTGAAAAAATTTATCTCTTACAAGATGGATTAAATAACAGTTTTCAAAATGCCTTCAACTGTGTGGATTTTCAAAAATTTTAATCCTTAGATTTATTTAAAATGTTCCCGAAAAGCAAGTCTGTTTCCTATTCATCTTTGTGATTTCTGCGTTTATGTGTTTTTTGCTGTGGTGTGTGTGCACGAGGCTGGGGCAGCTGACACAGTTCAGAAAGTGGCCCCCCAGACTCAGGAAATAATTTTTGGCCTGAGTTGAAAGCAACAATTTCTGTGTTGCCAAATAGTGTTTCTCCCACAGCCTGTGAAAGCAGCTGCTGCTGCCCTCTGCTGTCCAACACGCGCCCTTGGCGACCACGGTGTGTGTTCAGCTGGGCTGCGGGGCAGATAGTCAGCTCTTGGCAGCCTAAGGCTGAAGGGCTGCTTCCTGATCTTCCTTCTGTACCACACCCTGCAGCCAGCAGACCACATCAAGCTCCGCCCTCAGCAACCATGCTCCTACCACTTGCTTTTGCTTCTTTGATTCATCTCCCCTATAGCAACAGTCCATGCCTTGCAGACAGAAGCAGGTGATATAGCTGTGTGTTAGAAGCTGTATAGTACTGTGGCTAGAGGGCAGACACTGGAGCCAGCCTGGGCTCAAACCCTGGCCTTACTAGCAGCAAGCTGAGACTAGAGTCTGGCATGTATCAAACCCTGACAATGACGGGTGTTCTTAGTAAGGTGTACTAGGGGTGCACAACATTTAAATGAAGGAGACAGTATGTGAAAGGAAATAATAAGTGATATTATAAATTCAAGGCATGTTACCATATTTTATAAGAAAACTCAAAAAGAGATATTGTTCATCGGCACCACCACCATCTCCATCATCACTCACTGGCCACCAGGTTTCCGCACACAATCCATTTAACTGCCGGAACCTCTCAGATCACTGCTCTGCCCTGTGCTGCCCTAATGAAGCTTCCCCTGCTCCTCTTCTCATTCACATCTCGGGACTCCATTTATTTAAGCTGCCTTGATAGCAGCACTGCTAGACTTCTCTGTTTCAGGTGCTTGACCAAGAGATGGGTCATGATCAGGGTTTGGGGTTATAGGGGCTAGAAGTGAGGCCAGCATCCCAAGGTGATGTGGGGACTGAAGGTCTGAGTTGTCAGGATGTGGGCCAGAGATCCAGCGTCACTGTGTGAGGTTGTGCATTTTGCACCCTGTGCAGAAGCATGACATGGAGGGACAAGTAGGCACAGAAATGCAACCAGAGCTGTGCTAGACAAGCCACATCCACTGGTGAGGTGAGTGTTTCTTCACACCACAGTGGCCACCCTGGTCAGGATCAGTGTTGCTCTGAGCTCCTCTTCTGAGCTCTAAAGAATGTTCATAGTTTGGCCTTACTTTTGCGGTAGTCATTCCACCCACGGGCTTTATTTCTTGTGCCACAGAAGAGGAAACTAAAGTGTTGCATTTTTAGAACTTGAAGATCCTCCCTGAATGGAAGGATGAAATTTATCTTTAAAGGACTTCAATATATAGGGGGGGAACAAGAGGAAAAATTAATCCTCTTTCATCCATTTACTAAAGAAATAAGGAAAGAATCTAAATGACCACCTCTCTGCAAGGTGCAGCCTTCAAGGAGACCACAGTTGAGTCTATACTTACCGTACAGAACGCAGAGTGCCGTGAGCCATGTGAGAGCCCCTAACCCAACCTGAGAAACCAAGGGAGGTATCCCAAGGGGGTGCCATTTATGCTGCATGCTGAAGGCACAGACTAGTGAAAGGAGTCCGTCCTCCTAAAAGGGACAGTTTGTATGAAGGCAAGATTCGATGGGAGGACTGTGGTCAATTCAGCGAGAGTACCAGGGAAGGGAGAAGAGAGCAGTGAACTGAAGAGGTAAACAGAGCCTCTTTTATGAAGAGCGTTGTATGTAGGGGAGCCATATAACTTATCTTCCAAACGGGTGTTTTTGATCTTGGGGGTACTTAAATATTAAAGTTAAGTAAATTTGATATATGTATTTACTAACCAGTGAATTGGTAGGTAGATTTATAAAATTATTGTATTTAAAAACTGTTCTCTAAACTAAAGTTTCAAAAATTCTAGGCAAATCCTAAACTGATCAGGATGCCAGTACAACAAACACAAACTGGGATCATCCTGGGCAAACTCGACAATTAGGTCTTTTAGTTATAAGCTATCTCAGAGGATTTGGTCTTTATCCTGAAATCAATAGGGAAATATTCATGAGTATTCAACTAGGAGAAAAAATAGAAGAGAATTTGGGTTGATCAGATTAGGTCACATAAGTAGTTATGAGACAGTTTTGTGGGTCAGACTGGGCACACATTCCGGCTTCATCGCTTCCCGATTTTGGGACCATATGATAAGGGCGCTATATAACTTACTATGTTCCAGCACTCTCCTAAGTCATTTAATCACCACAATAACTTTGTGAGGTCGGTACTAAGATTATCCCCATTTTTACAGATGAAAAAAGTGAGTCAGGAGGAGGTGAAGTAAACTTCCCAAGATTATATAGCTGATCAGTGATAGAATAGGTAGTCAAACTTAGGGGTCTGGTTCTAGCAGGTGCTTTCAATCTCTGCACTTTACTGTTTCTCATGGACAATTTACTTAACCCTTTTATGACAATTTTCTCATTTATATAGAGGTGATAATAATATATATGTATAATAATACATAAGAGCTACATGAGCTAATCTGAAAAGTGATTAGCACAAGCCTAGAACTTATGTTATTCTATGATTGATGTTTCATTGAAAACTTAAGACCCAGATCAAATTCCATTTCAATCTAAAACATGTTTCCCGGACTGGTGTGGTTCAGTTGGTTGGGCATCATCCCACATAGTGAAAGGTCGCTGGTTCGATTCCCAGTCAGGGCACATGCCTAGGTTGTTGGTTCAGTCACCAATTGGGGCACATACAAGAGGCAATAAATCAATGGCTCTCTCTCACATCGATGTTTCTCTTCCTCTCTCTCCCTTACACTCTAAAGATAAATAAATAAATAAATATTTTTTAAAATAAAATGTTTCCAGCAGCACGAAAGTCACTCATGATGCACACTTAATTTAGTCTTAAATATTGGAAACCCTGTGTCTTCAGAAACACATTCAAAGAGAACCTAGAAAAACATGAAAGGGCTTAGCAGAAAAGAATGGATCCTTTAGTGCAGACATTATTCAGGCTCTCTCAATTTTGAAAATCAAATTAGTGCCCTCAGAACTAAAACTTGGGAGAGTAGTCATATTAATGAAAATGTCCTTCCACTTAGCAAAGGTCAATGAAACTACAATGCTTTATGAATTTCTGGTTGACGTATTCTTTGCTCCTTGAAATTGTAGACACCTAGCGAGGTGAAATTCAAAGCTTGCTATTGAGCACAGGCACCCAGAATCATGTGCAGAGGGTCATTGTAATGGAGGGGCTCACACAGAAGGAAACCCAGAGGAGGGAAAGGCTTTGTGGAGAGGGTGATGCCCAAACTGACTAGGGTGATGAGGCAGAGAAGCACATTCTAGAAATAAATACGGGTGCTGAAGAGGGAGTGAGCCTGGTGCTTTCAGGAACTGTACATTGTCCCCTCAGGCTAGGATATGGGATGTGGGGAAAAGGAGGTGAGCAGGTCCGCAAAGCGGCAGGAGTCAGGCCATCTATAGAAACTGTCCTTTCTGCTTCTTATGACACCAGTATCTCCTATTCCAGGAAGTTAAAATGTCACGCATATGTGATCTCCAAGTTACCCATCTGTAGACAACAGCATGAAATGATTATGCGCTTGTGTTCTTAAAAGTAAATAAATATCATCCAGAAAGAAACGTGACTTATTCTGAGACCTGCACAGATCTTTAATTTTTTCCTTTGCACTTTCACAACCTTTCTGCCTAGGGTTGGATGAGAATTACCTATGACTTGAAATCATCTTCATTTATTTCCAGAATTCACTTTTCCAAACAAACCCATTCACACCTTTCCTCCCTGAATAAACTGTGGAATGGCTCAAGAAAAGGGCATTGTTTGTGAGGACTGGCAAAAACCAGGACAGACATGTATATCGACAGCTATTGCTATTGATACAGAGGTGTGAATATAGCTATCTAAACATATTTTAAAATAATGTTTATACTGATACCTCTAACTCTATTTCAACATGAGGTTCACTGTAGCCTTTCTAGTTTCAGTATTACAACTTTCTCTTCCAACAGTGAGAGGTGTGGTTCCCATTATCCTCAATGAATTAACTCATTTGTTAAATTCTATAGTACATAGAAGGAAATTTCAGAATTACTAAATTATATATTACTGCAGAAACAAACCCACTAACTAGAGTTCAATACATTTTTCCACATTTTCAGTCTGTGTTCAAAGTTTTTTGGGTTCATTTCATGCCATCCCCCCCATCCCTGGTTTATTTGTTTGTATTCCGTTTTAGGTTCAATTTCTTTTTCTCGTCATTAATTTAATTTTGTTTTTGGTGTGTAATGCATTAACATAGTTCCAAAAGCCAAAACTTCAAAAAGCCTACACGGAGAAATACTGCTGCTTCCCACATCCTCTTCTTGCCCTTGCTCTAGAGACAGCCAGTCTCCTCCACGTCTGCTTTACCTTCCTGTGTTTCCTGCTGCAATAGTACCCAGATGTGTATAACTTATCTCTCTTACTTTTTTACAAAAGGTAGCATACTATATATACTATATTGCACTTGGTTTCTTTTTCACTTAAAATATGATTTTCAGCCCAGACTGGTGTGGCTCAGTTGGTTGAGCATCATCATCCCAAAAGGCGAAAAGTTCCTGGATCAATTCCCGGTCAGGGCACATGCCTGGGTTGCAGGTTCAGTCCTAGTCGGGACACATATCAGAGGCAACTGATCCTGTTTCTGTCTCACATGGATGTTTCTCTCCCTCTCCTTCTCTCTCCTTTCCCCTCTCTCTAAAAATAAAATAATAAATTTAAAAAACAAAATGATATTCACTTTAAAATATATCCTCAGAGAGATTTTCCCATTCTGTTTTGACACCTTCATAGTACTCCATTATGTGGCTGCACCATAATTTATTCAACCTCTTTCATGGATAGGCATTTCAGTTATTCTTATAATTTTGCCTACAAATAGTGCTGCAATAAAGACCTTGTGCAAATATATTGCCTATTGCTGAGGATATCTTCAGATTAAATTCTTAGTCATGGGATTACTGAGTCAACAGGTATATGGATGTATGAAACATCGCCAAATTCCCCTCCATGGTGTTTTATCATTTTGCATTCCCACCATCAATGTATCTGCTTTTAACAGCTGTCAAACTTTTGAATTTTTTTCTAATCTAATGAGAAAGAAAGGGTATTCAGTGTGGTTTTATTTGCATTTATCTTCTTATAAGTAAAGTTGAACATGTTTTTGAAAATGTAAAGGTCATTTTTTTTTTTTTTTTAGATTATCTAGCCATGTCTTCAGCCCATTTTTCTATATGGTTTTTGAAAGAATTATCAAGAAGACTTAATAACTTTATGATGCAGAGTCTTATACCCAAAAACAAAGGCTATCTTTCCACTTGGTCAAGTATACTTCTGGGTCTTTCAGGAGGTTATTAAAGTATTTTCTTATCCGTGTTGCATAGTTCTTAAGTTTATTCATAAATACTTTATCTTCTTTGTTACTATTGTCAATAGGGTTTTCCTTCATCATTAAAACCTCTGCCTCGTTGTTGTTAGTATATTCTTATTTATTTTAGTCCATTTGACCTGTCTTGGATTGAGTAACTCCTATTATTATGTTTCTATGCATTTCTCATTGTACTTTCTATAGATAGCTTCTTTATAAAGCTCGTTGCCCTTTTCCCCCACTTTGGAACTTAGTAGGGTTTGTATTTTTGTCATATTGGTTGCCTTTGAACTTAACACCTATTTAATGTCCCTAGTCCCTGTTTCTTACTAATCTTTTATTATCTCTTGGGTCAGTTTTTAATGGTGTTCTTTGACTCCCAGCTACTACTTGAACTATACTCTCAGTGAGCTGCTTCTCTTTCAGCAGGAGGCAACAGATAGATGTTTCTCTCACATGTCAATGTTTCTCTATCTCTCTCTTTCTCCCTCCTTTCTCCTCTGTTGCAAGAATTCAGATCTCTGGGTAGGGGCATGTTTACATGCTCCTCTGTCCAGGTGTCCTGTGGCTCAGGAGATAAGCTGGCCTTGTCTCCACCTGCGGCTCTAGGCTATACAGGCCACTGAGTCATGGAATCTTGAGATCAAAGAGGTCTGTTAAGTACTCCATCTGCCTCCTTGTAAATAAAGTCTTAATTGGAGCTGGCCTTGAGGATTAGTGGGTCTGCTTTGTATCCTTGATAGGTGCTATCTAAGTCCTAAGTTACGCTAGCTATATTTTACACGTTAATGATACATTGTAAGAATTCTTTCACTACTGGCTGTAGAGCCACACACCCTCCGTTCTATTTTTTGTAACTTTTGAAATCCTAATAAAAGGACGGTGGGGTCTCATGCTCTCCACTGACTGCCAGAGAGTGCTGCAGCCCCCCAATCGTGTTTATCATTCTGCTTGCTGGAATTATCTGCATGTCCAGGATCACAATTAAATCTACACTCCTCTCTGTAAAAATAAATCAAATAAAGTGAAATTCACTTAAAAAAATAAAATGGTTTTCACATCCTCACATGCTTGATTTCATTGACTTTGCAGAGCTGCATTGTGGCTTTTTTCACTTACTGCTTACTTTCGCAGGGGTATTTTCATAAAATGATGGCTTTTTTCTTATTATTTTCTTTTATAATAATTTTGTGTAGATTTAGGCTTCTTTTATTAATTTCATGGATTTGACATTTGCAAGATTCCTAATTTAGGAGGATCTTTTCTGTTGGTGTAGCCACGTACACTTTCTGTCTATGTTTTTATTTTATTATTATTTGAGGGTTGGAGTGGGAAACATTTTGTGCCCTCCAGTTTTTTGTTTCTCTATTTTTCTTGCAGGATCTGAAATTTCCCTTCTTTTGTTTTCTTGTTGCTTTATCACCGGAGTTTCCAAAGGGTGTATCTCTCTTCCTTTGCATTCTTTTCTCCCTGAAGCCATGACTTTCAGGCAGCCTCCTGGGGTCACGCACACTTAAGTCCTTTCTTCACGGTCACCTCTGTGATTTACCAGGACCCTACAGTATTTTATACTTAGGTTAATATTCTTTTCAGCAATTGATTCAAATCAATTTTAACTCTACCCTCACTTCCTTCTGCTCTTGTTCATACTGTTTTTCTAGAGTTGTGCCGGAAGTGTGACATATAACTCTGATGAGATTATTTTTTTTTAGTTATTGATGACTTAAAGCTTATATAACTTTCTGTCTTCTAGTTAAAATGAGATTTGGGGTTTTATGTAATTTTACTTATTCTTCCTGCCAACCTGTGTTGCTTGTAGGCCACCTCTTAGAGCAGTACTTTGGCACAACTAGGGAAAACATGTTGTTTTCTGCAGGTCTGTAGTCATCTTGATGATGTAGAAAGATCTAGAGAAAGTGGGTGCATTCTTTGCATACTGTGAAAAACCACTGAAAGATTGATCTCTCTAGGGCACTGAACTTTTAGGAAGAAAATAAAAACAAAGAAACAGATTCAAGCAATTGATTTGAAGAGTTTAATTGTACCCAGTTTGTTTTTATTCTAAGTACCAGGGGATATAAAATAAAGATATCTTACTAAGCACCGCCTATTACATCAAAGTACTTTCAAATCCATCATTCACCCAGCAAAGATATTATAACACAAGTATTCCCACATTGGACAGATGAGGAACCCAGACTCAGAGAGACTCACTCACATAATTTCATGGTAACAGAGTTGGCTTGACAAGAGCCAGGAGTAAAACACGAGCCTGACTGTGCCTCGTCATAGCAGTTTTCACTTGTTCGATCTCCTTTCCATTTTATTTTGTTATTATTCAATCACTTTTGTAACCTAAGGCCTCTCCTTGGTAACAAAATTACTGGGGGAAAATACTTTATAGTGTTATACTTCAAATTGATGTCCTCTGTAAAAACAATGTAAGTTGCTTCTCCAGAAACAGGAAATCTTTTCCCCACTAATGATCTACCTTCATGTCTCTTCACAGAGGACAGTTATGGGATGGATGGGAAGGTTAACCTTCCCAGTCCCACTGCAAACATCAGCTGGCAAGGCCTGGAGGATTCATACAGCATGAGTGAAAGCTTCTATGAGTACAAACAGAACTATAGACTTAGTCTGGTTGACTGGACTAATTACTTGGAGGACGTAGATAGAGTATTTGCACTGCTGAACGGTTACCACGAGCAAAATAAAACAAATAAGACTAAAACTACTCAAAGTGATGGGTTCCTGGCTGTATCTGCTGAGCTCTCTGCACCAGTAGAGATGGCCTCTGCTGAGTCAGATGAAGACCCGAGCCGCTTGGTTGGGGAAGCCCATCATTTGACCTTGCCAGCCAACCTTCGAACTCTGCATTTGAACCAACCAACATTCAGTCCGGAAAGTAAACTTGAATGGCATAACGACATTTCAGAAGTTGTTGTTTGAATTCTGAACACTGGAGAAATCATAAGACTGCCAAACAGAAAGAGCGTGAAGAATTGAGTCACCTTGAACCTGACTTCAGTGGCGGTGACATGCCCAAGCTGGTGCTCAAGCCCAGCCCCAAGCTGTGGCCTGTCAGCAGGCACCAGAAAGGACTTCCCTGGGATGGTGGTCCAGGAAAAGATGTTTTGAAGATCAGTGTATCTTCCTGTGCATTCTGATGTGGATTTCTCTCATCAGCTGGTCAGAGTGTCCGTCTTGGAGAAGTCTATTAACTCCAGCGATATGGAGAGCATGTCAAAGCAGGTGGAGAAAAGTCACAGAAGGGGGACTGATTAGATGCAATTGTTACCTTACCCTAAACACAGTATTGTTTTTAACTTTTTATTAGTAAACTAATAAAGGCAATCATGACAACCAACGTTCCAAGCTACCCTAGGTACCTACATGCAGTAGAATTCAGTGCGCATGTGAGCAGACATACAGGGACTTGGTGTTGTAATTCACTATATGTTGAGTGTAAGAAGAAAAGTTATTTTGGATTTTTGTTGGTTTAGGGGATACTAAAACAGTATTATCTTTGGAAAGTTGTGGGGACATGCATATATAAATGCTATCCTAACAAGATGGCTAGAATTGTGCCTTCCTGAGTTTCTGAAACTGGACATCCTTGGTGAAGTAACACACTTTCTACTGCCTGTGTCACGTGGAGTTTTTCAATGCCATCACTTTTTAGGTCAGTGATTTTGCACTTTGAGATCTAAATGCCATGTCTATTTGGTTAGTCTTATTTTTTTTACAGGCTTGTTAAAGTCTCACTGCTTGTTCTCAGTGTGACAAAGTAAAATAGACCCCCAAGGACGACACACAGTATGGATCCCATATTGTTTAACATACACTTCTGCCAGAAAATATTGCATGTTTTCCCTCGACTTGCTAAAACTGATTAGCAGAAAGGCATGGCTAATGATGTTGGCAGTAAAAATAAATAAGCAAAACAACGATCGCCTGCTCTGTCCATGCCTGGCCTCAAAGTGTTCATCATATGCTTAAGATTGCTAGATTTTTATTATTTTCATGACAGGATAAAAGGACTAGAGACTTTTTTCCATCTTTGTTTTGTTTTCTTGACCTGGCTAATAAGCTTAAGTGTTAAGAAAATATATTTCATTTTGAATTTACATAAAATATTTTTCCAATAAAACACAGTCATGACTGTTTCATAATTTAAACACACCATATGTGTTGTATGATTATTTTTAAGACCAAGTTCTGATTTTTAAAAGGCGTCATTCAAAACTGCTTTTCACATTGTGTTCTTGAAAATATTCTTGTTATGTGTTAGATTTTTAAATACCAGCAAAAGGATTACCTCATTGAAAGTTATCAGTATCCTAATCAACTTCCCAGTAATAGCTTAACAGTGATTTTCTTCTTAGATAATGCAAACACATAGGTAAATTATGTTTTCTTTAAGTGTTTAAGGTAAACTCTTTTAAAGAAAATTTAATATGTTATAGTTGAATCTTTGATAACTTTAAGTCTTTATTACAGACTCTGTACATATGTTAAAATTAACTAGCTCTTTATCAGATGTGTGTGTCACCGGCTGAATGACAGAAGAAACATATTTATGGTCATGAATGATGTGCTTTGTAAAAAGGCTTCAAGTTATTAGGAAGCATACTGTGTTTTTTTAATCTTGTGTAATATTCTGTGATACTTTTATAGAACAATTCTGGCTTCAGGAAAGTCTAGAAGCATTATTTCTTGAAATAAAAGGTGTTTAAACTTTACCTGTTTCAGAGAAATGAACTTAACCAAGTTTTTGTGGCACACATATTCGTTGCAAGTAACATGGAGTCCTGATCTAAATTTATGTGACTAAATATTAGCCATATTCCTAAGATGGACTCAAAGTCAGTTTGTTATAGAACATTCTCATATCGGGGATTCCAACATGGATTTGTCTCATTGTTGTCAGAAGACTGTGGCAGGCAGCACTGGGGTGGCTTTGGGGCATTCAGCCTGGGCCACTACACAAGGCTAGTGTTTAGTTTAATTCTCTGTTGTTGCCATCTTGAAATACTTAATAATTTTTGAAAAGGGGACCCTATATTTCCATTTTTCACTGGACCCACAATTTATGTGTTTGAATCCTGGGCAGTACAAATGAAGTTTATGAAAAAACAAGAGGACAGACCCACCAAAGGCAGTTTGGGTTCTTTGGGGACCATGAACTTGGGTGGAGACCTAACCACTCTCCAAGACCTCAAGTTTTCTGATTGACAGACCTCATGCACTGCCTTCTGCTCCAGCTCTCCTGAGGAGCTTTCTTTGCTCAGGTAGAGCTGCTAACAATCTAAGAAATGTCCAGAAATCAGAAATTTGCAGTAATAATAAAGAAAAAAAAAAGCAAAGGACATTGGGATCTGCCAATTCAGTCCTTGGGTAATTGAGGAAACCATCTGTATTAGATTGCTAGGGCTGCCATAACGGAACACCACAGGCTGGATGCCATAAACTACAGAAACTTATTTTCTCGTCGTTCTAGGGGCTAGAAGCCAAGACCTGTCAGTAAAGGCTGGTTTCCACATGGCTTTTCTCTGTTCCTGCCCTCTCTCTCTCTCTCTCCCTCATATGGGTTAGGGCCCACCCTTACAACCTCATTTAACTTAATTACCTCTTTCAAGGCTCCCAGATACAGTCCCACTGGGGATTATCACTTCAATATATGAATTTAAAGGGACATTCAATCCATAATTCTACTTTTATCAAGAACGGTGCCGGATAGTAAGGTTGTCCAAAGGCACATCACTGTGCCTTCCTCCTGTTCCTTTTTTGTAAAATGTGACCATGCCAAATATTACTATCCTGGAGAAAATTCCACTTTAGTTCAATTCAATAACTGGAGTACCTACTATGTGTAAAGGGCCCAAGAGAGACTATTTCAGATCCTGCAGGGCCCTTACAGATTGGCTGGCCAACTGGCCTCGATTTGCAGAAGAACTGAGCTGGAAGAGGAAGAGATTTAGCAAAGGCGAAGGGCCAGTCCCTCCCCACTTTCTCAAAACACACACACACACACACACACACGCACGCACGCACACACACACCAGATTAGGGAAAAGAGGGAGAGGCCACTATGGGACCCTATTCAGTAAGAAATAATGGAAAGAACAATGAACATGATCTAACTTCATGACAAACTCTTAATTTTTACTATCTATGTGAGCTTGGAAAAGTCACATAACCTCTCTAAAAAAAAGCTGCTTCAATTGTAAAATAAGAGGTTTGAATTGAAAATGGGAAATGCATAGTGTATGTGCATTCTTTCCCTATAATGTGCCCAGGGAAGTCATCGCTAATGCATCAAGACACTTTTCCATTAAAAGCCATAGCATCTGTGCCCTTAGAATTGTTCTCAATGCAGCTGGCTCCTTCTTCAGCCAGCAAGCACCAATGCTGCTGATTTGATATTGGCATGCAAGGCAGAAACCAATCTGCCATACCCAAACCAGATAATATCTGAGGCTCCTCTCAGCCTTCTAAAAAGAAATAACCTATAATCATGGGCATCTGCAGGGTGTTTTGATAGAGAGAAGGAAGGAATACTTATCACTCCTGTTCCACACCAAACAGACCTAAACTTGTTGATCTTCTAAAGATTTTTATTTTTAATTGAATTTATTGGTGTGACATTGGTTAATGAAATTACATAGGCTTTCGGTGCACAATTCTATAATACACCGTCTGTACATCACATTGTGTGTTCACCACTCCAAGTCATCATCTTCCATTACCATTTATTCCCCCTTGTCTTCTTCTACCTGCTCCCACCCTGCTCTCCCTCTGGTAATCACCATGCTGTTGTCTATGTCTATGACTTTTTTCTTAATCCCTTCACCTTTTTTACCCAGCCCCGCAGTCCCCCTCCCCTCTGACAGTTGTTGGTCTGTTCTTTCTCTATTAGTTTCTATTTTGTTTGTTAGTTTATTTTGTTCATTATTTTCCACATATAAATGAAATCATATGGTACTTGTCTTTCCCTGACTGGCTTATTGCATTTAGCATAATGCTCTCCAGGTCCATCCATGGTGTTGCAAAGGGTAAGATTTCCTTCCTTTTGTGGCCAAGTAGTATCTCATTGGACTGAAGATTTTTAAATGCTTATTTTTCAGGACTTGCTTTAGAGCTGATATGATCTCAAATTAGTCCAATTCTGCTTGATATTTTCGAATTTTATTTTAAGAGAAAACAAGTATCTTCGATTGATCATTAAAAACTTTGTGCAGCCCTGACCAGTGTGGCTCAGTTGACTGAGCATCATCCCACAAAGTCAAAGGTGGCTGGTTTGATTCCCTGTCAGGGCACATACATGGGTTGAGGCCGGGTCCCCGGTGGGGGTGCATGAAGGCAACCAACTGATGTTTCCTTCATACATTGATGTTTCTCTCCCTTTCTTTCTCCCTCCCTTCCTCTCCTTCTAAAAATAAATAAAACTTTTTAAAAAATGCTTTGGGCAATTACTATCTTGATTGATGTGGTCCACAAGCCTGGTTCCTTTGGGCCCTCACGAGTAATAGGAGATGCTGTGGAACTGTAATAGCCCCTCAGCCTCTCCCAACTACAACGCCACCCACACTCACTGTCGGGTGACTCTGTCATCACCATGGCTCAGATCTCGGCCTCTGACTCAGAAATTGTCAATGATTGTTTAATGTGAAGTTCTAGCCTTTTATCCACCCACCTGCTCCTCACCCCACCTCACCTGTCCTTACCAGCTTCCCCTGGCTTAGCGCCACTTTCCCAGGTCTGAATTTTTCTCTACTTTCCAAATCCCCATCTGGGGTTTATCCCCATTTCCCATCTCAATGTGTAGAAATCTCATCCATCCTTCAATTCCCATGTTATTTCAGTTTTTGCTTTTTCTCCCATGTAAACTTCCCTGAACTCCTCCACCCCCATTTTACATTCTACCCCAGTAAGGAAACACTGACGTTATACCAAGTCTGGGGCCAGCAGAGTGAGAATAACTGGCCATAAGTGAAACTTTGCTCCTTCCCCCATTTTGGACCAAGAAATTTACCTAATACTTCCCAGACCCTGGCAACCACCACTCTACTTTTTTTATAAAGTAATTTTAACACAATGTGAAATGTAGTTAGACATCCACAAAACACCACGAAGACATCAAGATCATAAGGACAATTTCAATCCGAGAGAGAGGATTTCTCAACCTCTGCTGACATTTTGGGATGGATATTTCTTTGTCGTGGGTGCTGTCCTTGTGTGGTAGAATGTTTAGCAGCTTCTCTGGTCTCTACTACCTTCCAGGTGCCTGCATACCCACACACCCCTACCTGTGACACCCAAAAATGTCTGTAGACATAGCCACATGTCCCCAGCAGTTAAAAAGTCACCCTTGAGACAGAGAGATGGTATCAAAGTGCTGAAACAGGCCTGAACATTAAAATTTACTTGAGCTGGATGTGTCTGTCTGAAAATGATAAAAAATATATATGTACTGTATGTAGGTCAACTCACCTAATTGTGTCGTGGCGTTGAACACTTAGCCAGCATAATACCTTGGGCTTCATAGTGAGCCCACTGCTGTATGAAGTAGAGAGAATGACTTTTAAAAATCAGAATTTTTCCTGCTGGGACCAGAATGTCCCTGATCCCAGATATTAGGGAACCATTGCAGAAGGTCAGGGACAACGGGAGCTACAGATGCAAAAGTCTTTTGCACTGAGCGCTGCCTCATACTTCTGCTGGCAAATGTTCTGAATTTTCAGGCCCCACCCAGTCAGCCTCCCAGGACGCTGGAGCTCAGAATCGCCATCCTCTCCCCCAGTCCTCTTCTCCCACATTACCCTACCTCTCAGCATCAACAGCACAGGTGACCCAGAACAGAATGGAACCAGTCCAGCCACTAAAAGGTCTTAGCATAGGAAGAGATGTCATAGATTTCGCCACCTTAAAATGTGTGCGGTCACTAAGGCCCCACACAACTCAAGCCCAGAAACCAGAAGGGCCCAGAAATTAGTAGAGCATGTGTTTTCCATAATGACCAATAGGTGTCACTGTAGTGCAACTGAAGACATCTTTGCTGGTGCCGGGACCTCCTCCCTGGCAAACCTGTCACTTAATTCATTTCTAAAGTAGCTTCACTACCGTTTTGACAAGAACACATCTAGAACAACATGGTCTGTGGCAGTTTTGTTCTTTCTTCAGTGCCTAGGATCCTAGTCATGCCAGCAGGCCAATAAACGGTTTTGGCGTTCCACTGATTTATATGGATATTATGAGCTGGAACTACATCAAACTTTGACATTTAAATCCAAAAGTGAGCACTGAATATTGATCTCCTTGCTTTCCAATGACTTTGTGCAATTAAAAATGTTTTTTGGCTCCCACGTGCTGAAGCTCCAGAGGCCATCTCTGCCCAGCTGACAATTTTAAAAACAAGAGAGGAACTGGATGCTTTTTAATAGCTCTTAAAATGCTGAGGTCTACCAAGTCTGGGGCTAAGGCAGGATGATGGCTACATCACAACCTTCCCTCTTTCCTCATTTCTCAAAAAGAAACTTCTTCTCATGTATCTATTACAAAAACCCCAATGTCCAGACTGGTTCTGCCTCTCTCTTGAAAGTGTGGGATTTTAAATTGCACACCAAGTCGAGAAGGTGACAGATTTGAGTTGGGGGTACTATGTGCTCTTTGCATAAGTGGCTCCCTGGTAGAAGGCACAAATAAAGCCACGGCAGGACAGAAGTATTTGCCCAGAAGTCAACAGACGTGCAATCCCCCTATCCCCAAAACCTTATGTATCTTGCGCCACTGTGACCCTTTAGTTTCTCTGTGCAGGAGTGAGCAACAGAAATCAATTAGCCTGCTTTCCACCTACAGGGTGCTCAAGGCAGGCTTCTAAATATAAAATAGAGCCATTTTGTGCTTCAGTCCATGAGTCATGCTGTTATTTTCAAGGCTCCTTTATCTCCTTCCTCCTCCTACCCAAGTCTCAGATGCTGGGGCACTTGGAAAACTCTGCCATCCATCAGAAGAGACCTCAAAATCCAGTGTTTTTCCCCCTGTGGATGCAACCTGAACTCACGTTTTTCCTCCAATTTCAGACCAGTTCCTGGGCCACTTTCACAATGATTAATTCAGTGGAGGTTGGGGAGAGGGAGTTTTAACTGTTTTGTTGATCAAGTGTTGACTGTCATTCTGTAGGAAGTCATTCTTTTTTAAGCTTGAGACTTCCTTTTGTTTACCAATTTTTAGAATAATAAGTTGAACTCCTTTGGGAATCATTTTTAATCTATTACGGTCAACTGTGTGGAGGGAAAGTGCCAAATGCTCACCATTTACTCCCCTACACTTCCAGGAGCCCAGAAGTTAGGCAGGGACGCACAGCTAGTTCAGACCAGTGCAGTGTGACATGTGTCACTCTGGGCTGAGAAAGCGAAAAGGTCTTGTGCCTTTCTCTGGGTTCTTCCTTTTCTTGCTCAGCAACCAAGACCAACCTGGAACATTCCAGATGGTGAAGCTTCAAGACGGTAGGAACTCTGTCAGGCTGGGTCCCTGAGGGACTATGTAGTACAGACCCATATAGCCACGTGATGGAAATAAGAAGTAAACTTTTGTGCCATGAAGCTACTGAGATTTGGGGTTAGCATGTTTTTAAGCATAATTCAGCCTATCCTTACCAACAGAAACCATATTTCAGGTACATAGTGTTGCTGGCCCAAAGTCTGTTTGAATTTAAATAGATAAGTGATGAACTTCTTACAGTTATTCTCTTTGGTGACTCAATGAAAAATGTGCTCTTGCAGGCTCTAAAAACTATAGCCCTAATAGTTGACACATAGGATATTTGGCTTCAAGGCAGAGTTATCAGTTATATAAGGAGTTCTTTATTATGTAACGAGTTCAGAGTAGCGGTGGCCTATTTAATCTAATTAAACCACAGTGTCTTCAATGTGTGACGGTAGGGGGAGGGGCGACCACACCAGCATCATCGCTCCATCTCTTCCAAAAACAAAAAATCGTAAGAGACACGCTAATTTCAATCCAACACACTTTATTCATTTTTTAAACTTTTTTCCTTAATTTTCAGTGATCAAGTATTCAAGATGTTGTAAACCAAGATTGATTAGTACATTGACAATAGATTTCATTAAACACAAGGAAATTACACATCTTTTAAATTACCTAAGAGGTCACCAAATAAATATGCTTTTAAAAATCACAAAATTAAACTTCTTTATGCACCAACTCAAAATAGCCTTTCATCACAAGCATACACACCTCTACACACAAACACACACACACACACACGCTGAACACACACTCTGCTAGGATCCGGATGCCAGTTGGCCTGACACAGTGTTACATTTCCTTTAACGAAAGAATTCGAGGCTGACTTGCCTGTTTCATGCTTCTCACTGACTGTGGGGTTCAGAGTAGAGGTATATATTTTAAGAAAAATGCCCACAATAGTCTTACCAATTATTCTTATTTTTCCTTTCTAGATACAAACTTTAAACTTCTTTTGCTCGCCCCTTTGGTTTAACAGTCCCTGCAATTACATTAATTTTAGTTTTTAATAGTATCTTCTCCTTTGATTTTAACATGTAACAGTGGAACACCAGAAAAAGACAACACCTTCAAAACCCCAGTATTAAAAACACCTGGCACAGGTGTACGTTTTTAGAGAACACATAAGAAAAGATTATCTGAAATATTTTCCCCTCTCTCTGAAATTATTTTTAGCATCTGATTATTCTTGCTAAAATAAATATCAAAAGCACTGAGTTTTTTATAGAAAAAAAGGATTCCCCCTTACACTCTTCATTTTTGCAATGACAAGTTCATGGATTAACTGTAGTAATGAGAGTAATGAGTGCTTGTTTCCAGGAAGTTCTCCGGATTTTCAAAAAGCAAAGCACATGCAGTCCCTTATCAGTTAAATACTGTGGATTCAGTGGCACACTTTTGTAGTGAGCATGCTTTATCAGATACTTCTAGCACCAAGACATTTTTTTTAACATTGCAAAAGCTAATACCCAGGGAGGGTTTTCCTCATATTTGACCCTACTTAGGGCTGAGTGAAAACGAGGTGCTTAAAATAACCTCTTCAAACATACACAGATCTGTTTCTAATGTAGCAAGAAATCTGGGACGGATATGGCCTGCAGCATCCTAGAAGATGAGGAAAGAAGAGAAGACAGAAAAGATAAAGTGCTCAAGGCCACTGATTTTGTGGGGCAGCCGGGGCACTCCATAGGCTACTGTGAAAGAAAATGCAAACACAGGTAAAGACTACCTCCTGGTCTGCGAAACAGAGAAGCAGCAAACCTGCAGTTTAGGCAGCTCTGGGATTAAACAGTAGCATGATGTCAATTTGCTTCATGGAATAATCAGCATGCACCGACACATCAATAGTTATGTTGATGTTTCTGTGCCATTTAGGATGTTTCACGTACGCACAAAAGCACAAAGCAGAATTGGCTACCACCCTAGGCTTGGGCACTCCTATGGCTCCTAGTACATGAGAGAATTTCCACAAATGCTTCAGGTACATTCAAACTAGGAAGCTTCTCTTTGGTGCACCTGGGGTTGATACATAACTGGCTCTGAAAAGACATGTTATGACCCCGAGCCCACCAAGGAATGCAAGCTGAAATTGCTGACTGAAGAAGAATTTTCCTGGTGGGTGATGAAAATGGAGGGTTGCCATTACCTCTGCCCAGGTCCATTCTCTGAAGGTTGACATTTCCAAGTGAGCGCTCCTGGTTGTTACTACAGCTACTAATGGTCACCACCGTGGTTTGGGATATTACATGTAAAATTTTGTATATGTTTGCTTAACATGTAACACTATATATATTCATACATATACACATATGAATATATATATATATTCATTTACAAGTATTAGGAAACTTAAACCAATTTTCACCAAAAACTAATGGAAATGTTAACATTGTGAGGGGGGGGGGGCGTGGAAAAGCATACATCTGAAATCACAAAGCTCAGATTCTACAAATCTGAACTACTTTTCCTCATAATGTTTCATCTCAGAAACTCTACTGAGACTCAACATTACCACCAAAATTGGATTTATTCTACATTAAGTACACACTATAAATAAATACTTGAGGTATGTTATGACAAAAAATTCTGACCATAACACTTAGCTAAATAAATGTAAATTTACCTTGCAAATCTAAACCTTAAATTTTAATGCTTGCTACATATTTTTTCTATTTTACATAAAGAAATAGTAGCTTCTCTTGTCTTCAGAAAAAGTAGTACATCAAAAGCCTAAACAATTTACCCCACTAATTTCTAGTCACACCTTATCTCTGTTAGTCAAAACTATCATATGCACTATGTAGTGTAAGAAGTGAGTCACAGAGGCAGAGAAACCTGCGTCTGAATGCTAACTCGCCCTCTACAATCCTAAACAAGTCACTTTACCTCTCGGAGCCTCGGTTTTCACGATCTGTTTTAAAAAACAACAACAGAAACAAAATAATAGAACATAAAGAGTTATCTTTCAAAATTACTAAGTGGGTTAAAACAAACAACGTATTATATATTAAGTGCTTGACCAAAATGCTCTGCAAATAGTCAACACTCAACAAATGCTAATTTGTGTCCTCTCTGCTCCTCCTTTCTTCCCCCACCGTGGTTCTGAATAATGTCTGACTGTTTTCAAGAATTGAAGCCACCTACAAAGGATCGGGATTTCATAGTAATGAAAATAATCAGAGAATGTGCTTCAACCCCCCACCCCACCACCCTGGAAATTTCTAAATTAATAGGTTAGAGTCAAGGATATTATATTTGCATATTAAAGCCAAATACTATATTAATCTACATAGTTTATTAATAAACAAGATGATCTTTTTCTAAAAGAAGTAATTATAAGCCTAAGCTCATGGAAAGTGGCAATTAAACTAATAGGAGCTGTGACTATAAAGTAAGATAACCAATTTATTAACAAGCATATAAGAATCTCATATACACAATTAAATGATGTCATCTATAAAATAATCACTTTAGTTGACTACATAATATTCCAGTCATGCTACCAGATCCCAAAGCATTTTCAGGACAACTCTTACTTGGTACACATTCCATAATTTTTACTACTTATTCTACATGTACCAATAACACATTAATGATATACCTGCTATTCATAAGTTTCAGATACTTGAGTAAGTACAATACTAACATTGTGATGTACAATTCATGCCAATTTCCTTGAATTCTGGCCTAATCAACCCAAAGGATTTCATAGAGTGGCAGATGGTAATGGGTCAAATGGTGCCTGGTAGTCATTGAATGCAGAACTGAATGACAGTTCTTGGTAGAAAAAGGGGGAGGAGCACCCTAATTATTCCTGATGACTCCGTCATTTCCTATCCTGGAGTTCTAAGAGTGGCTCCTTTTCAAAATATCCTACCAAGAAGAGAGAAATTGTAACAGTGTTGGAACATATTATCTTAGCTCAAAAAAAAAAAAAAAATGCAATCTCACCAAAATTTTCTCAATGCTGTTTCTTAATAATCAGAGAAATTAAGAAAACAGTACCTCTCCCCAACCTACCTATTTTTAGCTCCAACACAAAAGGAAACTTTCTCTTCAAAAGGCTTAAAGATTTCCCATAGATGGTAAAGGGGAACCCTGAGGCCCCAGAGTAGACACTGGGTTGATCAGCAATATTTTCTAAAGACCTTCAATATGTACCATGTTGACCGAAGTTTGATGGACACGAGCGTAACTACAGGCAACAATGACTTAGTCAAACAAGACTGCTCAAAGGGAAGTCCTTGTCACTGAGACCACTGGCTCCACCCCTTGGAGACATTATTCAGTCCAACAGTGATAATCCCCTCCACAAACTGCATGCAACCAAGAGAACCATTTGACTGGTGCCATTCCTAGCCAGAGAGCAATAACAACCCTGTACCCAGGAATATTCACACAACCCCACGGGGCAGCCCAGGGTGGAGGGCAAAAATCCTGATTCATGGGACAGCTGTATCATTTATATTCCTTCTGTAGAAGAGTATAAACCAGCCAAGGAAACCATTTCCCAGACTAGCCCTACACAAGCACAGGCTCCTTGGCAAAAACCGTGACATTGGTATTTGGACCTCACTGTCCCTCCTAAATCTGAGTGGCCACAGTTCTTTTTCTGATCAGCCAGCTCCCATGAGTTAACTTGCCATCGATCCATAGTGCTGCCAAGAGTCATCTTGCCTTAAGAACCATGTAGAAAGCTTTCTGGGTGGCACCTAAGTTGAACTGATGTGCTGGGAGGTACTGTAAAGGATCATGGATAATGAATTCCCCCCCCACAAAAAAAAGTCCTCTTTCAAATCACTTTCAAAAGGTCACACTAGGAAGGAGTCAAAGGGCAGTGTAAAATTATTCTAACCCTAAAAAAGCAGGATTCAGTACAACAGACCAGTTTATTCTGTATTTTTCAAACATTACTTAGTTTCATATTCTAAGTCCAGCTCCCAGATCTCCCTCCTCCTGTATTCAAGGTGATTTCCAGATAGCAGGTATAGCTCTCCTAGTTTAATGACTCAATTTCAGTAACAACCATAGCAATTTTCTCTGCATAAGAAAGAGAACAATACAGATTTGCTAGTGTCGCCAGGCATATAATTACAATGACGGGATGGGACTCAGTCATACATCTCTGAAATTCCTTTTTCCAATTATTTTCCAACTATATTTCTATTTCCAACTATGGAATATGTTACAATTCCTAACTACTCTTAAGTGAGCCCTTATGAACTAAAAGAATTTCCGCAGCAGTTTTTTGGATGAGAAAGCCATGAGTTTCCTTATTATGCATCTCAAATTACAGAGCCTAGTCATATTGTTTAGCACACTAGTTTTAAAGCCCCTTATGAAGGAATACTGGAGTTTATATTCAAGCTATCAGATGATTTAGCAACCTCCTTAACTACCTTATGATGGGGGCAGACACACTAAAAGAGAATGTGTTTCATGAAATGAAGTAGCTGTTCCTTTTATCACATTATGCATACGGTTCCTTGGAAGCGTTTGAAAAATCCTACCTGATTTATAACTCTGCTATGGCTTAAAATGCTATTAACAGTACGTTAAAGAAAGTTGAGCTTCCTCTTTTCAAAAACATATCTGCTATAGTCTCTGAAAGCAAAAGTAACATGCTGCACTTACATTTTTCCAATCCAATTGCATAGTTGAGGCAAATTCATTTGTGCTTTGTAGCAGAACTCACAGTAGGTGTTCAGATCTAAAAACTTTGATTTGTAAATGCAAAGTCATGGTCAAGATCACCTTTGCCTGGAGTGTACACTAATGAGATGCATCGCTGTAACACTTCCGTGATTTTGTTAACCACGTACCTTAGCCTTATAGGTATTGGAGCATGAGCATGAAATTAACAAAGCAGAAATGGTAACAAGTCTACCTAAACTCCTCCTTCTTGGACAGAATTGGGAGAAAGGTTCTCAGCCTTGTTGAGGTATCCAGCCCTCAATCAATAGTGGCTGTGTATACTGAGCTTTGTTGGTTTGAGGATTGTGTCTTTAGAGGTTAAAAAAAGGAAAGAAAGAGAAAAAGGCACAGGTGTTTCTCAAGTCGCCAATATTCAACTCAGCCAACAAAACTGAAGTCTTCAAGTGTCAGGAGGGAGGCTACACGGCAACAGGGCTCTCTTCCAGCCTGGGGTCTGGGGAGGAACTTACTGCTTCTGGGAAGGGCCCCGGATAGGTCTGTGCTGCGTATTGGATCCCTTTTCGCAGACAAGCCTCTTCATGGAATTCTCCCTGCGTGCTGAAAGCAGGGCAAGATCTAGTCCGGGCGTGCTTATCAGCACCATCGGGGTGGCCCACCATCTCACTCACAGTGCCCAGAGGGAATTCTCTCCACCTTTGCCTCTGCAGTGCCTCCTCCTTGTATTTAATGGAGTACCAGGCCAGAAAAATAAAAATAAAGCCAACAAATTTGAGGCCTGCGGCCAAACCAAAATAGACAAAACGAAATGACGTCACATTGTACTCCCAGCAAGAGCCTTGCACTCCACATTCCTGTTGCCAGAGCATGCAGGTGGTGTCAATAACTGCTCCAAAATAAATTGGAGTAGGAATGTATGCTACAGGTGTAGAGGGGGGGAAAAAAAGAGAAGAAAAATATTTAGCACATCTGATAAGAGAAAACACATCTGTAAATTAGCAAGGTATTTTGTGTGCTCTGAATTCAGTAGAGGGAAGTGGTTTTCTTGTGTCACTTGATTTTTAAAAATTTGTCACATGTTGTCATAATACATTTATTATAAAAATGTCCAGTAAATTGTGGATACTTTAAATCTTCCAGTTTGCAATTCAGTCAGAATGTGTTACTGATTTTTAGGATCGTAAAAACGTCTATTGCAAAGAATGCAATTTGGGAATCCTTTTAAACATAAAAAATCAGATTAACTATTCAATAGGCTATACTAGAAGCCTTTATGATCCACTAAAATTCAGTACACTGAGTTCCTATGGGTTTGAGTATTGGATGAGGAAAGCATTGTCTCTTATAAGTCAGAAATCATATTAAATGGCAACTTTAAAGGCACTTGGGGTACAGAAATAATTCACACATAAAATTCATCTTTGAAGCTTAGAAAACATCTGTGGTGGGTAATAGTAACTTCATTTTTGGGCCATGATATAGACATTTATTTAATCCTAGAATAAAGAAAGTCTACCCAAGTAGACTTCCTTCATCATGTCACTCCCTTTGCTGAAATGTGTCCCTATCTCCCACTTGTTCACCTTGCATTCAACTATCTATCCCTGCTTTAAATTCCTGACTCACTTGGATACCACTATATCCCCACTACCTTTTGTATATACTGCCATTTTTCAACTATCACACTGTTTGCAAACTGTCATCCATAAGCTAGTTGATGGCCATGCCTTTTATTCTTTGCATCCCACTGACCAAGAGCACAGCCCATGGATCCTCAATAAAAGTTTATAAAAGGAAGTAATGGCAGGGCAGGAGCAGGGAAGGAAGGAAAGAGAGGAGGGAGGAAGGGACAGAGAACAGGTAGGCTAATAGCCCAGGCAGCTATGGATGATATATTTTTAAATATGATACATTTATTTAAAAGGAGACATGTTCACTATAGTTAAATTTTAACACTTTTTAAATACTTAAAAGTATTTTTTTGCTTTGGAATTTGGGGCAATGGAAATTGGCTTGTTGGCAGAACTGTACTTTTTTATAATCAATAGAACCTAAGGTTGCATTAAATAAGAAGTGCCTGAAGCGTTCTCCCTCCTGATGTTTCATTTCCATCTGTCAACCTACCTTTACCTCAGCATCCAGATCAGATCAGCCTGACTCCAGGGCATCGGAGACAGGCCAGCAAAAACAAGGAAAGATTTTTTTCTTTTCCTATTCAACTACCCCTTTGCTGAACAAATTTTCTTAATTGAAAATAACTTTTTAGTTTTCAAGAGAAGTATAAGGCATACTTCTTACTTATATCAAACTATGTCAGAATTTCCTTTAACCAGCATGCTTTGAAAAATGGTACCTTCAATGTCTCATTGGTACCAAAAAAGACAAGCCACACATTCAGCACAACCAGAAGTCTTTGATGCTCACTGGGAAGTGCTTATTCTCAGGCCAACAACATTAAACAAATTGAAAATTCCAAAGATGATTAAGGTTTCAAAGGGTCAGATGATACCATTTTAAAATGTTTCACCTTTCAAAACTGAAATAAAAAATTTGAATCAGAAAACTTTTTTTTTTGTCCTGTGAACAATGATACTGATTACTGTGGGAAAATAACAGCTGTAGAAAATCAGACTACCACTTAAAAAAGAAAAAATATGCCTGATGCTGCGGAAGTCAATTAAAAATACATTGAAATTGATCAAGAGAATGGACTACTACTTCACACGCTATTTCCCATGCATTGTTCCAAGACATCACAGGGTGATGCAGTGTTTGTAAAAATCAAAACAGCATTCATGCCCACGTGAGCTCTGGGACCTTCCATTTAAATACAGCGCTAAGGCGCTTTTCTTGTTAATAAGCATAGGGCAGTCCCTATCGGTCAATTTGGGCATCTTTCTTTTTTAGAAAATTTTTTTTTCTCAGAAAACTTGATAGGTACATTCTTTGCCCAATCCAATAAAATTACTGGGAAGAAGAAATTGAAATTTTCACAAATAAAATGAGCACTACTCTCCATCACTTTCATGTAAAAAAGGCATAAAGGTACAGAAACGCTGGGATGATAAGCCCATCATGATTGCTCAGCTCAATATTTCTTACTATACAAAATTCTCTGGGGAATTTAGCCCAAGTTTATGGTCACAGTGAAAAAGAAGCTGCCCTAAAGTCAGTTTTGTTTTGTTTTGTTTTGTTTCATCATATGACAGAACCAGTCAGCTTTTAGTTCAGATCTGAAAATGAGGAAGTTGTGCCCTCACCACTAACCTGTAAACTCCTCGCTACTACAGTGGTAACAAATGACTTGACTTGCCATTTTTAAAGGACAGTGAGAATTTGCCATCTGCAAAGAGGAACTAAGAGGCACAGTTGGAAACTGAGGGACGTACCAAGTGTTCGCAATAAAACAAATTGCATTCCCAGAGCAAAAGGTCTCTCCTCATCTTCTACAGACCTAAGGAGAAGGGAAAGAGAGAAATGCTTAAAATCGTAGCCTTGAGAAAATGACTGTCAAATCAAACCTGCTTAGCGCAGAGCCAGGGACCAAAGAGATGCTATGCCAAAGGATTTAATTTGCTAGAACTTATTCACAATAGCCAAGCAAGACTGCTGATGGCTAAACCGGTGAATAAATGTATCCCCAATGAAGATACCAGAGAACTGCAGTTTACTCTAAGTGTTTCCATGTAAATACTGATGGAAGGGCCAAAGGGTCAGGGCTGAAAGTACAGGAAGTGGCCCCTGCTGAGCTCCCCAAATCAGTTTTGTTAAATGTATAAAGCATTTTATCCTACTGCATTTTTTTTTTCTCTGCTTGCCTGTATTTTCCTGAATGGTGTGAACACTGAAAATTACTCCCCTAATTTCTCAAGGAAAAGTGTAAAGAAAAAAAATTGTTAATATATAGTTAAAGCAACATATAGGGAACAAGTCAAAAGTTAGGGAAGTAATGAATCCCTTCCAGCCACCTCATTTTTTCTTCTTTTCCTAAAACTTACACTCCAAGTAAATTCCCACATGACAGAAAGATTAGAGTCTATTGATTTTGTAATTAGCAAAGATTAAAAGGCTCCTTTTACGAAGTTTGAGGTTAGATGCCAACTGGTGACGTGCCATGTTTAAACACTATAAATTGGGCAGCCCTTATCTGGGTGACTGAACGTATCTTGCAGAATTAAAGTTAAAAGAATAAGATGATTTAACATCTCCCATAGAATTAAATAAAGGTCAAAGAATTAGATCATGAATGATTTGTAGTTTTCAGTAATGAAGTACCTTCTCCTTTCTATCCCATAACGTGGGTCCTCGGTAGAGAATGTAAAATTCTCAAGGACCAGTGCACTTGCCATCTTTTCCCCACCTTCTTTATTTTCTCAGAGCATTTGCCCAGTGCGGCACACAGAGTTGCTATTCCATTAAGTATGTGCTGAGGGGGGAATTGAGTAAATAAACTATCAGGACTTTCAAGTGCTGTCATCTATTGTCAAGGAAGGAATTGGCTGGGAAACCTCTAACTCAGCATCCCACAGACAGGAAGCCAGATTATGCAGAATAGGCAGGGAAGCAGCCCAAGGGGCCTGCTAAGAAAGCCATCCCCGCAGCAGCTGCTTCCCACCAGGTGCCCAGCGTTGTGGGGGAAGAAGAGCCAGAGAGGACACAAAGAAAGAGTAAGGACTCCTTTCCTTTCCTGACTCCATCATGCACGTATGCCCACAGTCCCCTGAAACTGCTGTGGGTGTGTTCTGGTTCCTCCGCGCTGCCTCCTCCTTCCTTTGCCCACCCCAGTCTTCACTGCAGATACCAGCATCTGACTGGAATGTGCTAGTGGCAACCTTTTTACTAGGACTTCCATTAAGGTAAATTCCATATTCTTATATAAGCAAAACAAACAAAAAACCCACAAATGGGATCTATAATATGGCAAAGAAAGCACAGTGTGAACTAAAAAAATCCCATTTTTCCAGTCTGCTCTTTCCTTGTTCAACTCCGAAAGTGTATGATAGTAAAATTAATGAAAGCGGCACTTTGAGCAGCAGGCCCAGCATAAGCTGTCAGTGGTCTCAGAGATGGGAACTATCTCCAAGGTTGGAGATAATATTTTTTTGCTGTAGGCAGGATTTAGCCACTTCACCAAAATGACTTCCTGCTTCCTCAGGGGCCGGGCTCCTTGTTGCTCACGTGGCACCAGCTCCTGAAACAGAACCTTTTCACGTAGAATCCTCAGGAACCCAAAGCACTCAAAAGAAGTTACACTGAACTACAGGAATAAAAAAAACCCTGACAAAAGAAAGTACGGGAGTGTACAACATGACAACTTCTCCCTTTCTGACATAGGAAAACCCACCTCTAAGTTTGCCAGGCAAATACCGGAGTGCTTTTCCTGCCCAATCCAGTTTTGTTTTCCTCTGTGCATTGGCCCCCAGTCCTGGAATAGGTATCTGGCAATCCTGAGTGTATAAGCCACCCAAGAAGTTGGCTGCTGTTCTCACCTGAGTGTTACTATGATGGCTGATGGCTGAGCACATGCTGTGATGAAGGTGACGATGAAAAGAAAAACTAAGAACGGGATGAGGGTATTGCAGGCCCGTTTGCACTTCCCAGACACAGCATAGCCATTCTCGCTGAGATATGTTTTGACAATAACCACGCGGAGTTGACTGCGCTGCCCCACGGTGGGTGGAGTAATCACTTGCCGGCTTTGGACACAGGTGCATTCAGTATAATTCCTTATCTAAGTGACAGATTAGAAAGATCAGTCAGTTGTGTGCCACTCAAGAGCAAAATTCAGCACAGGAAGAGTCAGACAGAGTTTAGTTCAAATGTACTCCAATAACTCCAGTATTCTAAAAGACACGAAATATTACTTAGAAATAGCTTCCTCAATGTTAACAATAAGTGTCCCAAGTGTGTATCCAACAAGACCCAGATCTGCTGGTCAAAGTTGTTTAAACCTAAACTTTTCTAAGGGGCTTACAACACTCAACATTAGAGCATTCGCATGTTGTGCACTCATGTTTGGTCCTAGTTAAATGCTCCTTCCATTGCTCTTTAACTCCTGGGCCCTTCCATAAGAGAAGCCCTCAAAACCAGAAACCAAACTGTGCTTTTATTTGTGCCCACCAGAGCTCCTAGCACGACCCTGCACGCAGAGTAGCACAACACAAATGCAGACCATTTGTAATGACCTCCATTCTAATAACAGTGCACATAGATGGTATTGGCTGTTGCATTTGAAACCAGCTAACTCAAGGGACTAAAAAGGTGTTTCAATGAAACAACCAATTAAGCTTCTTGCCTATTATGTTGCTTTTACTGAATGGACTTCAGCTGAACTCACTGCCACTGAGACCTCTTAAGTCAGAACAAACGTGAAGCTGGGATGCTACGTGGCCGTCTGAGCTCCAGAGACTGCTGGCTCTTTGTAAGAATGAGAGCTGTGTGCTAGAGGGCTGGCTCACTCTCAGGGAAGGACGTAGCACCAGAAGGACAGGACCATTGTCTCTTTCAACTTGATCACACACTGGAGCGCACCAATTATATAATGGGGAATCAGCGGCAGGGATTCTCAGGTTATCGCTTTTATTTAAAACTCAAAAGTCAAACATGACATTCCAGAAACATGCAGTCAATGGGATAATGCCTTATCACCAGCCTCCTACAATCTGTTTTAATGCAAAGAATGAACCAGGCTCAATAAGGAACTGAACAGAATATGAAAATCTTTCCCCACAGTATTACAGCCTATTTATAATTCACAGGGAAGGGAATTCTCAAAACAGCTTATTCTTGAACTGACAGAAATAGCTTTACTCTGAAAGCTAAAAAAAAAAGAAAGAAAGAAAAAGAACCGATAATCTATGAAAAATGGCCACTGTCCATCTTCCCTGACTCTCAGCAAGGGAGGTACACTCCTGTTCTCTTCAGTCAGCACCAGTGTTGTCATCTTGACCTTCAAATCCATCACGAGGGTGCTGTCGGAGGAACAAATGAGAGGCCCCGCACTCAATCGTATCAAGTTTCACTGAGTTGGCACCAAACGCAAAGTAGGAGAGGGCTGATATAGAAGCAAAGAGCTATACCCAAACACTCCAACCATCCCTGGGAAAAAATAATGGTATTCCATAATTGTCTTTCCTCTGGGTTTGTGTCAGAGGTATGTTGTAGGTTATTTGAAGTTTCTTGATAAGAGAGACTGAAGTCATGTGTTTTCCTGTTAATTCTGACACACTTGTCACAGGATCCTGGATTAACAACAGTACAGAAATTTGTGAAATATACGCACCCCGGTGCTAACATTACCGCTATTAACACAGCCAGCCAGACAGGGGTTAAAGTACGTAATTCCATCTGATCCACAGACTGGCTCGTACTCATGTGTCCTACAACCACAGTTAACATTACAGCTTCCGGTCAGGTTCCTGTGAGGCGTGGTGAGAGAGGGTCTAAGAGAGAAAAGAAGCAGATTGAGAGTAATATTTACTAAAATAAAACTAACAGGGAAGTTCTTGACATCAAGTCATTTGTTTGTTTTAGAGAAGACATTCCCATTAAATCAAAGCTCCGGTACTGTGAAGTGGCCACTCTTGATAATTATTTGTATAACTTTAAAACAAAATATAAAGGAAAATGTTACAATTTTCTGGTACCACAGATTCAGCACTTTTGTATCAAATTATCCATCCTGACTCAATGCCATCCCCCACCCCTTAGTGCTATGGACCTGTCTCAACCTCTGGGCACAGCAGTTCCCACTGCAGACACTTTGTTCTAGGTCTTAACAAATCTGGGTCTCAATTCCTTTAACTGTAAAATGAAGGAAATAATTTGGGGGGGGGGAATTAATATCATTATGAGGGCATAAACATGGAATCCATGAATCACAGTTGTCAACACAGACTCCATTGCCCAGATAATTTAATTGTTCAAGACTAAATGATCAAAGAAAGCCATGAGACTCTAGACAATCATTATTAGTGAGTCTTGGCTCCTCACTTGGCATTAATACTTCCGTTGACTAACTTGTCATAAAGGCTTTCATTTATGGCAAGGTGACAGGCAGTCCCTTTCCAGGAGGGTAAGTGCTGCGTGCTGCAGCCCATGTGCATTTTCCGCCCCTGTGATGGGTTCACTTCAGGCTGAGGAGAGGTTACTTGCACCATTATTATAATCCAGTCTGTTTTCTGGAGAGTGAGTGAGAATCAAACAAGATTTTATATAGAATTCTAAATTCTATTTTATTTCTCACTAATATTGCATAATGAACACTTTCTATCAACTATGTCAATATGAGGTTATGGAATTATAAATTTGGTCCTGAGCTTAATAATATTCATAGGTGCTTTTGAAATAAAAGCTTAAATAGATATTACATAGTTTTATAGATTTCATGTAGATTTGTTTAGATCTCAGTTATAAAATTTAAAACTCATTGGACAGAATTTTGCTTGTATGTCATATTTCCTTGATATTCCTAAAATGAAATAAAGTCTTTGTCTTCAAAAGAGCCAAAAAAAAAAAGATGGAATCGTGTCCTTATAATTAGAAATGAGCTCTAAGCCTATAAATAAAAGCAGCTAGGATATCCCCAGCTGGTGTGGCTTAGCTGGTTGGGCATCGTGCCACAAACCAAAAGTGTGCCAGTTCCATTCCCGGTAGGGGCACATGCTGGATTGCAAGTTCGACCCCAGGTCAGGGCATGTACAGAAGCCAACCTCACATTGATGTTTCTCTCCCTCCCTTCCCCTCTCTCTAAAATCAAAAATAAAATAAAATAATTATTCAACATAGAACTGAAAGTTCTAGCACAGTGATCAGACAAAAAAAAAAAAAAGAAATAAAAAGCATACAAATTGGAAAGGAGGAAGTAAAACTGTCATTATTTGCAGATGACATGATAGTGTACATAGAAGACACTATAGTGAATTTGGCAAAATAGTGGGATACAAAGTCAATATTTAGAAATCAATGGCATTTTTGTACACCAACAATAAAACACCAGACAGAGAAACTAGGGGGAAAATCCCATTTACTATAGCAACATAAAAAATAAAGTATCTAGGAATAAATTTAACCAAGTAGGTAAAAGACTTGTACTTGAAAAACGGTAGAACACAAAAGAAAGAAATTCAGAAAGATACAAATAAATGGAAGCACATACCACATTCGTGGATTGGAAAAAATAACATCATTCAAATGTCCATACTACTCAAAGCAATCGAAAGATTCAACACAATTCCTATTAAAATACCAATGGCATATTTCACAGATCTAGAACCAACATGTATTTCAAATGAAACCAAAAAAGACCCGAATAGTCTCAGCAATCTTGAAAAAAAAGAACAAAGTAGGAAGGATCACAATACCCAATATCAAACTATACTACAAAGCCATTATAATCAGAACAGTCTGGTACTGGCATAAGAACAGATATAAAGATCAATGAAACAGAATAGAGAACCCAAAAATAAACCTAAGTCTCTATAATCAATTAATATTTGTCAAAAGAGGTGATAATCATATAATGGGGTAAAAATAGCCTCTTCAATAAATGGTGTTGGGAGAACTGGTCCATGCAAAAAAGTGAAACTAAACCACCAACTTACACCATACACCAGAATAAACTCAAAATGAATACAAGACTTAAATATAAGTCGTGACACAAAAAAGTCCTAGAAGAAAACATAGGCAGGAAAATTTCAGATATCTCACGCAGCAATATTTTTGCTGATATATCTCCTAGGACAAGGGAAACAAAGGAAAATATCAAATGGGACTACATCAAATTAAAAAGCTTCTGCACAGCTAAAGGAGCCATTATCAAAATGAAAAGGGAACTGACCATATGGAAGAACATATCTGTCAATAATACATTGAACAAGGGTTTGATCTCCAAAATATATAAAGAATTCATATGACTCAACACCAGGAAGACAAACAATCCAATTAAAAAATGGGCAAAGGACCTGAATAGACATTTCTTCAAGGAGGACATACAGAGGGCCCATAGACATATGAAAAGATGCTCAACATCACTAGCCATCAGAGAGATGCAAATTAAAAAGCACAGTGAGATATCACCTCATACCTATCAGAAAGGCCACCATCAACAATTCAACAAACAACAAGTGCTGGCAAGGTTGTGGAGAAAAGGGAACCCTAGTGCATTGTTGGTGGGAATGCAGACTGGTGCAGCCACTGTGGAAACAGTATGGAATTTCCTCAAAAAAATAAAAATGGAACTGCCTTTTGACTCAGTGACTCCACTGCTAGGAATATACCCTAAGAATCCCAAATCACCAATTCAAAAGAACCTATGCACCCCTATGTTCATAGCAGGGTTATTTACAAAAGCCAAGTGCTGGAAACAGCCTAAGTGCCCATCAGTAAATGATTGGATCAAAAACTGTGGTACATTTACACAGTGGAATACTATGCAGCAGAAAGAAAGAAGGAACTCCTACCTTTTGCAACAGCATGGATGAAATTGGAGCATATTATGCTAAATGAAATAAGCCAGTCGGTGAAAGACAACACCATATGATCTCACTTATAAGAAATCTAAGGAACAAAATAGAATCAGAGGCATGGAAACAAGGAACAGATTAACAATGATCAGAGGGGGAGGGGGAGGGGGATAATGGTGGAAAGAAGGGGAAGGGACTAATCAAGGAACATGTATAAATGACCCATGGACATGGACAACAGTGTGGGGATTGGCTGTGGAAGTGGGGGGTTCGATGGGCAGAGGAGGGCAAAGGGGGAACAATTGGGACAACTGCAACAATAATAACTTAAAAATTATTTTAAAAAAGAATTTTAATAACAAATACAATTAAATTTCTAAAAAATTTTAAATAGCTAGTATAATCCAGAAACACACACATCTAAGATCCTCTAAGTAAACTTTTTTCTTATACTTTTCAGAGCTTTCCTTTACTATTAGTAATATTATAATAAATAAAAGAGTTTGAATGGTGTCACAAGATTTAAATAGTAGGGGGTGGGGCACTTCAGTAGGTTAAGCTATCTGTGAGGCACAGATAAGGGGATTAATGGTTAAGAGAATTTAGGGGTGACCTGACCAAAAATACCAGTCACCCAGAGGGCTGGTAGTAGCCTACTATCTAAATACAGTAATCCCTCTCTATATCGCGGTTCACTTATCGTGGGATTTTTACAAATATTACATTTAATTATTTATCCTGGATTTTTCCCTATATCGCGGGAGTTTGCAGTACTGTATACGTATGTTGTTAAAGTTACATAGGTTTAATAGTGTAGAATATGTTTAAGAACATAAGTAGTGTTTATAAAAGTATGGAAAAGGTTAATAAGGGACTGGAAATGGTTTATAAGTGTGTGGGAAGGGTTTATAAAGCCTTAAAATATATGCAAATACTAAAATAAATGTAAGGTTCCCATTTCGCGGATTTTCAACTATCATGGGGGGTTCTAAAACATAATACCCGCGATAAGTGAGGGAATACTGTAGACCGTGTAGCAGGAAAGCAAGCTCAGGAATGCTGACAAGGAGAATAAAATGCACCTGTGTGGACTTCCGGCCAAGATGGAGGCTTAGACGGACACGCTAGGTCTCCCTCTACAACTAGAGAGGAATACAACTACTTCAAAACAAAGGATAACTAGAAATTCCAGAAAATAAAACTACATGGAAGTCCAACATATGAAGTTATAAACCAGCGGCGCCCTTTGGGCAGGTAAGAGTTAAAGAGGGCAGTGCTGTTTGCGGTCGCACCCGGAGCGGCGGGCGGCGAGGAATCCCGGCTGCGCAAGCCCCTGGCGGTGCGCGACCCCGGCGAGGAGTCCTGGCTACGCAAGCCCCTGGCGGTGCGCGACTCCGGCGCTGGGGAGAGCGGCCGCCGCATCACCTTGAACAGTGAGGCCCAGGGGGGCGGGAGGACGGATCCCGGTCTCCTAGCTGAATAACTGTGTGAATCCATCTTGGACCCCCGCCCCCAAAGAAAGCACCACAGGGCTGCGAAATAGGTCGCGGACAGGCAGGCGCCGGTCGCTGATTTGTGACGCCAAACGGCGCCCGCCGGTCGCTGGGTCATTACGAGTACACAGGCACTGCCCCCGACAGCCGGCCCAAGAAAACAAAACGCATCTGTCAAAATGAGGCAGACAACTATAGAAATACCGGTGACACAACTCACCAGACAGCAGATAGAGAACCTGACAGATGAACAGATAAGAAACCTGTCAGAGGCTCAGTTCTGGGCCATTGTTATCAGGTGGCTTACAGAATTCACAAAAGAGCAGGAAAAAGATAAGAAAGAAGCGAAAAACATTCATAACGAAAGGAACAAAACCACATACGAGACAGATGGTGAGGGAAAAAAATCCAGAGTTCATTTCAACAAACTGGAATATGGAGAAGGAACAAGCAGTCAACCAATGCAGAGAGAGGAAATGGGAAGCAACAATGAGAGGATCAGAAACCTCTGGGACAGCTATAAAAGGCCCAACATAAGAATCATTGGTTTGCCAGAGAATGAGGAAGATGAACTAGAACTTGAAAAATTGAGTGAAAATATAATAAAGGAGAACTTCCCAGACTTGGGGAAGGGAATAGACTTGCAGGTCCAGGAAGCAAAGAGAGTTCCCAAGAGACTGGACCCAGGGAGAACCACTCCAAGACACATTATAATCAAAATGTCAAAAATTAAAGATAAAGAGAGAATCTTAAAAGCAGCAAGAGAGAAGAAAAGAATTATGTACAAAGGGGTCCCAATTAGACTATCAGCTGACTTCTCAAGGGAGACCCTACAGGCAAGAAGGGACTGGCAAGAAATATTCAAAGTAATGAAAATCCAAAACCTACAACCACGAATACTCTATCCAGCGAAATTGTCATTCAGAATAGAAGGACAGAGAAAGTGTTTCCAGGACAAAATAAAACTGAAAGAGTTCATTAGATCCAAACCACTGTTATATGAGATGTTAAAGGGACTGGTTTAAAAAAAAAACAGAAGCTAGGGAGATGAAACAAAGGCAAACTAAATAGGCAACGAGAGTGGAAAAGGAACTGTGGGTACGGGAAGCATATTGGGGGGAGGTCAACAGGGAGGGGGAATGGGGAAAGGGAGGGAGATGATATAGGAATTGGGGATCAAGGTAGGAGGGAATGGAATAGACGGAGAGAGGTTGGGAGGAACTGTATGCACAACTAATGGACATAATCTAAAAGGGGGGGACAACTGGAGGGAGGGGGCCACCGGGTGGAGGGGAGCAGAGGGAAGGGAAATTGGCACAAATGTAATATTTTAATCAATAAAACACATTAAATCTGAAAAAAAAAAAAATGCACCTGTGTGAAGCTAAGGCAGAGTCTGAATTAACAGACTACAGTATATCTACTTAATTTCTATAGTCTTAGTACTTTGGAGCACTAAACCTATACTGAGAGAAGTAACTTCAGGGGAAAGTCCCAACCTCTGAGATTTTGGAGCTACGAGGGACTGGGTGGGTCACTCCATCCAACAGTCACTGCTGAACACAGACAAATGAGAAAACGCTTCCTCATCATCTCATAGCTCAAGAAATCATCCCTAGGTAAGTTGTAGCCCAGGACCTCAAGTTACAAAACCAGAAGATGATATAATAGGTTTTAGTTTAAGTTCAAAGACCTGACATGATAAATGAGAGGTAATAAAGCTAGAATTACTAAATTATTTATGAAGACAGTACTGGCAAAAAATTCCATATGTGGACATCAGACTTAACCCCATTTTTAAAAACTATTTGAAGGAAAGGTAAAGTGAGGAGCAATAATTCACATTATGAAATATGCTTATATTTAGTAGTACTTAAGCTGTAGTTTTCACAGTAAACCCTGACTCTTTGGCGTGAAATACAGTTCAGCAGACACCGAGGGGAAGAAAAACACATTTCCTAATTAAAACTGCAGGGAAATTGGGGATGCTGGGAATGTAATTATTTCAGCTGGAAATGGGCCAGGGCATTAGTTACAGTTCCTAGGGTTTTTTATAGGGACAAATCATCAGATTCTTAAATCTGAAGTTTCTTTTTTTTTTTTTCCTTTAATTTTATTTTATTTTGGTTAGAACGCTTAACATAAGGTCTATTCTCTTAATAAATTTTAAGTGTACATTATTGTTGATTGTGGATATACTGTCATACAGCAGAGCTCTACAGCTTATTCATCTTATTTCAGTGAAACTTGATGCTGACTGACCAGTAACTTCACATTTCCCCTTCCCCCAGCCCCTGGCCACCAGTATTCCACTCTTCTGATTCTATGAATTTCACTATTGTAGACCTCATATAAATGGAATCATGCAGTTTTTTGACTTTCTGTGACTTATTTCACTTCAACTTATTTGTGGTTTATTTCACTTAGCATAGTGTCCTCAAGTTTCATCCACATTGTCGCATGTTGTAGTACCCTTCTTTGTAAATCTGAATAGTATTTCACAGTATGTATGCATCCCATTTTCTTTATCCATTCATCCATTGATGGGCATTTAGGTTGTTTCCACAAGTTGGCTTTCAAATCTGAATTTCTAAGGGAACCACTAATATCACATCAGGTTCAGTCTACAAAAAGGCTAAAAAGGAAGAAAGTTCATCCTTCTGAAATTTCCCAGCTCCACCCAGGCACCTAGATGCTTCTTGAATACGTACTCAACACTAATTCAAAGATGGGTCAGTAATTAAGTACTTAAATGTCAAAAAATTCAATGTGCTGGTGAATCACCAATTAAAATTCCTGGTAAACTTCCGGCCAAGATGGAGGCCTAGACTGACACACTCCAACCCCCTCCACAGCTAAGAAGAAATACATCTACCGCAAAACCAGAATTAACCAGAAGTTCCAGAAAATAAAGCTACATGGAAGTTCAACGTATGAAGTTATAAACAAGTGGCGCTCCTCCGGACGGGTAGGAGGAGCGAAGCCGGAGCGGAGAGGTCAAGCTGTGCTGGTGGCAGCAGCTGCAGCGACGGAGGCATGACAGTGGTAAGCATAGACATTCATATTTAAAAAGAGGTAAGAAACACCTGGGGAGCATCCCTGGCTGCAGACCAGACCTGTCAGCTCACGACTCCAATGCCAGGGACAGCAGACACCCATTGACTTGGACTGTGAAGGCCGGAGGGGGTGGGGATGGAAGAAGAAGCTCCTGGTCTCTCAGAGGAGAGTAAACGGCAAGAATTCATCTTGGACACCTGCCCCCACAAACAAAATGCCACAGCGTGATAAGAAGGGTCACCCGGTAGTGACGAGTATACGGGGCTCCGCCCCCTATAGCATAGGAGGTATGACAGCCCCGCCCAGGAAGCAAAGGTAAACACAAAACGGTCAGGATGGCACAGATCATGATAGAGATCCCAATCACACAGCTGACCAGACAGTAAATATCTAATCTAATGGATCAGCAGATAGGAAATCTTTCTGAGGCACAGTTCAGACCTTTGGTTATAAGAAAGTTTACAGACCTAACAGCAGATCTTAAACAAGACAGGGAAGGAATGAAGGCTAGTCCTGCTGAAATGAATGAAAACACATATGAAACAAGTGGTGAGGGAAGGAAAACCAGGGATCAAATCAACAAATGGGAACATAGGAAAGGAACAAACAGTCAACCAGTGCAGAAAGAGGAAATGAAAAGTGAGGAAAATGAGGATCAGAAACCTATGTGACAGCTATAAGTGGGCCAACATCTGAATCATAGGGTTGCCAGAAGGTGAAGAAGAACTAGAAATTGAAAAATTATGTGAAAAAGTAATGAAGCAGAACTTCCCTAACTTGGGGAAAAAGAAATAGACTTACAGGTCCAGGAAGCACAGAGAGTTCCAAATAAACTGGACCCAGGAAGAACCACACCAAGACACATTATCATCAAAATGTCAAAAATTAAGGATAAAGACAGAATCTTAAAAGCAGCAAGAGAGAAGAAGAGAATTACATACAAAGGGGTCTCAAGACTATAGCTGATTTCTCAAAGGAGACTCTTCAGGCAAGAAGGGACTGTCAAGAAATATTCAAAGTAATGAAAATCCAAAACCTACAACCACAATTACTCTATCCAGCGAAGCTGTCATTCAGAATAGAAGGGCAGAGAAAGTACTTCCAGGACAAAGTAAAACTGAAGGAGTTCATCAGATCCAAACCACTGTTATATGAGATGTTAACGGGACTTGTTTAGAAGAAGGAGGATCAAAACTATGAACATTAAAATGAAAACTGTATCACAACAACAACAGAAGCTAGGGAATTGAAACAAAGGCAAACTAAGTAGGCAACGAGAGTAGAAAAAGAACTATAGGTATGGCGGACATATTGGGGGGAGGTCAGCTGGGAGAGGGAAGAGAGGAAGGAGAGGGAGATGGTACAGGAATTAAGAAGCATAGTAGGAGGGAGTAGAGTAAACAGGAAGATGTTGAGAAGAACTATATGCACAACCAATGGTCATGGACTAAGGGGGGGACAACTGGAGGGAGGAGGGTCACTGGGTGGAGAGGAACAAAGGGAAAAGAAATTGGGGCAACTGTAACAACATAATCATAAAGCATATTAAAAAATAATTCCTGGTAAAACTGCAACTCCTCATACAAACTTAAATAAATGGAGTTTGCTTATATTTGGTGCTTCTTCTTTGTGGTTTTTTTTTTTTTTCTTCTTCATAATAGTTTAATAATCAAAGCCATTGCTTTAGGAATCAGAGAAGCCTGAGTTCATATCCTAGCTCTACCATTTCCTAGTTGTGTGACTCTAAGAAAGTTATTTGATCCCTCTGAGCTTCTTTTTTCTCATATTTAAAATGAGGAAAAAATTGATTGCTTATTGTATATGGATTTTATAATTCTCTGTAATTCTAAGAGACCAGAACTATTATTAACCCATATTAATGATAAGGAAATTGAGGCACAGGGGTTAAGAAATTTGCCAAGAACCTTATTCAATCCTCACAGTCATTCGACAAGATAGATATTATATTATCAGTATCCTCACCTTGAAGATGTGAAAACCAAGCACGGAAAGGTTAAATAATTTGCTCGTGCTCAACAGCTAGTGTGTGGCAAAGCCGAGGTGAGAATCTCGACCAGCTGCCTTGAGAGCTGCAGAGCAAAAGCAGTACATGTGCAGAGCACTTAGCTGTATGCCTGGAACTCAGATGTACCAAAGTATTAGAAAACAGGGCACTACTGAAGGAAATGGATACATTCTCTGGCACTCTTTTAGTTAGGAAGTGGTGTGAGCACTTAACTGTGCACCTATATGAAATACAAAGTTTAAAATAGCACCATCGTGATATTTAGAAAGAACACAAACTCTGAAATAGATATTCTGGGTTGGATTTGGTTCCACTCCTTGTTAACTGATGACTTTGAACAAATCATTTCACGACTAAGCCTCAGTTTCTTTAATTGCAACATGTGGATAATAATCTAGACAGTAGAGTAAGGTTGTAAGCATTAGATAAAAAAGACATATTAAGTGCCAGTCACCATACCTGAACCAAACAATGCCTAACAAAGGCCCCTCTCTTCACTGCCACTCCCTTTATCTCTCTATTGGCTTCAAAGAAGAAAAAAATCCCACATGCAAGTCTCAAAATCATGCAGAACAAGAAACAGTTTTTATGAGGCAGGCCAGCCACGTACTGATGAGCAGGCTGTGGACCGCACAAGAGCACTCAGCCAAGGGGGCACAGAGGCTGAAATGTAACTCCCACCCTGATTGGAGAAAGGGTCCCATTATTATTCACACAAAGGTAACCGCCACTCAGAAAGTGGCACACCTATGAGACTGTACATCCCAAAGTGTTTATGCTAATTCAGTTTTAGACTATCTTCCTAGAAGCACTTGGAGAAACCAGAGGAATTCCCCAAGGACACTGGGTTTTGGCTTTGCTGATTTATCAACTTCACTGAGGTCAGCCTGCAGTGCTCAAATGACTAGATCCTTACATCAGCGTCCAGCACTCCTAACCAAGTTTTTCTCTGCTGAATACAATTAAGTGAGAAGAAGTACATATATCAGAAGTCATAAATTTAGATAATTCAGATGTTTATTTACATCAAGTTCTAACTAGTTACAATATCAATTATGGGTAACATCCCTGAGGAGACATAGATGCCAGAACATTCATTCATCTTTCAAAGAAGAAAAAGGGAGTGGCTTTGCATGATCTAGAAGAGAAGGGAGTAGAGACAAAAAAAACTCTTTTCAGCATATACTGAGTGCTAGGCACCCTGCTAGGACATATCAGAACCCTTCCTTTATATAATTCTCAAAATCAAGGCTGCAAACATTTGTTTATAATACTTGAATGCTTCAAACTAGAAGTTGAGGATACGGAAAGGAGAAATAGACATTTTATTTTCTGCCCTCTGAAAGTATTTTAATTTTTCAACCATATGTGTTTTACTTCAGTTGTGCTTATAACCAGATGTGATTCACATTATCACCAATTTTACACATGAGGAAACCAACACTCAACAATATTAGGTAATTTTTTGCAAGGTAACTCAGTTAGAAAATGATGGCACTAGTACTTGCCTTTGAAAATAATACAATTTTTGACTGAGAAGTTTGAGGGAAGAGGGGAGAGAAGTTCAAGGAGTTTATTCCTAGGATCTCTGTTTACTCAAAAATGCAGAATAGCAGGTTGTCCAATACAAGAAACAAGACTATAATTTTATTAACCTATGTCACCCCAACAAATTCAATTTTTTTAAAAGAAAAATAAGAGTAGTGTAAGATAAAAAACTTGAAGAAAGGATTCTTTTTTTTAATGGAACAACCATCATGGGGCATATAGGAAAGGAAACTGAGGAGACGCAAGGAAATGGATTGCCCAGCAAAGATGAGGGTGTGCTAAGATTGGAACTCATAAATCTGTAATGGAGCCAATCAGCTCCATTATATAATTTTTGCCCAGTCATGCTGGGGAGTCCAGAAATCAGTTGATTCAGGACTGGCAAGTGAGATGTGGTGTTAAGCTAGAGCTTTAAAAGGCTTGAGGCAACTTGCAGTGTAAAAACAGGTAAGACCTTTAGTCAGCCTGCTTTCCATTCCTTCTGAAGACGCGCTTAAAATAAAAATAAGATTAAAAGAAGTAAACTGGCAAAGAGCAATGGAAAGAGAGACACCAAACTTCATGAAAAGAGTGCCTCGATAGGCATAGGTTTACGTGAAATGATCAGAGGCCACCATGGAGAGGAGCCAGACAGCCCCATAGGACGGACCTCCACAAGGCTCGGAGCTCCAACTCAGCAGATGTAATGAGGGCAAAAGGGAATGTGTAGCTGAGAACAATGGGACTCATTGCAGATCTGAGAAAGAAAAGACCTGGATCTGAGTGCTTCCATTTTCCTCTATTCACCCACCTTCATCCCCAATTAATAACCCAGACATTCACCAGGGAGTACTTCTCTAAAAAATTTGGAAAAAAAAAAAAAAAAGAATTAACTAAGCTTCTATTCTAGATGTGAACAACTCAGAATAAAACTTTCTCAGTCTTGTATTTGGGGGCCCAGGGGTGGGGTACATAACCTGAGAGATGCTAGACTGAGTGTTGTAAACCTATAAAGCTCAAAATCAAATGATAAAATGTGAGGCATAGAAATAAACTTTTTTAAAAGCTAATTATATACACAGAGAGATCTGCAAAGATATTACTCCCTAAAACAATACGAGGATGCTTTCAAAAGAAAAATCTCAGAATACAACAACAAAAAGAAAAGTATCCTCAAAATAAAAAGTTTATGTAAGACATAGAAAACAATATTTGGAAATGTTTCTCATAGCAGAAGACATCAGAAATATGAGAGAAAAAAATTAAACACATAGGCAAACAGACCATACATCTGATTTATAGAGGAACACAGAAAAAATGAAGAGGAGGGACAGAATAGAGCTATAGTAGAAAAAATTTCCGAGGTAAAAAAACACAAAAAGAGTATATATTAAAATGAGAGAGTTCAGAGAGTACCTGGTACAATGAATGAACAAAGTCATTTGCCAAGAAATTGATTCATATATTCATTCTTTCATGCAAAAAACATTGCTTTGGATGATGGGGACAAAACTATTATGGAAAGAGGTATAATACCTGTTCTCAAGAAGTTCATATTTTGGTGACAGAAGACAAGAGCAAAACAAATAATTAAAAAAGATAAGTTCTGATAGTGCTAAGAGCTGTGAGGAAACTAAAAAGGAGTAATGTGATAAGGAATGAGGGAAGAGTCTCCTCGGATTGGGCAGAGAGGAAAAGACCCTGTTGAGGAAGTGACATCAGAAGGGTCTGGCCAAGATGGAATCTGAGGGTAAAGCATTTCTTAGGAGATTTCAGAATGCCTGGAATAAAATTTTTTTTAAATCCTTAAAATATCCAAATAAAATTGGCCCCAGAAAAATGAGAAGTAGGACTGGTATTAAATTCCTTATCAGCAACAATAAATGTTACATTAGAAATAAAGTGACTTCCAGCCAAGATGAAGACCTAGACAGACATGCTGCATCTCCCTCCACAATTAAGAAGGAATACAACTACCTCAAAACTAGAAACAACAGGAAGTTCCAAAAAATCAAGCTGTGTGGAAGTCCAAGAAACAAAGATATAAAGAAGAAACATTCAGCCAGACAGGTAGGAGGGGTGGAGCTGGGGCGGAGAAGACATGGTATGGTGTCGGCAGCAGCAACGGCAGCAGCAGGCCAGCAGAAAGTGCAGTCACACATTTTAAAAAGTCAGGAGGGACACCTGGGCAGCACTCCCAGCACTCCCAGCACCAGACCAGATGGCGAAATTCACAGTCCGAGCATCTGGGAAAATAAAGCCTCATTGCTTCTGAGCAACCCATGAGGGTTAGAGCAGAGGAAGAAACTGCTGGTCTCTCAGCAGAGTCCGCTTGTTTAAAGGGACCTCATGGTCCTAGAACATCTGCAGACCCACCCACTCTGGGAACCACAGCCAGGGCAATAGCTAGAGGGGCACCAGTCCCATACAGAAGTGGGAGAAGTGCCTGGAAAAGGGGCAAGTGCTGGGCAGGTGGCATTGTTCCCTCTTGGACCCCTCCCCCACATACAGTGCCACAACATGGTGAAACTGGTCGCCTTGTATTGACAAATACCTAAGGCTCCGCCCCTTACAATGTACTAGGTGTGACAGCTCTACCTAAGAAACAGAGGCAAACAAACACAGGAGTCTGTCAAGATGAGGAGTAGGAGAATTAAGCAATGAGGAGATGGCCAACCTGACAGATGAAGAGTTCAAAACAGTGGTGATAAAGATGCTCACAGGCTTGACAGATATCCTTAAGTATGGCAAACACATAAGGGAAGAAATGAAGGCTTTGCTAAATGAAACAAAGGAAAATCCACAACAAAACCATGGTGAAGGGAAGGAAACCAGGGTTCAAATCAGTTATTTGGAACATAAGGAAGAAAAAAAGTCAACCAGTACAGAATGAGGAAACAAGAATTGAAAAAATGAGGAGAGGCCAACTGGGACAACTTTAAACGTGCCAACATCCAAATCATAGGGGTGCCAGAAGGAAAAGAGGAAGAGCAAGAAATTGAAAGCTTATGTGAAAACACAATGAAGGAAGACTGCCCAGATTTGGTGAAGGGAATAGACATACAAGTTCAGGAAGCACAGAGAGTCCCAAACAAGCTAGACCCAAAGAAAACCACACCAAGACACATCATCATTAAAATGCCAAAGGTGAAAGATAAAGAGAGAATCTTAAAAGGAGCAAGAGAAAAGAAGACAGTTGCCTACAAAGGGGTGTCTGTAGGACTGACACTGTTTGAGCTGATTCTTCAAAAGAAACTTTGCAGGTAAGAAGGGGTTGGCAAGAAGTATTCAAGGTGATGAAAAGCAAGGACTTACTACCAAGATTACTCTATCCAGCAAAGCTATCATTTAGAATGGAAGGGCAGATAAAGTGCTTCCCAGACAAGGCAAAGTTAAAGGAGTTCATCATCACCAAGACCTTATTATATGAAATGTCAAAGGGACTTACTTAAGAAAAAGAAGATCAAATTTATGAACATTAAAATGACAACAAACTCACATCAACAACTTAATCTAAAAAATAAAAACAAAATCCAGTGAAGCAAACCAGAACAGGAACCGAATCATAGGTATGGGGATCATTTGGAGGGTTATCAGCTGGGAGGGGGAAAGGGGAGAAATGGGGAAATGGTGCAGGGATTAAGAAGCATAATCAGTTGGTACAAAATTATCAGGGGGAAGTTAAAAATAATATAGGAAATGGTAAAGCCAAAGAACTTACATGCATGATCCATGGACATGAACTAAGGGGGTTGGGATCGCTGGAGGGAAGGAGGGTACTGGGCAGAGGGGAACAAATTGAAAAAAATTGAGACTACTGTAACAACATAATCAATAAAATATACTTAAAAAAAGAAGTAAAGCAATGGCTTCAAAGTTCTCAGAAAAACTATTTTTTACCTATAATTCTATACCCACTCAAATTCTCACTTAAATGTGAGAGAAGAATAAAGATACTTGAATCCACTTACAGGCTTAGAAACATTTTCTTGCCATGTACCCTTCTCTAGGATGTTATCTAAGGATTTTTCTCTGGCCACATGAGTTTACAAATAAACAAAAGCTAGTAGATACAATTGAGATCTGTGAAAAGAAGTTCTAAAATATAAATTATACCAAGAAAGCAACAACTGAAGTAAAGGATGGAGAGATCCAGGGAAAGGAAGAAGTCAATAAACAGAAAGTGTTATTGAAAACTTAAAAATAAAGGCCAGAGGAAAGGGAAAGAAGGACAGGCCTTTAGGACTCAAAGATAAACAACACAAGAAAGTTGTGATCCAAATATGATAGAATTTTAAGGAGATTCCCATGTCTGCTCAGTATCATTTCTACTCTTAGCACCTTCCTTCTCTTACGTCTCTATTTTCTGGAGAAAATGAACTAAAGGAATGACACTTAAGAGTACCAGACGTAAAGGAGCCCTTTGTTGAGATACCAGAATGATGATGACAGGGGAATTAGGTAAAAGTATGCAAAATGAACAGGAAGACCTGCCTGCCACTTCCTGCCAGTTCTAGAATGCCAGCAGCTAGGCTTACAACCCCAAACTCACCCAGCACGGCCCCAGCCAACAGACTACAGCCTCCTTCTGTTGAAGAACTGAAGCACTTCAGCAGTAAGACCTAAGATTCTAACACTGAGCACCCCACTGAAAATGCCACCTGTCTCCCCTCTAATTATCCTGCAGTGAGATCCACCAAATGACAAGTCCTGCCCTCAGACACAGAGCACCTACTCAGCTTTTTAAATTTGCATTCTTCAGTACTAACAGAAAGTAAGGATCATCAGAAATTCCAGAGAAGCTTCTAACACAATGGAGACAGCAAAATAAATAGAAAGTAGGCATTTGTACTATATAGAGACAATCCAGGAAAGAAAAAAATATCTAAATAATGTTGGAGAAATAAGAGATGTTCCATCCATGAGGTAAGACGGCTAGGAGCAAGGAACAATAAAAAATCAAGAAAGAACTTTGAGAATTAAAAATACAATAAGAATTCAGCAGAAGACTAGAAAAATAATTAAAATCTTTTCAAAAAGTCCATTCTGTAAAGTAACATGATTTTTCTAAGTACTTTGCTGTACATCTGGAAGTAATACAGAACAATAGTAAACGTAAACTATAATTGAAAAATTAAAAAAAAAAAAAAAACATATAAAAAGCTCACCAAGTGCCCAGAAAAAAAATTTAAAAAACCCCCCAAAGTGAAATAGTAAAATTTGAGAATACCAGGAATAAATGGAATCTCTAAGAAAAGGAAAACTAGGTCATATATACAAGGACTGGGAGGGTCGGGAAAGCCAGGCTCCCCACAACAGCATTAGAAACTAAATAACTCACCTATTACAGGAAACTAATGAATAACACAAACAAATGAGCAAAATTGAACCAGAGGTATGTAAAAAAGAAGTAGACTAACAGTAACAAGGGGGGAGGGGGGAGGAAGAGAAGGGTGTAAGAAGGGGAAGGGTCAAGTAAAAAAAAAAAAATGTATGAATGACCCACGGACATGGGCAACTGAGTGGAGACTGAATGTGGGGGAAGGGAGGGGAAGGGTGCAGGGAAGCAAGAGGGATAAAAAAGTGAGACAACTGTAATGGAAAAACAAACAAAAAAATTTTTTTTAGTGGTTGAAAAATGAAAATATGAAGAACGGAAATGCCAGTTCAGTGAATATTAGGACAAAGATTTTCCTTCACGTTGTATATTTTTCTCCCTATTTGATCCCTCCAGAGTTTGGCATTCTAAACAAGTAAGTAATGACATAAGTTCCTTTGCATAGAACTAATAAGACCAGTTGTTAATAAAGGTTCCTTTTTTTTTTTGACCAAGTCTTTGACTGGAATGTCAAGCCTAAAGGAAACATACTTGGGCTCAGGTTGTTACCAAAAAGCCCTGAGGAACTGGGAATGACTTTCAAAGGTAATAAAAGCCCGTGAGATAAAAGGCCTGGTACCATGGTTGGTTGTGCGGTCCACAGCAAACTTTCCAGGGAAGGAACGAAGGTTGTTTTCCTGAAAGATGGCTAGAAGGGACCTTAAGGCACAATGAAAAACCAGAAGGACTTGGAAAAAACAGGTGTGTACAGGCAAGGATGAATGCCAGATATGTGACTCAGCTTCTGTGCCCTGAAGAACAGACTGAGGATCACCCCAAATATTCCTTGGGTAAGTTCCAGCAAAGCAGAACTAAAGATCATAAGTGATCATTTGCTGCTCTTGTTATGTTTATGCAAACGAACAGGATAAATTAAAAATGGACTTAATGTAGTCCCTTTAAAGAAAAGGAGGGTAACCTTAGGGAGAAAAATCATTATTCAAGGAAAATCACAATGATCAGTAGTAGAGTATAAAATAGGGCAACTACACATCTTAAAAGTTTCTTCTCATTTAAAATATGGTTTCACTTGAAAATTAAACCATGTCTGTGATATCACCAAAAGAGATTCAAGTTGCAGGCAAATAGTATTTCAAGTGCCTTGCAACTGGATGTCTTCCCAATAAGACAGTCTTACAGATTTAGAGACTTGTTTGTGGGTTATGTTACATAAATTAACACGTGTTTTCTGTTTTCAAAGGACATAAGCCTATGATCGAATTACCTGAGTGATTGTCTGTACGCATAAGCCTCACTTAATCCTCTCTGCAGCGCTGCCTCCTGAGACTCAACGGTTTGGCTGAACTAAATGGCTGGGTTGGTGAAGAATGGGGTGGTCTGTGGGCTTCACTTTAAAACTGGTTTCTCTTTTCTGTCCTAATGGCTTGGACAGAAAAGGCCCAGAGGTGTGAGAGGGGGAAAACCTAAACTATTTCCCTCAGCCCAAACTAAGTATAATGGGCCAAGGGGTTTTGGACAGGTGAGATGTGCCTAGCACACCTTCCTCCAAAGAAGCCCTTTTTTTTTTTTTCTTTTCTTTTTTTTTTTCTTTTCCTTTTTTTTTTTCTTTCTCCTAATATGGAACATTGAAAAATTAATCCCTGCCTTTTGTCATCTAGTAGTTATGGATTGAATGATGTCTTTTAACCCTTTTCGCCAAATCTGTTGCCCCCAGAACACAACAAGGATGCCAGCCTGTTAAACCAAGCATGCCGTTGACCAGAGACAGCCAACTGACCTGGAGTCTGCACGATCCTTCCCCATGTGGGAAGGACACCCTCCCCTCCACACCCCCACTCTTATTAGGGTTTTCTAGACCCAAGGGTAGGTAGGACGACGACCATGTCCAGCTTGAAGCAGCTAGAGGAGCTTGAGACCTTCGCCCATTGTCCTTTACAAGATTACAAAGGGTCCTAATATTCGAGGGGGGGGGGATAGTTATTTTTTACGAACCAGGGGTATGGACTTGGGGGGGGGGATTGCTGGGGGAGGGAGATGCTGGGTGGAGGGGAGCAAAGGGGAGAAAATTGGAACTGTTGTAACAATATAATCAATAAAAAACATTAAAAAAATAAAATTAAAAAAAAAAAGAAACTAAATAACAATTGAGCAAAACTTTAAAGTTCTGAATGAAAGTGATTCCTCCAAAATTCTTTACCCAGCCAACAACTAGGCAACCAAATGTTAACAGTTAACAACAACAAAAGCTCTCCCAAGAAAAAGCTACAGCCTTCACAGCCTTCACAGCCTTCCTGTAACAAAATGAGGAAGCTCTGCTCTAACATAACGAGGGAGAAAATTTTTTTAAAAAGAGGCATCTACAGAGTCTCACAAACAAAAGATCAGTATGGAAAGATGTTAATGGGATTCCCAGGGTGACAGCTGGACAGCATTCCCAAGAGCACTGTGTCTAGCAGAGCCAGCAGATGAGGGCACCCATGCAGATGACTCCATGGGGCAGAGGGGGCGAAATGGAGCCTTAGGTCATTGGGCAGGTGAAAAATCATACTAAGATATTTTGAGCTCTTAGAGCACGTGGGGAGCTGAATGCAGATTCAAAGAAAACAAAGGAACTGGAGAGTATTATGCTTTCTGGAATAAGTGATGCAGTGAAAGACAAATACCACATGATCTCACCTATAAGTGGAACCTGATGAACAAAACAAGCAAATGAGCAAAATAGAACCACTGACATAGAAAGAAGGAACAAGCTGACCAGAGGTGAGAGGGGAGGAGAGAGGGGGATAACCAAGGAAAAAATGGGAAGGGTCTAGTCAAGGAACAAGTATCAAGGACCCATGGACATGGACAACAGGGTGGGGATTGACTGTGGGAGTGGGGGCGTGGGCAGGGCAGAGCAATGGGGGAAAAACTGGGACAACTGTAATTGAACAATAATAACATTTTTGAAAATGAAAAAATATATATAACTTTACAAAGGAAAAAAGAAAACAAAGGCAATGAAAATAAGGCAATTATTAATTCTAGGAAAATCAGTGTTGCACAAAAGAGGAAATCTAATCATAATACCTTACCTGTGGCTCAGCAGCTAATAACACTGTCATAATCATAATGTGAAAATATCAACAGAGGAATTGACCACAAGTTGTGAAGGGAAAGCCGAAGTCCTCATTTACCAGGATAGCAAGCCATGAAAAATGTCTCAATTCATATATTATGCCTTACAAATATACAGATAAACACCAGAAGAGACACCTAAAAAAGAATTTTAGCCTGGCTGGTGTGGTTCCGTGGGTTGAGTACTGGCCTGCAAACCAAAGGGTCGCTGGTTCGATTCCCAGTCAGGGCACATCCTGGGTTGCGGACCAGATCCCCAGTTGGGGGCATGCAAGAGGCAACCACACATTAATGTTTCTCTCTCTTTCTCCCTCCCTTCTCTTCTTTCTAAAAATAAATAAAATCTTTAAAAAAAGAATTTTAAAATCATTGCCCCTGGTAAGTAGGGTTATTCAGGAGACTGCTGTTTGTTGTTCTTGCTTTTTAATTCCATTTGTGTTTTCCAATTGTAATAAAAATAATTTGATAGAAATTATTCTTAATTTATTAGTTATTACTAATAACAATAGCTAAAGTTTAGTGAGCACTTACTGTGTGCCAAATATTGGGCTAAGAGCCTTATAGAGGTTGTTACTCATGTAACCCTTGCCTGCAACCCTCTAAGGTCATTACTATTGCTATAGACTGAGTGTTTGGGTCCCTGAAAAATTCACATGTTGAAACCTAACCCTCATTGTGATGTTATTAGGAGGTGGGGCCATTAGTGTATAATTAGGTCATGAGGGTAGAGAGCCCTCATGATTGGAGTTACAGATGGTACCTGATTTATGATGGTTTGACTTAGGATTTTTTTGACTTTGTGATGCTGCAAAAGCAATATGTATAATAAATTACATGAGACAGTCAACACTATATTATAAAGTAAGCTTTGTGTTAAACAGTTTTACCCAACTGCAGTTTAATGTAAGTGTTCTGAGCACATTTAAGGAAGGCTAGGCTAAGCTATAATGTTCAGTAGATTAAATGCATTAAATGCACTTTTGATGTATGATATTTTCAATTTATGATGGGTTTATCTGGATGTAACCCCACTGTAAGTCAAAGAATATCTGTAGTACCCTTATAAAAGGGAACCCAGAGAAATGCCTCACCCCTTCCACCAGGGGAGGACACAGCAAAGGACAGCCACATAGGCCTAGGAAGCAGGAGCCCACAAGATGCCGTCAGCTGGTGCCTTGATCTTGGACTTTCCAGCCTCCAAACTGTGAGAAATAATTTTCTCTTGTTTTTAAGCCACCCAGTCTATGCTACTTCTGTAACAGCAGCCCAAACAGACTAAGATGCTATTATCATCACCCCATTTTATATGACAATACCGAGACCTAGAGTTAAGCAACAGGTCAAGCAAAGTCAAGATTCAAATTCAGATTTGACTCAGTTAAAGGAGCTCTTATTCCATAGTGGTCTATAATTTTTAAAAGTTTTATTTCTTAGGCCATTCTAATAGGCACTGTCAAGAGCCCACACACCTGGTACATACACACATCATCTCCTGGTGGAAAAAGAACTCTTGGGACAAATGGCCGCCTTCTGTCATCTCAATAAGCTCTGATGGGCTGTTTCTTTTTTCTTTCCCCTCTAATATTCTAGATTGGCTAAATGAAATTAAAGCCTTTGTTATTCAAATTTCAGGTGAAGCATTTTATAATATAGAACTCCACTGAGAATCAAAAGGGAACAGAGTATTTGTCGGTACCAAGCACCAAAAACTAGGCACTCAAGTTCTGTCCAGTGAGTAGATCCTAACAAACCCCTGTGCACTCATGATATAAAAGTTAAGGTTTTCAGAGCTCTCAAAGAATAGTTTTCCACCTTCTTTTGGCAAGGCTGTAGAAAACCAGTGCTTACATCCATTGCTGGTTGTGGTACAAATTGGTACAATACTGGGAAGGCAATCTGGCCATATTTATTGCAATCCCATTTTGGGAAATTTATTTTACAAATATGCAGCACACAAGAGAAGTGATATATGCAAGATGTTGTTTATTGCAACATTGTTTTGACAATTGAAGTTTAAAAATAACCCCACTGACCATCAAATAGAGACTGGTTAAATTAGAAAATAAAATTAAATGAAATCTTAAACCGTGGTTAACAGCAGTGATTAAGGACATGGGCCCTGTAAATTTGAGGTTAAGTCCTGAGTAATATGCAGCATAGCCACCCTGGGTCACAAAAGCCTTCTATTAAATTTTTAGGGATTTTGTTAACTGCTTATTTAGGACAGTCGTTATTAAGAATTAAATAATATAAGTTTACAATTTAATAAATGTTATTGAAAACAAAGATATATATCAAATTCATTACCTCCTAATTATTTTATTTTACTACAATTTACTATGGTCTGTACTCTGGATCAGGCTCTGTAAATCTATCACATGTGTGTGATAAAAATATTATATAATGGTGTGTGGCTGGCATCTCCCCCTAACTCAATGTCTGCACATTGGTAGCTTAAAATCAGCCATGGTGGGAATAATCACACCTCAGAAATTGGCAAATGCTACCGATTGGGTTATTTAGTTTGTTTGTTTGTTTTTTGAGAAATAGAGATTTGTTAGATATTTATCAGCACATCACACACACACACATGTGATCTGTACTTAGGTTTTGCCATCTGTAAAATCAGGAGAATAATAGCACCTACCTGATTGGGTTGTTGTGAAGAGTAGTAAGTTGTTATATATAAAGCACTCAGAAGAAATGTTTGGGATGCAGTGGTGTCAACACAAAGGTTAGCTATGTTGCAAAGCATTACTGCTACAGAAGATCTTCAAGCTGTATCTTAACATTTAAAAGAAAAGCTCAGCAAAGTGTCTATAGAATGCTATATTTTGGATATAAAGCAGGGAAAATTGAAAATACATATTCATAGTCTCTTATCTATAAAAGCCCTGGAAGGATGCACAAAGTATGAATTGAGGTCGTCACTTGGTGTGTCTTTGGTTGGAGAAATAGAGTGGAGGATTTGGGGAAGAGCTAGACTCTTGACTATCTACTGCATTGCCCATTTTGTTTCAAAACTACATCAATGTATAATCTATTCAAATACCACGTTTAAAAAAAGAACAGGTTCCTTAACTCAACAAGCATTTCCTCTTCATCTACTATAATCAAAATGCTATGGGAGACATCGTATAAGGATCAAAAGTGACACAGATGGCAGAGAGTCATGGCCTCCATCCTCAGAGTGTGCATGCTCTACTTGGAAAGAGGAAATGCACAGAGATGGGCTTGGAGGGGAGGCCACAAGTCTGCCCCCAGACATAAACACTTACATCATGATCGCGATGACATGGAATGGCTCTTCTGAGATACTTACCCTGTTGTGTAAGGGATGTTTATGCCTCCTAGATTAATACTTTCACATCCAACAATGAACAGGGTTGAAAAACACAGTAAAGACACACCACTGCAGATCATTGCTAGTTTTGCAGATTCTCTTGCACCAAGTTTCAATTTTTTAATAATGTAGCCTCCCAGGACAATACCAACACCGGCACTGGGGACAATAATAACACCTGCAGAGAAGGGAAGGACAGGATTGATTTATTTTATTAATTTATGACTTAATTAATTTATTAAGTATGTATGTTATTATTTATTTTCCAATTACTTTGTTTCCACTTACTAGTACTAAGGTAAAGAATAAAAGTACTGTAACAAAAATTGGCAGTTATAAAAATAGTCAGTGGGGATGAGCATAGGGAATATACTCAATAATATTTTAATAACTATGCATGGTGTTAGGTGGGTAGTAGACTTATCAAGGTAATCACTGCGTAAGTTATAAATGTCCTATTACTACGTTGTGCACCTGAAACTAATATAATATTGTATGTCAACTGTAACTTAAAATTTTTTTAATTATTTTTTAAAAATTATTTTTCAAATACTTCAATTAATAAATCTTCAATGTGTGTGATTTTATAGTATAATTTAGTTTCAACACATACAACCAACAGAGGATTCATTTCCATTATATAAAAAAAACTTTCGTGCCCTGGCTGCTGTGGCTCAATGGATTGAGTGTCGGCCTGCGAACCAAGTGTTGCTGGTTCGATTCCCAGTCAGGGCACATGACTAGGTTGCATGTCACGGTCCCCAGTTGGGGGACCATGAGAGGCAACCACACAGTGATGTTTCTCTTCCTCTCTTTCTCCTTTCCCCCCTCTCTAAAAATAAATAAACAAACAAATAAATTATTAAAAAAAAAAAAACTTTTGCAAAGCAATACAATAAAGGCAAGCCACCCATGGGAAAAGTAAGAAAAAGTTGAATGGGCCCTTCACTAAAGAGGAAATTCAGCTAACCCATAAACACATAAAGGCGCTCAGCCTCATTAGTAAGAGGAAAATACAAATTTAAGCCACAACGAAAAATTACTCTGCACCCATCAGGTTGATAAAAATGTAAAAGTCTGCCAGTACCACAAGCTGGCAGATATACAGAGCAATGGGTACCCTCAGGTGGGATGTAAACTGTGGCCCCCGCTTTGGCATCATGTGGTCAAGGTGAAGATATGCACACCCTGTGACAGGCAGTTCCATTCCTGGGTCTACACCCTGAAGAAACTGACGCACATGGGGGCCAAAAGTGTATGAGATATCTGAAGAAACGTAAGGGCCAAAAGCTGGAAATGAACCAAATGTCCATTGATAGATAAATAACATGGAGCAAATTCATATAATGGAATGCCACATTATAGCAATAAAACTCAGAAACCTAATTACACTTAACTATGTGGATGAATCATACAAACACAATCTGGAATGAAAGAAGCAAAACTCAACAGAACACATGTGTGACTGCATTTGTATAAAGTTCAAGAATAGGTAAAATGAAATGCTATTGTTTAGAAATATGCATACTGGTAGTACAACTATGAAAAAAATCCAGGAAGTAACTACCATAAAAGCCAAGAGAGCAGGGGGATTAGGTGGGATTAGAAAGGGCACAGGGGGCTCCTGGAGTACTGAAAATACTCCATTCCATGACCTGGGTAATAGGTGCACCTGTGTTCACTTCATAATTATTCATTATCTCTAAACTTTGTTTAATATACTTCTCAGTGCATTATATCTCACAGTAAAAAATATTTTTAAATAGCCATAGTGCCTGCCCCAAGAACTTTTTAATCCAAAAGAGAACCAAACAAAAAATTCAGAACATGAAAAAGGAATTATACAATGAGCAGGGAGAACACAGGAAAGGGAACATCTGAGTTTTCCCTGTGAGAAATCATGGAGGGCTTCCCAGAAGTGGCAGTATTTGAGCTGACATTCGACAGATGGGACAGAATCTGTCCAATGCACCAGCACAGAGACAACATCCTACACAAAGGAAACATGTGCAGAGGCATGAGATAGAATTGCGGAGTCAGAGCAGTCCACATAAATTGGGAGTACGGAATGCAAGCTGCCAGGAAGTGGTGGGACATGCGGAAGAGAGATAAGGAAGAGCCAGACCATAATAGATCACAAACAGGAGATCAGGCTGCACCTGTGGGCAACTGAGACACCACTGAAGAATTCTTAGCCAGGATCTGCCCTGAGATGGAAGACGGCTTAGATGTGGTCAAAACCAGAATCAAAGACATGGTCAGCAGGGTAACCACAAAGGTGCAGGAGAGCCACAGTCAGGCTCTACACCGATGGCATGATAACTTAGCGGAGGAGGACAAGGACAGAGATAGGACTATGCACAGCAACCTGGGTGACAGTCAGCTAGAAGTGCCTCACACAGTTGCACCTGGGCCGCGAGCTGAGGAGAAGCTGGGCTGGGGCATTTATAGCCTATAGCACAATTCATGGCACAGACTGAACAAAGAAAAGTGAAGGGCCAGAACCAGAGTCCTGGGGAGCGCCAGTGTTAATGGGGGATCACAAAAAGATGAGCCCACCGAGGAAACTGAAAGTGAGCAGCCACAGGGGGAGAGGTAATCTAGGACAGATAAAAGTTTCAAGGGGGAGAAGCCTGGGCTTTGGAGTCAGAAACACTGGAAGTCAAATCCACACTCCATCTTTTGTAGCCATGGGATCACAAACAAGCATAAACTTCCTCAATACTCTAAACCAGATTTCTGAACTATAATAGAGATGTCTACCTTTCTTGTTAAAATGAGGATTACTCACAATATCTGTAGACAGAGTACCCTGTATACTGTACACAGTATTACTGTAGTTATTACCAGTACAGTTGTGCCACAGAAACCGAGCAAAGAGAGTTTCAAGGAGAAAATGAAGAGTGTCAAGTGCCTCAAAGAAGTCCCGCAGGATAAAGACTGAAATGAAACAACCACGTCACTGGAGATCTTGGCGAGAACAGTTTCCAGAGCACCGTGAAGGCACGGACCAGATCTCAGTGGGTGAGTAGTCAGCCATGAGGATTTGGAAGTTGGAATCCACACTGGCTTTCCAGAACTTTGGCTGGAAGAAGGAGGGCCACGGGCCCATACACAGAGTTGGGGCTTTCAGTGTCCTGTTTGTTTGCTAAGATATGGAGAGGGCTGAAGCCTATGTATATAGAGTACTGGGAAAAATAGGCTAAAAAGGAGTGGGAGGTAGGAAGTAGGGAAGAAGTTCACTTGATATCAATGCAAGATCCTTGTGAGGTCGGCCCAGACGATCAGGTCAGCCCTTGATGGGCAGAGGTCCCTTCCTCTGTGCTGGGGGGAGGGCAGGGGCAGGGAGAGAGAGTTCACTGGGTGGGTGGTAGTTTTCTTGTTTCCTTATTTTCCCATTATTTTGGAAACATAATGTCATACATGTTGCGGCAGAACAGTTGAAAATCATAGGAAAGTAGGAAGAAACAAAAATCCACTGCTTACACATTTCACTCATTTTTTTTTCTGTCTTTTTCCTTTGAGAATTGATAACATGCTGCCAATTTTTTTTATATAGCTTCGGGTGTTTTGTTTTTTTTTTCTGTATAATTAAAAATAAAAGTGATTCTTAGAGGAAAGGGATACTGAGACTTTAAATGTGGCCAAGGCTTGGGATAACCTTCGTGGGAAAGTAAAGAGAGCAGAAATAGGAAATGTGTTACAGGCGTGGCACGTGCGGAGAGCGGCGGGCCCAGATGAGGCGAGGTTCCAGAGGCCTGCAGCTGCGTCCGTGCGCGCGGTCCAAGCGCTCGCAAAATGTGTTTAACAGCCCTCGCAAAGGCGCAGAGACAGAGGGCTGGCTTTATCGAAAGTCAGAGCCCCGCCTGGCAACCAGAGCTTCATTTTGTAATCCTCACTACAGTCCTGATTTTATAAAAATCAACAACAGCCCTTGTACAAATGAGGCAACTGACCGCTCGCAGAAGTGACTTGACCCATAGTGTACACGGGAGGGAGACTAAAAAAAAACTGAGGTCTCCAATTCCTAGCTCTGTACACATCAGCACAGCAGCCTCTTAGAATCAGCAGGTGCTGGGAATCTTCTGGGTAAACTGACCAGAGCTCTGTCTGGGTTCACAGGAGCTGGCATATGAATTGTCTGTCTCAGTACAGAAAGGTACACATACTGTCAACATGATGAAGTAGGCAAAGCTTTACATTTAGAATGAAAATGACACATTAATAAAATTCCTATTTCAATTGAGCAATTTATGGAGTGACAAATACTGTGCAGACCCCCGGGACAAAAAAACAATCCTCATGCTCATAGCTGTGTTATAACTTAAAAGCAGTATAATTTATTTGACTATACATCCTAAATAGTACTCAGATCTTAAAAACAGGGCATTTGTCATTAGTCAATATGAGGTTACATCAAACAGAGTAAACACCTATTAAAATGTTCTCCTAATGTCCCTCAGCATCTAAATCTCACCACACTATCAACACAGAAAGGTTCTGACTACTCATTCCTGCCAATCTGTGCATTGCTCAGATCTCCTGCCTAAGAGACCCAAATGTCTCCTTGTTGGAGTTTGTGGCCTATGGGATTAGTGGGAAGATCTGGGGCTGGGGAGCAAGAGGATAGGGTACGCTAGCAGAACCTTCTCACTGCCCCCTGACTCTGGGAAACCAGCTTTGCTAGTTTGCGGTTAGCGTATAGAGAACATGGGGTGCTGGGAGTTGGTTTTCCCAGCCGCCGCCACCCTGCCACCTAGGCCCCACAACTTCCACACTCCCTTGTGCAGAGAGGGAAATGATTATCTAAGATGGGCTCTCCAGGCAGAAACTGACTCACTCAGATTCACCTCACTGACTGGTACTCTCCTTCCCTTCCCTCTGACCCCAGACCTCAGCCAGCCAGCTGCTCTACTGCCTCTGCTCCTTTGAGCCTCTGCGTCTGATCCACCTCCTTTCTAGCCCCAGAGGGATGGTTATGCTGTCCTGGAATTTTTGTCCCTCATGCCCTCTAGTGGCTCAGATACGGGGAGGGAGAATGGGGATGCCCAAGGGCATCTGATCAGCTGGTGCCCAGGGACACCTATGGTACAGGTATGGGGGGAGAGGATGGGGACCAAGAAAAATGGGAACACGTGGAGCAAGCCCAGGACCCACCTAAACTAACTGGTAGAGGAAAGGAGTCAATGCAACTCCAAGTATCTAAGAGATAAATCGAGGTAAGAGTATGGGCAGTGTAGACAGATTCCCTGAGTTTGAAACTCAGCTCTGCCACCTACAAGATGCATGTTTCTGAATGCTCCTAGGCCTATCATTTTCTCACCTGTAAAGTATGGGTAAGAATATTATCTTTCTCATAGGGTTATTAGGATTACACAAGTTAAGACATATGAAGCGCTTAAAACAGTGTCTGAGCAATCATCATCATCATCATAAAGAGTATGAACATCAGCAGTATCTGCCTAATATTATGAGTTTAACATTTGCACAAAGAACTATATTGGAATTATAATTAGGCAAATGTCTCTATGCTATTTAATCTACAGAATTGAATTTAAGCTATGATTAATGGTCTAACATTAACCTCTATGTTCTTTAATATGTAAACTTTTGTATGATATTTACCTTGTAAGTCTTAAACACATAAACCTGTTAGCTATTTAGCTACTGTGTGTATATATATGAATCTAAATAACTCATTTCTGCATTAAATCTTAAAAAGTCTTCTTACCAGTCAGAAATCTTTCATCTTCTCATGTATCAAAGCAAATTGATATGTCAGTAGTCTTAACTCTGTTCTCTTATGTCACGCACTATTCAATTTTGAAGTTTTTACTTGGGGTCACAATATTGCATGCCCTTATAAAGTGTGGTTGCATGGAGTTGAAAGGTCTTTAAGAAAAATGATATTCAGTAAATTACCAAATATTAAAGCTAATGGAGGAATTTTTCCTCTTCATGCCAATTTTTGTCAATGTATAGACATTACCTACCTCCATAGACACATAAAATATACCTAAGCTTAATACATGATTTGGAGCACAAGAAATCTTGGACTGAAGGAGAGGTGAAGAAAATTAGGTGACTCACGCATTATTAAGAATGTTTCATGGAGAAAGGTGAGAAGAAAGGGGAAACAAACAAAAAAGACTGTTTTAAGTTCAGGAACATCAACTGTGCTGTAGCTGTTACTATTATTAAGAAAAACAACAGTGTGCTCTCATGGTGCACAGTGCTGACCCTCGTCGGGAGGTCTGCCACCATTAGTGTGTTTACTTCTCTGTCTTTCCTGTTAGCCTTAAGGTTCCAGTACACAGTAAGGAGGTTGTCTTTATCCTTCATACCTTCCTAGCACTTACCAGGACGTGGTAAATGTATGGCTGAATGTACTGATTTTGTTATTTATAATTTACTACATAAAATCTCCAAATGACATCAATTTCTCTGCTCACTTATATCTTGTTTTACAAATAGGAAATCTAAGATATAATTTGGGGTGAAAACATGTTAAAATCAGTATAAAACTGGCAGACTCTGAATAGCTACACTGATGCCTGAAAAATCTGTTATCAAAATTCAAACTTGAACATTATTAGAAGTTTAACTGCCATTCCACTAAATGTGGCAAAATATGTGATGTCTGTAGTCTTCTGACACCTCTTCTGTTGTGAAATCACAATGATGCAGAATGTCCTGTGGTGGATTGAGTTCACATAGACTCAGAATCTTAGATGTCCTCACAACCTTTTCTCTAAACTCACTGACCCTTTCTGTGTATTCTACACCCGAAGTTGAAAATAGATGCCTTAAAAACATAAACTATGAATCAGTAAGAAAGATCACTGTAAGCTGCTATGACTTTCAGGTTCTGCTGCCTCCTTAAAGAAGATGGTTAAGGCATAGGGAGGGAAAGGGAGGGGATAAGAGGATGAGCACCTGGAAAAGAAGGAAGTTACCATTCATTCTTACTGCTGTTCCTATGTATTCATATTCTTCTCCCTCTCTCCCTCTTTCCTCCCATCTCTTTCTCTACACACACACACACACACACACACATTGATGTTGAGGATATACCAGGTAGTGTAATATCTACTCTGCGTATAATACCTCATTTAATTCTCAAACATGTAAGGGCTTTGAGTTGCTCTGAAATTAGAATGTGTCCTACAATCAACAGTATCTCAGCTCTGTGCCACAATCTAGTTAGAAGCATTTTTCTCTCATCATCATTCAAAATCATGGTGCATCTCACAATGAATGATGTCTTAGACTGGGAGAAACCTAGCATTCTTTCCACATCACAGATGAGGAAACTGAAGGAGTGACGGAGTGGGGGCAATGAACTCAGGCTTATTTCACTTTTCCAAAGACTAGGCTTCTGATCTTATGATACCAAATCAATGTTTTTCTATCACCAGAGTAAATTACTTTACTCTGTTAATCTTCCACTTTCCCTTGAAAACATTTTCTTGTAGGAAATATCTATTACTGTCAGCAGGGAATAAAAAAGAGATGTTAAAAAATTCAAACCTTGAAGCAAGAAAATTTTAAATGGTCTGGGAATAGACAACATAGTGAGTACACATTTTCACTAACAATACATAAACCCACAAAGTATCACAAAAGCACAATATATCTTTTTCTCGTTCATATATATCAATACTCACCTTGTGAAAAATCTCAGAAATCCCTTCACAAACAATGAAAAAGTGGTATCATTAGAATTAATTTATGGTAACTTTTTAGTAATTCAGTAACTGTTTTAAGACAGAGAACAGACTAGATCTTGAAGTCCATATTATTTCACAATATAACACTATGTCAAATTGCAAAGGAGGAATAGCAAAGTAGAGAATGATTGACTAGATTAGGAGAGACAGCAGGTGTGTGCTGAACTGAGTAGCATATTCCACAATCAAAGCTTCCAGGACCCGAAGAGAAGGCTACGGGCCCAGAGGAAGAATTTTCAGGGAGGTGCTTTAGGCATTTTCTGGAGGCAGATGAGCTGGGGTAGCTGGCCTCACACCAGGCTGCAGTAGACAGCCTGTCTCAAGTTGTGTCCTCTCTAGTTTCAGATAGAAGACAAAAAGCCAGAAGAGAACCTCTCCAGCCACAGCTTCCTCTGTTAAGTACCCTATGACAGCCACAGTGTGGCTCAGATGGGACCACCTGCAGCTAACAACAGAGAATGCTGTGAAATTTCTAGCATGGCCTTACTGAAATTACCAATCGAGACTTTCAAAGGAATTACACACTTCTGCAAATCTTAGCTTCCCTCACGTCAGCATGGAGATAGCAATCTGAAGCTCATATTTAATTGCTACTTGGGCAAATGGGTCTCATTCACCAGAATAACACTTGCTTCAACTCTGCCAACACAGGGAGACACTGTGCAGTGGGAGAGAAATCTGAGAACCCCAACCTCAGGTGTCAAGGTCTCAGGATCACCGAAGGAAATGTATTAAAAGGTACATTCAACAGAGAAAACAACCACACTTTTCATTCCAGGTTTCTGCAGAGCTCTGGCTAAAATAATACAGAAAAGCAAATGTCAAGTGTGTCATACAAGGGATTCAAAAATCAACTCAAATTACTATTTCATCTTTTACAGCTTAGAAACCTAAAAGAGTTTTCTTCTTCTGGGCACTAAAACCACAGAGGGCACAAACAACTCGAAATGATGAAATGCAAAATCAGAGCATTTACTTCCATTTTTCACTGGTTCTGGGTAACAAGGTGAAATAGCAAAAGCTTTAAACAAGTTACTGCAAAAGGACAGAGGGAAAGCCTCCTGCTGAAAACATTTTACTGGCGAATAACAGGAGCTCATTACCTTTTTGAGGGACCAAAATAAGCTGCAAATGAAGACCTTGGTATTGAGTTACAGCACTTGGTTTCAGTTCACAGAGGCAAGGCCTACCGAGGTGGACCAGTGCCAAGTGCAAAACCCTCTTCGGAGGCCCTTCGGGCGAGATCCATTTTCTGTCAGCAGTTTTCAATGTCTCCCCTTTCCATTGTTGTCCAAATCCAGCAGCTCTCAGAACTTTCCTATCTCCCATTGAGACAGCATCATTGCACCCGCTAATAGCTGAGCCTCAAAAGCCTGAAAAAGCTATCCTCACCCTGCGAGAACTAAGCAGATTTTTAAAACTCTATTGATTGGGGGGGAAATTTTGACACACCTAAACTGTGCTTGTTAGACTATCATTGTCCCATAAAGGCTGGGTGGAAATTTTCCTCATTAAAAAGCATGTTAATTATGCCAAGTTTATAGGCAGGGCCAGAGCAACCACTTAATAAACATAGTCAGGACTTCCGGCCAAGATGGAGGCTTAGACGGACGCGCTAGGTCTCCCTCTACAACTAGAGAGGAATACAACTACTTCAAAACAAAGGATAACTAGAAATTCCAGAAAATAAAACTACACGGAAGCCCAACATATGAAGTTATAAACCAGCGGTGCCATTTGGGCAGGTAAGAGTTAGAGAGGGCAGTGCTGTTTGCGGTCGCACCCGGAGCGGCGGGCGGCGAGGAGTCCCGGCGGCGGTCAAGCCCCTGGCGGTGCGCGACCCCAGCGCTGGGGAGAGCGGCCACCGCATCGCCTTGAACAGTGAGGCCCAGGGGGGCGGGAGGACAGATCCCAGTCTCCTAGCTGAATAACTGTGTGAATCCATCTTGGACCCCCGCCCCCAAAGAAAGCACCACAGGGCTGCGAAATAGGTCGCAGACAGGCGCCGGTCGCTGAATTGTGACGCGTACACAGGCACTGCACCCTACAGCTGGCCCAAGAAAACAAAACGCATCTGTCAAAATGAGGCAGACAACTATAGAAATCCCGGTGGCACAGCTCACCAGACAACAGATAGAGAACCTGACAGATGAACAGATAAGAAACCTGTCAGAGGCTCAGTTCTGGGCCATTGTTATCAGGTGGCTTACAGAATTCACAAAAGAGCAGGAAAAAGATAAGAAAGAAGCGAAAAACATTCATAACGAAAGGAACAAAACCACATACGAGACAGATGGTGAGGGAAAAAAATCCAGAGTTCATTTCAACAAACTGGAATATGGAGAAGGAACAAGCAGTCAACCAATGCAGAGAGAGGAAATGGGAAGCAACAATGAGAGGATCAGAAACCTCTGGGACAGCTATAAAAGGCCCAACATAAGAATCATTGGTTTGCCAGAGAGTGAGGAAGATGAACTAGAACTTGAAAAATTGAGTGAAAATATAATAAAGGAGAACTTCCCAGACTTGGGGAAGGGAATAGACTTGCAGGTCCAGGAAGCAAGGAGAGTTCCCAAGAGACTGGACCCAGGGAGAACCACTCCAAGACACATTATAATCAAAATGTCAAAAATTAAAGATAAAGAGAGAATCTTAAAAGCAGCAAGAGAGAAGAAAAGAATTATGTACAAAGGGGTCCCAATTAGACTATCAGCTGACTTCTCAAGGGAGACCCTACAGGCAAGAAGGGACTGGCAAGAAATATTCAAAGTAATGAAAATCCAAAACCTACAACCACGAATACTCTATCCAGCGAAACTGTCATTCAGAATAGAAGGACAGAGAAAGTGTTTCCAGGACAAAAATAAAACTGAAAGAGTTCATTAGATCCAAACCACTGTTATATGAGATGTTAAAGGGACTGGTTTAAAAAACAGAAGCTAGGGAGATGAAACAAAGGCAAACTAAACAGGCAACAAGAGTGGAAAAGGAACTGTGGGTACGGGAAGCATATTGGGGGGAGGTCAACAGGGAGGGGGAGTGGGGAGAGGGAGGGAGATGATATAGGAATTGGGGATCATGGTAGGAGGGAATGGAATAGACGGAGAGAGGTTGGGAGGAACTGTATGCACAACTAATGGACATAATCTAAAAGGGGGGGACAACTGGAGGGAGGGGGGCCACCGGGTGGAGGGGAGCAGAGGGAAGGGAAATTGGCACAAATGTAATATTTTAATCAATAAAACACATTAAATCTGAAAAAAAAAAAAAACATAGTCAGCCCATTGATAGAATGTGCTGTGTTTCTTTTTTTTATTGACAGCTTCATTGAGCTGTGATTCACAGACCATACAAGTCACCTACTTACATAAATGCACAATTTGATGTTTTTTAGTATATCAGAGATATGCAACCATCACCACAATCATTTTTAGAACATTTTCATCACCGCCCCCCTCAAAAAAACCTGTATCCATTAGGTATCACACCCATTTGCTCCCAACTCTCTCCCTCAGCCTGAGACAACTACTAATCTATTTTTAGTCTTTATAGATTTGCCTATTCTAGACATTCTATATAAATGGAGTCATACAATACCTCTGCCTGGCTTCTGTCACTTAGCATAATGTTTTCAAGGTTCATCCATGCTGTAGCATGTATTGATACTTTATTTCTATTCATGGCCAAATAATAATCCATTATACTGATATACTATATTTATCCATTCATCAGTTTATGGACGTTTGGATTGGTTCTATTTTGGGCTATTACTAATAATGTTGCTATGAACATGCATGTACAAGTTTTATGTAGATATAAATTTTCATTTCTCTTGGATATACTCCTAGAAATGAAATTTCCGGATCATATGGCAACTCTATGTTTAAGGAAGAGCTAAACTGTTTTCCAAAGCAGCTGCACCATTTGACATTCCTACCAGCAGAGGGTGAGGGTTCCAACTTCCCAGGTCTTTACCAGCCATTGTAACTGTCAGATAATATCTAATTATAGTCATCCATGAGGGTGTGAAGTGATATCTCATTGTGGTTTTGATTTGCATTTCCTTGGTAACTAATGAGGTGGAGCATCTTTTCATGTGATCATTGCATATCTTCTTTAGAAAACTGTCTATTCAGATCCTTTGTCCATTTTTTAAATGGCTATTTGTCCTTTTATTATTGAGTTGTAAGCATTCTTTATATATTTGAGATGCAAGTCCCTTATCAGATTTATGTGTTGCAAATATTTTCTCCCATACTGTGGTTTTTGGGATTTTTGTTTGTTTGTTTGTTTTACTTTTTTGATGGTAATCTTTGATGTGCTACAGTTTTTAATTTTGAAGAAATCCAGTTTGCCTATTTTTTCATTGTTTGCATTGTCTAATCCAAGGTCACAAAGATTTATGCCTATATTTATTTCTAAGAGTATTATAATTGTAGCTCTTACATTAAGGTCTTTGATCCATTTTGAGTAAATTTTTATATATGATGTGAATTCCAACCTCATTCTTTTGCTTGGAGCTACCCAGTTGTCCCAGAACCATTTTTTGAAACAACTATTCTTTCCTCATTGAATAGTCTTGGTATTCTTGTCAAAAATCAGTTGACCATAGATATATGGGTTTATTTTTAAAGTCTCAATTCTATTCCACTGATGTTTATGTCTATTTTAAGGATGACACAGGTTTGATTACTGCTGCTTTTTGTTAAGTTTGAAATCAAGAAGTCTAGGTCTTTCAACTTTGTTCTTTGTCAAGATTGTTTTGGCTATTGTGGGTCTCTTGCATTTCTCCATAAATTTTAGGCTCAGCTGGTCAATTTCTACAAAGAGTCTAGTTGAAATTTTGATGGGGATTGTGTTTACTCTGTCTGGAGAGTACAGCCATCTTAATAACATTACATGTTTCAATTCATGAGCATGAGATATCTTTCTATTTATTTAAGTTTTCTTTCATTTTTAAAGTATTTTGTGGTTTTCAGGATATAAGTTTTGCATTTCTTTCATTAAATTTAGTTCTAGGTATTTTATTCTTTCATGCTAGTATAAATGGAATTATTTCCTTTATTTCATTTTTAATTGTTCATTGCTAGTGTATAGAAATACAATTGATTTTTAGATATTAATCTTGTATCTCACAACCTCACTGAACTCACTGGTTCTAATAATTGTTAGTGGATTCCTTAGGATCTTCTCTATAAAATATCACATAATCTGTGAATAGAGATAGTTTTATATCTTACTATCCAATATGAACACCTTTTATGTCATCCTCTTGCCTAACTGCCCTGGCTGGAATCTCCACTGCAATGGTGCATGGAAGTGGCAATTTCCACTTTTCCTGATTTAGGAGGAAGGCATCCAGTCTTTTAACAGCAGGTGTGATGTCAGCTGTGGGCTTTCTGTAGATGCCCTTTGTTACATTCTGTTTTTAACCTTCAATCATCTCAATAGCAGTTGAGCTAAAGTTCATTTTGTGTTTTTTACAAAGGTGTTAAGCATGACTTTCAGAAAAATTATAAAAAGATATAGTTTGTAAACGTATATTTAAGTTAGCAGAAAGCATTTATTGAGCATCTACTATGTGTTCTATGTGTTGGGTCCTTTACTAGACTCTGGAGATCCATGGTTAAAAAGCTGGCAAAAAATCCCATCCATCTTGAGTGTACAATCTACTGTGGGGAAAAACAGACAATAAATAAACCAATAACTAAGCAAATTGTACTGAATGTTAGAAAGTGAAAAGCACTACAGAGAAAAATCTTCAACCCAGCAAGGAAAATCAGGCGTTCTGGGAGAGGCGTGGCATTTTTAAATGAGGGACACTGGGTTAGGTCTCAATGATAAATGGCCATTTGAGCAAGAAGTTGGAGAAAAGGTAGTAAAGCATGCACAGGGAATAAATGACCCCCATTTACGCACTGTTCTCCTCTACCCACTAAAGTGAGTTTACTGAGAGCCAAGACTATTAAAGAACATTTGAGAACTAGAAGAAAATTAAGTTAATTAACAGCCTTCCTTGCTCTCTGAATGAGATAGCTTATCCAAAAAATATAAGAACTTTGGGGAAGACAGTGACAGCTGGAATGGAATTCTCAACCAGTATGCTACATATTGCACTTTTTATCCGAACATGTTGTCTTTTTCCAAAAGACACGCATAATTCCACTAGATAATAAAATCCACAATTTGACAGGCACAACTCAAGTTTTATGAACAAAAAAATACTCTAGTAAACCAATGGTCTGAGCAGCTTTGGAGCACACCAAAATAACTGTTGATGAGAAATTAGGCTTCAGAAATCCATTAATTTATCAACCTTATAAAAAGTAGCCATTGGGTAAAAAGCATTAGAAGAAAAACATGTGACATGGTTCCTGTGCGCCTTCCTAATGTAATAGTAACAGGCTACACCAACTGATCTGTCTCTGAATCTCTCAACAAAACACCAGTAGTCTCCTCCCCTTATTGTTCAGATTGTCTCTATTCTTCGTTTTGAATAATAAAATCATATATCTTCCAATAAAACTTCTTTTTGGAAGATAATCATATATCTTGAAAAGCTAAAAGCATAATAAAAAAGCAATAAATATTTTAAAGTTCACCCCCAATGACATGTGAACGATCAAAGGAAACAAGCACAGTGTAGCAGAGGTCAGTGCACTGTACCTTCCAACCAACAGTCAGAGGCCCCTCTCCCAGCTGATGGTCACCAGTTCAGTCAACCCCTGATGTTACATTAGGGGCACTTCACCAGGATCAAAGCTATCCTTGCACCTCCTCACATTTTTATTGTCACCAAAATGAAGACAAGTGTCAAAAAAATGTAGTTGGAGAGAAGTAGCTGATGTCTTAGACAACTGGGCCGGAACCAAAAACAACCACGTGAGATGGGGAAATGGACAGAATAAAAAAGCAATTTGACAGGCACAACTCAAGTTTTAGCCTGTTTGAGCAAGAAAGAACTTTGTGGTTTAGTGTTTACTAACATGTGTTTTAGTGTTTATTAACATTAACAGGAATAGTTATTCCTCTATCATAAGAAATAGTTTGGATAATTTATTTGTTTATTATCCTAGAATCAGAATCTGGAAGAGTTCTGTGGCAGAGATTGTTACCTGCCCCTGAAAACTATCCTTCTGTCTTCTACAGCAGGAGAGGGCAAGTTATTTTTTTGTTGTTGTTGTTTTTGTTTGTTTTAATAAAGGGCCAGATCGAAGTCTTTTCCACTTTGTGGGCCAAACAGTGCCTGTTACAACTATTATTGTAGCTAAAGTAGTCATGGAGGTGTATAAAAAAAATGGGCATGACTGTGTTTCAATAAAATAAAATTTGATTTGCAACAATAAGCAGCAGGCTAAATTTGGCCCAACACCCCTATTTTAGAGTACTAACTTGGCTTATGGCCACCTGGAATACAGACTACATTTCCCACACTTCCTTGCAACTAGATGTGTCCATCTGGTAAGTTCTGACCAAAGTGATGTAAGCAAAAGTAGTACAGCCATTCATGTCTCTCTTCCTTCTATCATCCTGATGCTTGGAACGCAAAAGATCCATGGAATCTGCTGGACCTCTCCTTTGGACCATGAGGACAAGAGTCCATGATGGAGAAGAAGCAGTCCTGTGCTGCCTTATTCCAGATTTTTTTGGGAAGAATCACCTATTTTGCTTAAGCCTCTGTTACTTTGAGTCTCTAATATTCTCAAAAAAATAATCATAAATTAACACAGGAGCTCAGATCATCTCTTCAACTCCTTCGTTTTATAATTGGCAAAAAAAAAAAAAAGAGAGAGAAGAGGCTCCCCTGACCAGTGTGGCTCAGTTCACTGGGCATCATCCTGCAAAGTGAAAGGTCGCCAGTTTGATTCCCAGTCAGGGCACATGCCTGGGTTGCAGGTTTGATCCCTGGATGGGCACATACGAGAGGCAAACAATCAATGTATTTCTCTTATATCGATGTTTCTCTCCCTCTCTTTCTCCCTCTGATCCCCTCTCTCTGAAAATAAATTAATAAAAAAAATTTTTTAACAAGGCTCTGAAAAGATGGGCGACAACATGGATCAATGGCTTGTTAGCCATATGCTAACAATGGCTAGTCAGAATCGAGCCCTAGACTCTAAGTGTTCTGAATCTAAATTCAATGCTTTTTCTACATTTATACAAGGCTAATACTCCCATAAACACTTGTTTAAATTACAAAGGTTTGTTATTTTCCTTGTGTTATTTTTTTTTCCAACCATTTAAGCCACTTCTGTTCCCCAGGAATGAATGTTCAGTTTTATTCTAAAAGTAAAAGGAAAAATATTTTTTATTTATAGAAACTTGCTTTATAGTTCATTCTTCCAAATTCTATTTATTTCAGCATGGGAAGTGTTTTAGACTAATTTTCTATGTAAAACAGCAGAAAAATCCTCAAAATTCCTTTGAGCAAGCTGACTTCAACTTGAACCAAAATTAGCAGCAATGACCTAACATCATATGAGAGAAATAAACCGTTATAGTTTTTTCAAAGCACATTTGTATCAATTATTTAATTGAGCAGGTAAAGCAGCTCTATGAACAAGTATTTGTCTGCTTATACAGATAAGGAAACAGATTTTGAGAAAATGAAATGACAATGTAATCATCATGACAAGTCTTAAAGCTCTTACACTAAATCTTTATCCCATGAAATGGATTACTAATTATGCACATTTTCCATAAAATTAAGCATTAAGGAAAATAAGACACATGAATGATATCACCAAGCTAACAGAGCACCAGGACACAACGATTTCCAACTCAGAGTTCTTTCCGGTCTGAGACCAGAAATCCGCTACCTGAATTCCAAATCCATTGTTGCTTCTAAAGCTGAAACCTAGTCTCTTAACTCCTACTTAACTCTTTCAATTAGGTACACTGTTTTGTAAAACAAACTCAAACCTACTGCACAAAAAGGCAGAAATTTGTTAACATGGGGTATGTGTAAATGTGTATAGGTACACATAAAAAGGTTAGTATTTCTGATAGCCAATATTTTATTTATTCCTTACATTTCTAAAAAAATAAAAAAGGATTTGAAATGGAAGGTTGGTATTTTAAAAAACACATAAACAGGATTATGAACCAACAGTAAAGGTAACTGACAAGAAGTATATCATCTCTTTCTTCGATGTTTTCTCCCCAAAAAAGAATAGGCACTCAATAGTTTAGGGTAATTTCAGAATGCTTCTCAGAAACAGCAGCAAACACCAAGTCACTAAAAATATCACTGTATATAAATATCTATTCAATTAAAAAGTATTACAGAAAATAATAATACCATCGAAATTAACAGGACTATTACAGAAGCTCTTCTTCTAAAAAATTAGTGTCCATATTTTATATTAATCACTGGTTGATCCTAAAATTCCTCCACAAGGGACTCAAAGCTCTCCATAATATGAAGCCAGTCCACTATTTGTTCTTTTCTATTTCCTCTATCAAAACTCTTTCATTTATCTTCATATGCACCATAATGCCTATCAGAGTAGTCTGCTAACTGGTAGGCACTCGGGAGTCGCTCAATGAGTTCAGGGAATGTACACCGTATCCCTAGGTTATGACCCTAGATGAGCTGGGAGTGCACAGGATAGAGCAAAATTCTCCACCGGGCAGACAGTTTATATTAGCACAAGATTTCTACTGATACCTTGTTCTGAGATTCTTGGAAATCTGATCTAAACCCAAATAAGCCATCTATTATTAGTTGTCAGCACTGAAAATGCACCTGATGTTCTCACAACACTTGAGTCAACTTACAAAGCTGTTCTCCTAAACATTTTTTAAATTCTCTCTAAAAATCTTTAATTAATGTGCAGAATGCTTTGCTCAGCAAAGTTCATGTCAATGACTCTATTCAAGTAAACAAAAAGTTTAAGTACAGTTAACAGTTTGCTGATGTACATATATAAAATATCTGTGTCTTGTAACTATAATACCAATCCATTGATTATGTAAATAACCATCTCTGAGAGCAAGGCTGACATAGGAACAAAGAAAAACTTGTAATTTCATGAATACAGATGTTCAGTTAGAAAACCTGACCAAAGAATATGGACATTTACACAGCTGTCCTACTCTGCGTTATTACTGAATGATTCCACCAAGCTCAATTCCATTTCTAAAAGGATTTGTTATTTATTTATATGGAAGATATTTGAACAAATTTCTAAAAGATGGTACAAAATAATATTGAACTACTCTATATAAAACAATTATATACAAGTTGTTCTTTGGATAGGTAAGAGAAGTATGCACCTAGAATGTTTTTAAATATTTACTTTAATTAGAAAACCAACATAAATTATATTCACCTTTATTGCAAAGAAAGATATGGGAAAACTTTCAATACAAAGACTTGAAAAAAATAACTATTAGCCTGAAATCCAATCAGTCTAACAGTAACAAATCCAAATGTTCTTCCTTCTGGCCACAATGGGAATTTGAGCCTGGCAGCAAAGCAAATCTTCTGTGGTCCACTGTGAGATGGTTCAGGTTACAAAAGGACATTAACTTCTGAAAATGTCTAAGCACATGTTTCATTATTTAGTTGAAAAGAATAAGGTACTTCCTGCCCGTGTGGCAATAACCATATCCTGACCATACTTCAGAGCCAAGATATTCATTAGCTCTGGATGTGATATTCATGAGTTAACAGAAAGTATCTCTGAGGAAATGACAGATGGTGGCATGAGCTGGGAGTCACAACAGTTTGTCTCTCGACCCAGTATGCCACTACCCGAGAGGCCACAGATCCTTCAAGTAGTGTCTATACCTTTACTTACCTATCTCTAAAACTGGGATAACAATATACTCCATCCCCTATTTTCCTCCTTCTCTCATCTCTTTCAATAATAATCCTGATTCTCCTGTCCTATGATAGAGGACAAAATATTCGATGACTAGAGAGGAAAGCAGGATCATTGTCATTACTGATTAATTTTATTATGTTGCTCTTGACACTTAATAACTAATTTTTAACTTTTTAAAACTTCACACCATCTTATAGCCAGTAAAACTGAGGCAAGAGAAATTAGTTAACTCACCCAAGGTTACATAGCAGAGAAATGGCAGAGGCAGCTCTTGAATCCAGAGCTTCTGACTCTAAAATCTATAACATTTCTCTTATAAAATGCTGGCTCACTGCAAAGCAGGAAGGGATCACCTTACTTACTTATGGACCTGCTAAAATGAAATCATGCTCAGTAAAAACTTTCTGGATTCTCAAAGGAGAAATTTAATCATCAAGCTACCTTGCTCCTTGATAGTCCCTCCAAAAAAAGCAAAAAGTGGAACAAGTTAACCTCATTCCATCACACGCATCAAAGGAGAAAATGAATCTATATATATATGAAATTTAAGATGCCAGGAAAAGGCATTACATATATCTGTCTAAAGTGAAATGGTAAGACAATGACTAACTTCAATGCCCACAAGAAGTTGCTCACAAAAATCAAAGGATTTTCAGGGTTAGCAAGGGGAGGTGGAGGGTGGGATGTCTGTTAGTTGATCTTTGGTGAGAGGATATTTAATTCAATCCCTCATTCCCAAGATAAAACCGAGGGTTGGAAAGATAAATGTTTATGTTCCTTCATTCATCAACTCTACTGGGTGTCCCCTGGATGCTGGTTGAACCAAGCACATGATGCGCTTTGTAGCAGAAATGCTCTCACTCTTCTCCTGACACTTCTTTCCCCAGGGTTTGACTCCTTTTGGAAAGCTCTCTAATCTTTCTCAGCTCAACTTTTATACAGAAATGAATCCTGCTCTGTGAACACAATACAGTATTTTTTATGACTAAGGCTCTCAAGAGCCTCTGGACCATTCTGAACATCAATGATCATCAAAAGGCAATGACATTCCTGGCTGCTGTGGCTCAGTGGATTGAGCATTGGCCTGTGAACCAAGTGTCACTGGTTTGATTCCCAGTCAGGGCACATGATCAGGTTGCACACCAGTTCCCCAGTTGGGGGCATGAGTGAGAGGCAACCACACAGTGATGTTTCTCTCCCTCTCTTTCTCCTTTACCCTCTCTCTAAAAATAAATAAATAAATACATACATACATAAAATTTTTTAAAAAGTGTCTCTCCAAATAATGATACCAACTCAAGTATTTTAATCTCATTATATTTTCAGTGTCATATTATCTACTTCATGCCAGTCATTCACTGAATATTTAAGGAACACTCTGACACCACAGTAGTAATTAAAATTTTCTTTCCTCAAGTACTTTACATACTAAAATAAGAGGCAGGTGATAAACAAACCAAAAATGTGGTAAAATGCAATAGAAGAAAAGAATAATAGAGTAACACAGTTAGAGAATGATTAAAAAAAAAAAAAAGGTCAATACTTGAAGCCTTTGTATGTCATATGTTTGTTGGACTGTGGTGAAAAAAAAAAAAGGCAATGAATATGAATGTAGAAATTGGGAGAAAACTGGGCTGAATGTCCTCTGAACCTGAGAATCCCTTATAAGTGATACTTGACTTTCTTTTTCTCTGTGCGTGTGCCTGCACACATGTGTGCACATGCAAAACAAATCCCAGATGTAAGGACTGTGCTACTAATCATCAAATATGAAACAAACACGTTTCCATTTCATTTAATTGAGAAATTTGGTCAACTGACACTTCACTACACTGTATTTCAAATATATTAAATTATAACACTTAAAATGTCTCCTTCCCCATGAGAGTTGTGAAGAATAGACATACTTGAAGTTGAAAAGTAAACATTAAGAATACATAAATCAGAGATGCAAAGATTTAACCTTAGCTCAACACTGATTCAGCTAAAATCACTTACACGTATTATGTGTTACTCTTAAAGCAACTGCACGTTTATCATTTATATTAAATCTCCAAGCCTCCTTCAGTTCAGAGGAAATAATCCCTTGGCCCTTCACATAATCAAAAAGAAACAAAAGAGAAATAAACTAATAAAATGCTACCTATAGAAGAAAGAGAATCGGAGGAAAGTGGGATAGAAGCAAGGCCTATTTGAATGTCTTTTGCTTTATAGTTTTGACTCTCAAATCATATAAATGCCTTACATAATGTAAAAAACAAATTAACTGAAAATATAAAAATACATACGAAGAAACCCAAAACACTAATTCAAAAAAAATATGTGCACTCCTGTGTTCACTGCAGCGTTATTTACAATAGCCAAGATCTGGAAGCAGCCCAAGTGTCCAGCAGTAGATGAGTGGATAAAACAGCTATGGGACATTTACACAATGGAATACTACTTAGCCATATAAAAGAAGAGAATTGTAGCCTTTGCAACAGCATGGGTGGACTGGAGAACATTATGCAAAGTGAAATTAGCCAGTAAGAGAAAGACAAATAGCATATGATTTCACTCACATGTGGAATCTAATGAACTGAACTAACAAGCAAAATAGAGACAGACTTATAAAGAGCAGGATGACAGACAGCTCTGGCGGTGGGAGTGGGGGTTGGGGGTGGAGGGATTGAGCAAAAAAGAAAGAGAACTTATGGACACAGACAACAGCGTGTTGACTGCAAGGGGTGGGGTGTGAGTGTATGTGGAAGAGGGTTTAAGGGGGATAAATGGTAATGAGAAAAAAATACAATAAAGATTAAACTATTAAAAATATATGAAAATAAAGTAATTCCTAAAAACTGAAAATACATTAAAGCAAATAAATTCTACATCATATCAGGTGGCAGGCATAACCCAAACAAAGAATTTTTTCAAGTAAGTTTAGGTCACAGTATTTTGCATATTCATAAAAGATAGCCATTGGGGAAAAAAAGAACCATAAACAAGTCTAAAACTGCACTTCATATTTCATAGTTAGTAATAGTACTGATAGTTGATTTGACACTGTTATATACATACATATATACACACTTGTAAAATAATTTTGTTAAAGTCATTAGGAAAAAAAGATTTTCAGCATTGGAGCAAAGAGAAATAATAAATATCAAAGAAGTAATAGCCTGTCATCTTAAATTTGAAGCAGAAATATCAGTATAACCTCAAGATCTGTTTTTCTCTGTTCATTAACAAAAGTCCTAGAAACAATGACAACCCTGCAGCAATGAGTACCCCTAGTGTTCAGATGGTGATCTCCAAATACCATTTCCTCTAAAAGGAACCAGGCTTCTTGAGAACTATGACCCCAAATCTAGGGCAGGAAACCTGAAATAAATGACTCACTTCTGTCGTACTGGAAACCACAAAGACTACTGAGGTATTGGTGTTAACTTGAAGGGGCTCCCAGTAGCCAAAGACGGGCAACTGGAGCCTCAAAAAGAATCATAACTACAATGGATTAAAGCACATAAAACATAAATAGCCTTGAGTTAGATCATCATTACATTTTAAAAATTTATCAGTCCCTATGCAGATTTGTTACAATATAAATTCTTACTCTAAAATTGGTAAAAAAGGGAAAGAATCACAAAAAAAAATGCTCTTTTGGATAACTGCACATAAAATGAGTCTGGTCATTTGGCGAATTGATTTAGGACAATTAAAAGGAAGAGCGAGCCTGGCTGGTGTGGTTTAGTGGGTTGAGAGCTGGCCTGCAAACCAAAGGGTCACTGGTTTGATTCCCAGTCAGGGCACATGCCTGGGTTGCAAGCCAGGGTCCCAGTTGGGGGCACGCGAGAGACAACTACACATTGATGTTTCTCTCCTTTCTTTTTTCCTCTCTTCCCCCTCTCTAAAAATAAATAATTTTTTTTAAAAGAAAAGGAGTGAGAGAGAAAGAGTCATGAAGCACAGCAATGTGGACACCCCTCCCTAACATCCCCTGGCTGCCTCCTGCCCCAAAGGTTTCTGCTGCTTTGTTCCTATGGTCAAGACTAAAATAGCCTCTCCTTACAATTTTATTTGACTATATTACTTCTCTTAACAGGTGTAATTTAACAAAATGCCTGTGAATTATCGCTCTAAATTAGACTACTAGAAGTTCGTTTTAATTCAGAAAACTTAATGAAACTTTTTAATGGAGATTTAAATGCAACACAGTCTCACAACATAAAAGGGGAGACTAATTTTTATTGAGCATTTACTATTACCAAATGCTGTAAGAGAAAATTATCTCATTTAACTTTTTTCAGTAGCCCTGAGGTCACTCACATTCTACAAATGAGAAACTGAGAAAGAGTGGTTAAGTGACTTGGCTAAAATCACACACTTAGTTAGGCAACAGATCTATAATCAAAAAGATGTCTGTGGACTGCATCAGGCTGCCCGTGGCAAAGAAAAACAGATAATCTTGATGCTGGACATGGCGAAAGGGTGTGGTGATGGAACATTATTAAAAATACCACAACAAGGGGAATAACTTGTCCCCTCGTAAGAAAATAATATAATTCCATGAGGACTATAAGAATAAGTTTATTTGGTATATGCAGCCATGGAAAAGTTAATTCCATTCCAAATTATTATTTCCTAGATAAGAATACAGACCTAGAGAGGAAAACTGATAAGTCTGAAATCACAGGAGGCGCTAGTGGCATAAGGGCAGAGCTGCTGGCCCCCTTAAGTCCTAGCCTTGGGGTAACTTCAGCAGGTCCCGAGTCAGCCTGAGCTTCCTGCGGCATGTGTAGGACACGGATCCCGAGTCACAGTGCGAAATGTGGTGATTAATGGTGCTGCTATGTAACACTAGATTCGAGGAGTTCGGGCATGGTTCATACCAGCTTGTCATCATTGTTAACTGATGACAGTGACCATGACGATTTGCACCTGGTCTTGTTAAGACCCCCTAGGGAGCTCTAATGTTGAGGCTGGTCACAGAGTAGGAACCTATGGGACCAGCAAAATATTTTTTTTAATGTAAAAATATTTTTTTTAATATTAAAGGTATTACAAAAATATTAAAAACTCCAACCATGGCTCCATTTTGAACTCTGGTTCTTGGGTGTTTCATGCACATGTAGACAGGGTCTGATAGAGCGTGGGTCCTACCACACCCTTCAGAGACAGCCTGTGGCTGCAAAACCCATTCTTACTTCAATGCTGTTGTCATATAGTATTGTGTATGCTCACTGTCATTTTGGATCCCCTGACTTTTCTTAAGCAATTGTTTAACTGCCACTATCAGTGCACTGGCTAAGAACTTGCCACATCACATGGTAGGCACTCAAACATGTCCTAAATTAATTGGTTAATGAACAAATACAGAGAATCTGAGTATCTTGACTTAATGTCCACTATCACCTTCTATAAGTTTTAATTAGCATTGAAGAAAAACAAATGTAATTTAGTGTGATAAATACCTCTCTTCCCAAAAGACAAAGAGCCTATAATTGTCACTCTTGTTTCCTAACAGTCTCTAGTCATCTCAAGATCGTTTAAAAGTGGAGCAGTGAGGCGACTCAGCAGCTGCTGCAGGCTGCTGATCGGAGGGACCTGCCCCTTCTCTCCGAAAACACACTATGCTGCATGTGTGCATGGCTCACAGAGTCAAATATCAGAGCTTGACCTTGGAAATGGGCAGCAAGGCTAAGTACATCCATATACCTACGATAGTCTAGTTGCATTTAGAAGTGTGATTTCAATATTTTAAAAAATCTACATATACTGTACATTTATAAAATTAGTACAAAAGTGGATTTTTAAAACTACTCAAAATATTGGAGAGCTGGCATAGAAAAGTTGTCAATGACCTCAGAAGAATGAAACAATCGAACATGTGTACGCCTCTCGTGTGTCTAAAGACATGGTGACTCCCAAAGGCTGCAATCTGAGCTCGGTGCTACCACGTGCATCTCATCGGCCACATCCCAAATGAGTGGTTGAAGATGGATGGCAAATATTTGGTTAATTAGACAACCATAAAAATTAACTTAATTTTTAAAAAATCACGCTTCAACCTAATCCCTTTACCACAGACATATATATCTTGGTTCTACTCCAAGGAAAAACAAAATAGAGTTTTCCAAGGCTGTTTGTCTTGTAAAGACAAATTAGCGCCTAACATCATAATTCCACACACCAGAGGGCAGGATTCCAGGAAAGCAAAGGTGATGCTCAAAGACCACGGGGCTCTGAAAACAAGTTTTGTGACTATGGCTTCCAGGCTGTTGTAGAGTGGGTGGAAGTTGAATCTTAGAATACTATTTCTCTGGAAATAGTAAAAAAAGAATTAAAGCTGACTGCAAGTGATGACAATAGCATGTCTATTATATTATTTCAATAAAAATCACATAGAGATATACACACTCCAAGGAGTACAAACTTTAGCCTCCTGGCTCTCTTATTTGCATGTACTTAAGCAAGTTATTTAAACGTCCCTAGACCCCTGTTTCCTCATCTGGAAAATGGACATAATCAATAATACCTACTGCATATGCATTACTTACATGAAGTAAATTATGTTATCCATATAAAAATGCTTAGTGTCTTCTACTTAACATACTAACACTCAATAAATGTCAGCAGTTTATTATAATTGTTGTCATTACAGCTGTTTCATTCTCTGACCTGTTCAAGCTGCATGACTTCAAGCGTAAGGTGCTTGGTGGTGGCAAATGTAGCTCAGCCCCAGATTGGAAAACCACTGGGAGCGTGGTGGCACACAGGACCCACTTCACACACTGGTTTTCCCGTGGGGAACCAAGGCTGCATTTCTATAATAGCTAAAAAGCTTGCTTTCTGCTAAAGAAGCCCCTCATCCTGGGCTGAGAACAACCGATGTTCAGCGTGTAACCTTGATACAGTTTCTTAGGGCCTCTAATAACAGGATGTGGTTAGACGAGTTATCCTTATCATCCATGCATGTGTAACATTCTTTTCTCTGTTATATAAAAGTAATAATCATATAAGACAATGATTGGCACAATGATTCACAACTTTCTTGGATGTAATCCACCTAAAGAGTTAATAAAAGCCTGTTAGGGCAGGGGCAAACTGTGCTTTCTCCTCTAGAAAGTGGCCAGTTTTGTCCCCTCTTCTCCACAGGATTCTTGTAGTCTGTGTGCATTTATTCATTTCATTCACAACGCTGTGGACCCTGCTGGTCATTATTAATAATTTTCTTTCCAATAATATATGATTAAGTTATATTTTCTAATGCATATTGTACCTATATACATTATAGGTACCTGATATTATGGGTCACCTGATCCTCACAACACTGACACAGGACAGGGGAAATTCTACGCTCATCACACAGATAAACTTCAGAGTTACCTGAAGTTGAGGGAGGTAAGTGACCTGCCCAGAGTCACACAGCTAGGAACCAGCAGCGGCAAGTTCAAAGCTGCTCCGACTAACTCCTCCAACTGGGCTCTGCTGATTATTTCAGGCTTTTCCAAATATCAACTTCATAATATTTAATTTCAATCAATAAATGTGACCCTAAGAGGTTTTGCAGAAAAACAACAAACGAAAAAGTGTACCATGAACACAGACCCGCTGTTGCACAGATGCGATCAATTAAGGTGTTTCAATGACACCTTCATCAAGCCCTGGTACTGCCACCTCCCTCTAGAGCACAGGTGCCCCAAAGTGATGACAATGTAAGCCCAGTGGCACCAAAGGCCCTTGAGCAGATCTCTCACCGCTAATACCAGAAAGCATTCACCTCATCCCTCCTGTAAGTCCCCCACCCCGTCCCACTGTTTGCCTTTAGAACCCGCTCTGTTTTCCTCCTAAGGAACAAATTTCTCCTTTTCTTTTTTTTTTTTTTTTTTTTTTTGCCAAAACAAGCCTTACTCTTCCTTGTCTCTGCCTTTGCTCTAGCTGGTCCTCTACAGGGAATGAAACGCCTTCCCTCCAAACTCCAAATGGCCAAATTCTACTTTCCGTTAAGAGCTTGGTTAAAAGCATTTCCTCCATGAAACATAACTCAAACATACCACTCCACCAGCCAAAATAATCTCTGCAACCCAAATTTTCTATCAAATCATTAAAAAAGCTTTTTCTAAACTTATTACACAAGCTTTCTCCCTCCTCTTAGATCTGTAAGCAACTCACGATCCCGATTTGAGTCTTTTTACACACACACATGCGCACAAAGCTAAGTGCTCAGAGCTGGCGCTCAATGACTATGCAAGAGAGGAGGTGAGCAAAGGCCCGCCTTTTGAATCGTGTATGGCGTTTCATTTCTACCATATAACTCAACACAGGCAAATTGCTATGAAAGATCAAGATATTTATCCAAACTATTTTTTTAATAAAAAAAAACTTTAATTTGAAAATTGTCAGATGAGAAATTAAACTGAAAATAAATAGGCATAACCAATGAAATTCAAGAAAAAAATTAAAACTTTTAAAATTCTTCAAATACATTTATGAATTCTTTGTGTTACTTATATGTGTAGACAAGGATTCAGAGAACAAAAGATGAAATTATATTAGGCCTTAAAAAATACAAATCTCTGCTCAGAGAGTAAAGAATCAGTGATAACAATTCAAAATCAAGCTGAATTTTAGAACAAATTATCGTCTTTGTTTAACTTTACTATGACAGGCCACCCTCTATTCTTAATCGACCTGAATGTCTCTTGACTATTTTTATTTATTATCTATCTGGAAAGGAAGGAAAAAGTATGTGAGCTGGGAATAGAAAGCCTTTTATCAGAACACAGGAGACTACCAAAACATTGCATAAACTGCACTGGCAAGGATCCCCCAAAAATGCTAATGACAAAAGCAGAATAGGATTGGTACTTTGTGACACTGCTCCTGTATTTCTGATGTTAGAATACAGATGAACAAATTCCATGAGTTAATTTTATTCAATCCTGCACCCTCTTCACCACGGGGGCCATACTCAGTGACTACTGCCTTGACCCCACCACTGTGAATTCTGCAGCCAAATATCCCAGGTCAAGTTGAACCCTTTACTCCATTTTTGTACAAAGGGTTGTCTATCTAGCCTTTGCCTCTGCAGTAATTAAGAGCTGGCCTGGTTTATATGTGTTCATTATGCATCAGTTCTTACCTAGCTTGGCACTGTATGTACCCTAGCCCCAACAGAGCTAAATGGCACATCTGGAGGGGAGTTGGAAGATCCAGACAGTACTGCTCTTGGCCGGTCTCGAACAGGACACACAGGATGGACTAGCAATATTCCCAATGTGTGTCCCAAGGAACACTGTCCATGATAAAGATGCCTCTTAAAAAATTGGATTTTGTGGTCAAATAAATTTGAGAAAGACTGTACTCTGAATCTTCCTTGGGGAGTTTCATAATGCACATTAGCATATTAAAGGTTATAAGTCCTACAGCAAAGAACTCTATGATACTTTGCTTCACTCAGCAAGTTTCAAATTTATTTGGCTATAAAACTTCTCAGTAACACTCTTAAGTTTGGGAAATACTTGAAATTACATATAACAGCTATGTGGCTTCAAACATAGCTACAAGCCAACTCCTGGTTTCCCTGTCTAAGAATTGTTGTTCAACAAAAGTGTAGTGTAAGAATTAAACTAGAAATGGGAGGTTAAGATTTTCTGACAACAAAACTAACCTGTCAACCTTAATATAAGGAAAACATTAAACAAGATAAAAACAACATGTTTATGACACAATTAATACAATGGTCCACAGCAGTATACTCTTTATAAAAAATAAATTTCCTATCATGGACCCACAACCCAATTATGTATGTCTTTATGTGCAAAGTGAAAGAGAAAATGAAGTGATTACCTAAATATTCCAAGTCGACATTTCCTTTCTACTATAATATAATTTTGCTTGTTAATTGTCAGATAATTGATGCTTGCTGTGTTTGGATATGGACATGGAGAAGAGTGAGAACAAAAGCCACTGGAAAAAGTTATCACAATTCTCCACTTAACCATTCAAATCAACTTTCTTAATATAGTGAGCCCTAGGTAGATACAATCATTGACCATCTTCGAAACCATTAAGGAAATATCCAGAATACCATATGATATCGTTACGGTTGGTAGTTAGCTAATTATTAATAAAGGAGGAAGGAATCTGACATTCTTGAGTCTAATGAGCTGGGGAGCATGAGCCTGTTTGCTTAGGTAGGAAGCTACAGCTTCACAAACTCCAGGGGATCATAGCAGCGCCCCACCAGGATTGATACTTGTCCCTTCTCCTCTCTGGCACCAGATTGTTGCCGGGAGCAGGGAAAGGTAAGCACATGCAGAAGAGAAGTCAAAATGGTGCAGGTGAAGGGGCTTGACCATAGAAGCCAGCTGGTCTAACCTGAGAAAGGGCTCAATTGGCTGGGGGATGGACCCATCAGAAGCACACTAAAGCTTGGGAAGTTATTTTGAAAAAGCTCTTGGTCCTTCCCAAGCCTGAGATAATATAATCCCAAGGAACAAAGAAGAGCTCTCGCTCGCTCTCTCTCTCTCTCTCTCTCTCTCTCTCTCTCTCTCTCTCTCTCTCCCTCCATACACACACACACTCACCCAGGCACTTCCACATTCTCTCTCCATAACCATGTAGCCCTAGCAGCCGTGTGGCTGACAGTCACATGGACTCCAAACACAGGCTCCAGGAACCTGGATGTGGCAGCACAGCAACAGCCTGCTGCCAGGAACACCAGCTTAGCTAGCTGGATGATGAGAAGGGCTAGACTGGACTACGCTTTAATATGGCACAGACACTCTGGAAACTGGCCTTGTTTTGGCCTTGCTGCAGACATGGTTGGACCTTTTTCCATGACAGGACAGATGGAGATTGGCCATGGTCACCCTTCTACTTCCCCTTGAATAAACCCTGCCACACCACAATCTCCCCGCATGGGGTCAGTGAAATGCTCTTCTCTCGGTCCTATAAAAGAGCCCAATTTCCACCGGCAACAATATAATACACTGAAAATCCTCTCAATATTTAAAAATTAATGTTCCCACATTTCTGAGTGCCCAAGTTACTATGAAAAGATTTGAACACTAAGGTACATGTATCAAAATCTCCCAAAATCAGTTTTTTCAGACGTGAAATAATTTCTAAAACAAAATTCATGACATAATTTCTAAACCAAAATTCATAGATTTCCTTTATAAATCCCAGCATCTCCAATAATTCGATTAAAATCTGTTCACATTTAGGCAAAGAAAATCCTGATACCACAGAACTGATTTACATTTCAAATGATCAATGTTCAAAAACCTAAAACTGTAAGACTCATGCCAACCCCTCAAAGGATTTATGCAGATTTATATTTGAATGTTATTGCCTATTTCATTCTTTTTAACTCAGAACCATAAAAACATAAATATGAAAAATTCTCCCTTTCCAAAACAGTTGGTAAAATCATCACACAGTAACACAATCTGAACCAAAGAGAAAACATTCCAAGACTTTCTTCTCCTGAAATGTGGAAGTCCAGGGAAGATAGCTGTTAATGGGCTTTCTTAACACTTTGGTGTTAGGACGAATGGTAGTTCTCTTCACTCATTGCATTTTAGTTTAGTGGTCAAAAATGATCATGTTTTGCAGAAGCTCTGACGGCGGTGCCTTACCAGTGTAGATGCTGGCATTGGAAGCCGGGATACCAAACTGGGACTCGATGAACTTGGGAATGAAGGTAATGAAAGCAGTTACAATGGCACTCTCAGCTGTGTATGACAAACTCACAAAAAGGAATGTCATGTTGCTTAAGATCCTGACAGCTGCTCTTGGTAGGTCTACAAAATGACAAAAATGACAAATGAATGTTATAAACAAGGGATGGAAAATAAAACTGAATTGTTTTTGAAATGAACTGGAAATAGCCATTCAGCAATATTTGAGAATATTGAATAAAGAATAAAAATTAAAAAATCTGATGATTGATTAGAAAGTATCCCCTTTATTAAATAGATTTGGGGAATGGTTAATTTTCAAGTAGTATAAAGTATTTTCAAAACATACCCATACACAAATATCCTTACAAAAAGTATCCAACTTAAGATTCCTGTTTCAAAAACTATTTAAGATAAATTATTTGCATTTTTTATTTATTAAAACAATGTTATTCTTTGTTAACATTCAAAAATCTACTAAATGTGTAAAGTATACGCAATATATACCTACACTTTCCACTTCACTCAACTAGCATTTCCCTGAGAAAATGACTTCTGGGTTGCCACCTCCCTGACACCCACAAAGTGGAACTAGCACATGATTAGACATCCAGTCTTCCAGCCTCAGGAGATAGTAGAGCTAAAGGGCACATGGGATAAGGCCACCAGGTCAGGCACTCCCAGGGACTTTGGAACAAAGAGAACAGATCTCTGAAGGAGCAGGACAGCCCAGAGGTGGGGGCTCAGCACCCACCCAGTTCCCTCTCAAGGAAGACAGAAGTCCATTCCTAGAGTGGAGGCATTTGTTTCACAGAACTTGCCATACATATGCTTCAAGATGTATGTGCTAGTATTCACATGTCAGCATTGTTTATAACAGCAAAATTTCAGGGGGAAAAATACCTAAATGCCCATCAATGGGAAGTGTTTAAACTATGGCACATATAATAAAATATTATGCACTAATTAAAACTGAAATAAACCCTAGTTGGTGTGGCTCAGTTGGTTGGAGCATCATCCTGTAAACCAAAAAATTGTGGGTTTGATTCCTAGGCTGTGGGTTTGGTTCCTGGATGGGATTTGTACAAGAGTCAACAGACTGATGTTTCTCTTTTACATCAATGTTCTCTCCCTCTCTCTCTCCCTCTCTTCTCCCTCTCTAAAATCAATAAGCATGTTCTTAGGTGAGGATTAAAAAAAAAAAACTGAGATAAGCTGTATGTACCAGCATAAAAGAAACTCCAAGAAATATTTTTATTAATGAATAAAGCCAGATGCTGCAAAAATATATATTTTTTGCAGAAATATATTTATGTGTGTATAAATATTTAATATATTATATAAAGGCATAATATATAATATATCATCTTAATATATTAATATTAATGTATTATATATTAATATATTATATACTATATGTTTACATATATTTAAGTAAAAATCAAACAAACCTAAAATGTATTTATATACAGTCAAATGTGTACATTTCAATATATATAACACTAAGAAATTCTGTGATTGAAAGTAAGATTGATAAAGAGAAATAAAAAGAAATTTTTGTGTATATAGTTTTATATTTTTTGCATGTTTATAATGTGGATTAACTCACATTCACATAATCTGTACATACCTTCATGGAAAAGGTAAGCTGTATTATTTTTGACATGTATAGTCATCTCAGTTATCAGCACAGTTTTTGTTATACTATGACATAATAAAATCATTTCATAAAATTAAGCAAAAACAGTTTTTAAAGCTATACTTTATAGCCTATTCACAGGAATTTAAAACTTAGGAAGGTAAAACTATCATTAATATCATTTTTAAATGTAAATTAATTTTCATGTTCTATAACTTAAAGTTTAAATGAACATTTAAAAGAAAAATTAAGACGCAAACTTAATTTTTAACATGATAAAACACACCAGGAAAAATATAATCAAAGTACATAAAATTACCCTATATTCTCTTATAAGCACTGCAAATCAAAATGTTATATCCAAACTTTAAAAATTAGACAGTTAAAATTTCATATTAATATTTAAAGATTCAGCTGTTATATTAAGTTTAGCTGTTATATTGATAGCAAACTTGAATCTGAAACATCTGGGGAAAATATAAAATAAATTATTTTAATCCAAGAAGATAACATATGTATCACATGAATATTTTAAAAGATACTATTTATATAAAACTAGTTTTTCTTTTACACCCATTTGGTATGGTAAAACAACTTTCTAATTTCAAAGATAAAAATACATGTGATGTCTCTCTCTTCTCTTTCATCAAAAAAAAGTAAAAGCCTGCTGTTATTTAAGAATTTAGCAAAAATTCAGACTTTCACCAACTTTAAGTTACTCTTTTTTTCTTCTACCTTCTTCTTTCCCTTTTGTTGGGGCTACCTTTTAGCCTACATGCTCTGCAGGAGTGGGGGGCCAGGTATCCAGGGTTGTGTCTTTGGCCGATAGGGCTACATACAGGGAAGTAAGCAAGTAAGTGTAGACATTGAGAATAATGGGAAATGGTTTTTAACTGCCAGAGAAGGGAGTTACAAATATTGAAAGGGAACAGTTAGATATAAGATTGAAACTGGAGGTATTTGTATGAATTCACTAGATGATAGATAGATAATAATCAAGCAATGATAGATGATAGATTTGTGTGTACGCATGTATACAGGGTGGGGCAAAAATAGGTTTGCAGTTGGCAAATATGCAAAACAGTTTATTCTTATATTATTCTTTTTTAATTACTGTATTATTTTCTATATGAACAACTATAAACCTACTTTTGCCCCATCCTGTATACACATCTCCTAACTCTGTCTACTAACAGGGCTGAGAAACGAGCCTGGTAGCAATGAGCCCACCTAACACCCAGTTTTTGGTTTCCCAAGAAGCAGAGCTCCTTGGAGAACTGGCCAACTTCAGAGTTGTGCAGAGAAAATACAAGATGAGCCTGGAAAATCTTGCTGAACAAAAAAGCAAAGAAGTACTCAAAGAATGATGGGCACGTGTCAGAAAGACAGAAGACAGCATGAAGGATTCCCAATGGCCAAATGTGGAGCAATTTGAGCTCAACTGATACTAAAAATGGCAAGTGAAGTTGAACAGGAACAAGATGCGGTCAATCCTCATTATTCACAGATCCAGTTTTTGCAAATTCAACTGCTCACCAGGATTTATTTGTCACTATAAAGCCAATGCTAGCAACACATGGACTTTGGGGGGTGTGCACAAAATGGCAAAACATGGGAGCCACAGGATGCACATTCTTGGCTGGGGCTGCACAAGGTCCTCTTGTTTCAGCTCTCATACTATAAACAAGCATCCTTTTCACAACACATTGTCACATATTTTGCATTTTTGTGCTTTTAGTGATTTTATTGTTTAAAATGTCCCACCACCCCCAAGCATCATACTGAAGTGCTGTGTAGTGTTTGTAAGTGCAAGAGGCTGGGATGTGCATTACAGAGAAAATGTGTGTGTTAGATAAGCTTCTTTCAGGCAGGAGTTATAGGGCTGACGGCCATGGGTTCAGTGTTAATGAATCAACAATTATATTAAATAAGGTGCCATTGAACAGAAACACACGTAAAACAAGGTTATGTATTAACGGGTTGGCCATTATGTTTGTAACAGGAATCTAGCCCTGTATTTCCCCTAGAGCAATGTTGCAGTATTGACTATTTCAGTGTTCCTGGTGACTAGATAGAACACAACTTCTGCAATCAACTGTATACAAAGTACTTTTAAATTATTTATCACTTAATAATTGCAATATACTTATTAACTTTAGAATGGAGAGACCTGGCAGATACAATCTTATCCAAGTGATAAAAGTTCACCTACATGGAAACAAGGCAAAGTAACACTGTGGCCTCTGTTACAAAGCGCTGAGCACAGCATCATTTTGGTGCTATGCCTACAAAAGGGCATAAAACAGGGAATGACGTCATTAAACCCAAGTTGAGCGATAAAGAACATAAAAGACCAAAAAATGATGATGAACTTGTCCAGATCAAGAAGGATGAAAAAGACACCAAAACTAAATACATATAATCCTGTATTGGATCTTGGACATAAAGGGCATTAATCAGTGACATTTGAATGGGGCCTCTGGTCTAAAGGATAACATAGGACTGATGTGAACTTCCTGACTTTGATGGCTGCCCAGTGGTCACACAGGAGAGTGTCCTTATATTTAGGAAACACACTGAGAAGTATTACGGGGCAGTAAAGTATCATGTCTTCAACTTCTCAGATGGGCCAAAATGTTAGCAATTGGGGAATCAGTGTACAGCGTACTTAGGAGTTCTGTGTGCATCTTCCATGGCTTTTATGTGATTTCAAGATCATTTCAAAAACACAAAGTTTTAAAACCGAAGTTAGCAAAGGAGCTGCTAAATCCATCAATTTGCAGCCAGATACCTAATTTTTATGCTGCAGGACATAGTTTAGACAAGTTTCTTGGTATTGTTTGTAACTGGGTCTTTGTAAAATCAAAGAAGCGGCAAAAAGCATGAAGGAGAGATGAAATCATGATAGTGATCTTTTTGTAATCATTGAATAAGAAATCCTAAAATAATGGCAAGCTGGCACTAAAACCACAAGACTTTTAGAATATTTACAATGGTGTGTAGCAACACCTCCATCTAGTTTCAAAGAATAAGTTTTTATTGTAAATAAATGTAAGCATCTATGTTCAGGAATGAGTTTGGAACTCATTTTTATTTTAGTCTTTTTAATTTTACATTCTTTCTAAATGCTTTACCATGAGCACTTGTATTACTTCTATATTTTTTAAAAAATTTAAAAATACCTGAAATATTAAAGGGATGCAACAACATGTCATTTTCCAAGAGAAGCTTCCCTAGCTCAGGCAGCTGAGAAATTCCTTCTCCCTCTTTCTTCAAACTTCCTTAGAAGGTGACGTCTCCATTTTAAGATTTATGTTCTATTATATCTATTTCCCTTCAACCTCCCTGTAAGGACATGGACTGTAACTTTTCATATAGGTATCCTGAGTTCTTTATCCTATAGCAGTTGATCAATAAAGGTATTTATAAAAGAGAAAGAAACAAATAAGTTTTCTTAAGATAAATATTTCTAGGACTAGTATAAATGACCCTTGGACATGGACAAGGGGGTGGGGATTGACTGTCGAGGGGGGAAGTGTGGGTAGGCAGGCAAGAGCGATGGAGGGAAAGGGACAACTGTAAGAACAACAATTTAAAAAGTAAATTAATTTTTTTAAAAAACATAGATACTGCCAGGCATATACCTCAGTAATTAGAATGATATTTGGGCACCAGTCTAGTCCTTTCCTAAAAGTCTTACATAATGCCAATTTCTTAAATAAAAGTAAAATTTGAGGGAAGTCTCACTTGAACAAGCAGATAAAGGTGGTTTAAATGGACTAAGTCAAACATGACATAGAATTCATATTAGGCAGAGACAAGACCAACGGTGAAAATGGGAACACCAGAGTTGGGGTCCTTGTTATATAAAAGGTTGGGATTTTTATTGATAAATTATAAAATAATACGATATGGCCAGAATATAGAGTGCTTTCCAAAGCACATGTGCAGGACCCAAGGTCTTGGCCGCAAAGGTGGAGAGAGGGATGACGAGGCAAAGAGAGGAGGAAACACCATATGATAATTATAGTAGAGTCAGGCCAGGTGAGAGTATGCTCTGGCTGCAACACCTGAGCTTTTATATATTAATCGTTTTTTTTTTTTATTTTCTGTATTTTTCAATGTTTTGACATCTTAAAAACCTTGCTGTCTGGAGAGAGACTGACTACCAATTCTCAGAGGTAGGAAGGGCTCAGCTGAGAACACATCTTTACATACACACCAACCAATCCTGAGTCCATAGCCCCGACCACCAACTTGTTTAACTGTCGCACACCAAGTCAGTGTTTCCCCAGGGCCAGGCACCAGACAACTAGAGGCCACCCTCCAGCCCAGAGCCCACTGGAATTATTCAGACTAGTTGATCATAAGCTGTTCGTTCACTCTGACCTGCCCTGTCCTTCCCATGGAAGCCTCCATAAAGTCTCTGGCCCTGGCTTCCCCTCAATTCCTGTCTTTCGTTTCCTGACCAAAACCTGGTGCTTCCCCTGTGGCCCTATATGGCATGGCATGATCCTTCTCTTGGGAAATATAAGTAATAAGCCCTTCTTTCAATGACACTGATCTCTTTGTGTCATCAGTCACCTCCATAAATTAAAATTATAAAATCATTTCTTTTAACACCTCTCCACAAAACTCCTTCACTCCCTTCTTTTATAAGTACTCAGAGTGAGTATTTACTTTTTCCTTTATCTCAGCTCTTTAAGTTTTTACTACTTGTATACTTTATAGCCTTCTGGTGCATGAACAAGTAGGTGGAAACATACCATCACCATGCGGTGAGCCCTCAGCAACTCCCTTTATGGCCTGTGGGTCTTGCACCACACTGTGTATTCCACAGGTGTAGAACAGATACAACTTTTCAATGTCTGTTACCCAGGAGCATCAAACTATTTATTTCTGTAAAAGCAGAACAAAATTTGCTCTTCATACATAACAGGGCCAAATAGGACCCAACTGTTCCTACTCATTTTCACTTCCTCCATCTCATTCTTGCTCATTTTCTTTGAAACTCATGATCCCCTGGGCTCTCCATTAAAGTATTCCAATATTTCCCATCCCTCCATAACACAATGCAAATGAATCCCCTGCCACCAATAAAGGAGTGGAAGGTACTGAATGACCCTGGTGCACTAACAGTCACCTCTGGGCAAGCACATGGAGCTCCTGAAATACTTACCTGCAGATAGTGGGCAGCCAAGAAAGCTGTGGGGCCCAAAATACATCATTAATGGTTGCTGGCCAGAGTACTATCCTACTTGTTTAAATCTGGCACTAATGAGTAAGTATATACATGTATGTACATATGGTATATACTCCACTGATGAGTAACCCCACAGTCAATTTGCACTGAGTATAAAGAAAGTGCTTTCATTTTTAGGAATTCTTGGCCAGTCCTGTTACCATTTACTTTTAACTTCATAAGTTGTAGATTCAAATCTAAACATTCAGCTCATCACAAGAAAACACATGCATATCAAAATGTAAAAAAAAAAAAAAAAATGAAACAAAGAATTTGAGATAAAGAAGACATAAGTTTGTTGGGCATTGTCCCGCAAAGTGAAATGTTGGGGGTTTAATTTCTAGTCAAGGGCATATGCTTAGGTTGTGGGTTCAGTCCCCAGTTGGAGCACATACAAGAGGCAACCAATTGATGTTTCTCTTTCACATGGATGGTCTCACATTGATGTTTCTCTCCCTCCGTTTCTCCCTCCCTTCCCCTCTCTCTAAAAATAAATAAAAATTTTAAAACCCAGAGAAAAGAATTAAATATGTATATAAGATCCTTCCTAGGCTTCAAATTTGACTCCAAAGCAAAAAGTTATATAATCATCATTAGCAGAAACATTCTAACTTCTTCATGGAAAACAAAACTTCTCCTATGTTCTAGAGCGGCGGTTCTTGCAGTGTGGTCTCTGGACGACTAGCGTCAGTATCACTCAGGAACTTGCTAAAAATGCAGGTCCTCAGTCTGCACCCCACACCCACTGGAGCAAAAACTCTGGACCAGGCCCAGCACCCTGGGTTTTAAGAAGTCCTCATGATGCTTCCTAGCAGGCCAAGTTTGAGACCCACTGTCCTCAAGTAATAGGGTTTTATATAAAGGGGACTGAGCCATGCTCCTATGGAAAACTGGGAAATTCAAGTACCACCCTTCAATAGAAGCTGGCAACATAAAACCAAAGTGTAATTCAGCCAAGGAGCAAATGCACTCTGCAAGAGGGCATGGCCCTGGCTTGTGGCTCTTGGTCATCCCTCTTTGCTGAGTCAAGAATTGACCCTAGCATATTCCATACTAACTGGTTCTTAAATGCCTAGCTATGGGCCACATGCAATGCTTCTGGATGTCCTTGGGTAACTCAGATTGAGAATCGATTCCTTCTGCCCTTCTCAACTAGTTCCTCTCCCCACTCCCTGAGGTTGAAACCCTGAATCCATCCTTGATACCTGTCTTCCCATCATTCCCTTGTATCAGTCATCACATGCTATAAGATACAATCTCTCCCTTTTCTCTTCATCATTCAATAACTCATTCATCAAATATGTACCGAGTATCTACTAGATGGTATAAATTCATTAAGGAACATGTGGACAAAAATATTCCTTGCCTTCATGGAGCTTACTTTCTCATTGCAGAGACAATAATATAAAGTAAAATAAATCATGTTAGATAGTGATGACTGTTGAGAAAAATAAAGGAGGAAAGGAGATAAGAAGCTTTGGAGAGAAGGGTGGAGATTTTTAAACAGGATGATTAAGGAAGGCCTTAAACCATTTGAGCTACATCATGAAGGAAGTGAGGTGGTCTGAGATTGTTCCCAGCAAAGGAATGGAAGCCCAAAGGCCCTGAGGTGACAGTATGCCTGGCACACTTGAAGAACAGTGTTAAATTGAAGCAATAATCAAAAAACTCCCAACAAACAAAAGCCCAGGACCAGATGACTTCACAGGTGAATTCTGCCAAACATTCCAAGAGGAACTAGCACCCCTCCTTCTCCAACTATTTCAAAAAATTCAACAGGAAGGAAGGCTCCCAAGCTCATTTATGAGGCCAGCATTATCCTAATTCCCAAACCAGATAAAGACACTACAAAGAAAGAAAATTATAGCCCAATATCCCTGATGAACATAAATGCTAAAATCCTCAACAAAGCATTAGCAAACTGAATACAGCAATGCCTCGAAAAGATCATACAGCATGAACAAATGGGATTTATTCTGGGAATACAAGGTTGGTATAACATTCTCAAATCAATAAATGTGATTCACTGAACAAAATGAGGATGCAGAAAAAGCTCTTGATAAACTCCAACACCCATTTATGATAAAAACTCTCAGCAAAGTGAGAACAGAGAGAACACACCTAAACATAATAAAGGCAATATATGAAAGCCCACTGCCAGCATCATACTCAATGGGCAAAAATTATAAGCATTCCCCTTTAGGTTGGGAACAAGACAGGGATGTCTGCTTTCACCTTCTTATTCAACATAGTACTGTAAGGCCTAGCTATAGCTATCAGATAAGAAGAAGAAATAAAAGGCATCCAAATTGGAAAGAAAGAAGTAAAACTGTCTTTATTTGCAGATGACATAGATAATACCAAAGATTCCACAAAGAAACTACTAGAACTGATAAATGAATTCAGCAAAGTAGCAAGATACAAAATTAACAATCAGAAATCAGTTGCATTTTTTATATGTCTATAACGAGCTAACAGAAAGGGAAATTAAGAAAACAATCCTGTTTACAATTATTTCAAAAAGAATAAAATACCTAGGAATAAACTTAACCAAGGATGTAAAAGGCCTATACGTGGAAAATTATAAGACACTGAAGAAAGAAATTGAAGAAGATACAAGTAAGTGGAAACACATACTCTGTTCATGGATAGGAAGAAGTAACATAATTAAAATGTCCATACTACCCAAAGCAATCTATAATTTCAATGCAATTCCTATCAAGATTCCAATAACATATTTCACAGAACTAGAACCACAAAAGACCCCACATAGCAACAGCAATACTGAGAAAGAAGAACAAAGTTGAAAAAAATCATGCTACCTAATATCAAACTACACTATAAAGCTATAGTAACCAAAACAGCATGGTACTGGCATAAAAACAGAGGCATAGATCAATGCAACAAAATAGACCAGAAATAAACCCATACCTCTATAGGCAATTAATATTTGACAGAGGAAACAAACACACACAATGAGCTAAAGATAGTTTATCCCGTAAATGGTATTGGGAAAATTGGACAAATAAATGAAGAAAAACAAACTAGACCACCTTCTTGAACCACACCCAAGAAATATTCAAAATGGAATAAATACTTAAATGTTAGACTCAAAACCATACAAATCCTAGAAGGAAACATAGGCAGCAAAATTTCAGACAGAGCTCATAGGACTATTTTATCAGATTATCTCCACAGGCAAGGGAAACAAAAGAAAAATAAACAAATGGGACTACACCAAACTGAAAAGTATTTGCACAGCAAAGGAAAGCATCAACAAAATGAAAAGACAAGCCACAGAATGGGAGAACATATTCGCCGATACATCTGATAAGGGATTGATATCCAAAATGTATAAACTTATGAAATGCAACACCTAAAAACAAACAACCCAATTGAAAAATAGGCAAAGGACCTGAATAGACGCTTCTTCAAAGAGGATGTACAGATGGCCAATAGGTATATGAAAAGATACTCAATGTCACTAATCACCAGAGAAATGCTATTTAAAATCAAAATGAGATATCATCTCACATTTGTTAGAGTGGCTCATCAATAAATCAACAAACAACAAGTGCTGGTGAGGATGTAGTGAAAGGGGAACCCTTTTGCACTGTCAGTGGGAATGCAGACTGGTGCAGCCACTGTAGAAAGCAGTACAAAGATAACTCGAAAAGTTAAAAATGGATCTGCCTTTGACCCATATATCCGAAGGAAGCCAAAACACTAATTAGAAAGAACATAAGAACCCCTGTGTTCATTGCAGCATTATTTACAATCACTAAGATATGGAAGTAGCCCAAGTGTCCATTAGTAGATGAGTGAATAAAACATCTATGGGACATTTACACAAAGGAATACTACTAAGCCATAAAAAAGAAGAAACTTTACCCTTTGTGACAGTATAGATAGAATTGGAGAATATAAGTCAGTCAGAGAAATACAAATACCATGATTTCACTCATGTGTGGAACCTAATGAACAAACTGAACTAACAAGGAAAATGGGGACAGACTCATAGATGGAGAGCAGATGACAGCTAAGTGATGAGGGGAGATTAACGGGTGGAAGAATTGAGCAAAAAGGAAAAAGGACTCGTGGACATGGACAACAGTATGGTGATTGCAGGGGAGAGGGAGTATAAGGATAGTAAATGGTAATGGAAAAAATACAATAAAAATTAAATACATAAGTAAATAAATAGAAAAACAACAACAACGATGATGAGCCCAATACGGTTGGAGCAGAATAAACAAATGGGACTACAAGAAAAAGATGGAGTCAAAACAAGTAGCCAGGGGTTAGATCTTAGCCCTAGTAGGTTGTATAGAGAAAGGACTTTTCTGTGAGTGAGGTGGATAACCACAGAAGCTTTGAGCGAGGAGTTGCATTTGAACAGGAGCCTTCTGGCTGTTGAATTGAAATAATTGAAAGGGCCAGGAATGGAAGAGGGAGACCACTTTAGGATGCTTCTGTCCTTTCCTTCTCTATTCATTAAAACCATCATCACCTCTCACTCCAGCTCCGTTCATAGCTTTCTACCTGGGTCCCTCCTTCCATTCCACTTCTTTCCCTCCATAATCTGCCTAAAGGAAGGCTGTCGGATGTCTGCTCATACCTCCCCACTGCCCATCAGGGACAACTTTAGTTAAAGGCTAGAATTCAAGCTCTCCACACACAATATGGCCCTGTCTTATCTTCTGAACCTTATCTCCCAGGCCTTGGCCACTCATATACAACACACCAACCACAATGATGTGTTTAGCACTTTCAAATACATCTGCATCGTCTGACCCTGGCTTTACTCATTCTGATAGGCATACTCTCACCAACCCTCTTCTACCTACTGAAATTCTCCCAGTCTTCCACAGTTCACAAATCCCATCTCCTCCCATGAAACCTTTCTTGATCCCTCAACTACATGTCCCCTCACCTGCCTTTGAATCTCACACTAGCGTGTCTAGCCTCCTTTATGGTCTTTATATATTTCCATCTGTCCTTGTCCTGTCTCCGTCAGTGGACTATAAGCTCTCAGAGGGCAAGTCCTGACTCTCTCATCTTCATATCTGCCACAGTACAGAGGACAGAACCTTCTATAGAGTGAACAGTTGTTTAATTAAATAATGACGTAAGTTCTGTAATTTTCAATGGACTCTTTAAATCCGTTCATCACCTCAGAGTAACTTTTTTTATTTAGTTAGTATTGTAAATGCATTACACTCTTATACAGATCAAGTTTGGCAAAGAAAACTGTTATATTTTATGCTAAATTATAATGCTAAGCAATTAAGCTTAAAAAATTTAAAGTGGTCACAAAAATGAAATTGTTTTTATGATTAACTCCCATCAAAAGTTCTCCATTTAGGAAAATAAACAGTTAAAATTGGAAGACTAAAATGCTCGACCTTGAACCTCAGGAAAATTGATCCACTTTAATATTTTAAGTGTTTATTTTTGTTGGTAAGATTTTGATGCAATCAAAGCTAATCTCTTTAGAGAAAGGTGGTGCAGACACACTAAAAATTCTTTCTCCTTTCTGGTGTTTTAAAACAGTCTTATTCTTGCATAATTTATAGTAAGAATCAAGAAATACTGAGTCAGACTTTCTCAATATCCATCATTACAAAGTGAAGGCAGAGTGGAAAGTATAGTACATTTTCTTCTAGTATTTTCTGCAATAGAACTTGCCAAAAGTGCACCCTTCAGTATGGCCCAAATCATTTTCTTTTAAGGGAGTAGTAACTTAGCTATCTTTCTTCCTCCTCTCTGAAGAAGCTAATATTGGCATCCAAATTTCATATATAGATAGGGTGGGGCAAAAGTAGCTTTTCATATGGAAAAAATAATACAATTAATAAGTAATATAAGAATAAACTCTGTGTTTTGTGTACTCACAACTGTAATTGTACTTTTGTCCCACCCTGTATAAAATAAAGACCCAAAGAAGCCCTGCTCCAGAAAACAGAACAAGGGAAAAGAGGATCTGGAAATCAAGCTCAGATTTAACTCAACAGGAACTCTTAGTAACCATATATTATTCAAGACCTTAATAATGAACCTCAGTTTTGTAATACAAACTTATGTGAACAAGAGAATGATTCTCAGAAATCTGATTTGTTCTTTTGAAAATCAGTTTAAATACTATAGGACTGATTTCATTACCTATAGATGATAAGTATTAGGTAATCTAAAGGAAGTAAATATATGCAAGATAAAAATGAATTAACTTTATATATTTTAACTGAACATTATTCCAATATTATCAACATCATTTAAATCATTTTTAGCATTTTTAGGATTTAGCATTTTTTGTATTTTCATTTTATCAAACCATTAAAATAGAATTCCTGTTTAATAGGAAAAAGTATCTCTTGAGGTTGTGATTTAGATACAATTAGAGAATCCAGGACAAGTGCAAGTAATGAAAGAAACCAGCTCTATGTCTGAATCAGGATATTGAACCACAGAAGTGACATCAGTCATCTCCATTAAGGCATAGATAGGGTGAAAAAGTTGAGAATTTTTCAGAAATACTGACGTGAAAATCAGAATAGAAACAGATTTTATAAAACAACTACCAATCACTATTAAAAGACTCCAGTTACTCTTTCTTTTAAAAGAAAATATCCTGACAAAGAAGGATATGACATAATGATAAAGGGAGCAATCAAACAAGAGAATATAACCCTTGTAAACATTTATGTACCCCACATTGGAGCACCTAAACAGATAAAGCAAATCTTGATGGACATCAAAAGACATTGACAGTAATACAGTCAGAGCAGAAAATTTTAACACCTACAGACATCAATGAACAGATCTTTCAGACAAAAAATCAACAAGAAAACAATGGCCTTAAATGACACACTAGATCACATAGTTTAATTGATAGCTTCAGAACATTTCACTCCAAAGCAACAGAACATACATTCTTTTCAAGTGCACCTGGAACACTTTCTCGGATGGACCATATGTTAGGACACATAACAATTCTCAATAAATATGAAAAGACTGAAATGATATGAAGAATCTTCTCTGAAACAAAAACTCAATCACAGCAACAACAACAAAAAGAAACCTGAAAAACAAAGATGTGGAGGCTGAATAACATGTTACAAAACAATAAATGGGTTAACAATGAGATTAAAGGAGAAATCAAAATATATCTTGAACCCAAAATATATGAAACATAGCAAAAGCGGTCCTAAGAGGAAAATTCATAGCATTCCAGGCCTATCTCAAAAATAAGAAAGATCTTTAACAAACAATTTAATTTTACACTTAAAGGAACTTGAGAAGAACCACAAATTAAGCCCAAAGTGAGTAGAAGGAAGGAAATAATAAAGATCAGAGCAGAAATAAATGAAACAGTCTAAAAACACAGTATAAAAGAGCAGTGAAATCAAGAGCTGGTTCTTTGAAAAGATAAACAAAATTGACAACCCTTTGACCAAACTCATCAAGAAAAAAAAAAAGGAGAGGACAAAATAAATAAAATCAGAAATGAAAGAGGAGAAGTAACAGCGGACACACGCACACAAAAATATACCCACAAGAATTGTAAGAAAATATCACAAGCAACTCTATGCCAACACATTGGACAAGATGGAAGAAATGGATAAATTCCTAAAAACATCCAATCTTCTAAAACTGAATCAGAAAGAATCAGAGAATCTGAATAAGGAGATTACAACTAGTGAAATTGAAGCAGTAGTCAAAAACTCCTAAGACCAGATGGCTTCTTAGGTAAATTTTACCAAACATTCAGAGAAGAACTAACACCTACTTTTCTCAAACTATTCTGAAAATTTTAAGAGGAGGAAAGAATCCCAAGCTTATTTTACGAGACCAGAATTATCCTAATTCCAACCCCAGACAAAGACACTACAAAGAAAGAAAATTATAGGTCAATAACACTGATGAAAATGGATGCTAAAATCCTCAACAAATATTTGTAAACTGTATCCAGCAATGCATAAAAAGATTATACACCATGGTCAAGTAAGGTTTATTCTGGAGATGCAGAGTTGATACAATATCTGCAAATCAATAAATATGATACACCACATAAACAAAATGAAGGGTAAAAAAAATATGTGACCATGTCAATAGATGCAGAAAAACATTGATAAAAAATTTGTAACTCTCAGCAAAGTGGGAATAGAGGGAACATAGCTCAACACAATAAAGGTTATATATGACAAACCCACAGTCAATATCATACTCAATGGGAAAAAACTACAAGCATTTCCCTTAAGATCAGGAAAAGACAAGGATGTGCACTTTCACACTCTTATTCAACATAGTACTGGTAGTCCCAGCCATAGCAATCGGACAAGAAGAAACTTAAAATGAGGAAGCAAACTGTTTTTATTTGCAGATGACATGATAGTTTATATAGAGAACCCTAAAGATTCCACCAAAAAACTACTAGAACTGAAAAATGAATTCAGCAAAGTAGCAGGATACAAAATTAATATCCATAAATCACTTGCATTTTTACACACTATTTATGAACTATCAGAAAGGGAAACTAAGAAAATAATCCTATTCACAATTGCTTCAGAAGGAATAAAATACTTAGGAATAAATTTAAGCAAGGATGTAAAAGACCTGTACTTGGAAAATTATAAGGCACTGAAGAAAGAAATTGAAGATGATACATGTAAGTGTTCATAGATAAAAAGAATTAACATCATTAAAATATGCAAACTACCCAAAGTAATCTATATTCAATGCAATTCCTATCAAGATACCAATGGCATATTTTGCAGAACTAGAACAAATATTCCAAAAATTTATATGGAACCACAAGAGACCCCAAAAGCCACAGCAATCTTGTGAAAGAAAAACAGAGTTGGAGGAATCATGCTACCCGAATCATGCAAACTATACTCTAAGTCCATAGTAATCTTAACAGCCTGGTACTGGCATAAAAACAGACATATATTCAATTGATCAATGGAGCAGCATAGAGAGACCAGAAATAAATCCACGCCTTTACAGTCAATTAATATTTGACAAAGGAGGCAAAAAATAATATGGGGTAAATGTAGTCTATTCAATAAATGGTGTTGGGAGAAACAAGATGGCGGAGGAGTAAGTGGAAGCTACACTAACTTCCTCCCAGAACTAGTCTGGATTTACAACGTAATTTTGGAGAAATCATCTGGAATAACCAACCGAACACCAGCTGGAGAGAAGTCTTATAACCACGGAGAGACAGAAAAGGCCGCTACATCACAACGTGACCGGTAGGGAGTGCGGAGACGCAGAAGGGCTGGCTGGGTTCACACGAGTGGCAGCTGAAGGGACTGAGAAACAGTTCAGCAGCCGGGGGTTCCCCCTGAGAAGGGCAGGGTCTAAACCCCCAGGTGAGCTTACCAGTCTACAGCAACAGAGTGGAAAGTAAAATAGTATCCAGCTGAGAAAAGCGAAAAGCCACAGGGTTTCTTGCTAGCCGGAAAGAAACAGCTGGAGAAAAAGAGCTCTTAAGCGGATCACATATGAAAATATTCTGCCCCCACTTACCCTGGGCACAAGCAGAGGGAAGACAGAGAGGACAGGAAATGCTTGGGGAGAGTTTGGTGTGGTGGCTTTGAGGGGAGAGCTGGGGAAGCGGCCGGCCGGGTCCCAGTGCTGACTCATCCCCACACTGCAAGCAGACCATTCCCCTCCAAGTGGCATCAGCCTGAGGGGACGCAAAAGCCCTGCCTACAGAAATTAAGCTGCCACACCCACGGTCCTTAAGCCTGACGGCTAATCACAGATTGAATAGATTAACAACTAAAGGAGTCAGACAAAGGCAGTAGATCCCTGGAAGTCTCCAACAGGCCGCCTAGGCCCAGACTGGTACAGGATCTGACGCCACCAGGGGCAGATCCAGGAAGTGCAGATCATTCTAAGAAGCACCAACAAACAATAGGAGTCACAAAAATGGGAGACAGAGAAACAACCCCCCATCGAAAGGAAAGGTAGAGTCCCCAGGAAGAGTGCTAAATGAAACAGAGGGGAGCAAACTATCAGATATGGAATTGAAAGCATGGATTATGGAGAAGCTCAATGAGCTCAGCGGAAACTACGAAGAACTCCAGAAAAACTACAGTGAACTCCAGAAGAACTATAAGGAACTTACTGAGAATTATACCAGCATCAAAAAGGACATGGAAGCTATCAATAAGAGCCAGGAGGAAATGAAGAATACAATTTCTGAATTGAAGAACACAGTAGAAGGAATTAAAAACAGGCTAGAGGAAGCAGAAGATCGGATCAGCGAGCTGGAGGACAATGTAGACAAAAACTCACAGACAGTGCAACGAAACAAAAAAAGACTGAACAAGACTGAAGAGGCTCTAAGACAGCTGCAGGACAACATGAAACGTAATAATATCCGTATCATAGGAATTCCAGAAGGAGAAGAAGAAGAGCAAGGAATAGAAAACCTCTTTGAAAAACTAATGACAGAAAACTTCCCTAACATGAAGAGAGAAAGAATCATGCAAGTCCAGGAAGCACAGAGGGTCCCAATGAAGATGAACCCCAACAGGCCCACTTCAAGACACATCATAATTAAAATGCCAACATTCAAAGACAAAGAGAGAATCCTAAAAGCAGCAAGAGAGAAACAACTAATAACATACAAGGGAGCTCCAATAAGGCTATCATCAGATTTCTCAGCAGAAACACTACAAGCCAGAAGGGAATGGCAAAATATATTCCAAGTAATGAAAAACAAAGGCCTACAACCAAGAATACTGTACCCAGCAAGGCTCTCATTCAAAATGGAAGCTGAAATAAGGAGTTTACAAGACAAAAGAAGGCTAAAAGAATACATCTCCACCAAACCAGTACTGCAAGAGATGCTAAAGGGTCTGCTTTAAGAAGATGAAGAAACAGAGAGAGACAGAGAGGAACACGAGTACAAAGGGGGAAAATGACAATGAATAAGTACTGAAAGAAAGAAGGAACTTCTACCATTTGCAACAACATGATTGGAACTAGTGAGAATTACGCTTAGCAAAATAAGGCAGGCAACAAAAGAAAATTACCTTATGCTATCACCTGTTACAGGAAACTAATGAACAACACAAACAAATGAGCAAAATTGAACCAGAGGTATGTAAACGAGGAATAAACTAACAGTAACAAAGGGGGAGGTGGGAGGGAGAGAAGTGGTAAGAAGGGGAAGGGTCTAGTCAAAGAACATGTATAAATGACCCATGGACATGGACAACTGGGTGGGGACTGAATGTGGGAGAAGGGAGGGACAGGGTGCAGAGAAGCAAGAGGGGGAAAAAAGTGAGACAACTGTAATGGAAAAACAAACAAACAGAAAAATTTTTAGTGGGGGGAAAAAATAAAAATATAAAGAATAGAAATGCAAGTTCAGTGAATATTAGAAGGACAAGGATTTTCCTTCACACTGTATATATTTTCTCCCTATCTGATCCCTCCAGAATTTGGCATTCTAAAGAAGTAAGTAATGACCTAAGTTTCTTTGCATAAAACTAATAAGACCAGTTGTTAATAACGATTTTTTTTTGACTAAGACTTTGATTGGAATGTCATGCATAAAGGAGACATGCTTGGGCTTTGGTTGTTACCAAAAAGTCCTGAGCAACTGGGACTGACTTTCAAAGGTAATAAAAGTCCATGAGATAAAAGGCCTGGTACATTGGATGGATGAGCGGTCCATAGCAATCTTTCCAGGGAAGGAGCGAAGGTTGTTTTCCTGAAAGATGGCTAGAAGGGACCTTAAGGCACAATGGAAAACCAGGAGGTCCTGGAAATGACAGGAGTTTACAGGCAAGGCTGAATGCCAGGTATGTGGCTCAGCTTCTGTGCCCTGAAGGGCAGACTGAACGTCACCCTAAATGTTCCTTGCGTAAGTTCCAGCAAAGCAGAACTAAAGATCATAAGTGATCATTTGCTGCTCTTGTTGTATTTATGCAAATGAACAGGATAAATTAAAAATGAACTTAATGTAGTCCCTTTAATGACAAGGAGGGTAATCTTAGGGAGAAAAATCATGATTCAAGGAAGATCACAATGCCCAGTGGTAGACTATAAAGTAGTGCAGCTAACCGTCCTTAAAGTTTCTTTTCATTTAAAATTTGTTTTCATTTGAAAGTTAAACTATGTCTGTGGCATTATCAAAGATGTTTAATTTACAGGCAAGAAGAATGTCAAATGCCTTGCAACTGGATGTCTTTCCGATAAGACAGTCCTACAGATTTAGGGACTTGTATGTGGGTTATGTTACATAAATTAACATGTGTTTTCTGTTTTCAAAGGGCATAAGCCTACGATCTCATTACCTGATTGTCTGTACGTATAGGCCTCACTTAATCCTGTCTGCATTGCTGCCTCCTGAGACTCAATGGTTTGGCTGAACTAAGTGGCTGGGTTGGTGAAGAACGGGGTGGTCTGTGGGCTTCACTTTAAAACTGGTTTCTCTTTTCTATCCTAATGGCTTGGACAGAAAGAGCCCAGAGGCCTGAGAGGGGGGAAATCTAAAATATTTCCCTCAGTCCAAACTAAGTATAATGGGCAAAAGGGTTTTGGACAGGTGAGATGTACCTGGCATACCTTCCTCCAAAGAAGCCTTTCTTTTCCCTAATGTGGGACATTGAAAAATTAATACCTGTCTTTTGTCATCTAGTGGTTACGGATTGAATGATGTCCTTTAACCCTGTTGCCCCCAGAATACAACAAGGATGCCAGCCTGTTAAACCAAGCATGCCGTTGTCCAGAGACAGCCAAACAACCTGGAGTCTGCACGATCCTTCCCCTTGTGGGAAGGCCACCCTCCCCTCCACACCCCCACTCTTATTAGGGATTTCTGGACCCAAGGGTAGGTAGGACGACGACCATGTCCAGCTTGAAGCAGCTAGAGGAGCTCGAGACCTTCGTCCATTGTCCTTTATAAGATTGTAAAGGGTCTTAAGTCTGAGAGGGAGGGATTGTTATTTTTTATTGTTAAAATATTTAACTAATTAATTAATTATTTTAAAAAAAGAAGAAGAAGAATATATGAAAGGGTGAGGCAGGAGAGCTTGTATGTACGACCCATGGGCATGGACTTGGGGAGGGGATTGTTGGGGAAGGGGGGTGCTGGGTGGAGGGGAGCAAAGGGGGAAAAATTGGAACTATTGTAACAATATAATCAATAAAATATACTTAAAAATAATAAAATAAATGGTGTTGGAAAAATTGGACAGTTATGTGCAAAAAAAGAAACTAGACCACCTTCCTACACCATGCATGATAATAAACTCAAAATGGATTAAAGACTTAAATGTAAGGCTCAAAACCATAAAAATCCTAGAAGAAAACATGGGCAGTAATATCTTGGACACCTTTTGTAGCAACATTTTTTTTCTGATGTATCTCCTTGGGCAAAAGAAAGAAAAGAAAAAACAAATGGAACCACATCAAATTAAAAAGTCTAGCAAAGCAACGGAAACCATCAACAAAATGAAAAGGTAACTCATTGAATGGGAGAACATATTTACCAATGATATATCTGATAAGAGGTTAATATCCAAAATTTATAAAGAAATTATAAAACTCAACACCAAAAAAAAAGAAGCAATCCTATTAAAAATGGGCAAAGGACCTGAATAGACACTTCTCCAAAGAAGATATACAGATGGCCAATAGACATACGAAAAAATGTCCAACATCACTAATCGTTACAAAAATTCAAATTAAAACCACAATGAGATATTACCTCACACCTGTCAGAATGGCTATCATCAATAAATAAACAACAAGCACTGGTGAGGATGTGGAGAAAAGGGAATCCTAGTGCACTGTTGGTGGGAATAGAGACTGGTAGAGCCACTGTGGAAAACAATACGGAGTGACCTCAAAAAATTAAAAATAGAACTGCTTTATGATCTAGCAATTCTACTTCTGGGAATTTATCTGAAAAAATAAGAAAACACTGGTTCAAAAGAATATATGCACCCCTGCATTCACTGCAGCATTATTTACAATATCCAAGTTTCAGAAGCAGCCCTATGCCCATCAGTAGGTGAGTGGCTAAAACAACTATGGTACATATACACAATGGAATAATACGTGGCCATAAAAAAGAAAAAATTCTTACACTTTGCAACAGCATGGATGGACCTGGAGAGTATTATGTTAAGTGAAATAAGCCAGTCAGGTAAAGACAAGTAGCATATGATTTAACTCATGTGGAATCTAACGAACAACATGAACTAACAAGCAAAACAGTGACAGACTCACAGAAAGCAGGCTGACAATGGTCAGTGAGAGTTGGGTGGTGAGAGGGATAGAGGGACTGAGCATAAAAGAAAAAATCTCATGGACATGGACAACAGTGTGGTGATTGCCAACGGCAGGGGGCTGGAGGGAGGTGGCAGAAGGTATGGGGGATAAATGATGATGGACAGAGAATGAGTTGGGTGGTAAAGACACAATACAGTGTACAGATGATGTGTTGTGGATTTGTGCACCTGAAACCTGTATAATTTTGTTAACCAGTGTCACCTCAATACATTCAATAAAAAGGAAAAATAGAGAAAACATGAAGCTGAACATAGAAAAGATGGCGGGAAGCAACCCCTAGCAGTACAAGAAGACACCCAACAAAACGGTGCATAGATTCAACCTGTAAAAATAATTTTAAAACTTTGTGATGACTTCTACCACTTTTGAACCTATCTGTCTAAGTAAGCACATGTCCCCCCAGAAGCAGGTCCTGGGATGAGGATTCAAGTCCAAGTCTTTTATTTGGGAGGTTCAGGAAACGCTGGAGAGGGAATGTGGGCATGATGCTCAGGCAAAGAGGGCAGCCTGCAAAGGATGGAGAAACACACATAGGAATCGTCTCATTGGTAAGGGTAGGTAGCTGGGTGTTTATCAGCCATTGGTTAAGACTGTTTTGGGGTTGGGGGAGACCAGGGCATTCACTCCTTGGCATGTGAACCTGTCTCAAGCAGGAGCCCTGCATTTTCCCAGCCTACAAAGAAAGCCTTCAGGCAAATGATGCAGGTCCTGGCAGATGGCAGCCTCCACCACTAAGAGAGGAAGGCCCAGAGTGTGAATGCAGCCCTTATAACATTGTCTGCACCGCATCCCACGTTGTTCCCATCAACATTCATTTCTGCTGCTGGTATCTGGTATCAATCTTCTCTGTCTTTTCTTCGCTATTCAATAGAGCATATGTTTCACATTCAAGTGATCTATTTCTAAGCTATAAAACATAGCATGTTAACTTACCTATGCCTTTATTTCTCCCCTTGAGTTTACTTTATACTCTCTATAAGACTCTAAGTCTATTCCTGTATTGTAAATTTTTTTAAACATCAATCTTGCTTTCATCTAAATTGTAAAATTAAATAAATAAATAAATAAATCGCTCCTTTGGTAGCAGCCATCCTAGTCCATAATAATGTCCACAAAAAACGATGGGCTGGTCCTGGTTCATGGAGTAAGAGCTCAGGCTATGATGGAACCTAGAGAATTCTTTATGTTATGACAGTAGAAGTCCTTTTGGCAGTAGCAAAATATACACTGTCACCAAATGATGAGGAGAGTGGGGAGGCCAATCTAAAACCTAACGGGAAAGAAGCATGTCCAATGAAATGTCACTTCACTTGCTTTGAACGGTACAGTCATTAAAAACAGCCCCATCTAAATAAAGATCATCATTCTTGGGCTGTGCGATAGTTCCATAATGTATCAGCAACTTCCTGCTAGTCCGGGCAGATGTCTCTTTTCCTTTACTGTGTATGTAGTCCAAGTGAGATGATCACGTACCTAGTAAATTTTCCCTAAAACAGTAAGCATTTGACAAATATCATGCTTCATAATTTCGTAAAAATCAATTCAGAGAATTCAGGAAATAGCAGAAACTAAGGGGAGTGTAGCATTGTAGGTTTCTTGGGTTGAAGAAATTTATTGCCACTCAGCTGATATATTGACTACTAGACAAAGATTGGCTGGTTGAGATTCAGTTTAATTGTTTAGGTTTGAGGTTGCCTAATCTAGCTTTAATAAGGTCATTATTTTTAAGAAAAGTAAAAATGCAAAAACAGACCACTACCCATCACTAAGACTTTTTAGATGTTTTTTACACTGTGGTTGGAGCCCCAGCCCTTGGCTACTCTTGTCTCCATCCACTTAACAAGCATTGGCAGAGTCACTGTTGAATGAGATCCCTGACTAGTGTTAGGCTTTATATAGTATTTAAGGAAGGATCAGGCCATACCACCAAATCCACTGTTCCCCTGAAACAAACCACTCATTATATAATGCAATAAGTGCAATATTTTTAAAAATCAGACATCTCAAAATATAGTAAATTACATATATAAATGTATCTTTGGATCTAAAGCAGTTCTTCCCAAACTATCTGTGGGGAAGAATAATTTTTTTATTATTATTATTTCCAGTCTATACTTTTGCAGAATTCATTAAAGATAAATCATTAGAAAACAATTTTTTTAAAAAACATACAAAATATAAGCCCAGTTTGTTATTATCACCATTTAATTCAATAGGCATAAAATGACTCTGTCAAATGTCTTTAAAAGTTTCACAATCCTTACTCTCAGCTTCAGTACTTATTTCATCAGAGACCAGTAATAGCTGTGGGCAGCACCGGCCTGGAACCGCAGTTTGAGTCACACTGATCTGAACGACCATGCACATGTTTATTCAAAAGACATACTTTACCTCTGACATTCTTTCCAAATCCCATAGAAGAAACTTTCTTGTCCAGTTGCTCAGTATTGTTCGATTTCTCCTTCATAACATCATCATCGCTAATAGCATCAACAGAATATTTTTTCTTTTTCTTTTTCTTGTGTCGAGGTGGAAGCTTTTTTGGGAAAGTAAACATTGGGAATATCACAAGAAACATTGCAATGGCACAAAGGAGGAATCCACTCCACCTAAAAAATTGGGAAATGTGAATAGTATTTACAGCTTTTGCATTGTGAGAACAAATTAGCAAAGTAGAAATTTGTGGTGATAAAATTCTTCAAAAAAATTTTTTTGGCCTTCATCAATTATAAAGCAGTAGGAAGTTGAACAAAATAAGAAAATATAGAAATCCTCCCTTTCTGTGGTATAAATGAGAAATCCACCCAAATATACTTGTATTATAATGAACATTATAATAAGCAATCTGACAAGAATTTCATTCAAGTATTTTTAAGCACATGTGCTAGTTCTGCTACAATGTATATTTTATAATAAAACGATAACACATAAATTTAATAGAAAAATAATACAAACACTATAGTATGCTTTATGGACCAGTAGAGACCTTTTTATTTTCTTGGAAGAAAATCATTAATATCTCATGTAAAAAGTATTTTAAATTTCTGATGACACTTTTTCTGCAAGCACTTAATATATTGAATGCTCTTAGCTGGCCCTCACCACACTTAGCCATGAGGGCCAGCAAAGATAGTTCATTTAATTCTTCACTTCAATAATTAGAACCTAGTTATAAGCAAGCTAAAAAATATATCTCCAAGAAATACAAGAATATGTACAATTAAGTGTTAGATCACGTGGTATAGAGCATGAATCCTGTTAAAGTCCAGAGAGGGGAAAAGTGTGTCAAAAAGGTTCTCAGGAGAAGTAGAACTTGAGTGTTGTTGAATCACGAATCTGTCTTTGAACTTGTCTGAGGTTACCATACTGCAGAAACTAGGAAGCAAACACAGACAGAAGAACTCAACCTCTAGCCCCGCATCAGAGCTCTGTGTTCATGACTTCTTGCCTGCATAATTCCCCAGGGGCAGGAATTTCTCAGTCCCCTTCCACACATTTCTTAGCAAATAGCCCCTGGTCCTACCTAACACAGTCACTGCTTTCTAACTAGGATTCCTCAACTCCAAACTCTGTCCTTAAAGCTTCCAAGTTCATGAATGCTCAGACTCTGTTCCTCTGTATCAACACCTTGTCAGTTGTAACTGCAATGCAAGCAGCATTGTAAGCATGAATGTTGGATTCAGCTCAGTAAGAATATAAATCAATTGCAAAGTGAAATGCACTTATAAAATTAGTGTTTCAATTATAGTGCAGTTAGTTGCTAAAGGTCACAGTTTAGCTGAGAGAATCATTCCTAGAACCATCATTAATAATCCGATGTGCTATTTTCAAGCATATTTAGTTATATCAAATAAAGATTTTAAGACAATCAGAAAGCGGCTTTATTTTGAGAAGATTGCTCAAGGACAGACCTGAAGCAATCTCAATTATTCAGAATATAATCACAAACCCAGTGCCTGACATGGATTAGGTACTGAAAAAAATTTCTTGCATAAATACATTGAATGAGATAAGTTTTGAAAAAAATAAAGTCATCTTGTCTGCAGGAAACATAGCTACTATAATGTCTGGCCCCTCTAGTTCTTGGCTGCATGTGAGGCCTTTACTAACCTGGCCCTCCTCATCAGCCTTTCTTCAATCTCTTTCTGCACACCTGACATTCAGTCTTCCCAATCCTCAGCTCCCTAGACCTCTCATCTCTCTCCACAAGGGGGCAGGCAGTATAGTGTAAGGGCCAGTTCTTGAGCTGTGGCTTCAGACTGACCTGAGTTTTTATCCTGTCTTTATCACTTACTAGCTCTAAGATCCCGGGGAACTTATTTTGCTTTCCTGAACCCACTTTCTTCATCTGAAAGAGGGCCAATAGTAACTGTTCTGGAGTAAACAAAATTAATAAGACAATGTACAAAAGGAATCTAATAAAATGCCTGCCTCTTCAGCAATCAATTCTTAATAGCTCATTTTGTTTGTTTTTATGTAGCTCTGTACTCAGACTCCCTCACCCTCAGCCAGAGCCACTGATTTAAAATTATATGCAAACATTAAAGATACACTCATAGTAGCCTAGACTGAGAGTAAATATAGAAGAAGGAGAATAATTGTAGAGCATAAACAATAATACAAAAGGTTTGGGACATTTCTAAGCAGAGCAAAGCAGCCCACATTCTTCAGCGTTCTACAGTAACAAATCATTGTTAACACATCATATAATGATGATGCTAAAAGAAAAAAGCTGAGTAAGACAAGAAATGTGCATTATGTGTTGGCAAAAGAAATATGAATAAGAGCCCAAATTGAAAAGCCAGGGGTCTAACTCCTTTTTATGAACCATTCCTCAGAGACTGATCACTAAGTGTATCAACTAAGACCTCCCTGGACTCAGTTTATCCCAGCTCTCACTGACTCTGAGGCTTTGGGCAAGTTATTCAAATCACTGAGCATAATATTAGTGACTACATATAGCTGTTATAAGGCTTAAACAAAAACATGTGTATACCTCCTAGTATAATGCTTGACACAGGAAGCGCTCAATAAATGTTAGGCTTATTCATTCATTCCTTCATTCTTTCAGCATATATTTATTGAAAAATATATCATTCTACTAGGCATGGTATAAAATAACATTGTAGCAAAAAACTGTGTCTTTATTGAAGATAGAAGTCTTACAAACATGGATACTTGATAAATAAAATTTATTTTTAAATAGATTTCTATGATATATTTCTATATTGAGAAATCTTAGTATTTGTAGAACTAATATCGGGCGACTAACGTGAATAAAACTACTTGGACATTGATGAAATACAAAGGAATGAATAATAACTAACACATTATATAGCAAGAACTATTTAGAGCTCTACATACATACTCATTCATTCCTCACAACTCAGTGAAGCTGGTACTGTACTTCCATTTTCTGGATTTAAAAAAACAATAACGACTGAGGCACGGAGACGTTAAGTAACTTCCTCAAGGTCACACAGCTATTAGGTGGCAGTTTGGGATATAAAATCAGGGGACTATGGCTTCAGGGTCTGTACTCTTAATCATTCCACTTTGCTACCAGTTGGGTTGATATCTACTAGGAAACTTTTTAAAGATAGCATAAAGCACTTGTAAGCTGAAAACTCCTGTTTCCTTCTTTCTACTTGCCTCTAGCTGGTCCTCTTTGCCTTTCTCTCTGCCACCAGATGTCCCCTATTGCCATGCTTTTCTCATGGACATCTATACAGAATACAGAACATACATTGGACATTTATAAATATATTTTAATAATCTAGTTTTCTGAGAACAAAACAAAAAGGTCCTTATTCTGATTTGTTTCAAAGCTTCAAAGAAACAGTAGTTAAGACCAAAAATTTCACTATCAGTCAAGAACTGAAAACTCCAGTGTTAGTCCCTTCATGCTGACAAGGGAACTTCCTTTTGTATAATTTCAAAATTCTACCAGGCCAGGGTCATCTAGATCTTAGCACTTCCATCTTCAAAGAGCATTACTTAGGAAAATAAGAAGTGTCCTATAACCTAATTAATATTTTTCACTGCTTTGAAAATAGTGTTAAACATCATTCCCACAAAGCTCAGAGTTATGAGATTATTATCTTGTAATGAAGCACAGAACACAATACTCTAAGAAACTTTAGAAAGTAATTAATGTCTGATACTGCAGTATTCCCTTTGGTATAAAATGAAAATTTCTTATCAACGTATACCTATTACTAAGCCATGTTAAATGAATTTAGGACTCCAGTACTCCTTAGTGCTTACAATCATGAAAAAAGAACTCACATTCAAGTTGAGGGCTGTGAAGGACTCAAACACTGCCCTGGCTATCTGAATAAATAACCAAATACGCAAAATGGAGTTCTCGTTTTCTAAGTCCCAAACATTATTTACTTAACAAGACCACTAAGGGTTAGCTACTGGGACAGTAGCTAAATCTCCAGCCTAGGTAGGGAGCAAACTATTATCCACTGAAAAGATTAACTGTATGTGCTGATGGAAAAGTAGAGCTAGCGTTCTGGACAGTGGGGGAGGGTTGACAAACAGAAACACAATATAGTAGGGAAGTGGGGGGAAATTTTTTAAAGGCACAGAAAAGCTCATGAAGGCTTTGACTAAAGTACACAGGAAAGTCCCAGCATAGCCACATCACTCTTTTCCTCCATTCTGCTCTAAAGGAAATAAACGCCTCCATCTTCAAGAACCGGGATTAGGCTCTTATTCCCGAACCCTCTGTGTCAGTTTCCTGTTGCTGCTATACAAATTACCACATGCTCCGTGGCTTAAAATAACACACATGTATTATCTTATAGTTCTGGAGGCCAGATGTCTAAAATGGCTCGGTAAGGCTGCATTCCCTTTGGAGGCTCTAGGAAAGCACCTATTTCTTTGCTTTTCCAGCTTCTAGAGTCACTCTGTGGCCCAGGGTCCCTTCCCCTGACTTCACAGCACATCAATCCAACCTGTGCCTCAATCACCATACCACCTTCTCTTACTCTGACCTTCCTGCCTCCTCTACTCACTTATAAAGACCCTTGTGGTTATATTGGGTCCACCAGGGTCATCCAGGAAAATCTCCTCATCTCAAGATCCTTAACTGAATCACATCTACGAAGTCCCCTTTGCCATGAAAGGTGACACATTCTTAAATTCTGGGGATTGGGACACAGATAACTTTGGGGAATTACTATTTTGCCTACTACCCCTCCTAGGGGACTCTTAGCTACATTTTTATATACCCACTGGGGAAACTTTTATGTTAACTACAAGGATACTATGACTCTATCATTAATAGTAAGTTAGATGAAAAATTTAGTAAACAGTTCTTACCAGTTTCCAATGAAACGAGGGTCATTCTGGTCAAGGTGAACAGGATTTTTGGGATCAACATAAAAACCAATAAGAAGTCCACCTAGTAAATATCCCACTGCAGGACCAAGAGCTCCCATGACATACATGATGGCTGAGAAGACAGAAGGGGAAATGTGAAATACAGCAACATGTTCCTCAAGTTTCAGTAGTTGTCTAATTGCAGTCATACCATGCAGATGCCATAGTTAAATCCAGTTAGCAACTTCTAAAAAAAGAGTAAAAAGATTCACTCTCCAGAGAAGTTTAGAGATTGTGTCTGGGTTGACATTTGGGTTTCAAATCATGGCCTTTATTTCACTGTTGTCTGCTCTTCTCTTAGAACATCAAAATCATTTGGAGAACTTATTGGTTGATTTTATTTTGTTTTTTAATATAAGTGTTCAGGACCTAACCCAGACCCACTCAATTTAAATTTCTGAAAGTACAGACTTGGATGGTTAACATGGCAGTCACTGGATAACCAAGAGAGGATAAAAGGTAGTCTCAACAATAAGGAAAAGGAAGGAAAGTAGATGTCACTTGTCACAGCTATTGATGGTTCTAATTGGTTGAGGGAACTCAAGGTCGAATGTTGTCATGAAGCTGGATTCAGTGGAATTGGCAACACTTCGTAAGCACCCTCCAAGCACTAATATTTTCAAATCACCACTTTAGAATCAAAGATCTCGCAATAAGCTTGGTTTCTTGTTCATTGAGGAATCTTATTTAAAGATTACTAAATCTCCTTAAATAGCATGAGTGAGAACCCAAGTGGAAAGCATCCACCTACAGCTGAATTAAAAAATAATTTTTTAAAGCGCACATCTAAATGGGGAGTTGGGTGGGGTCTTACTGTCAGGAGATCAAAAAGGTTGTCATTCTATCCAAAAAATTTCACCATCAAAATGGGCTTATAGCAAAAAGATAAGAAATTCATTGTCATTTTTATCTTGTTTTCATGCTGTGATTTATATTTTTTAAATAAATAATATTTTGCCAATTTTTTAATTTACAGGTAGGGTATGAAACTCCTCGAAAGGCATAGAAAAATCTAGCCACACTCCAAACCTAGTGTTTGTCCTGTTAAAACTCAGTTACTTGGGGACAAATCAACAAACACTTCTGAGGAATGATAACAAACTCAGGTGTTACACGTTTCTCATTTCTAGTGCTGCCCTGCATTTTCATCACTGAAGAAATAAGTAGAGCTCCATCTCCTCTCAGCAGTACTTTATTTACCAGAAAGCAAATGGAATAATCAGAATAGTGGCACCTTTCTTTATAATCTGCACCTGAGTAAACTTTGAATAATCCTGGCCCTTCTGTTCCTAATAGCTACAGACAGTGATTTAACATCTGCTCTCACTTTTCACACAGTTTCAATAGAGAAAGCACAGTGTTTATTTATTTTACAGCATCATCTTGTAACAATGAGACATTAGGTTCTTGGACTTCAACATCTGTGCTTGAAAATGCAGAGCAGAGGAGGCACAACTTCAAGTGACTGGTATTCTTTTGGAAGCATGCTTTTAATAAAACAAAAATAGAGTTTTGATAAACACCTTGTTAACCTCCCTGCTGATAGCCTAATATAGAACTCAAGAATAGAAAGTATTTTTCCAATCCCAGGTATTTCCATATGCATATGAAAACAAAATTTATGTTTACACCTCCAGGCAAACCAGCACCCAGTACAACTTAAAACTGTAAGGAAGCCAAAATGTGACATGAATCATCTCCCCAAAATAGCTCCTCTGGCATGAAAGAGACTGTCTTACAAACACAGATGGGAAAAGGGGTATTTCTGCCAAACTGTTTATGCCTGGCGTGCTGGGAACAGCCTCTCCGAGCACCAAGCTGCATCGTGCAGGGTGTGTGCTACAGACCCGCTGTTATCCAGTGATGGGGGATCCACACCTTAACCTCTTCCTGAGATGCAGATGGAGCTTTTTTAAAGTCAGCTGTGCAATCCAAAAAAAATTATCTTCATTGTAAGTCCAACAAAATCGTTCTCATTAACAGAAATAAATATATACATATATGTTTACCTATATAACTATACTGTATGAGGCATATAGACCCCTGGCTGGTTTGGCTCAGTGGATTGAGCGTCGGCCTGCGAGCTAAGTGTCGCTGGTTCGATCCTCCAGTCAGGGCACATCAGAGAAGGAAAACTCTGACTCCAAAAAACCTCCGCTGCCTTGCGGCATACCTCTTCAGGGGAAAGGCTAAGGGAGTAAACCCCGACAGAAAATCCGGAGCCGGAGTCCCTAAGGCGGTTTGACGTTGTAGTCAACACCGGCAACTCCTGCGGCGCACCTGAAGCCAAGCTGTATTGACTCCGTCTTTCCCTTGGACCCTTCAGCTGCGAAGAGAGGGGGTGTCTGCTGCATGGGCAACAGCAGACCCTCCATATCACCCTGCCCAGGCTCTGTAGCTTCAGCTTCACTGGAGAGGACACTCCAGCGTCATCGCAAGATGTCGATTCAACACGGGAGGAGACAGATACCGTGTCACTCCCGAGTCGGACTGCACAGCCATTCTCGGCGGTGCAGATAGACTCTTAAGAAGCTACACCATCGTCTCTCGAGACAGACGGCTGCCGACAACGATGAGGCATATAGTATCATAAATACTATATTTAACTATGTTTCTTATGTGTATGTTATACACATATATGTATATCTGTGTAACTATAGTATATATAACTTATGCTTATGTATATTTATAAATCTATATCAATAATATACATAATTTATCAAAAATATATAATAACTCACTGATGTGGTCCTATTTCATAAATAAATCATTCTGGCAACTGAGTTAATCTTATCCATTGATTAACCAATGGCACTCATTCAGAGCTTATTAGAGGATCAAACTGTTGAAACAAACACATATCATTCACTCCCCAGTCAAAAATTCACAATCATCCCTCCAGAGTCTAAGATAAAAAAAGTCTCAACTGCTCTACCTGGAGTTCAAGGGTGGGACACACTGGCCTCCTGCTGCTATTTCAATCTTCAGACCTACTGCCTGTACTCAGGGCTCCAGCAGATTGACACTCGGATCAGGCCTGAGCAGAGCTTTCTCCTTCCTGAGCAGTGTCCCCCCGGGGCCTATCTGAGTCCCACCCAATCATCAAGGCCCAGCCAAGTCCAGCACTGACGATCCTCCTGAGTAGCCTCTCTCTCCAGCACCTCCGTAAACTATACAACTTACAGAGGTTGTTCACATGCATGAAAACCCCCGCCTTCTCATCACGCATCCCAATCAGTAAAAGGTTTTAAACATTTGCCTCCAGTGTACTTTTCAGTAAAATAATGTATATATCATTAGTCTCTCTCACTGTTCACATCTAATACATCAGGAAATCTGCTGGTTCTACCATCCAGTCATATCCAATATCCACCCCTTCTCCTTACTTTCACCCTGGTCTAAGCCACGATTGCCACTCATCTGGAGAACCGTCCGAGGCCTCCCAACTGGCCTCCCTGCTGCTCTCCTGACTTACATTGTCAACGCAGCAATGCGTTTAACATGACAGGCTTAATGGTCCTCCAGAGCCATGAGCCATGAGCCATGTCATGTCACCTCTTTGCTCACACTTCCTCACAGGACAACTGGTACAGAGCATCTTTCTGAAGCTAAGCCTGTGCCTATGCCAGTTCTTATTATTCTTTTGAAATAAACTTCACAGTTTTTTCTAATGATTATAATACATTATAGGGATTCACTGTAGAGAAACTCTCAAGAGCATAAAAAAAATTTTTTTAATCACCCTAAACCCCTAACTCCAGATAATAATACTAATAGTAATAACAAATGTTTTTTTACTATTTGTATACTGTATACATTTTAAACAGAATTATACCATACTTGTTCTATAAAACATTTTTCACATAAATATCTCAAATATTGCTTATGTCAACGAGTGTTATTCTAGAGCATTTGTTCTGGCTAAATGGTGTGTCGTCATCTGGCTGTGACATACTTCACTAATAATCCCTGACTAATCCCCACTTTGTGCTCACAAATGTCTGATTGGGGTTATTCTTCTGAAGGTTGTATTGGCCTATGAAGAGCTTTGTCACCACCTATGATGCATAGAACCAGACGTGAGGATGACTATCCCAGCCCCAAACCAAGCTCCACTATACACTTCTGTGGAAATAAGAAGCCACTCTTTACGAGAGAAGGTCTAAAAGGCCCCCTTCAACTGGGTGGAGGCAGCTCTTCATCTTCACCTTGAACATCATGGTTGGTTCAGTAGAGAAACCACTCTTGGGAAGGTTGACCCCTCACCTCTTTCCTTCACTTATTTTTCCCTAAGCTGTTTGACCTTTAGACCTTCCATTTCCATTTTCTTCTTAAATTACTTTATACCTTATTCTGTGATCACATATGCTTTTTACATTAAAGCACATTAACTTATATTTTTAATCCCATTTACCTTCATATTTTAACTACTCTCCTTTACTTATCTTTCACTATAACTAAATGTCTTAATTTAACACCATAAACTGTTTTACTTTTTGATCTTGATTTATGCTTTGACACATTTTATTTTTTTTAAACATTTTTCTTAGGGGTTTTCATTGTTAAAACTAATTTACAAGATTTTTAAAAATTATTTGTCTCCTATTTCTTATACCTTATGTAAGTTTGCTTACTTTTTTAGCTCTCGTTATATGAATCCTTGGTTACACTCCTGAATATTTTACCATATATTTTGGTGTTTAGCTGTTTCCCTTTCCTTTCTCAGCCTTCTGACATCTTCTTTTGACAGACTTTGTTTATCTTAGCCTTCTCTTATGTTTTGCTGTTTTTGACCAATTTCAGTAATTGCTCATTGGAAGCTGGGCCCAACCTCACATCACCTCTGGCCCGTCTCCTGGCTGCCCCTGTCCTGCTCCCATCTGTTAGCGATGGTAGCCTAAGGGACTCACACTGAATTCACTCCAGGTGTCACTTTGCACAAGGCACATTTGGTCAGCTGCACCCTATGATTGCTCTCTCACGTTGTCCAGTAATGAGGAAGTGTGAGTTCCAAATCCAAGGTCTCTGATGAATAAGCACTGCCTCTAAGACAAGCCAGCCCCATAGAGCAAAACAGACAAGCCAGAGGGCTCTTCATTCAGCTCCTGCTGGCCTGGAGAGGGTCCTATGGGTTGAGCTTCCCAATCCTACTCAAGAGAGAAGGCATAACATCATCCTCCAACACTCACCTGGCTGAGGTTTACACCTTCATTCCTGACAGAGTCCGAAGATGCCCCTCCTTCCTCATCACAAAAGCCCGTCTTGGTTGCATTGGGAATCATCTCAAATAGGGTAATTCTTTGGGGTCTGCTGCAATCCAGGGGAACAACTGTCTGAACTCTACAGTCTATATGTTGAATAACTCAACCTGCCTCTTACTCACACAAAATGATTCAGGGACTCCTAATAGTGACCAGCCTGCCATCCATAGCCTCACTAGGTGTGGGAAACTGAGGGGCCCAATCAAAACCAGCAAAGGTCTTGTATTACATGAAGTGACACAGTCACCTCCTTCTTCCAGGTCTCTGCTCCACTATCACTCCTCAGAAAAGACATCACCTGCCACAATATCTACATGTGGCACCTCCAGCCCCAGCACTCTTTGCCGCCCTGCCCTGCTGGAGTTTTCATTATGGCACGCACCGCCATATGCCAGGACATTTGTTTGTTTGCTTAATTTCTGTCTCTCCCACTGGAATGTCATTTCCATGAGAATAAAGACTATTTTTCTCACTGATGCCATATCCATGCCTAAGCAGTCTAACCATAAGTGCTAGTGAATATTGTTGAGTGGAGAAGAGATAAAGACATGGACTTCTGATCTTCAGTAAAGTAACAAAAAGTCGGAGCAGATTCATCCTTGCAACAGTGCCTTGAAGAGCCATGTGTGGGCACCTGCTTCCTAGAGCTGTGGGGCTGCCCTGTACTTGAGAGCCATCTCTATCCTCCTTCCCCATTAAGTCCTCAGTCATGCAGAGTTGGTTTCTGTGCTTCATGGCCACAGAACCTCAACTCTTACCCAGCCTACTCCAGGCCTGACTCTGACCTCTACCAGGCTGTCCATGGGCCACCACCCTCTGGGGTTCCAGAGATCTCAGAGCGTCTTTGGAACAGACCCAGATTTGCAGGACCCTCATTTAAACTTGGTCCCTAATTTATCAGACTCTGTTTCCATGTTGCTCCCCACCTCCCACTTTTCCTTGCTTTCTGTCCATCGCTTCCTCATGTCCCTGCTGGCTCAGACCCACTTTTTCGGCTGCCCCACTTGCCACTGAGTGCTGCTGAGAACTGGTGTCAACAGAGGCATGGGGTTACACGTATAATTTAGGCTCAGTCTCAGGACCTGGGATTGCACCCAGGATGGTCACACAGAGATGTTTCGCATATGTGTCTAAGGTCCTCAAATGATTATTAGACACAGTGAGAGCAGGTCGCCCTCTTAAATATGTCTGGTGTCACAGCTACTGCAGAGGACAAGAGGACATGAAAAGCAATCCGCCCATCACTGCCATCTTACAGCAGCAGGGACACCAACTCACATTCAATTTGCATAATTCCTTGAAAATTAGCCAAGGGACTTGAGAGCATCACATTTAAAGAAATCACTCTTTCCACTCATACGCACAGACAGATAAGAGACCTTTGATCTTGGTTATTTTGAGCAGCAACTTTTTTTCTCTTAAGTGATTCAGTTATTTTAACACAGATCTGAAACCAAAGAACAGCTGCCTCGGCCATCTGGGGATAAGTCTATCACTTTGCTAAAACACCCAGAGGCCACCTTAGGTCACCACTAAGAAGGGAAAAGGGTTTATGTAGATTCAAAGTATTTTTTCCTCACTACCATAGTGAGAAATAGTTGGTTTAAATTCACTCTCTGCCTCTAGAAATATTTTCAAAGTAATTTGTACTCTAAAAGGGAACAATCAAGTACATGTATAAACAGCCAGTTTCACTTAATTCATAACTGTTACAGAAACAGGGGAGTCCAAAAACAAACCCAAGTTTGCGGCTGAGAGATGGGGAAAAGGAGGCAGCTTTCAGGATGCCTTTGCATGCCTGGGGCTAGTGGCTGGAAACTTTGTTGCACAAAGATCTTCTTTGAAACTTCCAAGGCTCAGGAAGATGGGAGGGGCCTTGGACTGTGGGATGGTACAGAAGGAGCCTACAGAGCCTACGTAGGGTTCTGTAAATGGTCAGAACTGTTTGCAACACCCACTGCGTCAGAAGACGCAGTCAGGGATATATAAGCAGCTGCGGAAATTTTAGGGCGTACTCCCTCCAGGCTGCTTTAAGAAGAGGCTCTGGCCATGTGGTTTTGAGAAGGAGAGGAGATCCTTGAGGTTTGCAGGAAGAAGGCAGTTTACAAGGAGGCTGAGAATCCAGGCGGTTCTGCATTGAGAGCTGGAGGGCACCACAGCACAGAATGGACCTCCCCAATCAGAACTGAGTGATTGGCAGCTACTGGTAAAGCTGAACTGTGCCTAGGAAGTAGGGAAACGGTGTTTCTGACTTTCCTATGACTGGCCAGGTCTGGTAGGGGGAGGCAGAACTATGTGCAAATAAACAATTCTTTTTCTTTTCACTAAACTCTGGTATTGAGAGTTATAATTCTGGCGGTGGGCAATCGGACCCCTAACTAAACAGCCCGTGGGTTCTGTTTCAATTGGAACAGCCCAGGGGTTCTGTTACATAACCAGGGCATGAGAGAGGGAAGTATTTAATAAGCTGTGGCTTTAAGACATCAAATTTGATCACCTGTAAGTGCCTTCTATCTATAAACTTAATCCAGTAATCAGGAAGAACCACAAGGACAGCTATCAAGAAAGCATAAAAAAAATATGTGGAAGTTTTAAAATTATATTGGGGGCAATAATATGTTTTATTGAAAGTTAAGTATGGATTCCCAGTGCAAAAATAATCAAGACATTAATAAATTCAGGAGAAACTAACTTCATTAATTACCAAAGAAATAGAAGCTACAATGAGATACAACTCTAACTTCTGGTACAAGCTTTTGGACAGCAATTCATGATATATATCATGATGACATCACTGTTACATATAGAAAAACAAACAATAATAGTGATTAACTATATTTTGAGGCATAATGCAAATATTAATTTTAATGTTTAGTAAGTTTTTATACCTAGAGGAAATACTTACTTTTTAAATTTAAGTAAAAAGAATACAAAATTATGTTGCTGTTGTGATCATGATTATGTAAAAAAATAAAAAAAGTTAAATAAAAAACACTGTCTACAAAAAAGCTACAAGAACTAATAAGTGAGTTTAGCAAGGTTGTAGGATACAAGTTCAATATTTAAAAAATTCATTATCTTTCTATATACTAGCAACAATCAGAAATTAAAACAATACCATTTACAACACTATCAAAAATATAAAAAACTTAGAGATAGATCTGACAAAATATATACAACACCTTTGCACTGAAAATTACAAAACATTGCTGAAATTAAAGCTCTAAATAAATGGTGAAGCATGCCTAATTTGTTGATCAAAAACCCAATATTGTTAAAAGGTTAATTCTCCCAAAATCAATCTAGAAATTCAATGCAATTCCAATCAAAATTCCAGTGGGCTTTTGGTAGAAAGTGACAAAGTGATCCTAAAGTTCATGTGGAAATGCAAAGGTCACAGAACGGTCAAAACAATTTTGAAGAAAAAAAACAAAAGCTGGAGAATGAAGAGTATCTGATTTTAAGACTTATGAAAAAGATACTAAAATCAAGACAATACAGTATTGGCTTAAAGACTGACAAATAGATCAATGGAATAGAAAAGAAAGTCCAGAAATAGACCCACACAGCTATATGGATACCTGATCTTTGAGAAAGGTGTAAAGGTAATTCAATGGAAAAAGGATAGTCTTTTCAACAAATGGTGCTGAAATCATTAGATATTTGTATGCAAAAAATTAACGCAAAATGAACCAAAGACATAAATATAAAACTTAAAACTATAAAACTTCTTGGAGAAAACAATTTTGGAAAAATGTTTTTCAGCAGACAATTTACCTAAGAAAATAAATAGATGGCAAATAAGCATATGAAAGGTGGTCAGCATCACCAGTTATTAGGAAAATACAAATTACAACCACAATGAGAAACCACCAAACTCCTCTTCAAAGGATTAAAATTTAAAAGACAAACTATTCCAAGTCTTGGAGAGAATGTGCAGCAACTAGAACTTTTATACACTACTGATGTGGAATATAAAATGTTCCAGCTACTTTGGAAAACAGATTGGTAGTATCTTAAGGAATTAAAACATAATTATCATATGACTTGACCATTACATTCCTAGGTATTTTTACAAGAGAAATGAAAGCCTATGTCCACCCATAGAGTTACATGCAAATATTCATGGCAGCTTGATTATAGTCACCCAGAAGTGGAAACAACCAGAATGTTCACCAAGTGGTAAATGGATAAACAAATTGCAGTATATTCATACAGTGGAATACTACATAGCAATAAAAAAGGAATGAATTATTGATACATGGTAAAACATGGCTACATCTCAAAATAATTCATGCTGTATGATTCAATTTATAAAATTCTAGAAAATGCTAACTAATCTAGAGTCTGTGGTGACCTGGGGGTGGGAGAGATCAGCAGAAGGAAGGGATGACAAAGAATCTTAAGAAAGCTTTTGGTGACATTGGATACATACATCCAATTGTGGTGAAGGTTTCCTGGGTGTATATATGTGTCAAAGTTTATCAGATTATATACTTTTAATTATTTTTTGTCAATTTTATCTAAGAAAAGACAAATGTTCTAAAAGTGGTTCCACAAGTCTAAATTTACTATGTCATTGAATTACACACTTTAAATGGTTAAGTTTTATGATGCATAAGGTATGCAGCAAAAAGTCATTTAAAAAAACTAAAAAGACCAAAGGGAAACATGCTACATAGTAAAAGTTGTTTGTTCAAGTAGTGAATTTACAATAGGTTTTTTTAGTGTGTTCTTTATACAATTCTGTAGTTTTAGCTTTTTCTAATTGAATGCAAATATAATAAGGGAAAATTTTAATATATCTCCTGGAATTAGTATGTTTATCTCTTTTAACTTTTAATGCTCTAGCCATCAAATGTGTCATCTTTGTGTAAACTTAAGATAAACATGTATTTTTTAAAACTCGAAGAAAGTCATTACAGGTTAATGGACTTGTTTTATTTGTTCTCATATCTATCATATCTACAGTACCTCCTGCAGGGGTGCCTAACACAGAGTGAGCATCCAGTAACTCCGATGAATGAGCATACAGTATTTATAAAGCAATCCTTCCATTTTCCTTAATATCTACCCAATACATCAGGATGAATTCTCTCTAGCTAAGTTATTATAATAAATTAAGGGTCAGCAAACTACTGGCCAAATCAGTGAATAAAGTTTTTTGGAGCACAGCCACATGTGTTCATTCACATTTTGGGTGTGACTACTTTCACACCACAGCAGCAGAATTGAGTAGTTACTACAAAGACTGGATGACCTTCAGACTCAAATATTTATTATCTAGTCCTTTGTAGAAAAAGTTTGCCAGGCTGTGCAATAAATTATGACAGTCATTTATGGTTCATTTAGTCTATAGGAGTATCAAATAAATGTTTGCACACATTATTTCTTTCCATTTTTACCTCTAATGTAGTTATAATGATCTAAGCTATGGATATACAAGGTCTATACAGAAAGGACCTCACACAGTTCTCCCAATCGCCATCAACTGTCCCATAGTATTTTCCTGAATCTCATCAACAATCTGAAATCTCTTCCCTTTCAAAGATGGTATTAGTTTGGGGAAAAGCCAAAAGTCACAGGGCACCAAATCTGGGCTGTCAGGGGCTGAGTCATCTGGGTGGTTTGATGTTTCACAAAAAAACTCTGCACAAGAAGTGATGCGTGAGCAGGCGTGTTGTCATGATGAAGCTGCCAATCACCAGTTGCCCATAACTGCAGCCTTCTGAATAATCCAAATAGTTTCCATGAAGGACTATTCAAGCTTAATGCATTTTGAATGCGATGGACACACAGTACACATGTTCACTCAATGATGTCTAATGCCCCAATTCACTAGTGCAGTGAAGTCATCATTGTTCACACATGCCCATTCCAGTCCCCTCTCCTTAACTGCCAGGTTACATTCATGTCACACAAACTGTTCTTGTTATATTAACAATAGTTGGACTTCTTCTGGACAGACCTCCTATACACAGAGGTATGGGTGAGTCTTTGTTTAAATGCATATCTGAAAAAGCCACTTATCTACAAGTGTTATATTATGAACAAGTTATCTATGTAAATTAAAATTTATAAATGTAAGAGTAAGGAATACTTGTATGAAAAGAAATTCATTTATAAAGTCCATTTTTCCAGTGTTGACAATTTGTCTCAAAGACTCAGTTTATAAGAGTATAAACCTCAAGTAATATTTTAGTTGAACTATAATTCATTGTGAATTAAAATATCACAACTATTGTCTATTGGTGACCTTCCAGAAACTACAATAAGCACTTTACGTCTTTTGTGCCATTTAACACTAACAGCTTTATGGGGGGGGGGGGGGAAATATATATATATATATATATATATATATATATATATATATATAATCCTTCCCAATTTACAGATGAGAAAATTGAGCCCTGAGAAGTTACTAAGTGGTAGAGCTAAAATTAGAACTTGTCTGTATCTGAAACCAAAGCTTTTTCATTTATGGACATATGTCTCTAAAATACAAAAAAAGTAATAAAAGTTTAATTAGAAGTATGTAGGGCTCAGGAGATAAATGGCAATAGAAAAAATACAATAGAAAATAAACTATTACAAATCAAAAGAAAAAAAAGAAGTAAGTCTCTACCACTGAAGAAATTAGTCCCATAAGAGCTGAAAATCTCAAAATATGTTCACAGCCGTTAGTACCAGGATTGTTAAAAGCATTCTAAATGAAAAAGAAGCTCATTGTTTAGATTTCTATCTCCAGCTTCATCACTAATTGGCTGTCATGGAATGGCAGAGAAATGTACATTAACTGAAAAATATATTCCAAATATGTTGTATGACATTTACTTCAATAATTAAGGTGAAGTCTCAGAAGAGTGTACCATCTATTAAGGGCAGATTAAATTTATCTCCTGGGAAGGGAAAGTCTTGCCAGGAAACACCTTCCAGGTAAACAAGCGTAGGTATGACACACTCCAGTTTGCTTTCCAGGCGTTCGAAAAAGCATGATTCTGAGTCTACAGCAACACTTAGGCACAAGTGAAGAATGTCATGTGCAAATGTCTGGACACACATCGGCATCATCATGGCCTTCCATTGACTTTTAAGTGATATAAACTTTTTAGAACACTTTTAATATTACTCCTTTATCCCCAACAATCCACTGAAAGCTAGAGTGAGGCTGCTTACAGTAGGGCTCACTGTAAAGTTTATTGTTGTATTTAGAAAAGTGTTAATGGTCAAAGTCTACAGTCACCGACAGAACTATTGCCAAAAGATGACACTGGGCATCTATTCTATATGTATATATATATAAAAGATACTGTGCTAAATGCTTTTATATGTATTTTCTCACTTAATCTTCACAACAACCTTATGCTGTAGGTACTATTATTGTTCTAACATAAGGTATTTTCCTGTGTAACCACCTCACTGATGAAAGAAGAGAATCAATTCATCTGAATTAAAAAATAGATAATCCCTGACTCTTTGTTATATAACAACAACAAAGGTAATTTATAAATACAAGCAGTTTTACTAAGTTAATATGCCTGAATGTTTCATGTTTCTTCTGTCAAACAACAATTTCACTGAGTAAGAATAAATTCTCATTTGGAAAGCTGGACTAGAGTCAATTTTTATGAGGAGGAAGGATGGTAAATGACCAATCTAATATCTGGGATTTTATTTTAAATAAAAAGTAATAGTCAATGTCCCAGGGGCAATTATGATTCAACTAAACATTTGAGTGGCTTCAGCATCAGACATCTGTGACTGTCAGGGACCGGCTCCATGATCTTAGACAAGATACTCAATCCTGAAAGACAGGCTTTCTCATCTATAAATAGAGAACCATAATTTATCTACTTATAAGAGTTATTAAGGGAATAAATGAGATAATGCACATAAAACCCTTAACACTTACTAAGTGCTTAGTCAATGTCAGCTATAACTATTATCATTATTACTTTTATTATTATATCTATATTGATAGTTAAAATTATGCTTCTGAGACAATACAAGACTGTAAAGTATCTTCAGAGCCACCAAAGAATGGCAATGTTATATTCGGTATCATTTTAGTATTAAATGTATTAATTGAAGTCTTCGAATAGGGAATTCACATAGATGGCTATCAGATAATCAGAATATTTAATTAGCCAAAGCACCCTATTCTCTAGTGATTCATTAATCAGTAGTTATTTGTTGAAATTACACTGTATGAAATACCTGACGTTAAACATTATGAGAGATATATGTGTGGAATCTAAAAACAAAATAAATAAACAAACAAAACAGAAACAAATACAAAGTACAAAGAACAAATTGATGAATCCCAAATGGAAGGGGGTTCACGGACTGGGTACAAAAAGGTACGGGATTAAGAAGTACAGCCTGATAGTTACAAAATAGTCATGGGGATGTAAAGTACAGCAGAAGGAATATAGTAAAAAATATTATCATAATTATATATAGTGTCAAGTGGGTACAAGACTTATAGGGGGATCACCTCATAAATTAATATAATTGTCTAACCACTATGCTGTACACCTGAAACTAATATATCATGTGTCAACTGTAATTGAAATTTTTTAAATTTTAAAAATTACTAGTGATAAAAAGGGCCATGCCCCTTCCTATAAAAGGTTTTTGAGGAACTTTTTCTCAAGAAACAAAACACACAAGAAAAGGTAATTACCAAAATAAGGCATTCTATGATAAGGGCTAAATAGTGGTTCTAATAAGAATTTGAGAAGACTTAAAGAGAGAAATGGAAGAAAACTAATACTTTAAATGTCTCCTCTGTGCCTTTCAAACACGATACCTAATCCTCTCAAAAAATATCTGAATGATAAGTTGAATGAGTTCCCACTTTATAGACAGATCTGACCTTCAAATGTTAAGGAAAAATATATACCCAAGTTTCAATCTTAGTATGTAGTAGATTCAAGACCAAGTCTATCTGACTCCAGAGTCTAAACATTTACACTACATCACATGGCCTCCCGGGTTTAAATGAAACTACAAATGAAATCTCACTTTACACAACAAATATCAAAATCAAACCATACAAAAAAAAAAAAATCATTGTTAGTGTTCTCCCAGCAGAAAGATATTGATTTATGCAACAGTCAAATAATAAATAAGAGGTCCCAACACTAACCCCAATCTTTAAGACGAAAATTCTCAATTGTCATAGGAGCTACTATAATTTTTAGAGCAAAGTTATTAAAGATGTTTTCATAAATTTACTATATAAATTTTTCAAATTTACTCACACACTTTATCAAGGTCTAAAGGACATTTCTAGAGTAATCTCATCACTTACAGGGCATTAATTCTGAGATCTGACTAGAGATAATACAGCTACTATGTAATATTTAAGAGTTCAAAATGGGAAGTTAATATACTTCTAAAAATACCAAAGAAACTAGTATATAAAAATGTCAACTGTGATCAGCAAAAATGGCTTTGATTTCTGTCTAACTCTCTCATACTCTTTTTAAGAGTTCTGCATTTTGTATCCGGGACAGCCTAAATAAATAATATCATTTGCTATCAGGCAACTCTTTCTTATATTTTAGTTCATCCTCAATGATAGAGGTTTATCACTATCTTTTGAACCCCATGACCCATCCAGCCCTTCAAGTTCCAACTACTTTCACGAAGTTTCACCAATAGGCAAATATGGTAAGGGGGCAGGGAGCAGGTACTTGCTAAGATCATTTTTAAAAATAAGAATTCTAAGCTGTGTCTAGCAGGCTTCAATGCTTAAACTATATTTAATTACATTATGCACCAAGTTTTCCTGTGTCATACTCCCTTGCAGTTCAGCTGGAATTTTGGTGATACTATTAATTAGTGAGAAAACTTAGAAATAATTATTGATTCCCTTCAAGAAAATAAACTTTCCATGACCTAGAAAACATACACGCACACAAAGAAATGAAAAGTTAAAACACGTATCTGGTCATCTGGAACCCCTCAGCTAATGATCTTGCCTAAAAGTATCTAGATAATTGAGGGAAAATTATGATTATGTCAAATATTCGGGGGAGGATCTGAATTAATGTATACTTTAAATAGTTAAATAGTCTAAAAGATATTAAGTAAAAGGCTTGATGACCTCAAGTAAATGACTACTCTGTGCAGGAAAATAGTAAGTAGTTAAGGTTCCACTTTTTGGCTATCTATGATTTTGGAAGTGAAAGTGAAGGCTCATTGAAAATGTCAGTAGACTGAATTTGCAAATCTCCCTCCATGGGAAAAGGCATGAAGCTCCTTCATGACCCAATGCTGAGCAGTCTCCACTAAGGATTTGCTTCATCTCTCATTCCCAATTAGGACAGACTGACACTAGAAGCATGAAATCAGGAAGCTTCCATCATTTCAATTCATGGCATCTAGCACTATGACACATCAGGGTAACTTTATTCTAACTTCTGGTACATTTCTGAAAAATCAAAATTCAGACCTATCCACACCCAAAACTGACATGTCCTTTTCCCCCACTGGAAGATGTGATGATTAATTTTATGTGTCAACTTGACTGGGCTATGGGATGCCCAGATCCCTGGTGAAGCATTATTTCTGGATGAGTCTGTTGAGAGTGTTTTTAGGAGGTTAGCTTTTGTGTCAGAAAAATGAGGGAAGAGATCACACCCATCAATGTGGGTGGGCACCATCCAATCCCAAGGGAGCCAAACAGAGCAAAAGGTGGAGGAAGGGCCAATTATCTCTCTCTCTCCTCTTGAACCAGGATTCCTATCTTTCCCTGCCCTCAGACATCAGGGTTCCTGGTTCTCAGCCCTTTGGATTCCTGACCTCACACCAGCAGCTGCCCAAGTTGTCAGGCTTTCAGACTCAAACTGAATGATAGCACTGGCTTTCCTGGTTCTCCAGTTTACAAATGGCAGATTGTGGGACTTCTGGCCTCCATAACCCTGTGAACCAATTCCTGTAAAAAAAGTCTGAATCTCTCTCTCTCTCCATATATATAAAGTATATATAACATATATGTATATGTACTATATATTTACTTTTCAATATTTATATATAAATATATCATACATATATATCTGCTCTTGGTTCTGCTTTTCTGGAGAGCCCTGACTATGACTAACACAGGTTTGCCTCAGTTATCTAATCTCTGTCTGCCATGTGACGATCATGACTGAGCCATAGCTACCACTGAACTGAAAGAAGCCATTAGCTTCACGGACAGCCCTAGTCATCAGCATCTGCATGTGCTTATGTGCCATTGTAATTAATCAAGGTTCTCCACGTGAGATAATGATATTATATAAACTTAGGTCCACAATCCCTGAGCCCAAACTCGAGGCTGGATGTGTCTTGGAATTAAGATTTTTTCACATTTTACAAAATTAAAACAGTGAATAATTCTGTCTATTATGTAACTCCCCCAGCAGAATGTGGAATGGTGCTCCAAAATCAGACATGCTATTGCTTCTGCAAGAAAAATGCATAAATAGTCACACTAAGTATGATTTAAAAAACCAGGCTCCTATCAGATCAGTCCTAATTTTTCCATAAAATGAGTTGCAAAACTAACGTTTGAATTTCAAAGTTATTAACAGAACATAAAGTTAACAGGAGAGGAGTAGTAGCAGTAGAAAATGCTTGCAATTATTATTACAAGAGCTGGAATCTGAGAACAGATGTCAGGCACCAACTACGTGTCCTCCAGAGGGTGTTTTACTCAATCAATTAAGAAACACCTGGGGGAAGGTAGAAGAAGACATAAGGGGGAAAAATGGTGATGGAAGGATATTTGACTTGGGGTGGTAAACTCATAATACAATATACAGATTATGAATCATAGGATTGTACACCTAAAAGTTATATATATGCTTATTAAACAATGTTGCCCCAATAAATTTAATAAAAGAGTAAAAAAATAAAATTAATAAAATAAAATTTTAAAACACCCTCCTAAATCATGGATTAAGTCCAAATTGTTATTAGCCCTTTTTTGACCAGTCTTCTCTTTTTGAACATTACTTCTCTCTCTCTGATTATAGGATTTAATATGATTAAAGGTCTGCATAGTAAGTCAAGAGGTAGATTTAAAAACAAAATCACGTAATTTCATATTATTTCAGGAGATTTAGAAAGCCACAGGATCAACCCTTAGGTTATTCACCAGTTCTGCTCTTTTGGCCAAAAATGTATGTTGACAATCATCCCTTTAAAACAGCTTTGCTTCTTTTAGTGAATTTCTGTATGCTTATCCCATAATTATGAAATTTGTGCTTATTCTAATTACCACTATGAGAAAAAAGCTTGATTAAAAAATAAAAGGCTATAAAAGGGCTCCAAGTGTTCATATTGAATTGGATAGTAATTCGCTGAGTCTAAAACAGGCATACAGACCCTGTGCAAATCTCATTACCTGTCCTCAGCCACTGTCACCACAAGCAGCTTAAGTGATCCAGTCTCTGCACTCCACATTTACCCTAGTAATTTGGATTAGTTCTCATCCAAACGCTGCCAGCTCAGCTTGAAAACTGCCAGCCCACATTATAGCTTGTGGGATTTTTTTATAAACATGATATTCCAAGAGTCACAAACATTATAATATAATGTGACTAGAGTGATGGGAATAATAATCCCTTATACCTCCAGTGAATAGTTCACTCTAACAACCTTGGTATAAACAGATTACACCTATAATTATGATTTTTAATATTCATTTAGTTCAAACAATGAATCAGATATTACAGTATGATGTATGATCATTTTATGCTTTAAATAAGATGCTTCCCTACTGTGCATCTTAATTACAGAATGAGGGCAGCTTGCCAACTAAAACCATAGTCTTAGTACAATGGAAAATTATCTTCTCATGCATATGCAAGTCTTTGCTGTAGCAAGTGTCCTAGGTTGGGTTTCCTCCAGAAGTAAGCCCTAAGAGCTCTTCCTGAAAGACCTGGGGTGACCTCTGAAAATCATTGGCTATTCACTTGGCCCAGAAAACCCCATGAAATCATGCAAATCAAGAGGTTTGAATGTTCATGTTCAGTTTAAGAACACTTGTGAAACTGCAGTTTCACAGCAGAAAAACCACCAAGTATCTGAAGGATGTATGCCATTCTGTCATTACAATGGTGGAGTTGGCAGGTGTGCCCAGGCCTACTAGCGGGGCTGGACACAGGGTCGATGGCCCAAAAAGAGTGAATTTTTGCTGCACATGCTTAAAAATGCAGAGAATAGTGCTGAACTTAAAGGTTTAGATGTAGATTCTCAGCCATTGAGCACATCCAGGTGAACACAGCTCCCAAGATGCAGTGCAGAACTTACAGAGCTCATGGACGGATTAACGCATACATGAGCACTTCCTGCCACACTGAGATGATCTTGCTGAAAAAGAGCAGATTGTCCTAACCCAGAAAAGAAAGATGCACAGAAGAAAAAGATATTCCAGAAGAAACTGAAGAAACAAAAACCTATGGCCTGGGAGTAAATTCAGCATGAAATAAATGCTAATAAAAATAATATGTATAGCCCTGGCTGGTGTGGCTCAGTAGACTAAGCATCGGTCTGTGAACCAGAAGGTTACAGGTTCGATTCCCCATCAGGGCACATGCCTGGGTTGCAGGCCAGGTCCCCAGTTGAGGGCGTGCAAGAGGCAACCAATTGTTTCTCTCACATATCCGCCAATGTTTCTCTTCCTCTCTCCCTTCCCCTCTTTCTAAAACTAAATAAATAAAATCTTTAAAAAAAATGTATATATAAAAGCAGACCCTAAGACAAGGATTTGCATGCAGGTAGTTTATTATGATCCTGTAATACATTCAAACTGAATTTAGGGATATAAAACAGTATGAATCCATGTCGTCGTCGTCGTCGGCAGCCGTCCGTCTCGAGAGACGATGGTGTAGCTTCTTAAGAGTCTATCTGCACCACCGAGAATGGCTGTGCAGTCCGACTCGGGAGTGACACGGTATCTGTCTCCTCCCGTGTTGAATCGACATCTTACGATGATGCTGGAGTGTCCTCTCCAGTGAAGCTGAAGCTACAGAGCCTGGGCAGGGTGGTATGGAGGGTCTGCTGTTGCCCATGCAGCAGACACCCCCTCTCTTCGCAGCTGAAGGGTCCAAGGGAAAGACGGAGTCAATACAGCTTGGCTTCAGGTGCGCCGCAGGAGTTGCCAGTGTTGACTACAACGTCAAACCGCCTTAGGGACTCCGGCTCCGGATTTTCTGTCGGGGTTTACTCCCTTAGCCTTTCCCCTGAAGAGGTATGCCGCAAGGCAGCGGAGGTTTTTTTGGAGTCAGAGTTTTCCTTCTCTGATGTGCCCTGACTGGAAGATCGAACCAGCGACACTCGCAGGCCGACGCTCAATCCACTGAGCCAAACCAGCCAGGGTCATGAATCCATGTAAATATATATAAAAGTGTCTCTGAAATTTTCTCAGACATATTTATTTGTATACATATAATAATCTATTTCAGTTCTCTCCATGTATCTATCACCCACAGAATATGTTTTGTTTTCAAGTAGTAGAAACTGGCCTGGGACACATCACTACTTGTTCTTCTTGGCCAAAGAGCTCGAGCTACCATATAGCATAGTCAGCATCAGCCAGTGACTGGAGTGAACATGTCTACACAGTTGTTGGCTTCTCTTTTGTCCATTTACTTTGTGTTCTGTGAACAAGGTTGACATGTATTGTCCAAAACAATATACAACGAGTAATAGTGCTGGATATCTGACAAAAAAAACCCTAGGAGGAGAACCAACATGGATGTTAAAAGGTCAAGGATACTGAGAATGAAGATCAGTGGGCAGGTGGATTGGTGAAGAAAGCCCTTTAATATTCTGAGGAGTCATAAACATGACTACAACTCATGAGGACCCCTCAACAACTGAGAAAGTGGGAACTGGAAAGAACTAAGGCCAGAGACAGGCATGACAGGGCATCTGAAGAGAACAAAGAGCCATTGCCAAGACTGCCATTATACTAGTGTGTTCCCTTCAGATATATTAACATTATTAAATAAAAGGGAGGAAAGAGGGAGGGAAGAAAGGAAGGAGGGAGGGAGGGAGGGAGGGAAGGAAGGAAGGAAGGGAGGGAGGGAACGAGGAGGGAGGGAGGGAGAGAGAGAGGGAGGGAGAAAGGAAGGAAGGGAGGGAAGGAGGGAAGGAAGAAAGGAAAGGAAAAAGAGCAAAGGGCTGAGATTTCCCTGTTCTGCAAGCCCAAAGGTTCTCTGATCACATCCACTTACTCTCTCTTCCTTTCTGGCTGGGCTCCTATCACCACCCGCCACCTGGGAAGGGCCAGCCTTGGGGGTCCTGGGGTGAGTTTCAAGGCAGTAGAAACTGGAGGCAAGGAAAGGCATATAGCCAGCCAGCATGATCACTCTGCAGGAAGCGGGAAACAGAACTGTGAAATCTCTGCAAATCAGGATGCCATCACAACAAAATGAGTAGGTGCTATAAATCCAACATGTGGATATACTGAGTCAGGAGATGTCTTAGCTCAGGCTGACATACAAAATACCAGAGACTGGGTGACTTAAAGATCCAAAATTTATTTTTTCATGGTTCTAGATACTAGAAGTCCAAGATCAAGGCACCAAAAGGATTGTTTTCCGGTGAGGCCCCTCTTCCTGACTTGCAGATGACCACATTCTCACTGTGTCTTCAGATGGCCTTTCCTCTGTGCATGTGTGGGGAGAGAAAGCTCTGGTGTCAATTCTTGTCCTTATAAGGATAGCAGTCCAATTGAATTAGGATTCTATGCTTTTGGCCTCATTTAACCTTAATCATCTCCTAAAAGCTCTAACTTCAATATAGTCACATTGGGAGTTGGGCTTCCTCATTCATTTTGGAGGGACATAATTCAATCCATAACAGAAAGTGAGAGCTTGTTTGGAAAAAAGCATTTGGTTGTTAAATTGCAGCCTTTAAAAATTGTGTTTTGTTTGTTCATTTAGAAGAAAAATATAAATTCATGACAAATTGAAAAATATCTGAGAAGTGATTTGTTCCTCCTTCCAAGTCTGCAGTGCTGGTCTGCAGTTTTTTCACTTGATGCTCATTCAGCACTCACGTGTGCCAGGGGCCATGTTAGGTCCTGGGACTGTGGAGGTGACAGAGAAACAATGTCTTCCCTTCCCTCATGGTTTGGTGGAATAACATCTGGGTCATAAGCTCCCTGTCATTAATTTTACTAGTTGGAGTTCATTTTTAAAATCCTATACTCAACAATTTAATGGCCTCTTCTAATCAGGGAGTTACAGAAGGCTTGCTTTGAGAGACAGTCAAGCAAATATTGATCTGACCATTAAAAGAAGCTCAGATGATCAGGATAAACAACATTATAAATAGCAAAGTAAAAAATAAAATATCTACATTGAAATTCTTTCCTTTTAAAAAAAGGCAGGCTTTTTATTCAAGCATCTATTTTTATTAAATATTAAAAATACATGAAGTCATCAATCAATATCTTTTGTATACCCCATCTTCTGCAGGACAATGGATATTAAAAATGTGAGCACCGGGACTTCCGGCCAAGATGGAGGCTTAGACGGACACGCTAAGTCTCCCTCTACAACTAGAGAGGAATACAACTACTTCAAAACAAAGGATAACTAGAAATTCCAGAAAATAAAACTACACGGAAGCCCAACATATGAAGTTATAAACCAGCGGTGCCATTCGGGCAGGTAAGAGTTAAAGAGGGCAAAGCTGTTTGCGGAGCGGTGGGGCGGCGAAAAATCCCGGAGGCAGTCAAGCCCCTGGCAGTGCGCGACCCCAGCGCTGGGGAGAGCGGCCACCGCATCGCCTTGAACAGTGAGGCCCAGGGGGGCGGGAGGACGGATCCCGGTCTCCTAGCTGAATAACTGTGTGAATCCATCTTGGACCCCCTCCCCCAAAGAAAGAAAGCACCACAGGGCTGCGAAATAGGTCGCAGACAGGCGCCGGGCGCTGACTTGTGACGCCAAACGGCGCCGGTCGCTGGGTCATTACAAGTACACAGGCACTGCCCCCGACAGCCGGCCCAAGGAAACAAAACGCATCTGTCAAAATGAGGCAGACAACTATAGAAATACCGGTGACACAGCTCACCAGGCAGCAGATAGAGAACCTGACAGATGAACAGATAAGAAACCTGTCAGAGGCTCAGTTCTGGGCCATTGTTATCAGGTGGCTTACAGAATTCACAAAAGAGCAGGAAAAAGATAAGAAAGAAGCGAAAAACTTTCATAACGAAAGGAACAAAACCGCATACGAGAAAGATGGTGAGGAAAAGAAATCCAGAGTTCATTTCAACAAACTGGAATATGGAGAAGGAACAAGCAGTCAACCAATGCAGCGAGAGGAAATGGGAAGCAGCAATGAGAGGATCAGAAACCTCTGGGACAGCTATAAAAGGCCCAACATAAGAATCATTGGTTTGCCAGAGAGTGAGGACGATGAACTAGAACTTGAAAAATTGAGTGAAAATATAATAAAGGAGAACTTCCCAGATTTGGGGAAGGGAATAGACTTGCAGGTCCAGGAAGCAAGGAGAGTTCCCAAGAGACTGGACCCAGGGAGAACCACTCCAAGACACATTATAATCAAAATGTCAAAAATTAAAGATAAAGAGAGAATCTTAAAAGCAGCAAGAGAGAAGAAAAGAATTATGTACAAAGGGGTCCCAATTAGACTATCAGCAGACTTCTCAAGGGAGACCCTACAGGCAAGAAGGGACTGGCAAGAAATATTCAAAGTAATGAAAATCCAAAACCTACAACCACGAATACTCTATCCAGCGAAATTGTCATTCAGAATAGAAGGACAGAGAAAATGTTTCCAGGACAAAATAAAACTGAAAGAGTTCATTAGATCCAAACCACTGTTATATGAGATGTTAAAGGGACTGGTTTAAAAAACAGAAGCTAAGGAGATGAAACAAAGGCAAACTAAACAGGCAACGAGAGTGGAAAAGGAACTGTGGGTACGGGAAGCATATTGGGGGGAGGTCAACAGGGAGGGGGAATGGGGAAAGGGAGGGAGATGATATAGGAATTGGGGATCAAGGTAGGAGGGAATGGAATAGACGGAGAGAGGTTGGGAGGAACTGTATGCACAACTAATGGACATAATCTAAAAGGGGGGGACAACTGGAGGGAGGGGGGCCACCGGGTGGAGGGGAGCAGAGGGAAGGGAAATTGGCACAAATGTAATATTTTAATCAATAAAACACATTAAATCTGAAAAAAAAAAATGTGAGCACCCTCAGAAACACTCAGAGGGGATAAACACATGAAATGTTAAAAGATACAGAGATTAATAATATTTCAATTTTTAAAAAATCACAAGCCAGTGTGTGATTAATTGCCAATGAACAGAAAGGGCCAAAATGTGAACATGTTGGGCAAGGATGTATTTAAGCAAGATCTTCAAGGATGAATAAAATTTGAACATAAGGGGACAGGAGGGTGAAGACATGTACAGAAATATGGTAGGAAAAAACCATCAGTAAGGTAAAGAAGGACTATTTGGGAGAGCAGGGAAAGAGCAAATGTAGAGAATCTTCCACATCAAGCTGCGAAGTTGGATTGTAGCCTCAGTTATGGGGACCCAAGGAGTCCCTGAAAGTGTTTGAGCTAATTATAAAGCAACTCAAGTTCACTGCGTATGTGATATGAAAAAAAAAATCAAAAACATAAAAATCACTCCAAATCCTGCTACCCATAGATGACTACTTTAACACTGTGTCTATCCTCTCAGTCTTTTTTTTTTAATGCCAATAATAATAAGAAGAAGGGAGGAGAGGAAGCAGAGAGGGGAAAAAATGGCTAAGACTTATGGACTGCCTAGTACATTCCAAGTGCTTGTCTAATCTCTTGATATGCATTAATAAAGTTATTCTCTGTAACAACCCTATGAGATAGGCACAATTATTTTCCCTTTCTGCAGATATAGAAACTAGAGCCCAGGGAGCTTAAGAAACCTGCCAAAGTAACAGAGCTTTGGACTCTAAGCCCAGGCAACTCAACCAGACCTGGAATCTTAGCCACCATGTAGTATATCACCTCTTATACTACGTGCTTATATAATTTATATCAATTTGAACACATAATAATAGAACATATACCCATTCATTCATTTTTTAACCAAGTCTTTAAACTTCGCTGTTCACAAGAACAGCAGAATTTCTTAGGAAAAGTCCATTAAGGTGAGGGTGGAAGGAGGGTAGGCTGCCAAGCGGCATCTTTTCTTTAAAATAATTATTTTCCTAGTAGCTGTTACCCATTTGGTCTCTTGGGGTTTCCCTGGTTCACTGAATCCAACAGTCAGGAGAGACTACATTATGTTGCTGTCACAAGCAACCCAAAACATTTTAGGGATCAAACCTTTGTATTTAATTACTGCTCACAATTAATAATCTATCAAGGGTCATCCAGGGGATCTGCTCCATGACTTCTGATGCCAGAACCCAAGTTGATGGCACCAGAAAGTTTTTGTCCTTCCTCTGACAGAGAAAAAGAAGGCCTTGGAGGGTCTTGTCCTGGCACTTTGTGCCCTGGCCTGGAAGTAGCACCTGTTACTAAACATGACTCTGTAGTCAGAACTTGTCACATGGCCCCATCCAACCACAGGGGGACCAGGCGTACCCTCTGCCAAGGGCACAGAATTGGGGAGAACCCACACCTTTGAGCACCTCTGACTTTACATTACCTGTGCATATTCTGAGGCCCTGGAGCCCTCAGTTCCAAGCCACACTTGGACAAAGGTTCTGTTACTAATATCCCTTTAAGGCAAATATAGATTAAATTAGCTGAATGTAAAGGTATATTTATAACACCAGCTTAAATTAAGAGAGTTGTAAAATCCTTAAGTAAAATAAGCCCAGAGAACACCAGTCCAATGTAACCCAAACTAGTAAGACTAAAACCCATGTTTTATTTTTGTTGTTATTCCCTCAACAATTCCTCAGAAAACACACAAGAAAAGGTAAGTTTTGCTGTTGTGATTTACTGTTTACATTCAATTATGATTTCATTAAAATTGAAAGCTGCGTTAAAGTATTTTTCATCAAAGTACATTACCATAGCTCTCAGTATTTCTATGTTTCTTATTTTCGTTACCAATATTTTATAATTCAGAGTTTTACATTCTCTTGCAGGTTTTATTTTAATTGTTAGCCTGCAAAGTGTATTCATTTGCAAGCAAAAAAAAGAGAGTCTAAATAGTAGTATTTGATGAATATATTTACCTGTGTCTCCCAATGTTTTTCCTTTGCCTTAGCTGACACAAACCCAGCAGTCAAAAAAAAAAAAAAAGATACTATCAGTAGCCACACACCCCAAGTGACTCCAGGGTCATTAGAAAGAGACAGTGCAATTGCCTCATTTCATAAGACCCACGGAGCTCAGGTGACTGTTCCACGTCTCCGGTTAACAATGTGCTACAGCAAACAGCGAAGTTTCACATCTTGTCTTCCACCTCCAAACTCAGTGTTCTTTCCACCACACGATGTCACCTCAAGCTTCATTATTTTGCACAAGTCATTTAATTTCTCTGGCCCTCAGTTTCCTTAGCTGGGAAATGAGGGAGAAAAACTCACAAGATAAAGATTTCCCAAATGGATTTCAAAGAACACTAGTCTCTGAGCTGCCTGTGGAATTAAACATTTTGTGCTTGTTGAAGTTTGAGGAAGACCAAATGCCTTAGTCCTCTCCTGGAAATTTATAATTGCTTTCAGCAGAGGAAAGGCTTTAAGAAATTCTGCAATAAAGAGAAACATTTAATAGTGTCGAGACCAGTGTTTCCTGAGCATATGTGGTAACAGCAATGCTGTGTGTGTAACTCATCACTGACCGCTTCCTTCTCTGATCGCTCTCCCTCTACTTGCTCCCTCTACTCCAGTAAGACCAGCCTCAAACACCCAACCCCTTCCAGCCCCTCGGACCAGCTGAACCTCTGCCCAGATGCTCCTGTCTCCCCCAAAAGATCTTCCCTGACTGCCACTCCCCTCTGGTTTCCTACTTGACGTCTTTCTCTTCATAGGCCTCATACCTGCCTACAGTGACATGATGCACTGTCTGCCTCTTGCACTAGAACAAAGGCTTCTGGAGCCCAGGAGTTGGTCTTGGGCAGTGCTGTGATCCCCAGCACCTAACACACTGAGAAAAGTGGAATCACAATAAGTATTTCTTGAATGGATAAGCTAATGAGCCAATTAGCAAAGCCTGTGAAACCAGTGTTCAGTAGAACAAATGGAATTGTCACCAGACAAGGGGCACTAGTATACCTGGACACTGGACAGAAATACAAATTCTCAGGTCCCACCTTGGACCTACTAAACCAGACCCACTGCAGGGGAGGGAGACCCAGCAACCTGGGTTTGAACAAGCCCCCAGGTGACTCTGATGCTCACTAAAGCTGGACAACAACTGGTATGGATTATCTTTAATTAAGATAAATGCAACCCAGGAAGTTCTAAAATTTTTTTATTAAGATGCTTCAAACATTTTATAGGGGAATGGACTAATCTGTCAAGTTTCCTTAGAGTCTTAGAATTATCATATAATGCAACATATTGCTTTTCCCTACAATGAAAATAAAGCCCAATTAACACACAGTGTCCCCTGAACTTAGAAAAATTGGTTACCCTAGAACAATTAAAGCACTCATTAAGACTAGGTTCCTCAAAATAAGAAACACACATAGAGAGAGAAAGACTTTCTCATTATAACTTATTCCCTTAACTATATTCTCAATGATAATACAGAAAACCTAATTAATCTTGACATTGAAAAACAGTCCAGAGGATGATTTATATACTCGCGATGTTTATCTATTTTCACTTTCTATTAACTGAAAATGGGCAATAGGACAATTTCTCATAAAAGTTCTATTAAAAGGTGCCAAATCATGATAGCATTATTGGACCAAAAATCCTGGGGTAAAAATATCATTTACAAATCACAGCACCTTCTAAGTCTTCCAAAACCTGGCCCAAACACACTGCCATGCTCATTCAGGAAGACTCTCGGTTCCTGACAAACTGAGACTTACAAGCTCCACACCATGCCTCTCCCACTTCCTCTTCTTCTGTCTCCTTCATACCCCTCTCACCCTCTTTGGACAAGCCCAACCCTGGCCCTCGCTTAAGGTGAACTACCAGCCCCAGCCAAAAGACTGTCTCCCTCCTGGGAGTTTGAGAGCGCCCAATGACAGGGACTGCCCAGTCATCATCTGATGCGTGTACATTTCATCTTCTCTTATCATCCCTACTTTCAGTGAGAGAAGAGCAGCGTTTACACATTTATCCACCCTTCCTCACCTGTTCTCTCCCAAACCTGCCATCTCGAATCATGGGCTTGTTCCTTGGTTTCTGTGGTGCCCAAAGCTCTAGCTAAAAAACCTTCCTACGCCTCTCAAGGGATTCCACCAGCCAGGCGAGTCCCACCCTCACCTCTTCACCTCCCAATAGGCAAGCAGAAGAAGGGAGGGAGCAACCACAAAGAAATCCTGATGTATAGGAGTCTTGATATAGGAAAAGGGCATATTTATAACATATGTGTTGTTAAGCGTATCAGAGACCAGGGTAGATGTTATACCTGGCCAGGTATATGTGAGTTTTTCACTGTCCTCTGGGAGTAGATATTAGAATTCCAAAGAGAAGAAGAGAAGATGTAGGATAAAACCAAACCTGGAAGCAAGGCATTTTTGTTAGGATCTTAAATCTCTATTTTAGAAATCAATCAGCTTCATGTATTTTCTGAGTTTATCTCCGTCTTTTACAAGCTACAGCCTACTTTAAAGAAAACCAGAGAAGGGGTCATCTGTTCCATAGTTGTTACCACATAGAGAAGGAGGCTACCCAGCCCACCCCCAGGCCTCAGTCGTCGTCGTCGTCGGCGGCAGCCGTCCGTCTCGAGAGACGATGGTGTAGCTTCTTAAGAGTCTATCTGCACCGCCGAGAATGGCTGTGCAGTCCGACTCGGGAGTGACGCGGTATCTGTCTCCTCCCGTGTTGAATCGACATCTTGCGATGACGCTGGAGTGTGCTCTCCAGTGGAGCTGAAGCTACAGAGCCTGGGCAGGGTGATATGGAGGGTCTGCTGTTGCCCATGCAGCAGACCCCCCCTCTCTTCGCAGCTGAAGGGTCCAAGGGAAAGACGGAGTCCATACAGCTTGGCTTCAGGTGCGCCGCAGGAGTTGCCGGTGTTGACTACAACGTCAAACCGCCTTAGGGACTCCGGCTCCGGATTTTCTGTCGGGGTTTACTCCCTTAGCCTTTCCCCTGAAGAGGTATGCCGCAAGGCAGCGGAGGTTTTTTGGAATCAGAGTTTTCCTTCTCTGATGTGCCCTGACTGGAAGATCGAACCAGCGACACTTAGCTCGCAGGCCGACGCTCAATCCACTGAGCCAAACCAGCCAGGCCTCAGTATGAGTGTGGAAATAAGGCAGAAACAAAGTGAGACAGCTTGGGGGGTGAGGGGTGAACAGGCGTGTCAGTGCCATTGGTGAGTTACTCACCACACCTGAAGGTCCTCGAGTTAGAGAAACCTGGGAGTGTCTGGGTTCTCCTGCATTAAGGGTGAGCCCTCACAGTCAGAATAATATGTTATCTGTAAACATACAGATAAATATGTTTAGAGACCACATGTTAATTCCTTCTCACCAGAAAACGAGCACCATGCTTCAGGCTTAGGTGGTCCTAAAGGCAGCAGTCACTGGGTAGAAAAGGTGACTTGGAGCTCAGACCCTGAGACTACTAAGAATCACCCTTCAGACCACCCTCCAGTTAAGAACAAGCTGTGTTCCAGAAGAATGTTTGTCACTAGCCACACTCTACCAGCCACTAAACTCAACTGGACTGCTAATAACCAACCTTTTTAGAATGTAGCTTGAAACATAAAAAAATAAACACATTTTTTAAAAGTCTCTCACTGGAAAATCCCAGGGCTACTCTGTGTTCTCAGATATACTGCTACTGGCTTCCCTGAAAACCCCAGGAGAGGGAGAGAAAAGAGGAAGAGGCTCCTGGTTCCTTTTGACTCAAATTGAGCTTTGCTAGACCTTAGAACCCCAACATCAGAGCCACTGCTAATTCCATATTTAAAACTACTCAGTTATATTAAACATATGTTAAAATATATTAAAGTTGCATTAAAACTAGGTGGAGGACAAATGTACGATGAATTCTGCTATGAGGAATCTCCAGACTTACTTTCATAGTAGATTTCTGAATGTTTTCAATAGGTATAGTCACAAAAAGCATTCAAATTTCCAAAACAGCCCACAACAGTCTACTTTAGATACAATATTATGTGCCAGAATTCTTTTTAATTTTAATTTTTTAAGTATATTTTATTGACTATATTGTTACAATAGTTCCAATTTTTTCCCTTTGCTACCCTCTTCCCAACACCCCTTCTCCCCCAGCAATCCCACCACCCCCAGTCCATGCCCATGTACCAGAATTTCAATACAGTATTCCCTCACTTATCTCAGGTATTATGTTCCAGACCCCACCCCCACCCCTGCGAAGTAGGAACCTTAAGTTTATTCTACACTCTTAAACCTAAGTAACTTTAACAATATACGTATACAGTACCACAAAATCCCATGATAAAGCGAAAAATATGCGATAAATAATTAAATATAATATCTTTAAAAATCCCGGGATACAGTAAGGCCACAATAAGTGAACCACAATATAGCAAAGGACTACTGTATATGCACCAGAAACAGACTTCCTTTCCCCCACTTAAATAGCATCCAGAAGTTTCCCCTCATATAACACACCTGCTGGGACATGAGGACCAGCTCCACACAGTTTTGGGGGGCCCAGGCTTGTTATCACAGAAGTTTCAAAAATGCGTAGAATGAGGTAGGGAACTACACACAGTAGATGGTAAGCAAGATACAAGAAGACTAGGCCACAGTCATTCCTTTGAAAGGAAATTGTTTCTGACCAGGATTTCTCCAGGACAATAGTGTTCCAGGATTATCTGGGAAGCTTTTAAGAAGTATGGGCTCAAGAAAGTGACTATGGTCCTACTAACTCAGAAAGCCCACACAGGAATCAGCATTTTTATAATGATCAGACAGGTGCAAGAAGCTCATTCTACACTATGTTCATTGAAGTATTACTTACGATAACCAAGATATGGAAGCAACCCAAATGCCCATCAATAGACAAATGGATAAAAAAAAAAGCTGTGGTGCATTATACAAAGAAATATTACTTGGCCATAAAATAAATAAATAAATTTTTTTTAGGATCTCAACATTTATGTGTCAGTATGGATAGACTTAGATGGTCTTATGTTCAGTGAAATGTCAGAGAAAGACAAATGTCATATGATTTCACTTATATGTGGAATCGAAAGAACAAAATAAATCAATAAACAAAATTGAAAAAAAAGAAGGAGCCCATTCTAAGGCTTTTGATATCAGAATTATGGACTGACATTACATTTTCCACGCCCCAGTTCTCAAATACCCATTGAGCCTTTGCTTACATATGGCTTCCTCTAAGGATCTTTTTATTAAATACCTCCTACCCAAATGCAATTCCATGCAGTTCCCTTTATTTATAGCACTTAGCATGATTTGTAATTACTTGTCCCTTACCTGTGTATTGTTTGTCTCCCCATCAGACTGAGCTCCATGAAGGCAGCCCTGTTTGTGCCACACCTCAGCATCTAGCACGAAATGTGTGTGTCTATGAACCTTTGATGAATGAAAGAACGTTGTCTTCAATTCTCTCATTTTTTTCTTACGGTCATGTGTATAAGATAGGTGGAGTACTAGTTATTATTCACAAGTGCATGAGATGAATCAGAACAGCTGGGTGACTCAAGGTCACAGGATGATTAAGTGGCGGAACTGCGTCTAAAACTAAAACCTAGGCTCAAGCTTCGGGTTTCAATCCGACTCCTTTCCAGTCTCCAATGCTGCCTCCCTTCAGCTAATATCAAAATGTGGTTCCTGCTTATTAATATCCAACTGACTGAAGCGATGGTGCCTGTGTCTCAAAGTCTTACATTTATCTGTTTGACAGGCAGTTTTGCATCTCAGAAGCATAAGCCACTGGGAGCTCATGTAGAAACTTTGAACACATTCTATTCACTTATCAGAGAAACAATATACATGATTTAGGGTGAAGGAAAATGAAGTTCATTAGAAAATTATGGCATAATAAATTCTAGTTCTAATAAAAAGAAAGATGTATCTTATGAGAGAAAGATTATTTAGCTACAGAGAAACCTGTCAAAAAACTGATACGAGAAGAATCCTTTGCTGGAAATAAAGGAAAGCACATTTAATGGAAACCTGAACATAAAAGGGAGGTTAATGAGTTAAATATAATGAGTTTATTCTAACTTAAAAAATTTACAGGAAGCTAAAAGGAATATCCTATAAAGAAGAAATTCTGGAACTAAATGGATAAAAACAATTAAAATAATGAATAAAAATGCTGGTCATTAAAAATCTATTTTTAACAATAATGAAATTAAACTCACCCATTAGGAATTAGGATTATTAACACTGACCTTGACATATCTGTACTTATATTTACAAAACTGATATTTGATCACAACAGTAGGTTCAGATTGTACAAAGTCACAAGGGAAATCAGTTACTGTGCCTATTAACACAATGGCAATTTTCTTTAAAAAAAAGAAACCAAGAAATATTTCAAATTATATTGACACATATATTTATAACAAAAAATCTCTAATAAAAGAATAATATAAAAGAGAGCATGAATCGTAACAAATTAGCTATTTTTGAAAACGAAAGAGTTTTTATTGAGTAAGTGAGCAGACAAATTAACTCTCGGTAAGCCTTCGACTGTAGGCCTTCCAGGGTCTTCTCTGAAACACTGATTCCGATTGACTCACATTAAAGCAGTAAAAAGTCTTTAACTCAGCAGGAGTAAATTAAAGCAAAGGATAATAATCAACCAATCACGTTTTTAAGAGTCAGGGAACGTACCAGTGGGAACCCACAGACATAGTAGTAAGCTTGAACTGTGACGTTAATGAAATGATTAATAGCCCTCAAATTAAAATCACAGCTGATGCCAAATAAAAAAAAGGAGAAGAAAACTCAAAAGGGAGAGAGAAACTTACTAGCCACATTCTGTGATCAGTGAGAAGTAAATATCTCACATAAGAACATACATGTGTGACAGACAGCAATGTGGCAGTTGCCAGAGAAGGGGGTGGGGGAGTGGGGATTGCAGGGGACCTAATATATGGTGACAGAAGATGGTTTGACTGCAGGTAGTGGCCACACAGTGCAATATACAGACCTAGTATCACAAAAATGTGCACTTGGAACCTATATGATCCTATTAACCAACGTCACCCCAATAGACTTCATGAAAATTCTTTAAAAGAATATACACAGGAGAGATTTTAATGGACGGATATGCTCTTAAAAGGTACAGACAAGGTATGTTTTCTACAATCATAGCTAGAGGAATTTATAAAATAGCAACAACAAAAAAAAACTAATTGTAATGTAAGAAATTCATCCTCCCACCTGAAAAAGGTATGTATTCTGTTTTTATTTTTGCATATCAGTTTTTCTTAAAGCAAGACAACCTACAGGTTCAAAACCGAGCCCACATAATCTGAAATCACCCATTAAAGAAAATGCGCAATAATCAGCATGTACTTCTTAGCCTATTAACTTAGAGCAACAATTTATCTTTTAGGTATTTGAAAGTATATCAAAACCAAAAAAGAAAAGGAATACTTCTTTTTTAAACTAAATACAATGGCCAGTGAAACACATGAATATTTTGTTTGGCATACAAATTTGAAACAAACAAAAAAAGACAACCCATCTATCAGGACACTCTGAAAAGACCTAGAATCATCCCAGTCATTTAAAACCAGCTGGGTCAGAACATTTAAACACCCCACCTTTGCAGGACTACTTACAAGGTGTACAAGGTGATGGTTATAATTGCCATATCATCGTTATTATGCCAAGTTAATTTTTATTATTATTATACATTTTCCATGTAGTGATATAGGGTATTACCTGAAGTGAGGTTTTTTTGGAGGGGGGGTTAGGGGAGGAGAAGTTCTGTGTTTGTTCTTTGCAATGGGGATGGGTGAGCATTGCTCCTATTCCCTGCCTCCTGGAGGTCAGTAAGTAACCTCATTTGCAAGTTGACAGGACAAGGTGGCAGTGCATTATGGGACAGGGCAATGGTGACTGACTCAAAAATAACTCATGGTCATGAGACTCATTAATATTGGGCTGTGCCTAACCCAGTGAGTTCACCAGCCACAGACACAAGATAATCCCCCTATCGAGGTGTGCTGTACACAGCGAAGCACCTGCGTGTGGTTTTGATGTCAGAATTCATGCCAAGACAAGGGAGTCCCATGCCCCAAACCCCAGTGAGGTTCTGAGAGCTGAGCAAGCAGTCTATATACAGGGGCAGTGGCCAGCATCCAGAAAAAGCTAGTAGAGAGCAAAGTTCTGCATCCTGGTGAAGTCATAATTACAATCCAAGGAAACAGTCCACTGGAATCCACAGGGACTGGGCGAGGAGAAGAACATAAGGTCCCAGGCAATGAGGATGAATGGGAGGTGCTAGGGAAGAGCAAACTGGTTGAGAGTTTGGGGTAGGAAGTGGAGCTTGTGGACTTTTTCCGAGACATTTGACAGGTAGCCAAAAGCCTCAAAAGTGGATAGGAAGGGAGTTGGTGCCAGTGCACACAGGAAAGACAGGAAGCAAATAATGACAAATACTAATAACTTGACCATTACCTGTGACATACCCCTGGCTGGTTTGGCTCAGTGGATTGAGCGTCGGCCTGCGAGCTAAGTGTCGCTGGTTCGATCTTCCAGTCAGGGCACATCAGAGAAGGAAAACTCTGACTCCAAAAAACCTCCGCTGCCTTGCGGCATACCTCTTCAGGGGCAAGGCTAAGGGAGTAAACCCCGACAGAAAATCCGGAGCCGGAGTCCCTAAGGCGGTTTGACGTTGTAGTTAACACCGGCAACTCCTGCGGCGCACCTGAAGCCAAGCTGTATTGACTCCGTCTTTCCCTTGGACCCTTCAGCTGCGAAGAGAGGGGGGGTCTGCTGCATGGGCAACAGCAGACCCTCCATATCACCCTGCCCAGGCTCTGTAGCTTCAGCTTCACTGGAGAGGACACTCCAGCGTCATCGCAAGATGTCGATTCAACACGGGAGGAGACAGATACCGTGTCACTCCCGAGTCGGACTGCACAGCCATTCTCGGCGGTGCAGATAGACTCTTAAGAAGCTACACCATCGTCTCTCGAGACGGACGGCTGCCGATGACCTGTGACATCATGGTACAAACCACATGGTTCATTGATATGAATCCAAACTTTTTTTCAGACATTGCCACCTTTCAACATTTGAAGCAAAACCTTTATAAGCATAATTAAATATAAAAAATAAATTAATCAGGCCTTTACTTCCTTTTATCATCCATGCAAACTCTGCATGGAGCACTAATAGGCTGTAAACTCACTACAGTTAGAGAAAGAAGGAAAAACAAGAAGCTTTGATAATAATCTGTCAATTATCATTTGACCATGGAAAACTAAGGATTTGGAGAAATGCAAAAATCCCTACTGCAGTGATAGCAAGGTATGGTCATATTTCTGAGAGGCAATATGAAGCAAGGCCTAAAAATGTAGCTATTTCTTCCACTCACTCTGTTTTTTCTCCTGCACCCCCAACTCAAATATACACACACGAACATAGACTGTGTGCCCTCTATGAGAGAATTAGATCAAGAAGGCCCATTTCTGTATTTCCCAGGCACCGGCTCTCTGCTCCTTCACATCCTCTATCCCACCTCCCCACCTACAATAACCACTCGAGCCAAGATATAAGTGGACTATTCATGAAAATCATAGGTCCGCTCCAAGAACCACAAAATGCTCTGGTTACCAGAACTTGCTGGCTGGGGACCTGATCAGAGACTATTAAATCTAGAATAGGACAGAAAAGGTGTAAAGATAGCCTGTGAGCATATGTGCATAGAGCCACCTCCCTATGATCCTTAGCAATTAAATTTGATTATAGACAGCAGCTCCCATCATAATAATTATCAGAAGCCCACAGCAAGAGCATCTCATCAGGAAGCTATTTGTAACCCAAAAGCTTTGTCTTCTTTCTTCCTTGGGTCACTCTCTTCCTGTAGGGAGATAATAGCCACTCCAGACCCAAGGAAGCACAGAGTCCATGCATTACAATGGGGAGTAAGAAGAGGGGGTGATGCTTCCCGAACAGGCACTGCCTAGTTAAGAACACCGGTGATGTAATAAAACCCACATGCCTAGTTCCACCCGGCTCAGGGCCAGCCTAACACACAGTGACCCAGGCAAGGACAATCAATGCAGGTACATTGAATATAGGTTGTGAGGTAGGCAACCTGTTCAGAAAAGCCACAAGAGAAGCTGTACCCTGCCAGCTACAATGAAAGAAAACACCACTCTCTTCTGGAACAGGATTAACTTTTTTACTTAATGACAGCCAACTTTTTTGAGTGTTTAACCATGTGCCAGGCTGTGTTAAGTGCATCAGGAGCCTAAACTCACAATTAGCCCACAATGATCCTGGTATTAACAGAGATGGGGTTGGACAGAAGGAAGCCACAGAACCTGCCCCAGGTTACACTGGCACTGACAGAACTGGGATTCGAACCCAAGACAACCCAGCTCCAGCATCCAGAAGATTTTACAGCCTCAAATATGCTAGCTTCTGTATTTTGTCACAGTGGGCCCAGAAGAAATCAGAATTTAATCCCAGGAAGGCCCTTTGAGACTCTTAATTCAATTCCATCTGTTTACAAATATGAAAACTAAAACCCCGAGATGTTAAGTGACTTGCTAGACATCACATGGCCTGTATAACATCTCAAATTATTCAGAATAGATAGTGCTAAATAAACAATCAAACTAGATTTAAATTCCTTGAGGATCAGGATCCACATCTTACGGTTAGTTTTAAAAATACAGTATATGGTATATAGCGACTACACACTCCTACTGCTCCAATCCCTAACCAAGCTTTCAAAAAAATCACCATAGATTGGATTAGAAGTCTTCTGGTATGGCCAAACAAGATCATTTTGCAGAAAAGGAAACTGAGGTCCTAAAAGTGATGTGATTTGTTGTAAGTCATGTCCATAATTACAGTTGAGTTTGCATCAAATTACTAACTAACCATCTATATCTGATTTATCATTTCTACAAGATGGATGACTTGAAAGGTTTAAGTCCTTAAACTGGTCATTCCCAAAGTGGTAAGTGAATAAATAGGTGTCGCATGAGAGTACACATGATGGTCCCACAGGCCACTCCCAGACAACAAGGGCTCTAGAACAGAAAAGGAAAGAAAGAGTACAGAGAGGACAACATTGCACAACCAGAAACACTTATTCTAGCCATTGGGAGGAGCTCTGCCCAGCCCCTTCCCTTCTTGCCTTTAGCTACCACTGACCTCCACCATTCCTAAAGAAATTAAGCTCTCTCTTCCCACTGCCCATGATGCCGGAGGGAAGGAAGGCTAAGGGGAAGAAGGTGGCGCCAGCCCCTGCTGTTGTGAAGAAGCAGGAGGCCAAGAAGGTAGGAGATCCCCTGTTTGAGAAAAGGCCCAAGAATTTTGGCATCGGATAGGACATCCAGCCCAAAAGGAACCTCATCCACTTTGTCAAATGGCCATGCTACATTCAGTTCTATGAGTGTCTCAAAGTGCATCCTGCAATTAACCAGTTTAACCAGGCCTTGGACCACCAAACAGCTACATAGTTGCTCAAGCTGGCCCATAAGTACCGACCAAAGACAAAGCAAAAGAAAAAGCAGAGTTCGCTAGCTCGGGCTGAGAAAAAAGAGCTGGCATAGTGGATGTCCCCACCAAGAAGCCACCTGTCCTTTGAGCCGGGGTTCATACTGTCACCTCCCCTGGTGGAGAACAAGAAGTCCCAGCTGGTAGTGACTGGATCCCATTGAGCTGGTTGTCCTCCTGCCTGCCCTGTTTGGAAGATGGGGGTCCCCTACTACCTCATCAAGGCCACTGTTGCCTTCACACAGGTTAAGTCAGAAGACAAAGGCGCACTGGCTAAGCTGGTGGAAGCTATCCGGACCAATTACAATGCAGATGTGATAAGATCCACTGCCACTGGGGAGGCAACGTCCTGGGTCCAAAGTCAGTGGCTCTCATTGCCAAGCTAGAAAAGACCAAGGCTAAGGATCTGGCTACCAAGCTGGGCTAAGTGTACACTATTGAGTTTTCTGTACATAAAAGTAATAAAACTTCTCCTTCAACCAATTAAAAAAAAAAGAAATTAAAACTAATTTCTCTTGAGTCTCTCAGAAATGAAATATTTAACTAGAGAGATCTTAAAAGCTGGCAAAACCAAATCTCAAATCATTGTCTTAAGATTTATATATTTTTAAAGTCAGTCTTTCCCACAGGATAATTTTCAAATTAATCTCAGGAAGATTTTTGCATCTTGTTAAAATTTACTCTGTCCTCCACCTACAGGAAAGTCATTAAAATGCAATTCAAATCAGGAAAGGTTCCCCTTCCAGCTGGAATTACACACCAGGGACATAAGCATATTTCTAGACAAGATACTGGCAAATATCATTCACCCAATAATATAAAAACACTTTGCAAATAAGGACTGTTGGTCCATCTTTACACATTGATCAGAAGGTGATTTGCAGCCAGGAAGTCTCAGGTCTGTAATTCACTATCAACAGTCTCATTCACTTAGTTCGCCCCTCTCTTTGTAAAACAAAAATAAAAACTTAAAAGTTCTATTTCCTTCATAAGAATTCAAGGTCAAAAGAAATAGGAAAAAACCTGACAAGATCAAAACCTATTATTATTATTGAAGTATTGTAGCTAAGAATTTCTTCATGCTGGTAAGTCAGGAACTAGACAATTCAATTTCATATACTTGCAAATTATGTCATTTCATCATGGAGAAAATATTACTTACGTGAATATGCTCTTTACTTTTAAGTAATAGTAACCTGCACCTGTCTTTCTAGGTTATATTAGGTAACAGGGATTAGCATTTTTGCATGGTGATAGTTCCACAAGCAATTTTAACTCCCAGGAGGGGAAGTAGACTTTGAATTTCCCATCAGGTAATACACAGCTGCCTGAAATAGGAGCAAAAGGAATGCCTGATTCCCCACAGACAGCTGTCATATGGCAACATCGCTCAAGCCACCAGGGGCTGGAGGCCCTGCTGAAGAGACATCTCCTCTCCAGAGCCAAGACCCAAGTTCCAGAACAAGCCCATATCAACCAGGGCTAAAAAGGCAAAGAACTGGAGAATTTAAGGGACCATAGGAATCTAAAAAGCCACCAGCCTTGAAGAACATTCCTTAGATCGCTCCTTTCTGCTGTTGGACACCCCGAGTAAATACCATTGAAGTCTCCCCATCCTGCAGTTGTCATGCCTAAGGCAGAGATTCCCAAAGAGCCAGAGCAGCTGCGGAAGCTCCTTATTGGAGGTTTGGAATTTAAAACAACCAATGAGAGTCTGAGGAACCATGTGGAGCAATGGGGAACATCACAGACAGTGTGGGGGAGAGAGATCCAAACACCAAGCACCCGGGAGGCTTTGGATTTGTCACGGACACCACTGTGGAGGAGGCAAATGCAGCCTGGAATGCAAGGCCACACTTAACTGTGAAAAAGAATAGTTGTGGAACTAAAGAGGGCTGTCTTAAGAGAAGATTTTCAAAGACCTGGGGCCCACTTAACTGTGAAAAAGATTTTTGTCATTGGTATTAAAGATACCGAAGAACATCAGCTAAGAGATTAGTTTGAGCAGTATGGAAAAACTGAAGTGGTTAAAATCATGACTGACCAAGGCAGTGGCAAAAAGAGAGGCTTCGCTTTTGTAACCTTTAATGTCCATGACTCTAAACAAGGTTGTCATTCGGAAATACCGTACTGTGAATGGCTACAATTGCAAAGTAAGGAAAGCCCTATCTAAGCAAGAGATGGCTAGTGCTTCGTCCAGCCAAAGAGGTCGAAGTGGTTCTGGAAACCTCAGAGGTGGTCATGGAGGTGGTTTGGTGGGAATGACAGCTTTGGTGGTGGAGGACACTTCAATGGTCAAAGTGGCTTTGGTTGGTGGCATCTGTGGTGGTGGTAGATATGGTGGCACTGGGGATGGTTATAATGGACTCGGTAATGATGGAAGCAATTTTGGAGGTGGTGGGAGCTACAGTGATTTTAGCAATTATGACAATCTTCAAATTTTGGAGCCATGAAAGGAGGATACTTTGGAGGCGTCCGCCCCTATGGTGGTGGAGGCTAATACTTTGCCAAACCACGAAACCCAGGTGGCTATGGTGGTTCCAGCAGTAGTAGTAGCTATGGCAGTGGCAGAAGTTTTAATTACTGCCAGCTATTAATTACAACACTTAGCAGGAGAGGAGAGCCAGAGAAATGACAGGAAAGCTACAGGTTACAACAGATCTGTGAACTCAGCCAAGCATAGTGGTGGCAGGGCCCAGCTGCTACACAGAAGACATGTTTTAGACAATACAAATGTGAATGGGCAAAAAACTCGAGGACTGTAACTGAATAACAGATTATTTTAGTTCCTGTTCTGCGGAAAGTGTAAAGCATTCCAACAAAGGATTTTAATGTAGTTGTTTTTTTGTTTTTGTTATTTGTGCCCATGCTATTGATTACCAAATGTAAGTTTGATCATGATGCTGAATAAAAGTGTCTTTTAAAAGTTAAAAATAAAAAATAAAAAGCTGCCACCCTTGCCTCCTCATCTCCTCTATAGATGACGAAGTTAAGAACTCAGCCAAAGTCACACACCAGAGGTTTATAAACTTGTCTTGCCCTTTCCTTCTCCATAATTTTTAAAGTTAAAGCTTAGGCTTTGGATGATTAGCTTGGACGCTGGTTTTGCCACTTTTTAGATGACCTTGAGCACATTATTTAACCTTGATATCCTCATCTATAAAACATAAAAAGTAAAAGTAGCTGCCAATTTTTGAGAAGGAAGCCAAGAATGCACAATGGCAAAGGAGAGCCTCTTCAACAAATGATACTGGAAAGCTGAATGTCCACATGCAAAACAATAAAGTTGGACCCTTACATTACACCATACACAAAAATCAACCCAAATCAGATTAAAGCCCTAAATGTAAGACCTAAAACTATTAAACTCCTAAAAGAAAATAGGGGAAAAGTTTCTAGACATTGGATTTGTGATGCTATCTTGGACATAACACAAAAGCATAGGCAACAAAATCAAAAATCAACAATGAGACTACACCAAACTTAAAAATTCTGCACATCAAAGGAAACAATCAACAGAATGAAAAGGCAACCTACAAAATTAGAAAAAACAATTGCAAATCACATATCTGATAAGTGTTTAATGTCAACTGTAATTTTTAAATAATTTTTTATTTTTAAATAAAAAATGGCAAAAGGCTTATACATTTCTCCAAAGAAGGTATACAAATGGCCAATAAGTACATGCAAAGATGTTCAACATTACGGAAATGCAAGTAAAACTAAAACAAGATATCACCTCACACCCATCAGAATGGCCACTATCAAAAAGCACAGAAGACTTACTTCCAGCCAAGGTGGAGGCATAGACAGACATGTTGCGTCTCCCTCCACAACTAAGAAGGAATACAACTACCTCAAAACTAGAAACAACCAGAAGTTCCAGAAAACCAAACGGCATGAAAGTCCAGCAAACAAAGATATAAAGAAGAAATACTCATCCAGGGAGGCAGGAGGGGAGGAACCAGAGCAGAGAGGACGTGCTGTGGTGGCGGCAGCGGCCAGTCAGCAGAAAGCGCAGTCACATGTTTTAAAAAGTCAGGAGGGACACATGGGGAGCTTTCCCAGCTCCTCACCGGACCTCACAGCTAACGGTCCCAGCACGCGGGAAAATCAAGCCTCATTGCTTCTGACTGTGCAGACCAGTGGGGATGGGGATGGAGGCAGAAACTGCCGGTCTTAGCAGAGTCCACTTGTTTAAAGGGACCCCATGGTCCTAGAACGTCCGCAGACCCACCCACTCTGGGAATAATGGCCAGGGAAGTAGCTAGAGGGGGACCAGTCCAGTGTGGAAGTGGGAGAGGTGCCTGGAAAGGGGCAAGTGCTGGACAGGTGGCATTGTTCCCTCTCGGACCCCTCCCCCACATACAGAGCCACAACGTGGTGAAATAGGCCGCCCTGTACTGACGAATCCCTAAAGCTCCGCCCCTTACAATGTAACAGGAGTGACAGCTCTACCTGGGACGTGGAGGCAAACAAACACAGGAGCCTATTAAGATGAGGAGACAGAGAAGTATGGCCCAAAACATGAAACAGATCAAGGTTCCAGTGGGATAACTAAGCGACAAGGAGATAGCCAACCTAACAGATGAGGAGATAGACAATGTAACGGATGCAGAATTCAAAACACTGGTAATAAAGATGCTCACAGGCTTGACAGATATGCTTGAATACAGCAAATGCATAAGAGAATAAGTGAAGGTTATGCTAAGTAAAACAAAGGAAAATCCACAACAAAACCATGGTGAAGGGAAGGAAACCAGGGTTCAAATCAATGATTTGGAACATAAGGAAGAAAAAAACAGTCAACCAGTGCAGAATGAGGAGGTAAGAATTTTTTTAAATGAGGAAAACTTCCCAAATTTTGGGAAGGAGATGGCCATACAGGTCCAGGAAGCACTGAGGGTCCCGGGCAAGCTGGACCCAGAGGGGTCCACACCAGGATGCATCATGATTGAGATGCCAAAGGTGAAAGATAAAGACAGAATCCTGGGGACAGCAAGAGAGAGGCGGAGAGTTGTCTATAGGGGGTGCCTATAGGACTAGCAGCTGATTCCTCAGAGAACACTTTGCAGACAGGAAGGGACTGGCAAGAAGTATTCAAGGTCATGAAAGGCAACCTGCAACCAGGATTACTCTATCCAGCAAAAGCTATCATTTGGAATGGAAGGGCAGATGAAATGCTTCCCATGCAAGGTGAAGCTAAAGGTGCTCATCATCACCAAGCCATTATTATATGAAATGTCAAAGAGACTTACTTAAGAAAAATAAGATCAAAACTATGAACACTAAAATAACAACAAACTCACAACTGAATCTAAAAAACAAAAACAAAATCCAACTAAGCAAACCAGAATAGGAACAGAATCATACGTATGGAAATCATTGGGAGGGTCATCAGCTGGAAGGGGGGAGGGGGGAAAATGGGGAAATGGTGCAGGGACTAAGAAGCATAATCGATTGGTACAAAATAGACAGGGAGATGTTAAGAATAATATAGGAAAGGGTGAAGCCAAAGAACTTATATGCACAACCCATGGACATGAACTAAGGGGGATGAGATTCCTGGAGGGAAGGGGGGTACTGGGAAGAGGGGAGCAAAGGGGAAAAAAATTGGAACTACTGTAACAACATAATCAATAAAATAAACTTAAAAAAAGCATAGAAAATAACAAGTGTTTGGTGAGGATGCAGAGAAATTGAAATCCTTGTGTACTGTTGGTGGGCACATAAAATAATAGAGCCATTATGACAAACATTATAGAGGTTCCTCAAAAAATAAAAATAATGTTACCATATCATCCAACAATCTCACTTTTGGGTATATATACCCAAAAGAATTAAAACTAGGATGTCATAGAGATATTTGCACACCTTTTGTTCATAGCAGCTTTATCCATAATAGTCAATAAGTGGAAGCAATGTAAGTGTACATCAACAGATGAATGAATAAAATGTGGTATATACATAAAATGGAATATTATGCAGCCATAAAACAGGAAACCCTGTCATAAGCTACAACATGAGTGAACCTCAAGGACATTATGCTGAGCAAAATAAGCCAATCACAAAAGGACAAATATTGTATTATTCAACTCATATGAAATATCTAAAGTAGTCAAAACCATAGAGAGTAGAAAGGTGGTTGTCACATGGTGGGGGAGGGGAATTGCTATTTAATGGGTATAGAGTTTCAGTGTTATTAGATGAAAGAACTAGAGATTTGTTGTACAACAATGTGAATATATTTAACACTGTTAACCTGTACATTTTTAAAGGGTTGATGATAAATTTAATGTTATGTGTTTTTACCACAATAAAAAAGAAAAAAAGTAGCTGCCACATGGAGTTGTTCTGAGGATAAATTAAGATGATGAAGCATTTATTTTTAAGTATATTTTATTGATTATGCTGTTACAGTTGTCCCAATTTTCCCCTCATTACCACCCTCTGCCCGGTACCCCACTTCCCTCCAGCACTCCCCCGTTTTAGTTCATGTCCATGGGTCCTGCATCTAAGTTCTTAGGCTTCTCCATTTCCTATACTATTCTTAACATCTCCCTGTCTACTTTGTTCCTATCAATTATGCTTCTAAATCCCTGCACCATTTCCCCCATTCTCCCATTTCCCCTTCCCAGCTGATAACCTACCCAATGATTTCCATACCTATGATTCTGTTCCTGTTCTGGTTGTTTGTGTAGTTTACTTTTGTTTTTGTTTTTTAGATTCAGTTGTTGATAGGTGTGAGTTTGTTGTCATTTTACTGTTCATAGTTTTGATCTTCTTTTTCTTAAGTAAGTCCCTTTAACATTTCCTGTAATAATGGCTCAGTGATTATGAATTCCTTTAGCTTTAGCTTTTCTGGAAAGTACTTCATCTGCCCTTCCATTCTAAATGAAAGCTTTGCTGGATCTTGGTTGTAGGTCCTTGCTCTTCATCACTTTTACTACTTCTTGCCAGTCCCTTCTTGTCTGCAAAGTTTCTTTTGAGAAATCAGCTGACAGTCTTATGGGAAGTCCTTTGTAGGTAACTGCTTTTCTCTTGCTGCTTTTAAGATTCTCTCTTTATCTTTATTTAACCTTTGACATTTTAATTATTATGTGTCTTGGTGTGATCCTCTTTCAGTCCAACTTGTTTAGGACCCTCTGTGATCCCTGGACTTGTATGTCTATTTTCTTCACCAAATTTGGAAAGTTTTCTTCCATTATTTTTTCAAATACATTTTCAATTTCTTACTTCTTCCTCTTTTCCTTCTGGCACCCCTATGATTCAGATATTGATACATTTAAAGTTGTCCCAGAGGTTCCTAAGCCTACCCTTGTTTTTTGTTGTTGTTGTGGTTGTTTTGTTTTGTTGTTTTTTAAATTTTATTTATTTACTTTTAGAGAGGGGAAGGAAGGGAGAGAAACCTTGATGTGTAGCTGCCTCTCATACACTCCCAGCTGGGGACCTGGCCCACAGCCCAGGCATGTGCCTTGACTGGGAATCGAACCAGTGACTTTTCGGTCCACAGGCCAGCACTCAGTTCACTGAGTCACACCAGTTAGGGCCGTCATCATTTGTTTTTTGGGTGTTTTTGTTTGTTTGTTTTGCATTCTTGTTTCTTCTTTCTGTTCTGCTTGAGTGTTTATTTCTTCCTTTTGTTCCAAATTGTTGATTTGAATCCAAGCTTCCTTCCATCACTGTTGATTCCCTGTATATTTTTATTTCATTTTGTGTATTCTTCATTTCTTCCTTTTTTTGCTGTCCTCTATGAGTTCTCTGAGCATCCTTATCACCAGTGTTTTGAACCCTGCATCTGATAGGTTCGCTATCTCCATCTCATTTAGCTCTTTTTCTGGAGTTTTGTTCTGTTCTTTCATTTGGGCCATATTTCTTTTTCTCTTCAATTTGGCAGACACCCTGTGTTTGTTTCTGTGTATTAGATATAGCTTCTTTTATTCCCTGTCTTAGTAGCATAGCCTATGTAGGAAAGGTACCTGTAAACTGTGTGGGGCATAGCCTTAGGTAAAATTGTCAAGGCAGGACCACCTGCTTCACTGCTTTCTGGCTCTGTGGTGAGGTGCTCAGAGAGGGGACAATGCTGCTGCCTGGCTTTTGGCAATTTGCCCCACACTTGCCCCATTTCACCAGTCACTTCACCCTGTTCCTGTATGGGATTGGTGCCCTTCCAGTTGCTGCCCTGGGGTTTGCATATGTTCTAAGAGCATGCAGGCCCTTTAAGCAGTGAAAATCCAACAGTTTCTTCCACTGCCCCAACCCCCACTGGTTTTTACAGCCAGAGGTAATGGAGATTTATCTTCCCAATGCTGTAACCCTGGGCTGTGCAGTCTGGCCTGGGTCTGGGATCGCTTGCTCCCATGGTATCCCTCCCCTGAATGCAGGACCATCCATTCTGCAGCCCCTGCTGCAGCTTGCCTGAACAACACCGCCCCCTTCCCCCTCTCCACAATTCCAGCTCTCCTACATGTCTGGATGAATGTGGCTTCTTTAAACCCTTGGTTGTTGGATTTTCATATAGCTCAAATTTCTGATGGTTCTGGTTGTTATATGATCTGGTTGCAATTCTTTCTATGGTTGCGTGAGGAGGCTAAGTGTGTCTACCTATGCCTCCATCTTTTCCAGAAGTCTAAGATGATAAAGCATTTAGCACAATGCCTACCATATATTGAACACTCAAGAATATTTGCTGTTAAAAATAGCCCTTGGTATCCCCTACCTATAAAACCATATCAGGTTATTGTGTTTTTTAGTTAATTAAGCACTGATTTAAAGATAAATTCCAGGCCTTATAACCCCCAATTAAATTTATCTTACATCTCCTCTTGAGGTCCAATTATTAGGTTGGTGAGCTCTGCTTTGGAATGCTGATTAATTGCTTTATAGTTTTCCAGAATCTCTCATCTCAATGTTTTCTTTTATTAAAGCCACCATCACTAAAACAGCACGCCACTTACAGACACACACAGGAGCACACATCATGCCCTCTTCAAGGGTTCCAATATTCCCAACTCCAATAATAAGGTCTAAAAATCTCCATGGTTAGAAACTTTTTTAAGCTGATGGGAACCGAAGTCACAATAAAAAAACAAAACCCTTCATATTTTTAAACTTAGTAAAAATAATCTCCTATGGCACACTATATTATTTCTCACAATCTGCTAATAACAATATAGTATACATACTATAAAATCTATTGAATGACAGTGTAGTAGTGAGCAATGCACAATTAATTTGTATTTCCTATCCTTGGCTTGCAAGAAGTCCTTTTTATCTACAAAGATATGTTGTTGCTGGGTCTTTTCCATCTAAACATTCAGTGCTTTCTGATTACATGACCTAGAAATTTCTATTTCCAGTTTCAAGATACAAAAAACACAAGATAACAGAGTAGTTTGGATGCTTAAGATGAAAAATGTTTAGAGTATCACCATGGACCATTTTTTGCAGAATAATTCCTTGTTGTGGGTTTGTTCTGTGCACTGTAAGATGTTTAGCAACAACACTGGCCAAAACACCACTAAACAACAGTAGGCCCTCTCCAAGTTGTGACAATCAGAACTGACCCCAGACAGTACCAGGTGTGTCCCCTGGGGGCAGGAGGAATCACCCTAAATTGAGAACCATTGTTTCGAATGACCTGTAACCTATGCAGTTTTTCATATGGAACTGAGATTCAGAAAACACAGCATGTGAGTACTGTGAATGGTTTAGCAGGAGGAGAACTAGGCAGCTATGGAATCCCTCTTCTTCTTTTAGAACAAGGAGAGGTGGAAAAAGCTGCATGAGAACACTGGCTCCTGCAGGACAACCCAACACAGCAGAACACAGCAACATGGACCCACAGTCTTTATTTCCGAACATCCCAGTCTCTTCCCCCCTCAAAAAAACAATTGAACAATCCAAACAGCCAGGTATGTTTCTTCACCTTCATTTGTCTCTGAAGACTTCTTCCCTAAAATGCCTACTCTAAAATCCACTTTGCCTCAATTTTTCTTCTCCAAAATCCCTATTTCTTCTTTCTAAAATTATGCCAAGATGGAAAACTTGCAATTTCCTCACACCTGAAAAAAGTTCTCATAATTTATATGCAGTCACACATCAATCAACACATGCTAGAACACTGTAGAGGCTAAGATAGTGACTCTACCATCCAAGGACTTGGAGTTTTCCAAATTTCATTTATATATTAATAATTTTTTAATACAGATTGATTTATAATGTATAAATCAGTTCAGATGCAAACAAGTTAGCTAGCTATGAGTTTGGTAAATCCTTTAATCTTTTTTTTTACCATCATAACCATTGTTAAGTGTATAATTTGATAGTATTAGGTATAGTCACATTATTGTGCAACAAGTCTCCACAACTTTTCATCAAACAAACCGAAACTCTGTACCTATAGAACACTGACTCCCCTGCCCCTGGTAACCACTATTTTATTCTGTTTCTATGAACTTGATTATTCTGGGTACCTCATACAAGTGCAAGGATTCAGTATTTTTCCTGTCTTCTTGCACTTAGCACAATGTCCTCAAAGTTCATCCATGTTGCAGATAAAGATGTCAGAATTTCTTTCCTTTTTAGGCTGAATAATATCCCATATATGTATATGCCACATTTCTTTATCCATTCATCCATTGACAGACACTTGTGTTGCTTCCACTTCTTGGCTATTGTGAATAATACTGCTATAAACATGGGTGTGCAAGTATCTCTTGGGGACCCTGCTTTCAAATCTTTTGGATACCTTAAAGTGGGATTCCTGGATCACATGATAATTCTATCTGTAATTTATTGAAGAACTGCCATACTGTCATCCACAGCATAAATCCTTTAATCTTTTGCAGTCTGGGTTTCCTCACAAGTCAAATGATCATTTTAAAAATGGGGCTGAATGAGATGATCTCTAGGACACGTACTGACTAGACCATTACTACTGGAAAGAATTCAGCCAACCAGGCCAGCTCAGCCCCTTTTCTGCCTAATAATCCTTTGCCAAGGAAAAACTTCTGATCCCCAGCCTGCAAAATCATTTCCAATACATTCACAACACTCCCAATTCACTGCTGAAATTCCTAGGTTGTTTAAAAGGAAAAAAGCAGAGCCAAACACATGGGTTTGTCTGCTTTTCCTTCACCAAGAGGCCTCATGAGGTGAGCTTACCTGGGGTTGCAGAGCTCACAGACTTACCTCTGACATGCAGAGATCACCACCAGAAACTCTGCAGCACAGAGCCTTCGGGGTGGTAAGAGGAGAAAAGAAAGTGGTGTTTCCTTTGGTTCATGTCAAAATGAATGCCATTGGTCCGAGGCCACTTTCTCTCACTGAACTCAGCAGTGATCATGATGTCACACAACTGTGACATTCAAAAAAGTAGCCGCAGCTTATGAAACACCTCAAATGGACATTTTGCCTCTGCAAATGCAATCAGAGGTGCTGGGGTTCTTCCTGATGAAGTAAAACTTTGATCAGCAGCTGGTTTTGCCAACAGTGGCTCCGACCCCAGCCCAAGGGAGATGTCCCACTCATCCAAAGAGTCAAACATCTGTGATCTTTGGACTCTTGCCACCCAAAACATGGCCATTGGACCAGCAGCACGGGCCTCGCCTGGGAGCATATTAGAAATGCAGGATTCCAGGCCCCACCTCAGAAGGACAGGGGCAGAATCTGCATTTTGAAAAGATGCGCGGGATACACCCACACATTTAATGTTTCAGAGGGACTGTCTGGAACCACATGGATAACAGAACTCATAGCAATGTGAAAAACATATCATAAATACCACCAACATGACTGTTTGCTGTTATTTGCAGTGGGCTGAACACACTAATGTGAACCCCGCCATCTTTTCCACAATGAAGCAGTAAACCCTTACAATTTTCAGTTAGAATTTAAAGTTTGTTTATCAGCATTTTGGACCAAGTAGTTTGTTTCACAGGTGAAGGTGAGCCTCAGGCAACTGCTATATCCAGTAATTGCTATGCCCATTCTGACACAGATTAACTGTCCCAGGCACATGGAAAACTCACTACAGTCTAACGTACAGCTGCCACAGGCCCCTCAGTGCTGTGTCCATTCTAGCTACTTCTCCATGTGTCCGGGGTCATCGTCTCAAATCCCTCCATCACCATTCTTCCTCATGTGCACTTTCAGTGGAGATTATTTTATTTATTTATCCATGATTTGTACAGATCCTGCTTCCCAAAAGGATTCTATGTGGCTTACAAAGATAAACACATTGTAAACAAGACGAGCAAAATTAAGTTTTAAAAGATTTTTTAAAAAACAGCTAGAAGTCTTAGGGGATGATTCACGGACCCACTCTTGCTGTTTCTTGGCTCTCCACCCAACCCCCTTGCTGTTCCTGCCAGGAAGGGAGAAGAGAATCCATGTAATTGATGGACTTGAAAATAAACTGTGATGCTCAGCTCGACTCCTCCTTTTGCCTCTTGTAGAGGAGTAGGCACATGGAAATAAAAATCCTGCCCTGTTTCTTCTTGGCATATGTCTGACCTACGTACCACAGCCTAGCCCACGCAGGAGACCCAGGGCTGGCACACTGGGGAGGTGTAGCATTGCCTTGGATGGATGGGTGAGTCTATTTAATGCTGGGGTTATTAGGAAGTCCACTTGCACAAGTATATGAGCTACACTCTTCAACCTCACTTCTATCACAGTTTAATTCCCTTGATTCATTTCTCAACTCAGAACTCAAGTGAGAGGAAAGGGTGCTCATTATTGGGCCCTTAGAAAATCCCACAAAAAAAGATCAGGAAAACTAATGCCACAAGCCACTCAGATTAGAAAATAAAAAGCCTGAATTTTCTGGCTATTGAGGCAAAAGAGAAAACACGACCAGTGGCACAGATACAACTAGAGGGTACTCAGTACTCACACTACCCTTATTTCCCTTGCCTTCTTCTCCCATAGAGACTGGAAAATCTAAAGCTTGCCTTCCTCAAAATCATGTTAGCCAGAAAAGGCTAGGGGACTCCATTCTGGTCCATGGGACAACCTTGATATTAAGTGGGCACAGTGGTGAAATTGGGGATACACAGAGCCTTCAAACTTCAAAGGAGCTTTGAAGGGGCCCAAATACATGTTACAAAAATGTTCAAACATTAAAGAAAGGTGGTCAGTCATCAATGGCTGGCATGTAGAAAGTTCTGGTTACAAATCTTGGATTATCAGAAAGTTCAATTAATCAGAATGTAACACTGCTGCAACACTGATCCAGATTTTCCTGTACAATGATTCTAAGGACTGATTTCCTACAAATGTTTCTTGCCTTTTTTCCAATTATAAAAAGATATTTTTATGGGTTTTCAGACTCAGAGTAAAATCTCTCTTGCTCCCTTCACTGCCCGCACTCTAAGATGAATCTGAATGCTTGCACACACAAAATCCCATTTAGTCCACAAAATATTACAGTAAGGAAACAAATGTAATAATCCTCATGTAGAAAGAGAGGCTGGGAGGGGTTAAGGGATTGGTCTGAAGTCTCACAACTAGACATTGGCAAAGCCAGACTGCAATACAGCTCTCTGCCTCCTCCAGTGCTCTTTCTAAGGCACTGTGCCTATTCCAACTCTTCTCTGGGGTGTGAAGTCAGGGCGGACACACCAGGGAGGTGTGTCCCCACACTACTTGGCCAGTGGCCAGCCCATGCTAATCATCACTTATCCTGAATATCACCCAGTCGAAGTTGAAGCTTTCTATTCTAGAAATGCATCTTTTTTTTTTTTCCTTTTCCCACCTGGTTAGCCACTCTTAATTCATGAATTTCTTGTCCCCAGACAATCACAGTTTCTCTCTCCTTGAGATACAATTACAAATCATGGTGTCATTGCTAACCTTACCTCTTAATACCTACAAAGCTTTCTCTGTGCTCTAGGTCAACACTAAACCTCTCTCAATGCTGAAGGAGTTTGGTATTTAGTGGGTATAAAGGCTGCTGTATCTCATCTATAACCACATCCTTCTACAGTTAAAGCTGCCAGAACGTTAATATTGCGCTTGCAAAAGATTAAGATATACATTTACACTCCATTTCAATGGTTTTAACATCAATTGGTATATTTGTTTCTGCCTGTAATTACTAACCTGCTACCTGTTTTTTTTTTCCTTCTGTGGTTGTAATGAGAAGTTAGAAAGACTGACAAAAAGGTTAAGAAAAAGGTAGGTAGTGAAAAGGATAATCTAGAAGAACTTTGTGAAAAGTACCAAAGATATTTAACTAGTTGTTTATTAGGAAAAAAATTTCCACATCAGAATAGGTTCTAAGAATATAGTAATCCCTCCCATTTGAATCTGTACAGAAGTAATCTATAAAGCCTACTTCTTAAAGGATTTCAAAAATGATCTTGTTTTGTTGACTTCAGGCCAGTCCTGCATCCTCGGCACCATTGTGAGAACTCCGCTGCACATGGCATGACCTTTGGTTTCAGTTGGCTGTCTGAGCCTCTTGCAAAAAGACATGCATCATGGAGGGAAGCTCAAGGGCTCTGGGGTTAGACAGGAATGGGTTTGAAGCCCAGAAGCAATCACTGAAACTCCCTGAGCCTCAGTTTCCTCGTGCATAAAATAGGGAAGTCAATTCCCATATCATAAGGCCATTGGGAACCCTACATAAAGCAATCCATGGAAGATTCTTGGAACTCAAACCACTGGAGCTTTCACTGAGATCCTTTTAATATGAAGCAGAATTCTCATGAGTTTCCTACGGCAATCATCAAAATATTTTCCAAAAAAAATATTATTAGTCAATATCTAAAAAAGAGGAGGGGGAGGAGCAGGAGGAGAAGAACAGAAGGAGGAGGGAAAGGTGAGGGCAAAAAGCAAACACTGTTTGCATAATTTTCTTCCCCTTGCATGTGTTCACACCCCTACCTTCAATTGTCAGTATTTCTTCATTACTCTGAAAGCTCTTCAGGTGCTGGAACTAGGTCTCATTTTTGGTCTTCCCAAAAGTAGCACAGTGTCCAGCACAGAATAAGGGCTCAACATGCACTTGCTGTTTTTCTTCTTAATGGGCAAACCACTACCAGAAAAGTTAACTTTTGGGGTTCTTATTGTGTAGGACTCTGCTTGCATTTTTTGATGAAAGAAATTTGTGTCACTGATACCCAGAAGTGGGGTAGAAGGGAGAGCCAAGTTTCCAAAGTAAATAGAAGCAAAGATCAGCAAGAATATGGAGGTAGGTTCACAGAGTCAAAGTATTACTCTGGAGATTACTTATTATTTCAGAGGGAAAAATGTATCTTTACAATGGAAAGACCTGGCAATCACCCAGTCAACCAAGTGATTAAACTTTGCATCATCAATGAATGGGCAGGTGCATGTAACATAAAACACACAGCATTGGCCATGAAGTAGTCCGTTCAAAAATGTTTTGTCTGAGTCTAATCAAATCTTTTTACTGAACTTACAGCATACAAGAAATAAATGGAATGGACAAATAAGGTAAGTGACACCATGAGGAAATAACCAGATAAATCTAGAATGTGGAACACTCCACAAATCAACCAGCCTTGTTCCTTCAAAAGCCTATGTGATGGGAAAATAAAAAAGTTGAGGCACTCCCTATGCTAGATTATAAGATGTTAATGAGCCTAATGCAATGTATGAGTGAATCTTGATTAACTCCTGGCTTGACAGATATATATATACATAGAGAGAGAGAAATAAATTGATTGATATATAGATATATTTATATATATATTTGGCCCTTGGCTGGTTTGGCTCAGTGGATTGAGCGTCGGCCTGCAAGCTAAGTGTCGCTGATTCGATCTTCCAGTCAGGGCACATCAGAGAAGGAAAACTCTGACTCCAAAAAACCTCCGCTGCCTTGCGGCATACCTCTTCAGGGGCAAGGCTAAGGGAGTAAACCCCGACAGAAAATCCGGAGCCAGAGTCCCTAAGGCGGTTTGACGTTGTAGTCAACACCGGCAACTCCTGCGGCGCACCTGAAGCCAAGCTGTATTGACTCCGTCTTTCCCTTGGACCCTTCATCTGCGAAGAGAGGGGGGGTCTGCTGCATGGGCAACAGCAGACCCTCCATATCACCCTGCCCAGGCTCTGTAGCTTCAGCTTCACTGGAGAGGACACTCCAGCGTCATCGCAAGATGTCGATTCAACACGGGAGGAGACAGATACCGTGTCACTCCCAAGTCAGACTGCACAGCCATTCTCGGCGGTGCAGATAGACTCTTAAGAAGCTACACCATCGTCTCTCGAGACGGACGGCTGCCGACGACGATATATATATTCAAGGGCACAATTGAGGAAATTTGAATATGGAGTGGATACATGAGGATATTACAAAAACAATTATCAACTTGCTTAGGATGTTGAAACTCCTACAGTTATGTAAAAGAAAGTCCTTAACTCAACTTTTTCTTTGCTTAAAAATTCATCATAATAAATGTTAGAAAACATGCAGGCCAAGTAACAAACAAGATATTCCTCTCTTCCCTAAATGGAAATTTCTTTCTCTTTCATTTAATAACAAAAGTGAATTAGAAGACTCTTGAGTTAATGCATTTGGGCCAGTTACTGGGAACTATAAGTGGCTCAGATACCATCTCTAACAGATTCTGGGGACAGCAGGTGTACTGTGGAAAAGTAGAGCCCTCTTAATTGGGTATCATTTTCACTGTCCTTTGAAATCTTATTATTCCCACACCAAGGACCCTAGGAGCACATAGTTAATAAGTTGTTAAATGTGCCTGGTATTTGCTTATTTATCATTTTTGTATAAAGTAAAATCCTTTATCTTCTTTTTGTTGGACTCAAGTAGAGAAACAAATATCGCATCCAACATAACCGCTATTCATCCCTTCCCAAGGGTTCAAATCCATCCCTTAGAGCAGTGGTTCTCAACCTTCCTAATGCCACAACCCTTTAATACAGTTCCTCATGTTGTGGTGACCCCCCAACCATAAAATTATTTTCATTGCTACTTCATAACTGTAATTTTGCTACTGTTATGAATCGTAATGTAAATATCTGATATGCAGGATGTATTTTCATTGTTACAAATTGAACATAATTAAAGCATAGTGATTAATCACAAAAACAATATGTAATTATATATGTGTTTTCCGATGGTCTTAGGTGACCCCTGTGAAAGGGTTGTTGGACCCCCAAAGGGGTCGCGACCCACAGGTTGAGAACAGCTGTCTTAGAAATTCCGTTTTGGCCTTGCCCGGATAGCTCAGTTGATTAGAGCATCATCCCCAACACGCAAAGGTTGCAGGTTAGGTCTCTAGTCAAGCCACATACAAGAAGTAACCAATGAATGAATAAATAAGTTGAACAACAAATTGATCTCTCTCTCTCTCTCTCTCTCTCTCTCTCTCTCTCTCTCTCTCTCCCCTTCCCCTTCCCTCTCAAATCAACAAATAAAAAATTTAAAAATAAAGAAAGGAATAACTTCAGTTTTGAAGGGGTAGCTAGTACAGGGAGGTGCTGACAACCACACAGATTTCTAGAAGCTACATTTTCCTACCAGCTGCAATGGCTACCCAGCCTCACATGAGAACTCTGAACTTAACCCAAGCACCCCCATCCATAGGAGCTGACTCATGCAAGTCAACTCACCCAATCCAAGAACTACTGCTTTCCAGAAAATAATAAGGGATCCTGCCCCTGAGTCCATTTAATTGAGGGTCTTCAACCAGCAATAAAAACAGCTTTTAATAAACTTGACAACTTGTGGTGTTGCTTCTACATAAAGATAGCCTCGTCATATGATATCACTCAAGTTTGTTTGTTTAAATGATGCAGGATATGGAAGAAATGTAGGTATGGAGGCAATAAAGTATGTTTTATGTAGTCTGGGTACTTCACCACCTGAGCTGCTGGGGACAGGAAGAAGAGCCCTTCTAGAAGAACAGCTATCAGAAAGTAAACTTGATTAATTAGAGCTTTTCCAAAGATAGGTGGAGAGACAGAGACTACCTTATAGTTAGAATTTTTTATGACTTGGGAAAAAAGTATAAAGTGTGAGTCTGAAAACTAGTTCACAGCTCTCAACTTTTTGATTCTCTCAAACTTAAACATCCCATCCTAAAGCCAAAACATAAATAAACTAAAACTTAATGGTTATAGTACATATGTAGTACATTATATATAGATAAATATACATAAAATCTCCAAGAAAATGTGAAAGAAAGTGTTTCCTTTTGGGTTTTTGACTTTACACTCATTTGAGAGGACAGGAAAATCTTACCTAGGTACAAGGATGCATTTTCTTTCTTGACATTGTCATCTAAGTAGGTTGGTCCCAGGGTATAAATAGGTGTGGAACCCATTCCAATGAGAATCTGTGCACAAACGAATAAAGCCACATAGACCCAGTGACTATTTCCTCCCGAGTCCTTCCGGCAGGCGGGAGGCTCCAAAGTCCCTGTGGAGTTGCCATTCTGACAAAGGCCGTCATTGGAGGCCGAGGCATTCAGCTCTTGGATCTGGTAGGGAGGCGAGATGAAGTGAGGTAAGGCGAAGAGTACGGCCCCGATGGCGATGAGAAGTCCACCCACAGCCAGCCACAGGGGCCTACGACCCCGGCCACCAAAGTAACTGACAAACACCACCACCACCAGGCTTCCGATGTCAAAGCAGCTAACCAGAAGCCCTGACTCTGAACTCTTCAGACTGTAGCGCCTTTCAATGGTGGTGATGACACTGCTCAGGTACCCGGAGACCATTAACGCCTGGATGAAGGTCAGAAAGCACATGCAAACCAGGAAGCAACGCGAATCAGTGAGGACCACATAGAGGCACCTCCTCCCCTGAAGCGTGGCCAACGTGGAGGACACCGACATGGCTTTGCAGACGTCCACCCTGTGGCTGCAGTCCACGAGCCCCGCCATCTCTGCCGAAGTGGATGGGGCAGAGAGGCTGGGGGCCAATCTGCTCAGGCTTTGTTTCAACTCCTGGTGGCCCGGGGAATCTGTACAGCCTGGCTTGGCGCCCACACCAGTGGGGTTGAGATCGGGCCGACAGGAGGTGCTGTTCAGGGCAGGTAAACTCTTGGACCTAAAGGTCTCTGGTTCGCACTTCTGTTGGACAGCTCCTACTGTGGCCGGGGTTTCGAGCTGCTCTCCCACCTGGGGCTGTAGCCCTGTGCCTCCGTCCATGGCTCTTCGAATTCAGATTCGACCCTGATCGCATTCAAGGACTCCGGAGCTTTTCATCCACCGGCACTAAGGGCCGAAGCCAGGCCAACACAGTCGTGCCCACCAGTGACCAGGGCTGGGGGATACAGAGCCACGCAGCAGGACATCCTCACAAGCAGGATGGCACCCAGGGCATCCTGACCGAAGACGTGGCTCCGAGGCTCCGCAGCCTAGTGCCCCGGGGTGCAGGGGTCCTCGCGGTCCTGTGATGAGCTCTGCTCGGGGTCCACCTCCCGGAGGTAGCTTGCGGAAGGAGCCTTGAGCGTCCAGGGCGCATCCCCTCCGCCGCCGCTCGGCCGGCCGCCCGGAGTAAGAACGCCCGGTGCCCAGGGTTGGGGCATTTAGCGCCGATGCCCGTGCTGCATCCTGCCCGTCTGGTGGGGCCAGAGGCGAGCTGCTGTCGCTGCCTCGGACGCAAATATGCCAACCTGTAAAGCAAAGAAAGGACTGTCAGCGTAGGGCGTCTGCGGTCAGGGCTGGCGTCCCAGTGCCCCAGGGGCCAGCGCGGAATGACTCCGAAGGTCCCAAATGGGACTGAGGGCTTAGTGAGGAAGCGAAGCCCTGGAGGAGGAGGCGACTGCAGGCTGCAGCCTCTAGTGCAGGAACAATAAGCAGCAGGCAGTAGGCAGAGACCCTCCCTCATTGTCTACAGAGGACCTGCCCCTGCCCCGCCCCTTTTGCCTTTAAACAGTGCATCTGCTTTTATATGTTAATAATTATCAACCTGGCAGATCTGACTCAGAGGCAGTGTCTTTTATTTGAGTGAACTAATTGCAACCTTTTGGTACTCCTACTCCATTACTCAAAATAGAAAATGCCCGAAAGAACAAAGGAAAGTTTTTTTTTTAATAATAACAATGCATTCTCAGTCCCAATTTTCAAAAAAAGAAAAGGGGAAAGCTACGTGTGTAGAAATGTGTGTACACACTTGTGCTCAGACACATGTGGGACTGGATGTGAATCTTCAAAGCCCAAGGCAGCCGCTAAAAGGTCAACGTGCTTGTTTCTTTATTCCCAACACTAAAAATAACACCCCGCACGCGGAAGAACTATTCAATGACAAATACCAGGAGCGTTTGAGGCCACAGCCCACACCAAGTCTCAGCGCCCAGTGTCAAGCGAAACCGAAAATCAATTTGCCCTACGGATGGGTAGGGAAGCTACAACCAAACAAAGAAATGCGGACACTGGAGACCACGGAGCAGTCCTGCCATGACCAGGCCGGCAGAGAGGCATGCTATTTACATCAAGCGCACCCCGTGAGGGTGGGATGGGGGTGAGTGTGCGCACGCGCGCGCACACACACACCCACACCCACACCCACCGGCATGTATTTGTAGGAACCCCTCGCGCGATCCCACACCAGGTTGAATTCAGCGAGAGCCGAAAACAGGTGCGTCCCTGGGGTAAACCCCCGTCGGGGGACTCCCACTCCATTCCTCTAGCGGGGAGGGGGACAGGGGACGTGGTGCACCAGGTGGGAAAGAAAAGCAGGACTGCGCTGCATTGGGTTTTTCATTCTGCGGCGCGCTTTTGTGATGCTGCCCAGGAAAAAAAAAGGAGAGAGCAAGGGAAAGAGGCGGAGAGGCTGGGCGGACAGGGGCCGCCGCATCGGCGTCTCCCACGGCATTGCTGGCCAGACCCGCTCCCAGATTCCCCGCCAGCCAGTCTCTCACAGCCCGGACTTCCCCGCCGCCTACCCGCCCAGGAGCCTTCCCGGGAGAACCCCACCTGCGACCGCACGCCAAGCCTGGGAATCCCCACGAACACCCTTCCGCGCCGGGGGCTCTGGGGCCCCTGCCCAGGCAGGCATCCACAACTCAGCACAGACTCGGATGGACAGGGAGCTCTTGGAGCCGACTTGGAATCCCAGGGACACCTCCTGCGCGCGCGCACTCACACACACACAAAGCCCGCTCCGGAGACGACCGCGCGGAACAGCTCGCCGCGCTGTGGGGGCGCACGAGCCGCAGCTACTCACTCGTGAGTCTGTCGGTCAGTCTGGCTGGTTGAGAGTGCAACCGCTCGAGGCACAGACTGGGCCAGTGAGGGAGTAGTTGGAAGCTACCTGGGGAGGTAGCATCGGTCCAGCCACCGAGAAATTAGTGAATGAGACTGTGATTCAGGCTCAACTCTTCCCCCACGCCTCGCCTGTCACCCAAGCCTCTCTTCCTCTCCAAACTGACACCCGCGCACAGAGACGCGCCGGGAGCAGAGCAGCAGAGGGCGCAGGCGCGCGGGCGGCCACCCAGCCCAGCCCGAAGGCGGTGAGCCACCCAGCTGCCCTTCACCTGTGCGACAGGGAAGGGCGAGGAGCGCTGAAACCTCTAGGGAGCAGGTATCCCAAAAAGTCAGCTGCTGAGACAGAGAGTCTATTCTGAATAAAGAAAGTATCTCTGTTCATGGGCACTCACAATATCTCAGAGACCATAGTAGGTTCTTGGGACCAAAGATGATCAGGACAGGAGCACTCTACTAAAAAACCACGGTCTTGTGCAATACTCCTGTAAGTAGCCTAAAGCAACGCAGTCAATTCTATACAGGATGCTACTGGAGAGCCTAAAATCCATTAACATATTAGAGCTTCATTTCCAGGCAGAAGGCAGAATGCAGGGATGGGGCAGAGGACTGGACTGCGAGAGTGGCAGAGTAGAAAAGGTCAGCAAGGGCTTCAGAGATTCTGTACTGTCGGCACTAAAGGGCTAGTGGCATTCTGCCTCACTCACCAGAAAGCTGGTTCTGGCAGTGGTGGGTGAATCGAGGCCACACTGAGGGCACTGCAACAGGTTAGGAAGCAATCTCTGAGCAAAATGTGATGAGGCAGTAAATTACAGAGGAACTGGCTGAAGATGCACTGAGAAGTTAGAAGTGGCCAGACTTGGAAACAGAGGTCATCGTGCATGAGAAAACGGACCAATGCAGGATGTCTCTCAAGTTTAACACTTGGATGACTGGGTGGCTGAGGTCCAGTGAAAACACGAGGGGGAGAAACATGCTCCTGGGGGAAAGATGGTTCTCATTTTAGAGGTGTTGACTTTGAAATGCCTTTGGGACATCCAAGTGTACATGCCCCATAAACCATTTGATATATGACACACAGGTAGTTTGGACTAGGGACATGGATTAGGAGTCAACAGCCCAGAGCTGGCATGAGGTCAATAAGGAAGATCATGCAGACAGCAAACAGGATAGCTGAAAGAGTCCATGAGCTGTAACAAGTAGGAGGACCCTGTTAAAATTTAACAGAGGGAGATTGTTCTACAATTACTGCTGACTACTCTGGCTGTGTCCTGCAATTACTGTTGACTACACTGGCCCTCACTGCCATACCAAAGTCACTTCACTGGGCCTGGCCTTATGCAATGAGAGCATTGTCTTCACTTTACAGATATAATGAATGAAGTGTAGAGAGATTAAGTATCTTTTTAAAGGTGTACAGCTAATCTGCAGATGCTATGAACCCGTGTGCTCCTAAAGTCCACGCTCTTAGTCCTGACTCAATACTCTCTCCCTTACAATAGTGAAGCAGTTTGACTTTTCAGTGCATCTTATAGCTGCTAATGATCTCACTTTGCTTCAACAACCATTGTATCTACAGTTGACACTTAGAGAACATCCGGTGCCACTGTCCCCAGATCTCCATCGAACCTCACATTACTTTTCCACAAACAGGCAATGTGACTCCAGCAGCCACCCCACCCAGTGGGCAAAGATTTGTGGCACTTCTTCTACCTGAATACTGATCTGCATTTATTCAGGGTTCAAACAGAATCAATCCTTCGAAGCTCTTTGGCCCATTCTCTCATTTCAGCCCCAGCCCAGACATACAGTTGTTCTATATAGCAAATTCAGTCTGTTGTGTCAAGTGCCAGCAGAGGACTTCCTTGATGAAAAGTCAAATGGCTGTGTCCCAGAAACATTCTGTGTTTTCTCATGGTCAATTGCCATACTTATACTAAAAACAACTCTAAGAACATATAGATTTTTCTCTTTTTTTGCCACAAATAGAAAGATCATGATTTATAGACAGAATTTAAAAGGCTCAATTAGCTATTCATATAGGAAAGAAGAAGAATATATTTAGCAAGAGACATTTCTTCTGTTTTGTCTTTCATAGTTAAATATGACCTTGGAAAAGGCCAGGTGTGTCTCCATCAGCCCTAATCTTTGGATTCATAGAGTGGGGTTCTGCTACCCTCATGGTTTGTGCCACGTAAGAGAGTATGGCTCTCTAGAGCAAGGCACCTGCCTTGTCAGGTGTATTGGAAGAAGAAGCACATGACTGAAGACTCTTCAAATTTCCAGGCTTGCTTATGCTCCTTCTAAGTCATTAAAGAGTTAACTCACACTTAATTTAAGTTGCTTCTTTCCCAATCTTCATACAATAATGTGGTAACCATCCTGGCTGGTGTGGCTCAGTGGATTGAGTGCCAGCCTGCAATCCAAAGGGTTGACTGTTCGATTCCCAGTCAGGGCACATGCCTGGGTTGCAGGCCAGGTCCCCAGTTGGGGACATGCAAGAGGCAACCAATCGATGTATCTCCCACACATTGACATTTCTCTTCCTCTCTTTCTCTCCCTCTTCTCCTCTCTCCAAAAAATAAATAAAATCTTTTAAAAATAATAATAATAATATGGTAACTTTAGGAATTACCTAGGGCATTCAATGCGCTTAAAATCTAGCTGCTCTGGAAAATGGGACAGGAAAAGCAGAGGGAGCCTTTTCTCCATCCACTTCTCTTCTTCTTTAAATAGGGTTCACCTTTGAGTTCTCCCAGACACAAAAAGAACTGAGTTTTGGTCCAGAATATTTTATGGGCTTAAAATACAATATATAATTGCCTCAGCTATAACTGATTTAGGTATTACTTGTTTAAAAGGGAGCAAATTATATCTGTAAGGTAACCATTTTTTTAAATATAGAAATGCAAATATACTCACAGACTCAGAAGAGGTATCCAGATTATTAAGCTCTGTGACATATTTAAACTACATCTATATTTTTGATTTAAAAAAAAAAAAAAGTTTATGCTATAACTGATTTCCTCAATTTCTTTTTTTCTTTTTTGAATTTAATTTAATTGTAATTGAGATCTAATTGATACATAACATTGAATTAGTTTTCAGTATATGACATAATTATTTGATACATGTATATATTGAGAACTGGTCACCACAGTATGTGTACTTAACACCCATCACCATACATAGTTACAAGTTTTTTTCTTGTGATGAGAACTTTTTTTCTACTCTTAGCCACTTTCAAATATACAATACAATACTGTTAACTACAATAATTATAAACTCTTAACAGAACTTGGCATTTACACCTTTGCTTAGAAGTAAATTCCAAGCTAGATAAACAGAAGAGGAGCAGACCTGGCCCTGGGGTACCGTGGAAACAAACAGTCACTCCAGCCCTGTGGGTTGAGGTCCCTGCAAAAGTTAACAGTGTATGCTGACCAACTGTGTCAGCTTTAGCACTGCAAGTCCCACAGCCCAAGAAAGCACAGTCTTATGAACACTGAACACATGGTCACACTGTAAAGGAGCCAGACAGTTGGGCAGTGCGTTTGGGAAGCATGCAGGACAAGAAGACAAGACTATCAGTCAGGACCTTCTAGAAACTGCCACCTCCCTTAATAAAAGCAAGTCAGAAACTCCATGACTAGTAATGAAGAGAGAGTTTCCTGTGAATAGGAGACATTTGTCCCCAAAGATTCATTCACATTCCCTTAAAAGATGTTCAAAATTACAGTGCCACCTTTTCCTAGAAAAGGAAGGAGGAAGGGCAGGCAGGACAAGGAAGGAGGTAGGAAAGGCAATGGGCCTTGGGCCCTAAGCTTCTCTGCACAATCTTGGTGGAAATGCTAAGAACACAAGACTCTGACCATTCTTTTTGGGGGCCTTGTCTTAGGGTTGTGTTTACAGCCAACAGACTTGAGGAATGAGAGAACACTTTCCCCTGGAAGATGCAGGCTTGCTTTGGCTTGCTTCGGCTTGCTTCAGGGTACCTCCCAAACTCAGGGCTCCTGCAATGCAGTTTACCACTTGTGCAGGCAGCTCCAAGGGACTCTATGTCACACCGTGGGGCTTAGGGGGCATGGGGAACAGGAACAAAATCATACTGGCACTTTCTGCTGCTTTTGCCACAAGTAACAACATCCATTGTCTCTGACTCTCTCTCCCCATCATCCATAAACAGTAGGAGGCTAACTTGTTAGCTTGGATGCAGGGTAAAATCTAGACCCTACACAGTTCCTGATAGCTCCCACTCACTCCCCACCCCCCGTTTTAATATCGTAACCCAGATACTAGCTTCCCTCACACTCTACAATATCAGGGCCAAACCCAGAGCTTTTAAACAGATCCTTCCACAAGTCTAAAGGCTACTAAAGGAAAGGAAGTACAGGGGATAACACGAAACTGGGTTAGATGTGTTGGTTGCCACTCAGCATGCAGCCCTGAGCTTTCTATTCTTTCTTGAATGGCAGAGCCTGGACAGCGAAAAACAAACAAACTAAAACCAGAAAGAACTCATTTCCCAAACTGCCTTGCAGACCTGAATAAGAACTGATGCACTCTTTTGAGTTTTGGAGGGTGGAATATGGAACGGGCCACATCCTTTTGGCTGTCTTATGCCAGCAAGCAGGTCCTGGAGACATGGTATTTTTCTGTTTCAGTTTGCAGCTGTTCAGACTCCAGCTTCTGGGTGTTGAAAGGCAGTTGTAGCTTCGGATCTTTGAATCCAGCCAGAGCAGTGAAGGCCTTTGATTCCCTGCCCTCCAGACTGTGGCAGATGTACCAGCTTCTCTGGAAGGACAGATCTGCAGTGTTCTAAGAGTCATTCTGGCTGCCCAATCTAAAGACAATTTTATCCATCCGTTCCAGTACATAACTTTCACTAGTGACTCCCTTTCTGCCTAAAAGTCCAGAGTGATTTCTCTGTCCCACACCAGGCAAAGATCAACACACTAGATAGTTGGCCTGTAAATTATCACTCACTCATCCACAGTTTAGGGTCCTTCTATCTAGCTCTCAGCTGCCTCTCTGTAACAGAAGCCCCTTTGGGGATCTACCTCAGGAATGACCCAAATCCATCTGTAGATTTCTCAAAGTCTGGATCCAGAGAGCAAAGCCAAGAAGAAGCTGGAATTCTTCTCTCCATTCTACCTTGTGGATTTGCATTTCCTACTTAAGGATTTGCTAATTCCCTGACCTCAGGTTCCCATAAGTAAGTAAAGACTGGGTATTGGATCACTGTTGTTTTATGAGATGGAATCAGGTGACTTTAAATTGAAAAAATCTTAGGGATTAGGGGGGTGGGATGGGCATAGGAGGGCAAAGGGGGGGGGCAGGACAACTGTAATAGAATAACAATAAAAAAGAATCTTAGGGATTATTTTGTCCAAAATTCACAAACCTATGGCCAATCAAGCTGTGGGTGAAGCCCACGAATATGTATTTTATTTAGTTTTCAGAATTCGGTGCCAAAACTAATTTAAAACCTAGGAGATTTCAGAGGAAAAATCCAAGTTTCTAGATTCTTAAAATTGGGCATTTGTCACATTAGGTTCAAAGTCCTCTGTTACCTATCTGGCCAGTATAAGTCTCTATCAAGATCTCTTAATTTAGGTCAATTTCTATCATGACTTTCCCACCCCAGTCTTAAAGATGAAGAAACTGACACTCAAGGACGGTAAGTAACCTTCCCAAAGTTTCATCAGCAGTTAGTGACAAAGTCAATGAAGGATGACATGGTACAGTGACAATTCTGCCTCTCAACAGCAACATGACATATATGGTCTCTGTTCCTCACAAGCCCTAAAAGGCAGATAACATTGTCCCCATTTCACATTGGAAGAAATGAGTTGAGAGAGAGACTAGGTAACTTGTCTTAAACCACAAGGATAGCTGGTCAGCAGCGGAGACAGTGTTCAGACATACATATACCCTAGTCCTTTTATGACACAATCAGTGTGAGATCCCAGAGCCAGACAAACCTGCTTAAAATTTGGCCTGGCCGTTGACTGGCTTTGTGATAGCAAGGATGTTACTCACTCAACCTGTCTGAGTCTCAGCTTTTTAGTCTCTAAACTGAAATGAACACGTATCTAACAGCACTTAACACATTGCAGGAATTACAGTGCCTATGTATTGAGTGCCAGATTTTGTGCCAAACTCCTAATGCTAGAAATAGTTGCTGTTATCTACATTTCAATGGGAGAAAATGAGATTGTAAAAGAATACAACTCCCCTAGGTAGTAAAGAACAGTTTAGATTTGCCCTCCAGCCCAGTCTTACTTGTGTCTCAGCTGCACTCTCCACTGGTCTCCTGATAGGGCAGGGGGTACCCAATTGGTGCTCAATAATTAATAGTTTCTTCCCTTACCCTTACTCCATTTAATTTGACCCTTGTTTTTTTCTGTCTTCTCCATTCTAGTTTTTCAAGAAAAATATGAGTGTTTCTCCTCCAGTCTCAGTAATGTAAACATACTTCTAGGGTCAAAATTGTTAGACAAGTCATCAGAGTAAACCATGGTTTTTACACTTTCATTTAAATACTGTTATGGGCTAAATTGTGTCCTCTCCAAAATTCATATACTGAAGACCTAAACCCAGTACCTCAGAATGTGACTGTATTTGGTAATAGGATCTATAAAGAGGTTAGTAAGTTAAATTGAGGTAATTAAGGTGGGCTCTAATTCAATATCAGTTCTAGCAGAGGATTGAGAGGACCATGTGGGGACACAGACAGAACATAAATGGCCCATCTATAAGCCAAGGAGAGAGGCCCCAGACAAAACCAACCCTCTTCATTCCTTGACCTCTGACTTTCAGCCTCTGGAACTGTGAGAACATGAGCTTCAGCTGTCTACGTTGTTATGTAGTACTTTGTTATGGCAGCCCTAGCAAACTAATAAAAATATTGATTTAAAAAACATAGTCAAATACTGTTAAACAATTTATTTTAAAGGTTATTCTTAAAGAATTTTCAGGATTGTAAACACTTCTAACAATAAGAAAAAGTAGAATTAATTGGAAAGAGATGAACTAAAGAAAAAAAAAATGCATGGTACCCGGTTAATCAGAGAAAATGTTCTCTATGTATTTATCTTAAAGAGAGGGGGAAGGAGGGAGAAAGAAGGAGAGAAACATCAATTAGTTGCCTTTCACATGCCCCCAACCAGGGACCTGGCCTGCAACCCAGGCACGGACCCTGACCGGGAATTGAACCAGGGACCTTTTGGTTTGTGGGCCAGTGCTCAATCCACTGAGCCACACCAGCCAGGGCTCTTAAGAGTCCATTTTAATGCATGAGAAATGTTACAATGATTGATAGAGAAAAATACTGTGATCGGGACATATTAAAAAATAAAAGCAACTTGCATCCAAGTAATGTAATCTCTAAGTAAACAATTTAAAAGAAGATAAAAAGTCAAATAAATGTATCCAGCTTTAAAAATAAAATATATTATACTGTCTAAAATGAAATGCCAGTTACAAATCTTACAACATTCCTAAGATCTTAAAGTATACAGGAAAACATAGATCTGGAAAAAGTGGCAGACTCCTAAGGAACTAGTGGTCACATTTTTTCAGTGTGTCCAGGTTGTCCTCACTCCAGGCTCTGGAACTAAGGCCATGTGTCCCCAGAAACCCCAGGCCACCTGCCAGTAGTAAAGCCACATGATAAACATGGGACATCTTCCTGGAAAATCATCTTTATGAGATTTTGGAAATAATATGATGAAAAAGAAATATATTATGGAGTAAAAATTAAAACTCAGATATATATGTATTTTCAAATAAAACAGGACCCTTTTAAGAAATGTGATGTTTGCTTAAGGTTACTTAGGGCTACCGGCACCCTAGACTCCCTGGAGTATATGGCCACTCCCTTCAGTCAGACCACTTTTGTTGAAAAGTTTAAGAAGTACCTTTATCTGATTCCAGTCTTATCCTTAGAAGGTGAGATTTTATTTAGAGGGCCTCAGGGAAAAAATTATCTCAACCACACACTTTGAAATTTTCTTAATTTTGTTGACACTACTGTTTTTCAAACAAAATACGCCTGAGGGATTATGCTATTGAGCATTCACACTTCCGTATGGATTGCATCATTCATATTTTTTCTCAATATCTAAAAGTAAGCATGTTTCGAAATTCAGAGGTGGGAGGGGAGGTAATCAGGGCTCTCATGGGAAAAATAGCCAACTGTTTTGGGTAATCTGAGGGAACTGTTTACCACGATGTGGCAAAGTGTGGGGAAACCACGAGGATGTGCCATACCCAGGAGTGGGCAGCCTCACCTGTCCCACACCATGCCTCAAGGGGTGGGGAGGGAGCAGTTTTCAAAAGTTGGACAGAGATCACCATATGGCCAAAGCCACAGATGGCAGCTGTTACCTTCAGTAGAAAGACAAGGTCAGCCTGCAGTGACCCTGCAGGGAGAAAACTGGGTGAATAAGCACAGTTAGGTCTTCACTCCTCTAATCTCCAGCTGAGTGGAAGCCACTGGAAGCCAAGAGAGTGAGGGAACTGCCCACTGAAGCGATCTGAACAAGTCAGCCTCCAGGGCACGGAGCGCACTGCAGGGAAGGGGACGTTGAATGGAGGGGAAGCACAGCCTGAGGACTGAAGGGGAGCAGTGAATGGGTGGCGCGTGTTGACAGGGGACTGAAAGGCTGAAAGGACTGAGCGTGTTTAAACACAGCAAGACCTTGAGTTCTATTTTCAAAACTTAAAGCTTTACTGTAAGAACAGATTTCGAAAATGTGAATGGCAGGTTTTTGTTTGAAGTACAGGAGAACATTATAGAGACTAAAGGTGAATAAAATGGAGGCGTGCAGCCTTATGAAGCAGGACACTGAGCTCCTTGTGTGGCAGATGGTTAAGTCTGCCCAACAGTCTTTCCCCAACCCTCTTCCATGTCTCTGTACACGTCTATGGCCACATCTACATCTAGGCACATCCCTGGCCCAGCGGCCAGAAGAGCAGTCACGTGGGATAACTAATCACATTCTCCTGACCAAGCATAGGCCTGGGTCCCAAATCCTTCCCTGGGCTTGTCTAAATGGAAGATAAGAGGGAAAGTCATCTTTCCTTTCGCATCACCACGCTGGAATGTTTCAGGTCTGACCCTGCCTGAAGCCATATGTTCCATGGCCCATGGAAAATCCCCGCCGCAGTGGGGAAGGAGGCCATGCCCAGTGAGGAGTGATGGAGAGAAAGCTAGTGCTCACAGAACAGAGGAGCCCCTCCTATGAGTTATCCCTGAGCTTAGTGCATTCTGTCCTTCCCTTTGATGTGGATGAGGCAAAACAACTACCCCTTTTAGTACAGTGGTTTGAATTTAGTTTCTGTCACTTGCAATGAAAAGAATCCTGACTAATGGTATGGCTTGCACTGTGTTCCCCCAAAAAGAAAGGTTGAAGTACTAACACCCAGTACCTCATAATGTGACCATATTTGGAAGTGGGTCTTTATAGAGGTGATCAAGTTAAAATGAGAGTGGGCCCTAATCTAATCTAACTGGTGTCCCTATAAAAAGATGAACTTTGGAGACAGACATACAGAGAAAACACATGTGAAGAATGGAGCGAGGCTGTCACAAGCCGTGAAGCACCAGAGGCACAGAGCACAGCCCAGAACAAGCCTTCGCTCACGCCTCATAAGGAACCGGACCTGCCAACACTTTGTTCACTTCTAGCCTCCAGAACTGTGAGACAATAAATGTCTGTTCTTTAAGAAATTTGGTTTGAGGTACTTTGTTACAGCAGTCCTAACAAACTAATACACCCATATAATCAGGAAGTGGTAGAAAGAATTCGAACATAGAATTGGACAAGGTGATTTTCAAAGTCTTCCACCTCAGATGTGAAGATTTCAGATACAAATCATTTCAGTCTCTTTTCATTGAGAATGGCATGTGAATAGTTGCTAATCCAAAAATTGCCTTCCTAGTCTTCCAAAGGAGCCACACCAAACCTTATCTGTCAGCCAAGCAGCATTTATTAAATGCTTGTTATTTGTACTTATTAAATACAAACACTAAATAAGAAGACAAAAATAAAAGAAACCATTTTGGAGGTCCTCGTGACTTATATGGGGAAAATATAATGGACATGCATAAAGCAACTTCCATAAACCAAGTTTTCAGAGAGTAGAAACTGGTATCAGTAATTCATTATCACTAGTGAAGCATCTTTGGAGACTCCCTGTGGCCCAGTCCTAGAACAGTCTGTTGGAGCCTTATTTCCAAGCATTTTGTATCATACATCTAGAGTAAAAATGAACTTTCCTAAAGTATGGCAAAATCTTTGTTTAATATATTCCTGAGACCTACATAGTTCTCCAAATATGTAACCTACCTATTAAAAAACTGATAAAAAGTTAAACCAATACGAAATTGAATTTTTTGATGAGTTTTTGGTTTCTAAGTTGTTGACTTGGAAGACTCCATACTTTTTTTAAAAAAACTTCTGTTGCTCATTTGTAATTTGTATTACAGTAGTCAACTTACTCCACTGTTGCTAGTTTGAGTAATAAGGGATTTATTGAGGAGTAGTATCCACCTTATGGGATCTCCAGGAGGGTTGTGGAAGCAGATGTAGGTACTACACAGCCAGACACACTATCTGGAAGAAGGCCTTCAGGACTGTCCTGGCTAGTAACCCAGTGCTGCCACCTCAGGTCACTTGACACCTGCAATGTTAGGGACCAGAACCTTGAACCTCAGCCAGAACTGCCCCAGATGGACCAAATGCTTTAACTCCTGTTCCCTGCAAGGCCACTTCTCTGCCTGGCCACTGCCTCCTATGGCTCATTTCTTCCTCCACATCCCTTGCCAATGTCCCTGTTCAGCAGAACCACCACATTTGTGCCCCCAGCTACAAAAGGGCCCAGGAAGTGGAGATCATAGCTTGCCAGACCCTCTGGATAAGAAAGCATGTAAGAAAGGGGGACCAGTCCACTGTATCTGCCACAAAACTGCCTTCAGAACTAGTTTGTCCACCATAAGAGAAAACTGCATTTCAGTGTTTTATAGTCACACTTGGCTTTGACAGAAAAACACTCAGGGGATTTGATTAGACACTTTGCCTTATTGGCTCTAGAAATCATTTTAGTCTCCAAAGAATAAAATCTTACCCCAAACTCATATAGTTTCAATGATTGAAGGTATTCAAAAGATTGTACCATAAGTTATGAAACTTTTTCCAAAAGAGTCACAAAATGTTTTGGCGATGGTGGTAATATTGGAAGTGATGTTTAGCACCTAAAGATCCTACTTGAGAAGGGACAGTGCTCATCAGGCTGAAGACATCCTGATGTGCTTGCTTTTCAATCAATCCTAGCAGTGACAGACATTCCTCATTGGAGAGATCTGCCAAACACCTGACAGTAAGCAAAGCTCATCACCATTTGACTTCGTACCAGAATTCTTACGATCACCTACCTTTATCACCTACCTTTCAAAAGCAGCCGCTCGTTAACAGGCCTTGCAAACAGCAAGACTTCGAAGACTCAATACTTAGATGAAAGGCCTCTCCTCACACAAGCATGCTTTAAAAAATCTTATCTCCATTTCCCCTTTGGTTGAATCAGCCTCTTTTTAAGATTCTAACGATGTAAAATCAAGTTTTAATTTATACGTTCCACTGCATATTCTTAGACAGTATGTGGAGCTCATGCAGTTTTGCTCTGCCAGTACAAAATTGTGGACAAGATCAAAACCCTTACTCGGAGTTCAGACTTAGTTCTCATTTCGGACAATGGGTTCTCTTTACGGATGCATAGGTAAGTAATTTCCGGTTTTGCCCTGAGTGTGCACATATTTATTCTTGTAAGTACCCATCAGGTCTATATAATTGGGGGAAGGAATAAAGAGGAATATGACTATTTAAAACACACTACTTTAAATGACTTAGGCATCATTTGGCCAAAGAGATTTTATTTATAAATGACAATGTACACCCTCCACCAGGGGTATCATCACAGCAAGGACCTTGGCAGACATGAATCAAGGACCCTGGCCACTGCATAGGCTCTCTCGGTCATGTCATTAACCTTCAGTAAGACAATGCTGCTTCATCTTTTAAATTTTTCAGATTCCACTCAGCACCCCATGGCAGAGTTCGTCTGTACCTACAGTGCTCCTGCCTCTTGTAGATTCTCAATATACACCAGGGCACAATAACCCTAAGGAAATGACAGGACTCAGTCAGGTGTACTATAAATACAATGAAGTTAATTAAGCCTCAGAGCCTCTCACATGCATGACTCCTGGGAGGGTCCCTATACATGTGTACACATGTTCATGTTTTTACAAAATTTGCAAAGGTGAGATGTTCTAAATGTAATCTATAAAGACCTTGGCCTCTTTCCAATACAACTTCCTATTCTGTCTCTTGGTGCTGGAATTGCCTTGGGCATTTGTGAGATCTAACTACGGGAAAATAGGGCAAGGAAACCATTTAGTTTGTAGTATTTTCTGATTACATCCAGGCACAGCTGGATTGTGCTAGCAGGAATGGCATCCAGGAATATACATAAAAGGCACTAGACCCACTCAATCATATTCAAGACCAAAAGGCTGTAGTGCCACAGGCCACACTGTGACACTTGCCTGCCAATTGCAGACAGTGAGTAAGAAATAAAATGTGAAGTATACTGTATAGTTGGGGTTCTCCAGAGATACAGAACTAATAGGTGAATAGATAGATGGACAGACAGATAGATAGATAGAAGAGAGACATGCAGAGAGAGAGATTTATTATAAAGAATTGGCTCATGCAATTATAAAGGCTGAGAAGTCCCAAGATCCACAGTCAGGAAGCTGGAGACTCAGGAGAGCCAATGGGACAAACTCCAGTCAGAAAGCCAGCAGGCTCCAGAACCAAGAAAAGCCAATTTTTCAGTTCAATACAAAGGCAGGAAAAGACCCATGTCCCAGCTCGGGCAGAAAGGGTTCCACTAACCAGCTTTTTTGTTCTATTCAGGTCTTCAAGTGATCGGGTATGTCCCACCCACACATTGGGGCAAGCAATCTGCTTTATCAGTCTACCAATTCAAATATTAATCTTTCCAAAAGGACTCTCACAGACATATCCAGAATAACATTTAGCCAAATGTCTGGCATCCCATGGCCCAGCCAACTTAACACATAAAATTAAACACTACATGTACCAACCCAGAAAATCCTGCCAAACCTCACAGCTCATATGTGATGAAATCTCAGTAGAAATTTTCCCAAATTTGGCAATTCTAAAACTTACATAGCATACCAATAATAAACTCTGAAGCTGGAACAAACTTTTCCAAACTACCCCTAATAAAAATCGGTCAGGCCCTGGCAGGGTACAGGAGGCAGCCAATCGATGTTTCTCCCTCACATTGATGTTTCTATGTCCCCTTCTCTCTCTCTCTCCCCCTTCCTCTCTCTCTAAAATCAATAAAGATAAAATGAAAAAAGAATAAAGTTTTAAAAAATAAAGCAGTTTCAAAAGACTAAGTTTTTAAAAAGTGTTCATTATAGGAAATATTACAAAATTGTTGTCAAATGAAGAAGCAATCAAAGAATACCCAGTTAAGAGTGTAGAAAAAAAAGTATCAAAGATGTATATCTGGTAATTAATAAAAATGTTATCTTATTTTTCTAGATCATTTTTATATCTGTGGTATTTATCAGCTTTTTAAAATTTATAGTTTGTTGTGATTTCTTTTTTATTCTAAATAAAAATCCTTACTGTGCAGCGGGGAGCAAAGGAGAAAAAATTGAGACTACTGTAACAACATAATCAATAAAATATACTTAAATAAATAAACAAATATCCTCTTTCATATCTAATATTGTGTTTGTAATTTTGCATTCTTTTTATTAAAGATGCTCTCTGACATTGCATATAGCAGGAAACCTACACTTGAGAGGTCTAAACAATTTCATTAAAAAAAATTTTTTTCACACTGTTAGAGATATTTCTGGTCAATTTGTTTCCACCCTGACTACACATTAAAATCAACCAAGGAGCTTTTCAAAAATAAACAATACCTGGGTCCCAACACAGACCAATTAAATGGGGATCTGTGGAAATAGAGCCTGTCATGGTATTTTCTAAAAGTTCCCCTGTTGACTCTACCCTGTTGACAGTCAGGTTTGAAAACCCCTGTTCCAGCCTTCATATTACAAATTATGAAATAGAGGCCCCTGGGAGGCTGGAGCTCTCCACGAGTTCCTCAGCCAGTAAATGGTAGACTTGACCTTAGACCAGGAATTTCATAAACCCAGACTGAAACACAACACTGGCACATTCTTTATTTAATCAGAGGAATGGTCACATATGCTATTATGGTAGATTCCCAGAAGTGCACTACTCACAAAGGCTGTGGCCAGGAAGACTAAGAGATTAATGTTTTGAAATCTTTAGGTAGAAACAGACTGCTTACACTCCATATTCATTCTTCTATGGCAGGGCAGTTAAACCCTTCAAATGGTTTAGAGCTAAAAGGTAAAGGATGGAGGTTATAATCGGACTTGAAACTACTATGTTGACTTAAATGTCAAGGTCATGCCAAACTAAAAGCTCCTAAATATAGGTGTGCTATTTTTAGCAAAATAGTTCATTCTGTTTCCATAGTTTCACGTAAAGTTTGTCCTACATTTTTATTTTTTTAAGGCCTTGTTTATGCTCTATTATGTAGATAACAAAAGTCACAAAGACATCCTAGAACTTTAATTTCTATTTAAATGCCCAAGTAAAAAATCATAACTACCTCTCCTTCCCTGGATTTTCATGGTTGGGAATCACTGGACCTGAATGAGCTTTAAGATCCCTTCCAGCATAAAAATTGTTTTATTCTGTAAAATAATAAAAGTCTATCATTTCCCTAGTGTTATTATTATGACTTAGTATTTGTTGGGAGTCTACAATGGGTGGCCACAGTTGGCTTTTTTATTTAGTAGTTGCTATTTTTTAAATGGTTTTATATGGTTCCTTTATTGTATACAGCAATATTTTAATTTTTTTGAAAAAATACTAGCTGTTATTCCCACCTGATATCCTTGGCTTGAACAGTGAGATGAATATCTCATCCTTTGAGAATAAGCAATGGTTAGTCCATCAAAAATATGTATATATTTTAATATACATTGTATTTTGGTAATTAAGACCATAATGTCTGATTTCACAATCTGTCTTAGAATCCTATGTATGTAGGCCTTGTTTCCACAATTGTAAACCTTCAACTTTCCATCTACCAAAGTTAAGCATCTAAAATAAAATGTCTATATTTGTTAGATGGAATAAATTAAAGTCCAAATTTTTAAAAATTCTATTTATAAAATTTTCTCCGAAGGCAACTTTTTAAGACACTCCTATGAAGTGAAGAATATAGTCTACAGCTAATGGAGACCTCACCACTGTCTTAGTCTCTTCAGGCTGCCATAACAGGAATATCAGACTGGGTGTTTACATACATCACAAATTTATTTCTCACAGTTGTGGAGGCTGGGAAGTCCAAGACCAAGGCACCAGCAAATTTGGTGCCTGGTGAGGGCTCAGTCCTGGTTCAGAGAAGTCTGTCTTTTCTCTGTGTCTTCAGATGGTGAAAGGAGCAAGGGAGCTCCCTGCAGTCTAAGAGCACTCATCCTACGATGGCACCAACTCATGACCTAAGCATCTCCCAAAGGCCCCACCTCCAAATACCATCACACTGGGCATAAGGATTTCAACATGTGTATTTTGAGGGGACACAAACATTCTGTCTATAGCAACCACTGATCCAGTCACCTGGGAGTGATGGTTGATTTTTACTCTTTCTTAAACCCCACCCTCACCCAGCATTCTTACTGCCACACCGTTCTGCATACTCAATTACCTCTTATTTGCTACTTATGTTCCTTTCCCACTACTGCTGCCTTAGCCTAGGTTCTTATAATCTCTCCCTGTATCATTACAATAACTCCCTAAGCCTTTCCTTCTCCTTCTGTTCCCCTCCAATCATTTTTTTCCTAATGCTAAATACCTTTTTTTTCTAAAATAAAAGTCCCTTCTTACTGTACTCTACCCTCAGGTGCAGCTTGTCCTGACTCTCAGTTGCTCACAGTGGATAATATAAAGTTGGCCACTGTGGCCCTGGCTAGTGTGGTTCAGTTGATTGTGTGCCGGCCTGTGGACAAAAGGGTCACTGGTTCTGTTCCCAGTCAGGGCACATGCCTGGGTTGTAGGTTGGTCCCCAGTTGGGGGGAGGGGGTGTGTGAGAGGCAACCAAACAATGTTTCTCTCACACAAATCAATGTTTCTTTCCCTCTTTTTCTCCCTCTATTCCCTCTCTAAAAATAAATAAATAAAATCTTTTTTAAAAAATGAATGATTTTCAAATTAAAAATAAATTAATAGAGGGGAATCCTACAGGCCCGCATGGATGACCTGGAGTCTCCACTCCTCCTTCCCTCTCTCCCCTCTCTTTCTCTCTCCCCTCTTTCTCTCCCCTCTTTCTCTAAAAAGCAATAAAAATAAATAAATAAATAAGTAAAGTTGTCCACCGAGGAGTCTCCTCCTTCTGCTTTAGCAGCAACTCTCAATATCCCCCCACATTTACCTCCTGTGCCACAGCCATACTAAACCACTTGTTCTTTAAGTTTTGTCCTGCCTAGAACTCATTAGCATCCTTTAAGACTTGGCTCAACTGTCAACTCCTCTCTGAGGCTTTTTCTAACCACAACCCTCCCATCAACCAGAAAGAGTTGACTGCGCCCTCCTATTCCCCATACACACACTGCACATACTTTGCAGAACACTTTATTTTCTCATATATTTGCCATCCATTTCCTCTTCCTAGAAGGAAGGCTCCTTGAGGGCAAAGATAGCATCTGATTCATCTTTACGTTCATAGCAACTAACTCAGAACTTGAACCTAACTCAGGACTTGACATGCTGTAGATGCATAATATTTATTGGATGGATAAGTTAAATATAGTAGAGTGGGGTGAAAGTCTGAAGACAACATCAGGTAAATATCTTGTGTAATCAAATCACTCTTTACATTTCTAAATTGATTCTAAAGGACATGAGATAGGGCATGTGGTAAAACAGCCATAATTATTAAGGGCTACAGGGATTATCAGGGAAATAGTAAGATTGATCCCCAATGGATTTATGGCTTATAACTGTCAGAAGACCAGCTCAATTCAACATGGCAACTAATTTCACCTTGTGGTAACCCCTAGCCTCATTATACGTTCACTGTAATACACTAGCATTCTAAATGACATCACAAGCTGAAATGGAAGTCCATATAAAGACACAAAATGGCCAATGGGGCTCTTCCAATAAGTCTCCACCCCTTTTCCAGAAAAGTTCTAAATATTCTTTTCTCTTATTGAATGCCCTACTTCTCAATTAAAGGAGCCTCAATAAAAGGAGTAAATCCCACTAGCGAGGGGCTGCTCTGTCCTTGAAGTAGCCACTCTCTTCATGCTTCACTGATAAACTCTTCCACTTTAAACTCTATGCTGGCTTGTGTTTGAATTGTTTCCCAGGTGAAGGCAAGAACCCACAGAGAGTCACAGACTTCCAAGTCTCCAGACCTCTGAAAGTCCTGCATCACATCCACGGTTTCTGGATATACATTATCATCCTTCAGGAGGTCCAACTAAGCCAGTTTTTTTCCCATCTCTGGAACAAATTACATCTTTAAACCTCAAATAAAATATCTGCCTTGCATTTTTTGGCTATATTGTTTTCAAAAAGTGAGGATTTGGAGTGGGGCAGGAAAAGGATGATGGTAGTGCAGAGTATCTGTGTTTGGATTTACTTAATTTAAATGTGTGTAGTAATATAGAATTCCATATAACTGTTTACAAGAATAGATATGAGAATAAACCATAAATCCCATACAGAACAAAGGCTGTTGATAAAATAGTATCACTTAAATGATAGGTCAGGTCTATCCACAGATAAATAATAAAATATCCATACATAGGATGACTGAGGAACAACAAAAACTATGCTCACAAATATTTTCATAATCAACCTGCTAAGCTTCCCTAGGCTCCTACTCATATTGTCACCAATACCCCTCGAAGATGGACTATATAAATCAGAGATATCTCTTATGTTTCATCTTAACTTCATTCAGCTTTTAGTGGCTGTCATGAATAGTGAGTTAGAATGGTTGTAAGTCCAAGTGCGGATTCAGAATGGCAACAGTGCTGACGTTAACCAATGAAGGCTGCCATGCCATGTTAATATAAGCTGTGGCACGTGAATCCTAGAAGATTGGAGCAGAGTAGATGCTGATGAGGAGGAGGAGGAGGATGGCCCTGAATTGATTTCTCAGATTATCATCAAAAACTTCTTAGGTCAGAATGAACAGCCAAGTATAGCAGTGAATAGGAAACATACAATGTTTGCCAGAACTAGAGTGGCTTCCCCTGGTGTGCAGCCAAATGAAGCTAATTGATCAGGAAATCATGGGGACTCAGGAGAGCTGACTTGAAATCAGTATATAGGCCTGACACTGGCTAAATCTAAGTTAGCAAATAAGAGTTCAATTGGTTCTGGGAAAAGCAAGATGCGAGGAAGTGGCTAAGGACCAGAAAGACAGAGCAGGGACTGGGCACTGAACAGACCAGGCTCCCCTTCTGGAATTGGCGTATGAAAGCTACCGGCTAGCATGGCAAGAAATCTCAAAAGAGTTAGGCCCTGAGGAAATGAGATTCAATTAGGAAAGACTTTAATTTGAGAAGGGAAATGGTGGGGGCACAGAACAGAACCAAAAAAGATCTGAAGAGGGTACCACAGACTATGGCCTGGACAAGCGGGAGACCGCATGGAGGGCCAGTGTGAGGCAAGGTGAGCTCTGCCTAAATCAGGGAGGAGCACAGAGTGGGAGACAAATGCAGGCAAGCGGATGTGTGGCACCGGCAGCCCCTGAATCTATGGCAACTGATCCCATTGTCCATACTCCTTCATGTGGGAGAAGAAAATCAATGAAAACATAGAAAAATAGCCTTTGAATTTGTCAGCTTAGAGTGCGGGCTGGGGACATGAAAGAGATCAAACCGAGCTTCATTCAGCAGGCCCATTCTTGTGAGCAGTGCTCATAGGAGATTTGATGAAAGAACAGGCTGAAACTCATGGCTAAAGTAGACCCTGGGGGATTATCAGTTAACATTCATTAGCATGGGAAGTGAGGGCTGGATACACTGCATGGTAAGCCACAGAGTCAGGCACAGTCTCAGAATCGTCATTCTGTGGCAGGTGGACTGCCCAGGCAGCTGGAAGGATAGGTTCTTTGAATTGTGTGAGGAGAAAATGTCACAATCCCACAGTAATGATAGAGCAACAAAGGAAAAGGATCTCTCTCGGCTGTGTTTAAAGAGCTAACGGTGCCCTTTGGCTCTGTCTAGTTTCAGAAATTATACACTCTTGATAACAACTAAGCTGCCCCAAACAAAGGAGCCCTATTTTCCATTCTTCACTTACTCTTACTCCAATCTGCAGAAGCAAAAATAGAATGCTGTTATAATACTGGTCATAACAGGGAAGAGAATGCCTCAGGCAAGAACATAAATGGAAAAAATACATTATATTTAGATTATAAACATCACAGATTAAGTGATTTATCTAGCATATACAAAAATAAAACCATGGTTTAACAAACTGGCAAGTAGGATTTACCATTTCTAAAACAAAGCTTTTTTAAAGATATGAATGAATGAAACAGCGTTAAGATAGAACTGCCCCACATGATTCATTCTTCATTTTAACCATAGATGGTTAAAAGAAAAATTTTCACTCATTTTTTCAGAATAATGATTATGGTTACTGGATTACCACAGTAATCCCCCAATTAACATTTTATACAGTGAAAAGCAAAATTGTGAAAAGAATTTACAAATTCTTAGGTCCATATGTACAACAGTTCCTTGACACTTAAACATACGGTAAACGGTTGAGAACTGCAAACTGTAACACACAATGTTCTGCTGTCTGTTGTCTTTAGTACCTGCAACCATAGTCATAAAGCAAGAAGGCTTTGAGTGAAGATTTAAACTGAATTTATATCCACAGATATTTGAAATGAGAGCCAAGAATACTCAATGGGGAAAAGATAGTTTCTTCAATAAATGATGATGGGAAAACTGGATATTCATATACAAAAGAATGAAACTGGACCTCTAGTTTACATCACTGACAAAAATTAACTTGAAATGGATTAAGGCCTTAAATGTAAGATCTAAAGCCATAAAACTTCTAAATGAGAGTATAGGGGAAAACTCCCTGATGTTGGCCTTGGCAATGATATTTTTTGGATATGACACCTAAAGCACAAGCAACAAAAACGAAAATAAGCAAGTGGGACTCTATCAAACTAAAAAGTTTCTGCACAGCAAAGGAAACCATCAACAAAATTAAAAGACACTTATGGAATTGAAGAAAATATTTGCAAGCCATATGTATGTTAAGGGGTTCCTATCCATAATATATAAAGAAGTCATACAACTCAATAGCAAAAGATAATAATAATATGATTAAGAATTAGCAAAAATCAGACACTTTTCCATAAAAGACATACACATGGCCAAAGGTACATGAAAATGTGCTCAACATCACAATCATCATGGAAATGCAAATTAAAACCACAATGAGACACCACCTCACACCTGTTAGAACAGATACTAAAAATAAGACAAGAAATAACAAGTGTTGGAGAGGATATGGAGAAAAGGGTACCCTTTTACACTGCTAGTGGTGTGGCCGCTATGGAAAACAGTATGGGGGTTCCTCAAAAAAGTAATAATAGAACTATCATATGGCCCAGCTATCCTGCTTCTGAGTATATTCCCAAAGGAAACAAAAACACTGTGTCAAAGAGATATTTGTACCCCCGTGTTTGCTACAGCATTATTTACAAAAGCCACGACATGGAAACAGCCTAAGTGTCCATCCACAGATGAATAAAGAAAATGGGATATGTATATATAACAGAATATTATTCACCCATTTCAAAAAAGAAGGAAATCCTGCTATTTGTGACAACATAGATAAAACTTGAGGGCATTATGCTAAGTAAAATAAGTCAGGTATGGAACACAAATACTGTAATGTCATACTTATATGTGGAATCTTTATTCATTTAAAATTTTTCCCCAGCTTTGTTGAATTATAATTAATAAATAAAAATTATATATATTTAAGGTATACAACATGACAGTTTGATATAAGACCCCACTATTACTAGTATAATAGTTTTATAAGTTCTTCTGGAATATTGAGATTAAAAAAGAAATAGAGAAATTTCTAAAATGTTATAAACCGATGTCACCTCAATTTTCAAAAATACAGAGACTCCAGGAAAAGTAGTGTGTCTTACATTGTCATCTTTAAATAACTAACACCTCCCCCCAAATATATATTTTGCCTATTTAACAAGGAGGAAATATAGGAGAATGAGTAATGCAGTTAAACTAAGATGTGGCTAGGCTCATTATATAACTCTCTTTCTAAAATAAGAAGTAAAAATAAACTCAGTGCATTTTCTACAGATTATTTAGATACCCAAGATGTTTATGTCACATCAAAAAAGAGCTTTAAACTTCCAAATCCAAAAGCATAAAATTTTGCTTTTCATCTATTTAGACTATGAATCTGGTCACCTTCCACTTGCCAAAGAAAAATATTTAAAGCAGCTTGGGGTGTCAGGAGCACTAATCTCCTGCACCCCAACAGAGAAATTCTATTACGTAGACAGATTCAGACATTGAGTAAATTACCTGCACAGTTAACTGTAAATGTGATGACTCAGAGAGGAGGGAGAGCGAGCGGGGAGAGAGAGAGACAGAGAGACTGAGAGAGAGGTGTGCTTGTCAGAAGCCCCAGCCATATTGAAATGAGAGGTCAGGAGGGGAAGGTGGACAGTGTTCCCAGCACTGGCATTGTGGGTGGTGGGGAAGGACAGGCACAAAAACCATGGAATTAACTAGTTTCAAGACTGGAACTCTGGCATTGTCTGTTGTTGCCCCAAAACTGACTCAGCCCTCCGGGTGTGGGGAGGCTATTATTCTTGTCTGCAGACAACTTCCAGTGACCTTGGAAGGTCCCAAAGTGAATCAGAACTCCAGATGCCAGAGCACGCTGATTCTTTTTTAAGAAACCCCCATATGCTGCCCTGGCTGTGTAGCTCAGCTGGTTAGAGCATTGTCCCAATATACCAAGGTTGCAAGTTCAGTCCCAGTCAGGGCACATACGAGAATCAATCAGTGAATGTACAACTAAGTGGAATAACAAGTCAATGTCTGTCTGTCTGTCTGTCTCTCTCTCTCTCTCTCAAATCAATAAAAAAAAATTAAAAAGAAAGGAAGAAATAGCTCAGGCTGGTGTGGCTCAGTGGATTGAGTGCCGACCTATGAACCAGGGGGTCACCAGTTCAATTTCCAGTCAGGGCACATGCCTGGGTTGCAGACTGGGTCCCCAGCTGGGGGCATGTGGGAGGAGGCCACACACTGATGTTCCTCTCCCTCTGTTTCTCCCTCCCTTCCCTTCTCTCTGAAAATAAAAAAATAAAATCTTAAAAAAAAATAGACATAAAGGAAATATGACAAACTGCTGAGAGTTAGTGAAGATAGTTGGTAGATATGAGTCCTTATTATATTCTTTCAACTTTTTTGAATATTAGAAAAAAACCTATATAATAAATAAGATTTTGGATTTTTAAGAAAAGCAAAAATATTGATAATAAGGGGAAAAGAGAGAAAGAAGAAAAAAGAATTAAAGCAACAAAGAGAAGGAGAGAGAAAAAAGAGAAAGAAGAAAGTTCCCTCTGTTTGCAGGACTAAGATTCCTACTACACAGACTCCCTTGTGCTCACTGAAAAGCAGATTGTCTTCAGCTCCTTCTTTTGGGAGCTACACAAACATCCAGACAAGACCATCTCCACGGAGAACCACAGCAGAAAGCTGTGGAGGTTTGCCTGGCCCAAGAGCACCAGAAAGAGCCACTGAGATTTATATACTATTATTACAATTTTCCAAAAGACAGAATCTATGAGCTCTTGTTATATATTTTATTGCTTGTAAGAGGCCCTGTAAGTTAAGTTGACATTAACAGAAAAGGAAATAAACTAATTTCAGGTCCTAAAAGGTTAAAACTTGGACTAGAATACTCGTACAACATTGTTTTAGTTAACAAAGCCACTTTGTACTTAAGGACAATTAAAAAAAAAAAAGATCAACCCTGGCAGGATGGCACAATTGATTGGACCATCATCCCATACACCAAGAGATTGCTGGTTCAATTCCAAATTGGGGCACGTAAGGGAGGCAACCAATCCATGTTTCTCTCTCATATTAATGGTGCTCGCACACTCTCTCTCTCTCTCTCTTCCTCTCTAAAATTAATTTTAAAAATCCTTGGGTAAGTATTTTTAAAATTTTATACAGAACCATTTGATATGATTCCATATTACTTTTATTCCTATTTCTTAAAAAAATTAAAAGTATTTATAATGAACTGTCTTTAATAAATAATTGATGTTCTTCATATCACCACTAATATTTAAAATTACAGGTCTAGACTCATCATGTTTTTAAAAATGTTTTTAAATGTCTCAATATGCTTGCCTTCCAAAAGCATGACCCATTCTGAGGAACACAGGATACTTCTGGGGTTGCATTTATCTACTATAAAAATAACACTGAGTCAACATGGGCTTGTAGAAGTTGATTACCTTTCTCTTCCCAACACCATGTCTTTAATCTGGGAGCTGACCTGATATATAGTAGAAACATTTCAAAAGGCAATGTAAAACAAAAGCAAGATTCCTGAAAGTATTATATTTATTTAATCAAAGTAAACAACAAAAACAATAAATAATATCCCAAAACATGTTAATGGCTTAAGGAATTTTTCAGTAACTGCCATGACGAAGTAACCGCTTGAGCTAATGCCGACCCTTAAGGAATTTTTAATGAGAAAGAAACCTTAGTTTAATTAAACCTATGAGTAAACCATATATTAGACAAAAATTCACTCTAAACAGCCCCCCTCTGAGCACCTCTTAACTTTTATCAGAGTTTAGAATTATATGACTCCACCTAGAAAAGGGATAAAAGCCCCAACCTACTCACCATACATTAGTACCTGAGTGCTTTTGGCAAAATATTCTCAGAAAATTGTTCATCTGACCCAGAAACTAACCTATTTAAAAATGCACCCAGTAACCACTGAGTATAGTGGGTTTTCATTAATTTAACAAGTACTGGCCTAATGCAAATCTGTATGTAGTTAAAAATAAAATACCCCTTTATTTTGCTTCTCAGTACAGGACTGCTACACATATGGCAATGTTACTTTCAGAATGATGGATGTCTACAGAATAATTTAAGCATAGTAATAATGATAACAGGACAAAAAACTGCATGCACTTTGCTCACACAGTATTAAGGTTAAAAAAAAAAGAAGTGAAAGATGCAGTGTCCATGCACAATTGACAGTGGTTAAAAACTTGTGACTAAGCAAGACTGTAACTGAGCAGGGGAGGGATCCCCAAATCCCCACAGCCCATGGTTGATGGAGGAGGGAAGGAGATAAACAGCTTTGAAGGTACTCGGCATATCTATAGCAAGATGGTAGCTAGATAATAGCTGTGCTGCAGCCCAGGGCAAAGGGCTGCCACCTAAGATACTTTTCATAACAGTGACAAGGTGATAGCCTAGCCTTTCCTGAAGGGAAGCTGTGCTACCTCCCAGTAAAATGGCAGATGATATAGTTTAAGATACTTTCCATGATAATGAGATATGGTGCTGGGGTCAGCATTTAAAATTAGTAGAGAGCCATGAGGAAGGGGGCCATGCAGTTTGAAAGGATGTAGAAGGGCCCTGTCCTCCATGAGAAGAATCACGATGAAAGGGGTATGAGAGAGGAGCATGGTGGATAAGCAGGGTGTAGCAGCCCCATGAGAAGAAGCAGCCACGCAGTTTGTAGCCAGGATTAGGCCCTGCGGCCTGGGATAGGAAGAAAGCAGGCATGCGGCTGCTCTGATCATTCCCGCTATACCTGATTCCAAAGTGACTAAGAACTCCTCCTTGCAGACCTGGACTCTCTCTGAACTCTTGGAACTCAGGACATATTTTTGGAATTAGTGATTATACACAAACAAAAATCCCTAAATAACAATGTTCTCAAACTGTGCGTTTAGACACCGTGGGGCACCACAGCAAATTCACAGGTCATTTTAAAATTTTTGAGAGACACCAGCATATGTTGGATGCCATGTAAACTGTTAACTTGAGGCAGGTCACAGCTTCAACATTAGACCATACATTCCTTTCAATGCTGTCACATCTTTACAAAGCTAGGTTGTTGGCAGTTGCAACAACCACATAAAAAGCAAGAACCACATAAAAATGAGTGTGGGAATGCAGGTGGCAGCGTCCCATCTGAGTCCAAGGTTTAAGAAATCAGGCACAGCCCAATAGACACAAACATTTTATCTATAACTTTGGTTATTTAAGAATAAAATTAAAGTATACATTTTTTCCTTTCAATTTATGTGTGTATTTCTTTCGAGGACTGCTGAACACTATTGCTTGAACCTAACTACTCAGTAAGAGGAACTGGGACACTCAAGGGTCCTGTGAACTGAGAAGGTTTGGGAATCTTTGGCCTATGACTTTGCAATTGAAGTGATATGTCAGTTTTATGTGCCATGTTTTATTTTACATGTATGTGTATGTCAGTAGTATTCCTAAAATGTTATATGTGTGTGCAAGTTATGCTACATAAATAGGTACAGGAATCCTTTAGTTTTTCAGAATCTAGATTTCAACCTGATCATCAAGAGTTGATGACTGTTACGGACTAAATGTTTCTGTTTCCCCAAAAATTCATGTTGAAGCCCTAACTGCCAATATATTTGTAGGCGGGGGGATGGGGTGGGGTGGGCAATGAGATTAGTTGCTCTTACAAAAACAGGAACAGACACTGGAGAAGTTGCTCTCACCACCCCAGCTCACCCCTTCCCCTCCCCCATGTGAGCATACAGCAAGGAAGCAGCTGTCTGCAAGCCGGGAAGAGTCCTCACCAGAAAACAAACCCTGCCGAACCTTGATTTCAGACTTTCCAGCCTCCAGAACTGTGAGAAGACAAATGTCTGTTGTTTAAACCACCCAGCATGTGGTGTTTTGTTATGGCAACCTAAGCCTTAACATTCTGAAGGAATATAAGAAGAAAAATCACAGAGATATTTACAGAGTGGGCCACTCTGATGTGGAGGTTAATTGCCAATGAAAAATATCTTTGTTTAAGGTTTATTTTATTCTCGTTCGAGAGAAATGGGAACGGAGAGAGAAGAAAACAGTGATGCAAGAGAGAAACACTGGGAATCAAACCGGTGACCCTTTGGTTACAGGATGATGCTCCAACCAACAATGCCAGACAGGGCTCAAACTAAGTTAGCACACCCTGGACCCAGGTGAAAGAAGAGTAGAGTGGGGACAGCAAACCTTACTGGAACTTGCCAGATGTCATCAAAGGAGTACGGGAGATGGGTGACACCATGTGAAGCTCCGTGGGCGGGAATTGTGCCTATTTGGTTCACTGCTGTATCTCAGCATGTTAGCACAATGCTTGACACCCAGGAATATTTGTTAAATAAATGTTCTAGCTGGGAGGTTTAGGGAGGTGTAATAAGTCTATTTTTGTCGAATGCATTTGAAATAGATGATATCATTATTAACCATTATTTGAGATGGTTGCCAGATGGGATGGGGGTTGGGTGAAAATGGTGAAGGGACTAAGAAGTACAAATCGGCAGTTACAAAACAGTCATGGCTTGTAAAGTACAGCAGAGGGAATATAGTCAATAACACTGTAATAACTTTGTATGGTGCCAGGTGGGTAATAGATTTACCGGGGGACCACTTTGTAAGGTATGTAAATGTCTAACCACTATGCTTGCTGTGCACCTGACACTAATATAATATTGAATGTCAACTCTAATAAAAAATAAAATATCTTTTAAAAAACTATTTGAGAGTACTTTTGCAATTTTCTCTCATGGGTATGTATTTCTGATAACAGTTAATTACATATATAATTCCATGTTTTAAGGGTGTGGTCTGTGACCATCTGTAACAAAATCCTCTTGGCTTCCTGGTTCCCTGCATGACCTCCTGAGTCAGAAGCAGGCCTACCCAGAGTTCCCAGGGTTTGAGAACTGCTGAGCTAATGGGCCTGGTTTCTAAATAGTTTAAGTTCTCTTTAGACAATTTAGGTCTGTCGTCCAGGATTTATGTTAGCTCTGTGTTTCTACACACAAAATCATTAATATATTGTCGTGTTCTGGCAGAGCTTCATAAATACCTGGAAAATATTTTCTAAAGTAACTTTTATTCCTACTACCAAGAATTGTGTGTTCATAATGGAAAATCTGTAAAATACAGATAAGCAAGAAGAAGGAAAAATAATCAGAGATGACCACTGCTAACTTTTTGGAATACATCTGCTAAGTAACCACAAGAAAATATAATTTTTCATTCTTATCAAACTAGAATTATATAAAGCATGTTGTAACCTAGTTTTTTTTCCCCAAAAGTCAATATATCTTGGATATTTTCCTATGCCAGTAAATAGTCTCCCATAGCATCATTTAACTTTTTTTTATTGTTGTTCATTACAATTGTCCTATTTTCCCCCATTGTACTCCCCTGCTCCACCCCACCCCCATAGGATCATTTTAAGGGCTTCACAGTATTCCTTAATATAATAACTCACAAATATATTTTGTCCCAGAGGTTCTCGATCCTACCTGCATGTTATAATTACCACCTCTGAAAAATGAATTCTGGATCTGGGAGTGGAATCCAGGCACCAGTATTTTTCTGAAGCTACCCAAATGATTGTAATAAAAAGGCAGACCTGGTCCTGGCTGATGTGGCTCAGTGGATTGAGCATCCACCTGTGACCAAAACGTCACTGGTTCGATTCCCAGTCAGAGCATACGTCTGAGTTGCGGGCCAGGTCCCCAGTTGGGGGCGTGCAAGAGGCAACCACACATTGATGTTTCTCTCCCTCTCTTTCCCCTTCCCTTTCCATCTCTCTAAAAATAAATAAAATCTTTTTTTAAAAAAAAAGCAGAACTGAGCCCTGGCTGGTGTGGCTCAGTGGATTGAGCACCGGCCTGCAAACCAGGTCACAGGTTCAATTCCCAGTCAGGGCACATGCCTGGGTTGCAGGTCAGGTTTGCCAGTTGGGGGCACACGAGAGACAACCAATCAATGTATCTCTTGCACATTGATGCTTCTCTCCCTCTTTTTCTCCCTCCCTTCTCCTCTCTCTGAAAAAATAAATAAATAACATCTTAAAACATATATATAATAGTAATGAACTAACTGGACCTCCAATTCTCACCAACAGTATTTTTTAATAGTAAACATATGCATTTGGTTTATAGAATTAACATTTCCAAGTGGCCAGGATGCACAAAATAATAGCACATTCCTCAAAGGAGGGGTGGTTTTTGCAACTTCAAAGCATTCCCCAGAGAAAATGTTCTCTACGCAGGAAGTTCATCTGTAAGTGGACCATAGCCTCCTGTACTGTGTGGATGAAAAACCCCTATCATCAGGGAACCTGCCATTTCAGGTCCAGACACAGGTGAACAGTGAACTACAACCACAAAGCACATGCAGACAGTAGTGTGTGAGCAGAACAAAAGGTACTTAGTGGCTGCAGAGTGAAGGAAGCTTCACAGTCAGGAAAGTTTTCCTGGAGGTTCATTAGAACTGGCCACTGCTCCTTCCCCAGACCTTCTCCCTCCATCACCTAAACAAGGACCCACCAACATTTGCAAGTAACACAAGAGACACAGGCAGTCCAGGTCATTAGTAACAAAAAAGAAAAAAGAAGTTCAAGTTTAACATCAGACAAAGTGGAGTTCAAGTCAAAAAGTTTAAGACACACTTTATAGTACAAAACGTATCACCCATATAGAAGACAGAATCATTCTGCACCTTTAAAAACTCTACTGTATAGCACCCAAATATAAAAAACAAAACTGTTAGAAATACAAAGAAAAGCAGATACTGCCCTGGCTGGTGTGGCTCAGTGGATTGAGTGCTGGCCTGTGAACCAAAGGGTTGTTGGTTCGATTACCAGTCAGGGCACACGCCTGGATTGTGGGCCAGGTCCCTAGTTGGGGATGTGAGAGAGGCAACCATACACTGATATTTTTCTCCCTCTTTCTCCTTCCCTTCACTCTAAAAATAAATAAAATCTTTTGAAAAAATTAAAAAAGAAAAGTGGATACCCTCAGTATCTGTTGGGAGCTAGCTATCTGTGCCCCCCCCCCCAATGGAATTCTTTTTCATTCTGTGCATCTGACTTTGTTTACTGTTAAGTAAAAATACCTAAACTGGGAGAAGCCTACCTACTATATTTAGAATTCTTGATGTCTAATATGTGCAAAACTTAGGAAACATAATTCTTAAGTAACTGTCTTAAGGAGACATATTTTTGCCGTTAAATATAGAAGGGTCAAGTTGGAATGAGGCCTTTAACAAGTCTCCTGTGCTTTGGCATGATGGACATACACAATGAATCCCGGCAGAACTCTTAGCAGATTCTAATAAGAGGAAGGAAGGAAGGAGGAAAGGAAAGGTCAGGAAGGAAGAAAAGAAAAAAGAAATAAACCTTTATCAAGTAGTAAGTAGCTAGGTGCTTTCACAAACATTAATTCTTAATTACGAGCCCTTAAGTTAGAAATAATCCCCCCAGACATCCATCCTGAGCAGGGCCAGAATTCTTTAAAGCCCTAAAGCTTTGAACATGAATTAATTTGTCCTCTAAATCCAGGTCTCTCTGACTCAAAGGATGTTAATGCCCAGGGGGGTTATGAGATCAAGATCTGTGTATACATTTAAATTCCTTATCCTGACTCACTTCCAAAATAGATGTCAAAACATCTAGCCTTTAAATTCATCTAGAGGCAGATGTCTTTTTTTCTCCAGTTTCTCTTTCCTGTGTATGGGACTGAACAGTGGAACAGATACTGAACACTCACTAAATGTCCATTAATGAGTGATGTTATTCGGAACCTTCACTGCCCACATTGTTGGTTCATATACTCTGCACTTGGATAGAGTAAGAATTAGCTAAAGAAGTTAAAAGCATTTGCTGTTTGAAAGAGGTGGGCATGACTAATATCTTCAGACGTTTGAAAGACTGAGATGCTGAAGAGAGTTTAGCTCTACTCTGCACATCCAGAGGGCAAGGCTAGGATGTGGAGGTGGCAGGGAAGCCACCTATCAACTAGAACTCTTCCACATGGGTTGGGCATGATGTGCAGCCCCCACAGAAGTGTTCACGCAGAAGCTGGAAGAGCATCTGTTGGGAATCCATGACTGGGAATTCTGCCTAAATTTGAAAGATGAACTAGACCAGTGACTCCGAAATACATATCCAGATATGAAATTTCTACTGATCTTAGACAAAATGTTTTAAAAAGGAGAAGAAGAAGTATGTCATGAATTATTACTAGAGCTTGTATATTTGAATTTAAAGGGTTGCTTTTTATCCTGAAATAATACAAAATTTTTCTTCTATGTTAATGGTTAATAGAATTCAGAAGTTGGGCCCTGGCTGGTGTGGCTCAGTGGATTGAGCACAGGCCTATGAACTAAAGGGTCTCTGGTTCAATTCCCAGTCAGGGTACATGTCTGGATTGAGGGCCAGGTCCCCAGTTGGGGGCGCATAAGAGGCAACCACACATTGATGTTTCTCTCCCTCTCTTTCCCCCTCCCTTCCCTTCTTCCTAAAAAAAAATTATTTTAATCTTTAAAAAATAATAATTCAGAAGTTGGGGAACTACTAACCTAGATAAACTCAAAGGTTATCCTGTTGTTCAAGCCAAAACCTTGGTGTAGGGTGGTCTCAAAGCCTCCAGTCTTCTTCTTCTATCAACACTCACATCTAACCATTACCAGGTCCACAACATGTCCCCAAAGCGACCCTTCTCCCCTGCATGATGGCCCTGCCCCAAGCGTCCCTCATCTCTCTCACCAGGACCAGGTTCCTAACTGGTCCCCCTGGTCCCACTTTTTGCCCATCACTTCAATTCATTCTCCACTAGCAATTAGAACAATCAAAAATGTAAATTAGGTCATGACTTCCCTTTAAAGTCCCTCAAATGGCTTCACCTTCCATCTAGAATAAAATCCAGATTCCTTACCATTAGAGAAGACTCTACAAGATCTTGTCCTGCCTCCCTCTGCAGCTTCAATTTTTGTCCATACGGCCTTTCAGTCCTTCAAACAAACCAACCTGGCATCTGCTTTAGGACTTGGCACTTGATGGTTTTTCTGGTTTGAACTCTTCCCCTAGATCTTCCAGGGCTCTTTTCACCTCCACACCATTCGAGCCTCAAATGTCACCTCCTTTAAAATCTTCCAGGACCACTAATCGAAAGCAACACCCTTCACCACCCCAGGGCCTGTTTATCAACATGCCTGTTTTTTTTTCTTATGGCACATATTTATAGTTAAAGCTGTCTTGTCCACTTGTTCACATGTGTGTTGACTGTCTTCCCTTCTATAAGGACAGCTCCTTGAGGACAGCAGCCATATCTGCTCACTCATTTCTGTGTTCCCTGCAAAAGGATCAGCACCGGGCAGTTGACTGGATGAATGAAAACCATCCAACTCTAAGATCCCAGGACCCATTTCATCTTCCAAATTACCTTTATGTGAACAAATACACTTAAGAAAGCATTATTGGGGGGCTTAGGGGGTTGAGGATCGAGCAAAAACGAAAAAAGACTCATGGTCATGGACAACAGTATGGTGACTGCAGGGGCAGGGGGTATAAGGGGGATAAATGGTAATGGAAAAGAACACTAAAAAAATAAATAAAGCATTATTTATTAGAGAAAAAAGGCAATGTAAACTCTAGCTCAGATCCACATCATAATATAATTTATAATCAAGTTGTAGCTGTATTTTTGTTTGTTTGTTTCACAGTGAGATAGGGATCGTGGCAGTATTTTTGCCTCTTAAGAACAAGTAGAAGCAAAGCTCAAACAGAGAAAAACATAGGTTCTCAAAATACCAGTGTCTCAAACTATACTCAGAGATGGACTGGGAAATGATAATAATAATATAACACTTATAAAATAGCTAGCACTTAAGAGTATTCAGTACAAGGCACTCACCCGAACACTGTCTGTGAGCTTGCTCAGCCTCACCACAGTCCTACGAAGAAGACACTATTACTATTCTAATTCAATAGATGGGGAAAATAACCATTTAGCTCCAAGTCATCCCCAGAAAAAAGTGACCAGAGCTCTATCTAACATTGTTTCTCATACTTTCATTGCTTGGTTCAACGCTCTTTCAGATGCTTAATCTTTCCAGCTTCTTTCAGTGTGATTTAGAAAGTGGAGAGAGAGGAAATCTCTATGCCTTCTCATGCAAAGATTAATTCCACTAACACATATAATGTCATGTCATATAATTTTCATAACAGGATGTGACTTTTTTATTTTGGTGAGACAAAATATGCAAATAAGCACAGACAATGAGAATGCACAAGATACGGTGAAAAAGCCACACAGGAACGAGGAGCAACGGAGCCTCGCCGACCTGTGTCACGGCAGCAACCTGCAGAAAAGCAGCCTCTTTGGTGGAATGCACCGAGTCAGGATCCCGCCAGGAAGAGCTGCGCAGCTGGCCCGGATCAGGCTCCAGGCGCTGATTCTGCAGGGAGGTCCACAGCTTCCTTTCACTAATCCCTCTCCTGCCCACATTCTGACATATGTCCGACCACAAGACTGAGAAGGAAAACACTCCGCTCAGAAGGTGGCCCTTAGAGTCCCGCCGGGGTGACAGTTTTTATGTGGCAGTGAGCAGCAACATGGTGGCTAGCACCTTTTCATTCAGAGCACCACTGACATATGTCTAGATGCAAAAAAAAAAAAAAAAAAAAAATTCCCCCTTCCCAGATCAAGTGGGTCATTTGGTGGGAATGACACCTGAACAAGATGAGAGAGCAGGGGATAAATATTCAGGAGGTGTGAAAGAGGTACGTCTCCATTTATCTAAATAACAGTCGAAGAACCTTATCCAAAAAATCAATTCTGCGAAGAAGGCCACAGCTGCTGAGTGGAGGCTGTTGACCCATCCTATTGTCCCAGCAATAACAAGGGCAGAGGCCAAGGCTTGGTCTCCTGAGCTCCAGCTGACTCTGGGAGTTTAAAAACCAGGTTTCAGATCAATTTCTAAATGGACAGATTTAATGTGTTGGCATTTGCAGCCAAGAAACACATTTATTTTATAGAATGCATTTGTGTTCCAGAAAGACGCTAGGCACATCAGCTTCACATTGCTGACTGGATTTTGTTTCTCAGGGATTCAACATACCATTTTTAAGCTGGTCTCTGTCTTTTTAAAGACAAGCTGTACATTACATTTATTTTTAAAAAGTAAATAGCTAATAGTGATAGTTACACAACAATGTAAACGTACTGAGTGCCACTGAACTATATACACTTAGAAATTATTAACATGGTCAATTTCATGTTAAGTATATTTTACCACAATTCAAAATTTTTTACTTGTATATGAAGACATATTTGAATATTTCAGCTTTGAGTGCAGAGATATAATAATGCTGACAACAGTAATTTTACATAAACGTATTTCAATATTAAATGACAAAACAGCGAATAAGGAAGAGAGTTAATAAAAACAAATGTGAAGTGGTTGTTTTTTTTCAGGCATAATGTTTGCATAGGAACCTACAATTTTTCACTAGCACAGAATGAAGGCACTTTTTACTAAATATTGGGTTCAATATTTTAACAAATCAAAAATCAAATCTTTTAAAATTCTGATTTATTTCAATTGTCTAAAATGATAAAAATGCTGTGCTTCAGTTAAATTTCATACAAAAATACCTTGAAAAGTTGTCAGATTTGCTTGGCGTCACCAACGGAACAGAACATAGTCTAGAAATAAACCCAAATTCATTCAGAAATTTAGTGTACAATAAAGATGGACTTATTAGCCCTGGCTGGGTAGCTCAGTGGGTTGGAGCATTGCCCCATACACCAAAATGTTGTGGGTCTGATTCCCTCTGTCAGGTCATATACCTAGTTTGGGTTTGGTGTATGGGAGGCAAGCAACTGATGTTTCTCTCTCACATCGATGTTTCCCTCTCTTCCTTCCTTTCAATCTAAAATCAGTAAACATATCCTCAAGTGAGAATTTTTTTTTAAAGGTGGATTTTCTTTTGATGGTTGCCAGATGGGAGGTGGAACTGGGAGGATGGTGAAAAAAGGTAAGGGAATAAGAAATACAAATTGGTGGTTACAAAATAGTTACCAGAATTTCCGGCCAAGATGGAGGTGTAGGCAGACATGCTGCATCTTCCTCCACAACTAAGAAGGACTACAACTGCCTCAAAACTAGAAACAACCATAAGTTCCAGAAAATCAAAGTGCATAGAAGTCCAGAAGACGAAGATATAAAGAAGAAATACTCATCCAGACAGGTAGGAGGGGTGAAGCCGGGGCAGAGAGGATGCAGTGTGGTGATTGCAACAGCAGCAACAGCAGCAGGCCAGCAGAAAGCACAATTACACGTTTTAAAAAGTTAGGAGGGACACCTGGGGAGTGTTCCCAGCCCCTCACCAGACCACGCAGCTCACAGTCCCAGCACTGGAGAAAATCAAGCCTCATTGCTTTTGACTGTGCAAACCAGTGGGGGTTGGGACAGAGGCAGAAACTGCCCGTCTCTCAGCAGAGTCCACTTGTTTAAAGGGTCCCCATGGACCTATAACATCCTCAGATCCACCCACTCCGGCAACGACAGCCCGGACAGACGCTAGAGGGGCGCCAGTCTGGTGCGGAAGTGGTAGAGGTGCCTGGAAAAGGGGCGAATGCTGGGCAAGTGGCATTGTTCCCTCTCAGACCCCTCCCCCACATACAGCGCCCCAACGTGGTGAAACAGGTCGCCTGTTACTGATGAATCCCTAAGGCTCCGCCCCTTACAACATAGTAGAGGCCACAGCTCTCCCTGGGACATGGAAGCAAACAAACATAGGAGACTTCTGGCCAAGATGGAGGCCTACACTGACATGCTCCATCTCCCTCCACAACTAAGAAGGAATACAACTACCGCAAAACCAGAAATAACCAGAACTTCCAGAAAATAAGTGGAAGTCCAACATATGAAGTTATAAAGAAGTGGTGCTCATCTGGACAGGTAGGAGGAGGGGCGAAGCCGGGGAGTACAGTTCAAGCTGTGCTGTCTGTGGCAGCAGCAGTGACAGAGGCAGGACAGCGGTAAGCATAGACACCCATATTTAGGGGGAGGCAAGAAGTACCTGGGGAGCACCCCCAGCTGTAGACCAGACCCGTCAGCTTGTGATTCCAAAGCCAGGGAAGGCAGACCTCCATTGCCTTGGACTGTGAGACCTGGAGGGGGTGGGGACAGAGGAGGAGGAGGCTCCTGGTCTCTCAGCAGAGAGTAAATGGCAGGAATCCATCTTGGACCCCCCACCCTGACAGAAAATGCCACAGCGTAGTGAGACGGGTCACCCAGTTGTTCCAAGTGCATGGGGCTCCGCCCCCTATAGCGTAGGAGGTGTGACAGCCCTGCCCAGGAAGCAAAGGTAAACACAAAATGATCAGGATGGCACTGATCATGATAGAGATCCTGGTGACGCAGCTGACCAGACAGCAAATATCTAATCTAATGAAGCAACAGATAGAAAATATTTCTGAGGCACAGTTCAGAGCTTTGGTTATAAAAATGCTTACAGACCCAACAGCAGATCTTGAACAAGATGGGGAAGGAATGAAGTCTAGTCCTGCTGAGATGAACAAAAACACATATGAAACTAGTGGTTAGGACAAGAAAATCAGAGATCATATCAACAAATTGGAACATAGAGAAGAAACAAACAGTCAACCAGTGCAGAAAGACGGAACGAGAAGTAAGGAAAATGAGAGGCTCAGAAACTTATCGGACAACTATAAGCAGGCCAACATCCGAATCATAGGACTGCCAGAAGGTGAAGAAGAAGATCTAGAAATTGAAAAATTATGTGAAAAAATAATGAAACAGAACTTCCCTAACTTGGGGAAGGAAATAGTTACAGGTCCAGGAAGCACAGAAAGTTCAAAAAAAACTGGACCCAGGGGGAACCACATCAAGACACGTTATAATCAAAATGTCAAAAATTAAGGATAAAGAGAGAATCTTAAAAGCAGTAAGAGAGAAGAAAAGAATTATGTACAAAGGGGTCCCAATAACACTGTCAGCTGATTTCTCAAAAGAAACTCTGCAGGCAAGAAGGGATTGGCAAGAAATATTCAAAGTAATGAAAAGCAAAAACCTACAACCACGATTACTCTATCCAGTGAAGTTGTCATTCAGAAATGAAGGGCAGAGAAAGTGCTCCAGGACAAAGTAAAACTGAAGGAATTCATCAGATTCGAACCACTGTTATATGAGATGTTAAAGGGACTTGTTTAGGAAGAGAATCAAAACTATGAACATTAAAATGAAAACCGTATCACAACAACCAACAACAGAAGCTAGGGAATTGAAACAAAGGCAGACTAAGTAGGTAACGAGAGTGGGAAAAGAATTATAGGTATGGAGAACATATTGGGGGGAGGTCAGTGGGGAGGGAGAAGGGAGGAAAGGGAGGGAGATGGTACAGGAATTAAGAAGCATAGGAGGGAGTGGAGTAGATAGGAAGATGTTGAGAAGAACTATATGCACAACCAATGGGCATGGACTAAGGGGGGGGGGACAACTGGAGTGGGGGTCACTGGGTGAAGGGGAACAAAGGGAAAAGAAATTGGGACAATAGTAATAGCATAAACAATAAAGCATATTTAAAAAATAATAGTTACCAGGATGTAAAGTACAGCATGGGGGATACAGTCAGTAATATTGTAATGACTATGTATGGTCACAGGTGAGTACTAGATTTATTGGAGTGATCACTTCATAATTTATAGAAATATCTAATCACTATGTTGCACACCTTAAACTAATATAATTTTGTATATCAACTGTAAATGAAAAATAAAAAATGATTTAAAAAACAATTTAAAAATGGACTTCCAAATAAACAAGGAAAAGACAGATTAAACAATAAATAATACATGACAATGAGTAGCCATCTGAAATATTTAAATTAAAATAAAAGATCTCTACCTCATTTAGAGACCAAAATAAATTCTTAATGAATAAAATATTTACATATATATATATATATATATATATATATATATATATACACACACACACACATGCAGTAGGAGAAGAAACATGGAAGAATTTATCTCAGAGTTAAAGAAGGTTAAATAGAAAAAAATATCCAAAAGTCATAAAAGACTATATCAATGAAATAAAAAGAAATGACAAAATATTAGGAAACTATTTGTAGTAAATATCACCATAAACAATAAACTAATACTTTATTAATATACAGAATACCTATATCAATAAGAAAAAGACCAATTAGCAGAAATAGGTTAAAAGGGCAAATAGTATATATAAAAGAAATACAAGGGTCTTTTATACATATAAAAACATGCTCCATTTTACTTGTAATAAGAAAAATGATAACTAAAACTACAATGAGATACCATTATCACTATCATATTAGCAAATACCAAAAATATAATGACATACTGTGTTGGTGAGAAAATAGGGAAACTAACACTTTCATACACTGTTGGTTGAAATAAAAATTTAAAAACTTCTTTGGAGGAGCTACATAGAAATATAGATCAAAAAATGTTTAATGCATATTCTCTTTGGACTAGCAATTCCATATTTAAAAATTTATCCTGCAGTTAGGCTCACACTAAGAACAAATGCTGTGCGCACAATAACTTTCACTGGAAAAAACAAGATGTCTGGCTAAAGAAATGCTCAGGTAAGGAATGCTATGTAGCTATTGAAATGTCTTCTACCCAATATACATAATGAAAAAAGCAAGATGCAGAACAGCATGTATATGCCACCATTTGTATGTGTGTAACTTTCGGAAACACAAACACATTTATACACACACACCACACACATAGCTCAAATGAGCAGGAGTCTTCTTTGACATGATACAAAGCAACACCAGTAGCTCTCTGCTCCTCCTGTTGGACAGACAGCCATGTATTCCTATGCAGTGCCAGAGGCAACCCTGAAACATGATGGCGAAGGTCAAAGTAAACAGATTTGGCTGTATTGGACACCTGGTCACCAGGGCTGTTTTTAACTCTGGCAAAGTGGACATTGTTCCCATCAGTGACCCCTTCATTGACCTCAACTATGTGGCCTAAATGTTCCAGTATGATCCTACGCATGGCAAGTTCAAAGGCACAGTCAAGGCTGAGAACAGAAGACTTGCATCAATGGAAAGGCCGTCCCCATCTTCCAAGAGCAAAATCCTGTCAATGTCAAATGGGGTGATGCTGGTGCTGAATATGTTGTGGAGCCCACTGGTGTCTTCACTACCATGGAGGAGCCTGGGGCTCACTTGAAGGGTGGAGCTGAAGGTCATCATCTCTGCCCCTCTGTGGATGCCCCCATGTTTGTGATGGGTGTGAACCATGACAAGTATAACAACTCCCTCAAGATTGTCAGCAATGATCCTGCGCCATCAACCAATTGGTCCCCCTGCACCATCCATGACAACTTCAGCACGGAGAAGGGACACGTGACCACAGCCCATGCCATCACTGCCACCCAGAAGACCGTGGATGGCACCTCTGGGAAGCTGTGATGTGATGGCCAAGGGTCTGCACAGAACATCATCCCTGCTTCTACTGGTGCTGCCAAGGCTGTGGCAAGGTCATCCTGGAGCTGAATGGGAAGCTCACTGGCATGGCCTCCCATGTCCCCTCCCTGATGTGTCAGCTGTGAATATGACATGCCACCTGGAAAAAGCTACCAAATACAATGACATCAAGAAGGTAGTGAAGCAGGTGTCAGAGGGCCTCCTCAAGGGCATCCTGGGCTATACTGAAGACCAGGTTTTCTCCTGCAACTTTTAACAGTGACACCCACTTCTCCACCTTCAATGCTGGGGCTGGCATTGCCGTCAATGACCAATTTGTCAAGCTAATTTCCTGGTATGGCAATGAATTTGGCCCAGAAACAGGGTGGTGGACCTTATGGTTCACATGGCTTCAAAGAATAAGCCCCTGGACCACCCGCCCCAGCGAGAGGCAGAGAGGCTTTCAGCTGCTGGGGAGTCCTTGCCCCAAATCGATCCCCCAACACATTGAGGATCTCTTGACTTCCACTTTCCATCCCAGACCCGCTGAAGAGGGGGAAAAACTTTGGAAGCCCTGCCTTATCATGCAACATCAATAAAGTTCATCGTACCCAGCCAAAAAGAAAAAGAAGAAGAAATAGCAGTTGCTCTGTGAACAGGGAATGAAGAGCTAAAGACTTAAGAGAAAAGCTTCCTTTTCCTTTAACTCTTAGGATCTTTTAAATTTTGTAGCATCATCAATACCCAGACCCCAAAAAAATTTCTTAAAGGAAAAGCTAATCAATATAAATATCTTACCTACCAACACTGATTAATTAACTTCAGATTGAAATGGTTGAACTGACAGTTTTAGAAAAGAAACTGAAATACCACCTACCCGTGTGACAATATAGCATAAAAGCAATGAAAATTCAGTTTCATTAGGCATCAAAAATATGTATATATAAAAGCAAAGACAAATGAGTAGAATTGAATTTTTCTTTTGTCAGTTGTCTCAAATATTTTAAGTTTTTAGAAAGTTTTTGGAGTAGGAGGACAAAACAATAATTATCCATATTTAGGGAACAAAAACTTTAAAAAGTATTTTCAGATAGAGGTAGGTTTTAATAAGATTTAAAACACAGCTCTCAGGTTCTCCCCACCAACACCTAAGCTGTCACCTTAACATAAAAATTTTCAAACATCATTCTCATCCCAGCCAAGTACAGCTATCAATAATAAGAATGTATCTGAATAGGCAAAAACTGTGGTAAGTAGCTAACAACCCTTCCAATTCAGCCATTTAAGATATTAGCTTCACTTTATTGTTTACAGGACATGGTTCCTTCTAAGACCAGCCTAAGGGTCCTGAGGAAGTAACACAAAGCTGGAGCCCAGGCCTCTGTGTTGCTGCCAAGGGAAGCAAAAGAGCCCAGGCAGATTCCCCCAGAGGGGTTGCTAGAGGGCCCAATGCTGCCAGTTAAGATCAGGGACCCTCAGTTCCTGGGTTGGAATCCCCACACCACCTCTTACTGGGTGGTCTTGAGGAATTTACTTAACCTCTCTAAGCTGTCTAAGACTAAAGCTTAAGAACTCCTATTTATAAGTTCATTCACTTTGTTCATTTACTATTTACTTAGAGTAAATTATATGTCAGGCCCTGGCAAACAAGATGAACAAGATTTCACCTCCCTAAGAATCTAATGTACAAACAGGACCAGTAAAATCTAGATAGAGTTGAAATGGAAATCAAGCTCATCATAAAATAAGCCACAAATAACCAAGAAACAATTTCAGTGGGAAATGACTTTGGTAGATGGTTTTCCAGAACATTTTTGTGATATTATCTAGCATAAGGTAACATTGATTATGAATACTTTTGTACAGTAAATGTAATTGTTTAAATTAAATTTCTAGTGACATGAACATACATCCTAGATCCCTAATTAATTTTTTAATTTTTATTTATTGTAGCATATATTTTTCACATAAATATTTCTCCTTGACTAAGAACCATATAGTGCTTTAATATAAATAACGTATAATAGCCCTGGCCAGTGTCAGTGTGGTTCAGTTGGTCAGAGCATCATCCCATGCACTGACAGATCACAAGCTTGATCCTTGGTCAAGGCCCATACCTAGGTTGCAGGTTTGTCCTCTGTGCTGGTGCAGCACATACGGGAAGCAACCAATTGATATTTCTCTCCCATCAATGTTTCTCTTCCTCTCTCTCACCAATAAATATATGCTTCGGTGATTAAAATATTAAAAAATAGAATAATGTATAAAATATATATATATATATATATTCCTCTTTCTTCTAGAACTAAGGATTTTGCCAGGCCTCAGTCATCATCCTAGACAGTCCCATTATCTACTTTCTGACTACAATGTTACACCTGAAGTAAGGAATACAAAAATAAGAAACCTGGCTGAAGGTACACCCGCCTTAGAATAGCCTTAAAATAGTTTTATTTATGTTGAATGAACTTATAATGTGACTTTTTCTTAAGTGTGGTTTGTTTTTCTAAATTAATACTCAGCAAATATTTGAGTATCCAGAAATCAACTGCATTTTTAAAAAGATTTTATTTACTTTTTAGAGAGAGGTGAAGGGAGGAAGAAAGAGAGGAAAAGAAACATAGATGTGCGAGAGATAGATCAATCGGTAGGCTCTCCCACTCTCCCAATTGGGGACCTGGCCTGCAACCCAGACATGTGCCCTGACTGGGAATCAAACCAGTAACTTTTTGGTTCACAGGCTGGCACTCAATCCACTGAGCCACACCAGCCAGGCAGTTGCATATTTATATGCCAATAACAAATTAACAGAAAGGGAAAAATAAGAAAACAATCCCATTCACAATTGCTTCAAAAAGAATAAAATACCTATGAATAAATCTAACCAAGGATGTAAAAGTCCTGTACACAGAAAATCATAAGATGCTGAAGAAAGAAATTGAAGAAGATACAAATAAGTGAAAGCACATATAATATTCATAAGTAGGAAGAATTAATGGTATTAAAATGTTCACACCACCCAAAACAATCTATAGATTCAACACAATTTCTATCAAGATTCCAGTAATGTACTTCACAGAAGTAGAACACATATTTCAAAAAATGTATTTTGAACCACAAAAGGCCCTGCATAGCAACAGCAATCCTAAGAAAGAAGAACAATGTTGGAAGAATTATGCTACCTAATATCAAACTATACTATTAGGCCATAGCAATCAAGACAGCATGGTACTGGCATAAAAACTGACACATAGATCAATGGAACAGAATAGGGAGCCCAGAAATAAACCTACACCTTTATAGTCAATTAATATTTGACAGTGGAAGCAAGCACATACAAGTGGCTAAAGATAGTTTATTAAATAAATGATGTTGGGAAAATTGGACAGATACATGCCGAAAAATGAAACTAGGCCACATTCTTATACAACACACAAGAATAAATTCAAAATGGATCAAAGACTTAAATGTTAAACCCAAAACCATAAAAAGAAGAAAATATAGGAAGCAAAACCTTGGATATTGCTCATAAAAAATGTTTTATCAGATATATCTCCTCAGGTAAGGAAAAGAAAAGAAAAAAATAAACAAATGGGATTACATCAAATTAGAATATTTTTGCACAACAAAAGAAACCATCAACAACAAAAACCCACATAATGGGAGAACATACTCACCAGTACAGCTGATAAGGGGCTAATATCCAAAATTTATAAAGAACCTACAAAACCCAACACCAGAAAAACAAACAATTCTACTAAGAAACTGGCAAAGGACCTGAGTAGACACTTCTTCAAGAGGGACATACAGATGGCCAATAGACATGTGAAAAAATGCTCAACATCGCTAATTATAGGAGAAATGCAAATGAAAACCACAATGAGATATCACCTCACACCAATCAGAATGGCCATCATCAATAAATCAACAACAACAAGTGCTGGCGAGGATGTGGGGAAAGGGGAACCCTTTTGCACTGTTGATGGGAATGCAGACTGGTGCAGCCACTGTGGAAAACAGTATGGAACATCCTCAAAAAATTTAAAATGACCCAGTGATTCCACTTTTGGAAATATAGTCAAAGGAACCTAAAACACTAATCTGAAAGAACATAAGCACCCCTATGCTCATTGTAGCATTATTTACAATCACCAAGTCTCCATCAGTAGATGAGTGGATAAAACAACTATGGGACATTTACACAATGGAATACTACTCTGCCATAAAAAATTTAAAATTTTTAAAAAGGAAAGGAAATTCTACCTTTGTGACAGCATGAATGAACTGGAGAACATTATGCTAAGTGAAATAAGCCAATCAGTGAAAGACAAACACCATATGATTTCACTCACATGTGGACTCTAATGAGCAAACTGAACTAACAAGCAAAACAGAGACAGACTCCTAGAGAGCAGATGATAACTAGTGGGGGAGGGCGCAGGTAAGGGGGTGGAGAGATTGAGCAGAAAGGGAAAAGGTCTCACGGACATGGACAACAGTGTGGTGATTGCTGGGGAAAAGGGGACATAAGGGAACTAAATGGTAATTTTAAAAAATACAATAAAGATAATAATAATAATAATGTTCTAGGTGCTCAAAGGTAAAATTGGAGGTGGGGGAAAATTTGTAGGTCCCAGACAAGTTGTTCCTTATTAATAGAAGTTTTGCTCTAATTAAATCATCAACAATATAAACAATAAAAAATTGATTGTGACCCTGGCTGGTGTGGCTCAGTGGATTGAGTGCTGGCCTGTGAACCAAAGGGCCACTGGTACGATTCCCAGTCAGGGCACGGGCCTGGGTTGCAGGCCGGGTCCCTGGTTGGGGGTGTGCAAGAAGCAACCACACAATGATGTTTCTCTCCCTCTCTCCCTCTCTCTAAAAATAAATAAATAAAATCTTTAAAAGAAAAAATTGATTTGGGCCCTGGCCAAGTAGCTCAGATGGCTGGAGCATCATCCTGTATACCAAGAAGTTGCAGGTTCAATCCCCAAGTCAGGGCACATACCTAGGTTGTGGGTTCGATCCCCTCTCAGGGCGCGTACGGAAGGTGCCAATCAATGTTTCTCTCACTCTCTTTCCCTTCCTCTCTCTCTAAAATCAATGAATGCATTCTCAGGTGAGAATTTTTTTTTTTAATTTTAATTGATTGTGCTTTCTGTCTTTACAAGAATGATGTAAAAATGACTCTTCCTCTTATTAGTAGGGCAGGCTGTCTGCCTTTCTTCTTGCTTCACAGAACTATGCCAGCTTGCAGCTCTGCAGGATCCTTTTCTACCTAGCAACCGATCTAAAACAAAAACAAAAAAACAAAAACTACATTGGCCAGATCTCTACTTGGAAACAAGAATAAATTCACTAGTCTTAATTTTAGCTACTGGAATTGCATCTTAGCAGAGAGAAGGAAAAGACTAATTTCTAGAGCTCATTACCTCTAACTTCTGGGAACTCCACTGAAGAGAGAGAGTCACAGTGGAGAAAGACCTGAGGTAATGATACATTTAACCCTTTACTCAACAGAAATGTCTGCTATTGTCTAGTTCATGTAGCACATGGTGGAAGAGGGGATAATAGACTTAAAACGTGACAACACTTTGTTGTGATATTTTGGTGTGAGCTCATCATTTGTAGACAAAGTCCTGTGGTGTGCCTGTCACTGCCCATGCTGAGCAGGCTCAGAATGGGGGAGGGGGGGGCAGGGGGGCCTAGCACCAACACTTTAAATCTCCCTTTCAAGGTTTTCATAGCAGTTTTATTCATATCTTATTTATCTTCCCCAGAACCCTGTATCAGGCCATAGAGTGATTTAGTGACTTATTCAAGGTCATAGTGAGTTTTCAACAAGTCCAAGAATTGAGTCCAGGTTTCCAACTTCTACTGGCTGATCCCCTCACTCCATGTCTCGCCCTGTTCTATTCTCAGACAGTGTTGATGCCCACACTGAAAATAGAATTCCTTACTACTGCCAAAAGCTTGTCCCTTCATTGTCCCATAGACAGGGAGTCAGGATAAGACAGCAATGGCCTATCAGGCTTATCTCCAGGTGTTCCCTGAATTATGCTGCAAGGTTTAGAAAAACAATAACACAAGACACCCAGTTAAATTTGAATTTCAGATAAACAATGACTATTTGTTTAGCATAAGTATGGCCCATGCAATATTTGGGACATACTTATACTAAAAATGTATTTGCTACTTTTCTGAAATCCAGATTAACTAAACGGCACCTGTATTGGATCTGGCAACTTTGCCCCAACTTGTCCCCGCATCTACCCTCAGGCCCACACGCAGGAATGCAACAAAAGTAGGGAACTCACCCAGGACACAGAAAACAACGCAGATACTTAGGAATGCTGTTCTCAACTCAGTTATGCAAAATGGTTCTCCAATTCAAACCTCAGAGGTTTAGGCTCTTAGATATTTTATAATAAGCCTTAAAAAATGTAATGATATTTATGGAGTTTTTTCCTAGTTATAAAAGTAACATGTTTGCATTTTCCAAAGATGACTACAACAGTATCTCCCATCTCACTTTTGTACAGTGTGACCAAGTGATAGTGTCGATGTCTCTTCTTCTTTAAACAGAGATGAGCTCGTGATTGGTACCCAGTACCAGTAGCAGAAATAATACCCCGCAGCTTCCAACGCCAAGTCAGAAAAGTCAAGGCAGCATCTGCCTTAGTCACTGTGCCATGCACCCTTGGAGCCCTGAGCTTCCACATAAGAACTGCACTGAGGCCACCATGCTGGGAGGGAGCCATGCCACATGTAGGAGCTGCAACGGGCAGATCTGGTGTTCCAATCCCCCTGGCCCAGGGTTCAGACATGTCAGTGAAGGGCCTTCAGATGGTTGCAGGCCCCAGATGTTGGGGCATCCCCTGACTTCAAGTCTTCCCACCTGAGTCTGAGACATGATAAAGCAGAGACAAGCTGACCCTGCTATGACCTTTTCAAAATTTGACCCATAGAACTTGTTACCATTGTAAAATAACTGTTGCCTTCACCACTACATTTACCATGGTCTGTTATCAGCTAGGAACTGAAACATACCACATGCTCATTGCAGGAAAAAAAAAATCATTTGTAATTCTACATGCAAAGGCAATATGCTTTCAAATTTTTGAGGTATGTGCTTCCAATCATTTTCTATGGCTATAGGCATACTTTTTTCTTTTTAAATGGAGCACAGGTCTGATTTTTAGTTTCAACTGTATTACTTGAAAAAAACCTTTTGAGCCCTGGCCAGGTAGTTGGTTAGAGCACTGTCCCAAAATGCCAATGTTGTAAGTTTGATCCCCGGTCAGGGCACATACAAGAATCAACCAATGAGCCCTGGTGGTGTGGCTCAGTGGATTGAGTGCCAGCCTTCGAACTGAAAGGTCGCCAGTTCGATTCCCAGTCAGGGCACATGCCTGGGGCCGGAGGGCACATGCCTGGGTTGAGGCCATGTTCACAGTTGGGGGCGTGTGACAGGCATCTGGTCAGTGTTTCTCTCACACATCAATGTCTCTCTCCCTCCTTCTCCCTCCCTTTCCCTCTCTATAAAATCTTTTTAAAAATACAGGGAATCTATAGATTTTGGGCTTCTCACAGCCACTGAAAGCTGGAGATAAAAGAACAATGTCTTCAGAATTTTGAGAACAAAAATGTTTGCAACTTAAAGTAATTATCAAGTCAGACTCTCTATCAAATAGATGACAGAAGAGGAAAGATATTTTCATATATTCTAAATCACATATTCTTTTGTACTCTTTCTCAAGAATGTACTGATTTTTTCTCACCAAAAAAAAATCAACCAATGAATACATAAATAGTAGAACAACAAATCAATGTCTCTCTCTCTCCTTTCCTCTCTTGCTCTAAAATCAATAAATCTTAAAGAAAAAATTTTAAGTTAGAAAAAATAAATAAAACATGTTGTTAAAAGAAGGAAAAATGTCTTTCCATCTCACTGAACAATTTTGTCTTTAACAATAATTGCAATAGCTGTTACTAAACATTTAGGCTGTTTGTTATTCTTCATTATTATAAATACAGCTGCACCAAACATCCCTAAACATACATCTTTCCATTCATCTGATTTTGCTTTAAACAATTCATAGGAGTAGAATTGCTAGGACGCAAGGCTTGCATATTTTTAAGGCTTGATACATACAAACTTTCCTCTAGAAACAGCTATTCTTTTCATTAGTGGGCTAAATTATTTTATGCTGCGAACAACAGTATATGATTGCTCACTTTCACCAGCAACAGATACTGTAGTCTGATTATTTTAAATTTTGCCAATTTTACCTTGGCAAGGTGGCTCAGTTGGTTGGAGCGTTGTCCTATACACCAAAAGGTAGCAGGTTCAATTCCCGGCTGGGGCACTTATGGTAGGCAACTCATCAATGTTTCTCTCTGATGTTGATGTTGCTCTCTCGCTCTCTCTTTCTCTCCTTCCCTCCCTTCTAAATAAATAAATAAATATTTAAAAAGAAAAGGAGCTCTGCTGGGGTTTCTATGGTTCTGGCAGTTTACCTGCATTTTGACTACTGCCCTTCTTTTTTTTAATAATTTATTTATTTGTTTATTTTTAGAGAGAGAGGAAAGAAGAGAGAAAGAGAAACAGCACTGTGTGGTTGCCTCTCACTCACCCCCCAACAGGGGACCTGACATGCAACCTAGTCATGTGCCCTGACTGGGAATCGAACAAGCAACACTTGGTTCGCAGGCTGACGCTCAATCCACTGAGCCACAGCAGCCAGGGCTTACAACTACTGCCCTTCTTAAAAGGAACTTAAATATGAGCGGGACACAAGTATTACTGAAGAGAACTCAGTGTGGACTCTACATTCCTGACCCTGACCTTTGCCCAGCCCCTCTCAATCCTTTCATATTGTAATTAACTCCTAATTAAAGATGACTGGGAAAGAGGAAGGAAAGAAGGAAGGGAGGAAAAGAAAGAGGTCAAGGGTAGTACTCAGTTAACACAAAAAGAGAAGTGACTAGAAACACAGGCATTAATAATAAAAGTTATTATTATAAAAATAACCAATATTGACTCAGACACTTTGCTAAGCACTTTATATGCATTTTCCCATAATTCTCACAATAACCCTTTAGAGAAATTCATTTACTATGTCCAATTTACAATTGAGGAGACAAGGCTTGCAGGAGTCAAATGGCTAGTAAATGCTGTCTGTTGAAGCCAGGCCTCAGCCTGAGTTCTCAAACACTAAACATTACTGCCTCCCCTGGACAACGTGCTTAACCTCTCCAAGCCCCAACTTCCATACTTGGTCTTAGGAAGATTAAATGACATCATCTATATATAGTGCTTAGCACAGTCCTAGCACGAAATACATCCTTAATAAAAGGTATATCATAAAATAAAAGCTTGCTGTTGAGGATGTAGAGAAACTGGAACCCTTCTGCACTGTTTGTAGGAATATGTATTGGTGCAGCCAGTACAGAAAACAGTATGGATATTCCTCAAAAAATTAAAGGTAGAACTGCCATATGATCTAGCAATCCCACCTCTGGGTATTTATCTAAAACAATTAAAATCAGAGTCTCGGACAGACACTAGAACTATTCACAATGGCCAAGGTGTGAACACAACCTAAATGTCCATCTGTGAATTAATGAATAAAGAAAGTGTGGTCTGTACATATAATGGAATATTATTCAGTCTTTAAAAAGAAGGAAATCCTGTCATATGCTACAATATGGATGAACCTTGAGAACATGATGCTAAGTGACATAAGCCAGTGATAAAAACAAAAACAGCCCTAGCTGGTATAGCTCAGTGGGCTCAGTGTTGGCCTGCAAACCAAAAGGTCGCAGGTTCGATTCCCAGTCAGGGCACATGCCTGGGTTATGGGCCAGGTCAAGTACGAGAAGCATCTGATCAACGTTTCTCTTGTACATCAATGTTTCTCTCCTTTTTATTCCTCCCTTCCTCTCTCTCTAAAAATAAGTAAACAAAATCTTAAATCCTTGTTAAACTGTGTGACTTATGGGCAAATATCCTTCCTGAGCACAAATTTTCTTTAAAAAGAAAAAAGAAAAACAAATACTTTGTGATTCCACTTATATGAAGTTTCTAAAGTAGTCAGAATTATAGAATCCAAGAGTGAAATGGTAGCTGCCAGGTGGTGGCAGAAGGGGAAATGGGGAGTCACTAAACAATGGACATAAAATTTCCATGAAGCAAAATGAACAGGCTCCAGCAATCCACTGCATGACAATGTACCTGGAGTCTGCAATAATATATTACACACTGAAAAATTTGTGAAGAGGGTAGATCTCATATTAAGTAGTCTTGCCGTACACAAAGAAAAATAAAATTAAAATAAATGAAATCCAATGTTCATAGTTGTTTTTTTTTAAGTATGTCAGTGTCTCATCACCACGTGACCTCTATCACACCAAGAGAATTACACAAGCTTATAAATATACCCCTCTGCGCCAATACACATTATTTCCTAATCACATCCCACCATGAGATTTTAATAGTACAGATATGCTGTTTATGCACTGTGTCCCATTGGACACACTCTATTAAAATATCTAAGATATTGTTTCCATCCCCACCAAGAATCAGTGATCACTGCCTTGAGAGTGACTGTGCCCCACCCTCCTCCCAAGCCTCCCTCCTTGAGAATGCTTGGGCTCTGTAACAACAAAAGCCTCCATGGAACACATGCCTCACGTAACCTTTGATACCCACATCCTAATGTGATTCCTCTGAACAATATTGCGATGCAGAACACAGCACATGCAGAACATCCACTTAAACCCAGCCACTATTGTGAAATTTGGAAGCTTCATAAAAAAAAAAAAAAAATACACAAGCTAAGGCAAAAATATGGATCACTTAATTTTTTTAATTTTATTTTTAGTGTTGGAGGAAATTGGTTTTTATTCATAAGGGTGAAACCTTGCAGGGTGGGGATGCTGGGAGCATTCCAGATCACAGCCCTGTTCTCCCACAAGACCTAGCACATCCCTTGCTCCCCACCAGGCTATAAGCCAAAAACAAGCCCAATAGTTGCCTATATTCTTATCTTAAGCTGGCTGTGCAAACAGTTCTCCAGTCCCTCTGGAAGGTACACACTTGTGGGTTTCAAAGCCACCATCCTTTTGGAGCAGCTCTTTCCTTCAGGATCTGGGGTACATTGTCCTCAGCCTCCACGTAATAGTCCAGGAAAACATGTGCTGTGTCACACTGGATCATGGTGGAGTGCCAGGGAGCCACATGTCCCAAGATAGTGGCTTTTCTGTTTGTCTGGAGTCCTAAGAGATCAGATAGAGTCTGGGTCCGCAAGGCAGCAGGTCAGCATCTTGCAAGGCAGAGTCCTTGGTGGCTTCGGCGTCAGCATGAGCGGTCACTATCAGAGCAGCAGCGTGCCGTTCTCTCCCTTGTGGCTGCCCGTTCCTCACTACAAATCTCAGCATGGCTGCTCTCTTTCTGACCACCTATTTATTTCTAACATTTTTAAAGAGGAAAGAATTATCACTGACAAGTTTTTAAAAGATGAGCCTGGCCAAATATGTGGTGTGGGCTAAATCAATATGACCTTCCATGTGTTTTCCCAACCATTTTATGATATATAATCGATCTAATGATGAAAACTGACAAAAAATGATGCTACACAATAACTTGGAGTTATTAAATCATTGGCTAACAAGTCTTCGGCACTGCACTGCAAGATGACAAATTCTCTCAGTCCTCTAAATTTTAATTTAAATAATCTAATGTTCTGCTTAAGGTCAGGAAGATCTTATGTTCATTAATTGTGATGAGGTGGAGTTTTGCTGAGTATTAAGAAATAAAAATGATCATTGAACAAGTAGGACAGAGGATAATCCTTTGCTGTAAATAGTATCCTCAACCAGCTTGGAAGGTTTACCGTGGAAGAAAATGTACTCAGGCATGTGCCAGTGACCTGCCACTTTGCCAGAATATTCTTCTTCCTGACATGTGTTTTGGGCTGAATTCTTTTTCTATACCAAACACAGCCACATTCCACCCTCTAATTATTTCTAGTGAGTTGTACCTTGGTAACATGCCCCCAGTCTACAGTGATACAATATTAACAGAAATAGCCATATGACATTCATATTTATTGTAAGAATGTTGTTGCAGATATTGTTCTTTATTTAACACAAAGTCCTCTACAAGACAGAAGAAATCTATCTTTGGTTTCAGCCCCAGGAATAGTTGTACTTCTAAGCAGCCAGTTTATTATCAGGTAAAAACCATGAACAGTAGAAACCTGGAATTTGCAGATTTGATCTTTGTATTTTCAACTGCTCTAAAGAAACAAGTCCTATCTAGCTCACAACGGCTGTAAAGCTGGAGTGTGGTCTGCCTGGCTATAAGTGAGCGTGATGCCCCCAATGTGCACACATTTGTACAGCTTTGTTCACTGAGGCATGCTGTGACCCTCCTTGTTCTTCACCACATGTCCTGTCTGGTCATGCTTTCCTCCTTAAACTCACTGATGGAAAACTCGGAGTCAGTTTTTAGGCCCCTTTCTAAGGTTCATTAGACTTCACTGCACCAGCTCTGGGTTCAACCCCATCCTTTTTAATGATTCCATCTGAATGCAAATAAGTGTAGAGTTTGCAGGTGCCCTACCAAAGGGCCCAGTGGTCGGCACAATGTCATTTCACCTTGAACAAGGTCAGAGAGCTCAGCTCTGTGGGAAGCCCTGCGGTGGGCTCGGCAACAGGACAGAATTGAGCAAATGGGGCATTTCTCCCCGGCTCAGGGCCGCGCCACGACCGGAAATGCTCGCTTCTAGAAAAGAGTTCCATATCGGCTGAGAAAAGGGATGAGAACAAGTAAAGAGGAAGTGGAAATACTCATTTTTACCCCACGCTGAGAGAAAAGGGTCATCTTTCCCAGCAAATGAGGGGGAAAGACCGAATTCTGGCACATTGTGTTGCGAGGATTACTTCCGGGTATTTCCAGCAGAGGGCACTCCGGTATCGGTAGAAGGAACAGTCTAGTGGTCCTCTTCCCAGGGGAGAATCCAAAGTGTACATGTTGGTTACCCACCTGGCTCCAAAATTTCTATAGAGAAGGCACTTGGGGTAACCTGCTGGGGGGAAGCCAGGAGGGATTCGAAGGTGTGTTTATATAGAAGAGGAGGTGGAGTGGAATTGCCCATAGAAATCGTTGGGGCTTTAATAGCCCTTCCCAACAAGTCACCCCTTAGAACAGTCCCCCCAAACAGGTAAAATATTCCCATCAATTAAGACCTATCTTATTAATAATTTCCCCCGATATGTCATATCACTGAATCCTTCTGAACTTTGGATATTCACTCAATAAGCTAATTTTAAGCACCTGTTACTGGCAAACAAGACGATTTCCATGGAGGCTTGGAACGTGTAAATTCAATCTCTGTCCACGTGAGTTTATAATCCAAGAGTGGGGTCTAGACAACTACACAAATTGCCATATTCTGCAAGTCAGAACATGACCAACACTCTCAGAAAGGCACAAGTAGATTACAGCAGAAAAGGATTGTTCACGTGGAGCTGCATAGAGTAATGAAGAAACTATTGTGCTTAGGCGCTCACTAGCCACTACTCTCCGCCAGTCTCCAGAGACCTACCCACCTCTTATTATCATAGACATCAAAATGCCCTCTGAGGTGAGAACTGGTAAAATTCATTGCAATTAGCCTTGTAGATATAGCTTCCAGACTTGATACTAGGACCTTGTGTATCTCTTTAATTTATTTTAAGAGAGATGGGAAGGGAGAGAAACATCGATGTGTGAGAGACACACTGACCTGTTGCCTCTTGTACACCTCCATCCAGGGACCTGGTCCACAACCCAGGCATCTTCCCTGACCGGGAATTGGACTGACAACCTTTTGGCTCACAGGCTGGCACTCAATCCACTGAGCCACACCAGCCAGGGCAGGACTGTATGTGTCTTTAATCCTCATGACAACCATACAAGGTAAACACTACTATTCTCACAGATGAAGAAACTGAGCTGAGCACCTGTTAAATGTCATCATAGTCCAGATTTGAACCTAAATCTAAGACAGAAGCCCATGTGGTTCTCATTACTCCATTCTGCCTCTCTCAAGTGTAACAGACCCCTAGTAATTGTATTTTATTAAGACAATGTTCTGATGGGAAAGTATTTAAGAGCCAAAGGAGCAAAGCCTTGGTAAACAGTAGACTTTTGGGAGAGAAAGACGGGACTTTTCAGATGGTCCTAACAACACGTCCCAGAGACACACAGGTCTGTGATTTATTCCTAGGTCTCGGGTTTCTCTGGCTGCACTTTTTCCCTCAGCAAAACCACTAGTTAGCAGCCTTTTTGGAATATGGAATATTAATAACAGTAATTCCCAGCTGGCCTTAAATGATTATCTAGGACCTTTGTACTGAAATCCAAGTGCCTGAAAAGGAAAACGCCGCCTGTCTTTTTCCCACAAGTCCTGTAGGTGGCGCCCATGCACTGGTTTCAACCGAAGGAACCCAGCTTGCCCTTTCAGGAATCAGACCAGACACACAGCATACGTCAATGTAAAAACTCCGTTTATTCTACGAGAGAAAGAAGGAAGGAAGTTTAACCTTTCTCCCTATACCTTCACCTAAAAATTCTTCCTTTTAATAAAGCTTATGTTCATCAGCAGGGACTATATCCTGTGCACGGAAGAAGTGCCAGCGCCCAGAGACACCACTGAGCCTAAACACCTAACTTCTAAGGATCCCTGTCTCGCATCTAGAAAATGAGAAGGGTGATCTAGACAGCTTCTAAAGTCTCTTCACATTCATGAATTTTATTTTGTTTCCTCCCCTAAGCACAGAAAAAAAGAATCCTGAATGGTCCCTAAGGAGGAAAAAAAGGAATTTGTAAAATCAAAGTTGAAAGGGACTGTGAGGGTGATCCAATTCCAGAAGCCATTACATTCTTGGAAATCCTTTACCATATGTCCTAAAAAGGCGGTTGCAGGACAACTGTAATTGGACAACAAAATTAAAAAATGAAAAGAAATAAAAAAGGGTGTTGCCCTCCAGGAGTCATCAGTTTACTAAGTCACAGGAAGCCCACATGACTACTAAAAAAGTTCTGAATGCTGATTTCCATCCTGGTACTAATCCTACATTCTCAGGTTAAGTCTCATCCCACCAGTCAAGTGTCTATTTATCAGGAAGAGCAATACTGCCCCCACTTCATACATTCACATATATGCACACCCCCAGCCTACCTATAACCCCTTTAATCCTGCTAAAGGAAATAAAATACTCCAGGTATGTCTAACTAAAGTGAAGTAAACAAAACTGTCAACTTTCTTGTTCCAAATACTGTACCTTTATTATTTCACATTATTAATAGCTATGTTGCACTACAAATTTCAAAACAACTCTAGTCAATAAAAACTTCTGAAGCCACATGGCCCAATATGGCAATTGAGCATTTGATATGATATTCAATTCAGTTATTGGAAATATTTTCAATATGTTTGAAAAATTCAGGTATGTGAATCTACTTTTTCAACTATAAATTTTATGAAACCTAAGTACAGATCAAGTGTTTCCAATGAAAATTTAGCTTTAGGATGGATATGGGCTAAAAATGTAAAATACACACTGGATTTCAAGGATTTCATGTAAAATATATAAATACCTCAATAATGTTTACATTGATTACATGTTGAAAAGAAATTTTAGACTGAGTTCAATAAAATTTATTATTAAAATTAATTTTATCTGTTTTTTACTTTTATTAAGGGACCTACTAAAAAATGTAAAATTAGCCCTGACCAGCATGGTTCAGCTGGTTGCGTGTCTTCCTGCAAAGCAAAAGGTCACTGGTTCGATTCCTGGTCAGAACACATGCTTGGGTTTCGGGCCAGGTCCCAGGTTGGGGTGTGTGCAAGAAGCAACTGATCAAAGTTCCTCTCACACATTAATGTTTCTCTCCCTCTCTTTCTCCCTCCCTTCTCCTCTCTAAAAATAAATTTCTAAAAATCTTTTTTAAAAATTACATTTATGGCTTGTATTATTTATTAGATCATCCTATTCTAAATTATACCAAGTAGCTGCCAGTCTGTGAGTCTCTCCTGTGCAAATTTGTCCAGTTGGGTTTTCAGACTGCATTGTAGAACTTTATATTAATCCCATTTACATTTCTGTTTCTCAGATCTGATTTATTATTCTAGCCAGGCCATATGGGCTTTTGGAATTTTGATCCTATATATTTGTAACTCCCTTCAACTTCTTGTTATCCCCAAATTCACAAATTTGATTAAGTAAGATTTATATTCATCCAAGTCTCTGATTAAAATGTTGACAACATCAAAGTTGAAAACATTATTAGAAATCACTTTTTATGTTAGAAACAACCCATTAATTAGGCATTACCTCGGATGTTGGATGTACTTTTTTTTTTTAGCTAAATAATAATTCACCTAATTGTAATAGCATACAGTTCTTACTGTATTGCCCTGATCTGCTCCCAAAGAAATGATGGATGGGAAGGGGGTGCGGGCAATCAGAAGCTCTGGGGCAATTAGCAAAGCTCTGTCCAGGGTCAGGGGAGGCCTAGGGCTGGAGGTGAGGCATCTAAGAAGATGAAAATCTGAGGTAAGCAAGACTGCAGCTCGAAAGAGCAGACTCTCCCAAACTGGTCTGGGCTTTCTGATAATAGGGTGAGAAATGCCCCCGGGGCCTGAATGATAGAATTGAGACCCGCACATAAGCTTGCCAGGTGGGAGGCAGGTACACCTGGTGCAAGTTCAGGGTGAGTCATCCTTTCCCTTTAACTCTCAATTCCCTTTGTCTCCCTTTCTTAGGGTCAGAGAGTCTTAAAGTCAGAGGAATCCTAGACATCCTTTTATTCAAACTTCTAGTATGTTCTACAACATACTGTACCTCCCTCAAAAACTGGCAATTCCAGCCATCGCGTCATTGCTAAAACACCTCCACCAGCAGGGGGCTCATTTCATTGAGCAAAACAAAAACTTGATTGTTAAGGAACCCTTCCTTAAATGAAGTGGAAATCTGACACCTTACAACCCCAGCTCACTGGTCTTATTTCTGCTTTCTGAATAAACCTAATTCTTCTTCCACTTGACAGTTAACAGTGATATTTCAAGGCAGTAAATGACCCTCTTAATTCTGTTCATACGGAGATGATATAGTACCTTCAGTGATGCTTTATTTGGCGTGGTCACGAATATCTTTGCCTCTTCACCTCCCAGGAGCCCTCCTCCGACAAAGCCTCGTGAGCGTGTCTCACTGCTCATGAAATGCAGCGCCCAGCACTGAGCACAGCCCCCTGTGATGGGCCACCTCCCTTCCTCTGGACACTCGACTTCCTCTAACAGTTGGATTGGAGGCAGTCACATTAGACTGATAAGGCATTCAGAATTTGCCATCTACTGACTTGCACAGATGATTTTACAGCAATGCTATCCATTGCACGGGTACTCCCCTGCATGTATCTCAGACAAGGCTAATCGATGTGACACATTGTTCCCTGGAATCCAGGAGGATACTCAGATTCCTTCTCCACACAGGTTCCAGTAAGCACTGACAGTTGGCACACAAACACATCACAGTCTATTTGACACCTATGTGCCAAGTTAAACTGCCCCTCTTCTGTACCTCTGCAGCTGATTTTTATCTGACAAATCAAAGGCTTTTATATATGTCCTTGATTGAATTTATTGATATTAGATTTAGCCCATCAAGTCCAGTTTCATCATCTGCATTATATAGTGCTTAACTGGACATCTATGACTCAATCTAAATATTTCCCTTCGTCTTATTTTTCTTCTAGGATTGCTCCCTAATGGTTACTGGAAATTATCTATTTTATTACCTAATGTAGTTATCGAATAGAGTTTTATGTTCCTATGACATTAGCTGCTTTTTAAATTTATCTAGCACGGCCTTCTCTATTTCAATGGTAAACTTTTATTGGGACTCTATGGGATACACGCAGTAGCAGTCTGGATGGCCCAAAATATAGTGTGCAGTGCTCACTCTAGCCTCTGCTAACGTCAGCACGAAGGAACCTCTTCCTTCTCTTAAACCGGCCAGATCCTCTGTTCACCTCAATAATGTCTCACCAGGATCAGCAGGCTTCATGATCATCAACTAACATTTTCCTGTGTCATTGTCATTGTCATAGAAGCTGTGAGGGCTGAGGCACAGGACATGAATCCTGATAAGCTTAGTTTTCTCTGTTGGTCTCCCACACGGCTGTGCGTTGAGAGTGTAGAAATGGAATGTTCTGTATTTGAAGTCTTGCACCACATGCAACACACTCAGAGAGGGAGACAAGGAATCATCCATCACACCTCAACCTCCGATTCCCAGAAAACTGACCATCGAACCTACACGTTCAGTAATTGGAGGTTCTTAGGAGCAAACCAGACCTTTGGGGGAGTTGCACTGTTGTGGGAAATTACCAGTGGTGAGAAACTCAAGCGGCACTCAGAGAGGCGGAGGAACAAACTTTTATTCACGCATGTGAGCCCAGTGGAGTAGCCTCGAAACGTCTGAGCCCCAAGCTGCACATCTCACGGGTTTTTATGGCATTTTGCCAGCAAGTTTGGGACTCAATGCTCATTGGCAGATTGTTCACAGGCAAACTGTTCATTGGCAGATTGTTCGCGGGCAAACTGTTCAAAAAGTTTTTCTGATGCAAATACAAGCAGTTACAGAAACGGAACATGGCTATTACGCCTTTTTCTGATGCAAATATACAAGCTCAGTTACAGAGACAGAACATGGCCATTATTTTCCCTATCAGCATTTCAGTGCACTGGTCTTTCATCCCAGAAGCAGTATTTCAGTCAAACGGTGTCTTAGTGGCTAAGAGTGTGGGTTTTCACACACCCAGCTTAACCCCACTATTACAGAAGGTGAAACTACATTACGTGGATCTTGAGTCACAGGCCAGACTCACCATAGACGTGCAAAAGGATAGAACATGATTCACATAACTCCATTGCCTCTCCTGTCCTTTATTCAGCTGCCATATGATTGGGGAGGTGATACTCTGTCCGACAGACTAGACTCTAATTGAAATTACCCAAAGACAACAGTGTGATGAAGTGGTTTGAGCACAGAAGCTGCAAAGAGAGATCCATTTTCCAATCCAACTAGGAGGTTAATGATTATATGTCACGTGGAAAATCATCACCTCTTTGTTAAAATGAAAACTAAGTCCAAAGGCATGTTGCTTTGTGTTGGGTCAGACCCTCTAACCTTTAAGGGGAGAGGTCAAGGCCTCATTCCCACCTGGCACGCTTGCCCCTTTAAAGGAGCTCTGATAAAGGTTAAAATAATGTCCAAAAGATGCATAATTTGGGAACATTATAGAGAATGGAACTTTCCATGGAAGGAGAAATAAAGCTCAAAAACCCCTGCACCCACCAACAAGTATAGAAAAGGGGGACTTTGGGGCCCCTCCAGATTGTGGGGTGCTCTCCGCCTAGCAGGCCCAGCTGGACTCCCGTGGAACCCAGGTTGGGAAGCACACCCATAGCAGGCAGACTGCAACTGGTGCTTCTCTGGGCCTTAGGATGCAAGGAAGAAATTCTGAGATTCGCATATTATCCTCCTCAGCTTATCAACAGGAAACACCTGATGGGAATTTGGGGCAACCTTGTAACAGTAATAAAAAATAAGACTAGAAAGAATATTTGCATGATCCTTTAGCCCAGAAACCAACCATCCCAATAAGAACTGGCAAAGGACTTGGACTGGGAATATGGTAACCTGTCTTCCAAAATGATGAATATTCTAGAACCAGGTGGCACTATAATATAATGAACAGCCTTGGCTGCTGTGGCTTAGTGGACTGTGCACAGGCTTGCAAACCGAAACGTTGCCTGGGTTGCAGGCCAGGTCTCCCAGTTGGGGGCATGCAAGAGGCAATGAATTGATGTTTCTCTCACACATCAATATTTCTTTCCCCTCTCTCCCTCCCTTCCCCTCTCTCTAAAAATAAATAAATAAGATATTTTTTTTTAAAAAAAGAAAAAATATTGTGAAGAATAGAATCCTGGAGTCAGGTGGGCTGGTTTTCCATGTTGGCTCAGTCTTGTACCTACTGTGTGACCTTGAGCCTCAGCTCCTTCATCTATAAAGTGAGGAAAATACTATCCACTTTACAAAAGTTGGATTAAAAGGCTTGAAGCTCAAAAAGAGATTATCAGGGGGGAAGTGAGTGCAAAGAAGGACCTCCTGAAATATCACCCATTGAGATTATAATGAGCTATACAAGACGAGGTTAGAACACAGGGATTTGGTGTCAGCATAATCAGGGCCTTTAATTCATATTATAAATACCCACATGGAGCCTCAGAAAGGCGAGCATTAGAGGACGGGCCCCCTGGGGCAGCCCCCAGAGGGAAGAGTTAAAAACTGAGGAAGCTTCTGGGTAAGGTCACATCAATTTCTACCTCCACCCCCGGCAGCAGTTCAGAACCTGGAATGGACTAAATACTATGTGCTGGTGGTAGAAAAGACGAGAAAAATCACAAAATCCCTGACCTCGTGGTGCTTATGTTCTAGCATGGAGAGACAACAAATAAGTAAATCATTACAACTATTATACAGTGGCATAAATGTCATGAAGACAGGGCAAGAGAAGACGATAGAAGGTGTTTTGATGTGGGACTTTAAGTGGGCAAGAATTTCTCCTCAGAGAGACAGCAGTTGAGTAGAGAATTGACCCAAGTGAGGAGCAAACTGGATATGTGGGAAATGAGTTCTGTGCAGAGGAATGATAAGTGCAAAGGCCCTGAGGCCAGAGCCCTTGGTAGTCAGTGCTCTGAGGACTCTGGGGAGGAGATGGGTAGAGGCTCAATTAAAAAGGCAGCACACCACCCCACACCTGCACTGTGCTATCACCTTCTAACAAACGTTTTTCTTAGATAGTGTACTTATTTTCACTATCTCCCTTGCCAGAATGCAAGTTCCTACAGCACAGAGATCTCATCTGTTTGCTTTCCTGATCCATGTCAAGAATCTAAAACTAGTTCTGTGCGGAGTATAGAATACACAATAAACAATTGGTGAATGAAGGAATGATGTGTAGGCCAAGATAAAGACATAGGATTTGTTCTAAGGGCAAAGGGACTTTGAGTAGAAAAATGGCATAATCAAATTTATTTATTTTTGATTGCTTAGCTACTGTGAGAAAGAAAAAGAAGACCAAAATTGAATGAATGAGTGAATGAACAAACAAATGAACTAATGAATGAATGAATGAATGGAAGAGTGATTGAATAAATCCCAGGGTCTGCAACTCCTGATTTTTAGGTGCCATTCAAACCAGAAGCTGATCTGCTAAAATTAGAGAATTGAGCAATATCCTCACCACATGCCACCCCACTCCAAGCTCAGAGGAACCCTGAGAGAGAACCTCCCAGGAAAAGGCAAGGGATTTCCAAATGCTAGCAAATCTCAAATCTTCGGTACTCTGAATTTCACAGAGAGAAGCTGAGTGCTGCTGTGGTTGCTGTCTGGAGCAGATCGTGGGAATTTGCAGAAGAGGAGCCAGAAAAGGACCAGGGCAGCCAAGGGAACCTGGGACCAACTGAGAGACCTTCCCTGAGACATGCCTGGCTGGGGATCCCACCAACTTCCTCCTGAAGAACTGAAGGCCCAGCCAGGGCTGCATTGTAAGCTCTCTGTGCTCAAGCCAGTGCTCATAAGTCAAAGGTTTCCTCCCATTGTGCATCCAGCCATTCCAAATTAAACTTTTTGATGTGGTAAGGTCCTGAATTAAAGAACATCTTCAGGTATTGATGAAGTTAACAATCTCATAGGGAGAAGACATCTGGAAAAATTTTGCCCAGATTCTTATGTGCAGAGTACAGCACCTCCTGCTTAACAAATGGCCCCATGATACGCTCTGGGAGTGCTACCAATGTTCCACACACTTCCTTTTATATGTAAGATTATTTTGATTAAGCAACTTTGTTCAAGCATGCGTGATAAAGAGCAAAGGCTCTGTGTCTATTCCATATGGTGCCATATTCACTTTTTTTGGCATTTAACTTTTAAATACACCAGTGACTGTTCACCTCATTCCATATCAATGTTTAGGCTAATCAAATGAGCATAAATGTTCACATATCTACTTCTTCTTCAAAATGTACCTGTAGTCTTTCTTTGCCTCTTACCTTCTGGTTTCCTCTTGTGGTTTCTATAATCCTATGCTATGTAAGTGATATTTTACACTTCCTAAAACCTTTCAAAAGCTTGAAGTTTGGTAAATCACAGTATTGTCTTTCTCCTTTGGAAGAAGGAATTGCAGTCCTGTCTCTTACCTAAATCATTTTATGGGCCATTAATTGAATAGATAATGTTTCTCAGCAAAGGCTAAAGGGTCATTTACCGTTTTCAACTTGACAACTACCCCTGATCACAAGAGAACAATTGGAGAGAAGCGACATCAAACTTTCATGAAGAGTACAGGCCTGGCTGAAATCAGAAAACTACACCTTTTAGTCTCTTCTGCATTTGTAGAACTGAGATAACTACCTATTTTTTCACAATAGTGAACCTTTAACTGCAAGTTCTGCATATCAAAAAGTCCACTGGTGTTGTGAGGAAGAAGCCGCCATTCTAAACAAAAGCCATCCAAAAGCCCGCCATCCCAAAAAGCCCGCCATGAGGCAGCTCACCCCCACCCCTACCCCGCCTCTAGCTGTCCTAGACTCCGGCAGCTATCAGGAGGTTGTGGCTGGGCCAATGGCCAACCTGCTGGCCATATAAGGAGGCAATTTAGCCTATTCTGTGCTGTTTCCACATTCCAAGCCTCAGAGCTCCTTAAAACTCACCCCGCCCTGACCCTGGAGGCTGGTGTCTGACTACAAGACACCAGTGCACCAGCTTGCATACTCAATAAACCATCTTGTTCAGCATTTGCCTGCTGGCCTTTTCTACCTCTGCCTACCCCCCAAAACCTAACAGATATGATAGTTTGATTTTAGAAAACCAAAGAGAATATATTTTGCTCTTTAAGATTCAAGAAATAGCCCTGGCAGGTTTGCTGAGTTGGTTAGAGAGTCCTCCCAGTACACCACCGTTGCAGGTCCAATCCCGTCAGGGCACATACAAGAATCAACCAATGAATGCATAAGTAAGTGGAACAACAAATCAGTGTCTCTCTGTCTGTCTGTCTCTCCACCTCTCTCAAAAAAAAAAAAAAATCAATGTTTTTTAAAATAAGAAAGAAAAAAAAGAAGAAAGAGAAATTCTCTTGTTGGTCACACATTCTCCTCATCCCACTTCATCTTCAAGATACAAAGTCATGAATGGAGCTCCCAAGAATAAAGAGCAGGATGGAGAGCTTTCCCAGAAGAGAGATTGAAATAATGCAGAAACCTGAACTGGCTCACTTGAGACTTACCTTCCCATTAGAGAAGTGAGCACTTCTCAGAGACAGGGTGGGGTCTTAAGGAAAGTTTCTATTTTTGCTTAAAGAATGAGGATTAAAGGAAGTCCTTTGAGGTTTGATATCCAGGACAAAAGCCTCAGCCACATTTTAAGAATTTACATTTGCTTCAGCTGACCTGTGTTTTCTCCTAGGAATTTCAAACTCAGTGGTAGAGACTGAAGGATACAGCAAACCCATCAGAGAAGGGAGAGGCTGAAAGCCTGTTATGGGTGGAATTGTGTCTTCCAAAAACCTATAGTAAAGTGCTAACCTTCCCTCACCTATGAATGAGACCTTATTTGGAAATAGTCTATGCAAATGTAAAATGAGATCATTAGAGAGGTCCCTAATCCAATGTGACTGATGTCCTTATAACAGGGAAGACCACTATGTGAACACAGAAGCAGAGATGGAAGTTAAGCCAAGGAACTGGGGCCACCAGAAACTGGAAAAGACAAGAAAGGCTCCTCCCCTAAAGGTTTCCGAGACAGTAAGTCCCTGCCAATGTCTTGATTTCAGAGACATGGAGACTCCAGAACTGTGAGAAAATAGGTTTCTGTTGTTTAAGGCACTCACTTTGTGGGACTTTGTTACGGCAGCCCTAGGGAACTAACGCAAAGCCCATTACCCACAAATCATACCCAACAACATATGTTCACATCACTTTCTTCCATATTTATAGGAGAGTTGTTGAGCTAAGGAGGTTTTCTTGAAGAAATAATTGCCTATCATCATTTCAGATTCCCCCTATGTGTTTACAAATTTTTAAATCATAACCTTTGCCCTGGCCCTGTAGTTCATTTTGTTAGTGTTGTCCTGGTATGTCAAGGTTGGGGGTTCCATCCCCAGTCAGGGCACATACAAGAGTTAAACAATGAATGCATAAGTAAGTGAAACAAAAAATCTTTGTCTCTCTCCTCCTCTTCCTCTCTCTCTCAAATCAATAAATTATTTAAAATGTTTTTATTATTTTTAAAAGATTTTATTTGGTTTTAGAGAGAGGGGAAGGGAGGGAGAAAGAAAGGGAGAGAAACATCTATATATAAGAGAAATATCGATTGGTTGCCTCCCTCATGCCCAACAGGGACTTGGCCAGTGACCCAGGCAAGTGCCCTGACCATGAATCAAACCACTAACCCTTCAGTTCACAGTCTGGCACTCAATCCACTGAGCCACACCAGCCAGGGCAAAAAAAAGTATTTTTAAATTATAACCTTTATTAATGAAATTGTCTCTGGCTGGAAGGTTGTCCTTTTAGTACACAAACATTTCTAACCCTTACCCTCAATCTATTTTGTTCAGATGTTCCTGACTCAGATTCCTACAAACAAATTAAAAGTCAGGAGTAATGCATCATGATCCAAGGAAAGTGAATGGATTCTACATGTGCTTTTTTTTCCTCCTTGAAGGTCAGCTTTGCTGGGGGATGTTACCAGGTGGTTTCAGAAGCTCATTAGGCTTTTCAGAATTCCCTTGTGCTCCCTGGAAGGCCATTAAAACTTTGCAGCCATTCCCTACAGTAGCCGGGGAGGGTCTGAGAACCTGTCTGCTGCCTTATCATCTCTTTGAAATGAAACAGGACAGGGCTCTCAGCTCCCAGTGTGAATATAGCATCACAGGTGTGATTGTCCATCTATCTCTTATGAGTCACCTGCCTCTTTAATGCAGTGAACAGACTAAAAAGAGTGCGTGCAAAAGGCATGAAACACCTAACTAATGAGACACCTGATGAGTTCACTGCTAGGAGTAACCAAAATTAATTGACTAATCGTCCTCCCTGGCCAGGCTTCATGAATCAGTGGGAAAAAATCCACAGATTAAGATTTGCATGACATGGGGAAATTGCTGCTTCCTTATTCCACTTTCAGATAAAAATGTTAGCAGGAGTTTTTTTCAACTGGGTTATGATCATACTGTAAGAGAGCAGTCAGACCCTCAGAAGTTGGGGGATGGGACTCAGTGGAGCACAGCCATTTTCCTGAGAGATACCTAGTTTCTTAGTTGTGCAAATAACTATGGCCGCTCCAGTGCCAAGGAGATGGGAAGGGCTTTGAACATAGAATGGTGATTAAAATGCTTACGGGGCCTGCACGAGACTCTGCCAGTAGCCAGAACTGGTCAACATACCCACTGTGTGACAGGCTGAGGTCAGGGATTTAAAAATAAGGTGGCAGCCATTTAGCAGAAGAGAGCCACGTGGTCTGAAAGAGAGCAGAAGCACCCCACCAGCCGACCATAAAGTCAGGTAAGTAAAAAGGTGCCGCGCAGTTCTGGACTAAAAGCCGAAAAACACCGTGACACAGGTGAAACCTCCCCAATCAAGCACATATGAATGGGAGCTGCTGGTAAAGCCGAACTGTTGGGAAATACGAAGCCATGGACTCCTAGAGGGAAATGGTACCTCTGACCTTTCTTTTCTGAAACTGGCCTGCTTTGGCAATGGGAAGCAGGACTATATGCTTGTGGGTGTTTTAAAGGGAGTGGGACTTAATGGCAGAATTCCGCCATTAATCTAAATCTGTATAACCTTTAAATAAACAATCCCTTTCCTTTTCACCAAACTCTAGTTTTTTTGGCAGCAGGCAATCAAGCCTGAACAGTCTGAGGTTCTGTTTCAGTACCACATTTTTAAAATCTTACGAGAACAAGAAGAAAGTCAATTGTCTAAGAAAATAGTTAAGGAACTCATGAAAGGAAATGGCACATAGCACATATAGTCCAATAATGTTGAGAATTAAGTACTACACAGTGAATATATTTTTGGATGAATACTGGGGAAAATTTTGAGAAGTGAGAAAATACAGACATATTAGATCTTGGCCGATAAGTTTTGAGCACTCAACAAAAATGCTATAATACTGCACAGTGGACCCCTCTTGTACTATCATTTGTGTGAGGGTGGGTGTGAGTTCTGTCCAAACTCTGGTTATAGAAATAACTCCCAGGTTTATGGAGGGACCTAACCTTGCCCTGGTCATGGCTTATTTAGTCCCACTGGGAACCTGGCTCAAATTGTGTCAGTAGAAACCTATCCTCCTTGGGAAACCTTGTGCACTGTTGACGGGAATGTAAATTGGTGTATAGAAAAAAGTATGGAGTTTCCTCAAAAAATTTAAAATAAAATTACCATAAGATTCAGCAATTCCATTTCTGGGTATATATCCAAAAGAAACAAAAACACTGTCTTAAAGAACTATCTGCACAGCCATGTACATTGCAGCATTGTTTATAATAAGCAAGACGTGGAAACAATCTAAGTGTACATCAACAGGTGAAAGGATAAAGAAAATCATACACACACAACGGAATACTTTTCAGCAATAGAAAGGAAGGATATTCTGCCATTTGCAACAACATCGATAGACCTTAAGGGCATTAGGCTAAGTAAAATACATCACACAAAGACAAATACTGAACTACTGTATAGTCTCACATATATGTGGAATCTAAAAAAAAAAAACCAACTCGTGGTCACTTAGGCAACACATATACTAAAACTTGAACCATACAGAGAAGATTAGCATAACCCCTGCTCAAGGATGACATGCAAATTTGTGAAGTGTTCCATATTTAAAAGAAAAGAAAAAACTCATTGGAAAAAAGGTCAGATTTGTGGTTACTAGGGACAGAGCGTGGGAGTTAGGGGAGAGAGAATTTGATGAAGGTGGTAAAAAGGTATAAATTACCATTTACAAGACAATTAAGTATTGTAGATGTACAACATAATGACTAGAATTAACACTGATAACTGGTGTTTGAAAGTTGCTAAGAGAATAAATCCTAAAAGTGTTCATCACAAGGAAGAAATATTTTTCATTTTTTTAATCTGTATGAGATGATGTTAACTAAACTTATTGTAGTAATCATTCACAATATATGTAAATCAAGGTATTATGCTGTACATCTGAAACTTATACAGTGCTCTATACCAATTATATATCAATAAAACTGAAAGGAAAAATTATTGAATTAAAATTTAAGCCTTGGTCAGGTAGTTCAATTGGTTACAGTGTCCTCCCAATATGCCAAGGTTGTGGCTTCGACCCTGGGTCAGGGAACATATAAGAATCAACCAATGAGCCCTGGCTGGTGTTGTTCAGTGGACTGAGCACCAGCCTGCAAACCAAGGGGTTGCTGGTTCGATTCCTGGTAAGGGCACATGCCTGGGTTGCAGGCCAGGTCCCCAGTTGGCCTCTTAAAACAGGCAACCAATTGATGTATCTTTTCCTCTCTTTGCCCCTCTCTTCCTGTCTATCTAAAAATAAGTAAATAAAATCTTTTTTTTTTAAGTCAACCAATGGATGCATAAATAAGTGGAACAACAAGTCGATGTTATTTTCCCTCCCTTCTTCTCTCCCTCAAGAAAAAAAAAAAAATTAATAAGAACCTTTTTCTCCTCAATACATGATTAGGACCAAAAGGGAAATTTAGCTTCTCCAGGTAGTTGAACTTATAGTATCAAAAATCAGACACTGAGGTAGCCATTTTGTACCCTGCTGTGTGAACAGAAAATGTCAAGGAAAGAGGTTGCAGAGAGAAATGAATGAAGCAGAGACCTATGGGGAATATTGGTAAGAGATAAAGAGAAGACAGCTTGAGTATATTCAGGTCCCTCCTCAGCTTCCATGACACCTGTTTTCTTACAGTACATTCTAACTCAAGCCAGTGTCTGTACTTGTAGTCAAGACTCTTAGCCAATACTCTGTATAAATTCTGAAAATGAAACTACTAGAGCCAGAAGCATAGAATTGGCTCCCTATTTACTTCTTCCCTTCCTATAATTTACACCTTTTATTACTTCAAGAACCTTATTTGAGAAATATTGAGTACACACATATATGAAGCTTCCACAGTCTGATTAAAAACTAATGACATCATTGATATTTGCAAATAAAATGTAAGTTTTCGATTAAGTGAGAACCCACTTGAAAAAAAATCAGTTCAAAGATTTATAAAATCATAACAAAGTACACATCATATATTATTTACTATTAAAAATGCTATACTTTGTGGTTAGATTGATAGAAATAAAAATCTTCTTTAATTACCTTTAAAAAAAATAACATGCGTATGGAAAATCCAATATTCCAAGCTGGAGCTGTTTTTGGTAATAGCTTCATGGTAGAAAGAATCTAATCAATGTCATTCATATGCACCAGACCCCGTTGGCACAGCACCAGTGTTTGGCATGCCCGGAGGAATAGTTATTGCTCCCTCTCTGTGCCTAATGGGAAGTTAACTCCCAATGCTCTTATTTCTCTATGCCATTACTTGGGGTGAAATAAAGCAGTATCAGATCAGGTTTCTGAATTATGTTAGTTTTATGTAAGAACTGTTCTCCAAGCCTTGGCCAAAAGTTCACTACTTCCAAATTCATGTTTCTTCAAGTTTTAAAATAGTATTTAAATGCACAGTTTAGAATCATCTTCTATGTGGTCCATTAAATAGGATCAACCTAAATTCAAGCATATATTCTTGTAAAACAACGTACTGTTGGTTCTAGAATGAACAAGTCATAAAGATACTCATAACCATGACTGGATATCTTTGTCTTATAAATAACATCCTACTGGTCACCAGGAGAAAGGACAGAATGTAAGTATTAATATATTTATTAATTTATGTGACATTTATTGAGAACTTTCTGCATGCTAATATATTGGTTAAAGATTAATAATAATAATACCATCATTATCTCATTTAATCTTCATTGCAATCCCATGAGGCCAACGTTATTATCTCCATTTTATAGAAGAGGAAGTTGAGCCAACTTTTGATGAAAGTCACAGAGTTAATAAGTCAAGTGTGGCTCTAAGACCATGGGTTTTCCACTCTGCTCCAATAGTTTTAACAAGTTCAAACCAATAGAAAACTAGGAAAGATGTAGATAAAAAACAATGAGACGTCAGTATATAGCAGAGGAGTTGTACGGTGCTTTGTGGATTACATAGAAGGGTCAAACAGTTACTCTGGGGAAATTGATGGTGGAGAGAAACTGAACAGTATATAAGAGCTCAGTCCTCAGGGAAAAGGAGTTATTATCCAAGTCAGTAGGGAGGGGGAAATCAAGGAGTTTGTAATTTTCCAACCTGTGAAAATGACAACATGAGCCCATACATAGAGGCTTGGAGCAACCCAGATCATTCAGGAAACCTCAAGCAGTGGGTTTATCTGAAATGATGGATACTTGGCATTGAAGATGGGCAGTGCGGAGGGGCCAGATCATAAGGTGTCCTATTAAGCCTCACTAAGAAGTTCAAAATACATTCTGAATGCAGTGGGAGGACCAGAAGGAAAACTGAAAGCAAAGAAAAGATTTGATCAGGGTGTGTTTTGGAAAGTCATTCATGGGCTCTAAATTAAGGTAATGACTATTCATTGGAAGAGGGAAAATTTGACAGATAATTTAAAGTTGAAATGGAGGACAAAGAAGGGAGGAGACCAGGGTCCCGAGTAACTCTCAAGTTTCCAGTGATTCCATTAAATGATGATAGAGAACTCAGGAGGGATAGTTCATTGGGCAAGGAGTTGAGTTTGAAATATAAAGATATGCATTGGAGGACTTAGGGCCAAGATGGAGGCCTAGACAGACACATTGCATCTCCCTCTACAACTAAGAAGGAATACAACTACCTCAAAATTAGAGACAACCAGAAGTTCCAGAAAACCAAGTTGCATGGAAGTCCAACAAAGATATAAAGAAGAAATACTCATCTAAACAGTAGGTAGGGGTGGCAGAGCTGGATCAGAGAAGATGCGGTGTGGTGGCGGCAGCAGCGGTGGCAGTGGCAGGCTGGTGGAAAGCACAGTCAAACATTTAAAGAAGTAGAGAGGGACACCTGAGGAATGCTCCCAGCACCAGACCAGATTGCACAGTTCACAGTTCCAGCGCCAGGGAAAATAAAGCTTCATTGCTTCTGACTGTGCGAACCAGTGGGGGTTGGGGCGGAGGAAGAAACTGCTAGTTTCTCAGTAGAGTCTGCTTGTTTAAAGGGCCCCCATGGTCCTAGAATGTCCACAGACCCACCCACACTGGGAATGATACCCACGGTAACAATTAGAGAGGCACCAATCCCATACAAAAGTGGATGAAGTGCCTGGAAAAGGGGCGAGTGCTGAACAAGCAGCATTGTTCCCTCTCAAACCCTTCCCCCACACAGAGTGCCACAACATGGTGAAAGAGGTGACCCTGTACTGACGAATACCTAAGGCTCTGCCCCTTACAACATAACAGGTGCAACAGCTCTACCTAAGACAAAGAGGCAAACAAACATAGGAACCTATTAAGATGAGGAGACAAAGAAGTATGGCCCAAAAGAGGGAATGGATCAAGGTTCCAGTGGGAGAACTAAGCAATGAGAAAAAGCCACCCTAACAAATGAGGAGATAGCCAACCTCACAGATGTAGAGTTCAAATACTGGTGATAAAGATGCTCACAGACTTGACAGATATGCTTAAGTATGGGAAATGCATAAGGGAAGAAGTAAAGGCCATGCTAAATGAAATGAAGGAAAATTCACACAAAATCAATGGTGAAAGGAAGGACACCATGGTTCAAATCAATGATTTGGAACATAAGAAAGAAAAAAACAGTCAACCAGTACAGAATGAGGAAACAAGAATTGAAAAAAAATGAGGAGAAGCTTAGGAATCTCTGAGACAACTTTAAATGTGCCAATATGCGGACTTCCATCCAAGATGGAGGCCTAGACTGACACACTCCATCTCCCTCCACAACTAAGTAGAAATACATCTACTGCAAAACCAGAAATAACCAGAAGTTCCAGAAAATAAAGCTACATGGAAGTCCAACATATGAAGTTAGAAAGAAGTGGTGCTCGTCTGAACGAGTAGGAGAGGCAAAGCCAGGGCGAAGAGGTCAAGCTGTGCTGGTGGCAGCAATTGTAGCAAAGACAGCGGGACAGTGGTAAGCACAGACACCCATATTTAAGGGGAGGTGAGAAGTGCCTGGGGAGCACCCCTGACTGCAGATCAAACCTCTCAACTCGAGATTCCAATGTGGGGGAAGGCAGACCCCCATTGCCTCCAACTGTGAAGGCCAGAGGGGTTGGAGATGGAGGAGTAGGCTCCTAGTCTCTCAGCGGAGAGTGAATGACAGGAATCCATCTTGGACCCCCGCCCCCCCACAAAACACCACAGCATGGTGAGAAGGGGTGTCCGGTAGTAATGAATGCACAGGGCTCTGTCCCCTGTAGTGTAGATGGTGTGACAGCCTGCACAGGAAGCAAAGGTAAACACAAAATTGTCAGGATGGCACAGATCATGATAGAGATCCTGGTGACGCAGCTGACCAGACAGCAAATATCTAATCTAATGGATCAGCAGATAGGAAATCTTTCTGAGGCACAGTTCAAAGCTTTGGTTATATGAATGCTTACAGATATAACAGCAGATCTTAAACAAGACAGGGAGGGAATGAGGGCTAGTCCTGCTGAAATGAATGAAAACACATATGAAACTAGTGGTGAAGGAAAGAAAACCAGGGATCAAATCAAGAAATCCGAACATAGGAAAGGAACAGTCAACCAGTGTAGAAAGAGGAAACAAAAAGTGAGGAAAATGAGGAGAGGCTCAGAAACCTATGGGGCAGCTATAAACAGGCCAATATCTGAATCATGGGGTTGCCAGGAGGTGAAGAAGAGGAACTAGAAGTTGAAAAATTGTGTGAAAAAATAATGAAGCAGAACTTCCCTAACTTGGGGAAGGAAATAGACTTACAGGTCCAGGAAACAGAGAGTTCTAGAAACACTGGACCTAGGGAGAACAACACCAAGACACATTATAATCAAAATGTCAAAAATTAAGGATAAAGAGAGAATCTTAAAAGCAGCAAGAGAGAAGAAGAGAATTATATACAAAGGGGTTCCAATAAGACTCAGCTGATTTCTCAAAAGAAACTGCAGGCAAGAAGGGACTGACAAGAAATATTCAAAGTAATGAAAAGCAAAAACCTACAACCACGATTACTCTATCCAGCGAAGCTGTCATTCAGAATAGAAGGGCAGAGAAAGTGTTTCCAGGACAAAGTAAAACTGAAGGAGTTCATCAGATCCAAACCACTGTTATATGCAATGTTAAAGGGACTTGTTTAGGAGAAAGAGGATCAAACCTATGAACATTAAAATGCAAACTGTATCACAACAACCAACAACAGAAGCTAGGGAACCAAAACAAAAGCAAACTAAGTAGGCAACGAGAGTGGAAAAAGAATTATAGGTATGAGGAACATTATGGGTGGAGGTCAGTGGGGAGGAGGAAGAGGGTAAAGGGAGGGAGATGGTACAGGAATTAAGATGCAAAATAGGAGGGAGTAGAGTAGATAGGAAGATGTTGAGAAGAACTATATGCACAACCAATGGGCATGGACTAAGGGTGGGGGACAACTGGAAAGAGGGTGGTCAATGGGTGGAGGGGACCAAAGGGAAAAGAAATTGGGACAACTGTAACAGTATAATCAATAAAGCATATTAAATAAATAAATAAATAAATAAAACATTTACAAAAATAAATTAATAAATAAAAAATGTGCCAACATCTGAATCACAGGGGTGCCAGAAGGAGTTGAGGAAGAGCAAAAAATTGAAAGCTTATGTGAAAAAATAATGAAGGAAAACTTCCCAAATTTGGCAAAGGAAATAGACATACAAGTCCAGGAAGCACAGAGAGTCCCAAACAAGCTAGACCCAAAGAGGACCACACCAAGACACATCATCATTAAAATGCCAAAAGGTGAAAGATAAAGAGAGAATCCTAAAAGCAGCAAGAGAAAAGCAGAGAGTTACATACAAAGGGATGCCTATAAGACTCTCAGTTGATTTCTTAAAAGAAACTTTGCAGGCAAGAAAGGACTGGCAAGAAGTATTCAATGTAATGAAAAGCAAGAACCTACAACCAAGACCACTCTATCCAGCAAAGCTATCATTTAGAATGGAAAGACAGATAAAGTGCTTCCCAGACAAGGTAAAGCTAAAGGAGTTCATCATCACCAATATATGAAATGTTAAAGGGACTTATTTAAGAAAAAGAAGATCAAAATTATGAACATTAAAATGACAACAAACTCACAACTATCAACAACTGAATCTAAAACATAGAAACAAAATCCAACTAAGCAAACCAGAATAGGAACAGAATCATAGGTATGGGGATCATTTGGAGGGTTATCAGCTTGGAGTGGGGAGGGGGAGAAATGGGGAAATGGTGAAGGGACTAAGAAGCATAATCTGTTGGTACAAAATAGACAGGGGGAAGTTAAGAATAATATAGGAAAGGGTGAAGCCAAAGAACTTATATGCACAACCCATGGACATGAACTAAGTGGGGTGGGACTGCTGTAGGGAAGGAGGGTACTGGGAAGAGGGGAGCAAAGGGAAAAGAAATTGGGACAACTGTAACAACATAATCAATGAAATTTTTTTTTAAGAGTATGCATTGGAAACAATAAGTTTGGAACGTAGGAGCAAGATCTGGCTGGAACTGCAGAATTTCTGGGGGCTGTAGAAAGCACAGAGAATGAAATCACTCAGAAATGGCATGATAAGAGAGAAAAAAGCTAAGGAACAACCCCACCGTGACTTCATGCAGTGAGTGTGTGGCCAGCACTGGAGCCTGACACACACTGGGCTATCTCCCATCTCCACCACAAAACAGAACTGAGAGGATCAAATGAGACAGCACATCTAAAGAACTCATGCAGTGCCTGTCCCCAGGCAAATACTCCCTAAACTCATGCAGTGCCTGTCCCCAGGCAAATACTCCCTAAATGTTGGTTATTGTCGCTACAGGAAAACATCTCAATGTTTTCACAAGTTTATGAGTGTGTAAGACTTTCATGTCCAATAATATATATTAAATAACAAGAAGAAGAAGACAACAACCACAAAAAACAAGGTGACTACAACAAAGAGGAAGAGGAAGGAGAAGGAAGTGGAAGAAGAAGGAAGAGGAGAGGTTTACTTCTATTAAGCACTTACTAGATTTCAGAGTACTGGGTGTTTTGCATTAGTCTCTTCAATCCATGTAGCATTTCTCTCATACAATATTATGTTTAGTATCCTCATTTTACAGATGAAAAAAACTGAAGTATTGAGAGGTTAATTTACTTGCGCAAGGTCATACATTCATTGTTAAGTATGAAGGAAGTGGGAAAGAAGGAAGAAGTCCTTGGCCCAGAACAGAGCTAGGAAAGGCATCGCCAAAACTGCTTCCTGCACTTGCTTGTGTGACTCAGTGGATTGAGTGCAGTCTGCAAACCAAAGGGTCATCAGTTCGATTCCCAGTCAGGGCACATGCCTGGGTTGCAGGCCAGGTCCCCAGTTGGGGGTGTGTGAGAGGCAACTACACATTGATGTTTCTCTCTCTCTCTTCCAATCTCTCTAAAAATAAATAAATAAATAAAATCTTAAAAAAAAAAAAAAAAAAAAACTGCCTTCTGTTTCACATGCCACATACCCACCAGAAAATGTCTATACATAAACAATGTCATTGAGATTGCTCTATTTAAAAGTACAACTGAGGTAAAATCACCACCTCATAGTCCTAAAATGAGGATTGCCAAAGGTGCTATAAGTAAAAAGACTTCTAGAAATTTTGTTTTGTAAATGTATGACATTAGTTGATGTTTATCTTGCCTCTTTACATAAAGTAACAAAAAGATAAATTATGAATGATTAGGCTATATCTGGTATACCATAATTGTATTCAGGAGTATGAAAAAGATTGGTATATCTTAGCATTATAAAAGAAGAAATTTACAATCCCACATAATTTCTATTTTTTTCCTGAACTGCTTTATTATTTGAATGGCTAGTAATGTAAATAAAAAAATTTTTTTAATGCTTCTTTTTCTTGCATATTTATTTGCATTTCTAAATTTACTTAACAAAAGATTGTCTTATTTGCATAGCTCAATCTTGACTGCAAAGCCTATAGAACATACTGGAAAGGAGACAATAGCCCTGCAGGGTTAAGGTATTAGAGCTGTGACTACCTTTTATTGTTTAAAAGCTGGGATAAGTGCTTCGTTTTAACCTAAATAGAGACCCCACTAGCACAAAAAAACAAAGTCAGTCACAAGTCCAGACAACTTCTTCACACAATAACAAGGAAACCAGAAACTCTGAAAACCCCTAAAGGTTTTTTAAACTTGCCCCTCAATAATAATAATAATAATAATAATAATAATCATCGGTGTCCCTCATTGCTAACCACAGCAAAGAAACTGCAATTATTTTTACATGAACTAGTTCAAATTATTAGCTCACAGTGTTTGGTCTGGGTCTTTCCTAAAGAAGCACTCAAGTCTCATCTGTAGATTATTAACTCAGTCCATTCCAACCTTTTTATTTTTTCATGAGACACTCATCAATGAATGGATTAATAGAACCACAATGGAAAAGTGGAACATTTGTGAGCAATAATTTATCCTCTAAAAGAATGATTAACTGATAGATCCTACTGAATGCCAAAATCTAATAAAAAATCAAATTATATTCTTAAACTGATACAGCATAAAAAAAAAGAAAAACAGTTATATTTATAAGTCCACAGAGACAAAGCCTGGAAAAGTATGATGTGAACTCAAGAGTCAGTGGTTATGATTCCCAATTAATTCTCCGGGAAATTTAGTGAACTTAAGTCTTATTCCTCATCTAACGTAGTTTTCTGATCAAAAAGAGAAAGCTAATGCTAACCAAATTAAAAAAATATTGAGAAGGAGAGTAAGATATTTCACACATACTTCTGTAATATTTGAGTTTTGGATGATAAGAAGCACACAGCACTTCTGTAATCATACAAAGCAAGAATTTTTTAAAATTAAAAATGTTTGACAAAATGCTGACTGCTTTATTCACTATTTTTTCAAAAAAGAAAAAAAATGTATGCAGGATGCAGGCTATCTTTTTTTCTCATTTACTCTCTTTTTAAGTATAGTTGGTATATTATCTTATATGTTTATATTAATTTCAGGTGTACCATATAGTGATTCGACATTTGCATACCTTACACTGTGATCACCTCACTACGTCTAGTAACCTTCTCTGTCCCCATGCAAACACCACAGTATTATTGACTATACACCCCCTTCCCCTTTTCACCCATCCCCCTACCCGCTTCTGGTAACTATCCCTTTCCATCTCTGACTCTATGAGTCCGTTTTGTTTTCTTTTAATGCAACTATTCTATGAACTTTGTAGTTACTATTTGTCTCTTACAAAATTTCTGTGAGGTACACCTTTCCAGATTCTGCTTTTTCATTCCATTTCTCCACCTCTCACCCTCACACTCCTCCAAAATGTTGTGTAGACAGAAACATCTTTTTTTGAGTTATTCCCCTGAATGGTGTATAGAGCCAAATCACCGTCTTATTTCTCCTCCAAGGATAAAACCTAAGTCTAGAAATCTTGAAAGAAACCATGAAGCACAAGCAGTTTGAAAACAGAAGTTTCATTTGATTACATTCTTTTTCCTTTCATTCTGATTGCCTTTGCCTAGTTACTTGTAAGTTTAATTTACATTTAATTTTCTATTTGACTGTTCATTATATTAACACAATGTTTACACAAAGACTTTAGAAAGAACTGGAAACAGCTCAATTTGTATCATCACTGAAGATGACTCTCCAATACTTATTTTCCTCCCTCTGTAAAGAATTTAAATTTTTCTGCCTAAAGATCCTGAAAAAATTTTTTGCTTTTTCCCTTTCTTCATGTTACATATGCACACTTTACACAGTGAAACAATAATTAACAGTTTTCACAAATGCTCCTCTTGCCCGCCAACCTGATGTTCTGCATTATAACCTTTCTCCTATGTCTGTGGCAACGAATAGAAATGTTTATCTTTAAGTGCACCCTAGGCTACCATAAGTTCTCTGGTTGATATTTATTTTTTGTTTTATTTTATTTTTTAAAATGCAGCCATTATAAGTCCTCTGGCTGATGTTTATATTGTAATACACACATACACACACACAAATGACAATGACAGAGCAAATGAACGTTTTGTCCCTTGCCAGAAAAAAGCTAAGAAGCTAAGAGGTAATGAGTTTTATTAACTCTCATAATGTCTGCAAAGTAGCGCAGCATCAAAGTATCGGATCTCTTTTTAGTCATTCCCCAGAGACCTACTTACAGGAGCAAGGGCATCAATGCCTAATTGATCAGCAAAAGGCCAGCAGATGCATTCTGCGGAATTCCAGTCACTAGCTGGGTTCTCCTACCATTTCCACTGCACGTGCTGAACCTACAGCGCTGCGCTGTACCGGAATCAGCCACGCCTGTCCCCGAGGTGAGTTCAAAGCTCCTGTGGAATCGGAATATCTTTACAAGAGGTTGTGTGGTTCCGTGGCCTGGACGGAAAAACTTCCTAAGTCATTCTGCTCATTTGCAACGAAAAAAAGACTTGAAAACAAAAATGAGTGAAACAGAACTTTGAAAGCAAAGAAAAATGCATTTGTTTATGTATCGGTAATTCTAGTACATGAGAAGAGCAGAATTAGAGTCTTTCCTGGACTTGTTCAGGTTTGGAGGTGGGGTTGTTTGTTCTCTACTTGTGTTCTCCGGTTAGTGTATTCAAGAAGTATGGCTTGCCTTGTCTTTGACCGGAGGTAGCGCTATTAACATATCCGCCCTGAGTAAGTTCCTCCACTGAAGTAACTCAGTTTCAAATGGACTAGAATCAGTGGTTGTCAGGGTTGGACTCCCAGACTTGCAACAGCATTTGGATCTGGGTAGGAATGCAAATTCTCAGGCCCCACTGAAACTGGCACTGTGGGTTGGGGCCCAGCAATCTGTTTTTTGTTTGTTTGTTTGTTTGGTGTAAACAAGAGAGGAGGGAATGGAGGGAGGGAGAGAGATAAACATCAAAGTGAGAGCGAAACATCCATCAGTTGTCTCTCGCAAGGCCCCAAGCCGGGACTGACTGGGTTTGCAACAACCCAGGCATGTGCCCTGGCCAGGAACCGAACCAGTGACCCTTGGCTTTGCAGGACAAAGTTCAACCAACTGAAAGACATGAATCAGGGCCCAGCCATCGACTTTAACAAGGCATTCTGAGGCCTGCTAAAGTTTAAGAAGCACCAAACTACTCATATCCTGGTGATAAAAAATAACCTGGGGCCCTGATTTAAAGGAAAGATTCCCAGAACCCTTCCCTGGAGACTTACTCAGTGGAGTCTGAATTTTAGCCAGCAGCCAAATGCTTCTTCTCTTCAGGCAAGTCTGAGAAGCTCTGGATGGAGCTATCTCTCCTGGGCTACATTCTATGTCTGGTTTTTCTTTGTGACTTGAGTAGAACAGAATTTTGAAAGAGGGAAAGAGAACAGAGGTTGAGATGAAAAAGGTAGGGATTAGAATATGACCCGAAGGACAGGGAAGAGAAAGAGATTGTGTTTCCATCAGAACAGAAACCCTTGCCAGTAAAAGAGAAAGGGATGAAAGGAAATTGGCTGAATCAGTGAGCCTACGTGTGGAGATATAACCAACAGGGAAAGTACACTTCGGTTAGACTTTGGTTACTAACTGACATGTCTTCCAAGCAAGAAGGAGATAAGGAAAAGAGTATATAATTGACCACTTACCTTGTTGGGACAGTCTTAAATCACTGTCCCTAATTTGAGGGACTGGGTGTGTGCAGTGTTGTAATTTAAGTGGTGCAGACAGCTCCGCCCTCTACATTAGATTTCTGTGTTGACACTAGAAACAGTGCCAGTGAGTAGAGCCCGTCTGAGGTGCTGGCCAAGGAGTAAGCCCAGGAGGACTTCAGGCTTCTGCTGACAAATGCCTAGGAGTCCACCCCTCAGACTTCTTTCGATAGCTTTGTGGGTCTCTTTTTAAAATGTAAGAATTAAGTCAAACTTATCACAAGAGTTCTGCTGCTGGCCCTGCATACATCAGACACTTTTTGCAAGGAAAAGATCTAAGGCCCATGTTTAAGTAGAAGAATGCCTACGTTTCATTTTCCTTTTAATTTTTATTTATTTATTTTAGAGAGAGAAACATCAATTTGTTGTTCCACTTATTTATGCATTCATTGGTTGCTTCTAGAATGCCTACATTTTAGATGGTATAAGAGAGCCCTTAAGGCTGTCTTGTTTGTTTAAAATGGATAGGGAACCAGGTTAGAGGGTATGAAGATAAATAATAAATGAGCGACAGCTCAAGACCGCAATTAGGCCAAGGTTAATAAGCCTCAATCCCACTGGGTAAAGAATCTCTCTTTGGAAGGAGACACTACATACGAGTATGTGTATTTCACTGATGTACCTGTTGGCATGTCTTTCATTAAAAAAAGATCTCTAAAACAGAATAAAATCAAAAGAGTATAATCTTGATGAAATTCAAGAGCCTATTTGCTCAATGTTAAGTGATTCATTTGGGAGAGAAGTGAGCTTTTGAGTCCCTTCTATGCTAGATTACCAAGGTTGGATTGGCAGTTGCTTTAACTGTTAAATTTATTCTAATTTATATTGCATGCAATAAACCGGTGTAACATAAATTAGTGTGTAAATTTTTAATCCATCTTTGTCACAAAAGCATTATAACACATTTATCCTCAGCATCCCTCATCTGCCCTCATCCATAAAACTCTATAGCTGAACTCTTGTGAGAAAGAATATGTAAAAGCAGATGCTTTGTTCTGGTGTGTGTGTGTATCTCATCAGGTCCTCTTACCAAGTTGGCTAAAGAATAATTTTCTGCTCCTTTTCCATGTCTCCCTGTGATCACAGGCAAAAGGACATTGATAAGAAATAACCACTTACAATTCTCTTTTAAAGAGTAGGATGCAGAATTTAAGTTTTCTTAATCAACAAAAGCCAACTGCCACCCTGGCTGATGTGGCTCAGTGGATTGAGCGCCAGCCTGCAAACCAAAGGGTCTCTGGTTTGATTCCCAGTCAGGGCACATGCCTGGGTTATAGGCCAGGTTCCTGGTTGGGGACGCATGAGAGGCAACCATACATTGATGTTTCTTTCCCTCTCTTGCTCCCTCCCTCCCCTTCTCTCTAAAATAAAATCTTTTTAAAAAAATCAAATGCCAGCTTCTCATTCTATACAATTTATGCATAGAGACCTAAACAAAATTTTCAGGAGTTAAAAATAAAGCACAAGCCCTGGCTGGTGTGGCTCAGTGGACTGAGTGCTGGCCTGTGAACCAGAGGTTCGCTGGTTCAATTCCCAGTCAGAGCATGTGCCTGGGTGTGGACCAGGTCCCCAGTTGGGGGCGTGCGAAGGGCAACCGATCAATGTTTCTCTCCCCCTCTTTCTCCCTCCCTTCCCTCTCACTCTATAAATAAATAAAGAAATAAATATTTAAAAGAAAAATTTTAAATACAGCACAAAATATATCTCCCATTGTACAGCTCAAGAGCTCCAGAAAACCACAAATGTGTTCAGCCAAGTAATAAAGGGATGAAGGATTAAAAGCAAACAAACACACACACAAACAAAAACACCCCAGGCCCAAAGTGCATGAGGTAGAGGACAGATCTACAAGCACCATATGGCTTTTCTTTAAATACTGAGCTTTATTCACTTGTAAAGACTTAGCTAAAATAAAAGATTCTAAAACTGCATTTCTTAGCCTACAATGCAATCATTTCCCATTTGGTCATTTGACTAAAAGAAGGGACAGTGGCGTTTAGCACTGGGAATGAAGACTATGAGAGCTATTTTTGTTTCTTTCCCAATAAAACTCATTGTTTATGTTTTTTATTGAGTTTATTGGGGTGTCATTGGTTAATAAAATTATATAAGCTTTAGGCATACAATTCAATAACACATCATCTGTATACTGTGCTGTGTGTTCACCACCCAAGTTAAGTCTTCTATCAGCATTTATTCTCCCATATCCTCTTTTACCTCCCTAGCTACCTTCATTGTTCATGTTTTTAATTGACTCCCTCCCTTCCCCTCTCCCACCAAAGCTGAGAGGTTTCAAGAGTTACACAAATTGAAGAGGAAACTACACAGTTCAGAATAAAAAGACTTTTTTCCTTGCACTTTACCCTTTGGGCTCAACCCCATTATTATTATACTTTTCCTAAAAGCCAATATGATTATTTATTTAGCCTGTTAATATGTCAACTGGGAATAGAGTATACAACTATTTAAAAAAAGCATGAATCTGAAAACTTGGTCAAGCACATAATAATAACCCACCATCAGAAAAGACATATTCTAGCATCCAGGTAACAGCCAATTAATTGTAATTATTTTTATAGTGATTATTATATACACTCAAACTCAAGTGTGGAACACTTCAAGCTTGCATTAATTAAACACCTTTTTAAGCATCTGCAATTAGTTTAGTTGTTATATGGGGTGACCAAAAAGAAAACCTGTGTACAACTATCAACTGCAAAGCCATACTATATGTTATCTGAAAGTAAAGGTATTTACATAGCAAACTCTGTTACTCAATGAAATAAGTTGGAGAACGAAGTGTTCTGATGATCAACTAGCCTCATTAATGATTAACATGTTCATCATATTTGGATTATCAATTTTCAAACAACTGAAATACAATTATTAATTTGATGACATCAGAAATATAGTGAATGTAATATATTCTTTTCTTGGTGGGCTTCTGAGTCATCATTAAAAATGCCAGTCATTGTGTGACAGAAATGAAAAGGTGCAGTGGTACAAAAACAAAAAGACAAACAACCAAATTAAAAATGGGCAAAGGGCCCTGGCAGGTGTGGCTCAGTGGATTGAGTGCTGCCTGGTTTGATTCCCAGTCAGGGCACGTACCTGGGTTACAGGCAAGGTCTCTGGTTGGGGACGTGTGAGAGGCAGCCACACAGTGATGTTTCTCTCTCTCTCTTCACCCTCCCTTCCTTTCTCTCTAAAAATAAATAAATAACATCTTAAAAAATAAGATAATATAAAAAAGGCATAATTGTTTTTAAAAAACACGGGCAAAGGACTTGGATATTTTTCCAAGGAAGTTATACAAATAGACAACATGCACATGAAAAGATACTCAACATCATCAGTCATTGGGGAAATGCAAATCATAACCACAATGAGATACCAGGAAACAGAGGTTCAGACCCGTGGAGCAGCAACAGAGGTGGCGAGGACCGCTCCGATTCCAGAAGACATTTGTGTGAGGCACAGGCAACAGGTCCTGCTGACAGATTCAGTGTGGGCTGAGACAGGGCGAAAAACGATGCCAGGCTTTTTCTCCCTCCCTGCTTGCTTACTAGTTTGCTTGCTGAAGGTGACAGTTTCAGTCACTAAGATAGGGAAGTTGTCAGGTGGAGCGGGCTAGGGAACAAGGTTATGAGTTTGATATTACAGGAGTTACGTTTGAGATGTCAGTTTGACCTCCCAGTGGAGATGTTGGGGCAGGGCTAGGTTCCCGGAAGCGATTCGGCCTGAAGAGATAAATAAACACAAGATTGTCCACATAAAGATAATTTGCAAAGCAATGAGACTAGAACAGAATAAGTCCAAGGACTAAATATGCATTGTTGTGAAAAATGGTTCTTCTGTTTTTTAAATCAGTAAACAGAAATCTGTCTCATTCTTTCTAATTGCTGCATTGTGTATTCGGTATGGTTATATGAGTTTATGTGTCCATTTCCTTACTGTGGGTTATGCAGTTTTTCCCAATGTCTTACCATTTTAAACACCACCATACACTTCCCCTTTATGCACCTGTGAGTGCTTATACAAGGTCATTAGTACCAAGAGAAATTAAATATTCTTTGAAAGTATGACTTTAAATGACTTTCTAACTTACCATACTGTTATGGGTTGACTTGTTTCCCCCCCAAAAAGATATGTTGAAATCCTAATCCCCAGTTCCTTAGAATGTGAACTTATTTGGAATGGGGTCATTGTAGATGGAATTAGTCAAGATGAGTAGGGTGGACCCTTAGTCTCACATGACTGGTGTCCTTTTGAGAAGAGAAGACTGACACAGAGGGGGGAGGCCAAGTGACAACGGAGGCAGAGTCTGGAGTTACGCAGCTGCAAACCACGGGATGACAAAAATTGCTGGCAGCACAGGAGCTAAGAGAGATGCATGGAACAGATTTTCCTATAGATCCTGGAGAGAACACGGCCCTGCCCCCATTTTGGACTTCTAGCCTCCAGAACTGCGCGAGAGTCGACCTTTGTTGTTTCAAGCCGCGAAGTTTGGGTTATTTTGTCATGATATCCATAGGAAACTAATTCACAGATACACCGTAATTTATTTAACCACTTTTCTATTTTTGTACATTTAACTTATTGCCAATTTTCCTGCTATTGCATACTATTACAGGACAAGAAAATCCCTCCTCGGGGACGGGGGAAATAGTGGCTAACTATATATATGGCTCACTATGTACCCAGAACCGTTAATTCTCACAACAGTCCTGTTACGTGGGTACAATCATTTTGTTTTAAAGGTTTTATTTATTCATTTTTAGAGAGATAGGAAGGGAGGGAGAAAGAGAGGGAAACATTGATGTGTGAGAGATACATAGACCAGTTGCCTCTCACACGCCCTCAACTGGTGACCTGGTCCACAACCCAGGCATGTGCCCTGACTGGGAGTCAAACTGGTGACCCTTTGGTTCCCAGGCCAGACCTCAATCCACTGAGCCACACCAGCCAGGGCTACACAGGTACCATTATTATCTCGGTCTTCTACAGATCACACTGAGGCACACAGAGGTTCGATGCCTTGCTCCAGATCACAGGACTAATGGAAGAGCACAGCAGGTTTCTAGCCTAGGCAGGCTGGCTCCGAAGTTTGAGCATTAACTACTTGTTAACCAACACTGAGGCAAAGATGACATCTTTCCCAATAACGCTCAAAACAAAAACTGAAATTTATACATGTACAACTGAAAATTATAATAGAAAGTACTGTTCCTAAATTCAAGTCAAATTGAATCTAGCAAGAGAGAGAGTGTGTGGTGATTCATGGACAATTCAGGGGGAAGGAGAGTCCCACGGGATGAAAGGTCCTCAGACTCACCCCCAACAAGATCATCTGTCCCCCAACAACCTCCTGATTGTAGTTTAGTTTCCATGTACGTCTGCCTGCAGAGAGAATGTGCTGTGCTCAACAAATACGGCACTGAGTGCTGTGGCAGGTGCAGGTCTCACTGTCAGTTAAGATATTGGCCTTCTGGGTGTGTGAGTGTGGCGGCGAGGCAGGGTGTTCTTCTAAAGGCATAAGAAGGTATTCTGAAATAGGTTTTGAACTCTCGCGTGCAGTTCTGAAGCTATCCTTTCTGAGAATCCTGCTCCATTACTGAGGGTAATGAGAAATGCATGTGTGTATTGAACAGAAAGCAAATTGGAGGAAAGAGCTATAGATCACTTAACCATGCAGCAATGAGAGTGAACTTTAAAAGTCATTAGATGTGTTATGCAATAGCTTCATCAAGCTGCTGAGGGATTTGTGAATTCACTCATAATTCATAAGCAGTTGTTAAATGAGTTTTCGGTTGGTGTTACAAGGGGGAGTACCTACTTATCTTATTCTGAAAAAATAAATAAAATGTACAAGAAAATTAGGGTCCCAAAATACTCTTTCTTTGGGTGCTTTTCCCCAAGTATGTATTTATTCCCAACTTGTTACCATATCAAACTAAAGAAGGCAATAATAATCAGGTGTGTTCATAAGACCTCCTATAATAATTTGCTTTATCTGGTGGTGGAGTTATCCAAATGATCTATTATGTTTTTTAAATTATATTATTTTGGGATCTATGTAATTATGTTTCTTAACCTAATAATAAAAATTAGTTTAGAAATGTTCATTGAAATGAACAAACAATGGAACTTCATTCTTTTAGAAAAACTAGAGCCCAGTAGGATGTGCAGGAGAATGTTTTTACTGTTCTAGATTTCAAAGAAGTTGAAGAGAAACAAAATGAAACAAAACAAATCTGTAGGTTTTCTCTATTTTCTTGAGAACTGAAGATTTAGGAAGGTGTTACCTAAATTTAAAATGGCCCCCTTCGTGTCACTAACCATAACTGTCACTGCCAACATCAGGACCTTGCCTGGTAAGGCCCACGCACCTCCTTCTAAATAATATTGTTAAATATGCCCTGATGGTAGGGCTCAGTCGGTTGAACATCATCCCCAAAAGAGAAGGGTCTCCAGTTTGACAGCCAGTCAGGGCACATGACTGGGTTGTGGGTTCAGTCCCTGGACAGGCCACAAGGGAGAGGCAGACAGCTGATGTTTCTCTTTTGCATTGCTGTTTCTCTCCCTCTATTTCTCCTTCCCTTCCCCTCTTTCTAAAAATAAATAAATAAAATATTTAAAAAGTATTGGTAAATGTATAAAATACAAAGTATTTGCCCCCCACAAATAATATTAAACATATAATATTCAAATATAGTCTGTGGTTAGAATCAGAGGATCCATGAATTTGAGTAGGGATAAGTGCACTTTTAGTTTCACTAATCTCTAGCTGAAATTTATCAGTTCCACTCAAGACAACAGAAGAAGCAGGCAACAAATGACCATAGAATTTTCAGCATCTAAGACTGTTATTAAGAGAAACCACAAGATTTTCATATCATATTACTATTGTTCCATATATCTTGATATATAATTTATAAATAAATTATAAATTTAAAATATAATATGTATTACAAGTTGTATAATATAAATTATATTAAATCATAAATTATATAATATAAATGTAAAATTGCATAATTGTATAAATTATATATAACAGTATATAAATATATGATACTGTGAAATTTCTTCAGTTAGATCTGCTGCTAAATCTTGTAATCTAATGTATTAAGAAAGAAGTCAATAAAAAAATTTTTTTTAAAGGTCAATATATTAATATATCACATTTTAAATATTTTAATAATATCTCAAAATAACTAGTTTCTCTTGAAATCATATATATTTATATATATATTTTTTTATCAATAGCAAAATATACAAATCTTAGAGGTTAACTCAAAAAACTTTTACATGTGTATATATCCCTATAACCACTATTTAGTTCAACATGTAGAATATTTTTATTGTCCCAGAATGTTTCTCTATGCTCCCTCCCAGTCAATTACCCACTTACCAACCACTGTTCTATTTTCTATAACCAAAGCTTAACTTTGCCTGATCTTGAACTTCATATAAAGGGAATCATAGTGTATATATTCTTACTCTTGTTGCCTGATTTCTGTTCACATGTTTTTGAGATTCATCCATGTTGTTGTACAACTAATTTTTTAAGTAGTACTCCAACATATGAATATGCTACAATTTATTTATCCATTCATTTATAGATAGCTACTTGTAGTGAGTCCAATTTGGGACTATTATAACTAGGGCTGTCATAAATGTTGTGGTATAAATCTCTTGGTGGACACAGGCACTAATTTTACTTGGGTACTTACCTAAAATGCCATTGGTGAATCATAAAGTAAGTATATGCTTAACTTTATTAGAAACTGCCAATATTCCTAAATGACTGTAGTATTTTACACTTCTATGAGCCAGGTATGAGCACTCTAGCTGCTCCTTATTCTTGCCAACACTTGATATGTTAATCTTTTTACTTTAGCTATTGTAGTGAGTGTGTGGTAGTATCTCATTATATATATGCATTTAAAAACATTCTGAGCCCTGGCTGCTGTGGGTCAATGGATTGAGCATTGGCCTGTGAACCAAGTGTTGCTGGTTCGATTCCCAGTCAGGGCACATGACTAGGTTGCATGCCAGGTCCCCAGTTGGGGGCACGTGAGAGGCAACCGCACATTGATGTTTTTCTCCCTCTCTTTCTCCTTTACTCTCTCTCTAAAAAAAAAAAAAAAAAAAAAAAAAAAAAAAACAGATAAAAGTAAAATAAAGTAACCTTGTAAAAAAATAATTAATTAATTAAACAAAAAAACATTCTGGGCAGGGGAGTCATCACACAGACACATATCCTCGTCGTCGGCAGCCGTCCGTCTCGAGAGACAATGGTGTAGCTTCTTAAGAGTCTATCTGCACCGCCGAGAATGGCTGTGCAGTCCGACTCGGGAGTGACACGGTATCTGTCTCCTCCCGTGTTGAATCGACATCTTGCGATGACACTGGAGTGTCCTCTCCAGTGGAGCTGAAGCTACAGAGCCTGGGCAGGGTGATATGGAGGGTCTGCTGTTGCCCATGCAGCAGACCCCCCCTCTCTTCGCAGCTGAAGGGTCCAAGGGAAAGATGGAGTCAATACAGCTTGGCTTCAGGTGCGCCGCAGGAATTGCCGGTGTTGACTACAACGTCAAACCGCCTTAGGGACTCCGGCTCCGGATTTTCTGTCGGGGTTTACTCCCTTAGCCTTTCCCCTGAAGAGGTATGCCGCAAGGCAGCGGAGGTTTTTTGGAATCAGAGTTTTCCTTCTCTGATGTGCCCTGACTGGAAGATCGAACCAGCGACACTTAGCTCGCAGGCCGACGCTCAATCCACTGAGCCAAACCAGCCAGGGACACATATATACACACAATATTTAAGGACCTCTGTAAAAAAATTATGCTCACAGGTTACTAGAATCAGTAGAATTTTCCCCCCAGGTAGCCATGAACATTTGAAGAAAATTGTTTTATGTTCTTTCAAAACAGAAGTATGTTTTAAAACTTTTTAATTGAATTTATTGGGGTGACATTGATTAATAAAATTGTATAGGTTTCAGGTGTACAATTCTATAATACATTAGCTACATACTGTATTGTGTGCTCACCACTGCAAGTCAAGTAAGAAAATTTTTATTCCTGTACTAGAACCCATAATTTTTTATAGTTACAATAATTAGATGAGAAGTAAAATTTCAACAGCAAACCAAGTTGAATTACTTCAGGATAAGATAAGGTCCCTCCTTGTTTCCTGAGGAGTTTCTAATCTAATAGGAAAGTTAAAAGATGTTCTGGTCCCTAACTAAATTAAAGAATAATTTAATGGTTTTACCAGACATGAAGTATCAAACAACTTGGCATGTACAAATCAAAAAAAAGTTCCTTTTTTACTTCCAATTTATCACAACATTATTTCAATCTTATTGTTTATTTAAATTTTTTAAAAGTTCATTGATTTTTAAAAATCCTCACCCAAGGACATGCTTATTGATTTTAGAGAAAGAAGGGAGGGAGAAAGAGAGGGACAGAAACATCAATATGAGATAGAAATATAGATAGGCTGCCTTTCATATACACCCCTACCAGACTGAACCTGCAACCTAGGCATGTGCCCTCACTGGGAATCAAATTCACAACCCTCCAGTCTGCAAGACGATGGCCAACCAACTGAGCCACACTTGCCAGGGCTAAATTTATTAATTTGAGAGAGAGAGAGTGATTTGTTGTTCCACTTATTGATGCATTCATTGGGTGATTCTTGTATGTGCCCTGACCAGAGATTGAACCCACAACCTTGGCATATCTGGATGATGCTCCAACCAACTGAGATACCTGGCCAGGGTGTATTTCAATTTTTATAAGTTAAATGATAAAAGTGATTAATTTATCATATTTTCTTCAAAATGCCCAACTACTTCTTTCCGCACCAATCAAGGAAAATTGGTGGAGGAAAGAAGACGTCACACTCAAGTGAGTGATTAAAGGGCATTTAAAAAGGGACTATGTACAAAGCAGAGAGAGGAGCTAAAGAGTATAGAACCTTGCTATAAGTAGCGAGACCTGGGGGGGAGGGGGGGTAATGAAGGGCAGAGAGAGGGAGCCACTTCCAGAGCCCAGCCTGGGTGGCTGCATGTAGAGTGTGACCCACTTCCTGGCACTCCTGCCCTTGTGTAATTCCTCCCCTTGGTATGGCAGGGCCTCTGACTTGCTCCTAACCCACAGAACACGGCAAACAAGACAGCGTATCAATTCTGTGACTATGTTGTTTAGGGCAAATGCCCAGTTCTCTCCCATGCCAGCCTTGAAGAAGCAAGCTGTCGTGCTCTGAGCTGCCCTAGAGAGAGAGCCACATGGCAAGGAACAAAGGCAGTGTCTGCCAACAGCCAACAAGAAACTGAGACCCTCAGTCTGACAGCGTCCAAGGAACCATGTTCCACCAACAACCATGTGAATTTGGAAGCAGATCCTTCCCTGGTCAAGTATTGAGATAACACTGCAGCCCTGCAGACACCTTGACTGTAGTTTTGCAGAAGACTCAGCTCAGCTGCGGCTGTGGAGTCATGAGCCACAGAAACTGTAGGATAATAAATGTGTTGCTTTAAGCTACTACAGTTATGGGGCTATCGTTCCATAGCAATAGATAACCAATACAAACAGAGACAATCAAGAGCTGAGCCTTCACTAGAGGGAAGCAGACAACCTGTGGCACTACACAGAGGGCGAGGGTGGGGCGCCAGCGCCCCAACCTCATTCCCCTCCTGCTGGAGTTCCCAGCTGACCAGGCTCAAACGGAAGCCAGAGAGAGGGGAGCCCATTACTGCAGTCCCTATAAGCTGTCCTTCCAGGGCACAGGCAACGTGAAAAAGCAGTGGGCAATGAACCTGAAGATAAACACACAATAATTTTACTAACCCTTGGTTTTAAAACTAAAATACTTTTTAACCATATTCAAATTAAATACATGAATGACTCCTACACTAACACAATCATATGTCAAGGAATACGTGACAGGCATCTATGTAGTCATTTTCAGGTTATAGAGCTTCATTAAGTTATGACTCTGGTAAAGGCACATTGCTTTGTCAAGGATTAAATAGGAGAGATAATAAATGAAATAGAAAATACAATAAATAATTCCTAGAAAAAATTAATTAAGGAAATCCTACTAGTTAACAATTTAGAGGATGTGTTCTTTAATATAAATGTAGATATTAGAATTATTATAATATAAAACCCAAGGTATTTTAAATCTAGTAGTCATGCTTCTAACTGTGTTGTTTTAGAATGATAATTATTTCCAACAAAATGGAAAGTTTCCATAAAAGGTTCTTTTTCTTCTGGAACCATCATGAAATGTCATTTAGCTGAAAGCAATTCACTACCACTTTTGTGAAGTGATTCCAGGCTCTAAGCTTTAAATCCATCTTTTGTGGAGTTTTGTAGCATTTTTTCAATAACCCACATCAATTTACAAACTGAATGAGTGAAAAATTACAATGAGAGGACTTCAAAAATTCATCTAAAAAGTATTACTAATAGGGAAAATTGCATTTGATAGTAAATTGCTTTCCCTTTTCAAAGAGGAACACAAATTAAAGATAAAACTATATCTCTAACTTGAGAGTAAACTGTCCTAACTTAATTAACCCATCAGAGCAGGTCACCTGGCTGTTCCTTGGAACTGCACAAAAATTGCTTCCTCTCAATCCCAGGTGAAACTGTCTTGTTAAATAAAGGTGACATAAGAAGAATGAGATGCAATCAGAAAGAGAACTGTCCTGTAAGAGACCTGATTCTGGTAATGGAGAAGCCACCCAGGTAAATCACAGCACTGTCTGCAGTAAAAACACTATTAAGTAAAATTAATGTTTTGCTCTAAAAAATGCTTAGCTCTCAAAGTTTCTTTCAGAAAAAGAATACAGAATATGATGACTAAAGTATTAAACTGTGTTTTTTAAAAAAGAAGAATGCAAAGAAAAAAAATATAGCTTGCAGCCTTCAAAGTGTCTTTTCCTCTCTTAACAAGGTGTTCTAAGGCCCGGTAATGCACTGTTAACACGAACAAGTAATACCTTAAGGAAACCATGTGCATTACTTCACCCCAAAATCACCGTGATAATTACCTTCCTGACGTTCATTTGGGTAAAAATGATCCTTCATTAGATTTATGTTTTCAGATGCTGGACCACTAAATTAGGTGGTTGTCTTCCTAATTAGCCGCCTCGGGACTCACCTGTGCATGTCCTATTCAGACCAGTGGTGCAGGAAAAAACTGGAAAGCAGGGGAGGAGTTTATGGGTGTTAGATAACGTTGGAGGCAAGATCAAGGAGCCACAGGACAGTTCTGGAAGATGCAACTGAGATGTATTTTCATAAATAACAAGGTTCATAAATCTTCCTAACAAGAACTTATGAACATTGAAGTTCAGCTTCACTACCCTCTGGGAGACTACTGTTTCAATTTTCCAGAACTGCTGCAACCAAGTCCCACAAATTGGGTGGCCTATCACAACAGAAATTATTTGCTCACAGTTCTGAGGGTTAGAAGCCAGAAATCAAGTGTCGGCAGGGCTGCACTCTTTCCAAAGGCTCTAGGAGAGGATCATTCCTTGCTTATTGCAGCGTTTGGTGGCTTCGGGCATTCCTTGGCTTGTGGCTGCATCATTTCAGCCTCTGCTTCGTCTTCACAAGGTCTTCTCCTGTCTCTAATAAGACACTTGTCATTGCATTTAGGCCCACCTGGATAAGCCAGGGTGATCTCATTATGAGATCTTTAACTACATCTGCAAAGACCCTTTTTCCAAATAAGGTTACATTCATGGGTTCTAGAAGTTAGAATGGGGACATATCTTCTTTGGGGGGTCCACCATTTACCCCACCACAGCTACTGAGTTTGAATATTACTCCTTTGGATGTTAAATATCCTACTCTCTCATTAAAGTGATGACAAATCACAGCAAAAAACAAAGGCCAACCTTATGCGAGGCGTCAGGGAGACACAAGGACAAATGCCTTGCTTACATCTACTTGGTTAGTTCTTTCCTGATTATTTGTTAGGACGTCAAATCTTGTAGGTTAGCTTAATTCAAAGCAAGCCATGATAACCGAAAGTTAATTTGATTGAAGAGCCTTTGGTGAAATCTCTTCCCTTGACTCAACTTTTGTAGTATCTTTGCAGGCCCCTCTCCCTGTGAATCGGTCCATGCACCTCATGGTCTACCACTCCTAAGTCCTGAATTGCATTTTAACTGATAATCAGGTTCCCCATGCCGAAAAGACAATATTTGGCCAGTTTCACTTCCTATACCGGACCCCAAAACTGTCATTCAGTTATTGGCTGACATGCTACTTTCCAAGCTTCAAACCTTCTGATGGGGTCTCTCTATTCAATAATGCTTTCATTCACTCATAGCCCTGTGTTCGTTAGGTAACCAAAGTTACAGAGCTGCTTAGTCAAATGACATCTTTGAGTATTCAAATTCAAGTTTAAGTCAATAATATCATCCCATTAAATGCACTTGTTTTTAACTCAGAGGATTTCTAACTCAGTGGGTCTGTACAACAGCTATTCCCATTTCACTCTTAGGGCACTCCTTTTCACGGCATACTCATCATTCTCTTTTGACCAGTATCTGAACTTTCTTTCTAATCCCTCACGTTGTAAGACTGAGCCACTGCCTCGTAAATGATATAAATATGTATAGCAATATTATATACATACATATATATGCAAATGTATGAACACAAATACATACACACACTAGATCCTCCTTTGCCCAGCCCAGCCTCCCTTGCAGTGTGGTCATGGGTACAGACCTAGGCTCTGCCAACAGACACATCTGCCAGGGATTTTAAATCTCAGGATATAAATGTGGAGGCAGAAGCAACCTCACTTTCAATTAATATAATTGAAAGTCAGTCTTGGCAAATGAGAGATCACAAATAATTTTTGATGATTTTTAATTTTGAGAAGGACTTTTCTGCTGATAGAAATGTTAGTAGAATTGAGAGTAGTTTATAGACTGGCAATCTATAGTTTATTGGGGTGAACTTCTGGTAAATTATTTCAAAAAATAAATTTTAGTACATGTGTAGGTGGTGGTTCTCATGGAAAAATTTTTCTAAAAAAATTTGGCTGTTCCTTCACATTAATTAGAGGGTGTACGTTTATTTATTTTATTTTTATTTATTTCTTTTTTAGAGAGAGGAGAAGGGAGGGACAGAGAGCAAAACATCAAGGTGCGAGAGATATATTGGTTGCCTCTCACATGACCCCAATTGGGGAACTGACCCGCAACCCTGACATGTGCCAAGACTGGGAATCGAACCAGCGACCTCCTAGTTTGCAGGCTGGCGCTCAATCCACTGAGCCACACCACCCAGGGCATAAGTTTAATTTTTGAATGCAAATGTAGCAGTGACATTTTAATATTTCCTCTGACATTACCGGTAACTTGGGATTTACAAGAAACCAAAAGCAGCTTCATGATTTGTACATAATTGCAACTGTCTCTTTATGCATTCTATCACTGTATCCTCAACTGCAAGAAAAATTTTAATTTTAAAACTGTCTTCCTCTTTAAGAATTGGTTCCTCTGAAACATCACATGAAAATAGTATTCTTGTCCTGGCCAGGTAGCTCAGTTGGTTAGTGTCCACCTGATATGCAAATGTTGCGGGTTCGATACCGGGTCAGCGCACATACAAGAATCTACCAATGAATGTGTAGATAAGGGGAACAACAAATCCATATTTCTCCCTCCCCTCTTCTCTCCCCGGCTTCCTCTCTCTCTTTAAAATCAATAAATAAAAATTGTAAAACAAAGAAAAGAGTTGGTCATCGACTGTGACCATCTTTAAATTTAATTTCTTTTTCTAAGGCTATGAGGGCTATTGGCTTTGCAACGTGGCAGCAGTTTTCAAAACCAGAGCTCCTAAATTCATTGAACAATTCTAGTAATCCCTGACATGCTTTATTACAATGTCTATGCATATGCTTTTGTCCTGTAATTACTTACTGGCAGTGTGCAGGCGGGGGGTGCTGCAGGGACTGGCTCCAAGGGCAGATGTGTGCAGCCCCCTCCTCTCTCCTGCTTCTGCTGCTGCTGTTAACTGTCGCCTTCTCTAATCTGGTCCAAATCTGCCTCCTGTGGCCCTTCGGCCCTGCATAGGACCCTGGCCAATCATGGCCCACAGTGTGGTGCCCGCAGGCCAATGTCCCCACCCTGCAGACAGCTTTATTGCTTCATCGGGGCCTTTACTTACAAAACACAAGTTCCCAGATAAAATTACTAAAATTTCAAGACAGCAGCAGCAGCAGCAGAGCATTAAACCAAATGCGAGGGGCCCTCGCATCCGTGGTATCAGCTGGACAGTGTGACATTTCCACCCAGCTTTCAGTTGAGAAATATGTTCTTATATAAGGCACATTTCAGATGAAACAAGCAACTGAGTACTTGTGCCTCTAAAGGTGATGGGGACTCTGGAACTTATTGCTTGTGCCCTTGGGCAAGCTGTTTGACCTCTCTAGTCCCCAGTTTCTTCATTTGCAAAATAATGTAACATTGGGGAGGGATATGATTGCGGCAGAGGGGGTGGGTTGGGTGGGGGAGAGAAATTGGGGGAAAAGGGGACAACTGTAATTGAAAAACCTAAATAAATAAATAAATAAATAATAATAATATAACATTGACCAATGTTAATTTTCTAGCTTTGTACCTTGGCTACATAAGAGGGTAAGAGGGTAACAGTAGGGAAAGCTGGGTGAACACTCATTAGGAATTTATCTATACTGTTTCTGAGGCTTTTCTGGAAACATAAATTATTTCAGCAGCAGGTGGTTCGTCAGGGAGGGAGCACCCCCCACTCAGTATCAGAATTAGAATGGACAGGCACTGACAAGTCCTGGCCTCTGCAAATTAGCTGTGTGTCCTTCAACTCAATGTTTAACTTCTGACCCCTGACCTTCTCAGGAGAAATGTAGACACTGGATTAGTCTTAATGTCCTTTCTAGTGTTAAGATGTAAGAACAATTGAAGGGCTTGTAGATTCTTATTTAGCTCCTTTGCTCTATCTTATTTTGATTGTTTTTTTAATTCATGCTTTCCATCCACCTCTTACCCCACCCCCACCCCATCCCACCTCTCCTGCTGTTTTCCTCTTATTTTCTGTCCACTCAGTATCTCTGGAGCTCATGCAAAGTTAGTGCTTACAAGTATCCACTACATTTACATAAGGAGGACAGCTTTTACTGTAGGAAGAAGCCCATTGCTAGCGCATCAGGTTGAAAGAAGGTTCTTGTCACCCAGCGCTCTCATCCCAGCCACTTTGAGCTAAACTGGTATCCCTCAACCTTGGTGGCACATTGCAATCACCTGGGAAGCTTTTAAAACTCTGATGCACCAGTCCCACAGGCAGAGATTCTGATTTGATAGGTCTGGGTATGAGTAGGCCAGATTCCACTTTTTATATTCGGTGCATTTGCAACATTTATCAAAACAATGGCTCAACTGACATAGTCTATCTTAATGAAGCATAATTCACTCTTGTATAGAACATCCAATGCACATGTTATATAATCTCCTTTCAAGTAAAATCATGGTACAAGAACATGCAATAATATATTAATCACACAAACATCAATTGGTGTAGTTATATATACTTTTGTTCATAAAATATATACAATAGTACATTTCAAAGAGATTACAAACTCCAATGGAACCTAAATTGTTTTATAACAGCTTTATTGTGATATAATTCATATACCATGCAATTTACCCATTTAGATGTACAATTCAATGGTTTTTAGTATAATCACAGAATTGTCAGGGACCTAAAATTTCATCTTTGTTATACAGGAGAGCAAATGTGAAAAAGCAATAATTTCCATTTGATTATGGCTGCATTTTCTATACAAGCAAGCTAAGAAGAAAGAAGATAATTACCAGTGATAAACTCATCTTTAATGAAAAGTAGCATCATTAATGAGGAGAAAAAATGTCAGTTTTCTCTCTATACTCATTCGTCTTCCCTGAAAGTACATGGAACACTTCCAAACAGTGATGATTAAATCCAAAATTTATATGCTCTGCTTTATATACTCTTTGATTAATCCATAACAACTAATTACCATTGCTTACCTTTATTATTAGATTTTCCCAGCACCATTACACTCCTGACTAATGAAAATCCTAAGAAGAGTCTATTAAGAGCTTGCACAATATCATTCTAGCTAATGCTGAATGGTTAATTGAAGGCATGGCCTTGTGATAGATGAGACCGCAACTACACAAAAATGAGTCCATATAACGCACTTAGAAGAGCACATAGCACAAAATAAGTGCTCAGTGAGTTGGGTGATCATGACAGAAACCAGGACACCTTCTTTCAAGAGCTGTTTTTATTATTATACGGCATCTGTTTTAAACAATTGGGATGATAATACGAATGGCCATTCTTAACAATATTAATTTATAAAAAATCTTGGAAAGAAATCATACATAGATTCTTTAAGATTTTCCATTAGAATTGAAATACTAATAAATCAAATTAAACACTGTCATCTTTGGCACTCACTTTTGAATCACACTGTACTCCCTGCCCCCACCAAATCCAGATGAGCCATGATAACTATTAAAAAGCCAAAAGAATATGTGTCTATAAGCCTGGTCACTTCTACTTGAGCCAAATGTGCAAGCACCAGTGGGTCTGCAGATGCCAGGCTCTTACACATTTGGATTTATGGAGCAATTAGTCTGTCACATTTGACATGTGATCAATTTTCTAATAATTGAACTTTAAGAGAAATGGGTATACAATGGGTGTTTGTACTCGATCTGTAAGGAAGTAGAACAAAAATTAATTTTCCAGGTCATAGAAGATTTCATTATCATTTTTAATCAATTTAGATAGACATCTTCGTAAACTTTTTTGTTTCCAAGAGAGTCTGGGTCCTTCTTTTAGGAAAATATGATTTCACATCCAAAATATATATATATATATATATATGGCTGCAAGTCAACCCAGTGCTTTGCTCTTGCAGAGAAAAGAAGGCATGCATGCCTTATGCACATGCAAGGATGCGAATCTTGCAAAATCACCATCCTCTTCATGCTTCCTTGACATGAATGCCTCTGTATCATTCAGAGTCAAGGAAGAAGCCTCTGAAATCAACATCTCACAGGCTGCTTCATCATGATACTCTGGTCTGGAAGTTTTGTCCCCTTTTCCCCCGTGACTACTGACAAATGCTGTCCACCTTTATAGTACATGTCTGAGAGTCCCCAGGTCCAGGAACCATTCTTGCTTGGCCACTTAAAACCTTACCCTTTTCCCCAAACTCAAGAAAGCATATTGGAAAGCAAGTGAGGAAGAGTAATACTGTTGTACAGAGAATCTCAAGTCAGCTCTGCTTTTCTTTTCTTTTTTTTTTTTTTAAGAGTTTTTTTATTGATTGATGTAGAGAGTGAGAGGAAGGGGAGAACAGAGAGAGAGAGAGTGAGAGACATCGATTTGTAGTTCCACTTATTTATGCATTTATTGGTTGACTCTTGTATGTGCCCTGACTGGGGATCAAACCACAACCTTGGCATATTGGGATGACCCTCTAACCAACTGAGCTACATGGCCAGGGCCTGCTCTGTTTCTCTCTATTTTTTTTTTTTTTAATATGCCTTATTGATTATGCTGTTACAGTTGTCCCAATTTCTTTTCCCTTTGGTCCCCTCCACCCAGTGACACCCCCTCCCTCCAGTTGCCCTCCCTTAGTCCATGCCCATTGGTTGTGCATACAGTCCTTCTCAACATCTTCCTGTCTACTCCACTTTCTCCTACTATGCTTAATTCCTGTACCCTCTCCCTCCCTTTATCCCTTCCTCCTCCCCACTGACCTCCCCGCATAATGTTCCCCGTACCTATAATTCTTTTCCCACTCTCGTTGCCTACTTAGTTTGCCTTTGTTTCGATTCCCTAGCTTCTGTTGTTGGTGGTTGTGATACAGTTTTCATGTTAGTGTTCATAGTTTTCATCCTCTTTCTCCTAAACAAGTCCCTTTAACATTTCATATAACAGTGGTTTGGATCTAATGAACTCCTTCAGTTTTACTTTGCCCTGGAAGCACTTTCTCTGCCCTTCTATTCTGAATGACAGCTTCGCTGGATAGAGTAATCGTGGTTGTAGGTTTTTGCTTTTCATTACTTTGAATAGAGTTTTCCTTCTGTATTGACTCTGTCTTTCCCCTTGGATCCTTCGGCTGCGAAGAGAGGGGGGGGTCTGCTGCATGGGCAACAGCTGGCCCTCCATATCACCCTGCCCAGGCTTTGTAGCTTCACTGGAGAGGACACTCCAGCGTCATCGCAAGATGTCGACTCAACACGGGAGGAGACAGTTACCGGTTATAAGCTCATCCGATTGGCGAAGGAAACAAGCGCCAGGGGTCTCCTCTGACGGTGGGAGAAGTCATCGCACCTCACTGGACAGCTACCGCCCGCCTCAAGCTGGGCAGCCCCCAGCCAATTAGGTGCCGTCTCGCTATGGCTCGCCTGCCCCACTGGGTGCGTGGGGATCAGAGAGGCGTCTCTCGAAAAGTGGGCCACAAAACACTCGCATCAGGCAATTCCAAGCAAAAAACAAGAAAGAAGCCTCCAGCTCTTCGCCTCGCTAGCTGGAACATCAGGACCATGTGTCCCGGACTTACTGCAGACCTTCCGTGGATCAATGATGCCAGGAAAACCGCCGTCATCGACAGGGAACTGGCACGACTAAACATCGACATTGCGGCTCTACAGGAGACCCGGTTGGCCGACAACGGAACTATCAGAGAAACCAACTACACCTTCTACTGGCAAGGGAAGTCTCCGGACCAACCAAGACAGCACGGTGTTGGGTTCGCTGTGAAGAACACGCTTGTTAACTCCATAGAGCCACCCACAGGAGGCACAGAGAGATTACTTACCCTCCGATTGTCAACAACTTTCGGCCCAGTCAGCATTCTTAGCGCGTACGCCCCAACCCTCTGCGCCACCACTGAAGAGAAAGAACAGTTCTACCATGCACTGGACGAAGCGTTATCCAAGATCCCCAGAAGTAACGCTCTTTATCTCCTTGGAGACTTCAACGCAAGAGTAGGAGCCGACCACATGGCCTGGCCCACCTGCCTCGGAAACTTTGGGAGAGGAAAGATCAATGAGAATGGTCAGCGACTGCTTGAGCTTTCGTGTCACCACGGTCTGTGCGTGACAAACACATTCTTCAAGTGCAAAGAGATCCACCAGGTGTCATGGAGGCACCCCCGCTCCCGCCACTGGCACCAGCTTGACCTCGTCATCACCAGAAGAACGGATATTGGCAGCAACCTCCTCACCCGCAGCTACCACAGTGCAGACTGTGACACGGACCATGCCCTCATGGTAAGCAAGGTGCGCATAATGCCGAAGAGGTTGCACCACTCCAAGATGAAGGGTCGCCCACGCATCAACACCAGTTGTGCCAGCAACCCAGTTAAGACCCAGCAATTCATCAACAGGATGGAAGATGCACTCGGCGAGGGAATGGCGGCAGATGACATTATCGAATCCAATTGGTCACGTCTCCGCGACGCCATATACAACTCCGCCATTATTGCTTACGGGAAGAAAGAGCGGAAGAACGCTGACTGGTACGAGGCTCACTGGGAAGAAATGGAACCCATGATCGAGGCTAAGAGGAAGGCCCTACTGGCTTACAAGGCCACACCCACTCCCAGTACACTTCAAGCTCTACGGGCTGCCAGGAACAAAGTCCAGAAGACCGCCCGCCACTGTGCCAACACCTATTGGCTAAACCTGTGCAGAAGCATTCAGGAAGCCGCCGATATAGGCAACGCAGGAGGAATGTATGAGGGTATCAAGAAGGCAACAGGCCCAATCCCCTTCAAGATCGCCCCCCTTAAGTCCAAGACAGGTGAGGTCATCACTGACCAGGAACAGCAAATGCGGCGGTGGACCGAGCACTACCTCGAGCTGTACGCAACGAGGAACACCGTAACAGACACTGCTTTTAACGCCATCCCAGACCTACCAGTCATGGAGGAGCTAGACACCCCACCTACTGTGGCAGAGCTCGGCAAAGCCATCGACCGTCTCGCTTGCGGGAAAGCACCAGGAAGCGACGGAATCCCTCCAGAAATCCTAAAGAGCGGGAAACCAGTCCTGCTACAGCCGCTCCACCATCTACTCTGTCTCTGCTGGAAGGAGGGTTACATCCCCCAGGATATGAGAGACGCCAACATTATCACCATGTACAAGAACAAAGGAGACCGCAGCGACTGCAACAACTACCGGGGCATCTCTCTCCTCAGCGTCGTCGGCAAAGTATTCGCCCGGGTCGCTCTTGCCCGCCTGCAGACCCTTGCTTCCCGCGTCTACCCAGAGTCCCAGTGTGGCTTCAGAGCTGGCCGCTCAACAGTGGACATGATCTTCTCCCTACGCCAGCTGCAGGAGAAGTGTCACGAGCAGCATAAACCACTCTACCTCGCCTTTATCGACCTCACGAAGGCGTCTGATCTGGTCAGTCGAAGCGGACTCTTCAGCTTGCTACGGAAGATTGGCTGTCCACCACATCTGCTTGCTGTGGTCATGTCCTTTCACGACAACATGCACAGCACGGTGTCCTACAACGGCGCAACCTCTGAGGCCTTCCCAGTCAGCAGCGGAGTAAAGCAGGGCTGCGTCCTCGCGCCTACGCTGTTCGGAATCTTCTTCTCCATGCTCCTCCAATATGCCTTTAAGGACTGCAGCGAGGGTGTCTTCATTCACACCAGATCCGATGGCAAGCTCTACAACCTGGCCCATCTACGAGCCAAGACCAAAGTCAAAGAGGTGCTCATCCATGAGATGCTCTTCGCCGACGACGCAGCCTTGACATCACACTTCGAAGAGGGACTCCAGCAGCTAGTCACTTGCCTTTCCCATGCATGCAAGGAGTTCGGACTAGCCATCAGCCTGACGAAGACGAACGTTATGGCTCAAGGCACGGGGACTCCCCCATGCATCACCATCGACGGATACACCCTGGAGGTTGTCAACGATTTCACTTACCTCGGGTCCACCATCTCGAGCTCTCTGTCAGTCGACTTGGAGGTCAATCGGAGAATCGCCAGGGCAGCCACAGTTATGGCCAAACTGAACCCGCAAGCGTGGAACAATTCCAGCCTCACTGAGAAAACCAGACTGCACATCTACCAAGCCTGCGTACTCAGCACTCTCCTCTATGGCAGCGAGACGTGGACCACCTATGCAAGGCACGAAAGGAAACTCAACAGCTTCCACATGAGGTGCCTGCGACGCGTCCTGCATGTCGCCTGACAGGATAAGGTCCCCAACACCGAGGTGCTGAAGCGAGCCAACATGAGCAGTTTGCATGCAGTTCTTAGTGAGAGACGCCTCAGGTGGCTCGGCCATGTCAAAAGAATGGATGCAGGCCGTATTCCCAAAGACCTCCTCTACGGCGAGCTAGCAGAAGGCAAGAGGATGACAGGGCGCCCAAAACTGCGGTTCAAAGACATCTGCAAAAAGGACATGACACAATGCTCCATCAATCTCAACACATGGGAAGCTCAAGCAGAAGACCGCCTAGCCTGGAGGCTCGCGGTCAGGCAAGGTACGTCACGCGCAGAGGCTGCGCGCAACGAGGAGGCGGTCCAGAAAAGATCGAGGTGGAAGCAGCGTCAACAGCAGCAACAACACCCATCTGCCTTCACCTGTAACAAGTGTGGCAGGGATTGTCACTCCCGAGTCAGACTGCACAGCCATTCTCGGCGGTGCAGATAGACTCTCAAGAAGCTACGCCATCGTCTCTCGAGACGGACGGCTGCCGACGACGACTTTGAATATTTCTTGCCAGTCCCTTCTTGCCTGCAGAGTTTCTTTTGAGAAATCAGCTGATAGTCTTATTGGGACCCCTTTGTATATAATTCTCTTCTTCTCTCTTGCTGCTTTTACGATTCACTCTTTATACTTAATTTTTGACATTTTGATGATAATGTGTCTTGGTGTGGTTCTCCCTGGGTCCAGTTTATTTGGAACTCTCTGTGCTTCCTGGACCTGTAAGTCTATTTTCTTCCCCAAGTTAGGGAAGTTCTGCTTCATTATTTTTTCACATAATTTTTTAATTTCTAGTTCTTCTTCACCTTCTGGCAACACTATGATTCAGATGTTGGCCTGCTTATAGCTGTCCCATAGGTTTCTGAGCCTCTCCTCATTTTCCTCACTTTTTGTTTCCTCTTTCTGCACTGGTTGACTGTTGTTCCTTCCCTATGTTCCAATTTGTTGATTTGATCCCTGGTTTTCTTTCCCTTGCCACTTGTTTTGTATGTATTTTCATTCATTTCAGCAGGACTAGCCCTCATTCCTTCCCCATCTTGTTTAAGATCTGCTGTTAGGTCTGTAAGCATTCATATAACCAAAGCTCCGAACTGTGCTCCAGAAAGATTTCCTATCTGCTGCTTCATTACATTAGGTATTTGCTGTCTGGTCAGCTGTGTTACTGGGATCTCTATGATGATCTGTGCCATCCTGACAGTTTTGTGTTTACCTTTGCTTCCTGGGCAGGGCTGTCACACCTCCTATGCTATAGGGGGTGCAGCCCTGTCCACTCATCATTACCAGGAGACCTTTCTCACCACCTTGTGGTGTTTTGTGTGGGGGCAGGGGTCCAAGATGGATTCCTGCTGTTCACTCTCTCCTGAGAGACCGGGAGCCTCCTCCTCCATCCCCAACCGCTCTGGGACTCACAATCCGAGGCAATGGGTCTGCCTACCCCGGCGTTGGAATCACGAGCTGACAGGTTTGGTCTGCAGCCAGGGGTGTTCCCCAGGTGTTTCTTGCCTCCCCTTAAATATGGGTGTCTGTGCTTACCACCGTCCCACTGCTGTCGCCACTGCTGCTGCCAGCACAGCTTGACCTCTCCGCCCCGGCTTCGCCCCTCCTACCCGTCCGGATGAGCACCACTTCTTTATAACTTCATATGTTGGACTTCCATGTAGCTTTATTTTCTGGAATTTCTGATTATTTCTGGTTTTGTGATAGTTGTATTCCTTCTTAGTTGTGGAGGGAGATGGAGCATGTCAGTCTAGGCCTCCATCTTGGCCGGAAGTCTCTGCTTCTCTTTTTAAGCAAACCAACTTGGGTATATTTGCAAACTTGGATATGTTTCTTTAACTGGTTCGATTCCCAGTCAGGGCAAATGCCTGGGTTGCAGGCCAGACCCCATGTCAGGGCAGGTGAGAGGCAACCACACATTAATGTTTCTCTCCCTCTTTTTCTCACTCCCTTCCACTCTCTCTAAAAATAAGTAAATAAAATCTTTTTTAAATATGTCTTGTTAAAAGTCTACTGTATTTGTGAATTACCTCACAACTTACTATGACACATCAGCGTGTCTACTGTGACGTCATGCATGGAAAACATTGATGGAGCTGCAGTGAGACCACATTCCCTTTCTTTTCACAACCTTCATTCATTTACTCATTTGCTGTTTTTTGTTTGTTTGTTTTTTGCTCATTCCACAAACATTGACTGTCCTACATGTTAAGGATACATGATGATCAAGACAGAAAGTATCTACTGGGGGACATCAGCTATGCCAACAAAAAAACTGAGGGTAAGTATGGATACGAGCATGGATATAGATACAGGTACTATATTCAGTTGATGGGTGGATGAGAAAGAGCAGCTGATGACACCTGCTATGTAGAGATATAAGAGATCCCAAGAGTCTCTAACGCTGCTTCTGAAGGAAGGTGATCAGGGAAGCTGAATCTGGATGAATTAGAACACTTGGCTGGCCAGACAGAGAGAGCAGGTCTTCCACACAGCGCCACAGAGGGCAGTGCCCAGGCACCGGTGTGAAAGTGGAGAGCCACACAGTGAGTAAACTGACTGATGCTTTGGGATGGGAAGTTTACAATCTGGCAAGAGATATAAACTGGGTTTTTCTTTTCTTTTTTAAAGTGAAGCCAGACCCTGACTGGTGTGGTTCAGTGGGCTGAGTGCCAGCCTGAGAACCCAAAGGTCACTGGTTTGATTGCCTGTCAGGGCACGTGCCTGGGTTGTGGGCTGGGTCCCCAGTTGGGGGCATGCGAGAGGCAGAAGATCAATGTTTGCCTCACACGTTGATATTTCACTCTCTCTCTCTCTCCTTCCTTTCTCTCTCTCTAAAAATAAATAAATAATAAAAGTCTTTTTTTAAAAAAAGAAAAAAGAGTGAAGCTTGGAGAAAATAGAGACCTGGGAGGAATATTGAGAGGGAGGGATTAGAGGTCCCTCTCCTCCGAGCCCTCACCTCCTCACCCCTTGATTTTCACACTTTTTCTCCCAGGCCCCTCAGCTCCTAGAAGCAGCTAACTTAAATCTTACTAGTTTTGAGCCAAAAACATGGCAATCATTGAATTCCCTAAAATTTCTGGGTTGCAAAAATTATTCCTCCACACGAAGGCTTGTATGTGAATATTTCTAGAACCATTATTCATAACAACCAAAAACTTAACTGGGGGTATACCCTTAGAATGGAATATTCTTTACTATAAGTAGCAAAAATTACTGATACTTGCAACAATATGGATGAATGTCAAAAAACATTATGCTAAGGAAAAGAAGCCAGATACAGATGTATGACACATGCATTTATCTATTTTTATGACATTTCTAGTAAAGGTAAATCTATAGAGAAAGAAAGCAGATTGGTGGCTGGTTGTCTGGGGCTGAGGGTTGGAGTGCGGACTGATTGAAAATAAGCAGGCAGGAACCTGGGGGATGATGGAAATGTTCAAAAACTGAATTGTGAAATTGGCTGCACTAATGTAAATTTACTAGACATCACTGAACTGAGCACTCACAACAGGTAAATTGCATAGCATGTAAACACCCCAGTGAAACTGTTCTTGAAATGTACTACCCACTTTCCTGCCCTGCTAAGAAATGTATTGAGTATTATTGAACCTTTTCTTCAGGGTCATCAGCATAAATATGCTGTATTGTCAGTATAATGTAATGATTAGATGATAGTTGAGTGATCCCTAGCAAGTTACAAAACCTGTAAAGCTTCCATCTCCTCGTCTCTAATAAGGATAATAAAAGTACCCACCACATATAATTGTTAGAAAATTAAGACAAAACTTGTAAAGGAGTTAAACGAGAGTTAATAAAAACTCAGCACCTGCGGCTGATATGATATCTATGACATCATCCCATGATTACTGTAGTAGATGGGAGAAAGGGAGGTGGGACGAGAATTCAAAAACATCCCAGGTGATAAAATCAAAGACGACCCTGTAAGGTTTATGTCCCCTCTGATCTTCCTGGCCTTAGTTTCCTAACTCTACAGATCATGTAATAGCGCTGTGATGGACCAGGCACTTTGCTTAGGTGATGCCCTTTAATCCTTTCAGCAACTCTGTGATCAGCTACTTGACAAGTAGGAACTCCAAGGCCTGAAGAACAAGTCCAGCTTCTAGTTAAGTCACAGTCGTAATTCAATTCCAGGTCTGTCTGACTTCAAAACTCATTGCACATTCCATAATACCAACAGAGTTAAGAATAGTAAGAGAGTTGCTAATTAACTACAGCAAAGGGGACTTCCTTGAATCAATACTTTCATTTTCGTAGAAACTCCAGTGTTAAAATAACACAACTTCTAGGGTAAAACCCCGTTGAACTGAAGGTCCACAAAAAGCTATTTGTTTTAATAGCTCTTGTGGAATTCCCAATAGAGGACATTTTAAAAAATAAGAGATTTTCATTATGAACAACCATGAAAAACTGACATTAAAAAGTAATATATAAAATAAATATTTTATGCTTAATTAGATAATATTGTATATCATATACAAGCGAGCAAGCACCACTTCTAATAAAAATGGATGGAAAAATATTTTTAGGTAATTAGTGAATTTGTTTTATAATTTGGTGAGTGTTTTTGGGTAAGGGGATATGGGAGTTCTTTGTACTTCTCTTGAATTTCTTCTCCAAGTTTGAAATTTGTGAAAGAAGTTTAAAATAATTGGCATAAATTTTATTATTTTTTGATTATCAATTCAAAACAGGCTTAAGTGTGGCTGACTCTAAATGGAAACTTTACTGTATCATTAAGATTTAGAAATTATGAATGCCCTCCATGAGGCAAGAGACCAGAATATAAAAGCTCTGGCTGGTGTGGCTCAGTGTATTGAGTGCTGGCCTGAGAATCAAAGGTCACTGGTTCAATTCCCAGTCACGACACCTGTCTGGGTTGCAGGCCAGGTCCCTAGTTGGGCATGTGCGAGAGGCAACTGAAAGATGTTTCTCTCACACACTGATGTTTCTCTCCCTTTCTTTCTCCCTCCCCTCCCCCTCTCTAAAAATAAATAAACTCTTTTTAAAAATTATTTTTAAAAAAGATTTGTATTTAATATTTACAAATATGAAAACCATTTTCTGCATACAAACAGCTTTCACTTTTTTTTTTATTTTTTGGTTATTCAATTACAGTTGTCCCATTTTTCCCCCATTGCTCCCCCCTCCCAGCCCGTCCCTTCTCCCAGAATTATATCCCTCCCCGTTGTCCATGTCCATGAGTCATTCATACACGTTCCTTGACTAGACCCTTCCCTTACTTATCCCCCTTCTCTCCCTCCCCCCTCCCCCCTACAGCTTTCACTTTTATTGACTCCTCATTGAATGCTTGGCTGCACCAGACCAACCAACTAAACAGGATAATTATTCAAGGAGAAACAGGAACCATGGAATGAAGGCTACAATGCTGATTAGTTTTTATTCCTATCCTAGAAAATGAGCACAAGTTCGGGCTAGTGAGATACAAAAAGCTTGCTAATAAAACTCCCACAGAAATTCAGCCAGCCAATTAGTCAATAATATTGATTTGTGGTACCCTCCATAATAGTGTAGTGTTTAAGAACATGGGCTTGGGAAGCAGAGACAATAGGGTAAAACCCTGGCTCTATCTTATAAAACTCTTGGCCATCATGAGCAAATCACTTCACTTGGTGTGTCATAATTTTCTCAGCTGTAAATGGGGCAGTAATAGTGACTGCCTTATAATTCTATGTGTATTATATGCATTAATATGTGCTCAATGCTTAGAGCCTTCCTCGCTCAGTGAATGTTGTTATTACGCAGTGAGCTGAGTCCTGGGGATAGTGATAGTGGACAGGACAGACCTGGTCCCAGTCCTTATAATGTGGAATGTAGGCTTGCAAAGCAGCAATTATATTCACATAGCATTTACCCTGTGATGAGTGCATTCAAATGTGCTTTAAAGATTATTTACTCTCTTAATCCTCACAATAGCCCTGTGAAAAATGCGGTATTATCAGCCTCATTTTGCCAGTGCAGAACATAAGTGCAAAGAGGTTAAAGTCACTTGATCAAGGTCACACAGGAGGCACCAAAGCCAGGACTTGAACCCAGGCAATCATACAAGTCCATGTCCCTAAAAAGGAAGCCATTCTGCCTCCTGTAAGTACCAATTTCCCAGAGGAAAGGGTATCTATGCTAAGACATGAAGGCTGAGTAGGAGTTACCGGACTGAGTAGGAGTCACAAGTAGAGCAAAGAGAGGACTAGGGAAGTATTATAGGCATAAGAAATACACATGTAAAGTAGGGATAAGAGAGAGCATGGTACGTCCATCCAAGGACTGCAGGAGTGGTGAAACATGAGGCTGGAAAGAAAAGCAGCCCCTGATCTTGGGAGAGCTTCTAAATCATGTTATGATCAATAGTGTAGTTTTTTGCTGAGAGCAATTGGGAACCGCTGATGGTGAAGACACGAAAGAGGGCATGATCAGATTTGCATTTTAGAAAGATCTTTCATCCTGCAGAGGGGAGAGTGGAGAGGTGGGCAAACAGTTAGAGGTAATGTGGTCTCTATTATGGATGTGACAGTGAAATACAAAGAAGTGGAACGTTTCACAATTCAGCAGCTATTTAAAAGAGGGAGAGAGCCCTGGCCTGGTGGTTTGGTTGGAGTGTCTTCCCATACACCAAAAGGTTGCAGATTCCATCCCTGGTCAGGGCACATACCTAGGTTATGGATTTGACCCCCAGTCAGGAGTATATGGGAGGCAAGTGATCAATGTGTCTCTCTCACATGGATGTTTCTCTCCCTCTCAAAATCAACAGACATAACCTGGGTTGGGGATTTTAAGAAATAATAAAAGAGAGAGACTCAAGAGGTAAAATAGACCTTGGTGACTGATTAGCTTATAAAGAAAGCTGATGGAAGAGTCACACACAAGCTTTGGTTTGGATATATTTCAATAGTTGATTGTGCCCAATAATGGTATGCAAACAGAGATCCCATAAGAAAGATGAGATTTAAAGGGAAATATTAAACTTTTAAACATTTAATTTAAGGAGAAAATAAATGGTGGAGTCAAATTTTATTAGTCTTTTATGTTCCCAGGCACATAGTAACCGCTCAATAATTGTTTAATGAATGAGTGGCCAGATGTACTGAATTTCAGAAGAGAGGCTTGGGCAGAAGGTATAGATGAGAAACTCATTAGCAAATAGTGATGGAAGCCATACATCTGGATGATCATGTCCTTGGGAAGCGTGCACAGTGGGGACAGAGCTCTGGGTAGGACAGAGTTCTGCAGATGCCAACTGGCAGGGGAAAGACCAGAAGAAGATGGTTTCTCTTGTCAAAGGAAGAAGAATCTTTGTGTGGAGTGGAAGGGGCAGAAGCCAGATAGGAGGGGGAGGGATGGGAGGTGGAAGTAGAGAGTGATTGTGCAAAATTCTTTCCAAACATTGGTCGTGAAAAGGAAGGGGAGAGTGTGTGGTCGTAGCTGGAGAAGGGGGACAGCCTAGGGAGAGTTTCAAGTGTGTTGTTCTGTTCTCATTTAGAGGGAGGATTTAGAGCCCTTGATGCTGAGGAGGTTATTGCTAGTTTTGGTGGCAATGTTATGGTTCTTGTGGTTTGAGATAGGGAGATTAGAGAGTGTCTGATGGGAAGGAGGGTGAAGTCAGTGATTCTTAGGAGGGAGGAAGCTGTGGAGAAAGCTAATCCAGAGCAAGGGGTTTTGAGAGAATAAAGGGCATATTTTCCCTTGTTTTGTAATTTAAGCATGAAATGGGCCACAATTCGATGGCATTCTCTTCCAATGGCTTCTATTTTCTCTGTGAAGTTGGAGATAAGGTAAAATATCTGACAGCATTAGAAGGATCAGAAAAGTTTTCAGAGAGTGGGGGGTTGGAAGTGACCATTGTCACGAATAAGAAAACAAGCTCCCCAAGGCAAAGAAAGGGTTACCAGGCTGTGCGAGGATTCACCTCTGGTAAGACACCTCGAACTCTTTAGTGCTGAGGTACTCTACAGCAGCCCAGGGAGAGATCGTAGAAGGCAGAACTGGGAAGATCAGTGTTTGGGTTTGCCTGGTGAATGTGACAAAAGGACAAAGGGTAAAAGGATTTGGCAGGAGAGTGCTTAGAGAGTCCTCATGAAATCTAAGCCAGACCAAGAAAAAAGTAAAGACAAGAGGTAGGAAAGATTGAGAAAAAAATAACGGGCAAGGCTCTGGAGATTCCCATATCTTATCTGATTTCAGAAGGTGAAGTTCATAACCATGTCAGGAAGAAATTCCTAAAATAGGGTAGAGAGGATGGTAACTCTCAACAGAAAGCAGTCCATAAAAGAGTTATTTGAAATGGAAGCAGCTTACACTTAATCAGCTCATTAAGTGTCAGGCATTATGCTATCAATCATACAGGAGTATTCATTTATCTGACCTTCAAAATAAACCTAAAACTCAGGGATTATTCTCATTAAAGAAAATTTGTGCTTAGGAAGGATACTGGCCCATAAGTCACACAATTTATCAAGGATTTAAGATTTTATTTATTTATTTTTAGAGAGGGGGAAAGGAAGGAAGAGAGGAAGAGAAACATTGATGTGTGAGAGAAATATTAATCAGTTGCCTCTTGCACACCCCCAACTGAGGGCCTGGCTGGCCCACAACCCAAATTGAACCAGGACCTTTTGGTTCACAAGCAGGTGCTCAGTCCACTGAGCCATACCAGCCAGGGCAGTTTATCAAGGATTTAGACTGGACTCAAATTCTGGTCTTACCCTCACACCGATCTTATCATAATTCTAAAACTGCTCTAGAATTTGAAAGAATTAAAACTTTCATATTTTTTAAACCAGTTTTTAAAAATTATTTAAAAATTCAATCCATAAAGTGGATATGCATAAGGCAAAATAAATGTCTCTCCACCATCTTTGTTTCTTAAATATCCTTCTAGAATATTTCCTTATAGCACAAGTATATGTGTACATATATTTACATAAGGTCTGTCATATACAGTTTTGCATACTCCTTTTCATACACAGCAATAGAGCTTGAAATATTTGATATGGCACACCTTTTTAACCCTACAACAGATTTTTGGTTGTTTCCCATCTTTTTCTATTACAAATAATATAGTAATGATCACCCCTGTATATATAAATATATATGCCTGTCTCCACCTGGAATTTAATTTTGGGGAGAGAATGTTAAATATTTACCCCAACATCATTTTTTGACTAAACTGTATTCTCCCTCGGTAATTTGAAATGTCACCTTTACCTTATATAGTACAAAATTCTCAAATAAATTCTGCTCTATTTATCCCTGGCTGGTGTGGCTCCATGCAGTGAGTGCTGGCCTGCGAACCAAAGAGTTGTCAGTTTGATTCCCAGTCAGGACACGTCTGGGTTGTGGGCCAGGTCCCCAGTTGGGGGTACGTGAGAGGCAATCACACATTGATGTTTCTCTCCCTCTCTTTTTCCCTCCCTTCCCCTCTCTCTAAAAATAAATAAAAACTCTTTTTAAAAATCCTGCTCCATTTCTGTACTTCTTGTTCTGTACCATTGATCTATATTTTTGTCATATATTTTGCTTTAATATACATCATAAATCACAACATACAGTTTTATCATTTTATGTTAAACAGTGATGTTTTATAAAATTCCATGTAATAAAAATCTGTATATATAATTTTTATTGATTTTTTAGAGAGAAATTGATTTGTTGTTCCTCTTATTTATGCATTCATTGGTTACTTCTTGTACGTGAGTGACTGGGATTGAGCCCACAACCACAACCGTTGCATATGGGGATGATGCTCTAACCAACAGAGCTACCTGATCAGCAAAATCTGAATATTCTTGGTCCATACATTCAGGCATCAATACTACACTGTTCCACTTATTGTGGTTTTATGAAGCATTTTAATATTTGTTAAGGATAGGACTCCCTCATTCTTTTTATTTATTTTCAGGGTTTTCCCAGCTAATCTGGGGAAATGACATTATACTAAATAGACTAGAGGAATTAATTTAGAGGTACTTCTCATTCACATGCTAATAAGAGTTACTAAGTACTAGAGGAACTCAAGGAATCAGAGACTTGATTGGGGCAGAAAAAACAAGGAACATTCAGATGTTAATTAGCTCAACAGGCCCACACAGACCTTAGAGGTCTTGAAAGGGAGGAGGGAGAAAAGAGAATTTTGAAAGAGGTAGGGGAAGACAAGAAAGATGAGGCTTATACTCCCTCCCTTGTGATATGGCTTCTGCTATCTCCGCTCCACTGCAATGCTCTTGGCGAGGAAACTAGGTTTTCTGGTTCCTAAATGCAATGAACTCTTCTCTTAGGGTCCTGTCTTTAGCCCCCAAAGTACAGTGGTACTTTGCTAATTCCCTTATTATAGTGTAAGATCAGACCCAGTGTGAAATGTCAGCTTCTCTGGAGTTTAGTCAGTCTCCCCAGGCCAAGAGAATCCAATCCACGCACCACGATGTCTTGTTCTCACACAGTAATCTCTGCCTTCACTCACATCTCCGTCCTCTCAGACTCCTCCCCACATTGTCCTTATTCACAATGAATTACTTCCAGGAGGTGGGGAGAGGCGCAGACTGTGGGAGGCCCAGGGGTTAGGAAATATTTCCCAAGACTCTCCAACATTTGCCATACAGTATAATGTACCTGAATAAATAGCTCTCTAGAGCTTATAAGGTCCATGGTACAGTGTCTGGCACAATGTTTGGAAGCACAGGTTCTCAATATCTGTTGAATAATTCACTACTGAATTATCTGTTGCTTATAAATCAAAATTACTGTGGCCATTAATGACAGCCGCAGGTTATCCTAAAAGAACACACTGCTGTGGATTCGGGCAAAGACAAACTTTGTTATAAATGAGTATAGTTTCACTGACATTTGGGCTAGGGCAAGTAAATTACCCAATGAGATTATTTATATAAGTGCATTCAACTAATTCTCTGATAGGAAGCTGAGCAATGTGCTCTGGTCATTGGGTCTGATTTACATCAGAAAAGTGTACAAAGGAAAATGAAGGTTCTCTATCTTGCTCTTGTCCACTCCTGGTTTCCTGTTACTATATAACAGGCATCCTTTTCCTTTAATTACCTTCTTCATGGCTTGCGAGCTTTGATGACTTGATTAAGGCATGCAGTTCCAGTCCCTACCCATCTGATTAATTAGCCCAAAACTTATTAACTTCCTAATTCTGATCAATAAGGCACTGATGCTAAACTGGGCAAGGGCAAACTAAGGAGGCAATTTTATTTCAAGACAGAGTACCTACTGCCTTTTTAACCATCTTTTTTTTCTTCTTCTTATCTTACTCTTTAATGCAGCCAGGTTAGAACATAGCAATACCATAACAGTCCTATGAAGACCATACACACTCTCCAGTCATAGCCACTTTACCTGGTGCAACATTACAATTTGATGGCACTATTTGAGGACATTGAATTTCCTTAATGCCTCTGTAACCCAGGGTATCAGTTAAGTGTTCCTCATGGCCGGAGAAATAATATGATGATAATGATAACGATTATACCATTTTTCCTTCTCTGCAGGAAACTGACCAAATTTGTAACAAGAAACTCTTCTCCAAATCAAACTCAGAACGGAGTTATGACATTGAGAGAATATTCTGATATTCTTGACCAGCACTATTCAATATAAATAGTCTACATTTTCTAGCAACCACATTCAAAAAATTAAAAACTCACAAGTGAAATTAATTTTGATAGCATATTTTTATGACATATCAAACAGTATTTGACTTCCTCTGACTTATTTCACTTAGCATACTGCCCTCAAGGTACATCCATGCCTTCTTTTTAACATACACAACACATTCTCTTTATCCAGTCATCAATCAATGAACAAGATAGTGTGCTTTCTTTTTCCACACTAAACCTTTGAAATTTGGTATTTTATACTTGCAGCACATCTAGTTGCTGACTAGCCACACCTGAAGTGCTCAATAGCTAATGCTACCTTAGTAGATAGAATTCTAGATCAAGGAATCTCAAGAGTTGAACATGCCCCCAGATCCCTTGGAGGGCTTATTAAAACACACATTATGGGCCGGCCCCACACTCAGTCTTCCCATTAGTAGGGCCAGAGAATTTGCATTTCTAAAAAATTCCCAAGTGATGCTGATGCTGCTGGTCCAGAAATAGGACTGACATCAACCCATCTTTTTCAGGTTACAGAGATCTATGCAAAAACGACACTCCCTTCGTATTCATGACTTGGTGTCAACTTTATTTCCTTCCATCGCTTTCAGAGCCTGGTCTAGCTTCAACCCTCCAATTGCCCCCGAAATCAGATGAAATTCTAAAGTTTAAAGAATAAACTAAGTCTTGCCTTGAACTTTAAAATTATTTCCATTTTGCATATTCTGATAGGTTGAACTACAGTACATTGTGTGTGTTTATGGTGTCTCTGGCTTTCCAGAAACTGTTTCCACTTTCCAAAGGGAAAGCCTCTGAGAAAGGCTTCACCTGCCGCAGAGAGCAGGTCTGCCGGGCAGGCGCACAGCCAGCGCCCAGCGCCCAGCGCTTCGGGCCTCACTCCCCGCCCCACGTCTCCTCTGTCATCTCAGGCTGCCTCTCCCTTTACTGTCAACTTAAATATTAAAGTAAATATTGTCTCTTATTTTTGTCTCCAGTTCTTTTCCTTATTAAACAAAGTCAGTGGATCTGCATGCACACATGCAACAGCTCTGACATCACAGGAGCAGACAGAGAAAAAGTAATGCCTCCTTCCCACTGTTCTCCTCGTTTTCCCCAACCAGTTGCCCGCAGGAACTTAACCCATATTACAAATATTTTGCGTGTCTTTCAGAGATACTCTAGCAGTAAATTGCGTATATGCTTTTATACGCCCATATATGTGCATTCGTATTATTTTAAACTGAAAGACAAGTCAGGCAGTTAGTATGCAAATTCAGCCCTACTTCACCTCTAAGATGCACGACAGTCAGAAGTGAGTGGTGCCGTAGACACAACCCTAGAACCAATAAATACAGTAACACGGCTTACGCAAAATTAAATACAAAACATTGACCTTTAAATGCAAAATGTGGGAGGTATAAAAAAAAGATAAACTTCAACCCAACTAATAACCCTGAGATTTAGGTAAGGTAACTTGAGGACTGACAAAGTTTATACGAGGATTAACATTTCCATTCCACAAAGTTTCATTTAAAAAAAATTAAACTCCTCTCTAATAGCCAACAAGAAATTGTCATTGAGCATTAAGAAGGCATATAACAACTAAAAAAAAAAAACCTTTGATATTAAGAATAACAGAGCATTAGTCTTTTAAAAAAGAATACAAGATTAATAGCAAAGCAGCACTTGGATATCTTTGAATTGCCTGCAAAGAAACAGGCAACATAAGCTTCCTCCACACTTCTTAAGAAACTGTGACTTCTGTAGATACCCAAGAAACCCATGCATCGTCTAAAATTCCAAAGTGAATTTCCAGAACTTCATCCCTTCCTTCATTACTGAAGATTGCAGGAAGAATACTATGTTTCAAAACACAGTCTTTTGACTTTGAAAAAGCAACAGGAAAGCTCTTCATAAAAGACTGGTGATACTAAGAGGGATACTTAAATTTTTGTCAAGATTTTATTTATTTATTTTTAGAGAGAGGGGACGGGAGGAAGGGAGAAAGGAAGAGAAACATCCTTGTGAGAGATGTGAGGGACAGTTGCTTCTTGTTCACGCCCCAACTGGGGACAGAACCCGCAACCCAGGCATGTGCCCTGACCTGGAATTTAACCAGTGACCTTTTGCTTTGCAGGACAATGCCCAACCAACTGAGCCACACCAGCCAGAGCAGGATATTAAATTCTAATCAACACCTGTGAGCTGCTCTCCTCTCTTCCAGGTAAAAAGCACTGTGCAACATTACTTTGGGTGAAGATGGCCATCATTAGAATAATTCATAAATAGGATCAGCCCACCAACACTCTCACTTCCTCCAAATGTTCTCCCCACTTTCCAGGTTTCCATCCACCTCAGTACCACTGTCCACGTGGCCATGGAAACCATCTACAGCATGAATCCATACTCATTCTTTAAAACTGTTCTCTGATTTTGTACTCTGGGATTCCACAGCTTATAAGTCCCCTGCCTAAATCTTGATTTTCATGTCTTCCCCTCTCCCAAGCTCCCACTTTACCCTGCATCACTGAAAATGCTTAGACTGCCCTGCCTTCATCAAGATGTTTTTATTTTTGCCTCACCTTTGACCATACTGTTCCCCCAGCTGACAGTTCTCCCCTTCTTTGCTTCGCTAATTCTTGCTTCCCCTTTAAGATTCGGTTTAGATATCACTTCCTCCAGAAAGCTTTCCCTGACTACCACCACCTCACTGTTACAAGTTACTAACTGAAGATTATGCCTACCAACCTTACAAAGTTGTCATGAGGATGAAAAGAGATAACTGTCATAAAAGAGCTCTGAAAACACCTAAGATTGTTGGACAAAAAAGACTAAGGTTTAGAGAAATTGAGTAACTTGCTTAAAGTCATTTGCCTAATGAGAGTAACTAAGTCACCATCCTGACCACTTTGCATCTCTTCCCACAACCCATGCCCTTCATTTGTCTCCCTTCTCAGGTCTTCTTATCACAGCTGCTGCCACCTTTCCTATTCTGCCCACCCTTTCCATTCCTATAAATAAAAGGCTTTTGGTTTGTTCTGCACACACCTGCTGACTCATATCTCCTCCACACCTTGTATTATGAACAATGTAAGGGAGGCCCAACCAATGTGTATGGAGGAGAAGCAGAAGTGGTAGGGAAGGCTTACTGGAGGAAGAGGTATTTAAGTTATAATAAGTTCCCTTGGCAAAGAGCATGGAAGGGAAGGGAAATGGGGAGGAGATAGCTCAGCCACAGGCAAGGGCACATGAAATTACCGAAGCACAGGGATTACAAGAAAGGAGAAGAGTGTTTCACTTGAAGTTGGAAAGGCTGGCAGAGGCCGGATCAGGCTGGGCTTCGCTTGCACTTTCAAGTATTCGGACATTTTCTAAGAGCAACGGAAATGGGTTCTAAGTGACAGAGTGGTAAAATCAGGTTTGTGCGTTGTGCATGCATGCTGCGAGGAGAAGGGACTGGGGGAACAAGAGCGGATGGGAAGATACCGAGTCAGAAGCTATTCCAACAGCAGGTGAGTGAGGAGTGGCTTGTGCTGCCGCTTTGAAAGGAGAGTTTGTCCTGCAATCATTTTAGAGTACAAGGGGAATCTTACCTTGTGTGTTGTTCATCTCCAGGAATACCTGCCTGACTTAGACTTGGTGTTCATTAAAAATGTCAGGAAGAAAATGAAAAAAGTTCTGGAGCAGTATGGTGATAATGGTTGCACAGCATTGTGAATGTACTTAGTGCCACTGAGTAATAAACTTAAAAATTGTTAAAATGATCCAAAATAATTAAAAGCAAGCTCTCAAAAAGGTATTTGTATACCTAGAATCATGGCAGAACTATTTACAATAGTAATAATGTGGAAGCAACCCAAGTGGCCATGGATGGATGAATGGATAAGCAAAATGTGTTATATACATACAATGGAATATCATTCAGACTTAGAAAGAGCGGAAACCCTGACACATACCACAATATGAGTGGACCTTGAAAACCTTATGCAAAGTGAAATCAGCCAGTCAAAAAAAGATAAGTATAGTATGATTCCATTTGCATAAGGTACCTAGAGTAGTCAAAATCATAGAGACAGAGAGCAGAATAGTGGTTGCCAGGGGCTATGGCGAAGGGAGAAATTAGCAGTGAGTGTTTCATGGGCACATAGTTTCAGTTTCGGGAGACATGACATGTTCTGGTGACAGGTGCCGGTGCTAGTTGCACTGCTATTTAATGCCGCTGAACTGTGCCCTGCAAAATGATTAAGATGTTAAATTTTATGTTATGCATATGTCACCACAATTAAACATAATAATAATAATGGTTCAAGTAATAACTTATGTTATATACATTTTATGACAATAAAAAATTGAACGCTATTGTAGTGAGTTCAAACTATGTAGTTTCTGAAACTGCAGTCCAGAGCAAAACCCTTCCTTCATCAGAGGAAAAGAAATGTAAGCATACCTATAGTTATTTTGTTTAATAAGGAAATAAGTATAACTATTATAAAAAGATAAAGTGTGGTTTACATGTTTCCAAAGATGTGAGGATAGAAAGATAGCAAGCAAGAGGGAAGGAAGAAACCGTGCCACTTCCATCAAGGATTAAATCAGCTGACAACAAACTCACAACCAGCAACAACTGAATCTAAAAAGTAAAAACAAAAACAAACTAAGCAACAACCAGAACAGGAACAGAATGATAGGTGTGGGGATCATTTGGAGGGTTATCACCTGGGAGGGGGAAGGGGGATAAATGGGGAAATGGTGCAGGGACTAAGAAGCATAATTGATTAGTACAAAATAGACAGGGGGAAGCTAAGAATAATATAAGAAAGGGTGAAGCCAAAGAACTTATATGCACAACCCATGGACATGAACTAAGGGAGGTGGGATTGCTGGAGGGAAGGGGGGCACTGGGCAGAGGGGAGCAAAGGGAAAAGAAATTGGGACATCTGTAACACCATAATCAATAAAATATACTTTAAAAAATATGGGGGAAAAAAAAGTATTAAATCAGTTTTGGAGAGAGGGCACCCCTGTGCTCATTCAGACTTACATTTACATCTGTCACTCACTAGCTGCATAACCTTTTTTTTTTTTTTTTTTTTTTTCAGATTTAATGTGTTTTATTGATTAAATTATTACATTTGTGCCAATTTCCCTTCCCTCTGCTCCCCTCCACCCGGTGGCCCCCCTCCCTCCAGTTGTCCCCCCCTTTTAGATTATGTCCATTAGTTGTGTGCATAACCTTTTTTAACCTTTATTTTTTCTCATCTGTTAATGAAGAAAACCAATAGTACCTCATAGGATTATTGTTTAAGTAATATAAGGTAATACATGTGAAGTGCTTAGCACCATGCCTGGAGCATAGTATATGCTCAATAAATGTTAGATGCTATCATCATATGTCATTTATCATTATTATCTCTGTTTCACTTAATTTCCACACTAATCCTAAAAGGCAGACATCATCCTTAGGAAGAGTGAACAAAAAGAGAGTAACTTCCTCGCTATCAGAGAGGGTAAATCTTCCAGCTGTCTACTGGACACCTCTGTCAGCTCATCTGGGCCATGCCTCACCCTGGAGTCCTTGGCTACTTGCTCCACCAAAGGCCCCCAGCCTCCCACCAACGTCCAGAATCATCTGAAGCATCAGGCTGCAGAGCTTCCCAATGGCTGCCCAAGGGGCTGGGTCACAGCCCAGAAATGCAGCAGTTAGCTTCCCATGGGCAGCAGATGAAGCCCCGCTCCATTTCCCTTTCTGTCTTCTAAGACATGTGTCTGCACTGCATTTCCCAAAAAGTGCCTGGGACTGAGCTGGTGTATCCTCCTAAAGCAGGGATCCAGACATGCTCACCTTGTATTTTCTTCCTGTCCTTTCCCACCTCATTTCCCCCTCATTCTTGTTGCCCTGGGATTCCTCCTCCAAGAAAGAACCTGTACTTCAGCCTAGCTTCAAGCTGCATTTTTTCAGGAAATCTAAAATAAATACTGGACTTATATCCTAGACATGATTCCAAAACCAATGCTGTTCCCATCAGTCATTCAACCCCTGCTTTACTGACCATCTACTCTATGCCAGGGCTGCCTCTCACTGCAGCCTAATGTAAAGTGTGGGACCTGAGAGAAGGGGTAAAGGTTTGCAATGGCCACTGTGGGGCACAGGAGAGAGACTGACTGCCTTCCAGGTGTGATTGGAACTCTGATGTCCAGCCTCAGAGCTCAGCTTTAATTCTAAATGCCCAGTCTCCAGTTCTCCAGTCCAACGTAATTGACCTCCAGACGCAGCATCCTACAACACAGCTGTTCTTTCATTTGTCCAAATGCCTCCCGCATTTCTCCCTCATCTTCAGGTGCAGCTCCTCATCATGGCATTCAAGGCTCTCAGAAGTTTGAAGAGATCATTTATCTAACATTAGTCTCCCTGACCTCCATTTGTCTTCCCTGCTACATGCACAAATCCAACCTTTAAAGACCAGCTTGCTGAAGACGATCTGGCTCCTCGCCGCCTTCCACAACTGTCCAGTCCAGTCTTAGGTCCTGCCTCCTCACAACCCTCACTCATTCACTGTAGCAGTCATCCTAACAATGAACCATATACTGCTCTGATTTAGGCTGCAGCCATATCTGTACCTGTTTGTAAACTGTAGCCCATTTAAATTATAAATTCTTGGAGGGCATGGGTAGTCATTCCTGGTACTATTTTCCCTCCTAAGTACCTAAGAAGGCACTTACATGTAAATATGTTTAATGAATATGTAGATAAGCATTGATGCATTGTTCTCAATTTTCAGATCTCTCTTTTTCTGTTCCACAAATGGACAACCTTTCCCTAGATCTGATGACTAAATGCCATTTGAGAAATGGTTGATGGTGCAAAGGCCAAGAAAAACCTCCGAACAACACAACATTGTCTTCAAAACGTTAAACAGAAACGGTTTTGCACTAGAGGTTCTACCTGTCCTGTCTGGCACCAGTGGATGGAAGCCACTGGAAGGGACATTGCAACGAAGTACAAAGAAAAATTTTCTAACAGCATTTAAGGGCCGTAAAGATGGCATAGGGTGTGTAGTAGGGATTGTTCAAGCTTTATCGGAGACACACTTTAACGCGCATGTGTATGAGGGACTCAAGCAGGTTTTGATTTTTCCATATCCACTTCTATACAGGGGTTTAAGGGAGGCAGTCTGCCAGAAGAGAGGACACTAAGGGACAGGCCTTAAAGTTATAATAAAATGTATGAAGAATTTATATTTATTTGAGGTGGCTTGGGGCACAAAACTGTGGTCCTTGAATGGGGCACTTTTCAGGAGGAATTTTACTCAAATCTGAATATTGTTGGTGGATAAGTAATAATTAAACATTCAAATGGAATACAGTACTCCTTCACTTATGGCAGGCATTACGTTCTAGACACCCCCGCGATAGGTGAAAATCCGCAAGGTAGGAACCTTACATTTATTTTAGTATTTATATATATTTTAAGGCTTTAGAAACCCTTCCCAAACACTTATAAACCACTCATAGTCCCTTATTAACCTTTCCCCCTCCCTTATTAACCTTTTCCACACTTTCATAAACACTACTTATGTTCTTAAACATATTCTACACTCTTAAACCTACGTAACTTTTAACAACATATGTATACAGTACTGCAAAATGTTGCGATATAGTGAAAAATCCACGATAAATATTAAATATAATATTTTTTTAAATCACGCAATACAGTGAGGCCACAATAAGTGAACCACAATATAGAGAGGGACTACTGTATATGCATTCTATTTGCATTCAAGCCCTGGAGTTCAACAAATCTGCAAACAATTATACAGTGGGTGGCTGATGAGGTTGACTGAGGCCCAAAGACCATCCCAGTCACTCCCAGGCTGAAGCACCTTGGGAGTCACTGGCCCAGCACATTCCCATCCACTTGGTCTCTGATGGTGAATCTCGCACTTTATTTTGTCTCTGAGACTTTTTAGCAGGCCAGGGAATGTGACATCCTTTTTTTGGCCAAAACAAAAGAAGCAATAACTGTTGAGTCCATGAATTTTAAATGAAATGTTAGAATGGAAGGATGAAAATTATCTTCAAGTAGGGCCCCCTAGTACACCCAATACAAATTGTCAAGAACATAGGCTACGAAACTCCACACAGAATAAGAGGTGCAAATTAGAACTGCTCTGAAATACCATTTTCATGTACCCGATTAGCAAAACTCCATAAGCTAGATAACGCACTTGGCAGGGCTATGAGGGAATATACACCCTCTTACATTGGACTGTAATTTGGCAACGTCTGTCAATACTACACATGAGAATAGTATTTAACCACATGTGGAATGCATCCAATTATACTTGCACACATGGCTCTCCATTGCTGCATTCAATATGACAGCAAAGATCAGAAAGAACAGTCTGTCAATAGATGAACTAAGGCCCTGGCCCATGTGGCTCAGTTGGTTGGGTGCATCTTGCAAAGCAAAAGGTCACTTATTCTTGCAGGCTCAGTCCCAGTCACGGCATGTATGAGCGGCAACTAATCTTTTTCTCTCTGACATCAATGTTTCTCTCCCACTCTTTCTCCCGCCCTTCCCCTCTGTCAAAAAATAAAAACGATGAACTAAGTAAACTATAATGTGTCATACAATGGAGTATTACACAGCTCTAAAAAAGAATGAGATCGCGTGCTAGCTTCTGATTGGAAAGATTTTGCAGGTACTTTGATAAGTTTTAAAAGTTTGTATAGAAGAGAATGGGGAAGGGAAAAGCATACATCTGTATTTGCCTCACATGGTTAACAAAACTCTGGAAGGACACCTGAAAAACTAACTGGTTGCTTATGCTTATGGGAAATGGGAAGGTATTTCATTCCATACTTTTTATTTCATGTATTTTATTTTATTTTGAAAGCATATGACTGTCTTATCGATTCAAAAAATTTAAGCCTTGGCCAGCATGGCTCAGATGGTTGTCTCACAAAATGAAAGGTCACCAGTTCAATTCCTGGTTAGGTCACATGCCTGGGTTGCAAGCCTGGTCCCCAGCTGGAGCACAAGTGAGAGGCAACCAATAGATGCTTTTCCCTCAGATAAATGTTTTCCTCCCTCCCTTTCTCCCTCCCTTCCCCTCTCTCTAAAATATAAATAAATAAAATCTTAAAAAATGTTTTTAAGTTAAGAATAAAAAGACCTCTGCAGAAGTATGCTGTGTAAAATGCACAGATCTACCTTACACTTGAGCGAATTACTTTCTCTCTCTGTACTTCAACTTCCTCATCTGTGTGAGAAGGATTATAATAAAATCCACCATAAAGTTTTAGAACAGGACCTGACTCATAAAATATTACCTTTGGAAGGTAAAATTTTAATCAAGATGTTTAAGGTTTTAAAAGTAAACTCCAATACTATTTTCAAAAAGAACTTAAATAGATCAATCATACAATTAGTGAAAAAGATACTATTATGTTTGAACCAGATACTGTTCTAAATGCTTATAAAATCCACACAAAAATCCTGTGTGATAGGAATTATCCTCCTCATCTTACCAATAAGAAACTGAGCTCTGAGTAGTTTCCTGCTCAAAATCATGCAGGTAATTTTATCTGTCTCTAATGTCCATACTCTTAGTTTTTTGTTTTTTTTTTTAATTTTATTTATTGATTTGAGAGAAAAGAAAGGGGAGAGAGCGATATACATCTATTTGTTGTTCCCCTTATTTATGCATTCATCGGTTGATTCTTGTATGTGCCCGGACTGGGAACCAAACCCACAACCTTGGCATATCGGAACAATGCTCTAACCAACTAAGCTACTCCAGCCAGGGCATATGCTCTTAATTTTTACAGCACACCCCTGTCAGAAAATAGGAGGTAAGTAAGCTCCTCAATATGCAAAAGCAGGTAGAATTTTAAATACAACAACTTAAAACTCTCCAAGCTTAATTGTCATACCAGGCAGTATGGTGAGGCCAATACTTTGCTTACAAAACAATTATGACTGAGTGGGGGTGGGGAGGGATGAGAGGAAAAATTTAAATGCAGCGTTTCTAATATAATGCATACTGTGTTTAAAAACATCAGGGTAACTGTAAATAGTGGGGGGAAAACTTTCCATGGAAAATAATATAAAAACTACTAGTAACTTAAAGAGAATCTCTTCCAGAAAGATACCCCCAAACGTCAACTAAATTAACTCCTACCAGCAAATATAAAATAAAAACATTATACTCTTCCAGCTTCGATAATCAGTACCCCAGATGAAAGAGAGAAAATTCCAATCCTTCTGTTTTAAAACTCTTCACTACAACAACTCACAAGAACGATATTAATAGCTTTATCACTTACAGGATACTTTTAGCAATAAGGTATGCTCCTCTTTTCTTCTACTACTCTGCATGAAGAATAACCTGAAATTAAAGATTTCACAGTGAGAGCTTCCTAGACACTGATCTGGAGCTCTTACTAAGATTACATTCCTCTTTATCGTTCTGTATGGGCCTTGTCAAATAAACCAAACACGCCTGTGACAATATCTGAAAAAATGCCGTTATCTTTCCCTCTGAAGGAAATGCAGCGTTCATCTTGTCCAGTTGCTCACTCTTTCACCTAGTTTGCTCTGGCACAGAAATTCACTTCATTTTACAGCTCATCACACTCAGCATACGCTCCAACAAATGGATTCCTGTGTCCAGAGACCAGTAAAATCCCTGTCTCCCTTGAGGATTCTGCGATAAGCATTTGTTCTAGGACATTAATGGATGTCCTAACCAGTCCGTGTTTTCTAAAGCAATGACAACTCAAGGTCATACTCTCAAAATGAGGCATGTTCAATATAATGACTACAAAAAATTGTACATATGCAGCATACAGACATTCCTGGTGGTGTCAATCATACATATTGCTCTTTTTCCAAGATGAAATTTAATGGGGATTCTTATTCTAAGAGGCATTTTAAAACTCAACAAATCAATTTCTAGCAAGAAGCCTTTTGCATAAGTTAGAGCATATGTTCAATCAGTATCCAATGTTTGCTCAGCAGCACGGCAGGGCAAAGGCACTAGAAACGTGTACCAGATGACTGATGGAAATTGGTCAAGATTACGCATTCTCTCAGAATCTCAGAATTTATGCCCCTAGCCAAAAAAAAAAAATAAAAAGGATTTAATTATGATCTTGACCAAACAACTTAGAATGATAAGTCAGCAACTTTCTGTCTGAAATTCTTTTAGAAAAAATATTTTCAATAATTTGGAGTTTCTTGTTTAGTAAACTAAATTGCACAGTAAGACTAAAGAATAAGTATATTTCAACATAGGGGTTGTAATTTTTCAAAAGAAAGAAAAAAAGAAATGTCTGGAACAAAAGGACAGCCCCCCCAAAAAAAACATGGGAAAGAAAAATATAATTTGGAGTTTGAGGGAATGTACCCAAAATGCTGCCCATCAAATCATAGAAAGTTATTCAAGACATATTGTAAAACCAGACTACCAAATCCTTCCTGTGGAAAGGCAGGTGAGTATATTAAGACAATTCTTTCTGAGTATTAAAACTAGATGAACAGAAATAGATAATTTATAAGCTCCTTTAATAATACAATACCCATGTGACTAAATTGGAAGGATACAGATGATTTTACCCTATTTATAGCTTGAACTAATATATATAAATAAGAATTTTTACCCTGGTAACAAACACACTTCTAATTGATTCAATTATTATTGTCTAGATTTCACTTGGTGTTCCTCTTGTGTATTATAAATTATAAAAGGGCACCTCAGAATGCATTTGTCACGTAAAATTTTCACTTGCGACAACTCAAACCAGCATGGCATTCAAAGCTAAAAATAGTAACAAACACAGAAGTGAGTTTATCAAAAAACACGCATTGCTCCATCCAGTTCAGTGGTTCTAGGATTCTGGGTACAGGAGAGCCCTGTGCCTTCCTCCTGAATGACATCAGCCACCAGCATACTGCCCTGCCTCTCAGACTCCTCACTGCTCCTCCCTTCAAGGATGACAGTTCCTACTGAAATCCAGAACAGAACTATTGGAACAGGAAACAAAACAAAACAAAACACCCAAATTTATATTAACACCATTTGAGAAATGCTCGCAGAAATATTAGACATCATTATCAGACTCACGGTTTCGTCCCTCTCATTGAGTGTAATAAAAGATAAAAGCAAAATAATAGACAAAAATAGGAAAGATAATTTAAAAAATAGATTTATCAGGTAGCTAGTAATAAAAAGGAAGCTGGTGTAGTAATAATACTACCAGGCAAATTAGAAATCAAGGTTAAAAGTATTAAAGGGACAAGAGGAATATTCGATATTAATAAAAGTTATGAGCTGCCAAGAATATATAATAGCCAGGAAACTTTATATACCAAATAAGAGATTCAAAATACATAAAGTAAAACCTGACAATAGGTCAGAAGGCTATTGACAAACCTACAATAAAGTGGGACATTTTAAGCTATCATTCAAAAATCAACATATCAAATATATATAAAAATGTAGATGTAGAGGATTAAATAACACAAGGCAATAAACAAGTTTGAATTAATAGATACAAATTTACTCACCCAACCCCAAAACAGACATCTTTTTCAGACACTCATGGCATATTTGCAAATATTAGCCACAAATTAATTAAGCCACTGAAAAAGTTTAATAAATTCCTGAAACTGAAATTATACAGGCCACATTCATTGGCCATAATGTACTCCAGTAAGAAATTAACCAAAGGAACACCCCTCCCCAAATACTCTTCTGAAATTTCAATCTGCTATTTCAAAAAATTACTGGTTTAAGGAGGAAACTGCAAACTATTCAAAAATTAAGAACATGGCCAAAGTAATACTCAAAGGAGACACCACAGCCTTAAATGGCTTTATCAGATAAAAATGTGCAGAGTATCTTCTGCTGGTTTTTGCACATTCACTTCCCCCTTCCCCATGCTGCTTGGGCAGAGAGAAAATGTCCGGATGAAGAGCATCAAAGAACTCCCCACCCTGCAGTGTCCCCATCACTGCTGGCATAGGTCAGAGAGAGGTGCGTTAGGCCAGGTGAGCCCCTGCAGCATCACTGCAGCTCTTCCCCGTCAGGCCCAGGGAGGGCACAGGTGGCCACGCCTTTGTGTGTAGTTCCTTTGTGACACTCTTCAAACAACCCTGCTTCCCACTAGAACTTTGCCTGATATGAGACAGAAAACAAATAGGGTTTTGACTCAAGATACTGGGAAAAAACCACACAGTATACCTCCAAAACAGTAAAAACAATAATGAATAAAGATAAAAACAAAAGTCTTTTACACAGGAAGCTAAAAAGCTGCTAGAGTTGATTGGTAAAATAAGACTAATAAAAGAATAAATATCAGGGCACATGACTAGGTTGCACATCAGGTGCCCAGTTAGGGGTGGGAGTGAGAGGCAACCACACAGTGATCTTTCTCTTCCTCTCTTTCTCCTTTCCACTCTCTCTAAAAAAATAAATTAATTAATTAAACAAGTAAATTAATTATTAAAAAAAGAATAAATAAGTCTTTGGTATAAAAAAAGAGAGGGTGTCAAGAGAAGGAGGGAGAAACATGAATAACAGGACCAGAAAATAGACAGAATCTAGATACCAAGGAGATTTCTATAGTAAAAGAGTATGGTTTATATGTTATACCAATACATTTAAGAGCAAAGTAGGCTCTAGACCTTTCTTTTTCATGCTTATTCAAAACAAAATAATACCTGCAAGTGATATTTAAAGTTATGTAGAGTGAGTAACATTATAACAGTGTTAATTGCTTGGTTCTGATCATGTTCTGTGGTTATCTAAGATATTACAACGGGGGGGCAGGGATGGGATAAGTATACATGGGAACTCTAGCATTTTTGCAACTTCTTGTGGGGCTTCAAATGTTTCAAAATAAAAACTTTTGAAACTCACAAAATTTTACCAGGTTCATAACAGGTCCTCGCTCTGGCTGTCCCCATTGTTGACTCCTATTTTCCCAAAGGAAACAAAGAACAACAGCTACCCTCAAATTGCTCTTTCACACCTACATGTTGGCATTTCTTTTCTTTTAAGATTTAACTGTTAACTGTTGTCTTCCTACCGGAAGAGGAGGTTCTCTCACCTCCCAGGTCCTACAAGTATCACTCCCTTCCCTCCAATCACAATAGAGGGCAGGGCAAAAGTAGGTTTACAGTTGTGAGCACAAAAACGCAGTTTAATCTTGTGTTATTTACTCATTATTGTCTTTTTCCATATGAACAACTGAAAACCTACTTTTGCCTAGCCCTGTATATTCATATGGTCCTTTCAGTTTAACTAATTATTAGCCATTGTTATTATGGCTATTAATATTATTCCCAGCTGAGCTAAATAGTGTATTGGCTACTGTGTTCTCTTCCTTTTTTGTATCATGTCTTTTTATCTCTGGAATTAATCAGCGTCTACCTGTTTAGTTGCTTGTTTATTTAGGTTTTTTATTTTTATTTTTAAGTGTAAAATCTATTTCTTAACAGACAAGGCCTACAGATTTATTTCTTCTCGGACATACCCACAGTGCGACACTGGCGGTCCATGGTCTTTGTGTGCTGGCCTTCAACAAGACCCCAGAAGTGGCATGGCCCTCTGCAGCCCTAATTTCCTTCAGCCGCTCCAGGTCTCCATGAAGCTTGTTGTCTAGATCATTGGCCAGGACCTGGCTGTATTTTCCGTCCTCTCATGCTTCTGCCTGTTCAAGAACCAGGCTGGAATCTTGTACTGGTGTGGATTCTGCATACAGTGATCATGATCCCACCTCACCCTCTGTGAGCTTTCCTGCCCTCGTGGTGAGATTTGTCTGCTTTCCTCAACACCACAGAGCATATCTTCATCCCATGTCCTTCACTGCAGTGACGGCAAAGACTATTTTCCGTTGCCCATCGATATTGGTGCTGAGTGCTCACAAAATGTGCTTGAACTTCTCAGGAATCACAAGCCATATGGTGGCAGGGGCATGCAGGCCTCCTGGAGAAGACTGCTTACTTAGTTTTCTATGGGTTTCTTCCTCATTCCCCTCCCCATCCCTTTGGCGATGTCCCTCCTGTTGGCCTTCATGCTGCTCAGTTTTGGACTGGTCACCTTCTTCCCTTGTGAGAGAGCCATTATCCTGTGACTTCTCTTCTGGGGAACAAATTTCTGGATTGTGCCCCATTTCCTGGATCCTATGATTTCCTTTGTCTTGGTTTTTGTCTTTCTTTTAGTGAGACATCCTTCAGAAGCTTTCCAGGAAAATGTGCTTATTAGGTAAGAGGTGGAGGGCAGGGGAGGGGGAGGACCATTAATGTCTATTATTTGGATTTGGAGTCTCCTAGATTTAACTTTTAATCTTCTTCTCTCCCATTTTCCACTTATTTGTCTCTTTGTTCTACATTCTAGGTAATTTCCTCAATTTCATCTACTCTTCCAACTGTTCTACTTTTTTCTATCAGGTTTTTAATTTCCAGGAGGGTCTTGTCCTCTAAGTTCCTGTTTAGAGCTCCATCTATTCCAGGAATGCCAGGTCTTCTAGTACATCCTGAAGGTCTGAAGTTAAAAAGAAATGTTTTTTCCTGCTCCATACATTGTCTCTGTTTCCTCATGGTTAAATTTGTTTGTTTTTTCTCTATTTTCTCATTTTGATCTCTGTCTGGTATTTTGGAGTCTTTTTTAATGGCATAGCTCCTTCTTCAGGATGTAGATTTCAGTTTGGCATGTTCTGCACACCCTGAGGTGGGCCTGGATATACAGGCTGGAGATGAGACCTGATGGTTTAACTGCTCCTTATGAAACTTGCACCCAATTCTCCTAAATTCATCCCCACCCACACTCCCGTTTGCAGGGAAACATGATGTTTCATTTGCTGAGCCTTCCCAGGGTCTGTGGCGGAAATCATCTCGGTTCTTGTGACGTTCCCTCACTGCCTCAGGAGTCGGCTCTCTCAGGTTGGCTAAGTCAGCTATTACTTCACTATCAGCTTTCAAAATGTCAAAATACCTAATCTACTGTGATTTCCTTTTCCTTTGTCCTTAGAGTTGCCTGCCCTTTTTTAGCCTTTTAGTGTAATTGTAGTAGTTTTATGAGGGAGCGGCTATAAACGGGGGTCAAACTGCCATGTTTCCTCTGGACTTTCCAAACCAAGCAAATAAAATAGACACTTCTTTTCTAACTTATAGTTTTGTGATAGTACATACAGAACTTGTCCTTATCACACCTTCTTCCAGAAACATGACAAGAAAAGCAAAATAAACCTTTAGATTTTACAAATTGCTTGCTTTTTTTCTTTCATGGTTTTCCACACCTTGAGGCAATCTTTCTAAAATGATGACCTAATGAGATTTCATCCCTTTTCTTAAATGCTGAGCTTCTATGTCTCCAAAATTCTATCTACGATGTTTGCCTTCCATAAAGCTTTCCTGCGTTCTGACTGCATCTTGTCCCAAGCCTCCTGGTTGACTCTAGCTCACCTCTGAATGCATATTTCATGCGCGTCTGGTATACTTCCCATGACTCCCACTCCTTCACTGCCAATGAGTACAGACCAGCAGAGAGATATTAACCATTTCAGTTAATCCATTCAACATTGGGATTCCTGAGAATTTATGTTTCTAATTTTGTGAGGAAACGTCAGAATGAGTTTTCTTCCCAGAGGAGTAAAAATTAAGCCGAGATTTAGAGCATGTAAAATTTAGCTATAGGTGAAACACAGTTATCCAGGTAGAGGTGACTATCTACCATATGGCTCCCCACCCCACAGTACTCACGGAACATTTCCATTAAAAATGGTTCAAATGGCAGTGAGCACAAGAGGCAGTCTATTGCCACATTACTGTTTCAGCCCTGGTTTCATCTTTTGCCCAAACAGTAGTACACAGGTAGGCAAGTTATGTTCTGAAAACATATACTTGGTATGTAAAGCATTATGTGTTATATGCATATTTGTCTATCAACAAACTAATAAGAAGTATAAGACATAGTCTGTTGTACTCAAGAAGTTTAAACAGTAGTGAAGAGTATATACACAGGAACCAGATTTAGGACAAGTGAATAATGGAAAAACTTCACAAAATGCCAGGTGAAGGGTCTGCATCAAGCTTGTATTTAAGCTTCACTCTTTCACTCCCTGACCAGCTGGTGAAACAGAAAGACAAGGCTTGCAGGGAAGACTCCTGCCGGCTTGAATGCTTTGCTCCAGCCTGGCCCCACCGAGAAGCTCTCAGAAAAGAAAAAAACAACAAAAGAAACCAGTCGCCCCACTCAGTATGCAGGTAGAGAGCCACTTTCCTCAAAAGGCCAGTCTCTAGCTGCAACCTAGGCAGCTCCCAAGAGTGAGGAGAGAGCGCGCCAGCCTCCAGGGTTAGGGCGTTGGGCCAGGGTTCAGCTTGGAGTCGCAGCTCCAGGCCTGGGCCGCAAGCGGAAGAAACTCGATTCTCCCTGCGGGCAGCGCTCTCTGCAACACGCCCGCCCACCCCCTCCCTAGCCCCAGGCCAGCCTCGCAGCAGCTGGGCTGCCCACTCACCCGGGCGTAGGGGCTCCAGCAGCCTCAGGTTGGGACGAGGGGAAGAGGTCCGAAGGTGTGGGGTTAGGGAGGGACAGGAGAAAGAAGGAAGGGAAAGACTACGCACCCCCATGGCCAGCAGCTCAGGGGAGGGCCACCTGTCACCAAAGCCATTGTCACGACCCCCCCATGCCACGCCCATGCACGGGGATGGGGCGGGGCGGGGCCGAACCCTAGAAGTCACCTGAGAGGGACATGAGCCCTTAAACTGGATCTGGACCCAGTCGGTGTCTCTCCCCCTCCAGAACTCTCACCTACACTCCCTACGCCCAGTCTCCAGACCGGCTCAGCCCTCCCTACCGGGAAGCCTGTGGCCACCCAGGGAAGTTCTGAATAATAATTATTGAGGGTGTGGCGAGAAAGCTGGAGGGTAAATGAAGAAAGTAGTAACAGCCACTGCTGAGGTTTCTGCCACTGTGCTGTCACTGCGCTGTGGCTGTCGTCAGCATACCTGGTCCCACCTAAACCTCTCCACCTGTACCTACGTTTGGTCCCATAAGTTCGCCCCTGGAAATTGATTCGAATGAAAAACAATCCGGGATGTAGGCAAATATTTATCTGCACCGACGTTTAGCACAGCTAATTGTACTATTGACAAATTGGAAGCTACTTAAATGACCAACAGTACGCCATTGATTTAATGCACACGTTTAAAGTCATATTATGGGAAATACTTTTCGTCAACAGAAAATGTTCACTATATGGTGAGTGTGCGGGGAGAGGCGTTTACAAAACAGTTTCTGTTTAAAAAAGAAAACATATAGACCCATCTTGGATAGACAGAAATTGGAAATGTTTATCGTTAAGGGGCTGGATGCTGAGAAAGAGAAAAACGTCATTCTAAAAACCTCGATTCCGCTCGTCTCCAAATCCGCTCTCCCGTCTCGCCTCCCGCGGGGCTGTCACGTTCGGAGAAGCAGGCGGGGGGCTGCAGGAAGGTCGCTCGCTTCCCCTCCAAGAACCCCCCTCCCACCACCTGCAGGGAACCCAAGCATCCAAGGTTCCCGATTAGCTGGGGCGGTGAGAGCCGGGGAGGGGCTGGGGGGACCCTCATCCTCTGCTGGGGGATGGGGACGGCTGGTCTTTCCTGTTTACTGAGGCCGGCCGGGTTGTGGCGTCTCCACCCCCACTCTCCCCAGCGCCCTTCAATGTGTTGAATTCAGCAATCGATCGGAAATTACAAGGCCAATTAAATGCCTTCCGATTTAGAGCTCTGGTTAGGCCTGAAAGGCTTAAAAACGCCCCTCAGTCCTTCGGAGGTCTCCACTGCACTGACCTTTGGCGTCCCCTCACCCAGAAATGTCCCCAAGGGGATCACTGAGCGGGGGAGGGGACTGCGCCTCTCCTGGCAGCCCCCCCCCCCCCCCCCCGCCGCCAACCCAGGCCTGCAAGGAGGACGGTCTTGGCGACTCAGAGGAGAGACCGGATCGACTTCCACTCAAGAACAGGAAACCTGAGGGAGGTGGAACCCGGGGGGCCGCTGGGTCCGGGAAATGCAAGCAGGAGATGGTGTCCCAGCCATCTAGTGACTCTGAGGCATTTGCTAGCGGGTCCCTAGGAGCGGAAATCACATTCCCACCTTCCTCAGAATCTGCCATGTTGCCTACCCCAACCTGACTCCCCTCCTGCGCCTTTCTCTTTCCACCTTAATTGCAGCTTTGCCCTGTGTTCAATAGCAAATGTTAACCGAGATCGTGAGATCGTGCCTACCTTGCATATATGTTCATAGAAGCCTTAACGATAATGTAGTCCAACTTCCTCCTTTGACAGAGATGGAAACTGAGACCCAACAGAGTGGCAGGCGCGTCCTGGATGGCCTGACAGCTTCAGTGCGTAAAGACTGCTCTGAAAGACCAACAAGGCCTGTTGGGAGGGTTTCCTATCTAATAATGTCCCTGTGCCTAGCTAGCTACTAATGCCTGGAAAGCTGTTTCTACCAATCCTCAATGAAGACGTAATACCTAATCTCCGTATGGATACATACCTGCTCTGGAGAGGGTTTGTATTCTTTCTGGCTGAGTTTTACAGTTGGTCCTTGAAAAAAAACTGAGCTGTGCGGGTTCACTGATAGGAGGCTTTTTCTCTTTAAATACAGTGGGCTCTTCCTGTCCTGGGTTTCCCACACGCGGATTCAACAAATCGCGGTTGGAAAACAGTATTTTCACATTCCCGATGGCAGAGTCCCAGCCGCTGACTCCCACCTAGGATGAGAGATGCTGTTTCCCAGTTGCGCTTGAATCCACTGACGTGAAGGGTAGACAGTAGTCAAAAGATGATCGGGGATTTTCAATTGCGCTGCATTTGGAGCTCCTGCCCCCTCCCCCCCGTACTGTTCAAGGGTCAACTATAGTATTCTGCGAGATTTTTTAGGTTTGTAGAAAAAATGTCAAACATTCCCTGAAAAACTGGTTTTAATAGCCACACAATACCTCATTTTATCAATGTGCCAAAATCCCTGTTGCTGAATATTTGCATGTTATCAGTATTCATTGTCAAAAAACTGTGCTAAGAGCAGTTCTCTGGGTCTCGGAATGCCGGGGCCTTTCCCTTCCCCCTCTTCTCTCCCGCAGGCACATTGCCTTTGGCTTTCCCTCTCCTAAGCTCCAAGACGCCTCTCTTCCTTCTCTTTGCTTCTATAACTTGTTTCCTGAGCCTACACAGCCCAGCTGGCTCACTTCTACTACCTCTGTAATTTTCTAAATAAACTTTCTATTATGATTTCAAAAAAAAGAGAGAAAAAAACAGTGCTAAGAACAGATTTGTTGACAAATCTTTGCATTTCTGACTAATATAGAATGGGTTTCTAAAACTGGAATCACCAGGTTAAAGACTACAGACCTATTTAACATATTTGGTGCACAGTGGTTCCAGTCTATATAGCATCCCTAGCAGAATGAGTGTGCCCTTCAATTACTGGTGAGGTTGAGAATTTGTTGGGGTCATGAAAGTGACAAGGTGTAGTTGTGGCTAGAAGGTGGCCATATGGGATCTTTAGGCTTGGCCTCTAGCACTAAGCACCATGCATGTGGTTGACTGAACCTGAATGAATACATTCCCACCTTGCCTCCCATTCCTCACCTCCACTCCCATAGGTCACACCTGGAGGATCTCTGGGCTGACTCTCTGACTGGGAACACTAGCTATAACTCATCATTATGGTGTCTCTTCCCTCCTTATCTTTACACAGGCTGTGCTTGTTCTTTTGCTTTGTATCCTTGTCATTTCCTCTCCAGGTTGTCATATGCCCTGGGTGGCTGCTGTTGTTCTTACACAGGGACATTTTGGTTCTATAGGAATGACAATGAAGAAGAGGCCAGATCTCATCTTTCATACACTGTTCATTCATTTATTAATTCAATAAATATTTATTGAGCTACCTATTATATACAGGGCACTACGTTTGTTAGAAACAGAAAATACTGCTATTAATATCTAACGTTTATTAAACACATAAAAGTGCCCCTCATTGCTTTAAGGATAAGATCAGGCACCTGATTTTACTTACTCTTTCTCATAGCCCAATCAGGTAAGGACTATTATTCTTCCTTTTTACAGATAAGGAAACTGAGGTAAGTTTAAAGACACACAAATGGTCAAGTAGCAGAGCCTTAGGTCCAAATCCAGGCAGTCAGCACTCAAAGCTAGATTCCAGAAGGGTGGGGAGTGTTCCAGGCAGAAGGGCAATAATCAGTGAAGGTCCTAGGGCAGAAAGTAGTTTGGTATGTTAAAGAGACTGTCAGGAAACTGGTGGCTCTGTGTCTCAGGATGAAATGAGAGGTCTTGTAGGTTAAGGTTGAAGATTTTGGACTATGAACGAGAAGCTATTCAAAAGCAGTGATAACAGATTTGTGCTTTGTAAAGATGCTTCTGGCTGGAAGGAAGTAGTCTGGCCAAAGGCGGGAATGGAGGCAATAACTTCTCATTCCCCTCAAGTGGATGGGCCTTAGGCTTCTGAGATGAATTGTGCAAACTGGATGTGAGATGTGACAACCAGATTTCTGGGACAGTAGGTAGTGGCACCATCCTAAGGGATTTTAGGAAGATCTTAAGTTTCGTTTTGAACACATCAAAACCAGGGGCCACCAAGACACACATAGAGAATCCAAGTAGGAAGTCAGGTGGCAATGTAGCAATTGTCAGGGTGGAGTTGGCAGTGGAAGAGCCAAGGAGGTGCCGGGGCACGCAGGGACAGAGGGGCGCTGTGAGGACGGTGCAGGTTCCTCACATTACAGGTGAAGAACAGGAAGAGAGGGAGCCTATGAAGGTTCCCGAGGAAACAGGAGCAGCGAGAAGCATCAGGGGGAGGGCGGCCTGGGTCAGACACAGACCCACACTTCTTGGACACCCAGTGAGGTCGAACTATCAATTGGGCTCAGGGTCGGAAGTTGAGATTGGAAATAATTTTACCTCATTCTTGGCTCACACACTTGTGGGACTGACCGGCAGTCAGTCTTTCTGTCCCCATTTGTTTCAGCAGAACATTAATTTCAAAGTCCAGCAACAATTGACTTTTGGGTCCTTCCTTTGTAGTTCCTCTCATATTTTTACATTTATGTCTCACCTACAACAGCCATAAAAAAAGCAGGGGTTAATTTAATGAAAGAACATTTGCATTTCACTGCATACATTCTCATTCCTTCTGTATCCCACTCTGAGTGCAGATTAGCCATTAACAAGTGAAGGCAACTGAACTTTTAGAACTATTTTTACACCTGCACTAAAAGAAATAGGGTTCAGGTTCCGAACCCTAACCTTCAGAAAATACCAGTTCCTTTCCTAAAACCTGCAATGACTGGTTTATTTCACAATGACGAGTCTCATTTAGACGCTATTTTCCCCCAACGAAATTGACTCTATCAACAACCAATGGGGCCTTGCTGTGCAAGACAGGAGACAGCTGGGATGGTCCCCATTATGTGCCTGGTAATTATTTCATGAAAGGACCAAAGGCAAGAAGGGAAAGATGTTTTTTGGCATAGAACTCACGATTAGGTGGTAAAGATTTTTAAATAGCTAAAGGAGATTTGGTTAAGAGATGGAATGTATTTATTTTGTAAATAAATATTCATGAGCTATGGATGAACTCGGCATGCAAATATAAAATCCTTTAGGTGAGATCAATGATTTAAAATAGAGTATACAAATAGTGTATTTGTGTTTGAAATGAAAAAATAAACTTAAATCTCTCTGCATGACAGCAATACTCTATGCTTGCTGCGCAGAAACCAGTTTAGTATATCTGCTTTTTAGCAGTTTATCAACCAATCATTAAGTGAGTTAAGTCTACACCCGGGGAATGCTGATGGCAGCATTAGCCATAAATAAATAAGCTAATATGTATAATAGCTAAATGAATAGACTTTTCCTTGGTGTTTTATGGCCTGAAAAGAATGCAGCTTTTCATTAAAGGGATCATTTGAAAATGTGGAAACTGATACTGTCATAGTTCAGTGCTCTCTGCCCATTGATAATGGCCTCTGCTTTAGTTGGGGTTGGGGGAACTGATGTCCATTTACTTTAGCAAAGATTGTTATTGAATGAAACCTTTAACGGGGGCGTTTATGATCCCACTCTGTTAAGAGCTCGGGGCTGCCTTAGAATAGTCTCTCCCTCCACCTTGACTGGCTCTTAGAGAATCAATACAGGTAATATGTCAGTTGGTGGTCAGCAGTCCTTTAAGCAGGAAGGTAGAGCTCAAACGCAAACTGACAGGTAGCCACTTAGAGAGAGGGTATGAGGTAAACACTGTGAAAGTGAAGCTCCTTCGGGAGAGAGGGAGTGTCTGGCCCTCATATTACAGTCAGTGCTGAGATCGGATAGGAGAAGATTAGGAACAAAGACTAGGGAGCTTAGGAAAAGCCTTCATCGGGGTGGTACTTTTAGAACCCCAGAATTCACAGTGGTTTTTCCATTTATAGTGTCCATTTCCCTGCTATCCGAAAGTAGCTCATTCCCATGGAATCTTTGGTAAGCCAAAGCGGTCTAAGGCACAGAAGCACGCACTTGAGGACCCATCTTGCTGACGGATGCACAGAATAAATGGAGATGAAGCACAGGTGCCCACACAGTTCAGAGCTCTGGTGCTTGATGCTGAAGTGTGGCTCCAGAGGAGAGGTCAGGCTGAGGCTCCAGGTGTGTGTTGCCTCTGCGACAGCTCGCTGCAAAACAAACCTGAACGCTGCTTTCACTTTTTGCCCTTTTTTTCCATCAAAGCAAAAATCCTCTGTATACTTCTTTGGGTTAGAAAAAACAGGCACTAACACAGGTCTTTTGTAAAAGTGAAGGTGTAAAGCGAAGATACCTGTTTCTATCATCAGTCTCATTTTTAAATTGCAGTAAAATGCAAGTTATGGAATTTACCATCTTCTTATTTTTTAAATATTTTTTTATTTATTTTCAGAGAGAGAAGGAAGGAGGGAGAAATGGGGCGAAACATCGATGTGTGAGAGGAATATTGATTGGTTGCCTCTAGCACACCCCCAGCTGGGGGCCTGGCCCACAACCCAAGCATGTGCCCTGACTGGGAATCGAACCAGCAACTCTTCAGTCTGCAGGACAGTGCTCAATCCACTGAGCCACATCAGCCAGGGTCCATCTTATCTTTTTTAAGGGTACAGTTCAGTAGCATTAAGGACATTCCCAAGTTGTACAGCCAGTAACCACCAGCCAGCTCTAAACCTCTTCATGTTGCAAAACTGAAGCTCTCTACCCATTAAAGACATTTTCACTCTCTTCTCTCTCAGCCCCGGGCAACCACCATTCTAGTTTCTGCCTCTATGCATTTGATTCCTCTAGATACCTCACATAAGTGGAATCATACAATATTTGTCCTTTTGTGACTGGTTTATTTCACAATGTTCTCAAGTTTCACCCATTATGTAGCATGTGTCAGGATTTCTTTCAGTTTTAAGGCCAAGTAATATTTCACTGTATGTATGGATCACATTTCTTTACCCATTCATGGACTGATGGACACCTGGGTTGCTTCCACCTCTTGGTTATAGTGTAGTCTTGTTTTTTGACCCTCAATTCACTTACTCATTTTTTTTCCTAGTTTTTAAAAACCTCCAAGGCCCAGAAAACCTTCCTGAGATTCTTAGAAAAATAAAACTGAGTTTGCAGCATCCCAAGCCTTCTCTCCTCACTCCAGCCATCCCTCAGCATTTACCATTAATATACACTACAATGATAGCATCTTTCAAACACGATTGATGTTTTCCTGATAAGAACCACCTGGGTGCTCAGGAATCCTCACCTCACCCAGGGATTCAGTGGTGTGGAGGAGGGTGCTGGGGACCTGAGGTTTAATAGGCATTTTAGGGGATTCCCATTCCTTAGGCAAGTTTAAGAAACTTGGGCTTTAGCTTGATAGGGATCCTTTACTACCAATAAGCCTCTTCTATTTGGGATTAAAACAGCAAACTTAAAATTAATGGCTGGTTATACTTCTTTCAAAATATGGCTTCCGGGTCTGGCAGTATGTCATCTATTATTAGAAAGTTAGGGGACAGACATCAGCTCAGAGGCAGAATAGGTAAACAGCTATAACCACAAACCTACTCATCTTCTTTTACATTTTAATGTGTTTTGGGTTGTAGGAATTTCCCTATTCTGCACTGAAGTTTTTCTGTAATTCACACACACCCCATTTGTCAGTGTTTCTTGACATTTTATATTTGTTATTCAAGTAATTTAGATTAAAAACACCGATTTCTTCATTTTTATTCTTTCCCCTCACAAATCCTACCAATCCTCAAAAACAAACAACAACAAAAAAAAAACAATTATATGTAAGTAGCTAGGTAACTAGGTCACCAGGAGAGGCTTTTTAATTAGTAAAATTTGTAATGGGCTCACGGGTCTTCTTTCTCCAAACCTTAATGGGCATTTTTGGCTTCAGACTCAGGACCCCCAGGCTCCCAGAGCTGTGGATAGCCCAAGGGGTTGGGTTTTTGTATCTGAGGGCTGTCTTCAGCATTGTCCTCTCCTTTGGTAAAAGGAAAAACTGGAATCCCATCCTGCCTGCTCTTGACTGCAGTCTTAAGCTCCTAGTCACCCTGAAGATCTCAGGCCCTCCTGTTACTGAGTGAGACCTGCCTTTGGCTTGCCCGGGGGCTTTGTGGCAGAAGGGATTTATAGCAGCCTCCCTCTAAGCAAGAACCTGGAAAAACCTTGGAAGACACCATGCACTCCTTAGTGGAAATTTCAAAATCAAATTTAAGAGATTTTGGCTCTGGCACCTTTAAATCACATAACCCTGGAGAGTGGAATTCTCCAAGAGGACTCTGCCCACCTCCCCAGGTTCAGGTACTTAATCTTGACAGAATTAGAGGTGGAGGTTACCTTTTCAAAGGAAAAATCCTATTATTACATACAGGCTCAGGCCCTGGCTGGTGGAGCTCAGTGTATTGAGCACTGCCTTGCCAAGTGTCAGGTCACTGGTTCAATTCCCCGTCAGGGCACATGCCTGGGTTGTGGGCCAGGTCCCCAGCTGGGAATGCCCAAGAGTCAACTGCACATTGATGTTGCTCTCCCTTTTTCTCTCTCCCTTCCCTTCTCTCTAAAAATAAATAAAATCTTAAAAAATAAAATAGTAAGAAGGTGAAGGGTCTAGTCAAGGAACTGGACATGGACAATAGGGTGGGGATTGACTGTGGGAGAAGGGGTGGGTGGGGTGGGGAGAAGCAATGGCAGAAAAAGTGGGACAACTGTAAAAGAAAAACAATTAAAAAATTTTTTAAAGATTTTTAAAAATAGTAATAAATAAAACATTCATTGTTTAAAAAAAAAAAACAAACAGGCTCAAGTGCATTGTGGACTGTGTTGGGCCTCTCCATTGTCTTGCTGTATCTAATTGGTTAAGAATGAGGAAAAATCACATATATAGCCCTAAAATCTTACCTAATATTTTTATTGGCATTTTAAAAATAATTGCTATAGAATAAATGTCAAATAGAACACACCATGGAAGAACACAGCATTTTAAGACATTTTATAAAAATCAAGAATGAAATTTCCCTCCCTTTGATATATTTTCTTGATAGCAAACTGTTTTTGACACAAAATAGTAAAGCTGAAAATTTCACAAACCACACACACAATTTATCTCATTTTTTATGATTACAAGAATCCTGAGACAATGTAAGATGAATGACAGTGAAAGAATATTTTATCCTGAGACCATGTGCACAAGTACACTTACTTGCTGAGAAGTGGTCTCTACATTTGATTGACCAGGCTGGTAGCTGCAGTTCCACATTTCCAACAGGAAAATAATGTCCGAGTTTTGCTGGTACCCATTAGTTCCAGGAAAAGCACTGTCTGTAATCTAATTCTACTGGTTTCTCCCAATTGAACAGCTTTGTGATTTTGCCAAGTCACCTTAGCTACTCAGTTTTACCCACTGCTCTGCAGGGACTGGGAGGATAAATAAAATTAAGAGATGGTTTTTAAACTTAAATACGAACTGCTGAGCCCCATGCCCAGATTTTCTAATTCAGTAGATGCTCAGGCCTTTCTAACAAGCTCCCATGTGATGCTGGTCCTGAAACCACACTTTGGAGAACCATGGAAGGAAAGCATATGTATCAATAATAAAAGTTGCATAATTCTCCCTTTTACCTTGACAGGTTAAGAGAAATAGATTTATTAAAGTATCATCCAGAATACAAGTCATTTCACTTTATTTAATTCTTACAACACCCAACAACAAAATAATTTATGAATGGAGATGTTAAACCTCAGCAATTAAATGAGTTGCCCAACATTATACAATGAGGACATGGTGGACAAAGGCAAGTTTGCCTAACTCCGAGATCTATATTCAACTTGTCGTGTTCCAAGGATCTTCAGCCAGCATAATTATATTAACTCACTCTACTTTCTATGTGGTGTCTTCTACTGACTGTCTTAATCTGCATTGTATTGTTATGTTGATCAAATTATGTTTAGAAATAGGTGAAATACATATTTTAAACAAACATAAGAGAGCTTAAAGTAATTACTAAAGAAAGATGTTATGAATTGATTGTATTTTCCAAACCAAAAGCTGATATATATGACCAGATTAATATGACCAAAACTTATTAAACTGTCTAGTTTCCAGTTAGTGTGGGCATGCATGATCCACAGAAAGTATTATTTTGCATACATGCATTTTAGAGTGACTGTTAGAAAAGAGAAAAAAAAATTACTTTCTTTGCTACGATTCTGGTTCAAAACACAAAATAGTTAATTTGCATTTATGTACCTAGTGAAAAAATGTGCATCAACACCAGTTCCTGATGTCTTGCTTTACTGTTTGATTTTTAAAACATTCAAACCCATAAACAGTAAGAAATACATTTTGAATGAGCAGTCAAAGAAAGGCTGCCTAATTACAGGATGAGCCCCAATTCTTTTCCAGATCATAGTTCTGACTTAATTAACACGAATTCAAACAGCCCTAACACAACAGGGCGCATTCCCACTAGGATGACTCAGGCCCAGTCACCGCAGCTAAGCATTCCCTAGAGGAAAATCTGTCACTGCTTTTCCACCAGCACTCTAGCTTTCTGTCTCTGTCTCAAAGGACTGGGCCACAGCTGGGAGCCTCCCTCTGGAAGGGGCATCTGTTTCATAATGAATTTGCTCCATTTTGAGACGTGGACCGTGGATAAACGGTGAAGAAAAATCCTAGCTCATCAATAGAACCATGTGATCTAGTCTTAGTAGCTAGGTTGCCTACAAAGGACTTTTATTCTGCTTATCCTGGTCTTGAGTTTTAGGTGTAAATATTTAAAAGTTTGTTGTTACATGCCTTAATAACGCTATTTCTATTTCCTTACCAGGATTCATAAATTGAGCATACTGGCTAGATCACAGGTTGGGCACTGGAGTCAGGTGGACCTGGCTTTTCCCCTTGGAGGCACCGGTGCCTTATTCTCAGCCTCAATTTTCTCATTTTTAGAGGTGAACTCAGGGATAATACTCAATAAATGTTGGCTATTATTACTCACGAGATGAGTCTGCTGTCTTCCTGCACATAGAAGAGATTTTTTTCCCACGTACTCAATCACATCAGCCTTGTGATAACTTATATGGTACATTTTAAAAAATGGGTTTCTTTTTTTTTTACACTCTATATACTATCATGAACCAGCTAATTAAAAAAGACCTCAAAAATTCCATTTATCTATTCATCAGGAATGAAATCAGGCTTAAAAGTAGAGCAACAGAAATACATTTGTTTTTTGGTCCACTGTAATTTTTTTTGCCTCTTTATTTGGTAATACTTTTTTTTTTCCAATTGGTAAAGGTCACAGACAGTGGAGTGAATAAGTAACTCCTGTGTCCTCCCAGTAATTCTGTGAGGGGCTAACCAAATTATTAACCAGCATTTGTCATGTGATGGGAACTGAGGATTTAAAATGAATCCAAATACACATGAGAGATTAACTCATGTGAACCTTAGTTACAATACTAATGACGATTTGGCTTGAATGAATTTTTGAAGAATTTATTCTATGAAGAAACATAACAGGTGATGGCCACAGACATATTACAATTGGGGGCCCAAGTCCTCCTTCTTTTTCATTCCGGAAAATCAACGCTGTCCCTCCTCTCTTGGGGTTTTTGAGTTTCCAGATGCTTAAAAACTATTAACAGCCAGTTTTTCCTATTTCTAGGCAAATTCACCAAAATTTCATTCTAATTGGAAATGATGAAAAACATTTCTGTGAAAGCCGTTAAAACCACAACCAATAAACCTGGTCAATTCAACTAATTGCTCAGTTCCCCTTTTCAGTTTATCTCAATGGAACTCACATTTGTTCATACAACACACAAGTAAGCAAGAAAAATAAAGACAGAATCTGAGTTCTTAGTTACACATTGTCCCTAAACTCTGAGGGCTAGCCATCTTCATGTAACTTCATGTGGGAACAGAAGGCTTCTTGATCTGCGAAGGCTTTCTCACAGATGCTACAAGAGCCACCCTGGTCCTCCTTGTGGGAACGGCGGACATGGCTGTCGTGGGCAGCATGGGATGCAAACGATTTCCCGCAGTGTTTGCATTTGAAGGGCTTCTCCCCAGAGTGCTGCCTGATATGTGTGCGGAGAATGCTGGAGGCAGTAAACTTCTGCCAAGAACAGAAAGCAGAAGAAAGAGTCAACTTCTGTCAGCCGGAAGACCAATTAAACAAAGGGCTTAATTTCATTATTACTGATGCATATGTCACCCCATAGTTTTCTAGTTGAGGAAACTTGGATATTAATGCCTTCAAGTACTCTGGGTACAAGAGTAGCCTTTATATAAAAGGACATGATGGATGTGTCATTCTGGCTGGTTTTGAGTAGGCCAGGCAATTAAAAGGTGGCTTTTCAGTGTCTAAGATCACCTGGGGTCTAGTTAAAATTGCAGATTGGTAGCCCTTGTTCAGAGAATGTATACAGTAAATACACTCTTTGGGGTAATAAGGAATCTGCATTTAAAAAAGCAATTCTGATGTAGGGGTTTCTAAACCACACTCCAAGGTAAACTGCATTACGCAAGGAGTAGCTAATATTGGGCAAAGTCTGTTTCTGTGTACCCTTTACGCAGCTTCCCAAGGATTACTTCTTACGATTTATATCACAACTGGGATATTGATGTTGATATAGTTAAGAGACAGAACATTTTCATCATAAATATCCTTCATGTTGCCCTTTGGTAGATACACCTAGTCCCCCCCACTCCCATTTTTTAAAATTTTTATTTTTTAATCCTCACCCTAGGACATTATTTTTCATTGCTTTTAGAGAGGAAGACATGGCTGGGTCGCTCAGTGAATTGAGCACCGGCCTGCGATCCAGAGGATCGCTGGTTCGATTCCCAGTCAGGGTACATGCCTGGGCTGTGGACCAGTTCCCCAGTTAGGGGAGCATGAGAGGCAACCACACATTAATGTTTCTTCCCCTCTCTTTTTCCCTCCCTTCCCTTCTCTCTAAAAATAAATAAATAAAATCTTTTAAAAAATAAAGAGAGGGAAAGAAACATCAATGTGAGAGAGAAGCACCGATTGGTTGCCTCCTGTACAATCCTGGCCCTGGGATCAAACCTGAAACTTAGGTATGTGCCCTGACCGCGAATCGAACCCACAACCCTTCAGTTACAGGACACTTAAACCAACTGAGCCACACCGACCAGGGCCCACTCCCATTTTTTCTTTTCTTAAGACATGGCAACCACTAATCTGTCCTCCATTTCTATACTTTATCATGTCAGAATGTTATATACATGAAATCATATATTATGTAACCTTTTGATACCGGTTTTCTCACTTGGTATAATTCTCTGGCAATTCACCCAGGCTGTGTATACAGTTCATCCCCACTTTATTGCTGAGTGGTATTCCATGGTGTGAAAATACTATGGTCTGTCTCAACACTTACCTATGAAGGACATCTGGGTTGCTGGGTTGTATGGTAGCTATAAGTTGAGTTTAAAAAAAAAAAAATTCCAACTGTTTTTGCAGGTGCCAGCTTACTTAATGGGAGTCTACTCTAATTTCATCACACATGCCCTAAATGCCAATTTGGCAATAGGTAGTTGTATCTGACCATCATAAGCAAACGTGAACATATTTGGGGGTGGAAATGGGGATTGAATTGATAGCAAAAACTCATTATAAGCCAGGCTTTATACTTCAAGCTCCTATTCATGAGAGGTCAAGGGAGCTCCCTTAGAAGGAGGTTTCACTTACTTTCGTACAATATACACACTGGTAGGGTCTGTCTCCAGAGTGGACTCTCATGTGCTTGTTCAGGCTGGAAGACTGAGAGAAACATTTCCCACACGTAGAACACTAAGGCAAAAAAGAAAGCATGTGGTTGAAATCCCATCTTCCCCTAACAAGTTAATTTTACCATGATGTTAACTATTGTATTTATTCTATATCTGTAGGAGAGGATCCAGCAGGCCGAGGCTGAGGGTCTAGCTGGTAGTATACAGAATTCCTGGAATTATATAGAACAATCCAGCAGCGTGGGTCCTGGTTCAGACCCTGCCCAGTCCTAATGTCATCTAGTCTTTCGGTGTCAGTTGCTTCAGATGTAAAATGTGGGAATTAAATAGGGTTGTGATGTGTAATAGAGGTCTGAATTATTCCTGCTCTGCCCACAAGTAGCTGTGTGACCAGTGCGAGTCAGTTGAACTTGGAATCTGTTTCCTGATTTTCCTCATGGGCAAAATAAATACTCTGTTTTTCTTACAGGGTAAGCACTACATAATTAATTCAATAAGCACTTTTCTTTTAAAGATTTTATTTACTTATTTTTTAGAGAGGAGGAAGGGAGGGAGAAAGAGAGGGAAAGAAACATCAGTCTGTTGCCTCTCACATGCCTGGAGTTGGGGACCTGGCCCACAACCCAGGCATGTGCCCTGCCTGGGAACCGAATGGGGGCAATGTTTCGCAGGTTGGCGCTTAATCCACTTAGCCACACCATGTAGGGCTCAACAAGTATTTATGGAGTACCTGCTCTGTGCTCAATACTCTCCTAGAGATAGAGAGCTAAAACTACAGTTGGCATGGTGAATATGTGGACAGCAATTTTCAACCTTTTTTCATCTCATGGCACACATAAACAAATTACTAAAAATCTGCAGCATACCAAAAAATGTATATTTTGCCAATCTAACAACAACAACAAAAAGGTGTAATTTTGATTAATTCACACCAGACTGCTATTGTTCTTTCGGCGGTTGACATTTTTTTAAATTTGACAATCTAAGGGAAAAGATGTCAGTGTCCCTGACTTAATAGTCAGAGATAGCATGTTTTAAAAATTCTTGCAGCACACCAGCTGAAAATCACTGATGTAGACCAGAATGGCAACACAGGTGGCAGATGACCTGAGACATATTGTGCCGACAGAACAAGGGTAAGATTTCAGGGGTCCAGGGAAAGCATGTGGTACAGCCACATGCTGTCAACAGTTCACATCACGTCTTCATGCTCTCGACCCTGCTGACCCCTGTGCCTAATCTTCTCAGGAGTTCTGAACCAGGCAGAGGAAACTACTGTACTTCCAGGTCCTGCCTTGCTCCCCAGGTATGCTTATGTGAACAGAGGGGAGAGCGAGTATTTTTAGGTTGTGGGATTTTGGGTGAATTCTAAAGGTCTTCCATATTTTTCAGTAGTGCTTAAAGTTTTAATGAGTGTGTATTACTGTTGCTAGAGCAAAAAAAAAAAAAAAAAACACGCTTGACATAATATTGCAAAAAGAACAGATTAATGATAAAAGGGAAGCACTTAGAAAAAGAAACTATTCTTGGAAATTAAAAACAAACAAGAACAAAAAAAGTAATAATTCCTTTGTGCTTAGGATTTGTGCCTCAGATGGAAAGAGTACTTCGTACATCACTGTGTACAAAGCAAGAGGAAGAAAAAAGGGAAGAAAAATACATTCAATTTGACATATTCTGTTAAAATTTCAGAACTCAAAAGATAAGGAATAATTTATACAAAGAAGAAAACTGGTTATTTACAAAGAGACAAGAGCCAGACTGGCATGGAATGATATCTTGAACATTCTGAGGGAAAAATCGTTCTCAAGCTATCAGATATTTGAGTAAAATACCCTCAGAGGACTCAGAAAACTTTTCACTATGTATCCTAAATGCAATTACTTGAAGATATGCCTCAGTAAATACAAGAAAGAAATCAAGAAAGTGTGGAACAGAACAATAAGTAGAACTAATTCAGGAAGGTGATTAAAAAAAAAAATTTAAAAAGGAAGCCCTGGCTGGTGTGGTTTAGTGGATTGTGCATTGGCCTGGGAACTGAAAGGTTGCCAGTTCAATTCCCAGTCAGGGTATATGCCTGGGTTTCGAGCCAGGTCCCCAGTTGGGGGCGTGAGAGAGGCAACCAATCGATGTGTCTCTCAAACATCAATGTTTCTCTCTCTTTCTTTCTCCCTCCCTTCCCCTCTAAAAGTAAATAAATAAAATCTTTAAAAATATATACCCAAATGACAGTTCACAAACCCAGAAATCATTGGTTCAAATCAGACTAATCTTTAGAAAGAATGTAAGTATCATCCCATAAGTTACACAGCTAAGAAACTAAATTTCACCTGGCCGGGCAGCTCAGTTGGTTAGAGCATCATCTGATGTGCGAGGGTTGCAGGTTCACTTTCTAGACAGGGCACATACGAGACAGAATCAATGAATGCAGAATAAGTGGAACAACAAATTGATGTTTCTCTTTCTGTCTCCCTCCTTAAAAATCAATAAATAAAATAAAGTAAAATAAAAAGAAACTAAATTTCTTGCAATTAGAAATCCTAGCAAAATCAAAAGCTTACAAGGAAGTCAAAGGTGAATAAGTTAGTCTTGCTAAATTTGAGCAATTTATGGAATATAGAAAAATAATGTCTTCAGAAAAGAAAAAAAGAAATCAAGCCCCCTCTTCATGGGTCAGGTATTTCAGAAGGCTGGGTAGAACCAACATTCTGAATTTATGTGTGAACTCTTAGTAAGTCATTGTTACAGATTATAGGGATTTCCTGACATTTTTATTCTGTGTTCTACATGAATTTTGCTTGATTAGAATCATCGAAAAAGAAAGTGCATGCATTTAGGTTTAAAGGCTGGAAGTAGGATGGTAACTCAGAGTTTTCATTGTTTTCTGATATCCTGATATTTTTGTTAATCATTTTTTTCTCCTTCAAAAACCATTATTTTTGTTAAAAATCATTTATCTGGTTTTACTTGTCTATTTCACTTGAGTTTTTTCTTCTGTTCAAGTTAAATTAAATGTTATCTTTTGAGCTTCTATGGAAATTAAATATACTTTATCATATTAAAAGTTAAATACTGCTTAATCTGAAGTATGTGAAATAAAACTAAAAAGAGAATAAAAATGTTAAGCAGTAAAAATGAGAAAAAACCCTCAAAACTCTAAACATGAAGGCAAAGTGTCATGGGATATATACCTCTTGAGCTCTGGACAGAATTCTTAGCTAGAGACTTGAAGCCCACTGTTAAGTGGTATTTAGAGTGATGGTAAAGGAGTGAGCTTGTAAAAAAAGAACTAAAGAAGCCTTAGGAACACTGAGGATGCCATGACCCACTCACCCTCGTTGATTGCCAGTTTAAAATTATTATTCCTTCATTCTTTTGAAGGTCAAGTCATCACTTTCTTACCAGCTTCCAATTATCCCTTATCAGTCTTGTTTCTATCCACCTCTGGGTCTATAGTCCGCAAAGACAGAAGTACCTACCGATAGCTTTCCTACTTGAACCCCAGCCTAAGACCACTGTCATCAGTGTTTAGGCAAATGACCCATCCTACATCCTAGTGGAGATTTTTTATCCTAGTAGAAATTCATTGACATAATTCTGATAACCTTTTCCTGAATTCAACTTTAGTAAAAACAAAACAAAAAAACTAGTTCTGTAGTTTCTACTTCCATAACAAACACCCTTTTATCTAGCTGCAACAAATGACTAATATCCTAAATGCTATATCCTATCTATTATAAGACCTACCATGTTTATATGCTAACTAAAACTAAAAAAGAAAATGGTAACAATTAAAATCATGGCAGGCCATCACGTGTCAAACATCTCAATTTCAGAATATAAAAATATGAAAACTCCAAATCTTAGAATCAATAAAATACAGCTATTAAAATGTTACAAAAACATGTAAACAAATATACATATTTTCCAAGGACATAAACTGGCAAACCACAGGACAAATACAAACTGCCAATAAAACATTTTAAAATTTAAAACCTCATTAAAAGCTTCATTAATAAAAATACAAATTCAAGCAAGATACCAGTTTTCATTACCAAAATGGCAACAGAAAAAGGATAAAACTATTGCAGGAGACCTGGTGCTGCTCATTATAATGCAAGCCCATCTGGCTGGAATATAAACTGACTTTCTCTGGAAAGCAGTTTAGCACCTTAATTCAAGAACCTTAAAACTGTACACTCTTGGAACCCATTTTTCTACTTCTAGGAACCTACTCTAAAGAAATAATCAGAAATGGATAATAGAAATAATAATTATGTCTTAAAACTTTTTTAGTTTGTTGATTTTAGAGAGAGAGGAATATTCAGTTTGTTGTTCCACTTATTTGTGCACTCATTGATTACTTCTTGTATGTGTCCTGACTAGGATGGAATCCACAACCTTGGTGTATATGGGATGATGGTCTAACCAACTGAGCTACATAACCATAACCAGAAATAATAACTATTTCTACATAATATTATTCACTGCAGCAATTTTGGGGAGACATGCACAAAACGGGGCATTAGTTAAATAAATCATAGCACAACCATCTGATGTACTGATAGATATAGCCATTATGTTTACAAATTAGCTTGTAACATAATCTTAAGTCAGCAAATTAGCCTCATAATATTCACTATGATGTAAGTATATCAAAAAATACACACATTGAAAAAATTATACCTAAAATGTCTTAACTTTGGGCCACAGCCTATGAGGTGGTTTTTGTTGTTTTTCTCCGTAGTGTATTTCCCAAGCACGCACTATATTTTTATGTTAAAAAATAAAATAGGCAGTAAAAATCTTTAAGGATCACCAGGTAAAAACATAGCGACCACTGCTTCACTCTCAGCGGCGCCCCCACAATGAGAGCAGGCGCGGCACCTGGGAGGTCTGAGCGGTGCGCAGGATCCTTTGCCACCACAACCAAGTTCTCACCTTGTGAGGCCGGTGCTTCTCATGAACGTGAAGGATATGGATGCGGAGCCGGTCCCGCTTCTCAAAGGAACGCTTGCAGAGAGAGCAGGGGAATTTCCGGTCACCCTTGTCCACACAGGGGGTGTACTTGAGGTGCTTATCTCTGTAATATCTGTAGGTAAACACCTTTCCACATCGGTCACATCTGTAACCTTCGGCAGACTCTGTCAAACACAGGGGACGAGAGCCATGGCTTTGTCAGCTACTCTATTTCAGTCTTACTTCCTCCAAGGCGATTTTAAAAGAACCTTTTCCATATAGGAAATTTTAAACACGTACTAAAGTCAAAATAAAAAATTCTCATGTGCCCAATACCACGCTTCGACAACGTCCAATTCCTAGCCAATTTTGTTTTCATTCATTTCACTTTCCTTCATTAACAGAATACTAATTTAACATTTGGTTCATAAATACCTCACACCATAATCTCACACTCCTGACTGGCACTTGTTACAAGGGTAATAACCAAAACATGCCTGCTCTCCATCGGATCAGCCTGAGCTACAAGTTCAAAACACTTTGCCCAGAACAGTGATGGACACCCAGAGCTTATGCCACAGGCTTCCCACTTTCAAAGTTTTAGGCACCCTCTAGCTTATCACTTCTCTGAATTTGGGGGGAAGATTTCAGAGCTAAAATCTTCACATACAAAATATCGATGACAGTATCTTGTTTTCCCTAATAGGGTTATCATGACGGTTAATTTAATTCTAACACTTAATGAGTTCTTACCACAAGTGATACTATTACTGAGTGATAAGACTGAGAAAGGTAAATTGTTTTTATCAATGAAGGAGGGAGGAGAGGAGAAGTTAGAGAGGGTGCTGCCGACTCTAGCAAAGAAGGTGCCGGGTCCGGGGGGATCTAGGTGTTGGGGGGAAGGTAGAGGACAGGACCACCCACAAAATAACCTCCATCGAGGACACTCTGGATTCCAGGTGATAAGTGATTTTGATGGGGCACGCATCACTGAGACCTCATCGCCTGGCCCCCGGGAGGGAGAATAGAGCCAGGGGTGAGTATATGCAAGAATCTGGAGATGGAAATCTTTTTAGCATCAGGACAGCAGGGAAGCTATGTATCAGGGGCTTTGTTAGTTAACAACTGTGTCCCTGGCACGTTTAACACGTGGCTAAGGAAATAAACCATTAAGTAAATACCCAGGAAAGCAGCCACCAACCCTAGGACAATCCACCACCTGCCCTGTCTACCACTTTCATTGAGGTGCTAATATTCTCAGAATCTCCAGGCTGGACCAGTTTTTGCTCAGAGCTAGAATTTTCCTTGGTCAGAAATACCTGGCCTTTCTACTTCCTGGGATGGGAAAAGGGGGTCTAAACAATGGGACCAGCGATCTTTACAAATCAAAGCACTAAAACACACTAAAATTCAAAACATGGGTACTAGACATTTACCTTAACCAATTTTTATCTTGTTCCCTCTCCCTTCTCCCCACCCCCCACCCCAGCTCAATCAACTACTCTTTAGTGCAGGAGTTTTCCAATCTTAAACTGATGCTTCTTGTCCCACCTCAGTTCAGACAGTTTTGGAAGGATTAAGAGTTGTTGTCACATTCCACACCTCCAGCCCCCAAAACACACACTGGGCAGGCTGCATACTCAAATAACCCGCCCACATAGGGTCCAGACCTTCCCTCCCACCCAGGACTTTAAGGGGAAGGTCCTCACCTATCCTCACCAAAAGCCTTTGAGAAAACGTTCTTTGTGAGAGGACAGAGGAATTTTTATTTTTCTTTCCCTTTTACTTTATCTAAAAACATGCATAACAGAAAACAAATGCATTCATCCATAATTCTTCCCAACAAATTACCAGTAAGTCCTTTACAAGTTCTCTCCCACACATTGTCCAAAATACACATTATCTTAACTGTGCCATAAGCATTGGATAATTTCCTTCCAAATTGGAGCCCAGGTAAACTGACTCTGCTCCTTCCCCCGACTTAACACTCATCCTAAGCCCTCATCCTTGGTGCTTATATGCTTGGGATCTCTGCTGTCTGCATATTATTCCATGTTAATGTCTTCATTTACTTAATTATTCAACTATTGAGCACCAAGATTGTGCCTTTCCAATAATATGGATGGTGCTGTACCCAAGATCCTTGTGGACAAAAAAATAAGAAAAAAAAACTTTCCAGAAGAGTATTATTGAGATGTCAAAGGTTATGAACATTTTAACTACTGGATACATTGTGTAAAAGGATTTTTCAAAAAGGATTAATAAATTCAGGGAGTAATCAAGCATGTATTTGTCTCAAATCTATTTTTAACTATTATTTTAAAAGCAACTGATACATTTTTGGAAGTGACCACAAAGCCATGCTTGGCTTGGTGCTAAGTATGTGACAACTTTGAGTCCCAGGATGTTAGAGAATCCCAGTATTGTTCCCACCCCCATTCTGTGGTAGTAGGAAGGTAGTTCACCAAAACAGTTCCAACAGGCTCTCATTATCTGGATTCTAGAAAGATACCTCTCTCTCATTATTTACCTCCTAATTCCTGGGACTATGTTGTTTCCTTTGCCTTCACCATCCCTCAGCCTGGATTGCTTTTTCTCTCCCTGCCTAACACCCATGCATTTCATTTTACCCCTAAGTAGCTTTTTCCAATTGAGTCCTAAGTCTTCCTTCTTCATTCAATTCACACTGGGGCCAGGAGCAGGGGATACGAAGGCTTAGGGTTATTTCCTGCCCTGAAGAACTCAGTCTAGCATGGAGACATGCATGAGGACAATCACTGCAGTGTGTGATGAATACAATTCAATTTTTCTTTTACCTGCTACTTATTACATTTATTATAACATAAGGTGGTCTTCTACCTGATTACATGCACTACAGTCATTTGCCTTGGTCTTGTCCCACCGACAAACAAGATCAGAGGTTCCCAAGCTTCTATGTATATAAAAATCACTCCAAGAAATTTTTTAAAATGTAAATTCCAGAAGCTCATTCCCGGGAGTGTGTTGGTGGTCTTTTAGCTCCTTGCTACTAAAATGTGGCCCAGGGACCAGCAGCATCAGCATCCTCTGGCCCGAATGAGAATCTGCACCTTCCCAAGATCACCCAAGTATTCATTTAGAGCCACAGTAAAATGGAGAGGGAAAGTCTAGCTCAATGCCTGTCAAACTTGACTGAGACCCACAGTAAAAAAATACATTTTCTATTTGACACCCAACACACACACACATACACAAATCCATTTGAAACATAAACTTCCCAATGCTTGCTCTTACTTTGGAGAGATTCACATCAATATATTCCATCCTACTTTATTCCTGTTTTCTCTTTTTCTTCAGCGCTAATCTCCACCACTAAATTGATTTCTCACCCAATTAAGACACTGCAGCCTGTCATTTGAAAAACACCGCTCTAGAGCAGTGACTTCACGTGTTAGCCTGAGCAGACAGGAATCAGAAACTGGCTCACCTAAGGCAGAGGCTGCATCCATTTATTTCACTTTTATTGTATTCTCTGGGTGGAGGTGGAGGGGTACAAGAAAGGGGATCCTTGTGAATAGAAGCGGCTTCAGCAGCTTTGGAAAGAGGAGGGCCTTTTCCTCCAGCTGGCTAATGCCCTCCTGGTTAGAGACATCCTCAGTTTAGCCCCCTGCATTAGCCTTCCAGAGGGAGGAGCTCTACAGGCAGCCAAGAAACTGCAGGAAGGTGTTTCCGTTGGGAAGAGAGCCTGGTCCTTCCAGTAGGAGCACCTCACTGGGTGAGGCAAAGGTGTGCACTCACCTTCAGAGGGCCCAGAGGGCCCAGCTGCCTGCACCTGCCTCCCCTGCTCGGTCTCCTGAAGGCTCATGGGAATGTCCAAAAACTTTTCATAGCAGTCTCCATACCACACAAGGAGCTCTTGGTTCTGGTAAATCTCCTTGCAGGTCTCATAGAATATCTGCCCTTGACATTGCACTGCAACCAGGTTCTGCTCCTTGGGGAAACGGGCACAGTTGACGTAGGACATCCAGTTCCCTGCACCTCCTTTTCCATCTATGAAGTGGCTCAAATGACCATCTTCAAAGATCTAAATGAAATAAGACAGGATGTTTGGAATTCATTTTTTTTTTCTGCCTAAACTAGGAAATAAATTTACTTGTTAGAAATGTATTATACAAACTTCACACTTGAGTCCACTAAATATATTTATTAATAATTTTATTACTAAGCCTAAATAATTTTATTAGCTTAACGACATGCTACAGGTGATGTGACAATTAAAAATTTTTTACTTTATCACCCTTGATTTCCAAATTTCTAGTGAGTGTATGTTAATTTTATAATCACAGTTATGAAACTGTGAGGAAACAAGAAGTTACATTCAATTCTACCACTTAAAGACAATCAATTATTTTATATTTTTATCCCAGCCTAGTTCTCATGCTTATTAGTGAAACTGTACTTGCAAATCTTTTTCTGCTCCTAGCAATTCAACTGTCTCCATGTTTTGTTATTATAAACAACTCTGTGTTTAACACCTTCCACATAGCCAGAATTTCAGCTTAATTCCCTGAACAACATTACTGGAAGTAGAAATTCAGGGTCAAGTGGATTATTTAATATATTCTGACAAACTGCAGTCTGGCCAGCATGTCCCATACACAGTCAAGAGTCTTAGTTTTTAACTAACTTCATAGACAAATGATATAAAAAAGTTTAAATTTGTTTTTATTTCCCTTTGGCATCATCTCAGAATCACTCTATCATAAAGCAATTGTTTTTTATCTATAAATACAGCAAAATGCATGAGCTCTTTAAATGTATATGCCCTGGCTCATGTTCAGACTAAAATGACTTCGGGCACCACGAGACACTCGGGTTCCTGCATAGGTTCTATGAGTCAAGGTTACAGAGCGAGGCTTTCCTTCCCTTTATATCTCAAAACAGGTAGCACAAACAGCGGGTTGCTGCCCTTGTCCCCTCTCCCAGAGGGGCACAGGCCAAACAAGGTGACCCCTACCATCCCCCCTCCGCACCAAAAACATATTTACCTCCCACATCAGAGAATTGTCCCCGTAGGTCTTGACTTCACTGGCGTTCACCACTTTACCTTTAAAGGGCCCAAACCTGACTCCTTTGGCAATGAGGCTACAGCAGAACACACCAAAATGTGGGACTTCACCAAACAGCATCTGCCTGAGGCAGAGACCTAGGGGAACCCCCAAAAGGGAAGCACATGAGGAAACCGATTGTATTTGTCTGTGTTAAGAAATCTAAGCGAGGAGGTCTGCCTACCTTCTGGTAGTTGAAGGGAGTCTTGGTCTGGAGTTTGAGGAAGACACTCAGACCCTTGGAAAAAGGCAGGGTTAACATCTTATTTTTCATTAAAAGTATTATGAAATCTTTTCCTTCCCTCCTCCCTACAGGTAACCCTTTCCTGGAGTTTGATGCTTGTATTTTTCCTGCTCCTTTTACATATACAGTCTTTACTTTGAGACACAGGACAATTCTTGCAAGATTATGTAATGAACCCCATTTTGCAAATTTAAAGAACCTGAGAATCAGAAATAATGCTGACTTTATGGTCAAGATAGATGACCGAGCTGAGACTCCCTGACAGGCATGAGGCTTTCATAGAGCTCCCTAGTACGTCCTGGTAGAATCTGAGCCCAGAGGACAAGCCCACTGCACGAACAATTTCTCTCCTCACCCTTAGATCTCACTTCAACCAACCTCGGGAGTCATGCAGTGAAGCAAGTAGGGCCCCAGATGTGAGCCCCACCTCCCCAGGCTTCATCCTCCGGTGGAAGTGCGCACACTGCAGCCCCCACCCCTTCTGGACTCAGATCCACCCTGAGGTGCCCTTCCCCACTCCTACTTCCACCCTGATGCCCAACCATCCTAATTCCCTAACTCCAGGATTGTGTGGACTGCCATTACCAGAGCTGTCTGTGGGGACCACGAGGCCCGAAGCTGCATGGTGCAGGCGCGCTGTGTGCTCCAGGCTGGGGATGACCCCGTACAGAACTAAGTGCAGGTCTTCCTGGGTGAAGTGGTACCGATGAGTCGACTTCCTCTCCTGATTCAGGAGTTTGGAGTCATCCTCAGACTGCTTGCTGGGGAAGTAAGGTAATAACTGGGAGGTCTTCAGCCCCTCAGGTAACAGGGAGGCACTCACAGGGGGCGGTGGAGGAATAAAAATGTCAGGTCCGTAATATTGGCCACTGTCGCTTCGGCCACCAACGGAGGCCAAGTCGTCACTGGGGGCCCCGGGATAGTCGCGGCTGCTGTTCACGAAGTGCTGCAGCTCCTTGGGGTAGTGGGGAAATGGGTACCACGGTGGCAGCTTGCCGTGCCAGGGCAGATCGTAGAGCGGCTCCCTCTGTAGGGTCAGGCCCGGGCTCAGCAAGGGAGGCGCCGTCCGGAAGGCTAAGGGGGCCATGGCCTGGGTAGCAGACACGGTAGGGACTGGGAAAGGTTGGTAATCCTCCTCTGCGGTGGTCGGGCTGTTCCCGTAGGGTGCATAGGGTGGGAAAGGCGTGTAGTAAGGGGCCAGGTGTTGGGGGCTTGTCTGGAGCCTCTCGGGGTGATAGAACACCTTTCCTGGAGGTCCGGCCTCGACCTCACCTGGCGGCCGCAGAGCCATCCCGGGACACAGAGCGCGGCGGGTCTACGGAGAAGCAAGCGTGGCTGAGTGAGGACGCGCGAGGCCTCCTCCGCACCTGAGCCAGCCCCGGGGGGCGAAGGAAATTGGATAGACTCCCAATTCGATCCCGCAAGCCCTGCCTCACAAACAAAACAAAAATAGCAATAAAACACACCCACACACACAACAACAACGAAAACCTGCCGGGATCCTGCCCGACCCCAAGTTCCAGGTGAGTGCCGCCCTCTCCTTCCCTCTCCAAACACACCTTGACCTAGCGCGGTTCGTTTCCAGCACGCATTCTCTCCATCTGGCCCCAAACCCGGCTCCTGCAAATTCTAAGCGCCCTCTCTCTGCCCGCTCCTCGGTCCACCCGCTCTGCGTCCGCTCCTCGGTCCAACAAGCCTCTTCACACGGTAAGGAGTCGAGCGCAAGACCGCCCTCGGTTTGGGGGCAGGCTGCAGCCCCAGGCACTCCTGAGTCCCCAGCAGGAAGGGAAGAACCAAGGGTCCCGGGTCGCATTTCCCAGGAGATGCGCTGCCGGACCCCGAGTCTGACTCGGCGGACCCACGCGGCCGGGCTGCCCGGAAAAGGCGCCACCTTCGGCTCCGCCGAGATCCGACGCCAGCGCCGAGGTTCCCACGTGGATCGAGTCCCGCCACTTCCCCCAGTCCCTCCGACCACCCTAGTCACCCCATCGGGGGCTGCCCCGCGGGAGCAGGTGCGACCAGCCCCGGGCCTGGTGGGAGGGAGAAGCCCTGGCCCCCAGTGGCTCCGCCGCCGCCTGAAAGGATGGCGTTTTAGCGCACAGAAGTTCACCAAGGCTGAAGAACGGCGCTCCTTCAGGGCCGGCGGGTCTTGAGCGCAAGATCAATGAGCCCAATAAGAAAACCAAACACGGTCGTGACTCAGAAATTAAAGAACACGGGGTCAGCCGAAGAGGTCAGCCACGACGAAGGCATCTGCCCGGCTCCTCCGAGCCCCTGAGGGCGCTCCGCTCCCGGCCTCCCCGCACCCCAAGGACCTGCAACTTGGGGGTGAGAAGCCACTTCAGGAGTGAAGGCCCAGGAGAGTAAAACGACCTCCTCCCAAAACGAACTGCGACTGCGACTACCGCCTGCACTTCCCACCAGCCCAGGCAGCCGACGGCCCCGGGCACTGGGTGCCCCCGGCCCGGCACCCACCTTCGAGAGCGCCGCCACCGGGCGGGCGCCTCCAGGATCCTGAAAAAGCGGCGCGGGATCGGGGCCGGTAGGCTTCGGGCGGGCGGGGCGGGCCGGGCGGACAGGGCGGGCCGAGCTGGGGTTTAAGAGGGCTGCGGGGCTTGGAGAGGGCGAGGGTGGGGAAGACATGCGGCCCCTGCAAGTCCCCAGGCAGTCTCGTCCCCGCCCACCGCGGCCATTGGCCGACGGTCCACTAGACCCCAGCCCCCAGGGGGTTGCGCTCTTAACTCCTCAGGTATCCAAACAGTCGCCGGGAGCCGGCCGGGAACCGGTCCGGAGCGCTCGCCACCAGCCGCGACACTATTGCCTCCACGCGTGCACCACTCTTGCGGGGTCGGGGCGCAGAAAGCCTGGGCCATTGTTACCCAGGCTCCCCCGATAAGCCGCTTTGCCGGCACATCGAGTCTGAATTCGAGCCAGTAGACCCAAGACTCGAGTCCCGCCGTCGAGCCCCGCCTTTCGGCTTCGTGTTTCCAGGAACCGAGCCTGGCCGAAGGCGGCGGCTCCTGGACGTGTGTCCCTGTTACCTCGTGGGGAACCCGGAGGCGCCCGAGGTTTAGCCTGCTCCGGGGCTTTTACTTCATAAGTACTGGTTTTCAAAGCTGAGGAGAGATCCCCACGCCGCCACACCTGTCCCTTTCCCCGGGGGAGGCTCGCGACGTAGGACACGCGGGGCTCTGAAAAGCAAGGTCCGGACCCTTACCCGGCGCTCAAAGGCCGCATTTATGTTCTCCTGGCCGGCCATTCAGGGAAAGAAAGGAGCACTCAGGCCCATTCACATTCACACCGGGGTGGGGGAAAACCCTTGTGATGCGGGTGACCTTGGCCAGGTTCCTCGCCACCCGGCCGCTGCTTTCTTTTTGCAAAATGGGGCGAGCACCGCCTGCCTCCGGGTGTGGCTGCAAGGGCTGAAGGCAGAGGCGCAAACCCGCACACCCGTCCGGCTCGGGGTCGGTTCGTAAACGCGGAGGGAAGGAAAGGAGGAAACATCTACATCCCTCCTGCTAAGAGACGCCCCGAAGGTTTACATAAAGCTGCGGACCAGGGACGCCCGTGCGGACCCGACTTCGAAAGCAGCTGCGGCGCGGGCACGCCCCCTCCTCGGGCTGCGGGCCCTGACCTTGCAGCCTTAACCTCCGACGCTGAGAGGCGAGAGGAGGGAGGCGGGCGCGGGGCCCCACCTCCCGCCGCCGCCGCGCCCCCACCCTGGCCAGGTCACCTCCGGGACGCCGTCCGTGGGGCCCTGCGTTCGTCCAGACCTGTGTCTCGGATGCCAAAAACGTCTGAGATGTCAGGTGGCACGTTGTTTTCTCAACCGGTCTAGGACGACAGGAGCCCAGGCTTTCCTTCTCCTCTGTGGTGTACCTCTACCGTCGCTTGAGATCTTGGCCAATGGGCTGAAGAAGTGAAGAGGAATCTTGTCCCAAAGGCCAGTACCTCTAGGAAGAATCATGTCCTTGAAAAAGCAGAGTAAATTCGTCTGCTGTCTTCCTTCCAGAGACATGCCTACCCCGAGATTACTTATTTATTTATTTTTAGAGAGAGGGGAAGGGAGAAAGTAAGAGAAACATGGCTGTGTGAGAGAAACTTCGATTGGTTGCCTCTCCCACGCCCCCAACAGGGAACCTGGACCGTATCCCAGGCATGTGCCCTGACTGGGAATCCAACTTCTGGGATCTTTGTTGGAAATCTTAACCTGGCCATTCCATTTCCACCAAGCCTACTCTATCCAGCAAAGCTATCATTTAGAATGGAAAGGCAGATGAAGTGCTTCCCAGACGAGGTAAAACTAAAGGAGTTCATCATCACCGAGCCATTGTTATATGAAATGTTAAAGGGACTTACTTGAGAAAAAGAAGATCAAAACTATGAACACTAAAATGACAACAAACTCACAACTATTGACAACTGAATCTAAAAAATAAAAACAAAATCCAACTAAGCAAACCAGAATAGGAACAGAACCATAGATATGGGGATCATTTGGAAGGTTATCAGCTGGGAGGGGGAAGGAGGAGAAATGGGGAAATGGTTCAGGGACTAAGAAGCATAATTGGTTGGTACAAAATAGACAGAGGGAAGTTAAGAATAATATAGGAAAAGGTGAAGCCAAAGAACTTATATGCACGACCCATGGACATGAACTAAGGAGGGTGGGATTGCTGGAGGGAAGTGGGGGTACTAGGCAGAGGGGATCGAAGGGGGAAAAAACTGGAACTACTGTAACAACATAATCAATAAAATATACTTTTTTAAAAAGTATGAACAGGTAGTTGCAGAATAGCCAGGGGAAGTAAAGTACAGTATAGGAAATGCAGCAGCCAAAGAACCTATACACATGACCCATGGACATGAACAATGGTGTGGGGATTGCCTGAGGGAGTGGGGGATGCCGGTTGGAGGGGGGGGCAAAGGGGAAAAAATCAGGACAACTATAATAGCATAATCAATAAAATATTTTTAACAAATAAAATAAATAAATAAAAGTAAACTGTTCCTGCCTTTCAAAAAGCATTTTTTAAAAAAAGCAAATTCATTGAATATTTTATCAGTCACCTTCAGACAACCATCTGAGGTAGATCTATAGACAGATGCTTTTGCCACATTATCCTCATTTTTACGAATGGCCTTAAGCCAGATCAGGGAATTGGTATTCAAAGGCTAGAATAGGGAATAACTCCTCTGCTACTGTATTATAACATCTGCCCAAACATGCTCAGAAGTTTGAAGAATAAAAAGAGTTAAACCCTAAAGAAGTTAATGGTTTATGAAATTAAACTGAATGACCCCAGACATTCCTTATGCCTCTCCCTTTGATAAGGGTACTTGATGCTACAATGAACAAAAAAGATGCTAGAATAGCAACTGTCCCACTCTGGGCAAGGAAAAATCTTACAGATAATAAGAGAGTTCCAAGGGACAAGGTGATACCCAACTTCCAATTCTTCCTTTAACACTCACAAGAGGAATTATCATGAACAATTCTGGGCCACAGCCTGTTTCCTTAGAGATGCAGACGCTATACTTTCAAAAAGAAACTGTTGCCAAGTTCATCCCTGGCCCTTGGAGTCAGAGAAAAGCCAGGAGATGGATGTGTCTCAATAGCCCTCATACATCCTCAGTGTTCCTGCTGCAGCTATTCTGGGTCTTTTTACTCAAAACATGCTCTTCCCCTGTGAGATCACACTAGCCTGAACATAATGAGGAGAGAGATTTATTGTGGAAATGGAAATGGCCAGGTTGTAGGTCCTTGCTTTTCATCACATTGAATACTTCTTGCCAGTCCCTTCTTGCCTGCAAAGTATCTTTTGAGAAATCAGCTGATAGTCTTATAGGCACCCCTTTGTAGGTAACTCTCCACTTCTCTCTTGCTGCTTTTAGGATTCTCTCTTTACTTTTCACCTTGGCATTTTAATCATGATGTGTCTTGGTGTGGTCCTCTCTGGGTCCAGCTCACCTGTGACTCTCTGTGCTTCCTGGACTTGTATGTCAATTTCCTTCACAAAGTTTGGGAAGTTTTTCTTCATTATTTTTTCACATAAATTTTCAATTTCTTGCTCTTCCTCTTCTCCTTCTAGCACCCCCATGATTCGGATGTTGGCATGTTCAAAGTTGGTCCAGAGGTTCCCAAGTCTCTCCTCATTTTTTTCAATTGTTGTTTCCTCATTCTGTACTGGTTGACTGTTTTTTTCTTCCTTATGTTCCAAATCATTGATTTGAACCCTGGTTTCCTTCCCTTCACCATTGGTTTTGTGTGGATTTTCCTTCGTTTCACTTAGCATAGCCTTCACTTCTCTTATGCATTTGCCGTACTCAAGCATATCTGTCAAGCCTATGAGCATCTTTATCACCAGTGTTTGAAATTATGCATCTATTAGGTTGGCTATCTCCTCATCTTTAGGATGGCTATCTGCTCATTGCTTAGTTCTCCCACTGGAACCTTGATCCATTCCCTCTTTTGGGCTATACTTCTCTGTCTCCTCATCTTGGTGGGCTCCTTGTTTGCCTCTGTGTCTTAGGCAGAGCTGTTTCTCCTGTTACATTGTAAGGGGTGGAGCCTTAGGTACTCATCAGTACAAGGCGACCTGTTTCACCATATTGTGGCGCTATATGTGGGGGAGGGGTCTGAGAGGGAACAATGCCGCCTGCCCAGCACTTGCCCTTTTTCCAGGTACTTCTCCCACTTCCGTATGGAACTAGCACCTCTCTAGCTGTTGCCCTGGCCGTCGTTCCCAGAGCAGGTGGATCTGTGGATGTTCTAGGACTGTGGGGGCCCTTTAAACAAGTGGACTCTGCTGAGAGACTGGCAGTTTCTGCCTCTGCCCCAACCCCTAATGGTTTGCACAGTCAGAAGCAATGACGCTTGATTTTCTCTGGTGCTGGGACCGTGAGCTGCATGGTCTGGTGAGGAGCTGGGAATGCTCCCAAGATTTCCATCCTGACTTTTTAAAATGTGTAACTGTGCCCTTCAGCAGCCTGCCGCTGCTGCTGTTGCCACTGCTGCTGCCACCACCACACTGCATCCTCTCCGCCCTGGCTCCACTCCTTCTACCTGTCTGGATGAGTATTTCTTCTTTATATCTTTGTTTGTTGGACTTCCACGCAGCTTGATTTTCTGGAACTTCTGTTTGTTTCTAGTTTTGAGGTAGTTGTATTCCTTCTTAGTTTTGGAGGGAGAATCAGCGTGTCTGTCTACACCTCCATCTTAGCTGAAAGTCTCTATTTTTGTACTTCTTAATCCCCTCAAGTCTTTACCCATTCCCCCACACCCCTTCCCATCTGGAAACCCATCAGAACGCTCTCTATATCCATGATTCTGTCTCTGTTCTTGTTTGCTTAGTTTGTTTTTTAGATTCGATTGTTGATGTATTTCTATTTTTTGCCATTTTATTATTCATAGTTTTGATCTTATTTTTCTTAAATAAGTCCCTTTAACATTTTATATAATAATGGTTTGGTGATGATGAACTCTTTTAGTTTTTTCTTATCTGGGAAGCTCTTTATCTGCCCTTCGATTATAAATGATAGCTTTGCTGGGTAGAGCAATCTTGGTTGTAGGTCCCTGCTTTTCATTACTTGGAATATTTCTTGCCAATACCTTCTAGCCTGCAAAGTTTCTTTTGAGAAATCAGCTGATAGTCTTATGGAAACTCCTCTGTAAGTAACTAACTTCTTTTCTCTTGCTGCTTTTAAGATTCTCTCTTTAACTTTTGACATTTTAATTAGAATGTGTCTTGGAGTGGGGCTCTTTGTATCCACCTTGTTTGGGACTCTGTGCCCTGGACTCGTATGTCTATTTCCTTCACGACAAATTAAGGAGGTTTTCCTTCATTATTTTTTCAAGTAAATTTCCAATTTCTTGCTCTTTCTCTTCTCCTTCTGGAAGGAACCCCTATGATGCAAATGTTGGACTCTTGAAGTTGTCATGGAGGTTGCTTATACTATCCTCATTTTTTTGATTCTTTGTTCTTCTGGTTGTCTTGATTGGTTGTTCTTTGCTTCCTTATGGTCCATATCATTGATTTTATTGTCAGTTTCATCCACCTACTGTTGTTACCCTGTAAATTGTTCTTTATTTCAAATATTTTATCCTTAATTTCTGACTGGATCTTTTTCATGCTGTTGATATCCTCACTAAGTTCCTTGAGCATTGTTACAATCAGTGTTATGAATTCTGCATCTGATAGATTGCTTATCCCATTTGGTTTAGCTCTGTTCCTGGAATTTTGATCTGTTCTTTCATTTGGATCATGTTTCTTTGTCTCCTCATTTTAGCAGACTCCCTGTGTTTTGTTTTTTGTTTGTTTGTTTTGTTTTTTTATGTATTAAGTAAAGATGCTTTGACTGCTTGTCTTGGTAGTGTGGGCTAATGTAGTAGGTGTCCTATAGGTTTCAGTGGCATAGCCTCCCCTATCACTCAACCTTTGTGTGGGCTGAGTATACCCTTCTCTTGTACTTGAGCTTTGGTTGCTGTTGGCAGGTCAATGGGAGGAATTTACCTAGGCCAGTCAGCTGCAAGGACTGGCTATGATCACCGACCACCAACATCTGCCCTTTGTGGAGGATCAGCTGTGCAGGGGCTGGATGGTGGTGCTCTAATATGGTCTGTAGCTGTCCACTGGGTGCATTGGCCCTTGGGTTTCCAAGTGGGTGGGCCAAGGTCAGCCCCCACCTGAGTTTTGCCTGGGGCCACCCTGCCTGAGCTATAAGCAATCTGAGATGGCTGCTACTTTTGTTGGGCTTGGAGATTTCCAGGTAAAGCCAAGTTGTGAATCTAAGCTGGCTGCTGCTAATGCTGGGCCTGGAACTCACTGAGACCTGCTACTGTACGTTCGAGAGGACTTAGGAAGTTGTGAAGGCTGAGCCAAGACCAGTCATTCATATGGGAAAGCAGCTTTGGTGGGCCCATAAACTGGGTGGGGCAGAGTCTCTGGGCATCTCCAAGGTGGGTCAAACAGTGTTAGCTAGGTTGATGAAGTCTCAGATATGGCCCAGCTTTGCCAGCTTTGTAGTTGGAGGGTTTAGAAGAGGGTCAATGGCCTCTGCTCACCTTAATGTCAAACACTTCAGTTTCTCCCTGTAAACCACTGGTGCCTTTCAAGCTGCTACCCTGGTGCTGGAGCTCAGAGGGAGTGAGTCTGAACAGGTGAGTCTATGTGTGGGTTCTTTAAGAACTGCTTCGGGCTCCAGCAGTTTCTTCCACCCACTCAATTCCCACTGACTTTTGCAGCCAGAAGTTGTAGGGACTTATCTTTCTGGCAGTGGAACCCTGGGCTGGGGGGCCTGGTGTGGGGCTGGGACTCCTTGCTCCTGAGATATTCCTCCTGAATTTTTATCCACCACATGTGGGTGTGGAACCAGTTTGTTATGCATCTGTGCCCCTCCAACAAGTCTGGATGGATGTGGTTTCTTTAATTCCATAGTGTTCAGACTTCCATTCAACTCGATTTCTGATGGTTCTGAGTGATAGCTGTTCTATATTTTAGTTGTAATTTTGATGTGGAAGAGGCCAGCCATGTCTGCCTATACTGCCATCTTGACTGAAGTCACATTTATTTATTTATTTTAGAGAGAGGAGAAAGGAGGGAGAAAGAGATGAAGAGAAACATCAATGTGTGAGAGAAACTGTGTGCGATCAGTTGCCTCTCGCACACCCACAACTGGGTACCTAGCCTTGCAACCCAGGCATGTGCCCTGACTGGGAGTTGAACCAGTGACCTTTTAGATCACAGGCCTACACTCAGTCCACTAAGCCACACCAGCCAGGGCTGCTTTTTTTTTTTCTTTTTTTTTTTTTTAACAGAATTAGCATTTAGTCAGTCTTAACTCAAAATATTGTTTTCAGTAAGGTTTGCCTCACATTTCCTGCTTTCTTTAGTTCGTGTTCTGTTCAGTGAACCTCAGGAATACATGGATTGTTTCTCAGGTCCTTTCAATGAACTCTTTCAAGCCAGGGTTGATCATCATAAGAACCTGTTAATACATGTGCTAGTCGATGTAGGTTAGGGAGGCTGGGGTCATCGCTTTCCTGCAATATCTTAAATTCTAAGTTTCTTCATATTAGTCATAATGGCTGACCATTACATATTAAATTAAGCAATTAAATTTGTTGTCCTCTCCTTCTGCTCCTTGTTTTTTTCATATTTAAAGGTCCACATATTGAAAGTTCCCTAATTGGTAAATGATGTCATTTTGTAAGATATGCACAAGAATTTGAATTATATTGAGAATATACACAAGAAACAGATGGTTAGTCTGCTGGAGGCCCGGGCTTGGACTGGGATGGCCCCATGAAAATTGAAAATGAGTCAGATGTGTTGTCTGCGTACCTATGACTTCAGGCCCAGCCAGAGGCTGGCTGTCTCTGACCACAGACCTAACAACTGCAGCCCCAGTGATCGAGTCTTTGGAGATCTTTTTCTCCCGGACCAATTCTCAGGGACATATGACAGGGTGGAGGAACAGACCTTGAGAGGATTTTATGTGGTTAGCCAAGGCAAACTTCATCTGCTGAGAAACACCAGCATGGCAAGACCTTAACCCTGCCAGGTCTCACGTCATGCACCTATTGGGATTCTGCTCATTGACCATCCTTTGCTCTTTTTCCGCCCTTTAACCAATGACACATTATAAGACAAGAAAAGCTCAAGGAAGGTTAGATGAAAAACAATTTCACCAAGAATTTTTAGAAATATAGGTTTCATCAGGAGCATAGAGATTTCAATGGGTGACATCTGATTTTCCTGAGAAAAATCAGGAATGTCAAATAAATTGGAGCTCTGACCTAGTAGTGTGTGATTCACCTCTCTGTTTTGGGCCAAAAACTTCAAGTGAAGAAATGCCAGGTGACTCATGAGACGCCCTAATTAAGGGTCCTGGTGCATGATGGCAGGGGGGGTGGTCACAGCTGAGTCTCCTGGGACTACCAAATTCTGGAAAGCCTCCTCCTCAAATAAAACAGCTTGTGAGAACAGCCCACATTACAATTCTGAAATAACTTCTCATTATGGGACACGACTGTACAATTTTTGTTTCTTACAGCTGAATTTGGAAGTTCCTAGTATGAAGTATCAGAAATGGAAGTGCTCTTTGATTGGTTCCTCAAGGTCATGCTGATATAAATGAGATGAGGTTCTGACTGAAGAAAAAAGTGATACTTAAAGTACAAAACATTGCAGTTACAACTGAGTAACTGATAAGTTATTGTTCTGGTTCTATTTTGCACAAGTGTGGGAGTTATTCACAATTGTAGCAGTTTAGGCTATAAGTAGACAATAGTCATAGTCATAAATGGTTTTAATATTTATTTTTTAATGTTGAGGAAGAAACTGAGATGATTTTTAAAGGCATGTCCAGATTTTTTAAAAAGATGTTTATTTTTTTATTTATTTTTAGGGAGAGGGGAAGAGAGGGAGAAAGAGAGGGAGAGAAACACTGATTGATTGCCCCTTTCATGCCCCAACTGGGGACTGAACCTGCAGCAAAGGCACTTGCCCTGACTGGGAATCAAACCGGTGACCTTTTGGTTCACAGGCGGGTGTCCAATCCACTGACCTACACCAGCCAAGGCCTGCTTTTAATATTTAAATAGGAGAGAAAATCAGCAAAATAAGAAAAATAACAACTAAATGAAACCAGGAGGAAAAGATTCATAAAAAATAAAAACCAAACTTGATGGATTGAAAAGCTAAAATATGCCCTAGCTGGGTAGCTCAGTTGGTTAGAGCGTTGTAGTCCCTGTATGCCAAGGTTGCAAGTTTGATCCCTGATCAGGGCACATACAATAATTAACAAATGAGTGAGTGCATCAATAAACGGACAACAAATCGACATTTCTTTCTCTTGTCCCTTCCCTTAAGATCAATTAAAAAAAAAATATATATATATATATATATATACGCATATATAAAGAAAAGCTAAAAATAATGGCATTGGTAAATAAATCCCTAGCTGCTTCTTTGGAAAGACCATTGGAATAGACAAGTCTCTGACAAGCATAACCAAGGTGGGGTGGGCGTGGGGGATACAGAGCAATGGTAATAAGAAAGAAAACATAACCATAGATAAGGGTAAGATTAAAGGAACACTTAGAGAAGTCTATGTAAACAGGTAAAGATAGAGCGCTCTAAAAGCCTGATCTCACCTATATCACCAGGGGCAAAAACTGCAAGTCAGATAAGACACTGAAATCTAATAATATACTAAACATTTGTCATACAGAATCTCCTTTTCCCCAGGAAGGATTAATGGCCATAGGAACTACCCTCCAACTGTAAACAGAATAGGACAAAGTATACTACTAATCAACTGTTCTGCAATGTTGGACAACAGGCAGCCCAGGACTGATACCAAAAACGGGAGTGAATGAACGTGTTATGACGCTGGGGCTTTTCGCCATATTAAGGCAGTTTCCGTGATGTAGAACAGGGAGGGAACCCCAGATCAGGAAGGGGGATCCCAAATCAAGCCTAGTGTTCTTGAAAAGATAGGCCAGTAAGCCCCTGCGGCTGCCGAACCAGCATACGTGGCCCTGGCAACCAAGGTGACGGCAAGCTGGCCACACAGGGAAGCCTGGGGGAGCCTTTAAAATGAGAGCACGAAACCGCTGCTCTCTTAGATTTTCCCCTTTCCTGGCCGCGGGAGTTGGAGTTCCTGGCGCCTGTGCCCTGGGGACCAGGTGGCCTGGAACATTCCCAGGACCCCTCCCTGACCATTCCAGGGCCAGCCTGGGGCGTAGAGAGCTTTGCTAGCAGGGAGAGGAGGCAGGGAGCCTGATCTGGTGACAGGCCCTGCGCTCTTCCGCCACACGAGAGGTCCCACGGCTGTCTGGCCCATGGCCCACACCTCGTGTGGGCTTGGCGAGCCCCGTGCCTCTTTCCCAGATGGGAGGCCACAGGAGCTGCTGCCCGCCCATGGCCCACTCCAGAGTGGGCCTTTTGGTGACGGCTCTAGCGCAGCCAGGGGAGAGGCCCGTATCCTCTACGTGTTAGTCCAGTGCGAGCTCGGCCACTGCCGATCTGTCAGTGGGAGCCGCAGACACTGGAATCGCTGGCGGCTTAGGCCCCACAGCGTTGGAAGCCAGCTCCCTGCATGCAGGGTTCCGGGCTGGGATCCCTGCCTGACCGGACTCCAGCCTTTGGGACTCTAGGACCCAGTGCAGCAGAGCACATGGGTCCTGGACTGCTTCCACTCTCTCCCAGGGAGAGCAGTGCAGGGAGACGGAAAGCAGCACATAGGCACGAACTGGGAGGTTCCCTGAGAGTGTAGCGTCCCTTGCACTCGTGGAGTGATTGGCAGGCACCCCAGACCCTGAGAGACAGATACTATGAGGAGATGGTGACTCCGAACCCCAGGAGGGCATACCCCAGAGAGGATAGAGACCTATTTGCATGGCTGGCTTAAGCTCCAAAAGGACAAAGAAGCAAAATGGGCAACTTCTGGGTCTGGTCTTGGACTTTAATCTTAATGGGGGTGGCTGGTTAACAGTGCTTTGCAAATGAGGTTGGTTTGGAATGGTTCCAGCCTTCTCAGAACGGGTTTCCTGTTAATAAAAACCTGTTTCCTTCCTCACAAATCTTTGTAATATGTGTATACATGGTGACAAGTGGCTGGACTCCATGCTGCCTGGTTACACCAGGACAAATGGAATAGGGACACTGAGACAGATAAAAGGGCCAAGCAGGTCACAGCCATCTAGTAAATCTCAAAATGCAACTTTCCATAACCAAGGACACTTAAGAGCAAATAGTTTACACTTCTCCCTAACCAGAGGGTGAATAGCTTAAAGATGGCGTAAATCCAATTAGTACCATTTGTGGTGTATCTGGTGATGAATATTCTATTGTGATTCTCCCTAAGACCTTCCCTAAATTCCCAGCATGTAAAACCCTTCAGGCAAAGAACCGAGTCCTGTGCGCTCCCTCCCAGAGCACACCCAGGCCTTTCCCTTCTCCCTCTTCTTCCCCTGCAGGCGTGCATCTCCTAGGATTTGCAACCAGGGGAGCAATGGGCAGCAGCAGCTCATCCCAGGTTAACCCTCTGACCCTGTCTCCAGGAAAGGGGCCCTGGAGACTTCCCAGTGAGCTGACAGCAGCTCTGCCTTGGATCACTTTTGTCACTGTCACTTTTCCTTCCCAGTGAGCCAAAGCAGCTTCACCTAGGCACTCTCCTCTTGCTCCTTCTGTCCTAAGCCCTTCCTTGTTTCACTGTCCCCAGCTTTAATAAACACACTCTCAAAATCACCTCGACTCGTATCGTGAAATCTTTCCTGCACAAAGTCAAGAACCCACGCGCTACAGGCTGGCCTTAGGCAGACCCGTTCTGGGCCCGGTGGCTTTCTGGTAACACACAGGTCAGCAACGCGGTTGGAATTTGTGGGGAAGGATACCAATGAGGAGGGATCTGGAAATCGGAAAGGGTTCTCCTTAAATCTGTTACTAAGTTCTGGCCTGTGCATGTATTAGAGGAAACTACATGAGGCTAGGGAAAGAACCTCTAGAAAGCAGGCCAAAGTCTAGGGTTATACAAAACTGAGAGTATCTTACATTCTAACCAAAGCATCAGCATTTGAATCAGTTCTCAAAGCCAGATTCCACAGGGCAGTGCACAGAGACAGCCGGAGGACTCCAGTGCACACGGGGGGTGGGGGGCTGTATCATGGAAGTGGGGAGTGCTGGGGTCTTTTATAATGGGCACTGACTATGCCTGCTCTTTGCTATTATCTTCCAAGACTATAAGCAAACTTGCTTTTTGCTCTGAAGGAAGACACTCTCTCCCTTCCAAGATTGTTTGCCATCCAAATGTACTTGAAAACAGAGTCCAAAGCAGAGGGTAGTCTGCTTTGCTGGCAAGACGTGCAGAGACCCATGGTGAACTGTGCCCCAACACTTTTTGGGAGTCTGCTGCTTCAAAGGAGCATGTGAGGTCTTCTCTGGCCCACATACTTACTTAGATAACGTCTTTCCAGAATCTACTAGCTTTTAAAAACTGTCCTTTTAAAAATCTGTAACCTTTCCTATAAGATAGGTAAGGAAGTGTTTGTTTTCACAGTTTATAACTTTTATTGATTTTTAAATTTCTGATTGCCTGCTCTTTCCTCAGCATTTGCATCTTTTTTCTTCTTAAAAATATCTATTCTTTTAATGAGAAAATGTACACAATGTCTACAATTCTGAATAGTTAGTTCTCGTCTCCCTTCTAGTCTACCTCTGATACTCTGTTTCTAGGTCTACTTAGTACTAGACACACTGTTAAATTTGGCCCTAGTTCATCCTTTGGGTTGTGGGTGAGGCCCCCAGTTGGGGCATATGAGAGGCAACCAATCGATGTATCTCTCACACACTGATGTTTCCCTTACCCTCTTGCTCCCTCTTTCTCCCTCCTTTCCCCTCTCTCTAAAAATAAATAAATAAAATCTTTAAAAATAAAATAAAATTGTGTAGCAGTGCAGGACCAATCAGGAGTAATTTAAACCAGGAAAGCTTAATATAAAGAATTATTACCTATATCAGGGATTGGCTAGTAAGAAGTAAAGAGAACTCTAAAGAACATAGGAAGAATTAGCAGAGCAAAATACTGTATCTATTAGCCCCTCTGCACCCAATAGGCTGAGATGCAGACCTTGTTGAAGGCTCAGCTGTCTACTGAATGGCCGGTTGCTGCAGTGCCATGTTGGTGGGACTTGCCGGAAAGCAGCCCACTAGTGTGCTGGGGAAAGCTGCTCACAGGCAGATTCTCACTGGCCGCACTCTGCTACAAAACCACCTGCGGGAGCTGCTTGGAGAGGCTTCTAACTGCTGAGGGGTGCTGGCTGCTGTGCAGGGCAGAAGAGTGCCCTGGGGAGCCAGATCCAGCTGAGATGGCACCTGAACCAGAAACTGAAACTCCTGCCTCCTGCGACGTCTCTCCAGCACCCTCTGCTGACAAAGCTTCAGTGCCGGTGGACAATTTAAAGGACTCGGATTTATTTTCATAAAAGACTCAGAGTGAATTTGGGGCTGAGAGGAAACAAGTCCATAGCCAACATAAAGTCCATCTGGTAAGTGAATCCAGGACTCTTACTCTTGCAAATCTAAGCTTGGTCTTCTTGTTTTTAAAATGCTGGTCTTGGGGTAATATAAACTTGAAATTCCTTTTCATTCTAATTTCCCGCTGTTATTTTTAAACCAAGTGAGCGCTGAACTCCTCATCCATTCTTTCATTACTTTAGTTGTGCTGTTTCATGAGTGTTTGTCAGTCTTTGGAGAGAGTGTAGATAAAATTTTGTTCATTCTCAGTTCATTTGTTCACGCCTGTTAGAAATTGTTCTAGAAAGTGTGTGTGTGTGTGTGGTGTTAAACATGGTCGGCCTATTTTCATTTTTGGCCCATCTTATGGGTCCCTAATGAAGTTAAGTGTCAGTCTGTTCAGGCTGCCGTGACAGAATACCACAGACTGGGTGGCTAAAAACAGCAGAAACTTATTTCTCACAGTTCTGGGGGCTGAGAAGTCCAAGGTCAAGTGCAGCAGATTTGGTGTCTGGTAAGAATGCATTTATCAATTCATAGCCAGCTGCCTTTCCCGTGTCCTCACATGGTGGGAGGGCAAAGGAGTTCTCTGAGTCTCTTTTAAAAGGCACAAATCCAATTCATGAATGCTTTACTCGTGTGATCTGATGACCCACAAATGCCCACCTCCAAATACCATTCCACTGCTGATTAGGTTTTAACATACACATTTTAGTGAGACACAAACATTCAGTTCATAATCGGAAGTAAATTTAACTAAATCTTCCCAGGTGTTCCCATTCTCTTCCCTTCAAGGACCTACTTTGCCTCCACATTCTTTGCCTTGGCCTGTAAGATCCCTACGTAACCTGGCCCCTGGCTACTTCTTGGTCTTTATTCCCTAACACTCACTGGGTCAGTTATATTTTCCAGCCCAGAACAACCATTGTGTTCGCTACTCCTACCGAAGCATCTTTCTGTCCAGATTCTTACACATCAGGCTGCCTCAGTGTCTGATCTCTGATCAAATGTGTAAAGGATAAATTTATCAAAAGCACTTACAACTGCTATATATTGATGTGCATAACTAATAACAATGTCCCAAAATGCAAAAATAAAGATGAGCCAAATATACAACCATCATTGGAGACCTTAACACCTTTCTATTGACAGAAAGCTAGATAAAAAATTAGCAAGAAACTACTTACATGCTGCTTCCAAGGTTGAAAAATAAAAGGATGAATAAAGATATTAAAAGAGGATGACCAGAGTTAAATGGGGCAGTATATAATAAAAGGGTCAGTTCATCTTGGAGAAATGTATATGCTCCTAATAACAGCACTTTTGAATATGATTAAGCAAAAATTGCCAGAACTAAGAGAAGAAAACCCAAGGTCATAATTGGAGATTTTACTTGATAGCATAAGAAGGCAAAATGTGTGGGCTGTTGCTAAAAGCAGTAAATGGATAAGTTTATAACCCTGAAATATGAGTATTAGAAAATATAAAGGTTGAAAATTGATCAACTATTCATATAATTGTCAAGAAGTTAGGAAAGAAAAAAGCCACCAAAATAAATGTAAAGTAAGCATGAACTAGGAAAGAAAAAAAGGTTCAAACATGCAGGAAGTGGGATAATACAGGGGGCATCTCAAAGGATGCTCAAAACATCCAGTTTGCTGTCTTTGTTGGTAGAATATTACATTTTTATAAATAATCCTTTTCTAAAAAATATTTATTTTTAGAGAGAAAGGGAGGGAGAGAGAGAGAGAAACATCAATGGGGGTTTGCCTCTCGTGCGACCCCAAACAGGGACCCAGCCCGCAACCCAAGCATGTGACCTGACTGGGAATCGAACCAGCAACCCCTTGGTTCACAGGCCGGCGCACAATCCACGGAGCTGCACCAGCCAGTGCGATCAGGACTGTTCTTTTCTTAATAACTTGTTTTTTAAAGAATATGTTCAGTTTTCCAACTATGTAAACGGTCTTCTAATTTTACATTTCATTGTTTATAACCCTGATGCATTTGGCATTTGTTAGTATTTACTGAGAGACAGGAAGTTAAAATGGTATCTTCTCCAAATATGGCCAGTTGTCTCAACACCATTTTTGGGAATAGATCCCTACCAATTAGAAATGCCATCTCTTATCATATCAATTTACTTATGTACTAGGCTCTATCCTGTTCTTGATGCCTTTACCCATTTCTGTTTAAGTATTTTACAATACTAATCAATAAAAGTCCCACTTTCTTTTTCCTCCATCACAGTTTCTATTATTGTATATCATATCTTCCAAATGCACTTTAGTTTTTGTGTTGATTGGAACTGTAATGATGTGGGGGAAGGAGTTGATGGTTTTATAATAACAGGTCTTCTTTTTTAGGTTCATGGAATGTCTCCATTTTTTTTCCCCCAGCTCTCTAATGCCTTTTGGCGAAACTTTATAGTTTTCTAATACACAGAGGCCTTTCACCGTTTGTTAGGTGTAATCTATTTTGTAAACATTGTATCATTTTGTTATTGTAAATGGAGATTTTAAAAAATTGTGTTTTAGTGTGGACAGAAGTATAGGTTTTTTGAATATTCTATTCATCTGAGCTTTTTTATTCATTCTAAGGGCCAGTCAGTTGATTCATTTGGGTTTTCCTTAAAGATGGTCAAATTGGCTGAAAATGTCTTACCTCTTCTATTCCAGTAAAACACCCCATTTCTTTGCATTGGTAGTAGGCTTCCTTGTTTTGTTCTAATTTATACCTTTAAGTAAGATGTACCACAGTCGGATTGCATCTTATCTGATAACTCAAATAACTTTAGGACATTTACTTTTCCTAGAGTTTTCATTAAAAAAAAAAAAAATCGCCCTGGCTGGTGTGGCTCAGTGGATTCAGCACCTGCCTACAAACCAAAGGGTTGCTGGTTCGATTCCCAGTCAGGGCACATGCCTGGGTTGCAGGCCGGGTCCCCAGGTGGGGGTGTGTGAGAGGCAACCGCACATTGAGGTTTCTCTCCCTCTCTTTCTCTCTCCCTTCTTTCTCTCTCTAAAAAAATTTAAATAAGTAAAATCTTTAAAAAAAAAAAAAAAAAAAAATCCTCATAAATGGAGGCTGAAATTTATCCTATGTAAGCTTGTTAAATGGCATCTATTAAGTTAATCATGTTATTCTTTTCTTTAACTTGTTAATGTAGTTAATAGCATTGACAGTCATTTTGTTTTTGGTATTTTTAAAAAATATAATTCCAGATCATATTTACTAGTATTTCGTACAGTTTATGACCTGGGTTTTAGGCACTGTACCTAAATTGTTTATCAACTATTAAACAAATCAATCTATTAAAACTATCATGAATATCGTAATGTGTAATGTATAAGCTTAAGGCAGTCGGGAGTCCACATTATTCTCATAAATGTTCTTGGAGAAGCAGGGTAAGAGGTAACACAGTCTGGTGAGAGGAGCAGGAACATTATTTAGGGCTCAGTGGACAGACCTAGATTCAGCCTGTATTTGCCATTAAGTGATTGAATAACCCTAAACAAACGAAACTCACCCTTCTTGGCTTCAAATTAAAAATCTGTAAAATGGGTTACTGGGAGAACGAAATGTTAACATGTTCATTCCTACATAACTGTAAGACATTATTAAATTAAAAGTCAGGAATTTTAAGTTTAAATGCACTAAAGGTGCAATATAAACACATTACACTCTCCAAAGCCATGTAAAACCCGAAGGCATTAAAATTTATTAAATGATGCAATAACAACAGAATTCTTTATTTACAATAGCATTATTTAACATCAAATAAGCAAAGAGCATCAGCAAAGCAATATTAACTTGCATAAATGTATTTAAAATTTCTCTGAATATATCTACCTTTGCATAAACTGCTCACACTAGAAATACAAACATCAATGCAGGTGAACAAAGTGATGTTCAGAGTCAACTCCATTTTGAAAATAAATCACAACCTGAAACACTGTAAGCTTTCTCCTGAAGAACCATAGTTAATATATTGCTTAATTTTACCCTTGTATTATCTTTTCATATACACACATCTCAGATGCAACTTAATGAGTAACTGTACAAATAAACCCACAAATGACAAAGAAAAAAAATGACAGTTAAATGTTTGAAGAAATGTATCATCATCACTATTTAACAACATAATGGTTAAGTGATGATGTACTTATTCAAAAATTGTACACAATTCACTATACAAATATAATACATCAGACAGCTATGTAGGAATATACAAGACTTAAAAACAGATCTAAGGCATTATGCTAGATTTTAGCATTTTGAGGTTCTTGCACATAGCTTTTACCTGTAGTAAGAAACTTAAAAGATTTTGTTTTAATCTATAAAGAAACACCAGGGAGAAAATTCTAATTAAAATTGAAGCCACTACAGTAATTTTCTTTTGTGCAGAGAATGCTTTGCTCTTAGGCAGCATACTACCATACAAATACTAGAAAATTTTAAATTCACACCAACAATTAATGGCTTAAGTTGCATTTCAAAATTGATTGTGTATCTTTGGGTTCTACAGTGGATGTGTGCCACCCATTTCATGTGTTCAGCCCATATGAACTCCATTTTTAAACACAGATTAAAAATTGCATTATATAAACTGCAAAAACATTGCTTTCAGTTATTACAGGCCACAGGAGATACATGTGGGAGGGGGCATTTTAATCTTTGAGTCAAACGAATTTATTGTAGTAAAAGAGCTCACTTCACCTTTTCAACTTACCACATTACATGAACACTTAAATGAGTCTTACGACCAAGTGAATTATGTATACTTTTCACATTATTCATTTTTCACATTTAATAATATAAGTAAAACACTGATTCTTTGTCCTATTAAAGAAAAACCAAGGACTCAGTCTAACAAATTTACTGTGTACAGCATGAGAAATACTGATAATGAAGGGGATCGATTTGGCTTTTGCTTCTACAGTGATCAATATGATCAGAGGATTCCTTCACTTACTTTTCTTCTCTTAATTAGATGTAAAGCAAAATCCATTCCCTGATCTGAGCCATAAGAGAACCTATAATCTCTTTTCCTTCAAAACAGCCACGATTATGAATGATTCAAAATGGCCAGCATCACAGGTTTGCAGATTAATCTGACTTGGGGTTGACATTAAGACACCGTGGGCAGATGGATAAACAGTAAAAGATACACAGATATTTTCTGGACGGTGTTATAGCGAAAGGGGACTAACAACTCAAAACAAAACAAATCCAGCTTAAACTCCATTTCTCCTTTGTGCTATGTAAAGTTAAAGTCATTCTAAGTCACGTATTTTGAAAAAGCAACTTAAAACTGATCACATTAGACTGTGTAGGACATAAAGCCTCATTGAACTGATGAGGCATGGAGTTCTGGGCCAACATCTGCTCGTTTTTCCCATCACAGTTGGGCAACCCAATGGTTTGGTTAAGGAAATTAGAGCCTTTTGAGGGGGGCGTGTGAGCTGGTGGCCACTGAGAAGTGTTGTTCCTTGACCACCTCCCTGTAGTGAGACCCCTCTCAAGTGGAAAAAATTATCAAAATGCAAATTTCCGGTAAATTTCTTTAGTATGGAGCAACACCCACAGACTGTCGACTTACCATTTATCTTTGGGCTATATCTCTCTCTATAATCCACAGTTTGTACATATAGGGAGAGATATAAATATAAATAGGGGTAGCTTGTCCATTTTTCACCCTGCCACAAATAAACAATCAATCAAATCTCAAGGAAAAACCTCTCTGTTCCTAAAAAGCCTGGCTAGTGAGATATAAAATGCTTTTCTTTTTAGACATCAAAAAGACATCATTCTGAAATTTAGGTAAGAAAGTATGCATCTCAGGGGTTGGGGAGAAATAGCTCTAAAAAGGTCATCAGCTTCTTGATATTGCACTTGTCTGAAACTGACACCAATTAATAAAAAGATTATTCCCCTACCAGAGTGGGCAAGAAAAACAACCATATAAGTGGCCTGCTTAGTAACATGTAGTCTTTCTAAGGTTCATTAAGAAAGAATATAAACATATAAAAATCAAGAACTGGTTCCTACAGCGGCTGCATATCATTAGATTAGATAAATGATTTATGAGCAGAATCACAAGGTTTAGAAAATAAAAAGTCTTAAGTCTACAAATTAGGTCTAATCAAGGCATTGATATCCTTTACAAAACACCCTTTAGGAGACATTGCTATGAAGATATCTAATTTAATACTGAAGTACCTCATTTTTGAGTCAACTCCACAATATGTATACCTCACAAAAATTATACAATTAAAACACTTAAGTTCTCAACTTAAATTATTGCTTGTTTACATATAAATTGGATTTTATGTACCTTACAAAACTTCGGCTTAGTCAGCACTGCTAAAAAACAAAATAAAAAACACATGGCGGAGGTTAAATCTGTCGTGATATCTGCTGTCAACTTGAAACACACCACAGTTTTCTGCGTTGTAGGCTTGTGTCGCTGGGGAACAGAATGAACATGCTTCTAAAGCAGGAATCCTCAGTGTGACTGGTATCAAGTCCTAACTTTGCTCCTCTCCTTGCCAGTAAATGCATTTTTTTGAAATTCGTTAGCAATTGGTAAGTGGCTGGCAAAACATTTAAGGAAATAAAGGGCTTACCTGGTTTCTGTTGCTTTTATTGTGGTGGTGGTGGTTGTTTTAAATGAATGAAAGGGGAGTACTGGGGATGGGAAGAGTCAGGATCAGGTTGAAAAAGAGGCGATGCTAATTCAAGCTGTTGGATCAATCTAAAAGGGAACTGAGTTTGGAAATGAAAAATATTTCTTCTTGAATCACAATTTAAATGAACTAGTTTGGTTTTAACAACAAAAAAAGTACTTGTTAATGTTAACAGCCCTCTCACAGGCACCTTTTCAACTGTTCAGTAACTGAAAACTTTATCAACTTAGTCTTGAGAGCCTTCTACGGATACGACTACAGCTTTATTGGTCTTCACTTCTTGGGTGTCTGTCCATACAGTGCTGTCCATGGTGTCTGCCCTGCTTTTGTCCCAAGTGCAGGGTTTAGCTTAAAACACCTGTAGTTTGATTTTGTTTTTTAAAGTCCCTTTCTTTCCCCCAGATGAAATCTGAATTTTTTGTACTAGACTGATTAGCCAGGGAAAACAAAGCAAGAAACCAGTGTCTGGAACCAAACAGGAACAGAACAAGAGCATGGTTGTTTTCCTTAAATACGTACATTTAAATACATTCAATCTGACATGGGTATGAAATTAGCCTGTCAACATTTACTTCGCAGGAGAGATCTAAGTTGCACTAAGGTGAATGCAGTGAACAGACTGGGCAACTGTCTGGACGCAAGCTCCAGGCTGCCGTGACGAGAGGCAGCCCCTCCTGCAACAGCCGCTCCCCGGGAGCCAGGCCTCAGCCATGGGCCCAGCTTGCTCGGGCAGAACTGGCCCGTGGGTCGGTGGGGTCAAGACAAATAGACGCAGCTCTCCAGACCGGTAAGTGTTTGGGAAAATTGAGCCCAGTCAGCTGAAGAAAGAATCAACCAGCTACCGTCAGTGTCAGCAGTATTTCTGCAGGAAAAGAGAGAGAAAGTTGTGAAAGATCTCTGAATTTTTGCTAAAAGCACCATAGAGAGCCCATCACAAAAGCACCAAAATACTTGGCCGTTTTAAATGATGCCAGCCACAAAGGCTGCCTCTGGATAAGTTACACTTGATTTTGATGCAGATAAACAGATAGCATGTCCCTAACTGAACACCATGTTTCAAAGGCCGGCAGATCCCACACACTATTTGGAAGGACACACGGCAACGGGTTCCAGATTGCTCCTTCTGAATGACTGCTGCTCTCTTAGCAATGACATCCTTGCCCAACTTATTCTCTCCCACCCTCTCAAAAAAGATTACTGAGACTCCCAGTGGCTGAACTGCCCCTTCCTTTTGACAGCCTCTGACCCAGAAGGGGCCACCACTTGCTTAATCCTTCAACATCACCCAGTACACGACCACTTCCACTAACAGGTCCCTCTGGACTCTCCCTTAGCCAGATACTCCCAACAGTTCCACGGGTGTATTCTTCTTGGCTGCAGAGCACTAAATCACCCAGGGTTTTTACTCTACAAGCATTCCTGCTAGTTTCTGGCTGATATGTGCAGACGATCTGAATGACTGGATATCACAGATGATTTTTCTTTTGTAGTGAGCAAGAATCATGTGGAGGTGTTTCTGTGGTCTGTGTGAGTATATTTGTCAATGCTTTTTCTTTGGCTATTGACTATCTGTCCCCCAAACGTTTTCATCCACTTAGCAAATACTAACTTAGCACCTGCTTTGTGCCAGGTGCTGGGGATATAATCATAACAAGAGATTTCTGGTCACTGCTATCAAAACTGGCTGACTAGGCCAAGCAGACAATTAAATACCAGTGTGATAGGAATTATGTGAAGGGAAATATTAGTTGCTGTGAGAGCATATAGCAACTACTTCTGGGATTTAGATACCTAGACACAGGCTTTTAGCATTAGGACCATTAAAGAACATCTAGTTTAAGTAAGATTAGGGAGGAAGTCACCCCAAAATAATGGATTTCGCCGTAGTACCTTGAACAGAGATCTGGGGAAACTATTGTCAGATCATTGAATTCTAGTGGTCAGAGGTGATTACATTCCTGGTCAATTGCACAAATCTCCTTCCCAGGCTGAAAAAATTAGCTTAGGAGACTAGACCTCTGATTATATGTCCCATTAGAGAAGAACATTTAATATACTTTTCTCTGTAATCTATTTTTTCCTAATTTGTGCCACTTAAATGATTTCACGTAAAAATACTCCAAGGCTCTGACTGAAATATGAAAAAAAATTTAAAAAATCCTTCAAATTCCAATTAGTCTGGAAGAATATTTTATTTATTTATTTTTAAAGTATATTTTATTGATTATGCTATTACAGTTGCCCCAATTTTTCTCCCTTTGTCCCCTCCACCCAGCACCCTCCTTCTCTTCAGCAATTCCCCCCCTTAGTTCATGACCATGGGTCATTCATATAAGTTCTTTGACTTCTCCATTTCTTATACTATTCTTAATATCCCCCTGTCTATTTTGTACCAACCAATTATGCTTTTTAAGCCCTACACCTTCCCCCATTTTTGCCCCTTCCTCCTCCCAGCTGATAACCCTCCAAATGATCTCCATATCTACGATTCTGTTGCTGTTCTAGTTGTTTACGTAGATTTTTTAGATTCAATTGTTGATAGTTGTGAATTTTTTGTCATTTTTGTGTTCATAGTTTTTATCTTCTTCTTAAATAAGTCCCTTTAACATTTCATATAATAAGGGCTTGGTGATAAGGAACTCCTTCAGCTTTACCTTGTCTAGGAAGCACTTCATCTGCCCTTCCGTTCTAAATGATAGCTTTGCTGGATAGAGTAATCTTGGTTGTAGGTCCTTGCTTTTCATCACTTTGAATACTTCTTGCCAGACTCTTCTTGCCTGCAAAGCTTCTTTTGATAAATCAGCTGACAGTCTTATGGGAACTTCTTCTTTTCTCTTACTGCATTTAAGATTCTCTCTTTATCTTTCACCTTTGGCATTTTAATTATGATGTGTCTTGGTGTGGTCCTCTTTGGGTCCAACTTGTTTGGAACTCTCTGTGCTTCCTGGACTTTTATATGTTTATTTCCTTTACCAAATTAGTGAAGTTTTCTTTCATTATTTTTTCAAGTAAGTTTTCAATTTCTTGTTCTTCCTCTTCTTCTTGCATCCCTATGGTTCAGATGTTGGTATGTTTGGAGATGTCCCAGAGGGTCCTTATATTATCCTCGGTTTTTTTTTTTTTTTTTTTGAATTTTTGTTTCTTCATTCTGTTCTGGTTGAATGTTCATTTCTTCCTTTTTTTTCCAAATCACTGATTTGAATCCTGGCTTCTTCCCTTTCACTGTTGGTTTCCTGTAGATTTTTTTTTTATCTCACTTATAGCAACCTTCATTTCTTCCTTTATGTTGCTGCCGTACTCAATGAATTCTCTGAGCATCCTTATCACCAATGTTTCGAACTCTGCATCTCCATTTTGTTTAGTTCTTTTTCTGGGGTTTTGTTCTGTTCTTTCATTTGGGCTCTATTTCTTTGTCTCCCCAATTTGGCAGCCTCCCTGTGTTTGTTTCTGTGTATTAGGCAGAGCTGCTTTGACTCCCTGTCTTAGTAGCATGGCCTGTTGTAGAAAAGGCACCTGTAAATTGTGTGGGGTGAAGTGTTAGGGAACCACCAGGGTGGGGCAACCTGCTTCATCACTTTGTGGCTCTGTGTGTGGGGCTCGGAGAGGGGACAGTTCACTGCCTGGCTTCTGGAAGTTTACCCAGCACTTGCCCTGTTTCCAGTCACTTCACCCACTGACCGTATGTGACTAGAGCCCTTCCAGCTGTTGTTCTGGTGCTGAATCCCAGAGAGGATGGGTTTGCATACATTCTCAGATGTGTGAGCCCTTTAAGTGCAATCTTCTGAAAATCCAGCAGTTTCCTCCACTGCCCCAAGTCCCATTGGTTTTTACAGCCAGAAGTTATGGGGATTTATCTTCCTGGCACTGGAACCCAGGGCAGTGCGGTCTGGCCAGGGGTTGGGATTGCTTGCTTCCAAGGTATCCTTCCCGATTTTTATCCACCATACATGAATGTGAGACCACCTGTTTTGTTGCTACTGCCTCCTCTCTGTCTGTCTCTGTGTCTCCACCCTTCCTACCCATCTGGATGAAAGTGGCTTCTTTAATCCTTGGTTGTCAGACTTCCATACAGTTTGATTTTCTGACAGTTCTGGATGTTATTTGTTTTGAGGCTTAGTTGTAATTCTCTCTGTGGTTGCTCGTTGAGGCAAAGTGTGGTTACTTATGCTTCTATCTTGACCAGAAGTCTGGAAGGACATTTTAACTGAGAAGTATATACATCCTTAGAAACTTTAGGGCAGTATTCTTTAACATGGACAGACATCTCTAAGCAGCTCTGAGCCATAATCAGGTCAGTGACAGAATGCTGAGCATGGCCCGTGTCCCTGGAGTGACATGCTTGGTGTCCTGGCTGTGCCACGGAGTGGGAAGTCATTTAACCTTTCTGTACCTAATATGTCTTAGGGCTTTGTGATGATTAAACAAAATGATGTACATAAAGTGCTTAAATAGTTCCTGGGACATAGTAAGTGTTCAGTAAATGTCATCATCATTATCAACATCATCACCAACTCAAGGTTGATCCTAGTTTTCATAGAACTAGTAAATACAAGTAATTACAGCTATACTTTATATAAGAGCCATGAGGCTGAGCAGTAAACTTAATTTTAATAAGTTTAAATATTAAAATATAAAGGAATCTCTAAGTCCTATAATAAGAAGAATCTTTTGGCTAAATAAAGTACCTGCCTTTATCTACATTGTTTTTTGCTAAGTCCACAGTTGTATATGCTAGCCCTGCTTAAAGCAAGGTACAATTTTAATCTGTTTCAAGATAAATGGAACACAGATTCAAATAATAATGAATGACTGTGGCTTCCAGCTCAACAAATAGAAGCCAATTACCAATAAAAATTCTGAAAAAAGTTCCCTGATTCACAACAGCGCAGAGCACATTAGAGCAACACAAAGGATGAAGAGCCCGAAGCCCTCTGTGCTCACGTTGGTAGCACAGTGACACATGCAGAGTGATGTCCCATTATTACTCATGGATTAGAAGGGATATACTGTACATACATCCTCTGAAGGAAACAGGGGTGTCTGTAACAGACTGTTCTCTGGCCTTAACATTCAGCATAAACAAAGTACAGATGGATAAGCCAGATTCAAGAGGGGACTGGAAAAAAAACAGAGTAAGTGAGAGGGGTCCAAGTGGCCAGGGCTAGATGGAGACAGGGAGAGAACTCTTACCACGGTTCCCAAAAGGTACCTTCGATGGAGAGAGCATCCGGTATTTACTGGAGTTGTTTTTTATGATCCTAACAATAATTACTTCTTTCCAGTTTTGGCGGGCTCCCATCAGGCACCCGGACATGCATAAAGGTAAACACCTTGGTTCTTGGGGCCCATGCTGCCCGACGCTCACCTCTGCACTGCCCTTAGCACCAGCACTGTGGGTTAGTCGAACCTGGGAGGTTCCTGACCCTCCCTGCTTCCCTCTAGTGCTCAGGATGGTCCTACTCTCCTATGATATGGTCTACCACTTACTAGCTGGGTGCCCTTGGATAGATGACCTAATCCTGAGATTTACTCTCCTCAACTAAAAATGTTGGGAGATGTGGGGGGAGGGGAGTATAAGGGGGCTAAACAGCAATGAAGATAAATAAACAAATAAAAATATTGGGAAGGCTCTGGCTCGTGTGGCTCAGTGGACTGAGTTCCGGCCTGCGAACCAAAAGGTTGCCAGTTCAATTCCCAGTCAGGGCACATGCCTAGGTTGTGGGCCAGGTCCCCAGTTGGGGCATGCAAGAGGCAACCGATGTGTATCTCTTGCACATGATGTTTCTCTCCCTCTCTTTCCTTCTCCCTTCCCCCATCTCTAAAAATAAATAAAATCTTAAAAAAGAAATATTGGGAAGTCCAGTGTTAGAGACCACAGGCACATCCCCTGTCTTAGTGGTTTGCCCCTCCCAAGATGAAGCACCCAATGCCTGAGGCCGAGGGCTCTTCTACTGGAGCTGAATCATGTGTCTTTCTCTTCCTTTCAGAATCTATAAAAGGAGAGAAGGTAGTGGCACAAAAGAAGGAAATAATCTGTTCAATTTTGGCCTTCTGCAATGTTACCTACGTAAAACACTTAGGAAAACCTCACAAGACTGCGCCGTCCCCTCTGCGGCAGGGCGCAGGGGCAAAGGGTGCACACTGAGCTCCGCCCGCCCGGTGCACGCCTGCTGGTGTGGGACCTCGAGCGGGGCTTTAAGCTGTACTTCTGCTGCACACCTGGGCTGCAGTTTATTTTATTTTTATTTTTATTACTTTTTTTGTGGGCTGCAATTTAAATGAAGTAATTTAAATCAAGCTCAGCAGAAAATTAGCTGTTTCTGTAATTTTAAAAAAAGACTGGGACCAAGTCTCTTCCTTTTGGAGGTGACACAGCAGCAGGAGGACGTAGGCGAGGGGACTTCTGGGCCCATGGAAGACAGGAGGGAGACCCCGGGCTGCTGGCCCGGCCCAGGCAGTGCTTCTGAGGGCTTACCCCACCACGTGGCTCTCCCGGGGTGCCTGCTTGGCGGGGCCCTGGTCTGTGCTAGCACGGACACACTGAAAGGTGAGGGAGGGAAGTCTGGTGATTGCACAGATGCAAATGCGATTGACTCCCCAACCCCCAAATAGAGACGATGTGCTCACAGGTTAAGCTCCCTGGCACTTTTGGGTTCAGCTGGGCTGTGGAAGCCTCATCATCACTAATGTCACCATTTCTCTGGGAAGTGCATTCCAGTTTCCAAGCCTCTACTTTCTGCACATAAGCCATCACTGAGCTATGTGGCTACTATGAGCAGACGCTGTGGAGGGGAGACCAGGACTGGCATCCGGGGAGGCGCCAGCCCCTCAAGGGGCCTTCAAACCTCAGTCGAAGGCATATTTAGAATCTAAACACATGGTCAGTACAAAATACATTCCATTTTCTGTTTGACTTACAATAGCAGTACGTTAACCATTTAGACGAGTTGTGCCCCTGCATATGTACAGATAACATCTACCAGACTCCCACCCACAGGCCTCTAGGCCAGGCCTGACTGTGGTTCTTTGAACAAGAGAAGCCACACAGAGAAAGTTCACACTCTATTTTTAAAATGGATGCTATTGCTTTTTAAACTTGAATGGCAATCTCAACAAAATCATCCAAGATCCACGTTTTTGTAGGACATTCAACACCAGTCCCACATCTTTCCACTGAGACAGAACTTCTAATTCAAAGAGAGTCATCTAGCGCTCTTATATCTAAGGTCGTAGAGGGCCCCACAGGCCCTGTTGTCACAGAACCTTCCTGTAATGGAGCTCCTGCTGAGTACACAGTTCAGTTGGATCCTAAGTACTAATTATTCTATTGTTTCAAGATTTGGTTGAACCTGATAATATTACTCTCCTTTGAACAAGTGTCTAAGGTAATAGGGAAATAATATATGATTGTTGCCCAAACAAAATGGAATATAGACAAACACTTAAAAAGCAAAAATAAGTTAAAGTGTTTGCCTTAACATAACCAATCCATTGCTACTTTATGTTTTGTTTTGCTACAATATCATTCCAGGGCAAAATTAGTGTTCTTAATTCATACACCACTATCAGCTCAATTAAAATCAGCTTAAACAAATAATTATTCACACAAAACCATTGTAAGTAGATAAAATTAGATGATATTTTAAAAAAATCACAAGCATCATTACTATCTTCAAGCTATCTGCCAATTTTGGTCTATAAAATAGTCATGTTCACTTAACCCTATTCAAACATGTCTTTGCTGTTTCTTACCCGTGATGCATCTCCCTCCTGCTTAATCATATCCATTCCAGGCAGCTGGTTTGGGAAAAGGCTGCCTCCCCTCAGAGCAGGATCATTAACCTGAGGACGACAAGACCAAACAGGAGCTATTTTTAGCGGGATATCCAAAAGTGCAGTGGGGAACAACCAACCATCAACCTTCCTCTTGCTGGTTTTGATGAGTAAAAGGACAGGGAAACATAACCACATAAAAATGGCTACATTTCTCTATCTATCCTTCTGTGGATATATTTTGGGGGAAGTATAGACATGAAAATAAATATTTGTAATCTACTAGCTGCCTTCAAATTAAATTTTATTTGCATTCTGTATAGAAATTCCATAGAAACAATCATACAAGAAACATTTTCATGTCATATAACATGTGCATTTATTTTTGGCTAAATTAGACCAATGACTCACATTTGGGACTTTGAAGTCATCGGAGAGGCTCTTTATTATCCTTGTTAGTCAGACAAGTTATTAATTAGCAAGAGCCAGTGTGAATACCTAAAACAGGGCTGAATTTGTGGAATTTTCCATGACTGAGTGAACTACAGTAGTGCCTCTCTATATCGCAGTTCACTTATTGCAGCCTCATTATATCACGGGATTTTAAAAAATATTATATTTAATTATTTATCGTGGGATTTTGCGGTACTGTATACATATGTTGTTAAAGTTATATAGGTTTAAGAGTGTAGAATAAAATGTAAGGTTCCTACTTTGCAGAGGGAGGGGTGTCTGGAACGTAATACCTGAGATACGTGAGGGAATACTGTATTCATTAGCATCTGCACGTCTTTTGCAAATTACAAAGCGAATGCACAAATGCTGATAGAGAACTGATTTTGTCATAAGATACACACTGCAGTTGTGTTTGGGAGCTTTCAAAATAACTGTGATATTTGAAAGGCTGAATCCATGCAAAAGTTTTAAAGCAATCTGAACTATTAAAAATGCACCAATTTACATGTGTGCAGGTTGACTAGGACTAATGTTAAATTAGATAATCTCATCAGCCCTTACTCTGTACACTTTTCCTAGAAAGCAAATCAGGAACCACTAGTAGCCCATTTTTGTAGAAAATTCAACATCAACACTACATTTTCTCTATTGAAAAGATAAAAGTCTATATTATTATTACTTACATACACAGAACTTTCTTAAATTGCAAAGGGCTTTAAATTTTCTCATATATCACTACAGACTTTTATTAACATCTTATTATAGAATAAAATACGAAGGCACTGCAAAATTCATTAAAATTTCAGTAAATTGTGGTTTATCAACATCAGAATTAAAGAGACCCAATCAAACTTCCAAATTTGCACCATCCTCACAACTGCTATTTACTGAAAATTTACAGTGTTCTCAATGACTTACTGCTTAAATTATTTAAACTTTCCTTGCTTCAATTTCTTAGTATATGAAATAAAATTCAGGGTCGTTGCCACATCTATACTTTGAACAAACTACTGAGGTAGTAGAATGCCAAGCCTTCCATGCCCTTTAGAGATAAGATCTTATACAGACACAATTTAAAAATTATTAAACAGTATCTTTATCTTTGGATCAGCCCAGCACAGATTTTTGAGTCCTAGGCTGGCACTTGAGATATCAGATGCTTTGAGTCTCTTTCCCACCAGTGAAGCTGGTGTATACTTCGGGGTGATAGAATTGTTTCAATGTTATTCAATACCAAACAACATCATTAAAAAAAAAAAAAAAAAAAAATTAGCCATGGCTGGCTCAGTGGACTGAGTGTCAGCCTGAGAACCAAAGGGTTGCTGGTTCAATTCCCGGTCAGGGCACATGCCTGGGTTGCAGGCCAGGTCCCCAGTTGGGAGCATGAGAGAGGCAACCACACATTGATGTTTCTCTTCCTCTCTTTCTCCCTGCCTTCCCCTCTCTCTAGAAATAAATATATAAAATCTTAAAAAACAAATTAACAACAATAAAAAGATCATGGCATCCACGTCCAAAGGTGATAAAAAGTATATTTTGGACCATCTGTGTCAATCTGCCTGCACGAATGAAGTATTGTTTAAAGCTAATTGGATGGCGGGTAGTTTGGCCTGTGATTCATCAGGTGTTACAGTAAGAAAAAAAAAAAATCAGTTCTCAAACTATAAATCCAAATAAAGCTATTTAAAAAGCACATTCACCATTCCATGTTTAGAGATTCATTTTAGTTGTTGCTAAATTCCTCAAAATAAGAGAAAAACTTAAATGACAAGAAAGTTAAATGTTTTGAAAGATGCTTGAGCAGTTAGGAATCCTTCCATGTTTATTTCATCATTAACAAGTATTCCTGTAGATTGCACTAACACAGGTGAAAAAACACTCTTCAAAATAAATGTGGGAGTGAACAGCAAATGCTGAGTGCATGGAAAGATATACTTAGTGTATAATAGAGAGAATGTTATGACTGGAGGGCACAGGCTCCCCGAGGTGCTCACCTGCTCGGGACCCATGGAGGACAGCCCCGATGTAGGCACGGAGGTCACTGAGGTCATGCTGATCTGTCCTGTCATCTGGTTCATGTTGCTCATCCCACCTGTGTTGGTCGCCATGGATACGTTGATGTTCATATTATTATTGTACATGCTGGTGTTTGCTTGCTGCCCAAAGTGTGGTGGGGACTGTTGTGAAAACATGCTAGAATGCAATGAAGAGATATAAATGTTAGTCCCCCAGTGCAAATAGGCAGGCCATTTTGAGCACTTGTTCCCCAGGCATTTACTTCAGAATGAATAAAACCAGGCTGAGAGAGCCCAGGGTGGGACAGCCAGCAGGTGCTGAGGTCAGAGCCAGCAGGGCTTGAAGTGTGCAATGAAGCTGCAGGGCAACCACAGCCCCGTGAAGGTCTGGAAGGCCCACTTTTGTGTCTGTGCTGGATACGCTTTCTGTTTACTTTTATTACACACACTGATAAGTAGTGCTTCTAGAGCACTGCCTTCCTCAGCAGTTTCTACCATAAATTGACGGGGTGCTGTCTTCTTAGGGAAGTTCCTTTTACTTCCAAGGAGAAGATTTTATGCTAAGCTTCTTCAGATTCTGGTGACTTCTGCCCTAGAAAAAGTAAGCTAGCTTACTTAGTTTACTTGATAATGCTTTCTTGTGAAAAGAAGTTAAAAGAGATTTGTGGTCTACAGAAAATTCCCTGGTAATCATTTATATTAAAAAGGCACAGAAGCACAGCATACCTGCTTCCACCCATATTCCCCTGTGCCCATCCATTCATGTCAGAGGCCTGATAGGCTGGGTTGGCCTGGGTCTGCTGCAGCATGGGGCTCTGCGTGTGTGCCATTCTGGGTGACATCAGAGGGCTCTGGGGTGTAGTAGCCCCAGCAAAGCCAGGATCAGGTTGCTGACTTATTCCTTAAAAAAACAAAACAAAGCAGAAATCCAAAGGAGATTGTTAGCTTTATCATAGAGACTCAGGGGAAAGAAAGAGAACATTCAAATTAACTACACATAGAAAATTACTTTAAAATATTTGACCATGTACTGGTTTAATTACATATACTTTAAGGATTCCAATCTGGGATAAAATGCATGAAGAAAAATATCCCATGTCTTAATCTCTACAGTGATCACAGGGGTGCCCTAGAAACCATATTAACCATCATGGCTAGAGGAAGAGACAGAAAATACTGTTTTTCCCCATATCCCTTTCCAAATCAAGAATGGTCATACATAGTATTTCTCTTTAACCTCAACTAGTCTTTACATTTTTATACATCACCAAAAGGACTATTTAACATTTAGACGGGATTAAAGTTTATGTATAAAAAAATCAACACATTTCAATAACTTATTACTGAATTAAGTCATTCTCTATGAGAGGCATTCACAATGAGCTCGTTTCTCTTTATAAAGGGCTCTATGGTACTTCAGTGCTATCCAACATTAGCAAGGATAAGAAAAAAAATTCAATGCAAGCTTCTTGTTCAGTTTAGAAGCAAATGGCATTTGCACTAAAAGAAAAAAACACTTTAGAAAACTTTTCTAAATCATCAAAAAGGAGATAAAGAAAAAGGAAATAAGAGGAAAGGAACTTGAAAAACAAAGGAGGCAACTCAGAAAGTTTCAGGATGACGTTAAGCAAATTTTTGCCCTGAAAATGTGTAAAACATGCATATTTAATTAACACTTAAATTAGCTATAAAGAAAAGTTGAAGATCATATGGCAAAAAGTTGCACATTATCTTTCTGTTTCTTTAAAGAACTAGGAGACAAATTTAAGCAACACAAAGACTTAATATTTACAGATAAAGCTGGCAAAAGACAGGGCAAGTAACTTTGAATATTAACATAAGCACTTTGATAAATAATTCAACTATTCATTAAACATGACAGGCACACAAATATTAACATTTATGACATTACACTCTTGTCTCTTAAGGCTGACATTAAACAACAAATCAATATGGAGAAAAAAGCTAAGAGGTTTTCTGTTGTGTTTCTATATAGCATTTCTCAAGAATTATCTATTCATGAAAGATTTGGTGTAATCTTTTAAGTCTTTATTTTTCAAAGTTGTGGACCGCCCAATATTTACATTTATATATGTCTTTCAACATATTGTGTATATCTATTGATTTGTTTGAGTCAGACTCAGAGGTTTTCAAATATAAATACATACATATCCACCTATGTTTACAGACACGGACATAAACACACAAATTCACACACGCTCACACACACAACTGGTGCACTATACACACGCACACTTACTTCGGTCATTCTTAAAATAAGACCTGCACTCAAGAGAAAAGGTGGTACCTGAGCTGAGAGACTGGAAGGTACTGTGCTGGACTTGGGGATTCCTGACAGGCCCCAACTGTCCTCCCAGGTTTCCTATCATTCCCTGGTTAGCCAGAGTCATCTGGGAGCCATGCAAAGAGCTGTGAGAGAGGAGCTGTGACCCAGGACTGGGGGACACTGGGGAGAAAGGACTGGAGAAAGGTGGTGGGGATGTAAGTCCAGTACCGTAGTTTGGAGGAAATGGAAACTGCTGGGCATTTGCCTGGGGGATCCGGGGGTTGCTCATAGCTGCGGGCATACCACTAGGAGCCACCATGCTTGATGTCATATTCAACCCTTGGCCTCTCATCATCAAAGTTCTTTGCTGCACTTGCTGTTGCTGATGCATCTGTCTCTGTCGGAGATGCTGGTTCAGGATTTCCCTCTGTCTCTGGGCCAGCATCTGTGCATTAATAGGTGCCTGAAATGGGGGCAATACAGGATGGAAAACATGGAGGGTAGACACAGAATGAAAAACAATCTGTGTATTAGAAATAGGAGAAAAATGGTACATTCTCACGCATAATTATTTGGAAAATAAATTTACATGGAAAAAACATTTTAGAGTTGAACAGCTGGTGGTTGAGAATGAGAGCTTCTAAGTTCTACAGAGAGGATGATTATCCTGAAACCTTGCAATGATGTGCATGGGTTAAGTTCAAGGTTAATACCAATTAAACTGCGGCTTGTGGTGAGAGGATGGTTAACTGCAGGGCCTCACAGTAAGTCAGTCCAGCCCCATCTACAAGAGGACTCTGATACAAATTTTAAGGATGGCAGTTTAGGGTCTCTTTCAAGTCCAAAGAGAAACCAGATCACTGTGCCAAAAGGTACTGGAAGCACTTCAGAAAAGGCTGAGCAGAGGCAGTAAGAGAGGGGGGCATGTAGGGAGGGACAAGGGAAGGGAAGAGACACCGGTATTTGCCGTCAGCAAGAAGTCGAAGGGTGTTTATGGGCCCTAGCAATATATAGCAGCTCCTCATTACTCGTGGACTCCTCATCTGTGAACTTTCTCACTCATTAAAATTTATCTGTATTCCAAATCAATATTCATAGCACCAGTCATTTATGGACACTTGCAGAGTCCCGACTCTGCCCTCGTACTGCAAACAACTGTCCTTTCTGTGGACTATTCAGTTCCCCGTTTTTCACATTTTGTACTTTTTGTTGGGGATTCCACTGTTTAAAAGGGCTCCTGAGAGTAGTGCACAAGGGTTGTGTAGTGTTCCCAAGCACAGGAGGCTGGATGTGCCTTATGGAGAAAACACGTGTTAGATGAGTTACAAGTTAATGAATTGGCTGTGAGTTCAATGTTAACAGATCAACTTAAGTTGTTTTCAAATGGAGACACACCTAAAATAAGGGTATGTATTGCTAGATTGCTGAAAATCATGTGACCACAGGCTTGTAGGAGTCTAATCCTTTATTTCTCCTAGGAGCAGTGAGTGGTTTAGTATCTGCTTATTCTGCACTTGCAGTAACTAACTTTATGGAACATAATATGTGGGAATAACTTTACGGAACATAATATGTGTGAAATGAGAATCGACTGTATCCAGCAATAACAATGGCAGTGGTTAGGAGGAACCTTGAAAGTGACAGACTAGATAGATAACCGAATGACATTACAGAGCCACTGTGTTCATATGGATCTTATGGTGTCTAAGTTACTTTACGAGGTACATCAAGGGGGGAGAAATGACAAGAGATGTCAGATGGATACAGTGAGAGCTGACAGCTGGCCCACTCCTTACCTGCTGTGTTGGTACTCCAGGCCTCAGAGTCAAGTTCACATTTGAAACATTGCTGATTTGATTCATAAGGGGCTGGCGATTCTAAATGGATGGACATAGGAATCAGTACATTTTTAAAACACAATATATTTTATTTCATATCATCTTCCAAAAAAAAAAAAAGAAAAAAAATCACCCCCCTAACTCAACATCTGCACGTGGTTGCATACTGACACCCTATGGTTTGCAGCTGAATTCCCGTAAAAGCTAGTTTTGAATGAGGTATCTCATGGCTTGTAACTGGGAAAGTATTTTGGACTGCTTAGAAATCATGCTGTTGCAAGGGAGAAAGAGAGGAGAATGCTCAGAAGAGGAGGCCAAGGGGAAGACTAGAAAAAGGTAGGTGCTCATCACTCAGAAAAATGAAAGGAGATCTGATAGCTTATAACATTATTACTTGCTATATTATAGAAAACTGTCCAGGCTTATTGCTAATAGTGACTATTTTTGTCATGAGATAGGACTCATGACAGGAGCCACTAGTGTTCCAAGCATTCACTTTGGGCTAGAAACTGCTAGGTCCCTTAAATGTATACATATTGTCCTATTCTATACCATAAGTCCATTTTACAGAATGAAAATTGAGGCTCAGAGAGCTCAAGATTAGACCATTAATAAACAGTGGAGTTAGAAAATAAAAGGATAACTACTCTGTACTGGAACAGAGGAGAAAGAAAGAAAGAAGGAACTAGAAAGGAGTATGACGATTGTAGGATCACCTTAGAGAAGTTTCACCCAGTTAGAAAGCATGGAATGAGATTTAAGCCACACAATTGTTGCACCATCTGGCATCGGTCTTCCTTTTGCCGTCACTCCCCCCACCCACAGAGAACATACCTGCTGTGCTTGGAGGCGATGCTGCAGTTGAAGTCTCAGCTGATTTGGCTGGTTCTGCACCAGGCCGGTGGGCCTGAGGCCAGGTCTGGGCTGCATGCGGAGTGTGGCATAACTAGGCCGCTGCCCCATGTTGTGGAAGTTGGGATCCTGCATGGGAGAATAGCTCCCCTGGGCCATTTGTGCCTGAGACGCGTACTGCTGTGGGAAAACGGGCGCCTTCTGTTCCAGCATCATGTTGGAATCCTGACTCGAGAACTGGTCTGGATCTACTGCTTGGCTCTGAACAGAAAGTCCCCAAAGAACAAAGAAGTAAAACACTAAAAACAGCAGAGGAAATATAAGGCTGGTCTCTTTCACTGTCAGAGATTTAAAGCTTTTTATACTGTACTGACTACATAAAGGTACTTTTAGCTTGACTTCACTTTTCTTCCTAGGAAAGCCTCTTTGTTCAATTCAATAGATTGGTTATGTAAGGAAGGAAGCAGGGGTTGTGCCTGACTCCCGCGTCACTTCCTCCAAGGGAAGGGACATGTGGGCCATGACTATGAATGCCACCTACTCGCTCCACCAGACACTGACCTGAACTTTAAACACGCATGTTTAATTTTTTTTTTTTTTTACAGATTATTCATAGATGTATAATTCATTTAAATGAAAGAATCACCTTGGTATCTAGCTGGGATCAGCAGTGTTGGGGTTCCCACCACCATTATTCTGATTTGACACATAACAAAACCAAGACTTGGAGAAGTGAAGCAAATTGCAACCAGCCTATCTGGCTAGTGAGTAGTGGGTTCCAATCCAGTTTGTGACTTAGGACCTGAGCTCATCATCAGTATGATACGCTGCTTTTATTTAGCTGTTTTCTGTGGCTGTCAGAATTTCCTACATACCCCATATTTTGCCACCACCTTATTACCTACTGGACAAATTTAGTGGGTTTTGTCATCCTTGACTTCTTAAGGCTCTCCTATCTGGGTCACAATGGGGCAGGTGTAGAAAACTCAGAACTTCTCCAAGGGGGAATAGCTCAGACCCAGGTGGCCTTAAACATCTATGTGTGAAGTGGAGAGGTATGCCTGGCTAATCCTCCTCTTCCTTCTACTTCTAGAAGTAATATCTACAAACCCCTGATGCATTGGAGGGAAGGGCCCAACAGCACAAACAAACATCTAGGAGGTTTTCTTTAGCTTAATAACATACTAGGCTTCAAACCATGTTGTAGCAGGGACACTGAGTCACCCAGAATTCAGGTCAGTGTGGCCCTGAGGTTGGCCCATTATCCCTTTGCCATGCTAGTTTTTAAAATGTGGATGGAGTCTACGTGGGGGAAACCATTCATTGTTGCATTATTATTTGTAACTAAATCCACAAAACTATCTCAGAACTTTAAATATTTGCCCATCTTTAACAGAGAGAAATTTTAATTAATTAATTTCCATTCTCAAAGAAACATAGTTCTGATGAGTACTTCACATTTTCCATGACTCCACCTAATAACCACATTTCCATAATTCAGTTGGATATGATATAATGGTGGATTTGAAGAGACAAAATTGAGATACAAATAAATGGAAAAAAGACTAAAAATATTTAATAATGAAATGATGCCAGTTTTGATAAAAACAATGCACCAAACAACCCTAACGATCACATTTTTAAGTGTCACTTAGACAAAACTCAAGGACAATGATACTGAATGTTAAATTCTAACTACCACCCCAAAGTACAGTAAACCAGCCACACAGGAAATATACACACTCCATTTTCCTTTCTTGATTTATTTCAGGTTATATCATGTAACCTTAGTCATTTCTTTCCATTCTGCTCTTCTCAGGATGAATTGACAAGTCTTATTTACCTCCCACTGCGTCTGCTGAACTGTGGGAATTATGACAAGACTATCTTTAACGCTTCAGAGAAATCTCCAATGACTCTGCATCACCATCATCACCGACCCTCCCTCATAACACGTCAGACATCCAAGAAGTGGACTGACACTGGAAGGTACTTTTTAGTAATAAGAAACAAAGATGACTCATGCTGAAAAGAGCGGAAGACAGTAGCATGACTGTGGTGGTTTTTTCTAGGTTGCTCTGTATACAGTAAACCAGGAAGGCCACTTCACACAAATGTAGCTGGGTAGTCAGATTCAGAAAGCACTGTTATTTCATGAGACTATGTTAGGTTGTTTCTCATATGACTGCTATAGAGTACTCTTACAGCAGAGAATTACTTTAAGTAACTAATTACCAAGGGGAAGAAAGCTAAGTACACTAAGACTGGTTAACATCTTTATATTCCCACTTATGCTTAAATATCCCCCAAATTGTTGTGGGCTAAACCTATGAAAAAGTCGAAATGATTACTGAATTCTTCCTTCCTGTGCCGATAGCACTCAGGCAATCATAGTGAACGTTCCCAAAACCTGCCGGCCTTTCTGTAAGAAGTGTGGCAAGCATGAACCCTACAAAGTCACACAGTACAAGAAGGGCAAGAGAATTATCCTCTGTATGCGCAGGGGAAGCGGCGTTATGGCAGGAAGCAGAGTGGCTATGGTGAGCAGACTAGGCTGATTTTCTGAAAAAAGGCCAAAACTACAAAGAGGTTTGAATGCGCTGAGCTCAACTGCATATCTAAGAGAATGCTGGCTATTAAGAGATGCAAGCACTGAGGATCTGTTAAAAAAATGATTATTGAACGACGGTGACCTCCCTAAATGACTTCTGCTATTGTATGTGCAAAGTATTCTTTTAGGATAAATAACTTCCCATCATTAGTCCACAAATAAAAGATTAATACAGTGATTGCAAATACTGCATTTTCATTTTTTTAAATCCTCACTTGAGGATATATTTATTGATTGTAGAGAGAGAGGAAGAAAAGAGAGAGAGAGAGAAACACTGATCAGTTGCTTCTAGGATGTGCCCTGACTGGGGATGGAACCCACAACCCTCTGGTGTATGGGACAATGCTCCAATCAACTGTGCCACCCGGCCAGGGCACAGATACTGGTTTTTTAGACAAAAGCATTCTAGGTCATTAGAGCAGCAATGTTCCATTCTGGGTCTCTCTGCTTCTTGCATGTCCCTCTCTGTCATTAATAGGTGAGCTGGACCTGAGTTTCTGCTTTTTAGCTCAATAACGTAAATTCTATGCAAAGCTCATTTCCATCCTTGGGCCTGAGTTTATGTGAGATGGGCCAGAGTTTATGTGAGAATGAAAAGGAGAGGGAGAGAAAGAAAATAAAGCTAGTTTGGTATTAGGTGAAAAAAAAAAAATTCTAAAAAGCCAACTGCAGACTACCTGTCAGCAAAAGGAAACAAACAACCTCATGCCCCTGTGCATACCTGGCTGACCAGTTCGGGTATTCCCAAAGCTCTATCAATCTCCTCTAGGCCATCGAAGTTCCGCAAGGCCAGGTAGAGCTGATCCAGGAGAGCTCCTTCATCACTCGGAGACTCCGCAGCAGGATGTGGACACAGCAAATCGTCTGGAGAGCTGCCGAATGGCTGCCTGTAGAGAGACAGACTTCACTTGGGCTTGTGGAAAGGCTTGTTGGTTGGAGAACACTGTCCTTAAGGACAAAAGTATTGGTTGACTTCTAGGCTCTTTGTAGTAAAATACTGTACCAGCAGGACATAGAACAACATGACAACCCAAAATAATAGACAAAGGGAGCACTTGAGATCTTGCTCCCTGGCAAATGTTGTCAGTTTGGCTCAAATAAACTCTTAAAAATAACAGATACACTCAGAGACTTATGTGAGTCCAGGGCCCACATGACCATTATATTTACATAAATCAACACTGACTCCTTAAGCTTATATATATTTACTTTGCACTGAAGTAATCAAGGACTTCTCTGAACTCTAGCAGGAAAAACTAATTGATTGAATAGTCTTATTTCACATGAGGCTATGCTGATTGACTTTGGAGAGACTAGAGCTCTACAGGCATAAAAGTTACATTAAGTTTTTGCATTCAGCTGTCACTAGACTATATTTGACTGGACTAATAGGAAATTTTTAGTCATGCATGCTGGACTAGTAAACATTTATGAAAGCCCTTAAGAAGTGTAATGGTTAACCTTCTTGAGTTAGTCAAGAAAAGCTGATCATGAATATGCAAATTATACTTGTCATTCTATAAGGTAACAGGTGATAAAATCATTAATACTAAACTTCAAATTCTTTGGTATCTAAAAGTCCTGTAATTTAAGTTAACCGACAAATTGGGGGAGACTTTTAAAAAGAGCTCCTGAGTTACTTTAATACCAGAGGGGAAATGATACCTATATTTTGCCAAAATAGTCTAATTTGTACCCATAGTTAAGTTTACAGGTAACTTCACTCTTAAGTGAAAGTAGATTCATCAAAAAATGAAGTTGCCTATTTAACCCAATGTAATATGTCATGTTTTCTGAAGGCAGTTCAATATGCCATGTTGGTCTAGAATCCTGAAATCCTGAAAAGCTGATTGCTAAAGCCTACAATTTCAAATAGCTAACAACACAGTACATTTAAAAGATCATCTAGACTCCCCATTTATCCCTAGTTACTTATAAAGAAAACTCACCCACTTAAGTGTTCCTCCATGACACCCTCACCCGCTGTCCCTGGCTCCAAGCCCCAGTCCCACTGCCTCTGAGACATTGCAAGCAGACAATGCAGCCTACCACACGAGCCATGCAGGCATGCCAACGGCTTCCACCAACACTCCCAGAGGCTCTACTCTCATCCTGGGACCCTTTCTACACCTGCCCCTTCTCCCCTAGCCCTTTGCCTTCGTTCTTGGTAAACAGCAGGCACTGAAATAGCTCCCCCACTGCCCTGCCACATCCTTCCAAAATTCAAGTTTAAATACAAATGTGATCAGATCACCCCACCACTGCTACTTAGGGAGTGAGAAGGAGGAGCAGACACACAAAAAAGTGGCAACAAGGAGAAAAATCACAGGACTGCATGTCACCAAAGCAAAGGCAAGAGGAAATGCCCCAAAGAGGAATGATGAACATCTGAATGTGGTAAATTTCATGCAAAAAGAGCCCAAGTCAGCCAAGAGTGGATATCACCTATGTACCAGGTTCTCTTAGGCTGCGACCTCATTCCCCAAAGATGCTACTCAAGTATTTTGTCTAGCTGTATTTTATAATTTTCAACTTCTGTTTCTTCAGAAGCTTCACTCCTACACAACCACGACTCCCCGTGACCTGCCCCCCCAACCTCTCTGCTGGTTAAAGGTTCAAGTCTACTCTTTTTTAACTGCAGCAAGGCCACAGAGATTCCACATGAACCCAGACTCCCCAGTATTCTATCTAATTTAGTGGGAAGGAAGGGAAGGAGCTGTCTTCTACTTTTGAAAAACAATTGCACCCTAGTAAATGCTTAAGGAAAAAAAAAACTGATGCATATATTAACTTGCATTTAAACAATTTCCTGTGTAATAAAATAACTCATTTGTGTTACATGCTTTTCATTTCTTTTTTTAATTAAAGAAAAGTGAAGCAGTGCTTCTGGGCCCTCTTTGACTCAAGGTGGACTCTCAATGTACCTTCCTGCTCATAGTCCCTGTCTGACTCTCCTAATAAGATGCTGTCAGGTTCTTTTTCCCAAAACCCACTTCACTGAGCTAACTCAAAATTCTTACTTTGGCTCCCCTGGCAACATGTCTAAGTCCCTGGGACCGTGTGGTGGTGGCAGAATTCAAGGACACACACACACTTGGGTAAAGTCTAATTTTTCTAAACTTAGGGCCCACAACTTCCCTGTGAGCCCCAGCTATCCTGGGCAACTGATCTTTTCCCATACCAGCACACTGCCAAGACCTTCCACTCCACACTCCTCACTCTCTTCTTCAGCTAAGAGTCTACCTTCCCACCAGGGCTGGATGTACTCCTGTACAACTACTCTTGACCACCCCCGCTCACCTCCCAACTCCAGCACCATCTACTATTCAACGCCGAATTGATACTGGCATCTATGCTAAAAACATCAACTTCAAACTATGCCTAGTAAGGACATTTAAAATCTCTTTGTTGGCCCAGTACTTGAACTACATAGGTTCAGGAAATTTTCAGTTGATGAAAATAAAAAGCTTCCTGATCTAGCCAGGTAATCATACCTTACACACAGAAAAATACATTGCACTGTGGCTTGGTTTTCTAAATTTGGGTATACCATAAGTCATACCTCTTCCCTTAAAGACACCATAATATGGTTGGCTTACAGAAAAAATATTGAACCAGACTTCTAATCTGAACTTTATAAATGGAGAAATTATTTTCCTATAGTTTGGGCAATTACAAATATAGTTATAATCCAGATGGTGACTGACAAACCTGTATAATATTAAGACAAGGATAAAGGAATAAAAGGATGAACCAGGCTAACATCAACAGATACCTCATTTCTTGTAGTTTCCATTGTTATTTATGGCCTAGTAAGACATTAAGGATGGTGATAAGGAGAGTACAGTCAATTCTGAGCTTTTGTTTAAGAAACCATACCATTACCCTTACTTCTCACATGTATTTTCAAAATTCTGCAAAAAAATAGCAGGTACTACATAATGAGAAATAATGAACACAAGAAACGTTACTCTCAGATACATTCCAAACAAGAGAAAACCAGATTAACTCTGAAATTTTGAGCTTAATGTGAAAGCAAGTCTTTTATAAAGGCAGCTACGATGTTTCAAGAAAAAAAATAATCACTTTTATAAATTGAACAGATATCTTCAAACAAATCATCTATACATTTTGGACTACATTTTAAACCTTTCTTTTACACACCAGATGAGTGAAGGAAAAAACCACAATGGAACTACAGAAAATGGAAACCCAACTATAAATCAATGGGTAGGGGAATATGTTAAGAGATTTAAGGACTAAACTACTGCCTTTTTGAAATAAACTAATGCTTGGTTCCTAAAACATTAGAAAACATATTCCTAAACAGATAGGCTGTAAACACATAAAATATTAATGGTAACGTATAAAGGGGATGTTTTAAAAAGCACTGCTTTTCTTTTATTTCAAGAGACATGTTGTTAGAGCCTGTTACCCATCACTTCTGAAGCTCTAAGACAATAAGATTAGTACAGAGTTGGTTATAAATTTCCTCCAAACTGAATTATTTAAAATAAAAGAAGTGGGATGAGTGGCTGGAAAAACTGAAATGACTTTCAAAGTGGTGAAACCGGTTTGTTTCGTTCACACAGTTCTTAGACAGACGCTGACAGACAGCAACCCAGGCAGCAGCAGAACAGGCCGTACTGAGTCCCAGAGCCTGCACAGCACACCCAACAAACAGCTTCCTCTGTAATTAGACTCAGTAAAATCTGGAAATCTTCCTTTTTAAAACAAGCAAGCAAGCAAGCAAACCTGAACTCTCATCTGTTTGGGTAACAGTGAAAATCCTAATTTTGGCCTTAGTTTTCCCCAGAAACTCATCTTTCACATTTCATTCAAAAACAAATATCAAGTGTTAGATTTAATTATTGCACTACATTTTTATTATGTGCAAGTTTCCATGGAAATGGGTGAGTTTTTAATGTCAGGCACATTCAGAAAAAGCATCATGCTCCCTGACACTGTGAAATTAAGACTCAGAGAGCTGGAGGGATCTTGAAAGAGCCCTGCCTCCACATGGGAGTCCCCAGGAAACCCAGATGAGGCTCCAGTGTCTGTGGGAGCCAGCCCAGAAAGAACCCGAATGCGTGATTGCTCTCCCAGCCTCACTTCTACTCAAGGTGCAGTGGGAGGACCAGTGGCTCCACCCAGACCTGCCTTTTCAGGGGACCTCAGAGGTGGTTGATAGGCACAGTGAAGCTGCGGAACACTTGTTTCTCCCCCTAAGTGAATGCAATACAGCTGGCGAGTACCCTTCCTTCTTTTTCTCCCTACAACAGCTATTAAGCAGTTACCCTAATCTTTTCTTTCATGAAATAACCAGCTCTCTACTTTTCTCACCAATTCTACTGCTGGGCTAATGTTCGTCTTCTGCTATTTTTAAAATAAACATCATCATTATCCTCTGAATCGTTTATTACTCCCTTCACACAGAGAAGGGAAAATGGACACCACACAGCAACTCTGAGCTGTGCAACCCCAACTGCAACCAAAGCGTTACGTCCCAGAGTGGGATTCACTCAGAAATTTGTATTTTTAAGCAGCTCTAGAAATGTATTCTACTTCGGTGAAATTTCAAAAACCCTGTTGACTTTCATCATTTGTGAATTTGGTAAGAGTATTATTATATATAATTTTACACTAGAATCATCCCAGGTGGATAAAGCTATTCAGTCTGCAGTTAGGTCCTCATTAAGCCTCCAACCCAACTCTTCACATATGAGTCTCAAGGCCAGATTTCTCCAGTGTAAGTTTACTTCCTGGAAAACAAGGCCTGCATCCTGTGAGTTCCCACACGGCCTCTTACTCAGGCTCCCAGCTAGCCCCCTGCCTTGGGGTGCTTTGCCCACCAGCCAGCTGAGCAGTGTCAGCACTCGGGCCCACAGGTCCCTGGGCAACTAACTCCTGCTTCCAGTGCTCTGCTAAAAACAGCGAGACTATGCATGTAACACAACTGTAATGTTGCCTTTGCAGGGAATAACACAAAACAAAACAAAAACAATGCCAATGAGCTAAAACCCGAGCATCCCCTGAGCAATGCGTGATAGGTCCTTTTTATTTTTATTTTATTTTATCTATAAAGCATAGCAAAGTCAGAGAGCTGCCCTCAGATTGCTGAATTGAGCTGAGGGACCCTGGAGTAGACCCAAGTAAGTAGTGACCCCACCCCTGGCAGAGACCACTGCAGATTCTCTCTTAGAAAAGTGTCCTCAGTTTTAACCCCAGATGCTTCATTGACTGAGATCAGCTATGAACTCCCAATGAAAGATTAGCAAAGTACTCTGGAAAACAGATCAATCACTGGATTTAGAGTGAGAATCAATAACTGGATTTAGAACTTTAAGAAATCCAGATATTGAATTTATTGAATAAAAAAATTTAGAAAATAATGATTAACACAACGTTTAAAGATATTAAGATAAAAATCACAAAAACAAGCAAACAAAAAGAGGCTATGAAAAAGAACCAGGCAAATAAAACTCTTAGAAATGAACAACATATACCAAATACCACATAGTGTAATAAATAAATCCATATCTATGCACACCGTAGTAAAGCTACAGTAATGCAGCAAATGCAAAGAATTGTTCAAAAGCAATTAGAAAGAAAAGATCACTGACAAGGAAATGAAAATGATTAGACTGATAATCAGAACCAATAAAACTCAATAAACTTGATCATACACCACATCCTTTTTGAAAAAAAACTGTTTCAACGGCTTATTGTACAAAGTCTGAATTCTTCAGAGTTTGGTATTTAAGGCCCTCTCCCTAGAAACCTATTCTATTGCTGATCTTCTCTTCCAGCCAAATCTTCTAATAGTGCCTTTTATTTTTTTCAGTGTGGCAAAACACATGAAATAGAAAACTAGATGATTTTCTGTTACCCTAAATATACTGCGTTGCTTCTGTAACATCTAGTCCTCTGACTGTGCTGCTTTTGCCAGGTGGACGGCTTCCTGCCATCTTTGCCTCCTGAAATGACTCTTTTTCTTCACGGCCTTGAAGCCTTTCCCAGTCACCTGGGTTGACAATCTCTTGAAATACGGTTTATTTCTTTTATGGCATTTATAGTGCACACTACCTCACATTACCATTACTAGTGTACATGTTTTATTTCTAACTACATTGTAACTTCTCTAAAGGCATGCTCTAGGTCTGAGTTTTGGGTTTCCCCCTCCCCAGCAGTCGATACAGCCTGAATACACAAAAAGTGGTCAGGAACCAACTGTTAAAAGGAAGAGACTGACTTCTGCACAGGGGCGCATAAATTAACTTCGGGCTCATGAAGCGCTGCTCTGTTGGACCTCTGGGGGCTCGGCACTCACCTGCTCTGACTGGCAAAGGAGGACTGGTCTATGGGCAGGATGCTTTCAGGCCAGGGGGCCGTCTGGTTTGGAGGAGCTTGTTGTTGGCTATACTGGGGTCCCCCCATGTTCATCTCTAATTCAGATGGCCCTAAAAAAGGAGAGAAGAGAACAATCCAAAAATTGTACAACTTATAACCAGGGAAGTATCTATTTCTGCTATGTAATACAAAGTTGAATATGTGTTGTTTTTTTTTAGAAATTGAAAAGATAGAAGGAATAATAATCAGGTGAAAACAGTAAGACAATTGTTATTCTGACAGAAATAAAGGCAATAAATAAAGGGCTCATCACCTACTTAATGGACAATCTAGAATAGCAGTTTTAAACCTCTTTTTGCTCTTAGGACCCTTTATATTCTGTCAAAAAAGATTTTATTTATGTGAGGTATATCTTATTGATATTTATTATATTAGAAATTGAAATTGGCAAATAGAAAAAGCAATTCATTTAAAACTCATCATAATAACCCACTATATGTTAATGCAAATTTTCTTGAACAAGAAAAACATATTTTACTGGTGTTATTTTACATTTCTGCAAATCACTTTGTCTGGATTGACAGAAGAGAGCCAGAATCTCCTATCTGCTTCCACATTCCATGTACCTGTGAGAGAATGACAATGAGGAAGGAAAACACTGTCTTAGTATTACTATGAAAATAGTTTTGGCCTGGCAGACCCCCTTTCAAAAGGGCGTGAGGGTCCTGGGCCATCTTTTTGAGAGGTGCTGGTCTGCACGTGCTCCTGAACTCACTGTAGTTCAGTGAGCTCTTCCACCCAATAAGGGTGAAGCAGAGAGGAGGCCCGGCAGCTCAGATGTGCTCGTTCTTAATGTCTTTTTAGAGGCATGAGGCTAATTGATGACATGAGTTTTATATTATTTCTAAAAAAAACACACAAAAGACAAACAAGAAAAACCCTCACCCAAGGATATGCTTACTGATTTTAGAGAGAGGGGAAGGGAGGGAGAAAAACACTGATCAGTTGCTTCTCACATACACTCTGACTGGGGATCAAAACCATACCCAGGCATGTGCCCTCACTAGGGATCAAACCTGCGACATTTTGGTTTAAGGGACAATGTTCCAACTAACTGAGCCACACTATCCAGGGCAATAATATGAGCTTTTAAATGATTTGTTATTATTATCTGTAGACCTGTCTTCCATTACAATAGATTTCCTGTTGAGTTCCTGACGTTTTTTGAGTTTATTAAAAATTGAAAAAATTCAGCTACACAGCAAAGCTCATAGAACTTTCAAGGTCAAAAGTCAGGTGAGGTGCCCTTCAGTGAAAAAAAAACTGAGAATAAATTAAATTCCTGGATATAAGGTATTTATTTTGATGATTTTAAAATGAAGGGGTATTTAAAAAATTTCCCAGTTTAATTCTGCATGGAATTCTGGTCATTTTAGCATTTTTCATGCAAGCTTCAAATAATATGAATTTGTTTGAGAACAACTACTCGAAGTACATTCTCTGTAGAAGGTGACAGGAATGTCATCTTTCAGAAACAATAAGCCCAAATGCACTGAGCAAATAAGGAAAATGATGCCAGAGGTGGGATGAGAATTCTCCTCAAAACAATCATGGCACCTTTCCACTAACGATTTAGCCCTTCTCATGGCACAATAGCTAAGTATAGGAAAAGTACATCAACATTAACTTATGAGTTATGCTAATGTACAAGAAAAGAGGAAGGTTAATATGTCAATGATTAAGAAAATAACCTTGAGTATGAGCTGCACAGACAATTAATTTTTTAAAATAATCACTTTATTGAGATATAATTCACATACCATTCAATTTACCCGTTTAAAGTGTATGACTCAGTGAGTTTAGTGTATTTGCAGTTGTACAACAACCACAACAGGCGAGTTTAGAACATTCGTATTTTCCCCAAACGGAACCCAAAGAGTGACCATTAGGAGTCACGCCCCATTTCCCCCCCAAGCTCCCAGTCCTAGGCGAACACTAACCTGCTTTCTTTCCCTACAGATTTGCCTGTTCTGACATTTCATTTAAATGGAATTATACAATGTACCAGACCAATAATTTTAATAACATGTGAACTGTATCCAAATAGAATTCTACTGATCCTCACAATTTTTGAGATGTTCTATAAGACCTTGCACCTTCAATGAGGATATGGGAGAGTCTGGTTTAATAGTGTAGGGTTGTGGCCCAGGAATCTGCATTTGAAGGTCCTGAGATGATCCTGATATTCACCCCGAGTTAACCATCACTGTTCTTACTGAAACACCTTTCCAAAATACAGTATAACATTTATAGTGTGGCACTTACTCAATTCACTCCCTCAAAAGTTGAAATTAGGTTACTTAGTAAAAATAAAACATCATAAAGGTAGTTGGTTCTCTTAGGTAACTAAAAGATTCTATACAGAGTTCTAGCAAAATCCCACTTGTGATAGCTTGACATGGGGGGAGAGAGATTACCTAAACCGCAGATTAGGAGCTTGTCTTGAAAGAATTTATGGAGCTGTTACTCTAAGAAAGCATATAAGTTAAAAGCCACGAGCACTGAACTACCTTACCTAGATTCATGACCTGAGACTGAAGCATCTGCCTTTGGCCAGGCTGGCTGCTGGGTCTCATGGGGATGCTGGCAGTTGGATTCCGAATCATACCTCCTTGGATTGGCCGGTTCATGGCACTGGTGGTAGCAGCACAGGTGACTCTCACAGAACTCTGTGGTGCCCATTCCCCAGATGGCACAGTGGGTCGGGCAGCATTACCACCAATCATTCCTGAAGGCAAGCCAAAAAAATGACAGTTGCAGGCACTGAAAACATCTCAGCACGGATGAACACCAGATGATCTTACTCTGAACGAGATTATCGGAGTCTGTAATACGCAGTCAGCCCAATAGCTAAGGTCCTCCCTGGGACAGACGTGGGCCCTAGGCTAAGAAATAAGAATTGGCAATTACTACAAAGTTTGTTTTTTTTTTTAATAACATGGACTTGCCACTCTTTATAGTTCGGAAAAGCTGTTAAAATTGTTCCCATATGTACTTAGAAACAGGTGCTGTGGTGTGTGGATAACCCCAACTTCCTTCCTCAGGAAGTGAATCACATTAGCTGATACACACGTCAATGCTTTACTTTCCAAAAGGGAGGTGAGGCTGAGAGGAACAAGGTAAAAATTGATAATCAAACCAAAATCACAGAGAAGATCCCGTGAAGCCTATGCCCATCCCTTTCAAAGTATTATCAATTGTTCAGCTTCAAAATTGTACCTGGGAACCTCTAAAGCATAGGGAAATTACCAATCTCTTTACTACACTTCTTTGTAGCTAAGGCCAGAGACGACCTCCTACTTCAGCATGCCTGGACCACCACATTACTGATTATAGATCTAGAATGAGTTATGACAGATTTGATAAATCCTTTTAGGCTTGAGATATCAACAGCTACCTGACCACACATAACAATTTAAGAGCACAACACTGGTAAGCAGGATCTCAAGAGTTTGCTCTCTCTGGGTTGATCCCTAGGATGCTGGCCATGCCAAAGATTTGCTAAGACTTTATATTCTAAAGGTTCTGGAAAAACCCCAAGTGAGGATCCTTCATTTTGAAATGTTTTTTGACAGAGGTATAAGTTTTGCTTTCAAATAGATGGCTTGCTTTCATTTACTTTAATTATAATAACTAAAAATAGGATAGATTTAAAAGAAATGGAAAGATCACGTATTATGGGTGGTTTTTCACTGGTGAAATGAAAATGTGCTCTGTTAAGATGACTGAGAGTGAAGGACATTTCATTAGATTGAAAAAGAACAATATTATGGTAATATATATTTTAAAAACCATTTTAAGATTAGACTTACACTATACAAAGATATTATCAGAGAATAGGCACTTTAGCTTTCCAAAAGTCAATTATGTAAACAGTATAACAAGACTACAGAAAGTCTAGAAAGTAGAAGGAAAAATCATCCATAATTCAACAATATTAATGCAAATATAACTGGGATAGTCTCTTTTGGTCTTTTTTTCTTTTTCAATGAAGCACAGGCAATTAATTGCATGATAATAGCCTGAATACCAATGATGTCCGGCGGCCCAGATTTGTCTATAGGTATATCCCCAAATTCTTACTGAAGATTCCCATAAGAACTCAGATCTCCTTGTAGTCTGTTAATAAGAATCCATCTTTAATAAATCATTGGTTTCTTTTCTCTTCTAGAATTTTACACAAACCAATATTTCATTTATGTGAATCAATACTTTATATTAAAATCATGTAAAATTAATATGGCATTGTTTCTGTGAATACACAAATTAGTAAAGTAGTAGGTTCCTGGCACTTAAGATAGGCACCCAATAAATATTTGTTGAATGAGTCAACTATTTTACTACAACATAGATCACTTTTCCCATAAATTGCTTATGAACAACAGAAAGTAAAAAAATCCATCTTTCCCCCTTAAACTGAACTCTTATTTTCAGTTAACTATCTAAATAGCAAATATTTACAGGGATTACATACTGAAAAAATAAATAAATAAATAAATAAAAAGAGATTAGCTGGAAAAAAAAATTAAACACCCACCAATATAAGGTCTTTTGATAATATCTATTCTTTCAATGCCCTGTCTTTAGAATCTCATTTTGACAAAGGAAGAAAGCTATGAACTGTGTGAGCAGTTCTTCATTAGAAAAGTCAGCATCCTGCTATATCTGTGAAAAACAGATATCACAGGGTACAGAACATGGTGCTTATAGCTGCCGCAATGATTTCCAGCCTGAGTCGGATGAAAGTCTGGGAATACGGTAGGTGCTATGACAGTGACTACCACTTAGGAGTGTGCTTGGACAAGCTGGCAGACACCTCAAGTTACAGCAGGTCAAGGTCCAAAGCAGATCACAGGCAACTCCAAAACAAAGTCCTGGGCCAGTTACTATCAGGCCAGGCATACTGTTGTTTAAAGTTTTAAATTTTTAATTAATATTTTTCTGAATGAGAATTATAGTGTTTACAAGTATGAAAGGTTGGTTGAATTTTAAATTTTCATTCTGAAAATCTCCAAACACAAATAATCAATTAGTAGGACGTTTTGGTGTTATCAGCAGATTATCATGAAAAGCTGGCAAGTACCAAATTATTTTACACACATCACCACAAAGTCTTGAACAGTAACTGGAATAGAAGTAAAATAAGCCTATGCTGTAATAAGATCAATGATTTGCAACCTCGTGTAAGTAAAGATCACAGAATAAAATTGTCAGCTTACTGTAATGCTCTTCAACGCTTCATATACCATTCTCATGGTGAAAATTTGTACTTTTCTTATGTTCAGATGTCACCTTCTAACACGAAAAACTTCACTTGAAGAATTCTACTAGTTTGATGTGGATGAATACATCATTGGGTTAAGTAACCCAGTAAAAGAACAGTTCATCGGAGCCCTTACCTGTGCTACTGTTCCCTAAATTTCCTTGGTTTCCCATCATCCCTTGGTTACCCATCATTCCTGGCTGAGGTATCACTGAGTAGGGACTACTGTTTCTGATTGGTGGGAAGGGTCCAGCACCAGTTGGGCTTTGCAATGTGATGTCAAGTGGTAAATTCTGGTTTGGCAATAACCTGCCCAGTTGCCCTGGTCGTGGGTTATTAAAAGCTAAGGAGAGAGCAAATGAAAATTAAAGGTTAATATTAGATAATAGAAAAGAATTGTATCAGAAGTACTCTTTAGGGAAAATTTCATCTGTAAAATAACAAAAATATGCATGTCAGGGACCAACTGCCTACATAAAAGACAAATTCACAGATAAAAAAACATGCAGCATCAAAGTCTCATAATCTAATCCACAGGTAACTAACTGAATTGTAGAAAAAAGAACATGTCTATCACTTACCATATATTTTTCTCCCCAATACTAATTTCTAATATTCAATTGTATTTGCTAAGTAAACCACTAATATGTTCTTTTTCATGTTATATTATTCAAATTTAGGAGTACTGCTTTGTCACAGCTATGAAGCTATAAACATCTCTTGCATATAGCTCCAAACCCAGAAACTTGTGGTTAGAATATCATGTCTTCACTGGACTTTCCTAGGAGTACCATTAGGTCAAGTATCAAATTTCACTGAAAGTGAAAATCAAGTGTGGACTCTGCTACCTGAAGTAATTATTAATGCTTTAGAGTTGTAATCTTTAATCTTCTAAATACAGCTTTTTAGAATTCCAGAAACATTTAGATTTGAAATGATTCTTACAGTTACTTCCCAAGAATTTATTGTGCAATAAGCAATACACCAGTGCACTGTACTATCACACAACCAGTAATTTGATAACAATGCTATTAAAATTTTAAAGATATTATAAATTATAATTTATAGCACTAATTTATTAAATAATACCAACTATTTTACTTTCTCTGAATTATATAAGCATAGTATGGAAAAGAACATTTGAAAGAAAAGGTTCTTAACAATCAATAACAGTAATAAAATATGCAGAAGAATTAAGTCTTGGTATATAAATTATATACATACTATTCATGACTTCCTCAGGTTTAGTGAAGTGATTACTATTCAATAATGTGAATACTATTAGGAGGTAAAAGTGGAGGAAAAGCCATGAGTTCACATGCAGTTTGACCTTCTTTAATTCCTCTGGTTAAGGAGCATAAACTTTCTAGTGTGTTTCTTACTCACTTCTCAGCTCTTTGACTTTGTCATCTCCCACAGTCCATAAGTAACCCTCCATTCCCTGAGAAACAGGCATGTTTTAGAGATAATAGCAAAACGTCTACCCTGTTTCATCCTCTTTGGAATGATTAGGAATCACTTGAGAAAAGATCTAGTAAATAGAGGTAGCCTGCGATTTGGTTATAACTGCCATTTCTGGTTGGAGAACCAATGTTAGGCTTTGGGCCAAACTATATTGGAAAAGGAAAAAAATAATTCTGTTCATCTCTAAGGAGGTTATCTACCTTATAATAAATTATGTCCCTGGAACAGGAAAGATATTTTTTTCCATTCAAACTATTGGGCAACTTTAAGCAACTATCAGGTGTTCACAGTGAAGGAAGATTTTGTCTTAAACTTATCTAAATAAAATTTAAAATAAAAATAAATAATAAAAATGTACTTTATGATGGTCTGAGGTCTTCAAGCTTTATATCAAACTAACCAAACTTAAAATGCACTTAGAAAACAATTATAATAAAATTCCATGTAAAATTGGTGTTTGTATGAGGATTTCTAGAGATAGGACAAGATGTTTTCAATGTATGTAGCCCTTTCACATATGATTAAATATTGAGAATTTTTAGTAGTATATTATTCCTAAAAAGTCAGTATAACTTTCTAATTTTTTATATTTTAAGTATTCAGCTACATATTAAAACACATAAAAATCTACTTTAAGCTCCATTTCTGAAAGCAGTAGCTGAAATGCAGGGAAATATGACAAAGAACTGTATCTATGTAGGTCAGCCAGTCTCATTACACATTGATTAAATTAACAAGAGAATGCTGAGAAGCCATGTTCACAAGAATCCACTTTGAATACTGTTTTGAAGGACCAGAACAGTAGATGGTGCTATCTGACTATATAAACCTTGAAGTGACTTCGCTGTTTGCATCAGATTTTGCTAATCCCCCTTTCTGATGGTGATTATATGGCATAACCATCAATATCTCATACTCACTGCTCTGTGAAATTCGCAATGCTGTTTTCTGGGCTCCAACAGGTGTAACAGGGCTGTTTTCAGCTGTGAGTTGCATGAGGTCATTGATGATGGCTTGCTTGTCAACTGATCCAGCAGGGGCGCCAGGCCTCGTGTCTGGGAAAAGCTGTGGTAATTGACTATTCTGCAAATCATCCAAAATCTCCTCCAAGTTGTCCAGCTCACTGCCAGGCTGCAGTTAACAACAGAAGAGTTTATCCAGTCCCACTCTAAGAGTGGGCAACCACAGGCCCGCTTTAATTACAGACCTAACTGGTATAACACCACAGTCAAACAAAAGATACAGATACATGCCCACCTCGGGCCCAACAGTTAACTGATCAGCTTTTTAAAAATTAAATTGACAAAGAACACATAATTTAATCTCTTGGTCCTCAATTTTCTCATCTGTAAAAAGAGATGACTGAATTAGAAAGAAAACTTTCTTCCAGCATTGTGATTCACTGCCAATTTATAAATTCCCCCTTATGCTAATAATTCAATTAATCATGAGTATGTACGTTTCTAATTAACCAAAGATTTACAGGCCAGATTTAGGTTTTGTGGTTAATTTCTCTAAGAAATGACAACAATAACAAATGCTGGTAGAAAATATGATCCAAATTTTCATTACTAAGTAAATGGTAATTGCCTTTTAGGACTTTTTTTTTTTTTTTAAGAGCAGGGAATAAAATGCAAAATCAGCTTGCATCAACCATGAACAGCTAAGCACTGCCTTTTCAATTTGACTGGTGGTTTTTCCTGCTTGTACTTTCAGTTTCAAATAACACAGGCTCTCTGTCACTCACCAGCTTAGGTAACAAAATGTAGGGGAGTGGGATGAAACATGTTGTCCCCAGACACAACACCTAGCAATCTGACTTCACAAAAGCCATAAAAATGTTTTGTAAAGGGCTTTTCCTTTATGAAAATAATCTCATTTCAATTACCAATATTAAAATAAGGTAAACATCATGTTATATATGCCTTGTGTTTTTCTTCCAGAAAGCCCAATTGATTTTCATACTTTTAGGTAGAAAGGGCCTATGTGCCAAGTATTTAAAATCAGTGCCAACCACACAAGAAAACAGCTAAGTTAAATGCTAGGGTTACTTTTTAGGGAAGAAAGCGGTAAGTAAGAATGATTTTCTTGATGCGCAGGTGGGAAAACATAAGTCAGGCGATTTCCCCAAAGTCACTGAATGGACTTTGAATCCCTGACTGTGACTAACCCTTTCGTCTACACTGGCAACTCAAATGAAATTGTTTACATCCGATATGAGGTATAGTTAAGCAGAAGGGCTTACAGTTTTATCCTATATACAATTCCTACTCCCCATGTAGAGGTTGGATTTGCTAAGGTTTTTGCAATTTATGGGAAATGTAATAGGGACCCATTTTTCAGGGAATTCTTAATGGGCCATTAGAGTAATTACAAGGGTATTTTCTAGTTCGTTTAGCCGCCCTTCCTAACCAAAGATAGAAGCATCGAATACAGGAGAGGCACACCGTGAGGGAAAGGTTCCAGAGTCGCATCCTACAGTACAGACAGAACAGACAAGATGATCCTTGAAGCTCCTTAGGAAGGCATCTCACTGGATAGCCCCTCCAAGGGCACAGAGCCAGTTTCTCCTCCAGGGAGGAAGCACATTACTGCTTCTTTGACTGAGACCGAAATGAAGTAGCTTCTGCAGGGGCCATGCTGCACTTAGAAGCCTGTAGCTACATTTTCACACCATCAGGGGCTCAGGAGAACCACAGCCGGGTAAACTGTCAGGCACTGCGGGGATCACTCCACTAGGGCACATACTCGGCGAGTTGAATGGTGGGCAAAATTGCTCACACTACTTAAATAATCACTTAATAGCCACCTCTTCTTTTCTGAATAAGTACAGAGGTTTTAAAATTAAATGTACACGTAAAGTGAGTCTATTGCAAATCCACCTTTATGATGTTTTGATGAATACATAAGGTATGTAGGCAGTATAAACATTTATTGCCTGGAAAACAATAACAGCCACTCAGTCAATCTGATGAATTCTTTTAACTATATTAATCTGTAATCTAAAAGTTTTCCAAGGATCAACTAAATTTCTCACAGAAATTCCTATAATTTCTATTAATTTCTCAAAAAATGATTCATAAAACTGTGTGATAGCCTTGTAATTGTATCATGAAAAAGCTACAGAGATTAGAAAGAAGTTCTAATAAACCATGTAGTGTGTGGCTGTCCTGGAAAACCAAGATTCCCCACTACAAATGCTGCCTTGTGCAGAGTATTTTAGAAAGTGGCCCTTTAAGCTCATTGTGGTGGTGGTGGTGGGGTGCGGTGAAGGAGGTGACTGTTCTAAGTGAGGTTGCTTCTTGAGAAAGCTTTGCAGATTGCCTTGGATGAGAAGCATTCATAATAAATAGGTTCATATAAACAATAACAAAAAAAAGATAATATTTTCCTCAGTGGATGCTATTTGCCCTCAACCCGTGATACATTTTAAAGAAAGTTCTTATACTGTCAGTTAACAACAGTTTGGGTCTAGATTCCTGCCTTTCATTTTTACCTTTACTGTTTCCATGCAAATAAAATTAAAATAAGCCATCTCAAACAGAAAAATAAATATTAGAGTTTCAAAGAGTTCTTATGACAGAATTCAAGATTATTCTTTTGTAATCTACTCTTGTGTTTAATAGTGCATGAGTTTATATATAACTAATGTTACATATACACTCACACACAATGTTAAAATGTACTGGTGCTTTAAATCAATTTATTTTTTATTTCAGATAATTAGAAACTAAAAATCCATTATTTCCCTTGGTTGACTTTAATTTTAAAAAGCATATATAAAAACTGATTTTCAAATTTTATTCTTTTCCATTTTAAGAGCTGACCAAATTCAACTGTGGAATAGCCTAGTTCTGACAAGTAACTAAACACTCATTTGTCTTTAAAAGACCATGCAGGAATTTCTTGGTGTTAAGATTCAAAAGGAATAGGTTGTTGAGGGACCTGTAACTACTGATAATATTTGAATTCATTCAAGTGAACCACCAGAAAGATACATTATTAAGTTTTCCCCACTAGAGATCATATTACTTTGCTTGTGTTTATTCTTGTCAATTTTTGGAGTACACATTTAATATTAATCTAATTGTCTTAAGTTTACTTTAAATGTTTCTCTTCACGAAGATAAAGTTCCCAATGTCTGTGCCCCTTCGGTTGTTTAGTAATGTAATTGGATAAACATGGCTTTTCTTCTGTAGTCATGTAATTTCTGGAAGGGATGGATTTGATCACATTAAATTTCTGATCAAATATTTCCTCCCCTAAATTTTTGTAAGCTTTAATTCTCATCCAAAGCTCTTCTAGTCAGTCCCTCTCCACTTTGTTAGGCATGATTTCTTCCCAAGACACAAAGATTGATGCCTTCCTTTAAAAGGCTTTGCCAAGATACTTCAAAGTTTTGCTTAGGCATCTATTTGAATGCTCAAATTAGCCACATCAATTCAAATAGTTAGTTTAAACTATTTCAGGCAGAAAATGAGTCACAAAGATTTTCATACAAGTTCTACAAAATGAAAATTGAACTTGATTTCTTTAATTTTTTACTTTTCTGGTTTTATGAATTTTTCATGTGTCAAATAACTTGTTCTCTGAAGCAAGTATAAAGAGCACATGCATTTTAATAACAAGTATTCTAATAAATTACTAAAAATCTTTTCAAAATTTTAAATTAAAAGTGTAATTTTACCACATTTGCCTAACATAAAATTATTAAAATATGGTAATACAATTTACCACATTTGGAGGGAAATACTATTAGTGTAAGTAAGCCATGGTTTGCCATTTTAGTGGAACCGAATAACAAGAAGAAATTCTTTTCAGACTATTTCTAAACCTTCATCCCAGTAGCATTAGAAAGAACAAAATTTCCATTTGGAAGAATATCAACAGGCCTTATTGTGTAAATAAGTATGTAACTTCAAAGCTAATAAACATACTGGAAGTTTTGCTGTCATTACTTCCTGTCAGTTATGAAATGCCATATAAACAAATGTTTAAATACTCTACCCAGTAAAGAATGCTATTTTGGGTAGAATAGCACCATTGGAATACTTCCTGTCCTTAATAAGTTAGTGATAGGTTAAACACACAGTTGGTTAATGGCTCTTGTCTGAGTAAAAGTAACAAGAAATTAACTGTGCACTTCAGGTTTGCTAAGTTTATCTCACTAAATAAAAAACTTGTATTACCTTGAAATCAAAGCAAAGTTTTTCATAAATGTCTACAGCAGTTGTAGGAGATACAATTAATTCACATTTGGAATTAGTGAAGGAGAGCAGGAGGAGAAAGAATCACTGTTTTAAGTCATTTTAACTTTGATCTAAATTTAAGTAATGCATACTTCCTGTGGTAACTTTTCAAATTGCAATGTTTTTGAAGTTAAAAGTGCTCTGAAGCAGTATTTTTTTGGTGGAGTTTTAAATGGGAGGGTATGGAGGGAGAGACCAGACTAGGTTTCATTAAGAAAAAAACACTGTTACCTGTGTGTTTGTCTGTGTACATTGCTTTTTGGTCTATCGAGATGTCAACAGATTTGTGCTGATAACACTCCGGGCTTTATGTTCCCTATGTGGGACAATTTTGGTTAGAAAAATGTTTCTCCTAAACAACAGTTAGAAACTGCAAGGACTTTAAAAAAAAAACAAAAAACAAAAAAAAACCCCTTCTCTTTGTCAGTTTTTGTCTGAAGTTGGTATAATCATATATCTAAATATAGAAATGCCAAACAGTGTCCCTCTTCCCTGGCCCTCTCAGTCCCTAGGGCTTCAGGCCCTTGTTTCTGGAGGGAGGGGCCCATCACTTAGCCACTAAGCTAAGGTAGACCTCATGAGTCACCATCTTGCCCTCTAGCATATGTCAAGAAACCTGACTGACAGTGTCTGCGCCTGCCACCCTGAACTGCCACTAGCTCTGTATATTCTAACCTAGTAAACCTCAGAAGATTAAAACATCTAAGAGTTGTCAGTATGGTTACAGTATACTTAATCCAAGATATTGCTATTAACTTTCTGCTGCGCCCTCGGTTTCCCCACCTAATGATTTCACAGCATTACAGAACAGTCATTACAGAGAATTGTGCACTAACATATAAGTTTAAGGGTTAATTACCAAAAATGTTTATATAATCAGGCTGCTTCCGTTGTGAAGGACAGAAAAGCTTGAAAATCATATCTGACTTAAAGGAATGATAGCAACTGTCAAGACATTGAAGCGAAAGAAAGAAAGGAAGCCAAGTGCTTCGAAACCTGGACAGAGCCCAGCTATAAGCACATGTGTCCTCAGCTTTTCCGATTATTGCGTTTAATCCCAGACCTGCCTCTGGGTCAGCTTCTGCTGACTCAGCAGAGTTTAAGGCCATACACACAGCAAGGGGTGCTGCCCTCTCCTCTCCCCATCCACACCTAGTTCCTGAAGACAGTGACACATATAATATCCATCTACAAAACAAGTTTCAAGGACAAATTAGTGAACCATTTTAAGTTGAAGGGCCCACGCAGCCATATCTCTTCTTAACCATCATGTCTTAAGACTTGAAGTACAGGGCAGAACTCAGGGATTGGGGGGAGAGTGGAGAGAGCAGGATGAGGTCTTGTATCATTAACCCAGCCAGTCAGATTCCCCAGGAAATACCTTATGCCAAGCCATTTTGTTAGTAATAACTCTTTAAAAAAAAAGAAAAGAAAATACTAAATGGTTTACATTTTCCTTGTGATGTCATTATTCCTTAGAGTATTTATCAAGAATGATTTTGAATATCACGTTAACTGTCGCAGGTTTTTCCAGGGAATTAGATCTTCAGATAAGAACAATAGGTAGTTTTGCATTTATATATGATGACAAGTCCAGGTTTACCCTTCTTTTCTTACTATCCATTTCCCCTTACATACTTTTTATACTGATGATCTAAGAAATTCTTTAGCGTGAATCAGAAGTTTTGGTTGAGAAAAGGGTTACAATGATCTTCACTAGGTTTGAAAAACCAAACTCTGATTTTTAAAAAGGAGTAAGGTAAATAAGAATTAATTTAATTCAATCTGTGCTGACAAGGCCCAATTTCCAGGAAACAATTATCTCCAATTTAGGCATCTTCAACTATCAGGGTTCAAACTACAGCTGGCCTGCAGGCCGGGTCCTGCCACTGCCTATTTTCGTATGGCTCATGACCTAACTAAGAATGGATTTCAATGTATACTCTTTTAACAGAAAAGTATTTTGCAACACATGAAAACTGTATAAAATGCAAATATCAGTGCCTGGAGCAGAGTCCACACCGTTTGTTCTCAATGTCTATGGCTGTGTCCGCACTATAATCATGGAACTGGCTGTGGCACAGACGGTACTGCCTGCAAAGGCTAAAATATTTACCATTTGGCTCTTCAACCCCCCCCCCCCAAAGGCTGTCAACCCTGCCTTGTAACAATGCATTCTTTACTAGACAGAGTATTTGGAGCACACAGCTTCAGTGAGAATGAACTCTGTTTCAATCAATTAAGAACAAGAGAAGACTTATTCGTAGCTAATCACCTGAGGACTCAAAATGCCCCTGTGGAGAAAATCCTTGATGGACACGGGTTAGTAGACTTGGGAGAACACATTATAAAACTTACTTGGTCACTAGGCTCAAAGCTCATCTCCTCCTTCTCCGTTTTCATAGCTATCAACTTTGTGCTACTGGCAGGGTCTGTCTTACTGTCCAGTCGCTCAAGTTTGGGGGTTATTTCTGGTAAACCAATATCTTTAGTATCATCTTTATCTAGCAAGTAGCGAAGTAGTGCATTCTCTTTCTTCTTGGGGCTCACTGGCTCCTGTTTAACAGTCACTTCTGAACCAGGCGCTGTGCTGCTGGCCTCCTGGCTCAGCTCTTTGCCTGTGGCCTCCGCTGTTAGCTTAGCCAAGTCCACAGGAGAGCTGCTGTCCTGAAGGAGTCTGTGCAAAATCTTATGCTTCTCCTTGAGCGAGGTCCCATGTGTGGACCCGGAACCAGGCAAGCTACCCACGGAGTCCTTGTTTGTGTCCGACAAAGAGCTGGACAGGGGCGAAGGCTCCATCTGGTCGGATTTGGTGGTCAACAACTGGAGGAGTTTGGTCTGTCCTTTGCTGTCATGCAGTCTGCTCTGTCCGTCAGCTCGCTCGCTGCTCACGCCCTGGGGTACGCTGGAATCATTTGTTTCCTTTTGCTCTCCAGGATGGCAGCTGCTCTCTGCTTGTCCAGTTGTACCTTCAGATGGCTCCCCGTACAGTCCAAAACAGTCTTTGGAGTCTAAGCTTCCCATCTTGCTGAGTGGGGGAGGATTCATATTAACTGGGGAGTTTTGCAAATTGCCCATTTTTAGGTCCGGTGAAGCCAACGATGACCCTAATGAGACCCCGTGCCCCTCACTGAGGGCCTGAAGTGCATTGAGGGAACTGTTGGTGTAGCTATGGCTATTTCCTGTGCTGCTGCAAACTCCCACCGGGGAATGCAAGCTTCCTGCAGGGGAAAACTGACTGGGTGGGATTCGGGGGCTTCCAGTCACCCCGGGGCTCATGCGATGTCTCGGTGAAAGCACGGAGCTGGGCTGGCCTGGATTCATGCCAGGGCTGCTCTGTGAGGGACTGTTCATTCTGAGTGCATAGTTACTACCCTGAGGAGTGGTGGCTTGCATGCTTGACACATGGTTCAGTCCCCCAGAACCACCAAACCTGCCCATGGGCATGCTCATTTGCTCCTTTGGGCCGTTTATGGGAAAATTTATATTGCTACCAAGGGTCATGTCCTGACCTGGGTTCGCACTGCACATGGCCTGATGGGCAGGGCTGCTAGAGCTAATTGGATTCAATGGTTTCCCCATCGGCTGTCCAGTCATCTCCGGATTCATTAGACATACATTCTGCTCTCTGTATAAGGAAAAAAATGTAAGGTAAAAGGCAAAACACTTAGCAAGTTGTTATTTATTTTAAAAAATGAAATGGCCTCTTTTCTTTAAAAAGAACAGGCTACACTTAAAAGAAAGACATACTTTGATGAAACAATCTGCAATTATGGGCAAGACTGAACATGTATAGTTTTGGACCAAGAGGGATGTTTTTCAGTCAACTCATTAAGATGTCTGTGGTTTTATGGATGGGGTGTGTTTAAATTTGACTACTACCATACTGAAATTATAGTTATTAGACAAGACATTACAGGGGTTCCAATTAATTATATATCTTTTCTCATTAAACGGTATATTATCATTAATAACTAGAGCTTGAACTATCCAAAAGAAATGACCCAAACAAGTATAGCTGTCTTCAATTATTTCCCAGAGATTGTAATTCCTAACAATAGACACATCTGTGAGCCTGGAGAGCCCTGATGTGTATAACTTGGCTCAAAATGAAGAGCAAACTTAGAGGGCGAAAAACTTGCCCCTAACTTTAAAAAATGCTGCGAGTTCCAGGATCAATGAAGTTACCAAAACTGTTTAAATTAGATCGCTTTTAACAGATCCCCATACCCAGGTCCCCTGAAAGTCAAAGCAAGAGCCTCCAGAACAGACAACATGAGAGGGAACTTCAGAGTGACCTTAGTTTGTGATGATTCCCCAACTCCTAGACAACTCCAATCTACTCCCTTACTAATGACTAAAAGCAGGTTTTCTGAGCTTGATGATTTTCCAAGCCCTATGAGCCTTAATTTACAGCCCTGGCAGTCACTCGTGAGTTCCTAAATGTGTTCACAAACCCAAACAAAACAGGTTTCACAAATTGTCAAACATCAGCTTTCAGTTAGGGGGTGAAATCTGGCACATCTGTAATCACTTTCAGATTGTTTCAGTTTGAGGTCAGATTTATTAACAGTTGGCAAAGAGTGCTGCCTAGTTTTTTTAAAATTCCAAAATAAGAAATAATTGAGAAATGTAATAAAAGGAGACCCTTTATCCAGAACAGCTTTATATATCTTCTGATAGTACCTCATAAAGTTTTATATAGCATGTATATAAATATTTTTCTAACTTGAAATGCAATCATTTTCCTAAATTTGTGCTCTAAAATAATGTTTCATGACATTCATTTAAAAAATCAACATTTAGTTTTCTTTACTTTCATTTCTTATGGAAATATTTATTACCCTTCAATTTAAAGTCTAATGTCAAGAAGTTAATTCAACCCTGAGAATAAAAATCTAAAATATTCCTTCGAAGGATGTATATTTTAAAGTTTTAGATTTAAACATATAGGAGCATAAGTCATGCTTGTGGCCTCAGTATTCCTGCTCTTCTGGTGTCACCACCGAGAAGTGGTCCATCTCCCTTCTCGGATGGAACAGGCAGTCATGTCAGAGCAATGTTAGTGCCAGCCTGTGTTCTTCCAGCTGAGTTTAAAAATTCTCTAGTACTCAGGCTAGAATTCAGAGGATAGCCCTACTTAGCTGGTATTATGAGTTGTCTTTAAACCAACAGTTTATAACAGTTTAATTTTGTATTTTACATGCCTCGATTGATCAACAGAAATGTCTAACAATCTGAAAAGCTCTAGGATGATTTGTTGCTTTTCCAACACCTCCTTTAACTTGGGAAGGGAAGATGATTTCTTAGAACGAAGCTTACCTGTGAAGCATATGTAAAGATATGACAAGCTGAGGCTCATTAGTAGTCTGAGAACGGATAAGTTTGCTTTTCGTTTGCGCAGCAACAAGAGTGCCGTCGGACAAGGAGAAACGATAGATCTGACTGAAAGCCAATCCTTGTCTCAGCACTGTCAGTGAGCAAGGAAACAGAATGCATGTTTAAGAGAAACATTGGGGTGGGTGCGGGACAAGACATAATACTAGTAATAAACTTCATTATGTTTAATATTTTCCGACCAATAGTTAAGAGTTCTAAGTAGTATTTCATATTAAAACATTACACATTTTAAAAGCACTTCTATTTTGCACTTAGAATAGCAATAAATTCAATATATTGTTTTTTAAAAATAAATTTTAGACCCTCAAACTATGTTCTTTATAAAATCTTCAGTACCATGGTAAAACAGAGTGTAAACAAACAACTTAACTAGTTCAAAACAAGCTTTACAATGATTTAAAATGTTAGAAAATAATGCATAAACATGATACCTCTAAAGGGTACAATCTGCCTTTCATTTCCCTTTAAACTAATACAAATATTACAGTAAAATTTATGACAATAAATATATTCTCTAAATGTTCATCTTAGTTACATACTATTCAATCCATCATCTCATACTACTATTCCCCAATTCTGTTTCTCAGTATACAAGAAGCATTACTTCTGTGGTTAAAACAACAGGAAGTAAAAGATAAACAATCAGAAAAATCTTTTCAGAGAAAAGAAGGCCAAATAGAAAACAAACAACAGAAGTACAAATCTTAGTGACATGGAATTGGTTTAATGTATCAATAAAGAATCAGGTATTTCCATTTTCAAGGCACTAGAAAATATAGCACAGATCAACTGGTTAAAATAATTTCTCTTAAAATAAAACTTCGTGATTTATCTTTTAAAATAACTTTCAAAACTAATACTGCATATTAAAAAAAGAATATTTCGATTGAGAAAAAGTAGTCACGTAATATAATTACCTCTTAAACCATTTTAAGATGACTACCATGTTTTTACCAAAAAAAATCCTCAGCACAAATTTTGTGGGGTGAGTAGCTAGCCCCAAAGTGACCAAACACAGTCACCATTCCATAAGGATGGGGAGAGAGAGACAGACTAACAGCGGCGACACATGGTATATATTCTTGTTTCTTAGTAGAATCTCGCTTTGAGCACTTTCGCTACAGAAACCCCCTCTGCACCTTGTTACCTGCAGTATTTAGGTGCTACATTCTGGCCTCGACTGTCACATGAGTTATTCTGACGTGGCAGCATCGGAAATGAACTACTGTCCATATGTGTATCTGCCTTCTACAGTAAGTATGTTCCCAAAAGGTAGCATAAATATCATCTTTACAATTTCATGTTTCCCATGGCTTATAATTTCAGAATTTTATCTGACCTTGGATGCAATCCTTTAAGATTTTCCATTTCCATTTGATCTACATCAAAAGTGTTTACTAAGTAGACCTGTGTAACCGTGCATGTGATGCATTTAGGAAGCCCTTCATTTAAACAAGGTCCTCTAGTAGATTTTTATCCAATGCAAATTGATTACCCTCGATCTTATCTACTTTGTACATTTAGATGAAATGTATTTCATATATTTCAGAATTTCCTTTCAGGGGGTCCCATCTAATGAACCCCAGCATAGTGCCTGGTGCATCTATCTAAACCCTTTTGTAAGGAATCAGAAAGCCACAGAATTAAATGTAGGGCACTGCTACACAGGGCCCAAGGACATGTTTGCTTATGGTGATCTCTTATGTTTTGTTGTTACTATTCTTTTTATTTTAAACCAGATCTGGTGGAATGGTATTTATTCCTATCAAATATTGTTTTTTATTTCCTCTTTTTCTTTTTAACTTTATGGGTTTATTTAAAAAGAAATAATGATAAATAAGATAAAATGGACAAATAAGATGAAGAAAAACTAAGGGAAAGGAGAGAGGTAATTGTGTGCACTTTTCATTAGCAATCTTAAAAGCATAACATTTAAACATATAAACACTACTGGTAAAATGCCAAGGTCATAGATGTACATTGAACAAAGATGACAAACTAAAACTCTGTTTTCAATAATGAGTTACCATTTTTCTCTGCAAAAATGCAGACAATTTGCCAAATTGAGTTAGAGGCACACTGGTGCCTCCCTGGCAGCCTGGCCACTGTGGCTGTGAAACCCAAACCTCTGAACGAGCGCACCCTGCCAGGACATAAGGTGTCCATGAGGAGGAGAAAGTTCACCCTCTCCACTTAGTACTCAGGAAGTGCCAAGGAGAGGATTTTTTTCTTTGATTTCACCAATTTAACAAAAACTCAGACTGTGCTTAAGGAAAAGTGATTCTATGCAAGATCTGCAGAGTGACTGGCAGGACGGGCCTTGGGTTAACGTCCAGCGCTGACACTCACTAACTGCTCAGGAGCCGTCATTTCCCCTGCATCAGCCTCCCTGTCTACAGCAGGAGCGTCACAGCCTCTGCCTCACAGCGGCCGTGAGGACCAATGAGATAAGGGAAAGGTGAATAATGCCAGACAAGACCAGGTGTGCAATAAGGGCGGCTATTAGCACTGAAATGTGATGCTGAAGTCTTGGGTTTAGTTCTAGTTGTCTTATTAATTCATTGTATGACCTCAGCCTGTCACTTCACCTCTTCGGCCCTTTCAGAAACATTTGGGTAGCCTTCAGTGGTCACCTGGAAGGAGGGCTTGGAACCCCACTGTCACCTCAATCAAAAATTCAAAAATCGCATTTCATTCATCTTTCCAGATTTTCCTTATGATTCAGATAACATTTCTTTTCCTATTAGATGGTACCTTACTGCCTTATACATCTAGAAGCCTTAGAACCAAAGACAATGACCTCTTTCCCTTTCCTTTCACCTGTGAAATTATCACATCCAAATCTATTTCCCTCATCACACTCTTCTGTCCTACAGCTTCTATGAAATCTTCCTTCAGATGGCAAGGCCTCCTGGGTGAGGTGATGCAGATACACAGGAACACAAAGAGTAACCAGACCCAAGTCTGCCGCGGTGAACTTCTGGAATCACTGTTTCAGAGAAAGCTCCCAAGGACGCATTTAGCAAAATCAAGTTTAAGAAAAATATCCTTTGGCGATGCTTACCTTCATGATGATGCCTCTTGGCATAGGACAAAGACTCCCCCTCGTGCTGTGCATGGAACTTCTGAATGCACCTTCTCACCAAGTCCTCCCAGCCCGGCTTCATGGCTGCCCGCATGGTGCTCGTGTCCAGTGATGTGATCTTGCCTAGTAAGCAACAGCAAGCATTACACCTACACACTCATCTATTATTTATGGAAATAATTAAATTTTTAAAAGATAAAAAAATTATTTATTTAGAAGAGTACATGGATTAAAAGGGTAGACAGTGAAAATAACTGTCTCTCCCTGTCCCATCCTCCAGCTCCTCAGCGCTTTTACCCAGCAATCACCAGTCCCAGCATCGTTAGCCTTCTAAGCACATTGCTTGCGTTGATAAACATGTAAGCATTCTAAAATGATTTCTTTGGTCTCCTTTGCAAAGAAAATTTACCTTGGAGATCTTGGCGAGTGGTAAAACTTTCTGATGAGGGAAGAACCGGTCTTTCCTTCATGGGGACTCTCCTTGCCACACAAATCAGGCAGGACTGCAAATCTTCAATCGCAGACAGTTAGGGTTATCACATTAGGCTTTTTAGTGATTCAAACAAACTCAAGTGTAAATCAATAAGGCAGAGAGTGACAAAACGCTGTGTACCTCTGCTTTGCACTGGCTTCATTCTCTTCTCCACTGAAGTGGGAAGCAGCTGGGGAAAGGGAAGGCGCGTGTGTGTAGGGTGAGTGGGGCTGGGGGTAGGGCTGAGGATAAACTGCTGAAGCCACACGATACATGTGATAAAAGAATATCCACCATACTAGTGTTAGGAACCTGAAACCAGCCGCCCGATGATGTAGAAGAATGGGATCCTTTCTTATTAAACGGCTGAGAGTAACAACCGGTTGAATTCATAATGAAGTTGAGAAATAATGAAAACCAAAATCTGATACACTGTTTGTGAAGGGTTTGTCTCTTGAGTTTCATGTTTACCACAATACTGGAAGACTAGACATACCTTCTACCAAACTATGTAAGTATCCTTATGATGGCAATATGCAACTTAAAACAAAGAATATAAACTAAATCTAGACGGGCATCACAAAATTAAATGTAATTTTCATTCTCAACATAACAAACACTAAATTTTGAGCACTTACTATGAGATGGTATCTGTCTAGCTGCTTTTATAGGCTACCAATTCATTTAATCCTCTTAACTCTAGTAAGTAGGTACTAGCATTATCTCCATTTAACAGAGAAGAAAAGCAAAGCATAAAGTTTAAGTAAGTTGCTTGACCCCATACATAACTTTGGCTTGAACCTGAGCAAACCATGGCTCAGAGACTCTACGCATATGCTATATTGAGAGTTACCATCCAGAATCAGATTTTAAATGTCCAAAAATGTTTAAATATACAACAGCAAAAGAAAAGTTAGCTCGGCTATACCTTTTCTATACTGCTTTAGGATTTTATCATAGATGGATGAATTAGCAGTACTTACGCTGCTGCATAAAGGTGAATAAAAATCACTTGACATTTAATACTTACATACAAACATAATTTTGAAAAACTATCATCTATGACAGCTCTATTACTTCCTTTCTAACACAATTTAAATTAAAATTAATTACATAATTAAAAAAAATAACACTAAATAACTAGTACTTAATGCCAGTCATGGTTCAGGCATAGCCATGTAATCCTTATTACATTCTCACACGGCTATTGTTGACTTAACAGGAACCTAGACTTAACTTGTGTTCAGAAAGCTCAAGGAGTGTGTCTAGAGTCGGAGTTGGTTAGTGGCTGAACCAGGGAGGGGTTGGCCTGCCTGATTGTAAAGCCCATGACGCTTCTGTTCATTGGTGGTCCACAGTTCTTCCCCGTCTGCTACGCAAGCAGGATGCACCATTCAGCACTGTCTCATATTACAGAGTGACACTCAGCTGTGAATGGCTTGCTTGGAGGTGTAGGGGTGGACACTACATCAGCTTCTCTTTAAGGGGATGAGCCTAAGAGGTTTTATAGTCTGAAACCCCCTCCTTTCCACTCCCATCTCTATCCTCCCTTAAGTATCATTGTATTACCCCAGATTGTGGACCCAGCAGCCACGGATAAACTATATGGAATCCATTAATTCCTTGAAAGTACAGTTGACTCTTGAACAACATGGATTTCAACTGCACACGTCCAACTTATATATGGACTTTTTTCAATAAATTCATACAGTACTATACATTTACTTTTTCTTCCTTATGGTTTTCTTAATAACATTTTCTTTTCTTTAGCTCACTTTATTGCAAGAATACAGAATATAATATAAGTAATATACAAAATATATGCTAATCAACTATTATCAGAAAGGCTTCCAGTCAACACCAGGCTGTTAGTTCTGTTCTGGGGAAGTCAAAAGTTTTACATCAATTTTTGACAATACAGGGGTTCGCTGCCCCTAACCTGAGTTGTGCATGGTCCACTGTATATGAGAAATGCGGTGTGTACCATGGGCATTTTTCTAGGGCTGTGGCCCATAGCATGCAACAGGTGATCACAGGATACTCAAGAGGTTCAACTACTAACAGGGCTGCTCTAATAGGGTAGCCACTAGCCACATGTGGCTATTTAAATGTAAACTTAATAAAATAGAAAATTCAGTTTTCTAATCGCATGACTGGCATTTCAAATGCTACAGGTAGCTAGTGGCTGCTGCACTGGACATTGATGATACATAACAATGCCTTCACTGCAGAATATTCTATTGAGTAGAGTTGTTTTAAAGACTTAAAAATTAAATTTATCATAAAAATTCTTAAGTAGGTGAAAACAACAATGGGAAAAAAATCTGCCTCTAATTTTGGTTTTTTGCACGACCACTAATTTTAGATTAATAAGTGTGAAGAGCAAGAATAAATACATGGCTATATAAAATACCGTAGAAATTTTGCCCTACCTTCTCCTTCTTCTTTGATGGACTTTGGCTGAGAGACAGCAAAGCACTGCATAGTTTCATATTTCTGATGTGCTTCCTGGTTATCATGACCTTCCTCTTCAGAATCGGGTAAAGGTTTTACCAGCATCCGACAGTTGAACGTATGGCTGTTCCGCCTGGGAGGTTCGCCAGACCAAGAGCCCCCATTCACTGAGCAAGGCAAAGCAATCCAAAATTATAAAGAAACAACATTAGATTCACTACTGCCAAATTGAAATAGAAAGTGTATAGCTATTTTGTTTTTAAATGCTGTTGATACTTTTCTAAGTTTCCTAATTGTATTATTGGTAATTATATACTGAACCAATTACTGGAGGGGACAAAATTCTTGGGTTAATGTTTCAACAACTTGAGAAAATTCTAGGTATTTTCAAAATGTCTTTTTACTCTTCACTCTGACCCCTTCCCTCCAAGTTCAGACCTTGACTATTTATTACCAGAATACTATAGTTCTCTATTTTGGGGTTTCTCTCACTTAGAGTTCTTGAAAATTTAGTTGAATCTACTTGCATTCCAGTTTTAGATGTTATCCCCTACTCAAAAATCTGTAAGTGGCACCAAAGATAGCATGTGTTAAACTCTTTAAAAGGATTTAGACTTGATGTAGTCAGGAGTATGAAGGCCATTCAAACTGATAAATCAAAATCTCACTAAGAGCCTCCAGCTTCTCCATCTAAGTAGATCTTTCACTCTGTTCATCAGTTTCAGCACCCAGTCCCACATGGTTATCTTTGTTCCTACCGCCCTCTCTAAAATGTCAGGCTGCCTCTTTTTCTCCCACCCAATGTGCTCCTGCCCTGAGGCTGAGATCCTCTATATACTGAACCAACTACTGTAGGCACCCCACATTGCCTCCTCTTACAGATCTTTCTTCACTAAAATTTTACAGAAATTTCAGTGTATATTCTGTAACATGGCTGAGGCTGAATTACTCTATTGTCTTCTTTTTTGTTTCATGCATAGTTCCTCAATAAGACTGAAAAATCCTTGAGGATACCTTTATTTCTTTTCAAGTGAAAAAGTACTTCGCATCTCTTCTATTTTATTAGCAATACTGAGAATAATTAATTTTAAGAATTAAAGGGTATTATGTATCACCAGGTCAATTTCCTCTGAGAAAACTGTCCAAAGAAATGTTCACCACAGAAAGAGCTGGAATCAGGACTTCTAGCCAAGATGGAGGCATAGGAAGACACGCTTCGCCTCCTCGCACAACCATAAGAAGGATCACAACTAACTTCAAAATAAAATACAACTAGAACTGCCAGAAAATCACTCTATGGAAATCTAACCACCACGGATTAAGGGAAGAAATATTCATCCAGATGGGTAGGAAGAGCAGAGATGGGGAGCCGTGGTGGAGAGGAAGTGCTGTTGGTGGCGGCAAGGAAGTGACGGCGGCCAGCGGAACCAGTGGTCTCACAATCACCTGTGGAGGATAAAAGCTGGGAGGGACACCTGGGGAGCGATCACCAGCTCCAGGCCAGACTGCAAAGCTCAGGGTTCCAGCGCCGGGAAAATAAAGCCTCATAGCTTCGGACTGTGAAAACCAGTGGGGATTAGGGTGGCAGAAAAAGCTGCCAATCTCTCAGGAGAGTCCATTCAGAGAGCCCTCATGATCCTAGAACATATATAAGCCCACCCACTCTGGGAACCACCACCAGGGCAACAGCTAGAGGGGCGCCAATCACATATATGGTAAGTGGCTGAAGTGACTGGAAATGGGGTAAGTGCTGAACAAGTGGCATTGTCCCCTCTCTGAACCCTCCCTCACATGTAGCACCACAAAGCAGAGAAAGGATTGCCCGGTCCTGGCAAATACCTAAGGCTCCAATCCTTACAACATAAGAGGTATACCCAGAAAGGATGTCAAAGCAGCTCTATCTCATACACAGAAACAAACACAGCGAAGCTGCCAAATTGAGGAAACAAAGAAATATGCCCCAAATGAAAGAACAGATCAAAACTCCTGAAAAAGAATTAAGCAAAACAGAGATAGCCAACCTATCAGATGCAGAGTTTAAAACACTGGTGATAAGGATGCTCAGAGAACTCACTGAGTATGGCAAACACATAAGGGAAGAAATGAAGGTTGTATTAAGTGAAATAAAGAAAAACCCACAGGGAACCAACAGTAAAGGGAAGGAAGCTGTGGTTCAAATCAATAATTTGGAACATAAGGAAGAAATAAACAGTCAACCACAACAGAATAAAGAACTCAAAAAAAATGAGGAGAGAATAAGAAGACTCTGAGACATCTCCAAATGTGCCAACATCTGAATCACGGGGGTGTTGGAAAGAGAAGAGGAAGAACAAAAAACTGAAAACTTATTTGAGAAAATAATGAAAGAAAATTTCCCTCATTTGGTGAAGGAAATAGATATACAAGTCCAGGAAGCAGAGAGTCCCAAACAAGTTGGACCCAAAGAGGACCAACCAAGAAACATCATAATTAAAATGCCAAAGTTTAAAGGTAAAGAGAGACTCTTAAAAGCAGCAAGAGAAAAGAAGAGAGTTACCTACAAAAAAGTTTCCATAAGACTATCAGCTGATTTCTCAAAAGAACTTTGCAGGCAAGAAAGGACTGGCAGGGCTCTCTCGCTGGGTCTCGCACTTTCTCTGGCTCTCTCTCTCTCTCTCTCTCTGGCTGTATCACTCGCTCTCACTCTCACTCGCTCTCTCTCTCGCTCGCTTTCTCTCTCACGCCCCCCCCCAAATGTGGCTTGGTGAAGGGGCCTTCTCCATACAGATTAAAGAAGCTATGTTTTTCATGCGGTTTTAAGAGGGCTCTCCAGACCGCTTTAAGAGGCTCTTGTCATGTGGTTTTGAGAAGAAGAGATCCATGTGGTTTGCAGGAAGAAGGCAGTTTACAAGGAGGCTGAGAATCCACACAGTTCTTCATTAAAAGCAGGAGGGCACCCTGGTGCAGAAAGTACCTCCCCAATCAGATTTGAGTGATTGGCAGCTATTAGTAAAGCTGAACTGTGCCTAGGAAGTAGGAAAATGGTGTTTTCAACTTTTCCAAGGCTGGCCTGGTTTGGTATGGGGAGGCAGAACTATGTGTTTTTGGGTATTTTAAAGAACAGTAGACTCAACAGCAGAAATCTGCAAATAATCTAAATCTGTTTAACTGTTAAACAGTTCTTTTTGTTTTCACTAAACTCTAGTACTGAGAGTTGTAATTCTGGCAGCAGGCAATTGGGCCCATAACTAAATGGCCTGTGATCGGAACAGCCCAGAGGTTCTTTACACTCTAATCTTTATCACTTCCTTTCTTCCTTCTACTCACTTTGGGCTTTGTTGTTCTTCTTCAAGTTCCTTTAAGTGTGAAGTTAGATTGTTTATTTGAGCTTTTCTTCTTTCTTGAGATAGGCCTGTAATGCTATGAATTTTCTCTTAGGATTGCTTTTCCAATGTCCTACAGATTTTGGGTTGTTTTGTTTTCATTTTCATTTGTTTCAAGGTATATTTTGATTTCTCCCTTGATCTCATTGTTGTCCCATTAATTTTCAATAACATGTCATTTAGCATCCTTGCTTTTGCATGTTTTCAGTGTTATTCTTGTGGTTAATTTCTAGTTTCATAGCATTGTGGTCAGAGAAGATTGTTGATATGATTTCAATTTTCTTAAATTTATTGAGACTTGTTTTGTGCCCTAACATGTGGTCTGTCCTAGAACACATTCCATGTGCACTTAAAAAATATGTATATTCTGCTCCTTTGGGGTGAAATGCTCTAAAGATTTTGTTCTGTGATAAAGCATTTTCATTATTTTCTCATATTTTTCTTTTTCTTTATGGCTGAACACACTTGATGAGTTCAAGCAACGCGAGTGATTGAGCCTTGAAAAATCACCATTACTTGTCACAGTAACTTCCATCTGTTTATCAGTTGAATTAATGTTAGCATCTCCAGCCACATTTTGCTATACAACTTACTTGTTAAAGTTGATCTATGTCATATTGTGACCAGTAAAGTGAAGTGATGTCATTCAGTGCAGGTTATGACTTCAGACTTATAATATCTTTTCAAGTCAGTTACTACAATACAAAAGGGACAAGACTAAAGACGCACCTTGACCAGTGCATTTGTCCTATTGATACAGTTCCACACTTAGTTGTTTGTCATTAATTAAATTATATCACTATCACACAGTTTTATTTATTAAAATGTCAATACTGCTTAATTTTGTACACAGAACTGTTACATATTGTCCACTGCATTTATGGAAGTTTACTGTAGATACTGGAACATGAAGCACTTGTTCTCAAGAGCTAATTGGTTAAACCTCTTCCCACCTCCATGTTTAGTGACATCATACCAATAGCTTAAAATTATCATTTTGGCATATTTATAATGTGGAAACTGGTAAATGGTATCAAATCCCCTTCCTATTTATTTCCCATAGCACACTGTTGCTTTAATGTCCTCTGGGAATATGGGACATTCAACATTAATACAACTATGTGAAACTTGGGAGTTCAATAAAGTCTCTTCATCATGCAGTTCTAAATGCAGAGCTTCTGTATTTCCTATTTTTTTCTTCCCCCGTTTGGAATATTATTTGTCCAGATAGCTGAATAGATTTATTTCTTCTTTACATTTAGTTATGCCTAAAAAGCAATTAATCAGTGAAGTTTTTCCTAATCATATTATATAAAAAAATTTTTCAGTGTACACATATCTAGTAATGATTTTCCCAAACAATATATAGATTTGTTTTTACTCAGTAGCAGTTAGCTCTCTCTAAAGTATGCCTTATTGATTTGCCATTTGATTACTGTCCATAAAAAAAAAAAAAAAAGAAAGAAAGAAAGGACTGGCAAAAAGTATTCAGTCATGAAAAGCAAGGACCTAAAAATCAAGATTACTCTATCTAGCAAAGCTATAATTTAGAATGGAAGAGCAGATAAAGTGCTTTCCAGACAAGGTAAAGCTAAAGGAGTTCATCATCACTAAGCCTTTATTATATGAAATGTCAAAGGGACTTACTTAAGAAAAAGATCAAAACTATGAACGCTAAAATGACAACAAACTCACAACTATCAACAACTGAATCCAAAAAATAAAAACAAAACCCAATAAAGCAAACCAGAATAGGAACAGAATCAGAGGTATGGGGACCATTTGGATGGTTATCAGCTGGGAGGAGGGAGGGGGAGAAATGGGGAAATGGTGCAGGGACTAAGAAGCATAATTGGTTGGTACAAAATAGACAGGGGAAGTTAAGAACAATATAGGGAAGGGTGAAGACAAAGAACTTATATGCACTATGCACGACCCATGGACATGACTAAGGGGGGTGGGATTGCTGGATGGAAGGGGGGTACTGGGCAGAGGGGAGCAAAGGGGAAAAATGGAACTGTTATAACATAATCAATAAAATACACTTAAAAAAATAAAGAAACTAGTATACATGACCCATGGACATGGACAACAGTGTGGGGATTGACTGTGGGAGTGGAGGGTGGGGGCAATGGAGAACAATGGGGGAAAAATGGGACTACTGTAATAGAACAACAATTTAAAAAAATGAAGATTAAAAAGGGAAGCATAATTGGTGGGTACAAAATAGACAGGGGGATGTTAAGAATAGTAAAGGAAACGGAAGAGCTGAAGAACTCAGATGCATGATCCATGGACATGAACTAAGTGGGGGGACTGCTGGAGGGAAAGGGAGCAAGCAAGGGAAAAAACTGGGGTAACTGTAATAGCATAATCAATAAAATTTACTTAAAAATAAATAAATAAAAAGAGCGGAATCAGAATCAAGCCTAATTCTCATTTGGGCATTCTCTTCCTTACTGCTCCTTATTTTTTATCTAAAAAATATGAGGACCAGTAGGGCAATGAAAGAGGGAATCAAAACTGGGCCAGGCTCAGATAAGCTAATGCACTCTCAGAAGTCACTAATTAGAAAGTACCCAATGGGACAGCTAGGTGTTACAGCAAATGCAATGCCAACCGCAGTGCCAGTGTAGAAGAATAAAAATGGACATAAATGCTAGACAGAAAAAAGCAATATCAAGTTAACTGCAAGAAACTATTTTAGAATTACATAAGGAACCAGAGCTAACTTTACATGTTAATGCAGACTATTGGGAAGTGAGTTTCACCACCATCACTCTTATAAGCTTATTTACATAATGAGGACCACACAGAGTAATCAAAGAAATGAGAGTTCTTATTAACCCAGGTTAATAAGTAATTTGAAAGTATTAAAGAACTACAATATAAAGTAAGGCAAAGAACTCGTGATAGTGAATTAATAAATCATAGGTCCTTTGAGGAAGTCATAAAATTACTGAAAGGATTTGGAAGTACTAGTTACTTGAAATAAGAAATCACATTTTCTTGTTTATTTACTAGAGAATATAATAGAAGAATCTCACACAAGTGTTCATATGTTCAGTATTACTGCTGTAGTCACTTTGAATAAAGGGTTATCATATCTGGGAAGGTCAGCCAAATGGAATCTAAAAGGACTTTTTCATATTTACTGTGGTAGCTATAAGACTGTCTAATATAAACAGACTCAAAGGAAAAAAAAACAAATACTTGCTAACTCAGGACTTGACCTTATTTTCACTTAAAATATGCACTTCTTTTTGTCTGTGAAAATATTCTTAACATCATCAGTTTAAGTGAGAATATTAAAAGAGAACCACTTAGTAAGTGGGAACAGCCATACTCCAGAGCAGCAAATAAGGTGGGCCCACGCTGTGAATCATCCATTTTAAAACATGGCTCTTAATAATGCACGTAGGATAGCATCTCCAGCGTGAGTGAGGAAGTCAGGAATCTGGAACAGGGAGGGTGGCTAAGGAGGCAACACCTGATGAAGTCACCTGCCGAGTCCGTAGTCTGTGAAATGGAAGAGCCCGCTTAGGGCTCTGGGGCTGAGAGCATCTGAGCCCTCTATACACCACTTGCTCCTTAACATTTTATTTTTAAAATGTTGTGTATGCCCACGTACATACTTGTTTCACCAGCTGGACTTAAAATAAGTTGAATCTCAAACTTCTCAAGACCTTCTACTTCTTAGTCATGGAGAAAAAGGACAAAACAGAGTCATTGGCACTGGATAGAGTGGGAGGCAATTTGGCAGCTTCTTAAGTAACAACAACAAAACAAACCCCATGAAAACAGTTGCCATGAGTACTTCCCATCTGAATTATTTTCATGTATTTTAAATATAGAACCAAAATGAGCAATCAAAATCAATGTCTGCAGATGTCTTTTTCTCCATTACTGCTAAGCTTAATATTAACACAAGCATCTCTATATCCCCTGCTGACATAGTACTATGTTACCCCTCTAACCAAGACAATATGTGCAGTTGGGGAGGTGGGGGGAGTGAGGAGAGAGCCAGCAGACAATTCTTTACCTATAGACTTTGGCAGCAGGTTTTTTACAAATTCAGTGTGGTCCCCAACATGCAGGATGCTATATACACTTTTGTTCATCAGCTCCTCTTGGTTATACCTTAGGTATTGTGTCACATTCTCTGAAACAAACACAACGTTGCCTTCCAGGTTCACTACAAAGAAGAATCCATCAAGGGCCTAAGAGAAAAGACACATAGTCATAAGCAATTGTTAAGAAGGGAACCATCCCTTTAAGAGAAACATATAATTCACACATGGATAGAAAAGCTCTCTCACCCCCTCCTAGTTTTCAGAAACAATTAACACATTTTATGTTGTTGAAATTACTCCATCTTAGTAGGTGGGAGAGAGCCCAGATCAGTTTCTTGTCATGAATTAAATGACAAACATTAACTGTTAATTTATCAAGAAATAATTATTGCCAAGTAAAAGTGTACAGGCGTTTATCTGTATTTTCAAAATGAGACTGATGTACTCAAGAGGGACAAGAACGACTTTTATGTTATCAACCCAATACAAAGTAATGTTGTTATACAGTCTCTTGTGTAACGCAGTGGAAGGGGTCATTGATATTTTTCCTTCAGTTTAAGGATAAATGCCAAAATTCCACCACCCCCCTCCATTTTACTACCTTTAAAGTTGCCTGGGTTTAAATGAAAAGAATTGCAGATGATCTCCGACCTTTAAAGAAATAGCAATCCTTTATTGTTTGGTGTATATGGGGAAAGGGTCTGAGAAATCTGATGTGACAAACTAATCTTCATTGGGACCTAGGCATAGATGTGGCCAGCACTGCCCTGAGACTCCATGTTTTTGGAAGGGAATTGAGGTTTTGGTTTATAACAGTGTGGACTGGAAAGTTAACTAATTGTGCCTTTCTATGGTACTTGTTCTCCAGACTGTCCTGATACAGGTTCCTAAATCACCCAAACAACAGTAGCATTTTCCTATAATGGGTACATAGCCTCACATCTAGGATCATTCAAGGAAATAAAGATATTAATGATAGCTATTGAGCATGTTTATGATGCCTTAAACACATTTCATCATTTTACTATTTACAGTTCTGGAAGAAATTTACAGAGTGGGAAGAAAGTGAGGCTCAACGTTGCCTAGGGATTTGTCCAAGCTCTTTCAACCCGTCAGTGGCAGAGTCAGAATTGAAGGATGCTGCACCTACCTCCATGGGTCATGTTCTCGATGAACGCAGTGAGTGTTCTACCGCAGCATTTACCCCAGTCCCTTTCTTAGCATGTTTGCCTCAGTGATGCAAAGGCTGGGAGTTCAGTGTGTTTCTCCTAGTTACTCTTCCTTTCCCTTTTTGGTGCTTGCTGTCAACAGCCCTGTCAGGTGAGTGATCAGGACTAGTAAAGGCTTGATAGTGATCAGGCATACCTGGAAAGATGGCCACATGGTCTACCCAGTGTATGCCACACTTTCTCCTTGCTATGTATTTGTGACTGTTTTTAATACGCATAGTACATGCACATACTGGTATAACGTGTATGGATGGAGCATAAAGTGTTTATTTCTTCCCCTAGTTTTGTTTTTTCCTTGTTATTATTTAACAGGTTCCTATTTTGTGAGCTTTCTTTGAGCCCAGTTCATCTTTAATTCAATTTTCATCACAAGACTAAGAGCTCTCTCAAATTAGAACTGATTATAAGGTACCAGTGAAAAACTCCCATCTCAAAAAAAAAAAAAAAATCAATACCACTTGGTTTTAGTTTTTCTTAAATATTTTGTCAGGTTTTACAAATAGTATAAACCATATGGTGGGCAAAGCAAAACTATATGTAAATTGCCTTCCAGAATAGGTTTGCACCAACTCTTGAAAACCTTGTGTGAGTGTGTGTATGAACGTGTATCTGTGAAGGGCGACAGGAAGTAAGTCAGTTGATTACCTATGCACCAAGTGTCCTTTTAAGCTCTCTGTTTTAGATACATACTCATCAGGAATTTTCATAATTATATGACGTATAGTTCACTTTTGAAAGTGCATGTAGCTTCCTACTGCTTTTGTGCCCTGGTAAAAAGACTGATTTGTGGCTTAATATAACTGAAAGATGAAATTGTTTCATCTTATAAAACTGTGTTTTTTTTAAAGCTCATTACGATATGCTGATGAAAAAAGCTGACATTTGGTTTTGTTGCTTAGCAACCACTATGCTATGATGTAAGCATGAGTGTGCATCTCTGCCTAGAACAGCTCAATGAGAACAAGTTTTCTCTGTTTAAATTATTACATTCAACAGAAATAAAGATTGAAATTCAAACATTAAGTCACCAGAGTCAAGCATTACCTCTCTAAAAGATTTAGCACTAACTTTGTCCAGCTACAGTGGGACTTGCTCAATGCACTAAATTCTCAGAAGACTATTTTGAAACAGCAAAAATATTGGTTTGATTTTATGAGATATGGCCCACTGATATCTAGCAATCTGATTTCTGTATTTAATGAACTTGCTCTCAAAGGGTTTGAGTCACAGACTTGTGGTTACTCTAAGCTTTTCTTTTTAGAAGCCTCAGAAGTTCTTCCCAGGAGTTTCTACCCTACTTTTACTGCCCCCCCCCCGATATAAAGAATAAATATGGACATATGAAAATTTCCTAATTTTAACAATTTAATTACTATAATTTTCAAATGAATTTTGTTTGTAATTCAAGATGTTTTTCACAGAAGTTAGGTTCTTTCATTCATCTAATTCTAAATAGTCCAGCTTGTTAAGAGTTTTCTTATCTGCTTCTAAGAACCAAGAGGGAAGCAGCACTCTCTGACCTTCCACTGACTTGTTGACTTTGGAAAATCAGGTTAAGTGTATTTTTGCTTTTTCCCTGAAAATTGTAGTTGGATGATTTCAAGCCAGTGAATCAAGAGAAATAAGCAAGGGCCAACAGGGGTCATTTAGAGTCCTTTGGCAGCAGGTCCAGCCTCAGGGAATGAACTTTGTCATTTCTAAATACAAAGACCATGTCAGACAATCTTATATATGTATTTTTGTGTCTCCCCACCATCTTCCAGTTATATGGTAGGTATTCACAGAATTCAGTTTTCTAAAAGTAAAAATCATCCATGAACCAATTGAAAAAGGGGTGTGATTCTTGGTTACCTTTGCTTTAAAAAATCCTAATTTCTTCTATATGTGTGGCTGTCGCAAAGCTTCTGGCCACGCGGTACTTTTCAATCTCATCATATCATCAGCAGAGTAAATTATCCTGAGAACTGACATAATTTATGTCTCAGGGCTCCTCTGCTTCTTGTTATATATTCATTGACATTTTCTCCTCCTCTTACCATAGCCTACATCTTGAATTTTAATTTTGGAATAGGTAAAGCACAGTACTGAGTGTTTAATACTGTAGTAGTTAATAAAATAGGAAAGCTGGACTTGACAAATTCTAGACAGCAGTATGGTCATAAAACTTCTTCAAGTTAATAAAGAACAGGCAGGCAGTGAAGACCAACCAATACATTTATGATGCTTACTTTAAAAGTTTTGCCTATTACTTCAATTTTCATCTTTATGAGATAAATTAGCTTTAAGTTGACTAAATAAAAAGCATAAGCCTCCTTTTGGCCCTCAAATTTTAACCTGTATATATAAGGCATATGTATAACATATATAAAATCTAAGAATTTGGGGCAACTTCAAATTAAAATACATCAGAATTTAACAGGATTTGTGAATATGACTTTCTAAAATGAAAGCTCAACTGTCAGTTAAACCCTGTCAATTTATATTCTAATCTAGTCAATTTCATTCTATATCATTCATTTGAAATGTATATATGCTGGGACTCAGGAGCCGGAAGATAGAGATACATGTTAATAAACCCAAGAGAAAGCAGTACACTTCAATCTGAATGAAAATTAACTGTGGATTATCCTTAAATTACATTAACCTGAAAATGAATGTAAAACACGAAGATCAACAACACTGTAAACTACAGAATGCAAACGAGGGTGTGCTACCTCAAGCATCATAGGCCCCAGTGCATCCTTGTCGATGACACCCTGCCCCGTGGATGATACATCTGACTTCTGCACTTCATCTACGTTGGCAGCTGCTGCTTTCTCTGCAACAGAAGTAAGTGTGCATTGAGTGGCAGTGCTATTTCAAGGACAGAGTGACACAAAAACATTTTTATTGTAATGATTTTTACATTTCTAGTGGGATCAGATATGGCTATAAGAGTTGGAGAACATCCCCACTGCCACTGAATGGGAGAAACTGCTGGAAGCAGGATCCAGAACATTAACTTTTCACCTCTGGAACCTGTGGCTTGGCTCCCTCTCAGGCTGCTGTTGAGTTTAGTGGCTTTATGCTAGTTCCTGACAAGCATGTTTTCTAGATTATGAAATTGCTATGTACTATGACACAATTGGTTTCTACTCAAGAGATTCCCCAAACTACGAAGATAAGAGGGTCTGCTGTTCTGAATCAGATACATTTGCACATGTTTGAAGAAGGAACAGAGAGGCATCTAAACTGCTATGGCTGCTTGCATGTGACACTCTATAATGACCACCTTGACGCCTGTCCTGTTCCACCTCTTGTCACATTCACATTTAAAGTAACCAGAAAGATTTGGTCCCTGTCTTGTTGAAGGTGCTTAACAACCAAGGCAGAGAGAAGAGGCACGCTATCGGGCACCCAGAGAATTTCAATGGCCGCCCTTTCATCTGGTACAGAAGTGCATAATATATGTTCCTGGATTAAAATGAGTGAGGCAGCTTCAGGCCCACCTGGCCCAGGAAAATATTCCATCATGGAAAATTCTTGAAGAAGAAATAGATGCATATTTGTCAATATATATATATGAACTAGTTGTTTTGAGAATACCAAAGCCAGTTTAAAGCATAACAGATACATATCAACAAGTTGTTAGAAAACAACACAGAAACCATGTACCAATTTGTACCCGAATAAATTATATCCTTGTTTACACTGCATGTTATCATTGTAATTAAATGCAAGTAAAGAAAACCGAAAATCAATTTAGTACTCAGAATCAACCTGCTTTCATGATCTTGGTAAATTTTGCTGTCTTTTATTTTTTGTAAAAAAGATTTAACACAGTACTTTGAAAACCTGTAAAGCTTAATTTATACCTGAGAACCTAGAAAACAAAATTAGGAAAATTATGCAGGTGCTCCAAAACTTGCCGATCCTGTGATGAGAACTTCTGTTTGTGTCTTTACCAGTGGAAAGGAGATGACCCGCACAGTTTAAACCGAGGCTCAGTCACTTACCAGAAGTGTGAGTCACAGCAAATCACCTGAACTTTTGAAGGCCTAATACCCACCCTCTATAAAACTGCAACCGGAGTAAATGGGATGATACATAAAACACATCTTAAAAACTTTAAAGTAGTTAACAAATGTAATTTGCTACTAGCACACTTGTAGTTATTAGCTCTTTCTTCCTGCGTTCCAAATCTAGAGCTTATCATAGGCAGACTGTATCTGCTTTTGCAGTGACACTACTACATTCCTGATTCACCTCCTCAGATCTAAGTAATCGTGAACAGCTATAAATAAAGATATGACTTGTCTGGTAGCCTTTATAACTCAATATTGTATGGATTTGTCAGTCCTCACTTCGTGTTTTCTTCTTGCTGCTTTCTTGACCTAGCTCTTGACTGTTAGGTCCCCCAACACTTGTCCTATCTGCAGGCTTAGTCTCAGGCCAATTTCTCAGCCTCAACTGAGGCACGGAATATCTCAGGCTCTCCAGAGAATCACTGCATCATGACACCCCCACCCCCATTCTTCTAGAACCTTTTAAACTGCTAAATATACTCCAAATAAATGCATATTGGGGCATATGAATTGTTTTTTTCAGTTCACTTGGTAATGCTGTAGATTTCTGTTCAGTTTCTGCTCACTTTCCTACCCAACAGTCCAGGGACAGGACTGTCACCACCACCTGCTGCTTCACTTAACATTCATCTCTATTATCTGTGGTTTTACTTTCCATCATTTTAGTTACGCACCATCATCCATGGTCTGAAAATATGAAATGGAAAATTCCAGAAATAAACAATTCATAAGTTTTAAAGTGTTTGCCATTCTGTGTAGTGTGATGCAATCTCACGCTTTTGTGTCCCGTCCCCTCCCCCCGTTGAATCATCCCTTTGCCCAGTGTCTCCACTGCTGTAGACGCTGTCGCCCACTAATCACTTAGTAGTCACCTTGGTTATCAGACTGACTATTGCAACATCATGGTACCTGTGTTTCAGTCATGCTGATTTTATTAAAGCACAAGAGTAGTTAGGCTGGCAATTCAAAAATGTCAAAGAGAAGCTGTAAAATATTTCTTTTAAGTGGAAAGGGGAATAAAGCACAATAAGATATTTTGAAAGAGAGGCCACATTCATGTAACTTTTATTATAGTATATTGTCACAACTGTTCTATTTCATCATTGGTTATTATGGGGTTTGGTACTATCCGTGGTTTCAGGCATCTCCTGGAGATCTTGGAACACATGCCCAGAGGATAAGGGGGAACTACTATAATTTCATAGCCCTATATTTCAGAAGGCCCTGCAGGCTTCAGACCCAAAGATCCCTGATACCAAATACTAACTTTCAAAACTCATATAAGAGATATTATGTATTTATGTGGTTTTATCATATTTTTTTCCTGGTGTGTGGTAGTCAGTGTATAGGAGGATGTGCTATAACATCCAGTAGAATGAGTGATTCACAGCCTTTCTTCTGCCTAACTACTCACAGAAGTTATCTTGCTCTCATCAGTGACATCTTTCGGCAGCACCAGCAATTCTCAAATTGGAACGGGATGTACATGAGAAAACCTCCCCAGCAGGTCCAGCAGAATTTGCAGATAGAGAGGCCTTTGTATGAGATTCTGATCCATCTTCCCAGGAAGCAGTCCTGTTCTCCCACCTCCTGCAGTGAGCAGTTCAGTCCATGAAATAGCACACCATCCCCACCAGAAGGTAAGTTTCATGAAGAGGGGACAGTGGTAGCACTGTCCTCTAAAAGCCTTTATTTGGTGGCTGACTTGTAGACTAGATCCACCGCTGGCACCTATTTCCAGAAAGGTAGAAGTAACTGGCATCTGGGGTGGAGAGAAAAAGGGACTGACTTCCCCTATAGGCCCACCAGCCCCCAGGGTGCAGGGGGATGGAACACCTGGGCAGGGTCAGTAATACAGAGGAAGGACTTCCTGAGGAGGACCACTCTTCAATAATGAGTCATCTGGTAAGTGTCAGGGCATCTCATGTTCTCTCAGGATCCCAAGTTCTCCTATCCTTCCACTGTCACAATGGGTGGTTTTATTTTTTTTAAAGAATGGACTTAATTTTAAAACTCAAACTTATAAAACGTAATCATGCATGTTCCTGAATACTGATTAACATTCATGCTGGGGTATTTTGAACATTCTAGCAATATGTGCAGACAAGGAATTTTACACTTTTACCAGAAAATATGTAGAACGGGGATCATACCTGTGTAGTATTTTTTTTTATTTTTAGGAATCTACAGACAAGATATAATTCAGAGTAAGAGCCTAAAATTTAAAGCAGAAGATAAATTAGATCTGACAAAACATGTGTTTGGGTTCTACTGGAAAGCCTGGATAAAATCATCATCGTGAATAATTATATAGTAATATAACATCCTTTTTTCCCTCTTTACAATATTCAGCTGATTTTTTTTTTCTTTTAAGAGAGTGGGGAAGAGAGGGAGAAAGAGTGGAAGAGAAACATCAGTTGGTTGCCTCTTGTACGCACCCTGACTGGGGAGTGAACCCATAACCCAGGCATGTGCCCTGACTGGGAATTGAACCAGTGACCTTTTGTTTTGTGGGACAATACCCAATCAACTGAGTCACACCACATCAGACTCAGCTCATAAATCTTTAAAAGGAGAAAAGCAGCAGCTAACAAGATATGCACTTGAAACCTATGTAATCTTATTAACCAATGTTACCCCAATGAATTTAATTAAAAAATAAATAAATAAAAATGTAATACAATTATATTTTAATAAAAAATAAAAAAATATTGCACATGACACTGAAAGAACTAATAATTCAATAAATTAATGATGTGGAACTATAAAAGAGTCAGAGAGAATGAAGACCACCACAAGGAAATTGACCAGTAGCATCGAGATCCACTCAGTATTCCTGTCTGTGGTCTCTGCCTGTGTCTAGGGTGTCTTGCTTGGTGAGCAAATGGAATGAATAATCCTTGTCAATTGAGAGATTACATTTAGCTGGGAGGGCAAAACAATTACAATATAATCAAACCGAATGAAAGCAATTTAGGGCTAAACTATGAGAAACTAACTTTAAGTTCAAAGAGATAAAAATGGTAGGACATAGCTGAAAATATTTCACATACATTGTATCTGAATTGGAGTCTGCAGGATATGCAAGGACGTGGCAAAATCAACAGCGTGACAGGGAAACTGTGGGAACGGACGTCTGGCCCCAAGGAAATCTCAACCTGGACTCTGAAAACCAGTGCCAAGGAAGACTGGTAAAACGTTTGTCTAAGCTGGAATTCTAGAAATTCCTGACTTTTAAAAAGTGAAAACAATTTTCACAAAAGCAATTTAAAATTATATTAGAACATGTGATTTGAAAAAAATATCTGAGTGACTCTAAGAGAACTTCGAAAAATGTTGCAACACTTACACAAATACCATTCATATACAATAAGAGAATGGAAAGTTTCCACTACTCATACAGTGAGCAAATAAGAGACAAAGGGTAAAGAACTTAGGGCTTTCCACTCCTGTCCTCACTAAATATTTGGATATATGTATTTTCCATCTAATTTGTCCTCTATTTTTCAATTGTGCATTAAATTTTGGCTTTGACCATTTCTCAATAAGAAAAAAAAATCTATAATGAGATGATAGAAAACACCCAGAAATAAGGTATTATCAATGTAATTGAATTCTAAATTAAAATGGCCATGAATTTATGTTATTTGGGTATTTTTTCATGTAGTAATTACTACCTCTGTTCAATGTTCAGTTGACCCTAGATATTATAGAGCAGGAAGAAAAGGACTCCTTTGAAATAATATATTATGTTAATGGTATATATACTGGTATTAAAATTTTTTTTTTCTTTCCTTGATTCTAAAGCGAGGAGATAGGAAGGAAAGAGAGGGAGAAAAACATTGATGTGAGAGACAAACATCGATCAGCTGCCTCTAGAATGTGCCCCAACTGGGGATTGAACCAGCAACACAAGCATGTGTCCTGACTGGGAATAGAACCTGTGACCTTTTGGTTTGCAGGACGATGCCCAACCAACTAAGCCACACCAACCAGGACATCTTTTTTAAAATTTAAATTTAAATTTTGCAATTAAAGTTTACCTTCAATGTTATTCTGCATCAGTTTCAGGTGTACAATATACTGGTTAGACAATCACATACTTTACAAAGTGCTCCTCCCCCGGTATTTTCAGTACTCACCTAGTACCATACATAGTTGTCGCAATATTATTGACTATATTCCCTATGCTGCAACTATTTTTGTAACTACCAATTTATACTTCTTAAACCCTTCACCTCTTTCTCCCAGTCTCCCAAACCCCCTCCCTTATACCAGTACGTTGATAGAGCATTTCAGTAGAGTCTACTATTTTTATGTACCAGATATAAATAAGCTTGAATCCTTAGATATATTTATACTTCTGTAAGTACAGCATTACTATACTAAAACACACTATTTAATATTTTTAATTTAGGCAGTTTTCTCAGCAGTCACAAATTATATTTACTTTTCTATATTTTGCATCCACTAACCATAAAAACATATTCTGTTATAAATATATCCTTCAGTAAACTCATCTGTAAAACGATTGCCCCAGAGTTTCCTAAGATCAAAACCTTAGGGAATTTCATTATTACAGATGGAACACTTACATTGGAGAAAGAGATAATAAAATGTAATTTTCAGAGCCTACAAAAAGATTTCTTCTCTGTGCCTTGACTTCCAATTTTTCCTTCTGCATTTTAACCATTATTCTTTTTAGAAGAATATGACCTAAGAGAATAACAATGAAAATAATAATTCTATCTTTTTCTTCCTTACTCCCCAAAGGATAAAAACTATCATAAAATAGCTATGATCTTTTTACTAGCACAATTTTACAAATGCAAAGCCCTGATTAGAGAGACTGGCCAGGATGCCTCTATAATCTTTCTTGGAGTGTTCCCTCCTTCCCCCCCCAGGTGGCTGCTTGGAGAGCAATCCCAGCCGACGCCCTCCGACATTTGCCTGCACTCCAGAAATCCAATACCAATTAATTAGATTTCCAGTTTCAAAGCAAAGAACAAAACCCCATCTCTTCAGGGACCGTGTTAAGATGAGTCATACCACAAACTGGAGAAAAATCACTAACGTTATATTCCATACGCTTTTCTTTGTAAGAAATTATTATTTGTGTTTTTCTCAGAACAAAAGGAAACGTGAAAAGGGAAGCATTTGATCTCAAGAAATAGAAATGATTTTAAAATACAAGGAAAAGTGGTATTTTTGAAGCAGCTGGATGAAATTGCTCTTTATTATCAGCAGCCACATTTGAAAGTAAAATTTAAGTTCACTGGTGAGAACAGCAACAAATGAGAAAGCAAAATTTGTTATATTTAAAGAAGTACAACTAGCTATTTTAAAATGATTAAGTGGTATTTTAAAAAAAAGACCTTTACATGTTCTTCTAAAACATCATTTATTGATTTTTGGTAACTTATTGAATCTTGTAATGTTAGTCTTAACTATTTGTTTATTAGGCAACTGAACAGAAAACATACACGCAAAGGTCCTTCCCACAAAACATTACCAGAACAGACAGTCTAGGCTCCTCACAATGATGGCAGCAGTGGCTCAGGGGACGACAGCCACACAACTCTTTTCACACCAGCAGCAACACTGGCGACTTTGAAACCTAAATGCCGTCTGTTAGAGGGACAGGGAGATGCAGCCTTTATGGAAGAGATTTAATTCCTTCCTCATTTAAAAAAAACAGCCATCTCAAGAGGCTGTGGAAAACTTGTGTAAATTCGTTTACCTTTTAAAATTCATAATTCAAACAAGTATCAATTATTAAAAATACATCAACTGAAAGATAATCCATAAGGTATTTACACATTTACAGAAAAACTTCAGCACTGCCCATGTTTAGATGTCCCTGATATGGTAAGAGTTGCTATTACTGAAGCAGTATATTGAGTATAGAATCTTTGACAAAAATGGAGTCTGATACTTTATGCAGGTTTTATAATTAATTTCACTGCTTTGAAATGAGTAAAATCACTCCCCAAGAAATCTATCAGTTTTTCAGTAGACTGATGTCAAACTCAACTCTAATCACTTCCATAACAAATTTTAAGACTCTAGTGGGACTATATTCACTATTCTCATCTTTTCTGCATTTAGGAGCTGGGTGAATTCAGGTGAAGGGATTGTCAAACCTGGCAGTGGTGAGACCCATGTGGAGGAAAGAAGCCATTGAAACAATGACAGGCAGTTTCTGACCGAACACTATAGTTTAAATACTACAGGAAAAGTTATGTAGCATCTCAAAGGTTCTAGAAGGTAAACCAGAGAATTATGCATCTGCACACAACTAAAATTAGAAAAGCTGCCATATGGCTCTGTGAAGCCAGCAGCACATTCTTATTCATTAGGAAGCATTCTGCTAACATAAAAACACAAGGCCCTTCCTGTGCTCTCCAAATGTGTTTATCTTTTCAACATTAATGCACTATATATCATCAGGCTGCTGAAATCTCCTGCCGTGCATATTAAAAACACGCAGCTGCACTTTCTTTACTAGTGGGAGGAACCTAAGCCCCAAGTAGTCTCCTTCTCTTTCTGACATTGAACTTCTTGTTTCCCTTCAGCATGAAGAAACTGCAAAATGAACCAATCTCAAGGCTGCCTCCACCCAGCAAAAGCCCCCCACTTTCTACTTCCGAGAGAGCAATATGCTTGGTTTCGTTTTCATCAATGGTGAAGCACGGTCACTTAAACTGAACCAACAGTCATGCCCCAAGTTTGAAGTGTGCAGGCCCTGCTTGTAAAATGAATGTAATACTGTACTGACTTACCAAGAGAAACGGACTAACCAGACGAGACTCTGGTATAAGTAGCTAGAGAAAGCTTTTGTTTGTAAGTACCCCACTTCACATATTACTTTTCAATATTGAATGTATTGAAAGGTAAAATAGTGGCACTATAGTTTTAAGTAGTAAGCTGAAACCTCTTTCTTTTACATCATCTAAATATGCCTATGCCATAGGAGCTTAAATTTAAAGACAGATCACAGAAGGAAAAAAAAAAATCATATACACACTAAATCACGTAGACAGTGAAGGAGCCCTGCTTTAAATCCAGAGTACTGCAAATTAATCAACTGAAAGGCAACAAGTATATGTCATTAAACTTATGACAGCATTCATTCGTTCCCCGTGTGGTAACGGTGTGTCTCTACTTGAATCTTCCAGCAATGGAACAGAGAGATGAAGGCAAAATAAAATAGGAAAACTGCTTATTTAGAATTAATTCTATTTTATTGCACTCTGCTAGTTAAGGCTTTAGGAGTGACCTGAATAAGGAGGTGGAGGACTCACAATTTGTTAGAAGGCTAAAAGGTGAGATTGAGATTAGGTAAAGCTAGTACAAATAGAAAAATAAAAAATAAAAATCAACTGGTGTCAAAGAAATGAGAAGTGAGGTGAGTTCTGATTCAGCACTAATTCAGAATATTTCAGAGCAGCCTTTCAAAAAACCAAACTATAAAAATGTTTTACTTCCTTCAAATACCTAATATAAGCAAGGCCAACAAAATTCCACTGTGGAACACTTACTGAAGATTCTGACAAATAGGTTGAAATTTGGAAATGATATAAAAAGTTGTTTCTAAAGTCCTTAAAAAAAAGCCTTTGATTTAAGTAATATAAATCTTTTATCTCCCCCATCAGTCTTCCGTTTATTGGCAGAGCAAAACAACACCTTACAACCCAAGCCTTTTCTTCGACTGTTCCATTTGCCCAGACACCCTTCCTCCTACAGCCTTTGAAGACCCCACAATGTCCCAAAAGCTCATCACAATTAAGCTCAGCATCTCCCTCGTTTCTGCAATGGCCAGTGTCTATCCCTATCGCAATAGTACACGCACCGTAGTGTTTTGAAATGACTGATCTGTTTTCACACTATCCCTCTCACTGCATTGCTGGCTCCTTGGCTACAAGAGAGGTCTTTTTATTCACTGTCTGGCACATTGTTGATGCTCAACATTTAATGCCATATACAGTTCCACAGCTGGAGCTGCAATTCAGTATGGCCAGGATCTAAAAATCACAAATGCCTCTTTAGAGGCACATGCTCTGAAGACCTTTCCTGTATACTTAGCACAATGGAGATGTATTTTAAGACTGACTGTTGGAGTCAAAGTATCAAGTAGAAAAGGGATGAAGAAAAAAAAAAAAAAAGATTGGACTATATATTTCAGGGGCATCAGGATAATTCCCATGGTGATCAGGCCAAAAGGGACAGCATTTGGGGGGAAGTCACCAATGCTGTTTGTACACCTGAGAGATAAAAACAGAAACAGACCAACTTTATTAATCCAAGTTATTATCTAGGAAATTTCAATCTGCTTCATAAAAAAAGAATAGTTTGGGCATCATTAGAGTTCCTATCCAACTGCAGGATTTTCCCAGCTATTTTTAGTTCTTAAGAAAATCAACCAGCCAAGGAAGTTTTACAAACCTCCCATTTGCCTAGGGACCCAGTATAAAAGCTACTTCATGACATTTCTTGTTTCTCTTGCACAGCAGGCTCAAAGGAGCCCCAGCCTCCTTTGAGGTCACCAACTGAGCCAGGATAGCCTTCTAGAAAGTGAGATTAAGCCAGTGGAAGGGCTGAAATCCTTGGAGAGGCTGCCAAGTCTTATCCTACTGGGTCGGCTCTGTACGCCCAGTGACTAACAAAGCTTACCATCCTAGAGATGTCCAATAAAGCCCAGGGAAAAAAGGGGTGGGGATGGGGAAGAAGGAAAAGGAATAGGGCCCACCTGGCCACGAGTCCCCACTTCCGTTGGAGTGCTCACAGCCTTTAATCTCAAACCCGCGCTTTACCTTCACAATGGATATTCAAGGGATGCATCCCAAAGGACGGAAAACCATCCTCGGACCTGCATTCATTCGTCCTGTGGGGCTATTCGTCCACGTCCAGGAGTCCTCTGTACTCCCACATCCCTTTCAGGGACAGGTACATTGCTTCCAGATTCACTTTACGTTCCACTTGTCAGGCCTACTGGATTTTCTCGCCTCATGGTTTTCTTCCATCTGAATGTTTTCCTTCGAGGTTTCTCTACAGATCAGATTTGATGCGTGTGCCTCCTGAAGAGACTGCTGAAGCTGGCTGTGAAGGTACATCTCTCCTTCCCCCATGCTGTGACTCGAACAATACCACAGGGAGGCTAGAGTCCCCGTTTTGTCTGGCCTGCCACCATCTATATCCAGTTCTCTCACTTGTAGCCCTTGCTTGAGCCATCATGGGAGAACCTCACATGCACGCTTTGTAAAAAGCAGGTGTTCCCAATTTAACGTACCTAACTCAAAAAGCGAGTAATAGAACACAGGATCATCCAATTTAGAGATCTGAAATATTAAATTATGCTAAATCATGTCATCTTAGTAGAGAAAGCAAAGCATTGATAACAGTGTGAGAACTCTGAGTAAATTAAGTAATGCCATGGCTCCAGCCAACTGCAGAAAGTGAGAGGGCAGGGAAGAAAGGGGCTGAAGGAAGGACATGCTGTCAAGGGGTCGAAGATGCTAGAATTCACGAGACTGAAGGTAAGTGAAGTGACTGTAAGGTACATGCAGTGTGTCCAAGGCATGCAGCACCTCCTCCCAGGGTCACGGGGCACATGGAGGCCGATTTCCAGAGAAAGGCTCCAGAAATTCTTAGATCCGCAGCCACCCAAATCTCCTATAGGCAAAAATATCTAGTAGCTAAAAATGAGTATCTTTCTAGATCAACTCAGCAAGTTTGTTACTAAAGCATAAACAAAAACTAGGTAATCCCTATGTGAATGTCTAGGAACAAAAAGAAGTGACTATTAAGAGAGTAGGTCTAGTCTTAAGGCCATTTCTGGCACTTCGAGCAATTCTATGGGCAAAGTTTACTATTTCTTGTGGCCCTGAAACCACCATTATTTGGTTGTTTGGTTAGGCCTTATCTGTATATTTGTTTATGCTCTGCCTGGTTGGAGAACTGATTTTTTAAGATTTTATTTATCTATTTTCACAGAGAGAGGAAGGGAGGGAAAAAGAGAGGGAGAGAAATATCAATGTATGTGGTTGCCTCTTGCATGCCCCCAACTGGGGACCTAGCCTGCCACCCAGGCATGTGCCCTGATTGGGAAGTGAATCAGTGACCCTTTGGTTTGCAGGCCCAAGTTCAATTCACTGAGCCACACCAGCCAGGGCTTGCTTTTTTTTTTTTTTTAATTTCTTTTTAGGTTTTAATTTAAACCAATAAGAAGCTATGTATGGGAATGACACTACTTAACAGTTAAAGAAATACACAGAACATAAGCATAAAACCTAAAAAAAATTATATACTTATTTCAGAGAAATCCAGTTTAGGGAAGAGGACAAAGAGAAGAGTGTACAATCTCAGGTCTAAGAGCTTCACAGTCAGAAGATCCATATTCTCCAAAGCAAAATGTTTGTGGGAAGAACTACACAAAGTATCATTTTTATAACATACAGAAACAGAAGTTTATTCTATTCAAATGCTTGAAACAGTTTTGATTTAAACTCATATTTTTACATAGGACAGTGGGGGTGCTCATCCCCAGTAACTAATCTCAAAATGGTCCTGGCCCTTATGAACTCGGGCTGTACCAAACAGCAACCGTCAGGGCTGACCATGTTGAGCAAGGTGCAGAGAGGGACAGAGCTGTTATAAATGATTCATCTTCTGCACTAAGACCACCCGGGCCCTTTTACAGGTAGTGGCTATCACCTTAGGATGGTAAGATGTGAAGTAGAGCCTGGTAAAATAAAGGATCTGACTTGTGCCTCCACAGAATTTTTTAAAAGCAAAGTGTACCTGATTAATATTACAGATTTCAATATACGTTCCCAAACTTTGTCTGACTGCCGAGGATGATTACTATTTAGGGTAAGATTGGGTGAAAACAAAGGAAAGATTAGGAGGCATTTGGGAAACAATCCCAAAGTGGATGTTCCTCACTTTCTAAAATATTACATTTTAAAAAATCATTATCACAGTACCCTTAAATTCAAAAGATATTCTAGGAAAAGAATTCCTGTTAAATATCCATAGTAACTACTATGTTTAAAAACAATAATAGGGACAGATTTAAATACATTTTCAAGTGCCTCTTTAATACCTTATGGCATGAAATCTCTCTAACTTAAGCAGGAGTGGCAGTGCATCATCAACCAACCCTGCACAGGATTTAAAGCAGCAGGCAATGAAAAGAAAACCAGGGTCAGCTTCACTCCGAAACTGATATACAAGCCTCTACAGGCAGCAGGAGCTCAACCAAGTAAGCGCCTAAGAAACCGCATGGTGGCACCTTTCCAAGCCCAGCAAATGTGTGGGCAAGAGAGGATCACAATTTGCATAGGGCTAAAGTGAAATTAAAAAACAATAGCATTTATAAAGACTGCACATTTGATATTCCGACTACCTTTCCTACAACAGGATCCTCCCTCTATGTATGATCTTACAGTTCTCCGGCAATTTTTTTAAGTTTAGGAGAAAAATATCGCGACGCCTCTAGTAATTTTAATTCTCCTGGATTTTATATGTTATGTGCTCTCAAATACAAAAACTATTTAAGCAGTCAAATCCACTTGCAAGAAATTTTTATTTAAAATCTAACAATTTTCTTCTTCAGTAAAGGTTATGAAAAAGTTTAAGCTACAACGGAAAGGCATGCAGATAGTGCCATGGCTCTCCGGTGGGTAACTCAAAAAGAAAAACACTCAGACGTTCGTTATGATCATCCACAAAGGCCAAAGACTATATAAAAATTAACTATCTAGTTATAAATATGGAAAAGGATAATAGTAACTGAGTTACACCCTCTCAAACTAACTAGCTTAAATTACCTTACATTAGTTTTGTTTTACATATATTATTAGCCATAAGAAATGTTTTCCCACCATTCTACAAGCCTTCAGATAATGAAATAAAACATTCATAAAATTTATTTTTCCTAGTTTCACTTTTAATTATCTTACTAAAGCTTCCAAATGCTAGACGACTTAATATTATGCTGTCATCACAATTTCAGGGAAGTTCTACCCAACGTCATTTTGAAACAGGCTACTTAGCTTCAACACAGATGGTCGGTCTGAATTCCAGAAACCTGATTTTGGAATTCTTCCTGCCAGGTGATTGCTTAGAGGTGAGGGAGATAAAGCAGCTGAAGATGACAGATAGGACAACTGGGCAGGTCCAGTTTAGAGAGCCATAGCAAGAATAGAGGTAGCCTTTCCTCTGTAGACTAGAAGATGCTGCTGTTTGTTACTCAGGCCATATGTAATTCACCTGTCTCTCAAATACATTGTCTTGGATTTGCTGTCAAAATGTATTCTTTGTTATTTTTTATTGCTTCAATGGACAGTGGTTTCCCAGAGACTAGAATGGTGGCAGTTATTAGCTCTGTGTTGCCAAGGAAAATATTTGGCTGCATACAGGGTTTCCTGAGAGCAAGTTAGTACATGACCTCAATCTTTTCCAGGCTTATCATAATGCTGTATGGCTGTGCTGATTCAGCAAAGCAATCCATAATCGCTTGCAAAATGCCCCTGCCTCTCGGGGATGTCAGGAGGCTTAATAAGATAATGCATGTGAAGCACTCTGAGCTTCACAGAAGAAAGGCGCTAAGTAATAATATTATTCTACATTTATAATTACAAGCAGTCTTACAAAGAATTCAAAAAATCTGTTCACAAATTACAAATAACGGGTACTTTAAGTAATTTAATATAAATAATTGTATAAAGAACTTCCGGTCAAGAGGGCGGCACAGGTAAACACAGCTCACCTCCTTGCAAACCACATCAAAACTAAAATTAAATATAGCACAGCCATCACTCAGAACTGCCAGAAATTGAGTTGGATGGAAGTCTGACAACTACAGAATTAAATAAACCACATCCATGCAGACTGCTAGGAGGGGCAGAGAGGCAGCGCAGGCTGCTCCCATATCCACATGTGGTAGATAAAAATTTGGGAGGGATATCTCGGGAGCAAGGAGTCCCAGCCCCACTCCAGGCCCCTCCAGCCCAGGCTGCCAGTGCCAGGAAGATAAGTTCCCATACCTTCTGGCTGCAAAAACCAGCAGGGATTGAGTTGGTCGAGGAAACTGCTGAAGTGCCAAGCAGTTTCCTTTAAAGAACCCATTCATGGACTTACTCAGACTCACTCCCTCTAAGCACCAGCACTAGAGTAGCAGCTTGAAAGGCACCAGCAGCACACAGGGAGAAACTGAGCTGTCTGGCATCAAGGCAGGAGCTGGAGGACAATTTTCTCTCAGAGAAAAATGTGGGCAAAGGCCATAGTCCCTTTCTGAGCCCTCCCACCACAGAACCACGGAGGTGGCAGGCCGTGCCATATCTGAGACTCCATCAACATGGCTAACACTCTTTGCTCCGCCCTGGAGATCCCTTGAGGCTCTGCCCCACCCAACTTATGGGCCTAATCAAACTGTTAACAGTAACTTTCCCATATGAATGGCTGGTCTTGGCTCTAGCTTCACAACTTCCTAAACCCTATCAAACAAGCAATAAACCCCAGTCACCATCCTCTTGCTAAGAGGCTCCAGGCCCGACACTAGCAGTAGCCAGCCTAGATTTAGTTTGGCTGTGCCTGGAAATCTCCAAGCCCAGCACAAGAAGCAGCCATCTCAGACTGCTTTCTAGCTCAAACAGGTAGCCCCAGGTAAACACAGGGGGGAGATGACCTTGGCTTGTACCACAGGGGAAACCCCAGAGCCTGCGAGCCCAGTGGCCAGCTACAGACCACGTCAGAGCACCACCACCCTGCCCCTGCATAGCTGATCCTCCACAGAGGCTGGAGATTGGTCAGTTGTCATGGCCAGTTCTTGCAGTTGACTGTCCCCAGTAAATCCCTTCCACTGACGTGCCAACAGCAATCAAGGCTCAACTATAAGAGGAGGGTGTACTCAGCTCACATGGAGGCCGCACCTCTAGTAGCCAGTTTGGGTGATAGGGGAGGCTGTGCCCCTGGAATCTACAGGACACCTAATACATCAGGCCATGCTACCAAAACAGGGAGTCATAGCAGCTCTACCTAATACATAGAAGCAAACACAGGGAGGCTGCCAAAATGAGGAGACAAAAAAACACAAGCCAAATGAAAGAACAGATCAAAACTCCAGAAAAAGAGCTAAACAAAATGGAGATAAGCAATCTCTCAGATGCAGAGTTCAAAACACTGGTTATAACAATGCTCAAGGAACTTAGTGAAGACCTCAAAAGCATAAAAAAGATCCAGTCAGAAACAAAGGATACACTAACTGAAATAAAAAACAATTTACAGGGAAACAACAGTAGAGTGGATGAAGCCAGGATCAAATCAATAATTTGGAACAGAAGAAGTAAAAAAAACAACCAATCAGAGCAATAAGAAAAAAGAATCCAAAAAATGAGGATAATGTAAGTAGTCTCTGGGACAACTTCAAGAGGTTCAACATTCACATTATAGGGGTGCCAGAAGGAGAAGAGAAAGAGTAAGAAATTGGAAATCTATTTGAAAAAATAATGAAAGACAACTTCCCTAATTTGGTGAAGGAAACAGACATGCAAGCACATAGAGTCCCAAAAAAGATGGATGTGAAGAAGCCCACTCCAAGACATGTCATAACTAAAATCCAAAAGTTAAAGATAAAGAGAGATTCTTAAATGCAGCAAGAGAAAGTGGTTAGTTACCTACAGAGGAGTGCCCAGAAACTTTTCAGGCTAGAAAGGATTGGCAAGAAATATTCAGTCATGAAAAGCAGTGACCTGTAGCCAAGATTGCTCTACCCAACAAAGATATCGTTTAGAATTGAAGGGCAGATAAAGAACTTCCCAGACAAGAAAAAAACTAAAGGAGTTCATCATCACCAAAACATTATTATATGAAATGTTAAAGGGACTTATTTAAGAAAAAGATCAAATCTATGAATAATAAGAAGGCAATAAATACAAATCTATCAACAACTGAATCTAAAAAACAAACCAAGCAAACAAGAACAGAGACAGAATCATGGATATGGAGAGGGTTCTGATGGTTGCTAGATGGGAGGGGGTGTAGGAGAATAGATGAAGAGGTGAAGGGATTAGTAAGTACAAAAAGGTAGTTACAGAATAGCCATGGGGCTGTAAGTACAGTATAGGAAATGCAGCAGCCAAAGAACTTATACCCATGACCCATGGACATGAACAATGGTGTGGGGATTGCCTGAGGGAGTGGGGAGTGCTGGGTGAAGAGGTGCAAAGGGGAAAAAATTCGGACAACTGTAATGGCATAATAAAATAGAATTAAAAAATAAGAAATTGTATAACAAAGAAAGCTGTGAAATCATTCATATTTAAAAAACGGAATGGACAGACTTCATAGGGCTAAGTTGCAATAAAATAAATAGAACTAGACAAGTTTCTACCAAAAGAAAATTACAAAATACATCCCTCTGTGATAAAACCAACTGAATCAGAAATTTATAAGAGTATATTTTATTGAAGTTATCTGAAGAGACTGCTATTAATGAATTTAATATAATATGATTTCCATGGTTTGTATTTTTAAAAAGTCATAGCCAGTCATACAATAATAAAATTTTTCTTCAGTTATCAGTGGTAACAGTGAAAACATAAATTTTAACTCACGGAATAAAACATTATTACTTTACCAAATGTAAATTGATCTCTCTTTTAAATACTAAAATAATAATTCATTTTTTGGGAGGAGGGGCAACAGCGTCTGTCTCCTAAATGCAAAACGCTTGCTTCTTCTCCTTCTGTGGGCACAAGTCCAAGCAGGGAACACAGTGCATGAAAGTCCACTTTAAATGAGGTGTCTCTAAAATAGCAGGCCAGGCTGAGGTGGCATCACTGGGTTCTTGGATGTCACCATTTCTACTAGACTGTGACTTGGGCCTTCTTGGTCCCAGGATAATTTCTTATAGGGAATCTTCCTAGAATCTGAGAGGGGCCAATCTTTGAATCATCTGCTCCTCCATGACACTTACTACATCATATGGAAACCCTGGATTGCATCTGGATGGCCTCACGGTTCCCCCAACACTGTCAAGTACTGAAGCCAGAAACTGTACTTTTCATCTTTGCATCGCCATCCTCTGCTGCACCTTCTGACCCAGGCAGAGACTCCACAGAAGAGAGCTCAACTGACCCACATTCTGGAGAAAGCAATAGAAATGGGCCTTCAAGTGGTCGGGCAGGCTGGATAGGACCAATACCTAGCACACAGGTGGGACAAGCGACTTTACTACCTATTTTTTTATTTTCTAAAAAGTAGTATTTTAGGTTTTTAAAGGGAACATAATCACGATATCTGATGGTGAGGATGCAAGATATAGAAAAGACAAGCCTTGTCCTCCTGGGTATGGTGAAAGGACTCTGTCAAGGGCTAAAATGGGATTAGTGGATTGTCTTTGAAAGTGCTGTGGATTTATGCAATGAAGGACAAACAAAATTTATAAATTTTTAAGCATAAGGTTTTTAATTTATTTAACTGGAAGACTCAGCTCATTTGGAGAGTTAAGTTCAGGAAACAACATTGATCCAGATGCTGAATAAAGAGACACTCTAATTACCTAAGATCCCATGAAGAATGCTTTCATCAGAGACTGAACATGGCAAGAGCTGATTACTTAACTCAAAATAAACTTCCATCAAAACACCAGGAACAATGCACGCACCTCAGGATGCTAACAGGGCCTAATTAGTTCTCTGAAGTGTAGCAGCTCAAAAGAATTTTGGAAAATAAAAATGTGAAGGTTAACCATCTTTTATATTACCCTCTTAGGATAAACCCAGTTGCCAAGGAAATCAGACTTATAGGTCTCAAATTCAGGCTGGGAGCATACTCTGCAGGAATAAAAACAATTTGTCAGTGTTTCAAAGTTAAATGCACTGGTGAACTTAAATGAGAAAAACCACTTAACTACAAGGGTGTCTACAAGATGTACTAGGCATCTGTCCTTCTAAGTATGAGTTCCTGAGTCAGGAGTGGAGCTAATACACAAGTGTATAGATCTTTTCTCTCAGTTATCCTAATATAAAAATCAGGAGCTCACTTCTGGCCGGGATGCAGGCACAGGTCGACATGCTTCCCCTTCTTGTACAACCATAAGAAGGATCACAACTAACCTCAAAACAAAATACAACAAGAACTGCCATAAAACTGAACTGTATATAAGTCTGACAACCATTGATTTAAAGAAGAAATATTCATCCAGACGGGTAGGAGGGGCAGAGACAGGGAGCTCGGGCAGAGAGGATGCAGTGTGATGGTGGCAGCAGCCAGGCAGTGGCTACAGCCGGCAGAAGGGTAGTTCCACATTCACCTGTGATGTATAAAAGTTGGGAGGGACACCTGAGGAGGGATCCCAGCTCCAGGCCAGACTGCACAGCCCAGGGTTCCAGTGCTGGAAAAATAAAGCCTCGTAGTTTCTGGCTGTGAAAACCAGTGGGGGTTGGGGTGGCAGAAGAAACTGTCTCTCAGGAGAGTCCATTTAGAGGGCCCCCATGGTCCTAGAATGCACGCAAACCCACCCACTCTGGGAACCACCAACAGGGTAGCAGCTAGAGGGGGACCAGTTGCATACAGGAAGTGGGTTAAGTGACTGGAAACGGAGTGAGTGCTGAGCAAGTGGGATTGTTCCCTCTCTGATGCCTCAAAGACATACAGCACCACAAATCGATGAAAGGCGTTGCCTCACCCTAATGAATACCTAAAGCTCCTCTCCTTACAACATAATAGGTATGTCAAGACAGAGAGTCAAAGAAGCTCTACCTAATATACAGAAACAAATGCAGGGAGGCTGCCAAATTGAGGAGGCAAAGAAATATGGCCCCAATGAAAGAACAGATCAAAACCCCTGAAGAAGAATTAAGCAAAACGGAGATAGCCAACCTATCAGATGCAGAGTTTAAAACAAGGATGCTCAGATAACTCATTGAGTACAGCAAATGCATAAGGGAAGAAATGAAGGCTATACTAAGTGAAATAAAGAAAAATTCACAGGGAACCAACAGTGAAGGGAAGGAAGCTAGAGTTCAAATCAATGATTTGGAAAATAAGGAAGAAATAAACAGTCAACCAGAGCAGAATGAAGAAACAAGAATAAAAAAAATAATAATAAAAAATAAAATTAAAAAAAAAGAGAGAGAGAGAATAAGAAGACACTGGGGCATCTCCAAAAGTGGCCAGAATCATAGGGATGCCAGAAGGAAAAGAGAAAGAGCAAGAAATTGAAAATTTATTTGAAAAAATAAAGAAAACTTCCCAAATTTGGTAAAGGAAATAGACATACAAATCCCAGAAACACAGAGAGTCCCAAACAAGCTGGACCCAAAGAGGACCACACCAAGGCACATAATTAAAATATTAAAGGTTAAAGATAAAGAGAGATTATTAAATGCAGCAAGAGAAAAGCAGAGAGTTACTGATAAAGGAGTTTCCATAAGACTATCAGCTGATTTCTCAAAAGACACTTTGCAGGCAAGAAGGGACTGGCAAGAAGTATTCAAAGTGATGAAAAGCAAGGACCTACAACCAAGATTACTCTATCCAGCAAAACTATCATTTAGAATGGAAGGGCAGATAAAGTGCTTCCCAGACAAGGTAAAGCTAAAGGAGTTCATCATCACCAAGCCTTTATTATATGAAATGTTAATGGGACATATTTAAGAAAAAGATAAAAACTATGAACAGTAAAATGACAACAAACTCACAGCTATCAACTGAATCTAACAAAACAAAAACAAACTAAACAACCAGACAGGAACAGAATCATAGATAGGGAAATCATATGGTTATCAGCGGGGAGGAGGGAGGAGAGAATTGGGTTGAAAAGGCACAGGGATTAAGAAGCATAATTGGAAGGTACAAAATAGACAGGGGGATGTTAAAAATAGTAAAGGAAATGGAGAAGCCAAAAAACTTAGATGCATGACCCATGGACATAAACTAAGGGTTGGGGATTGCTGGAGGGAAGGGGATACTGGGTTGAGTGAGGATGACAAAGGGGGAAAAACTGAGACAACTAGAGCAGTTGTATATTTTTAAAATATACTTTAAAAAAATCAGGAGCTCAACTTTAAAACCTCAATTCCAAAGAGGAGGATTTAGTATAGTATGTGGAAAGGAACTAATGGGCTCCTCAGGTTAGTACATAGAAGAGAAGCAATACAGAGAACTATCACCATAATCAACTACTTATAGGAAGGAACATCAAAGAAAATTGGGAGAAGATAAACATTCAAAGTGACTATATTGTGAAAGAGAAAAACTGGGGAGGCTTATGGATTACTTGGTGAGGAATATCCTATATAAGGTAGCTAAGGGGTGCACCTAATAGAACAAACTAATTGAGAAACATAGTAGCTATGACTCTGCATGAGAATATTTATTATTGCAGGTCTTTACATATCCTGACATTGGATCCATAATCTTTCAGGTTCATGATGACCACCTCCCATCCTCTTACCCTAAGGGTCAATTTGGAAAAAAATTAAACTGCTCATCATTTTAAAATATTGCTTTATTGTGTACTATGGGCAAAGAACAGTCAGTGAGTATATTCTTAGAATTCTGAGTACTGTCAACCACTGGACTGCGAAGATGGATATCAAAGGTAAAATTACTATTGCTTTAAAGCCACTAAGTAGGGACTAAAAACTCAAATGTCCACCTGGTCAGTCAGGTCATATATATGCACTTCAGTCAAGAGAGACAGAGGAGATTTCTACCCATATTTCTAGCTGCACAGATGCCCTCCTCTCCATTAGAATATCTCCTCCAAAATATAGATGAGCCATACTCGTCGGCAGCCGTCCGTCTCGAGAGACGATGGTGTAGCTTCTTAAGAGTCTATCTGCACCGCCGAGAATGGCTGTGCAGTCCGACTCGGGAGTGACACGGTATCTGTCTCCTCCCGTGTTGAATCGACATCTTGTGATGACGCTGGAGTGTCCTCTCCAGTGAAGCTGAAGCTACAGAGCCTGGGCAGGGTGATATGGAGGGTCTGCTGTTGCCCATGCAGCAGACCCCCCCTCTCTTTGCAGCTGAAGGGTCCAAGGGAAAGACGGAGTCAATACAGCTTGGCTTCAGGTGCGCCGCAGGAGTTGCCGGTGTTGACTACAACGTCTAACCGCCTTAGGGACTCCGGCTCCGGATTTTCTGTCGGGGCTTACTCCCTTAGCCTTTCCCCTGAAGAGGTATGCCCCAAGGCAGCGGAGGTTTTTTGGAATCAGAGTTTTCCTTCTCTGATGTGCCCTGACTGGAAGATCGAACCAGCGACACTTAGCTCGCAGGCCGACGCTCAATCCACTGAGCCAAACCAGCCAGGGCTAGATGAGCCATACTATTCTTCAAGTAACTGAAGATCTGCTATTTATCTCTCTGGTCTTTGTCTCTTTCAGTAGAATCTAGGGAAAGAGAGAAAAGAGAGGAGAGAGGGAGAGAGAGAGAGAGAGAGAGAGAGAGAGAGAGAGAGAGAGAATGTGTGTGTGTGTGTGATGGGAGAAAGACAGACGGATTCAAGTGGGATATGCATGGAAGTGAGGGGAACCCATAAGCACGTCCTGTGGGATAAAAAGAGATAAATTTAGGTGTTTTTAAAGACTAAAGATAAAATTGGGAATATAGACAAAGATTGAAATAGGGCTTCATTTATATTTCAAAAAACATCTGGAACCCAATTTATTATGAGTTTTAAAGACTTCCTGAAAGTTTGTGATTTTTCCCGTTATTTTTACATTATCTTTTACATTATTAGCTCAATAATCCAGAATTAAATGTTTGCTTCAGGGACAAGAATTGGACATAAAAATTGGAATTCTGTGCTGCAGTGGACCAGGAGAGAAGAAAAATCCCAGTAGAAATAAAGGGAGTGGTTAGAGGAAGACAGTGGAATGAGCAACAGGTGAACTACAAAGAAAAGGAAAGATGACCTTGGCCCAGAGTCTAAGGTTTATTCTGCCAGCCCCAGACCAGAGTAACACCTGGCTTCCAGACTCTCATGCACCATGTCTGAACTTCCCCATCACTCTCTGCCTCCTGGAAGTCTGCTCCTGTCCTAAGACTCTTGACTGTGTTGTTTGGCTAGTGGAGATCAGGAGGGGGAGGGGTTCTGAACAGAAAGGAAGGAAGAGGAAACCATGCTCCAGGCCTCTCTGGGAAATCCAGAACAGAACTTTCCAGGAAATACATGTGCTGATTGATGAGCTTCTACAGCACCCTCCACGCTGTAAGCAACTCAGTGGTTACCACCTTTTGGGTTAAGAGGGCTTCTTTCAGTATCAATAATGTCCATGGAGCCCCAAAGGACAGTATCTATACTTAAAATGACATATAACAGAAAGTAAAGTTTACAATATATTTAGTAATGCTTCTAAAAAATATCTGTCTTATTTATCACTACACTATAGCTATATTTTTGAAAAACAGTTGAACATACCTCTCATATTAAGAACTATTCTAGTTAGAAGCACTATTGGCTACAATAGCTTTATGGAACTAGTCCAGGAATCTAATCACCAAAATTGCATTGTTTTGATGGAAAATAATCCCTATTCCAAACAGTTAACTTACAAATAAAGCTCAGGGAAAAAATGGTTTTTAAAGCTGAAGATTCTCTGTGTTTCTTTCTTAAGAAAGCATGGCAGTAGTGAATTCGATCACACTAGAGACATACATCCATCCAATCAAAGAGACAAAAATGATTCATTTCTTTTACCTTGGGCAATTTCAGTTCCGTAACAATATTACAAATAAAATGTACTATATGTTATTTTTTTTTCTAATCGGACATAAACAATCTGCAAATTGAAGATGGTCTATCAAAATAAAAAAGCTTTTAAGAAGGTGAACTTAATTTAGGCGTGGTAAACAATAATTATGTCAATTCCAATACGACTTGCTTTTTCCCCTCTCCTTTCCCTGCCTCTATCAGCTTGTTTAACAAGATAAATGTTAACACTTGGAATCTTACAGAATGGGGGTATGTATATGCCCACCTTATGTGGACAGGCTTAAATAAGGACTCACCACTCTATTGAGAAGATACTGCTCCCCAAGATGGCTGGGGAATTCTGTAATGTCCACCATTTGGCATCAATGGGTGTGAAAAGGCACCTCAGGACTGAACGTGTGGGAAGCAGCACCACTCCGAGTAGTCACATCATTTCTTTCACTTTACTTCCATAAGACAAAATGTCTTATTTTCAAAATTGGTGGGCCCAAAAAGACTCCAAGTCTACTACAGGTGATCATGGCTTTCACACTATGAAATCAGAATCTTAAGCCCATTTTAGTGAACAACTTTTCTCTGCTGGGTAAAATCAACATATATTTTTTTCTGTGGGATCATGTTGAATCGAGCCTTTCTTTTGTTCAAAGTGACAGAAATGAAAAACATAATGCAAAAGTATCCTTTCCAACAACTATGAATACCTGAAATTTTAAGTTTAAAAATGTGCAATCTAATATATTCATTTTCCCTAATTCCATTTTCCATATTCCCTTTTCAGAACACAAGTTAGAACATACTCTACATAGGTTATATAGAGCTCAGTACTGTTGTATGAAACCTGGCTCTCAGATGTCATCCCTGTCCTTGACTTCTGATCCACAATCAAAGAACATTGGGGTGGACACAGTGATTGTCAGTAAAGTCTGTTTTGCTCCCAATATATTTCCTGAAATCAGAGAGGACACCATCACCAGGCAAGAACTGTTGTTTATTTGGATGTTACATTGCACCAGCAGGATGGACAGATATAATGACGACACATTCACTCTCACAGAACACTTCCTCATATGCTCACATCAAGGTACAAAACGAATGTTCTAAAACAAGCTTGGTATCCAGTTTTCTGGCTAAATACCAAGAAGTCTTTTTTGGCCCAGACAGCACTTTCTATTTTCTTTGGATATTTTATCATCTTTTTTTCCTGAGAGGAAAAGTTGAGCTATCTTGAAAGTGTATATTATCCTCTGAAAGAGCGATATGCAAAAAAAACATTCTTCTTGGTAACTCAACCACGGTGTCTCAGTGTATCTTAAACTGGGCTTTCACACGTGCTCACCCCACTGACACGTAACAGCTCCATCCAAACGGCAGACAGAAGCAAGAGTAAACAGCTGGGGGACACTGGCTTGGAGCTAGGTGGAGACCTGGATTTGAATTGTTGAGTTCCAACACCTCACTGTGTGACTCTAGACAAGTCACTTAAACCCAAGGTTCCCTGTCTGTCAGTTAATAACTAAACCTGCTCTGCAGGGGTGCTGCAAGGATGAAATGAAATGATGTAGGTAAATGTCAGCATTCCACGAGTAAGCTCCACTGTGCTAGCTGACCCTTCTGCTCTGACCTAGTGTGTACTACTGCCTTTGCCTGTTAGTACATAGGAAGGGATCTATGTTTCTAGGGCCTGAAGTACATACAATTAGAGGGAGGGGACTCTCTTTGAAAATACAAAATGAAGTATAATTCTCATTCTTATTTATAGAAAATGAGAAAAGAAACAGAAGCAAAACTCTAGAACTTTGAAGAGCATTCAATTTTCTTCTGAGATTTCTTTAGATAATTATCTGAAATGCTTATGAAGAAATGCTTCCTGATCGACAGGTAGCATCCCTATCTAGAACATTCTGTGACTCCCAGAACTCACAGGGGCCAGTGCAAGTTGGAGGCCCTGACTCTCAAGCTTCATTGGTATAGTGGTAATTTGTCTCTGAAAGTATACAATGGCAATTCACAACTTATTTCCTTCCTTTTTTTTAGGTCACTCAGCTGGCTAGTGGAAAAATGTGAATACTCTGAATCCAGAACAACAGTATTCAGAAGGTTTTCATGTCTATGAGGAATTTTTTTCACTGTTCCACATCACTCTAGCATCTTTTTCTTTTTATCCTTTGATACTGAGCTAAGTAAGAAAAAGACAATAAAAAGACAATATTGGGAGAGATTCATAAGTAATTAAAACAGCCCAGTTAGAAATGCAGAGGGGTGTACAACACACAGGAACCTGGGTGAGAAGCAGCTATTTGCTTCATACTCCTTACTAAAGTCTCCATAAGATTTAAGATATTGAATGAAATTACACCAAACCCCAAATCATCAAAATCTCTCCTGTGAATAATATACATTATGGCTACCCCTAATGGCCATGGCCAGTGTAGGTCAGTTGATCAGAGCACCATCCTGTAATCTGAAAGGTTGCAGGTTTGATTCCTGGTCAGAGCACATGCCAGGGTTTGGTCTCTGGTTGGGGCGTGTATGAGACCCAATCAGTCATTGTTCCTCTCTCCCTCCCTCCCGTCTCCTCTCTCTAAAATCAATAAGCATGTCCTTGGGCAAGGATTTAAAAAAACAAACAAACAAACAAAAACCTACCCCTAATGACACCCCAGTAACTATTATAAATCTTTATTTTGGTTTTCAGTGTGTTGCTTTTGGAATTCCTCTGTAGATCAACATTTTCTCTCATAATAAACAAAGGCAAATTTGAAGACATGACCACCATCCTCAGAGGTTGGTCAGGGAATACAGTGGAAAGATCACATGCTTTAGAATCACTAGCAGACTGGGGTCTGAATTCTAGTTTGTCATTTACTAGTTTTCAGGCTTACTAGTTTAAGCTTTACTATTGTTTCTGGATATCAGTTTCCTTATTTAAGAAAGACAACAGTACCAACCCCAAAGGAGCTTGGCACTCAAGAGTCAATGCAGGAACAGACCAAAGAACAGAATACGCTTCCAGAAGGATGAGAAGATAGATGAAAACAGTATGTATAGATACATTTATATGACATTCTTTTAGTATTAATAAAAAAATACAGCAGCCTTGGATACAAGGACTCCTGGCTCTTAATATCGGACTTTATCTATTTAAACATTACCAAGATGGTAGACTTCAATAAATTCTTGGAGGTAGAAAAATGTTTTATTTCCTCCTTCCTGTTATCCCAGTTTCCCTAATATCGGTATCATCTAAATGCCAGCTTTATCATGTATTAAATGAAGGCACGTGCCAAGATGGACACCGCAGGCCTCCCTCGAGTGAGAGTTCTCAAATAAGAGAGCTGGATATTCGTTGCTGAGGATAAGCTATTGTAAAAGGCTTTAATGATTTCTTCATTATGAGTCCCTGGATGGTGGGGACAGTTTTGCTTCTCTTCGTGTCTCGGAGGACTCGCAATGTGGCACACACAGAGCATCTGGTAAATGTATCCTGAATATAAGTGTGAATTAATGATAAGTCATCATGTTTAAGTATAATTATGGCATTGTCTTTGGTATTTCCAGATTTTACCATTGCAATTTATTTCATGTGGTACTATTTCAATCTGACACTACAGTTAATGATGGTTCTTAAATGCCTTCTATCTTTTTTTCCCATTATTCTATTCAAACCTTCTTAAAAACACTACATCTTTGTTGCTTTCACATTTCCTCCACACCCTTATTTTTGTCCATTATTTATATAAACTTATAAAATATCTCTTACATGCAAGGCATTAAGGAAAAGATATATTACAAACCCAAATGAAATATATATTTCATTTAACAATGACACAAAAGCTGTGCAGCTGTATGTTAAAGAGTAATTAAAGCTTCCGGTTTTGCCTAAAAGAATGACTAGACACAGGAGCAGGAGGCAACCCAGAAAAATATGCTGGGACCAGGTGGTAGAGGGCCCTGAACACCCTGTGAAGACACTCCACATACTTTATTCTGTAGGCAGGAGACACTCATGGAAAGTTTTGAGAACAGCAGTTACATATCTAGTACATTTTCAGGGCATTAGTGTTGGTAGCAATGGAGATGGGTTATAGAAGGTAGAGAAGCAGAGATAAGGGCAGAAAGATAAATTAGGATGCTAAGAATAAAGACGGTGAAAATAAGGGGTGGGTGATATCACAGAACATGGCAGAGAACTGGCAGAGCTGACTGGCTGAACAGGGTGAAGAAGAGCAGGGAAGGTCGGTGTAGCCCGGACTCAAGGCTTGTAGCCTAGGCAGGATCATGGTGACATGCACAGACATTGAGTACAGAGAACAGGACTAGCCACTTTTTAAGGAGGGAGAGCAGAAAATGAGTTCAGTTTGAGGTAAGAGGCACCCTGTGGAAATGTACAAGAGGTAACTGGATGGGGAGCAAACTCTAAATTGCGAACTCAGTGGAGTGGGAATTGGTGAAGGCCCTCACTGAGGATCTGTGCAGTGAAAAATGTGGAAAGGGCAAGGGCAGACACTCGCAGCTGACACTTGCAGTTAGCACAGATATGACAGCTGAAGGCTGAAAGAGCTAAAACTGATTAAGGAGGGAATGTAGGTGGGGACAAAAAGAAGGCCAAGGATAGATGAGGAGAGAAGGCAATGAATGAGCATGAATAGAGCACAGATGAAAAGCAAGTGTTCCGAGGAAGAATGGTCAATGGTAAGCATGTTGAGGAGGAGGAAGAGGGCCTGCCAGATGTGGTCAACAGGAAGTCACTGCAGGTATTCCGAGGAGAAAGGTAGTGATGAGAAGGCAAGCAGGCCAGTTTTAGTGATTAAACAATAAATGGAAAGAGGAAAGATGGAACAGTGTGGTGACAAGGAAACCATCACCAGATAGTATTAGAGCCTTGGCTCCTTCTAGAACCAGGCCACATCCTAATGTCTCCCAATTCACTCTTCTGTTAGCTGTAAGGTTAATCACATCCACTGAAAGCCAACTAGGCAACAATTCTCTGGAAGAAACTTCTTTGATAGCTCATTCTATCAGCATTTTTGATATGTATGCACAATGTCTATAAAATATGTACATTAATTTATAAAATGCATGCATGCACCACTGTTAAGCATGTGTACTGAATATTTTTAGAGCTCAACATTATGGGCCCTGGTTTATATTTTCACTTCTAGCTGAAATGCCATGAGCACCTTCCATGAAACCCAGGCAAGGACAGACACATTCCAGGGCAGACCGCCTTACTTTGGAGATGCATTTTACACTCCTACACACTCATCCATGGCCTATCTTTCCTGCCACTAACTATAAGCTCCCCAATGGCAGCCACATGCTGTCTATATGCTGCTGGAACACAGGACTCAGCATTTTCTGACTAACGAAATGACCTCCCACTACCTACTCCTAACCAAGTTTCACTGTTGAGAGCTAGGATGGTTAATTTTCACCTTGCTGCGCTTATTACTATAATAATGACAACAAGCGCCATAGGTCTTATAACATTTCGTCTGTCTCTTGGTAAACAGAAAAGGAGGAGGTATATGGCGTTCACTGTGGAGAAAAAATACTTGAAGATTTCTAAATAAGAAAATGGGTTACTTTAAGCCATAGTAAATCTTCAGTCTATTTTTTAAAATGTCAAATTACAGCATTTTCACAGTATAATGATTCCTCAGAAAATAAAACAAAGAGCTAGCATATAATCCAGTAATACCACTTCCGGGTATAGATACCCCCCAAAATGAAAGCAGCAACTTGAATAGATATTTGTACATCAATAATCATTGGTGTATATATAACAGCATTATTCATAACAGTCAAAAGGTGGAAACAACAACCCGAGTGTCCACTGATGGATAAATGGGTAAATAAAACATGGCAATATGTGTGCAATAGAATACTATTCAGCCTTAAAAAGAATGAAAACAGCAGATACATATTACAACATAGATGAATCTTGAGGACATTATGGTAAGTGAAATAAGCCACTCACAGAAAGCAAATACTATATGATTCCACTTAAATGAGGTACCTAAAATAGGCAAATTTAGAGACATAGAAAGTAGAACAGTGGTTGCCAGGGGCTAAGGGGAGAAGAGGTGAGAGATTATTTAATAGACCAAGAGTTTTTGTTTGGAACTATGAAGAAGTTCTAGAGATGGGCAGTGATGACAGTTGTACAACAATGTGAAGGCACTTAATGCCACCAAACCGTATACACTTGGAAACGGTAAATTTTATGCTATGTATATTTTACCACAATAAAAAAGTTCAAATTAAAATCAATTCTCAGGGTAAAGTTAATTGGTATCCAGAGTCTTTAATCAATAAGAATTATAAGTAGAACTGTGATTCTTGTATTCTATAAATCATTCTTCACTGTCACATTCTTAGAAAACAAAACAGGATTCAAGATCTGACATGCTGATGAGACCACGTCTGGAGTTAAAGCTAAACTAACAATTACAATAAGGACCAAAACTGTAGAAGGCCAGTTTTCACTGGACTTTGTACTCATGGCATAAGCTGTGAGGGAGTCCCCATTTCTTACCAACAAAGCTGAAATGAAGAACACCACAGTCATTGTTTTCCTGGAATTATTACTTTCAAAACATTGGGGGTGAGAGAAGAGATGAGATGATTACAGAAACTGACCCCTACACTTATTGTCAGAGATAAATGACTCAGTAATTAGGAAAAGGTGACTATTTTCTAAGTAGACATGAACTAAAACATTTCAGAGTGAATAACACAGTAATAAGAGGAGGAAAGAACTGGTAAATGACATATGTGAGCGCCTCTCCTTGCCCACCCCCGAACTACAGAAAAACAGATTACCAGCACGATCTAGGACGGTAGCACTTCTTTCTTCCCAGGAACCTACATAAAGAAGTCTAATGTAATAAAAGGCTTCAGGGAAACAAGCATTCTTTAGGGGAGCTTGAGAAACAGCTGAAATGAGGCCAAATGTCTAGAAGGGAGACCTCAATACCACTGTGGTTTTCTCTCATTTTCCTACTGACTTAGATTTGCCTCAAGGGATCTTCCTGCCCCTCACTCCCTCCTTCCCATACTCTTATCTTAGGGTCATGTTGGTGCCCTCAACTAGCAAACAATACATGACATTAAGATATTGACTTTAGGACGAATTCGATACTCCATATGGTATTAGATTCTTGTATTTCCAAAATATCTCCTTGAAAAAAATACTCGACATCATTAATCATTGGAGAAATGTAAAATCAAAACTATAATGAGATATATCACCTGACACCTGTCAGGATGCCCACTATAAAAAAAATACAAAACAGAAAGTAACACGTGTTAGTCAGTATGTGGGAGAACAGGAACCCTTGTTGGTGGGATTGTAAAAATGGCGTACAGTTCCTCAAAAAATTAAAATAAAAAATTCAAACTAAAAATATTAAAAATAGACCTGTCATATGATGCAGCAATCCCACTTGTGGGTATTTATGCAAAAGTACTGAAAACAAAATCACACAGAGATACTTGTGTACCTACATTCACTGCAGCATTTTTCACAATAGCCAAGATGTAGAAACAACCTTAATGCCCACCGATGAAGGAATGGATAAACAAAACGTGGAACGTACCTGCAATGGAATATTATTCAGCCTTTAAAAAGAAAATCCTGTCAAATGCTACAACATAAATGAAACTTGAACACATTATGCTAAGTTAAATAAGCCAATCACAGAAAGACAAATACTAGATGATTCCACTTATATGAGGTATCTAAAGTAATCTAAGTGATAGAAACAGAAGGTAGAAGGTGACTGCCAGGTGCTGGAGAAGGGGTAACAGTGAGTTGTTCAATGGGTGTGGAGTTTCCACCACACAAGATGAAAAAGTTCTAGAAACCTGTCATATAACAGTGTGCATATAATTAATAATATAATAATGTAGACTTAAAAGTTGTTAAGTGGGTAAATTTATGTTAGGTTGTCTTTTACCAGAAAAAACAACAACAACCTCAACAAACCAGAAAAAATGAAGTCTCCATCTCAGTCTGCAAATTAACCTAAAGTACACAAAAACAGTGACATTTCCCTCTTCCTTGTTCTACCAGTACAACAGGTGGGGGAGATAGGCTTGTTCTTACCCATTTGTTTAAAAAAAGAAACAGACCGTGCCCACGGCGGCCCCAGGATCTGTCTCTTGCTTCAACAGGGTTTGGAGGAACAGACCTAGGGACGTCCCTTCTTTCCAACTACCCTCCAACACCTTTTCCGGTTGCCACCTTTGGAACCACCTCAGCCACCCTCAGCCTCCGACAGCAGCCAGCGCTGTTTTTTGACTTTAGCTTCATTGCTGAACAACCGTGAGCCCCCAAATTCATCAGAATTATTCCGCCGAGGTGGAGGCTGCCGTCTCCGCCTGGCCAACCTGCCTCTGTGGGCCTCTTACACCTACCTCTCTTGGCTTCTGTTTTGACTGTGATGATGTGGCTCTGCAGGCCATGGGTCTTCTGAGAGATGGCTGAGAAGAAGCATGAGGGTGCTGAGTGTCTCTTAAAGCTGCAAAACCAGCATGGTGGCCGCATTCTCTTCCATGACATGCTGAAGCCTTCCCAAGGTGAGTAGGGTAAAACTCAGGATGCCATGGAAGCCACCTTGGCCTCGCAGAAGAACCTGAACCAGGCCCTTTTGGATCTGCATGCCCTGGGTTCTACCCATGCAGGCCCTCATCTCTGTGATTTCCTGGAGAAACATTTCATGGATGAGGAGGTGAAACTCATTAAGAAGATGGTGACCACCTGACAAACATCTGCAGGCTGGCCAGCCCCGAGGCTGGGATGGGCAAGTATCTCTTTGAAAGGCTCACCTTCAAGCATGACAAGAAGCCTTTAGAGCCCAGAGGCCTTTCAGGGGCCCCTCTGCATTTCCCTGGTGTCTGACTTCTTCCTGAGCCTCTCCCTGAAACCACGAGACACCCTTTTAACCATCCTGGAGCCCTCTCCCATAAATCTTTTTGCAGAAAAAAGTAACAACAGAAAACAAACAAAAAACCCCAAACATAATAATGTTCTTTAAGCCTAAACCAAAAAGAGAACAACAGCAACAACAACAACAAAACCCAACAGTGGTATTTGTGCTTTATAACCGCCTTATTTCTATGTAAAAATTACTACACATAAATCCCATTCCTAGTAGAGGGCATCTCCAGAGTTGTGAGATCATGGTAGATGACTTCACACCAACTTGGCCAAAGATGGTTAGGAGTCTCTCACTTTATGTCAACTTCTCCAAATTCTAATACTGCTATGGAACTGTGCTTACTGCCCCATCGGGATCTGACCTGTCTTTTTCAACCCCAAATCCAAATAGATGCTACAGTACATGGTATTCCCTTTAGGGGCCTGTGCCTTTGCTCTCTAGTTCCTCCACTCCACACCCCGATTGCCTCTCTGCATCCCAGTCACCACTCTTTTATCAATTAAAACTTCAACACTTACAGCAAAACCTGGTTCTTTCATCACTTATTCCTCCTGTCCCTTCCAGTTCCACAGCTGGTTGTTTATAAGCTGATTTCCCCTCGAATAAGTAAAAGCTCCCCCCCAAAAAGTAAGAACAAAACAACACAGACAACCCATGTACTATTTGTTGGTGAATTCCCCCTCAGTGAATAATGTCTTGCATACAGTATTCACTTATTAAAAAATTTTACTGAATGTTTGCTCTTTAATAAAATCAACACAGGAAGTAGGGTGTCAGAATTATGTAATTTCTTTTCATAATAGTACAAGGCGATCAAGGAAAATGGGATGCCTACTTTTTAAAGTGCAAAAGCCGGTGAGTGTCTTAAACTTAAAGAGTTCATGTCATAAACTGTGAAAATCATAAAGCATGAGGGCACATTAAATTATTTAAATCCTCTTCATCTGAAAGTTGTTAAACAAATAAAAATAACCCCTTCCATATACTTAAGAAACAAACCAAAATAATAAGGGGATCTGAGGAGAAAATGACAGCAAGAATTCCACCCCGGTCACTAATTTTAAGGATTTCATTAATAACATGAGCCACTGATCCACACAAGAATATGAAAGTGATTTATATGTAGATCAGTAGAAAAACATTTTATCCTCATTCAAAATTGCAATATCAATGACAGAATGCTGATCATTGGTTAGACTGTCAAACACGGAAAGTCTGATTTATTTTTGTATGTCTGGAAACAGGTAATAGCTTCAAATCTTCACTTGTCAGCTAGGACCACATTCGTCCCTGTGTTGAAGTAAATAAAGATGAAATAAAAATTGCCAAGACTCTTGCCCTCTTTAGTTCTCCTTAAAGCAAGATTCTTGAAAATGCAATTTGAGCAACAGGGATAAGCAGGAGCCGACAGGGTACAGCAGGAGCAAGAGAGTGCAATGGTGGGGCGCAGGTGGAGTTAAACCAAATCTGCATTGCTAGTTCTGTCTCTGACTGCACAGGTTTGATAGCTTCTGTTCATTAATTTCTGTATTAACATAGCCCAAAACTACTTGTTTCCTTATCAATATTGAGCCCTTAGAAAGAAAACCCATATTTAACTTCTGGTCAAGATGGAGGCCTAGGTAGACTTGCTTCGTCTCCTTGCAAAACCACAGAAAGAATTACAACCAGACCTCAAAACTAATGACACCCAGAACCATCAGAAAATCAAGCTGTAAGGAAGTCTGACAACCAAGGATTTAAAGAAGCCACACTAATCCAGACAGGCAAGAGGGGTAAAGTTGAGAAGACAGGAGGTGTGGAAAGGCTTCAGTGGTGGCCTGGTGACTGGCAGTGGGATGGATGGGAGGGATAACTTGGGAGTGAGTAATCCCAGCCCCAGGCCAGACTGCAGCCCAGGGTTCCAGCACCTAGGAGATAGACTCCTGTTAACTTAGGCTGTAAAAACCAGTAGGGGTTGGGGCGGTAGAAGAAACTGCTAATTTTCACCACTTAAAGGACCAGCACTGTCTTAGAACATAGGCAAACACAATCACTTTGGGATTCACCACTGGGGCAGCAGTTGGAAGAGCACCAGGAGCACATAGGAAGGGGATAAAGTGACTGGAAATGGGGTGAGCACCAGGCAAACTGCCAGAAGCCAGGCGGCGGCACTGTCCCCTCTCTGACCCCTCACCACACAGCCACAAAGCAGTGAAGCAGGTCGCCCCACCTTGGCAATAACCTAAGGCTCTGCCCCACACAAGTTACAGGTGCTTTTTCTACACAGGCTATGCATGCTGCTAAGACAGGAAGTAAAAGCAGCTCTACCTAATACACAGAAACAAACACAGGGAGGCTGCTAAACTGAGGAGACAAAGAAATGTGACCCAAATGAAAGAACAAAACCCCAGAAAAAGAACTAAATGAAATGGAGATAAGCTATCTATCAGGTGCAGAGTTCAAAACACTGGTTATCAGGATGCTCAGGGAACTCCTTTAGTATGGCAAAAAAAAATAAAGGAGAAATATGAAGGTTACAATATGTTGGTTTCCACAGGAAACCAACAGAGAAGGGAAGGAAGCCAGGATTCAAACCAATGATTTGGAACATAAGGAAGAGATGAACATTCAACCACAACAAAAAGAAGAAACAAGATTTCAAAATAAAGAGGATAGGCTTAGGAACTCTCTGGGACATCTCCAAATGTGCCAACATCCAAATCATAGGAATATTTGTAGGAGAGAAAAAGAGCAAGAAACTAAAAACTTATTTGAAAAAATAATGTAAGAAAACTTCCCTAATTTGGCAAAGGAAATAGACATACAAGTTCAGGAAGCACAGAGAGTCCCAAACAAGTTGGATCCAAAGAAGACCACATCAAGGCACGTGATAATTAAAATGCCAAAGGTTAAAAATAAAGGAGAATCTTAAATGCATCAAGAAAACAGAAGAGTTACCTACAAAGGAGTTCCCATGACTATCAGATGATTTCTCAAAAAGACACTTTGCAAGCAAGAAGGTACTGGCAAGCAGTATTCAATGTGATGAAAAGCAAGGACCTACAACCAAGATTATTCTATCCAGAAAAACTATCATTTAGAATGGAAGGGCAGATAAAGTGCTTCCCAGAAGAAGTAAAGTTAAAGGAGTTCATCATCACCAAGCCCTTATTATATGAAATGTTAAAGGGACTTATTAAGAAAAAGAGGATCAAAACCATGAACATTAAAAAGGCAACAAATTCACAACTATCAACAATTGAATTAAAAAAAACCAAACAAACAACTAAGCAAACAACCAGAACAGGAATAGAATCATAGGAATGGAGACCGTTTGGAGGGTTATCAGCCGGGAGGGGGATTGAGAGAATGGGGAAATGGTGCAGAGATTAAGAAGAATAATTGGTAGAAAGAAAACAGACAGGGATATGTTAAGAATAATAATATAGGAAGTGGAAAAGCCATAGAACTTATATGCACAACCCATGGACATGAACTAAGGTGAGGGGAATCCTGGAGGGCAGGAGTGGTACTGGGCAGAGTGGGGCAAAGAAGAAAAAATTCAGACAACTGTAATAGCACAATCAATAAAATATATTTAAAAAAAGAAAAGACAAATTATATTAAAAAAAAAGAAAGCCTATACTTATGTGGATGATGACTCTAAGTATAGGTGTAGAAACAATATGAGTAACAACTACTGTTTATAGTTTTTCAGAAGAACTTTAGGTAGTGGGTAGCATTAGCCTCTTTTACAGATTAGGAAGTAAAGGCACAGAGACATTAAAAAACTTGCATAGGGTCATAAACTAGGTGAAGAGAGAGACTGGGTTCATCTGATTTTTAAAAAAGCTATGCTCTTGATTATTATATTAATTATTTTAAAATATCCTTCCAACTGGGTTTGGGGCTTGCACTGGTGTAGTACACAGTCTGCTTTGTTGGCCCACTTTTACATCTAGCTGGCTTATTTAATTATCATCAACACTTTAGAAGAATATAGGATAGCTGCGGCTGGTGTGGCTCAGTGGACTGAGAGCTGGCCTGTGAACCAAAGGGTCGCCAGTTCGATTCCTAGTCAGGGCACAAGGCTGGGTTGTGGGCCAGGTACCCAGATAGAAGCGCGTTAGAGGCAATCACACATCAATGTCTCTCTCCCTCTCTTTATCCCTTCCTTCCTCTCTCTCTAAAATAAATAAATAAAATATTTTAAAAAAGAAGAATATAGGATAAAAAAGAAGCTGACAATTAAAATTTAAACTATATGTAGTAAAAAAGGGAACACTGTTGTTCAGTCTCCCATTCATTGTCCAAATAATCAAGTTTGTATAAATATTTGACTGGCAATCCAAAACACCGTTTTCAGTGTGAGGGTATCTATAAGCATATGCCCAAGGGACACTGAGTTTGGTCACCTACCCTTGACAGAGAGATGGTGAGGGGACCCCCATCCAAATAAGGTTTCATCACATAGAATATAAGCAACTCTGAGCATCACTCAAAAGCCTGATGCATAGATACCCTACCCCTGGAAGAAATCTGTTATCAGAGCCCTTTTGCTTACTTTGCTTGGTGATAGCTATTAATTCAAGCCTAAGCTTTGACGAACTTTCATCACAAGAACTCCATGCATTTAATGTGAGGGGAAAAAAAGAACTAAAAGGAAAAACAATTTTAATAGGCTCTACATTTTGCTTTTATTTTCCTGAATTAGGCTGTTTCAATCACTATTTCCTTTAATTTCATTTTTATTTATTGATTTTTTACAAAGAAGAGAAGGGAAGGAAAAGGAGAGAGAGAGAAACATATATGTGCAAGAGAAACATTGATCAGTTGCCTCTCACATGCACTGAAAATGGGAACCTGGCCTGCAACCCGGGCATGTGGGCAGACCAGGAATTGAATTGGTGGCTGTCCTGTTTGTGAGACGATGCTCAATCCACTGAGCCACACCAGTCAGGGCTATTTCCCTGAATTTAAAAATAATTCTGTTAGTTTATGAATTTGATGCACGTACAATTACAATACAACCTGCCTACCACATATACTACAGTGGGAAATGTTTAAAAAACAGCTCTTTGGGGAAAAATAGTAAGCATCATGTCTATTATAAATTTAACTAGCATAAAGGATGTGCAGTATCTCATTTACAAATGATAATAAAATATACAACATTCTTTATTGTAAATTCCACATAGTCAATTGAGAAGCCAATTGATTCTCACAGAATGCTTCTGTCGATTTCTGCCTAATTCTAGTATTGTAGCCAACCTATGATTACAACTGACAAGATAGTTCTGACTTAAGCTTTCATATCAGTTAATGAATAACACAAAAGTGAAATAATAAAAATATATGGTGAAGATATGGTATGTAGAAATTCAATTATTTCTCAATTTGTGAGTGAATTTTTTGCTGCACTGGATATAATGTGTGTATGTAATGGCTACTTAATGTTAGAATGTTAATTATTTACATTTTCTCCACTATTCTCTTAAGTATAGAATTACAGCCAGCAAAACAAAAATGAAGCCCTGATTTGTAGAGTTTACTGATTTTAGATTTCCATAGTGTGAATACTTCTCTCATGGTGGCTGATTTCAATGTAACATTATTGAATGCAGACTAAGGAAAAGATGCGTGGTAGCCACCACTATGTAGTGTTTCTATCACATAAATAGATACAAGATACAAACAGCCTCCAGAGCATAGGTAAGGGTAAAATGCAGTAGAATTATTAGGAAATGATGAGTTTTAGTTTTCTTCACATTTGTTTTCTAATATAATTTAATTGTAAGTCTATATATAATTTTTAATAATGGCTGTTTATCAATTGGCTCTCATGGGTTGAAATGAGTTGACTCTAGCAAACCATTGTCCCTCACCCTCCCTTAAAATACTTCTTTATTTTTTGATGTTATCCTCAATACTAGGGGAAATGAATATGTATGGAGTAATCTAGAATCCCAATGTTCTCATACTGGCACTGCAATCAAAATTTATCATCAGCTGTGGCTGGTGTGGCTCAGTGGATTGAGTGCCAGCCTGCAAACCAAAGGTTCGCCAGTTCAAGTCCCAGTCATTACACATGCTTGGGTTGTGGGCCAGGTCCCCACTTGGGGGTGGACAGGAAGTAGCCACACATTATTTCTCTCCCTCTCCTTCTACTCTCTCTAAAAATAAATAAATGAAATCTTTAAAAAAATTTGCATCATTAGAATAATCACAATGAGAAATCAAAGGACCTTCTAGTTTGCTAGGTACAACGATGAATTTCCTCCCAAATCTATCTTGCATCAACACAAATCTGGAAATAACATATTTTTGTTTTTATTGCTATTCACTCATAAAACTGTTAGAAAAGTAATAACAAAATGTTGAAACCAATTTTGTTAACTGATACCTCCTATTTCAAATATATGGCACTAAAGTGGCTTTAAATAAAGTGGCAAATGTTTTTCAAATAACAACATTCATTTTAAATTATTATTTTAGAAAGACAATGAAAGGTGTGCCTATATTGGGGTAACAGAAGACATATTACTTTAAACATGGCAGTAGAAATGCATTAATTTATGAAACTCCCCTAAATATTTCAGTAACTTTACACTTCAATTTTATTTTTTAATATTTAATTTTTCTAAATTTATTTTTAAATTATAGTTGACATATGTATTTTATGAGTTTCAGGTGTATAGCTTGGTGGTTAGACCTACAAAGTGATCACCCTGGTAAGCCTAGTAACCATCTGTCACTATATATAGTTTTGACAATATTATTGACTGTATTCCCTAAGCTGTACATTACATCTCCTTGACTTATATAACTGGCAGTTTGTACTTAACCCTTCACCTTTTTTGCCCATCTACCCAATCCTGTCCCCTTTGGCAACCATCAGTTTGTTCTCTGCATCTATAAGTTTGTTTCTGTTTTGTTTGTTCATTTGCTTTAAAATTAGATTCCACATAGGGATGAAATCACATGTTATTTGTTTTTCTCTGACTTAGTTCATTTAGCATAAAAACCCTCTAGTTCTATCTATGTTGTCAGAAATAACAAGATTTCACTTTATTTTATTGCTGAGTAATATTCTATTGTATATTTATATACCACCTCTTCTTAATCTGTTCATCTATCGATGGACACCTAAGTTGTTTTCATTATCTTGGCTACTATAAAAGAATAATGCTGTAATGAACATAGGGGTGCATATACATTTTCAATTTCTTCAGGAGAATACCCAGCAGTGGGATTGCTAGGCCATATGATAATTCTTTTTTTTTTTTTTAGGAATGTCCATACTGTTTTCCATAGTGTCTGCATGAATTTATAATCCCAGCAAGAGTGCATAGGGTCCTCTTTTCTCCACATCCTCTCCAGCACTTATTCTTTGTTGCTTTTTGATAATAGCCATGCTGACAGGTGTGAGGTGATATTTGTGGCTTGGATTTGCATTTCCCTGATGACTAGTAATGTTGAGCATCTTTTCATGTATCTTGGCCGTCTGTATGTCCTCTTTGGAGAAGTGTCTATTCAGATGCTCTGACCATTTTTTAATTAGGTTGTTTGAGCAATTTTATTTTTAAGAGCTCAGGAATCACTGTGTATCTGCCATAGAAATTTTAATTTAAGTTTAAATTAAACTTGATTAAAAATGTGAAATTGAACACAGTAGGCCAAAAGAGATCATTTGTATTTTTTTATACTACTTACTATTCTGTAAAACAGAGGCAGTATTAGCCCCCCGATTAGGAAAAAGTTTATTTACTATTTAGGACTGCTGTTTGTAAGGTACTGAAGCCTGAAGTTTGAAACATTTTTCAGCATCATCCCAAAAAGGACGAAACATCATACTTCATTATCAAAAAGCTGGTGGCATAGAGCAAGTGCAGACTCCGTGTACAACTGCTCTGCAAGGCCCTCTGCAGCATGAATGCTACCGGAGGGTGGGCAGCCACCAAACTGATGTCTCATACAGGCTGTATACAGGAGAATGCTTCTTTACCTAAAGAACTGGCAACTCTCCTCCAAATTCCCATCCTCTAGGCCATTTAAAAATACCCTTTCTTCTCTCCCTTTATTTCTAAAGTGTATAGAAACTTGAGGAGCAGCTGTTGACAGAGCAGACTTGAGTGAAAGAGCTCGTCATGCGTGGCTGACCTGCCTGAGCTTTGGACACTGGAAGGTTCCCTAAATATGAGCCTGGTGCTCCTGCTTGAGTTTTCTTTGAGGTAGCATGTCATGCAATCCAGTTTAACTTCTCCGGGACAATTATGATTTTACTCGGCTGACACCTGTGACTCGTCGTCGTCGGCAGCCGTCCATCTCGAGAGACGATGGTGTAGCTTCCCAAGTGTCTATCTGCACCGCCGAGAATGGCTGTGCAGTCCGACTCGGGAGTGACACGGTATCTGTCTCCTCCCGTGTTGAATCGACATCTTGCGATGACGCTGGAGTGTCCTCTCCAGTGGAGCTGAAGCTACAGAGCCTGGGCAGGTTGATATGGAGGGTCTGCTGTTGCCCATGCAGCAGACCCCCCCTCTCTTCGCAGCTGAAGGGTCCAAGGGAAAGACGGAGTCGATACAGCTTGGCTTCAGGTGCGCCGCAGGAGTTGCCGGTTTTGACTACAACGTCAAACCGCCTTAGGGACTCCGGCTCCGGATTTTCTGTCGGGGTTTACTCCCTTAGCCTTTCCCCTGAAGAGGTATGCCGCAAGGCAGCGGAGGTTTTTTGGAGTCAGAGTTTTCCTTCTCTGATGTACCCTGACTGGAAGATCGAACCAGCGACACTTAGCTCGCAGGCCGACGCTCAATCCACTGAGCTAAACCAGCCAGGGACACCTGTGACTAAAATACAAATTAAAGTTGGATAATGTAAAGATGATGGTTGGATGTTATTTATACTGAGTGATGGGGGATTAGTTGGGTGAGAGGGCACACAGGGCTCAGGCTGGATTTATGCGTTGTTCTTGAACCCCAGTGGCTGTCGTCTGCTGAGAGAAGCCATGCTGGCCCAAACAGAGCTGTCAGTGGGGTGGCATGCATGGGTGTGCCAAGTTCTCTGGTACTAGGAAAATCTCACTTGCTCCAAACGACCCTGAAGGGGATATTCATAAACAACTGCCATCCCTTTCCTTTCCCTCTGAAGGAAGGGCTCACTGACTGTCTGAAGATCTTAGTATAAATGAAGAAAAAAGTCAACTTTTTGCTTAATGTGGGGAAGATATGTACTGTATACCTACTAAACATTTATTGCAACAGGCACTTGCTGAGTGTGTTCACGCGCAACCTTGATGTTATGAGTGCTAAATTTTGTATGAGGAAACTGAGTCTCAGAGAGACAAAATAATTTGCCCTGGTTCAAACCTACCTTCTCTCCAATTTGGTTCTCAAGTTCTGCTCTTTTAAAAAAGACAATTTATTAAATAAGCAATATTCTTAAAATACTAGACTAGTTGAAAACTTAAAAGTATATCTGTTCATTTGGTTTTTAACTTGTTTCTCTTTTCAAAACACCTAAGTTTTCAAATTAATAGGGACATTATTAGAAGAATAAGTCGTGACAGGGTGTTTATTGTTGCTGCTTCTTGGGTGGTTGCGGTATGCAGCCATATGATTAAACCCACAGTGAAAGTGTGGCATAGGCCCAGCATGACACATCTAAACGTGTTTGATGGTTTGAAGGGGGGATTACCAAGGTTTTGCAAAACTTTACAACCTTGTGCAAGACTTTGATAGTAAAATATATATATATAACTGTTTTAAAGTGTAAAGTATTACCTAATATGCAACGTTCACAAAATTGAATCATTCAAAATTTTAGAAAACTGAAACAAGAAACTTAGTGATTTCTCCACTGCAATGGTACCAGCAACTAGAAATATGGCAACTTCAAACCACTGTAAAACTTTAACCAATTATTTCTCCTAAGAGTTCTAGGAATATTATTTTATCCATTTGTTGATACCAAAAAGTGAATGGCAAGGGGAAAAGAAGGAGGAGGAGAGATGAAGGGAGACTGAGACAGGCATTGAGAGTAGAAGCTTCTTGAATGGTGAGTGAATGTTATTATATAATCTTGACAGAAAAGCCAGGAACTACAGACTGATTTGCACGGTGGGCTGGTATCAGAAACTGTGTTGTGTATGTTACCTGTGTATTTCTTAGAAGTTCTTAGAAGAGCTATATTTGAAAATTGTTTTATATAAAATTTAGCCCTGGCTGGTGTGGCTCAGTGGATTGAGCACCAACCTGCAAAGCAAAGGGTCACTGGTTCGATTCCCAGTCAGGGCACATGTCTGGGTTGTAGGCTGGGTTCCTAGTTGGGGGCATGCAAGACCATTCATTGATATTTCTCATCCTTTCTTTCTTGCTTCCTTCTCCTCTCTCTAAAAATAAATAAATAAAGTCCTTTAAAAAATTAACTTAATAGTACAGGTATAAAAATGGAAAGGGCTGTGATGATAATATATGAATAAGTAGCTAGATTTTATAATAGACCAGATCCAGGCAGTTTCAGGCTCATATACCTACACAGACAAAGACACTACTGTTCTAAAATCTGCCTCTTTTGAATATTACATAAAAGGTAGGAACTCTAAGAGGATACATTCAAAACCAGATTACAGAGATAATCATCTCCCTAGCCCTGAAGGAAAGCAGTGTGTGAATACTTCAAGAGCATATATTGGCCCTGAGCACCGAGACTCTGTTCATACTTGCCTAACACAGATTTCTTTTGGCACCACAAAGTCCAATGTGTTTTTTCAAATATTATTTTCTTAAGGCAAAAATATCAAAGAAGAGAGACAGAAAATAATCTCAGGGGAAAAAAAAAAAAGAAAGCCCAGGAAGAAAGCTGTCATGTTCTGTGTTTCAACTTCACAAAAGAATTCTGAGGAGAGGTGTGAGACTTTCAAATCTCTTGTCATTCAAGATATGAAATTCTAATCTAGTGGCGCAGCCAGTCCAGGCTCAGACTTCATCAAATATGCTGACGAGCTGGAACAGGAGGAGGTTCACTTCCTTACTTCTGGTTTCCATCTTCAATTGGCACCTCATTTGCAGATCACGACGGCCACTTGCTGTGCAAGCTATGGAATTCCGAGATGGGCAGGAGCATGGACATCTGAGTTTTACCAGGTGAAAAGTTACATCACCCTGCCATACCTCAGTCTCCTGTCTTCAGGGAATTGTTGAATTTTATACAAAGCCTATTTATAAACCACTGCAAGTGATACTTGCATTCATCTTGCACTGTGAAATCATTTCCTCATCAATAATTTAACCTAAGAAATGGATTAGAGGGACTATGAAGGGACTTCTCACACACGCAAAACAGAAACCAAATAAACAATCCAAAATATCAATTCAGTCCTCTTACCTTGTTCTTTGATCTGACGAATTTGCTTCACAGTTTCTTTTAAGATTGCACATTTGTCAGGTTTGAAGTTAAAGTTGTCTATATCGTTAAAATTTGCAAATATCAGCTCTGCAAGTTCTTCGATATATTTATTTTCCTGTTCACGATTGCGTTTCTCAGTGCTCCTCTTGGGGCTAAAAAGAAGAGACATGTTTTTATTATGAATTTGAAAAAGAACTATTATGATGAAGATAATCATGTTAAACAAATTCTGATACAAAGATAGCCAACAAAAATTACTTATGTAAACACAAAAGTACTTCACGGTGGGGGTCGGGGGGACGGATGGACGGACCTGAATTTGCTCTAAATGTTGCATGTTTTTTTTAAAAATTAAACTCATCCCAGTTTATAATTATACATTTTACTTGTGTGATCATTTGTCCAATGTGTGTAATGTTTCCCACTGACAAGGATCAGGGCAACTTGCTCACCTCGGTGCCTAATATAATGCTTGGCTGTGAAATTTACGGTTGAGTAAATAAAGGAATGTTTCAGATAAGTTAAGGGAGGTCTCATTTATAAAAATTTTGAAGTTTATTTAAGATTATTAAAAATAAGAAAGGGAAGTTAACCTAGTTAAAACAGGAATAAATAAATTTCAACTATTTTTGGTAAAGCATAAAAATAAGAGAAATAAATCTATATAATTTCAAAGACTTCTTTAGGATGTTAGTAATCCAACCAAAGAGCCTTTATTTCAATAATGCACAAACCACAGTACTGCTAGAAACAAAAGTGAAACTGACCCAGGATATTTGTTAACTGTCCAAGCTGAATGACATGCAAAAATAAACAAACAGTCCAAGTTCAACTGAAGTTTTAAAAAGTTAATGGAAGGCAAGGAAAAAAAATTGGCAAGATCTTCTAATTTGAATTCGATAAACAGCAAACTCAAGAGTTCCTTTGATAATAAGTGGACCTTTCTTTCCTCAAGTACAGTAGAGGGCCCACTAAAAGACCTTCAAACAACATAGTGCATAAGCAAAGCAAGCTGATTAAAGTAGCAGTTCTCTGTATTTTTAACAAATTGGTATTATTTGTGTATAATGGCTATTCATAAACTCTTATTTCTGTAATGGACTTCCATATATTGGCCTCCAAATGTTAGCTTTATTTTCACCAACTAATAAACCTAAGATGGAATACAACTTTTCCATTTTATGGTGGTTACATGATTTGGCCAAGATCACCAAATGAGTTACACTGGTAGAGCAAGGATCAAAATTTGGTTTTCCTAAGTCTCATGATTATTCCTAGACTGTAGTTGATTAAGAACAAGGAAAGGGAGGGAGTGGCTAGTATTTACGGAGCAGCCAACTTCCCTTTCTGGACCGCTCTACCCACACTTCCACCTCCCTCTATTATTTCCCTCCCCCACGCCCAAGATAATAAAGAAATGACAGGCAGGGGAAGGGGGAGCTGTGTTACGAAGATGGGAGAGCACCAGGGACTGGGCTTGAGAAGCCGCCCCGCCACTGCCCACTGCCCCAGCACAGCACTGGCTAGGGTATGCGGCTCCACTGGAACACGCTCCAGTTGACCAAACTGCCTCCTAGAGAGCTCCTTAAGCACTAAGGCAGGCTGACAGACAGAAGGCTGTGGTCAGCCAGGAAGTACTAGGGAATCTAGAGGCAACACACAGGAGCTGAAATGTGGACAGTGGTGACTGAACAGGCTTATTTTGCTTGGCACCTAGAAGGAGAAAAGGAAATATAAAACGTTGGCTCTTTGCTCCTCCTTCCCCTTCTCTTCCTCCCTTAATAACTATTTCTAGTCCTCTTCCGTACCATTCCCCATCTCATTGTTTCACTGGCCATTTAATAGAAGTTGCTGTTTTAATTTAAATTTTAAAGTCATTTACATGATTTAAATAATCAAATGCATGAAGTTTCTCTTCTATATTTGTTCCCTATTTGGCTCGTTCCTATCCCCCAAAATGGATAACAACCCTTACATGTTTTTAATTATCCTAAAATAATACAAATATAGATTATTTTCTTCCCTTTTTACACAAATGGTAGTACAGTTCTCCAAAAATATTTTCTAAACCCTGCCTTTTCTAACAATATTCTTAAAGTTTTTTTTTTCTTCATATCAATCCATAAACAGTGCCCACATTCTTTTTCACAATAAGCTGTGTTGTGTTCCAGGTTATGGATGCTTAGTTTAAAGAGCTCCCTACAAGCATTTAGGTTTTCCTAATCTTTTGTGATTATGAACAATGCTATAATAAGTAACCTCAAACATACATCATTTTGCACATGTAAAAGTATATTGTTGGAAAATTCCTAGAAGAGAAACACTGCTAGTTCAGAGAATATGTTATTTATAACTTTAACAGATCCTGCTCAGTTACCTTATGCGGAGGCTATAGCAACTCAGACTTAAACCCATAATATATGACATGGAATCTGCTTTAAAATTATTTGCTTTACTCACTGAAGAGCCACAATCTTTGTCACCAACTCAAAGTCAAGTAGATTTAACATTTCATGTCTTGCTCATTAAAAACAACAGCAACAAAACTCGGTATAAAACTAACAGCAGATCTTTTTAGTATGGGATCTTCTTGCCTTTATGATATTCTGTGATCCAACAGAAAAGAAAATGTGAAAAATTCAAGATTATAGAATAAACAGGTTTTAAGAGTGAAGTACAGAGAGGATATCAGAAGAATGTAGCTTTCCCCTTCTTATAAAGAATAAGATCAGTAAATGATTATCATTTCCAAAAATGTCAGCTAAATAATACACATTTGATTGACTGTCAAGGAGAAAAAAAAAATCATAATATTTAAATCACGTGTAAAATCAATGCTACAATATCAAAGAAGCATGCACATGGTTTTCATGGGCAATAATCATTCTGTTTCTAAGCAAGACTAACCTGGGTCCAAGCTGGTCAGGACATTCCTTGCGCTTTCTTGACTCTGCCCTGGATGGGTCAGAGGTATTTTCTCCCATCCCACTCATCTTGAACACATATCAGCAACTAAAACAGAAAACACGGGGGAAAGTGAAAAGAGCTGATGCTCAAATGTCTGACCAATTTACCAACAATGAAAAAACTTTGACGTAATCAGAAATTTGACAACAGTTGACTGATATGCATGTATAACTTCTAATAAAAGAGCTGCCTCTTTTTTTTTTTTTTTAACCTTGCTACAAAAGGTTAAGCAAATGTAAAGTTTACCATTAAAAAAAAAGAAACCAAGCAAAGCCTACCTCACAGGAACCATACTCTTTAACCAGGAGTTGTGTTTCATCAGCACCGTGAACCACAATCTGCTAGCCCTGGGTTTCTGCTGCCAGCCTCCAGTTTCAGGAGCAATCTTGCACCATGTGGAAACTACAGGTGTTATAAGGGGCCCCTCCCAGTCTCTGTTTTAGGTTGGCCAATGTGAAGCCTGTGCTGCAATTGCTCACTCATGACAGCCAACCCCAGGAAGAAGCTGTGCCACGCCACTAGCTGAAGGATTCCAAATTTGACCAGGGAGATGACACCCCTCTGCTGGCCCTGCACAAGGCCTCCCTAAGCAATGGCCCTCCAACAGAAGTTCCTGACTCCCTCCCTGCTCCTTCATCAGTGCTCACCCAGGGCAGCTCACCTTTTGAGCACACCTCCTAGCCCTGGCTTCCTCTCTGATATCCCTGACTCCCTCCCTCCCTCCCTCCCTCCATCCATGGATTCACCCAAGGTCTTAAAATGCACAAAAAAAATCAGGTAGTATTACTGGCCCTAACCAAGGAGGACAATTACTAGCTCCTGCTGGCTGAATTCCTTCTGGTAGTAAAATAAAAGGACAAATAATAAGAGAATCAGTGTGTTCACATTTGTCATCATTAGCAGAACCCAAATAATATTTAAATATGCAAAGATCAAGAGCAACAGAAGTGGAGTTCTCAAAACAAACTAGACAAAGGAACTAACCAAGATTTTGAGGACATGGAAGATAGTTGTTACTTAAGGTGCTCAGTAACTGCTTAGCCCCTCCAAATAAAATAAAAGGAACCACAAAAAGTTTTAGAGAGTGTTTAAAGTACCTCCTAGAGTTCTATGCTATTCCCCTCTTCCTTCTGTCCCCCAGGCTGCTAAAATTCCCTTCGCTTTCCTTTACTTTCTATACTGGCTTTCCTTTCTTTCCAGATTGGAAAAATCAGAGGTCAGGGTCAGTCAGTAGAAGGTCAAGGATTTGAGGAAGATGGTAGACAGCAATAGGTCCATCAAGAGCAAGGGCAAATAGGAAGGTAGGCTAAGAAAAATACCACCTGAGAGTGACCATGGCGCATTGCTGTCACCTACCTATCAAACGGCCCAGCTGTTTCTGCTCCCCTCCGTGGAATCTGCGATGCTCAGTCTCACTACACTCAATCCGTTCGGCCTCAACTCCAATCCAGGAAGACAGAGGAGTTAGTCTTTCTGTTAGGAGTCACGTGTAAGTAGGAAGAAGAAACACTGTAGCAGCTGAGGTAGCCTGTACAAATTGCACACTGTATTCACAGCTCACACAGGAGGGACAAATCTAAAAGCTAAAGCCTGAGCTTCCTGCTGCTAGGAGCAATGTAACCAAGTCCCAAGGTCTGTGCTGTCCTCACAATTTTGGGCTGATAAGAGGTACAATCTGTATTTAGTTACTAATAATTTAGCATTTACTATGTACCAAGAAAAAACAGACTGTGAGAAGCAGTAAAACAGAGGAGTGAATGGCCAGTATCCATATTCAAGTCCGCCACTTGGTGGGACACTAAGAAGTGGCCTCTCGTGCCTTAAAGACCCCTTCTGTGAAATGGAGGTAATCAGTAGCAGCTCCAGCACAGGGACGCTTAGAGGACCAGCAAATGGCAGAACTGGCATTGATACACAGGTCAACACACTCCTGCTCTTTGCTGAAATGTTATGGCAAAGGGTCTCTCGTTACATAAGTCATTCTTCCTCTAGTCACAGGCACAGGTCAGGTGAGGGAAGCAACAAGACCTGGACTGCATGAGCTTCCTTGCTTGACTTCCCCCTCACCTAACATCAGTTATTTGCCCAGTCGGCCTGCCTGCCAGCCATGGGACGCCAGGCTAAGTGCTGCGAGGAGCATGAGCAGGAATGATGCTCTCAGGAGGGAAGCAAGGAGAGGGGGAGATAAATTCATACACAGAAAACGTAAGGAAAAGGTGAAGTAGGTGACGGTGTTACACAATGGCATGCATCCAGGAAAGAACATTTTGCCGGCTGGAGTGGAAGAGGCACTGCGCAGGCCCAAGAAAGCATCCCAGTTACAGAGCGGGCAGGGGAGCCGGCCACTGTTGGGGGCATCAAAGCCCAGGGGGCAGAGCAAAAGCTTGGCCTGGGCACCAGACCTCTCTCCGAAGACATGCTACAGACACTCATTTTCTCTATTTCTCTTGGAACCACAATTCCCAGGGTTTCAATCAGGAGCATGTAAGAAAAAATATTACTCATCCAATTTAAGAAAGCTTTCAACAACAAAAAAATTCCAGGACTTTTCACCCTAGAAGTATCCTTCTATAAATCATAAAAATGAAAGTAATATTTTATCATGAAAATATAACCCTCAGTATATAACAAAATGCCCGATTATAGTAGGTATTATGTGGTAACTTTTAGATGAAAATGGCTGTTGCCCCCGCCAAAGTCTCACCGTGTATATTAAGAAGTCTAGTACTATCAGAAAAATCAGAAAGCTTTTCAATAGACAATTAAAATAAGTGACTGTTTTACTTAAGTTATATGTACTCAGTTTGGGATTTTATAGCAGCATCAGCATCATCTACCTTTAAATTCCCCCAAATATAGATAGCAATAACTGTAACTTTGCATGAAGGGACGGCACTGACGTATGTCGACAAGGGGACTGGGAGATCCGGAGTGAAGCAGGGAGCGACAAACGTTTTCTGGTCTATGTAGGAAAACCATTTCAGTAGACTGTTTATATTTTATTTGTATCTACTGAAGGCTGGCTCCCAAACCACTGTATCTGTAGCTGTAAAACATTACTACTTTCCTTTTGAAGTGCCAAGTTTCCCCTTTTTTATATGATGACACCTTAAATACATTTCCTCAAAATCTAAAAATTTCAGCTTTATACACCTGCTTGCTTCATTCTCTTTCTGTGTCTGCCCCATATGTGCCCTTACTGAGCAATTTTCCTGGGCTGTGTATGCCCAGTATTTGGTGGCAACCAACCTAAAACCCACCAAAGGGAAAACAGGGAGGGGGGCAGGCTGCAGGTACTGGCCAAGGGCAGGTAGATGCACCCTGCCAGCCATGGCCCTCAGGCTGGGGATGCCCTCTGAATCGCCGCTCCTCAACAAAGACAAAAACCCAAGAGACTCTGAGGCGAAATAAAAAGGAAATGGAGTGAATTTAGGGTTGCAGCAGGGAGAGGAGGAGGGAAAGCAAGGTGGTGACCAGCAGCCGCCAGCTCCGGCTCTGTCTCCTGCCTGCCACGGGGCCAAAAGTAGATGCAATACTGAAGCAGAATTCATGCCCTGCTCTTTAGTGGATGGACCAAATAATTAACAGTGAACCTCATTAACGAGGGGCTCAAACAGAACTGTGCTGCCCTAATCTAGATGACTCTGACTGATACTCTTCATGCCCTATTTGAGCTCAGCTGGCAATAATGTTAGTGTTTCACACCAGAATGTGTGGTCGGGGGCTAGGTGAGTTAATTGTTTTTTTCTACTCAAGTGACACAGATAAAACCAGAGATAGATAGAATGATAGACTAGCTAGGTAGACAGATCTATGACTTCTAATGTGCAGGTACACATAGAAAAAATCATCAAAAATAAAAGAAACTGTATGGATGGGTGAGTTTTAATGCATTTTTGTACATCAAAGTGAAATAGTGATTTCCAGAGAAAAGGTGGGAGATGAAAAACACTGAAGGGTGGCATTGAAGGTTTAGAAATTTCATTTTGTAAGCAGGTCTAAACTAAGAGTTTCTTTAAATTTCTGCATTCACAGGAAATTAAAATTCTTGAGCGTTTCACTCTCAATTCTGAAACTGTTAAATGCAAATCAGAAAAACTGAAAATGACACAAGTAAACTCTCGGGTCGTAACTGATGGTAATTGCAGTCGTCGAGAACAGTTTCTCCCAGATGTTGGGGAGCTGCGAAAGGACAAGACTGGAAAAGATTCAATTTGTCCCTTCTTGTTATCTGCAACAATAGTCCTGCTTTCACTGTGGCAGCACACCCCCACCCCCCGCCTTAAAGAGTTATAGCACAAGAATAATGCCATTTTTTTTTGTTTTTTTTAAGTAATAATATTCTGGGAGGGGTGAACAATCACAGTTAAATCCTTAGCATAATGACAGAAAAAAAAAAAAGAACTTTAACACAAATTTTTTAAAAAGTACACTTCTTGCATGGAATTCATCAGTGTAACTTACAAGCTAACGAAACTGCTGCTTACAATATAGCCTCATACCATTAAAACTAGTTAATCCTCCAGAATTGATGTAAACGATAATGTGGATATTATCTGTTATCAGTGCTGGCCATCTTCCAAACAAGGCCTATAAAACTGTCAGATTTAACATACGCTGAACAAATTCAGTAAAAGAATAAATAAGGGTAATAATGTTGCTGAAATGCAAACATAATAAGCAGTCAAACATCAGATCTCTATTGCTAGTTTCAAAAAATATTTTTACAAAGTTAGGGCCTCTCTGAAATTCCTTACTTCGAGATGAAATTTATAATGAGATGACATACAAAGAGCTGTTGAAACAACTTCTCTTATCAACACCTAGTAGAGGAGGAGCTGCCTGATAAATCGTCTAGTGCTTGATCTGAGATCAGAAAGGCTTCCAACGCCTGCCAGGTACTCCCTGCCCTCTCCATACAAGAGATGGTACATGGATGGCATTGTGGTGACATCTGTAGTCTGGTTCTTCACAAACTTTGTAAGTCTGAGAAATGCTCAAGTAATATTAGAAGTGAACATAAATCTTCACTTAGATACTTTTCTGTCTCTATTCTCTCTCTCAGAGCTCTCCACAGCTCAGAAGCACACAGTTAATGACGCACTCACTATTTCTTTATCAGGAGTGAAAACATTTGTTCATTCTAAACTCGAAACAGTTTCTCCTTCAAAGTATACTGTGTTGCAGAAAGGATCCCTTTATGCTACAAAAGTAAAATTTCTAGGCCAGACCCTGATTAAGTGTAAGAAAGCACAGTAGTATCTAATGCTTAATTACACAAAAATCTGCTTTTAGGACATAGATGCCTGAGAAAAGGTAGAAAACAGTAGGCCAACCTTGAAACTCAGTAATAAGATACAATAGAAGAGGCATCAAGTTGACAGAGAAGGGAAACACCTCTTTCCAAACACTGTCAACTGGACAAAATTACCCAAAGCAAACATTATTTTGGCAAGACCCCAGCTTTTGGCAAAAGTTAAATGAATATTCTCTGCAGTAAATATGTAGATTATGCAAGAGTATATTGTTGATTCATACAAACAAGCAAACCAAGAAGCATCACATGTACAAATGCAGCATAAGCAGACCTTTGAGGATTTGCTCAATGCCAGGATGAAAGCACACAGAAAAAAATCAAGCATTTTCCTCCCACTGGCAAGACAAGGGAGATCCTTTACACAGTGCCAGAAGATGCTCTATACAATATTTCAAAAATAAAATTTAGCTAATAAAATAGTAATTATTTCCCCAAAAATATCATTACTTTTTACCAGGCAATAAGAACACTTTAACTTCATCTTTAGAGAACACTAGATTGCTTCTTGCTTTTCATACAATAAAATTTTCATTTACGTCACATATTATAGTCTGTGTTTACAGATCCATAGAACTGCACATTGATTCAGTGACAGTAGTTGCAAAGTTTTAAGACTTACTTCATGTAAATCCAGAATAAAAGGCATCTTACTTAGAAATTTTCTGTTTAACTTCACAACTTTTGAGCGACTTTATGTATACTTGACTCTTAAAAATTGACTGCAATAAGCCAAATACACACTACCATTACTAGAATATGATTTTTCAGTAATACCTCACTTAACAGTTCACAGCTGAAGGGGGGATTAAAGAAAATAATACATCCTACAACTACACCCGCTCTGCTCTGAATAATATGGCTTCTGTACCTACTTCTCTTAGGCTCTCTCTTACTCCCCAAAACAGTAATAACAGTGTATAAACAAATGTTTAAGCTTCAAATTCCTTCCTTTTCAATATCTGCTGCTCTTAGATTTACTTTTGTATAATGGCTTGAAAGTGGTATATTAGACAGTGACTTGAAGACATATTCCATTTTCTGACTGAAAGCCAAAAATACTCATGAATTTTTTAGCTGGAAGGCACTTCGAGATGCCACCGGGAAGACTGTCATAAACACATTAGGCTGCAAATGGGCAGCAGTCACTCTGGAACACATGCTGCAATAGTCAAATAAATGTTAAATTCATGCTCACTGGCTATACAAATATTTTGTTGTAACGTTTCCACCATTTACATCTCTCTTAAAGGAGCAAAAAAATCCTCTCAAGTCTTCTTTTAGCAAAATTCAGTGCAGAATACTTAAGTAACGGCGAGCTGATGCAAACTATCATTACCAACAGGGGGGGAACGTCTAGTCTGACATGACATACCAGGGCCACAAGATGGTTTCTACTTTCTGAATTCTCACCAACTCTGTTCCTTAATATAGCCACTGACTGGGCTGCTGATATATCCATCAACGTCAGTGGTGCTAATACGGCCAGGAATGGCAACACTAGGTTTTAATAAGGCCTCAAATGAGAAAACATCCAGGGAAGAAGCTGCATTCCTTGCATAATGTAACCATTTCCCTCCTCATCAAACCACATGTTCCTCAGTCCCTATTAATATTCAGAAAACCAGTTTTCACTGCAGGCTTACTATTCTGGAAAGAAGTCATCAAACTAAGAATTACAATGTGCAATAGTACTTGTGTTTGAGATTCATAACTTGTCCAGATTAAAATTCAATTATCTTTCATGGGTGTGAAACCCATTCTAAACTTCTTTATGAGATTAAAGAAAACTTTCTTATCTATGAGGAAAACTTACTGAAATGGCAAAGGCAAGACAGTCTATATCGGCATAAAAGTATTTTTATTATCTTACTTGTAAAAAGTTTTAAAATAAATAAATGAATATCCTCTGCCATATGATGCTGTTTGATCTTTTTATGCTGACGTTTATTGGGTACAGTATTGTACTTATGAGTTAAGTGCTTTGTATACATTTTCTTGCTTAAAAACCCACATTTTAATGTTTTTATATGTGCATGCCCACGCACACATGCACATGCACACACACACAACCCTCACACATTATCTAACCTCTGACCTACTTCCATAAGTAATTTGCCCAAGTCACACAGGTAGAAAAATGACAGGTCAGGAGTAAAACTCAGGTGTAATTATAATAGCTATCATTTATTGAGTGCTAACCATATTGGCAGAAACTCTCTACCTACTTTACATATATGAACTCCTTTAGTTTCTGCAATAACCTTTGATTCTCACCATTTTACAGATGAGGAAACTGAGGTACAGGAGAGATAAAGTCACCTGACCAAAGCCACACAGTTAGGAAATTTTACAGCTCACAGGAGAATCCAATCAGTTCACCAGTTCTTAACTACTGCAACATGAGCACTGAGGAACCTATACCTTCTTAAAATTATTGTTTAAATATAGTTGGTATACAACATTGTATTAGTTTCAAATGTACAATACAGTAATTTAACATTTACATACCTTACAATGTGATCACCTCACTAAGTCTAATGATCACCTGTCACTGGGCAAACTTACCACGATATTATTGACTATTATCCCCTTCAGAGGTATGTATGTATGTGTGTGTGCGTGTATAAAACTGATTTTAAGGTGGGGAAGTGGGGAGAAGCATCAATTTGTTGTTTCACTTATTTGTGCATCCATTGGTTGCTTCTTGTATGTGTCCTGAGCAGAGATGAGACTCATTACCTTGAGTGACACTCTAACCAAATGAACCACCCAGCCAGGGCCTAAAGCAGTACATTTTAATTTAATTTTATAAACAATAGGTAAATTAATTTGAAAGTACTTTTCTTTTTGCTAAAAATGTAGTGGCATCAATGTAAAATACAAAACACTTCTTTCTGTAAAAAATGCCCATACTTTAGAGCCATTCATTTACCTAGTCAATAAATAATGCACAGGCAATGTCGCAGACATTAGAGATACAGCCATAACAAACAACAAAAGATCCTGTTCTCCTGAAGCTCACGTTCTAGTGGAGAAAGGAAACCATGCCTCAGCTTATAAACAATCATTTCCTGAAGAGAAATGAAGTATTACTGTTATTACTGAATTATCATTAAGTTTTTGAAATAACAAAACCAGCTAGGGATTGTGTCTAGTGTACCAAGAATGCTGAAATTCATTCAAAATAGTAAAAGCCCCTTTTCTGATAGAATCAGAAGTAGTAATTGGTTAATTTCAAAAGTCAGTTATCAAGAGCAGTTCTAGAAAATGATATCTATTCTTTAATCATTTCATTTTAACTTTAAACATAAAAATATACTTGAGTATCAGTCTCCATTGGATTTTCAAAGTCTTGCATAAATCTTATTGATCACTAAGGCATTGTCTACCATTGCCAATTTTTATTTAAAATAGAGCTAGACACTTATAAGATTCTTATAAAAGCTAATTTTGACTGAGTTTTTAAAAGCATTCACCTTAGTTTTTATAGAAACACGTGTCTTTTCAAATTCATACTTAATCAATTATACAACACTTAATTAAACTATGCAATTACAATAACAGGTCTAACTGGCATAAACCAGTTTGGACAAGGAGCTGGCTCTTGGTAAGCACGCAATGCCACTGTGGGGCAGAAGTGTGGGGCATTCTGCAGTTGCCCACCAGCCCAGGGCAGTGAACAGCAGTATCAGTCCTGTGATTGACAGTGGGGAATGTGATGAGCATGTGGTTGTTCCAGTCTATCAGCCCCAATGGAGGTTGATGAGAAAATCAGGATTTACATAAAATTATCCCAAGGCCATTGAATCATTCACCAAATATTAAATATCTATTAGGTGCCATGCATGGTTCTAGATATTGAGGGATACAACAATGAACAAAACAGATTAACTCTTTTGTCTGTGACTCTTATATTCTAAAGAGAAAGGACAAATAGTAAAACAAACATTTACTGTATCAGGTAGTGATGTGTGCTATAAAAAAAATGAGGTCGGGTTAGGATAGAGTACAGGATAGATGGGGGTGAGGAGTACTACTTTAACTAAGCTACCAGGAAAGTCCTTTCTTGACAGAGTGACCTCTGAGAAGCAACCTTTCTAACAGAACTCTCAGGATGCATAAAAGAATTTCTTTATTATGCAACCATTAAAATAAAATTCATGAAAAGCTATACAATGTAGTGGCTAAGAGCACACCCTCCAGTATCAACTCTGGTTTGTAATCCCAGGAATACCACATATTAGTAATGTTAATTATGTTAATTGATCTCTTTGGACCTAAGTTTCTTCATTTGTAAAACTGTAGAAATAATAAAACATACCTTTCTAAGTTTGTTGAGAGCATGAAATGTAAGGGGCACAGAACAGAGACACTGGTACCTATTCAGGGCTTATTTAATAAATGTCAGATTTTTTGGAGGTTGAATTTAATAGCATGTAAATATTGTGAAATAATGTAAGCTGAATACAGCTGGAAAGGAAAATTAACTTACAGGAAAAAAAATCAAGAAAATTCACCAAAACATCAGCAGTTAAAAAAATTTTAATGGGCAGTATGAATGTAATTTAGTTTTTGTATTTTCCAAATTTCCTTTCATTAACACATCATACTTTCATGAGCTTACGAAGAGAAAGGAAGGAAGGAGGAAGGAGGAAGTGGGGGAAGCAGGAAGGAGGGAGGGAAGGAGAGAGGGAGGCAGGCAGTCTGTCATTTTGGACTCCTCCTATTACATCCTTTTTTCCCTAACTTTAGGAAATTTCTCATGCTGTTTTCTCCTATTGATGTGACTCTTTTAAAGCAAAAAAAAAAAAAAAAAAAGCCAACCAAACAAACAAAAAAACCTAAATCACAAACACCTTCCAGCAAAGGTTACTAAAATTGCTCTTCTTCCTTAGGAAAAGCTCATCCTTCAAGTTCAGCTGAAAAGCCATCCTCTTATGAAGGCTTCCTAGATTCCACGGAAAGGAAATAAAGGTTCCCTTCTACTTGATCCCCAGCCACCACAGGTAAAGTTAACACGTCTTTCTCCTGCACCCTTAGGGCATTCTCTTGGCACCCACTATCTTCATGAGCCAGCCCTGCTCAGGCCCCAGGCTGGCCCACACTGCTGTCTCCCCCTCCCCTTTCTTATTCATGTTTATTTAACTCTAAACCTTGAGTTCTTTTTTAAATTTTTTAAGAGTTTATTTATTTTTAGAGGGAGGGGAAAGGAGGAGAAAGAGAGGGAGAGAAACGTCAATGTGTGGTTGCCTCTCACATGCCCCCCGACTGGAGACCCGACCTGTAACCCAGGCATGTGCCAGTGACCTTTTCGTTTGCAGGCCCGGGCTCAGTCCACTGAACCACACAGGCCAGGGCTCTTATGAGTTCTTTATCTCTACACATACAGGAAAACACATCCTAGGGAAAAAGTATAAGGCCCAAATAAAATGCTTGTCGTTCAGGAAAAAATCAGGAATATATTATGGCCTCTTTAGGAAGTTTAAATTATGTTTCCTTACTAGAGTAAAACCTGTATATAACAAGTATTTTTCTGAAATACTCTTTTTTGAAATGTTCTTCCTCTGTTCTCTGCCACTGTTCTACAGAAAACTTGGTTTGGTGGGAGGACCTCTGATTCTTTTTTTTTTTTTTTTTCATGATACAAATTCCTACAAACTTTTTTTTGGTTGGATTGTTACAATAACTCCAAGCAGTATTTGCTCAGAGGCAATGGTTGCCATTAAAAATAGAAAAAGGCAGCTCTGGATCAACAGAGGCCTCTCTTCCTCTTCCTACTCCCTCTTCCTCCAAAAAAAAATCCAATTTGGTCTTATAAAAATAAGCCAACTTAAGTATTTTTATTTGCAGATAATAAATACATGTACCTACAGAATGATTTACTGAGAATTACTAGAATTTAAAAAGTTATTTGCAAGATTTTGAAAGAACTTATAAATTACTTTGATATCTGAAAATGAGCCAAAACACTACTTTCAACAATTTTTTTCTCTGTTGTGTTTTGGTAATTATTAAAATTAACCCTCCCAACTGTAGTTTATGAGGTATTATATTTCAGTTTGTTTAAAACTTTGACACACAGACAGCTTTCAGAAGAAGTACGATCATGCTGTTATTACTGTGATTGTACAAAGGAGCCAAATGCTCTGGCCTCAGTATCAGAGGCCAGGACTAGTTTTGATGAACTTTGAGAAGCGCAAAGAGTTGTCCTGAAGAGCTGTAAATGGAGGTATTTCTCCCCTTTTATAGCTGCAAGTGGAGAGTTATTGCATTTTGTAGAACTAAAATATAACAACTCAAGAATGGTAGCTTCTAACTAGCCCTTCAATAATTAATGCAGACTGAAGTCCAAATAAGCTTAATATGAATTACAAATAATTTAATAGATGAAATAAGGGTGATCTAGAATAGGCAATGAAAAGATTAAAACAAACTCTGTTGTAGAATTTGCTGTTCTCTACCTTTTAAAATGCTTATACTGAGAGAATAAAGATAACCGTTTTGTAAAAACTACACCTGTGGATAAAAATCTGGAAGATTGCTGGCACCTCATTTAACCATAACACAAGTAATAAGCATGAAATAAAACTTTAAAGAAATTAAGATAATTGCTTGACGCCTCAGAAACAGCTAACTATATTATATTCCTTTTGTCTGGTACTCAAATCAAAAGGACTTGAATCCTGGTTCCGACTTGGCCAGATGCTATGGAGAAAACTAAACCAGCTAGCAGAGGTACCACAACACATATACGCTCTTTAGTTTGGTGTTTGGCTTTACACCAATGTTTCAAAACCTAGAGGAATCACCATACTTAGGGCAAAAACCCATTTCAGCCCTGAACAATTAAGTTTTATAAGGTTAAGTTACTAATTAGTATGGGTCTCCTTTTGCATTAAAAATATAACCTAAATTACAGTTTTAACTTAAAAATCAATTTGTAATTCTTTCCTTCTGATGTTTAACTGCACCGATAATCATTGAGTAGCTGCTAAGGGCAAAGCACTGTGCTCAGTGGACACTGTGTTGGTGGAAATCAAGTCTCTGGGTAGGGGCATTTCACACCCCCCAGTCCAGGTGTCCTGTGACTCAGTTAAGCAAGCTGGACTTGCTAACGCGGGCAGCTGCATGCTAGCTGCAAGCTGTTTCAGGCCACTGAGCTATGGTATTCTGAGGACAAAGAGACTTTGCTGAGTACTCCATTACTCCCTTGTCCTATCATTTTGTCTGGAACTTAGCCTTAAGGACTTACAGTTCTGTTTTGTACCTAAGTAGTTAATGTTTGAACCTGGGTATTCTGTTTTCTCCTTAAGCGATAGGATGTGTATCCTGTAATTGCCACCCTCAGATTTCAATAAAAGGAAGGTGCTTGCTCTGCTCAGTGCTGATCTTGCCTGAGCATGCAGCAGCCCTCCGTCTGTCCCATTCTGTCTGCTGGAATTACTTCCACGCCCTCAACCACAAAGTACTACAACAACACTGCAATACAATCACTGAGTAAGAAACAAAACTCATCAAGAAATCAAAGATTTAGGAAGAAAAAACAAGTATGGAATTAACTGACATGGAATACCATATACATGAAAAACATAAAGGACTAATGAGGGGGAAATTACTTTTTATTGTGGGTAGCCTTGGCAAAGATTCTACAAATGCCAGAATTGGGTTTTAAAGAATGAGTACAATTTTTCAAAGCGAAGCTGGGTGCTGGGTGAGTACATAGCAGATACTACCAGCAGGGCATGAACAAAAGGGTAGCTATCAAAGTGTAAGGCTGGGCTGGACTTGTTGGGTGAGGCTGCATGGCCATGTGACTTGACACTGGGGAGCCTGCATGCTTTCTTCCTACTCCAACCTCCTTTCCTCCAGGGCTATTATGAAGCCCTGGTACTGGTGCTGGCTGCACCCCACCTAAACCAGGCAGACACAGAATTCTGCTCCTTCAAGTGCCATCTAGGAACTATCAGAAAGGCACGTTCTAGCCCCAGCCAGAGTGACTGAATGAGAAACAAGCCCTTTCTGCAATCTGATGCCTGCTGAGGTTTACAAACCACTTCCCCTAAACTTTACAGAGAAATATCCTTGCCCCATAAATGACCTTAAATCAGACTAGATCATAGTAATTCTATTCTCTTCTGACAGAGAAGGAAATAGAGAGCTAGAGACAGAATATATTTTATTCAATGAATTCATTTAATTACCACATATTTAAGTAAGTACCTAATTTGTAGAATCAGACTCTGGAAAACCTTATATGTAATAGTTCCTGTTGATTTAATAAACTATGGGCTCACAAGGGAGCTCCCATAAGACTGTGAGATGCTTTCTGAACAGAAACATTTCAGGCCAGAAGGGACTGGTATGAAATACTCCAAGTGATGAAAACTAAGGACCTACAACCAATACTACTTTACCCAGCAAGACTATCATTTAGAACCAAAGAACAGATAAAAGGGCTTCTCACTCAAGAAAAAGCTAAAGGAGTATGTAACCACCAAACAAGCATTACAAGAAATGTTAAAAGAACCTGCTTTAAGAAATATTGTAGAAGGAAACAATAAAAAGGAACAGAGCAAAAAATGAATGAAATGGAGAAAATGGCAATAAATACATACCTATCAATAATCACTTTATTATTTAAAAGATTTTATTTATTTATTTTTAGAGAGAGGGGAAGGGAGGGAGAAAGAGAGGAGGAGAAACATCAATGTGTGGTTGCCTCTCATGCACCCCCAACTAGGGACCTGGCCTGCAATCCAGGCATGTGCCCTGACTAGGAATCAAACCGGTGACCCTTTGATTCGAAGGCCTGTGCTCAATCCACTGAGCCACACCAGGCAGGGCTCAATAATCACTTTACGTGTAAATAGCTTAAATGATCCAATCAAAAGACATAGAGAGCTGAATGGGTAAGAAAGCAAGGCCATATACTGTATACGCTGTCTACAAGAGACCTACCTCAGAACAAAATATACACACCGACTAAAAGTAAAGAGGGGTGGAAAAAGATATTTCATGCAAATAGAAAAACAAAACAAAACTGGGGAAGCAATACCTGTATCTGAAAAAAATAGGTCTCAAAACAAAGGCTATAGTAGGAGACAAAAAAAGACACTACATAATGGTAAAAAGAGCAATCCAGCAAGAGGGTATATCTCTGGCATACGTTTATGCACCCAACACAGGAGCACCTAAACATGTAAAGCACGGACCTAAAGGTAGAGACTGACAGCAATACAGTCATAGCACAGGATTTTAATACTTCATTGACATCAGTAAATAGATCTTCCAACCAGAAAATCAACAATGGAACAGTTGCCTTAAGTGACAAACTAGATCAGATGAATTTAATTGATATCTTCAGAGCATTTCACTCACAAGCAGTAGAATATACCTTCGTTCAAGCACATGTGGAACATTCTCTAGGACAGACCAAATGTTAGGACACAAGCCAAGTCTCAATAAATTTAAGAAGATTAAAATCATATCAAGCATCTTTTCAGACCATAATGGTATGAAACTAGAAATCAACCTCAGGGGGGAAAAAACGAAAAACCACATAAAGTCATGGAGACTAAATAACATGTTACTAAATAATGAATGGATTAACAGTGAGAAAAAGGAAGAAATCAAAAGTTAACCTTGAAACAAATGAAAATGAGAACACACTCAAAAATCAATGGGACACACTGAAAGCAGTCTTAAAAGAGAAACTCATAATTACAAGTCTACCTAAGGAAACAAGAAAACAGTCAAACAATCTAACTTAAAGGAACTGAAAAACAAACAAAGCCCAAAGTCAGGAGAATAAAAGAAATAAAAATCAGGACAGAAATAAACAAAATAAAGTCTAAAAAAAAACCAAAAAGAAAAAAACAAAAAATGAATAAAACCAAGAGCTGGCTCTTTGAAAAGATAAACAAGACTGGCAAAACTTTAACCAGATTTATCAAGGAAAAAGAAAGAACACCCCAATAAATAAAATCAGAAATGAAAGAGAAGTAACAACTGACATCAAAAAATACAAAGCATTTTAAAAAGTATTTCAAATAACTATATGTCACCAAATTGAACAATCTGGAAAAAATGCATTAATTCCTAAAGGCATAAATCTGATCAGGAAGAGTCAGAGAATCTGAATAGACAGATTTTAACTAATAAAACTAAAGCTGTAATCAAAAACCTCCCAACAAATAAAAGCCCTGGACCAGATGGCTTCACAGGTGAATTTTACCAACTATTCAAAGAACTAACACATTCTTTATAAACTAGTCCAAAAAATTCAAGGAGGGAACAACTCCCAAGCTCATTTTGCAAGGCCAACATTATCTTAATTCCAAAACCAGATAAAGACACTATAGAGAAAGAAAATAATAGGCCAATATCCCTGATGAACATAGATGCTAAAATCCTACACAAAATATTAGCAAACCAGATCCAGCAATACATTACAAAGATCATACACCATAATCAAGTGGGATATATTCCAGGGATGCAAGGTTGGTACAATATCTGCAAGTCAATAAATAAGATACACTACATAAACAAAATGAAGGATAAAAACCACATGATCATATCAACAGATACAGAAAAGGCATTTGATGAAATCCAGCACCCATTTATAATAAAACCTCTCAATAAAGTGAGAATAGAGGGAATACACCTCAATGTAATAAAAGTCATATATGACCAACCCACAGCCAACATCATGCTCAATGGGCAAAAACTAAAAGCATTTTCCTTAAAATCAGGAACAAGTTAGGGATGTCCACTTGCACTTCTCTTATTCAACATAGTACTGGAAGTCCTTGCCACAGCAATCAGACAAGCAAAAGAAATAAAAGACATCCAAAAGAGAAAGAAAGAAGTAAAATTGTCATTTTCCACAGATGACAGTTTTACTTCTGGTAAAACAGAAAACCCTACAGACTCCACCAAAAAAACTACTGGAGCTAATAAATGAATTGAGCAAAGCAGCAGAATACAAAATCAACATTCAGAAATCAGTGGCATTTCTATGCACCGATAAATGAATTATCAGAAGGAGAAACTAAAAGAAAAAATATCCAATTTACTATTGCAAAATTTAGGAATAAATTTAACCAAGAAGGCAAAAGACCTCCTTAGGTTAAAAAACTATAGAACATTAAAGAAAGAAATTGAGCAGGATACAAGTAAATGGATGCACATGCCGTGTTCATGGACTGGAAGAATTAACATCATTAAAACGTCCATACTATTGAAAGCAATATATCGATTCAACCCAATCCCTATTAAAATACCAATGGCATATTTCACTGATTTAGAACAAATATTCAAAAAATTTATTTGGAACCAAAAAAGATCCCAAATAGCCTCTCAGCAATATTGAGACAGAAGAACAAAGTTGGAAGGATTACAATACCTGATATCAAAATATACTGCAAGGCTACTGTAACCAAAACAGCCTGGTACTGGTATAAGAACAGAGAGCCCAGAAATCAACCTATGCCTATATGATCAATTAATATTTGACAAAGCATACAATGGAGTAAAGAGCCTCTTAAATAAATGGTTTTGGGAAAATTGAACAGGTACATGCAAAAAAATAAAACTAGACCCACAACTTACATCATACACAAGAATAAACTCAAAATAGGTAAAAGACTTTAAATGTAGGTCACAAAACCATAAAAATCCCAGAAGAAAGCACACACAGTAAAATCTCAGACATTTCTTGTGGCAATATTTTTGCCAATATATCTCCTAGGGCGAGAGAAACAAAGGAAAAAAATAAACAAATGGGACTACATATATCAAATTAAAAAGCTTCTACACAGCAAAGAAACCATCAACAAAATGAAAAGGGAACTCGCTGTATGGAAGCACATATTTGCCAATGATACAACAAATAAGGGATTAATTTCCAAAATATATAAAGAACTTGTACAACTCAACACCGGGAAAACAAACAGTTCAATTAAAAACTGAGCAAAGGACTTGAAACACACTTCTCTGAATAGGACATATGGATGGCCAACAGACATATGAAAAAATGTTCAATGTCACTAATCATCAGAGAGATGTAAATTAAAACCACAATGAGATATACCCTCACACCTGCCAAAATGTATATCATCAATAAATCAACAAACGGACTTCTGGCCAAGATGGAGGCTTAGACGGACACGCTAGGTCTCCCTCTACAACTAGAGAGGAATACAACTACTTCAAAACAAAGGATAACTAGAAATTCCAGAAAATAAAACTACACGGAAGTCCAACATATGAAGTTATAAACCAGCGGTGCCATTTGGGCAGGTAAGAGTTAAAGAGGGCAGTGCTGTTTGCGGTCGCACCTGGACAGCGGCGGGCGGCGAGGAATCCCGGCTGCGGTCAAGCCCCTGGCGTGCGCTACCCCGGCGAGGAATCCCGGCTGCGGACAAGCCCCTGGCGGTGCGCGACTCCGGAGCTGGGGAGAGCGGCCGCCGCATCGCCTTGAACAGTGAGGCCCAGGGGGGCGGGAGGACGGATCCCGGTCTCCTAGCTGAATAACTGTGTGAATCCATCTTGGACCCCCGCCCCCAAAGAAAGAAAGCACCGCAGGGCTGCGCAATAGGTTGCGGACAGGCAGGCGCCGGTCGCTGATTTGTGACGCGTACACAGCCACTGCCCCGGACAGCCGGCCCAAGAAGACAAAACGCATCTGTCAAAATGAGGCAGACAACTATAGAAATCCCGGTGATACAACTCACCAGGCAGCAGATAGAGAACCTGACAGATGAACAGATAAGAAACCTGTCAGAGGCTCAATTCTGGGCCATCGTTATCAGGTGGCTTACAGAATTCACAAAAGAGCAGGAAAAAGATAAGAAAGAAGCGAAAAACTTTCATAACGAAAGGAACAAAACCGAATACGAGATAGATGGTGAGAAAAAAAAATCCAGAGTTCATTTCAACAAACTGGAATATGGAGAAGGAACAAGCAGTCAACCAATGCAGAGAGAGGAAATGGGAAGCAACAATGAGAGGATCAGAAACCTCTGGGACAGCTATAAAAGGCCCAACATAAGAATCATTGGTTTGCCAGAGAATGAGGAAGATGAACTAGAACTTGAAAAATTGAGTGAAAATATAATAAAGGAGAACTTCCCAGACTTGGGGAAGGGAATAGACTTGCAGGTCCAGGAAGCAAGGAGAGTTCCCAAGAGACTGGACCCAGGGAGAACCACTCCAAGACACATTATAATCAAAATGTCAAAAATTAAAGATAAAGAGAGAATCTTAAAAGCAGCAAGAGAGAAGAAAAGAATTATGTACAAAGGGGTTCCAATTAGACTATCAGCTGACTTCTCAAGGGAAACCCTACAGGCAAGAAGAGACTGGCAAGAAATATTCAAAGTAATGAAAATCCAAAACCTACAACCACGAATACTCTATCCAGCGAAATTGTCATTCAGAATAGAAGGACAGAGAAAGTGTTTCCAGGACAAAATAAAACTGAAAGAGTTCATTAGATCCAAACCACTGTTATATGAGATGTTAAAGGGACTGGTTTAAAAAAACAGAAGCTAGGGAGATGAAACAAAGGCAAACTAAATAGGCAACGAGAGTGGAAAAGGAACTGTGGGTACGGGAAGCATATTGGGAGGAGGTCAACAGGGAGAGGGAATGGGGAAAGGGAGGGAGATGATATAGGAATTGGGGATCAAGGTAGGAGGGAATGGAATAGACGGAGAGAGGTTGGGAGGAACTGTATGCACAACTAATGGACATAATCTAAAAGGGGGGGACAACTGGAGGGAGGGGGGCCACCGGGTGGAGGGGAGCAGAGGGAAGGGAAATTGGCACAAATGTAATAATTTAATCAATAAAACACATTAAATCTGAAAAAAAAAATAAATCAACAAACAACAAGTGCTGATGAGGACGTGGAGAAAAGGGAACTCTTAGCACAGTTGGTGGGAATGCAGACTGGTGCAGCCACTGTGGAAAACAGTATGGAGCTCCTTAAAAAAATTAAAAATGGAACTGCCTTTTGGCCCAGTGATCCACCCCACTTCTGGGAATATATCTGAAGGATCCTGAAACACCAATTCAAAAGAATATATGCACCGCTATGTTAATAGCTCCATTATTTATAATAGCCAAGATCTGGAAAGAGCCCAAGTGCCCATCAGCAGAGGAGTGAATAAAAAAGCAATGGTACATTTCACAATGGCATACTACTTGGCTGTAAAAAGGAAGGACAGCTTTCCTTTTGTGACAGCATGGATGGACCTGGAGATTATTATCCTAAGTGAAATAAGCCAGTTAGAGAAAGGCAAATATCATACAATCTCACTTATATATGAAATCTAATGAACAAAATAAACTGGCAAACAAAATAGAAACAGGAGCACGGACATCTGGAACAGGCTGACAGCTGTCAGAGGGGAGGGGCAGGGGGGAAACTGGATGAAAGAAGGTAAAGGGATTAGCCAAAGAACATATATGATAACTTACAGATATAGACAGCCAAAGGGAAGGGGGTGTGAGGGATGGGTGGAGGCAGGCAAATGGGGTGAAAATGGGGACATTTGTATTAGTATCAACAATACAAACAAACTTTGGGCTCAATGAAGTTTTGAGCACAGGTAGTGAAATCACAGTGATGCTAGAAAGATCAAAGACCAGCATGGTAGAATCATAAATGACATTTCTGGCAGTGTAGAAAGGAGTTGAAGACTAGCTAACAGGATATTGCAAAAGGCCACACATTGTGTGATTTCAGTTATATGAAGTATCCAGAATAAGCAAATCCATAGAAACAGAAAGTAGATTTGTGGTTGCCTAGGGGCTAAGGGGAAAGGGAAATGGGGAGGAACTGCTAAGGAGTACAGGCTTTCTTCTTGGGTTGATGAAATGTACTGAAACTAGAGTGTGTTGATGGCTGCGCAACTTGTAAATAAATAAAAACCACTGTACCCTTTAAAAGTGTGAATTTTACATTAGGTGAATTATATCTCAATAAAGCCGTTACTAAGAACAAAAACAGCAGAAAACATAAGCCCCACAAGCTGATGCTGATAACCTGGGAAAATTGTGGAATACATTAATGACTTGCAAGTATCTGGAAAACACGCTGGCGATTATTATGAGCAAGAATTGCTCTAAGAATAGCTCATTCGAAGTGAATTTTTCTTATTCTAGTTGCTAAAAGATTAGAGTAAGAATTTTATTTTTTAAAAGTTTTATTTTTGCTTAATAAAAGTAATGCATGTTTATAGTGGACAACTTAGAAATATAAAATACTAAAGGATAAAATTGCATGTATTTCTACCACCCAGAGAATCACCATTAACTATGAAAAAATTTCTGCTCAGTATTTTAAAATGTTGTATGTACATATATAATTAAATACAAACTGTATACAGTCAGTGCCACTTAACGATGGTGACACATTCTGAGAAACATGTCATTAGACAATTTTGTCATTGTGCGAACATCAGAGTGCACCTACACAACCTAGATGGTGTAGCCTCCCACATACCTAGGTTAGAGGGATAGCCTACTGTCTAGGCTATAAGCCTGTGTAGCAGGTCAGCGCACAAAACAACACAACACTAAATCAAGCAAAGGGAAAATGATGTAATCGAGATTCAGTACACATATGATGTGTAAGGTTGCTGCCAGCATAACATGGCATACTGTTTTACAGTCTACTTTTTTTTTTAATTAGTAGAAAGAGCATGTTCTAAACTAACAATAAAAAGTATAGTATAGTAAATATACAAACCAGTACAATGGTCATTGCCCTGGCTGGTTTGTCTCAGTGGATTGAGCGTCGGCCTGCGAGCTAAGTGTCGCTGGTTCGATCTTCCAGTCAGGGCACATCAGAGAAGGAAAACTCTGACTCCAAAAAACCTCCGCTGCCTTGCGGCATACCTCTTCAGGGGAAAGGCTAAGGGAGTAAACCCCGACAGAAAATCTGGAGCCGGAGTCCCTAAGGCGGTCTGACGTTGTAGTCAACACCGGCAACTCCTGCGGCGCACCTGAAGCCAAGCTGTATTGACTCCGTCTTTCCCTTGGATCCTTCAGCTGCGAAGAGAGGGGGGGTCTGCTGCATGGGCAACAGCAGACCCTCCATATCACCCTGCCCAGGCTCTGTAGCTTCAGCTTCACTGGAGAGGACACTCCAGCGTCATCGCAAGATGTCGATTCAACATGGGAGGAGACAGATACCGTGTCACTCCCGAGTCGGACTGCACAGCCATTCTTGGCGGTGCAGATAGACTCTTAAGAAGCTACACCATCGTCTCTCGAGACGGACGGCTGCCGACGACGACAATGGTCATTTATCATCATTATCAAATATGTATTGTACATAATTGTATGTGCTATACTTTTATATTACTGGCAATGAAGTAGGTTTCCAACAACAGCATGTGAGTACAGTATATTATGTTATGATGTCACTTAGGTGATAGGAATTTTTCAGCTCCATTATAGTCGTATGGGACCCCCGTTGCATTATTTGGTCTGCTCTTGATTGAAATATCACTATGCCGTGCATGACTCTAAACAATTTTATAGATTTTTTTTTAACGTTATACGTTAAAAATTTCCATGATATTAAATGTCTTTAAAAACATATATATTTTTAATCCTCACCTGAGGATATGATCACTGACTTTAGAGAAAGAAGAAAGAGAAGCATCTTAATTCTGCCCCCCCACCCTGGACCCACCTTGGCCAGGGACTGAACCCACAGCCTAGGTATGTGTCCTGACTGTGAATTGAACCCGCAACCCTTTGGTGTACAGGATGACACTCCAACCAAATGAGCCACCCAGCCAGGGCTAAACATAATTTTTAATGGCTCTATGATATTCCATCATATGAAGATACTATGAAATATTTAACCATTTTCTATACTTATTTACCTTTCTTCCATTTTTTACTTCTATAACTAACACTGTGATGAATATCTTTTATATACATACTTGTCCACATTCCTGATTATTAACAATAATCAAGAGTCTCAGAAATGTAATTACTAGCCCTGACCAGTGTGGTTCAGTTGGTTGGACATGGTCCCACAAAACAAAATATCCCACTCATTCGATTCCTGGTCAGGGCACCTACCTGGGTTGTGGGTTTGGTCCCCGGACAGGGAGCATACAAGAGGCAACTGATCAATGCTTTTCTCTTTCTCCCTCCCTTCCCCTTTCTCTAAAAATAAATTTAAAAAATATTTTTAAAAATGTAAATTACTACACCAAAGGGTGTGATCCTACTTAAGTCAATCTATGTATACTGTCAAATTATTTTCCAAAAGACTCTATTAATTTACAATCATCTCAGCAAGGTAATCAAGTAACCACCTCACCAGAATTCAAAATAGTAATAGGTATTATGATTTTGAAAAACACTTTGCTAATTTGAAGATTATGCCATGATATTAGTCCATAATTTAAAGTAATTAGTAATAAGTGCACACCTTTAAAATATTTATAAGCATTCTATTTTCACTTTGACAAAAGAATGTTGAGTCAGGGCCATGGCTTAGAGACAGCATATTCACATCTGCCAGGCATTTGACATAATGCTATTGTGGAGCTGAAAGCAAAATGTAGGTGGGTTCTGCTAGTGGTTCCCATCCAAATTTGACTGCTAATGAATCACCTGAAGAGTTTTTAAAAACATGGATTTTGTGGCTCTGCTCCAAACCAACTAAATCAGAATCCCTTGCAGAAGGACCCTGGTGGGCAGTGAAAGTCTTCCCAGCACTGACTGGGAAGGAGGAACTGCTGGGTTGAATGACAATGGAGAATCAGTCAAGGCTGCTGGAATAATATTCTTGGTGTTAAGTAACTGATAACAAGATGAAATTTTTGAAAATCTTAGTATTAGCAGTCTAGAAAAAAGGGTCTGAACCAGCACGATGACATTATTTATTCAATATCTTTGCATCATTAAAATAGTGAACACCTACAAAACAATAAAAAAGAAAAAATCCTCCCAACACTTCCATTGTAGTGTATTCAAGTATTCAGATTTGGGCAAAGATGAAACTTCCCTTGCATTTGGTTGCCATCCATTCTTCTTCCTTTTCTTCTTTTAATCCTCACCTGAGGACAGATTCTCTTACAGTTAATTTTAATTTGAAGGGATGGGGGAGAGATAGAGAGAGAAACATCAACTGGCTGCCTTCCATATACGCCCTGACCTGGATAGAATCTGCAACCTACGCCTGTGCCCTGATGGGGAATCCAACCAGCAATGCTTCATTGCATGGAATGATGCTCCAACCAACTGAGCCATACAGCCAGGGCAATACCCATTATTCTTATTGTCTTGTGCTTCTCCCCTAATATAGAATATTGTACCTTTCTGCTTCTCCTGACAGGCCTCCATGCAGTCCATTTCAGTAGGAGTTGCTCATTCTCTCAATACACACATACTAGGGGCAGGAGAGGTGTCATACTCTGCATTCCTCAGAGCAGCTACAAGATCAAGCTCTATTACGAAGATAGCCTTGTATAAAAATCTCATCTTCTTTGAAACCCACGCAATAGAACACCCTCTATGTTCTGGTCTGAAGTTTACCGACATTCCACCTGATCCTCCACATTTACTAAAAATGTTGACATTCAATTAGTTCTTTGTCTCTATCCCAAATCTGGTCATCACCCTGAGTGATTTCTATGTGGAAGAGCTCATACCTATCTATCCTCACAGGTCCTTGCCCATCTCACCTCCAACAAAATTCACTTCCATTTCACTTCAACCTCTGCCTCCAATGATCATACCCTGAACCTTGTTATCGCCCAGAATTGCTGCCACTCGAATGCCACATTTTGTCCACAAGCTCCTAGGACACTAGCTTTTTTTATTGCCTTTGGCCTCAATAACTGTTCTTCAGTGTATAAAGAACTTAAGTCCTGTGCCCCTTTCCCTCAACTCCTTTTCTTCCCTACCTAGCTAGACCCACCAATCATGGCCCCAAGAACCCTCAGTTCCTGTTCATACATCTCTCCTCGTGGAATTCATTCTGCAAAACTTGCTCCCAAGATTTCTCCACTTCGTCAGTGGGAAGCTTAGCACTGATGGAGAAAAATCATACTATAAAGAGGTGGATGCTGGGGCTGGAATGGCTCAGTGTGTTGAATACTGACCTGCAAACCAAAAGGTCACTGGTTTGATTCCCAGCCAAAGCACATGTGTGGGTTGTGGGCTGGGTCCCCAGTTGGAGGCTTGTGAAAGGCAACCCATGGATATTTCTCTGTAACATGGATTCCCCCCCCCCCACCGCTCTAAAAATTAAAAGAAAAAAATTAAAAAATTAAAGAGGTAGAATGGCCCACAGACATTTCAAGGTTTCTAAATTTGCCTTAGAACCATCCTCCTGCCTGCCCAATCTTTCCCTTGTCTCACCTCAGCTCCATCTATTTACCCCAACAATTATCCCAGCTCTTCCTACTTCTGCAAATGACCATTCAATTCGATTTCCCTCAATGCCCCCTCCTCCTAACTTATAAAGACATGTACCGTCCTCTTCTACATGACTCCTGCTGTCTCAGAGGCTGTGCGACCCTTCCTCCTGTAAATGCCAACCATTCCAAACCCATTTCCTCTTTCCTGCCCCACTTTCTTTGAGACTTGGCTACAAAGCTTCACTTTACCAAATTTTCAACCTCTTCCCCTCTGCTTTAACCTAGAAGCATACTCAGGCCATTTCTATCCTTTAAAAAAATGTCCCTTGAGCCTGAATCATTTTCTAGCAACTATCCAATTTTTACATCTTACCCTTCATATCCAAATCCATCCAAAGACTATAGATCTGTAGTCCTTTCCCCCCAACACTTGGGGCCACAGAAATTAGAATTCAGATTAAAAGATATTTTTAATTTTAGAAAGAATATCTGGCATATACCGTATTTCAAAACATCCCCACGGGGCCTGTAGAAGTATTCTGCAATCAAATTCAATATTATTTGTGCAGTGAAATGTATGAATATTCACAATAAGTGGGGAAAATGATGATTATAAATTATCTCACATCCATTCAGGTCAGGCTTTACTGCCAAATGACTTTCCATTTTCCGAGTCTGTTGAATTTTGAGATTCAAATAAGGAAGTATAATCTTGTAGTTTATTCCCATTCATTCCCTCCCGCTCACTCACTCCATGACCCACAACAATTACATTTCTTCCCCCATCACCCAAGGGGACTTGCCCTCCCTAGTCTTCCATGACATGTGAATGTCAAACCTCCAGAAATTCTGGTATTCCATCTGCTACGTCACCAGACCTTTTTGCTTGTCACTCGTGATCACGTCCCCCCAGCGATTCCTCCTTGAATGTGTCAATTCTTAGGCTCATGGCACAGCATTCTTATAGGCCCCCTCTCTAACTGCTTAATTATTCTTTCCCATCTCTTTTACCGGATCATCTTCTTCAGAGTTATATGGGCCTCCATCTCAGCTCAAAACCCACCTCAGCTGTCTTCTTTTTAAAATTTATTCTTAACAGCTTTATTGAAGGATACTTCACAAGCCATAGAATCCACCCTTTAACCTCTACATTTCAGTATCTTTAGCCTAATCACAGAAATGCGTACCCATCACCACATCCAACTCCATAACATTTCCTCACCCCATCTATCATGCAATCACTCCCCTGCCCTGGCAACCCTGCCACTCTGTGTCTCTACGAGTTGCCCAACCTGGACATTTCATACAGATAGAATCATATACATATGTAGCCATTTGTGTCTCAGTTGTTTCAATTAGAATAACAATTTCAAGGTTCAGCAATATTGTAGCACATATCAGTATTTCATTCCCTTTTTATGGCCAAATATGCCAATGTATGGATATACCAAATTCTGTCTCACTACTCATCAGTTGATGAACACTTGGGTTGTTTCTACTTTTTGCTGTTAGGAATAATGCTGCTATGGACATCTGTGTACAAGTCCTTGCATAGATATATACTTTCAATTCTCTAGAATATATTCCTAGGAAAGGAATTGGTGAGTCATATGGTAACTTTACGTTTTTGACAAAGTGCCAAACTGATTGCAAAAGCAGATATACCATTTTATTTTCCCACTAACATTGTCCAAGGGTTCCAACTTCTCCATAGCCTCATCAATACCTGTTCTTTCCCTTTTTATTTTTTAATTCTAACAATCCTAATGGATATAAAACAGCATCTTATTGTTAGTTTGATTTGTATTTCCCTGATAACTAATGATGTTGGGCATCTTCCCATGTATTTACTGGGCCATTACATATCTTCTTTGGAGAAAGTTCTATTTCAAAAGTATGTTCTGCAGTGGATCTTAACACCACTTTGGAGGTATGAACTGCTCTGAGAATCCGATCAAAGCTGCAAAGTGAAACCACATATGTACAAAGTCATACAATTCTCCCAAGAAATCACTAACCCACTGAGGCCATCATTTAAGGATCCTCCAGAATAAGCAACTTATTCTACATCATAAGTTCTTAACCATGGATGCATATCTAAAAATCACCTGGGGAGCTTTTAAAAAATACAACATTGCCACGTGATCCAGCAATTCCACCTCTATGTATAGACTGAAAAGAATTGAAAGCAGGGACTTAAACAGATACATGTACATCCATATTCACAGCAGCATTATTGAGCCTCACTTATAAATTAAACTTTATCATAGCATGTATTCGTAGAAAAAAACACAAGAATGTATAGGGCTCAGTACTATCCATAATAATAGGTATCCACCGCGGATTTTGGAACATATCCCCACAGATGAGAGGGGTTTACCTTACGTACTACAACATGGATGAACCTCAAAAAATTAAATGAAAGAAGTTAGACACAAAAGGCCACAAAAGTCCACTTATATGAGGCACCTAGAATATAAAATAGTAAATTTTATAGAGCTATAAAGTAGAACAGAGATTACCTGGGGCTGGAAAGAAGGGAAAATAGGAGTTTTAAATGGGTTCAGAGTTTCTGTCTAAAATGACAAATATGTTTGGGTGGGGGTGGGGGAGAATGAACAACACTGTGAATGTGCTTAATGTTACAGAACTGTACACTTAAAAATAGTTAAAATGGAAAACTTTATGTTATGTGTACTTTACCACAATTAAAAAAAACACACACACATTGACCAAAAAATTTTTTAAAAAGGTAACAAATGACCAGGACACCACTGCATGCCCACTAAATCCGAGACTTTAGGGGTGGGTTTAACCATCAGTACTTTGCTTAGAAGCTCTCTGGGTAATTTAAATACACAAACAGCATAAGAACTGTGACTTTACATTCTTCCTGGTGGTATCTCTTACTTTCATGGTTTCCCATACCTTTCTTTCCAGCCTTCAACTCTCAAAGGTTCCACCTCAAAAGTCCAGTTGGGGGTCAGTTCACACAACTGAGCTCATCCATTCCTTCTCCCGACCCTAAAATTGCCTCACCTGAAAGAGTACCCATCCACCAAATATCATCCCTATACTTCTATATTCTCCCCATCAAATAACCAATAATGTGACTTTGCCTCTTAAAAGATTCTCAAGTCTCCCCCTCGTCACTATGATAATCACTACTGCTTCTGGTTCAGGATTTCATCATCTCTTACTTGGATTAGCAAACGTACGTTTCCTTATTTCCCGGTAATTTTCCTGCTTAAAAATCTTTAATGACTCCACTCCCTCCAAGCAGGGGTTTAGGCAGCCTCAACTGTCACCTAAACTGCCTTATGATGTGGCCCTCACCCATTTCTGCAGGCTCATCTCCAAGCCTACTGTCTGCCTTAGTGATGTAAAGTGCACATGGATCTTCATCTGCTACATACTACTTCTCACCTGTTTCCTGTGCTTGTTATACATGAACAAACTGTGTTAACTCCCACTCATCTTTTAAGACCCAGCACAGATGACCCTCTCCCCCACATTAAACTCCCATCCTCTGCGCCCTTTAATAGCCTATATGTAATTCTACCATTTATCACGTATATCATAATGATTTATGCCTTTCTTCCCTACCAAACTTCAAGCTCCTCCAGGAACACAAACTAAGTATGTTTCACCTTTTATCCCTACACCCTTATCAGAATGTCTGACACACAGCATTTAATTAATGTTCACTGAATCAACTGCTTTACAAACTGCTATGGGGTTTGAAGCTATTTCACCAAAATAGGTAACAACACTGAACATTTACTAAGCTATACCTGTATTATTTTATTTGATCCTCACAAAAACCCTATGGAGTCATTATTATCATTATTTCCTCGAGTACACAGGAAAACCAACTCACCTGTCCAAGGTCAAGCACAGCGGACAGGTGGCAGAAGTGAGGTTCGAATCCAGGCAGTCAGCTCTGGAGCCCGCTCTCTCCCTCCCACACTTTACCTGAGGAAGACACAGGTCTGCTCACCCGTGCATGTCTCAACTCCTCCAGCAGATATTTGCTGCTAGTTTTTATGTCTACAATTTTTAAAAAGCTATAATCTTTACATACAGTTTTGTATCTTATAAAATTTGAGAAAGCTTTAGCATGTTACTACACAGTCTTTGTAAAAAGCATAACCAGCCCAAGGATAAAGGTAGAACCTTATAATGAGATGGAAAAAAATAAACTATTTTAAGTTCTAAAATAGGAGAAACCAAGATGATGGTCACTTAGGTGATAATAACCAAGTGTTTTAGCTGACTGCCAGCTTAAAATAAAGAAACCAAAAGACTTGATGCTACGAATAAAGTAAAAATGTACTCTTAGATTGCAAGAAAATAAAAATAAAAATCAATTCAGATAGAAACACGGGATTACATGTTGCTCTAGAAGAATTTAGTCAGTGAGCAGATACTAACTATTTAAATACGTAGGGATATGAGAAAGAGAGTTTGAAACTACTTGGGCAGATGGAATATACATAGCTGAGAAAGCACAGTAAGAGTGTTGAAGGGATATTTCACAGAGAAGAGATGTCTTAGGTGTTTGGTAATTATGGTGTTGGACACAACACAAACCAGTGCATTATTTAATTCTCAGCTCTACAAAGCAGATACTGTCTCCAGTTTTACAAAGAAAAAACAAATAAAACAAATAAACAAAAAAACACAACAGGTTCAAGGAGATTAACAGACTTGTCCAAAGTCTCAAAGCTGGTAAGTCATGGCATTTAAGCTTCAAACGAAGCGCTGACTGTAAACCCCATATTCTTTCCACAATTCTACACTCTCTCTAATATAAGTCATTACGTAACTTCTTCAAAATACAGAACAGGAGACATGTCAGTGATGGTACAAGGAAAGAGTTTAGGCAAACTTTATTAGAAAACATGAAAATATCATCCTTAATGTTGTGTAATGCCCACCCTTGGGGATCTTTAGCTATAACAGCATGAGAGGGACAGAGAGCTGACATTGGAACTGCCAGATACGGAGGCAGCACCACATTCTGACCTTCTCATGTGAACTGAACATTCAATAGAGGATACAAATGAATCAGACTTTTTGCTCTCTCCTCTCAGCATTACCAAGGGAAGCATGAACCTTTCCCTGAATTTCCTCTGAGTTCTCATGTCACTATAAAATGCTTATTTGTGTGTCTGTTCATTTTCAGCACTCAGAGTGGTCTCCCAACCTCCAGGTACAAACTGTAACTAACAATAAATACAGTGCATTACTTGTCTGAACCATAAAATTATACTGAATTTAGGACTGGATCGAGCCCCCAGTAACTGAATTGTGTCCACAGTAATAATTGGGTCGATTTAGTTTACTTTGGTACATTCTGCTCACAATAATCCTTGTACGAGAAACAACTTTCCACTTATATCTATACCTTGCCTCTCCCCTACTTAATCCTAGGTGTTCTGGTAACATTTCGAACCAAGTACATTAGAGAATTATGTCTAAGAATCTGATTCCAGCTGTCTTGAAGTTACCTGGGAGTTGAAATAACCTGGAGGTGATGGGAGAAGGGGCCAATGGGATGTATGGGTCATTATAAGAATTCTATTTAACCCTGGCAGAGGTAGATGTATATAACTCAAAATTGGTTAACTCTGATCAACATGTATCCCAACTCATTGCCTAAATGAAAGACTAAACTCTACAAACAGCCAAGTAGAAAAGGAAAGGAATTTAAATAGATCTTCTAATTTTATATGTGAAGAAACGCAAGACTCAGAATCCTGTATACCTTCTCAGTAACGGTCTCCTAAGTTCCTGACTCTCCTGCACCCTATTCTGAATGGAACAATCCATGCCCACAGCTCTTTCCAAGGACCCTCAATGGGCTTTGATCCATCTCTGCCCACAGAAGACACATGACAACACATGACACACTGCTCCCATGACACCAGGTGTAGGTATTTAATCTACAAGTTGTCCAGCAGTCTAATGGAGTGGCCTGGCACAAAAGTTCTATCCACACAAAGATGATGGGGATGGGCCGAGTCCAACAGTCTCAGACTGTGAAATAAATAAGACAGAGCTGTTCTGTGGGCAGAGAGAGAAGTTGGAAAGATACACTGAAAGAAATTACAAGATATACACAGAGGACCTTTGTCACCATACTCAACAAATACATGGGGGTTCTCAACCTTTCCTCACAGTGAAATCATATCACATGCTCAAGTCTTCCATATTTCAATAGTTAGGCTCTGAAGTAGATATGGAAATTTTTAAAGTGGGGGAATTCGTGGTCCATGAGCTATAATTCTACCCCTTCCCACCAAAGATAAAAGTCCCACTGAGAATGTCAGCCCTATTTACTGCACCCCCTATCATGGCCCCAAAGTCACACAAAGCCTGCCTCATCTCTTGCTTTCACCATTGATGAGCTGGGCAACCTTGGGAATGGTATTTAACCTTTCAGAGCCTCAGCTTCCATATTTATAATTCAGAGAACATATTTACTTTAAAAATTTGTATAAAAATTAAATAGGAGTGTACATAGCCTGATATATAGATATCGCCTCATGAAAGCTGCCTTCATTAATACTGACATGATTTATCTGAACACTTGGCTTCTTGTAGGTGTTCCACACACACCACCCCTTATTTGGACAAAGTGATGCTCTGCCCTCTTGTGTCAGTTCTGAGGCTGTAAAACAAATTTGCTTAGGCAGTATACAAGGTTGGTCTGGAAAAAGTCCAACAATTGTTAATATAATGAAAACAGTTTGCATAACATCGATGTATCCTGGCAGCCAAGGAGAGTGGATTGGAATGTGCATCTGTGAGCAATGATGACTTCACTGTACTAGTCAGTGGGGGTGGTAGACGCGTTGAGCAAACACGTGTACTGTGTGGTCATGGCATTCAAAATGACTGAGTGAGTAGAGCAAAAAATCTGCATCAGATTTTGCATTAAGCTTAAACATTTCTCCATGGAAACTATTTGAATGATTCAGAGGCCACAGCTATGGGCAACTGGTAATTGGCAGTTTTATCATGACAACATGCCTGCCCACTCATGTATCACATCTCATGCAGAGGTTTTTGACTTAACATCAAATCACTCAGGTGACTCAGTCCCTCTAAAGCCCAGATTTGGCACCTGCAACTTCTGCCTTTCTCCAAAACTAAAATCACCTTTGAAAGGGAAGAGATTTTCAGACCATGGATGAAATTCAGGAAAATACAATGAGGCAGCTGATGGAGATTGGGAGACCTGTGTGAGGTCCCAAGGTACCTACTTTGAAGGGGACTGAGGTGTCGCTGTGTATGTTCTTCAAAAAAATGTCTCTATTTTTCATAGTGCATGGCTGGTTACTTTCTGGACAGGCCTAGTATTTAGAGCCACTTTTTCTACATTTTTGTGCTCTGTGTTGATGTCCTCATTTCAAATGGCCTCCCAGCATAGTGATGAAAAGCCACCCAGTGTTTCTAAGCACAGGAGGCTACAATGTGCCGTATGGAGAAAATATGTGTGCATAGGATGGGCTTCATTGAGGCAGGAGTTATAATGCTGTTGGCCGTAAGTTCAGTATTAATGAATCGACAATACATATGAAATAAAGTGTCTTTAAACAAAAACTCACTTAAAATAAGGTTATATATTGAGTTGTGACCAGAGGTTTGAAAAAAACTAACTCTGTATTTCCCCTGGAAGCATTGGCTCAGTATTCGCTAATTCAGTGTTAGCCATAACTTAATTCCTGCGAATAAGAAGAACAAACTGTTGTTCATTAAAGGTAGAACATGGGAGTAGTTGAGAATGTTTGGGGCTTGAAGTTAGAAGGGTAGAGCCAAGGAATGTGGACTTCAAAATGCTTCTGATCTGGTTACTGATTAGAAGACTGGGGCTTGGGAAGGCTCTATGCTGTCCTGTTCCTTAGTGTATCCCTTGAATCTTGTACAGACGTACCATCTTTAAGAAAGACTTCTGCCTCACACTGGTCCCCTTTACATGCTGTTCCCTGAGCTCAGAGTAGTGCTGATAACAGAGAATCCTGGGAGCCACCAAATGTCCATTAACCACAGTGACAGTCAAAACAGTGCCCCACCCTGTGTTTGCACTCAATGAGCATTAGCCGCATCTCAAACGATCAAAAGTTGGTAAGGCTATAACTGCTACAGCCTTCCTCTGACGGATCTAAGCAAAGTAAATTGAAAAACTTCTGGAAAGAATTCGCCATGCTGGATACCGTTAAGAACATTCATGCCCTGGCCAGTGTGGCTCAGTGGACAGAGCACCGGTCTGAGAACCAAAGGGTCGCCAGTTCGATTCCCAGTCAGGGCACATGCCTGAGTTGCAGGCCAGGTCACCAATTGGAGGCACATGAGCGGAAACCACACATTGATGTTTCTCTCTCTCTCTTTCTCCTTCCCTTCCCCATCTCTCTAAAATTAAATAAATAAAGTCTTTTAAATAAACAAATATAAAAATGTAAAACATGTAATTGAGCCCTAACTGGTATGGCTCAGTTGGTTGCACATCATCCCAGAAAGCAAAAGGTCACAAGTCTGATTTCCAGTCAGGGCCATGCCTGGGTTGGGGGTTTGGTTCCCAGTCAGGGTGTGTAGGAGAGGCAACCAAGTGATGATTCTCTCCCCATCTTTCTCCCTCCCTTCCTCTCTGTCAGAAAAAAAAAAAAAGAACATTCATGATTCACAGGAAGAGGTCAAAATATCAGCATTAACAGTTTAGAAGAAGTTGATTCCAACCCTCATGGACTTTGAGGGGATTTAAGGCTTCAGTGGAGGAAGTAACTGCAGATGGGGTGGAAACAGGAAGAGAACTAGAATTAGAAGTGGAGCCTGAAGATGTGACTGAATTGCTGTAATCTCATGATCAAACTTTAACAAGTGAGGAGCGGCTTCTTATCAAAGACCAAAGAAAGGGGTTTCTGAATATGGAATCTACTCCCAGTGAAGATGCTGTGAAGACTGTTGGGATGACAACAAAGGACTTACACTATTACTAAAACTTATTTGATTAAGCAGCAGCAGGGTATGAAAGGATGGACTCCAATTTTGGAAGTTCTCCTGTGGGTAAAATGATATCAATCAGCATCACATGCTAGAGAGAAATCATTGGTGAAAGGAAGAGTCAACTGTTGCAAACTTCACTATTGTCTTATTTTAAGAAATAGCTACAGCTACCCGAACCTTCAGCAACCAGACTCTGATCAATTGGCACCATCAACATCAACAAGGCAAAAGCCACCACCAACAAAAAGATTAGAAGGCTCAGATAACGGTTAGCATTTTTTAACAATAAAATCTTTTAAATTAAGGTATGTACATTGTTTTTGTAGACATATGGTACTGCACACTTAATAAACTACAATATAGTGTAAACTAACTTTTATATTCACTGGGAAATCAAACTGTTTTATTGCAACATTCGCTTTATTGCGGTGGTCTGGAACGGAGGAACCCACCATGTCTCCCAACTATGTCTGCATATTTCTCAACTTGACTGGTTTTTAAAAGGAAACAATTTATTCAACAACAAGATGACACTATTTGATGTTTCTGACAAAATCTTAATTTAAAAAACAAAGTTATCTTTAAAGTTAAAGTCAATGTATGCTTATGTTATACTGTATTAGTAATTATTACATTACAAGGTATAATCATGCATGTTACCTGTGAGCTTGGTGAAAGGAGTCATTGCTACATTGCTACAACTAAAATGCACACCAAAAAACATTAATTCTTACCTCTTTAAGGACTACAACACTTGAGAGAGAAATGAGTAAGCCAAGTGACTGCAAACTTTTCTCAGCATTTCTGAGCGATAACTTTTAGAGTAAATCCTCTAGGAGGGTACTGGGGAACAATTTACTAGCTGTTTCCCAGGCTTTTTCACTTCATGAATTTTATATCCTGTTAGCTTCCAAAGAATTAAACTTTGCTTAGAATATACACCAATACCTTAATTCCGTCTAAATCTGCCCAAACTTCTACTTTCACAAACAAAAAAAAAGTTCTTATGTATGAATTTCATTGAATTTTATGAGACCAAATACTAAGATCACCTGGAATTCCATCTTTTCTTACCCTAACTTTTTCACAAATTAAAAATTGTTCCAAAGAGAAAACCCCCTCAGCGTGACAAGATCAGACCTGGTTATAATATTTGTGGTTAATTATCATGGCAGGAATTCTGAAGTACAACAGGATTTGCAAGCTAGTCATCTGGCTTGTTTAAACACTGCCTGATGTCAAAACTCATGCCTTTTAGCTCTAATAATAAAACTGGGGTTCTTCCACACTGCCAACCTCCAAAAGTAAAGGTATTTTAGATAATGTGATATATTATTTTAAAATCTACGGGAATGATATTTGATGCCTTAGGAGAAAAACAGCATGATCAGGAACAAAAACTACTCTAGTTTTAAGAGACTGTAAATAAAATGAACTTATTTCTGTTGATAACAACCTAGCACAGAAAGATCCAGTTAAAACTGCCATTCAAACCTGCTAATGTGAAAAATCATTCACAAAGATATTACAAATGTATTCTCTGACTGGCCAAACAAATTTTACCAAATCTCCTTTCAACAATTTAAAATTCCTATAAGATACAGTAAGTCCTTACCTCATGTCATCAATGGTTTTTAGAAACTTCAACATTACATGAAATGGCTTATTTTGAAACCAATTTGACCACAGGCTAATTGATATAAACAAGAGTTAAGCTCCTAAGGCACATTTCTGGTCACAAAAACATAAGTAAACTTCTAAAGATCCAAAACATTTCTAATAATATTAAATACTGAAATAAATGTGAGCTAAATACATATTTAAGAAAGATTCGTGAAAACAAATAAGACTATTTTCCACCTCACTGATTCCAGTGCAGGGTTCCAGTGGCCAGAGCCTGTCCCCACACTCAGGACTCAAGGTGGGATTCACCCTGGACAGGGCGCTCTTCCATCACAGGACCACTCACACCCTCACTCACTCAGAGACAATGCAGCCATTTCACCTGACCTCACATACACATCTCTCGGACGTGGGAGGAATCTGGAGTCCCTAGAGAATACCCACACAGCTGTGGGGAGAACATACAAACTCCACGAACAGTGGCCCCAGCCAGGAACTAATTTTTTTTCCTCATCGATGTTGTAACAAAGTGACATAAAAGAAAACAATGTTATTTGAGGAGCTGCTATACAGGACAATTACATGTATTGAAGCTGGGTTCCAGTGCCAGTTATAAGTTATCATGTTGGTTTAAATATTTTATTTGCCTCTGTTTTCTCAGTGTTTCAGAGAGTGTCTTGTAATAATAGTAGGTGCTCAATAAAACCACCTTGAATTATTTCAAAGTCCTTGGATAGCTTCAAAGACTTTAGATAAGGCACAAAATAAAATTTAAAAGAAAAACAAAGAAAGCCCAAATAATCTGACTATATAATTTTTACTATTCAAAAAACTTTAACATATGACGCTAGTGACTTTTGGGTTTAAACCAATATGTAACCCTGTCTTACAGCCAACTTAGAAGAAAGTGGGAGAGTCCTACAATTAAAAAGAAAATTCACAAAACAGTCAAAATCACAGTTAACTGTTTATTTAAACCAAATTGTCTTTTATGTAGATAAATTGAAGTGCCAGTGGTCTTTTAAAAAGACAATCTCGCTATAATAGGACTAATGATTAAACCATATTATGCTGATATGCTTTATAAATATTATAAGAAAATTGCCTGTAGTTAGTATAATTAAAAATTATGTTTGAGCCCTGGCTGGTGTGGTTCAGCGTATTGAGCACCAGCCTGCAAACCAAAAGATCGCTGGTTTGATTCCTGGTCAGGGCACATGCCTGGGTTGCAGGCCAGGTGGGGGTGTCGGAGAGGTAACCAATAGATATTTCTCTCTCATATTGATGTTTCTCCCTCCCTACCCCTCTCTCTAAAAGTAGATAAATAAAATCTTTAAAAGAATTATGTTTGAGCTAACAATAAAAGAAATTCTTTGTAAACTGTCTATACAGTGCATAATAGCTTGATAAGATTTCTTTCCTCCTCCAATGTCAATTTCACAAGGGAGATGTGAATAGTATCGTTTCAAAATATGTGATTTGGAAACATACACTCCAAAACAGGCGTTCCTGGTCTAGAAGTTAAATGAAAAATATATTAGTGAATTCATTCCTCAGGTACATATTGTGTAATAGTTAAGCCTTCCCAGATAAAGTTTATGATTATCTTTCACCAATCCCAGATTTTTAAGTATTACACCTTCCAAGGTTAAGAGAGAGGTACAGACTAAGAGAATTAATAGCATTAGCAAAAGTGGACAAGCACAGCCTAAAGATTAACTGGATACTTTTTGCTTTCTGAATATAGTAGCATAAGGATGTAATAAATCAGAAAGTTAGGTACTATATATATAACAACAACAAAAATCATTCATTAGAGGTCTCAGCCCAAAAAGAAAGCTTCATTTACTACCTAACCAAAAATTAAATAATTTCAAATTCACTGCAAAGCTCCCTTTTAAGCTTGAATTTTAAAAGGATATTGAAAAAAATAAACAGATAGAAATATAAACTTGCATTTATTCCTTAATGATTAAGGATTGCATTAGATTCCTCTTCTGAATTTTAGAAAATGCTTACCAAAAATAATTCCTAAAACAAGTATGAGACTGTATTTGGCCACATAAAGAAACTGCAAGAAACCTTAAATCACCAAATAAACACAAAAGAAAGAAAGACAAGGAAGGAGTCAACTGGGATCTCATTGTATCTATTTGTTCCTGAGGACACTAGCACTGCCTGATTGTCATGCTCAGCTTTCCCTTTGACAGCCTGAGCATCCAATCCACAAGCACACAAATTCCAAGAACATTACTCAATATCAAGTCAGAGCACTTGTGAAACACACCTTGTAATTGTCCACAGCCTCTGCGTTCAAGCCAGAGCTCAGCAGCTTGTCTTTATCTTCATCGGTGATGTAAGTAAAAATACCATATATCACTCTTCCAAAAAACAAACAAAAAAAACACCACCCCACAATTAGCAATAAATTTATTGCCTCAGAGATAAATCTTCTCTATTAACCCAAACCAACATTCCGCCTTAATGGAGACCTAAGCACATGCTGAGCCCCCTGCTGCTTATCTCCTCTATCATTTGTTCTAACCACAGCTGACAAACTAGCCTCACAAATCCTTTTTTAGCTGCTGATCAGACAGATCCCCCTTTCACAATCCAGCATGGTGGAGCACTCGAAAATTCTTCCTGCTTTTATTCTATTGCTTGCTCTAAAAATGAGTTTCCTTTTCATTGAGATAATAGCCTTTTCTGCAGTCACATGACTCAGAAGCTACATTAGCAGAGCTTTATAACAGATTGAGTAAGCCTCGGCCCCCTCCTGTTATTAAGGGGATCTCTCTGTCTCTCTCTCCCTTCCTCCCTCCCTCCCTCTCTCCCCCCACCTCCTCAGTCACACACAAGTGCATAATGCATACATGCACTCACATTACCAAATCTTAAATTATTCACTCCTCTTGGAATTATCATAATAAATTAAAAAGCATCACCCCAAAATGAAAACACTAACAATTTCTAGACCTGCTCCTTTCAGGAGGGCGCAGCACACAGGCCATAAACACTCCTCTTTGAGCAGGTACACGAAGTGGGACAGTTAGAACAGAATTGGTACTCTCTTGTTCCCTCGAGCTTCCCCCAGTGGTATAAATCTAGTATAACGAACATTTTGGAGACATTATGGCTATCCACTTACTGGGAATTAGCTCCTTGAGTGCACTTTTAAAAGTAATATGTAAGTTGTCTCAAGCAGAAAAATATTCCTATGGCCAAACAATCTTAAAAAATTAATCAAAAGTTCCTTTCAGTCTGGTCAATTTAATCTATTTTTGATAAACAATCAATTCTCAAAACACACATGTGGAAACAGCAGCACAGTGCCTGGACACAGTGGTTGCTCCATATTTTTTAAGTAGCCCTACTAACAGGTTGAAGTACTAAGCAAAGAGCAGCAGATTACACTCATGCCTGCTTCATTTTCAGTTATGCTTTGTTTCATATTAAAATATTGTAAATCTACCAATCAAGCAACTTTGGGAAGGAGTTTAAGTGTAAGACATTCTGAAAAGTTGAAAACAGGAGAAAAAGATGGCATAAAGAGTGACCCCCTCAAAAAACCACACTGAGACACTACATGCAACTGGAAGAACGCCATACACTACGATATAAAAGAAAGAAGCTAACAGATCAAGCTACCTCTTACATTTCTTACTTATAATTATTGCCTACTAAAAATGGAAAATATAGTAGATACTTTCTTTTACTTGTAATTGTGGTAAAATACCCGTAACACAGAAATTGCCATTTTAACCATCTGAAAGTGTACAGTTTAGCAGTCAGAATATATTCGCAGTTTTGCAACAACTCTTCTGAACTTTTTCATCTTGCAAAACTGAAACTCTCTACCCATTAAACAACAACTCCCATCCGCCCTGTCCCCTGTCCTGGCAACCACCATCTACTTTCTGTTTCTACGATTGTAACTAATTATACTTTAGATGCCTTATATAAGTGGAATCATACAGTATTGGTATTTTTGTGAGTAGATATTTTAAAGAATAACTATTTTAATGTCCACAGATCAAAAGAATTTCATCTAACAAAATAACTTTACATAAACTGCATTATTCTTAAGTAAAGCAAGCCAACATTATATTCTTCAATACAGAAAAACCAGGAATTGTTATAGGTACAACTACACAGAAGGATTATCATATGAGTTATCTATATGAAAACTGTAATTTTTCAGAACTCAAAGAATTTGACAATTCGGATTCCAAAACTACTAGTTTACTCGAATTATATTAACCACTGAACATAAAAGTAGCTTTGATAGGATGGAGTGGGTGTGTTTACTAATTCTCTGTACCTCACTGAAAGGAACAGTGACTACTCTGGAAAACCACCCCAACAGCTAACAGCCTGAAATGATTAGAGGTGTCAACGAGCACAAGCTTCCATAAGGACCTGAGCGAAGAAATTCAACTGGAAAATAAAATGTTTCAGACGCTAAAAAAATAAACTTTAAAGTACAACCTAGAATTTTTTAAGATAACTAATTGTTAACATTATAATGATTTTAACAGTCATCTAAATATTTTCATTATGCAGTTAAAATCTAAAGTCAATAATCAGCCAGGGAATCATATGAAATTAATGTAGCCTAGGAAACTAATCTCATAGTAGAAATGAGAAAAAACTTTGTAAAAGAATAGCCTAAAAACTGCAGATGGCAGTTTTGTGAAGTTTATCTACCTGTTTGTTACACTTCTACTCAAAACATCATCAAACATTTGGTTATCTTATAGATCATTGACTTCTATAAGCAGTAGGGTGAGGACACTGAAATTAACACCATGTGTGTCCTTTATTAACCACAATAGAGTTTTTACAACTTATTTCTCAGCCAAATCATGGGGCACCAAGAAAATGCTGTGAATTTCCTGATCAATTCAATCTCAGTACGAAAATCATCTCCTGCCAAACATATCTAAGTAAAATGTCTCCATCCAGATTCTGTGCTCACACTTTCGGGTCTATTGCTGTTAGCAAGCCTGTCCCTCGGTCATATTTTCTGCTGGCAAGCACAAACAGGTAGTTGTCTAATGCCCCTCCTGAGTGCAGAGGGTAGTCCACAGCAGACTTTATTATGAGGAATTTTCAACATTTTTCTTCACCCGGGCAGTAGTGTTTACACGGGAATTAGAATAGATAATTTGTAAAGTTTTTTCTAGCTTTAATGTTTTTCTGATGGTGTCCAGTCATGTAATATGAAAAAGAGACATTTACTGAAGAAGATACAAGAAACATAACATACATTGTACATAGGACAATCACACCTCAGTCCCCTTCAGAGGAGGAACCTTGGGACCTCACACAATTCTCCCAATCCCCATCAACTGCCCCATCGTATTTTCCTGAATCTCATCAATTGTCTGAAATCTCTTCCCTTTCAAAGGTGATTTTAATTTTTGGAAAAGCCTGAAGTTGCAGGGCACCAAATCTAGGCTGTAGGGGGAGCTGAGTCACCTGGGTGATTTGATGTTTCACCAAAAACCTCTGTACGAGATGTGATACATGAGTGGGTGCGCATGTTGTCGTGATGGAAAGTTGCCAGTCACCAGTTGCCAATAGCTGTGGCCTTCTGAATCATTCAAATAAGTTTCCATGGAGGAATGTTCAAGCTTAATGCAGAACTTGGTGCAGATTTGTTGCTCTACTTGCTCAGTCATTTTAAATGCAACAGCCACACAGTGCACATGCTCACTCAATGATGTCTACAAACATCACACACACACACACACACACACACACACACACACACACACACACACACACACGGTTCATTTCTTAAAACAAGGACCCAGTAATGTTTTAGTTTCTATAAATTAGGGTGAAATTTACATTCAGTTCAATAAACAGATTTTAAGAGTTGTGACGAATTAAGGCACCTATGTAATCCACATTCTTACTAAGAGGTTGCACACATCACCAGCCCTGGAAAGCTGTGTGCCCTTTCTCAGGCTATCACCACCTCCTTATCCCCATAAGCCACTACTCTTGCTATTATCACAGATTAGTTTTGCTTCTTCTATGATTTCAAACAAATGGAATCACACTTTGGGTACTCTTTACGCTTCTTTCAGCATAAAGTTTTTGAGATTCATGCGTGTTATTGTGTATATTAATAATTTGTCCCTTTTTCATGCTAAGGGTATTCTATTGTATGACTATACTGCAGTTTGTTTATCCATTCCCCTGTTGATGGACATTTGGGTTGTTTCCATTTGAAGGTTTGTGGTAAACAGAATTCTGAGATGTTCTGCAAGACTCCCACCTGCGCGTGTATATACCCTCATAATCCACCCCAGTGATTAGGTTGTTATTCGGGGCAATTGATTTTATGATAGGGAGATTATCGATGTGGGCCTGGCTTAATCATAATTAGTTTTCTCCAGCTGGCAGTATTAAAAAGCCAGAAATTCAAAGCACAAGAAGGATTTGAGAGACTTCTGGCCAAGATGGAGGTGTAGGTATAGACAAGCTTCTCCACCATCCATAACAGTAAGAAGAAATATAACTACCTCAGAATTAAAACCAAACAGAACTACCAGAAAATCAAACTGCATGGAAATCCAACAAACAAAGATATAAAGAAGAAATACTCATCCAGACAGGTAGGAGGGGCAGAGCTGGAACAGAGAGGACATGGTGTGGTAGCAGCAGCAGTAGCAGCAAGGCAGTGGCTGTGGATGGCCCATGGAAAGCAGCCACACATTATAAAAGTGGGAGGGACACCTGGGGAGCGCTCCCAGCACCAGACCAGACTGTATAGCTCATGGCTCCAGCGCCAAGGGAAATAAAGCCTCATTGCTTCTGACTGTGAAAACAATTGGGAGTTGGGATGGGGGAAGAAACTGCCGGTCTCTCAGCAGAATCTGTTTGTTTAGAGGCCCCCCCACAGTCCTAGAATGTCTGCAAACCCATCCACTCTAAGAACCATGGCCAGGGCAATAGCTAGGGAGGCACCAGTCACGTATGAGAAGCAGGTGAAGTGCTTGGAAAAGGGGCAAATGCTGAGCAAGAGGCATTGTTCCCCTCTCAGACCCCTCCCCCACATACAGTGCCACAAGGTAATGAAACTGGTTGCCCTGTACTGACGAATACCTAAGGCTCTGCTCCTTACAACATAACAGGTGCGACAGCTCTACCTAAGACGCAGAGGCAAACATAGGAGGCTATCAAGTTGAGCAGACAGAGAGGTATGCCCCAAAAGAGGGAACAGGTCAAGGTTCAGTGGAAGAACTAAGCGATGAGGAGATAGTGAACCTAACAGACTAGGAGATAGCCAAACTAACAGACGCAGAGTTCAAAATACTGGTGATAAAGATGCTCAGATTTGATATGCTTGAGCATGGCAAATGCAGAAGGGAAGAAGTGCAGGCTATGCTAAGTGAAATGAAGGAAAATCCACACAAAACCAATGGTGAAGGGAAGAAAACCAGGGTTCAAATCAACGATTTGGAACATAAGGAAGAAATAAACATTCAACCACAATAGAATGAAGAAACAAGAATACAAAAAAAATAAATAAATAAAATAAAATTAAGACAGAATAAGACTCTGAAACAGCTCCAAAAGTGGCAACATCAGAATCATAGGAATGCCAGACAGAGAAAAGGAAGAACAAGAAATTGAAAACTTATGTGAAAAAATAATAACGGAAAACTTCCCAAATCTGATGAAGGAAATAGACATACAAGTCCAGGAAGCACAGAGTCCCAAACAAGATGGACACAAAGAGGACCACACCAAGACACATCAAAATTAAAATGCCAAAGTTTAAAGATAAAGAGAGAATCCTAAAAGCAGCAAGAGAAAAGCAGAGTTATCTACAAAGGGGTTCCTATAAGAATATCAGCTGATTTCTCAAAAGAAACTTTGTAGGCAAGAAGGGACTGGCAAGAAGTATTCAAAGCGACCTATAACCAAGATTACTCTATCCAGCAATGTTGTCATTTAGAATGAAAGGGCAGATAAAGTGCTTTCCAGACAAGGTAAAGCTAAAGGAGCTCATCATCACTAAACTATTATTATATGAAATGTTAAAGGGATTAAGAAAAAGAACAAGTTCAAAACTATGAACATTAAAATGACAACTCACAACTATCAACAACAGAATCTAAAAAAATAAAAGAAAAACACACTAAAAGCAAACAACCAGAACAGGAACAGAATCATAAGACCATTTGGAGAGTTATCAGCTGGGAGGGAGAAGGGAGAGAAATGGTTCAAGGATTAAGAAGCATAATTGGTAAGAAAAAATAGACAGGGGGATGTTCAGAATGACATAGGAAAGGGTAAAGCCAAAGAACTTATATGGTGGGGGGTGATTGCTGGAGGGGAGGGGGGTACTAGGCAGAGGGGAGCAAAGGGAAAAATATTGGGACAACTGTAACAGCATAATCAATATTTTTTTTTAAAGGAAGGATTTGATATGCTGTTGGTGACGTGAGATGGAGGGGACTACAAGACAAGGAATGCAGGTGATGTCTACGAGCTGAGAGTGGTGCTCAGCTAACACCTAGCAAGGAAACAAGACCCCAGTCCTGCAGCTGCAAGAATTTCTGGTCTACAGAGAATGGTGAGTGAATGCATGGTTGTAGTTTGTGTAAGCTGTCACTCAGCAACAATAAAACTAATACAGGGTTATTATATACAGGTTGCTATAATACATATGTGTGTGTGTGTGTGTACACATGTCTTTAAATAGACATAAGCTTTCACTGCTTACAGGTAAATACCTAGGAGCAGAATTGCTGGCTCATAGATAAGTATATTTTTATAAGAAACTGTCAAACTTTTTTAAAGTGGCTATTCCATTTAACCCCCCCAGCAGTCATGCATTAGAACTTGAGGTGTCCCACATTTTCACCAACATTTGGTATTGTCAGTCTTCTTAATTTTAGCTGAAATTCTAAATCTGTGAGCAGCCTTCTCTACATATGGGGCATAATCCTCACTTATCTCTTTTTCTGTAGTTTTTAAATAACATTTACAGCAAATATCACCACATTAAGCCCTGTTATGTATTCTCTGCACATGTCTTATACAGGTTAGGCTCCTCTGCACTGAAGCACAGACACTGAAGGGCAGGCATCATGCCTGTTATCACTTTAAAGCTTCAGCATAATCTATTCTGGTGCTACTTCTATAGATTATGTAGTCAAATTTATGTACTGACATTCCTTTTTCCTTAAGAATTTAATAATGTAGTAACATGAAAAGTGCTTTTGAAGAAGCTGCTTTATAGGAAGGAAAGAGCATGACCTTGAAGTTACACCTTAGTTTGAATCCATATATTAGATATATGATTCTTGAACAAGTTATTTAACCTCTCTGAGTGTTAGGCTCCTTGCCTATAAATGGGAGCAGGTGCGGGGGAGGGATACCTGTACTGCTTTCTTATTGTTATGGAAAGCAACTAGCCCAGGCCCTGGCATAGGACATTATTGATGATAGCTCTTAGTTTGATATGATGTTCAACAAAAAGAAGGAAACAATATCTATCTATTATGACCTTAAGGAAAATGGAAGAGAATACATACAACGATCAGAGTTGGTTAGGTGGATGAGGCCATAGATGATTTTCATTCCAATTTCCAAACTTTAAGTAATGTTGTTTCCATAATTTTAAAATATGGCAAAATACCGATAACTTCTAAAGCTGGGTGAAGTGTACATGGGGGTTTACTATACTATTCTAAATTTCCATAATACTAACTTCAAAATATAAGTTGAGTACACTGTACCAAAAAGTGACAAATCTTTAATCTATAAAGATTTCTTGATAAACTGACCATATATTTTATTTATTCATGTGAATAAAAATGAGATAAATCCAGAAGATGTCACATTAATAAGTTGCAATGTGAACAGACCTTAAGTTATACCATTAATTCATAACCCATCGGCATTACAATGCTATTATACCTAAAATCAGATTTTTTTAAACCCTGATAAAATATCACAGAATAGTTTAGCTATGTTAAATATATTTTTAACGCAACAAGAAATACATTTCATAAACAGTAAGATGAGAGACTGAAAAATAACACTGCTCATTTGAATTGGCTGTTTTCATTAGGCACACAGGGCCATAGAATTATGTTACTTGACCTCTAACCTCCTTCCTCAAGAGGTGAGCCAGGAATAGAGGAAAAGTCCTATCTGAGAATGTACTTCCAGTAGATGTCATCCTACTAATGTTAACTAAAGATTTTGTTCTTCGTATGTAGGAAAATGAGCCTTAGAGGAGGCCCAACTGTGCTAAGCTAGCAGTGAGTGCTATTTTCTTGGGGTATTTCCAATAAAAAAGGTTTATGCAAACAGCAGTGCAAATTGTCTATAATATCACTGCAGATTATTTCCACACAGAAAAAAGTTGGGGAGAAAGACTATGGAGTGCAATCACTTCTAAACATGACTCTGACAAGTTACCACCACTTCATGACATGGAATAATACACAAACAGCACACTAGAGTTCCATCTCAGCATTTGTAGTCAAGGATTTCAGAGGCTTCAACTACTGGATCAGTTTCTTCCCAATTAGTGCATATGTAAACCACTCTATAGTAAGTTATCTTTAAAGATGCAGTTATTTGAAGTTACTGGAGTGCCCCTAGGTTCCAGTTGACATTCTTAAGTGATCTGTTCACCAGAATTAATGAGAACTCTAGTGGTCTGCCAGGGTTTAAACCTTTTATATCTCAGGCTTCCAAAAAATGCCTAAGGCTTAGGGAGCAGATTGTATACCACCAGAATTTGTTTCATTGACTATCTAATAGTCCTGAGATTATTCCCTAAAAGTCTCTGACAGGATCACTGACCATTCAGAACTGTAAAATCTTGGGGCTAAACACCATGTGAGCACTATCTTCTGAAGTAATCAATTTCAAATTCCTGGATTTTTTCAAATAACTAACTTCTGAATCATTTACACATTATTCAAAGAGAAAACTTCCCAAACTGTTATTAAGAGGTCAAAAAGGAACCAAAGGCAGAGAGTAGACCACATCAAGAGGATCGAGGTTCCAGGGATAAAACAGAAGAGCTATAACCCAGCTGTTAAAGGTGCTGGCTAATGGCCTTACACGCCTTGTCATCCTTAACTCTGTGGATTAGCCAGGTTTGCTCCTCTGACTTTGCCATCCTCTGGATCCCCAACATCATATTGACATCTCCCAGATTGAGCCAAAAGGAAGTGACAACCACACACACAGGGAGGAGAGCCTGGCTCACTGTTCTCGCTATACCATGAAGGGACACTGCAGGTAATTGATAAGACTTCCATGTTCTTTTCTGACAGCCTGTTTTAACTAAGATCTGACAAAAAGGTTGCATTTATTCACAAACTTGGCAACATAAATAGAATTGGGAGGTTATACAAAAAGCTTCTCTTTGAGGAGTTGTTATCTTCTGAGGCAAATCATTAATTATTCATCTATTCCAAATTTCCACAAGCCCAAGAGGCACTTGTGACAAAGGTGCTAAGGAACATGTGTTTTACGTTTTGTTACAGCACATCACAGTGGCTTAGCACCCTGAGCCCATTCTGACTCAACGTCACCTGTTAAGTGCTTCTGAATGAGCTGGTGATTTCCTTCACTTTCGCCTCACCCCAGCTCCTTCTTTTTCTTTATTCTCTCCTTCTTTTCAAAATATTGTGAAGATTATTTACCCTGGTTTGGAAGAGGGTAATAATAATTGTAATCGTTAGGTGAAAGAGGGAAAATATCATTAAGTAAAAGAGAAATACTTCTTTAAAGCCCCAAAGGCCACAGCAAGTTTATTTTTAAAGAACCATTTTTGATATATGACCTGATGTCTTTCACTTTCTTGCTTTTCGGGGTTTTTCTTTTAGCGTTAGGTTAATCCATTTCATTCAACTAATATTTGTTCAGTACCAATGAAGTGTAAGGCACTAAGTCAGGCACTCGGAATACAAAAATGAACAGGACAAAACTCCCTCTCTTCCAGAGATCCATAATCAAGGAGGGCAAACAGAGAAGTAGGCAAAACTTGAAAACCATGATCAGAAATGCCATTGCAAGGCCTGGGCTGTTACAGGAACAAAGAGGGAGAATCCTAACTTTGAAAAGGCTTGTGTGTGAGGAAGGGGAGAAACAGCTGCATAAGCAAGCAAGTGTGGGAGGAGCACACCTCTCACTCGGGCTCCAAGGAGATTCTTATGTCCCCAGCAAAAGGGTACCTAAGTAAAGGTGGTAGGAAAAGAGCCTGGAGAGGTGGGCATGAGCCAGGCTAGGATAAGCTTTGTCTGCAGAGTGAAGAAGGCTGAAGTTCATCCTACAGGCAATGGGAAATCTGCAGGTTCTGAGGAGTTGAAAAGCAGAATTGTTTGTTTTGTTTTGTTTAAAGAAAGTTTACCATCATTATGGGCCTCAAAAATGATACTACTTAGGGTGAGTAGTTAGAAAGTTGTAGCGATAATATCAGTGAGAAATGATGAGACTACATGTAAGCTAAGATATCTAACCTTTAAAAGTCTAATACAGCCTACCAATTAACCCTTACACATATGCTCAAATGATTTTTGACAAGGGTGCCAAGACCATTTAATGGGGTCTTCACATTTTTCTGGTGCTAGGGAAATTGGATATCCGCATGCAAAGAATAAAATGATGTTGGATTCTTACCTTATAATTACAAAAATTAACTCAAAGTAGATAAAAGTCATAGGGTAAGACGTAAACTTATAAAATTCTTACAAGAAAACATAGGGGTATAGCTTCATGACATTGGATTTGATTATGGTTTCTTGGATATGACACCAAACACATATGTAAGAAAATATAGGTTAAGTTGAACTTCATCAAAATTAAAAATTTTTGTGCATCAAAGGATACTATCAACAGAATGAAAAGGCAACCTATGGAATAGGAAAAATATCTGCAAATCATATAGTATTTGATAAGGGATGATATCCAGCATATATAAAAGATTTCTACAAGACAACAACAAAAAAATTAATTTAAAAAATGAGCAAAAGATTTGAACAGATACTTCTCTAAAGAAGATATACAGATGGCCAGTAAGCACATGAAAAGATACTTAACACCATTAATCATTAGGGAAATGCAAATCGAAACCACAGTGAGATACTACTTCCCATCCAGTAGGATGGCTACTATCAAAAAACTAGGAAATAAGTATTGGCAAGGATGTGAAGAAAATGGAACCCTTGTGCACTGCTGGTGGCATGTAAAATGGCACAGATGTGGTGGAAAACTGTATGGTAATTCCTCAAAAAAAAATTTAAACATAATAATTACCATATGAATTCCACTTCTGGGTATGTACCCAAAAATAATGAAAGCAGAAACTTGAACAAATATTTGTACACTTATGATCATAGCAGATTTATAATAACCAAAAGGTCCAGGTTCATTGACAGATGAATGAATAAAATGTGAAATGCACACACACACACACACACAAGTATTATTTAGCAATAAGGTGGATGGGTAAGTCACAAAAAGATCAGAACCTCTTATATGAGCTTTCTAGAGCTGTCAAATTCATAGTCAGAAAGCAAAATGGTGCCCATCTTCCTGGAGCAAAGATCTTTTGCATGCTGCGGAATGTTGTACAACCCAACTCTTAAAACCAGGTTCAGTGAAGAATCTGGGAACTGACAATTATGAAAAATAGTTTCTGTTTTGCTTGGATCTGAGATGAAGCTAAGTTTTTCCAGTTTTCCCATCCCACACTTAGTCAAGACCCTACCAGCTGAGGCTCACCACTCTGGCCAGACACAGGGTGATGCAAGACAGCAGACTCACAGAGAGGCCAGGGGACCCACTGACACTAGGTCAGTGATCCTCAAACTCTGCTGCATATTAGGTCACTGAGCAGCAGTAACATTAAAAAACTTACACACCACTGGCAAAAAAGAAAAAGAAAGTAGAAGGGTGGTTGCCAGGGAATGAGGAGGAAGAATGGAGCACTGGTGTTTAACGGGTAACAGACTTTCATCAATTGGGCAAGACAAAAAGTTCTGGACATGGATATTGGTGATGGTTGTACAATAATGTGAATGCACTTAATGCCACAGGATTGTATACTAGAAACCTTAAAATGATAATTCTGTTATGTATATTTTGCCACAATTTTCAAAAAGTCTAATATATCTATAATTTAGTTCTTTGTCACCTGCCAAAACAAGGAAGATTTACTCTAATTCATAAGAAGAAAATAAAACAAAATAGAAGTAGATAATTATGTCTGGCCTCTAAGCAGGGACTCCAAAGGACAATATCCACATGACCTTTCTGTTAGGAAGGAGACATCTGATCTATTTTGTGAGATGATGACATCTTCCAAGTCTGGTACAGCCACCAGCTGTGTGCCCAAGGTTCTAAGTGATTCCTTTTACTTATCAGTAGTCCACCAAGTAGAATTACCCCCAAATTTAGAAGTATTTTCTGCCAAATTTATAAAACAGAAGATAAAATCAAGTGTCAACTAAGCAAGTCAACCTCAATAAAAAGGCAGAGAACAATTTACTTGTTTCAGAAGTGAGAGAACTTAGAATAATTTAAATATCTAAGATCTTCTTAATCAGGCAGTGAAAAGTACTCAAAGGACACTCTATATAATCCAAGCTAATAGATGATTTGTAATTTATTTCTATTTCACTGTGGAATAAAGTAATTGATGTATACTAATCCAAAGACAAAAATACTGAGCACAAAATGAGGCTTTGAGTCTCTCAAGGCTAAACCCTTATCATGGAATCCATGAAGTTTGGCAAATACATATGCTGCGGTTCCTCCTTTTCCCCTGCATAGCAAACATTGCTCATTAATCACTTTTGAGCCTGTGTGTGGTCTCTCAATTTTTCTCAACACAGGATACCAAGCAATCACTATAATCAGTTGGAGTTGGCACCAGAGATGCAGTCGGCCTCCCATACCAGCACCAGGGTGAAGTGCACAGAGAAGGTCCAGCAAAAACGGCTGATGGAGAAAGGATGTCAACACAACAGAACAGCTCTGCAACTCAGTAGCTTATGTGAATGGAAACGAAATTTGTTCAATTGAGCAGTGACCTCTCTTTTCTTAAGCCCATTTTAGACATTATAAAGATCCAGCCAAACCCCCAGTGATATCATGAATTCTGTGGTTTTTTGAAGATAGAGTTTTTTCCCTGATGAAGAATCAAGGGGCACAATTAGGGATGTGTTCTTGGAATTTTGTTAGAAAAATGATCTGCTAGTAAAGAAAGCCTTGCCCAGTGGGAGGGGAAGGTTTCCAGATTGGCCAGCTATTCACCACCTGTTCCTCCAATTTTGCAGCTTCCTCCTGGGTTCTACTCAAACTACATTCCCAGTCATTCCTAGAAAACAGCTGGCAGAGAATATGGGGGCAGAGAAATGGAGGCCAATTTCCAAGTGACAAAAAACTCTTTCGAAGATAAGATCTAAACCAGCCTGCCATTGCTACTGAGTAGATCTTGACCAGACACTGATGCCCAAATTACTGAGTCGAAAGAAAATGTCAAAGCAATGAATAAGTAAGAATAAGATACTCAATAAAACCCTCAATTCTTATACTAACTTTTGTTCTAAACACCTGTGTTTTGGAGGGGAGATCACCCGTGTCACTGCACTGAGTTCCTGAGCTGCATGTTAAACAAGGCTTATTAGTCAGAGGGTAAGCCAAAAAAATCTGACAGAAGGCAACTACTCTAACTCATTCCTTCATATTCAACACCTATACCAAGAAATAAAGTTATAACCATGGCCTTCCTTAATAAAGTTATCTGAAACAAAATCAAATAACGGTCAATTTTCCAGTAGCTTAGATATTGTCAATATATGACTAAATGCTCAGAAAGTAGAAATAATCTTAAAAGTTCAAAAGTACTATTTCTTGGCCCTAATACTTTCAACAAGTTTGAATTTTGTATCAACAAGAAGAGTTTAATTAAAGGCCTGCGTGTGTTTGGTACTGAGCTAGGCACCATGCCTACTTACTTGCTTTGAAGACTGAATCAATAGTTCAAATACTCAACTTATAGTATTAAATATCACATGTACAATTATATGGGCAATTAAAAAAATTACTGAATAGTATAGTGACATTCACCTCCCACTTTTAAGATAGTAAAGGCTGTCAATTTGTTTCCCTTAAGAGCATAACCAATATCACTTACTTGGATAGGAAATACATTGCTTAAAAAAAGAAGACTAAAAATATTTTCAAAGAGCTTACTAAAGAGAGAGGGGCAGGGGGGATCACTGTAATAATTGAAACACTGTATAACTGAATGAATAAAGCAGACATTTTCCAAGAGAAGCCACACTTTCTGGATCTCTATAACAGATCATGAAAAAGATAAAATGGTACATTACATAGAAGGTAAACCTCTAAAGTTCATAACATGACAGTATGCTTTAACAGAAGAAATGAAGAAATGACAAAATCCTGAGGGGAAAGCTTAGGGTATGGCGAGTAGTGCAGTAAAACCTCAGTCTTCATTTAGTAAAAGACGTAAAGTGAAATTTAAATAGCTTCAGTACATATAGCAGATATTATGAAATAATTATGGTAAAAGAAATTAGCAAACACCTCACACTTTAATATCTTCTAAATAGCAAAGCTTCAAATTCAACTAATTTTAAGAAGAGCTAATATTTATTGAGTGCTTAGTAATTGTTAAGCCTAGTATTAAACACTTCATACAAGTTATTTCATTTATTAACAACCCTAGAAAGCAGATATTTCTATTATCCCCACTTTAGAGTAAGTTTCAAAGCCTGGATTCATACTCACAACCTAACATGATTCTTTAACAACCACATTAATATACATTGTATTAACATATACTATATTAATATGTACTGTATTAACATATGGTTCTTTAACACATGGCAAGATACTATATTAACTTCCATGTAAATATAATGCTCAAACACATATATAAAATAATTAATATGCCCAATCCTCTCATTGTTTGGGAATAAGCACATGGGTATCTTAAGTCTATAAATGTTAAAGTACTTTTACACGGAGGAGAAAGGAGATACAATGTAGTGATAACTGGTTGCTGACGCAAACCAGGGTGACTGCAGTTCTGCGATCCTAGCCAAGGATGGGGGCGTGGCAGGGACCAGTTGGGAGGGTGCACAGGCACCATGACCATCCCGACAGACAAACTTAGTCTCTCAATATGCTGAATATGCAAATTTAAAAAAATCATTGTGTGTGATGATTTTAATTTGTTTATATTTTAATGGAATTTATTGAGGTGACTCTGGTTAATAAAAGTATATAGATTTCAGGGGTACAACTCTATAATACATCACATGTACACTGTATTGTGTGTTCACTACCCCAAGTCAAGTTTCCTTCCACCACCATTTACTGCCCCTTGATTCTCTCCTACCTCCTTCCACCCCATTCCTTTCCCTCTGATAATCACCATACTGTTATCTGTCTATGTGGTTTTCTTTTCCTTTTCTTTTTTTCAATTTTTTGCTTAATCCCATCCTTTTTTCATCCAGCCAGCCCCGCTATCACTTTGCTTCTGACAGCATTCTGCTCTATATCTATGACTCTGTTTCTGTTTTGTTTTTGTTTATTTTGTTCATTAGATAACACATATAAGTGAAATCACATGGTATTTGTCTTTCTCTGATTGGCTTATTTCACCTAGCATAATATTGGGTTGGCCAAAATGTCTGTTTAGTATTTTCCTGTAGAAGACATTTTTCATTTGAACCAATAAGTTTATTGATTTGGACACTTTGAGTATGTCAGCTGTCTCCTGCATGGTAGAACGTTGATTGTCCCCAATTAATGTCTTGATTTGATTGCTATCAACTTCAACTGGTCTATCATGCTGTGGAGCATCATCATAAGAAATCTACAACACGAAACTTTGCAATATACTTTTGAAATGTTAAATTAATCACAGCACCTTTTCCATACACTGCACAAATCTTTTTGTGTGTTTCAGTTGCACTTTTACCTTTCTGGAATTAATGAAGCATAATACGCTGAAAATGCTGCTTATTTACCTCCATCTGCAATATATTTTATTGATTATGCAATTGGAGTTGTCCCAATTTTTTCTCTTTGCCCTCCTCCACCCAGTACACCCCATTCCCTCCAGCAATCCCCCACCTTAGTTCTTATCCATGGGTTATGCATGTAAATTCTTTGGCTACTCCATTTCCCATACTGTTTGTAACACCCCCCTTTCTATTCTGTACCTACCCATTTGTACTTCTTAATCTCTGCATGTTTTCCCCATTCTTCTCTTCCCCCTCAAAAATGAATAACCCTCCAAATGATCTTTATATCTGTGATTCTGTTTCTGTTCTGTTTGTTTGCTTAGTTTGTTTCTGAGATTTGATTGTTGATAGTTGTGAATTTATTTCCATTTTAATGTTCATAATTTTGATCTTTTTCTTAAATAAGTCCCTTTAACATTTCACATAATAAGGGTTTGGTGATGATGAACTACTTTAGTTTTACCTTGTCTGGGAAGCACTTTTCTGCCCTTCAATTCTAAATGATAGCTTTGCTGGATAGAGTAATCTAGGTTGTAGGTCCTTGCTTTTCATCACTTTGACTATCTGTTATTAGTCCTTCTTAGCCTGAGAAGTTCTTTTGATAAATCAGCTGACAATCTTATGGGAACTTTTTTGTAGGTAACTATCTAATTTTTCTCTTGCTGCTTTTAAGATTCTCTATCTTTAACCTTAGGCATTTTAATTATGATGTGTCTTGATGTGGCCCTCTCCTCTTTGTGTCCATTTTGTTTGGGACACTGTGTTTCCTGGACTTGTATATCTATTTCCTTCACCAAATTAGGAAAGTTTTCTTTTATTAATTTTTCAAATAAGTTTTCAATTTCTTGCTCTTCCTCGTCTCCTTCCAGCACTCCTATGATTTGAATGTTGGTATGTTTGAAGTTGTCCCAGAAGCTCCTTAGCCTATTCTTGTTTTTTTGAATTTTTCTTTCTTCTTGCTGTTCTGATTGAATGTTTTTTTCTTCTTTATGTTCCAAACCCTTCATCTGATTCTCAGCTTCATCCATTCTACTATTGGTTCCCTGTACATTTTTCTTTATTTCACTCAGTGTAACCTTCATTTCTGCTTGGATCTTTTTATGCTGTTGAAGTACTCAATGAGTTCCTTGAGCATCCTAATAACAAGTGTTTTGAACTCTGCATCTATAGATTGCTTATATCCATTTTGTTTAGTTCTTATTCTTTGTTCTGTTCTTTCATTTGGGCCATATTTCTTTGCTCTTCATTTTGGCAGCCTCCCTGTCTTTGTTTCTATGTATTGGATAGAGCTGCTTTGACCTCCTGTCCTAGTAGCATGATCTAGTGTAGAAAAATCCACTGGTTAAGTTGGATGAGGTGGAGCCTTAGGTAATCACCAGGGTGGGGTAACCTATGTGAACCAGATTGATGGGAGTCTTCGATATAGTGTTGCTTCTCTGTGTCTCTGTATGGGGGAGGGCTCAGAAAGGCGACAATGCTGCTGCTTGGCCTATGGAGTTTTGTCTGGGAGGAAGCTGTCCCCTGGCATTCTTCCTGATGCCAGACACTTCAATTTCTCTCCATATGACTCTGGTGCCCTTCCAGCTGCTGCTCCAGTGCTGAAGCCCAGATGAACTGAGCCTGTTTAAGTCCTAAGTCTGTTGCAGGCCTTTTAAGAGGAGAATCCCACAGTTTCTTCTGCTTCCCCAGTCCCCACTGGTTTTTAGAGCCAGAAGTTATGGGGACTTACCTGCCTGGCAGTGGAATCCTAGACTGAGTAGTCTGGTGTGGGGCTGGGATCCCTTGCTCCTGAGGTATCCACCCTGATATTTATCCACCAAATGTGGGTGTGGGGCTGCCTCTTTTGCATTTCCATGTCTCTCAGCACGTCTCCATGTCTCCATCCCTCCTACCTGTCAGGATGAATGTGACTTTTTCAATTCCTTGGTTGCTGGACTTCTATACAGCTCAATTTCCTGATGATTCTGGGTGATATTTGTTATGTAGTCTAGTTGTAATTTTTGCTGCGGTGGTATGAGGAGGCAAGCCATGTTTACCTACGCTTCCATCCTGAATGGAAGTCCATCTTCGATATTAAAATGTTACACAAAAATTCATCAATTTTAATGTTTTTTTTTAATGCACTCTGATATGACACTTGCCACAATACAATCTAACAAAACTGTTTCAAATGAAGTTAACCCTTTCAGTGCCAACATCGCTGTGGGTGACGGTGACAAATTTTCCCAAAAGTGCTAGCATCGCTCCCAGCAACTCTTTTTTCGATGACTAAAAATGTAAATAACAATGGAATAATTCATATTTTGTTTTGTTCTCTCTTTTTGTACTTCAGGTTATATATTGATATAATTTTTTCTCATGTTGATCCAAATTTTGAATTACGCATGGCACTCAAAGGGTTAAAGACTACTAAGCACTAATAGAGCCACCTTATGGAAAAAAAAAAAAATCAAACAATTTTTTTTTGCCAACCCAATAGTTTCAGGGTCCACCCAGGGTCCCAAAATGTATGATTCCTTCTTTTTTTATGGCCAAGTAGTATTCCATTATGTAAAAGTACCACTGCTTTTTATCCACTCATTTTCTAATTGGAACTTGGGCTGCTTCCAAATCTTGGCTATTGTAAATAATGCTGCAATGAACATAGGAACAGGGGTGCATATAGTCTTTCGAATTAGTGTTTTCGGCTTCTTCAGAAATATTCCCAGATGTGGGATCGCTGGATCATGAGGCAGTTCAATTTTTAATTTTTTGAGGTATCTCCATACTGCTTTCCACAGTGGCTGTATCATTCTGCATTTCCACCAAAAGTGCATGAGGGTTCCCTATTCTCCATGTCATTGCTGACACATTTGTTGATTTACTGATGATAGCCATACTGACAGGTGTGAGGAAATATCTCATTGTAGTTTTAATTTACATTCCTTTGATGCTTAGTGAGGTTGAGCATCTTTTCGTATGTCTAATAGCCATCCGTATATTGTCTTTGGAGAAGTGTCTCGTGAGGCCCTTTGCCCAGTTTTTAATTCGATTGTTTGGGTTTTTTGATGTTGAGTTTTATAAGTTCATTATAAATTTCAGATACTAACCCCTTACTAGATGTATCAGCAAATATGTTCTCCTATTCAGTGGGTTGTCTTTTCATTTTGTTGATGGTTTCATTTGCTGTACAAAAACTTTTGAGTATGATGTAGTTCCATTTGTTTATTTTTCTTTTGTTTCCCTTGCCTAAGGAGATATATCAGAAAAAACATTGCTATGAAAAATGTCCAAGATTTTACTGCCTATGTTTTCTTCTAGGATTTTTATGATTGCATCTAACATTTTTAACCTTTTAATCCACCTCAAGTTTATTCATTTGTACGATGTAAGAAGGTAGTCTAGTTTCATTTTTTTTGCACATATCAGTCCAATTATCCAAACACTATTTACTGAATAGACTATCTTTACTCCGTTGTTTATTCTTGCCTCCTTTGTTAAATATTAATTGACCATAATGGTGTGGGTTTATGTCTGGGTGCTCTATTCAGTTCCATTGATCTATGTATCTGTTTTTATGCCAGTACCATACTGTTTTGATTAGTATGGCCTGGTAGTATAGTTTGATATCAGGTAGCATGATTCCTCCAACCTTGTTCATCTTTCTCAAGATTTCTGTGGCTATTCTCGGTCTTCTGTGGTTCCATATAAAGTTTTGGAACATTTGTTACAGTTCTGTGAAATACATCTTTGGTATCTTATAGAAATTGTGTTGAATTCATAGATTGCTTTGGGACATTTTAATGATGTTAATTCTTCCTATCTATAAATATGGTATATCCTTCCACTTTTAATGGTTTATGACAGGGGACCCAAAAAAACACCAAAATTTATTTATAAAAATTTGTGTATTTATTCTTACATGTTTAAACTTCAATTATCTTCAAAGTACTCTCCACTTGATGCTACACATCTATTGAGACATTTCCTCCCACTGCTCAAGAGTTTTTGAATTAATTGATTTTGATGCCTTTTAGAGCTTCTGACGTTTTTTTTTTTTTTTTGTTTCACCTCTTCCACATGGGCAAAATGTTTCCCTTTGAGGACTTTCTTCATCCAGGTAAACAAAAGAAAAGTCACTCAGGGTGAGATTGGGTGAACAGGGAGGGTGGGGCATGGGACTCATGCTGGTTTTGGTTAAAAAGTACTGTGGTGTGGGCAGGTGCCACTGTAAATCACACATCCTGAAATGGGCAAACACACTGAAAAAATCTTCAAAAAAAATCCACTGAGGCCAAACACAGCCTCTCACAACAATCAGCTGGCACACTGATACAGATGGGTTCCTAGAACACTCACCTAGTGGGGAACACCTGTACGACAAGGGTCCCACCCTCCATAAGATAATTCCAGTTTTTTTGTGGGGGTCCCCCTCATATATGACTTTGGGGAGGGAGGAGGACAAGAGGCTAGTGGACACTGGTGTGATCTAGCTAAAAACAGTTGGTCGCCAATGTGGGTAAAAGGAAAAAGGCCTGAGAAGGCTGCCTTAATTTAGTCTTTATCTTTAAGTAAGTGATGTAGTGAACAAGCCGTATGCTCATTCTCATGTATATGGTATGATCATTTTCAGAAAAAAGAAGAGCCATGCTTATGCCTCTTATTTGTATAGTACTATTTAAGATAAGTCTATAGTTTCTACCACTAGTTTTAGCCTTTTCTTCTTGTTCTAAAAAACTCCAATGTTACTTAGATACTTATACTTAATTAAGGCTGTCAACTACACTCGTCTACCAAGAATTAGCTGAAGTTCTCAAATTAAAATAATACAAAAATACTTATACATGTCTATACAGAAGTCAAAATGAACAATTTTTCCAACTGAATCAAAATATATGTTTACATTTTAAATGGAATAGGGCATAGTAAACATTCCTTTATCTCAAAATAAATGTTCCTAAAATATACATAAAATGTTTTTCACATGCCAAATAATTTTTTCCAATTGAATCACATAAAACTGGAGAAATATGCTTCCATGTAAAAGTAAAATCACACTGATGGGCTGAGCTAAAAATTTGGAGAGATCTGAGCACATGCTAAACAGCGTACTTTCCAACAGGGGTGTGTCAACTATCAGCTGAGCCCCATTGATTTAGGTTTATCACTTCTCAAAATGAAAGGCAATAAAAAGTGACCAGAGCAGGAAAACTCCAGATGCCTCGATAACTGACCCCTCTCCATCCCAGACAACTTAATTCACACAGCAGAGCAATACAGACACAATGATATCCCATGTCCCCTAACAGAGACCATTACTTAGGACCAGCACTGCATAATCAAGATGTAGGAATTATACTTTAAGATTCATTGTAAGAAAATTATGAGAAAATTAAAATACTTTGTTGATGTATAATATAATTTTAAGTGCCAGCAGCAACACCCACCAAGAGATCTTCTTAGGTTCAACTAAACATTCAGACTCACAAAACTACCTTAGGTAACATTGAGCTCCAACCTCCTGAGAAGGATCTAGGCAGGAACACAGCGTGCCAGCAGGGAAGCAAGGACTGGGCACACTGCTGTGGAAGCACTTCCCTGTGCACTTGTTTAGCTCCAGTCTGCACTGGGCTGATGCGGGAGTTGCCTCTTTAGAAGTTTCCTGCTTCAGGAAAGTCAGTACAGTATTCGCTCACTTGTCGTGGGTATTACGTTCTAGACACGCCCACGACAGGTGAAAATCCGCGAAGTAGGAACCTTATATTTATTTTAGTATTTATATATATTTTAAGGCCTCTCATCCAAGTAAAGCCTTCCCACACACTTATAAACCGTTCCCAGTCCCTTATTAACTTTTCCCACTCCCTTATTAACCTTTTCCACACTTTTATAAACACTGCTTATGTTCTTAAACATTCTACACTCTTAAACCTACGTAACGTTAACAACATACGTATACAGTAACGCAAAACCCCGTGATATAGCAAAAAATCTGCGGCAAATAATTAAATATAATATTTTTAAAAATCCTGCGATACAGTGAGGCCACGAAAAGTGAACCACGATATAGAGAGGGACTACTGTATTACAAAGCCTCCAAGATCCCTGCAAGAAAACGCTCATTTATATTTCATTTACCCTCCTATTCGAGATGCAGTTTACCTATCAGGGGTCATTTTTACCCTCTGTAATGTTGCCTAGAATCATAGTTGTTATATAGTTTTATTGGATTACCAGAGGAACAGAGTTACAGAGTTAACCAACATTAGAAATGCCAACCTGTACAGAAGCCAGTCAGTGATCACTAGACTTATCGTGGTGATCTCTGCAGAAGGTATATAAAAGCCTAATCCCTATGTTGTACACCTGAAACGAATATAGTGTCACAGGTTAACTGTATAATTTTTAAATGCTAACCTGAAGTAACTGATACGTATCAATAACTATAAATCAGTATGAAAACATCCCTGATAGAAAAATGAGCAAAATATATTAACAGGCAATTCAGAAGAACCAAAATAGCCAATGTGTAAACTCAATACTAATCAGAGAATGCATATTAAAACTAAAATGAAATACTATTTTACCCCATTGAAACTGTCAATAATATGTCTTATGTGATTTAAGAATCATATATCCTGCAACCTAGCAATTACCGTACATACTCAAAAGTGACATGCACAAAAACATTTACTCCTGGAATGCTTATAATTGCAAAAAAATATATAAATAACTTAAATTTTATCAAAAGGTTAATGAACAAAGTGTAATATGTTCATATAATGGAATATTGCACGTCTGACTGACTTGCAAATACACAGATATTATCTCAAAAACTACATGTTACAGGAAAAAGGCCAAGTTGCAGAACAATATGAACAATGTGATATTATTTAATTAAGCTTTAAAACACAGAAAATGATACCAAATATTATAAACAATTAAAAACACAGAGAAAAAAATAAAACTAAAAAGCATGGGTATAATAAGCAAATTTAGAATAGCAGTTACCTCTGGGGGAAAAAAAGAAAGAGAATGGAATAAATAATCAAAACAAAGGGAGTTGAAAAACTAGTATAATTTTTATTTGATAAAGAACAAACATTTAAAATTCATATCAGGACAATGCCATACCTTAGTAGCCCTGGATAAGAACACACTACAGGACATTGGTTCTCAGATAACTTTAAGACTAGTATTCTGTTTATAATTCTATTTTGTTATACAGAATCCTCTTTTCTAAAACAATTTGTAACCAGGTTCTGACAGGTCTTGCTGTTGAAGCCTGAACCCTCAGCCCAGTGGACATGCCGGGCCCACTGTTTAAGATCAAGTCTTTGCCTCTGACTGTTCTTTTTGCCTCTGGTCTCTTCTTCTTCATTCACCCCCCCAAAACTCCCTATGTATCAAGAGCAAATCAACCAACATTAAATGTCACTTTGCTAGTGTCACTCATCAGATCCTGGAATTTAAATCTTTCATGGCAGCGAATGCCTAGAGAATAGAAGGCAAATAATTTGACCTAGCATTTAAAAGCCTTAAAGCTTGGCTCAAAGCTGTTTTTCTAGTGGTCCCTTCTACTCCTCTACAAGAAGGCTCTCTCGGGCCAATGCTCTGGTCAAAGCCTTGCATGGTCTCTGATCCTTCCTCTTCTTCTTCTTTGTTCAAGCTGTGTCTCCTGCCCATAATGCCACCTCTCCAATACCACCTCTCTCCAGGTATCCAAAACTTAGCTGTCTTCCAAGCCTTTGCCATAAGCCTTATGTCCTCCATAAATCTCTCCCTAACCAATTTACCCTAATACGGACTTATTCGTTCGTTCATTCATTCATTCATTCAAAGATTTAGCAGGTGTAGGCATATGGCAGGAGACATAGTTTTGGGGGCACGCATAGAGTGCCTATGTATATTTTACATAAACTTAGAACATTTTTGGTCTTTTTGTTAATATATATATGTGAACCTCAACTACACTATAAGCTTCTTAAAGACAAGGAGCTCATTTTATCCCACAGGACAACTACCAGTACTTTGTAGTGGTCAGGGTTCAATAACTATTTTCTGGTTAAATGAATTTTGGAATGATATGGTTATATGATCTAATTTTTGACCAAAAATAATGAATGTTTACCCTTGGAGCTTTAAATAATTACATTTTCTTGTGATGTACACATCTATACAACAAGAACAATGGACTTGGAGTCAGAAGGTCTGTGCTTGAACTTGGGCTCCATTACTTACCACCTCTGGCCATATAATTCTTTCTCTTAAGAATTTCCATAAAATGAAAATATTTACATGTATCTGAGGAGACTATCACAACTGTTATGAGGAATAAGTAAATTAGGAAAAGACATATGTTATTATGCTAGAAGAGGTTACTGCTCATTCATTAGTTCAACTGATATTTGATAGGCTATTCTTATCAATGCCAATATCCTCATTTCCTAAAAGTTTATAAATGTCCATTCCTTTTCTGCTGGGTGATAGACTAATTTATGAAAGAAAGGAGAACCTACAAAAAGTCAATTAAAATATTTTAAATGTTAAGTAATAATCTCTTAAGGCCATAAAATTATTTTTAAAATGTCTTCATCATTCTATCTATCACATAAAGTACAAACAGTGGGTACAATAATATATAGCTCTGCTAAGCGACAATAAAAATGAATAGAGATTATAAAATTACTCATTAGAATAAATATCTCAGTAAAGTATTTATTTCCTTTTATATAAAATCATTCTATATTTGACTTCCTGTTTGAAGTAGAACAAATGGGAATTCATTAATGACTGACTAGCTGGCATACCTGGTTTTTCAGAAGAATTATTAACCTCTTTTATAAATCCCCGATGTTCCTGCTAGGGAGAGTAGCCCATATGAGAAGCAGCTGCTTCTGAAATCAATTTCTACAATTTGGAGTCTGTCCTGTGATCTTCTGGCTCATTCTTTAAATCACCGTTTCTTCTCTGTCCTCGTTGTCTTAATAGACAAGACACATCCCTCCCACTCAGCAGTGCTAAAGATCTCTCACTGCCCTTCCCTTTCAATGACCTGGAAAGCTCACTGAGAACCACCCTAAAAACTAATTTTCAGCAGACCAATTTGCCTGGAATGTACCCTCTAAATATAATGATACTCAATCTGGCCATTTTTACATGATTTGGCAACAAACAGAAGTTTGCGGATTTACCATTCAGTTTGTAGGCAAAATCTTATATTAGGCACAATTTAACTATTTTTTCCTCTATCTTTTCTTTCCAGGTCACATTTTCTGTACCACAATGCAAAATCTAGGTAACTACTATACAATATTGAATATTATGAGCTCTGATGCCAGGCCTGTTCAAATCCAACTGTGCTGGTTACTAGGTATCTTACCTTAGAAACTTTTTTTACCTCTTCACAGCTCAGCTTCTGCCACCACTACCTCAAAGGGCTCAAGTATTCAATGAGGCAGTTCAAGTAAAACAGAATAGCACGTGATATGAATTCTGTACAAATCCTGTACTTTTATGGGAAGTAACACCAGTTACTGGAGAAAAAACTATTAAGTATAGTTTCATTGTTTAAACAATAAAATTGAGCAAGTATCTTTCTGGTGAGAAGTCCCTTTAAGCTTAAAAAAGTATAAGTACAACATCATCAGCCATCTCCTCAGCTTATCTGTAAGTGACTTTTTATAATTGTATTCTCTTCTAACATCTTGATAAGAAAAATGTTCACTAGAAAAAAAATGTACAATTTGTGGAAAGTTAAAAAAGGGGGGGGGGACATATTTCCATTATCTAAAGATACTATTTAACATTGTGATGTATTTGTTTACAGGACTAGTTGAACAACATACATTTTTTAAAAATCAGTTGTATAAAATTGAATCTCATCATTTCTACCTAACAGCATCAGAAACGTATTTTCCTTGGGCTTTGAAAATATAATTTTTAATAGCACCATAAAATTCCAAGTGGAATTCATATATCTCAAAGCAAACATGGACAGAGCTATCTTGTAACAACTGCGATCATATCACTGATTCTCATTAACACTTAAGCACACTCGCCATAAAAGGATGGTAATCAGCTTCTACAGTCATGTGTGTGCTGATTAGAATGTTTTCTAGAGTTCAAATGTTGGCATCATTCTATCGTTTGGTAGAGCCAAAAACAACTGTAGCATCAAATTAATAAATTCAAGAAGAGAAAAATATTAAACAAAGTCGTGGCTTCAACTGAAATGCTAACTTTCATAAAAGTATTTCTAATTTTTCACTAAAAACAGAAACAAAGCAATGAACAATTTAAATCAATATACAGCATATTCTATATTTACATACTGATTTAAGCAATCTAAGTGTATCCACAATAAAAATTCACAGGTGTGCCTATGTTGAAACTTTAATATTCAATCCAATAGCTTCAGTGTGCCTTGGTTACAAGAGAGGTTTTAAAAATACAAACTACATATACACATATTCACTAAAACACTAATTACTAATTTTGTCAAATTCAACATATAGCACTTTATTTTGTTTGATTTATATATTGTGAAATGATTACCACAATGATATTAGTTAACATCCACTGTGTCATATAGATACAATAAAAAGAAAAGAACAAAATTTCTCCTTGTGATGAGAATGCTAGGTATCTATGTACTCTCTCAAAAACTTCCCTATATTCATACAACATATAGTTGTGCAATACATTATATCCCTAGTACTTTTTTTGTACTCTACATCCCCATGCCTTATTTATTTTATAACTAGAAGTTTGTACCTTTTGACCTTTTTCATCCATCACCCCCCCCCAACCCTCTCCCCTGTGGCAACTACCAATCTGTTTAGGTATATACACCACTTTGATTGACTAACAGAAACCAGTGAAAATGTTTAATTTACAGAAACAATTAGGGAAGAACCATGGTTTGATAACATGAACCATTGAACTGGGAAGTTGAGATCCTGGATTCATGATGCAGCACATCCCGTAAGTAACTATGCAACAGCCAGAAAATTGTTTACTAACTCTAGGCCTTAACTTTAAAGGATTTAAATGATTCCCAGGGTCTCTTCCAGCTCTAAAATAAAGATGGTAAGAAATAAAGACGATTATAGTACCATAAACTCACATGCAAACTATTTACTACCATAGGATAGGTAACTCTTAATTACTAATGGAAATCATAGCCTAATACCTGGAATTATGTTCAATGGTGTCCCAGATTCCCTGCATTTCTTTACTATATAAATGCATTGTTTTTCTTTAAAAGTTAAAGAAAAATAAACATTAAAAATGTTGCTTTAGTCTTTTCTGCCACCTTGCCTCCCCTACCCCTTCTAACAATAACGTAAAGCAAAAATTAAATATTTGATGTTAACTCTCATTGAAGGAACTTGCATTTATGTTTCTGGTGCACAAGGAAACCTATTCTGAAATCTGCCTAATCAATAGACATTAATACTGCCTGTTCAAGTATATATGCTTGTATAGTTAATCAAAAGGAATGTCCTATGTAATCATGCCTGAATTCATGTATTGTGATCACATATCTATGAGCAATTAGTTTAAAGATAAAGACAATAATAATGAATTACTTACCCCATATTTATTAAAATAGAGTACTGCTTTGTAGGATTTTTCAAAGCAGATTAACTTAGTAACTAAAAATCTATGAATGTGCTTTTGAATGCTGATTTAATGTTTTGTTTGTAATATGCAGTAAGAGGGAAGATATATGTTGAAAATATATTTCATCACATTAGAAAAAAAGCAACATGGGCATCTGCTTTTTAAAAAAAATAATAAAGCAATTTCTTAAGCAAAGAGAAGCCCTCCTTTTGCCATCTTTCAAACAGTAAACATTTACTTCTGCTCTTGATTATACACAAGATGCAGTACAGTAACTGACAGATTTGTCATTAAAAAAATTTTTAATAACAGAAAATAATAAGTTCAAAGAAGTAGGGAAAAGTTAAGCAACAGAGTACTGTCAAGGGGACTGAGATTATTAACATTAATTTTTTTACATGTTTCAACTGACTAAATATACCTGTAATTGGTACTCTGGTTGCAAATTTAAATGGCTATGCTTACATGAGGATTGTGTAATAAGCAGTCACTATGCTCTTTCTTTTGTGTTCTCTAATGGGAAAAATGAGAATCTCTTTCCCCTTTTTAAATTAAATGTTTTTAATAAAGAAAGATTTTAGGGGAACAAATAGTCAACTCCTTAAGCTGTAAATTACTAAAAGCTGCTCTCACTGGACTAGACTATGGAGAAACTAGAGTAATTTAAATGTTTTCCAGAGCTCACACGTTAGTGCTTTCAACATCAAAAAGTAAAACCAGAATCACGTCAGCGCTCTGTTTGGCCAAGCTTTAGATAAAGAGTGAACGACAGGACAGTATGGCCAGGTCTTCGCCACTACTGACATGGACAGAAATGTCACAGGACACCACAATGACCAAATGAACGCTTGCTTCTGACCGTGTGTGTCTGTACACTGGGCTCACAGCCCTGAGTTTGCAAACATGGCTTCTACATAGTACACTCTCAGGCCTTTCCCACACTCTTGCATCTCGCCGCCAAAGAAGGAAGGTCCTAACTAAAACCCTTTCACTCTCCACAGAAAATACTTTCCACAGGAAAAATGTTATAGAGATTCTAGTAAATTGGATAAGGACATTGGAAGACTGTACAGATTCTGTGCACATGCATAATTACCAAACGAAAATATTAAAAAGTACAAATTCTGACTTCACTGACTTCCAAGTTATGGAAATTTACCTAAAAATACTGGAAAAGTAGAGTTTTGAAAGGACACACATTTTTTGAACTTCAGAATGTGTTCAAACTTGGCTGAATCTGTGGGATCTCTGAAACATCAAGTCTTTTCACTTTTCTTCTTCCATCTTTAAATTGCCTATAAACTTTCATCAGCAGTATTCTGCTGCAAGTACAGACATGGCTAAAATGCATTGATTCATCCTAAAAGGAGGGATGTTTACAGAAATTAAGCCAGATTCAGTCAAAGCAAAGCACAAGCTTCAACACGAAAACCCTGTCCCCTCCTCCAAAACATCCTTGTAGTGTCTAATTTAGCTTCATGTCTTTTCTACTCCTCCCTTAATTTTTCTCTGTCATCTTGGTTTATATTACCATGTGCTTTTCCTTTGATAAGAGCAATTTTCAAAGACTAAAGAATTTTTTCCTTACCATAGACTTAATACAGCAGTCTGATAACGGATTGGTCTAAGAGCAGAGAATCCCTTTGCTCCACCTCCTAACATCTGTCACAAGAGTCAGATTACAAATCAACTCAAATGAGGGGATCAAGGGGTGCGTAAATGAAGAGAGAACACAAGGAAAAGGAAAAAATAGTGGTTAGTGGTTACGTCATCTATACAGAAATCATAATATAGGGTTTTTTTTCTGTTTTTTAAAAAAATTGTTTTTCTATTATAGTTATGCCACTTTTTCCCTCATTGCTTTCCCCCCACCCAGCCCACCCCTTCTCCCACAGTCAGTCCCCACCCTGCTGTCCATGCCCATGTCCATGGGTCATTTATACTAGTTCCTTGACTAGACCCTTTCCCTTCTTACTCCCCTTCTCTCCCTCCCCCCTGCATAATATACTTTTGATTATTTATTTGATACAATCATACAAAGGAACATCATGTTAGAAATAACAATGTTTAATGTTTAAAAAAAGGACTGTAATTTCATAAACAAAAATCCTCTTGGAAAATATAAAATAATAACCCTTCTATTGCTAAATCTATAGAGATTTAAACACATAGAGATATTTTCAGAGAAAATGAACTTTTTGTCCCCAGCTTTTATAATAATTTCTAATATCATCAGAAATATTACAGAGAAATACCTTAATTATAAACTGACTTATACAATGTATATAGCTATGTATACATTTTACTAGATAAATAATTTTACCTTTGATATTTTAATGTTAAAAACTGGTCTTTGAACTGCTTTTAATAATTTGTCTATCTTCTAAGTTTATTGCAGTGGAAAAAAGTAATCAGTAACTACTTATGGACTGCCAAACTATATTTCTAATTTTAAATGATGATAAGAGTAGCCTAAGGCAGTTAGCAAACATTTCAGAAATTTCAGTCTAAATGGTTTTAACCTACAACTTTATGCAAAAAAACTCCCCACAAAATGACACGTCAAGGAAACACTTAACTAAAGCAACAATAAAAACTTGTAAAATGTTGAATTTTTTTAGGTTAAATGTGTGTGACAGTTCTCTAATATATATACATGCACCCGAAAGGCAATTCAGATTCAACTTTACCCCATTAAAACACTAAAGTTTCCAAAGTGTACAGGGTGTAACCTGATCATAATTGCTGTGAAGGGTGAGAGTTGACTAAATCTTGATGCTAAATCTTGCCATCTGTAGGTGCTTTACACATTCCCAGTTTGTTTTTTTTTTAAGTAGGGTCAAAAGTTTACAGTGTATTTTCCCCCTTATTACCAATCACAAAATTCTTTCTTTATGTCATCTTAGATCAATACTCTGAACAATTCTGGTACCACCCAATCACAAGTTTACACAACAACATGAACGCTATGCTATCGCCAAATCCATTTCACATTGTTATTGCAGATAGTCTTTAATGATTAGGCACGTAATATTTATTTCTATATTCAGCAAAACTAATAGTTCTCCCAAAGACACCACTTTTAGACTAAGACAATTACTCTAAGATTCCTTTACAAAATCACTGATGGCTTATATAACCCAACAATTCACATTTAAAAGAAAAGTATTCATACTCAGGATGTCAATTTCACTGACACTAAGTAAATTCTACTATTATTCACACTGCTCACTAATCCCGCTCATTTCACCTTAAATGTTCACAACAGACACATGGATGCATGCATCATCTCCCATGACTGGGATTCCAGACTAGAGAATTGTCATAGAGTTAGACCAAACAGTTTTACACTACAATTAAACATATTAAAATGCCTCCATATAAAAAGCCCATGCATATCTAACAAAAAGGCTCTTTTTACCCAAGCAGTAAGTTGGTCTGTTAGCAAGCAACCTAAAATTCAAAATTAAGCACAAACATGCCATTTTATAAAATTCTCTCATTTTACAGTTTTATTTCTCTCATTTACAGTTATAAAACTTTACTTGCCAAACTCTGTCCTTGATTATTCACAGAAATTGCCAGTAAATTAAAAACATCACCATAAATTCAGTAAGAGTCATGGGAAAGCATGTAAGGGTGAAAGACAGTCCTTAAAAACAAAGAAAGCACTAACATATATTTGCAATTCAGCTTATAATATAATTGTACACCAAAAAATACTATATAAATCACGTAAATCTGAATTTTATTTTCAATATACAAGAATATAATATTTAAAAGAACCCCTCTGAGCCCTATTTCAAAGTGAGTAATTTGACAGTAGAAATGATCAACTCCCACAAATTATTTATGTAGGAATCTGATATATTAAAACAAGTTAAATCAATGTAATGTTATTCTAATTTTCAAAAACCTCAGCTAATTGAAGAGGAACTAGTTCAGCGAAGAAAATATGAAAGAAATTTTGAATTAATGTTTCTAATTAGCAGGGGCTTTTCACATAGACTTAAAAGCAAATTTTCCTTTCCTGATTAATTAGAACATCACACAAAGAACTAGACTTTAATTGGTTATTCTTTCAGATAAAGGAGGGTACAGATGAGACAAACAGCAGAAGACATGATCTTCAATGAAAATAATTGCAACAAAAATCTTGTGTTATAACTATATGGTGGTTACAGATACATAGATAGATGGGGTGGTTCCTATGCTTAAAAAGAACAGTTTTTAAGATTACAGAGACTGTGGCTGGTGGTATGGCAGAAATATTTTGGCCAAAAAGTAAGCTTACTTTCCTCAAAATAACATAAAACTTTGTAAAAAGCTTTGTGTCAACTTGGACAGAAGGTAAAATATTGATTGAAAAGACTTTTAAAAGTATCTAAAATTCTTCTCTCTATTACTGATTCCCTAATTATCCAGCGTAGTTCAATGTTTGCCATCAATTTAAATGGGAGAATTTAACAATATACTCAGAGAACACCAGTTTTTTCCTCCAAGATACAAAGAGGCATATCACTAATAAGAAATGGATATGCCTAAATTAAACGAAGAGAAAAACGAAGGAAAAAATTTGGGACAGGACCCATAACAGCACTGCAATTAAAAAGATAAGGGAAGGAAATTCTCAGGAAAGAGAAATAAATCCTCCAGCCTCTTAGATGAGGGACTTGTTCTTAGAGGGGAAAAAAGATCAACTTTTAAAGGGTAGCAAATTGAATGGATTTCAGAAGCAAATTCAAAAATACTGCAGCAAAATCTCCTGAGTGCCAGATTTTAAGTTATGTACAAAACAATTCTCTGAAATGCTAACACAGACCTTTTAAAAGCATAGATATCAACAACATACACATAGCATTTTAAAATTTCTCATAACTTTTCATTCTTTATTAGCAACTAACATTCTATCTTGTATTTTATGTCCCACTTTACAAGTAAAATAATTTTATAATCAATTGCAAAAATAGTAATAAAGTGGTTATTAATCCATATTGTAGAATATGCTGTATATCCAAAGGAGACAAAGCCTGGTCTTTTGTAGGATCTGAAATGATTCCTCCCTCTCTGAGAAACCAATTATTACCTTCCTACCAACTTGCATTAGTATCACTAAAAGCTCCTCCTCCCATCACCTCCACCTCCTCAGTTCACACTGTCATCTCACCTGGATTACTTCAATGGCCTAAATGTGTCTCAGCCTCCTGCCTTGTCCTCCTCTAGTCCATTCACCCCAGTGCAGAATATTAATTCTAATATACAAGTTTCATTATTTCACTTCCTGGCATCAAATTCTTCAATGGATCCCCATGGTACTCAAGATTAAAGTAAAAATGCCTTAGCAAGTAAAAGACTCTTAGGTGATCTTGCCCCACTAACCTCTGTAATCCTGATTTCTGACTACTTCTGTTGTATGTATAAGGAATTTAGTTAATTACTCTCTCTCACCACTGGACCTTTATTCATGCTGCCCTCTTAGCTCAGAACTACCCCTTCTGCCCCTGTGGGTGTTCCCCTCAGCCACAGAACTGTTTACCCTCTACCTCTTCATACGCCATTATCTCCATGATAATACTAGCTCCAAGTGAGCAAAACGTGTCTTTTCTCATAACTAGTGGAACCAGCACAATGATTGTGAACACTGAGGACAAATTTGTGGCTTTGATAAGAAAACGCTAATTAATAACATACCTGAATAATTCCCATGAATAAGCAGAACTTTTCTAGGCTCTGGGCTTAAAAAATATTTTGGTGAAGAGACACAAAACACACAAACCATAGTCTTGGCTGCCTACCACCAAGATGCAAGTAACACTCACTGTCAGGTCATATGGTTGGTTCCCAATGGAACTGACACCATCCCTTCCACACAGCTCCTAGTGTGACCAGGAACTAGCCGAAATGCTGGTCTACCCCAGGAACAGGGCAGGACTGGCTCAGAAATAGGCAGGTAGTATAAGTTGGACCAGTGAGGGGGTCCTGTGATTTTTGTTGGAGCTGTCAGAAAAGTGCTCTCTTTAAAAAAGAGCAATGCTGGCTGTTAAGAAGATGTAAGTTGGAGCTCCTCAGCACCTTCTCTGCCATCACATAGATACTAATTGAAAAAAGAAGCCAACACAGAGGAAAGTGGAGACAAAAGAAAGAGAGAAGGTTCCGGTGACATCAATAAATCCTCCCACCCAGATGAGCCCAGAGCCAGCTGTAGCCTTAAACTCCCACTTGCATGAGGAAGTAAATTCCAGTTTTGCTCATACTGGTTTGCACTGGGTTTCTTTTGGGCAGTCAAGAGTGAAGGGCCACACATCAGGAATCATCTGCTTATGTCAACTTATAAGTAGGCAATCAATTTGAACAAAAAAACTGAAGGATTAGGTCTGGTTATGTATAATTCTTCCCCATTTCATGCAAGATGTAGGAATGCTGAATTTTTATACTCAGCCCACCAACTACTTCCCTATGGGTGAAGGAAGAAGGGTGGAGTCTATTTTTCTAAATAAAATGACATGAAATGTTACAAAATTGGGAATTCATCTAAATTATACTTATTTTGTTGGAAGCAGGGAAAGATACTAAAACAAAGTCATTATCTTTATCCTTGGTGACCTTTAGAGTATAGTAGAATAAATAGCATGACAAAGAAAAATCAGAAAACCAGGTTTGAGTGCCGGTACCCACACTATGTAACCTACCAGACTTTTTCCTAAAGCATGGGTTTGCGTAACACCATTGGTGGCTTCCCATCACATGTGGGAGTGCATGAGGACTATGTGGAAAGAATGCCACACCAGACACAGTTATCTGCCGAGGGACAAAGGGGAGTGAAGGAGTAGGTATGTATCAGCCACCCTGGTTATGGAAGCATCTGAGGAAGATGCTAAGCATCATGAGTCAGTCATTAAAATTTAAGAAAAATATATTTAAAATCCCAGGCATAAAAGACCTTTCTGTAGCTGTAGTAACTTAAATCCCTGTTTATTCAGGAAACATAAGCAGCTGCTAATATAGAAAACATTATGCTGTGGCCTGTAGTAGCTCAGGGGAAAGGTAAGTTAACTGCAAGTGGCCAGGGAATATTCCCAGAAAAGCCTCTATACTAGGAAACTCTTCACCCTACTGGGTTTTCTTGGATGGGGCAGCAAAAGTAACCACACTAAACAAAATCAGAGGCCTCAGAGAAAAGAGAAACGTGGCCTCTGTCCCAGTGTCCTGCCTTAACACCATGGCCAAAGCTCAGGACTGAGTGGCTTAACATGGGGCTATGTTCCACAGCTACACACAGTGTGTTTTAAAAAAGCATTAGGCTTTAGAATTTCTGGTTCTTGCACCTGCAAAATAAAGATTACACAATAAAACCACTACTAATTAAGTATTTGTGAGATGACAAGTTATGTTGCCCCACTACCACTACCAAATTTGGTTCATTAATCAAAGCACTCCTAAATATGTGTGGTCATAATCTCCTATTTTTATAAATATAACATTCTAAAGGTAGTTTTATATTTATATTGTATGATCTTACAGTCCTTAGAACTATCGTTCTGAAAATTTGATATCAATACAAAATGATGGAACTTTATAAAAAGTAGGTGATACTACAAATATCTACGAATCCCATCAAATGATTAAGTGTGTACACATATGCGTTATATTGTAATTTCCTTTAAGGAGATTCTATTTAATATCAAAGCAAAGGGAAAATATTATTTAATTCAGCATCTCAGTATAGGGATCCTCAACCACTGACAGGACCCAAGTGGAAAAGTGGCAGAATACAGGGTCTGTGTCAGATTCTGTTGTTACTGATCAGTCTCTAGCTCCTTGCTCCCCACCCCCTGCTAATAGAACTGATTCTGTTTGGAGTATTAGCCTGCTCAAGTCAGATAATGGGTCATAATGAGCCCCAGCCAACTTTGATGATCTTTTTGCTCACTTTCTCATCCTGTGTCGTTAGGAGCTACCGTGTGCCGCAGCTCTGCCTGGAGTCAGAGCTCTGTCTGTTAGTGTAAACTAAGCAAAGCCAATGAAGAGGATTTGGGGGAAATTTTTGTAGCCCCATACTCCCTCTTTCTGCTGTGAATGTGGGTGTGATGTCTATATCTGAGGCTGCCATGAAGTGAAGATCAAGACAATCATCTACATCTGTTTTGTTTAGCATCTGGTTCTGTAAGAAAATTAAACCCTTATTTGTTCAAGCCAATCAATCAATCGATCAATCAATCAATCCATCTTGTCAAGCCATTACTAGAGGGTATGTAAAACTCTTTCAGAGATTTAATAACCATGAGTTATAATATGAAGACTCGAAACTGTAGAGCTAGATTTAACCAGTGATTTAAGAAACAGCATGATTGAAAACTGAAAGCATTATTTCACAGCATTAATTAAATCATAACTTTAATATATACATGCTTTAAAAAGCTTTTGAAAAAGATATAAAGGGAAATGGCAGCTACAAATGAAATAAATTTGAGGTGGTAATTAAAACCTCTTTTTGCATTTATGGTACATAATGTTAATTATATCACCAAAAGCTAATAAGCAACTAAAACATTATGTACTGATCCTACGTACGTAAAAAAAGTGAAAAAAATCTGAGAGGGAGGGTGGCCTAATTTTTTAATATTGTATAAAATGTAAATGCCATGTCTATTAATTTAGATCATGACTATCTGAACTAAAATATAGTCAACATGGAATAAACTTTACTTCAATATAAATTAAGCCTCTTTAAAAGTAAAAGAGAGGATTCTCTAGTCACTCTCAAATATAAAAATATAATTTAAAAAAAATAAAGACTGAAATTTGCTTTTGAATTGAACATTTTCTTCTCTTTGTGTGAAAGTGTCATAGGATTTCTTTTTATGGGAATTCCAGGAAATCTGTTTTTAAGATTTTTTTAATTGAGTAAAACTCTCTAAAGTTATTTTTAAAAAGAGGAATGTGAAAAAGAAAGCAGGTTAGCCCCCTTTTCCAACCTTCAAAACAACATAACCAATGTTAATGGAACACCTAAACACAAATCCCATTGAATGAATTATCCATGTAACCTCATTTGAAGCCAGAAACAGCTTACCATCATTTCTGTAACCTTCATTTTCCTTTATTAATTAATCAGTCAGGCAGTCACTTCTGATATGATACAGTTTAGCCACTTTATGGGCTTTCAGTTTTGCTGGTAGCCACAACGAGAAGGGCCCACAGATCCTCACTGGGAAGGAAGGGGCAGGCAGCAAGCTCGATACCAAGCCTTATCACATTCTTACCTACACTTAGGAGGGTTATCTTGAAACTTTATTTTGATATTACTAAATTTAAAGGGTGGTGGTGGCTTTGATGGTCTGGTTTTATTTTTTAGGAGGATAAACTTTGAGAAGCAAAACACTAGCAGTGACAGACTGGGTCTGAATCCCAATTCTGCCTCTAACTAGCTAATTAAATGAGGTGCAAATCACGGGGCAAGTCGCTGGCCCTCTGGGTGCTCTTCTTGCCTCATTTCTAAAATGAGATTGTAACAGCAGTTACTTAATAGGTGTTTTTTGTTTTTTGTTTTGAGGGCTATGTGTGTTACTATGAGAAAAGCTTAGAACACTACCTGGTAAGGACAATATACATGCGAGCAATTATAAATGATCTTTCAGTTCCAAGAACTTGTACTATGATTGAAATAGGATCTGTGTTGATAATACTTGGTTCTACATTCATGTCTCTATATTGAAACTACACTGATGATTGGCCTCTAACTATGAAATTTGATCAATATAAGTAAACAGTATATGCAATTAAATGATGACTTAAAACATACAGCGGTGGGCAAAGTAGGTTTTATAGTTGTAAGTACGTGAAACAGAATTTATTCTTGTATTATTATTTACTAATTATTGTAGTATTTATTTTTATTACTACTGTAAACCTACTTTTGTCAACACCTGTATAAGTATGTCTTAATATGTGTTCATGCCCTACTTCACCATGATTATCAATCTTTGGTAATATAGTAATGTCATTTTAAATAAAACAACTGTATATACTTAAAGAAATATTGACACAGAAAAGTTATATGTACATATAAGGGTAACTGTAATGTTAAAATTGTCCTGTGAATAAAACAATGAAAAAACAAACATTAACTGACATAATGCTCTATATAGTGAAAAAATAATAATAATGACATAGGATGCTTCTAACTCAATTTCCTTCATATCCTTGATTTACATCTTTTGAGCACTTTCTTCTGATAAAGCTCATTTTGTAGTACACAATGGGATCAGTTAATCAAAACTTCCCTTATCTGAGATGAGGATCATTTCTCCCACTTAACTAGGAAGAAGGCGGCATAAAATGTCTTGGCAATTGTTACAAGATCCAATTAACAAGCATATGAGTTGAAAGACACAGAGTTCTATTTTACTATACACATTATGGCCCAATATATAAAATTCGAATGCTTTGAAATTAAAAGTGGTTTATTCTCAACTTCAAATCAAAGAGAATTTAGATACCATCAGAACTCACTTCACATTCTGACACAAAGAATTTATTCAGAGTTTAAATTGATGCAATACGTGTAAAGGCCAAAAACCATGCCTTGCCAAAAGTAACAGTAAATGTTTGTTTTTCCTTTTCTTTCTCTACCACCTCAAGCTAACCTACATTTATCTCTGCTTCAAAGCACTGTGAAAACTTGAACTACCTCATGAAACTTCATTGTGGTATATGAACAAATGATCAAGTATGTTACTTTCTCAATCAGCTGTTGAAAATTGGTAGGCAATAGGATCCTTAATCAACAGAGACCTCAATAAGTATAATGATTTCATTAAAAGGAACACTGAAGTAGAAATAACACAATAAGCCAAAGAAATCACATTTATCAGAATAAATGAACAATAAATGTCCCTTAGTTTCTATCCTAAAATGAGAAAGGCTCAAGAAGGAAGTGTATGGCTCCTGATGTGGCAGTCCTAGACCCCATAGGGCCTTGAGGACAGCCACCACTGCAGAATGTCTGTGGGCACTGTAGCAAGTGCAACAGGCAGCATTCGGCTCTGGGGCTGAAAGGCTTTAGTGATAAGCCACTGTGGTGTGAAAGGAGAAAGGTTGTTGTTCTAAATTTTTTCTTTTAAAAATAAGGAGGAAAAACTGAGATGAAAAATAGATAAATATAGAAAGCACATATTATCATTTAAAGCAATATGCATTGGTATTTAGGATGTGTTAAAATAAAAATAAATTTAAAAGACAACAGCAGTATTTTACAAAAGGCTATCATTTTATATCTTCAAAAGATATTTTAAAGAGAAAGTTTGAACCTGACCTTGGCACATAATATAAACATGTCAGTGAACAGGTTCAAAGAAGTAATAACTTATGTGTTAGATGATAAAGATTTTATGAAACTTTGTGGATATCTTGAACCAGTAGCGACATTAAACACCTAACTTCTACATTAGAGAAAGAATAAATGTTTCAAAGCATCTAGTTTCAAAGAAAATCTAAAATCTAGATTCCACTGGGTTAATAAAACAAAATATACAACTGCATATTGATAAGACTCGTGAAACCAGCCTAATCTGTTTCATTTAAGTCAAAGAAAATTTACATTCTATTCTATTCAAATATAATAAATAACATGAGTAACCACCGTATGGTTCTTAAAATACATTAGTTCAAAACTAATGTATCTTCTATTTCCACACTCTATCTTATAATCTAGGATATAGAGGTTTATTTTTTTCTAGACTGTAATAAAACTGCCATATAAAAGGAAGAATTAGAAATCTAGATCAAATAGCTTTTTTTTAATGACAAAGAACTAAAGGAAGCTGAAAGATCAACTGTTTCCTTTGGCCCCTGCTCTGTCTGTTCTAATTTAAGCCACCAGTTCAATAATTATGACACAGTTGTTTCTTTTATAGGTATTCTTTTATAGTTTAGGTAAAGACAAAAAGCCCCACTACTCATCGAGGCACTGGTAGGTCTTTTACAAGCTTCCCCACACCTCTTTCCATCGGCCTATCACTCTCCTGCGTTTTCAGTCCTTTTTACTTCTCGAGGAGGTATAATAAAACTCCGTTCCAATTCTCTGATATGTATAGGTAACAAATTTTCAGTCCTGTCACTGGCACCAAAAAACAAAGTTCTCAAATTAATGAATTCTAAGTCAATTCAGTATTTTCTGAATATTTCAAAAAGTAGTGAAGGTAAACAATTCTACAGACTATGGCGCCACAAAAATCAACCTCGCATAGAGATCCCCCCAAAATTGGACTACATACATTTATAGTATATGGTTACATTTCATTTAGCCAGTATTAAATGCTACATACTTCTTGCTCTCTGTTTGCTCTTTTTGGATAGAAGGATAGAAGTGTAGCTGTGACTAGGCCAAAAAATACATTTCCATTGACTGTAGACACCCATGAATCATTCTTGAAGCAGCAAACTGCTTCAACAACCAAATGCATGGAATTGGGTTAAAGTCACAATTTGCAAAATTTACTGTTAATGTCTCTAGTTTTCTCCTATTTTTCTGTATCTCAAGTTAGCAATAGAAGTTGCAAGGGAAACGTTGATATCCTAATGCCAAAGAACGGCAGAAAAAAAAAAAACTTAATTAATTTTATAGATATGAACTATTCTAGAAATAAATGCTTAATTTATCCCTTACAACTAGATGCTATAAAACTACTAAAGACTGACATAAATGATTTGAGCTTCAAAAATAAACTCTGAGCTGTTTAATAGAAGCAGCCTGATTTTATTTACTATTTTAACTCTAAGGGGATTCTAGCAAGGTCAGCAGACTCAAATTCAACACCTGCCTAGAAAATAATACATAATCTGTCATTTTCCTTCCAAAGTGAAAGTAAATGGCATAGTTAAAAATCCTTCTGACTCCAAATCTAATGCCATATATTTCTAAAGTTACTATGGTAGCACTTATGTGAAGTTCGGCTTATCAGAGACCCTCCCCTTAAACTAACATCTCTACTATCCAGATGAGTAGAATATACAAGTTTTAATTGAAATCTCAAGGCCACTTATTCACATTTTCTTAATCTTCAGACCACTTGTCCCCACTCCCATGCACACATACACCTGTCCTACAGTGCAGAAAAGCAGCGCTGAGAAATCAGAGCCTACTCTGTCCCAAAAGAGTCTGACTTCAATGCTACCTCCTCTAAGACATGCTATACAAGGTATAGGATGGTAATACTTTTCACCTTAATTATTCCCAAAGAATATCAGCTATGCCAACAGAGAAGTCACACCTAGAAATTTTTAATTAAAGAAACAAATGGTGCTTCACAGTACAGTAGCTCTCAACTGAAACCCGACTCTTATAATCCAAGAAGCATTCTTGTGATTTTATTTTAAAAGGTTTTTTATTGCTGTCTGTAATTCTAACTTTTGCTGTTTCAGAATTTGGATTAACCAGAAAACTCAGGTTCTCTCATATTTCTGGTATATTTTTCAGCAATGCACTATGCTTACTAACATCACTTTACTCGTCTGTACCTATGGAAATAGCAAGACCACCATTCCAAATGAAGACTGCCAGGATTCTGTGATGTTCTGAACCTCACTAAGCACAACACACCTACATCATGAGGTGTGTACCTTACCCTGAAAGCACTATTAATGCCATACAAACCAACATTTACTTACAACAGACAGCTTTTGTTGTTGTAGGAGCAAACATATAACTTAGAAATCAATGTTCAGTTTTTTCTTTAAAAATCAGAAAGCCAAAATTCAATGTAAAAATATTCAAGAAGGAAATATAGAGTAAAACTTGCATTGATACTCCTTCTAGTTTAATAATTTTTGGAAATTATTCCGCATATTTCTCACAACCCTTAACATAGGCCAACACAATATAATTAATAAATATTTCCACAAGGAAGGAGAGTCAGAGAAGGAGGGATGACCTGAAGGTGAAGGGAAGGAAGGAAGAGAAAAAGAAGGGTTAAGGGGGCCGAATGTATTTAGTTTTATGTTAAAAACTAAGCCAATCTATTTACATTAATGTGTGCATTAAAAAAGAGGAAAGCGGAATAGCAGAAGTGCTTTTAAAACTGGCCTGTCATACAAATAGTTTCCAACTGATGGCTTTGCCTCAGTAACATCCATTGAAGATAATTTCAACCGACCAGGAAGTGTCTTTTGTTCTGAGTTCAGCAGCCCATCTACACACTAAGAGCAGAGTAGTCTACCCAGGGGAACTAGAAAAAGGATTTCGGTTTAAATAGTTAAACCACTGAGGGAGGGTATTTTGTCAACTGTTGAATATTTGTTATTTCCCTGATCACAGCCTACCATGCTGACATTTGAAAAAAACTGTAATGCAGTAGCAATACAATTAAACGTCACCAGATTTTGCCTAAAGCAAAAGATACATATTTAAATATTCTAAATTTTTATTTAGATTAACACTGATTTTCAGTGGACAGTAAGTTCTCAAAGCCTCAGATCTGTAGCTCAAATCAAGCTGCCCACCATCATGGGCATTGACACATCTGTCAGTTAAATCAGGTTATCTATCTAACCACAAAATCTTCTCACGCCTATGAACAACAAGGGAATTCTAAATACAGCAAACACTCATTTCAAATGTACCGTCAACCATGTCATACCCGATATGGACATAAATTCTTTTGCCTTAACACAGTTAATGTAATTTTTGGTATTAAGTATATAACAACGAAGTGTACTAGTATCACCACAAGTGATTATGCTCTGTTGTACTTTGGAGAGCTTCTCTCTGCCTATGTGAATGTTGAAGAGCTGGACTCGACCTAGTATGTAGGACCAATTCTTCCCCTACCCTGATCTCCCACCCCAAATTTTCTAGTGTACAGAAAGTAAACATAAACAAATCCAAAGTACATATGAATCCACAGTGAGTTCAGTTTTTCATAATGAAGAGAAAAATCACATTTCAAGGCTATATTGTCAAGCAGATTTATCTAACGCTTGCTTCTGTTTTGAATATCAATGCTAAGAAAAGTTTATTGGCTAACTTTAAAAATGCTTAAGATGTGAGACTGGAATGGAAATACTGATGTAGCTATAGATTAAGAAGCATGGTCTGGTCTGTTAAATAAATTTTTTTTTCTTTTTAATTCAAACCACAGACATCCCTTCCCATATACTCAAATCTGGATTTCACATTTACACTCATAATCCTTTTGGAAAGTGTGAGAAAGTATAATTAATCATATTTCAAGTCAAAATTTTAAGATGTATTCAACAATGCTGTCTTCAAGAACACTTTGTCCACAGTGTTATACCTTTAAGACTCAACACATTTTAATGCAGTATGTCCTCCTCGTATGGAAATAAACTATATATAGAAAGCTGAAGTTCTCTTTGAGCCAACTCTGCTCTACCTTAAAGCTATGTCACTGTATTCTTAAATAATGAAAAAATTTTTCCAAGATATAAATTACTACACATTCCAATATAAGGGCTCTTAAGTAATTCTATAGTCAATGTATTTCATACAATCTGTTTTCTGTAGGAAAACTCTAGCAAAGCACAGATGCCACTGTAACCTAAAATTTCTAATATTGCAAGGGATAAAGAATGCTGATTCACAGAGTACCACATTTACAGTGGAAAAAGGAAGAACGCTGATTCATGATGTGCCATGTTTACAATGGAAAAAGAAATCCAGTGGCTTTCCCCATGGGCCTGCCCCTCAAAGAGTGAGAATGACATCAAAGTGCAGAGTGGAAGTTTAAATTGTGCAGGTCGTCATTAAATTTTAAATGAGTCATCATGTTTCATAGTTTGAAATAAAGGGTAAAAAGTTGAGACCTGCTGATGAAATGAGCAAAATAATGTTTGACTTTTAAATTAATTTTGAAGTCCTCAAAGAGGAATACGGTTTCCCTATATGACATACTGCCACAAGAAAATGCTGATATTCAGGGCTATTTAGGTGAAAAATGGAGCACAGTGGTTAAGATCAAAGTCTTTAGAGTGGCAAAGTGGCATTTACTTGATATGACCTTGGAAATGTCACTTAACCTCTCTAAGTTTCAATTTCCTTATCTGCTACTCTGGAGATAACTGAAAAGCACTTACATAACACCTGGCATGCAGTAAGAGAGCAGTAAGTTACAGTTGCTGTTATTAGTATTATCAAAGCAATCTCTGCAAATTGTACTCGTAGATTAGGTGAGAATGAGAAATGGCTGTATAATTCCAAAATTTTACTTAAAAATAAATAAATAAATAACCCTAACGGTCAGATTTAGTTCTTTTTATAAATGATAAAATCATGATGGCAGAGGGAGAGACCAATGACTAAAGAAAGCAAAAGAGATTAAAAAAAAAAAAAAAAAAAAAAAAAAAACAAAGAAGAAAACAAGACACAAGGGTGAGAGAACTGCCAAGGGCACAAGGAAAAGCATGGCCAGCTCTCCCAATGGCTATCTTTGATAAGGTATTCAAACATCAACATAGAGGACAGAAACATTTCTCAAACTAGAAACAGAAAATTAATTAGGTTACAACTTATATTCAGTAATATGTAGTGGGGATATTTTAACTTATTTAGTTTTCAGAGATTAAAACTGGACAATCTGCAAACCCACTTTGTTCCTTATAAGGTTATCACAAAACATCTAATATGGTAGCGTAATTTAGTAAAGAGTGGAGAAGCTTCCACACCTGCTTCAGGGTTCTCTTACTTCATCAAAAGAACCTTCAAGGATAGTGACAAAATAAATATAAAATTTAAAATTACACTCTGAAATCTACCCTGATTAAGCATATAGAGTATACAGTACATAAAATATACAACACCAATAATTCCTCTTAACATTTAAGAGCTAAATACTTTAAGTATCTGACACAAATTAATTTCATATTTAGAAACAAGTAAGGAACTATTTCTGGTTTGTATTTACGGATGCGAAGTTCAGTGACTCTGAATATGAATAAGTTCTTTATATTTATTACTCCATAATTACTTTAACAAATATTTATTCAGTCTTTCCTATACACTAGGTAATGTCCTAAGGGTTAGGGATATGTTTTTAACTAGACAAAAATGGTCCCAATGTTCAAGGAGCTTATATTCTAGTAGGGGAGACTATAAATAATAAAATACTGTGACAAAAATAAATCAGGATTGTGTGATAAGGAGTGATTGGGAAGCTATTTCAGACTGGTTGGACTAGAAAAGCCTGCTCATCAAATTTAAAACATCTACCTTCATAAAACTAAAATTTGCTGCCAAAATCTATAGCAGCTATTCTTTTATTTACATATAAAAATAAATACAGACATTTTCCCAGGCTACGAAATGTATATGTAATCTTCCCAAATAAACACAGTAAGCACTGATAAATAGATACAGTAATTTTACCTTCAAATATCATTTTAATACACTCATAGACTTTTCATAATAAAAATGTAGGCATTATTTTTATAACAAATTTTTTTATATTTTCACATTCATTTTATTTACATACTATCTTACTAAACTATAAATAAGTTTTAAATATTTGACTTTACTTAAAAATCAAAATATTCCAACAAAAAGGCTTAATTTTAACTCACCTGTGCCTGTATACAGTGCAGAAGATCTATAAATTTGTGGCCAAATTCAAGAGAAATCTGCAATATAAACAAACAAATAAACATGAATAAAAAAATGCAGAATCCTGTTAGACTCAGTAGAGTGGATGTGATTTTTACAACCAGCACACTCGTATAAGGAATGCTCATTAATAATATCTTTCCATTAAACTGCACGGTAAAAATCAAGACAGACTTGTAGACTTGCTGCATTACTTCTATTTGTACAGGATAGTATAAAATACGTAAGGTCACAGTTCATTGTAAATTATGAGGCATCTACCACAACACTTACTATACTTTCTTGTAGCTGCTTGACTCCTCAGTAGCACTGAGGAGAAGCAGAGGAGCCGGAGCTACCCATTTGCATCCTGCACTGCTAGCACTAGCCCAGGGCTCAGCACACTGTCACACACATGCAGTAAATGTCTGCTGAATAAAAGGCGAGTAAACCTCACTGAGTCACGTTCATTTGCTGTAATTTATACTTTACCTATATGAAATTGAAAAGCTTGAAATTACTGAAATAAAACCCTATATCATAATTGTTTTTAAAAAGTTCAAAAGTGATTGAATGATTTATGTCAAAAAAGTCTTGAGTAAAATGATGTAAAAATGATGCTATATAACACTCCTCTAACAATTTGAAAGAGCAAAAATGGATAAAAAAGGAAGACCGTTTTCAATATTGGGGGTAACTCCTCACCAAGATTCACCTGGGTGTGTACCTTTGAGAGAAAAGGGCTTAATAACAACGAAGGGCTTGGCTCTGCGGCATTTCCTCAGATCCACGCAAGAATCACTTCCACCGCAGAGAAGTTTGTTTTCAAGATGCATAGTGAAAAATATGAGCACAAAAAAAATTGTGCTTGTGATATTTGATGTATTAATGTTTATTATTTTTGTGTATTTTATGGATCTAAGAAAAATGGTTTGATTGCTACAACAGTATGCCTTTTTTTCACCATTATGTGCTACTTGATTTAACAGCTGCAAGAAATGTTTTTACAACTGAGCAACTAGATTTATTTTTTTATTGTCAGGTGACACCAATCAGTAATAAATGACATTTCAATTATCAAACTTAAAACTGTATTAACTCTCTTAAGAGCCCTTTACTCTTTAGAATAAATAGAACCTCATAGTAGAAAAAAGCTAATGCTGATTTAATATCCAAATTACCACTTTTCTAGGGCACTGGAAACATCTGATTTCATAATCTAAGAGGTCTAGAAAGGGAAAAGAGAAAAAATTGCATTTTGATTTTTACCAGGACCCGATCAGCCTGGAGATGATCAAAAGTAATGAAATGTAGCTAGGGCATTAGTCAGAGATGATTCATGAAAAACAAAAGAAAATCTGCATGCAAATAAGAAGTTATCACAGTAAGTAAAATGAATGGATTCTCCTCAAGTGGCAGTCAGTCAGTAGTGTGCAATAAAGTGTTACGTAATACGAGCCATCAATTCTTTCCAGCACTGCTGGGGTAAATGCATTCATTATGCTAGCCTACTTAAGCCTATTATAATTCTATACCAACAATTAATTTGCTCAAGGACATCACACTATGCAATATTCAAGAGATTAAACTTGTGATATTAAGGGATGATGATATTAAACTATTACTACTTGATCTATACTGTTTTTATTAATATGCTAATAGGAGGAAAAAATACCAAAATATCCATGCTAAAGAAATATATAGGAGAAACATTAAGATAAAAGATATGAAGATGTGGATAATTTCCACAATATAATATCTTGGTGTAATATTTTAAACAAAAGGAATTAATATAATAGTTCAACAAAGAATTACAAAATATTACAAAGTATGTTATAAGTTACTAAGGGAAAATATAGCCACCAAAGCATTAGAAAGAATTCTATAATAAATTAACATCCCTCTATTCTCCTATCAATCCTGAGTTTTCACAAAGCTCCTTCCTGGATGTGTTTCAAGGGAAGGACAGGGGATGGCCCTGGGCCTGACAGACTCACAGAGGAAATACAGAGGGATGTGTGTCATCTTTTCCCCTCTAACTACTCCTACTATTGCCACTGTATGAACTAAAAAGACATATACCTCCTCTCTGCAAAGCATAGGTCACTATCAGAAGGCAGGATGGAACAGTTCAAAGAAACGAGCATTAAGCATCATCAGAAAAGGCCAGGTTTCAAACTCTGGTGTTATCATGCAAACACTGTTGCTGTTAATATAATATCATTAGCAGCAGCTTAGGTAAAGTGACCTAGGAAATGTTACTTTGGCCTCACCTATAAAATGAGGATAATGATGTCCTCTGCAGCACCTTGGAAGTATCAAATGAAGGTAATTACATACAGAACCTGGTACACAGTAGGCTTTATAATTATGATCTTGCCAAGTATGATCCTATTAAATGCTGCTAGCTAAAACAGGCAATTCAAAAGTGATGAAAAATAGAAGCTTCAGGCCTACCAACCAGAAGGAGAACTGATTTTCCCTGGGGTGTTCCTTTATCTGCCCATAACCATCCAGTGAGATACAAAAATATGGAAATTTTTGAACCAGGCCTACTTTAAAACTGAATCAAAAGTTGAAAAATATTACAGTACCTGGTTTCAAGACTTACTATAAAGTTACAATAATCAAAGCAATGGGGCATGAGCATAAGAATATACGACAGAAGAGAACAGAGTTCAGAAACAGGACTACACATTTATATCAATTCATATTCAACAAGAATGGCAAGTTAATTCACTTAGGAAAAGACAGTCTTCAATAAATGGTACCCAAAACTGCTTATACAATACATATGGGGGGGGGGGTGTCCTCAAACTTTACCTTGCACTCAAAATGAATAGGATCATAGATCTAAAAGTTAAGAAAACTACAAAGCTTGTAGAAAAAAGTACTTGAAGAAAAATCATTGTGGATAAGGCAAAACGTTTTCAGATATAACACCAAATGTATAAAATAAAAATAAAAATGGATCATAAAAGAAAAAAATAATAAATTGAACTCCATTACAATTAAAATGTTTACACACATAGGAGACTTCCAGCCAAGATGGAAGTTATAGACTGACACGCTCCATCTCCCTCCACAACTAATAAGGACTATAACTACTGCAAAACCAGAAATAACCAGAAGTTCCCAAAAATATATGGAAGTCCAACATATGAAGTTATAAAGAAGTGGTGCTCTCCCGGACAGGTAGGAGGGACGAAGCCAGGGAGGAGAGGTCAAGCTGTGCTGGCGGCAGCAGCGGCGGGACGGTGGTAAGGACAGACACCCGTATTTAATGGGAGGCAAGAAGCGCCTGGGGAGCACCCCTGCTGCAGACCAGGCCTGTCAGCTTGTGGTTCCAACACCGGGGAAGGCAGACCCCCATTGCCTTGGACTGTGAGGCCCGGCAGAAAACGCCACAGCGTGATGAGAAGAGTCGCTTGGTTATGACGAGTACACAGGGCTCTGTCCCCTATAGCACAGGAGGTGTGACAGCCCCGCCCAGGAAACAAAGGTAAGCACAATACTGTCATGATGGCACAGATCATGATAGAGATCCCAGTGACGCAGCTGACCAGACAGTAAATATCTAATCTAACAAAAAAACATATAGGAAATCTTTCTGAGGCACAGTTCAGAGCTCTGGTTATATGAATGCTTACAGACCTAACAGCAGATCTTAAACAAGACGGGGAAGGAATGAAGGCCAGTCCTGCTGAAATGAACAAAAACACATACAAAACAAGTGGTGAGGGAAAGAAAACCAGGGATCAAATCAACAAATCAGAACATAGGGAAGGAACAATCAACCAGTGCAGAAAGAGGAAATGAAAAGTGAGTAAAATAAGGAGAGGCTCAGAAACCTATGGGACAGTTATAAGCAGGCCACCATCTGAATCATAGGGTTGCCAGAAGGTGAAGAAGAAGAACTAGAAATGGAAAAATTATGTGAAAAAATAATGAAGCAGAATTTCCCTAACTGAGGGAAGGAAATAGACTTACAGGTCCAGGAAACATAGAGAGTTCCAAAAAAACTGGACCCAGGGAGCACCACACCAAAACACATTATAATCAAAATGTCAAAAATTAAGAATAGAGAAAATCTTAAAAGCAGCAAGAGAGAAGAGAATTACGTACAAAGGGGTCCCAATAAGACTTTCAGCTGATTTCTCAAAAGAAACTCTGCAGGCAAGAAGGGACTGTCAAGAAATATTCAAAGTAATGAAAAGCAAAAACCTACAACCACGATTACTCTACACAGTGAAATTGTCATTCAGAATAGAAGAGCAGAGAAAGTGCTTCCAGGACAAAGTAAAACTGGAGTTCATCAGATCCAAACCACTGTTATATGAGATGTTAAAGGGACTTGTTTACGAGAAAGAAGATCAAAACTATGAACATTAAAATGAAAACTGTATCACAACAACCAATAGAAGCTAGGGAATCAAAACAAAGGCAAACTAAGTAGGCAATGAGAGTGGGAAAAGAATTATAGGTATGGGGAACATATTGGGGGGAGGTCAGCTGGGGGGGAAAGGAGGGAAAGGAAGGGATATGGTACAGGAATTAAAAAGCATAGTAGGAGGGAGTGGAGTAGACAAGAAGATGTTGAGAAGAACTATATGCACAACCAATGGGCATGGACTAAGGTGGGGGGGAACAACTGGAGGCAGGGGTTTACTGGGTGGAGGAGAACAAAGGGAAAAGAAATTTGGGACAACTGTAAAAGCATAATCAATAAAGCATATTTAAAAAATTAAAATGTTTGCTCTTCAAAAGATAATTTAAAAAATAAAAACACCAGTCACAGATTGGGAGAAAATACTGGCAAAATAATTATCTGATAACGTACATGTGTCTAGAATATATAAAGATCTGATAAAGGATATCTATCTAGAATATACAAAAGATTCTTACAACTCAATAATAAAACAAATGATTTGACCTTTTAGAAATGGACAAAATATTTGATTTTATATATATATATATATAAATTATAATTATATATAATTTATACATATATATAATAGAATATATACAATGGGGAAAGGATAAAGTACAAAATACCATTAGTCATTAGGAAAGTTGAAATTAAAGCGAAAACAAATTATGCTAGACGTTCAGTCTAATACCTAAAGTGGTGACAAGGATATGAAGAAAGAAGAACCCTCGCATCACATCCCTCACTGGCAGGAAAGTATAATGGTACTGTACAGCCATTTTGTAAAACAAGTTTGGAAGTTTCTCATCAGATAACCTGACAATTTCATACTAAGACATGTTTTCATTTCTCTGGGGATAAATGACCCACATAAAGGGCTGTAATGAATGTTCTGAGGCAGTTTTGCTCAGAACAGCAAAAAACCGGAAACAATTCAAATGCCTATCAATTGGAGAATATATTTTTCAGAACGTAGTCTACTCATACAGTGGAATACCACTCAACAACAGAAACAAAAATGGATTGCTGATATGTGCAGCAACATGAATGAACCTTAAAAACACTGTGTTAAATGAAAGAAGCCAGACACCAAGATTACATATTGTGTGACTCCATTTATTTCAAATTTCTAGAAAAAAACTACACAGATAGCAAGACTGGTGGTTTCCTGGCAGAGAACGAAAGTAGGGATTGACTGAAGTGGACACATAGGAACTGTTCTAAAAGTGGATCATGGTGATGCTAAAGAAAGACGTATAAGAAACACCAACATACACAACTATTTAAATTTACTAGAACTCATCCTTATACACAGTTAAAATGGGTGCAAATATGGTTGCATCTTATCATATGCAAATTATAGTAACATCTCAATTTTTTAAATATTAAAAAATGTTTAAATGAGACTTTAAACTGTACCTCTGTATTCCTGCTCTTTCTTCCTATGTGGTAGCTAAGATTACCGTATGAATAAAGGGACCTCAGCAATACTTAAACGTACTGTAGTTCTAGGAGCAAATGGTGGTTTTGCCAAGTACAGCATCAACTAGCAAGGTTACACAAGGAACTCATTACTTTGAGGCAAAAAAATCAGAACTGAGCCTATATCACACATACAAAGGTTGCTGGCAACATTAAAACTATAAGCTGATGATTTTTATTAAAGTAGGGGAGGGATAGAAGAAAATATTTTATTTTATTTTTTAATTTTTGAAAATGAATGGTTGGGAACAAAGCCATAGGAAGCAGAGTAAGCTAGGGCAAAAATGAAGCAACATCTGTAACAGTAGCTAAAAGAGCACTTTATGACTGGAATGAGAGGAGGGCCACATTTGCTGTTTTGGTTTAATGCCACCATCAACAATAACATCAGTACCTATCATTTACTGAATGTTTATTTTGTGAGAGCACTGGGAGGAAGGCTTTACATGTTACCTAATTCAATCTTCTTAAAAGCCCCATGAGGTAGGCACTGCTAATATAATCTCCATTTTGTAGATACAGAAGTTTAATAAGTGAAGTACTTTGTCCGAAATCACAGGGCTAACACAGTGGCCAAGCCTGGACTCTAACCCTGAGTCTGATCGCAGAGTCCATGCATGCTCTTACCCACCAGGCTGCTGTGGAAGTTTACTGTTTTGAGAAAGCTCTCCTTTTTACCAAGTTAATTTGAAAAGAGGATGGCAAAAATGTGATCAACCTGAAAACTGCCTTCTTGAGGTTTTTAGTATGGTATGAACAAAAAGGGCAAAACATATTCCCCACTGACTAGTACAGTGAAGTCGTCATTGTTCACACATGCACATTCCATTCTACTCCCCTTGGCTGCCAGGTTACATCATGTTGTCATGTCATGCAAACTGTTCTTGTTATATTAATGACAGGTGGATTTTTTTCCCGGACAGACCTCAGTGTAAGTGAGAGCTTATGGTATTTGTCTGTCTCTCTTACTGTCTTATTTCACTTCGCATAATAATCGCCAGGTCCATCGATGCTGTTGCAAAGGTTAAGAGTTCCTTCTGTTTTACAGCTGTGTAGTTTCCATTGTGTAAATGTTACCATTGCTTTTTTATCCACTCATCTGATGACGGGCACTTGGGCTGTTTCCAGATCTTGGCTATTGTAAATAACACTCTATGATCATAGGAGTACATATAGTCTTTCGAATTGGTGTTTGAGGATTCTTAGGGTATATTCCCAAAAGTAGGGTCACTGAGTCAAAAGGCAGTTCCACTTTTAATTTTTTGAGGAATCTCCATACTGTTTGCCACAGTGGCTGCACCAGGCTGCATCCCACCAACTGTGCACCAGGGTTCCCTTTTCTCTACATCCTCACTAGCACCTGTTTGCTGATTTATTAATGATGGCTATTCTGACCTGTGTCAGGTGATACCTTTTTGGTTTTAATTAGCACCTCTCTGATGGCTAGTAATGTTGAGCACCTTTTCATACGACTATTGGCCATCCATATGTCCTCTTTGGAGAAGTGTCCTTTGACCATTTTTAATTGGATTATTTGTCTCCCTGGTGTTGAGTTCTTTACATACAAATAAATATATGTATATTTAACCCCTTATCAGATATATCATTGGCAAATATATTCTCCCATACCTTGGGTTCCCTTTTCATTTCGTTGATGGTTCCTTTTGCTGTGCAGAAGCTTTTTAGTTTGATGTAGCTCCATTTGTTTATGTTTTCCTTTATTTTCCTTGTCTAAGGAGACATTGACAAAAACACTGCTACAAGAAATGTCTGAGATTTTACTGCCTTTGCTTTCTTTCAGGATTTTTATGGTTTCATGACTTCCATTTAAGTCGTTTATCCAGTTTGAGTTTATTCTTGTGTATGGTGTAAACTGGTGGTCTAGGAGTAGCGGTTTCTATTTTTATTTTTTAAAGATTTTATTTATTTTAGTGAGAGGGGTCAGGAGGGCAAGAGAGAGGGAGAGAACCATCGTATGTGCAAAAGAAACATTAATTAATTGGTTGCCTCTCCCATCCTGGGAACTGGCCTGCCACCCAGGTATGTGGCCATGGATGGGAATTGAACCAGTGACCTTTAGGCTTGTGGGACTATGCCCAATCCACTGAGCCACACCTAGGGCTAGTGATTTTAAAACAACACTCCTGCAGAAGCGCTGGGGCTTTAATTATGGTGCTCAATCAAAAAATTCACACAATAATAGTCTACAATAGAATTTCTAGGGAGGAAAGTAAAAATAACTTACTGGAAAGAAATTAATCTTTCTTAAACAGAAATAAAAGACTCCCCCACGAAGACCGGAACATGTCAACATGACAAACAACCAGCACCCCCTGCCTTCAAATAAAAGGCCCCAAGATGCTATGAATAAAATTTTAACTGTTTTTCTCCCAATAAAGTAGGAGATGTTTGTCCTAAATGTCTCCCTTTACTCTCTTTGAATTGAGAACAGTTTCTGAAACCTGCTGTATACCCCCAAACAGTAGAGAATCTCCATATACTTATCAGTTTATTTTTCGCAATAAACCAGTCTGAAAGGAAATGTCCACCTTTCTTAACAAAATATACACCGTGCAAATATTAACAGTGGAGCAGGGAAATATCCACCTGCGGAGAGAAAAAAGAACTATGAACTCCTCTCAGAAACTCACCTTCTCCTTAGGTTTTTCTTTCTCATATATAATGCTGCACTGACCACTCTGACTGATAGAAAATGACCCTAGAACCCTTCCCTTACACCACAGACAAGCTGAATAACACTTCCTTGGAGACTATGAGGTAGCAAAAGGGAGTGGACCAAAAGTAACATTAAAACTAAGTATCTGTCTACACATGGCAGGGCAGCCTTGAACACCCAATACTTAGCAGTACCTTCAGAAACCAGCCTCACAGGGACCTGCACAAACCTTTGGTCCACCAAAGCTCCCTTCTGAGTTTGATTCCTCTCTGAGGACCTGCCTCTTCTCCAGAAGATTGTCACTGTCATTTCCCACTCCCTATGGAAAGGCCATATATTCCCATAGTATTGACCACATAAAGACAATCATCATTTCAACATAATAAAGAGAACACTTCCTTTTGATTAAAGTGTATAAAGTATAAAAGAGTGTAGGAGAGTGTCCTATTAAAAATGAAGATTTTATACAATACCTGTTTTATAATCAAGATAAAGTAACATAACTTGTCTAAAGTCAAAGAACATGTGATGAAACTGGATATCAACCCCATGTCTGCCTGACTCTAGTCCCTATGTTCTTACTACTCTAATTGTTTGCTAGAAGTGCCAATACATTGGGGGTGGAGGTGGGGGTGGGGAGGATAGTAGCAAGCACCAAAACAATGCTACTTTTTAAAAACTGAAAACAGCTCATGTGTGTAACATGTTCATGAATATAATTTTATATCACGAAAAGTTTTCTTTGAATAAAATTACAATTTTATATGATGTAATTAAGGATGGCAATGTTTTACAGAGTTTTAGTAAATATATGGTATTCCAAAAATGAGAACAAGATTGCCAGGTAAAAGTCTTGCAACTTACTACACTGGAAAATGCAAAGATTAACATTGGCGTGTGGTGAGTACCTAGCCAAATTTTTATTGTCTGTCTGTATCATTTTACTGAGTTAACCAATGGAACTAAATATCATTCAGAGACATATTATCAGAAATGACCTTCATCAAAAATTTGATTCATTGTATTAGCCTATGTATAGTTTCTAATTTTGCATGGGACTTCTGGTCAAGATGGAGGCATAGGTAGACATGCTTTGCCTCCTTGCGCAATCATAAGAAGGATCACAACTAACCTCAAGACAAAAAACATCCAGAACTGCCAGAAACCAAACTGTACGGAAGTCCAACAGCCAAGGATTTAAAAAAGCCATATTCCTCCTGACAGGAAGGAGAGGCAAAGACAGGGATCCAGGGTGGAGAGGACACAATGTGGCAGTGGCAAGGCAGCAGTGGTGAGGCAGCAGCAGTGAGGCAGCAGTGGCTAGCAAGACAGGTGGTCCCACATTCACCTGTGGTGGATAAAAATCAGAGGGAGACCTTGGGAACTAGTGATCCCAGCCTCAGGCCAGACTGCGCAGCTCAGGGTCCCAGTGCTGAAAAAATAAAGCCTCATAACCTCTGGCTATGAAAACCAGTGCAGAAGAAACTGCCAGTCTCTCAGGAGAGTCCATAAAAAGGGCATGCATGGTCCTAAAACATACACAGACCCACCCACTCTGGGAACCACAACCAGGGCAACAGTCAGAAGGGTGCCAGTGGCATACGGGAAGAGGGTGAAGTGACTGGAAATGGGGCAAGCACCCAAGCAAACCTCCAGCAGCCAGACAATGGCACTGTCCCCTTTCTAACCCTTCCCCCATGTAAGGTGCCACAAAGCAGTGAAAGGGGTTGCCCTGCCCTGACAAATAGCTAAGGCTCCACCCACTTACAATGTAACAGAGGCACCAAAACAGGGAGCCAAAGCAGCTCTACCTAACACACGGAAACACACACAGGGAGGCTTTTAGATTAAGAAGAAAAAGAAATATGGTCCAAATGAGAGAACATATCAAAACCCCTCAAAAAGAAGGAAATGAAATGGAGATAGCCAACCTATCAGATGTACAGTTCAAAACACTGGTGATAATGACGCTAAGAGAACTCACTGAACACTGCAAAAGCATAAGGGAAGAAATGAAGGCTACACTAATTGAAATAATGAAAAATTTACAGGGAACCAACAATGAAGGGAAGGAAGCCAAGGTTCAAATCAACGATTTGGAATATAAGAAATAAACATTCAACAACAGAATGAAGAAACAAGAATTCAACAAAAAAAAAAAAAAATAGGAGAGAATAAGAAGACTCTGGGACATCTCCAAAAGTGCCAACATCTGAATCATAGGGGTGCCTGAAGGAGAAGAGGAAGAGCAAGAAATTGAAAACTTATTTGAAAAAATAATGAAAGAAAATTTCCCTAATTTGGCAAAGGAAATAGACATACAAGTCCAGGAAGCACAGTGTCCCAAACAAGTGGGACCCAAAGAGGACCACACCAAGAAACATCATAATTAAAATGCCAAAGGTTAAAGATAAAGAGAGAATCTTAAAAGCAGCAAGAGAAAAGCAGAGTTGTCTACAAAGGATTTCCCATAAGACTATTAGCTGATTCCTCAAAAGAAATTTTGCAGGCAAGAGGGACTGGTAAGAAGTATTCAAAGTCATGAAAAGCAAGGATCTACAACCCAGATTACTGTATCCAGCAAAGCTATAATTTAGAATGGAAGAGCAGATAAAGTGCTTCCCAGACAAGATAAAGGTAAAAGAGTTCATCATCACCAAGCCATTATTACAAGAAATGTTAAAGCAGTGGTTCTCAACCTTCCTAATGCCGTGACAGTTCCTCATGTTGTGGTGACCCCCAACCATAAAATTATTTTTGTTGCTCCTTCATAACTCTAATTTTGCTACTGTTATGAATCGTAATGTAAATATCTGATATAAAGGATGTATTTTCATTGTTACAAATTGAGCATAATTAAAGCATAGTGAATAATCACAAAAACAATATGTAATTATACATGTGTTTTCCGATGGTCTTAGGTGACCCCTGTGAAATGGTTGTTCGACCCCCAAAGGGGTCGCAACCCACAGGTTGAGAACCACTCTGTTAAAGGAAGTTATTTAAGAAAAAGTAGAAGATCAAAACTATGAACAGTAAAATGACAACAAACTCACTACTATCAAAACTGAATATACAAAACAAAAACAAACTAAGCAAACAACCACAATAGGAACAGAATCATAGATATGGAGATCATTTGGAGGGTTATCAGTGGAGAGGGAGAGAGGGGAGAATGGGCAAAAGGTGCAGGGATTAAGAAGTATAATTGGTAGGTACAAAGCAGGGAATGTTAAGAATTGTACAGGAAATGGAGCAGCTAAAGAACTTGCAAGACCCATGAACATGAACTAAGGGACAAGATTGCTGGAGGGAAGGGAGGTACCTGGCGACCAAAGGGGTGCAAAGGGGGAAAAATTAGGAAACTGTAATAGCATAATCAATAAAACATACTTTAAAGATTTTTAAGTGCAATTTTCCATTTGACTACATGTCTGGGTTCTGAGAAAAACACTGAGGAATATTTGAAAAAAGTGGATCCGATCTATGGCGAATAAAAATTTAGATCTGGAAGAAACTTGCAAATAATCTGTTTTTAAAATATTTTATTTATTTTTAGAAAGAAGGGAAGGGAGGAAGAAAGAGAGGGAGAGGAACACCAATGTGTGAGAGAAAGAGAAACATCAATCAGTTGCCTCTTATACACCCCCCCCCTCCCCCGCAACCTGGGGCCTGGCCTGCAACCCAGGCATGTGCCCTGACCAAGAATGCAACCAGCAACCTTTTGGTTCACTGGAGGACAACCAACCTACTGAGCCACACTAATCAAGACAGAAATCATCTATTTTTCACTATTCAGTTTTACAAATGGGAAATGAGGCTCAAAGAGATTACTAACTCTCCTGACAGTGACAGTACTTTCTTCATTTATCGTCTGCTCAATGGAGTTTCTGTGAACCCAGAAGCAAATATTATCCCCTAAAACCTGGCCTCACCATCATATCTTAATCAACCAAAATGGAAATTATCATCAAATACGTGTCTGCCTTCGACCACTGAAGGGTATTATGGATGCAAAAAGTTATGACAGAGGCCTGTAACTTAGTTGTGAATCTAGAATTTATAGATAAAATTTCTAATACAACATATAAATAAAAATTGATAGATCTGGAGATGAGCATTCTAAAATCCTAAACATACAGAATAACAAGGAGAGCTACCTTTTGTTAAGTATCAGTATCAGTTTTCTGCTACAAATTTTACATGCATTATTTTTAATATCTCCCACTAATAGGCATCTATCCCATTTTGCAGATGAGGAAACTAAAAGTCAGGGAAGTTAAGTGATACACTCAAGTTAAAGCAAGAGGAAGAGCTACTAGTGGGATCTGGGTCTTTCTGAATCCAACACCCTCACTCCTTCTCCTATCCAGATCCTTCTTCAGCTTCCAACTCTTTGCATTTCTTGCTCCACCCACCTCCTTATTCCCCCAGAAAAAAGGATTTGATATGAAGAAGATGCTTTCTAACATCCAGCTATTAACAGAACAGCCACAAGCACCAATTCACCTAAAGATGCAACCAAATGAATTGCCCTAAAAAGTTTCACCAAGATTATTCAATTATTGGTTTATTACACATACATAAGCAAAGAAAATGAAAGAAATGATACAATATTATAGGACACAAAACAGATGTCAAGAAGAAAATTAAAAGGCTGTGACAACAGTAAGGACTTTATCTGACATAAGGAATTGCATTAAAAAATATATAACAATTCTAAAACTAAGGTGGGAGATAGCTAGGAAAACAACCTAATATGGGTGAATTTTTCCTCAAATTAGGAATCCTAAGACCAAGAATGTACATAAAATTTTCTAATATTATTTTTAACAATCTAATCTCATTATATGAATATGCTAAATCATATGGATGACCATTATATAACTGATAACTTACTGATTTAGTTTCAGGACTTGCATTTGTGCTTAAAATTGGATTAAAGACTAGTATTAATGTCTTAAAGGACAAAGGTTTTTATAAGTTTCAGGGGGAAAAAAAAAAAAGGGAGGAGGGTATCTGAAATACCTTTACACAGCCAGTAGTAATATATGATCTCAATGGAACGAGAGCTCAGCAGATTGTGAACAGCAACTTTATTATAGCCAAAGAACATTGCATGGTACTGTTAATTTAAATCTTATTTAGTTGTTCTGTTGCTATTTATTTAGTAAATATGGTTTTGTTTTATAGGACCTAATGAAACGAAAATCTTTCTGCATTGAAAAGTAACCTAGTAACATATACCAAAATGGCTGTTTTTCATAAGGGCCATTACACCAGCTCATTTCTTCTATTATTTACATAATAAGTATGGCTATAAAATGTGGATTAAAAAAAATCATGCACAGCTTCTGTTTTTAAAAAGTTCTGCTGACAAAGCAAAACAATGCCCTTCCAGTGTTTCCCAAAAATGTGGCTCTGAGTGAAGCTCAAGAACAGAGTTTTTCAAGATTTAACCCTAAATTAGAAAAAATACATAGTGCTTTGTTTTTCTACAAAGCTAAATTTTATTAAACTTGAGGACTTTTCTTTATTATTAGATTATAAGCTTATTATTTTGTAGGGTTACATTTCCCTTTTTATTTCCAAAATGGATGTAGTAGTAGATGGTTACTTTCTTTTCCTTTTTTTTCATGTAATGACAAATTTCACAATTTGGTAACGCTGTCAGTTCCCTGGAGATGGGGGGGAAATTTTTAATAGTAGTACATGAAATAAAAATCTCTAGGTACTGCTGGCCTACCTGTTATGATATGGTGTGTATTTATACACATACATAGATATACAGATACAAGTATTTCCCTCTGGAGTTAGGGGGAAAATTCATTCTGAGCATGAACCCCTAATCAAGTAGTTCTCGTTTCTATCCAAAAAAAACCTAACCACCACCACCCTTGAGACAAGAGGGGAGCTATCATCTGGTTCATAGGTATTCAAAGTAGATATTTTGTAGAACAACCTAGAATAAATCATAGTCTAAAAAGATTAATAATAACAATGACAAGTAATACATAGAGAACAGAAATCCCAAAGACTAATGACAGCAATAAACTCGTTGCTACTTCTGCCACTGAGAAATGAGCTCTTGTATAATTGCCCTCCCCTTGAAACTGGGGTTGCCTTGTTAATTAGTTAGACCAATAGACTGTTAGACTGTTGACAGATGAAATATTCTTGGACTTCTGAGATTCAGGCTGACACTCTACAATCCTTGATGGTAGAGTCCTGAGCTGCTAATTATGTCTAACTATCATGAAGCCACAAGCCATCATACTATGAGGAAGCCCAATCTAGTTATGTGGAGAGGCCGCATGAAAAAGGCATGATATGTCCAGCAGCCCCCCTCTGTTCTAGCCTCTAAGAGTTCTTGGTGGTCCCAGCTGAGACCACAGACATCTCCACTATGTCCTATCCAAATCTCTAACCAATAGAATTATGATATAATAAATTGTTTTAAGCAATAAATAACCAGAATAAAAACAGCTTTTCATAAACAGTAATAAAGACTTTAAAGCAAAAAGAAATGCCTTGAACTGTAAACCAGACTGACGTCAAGACACAAGAGGATTATGAGGCATAAAGATAAATATAAACCCATTCATTCATTTATCAAATATTTATAACACCAGAATGTGTAAACAGATATAAACGGGCTCTGAAGATGGTTTTTTAAAAAGTCCTCACTTTCGAAACTATTATGTACTATAGTGTCTTCTTGTATACTTTTTAATGTGTTTCAAAAAAAATAAGATAATCAACAATTCAGATCAAATAAAAATGCAGACAAATCTCAGAGCGACCCAGGGCTGAATTCCTCTATGACAACGATCTTCAACCTTTTCCATCTCATGGCACACATGAACTAATTACAAAAATTCTGCGGCACACCAAAAAATATAATTTTTGCCAATCTGACAAAAAAAATTGGTATAGTTTTCATTCATTCGTACCAGATGGCTATTGTCATTTTTTTAATTTGACAATCTAAGGGAAAAGAGGTCAGTGCCCCTGACTAAATAGTCAGGTATTGCATGTTTAAAAAAATCTTGGTGTCACACCAGTGTGAAACAGCATACCAGTAGAAAGTCATTGCTCTAAGAGAAGGAAGTAAAGACTGAACCCAAGCCCCACAAAAGGTCATTTGTAGTTTGTAGTATCAAAACATGCTTTAGTTAACTACAGTATACAATAAAATGTTTGGGTTCTCATTTCAGACTATAAATTCAGGGCATGCGTAACTAATCCTTTTTATTTCTTCTTAAAGTATCAGGTTAAAGAACTGTTTAAAGATAGAGGTAGGCAAAGCGGGGAAAAGTGGGGGCAACTATAATAGCATAAACAATTTAAAAAAGAGAGAGAGAACCATTTAAAGATATTATTACAAATGTGCCAGGTAGACCTTTTACTGCTCTCAAGATTCTGGGACCCAGAATGGGCAAGCAAGTAAGGTCAGTAGTTAAGCTGTTGTTTTAAAAAGATTTATTTCTGTCTAGGTGTGCTCTAGTTTAAACAAACACACCACTCCAGTGACTAAAATAATTTTAACTGTTTCTTTTATTAAAGCATAGACAATTTAACCTTTCATAATATTATTCTCAGGGTTCTAAAATTATTCACATTTTTTCTATTTGCAGTATTTCTCTATTCAAATTTCACATGAAGTCAAAAAGAACACAAGTAGAGAAAATTATTCTACCAGATATTTTTAAACACTCACAAAAAGTTTGATCTCACATTGTAAAACAATAAAATGGTAAATAAGTATGTTCATTGTAAAAGAATAAAATGATAAATAACTATGTCTTTAAATCATCAGCACCTCGCACAATGCCTCTGTAGAAGGTAATTAGCAAATGTGTGTTGACTGATTATTTCCCTGTTATAAGTATTTTAAGTGTGGACAACAGAAGTAATTTTATATTGTCTTGGTTACTACTTGAGGCAAAGAGAAAAGCATAACATTTTCAAAAGCGGTCATAAAGAAACAAAACTTCTCATTTTCTCTTCAAAACATTAAATGAGGTATGGTGGTGGGGGTATATATTAGTAAATTCTATGTGTTCTAAATGTCACAATAATAAAGGTAAGTGACAATATAACAGTAAACTAAATTATAAACAGCCTTGCATTTCTTTTCTCTCACAATTTCAACTACATGGTAATTTGTCAACATTTCTTTTTTTAAAACAGGACACAAAAGAAAATTCTTATTGCTAAAAAGTAATTTGTTAATACTTTATCTAAAATATAAAGTCAAAACAGAGTTCTGAACAAGAACATAATTGGAAACTTAAAAATGATAATACCAACATTCCATTATAAAAAGTAACAATATCTAGGAGAAAGATACTCAAGATTTGACTGAACAGGTAGCTCATTGTTCCTCTCTTCTAGACAGGTCTAGAAGCCAGCATGGCATGAGACTGAGCATCAGGAGACTTGGCCAGCTTCCTGGATCTCCCTGTGAGCCTCAAGGCCAATCATTTACCATCTTTTGGACTCAGTTTTCTCAGTGACTAAAAGAGAGAGTGGCACAATTATCCCCAAATCCCACTTAAGCTCTAAAAAACTGAGCCGTCCTCAAATAAAGGGCTTAGTCTAAAAAAATTGGATTTGAAGACACCAGCATCTTCATTTGCTTAATTAAGGCACATTTCCCTAATCTTACACTAAATGCTTTACAAAACTTTCAAACACCTACACATAGATTACTTTCTTCTTATTTTATCTTTACAACAATTTTGTGAGATAGACCAAGTTTATAGTTACTACATGTATTAGGCAAATGTCAAATGAAGGCTCAGTGAGTGAGGTTACGTTATTTGATTGAAGTCATCCAGCCAAAAAGAAAAGCCTAGAAACCAGATCTTTTGACTCCCAACTCAGTGCCTAAATTTTCAGGAAAAACACAAAAAACAAAAAATTTTAAATCCATAAGAATGACAAATAAATTATAGACCAGTTAGAAAGAAAAAAAAATTGTGTTATTTTTAAAGGTCTACATTATTTCTTTAAATCAAGATGTCATGTGTTGAGTTCCCTATTATTTTCACCATTTCTGGAATAAGAAAATCCCAGTTGCTTAAACATATTATAAAAATATTACCATATATCAAGGTTTTCTAAATTGATGTATAGTCCTTGACCAAAAAAAGGGACCATTGTAAAAATAAGTTTTGGAATATTTGTTGATTAACAATTTATATATGCTTTTTAATTTGCATAGCATTTCATAAATTTGTGGATCAATATAATTTCAGACTTTTAAAAAATATTAATTGACATTCTAAAGCACTTTTGTTTCAGTGAACCCATTTTGGAAGATACTTCTGTACATTTCAAAAATAAAATCATTTGCTAAATAAAATACAAAATTACTATATAATTTTAAATAAGAAAAAATTATAGTTTTCCCTTACTTTCCAAGCATAGATGTTTTCAAATTTTCTTAACCGGTGAAGTCTCTTACAATTTGTACATTTCATGTGACAGTGTTTCTGTTTATTTTATTTCCTGAAAAGTTGCTAATCTAATATTACACTTTGCAATCAACAGCAAGTTCGAATAAAGAGCTATGGTATAAAATCTTCTCATAATCTTCAAGTGTACTCTCAGTGGCACAAATGACATAATATTAAAAGTTATTTTTTTAAATATATATGATCACAAAAAATCAAATACCCAGAACTGATATTAAAGAATATGAAGGAGACCACAATTAAGATGAAGTGTACATTTTGAAAATGTACTAGCAATGACAGGAAACTGGGGAAAATGTTCATTATAGAAATAACATTTGAACCAATTTTAAACTATTACAAAGATCTGTGTCTAAAATTGGGAGCAAACATTTACAGGTAAAGTGTAAATCAAAATAGTTAATTCTTGAGCTCCAGTTAAACCTGATAGTAACATGGAAGTAACCACAAGTTTGGTTTTTGCCTATTTATAAAATAGTAAATTCTGAGGCAAAGGCTAATTAGCTAATCTAAATTTATCTTGTGCTCATGATTTGGTAATACTAGATAAATTTATTGTAGTCCCAAAGGAATAAGACATTTCTAATCATTCCCCAGACAATTATGAGTTCCCTAATATAAATTAACCAAACACACTTTCGTTATACTTCCGTCTAATAATGTTTAGCAAGTCCAAAAATACTTTCAAATGCTTTTGAAAATGTACGGCAGCTTAGAAACTTGAGCTGTTTTTAGTAATGGTATTTTAAAAATGGTATACCACTTACCACTCCAAGCAAAGAGGTATGACTTGTCACTGGTAATAGTGGTAACATGGGAGACTGAAAAGAGCTATTTTGAGAAAAAAAGAGATTGTGGCTTCTAGTCTCAAACCTCACCCTTCCCTTCACATATATGAAATTCAATGCTTATGTAATTCACAAATCAAATTTCTGTTTAAAAATGAAAGCAATTACAGCAGAATAAGTTATGTATTTGTTTTTAAAGATACATAGAAAAAAAATTTTATGAATAGGAGCAGTGTGGCTAAATGAGTTTGTTCCCCCGCCCCCAAGTTTTTTAAAAATTAAGTTTGTTGGGATAACACTGGTTAATAACAGTATGTAAATTTCAAGTATACAACTTTATGACATCTGTATACTCTATTGTGTGTTTACCACCAGAAGTCTAGCCTCCTTCTATCACCATGATTCTGACCTCCTTTCTAGAAGACTTTATAGATATTTCAGTTCTTCCTAATTCTTAAATGTTTATGCAAATCTTCTCTCTGTTATATCCATTTTAGAATTTAGAAGGTAATTCCCATAACCATGCCAAAAACAGCTCACAGATACAGGATAAATTTCAAAGACACTTCCTTGTCTACAAATACACTAACAAGTCATATTTTAAAATAAAGCTCAGAATACCACAAAAAGGTATCAAAAGTATAGAACGCTTTACCAACTTACAGTTATCCTATTTTCAGCTATGGAGTAAAAGCCACCTTTGTGAAAATGAGTTTAGACTCTAAGTGCTAGATTAAGGAATAATACGAATCTAAAACCACTTTAAAAATAGTAGAAGCAGTATTTTTTTGGAAGGTCACTTTAAGAGATGAAACTACCGGAACTCCACGACAGAATCCGTCTCCACGAGGGAAATAACCAAGAGCAGAGCCCTGAAACACTGACGCACCTTCAGTTCCTTTCAAGGAAAACGCTGTGAAGTGGGAGTCTTGAAATGCCCTTTCAGTATGGAACTAAGCATTAGTTATTTTCTAAATATAAAACAGAAATTTTAAAAATGTGTATAGTGAAAAGGACTGACATTTAAGCATTCTGAAACTGTTTTTCATCAATGGTTAAGCTCCTTTGGAGGGGAATATTAAAATTGTATTGTTATATGTGTGAAGAAGATCGTTGTATAATCAGTGATATGCCTTGCACCTTTGAGAATTTAACCATTTCCCACTTGTGTGGTCTGTTCAGCCACCTATAAGCAATGCCTCCTGGGGACATTTCCTTCAAGTTATCATTCCTTTTATCCAAAAGGAGGGCAGAAATGACACTACTCACCCCTGTACACTGGAGCCTTTTCATTTACTTAAATGCTCTAAATCTCTGACGTGTTTAATAAAATACTGGTAAGTAGTAAATGAGTTTTGGAGTGGTGAGGAAGATAGCACATTGTGCCTCCCAATGTGACATGGATTTTAAGGGTTGATCATACAAAAGTTCTTGTATCTGTGATTTCTTCCTCTTTTATTTAGGCTTTTTCTTTGGGTACTCAATACAATACCTCTAAGAAAAAGAAAGCATTCAGAAAATTAGGCAAAATTCCGATCTATGCATTTCATTCTCAGTAGAAACACTTAAAAACAAAACAAACAGAATAACCTCTTGGAGACCTAAAAGAAAATATACTAAAACACTAAAAGTGGTTTTGTAAGGATGGCGCCATTGTGAGTAAATTCTTTCATGTCCACACCTTCTAAATTATAACCATATTATCAAGTTATATTTAAGCCAAAACAATGAAAGATTGTTGAGAAAGTAAGTTAAAACTAATGATTTCAAATTATTTTAACTATCCTAGGTTTATTTTCTAAGACAAAAGGGAAGTTGCCTGTATAGCTTGACAATGTAAACAAATACAAAAATATCTCATAATTATTTCCCTTTTCATTGTCTGTGTCAAGAAAGGGAAAGGAATAAAGGGAATGAAAGCCACGAGTACTCACTCACAAACCAAAACCACAAGAAAAATAATCTAAAACCAGACTATAGGAGGCAGGAGGAAAGCAAGATTCTCTACTTAAGGAGTGATTTTGCAACACTAACAGGGTAAAGCCACATTCCTGCCACAAGCCTCCTGCTTTCACACAGGTCACACAGCTGGCGGTCTTGAAAGCCTTCCAACTAGGAACCAAGATAGTAAGAGAAATCGCTCCGTCTCAGGACTGGACTGAGCTCTAATCTGATTCTGATGCAACACTGTCCTGCTGGGGTATAATATTATGGCAGCCAGAAACTCAGTTAAATAGATGATTACGACTTTCATAGAAAAATCCTAAAGAAACAATGCTTTGAATGTGGGCCTCTTTAGTTAATAACAAACTGTCCTAAGTATATTAAAAAGTACATGCTTTCTAGGGAGAGTCATCCACGTAATAACAAACAGGGAGACCGCAGCCCCACCTTCAGAAATAATCTAGATGGACACCTAGAGCAAACTAGGTTGGTGTGTATATTAAGAGTCTAGTTTACTCTCAAAGTCAAAGCACCATGTAATTCAAAAGAAAGTCTTATTAGATTTGGAGACCGAACTTGGTCTTTAAGGGCTCCATGGTTGTTTAATGAGCTGCTTTAAAGGCACTGTTTTCGCCCAGCCCTGGGAGTATCCCCTGTGAAACCACCTTGACCAACTCCAAGAAGCCAGACACCTTCCCACACAAATCCTAAACATTTTGTCTCAGTCCCCAAAGAACACTCTAAAACAGTATTCTGGTTTTGTTTTCAGAACATTCAAGAAAGTACTCATCCCAAGGAGATTTGAGTACCTGTAGAGCTGACTGTGCTACACCCATGTTTTTCCTCACGGAGGAAGCAGTCTTCCTAAGACGTTTTCACAAAACAGGAAGCAAAACAGCATTCTTTCCTATGACGTTTGAAGTTTTCTGTTGTTTTACCAGGAATGCTTTTTTTCCTAGCTAGAATATACTTTATAAATTCAATTCCTAGATTAGTTACTTCCTTTGGGAGGATGGTGAAATGACGAAGTGAATAAATCTATCTACAAACTGCCAATTATTTACTTTATCACATCACCTAAATATAGCACTAAGAAAATAATTATGTTTTCCATTAAATCTTGTGCACTGATAAGCTATACTAGCTCAATATTTTTGGCATGGTTCTTACTGAAATTGCTTCTGTCAAAAAAGCCATTATCCCTCTAAGTCTTAGTCAAGACTTAATATGAGTTCATTCCCATTATAGAGATTTGCTTATATTGGAGATAAACAGTATTGATTATTACAACACACAGGACACAAATGTTATAAGCTTTCTTTTTATTTAGAAAGCAGTATTCATTCAAGGTACAGAAAACTAAATTTCTGTAAGGAAGACACCAATTATTACATGATTATAAGCAACACTGTAAGAGCAATATGAGCATTTACTAGCCCCAATATTTGAATTTAAGTACAGTTTTTCATTTAGTATCCTCATTCCAGATAGCTATTAAAACAGTAAAATTGACATAGGTTTTGGAATCCGACAGGCCATATTTAAATACTTACTTCTGCCATATGCCATTTGTATGATCCTGGACAAGTTAATTAACCTCTCTCTCTGCCTTAGTTCTTTCCTCTGTAAAATGGGCATGATATTGTATATATTGATAACATGTTGAATTTTTAAGAGAGTAAACTGAACAAAACATGTAAAGTGTATATAGAAGGATCTGGCACACAATAGGCACTTGATAATTACAGCAATTACTATAATATCAGTAATGTTGCAAAGACCAACCAACTCCTCCTAATAGCCACAAAAGTGAAGTAAGTGTTCAGGACCTTCAGAAATACTTCAAATAATTTGTTGTTTTAAAGAAGTTTTTAGACTTGAACTTCTAGGTTCCAAAAAGTCCAGAGAGCATCTCTGTCTTTAGTCTGTGTCACAAGACTTCTATTAGGTACTTTCTTGACATTAGTGAGAGGAAAGTATATATTCTATCACTTCTTCAAACACAAGGCTGCCAATTCCTGAGTCAGATTTAACTAATACACAAATACTCAGACTACGTAAACACACTGGGAGTCTGTGTCAAATTTTTCAACAGCTAGTCAGTGGGTACTTATTGAGTCCACAGTGTATCCAACTATGTACTGGAAACTTGGCACACACACTAATGACCAAACATAATCCCTGCCCTCAAAGAGTTTCCCATCTAAAGGATAAATAGTGATGAAAGGAAGCTTGATGTGGGGTGGTAAACACACAATACAATATATAGTTGATGTATTATAGAACGATGAACCTGAAACCTATATAATTGTATAAATCAATGTCACCCCAATAAATCCAATCTTAAAAAAAGAGGAATTGAATAATTTGTTTATTGAAAACAATAAAAATAAATAAATAAAGGAAACAAACAAAAAAGAAGTTAAAGAAAAATGTAATATTTCTTAGTACAATAAAATAGTTGGCTAACGATGGTCATGCAGAATGGTTGGTGGACAATTGATATTATTAATTAGAACAGCTTCTTTGAGTCAGTCAGTTTTGCTATATTTTAAAAGAGGAGATAATATAAGAGATGACTAACAGATGAAAGGAACAGATGAGAGGCAGTTATAAACACAAATTATGATTTGGACATTGAATGCAGCCGCAGTAAGAAAGTACATCAATTTAATATAGGATAAAATATAAATACAATTTTCTGGGTAGAAAAAGAATAAAATTAGCTAACTTTGAAAAGGTTATCTATGTTAGAGTAATAGCAGCCTAATCTGGAATTTAATAAAATTTAAAAATGAATATTTGATACATTAAGTCCTGTGCTAAGTATTCAACCTGGGGGTAGGGGAGAGGATCATTGCCAAGGGATACTTAATTTATTACCAAGACCAAATTTCTCTAAAACAAGTGGTAAATCAGATTGCTGATTGTATGGTTATAATGTTGTCTCACTCAATATTGCCTACCAAACTATCTTTCCTTCCTGTCATTAGGTATGAATCACTTTCAGATTTTCTAGAAATAAAATAAAATAAAATCCAAAAAGGGGTAAAATTTAAAGAATAATATATATACATACATACAGCTATTCAAATATTACATTGCAAATGAACAGTATTCCTAGAACAATCCTGATCTCCGTGGGGATAACAGGCTTGCTTCCCTGAGCTATTTAGGGTCCCACTTCTCAGGCCCAGACCCTCACTGCTCCCGTGACTGGTCCCACATACCACTCGAACTAGCTCTGCAACTTTTCTCTCTCCCTCTCCAAATCTGTCTTGCATAATAAAGCTTTTCATTTTTCAAGATTAACATGCATATGACTAAGATATACATTCTTAGGATAAAATACACCAAGTAAGTTAGTGATTATTCCACTTCAAATATTTCTGCCGTCTCCATCTTACAAAATACATGCTACCTAACTCCAAAAGGATATGCTGAGAACCATTTTGTCAATTTGTGTCCAAAATCCAGTACAAACTTTCATTCACTTATTCCCTATGAATTTATCAAGCACCAAATGCCAGAGGGTGCAAATTTGTTAATATTAATTATCATCACCCTTATAGGATGTACTCTATAGATTAACAATCTCCAAAAGACAACTAATACCCTTCTGATTCATTCCAAGAAGATTTTACTGTCCCTGGAACTTGCTCTGTAGAGACATTAGATCTTCTGTTCCCAAACTTGGCCTCATATCTGAAGCAGCTCTTTCAAATGAAGTCAGTTCTCCCTCTCTCCCTTTAATGAAGTTATTAGTCACTCTGTTCTTTTCAGATTTTCCCTTTTAAGATTATAAAATAAACAAATGTTCATTTGGAAAAGAAAGAAAAGTTTGAAAGAGAGAAAACTAATGTTCACCCCACACTTCTGAAGTACCTTTTTAATAGTTTGGCAGATATTTTCATTTAGTTTATTTCTTTCAGTTGTTTTTTCTATCCATATCTTTAACATGATTAAAAATAATTCTATATAACAATTTACTACTCTGCCACTTTCCCTTACCACTATTGTTGCTGTTATTGTAAGAATATATCATCATTTACTTAACCATTTCTTCCCTATTAAACAGTACCATTTCCATAGAAACCATATGATGGAAACCTTTGTATATAAATCTTCATCTGGATATACGACTACTTCCTTGAAACAATATCAGGAGTAGCCCTCCTAGATCAAAAGATATGATCGGCTAATTGTAAGGCTCCTAATTAATGATTTTCAGAAAATACTGATTCACACCACAAACCAGTAGTTCATGGAAATGCCATTTAGTTACAACCTAATTAGCAAAGGGCAGACTCATTCATTCATTCATTTTAACCATTTGATAGGTAGAAAATGACATTTTACTCCAGTTTTCACTTGTATTTTTTTATTTAACAATTTTTAAATTTAAGAATCTAATCTATTTTCCATAGAGGCTAAAATGAGACTTAGCTTTCCCCCAGAATCTTTGACATGGCTGGCCCATTAACTTAGTCTAGCATTCTGGTCTTTCTGGCCAAAGCTTAGTCATCTCTACATCATCACCTCAGAGGAGGCCATGACCAGCAGCATTCTAAGTAGTAGGCTGCTCTCTCTGGAACACACCTACTCTTGTAGTGGCAGAGACAGCTCAAAAGGAGCCACCAGAAAACCAGTCTGTACTACTCTTTACCTCCCCGCAATTGGCAAGACAGGCCAAAACCACCGAGTTAAGGTTTTAACAGTTCCACAGAAACTCCAACTGTTCCTAATAATACTTTTCTCAATTCTTCCTGATATCTGTAATATAGTTCAATGAAGTTTATTGTCAAAGTTGCTTAGTACTTCTAACACAAACTATGAGTCTGTGTATATATGCATATAAATTATATGTGTTCTTACCCTTAATAATTAAGCTACCACCACTTATGTCTGTCTATGTATGTATGTGTATAAAGTACACATGCTCTTACCCTTATTATTAATTTTCTCACATAATGTCAAAGGATACAGGCATTTCACTGCTATTAGTTCAAAATACTGATAGCACTAAAATTAAACAAATACATGGAAAATTGATCGTTCTGCTTTTAACACAGAGAGGAAAAGAGATTGAGCACACAAGTGCTGTGATTCCTAGAATTATAGAAAAAACTTAAAGTAACTTGAATGTTACGTCTTTCATAAAATTGTCTGTAACATAGAAGGTTAACAAAAGCAAAACTGATAGAGTTTTAAATTTCTTATGTTGCTTATATATAATGAACCACGAAGATCACTGGACTCAGAGATCCGACATTAAAGATTTTAAGCCCAAAAGCTAGTGGAGTGCCCTTGTCCCTTACACAGATCTATTCCTGAGCATATTGGTAGCTCTAAGCTATTTTCCCAACCTTCATGATCTTCCAGATGCATAAAAGATGGAATAGGAGAAAGGTGATTAGATATTTAGTTTATTAGTAATAGTCCATAAACATAGCACTGACATACAAAAGGCATAAATGACCTTAAAAAAAAAAAAAAAAAAAAAAAGGCCTCAGCTACCTTACAGTGGTTCTAATCAATAACTTATTTAGTGGATTTCTCTGAGACAGCACTCTTGGAGAGGACAATCAGTAACGCACTCAGTCCTATCCCAATAGCTCTTTACCAGCAACTAACTTACTTCACTGTCTTTGCTTAAGCTTTCCTGCTCTAACTTCAAAACTTTCCATTCTTCTTATAAGATTACATATATTCTTGCAGTTTGCACAGGGATAGCAATACATTCTCTGCTTTGTGTCATCTCTTTTCTAACAACACAAACACACATGAACAGTCTTCAAATGAACAACAAACTTGCTGTCTATTTATTTACATTTTGAACAATGGTATTAGTTAAGTAATATATCTGAAATATATTTAGAAAAGTATGCCTGGTAAAAGAATGATGAATAGAAAACAAGATGGTAGTATGTCTCCTCTTCCCATAAATGCATACCTACATTTACCCCAAAATCCTTATAAAATTCATAATATATTACAATCCATTCAAATATTGTATAAAAGGTACCTCAAAGCTCGCTAAGTACCAAACTGCTTTAACTGACTGTATTTCAAAGACATTTATTTTAAATAATTCTTCAATCCACTCTATAATAAAAAATATATACATGACATCAATCACAACACAATTGACAAAGTTAATTCAGTGAAAAGCCAACCAATTACACAAAGCAGCCATACAATGTGACCATATGACTGTGTTCACAACTAACCAAAACACTCAAGCCAAAACAAACCTACTAAACTTTGGAAAGTCATTCTTAATCTTACTAGACAAAGCAATCATACAGTAGATAATATGATTAAACACCGATGTATTACAAGAGTTTAAAAAATAGAATGAAGATAGATAGATGACAGACAGATTTACTTTTAAGCTCCATTACGTACCAAGTACTTCCAATAGTCTCTAGTCCTTTAAAAGACAGCATTTTAATGGACTGACTACATGTATCTCAGAAACTCAACCCACATTTCCTGATTTCTATGACAAGGATTGTCATTAACCAACTAAGATGACTAGGAATGCAGTACCAGTGTGGCCACACTTAAATAAACCTTTCATCTATTTGAGCAAAACAAAAACATTGTGAAACTGGTATGGCAAGTCATACAACTTAGCACCATTATACATTAGTTTCAGATGAGACCGCCTGACTAATCAGCGTACCTGAGACTCATATAGGAAGAACGAACACATGAACCGGGAAAAGCAAGAACTAATCAATTCAAACAATTTTTAATGGAATAACTAGTGTAAGGTTACGTAAGCCATACAATGAATAAAATGCTATAGATTATATGTAATTGTTATATTTCGATGCAAAAAAAGACCTTGAATTATCAGTTACAAAGATCTTTAATAACTTCTTCTACAAGATAATTTTTAAGTTTGTGACGTTCCTGGATACAATTTTTCTTATTCTCTCCATGTCTCTGTTGTACACGTCATTTGTAAACTTGATTCCTTGAATAAAGATCTTTACCATCTTCAATTCCTTAAAATATTTCCCTAAAATAGAGTTCTAAATAAAACAAGTGATTTCTAGAACACTGCACTTGTCCTTATAGGATAACTTTAAAAATAAAGCTAATTAAGCAATTAAGGCTCACTTACAAAATCAGGGATGGGAGGGAAACTTGGCAATATTCAAGATCATGCACATAACCAGTAATCTCTATCTGTGAAGAAGAATACGCTGTCCACATTAAATGTTTTTATTCTAAAACATAACTTTTAATTTGTATTTGCTATCATAATAGATACCCTAACAAAATAATTAAAATTAAAAAGAGAAAAAATTAATAGGGCTGACAGTATCAACTTTGACAAGGATTTAAAGCAATCAGAACCGCCATACTCTGCTGGTGGGAGCATCAAGTTTTATAATACAAACACTCAGAAAACTGGTTGGTAGTGCCTACTAAAGCTCAATATGCATTATTTCCAAGGTCCAGCAATTTCAATCTTGGGTATACATTCAAGAGAAGTGAGTACTAAAAAATTGCATGAAACTAGAAACAAGTATAAGAATGTTCACAACATCTTTTTTCATACTAGCCAAAACTGGAAGTGACCCAGATATCCATCAACAAAATTAATAAACAAATTTAATATATTCATACCATGGGATACTACATAGCAACAAAAAAGAAGAATCTAATGCCATACACTACAACATAGAGGAATCTCACAGATATAATGCTGGGCAAAAGAAGCCTGACACCAAAGAGTGTATTCTATGACTAAATTTTTACAAAGTTTGAGAACAAGCAAAACTAATCAAGGGGGGATAGAGAGATCAGAATAGTGGTTATCTTTGGGGTAATCATTAATGGGAGGCGGAACACAAGACAGCCTTCTAGGGTGCTGAGAATAGTCTATGTATTGATCTGGGTAGTAGTCACAAAGCTGTATACATATTTACATACATAGAAAACTCAACTGAGTAAAATTCCCTCTTACTGGCTTCCTGATCTTCAATAAGTTATTTAAGCTCTCTATACCTGACTTGTTTCTTCCACACGATGGGGATAATACTTTTGATACAGGGTTGATATTAAGACTGTGAAACATTCAAAAAATTGTAATTTATATTATTATCTGATTTCCTATCTGCATCAAACATGGTGAAAAGATCTATGAATGGCAATAGCAAAAAGCAATACTGACAGTCATAGAAAAAAATGAAACACAAGGAATTAAATTTGGAAAAGCCTGATGCCATATAGTATAAAAGCAAAAAAGCTGAACACAGAAAAGAAATCCTATGTTGTCACAAGAAAAGGATAAATTATATTTATGTAATCTTAAGCGGCACAAATGTATATAATATACTTAACAAAGACTTCCAGTTGAAGTGCTTAGATAAAATAAAAGCAATTCTGACACTTTTGAGTTTGGTGACCTCAATTTTCTAGAAAAGACAGTCATGTAAAGCAACAAGATAAAATTGAGACAGTAATTTTTCTCCTCTAAACAAAAACTTTCAATTAGCTATTATTTTTTAAGACCTCTCATACTATTTTTACTTAAAAACAGCACAGGAAATACTAACACTAAGCACTTCTTTAAATCCTGACTTGCCTATAGCACTAAAGCTTTTAATTATACATGTAAAAGCAAACTCCATGTTTAAACTTTAGCACAGACATTATATTTTTAACATGTTATTTCCTGGATTTTCTCTTATAATAAATGCTCAAAAGTAAAATTATGACAAATTATTTCTGTCTATAGAAACAACATAAAGCATTTTTACTAAAATAAAAATAGGATCTAACTTTCACTGACCCAGGTAATGCCACAATGCTAAATTAAAGTAAAAATCTTAACCTAACCTAAGTAATCACAAAAGGTCATTTCAATTTTTGAATTTTGGCTATAGCTTGTACAGGTTTCTGAACTTAAATCAAAAGTCTAGTTTACTCATATATAAAATGTTACTAAGAATTTTAAACTAATTTGAAAAACTAAAACTATATATTGTATGTAGAGATGTTTTCCTTTTTAATAGTTATCTTCAGTTCACTAAAAATGTATAGCTAAAAGTAACGGAGCCATTCCTTCTCTAAACCAAAATGGCTAAAATTACTGCTAAGTATTAATTTATGTCAACTTTTTAAAAGCATAACACTTCGATGTTATTTTCATGTTTACATTTTTTTTTCTGGTATTAAACTGCATAATACCAGAGAAATCAAAGTCAGATTTTATCTAAGTATATTTATTTATTTATTTATTTAATATGTTTTGATTATGCTGTTACAGTTGTCCCAATTTCTTTTCCCTTTGTTCCTCTCCACCCAGTGACCTCCCTCCCTCCAGCTGTCCCCACCTTAGTCCATGACCATTGGTTGTGCATATAGTTCTTCTCAACATCTTCGTGTCTACTCCACTCCCTCCTACTATGCTTCTTAATTCCTGTACCATATCCCTCCCTTTTCCCCTGTCCTCCTCCCAGCTGACCTCCCCCCAATATGTTCCCCATACCTATGATTCTTTTCCCACTCTCGCTGCCTACTTAGTTTGCCTTTGTTTCGATTCCTTAGCTTCTGTTATTGATTGTTGTGATAGAGTTTTCATTTTAATGTTCACAGTTTTGATCTTCTTTCTTCTATAAACAGGTCCCTTTAACATTTCATATAACAGTAGTTCGGATCTGATGAACTTCTTCAGTTTTACTTTGTCCTGGAAGCACTTTCTCTGCCCTTCTATTCTGAATGACAGCTTTGCTGGATAGAGTAATTGTGGTTGTAGGTTTTTGCTTTTCATTACTTTGAATATTTTTTGACAGTCCCTTCTTGCCTGCAGAGTTTCTTTTGAGAAATCAGCTGAGAGTCTTATTGGGACTATTTTGTACATAATTCTCTTCTCTCTTGCTGCTTTTAAGATTCTCTCTTTATCTTTAATTTTTGACATTTTGATTATAATGTGTCTTGGTGTGGTTCTCACTGGGTCCAGCTTTCTTGGAACTCTGTGTTTCCTGGACCTGTAAGTCTATTTCCTTCCCCAGGTTAGGGAACTTCTGCTTCATCATTTTTTCACATAATTTTTCTAGTTCTTCTTCTTCACCTTCTGGCAACCCTATTATTCGGGTGGTGGCCCACTTATAGCTGTCCCATAGGTTTCTGAGCCTCTCCTCATTTTCCTCACTTCTTGTTTCCTCTTTCTGCACTGGTTGACTGTTTGTTCCTTCCCTATGTTCTGATGTGTTGATTTGAACTCTGGTTTTCTTTCCCTCACCACTTGTTTTGTATGTGTTTTCGTTCATTTCAGCAGGACTAGCCTTCATTCCTTCCCTGTCTTGTTTAAGATCTGCTGTTAAGTCTGTAATCTTTCTTATAACCAAAGCTCTGAACTGTGCCTCAGAAAGATTTTCTATCTGCTGATCTGTTAGATCAGATATTTGCTGGCTGGTCAGCTGGGTGACTGGGATCTCTATCATAATCTGTGCCATCCTGACAGTTTTGTGTTTACCTTTGCTTCCTGGGCGGGGCTGACACACCTCCTACACTATTGGGGGCAGAGCCCTATGCACTTGTCACTACTGGGCAACCCTTCTCACCATGTTGTGGCGTTTTATGTGGGGGGCGGGAGTCCAAGATGGATTCCTACTGTTCACTCTCCGCTGAGAGACTGAGAGCTTTTTCCTCTGTCCCCACCCCCTCTCGCCCTCATAGTCCAAAGCAATGGGGTTCTGCCTTTCCTGGCGTTGGAATTACGAGCTGACAGGTTTGGTCTGCAGCTGGGGGTACTCCCCAGGTGCTTCTCGTCTTTTTTAAAATACGGGTGTCTGTGCTTACCGCTGTCCTGCCACCGTCACTGCAGCTGCTGCCGCCAGCACAGCTTGACCTCTCCGCCCCGGCTTCGCCCCCTCCTACCCGTCCACATGAGCACCACTTGTTTATAACTTCATACGTTGGACTTCCATGTAGCTTTATTTTTTGGAACTTCTGGTTATTTATGGTTTTGCAGTAGATGTATTCCTTCTTCGTTGTGGAGGGAGATGGAGCATGTCAGTCTAGGCCTCCATCTTGGCGGGAAGTCTTAATCTAAGTTTATTTTAAGTTAAGCTTTAGCTTTAAATGTTTACACTGAATTTTCTAAAGCAAAATCTCACATTCAGTGAGGCAGCAAATGTATTATTTAAAAATCATTAAGATGTTACAGTCCCAGCAAAAGCAGTATGAAAAACTGTATTTTCAGAGATAAACTACAGTTTTAAACAGTAGGTCATGCCTAATATGATGACATGAACAGAGATACCGACAAGTGGAGAATGCAATGTCCCCTTAAGGTCAACAGTATTTACTTTTATATTCACGTTACACGAATTATTTTATTTAGGTTTCAAAAAATAATACTTATGAAAAGCAATCACTATGTGATGATGGAAGCCATTTTAAAATGCATAAATCAACTATTTTACTAAAAACACAAGTATATAGTAAACAATAACTGGAATTAAGCCAACACAACTGCTTGTAGCTAAAACTGGACAAACACTCCATTTTTTCAATATCTAAGAATTAAAAAACAAAAAACGCTAGTCAATTTTTTCAGTTTAAAAACACAACTACATTTGTGTTTGAGCAAAGAATATCTGTGCCAAGTTTAGCCTACTGGGAATTAAAATAGCTGGATTTGTAAGCAGGCTTAAAACTATGCTTAATAAGTAAAAGAAAACCGCCTACTCACAATATATTACAATATGATCCTGAGTCTATTTCAAGAATGCTGGTCTAACTAAAACTTTTTCCCAACTTATTCCTAATTCTAGATATAAAAATGAATGTTTTTTGTGAAAGTTGACAGAAAGTTCTACCAAAATTCCCTTTTAACTATTTTAGTTATGTTTTGTTGGTGTTACTGCTGTTTGGGGGTAAGGGGGTGGTTTTTTTGGGTGTGTATGTGTGTGTATTGAAGAAAGCTTATAATGAGTTTTAAGGTACATGAAATAAGATAGAATTTAAATAGATTTTAACAGCAAATTTTGGGGCTTATATCAAGTTAAAATTTTTTCATTTTAAATAGCTCACAGTGACCAATGCTCGCACTGGTGTTCTGAATACTCTAAGTCTACTTAGTCTTCAAAGATCAAATTCCAAGAGTCCATAGTTCAGAGAAACACATGCTTTACAAAACCTGGCATGTGGCTGCTCAATACAGTGGACTGAAAAGCACTGAAATCATCACATTTTGGGAATGGGGCACCAATTATTTTTATTCAGAGTTCAGTGCCTATATTTTATAGTTATTACCTCAAGTCATCAGAGCAGACCTGAGAAATAAATATTATTACCTTCATTTTACAAAGAAATGAAGTAAAATGAAATTAACTTGCTAGGTTCTCACTGCTAGTGGCAAAGCACAAATTCAAACCTAAGATTCTGTATCCAAATTCCCCTTCCTTTTCACTCTAGCTTTATCCACACGTCAATATGTGGTTGCAGCATTTATCTAAGAGCTGGTTGGACCAGTCTTCTCCAACTGCTTGCAGGACATGTCCAAAGACTAGAATGAATTAAAAGACTCAAAACCAAACTGAATAAAGTGAGCAAATAATTAGAAGCATTCATTATTATACCCACATGTATCTCGGGGTACTCGTCACACACCAATTCCAGACCCCCGTCAGCTTTGCCCTGCTATCGGAGGCTCCTGAACCCTCCTGGGCTGTAAACACGGCTCTGTCCTCAGTACTGGCCTGAGAGGTGAGGTTTCTTGCTCAGTAACAGCAATCATTTCCCTTTTCCAAAACCACAGGACAGGTAATAACATGCTCAGTAAAGATTCTTTTTCACACATGACCAGACAATGTGAATATCCATGCATTAAAAAGTTTACATATAGCCCTGTGTGGTGTGTCTCACTGGACTGAGCACCAGCCTGCAAACTGAAAGGTTGCCGGTTCGATTCCCAGGCATGACACATGCCTGGGTTGCAGGACTGGTCCCCAGTTGAGGACCTGCCAGAAGAAACCAAACAATTTTTTTCTCACTCTTCCTCCCTCCCTTCTCCTCTCTCTAAAAGTAAAATCTTTGGGGGAAAAAATGTTTACACAAAATTCCAAAGTTTCACAGCACCTTTCCTAAAAGATTTGCAATTCACCAGTGTGCTAAGGCACAGAGGTTTGAGAATTACCAGTACAGGCAACTCTGAGGGCACAACAAACAACATCAAAACATTGATGGTGACCATCATCTGCACTTGTCATTTCATCAGTCCTGAAAGCCAACTAGACCCCTCCATCGGCTTGCTCAAGCCAAGGTTCTTCCCCTGGCTATTTCACAACATACCCTTGCCTGACCAATATGGCATTCCTACTTTCCAAGAGTGGGTAATGCTGGTCAGTTACACTGTCAGGCAGTAAATGCTTTGCACATAAACATGCTTACTAATTGTGAATTTCATGTCTTCCTTCCTTTCACCATTTTCTCTACTTCATATTAATCCTCTCTTTGTTTTGTTTTTGCTGCTACTACACTAATTCAGGTCTTCACTGTTGAATAACCTAACTAACTAGTCTCTTGTCTATAGAACTCATTCTATACTCTGCTCACTCTTTCAATGGCTCTACAGTGTGAACTGAATCAATTTTTAACACCTCTGCCTAACTTTTAAGGCCTAACTTGTATCTTTCATATTTATTTATCAACTTTATGTCCTATTCAGATGGACACCAAGGAACCAAATCAGCCTCTCTATAAAACACAAATCAGATCAAGTCAGCCCTCCTGCTTTCTAACACTGCATTTATCAGCTTGACCTGATGATATCAACACATGTCACTCCAACTTTAGAGACATTAGTTCCCACTGCTTCCATAACTAAGACCAAACACTTTTAACAATACATTCAAGATTCTCCATAACCTGGCTCCAAACAACCACCTTTGCTGTCTTCTTACTACAGGCCACATGCATCCTGTTCTCTGACAACAAGCTCTCTGCCTTTTCTGACAGAGATCACCCTGGCCTTCCCTATATCTACCGGTGTCCTAGTGTTCACCTTGGATCCATATCCCCATTATCTCTACCTGTTAACATCCTTCCCATCTTTCAAGGGTCTGCTCCTACTTCACGATCCTTCCCTGATCTCACTTTTGAGAATTAGATCACTGTAGTCTGTGCTTCCACAAAACTTCCTTTATATTGCTTCTCAGACTCTGTCCTATATGTTAGCTCTATTAGTCCAAATATCTTATTTTCATTTTTAGAGCATGAACCTCTTTAAGGGCAGAGAGTTCTAACTTGACTTTCAACTTACATCAATACTAATAAATTGTTGCATAGTACCTTCTTCGAAATACCCATTATAATAAATACCAAAAAGTGGACCGTGTCTGGATCCTTGGCAAAAGCCATCAAGTACTATATCTGGTAGATGTGGTGAGAAATAAAGCATAAGCAAAATGACAAAATTCATATTACCATAAAGTAAAAACTAAAAACCAGAGACTTCTGACAGCACTTAATATATTCATTCTCTGGTCAGCTCAGTTACCTCTACCTAAAGAAACCATGGTCATCTTCTCAGTCAATCTGAACATGTTCTACTTATTCCTGTTGCCTTGAACTCTGTTTACAATGTTCCCCATACCCACTTACCCCTTTCTTCACAACCACAAGCTTTTCCTGGGATGACGTAAACACATTCTCACTCAGAACAATGTCTGTTCTCTAGAAAGAAGAGTGAAGCCTATTTCTTTCAACCATGATAGAGCCAGCTGTGCCAATAAATGTCTGTCAACTTAAAACAACCAAACAGATTTTACACTCAATCTCAAAGGCTTGTTGCTCTTGTTTTAACTGTGGTGTAAAGATGCCATGGACCAGGAGCTACTCACAAAACAAATCAGTGCTTAGTGCTAACATTACTCACTCATATTTTTGAACACCTAGTTGGGACCAAATATTGACATCTTTAAGAATAAGGCCTATGTACACACACATACACAGACTTGTTGGCATCTCAGCATTCCTGAGAATCACTAATCATTCTCAAATAAATCCCTGCTCCTGCTCATCCTGGAACATATTAGTCAAGGTATCCTTGAGAAAAGCAACCCCTTTAGCAATGGCACATGAGACATTCAATTTGGGGCTCATATTTTCCACCAGGAAATAGTACTGTCTCTCTCCCTTTTCTTCTTCCATCGTCCTAGCTTCTCTCACTAACTTGAACACAGCTCTCATTCTTGCCCCCAAATCTATCTCTAGGATGAGCAGGTAGAATTCAATCTAGAGACAGGAAAGTTTCTACTTAGAATGAAGATTTGTGAATGACTGCTCACAAAGCCAGATCAGGGTCACTCACCACACCTTCTGCCTCCCAGACATCTAGAAGAGCAAGATGGTAAGAAGTAATTCCTGCCAACAAGTCCCTTCCAGTGTCCCTTGTTAGGTCAAGGAAAGCATGGGAGAAAGGGATCTGACAAAAAGGAAGAATCTGAATTCAATTTTGTAAGAAAGAGCTCTCCAGATAGGCACAGAGTATACTGAGTAAGAGCAAAAATTCTGGGGGCTCTCCACACACTAGCTGTGGGAGAATCTGCAAAATAATGGTAATAATCATACCTACTCCAGAGTGCTGCTATCAGGTTTTAAGTAAATGAGTTAATATTAATGAAGCAGTTAGAAGAATGCTTGTCCCATGGCAAGCACTATACAAGTGTCTGTAAAATAAACAGGAAATGACCGATCTTACAAAGGCACAATTTCTAAATGTGTATTCTTCAACATCCATACGCATACCCACAAATTAAATTATCCGTAACTAAAACGTCAGTGAAATTGTACTGTAATGATGCATGCCCAGAAAAAAGTACCTTAATTGACTTAATTACTAATAAATATTTTAACAAAGGTAAGAAAATATAATGCCCAGAAATGTTTCCATTTAGTATTTAAAATGTATTGCTTGGTAGCTTCATATTTGCTTATATTCTTTTAATTAGTGAATTCTAATTTGTGGTGAAGCACAGAATGGAAAACAAGATACATGATTGTCCGCAACACAGGCAGAGACATATAGAAGGGACAAAAGAAAGACCGTAGGCCAAGTTTTCCAATGCTCAAATGCACTCCATTTAATTATACATTTGATAGCATGTTGTCTCAATGTATTTTGTGTAAAAGTTAAATTTCTATTATACGAAATTCAATACGGATCTCATTTTCTTCTATGGCAGTAACTTCTAAAGTACAACAGATTTTAAAAAGCTCCTGTAGTTCCTTTCTCTTAAAAAAATAAAATGAAGATTTTTTTTTTTTTGGAATGACACTAATATTTGAATTAAGTTTTGTATTACCGGAACTGCTACAGAACTAAATAATATACCTACTACTTCACATGAAACGATCACATACAGAAGCAGTTATTCAACCCACCAAATTGTTCTAAATAATTGGTCTATTTTAACAAACTAATGACTTTTAAATTAAGTTTTTTGCAGTTTTAAAATTCAAAATATCTTAATTTTTAAAAATTAACCACATTAATGCTGTCAAAGTCAGGGTTTTTAAAATCAATGTAATAGTAGGCAAAAAAACAACAAAAATCCCACACAGTCCCTTGGGGCTTACAGAAAAATCAGTGCTCTTAATAATGAGCTTTTGTAAGTCAATTTTTAAGATTTATTTTCAGAAAATTCAAAATAATTATATAATTATTTTCTTTAAATTTTTTGACTTAAAAATTTTTTAATGTTGTACCATTTATTTTATTATTTTTATTGAAGTATAGTTGACATATAATATTTAATTAGTTTCAGGTATCCAACACAGTGAATCAATATTTATATACCTTATAATATAATCACCACACTAAGTCTGTCACTATACAAACTAATTATACCATATTGTTGACTATTTTCCCTATGCTATACATTACATTCCTGCGGCTCATTTATTTTTATAACTGGAAGTTTGTGCCCCTTAGTCCCCTTCACCTTTTTCAATCCATTCTCCCAGTCCCCTCACCTTCCCTAACTTGCAGATACTGTTTTGTGTTCTTCCTAATGTTTATACCAATTCAAGTAAAATTACTTTCATGTTCAGACACTTTAACATTTAATACTGCATTATCATTACTTTGGAGGAAACCCAAATAAATTAGCGTCTCTGATTTACATCTACAAATGTATTTTTTATTTGATCACCCTAATACTAAGCTAATGTGAATACCACAGATTCTCATATACTGAATTCCTGCCAAGCTTCTAACACTCTGGAATGCATTAGATACTGCAGGTGTGCCAGAACACACATTCTAATATTAATACAATATTATTTTATTCTACTTGTTTTTTTTTAAAACACAGATTTCTCTGTAGTGCACAACTTACATAAACACACATACATAACACATAGTTAAAAATCTCTTCTGAAATATTTTTTAGCTAAGCAGCAAAATTTACTTAAGGTAAATTCCTTACATAAGATATTTGCTATTTTGGAAGTGCAGATCATTCTAAGAAGCACCAACAAACAATAGGAGTCACAAAAATGGGGAGAAGAGAAACAACCCCCCATCGAAAGGAAAGGTAGAGTCCCCAGAAAGAGTGCTAAATGAAATAGAGGGGAGCCAACTATCAGATATGGAATTGAAAGCATGGATTATGGAGAAGCTCAATGAGCTCAGCGGAAACTACAAAGAACTCCAGAAAAACTACAGTGAACTCCAGAAGAACTATAAGGAACTTACTGAGAATTATACCAGCATCAAAAAGGACATGGAAGCTATCAATAAGAGCCAGGAGGAAATGAAGAATACGATCTCTGAATTGAAGAACACAGTAGAAGGAATTAAAAACAGGCTAGAGGTAGCAGAAGATCGGATCAGCGAGCTGGAGGACAATGTAGACAAAAACTCACAGACAGTGCAACAAAATGAAAAAAGACTGAACAAGACTGAAGAGGCTCTAAGACAGCTGCAGGATAACATGAAACATAATAATATCCGTATCATAGGAATTCCAGAAGGAGAAGAAGAAGAGCAAGGAATAGAAAACCTCTTTGAAAAACTAATGACAGAAAACTTCCCTAACATGAAGAGAGAAAGAATCATGCAAGTCCAGGAAGCACAGAGGGTCCCAATGAAGATGAACCCCAACAGGCCTACTTCAAGACACATCATAATTAAAATGCCAACATTCAAAGACAAAGAGAGAATCATAAAAGCAGCAAGAGAGAAACAACTAATAACATACAAGGGAGCTCCAATAAGGCTATCATCAGATTTCTCAGCAGAAACACTACAAGCCAGAAGGGAATGGCAAAATATATTCCAAGTAATGAAAAACAAGGCCTACAACCAAGAATACTCTACCCAGCAAGGCTCTCATTCAAAATGGAAGGTGAAATAAGGAGTTTCCAAGACAAAAGAAGGCTAAAAGAATACATCTCCACCAAACCAGCATTGCAAGAGATGCTAAAGGGTCTGCTTTAAGAAGATGAAGAAACAGAGAGAGACAGAGAGGAACACGAGTACAAAGAGGGAAAATGACAATGAATAAGTACTGAAAGAAAGAAGGAACTTCTACCATTTGCAACAACATGATTGGAACTAGAGAGAATTATGCTTAGGAAACTAATGAACAACACAAACAAATGAGCAAAATTGAACCAGAGTGGTTACAGATTGAATGATGTCCTTTAACCCTGTTGCCCCCAGAATACAAGAAGGATGCCAGCCTGTTAAACCAAGTATGCCGTTGTCCAGAGACAGCCAACCAACCTGGAGTCTGCACGATCCTTCCCCTTGTGGGAAGGCCACCCTCCCCTCCACACCCCCACTCTTATTTGGGATTTCTTGACCCAAGGGTAGGTAGGACGACGACCATGTCCAGCTTGAAGCAGCTAGAGGAGCTCAAGACCTTCGTCCATTGTCCTTTATAAGATTGTAAAGGGTCTTAAGTCTGAGAGGGAGGGATTGTTATTTTTTATTGTTAAAATATTTAACTAATTAATTAATTATTTTTTTAAAAAATGAAGAAGAATATATGAAAGGGTGACGCAGGAGAGCTTGTATGTACGACCCATGGGCATGGACTTGTGGAGGGGATTGTTCGGGAAGGGGGGTGCTGGGCGGAGGGGAGCAAAGGGGAAAAAATTGGAACTATTGTAACAATATAATCAATAAAATATACTTAAAAAAAAAGATATTTGCTATTTAACAGATACAAAATACAAGTAACGCCACCAAAAAAAGTAAATGAAGATAGTATTTCAGAAATAACAGCCTATAAGCCAATAACCATTAACTTATATTCTATTTCACTACACGCACTAAGCAGAAAAAATAAATATTTAATATCCTCCTATGGTCAATAAATTTGAATTACTTCAGGAGTCACTGCAAATACATTTAAATGTTTAAAGGAAATGTCTATACTTATAACTCTAAGTTAGTAAACAATTTTCAATGGACAAAGTCACTAGTAGAACTGAAGTTCATTCAATGCCTCAGATCAACTATTCCTTAAAAAAATTTTTTTTTTTTGTAAAAGAAATCAGTGCAAAATTTCTACTTATAACTTTTCTGTTCCTTAAGTTTCATTCCACCATATACAACATCCTTATTTGTCCATACTATTACCATCTCAAAGGTGATACAAAAATTCAAGTAATCAGTGATGATTTCCATTGGCAGTTAAAATGAGTGACCAATGTAAACTTCTGAGGACAAAAGAGCCCTATCTTCTCTTTCATTATGAATGAGTCATATTTGAACCTTTTATTCTAATTCAGTATTAAGAAAGTGACAGAAAAGACATTCAACATGAATTCCATAAGACCAAATAATCTTCCCAGAAAAACATGCTTCAAAAATCCATTTTAGGTTGACTATTTGGGACCTGGGACACTCTCTCATATGAACAGTGTTATAAATGGTTATTAGGTTGCCTCAGACCAGCAACAAAAGCCATTTAAATCCACATATTCTGTTTGTATAGTACTAGAGCAGTAATTTTCAGCCTTTTTCATCTCATGGCACACATAACCTAATTACTAAGATTCCACAGCACACCCATGCTTTTTGGATGATCTGACAAAAAATTAGTTATAATTTTGATTGGTTTACAAAAAAAAAAAAAATAGTAATTACCTACCCTTTTTGCATCAAAGTGACTTTTTAAAACAAGATTTTATGCATTTATTTTTAGAGAGAGGGAAAGAGGGAAAGGGAGGAGAAAAACAGTGATGTGAAAGGAAAACATTAATTGGCTGCCTCTTGCATGTGACCTGACCAGGGACCAAACTGGGAACCTTTCATTTTGTGGGACAATGCTCACCCCAGTGAGGTCCCAAAGCGACTTTTTAAAAACCAAGTGCCTATTCTTATATATAAGGATTTCTGGTACCAAGAATTAACCAATCAGACAGCCAACCTTATTATGCAACATGACAAATAAGATGCAACTCTATTGTAAGACTTACATACTTAACGGTTCAAGTCAGAGCATTCACACCAGACAGCTCTTGTTGTGTAGGCTATTGTCATTTTTAAGTTAACAATCTAAGGGAAAAGAGGTCAGTGCCCCTGACTAAATAGTCACGTATTGTATGTTTTTCTAATTCTTGAGCCACAACAGTTGAAAATCACTGTACCAGACAGAGTACAGTATTTACAGTTCTGTAAAAGCTAACCAGCACGAGAGAAACCAATGCACTGAGGAAACTCGAATCCCCACAACAGGTATCAGGGACTCACCTCCCTCCACCGTGCCATAGAAGGATAGAAACCAGCCCCCTTTCCTGGACAGTAAGAGGAGACTATCGGGTCTCCCACTGAGTGGGGCAGGGGTTCCCAAAGGACCAGTGGGGAGGCAGTTGGGGAGGCAGGAAACGATCTAGGAAAGATGATTGGGGGCTGGGGGAAGCAGGGAAGGTTTGAGAGTGGATGAAGACCAGGACAGGACTAAATGTTTAAGGGCAGGATCTGAGCTTGAGGGAAGACAGCATGGCTAAGGAACAGTGAGTGCCCACAGAGCTAACCATTGGGCCATTCTCAACCAAGGGCTAGTCTGCAACATTTCAATTCACCTCACCTGCTATCTCTGCCCAGAATTTCACTCCTGCTCTGGCTGGCTACAAAACAGAACATAACCTCTCTTATGTTTCCATTAACAACAAACCCTCTAGATGTCTGAGTTTTACTGCTTATAATGACAGTGGAGTGTTAAATGGGTCCTCTTATGCATTGATTAATGGTTACTCTTTTATGGAGAAAATGTGACTCCATTCCAGGAGCTGGAACAAGCTATGGAGTAGAGGACAGATGATGGCTTCTTTCTGGCTCAGGGCAGGGATAAAATGGGACTGAGACGAGGAAAGGCTCCCATAGGGGAAAACAGAACAGGGGAGAGAACTCCCAAACTGTAGTAAGTCTTACAAAACAAATCAAGATTATACAAATCAAGGTCTTTCACTAACAAAAGTTCAAATATTCAAAAGACAAAACATAGTTCTAAATAGCATTTTAAATGCTTTAACTGTCTCAAAAAGACAGTTAATTTATTTAATGTAAAATGTGTCCCAAGTGGAGGAGTTAATGTTAATATACACTTTTTAACTGCTGAGGACAAAGCTGTAGCTTTGTAGTAAATTATAGTGACCATGATAATCTAAAAATAATTTACTGTTGAAGTTCCCCAATCACACCTGGAAATATTTAAGCCTGTCATGCCATGTATGTTAATAGTTAGGAAGCAGGGACTGTAGATTAACCACATCTGAAAAGTTAAATTATCATTTCATACAACTCCAAAGGATCACAAATAATGCAATATGGTTACCCCCAGGGGTAAAAAAGCAATGTGTGACATATGGGAATGCAGGCATAAGTAATCACTCCAAAGCCCTTCACAGGCAGATTTTTCAAAGAATTTGTAAACATGTCATGCATAGTTTATAAATTTTTCCTCTGCTCATAATTTGTCTTCAAATTTAGAAATTATTTTTCCAGCCAGATAAAATTTCAAAGCACTTTTTAAAGAATCACACTTAGTGTAATCCCACCGCCCCCCCCCCCCCACCAGAGGACGAGCGGCATATGCACCAACTACTGCTCCAATGTGTACCATCTTCTTTCTTTCTTGGGGGGGTGGGGGGGGTGGGGGGGGTGCTACAAAAGCCACTAAGCACAAAAACAATCAACAGCAGCAGTGTGATAGCAACTAAACCTTGAATACATATAATGCCAGGATCCATAAATTATGATGAATTCCTCATAATTCATATTTGTGTTAGCTGTAAACTCTGAAATGCAGCACAAGCATTCACTCATCACAAAGAATCTCAATGCCCACTTTCTTTGCTTAGTGTTTTCTCCAAGTCACAGGTTTGTTTTTTTTTTACTATTATTATTCGGGACTTGAAAGAGATCTACTCCAACACCTTCAAAATGTTTTATGTAACTGAGGCAGTAAGAGTCCAGGTGACTTGCCTAAGGTCAAACAGTGCCAAAAGATAGCAAAAAGTGACTTCAAGTTCACGTGGACAGCTGGCAGAGCTGAGGATAGACAGCAGCCAGACCTAGGCTCCACACTGACCATCTTCTCCCCACACAAACCGCAACTCCGCCATCCCCATGACTCATGTCCAAACACAAAGAACTGCAGGGCTGACTGTGCTATGAAACGACACTTGTTACCTGTACTGTGGGGAATCCGAAGCTAGGGTATTATATATACACCATATATACACTATTCTAATCAAGAAATAATCGACTTAACTGTGTTCATAAACAAAACCTTACATGGTTTCTTGTGACATTCTGAAATGTATAGAATCTACACAAAGACTCCTAACTGTTTAATAATAAAATGCTTAATCAGAAATAGAACATCTCACTTGCATGTCCTTCAAAGCGTCAGAGATCCTGCTTTTCTGGCCCTCACTCTCGTCGGGCCACTGCACCTGCCATTCTGACCTGTTTGATGACTTTGAAATAACTGTATAGCCACTGAGTGTAAGTAGCCAAGTGCTTGCTAAACATTATTTCTCCTAATGTCCCTATTTACAGAGACCAGCAAACTGAGACTCAGATTAAGGTTTGTGTCTACAACAAGCACAGTATTTTTATTCTGCTAAAACTTAAAATTCTGATTATTGTTGAAATGGCTATCCATCCAAACGTGTTGCCTTTTTCCTAAAAAACAAAACATTGTCATAAGAAATTTTTTTACAAAATAAGAAACTGTTTATCATATATATCTATGTCCAAAAGGCCTAATGGACTAGAAGTTATAAGCAGACAGCTTTTGGGTCTTCATCATTCACAACGGTTATCAGCCCAGTGCCCAGATCCTGTTAAGAACTCAACAAACACTATGGAAGGCCGGGAAGTAGGAAGGAGTGAAAGCTATAGAAGCAGGACTGGGTGAGCAAGTTTGTTCATCTCTGTACTCAAGCTGACAGATTAATATAATTCCTATGTACAACTTTGTCCACTGTATTCCCAAATCTTTTATCATGACGAAATTCCGTAGTTAAATTTGCTGCTAGGTTAATGGACAGCTTAATCCTGATTTTTCAACTATAAAAGCAAATGATTTTAATATTTGTCAATACCACCCCTATAAAATATACTGGCATTTTCACATTACATGTGCCTAATTAAAATGGTTTTCTTTAATGTGAACAAAATTTAACTTCTTTTTTTAATCACCTTCATTCTACAGATTAAGGGGCAAAGAGCGGAATTTACTTTTTACACGTACAGATCCATATTGAATTCATATGCATTAATTCTTATCTTAAAATTTACAAGAACATCTTGAGCTGCTGAAATCTTTTATTTAAAAGAAACTGGGGGACAGAGAGAGGGAGAGAAAGAATCAGAGCGTCCACTGTGGTGCCTCTGGGTGCCCTTCAAGCAGAAGCTTTATTATGCCATGAAGGCAGCAGCAGTCACTCCAGGAGCATGACTTGTACTCGCAGCCACCTCTCTGGAAAGGCTAAGTTTAGCAGTTCTGCATAGTTGGTTCACACTGAAGTAGTTCAACTTCTTAGGAAGAGGGTGTAATAAGTTTCATTGAAGCCATTTAATTATTTTCTTCCTTTTTTCACTTACTTTCAATCAGTATTTCCTGACCATGCTAACTGCTGATAAAAAAAACTAAGAAACAGTTCCTACCCACTAAGAGTTTATAATTTATTTCCTATAACGTATTAGTCAAGTACACAAAAGGCTATAATACTAAATGATATTAAGTGCGCTAGAAAGAACAAGAAAAGCATTCTGTAGGTTACTAAACTCAGCAAAGACTAAGGAATTGCCCTTGACAAGCTTCCTTTCACAGGCAGAGATGAGGGAAAAGGTATACCTTAAAAAGCAAACAGTTGAGTAAAAACTCAAGAAAGCAGAGTAGACAGAACACTGGAGGTGGAATGCAGTATGGGTAAAGTGGTCAGGGAGAGAGACACAAGACAGATAGCTCTGAGCATTACTATCAAGGGCTGAAAAAGCTAAGGAGTTTGCTCCTATTTGCAAAGGCTGTGGGAAAAACTAAGTAATGGGAGGCCTTTAAAGAGTAGTCTGATTACCATGCCTGAGCCAGTTTAATTTTATTTCAGTGTGGAAGATAAGCTGGACTCAGCCAAGGCAGGTAGCTGTTATAACAGTCCAGGCACAAAGGGTCTGAGGACAGGAGGCGATGGAGGGAGTGAAAAGGGCTGTCACGTGCACAGCGAGTCACGTGAAGGCAGGCTGCACAGAGCCCAGCAGGCAAGCACATGTAGAAAAGGTAACAGAGAAGAGCCAAAATGACTGGTGTGTTGAGCCTGGGTGAGTGACAGGGCCAATTGATATAAACCAGGAAACTGGAGGAAAAACTGGTTTGGGTGGAGGGAAACGGGGAGTTTCACTTGTGCTGCATGGAAGGTATAAACAAGCTACCTGGAGAGGAACGTCAAAGTAAGCAGTTCAGAGCTTAGAAGAAAGGTCAGGTTAGGGTCATAAATTTGGGACCTATCTAAATAAAGTTGATGGCAAAAACTTGGATTGGATAAGATCATTAATCAAACGAGCATAGAAGAGAGGAAAAATATTTGAAAATGCCTACCTGCGGGGAATGGGGGTAAGAAGGTAGAAAAACTAGCAATGGACACACAGTATTGACCAGAGACAGAGACAGAAGAACTAAACACATGCTCAGTCCAACAGAAGTTAATTGGGAGTGTGTTATATGTGAGTATTACAATGGAGGTAAAATGTTGACTAAACAGTAAAGTCCATACTTTAAAAATATGATGTCAAGAAAATCAAACAAAAACCAGTTGCAAAAAGAACTCAGGAGAGCACAATTATAGCTGCAGGTACTGCCCCCTTTTAATAATAAAAGAATACTATCAACCTAATGTTAATACCTGCAAGCAATGCGTAATATTCTAGAAAAATATACATTATCAAAATAGCCTCAAGAATAAACTAAAAGCCTGTAATAACCATTAAAATGAATTTTTACTTGAGATCCCCTAACAAACAAACCTGTATGACCTATATCACCAGAGGCAAATTAGAAAAAATAGAAAACAATGATTACCAAAGTAGGTACCGAAGGGGGACTTCTTAAACCTGACAAAGGGCATCAAGAGGCCCACTATACACTCTGGGTGGTCTCCAGTCAGGTCAACTCTGCTTCCCAAGTTTTAACATGAAAAGCAAACTACATGTGCAGTCAGATCAGCATTCCATTAGACCCCGAATTCTGTCTAACACTAAGGAACAACTTAATATCTCTTTTCAAGTGGAAAAAATATACTCTTAATGTCTCAGAAATTTTAAGTACTGTTCTCTTATGTATATATCATCTGTGAATTTAATTTTTATGATTTTTTTCAATTTATATCCCGTCTTGTAGTACTAATTTCCACAAATTTACTCTCTGTAAGAGAGCTTTTAAATTTATCCTAAAGCTGACTTCTAACAAAATTCCTAGAAGCCCTCTTAACCCACCCTCAATTCTAGCATGATGGAATATGAAGGATTTATCCAAGGTATTATTTTAATAACCTCAACTACATCCTCCTCTGTTTTTTTCTGTTGTTGTTGTTGTTGTTTTGGTGTGGTGTGGTGGTGGTGGCGGCGGCAGCGGTCTCCTCCTCAGTTTAAACAGCTCTAAGAAACAAGTATTTATAGTGTACTGCTTTATGTCCAGACACTTCATTATTTTCAACAGAACAACATACAGCATTTATCTCCTGGGTGTGTGTAAAGCATGGTTCTGTACAATGGCTAAACAACATGCTATTCCCATACCTTCCCAAAGAATGGCTAGCATATGAATGATCTTCTTAGCACACTTCTATAAGGATTCATCTGCAACAGCTACTATGTTTAGTAATATCATAATAGATAATTCAAACTACCCTACACTTTAATATGTTCTCATGCTTAATGATGGACTACTTTTGAGCTTCAAATTTTCATAATTTGAAGACAATAGGTTGTTACATCAAAACAGTTAATGTGAACTAAAATTTTACTTAAAAAATTTTTTAAACAAATTATAGCAATTAGCTTAAAGTCATAAAACAGTGACGTCACGTCTATTACTTAGGAAAACCAACCGGCTTGTGTTTGAAGAAACCTAAACCATCTCTTTTAGCATAATGAATGAAAGAAACCTCAGGAATTCAAAAAAAAAAAAAAAAAGATATACACATTTCAAAAATGAAAAAAACTGAAGGTTTATAGAACTAAGTGATTTGACCAAAGTCATAAACATTTTTAATGGTAGAACTTGGACTAGAACCTGGTTGCTTGAATGTCTTTCCACTATGCTACACATTGTCTATACCTTACCAAAATCACCAACAATAATAGTGGCCAACCTTGACAATATCTTTATCTAAAATTCTAAGGTCTGACCTATGCAACTGAAGTATACGTGACTACGTATCCTTGTACACCGTCCTCTAATTGATTCCTGTGTATTCTCAATAAGAGCTTTAGGTATGCCTTATAAATAAACTGACCCTTATAAACTAGTTAACATGGTAAATAAAATTTAGCAATAGAACTACTTGAAAAACAGTTTCATTTTTAATCTCCTTAATTACACACAATGCCTGCCAAGACCTTAGCTCTGGATTCCATCATGTTGCTGTAACCAGCATAAGAAAACCATTTCTCCTCTAAAAAAAGGAATCACTCTTTATTTGCACAATCTACCCTCTCCCAAGGGTATGAAAAAGGTTTCAGTTGTAATTTCAAATCCATTACAGAGCATCACAAGTAATATGAAAACGTGTCATTTTCATTTTGTCTTAGACTGTTAGGGCACTGTTTTTCTAAAAAATTCTTAAGCCCTGGCTGGTGTGGTGCAGTTGATTGAGTGCCGGCCTGTGAACCAAAGGGTCGCCAGTTCAATTCCCAGTCAGGGCACATGCTTGGGTTGTGGGCCAGGTCCCCAGTTGGGGTTGCACGAGAGGCAACCACACATTGATGTTTCTCTCCTTTCCTTTTCCCCTCCTTTACCTTCTCTCTAGAAATAAATAAATAAATAAAATATTTAAAAAATAAATAAAAATTAAAAAGTACTTAAATAGTATTTTTTAAAAAATCATCACTAACTATATAGCCATGTGATATTTTCAAATACCAAATCATAAACCTGATTTAATTAATAACTATTTATTTTGACATTTTGTTGATATGGCTTTAAGTTATCTCAAAGGCTAGAAAGAACAAAATTCATATTCAACGACAAACCATTTAGAAGCCTGGACCTTGTCATACAGATTCTCCCGAAGGTAGTTGTAGGAGGAAACTCAGAGATGGCCTGTGCAGTCTTCTCCTCTACAAGCAGTGGCACATACATTCCTCAAAGACATGCTTTGTAAATATGTTGTCTAGCACAGAATAACTGCGTTTTATAATACAGGAATCTAAAATATATTTTAAAATGAGACACAGCCCTATTCCAATAGTTCAGGGACTGAGGACATCTGGCCTCCATCTTTCATAAAATTTAACAGTATGTTTCTAAACTCCAGTTATAAAATCTCTTGATTATAGTACCTACCAGAAAAATATTGCAATCTCTTAGATAAAAATAATTAGAGTTTAATATTAAAAATAATTAAAACTAGCATCTACTTAATGCTGAGAGGCTATGAAAAACATGTTTGCCTAATAGTAATCTTAAAAAACTATAACTTAAGCAAGAGTGGAAAAAGACCTTTATTTTTCATGTAGCACAAATTTTCAAAATAAAGTAGATAGTTTATTAATCTCAGATATTTCAACAGTTCCAATATAACAATTTATTCATGGAAAAAAAAGTAGGCTGATTATAGCTACTGTAATTAAAGGTGTTCTGGTACAGATGTTGGTCCTCAAATATCTGCTTTGTCAACTGTCTAATCCACACTGACATCACAGTAATTAGCACACTGTCTATAATATTTTAAATGCAAATTCAACAAAATTAAGCTATTATATACTGGGAAATGAATACTGATCAAGACTATCAAATGTACTTGTATCTCTAATACTATAAGATGTCAACAAAATGTGTGGCCCATGGCCATGCTCAGTATGAAGAACATTCAAGAAAATTCAAAGCCAAAGGCAGACTGTGCTGACCTATGCTAATAAAAACATACAAACACCCACCTAAAGAGGAACATATTCTGAGCTTAAACAAATAAGCAAAGAGTTTTCAAGCCTGCCTCTCTCACACTAAGACAGATATTTGTCCCTTCATTAATTTGTTTTGACATTTGGGCCTCTACTTTGTGTAGGACACTATTCTAGTCATTACAGACAAAGGGAAGAATAAAATGAAAAGGGAGAAAACTACCCCCATGACACTTATATTCAATAAAAGATGCAAGCAGGTTTTCTGTCACATGGTAATTCCAAAATACATACTGTTTGAAGCCATAGGCTGAGAAAGTGTCCAAGACCATGTCAAAAATTCCACAGAAAAGCTATGAGTAATTAGCAATATCTGTTATGGACATTATAAACAGTAAAAGACAGACTGGGAACTTAAATTTGCCATCCCCATTCTAAAGAATTTTTATCAAAGTGTACTGACCTCTTCTGTGACTTTGAGTGGGACTGAATGATTATATCCACTTCAGGAGAAACAGAGGAACACTATTATTTAAATGAAACTATTTTTACACAAGAGCTCAGTGTTTGCACACTTCTCTGACTAAACATACAATTACAATAATCATTTTTACCTACCTTCTTAAAATTCAGACAAATTATGGAGATTATTTTATAGCCTTTGTCTCTCTTTTTAAAAGTTGATCTCTTTTGCTCTCTCAATAAATGTCCCTGTAGCAAGCAAAACCAAAAGCATTAAAATAATCCTTCTTACATCAGCATAGGAACAGAAACACTGCCCTAATAGCTGTACGCCTAAAATAAATGTCATAGGAATTATGTTCCAACAAATGAAAATGTGCTTCAAAGGGGAAGAATAAAAACTCGAGATTTCATATACCAATATTTCAATACTAAAGGTGTGTTAAATAATTATAAGTAAATAGCTTTGTTCCTAAAAGCAAGTGGTTCACAATTTCCTGCTGATTAATTAACCCCTTACAAGCCAAAGTCACTAAAAGCAACCTAGTTTCCCTATTAGTTGACTATGAGACAAAATGATATAAGAACCAACAGCATAGCCTCAGAATGAAAGATACACAGAGACTAAAAGTAAAGGGATAAAAAATATACATATTATGTAAATTTAAAAAAACTGGAATAGCAATACTTATATCTGACTAAATAGACTAAAACAAAGACTATAGGTTTTCTGGAAAGGCCTTGGGCTCACGTTGCATGTTCCCAGAGATGAGTTATGTAGAAGCTGGCATTGCCATTGTATTCCCAGACCTGGGGTCTGTGATTTCCCCCAAGAAGGTACTTTCAAGATGGCGGCCTAGGTAAACACAGCTCGCCTCCTCGCACAACCACATCAAAATTACAACTAAACTGTAAGACAACCATCACTCAGGACTGGCAGAATTGAATTAAATGTAGGTCCTGAAACCACAGAATTAAAGAAGAAACGACATCCATCCAGACTGGTAGGAGGGGCAGACACCCAAAATAGGTAGGTCTCACACCCATGTGTGGCAGATAAAATGCGGGAGGGATATCTCAGGAGTGACAGTCCCAGCGCCACACCAAGCCTCCCAGCCCAGGGTTCTAGTGCCAGGAAAATAAGTCCCTGTGGCTTCTGGTTGTAAAAACCAGTGGAGGTTGAGTCGGTGGAAGAAACTGCTGGATTCCCAGGGAGTTCCTCTTACGGGGTTCGCACAAGGACTTACACTAATTCCCACCCAGCTCCAGCACTGGGGCAGCAGCTTGAAAGGCTCCGGGGGCATACGGGGAAGACCTGAAGTGTCTGACATCATGGTGAGAGCTGGGAAACAGCTTTCTCCAAGACAGAACTACTGGCAGAGCTCAATGCTCCTCTTCTGAGCCCTTCCACCACAGAGTCACAAAGCACAGCAGGCACCTGAAACCTTACCCCTCCCAACTTATGATCCCACCCAAGTGGTTAACAGTGGCTTTTCCACATGAATGACTTGTCTTGGCACAGGTTCCTGATCTTCTTCAATCCTCTAAAACAAGCAGCAGCTGGCCACAGTGAGCCCCTGATAAATTGCTTAATGACCTTGGGCCCAGCGCTAGCGGCAGCTGGCCTTGGTTCACAGCCTAGTTGCACTAGGGGACCTCGAAGCCCAGCACAAGAAGCAGCCACCTACAGATCGCTTTATAGTTTATACCAAGTGGCTCCAGACAGAAGACAAGCAGGACCCAGAGCCCTGCTGAAGTAAGCCCTGCTCTGTGGAGTGGGCCCCTGCACAGCTGATCTTCCACGGAGGACAGAGGTTGGTGGTCAGTGGTCACAGCTGACTGGCCTGGATGAATCCCTCCCATTGACCTGCCAGCAGCAACCAAGGCTCAACTACAAGAGGAAGGTATACTCAGCTCACAAGGAGGGCGTACCTCAACAACCAGCTTGGGTGATGGGGAGGCTGTGCCATTGAACCCTATAGGGCACCTACTATATTAAGCCATGCTACCAAGACACGGAGTCATAGCAGGTCTACCTAATACATACTAACAAACACAGGGAGGCGGCCAAAATGAGGAGACCAAGAAACATGGCCCAAATGAAAGAACAGATCAAAACTCCAGGAAAAAAACTAAACAAAATGTAGATAAGCAATCTATGAGATGCAGAGTTCAAAACACTGGTTAGAAGGATGTTCAAGGAACTTAGTGAGGACCTCAACTGCATGAAAAAGATCCAGTTACCCTTGCTGGTATTGCTCAGTGTACTGAGTGCCAGCAGGTGAACCAAAGGGTTGCCAGTTCAATTCCCAGTCAGGGCACACCTAAACAAATGGAAAAACATCCGATGTTCATGGATTGAAGGATTAATATTGTTAAAATGGCAAAATTAGACAAAGTGACCTAACGATTCCATGAAATTCCCATAAAAATTCCAATAGCCTTTTTTGCCATTAGAGAACCAATCCTCAAGTTCATATGAAATTTCAAAGAACTTCATTAAATAAACTAATCTACCTGGTGTAATCAAGCAAATACTAGTACTTTTGATGTCTCCAAAATTAAATTAGTGTCGATTGGTAAATCATACAGCCTAAAGTAAAACACTCGTAAACAGCTAGGGAAATAAAAAATTTTGAGTTCTCTTTTTAGATAAATTGGTTATCTGAGAATTTAGCAAATATTTTTCTAGTACATTTTCATGAGAATTCCCTATTTATACCTTCATATCACCTTTCAAATTTTTGAAGTTCCAAGACAAAACAACACATAAATTAAATGTTGTCCTACAAGTCTTAACTGCCAATGTAATTAGCAGTACAAACAGAACCCTTATATTTAAAGGGTAATTACAGAACATAAGGCTTTAAAAGAGGTCACTGAAAGATTTTATGTTCATGGTTATTCAGCCCACCAAGAGTTTCCAGCAATACACCTGTTTAAAAGCCAGGGTTAACACAAAACCATTTATTTCCACATGATCAGAGGACTGAAATATCTCTATTAAAAATGTTACTTTAAAAATACTAATTCTGATATGGCATTTAGCCAAACATATCACTTAAATAGCAAAAACTACCTTTTTAAATTAAGACCAAATTTTTTAAAAAGTTAAAACATAATTAAAACTCTATGCCCACTGCCTTTTGTCATCTAGTAGTTATGGATTGAATGATGTCCTTTAACCCTGTTGCCAAATATGTTGCCCCCAGAATACAACAAGGATGCCAGCCTGTTAAACCAAGCATGCCGTTGTCCAAGGACAGTCAACTGACCTGGAGTCTGCACAATCCTTCCCCATGTGGAAAGGCCACCCTCCCCTCCACACCCCCTCTCTTATTAGGGATTTCTGGACCCAAGGGTAGGTAGGACGACGACCATGTCCAGCTTGAAGCAGCTAGAGGAGCTCGAGACCTTCGCCCATTGTCCTTTATAAGATTATAAAGGGTCTTAATATCGGAGAGGAAGGGATCGTTATTTTGTATTGCTAAAATAATTAATTAATCATTTATTTATTAAAGAAGAAGAATATATGAAAGGGTGAAGCGGGAGAGCTTGTATGTACGAACCATGGGCATGGACTTGGGGGGAGATTGCTGGGAGGGGGGGTGCTGGGTGGAGGGGAGCAAAGGGGAAAAAATTGGAACTACTGTAACAATATAATCAATAAAATATACTTAAAAAAAAATTTAAAAACTCTATGCCCAAAGCCACCCTTGCTAATGTCTACATTGTTAAATAAAATGACCCTGATCCTAATCTCTTATCAGTATTTAACAATAGCTTCAGCTTCTTCATAACAGAACCATGTCTCTACAGAGAATGCATTTATAATGAAAATCTTAGCTATCTAAAAATGACTGAATAGAAAACTAAATTATGCTTATAAAATTCTAATTCATTTTAAATGTTTGTATAAATTCTAGCTCTTCAATGAGGAAAATTGAGAACCTTTTTATGTATACTATCTTCTGTCACTAATTGAAAAACAAATACAATATGCTGTTGTCTTCAGCCTTCCCTGAAAATCTATTTTAACAGACCTTAAAAACCAGCTTATTCCATTAATACAGAAATCTGAAATCACCTAATTATATGTAAATAAATTTCTAAATGTCTGCCATTTGCAAATGGAATGTCAATACTTATGAAGTTCAACCATTTATCTAAATGGACAAAATATTTTTAGTCTGCTCAGAGGAATTGTAACAGTGAAGCAGGGGTTAACAGTAATCAGAAACCAAGCCTTCCTTAGGAAAGATCAAGAGGAAATGGTAACTTTTGGAAAATCCCAAATATTTTAAACATGGGAACATATCCAGTTTTGACAAGCTATATGGCCATGGCATAAATGCTTCCATCTTCAGTAGCTGTTAAAACAAGCAATTCTTTACAAGTTTGACAGAGAACAGAATTCATTTCCCCTATACAGCTGCACTGTTTCAAAGCGCCTTAAACGTAAGTGTGACAAGATTGATTTTTTTGGAGCCCAGATATTTATTGTACTGTCCTGAAGGAACTAATTTAAAAATAAATAAGTGTGTGTGGGGCTGGGGGGGAGAGTGCACAGAGGAAGGGCAAAGTCAAAAAGGAAAACAAGAAAATAGGATAATGAAAACCATACATCTACAGTAATGCACATGGCATATTCAGATTCTCTTCTTCTAAAACGTTTTTGCTTTTGGTATAGTATGAAATCAAAATCAATGCTCAGAACAATCCATCAAAGAAAAATTGATAAATGAAAAGACAAACCACGCCATGGAAGTATTTACAAATCAACATATCTGATAAAAGACTCCTGACCAGAACATGCAATATAATATAAAGAACTCTCAAAACTCAACACTAGGAAAACAAACCAATTTTCTAAAACAGGTAAAAATAATTAACAGGCTCTTCACCAAAGAATATATACAAATGGTAAATAAGTGCAGGAAAGCTGGCTCAACATTATTAGTCATCAGGAAAAAGCAAACTCAAACCACAACTATATATACCACAACCCACCCATTAGAAGGGTAGAAGAAGAAAAAATACCTGACAACACCAAGTGCTGACAAGGATACAGAAGCAACTAGAATTCTCATACATTGCTGTTGGGGATGAAAAATGGTACAGTCATGTTGAAAAATTATTTGGTTTCTTATAGTTTAACAAGTTAAGTTTAAAACTAAACAAGTTTAAACTTACCTCCCAACCTAGCAAGCCAATTCCTGGATATTTATCTATGAGAAATGAAAATTTATGTTCATATAATCTGTAGCCATAAGTTTATAGCAGGTTTATTTAAAATTGCCAAAACCTGGAAACAACCCAAACATTCTTTAACTGGTGAATGGTTAAATAAACTGATACAACCATACTATGAGATACTATCAGCAATAAAAAGGAGTGAAATATTGATACACACAACAGCTGACTCACAAGGCTGTGTGATTCTATTTATCTGACAAGTTTAGAAAAGGTAAAACTATAGAAACAAATCAGTTCTTATGAGGGGACAAGAGCAATGGCTGGGAATGACTAAAATGAAGCACAGTAAAACATGTGTGTGGGGGAGGATAATAGAACTGTTCTATATAGAGTGGTTACTATTATTTGTCTGTATACATTTGATTGTATACATTTGTCAAGACACAGAGCCATACATTTTAAAAACAGATTGTAGTGCATGTTAATTAAGGTCAAGAAAATGCTGGTTATCATCAGAATTCTATTGGAAGAAAAAAAACCTATCTTATTATAAAACTATTTTTTCTTATCGCTTGAATATAAGCAGCACTGTTAGGTACAACGACGAAAAAATATAAATAAAGAAGACTCAAAGAATGGCACAAAAATGGTAAAGGGGAGGGTATTCCTACATGAGACTCACTCCAGATGGAAAGACAAGGACTGAAAGTAGATGTGACTGAAGTCTATTATCAGAAAAAATAAAGATGGAGAGAACATTATTGTAGTTGACAATTCCAGAGCACTAGATAAAAAGGTTATCAGTTATCACTTAAAACTTTCGAGTTTTACATTCAGGACAAACTGAGAACAAACGTATAAAACTCATTCTTCAAACAGTGTACAGAAAGGGCCGAGAAGGAAGAAGCAGTAGAAGCAAAAACCATAAAATACTATGGAAAAACGTTTTAAATCAACTTTAATTTGAAGATAACAGCATTTCTGATTTTTTAAGAAAAACTAGTTTTTTTTGGAGAGAAAATGTGGCAGATTGGGAACAGCAAGAGTCCAGGGACCTTGAAGGACTAAATCAGATGATACATACTTAAGTCCATAAATGGTGAAGTGTAAAAATGCTAATGATAAGAATACCTATTTTTGCACACTCCCTGTGAGCTAGAAACAATTAACGTGAGAATTTTCAAGCCAGTCTGCTAATCCCACAGATGATTAATGTCACAGGGCCATAAATGGAGGAGCTAAGACTTAAACCCAATTTGTTGGATACCACAGCCTAAGCGCTTCTGAGCCCTGTATTATTCCATCTCTCAACAATACTTAAACAACTTTATACCAATGAACTTAAGGAACAAAGCAATATTCAATAAACTGCTAGAAGATTCTACAAAGTAAATGGAGTTGTTGTTCACAGTGTGCATCAGCATATGGGATGACCATTCTATGTGTGTACTCCCATGTGGTGGCAATCATGTGTGTTGCTCTTCTAGGTGGGTTTCAGTTGCAAAGGATAAATGATGTAGTTATTTAGTAATATCTATGCACATTTTAATGTGCATTATCTCATTTGAAGCAAATGGTCGCTCAGTAGGGATATATAATGCTAATTGGTACAGACACGCACATTCACTTCAAACCAACTTATACCATAGGTAAGTTTATAAAACAGGCAAACACGGTCAAGAACAAGTCCAAAGAATTAAGTCCTGTTCTGCTGAAAACAAGAAATTTCCACATATATTCAATTTTGTTTTCCTGTCTCTGATCATCTACAGAGTTTCTAAATTAACTAATTCAGGACTAGATTATATAGCATATTATTCTTTAGCCTATAAGGTATTCTTTCATAAAAAAACAAAAAAAAAAAAAACAAAACACCCTCACCTTATAGACTTCTAGAATGTTAACAATAAAAGCTCATGTTTTCCCATGGTACTCTTTTTCAAATACAGATATATGAAATATTTTTTAAATGCCTTTCAAGAGTTCCACACTAGAGACAACAATGTTCTTTCTACCTACAGAAACTACTACTAGTGGCAGAGAACAGAAAAGGTTTTTTGACAGAGACAACAGTGTGGTGATGGCCAGAGGGAAGCAGGGTGGGATTGGGTGGAAGTGGGCAAAGGGAATCTGTAATAGTGTCAACAATAGTTTTTTAAAAATGTGTTTTTCTTCCAAAATGGAGAGGAAGAAAAGGGGGCAAAATGAGTACATAAAACAAAGAAAGAGGATAAATAAAAGGACATGGAAAGGTACTACCCAGTGAAATAATTAGATAGACGATCCTAACAATCACCATTCATTTTAATGAAAGATGGAGGAGAGGGTGGCATGGCAGGGAGAAGAGGTAAATGAGCAAACACTGAAATGAATGACGCCAGTCTGCCCCTAATCAGGGAAAATGGCTTGAACAACAGCTACAACAGCCAGGAGCCATGTGCCTCTCTCTGCCAGCATCTACACTCTCCTCACCGCCAGCCTCAAAAGCCACAAGATGTACCTAGACAGATTCCAAAGATCCCATGAGAGCCCTCAAACCACCACAGTACTTGTCACCTCACCAAGTTCTAGGGGGAAAGTCATATCTAAAAAGTGGGGTCTGAGCCCTGGCAGGTGTAGCTCGGTTGGCTGGAGTGTCTTCCCATAAACCTAAGGGTTGAAGGTTCATTACCGGGTCAGGGCACCTATCTAGGTTGCAGATTCAATCCCCAGTCTGGGTGCGTATAGGAGGCAACTGATCCATGCTTCTCTTTCACATTGATATTTCTCCCTCTCTCTTTCTCTCTCCCTTCCGCTCTCTCTAAAAGCAATGAAAAAATGTCCTCAGGTGAGGATTTAAAAAAAAAATTTTTTTTTTAAAGTGAGTTCTGAGGATCTGAGGGACCTAGATTGCTCTCAAATGGTAAAAGAGCCCTGGCTGGTGTGGTTCAGTGGATTGAGTACCAGCCTGCGAACTGAAAGGTCACGGGTTTGATTCCCAGTCAGGGCACATGCCTGGGTTGTGGGCTGAGTCCCCAGTTGGGGCCATGCGAGAGGCAACTGATGAACGTATCTCTCACACACTGATGTTTTCCTCTTTCTCCCTTCCTTCTCTTCTCTCTAAAAATAAATAAATAAAATCTTTAATATGGTGAAAGAGTCAGGGGGAGGAGGACATTAAGAGTACGTGTTCACAGAGTTCCTATAGCAGGATCTGCACAATTTTTAACAAGTTATAGCTCTAAGAAATAATAATATAAAGGATGTTAAATGTTTCCATGTGAACTGGCTCAAATATGGCCTTACTCACAAATTAGTAAGAAAGAGCTCAAGACTAAAATATTTAGTCCAATACTCAAGGGCTTTGATGAGGGGAAAAGAATGCATATGTGTGTGTGTTTAAAAATGATAGTTGTCAACCTAAAATTTTCAAATGAGTTTTGTTCTTGTTTTTTAATCATGAGGTTCTAATTCTTCATTATGTTGGCTTTTTCCCTATGCACTCAACTCAGAACTATATTTCCATTGCTTGCATGTAAATAACATCCAAAAAACAAGCAAGAAAAACACTCTACAAAAGTAAGCAGCCACTTTTTTTCCTTTAATTACTTGGAAGGTTGGAGTACTTATTAAATGCCTGCTGTTCTTTCCTAGAATTCTGATTTTAGCAAAGATGGGATCCCAAGAGAACTCTAGTGGCTACAATTCACACACTTTGGCAGAATACTGGCCAAAACTTGGACCTTGTAGCTCTGAGATAAGGACACCCTTAACCCCTAAATGTGCTAAAGGTTCATAAAGGCAAAAGCCTAATGCAGAATAATAGTGCTCAGTACACTCTCCCTCGATACACAGCCACCTGTAACTGATTCGGCACAGCAGGAACCGTTTGTAGTTCTCCTAAAGGGAAAGAAGAGCTACCCAATCATGTCTGACTTGATGCACGACCTTCAAAACATGACACCAACTCATGGGTGACAAGCAAGATTCTTTTTTAGAAATACATGCAAGTTACTAGGAGCCCTGGTTTTACCTCACCATAGCTATTCATTTAATACAAACTGCTAAAAGCAGTTTCATCTATTTTGTAACGCCGACTTGTTTTAGCTTCTGTGATTCAGTAAAAGGTACTGAATAATGTTTTGAAATGAAATAAATTCAAAATAATAGCATTTGTGAGGTTAACATAAAAACTTTTGTGCTAATTTCTGAAGCTCTGTGGGAATAATGGTATTAAGTGCTACTATTTTTTCCCCTTGTTCCCCAGGAGGTGGACTACATTTCCAGATACAGTGAAAAGACTACCAATAGAGTAATAGTTACACCAATAACATATATAAATAGGACTGCTGAGAGTATAACATAGATTTTAGAGTTACTGCACAGAGGGACCAATAATCACAGTACTTTAGCTTTTAGTAAAAACCAGTTTGAAGGTCCAAACAGTCTCAATTTAAATGTTTGATAATCAGTTTCCATGTATTAAGTAGTACCATAAAAAGTGTTTGAAAATTCTCTCTGTAAAATGATCACATATCTAAATGTTAAGAATTTTTAAGCTATTCTTTTAAAAAGGAACTGGACTGAAAAACTATTATAAATACCCTGATGAAATAAAAGAAACCAATAAAACATGCCTAAGCCATACCGTGATTTCAATATATTCCCCAAAATCAACATTTATGACTCAATATTCTCAACTCTAAATGACATTTGACCAATATTTCTAGCTCTAAAAATCTATGACTATGAATTCTATGTGTTTTTTTATAGTTTCATTATGTGCAAAATGCTGTTAAACAGAAGGAGATGCTATAGAAATAAACCCAAAGTGGATTCAGCAGTAGAAGTCACAGGCCTTTGCTCTCAAGAAGATTTCAAGTGAAGGCCAGGAAGTGAGACAATTAAGAGTTTAATACTAGACTTCCGGCCAAGATGGAGGCCTAGACTGACATGCTGTGTCCCCTCCACAACTAAGAAGGACTACAACAACCGCAAAACCAGAAATAACCAGAAGTTCCAGAAAAATAAAGCTACATGGAAGTCCAACGTATGAAGTTATAAACAAGTGGTGCTCATCCGGACGGGTAGGAGGGGCGAAGCCGGGGCAGAGAGGTCAAGCTGTGCTGGCAGCAGCAGCAACGAGCTGCAGGACTGCAATAAGCACAGACACCCATATTTAAGGGGAGGGGAGAAGCGCCTGGGGAGCACCCCTGGCTGCATTCCAGACCCATCAGCTCACAATTCCAATGCCGAGGAAGGCAGACCCCCATTGCCTCGGACTATGAGGCCCTGAGGGCGTGGGAACAGAGGAGGAGGCTCCCTGTCTCTCAGCGGAGAGTGAACAGCAGGAATCCATCTTGGACCCCTCCCCCCACACAAAGCGTCACAGCATAATGAGAAGGGTTACCTGGTAGTGTTTGAGAGAGCTTAATGTCAAAAGGGAGTAAGGGACATATTAGGTGAAAGACCAAAAAAGTAAAATGATACATAATCAAATAAGGTAGAAAAATACAAGCATAATTCAGATTTTCAAGTCAAAGAAAATCTACTACTGAGGCTTAAGTAACCTGCTTATCTATCTATATCAATGAAATTTATCAACTACTTTTCTTAGAAAACAGACTAAGTATATATTAAAACCTTTTCCTGTATTTCTAAAGAAACACATAACGAATTATGTGTAAAAATCTCCTTTAGTATGGCAAAATCAGGACAGTTGTTATTACTGGTCATAAACCACTCTCAAAAGGAAATAAATGCTGATTCACAATTCGGACACTAGAATCATTTATTGGTCAATGTAACTAACTTCCCCCAAAATTGAGCAATTTGCTTTGTCACTTCCTGTAGGAAGGTCTAGTTTATGTACCCCATAAATACACCATACTGATATAAAATTAGCATCTGTGATATAATGGCTACTAAACTAAATGTGTAAAAATCACGAAACATTTTCCAAAATAACATCAAAGTTCAAAAAAAGGGGAAATAAAAGGTTTGTGATGTTCTTCACTTTCCACTTCTGTCCCATTCTATTTAGTCTCTTCATATTTAAAAGTATGCCGAAAATAATACATCTCACTAACATTTTAAATGCTGTGTAATTTTTATTATCAAAACACAGATTTCACTTGAAACTCATAGTTCATTTGACACACTGGTTTATTCTGAAAAAATTCCACATAAATTCAATTTTTGTAACTCAAATAGTTTAAAGATCTTTGAAAGATGTCCATTTAAGGAAGCCAGAACTATAATTGATTCTTTTCTAAAATTGAGATACACCAGTATAAAGTGAACATCAGTCCAGATTAATGTTTTCCTAAATTGGAATTTTTTTATTTTCTTAGTGTTCACTCTTTTTAGATGGTGCTATAGCAACTGGCTTAATCATGGTATTGAAATTACTGCCATCATAATAGATGAGAGAAATGTGCTGTATCAGACACATTTTCGGAGCAGTGCATACAGGATGCTGAGTAGCATGGACCCAATCAACCAACAGGGAGTTTCACTGCTCGCTCCCTTGCAGCAGGAGGCGCAGTTCATAGCAGAAGGCCCAGTATTTTTATCATAATCCTTCAGCTTGAACTCTGCTTCTGTCAATGATTAGTTAGGGATATTGCCGACTATTCCAAATGGTGGGTATATGTGTACTGGGGATGAATAGCGGCTGCTAGTACCTCTACCCCCTAGGAATATTGTGAAGTTTAAACAAGACAACTTGAGTGAACTTCTGGACACAAAGTAGGTTCTTTCTGTCCCAGGCCCATTATACTTTTGTGTTACTACACAAGAAGCTACAGAGTGTTAAAGGCAAAATAGTGTGTCATTCATCCTTTTTTCAGGATTATAAACTGAATATTTTAAAACACACACACAGAAGAGGTGAGAGCTATGGAAAGAAAACAAACAAATTCAGGATATTATGTCAAAATTTCAGGTTTCCTTTCATGAAGCTCTCTAGAAATTATTTCCCACTTATGGGAGGCAATTTTATCTTTAAGAGTAACAACTATGAAATAAAAACTTATTCTGCTTCCATAGGTACCTATCCTACTTCCAAAGAACCTTACTTTTTCTTGATCTATGTTTGTTCATATCATTTCCACAGTGGATTTGTGGTAGCTAAAAGAATGGCTTAGGGCCCTGACTGCTGTGGCTCAGTGGATTGAGCGTCGGCCTGCGAACCAAGTGCCACTGGTTCAATTCCCAGTCAGGGCACATGACTAGGTTGCACGTCAGGTCCCCGGTTGGGGGCGAGAGGCAACTACACAGTGATGTTTCTCTCCCTCTCTTTCTGCTTTCCCCTCTCTCTAAAAATAAATAAAATTATTAAAAAACAAACAAACAGAATGACTTAGGAAGTAGGAAAAATGGCACTGTGAGTCTTAGCCCGTGTTCTTCCAAATGTCATCATTAAATTATGACAGTGGTTCTCAGCCACAATTGCTTCACCTGGATACATCCTAAGAGAATGTGTTTCACATGCAAAAAGATCAAATCCTCTGAAAAAAAAATTAAACTTTTACAGGGAAAATATGGATTTAAGGTGAATACATCTGCTTCCTCCCTGTGTATAACTTATTCTTTGTTTCTAAGAAATACTATTGTAAAGAGGGGGAAAATGAAAATGACAAAGAAGGAAAAAAGTACCGTAAAGGAGCTCATGATAAAAAGAAAGTGCAGGATAACAGTCAAACAACTGAAGAAAAGTTACCAAAAATAAATGGTGTGGGGATCAACTTTTTAAAACTCAAGTCTAGTGATTTAAAAAAAATTTTTAATCTAAATAAACTCACATGACCCTTATTGTGTGGGGTAATAATAGATGCGCATTTAAATTACCTTAAGAAAAATGAAAGAAAGTACAACAATGTAAATATACTTAGAACTACTAAACTGTACACTTAAAATGGTTAAGATGGTAAATATTATGATTTTTTTTACCATATTTAATAAAAAAATAAAATCAAGGATTGCACAGAACAATCTAGGATTCTTACACTTAAAATGGAGGCATTAAATGCCTAGGAGTTCTCTTTTAAAACATACAGCTTGATTTTGTAGGGAAAAAACAAAAAGGAATTTCACTTATAAAGATATTAAAAAAGTGTTAAGTGATTTATAGAAATTCTTGATATATAAGTCCTCACCACTGTCAACAGGCTCTGCAACTTTAGCCAAAGGATGTGTAACCAAACTAATTTTCCCATAGGCTAATTGACATAACAGTCAAGTTCCTATGGCATCTCATCTACGGGAGGCTGAATAAATGAGGTTATTCTAGGACCTGCTGCATTCTGATAAAAGGATAGATATTTTGCTATCTTGGCTATCAATGAAAATGTTAATCCTATGAGTACTAATTTGTAGAGTAGGGGTTTTTTTTGTGTATGTTTTTTAACCACATAAACGCAAATACACTACACTTGGGGAAACACATCAGTCCCAAGAGAACATAAAAACTACTGCAGCTTTTCAAATATATTCGTTAGATTGGTTTCCTCAAAATTCTCAAAAGGAAATTCCCTATCACTTCTGGCCAATATCACTGAACCTCTTAAGAGAAATATTGTAAAAACTGAAAGTTTTCTTCAACTTCATTGTTAGATAATACAATAGATTCTTTTATATTAAATGAATAAACCCATTAGATTTAAAAAATAATCAATTTTCACAACTGAACTGTATATATATATATATATATATATATATATATACACGTAATTTTTTTAACCCTAAGGTATCAGAAAACAAATGTTTATTAGGCTAAAAATTATGTTAAGAATTCCATTAGGAAAAGTGGAAATATTAGTGAGCTAGATCACTGAGTTAATGAAGATGGAAAATAAAACAAGAATAAAAAACAGACATAAGGGGTCCATTCATTTTGAAACTCTACAGATTTACCAAAAAATTCCAAGTAAAATATAAAACAGTATTTCTGCAAACCAGATTCTGTTCTAAAACTCTACAAAAACTCTACGGTAATCTACCCCAACAAAAATCACCATGAAAGTTCTCTCAGTTACTGGAAAAGAAAAGGAATACTATATTTAACATAGAAATTCAAATTTAGCATCTTCATGTGTTCAGAAGTGTGTTGATTAGTTAAGAGGTTACGCAGAACTGAGCAGACACCACAGTTCCAAAGGAGCAACTTCACAAGCAGAAACCACTCTTCATCCTCCACTTTTTGGAAGTGTCACAAATGCCCGTTTATGATTTAGCCTACACCATGTGTGTGGTACGAAGGTCCAAGGAAACAGAATTCACTCTTCTTGTGGGTACTACTGCCTTCGTCATTTAAAAAAGCATCCAAAAGCACGGCTATGGCTCTGGCCAGGTAGGTCAGTTGGTTGGAGCATCCTCCTGATACGCCAAGGTTGGGGGTTCAAATCCCGTGTCAGGGGACATGCGAGGGTCAACCAGGGAATGCATATAGTGAGCGAGTCAGCAGAATGATGTTGCTCTCTCCCTTCCTTTCTCTCTCTCTCTCAAATCGGTAAGTGAAAATGTTATAAAAAAGAAAAAAAAAAAGCATGGCTATACCAAAGCTTGTATTTTATGAAATAGACAATATATACAATTCTGTACACAACAAATGTGTACTTTGATGTTTTAACAAACAAGTGACAAGTGTGCATTACTACAGCAAATAATATAGATACTTCCATCCTCCCAGAAAGTTCCTTCATGACCCTTTATAGTCAATTCCCCACCTCATGCCAGTGAACCACTTATCTGATTTCTATCACTATATATAGCTTAGTTTTTCCTGTTCTAAAGCTTCATATAAATAGCAACATATAGTATGTGTCTGGCTTTTGTTCAGCATAACATCTTTGAGGTCCACATATGTAGTTTACCACTAGTTTGTCCTTTTTTATTGCTGAATAGTATCCCATTACATGAATATTACAATCTATTCTACCACTTACTCTGTTGATGGACATTTAGGTTTTTCCTAGTTTGGGACTGTTTGAATAAAGCCACTATGAACATGCACATACGTATGTTTGTGGACATGCTTACACTCTTCTTAAATGGTGAGTGATATGGTAAATATGTTAAACTTCACAAGAAACTTTCTAAGAAACTGCCAATTTGTTTTCCAAAGTGGTAGTACAGTTGACTCTCCTAACAACAGATTGAGATAGTTTGCTTCACACTCTCCCCTATACGTGGTATTGTCATTTTTTTCAAATTAAGCTATTCTATTTCATTGTGGTTTTAATTTAAATTTCCCTGATGGTTTATGATATTGAAAATCTTTTCATGTGCTATTGGCCATCTGCATATCTATTTTTTGTGACACACCTAGTCTTTTGAACATTTGAAAAATAGGGTTGGTTTCTATAACACTTTTGTCGTTATAACTCATGGAGTTTTTTACATATTCTTGACACAAGTCTTTTGTATTGTGGATATTTTCTCCCGGTCTGTGGCTTGCCTTTTCATTTTCTTAACAGTTTCTTTAGAAGAGCAGATGGCTTTGGTTTTAATGAAGTCCAATTTATCAATGTTTTTTCTTTTACAAGATAGTGCTTTTTGTGTTCTAAAAAATAACTTGCCTATCCCAAAGTTGGTATGACTGTCCTGTTTTCTTCTAATGCTTTTATACTTCTGGCTTTTATATTTAGGTCCATGAGCCATTTCAAATGGAATTGTATGCATTCATGAGGAAAAACTCAAGAGAATGAGGTTCATTTTTTCCCCATACCAATATAAAATTGTTTCATGCCATTTGTTGATCAAAAGGCAACTGACCATGTATGTATGGGTATATCTGCCAGTCCTATTCTGTTCCATTGATCTATATGTCTGTCATTATGACAAAAACAGACTGTCTTGATTCCTGAGGCTTTATAATAAACCTTAAAATCAGATAGTGTGAGAACTCCAAGTTTGTGCTCCATTTTCAAAATAAATTTTGGCTCTCCTAGGTCTTTGTACTTCCACACGAATTTTAGCAGCAGCTTGTCAATTTATGTAATTTTTTCTGTCACTGCTGAGTCAAAAAAAAGGGGTGGGGGTGAGCTTGGCAAACAATATTAAAAATATAATCCCATTATAGTTCAATCAAATCTATAAACAAAGGTACATGCAAAAAAGAAACTGTACACATATACAGCAATATGTAAAAAAAAAAATCTCTCTAAAGGGTGGAATTATAAAAAGATTATTTTTCTTTTTGATCCTTATTTTCCAAAATTGACAATTTCATAAGGAAAAAGTTATATATAATTAATAAATGTAGCCTATATAAATAAGTAGAAAAAAGAGAACTGATGATCAGTCGTCCTGTTTCTTCATCCTTAATTTCACATAACTATATGTAAATGCTAAAAAAAAAAAGTGTATGAAATAATAAACTACAAACTATTAATTCTATTCAGGAGTCAGGAGAGATGTAAGAAGAATGAAGGAAAGACTTTCAATTTTTATATTTCTCTAATACCTGAGTGTTTTGTTACACTGACTATATTTTATATATTTAAGAAATATTAAAATATTCATCAATAAAAAAATGTATGTATGTATGTATATTAGCTGAACTGACGCACTGGTGAAAAGATCATCCTAGAGGAAGGCTACCCAACTCTGTTTGCCATTTAAATTTTGAGTTAAAGAAAAGCCTTTGCTTGGCTAGGAATTTGCCTATGGCACCAGGTGAAGACAGCTGCTGCAGAAAATCCAAAACAGATTTGTCATGTATCCTTGGGAATCAGAAGCAGCCAGAATATGCTATTTCAACAACCCACAAATATAGGTAGAAATTAAAACTGTGGGAACAAATAACAAGATTCACACTATAATTTAATATGTGTGAGCTGTACTGTTAAATATAAACAACATCCCGGGCAATTGTGCCATGGCTACTGGTACTAAGCCCATATGTTGTGATGACACTGATTCAGAATTAGGGACAATTCAGTACCTCAAGGTGAACCTGTTAGAGACTCTGATACACTCAGGGCAGCCAACATGCTCAAGTGTCAAACTACCTCAGGATCATAGTACTTTCTTAGGAACTCTGCCCTTATAGAACATCATGAAACGTCAATATAGCTAATTCCACCCTAAGAACCAGAAACCTTTTATTAGCAGAAAATAAGACCACATTACATAACATGAAACACAGAACCTTGTATGTTTATGGAAGAGGAAACACTGGTGAAGTCAGCATGAGATTTCCTACTAGCATCCATTTGCTCTTTTCACTTCCATTTTATCATCAAGCAAGTAATAAGAGTCACCAAAAACTTAAGGAGGAATTATGGGAGAAGAAACTTAAGGTAAGAAAATTTTATCCATTTAGCTAGCTTATTTGGAAAAATATCCTTCCACTCAATTTGAGCGATGAAATACCACACTCGACCTGCACCTTGTCTGAGAGCCATTCTTCCATAACATGCAATAGTGAAGAGGGCGGGAACGCAGAAACAGGGAAGGAGTAGAATAAGTGTTTTCAAATACAGACCACAGTGACTATTTTACAATACTCACCAGAAGGCACACTATCACTTCCTATTTTGGGAAGAAACATCCTCAAATTAAAATAGGCCATTAGTTGGTTTCCTTCAGTGAGAGTACTGACATTATATCTTTCTAACTTTTCTGAGCAGAACCTACAGTAATGTATTTTACACAGTGACCCAGGCCATACATAACACACAGCAGCACCTACACTCATACTCATCTAGGTGCTGTGCAGCGCCTGTAATTTCTCTATTCTATTCTCTGTTTTTAGCTGGTTATAACCCACTGAAGTGATAACCCATTAATGGCGCCTGACTTACAGTTTGAAAATCCTATTAGAGAAGTAAGAGAGAAGGATATGAATAGATGTAACATCTTCTAATTCATTTAGATTATGAAACAAGTACAAATGCAACATTATTTTAAAGGTCTATGGTTGGATGGTTTACTTTATAGTAAAGTGCCATAAAAAAAAGAAAATAGATAATAAAGTATATAACCACTATGCTGTAACACATGACACTAATAACAAAATAATATTGAATGGAGGCTATAATTGAAAAATAAAATTAAAAAAAAAATAGACCCATGAAATTCAATTTCCTTGGACGAAACAAAATTTACTAGCCTTAGCGCAAGGTAGCAGAGTTACAGATAAACACAACACTTATTTAATACTATTTCCTGTCCAAATCTTATTCAGGTGTATCTTTAATCTTCAGTCAGGGGCCTTGGGTCCATGCTGGGAAAGAGCTGCCAGATAAAGTCAATCTCATAGTCACTGGTGATGCAAGCACTCAACTGGCCTGCGCTTGACCCCTTGAGTATCCCCAAGCTTCAGCTAACTAACACTGATGGCACACACACAATCATCAATCTAAATTTTGAAAAATATATATTGATTTTCCACAAATGATGATGATGGCTTTTTCTGCAGTAAATGTGCTTATATAATGTTTTTTTTTCCCTCTAAATACCAAGACTACAATCAACAGCAAGAATAAAAAAGTGCTTTGTATTTATTTTTAAGACCTATTAATCAATCAAGCTCCCTAATGAGACAAAATCCATACCAAAACCTAACCAAAACATGATGAAGTACCTCTTATAGTTCTTACGTTGTGGATACCATGTATTCCTAAAGTCCTAATTATATGGAAACTTTTTTTAAATACCAGCCTATCTTTTTAAGGAAAATCTTATTTTCCATGTATGAGAAATCTACAATTTTAACCCATTAATATTTCCTGAAGTAACAATTTTTTTAAATACCATAATATAGACTTAATAAAGCATAAATAAGTAAAAATTTAATATTTATTGTGTTACACTTATTAGTAATATCCAAAATATCCATTATAAAGGATTAAATCTCTTAACACTTCCCATATCTTTAATCAGTTTGGCAATTTTGAGCTCTTTCTAAGCAAAAGAGGTTCAACAGCTTTTTGTTTAAAGAAAATAATCCTCACCACATATATTCAAATAAAACTGTCTTTTGTGCTATTGCCTGATGAACTGGAATTTCTGGTGTAGAATTCCAGGCACGGAATTGAAAAGAGTGCTTCCCACTTCCATAGTACTGCAAGTGGAAATACGTAAATTAGTTCATGGGCAGAATCATTAGTTCAGATAAAAAGTAAAAACACAGTGATTGAACACCAAAAATGTGACAGTTCTTGCACAAAATCTAAAACAAGACAGCTGCTACCACTAGAGCTTACAAATCAAAATTAAATGGGAAAAAAAGCAGAGAATTTTAATTATTGTTTTCCAAGGAAATGGCAAGTGTCAGCGCTCCAACCTTTAAACAACCAATGGTGTGACTCTTATTTCCAAAGGACGATATTTGCCTAATTATCAGTGACAAAATAATTGTTTAGGTTTGAGAGGAAGCAGAAAATATTGACCCAAGTTGGAACCACATGAAATCAAATAAAGTGGATTCCCTCGGGTCACCAATATCTTGGAAAATCTGGGTCAGTAACACAAACTTCTTCTTAACAGAAGTTATACCCCGTATCAACAGCCTTGAATAAAATAGCCACGAACTTTTCTAAATAAGATCCAAATAATTATTTTGCAGTAATTAAGTATGCAGGCCTACAAACATAGACCTTTGTTATTGTGAAACCTTTTAAATATTATTTTATATATTATACAACAAAATATTTTTGTATGGTGAAAATTTGACAGGAAAATTTAGCTCTAGGTTGAGGGAAATAGAATCATGTGTATAAATGAGAGGGCACATCAATATTTTTGAACACCAAAATAAACAAAACAACAAATATTTTTGAACACCTTCCCAATGCCACTATATTGTGGGCGGATCCACACACATCTCTACATAGATGGCTGAAGTAGAATCCAAAATGAAATGCGGGGGATTGGGGGACGGATGTGGGGCGGAGGAGGGCCACCTTTTTCAAGGGAGATGGTTCATGGGTTTTGATAGACTATCAAAGGAATATGGCAACTCAAAAAAATAATTTCATTGGTATCTTACCATAATCCTATGAGGTATTATTATTTCAAAAATGAGAAAATAGATGCTCAAGAAGTTTAAAAAGCTTTCCCAAGATCAACAATTAGTAAAATAGAAACAAATGAGACTGCAAGTTATTTTGATTCCAAAGTCCCAGTTCTGTTAACTACTATGCTAAAAAATGACAACATAAAGTGAAGAAACTGTTATTCAATCAACTTTACTAAAAAGAGCCTGATAATGATGACTACAGTAATAATACTGAACATTTATATAACTCCCTGTACCAGGCACTGTTGTCAGTGCCTCCTTGAATCTTCACAACAATAGAACTGAACAGCGGACAGCATCATCATGATCCCCACATAACAAATGGGGGGCAGGCCTGAGTTTCAGTCTATGCCCTTAATCGCTGTGGGAATTACCTTCATCATATAAGGACCAGCAATTCAAGAAGATAGGAACAAAATATAAGAATTCTTTCCCCAGGGAAATTTCTTGATGGTATAATTAGTATATGGGATTCCTCTTTTAGCTAAAACATGATGCCATGTAGTCCTAAGTTACCCAAAATACTTTGAGGAACAAATTTTCTCGTTCTTAAAAGATTAGCATAAACTCAAAGCATTATTTCCACCTCCTATCTAGGAAATCTTCTATCATCTTCCACTGTGATACTTATTTTGATGAGACAGGAGAAATCCTATATTTTAAATACACTTTAATTAAACAGGTATAGCATATAACCGGGAAGAGAGAATCAGAGTTCTCAAAATTCCTTTTAAAAGATTTATCAGGTGGTTTCACACAACCTTTCAGTTCCCTAGCAGAAGTATCCCTATTCTGTGAATGGGTCTAGCATTATTGCTTGATGGAGTCAGCAGACTGCCTACCCTCCACATATCAGTAGTTCATGTTATCGCTGTCATTTTATCTGTTTCTACCACAATTTTAGTTTATTAAGGACAGTCGATGGGAAAAACGAACTGCATTTACTGGTTATATATAGCATACCACAAGGGAAAAAAAAGTTTTCTTTGTGCCAACTAAAAATCTTGATGTTACATATTAAAATAAGCAAAAAAACAGTAATTTGTCTTTATCTTCTACACAAATCTTTGAACAACTAAACTTTTAATTCTATCTATTGTTTCCTTATGATGATTAGTTATTAGCTTGCATAGCAGCTAAAACTCAAATAAAGATGACCAATAGCTGACTACCAATTGAAATGCTCTTTTCTCATATTAAACTTTCCATCAAAGGACAGAAAACTGTCAATGATTTTGACATTTATAAATAACTCACCAAGGTTTAAAAAAAGGTAGAATTAGTTTTAAGAGTTTCTGAATATGCAAACATGAGTACTTAACACACAGTTTATGCCTTCTATAAATAAGATAGGAAACAAGTGTCAAGCAGGTTCTTAAAGTGAGAAAAAAAAAAAAGAACATTATCAGTAATGCCTCATCAACTACATTCTAATAATTGATTATATGTGCAAGCTTTAAAACTATCATTTATTCTCAGTTTTATTTAGCAGAGTCACACGAGTTACCACTTACCTCATACAGTTATAACATAAAACTTCTTTTTTAATTATATTTATTGTGGGTGGCATTAGTTAATAACATTGTATAAGTTTCAAATGTTTAATTCTATAATATATCATCTGTATATTTCATTGGGTGTTCACCACCCAAAGTCTAGTCTCCCTCTATCACCCTATATTGACTCCCTTTTACCATCTTCATGTTCCCCCACACCCCTTCTCCTCTGTTGTCTGTGCCTAGGAATCTGTTTTGTTTGTTCATTTGTTGATTTCCTAAAATGAGATCCTGTGCTGGGGCAGGTGTGGCTCAGTTGGTTGGAGCATCTTCCAGTAACCAAAAGGTTGCAGGTTCAGTCCTCACCCCTGCCCAGGAGCAAGTACCTGAGACTCCAGTCCTGATGTGTACTATCCCTGGTCCAATCAATGCTTCTCTCAATTATCAATGTTTCTCTCTCTCTCTCTCCCTCTCTAAAAGCAATGAAAATAAATGTCCCTGTGTGAGGACAAAAAAAAAATTTTAATGAGATTCTACTAAGTTTCAGCAACCAGGTTTTAGGCCAGATTTAATTCTCTCTCTCTCCCCCTCAAGGCAAATTGTAATTCATAATCTGTCTTTCCCTGTCCCCTCTCCCCACTTCAGAGTCCAGTGACAATGAACACAAACAAACAAGACTCATTTTCACAAGAATTCGTTTTCAAACTAATTTCTTTCATTCCCTCAACAAGTTAATTAGCATCTACAATATGCCAGGCACTGTATTAGGCAAAAAAGATAAGATCCCTGCCTTCTAGTGCCTAGACTTTAGTGTATTAGTTTCATGTCTCCCTCCCCCAGACATAAGCCTGTTATTGGCATCCTATTATTCCACAGCCCAAGACTTTGTTCCTTCAGTTAGCATTTGTTAGTTCATATATAACACATGAAATTCTGTTCTTTATAAAACTATTTAATAGGATATGATGTATCTGGGATTTGTTTCAAAATATTTGATGAGAGTAGTCAGTAATGGTACAAAGGAGTTGATTCATGTAAGTTCACTATATTATTCTATCTACTTTTACATAGGTTTAAACTTTCCCATAATATTTTTTAAAACTGTAAAAGACTTTTAGCCAATACCAAAAAAATTAATTTCAGGAATTTCAGGAAAGACAGCAAAGGCTATTTCAATGCACTTTAATCTACCATGGGATCCTGAATCCTAATCTTAACTCAATTATAAATATTAAGTATCCATTACTTCAAACTTCTTGTTTGTTAAACTGAAGAAAGTAGTATTAATCTATCTCACTGAAAATATATTAGGACTCTGTGATAGTTATTATAGAGAATACTACAGAAGGACAATGCTAAAGTATATAAGCACTAACACCAATCACGAAAAAGTATTTTCGAATTTTCTTTTCTAAACTAATAGGTAAAATGGGGTTATTACTGCAACACCATACAATTACCAAGTGTAAAGTAATATCATTTCTTATGTTAGTCATGCTTATGGAGGTGATGACAGAAATGTAAGACTGAAGCTAAGATAATAAAACATGTGGTATAGGAATCAAAACTAGATGATTTTAAAAATATAACACATTTTACTTGACATTTCCCAAGAACCTCTGAAGCTGCCATTTAGAGTCCACAGCTGTTTGAGATAACATACAAATTAAGGTCTCATGGCCATATTTAAATGCACTCATAACCACAATAAATAATATCTGCAATAATGTTTTTAAAATATAACAAAAAGGTTATAAAGCATTTAATCTATATTTTCTCATTTATTCTTCACTAAATCATGTGACTCAGGTGAGTTAATGAGATTATTAATAGCTAAGAATCTGCCTATGCCTCCAATTCACGTGTAAAGAAGCCAGGACTAATCCCAAAACATTTACATTTATATTCCTCTCACCTTCCATTATCCCAAGCTGAGGTTACCGAAGAAGTTTATAATTAAAGATAAAAAACCTAATACATATGGAAAAAAATTAGAACATGAGATAAGCTATCAATAGCCAAATACGTGGTCTGGGTAGTAAGTACTGAAGAGCACAAAAAGAGAAGATGTAGATGGGCCACGACTATTGGAAAAGGTCCCTTAGAAGTGTGAATGTCACATAAGGTAGGAGATGGCCACCAGGCAGAAGTACAGGTGCAGCTTTCTGTCTCTGTAAAACATTTTCACAATCAAGAAAAATCATCAAATGTTAAAAAAATAATAACTTATTTATATATTATTTGTTTATTTATTTATTTTTAGAGAGAGGGGAAAGGAGAAAGAGCGGGAGAGAAACATCACTGTGTGGTTGCCTCTCACTCACACTCCCAACTGGGGACCTGATGTGCAACCTAGTCATGTGCCCTGACTGGGAATCGAACCACCGACACTTGGTTAGCAGGCTGATGCTCAATCCACTGAGCCACAGCAGCGAGGGCAAAAAATCATCAAATTTTTAACTGGACTATCATAATAAATTAATTAGCTAGAATAAATGGTTCTAAAAGCATATGGTGAGGTTTACATTTAAAATACATATTTTGCACAAGAAAACATCAACAAAATGAAAAGGCAATCTATAGAATGGGAGAAAATATTTACGAATCATATAGCCGATAAGGAGTTAATACCTAAAATATATAAAGAATTCACACAACTCAATAGCGGGGAAAAAAAAAATCCCAATTTAAAAATGGGCAAAACTGACCTTTTTCCAAAGATGACATATAAATAGTTACCAGGTACATTAAAAAGGTGCTCAACATTACTAATCATCAAGGAAATGCAAATCAAGAGTTGAAAAGACATTTTTACAGAGAACATACAATGGCCAACAGGCTCATGAAAAGATGCTCAACACGACCAATCATTAGGGAAATGAAAATAAAAACCATAAGGAGCCACCACTTCACACTTCATCAAAAAAGACAAGAGATAACAAGTGCTGGCCAGTATGTGAAGAACAGGAAACCCTCCTGCACTGCTGGTGGAACTGTAAATTGGTGCACTATGGAAAACAGTACGGAGATTTCCCCAGAAAAATAAAAACAGGAATTTCCGTCCTGGGTATATACAAAGCACATGAAATCACTATGTTGAAGAGCTCTCTGCCCCCCATACCTCACCCGTATTCATTGCAGCACTATTCACAATAGCCATGACATGGGAACAACCTAAAGACCAATGGTCAGATGAATGGATCAAGAAAGTGTAATGTATACATATAATACAATGGAATATTATTCAACCCTGAAAAGATGGAGATCCTGCCATTTGCAACAAAATGGTTGGAGCATCAGTGCATTATGTTAAGTGAAATAAGTTAGACAGAGAAAAGACAAATACCGTATGATCTCACCTATATGCAGAATCTAAAAAAAAAAAAAAAAAGAGAACTCACTGAAAAAGAGAACTGGTTGGTAGTTGGGAGGTGGGAATGGGAAAAGGTGGTCAAAAGGTGCAAACTTTCAGTTACAACATAAATAAGTCCTGGGATGTAATGTACAGCATGGCTACTATAGTTCATAATACTGTATCGTACATTTATAAGATGCTAAGAGAATTAACCTTAAAAGGTTCTCACCACCAGAAAAAAAAAATGTAACTATGTGATGACAGATATTAAGCACACCTATTGTGGTAACTTTGCAATTTATACATACATTAAATCATTATGTTGTATACCTTAAACTAATACCATGTTATATGTCAATTATATCACAATAAAACTGGAAAAATTGTAGTACATATTTTGTTTCAACAAGAAATGGAACAAAGAGGTTCTAGTCCCAGTGTGATGCAATCATGGAAGACCAGGAGTCACTAAAAAGCATAAGTACAATATTTGTTGCTCCAGGCCCACCAACAATATCTAGAATACAAAATGCACCTATTAAGATATTGTTGTTCAGGAGTTCCAGAAGATGAACCAGGGAGGGAAGTCAATACATACATTATATATTCTGAATGAAAATGGAAGTTTATTTGTAAAAGTTAAGTCTGATTCAAGTCAGAGCATGGATGTATTTTTTATTTGACATACCAAGATAGCAAATTGGTGTGTACCAACTGGTAAGTTACTAAATGATATCATGTGCTCCAGAAAGGTTATCACAACTGATCTGGAAAAGCAGTTTGTTGCCCAGTGATTCATCTTCTCACCCTGGTCCCCTGTAGGATCAACTGTGTTAATAATGCTTTGCAATTTTATAGCACTTTTCCCGCTAAAAGCTCAAAGATGAGTTGATAGGGCACATGGCAAACCACACAGATGGCATGCCAGTTTCCACCACTCTGACTGCATAACTCATTTGACTTACCAATAAATGTTCCTGTTTCAAGATTAAAAACAAATTATGAAAAACTAAGAAAAATGATGGAAAGACAGTAAATGTTCATTCCCAATTCAGTGGCATCTATCTGAAAGGGCAGACTAGCAGAGCGCCCAGAACAGAACAGTTCCTTCAGCTGCTGTGCACAAAGGTGTGCGCCTCCAGAAACATCTTGCCAGCTGTTGGGAGACGCAGAGACGGCAAGGCAGTGAGGGAGGCTGATGAAGTTTATTCATCTATGGTGACCCACAAAATGGAGGCCGCCTCCGTGGCCAGCCCACATCACACATCTAAACCTAAGTCAGCTTGCACTTGCAGGAAACACCTGTCAAGAAAACCTAACATACACTAGTCACAATCTTCCAACTCAGCTTTAGCCAGTTTATCTTACTCTAGAAAATAAGACCTGCAGGCCTTATAAGGAAATCCCTCACCTCCTAGCCAATCATGCCAGTTTCCAAGGTGCCTCTTCTAACCATAAAAGTCTCTGTTGCTCAAAATCACCTTAGAAGAGTGCTCACCAGCCTATAAGGCACTGTGCTTCCCCAGTCCGTGGACTATTTTCTCTTGAATAAAGAACAGCAAACTCAGTACTAAACTGTTTTAGTTTTGTCATTTGACAAGGTAATGCTATTTGCTATGTGAATGTGCAACAATCAGGCCTAAAGGAAAATTCTCACCAAGAAGGAGCTAGACCTGGAATTATCATCTACTTCTGTTTTAGTCCTATGACCTGTAGTTACTCATTGAAGGTAGACACTTGGTCAGAAGCTTGACTAGCACTGAAGAAAAAATACAGTCTAAAGTTTAACAGTTTTACTGAGATTTATAAATCATACTTAAATTGGACCCCTTTAAAAACCAAGCAGTTTTGAACAGTTATATTCTATACGTAGAGGTATACTACAATCACCCTAGGAATTTCCTTTATAGCTGTTCACAAATACTCTGCTCATTAGTATTAAGAGAAGGCATTTCTTTCTTTTTTGGGGGGGTGGGGGGGCAGTGCATTTATTTCATTGAACTTCATGAAGAGACCTTTCAAAGTGTCCTTCACTGGTAACTATAACTATCTCACCTATCCTTGTGGATCTGAAAATCCGCCATTAGGGAGTTTAGCGATACAAAGTTTCCCATCATCTCTTGGTAAATTAGTGTACTGCACTTGTGTAGTAACTGTGGGCAAACACAGCAGAATACAGGCATTCGCCACTTTTTAAATATAATTAATTAACTAATTTTTTAACAAGGTTATTTTTATTTTTTCATTTTATTTATCTGTTTTTAGAGAGGGGGAAAGGAGAAAGAGAGGGAGAGAAACATCAATGTGCGGTTGCCTCTCAGCACCTCCACTGGGGGCCTGGCGTGCAACCTAGTCATGTGCCCTGACTGGGAATCCAATCAGGGACACTTGGTTTGCAGGCTATCCTCCACTTTTGATTTGTGAAATGTGAATTTATGAAACAGACCAGATCTTTAAAAATCAGGAGAATCAACTTATTACTATGGAAAACAACTCATACTGATGATCAGATTTAATTAAACTGTACAATGAAGACCACTGAGGTGTAAGACAGCTATAGAGACTTACTTTCCTTGGTGATTCAAGTGGTTTTTAGCATCTACTTACAAGATTGTATCCAAGCTCCAGGAAAAACAAACACATGATTTCAGTGAATTATGTCCAACCATTCTTAGCAAGTTTCATTTTTTTCTGAGATAATTATTGTATATTAAGCCACATTCCAAACTAGGCAAAAATAACATTTGAGTCTTATGCAGCAATTTTCTCAAAAGAAAAGGGGTTTTAAATTATAATAATCAAAATCAATCAAATGATTCCAACACTGAGGTCCCATTAGATATTTCTCTGAAAAATGTAAGTATAATCTCTGTAGAAAATACCATTGTCCATTTCTAAGACCAACACTTAGATATGCCAAACAAGCATTCAATCTCCCAGGTTAATGAAATGTGAATTTCAAATACTTTATTTTTCTGAGATTTTCAATATGGTAATTAAAATTCTGCCACATCTCAGCAGTTTTTAAAATAACCCCAAAGGTTTCTAAAACATAAGCAGCTTTGACTTTATTGATTTAAATCACCCTTCTCTCAGTCTTCTGCATAAAACAGCACTACCATCTTTGCCTTCAACTTCAATGAAACCACGTAGATGTAAAAGGTACACCAAATGATACATCCACTAATCTTTGTCTCCCCCCACCCGCCAACTGAAGTCGACCAGCAGGTGCTAAAATGTCATATGATTATAATAATATTCATTCTGTAATCAGAGTAATAGTACATTTACTCTAAAGCAGCGATTTTCGAACTTTTTCAACTCGTGGCATACATAAATTCATTACTAAAATTCTGCAGCACACCAAAAAATATAATTTTTGCCGATCTGATAAAAATAGATAAAATTTTGATTCATTCACATTGGACAGCTATTGTTGTGTTGGCTTTTGTCATTTTTTTTTTTTTTTAATTTGACAATCTAAGGGAAAAGAGGTCAGCGCCCCTAACTAAATAGTCAGGTGTATTGCATGTTTTAAAAATTCCTGTGGCATATCAGTGTGCCTCTTGCAGTACCAGTTGAAAATCACTGCTCTAAAGAGTTGATAATTACAAAGCAGTTTATAATGTTTCCTTAACAGACTCTCTCATTGAGAGTGTGCATGACCCTTTGCATTTCTGGAACATTTAAGGAAACTGGTGCACAAGGTCACATTTGTTCAAGGGATGGAGGTAGACCACAATCCAGGAGGTGTGGCTCTGAAGTGCTATTCCAAACTGACTTCATAGAATTAAAAAACAAACAAAAAAACTCCTGCATTCAAGGAACTCAAAGTTTGCTGGTATGTGCTACTAAAATCTTCCAACAGAACATTCCACAAATTGTTAGTAGATTCTCTAAGTTTTTACAATCTGTCTTCCAGTGACATCATTTGATAAGATTAGAAAGAAAAACTAGTAACAAGATATTCAAAAATTTTATACTTTCATTCTATCCTTAAAATTAAAATGTATTTTCCATAGACAAGCCTGAGGCTGTTGGTACAATACATAATATGTCATTAGTAACTTTGGTGAGGAGTTTTCTTATCTTTTTGCTACTGAGAAATTTCTTAATATGGAAAAGTAAGCTCAAAAAGTGCATGCAGAATGACAATGGATAGTCTTGCTTGTTAATCTCCACAGTGACTGTGCCCAGCCCTCTACTTCTCAGATCACTGGCATTTCTGGCAGAAAGGATAGTTCCAAGCCCAGTTTTCTACTGAGGACCGAGACCAGGGGACCTGCAAGTCTAGCCCACAACCATATCTATCAGTCACTTGAAGAGTCTTCAAAAAAGCAGAGACCAACCAATACTTTACTGAATCTCAAAGAGACCATGAAATTTCCATTTTGATAAGCAAGGTAAACAATTTATGCACTCTGAAATTTAGACTACAGACTTAGAATTTCAAAAAAAGAATCATCCATGCTCCCAGCACATGAAAAGCAGCATCTTTTTAACAAAAAAGCTATCTTATCAGTAAAATGATTTGCTGAGGCAGCACCATCAGAAGGGACTATGTTAATTATTACTCATTTCATGAATGGCTTTCAGGGTTAACCCTTCCCTAGAAATGTTTCTGTTAAAATAAGCAGTCTAAAAATATAAGATGTTATCATATAATTAAGAGTTCTACACAGGAAACACATGAATAGTAAAGGAAAACAATAGAAAGTGGCTACATCTTTCTCTATCTGGAGAAAAAAAGAATATTCTAGAATTTAAAGAAAATTTTTAGAAAGATTAATGCCCTAAAATACTCTTTAGTGATAAACAGATCCTTACCAGATTTCTTTAAAATCATCTAATTCATTCCACATTCATTAAAAATAAAACTTATCTGATACCACTCTGTGAGGCAAACAAATATTATTATCCCAAATCAACAAAAACAGAGATTGGGACTCAGAAAGAGCACATCACTTATTCAAAGTAACAGGTCCATCTATAGGCAATATATACTTAATTGTTATTAAACTTGCATTTATATCATACCAGTCTTCCCAGGATAAAAAGTCTATAAATTTTTATCAGACAGTTATTGCAAATGTCTAACTAGATTCCATTAGCTATAGTTTAAGAACTACGGATCACTATTGGTCAAGATGGCAGCCTAGGTAAACACAGCTCGCCTCCTTGCATGACTCCATTAAAATTACAACTAAACTACAGGACATCCATCACTAACAATCATCAGAAATTGAGCTGAACGGAAGTCTGACAACTACAGAATTAAAGAAACTACATCCATCAAGACTGGTAGGAGGGGCAGAGATGTGGAACAGGATGGTCCCACATCCATGTGGAGTAGATAAAAATTAGGTAGGGATATCTTGGGAGCAAGGAGTCCCAGACCCACACCAGGCCCTCCAGCCCAGGGTTCCAGTGCCAGGAACATTAAGTCCCCATAACTTCTGGCTGCAAAACCCAGCAGGGATTGAGTCAGTAGAAGAAACTTCTGGAGTCCCAAGCAGTTCCCTTTAAAGAACCCACATACAAAATTGCTCAGATTCACTTCTCCTGAGCTCCAGCACCAAGTAGCAGCTTGAAGGCACCAGTGGCATACAGGGAAGAACTGAAGTGCTTGGCATGAAGGTGAGAGCTTGGAGACACCTTTCTCCCAGACAAAAAGACAGGCAGAAGCCACTGTCCCTTTCCTGAACCCTCCTCCAACAGAGCCACAGAGAGGGCAGGTGGGTGTCATATCTGAGACTCCATTAACCTGGCTAACAGTTTGCCCCACCCTGGAGATCCCCTGAGACTTTGTCCAAGTTACAGGCTCACCCAAGCTGTTAATAGTGACTTTCCCATATGAACAGCTGGTCTTGGCTCATGCTCCACAACATCCTAAATCCTCTCAAACAAGCAAGAGCCAGCCTAAGTGACTCCAACCCCATACTTCTTACTAAGTGGCCCAGCACAAGTAGCAGCCGTCTCAGATGGCTTTATTTCCCAGACAGGATGGCCCGCAGCACAACACACGTGGGGGCTGACCTTGACCTGCAGCACCCAGGAACTCCAGAAGCTACATACCCAGTGGACAGCTACTAAGCACATTAGAGCACCAGCACCCTGCCCCTGCACAGCTGATCCTCCATGGAGGCTGAGGTTGATGGTCAGTGGTCACATCCAGTCATTGCAGCTGACTGACCTGGGTAAATCCCCTCCCACTGACCTGCCAACAGCAACCGAGGATCAATTACAAGAAGAGGGTCTACTCAGTCCACACAAAGAACCTGCCTCGAGTATCCAGCTTGGGTGATAGGGGAGGCTGTGCCACTGGACCCTACGGGACACCTACTACATTAGGCCATGCTACCAAGACTGGGAGTCATAGCAGCTTGAACTAATAATAGAAACAAACACAGGGAGTCTGTCAAAACAAGAAGACAAAGAAATATGGCCCAAATGAAAGAGCAGATCAAAACTCCAAAAAAAGAACTAAACAAAATGGAGATAAGCCACGGAGTTCAAAACACTGATTATAAATAGGATGCTTAAGGAAATTAGTGAGGACCTCAACAGCATAAAAAAGATACAGTCAGAAACAAAGGATACACTAATTGAAATAAAGAACAATTTACAGGGAAACAACAGTAGAGTGAATAAAGCTGAGAATCAAATCAATGACTTGAAACTAAGAAAGCAAAAAACAACCAATCAGAACAATAAGAAAAAAAAAATCCAAAAAATAAGGATAGTGCAAGCAGCCTCTGGGACAAATTCAAGAGGTCCAACATTTGCATGACAGGGGTGCCAGAAAGAGGAAAGAAAGAGTAAGAAATTGGAACTCTACTTGGAAGGGAAAAAAAAGAAAGACAACTTCCTTAAATGGTAAATGAAATGGACATCCAAGTCCAGGAAGCACAGAGAGTCCCAAACAAGTTGGACCAAAAGAGGACCACACCAAGACACATCATAATTAAAATACCAAAGGTTAAAGATAAAGAGAGAATCTTAAAAGCAGCATGAGAAAAGCAGTTACCGACAAAGGATTTCCCATAAGACTATCAGCTGATTTTTCAAAAGAAACTTTGCAGGCAAGAAGGGACTGGCAAGAAGTATTCAAAGTCACGAAAAGCAAGGACATACAACTTAAATTACTCTACCCAGCAAAACTATTATTTAGAATGGAAGGGCAGATAAAGTGCTTCCCAGACAAGGTAAAACTAAAGAAGTTCATCATCATTAAGCCATTATTATGTGAAATGTTAAAGGAACTTATTTAAGAAAAAGATCAAAAATATGAACAGTAAAATGACAACACTCACAACTACCAACAACGGAATCTAAAAAAACAAAAAACAAAAAACCTAAGCCAACAACCAGAACAGGAACAGAATCATAAATATGGAGAACTTTTGGAGGGTTATCAGCTGGGCGGTGGAAGGAGGAGAATGGGGGTAAAGGTACAGGGTTTAAGAAACATAATTGGTAGGAACAAAACAGACAAGGGGATGCTAAGAATAGTATAGGAAATGGAGAAGCCAAAGAACTTAGAGGCACGACCCATGGACATAAACTAAGCAGGGTATTGCTAGAAGCAAGGGGGGTTACCAGGTGGAAGGGAGACAAAGTGGTTACCGGGTGGAAGGGAGACAAAGTGGGAAAAATTGGGACAACTGTAATAGCAGAATCAATAAAATATATTTTAAAAAGTAAAAAGAAAGCCAAAGCTATAACAGACATTTGGGGAACAACTGAGAAAACTGAAATATAGGGTAGGTATTTGGTGATATTAGTTTTCTTTGGTTTAATAGTGGTATTGTGTGTAGTTATATAAGACAATGACTTTGTTTTAATGCAATGTACTTTACAGATAAAGGGTTATCTATAACTTACTTTCAGATAGTTCATCCACATATATTCCTGAAAAGTTGTTATTTGACCACATTACTTAGGCATCATGGCAGCAAAAAAAAAAAAAAAAAAAAGATATGATACTGCATAACACAAGTACCACCTGAATTGTATACTGTTTCTACTCGTCGTCGGCAGTCGTCCGTCTCGAGAGACGATGGTGTAGCTTCTTAAGAGTCTATCTGCACCGCCGAGAATGGCTGTGCAGTCCAACTCGGGAGTGACATGGTATCTGTCTCCTCCCGTGTTGAATCGACATCTTGTGATGACACTGGAGTGTCCTCTCCAGTGAAGCTGAAGCTACAGAGCCTGGGCAGGGTGATATGGAGGGTCTGCTGTTGCCCATGCAGCAGACCCCACCTCTCTTCGCAGCTGAAGGGTCCAAGGGAAAGACGGAGTCAATACAGCTTGGCTTCAGGTGCGCCGCAGGAGTTTCCAGTGTTGACTACAACGTCAAACCGCCTTAGGGACTCCGGCTCCGGATTTTCTGTCGGGGTTTACTCCCTTAGCCTTTCCCCTGAAGAGGTATGCCGCAAGGCAGCGGAGGTTTTTTGGAGTCAGAGTTTTCCTTCTCTGACTGTTTCTACTACTTAATATATAATTGGTTGGTGACAGAAAGTGAATAGATGATAGACAGATAAATAGCCTTCTGACTTGTTCTGCAAATAAAGTGATCCCACCATAAGGAATTATTGTTTGAGTAGATATTTGGAGAGATGGTTGAGAATATTTTTACAGGTGTTGTCACAAATATATATTAATGTGTGGACTATAAAGGCTTTGCTCTTTAGATAGCTGCAGAATTTCGTTATTGTATTTATTGAGACACCAGCCCTTCAAATGACAGTTTCATTCTCTTTTTTATCACTTCTTCAAAGGAAGTATTTAAGTGCCAAATACCTTCTTTGTATTTGGTTTTGTTTTATTACCTTTCCTGAACTCCTGAATTTCCCCGAGGTTTTCTTTACCTTTTTTCTCTCTTTCCACTAAAAACTGAGATTATTAATCTCTCTTCTTACCACAATGTCAAAATATTCTGCAGGGGAAAATTTAATAAGTCTGGGTACGAAAAATTTTCAGTTTACTAAAGCAACAAAGCCAAAAATTTAAGTCTTTATTGTTTCTGTTTTGAAGGTAAGTGGACTTTCTTCTTTTCCTATCAAACATTTATTTTTGGCAAAACCTGTAATCAATGTAAGCAACTTACCAATAAGCTTTAACATTGTGGACTCCAGCTCTTTTTCTGTTTTGACAAATTATATAGTTTGCTATTAACCAAAACCAATAATATAAACTCCCGAATAAATTGAGTTTTGTTTTAAAAGATTGCTTCTCAAATTTTAGAATAACTCATTAGTTTTCTCTAGGCAAATCAAAGAGCATATGAACCAACACATGTTCACAGGAGGCCAGTGTGGCTAAATTGGTTGGAGTGTGATCCCATAACCGAAACGTTGCAGGACCAATTCCCAGTCAGGGCACATACCTAGGCTGCAAGTTCAATTCCTCATAGGGGCACATACAGGAGACAACGAATACATGTTTCTCTCTCACATCAATATTTCTTTCCCTTTCGCTCTCCCTTCCTCTCTCTCTCTCTAAAAGCAATTTTTAAAAATATCCTTGGTGAGGATAGAAAAAACAGACTAACAAATACAAAGAAAGACTCAGGGAAAGCAGAAATGGGGAATAATGGGTTTGTGACAGACTGAATTAGTGAGTGTTTGGCAATGTCATTCTAGAGTGAGTGCAGAATTTTATTTTAAAAGTGTTATGTTGGGAAGATCAATCTATTAATGACTTACAGTACAGAAGGAGAATTTGTTAAATTAGTCCAAAATATACCTTAAAATGAAAGCCTTTAGCTGCTCTGGTATACTATTTGAGAGAAGGAGAAGAATGAATGAAAAAGAATATAAACATGTATTCCATCATTACTTTTTACTCCAATTTTAGCAAACCAATAAGAAAACAGGTATGATTTCCTATTTTGCCTGTTTTAATTATATAATAAGCCAATGCACATAATCATTTTAGGCATATTTATAGAACACAATAGATAAGATAAATCTGAATGCCATATTAGTCAAAGCATTTTAGCCCTGGCTGGTGTGGCTCAGGGGATTGAGTGTCAGCCTCCAAACCAAAGGTTCGCCAGTTCAATTCCCAGTCAGGACACATGTCTGGGTTGTGGGCCAGGTCCCCAGCTGGGCGTACATGAGAGGCAACCACACATTGATGTCCCTCTCCCTTTTCCCTCCCCTCCCCTCTCTCTATTAAATAAATAAATATTTGTTTTTAAAAAAAGGCATTTTAGTTCATGGTTTTCCTCCTTGACAGTAAACTCCAAAGAACAGATATCAAAAATTATAATTTTGAGCCCTGGCTGCTGTGGCTCAGTGGATTGAGCATCGGCCTGCGAGCCAAGTGTCACTGGTTCGATTCCCAGTCAGGGCACATGACTAGGTTGCATGTTAGGTCCCCAGTTGGGGGCGCAAGTGAAAGGCAACCAAACAGTGATGTTTCTCTCCCTCTCTTTCTCCTTTCCCCCTCTCTAAAAATAAATAAGTAAACAAATAAATAAACAATTTTTAAAAAATTATAATTTGCACTACAATGGAAAAAATAAATCTAATTTGCTTTATTAACATATTATAAACTAATCCTCCACTTATTTATCTAAACCTTCAAAATAAAATCTGTATAAGTAGCCTATTCCACTTAAAGTAACAAGTACTGTAAAGTTGACTACTCAGTTTGATAAGTTGGTAAACTAGTAGTACATCCTTAAAAATCTTTCAAGCTACAAGGGCATGTACTTGCTACTCTGGATTTATTCTATCTATACCTTCATTAATTTATAGATTTCAGTCAAGGCTATTCTTGTGCATCGATATTTCCCACCTGCATGGTCCTAACCCCTTTAGCCTACATTCAACACAGCAACTCCTTTGTAAGCTACCTCCAGTTTCTTTCTGATGCCATTCTCCTTACTCTCCCATTATACACTCAATCTCTTTCTCAAAGAAAGTAAACATCTATGAAAAAAATGAGGCAGACCTGGAGTAGCTCTGTTGGTTAGAGCGTCATCCTGATGTCAAAGCTGCAGGTTCGATCCCCAGTTAGGGCACGTATAAGAATCAGCCAATGAATAACAACAAATTGATGTCCCTTCTCTTTTCTCGTCTCTCTTCTTCTTCTCTCTCTCTCTTTCTCCTTTCCTCTGTCTCTATATCAATAAAGATTTTTTTATTTAAGAAAAAATGAGGCAGGCCCAGAAAAACGACTGAGACTGCCAAAGATACCCGAATGTCACTGGGAACTCATAGCCAGGAAAATGCTCTTTGTCTCTCAGTGAAAAAGCTCCCCTCACTCCTCTGGAGGGCCAAGCCAGGGGAAGGCAAGGAGCTGAGCATCTGAAAATCACAAGCCACTGTAAGCCCTCCCTTGCCTTACCTGGTCTTTATCTGTTCTTGGGTGGAGTAGTCCCTTCACTTTCCACGGAAAAGGGAAAAGAATCCCCCAGTGTTAGTCTGGTAACACACAGCATGGGGGTAGAAGAGCTTCGAGGCTCAGTTGTGCTTAAAGGGAGCAGGCCAGCAGCATCGTCTTTCTGTTCTAGACCTGCCGATCAGAAGACTCCACACATAAGAGCCCTGCGGGCAATCTTGATACATACAACTGTGTGCAGGTGAGCATCTGGGACATACATCTACTGGGACTCACCTCATGTGCCATCTACCACAGGCTCTCCCTGGCCTCCTCTCCTCTTCCTTCTCCATCAGAGTGTCAGCGGCTGCCTTGGGTGACAGTGACAGTGAGAAAAGGCAGGGAGCAGCTGAGAGCCTCTTCTAGTGAGCATCATGACCCTTCACCCTGTGGCCTGCACACAGATGTGTCCGGGCCCAGTGCCTTCCTGCCCAAGCCTCTGCTTGCCTAGAGCCAAAAACCTGGGGTTCCCTTCATCACCTGACTCTTTTCTCCTGAATGCCTTTTCTCAAAATGAGGATTCTTATTATAACAATGAGGTCATCAATGATTGTTAGAATACCATTGTTATTATGTGTGTCCTTTAACCAGGATAGTACTCTATCTGGCTTTGATTTCTAATGTTCTTCAGCATCCGGGTATTTTGTTGACTTTTGTCACTATCAGTTGTCACTATCAATATGTGCATGTCACTTTCTTATGTTGTATCTAAGAGCATAAAGCTTTTCATATATTAGTACAATTCTAAAGATTTTACTTATTATTTTTCAGAGAAGGAAAACTCTGATTCCAAAAAACCTCCGATGCCTTGCGGCATACCTCTTCAGGGGAAAGGCTAGGGGAGTAAACCCCGACAGAAAATCCGGAGCCGGAGTCCCTAAGGCGGTTTGACGTTGTAGTCAACACCGGCAACTCCTGCGGCGCACCTGAAGCCAAGCTGTATTGACTCCGTCTTTCCCTTGGATCCTTCAGCTGCGAAGAGAGGGGGGGTCTGCTGCATGGGCAACAGCAGACCCTCCATATCACCCTGCCCAGGCTCTGTAGCTTCAGCTTCACTGGAGAGGACACTCCAGCGTCATCGCAAGATGTCGATTCAACACGGGAGGAGACAGATACCGTGTCACTCCCGAGTCGGACTGCACAGCCATTCTCGGCGGTGCAGATAGACTCTTAAGAAGCTACACCATCGTCTCTCGAGACGGACGGCTGCCGACGACGACTTATTATTTTTAGACAGAGGGGAAGGGAGGGAGAAAGAGAAAGAGAGAAACATCAATGTGTGGTTGCCTCTGGTGCATTCCCAACTGGGAACCTGGCCTGCAACACAGGCATGTGCCCTGACTAGGAATCGAACCGGCAACTCAATCCACTGAGCCACACAAGCCAGGGCTATTAGTACAATTCTAAATTATACACACCTCTTGCTTAAAATAAAAAGCAATACGGCAAAAATAGAAGATCTTTATGTGACTTCCATTTCCTTCACTAGACTCCATTATTTATACTTGCTATTTGTTTATTTAGAAAAGATTTGTGATGCTAGAATACAATAATATTTTTTAATGAAATAAATATTTTTATATCACATTTCCACAGAAAAACCTTAAGAAAGCAAGATATTAGTTAAAACAGCAACAAGGACACTGCACATAAAATAATTCTCAAAGCAGGATTATGGAAACTGAAAGAACAATAATACACTACCAGAAACTCCAAAGAGGCAGGCATTCCTAAGGCTTTAGGAATTAGGTTACAATTTTCACCAATCTTAAGCGATCTTAATATTTCCAACTTTCACCATTTTGACTACTTGAATCTAATGAACACATTCAAGACATCTAACACTATAGAATCTGTAACAATATCCTTAAATAGGTGAGAAATAAAATACATGAAAGCTAGGGAATGTAATACTCAATCTTATTAGCCAGCAGAGGCTCAGCACCCAAGTGTGCAGGACCACAGTGTTGTCCAGCAGCCGACTAACTTCCAACAGGTCAGCCAATTACTGTACTGTGTCTGTGTTAAGTGATCTGTTTTCAACTTAATGGTTTCCTTAACAAACAGATAGCTTCTTCACTAAGGGCTGTTAGCAGAGCAAATCTGTTTGGTTAAAGAGGGAAAGCATAGATCATGATCGCACATGGCAAGAGACTTTCCCATTATCTTGACTGTATTCCCTTCACTACCACCCATTTTTCATCTCCAACTTTAAGAAAAAAATTGAGCCCTGGCTGGTGTGGCTCAGTGGATTGAGCACTGGCCTGCGAACCGAAGGGTTGCCAGTTCGATTCCCAGTCAGGGCACATGCCTGGGTTGCAAGCCAGCTCCCCAGTTGGGGATGCACCAGAGGCAACCACACATCAATGTTTCTGTCCCTTTCTGCCTCCCTTCTCCTCTATCTAAAAATAAATTTAAAAAAAATATTTTTAAAAAGAAAGAAAGGAAGAAAGAGAAAGAAAGAAAAAAAAAAAAAGTTGAGAAAGTCAAGGAAGATAAAGGGTAAAGGAGGTAGAAGAGAAAAATCTACAAAGATTTATACCCTAATTGAAGCCGGGTGAAGTTGCACCATTTTTAATCATTCCATCCTTACTTCAAAGTACCAGGCCATGCTGGACTGGCTTAGGTTCAATGCACAGCACACCCAACACAGTATCCAGGCTGCAGGCACTTAAGAGCCGGTACTGCACAGCAGAATCACCCCAACTCCCACACAGACTGCCTCCTCTAGCCGTCTCCATAACTCTCACAACCAGCTTATGAAATTTCAAGAAAGCTATTATGTTAAATTTATAGAAATTCATACAACCCTGACACTCAGATTTTTAGTAAGGAATTTCCATATTCCTTATTTAGGAATCTAAAAATATATATGAAAGAATTTGCCACCTGTGTTCCAACAATACCAGAGGTGATTACCTAATAAACATATTTATAAATGATTCTATTTTTTAAATACAAGGTGGAACAAATGTGGATTTACAGTTCTAAATATGCAAACTGGTCTATTATTGAATTATTATTTATTAATTATTGTATTATTTTCCATATGAACAACTGTAAGCCTACTTTTGCCCCACCCTGTATATACAAAAATTGTTATCCATGTACCTATCTAAATTTTCCACTTAGTTTGACTCTAGGGATGCCTACAAATGGCTCAAAGATAGTTTCCTCTACGATATTCAATTATGTTTTTTAACTGACATATGACAATAACTGAAAGCTTTTCATTATTAAACATTAACAATAGGATTAGAAATCTTAAGGTAATATTAAATATTCTTACAAATGCCACTGTAATACCCAAGACAAGGGAAGTCATTTCATGTTTGATTCATGAGCTGATTGTATAAGCAGGAGTCATCTCTAGTAAAGACAATCCTCACTTACGGGTACTTCAATGGGCAGAGATCAGTCAGCAACAACAGGGACTTCCAGGGCTCACGCACACTCTGCAAATTAAGCCTTGGAGATGTGGGGTCGCATTTCATATGGACTCATTAAATGAGTAATAGAAAATACCATGCATTATATGTTCATCTGTGACAACAGGTCCTTAGCCTCAGCAGCTGGAATGCTAAAAGCAGTGCATGCTGATCCCCACACGTGCCAAGGTGAAAGAGTTCCCTGAAAGCTCTCTTCTCTCCCTGCAAACAATTGAATAGACAAGAATTCCACAAATAGCAGAGCATAAGTCAGATGACTGAATATATTATCAGCCTTCTTTTGGGACTAGTATCTCAACACTGCCTCACCCGTGCCACATGATTGCAAAAAATCTGCAAAACATGTACCACACTATCACTACCTAATAGTTAAACATACTAGAATTAAACATATTTTAAAGAAATAGGAAGCCGAATATCTCCATCAGTGTTTCATCCTTTCTAAACCTAAATCCCCTGGAGCAGGAGTCCCCCCAACCCCTGGGCCGCAGACCCGGACGGTCCGTGGCCTATTAGGAACCGGGCGGCAAGCAAAGCTCGCCTGAGCTCCGCCTCCTGTCTCCACCCCCCCCCCCACCTCCACCACCACCCCCCGCCCCCATAGCCCCAGCCACAGCGGGGAGCAAGCAAAGCTCAACTGAGCCTCACCTCTGCCCCCCGCCCCATTCCACAGTGGGGCTAGGGAAGCCCTCACTCCAACCCCCTGCGTCTTCCACGAAACCGTCTGTGGTGCCAAAAAGGTTGGGAACCGCTGCTCTAGAATGCTCCCTTATCTATTTTCTACCACCACCACCCCATCAAATTTTCTTGAGTTTAGTATCTGAGCTTTTTATTGTGAGAAACAATAGGCAACCTGAAGAGGCTTTTACCCAGTTTCCCTTTCCTAGTGGACAATCGCTGTTATCTCAACAAAGCTCTAGATAAGACACATCCACACTACGCTGAAAGGAAGTGTAGCCTAACAGCTAACAAGAACACAAGTTAAGGGGGCAGGGCGAAGGGGCAATGTTTGCCTCGGTTCAAATTCCTCCCCATTAGTCTGGCTATGTGACCTTTGGAAAATTATTTGACAGCTCTGTGCCTCCACTTCCTGAACTGCCCAAGAGAAATCTTATTGTCATTATAGCGCTATGTTACAGTGAGAAACACACAGGACTATAATCAGGGCGCCTAAACCCTGCATCAGGTTTTTAGTAAGCACACAAATGTTACCTGGTTTTACTTCATCCACCACAGTTCTTATTTTATAAAAATTAAAAGACAAAAAAAGAATTCTGTAACTTAAAAACTGTTAAACACTGGGCTGATGACTAAAAAGGCTAGAGACTATTTATAGATCTTAAGTAAGATCGGTGCAGGTATAGGCCTGCCTTGAGGCAAGGGTTTGGGAGATACCTGCTGACAAAATTTACAGGGTTGGAACTATGCAAATCTATTCATCCTTTTTTGTGGATTAAACAATCAAACTGAGAGCCTTATAAAGGCCTGCAAACATCTTATCAGATTTTAAAAGTAACACATTCTCAGACTCACCATTCCCTCTAATATTTAAATCATTTATTTCCCTGCTCACTGGTCAAGGTTAATTTTTTCCCTCAAACTTTTGCCCATAGGCACAATGACTTAGTACCCTTTAAGCTTCATCTTCTTCTGGAAAATGGGTGACATCTATTTTATAGGGTTGTGGCAAGAAAGAATCAAACACAGCTCAAAAATTCTATATAGTAGAACCCCCTTATTCACAGGGGATACATCCCAAGACCCCCCAGAGTACTGAACCCTATATATACTCTTTTTTTTTCCTATATCTTAAAAGCTCTAAAAACTCCAAAGTGAGATTTAAGTTGGACAGCAGGACTATGATAAAGTTTAATTTATAAATTAGTTAATTTCACAGATAGAAGATTTGTTCTTGCTGTAAATCTCTGGAACCTCAGCGTACAATTTTTTTCTTCCTTTATTAAGTAGAAAACTTCTACCCTTTACTTAAAGAATACCTAATGGCTTCTCTTTGGCATATCAGACTTGCCAGCATTACCACTCTTGCTGTTTGGGGCCATTATCAAGTAAAATAAGCGTTACTTGAACACAAGTCCTGCGATACAACAGTTAATCTAATAACTTAGATGGCCTCTAAGTGACTGACCAGCATGGAGACACTGGACAAAGGGATGAGCAAGTCCAGGGTGCGATGGAATGGCATGGCATGGTATGTAATGAGATTTCCTCAGGCTACTCAGAAAGGCACAAAATTTAAAACTTATAGTTTACCTCTGGAATTTTCCATATAATATTTTCTGGACTGCAATTGACAACAGGTACCTGAAACTGTGGAAAGTGAAACTGTGGGTAGGGGGGAACTACTGTAACCAGTTGCTGATACTCAGTAACAGCTATTATCATTTATGTTATTGTTGTTACTCTCCCAATACAGGCATTTTAGTCAAGAGGAAGAATGAGTTATACCTAGAAAAACTGACAACCGAAACAGAACACTTGTGAAGGCTACAGAAGGGAGTTTTCCACCCTTTACAAACTGAAGGTGGTAAGGCCCGGAACATGTTAGTCTTAAAGCAAAAAACAATGCAGATAAACAATGCAGAAATGCAAGGTCCCTGATGTGTTACACCGCCACCTTCAACCAACTAAAGATTGCCATCCTGACCACACAAAGGATTTCAGAGGACATAAACATTATAAACCTATTTTCAGGGGAAAAAACCCAAAACCAAATCAGATTTTTCTGACATTATATAATTAAATTACACATCAACCTACCCCCCATTCTTTAGTGTCAAAGCAAGTTGAAAATGAAGGTAAACATGTCCCTTTCTACAGTCTCCCCCACCAAAAAAGAAAAAGAAAAAGAAAAAGAAAAACACCTCACCCAATGTTTCTCATGGAATCACCAGTCTTGTAATGGATGGTTTGTACAATTTGTGGACCCTGAGAAAGAAGAAAGCTACTAAGGACTTCTGGTGACTAACTAGGTTCAAATTTAAAACAAACAAACAAAAAGAAACAGAGCTTTGCAGCCATTTCTAAAAAGGGGTCTCACCCAAACGATGCTTGGGGGAGAAACCTGCACTGAACTGCCTGCCTGCAGTGGGTTCCTGCCATATAAGCCTGCGGTAATAAAGGATTTCCTGGAGTTGTATTTCAACCAATAAGACTGAGGCTTTCCCCTGTCCTACCAGAGCTACACAGCTATATCCCCATCAACATCTTCACCAACCAGTCACAACAGCTCCATTATGACCAATCGGGACAGTGGCTTTTGGACCAAACAGATTTTGAGAATCTGGAGCCCTCATTTGTATAAGGATGGACCAATCAGGGACCAGGTGTAATGAAATTTCCTTCTTCACTGCACCTCAAATTGGAGATTCCTATTGGTGTTGAATTGGAACCAATGACTAAATGACTATCAGTTGACACATTAAAGTGAACTGCCAATGCTGGGATACTTGTATACTCATCAAATAAATAACTGAACAAATGAATAAAACAATGGTTAAATGAGGCAAGAACTCAAAGACAAGATCTAGAAAGCCCAAAGTGAGATTTAAGTTGACCATCAGGAACTCTTAACAGTTCACGACTGGCTGCCTATAAGTGATAAATTCTGCCATAATTAACCTGCTAACTTCAATTCTCCATGTCAATTGATATACAAAGTAAAAATTGTTTCTTTCTTTCATAATTTTGAATTATTGCTAGTTACTTATACCTATAAGCAGCTGTCCTCTCAGGTTTAAATTAAGGTTCTATGTCTAAAAGCCTCCAAAGCAGCTAAGTAAAATACCGCCATAGACCCCCTGCTTATTTAATTAATCTGTAGAAATTTCCAGCTACAGAACCAACTGAAAATTGTCCTACAATCAATGTTTCCTCAATTTCATTATGTCATCACAGCCATCTGAAGCCAGAAATGTGATCAATGATGAGCATTTTATAGGAAAAACACATAAAATCTTTACCCTAAAAGCCAAGAGTATTATGATCTACCTGCATACCACAGAGTTTCTTAATTTCTTACCTTCACAACACAAGTTTACCTTTATGAGTTCCACTTCTTTTCATAATCAGTTTTGCTTCAGTTTTTACAATAGATAGAAAAACTACACCAGCTTCTAAAATATTCACAAAAGTCAGCACTAGCTGGTGTGGCTCAGTGGATTGAGCACTGTCCTGCAAACATAAAGGCCACTAGTTCGATTCCTGGCCAGGGCACATGCCTGGGTTGCAGGCCAGGACCCCAGCTGCAGGTGTGAGAGAGGCAACCGATAGATGTAGCTCACTCACACATTGAGGTTTCTCTCCTCTCCCTCTCCTTCTATATTTCTTATACATAGAAGTTTTTTCTCCCTCCCTTCCCATTCTCTAAAATTAAAGAAAATCATTAATACATACACAAAAGTCATATTCTCATCTCTGTTTAGAAATTTTAGTATCCAGAATCCTTAAAGTATGTTTTCTTAATGCTGTTTAATTTGAGGGTCTGTAACATTAAAACTGTATTTTATAGCTTTTCCAGACATTACTTTTAATAGACTTTAAAGAGTAACATTCTTTCTACACTTTGCAATTCATAAACCCTTCTACAAGCCTTTAAAACAAAAAGAAAATAAACACAAACGCTGCAAACATCTTTTTTGTTTAGAAAACAAGAAATAAAGGTAAAATTAGCTTGCAATATGAAATAATATAAAAACAGAATTTTGTTCTGTTTTCTCTTACATGGCTTTCATTATTGGTATGTAAATGTAGGTCTGATTATTTCATTAAGGGATAAGATCCTTATTTACAGCTGTTTTATGATTTACTGCAATAAAAGACCAATACCTTAAAGCAGTGGCTTATTTTCTCTCTCATATTCTCTTAATTTAAAATTGATAGAGCATGTAACAACATAATTACCAAACAAAACTATAAACTCAAAATATTGAAAAGCTAGTAATTTCTTAAATAGCAGTTTTACCATAAAAATAGCTAAGCATTAATTATATTTTTAAATATAATTTCAACCATGACATAATAATGGAGAAAATATCAAATAAGAACCCACTGTTCATTTCAGAAAACAAATCTCTAGAAAAATTGTTTAAAGAGACCCACCCACCCCCTTATATTTTTGCTATACATCCTAAGCATTACTTATTAAAAGTATCATTTTTAAATTCAATGCAACACAGTTTGTTTGTTTTTTCCCCAAGAAATCCAAGCTGTCAACTTATGGGTCACATTTCAACCTGATGTGATCTGAAACAGCTGAGGTACTGAATCCTTAAATATAGGCTATGTAATGGAAGCAATGCTCACAGGTCCTTGATTCTGAGGCTTGGAAAGCTTTAATATAGTCTAACTACAGACAAAGCCAACCGAGCATCATTTATTACCCCTTTATATACTCTCATACCACAGCCCTAGTACCCCTCCAAGCTTTACAATTTACATTTCCAATAAAATACTCCTCTAACACTAAGCAAAAGTCATGTAAATGTTATTGAACCAACGAAGGGTTAAAATCAGAGTCAAACTATCTAAAAAACATTAAATTCATAATTAGTGAGCTCTTTTTCTACCCTCTGCTTCAGTATCTTGACATCTGAAAGTCAAAGAACTACTCTGGTAAGACTGAAATTCCCAGGAGGAAGAAGGCTCAGATCCAGTCTGAAAGCACACAATGGAATCACAGCTGACGATGCACATCTTTTTCTAGATGTCTCCATATGCTTGAGAGGCTTTTTCCCCACTAGCCAGGCATTGGGCGACTTGCTACTCTCTGCCACCAAGAATAGGAGAACATTTCAAAGATTGTTGGAGAGAAATGGAGTAAAATAATGTGTTGCTCTCGGGCATACAAAAGAGAGAGGAGGGCTCACGTCAGAGTGGCCATCAGTAACTAAATTAACTAATGATGAAGGGGGGTGGATGTTGTCAAATTCTGAATGTTGTTTAATTTATAATACTCCCTACCTCTAGCAGCTGTTCATTTTATCTCCCCGTTTTTTACCATTCTATCACTAAGATAACACCTCAAGTGCTACAGCAAAATGCAATTAATTTTTATCTAAATGAATACTTAAAATTATACTGGAGTGGAAGCTCACATTATAAATTTTAAAACAATATATTACAACAGCACACATCTGCAGGTGTGCAACTGTCTCTTAAAACTAGAGTCCCCCCTCAAATCTTTCTTAGTAATCCAGTATTAAAAAAAGCTAGAAAAAAACTGATATAAGATAAATATCAAGTAGATAAAATACCTCAAAAAAAAAAATCTCACAAGATTAGTTAAATTCATGGGATATTTATCATACAATGAATGGACTCATTCTCAATCTACTATTACTCATTCTTTTAACTCCTAAAGATTCTGCAAATCCCAGCTGGAAAAAGGAGCTTTGCTGTTGTCAGTGTGCACTAACCTCACCAACAAAGAACAGGAGCACCCATACACACACACAAAAAGCAGTGCAACAGCTGCTGTCTTTTTAAAAGAGAGCTTATTCCTGCGGAGCAACCTGTGATCATTACACAGACCCAAAGACCTACTACCCTCCATATTCTTAAAAGTCAAGAGTTGATAGTTACTAGACTGAACGCACCCAACAGCTTAAAACCACCAAAGATGTCTCCTAACCCTGCATAAACCAGAAAAGTACCCACACAGCGTACAATTCAGCAGTGTTTAAGAAAAAACTAAATTTATTTTTAAGAATCCTTTGTGTTGGGAGTAATCTGGCGAACATTTTACTCCGATTTCATTTATGTAGACAAATATTCTTTGATTAGCTTTGCTCCTTAAATACCAACGCTTTATGTTTCAAACAGTGATGATCTGGTTCCTAATTACATTTTGTTTACTCAAGAAAGAGCAAAAAAACAAATAGAAATGCATACCATAAAACCAAACTTTTCTTTTAATGTCCTCCCAAATGCCAAACTTTCAAGTGCACTTTGGGAATTGGCGGTCTAATTTAACAAGGAACCAGTGAAGCCATTACAAACGATACTTTACACTCCCAATAATCAATTGACGTAAGACTACTCATTTTCAAAGTACCCTTTCAAATTTCATTGTCCCCAAGCCGAAGTAGCTGAATGAAACTGTGGTAGAGGTAAAGAAATAACTCCTATGACCCTCAGCACGTAAACCAGGTGCTCGGGTCCAGAATACGATCACTATAATATTTGCCATTTTAGAAACGGGCCTCAGAGTTACTGCCACATCGTGAGTGGCTTTAGACTTCGTCGCGTCTAAGACAACGTCTCTTGTGGTACCAGAGAAATATAGTGTCTCGTGTACTTCTACGTGTCTCCTTGGGTCAGAGCCCTTGTAAGTGACACTACCCTACGGATTACGGAGCCGGTGACTAGCGATGAACAAGAGTGGGAAGCTCTTGGCGTCTCCATGACTCCCCCGCCCGCGTGCAACTCCGCTCCAACTGGTCCGGAATAACCCCGCCTCCTTCCTTCCTCCGGTCCTCTCGATTGGCTTACCCACCCCTTCGATTGGCTCCTTGCCCCATCAGTCACACGCAGTGAGATTCGGGTCGGTGGGAGGGGAAGGCGTTGGAGGAGGTGGAGTGGGAGTGGGATTAGAGGACGAGGTGGCAGAAGAGGGTGTTCAAGCTCCGTCCCGGGTTTGGGAAAGTTTCCCCTACCAGTGACAGACCCTGAGACGTTAGGCCCAGTCCAGCTCCCAGCCGGTGCAAGGCGCCCCGGTTCCCGATTCCCGCCCCTCAGTCCCGCAGGCCCCGGAAACCACCAAGGGGAGGAGGGAGGAGGAGGGACCATCTAACCAAGGACCGACCCACCCCCGATCTCGGAAGGGACGCCTTCGGGACTCCCTGGAGAGGCCAGGGGCTGGGAGCCCCAGCAAGCAGAGACCACCCTGGCCCCCTCCCCCAGCAGTCCCCAGGGGCCCGAGAGAGAAGTGTCCCCGGGGCGTGACCGTCGCGAGCCGGCCCGGAGGACGCCTGCCGCTTCCCCCTCTGGGGCCCTGAGGGCCTGTCCCTTCAGGGGCGGGGAGAAGGGGAAGAGAAAAGGGGGCGCTGGCGAGCCAACCCGGAACCTCCTGGACCGCCTCCCGCCCCCAGCCCCGGCCCCAACGCGCCTCCGGCACACATGCCCGCACCCAGAAAGTTAAGTCAGGGGCGAGCCCGGCTTGGCGCCGCCGCGGTCCGGCCCCCGGCTCCCCGCCCCCACCGCGGCCAGGCCTGCTTGGCCCGTGCGCCCCGCCCGCTGCAGCTCCTTCCCGTCCGCCCGCGGCGCCCCTCGCCCCTCGCCGCCGGCACTGACACTGGCCCGGCCCGCTCGCCGGGCCGCGGCTCCCCTCCGCCCAGCATCTCACCCCGCCTGCTGCCCGTGACACCGCGCTTCACCTTCACACACACCCCCGGCACTTCCCGAGTCCTGCCTCCCCTCGCCCGGCTCCTACCATCCGTTGCAGTCGCTTTGCGTTTCCATTAAAGAATGCACCTTCTCAGAATTCACCTTCCCGTCTCTGCCTCAGTCCCCCCGAGGGGGCAGGAGCCTCGATCCTCGCGACCCTGCACCCGGCTGGGCGGCTGGCGCCTCGCTCCTCCGGCAGGGGCCGCGCCCGCGCCCCCGGCCTCCCCGGCGCGCCTCGGCACTCACCTCTCCCCGGTGCCTCGGGCTGCAGCCTCCGCCCGCCGTGCGCTCCGACACTCGTCTCCCGAGCTCTCACACAGCGCTGGAGCGCCTCCTTTCTCTCTCAGGGACTCCGCGTCTCCCCGCCGCTTCCCGCCCTCCCCACCCCCCCCAAGCCCCAACTCGCCAGCTTCGCGGCGCCTCCGGGATGCAACTCCCGTGCTCCGCGCACTCCGGCAGCGGTGCCCGCACACACAACAGCCCTCTCCCCAGCGCACGGCTCTGCCCGGCTCCGCGCAGGGAGGGCAGTCGCGGCCGGGGGTGGGTAGGCGGCGCCCCCCGCCCGCCACCCGCTTCGCGCCCTCCCTCCCAGCCCCCAGGGAAGGCGCGGTTACCCGCTCGGTCGGTCACGCCGTCAGGTGCCGGCTGCCGTCGGCGCTGACCTTCGCAGCCGAAGCCGTGGCTGAGGCTGCGGCCGCCATGTTCCCGTGTTAATAACTGCTGCCTGGTTGTTTATTTCAATGGAGATCCTCCCCCAACTCCCTCCTCCTCCTCCTCCTCCGCGTCTCCGCACTTGCGGAGAGAGACACAGACCGCGCGAGCTCCGAAGCAGGGGAGGGGGACTCGGCAGCTAGGCCGTCCCTTCCTCCGCCTCCCTGGCCGTGGCCGCCGCCAAATCTTGTCACTGGGGCAGGGACGGGGCGGTAACTTGCCTCCCGCGTCCTCGGTGAAGGGGCAGGGGTGCACCGAGGGCTCTCCCGGGAGCAGACCCTGGCCGCGGGGTCCGCAGCATCTCCGTGCCAGAGTCCTCTAAGACGGCGACCCGGGGGGAGGTGAAAAGTGAGGGAAGAGGGGACAAAAATGGGTGTCTAGTGGAGAGAGGGTGACCTAGGGGTAACTGGAAGTGAAGGGAGAGTAAACAAATGACTCCATGGGAGAGCAAAGGGCAGTGCCAAAAAAGAAAGCGAGCGGATGAGACAAGCTGGGACTGTGGAGTGGAGGCGCTGGGATCTTGGGGCTGCAGACGTCGAGGAAGATGTCCCCAGGCCAAGGTCGGGGGGAGACCAAAGCCAGGTTCACCCGAGAAGCCGCCGGGCTCGGCCTCTCGGCCAACAGCTTGCACCCCTCGAGCGCACCTCACACGCCCCGCATCCGCTGCAGCGCCCTCGAGGCGCCTCGAAGTCCATCGAGTCTCCCCAGTTTCCTACGAGGACAGGCGTCTCCTTTTGCAGCCCAATCTCAATAGAGGATAGAGGGGCGCGCCTGCGGGAGACGAGCTTCAAGAGGTGCCACCCAGCAATTGCATGATAAAGGCGAAGTGCACACAGTGTAAAACCTAACCTAGTTGAGCATTCTAGTCACGACAAGAATCACAAAAGTTTTTTTATTGGAAAGTCCACTTCTTAGACAACAGAAAGTGATGCTGGGGGACTCAGGAGAGTACCACGGAAACTCGAGGAGAACCCTCATTGAAATGTTGCTAGGATCAGTTTCATGCTTTGGAGAAGCAAGTTCTTCGGAACTTAGGGGGAAAAGATCAACATTTATCTAACAAATTTCCTTATTTTCAGTCCTATAATGAGAAAGGGCACTTGCCATAAACAATAGTGTTTATTGAACACTTACTGTGTGCTAGGTGATTTATATACGCTATATTTTGATCCTCAAGCCTTACAAAATAATTATCATTTTTATCCTTAACCAAATACACATATAAAATAATGAAGCTTAATAAAGAAGTAAAGTAATTTGCCTACGGTTCTACAGCGGGGAAGCAGGAGAGGACTTGAGCCCAGCTCTGGTTGGCTCAAGAGCCCACGCTTTTAATGGTGTCTACAACCTCAAATTTGTGGGAATACCACCAGTTTTATTTGGGGAAAGTGTATGTGTATGTGTATGTGTTTAACTATGGATAGAAAATGTTTGGAGAGCTACAAGTTGTTAGCACTGGGGAGTATAAGTGGGTATGTAAAGTGGCACTTCCAGTTTTATTTTGTACACTTAACTATATAGTGTTTGAAATGTTGTCACTGATCATGTATTAACTGAGTAAATTTTTAAAGATTATTTTAATTACCTGGCATAACAGAATTATGTTCCCTGAAAACACAGAGCTCTCCGAAAAAATGGGAGAAGAAACAGGATACAGGGTTTTTGTATGGCCTATCTTCTTTCACTAATACTAGTCCATTGTATTCCTAAACTGAGGTAGTAGTCACTTCAATTCCATCACATTGCTGGACTCCCCTATTTTCTTTCCTGGACTCACCCCCAACTCTGAGTTGCGATAAGGATTCTTCTTGCTTTTTCTATCCTTCCTTTTTTTGACAGAAATCCAGAGTCCATCAGTCCTCTGAAATAGATTTCACACTTTCAGAAACTACTATGTTATCTGTGCAAATAAATGATTCCCCATTGCATTTCCATATTACTCAATAAAACTTAACTAGGTGGTTAAGATACATGACTGTTTCTACAAAAAATAAAACAAACAAAAACATCTGACAGCATAGCACAGCGGTTCTCAACCTGTGGGTTGCGACCCCTTTGCGGGTCAAATGACCCTTTCACAGGGGTCGCCTAAGACCATCAGAAAACACATATATAATTACATATTGTTTTTGTGATTAATCACCATGCTTTAATTATTTTCAATTTGTAACAATGAAAATAACATCCTGCATATCAGATATTTACATTATGATCCATAATAGTAGCAAAATTACAGCTATGAAGTAGCAACGAAAATAATACAGTTTCTCACCACAACATGAGGAACTGTATTAAAGGGTCGCGGCATTAGGAAGGTTGAGAACCACTGGCATAGCATAAGTTCCCTATCCAGCTGCTATTCCATTGTCTCGAACCTTGAGGAACGGTAACTTTTGTTGTTTTGTACAGTCTCCAGGCTCCCTCCTCATTTCATGCCATTGTTATAACAATATTGTCTTGTACTGCAGGTGTTTATATATTTGTCTTTCTCTTTCACTAGACTGTAAACCACTCAGGGCCCACACCATGACTTGTTCTTCTTTGCACATGCTAGATCTCCTAACAAGGTCTCACATAATGTTTGTTGTTTCACTGAATCTGTGGAATATAAACAAAAATGTCTAATCCAATCCCCTTCCCCACCTCACCTTGCTTGTAAAGCATGTTTATGAAAAAATGTTTTCAGTATTTTGAAAAACTTAGTTTTCTGTGAGACCTTAGAATAATTATTTATGAAAACTAGCCATAACTATTAGTGAATTATCACTGTGATCATGTGAAATTAAAAGGATGAAAAGGCAGTAAATACGTTGACTTGATGTAGTCAAAGAAAAAAGAAAGTAAAGATATAGGAACTGGTATAGTGCCAACAGAAGACAACCCAATAAGGAAAAAGTGTGGGTACAAATCATAAAGGGGAAGGAAATTATTGAAATTTAGAAACAGAAACTTGACAGACCATGGATGGATGAGGCAAGGTAACAAACCAGAAAGAAATGGTAGCAGAATCATAAATGTAGCGTAAAGTTGTAAAGGAAAGCGATAACTTTATATAGTTAACAATATACCTAAGAAACACCAGACCAATATGAATACTATAGGACAAGAGATTTTATTTTTTCTGCCTTATCTTCCCTATTCAAGTTCAAACTTCCCACTTTCTTCATATAGAAACTACAGAAAAATTGAAGATTTAATACAATTTTATGTTAATACTTAGAGCATGCATCATGATATATAATGAGAGGTAAGACAATATGGTAAAAAAAATGCTATAAAAGATAGGAACATAAACATGAACTGGACTTTGCTACTTACTATGTTACCTTAGATAAATATCTAAATTTCCTCATCTGTATAATTGTTGTAAGATTCAAATAAAACGGTGCAAATAAATATACTTTGTTAACTGTCAAGCTCTTTATACAAATGTATAAGAATATTATGTTGATTAGATCTGTGCATACATAGTTATCTCTATTTTGTACTCTCAAATTGCAAAAGCAAAAACCTATACTTTATTCCATTAAAAATTACTGGAGGGGAAATCAGTTAAAATATTTGACAATTTGATTACTGAACAAAACAGCTATTTGACTTTTATTCTTATTGTATGCTCTCTCCAAACCCCTTTAATATTATAGCTACCAAAATGTGTCTAATATAGGTCAAGTACATTACATATATTTTTAGTTCTAATCAAAGTAGGCATTATATGTATTATTATTACAATTTTACATATGAGAAAACTGAGGTTCAGAGAAGTTAATTCATGCAAGAGGAAATAAAAATGAGGGTCTCTCTTCAAACCATACTCTAAACTCACATGATTTCTATTTCCACTTTTACTCTATTACTTTCCCACTCAAAAACAATTTTTATTACCTACAAAATATAATTCAAATCCTTTATCTTATATTCAAGACCATCTTCAATATACCCTATATATTTTTTCTAGACATATCTTCTTAAACAATAAAAACAACTGAACACTTAAGACACACTCACTCATTCCAGCGTGTCCTTTAATTAGATTGACATGAGTTTCAATCTCTTACTGTGTGAACTTAGGCAAGTTATTTAGCCTCTGCAAATTCTATTCATATTAATAAGCTAAGAAACTAAAAAGAAAGGAAATAAAACAATCTTCATTCACTGATGATGTGATTGTGCACATATAAATTCAAAAACCTACAAACTATTTCCCTGGCCAGTGTGGCTCAGTTGGAGTGTAGTCTCCTAACCAAAAGGTTATGGGTCTGATTCCTGGTCAGGGCACATACCTATGAGTAGGCTGTGGGTTCCATCCCCAGGCCAGACACATACTAGAGGCAATCCATGGGCTTCTCTCTTGCATCAAAGTTTCTCTCTCTCCTTTCCTCTTTCACTCTCTCTCTCTAAAAACAATGAAAAACTGTCCTCAGGTGAGGATTAAAAAAAAAAAATCTACAAACTATTAAAATGAATGTAAGATCATAGGACACAAGGTTTACACACAGAGATCAACTGTGTTTCTATATATAAGCAAGAAACAATTGGAAAGTGAAATTTTTAAAAAATATCACAATAGCATAAAAATATCAAATACTTAGAAATATGTTTAATGAAAGACATTCAAGATCTCTACATTGAAAACTAAAAACATTGTTGATAGAAATTCACAAAGACCTAATTAAAAGGAGAGTGGGATAGACTGAATATTTTTTAAGATGTTAGCTCTTCCCAAATTGATCTATAGATTTATCACAATCCCAATAAAAATCCCAGCAGACCTTCTTATTAAAAAGTGATATGCTAATTCAAAACTTTATATGGGAATACATGTAAGAAAAACAGCTGGGATAACTCACACTACTATTTTCAATATTCACTTGAATATTGAGCTACAATAATTATTGAACTACAATAATTAAAACAGTATGATATTGGGATAAGAATAGACAAATAGATCAATGGAACAAAATAGAGTAGAAAGAGACCTCCAAAGTGACAGTCAATTAATTTTTTACAAAGTTGTCAAAGAAATTCACTAGAAAAAAAAGTCTTGTCAATAAATAGTGCTGGAACAACTAGATATCAGAATGGAGAAAATGAATATTGACTCCCACCTCACACCACACTCAAGAATGAATTAGAGATGGGTCATACATTTAAATGTTAAAGCTAAAACTATAAACCTACTAGAAGAAAACATGGGATAATAAATACTTTTACAACTTTGGGGTAGGGAAAGATTTTTTTTTTTTTTTTTTTTTTTTAGTTTAGAATTGGTTTATTTATAAAACTGGGAATAACATGTCTGCTGTGTTCTAAGTAAAGACATGAACGGAAATTTCTCTTACGCTTTAAGAAATAGTTCCACTTATAGAATTTAGCTCCAGCTTGGGCATTGACCAGCAGGACCCTCAGTTTGGCAGAGTCTCTGATCCTTGGGGCCCAAAGAGAGAGGTCAACATCCATCCACATGGTGTCCCTGTGTTCTGGAGGGTCTCTCAGGTACTACCTGCATCATGGACTGGGATCAGCAGAAGAGGCCCCTGCTCAGGGGCTGGAGCCTGACCCCAGTGCGCCAGCCCAACTCCTCGAGAACCTTCTTCTCCTTCTGATACATCTTCCTCCACGTGGCCTCTGTGTCGTATGTGAAGCCCAGCAGATGACAGAGCCCATGGGTGGCAGTCACAGTCAGGATGTCATAGTAATCTTCATTTTCCTTGCACTGCTGGAAGACATGCTCCACTCCTAGGAAAATGTCTCCCAGATTATAGTCATCTGGAAAATCAGGCTGGGGAATTTCACCTGCTTTCAGATTCTCATGAAATGGAAAAGAAAGCATGTCGGTTGGGGTATTTTTATCTCTGTAGATTCTGTTGATGTGCTGAATATTCTTGTCAACACAGATGATCCCCAGGTCGAATTTCTGGACCCCTAAAATACTCCTGACCATCTCCATCCTCTGGCGGAGCGGCACTCTCCGGAGGGGGACAGCTCGCTGCAGGTTTCTCAGCAGCAGACTAACTTCAGCAAGACAACTGGGGCCCTTTAAAAACGTTTCGAAAGGAACGGGACTGGACCGAAGCCTGCGGACCCCAGCCTGGAGCCCACGCACTGGAAGCTGCATCGCCGCAGCAGGCCTGAAAGCAGAACCCCGGGAAAGATTTTTTTAAGATGACATAAAGACATCAGAAAAGCTGAATGATAAATTGGATTTCATTAAAATTATAAACCTCTTATCAAAAATGCCACTAAGAAAGTGAAAAGGCAGTCCACAGATTAGTGGAACATATTTGCAATATACATATCAGGCAAAGAACCTTTATCCAGAAAAAGTAATGAACACCTCCAAATTATTATAATAATAAAAAGACAACCCCATAACAAAATGGACAACAGACTTGTAAAGATACTTTACAAAAGTTTATGAATAGTCAATAAACATATGAAGAGATGTTCAAAGTCATTAGCCATTAGGGAACTAACGCAAATTAAAATTATGAGATACCACTTACCCTCTAGAATGACTAAAATGATAAAGGCTGACGATACCTAATATTGGTGAGAATGTGCAATAATTGGAACTGTTATTCATTGCTGGCAGGACAATGCAACCACTTTGAAAGTAGTGTGGCTTTTCCTCATAAAGTTAAGCATAAATTTACCATGACCCAACAGCTCTACTCCAAGTATTTACCTAAGAGAATATTGATCTGGGTGATGGTTACATTTTGACAGTGCTCCATCGAAACTTATTGAGTTATGCACTTAGGATTGTTTATGTTTGCTATCTATAAATTATACCTGAAGGAAGTAATTTCGGCATTTTAAAAAATGGAATAGAAATTCCCTAATGTGATGATGGGAATATAGAAAAAGCCTGTAAGAAACGTCATACTCCGTGGTGAAACATTTACAGCTTCTCCCTGAGATTGAGAAAGAAAAATTGGGAATAGCATGTCCACTACTACCATTTGTATTCAACATTGTACAGGAGGTTCTAGCTGATGCAATGTAATAAAGAAAAAAATGGTATAAGTATTGCTAAGGAAGAAATAAAGCTGTCATTATTTGCAGATTACATGAACATTTATGTAGAAAATCCCAAGAATCCACTAACTGTTAGAATTAAATTTAAGATCTCTAGACTGAAAGGTCAATATACAAAATTCAATTGTGTTTTTATATATTAGAAATAATTAGAAAATGACAACTTGAAGTGTAAATTGAAAGGCTGGTTGGCAATATCCATTAAAGCTGAGCATATCTGCTTTATGACCCAATAATCTCACTCATAAGTATGTATCCAATAGAGTTCCTTCACAGAAGAATGAATAAATTATAGTGTTTTTGCTCAAAGGAATACTATATTGAAATGAAAATGAAAAAATCTATAGCTCCAAGCAATAGCGTGAATGAATTATGTAAAAGTAATCTTGAGCTAAAGGAACCAGATGAAAGAATACTACCATATGATGTTATTTACATAAAGGTCAAAGACAGGCAAAACCAATCTATGGTGAGAGATACCAGACAGTTGTTAACTTTGGGGGAGTAGTTAGTGCCTGAGAGGGCACGTGAGAAAGATTTGGGAATGTTGAGAATTCTATTTCCAATCTGAATGGAGGTTACATGGATATGTTCATTTCATAAAACATTTTGTGGACAACTCATTCAAGGTATACACTTGACTTGTGTGCTTGTGTATATTATGCTTCAATTCTTAAAAGTTACTGTTGTAAACTTACCTGGCAGGGGAGATACCATGAGCATGAAGGTGGTTTTCCCAGGGCAAGACTTACCCATTGCACTCCGGATGTGCTGACCCCTACAATTTCCCCAAATGTGGAAAACTCGACAGCATAATTTGTGGTAGCAAGGGACTGTGTTCGAGCTCTCCCTCAAAAAATAAAAGTTACTGTTGTGTGCATTTACTGATGTCTCCCTAACTAGACTGCAGGGATCATATTTCTTAGTATCCTGCACAGATTTTAGCACAGTGGCTTCCTAAAATATTACTTTACATGGCATAAGTATTAATAGATACAGATGTTGATATAATTTATTTGTTTTTAGTACAAGTACAAATAATAATAAAACAATATGCATATGTATGTATTTACAAATATAATCAATATAAGAAATATTGACATTTTTTCCTACAATTCTCCTTTCTCTTATGTTGATCTCAATAACTCCAAAATAAAAATCTAGATGTCTATTAAAAATAGAATCTAACAAATTAAGTGCAACATGAGGATCACATCTCACTTGTGCACATAGTAAGTAAGAATTTGTATGTGGATATACCAGGTGTCGACCTCATCCTGTTTACCATAAAAGTTCACGGCAGGTCGGCTGAGGGGGTTCTTAGAAGAAAGAAGTCAGTTCTAGGCCAGGATTTGAACCCATGGTCAATGTGACTTGGACATGGTTTTGGTTGGTTGGTTGGTTATGTCTTTTTATTGCGGTGAAATACGCATAACATAAAATTACCATGTTAACCCTTTTTAAGTGTGCAGTTCAGTGGCATTAAATTCGTTCATATTGCTGTGCAGCTGTCACCACTATCTGTCTCTGGAACTTTTTCATGGGAATATTCTGGACATGTTGTTAAATGCATCTAGGACTCAGTTTCCTACCTGAGTCCTTCATTTTTAAGATACTCTGTATTTCAGAAATAATGTAGCAGAGAGCCAAAGCACACTGGGAGGGAAAAAAAGACTCCTTTTGTCAAAAGGTAAATTTTTTATAAAATCCTAGGTTTGGAGGAGGACGTTAGTGTTCAGTTAAAGCTAGGATAGAAAAATGTCATTGTGAAAAAGAGGTCATCTGAATAAAGGACCTTTTTTCTTAATAGAAGAATCATCTTGCTTCTTTTCAAACAGTCTTTGTGAACATGGACCACTTGACAAATGGCCCTAGTCACCAGAGAGCACTCATTCCAGCAACATTTCTTGGGTTTTAAGATATAAAACTCTGTTTTTATTCAAAATGTTTACAGGGTCAATCAATATTATATTTTAATAAGTCTATTTTGTATGCATGTCAGTTTTTGACATCCTTAATTAAATGCCTAGGCTCCTGACTAGGTTGCTTTTTTGTTTTGTTTTGTTTTTAGTTTTTCCCCAAGATGATTATGAAGTTCCAGAGACACAACTACCTGAAAGATTGCAGCTGTTCTCTTGTCTCATTCAAACTCTTTTAAATGATTAATGCCCAATTTCTTAAACTGAGCGGTAGGCATATGGATATTTATTATCCTTTATATCAGTCACACATGTTAGTCATATTGTTTCATGTAGTCAGTATTTAATAAAAACAGTTTCAAAAAATTCTTTCTCTGGCAAATACTTTCCTTAAGCACATTCTTTTGTTACAGAACAACAAAAGCTCATCATTAGATCCTGTTTTACTTTTAGACACAGTTTTAAAATGATTTCCTTTTGGGTACTTTCTAATGTACTCAGTCCCTGATTCACACTTGGCCAACCAACCACCTAAGATTAGTAAGGTTCTGACTTGACTGGAACTCCCTTCTCTCTTCTGCCTCTACCTAGAATTGTTTCCACTCCTGGTTCCCCTTACTCCTTCACAGTACAGGCTACACATCCATTTCTTTCCCTTTCTTCATAGTGGTATCATTTATAATATCACCACTTCCTCTTATTTGAGTCCTACCCCTTTCAAGTGTGTACTCTTTTCCTCATTTGGAACCTCTGCTGCCATCCCTCAGATAGATACAATACCAAGCCTGGTTGAGTTCGAGCACCCTTCTCCGTGTACCCACATTATCTCAAGACCCACCGTTCTAACAATCCGTCCCTGAGTGCAGCAGGTCAAGTTCTAGTTTTCCACAGAAACATACACATGATGGTGATGTTCTATTACTATTACAGTGCTATTTTGGATGTCACAGGTTTTAAGAGGGCAGTTTGAAGAATCTAAACCCCTTGCAAAACCTTGTTTCCACTTAAAAAAAATGTTCTGCCTCATAACGAAGCAATGAAAAAGTAAATTTTAAAATAAATCCATGGCAATTGCCTGTATTTTTCATATAAGACTTCAAAGCCTTTCACAAAAACATCATTTTTAAAAGCCTTTTTTTTTTCCATAGCTAACAGTTATTAAAGGACTTGTTATATTCACAGCTAAGAAGCATATATTAGTAATCTTTGGACACAGATAATGCACAAATTATTACTAGTGATATTGAATATGCTTCTTTCCACTCATTAATTCAGCATAAATTTACTGAGTTCCTATTCTGTACAAGGCATTATTCTCAGCACTGGAGACCCAGTACTGAACAAAACAGGCAACACCCTGTCTTAATGGAATTTACAGAGGATATGGCTCATTCTAGGCACTTAATAAATATTTGTTGAATGAATGATTGAATGTGGCTAGCAAGACCATAGAATATGGTAAATATTTATGTTTTATAAAATTCAGTGAAATCAGTGAACAAAGGGGTTGCAGCACATAAATTAGGGGAATTTGTTCCAGCAGTCAAGGTTAAAATATTTCTTGATTATAATGAAGTAGTACTGGGTAGGAGTGTTGGGTGATCACAACCAGAAGGCTAGCACCTCTTCAATCCACAGGACCCTTACTTTACAGAGAACTTGTTTGGCAACAAGTGCCATCCCACAGCTATCTCCATGCCTTTTTACAAGTTATTACTTTGATAATGAAGTTTATTCTATTCATAAGTTATTTTGATTTATCATCTTAACTCCAAGGACTCAGTATCAGTTTAAGGTGGCATTATAGCAAAGGACAAAATTTTACCAAATGTAACAGAGGTTTTACTCTACAGTAATTGGGTTGCATTTTAAATCCCATCTTCATAGATATTTGTAATATATTTCTTTTTTATGATATTACCTATGATTGCAATTCCCCAATAGGATACACGCTCACTCACAGGCACACACACACACACACACACACATACACAAAACACAGAAAGTGAGAGAGATTTATTTTAAGGAATTACGTATGCAATTATGGGAGCTGGCTAATCCAAAATTTGCATGGTGAACCAGCAGGTGGGATCTCCAGCAGGAGTTGATGTTGCAATGTTGAGTCTGAAGGTAGCCTGAAGACAGAATTTCTTCCTTGGAGAAATTCAGTCTTTTCTCTTTGTGCCGTCTGCTGATTAGATGTGGGCTATCCACATTATGGAGGGTAATCTGCTTTACTCAGAATCTACTGATTCAAATATTAATCACATCTAAAAGATACTTTCACACCAACATCTAGACTGGTGTTTGACCAAACAACTGGGCACCATAGCCTAGACAAGTTGACACATAAAATTAACCATCACAGTCCACTGCTTATCAACTTGACATTCATATGCATCTCCTTAAACCATCTTTAATTTCCAAATTTAAAAAAAAAGTCATACTTCCACCTAACATGATACAACTATCCTGCATACAACTGAAAGCATACCAACTCTCTCCCTAAAGAGTATGCAAAATCCTTGGGTGATGTTCACTCTTGCTGATATCCTGTAACTTAAATACCATGTTTAAAGTTAACAATACATACTATGATGTAAAGTTGCTACCTCTTATGTTATATGATAAGGGGTAAAGGGGGAAGAAAACAAAGATAGAATAGATAATATTAGATAGATAGATAGATAAAAACATGCATATATATACACACAAGCATATTTATAAAAAAACAAGAAAAAATTATAGTTCTCATCTCTGTAATTGGTCACATAGTCATAGCTGGTTTGTTTTATTGAAGAAGGGAATGTGGAGTTAATAATGTGAAGACAATTTGGACCTGAAGTTGGGAAGAACACCCTTCTCTCCCCATACATGCCCACTGCCCCAAGTAAAAAATAACCAACTATAGGAGAGCAGCTGAGACAGTGACTGGGGTCAGAGGATGGGGGACAGAGACACAGAACTCGAGGATAGTGGAAGAGACCATAAATATGCTCAGAGGTCCCATAGGCAGCAGCTGTAGAGTAATGCAGGCACAAGTCTCTGTATCTTCCACACAGGTCTGTATAAATATAAGTTGCTTGCTTTTCCCCCTTCTCTCCTTTCTGCTCCATACTGCTGGCCACAATCCCAGCTCTTCTTTCCACACAAGGGCAAAAGGAAGGGGGATGATGAGCAAGTCATCACCATCGAATTACGATCAGACCCACATCCATCAGCTTCTGAATCTTCTGTGCTATTATAGGATTCTTTAACTGTTTGCTGAGTGCCTGAGGACCCTTCTGTATCTGTTCCAGGATGAGCCTCGTGGCTGGGTTGCTCATCATCTGCTGCACCTCAGGGTCAGCCATGTCCCATCACTTCATATCTTCAGGATGTCATATTGGTTGTACAGGCCATCATACAGCATTGGTAACCATCTGCTTCCTCCTTATAGTTGGAATCCAGCTCTAGTGCCTTCTGGTAGACATCCATAACTTCAGTGTAGTCGTTCATCTGCTTCTAGAGCAGCTGCTTTCTGTGTATAACCCTCGATGAAGGTTGGCTCTAGCAGGATATGTTCTTCACAGTCCTTGAGAGCCAGCTGAAACTCCAGCAGTTTGGTGTAGCAGGCAGCTCGATTGTTGTACAAGTTGGCATCTCTTGGGTTTTGTTTGATAGCTTCTGTGTAATGCTTTATGGCTTGGGGATAGTCCCCTTTCTGGAAACATCCACTGCCTTTGTTCTCCTCCAAAGTCATGTCTGGGTTTATGTAAGCCAGCCACTCTTGCTCCTTCAATATTTTCTCTGCCTGTTGGCATTTCTTGAGCACATTTGGTGTTCCATGCTCTGCCAGAGACCTGTTGTAAAAATGGATGGCATCCTTGTATTTGTCTTCTTTGAAGGAGGAATTGCAAGTTTGTGTGTAAGCTCTGTCAGTCGGTCAACAATCTTCCCAGTTTTCTTGACCCACTTCAATGGCCTTCTCACAGAGCTCTCAGTATTTACCGTGCTGGCCCTTTCTGAAGTACACAGCTGCTTGATCAGCAGCGTAAGTCATGCTGGTGGTGTCAGGTCCTTGGCGCTGTCATAGTGCTTCAAGGCTGCATCGAAGTCTTCCTACTTGTAGGCATCATGCCCCAAATCTTTTTCTTTCAGTGCCTGTTTCTTATTCTCTGTAAGATCCTCTTCCATTGGTTCTGGCTTAATCCTGTTTTGGGGAGGTATTGCAACTTCCTATTCCTCATCCCTACTGCCCAGATAAAATCCCAGGACACTGAGAGCAGTCATGATCTGGGGATCTTGCAGTTTCATGCCCACGTTGGACAGCTTGCTTCCTAGTTGCTCTATCAGTGCAGGGTAGGAAGGATCACTGACCAGTGCCCTTGTGTTGTGATCACTCTCCAACTTCTGGTACCAATCGAGCACTTTGAAAGTGTTCATGAATTTCTTCTCTGCCAACCAGGTCTCCATATTCTGTAAACACTCTTTGATCTGAGGATTATTTGCTTCATGTTTTAAACCTTCCTCATAGATTCACCTGGCTTCTTTAAATCAGTTTAAGAACTCAATTGCCACTGTTTTTCATGAATAGCTCTTGTCCCAGTCAGGCTATAAGTCAGCAGTTTTGCAGCCACTCTCATAGGCCTTCTGAGTGACTGCTGTAGAGAACATTCCAGGGATCTAACTTAATTGCTTCAAAGGAGCATTGTAACGCATTGTCAATGTTTTGCCACTCAGAGCCTTATTGCCCTTTTCTTTTAGCTCATTTACCTGCTCCATAGCCTGACCCAGAACCCACTTGAATTGACTCCATCTGCCACACATTAACAATGTCACATGCCCCATAGCTGGTCTTCTTCCACTATTCATTCCCCTCAGCAGGCGCCTTGACTGGTTGTGATTCTTTGCCCAACAGAGTAATCCAAATGTTCATTTATGAAGTATCTGGACCATTAATAGACCTGCCTGAATTAGATTGTTGTAGTTTTCCATTGACTTTAATCCAGGGTATAGAATAAAAGAAGTTCTAAGGAATTTCCTGAAATCCAGACATAATCTTCCATTGTGTAGCTTGTAATCAAGATCAATCACTCCAGCCAGTACTCCCTTCTTTGCCTGTTAAGAGGCATGAGAAGATATCTAGACCAACAAAGCATAATGTTACAGGGATAGGAAAAAAAAATTTTGCTAGTGAATCACTGGGGATAGTAGTGAGTGGCTCCATTCCCATCTCCACCCCTTGATTCTTGGATCAATGCATCCTAGCTATGGGAGAAATAGCACAGTATATTGGATGCCAATTTTGAGCATATACAGCTCCCTAAAGAACCTTGCCCCAGCCCTGCAGAATTTTGCCACCTACTTGGTTCTATAACTGAGTTTTCCAAAGGCCATTCCACTATTCTACCAGGCCAGCTGCTTCAGGAGGATGGAGAGCATGATAAAACCAGTGAATTCTATGAGCATGGACCCATTGCCCCACTTCATTTGCCACCAAGTGAGTTCCTTGATCAGAAGCAATGTTTTGTGGCTACCAATCCACCTCTTTCCCCAGTGATTTGTCATTGCCCAATAGGCTCACGAATGATGTGGTCACAGTGGCAACATAGACTTCCATCATCAAGGTCAACCTGGCTATGGCCATTGCAAGTGCCCAACTGCCAGCAGCAGAGAACAATATGGCACCATCTCTCAGGGTGATCAGTCAGCTACCTGTTGGCAGGTTGATTACATTGGACCACTTCCATTTCGTTCTGCCTGGAAATGGATGTACCTCTCCTGCATGCTGTGGTTACATAGACTACTGTGCTAAGAAGCAGTATTCTCTGCAACATTTTGTGAAGGAATATACAAAGCACTGAAAAATAGTTATAACAACTTAAATCAACTTTTTATGACCAAAAATCTAGTACTCTCTTAGCAATATACTAATTAAGTAAACTTGTTCTAAATGCAAAAAAAGTACTATTCATAAGTTACTATTGGTTATAAACATACTATCAGCAATGTGGTATATCTACGTTGATATACTAAAGTAAATGCTATATTCAGTCTGCTTTTCATCAGTGTGTATAACGGGCTATCAGTGCCAAGCTGAGAAGTTTTAGATCCCTATGGAAATAAGTTCAAGATTTCTTAATTGTATAGTATAGTAGAATTTTGTAGAATCTTATAAAGAACAAGATACCTAGATTTCTTACTGAGCCAATTCTCCTAGTGTATTTGGTTTGCTATAATTTTACTTGATTTCAGTCTTGGCTTTTTAAAAAAATTTTTACTAGATTTTTCATATCTTAAAATTTTAAATAAGGACATTCTTGCAATTCTTTATGAAGTTTTTATTTGTAGTCTGATTATTCTTAAAATAATGTTTTTTAAATTAACTAAAATGATACACTTTATATAGTATATTTTTAATAAATGGTAAATGCATTTTTGTAATAACTTCCATTGTTAAGTACTGTGCTATTATTACACATTTTTTTTAGTTTGACATATTTTCCTTCCCTTTAGTATATCATTAACTTGTGATATTATTTATTTAGTTAGTTAGTTAGTTAGTTATTGTTTTTCTATTACAGTTGTCCCACTTTTTCTCCCGGTGATATTCTTAACTACATTTGAATGGTATGTTTTCTTCATGAAACATTCTTTTATTTTTTCTTTCTTGTTCTTTCTTGTTCTTTTTCCTTTCTCTATAAATTATTTCTATTTTATTGGTTCTTTCTGTCTTATTGGTCCTTTCTTGAATGATTTAAGCATCATCTACCAAAATGATTTTTTTTCTCTGTTTTACACTAATATTTAATCTACTTTTATTTGTCATTTCAAGGTATCTTCATATTTGACCTCATTTTCAAACAACTGCCCATTTGTTATTGTTGTAACTGTAGTGTTCATCTATATCTCACTTTCTTATAACTTCCAATTAAACATGAATTATTATATTCTTAAACTTGATATAGATATAACAAAATAAAATATATTCTATTAATATACTTGAAATTGGATTTTAACATACTCCTTATTCAGAGGAAGCCCGCATGTGGCTCTCTCATAGTACATGTGACATTTTACCATATTCACTTAAGTACTTCCTCCTACTAGATTGTAAGCCCCTTGAAAGCAGGGAGTATATGTAAATCTCTAATGTCTGGCACAATGTAGGTTTTTAATGAATGAATAATAAATGAATGAATGAATGAAGACAGTTGTATAATTTCAGTGGGCTTGTCAAAAAAACCACTTTCCCTGCCAGCTCCAAGTGACAGCAAATGAAATGTCTTTTGCAAAGGTCAAACCTTTTAATTTCCCAACTGGGTCTATTTTACAACAAAAATATCCTTAGAAAAATACATTTGTTTTAACCTATTCATCCAAGGCAGAAGCTGTCATTCTTTGTTGAAGATGAGAATCATGTCCCCATCTCAATGAAAGTAAATTAGGAGGCCCCCAGGTGATTCTGAAGATCAGCTAAGGTTGAGAGCTGCTGTGCTAAGAATGAAGTAGCTGGTGGCAAGTTCTAAGGAGCAAGGAAAAAAGAAAAATTAGACCCTTCATGATCTGGCAGAGAATTCTTTGTTAGGGGAAGAGGTGTTGGGTATATGAGAGGAGCCCAGCTCTTCTTTCAGGAGGCTGGGGTGGCTAAAGAGGGAAGTATTTTTAAAAGCATCTGTTGTCTTGAAATATTAAGAGGGCAAATTATAAGTACTTTCTAAAGAGGCAAAGTTCGAAAAGAATTTAAAATTCAAATTTCAAAATGAGGTCAGAGATTCCAACAAACGCTAATAAAAGGGCCCTTTGAATTTCTTGAACTTTTTAGAAAAAATACTCCACAGGCTCACAAATACAGCAAATGTATTGGGCATACAGACTAAGAGAAAAGCATAAAAAGAGCAAAAGTTAGCATAGCAGAACTTGAGACAAGAAAGTGTTTTTAAAAATTAGTAGTCCCCAAATTTGTGTCTCTACTATAATAATAACTACATAAAAACTATATCTGAATATGGATGAGAACAAGAAAGAGATGTTAAATAATTGGCATGTTTAAGTGTATTGAACTTGAAGTCTGACCTAGCTCCTACTTGGCTACTACAGTAGTTCCCCTATCCACAGCTTCACTTTTTCTGGTTTCATTTACCCGCGGTTAAATGTGGTCCAAAAAAATTACAGAAAAAAAAATCCAGAAATAAACAATTCAGAAGTTTTAAATTGCTGGCTCTTCTGAGTAGAGTGATGAAATCTCCTTCCGTGTCCAGCTCCATCTGGCACAGGACGTGAATCATCCACTTGTCCTGCATATATATGCTATATGTATGTTACAATAAGATATTTTGAAAGAAAAGACCACATTTACATAACTTTTATACAATATATTGCTATAATTGTTCTATTTTATTATGAGTTATTGTTACTAATCTCTTACTGTACCTAATTCATAAATTAAACTTTATCATACATAGTATGTATGTATAGTGAAAAACATAGTTTATATAAGATTCAATACTCTCTGTGGTTTCAGGCATCCACTAGGGGTCTTGGGATGGATCCCCTGAAGGTAACAGGGACTACTGTTATAAACTGCACTTTCATAGGCAGGTCTCAATTTCCTTACCAGCCAAAGAAGGGAGTTAAAAACTTGAACTAAATTAGTGCTTCTCGCAAGCTTTCTCTAAAAGAATAAATATGTGCACTTCCAGACTTAATGTGGGGGTGTCCTGCAGCACCCACTGCCAGTCCAGATCTTTTTGAAGTCTCCTGTTGTGTTTTAAAAGTTCATGTCCTTGTATGTGCATTACATTTCAATAAAACTTTTTTCAAAAAGTTCATGTACTTTTTATTCCTTATCATTCTTTTTGTGTTTTTTCTTTTAAGTACAGTTGAGCTTGTATATAAAATTTTACATTCATTTTTCCCCACTAAATATTATATGTTTCACATTTTATATATGTCATGAAAAAGCTGTTACTTTTCTTTTCATAGCTATAAAATATTCATCGTATGGCTGCACTATGATGTACTAACTGTCTCCTAATTTGGGATAGTCAGGTTACAGAGCAGTGTGTTTTCAGCACCACACTGCCTTCCTTTCTTCTCTTTGGCGCTATGTAAAGACTCAGATTTCTTAATAGTTTCTGAGTCCTCTTAAGTACCAACATTATAAGACGAAACATTTTTTTTCTCTTATTGCTGCAGTGTGTTAAATGGTCTCTTGGTGATGTAAACTGTAATTCATTCTTTCTTGCAATTTCACTGCCAAAGAGGGGAAAAGAAACTAAAGGTAACCACATGTCATCAACCCAGTGGAGTGATGACTCTATTGCACTTTATATCATAATAAGCTGAGGCTCAGAGGAACTGGGTAACTGGCCAACGATGTGTGGTACCAAGATTTAAGTTGCGTATTATCACCCCCAGATCTGTCCCGGGCAGCCCTGTCCCATACACTCTGGTCCCACAGTAGCAGCAGGGGGAGCACAAAGACACCTCTGCACTTCCCTCAGTGTGAGTCCCAATTCCAATGTTTTCTCAGCAGTGCAGTGGTCTCTCCTGAGATTCACGTCTTATTTTTGGATGAGGGTCTCTAGACCCTCTTTGTTTTGCAAAGAATAATTAAATGAAGGATTATTTTAATGCCTAGAGCAGGGGTCAGCAAACTTTTCCCATAAAGGGCGGAAGAATGAATAATCTAGCCCAACTACTCAACTCTGCCTTTGTAGTGGGAGGGCAGCCACCAGAAATAGGGAACAAATGGGCATGCCTATGGTCCCATAAAACTTTATTTAGAGATGCAGAAATTTGAACTCCATGTGATGTTCATATCTCACAAAATATTACTCTTCTTTTGATTTTGTCCATTCATTTGAAAATGTACGAACTGCTTCATGGGCAATACGCTAAAGGCCTCTTGGGCCATGGTTTGCTGATTTCCATTATAAATGATAGCTTTGCTGGATAGAGTAATTTTGGTTGTAGGTACTTGCTTCTTATCACTTTGAATACTTCTTGCCAGTCCCTTCTTGTCTGTAAGATTTCTTTTGAGAGATCAGCTAATAGTCTCATGGGAACTCCTTTATAGGTGACTCTCTTCTTTTCTCTTGCTGCACTTAAGAGTCTCTCTTTATCTTTAACCTTTGGCATTTTAATTATGATGTGTCTTGGTGTGGTCCTCTTTGGGTTCAACTAGTTTCAGACTTTTTGTGCTTCTTGGACTTGTATGTCTATTTCCTTTACCAAATTAGGGAAGTTTTCTTTCATTATTTTTTCAAGTAAGTTTTCAAATTCTTCCTCTTCCTCTTCTCCTGCTGGCGCCCCTATATTTTGGATGTTGGCACATTTGGAGATGTCCCAGAGTCTACTTATACTCTCCTCATTTTTTTTTTTTTTTTAATTTTTGTTTCTTCATTCTGTTCTGGCTGAAAGATTATTTCTTCCCTACATTTCAAATTGTTAATTTGAATCTTGGCTTTCTTCCCTTCACTGTTGGTTCCCTGTGGATTTTTCTTTATTTCATTTACTATAGCCTTCATTTCTTCCCTTATGCATTTGCCATACTTAACGAGTTCTCTGAACATCCTGATCACCAGTGGTTTTTTTAAAGTATATTTTACTGATTATGTTGTTACAGTAGTTCCAATTTTTTCCCCTTTGCTCCCCTCTTCCCAGTACCCTCCTTCTCTCCAGCAATTTCACCCCCCTTAATTTATGTCCATGGGTCGTGCACATAAGTTCTTTGGCTTTACCCTTTCCTATATTATTCATACCAACCAATTATGCTTCTTAATCTCTGCACCATTTCCGTATTTCTCCCCATTCCCCCTCCCAGCTGATAACCCTCCAAATGACCCCCAAACCTATGATTCTGTTCATATTCTAGTTTGCTTAGTTGGATTTTGTTTTTGTTTTTTAGATTCAGTTGTTGGTAGTTGTGAGTCTGTTGTCATTTTAGTGTTCATAGCTTTGATCTTCTTTTCCTTTAATAAGTCCCTTTTACATTTCATATAATAATGGCTTAGTGATAATGAGCTCTTTTAGCTTTACCTTACCTGGGAAGCACTTCATCTGCCTTTCCATTCTAAATGATAGCTTTGCTGGATAGAGTAATCTTGGTTGTAGGTCCTTGCTTCTCATCACATTGAATACTTCTTGCCAGTCCCTTTTTGTCTGCAAAGTTTCTTTTGAGAAATCAGCTGATAGTCTTATAGGCACCCCTTTGTGATTACCAGTGTTTTGAACTCTGCATCTGATAGGTTGGCTATCTCTATTTAACTTAGTTTTTTTCTGGAGTTTTGATCTGTTTTTTCATTTGGGCCATATTTCTTTGTCTCCTCATTTTGGCGGCCTCCCTGTGTTTGTTTCTATGTTAGGTATAGCTGCTTTGACTCTGTGTCTTGGTAGTGTGGCCTACCAAGGTCCTGTAAAGTCCAGTGGCACAGCCTCCCCTATCAGCCAAGCTGGGTACTTGAGGTGAGTCCTTCCTGTGGGCTGAGTACACCCTCCTCTTATAGTTGTGCCTTGGTTGCTGATGGCAGGTCAATTGGAGGGATTTACCCAAGCCAGTCAGCTGCAAGGACTAGCTGTGACTAATGACCACCAATCTCAGCCCTCTGTGGAGGACCAGCTGTTCAGGGGCAGGGTGGTGGTGCTCTGATGTGGTCTGTAGCTGTCCACTGGGTGACGGCCCTGGGGTTTCCCAGGTGGCGCAGGCCAAGGTCAGCTCCCACCTGTGTTTTGCTTGGGGCCACCCTGCCTGAGCTATAAAACAATCTGAGATGGCTGCTACTTGTACTGGGCTTGGAGATTCCCAGGCAAAGCCAAGTTGTTGAATCTAAGCTGGCTGCTGCTAGTGTTGGTTCTGGGACTCATTGAGCTGTTGCTCATTTGATGGGATTTAGGAAGTTGTGAAGCACGAGCCAAGACCAGCCATTTATATGGAAAAGCAGCTTGGGCGGGCTTGTAAGTTGGATGTGGCAGTCTCTGGGGATCTCCAAGGCAGGTCAAACAGTGTTAGCCAGGTTGATAGAGTCCCAGATATAGCAACAGCTTGCCAGCTCTGTGGGTGGAGGGTTTAGAAAAGAGACAATGGTTTCTGCTCACCTTGATGCCAGACACTTCACTTTCTCCCTGTATGCCACTGGTGCCTTTCAAGCTACTACCCCATCACTGGAGCTCAGAGGGAGTGAGTCTGAGTAGGTGTGTCCATGTGTGGGTTTCTTTAAGAGGAACTGCTTGGGGTTCCAGCAGTTTCTTCCACTGACTCAATCCCCACTGGTTTTCGCAGCCAGAAGTTATGACAATTTATTCCTGCCACAGGAACCCTGGGCTGAGTGACCTGGTGTGGGGCTGGGACTCCTCGCTCCTGAGGTATTCCTCCCAAATATTTATCTACCACACATGGGTGTGGGATCAGCCCATTCCGTGTCTGCACCCCTCCTACCAGTTTGGATGGATGTGGTTTCTTTAATTCCATAGTTGTCAGATTTCCATTCAACTCAATTTCATAGTTGTCAGACTTCCATTCCACTTGATTTCTATTGATTCTGAGTGATGGTTGTTCTATATTTTTTGCTGTAACTTTGATGTGGTTGTGTGAAAAGGTGAGCCATGTCTGCCTACACTGCCATCTTTGGGTGTTCTGCCTAAAATCTCAATTTAATATGACATCCTTATTTTCTCACTCATCTGAAAATTGGAGTTTATTAACATATTATTAGATGGTAGATCCAGTGTTAATATTTTTAAAGGTGGCCTTGAAGGTAATAAATACCTTCAGTTTTCAGTGGGAAAAAAATGGAAAGTACTTCATTAAAATAGAGAAACTAGTACAACTAGAAATAAAGTGAAAATTAACCTGAGATACATGAATCTTGGAATATATAACTTTACTTTAAAAAGGAAGATTTTTATATTATCAGGTATAGGATTATATCTGAGTGTAAGTAACAATGTATTCACATGAATACATTTACTACAATCAAATATATGACCCTTTTATCTATTAATCTTACATCTCTAGTTAAAAGAAACTAATATTCTCTCAGATTTTCTTTTAGCATGAATATTTTTATTGGTCATCAAAATAATGTCATGTCATTTATACATTTTAGTATTAAAAAACAGCGAATAGCTCAACAATCTGCTGCTTGAGTGATCTAAAAGCCCTTGCAATCTGTCTTAAGGTTATAAGAAGCTGAAGTTATTTCCTACACTTTCTACCAACAGGTACACCTTCCCTGGTCCAGGGTCCTTGTTATATTTCTCTCAACTTACTGAAGCAAAATGTTTATATTGAAAGTTGGCAGCCAGAGGAAGATGCCACCACAATAGCCCTGTGGCCCCAAAGTCTATGACTTGCATATGAAACTCCCTCAACATGATGCCAAACCATTGGCGTACATTCACTTTATAGGAAGGCAAACCAGGCAGGCACAACTGGGTACATGGTTTTTCTAGGTGGCTAAGTTAGGTACTTTTAGTTGGGTATAGACCAATGTCACACATGTGTCACCACATCAGTTCATATAAACTTGTCCATAGTAAGGCTTTTTTTAGTGTAAGTGGAAAATCTAAGATCTTTAATATTTTAATTATATTTTTTGTAACATCTTATTATGATGACATAAAAATAAGGGACAATAGTGAGAAAAGTAACATTTCTCATGATTAAGAATACGGTATTTTTTCCCTCAAAGAATATATTTTTCCCCTCAACATATTCTTAACAGTATCTTTGCTCTTGCATGTATAAAACCTTTTATAAGGAAGCATTATAATGTATCTCAAATTCTTTAACTTCCAGCTGTTTTGACTGTCAATGATGACAGGAGACAGGAACTTGGTTTAGTAGTTTGCCTGAAGTAAGGCAGCATAGCAACTAATCTGTGGGACATATTGCTCACAAGCAATATGCCCTCTGTGTGGAATCTAACCATGGGCCAGGTTGAACTAATTTGATTTTAAAAAAATCTAGGGCCCTGGTGGGTAGCTCAGGTGGTTAGAGTGTTGTCCTGATATGCCAAGGTTGCAGGTTCCATCTCTGGTCAGAGCACATACAAGAAACAACCAATGAATGCATCAATAAGTAGGACAACAAATTGATCTCTTGCTCTCAAATCATAAATAAAAATTTTAAAACTAGAATAAAAGGTATCAGTTACTGTTGGAAACTACTATATATGCTTTGCTTGATTTTCAGTCTAATATAGGAAGAATAAATATTGTAGTTAATGTCAATATTTCATCATTTTGGATTTTCTGCATTTCAAAACTTCAATTTGCAATTTTAAAAGTCCAATGTACAATTCCACTGCCTTATGCCGAAGCATGTTTGTCTGGATCAAGCTAAGTACAATGCATATCTGTGTACCTTTTAGTAATTATCAATGCACAAGTTAAAGATGTTTAGTGGCAATGCTATAGCAGGCTCAGTTCTTCCTTCTATATTTAAAACCTGATAGAAATATGTATGTGGCAGGTTGGGTATGAGGCAAAGCACCAACCTCTTGGATATTTCTGGTCGAAAGTAGACTCTCTTTCAGAGGCACATGGCTGTTCTACAGGTGACAAGCCTTTCGATTAAGTAAAGCTACTTGTGTTGTAAGTGTTATACAATTCTACTTGATTTATGAATGTTTCTACTTCCTCTCCTTCCTTTCATCTTTTCTTTTTTCCTTTTTTATTTTTAAATTTATGCTCCTTTCTGGATCAAAGCCACTTGATTCACTTGTGGGGCAATTTCTCCCAGAGTTGTGATAGTTGTAAAGTCATCCTTTAGACTCTTATTTGACATTTTACTCTCTTTTATACAGGGAAAATTTTAAATTTACTAAATATGAATAATGGAAAATATGAGACCATCATAATTAATTTTAAGTGGGGAGTATAAAAAAATAATAAATGTGATGTTTCAAATTTTAATCACCAAATTGGAGAACAAAAGAATTAAAGACTATGATCATAAAGATATCAGCAAAAAAATAATTTGTAAACTTACAACATTGTATGCTTTTAGTAATTTAATTTTTCTCTGATTAAAAGTCCTTAGCTTTTGTATTTTTTAATGACAGTAACTTGCAACTCTGAATTATAATAGACAACAAGCAAAACAATACGTAGAAAACTATGCTTGCCTTAAGTAGGCTTTCCTACATATTCTAATTTGCATAACAAATAAAATGAAGTGAAAAGGAGAACCTCTTGCTCTCTTGAGAAAAGTGGTATAAAATCACAATCACTTGAAAATTACTTTTATTTTAATAATTCCCTTTACTTTCACAACAATGCTCTTTTTTTTTTTTTTTTTTTTTTTTTTGCAGCTTTATGAAGGGATAACTGGCAGATGGGAAATCACATGTGATTATAGTGTACAATTGGATAAGCTCTGACATAGCTCATATCCTTGAGACCATCACCTCGATGAAGACAGTGAACAGATCTGTCCCCTCTCAAAGTTTCCTAATTTCTCTCTCAGCTTCCTCCCCAACTACCCTCTATCCTCTGGCACCTACTAAACTATTTGCTGTCACTGAGGGTTAGTTTAGCATTACCTTTAACTAATCTATAACTAAACTAAAATTATTCCTTTCACTCAATTAAAAAAATTTGTTTTGTCTTCCAACTGGAAGAAAAAGTAATAATGTCAGAGCGAGGAGGATAATACACAGGTCATTAGAAAGCACTCTTAATTGAGTCATGATTTTGCAGATTATTTTTCATTCTCTACAGCCTAATGCTAATTGGATTAAAGATTCAAGAATCCAGGAAATGAAGTAAAGAGGAGCTGTGTTGATTTTAATAAATAAGGTCTTTTTCCCCCTATCTCATCTGCTAGCTTACTTCTAATTAATAAATGGATTTTCAAAACCTGGCCAAAAATGGAGATCTCTGCTGATAAATGGTCAAATAAACTGTTTCTTTCTTTTTTCTTTAAAGCTGTATGTTGGAGTTCTATGTCAATAGTAAAATTAATGGATTGTTGCAAACATAGAAGTTCATTCTATCTGTCATTTATTACATCATGTAAAAATTATGTGTTTGCATATAAGTAAAGACTTGACTGAAAATGCTAAAAACTAGAGCAGTTTAGGTTTGGTGGTTTGTGGAATTATGTGTATATTTTGTATTTTGTTTTTAATTAAATAAATATTTTTGTAATATATGTGTAATAAACAATTTATTGCGATCCCATTCCCATATATATTATTCTGTTGAACTTGAAGGTATGTTTCTGCATTTTGAGAGTGTTTTTTGTAAGATGTAATATCTAAAGTAAACTCTATACTTCATTTTATCAACAGCACATTTCTCATTCTCTTGACATCCCCAAATGAAAATGCCGTACATTGGAACATAAAACAAAAACAGACCCAACTTATAATATATGTATTACTAATGCCACTTATTGATTACCACAAAAGTGTTTGCTTATGTTCATTGCAGCTTTTCCACTATGGAGCAAGAAACAGAAATACAGTATTTGTAAAAGGTGGTTGTCCTAAATGTTTTCATGTGGTAGTTGTGTATTCCATACCCTCATAAAGCAAATTAGTCTTTCATGACAAAAGAAGTACATCTTTCGGCTATGTGTATTTCAATACTTGGAAATACCTAATTTAAATACGAATACATCTATGTAGAATACATGGCCCAATATATATTTTATACATTAATTTGTATGTGAATTTTAATTAAAATATGTTCCAAGTGGTCTATTACTTCCAAACAGTGCTTACATAGTTTTGAAAGATATAGCAGTGACCAACCTAATTTTACAATTTACTAAAATATTTTTATTCATATATTTCTCATTTAAAGGATATAGAGGTATGCTCGAATGTATTCACATATTGAAACACATTTTTTGAGCTCTTGGAACACAGCAGCAGACTAGAAATAAAGATGTATTCAAACAAAAAAGTAAATGGCAGATAGACGCCTGCCATTAAGGAGAGCATACACAATCAGGGAGAAAGTAAACATGAACCAGTGGTTGATAAACATGAGTATAGATGTGAAGGTCCTATATAGGTACTCTCGTAATACTCCTTGTTAGTACTGATACTGGAAGAAAGCTGCAAGTCCGACTTCAGGACTAGTTTCAAATTTGCTAACAATTTTCCTGACAGTTGAGACCAAGGTGAATAAGTTTGATATACAAATAACATATTTCTGTGGCTCTGGTACAATGGGACTTTGATTTTTTTTTTTTTAAAGAAGCAGATATGATATATTTGCTCTACAGTATTTTAGAAGATAGGGTCTTCATTCAAGACTGAAACTAGGCCAAGCAAAGTTCATACCTTTGAATGCAGAAAATCCTGGGATTCACTCACAAAGGCAAAAGAAATGCTGGGCTCTCAAGATGTAAAATTCTGATATAATTTTTTTAATGATAATTTCGATTTATATGTATTTCTATCTCCTGTGATAAGTTTAGATTTAGTGAACATGCTTCAAACTAATAGGTAACCACAATTCACTGTACTTTTTTTTCTTCTGAAATAAAAATCTATGTTTTGGTTAAAGTCCCAAATTCAAACAAAAACAGTTTATTCTCATGAATTTCATTCAGAGATGTATTTGTTGCTAGGGAATTCTGTTGTTTATATGTTGATTATAAGCTATAATTACATTAGGTAAACTGAGAAAGCATGTCACAAACTGGTTTTAGCAATAGCTATATTTTTTATATATTTGTCTTTTGAGAAAGCTGGACCAGATATCTATATTTTACTTAGTAATATCTCAATTTCCTCAATAAGTAAGTCTGTAAATTGAATTTATAGTTTATTTTGTCTTTCCTCCCATCAAATTATATGAATAAGAAATACTGTGGTCTCATAACATAATTCCATTTCCAAGAGAAAGAACATGCAAGTCTAAAATAATAGTTAATAGTAATTTTGTCAGAACATATTTATTGAGCACCTACAGTATTCAGGGCACTGTAGAATTGATAGAAATACATTTTGTCTAATGTCCTTGCTTTCAAGAAGAGTATACTTTAAAAAGAGAGAGAAGAGTTCACTTAAGTAAGAATCTACTTTTAAGCAAAACAAATAAAGACCATGTTTTCTGACCTATGTATCAAAGGTGGATTTGGTAGATTCACATATGTCAACTTAGGGGCTCTGAATTGAGACATTTAGCAATGTTAAAAATGTAACAAGCCTCAAAAGCTTAGAATGTCAGTAGTGATGGAAGGGTGGACAGGTAGTCAGGGGTCAGATCACAGAGGGTCTAAATTTTTTTTTTTTACATAAATCTACACTTTATTTGACTGCATTTGTTTATGATCTCTATTGTTAATACTCATTTGATACGGACAGCCATTTGACCCAAATAAAAGATGGAGGGGTCTAGCTGGATATGCATCTTTGTCCTGAAAAGATTCAGATGACAATGGAGACAGTTTTCACTACCACCTTTCACCAAGATCTCTGCCAGTAACAGCCCCTGCCTGTTCTCTCTGCCTCCAGGTTTCAGGTCCCACCATGGCAGCCTGCATAAGCTTATCTGCTGCAGTGGTTCTCCATTGCCTTCATGTTAAATCCAAAGATACTTGCCCATGTTACACAGACCGAACAGAGCCTCGCTCCCGTCTTCAGCCTCAGGTCTCACTACTGCACTCCTTGCTCCTGCCCGGCACTGGCTCTACTGCACAGCTTCCAGTTCTCCACACAGCTCAGAGTACTTTTGCCCTCCTTCACTCTGCTCCCTCTGTTCCAGTGCCAGCCCCTGATTCTCCACACCCAGTTCCCAGACCCTCCCTCTGGGCTGGATCCCGCTTGCTGTTCCTTCAGCCAGGATGCCTTTTCTGAACACCAGTAGCCCTCAGAAAACTGACAGCTCTCCATAGGTGCCTCTCCATGCAGGCCTGTCTTCACCCCTTCTCAGTACTTACTGTGTTCCGTATTGTAAGTTTCAGGTATATAACTTTTCTCCAGGCCATTCCTAGTACTTAGTTTGTTGTAAAGGCCTACTACATACTACAAGGCTTTCAAAGCAGGGAGCGGTTTTCCAGGCACAGGTAATAAGAATATAAATTTAGGAGTAACAGTTGGACTAGAAAAGAGAGTCTGAGAAATGTTAAGGAAGCATAACTGTCAAGGCTTGGTCACTGACTGAAGGTAACTGGTGATAAAAGGTCTCCAGGTTTCTGGCTTGGGTGAGGTGGATAAAGTTGCCACCTCTTAAGAGGAAGAACTGGGAAGAAAAGCACTTGTGGAAGAGAAGATTCTTCCCTGTTGGATTTGTTGAGTTTGAAGTGTTTTGCAAGACTTTAAGACAAAACATCCACTAGGTAGCCTGGTCCTTTGGAACCTCAGGGAAGAAATCTTTGCTAGGATTAAAGATTTCAGATTCATTAAACAAATGAGACTCATTAGCATACATGTTGTCATTAAAATCACAGGAGTGGATGAAATTGCACAAGGTACTCAATAAATGTTTATGGGTCTGATGAGTGAATGAATAAGAGGGGAGAGATGAAAAGACAGAAAACTGGTGGAGGGAGGGGGTTGAAGAGTGCCAAGATAGTAGGGATAGTGCGAGGATAAATTCCCTGCTCCATAAATGTCCCTAGAATTATCTTTGGTCGTAGAATAGTTATATAACTAAAAGAAGAATACTAACAGGAGTAAAAAGTGTATACAGTAAATTACATTTTATTTGATAAATACATAATTGATTAATTGGAGATAACTAAACGAGCTATTTCAGAAACAGATACATTATAGCAGACTGTGGATGGACATTGTTATGCAGATCACGAATCCACATTATTCATGACATGTGAGTGTTAGCCCTGTAATTTGTTCTCTGAGAAAAGAAAAAAAAACACAAAGATCGAAAGGCATTGTTAAATGGTCAAGGACCACAAGCTCTAGTGTCTCTCAACCAGTTTTTCATTATTGTCCCACACCAGGGAAATTTTTAGACATATTTGTTCTAACTGAGCCACCTCCTCCATGATCTTTTAACACCATTGATTTACTATATGTCTGTTTATTTACTGTGGCCCTTGGGAGGGCCACCAACCATGGTAATGTCTAAGATTCTTTTCACTCCTAAGAATCAGTTTTCACCTCCTTTGAGAATCCAGGCCATACCACCTGGCCACAAATCCTAGCTATGTTGCTTATTAGCTGTGTTGTCTCATGCAAACTGAACTCTGTGCCTCAGTTTTCTCTCTGTTAAAATGGAGAGAACAGTAATACTGTCCTCATATGAACGTTGTGGAGATTAAAGAAATTTTTATGTGGGAAGTACCTAGCCAACCCAGCATAAAAATGTTAGTTATTAATCCTTTCCTACTTTCTTCTAGCTTTTGAGTCTATTTTTATTTAACCTGTTACATTGGTGGTTGTGAATGGTCACTTGGTGTCAAAAATTTTTGCTGCTTGTAATTAGAGAACATTTTATTATTAATATTCATTATAGTTTTCCCTCTCTTTAGTATATAAGAATGACTTGATTTCATACCAATTTCTTTGAAGGGTGTTTATTAAAGCCAGAATGTAAAAGGAAAAAAAAAGTATTTATTTTCTCAAAAACTAACTCCCAGTCTTTAGAGATGCTGATTTTATTTGCATGCCCCACATTTTTAGTCCAATGATTATTTGTAACTGTTATCAAAATTCCAGATGAAAACAAAATCATCTGGTAGCCTCTATAACTAATATTTAAATTTTTTCTCCATCTATTTAGTATTATATAGCTATTGTTCATCAGCTATGTGAGAGTTGGTCAGAGATACAGTGAGCATCTGCCTTTAGAGGTCACCTATATTTCAGCGTCACATAATGTACCCAAGAAATTTCACAACATGGTAAAGACTGTTGGTTCCATATAACTGTGAAGGTGGACACTGAATTATCAGTTGTCTCATGTTCGCCACATTTCTGAGTCATATTTCCAGTTCATATTAGTGGTAACAATACTCCGCCATACATTTCACCATTTACCTTAGATTGTTAAACCCTTTATACATAGCCTATGGTACTGTCAGTATTAACTATCAGTTCTGATAAAGAAGAAGCAGGGACAGGAATTGCTGAGCCTAATCAGAACCTAAAGCATGACTGAAATTAATCCACTCAAAACATTTATTGAGCACTTACATAGTACACAAGGGAGAAGAAGGGCATGTACTGTATAAAATTAACCATCATATAAGGCAGAAAGCGAGAAATGAGACAACACACATGTGATCAGACTGCTTTGGAGCACAGAGGAGGGAAAAACATATGTGGCTGAAAGAACTGGGAAAGGCATCTTAGAGTTGGTGGTACTTGAAAAAGGCCACATAGGATTTTGAAGACATCCATCATCACAGGGTAGGGAAGAGCATTTTAGGATATGATGAAACTTCTTAACTTGGTTTGCAAGGCCTTTGGCCCTTGCAAGGGGCATGGTCTGGCCCTGCTCTCTCTGGGTAGCGTTGTCTGAACACACTTCCATCTTCTCTGTGGTCCAACTATGCTGGCCTGTCTCAGTTTCTGCTACCCTCTTTCCTGGCCTATGATTTCTATATATTGCTGTTCCCTCTGCCTAGAACGCTTCCACTACCTGTTCACCTGGCTAATTCCCAGTTATCCTTTAGACCCAGCTCAAGTGCCACCTCCTCAGGGAAGCCTTCTCTGACCTCCCTGATGAAATAAAATCCCTAAACTAGGCCCCATACCATTTGTTCACACCACCACTTGATGAATGTCTACTGGTCCCAGCGGATCATAAGCTCCACTAAGTGTGGTTTTTTTCACCTTTGTATTGCCTGTGTTTAGCATGATGTCCGATACCAGCAGGTACTTAATAACTAGTTGTCGAACAAATAAATAAATTAATAAGAGCCAAGGAAAACCAAGAGGTGAAAAAGCACAATGTGTTTGGAAATTGGTGAAAAATCTGGTTTGACTGACGAAATAATCCTCAAATGTATGTTCTGAGATGATGATAATGAACAAGTACAGAGGTAATTTTTTGGTAAAATTAAATAATGGCTGTATTTTTCCAATGCATGAAAAATATATTAGTGGATAGATTTCTCTACTGAAAAATTTTCTCTGATATATGTTAAACATTTGAAGATTGTTAAATTGTTTGTTTTTTCTGCTAGTAAGCAGTAGTGAAGAACAAAATTAATGAATGTGCAGCAAATAATACTAGGAGAAAAAAGTTAATCATGATTAATTTGACAGCATAATCATTATTGACATGTGCTCATGGATATTGTATTGTGATGATATAACAGTTATATTTTCCATAAGTTGTTCCTAATTGATATAATTCCTCTTCTACTGCAAAGATGTAGAAAGGGTTGGCCAGAATCAAACATTCATAGTAAAAACGTATGTTCACAAAATCACCCATATAGCTTGAAATATTACAATTTTGCAACTGTGTAGATGCAACATCTGAGTAATTAGATGAATTTTTCATTTTCCACCTAATTATTTTAGTTATATACTTCTTCAATAGCTTAATATCACCATGATAACTTTACATTATATATGGACATTCTGCTTTTGTTATATATTAATTATCTGAAAGTAATTTAGGATTTAGAAATCATAATTGCAATACTTTGTCCAGGGAATTTCTCTTCATTTCTGTATTGTTATCAGAGTTTTCCAGTATCCTATATTCTAATTCAAGAGTTTCTGTTGAGAGTATATTGTAATTCAAAACTCTAGTTTATTCTAGAATTTGTCCATTATATTTTCCTAAATTATTCATTTTATTCTTTTTTCTTCCTCTCTTTTATTTAGTCATTAAATTATTTTATTTTATTTGGCTTTATACTAAAATAACCCAATATATTATCCTGACCTCACCAAAGCTAGACATATGTATAGCATTTACTTAATTGAACCTTTCTGGCTTGTCTTGTTCTATATTTAAGCCTCCATTATGTGATGCTATTTACTTGATTTATTGAGTTTGGCTTACATGTTTTATAAATTGTGACTGTTGGGAAAATTTTAAAGAGATTGACTTGGCCTGATAGGGGAGTTTTATATTGAGGACTCATTGCCATTGAAATTACATTTGTTTAAAAAAATATCCATTTTAATAAAGACCTTGATCTAGGAGTAAATAATACTGGCTTCTAGAATCTAGGACAAAATGTTTCTTCCAGTTTTAGACTTTTTCCCCCAGTATTAGAATTTCTTTAAAATCTCTATTTCAAACTAAGTCTATATGATACCAAACACCAGGGCCAGGGGTTGGAAATTCAGCCACTGAGATGTTCCAGAATCTCTGAATGGAAGGCATTATGTAGGCTCTAAATTTAAATAATTTTCTATATTGCCCTCTTTCCATCCAGAAGTTTGAGCTTCTGCCTAAGTCCTCTTCAAAGGGTTCATACTCCTTCTCTAAGGGTACTTTATGTTAAATAGGTAGTATAATAGTTATTTCATTAACAAAGTTTAAGAGCATTACTCGTTAAATGGTTTAATATCCTATAATGAAAGGGACTGTTGCAATATAACATACTGCTTTTGCTTTTACTTGTGGTCTGAATTACTAATTTCGTATGGCTTTTGCTATACTTAGTAATATATGGAGTGCTACATACCACGTGCCATGCACCGTGCTAAGTGCTAAGAGGTCAAGACTAACACATTCCCTGTCCTTAAGGAGCTCATAAATACATGATGAGGTAATGGGAACATATACAAAACATAGTGGTGACATTCAAGAAAGGAAGTGGACAATACTGCCTGGCCGGGGGAAAGGAGGATCAGGGAGGCCTTCAGGGAAGAGGTGACCCTTGAGCTGAGTCATACACAATTTGGATCTAATCAGTCAGAAAGGTGGGAAAGGCATTCCTGGAGAGCAAACAGCACAAATGGAGATGTGATACCTCATCCTTCAATCATTCACTCAACAAATACTTACTGAGCAAGTTCTATGTGAATAGAAGACATGGCTCTGCTTCAAAAAGCGCACTGTCTAGTGCAAATGGAAGACCCAATGAGCAGAAATTTCCAATACGGTACTGTAAGCATAATAATAATAACAGAGAGACTCCTAGGGTGATAGGAACCTCGGAGGAAGGGCTTCCAATCCAGGTTTCTCAACCAGCTTGACTGAAGGTATTGCTCTACTTGGAGACCCCTGCCCTCCTCCTAGGTACTGCCTCCTGGATCCGCCTGAGTGGACTCCATTCATTCTAACATTGTAATGTGGTATTCTGGGTTGCCCCTCAGAGTGTCTGCCCTGTACTGTGTTACCTTCTAGCCCTGACTCCAACTATCCCAGGTGCCCCTGTGATCCCAACATGCTTTGTGCTCAGGACCTCAGAACTAAGACAAGTCAAGAAAGCACTCTTGCCAAAGACTCAAAGGTATGGAAGGGTCCCTGAGAGATAAACCAGAAGTGTTGTTTCTTGTCATTTCTAAACCAGCTTATTCAAAATATAACATCTCAGACTCCTTCTCACACTCACCAATTTTAACAGGACCCCCAGGTTACTGATATTTCCATTGAAGTTGAGGCCCACTGGTCTAGTTCACACATTCAGGTACAGTTCCATTTAAGCCATTCCAAATGAATGGAAGTCTATTTCTAGGGCTAAAGAGAACTTTTACCAACTTTCTTAGGTATCTTGGACCTCGCTTGGGTGTATATATACCTAAATCCCTCAAGCAACATACTGAAATCTTATTTTTACCTTTGTTCGAACTTCAGTGGAGTTTAAAATAGTCATCATTCTTGAATATTAACCTTTCACATATTTTTAAGTGCTTGATTTCCTTAGCTCACAATTAGTTTTAAAAAGCCTTTATTTGCCCAAAAAAGAAAATTCCTTGGGTTAGGAAATTTCAGTAACTTAAATAGCACATTCTTAATTGTGAAACAGGTTTTTCCTATAAGTAGTATTTATTTTCTTGTAATAATGCTTTGTCAACAGCTACTGACTTCTGTTTTGCATAAAGGGTCCTACAACATTGCAGTCCTGACATGCCAAGGCCTTTTCCTTGGCCCTGAAGTCTGATAGCCAGTATGTCCTGTCATTTCTGCTGGAGAATGCTTCCAACTTGCCTTATGGTAGGAATGGCTCTCTTTATACCTTTTCAGAGCCACCATTATGCCAGCACAGCACTACCAATATGATAAGATGATCAGAGATAGGATTCCAATGTCCCACATTTTATTATCTTAGTGTCCCCCAAGTAAAAACAGTAAGACTGATGCAAGAGGGGGCATTTATGGATGAGCACCCACACGCAATCCTTTCCATTAAAAAGCTTGAAAATTATTTTTCCTATCAAAAACACAGTAAATATAAAAATTCTAAGCTTTCTTCAAAGACATAAAAGTTTTATAATAGGCATAACATAGTCTTCTGTTTATTCTTTGACTTAAAGGAATCACTTATCTTTAGACAGCAGTAATTTTCTGCATATTTCTAAGTATTTTTGTAACTTCTTCAAGGACATGAACATTCTGCCTCAGGCCAGCTGCTCTGTTCATACTCCTTGAGTCTGTCTTGTGCAGGCTCTCTCTGATCCTTTGGCTACAGTTCCTCCTGCCTGGAGGGTCTCACTCACTCCTCTCCATTTTTGAATGTGTATGCTCTTCTTTAAATGTTCAATTCAAGTCTGAACATCTCCCCTAAATCCCTACTCAATTAACTGAACTCTTGGTAATTCATCCCTTTTCTGGTTTCTATACCTTTCCACTAATTTAGCCCTTAATCTATGCAATAATGGTTTAGTGAAGCTGTTACTTCTGCAGGGCATAAACTAAATCATTTGTCTCATCATTGTGAAAGATAAGTAGATAAATCTATCTTAAGGGTCTCTTGGAAGCTTTTTATTTTCCACCAGAGAGTTTTTCTTCCATGGACCAGATTAATTTTTTTAAGCTGTAAGTTTTTGAATTTGATTTATTCTCTTATCTTTAACATAAACTTCACATTCCTGGATTAATTATTCTAAAGTAAAGTGTCATCATAATTAGTCTCATATTGAGAAGACTTCCTTACCTTTTAATTACCAAAATTCCAAAGGCGAAATGCAGTCCTGGCATTGACTGGCATTGAAGATCTCTGCTAATCAAAGCCACTTGAGTGTTGCCACTCACTAAGTCATCATAGAAACTCCTGTTCCAGTTGATAAATCTTTTTCCTGCTTCCTAAATGTAAAATGGATTTTTTTTTCTGCCTTTGCTTTTATTGTTTGTTGAAGACACTTCCCCTCTAACCCTCTGCTTTACAAATCCTTATCATTTCAAGATTCAGCCCAAGCCTCAGGCTCTTGGAAGTCTACTTTACAGGTGATTCTAACCATCCAAGACCTTATCGTGCTACTTATATGACTTTGTGTCTAGTCTGTAACTAAACAGTAAAATCCTTAAAGGCAAAGTCATTTATATTTCCTCACTGGACTTCCAGCCCCTTGAAGTCAGGGTCAGTGTTCTTTCATCTATGCATTTCCAATGTCTAGTACAATTCCTGGTATACAATAGGTGTTTAATAAATATTTTAAATGAATTAATGAGTGAATGAAGTGCTCTAAATGGATACAGGGCTCAACGTGTCCTTCTCTGAGTAGACTTACAAAAGTTCATCCTATGGCCTGAGGCTGGGGAAAGGGATCTTTGTTGCCAGACAGCCAACTGGAGGGTGGGGGGAGGATGTCTTTATATTATGGATCATTTTTAACAACACCCTAACCCACTGAACAATTGCCCCAACCCACTATACTTATAGGGCTGCTCTGTTCTATTCGTCTGACTGGCATAGTGCCTGACATAATATTAAGACTGAATGTGTGCTCAATGCATATTTGAATTAAGGGCCAATATTAAATTACTAGCAAATAGTCAAGAAAGTTGTTCTTGAGTTGGATAGTACTTGTGCTCTATCTGTACCATGGAATATTACTAAGTGATACAAAGGAATGAACTGTTGATACACCCAAGTTGAATGCATCTCAAGAAATTATGTTGAGTGAAAAAGCCAATCTAAAAGGTCATACAGTATTCCCTCACTTATCGCAGGTATTACGTTCTAGACACCCCCTTAATACATTTATTGTAGTATTTATATATATTTTAAGGCTTCATAAACCCTTCCTACACACTTATAAACCATTCCCAGTCCCTTATTAACCTTTCCCACTCCCGTATTAACCTTTTCCACACTTTTATAAACACTACTTATGTTCTTAAACATATTCTACACTCTTAAACTTATGTAACTTTAACAACATAAGTATACAGTACGGCAAAATCCCGCGATATAGCGAAAAATCCGCGATATATAATTAAACATAATATTTTTTAAAATCCCGCGATACAGTGAGGCCGTGATAAGTGAACCTCAATATAGAGAGGGACTACTGTATACAATATGATTCCAGTTATATATAACATTCTTAAAATGACAAAATTATAGACATGGAGAACAAAGAGATTAGTGGTTGCCAAGGGGAGAGAGAGTAGAGAAGGAGGGGATGGCTATGTCTATAAAAGGATAACATGAGAGAGAGAGATCTTTGTAATGAAACTGCTCTGTATTTTGACTAGTGGTGTCACAAAAATCTACACATATGATAAACTTGCATAGAATTAAGTACATAAACACACACTGACAGAAAACTGAGGAAGATTTCTGGATTTTATAAATGTTAATTTCCTGGTTATGATATTGTACTATGATTATGCAAGAAGTTATCATGGAAGGAAATCAGACAATAGTTATATGAACTGTCTCTGTATTATTTTTTGCAACTATATGAGACTCCATAAATATATCAGAATAAAAATTTTTTTAAAAAACAACAATTTCTCTGAACCTGGAGCTATTTTAAGACTTAATATGACAAATATAATGCAGATCTTTAAAATGCTTTCTTTATGTGTTTAAATCATTAAAGTTATTTTTAATTCTGAAGGGGAATCTCAGCCTTAGATTTTATTTTTTATTTTTATTGTAGATACTGTTACAGAGTCTTCATTTTCCCACCCCCCACCCCCTTTGCCCACCTCCACTCAGCCCTTGCCCATGTCCCTTCCCTCTGGCCATCACCACACTGTTGTCTGTGTCTATGGGTTATTCGTATGTGTTCTCTAGCTAATCCCTTCACCTTCTTTCATCCAGTTTCCCCACCCCCTCCCCTCTAACAGCTGTCAGTCTGTTCCATGTGTCCACACCTCTGTTTCTATTTTGTCAGTTTATTTTGTTCATTAGATTCCACATAGAAGTAAAATCATGGTATTTATCTTTCTCTGACTGGCCTGTTTCACTTAACATAATAATCTCCAGGTCCCTCAATGCTGTAGGAGTTCCTTCTTTTTTTATGGATGCATAATATTCCATTATGTAAATGTACCACTGTTTTTTTATCCACTCATCTGTTGATGGGCATGTGGGCTCTTTCCAGATCTTGGCTAATGTAAATAACACTGCTATGAACATAGGGGTACATATATTCTTTCCAGTTGGTGTTTCAGGATTCTTAGGATATATTTTCAAAAGTAAGATTGCTGGGTCAAAAGGCAGTTCCATTTTTAAATTTCTGAGAGAACTCCATACTGCTTTTTACAGTGGCTGCACCAGTCTGCATTCCCACCAACAGTGCCCGAGGGTTCCCGTTTCTCCACGTCCTCCCCAGCACTTGTTGTTTGTTGATTTATTGATGATGGCCATTCTGGAAGGTGTGAGGTAATATCTCATTGTGTTTTAATTTGCATCTCTCTGATGATTAGTGATGTTGAGCACCTTTTCATATGTCTATCGGCCATCTGTATGTCCTCTTTGGAGAAGTCTCTATTCAGGTCCTTTGCCCATTTTTTAATTAGATTATTTGTCTTCCTGGTGTTGAGTTGTATAAGTTCTTTATATATAAATAAATATATACATATTTAACCCCTTATGTATCATTGGCAAATATGTTTTCCCATACAGCAGGTTTCCTGTTCATTTTGTTGATGGTTTCTTTTGCTCTACAGAAGCTTTTTAGTTTGATGTAGTCCCATTTGCTTCTTTTTTCCTTTGTTTCTCTTGCTCTAGGAGATATGTTAGCAAAAATATTGCTACAAGAGATGGCTGAGATTTTATTGTCTATGTTTTTGTCTAAGATGTTTATGGTTTCATGACTTAGGTTTAAATCTTTTATCCATTTTGAGTGTATTCTTGTGTATTATGGTATAAGTTAGTGGTCTGGATTCTTTTTTTTTTTTTAATGAGTCTGTCCAATTTTCCCAACACCATTTATTGAAGTGACTATCATTACTCTATTGTATGCTCTTGCCTCTTTTGTCAAATATTAATTGAACATAAAGCTGTGGGTTTATTTCTGGCCTCTCTATTCTGTTCCATTGACTTATATGCCTGTTCTTATGCCAGTAATTTTTCTGTCATTTTTTCAAATAGGTTTTCATTTTCTTGCTTTCTTTCTTCTTCTTCCTCTCATCTGCATGAGGCTAATGTGGGTATGCTGTAAATTGTTCCAAAGGCTCCTCACACTATCTTTATTTTGGGAGGATTCCTTTTTCTTTTTGCTGTTCTAATTGGGTGTTTTTTGCTTTCTTATATTCCAAATTGCTGATTTGATTCTTGGCTTCATCTACTTTACTGTTGATTCCCTGTAAATTATTCTTAATTTCAGTTATTGTATCCTTCATTTTTGGCTGGTCTTTTTTTATGGTTTCCATGTCTTTTTTTATGCTGTTGAAGTTCTAATTTCATCTACTCTTCCCCTGAGTTAAACGAGCATCCTTTTAAGGATTTTGAATTCTGCATCTAGTAGATTGCTTGTCTACATTTTGTTTAGTTCATTTTCTAAAGTTTTGTTCTGTTCTTTTATTTGGGACATGTTCATTGTCTCCTCATTGTGGTGACCTCCATGTGTTTGTTTCTTTGTAATAGGTAGAGCTGCTATGTTCCTGGGCTTGGTGGAGTGGCCTTATGTAGTAGGTATTCTGTAGGGTCCAATGGCACAGCCTCCCAATACCTAAGCTGAGCAATCCAGGAACACCCTCATGTGAACTGTGTACATCCTACTGTTGTAGTTGAGCCTTGATTGCTGTTGGCACATCAAAGGGAGGGATTTACCGCTAGACAGATCAGCTGCAAGGGTTTGCTGGGACCACCATGGAGGATCAGCTGTGTAGGGTCCCACCCCACAAAGCAGGACTTACTTCAGCAGGGCACTGCTGCCTTCTGAGTTTGCTCCTTGAGGAGGTGTTTGGGTGGTGTTTTAATGTGGTATGGAGCCATCAACTGGGTGTGCTATCTCTGGGGACTCCTAGGAGGTTCAGGACAAGGTCAGCCACTGCCTGTGTTCTGCCCAGGGCCACTAGGCTTGAGTTACAAAGTGATCTACAGATGGCTACTAATTGTGCTGGGCTTGGAGGTGCCTAGGAGAGGCCAAGTTGAAAACCAAGGTTGGCTGTTGCTAGTGCCAGGCGTGGAGCCACTTAGTGAGAGGTATGGGGTGCACTGAGGCCAGATTCTGCTTGTCTGAGAGATTTTAGGGAAGTCTAAAGCATGAGCCAAGACAGGACATTTGTATGGAAAAGCCAGCAGAAACAGCTCGGGTGGTCCCAAAAGTTGGGTGGGGCTCTGGGTCCCAGGGAATCACCAGGGTGGGGCAAACAGTGTGAAGACTGAGATATGGTGCCTGCCTGCAGGCTCTGGGTGGGGGTGGGGTGTCTCTGAAAAGGAACAATGTCCTCTGCCAGCACCTTTGTCTGGCAGAAAGCGGAGCGCGCACACACACACACACACACAGCTCTCATGCTGATGCCAGACTCTGTCTGTCCCTGGTTCCTTTCAAGCTACTGTCCCAGCACTGGAGCTCTGAGGGAGTGAGTCTGAGTAAGTCCATGTGCTGGACCTTTAAGGGGAACTGCCTGGGACTTCAGAAGCCCTCCATCTCACTTAGCCACAATCCCAGCAGTTTTTATAGCCAGAAGTTATGAGGACTTATCTTCCTGGCACCAGAACCCTAGGTTACGGGTCCTGGTCTGGGGCTGGGAGCCCTCACTCCTTGGGTGACCTCCACAGCTGAGATGTTCCTCCTGATTTTTATTTGCCACACGTAGAAGTGGGACCAGCCCATTCCACAGCTCCACCCCTCGTACCAGTCTCTATGTGGCTTCTTTGTTAAATTCCTAGTTGTAGGACTTTCATTCAGCCAGATTTCAGGCGGTTCTGACTGATGGTTGTTCTGTAGTTTAGTTGTAATTTTGATGTGGTTGTGGGAAAGCATTAGATTCTTTAAATTCAAAATTATACCAAATCTATGGACCTAATCTTGATTCTACCTTTTAAATTTGAGTTTAGGATTTTATAAATTTCTTTCACTTATTAGTGTCCACTAGTTTTGCTAACAACTTCAGTAAATGTTTCTACTACTTAAGAGATCTTGTGTGAGACATTGAATGCTGTATTATGGGTGCATGCTATAAATACTGTTTAAAATTAGATGGCAAAGACTTCCAATTTACATCCTGCCAACTGTTTTACCACACTTTTTTTCTTGCCTGTTTGCCTGCCATGTTATCCTCCATAATGAGTGAGTTACAGTAATTGTAGCTGGAAAAATCATCATGCAAGGAGGGGAAAAAAAAGCTCAAAACCTGCCTTATTTTTAAATCAGTAAAGCTTCTGTCATTTTTTGGCCGAGTTACAGCTTCACAGCAAAGTAAAAAAACCAGTAGAGTAAATGCCACGTGGGGAAAGGCTCTGTTGAAGCATAAATTAACTGTATTTCATTTTCCCTTAATAAAGAATTTCAGTTTTTCCACAGTTAACTGTATAATCAATTTGCTCCCCTGCTGGTTTGCTAACTTGCTGTTGGCTGTACTTCAATGATATTGAGCCGAGCCTGGAAGGAGAGAAGGAGGAGAAGCTGATCTCACTGAGAAGAAATATGTGACTGAGATAGAACATTGTTTCTCTTATGGTCACCCCACTGTCTGTGATAATACCTGGTATAGTCACAGAGTTGCTGTAATCATGTTTTGGTGATTGGATGATGTTAACATTTCAAATCCTTTTCTTTTTCTGCAGCCTTGGGTTTTCCAGCACTTGAGTGCTTCTGGAAGACTTTTTGTTTTACTTTTTTTTTTTTCCATCATTTATGCAAGAATTGAGAGTTCTAAGTAAGAAAGTATTTAAAGGAAAGTTGCTTCCATGAGTAATGCAACATAACTTTATATCAAACGCTGCTGTGTAATCAGCACTTTAATTGTAAAATTGTTCTACTGGAAGGGTTGGAGAGAGCACAGAAAAAATACATTCTATCCTAACTGCTGATTTTGTTCTTCCTGCCCTTCCCATGCCTAGAAATTATACCCTATACTATGGGTTTGTTCACTGACTTACTTGTAATTCCACATTTTCCCCCCAGCTCTCTGGATTACAAGACACAAGTTAAACATACAAGATAAACAAATATTATCTTTAGTCACAGAATCACCAGACAAAAAGCTCTTCAGAGCGAGCTGTCTCCACCCCTCCGCATGCTATTTCTGCTCCTCATTCCTAAAGCAGCATTACCACTTGAGGACAGGACACTTGGTAGAGTTGGGAGAAGCAGAGGGCACCACAGTTAAGGAGCAAACAACCCCTTTATCAGCTTCAGGGCTGGGTGCCCAAAACTTGATTTGTACCCCAGATAGCTTGATAATCACATTAACCCCTAAGGTGCCTTCCAGCAGGCCATGGAAGAATGCAGTTACAAAACTTCTTGGATTCTTGGTATAGAAGTACAAAAAGAACCACCCATTCTCAGCAGTGGTCATTTCCATAATTTTCCTTATGGTGATAGCTTTTGCTGTATAGTTTTGGACCGTATTTCTCATTGTGCCCGTTCCTGGGTCATCCTTACATAATGGTTAGGAGTGGGTTTTGTTTTTGTGTTCTTCCCTAAATCTCAGTTTTGTTTCCCTGCCTTTTCCCAGAGGGTTCCCAGAAAGTATTCTCATTAACTGAACGATTTTCTCTATTTCACTTAGCTTTTCCAACTGAAGGAAGGGCCCATTTAAATGGATTTTTCTGAAAGAAATAGTTGTTTTTATGCCAGATATACAAGAAGGGATAAAAAGAAATACAAGGTTAAGAAAAAATGCCTTTGGCCCTGTGGAATCCTTAAGGTTTGATGTACACCCTAAACTATGCATAAAATGTAATAAGGCACTCATGTTGTCCTGTCATCTGTCCATAAATCTGAGGCTTCTAAGCTTCCTGAAGTTTTTTTCAGTGAATGGATCAAGTCAAAAATTAAGTTTAATTGGCTTGAAATCAGGACAATATAGGAGATTCAAACATTCTAGAGTGATAGCAATCCATCTCTGTTTTACAGAATCCACAAGAAAATTAATATGAAGATAATTACGATTGAATTTCTCTTTGGTGATTACTGACATTATTTTTTTGAGAAAAATATAATTGAGAATGGCATATTTATTTGAAGAAAACAACCTAGCACATTGTCTCTGGAGCAGGATGTTTTGGCTGAAACAGTGCAAGCCCTGTGCATGCCGTTCCCCTCCTCATCTCGACCAGAGTAGGGATGAGGTCCGTCTCATCCAGGCTCAGAACAGCTGGATGGAGGGGAAAAAACACATTGAAGACAGTTGTTTGACTGCTTTGAGACAAGCCATGACAAGCCCAGGCAATACTCTGAAAGAAACTTTTCCAAAAAGATCATGTCCGAAGGTCCCTATTTAGAAAGTCTTAGGGATCGTGTCCAGTCAAATAATGGCAGCCACACCCGTTGTGCCCAGTCAGATAAGCGTCCAAGGGATTTATGGTGTGACTCACTTCAAATCCACCAAAAAGATGTTCTGCCAATGGTTCCTTTAAGACTGAACTTTTTTTTTTTAATCTTCTAATCCTTGTATGAGCGTCTATATTCCCACTCTCATTTTTCTTTTCAGCACTTGCTGAAATGGTCACTATTTCTTTGGTCTGTGGTCTATTAATTCAGTATTACTGATCTTTCATTATCTTTCATAATCTCATTCTTTTCAAATTTCTCAGTAAAGAGAATATGCATGGACATATTTATTCTTTCTAACGTATTTTTCATTAAGTTTATAGAGGATCCAGTAGGAAGGGATAAAATGGATGCTGATGCTCTTTTTCTTTCTTCTTGCCCTCCAGAAAATGAGAGGACGGAGGGAATCATTTATGAAAAGAAAAGAAAGTCTGGTTAGTCTTTGTAGGAAGTTAGTTATGGATGTCTTGCTTCTGTAAGAAAGCTGGTAATCTAGAAAGAATGTTGTCGGATAAGTATGTCTGCAGGTAAAAAAATTATCTCTCTTTTCGGTATGGCCGTATTGAAAACACACACACACACACACACACACACACACACACACACACACACACACCATAAACAAATGAAAACAAAGCAGAAAAATCAGAATGGACAAAGAGAAGGCAAAATTGAAAGAGGTAATAAGATAAAGTTAAAATTTAGTGTATTACACCCCAGGGTTTTTTCTGCCCTGTGCTCAGAAGCATTCAGTGTGGCAATTGGACAGAAATCAGAATAATGATTACGAAAGAAATTGCAAGAAAAATATAAGCAGTTCTTGAAATGAGAGGAAAACTACCTTTTCCCCTTTTCCTTTGCTATTAAACTCACACAGTGACACACACATCACGTTTATTGTATAACTTTAAATTTTTTTTTTAAATTTAAGTGTCCCTTACTTTTACCTTTACATGCTTTCTGTGTTTTTATTTTGAGCACAGAAAACAATATACTTAATTACTGTGGTGACACAAAAAAGTAGATCTATCATACAATGAGATATGCTACTTGACATTTTAGGTTAGAAATAGACTTCTCAAATATATCAAGCTATACATATACAATAAGTGCAAATTAGGAATGTACCAATTTTCATGGCCTTTATAAAAAATCTCACCTCTGCCCAAGTAATTGTCAGGGGAGACAAGAGAAACAGAAGCATCTGCTCCCCATTTATTCATTTATTAATAATTTAACAAATATTTGTTAAACGCCTACTAAAGTATTGGGTACTATGAGGGACTGTATCAGTTAGGGTCCCAAGGGTAAACAGATGGCACATTTGAATTAGGATAATCCAATGGGAGTTTATTTACAAAAGGGATTAATTTCAAAGGTGTGGGTAAGGAGGGAATGTGCAGAAACCCCAGTCAACATCAGCACAACTATTACCCCCTCAGGTTCTGAAGGGAGGAGGTGGGGGAGGGGACAAAGGAACCCAGCCAGAGAGAGAGAGAGAGAGAGAGAGAGAGAGAGAGAGAGAGAGTTAGAAGAAGCAAAGGACCTGAAGACAGGAGTTAGGAGAACCGATATCCGGATCTCACACCCCTTCCCGCTGCAGTCTCCACCTAGGGCTCTCCACCAACTGAACTCAGCTTATTAGAACTTGGAAATTCTCACATCTAGAGTCTTAAGGGCTATTAGGCAAGTATGAACCATAGCTAATTTCCAGTTGGGGTGGTATATAAAATGCAACGAAGTGGAAACAACATTGAGTCAATGTGCTCTAAATGGCTGCTATTTTTCTTCAAATTTTGCTCCCCCCGCAAAGTAACTTTACTTACAGTTTCTATTATAGAAGTAGTAGATCCTAATACATTTTGAGGGGTAAAAAATATCTCCTCATGTTACCTGTAATCCAGTCTTCTTTTCCTACTTCTTTTTTTTTTTAAGTGTTGTTGATTAAAGGCAGCATCTTATTAGACCTGAACCACAACTGTTGAATAATATAAACTTTTGTCATTTTTAGAGCCCTTTCTCCTTGTTCTAATGGGGCAATAGTATTTGCAGTTAGGAAGGAGAGAACAAAACTATAGTGTGTAATACATCCCCTATTTTCAGTTCTTCCCCTCACCATAAAACATGCATTTTGGTCTTTTTAGCATATATCTTATAGACTACAGTCCTTGGTAACTCACATAATTTTTGTAAAGATTTTTATTTACTTACTTTTAGAGAGAGGGGAAGGCAGGAAGAAAGAGAGGGAGAGAAACATCGATCGGTTACCTATTGCATGCATCTCAACCGGGGACCGGGCCCACAACCCAGGTATGTGTCCTGACCAGGAATCGAACCCATGACCTTTTGCTTTGTGGGACAACACCCAGTTGAGCCACACTGGTCAGGGCTCACATCTTTTTTAAAATAAAATTTATTTTTATTTCAGTGCTATCTATCCTTTTAAGGCTGAAACTTGTCCTAGTTCTGCAGCACTAATTTCTTCTTCTAAACCACCATCGCACTTTATTATTTATGTGTGTGTATTTTCTGTCCTTTCATCTTGACCTTACATTTCTTATAGGCTCATGAAATTTGTTTATATTCCTTTAGATTTCTTTCCACACTACCTAGCACTATATGTAGGACAGGGAGTGTACTTACTTCGCTTAACTATATTTGATTATTTGGGTGGATTCATTGTCCCATTAAAATTAACATAACATTTATTTTTCAGACTTCTGGATTAAGATCCTCTATAGGTTGCTTGACCATATGCTTTATTCTGCCTGGAACAGTCTCAGTTTATGCCTGTATTATCTGGTTAAGTATTAATATCTCTCTTTCTTCACTTTTAAATGTCTCTTGAAGAAAATATTTGCCATTTATATGCTAGTCTAGTATCTATAACATATAAGTAACTCTTACAATTTAACAACAGAAAGATAAATAACTCAATTTAAAAATTGGGCATAGAACTTGAATAGACTTTTCTCCAAAGACATACAAATAGCCAATAAACACAGAAAAAGGTGCTCAGCACCACTAATTATCAGGGAAGTGCTAATTAAAACCACAATAAGATACCATGTCACACTCACGAGAATGACTATAAGCATTTAAAGGAGAAAAATAAGTTTTGGTGAGAGAAACTGGTACCCTTGTGAGTTGCCAGTGGGAGAGTGAAATGAATCCGCCACTGTAGAAAACACTGTGAGGATACCTCAAAAAAATCAAACACGAGTTCCCGTGTGACCCAGATATTCCATTCCTAGGTGCATACTCAAGACTAGAGTAAACATCTTTGTTTCAGGCTCAATTCTCTAAGAGTTATATAATTAACATTATAGGAGCAAAGGTTTGGTTTTGTATTTTCAATCTGATATTATTCAGGATAAAGGTTAGTGTGAAATTCAAAGATTCTCTTGAAGAGTAAGGGTTAATATTCCTTAGTGTAGAAGTCCCCCTACCTAACACATTTTTAACTTAGAACTTCCAAATGGCTTATTAGCTGAATTTTAATTCTGCAGAGGGCTAGGGACTTGAGAACTTAAATGCTAAGCATGGCACAGTGCTTCTGATGAAACGTTTGTGTTAAGAAATACCCCACCCCACCTCACACGCCCAAAAAAGAAAGACAAAAGTAGGGGTTATATGATCTGCTCAAAGTCACTTAGCTGTTTGGAGGAAGTCGGGATTCAAACCTGGCTTCTGATCCCAAGTGCAGTGCCCTATTGGTTATGATCCACCAATTCATTTATTCGTACACAACTTCATTTATTCAGCACTCATTCTATAACAGGAGCAATAGGAGCCAGAACATGAGTACTAGTGGGTTTTTGCCCCATTCAAATAGGCCCAATGCCGGGGTCAGCAGCAGGTAGACAACAGCAAGGAAGATCCTCCAGCTCTCAGGGGGTTCCCTAGGCTCTTCATAAATCATCAAGGAAAGAAGTTGCCTCCTTCTTCCACTGTGTACTGGAGATGAAAATAATCCATTTTACACAAAAATAGAATATGTATTAACCTCGTTCTAATGCTTAAAAGATAAACTCACACTCCTGCTTTGGGGCAATGAATTTGAGAGCTACCAGTTTATAAGCCTAGCCTGGTCATAAGTAAAAGGCTATACTGAGTCTCTTCTCGTCCTTATTTTAAATCAGACGCTGAGTGAAAGGTTCCCTTATTCAATAAAATCCCCTGAAATCTCAGTGAAACCTCTCAGGGGTTCTGTTCTGCCTCTAATCTCCTCACTCCTTTCTTCTGTGTCTTTCACCCTCCCTTTCATTAAGGACCTTCTCTAGATTTAGCAATCTCAAGTACACACAGGAGTAAACCTTGGCTATTTGCCCTCAAAGGCATTACAATTAAATTGAAGAGTCAAATAGAGGTACATAAAAATAAATACATAGAAAATGCTAGATAATGTTATGCTTTAAACAACTCATGAGGATGTCACAAAGCAATATATGATTAAGTCCTAAATGAGTGGTATAGGAATGAGTATATCAGTGAGGATGAGATCACTGTGGGATGAAAAAGATTGAGAACAGTCATGTTTCATTTAAGGTAACAATCATTTTGAAGAACTCTTAGAAATTTTCCACTGATAATTGAAATATGTGGCCCATTGACTGGGACTTGAAAATAGTTTTGTTTTCTATAATTGTTATCACATTTGATGCATACTGTGAAAATTTGAATACAATCTCCTTCCTAACTCCAAATTGGTTAGCCTCTTAGCATTTGTGGTAACAGGATCTGACCTATAATACATTGTGTTTATATAATACCCTATATTTAGCATCAAATAGAAAAGTTTTCCAATAATGAGGTTTTGGAACACAGTCAATTCATAGGAATCACGTCATGCTCATGACAGCTCAGCAGCTCTGAACTGTTCTGGAGAAGAGAGTGAGTGGCAGGATGCAAAACTAGCAATTGTGCAAAGAACTAAACTGCTCCCTTCCTCAAAATCTGACTGTAAACTTTCCTTATAATGGATAGCTGGGTTGTTTGACCTTTTTCTGGGGTGTTTTTAGAGTCCCTAATCCCCTCACCCCCTCACCCCTGAAAACCTTTTGTTCTATCTCAAAGGTAGTACTAGACTATCAGTTAAATTATCTCTGAATGTTGGCAGACTCCACTTTTCAGTTTAACAATTACTTCACTTAATCCTACCTTTTGTTTTCCTTTCTGAAAAACCAAACCAATCTACAACAAAACAAAACAAACAAAACTTATCAGGAGAAAAACAAAAAAACAAAAAACCACTACCATCACTGCCTACTGACAAACAGAAATTCCCCAAACAGCAATAACAACAAAAATAATTTATCATGAGATAAAATTCCCGTGCTGACCTTACTTTGCAAAGATTTTAGGAACTACTCTGTGAGACCTCCATACTGAGAATGTTCTGGCACAGACAAAGAAATGGGAAATTTTCCTGTTTCAGGTGTGGCTTTTAGGAACAGAATTTTCCGTACTGGATTAGATCATTTTTCCATCAAGGCCAATATCCTGCTTAGCTGACATGAAGTTAATGATGGTGAAATGCTTTGAAAACATAAATACCACATATATACGAGCAATAATGAGCCTGCATACTAGTAACTTTATGGCCCCAAGCCCTGGTTCATGAAAAGATTTCTTTGGAAAGAACCTTAAATGTATAGAAAAGACAAAGTATTTACAGGTTAACTTCTTGTTCTTTTCATATTTTACATGTCTTAAGCAAATAAATAACTTTAAAAAAAAACTTGGAAGTCTTAGGAGTTAAGAGTGTTTCCAGAACCAGCTAAGCATGTGTTTGTGACATTCTTTATAATGTGGAGGTGTTTCAAGGGTCTGCCTGTGGAGAACTGAGTTGAGCAGATTGCATATAACTGTAGGGCTCAGTGCCTAGAAATTATTATTTTTGTTCTTTCTTCTCTCTTGTTGCACAGGGAATAGGAGGGAAAGACGTTTCACCAACTCATATTTATCATTATTATTATTTTTAATCCTCAACCACAGATATGTTTATTGATTTGAGAGAGAGAGAGAGAAACATCAATTGGTTGCCTCCCATATGCGCCCCAATCAGGGATCGAACCCACAAAGTTTCGGTATATAGGACGATGCTTTAACCAACTGAGCCACCCAGCCAGGGCACCAACTCATATTTTTTAAGTTATATAGCTTTAAATATGTTCAGAAAGAGGAAAACATTTTCTTTCAGATATGTTTACCTGCTGATCTTGAACTACAGGAAGAACTTTAAAGAGTATAATGTTTGCTTTTTTATTTTGTGTTGTTTATTGAACAGTTTTTTTAAGACCAAAAACAACTGAAGAGTATATGTGAGTCATCAGTGAATTATGGCTGCTTTGCTCTCTACAAGGCTAAAAAAAAAAAAAAAAAAAATCACACAACAGTCCTTCATTCTTTTTGTTACTTTTAAAAGACATCTCAAATTTCCCATTTCAAAAGTTTCCAGAAAACTTTACCAGTTACTCTTTATTTAATTTGGAACTGTTTAGGTCATCTCAGGAACACTTGCTTTTAAATAATTTCAGAACAACTAAGATTCTGATGCTTTCGCGACTGATATTTTTATTAGGATTTTATCTGAGAGCCTATCTGGATTATATCTACTTTTTCTAAGCGTTTATAAAATACAGAAAAAGCATTGCCAAAATAATACTTGATATTTATATTTAGTGTCTATCTCAGATATCCCAAAGCACTTCCACACAAATATTTATTCTGTTTTGGAGATAAAGAAATTTAGGGAGCAGAATAGCATTGCAGCAGTTACATAGTAAAAAATGCTGGAGATACACTTGAACATGCCATCACAGGCCTGGTGCTTAACCTCCCTGGACCTCTGTCTCTTCACCTACAAAATGGGGGATTTGGACTAGATATCTTGAAGACACTAACATTCCACATATCTAACCTTGGAGGAACTTAATCAAAAGGAAGAAAATGAATAATAGCTAAATTTAATTTGTCAGCCCTAGAGAGGACAGAGAATGTCAGAGGCGTAAGGCAGCAGGAAGTGGTGGCCTTTAGAAGAACATTGTTGGGATCAGGCTTCTTAATGCACCAGCCAAGCACTGGGCACTGCTGAAAACAGCATCTGGCGTTCTGAGCTTGTGTGTATGTAAATAGATTGGGAAGCATGCAAAATAAAAGTTCCAGTCCATTCAGTAAGAAAAAACTAGTCAGGCCCATTGTTTCCAGTCACATATGCATAGCAGGAATTAGATTCCTAGAGCTTTCAGAGCTTTGCTAACTCAATTTGCTTTTCTGAAACCAGAGTAAGTTACTAGTAGGTTCACAGCTCCAATTGTATGTACACGATGCCAAGTAATAACCTAAACTCTTTTAGTTTCCAAATTAACTGACACCACCTAATCGCACAATAAAAATGCTTTTCTGGTTATAAAAACAATACGTGTTTTACTGAAGAACATTAGAAAAAGTTTTAAAAACTACAAGTAAAATAAAGATCAGCAATAGCCCTGCCACCCAGAGAATGAGTTATCACTGTAAACATTTCAGTATATTTCCCTCTGAGTTCTTTTCTCTGGGCATATATACAATTTCTGTTTTCAAAACTGGGATCACATTGTATCCCAGGTTTAAACTTCTTCTTTTTTTTTTAATATTAAGAGTATATTGTGAGCACTTTCCCATCACAAACACACTTAAATAGTAAGATGGTATTTAATTCTGATGCCAAACATCTGGATGAAAAGTAAAAAGCCAGTCAATTACCTAGATATTTTCAAATACCCAGATGTTTGGCACCATGTCGATGAAACATTAAAATCTTTGACCAAAATTTGCAGCTTTTGCACAGATGTCTGGCATTATGTAGGCAAACTCTCTCTGAACTGACTGGGCTTTTTGGCAACAGACAGACAGAGCATTTATTACATGCTTTAGGTCAAAATTGTTCAAACTTTAGCTAGTGCACACAGGTAACTTTTTCATTGCTTCACCATAAATCAGCAGCATGAACAATATATGTATTTTAGAAAGCCTTAATCTACTATGATAAAGTCTGCTATCTATATTTTTGGTCATTTGTCAGCCAGATTTGACTGTTTGTTGACCTTGAGAGCTTAGTATAAAGTTGTCATTTCAGCCAGTCTTTGATCTTGAGGGTTTGTATACTGTGGGGGTTTTGTTTTGTCTTTTTACAATTATTAAGAAAGTTCTTTCTGGCTGATTATTTTATTAACAGATTGCTCTGAATATTTAAAAGTCATGTTAATATGCCAATATCCCTGACAACAGTCCTGCTTAAAATACATTAAGTTTTAATTAAGGATATTTTTATAATTTTCTAGTTATCTCGTTCCTTGGGAATAGTTCTTCTTCTAGGTCTGTATTAGTATATATAGTTTGCCCTTTTTTGACTCCTGAAAGCATCATTTATAAAAGTTCAATGAAATTCAATATTAGTCACAATTATATTATACCAAATTTCATGTACTTGATTGCATATTAATAATTATCTTTGAAATTACCATTCTAAATATTCTTTTTCTTAACACTAAAATGAAGTTATCTTTCATTTTTCATCCTAACTGGTTTTTTTAGTGTTACTTTGATTATGTCCATTACATATCTATTAGGATAAAAATATTTCTACTTCTGTTGTTGAAATAGGAAAAAAAGAAAATCTATCCAAGTTATGCCAAAGGGAGCAATGTAGCTGAATAATTCAATGCATGAGTCAATTAGTAATGTGAACTAAGTTCTCATTTTGCCTCTCACCCACACAGCATTGTTCGGCTCCTCCTGTGTTCTCCTTACTTTGTCACCAACTTGCTCAGTTACCACAGACAGGACATTAGCCGGCTCTCTGCCTCAGGTTCTTCATCCTTCATCTATAAAAACAAACAAACAAACAAACAAAAAGCTAGACATTCCCACATTAGTATCTTTCATGGAATAACTTGTAAAGGTTCTTCAACATCTTAAATATTAAATGTTGTTACTGTTGAGTAACTTGATTTATTTGAAAGAATTGCATTGAAAAACCAGGTGGATATAAGCTTTTGATTTTTACAAAATATATATAAATGCCTGCACATTTGAGGACTGACTGCTTTGTTTCTTCCAAGGCTCTGGAATCTCCTCACTCTCAGTTTTAACACCTGGGTCGATGTGTGCTATTTGCTATTATGAATATTTTCTTCAGATTTATTGAGTGTTATGTTATGCTTGGTGCTCTTGCCCAACTGCAATTTACTTATGATTTTATATTCTGGGTGCTTTTCTGCGGTCTGTACTGGTCTAAGTAAAGCAGTCATTAATGAGGTGATATGCCACTGCTATTCTGGGATGATATTATCTTCACACAATTGCTGTGTTTTATAATGACAGCAAATTTTGGGTAAAAATGAAAAGTTACAGCTACTTAGTGAGATACTCGGGAATCTCTAGAGAGTTGCATGGGTTTTTTTCATCCAAAGTACCATTACTGGACTGTAAAAACCAGTACCCTTGGACTTCTGACCTAGTGTTCTTCAGATGTAATTATGTCCTTGGCAATATTGGTTGTATATATAGATAAGCAAAAAGACACACGCGCAGAAAAATTGTTGAGAGAACTTCAATTCAAGCATTTATTTGGCAACTGATGGTTACATCAGTCACTAATTGGTTGCTTTAAAGTTAAGTAGTTATTTGACAAACTTCAAATCTTTCACCTTAGAATTGGTGTAGCATATTCTGGTGAACATATCCTTATGCAGCTAAACTTTAGTAGCTATTTTCTGATATCTATCAGTGATGGGGAAGGTCAGATTCCTGTTTCTTCTACATGCCTCATCCAATCCATTAACAAGTCCTATAGCATGATCTTCAAATATATTCTGAATCCTGCCACTTCTCACCACTTTCACCATTTCTGCCTTAGCCCAGACCATCATTATCACTTGCCTGAACCATAGCAATCATCCCCAGACTGGTCTCTACCTTTCTAGTCTTGTCACCAGTAGGCTGTCTTCCCCCAACAGATATCAGAGTGGTCTTTTATAAAGGTAGCCTGACTCATGTTACTTTTCTGTTCCACAGCCTCCACGAACTTTCCAGGATTCAGCATACAGCTGAATTACAAGACCCCACAAGATCTAGATCCCACGTACCACCGTCCCTCTCTCTCACCCAACTCTAGCAACACAGGCCTCCTCACTTGTATTAGGCTACTGTGCTTTGGCTACTGCCTTGTAGAGTCATATGCCTCAGGTGTCTGTTTAATGTTGCCTCCTCAGAGAGGCCTTCCTGTACTGTGTTTTCCAGATTAGGTCGCCTGTCCCTTGTCATTCTCAATACCCTTGACCTCCGTTATTTTTCTTCATAGCAATTTTCAGTCTCTGAATTTATATTAGATACACTTCTCTTTATAATTTATTATCTCTCTCAGTTACCAGCATATAATCTTCACGAGGCAAGCAATTTTGTTCATCTTGTGCATTTATCCTCCATTCTAAAATTGGTCTGGCACATAGTATGTGCTCAGTTAACATCTTTTCACTGAAAAAAAAAGACCTTGGCTTGACTAATATAGGACCTTGGTTCTCAGAGAGCCTAGATTACATTAGGAGACAGGTGAATGAGATCATCACCAATTGATTACTACCTGATTTGTTTTTTCAGCTGTAGTGATCATTTCTATCAGGTGACGCAGACATGGGTCCCATTGGCTCACAGCATGACTGGGAATAAATGTGCCATCTTCACATGCTCTCTGTGGATGGGACCTGAACACTCATGCTGTAGAGTGTAAGGGTCAGTTTTCTTCGCCATCCTAGTTGACCTCACAAATCATTGGATGTTCTGATTCCATGGTGATTTTTCTGGGTTTTTAACAATGTTCTCTTCCCACGTTATTGAAAAATGAAAAAGAGAAAAGTTGATCTGAAAAGCCTAGCCTGAGCAGGAACTTTCCTTCTATGAATATTTGCAGTTAGTCCCATAACAAGTAGATGATGAATTCTGTCTGTGGGTCAGGTTTTGTGGCAAGCACTAAGAAAAAGCAAGAAACACAGCTGCCTTTACATTTGTATCACACTTTTTTAGAGCTTTCATAGGTACAGTCTCATTTATCTTATTTATAGTCCTTTCTCTCAAGAAGTTTATAAAATTTTTATGGTTTAAAAATGTTACAAAATAATTAGAGACTAACATGAAAGTATATAGTCACGTCCCACTTATCAACACTGCAGTCAATGATGGACCACATATGTGATGGTCGTCCCATAAGATTATGATGGAGCCCTGGCTGGTGTGGTTCCGTGGGTTGAGTGCAGGCCTTTGAATCAAAGGCTCACCAGTTTGATTCCCAGGCCGGACACATGCCTGGGTTGTGGTTCAGGTCCCCAGTTGGGGGTGTGAGAGAGGCAACCACACATTGATGTTTCTCTCCCTCTCTTTCTCCCTCCCTTCCTCTCTATAAAAATAAATTTAAAAAGTCTTTTTTAAAAAGATTATGATGGAGCTGAAAAATTCCTGTCACCTAGTGATGCCATAGCCACAGTGACTTTGTAGCTGAGGTGACTTTGTAGCTGAGGTGAGGTTGTAACACAATGCATTACTCACGTGTTTGTGGTGATGCTGGTATAAACAAACCTGTCACCTTGCTCGTCATATAGAAGTATAACACATACAATTACGTATAATACATAATAGTTGATAATGATAATAAATGACTATGCTATTGGTTTATGTATTTACTGTACTTTTTATCATTATATTAGAGTGTATGCTTTAAACTTAAAAAACAAACACTATAAAACAGCATGCCCTGTTGTGCTGGCAGTGGCCTCATACATCTCGTGTTTACCACTTCTCTCGATTGCATCACATTCTTTTGTGGTTGATTTAATCTCATGATGTTTTGTACAGTAACATGCTGTATAGGCTTGTAGCCTAGGAGCAGTGGGCTATACTATACTATACACCTATACTAGGTGTGTAGTGGGTGACTCCATCCAGGTTTGTGTAAGTGTACTCTATGGTGCTCACATGATGACAAAATCACCTAACAATGCATTTCTTGGAAGTATCCCCATCATTCGGAGATGCATGACTGTATTCAAAGGCTAAATTTCTTGGTTGGAATAAATATTATAAATTAAGGAGCAGGCTTGGGCTGGAATGAACCTTTCAGAGAAGGTTCCAGAGAGAAAATTAGGGTTGATCCAGAGCTCTGACTGATTCCTCCACCGAATCATTGCTTACATTAATATAAAACATATATTTTACATTTCCAAAGATTTTATAATACAGGAGAGTTTCAAAAGTAACATTAAAATAAAGATGAATTTAGTACATAGTATAAGAATGATATAAACAAAAGAGAATGGGACATCAGAGGAAAAAGAGAGAGCTTCCTGTCTGGGTATCAAGGAAAGCTTCCCAGAGAAAGCTTCAAGGATGAGGGATGGTACCACAGGCACAGAAAAAAGCCACTCAACTGACAAGGGCTCAGTGTCAATTTGGTCAACATTATCAAAGCATTTTGAATGTGAAGCTACAACCTAAGAATTTCCCAGAGAACAACGTAGTAGTCTGTATCAGAAAGCTATTCCAGAAGGGATTCAAACCTACACACAATCAAGCAAGAAGGGGAAATCACACTCAAAATGGAGGAAATAACTATGCAAAATTTAACTCACTACTGGTGCCCAGTCAAAGAGCTTTTCTCTGCTCCCCAAATCCAATAGCAATATTACTTGCTCTGATAAGTACAAAACCTAATGCCAAAAAAAAAATCAGAATATTCTGTTGCTATGTAAATTAATGCAGAATTGATAAAAGATGTATCAGATAATGTGCTCTTTACTCTAGGAATCAGTAATCTTCTTTATCAAAAGATTGGGGAGGCAGAAGTTTGTGTTGCTGGATTACGTCTGTCCAGAGCATTAGCAGTCTTTGCCGGGCAGTTCAGGGAGCAGACCTCAGCAGGAGGCAGACAGCTTCCCAGCTCTCTTGGGTTATGCCTCCATTTAATTTTGTTTGAATTTTGAGATCAAATCTGCCCATATGTAAATATGTCTTAACAAAAGCACACTTCAAAGCTAGATCTAAGTAATGTTTACATCAGCTACCATTTTGCATTACTCAGGCAGTGTTCTCTTCCATTAACGTTATTAACTGAACATGAGTTAGTGCTTAGAATGCAAACAAAAATATAACATTTCATGGTTATTGTCCTTGACATATTTCAAAAGCAAAGTTACACTGGATGTGACAATTCAAAGAAATTCCAGTACAGAACACCACCTCTGCCCTCAGTTTCCCCTGTATCTTTAAACGGATGTGCCAAATTTTCTCATATGGCTCATTTGTTGGTTCCTGCTCACAGGACTGGGGTGCAATTGCCCTGGTGTTTTGGGGGGAGCATGAGAAACAAGACCTGCCAAGCTTGTTCAGGAAGGAAAATTGGGGAGACAAAATTGGCAGGCAGAAGGGTGGGACAAGGCACCGGGAATGAGCTGGGGCAAAGGGTTCAGAACTAATGGTACTCCTTCTCTGTGGCACCTTGTGGACATAGACCAGGCTCTAGTTCTTTTTTTTTTTTTAATATGTTTATTGATTTTAGAGAGAGAGGAAGTGAGGGAGAGAGAGAGAGAGAGAAATGTTGATGTGAAAGAGAAATATCAGTCAGTTGCCTCCCATACACACCCTGATCAGGATTCGAACCTCCAACATTTTTTGGTGTACAGGGATGAAGGTCCAACCAACTGAGCCACAGTGGCCAGGACCAGGCTTTAGTTCTTAATGTTGGCACCCACGTAATCTACCTATGCAATAGTAGTAATTATATTAACACTTTCTATTATGTTTATTACTTTTCACATACACATAGTACAGATATACTTAAGATAGTTTTCAAGATCTTAGAATTATTATAATATTCTTTCTATCTTGTCTTAGGCTTCTCCTGCCAATTCTCTTTTTATAGTAGAATAAAAATCTTAGGTCCTACAATTTTATTTTTTACGATTTTCTCTCATTTATCATTTCAACTCAAAGTCACAAAAGAACATGGAAAAACCTCATTGAAACATAGTGGGAATATGACAGTGAGTAGCATTTGGGAAATTCATGCACCCTTCATATGTGGATTATATTCCTAGGAAACTTACTGCAAGTGGAAATAAAGTACATCAAATATTATTTTCTACTAGAAACAGTGCTATAAACAGGAGGAGAAAGTTCCTGACCTCAGGCCTTATGCCAACCTTTACCAAATGCAGGAGTTAATAAACTATAAATGATATATTTTGTTTCATAGCATAAAGCTCTCTGAAGCATACATAAATCAATTAAGTAGTGCTACAAGTAGTCAATAAACATAAATTCCATTTAATATGATGCAGTCTCTTTGACCACATTTTCCTGCCAAATATTAAACCAATGCAAAACACCTCTATGGAGAAATATTTGTTTCATGGATTTCAGGATGACTTCCTTGAGGACATTGAAGGAAAGTTTGGTGCAGTGATTTGATGCTGTTGAGGAAAATAGAAAACTAAGTCAGTTTTCTTATAGTTTCCTCATTTTCTTATAGTCAAATTTCCTGCCATAAAACCTAGGGATTAGAACAAATCAGCCTGCTAGTGTGCTTGAGGTTGGGATTAATTTCCTCAAAAGGAGAGAACAACATATGTTCATGTGAGAAACTGCCTGTTTAAGTGTCAGAAGTTACAACACGGGTGTAATCGGCAGAGGGCTGGATGTGTGAATTGCTCTGAGTACAAATCACCATAAGGATTGCTTGCACACTTTTTTTCCCCTCCTTCCAATTCATCACTGAGTGGAAGAAACATGAACTGGGAGGCTTGGGTTTGAAGAGTACCAGTTAATAAATTCAGGGTAAAAATGGGCAGACCCTGCAACCTCACCTAAGAATCCTGGACTAGACCTTAAAGTCATCCTAAAAGTCATCACTTTAGACTATTATTCTACAAAGAGAAAGTTTCAGTTATCTTTTAAGAATCCAGGAAGTATTGAGGGAAAATGGATTTCTAATAATTTGTCTCCGCATCTTGTAATCAAATCCTGCGTTTTATGTCAAGTCAGTCTGTGTGACAAGACACAGTGAACAGTACAATTCATTCTATTTCATGTAGAGGGGGGAAAAAAAGAAAACTATTCATTTAATCTTGTTTTACATCAAAATTGATTGGAAAAAAGTCACAAATTAGTTCTGTCATTCCTGACAACATGATTTTTATCGAAGGACTAAAAGCTTTGTTAAATGGTGGGAGATGGGGAAAGAGTTTATATCAAATCTTGGGGAAAAGCCTATTGCTTCAAAATGATTCAACTATCATGTGCAGATATCAGCATTCAGAATAACTCCCCTATAGCTGTGTTTATTTTTTGCAGAATGCGCTTTGTCAGTTTCATTTATCTTAAAAGGTCCAGTTATTCCTTCTCTTCTGCACAACCAACTCCACTAAAGCTGTGTTTATCTCTGCTTATTTTCTAATCTAGTGGAACCAAGGAGGCAAGATGGTCAAGTAAGATTTTACTTTGAAATGGAAACTGCTGTTTAACTAGCATGTTGCAAGGCAGAATTCTTGCTCTCTAGAATCACCTAAAACACACCAGAAAGCTAGAAGTTTCTCTTGTACAAAAAATGCTGATAAACCCAATGTCACAAACCAATCTGCCCTGGATAAAGTCACTGGTGTTATTTAGAACTTGTCCTTCAGGAAGTAGAAAAAGTGATATTCTCAGATTCTGGAAGTGGAGGAGAGCCACTACCCACTAGTCTCCACTAAATACAAAAAAAGAGAAAGGAGGCGAAGCAGGAATTGGTGATTAGCTTTCCTTCTTTAGCAAATCCAGCTTTCTTTGGACTATTTCTTTTCTGTCTTCCTAGCATTGAGTAAATCCTTTAAAACAAGGAGATGGTTCTTTCAAGAATACCCTTTCCCTCCCTCAGCTCAAGTTTTCTGATCCCCAAACCCACCCATTGTTTGACTTGACAAGTAAGCAAATGAACACAGGGAAATTGTGTAGAAGCTGAAGGTTGAGAGGGAAAAAAAAAGTGCTGAAAGAAAGAAAACCAGTACGAATGTTTCTTGAAACTCTGGAATGGCAGCCAAGAGCAAAGATGTGAGGTAAAACCAGCCTTTTAATGGAATGGGCCTCACCCAAGTGAAAAACCTGTTTAAATGTCAACACACCTTGAAGAAGGAGATAAGTCCTTTAAGCAAAACAGTGAAACTCCTTAAGAGGTACTTATAAGACTTAAACTGAGAGAACTTCTTTCAGGTGACTTCTTAGGGCCAAGTGCCCCATCATCACCCTGACAGAAAGAGCTTAGACACTAAGCTGTATTAAGTAGTATAAAATAAGAACCACCATTTATTGGGCTCTCATTTAGAGCCAGGTGCTTTACAGATCTCATCTGATTTGCCTCCATTTTACAGACCAGGCTGTGGCCACCTGCAGGCACAGCATGAGCGACAAAGCTGGAATTTGAACCTAGAACTTCCTGCTTTTTCTGCGATATAAAGTGGTTTCCCTCAAAAGAAATTGTCTCTGAAACTGCTTTGTAAGCAGTCAAGTTCTGTAGTACTTTATAGTCAGAGCTTTCCTATTCTGCAAAGTTGGGCCAAAATTCAAAACAGAACTGTTTTCTGAAAAGTGGCTTGAGCCTGGGCTTCACGGTCACTCACTGCCTGTTCTATATCCCTGTTGGAACCTTAATTGTTTTCCTTTGTATCAATAAAAGGGTGATGACAATAGCTCCTTAAAAACTGTTCTGAGGAACAAATGAGATGATGTATGTTAAACACTGCTGGCTCATAGTAAACTCAATAAATGTCTCTTTACCCCCTTTCTTTGCAACTGTTCAAACACAATAACATTGTGTTCTCTATCTTGGCTAATAGCATTCTGCAACTCTTCCGTCACCTAAGCTGTACACTTTGAAAGACTCTCATTGATCTACTCAAAAAATACTTTTGAGTCAACCATAACTGAAAAAATAAATTAATAATAGTAAACAAAAACAACGTTTTGAGCACTTATCAGATGCTGTGCAGTGTTTTGGTAACTGGGAAAGGAGAAGTGAACAAAACAGGCGAAGATAATTTAAATACTCTTTCCATCTCCCCACTCTCCCAGTCCTGTCCATTGTACATGAATACGTTAGAAAACGAGACCCCATCTTACTAGAACACCTTAAATCTGTCCCATACTCATCTTCCCTATTGCCACCACCCAAATGGGGCAATGCATTGTCCTAGACTTGGTTCTCAAGCTTTAGCAGGCATCAGAATCACCTGGAGGACTTGTTAAACTCACATTGTTGGGATCCACCTCCGGAGTTTCCAGGTGATGTTTATGTTGCTGGTCCAGAGACCACACTTTGAAAACCACTGACCTAGACTATTACCTCATTTACTCACTGCTCTCTCCACCAATAACTTTACAATCTTCTCATCCAGTTCAACAAACCCTGGCCCCTCAGGCCAAATCCAGCCCACACCTTGTTTTTGTAAATAAAATTTTATTGGAACACAACCATGTGCATTTGTTCACAGGTTGTCCATGGCTACTTCTGTGCTACACTTTTGTGACAGAGACCGTATGGCCCATAAAGCCTAAAATATTTATAATCTAGCCTTTTACAGAAAAAAAAAATGTGCTGACCTCATCCTTACAATGCTTCAAAAATGTGCTTTCCAAAAATAAGGCCCCTCCTGTCACCTCCTAATTTAAAAATACCAGCTGTCTCCTCATGGCTTACACAGTTGAATCCGAAGTCTTCTATGATGCAACCAACTGTCTGACCTTAGTTTACCAATCTCTTTGTACCCGATCCAGAGATTTTCAACAGGTGTGCTACAAGAATGTTTAAAATATGCACTAGCTGACTTTTTAGTAAGGGGCATTGACCTCTTTTCTCTAAGACTGTCAAATTAAAAAATGACACTAGTTAACACAATAGCCATTCTGTTACAGAAACAGGGGTGTCCAAAAACAAACCCCAGGGTTTGCAGCTGGGGAATGGGGAAAAGGAAGCAGCTTTTAAGATGCCTTTGCATGACTGGGGCTAGTTGCTAGTGTCTTTGTTATGTAAAATGGCTTTGATACTTCCAAGGCCCAAGAAGATGGGAGGAGTCTTGAACTGTGGGATGGTATGGAAGGAGCCTACAGAGCCTGTGTAGGGTTCCGTGAATGGTCAGAACTGGTTGCAACACCCACTGCGTCAGAGGACGCAGTCAGGGATATATAAGCAGCTGCGGATATTTTAGCTCAGGTCTCACGCTCTCTCTGGCTCTCTCACGGTCTCACACTCTTCCTCTGTCTCTCATCCTCTCTCTCACGCTCTCTCGCTCTCCCTCCATGTGATTTGGAGGAGGGGGCCTCCAGGCTGCTTTAAGAAGCTCTCGCCATGCAGTTTTGAGGAGAGGAGATCCATGAGGTTTGCAGGAAGAAGGCAGTTTACAAGGAGGCTGAGAATCCAGGCGGTTCTGCATTGAGAGCTGGAGGGCACCACAGCACAGAATGGACCTCCCCAATCAGATTTGAGTGATTGGCAGCTACTGGTAAAGCTGAACTGTGCCTAGGAAGTAGGGAAACGGTGTTTCTGACTTTTCTAAGGCTGGTCTGGTTTGGTAGGGGGAGGCAGAACTATGTGTTTGTGGGTTTTTAAAGAATATAAGACTCAACAGCAGAAATCCGCAAATAACCTAAATCTATTTAACTGTTAAATAAACAGTTCTTTTTCTTTTCACTAAACTCTAGTATTGAGAGTTGTAATTCTGGTGGCGGGCAATCGGGCCCCTAACTAAATGGCCTGTGGGTTCTGTTTCAATTGGAACAGCCCAGGGGTTCTCATACAATTCAATGTGAATGCCCTGTCTTGAACCATAAGTATACAGGTTATACAATAGAGTTGTATCTTATTGGTCACGTCTTCTAAGGTTGTATCTGATTAGTTAATTCTTGGTACCAGAAATACTTATATACAAGTATAGGCACCTGATTTTTTTAAAAAAGACACTTTAGAGCAAAAAGGATAAGAAATTACTTTAAAAAATATATATATATAAATCAATCAAAATTGTACCTATTTTTTTGTGTCAGATCAGCAAATATATATAATATATTTTTTGGTGTGCTGTAGAATTTTAGTAATTAGTTTATACATGCCATGAAATGAAAAAGTTGAAAATCACTGCCCTATCCAATAATCTAGCCATCCTGGATTTCTTGGTTTTCTTTGAACATGCCAAGATCCTCTTCCACTTCCATGACTTCCCACATCTTGTGCCTTTATCTACAATATACTTCTCCCTTACCTTCACAGGATGAGCAACCACATCATATATGAGTTTGAGAATTCAACAGTACACTGTACAAAGAGAGGGAGGAAGAGGACTCTATTGCCTGAGCCTTCTGCTTAATGAGTTTATGTTTCTGAATGAATGTGAGCTAGGAGGCTTGAGTCTACTGCTTCCTCAGTCTGCTCAGATTCCCTGTGCCTCTCAGACGCTGGTGTGAGTGTCTCACCACAGAGGGTGTAATCCTAGTGTTTAAAGATAAATGTTTTTTATACAACAGAACCAGCCAACTCTTCATCTGGTGCTCAAAGAAGAAGTAACAATCTGTTCCAAAGCTGGAGGAAAATCTGGCTGTGCTGGGTTTACTGTGTTGGGTAGACACTGGATATATAGATACTATAAATGTAGATACAGTGCCTTTTGGGTGATTTGAGGATTCACTTTAAACAACAACATTTAGACCCAGAGCCCTAAACAAGACCTGCCTCATTCTTTAAGCCATTTCTTCTCATTTCCTCTGCTGTGGAGTTGGTTTTCCTCTCTGGTAAATACCTTCTATTCCCTTAGTAATTTGTGCATATCTGTACTATGACACTGAATTGCAATTATGTATTTATTTAATTTTCAGGCTCTCTCACCATTAGGCAACAAGTCATTCAAAGACGAAGTCATATTTTAATTATTCAGAGTCTTTCCCAGTACCTAGCTTAAGTAGAAACATTGAACAAGTGTTTACTGATGAAGTGGATAAAGTCCCACCACCCACTTTAGACCTCTTCCTCTTCTCTGAACTGATCTATGAATTCCCATTGAACTTGGAGTTAATGCCCCTGGTTTAATCTTTCAATGCATTTTAATTCCTCCAGTGTTCATTTTCTTTTTTTAATTTGAATTAAGATTGTCCAGGGCAGAATCTCTATATGCTTACTCGGTCATTACGACAAAATATTTGTGAACTGATTGCTAATTTGAGTGCGATATATTAAAAGCAGAAATAAACTAAAAAAATTAGCTTTTAGTTCATCAGAGGTTTGTTTATGGCAGCTTATCTGGAGTTATAAAGACTCTGCTGCAGAGTAAATGTTTGTGACTCCTTAAAATTCATATGTTGAAACCAAATCCCCAATGTATTTGGAGGTGGGGCCCTCTGGAAGGTGATTAGGCCATGAGGATGGAGCCCTCATGAATGGGATTAACACCCTTATAAAAAGGCCCAGAGAGCCCCTTCCCGTCTATCATGTAAAGACACAGTGAAAACATCGCTTTCTATGAACCAGAAAATGGCTTTACCAAACACCAAATCTGCTAGTGTGTTTACCTTGGATTTCCCAGACTCCACAACTGTGAGAAATAATTTCTGTTGTTTATATGCCACCTAGTCTATGGTATTCTATTATAGCAGCTGAAAGGATTAAGACCGGCTCTAAATATGGCTCCATTTTGAATAGGGAACATCTCTTTCGAGTTCAATGGAGTCCATATTCAAATGCAAATTAGCCACACCCACTTTTATATTATTGTTTGTATTGGGTTGGCCAAAAAGTTCATTTATTTTTTTCTGTACAATGGCTCTAGTAGTGCTTAGTTGTCTTTAATCATTCGAAACAATTTTGTTCAATTGTATTGTGACAACTATCATATTAGCATGCATTTTTTAAAACTAATCAAAATTGGTGAATTTTTGTGTAGCCATTTTAATATTGAAGATGAAAGAAAATAAGCAACATTTTTGGCATATTTTGCTTTATTATTTCAAGGAAGGTAAAAAAACAACTGAAACACCAAAAAAGATTTGTGCAGTGTATGGAGAATGTGCTGTGACTTATCGAATGTGTCAAAAGTGATTTGTGAAGTTTCATGCTGGGGCTTTCTTGCTGGACAATGCTCCATGATCGGGTAGACCAATTAAAGTTGATACCGATCAAATCGAGACATTAATTGAGGACAATCAACGTTATACCACACGGGAGACAGCTGATACACTCAAAATATCCAAATCAAAACAGTTATTGGTGAAAATGAAAAATGTGTCTTTTATTTTACAGAAAAAACTAAACAAATGTTTTTTCCAGCCCAATAGTAGTAGCCTAACCTTTGTCATTTGGCTGGAAAGTTCTTCTTTGCTGGCTGGCTTCTTTCTCGCCAGCTGTGCCCAGTGCTGCTTCCTATCTATTCATCAGAAGTCAAGCTCTGTTCCATGATCCAGTTTATTTTTTTTTCATAGCATTTGTTAAAAATGTACGTTAAAAGTCCTAAATGCATATTTGTCTAGTGAATGTCAAGAAGCCACAGATAACATACTAAAGGGTCAAGCAGCTCAGCTGATCTGACCATGTATTCAATTTTTCTGTCTGTGGCAAAAATCAGTAAGGAGGAAGTAATAAAGAATTGGTTACTTAAAAGTTAACCAAACTTAAGAAAGACTAGCATGCAAGGTAGTAATTATTCTGGAGCCTTCAAAAGGATTTTGGGTTTTATTTACCAAGGATTTTCTGCAGACCTCAATTTCTTAGAATGCTGAGCAATATTTCTTTTTTAAATAACCATAATTTATCACACATTTTTGAAACTTCACTCTTCATAACTCTAAGAAACTTTAGAAAATATTTTATGTTCCCCTCTCCTATATTGTTGGAAAAATGAAATAAAAAGTTTACTCAATAAAATTCTGCTAAAAAGTTTGAAAGAAACAAGGGAAGTCCTCTCCTGCTGAGTGTCACTGTGAGATGGCAGGGGATGTGGGTGGGTGAACATGTGTTTGTTTGTTTGTTTTGGGCCTCAACACTCACAGTTGAGTCCATTTAGGGATACCAGGGAACCCAGACTTTTGCCTAAAAGCATAGAGGAAACAGAGGTAAGAGGATTGAGAGCTTAAGTTGGTGGTATGTGTTTCTCCCTCTGAGAACCCCTTTCTCTTTCCCTTGTTCCATTTATATAGATTTTTGTTCTCTGTCCCTGAATCTCTTCCATATTTCCTTTCTCTCTTTCATTCTTAAACTGCCAAGATTTGGAACTAAAATGGGAGTTTAAAAGTTACTGTAAATCATTTTTTTAAGATACTTTATATTTTCTGACATAGTTTTTCATTTATTCCTCTAATATAATATTCTGTTGATCAGGTTGATTTTAAAGAAAAATTATTCCACTTTCTTTGCTTACTATTTTTAAGTGGTCTATATCAATGAGTGCTTTAAAATATGCACTTATTTGACCCAGAAAACTTGTTTCAAGAATTTATATTAAGGAAATAATTAAACTGGTATGTAAGGACATTTGTATAAGCGTGTTTATCCTATATTTTTCCATCATAATGAAAACTTTCTATGCAATCTTTATTTCCAAAATAATGTTGATTAAATAAATTTAGCTATATTCATGCAATTAGATGTTTTGCAGCCACTAAAATTAATTATGCAGATATTTATTTCCATAGAAGATATTTATGCTATATAGTTAAGTGATAAAAGTAGTTATCAAATCATGTATATCATGATCTCTGTTTCACATAAATGTATGTATACACATGCATGTAAAGAAGAAAATGCTAGGAGAAAATATGATAGAAATTCAATAAATTTACAGGGGTTAGATCTGGTGATGTGATTGTGGATAGTTTTTATTTTTTGTTCACATGTAATTTCTATTTTTTCTATAATTAGAAAAACTTACTTCTATAATAAAAATAGTTTAATATAAACAACAAAATTTAATATAACAAAATGTGGTGCTTATTATATATGATAGTTGACTCATTTGTGTAGAAAACTGCACCCATTTTTGTTCTAATCAATTTTATAATCCAGTTCTCTCTTTCCACCTTTTTCCTTCCTTCCCCCTTCTCAGTAACAGAAGTTCTCAGGGGCTGGGAAACCACTGATGAGTAACTGGTAGAGGCCTCTGCAGCCCCAAAGTGCCTACAAGTGAAAAACAGCATGAAAAATTCACTGCTCAAGAGATTTGTCTCTGATGGAAATGTTCCTTAGATGACTAGGATTTTCTTTCAATCTGTTTGACTTCAATGATTTTTAGCTTCAAGTTGTCTGAGGGGGTAGATTTCTAAGAGCTTTCGTTCAGTGTAACCTCCTTACCTAGACATGTAGTGACATGCAGTGACTCTGCAAAAGGGGACATATCCAAGGCGGTATATACATTAGCTAAGTAAACTGGACATTGGGACCATTTTCCAAGGCCTCAAACGACCTTCCCCTGACCTGTTTGTGTTCTCCATGCTTATGTCACCTTGCCCTGAATTATCCTGATAATTCTGCATTTGGCATTTGACTTATTTCCGAAGCAGTGGCCCAGAATTCCTTTCTCGTGCCCTTTGTCCGTGGCAAAGCCTGGGTTCTGGCTTGGAGACTGGTAACAACAAACTCCACAGCAGAAGAGAAGCCGTCATTCTAGAAGGTGAGTGGCCCTCTAAGATCTTCTAATATTGCGACCCCCCAAACGTGAGATTCAAAGCGCAAAGAGAAGGTTTGCCCATGCTGTTTTTAGCTGCTGGGTTTGGGCAGATCTGGGCGACCACTCATCCTCTCTGTGCACAGGTTTCTGCTAGACCAACCACGCCGTGACATTGAAGGTGGGGAGCTGCTCAGTTAAAGGCAAAGGAAAGAGTGCCACAACCACAATATTCACAACGGAGCTCACAGCACTGAAGGAACCCAGAATTCTTTCGTAGATTTTATCCCTGCCTTGGTGTGTGTCCCTGAGCACCAAGGCTACTTCTGTGGCCTCAGCTTTCTCATGTGCAGACAGGTAGTAATACTCTGTTCTCTCTGCTTTCATTATGTGGGCACTGTGAGAACAAGCTAGCAAGTTAATGAGATTGAAAATAGGAAGAAAATGTTTTTCAAAGCCTTTAAAGTACTCTGAGATTTTCAAGGCCTGATTAATTAGAAGGCATTATTTCAAGAAAGAAAAAATCTGCACAATTCATATTGTGTACATGTTGTTTCTCTGAGTGCTGCATTTACCTGACAACTTTTCCTTTCTGCACAAATATTGAGGAAAAAACAGAGGCAAAGTAAAATGATAAGAACAAATAAGCCTAAAAATGAAAGTGTAACCAGTCACATTAAGCCTCGGACCTGTATTCTGACTGGAGTCCACATTAAAACTTCGGTCTGATAACTCTGGATAGAGCGTTAAGAGGGTGACAAAAATGTCCACCCTGGCACGTACACATCTCACATGGAGAAACAGTGTGATTTTATCGTAGGGAAGTGCTGAGAACACTCTTACCAAACACACACAGTACTGAGGACTTTTCCTGGAAAATGCCTGGCCTTTGCCTGGGACAGTTGTGTCACGCAGAGACGTTTCTGATTCAGATGTCCAAGCAATATAGGATCTGAAGCCAATGTACAGCTTTGGCTCAACACAACCGAGAACCAGATTTAAAATGTGAGGCATTTTTCTTATTTGCACTTCAGGGAAGAGTTTTCCAAGTTTTGCAGGGTTCCTGTTCTACATTTCTAATAAGACAACAAATCAAAACAACGACCTTCTGAAGAAAACAAATTTATTTAGTTAATTCAGACTTTTAATGAGTTTCACTCTCTTGTGTGCCTTTCCTTGCATTTGTTCTAAAAACACATCTAGAAAGAGGGGAAATGGCCAACAAATGTTAACATATTTTGTACTGAACTAACTCTATGTCACAAAATATTTAGCTTAGAGTGTGGAATCTAAGGGGAAAATGTTCTCTTCTAAGTCTCTTAAAGCTGTTCATTCTGGAAGGGCAAAAAAAGGGCAAAAAAAACCCAGAACAAAACTAGTAACAATGATCATCTGCTGTGGAGTGATGAGATACAAAAGGAAAAACTCACCTCTTCAAGTTTTTGATGTTTGCACCAAAATTAATTACCCACCCCCAAATTTAAATACTAATTTAAAAAGTTTACCTATAGAGAAATAAATTGGAGAAAAGAATGAGTATTCGTAATTAAAAGGAACAAAAAACAGGAAAAAATGAAAACAAACACCTGTATATTTATGATTCCCCAAGTAAGGATGAGCCTTTTGCTATTTCCTTATGCACATGGGTTATCTTTACCATGTGCCCAAGAGCTACTCTGTGGCGTGGGATGAAGGGAAAGCTCAAAGTTCATTCTAAATTCTAAGCCAACTAAGCCAACTGGTGATTACATAGCTTGCTCTGTGCAGACATGGCAGGCTCACACATTCCCTGTGAAAAAGCTACGTATAGATGACACCAACTCAACAGATCACCCTGTAAAAAAACCCATTTTAACACCTACTTCAGATGTTACATGTGACAAAGTATTTGAAAGACCAACCAAATAAACTGTTCCCAGGAAATGTGGCCAGTAAGATACTTCTTGAACAGTGTTGCTTTTCTTGGGTCACTGGGAATTAAAAAACACTTAAATATAAAAGTCAAGATGAAAACTTACATTTTTAGATGAACACTTTTGTAGAAGCCTTTAGATCAGCGGTTCTCATCCTGTGGGTCGTGACCCCTTTGGGGGTCGAATGACCCTTTCACAGGGGTCGCCTAAGACCATTGGAAAACACATATATAATTACATATTGTTTTTGTGATTAATCACTATGCTTTAATTATGTTCAATTTGTAACAATGAAAATGCATCCTGCATATCAGATATTTACATTATGATTCATAACAGTAGCAAAATTACAGTTATGAAGTAGCAACAAAAATGATTTTATGGTTGGGGGTCACCACAACATGAGGAATTGTATTAAAGGGTCACGGCATTAGGAAGGTTGAGAACCACTGCTCTAGATACTATAATATTTCTTAGTCCTTTTTTTTTTTGCAAATATAAAAAACTGAAATAGATTGTCTACTTTGCATGGTGGAGAATATGTGTGTGGGTATTATAAATGTGGCAGGATTCTAAATGGGACAGTCTGTATCTATGGAACCATTTATCTACTTATTCATCCATCAGCCATTTATCTTACTATGTGTGAGGCTCTGAAGGTATAGGAATAAATAAGACCCAGTTGGAGGAGGGGAGGCCGATGTGAAAATCAGAGATCACCAACTGTATGACAGGGAAGAAATTGTCCTTTGTAAAGCACAGGTGTACCCTAGAGTCAGACAGGGAGGAAAATGGCACCTCTCCAGGAGGGTGGTCACAGAGCTTAAAAAGAGCAGGGCATATAAAACACTTAGCACAAATGGACATGCAATAAAGGATTGCGAAGTATTAGGTGTTATAAAGAATGTAGCAGAGTTATAGAGTATTTGGGGAGTGTCTCAGAAGAATATACAATTCTTCTGTAACTAGGAGAGACAGAGGGAGGGAGGGAGGAGAAAAGGCATAAGGGAGTCAGAAAAAGGGAGGAGTAGGGAGAGAGGAGAAGAAAAGAGGGAGAAATAAAAGAAAGAGTGAGAAAAGAAGGAAAGAAAAAAGAAGGAAGGAAGGAAAATAAAGGGAGGAAGAAAATGTATTTAGAGGCTAGCTGATAGATTCTAGAACTGCATTGAATTCACAAACAACCAATCAATAATTTTAATTAAAAGGAAGGCTGGATTTTCTTATGAATTTGGATTAAAGCAGGGACACTTGACTTACTATACTAGGATCAAAGGAGACCAAAGTCTCCCACTCTGGGCACTTTCGACATTTTAGACTGGATAATTCTTCTTTGTGGGGGTATGTGTTTTGTATTGTAAGATGCTTAGCAGTATCCCTTGTCTCTACCCACTAGATCGCAGAAGCAGCCCCCTGGTTATGGCAACCAAAAGTGTGTCCAGCCATTTGAGGGGTCAAAATTGCCCTCAGTTAAGAACCACTGCCCTAGACTAAGATAATTTCACTGTGTATTTTTAAAGCTTCATAAGCTATAACGCTGCAAATGGAAAATTAAGGTGGATAGAGCACCAACTTAAATATTTTCCTCTTGTTTCTATTGCTGCTAAATGTATCGTGATTAAAACAATCTAATTAACATGTCTAGAAACTGTTAATTCTCATTTCCATATGCCAGTCATAACAGGATCTGAGACATAACCCAGGAAAATGTCCTAGTTTCTAAATACCTTTATTAAGTTAAGCTTTCTTTACAGAAACTGTAGAATAGAGTTTTTTTAGTCATAAAGCCACCAAGACTTTAGACTCAGTATTGCTAACTGTAAATCCCTGATGGCTCCCACTGGTCTGTTGGCACAAGGCCCTAGACTGGTGACCCCTGTCTTTTATCATCTTCCTCTACACTTGATGAAAAATTGCAAAAAGTAAAGGTGACTCAGAGGCTGCTGTAAGATTTTGGTTTACCTGCTGAGATAATTCTATCCTGCCTCTAACTGTACTTTTAACTACTCAAGCAACTTCTGTAGTAAACTGTGATTTACTTGGGCTAACTGTAACAAAAATGGAAAATATTAATTTTATCATTTTTTAAAAGAAGAAAGAAAATCAGAAGAGGCATGTTTATATTTAAAATGTATTATTTTTAAAAATAAACCCTCAGGACAAGGGCTGCACATGGGCTAAAGAGTCAAGGACATCCTTAACCACAATTTATCGATGATCAGGTTGATTCTGCTGCCACTACATAAAGGATCAAAGTGTTTTTTTCTCTTTAGATGGTTTACATCACTTTTACTTTCAAAATAATACCAAGAGTTTTCCTTAAACACTATATATGCATATATGAGTATGTATATGTAGGACTGGAACATTTTCTTCTGTATAAGTCCAAATTTGAGTATATTCTACACATTTTTCTAAAAACTGAATATTTTAACTTAACAATGGATTGTACAGGCAATTCTATATCAGTTCATAGTGCCGTAATTAAGTCTTTTAAACAGTTGTATAGTATTCCATTGCATGAATATACCATGATTTATTTAATTAGCTCTTCATTGATAGACAGGTTGTTTCCCATATTTTGTTACTAAAAATATTGTAATGAATATCCTTATTCATATTGTTTGTGATTCCTAACATAAATTCCTAGAAACAGTGTTGCTGGGTCAAAGGATGTTTGACGTTTAAATTTTTTTAAAAAATTAACAGATTATTTCCTGTAAAGGCTATATCAATTTTTTTTCTCACACTGTGTAAGAGTGATTGTTTCTCCCATATATCTGCTAGCATAATATATTATAAAAGTTTCTGATGGGTTAAAAATACCTTATTGTTTCTTAAATTTGCATTTCTTTAATTAAATGTGAAGATGAATATATTTTCCTATGTTCCAACAAACATATATGACTTTTCCTGTGAACTTTTTCATGTCTACTCCTTCCTCTTCCCTCTACTTTCTTCTTCTGCAGTTATTTCTCTGCCTCTGTCTCTCTCTCTTTTCTAAAGACACTTAGAAACTAGCCTTTTTTTTCTATCATATCTGCTGCAAATATTTTTTTCTGAGCTTGTTTTTGCTTTTCAACTTTGTTTATGGTAACTTTACACAGAAATATTTAGTTTTATAGTTAAATATATTCATATTTTACTGTATGGCTTTTGTCTTATGCTTAGAAAGCCCCCCCTTACTTAGAGATTACAAAGGAAAAAAAATTCTTCCATATTTTTTCTAGCACTGTTATGGTTTTACTTTTCACTTTTAAATCTTTGAACTATCTGGATTTTATTTTTGAATGAGTGAGGTAGGAATCAAAGCTTTATTGTTTTCCATATGGCTAGCCAAGCATCTCGACACAATTTATTTATTACCTTATACTAAATTGTCTCAGAAGTCTTAATTCTTTTCCACTTATCTTTATCTCTTCACATACCACTAGTAAACAGCTCATAATATATTTTAATATATGTTTTTATTATTTTATTTTTGTGTATTTATCAGTATCTCCTTCTAACTATACATTATTTTTTTATTTCTAATCCTGCAGGTATAGTGAGAGGTATAGGATGTTAAGATACAACCATTTTTGTAGTGGGAACATTTTGACAGGTTTATGCCTTCTGCAAGCATACTTTTGACATTTGTAAGATTTTGAGAAACCTCAGTCTTAAAATGCTAAATGTTCAGCTGTTTTTTATTATCTTTCAAACTCAGAACATTAACTTAACTCTTAACACCCAGTTTATATTTGTTCATCATCTCATTTCTCAACTCAAGAGTCTGAAACAAAAGTCGGGTTACTGACTATAAATAATGGAGATAAGGACATCTGTGTTAGGAAGGTCCAGCTACTGACTATAAGGAGATGGAACAGCCCTGGCTAGTGTGGCTCAGTGGATTCAGCACTGTCCTGTGAACCAAAGGATCACTGGTTCAATTCCCAGTCAGGGCATATGCCAGGTCACCAGGTGGGGACGAGTGAGAGGCAACCACACATTGATGGTTCTTTCCCTCTCTTTCGCCATCCCTTCCCCTCTCTCTAAATATAAATAAATATATTTTAAAAAAAAGAGAGACAGAAGCCAGTGAGGTATCATCTAAGGAGCCACAGCGGGAAAGCACTTGTAGCAAGTAGCCATGGCAGAGGCCCAATGCCCCAACCTTATCAATTATGGGTTCCACAGGAACAAAATAGTCAGATAAAGCAAAAGAATCATTTGATTGCATCAGAAGAAAAAATCCAACCCTAGTCGGTAGCTAAGTCCCTTATAGCATTGTCCCTAAACACCAAGATTACATACAAAAATCAACCTCTCTCTCTCTTTCTCCTCCCCCTTCCTTTCTCCATCTCTAAAATCAGTTTAAAAAAAATTTTTTTTAAAGTCCAGACTTGACAAACAGGATCCTGTACTCAATTCAAACTCAACAGAGCAAGGAGTACCGGGCCCTGAGGCAAGTCCTAGACTTGAGCTCAGTAAAGAAATCCAAGACATGCTTAAGGAAGAGAAAGGCTGGTTACCTTTAAGGAGGAGTGCTATAAAACCACAAATGTATGTCATGAATCTTCCTCCAGTCTTTCAAAATAAAGACCCAAAAGAACACTTTTTACTGGTCCCATGAGTTCAGAGAGTACTTTGTAGATCAGGATATTATGTGAAAGCCATAGGAAATTTGTGTAGATTATCCTGGAAATTTTGGAGCAAGTTTGTGCCCTCTGCCAGCATGCCCTTGTCCATATGAAGAGTTCCTGGCTTGCTCCTAGGCTGACAATACGCTCATGGTGAGAGGGTGATCTGCCAGGGCCCACATCTGAGTATGCTAATGTAAAGTGGATTCCAGATCTGCCACTTACTGGCTGTGTTACCATGGGCAGGTACTTAATTTCTCTAAGCCTTGATTTCCTTTCTTGTAAATAACTTTTACAAACTCCATTTACCTCCTAAGATTGTGAGGATTAAATAAGCAAGGATGCATCATGTACTTTAAACATGAATTGGCACATAGTATTGCAATTATTTATTTAAAGACTGGGATTCCCAGAGTGCAAACAGAAAATAACTATTTATTTCCCCTACTGCTTATTCAGACCCTATCTGTAAGCTAGCTTTTCCCTGCTCCTTGGGTGAAATCTAAGGCAGGTCCTAGGACACCTCCAGTCACTCCTGGGTCCTGAGAAGTTCTCTGTCATGTGCAGTATCAGAACAGTCACATTTCAGTGATTGAAATACCCAGTTCTGTGTAAAAAAAATTTTTTCTTTCTTAAATCTTCACCTGAGGACATTTTTTCATTGCTAGTAGAGAGAGAGAAAGGGAGAGAGGGAGAGAGGGAGGGAGGGAGAGAGAGAGAGAGAGAGCGAGAGAGCGAGAGAGCGAGAGAGAGAGAGAGAGAGAGAGAGAGAGAGAGAGAGAGACATGTGAGAGAAGCATCAATCTTTGCCTCCCATACATGCCCTGACCAGGGATTGAACCTGAAACCTTTCAGTGTACTGGACAATGCTCCAACCAACTGAGCCACATTAGCCAGGGCTCTGCATAAACTGTTAACTTGAATTTCATTTCCCCTATCTCTCTGTAATGGGGAAAAGGGCTGGGAAATTCCATGAAATATTCCCACATTCCTTGGTTGAGGGAAAGGGGAGGTGGATGATAGGTTCTTTAAAGATGCTTTGCATAACAATGGTAAGTTAATAGCCATTCCTTTCTTGAACTGAGAGGACTGCTGCCCAGAGCAAAACGTGTATGATGTACCTGACTTTAAGAGCATACAGTGACTCATGATATAACCAGGGAAGCTGGATGCCCTTGTGCCATGAGGAACTCTTGCCCTGACTAAAGATGGAAGCCAAAAGAAGGTAAAATATGCGCGGGGGGGGGGGTGTCTGGCAAAAAGAGGGGCTGGATATGAGGTCACATAGGAAGTTCTGGGCTGAGCATTTAAAATAAGGGCAGGCTGAAAGAGAAGGGCATCCAGTCCACCATGAGGTCTGGTGTGTAGATAGAAGCCATGCAGGCTGAAAGGGTGTAGATGGGAGTCATCTATGAGGTCTGGAGTAAGACGACTGCGGCAAAACTGTTGGAGCTGTGCAGGGACCTGCCTAACCAAGCATGGGTTCATGGGAGATGCTTGCAGCTGAACTGTGACCAGCAACGCTGAACTGCAGACTTCTGCTTCTCTGAAGGATGTATGGAGAAGTCACTCTCTTGAGACTGCCTCTCTGGACCCCACCATGATCCAGTGTAACACAGCACATGTTTTCCTGAACCCCTGCATGGAGGCTGAGAACAGCGCACCCCAGATCCTGAAGGAGAGAGCTGCTGCGAGAGGATTGCAGTTCTGAAACCCACAGCGCGCATTTCAGAGAGGATGGAGATCTGTTTGCACAGCTGGCTTAAGAACAGATAAGGATATGGGGAACTTCTGGGCATGGTTTTGGCTTATAGTCTTTTGTGGAGCAAGGGAAGAGCTGCGTCTCATGGGAGAAGAGGGCTCTGAGCAGGAATGCTCTCAACCCCTAACCCCACCACTGAGACTGGAATCCTGTAAATAAAAACCTGTTTCCCTCAACACTAAATGTTGGGTCATGTCTCAAGGCGCTACGTGGCCGAGCCCCGGGTTGCTTGGTTATACCTCATGTCAGCACACATTCATTAGAGTTACCCCCAGAATAATGTGGGGGTTACGGGGACTGATCCCCATGTGTAACTTTAGGCTCTACTGATGGCCCTTTGCTGTACACAGATTTAACCAACAGCAAATGGAAAACCATGGATCAAAAACAGTAGTTTCTATCTGTGTTTGGTTGTACACAGCTTTCCACTTGCACTTGTTTGAATAGGTGGATGCCAAGGGTAGAAGGTGGAGTTCAACTGTTGGGGGATCAGCACCGCTAACCCCACATTTTTCAAGGGTTAAATGTATATGAGTCTGCAAAGGAGAAAAAGGTGAGCTTGGGTTGGTTTCCTCTTCCTTCCCAGCCTGCTCTTGCCCACCTCAGTTCCCCAATTCCCACCCTCTCCACCAGAGTAGTTGATCCCTCTATGATTTTTCTTGATTGACAGTGGTGTTGGAGTTTTCTGGAGGTTACAGATGTCCAACACTGAGTTTCTCTCATGGGATGTTTCTTTGGTTCCCCATTTGGGGATATCTAGCAGCACCCCTAATGTGGGCATGGACAAGTTCTCTCTTGGGACTGGCCACTTACAAGCCCTATTGACGTCCTACCTGCAAGTGCCTGCTTACATTTCTGCACTTCTGGTGTCAGGTCCCTTTTAAAGTGACTGGCAGGCCAGCCCCTCCCACATGGCCATTCTATCCATGGAACTCACATACCTCCGTCCTGCTGGCCCTGGCATGTCAACCTGCTTCCAGTGAAGGCAACTTCCTTTGCTCTACCTAAATCTCCCATTCCTTCAGGTGAAATGTCATGCATCAGATATCAGACCCTTGTGATCACAGCAGACACAGGGTCAGCTCTCCTTAATGCCCCTCTCAGTAGGTTTCAGGTCAAGGAAATACTCCTGTCCTCTTCCCTCTTCCAATGCCTTTTCCGAAGGTGCCTGCCCCCCTTGCCTATTTAACCTAAGGGCCAGAACGTGTCCTTAACCACCTCCTTTGCAAGTCCTGCAGAAGCTGGTTACACCTCACTTTGGAATGTGGGAATTCTTGATAATATGGTCTTGTTCTGAGCTGAAACTCAGGTACAGAGAGTTCCTTTTAAACATCCTGTTATATTATTTGTGTTACCATCGTAGAGTTGTTATAGGACTTAAATGAAAGAAATACATGTAAAATATTATACTTAGCATGGTGTCAGGTATGTGACATGTGCTCAATTAATATTATTTAACAAACGTTTACATGGCATTAATTAGGTAATCTAAGTGCTTTATAAGTAATAACTCATTTAATCCTCAAAACAGCCCTAATTTTATAAATTAAAAAAACTGAGACACAGAGAGGTTACATATCTTGGCAAATATTAAATATTAAGTGATGAAGCTGGGATTCAGTTTCAGACAGTCTGGCTCCAAGAGTCATGCTGTTAACCACTATGCTATTTGCCATTGCTAATAATAGTTATTGTTATTATCATCATAATGATTATTTGATATGTATGGGATCAGCCTCAAAGCCAAGTAAATTTCATGAGCAAACTGCTCAAATGTAAAGTTTGACTTCATTTAATTGAAGTGCTATCACTCCCTAGATGAGAGCCAATGCTCGTCTGGTTTTCCCCAATGAAGTATTAACAGAGAGTGAATACACATGGATCTGGTTAATAGATAGCTATGTTCAGATTACAGCACTGTATTACAGATATTGATTTCAGCTTTATGGACCCTGAACAATAGTGGATATCACTGAACAACTGTGAGGATGAGGATTTCTCCTTTACGTTTCCCTCATTTTAGGAGGAAAGTTGGGCAGGATCAGGATTGCAGACACTTCAATTTGACCTGATGCACAGAAACTTAGAAAGAGCAAGTTTCCTTACAAAGAAGAGACATATAAATTCTGACAATGCATTAATTATAGTAGAAATAGATCAATCATCTTCATGGTGGAGCACAGGAGTAATGAATGAGGGATACCTGCCATCAGTCATTAGATGCATTTCTTTGTCCCGAACAACATCCCACTCAGTGTGACTGACTCCTCTCCTCTTGACTTCCTGTGTCTCTTTGTAATTAATTAATATAACTAATGTAACTTGAACATGCTTCTGTGTCTTGGAATCAGAAGAATGAAATACAATCATATTACCTGCAAATATGATAATCTAATCTTTCACATTTCTGTTTCTTGTCTTAAGGCATTAACCAGAAATTCCAGAATATGATTAAATAATGGTGGTAATTGCAATAATCCTTTTCTTGTTCCTGATATTAAAGGTAATGCCTCTAGATCATTTTTGGTATGCTCTATTCCTTTGAGAATTTGATAAAAGCTAACTCTAGAAAAATGCCCAAGTCTACAAAATTTGTTAACAGTTTTAGGAGGTTCAAGGACTATACCCCATGGAAGTTTATGTGAATCCTGTTACGTATGAGGTTGGCTATTGATTTAAGATAATTTTTTACCTTATTAATAAAGATTCCTGACAGTGCTAATTTAGAAATAAGAAAAAATATGAACTTCATAAAACTTATTTTATAATCAATCAATATACTTACATATTTTTTCTCTTTAGTCTTACTGATGCTAAATTATATTAATATGCTTACCTGTATCAAACTATCCTTGCATTTCTGGAATAAGCTTAACTTGGATTTGGTATTTGATTGTTTTAATACTTTGTAAAATTTAATTTGCTCATGTTATATTTATGACTTGGCATTTGAACTTACTAAAAGGATTATAATGCATGCTTGAAATATATATTTTAATTTACTTATTTTTAGAGAGAGGGGAAGGGAAGGAGAAAGAGAGGGAGAGAAATAGCAATGTGCAAGAGACACATTGATTGGTTGCCTCTCACACACCTCCAACTGGGGACCTGGCCTGCAACCCAGGCATGTGCCCTGACTGGGAATTGAACCAGTGACTTTGGTTCCCAGGCTGACACCCAATCCACTGAACTACACCAGCCAGGGCTAGAAATATTTTTTAAATAAAAATAATTATGAGAAACATTACTTGTTAGTTAAACCTCAGTTAGCAAGAAAAAAACTATCAAAGTATCTCTTTTCTAAGCATTCTGGTAAAGATTAAAGGATCAAGGTAAAGCTAAAGGAGTTCATTATCACCAAGCCATTATTACGTGAAATGTTAAAGAAACTTATTTAAGAAAAAGAAGAAGACCAAAACTATGAACAGTCAAATGATAAAAACTCACAGCTGTCAACAAATGAATCTAAAAAACTAAAACAAATTAAGCAAACAACTAAAACAGGAACAAAATCATAGATATGGAGATCATATGGAGGATTAATAGTGGGGAGGTGGAAGGAGGAGAATGGGGGAAAAGGTGCGGTGATGAAGAAGCATAACTGGTAGATACAAAATAGATAGGGAGACTAGTACAGGAAAGGGAGAAGCCAAAGAACTTATATGTATGACCCATGGACATGAGCTAAGGGGGGAGGGCATTGCTGGAGGACAGGGGGTACCAGGCAGATGGGGTAAAGAGGAAAAATTGGGACAACTGTAATAACAAAATCAATAAAATATAATTTAAAAAAGATGAAAGGATCAGAAGTGAAGAAAGTTACGGAGCTGAGAGAAGGAAGCGGAACAAACCCATTCACTTTACAGATTAGGAAGGCAGTTGCTCAGAGAGGTTAAGTGGCTTGTGCAAGATAACACTGCTTAATAGTGACAGGCATTGGTGATATAAGCAAGTTGTTGAGGCTGAAAGAGAAAATCAGAGGAAAGACGTCTAATTTCTAGTGGAATATAACTTTAATTCTATAAGAGAGTGACTGCATTTGTTTCTGAAACAGTGAAAATTTTACACAGAAATGATGTAAGCATTTTAATAAAGTAAAGACATTATTGTCATCTTAAAGGGATTAAAAACATCATTTGGCTTGATTTTCCCATATCTTTTAGTTCCAAATGTCTCACTTTCTCTGTATGTATAGAGACATATATCCAGTTCTCAGCACACACCAGGGAAGCCTTCCTGCCAAGAATGGGCTACAAGCCTTACCAGTAGGAATGGAAGAAACACAGAACAAAGGAACAATGCTTTGAAGACATGTATTTCAGAAAGTCGTCAACTTTTAAAATTGTCTGGAACTATACCAGCACATATGGAAGACCCAGACAGAGAAGAGGCTTCATTTGCTTGCTGTTTGTGCAAATTCAAGCTGCTTGTCTATTAAGGTCTCATACAGGGTCCTATGAATTGTAATGAGCTTTGTGTTGAACCCATCTTCCCAATGGTCCCCTCCCTATAACCCCATTAGCACAGAGTCTCTGGGGCCTTGCAGATGCCTGGTGCCTGGCCCAGTACCTAACTTCATGTGTGGCAGAGGGCTGACCTTCAGGGCTGCGGCCATAGAAGAAACTGAAACATCTGTGGTGTTTGGATAAATCAGTGAGAAACTCAGCCAAACTGGTTTTTTGGTATCAAGTAGCAAAACAATCAGATGACTGCCTTTTTTTCTCCCAACTGCTGTGTTGACACTGCCTCATATTCTAATCTGATGGTACATTTTATTGAAGCCTTGCTACAAAAAGCACCCTTAAAAAAAATTAACCATTTAAGGGGCTGTTATATTTACTATTTATTTGAATCTCCAAACGCTCTGTGTAGCAGACAGAGCAGCTAATATTTATCCCAATTTAATAAAAGATGAAACTGAGGCCCAGAGGACTTGATTGATCAGCTCCAGGTCTCATACTTCGTTAGCAGTGGAGGCAGAACTGAACCCTCGGCTTTACCTGCCAGTCTGTCCTACAATGCAGCTGTGCCCCTGACTCATTAGCATTTCTTTTCCACAAATGTATACTTTTCTAGAGGGAAAGTTGTATATGTTAGGGTTTTTAAATTTTAAACACTTCCAAGTACTTGTGAAATATAGGAGCAGTCAATAAATAAATATTATGTAAGTTTTAAATAGTTTAATGAGAAATTTTTTACATGTAGATTTGGAAGATGACTTGTGAGAATTGAAATCTATTTCTTAAATAATGGAATGGATATATGGAGTGCCTTGATGCAAATATTAATATATTAAAACAAAATCTGATCACTTAGAATTTAGGACATTATTTTTAAATTTTTCATTGTGGAAATTTTCAAGCATGTGCCGAAGTAGACAGAAGAAGATAATGAATCCATCCCCTCACTTTAGCAATTATTAACATATCTCCTCATCCCCCACCCCTTTGGGCCAATCTTCTTTCTTATCTCCATCCTCTACTCCCCCACCCCTTCCTTGGATTATTTTAAAATAAACCCCAGACATTATATTACTTCAGCGATAATATTTCACTATGTATCACTAAAAGATAAGCAACCTTTTTAAAAATCATAATACCATATTACATTTTTTAAAAAAAGTTAACAGTAATTTCTTAATATCATCTAATATCCAGTTAGTGTTCAAATTTTTCTGATTGTCCCCCCAAATGTCCTTTACATTAATTTGTTCAAACCAGGATTTAAACAGGATTTACTTCGAATTTGGCTAGTATATCTTTAAATCTCTTTTAACCTATAACATTCAGTGAAGAGACATATTTAAGTAACTGATCCCAGAAAAAATTATCTGGCATTCAAGGAAATAGTTTCATTTATAAATACCATACCTGATTGATTCTAAGGCCGGATTAATTATAAGATGCATTATTATTTTATGTAACCCTGAGAAATTTTAAATGCTGATGATTATAATTGCAAGATGCCACCATCCCCACCAATTGTAAGATACATTTTAATTTCAGAAATATAAAAATGGGAAAATATGTCTTAAGATCAATGAACTTTGGTATAGGTGAAACACAACTCACCGTAGTTACAATTTTTTTCTTGTAGTGAGAACTTCCAAGATCCACTTTCTTACCTACTTTCAAATATGAAAGACAGTATTGTTAACTATAATCACCATGCTGTATATTACATCCTTGTTACTTATGAGTTTTTAAGTGGAAATTCATACCTTTTGACTCCCCTTCACTAATTTCATCCTTCATCCGTTACCATACCCCGCCTTAGGCTACCACCAATCTGTTCTCTATATTCATGAACTCAGTTTTCCTTTTTGTTGTTGGTGGTATTTTGTTTTGTTTGTGGGATTTTTAAAAAATTTTAGCTTCCACACATAAGTGAGATCATATGGTATTTATCTTTTTCTGTCTGACTTGCTTCAAAGTATACCCATATTCCCATAAATGAAGAATTTTATTCTTTTTTATGGCTGAATTATATACTATATGACATATTCATTAATTATATATAATATTACATTTTCTTTATTCATTCACTGATAGACATTTAGTTTGTTTTCATGTCTTGGTTATCATAAATAATGCTACAATGGACAAAAGGGTGCAGATATTTTTTTTGAATTCATGATTTTTTCTTCCTTTGGATAAATACTCAGAAGTGAGAGTGATGGGTCACATGGTAGTTCCGTTTTTATTTTAATTTAATTAATGTATTTACTCCTCACCTGAGGACATTTTTTCATTGCTTTTAGAGAGAAAGGAAGGGAAAGAGAGAGAGAAACATTGATGTAAGAGAGAAACATTAATCAGTTGCCTCCCATACACACTCCGACTGGGGATTGGACCTGCATCGTTGGTATGTTTCCTGACCGGGAATTGAACTCACAGCCTTTTGGGATATGGGCCGATGCTCCTGCCACTCTGACCAGGGCTTATTTTTAATTCTTTTAAAAAGATTTTATTTATTTACTTTTAAAGAGAGGGGAAGGGAAGGAGAAAGAGGGAGAAAAACATCAATGTGTGAGAGACACATGGATCATTTGCCTTTTGCATGCAAATCCCCACCTGGGGACCTGGCCTGCAACTGAGGCATGAACTCTAGCTGGGAATCAAACCAGCGACCTTTAGGTTTGCAGGCCAGGTGAACTGCACCTGAACTGAATTGAACTGCACCAGCCAAGGCTATTTTTAATTTTTTTAGGAACCTCCATACTGTTTTCCATAGTGGATGCACCAATGTACATTCTCACAAACAATGCATAAGAATTTTCTTTTCTCTACATTGTCACCAACACTTGTTATTTTTAAGTGATATTATTTTTACTTTGTTTTAATTTAAATTTTATTTATTTTTTAAAAGATTTTATTTATTGATTTTTAGAGAGAAGGGAGAGGCGAGAGAAAAAGAGGAAGAGAAACATCAATGTGTGGTTGCCTCCTGTGTGCCCCCCACTGGGGACCTGGCCCACAACCCAGGCGTGTGTCCTGACTGGGAATCAAACCTGCAATCCTTTGGATTTTGGTCTGGCATTCTATCCACTGAGCCACACACCAGCCCGGGCTAAATTTTGTTTTTAATTATGGTTTATATTCAATATTATTTGTAAGTGATATTATTTTTAAATTTTTATTTTCTAATTGTTGTTATTACATATAAATAATATTGATTTTTTAAAAGATTTTATTTATTCATTTTTAGACAGTGGGGAAAGGAGGGAGAAAGAAAGGGAGAGAAACATCAATTGGTGGCCTCTTATATATTCCCAACTCGGATCCGGCCTGTTATCCTGGCATCTGCCTTGACTGGGAATCGAACCAGTGACCTCCTGGTTCTCAGGCCAGAGCTTTATCTACTGAGCTACACCAGCCAGGTCAACATTAATTTTTTTAAATGTTGACCTTGTATCCAGTGACCTTGCTACATTTACTGCAGATTGTTTTATATTTTCTGCATATACAATCATGTCATCAGTGAATAATGACAGTTTTTAATTTTTTCCTTGGACATTTTTATAACTTTTTTTTCTTGACTTATTACATTGGCTAAGAACTGTAGTTCACTGGTGATAAATATAAGGATAATGAACATCCACATCTCATTCTTGATTTCAGGAGGGAAAGCTTTTCAATATTTCACCATTAAGTATGATATTTGTTGCATGTTTCAGTAGATCCTTTTTGAAATCAAATTAAATTAAGAACATACCCTTCTGTTTCTAGTCTGCTAAGCTTTTTCATCATGAATGTATACAGAAGGAAGCTTTTAATCTATCCCCTCCATTCTTAGTCTCGAGTACACTCAGATTACTCTGCATTTGAAATGACATCATTAAGAGGAAAAAAAATGAACTGCTTACATTTTAATAATACATTCTCATGGGAGGTCTGATATATTCTATTGACTCCATTCAGTTTTCTGGAAAATGGGATGATGATAGTAGTACCTACCACAAGTTGAAATAAGTTTATATAAACTATTTTAACAGTGCTTGCTGGAAGTAAGCATTTATAAATGTTAGCTATTTTTATTTTTTTTCTTTTTCCAGTGAAGAAAACAAGGCAGGGAAAGAGTGACTGCTGGTGATGAACTTGATACTGGAAACCAGATTTCTTTACTCTCACTTCCTGGCTCTTTCCCTTACATCATTTTGACTCAAGAGAGGATTTGGTCAATTTTCAGTAGTTTTATATCAGTAGGTCTCTTCATCATACTAAAGGTTTTCAAAAGATTATAAAATAATGCATATAAAGTGTACTGACTGGAAAGTTTCTTCTATATATAATTCTAAGATAATTTTAAGTGATGAGTGTATTTTTTAAATTGATTTTAGAGAGAGAGAGAGGAAGGGAGAGAAAGAGAGAGAGAGAAACATCAGTTTGTTGTTCCACTTATTTATGCATTTATTGGTTGATTCTTTTATGTACCCTGACCAGGGATCAAACCCACAACCTGGCACATTGGGACACCACTCTAACCAACTGAACTACCTGGACAGGGCAGTAGACAATGTATTTAGTGTGCATGCTGCCTTAAGTATGTCTCAGAATAATAGAATTATTTGAGAAGGAATTTTTTTGTCAAGTTTTTCTTAGATAGACCCTTGTCACAAGTTAAGACAACCACTTCACTCATGATTGCCATGCAAAGAATCTTGTCTTCAATCAGCTCATTAAGGTAACTTTGTAAAGATAGTGTTTTTATAAAAGGCACTTTGCCAGCTCTTTCAAACATAACTTTGCAAATGGAGAGCAAGAAAAACATGGCAAATCACTTCCATATGGCTCAAGGCAATGAGGAATTATTTTGATTAACAACACATTCAGTTCAATAAAATAACTTCCAAATTTGCTAGAGAGATACTAACTTATCTGCTACATTTACTTTCTGTTTGATTTTTCATTCTTTTGACTCTCCAAAATCCTCCTAAGCTCCCAATTGGTTCATTTTTAAATAATGGTGTCTTCCAAGACAATCACCTGTTCCTATTTGTCAGGGCCATCAAGCAGATAGCTGCACTTAAACTTATATTGGAACCAGCTGATTTAAACATAAGCTTCAAAATTTCAAGGCATAGTTTTTAAAGACTCATCAGTTGGTAAAATCATTAACATGTCATCTGCATATGCAAGTACTAGTTTAAACATCCAAACCTGTCTAAAGAGTAAACCAAGCAAGTTAGTTCACATAATAAATTCTCATCAAAGGGCTTTTTATTAATATATAAAAGACAAAATGGGCATCCTTGCCTTAATGTTTTCATTATCTGGATCCCTTCATCCCTCCCAGACAGAAACTAATCACATCATTTTCGCACTCTTCACAAATTGAAAGGTACGACATAAGTCTAGACAACTTTAAGAAACATGTCCTCACTCATCAAGAGCTATTTTTTCTTTTTCAAATAAAAATCCAACTGTTACTCTGTGTGTTTTACAGTTTCTCTTGGTATAACTAAACCATCTGCCACCTCTGTCCCTAACGCCTGGAATGAATCAAATCATCTTCCTTGCACACATTGTTAATCTCACAGTAATCTCTACTAATCACTTTGTAATCAGCACTCAAAGGGGCTAAAGGTCCTTGATTCTTAATCACGATATTTTAATCATCATTCTTATGAGAGAGTAGTTAGTAAATCCTGTATCTTGGCTTCTTTCTTCTCAACTTCCTAATTATTCCCTAGGACAAAGAACAGAAGCGCTCTAAATATAAGAAGCTAGATCTCTCTGGCTAGAACTGGTTGGGGGAACAAGACTGTGCTAGAAGAATGTTTCTGATGACTGACATTATTTTCAATTTGGGATACTGAAGACAGCTCCTTGTTTTTATTTTACTTCCTTAGTATCCTTTGTTTTCTTTTACTCCCTTATTCTTTTCCTTAATCTCTTTTTTTTTCCCTGTCATTCTACCTCAGCAAATTTTTGCATGAGTAATAACTTATATTATTCTCTCTGCATCCTTAACAAGCTTTGGTTTCTGGTTTGTATACTTTTCTTTTTTTTTATTCTTTCACAGTTGAGGAAATTCAGCTGTAGTCATAGTTTGCTGAGAGCTTATATCATGCATGGGTATTGAATTTGTTCTAATGATTTTTTTTGCATCTTTCAATATGATCATATTTTTTTTCTTTGGAGTGTTGATGTGATAGATTACGTTAATTGAGTTTTGTCTTTTTTGCATTCTTGAAGTGCAATATTTTTACTTTTTAATATAACTTTACAACATTTCTTTTTTTTATTTCTTTTTTCTTTCTTTCCTGAAAGAGGTGCAAGGAACTCATGGCACATGGCAGAGGCTTGCTGTCTTGTTAAATAATTGAATATTCCTTTCTCTTCATTTCTTTTTAAAAAAATTCTCACCCAAGGATATGTTCATTGATTTTAAAGAGAAGGGAAGGGAGAGAGAGAGAGAGAGAAACATGGATTTGAGAGAGAAACATCATTGTGAGAGAGAAACATCAATCAGTTGCCTCCCATATGTGCCCCAACCATGGATCAAACCTTCAACCCAGGAATGTGCCCTGACCAAGAATCCAATCCACAACCTTCTGGTGGGTGGATGACACTATAACCAGATGAGCCACTGGGCCCAGGCATCTCTTCATTCTTAATTTTTTCACCATCACCAGTTTAAAATTACGTGTTACTTTTTCATCTCACAATGTCTTCCTTGGCCACTTATAAAGTCTATTTTTATTATTAAAATTCATTCATTTAATTAAAAAATATATTGTTGAGGACTACTACATACCAGACACAAAGCAGAAACTCATTCACCACTTAGTCTGATGCTCTACAGCAGCTAGATATCTCTTGCCCGGAATCGAAGTTTAAATTCTTGACCTTTAAGGAACAGTTGAGAAATGGGCATTTTCCCATGGTTACTTAAATAATAAAAATGATCACTTGAGAGTTGGGAGCTTCTTTTATGATCTCTTCCCAAGTCCACCCTGTCACATATTTATCAACTTATCAAGTATAGATTTGATAACTAAGTATGTTCTAATTACATTTGATGGGAATAGGAATGGGCATGGGGAGAGGAGTGGAAAAGATTTGAGGATGAGATGCCTTCTCTCTGAGTCTAGATTATAAGAGTAATAACTTCCTAATTGGTTTCTGTGCTTTCTGTTTCTCTCCATTCCCATCAGAGTAATCTTCCTCAAACATAGCACTATGTATTTTTAATAATGCAATAATTTTAGTATGTCCACAGAGTTGTGCAATTATCATCACCACAATTTTAGGACATTTTTTCCATCTCCCCCCAAACCCCATATCCCTTAAATATCACCTTCTAATTCTCCCATCTCTCCATCTAGCATTAGGCAACCACTAATATCCTTTCTGTCTCTATGGATTTTCCTATTCTGGACATTTCATAAAAATAGAATCACATACTATGTAGAGTTTAGAATCATATAATATGTAATCTTTTGTGATGGTTCCTTTCCCTTAGCATATTGTTCTCCATAGTCATTCATGTTGGAGCATACAGATATACCACACTTTGTTTATCCATTCATCAATTGATGGACATTTGGATTGTTTCTACCTTATGATTATTATGAATATTGCTGTATGCACATTCATTTATAGGTTTTTGTGAGGATATAGGTTTTCATTTCTCTTAGTGTATACTTAGGAGTAGAATTTCTGGCTCACATGGTAATTCTATATTTTACTTTTTGAGGAAATCCCACACTGCTCTTCAAAATGGCAGCACTATTTTACATTCTCATCTGCAGTCTGTAGGGATTTCAGTTTCTGCAGATTCTCACCAACACTTGTTATTCCCTGTTTTTTCTCTTTTATTCTATTATAGCCAAACTAATGGGTGTAAAGAAGTATCCCTCATGGTTTTGATTTGCATTTCCCTTATGACCATGTTGAGCATTTTTTCATGTGCTGTATGGCCATCTGTATATCTGCTTTATATTTATTATGTGTCTATTCAGATCCTTTGCCCATTTTTAAATTGGATTTTTTAAGTTGTTTTAAAGATTTTATTTATTTATTTATTTATATTTTTATGTGCCCTCTATTTATTTTTATTTTTAGAGAGAGGGAGAGGGAATGAGAAAGAGAAGGAAAGAAATGTTGATGTGTGAGAGGAACATCAATTAGTTGCCTCTCATCTGCCCCCAGCTGGGGAACTAACTGCAACCAAGGCATGTGCTCTTACCAGGAATTAAACTGGTGACCTTTCATTCACAGGCTGGCAATCAATCCATGAGCCATACCAACCAGGGCTAAATTGAATTTTTAAAATATTGTCTAGAATATTACATATGCTAGATGCAAGTCCCTTACCATATATAAAATCTTTAAATATTTTCTCCTATTCGGTGGTCTGTCTATTGACTTTTTTGATGGTGTCCTTTAAAAAACAAAAGTTTTTAATTCTGAGAAAGTTTAATTTATCAATTCTGTCTTTGATTAATGTGCTTTTGGTGTCATATCTAAGAAATCGTTGCCAAATCCATAATAGGAAGATTTACCACTACGTACTCTTGTATTTTTAGCTCCTATCTTTAAGTCTTTGATCTACTTTGAGTTAATTTTTGTATGTGGTGTAAAGTAGAGGTCCAGCTCCATTCTTTTGCATGTAGATATTCAGTTTGTCACGGTACCATTTGTTGAAAAAATTGTTCTTTTTATTGAATTGTTTTGACAACCTTGTGAAAAAGCAATTGACTGTAAATGTGAGGGTTTATGTTGAATTTTCCATTCTAGTTTTTTATTCTATTGATATGGTGACATTACCTGATTTTGTAAAGTTCAACCAACCTTGCATTCCTGGCATAAATCCCACCTGGTCATGCAAGATAATTCTTTTATATAATGCTGGATTTGGTTCCCTGATTCTCTGCTGAAGATTTTTGCAACTATAATAGAACAAAGAGCAGAATAGCAGTCAATAGGGGGGAGGGGGGAGGGAGAGAAGGGGGATAAGTAAGGGAAGGGATTAATTAAAGAGTCTGTATGAAAGACTCATGGACATGGGCAACGGGGAGGGATATGATTGTGGGAGAGGGGGTGGGTTGGGTGGGGGAGAGAAATTGGGGGAAAAGGGGACAACTGTAATTGAAAAACCAAAATAAAAAAATTAAAAAAAAAAAAAAAGATTTTTGCAACTATAATCATTAGAGATGTTGGTCTATAATTTTTTTTTGCATTTTCTTATTGATTTGAGAGAGAAAAACACTGATTTGTTGTTTTACTTATTTATGCATTCATTGGTTGCTTCTTACATGTGCTCTGACCAGAGTTTGAACCCACAACCTTGGCACATTGGGACAACACTCTAACCAACTGAGCTACCTGGCCAGGGTGGTCTATAATTTTCTTGTGATGTCTTTGTTAGATTTTGATATCAGGGTAATACTGGCCTCATAGAATGAGTTGGGAAGTTGGGAATTTTTGGAAGAATTCATAAATAATTGGTATTAACTCTCCTGTAACTATTTGGTAGAATTCACCCAGTGAAATCAGTGGTGGTTTTTTTTTTTAATTTATATTAAAAAGTCTTTAATGATTACTCATTACTAATGAATTAGATACAACATCCCATACTGTGCCCTCCACAATGTCATAGTCAGCATTTTCAGTCTTGTGTTTTACTGTTCCCAACTAGTAGCCCACTGAACCCTCTTAATAGGCAACCTGTCCACAGGTTACCCCACTTCTTGCCTTGACTTATGCTTCTCATGTATTTGTGTATCTCACTAGTCAGACTGCCATCCCTCTCTAAGACATGTCAGCTCTTCTTATACCTTGAAACATTTTCTTGACTCTCCTGTTCAATTAGTTAAGGTTCTCTTGCAATATTCCCCTAATAGCCATTTTTAAAATTTCTATTGATCCCCACAGTAGAGGACTTATTAAAAAGTCTTCATAATAGGCTTCTGTAATTAATTAATTTTAAAGGCACCTTAATGGGAAAGGCCTCATTCCACTTAAATTGGAACCTGTTAGTTACTTTGGTAATGACACATAACTATCAAATCCCTTATGGAATCTACTGTGAACAGTATTTCTCTGTGAGTTCTTTTCTTAATGTCACAATAATTTAAAAGAATTTTTGCTTGAGGAACACATTATGAATGACTTCTCTGTGTTTCACTATATTTCTGAGAAAAATTTGTCTTAAAAAATTGATTCAGTACTGGGGGAGGTTCTGCATGCCTTTTTGCTGACTTTCCACATCTCAGAATAATGATCTTCACAGTAGGGAATTGCAAAGAATCTAATGGCAGAGTTATAATGGTAACAGTTTTCTAAAAAGCATTTCTTCTTCTAATATCTAAAATGAAGTTTTTCAATATTTTAAAGCTGAGGTATAATTTTTTAAGAAGCTGCATTGCTTGGTAAATATAACATTTTATATGTAATATTGCTTTTTGAGTACATACAAAGATTGCATATTCTTAATACGGTTTTGAAATGTTTATAAGGGAAAAAGAATTCTATGGAACATGCTCAAAACCTTTTTTGTTATGCTATATTTTGATAGCACTTCATGGGTGAGTTCAAATTTGGGACAAACAGAAGCTGCACTACCATTGCTAACGTACACCTGTTTCCTAAATTTCATTAGGATAAAACTTTTAGTGAGTAATGAGTTAAGAAGAAAACTATTTAAGATAAAGTGATCAACAAACATAGATCTATATATTATATAAATGTACATTTTGTGACTACAGCCATAACTTCAGCTGACTTGAACAAGATTGGCAATATTGGCAATTTTATCTCAAGATTAGCCAGGGAGGTATGTTGGTATTGCCTGTACTATTATTATCAATAAAAATTAATAGAAGCTACATTCTTTTTTCTTTTTCTTTTTTGTCATGGACTGTGTCCTAGGCATGACTCCAGGCACTTATATTATCACTCACTCACAGCAAACCAGAAGGAAGCTATTTATATTAGGATTAGTTTCAGTTGTGAGTAACAGAAACCTAAAATGACAATGGCTTAAACAAGAGAGAATTCTATTTCTCTTGCATAAGAGCCCAGAGGTAGGCAGTCTGGGGTGGGTTTTCACAGTTCTGCTTCACATAGTCCTTAGGGACCTGAGCTCCTTCTCCCTTATAATTGACCACTAGCTGCAATGCCAACAGAGAAAAAAGGGAGGAAGAAAAAAGGAGCAGAGGAAATGTACCAGCTTCCTTAGGAAAATTTCTACTGCATTATATTTGACATAGATCTAGCTCACTGTCCATAATTCAGTCACATAAACACACCTGCATAGATGACCACAGGCCCAGCTAAAACTCTGAGGTTCTAAAAGATGGAGAAAGAAATATAAGATGTTCAGGGATAACTAGATATCTTCTCTGCCACAATATTATTAACTATTTTATAGATAAGGAATATGAGCCCTAGAACTATTCATTAATATACCCAAAGTCATCTGATTAATGTTTTAGAGAAGATTAAAACCCAGATCTGCCCATCTCAAAGTTCTATGCTTTTGAAGCAAGAGCAAGGGTGGTGGTGAGTGCAGTGGTAGTAATTTTTTTTAGAAACCTAGTAACAGTACCTTAAACGTTGCCTCAGTTCTTGCCATGTAGCAAACCATGCCAAACTTAAACAATAAGCATTTACTGGCTATTTAGCTCAGGAATCTTTAGTTTGAACAGTTCTGCTGATCTGAGGCATTCTTGGCTTAGAGGTTGGCAGAGGGGGCTGATCTAGAATTGACTTGGCTGTGACAACTTGACATTGATCCACATAACCTCTCATCCTCCAGGAGGCTGGCCTGGGCTCATTCTTGTGGCATGGCAGAAGTTTAAAAACAGAAACATGCAGGGTTTTTTTTAAGCATAGGTTCAAAATTGGCTCACTCTGGACGCTATTGCTGTGTCCAGGTGGAACATGATAGCACAGACTAGAATGATGATGGAGAAGATAAGAAGTAGACATATTCAGGAGATTTGGGTGATACCATCAATAAGCCAGTGTAATGTGTCAGCTATGGGAAGTAAAGAAGAGGAAGATGTGGTATAGTGAATATTTCACCCCTTCCTGCACCAATGCTGTTGCCAAGACCTCACTGTGGGTAGACTTTGGGCTTGACTATGAGGCTTGCTTCAGCCAATTACATAAACAGAAATATCAATGTGCCATTCCAAGTTGTGGATGTAAAAGACCTGGTATGCTTCTGCTTTGCTTTTGAACCTCAGCCATGTCATGAAAGGAACATGCCTGGAATGTCCTACTAGGTGAGAGACATGTGGCGTAGAGTCAGCCCACATGTCTCTAGCAAGGAACAGAGTACCTGGCTGCTTCAGTGTAAAACTGAGCCCAGTCCAGATCAGCCAGAATGCAGCCAACTTCTAGATACATAAGTGATAGTAAATGAATGTTGTTTTAAATGTGAAAATTTGGTGTTGTTTGTTACTTAGCAATAGCTAACTAATGCCAGAAGGGTCAAAAATTACTCTTGTGCTTTATGCCCACAAAACTAAATAAATGGTAGTATTATTTCCTTCAGTTAACCCACTTCTTATCTCTAAGTGTTTTTGTCTTTTTTTTGCTGGGCCCAATTTTCCCAGTTCCTTTTCTGACATGTCTATTTCTGTTACTGCCCCTTAGTCTCTAGAGAAAAAGTTAAGTAGGAAGCTAGCTGAGAGGAAGGAAGCAAGAGGGCTATGGACTAAATTATGTCCTACCCAAATTCATATGTTGAAACCTCAAGCCCTAATGTGGTTGTATTTACAGATAGGGACTATTAGAAGATAATTAAGGTTAAATGAAGTTATAAGGATGGGGCCCTGATCCAATAGAATTAGTGTTCTTATAAAAGAAGGAGGAGAGGCCAAAGAGTTCCAGAGTTCTCTCTCTCTCCCTCCATCTCTCTCCTTCCCTCCCCCTCCCTCTTCCTCTCCCCCTTGATTCCACCTGCCCACCCAATGCACACACAAAGACCCTATATAAGTACACAGGAAGAAGGTGACCATCAAAAAGCCAAAATGAGAAGTTTCAGAATAAAACCTACTTCATGGTACCCTGATTTAAGACTCTCCAGCCTCCAGAATTGTGAGATACATTTCTGTTGTTTATAAGCCATTCATTCTATGGTATTTTGTTGTAGCAGCCTGAGCAGACTAAAATGGTGGGGGCGAGACTGTGTGAGAGAGAGGAGTAAGTGGCAGTGAGAGTGGATGGGAGGTGACCACGGATGGTTCTGTCAGGACAAAGGCATACGCTGGGAGCATGCAGGCATCTCCTCAGCAGGACATCCTTTAGACAGCTCAGATACTGCTCTGCTGTTGGCCTAGCTGAAGTTCACGAGGTGACCCTTTTCCAAGTGACTCTTATTAGTTTGGCATAATAAGCAATCTTGAAAAAAAATTACAAGTTCATAGTAAAGTAAGGGAATAATAGCAGGAGCATCAATCACTGTTGAACCTACATGTTCTGTTCTTCCTATTATGGGATGGAACTATGGCTAGGGCCACCCCTAGGATGGGACCCTACACCCAGCCAAAGTCCAGCTTATCCCTGAGGAAGGATAAGGAAACAGGTGGAGGTCAAAGGACAGTTTCCCTCCTGTTTACCCCATCCAATTCATTTTTTTCCCCCATACAGAGGCTGCAGGCTCAAGCTGATTTGCAAAAGAATTTCCATGTTGCTGTTATTTGGACTTTGTTTTTAATCATTGATGTAGATATAAACTGTGTTGAATATAGAGCAAAGGGTGGAGGTGAGATTTACTTATTAATGTCTTTCTGTATCCAAAAGGAGATTACCTAAAACTATCACATGGCCCATGTTAAAACTTTAACTGCTGCCTTTTAAAGTGAGGCATATATCTATTAATTGACAGAGGATATTCTTAACATTGCTTGTTCTCCACTCCCTAACAATGTCATACAAGTAACTATTGGAAAGTTTAAGTATCAAGCCAGAAGAGGGTCTCTGCCCTAACACAGTTCTGATGGAAGGAATTCCATTTGTGGGGGTTGGGGGCGAAAGAGAGAGAGTGCGTGAGCGTGAGAGTGAGCAGGGAGCTGGCTCTGGAGGCTCATTCCTATAGCTGAGTTGTTGGTTGGGCTGGTTTTCATTTAACTTTGATTGACATTCGACTCTGTTGCCTCTTCAGAATAAGGTCTTTTATAATTTCCTCCCTTTTCACTGCATGGTTTCTGACCATCAGTGGATAAAGTAGAATTATTCCAATAGTTTTTTGATTTTTCATTGGAGCCCCCATTTTTAGTAAGCACACAAAAAAACTATTCATCCACATTGCTACCTAGCACTAAACATTCTTTGTTAAGTTAAATTCTACAGACTGGGCAGCATAAACATTTAAGAAAAAAAATTCATTGTACTGCCAGTTCTAGGAATCTGGCACTGAACAGTACTCTAAGGTTTGTTTAAATAAGAAATGTATTAAGAGAGAGACATTTTTCACAGTGATGGTGGCCTTGACCACAGAAGTCACATAGTTGAGTCCGGTCATTGCAGGAGCCTTGAGGAGTCTGTCAGGGAAGCTTTCCTTCAGAGAACAGTCAATGGGAAGATTTCCTCACTTCAGAAGTTCAGCATCTTTTTGTTTTTCTATGGATAGCTTCAGCCTTAGCCCATGTCACTATTGAGGAGAGTCAGAAAAAAGCAGGTGGAAGTGAAAATCATTTGCTTTAAGGACTCAAACAGGATCTGTGAAATCATGTTATTCAGTGACTTTCAATCAAGTTGATCTTAATTTTCTAGCCACTTGGCTTCTAATTAAATCTCAATGTTAAGGATTGCACTGGGCAGAGTTGGGGCCAGAATGTTATTTTTCTGCGTTTCATACTCATGATCTTGTCAGTCTTCCTTTCCCCCATCTTAGCTGCTATCATGAGCAAGGGAACAGCATCCCCAAAAGGAGTCACTCACAGATGTTTGAGTCTTTCCACAATGCCTTTTTTATTAGGGAAGACTCCCCAATAAGCCAATAGAGTCACATACAGGTTACACGCAGAGATGGGGAGCTTACGTGACAGAAACAAGCAGAGAGAGCATCCGTCATGAAGTCCCCGGTCACTGGTGGCATCCGCAAATGAAGAGGCGAGTGTCAGTCTCAAGCCAGGTGACTGCAGTAGCAGCATATGTCTAATGGACTGGAAGTCCAGTGGGACCTGTAGTACAACTAAGCTCCAGCACTGGGTGGCTGGGGCTGTGAGTTCTTATAGTGCACAAAGGGTGGAGGTCCCACTCCCATTGGTGTTCAGATGGAGTCATCCGAGTGTCAAGACTTGTGGTTTGGGCATTCCAGGCCCTTCCCAAGAGCGTTTCCATTATACCCCATTACCTCAGTCTTGATATAGCCCTTGGCATAACTGTCATGACTGACAGTGACTCCATATTGGATTATTAAATGCATTCAAAAACCACACTCTGCTCTTGGTCTATACAGCTGCCTACTCTGTGCTTCTTCCTCTCCTGCTAAAACGTCTGTCCATTCACACCTTGCTGCAAGTCATTGCTCAGGTGTTAATTTAATCATAGGATGTATTATTATATTTCATATTTTGTTCTGAAGCATTCATAAATATTCAAGTTTCTTGGAGGAGAGTGATATGCAGAGAAGCCATTATAACCCAATCAAATAAATTCGATAATGGAAGTGTGAGCAGAGTACAGTGGAAAAGTAGAAGTAGGTTGTCACTCTGTTGAGGAGGAGACTGTGAAGTCTTCCCAAAGCTGGAAGTGGGCGGATCATAATTCAGAAAACAGGTGTAGGAAAATGTTTCCATTGGAGAACAGTGTGTGTGTGTGTGTGCGCGCACGCGCGCGCGCGCAAAGATACGGAGAAGTTGATGGACCACCTGTAACTGAGTCTTGCTGTAGGGATATTGTGAGCAGTGATGCTGTTGTCAATGGCTCTGAAGTGGTGGGATAATATCTTGAAAGATATTGAACGCCTTGCAAGACAATTTAGATTTTAAAGCAGTGACAATGTAAAAAGTGGATATTTTATGTTGGAATGATCACTCTGGAACGAAGGGGTACAAATGGGACTAGAGGAGAAATCAGTGAGATTCAAGTCAAGGAAATGTAGAAAGAGTCGAATCTAAGAGTCCAGGCAACAGATAATGAAATTCTAAGCCAGGAAAGTGACTCTGGGTGTAAACAGGAGAGGTGTTTAGAACTGAAAGATTAACGAGGTGGGGAGACAGAGAAATGTAAAATAAAACCAGGTTTTTCTGGCTTTTTTGATTGGATGGATGGTTGTACCTTTCGCAGTAGGAAATCTGCATATTTACAGAGAGCATTTTAGAGCTGAATGAAATGATGAGTTCAGTTTTGTGCTTAGGCTGAAACTGCAGATAGGGATGGCAGTTGAAGTGGAAGAAGTCTGAGAAGTGAAGGTCAAGGACAGAGTTGTGGGTTTAGTCCACATTTAAGATACAGTAGTCCCTCTTTATATCGCAGTTCACACTTATTGTGGCCTCACTGTATCGCGGGATTTTAAAAAATATTATATTTAATTATTTATTGCAGATTTTTCGCTATATCGCTGGATTTTGCAGTACTGTATACATATGTTGTTAAAGTTGTGTAGGTTTAAGAGTATAGAATATGTTTAAGAACATAAGTAGTGTTTATAAAAGTGTGGAAAAGGTTAATAAGGGACTGGAAACAGTTTATAAGTGTGTGGTGTGGGAAGGGTTTATCTCGTCGTCGGCAGCCGTCCATCTCGAGAGACGATGGTGTAGCTTCTTAAGAGTCTATCTGCACCGCCGAGAATGGTTGTGCAGTCCGACTCGGGAGTGACACGGTATCTGTCTCCTCCCGTGTTAAATCGACATCTTGCGATGTCGCTGGAGTGTCCTCTCCAGTGAAGCTGAAGCTACAGAGCCTGGGCAGGATGATATGGAGGGTCTGCTGTTGCCCATGCAGCAGACCCCCCCTCTCTTCGCAGCTGAAGGGTCCAAGGGAAAGACGGAGTCAATATAGCTTGGCTTCAGGTGCGCCGCAGGAGTTGCCGGTGTTGACTACAACGTCAAACCGCCTTAGGGACTCCGGCTCCGGATTTTCTGTCGGGGTTTACTCCCTTAGCCTTTCCCCTGAAGAGGTATGCCGCAAGGCAGCGGAGGTTTTTTGGAGTCAGAGTTTTCCTTCTCTGATGTGCCCTGACTGGAAGATCGAACCAGCGACACTTAGCTCGCAGGCCGACGCTCAATCCACTGAGCCAAACCAGCCAGGGGTGGGAAGGGTTTATAAAGCCTTAATATATATATAAATACTAAAATAAACATAAGGTTCCTACTTTGCGGATTTTCACCTATCACGGGGGGCGGTGTGTGTGTGTGTCTAGAACATAATACCCGCGATAAGTGAGGGAATACTGTATCATTAGATTATCTCCTCAATTGTGACTGGACTTTAGGTCCTGCCCTAGCTGGTTTAGAAGATTTGTTTTTTAAAATCTCAGGGGATCCAGACAAGCAGCTAGAGGTGAGAATCACAGATCAAGTCCCTCCCTATTCCAAGGCACAGCTGGAGCCTGAGGTCGAGGGTAGGGCGGGGTGGGGCAGAATGACTTTCCCAAGGTCACAGAGTTCCCTGGAAGCTGAGTGAGGCTCAATTCCCAATCCACTGTCCTTTTCCTTCAGCTGTGCTCAACTTCACTAGATCTCTTTGTTTTATTGAGATTTTCAAACCACTAGGGATAGTTTCACTCCTTTCCTCTGTTTATAACATGCGATCAGTTATAATAGCATAGCTGGTCTGCCCACTCTCTATTTTGCTCATTAGTTCAGTTTGTTAATTTGAGTGGGAGGGAGTTTGGAAGTTGGAAGGATTGAGCAAGAAAAAGAACTCATGGACACAGACGATAGTGTGGTAATTGCAGGGGTGGGTAAGCGGGGTGGGTGGAAGTGGGAGAGGGTATAAGGGGGATAAATGGTAATAGAAAAAATACAATAAATAATAAACTATTTTTTAAAATAACATAGCTGGATAAGCAATGGATCTGGTAGACTGAGGGAGAGATGTCTTTCACAAGGTCATGCCAGTGGTTTTCCAACAATCTCTCTTGTATAGTGCCCTCATCAGTAAAGAGAAAAGGTATTATTGGTAGGTCAGTCTTATTATTCTACTTATAGCTTTTTGGTCTTGGACCTAATATTTTTATATAATCTGAACCACAGAACAAAAAATTTCCTCTTTTTTGGGGAGATGCTCAGTGGGAGAAAAATAGGCCCAGAATCTACAAGTTTTCATATAAGAATTTATGGACGATGTAAAATAAAAGATCACTATGTTTAGGAAAATTGAGATCTTTAGGGAAATTGATTATGGGAAATCTTACACATGAATACCTCTCTCCTTCAGAGCACATACCCCCTTGGAATTAGTCACAATCATGTGATTTGCTTTAACCAAATAAACGTTAGCATGAGCAATGTGTGTTCCTTCTAGATGGAATTAAGATGTGCAACTTCATTGTTCATGCTTTGTGCCCCTGACCCCACAAACCCTGAAGCTTTGCGTGGAGATGGTGGTGTCACGAGATGGCAGGACTTCTGCCAACCTGGACCGTGGAGTGACTCTTGAGCCCAGAGCTAATCGGTATAGAAAATATAATGCAAATAAGAAAAGAAAGCCCAAAACTACTGGGTTATGTCCTCAGAATAATCTGTTTAATCCTAAGCAGAAGAAAACTTTTTTGTCCATCTTGTAAGGACACTCAAAGTATTTTTACTAATAAAGACAACCAACATTCTGCCTTTACCTTTATTAGCATTTATTTTATGCTGAATTTACTCCCAGGTTATAAGTTTTTCTTTCTTCAGTTTTCTCGGGAATATCTTTTTCTTCTGTGCATCCTCCTATTCTGGTTTAGGAACAATCTGCTCTTCTTCAGTAAGGTCAGCTCTACATGGCAGGGAAAGCTCATGTATGCATTAATCTGCTCATCTTGGGAGCTGCGTTCACCTGGATGTGTTCGATGACCAGAGAATCTACAACTAAACCCTTAAGTTCAACATTACTCTGCATTTTTAAGCATGTGCAGGAAAAATTTAGCAGTCTTTGGGTCACCAATCCTGTGTCCAGCCCCACCATTAGGCCTGGGTACTGTTAGGTTTCTGGGGGTTGGCGGAGGTAGAGAAGGCCAGCAGCCAAATGTTGAATGAGATGGTTTATTAAATAAGGGACACAGCAGGCTGGGGTTTTGGAGTCAGATGCCAACAAGGTAGGATCAGGGGAGAATGAGTTTTCTAATGAGATTTGAGACTTGGAATAGTAAGCAATGCAGGATAGGCCAAGTTGCTCACTTATACAGCCAGCAGTTTGCTACCTGAGGCCAGGGCAGCTAGGGGAGGGGAGAAGAATGGGAGTTGCTTCGTGGCGGGCTTTTGGATGGCTTCTGTTTAGAATGGCAGGCTTCTACCTCACAGGCACACCTACCAGCTCCACGCATTGTAACAACCGAATGACACACATTGCTTCTGTAAACTGACTTCCTTCAGATACTTGGTGGCTTTTCGAATATGCATACCCTTGATTGCCTCCGCAGTTTCACAAGTGTTCTTAAAGTGAATGTGAACATCTGAACCTCTGGATTTGCATAATTTTGTGAGGTTTTCTGGTTCAAGTGAACAGTGAGCCATTTGCAGAGGTCACCTCAGGCCACTTACAGGAAGAGCAGAAAACTCAAAATTATTATTTTAAGCCACTGACATTGGGGGTGATTTATTTACAGCAGCGTAATTTAGCTTCATCTGACTAATGGACTGATCAATAGGAAATATACACAGAAAGCAGGCATCTAATTACACAAACCCCGAGGTGTCACTAAAGAGAAAGATCTCTGCAGGCTAGAGGAGTCATAGAAGGCAATTCTGGTCAACTGGAATAATAGGACATAGACTGGATGGAGTTCAGCAGAGAAAATGGCAGGGTTATGCACTTGGAGTTGAAAAGTGAACATATTCAAAGGCAAGGTGCCAAACACTCAAAGGCAGTTGGCTGGAAAATTGAAAGTATAGCTTTAGTGGATAGCCAGTTGACCGGGAGGAGTTGCCACAACCCTGCAGTTCTGTTGATTAAAAAAAAAAAAATGCAAGCAGAGAACTGTGGCAAATGAAAAGCATGTCTGTATCATGAGGTAATTGCTTCACTGCTCTGCACTGATCGGAGCTGAAACAGAAAGCTGGGGCCAGCTCTAGTCTCCATAGTTCAATGGGATTGAGAGAATGTGGAGAGTTCAGGGCAAAGAAGGGGTAGGGGACTTGGAATGATTTACCCAAGACGGGAAAAGCTTCAGGGTGATTTAAGAAGCATCACTTTTGGACATGAACTTCAGAGAGGCATTGCATGGAGGATGATGGCTGTTTTTTCTCTGTTGCCAAGAGTACCAAAAGAATGGGCTTATTAGACTTAAACAAAAGGAGGAATTTACTTATCCCAAGGGTTGTTTGACACCAGATAGGGTTGCAGATTTCTCTCCAGGGGACTTTACAAAGATCAGTGTTCTTTTGAAAAAGTAATGGATTCACTGGGTCCTTTCTGAAGCCAAGGAATGGAAGGTTCTCCATCTCCATTCTGCTCTGACCTAGATGCTGGGTGATGTCCGCTCTGGGACACACTCCATCACATGCTAACATTTCCCACAACTCCCAGCATCTTCCTGGGAGCTGTATGCCTTTCCTTCCTCTCAGGAAAACATACCAGAAAATAAGGGACCAGCAAAGAAGGCCTAACCTCAAATCAGGATAACCTCAGATCATCTTTTATAAACAAGGTAAATGTTTTGTAAATGTCAATATGTTAGCTGTTGTTTGTAAAAATAGCTTGTCATATGGTCATTCAACTTTTAATTAGTCATGTAATTATTGAGTGAGTGGTATATTGTGTATTGGGGGGTATCAAAAGCTAAATCAACATGCAGTTACAACTCAGTGTGATAAATGCTATTATATGGGACATGTGATAGGCTGTGAGGCCAGGGAGTGAGCCAATGAACCCACACTTGGAGGCTCAGGGAAGGCACGTGCAAGCTGAGATACACAAGGCGAGTAGAAGAAAGTCAGCCAACAGAAGAGAGGCCAGAGAGCAAGGAGAGCTGCATGTGTGAAGGCCTGGAGGCTGGAAGCCTGTGGGAGGATAGAGAAATGGGGAGACTCCAAATACAACACTGGGGCCTAGATGAAAGGATGATGGCAGGAGACAAAATTGGGATGCAGGAGGAGGGACCCTCAGGTCCCATCAGGCATGTTAAGAAACTTGAGTAGCATCCTGGGAGCATAGAGGGGCCATGGAACTGTTTTTGCAGGGATAGGGCATGTCAGGCTTATATTTCAGGAAGAGCACTCTGCTGCATTGAAGGCAATTAGTTAGGAAGGCTTTGAAATTAATCTTGCCTGGATTTCAATCTATGTTCTGTATTATTGGCTATAAGATTTTTGACAAATTAGTTTCTCTAAATCTATTTCTTCATCTGTAAAATGGATATACTGATGTCGACCTGGCAGGGTGTCTTTGAGGACAAATCTAAATATTGTATATTAAAGGCCTGCAAAGTGTCCCATACCCTTGACCTGGGATGCAACAAACCTTGGGTCCCTTTCTCTAGGAATTCATAGTCAATTAGCAAGTGGTAAATGCAGTGGACACAGTACAGAATCAAATATTTTTTTCATTTGAGAGTGATTATCACATGGGTAGTTTCTACAATCCTCTTAAAACTATAGAAACCAGACTAGATTTTCCTTCTGTCCTTTAATCATCTTTGTGGTTCTTTGTAGAACCCTCTCCAATTTTTCAAAATTCCTCTTCAGTTGTGGAGACCACAGCTAGATTAATCACCGTAAAGAATTCATTATAATTAGATCAACACTATTCAGTCACTTGGGCGGCTGGCTGAGCCATGTAAACCCAGTCAGCTGGTCCCCGTCGACAAATGGGTTATATTCCAGGCGTTCATTATTAAGTTGGTTGTTTGGAACACAGAAAGCTTTTCCCCATAGAAACAGAATTATAGATGGTGGCTTGTTTCCCAGGCCAGTGCACAAAAATCTATTTAATGCACATGCAGCTCAACCAGGGCCTGGCAATAATAGTCCCTCAAGCCCGTGGCTTGTGTAAGCCAGTCCCAAGGAGCCCTGAGAACCTCCGGACCCCAGGCATCCACCCTCAACCATCTGCGGGAAGTGAGAAGTGGGCTGAGCTTTTCGAGTGAGGATTATCTGCAGCCTTTCTGTGAAGAACACTTACCTCTTTGAACTAGGTCTTTACCTGTAATTGTGCTTATTATTACATAAGCCAGTGATCAAGAGCTACTTTATGATAAATACACCTACAATGTGCTGGATACTTTACCTAAATCTACCTAAATTATCTTTAATCCTCACGAAAATCTTATAGGAAAATTCTTCTTCTCATTCTTCCAAGTTTGCTGATGTCTGAAGGAGATTGCGTGGTCCAGGGACAAGCAGGTAGAAAGTGGCTGAAAAGATACCTTAGGCCTGGCTTTCTGTCTCACAAAGCTGAGAGCTTTTCACTGCACAACACTGCCTCCCAGTGGACTGTGCTCAGCATATAACCCGGCGTCACTAAACCAACTATGTATAGTGAAGTAACAAGTTCTTCATTCATATAACCAACAAAGAATCTTTGAGTGCTTCCAATGAGCTAGGCCTTGGGAACACAAAATCAAATTAGACTTGGTGCTTTCACACAGTAGTGGGAAAAGGAACAAGTCAATCAAGGATTGAAATCAAGGAGACAAGAATATGATAAAAACAATTTAAATATTACACGGAGTCTGGAAGAGACAAATTAGTTCAGACTAGGATGGTTGTGATGGTAAACAAGGGCGGCTTCCTGGAGGAGGTGAGATGAGCTGAGTCTTGAAGGATGAGTTGGAGTTAGAAGTCCACCCACATGACACAAAGTGGAAGGAAATTCTTTGCAGAAGGAGCAGCATGTTTAAATGCACAGGGAATGAAACACACCAAAAATATTCTTTGGCCCTCTGCTTTTGTGATAGGTCAGCACCATGCAAAGAGTAGCTGATAACCTATCTTGTGCGACACACAACTGGAAGTAGTACTTAGAATAGCTTTCATTTGCCTTTCTTTGATAGTGACATTTTAAGATTCCTTACATATTTAAAATACATATTTGTATTTTTTCTGTGAACTGTTTGTTGTTAATTTTTCTTTTGGGTGTTGGTTTTTAAAACTTAATTTGTAAGGAAATAAAAACTTGAAAATGTGTCTGCATTCCCATGCTCATTGCAGCATTACTTGCAATAGCCAGTCATGGAAGCAACATATGTGTCCTTCAATGGATGAATGGATAAAGAAAGTATATATATATAATTCAGCCATTTAAAAAAGAAGGAAATCTTGCCAATTGCAACAACCTGACATTATTCACAATAGCATTATACTACATGAAATGTCAGACAAGAAAATACAAATATAATCTCATTTATATGTGGAATCTTAAAAAAAACAAACCAACCAAGTTCTTGGGTACAGAGAAAAGATTGGTGGTTGCCAGAGAGGGTGGAGGGTAGGAGAAATGGTGAAGGGGTTCAAAGGTACAAACTTCCAGTTATAAAATTAGTAAGTCCTCGGGATGTAATGTACAGCATGGTGACTATAGTTGAGTAATACTGTACTATGTATCTGAAAGTTGCTAAGAGAGTAAGTCTTATAAGCTCTCATCACACACGCACACACACACACACACACACACACACACACACACACAAACCCTTACCACTATGTATAGTGATGGATGTTAACTAGACTTATTGTGGTGATTATTTCACAATATATACAAATACCAAATCATTATGCTGTATACCTGAAACTAGTATAATGTTATACATCAGTTATACCTCAATTAAAAAATGATTTGTACCCTGACTGGTGTGGCTTAGTTGGCTGGGTGTCATCCCACAAACCGAAAGAGTGCTGGTTCAATTTCTGGTCTGGGAACATGCCCTAGGTTGTGGGTTCAGTCCCCAGTCAGGCAACCGATCAATATTTCTCCCTCACATTGATGTTTCCCTCCTTTTTCTCTCTCCTTTGCCTTCTCTCTAAAATAAATAAATAAATAAAATCTTTAAAAAGTGATTTTTAAAGTTCTTAATTAATTTTGCAAAAATTTATCTTTAAAAAATATTTCTTCTGAAGACCTTCCCCAATGCTGATTATTTTTTAAAGATTAAGTTCTATTTCTTACCTTTAGATCTCTGATTCTGTTGGAATTCATCCCAGTCAGTACGAGGAGCATGGTGGTGCTGGGTAAACCCAGGGCAGAGATGGGCTCCCCTAGCATGACCAAGGTCCCGAATAGCTGAGGCCACTGCACGGGGCTCCAGCTGGTCTGAAAGTGGAATTCAGGCTGGCAGGATGCTGCAGAGAGCAGCATCAGTGCCAACTTTGGGGTGCCCGGTGCCCTTCACTCCCCCCTTACTTCTGCTAAATTTGAAAGCACCTGATTCTGCACCAGAGGGTTTTGGGAACCCTGATTCAGGCCACAAAACCGCAGTAGGGGAGTGAACTCAGAAAGAAATAAGGCAACACACACACACACACACACACCAGAACAAAACAAACAAAACAAAGGATACAAGCAAAATTCAAAAGCACATGAAGAAAACTAGCATTAAGAAAACTAATATTAAGAAAACCAACAAACTAAACTGGAGTTAATTGAACTGCCAATGAGAAAACACTGACAGCCTCCCCACCGATATCTCTTGTGAGTCAATTAGTACTAATCGATTAAGTACAATTATGCCTTCATCCCTGTTCAGTCAGTCATTCCACAGAGCACCCCTCACCCCAGGTCAATCCTCCTCTCCTGCTTCCTAATCTCACTTCTCTATTTGGGTCACTTCTCCCATCCCCTCTGACCCCTGAAACCCTCCCATCCAACCCTCAGGCATTAGCAAACCCCCTACACCCTCTACCTCATTCCTGAATGTTCTCCTCAGCTTCCTGCTCTAAACAAAAAGTAGGTCTCACTTGAGATCACCACTTCCTTTGTTGTCCTCTTCCCAATCCCTGCCCCTGGGACCACTGGGCCTGGGGGTGTCTTCCTTCCTCTTCTTCAATGCTTCCAACCCATTCCTAACCCCCCTCCTCCAAACTCACCCAGCTTTAATCTCAAGTCATCAAACTAGATCATCCACTCTCTACAAGACCTTACCAGTGCATCATCATCTGGCCCCAGGGTTACTCCCTGCACATCTCAATAATTATAATTTCTAGCTCATTATAAGTCTCTCCAACACCACTCCCGCCTTGATTCTTGATTTTAAGAAGATAATTGCTTTAATACCAGGCCTCTCAGTGCCTTGACCACTACTTGTCATCTCCCCTATCCCACTCACTAACCTCAGTGGTCACTGTCTGGACCTTGTCACTATCAATCCCTGCAAACCCTCTGTAATCTCCAGTCAAGGACCACACCCCTGCTCTGAGCAGCACCTCCTGTCACTCAGCTCCGTTTTGCTTGTAACACTGCCCAGCCTCTTCACTGCCCCTCACTGCCCTTGGGTCCTCTCTTCTTACCCAAAGGAAACTCCATGGTTGGGTATTGTAATCAGTCCCTTGCATGGACCCTCAGTTTCCTTGACCCTTTCTCACTTTATACTATAAATTTAACCACACATTATATATTCTTTTGTGTCTGGCTTCTTTGCTTGACATTGTGTTTCTGAGGTTTCTCTTTTTGGTTGACTGTGGCTGGAGTTTATCATGGTTATATGTAGCACCTTATAGTGTAAATAGTTCACCATTTATTTCTCCACTGTACTGTTGATGGACATTTGGGTTGTTTCCAGCTTTTTGCTGTTGTTCTATGGACATTCTTGCACCCTCTCTGCTATGCATGCATTTCTGTTTGAGTGGAATTGCTGGGTCACAGGACACACACGTATTCCGTCAGCTTCAGTAGATAATGCTAGACTGTTCCACAGTGGCTGTACGAATTTATCATCCCACCTGCCATGCATGAGAGTTCCAGTTGCTAACATCCCTTCTTATATTTGTATTGTCAGTCTTTACATTTTGGCCATTGTGGTGAGATTGCAATTGTATAACACTGGGATTTTAATTTGCATTTCTCTGATTGTTAAGGAGGTAAAGCACGCATATTGTATCTATACTTATCGACCATTTGGTAACGTTTTTGTGAAGTCTTGCCCGTTTTGCTACTGGATTGTCTGTATTTACATATTAATTCCTACCAGTTCTTTTGTTCACTGATATATATTCCTAGTGCTTAGAATAGTTCATGATGCAAAGAAGACACCCAGGAATTGTTTGTTGAATCGATGGATGAATTACAAGTACACGCTCAAGGCCCACTTCCTTGAGGAATAAAGACTAAACGCAGGATGCATCCGCAGCTTCCAGGTATAACGTCCCTCTCCATTGAATCGCACTGCTCCAGGACTGGGCTCCTGCCCACCCAGCCCCAACAGGAGAATCTTCCCGTTCCAGTTCCCGCTTTCGCTCGGCTCCCGCTCCGCTCCTGCTCCCGCTTTGTTGAGAGACTCAGTGCAGGCGCGGAAGCCCTTTTTCCCTCTCCTCCAAGCTCTGCCCTGCGCGTTCGCGTGGTCACCCGGGTGCATCTGGCTCAGCAGTGAGGCCAGAACTGCTCTCAGCCCACTTGCCCAAAGACTGCTTTGTGAAAAGGACTTTTAGCCCCAAAGTCACTTTAGTTTACAAATACTCTGAGAATGAAACTCCTTTATACTGAAATCATTGGCTCTTGGCCTGAGTTCCACGTGAAGGTCAGACGGCAGAGGCGGGCGTGACTCTGGAAGAATAGGAGCAAGAGTAAGCACACGGGTCCCATGAAATACTTTGCTTTGGTGGTGGCAATCGTTGAAAGAAAGAGTGCATGGGAACACACTTCTGTCATCTGAATGAAAGAATTGGGCTCTGTGGGTCAAAACTAGATTCTAACCGACCTCTGAGCACTAAGGGCGCTGGAGAGAGTTCTGGCTTCCTCAGCCCTGCCATGGAGTTTGATGGCAGTGTAGTCTTGAAGGGCACTGGCACTTCAGTTCAAGGTCAGGTTGGGGCTAGTTTGCCTGAGGCGAGGGGAGGGGCATGATTTGGTTGCCTGTGTCTTTGGCTGGGGTCAAGTAGCGAGTGGCACACAGCAGACTTTGAATCGGGTTCCCTGTGTATCATTACCCCATCCCCACAACTGTAAAAAATGCAGCCCAATACGGTTTTTTGAGGAAGAGCAAAAGCTCTAAATATGGTTCACCTCCATCCCCCCCACCCCCCAAATTGCACCCGCACTAACTATTGCCATTTAGAAATAAGTACAAAATGTATTTTAGAATCTTGTTACAACCTCTTCCACTTTGGGTCTGCTTCCAGATTCCCAACTGCGAACGAGGTGGGTACACACAAAGTTGTTAGGGAGCTGTAGCCTTGTCCAAGAAAAGAGACTGTCCATCCTGACACCGGGGCAAGGTTAACACTTAGGTGCAATCTAGACCTATCAGGGTCTGTGTTGTTGGACAACCTTTGTTCTCCACTTCTTGCTGCAAGTAGAGAGCTAGGAGTGTGGAGTTGTTGTGGGGGTAATGGGGAAAGTTTACAAAAGACTTAGGATAGCATCGTATAGCTCTTCTCCATGTCCTCTGTATCCCCACAAACACCTATAAATGAGAAACATGTCACTGTACAAGTAACTGGGCCTCACTTTAGCAGGAATTAAATGATTTGTTCACTTTCAGAGTAGGCTCTTAATTTTTTCTAGCTCCTTCTTCTTCTTCTTCCTCTTCCTCTTCCTCTTCTTCTTCTCCTTCTTCTTCTTCTTCTTCTTCTTCTTCTTCTTCTTCTTCTTCTTCTTCTTCTTCTTCTTCTTCTTCTTCTTCTTCTTCTTCTTCTTCTTCTTCTTCTTCTTCTTCTTCTTCTTCTTCTTCTTCTTCTTCTTCTTCTCTCTCTCTCTCTCTCTCTCTCTCTCTCTCCCTCCCTCCCTCCCTCCCTCTCTCTCTCTCTCTCTCTCTCTCTCTCTCTCTCTCCCTCTCTGTCTCTCCCTCTCTGTCTCTCTCCCTCCCTCTCTCTCAATTTCCCCTCAATCCTTTTTCTGATAGTCTAGGAAAGAGCTCAATATAGCCTCTGTGATTTTACAGGTAATCGAGTTCTGACTTCAGAATAAATTGTTGAATGAAATCCTGCACACTAATAAGGAGTTATTCTACAACCTTCTGCCAATAGTAAATATATTGAAGTTATGCTTCAAAAAGTATTTCTAAGAAAACCAAACAAAGGAAATAGGTAAGAACAGGCAAAGTTCATTTCTTCCCTCCCACCCCCACCCCCATTGTCTAATTCTCAGCTTTCATAAGGTCATTTGAAAAAGGGAAGAATTCTGGATACTTGGGCCTCTGCTTCATGGATCATATTTTTTGTGGCTCCCTCTTTCCTCTTTACCCTCTTTGTTATAGCTTGTGCTCACTTATTATATGAACAATAATGTGACCAAATAGCATTACAGTGGCATATCAAGTATGTTTTTTGTCTGGAACCAGTTGTAACAAGATTCTAAAACACAACTTGTAATTCTCCAAGGATTTAGTCAATGCAGTGTTACTTGGGAGGTTGAGCCTTACTTTATTTAAAGAGTTTGGAGTTTTCCTTAAAGAAATGGTTGGCTCCATTACAAGGTTTTAAGATAGTCACAGAGGTAATGGAGTAACCACTAAAAATGGAACCCTCATTCAAAACTTAAAGTGGGTCACTTTCTACCCCCAGCCAAACAAGTTTCCCCCTTTTCTCTGTGAGAAGGATAGTGAGTTTGGCTAAGCAAAGAAGAGGGTAGGAGAGAAGGAGGCAAAAGGATGATGTGGGAGAAATGGAATGAAATTTCTATATTCTAGGTGCTACCAGTTCACCAGATGGAGCTTGTGTCTACCATCATGGCCTGAGGTTGGCCCCCAAAGACCCGGCTGTACCCCCATGGGCTCTCTCTTCCTCAGTCATGCCCCCCCCACTCCCTCCAGGCTCCCTCATAGCTGGACCCTTGTTCACTGGATGTTTAGGCTAAGTTTCACTGCTCTAAGAAAGAGCACTCCAGCTTCCATTTGAGCCTTTCTGCGTAATTTTTAAGAGATTCAGGAAGAAAAGAGAAAATGTAAAACAAGCATTTTTTGTCTTGTTTCTTAATTCTCCTTCAAGAAATCTTATCAGTTGAGACTTCCTCAAATGGTGAGTAGATGGATTTTGCCCAAGTGAATTAGATATTGACATGTATTTGGCAAGTTCTTTGAGTGGACATGACCTCTGGGATCCAAATGAACTAAGTTTTATATGATTTTTTCTATGTTCTTTAATTTTTCAATGTTTTGAATCAAATACATGGAGCTTTGAGTAAAACATTGCACCAGGAAGAAAAATAAAAGCACTTCAAAAGTGGCAGGGGGTGGGGAGGAGGAGAAGAAACCTGTTGTTTGATTTACATCATTTTCTTAATGGGTTAGTCAACATTTACTCAGAACCCACTGGGTACAGAATGTAATAGATGTGGGAAGATTGCAAAAGATATGGGAAGATGTTTTTTTCTGCTTGCAAAAATCCAACTCATTTAGTCGAATGGAAGACACTAGCTCAAGGCATATGAGCACAGCTTAGAAAATGAGTAGTGGGACCCTGGCATGTCCACCAAGGACACATGAGTCTCAATGGCCCATGAATGCTGAAGGGCTGGCTTAGTGAAAGTGTCCCCTGAAGCAGCCGACATGGGGATGTTATGGCCTCTCCCTGTCAAAAATCAGTCCAACAACACATCTCACCCTCTTAGTCACTGCAAGAGTAATTATAGGTGAATGTGGTAACTTTGAAGGGCTGGTTTCCTACCCAAAATATCTGATTTTATCTAACTGACAATGCCATTGTGACCACATGACAATTTATGCCACGGGCTTTGTGACTATATCGGCTGGGACTCAGATTCTATCTGCTTGAAGTCAGAAGAAGCAGACATGACACTTGGCTCTGTAGGCACCACTGGTAACTCCCAGTTTTTCAGTGCCCCCATTTGGCCAGCTCATGTGGATTTCATGTAAAATGAAGCATCCACTCCAGATAAACCTGACTTTCCAGGGGAGTGGACTCTACTTTTCAGAAGCCTCCTTATATGTATTTTCTGCTGGCAGAAATCTGGAAAGCTGCCAAGATTCTGGCCAAGAACCTGTTTTGAATCTGAAAGTCTATAGGGTGGTTCCAAGTTCCCTTGAGACTTGTCGCCAGTGTTTCTGGGTCTTTGGGGGACTCTTGGGTTTCACTGCCTGTGCCTTTGAGGCCACCGTAGTGGCTTAGGACAATGCGTCTCAAAACACCTGCATGGAAGGACCAATTTTTATCTTAAATCTATCACGTACCAATTTTTTTTCAAGATTTTATTTATTTTTAAAGAGAGGGGAAGGGAGGTAGGGAGCAAAACATTAATGTGAGAGAGAAACATCTACTATTTGCCTCTCTACGTGCCCTGACCTGGGATTGAAACTGCAACCCAGATATGTGCCCTGACCGGGAATCGAACCAGCAACCTTTCATTTTGCAGGATGACGCTCAACCAACTGAACCACATGGGTCAGGGACATCATGTACCAATATTTTAAAAAGTAATAAGATAAACTACTAGAGGAAATAGTGTTTTGTAAATTCTTTTATTTTTATTTTTCAATTGTATTTTTTCCATTAACACTTGGTCCCCTTATACCCTCCCCCCCCCCCCCCCAGCAATCACTATACTGTTGTCCATGTTCATGAGTCCTCTTTCCTTTTTGCTCAATCTTTCCATCCCCTAACATCACCACCACAACCACCCCGGCCTGCCTTAGCTGTCAGCCTGCTCTCTATCTAGGAGTCTGTCTCTATCTTGCTTGTTAGTTCAGTTTGCCCATTAGATTCCATATATTAGTGAAAATATATGGTATTTGTCTTTCTCTGACTGGCTTATTTTACTTAGCATAATGTCCTCCAGGTCCATCCATGCTGTAGCAAAGGGTAAAATTTAATTCTTTTTTATGGCTGAGTAGTATTTCATTGTGTAAATGTCCCATAGTTGTTTTATCCACTCATCTACTGATGGTCACTTGGGCTGCTTCCAGATCTTGGTGACTGTAAATGACGCTGCAGTGAATATATGGGTGCTTATGTTCTTTCGAATTAGTGTTCTGGGTTCCTTCAGATATACTCGCAGAAGTGGGATTTCTGGGTCAAAAGGCAGATCCATTTTTAATTTTTTGAGGTCTCTGCATACTGTTTTCCACAGTGGCTGCCCCAGTCTAAATTCCCACCAACAGTGCACTAGGGTTCCCTTTTCTCCACATCCTCTCCAGCACTTGCTGTTTGTTGATTTATTGATGAGAACCATTCTGACAGGCATGAGATGATATCTCATTGTGGTTTTAATTTGCATTTCTCTGATGGTTAATGACATTGAGCATCTTTTTATATGTCTATTGGCCTTTTAGGAGAAGTATCTATTGCAATTAAAAAAATATTTAATGAAGTCAAATCTGTCATCTTTTTCTTTCATGGATCATATATATATATTAGAGAGAGAAAGACGGAAAGAGAGGGATAAAGAGAGGGAGAGAACATCAGTGTGTGGTTGCCTCTCGCATGCCCCCAACTGGGAACCTGGCCCATAACCCAGGCATGTGCCCTGACTGGGAGTTGAACCAGTGACCGTTTGGCTTCCAGGCCAGCACTCAATCCACTGAGCCCCATCAGCAGGGATATTGCCCATTTTTTATTTTATTATTATTATTATTATTTTTGGTGTTGAGTTTTGTAAATTCTTTACAGATTTTGGATATTAACGATGTATCGGCAAATATGTGCTCCCGTTCTGTGGGTTGTCATAAAAACCCTCCAATGACAAACAAAACAGACATAAAACTATTATGTCAAATTGCCATAAAGGTTCTAAAAGCTTAGTCTGTTTTTGTACTTATCTCATTGCAGACAGGATTACAAACAAGTTGCAGAAGTGAACAGAAACTGTGAATTGTTTCTTTCCAAGTAAGAGCCTTGCAACTAATTGTTAGAGAGCCAAGAGAGAAGGACCCCCTTCAATTGATTCTGTGTAGCTTTTTGTTCTAACTTAAATCAGAGCTTGAAAATTTGAAAGCAACAATGTCTCTCCCTAAAAGCCAGTTCCTGTTTCTCTCTGCCTCTCAGCTGAGATGCAAGCTCTTGTGCCCACTCACAGAAAAGTGTTCAGTGGGTTGTCTTATCTCTTATTAACCAGCAGGGCTTGTTCAACAGTGCTCAATAAATGCAGGGAAGGGGAATAAAATAATACTAATCACATGCACTAGAAAATAAGTGGGCACTTTACCCATCAGACTTATAAATCTTGCTGAGAGTGTCCCCAGAAATTTGACTTTCATCAGAGTCTTCGCAGCTCAAAGACTTGCTGACAAAACCAGAGGGGGAAAAAAAGTGGCCCTAGCTGGCGTGGCTCAGTGGATTGAGCACTGGCCTGCAAAACAAAGGATTGCTGGTTTGATTCCCACTCAGGGCACATTCCTGGGTTGTGGGCCCGGTCCCCAGTTGGGGGCACATGAACGGCAACCACACATTGATGTTTCTCTCCCTCTCTTCCTCTTTCCCTTCCCCTCTCTCTAAAAAAAAAAAAAATCTTAAAAAAAAGAATGCATATAATCCTCCAATACACCTGACCCAGTATACACCTTCAGGCCACAATTCTCCACGGAAACTGCTGGTTGAGGAAGATATGAGATATTCTGGTGCCAAGGAAAGCAACCTGGACCTGGAATCCTGAGGCCTGGCACGGATGTCCTTGAGGCCCTGCCCTGCCTTCCAGCCACCCCAAACATGGCATCTTTGTCCTGAGTGGGCTGTTTTAACAACCTCCCTCACCCTTCAGTCTAGTGCAGCTAACAGGTGAATTTCTCATGGAGGACTTGCCTCCTCCCTCCAGCTGTCTCCTCATAAGCACTTACCCACTTGATAGCTCTTACAATAGTCAGGTTTGTGTATATGTTACCCGTATTCACACTTTAAGTCCAGCGAGGGTGGGATCCTGCCTGTGTTGTCCCTCCCTGTATATTCCGTGCCTGGGCAACTTGGTTGGAGCCAGGACGTTAGTGACAGCCCGGCCACAACCACACCCCTTGTATCCATTTGTTCCTCCTCCAATGCCCTTTGCTTGCAACCTTTTATTCAATGAATTGGTTTGACAGGGTGGAATCATAAAGCAACTGACTTTTATTTGTTTCATTGTCCTTTCAACGCATTCTGTGGGCTCCTTTTTTTCCCTGCCTGTGGACGTGCTCTTAGGCAGGTCCAATAGCTTGTAAAGTCAGTCATAGGTCACAAAAAACTCACCTGTGGTCACAAGAACTAATATCAGCCTCTAAAGCCGTAGCCCAGAGCATGATGAAAGCGGCGAATGTCTGCCCAGGATCAGCGACTGGGGCAGCCAGCACCGTGGGCTGCTGTTCTCCCTGCGGGGCCAGTGCACGGGAAGGCTCTCCGTGAGGGGAGGGCTGCGGGCAGGGTCCCGGAGCCCCGACACCCTCACCTGCACTTCTCCACGCTGCGTTCGCGTGGTGGTCAGTGCCCATAAAACTGTGCTCTGTCTCTTCCTGGTGCTGGGAGGGGCCCAGGACCTGCTGGTCGCATGGGACGTGGGAGTTGAGACCCCACAAGGATTCTACCAGATCCTTCCAGGCCTTAAGTCCCTAAGCAAAAGTGAGGCATAGGGACCCTCTTGGTGAAACCCATTACTCTTCTTACTGAGGGCTCCAAAGCCTTCCTAAGGGACAAATCTGATGAACTCTTTGTCTATTTTTCCTTCTCTGCAACTTCTGACACTGCAGACCACTTCCTCCTTGGAGGACTTTTGCTTGGTTTCCATGACCTGTACCATCTCTTCACCTCTTCCTATTCCTTTCTAAGGTTCATTGACTGCTCCTTACACATGGTTGTCCCATGGTTATAGGCTCAGTCTCTTTGAAGCTGTAGTCAATTCCTCCTTTCATTGATCAATTGAGTCACTGGGGCAGTCATCCTTTGGAACTGTGCTTGAAGCCCCTAAGCCAATTCTCATGATTCAACACTCAGAGTCAGGGGCATGTCCTTGGGGAAGCCTTCTCTCAGCTCCCGGAGTCCAGCTCAAATTCAGCCTTATACCTGAGATATCTCATACATAAGGTACCTGGTACTTATCCTGCTCTAGAACTATCTTTGTTGTTAATTATTGTCTGGGATGTTTGCTTCTCCCACTAGACTGATCCCTTGGAGATAGGGACAATGTCCTAGTAATTTTTGCATCCCCATAATATCCGGGAAGAGTCTATTAGTGTTTATTAAATAAATTAAAATCCTTCATGAGCTATTTTACCATGCATGATTGGTATTTTACAATTAGAGCTAACCTTATCTTTGCAAAACTCCTTGGGAGAAAGAACACTGAAGATCAAATCAAATGATCTTGTCTACGGCAGGCTCGGGTGGAGGAGAGGTGTGTGGTGGGTGGAGCCGAGTAAGGACCAGCAGCTCCATCAATGCACCTGTGTTCAAAGCCTGACTTTGCCACTTACTCAGCACTTCATCCCTTCTGAGGTTCATTTTCTGTAAAGCAGGGCTAAATTTGGCCCTTACCTATTCATAGGGTTCTTGTGGGGAAAAAAAAAATCTAAGGGGGAAAAAGCACTTAAAATAATCATTGGGACTGAGTTAGCCTTCAAGAAATGCTAGCAGTTTTTATTGGAATTCGTATAATTGAAGAATTATCTTAAAAACAACAACAACAACCTTATTATGTGTACACTGAGAAAAATGCTGTGAGTTGTAACAGCCATAGATTGAAAGACCCATTCTTATTTCGGAGATGCTAAGGTATGGGGGAGTATATTTTAAAATCAATAAAGTACAGTATTATTGTCTTACAGAAAAAGATTGTGGAGGATAAAGAATGGATTATGAGAGGGTGTTTTGGGGACTGAGGTAGGAGAGTCTATCCTTTGTTATATCAGGATGGAAATATCCTTACCCCATTTCTTCCATTTCAGATGCAAGATGCTAGACATTGGAACTGGGCTGTATGCAGGGAAAGACACAGTTAATGTAACTAATGTAAACGATCATCTCAGGAGCAGACATTGGCAGAGCTGCAGGAGAGTCAGGGCAGAGTAGGGACCCCCTAATACTAAGCTTCCCTGAAATGAGAATCACTAAGTATAAAATATCCTAAGTAACTGATAACTCCAGTTTTGTAGGCATTTTAGAAAACACCAAGAAGAAATGAATTTCTAATACCTTTAAAGCCAAACTTTCAGATCAATGAAGTTCTGGACCTACGTTCAACTTGGTCCCTCCTGTTGGCATTCTCTCACATCCAAGTGCAGTAATGTGCAGGTGTGAATTGTGGGAGTGCTATTTTAGATGGAAGTTCAGATCCTGCATAAAGAAACAGCTGAAATATTCAATGTAAAAAAAAAAATTACAAGCCAAAAGTGTTTCCTTTAGTAAAGTATTTGTGACATTAGGTTAAAATAAATAAATAAATGAACAAATGTCAAGGGCAGCTGGGTTAATGATACAGGAAGTACAGCTGCGTGATCTTCTGGAGACTAGGGGCTGATGTGGATGGAGCACGCACAGAAAATTAGGGTGGTGATTGCTGCAGCCCCTAACAGGCACTTAATTTGCATCCACATACAGTGGCGGGTGATTGGCACTGTCTGCCAAGTGAGATGCTGGACTGCAATTAGAGTGTTGGCGCTCATCAAGATATAGCAAAACACGGAGAGAGCACTGATTAAACTTGAAGCTACATTCTGCGAGATGGCTTTGCTTTTTAAATTCTTTTAGTATTCACTAAAAAAACAAATGACAACAAAAAACCCTGAACCACAAGCTATGTACCATTAAGATGCTATGTTAAGAATAAATGAAATGAGCCTGAGCTTTCTGTATAATGACCAGCAAATAGAGATGTGTTTTATAATTTCAATGGAAATCACCGCGGAGTATTTGTATTCAGAAAGATTTTTTTTTTCTAAATTGTTGTCTCATCTTATTTCTCTGTACCACTGTTTCTGCATTGAGACAGAGTTGACCTACCATACCCTAATATCAACAGAGAAATGACTTCTAGGCTTGATCTGGGGCTTTCTATTCACTGAAAATAATTGTGCAATGATAGAAGTTCTCGACTTCTGTCCAAGATGGAGGCCTAGACTGACACGCTCCATCTCCCTCCACAACTAAGAAGGAATACATCTACTGCAAAACCAGAAATAACCAGAAATTCCAGAACATAAAGCTACATGGAAGTCCAACATATGAAGTTATAAACAAGTGGTGCTCATCTGGACGGGTAGGAAGGGAAAAGCAGCGGCAGAGAGGTCAAGCTGTGCTGGTGGCGGCAGCTGTGGTGGTGGGATGGCAGTAAGCACAGACACCTGTATCTAAAAAGAGGTGAGAAGCACCTGGGGAGTACCCTTGGCTGCAGACCAGACCCATCAGCTCGCGATTCCAATGGCGGGGAAGGCAGAACCCCATTGCCTCGGACTGTTAAGGCTGAGGGGGTGGGGATGAAGGAAGAAGCTCCTAGTCTCTCAGCGGAGAGTGACCGGCAAGAATCCATCTTGGACCCCCACCCCCACATAAAAAGCCACAGCTGGTGAGAAGGGTCGCCTGGTAGTAATGAGTGCACAGAGTTCCACTCCCTATAGTATAGGAGGTGTGATAGCCCTGCCCAGGAAACAAAGGTAAACACAAAACTGTCAGGATGACAGAGATCATGATAGAGATTCCAGTGATGCAGCTGACCAGCCAGCAAATGTCTGATCTAATGGATCAGCAGATAGGAAATCTTCCTGAGGCACAGTTCAGAGCTTTGGTTATAAGAATGCTTACAGACCTGACAGCAGATCTTAAACAAGATGGGGAAGGAATGAAGGCTAGCCCTGCTGAAATGAACGAAAACGCATATGAAACAAATGGTGAGGGAAAGAAAACCAGGGATCAAATCAACAAATTGGAACATAGGGAAGGAGCAAACAGTCAACCAGTGCAGAAAGAGGAAACAAGAAGTGAGGAAAATGAGGAGGGGCTCAGAAACATATGGGACAGCTATAAGTGGGCCAACATCCGAATCACAGGGTTACCAGAAGGTGAAGAAGAACTAGAAATTGAAAAATTATGTGAAAAAATAAAGAAGCAGAACTTCCCTAAGTTGGGGAAGTAAATAGACTTACAGGTCCAGGAAACAGAGAGAGTTCCAAAAAAACTGGACCTAGGGAGAACAACACCAAGACACATTATAATCAAAATGTAAAAAATTAAGGATAAAGAGAGAATCTTAAAAGCAGCAAGAGAGAAGAAGAGAATTATGTACAAAGGGGTCCCAATAAGACTATCAGCTGATTTCTCAAAAGAAACTCTGCAGGTAAGAAGGGACTGGCAAGAAATATTCAAAGTAATGAGAAGCAAAAACCTACAACCATGATTACTCTATCCAGCGAAGCTGTCATTCAGAACAGAAGGGCAGAGAAAGTGCTTCCAGGACAAAGTAAAACTGAAGGAGTTCATCAGATCCAAACCACTGTTATATGAAATGTTAAAGGGACTTGTTTAGGAGAAAGAGGATCAAAACTATGAACATTAAAATGAAAACTGTATCACAACCACCAACAACAGAAGCTAGGGAATCGAAACAAAGGCAAACTAAGTAGGCAACGAGAATGGGAAAAGAATTATAGGTATGGGAAACATTTTGGGGGAAGGTCAGCTAGGAGGGGGAAGGAGGGAAAGGGAGGGAAATGGTACAAGAATTAAGCATAGTAGGAGGGAGTGGAGTAGACAGGAAGACGTTGAGAACTATATGCACAACCAATGAGCATGGACTAAGGGGGGGCAACTGGAGGGAGGGGGGCACTGGGTGGAGGGGAACAAAGGGAGAAGAAATTGGGACAACTGTAACAGCATAATAAAGCATATTTTTAAAAAAGTTCTCTTTGAAGATAAAGTTAAACCTCCCTTGCATATTTTCCTCTAAATTTTTAAAAGCTTCCTATGTGTATTAACCTTTAGGTAAATTATCAAGCTTCTAATATATTCCTGGTAGTTTTCTAGGCCTTAATTCTACAGAATTGAATTCACATTTTAACCACAGTTGATTTTTCATTTCTCCTATGCTTAGCATATATAGTCTAGACATTTTCCCTTTCTGACCTAAGTTACAAATAACCTATGTCTTACAGTTTTGCTTGTTGTGAATGTAATCAGCAAGAAATAGAAAAAGACCACTCTAATTGGTTAGGAGGTCACTAGTAACCTAAATGAGTTTGGTAAATTGCCTTCCTGAAAAATTAATCTCTAATGGTTCTCATAAGAAACTTTATTACAGTTTCTCATATTTGATGGAGGAATCCCTTCTGGAAGGGATTTATCCAGAAGTGAATCAGCAAGTATACAAATGCGTAACAATCTTAGCCTTCGGATTTAAGTCTGTTTCATGCATTACCAACACTTAGGTTTATGTTCCTCACAGTCACACCCAGGCCTTCCAGTCCACTTTCAGTATTGTAATTTCTAGGACATTTTATGAGATCAGTTCAAATTTCTTAATAAGCATTATCTTGTAATCCATCCCTTTTCTGTCCCAGGTAAGTATTCCCATTTACCTGATGGAGTTTGATTCTTCCCATTAGAAGTTAAGGCAGCTCTAAACAGCTAAAAATTGTCTAGAAGTTGTACATACCATCTTAACGAAACTATGGTTTCACAAGCCATAGGTATCTGATCTTTAAACTACCATTCCTTAGAAACTGAACCTACCATTTGCTTTTTTCAAGTGTAAATGATTCAGTTCAGACGTGGATGTTTGATTTGTGAACTTATGTACTAGGTAAGCATGCCAACAAAGGCTTCCAGTGATTAAATGGCAGTAACATTGGCAGGAACATCCCATGCCACTTCATGGGTCTACCTGTTCCAGGGTAGTGACCAGAGAACACTGTGTTTGCACTTGCAGAGCATGAGTGCTCAAGAACCTTCTGTATGCAGTCTCATGGAGAAAAGTAGCAACAACTAAAATTACTTAATACTTACCATTAGCTATTCCCTGCGCCGTTTGCCACACAACCTTATGGTTAAATAAGCATCCAGCACGGAGTTACGCACAGCTTAGGAGCATTTTCTCCATTCTCAGAACTCTCTTGTGGGATAGGAGCTAACACTTTTCTCAGGAAACTAAGGCACAGACATCAAATTACACAGAGGTGATTCATGGAGGAGTCAGGATTTGAACACTGGTCTGCTAGCCTTACCGCCGTGTACTTATTAATATTAATTGAAATCAACAAAGTTATTTATCCCTCGAGTTGGCTGAAGTTTGAATCTCAAAATAGAAGTACCCCCTCCCACCTGCCCAACTTAAACTTTAATTACAACAGTCATGAATTAGACTTAAGCCTCTGAATCTTTTTGATTGTTTTCAAGATACCCCAAATGTTTGATTTCAGCCTTAAGCAAACACATTACTAATCTTTTCACTAAAAATAGTTAAGCTAGACAAACTGGGCTCGCCTTATCCCATATGGTAATGGATAAAGTTGGTTGATGCGTGACACAGACACCTAGTGCAGCTTTTTGTAAAGTACATCATGCTCAGATAAACACAGGCCTGGTATGTCCTTTCATTATTGGGCCCTGCTGTCTTCACTAGGTACAGCTGAGCCATGAAGGTGTGTTACCATCTGTAAACGACTAACAGCTTTTAAAAAGTGTTCAGTAACCAGATTAACAAAGTTCCATTATTATGAGTTTGACCTCTTGCCTCTCATTTCATCCTAGTGAATTGGGCTGTATACCCAGGACTTCTAAAGCACCTAGACTCAGTCCAACCCCAAGATTCCCTTCAGGCCCAGAAATGCTAGTCTTCAATTGTTCCTCCTAACACTGTGCCTACTTTGAAACTCTCAAACCTGTCCTGTGTTGGTTTTATAGATGATCCTTAACCAAATCACTTATCACACCTGGGATGGACTTCGGGGAAAAATAATTTTTTTAAAATGTATTTTATTGATTATAGTGTTACATTTGTCCCAATTTCCCTTCCCTCTGCTCCCCTCCACCTGGTGGCCCCCCTCCCTCCAGTTGTCCCCCCCCCTTTTAGTCCATGTCCATTGGTTGTGCATATAGTTCTTCTCAACCTCTCTATTCCATTCCCTCCTACTATGCTTCTTAATTCCTATACCATCTCCCTCCCTCTCCCTCTTCCCCCTCCCTGCTGACCTCCCCCCAATATGCTCCCCATACCTATAGTTCTTTTTCCACTCTTGTTGCCTATTTAGTTTGCCTTTGTTTCAATTCCCGAGCTTCTGTTGTTGGTTGTTGTGCTGCAGTTTTCATTTTAGTGTTCATAGTTTTGATCCTCCTTTTTCTAAACCAGTCCCTTTAACATCTCATATAACAGTGGTTTGGATCTGATGAACTCCTTCAGTTTTATTTTGTCCTGGAAACACTTTCTCTGCCCTTCTATTCTGAATGACAGTTTCACTGGATAGAGTATTAGTGGCTGTAGGTTTTGGATTTTCATTACTTTGAATATTTCTTGCCAGTTCCTTCTTGCCTGCAGGGTCTCCCTTGAGAAGTCAGCTGATAGTCTAATTGGGACCCCTTTGTACATGATTCTTTTCTTCTCTCTTGCTGCTTTTAAGATTCTCTCTTTAACTTTTGACATTTTGATTATAATGTGTCTTGGAGTGGTTCTCCCTAGGTCCAGTTTCTTTGGAACTCTCTGTGCTTCCTGGACCTGTAAGTCTATTTCCTTCCCCAAGTTTGGGAAGTTCTGCTTTATTATATTTTCACTTAATTTTTCAATTTCTAGTTCATCTTCTTCGCCCTCTGGTAAACCAATGATTCTTATATTGGATCTCTTATAGCTGTCCCAGAGGTTTCTGATCCTCTCTTCATTTTCTTTGCTTTCTGTTTCCTCTCTCTGCCCTGGTTGACTGTTTGCTCCTTCTCTATGTTCTGGTTTGTTGATTTGAACTCTGGATTTTATTTCCTCACCATCTGTTTTGTATGTGGTTTTGTTCCTTTCATTATGAGTGTTTTTCGATTCTTTCTCATCTTTTTCCAGATCTTTTGTTAATTCTGTAAGCCACCTGATAACAATGGCCCTGAACTGAGCCTCTGACAGGTTTCTTATTTGTTCATCTGTCAGATTCTTCATCTGTTGCCTTGTGAGCTGCGCCACCGGGATTTCTATAGTTGTCTGCCTCATTTTGACAGATGCGTTTTGTTTTCTTGGGCCGGCTAAAGGGGGCAGTGCCTGTGTACTCGTCACAACCCAGCGACCGGTGGCGATCTGCAACCTTTTTCGCTGTACTGTGGCCCTTTGTGGTCACTACCCAGCGACCGGCGGCGATCCACAACCTTTTTCGCTGCGCTGTGGCACTTTGTCGTCACTACCCAGAGACCAGCAGAGATCCGCAACCTATTTCGCAGCGCTGTGGTGCTTTGTGTGGGGGTGGGGGTCCAAGATGGATTCCTGCAGTTCTTCTGCTAGGAGACCGGGATCCGTCCTCCTGCCCTCTGGGTCTCACTGTTGGAGGTGATGTAGTGGCTGCTTTTCCGAGTGTTGGGGTCGTGAGCTGCCGGGGTTAGACTGCAGCTGAGATTGCTCTCCCTGCCGCTGTCCCAGATGCTACCGCAAACAGCACCGCCCACTTTCGCTCTTACCTGCCCAAAGAGCGCCGCTGGCCTATAACTTTGTACGTTGGGCTTCCATGTAGTTTTATTTTCTAAAATTTCTAGTTATCTTTTGTTTTGAAGTAGTTGTATTCCTCTCTAGTTGTAGAGGGAGACCGAGCGTGTCCATCTAAGCCTCATCGTGGCCGGAAGTCCTCAGCCTGTGTTCTGGGGAAAAATAATTTAAGTATCACCTAGAATTTCCCCCAGGCTTACTTTTAAAGCCACTTTTAAAAATGCAAACAGGTGAGCAATATTATTGTCATTTCTTAAAAAGTTTCTGTTATTGTCCATATGTAGACAAGCAGCAGTACGTTTTCAGTTAAAACATTTGGCAACAGCTTGGAGATACAAGGTGTAACGTTGGCTATTGCTAGCATCTGTGCAAAATATTTCTCCCCTTTCCTCATCTACACAAGCTTTGTTACAGGATAGTTCTACATTTAAGGACTATGGAGGATTACTTAATTTTAGTGAATGTAGTTAATTTGTTTGTTCCACTCACAATGATATTCTAACACACAGGCAAGAAAGCATTCTGCAGAGGCAAGACTAAGCCCTACAATGGCAAAGCAAGTAGTTCAATGTCACTGAATGATTCTAAGACAGCTGTCCATCATGGTCCTACTCTGAATCGGTTTCCCATCATGCTTCAATGTTTAATCCGAGGCAAGGCAACAGTGAGAGCCTCTGCTGGATCTCATGGCCAGTAAAGACAGACTTTGCTCACAGCACTTGGGAGAAAGAAGTCTAGGGCTTATAATTTACACTTACACTTGTGTGTTCCAATGTCTCATAAAGTTTTAACTACATATCAAAGGCTTTATTTTTTTCCTTTAAACCCATAGCATATTCTGTAAAACACAAGTGCTGTAAGTAATTCCATGGAAAGAAGTTTCCACAATTAAGTGAATTGGAAAACTGCATATTATATCTCTGCTACCAACATTCGTGGTACATCAGTAAACACATTTGTATATAAAGGATCAAATAGTCCTGTAGTAAAGAAACACCTCTTTGTTTAACCCCAAAATAGTCCCTGAATTTATTTGGTTATGAACCATTTTTCCCGACAGAAGGGCCCTAATCATGCTCTATATAGAACACATTTTTTGGGAAAGGCTCCTCTAAATGCTGATCAAGAGTGCACTCTGTAAATATGGTACATTTACGAAAGTTAATATTCTAAAATAGTACAAAAATTTGCTAACAATGAAGAAAATGTCCAGGGTATAGATTGCAAAAGTAAAAATTTTTATTTTGATTGATTTCTCATTGAATGGTTCAATATAATGCCAGTTTTTAATGGCAAAAATTTGGTTCCAAACTCCATGATGCTACAGAGAGCTACTACTTTTTCCAGGAAGTAGGTAAACAGCTGGGAACAAAAAGTACGACTTTAGCAACATGGTAACGTCTTACACGGCAGACTTAACAGGCCTGCACCTTTTACACTCAAAACAGCACAAAATTGAGCTGGTGACAAAAGTGAGAAGTGAGGAACAAAATATGAACACCAAAAGGAGCAATATATGTACTGTAAAGACAACAACATCATCAAAACAAATAGAGCTATAAGGATTTTAGAGGATAATTATAGAAAAGAGAACCAAATGTTTTACTCAAATGTTTTTTAGAGCCTTTCTGTAGAGATACAAATATATATATATATATATATTTTATCCAAAAATATCTTTTATACAGATAAATGCTTCTCAATTAACGATGGGACCAAAGCTATAGTTATAACATAAAGCACTATCTTTTAAAAAGACTATTTATCCACCTGAATTTTCAATTTCTTTAAGGTTAGTGCATTAAATGTCTTCCAAATATAATTACCTGACATTCTTTTTATAGATATAAATTAAGTACGCACTATTTTTAAAAAGGGTTTGCAGGTTAAACAATGTTTTTTCTAAGATGCTGTGCCTATCGGAGTTATGACGAGCCCTATTACGGATCATTGTTAATAAACATACCAAAAAGGGCTTTATCAGATTTTCTTCTTTATAGTAAATATTTAATTTTCTGATTTCCTGTTTACAAGTGTTGCAAATGCACAAGAAAGATTTTACTTCACAAGTACTTTTATGTTCATAGAAGATATTTTGATTCAACAAATACAGCAATAAATCTCCACATTGTAACCAATAGTATGGTCTTTTTTTCCTCAAAAAAAAAAAAAAAAAAAAAAAGAGATGTAACACTAACAACCACTACCCATAAACTAATGCCTACTATTATTTTGGTGAATTTACAAATCTTTTTTTCCCTGGTGTAAAGGCTACAAAATTTCTAAAAATTAGAGAACACTGAAAACATTAAAGTTTGACATCCAACCTTATATTATTTTCATTTTACCCTGAAAGATAACTTAAAAAATATGACCTGGCTGGAAGAGGTCATCTTGCTAATATAAAAAAATCAGTGAGAGCAAGAAATTGTATCAGTGATATGTAGAATTTCTGTAAATAGTTATCTTTCCAAATCATTAGAAAAATGTTCAAAGATTAAAAAAACAAAGTAAAATATGGTGGTGGTCCCTAAACTATTTTAAAGGCAAATAGCTTAGTCTAAGCTAAAATATTTTTCACTCACAGTAATTATCCTCCCTTCAACTGCCTTTAAAAATGCATGAAACAGTACAACAGCAAGAATCAAAGGGCACAGACTGCATTTTAAAAACAAAGAAAAAAAACAAAAACAAAAACACGCTAGTGCTGAAAGATATAGTAAAAAGCAGATATCTTTGGGGGACATTAATCAATTAGATTATAATTCATTATGAAGATTTCTCTTTTCTATTACGTGGAGAGTCTGCTCCATTTGAAGTTAGCGTTCCATTTACACCATTTTCTGAAAAGAGAAAAGAAATCAGTGTTACTCTCCTTCATGAAGAAACACAAATATCTTTATACATAAAAGTGCTGTCAGAAAAGGAAATTTTAAGTCCAATATTTACTTTTAGGCCTGCAGGTGAAACTCATTCACCAGTGCTTAACCTTTTTTTTTTAAATACTTAAAAATTTTTTTCAATTATTATTTTTTTATCCTCACCCATGGACATGATTATTGATTTTAGAGAGGGGAAGGGAGGAAGAGAGAGAGAGGGAGAGAAACATCAATGTAAGAGAGAAATATCGATTGACTGCCTCTTGCATACGCCATGACTGGGGACCAACCCACAACTTAGGCGTGTGCCCTGACCAGGAATCAAACCCTGTGGCCTTTTGGTTTATGAAAGGATGATCCTACCAACTGAGTCACACCAGCCAGGGTATGAGTGCTTAATCTTTACTAGTATTTAACCAATCATAAAACCTGATTTTAACAATGAATTGAAAGTAGCAAATGAAAAGTAACCATAACATCATTAGATCTCAAAAAAAAAAAAAAAAGGCAAAGTACTATTGAAAACAGAAATAAATGGTTGAAGATAAAACACTAAGAAACAATTACAAGATTTTTTTTTGGTGGCCGCGGCCTCCGGGCTGGGATGAACCGTGCTCTTGGGGGAGGCGGCGGAGCCGAGCCCGAGCCATGGCCAGTACAATGGTAGCAGTTGGACTGACCATTGCTGCTGCAGGATTTGCAGGTCGCTATGTTTTGCAACCCTTCAAGCATATGGAGCCTCAAGTCAAACAAGTTTTTCAAAGTCTACCAAAATCTGCCTTCGGTGGTGGTTATTACAGAGGTGGGTTTGAACCCAAAATGACAAAGTGGGAAGCAGCATTAATACCAGGTGTAAGCCCTATTGCCAATAAAGGAAAAATAAGGGATACTCATCAACGAATTATGCTTTTAAATCACCCAAACAAGGGAGGATCTTCTTATATAGCAGCCAAAATCAATGAAGCTAAAGATTTACTAGGTCAAGCTAAAAAATGAAGTAAATGATGAATTTTAAAGTTCTTAGTTATGTGTACAAGTACTAGCTTTTTATAAAATGTCCCAAAGCTACACATTTTAAAAATGATTTAGTACAAACTAAGTCAAAGCCTTGTGTAAGTTTAAATTTGAGGATTTTAAATCAGATTATAAAATATTTGGAGCTTACTGCTCAACAATTACGGGTAAATACATACCATTTGAATAGAAATATTGTTCATTATTCATTTAGCAAGGCAAAGTGAACATGAAGGTCTCTACTCTCAAGGAACCCCAATCTTAACGGGAGACTGATAACTGGTAATTAAACTACAATGTGATAAATACCACAATGGAATTAGTATAGGTTGTTATAGAAGACTCATCTCATTGGAAAGAAAGGTTTTAAAGGTACAGAGAGCTTGGAACTGTGAATTTAGCCACAACTTTGACCTAAAAAAATTGATGTAGGTATGTATATGTCACTTGACAGAATTTGGATTTCATATATTAAAAATTGGTAAAAAAGCAAAAAAAAAAAAATTACAAGAATTTAAAAATAGTCTTTAGTGTTTTTCGTAGCAATAAAGAACCTTTCACATTTGAGCAAAGTTCTTGGAAATAGGTTTCACTATAACATACTAAAAGTTAGCCTTTAGGATAACTCTTATGTTTAAGAGTGTATCATGGCCTTCTTTTTCCAACTATATGGAATAACTGATGTCAGACTAACCCTCCCTTCAAAAACACCTATTAAAGTTGAATACAAAAAAGGCTCTTTAAAGGTGCTGGATAAAAACCAGGGCAGCTATGTGTATTTTTCCCTCAAGGTATTTTCCAACTACTAAATGTGCATGTACCAATTAAGACTCAGAGAAATCAAGCAGAAAGCAACCCCTAAGAAAGTACAAAGCTACACAGAGATTTGGGGAGTCTCACAATGATAGGAAGACAAAAACCTGAATTCGGAGCCCATCAGGAAAGAAAGCTCTTAGAGATAGTTTATGTCCTAGAAATAAGGGCAAAACAAATCAAGCAACGTCTGAAGAGGATTATATACCATGACCCAGTGAGATTTATCCCAGGAATGCACTGTTGGCTTAACATTCAAAACTCAATGACTGTAATCTATGACATAAATAGAATAAGACAAAAGCCATTTGATGATCTCAGTATATGCAGAAAATGCAAGTGACAAAATCTAACAGCCTTTCATGATAAAAAATATAAACTAGGAATAGAAGGGAACTTTTTCAACCTGATAAAAACCATTTAAGAAAAAACAACAGATAACATCATACTTAATAAAAAGACTGGATGCGTTCTCCCTAAGATCAAGTATGACACAAGGGGAGGAAGTCTGCCTGCTCTTGCCATTTCTAGTCAACATTTTTCTGGAGGTTCCAGCCAGGGTAATTTGGTGGAAAAAATGAAAAGGCATTCAGATTGGACAAGAAGAACTAAAACATTCTCTAGTTGTAGATGACATGATCCCATATACTGAAAATGCAAAGGTATCTACATAAATACTATTATTAAATAATAGTTAAAAAACTTAATTGAATTCAGGAATGTTGCAGGAAATAAGATCACTATGCAAAAAAATCAGTTGTATTTCTACATACTGGTAATGAAAAATCCAAGACTGATATTAAAAAGATAGCTCCATTTTATGATAGCATCAAAATGAATAAAATACTTGGAATAAGTTTAAGGAAAGAAGTGCAAGACTTAAACACTGAGAATTACAAAATTTAACTGAAAGAAATTAAAGACACCCCCCCCCCCAAATGGAAACACAGGCATGTTCATACTCCCTAAGGCAGTCTACAGACTCAAGGCAGTCCAAATCAAAAGCCCAGATGGCTTTTTTGCAGAAAGTGGCAAGGTGATCCTAAAATTCATATGGAAATGCAAAGAACCAAAACAACATGAAAAAGAACAAAACTGGGAAACTCACATTTCCTAATTTCAAAACTTACTATAAAGCTACAGTAATTAAGACAGTGTGGTACTGACATAGAAACAGACATATAGATTAAGAGAACAGAATTGAGAATCCAGAAATATTCTTACTTTTATAATGAACTGATTTTCAACAAGAGCATCAAGACAATTCAGTACATAAGTCTTTTCTTTCAACAAATGGTGCAGGGACAAATGGATATCAATATGCAAAACAATGATTGTAAAATGGTGCAGCCACTTTGGAAAACAGTTTAGTAGTTCCTCCCAAATATTAAATATACATTTACCATATGATCCAGCAATTCCACTTCTAGGTACACCCAAGAAGTGAAATACAGGTCATCAGACAAACACTTGTACATGAATGTTTACTGCATTATTCATATATAACAGCCAAAAAATGATAACCACCCCAATATTTATCAACTAATATAAACAAAATATGGTATATACACACAACAGAATATTACTGAATTAGCCAAAAAAGTCCGTTTAGTTTTTTCCATAAAATAAGACACATTTTTCATTTTCACCAATAATTTTACTGATTTGAATATTTTGAATATGTTGGCTATTTTCCACTATTGGCTTCTAGTGGGTAGAGGCCAGGGTGCTGCTATACATCTTCCAATGCATAAGACGGCCCCACAGCAAAGAAGTATTTGGCCAAAATGTCAATAGTACCAAGAAACTTCACAAACCACTTTTGACACATTCGATCAATCACAGCACCTTCTACATACACCGCACAAATCTTTTTTTGCATTTCAGTTGAGTTTTTTACCTTTTTAAATAAAGCATAACATGTCTAAAGTGTTGTGTATATTTTCATCTTCAATATTAAAATGGCTGCACAAATATACACCAATTTTGATGTTGTTGTTTTTAAATGCTTGCTGATATGAGAGCTGTCACAATACAATCTAACAAAATTGTTTCAAATGAAATTAAAGGTAACTAAGCACTAGTAGAGCCATTTTATAGAAATAATTAAACACAGTTTTTGGCCAGTCCAATATTTGGCCATAAAAAAAGAATGAGTACAGTACATGCTAAAATATGAATGAACCTTAAAAACATCCTCACCAGAAGAAACCAGTTGTAAAAGATCATATATTGTATGGTTCCATTAATATGAAATGTCCAGAAAAGGATCAAGCAATTGATGTTATTAAAAAACAAAAAATCAATTCCACTTAAAACTCAAGGGCAGATGGGACAGAGCTGTAAAGAGGTTTTGTTTTTAAAGTGATTAAGATGCTTGGAAGCACAAACTATCACTCCACAGATCAGTTATTCACTGAAAATGCCCATATATGAGGTCTGTCTGGAAAAAAGTCAGCCATTGTTAATATAATGAGAATGGTTTGCGCACCATCGTTATAATTGGCAGCCAAGGACAGTGGACTGGAATGCCCAGGCATGAACAATGACAACTTCACTGTACTAGTCAGTGGGGGCAGTAGATGTTAGTGAGTGAGCATGTGTACTGTGTGGCTGTCGCATTCAAAATGACTGAACAAGTAGAGCAACAAATTTGCATCAAATTTTGTGTTAAGCTTGAACATTTCTGTGTAAACTATTCAGAAGGCCACAGTTATGGGCAACTGGTGACCGGCGGCTTCATCATGACAACATGCTTGCTCATGTATCATGTTTCGTGCAGAGGTTTTTGGCAAAACATCAAATCACTGAGGTGACTTAGCCACCTACAACCCAGATTTGGGGCCTTGCATCTTCTTGTTCTTCCCCAAAACTAAAATCACCTTTGAAAGAGAAGAAATTTCAGACCGTCGATAAGATTTAGGAAAAGACAATGGGGCAGCTGATGGTGACTGGGAGAACTGTGTGAGGTCCCAAGGTGCCTACTTTGAAGGGGACTAGGCGTCATTGTCTTATGTACAATGTTCTTTGTATTTTGTAAATTCCTCAGTAAATGTCTCTATTTTTCATATTACATGGCTGGATATCTTCTGGACAGGCCTCATATATTGGTCTATACTGGCTCAAAGTAATCAAGCAGGGAAAGTTTATGAGGCAGAAACTGAGTGGACAACTTTTGAGAGAAATAACTGACAGCAGGGAATCACCCAACTGTAGAATGGGGCAAGATTACCTGGCCTCTAATTTTGCTTAAAAGTAGAATATATTTTTCTTTATAGGATTTTAAATCTTAATAAGATTATAAAGAAGACCCAAAACATTATAAAAAATGTTTTCTAATCCAGATTTTCCATTGCTTACGGAATACAAACCTGTTCCTTTTCTAGAAGATCTGCCTTTTGTCACTGTTGGTTTCTTCTTCACAGTTGGTGCCTGAAAAGTAGAATGTTCCCTCCACCTCCGGAGCTGAAAATTAATGAACTTCCACATCATGAATGCCTGGGTAATGCAAATCGATGCCAGAACAGCAATTCTGAGAGTATAAATAAATAAGCATCAAAACAGTGCTATTGAAGAAAGTAGTCTGTCTTATTTTGATAGTATTAATTTAGTGCTAAATTCCCTAGATTATGTTAATAAATAATTATTCCATTAATAATTAATTCCAGAAGATAAATAAATGCTTTGGTATTCAAATTTAGACATATAAAACAGGTATAAAATCAAATCAAATGAGTATTCTCCCTAACCTCCTTATTTTTTAGGCCATTCATATCATAAACTATATACTATACAGCTGTACAAAATGAGAAGAATGTTAAATTGATGTACCTTACAGCCAATACATTGAAATTTCCAGTACTGAAGTCCAGCTTCTGATTCTCTGCTCTTGCAAGGCCAAAGCCAACAGTGAGTACTGAGAGAATTAAAGTTAGAAGTCTTCCCAAAACAAACAGAACTGCCCACAGAGAAAATCTGGAAGAAAAATGTCGTAAGTCAAATTTATAAAATTGAAATAAGAAAATACTCTAGTAGGAATCAGATTCTATTAAGTAAATGCGTATTAAAACAGCATTTCTTATTTTTCTGCAAAAAAATTATGCAAGTAAAATATTGGGAAGAGACTATGTTTTATCACATTCTCACAGATAACACATCAGCCTATTTAACATTCTAGGAAGTCCAGCAAAGAAATGTTTTTATTTTTGTTTTGATGATCCTTTTATAAAATATAAATACTATTAATGACCCTCAGAACTACTGGTATATATAATAATTTTGAAAACTGCTGGACAAACAACAAAAACCATGCTGTAAAAAGGACAATAATTGTCGCTGAAGAGTCCTCGTTCTATTTTTCTTTAAGATTGTACACTCTTTACAGTCATACCTCTTCAAATCTGTTTTCAGATCAATTTTCCCATCAAAATATTTTAATATTCTCTTTTTTAAAACTTTTTTAACACCGTTACTTTTATTTTATTTTTATTTTATGTATCTGATTTTAGAGAGAGGGGAAAGGAGAACGAGAGGGAGAGAAACATCAATGTGTGGTTACCTCTCACGTGCCCCCAACTGGGGACCTGACATGAAACCTAGTCATGTGCCCTGACTGGGAATCAAACCAGGGACACTTGGTTCGCAGGCCGACGCTCAATCCACTAAGCCACAGCAGTTAGATATTTTAATATTCTTAAGGCTATATAATCTGTTATTTCATTTTCTTCTCAAAGTTCACTTCCCTATTACTCCTTGTCCAAAAGAAAAACATGCATTAAGAAAACCTGGAAAAGTTAGAAAAGTAAACCCCAAAAGCCTTCAAAATTACAAGGTCCAACATAATATCTCTCTAGCTTAAGAAAGACCCCATTTTAGAGAATACAATACCAACCTGAATTGTTATTAGTTTACTTAAAGCTGCTACATGCCCTGGCTGGTGTGGCTCAGTGGATTGAGTGCTGGCCTGAGAACTGAAAGATCACCAGTTCGATTCCCAGTCAGGGCACATGCCTGGGTTGCAGACCAGGTACCCAGCTGGGATTGTGGGAGAGTCAACGGATTGATGTACCTCTTGCACATTGATGTTTCTCTCCCTCTCCTCTTTCTCCCTCCCTTTCTCTCTCTCTAAGGGTAAATAAATAAAATCTTTAAAGCTGCTACTAACAACTTATAGAGTAATATAATTGCCCACAGCATGGGCCTTGGCCACACAGGCACTGGCTTTAATTACATGAGAAATAGAATGGCTAACCAACTTACCCTTTCTGGTACTTTTCATCAGTGAAATAAAACAGGCGGGAAATGTGGAAAAGAAATTCAACAAAATAATGCGGCACCAAAAGAACAAGTCCCAGATGATTCAAGCTGTGAAAAGAACAAATTTAAAATGTGAAAGTTACTTATCAGTTAAGACGGATTAGCATACTATCTGCCAAGTCCATTTACCCATTCAAGAAAAATCCCAACTTACTTCAAAAGATAAGCTCCGGCAATGTGAAAGAGGTAAAGACCTATGTAGACAAGCTGCCGAGGAATATCCTCCTGTAAACAGAAAATTGCATTATAGATGAAACATGCTGAAACATTTCTGTTCTTTAGGAGCAGCGTGGTAGGGTGAAAGCCACACCATTACAGAAGACCTGAAGGCTATTCTGCCGCTTTACCCTATCCCAGCTGCTCATCACAATTAACGGTGTGGCTCTAACAAATCATTTAGTTTCATTTGGCATCAGCTACCTCGTCTGTAACTTGTGAATAATACTTGGGTTTGCTTGAGTCATATTAACTCAAAGTCCCTTTCAGTGCTAAGATCTGTAATTCTCTTAATTTGTAATAAATATTTATTAAATGATACTATTAATATCCATGAGAATGTTCTAGCTGATTTTACTTAAAACAGTATTTACTTATAGCTTATGCTTTTTATTTATAGATTTATTAATTTTAGCGAGGAAGAGGGGGAGCAGGGTAGAGGGGTAGACGGGGAGAGAGAGAGAGAAAGAGAGAGAGAGAGAGAGAGAGAGGGATTTATTGTTCCACTTATTTATGCATTGGTTGATTTTCATATGTGCCCTAATGGGGGATTGAGCCCACAACCTTGGCTTATCAGGATGATGCTCTAACCAACTAAGCTACCTGGCTAAAACCTAGCTAATGCCTTTAATCCCTTTCATTATCAGTTTTAGTCATTAAAATCAAAGGTTAAAATTTTATCTTCTCACTTAGGATAATCACCTAATTATATATTCTTTCCTTTTCTTAATAATCCTATAAGCCAAGTACCCACATTTTAGTTTTGCTTCTTTTACTCCTCCATAGTCCCTAGCAACCTGGTTATGTTAAAAAGTGTTTTTTTTTTTGTTTTTTTAATGGATCAGAAAATCAATTTAGGGGTCACACTAACCTCTTTTAAAATATGAAATAGAATAGAAAATGCTAACAGTGTACAGCAATCACGCTGTATTGTTCCATGAAAATTTTATTCCAGATTTTATACATCTACAAACACACATATACACACGGATTATGACATAAAATCTAGTTTTCATCTTGGGTTGCAATTGAAAATGTTCACAAAATACAGTGATGAGCCCAATAAACACTTGATAGTTTATGAAATGCCTGCACCTAGCATTTTTACTCTCTCTGATTTTGGCAATTTCCCACATACAGGTATCTCCCCCAGCTTTTCCAAAGTTCACTTTGTTCCACTTTGCTTTTATGAAAGACTATGTATTAGTATCTGTTTTTATAACTGAAAGAAATCCAAAGAGGACTGTTGCAAAAAAGGCAGCAAGTGAAAAGGGCATTCAACATATTTGGCAGTGAGGCGTTAGAGAGCAGGTGGCCCCACTGAGGCCTCCCCTAGGAACTACACCTGGCACCTCAGCATCCAGCCACCACAGCTGTGAACAGTGTCTGTGAGCACCTGCGCTTTATCTTGAATTATTTTGTGCAAATTGCTTCTTGGCTTTACGGCATTTCTTCTCATGAAAGGTTTCACAGAAGCACTCTATTTTGTATAGCGGGGGAAACCTGTATATACAGCTATGTTAGTCATTTCGGTAGTTACTTCATTGAGTTTTCTGAGAAAAAGTAGATATTTCACAAGTGCAGTTTTGAAATGGAAAGCACTCCTCTAGTAAGAAGGGTACAAAGATCAAGCGTTAGAAAACTAAGACAGATGAATAGTCCTATAGACAGTATTATGTTTGTGGACTCTTGGGGGAAATTCCCAAAACACAATATCAAGTTTATAGTGGTTCTTCCAACTGGAGAGAGCAGTATCACTGTGAACAATCTATCTTAAGATCCTCTCCACATAATTTTCAAACTTCCGATGAAATACTTCTCCTTACCATTTCAGAACAGCTCAGTTGTAGTGTAATAAAAGTAAATTAAATATGGTATATACACACTTGATGCATGATATGCTATATAAGATTTCGTTATGTAAATAAGCTTTTCCAACCAGGAGTCAGAAATGAGGTTTTGCTTATGTTTGTTTAAACATTAAAAAACTTCTTTATACTCAAATGGAAAAATATATTATGAAAAGGAGTTATTGGAAAAGCTTTGCTAACTACTTATACATTCTTTTTTGTTTTTTTAATCCTTACCCAGGAACTTTTTTTTTTTTTCATTGCTTTTAGAGAGAGAGGAAGGGAAAGAGGAAGCGGTAGAGAGAAACATCGATGTGAGAAAGAAACACTGATTGGCTGCCTCCCACAAGGGCCCAGACTGAGGATCGAACCTGCAAACCCTTTGGCTATAGGATGATGCTCCAACCAAATCACACCAGTCCGGGCTGCTTATGTATTCTTAGTGCTAATGTTCATGTAGTTTACATAAGAGTGAAATCATGGACAATGACTGAAAATCCTGATATTCTCATTTTCTAAGGAAAATCTAATAAATATAGAATACTAAATCAAACCAAATTCTAAAATTATAAGTAATTTCAAGTGACATTTTGGTTATTACAACTTTTTATTAAAAAGGTCAGCCATATACTTTAGTAAATTTCTAATAAAAAAAATGCTTTTCTTAAGTATACCACACTAAAAACAAACTTTAAACTGAGCATCACATATATGCCCAAATATAAAGGAAAGATTTCCCCCTTAAATCACAGTGGAGCCATCTCATATTTAAATATTTTCAAAGCTCTCACATTATAGTAATCTATAAAACCTCAGTCAATATCACTTCTAAATGCTTACAGAGGTCTAGCAGAGGAATCAGTAAGACAATGTACTTTGAAAAACTGAATTAGATGGTTCAAAAAGTGGCTTTAGTGATAAATGACATTAACAATAACAAGGTTGCATACAAAAAGTGTGAATATAACTTTCATGAGGTATGAGTGAGGAAAAAGGTATTATTCCTAATTTAATATACTTTATATGATATACATTTTTTTTTGTATATATAATTAAATTAACTAAAAAGGAGAAACAGAACATTTGGCTGTCTCATCCACATTTCCCTGAAACTTCATATATTAAATTTAACTAAGAAGTTAATTTTGAATCTTCCCATGGACAAAATGGGGGACTGTTTATATTAAAGCATACATATTAAATGTAATTAAAATATTCTCCTTAAGAAAAATTGAGTTATTCATGACTCACACACCTCTTGACTACCAAAAGTGTTCCTTCTTTCTTCATTTCTCTAAAGGATCGGTTCAAAACAATCACTATAGTAGTTTTTTTAGTAGAGTTATTCCAAAAATAATTTTCAGAGTAAATTTAAAGAAACTAACACATATGCAGCTGTTACTTTCGTTATGTTAATTACTTGAAACAGTTACTTCTGACTGTAATATGTAGGTGTTAAAAATAGTTTCAGTTAAGTTCTAAGTTATGCAAGTTATTCCATAAAAATTAGATTGCATTTCTGGAGATATGCCATCTGGCAGGAACTGATAAGAGCCTGGAGAACTAAAATGAACAATTACTTTGAAAGATTCCTCTTTACTTACATGGTCAATGAACAAAATATAGACATATGAATTAATAGTAAAACCCAGAGGTATTATGTCCATGGGTATAAAAGTACATGAAAAAGCTTTAAATATTTGAGCCATGGTACTAAGACATCAAGAAAATGATATTTTCAGCAGTGCTGTCCCAAAAACTCTTTGTAGTGATGGAAACATTTCCTCTCTCTGCTATCCAAAATGGTAGGTTAGCCACATGCAGCTGATGAGAACTTGAGATAGAGCTAGTGTGACCAAGAAAGTCAACTTTGTTTTTATTCAATTTTAATTAATTTAAATGTGACCAGTGGCTACTGTTTTGGGCAGAGCAGCTCTAGGACATCATAGCAGACAACATCAATTATAAAAGACACATAGGATACAAACACAAAGCAGTAGTAAGTCAAGAAACTACACTCATGAATTAACTATTTGCAGCACATATAGAAGTGATTGTGGCATTTGAGAAGGCAGAGAAACTGGGCATTGGAAGGGTTGTTACACTTCTGTTTGGGAAAGCTTCTTGAAGTAAGGTAATTAAAAACATGTTTTAAATGTGGAAATATGTGAACATATATACAATAAAAGAGGGAGTTAAATGAATCCCCATGTACCCATAACCCAGTTTCAATAGTTGTTAACTCATGAGCAAACTTGCTTCATCCAATTCCTCACTCACGTCTAATTTCATATATGAGAATTTAAAAAGAAGCTCTCCCTCAAAAAGGAAATAGAAGTGCTTCATTAATTTATCATGTGGAAAAGGTATTCCAGGAGAAAAAACTGATGTGCTAGCATAAAAAATCAGCGACTGTGAATAAAGCATAGGAGGGAGCAGAAGAAAACAGGACGGGGAGGCGGCGGCACCGACGAGAGACCCTTGGAGCACAGGTCAGCAGCTCTAATCTAGTTTAAAGCAACAGGGAGCTAGTACAGATTTTAGAGGAGAAAGAGTTAAATAAAGTTGCTTTGTGAAATCATGAAAGTCTAACTTCAGAAGTACTGAGGCTAGAAAAAAGAATGCTGCAGTGCTCCAGGAGTTTATTTGTCCAAATAAAACAAACACCTTTCCCCCATGCTAAAAAGAGGGAATTCTCCACCCATTTCAGGAAAAGCTTCACTGGTGAATATTTAACTATGGTTTACTTTTGTCAACAATAAATTTTTGGGGGGACTTACACACAGATCGTTAGTTGTAGTAGATCTGATTAATACTTATACCAGTAATATGAAACTAATATATTTCAAAATTTAAATTATTACTAATATAACTTTAAAATGAGCAATTAGCATGCCAAATGTAAAAGATCCCCCCCAAGTTAGAACAGTAACTAAACAGCCCCCCCCCCCCAATAATTACTCAAGGATATCTAGTCTTTGTGGAAAGAGGGGAGCTGGGAGAAGAATGGGGGAAGAGTTGAGGTTAGACGGAGGTTAGAGACATAAAAGGGAAAAATGACAGGATAATTTTAAAATCACAAAATTCCAGCTTACTTTTTTAGTTTTCTGGAAGTAGAGCTCAGGAAAAGCATGAAACCAGTAAGCCAACTGTAATATGTAGAAAAACTTCACCTGAAATCTGTGTAACACAAGAAAGTAAAAAATACATTTTAAAGCCTGATATTTTTAAAGAATAAAGTTAAAAACAAACACTGGAAATGCGGATATGCTAAGTAGTTGCCTTTGTATTGTTATTTCAGGTGTCCTTACAATAAATACGCCTTTTACCTTTCAACAACTCTCCCTCAGCCACTCCCCGTCTCCCTGGGATAGTTTCACCACCAGTCAGTTCCTCTGGATTATACAGCAGAAGCAAAGATCATTTGAAGAAACCTGTTAACAAGCAAGCTAGCTGGGAAGAACCAAAGTCCCTTGTCTATTAGTTAATTAATACTGATTCGTGTGCCATGTTAGCTACTGAACACATAAAGAACATGACTGAAGGAACCAAACTGCAGATCTAAAAGGTTTTATCAAAAGGGAAGTGGGAAAGGCACAAGACTGACACAAAAGCAAAGGCACAAAGATTAAAAATCACTTGAAACCAGGATAATCCAAATTTCAAACATCCCGACTTTTTCTTAGTGAAATGTGAGAACTCTGCCTGGTTGGAACACTGAGAGCTCCAAATAAATGGAGGCAAACCAGGATCAAAGAGAGGAATAAGGCAGAGAGGGATTCCCTGGCAGATGCATCCTAATCAGTCTGGGATCGCTAGTCTCCTTTAGACACTGTCCCCCTCCAGTCCTCCTGCTTCCTCTTTATTCTCCCTTTCGCCTCTCCTCCAGAAGTCTAAAATAGAAAACATGAAGCCAATCTAAAATAATTTCCAGGGGAGTTGGGGAGAAATACAGTCCCACATAAATATGATGTTTATAACCCACTCTATAGAAGTTCACTGAATTAATATAACTTTAAAGCATTAGAATGAAGTCAGTAGAATGGACATTATTACTGGACTTGAAGTTGGGAAGATATGCATGGTCACAGTATTCCCTTCACATATTTTCTCCAATGCTCAGATCACAGTGCATTTACTAAATAGGATGTAGGTGGTAAGCACCTACAGCCTGGCACAACAAAGGACATAAAATAAAGAGAGTTTCTATTGCGGTCAAGGCACACTGTCATGGTGAGCGTGGGCACAATATAAGACATAAATGACACAATTATGGAACAGTCAAAATAATGTATGGATACTACATAAAATATTATGTACCACAATGACAAATTCAAGAAAGCAAAAGATAATACAGGCTAAGTAAAAAAAAAAAAAAAAAAAAATTCTTGAATAGTTGTACTAGAGCTGGGCTTGAAGAATGAATAATTTAGTTGAATGCCTTTGCAACCACTAAGCTTCTGACAGCACCGTATAAAACCGTTGGGGACTGGAAGATAAAAAAGAAATAGTCCCTACCTTCAAGCTTATAGTATAAGAGAATGAAAAATGAAGGAGTGAAGAGATGAAGGCAAAGAAAAGGAGCAAACCTATGGAGAAGATGAAGCAGTACAGAGGAGAATGAAGGAAGAGAAAGGACAGAGTTCTAAACTAGACATTATTGTTATAATCAGTATTCTCAAGCTAACAAACATACTGAAAAGATTATATTTATGGAAAAAATGCAGAGGATTTTTTTTTTTAAGTGGCAGTAGGTCTGCCAAAGACATACAATTGCATGAATTTGTTTAAGATCCTGAAGAAGAATAAATTCTTCTTGAAAGTGACATGACCACAGTCTTTAACTAAGAAAAGCCTGCTAGACATGACTTACGTCATCAGGTTAGGAGGATAAGCCCGCCACAAGATAGTTGGGTCTGAGATGTAGTTTTCCTAAGAAAGAATATATAAAAATTAGTCTGTCAGTATAATAAAAATTTCTTGGAAAATGAGACACTATTTTCACTTCTTGCACATTTACAGCTCCCTACATCAAATTCCAAAGAGCCCTGAAGTCAAACTTTTTAGTTATCGTCAACTCAGCTGAATTGCTTACTTTAGCGAAGTGCAAATCAATGAGATGTACAAAGTAAAATAAGACACAGTTCCTGGCCTTCTAAATTCTTTCAGTTCAGTGGAGTAAAAAATACATGTACACAAACAAACATGTAACAACCAAAAAACAGAAATGGTACATAACAGAGGTATATCAGCTGCGGGAGAGATAAATTTTATCTTGGGTCATCAGAGAGGGCTTCAGGAAGAGGCAGCACCAGCCAGGAGACAGAATATCAAGGTGCTGCCAAGTTTTATAGGATTATGCCCACATACTCACCAAATCCTTTCCTTAGATAACCAGATCTAATTAGTGAGAATTATTGTGTAAGAAAAAAAAAAAAAACTCAAGTGATCTATCTTTATTTAGAACATTTTCCCAATGAAATGTAAACTTTTGTTTTTTCTAATTTTATAAGATTTTAAGCTGAAATATACATATATCTATAAAGTATCATTAAAGAACCAGTGTAAAGTGGAATTAGTACTGGATGAAAAGGCTGAGTTTTATTTAGCCTGTCTCCACCATTAGGTGTTGTACCCTGGAAAATTCACTTTGCCTATTTATTCATCTCTAACATGGTGATTTAAAAAAATTATGTGCCCTGACAAACTCAAAAATACGTGAATTCTGGAATAGTAATATTAATGGTAATACTAAGGTTGATACTGTCTTCCCCTCATTAGTTAGAATGATACACTTAAAATTTAGATAGCCTTAACTGTAAAGTTAATAAACATTTTAAATTGCCTGAAAAATATCTGAACTATTTTTAAAGGAGGAAATGACTAGAAACATTGCAACTCATGTAACCTAGAGGAATCACTGACATCTTACCCTTTTTGCTATACACCGATATCTGTAAATGGCTATAAAATACAAAAATAACATGATTAACTAAAAATAAGTAAGGCTTTCTGAAACAGTGAACACAGTTTAGAATTTCTGCTGTAAAAAAAACTAACTTAAAAGATACTTATCAATGAAACTTACATTAGCAGAATTCCCATCTTAAATGGCAATAGAACCTCTTCTATTTTCTAAGGTTCAGGGTTAGCTTACATTAAAAAACAGGAGATCATTTTCTGTTTTGGGTATATAATGTAAATACTTTAAGAGATGAAAATTTAAGCATACTTACAGATACTAGAATGAATGTGCCCCAAATACAAGAAAATAGGTAGAATGCACTAAGCTGACCAGATTCATTAAACTTGCTGTGTTTCGTTTTGGAGAAGTGCATTCGCCTGTTAATTTTCTAAAAATAGAAACAATCAATGATTAAGGTTATAAAATATATTTAAAGTATTACAATCATAGTATGGAGAGCTAGTGTTTTACAAAGTATAGATTTCTAAGATTGTATACTTACATCCAACACATACTCTTGAATTATGGCATGAATAATTATCGCCACTAGCATGTAGAAGAAAATTGTAGCCAAATCTTTGATACCATAGTAATAAAAAGATGCTGATTCAGTAGCTTGTTCTTCTGAAGGCCAAAAAGGACATACACAAAAATATACATGAGATTATCAAAACAGCACTAAGCACAACATAGTTATGGAAACAAACAAAAGATGATTAACCTAATAAATAAGCACTACAGAAACATTAGAGTAATTTTGCTTTTAAACATCTTGAGTCATGGCAACAATGAAAATTGAGGAAGACTATCTGGAAACTGAAAGCTTCTGAAATTACTTACAAGGATTTGACACATGTTAGTCACGGCCATTAAACCAAAAAACAGGGAAGGGGTAACCACACTCATCTCCTTGGGAAGACTGTAAAACTGACATTATCCGAGGCATAGAAATTAGCCCATTTGCCTATATTTTTAAAGAACTTTGAAACTTTCTACTTCTACTTTCCAACTAGACACCACATTATGATTCTGAAGGAAAAAGTGATTTAACCTGTGTTTGATTTAGTTTTAATATATTGGTTTGGCCATAAAGCTCATTTAGTTTTTCCTGTACGATGGCTCTAGTAGTGCTTAGTGGTCCTTAACTTCATTTGAAACAATTTTGTTAGATTGCATTGTGACAATTGTCATATCAGCGAGCATTTTAAAAACTTTATCAAAATTGGTGAATTTTTGTGCAGCCATTTTAATATTGAAGATGAAAGAAGATATGTAGCATTTTCAGCATATTATGCTTTATTAAAAAAGGTAAACTCAACTGAAATGCAAAAAAAGATTTGTGCGGCATATGGAGAAGGTGCTGTGATTGATCAAACATGTCAAAAGTGGTTTGCAAAGTTTCTTGGTACTATTGACATTTTGGCCAAATAATTCTTTGCTGTGGGGCTGTCTTACACATTGGAAGATGTTTAGCAGCACCCCTGGCCTCTACCCACTAGAAGCCAATAACTGGAGATAGCAGACATACTCAAAATATCCAAATCAATACAGTTATTGGTGAAAATGAAAAATGTGTCTTTTATTTCACCTTAAAAACTAAATGGACCTCTTAGCCAACCCAATATAGATAGTAGAAATAGAGGAAATTAAATGGACTTTTTAGTCAACCCAATATATACGGGAGAGATAGAGGCAACTGCTCCTTAAAATTGTTTTTAATTCTTGAAATTGTTCGGAACAAAGCTTAAATACTTGGGAATTGGTAAAAGTGCTTCATTCTTCTCTGGTATATTCAAATTTCAGAACAACTTTGTGGCTTTCAGTTATCTGATTATTTAACTCATTAAATCAAATATTTACAAAAGTACATAATGAAATAAATTCCAACTCATTATTATATAAGTTTACTACTTGAATGTTAATATTTTATGAATTGAATACCTCATTCCTCACCCATGCTAATTATATTACTGTATTCAACTATAATCAACTTCTAGTAACAACTGGTTTTTCACACAGCATAATTTAGAATACCTTTTGAAATAAACCTAAAAGTGTTGTTTGGGCGCAAACAACACCTACAACTTACTGACATCCTCTCTAGTTAAAATAATGTTATAGGTAGAGCACAAAAAGCAAAAACAAAAAACCTGAAAGTAAAATAGGCTTCAAATGCTTGTTATTATAGGTCCAAAACATAACTCATAGTTGGAAAAACTGAACCTAAACATTGTGCCTTCAGAAACTTTGACTGAACAATGATATGTGAAACAAATATAACTATGTTTAGAATTTTCTTATAAAAAGATCAGAGGAAAGAGAAGGCAAAAAAAACAAAAAAACAAAGTAAGTTCTTTGATGAAATTTCAAGCCCATTTACAAATATATATAACATACATTAAACACATAAAAACTGATTTCCATATAATATATAGGGTGAAGCCAACCAAAAATAATAGATCTTACATTACAAAAACATCAAAATAATGTTCACTCTAACCATGAATGAGATTTGTGAGAATTAATGAAGAACCCAGTATTTTCATGGAAATTTCTCAGTTTGTCCAAGTGAACTCCTCCACTTAAATAGAAAATTCTAAAAGGAACTACCTACCTGTTGCAGGGAGGGTAACATTGTACTGAAGAGTAACGAAAATGATAGCAGCTTTTGCTGTTACCTAGAAAGGGAAAAAAGATCAAGTCAATTTGTGACCCACCAAATTGTATATGGGAGGAAAATATTGTAATTTCTGTCCCCAAATTTAAGAACCAAGGGCCCCCTAGCTCCTGCAGCACCGACATGCACAAATGGAATTCCTGACCACCAAGGAACTGAGGGTAGGAATTCACATAATTCATCTGAGGATTCTGCAGTTTAGATGAGACTGTGTAATTCACTCTTAACTTCAAGATTTCAAAAGAAACACTGCAGTTTCATTAAACGGTGATTTGACAGGCAGTTTCTCTAATCTAGGCCTGTACAATGAATAGACAGATTCTATCAAGAACAAATTTTAATGTAAATTGATAAAAGAAACGGAAGCACAGTTGCCATGACCAAAATGGATCAAAGGTAGGTTCTGTGGTGTGTGTGTTACACTCCCACACACCTGTTATAGCTGAGTGGTCAATAAATATTTAACTGAACTGACTACTGGTAAAAGTAAAGTGGTCAGAACAGAAATATGGAATGCTTACTGAATATTTATAGGTACCTGCACTGTGTTAGACAAGAAAATATAATAAAGATGAATGATACAAGCTTAGCTGTGTCAGGAAGACAAAATTATTATAATACTGTGGAATCAGTGCCAGTGGATATCAGGATAAATAGACATTTTTGGTTTCTGGTTTTTTCCTGGGTGGGGAATGAGGCATGTCCTGGAAAGGCTTCTCAGAGGGCGTGGTGAGGGTAAAGGAGCTGTCTCGCTGGGAAGGTGAGTAGGGGGATAGAGAGGGCAGCATGTGTAGCAAAGACAGAAAGTGCAAAAGTCAGGTGGCAGTAAACACAAGGCCCGGCATGGGCACACATCAGAAGTGGCAGAAGCCTAGAAAAGCTATCAAGTGCTAGAAAGGACCTTGTTTGTTGAGCTAAGTAATTTAGATTTTATTTTAGTATGACTGGAGAATTCTGAAGAAAGGGAAGTTCATTGTGCTCTTTGGAATGGTGGCTGTCTGTGGCTTACTAAGTGGTCTCTCAAGTCCCCTCAGATCCATACTCCACACTACAACCAGAATCATCTTTTGATGGTGTTAACACCTCTCTCATGCTCTCCCTCCACCTGAAAATCCTTCACTGAATTGCCATTTTTTCTATGATCAAGAACACAATCTCCAACGTGGCCAATATGACAACATATGGTCTGATACATGCCCTGGGCCTCCAGCCTCATCTGTGACCATTTCCTCTTGCTCCCTTAGCTCCTTGCACCCTCCTACCACAGGGTCTGCTGTGCATGTCCAGCACTACCTAAAACGCTGTTGGGAAACCTTCCCCCTTCAGATCCCAGTTCATTCACACCTTTTCAAGGAAGCCTGCCCTGTCTCTAAGAGCAGGTCATGTGCTTTGTTAGATTATCTCAGACAACTGTCTTCCTTTCAAAACACATACTCTTGGTGTGATGATTTTAATAATTTCTGTCTCACCCATTAGAAAGTAGACCTCGTTAAGTGCTGGGACCATGCCCATTTCTGCTCATTACCATATGCGTAGCAGCATGAGGCCTGGCACATATTAGGTGATGGATCAATATTATTGAATAAATATTAGACAAAATATAAACTGGAATAAGTGTGCAAGTATAAAACTTTTATAAGAAAGCACATGAAAGATAATAAAGCCCAAACTAAGGGAGTGGAAGTGGGATAGAGGTGGGACTTTTGAAGCAGAATAAGGCTTGGTAAGCAAGAATCAACGATTATGCATTGATGCTTATAGCATGAACAACTAAGTGAAAAGTAATGTTATTAATAAAAATGAAGAATACAGAAGGAATAGCAGGTTTGGGGGAAAAGAGAAGAAACTGAGATCTAGATAAACTTAGATTTCTGCAGGCAGCTAAGGCCTAAGCCTGGAACTCTGCAGAAAGACCCCAGCTTAAAGATTTGGGTGTCTCTATTTACAGGTAGTATTTACTTGAAGCTGTGGAAGTACAGGGTACAGTATTCATAGACAAGTAGGACATCAAATTGTGGAGCAGGCTGAGAAAAAGCTGGTGGCAAAAATAAGAAATGATTGGAGAGGCAGAAAGAGAATGAAGAGAGCTTGAGGCCCCAAAAGCCAATGGGGAAACATTTCAAAAAGCTGTGGATAATAAAGACATGCAGAGGAAAAGAGTGCAATGGACTGACAATTTAAGAAGTCATCAGTGGCCACGGCTTGAGTAATTCCAACAAAGTAGCGAGGGCAAAAGCCACATTATAGCAGACTGAAGAACAGAAGAGAAACAAAGAGGTACCTACCGACAGATGCTAGGTCAAGATTTACACCACTATGTGGGGGCAACTTTGAGCAATCCGTGAATGGGGGAAGACACAGTCGGTTGGGTGTTGTCCCACAAAGCTAAAGGTCACTGGTTGGATTCCCAGTCAGGGCGCATGCCTGGGTTGCAGGTTTGGTCCCTGGTTGGGGTGCATCTCAAAGCAATGCTCCTCTTTCTCTCTTTCTCCCTCCCTTTCCCTCTCTCTAAAACTAAATAAGTAAAATCTGTTTAAAAAATGAGCCCCTTACAATGACAAGTGAAATTCTTCAAAGAAAAATTTAATATCAAATTCCCAAAGCAAAAAAACAAGATTATCCTTTTATGCTAATATTTAAAGGCTGGCCTCCAGCTAGTTTAGCATGTGACATTAAGTAGAAAAGAGAAAAATACAAATTATACGTCCCCGAAACGTTTATAAAAAAATTAAACCAGGTACCACATTCCTAGCCATTTCTAGACCCCCCTAAGCCACACACTGCAGCCAGCAATGCTTTACAATTAATTAATAGTAAGACAAATTAGTCTGGAATAAAATATACTATAGAAATATGTAATACACTAAAAAGTAGAAATTACTGTGTTTACGACAGTTGTATGTAACACCAGGAATATCATAATATTTCTTAAATTAAATAGTCACCAATGGGACTTGTTTTTTTTCTTTTTGTTAAACAGAGACATTAACTATTTCGTACTTGTTAAAAGTTGGTGGTGTGTGACTACTACACTGACCAGGTGCCTAAAAGATAAAAGGACAATTTCTTAATATCAAATTCCACTTCCCCACTAGTTTATATAAAATTAAGTTTTTTAAATTTTTTTAAAGAGAAAGAAAATGTTGGCATTAAGACAAGTCATGCTTAAAAAGAAACAAACCTCCCAAACTATTCCAAGGTGGTTGTAACTGTAAATGTCTCCCAAACCTGCATGGCCCACACAGCCTAGACTCCTGAACACCTGGAAAGTAACTCCCTTCCAGAAGAATATTCATTCCTCTTGGAAACCCTCTTCTCTTAGTCTTAATTTCGGAAAGCTTCCCAAGTATCCTTACATTTTTCAACTTCCCTAACTCAAATATGAATCCATTAATTATAAACCATGATTTGCATTATGTGGACAGATGCTGATTATACTAAAAGCCTGATTTCAAAATTCATATACAATTTTGATAACATGAAGTTCCCTGGATATTGAATGCTTACATTTCCCCCAAATAGACTACAACTTCATCAATCTTTTCAGTATATACAGTGGGGCAAAAGTAGGTTTACAGTTGTGAGTACACAAAAGTTTATTCTTGTATTATTATTTATTATTGTATTATTTCCCATACAAACAACTGACCCTGTATAACCTCTTTAGATGCTCACACAGTTGGACACTTCTCTCACATAAAACTGCTGTCTTCTATTTCCCTACTTTGATAAATATCTAAGGAATAATAAGTACCACTTATGGAATGTCTCCTGTATGCCAACTAGGTAGGCATGATACATATTAGGTAATTTTATTCTCAGAGTAAACCAATGAGCCCATTTTACAGAAAAGTAACAAGTTCTGAGAAATTAAATGACATGCCTTAATTCATTGCTTTGTCAATTTCACCATAAATCTGACATTTCCTCAATATATTCATACAAAAGGTTTAACAGCTCTACTGTAAAAACATCACCTTCTCTATTATTGTAGTACACTTATTGTTATTCTGTAATTATGTTAACTTTTAAGATTTATCAGCAATTATTTTAAAAGTCAAATAGCAAAACTAACCTAGTTCATATTTTTCCCATAGGTAGTAACAAGATTTCAAATCCTAAAATGTTAACATATGGTAAGAAAAACTGTACAACTTGCCCAAACTTTCCTCCTGTAAACTACTTTAACATTCTCTTTTAAACTGACTCTAAAAACTTTTTAGATCTCTGTTTGTCTATTTAGCTTTACAAACTTTACAGATTTACATAAAGGCGAAAATCCACTCACTGGTAAAAAATATTATTAACATGTGAAAGAAAATGGTACAGGTGGTGAAATTCTCTAGAACTGTGATAAGACAATGTAAATATTTTACATAAAAGCAAAAGTTATACCATTTCTTTCTTTTTTTTTTTTTTTTAGTCCTCACCCCAGGATATGTTTATTGATTTTCAGACAGAGAGGAAGGGAGAGAAGGAGAGGAGGGAGACAGAAAAACACTGATGTGGAAGAGAAACATTGATTACTTGCTTCCTGCATGCACCCTAACTGGGGATGGAACCAGCAACCTTTTGGTGTACAGGGTGATGATCCAACTAAGTCACACAGCCAGGGCGAAAGTTATACCAGTTATTTTATCTTATTATTATTTATTTTTGTAATTTTTTAAAATGCACACTTGATATTTTTACAGATCTTGAAAGAGAGGGAGAAGGGACAGAACGAGAGAAAGAATGAAAGAAAAGGAAAGAAAGAAAGGAAGGAAGGAAGGAAGGAAGGAAGGAAGGAAGGAAGGAAGGAAGGAAGGAAGACAGACATGGATCAGTTGCCTTCCATACATGCCCCAACCAGGGATGGAACCTGCAACCTTTTCGTGTCCTAGGCGATGCTCCAATCAACTGAGCCACCCGGCTAGGGCAAGCTATACCATTTCAAAGTGCCAGCATTTCTGATTTATATTCCATTACATTCAAAGCATTGTGAACACATCTTGCAGTTAAATTCTATATGTACATATATAATTTATTTTAATATATTTATATTTATATATTTATGTATTTATTTATTTTGTATTTTTAAATCCTCACCCAAAGATAAGCTTATTAATTTAAAAGAGAGAGAAAGGCAGGGAGGGAGGGTGAGAGAGAGAGAGAGAGAGAGATATCACCAGTGAGAGAAACATGGAGCAGTTGCTTCTCTTACCCAATTCCACCAGGGAAGGAACCCGCAACCCTTTCTGGTGTATGGGAGGATGTTCCAATCAACGGAGCCACCCAGCCAGGGCCTAAATTATATTTTTAAAATCAGGAATTCTTACCACATGGAGATGGTTTATGGCAAATTTACACAAAAGTATTACTTCTAATAACAAAGCAGCAAACAGAAAATTCAGCAAGTGAGTACAAATGCTGAACATTGCATTTTTCATATCATACATTCATATAGTACTCATATGGTGCCTTCACACCCTATTGACTGATCCTTGCAGCACCAGCTGTGAGAATAGCACAGGTGATGTTATTTCCTTATCTAGAGCAAAAGACTGAGGCTTAGCCTTGGGTCAAGCAGTACGTAAGCAGCACAGGCCTAGCCTAAAGCGAGCAACATACACTAGTTCGTTCCCTTCTACCTTTCCTTGTACCACACCTACTCCCTCCTGTTTCTCAATGGACTAAGTGGACATGAATGACACTATCAGGAACTTTTTTTAAAAATTTAAATTTAGACTAAGAATAGCCCATTTAAAGAAGAGCAAAAATAAATTAGTTACCCAATAATAATTTTAAAACCTACATGAACTACATTTAAAATTTTTACTCGTCCTTCGGTTACTTAAGGCAGTTTCATTCAACTAGTTTTTTCACTATGCAACAGATTATTTTTTTAAGCAGCTCCTATACCCAGGCACTGGAAAAAGACCAGTAAAAAGCAAAAATGTCTGCCTTTACGTTCGATGAGAGTGGGGAGACAGACAGTAAGTAAAATAATTAGTACATTGGCTGGGGCGCAGGGGATATCGAGAAAAATGAAAAACGTAAAGAAGGTAAGGAATGGGCGTGTGGATTGGGGAGAGAGGGAAGGAAAACCATAGGATGTTCCGCGTTCACCTCACAAAGTTTATCATCCTCTTTTCAACAGCTGTTAAGTCACCAAAATACTAGATACGTGGGAAAAGAATTTACACACGTCTGACATTTCCAGCCTTTCCTACTTCAAGAAACAAAAAGAAAACGAATCACTGGACTCCTTAAGCACTGCTATTCAGAACCTCGATTTATGTATCAGATCTTGTTTCTTTAAGGAAAAAGCAGGCGTCTGGGCAAAAAGTTCGGGTAACTGGCTGGTGATACTACCAGTTGCAGACAAGGATTTGAACAATCGGTGTGCTTCGGTGTGCCCAGCCCGCGCGATCCCTCGCTGCCCCAGGGGCACCGCCCTTCCAGTGGGCAGCACACGCCGGGCTCCGTTTGTTTCGGGTTCAGCCCAAACTCGGTGCTACCGAGACCCGCAACCCGCACCTCCGGCCCGCGCCCTCTCCGGCCCCCCAGGCCTGGCCTTCACTTGGCCCCAGCCCTCGCCAGTGGGACGCGCCCGGGGGCCAGGCTGGTAATCCCCCCCGCCCACCCGCCCACCCAACCGCTGCCAACTCGGCAAGCAGGGGCCGCCCCCGCGCCACCAGCCCCTCGCCGGCTGCCACGTAACCCTTCGCGGGAACCAGGAACTGCGCGGCCGGCGGGAGGGGGCGGCCGCCGGTGGGGAGGGGAGGGCAGCGCGTCCGAAGAGGGGGAGACGCGGCGGCCCCCAGCCAGGCCCGGCTGGGCTCCGTGTCCCCAGGCCCGAATCTTGGGGGGACCGGCACCTCCCTCTGGCCCAAGTCACCGCGGCCCCTGGCCGACTGTTGCTCGGGAAGGGAGTACCCAGGCAACTGGGGCGCGGAGAGGGCTCACCTCGAACATGAGTCCCAGCAGGAAGACCATCGCCACACAGGAGACGATGTCCGCGTGATTCTGCACGATGAATTCATGGCTCAGAATCGGGGGGCTTTTGGTGCTCTTCCTGCGAATCGCCATGGTGAAGCCGCCGTCTGCGCCTGCAGGTGCTCTGCCGCGGCTCGTCTCTTCCTCGCAGCTCACCGACCAGTTGCCGCCGCCGCCTCCTCCAGGCTGCACCTCACAGCCCAGCCGCTGCCGCTGGCTGGAGCTTCACTTCCCATCCCACAGCCAGTACGCAGCCGCCGGGGCCGCCCGAGAAAAAAAAATAAATAAATAAAGCGAGCCCACAGCGGGAACGAGCATGCGTAGCAGGGAGACGTCGCTCGCTAGGGCCACGGCCGCGCCTACGAGCCCACAGCGCCCCCTGGGGACCGGAGGCCGTCTGGCCTGGCCTGGCGAGGATTAGGAGCCTGAGTGACGCTTCCCCCGCTTCGCGCCAGGACTGGGGATGAGGCGCGAGCTTTCTGAGTAGGGGTTGTCGGCAGCCACGTGCTGGGGCGTCCTGGGCCGCAAGCATGCTTTTCTACCCTGTCAGTGCCCGTTTCCGTATTGATTCTCATTTTAAAAAAGTTTATTTTTTATTCCATTATCATTTATTCCCCTTATACCCACTTCCACCTCCACCAACCCCCTCCTATGCCTGTTGTCGCTTTCTTGAAAGCTGCAGGCACCGTCAAGATAGCATGAACATACGACTGGAACCTGACTACACAAGGGTACTGTGACTTATTCTGTTTTAGCATCTGCCTTACAAATTAACTTATTTTAAACACTCCTGGAGACTTCTTCCTCTTCTTGGTAGGCTTGAACTGTTTTTGTTTTTGTTTTTTAAAGAACAATTCATATTCAGTCCCACCTACCCATCTCCATCATCTACTGTGCCTCCGACTGAAGATGGCCGAATCAGTTTGGATTTACTTGCTTCATAATGCTTATTAACAACACTTATTAGCAATTTAGCGAAATGGTAAAAAAGGCTTGTGGATTAAATATGCTGTCCTCCTTCATCTTTCTGCTCAAATCAACACTTGACTTGTACCTTTATTTACCCATTTGCTAAATCTAGAAACCAAAGTCATCCTGGACTAATCCCTTTCAGCATCTTTCCACATCCAAACTATAATGAAACTCAGGCAATTCTGCCCGCCCCCGTACACTGCCAGCAATATTACAACTGGTGAATCATTCAGTGACATAAGAATGTGGGGGTTTTTTTTGTATGTTTTATTGATTATGCTGTTACAGTTGTCCCAATTTCTTTTCTCTTTGCTCCCTTCCACCCAGCACACCCCCTCCCTCCAGCAGTCCCCCACCCTTAGTTCATGTCCATGGGTCGTGCATAAAGCTCTTCTCAACATCCCCTTGTCTATTCCATACCCTTCTATCTTGCTTCTTAATTCCGGCACCATTTCCCTTCCTCTCCTCCTCCCCCTACCAGCTGATCTCCTCCCACATGCTCCCCATACCTATGAGTCTGTTCCCACTCTAGTTGTTTGCTTAGTTTACCATTGTTCCATTCTCTAGCTTCTGTTGTTGATAGTTATGATACTGTTTTCATTTTAATGTTCATAGTTTTGATATCCTTTTTCTTCAATAAGTCCCTTTAACATTTCATATAATAATGGCGTGGTGATGATGAACTCCTTCAGCTTTACTTTGTCTGGGAAGCACTTTATCTGCCCTTCCATTCTGAATGATACCTTTGCTGGATAGAGTAATCTTGGTTGTAGTGCCAACCAATCACTTTGAATATTTCCTGCCAGTTTCTTCTTGCCTGCAAAGTTTCTTTTGAGAAATCAGCTGACAGTCTTATAGGTACTCCTTTGTAAATAATTCTCCTCTTCTCTCTTGCTGCTTTTAAGATTCTCTCTTTATCCTTAACCTTTGGCATTTTGATTAAAATCTGTCTTTGTGTGGTACTCCCTGGGTCTAGTTTGTTTGGGACTCTCTGTTCTTCCTGGACCTATATGTCCATTTCCTTCCCCCAATTAGGGAAATTTTCCTTCATTATTTTTTCACATAATTTTTCAATTTTTTCTGGCAACCTTATGATTTGGATGTTGGCACATTTATAGCTGTCCCAGAGGTTTCTAAGCCTCTCCTCATTTTTAAAAATTTCTCATTTTCTCCTTCTGTACTGATCGACTGTTTCTTCATTATGTTCCAATTTGTTGATTTGAACCCTGGTTTTCTTTCCTTCACCACTTGTTTCGTATGGATTTTCCTTCATTTCAGCCAGGATAGCCTTCATTCTTTCCCTGTCCTGTTTAATCTTTGTTGTCGGAGTTGTGAGCATCCTAATCACCAATGCCTTAAACTGTGCTTCTGTTGTCTCTCTCCTTATCTGTTAGGCGTGCTATCTGCTCATTGCTTAGTTGTGCCTCTGGGACCTTGATCTGCCCCTGCTTATGGGTCATACTTCTCTGTCTCCTCATCTTTCTGTGTTTGCCTCTGTGATTTGGGCAAGGGCTGTCGCACCTCTTACATTGTAGCGGGCGGAGCCTTAGGGATTCATCAGTACAGGGCGGGTGACCCATTTCACCATGTTGTGGCACTGTACATGGGAGAGGGGTCAGAGAGGGAACAATGCCACTTGCTCAGCACTTGCCCCTTTTCCAGGCACTTCTCCCACTTTCGTATGGGACTGGCACCTCTCTAGCTGTTGCCCTGGCTGTTGTTCCCAGAATGGGTGGGTCTGCAGATGTTCTATGACCGTGGGAGCCCTTTAAACAATTGGACTCTGCTGAGAGATTGGCAGTTTCTTCCTCTGCCCCAACCACCACTGGTTTGCACAGTCAGAAGCAACGAGGCTTGATTTTCCCTGGTGCTGGGACTGTGATCTGTGGGGTCTGGTCAGGAGCTGGGAACACTCCTTAGGTGTCTCTCCTGACTTTTTAAAACATGTAACTGTGCTTTCTGCTGGCCTGCTGCTGCCACTGCTGCTGCCGCCACCACCACAATGTGTCCTCTCCACCCTGGCTCCACCTCTCCTACCTGTCTGGATGAGTATTTGTTCTTTATATCTTTGTTGGACTTCCATGCAGCTTGATTTTCTGGAACTTCTGGTTGTCTCTAGTTTTGAGATAGTTGTATTCCTTCTTAGTTGTGGAGGGAGGCCCAGAGTATCTGTCTAGGCCTCCATCTTGGCCAGAAGTCAGAATGTGGGTTTTGAATCAGAATTCTGCCACTTATTACCTGTATAATCATGGACAAGTTACTTAAACTCTATGAGACTTTATTTCCTTATTTATTTATGTATTCATTTATTCAGCAGTATTTATTGGGTATCTCTGCACTGGGGATACAGAACTGAATGAGAAATACAAGTTGATCTATTCTTACAGGCTTTCATTGTGAAGCTGGGGACAGATTCTTTAAACAAGATTTTAAAAAGTAAATAATTAAACTGGGATGAGGGTCCTAGAGAAAAATAAAGCAAAGGGAATAGAGATAGTATTGGGAAGTTGCATTTACTTGAAGACTTGAAGGAGGTAATGTCATCCATAAAAATACCACTGTAGCACCTACTTTAAAAATTAAATGAGAGACTTTCAGCCAAGATGGAGGCTTAGACTGACATGCTTGGTCTCCCTCTACAACTAAAAAGGAATACAACTAACTCAAAACAAAAGATAACCAGAAATTCCAGAAAATAAAGCTACATGGAAGCCCAACGTATGAAGTTATAAACCAGCAGAGCTCATCTGGATGGGTAGGAGGGGCGAGATGATGCGGTCCTGTCTGTGGTGGCAGCGGGCATAATGGCGGGTCTGCGAGAAGCTCCAGGGGAGCAACCCCGGCTGCAATCAAGACCCTGCAGCTCATGATTCCAACGCTGAGAAGGGCAGCGCCCCCCCCCCCCCCCCCGCCATTGCCTCGGACAGCGAGGCCCAGAGGGCGGGGGTACGGATCCTGGTCTCTCAGAAGAGAATAACGGCAGGAATCCATCTTGGACCCCCGCCCCCACACAAAGTGCCACATAGTGCGGTGAAAAAGGTCGAGATCGATGCTGGTCGCCGCTGGTCGCCAGGCAGTGATGAGTGCACAGGACTCCGCCCCCTATAGCCTACCCAGGAAGCAAAGCTAAACACAAGTCTGTTAGGATGAAGCAGACAACGATTGAAATCCCCGTGATGCAGCTCACCAGGTAGCAGATTCGAGACCTGAGAGAGGAACAAATAAAAAACCGTTCTGAGGCTCAATTCAGAGCCATAGTTATAAGGTGGCTTACAGAACTAACAAAAGATTTGGAACAAGACAGGGAAGGAAAGAAATGAACAAAAACACATACGAGACAAGTGGGGAGGGAATAAAATCCAGAGATCAAATCAACAAACTGGAACATAGGGAAGGAACTGTCAACCAGTGCAGAAAGAGGAAACAAAAAAGTAAGGAAAATGAGGAGAGGCTCAGAAACCTCTGGGACAGCTATAGGAGAACGAACATTCAGATTATAGGATTGCCAGAGGGCGAAGAAGAACTAGAAATTGAAAAATTATGTGAAAAAATAATGAAGCAGAACTTCCTGAACTTGGGGAAGAAAATAGACTTACAGGTCCAGGAAGCACAGAGAGTACCAGAAAAACTGGACCCAGGGAGAACCACACCAAGACACATTATAATCAAACTGTCAAAAATTAAAGATAAAGAGAGAATCTTAAAAGCAGCAAGAGAGAAGAAGAGAATTACATACAAAAGGGTCCCAATTAGACTATCAACTGATTTCTCAAAGGAGACCCTGCAGGCAAGAAGGGACTGGCAAGAAATATTCAAAGTAATGAAAATCAAAAACCTACAGCCGCAAATACTCTATCCAGCGAAACTGTCATTCAGAATAGAAGGGCAGAGAAAGTGATTCCAGGACAAAGTAAAACTGAAGGAGTTCATTAGATCCAAACTACTATTATATGAGATGTTAAAGGGACTGGTTAGAAGAAGGAGGATCAAAACTATGAACATTAAAATGAAAACTGCATCATAAGAACCAACAACAGAAGCTAGGGAATCCAAACAATGGCAAAGTAAATAGGCAATGAGAGTGGGAAAAGAATTATAGGTATGGGGATCATTAGTGGGGGAGGTCATTAGGGAGGGGGAGGGGAATAGGATGGTAGATGGCACAGGAATTAAGAAGCATAGTAGGAGGGAGTAGAGTAGACAGGAAGATGTTGAGAAGAACTATATGCACGACCAATGGACATGGACTAAAAGGGGGGGTGACAACTGGAGGGAGGGGGGTCACCGGGTGGAGGGGAGCAGAGTGAAAAGAAATTGGGATACCTGTAACAGCCTAATTAATAAAACATTTTTTAAAAAATTAAATGAGATGACTCAAGGAAAGTGATTAATAGAGTGTTAAGGCTCATAAATATTAGCTATTATTGTTTTCTTCCTTTTTGGTCAAATGATTACTAATTTCACTCACCTCCAAATCACCTTTCTAGTTTTACATTAGAATAATGCTTCAAACAGGCTCAAAAATTTTTGGTGGTTTCTCTTTTTCTTCAAGAAAATCTAGCATGACTATTATGATTTGGCCTCTGCCTGTCCAGACAGGCTCAAACCCTGCCTGGATAGACCACAAACTCCCAACCTTATAGTTACAGCATTACTGACTTCACTCACTGTACACCCTATAGCACGCTATTTTCCTATAGCTCTGCCCTGCCCCCTGCCCCCCATCCACTGCTACTGTCTGGACTGTTTTCTCCTCTTCCCCAAGGACACTCCTACTGCTCCTTTAAGTCTCATTCACCTGTGACCTCTTTGAAACCTTCACCAAATACTATCTCTTATGATTCAATTGTATGTTTTAACAGCTTTATTGAGATATAACTTATATCACATAGTTTACCTATTTCAGGTGTATAATTTGTTGGTTTTCAGTATATTACAAAATTGTGCAACCAACACAATTATCTAACTTTAGAACATTTTTATTATCCCCAAAATAAAAACTTAGTCTTTGTTCGTGAAACTCATATGCCTGGAATGGAAGACAGACAGTAAACAAGTAATTACTAATGTGATGGGTGTTTTGGAGACTTGCTTGGTGAAGGGTGCAATGGAAATGTTCTAGGTCACTTGGAAATTAATTGTTTCATTAAAGTTGAGTTTTTAATCTGAAATGGACTCTTTCATACCTTAAAATTTAATTATTTTTTACTCTTTTATTAGAAAATACCCCCACTGGTCTTTTAGTTGCATAAACCTACCATACTCTGGTCAGCCATAGGACCTGAGATGACCATTTGTATTTGGCAAGACAGAGGCTGTGTGATTGTGTAAATAGGTTTTGCAGGAAACAGATGCAAAGACAGACTTAGAATGGTAAGAGATTTATTGGCAATAACATTTGTGAAATATGAAAGGGAGAGGAGTCCGTAGGGAAAGCCTTCAGACTACAGTGCAGGTCTGACACCTGTGAAAGGAAGGAGGGACGACTGGGCAGAAAGAGCCTCAGACAGAGGTGCAGTCTGAGAAAGTTCCTGCCAGCCCAGTGGGGAGCTCCAGCACACTGGGCAGAAATTGTGGGCCCTTGTACTAGTGCTGTGCTCAGTCAGGGACTGCACACTTGCCATCTTCCAGAGAAGGTCGCAGCTTGTCAGGAGGCCCTGACCCCACACCTCTCTCTTGCGCTCTGGTAACCACTCCTTACTCTTGCCCCTTGAAGCACTCCATTGTTAATAATCACAAGTACTGCACTATCCCTGGTTGTTTCCTTACACCCTGCCCATATATTTGAAGAGTCCTTTTATGGAAATTACCCAATTTGAATGTGCCATTTGCTCCTTCTAGGATCCTGACTTATTACTAAGGTCATTAGTGACCTTGAAGAGTTTTTTCTTTGGAATAATAGAAATCAATGGCTGATTGGAGTGGGTTCAAGAGAGAATGGGAAGTGACAAGATGGAGGCATGAGACTAAGCAACCCATATGGGGGCATTTTCCTATAAGAGGAGGCAGAGAGATAGGCAAGTAGCTAGAGAGGGGTCTAGGGAAGGTTTTCGTCTTTTTGGGTGTGATCTATTATGACATGTTTGCATGCTGAGGGATGAGCCATTAGAGAGAGCAATTTCTTCTCCAGGAGTATTTGCAGAAGCAAAGTCCTTATGTAGGAAAGATGGCATCTAGTGCACAGTGGAGCAACCATGGTAACAAGGATAGGGTGTTACTACTAGTAGGTCAGAGTGGCAGAAAATGACACATCACATTCAGGGGTGGATTTGGCAGTTGAAGGAGGGCTGGCTGGTAATGCCTGTGCAAATCTGTGTCCCACCCAGATCAATCTTGGGTCCTGCTAGGTGTAGGATCATGATCTGACCTCCAGAAGCTTAAGGAGCCTAAGATGGGGATCCTCTCCTTATTTAACCTATAACTTATTTCACTTTACTTAATCTCACTTTATTTAGCACATCAAGGACCTAAGTTAATGCTTTTCTGGTAGAAGAGAGATCAGTTTCAGAAAGTGATGAATGTGAAATGATGAAATGGAAACATGAAGTGTGAATGCTTTCAAGAAGTTGAGCTTTGAAGGGAAGGAGAGAGCAGGTGATGTAAAGAGGAATAAGGGATTAAGGTAGGCTTTATGTTTGCTGTTGAATGATATGGTAGTTGAGTGTGTTTAGGTAGAAGGAGGAAAGAGAGGGAGAGGTTGGAGACACTGGGAGATGGAGAGAGGTGGGACTCCAAGGTTTGGGATCCACCAGAACATAGGCAGTGGATTAACTTTAATAGGAGGGGACACTTCTTTTCACACTGGAAGGAAGGAAGGAGGAGGGAGAATCATTAGGGACAAGGCAATCAGGGAATTGAGAATGGGGATTCTTCTACACTAATGATGAGATCAGGAAGAAGGTCTGTGAGCCAGATTCCTGCTTTGAGTGAGTGAGTGGGAGTAACAACAGTGAAGGTGGTGGGAAAGATGCCATGGGATTGGGGTTTTCAGGGGTAGTGTGGCACTGTAATGGTTTGGAGAGTGAGGACACTGTCAGCCCCATGCAAGAGGGCTGAAGGGAGTTGGTGGTTTGAGGGGAGGCTGGGCTGTAGTTAGAGCAAATGGTCAAGGAAGTGTTTGATGCAGTGGTGGAGGATGTAGGGTTGTTTATTTACAATGGAGTCAGTTATATGAAATATATATGCAACTGACTGAAAGTTAACAGATTCAGAAGAAAAACACCAGGAAATGGGTATATTGCAGATCGTAGGAACTAGAACCAGGCACTTGAACTCATTAGGACTCCATTCTCTCTCTCTCTCTTTTTTTCCTGTTTTTACTTTTATGAGCACATATTTGATGCTGAATTTACTCCTGGGCCATAATATTTTATTTCTTCAGTTTCTTCTGAGATATCCCTTTCTTCTATTCAACCTCCTCTTCTGGTTTAGGAACAACCTGCTTGTTTTCAGTAGTATCATCTTTCTCAATGTGGCAGGGAGAGCTCACGTGTGGGTCAATCTGCCATGAACTCTGTAAGTTCTGTGCTGCATCTTGGGAGCTATATTCACCTGGATGTACTCAATGAGCAGAGAATTTATATCTAAACCCTTAAGTTCACCATTACTCTGAATTTTTAAGCATATGCAGCAAAAATCAGCACTCTTTTTGGGCCACCGACTCTGTGTCCAGCCCCAGTGTTTGGCCAGGGAACACCTACCAGCTCCATCATTGTAATGACAGCATGATACACATCACTTCTGTAAAGTGGCATCCTTCAGATACTTGCTGGCTTCATATGCTTGATGGCCTGGGCAGTTTCATGAGTGTTCTTAGAATTAACATGAAGATTTAAACCTCTTGATTTACATGTTTGGGGGGGTTCTAGGTCAAGTGAACAGCAAACCATTTTCAGAGGTCACTCCAGGCCACTTACAGGAAGAGGAGGACTATTTCTTCATCTCTCTTTTTTGTTCTTTCCTTCTTTCAGTTTGGCTTCATTTTTCCCTATTGTAAATGAATGTTATTTACATGGCAGAGAATATGGTTGCTTTATCAGAACAATCACAAGGAAAGACTTTGACCAGGCTGGCTTGGTCGCTTGATCATTTCTGAGCCAACTTTTGTGGCCCTTCTTAGTCACATGAAGGTGTGGAGGAAGGGGTGTTGGGAAAATAAGAACATGAACCAACTGGTGGAAATGTTCTGGAGGTAGAGGAATAGCAAAGGGTGATTGGATCAGGGGAGAAAATATCAACAGTAGCATGAACACAAGTGTATGGGAATAATAGATGGGTGGAGTGACTTGTATTTGAGGCAATGGCCAAGGACTGTACAGATGTATGGTAGGGTAGATATCTGAAATACTTTCAGCAGAAACAGATGGAGGGGGAAGTCTTAGTTTGAATTTGTTGTATTTTCAAGAGAGTCCTAATGGTGGTAGGTCAGCAGTTCCTGGGGAGGTAGGCACATGCTAGACAGAGCAGTATATTTGTGGATGCTTCAAAAGGCAACTAGGTGGGCAAACGTGGCCGTCAGCAGGGGGAGGAGGATGCAGGGGAAAGGTGCAAGCTGGGAGAAGAATTGAGGCAGAAGGTGGTTGCATGGGCTGATATGGCTCACCTCTTTACACACCACATCAAAATTACAACTAAAATATAGAACAACCATCAGAAATCAAGTTGAATGGACATCTGACAGTTACAGAATCAAAGAAACCACATCCATTGAGACAGGTAGGAGGGGTGCAGATGGAGAACTGGCTGGTCTCGCACCCATGGGTGGTAGGTAAAACTTGGGAAGGGTATCTCAGGAGTGAGGAGTTGCAGCCCTGAACCAGGCCCCCAGCCCTGGGTTCCAGTGCCAAGAAAATAAGTCCCCATAACTTTTGGCTGCAAACACCAGTGGGGACTGAGTCAGTAGAAGAAACGTCTGGAGCCCCAAGCAGTTCCTCTTAAAGAACCCCCACACAGACTCACTTACTCAGACTCACTCCCTCTTGAGCTCCAGCACTGGGGTAGCAGCCTGAAAGGCACCAGTGATTTATGGGGAGAAACTGAAGTGTCTGGCATCAAGGTGAGTAGAGGCTCTTATCTTTTTTCTAAACCTGCCCCCAACAGAGCTGGAAAGCAGGTGCCATATCTGAGATTCCATTAACCTGGCTAACACTGTTTGACCCACCTTGGAGATACCCAGAGACTCTACTTTACCCAACTTATGGGCCCACCCAAGCTGCTTTTCCATATGAATGGCTGGTCTTGGCTCAGGCTTCATAACTTCCTAAATCCTATCAAACAAGCAACAGCTGGATTCAATGAGCTCCAGGCCCAGCACTAGCAGCAGCCAGCTTAGATTCAACAGCTTGGCTTTGCCTGGGAATCTCCCAGTCCAGCACAAGTAGCAGCTATCTAAGATTGCTTTATAGCTCAGGCAGGGGGCCCTGGGAAAAACACAGGTGGGGACTATGTTGGCCTGAACCACCTGGAAAACCCCCAGGCCAACACACCCAGTGGACAGCTACAGACCACGTCAGAGTACCACCATCCTGCCTCTGCACAGCTGATCCTCCATGAAGGGTGAAGATTGGTGGTAAGTGGTCATAGCCAGTCCTTGCAGTTGACTGGCCTGGGTAAATCCCTCCCATTGACCTGCCGACAGCAACAAAGTCTCAACTACAAGAGGAGGGTATACTCAGCCCACACAAAGGGCACATTTCGAGTACCCAGTTTGGATGATAGCAGAGGCTGTGCCACTGGAACCTATAGGACACCTACTACATTAGGACATACTACCAAGACACAGAGTCAAAGCAGCTCTACCCAATACACACAAACAAACACAGGGAGACTGCCAAGTTGAGAGACAAATAAATATGGGCCAAATGAAAGAACAGAACAAAACCCCAGAAAAAGAACTAAGTGAAACAGAGATAGCCACCTATGAGATGCAGAATTCAAAACACTGGTGATCAAGATGCTCAGAGAAATGATTGAGTACAGCCACAAAAATAAAGGGATAAGTGAAGGCTGTACAAAGTGAAATAAAGAATATACAAGGAACCAATAGTGATGGGAAGGAAGCTGGGATTCAAATCAATGATTTGGAACAAAATGCAGAAATAAACATTTCCCAGAACAGGGAGAAGAAGCAAGAATTGAAAAAAATGAGGAGAGGATTAGGAACCTCTGAGACAACTTTAAATGTACCAACATTTGAATATAGGGGTGACAGAAGGAGAAGAGGAAGAGCAAGAATTTGAAAACTTATTTGAAAAGATAATGAAAGAAAACTTCCCTAATTTGGCAAAAGAAATAGACATGCAAGTCCAGGAAGCACTGAGAGTCCCAAACTATTTGGACCCAAAGAGGCCCACTCCAAGACACATGGTAATTAAAATGCCAAAGGTAAAGATAAAGAGAGAATCTTAAAAGCAGCAAGAGAAAAGCAGAAAGTTATCTACAAAATAGGCAGGAGGGTGTTAAGAACAGTATAGGAAATGGAGAAGACAAAGAACATACATGCATGATTCATGGACATGAATTAATTGTGTGTTTGTGTGTGTGTGTGTGTGTGTGTGTGTGTGTGTGTTACTGAGGGAAGTGGGTGCCAGCCAGAAGGGGGAAAAGGGAAAGAAATTCAGGACAATAAAATATACTAAAAAAAAAACCAAAAAACAAAAAACCAGGGCAACTGGGTACTTATACTGTATCTGCCAGGAAGTTCACCCAGTACATCATTTTCACCTGAGGGGAATGAGTCATTCCCTTTTTGCATCATTCTGTGCAAAATGCTTTCCTAAACTGCTTCTATAATTAGAAGGTCTTACGCCTTAGGCAATTTGTGACTGGTTGAACTGAGTTAATATTTTGTAGCCATCAAAAAAATGGTGTGTGACTCAGTGCCTAGTAGAACCACAGTCTTCGGGTGGTGGCCAAGGTTTCTTTGGAGATCTTTTCTTGATTACATCAGCCCAAGACAAAGCTTACATAAGCACAAATGAAAACAACTAGAATGTAGACAATTCTTTGCAGTCTTCTAAGCACTGTTGGTATATATTATTAGTTTAATCCTCATATTAACCTGGAATATATGTTATCCTTATTTCAAATAAGGAAAAAAACGCTCTGTAAAATAACTTGTTTAGGATTTTACATCTATTAAATTTTAACTCCCATGATGAAGAACGTGAATTTTATCTTATAAAATTATGGTAAGATTTTACTAAAGAATAAATACGGTATTTTGTGGAGTTTAATGGTATATGTCAAAGTAAAATAATCATAGGGAAATATGTAAATATACTCTGTTAATGAGAATAACAAAATAAGAACAACTAGTATTTACTGGGTGCCAAGGATTGTACTAAACACTATGAACATTTAATACTCATTATGTTACCAGACAGGGGCCTGGCCCTGGGTGGGTGTGCCCAGGGCCAGTCGGTAGTGTGTGGGTTCTTGACTTCGTACAGGAAAGATTTCACGAGTCCAGGTAACTATGAGGATACATTTATTAAAGTTGGGGACAATGAAACAAGGAGGGGCTTAGCATAGAAGAACCAACAGGAGAGCCTCGGCTGGGCTGCCTTAGCTCACTGGGAAGTCAGAGAAAAGGCGGCTTTGGAGACAGATTCAAGGGATGAGCCTGGGACAAGCTGCCAGCTGCCCATTGCCTTAGACTCTAGGAGACTCCTGCCTGTGAAGATAGAAGTGGGGTGTGTGTGTGTGTGTGTGTGTGTGTGAAAAAGTGAATGGCTCAGACTGCTCCCCAGAGGGAGATCTTGGGCTGGGTTCTTTGTCTTGAGGCTTTAATCTCTCTTTCTTATAGGTGAGAATTTTAGTGGATGTCTCAGGGGAGGGTTTCAGTAGAATAGCCACCAGTTCTCCAGGTGTGCCCTTTCAGGGTCATGGTTTCCACTGACTGGTCAGCGGCAGGGATCTTTAGTCATTTTAATGGATCCTGGCATGGCCCACCTGGTTTTGCTGATTTTCTGGGCCTGGAGCTGAAACACAACTGGGGCCTGGATGTTATCTCTAGGGAGGAAAGGCCAGGTGAAGGGTTACCCTGGGGGTGGGATCCTTGTTTTTTCAGTCTTGCCCCCTGTCAGCACTGGGGCTGACCACCCTGGTGACCATCTGCACCTGACTGTAAATTGCCCCACCTCTGTGTTCAGCTCTCTGTCTCAGTTTCCCTATTCCATTTACCAAGGAATTTTCCTAGCTTTTTAACTATCCTGTCTCAATAATAACTCATTGAATTATTTATTATCATTTCTTTTCTACAGATGACGAATATTATTACTAAATTGTTACTATCACCACCATGATGAACGGAAACAGGAGTAGGCTATGTACACAGAAATCAATTATTAGTTTAATTTGGGAAATGAACACTAGGCCAGGGAAGAAAAGAGAAGGGGATAAATTCCTGAGACTAAGACAAATGATAGTCTTTGTTTCTGTGAAGCAAGCTACTTGCATTTCCTAGGCAATTTATCACTCCTTTTGAGCACCAGCATTTTCTTTGGTCTTCAAGTTGAATCTGAATCCTCAAATTATAGTGTAAATATTGCCCTGCCAAATGGAGTGAGGATAAGAAATAGGAGTGACCAAGAACTAATACAACTCGGCAGATGGGAGGACAGAGATGCTGTTTACCCAAATGGTGAGTTGGGAAGGGTAGTCATCAGGAATACAAAATTGTGGAATAAGTGGAAGAGTTTGGTTTTAGATGTATTGAGTTTCTTCACATTGATGTCTGGACTTAGGGAGGCAGCAAAATAAAGAGTTCCTGCAGAGAGCAAAAGATTTAGTCCTGGGTTGTGGTGAATGATTCAAGCTCAAGCACACATCTGGAAATTATTCAGCATGGTGGTAATGGTTAACACCACTAAAATGGATTAGGTTTTTGAAGTGACGAATAACAAGAAAGAAGAGCAACTTATTCAATCTTGGGGGTGCCCATAGCAAAAACACTAAACGGCTACCAGGAGCTTCAGTATATACATGGTATTTATTTATTATTTATTTCACATCACATGGGTAATGTGCCGATGTTGTAATAAGGTTTGAGGGAGGCACATCTCACACAATAGCGTGAACACCCAGTCGTCATGGTTATAAACTACAAAAGGATCAGTAGGTATATGGCATTTAATAACACTGATTTTCTGAGTGCTTTTCAAACAATAATTCCCCATGAAGCCTCCATGAAACCTGAATGGTGAAACTTTTACATTCACAGTATTATTTTATCTGTAAAACTAATAACTGATTTATTTTAGTCTTAAGTGCCACATCAAGAAATGTGATGGTCCAAAGAATAGTATTATTGTCAGTTATTTCCTCTGAAGTTGAAATTCATTAAAGACATACTAAATGAGACAAGTAGTAAAATGGGGGAAAGAAAAGGAGAATAATTATCTTAGCAAACTGAATTCTAAGAAAAAATGTTTCTAGGAAGCCAAAGCAAAAAGTGAACATGGTGATTTAAACTAGATATTGTGCCACATAGGGTTTTTGAAACATGATTAATTATCACTCTCACATGAATTCTCCCTAACCTGGAGATTCTGATGGATGGATCCTGCATGGGGTCTGGAAAGCTGTGTATGTTTTAAAAGTTACCCAGGTGATTCTGAAAATTGGTTAAATTTGACAAGCCCTAGTCCAACAAAGGAAACATACCAGTTCTCGGGACAAAAACAAAAGTTATATTCTAACTCTGAAATCTGATATTTTGTTCCATGGCCACTGAAGAAGATTGAATAATAAAACAGAACTGTCCTCGATAGCATTAAAAACAAAAAACAAACAAAAGAAACAGGTAGAGATTTTATATGTGTGTACCTCATGCTGAACCCTGGCTGGTTTGGCTCAGTGGATTGAGCGTCGGCCTGCGAGCTAAGTGTCGCTGGTTCGATCTTCCAGTCAGGGCACATCAGAGAAGGAAAACTCTGACTCCAAAAAACCTCCGCTGCCTTGCGGCATACCTCTTCAGGGGAAAGGCTAAGGGAGTAAACCCCGACAGAAAATCCGGAGCCGGAGTCCCTAAGGCGGTTTGACGTTGTAGTCAACACCGGCAACTCCTGCGGCGCACCTGAAGCCAAGCTGTATTGACTCCGTCTTTCCCTTGGATCCTTCAGCTGCGAAGAGAGGGGGGGTCTGCTGCATGGGCAACAGCAGACCCTCCATATAACCCTGCCCAGGCTCTGTAGCTTCATCGCAAGATGTCGATTCAACACGGGAGGAGACAGATACCGTGTCACTCCTGAGTCGGACTGCACAGCCATTCTTGGCGGTGCAGATAGACTCTTAAGAAGCTACACCATCGTCTCTCGAGACGGACGGCTGCCGCCGCCGACGACCTCATGCTGACCGTTGATAAAGTAAAAAACAACAGCACAATACTGAATTATAATTGAGGTAGGAAAAGAACCAATGGAAAAATTACATTCCTTGGTCCTCTTCAGAAATTTGGATTCAGTAAATCTGGGTAGGGATCAGAAATTTGTGTTTGTAATAAGAACCCCACTTGAGAGTGATGAAAGTGATCCAAGACACATTTTTGCTCTGAGAGAGGATGGTTAACAATATTTCTTCAAGTTTCAGGTTTAGATATAAAATCTTGAGATATGACATTTGTGATATGCATTTTTGCAATTTTTTGAAAGTTGAATCAGGGGAATGAAGCAGGATTAATCTAGTTCCACAAAGTAGGCTGGGAAAACTTAGGTGGTATAAAACCAGAGAGCTTCTTGTAGTGACAAATTTTCTTTAGCTCTTGGGAAAATATTGACAGTGTTGGTTGCCTTATATGCCAAGAGAACAGATGTTAGTCTCACCTTAAAAGGAAGAAATTGATACACAATGGATTAAAGTCTTATAGAATCATGGGGGAAAAACATATGGGAAAACTAATTGACTAATAGCCTTTTGGTAGAGATGTATTTTACTCATAACTCTTGTAAGTACCAAAGCTACCATGGTATTAATAAAATCACACACAAAATAAGGTCATGTACTTGAACCCTGAACTGCTGCAACCTAACTTATATTTGGAAACCTCTGATGTAGAGCAACACATGTTTTTCCAGATTGGTCTTCAATTTAAGTATATCAAGAAAAAAAATTTTTTTTTTTCCAGAGGTATACTTCTTTGTGGCCATCAGCCACCCCAAACTTCTTAAAAACATTACTTACAATAAGTTAGGCAATCTGCCATATGTGTTAGCTTTCCTGCAGAATTTTTAGTGGGTAATTTGACCAACCATAGAGAAAAAGTGGTGTTGACTGAAGACTGGGATAGAGGCCAAGTCCCCTCTTTTTATACGGGTTAGTTACTGAATCCTAAATTCAGTTTAGATCTCAACAAGATAAATAAACTATGATAGATCTTTAATAATCTACCATATTGTGACTGGAAAACAAAGTTGGGATCTACTAGAGCTATTTGTTTGATACAGCAAACTTAGGTTTAATTCTCTTTAGATGGTTTTCATACTACAGTGAAACTTTAAAGTCTCTAGTTCACCTTAATTCTCCAGATTCTTCAGTCTAGATAATAGGTCAGGGTTTACTCTTAGGGAAAACTTTATGCTTGAAAATTGTATCCATTAAGGAATATGAACCTAAAGATTCTTATCCTTAAGCCTAATAGAACATTAATTAAGCCTGTACCTCTAATAGTTTCCAGTTCTTGATAATTTTTCAGAATATTCTAGTATAAAAGTACTTCCTCCATTGGACTAAAGAGTTGGGACCTACCTATTGCATAATACCAGTATTTTGACATTAAAATGTTTAGTTTATATCAAACTAATAGAATGTACCTAATTTAAAAATCAAATACTACCAACAGAAAAAAAATTTCCCCATTGTTTCTTTTTTCAAGATTATTTTTTCTTAACCAGTAAGATGCTTATACTTTTATTTCTCGATTTGTCAATTTTAGACTTTATTGACTTTGTATTATCATAAGTGATTTAGCATTCTCAACCTCCCACTTCCTTTCCTCTGTTATAACACAATTTTTAGTCATTATTGCCAATGTAAAAGTGCAGAGGCAGATGGAATTTCCTAATTATTTCCTTCATTGAATAGCCTTTGTTCTTCGGAATTAATAATTGCCTCATTTTTGTTTTCAATCAGGATAATATTTTATTCACTGGTTATTGTTTCATTTGCTCATTTTAGGACCACCAGCACTTTTTTCCCCCTGAGGTTCAAACATACCAGGTAATCTCGGTTCTGTTTCCTACCCTGGGGTACTCTCGCTGAAGCCCCCACTTCCTCCTGCCCCTAGCTGAAGCAGAGACTTTGAGCACACCTTTGTCTCCGAACTTCCTTTTGACATTTTTTTTTCTGTTGGGTTTACTATTTTAATAATGTGACTTCTTTTTCTTGTTATTTGGAGTACATTATCCAGCAATTCTCTAAAGAGAAAATATGGGAAAAAGACTGATAATGATGACTTTTTCTGCTCCTACAATGACTGGAGATTGGTAGCAAGTTTCATGCTGATCCATTGCTCTGGTCAGCACACACTTTTGCAAGGTAGGGGACATTGATGGATAGCATAGTAAAGAAGCAACTGCACTTACATCTTTTTTCATTTTCTCCAGGATTCTAGCTTCCCTGCTACTAACCAACTTCACTGACTTTTTCTTGAAGTGATAATCTGACGATATACAAATACTCCCAGACAACTTAAAGGGCTTACAGAAACACTCAAAAGAGTAAGGTCATACAGAATTTGCCCAGTCATTCTGTGAGCTACTGCAGTGAATTCTATGATGGGGGACCCCCAACACTCCCAAAATGGATTAATTTATAAAAAATTGTGTATTTATTCTTAAACATTTAAACTTCAGTCACCTTCAAAGTACTCTCCACTTGGTGCAATACACATATCAAGATGTTTTTTCTATTGCTCAAAAGTTTTTGAACTCATTGATTTTGGCCTTTTAGTGCTTCTGCTATTTTTTGTTTCACATTTTCCATATTGGCAAAGTTTCCCTTTGAGGACATTTTTTATTTGGGGGGTAGGTGTTGGGGGAAAAAATGTTGCTCAGAGCAAGATCAGAGGAATGGGGGGGGTGGGGCATGGGGATTCTGCTGGTTTTTGGTCAAAAACTGCTGAACACTCAGCAGTGTGGGCAGGTGCGCTCATAAATCACCCATCATGAAATGGGCAAATGCACTGAATCTTAAAAAAAAAAAATTCACTGAAGCCCAATGCAGCCTCTTACAACAATGCCAGCTGGTACACTGATACAGATGGGTTCCTAGAATACTGACCTAGTGGGGCTCCCCTCCAGAAGATAATTCCAGTTTTTTTGGGTCCCCCCTCATATTTTATACACATTGGAAAGAAAAGAAAGCTATTCAGTAAGGAATTAACATTAGTTGAGCAGCTTCCTGTGATATTCTGCTGCATCTGAGAACAGACCTCCTCACCCACTCTGGCCACATGGGACCAAAGCTCGGCCAAATACAGTACCACAGGGTTTTCTCGACAACAGGGACTGGCAGAGGAATGGTAATGAGTTAATATAAACCACTGAGTCCTTTCACCAGATTTTTGATACTGAAGCAGGAAGACCCAGCTTTCCTTGTTGGTTACAGATTGGTTAGGGTATTTGTCCTGCGCTGCCACAGCCATGTCCCCTGCCTTGAAAAGGAGTTGTGGCGTTTGGCATCTCTACTCCAAAAAAAATGGAGAGGTTTGGGGTTGTATTGATGGAAATCCAAATTCCTGTTTCTGTTCAAGTCTGGCTCCACGTTCATCCTTCTCAGATTGGGTGCCAACCAACACCCCCTTTTGCTTAAGCTAGCTGAAACTAAGTTTCTGTCATCTGCAACAAAATATATCCTATTTATTTAGCTCAGCTCCATATATATAAGTGCATACTAGGTATCTCCCTCTGGATGTCCCTTGGTTCTCTAAACTCATACCTATAGTACAAGGCATCTTTCCTTTTTTCTCCACTCTACCCACCTCATATCCTGTATTTTCTCATCCTGGTCATCAAGTCAACATCTACCCAACTGCATAAGCCAGAACTACTGCTCTACTAGACTTCTCACTTTCTACCTCAGCCCCACCCCTCAAGATCTCATCAGTTCCTAGTTGCTATTCCTTTCTTAAATTCTCATATCTGTTACTCTGTCTTCTACCTTTAAAAACCCCTCTGCTTCTTCCTTTTTCCTTCCCTCACTGTACTGAAAAGGCCATATCTCAGAAGGCTTACTGTGCCCACTGCCTCTGTTGAGTGGGGTACCCTCATAATAAAGTTTCCTGGGAACTTTCTGGTCCCAAATGATTAACTACACCAATCAGGTTCTCTTCTATGAGGATACTAGAATCTGAGACACATAGACTACTCAGTTGTTGCAAAACAGAAGATGAATATATACATTGAGAAGGCAGAGGTGATGACAAGAATAGGAACTGTTGAGTAAATAGGAAGTTGGTAAGCAGAAGCTTATGAGTAACCCAAACCTACTGGGTATATTGAATGGAAGACAAATTAATGGCTACAGTGATAGAAACAAAAAGAGGAAGGACTCATGGACATGGGCAATGGTGTGGTGATTGTGGTGGGGTGGGGTATAAGAGTTCTAAATGGTAGTAGCAAACAAAACAAAACAAAAAGAGAAATGAAATCACCATGATGGTTGGGGATAAACTCTTGCCATTGAGGAGGCAACAAAATGATTCCTAAATTATGTGTGTACTCCAGCCTGTGTGAAGCATGGCTGGGTGTCAATATATTGGTCCCTGTGAGATTTCTGCATTCCCGTGAGATTCTTCGTATTCCTAGGACGTCAACCCACAGACACTATATTGCTTAGCCATATAGCTTCCCAACCATGTGATGCGCTGCTATATCTCTGTTTATGTGCATATACTATTCCAACTGGAACAATTCATCTCATTTCCCAAATATCTCTAACTTCTTCATCTGGCTACCACTTATTCATCTTTTAAGACTGAGTTCAGGCTCCTCCAAGCAGCTTTCTACAACCCAACCAAGTTAGATACTCTTCCTTTACTCCAAACAAATTAAATGGTATTGTGTATTCCCACAACTAGAATATGAATTTCTTTTGAGAGGAGAGATGCTGTTTTGTTCCCATTTGTATCTCCAGTGCCTGACCCAACACACAGCACAAAGTGGATACTTAATATCATTGTTTTTTGTTAAAGCTCAGTTGCATAGACACCCTCTTCCAATAGATCCACTTGCAGCTTGAAGTGTGCCATGCATGGTTAAGACAATGATATGGAATCATGGCTTCCTGCATTTAGAATGCCCTTCTCACCGCTGTCCCCTAACTTCTTCCAGGAATGGAAGCAGGAAGACCAGAGTTAAGGGTTACTGCAGTTGTCTAGGCAAGAGAGGATGATGGCCCGGATTAAGAAGTATTGGTAAAATAAGAGGTAATGATAAATTCTAGAGATGGAATCGTCAGTACTTGGTGAAAAATTGAGCATGAGATGAGGGAAGGGGGTATAAATGACTATTAGGTTTTCTGGTCTAATCAACTGAATGGTGTTTTTATTCAGAGATAGGAAAGAATGGAGGACAAGCCAGTTAATAGGTAACTAAACATTCATATAGTCATATAATCAGACTTCTTGTCTAAGTTTGGCTGATATGTGCTATACTTAGGGGATGGGAATACTGATTTTTTTCTTTTTTGGATCAGTGTTGGGGAAGATATTTACAGTTGTTTTCAAATTTATCACTTGAACAATTTTAAGTGTAACATTCAGTGGCATTAATTATATTCATGTTGTTGTATGTGTAACCATGACCACCATCTATCTCAAAATTTTTTTTTTTCATTTTTCTAAACTCAAATTCCTTAAGTACTGAACAATAATTCCCCATTTCTTCCTCTTCCCAGCCCCTGGCATCCACCATTCTACTCTATGAATCTGATTACTCTGGGTAACTCATAAATGTGGAATCATGTAGTATTTGTCCTTTTGAGATTGGTTTATATCACTTAAAATAATGTCTTCAGCTTCATCCATGTTGTAGCATGTGTCAATTTCCTTCCTTTTTAAGGCTTAATACTATTCCTATGTATGTATACACAACATTTCATTTATCCATTCATTCTTCAATGGACACTTGGGTTGCTTCCACCTTTTGGCTATTGTTAATAATGCTGCCATGAACCTAGGTGTACACATATCTGCTCAAGTCCCTGCTTTAAATTCTTTTGGGTCTATACCCAGAAATGAAATTGCTGGATCATACAGTAATTCTATGTTTAATTTTTTTGAGAAACCACTATATGTAGTGTTTCCATTTTACATTCCCACCAGAAATGCACAAGGATTTCAATTTCTCCATATCCTCCATCTATCTATCATTAACTATATGTCATATATATTTAATAATAGTTATCTTGATGGGCATGAAATGGTATCTCATGGTGGTTTTGGTTTGCATTTCCCTAATCACTAGTGATGCTGAGCAACTTTTCATGTGTTTGCTGGCCATTTGTATATCTTCTTTGGAGAAGTTTCTATCCAAGTTCTTTGCCCATTTTTTCAAAAAAATTATTTATTTATTTATTTATTTATTTATTTTTATTTTTAGAGAGAGGGGAAAGGAGAGAGGGAGAGAAACATCACTGTGTGGTTGTTTCTCACTCGTGCCCCCAACTGGGGACCTGACATGCAACCTAGTCACGTGCCCTAACTGGGAATTAAACCAGTGACACTTGGCTCGCAGGCCGATGCTCAATCCACTGAGCCACAGCAGCCAGGACCCTTTGCCCATTTTTGAATTCTGTTGCTTGTTTTTTGTTGAGTTCAGTTCTTTTGTAATATGGGAAGTTTTCAGGAACACAACAGGTCTCTAGGGCATGTGAATAAGTGTTTAATAAATATGAAATAAGTATGAAAATGCTAGGTTCTTGGGGAAAAGGGCAGAAAGAGTGGAGAATGTCAAAGAAGATTAAAAAATTTTAAAGTCTTATCTTTAGGGAAGAGTAAAGAAAGTACATTCTCAGCATTCTGAGCTTATTTTAGTATTGTAGTTTGGCAACCATATGGGTTAATTTAAAAAAAAATTTATTGGAGAGAGAGAGAGAGAGAGAGGTTTGTTGTTCCACTCATTTATGCCTCCATTTGTTTATTCTTGTATGTGCCCTGACTGGGGATTGAATCTGCAACCTTGGTATATTGGGGTGATGCTATAACCAACTGAGCTACCTGGCCAGGGCAACCTTATGGGTTAAATAAGCATTGGTGGGCTACCCTGACAACCTAATCACTATTTAAAAAATTACTTATATAAAAAATGCCCTGCCTTATAATACTCTAATTTAAAAAAAATTGGTATATAATTCATTCATATATATGCTGACTATTTTTATATTAAAACCTATATGTGGAAAGTAAGTCGTTTGTACTATGTATTACAGAAATAATTATTTATTATATAATGACTTTAACTGGGAATATAATATTTTTTAATTACCAAAAGTTGATGTGCATGAATCATTTGTGGAATACCACTGTAAGAAAATAAACATAATAAAGAGCTATGGAACTAATATATAATCATGATATAATAGAAACATCTGTAGATACAGACAAGGGTTGCAGATAAGAAGGATTACATAGAAATCTGCTGTTACTGAAGCAGCTAGAGAAAAATAGCATTTTGGCGACTGGTAATAGATAACCAATCTCTAAGAATAATATCCAATTTAAATTACATAAACTTTATTATTTTTAAAGTAACCATTTTACTTAATCGACTGAGAGTGGATAAACTGTTGGATCCTGAATTTTCGGTAAAATGTTGTAAGACCTAGATTAGATAAAATAGTCTATATAATAAATGTAAAATGTAAATTACATATTTGAGAAAAAATACGGCATTATTTTAAAGTATATCTAGGGTGATTTTCAATGTTATATACTTATATTCTCTGTAAATAATTAATAGTTAAGAAAACATACCATTCTTTAAAAACAAAAAACAAAACAAAACAAAACAACAAAACTTCCATTAATCTGGAACTAAAGACGAGCTTTCCATTTCTTGTCAGGATCTGTGCTGCTTACTGTGGGAAGAAAATTAGAGAGCAACAATTTAACAGAGATGAACAAATTAACCTGATTTTATCTTCTGGCTAGGGAAAGCATTCATGCCTAAAATAATTTTGTTGCTCAATATAAAGTTGAAATTATTTTTTTAATTTTAAAAACATCGCTAAAGCTTTTATGCAAAATTGAAGCTTTGACCCAGTTGATTTTAAGGATTAAGCTTCTATAAAGATTCTTAATTTGATAAATTTACCTAACACTAGCAAACCATTATAGAATTACTACTTTAATATTTTTGAGTTTACTGCCTCTAGGACTGCTAAAACCTTTAGTTGTTCCCAAATCTTCTACATGTAAAATTCCTTGTGGTCTTGTGGTCTAGGAGGAGAGAAGCTATTTCCACTACATGCCTAAGACTGTCATTCTGGTGGGTGAGGATTAGAACCTCTGAGCATGATTCTAATTCCTGTGGGAGTGTTTGGTTCCCACTTGTGGTCCATTGGCCTCTCACTACTGACCCTTCCTAGTGCCTGTCTCTCCAGGGATGTTCAAGGGAGGACTCTAATGGGAGTTATTTTTCCTAAAGAAAATTAGTGCATTTGTAAAAAAAAAATTTTTTTAAATGCTGGCAATAAAAGAATTAAAATTTGTAAGTATACTTACATATCATTCCTTCTTTTTCTAATTTTTTTAAATGAAGCAAAAGATTATGTTCAGCCATTTTATATAAAGACTCAGGAGTAGTCTAAAAAAAGAAACACGAGAGTAAAAGAAAACATTTCTTTTTTTTAAAACAAAGGACAGCATTAACCTTTAGAAACTAAAAAATTCAACAAAGAAGAAAATCTTAACTTAAATTTATTTTTATATAGTAATAGCTAAAATGATTTCAGCTTGTACATGTCTTGCTTTTAGGCACTATATTCTTATCTATATTCCTATGGATAAAATAGGGTGTAAGCTCCATAAAGATAGTAACAGTATGTTTTGTTCACTACTGAATACCCAGTACTTAGCATAATGGCACAGAATAGGAACTCAGTATTTTATGAATGGCTGAATAAATAAATGTAAAAGTTATACTAGATAGCTTGATGATGATACATACATGGGCCCCTATGGTTTATTTATTAGGTTACATGATAATATCTTTTCATATTTTTCTTGGTTATTCTACCTCTTTTATCATTTAGTTTCATCCTGGATACTCTTCCCTGGACTTCTCTTAAACATTGATGTTTATAATGCATTGTATCACTGACTGTCTTCTCTTTTTACTCAACCAACTTGCCATAGCAATGTCACGCATTAATGATGCCCAAGTATGAACCTCTGACCCTAAACTCTCCCTTAAGCTCCAGTACCATATACTATCTCCACCACTGTGATCACATTATGTGACTCCCCTGCCTGAGATCTGTGAGTGATGGGTCATTCCCAGGTTATTGACTAAAGCTCAAATTTGTTAGCTTGGCAATCAAGGCTTTCCATGGTCTGGTCATGCCTGCCTATCCTGGCTCATTTCCTGTACTTCAATAGGAAAAAACCCAAATGTACCAATGAATAGTCTAGAGTGACTCTACTCTAGTATTATGAGGAAATGAACTCTTTCACAGAATTTACTTTACCCTTTTGTTAATGGAACTTTCATCTTTAGTCATTTTAATCCTTCATCCCTGCCTTTTCTTTCTTTTTAAAAATCATCTTTCCCTTTTAAAAGAAAACACACTATAGCTGACCATTTGTTGATACTTGGGCCTATAGCATATTAAGTCCATTACTTATTGTAATTGACCCCAGGTACCTTTTTAAGCTCATCTTTAGTTACTCTCTCATGTATCTTCTGGCTGTACAGGTTGTGGTAGTGGGAGTTTTTAAACCCATGTAATCTAATACCCAGGCCTACATTCTTAACCTCTAAGCTATACTGCCTACACAGCAGGTATCTAATAAGCATTCACTGAAAAATGGGATTATACTAATTGACCACCATATAGTGCTGTCATATAATGATGTGCTCAAAAGCCACTGAGGTAAGGTTTCTTCCTATACACTAAATTTCTCTACTTATGTTCTTTTCCATGTCCTTTCTCCATTGTCAGGTATTGCTGCTACTTCTCACTGCTATTATACCAGTATCTGCCTCTAGCAGATCGCCTCTTCTCGCTTGCCACAGGCTAGGACACCAGATAATCAAGAGGGCTAGAATAATACATGTCATTACAAAACTTGATTCATCAGGCTGTTGGGAATTGTCTCTCCTACAGAATGAAGTATATGATTTAATGATGGCTCAGAATGGTTATTTTTGTTTTCCAGGCCAGGTATTGTTTAACTTCTGTGTTCTAGAAAGTTGAGGTTGCTGGTCTCAAATCTATATAGGTGGCATTATTTATAAAATTAACAATGTTCTGGGAAGTGATAAGTTTATTGTAGTTATAGCTTAGTAAACAGATTATTCTAATAAAATTGTGGCTATGTACAAATAAGATAAACAAAAATTACCTTGTAAATCATTTTTACAAGCTCCATTGCTGTAAATGATTTTTCAGAGTTATCACGAAATACTGTAAGAATTTGCTCCTCTCGAATATTTCTGTGAGAAATGTATTCTTGAATTTTAGCTTCAGCATTATGGATTACTGGGCCATGTCCTGAATTAGAACAGTTATAAAAAATTATTTCAACCAGATAAAAATATTAAGTATAATTGGAGTTAATTCATTCTATTTAAAAATAATCCATATGATGTATTGAAGCAGCATACTAAATACAAATAAGACTTACTTGGAAAACTACACAGATATGAGACAAAACAGTAGACAATTATATAAAAATCTATATAAAATATTATTGTGTACATTAAAAAGTATAAAATAAAAATACAGCAAAAATACAGGAATCACAACAGTAATGAAAGGTAATAGTTATAGAGTACTAATTATTTGCCAGACACTGCTCTAAATGCTATGCATTATTCTTATAAGAATCCCAAGAGGCAGTTACTACTACTACCCCTTTTTAGCAGCAGAAACTGAGATATAAGGAGGGTAAATAACCTGCCCACAGTATCACAGCTCGAGAGTGGAGCTGGAATTCTGACTCAGGAGCTTTTAACCACTCAAGGCTCTTACCATTGTGCTACAATTACTTATAAAAGATTGAAAAGGGGAATGTAAAAGTAGTTTCATGTAAGTGACGAAAAGCTATTAAAAATTCACAGGAATCACAGAACTTGAAAAATCTTAAGTATAGGCTTATAATTCAGAAATGTTGACAATGTAAAGTTATATTGAAATTTACATGCTCTTTAACATAGTGCAAATTAATATATTACACAAGTTTGCCAGAGGGATGTTTAAAATATTTGAGGACAAAATATCTAGAAGCAGGCTAACCTATCATCATGTAACAAGCACGGGCTTTGGTTAGAATACAGACCATCATTATTAGCTGTGTAGCAATGCAAGTCTCTGAACTGTTTCTTCAGATGTGCAATGAGGACACCGCTACCTACTTCATTGGCTTTTTGTGAGGACAGAGCTAGCTAGCTGTAAAGGTCCCTGCAGGTATCTTTACAGCCTGGGTAGCAGGCTTTAATATATTGTAGCTATGGCTACAGAACATAATTTACATATAAGCTCCTGCTGTGCTAATAGCCAGTGCATGGGATTCACTAAAACTAACACTCTAAGAGCCGTTAGTAGGCAGCCTCTCATTAGCTTTGCTTGAATGTGAGTGCATCAAGCATCTATTCTCTTTGCTTTAAGAATAGCTGTCAGTTTCAATTCCTTTTATGTCATAATATGAATCCAAACACCCAGGGTATGTTTCCTAACCCCTTCAGAAGTAGAAACTGATGAGAGAATATGAGGGTATTGAAGATACTGTATTTACAGATCTTTCCATAGCTCTTTGGTTAGGAACAAGTTAGAAGGACTTCAAAAATTAGTAAGCTAGTCTCCCTTTTCTTTTCTGGGTCCTATTGTTGGGTCCTGGATGTTTCTTAGCTTTCAGGATGGAGGGGAGATTCATCATATTGCAGGGCAGTGCAGTGATAGCTGAGATATTAACAATAGGCTTCTTTTTTCTGGAGAAAAATAAATATAGGATTTTACAGTTCCTATGGAAGCTACTGATGTTTCAACAGTGTTTGTTAAAACAACTAAAGCTAAGAGATCAAAATGTGCCCCACGGTTACATGGCTAAAATGTGGTCCATGACAGAAATCAAGTTAACAAAACTGAAGGTAACTTATGGAATGAAAAAATTTTCTTGTTCCAATGTAAGCTATTTCGCTTGTTTAATAGTTCTACGAATAGCTGCTTAGATGTTAAAAAATAACCCTCATATGTTTACAAGAAGTGATTAATATGACTGTTGGTCTTTAAAAAAGCTGCATGTCTAGACAGGACTTAGGGGTATAATTTAAAGAAGGAGTTTACATCTCTCTTCAAGGCCAAAAGCACAAAGACCACACACACACACACACACACACACACACACACACACACCCAAAATGAACCTTCCTCAACATTTGACACAAATGGCTTACCAGATTTCAAAATTTACTCACCTGGGTATATAATACCAGCTTTGATTTTTAGTAACTTTTTTAGGGAGTTCATATAATCATAGAGGTCTTCAAATACTGTTGTTCCTTCCCCTAGGATGCAATCTCCAGAAAAGAGAGCATTTTCCTCCTCTAAAAGTAGAGCCATATGATCATCAGTGTGGCCAGGTGTATATATAACTCTGGGCAAAAGAAGAAATAAAAACAATTATGAACTTTTAATCTTAAGAGAAATCTTGAGAAGCAAATTATTTTCTATCCTTACTTCACGACAAGATACAAATAAATAATGTCACTGAGTTAAAAAGCTCCTTTTTCTCTTGTTGTCCACTGAAAATTATCACCAGAAATTTCTCTCCTTTAACAAAATCAAGTTTCTCATTCTGAAGTGAAAATTTAATACTTTTCTCACGTTTTTTCTTTATAATTAATAAATACTGGTTACAACACATTTGGAGAACAGAAAAGGAAAGTACTTAAGGTAGATAAAAATCACCAATCTTTCCACTACTTAGAGATAGTGCTTTTATTTTTAAAGAACATATATTTTTTTCTCCCAGGCTGGTGTCGCTCAGTGGATTGAGTGCTGGCCTGCGAACCAAAGGGTCTCCAGTTCGATTCCCAGTCAGGGAACACGCCTGGGTTGCCAGGCCAGGTCCTCACTTGTGGGTGTGTGAGAGGCAACTACATATTGATGTTTCTCTCCCTTTCTTTCTCCCTCCGTTCCCCTCTTAAAAACAAACAAACAAACAACAACAAAAAGCCCTGTATTTTCTCAATTTTCTTTGCATGTCAGGAAGTACATTTTACAACACACTTTATGGCAAGACTATTAGAAAAAGCACTTTCACATATTGCTGGTGGTTAAGCAGAAAGGTATAACTCATATAGAAAGGAATTTGGCATTTTCTAGCAAAATAGCATCCTTTGACTCATCAATCCTACTGCTAGAAATTTATTCCCAAAATAAACCTTCACATAGTAAAAAAAAAAGTGTATAAGTTATTCAATACATTATTTGCAATAACAAAACATTTGGAAAAACCCAATGCTGACCCATAGGGCACTCTGGATAAATGATGGTATATCCACACAGTGAAACTCTGTACAGCCGTCAAAAAGAATGAAAAAGATCTCTATGAATTGATATGGAGTAATTTGTAGAATATACTGTCAAGTGATAAAAAGCAAACTGCCAAAGAGTGTACATAGTGTGCTCTTTTGTATATAAAAGATGGGAAAAGTAAAAATGTACATGTATATATTTTCTTATTTTTGCAAAAAAAGAAAGTCAGGAAGGATAAATCAAAAACTAATAAATACAGCTGCCTATAGGGAGTAGGTAAGTGCAGTGTAGGGAACGGAGGTGCAAGCAAGATTTCTCTTATTAGAATTTTTAGTAGTTTTAACTTTTAAGTAATGTAAATATTTTATATATTCTAAACAGAAGATTAAATATAAATAAAAAACCTTAACAATGAGTACAGAAAGATGTAATCTAACTGTATACTAGATAGATAACATAGCCACAGTAAAAAATGAATTAATTCAAATAAGTTTTAAATATAATATTAAGACTATACATTCTTAATAGAATATATCTTAAGATAAAAAGAATTGCTAAGATATCTTGAATTTTACTTAATGGGTTTAAAGTTGGTAGTGTTATTTCTTATTGTTTATGAAACTATTTTGTGTTTATTGTACACCAGTATAAACAAGTAAATAAACTGATGCCAAGAACCAAGTTTTTCCCTGAGATAAGGAAAAAATATACAACGAGGGAGTTAAATTTTGGGTTGTTTCTTGTTTGAATTGAGGAATCATGAATTCACAACTTTTTTCCTAGCTCTGTCTATAAAAAGCCCAGAAGTGATGATACTCCAGTAGTAATGAGCACACCTCACACTCAGTTCTTTGTTTCTAAATACCACTTCCCACTCAAAGAAACCTAAGTTTCTTATAGACATGCCGGCTCCAGGTCTGGGGCAGGGAAAGTGAACTGTGGTATTGAAACATCCTGTGTCAGACAGCAAGGAAGTGCTGATAGATTAGGAGGACTATGTCAAAAGGACAAAGCACTGAATAAAAAAATATAAGTCTGTAGTAACACTCAAAAAAGAGGAAGCAGAGAATTTCTTTTTTTAAGAACGTAAGCAAAGAAGGGAAAGAAAAAAAAAAAACCAAACAAAACAAAAGTAGAAGAAACAGAATAAGAAAAGTCACAATTATGCCACCTTCAATATATTAACTGATTAAGGCAAGTATCATTAACAGATGCTAAAATCACTGATGGGAGATTATTGGGAAGCAGGACATTCACAGAAATAAGCTAAGGTTATTTACGGTGAGCTTAACTCATAGGACCATATGACTAATAAGCAACAATAAAGCTCCACTAAAAAGGCATGTAAATGTCATTAGCGACTAAAGGGTCAGTATTTTCATTGGATAATTCTACCAAACAATTTAGTCAGATAACTGCAGAGTACTACTTAACCCAGTGGTTCTCAACCTTCCTAATGCCATGACCCTTTAATACAGTTCCTCATGTTGTGATGACCCCCAACCATAAAATTATTTTTGTTGCTACTTCATAACTGTAATTTTGCTACTATTATGAATCGTAATGTAAATATCTGATATGCAGGATGTATTTTCATTGTTACAAATTGAACATAATTAAAGCACAGTGATTAATCACAAAAACAATATGTAATTATATATGTGTTTTCCGATGGTCTTAGGCAACCCCTGTGATCCCCAAAGGGGTCGCGACCCACAAGTTGAGAACTGCTGACTTAACCTAACCCAGAGCATAGAAAAAGAAGGAAAACCTATGAATCCCAAACCTGACAAAGGCTGTACAAAAAGAAAAGTACTGCCTGATCCCACTAATGAATATTATTATGAAAATCTTAACTAAAATATTAACAAGTAGAATCTAAAAGCATATTTAAAAATAATAACATCATGACCAAATAAAGTTTATTCAAAAAATGCCAGGGTGTTTCAATATTATGCGATCTCTGCAAACCATAATAAAGTTACGACGAAAACTAGTAAGATCATCTCCTAGACTGCAAAGACATTTGACAAAATTCAGCTCTTAAAGAAAAGTGTTTAAGAAAACTGAAATGACTGTAATTTGTCATTTCTTGTTTGCCAAAAAATCCAATCAAATCCTCAATGCTAAATATTGAAACTGTAAAGCCTTTTTAAAGACTCTGCTAAAAAATGTAAGAGATATAAGTTATAAGAACTTGGGATACATGTGTAATGGGAGAATTTTTGAGAGGCATTAAGAACTGACTTTAGGAATTCATTATACTTTTATTGTTTCCAAGTATATGCTTTACATATTGCAAATGAGTACTATATTTAGTAATGGTGAGGTATTAAAGAGATGTTAGAAATAATCTCTTTTGTCTGATTAAACCTGCTGAAACCAGTTAATAAATGTATTCCACGTTTTACAAAAATAATTTCAGGAGGTTTATTTCCAGCAGCCATAAAAATATGTGCTGTGGGTGTCTATCTTATGAACAAGTCACACATAGAATGTGTTTACAAACGGAACCTCAATCTTTCTTTTTAAATCTACAAAAACTCATTTGGAGAACCATTCTTTCAGAGTCTGCAAACTGTCTTATCTACTAATGTGCTTGCAATGCTTCCTTAATTATTCCCCTCTCATTTCCCAAGCCAGAACTCAGTAATGATTTTCTTTGATATTTTCTAGGCTGAAGGCAGAAAGATTTGTTATATTAGGGGATCAGAATTTCCAATTCTCCAGTCACCTGGGTGGCTAATGCTTTAATTTGCATAACAACCGTGTTAAAATTCGCTTCACGTAGGCAGGAGGAGAAAAGGAAATGACATCAGAGGTACTTTGCTGAAGATCAGAGGAACCGCAGCTGTGGCCTCTCATTCATCAGGTAGGTCATTTATCTAGTTCTGCCACTTCTGTGACACAGCAGACTTTATAAGAATGGCTCTCTTAGAAAATTTAGAATAGTCAACAAAAGCTGTCAGATTACCTTTGAGAAATTAAACTTAGTTCCCTAGAAAATTCCTGAGGGTTACAACCAGAATCCTTACTGAAAAACCTTGCTAACTTTCTATTTTTTACTAATGGGTTCTTGGTGGGTTTTATATCTATCTCTATTGTATTTTTTCTTTTCTTTTCAAAACTGACAAGTAGACAGGATCAACTGGATATCAAATATTTGGGACTTAAGAAAATTTGGCTTAACAATGAGTCTTCTTGTTAATATTTACAACAATTGCATTTTCCTGATGATAAAAATGGATTTGGAAACCACATGAACAGTAAATTAAATATTTTAATTTACAGCATAATTAGAATTTACATTTTGAGAAAAGATTATTTACTAAGTCATTTTTAAAAAGTGTCCATTTTTGATTCTTTATGTTAGTTTTTCTCTCAAATCTTAATAGATTCTCACAATGAAGCAGAATACAGTAAAACAAAAATTAAATGGAGTTCACATAATATTGAGATTCATGGCATTAATTCACTCCATGAAACAAGATAGGATTCAGCTGCGGGGCTGCGGTAGTGACAGGAAGCAAGTCCGTGGGTGGCTTTGGGGCACTGATGTTTTTTCTAGATCTGCAGGCTGCTTATATGGTTTGTTCAGTTTTAACAATTCACTGCCTTGCACACTAATGATACATACACTTTTCTGTTCATATACTTTAAAAGCTTAAAATATGTGGTCTGTTGAAGGCATATGGGTGGTAAATTTCTAAGGGCTGAACAGTCTTAATGTGCACATTAGGTATAGATCTAATATCCATGCTTCTGGGATAACTGATAAATCAATACCGTGGTTCCCAAACCTCTGAGACAGAAGACTCGGTGAACCACCTCCTGTCTCTACCCCTTTCTGTAAGTTGGCCTACAGGTGTGTATGATGGGGGCATTCAGGATTGCCAAGAACATTTTTTTCAAAAAGTAGTAATGTAATGCTTTTTTTTCTGTGGTATCATCAGCAAATTATACAAAATAGTATCATATTTTGAACAAAAGCATTTTAATAAATTAGCTGGTTTATAAATTGAATTTTATGAATCACTAGCATAGCGAAAAAAAAGAGGACACTGGTTTGAAAGGAGGCATGGATACCCATTACTTCATTTCCTCTTATTCACCTGTTAATCTGCTCACCTCTTTGTAGACATCTATTACATGTACAATAAATATTCACTGCCTTCTATATGTCAGGGACTGAGGGGTCCATGAAAACCTCCCAAGCAAGATCCCTTCCATGCTCTTTCTCTGCCAACTGGATTGACTGTGGTGAGGATGGCCCCTTGAAAGTAACTAAGGATGGAGGCATCCATAAGGATCCTGAAACATTACTTGCAGGAGGGCCACTTGCTGATCAGGAACTGTTTTTGGACTTTATGTGAATGAGAAGTAAACTTACTTCCTATTTGAGGCGTTAAGACATTTCTGGGGTGGTTTGCTATAGCAACTGACATTATTTAATATTGTGAACCTAGGGAATTGATTATCTTTAAAAAAAATACCTACACACACACACACACACACACACACACACACATTAGTAAGTGCTATAATGAAATAACAAAACTTATATAAAAGTTAGAGGAAGAAGCAGTTAATTTGCCCAGATGGGGTTCTTGAAGTAACACATGAACTGAAGTTTGATGAATAAATGGGTAATAATTTATCAGGGGGACAAGTAGGCGGGAAGAGGTGAGGTCTAGTACAGGGGAGGGTGTGAGCAAAGGCATGAACAGAGAGAATGTGCTCAGGAGTATTTGGATATGGCTAATAGTGTTTGCAAGGGGAGTGGTAGGAGCTAAGACCAGAAAAGTAGTTTGGGACCAGGCTATGGTAAGGAGAATAATCATTATCTTGTATGCAGTGAGTTATTCAAGGTTTCAAGTGACAAAGCGTACAAAGGATAGATTGGAAAGGGGAGAACCTGGAGACAGGAATATTACCAACAAGTAGTGGGAGTGGACACGAAGAAAAAGGGACAGCAGTGACAAATATCTCTGAGGTAAAAACTAACCTGATTAGATGTGGTGGGCAGGGGGAGGGGAAGTGATAAAGGTGAAGAGGAGTCAGCTTCTATTTAGAATATAAAAATAAAATCTTAAGTACTGAAAGAAGTAGATGTTCTGAAATCAGAAAGCCAGGCCAGATCATGGGGAGAGAGAATCATAATTAGTTCAGTTTTAAAATTACTGAGTTTGAAACACATTTTTGAATCCCTAAATAGGTCATGGGGGATGATGGGTCTGCACTAAAATGTATTTACTTCAGGTGTGGGGCAGCTCTTGGAAGTGGGAACATGAGAAAGCCCTAAATTTCCTAGCAGGAAACGTTAATCTATTTTTTAATTCAAATTTTATTCATTAAATAATGGGCTCTCTTTTTCCCCATTTTCCAAGCAACCCATTTTATTTTCCCAGAGTAACCAATGTTATCAGATTTCTTATATCCTTTTTCCTGAGAGTTCTCACTCATAAAAGCAAATATGCAGAAATCTTCCCTTTCTTCCCTTTTATAACACACATACACATACTCCCCCTACTCCCCACTGCCTTCCCCAAAGGTCATTTACATACCTTAAAGTGGCACCCTCTGTCTTAACCACATCTCCATCTTTTAGATAAACATATTGTTGCTCTCCATCTCCTATAATTTCTTCTCTCTGAGGATTCCGTGGGAGTTTTTTAATGCAATATGTAGTGTCTAGTGACAAAACATGTAAAATATTTAAGTCACACTTTAAATGCTAATTCAGCCTTTCAAGAGGCCAATTTTCACAGAACACTTGTGAGTAGCTACAAAAAATACTAACATTACAAGACAACAGAAAATGGGATGAATTATAGCAGCATATCTCTGGGGTGGTAACTATTTCTTCTATGTCAACAAAAGAGCCTTTTACTCTCTAATACCTTCCTAAGGCTACATAAAAGCCTTTGTGTTTTTCTAGTCACTACTGTTTTATACAAAAGTTTGAAAATTCTTCATAATCTCAGCTAGCTTTGATATCAAGATGGGTGTTAAAGAGGGAGTAATACAGAATGTAGGGACTTTTCTCTATGTGCCTAACATATAAGAAAAGTCATGGCATCATGGCAGTAGTTAATAATAAAAGGATGATAATATAAAGTTCTTTCTGGGAGTGTTGAAAGGGAGTCCCAAACCCAGGGCTAAGATATTCAAACATTATTATTAATTTAACCCATACTACCTGTCATCGACACAAAGAAAATCAATTAACCAATCAACAGCTGACTGCCAATTATTTAACCAGTATAGTGAACACAAGCACCATGACATCAAAGTGCTTAAAACTGTCATAGTTGGGGAAGCAAAAAATACAAACAGAAAATAATTGAAAAACTATACCCAGTACCATTTAATGAATACTAAATGGACAATTCAGCTAATAAAAGCAAAATGAGTTTAGAGACAGGAGAGACAATTAGGAAACAATTTATAAATATAATACAACTTGAGGTGTGGCTTACAGGATGAGCAGGATGGGGTAAAAAGGTTCAGAGAGGTAAGGGCAATAGCATTAACAAAGTAACAGAAATGAGAATGCTACCTATTTGTCTAACACAGAATACAGGCTTGGAAGAGTAGAGGTAAAGTGGGATTAGTAAAATGAGCTCAGATCCTGGAGGGCCTTAAATTGCCTTTCAACAGAATAGAGGAATTTATGCTTTGCTGTATGTGGCCTATGTATGCTCTTTAGTAAGAAAACAAAATAGTGTTAACAGGTCAATCAATATGGCAGTTGGAGGTGGGGAGACTAAAGGGGGAGAGATGGAAAGACCAATGGGGGATGACTAATAACACAATTGGAAGGTAAGGAATATTAGGGAGGAGTTACTAGCAATGGAAATATGGTGGGAGAAAAAAAGACATTCAGAGAAAAAATGACAAGGCACAGAAATCTGGCTAAATATGGAGGATAAAGAAGATAGAAATACTGCAATATAATAAAAATAAATAAAGCAACAGCAACTGGATTTCCCTTCTTCAGCCCCAAACTCCATTATTTTGTATCTATGAGGCTGAAGCAAGAAATAATATGTTATTCCAGGAATTGTCTTCATTATAGAGTGACATGGTGAGTGTTTTTGGTTTGTTTTTATTTTTAATCTGCCTAACTTTGTCTTCCATTGGAAGTGGAAGTATATATCTAGTTAAGAGACCTTTGGCAGACAATCCATCTGGAAAACTTATAATTATTTCAAAATTACAAAAGAAATGTCATACTATAAAATAACTTTGAGTCAGTTTTTAAAATTATTTGTAAATATGAAAGCACACATCCTAGTCACAGGATGGAGAAGGGCATGCTGAAAGCAAGCATATAATAATAATGATAATTTTTAATAAAAGCTTAATGAAATATAATTCACATACTATAAAATTCACCCTTTTAAAGTGTAAAATTCAGTGTTTTTTTTTTTAGGATAATTAAAGAATTGTACAACCATGACCACTATGTAATTTCAGAACACTTTCAAACTCCTCATAGAATCCTCATACCCAATAGTAGCCACTCTCTCTTTTCTCCTCGCAGTCCCTGGCAGCCACTTATCTACTTTCTGTTTCTATCTATTTCCATAGGAGGAAACACTTAAGTCATTTGCAAAGGTCTGAATAATGGATTATAACATCATTGCAAAGCTAATTATTTAAGCTGATACAAACGTGATATTATTTATGTGTAATGCTCTCTAATAGAAAAATGTTCTAACTGAATAGCAAAGAAGCAAACCTTTGACTCCTAGGACTTAAATGTGAAATATGTGGCAAATCCCCCAACTTTAGCTGCAAAATAATAATCAGATAACAAAATGTATTTTACAACATTTACTCAAAACCAAACAAAAACAAAACACTCAAGCAGCCTGGGCCTATAAAGTTCTCATGTCTAGTAAACTTCTGACTCCCTGTAAGCCACCAGGAATTCTGAAATTAAACACTGATTTTATTTAAAAAATTTCTAAGCAAGTTGCTTCAGAGTTACTGTATCTTCCCATAGAAATCTTATAAATGGTCTTCATAATTTTGGTGGGGCCTGTAAAAATACAGATTGTTAGCATTATAAAGTAGTTAAAAGATTTCTGCTATAGTAATAATAAAACAAAATAGTAAAACAAAATGGAACAAAGGAAACAATAATAAAACAAAATGAAACAAGAATATGGTAGTGATTAAGGATTTAATGTATGAAGAAATACATGGAACTTTTGGGGGAAGATTCTGAAAGGTACCTCTGTACAATTTTAGCCCTGAGCAACTCAAGGTCTGCATACAGCTTCAATCAAGTTCAGAATGGAAGACAACAAACCACTTCTCAAATGAAGTATTAAAAGTTTAGTGGCTATAAAGCAGTATCAAATTTCTCCATGACTTTCTTTAAATTAATCTCATAGGTAATCTATTATATAAGTATTAATTTAATCTCATAGGTAATCTATTATATAAGTATTAATTATTTTGTATGGAACCCAAAACAATTTTATTTTTTAATTTACAGAAAGTAAGTCTCATGTCCATTAACAGGTGAATGGATAAACAAATAGTGGTGTATTCCTACCATGGATGACTATTTGGTAATAAAAAGGAACCATTGATACATGAAAAGCAGGTGAATCTCAAAGACATCATGCTGTTTGAAAGAAGCCAGAAAGTGATTCTGTATGCTTCCATTATGCAATACTTCAGAACAGGCAAAACTAACTAACTTCTAGTGAAATAAAGCAGGTAAGCGGGTGCTGGGGGTGAAGGGGAATCACTGCAGAGCGGCACAACAGGACCTCTTTTTGGTAAGTGTTCTTTATCTTGATTGGATCAGTCACGTTAGTTTTATAAACTATACAATTAAAATTGGTACATTTTATTTATGTAAATTCAAGCTCAATAAAGTTGATTTATGAAGGAGAAAAAGCGGTCCATGAACATTTTAATTTTTCAAATTGACCATCATGCTAAAAGAGTTGGTCAAAGCTAATTAAGGATGCTTGGCATAGTTTTTTAATTCACAAAATTTAATGGTTCAAAAAGAGAAAGGTGAGAAGAAGTCAGAGAGGAAGGGAATGATTTCCTGTGACACACAGTTCCCTTGGATTGGAAGAAAGGAGGTAACAGGGTAAGAAAGTTAGGTTAGACAACTTTTCATCATGAGCAGCCTGGTGATACTGATCACTGCAGCTGAGAATATCTTCCTGTTCTAATTGTAGTCTCAAGGCCTAAAAAGAAGATACTTAAAAGTATTTAAGCCTGCGAACCAAGTGTCGCTGGTTCAATTCCTAGTCAGGGCACATAACTAGGTTGCACGTCAGGTCCCCGGTTGGGGGCATGCGAGAGGCAACCACATACTGATGTTCTCTCCCTCTCTTTCTCCTTTCCCCTCTCTCTAAAATAAACAAACAAATAAATTTAAAAAAAAGTATTTAAAAATATTAGTTGTGAATGAACATTCTTGACCTCCTTGTCCTTCATGTGCCTTAAGCATGCCAAGCACACCCCCATCCTAGTATCTGCTCTTGCAATGCCGTTTGGCTGGTATACCCTCCTCTGATAACTATACAGCTTACTCCCTCTCCCTGTCCACCCTACGTATAATAGCTACTGTTTTCTTCCACTTTATTCTCTCTCCTCTTTTTCTTCACTTAGCTTTATTTTTCTTCATAGCACCTATCACCATTTGACCTATTATATTTACCATTTATCTTCCCTGCTAGAATGAAAGCCCCATGAGAGCAGAGCCTTTGTTTTATGTGCTGCTACATCTCTTGTGCCAAGATCAGTGCTTGGATATAGCAGCAACTTCAATATTTGTTAAAGGAGTGAATGAATGAATGAGTGAATGAATGAATGAATCTATGTGTGTGGTAGAAGGATGAGGGAATAAGGAGAGAGATGGTAAAGCACTACTGCTGAACAGGTTTCAGAAACAGAGGATTATCAATACAATGATCTTTCACCAGTCTGTAGTATACCAGAGTAATTGCCTCAAACTTATAGAATACCTGAGATCACGTTCAGAATGTGGACAATAAGAGCAACTACCTCAAGTACCCATGTAAAGTGTATAGCACAGTATCTGGCACAGAGTAAATGCTCAACAGGGGTTAGTTATTATGAAATCTGAAGTAGTAACTGTCACACGGACTAAATTAAAACTCACCTTCATCACTGGGCAAAGGAGAATGAGAGGGAGAAGAAATTTGAAATAGAAAATAGGACTTTTACTTTTTTCCTTTGTTAAAAATGGGCACAGTATTCAAGTGGGTTGGGTGTCATCCCACAAACCAAAAGGTAGCTGGTTTGGTTCCCTGTCAGGACACATGCCTGGGCTGGGGGCCAGATCCCAGATTGGGGACATGTGAGAGGCAACCAAGATCAATGTTTCTTCCCCTGTTTCTCCCTCCCTTCCCCACTCTCTGAAAATAAATAAATAAAACCTTAAAAAAAAAAAGGTATTCAGTAAATGGTTTGGTAGCTTATAACAGAAACAAATTATTCTCAAAACATAGTTTTTCTCAATGAGCTTAATGAATGTATGTTTACCATTCTTTATGTTTTTACAAATATCTCCTATGCCTCCAGTATGATCACGGTGCCAATGAGTCACTATGATTTCCTGGATTGCTGTGTTAAATTCATTTAGAGCCTGCTTTAAACAGATGATATATTCTGGAATTGCTGGTTCTCCAGTGTCAATGAGGATTCTCCTGAAAGTTAAATGGAAGATAATCACACAATTGGAATAGTTAATATTAGCATATTTCTCACACAGATAATATACATTTAAGAAACTGCAAAGATTGCTTTGCTTTTAAACTAGATGTTACTTCAGCTTAACTACAGTAATCTCACTTTAAGGAAAGTTCTGATAGTTAAAAGTAAGTCTGAATAAGGAATAATAGCAATAATATTGAACACTTACCTAGCACTTAAAATAAACATGGCACTGTCCCAAACCTCATTTTTAACAATTGTATTCTTCATAACAACTATTTTAGGTAGTTATGTATTTCAATTATTATATGCATATGTAGAAATTAAGTAGCTTGCCCAAGGTTACACTGCAAATAAATGGCAGAACCAGTGTTCAAAACCAGGTATCTGATGCCAAAATAAGCGCTTTTACACATTCTGCCTTTGAGTTCTTTTACAATCTCCTCAAGTGTCTCAGAGACATGAAAGAATCTGATTCAATGGAAGCCCTAAAGACACCCAGTCTTTTGTACTACATACAAATTTTATTCCTGAAACTTTACATTAGCTCCCTAATGTAATGTAACTTTACATTAGCAGTAGAAAAGCATGGGGGAAATGTCCAAGCTGCTTGCTTTCTTTACTTAAAATAACCCTGTTATGACAACAAACTCACAACTATCAACAACTGAATCCAAAAAATAAAAACAAAATCCAACTAAGCAAACCAGAATAGGAACAGAATCATAGGTATGGGGATCATCTGGAGGGTTATCAGCTGGGACGTGGAAGGGGGAGAAATGGGGAAATGGTGTGGGGACTAAGAAGCATAATTGTTTGGTACAAAATAGACAGGAGGAAGTTAAGAATAATATAGGAAAGGGTGAAGCCAAAGAACATATGGATGGTTCATGGACATGAACTAAGGGGGGTGGGATTGCTGGAGGGAAGAGGGGTACTGGGCAGAGGGGAGCAAAGGGGGAAAAAATTGGAACTACTGTAACAACATAATCAATAAAATATACTTAAAAAAAAAGAAGTACAAATAGGTATTTACAGAAGGGTCACGGGGACATAAAGTACAGTATAGGAAATGGAGTAGCCAAAGAACTTATACATATGACACATGGACATGAACAATGTTGTCTGAGGAAGTGAGGGTTGCTGGGTGGAGTGGGGCAAAAGAAGAAAACTCAGGACAATTGTAATAGCATAATCAATAAAATATAATTTAAAAAAATAACCCTGTTAGTTACTATTTTTTTGCTCGTGGTCCTGAACCTTTGTATACTTTGCCCTTTGTCACTATTTTATGGAATGATGATCTTTCTCTATGAAGTTTTCTTGAACTAAAAAAATAAGGGTGCCCTGGATGGGTGCTTCAGTTGGTTGGAGTGTTGTCCCATACATCAAAAAGGTTGCAGGTTTGATTCCTGGTCAGGGCACATATCTAGGTTGTGGGTTCAATTCTGTTTGGGGTGTGTATGGGAGGCAACTCATCGATGTTTCTCTCTCACATTGAAGTTTCTCTCTCTCTCTCTCTCTCATACTTCCTCTCTCTCTAAAATCAATAAACATATATTCTTAGGTGAGGATTAAAAAAAAAAAGAAATAAGGGTGATATTTCCTTCTCAAGAACCAATTGATAAACCTCATAATTCATGTTGTTTCATAGTAACACCTCCCTAATTGAGGCTGCAGGAAAGAAGATTAGTCTTGAGGAAAAGACTGAGTCATTCATTTATTAATTCGTCAATTACTGTTCTGAATTATCTACTGTGAGCCACACTTTTCTTGCTAGACAAAAACCTTATTTATGTTCAGGTGGAAGGTAGGAAGGGGGAACTGTGAAAACAAACAATAACAGTAACAGTGAAGGGTAACAGAAAGCATTCTGTAGAACATTAAAATGGGAGTAAATGACAGGAAGTAACTGGATGGCTATTTTATATTGTATGGTTTGTTTCTGTAACCACATTCCCTGAGACCCAACAACAAACTGCCCTCTGTCAGAAGAGGAGGGCAATGGCTTTACTTCACAAATACACAGTGGCTTCTATCTACACTATTAGTTCTGTAGAGTAGTGGCTCTACCTCACAAGTACACAGTGTTAAAACTGTCCCTTCTGGAGACAGGGAAGCCAGATGATTATACTTGCCCAAGGGTGCATTGTAAGATCCTGTGGGCAGTGGAAATGCAAGGAAGAGATGATTTAAAGGACATTTATGAAATAAGCACAGACCTATCAATAATTACTTAAAAAGTAAATGCTCCAATCAAAAGACATAGGGTAGCTAAATGGATAAAATCATTAAGACCCATATATACTGTCTATAAGACTCACTTTAGATCTAAAGACACACACAGACTGAAAGTGGATGGAAAAAAAAAATTTCATACAAATGGAAATAAAAAGAATGCTGGGTAGCAATAGTTACATTAGACAAAATAGACTTTAAGACTGAAATGAGAGACAGAGAAAGGCCTTACATAATGTTAAATGGATCAATCTAATAAGAGGATCTAACACTTGTAAGTACCAACATAACCAACATATAAGCAACTAAATACATAAAACAAATATTAATAGACATAGCCCTGATTGGTGTGGCTCAGTTGGTTGCATGTTGTCCCACAAAGTGAAAGGTCACAGGTTTGATTTCCGGTCAGGGCACGTATGTATCTAGGTTGTGGGTTCGGTCCCCAGTTGGGGCATATGCGAGGCAACTGATTGATGTTTATTTCTCACATTGGTGTTTCTCTCCCTCTCTCCTTCCCTTTCCCGTCTCTCTAAAATAAAATAAAAAATTATTAGATCATAAATCAAGTCTGGACAAAGTTAAGACTAAAATTATATCAAGCATCTTTTCTGACCACAACGATATGAAACTAGAAATCAATTATAAGAAGAAAACTGAAAAAAAGACAAACACCTAGAGGCTAAAAAAACCAATATGTTAAGGAAGAAATTAAAGAGGAAATAAAAAATACACTGAGACAAATAAAAATGGAAACACAATGTTCCAAATAAATGGGAAGCAGCAAAAATAATTCCAAAAAGGAAATTTATAGTGAAACAGGTCTACCTCAAGAAACAAGAAAAATCCTAAATAAACAACCTATCTTTACTTCTAAAGGAACTAGAAAAAAAACAAACATACAACAAAACCCAAAGTAATTAAGAGAACGGCAATAATAAAGGTCAGAGTAGTAATAAATGAAATAGAGACTAAAATAAAATAATAGAAAAGATCAATGAGACTAAGAGTTGGTTCTTTGGAAAGACAAACAAATTAATAAACCTGTACCCAGACTCACTAAGAAAAAAAGAGGGGCCAGATAAATAAAATCAGAAATGAAAGAGAATACTATCTAGGATTTCTGGCCAAGGTGGAGGCACAGGTAGATATGCTTCGCTTCCTTGTACACAATAAGAAGAACTAATCTCAAAACAAAAAACAACCAGAACTGCCAGAAAATTGAACTGTATGGAAGGTCAAAAACCAAAGATTTAGAGAAGAAATATTCATCCAGACAGGTAGGGGGAGTGGAGCTGGGGAGCTGGGGCAGAGAGGACGTGCTGTGGCAGCGGTGAGGTAGCAAAGCCAAGGCAGTGGCGGTGGCTGGTAGAACAGGTAGTCTCACATTCATGTGTGGCAGACAAAAACCAGGAGGCACAGCTGGAGACTGATCCCACTCCCAGGCCAGACAATGCAGCCTAGGGTTCCAGTGCTGGGAAAATAAAGTCTCATAGCTTCTGGCTGTGAAAACCAGTGGGGTTTGTGGTGGCAGAAGAAACTGCCCATCTCTCAGGACAGTCCGTTTAGAGGGCCCCTATGGTCCTAGAACATTCACAAGCTCACCCACTCTGGGAACCACCACCACGGTGGCAACTAGAGGAGTGACAGCTGCATACAGGAAGTGGGTGAAGTGATTGGAAATGGGTCGAGTGCCAATCAAACGGCATTGTTCCCTCTGTGGCCCCTCACCCACATACAGAACCATAAAGTGGTGAAACAGGCCCTTCAGCACTGACAATACCTAAGGCTCTGCCCATTACAATGTAACAGGTGAACTCAGATAGGGAGTCAAAGCAGCTCTACCAGACACACAGAAACAAACACAAGGAGGCTGCCAAATAGAGGAGATTAAAAAATATGGCCCAAATGAAAGAACAGATCAAAACTCCGGAAAAAGAATAAAATGGAACAGAGATAGCCAACCTATCAGATGCAGAGTTCAAAACATTGGTGATAAGGATGCTCAAAGAACTCATTGAGTAGAACAAATGCATAGGGAAGAAATGAAGGCTACACTAAGTTAAAGAGAGAAAAACCCACATGAAACCAATAGTGAAGGGAAGGAAGCTGGGTTCGAATCAATGAATTGGAACATAAGGAAGAAGCAAACAGTCAACCAGTACAGAGGGAAGAAACAAGAATTCAAAAAAAGAGGAGAGCATAAGAAGACTCTGGAACATCTCCAAAAGTGCCAACCTCAGAACCACATGGTTGCCAGAAAGAGAAGAGAAAGAGCAAAAAATTGAAAACTTATTTGAAAAAATAATGAGAGAAAACTTCCCTAATTTGGTGAAAGAAATAGACATACAAGTCTAGGAAGCACAGAGTCCCAAACAAGTTGGACCCAAAGAGGAACACACCAAGACACATCATAATTAAAATGCCAAAGGGTAAAGATAAAGAGAGAATCTTAAAAGTGGCAAGAGAAAAGTAGAGAGTTACCTACAAAGAAGTTCCCATAAGACTATCAACTGATTTCTTAAAAGAAACTTTGCGGGCAAGAAGAGACTGGCAAGAAGTATTTAAAGTGATAAAAAGCAAGAACCTACAGCCTAGGTTACTCTATCCAGCAAAACTATCATTCAGAATGGAAAGGCAGAAAAAGTGCTTCCCAGACAAGGTAAAGCTAAAGGAGTTCATCATCACCAAGTCCTTATTATAGGAAATGTTAAAGGGACTTATTTAAGAAAAAGAAGATCAAAACTATGAATAGTAAAATGACAACTCACAACTAGCAACAACTGAATTTAAAAACAAAAACAAACTAAGCAAACAACTAGAACAGGAGCAGAATCACAGATATGGAAACCATATGGGGTGCTATCAGCTGGGAGGGAGAAGGGGAAGAATAGGGGAGAAGGTACAGGGATTAAGAAGCATAACTGATAAGTACAAAATAGACAGAGGGATGTTAAGAATAGTAAAGGAAATGAAGAAGCCAAAGAATTTATATGCACAACCCATTGACATGAACTAAGGGGGGCATTGCTGGAGAGAAAGGGGGTCCTGGGTGGATGGGGAGTAAAGGAAAAAAATTGGGGCACTAGCATAATCAATAAAATATACTTAATAAAGGATACTATCTAATAAGTAATAAGCTATTGCCAAAAAAATAAATGAAAGAGAAGAAAAACAGACATCTCAGAAATAGAGAATAATAGTGATTACTATGAATATTATACAGCAACAAACTCAACAACCTATAAAATAAATTGACAAATTTATAGAAACAAAAAATGTTCTAAGCCTGACTCAGGAATACATAAAAAATCTCAATAGTCTTATTATTAGTAATGAAATTAAATCAGTAATATAAAAACTTCCAACAAGCCAAAGTCCAGGACCAGAAGGCTTCAGTTGAATTCTGCCAAATATTTAAAGAAGAGTTGATACCTATTTTTCTCAAGCTATTCCAAAAAGTTGAAGAGGAAGGAATACTTCTAAAGACATTGTATGAGGCCAGCATTACCCTGACGCCCAAACTAGAAAATAAAAAAAAGATAATTATCAGCCAATATCCCTGATGAACTTAAATGCAAAACTACTCATCAATATATTAGCAAATCAAATTCTACAATACATTAAAAGTATCATACACCATGTTCAAGTGGGATTCGTTCCAGGGATGTAAGGATGGTTCAACTTCCACAAATCAATTAATACATTTACAGAACGAAGGATAAAAATCATATGATCATCTCAACAGATGCAGAAATAGTATTTGACAAAATTCAACATCCATTTATGATAAAACTCTCAACTCAGTGGGTATAGAGGAAACATACCTCACCATAATAAAAGCCATATAGGTGAAATCCACATACTCAATGGTGAAAAACTGAAGGCTTTTCCTCTAAGCTCAGGAACAAGGCAAGGATGCCCACTCTCACTAGTTTTCTTCAACATAGTTTTAAAAGTCCAAGACACAGCAATCAGACAAAAAAGAAATAAACAGCATCCAAGTTGGAAAGGAAGAAGTAAAACATCCCTATCTGCTGATGGCATGATACTGTTTATAGGAAACCCTAAAGACTCTACCCAAAAACCATTAGAACTAATAAATAAAGTCAGTAAAGTTGCAGGATACAAACTTATTATACAGAAATCTGTTGTATTGCTACACACTGACAATGAACTATCAGAAAGAGAAATTAAGAAAACAATCCCATTGACAACTGCTTCAAAAAGAATAAAATATGTAGGAATGAATTCAACCAAGGAGGTGTTACTTGTTCTTTGAAAACTGTAAGACACTGATGAAAGAAATTGAAAATGAAACAAATAAATGGGAAGATATACCATCCTCATGAATTAGAAGAATACTATTAATATGTCCATACGGCCCAAAGCAATCTACAGATGTAATGCAATCCCTATCAAAATAACAATGGCATTTTTCACAGAACTAGAACAAATAACCCTAAAATGTGTACGCAATCACCAAAGGCACTGTATAGTCAAAGGAATATTGAGAAAGAAAACAAAGTTAGAGGTGTCATGCTACCTGACTGGATGACAAAGCTACAGTAATCAAAACAGTATGGTACTGGCACAAAAACTGACAATATAGGTCAATAGAACAGAATATAGATCCCAAAACAAATCCTCGATATATGGTCAATTAATGTATAAACAAAGGAGGCAAGAATAGACAGTAGGAAATGACAATCTCTTCATTAAGTGGTATTGGGAAAACTGGACAGCTACATGTAGAAGAATGAAACTGGAATACTTTTTAAAAATACCATATACAAAGATAAACTCAAAATGGATTAAAGACTTAAATGTAAGACCCAAAACCATGAAACTCACTGATGAAAACATAGGCAGTAAATTCTTTTGACATCAGTCTTAGCAATATTTTTTTGGATTTGTGTACTCAGGCAAGGTCAACAAAAGCAAAATAAACAAATAGGACTATAGCAAACTAAAAAGCTTTGCGCAGTGAAGGAAACGATCAATAAAATGAAAACTGTCAACAAAATGAAAGGGGAACCTACTGAATGGGAGAACACCTCATAATGTAATATCTTACACTGGCCAACATAGCATTTTAAACTAACATTTGGTGCTTTCATGTTTATTATCCCTTCGATCCTCAGATCACCTCTAGGGAGGTATTATTATTTTATATTACAGCAGAGGAAACTAATCTTCAGAAAGGCTAAATGATTTGCTCCAGGCCTCAGCAATAGGTGGTTCTGGGAAGCACTAAATATTTAGATACAAGGTTCATGATTTCTCCATTCAAGACATACTGCCTCTCTGGTGGAAGGATACTGCTTAGCAAGCACCAAGAATCATTCCTCATGTGGCATAAATGAAACTTCAGATGTAAATTAGAAAAACAATGTTCTCAGTTTCCTCCTTAACAAATAGCAATTCTCCCAATAATGTCTATGAATAGTTACTACAGAGGATTAGATAGTGTCATTTCTATGTGGGCTGGTTGACTTTGTTCTTCATGACTACAGACAATACTGCATTTTAGGAGGTCAATTTGCAAATACAAGTTATGCTAATAAAGGGAACAAGAGTGCAGAAGAATCTGTACAGGTCTGTGACAATTTATTCACAAGAGCACAGTGCCTGGCAAATGGTAGGCACACAGTAACAGTCTGCTATGTGAATGGAGAAGACAATAGTGGAATCAACTTCCTTTTTTAGGTATTTTACATCAATTATATCAATTGACAGAGATACCATTTAATAAATGGTCTGTCAATTTTCTGTCACTGTTAAAAAATCATTGGTAATTTCCTGAGCACCTACTATGACCCCAGAATTCTCCGGATGCTATGAGAGAAGCAGAAGTGATAAAAAAATAATAGCTAATATTATTGTATGCTTCCCACATGCTATAATTTGTTAAGTACGTTTGACAGAACCCATGGGCTATCCAGATTGAAACAGAACCCATGGGCTGTTTAGTTATTAGGGGCCCAATTGCCTGCTGCCAGAAGCATAACTCTCAATACCAGATTTAGATTTAGATTATTTGCGGATTTCTGCTGTTAAGTTTTATTTTCTTTAAAACACTCACAAACAGTTTTGCCTCCCTCTACCAAACCAGGCTAATTTTAGAAAAGTTAGAGATACAGTTTTCCTACTTCCCAGACAGTTTAGCTTTGTCAGTAGCTCCCAATCATTCAATCCTGATTGGGGAGGTTTTTCCTGTGTTGTGGTGCTCTCCAGCTTTTAATGCAGAACTGTGTGGAGTTCCCAGCCTCCTTGCAAACAGCATGGAGTTCTCCCTTTCATTTCCAAAACCGCAAAGGTGTTCCCCCTTCTCAAAGCTGCATGGTGTTCTCCCCTAAAGATGTCTGCCGCTTATTTTTAAATCCCTGACTGCGTCCTGTGACACAGTGGGCATGGTAACCAGTTCCGACCATTCACAGAACCTTGTACAGCAGTGGTTCTCAAGCTTTCTAATGCCGCGACCCTTTAATACAGTTCCTCATGTTGTGGTGACCCCCAACCATAAAATTATTTTTGTTGCTACTTCATAACTGTAATTTTGCTACTGTTATGAATCGTAATGTAAATATCTGATATGCAGGATGTATTTTCATTGTTACACATTGAACATAATTAAAGCACAGTGATTAATCACAAAAACAATATGTAATTATATATGTGTTTTTCAATGGTCTTAGGCGACCCCTGTGAAAGGGTTGTTCGACCCCCAAAGGGGTTGCCACCCACAGGTTGAGAACGGCTGTTGTACAGGCTCTGTGTCCTCTCTGTACCATTCCCTGGTCCAAAAACCCCTCCCATCTTCTTGGGGCCTTGGAAGTATCAAAGCCATTTGTGTAACAAAGACACTAGCCACTAGCCACAGACATGTGAAGGCATCTTAAAAGCTATTTCCTTTTCTCCATTCCCCAACCCGCAGGCTCTGAGGATTTTTGGACACCCCCACTCTGTAACACTTTTGATATGATTTTTCACTTAAATTTCACTGAAACCTCAAAGCATCCTTATGAGGTAGGTACTATACAACCCTCATTGTATAGATAAGGGATCTGGAGCTTACAGAATCAACTGTCTTTTCTAAAGTCATAAACCAGGACTGAGATCTAGGAAATCAGCCCAGTCTTAACTCTATTCCACTAGATTGCCTTTTACTATTAATAGGAAATAGTATATTTGCATTCAAGGTATTTACAATTTTGAAAGTAAGGGTTAGAAGTGCAGCTTTTTAGAGGTTCTTAGGCAGAGAAGAAACCTTGAAATACTCTGGAAGTTTGACCATTATTTGTACATTCAAATGTTTATGTACTAGGCATGACAGTAGATCTCATTGTGCTTTAGGGAAATTTCTCTGGCATCCATGGGCTGATCAGAATAAGGATGGAAGACCAGTTAAAATTGCAGTTATCCAGCAGTCCTGGAACCATAACAAAGAAAATGAAGAGATAATGTAGAGAACACTCATCATTCAGCATTTACTGTAATACCTGTATTATGTACAAGGCTCTGTGCTAGGTAGTAGGGACATAGTAACGAATAAGCCTTCACTGAATTATATTTTATGGTGAATAAAGCTGGAAAAGGTCATTATGCTTCCTCTTACATGCATAGAAAAACATTCTATTATCAAGATAAAACCCATGAAAAGTATGGAGTACTAAGGCAGTGTATTACATTAACCTAACATAGTCTAAGGGGTTAAGGGAGGCTTCCTTGAGTAAATGACATATTATCTGAGCTCTAAAGAATGGAGGAGTTTAGCTGGGTAAAGAGGAGAGGGATAAGGGGCAGACGGACAGAAAAGCATGGATGAATGTCCTGAGGTGGAATGGATACAACTCATCTGGCTGGGATGGGAGAGAGGTCTGTGATCAGGTTAATAGATAGGTAGAAGCCAGAACAAACAAGGCCTTCTAATTTTCATATAAAAACCCAAAAAACGAAAAAACCCTATTACTCTGGCTACAGAGGGGAGAAGGGATCGAAGAGGAACAAAAGTAGATGAAAAGAAGTCAGTTAGAAGCTATTTTAGAAGCCTAAGCAAGAGTTGTACTGGCATGGACTGGGTAGAAATGGGGAGAGCTTAATGGCTTGGATGTGTGTGCAAGAAGCAAAGAAAAATGTCAAGGAGTGTACTTAAGTAAACGTAATGATGGTTCTGTTTACCAAGGCATGGACAACGGAGTGTAGAAGATCAGGTTTAGTGGGAAAGTTCATGAATTCAGTTTGGGAAACGCTGAGTTTCAAGAGGTTGTGAGTCACCCAAGTAGAGATTTGAGAAAGCAGCTGGCTACCCTGGTTTGAAAAGCAAGATTGGATTTTATCTGAACTGGAGCTCTAAATTTGGGAGTCATTAATGAACATATAACAGGTAGAACCAAGTTAGTAGATCAGATAGATCACTTAGGTAGAGACTACAGCATGAGCATAGAAGACCAGGATTGCATCTTGAGGAACTCAAACACTTAAAAGTCCTGGTACGGAGAACAATTTTATAAAGGGGACTGAAACAAGTAGCTAGAGAGTAAGAGGAAGCCAGGAGAAAGTGGTGTTGGCAGACAAAGGAGTGATCAACAGTGTCAAAGATACTAAAATTCAAATAAGATGGGAATGGAAAAATGCCATTGAATTTAGTGACGTAGGAGCCACCTTCGATCTTAGAACTGTTTTGTGCAGTGGAATCGGTGAATATCAATATCAGAACCTTTTACTTGGACCCAATCAATATTCATTTCTAGCCAACTGACTCCTACTTTATACAGTATAGTAGCATCATCTGTACATTAACTTATTGTGGCTCAACTATATGGACTCGTCATATATATCTCTCATATATATGTGAGTGATCCCACTGGCCATTCCACTCCACGAGTTTATGTGAGTAGCAGTGCAAACAATGTAAGATGGGAGACGTGAATCTATTCTTCTCTTAGTTTCAGGTTCCTTAGGTTCTTTTTACCACAAGCACTTTGCTAACCTGAGTGTGATTCTACTGTTTAAAGACCCAGTATGTATTTTTTATACAACATGGCTCCTAAACACAAGCTAACGTCATCGGTTTCATCGCTAGGAGAAATGCAGGCTATGCTGAACTTACTGAGAAACAGTACGTTGATCTCCAACATAGAGACTTTCTAGGGGAATTCTAACTATATGCAATTTTTGTCTTAGGGACTGACTTTAGAACTAGTTTAAGATGACACAGTGAAAAGAGATGAAAATACCTATGGACTTCCTGGTGTGAGAGAGTCCCATCCAAGACAGTTTCTACCGTAGATATCAGGTATTTTTTTCTGCCTAATGCTCTGTCTTCCTAGACTCTGGAGGCAGCCTAAAGCTTTTGTACCTAGCGGACCCTGCCTTGTTTGCTCTAGACTTCACCTTTTGCCTGTCTGACTTGCAATACTTAAGTTCCTCCATACTGCTGTTTCTAAAATTCCTATTTGCTGGAAAAAGGCAAATACAGTACCGCACATAAAATACCAGTACTATACATAAAAACTCAATAAACTATACATATTAAACTGTACTTAGTATTCAAGTGTATTTTATTAATTGTAACACGTCTTGACTGCACACTTAAATTCCATGTTCAAGGAGAACAATATATTTTTTCTACTTTCTATTATCTAGGTTATACTAAGTACACAAAAATTGCCCAATGCACATACTGTGCAATAAACCACATCTCTCCATTTCTGCACAAACACAGAATGCAGCTGAACAAGAGAAAAATACCTTAGAGATAGAGATAGGTTATTTCATACAAAAAAGAACCTAAATAAAGCCACAGAATAGTGACCAACAAAAAGCAGGAAGCTTTTCTTTTCCAAGGGTTGGGGGGCGGGCTTTTTCGGGTTTTAGATGCCAGCAATTCGGAAGCAAGAAAACCCTGCCCTCTGCTGCCCAATTAAGAAAAAAGCCTCAACATAGTTAACCATTTTTGTGAAGGGGAAGTTACACTCCGGGCAAAATATGAGTTAAAGCCACAAGGTGAGTCATGTCAAAGTTTTCCTGGATTCTTAAAAAACTCCAGGCGATACTAATTTCTCAACCACTTAAACACGCTCACCCTGGCATTCAATATCAAGCAAAAAAAATTAGGTTTCAAAATCAAAGTTTTGCTTAAAAAGAAAAATTATTTCTCCCCCAGGCAGTTGTAAATTACACAGATTACCATCCCAAGTGGTTGTGATTTAAAGAAGGTCGACGACCAGGGCCTCTGTGGATGGTTCCAGGTAGGGCTGCCCTGCGGAGGCAGGGCATCGCAATCTTGTCTGAAGCGACCAATGATCGCTGTCCCAGATCCGAGCGTTCGGCGGACCAGTATTCATACGGGGTGGGGGCGGGGAGGTGGGCAGCAGGGACGTTTACCTGGGACCGGTCCCTATCAGGTAGGTGTTGGTGCCTTGCAGCGTCATGGGACCCGGGTTACAACCCAGGACGCGCACCACCCGACTGGACAGCCGCTCGATGCGCTGCAGAGTGGCTGCCATCTCCGCTTAAGGCACAGTAGTTTACGCTGTGACCCGAGCACAGAAGCCGCCTGTAGGCCCCGGTAGGAACCAACGGTCACCTGACCGGAGGCAAAGAGGGATCAGCCTCGATGCTGGGGGCGGGGCCATAGATCACGTGTTGCAGCGCGAGAGCAGCGGCTAGGGATCAGCCTCTGTGTTGGGGGCGGGGCCATAAGTCACGTGACGCTGCCCGTGGCTTCGAGAGCGAGGGAGTTCGCGGGCGTGAGGCGGGGTGAGGCGGCGAGAGGCGAAGTTAGGTTTAAGTACTGCCACTTGTCACGGAGCCAGGTGCCTTCACAGGAGTTTGTTTATGGGCGGGCGAGTTCGTCCAAGCGGACGAGAGACATTTTAACCTGGAAAATTTCGTGATGGAGCAAAGGGCGGGCAGGTTGGGGGATAGCTACTGAGTTCTAAATCCCGGGACAGAGTGCTCCTCAGATTTGCAAGCGGCAGGGTGTGTGTGAGGAGTAACCTGTTTATCTTTCATAATAAACAGCTATAAGTAGTGTGTACCAAGCGCTTTGCCATCTGCTAAGTGCTCTTTACAAATATCTTATTTAACCCTGTCCAGAGTGCTAGGTTGTCCTTAGACTAGAGAACTAGGTTTAACTACTATTCCCTATTAAAACAAAACAAAACTTAAAATTTACCTAAAAGAAATTACAGATTCTGTGATCTAGTTCATCGAGCTTTGACAATTGTATGTAACCCCTCCCCCCAAAGAGATGGTAGAATATATCTGTTATCCCAGTCTACTTCCTTCTCAGAACAAATGAGGAATTAACACACAAGATGCTTGCAGTTCTAAAATTTAGTACGAGCATTAACATTCTTTTTTACAGGTGTTTCTGAAGAAAAGGCTATATAAGTTTAATATTCCAGATTTCTTAAAAGACACACCCGTATTATGTGTGACACATTTCTTTGCCTTGCAGAGATGTACTTTTAATGGCGAAGTGTTTTAAAAAACTTCACTGAAATAATCATGTAAATTATCCCCTTTGCAAAGGGAAGGCAAGCAATATGCCCTTAAAAAAATGTTTGGAATAACCATCAAAATTCCTTATGTCAGGCATTGTCAGCTCACCAACATGTATGTATTTGTGGCCGTGAAGTAATGGCTATTCAGGCAGAAGGCTACCTTTGTCTTCCCTCATCCTAAGAACTGTCTGCTGGCAAGTCAGCAGAACCTTTGAGCAGAGTGGAACAGTAATTTCTGGATCATAAGGCTCTTCTTGGGACTCATCGGCAGCTCTTTATCCCTTAGCTTTTTATTTTTTATTTGTTTTTTTTTTCATATTTTAAATACATTGATTATGCTATTACAATTGTCCCATTTTTTTCCCTCTTTGCTGCCTTCTTCCTGGTACCCCCTTTCCCTCCAGCAATTCCACCCGTGGTTCATGTCCATAGGTTGTGTGTATGAGTTCTCTGGGTTCCCCATTTCCTATACTATTCTTGACATACCCCTGTCTATTTTGTACCAACCAATTATGCTTCTTAATCCCCATACCTTTTCCCCCCATTCTCCCCCTTCCTCCTCCCAGATGATAACCCTCCAAATGATTTCCATATCAATGATTCTGTTCCTGTTCTAGTTGTTTGCTTAGTTTATTTTTTAGATTCAGTGGTTGATAGTTATGAATTTGTTACCCTTTTAATGTTCATAGTTTTTATTTTATTTTTTTCTTAAACGAGCCCCCTTTTTAACATCTCATGTAATAATGGCTTGGTTATGATGAATTCCTTTAGCTTTATCCTGTCTGGGAAGCACTTATGTGCCCTTCCATTCTAAATGATAGCTTTGCTGGATAGAGTAATCTCGGTTGTGGGCCCTCGCTTTTCATCACCTTGAATACTTCTTGCCAGTCCCTTCCTGCCTGCAAAGTTTCTTTTGAGAAATCAATTGTTAATCTTACAGGCAGCGCTTGGTAGGTAACTCTCTACTTTCCTCTTGCTGCTTTTAAGATTCTCTTTTTATCTTTACCCTTTGGCATTTTAATTGTGATGTGTCCTGGTGTGGTCCTTTTGGGTCCAACTTGTTTGGGACTCTCTGTGCTTCCTGGACTTGTAAGTCTATTTTCTTCACCAAATTAGAGAAGTTTTCTTTCATACTTTTTTTCACTTAAGCTTTCAATTTCTTCCTCTTCCTCTTCTCCTTCCTGCACCCGTATGATTTGGATGTTGGTACACCTAAAGGTGTCCCAAAGGTTCCTAAGCCTCTCCTCCTTTTTCTTAAATTCTTGTTTTTTTCATTCTGGTTGACTCTTTATTTCTTCCTTCATTCCAAATCATTGATTTGAATCCTGGCTTCCTTCCCTTTACTGTTGCATCCCTGTATATTTTTCTTTACTTAGTATCCTTCATTTCTCCCTTTATTGTGACTGTACTCAATGAATTTTCTGAGCATCCCGATCACCAGTGTTTTGAACTCTGCATCTAATAGGTTGGCTATCTCCATTTTGTTTAGTTCTTTTTCTGTGGTTTTGTTCTGTTCTTTCATTTGGGTCATATTTCTTTGTCTCCTCAATCTGGCAGCCTCCCTGTGTTTATTTCTGCGTATCAGGTAGAGCTGCTTTGACCCCCTGTCTTAGAAGAGGCATTGGTACGTTGTGTGGGGTGAGGTCTTAGGTTATTGCCAGGGCGGGGCAACCTGCTTCACAGCTTTTTGGCTCTGTGGGGGGAGGACTTAGGGGACAATGCCATCGCCTGGCTTCTGGCAGTTTGCCTGGCACTTGCCTGGGTTCCAGTCACCTCATCCACTTCCAGCTGTTGCCCTGGTGGTGAATCCTAGAGTGGGTGGGTTTGTATACATTCTAATCTGTGCGGGCCCTTTAAACGGACTCTCCTGAAAATCTGGCAGTGTCTTCCGCTGTCCCAACCCACACTGGTTTTTCCAGCCAGAAGTTATGGGGCTATAACTTCCTGGCACTGGAACCCCGAGCTGTGCGATCTGGCCTGGGGCTGGGATTGCTTGCTCTTAAGGTATTCCTCCTGATTTTTATGCACCACAAGTGAGTGTGGGGCTACCTGTTTAGCTGCTTCCCAACCACCTCTCAGTGCCACATTGCATCTCCACACCTCTCTGCCTGTTTCCACAACTCTGCACCTCCTATCTGTCTGGATAAATGTGGCTTCTTTAACCTTGGTTGTCGGACTTCCATACAGCTTGATTTTCTGACAGTTCTGGTTGTTGTTTGTTTTGAGATATAGTTGTAATTCTCTCTGTGGTTGTGCAAACAGGCGAAGTATGTCTACCTACGCCTCCATCTTGGCCAAAAGTTGCTTTTAATTTTTTTAAATTAGAATTTTCTTTGTGCTTACCATTTTGATTTCATTTAATTCACTGCCAATCTCTTCATTTGGCAGATGAGGAAATGGGCCCACCAAATAGTTTAAAAGTTAAGTGACTTGAGTAGAGTCAAACAAGGAGACCCTAGCAGAAGAGCAGGAAGAAGGGTAGATAGTGAACTTAGTTTAGAGAAGTTGAAATTGAGGTTATTGTGGGATATCTTGGTAATGATATCTGTAGATAGTTGGATATGTGAGTTGAACTCAGAAGAGAGATTCAGGCTACAGATATAAAATTGAGTCTTTGTTGATAGGTTTAGCAATGTGACTTAAAGGTTAACTTCCTTTCCAGGAAATAAGACCAAAGATTTTCATGTTTTGTTCAGTTAAATTTACAGTCACTTATCATTTATGTACAACATGCAAAGTATTCTTTGTGGGGGGTGTTAAAAGTGAAAGATAGTCAACTCTTTCTAGATGCTCATAATCAGAAAGGAGATATATTTGGCCTTTTTTTCCTAATATTTATTTTTCCATTCATTCAGTGCCATCTAGATGTTTTTTAATGTTCACCCAAAGTTATTTTTATTGCTTTTAGAGAGAGTAAGAGAGAGAGAGAGAGAAAGAAAAAGAGAGAAACATCAATCAGTTGCCTCCCGTATGCACCCTGACCAGGGATTGAACCAGCAACCCTGGTATGTGTCCTGACCGGGAACCGATCCTGCAACCTTTTAGTTTATGGGTCTGGTGCTCCAAGCAACTGAGCCATGCTGGCCAGGGCATACATGGTCATATTTTAATGTATATTTGGGTAAATCCTAGAAGAGAAGCTAAAGTGATGGGATTGCATGGAGAAAGGGGAGAATCAAATTGATTAGGATGATTTGGGGAATTTTAAAGGTGATGGGTTTTGAGCTGATTCTTAAAGGATTGATAGAACCTCATCAGTTAGATGAAGGTAGAAGGGCATTGTAGACAGGCTTGGATATAGAAGAAATTTAGTGGGTGTTTTTGGGGACAGAAACCAACAATCACATGACCTTGGAACAGGATTTGAGTAATATATGGTTTGAAAAAGGTAGGTCTAAATTAATGATACTTTGTAAATTTTTTGTCAGAATATTTCAAATTCAAGAATCTTTCTTTTTCTTTTTAAAACATGACTTTTTCACTTGGATATGCTGTGAGGCAAATTATATTTTCTTACAGCTTAATCGATAAATATAGTAAAAGCTTGTAACCTAGTCAGCCTGTAAAAGAAGACATTTTATCCCTTTCTCTAATGTGAGTTATAAAAGGTTGTGCTGTAGTCACAATGAATCACTCTGTTATCACTAGACTAGAAAATCCTATGTATGACTAACAGATGATTTCAGTTTCATTTTAGTCTTCGATCTTAAAGGTTTCCAAACCCTTTAATGATACCTGTTTTCAGTGAAGAAGAAGTAAAAGATCCTCAGGATGAAGATTTTCTGGAAGGGACTCTGAGTTAAGGAAAGCATCCTATATTTGACAGGTAAGTCTATATTTTACGTGTGTTAAATCTGGTCAACAAATGAGAGTTTGCTAGTTTTTACTTTTAAAATACCTGCTTTATTGCAAAGAGATCATGTGCAGTGGGCAAAGGTTATATATTTTGGGTGGCAGCCAGGAAGGCACACAGCTGGGTTCACCTCTGAATAAAATTGGATTGAAACTTTCCTGTTAAGGTAGTGTGACAAGTTCCCTAGGAAATCAAATTTTATAGGTGGCATTATTTCTTGTAACGTGGTATTGGAATAGTGATCAACTGTAGGAATAGAGATGAACTGTCCTTCATACAAGTTGTACAACTAAGTGGTTACTGAAAGAGTGGTGGGTCCTCTTTATGAGAGCTGCTGTATTTATCACCTTGCTTTGTAGGCTTCTTTCCAGTTGGCATTATATCCTGTCTCACCAAATTAGGACTAATATATAGCAGTTGTCATATCAGATTGGTCTGTCGAGTCTGATATTCTACCAATAATGCAATTAATAAGTTACTTAGAAATTATTTTCCCATCTTATAAAACAGTTAGTGTTTTCCAACTCCATGCCAGGTAAAGGAAGCTCTCTTTGTGGGAGAGTGATTAAGAAATGCATACATGGAGTGCTTAGGTATTATAGTCTGTAATTTTAAGGAAATCATCTACAATTAAAAAATGGTTTACTTACCAGAGATAACTCACCTAAACACCCAACATTTCTAAACCTGTTTCCTGACTTTAAAATGGGGCCAATAATATCCTTCTCATAATGATTTTTAACGATTAAATGAAATAATATATATAAAACACTTCATATGTAGTAAACACTCAGAAATATTCTTCCACTATATGTATAATACAATGTTTTATTCCCCTACATAGTAAAGCTTAAGAAGTTGCATTTTTAGAATGACATTAGAACAGGACTTGGATACACATTAAACACAGCAAATAAAACCATGCTAGGGAATCTCTGCCAATATTTTGTGGAACCTTTGTTTCTGGAGGACATACTCAAAATATAGTGCATTACACTTTTGACCTAGGTGTTCCTTCCACCTGGAAAGCTTTTCCATATGATATCCACATGATGGATTTCATTACTTAAATGTCACCTTCTCAGTGAAGCCTGCCCTGACCTTTCTAATTAAAATTGCAACCGATGATGTGCCTGCCTGTATTCAAACTCCTAATCTCTCTTAACATTCTCTGTGTTTTTTTCCACAGTGCTTATCACATTTAATTAAAATATTTATTTTACTTATTTATTTTATTGTTAATTGACTGTAAGGTACTGATAACTTACATTTATTGAGCACTATGTGCCAAGTACTGTTTTCTAGAAGTTTACATGTATTATCTTTCTTAAATTTCAAAACAACCCTTTATGAGGTATATACCATTATATTCTCTGTATTTCAGATGAAGGAAATGGGGCATAGAGAGATAAAAGAACACATTTAAGGACACACTGCTAGTAGGTAGTTGCACTAGATTTAGACCTAGCTGTTGAAATGACTGAAATGGGGTAGCTGGTTACTGTGGTGAACTTGAGAGAGTATGTCCCATTTAGGGGGCGCCTGCTACTAATGGAGGAATGGTAATCTAATGTAGTAGTTCTTTATGTTTTTTTCTTTTAAAGATTTTATTTATTTATTTTTAGAGAGATTGGAAGGGAGGGAGAGAGAGAGGCAGAGAAACATTGCTGAGAGAGAGAAACATTGATGGCTTTCCTCTTGTAATGAGCCCCAACTGGGGACTGAATGCACAGCCCAGGCATATGCACTCACCAGGAATCAAACTGGTGACCTTTTGCTTTGTGGGATGACACCTAACCAACTGAGCCATGCAGGTCAGGGAGTTTTTTTTTTTTTTAATAGCTGTGAAAAATCTGGATTTTTATATGAAATGTTGGCAATTAATTAGCAAAATTGAAAAAACACATTGAGTCCCAGATCTCATTGGCAGATTGCATTCAGCCCACATTTATAAAATAGGAATCATAATAGTTATATCTACCTCCGAAGTTTGATGTAAGGATCAAATGGGGAAGATGGCAGTATAGGCAGACATGGCTCACCTCTTCACAAAACCACATCAAAATTACAACTAAAATATAGAAAAACCAAGATACAGAACCATCAGAAATTGAGTTGAATGGAAGTCTGACCACTACAGAATTAAAGAAACCACATCTATTGAGACAGGTAGGAAGGATGCAGATGGAGAACTGGCTGGTCTTTCATCCATGTGTGGTGGAATAAAAATTCGGAGGGCTGTCTCAGGAGCAAGGAGTCCCAGCCCCACACTAGACCCCCCAGCTCAGGGTTCCAGTGCCAGGAAGATATAAGTTCCCCCAACTTTTGGCTGCAAAAAACAGTGGGGGTTGAGTTGGTGAAAGAAACTGCTGGAGCCCCAAGAAGTTCCTCTTAAAGTACCCACACATGAACTCACTCCCTCTGAGCTCCAGCACCAGGGTAGCAGCTTGAAAGGCACCCATGGTATACAGGGAGAAGTGAAGTGTCTGGCATCAAGGCAAGCAGAGGCCATTGTCCCTGTGCTAAACCCTGACCCCCACAGAACTGGCAAGCTGGTGCCATATCTGAGACTCCATTAACCCCGCTAACACTGTTTGACCTGCCTTGGAGATCCCCAGAGGCACCACCCAACCCAACTATGGGCCCACCCAAGGTGCTTTTCCATATGAATGGTTGGTCTTGGCTTGGGCTTCACAACTTCCTAAATCTTATCATGTAAGCAATAGCTGGCCTTGGTGAGCTCCAGGCCCAGCACTAGCAGCAGCCAGCTTAGATTCAACATCTTGGTTTCACCTTGGAATTTTCAAGCCCAGCACAAGTAGCAGCCATCTCAGATTGCTTTATAGCTTAGGTGGGGTGCTCCAGGCAAAGCACAGTTGGGGGCTGACCTTAGCCTTACCACCCGTGAAACCCCAAGGTTAGTACACCCAGTGGACAGCTACAGACCGTGTTGGAGCACCACCACCCCGTCCCTGTACAACTGATTGTTTACAGAGGGCTGAGATTGGTGGTCAGTGGTCACAGCTAGTCCTTGCAGCTGACTGGCCTGGGAAAATCCCTTTCATTGATCTGCCAATAGCAACCAAGGCTCAATTACAAGAAGAGGGTGTACTCAGCTCACACAAAGGGCACACCTTGGTTACCCAGTTGGGTGATAGTGAAGGCTGTGCCATTGGACTCTACAGGACACCTATTACATTAGGCCACACTACCAAGGCACAGATTTAAAGCAGGTTCATATAATACATAGAACAAACACCGGGAAGCTGCCAAAACAAGGCAACAAAGAAACATGGCCCAAGTGAAAGAACAGATCAAAAGAGAACTAAATGAAATGAGATAAGCAATCTATCAGTTGAAGAGTTCAAAACACTGGTTATAAGGATGCTCAAAGGAACTTAGTGAAGACCTCAACAGCATACAAAAGATCCAGTCAGAAGTGAAGGATATACTAATTGAAATGAACAATTTACAGGGAAACAATAGGGTGGACGAAGCCAACAATCAAATGAATGATATGGAACATAAGGAAGCCAAAACCAACAAATCAGAACAACAAGAAAAAAGTTAACCCCCCAAAAATGAGGGTAGTAAGAGCAGCCTCTGAAACAACTTAAAAAAAATTTTGTTTGTTTGTTTATTTATTTATTTTTAGAGAGAGGGGAAAGGAGAAAGAGAGGGAGAGAAACAGCACTGTGTCGTTGCCTCTCACTTGCGCCCCCCAACTGGGGACCTGACATGCAACCTAGTAATGTGCCCTGACTGGGAATCGAACCAGCAACACTTGGCTTGCAGGCTGACGCTGAAACAACTTTTAACAGTCCAACATTTGTATCCTAGGGGTGCCAGAAGGAGAAGAGGAAGAATAAGAAATTGGGAATCTATTTGAAAAAATAAAGAAAACTTCCCTAATTTGGTGAAGGAAATAGACATGCAAGTTTAGGAAGCACAGATTCCCAAACAAGATGGATGCAAAGAGGCCCACTCCAAAACACATCATAATTAAAATCCCAAAGGTTAAAGATAAAGAGAGAATCTTAAAGGCAGCAAGAGAGAATAAGCCAGTTACTACAGGGAAGTTCCCATATGACTATCAGCTCATTTTTCAAAAGAAACTGCAGGCTAGAAGGGATTGGCAAGAAATATTCAGTCATGAAAAGCAGGGACCTACAGCCAAGATTACTCTGCCTAGCAAAGCTATTATTTAGAATTGGTGAGCAGATAAAAGAGCTTCCCAGACAAGAAAAAATGAAAGGAGTTTCTCATCATCAAACTATTATATGAAATGTTAAAGGGAATTATTTAAGAAAAAGAAGGTCAAAACTATGAACAATACAATGGCAAAAATATATATCTATCAATGATTGAACTAAAAAAAATAAGCAAAAAATAACAGACAGAATCATGGATATGGAGAGCGTTTTGATGGTTGTTATATGGGAGGGGTGTGTTGGGGAATGGGTGAAGAGGTGTGTGGATTAAGAAGAACGAATAGATAGTTACAGAATAGGCTTGGGGAATAAAAGTACAGTATGGGAACTGGAGTAACCAAAGAACTTATATGCGTGAACCATGGACATGAACAATGTTGGGGGGATTGCCTGAGAGGGTAGGGTGCTGAGTGGAGGGGGCCAAAGGGGAAAATCAAAGTAACTGTAATAGCATAATCAAGAAAATATTAAAAAATATAAAGCTCTGCAAAGAGTGTATATATCTTGGTGCAAATTTGTGAATATTTCCCTAGGCTTGATTCCAAAATGGAAATGATGGATCAAAAGAATATTAAATTTTTGCACAGCTACTGTACCTTTCCCCTGGCTGGTTTGGCTCAGTGGATTGAGCGTCGGCCTGCGAGCTAAGTGTCTCTGGTTCGATCTTCCAGTCAGGGCACATCAGAGAAGGAAAACTCTGACTCCAAAAAACCTCCGCTGCCTTGCGGCATACCTCTTCAGGGGAAAGGCTAAGGGAGTAAACCCCGACAGAAAATCCGGAGCCGGAGTCCCTAAGGCGGTTTGACGTTGTAGTCAACACCGGCAACTCCTGCGGCGCACCTGAAGCCAAGCTGTATTGACTCCGTCTTTCCCTTGGACCCTTCAGCTGCGAAGAGAGGGGGGGTCTGCTGCATGGGCAACAGCAGACCCTCCATATCACCCTGCCCAGGCTCTGTAGCTTCATCGCAAGATGTCGATTCAACACGGGAGGAGACAGATACCATGTCACTCCCGAGTCGGACTGCACAGCCATTCTCGGCGGTGCAGATAGACTCGTAAGAAGCTACACCATCGTCTCTCGAGACGGACGGCTGCCGATGACGACAGAGACATATACATATATATAGACATAGCTCAAAATGTTTTACTAATAAGGATGTGTAATTAAAGGTGTTTGGAGCCCTGGCCACTGTGGCTCAGTTAGTTGGAGCATCGTCCTGTAGGACAAAGGGTCATAGGTTTCATTCCCAGTCAAGGCACGTACCCAGGTTGCAGGTTCAATCCTTGGTTGCGGCACATACAGAAGGCAACCAGTGGATGTTTCTTGCTCACGTCAATGTTTCTCTCTTTCTCCCTTCCTCTAAAAGCAATATAAAATGTCCTTGAGGGAGGGTAAAAAAGAAAAAAAGTGTTTGGAGACCACTTATCTATGTCATTCCTTCAGGACCTTGATAGTTACAGATTTGAAAATAATAACTGGTACTAATTTATGGTCATATATGACTTGTCTTAGAAGATAACTGTATTTTAATAGAGGGAAATGTTTAACCTGGAAGTTTCCATTTCCAGTTGTGAATTTCAGAGTTGGGGTAGAGAAGCCTTTCCCAGGAGAAGAATATCTGAAAAGAAACTTAGGCTTGGAGGCAGGAAGTACACAATCAAGGTGCCTACAGATCCAGTGTCTTGAAAGGGCCCACTTCCACTTCCTGGTTTGCAGATAGCTATCTTCTCATGCAAAAAATAGAGAGCTAGGGTAAGCCTTTTTTTTTTTTTTTAAGATTTTATTTATTTATTTTTGGAGAGAGTGTAAAGGAAGGAGAAAAAGGAGAGAAACTCGATGGGTTGCTTCTCTCACACCCCCAACTGGGGACCTGGCCCACAACCCAGGCAGGTGGCCGGATTGGGAACCAAACTGGAAAACCCTTGGTCTGCAGGCCAGTACTCGATCCACTGAACCACACCAGCCAGGACTAGGATAAGCTTTTTAAAATGTAAATAGGCTGAGAAGAAGTTATCAATTTGTATGTCTCTGAGACTTTACTTTTCCAATATTATTATAAGAACTATATTTAGTGCTAATATATTATTCTTTTTAAAAAATAGAGCTTTGATAAATTTATGGGCTCGGGTTTTTAAATGTTATACTCAAGAGTTTTAGAATCTTATATACGTTTTATTTTAGGTGTTGTCATCTGTAATGAAGATCATTGTGAAACAGAAGATTGAATAAAGCCTTGTAACATTGAAACTAGATTAGAGATTTAGAAAAGAAAGTTAAAATCAATCATTTTGATTTTAGTGTTCCAATTTCATAATATTTATTCTTCTAAATAGAATTAGGGAGTTGAAAATAAAAATCAGTGCTATCCTAAAGGATGCACTAATATTTATTCTGTTTTTTTTTTCTTTTTGTATAGGAGGAGAAAGTAGACAACTAAGAGCTATAGTGATTCATAATGAAATATACTAAATCGAATTTTATGATGTCAGTTCTTGGCATTATAATTTATGTAACTGATTTAATTGTGGACATCTGGGTATCTGTTAGGTTTTTCCATGAAGGACAATATGTTTTTGGAGCTTTAACAGTAAGCTTTATGCTCTTTGGAACACTTGTGGTTCAGTGTTTTAGTTATTCTTGGTTCAAGGCCGATTTAAAGAAAGCAGGCCAAGAAAGTCAGCATTGTTTTCTTCTACTTCACTGCTTGCAAGGAGGAATTTTTACAAGGTGAGTATACACTTTTGATCATAAATGCTATTTTTCTTTTATCTGAATAGAAATTACCTTTCTGTCTAGGTCATCAAATGTACAAAGTTCTCCTATTTGCATGTAGCACAAAGGTTACTTGCTACTTATTATTGATACTTGTGTGAGTCATGGCTGTACTGTCAAAATTCCAGGTTTATTAATAGAATGTTTTAGTTTACCTAATTAAGCTACTTTTTCTGATATGTACTCACTTATTATGGGTAAGCAAAAGATTCATTTCTATGTCTTGTGATCTTTTGTTTTATATTCTAAGCTCAATAGTGCAAATGTAGCCTATTACTTGCAATTCTGTTAGAGCACTTAATTTTTAAGTTACTTATGCCATTGATTTAACTAAGTGAAAAATTTACTGCAGTAGTAGCCATGTGTTTAGCTGGTATAGAATCAGGCATAAAACTAAAAACAGCCTTATGAGTCATGTTTAAAACCTTATTTTATTTGTGAAAGAAACTAGTATTTAAATAGGCTCTGAGAAGTCCATTATTCTCTGTATATCTAATTTCATATGACTTTTTCATTATTAGCTTAAGGGATTTAATTCTGTTAAAAATATATGTAAGTATATATATATCTTAAAAGGAAAGGGAAAAATTAAAAACATTATAAGGATAACATACTGTTTTGTTACAGTTAGAGTTGGAATTTGAACTATTTTAATAGCCTACATAAAGGTTAATTTCTAATTCTATCCTGATAAAAAGCAACATATTCATGGTGATTAGTTGAAAGTATTAAGAAAAATTTCAGGCTTTTTATATGTTTATTAATAATCAGAATAAATACCATTAAATTGTGTGGAGAGTTATAGTTTTCAAAGTATTTTCACTTCCTTTTCTTTTTAAAGCTAGAATTTTTAAGGTTATAACATGTAAGAGAAACAAAATATGCAATGAGAAAAAAGTACATGTTTTAGGGAAGCTGGAAAGTACTTTAGGTGTTAGTACTGGAAATTAGTTTTGAAACTGTATGTTTTCAATAAGATGAAAATATTTAAAAGGATGGAGTAAAAATTAGTGCTGATAAATATATATGTGCAATAAGTAAGATTTAATGAATAAGCAATAATGAGAATTATGTAGTTATAATATCTAGAGAAGGATAAAATTTACTCTTGCTGAGAGGTTAGAAATATGGTAAATTCTTTGCCATTCTATAAATGCAAAATTTTCATATCTACAGAATGATATCCATTGGTGTTTTGAATAATGACTTGAAGGTACTGCCAGACATTGTGCTATAAATTATAAATTGTGTTATAAAAGAAAGACAAAATTGCCTTGGTTTTCATTGTCTTTTGACATACCTAGTAATTTTTAATTGAATGTTAGACATTATATATAAAAATTATAGAGGCTTCAGATAATACTATTTTCCTTTTCTGGTCATTTATAATAAGGGTCAGTCTACTCTTGGTTTGCTCCTAAGGTGCAGCCTTCCAGGGCACTGGGAGCTGGCTGTGGTCTTGCTTCCTTCCACATGTCTTGAATACTACTAGTCCTTATCTCCTTGGCACCACAAGACTCCCAGAAATTCTGCTTTGCTTTTTTAAGACTTTCTACTTAGCTTTTAGACTTTATTTTATAGTTTCAAGATTTGGCAAATGTCTTGGGGGAAAAACTGACTGTGCTTTTGAGGTCCCTGTCTTGAGTCTTACAAGATCTTTAAAACCTCTGTTATTTTTTCTGTTTTCTAACAATAGCTCTCTGCCTGGTAAAAATCCAGATTTTCAGCATCTTGTCCTGAGTAACAGAATCAGCAAGTACTTTCAGGCAACAAGTATCTGCAGAAACATTAGCTTAGTTTCCAGTTTCTTTACTTGTTTTGGCAGGACCATTGGCCTGCTCCAATATTCTACTTTCTACATAGAAGCATAGTCCATAAAGTGCAATCTTGAATTATCCCATACTGTGCAGTTTTAAATTATTCCAAGTCTGAAGTTGAACAGAACCTTTATTACTCTCATAAATAATATAAAGACCTCAAAACACTTGAAGTCCATGTATTGATACCATGTTACTGGTATTTTAATTCTTGTGTTTATCTCAGTAGATCATATTTTTGTGTTATTTTTTCTGTTTTATATACTTACATTTTATTAAATTTTGTTTACACTTAGCCATATATTTTTACTATTCTCTCTTTTTTTATTGCTTTTTGAATCTCAGACTTTCCACTCAGAATCACTTTTCTTCTGCCTTCCTGGGGTCCAGAATTGCATCTACTGAGAGTCTGTTGGTGAAACCATGTCTCAATTTTTGGTTGTCCTGAAATGTGATTATTTCATCATCTTTCTTGAGAGATATTTTGTGGTTATAGAATTCTAGATAAGTAGCTGGTTATTTTCTCTCTGTTTTATAGTCTCTTATCTTTTGGTTTTTATTGTTTCCCTTGAAGTGTCAGGTGTCAGTCTTTTAAAAGTATTTTTTCTTTTTTCCCTCTGGTTGCTCTTATGATTTCTCTCTCTCTTTTTATATTAGCTATATTATTTTATTTTTCTTACTTTAAAAAATTTTATTTTTTATTAAATATTTTGTTGTTCTATTACAGTTTTCCCCCATTTCCCTCTTTGCTCTCCTCTGCCTAGCCCAGCTTACACTCCCACAGTCAATCCCCACCCTGTTCCCCATGTCCATGGGTCATTCATACATGTTCCTTGAGTAGTTCCTTCTTCTTTCCACCCTTATTCCCCTCCCCACTCCTCTTGGTCGCTGACTGTTCCTTGTTTCCATGCCTCTGATTCTATTTTGCTTGTTTGTTTGTTTTGTTCAAATGGTATTTGTTTCTCACCAACTGGCTTATTTCACTTAGTATAATACTCTCCAGTTCCATCTGTGTTGTCTCGAAGGGTAGGAATTCCTTCTTTTTTTTGTGCTGTTTAGTATTCCATTGTGTAAATGGACCACAGTTTTTTGAACCAGTCATTTACTGCTGGGCACTTAGGGTATTTCCAGCACTTGGTTATTGTAAATAACCCTGCTATGAACATTGGGGTGCATAGGTTCTTTTGAATTGGGGTTTCAGGATTCTTAGGGTATAATCCCAGCAGTGGAATCACTGGATTAAAAGGCAGTTCCAGTTTTAGTTTTTAAAGCAAATTCCATACTGTTTTCTGCAGTGGCTGCATCAGTCTGCATTCTCGCCAGCAATGCATTAGAGTTCCCTTTTATCTGCATCCTCGCCAGCACTTGTTGTTTGTTGATTTGTTGATGATGGCCATTCTGACTGGTGTGAGGTGGTATCTCATTGTAGTTTTAATTTGCATCTCTCTGATGGCAGGTGATGTTGAACATCCTTTCATATTCTTATAGACCCTCTGTATGTCTTTCTTGGAGAAGTGTCTGTTCAGGTCCTTTACCCACTTTTTAATTGGATTGTTTGTCTTCCTGGTGTTGAGTCATATGACTTCTTTGTACATTTTGGAGATCAAACCCTTGTCTGAGGTATCATTGGCAAATATGTTTTCCCATATGATTGGATCCCTTTCATTTTGCTATTGTTTTCTTTAGCTGTGCAGAAGTTTTTAAATTGCTGTAGTCCCATTTGTTTATTTTTTCCTTTATGTCCGTAGCCCTAGGAGATATATTGGTGAAAATATTGCTGCATGGGATATCTGAAATTTAATGTCTATATTTTCCTTTAGGACTTCTTTGTTGTCACAACTTATATTTAAGTGTTTTATCCATTTTGAGTTTATTCTAATGTATGGTGTAAGTTGGTGGTCTAGTTCATTTTTTTGCATGTACCTAATTTGTTCTGATGTCAGGGGTAAAGTGTTGAATTTTTTGCCATGAAGTTTGGTGTTACATGTAGGTTTTTCAAGTTTTTCATATCAAGTTAAAGATATTTTCTCCTCTTAATATTCTTGAGAATTTTCTTATTATTATGTATGGATGTTGAAATTTGTCAAATATTTCTGCACTTATTGAGATGATCATATGGTTTTTCATTGGTTCATTCTTTCATTGATTGACTTAATGCTGTTCAACCAACTTTGTATTCCTGAGGTAGACCTTAATTGATGATGATGATGATGATGATGATGATTATTATTTTTGTGTATTTTAAGTATATTTATTTTAAGTAAAAATATTACTTAAAGAAATAAATGCGACAAGATGCATTTCAATTTACAAAAGCAGGTCATTAAGTTAGTTCAATCACAAGCTTAAAACGTCACAAAATCCCTATTTTGACTTAGTGGCCTTCATGAGATTAAGCTAGGTACAAAACTCTTTGTTCATTTACTTTCTTGATGTATCAATCTTCAACAAACTCATTTATTTCTAGGGCATTCAGGGGGTTATCCCCATCTTTCATTTTACTGAGAGAAAAAAGTACTCTACCCAAAATTTCACCATCTTAAAATTAGCTCATAACTCATACTTCAAAAATAAGACTTTACAAAGCCCTTGGTGACAGAACACATATCAGCAGCTCTGCTTTAAGAAGACAATTTTTAAAAATAATTTATTGTTTTGTTTATTTATTTTTAGAGAGAGGGGAAAATAGAAAGAGAGGGAGAGAAATATCACTGTGTGGTTGCCTCTCACTTGCGCTCCCAACTGGGGACCTGATGTGCAACCTAGTCATGTGCCCTGACTGGGAATCGAACCAGCGACACTTCTCTCGCAGGCCGATGCTCAATCCACTGAGCCACAGCAGCCAGGGCCTGATTATTATTTTTTACATATTATGGAATTCCATTTTTAAATATTTCATTGCACATTTTTGTGTCCATGCTTATGAGGAGTATTGCTTTATAATTTTTTCTTTTAGTATCTCTTACAGGTTTTAGATTAGTTTTATGCTAGTCTGCTAACATAAGTTGGCAAGTATTCCTTCTTTATTTTCTGAAGGAGTTTGTGCAAGGCTGATTTTTTTTCCCCTTAAATGTTTAATAAAATATGTGAATAGTTAATGTTATGTGTAGGTTTTTGAAAACAAATTTGATTTTTTAAAAAAATATAGATTTACTCAGATTTTCTAATGATATCATGTCAGTGTTAGTAAATTGTGTTTTTTGGGGATTTTTTTCCATTTCATCGAAGTTTCATTTATTGGTATAAAGTTGTTTCTAAAATTTCATTATTATAGTTTTGATCTTAATGATGTCACCTTTTCCATTCCTGATGCTGACATTTTTTTTTTGTTCTCTCCCTCTCTTACTTTCTCCCTTTACCCTTCAGAATCTCGTTTGAGGTTTATCTGTTATTTCTCATATATTTTTAAAGAACCAAATTTTGGCTTTTAAATTTACCTCTATTGCTTGTCTCTTTCTTATTGCACTGATTTGTGCTTTTATTTTTATTATTTCCTTCCTTCTATGTAGTTAAGAGTTTATTTTACTTCTCTTTCCTGGCCATTTCTATGGAATTTACATTATTACTATTAACTCTTTTTTATTTTCTAATAAAAGCATTTAAACTATAAACTTCCCCCAAACCTGTACATTAACTATATCTTGGACATTTTGATATGTTGTGTTTTTATTATCCATTAGTTCAAAATACTTTTTACTTTTCCCTGTGATTTCTCTTTTACCCAATGTTGAGCTGTATTTAAAATTTTTTCAGGTATTCGGATCTTTTGTAGATATTTTAATATTAATTCCTAATTAATCCCATTATGATCAGATAACATACTCTTAAGGTTTCAATTTTGAAATTTATTTAGGCTTGTTTTATTGCTTAATATATGGTCCACCTTTATGATTTTATGTAGAATTGAAACACATGTGTTCTGCTGCAGTTGTAATTTAGAAATGATATTTAGTGAGTGTAGTCGATAGTGTTGTACATAGGTTCTACATGCTTATTGATTTTTTTGTTTAGTAGTTAGGTATGTTGGGACAGTTGGGTATCCATCTGGAAAAACCTTATGTAAATTATAATTGAGCCTTTACAGGAAGGTCAGGCTTAGTCCATGCCTTAGCACATGATCTGGAAAGTAATTTAGCCTGTTCTGTGATGAGGGTTAAGTTTTCAGAAGTATATTGATAGAAATATAGAGATGGGTACTAAGAGAACTTATACATTTTGCAGTTTTTCTTTTAAAGATTTTATTTATTTATTTTTAGAGAGGGGGGTAGGGAGGGAGAAAGAGAGGGAGAGAAACATCAATGTGTGGTTGCCTCTCATGTGCCCCCATTGGGGACCTGGCCTGCAACCCAGGCATGTGCCCTGACTGGGAATCTAACTGGCAACCCTTTGGTTTGCAGGCTGGCACTCAATCCACTAAGCTACACCAGCCAGGGTTATAGTTTATGTTTTTATCTTCCCAGTGTTTGATGTGACAGAATAGGGGCTCTAATTTCTTCTAGCCAGAAGAAACTCTGAAAGGATAAACTGGAAAAGTTTTGTTTTCAGAGTAGTACTTTCCCTGGCAGTCCAAATCACAAGGAAGAGAAAAGAGGTGTTTTTTTTTTGTATGCCATATAAATAGGCAGACCACACAAAGATTGTAGAAATTGACCAGAATGGAAGTAAGAGGAAGCAGTAGCCAATATATGCAGCATAAGAAGAGTAAAGGTTAAAAAAAAAACAGTAAATGTTTCACTTAACTTTAGAGTTGTGATAATTTAAGATTGCATGTTATGGACTGTACTTCTAGGTAAGATATCAGACATTGGATAAATTTCAAACAAATCAAGTAGAAGGGGGAAAGTCTTCCTAACTATAAAAATTATATATTTGACTATTAAGAATGCATGTCAATAAACAAAAGTGAAATCCCCTAAGGAACAAACCAAAATAAAAGCAAAGCTAAAAGAAAAACAACATTAACAGGGAAAAATATTTGCAACGTATAACAAAGGGCCAGTCTTCTAATATTTAAAGACCTTCTGAAGTCAAAAAGTAAAAGGTCATATATCCAGTAGAAAAGTAGAAAGATCACAGTAATTCATAGAAAAGAAAATAATGAATGACTCTTAAGTTCTGTGAAAGATGCTAAACCTCATTAAAAATAAAAATGCAAATTGAAGCTTTACTGAGATATTATTATTCACTTACCAGATTGGCAAAAATCCAAGTGATAACATACTTTCTTGATAAGGCATGGGAAAACACACACTGTCATACTTTGTTGATGGGAATGTGGGTTGGTACAATCCCCATGGATGGCAGTTTGACTATATTTCAGATGCATTTACCTTTAGGGCAGAGGTTTCTCTTCTGGGAATTTATCATCTTGTATGCATGTAAAATGACATATGCATGCAATTTTTAATTGTAGCATTGTGTGTAATAGCAAAATATTAGAAACAATTTAGATGTTTGTTGATAGAGTTTATGGTATATCTATACAATGGCAATACTACATAGCTAAAAGAAATAATGATAAAGTACTGAGCTCCAAAATGTATTCTTAAGTAAAAAGACAAGGTGTAGACAGCAGGTATAATATGCTACATTCTGTGTAAAAAAAGGTGATAAAAAGGAAAATATATTTATGTTTGCTTTTATATGCATACAAAAACTCTAGAAGGGTACACATGGAACTGGCAATGGTGAGTTCTTGTGGTTATGAGGGAGAGTGAAAACTGAATACTTGGATTAAAGAAGTGCGATTAGTTTTTTTCACTGAATTAACTTTTTATATTTTTTGATTTTTGACTTATGTGAATTTTTTGCCTACTTAAACAATTAAAAAGAAAGGAAAAATTGAATTAGGTTGGCTATTAGCAAAAATGCCAGGTAGATAAAGACAACTTCCTTTTTTGTCCTTTTTTTTGTATATTTTCTTTTTTTTAAAGTATATTTTATTGATTATATTGTTACAATAGTTCCAATTTTTTCCCCTTTGCTCCCTTCTGCCCAGCACCTCCCTCTTCCAGCAATTCCCCCTGCCCCCCAGTCCATGCCCATGGGTCGTACATACAAGTTCTCTGGCTTCACCCTTTCCTATATTATTCTTTTTTTGAAAAAATAATTAATTATTTTTTTAAACAATGAAAAATAACAATCCCTCCCTTTCAGACTTAAGACCCTTTATAATCTTATAAAGGACAATGGATGAAGGTCTCGTGCTCCTCTATCTGCTTCAAGCTGGACATGGTCGTCGTCCTACCTACCCTTAGGTCCAGAAATCCCTAATAAGAATGGGAGTGTGAAGGGCAGAGTGGCCTTCCCACATGGGGAAGGATCGTGCGACTCCAGGTCAGTTGGCTGTCCCTGGACAACAGCATGCTTGGTTTAACAGGCTGGCATCCTTGTTGTATTCTGGGGGCAACGGATTTGGCAACAGGGTTAAAAGGCATCATTCAATCCATAACCACTAGATGACAAAAGGCAGGTATTAATTTTTCAATGTCCCACATTAGGGAAAAGAAGGACTTCTTTGGAGGAAGGTGTGCCAGGCACATCTCACCTGTCCAAAACCCTTTTGCCCATTATACTTAGTTTGGGCTGAGGGAAATATTTTAGGTTTCCCCCCTCTCAGACCTCTGGGCCCTTTCGGTCCAAGCCATTAGGATAGAAAAGAGAACCCAGTTTTAAAGTGAAGCCCACAGACCACCCCATTCTTCACCAACCCAGCCACTTAGTTCAGCCAAACCATTGAGTCTCAGGAGGCAGTGATGCAGGCAGGATTAAGTGAGGCCTATACATACAGACAATCACTCAGGTAATGAGATCATAGGCTTATGCCCTTGAAAACAGAAAACACATCTTAATTTCTGCAACATAACCCACAAACAAGTCTCTAAATCTGTAAGACTGTCTTATTGGAAAGACATCCAGTTGCAAGGCATTTGACATTCTTCTTGCCTATAAATTAAACATCTTTGATGATACCACAGACATAGTTTAACTTTCAAATGAAAACAAATTTTAAATGAAAAGAAACTTTAAAGATGGTTAGCTGCACTACTTTATAATCTACCACTGATCATTGTGATTTTCCTTGAATCATGATTTTTCTCCTTAAGAATACCCTCCTTGTCATTAAAGGGACTGCATCAAGTCCATTTTTAATTTATCCTGTTCATTTGCATAAACACAACAAGAGCAGTAAATGATCGCTTGTGATCTTTAATTCTGCTTTGCTGGAACTTACGCAAGGAACATTTAGGGTGACCGTCAGTCTGCCCTTCAGGGCACAGAAGCTGAGCCACATACCTGCCATTCAACCTTGTCTGTAAACACCTGTCTTTTCCAAGTCCTTCAAGTTTTCCATTGTGCCTTAAGATCCCTTCTAGCCATCTTTCAGAAAAACAACCTTCATTTCTTCCCTGGAAAGATTGCCGTGGGCCGCACAACAAACCGAGGTACCAGGCCTTTTGTCTTGTGGGCTTCTATTACCTTTGAAAGTCAGTCCTAGTTCCTCAGGGTTTTTTGGTAACAACCAGAGCCCAAACATGTCTCCTTTAGGCTTGACAGTCCAGTCAAAGACTTGGTAAAAAAAAAAGAACCTCTATTAACAACTGGTCTTATTAGTTTTATGCAAAGAAACTTATGTCATTACTTACTTCTTCAGAATGCCAAATTCTGGAGGGATAAGGTAGGGAGAAAAATATACAGTGTGAAGGAAAATCCTTGTCCTATTATTCACTGAACTTGCATTTCCATTCTTTATATTTTCATTTTTTCCCACACAAAATTTTTTTGTTTGTTTTTCTATTACTTTTGTCCCACTTTTTTTCCCTATTGCTTCCCGGCACCCTGTCCCCACTTCTCCCAAAGTCAACCCCCACCCAGTTGCCCATGTTCGTGGGTCATTTATACATGTTCTTTGACTACACCCTTCCCCTTCCTCCCCCCTTCTCTCCCACCTCCCTCCCCCCTTGTTACTGTTAGTTTATTCCTTGTTTACACACCTCTGGTTCAATTTTGCTCATTTGTTTGTGTTGTTCATTAGTTTCCTGTAAAAGGTGATAGCATAAGGTATTTTTCTTTTGTTGCCTGGCTTATTTTGCTAAGCATAATTCTCTCTAGTTCCATCCATGTTGTTGCAAATGGTAGAAGTTCCTTCTTTCTTTCTGCTACATAGTACTCCATTGTGTAAATGTACCACAATTTTTTGATCCACTCATCTACAGACGGGCACTTAGGGTGTTTCCAGAACTTGGCTATTGTAAACAGTGCTGCTATGAACATAGGGGTGCATAGGTTCTTTTGAATTGGTGTTTCAGGATTTTTTGGTTATAATTCTAGCAATGGAATTGCTGGTTCAAAAGGCAGTTCCATTTTTAGTTTTTTGAGGAAATTCCAAACTGTTTTCCATAGTGGCTGCACCAGTCTGCATTCCCACCAGCAATGTACCAGGGTTCCCATTTCTCTACATCCTCGCCAGGATAAGTTGTTTGTTGATTTGTTGATGATGGTCATTCTGACTGGTGTGAGGTGGTATCTCATTATGGTTTTTATTTGCATTTCTCTGATGGCTAGTGATGTTGAGCATCCTTTCATATGTCTATGGACCCTCTGTATGTCCTCTTTGGAGAAGTGTTTGTTCAGGTCCTTTGCCCATTTTTTAATTGGACTGTTTGTCTTCTTGGTGTTGAGTTGTATAAATTCTTTATATATTTTGGAGATCAATCCCTTGTCTGAGATATCATTGGCAAATATGTTTTCCCATACGGTTGCTTCCTTTTCATCTTGCTGATGTTTTCTTTTGCTGAACAGAAACTCTTTAGTTTGATGTAGTCCCATTTGTTTATTCTTTCCTTTATATCCCTTGCCTTAGGAGATATACCAGTGAAAATGTTGCTATTTGGGATATCTGAAATTTTTCTGCCTATCTTTTCTCTGAGGACTTTTATGGTGCCACAGCTTACATTTAAGTCTTTGATCCATCTTGAGTTCATTCTGGTGTACGTGTAAGTTGGTGGTCTAGTTTCATTTTTTTGCATGTCCCTGTCCAGTTCTCTCAAAACGATTTGTTGAAGAGGTTCTTCTCACTCCATTTTATGTTTTTTCCCCCTTTGTCAAATATTAGTTAACCATAGAGAACTGGGTTTGTTTCTGGGCTCTCTATTCTGTTCCACTGATCTATATGTCTGTTCTTATGCTGGTACCAGACTTTTTGATTACCGTGGCCTTGTAGTATAGTTTGATATCAGGTATTGTGATTCCTCCTACTGTGTTCTTCTTCCTCAAGATAGCTGTGGCTATTCGGGCTCTTTTTTGGTTCCATATAAATTTTTGAAGTATTTGTTTTAGGTCTGTGAAATATGTCATTGGTATTTTAATAGGGATTGCATTGAATCTATAAATTGCTTTGGGTAGTATGGACATTTTAATGATGTTGATTCTTCCCCTCCATGAACATGGTATATGCTTCCATTTATTTGTATCTTCTTTAATTTCTTTCTTCAGTGTTATGTAGTTTTCTGAGTACAAGTCTTTTACCTCCTTGGTTAAGTTTATTCCTGGATACTTTATTTTTCTTGTTGCTATGGTAAATGGGATTTTTCTTTCAGTTTCTACCTCTGAGTTTTTATTGTTGGTGTACAGAAATGCCTTCAATTTCTTAATATTGACTTTGTACCCTGCTATTTTGCCGAATTCACTTATTAGGTTGAGTAGTTTTTTTGTGGAGTCTATAGGGTTTTCTATGTACACTATCATGTCGTCTGCAAATAATGACAGTTTTACTTCCTCTTTTCCAATTTGGATGCCTTTTATTTCTCTGTCTTGTCTGATTGCTGGGGCTAGAACTTCCAAGACTATGTTGAATAGGAGTGGAGAGAGTGGACATCCTTGTCTTGTTCCTGATCTCAGGGGGAATGCTCTCAATTTTTGCCCATTGAGTATGATGTTGGCTTCAGGTTTCTCATATACGACCTTTATTATGTTGAGGTATGCTCCCTCTATTCCCATTTTGCTGAGAGTTTTCATCATAAATGGGTGTTGTATTTTATCAGATGTTTTTTCTACATCTATTGATATGATCATGTGGTTTTTGTCTTTCATTTTGTTTATGTGGTGTATTACATTTATTGATTTGCGAATATTAAACCATCCTTGCATCCCTGGGATGAATCCCAGTTGATCGTTGTGTATAATCTTTCTAATGTGTTGCTGGATCTGGTTTGCCAATATTTTGTTGAGGATTTTAGCATCTATGTTCATCAGCTATATTGGCCTGTAGTTTTCCTTCTTTGTTGTCTCTTGACCTGGTTTTGGAATTAGGGTAATACTGGCTTCATAAAACGAGTTTGGAGTCTTCCCTCTTCTTGAATTTTTTGGAATAGTCTGAGGAGAATAGGAGTTAGTTCTTTCCTAAATGTTTTGTAAAATTCACCTGTGAAGCTATCTGGTCCAGGGCTTTTGTGTGCTGGGAGTTTTTGATTACTGCTTCAGTTTCACTGGTTGTTATTGGTCTTTTCAGGCTTTCTGCTTTGTCTTGATTGAGTTTTGGAAGATTATATGTTTCCAGAAATTTGTCCATTTCCTTTAGGTTGTCAAATTTCTTGCCATACAGTTGTTCGTAATAATTTCTTACAATCCTTTGTATTTCTGTGGTATCAGTTGTGATTTCTCCTTTTTTGTTTCTGATTTTATTTATTTGGGTCCTCTCTCTCTTTTTCTTGTGAGCCTGGTTAAAGGCTTGTCAATTTTGTCTATCTTTTCAAAGAACCAGCTCCTACTTTTGTTGATCTTTTGAATTGTTAATTTAGTCTCTATGTCATTTAATTCTGCTCTGATCTTGATGATTTCCTTCCTTCTATTCGCTCTGGGGTTTGTTGTTCTTCCTCTAGTTCTTGAAGCTGTAGGGTTAAATTTTTTTATTAGAGATTCTTCTATCTTTTTTAGGTAGGCCTGTATTGCTATGAACTTTCCTCTCAGGACTGCTTTCGCTGTATCCCATAGGTTTTGGGTTGTTGTGTGTTCATTATCATTTATTTCCAGAAACTTTTTGATTTCTTCCTTGATGTCATTGTTGACCCATTTATTATTTAATAGCATGTTATTCATTCTCCATGAGTTTGAATGTTTTTTAGTTTTTTCCTTGAGGTTGATTTCCAATTTTAAGCCATTGTGATCTGAGAAGATGCTTGACATAATTTCAATTTTCTTGAATTTGTTGAGGCTTGTTTTGTGTCCTACCATGTGGTCTATCTTTGAAAATGTTCCATGTCACTTGAAAAGAATGTATATTTTGCTTCTTTGGGATGAAAAGTTCTATATATATTGACTAAGTTTATTTGATCTAGAGTGTTGTTCAATGCCTCAATATCTTTGGTGTTTCTTTGCTTCGAAGATCTGTCCATTGTTGACAATGGGGTGTTCAAGTCCCCTACTATGAGTGTGTTGCTGTCTATATCCTTCCTAAAGTCTTTCAAAATTTTCCTTAGATATTTGGGTGCTCCTAAGTTGGGTGCATATATATTTATAAGGGTTATATCTTCTTGATGGATTTTTCCCTTAAATATTATGAAATGTCCTTCTTTGTCTCTTTTTATGGCCTTTGCTGTGAAATCTGTTTTGTTTGATATAAATATTGCTACCCCAGCCTTTTTCTCATGTCCATTTTCTTGAAATACTTTTTTCCATCCCTTCACTTTCAGTCTGTGTAGATCTTTTGTTCTAAGATGGGTCTCTTGTAGACAGCATATATGTGGGTCATGCTTTCTAATCCATTCAGCTACCCTATGTCTTTTGATTGGAGCATTTAATCCATTTACATTTAAGTTTATTACCGATAGATACCTGTTCATTGTCATTTTCCCCCTTTGTACTTGTGTTTCTGTCTCTTTCTGTTTCTTCATCTTCTTAAAGCAGGCCCTTTAGCATGTCTTGCAATGCTGGTTTGGTGGAGATGTATTCTTTTAGCCTTCTTTTGTCTTGGAAACTCCTTATTCCACCTTCCATTTTGAATGAGAGCCTTGCTGGTTGTAGGCCTTTGTTTTTCATTGCTTGGAATATTTTTTGCCATTCCCTTCTGGCTTGTAGTGTTTCTGCTGAGAAATCTGATGATAGGCTTATTGGAGCTCCCTTGTATGTTATTAGTTGTTTCTCTCTTGCTGCTTTTAGGATTCTCTCTTTGTCTTTGAATGTTGCCATTTTAATTATGTTGTGTCTTGAAGTGGGCCTGTTTGGGTTCATCTTCATTGGGACCCTCTCTGCCTCCTGGACTTGCATGACTCTTTTTCTCATCATGTTAGGGAAGTTTTCTGTCATTAGTTTTTCAAAGAGGTTTTCTATCCCTTGTTCTTCTTCTTCTCCTTCTGGAATTCCTATGATATGGATATTATTACATTTCATGTTGTCTTGCAGCTGTCTTAGAGCCTCTTCATTCTTGTTCAGTCTTTTTTCATTTTGTTGCACTGCCTGGGAGTTTTTGTTTACATTGTCCTCCAGCTCACTGATTCAATCTTCTGCCTCCTCTAGCCTGCTTTTAATTCCTTCTATTTTGTTCTTCAATTCAGAAATTGTATTCTTCATTTTCTCCTGGCTCTTATTGATAGCTTCCATGTCCTTTTTCATGCTGGTGTAATTCTCAGTAAGTTCCTTGTAGTTTCCCTGGAGTTCTTTGTAGTTTTTTTGAGCTCGCTGAGCTTATTAATCATCCCCATAATCTATGTTTTGAATTCCATATCTGATAGTTTGCTTCCCTCTATTTCATTTAGCACTCTTTCTGGGGATTCTTCCTTTCCTTTTGATGGGGGGTTGTTTCTCTGTCTCCCCATTTTTGTGACTCTTATTATTTGTTGCTGCTTCTTTGATTGATCTGCACTTCCTGGATCTGCCCCTGGTGGTGTCAGATTGTGTACCAGTCTGGCCCTAGGCAGCCTGTTGAAGACTACCAGGGATCTACTGCCTTTGTCTATCTCCTTTAGTTGTTAATCTATTCAATCTGTGATTAGCTGTCAGGCTTAAAGACCAAGGGTGTGGCAGCTTAATTCCTGTAGGCGGGGCTTTTGCTTCCCCTCAGGGCTGATGCCACTTGGAGGGGAATGGTCTGCCTGCAGTATGGGGAATGAGTCAGCACTGGGATCCAGTTGGCTGCTCCACCAGTTCTCCTCTCAAAGCCACCACACCAAAGTCTCCCCAAGTGTCTCTAGTCCTCTCTGCCTTCCCTCTGCTTGAGCCCAGGGTAAGTGGGGGCCAAAATATTTTCATACGTGATCTGCTTAAGAGCTCTTTTTTCCCAGCTGTGTTCTCTGGCTAGTAAGAAACCCTGTGGCTTTTCGCTTTTCACAGCTGGATACTATTTTACTTTCTGCTCTGTTGCTGTAGGCTGGGAAGCCCAGCTGGGGGTTTAGACCCTGCCCTTCTCAGGGAGAACCCCTGGCTGCTGAGCTGCTTCTCAGTCCCTTCAGCTGCCACCATGGGAGCCCAGCCAGCCCTTTCGCGTCTCCACACTCCCTACTGGTCATGTTGTGATGTAGCGGCCTTTTCTGTCTCTCCGTGGTTATAAGACTTCTCTCCAGCTAGTGTTCAGTTGGTTATTCCAGATGATTTCTCCAAAATTAAGTTGTAAATCCAGACTGGTCCTGGGAGGAGGTTAGTGTAGCTTCCACTTACTCCTCCGCCATCTTGGATCCTGTATATTTTCTTAGTGCAGGAAGTGGCATAATACTGAGAGAAATAGTGAGAAGTAAGCAAAATTAAAACATTTCATAAAAATGGACCAAATTATTCAAGGGTTTGTTCAGACTAAGTATGGAAAACTTTCAGATCTGCCGAATTATGGATTAATTTCCTTAGAGAATAAGTAAATTGAGTTTGTGTTGGTAGATGTAAAACGAAGCATATCAACATGTATTATTTATCAGGTGTAAGTTTCTGTTGCTATTAAGTATTCTGTTTCTGCTCAGGGGTCTGTGGAATAGAATGTTTCATTTTCCAGAATATAAATTAGATGACACTTTTGCATTTCCATTTTATGCATGATTTGTGATAAAACCTCTCTCTTTGCCAAAGGAGATTTTTCCTTTGATCGATAAATGATAGGCATTTGAATTACATATTTAAAATATGGAATTTATTTTTAAATACATCATTAAAAGAAGTTTAAATTGCATAAAAGAGAATATGATGGGAGATTAGTCTCTTTCCATGGATCTCTAGGCCCTTTTTATAGAGTTTCTTAAATGGGAATTAAATGGTTGAACCCTTTTTTCTACCTATTTTCTGTTTAAAACTCCTTAAAGAAAAGTTATTTAGTAATGTTCAAATATCCTAGGGTACAGTATTTATGAAACTTTAGGATCTAGGCCTTTTTTCTGAATCTCAAAATATTAGGTCATTTTCCTAGATATCTTGTTGATTTCTCATTTAATTTGTTTTGGTCAGAGAATTCTTTATATGATTAGTCTTCTTAAATTTGAAATGTGTTTTATGGCCAGCATATAGTCTAACTTAGTGAATATTCCTTGTGTATTTGAAAAGAATTTGTAATCTGCCATTGGTGAGTATACTCTTCTATGTAATTTAGAGCAATTTGTCTGGCAGTGTTATTAAAATTTGGTATATTCTTACTGATTTTTTGTGGGGGAGGGCCTACTTTTTCCTTCAATTATTGAGTTGAGTGTTAAAATCTTCAACTAAGATTTTGGATTTATCTCTCTCTTCCTATACTTTTGACAAGTTTTGCTTCATGTATCTTAAAGCACCATTATGAAGTTAAGGAGTACTATTGTAAAATATCTGGGGCTGAGAGGGAGTAGTAGCAAAGATAGAAGGCTTTATGTTGGCAGAAACAGCAAGAAGGGTACACTGGACGTGTGGGAGGAATTAGATGGAAAGGTAGTGGTGGTAGTGTGTGCAGCAGGCAGGTCATGGAGGGCCTTATAAAATATGGTGAGGACTTTGGGTTTTATTCTCAGTGATGGAAATCATTGGGACATTTTGAGCAGTGGAGTGACATCTGAGTTACATTTAACGGGTTCAGTATAGATGCTGTGCAGAGAGTAAAATGTGTAGGAATGATAGATACCAATTATGAAGCTATTGAAGTATTCCAGGCCAGAGATGCTGGCAGCCTAAATTAGGTTGTTAACAGTGTAAATGATAAGTGTTTAGATTTGGGTATATTTGAAGTTAGAACCAAGGAACCTGCTGAGAAATTTTTATAGGGTATGAGAATAAGAAAGGAGTTGGAAATAATTTCCACATTTTTGGTCTGAGCAACATGGTAAATTTTAGTACCATTTACTGAAATGGGAAAAATTGATAGAAGGAGCAGCAAAAGTAGGTTTACAGTTATGAGTACAGAAAACACTATTTATTCTTGTATTATTATCTATTTATTAATTATTGTATTATGTGTATTATTAGTCTTATTATTGCTATTATTTTGTATCCTTACTTATGATTTATCTTTTACAAAATAATGGCTGGTAATTTAACCAATGACCAATGACCAGTGACCAATGAAAGTGGATATTTAAACCTACTTTTGCCCATCCTTGTATATCTGCCCTTATTTTATATATTAGGAAACTGAGGTATAGATTAAGAGCTTTGATAAACTTTGGGCTAGAATCCTGGTCGCTTTATTGCTCAACTCAGACTTTTTTCTAAGTAAGTGTCTCAAGTTTTTAAAATTAATTTTATTCGTACAATGATAACTTATGTTCATTTTAAAATTGTTTCAAAAGAAGAGCCTGAGCAAGGAAAGGATGTTTTTTGAGTCTGAGATTTTATATGTTTTCCAGGGTGGTAATTGTTTGCTAGGATAAATTGAAAGAAGATTGAATCTCATCTTCAACATTGACATTATCATAAGGGCATGTGTGTATCTTGTATATAAAATAAGTTGCATGAATTAAAATTTGCAGATTGTCTTTCAGAAAGTTGTGGTTAAGGCTAGGAATCAGAAGATCTTGGTTTAGACTCTAGGTCTGCCCTTTACTCTTTGTGTAACTCAGTGAATCACTTTACTGTTTGCAGCCTTAGTTTCCCCATTTGTAAAATGGGAATAATACATACTCATCTCACATAAGTATTGTGAGAATGAAACGAGATCATGTATGTTTAATAGTGCTAGCACAAAATGGCACATCAAACATGAAATAAAAGTTTATGGAGTACTGCCCTGGCTGGTGTGACTCAGTTGGAATGTCATCCAGTAAACTGAAAGGTTGCTTGTTTGATTCCTCATCAAGGCACATGCCTAGGTTGTGGATTCAGTCCATGGTTGGGGCCTGGGCAAGAGGCAATTGATCAATGTTTCTCTCTCACATTGATGTTTGTCACCCTCTCTCTCTCCTTCCGTTCCCTTCTAAAATCAATAAGCATGTCCTCCAGTGAGGACAAAAAAAGTTTATGGAATCTGAATCTCAATAAAGCAACCATGAGAAGAAATTTGTAGTAGAGAAAGTTTGTGGGAGAAATTTGTACTTAAACATATACTACTTTTTTTTCAAAATTATTGTGTATATTAACATGTTATAAACTATATATTACTGAAGATAAATGTTCTTGTTTACTTTACAGGTATTGGTTTGCCTTGAAAAAGGGTTATTATGTGGCTTTCAAATACAGCAGCAAAACCGATAACTTCATAGAAGAACACATTGATCCACATAAAGAAGTTATAGATAGAGTGACTGATTTGAGCATGCTCAGGCTATTTGAAACCTACCTGGAAGGCTGTCCACAACTTGTTCTTCAGCTCTATATATTACTGGAACATGGTCAAACAAATTTCAGTCAGTGTAAGTCTTTCTTAATAGCCTTTGTTGGATGGATGCCACTGAAATCTTATGTTAACTACGTAACTCTTTGACAGGTTTTAGAATTTTTAAATTGTGTTTCTTTATAGAATTATTTATTTCTTAAAAAGGAATACATGGTTTAAATATTTAAAGGTATATAAAGGTATGTTGCCTCTCTCCCCCTCCTTCCCATTCCTTCCTTTGCCCAGAAAAGAAACTGTTGTCAGTTTTTTGATGATTCTTCTGGAATAGTTTTTAAAAAGCCTATATTAATTCTCTCTGTTGCTCTATATCTGTCTCTCCCTCTCTGTCCCTCCCTCTTTCTCTCTCTCTCCCCTCCCCCCCTTTTATAGAAATAGTAATAAAAACTGTCTTTGTTTTTTGCATTTAACAGTGTATCTTGGAGATCTATCTTTATTAGTACAGAAAGACCTCCCTCATTCATTTTTATTATCTGCATAATATTACAAATTATGGATATACCATGATTTATTTGACAAGCCCCTTTTTATGTTAACTTAGTTTATTTCTATTATTTCACTATTGCAGAAATGCTGCAATGAATAATCTTATGTGTGAGTTATTTTGGATGCGTGAAGTATATCCATAGGGTAAATTTCCAGAATTGGAATCTTAGATGAAAGTGCAAATGCTACAGAACTCATGAAAGCTGGCCAGTATGTTGCTCTATTATACCTTATCTCCTTATTAGGGTAAGATATTCAATTTTAAAGGACCGTTTGGTATTTCCATTAAAAATCTTTTAATAGGTGTTTAATTTGAGATGTTAAGAAACTTTTTTTTCCCCCTAAATAATAGTTTCAGTTTTCATTAATGACTAAGGTTGCATGCAGACTTGGGAATCATCTCAGAGGACCAGATTGTCATCTTTCCTGGAGTTCCGCTATACTAGACTTACCTTTGAGATCAGTTCATTCCCCTGAATAGTCTTTCTGTTCCCAATTTCCCATAAACCTCTAGATTGTAGCATTGTAGCCCTTGCGATATTATTATTTTTACCTTGGTTGTTAGTAAGACACTCAAATGAACGTACTGTGTATGAGACCTCTTTTTTCTTGTGATGCAAATAATTTGTTTGTTGGGACTTAGGCATTCTGTGTCATATAGTTACTGAAACTAGAGGTTCAACAGTTAGAGTTTATAGCCTGTCTTATCATAGATCTGCTGATGATTCCAAATAGTTCATAGCATCCAGATCAGCAATCGGATCCAGTGACTGTTATCTTCATATTATGGTTCTACCCTTATTCTTTAGTTTCTCTGTGAAGTAAGAATTTGAGGTATTAGTTAAAAATAGCAGAAAATGTGAAATAATGTAATTGTCTAACAAGAGAAGAATTGGTAAGTTTTACATTGTTACTATAAAAAATAATGTAACCAGTGGAAACAGTGACAACTTTTAATGACATAGGAAAGCAATTCTAAAATAAAATTCAGGCAAAAAGCAGTTTATAAAATTTTCTATCAGCATACTTCTAAGGATACAAAGAAATTATTATATAAAACAATGTCTAGAAAAATGTGAAAAATGTTAACTGGCTGCTTTTGAGTAGTGGGATTATGAATAAATTTATTCAATCTTTTCTACACTTTTCTGAATTTCCAAATTTTCTACAGTAATCATGTATTGTTTTGATAATCAGGAAGAATATCTCAAAATGTTAAAAAAATAAGATTACATGTAGAAGTACTTCAGAAGACTGAACATACTCTTTTATCACACTAATAAGGAGAGTAAAGGAGTAAAAAGATATAAATCCACAAGAATAAAGAGAATGCAGAGCAGTATAGCAGATTAGAAATATCAATAACTGTTTAGAAGATGGAAAGCAGATGAAAAACTTGTTATTCAAATCAACTCTACCACTGAAAGGCTAAATTATTTGAATCAACCCTCCCTCTAAAGATATATATAGCTATTGGATAAATATTTTTAAAAGCCTGCATAACACAATCTGATATAAAAGGCCAAAGTATGCATTAAAGTAGGAACTCAGAGGGGTTAAGTGGGACTCTGAAGGGATTTATATCCTGAGTTTTTTACTGAACTTTATAAACAGGAGATTCAGTTTTGATGGCTTCCCAGGGTGCTGAATGACTGAAAACAAAACTTAGGGTCCTCACAAGGGAGGGGTGTCTGGTAGAAAATTCTAATCCATAAAGCTGGATTAATTACCTTTTCATGGCCTTTTGTCAAAATCCAGTCACATTGGTCAACGTAGGTGTAGTCTGGGTACAGTTTTATAAAAGTCAGTTTCGACAGTGGGATTAAAGATCATGCCTTTCTAAAGTAGTAATGGACTTATCCTTCTGTTATTTGTTGGGGGAAAAATGGGGTAAAGATGTCAAAGTTTTTTAGAGCATATTTATTTGATCCATCATTTTAAAGATATGGGAAATTGAGCTTGTTGATACTCAGCCCATACTTATATTAAATTTTCCTCCCACTGGAATAGCTAGGACTATAACTGGAGTGTCTCATAGAATTTCCAGAGTATGTAGTTTTCACTATACCAGTTGCTCAATAAAATGTGTCCAAAATTTGTACAATTTATTAAGAATCTTGTAAGGTAGTCTAATACATTGGTTAAGTACATTAACTTTGACTCAGGAAGATTTAGATTCAATTCTCAACTGTCTGCAACTTGTTAGCTGTATGACTTGAGTCAAGTAATATGTATTCTCCAAGCATTAATTCCTCATATGTAGTATGAGAATATTAATATATATCTCAAAGAATTGGATGAGATGAGTATATAAAGTACCTGACATGTGTTTCTGGGTGTGTGTAAATGCAGATAAAGCATGTATGGCATATAGTAATTTAGTATTGCTATTATTATTGCTATAACAGTATACCTTTTTATTTTTTATTTTTTTTATAGATGCAGCCATCATGGTCTCTTGCTGTGCTATTTCTTGGTCGACTGTTGATTATCAAATAGCTTTAAGAAAATCCTTGCCTGATAAAAATCTCCTTAATGGGCTCTGTCCCAGACTTACATATCTCTTTTACAAGTTGTTTACATTATTTTCTTGGATGCTGAGTGTTGTAATTCTTTTTTTCTTAAATGTTAAGATTGCTTTATGTCTGTTGTTATTTCTTTGGTTTTTAGGTATATTGTGGGCATTTAAAAACCAAACTCAGTTTTGTGTTTCCATGGGTATGGAGTTCTTATACAGGATTATTGTTGGATTTATTCTTATTTTTACATTTTTTAATATTAAGGGACAGAATACCAAATGTCCAATGTCTTGTTATTATATTGTAAGGGTACTGGTAACATTGGGGATATTGATTGTGTTGTGGCAGTGCCCACTTTCTATTTTTAATTCAGACTATTTTATACCTATCAGTATTATTATAGCTCTTACTCTTCTCCTTGGAATTATTCTTCTTATTGTTTATTATGGGACTTTGCACCCAAACAGAAGTAAAGAAACCATAAATGATGAAATTGATGGAAAACCAGTGCAAATAGATTGTAGAATGAAGTATTTCCTAATGGAATAAGCTATTCATTTATGAGACATATTTTCTTATGTTTTGTTTCATTGATTAGTAAAGAAAATGTTGTGCATATGTGTATGTTGTTTCTTAGTTTCACTTTCTTTAATTTGAGATTAGTTATGGTACATTATAAGCATGAGAGTATATTAATATTTTTATTATTTAAATTAATTTCTCATTTGGTTTTGAAGATCTCAAGAACTTACATATATTTGCCTGTTGTCTGGCAGAGTAGCCATTTTGAGCCTGAATTGGAAGAAATGGTTTAGTTCCCATAATTAGAAGGGTGGAATTGAGCTTCCTTTTTTCAACTTTCTGTTAATTTTCCTGAAGTAAAACTGAGGCACCTGTTGTGGAGAACTGCAAAGGGAAGAAGTGAGCAGACATGCATTTTTTTCTCCTGTATTTTTCTTGATTCAATACATATATTGAGTTGGGGACATATTGAGTTGTGGAAGAGGAAAAGGAAAAGAAGCGGAAGAGGAAAAAAACCAAAACATAACATTTACCATTTTAAACCATTTTTTAGTGTATAGTTCAGCATTGTTAACTATATTCACCTTGTTGTGCATCTTTGTAACTTTTCACCATACAAAACTGTGACTCTGTTCCCAGTGAACAACGTTCCACTTCCCTCTCTTTCCAGCGCCTGGCAAATACAATTCTATTTTTTGTTTCTATAAATTTCACTACTTTATTTATTTTTATTTTTTAAAATATATTTTATTGATTGTGCTGTTACAGTTGTCCCAATTTTTTTCATTTTGCTCCCCTCCACCCAGTATCCCCCTTCCTTCCAATAATCCCAGCCCCCTTAGTTCATGTCCCTGGGTCATGCATATAAGTTCCTTGACCTCACTCTTTCCTATATTATTCTTAAATCCCCCCTATTTTGTACCAATCAGTTATGCTTCTTAATCCCTGCAATATTTCCCCATTTCTCCCCTTTCCCCATCCCAGCAGATAACCCTCCAAATGATCCCCAAACCTATTATTCTGTTCCTATTCTGGTTTGCTTAGTTGGATTTTGTTTTTGTTTTTTAGATTCAGTTGTTGATAGTTATGAGTGGTGTAATTTTAATGTTCATAGTTCTGATCTTCTTTTTCTTAAATAAGTCCCTTTAACATTTCATATAATAATGGCTTGGTGATGATGAACTCCTTTAGCTTCACCTTGTCTGGGAAGCACTTCATCTGCCCTTCCATTCCAAATGATAGCTTTGCTGGATAGAGTAATCTTGGTTGTAGGTTGCTTTTCATCACATTGAATACTGCTTGCCAGTCCCTTCCTGCCTGCAAAGTGTCCTCTGAGAAGTCAGCTGATAGTCCTATAGGCAACCCCTGTAGGCAACTGTCTGCCTCTTTCTTGCTGCCCTCAAGACTGCCTTTACCTTCCACCTTTGGTATCTCAGTCATGATGTGTCCTGGTATGGTACACTCTGGGTCCAGCTTGCCTGGGACCCTCTGTGCTTCCCGGACCTGTATGTCCATCTCTTTTGCAAATTTGTGAAGTTTTTCTTATTCTTTTCAATTCTTCCTCATTCTGCACTGGTTGACTGTCTTTTTCTTCATTATGTTCCAAATCGTTGATTTGAACCCCGGTTTCTTTCCCTTCACCATTGGTTTTGTGTGGATTTTCCTTCATTTCACTTAGCATAGCCTTCACTTCTTCTCTTATGCGTTTGCTATGCTCAAGCATATCTGCCAAGCCTTTGAGCCTCTTTATCACCAGTGTTTTGAATTCTGCATCTGTTAGGTTGGCTGTCTCCTTGTTGCTTAGTTCTCCCACTGGAACCTTGATCCGTTTCCCCTTTTGGGCCATACTTCTCTGTCTCCTCGTTCTTACAGGCTCCTGTGTTTGTTTGCCTCCATGTCTCAGATAGAGCTGTCGCTCCTGTTATGTTGTAAGGGGCAGAACCTTAGGGATTTATCAGTACAGGGCGACCTGTTTCACCATGTGGTGGCGCTGTATATGGGGGAGGGGCCGGAGAGGGAACAATGCAGCCTGCCCGGCACTAGCCCCTTTTCCAGGCACCTCTCCCACTTCTGCACTGGACTGGTGCCCCTCTAGCTATTGCCCTGGCCGTCGTTTCCAGAATGGGTGGGTCTACAGACGTTCTAGGACTGTGGGAACCCTTTAAACAAGCAGACTCTGTTGAGACCGGCAGTTTCTGTCTCCTCCCCAACGCACTGGTCTGCACAGTCAGAAGCAATGAGACTTGATTTTCCCAGGTGCTGGGACTGTGGGTTGCGAGGTCTGGTGGGGAGCTGGGAATGCTCCCCAGGTGTCTCTCCTGCCTTTTAAAAACGTGTGACTATGCTTTCTGCTGGACTGCCACTACCACTGCTGCTACCGCTGCTGCTGCTGTCACCACACCGCATCCTCTCCGCCCCAGTTCCACCCCTCCTACCTGTCTGGATGAGTTTTTCTTCTTTACATCTTTGTTTGCTGGATTTCCATGCAGTTTGATTTTCTGGAGCTTCTGGTTGTTTCTAGTTTTGAGGTAGTTGTATTCCTTCTTAGTTGTGGAGGGAGATGCAGCGTGTCTGTCTATGTGTCCATCTTGGCTGTAAGTCCTCCAGCTTTCAATTTCTTGCTCTTCCTCTTCTTCTTCTGGCAACCCTATGATTTGGATGTTAGCACATTTAAGGTTATCCCAGAGGTTTCTAAGCCTCTCCTCATTTCAATTTTTGTTTTCTCATTCTTTACTGGTTGACTGTTTATTTCTTCCTTATGTTCCAAATCATTTATTTGAACCCGAGTTTTCTTACCTTCACCTTTGGTTTCGTGTGGATTTTCATTCGTTTCATTTAGCATAGCCTTCACTTCTTCCCTTATGCGTTTGCCATACTTAAGCATATCTGTCAAGACTTTGAGCATCTTTATCACTACTGTATTGAACTCTATCTCTGTTAGGTTGGCTATCTCCTTGTCATTAGTTCTTCCACTGGGACCTCGATCCTTTCCCTCTTTTGGGCCATAACCTCTCCATCTCCTCATCTTGACAGGCTCCTGTGTTTGTTTGCCTCTGTGTCTTAGGTAGAGCTGTCACACTTGTTGCATTGTAAGGGGCAGAGCCTTAGGTATTCATCAGTATGGGTGACTCGTTTCACCACTTTGTGGCACTGTATGTGAGGGCAGGGTCTGAGAGGGAACAATGCTGCTTGCTCAGGTACTTCTCCCACTTCTGTATGGGACTGGCACCTCTCTAGCTGTCGCCCTGTCCATCGTTCCCAGAGTGAGTGGGTCTGCGGACATTCCAGGACCATTGGGGCCCTTTAAACAAGCAGATTCTACTGGAGAGAGGCAGTTTCTTCTTCTGCCCCCACCCCTACTGGTTTGTGTAGTCAGAAGCCATGAGACTTTATTTTCCCTGGTGCTGGAACCATGGAGCTATGCGGTGTGGTCTGGTGCTGGGAGCCCTCCCCAGGTGTCCCTCCCTACTTTTTAAAAGGTGTATCTGTGCTTTCCACTGGCCTGCTGCTCCTGGTGCTCCTGCTGCCACCACACTGTGTCCTCTCTGCCTTGGCTCCACCCCTCTTACTTGTCTGGATGGGTATTTCTTCTTTATATCTTTGTTGGACTTCCATGCAGCTTGATTTTCTGGAACTTCTGGTTGTCTCTAGTTATGAGGTAGTTGTACTCCTTCTTAGCTGTGGAGGGAGACACAGCATGTCTTTCTAGGCCTCCATTTTGTCCGCAAGTCTCGAATTTGACTACTTTAGATACCACATGTAAGTGGAGTCACACAGAATTTGTCTTTCTGTGACTGGTTTATTTCACTTAGCATAATGTTCTCAAGATTCATCTATATTGTAGCATGTGACAGGATTATCTACTTCTTTAAGACTGAATAATATTATATTGTATATATATGCTACGTTATCTCTATTTTTCCATCACTGAGTTGCTTCCACCTCCTGGCTATTGTGAATAATGAATGTTACAATGGACATGGAAAGTAGCAATTTATGTAATGGAAAAAACTGTTATAAAACAATATACATCTACTACTGAACTTGAATATTAAATGTCCCCCACAAACCTGGATTGAATCATGCCATTTAAAAAATATTTTTCCACTTGATTTATAGCCAAGTAACTAATGGGTAGATCCTAGTCAGAGTCTGGCTAGTTAGCAAGCTCTTAAAATGAACGATTAATATCTAATGAATTTACTTTTATTCTTTTTATTTTTTCTATGTCATTCAGTCATGGATATTTATATATATACACACATATCTATCTATATCTATATCTATATCTATGTCAATAATGAACTAACAGAAAGGGAAGTTAAGAAGACAATCCCACTGGGAGTAGTTCTAACAAATGATGTAAAAGACCTGTACTCGGATAAATTATGACACTGAGAAAGAAATTGAAGAAGATACAAATAAGTGGAAGTACATACTGTGTTCATGATAGGAAGAATTAACATCATTAAAATGTCCATGCTACCCAAAGCAATCTATAGATTCAATGCAATTCCTATCAAGATTCCAATGACATATTTTACAGAACTAGAACAAATATTTCAAAAATTATATGGAACCACCAAATGCTCTGCACAACAACAGCTATCCTGAGGAAGAAGAACAAAGTTGGAGGAATCAATGCTACCTAATATCAAACTATACTATAAGGCCATAGTAAACAGCATGGTACTGGTATAAAAACAGACACATAGATTAATGGAACAAAACAGAGAGCCCAGAAATAAACCGACACCTTCATAGACAATATTCAACAGAGAAAGCAAGCACATACAATGGACTAAAGATAGTTTATTCAGTAAATGGTACAGTACTGGGAAAACTGGACAGATAAATGCAGAAAAATGAAACTAGGTTACTTTCTTACACCACACACAAGAATAAATTCAGAATAGATTAAAGACTTAAAATGTTAGATCTGAAATCATAAAAATCCTAGAAGAAAATATTGGCAGTAAGATCTTGGACATTGCTCATAGCAATATTTTGTATGGTATATATCCTCAGACAAGGGAAACAAAAGTAAAAAATAAACAAATTGAACAACGTCAAACTAATACATTTTTGCACAGAAAGTTATGTCATATAACTCTAAACAAAATAAAAAGACAATTCATAGAATGGGAAAACATATTTGTTGATATATCTGATAAGGGGTTAATATCCAAAATTTATAAATAACTTACAAAACTCAACACCAAAAAACAATAATCTCAATATATACCTCTCCAAAAAGGACATACAGATGGGCAATAGACATATGAAAAGATACTTAATGTCACTAATCCTCAGATGAACCCAAATTAAAACCACAATGAGATATCACCTCACACCTGTCAGAATGACTATCTTCAGTAAATCAACAAACAATTGTTGATGAGGGTGTGGAGGAAAGGGAACACTCTTGTACTGTTGATAGGAATGCAAACTGGTGCAGTCACAGTGCAAAGCAGTATGGAGATACTTAAAAAATTAAAAATGGATCTGCCTTTTTAGCCAGTGATCCCACTTCTATGAATGTATCTGAAGGAACACAAAACACTAATTCAAAAGATCATAAGCACCCCTGTGTTCCCTGCTGCATTATTTACAACAGCCAAGATATGGAAGCAGCCCAAATTTCCATCAGTAGATGAGTGGATAAAACAACTATGGGACATTATGCAATGGAATATTATTGGGTCATAAAAAAGAAAATTTTACCCTTTGTGACAGTATGGGTGGACCCGGAGAACACTGCTGAGTGAAATAAGCCAGTCAGAGGAAGACAAATACCATATGTTTTCACTCATGTGGAATCTAATGAATAAATTGAACTAATAAGGAAAACAGAGACAGACTCAGATAAAGGGCAGGATGACAACTAAGGGTGTGGGGTGGTTAGAGGGTGGAGGGATTGAGCAAAAAGGAAAAATGGCTCATTGACACGGACAACAGTGTGGTGATTGTGGGCAGAGGAATGTAAGGAGGCTAAATGATAATGGAAAAATACAATAAAAAATTAAAAAAATATTTTCATAAAAATATCTAATGAATTTATTTTATTCATTTTATTTTTTTCTCTGTCACTTAGTCATGGATATATAGCACTTTTAAATCTCCCCAACTAATTGTATGCCTTTTCTAGATTATTTTGCGCAAAGGCCTTTTGAAATTTTAAGAAAAGCATGGGAATAATTATGAGCGATACTCTAATAAAAGAAGACATATGCGTTATACTAGTCAGGATTCTCCAGAGAAGCAGAACCAATAGGATATATATAGAGAGAAACATAAAAGGGTATTTATTATAGGAATTGGCTCAGGTGGTTATGGAGGCTGAGAAGTCCCATGATCTGTCTATAAGTGGAGAACCATGAAAACCTGTGGTGTAATTCAGTTCAAGTCTGAAGGCCTGGGAATCTTGTGGCTAATGGTGTACGTCCTGATCTGAGTCTGAAAGTTTGAGAACCAGGAGCACCCATGTCTGAGGACAGGAGAAGATGGATCTCTTAGCTCAAGCATGAAGTGATTTTGCCCTTCCTCTGCTTTTTTTTTTTTGTTCTATTTAAGCTCTCAACAGATTGGATGATATCACCCACACTGGGGAGAGCATTTGCTTTACTCACTTCACCAATTCAGATGCTAATCTGAAAAACAAAAACAAAAACAAAAACAAAAAATCCCTCTCAGACACATCCGGAAATAATTTTTACCGGTTATCTGGGCATCCCTTATCCCAATCAAATTAACACACAAAGTTAACACTCACATACACCCACATACTTTCATATCTACTTGAAATACAAATGGAAGGCTTTCCTTACTTTAGTGGGTCTCAAATCGTTAGTGTGCATCAGCATTATGGGGGAGGATCTATTAGATTTCCATCCACAGTTTTTTTTCAGTAGATCTTAGATGGGGCCTAAAATTTCTGTTTAGGTAATTCCTGTACGTTGCTGGTGCTGCTGGTCTGCTCATCCTGCTCTGAGAACCACTGCTAACTTTTGAAAGCTATTAATAACTATTAATTACTAGTTTCAAGGTAGCCACTAGAGGGCAATGGAACCACAGATAAATTGGATGTGTTGCTTAATAGGTTCCCTGGTTTATGTTATCAACTACAGTATTGCTACAAGCCATGAGAATACCAAAGCCAAACATTGATTTCCAGTAAATTATCTTGAGGCCCATTCTCAATTGTAGTATAAATCCAAGCTTGTTCTTATGATTGTGTGGGCCAGAGATGTATAATGAACCCTAACTCTGGCTGATGCCCATTTTGTGATCACAATAAATTGAAAGTTGGATTTTTCCAAGTGGGGAGAGACTATATATTTGATAATAGGTTCAGTTTGTTATGGAGAAAATTCTACATTTAAATTGTATTTATTCTTTTAAGACATGCACATTTTATTTTGTGAACGTGAGACCTAAGTACTTTTAAAAAATTAATATCTTTTAAACCTCAATCCACAGACCATAAAGATTAACAAAGTGTAGGGAATTTTTAATTCCTTTCTCCTAGATATATTGCTTTGATGGTAGAAAAGGACTAGAGAAAAATCAAAATGTATAGCTTTCAGGAATGTTGTTATATTTTCTTTTTGCCTAACCAGTACAGAACTTGAAAGCTACCTTTACTGCTGCTCCTACTGCTTAAAAATTTCTTTTTGCTTGCCACCTACTATATAGACATAAACACCTTTCCGAGTAATCATAATTCTGGCTGGAAGCAGCAATTGCTTTTCACTGTATTGTAGAAATTTTTTTTTATTTTTAAATATATTTTATTGATTATGCTATTACAGTTGTCCCATTTTCCCCCCCTTTCCCCCTCTCTGCCTGGTACCTGCCTTTCCTCTAGCAATCCCACCTCCCTTAGTTCACATCCATGGGTCATGCATATAAGTTCTTTGGCTTCTCCATTTCCTATACTATTCTTAACGTCTCCCTGTCTATTTTGAACCTACCGGTTATGCTTCTGGATCTCTGCACCTTTTCCCTCATTATCCCCCTTCCTCCTCCTCACTGACAACCCTTCATGTGATATCTTTATCTATGATTCTGTTCCTGTTCTAGTTGTTTGCTTAGTTTGTTTTTGTTTTTAAGATTCATTTGTTGATAGTTGTTAGTTTGTTGTTATTTTACTATTCACAGTTTTGATTTTCTTCTTTTTCTTAAATGTGTCCCTTTAACATTTAATATAAGGGCTTGGGGATTATGAACTACTTTGGCTTTACCTTGTCTGGGAAGCACTTTATATGCCCTTCCATTTTAAATGATAGCTTTGCTGGATAGAGTAATTTTGCTTGTAGACCCTTGCTTTTCATCACTTTGAATACTTCTTGCCAGTCTCTTCTTGTCTGCAAAGTTTCTTTTGAGAAATCAGCTGATAGTCTTATGGGAACTCCTTTGTAGGTAAGTCTCTGTTTTTCTCTTGCTGCTTTTAAGATTCCCTCTTTACCTTTAAACTTTGGCATTTTAATTATGCTGTGTCTTGGTTTGGTCCTTTTTGGGTCCAGCTTGTTTGGGACTCTTTGTGCTTCTCCTTGTTTGTCTGTCTGCCTTTCTTTTCTTTTCTTTTTAAGAATCAGTTCTTGTTTCTTCATTCTGTACTGGTTGAATATTTCTTTCTTGTGTTTCCAATCATTGATTTGAACCCTGACTTCCTTCCCTTCACCATTGGTTTTGTGTGGATTTTCCTTCATTTTACTTAGCATAGCCTTCACTTCTTCCCTTATACATTTATTGTACTCAATCATGTCTGCAAGCATCATTATTACCAGTGTTTTGAACTCTGCATCTGTTAGGTTGGTTATCTCCTTGTCACTTAGTTCTCCCTCTGGAGCCTTGATTTGATCCCTCTATTGGGCCATACTTCTCTGCCTTCTCAACTTGACAGCCTCCTGTGTTTGCCTCTGTGACTTAGGTAGAGCTGTCACACCTGTTATGTTGTAAGGGGCAGAACCTTAGGTATTCGTCAGTGCTGGGTGACCTGTTTCACCACCTTGTGGTGCTGTCTGGATGAGTATTACTTCTTTATATCTCTGTTTGTTGGACTTCCATGCAGTTCAATTTTCTGGTAGTTCTGGTTGTTTTTGTTTTGAGGTAGATGTAATCCATTTTATGGTTGTGGAAGGAGGCAAAGCATGTCTACCTATGCGTCCATCTTGGCCAGAAGTCTGAATTATAGAAATTTTGATTTGAAAGCCCAATGAAACCTGAAATTGATTTTCTTGACATTATTACCTGGATGACCTTGATGAGTCATTTAATCTCTCTAAATCTCAGTTTTTGTATCTGTAGAATGAGAATTACATAATAACAACAACTATCTCCCTGGGCATTGTGAAAAATTAGTAAGATATTATATATGGCAATGTTTTAGAGAGTATAACTATCCCTGAAATTATTTATTTTTTACATACTTTTGTAGTATGCAGTGTATTTTACCTTGGTTTTGATGTCATTATTTTTGTAAAATTGCTTTAATATGTATAAAACAGTAGTACTTGTGTAAAAATTTGAAATTTTATGGCAAATAAGTTTAATCCTTTTGCATATAGCATCCTAGTTTTTCATTAGAATCTTGTGTAATATGTAATTTTTTCCTGCTATGTAGAAAATATAATCCACAGAGAGTGCTAAATACAACTAGTTAGTAATGAGATCAGGATTAAGGTGTAAATTGCAAACAATTTTCTGAGCTTTAGAAGTATGCATGAGTGTGTGTGTGTATATGTGCATGCACTTACATGAATTTCATTAAATATTTATTGATATTATTTCTCTTATTTTTTTCTGGGCCACAGAACCCCTTAGTTATGGTTGCTTTAAATTTAAACAATGATGTTACTTATTGTTTTGTTTTGTGGCTAGTAGTATGTCTTGCCAACTAGACTATAAGTGTACATAAATCAGGGATTGTATATCTTTGTCCCTCAGGGACTTTGCATAGAGTTTTCAGGGATTTCCAATAGCAGCTGAGTACTGTTCTTTTTCTGAACCCTTGGAAAGTGAAGATAGTATATTTTATTCCATAGACCACTAGGAAAATCATCTGATTCATCTTTGGGGCATTGAACCCGTCTATCAATGTGTACTTCTGAGGGCTATCTATATGTTCAGCACTGTGCTATGATAAGGCTTCATAAATACATGTTGCTTAATTGATTGATCACCACTCCAGAGAGTGATTTGTTTTTTTCTGATGGTCTATGGATGAAAGAGCTTTTTAAAAAAATTGTGTGGTTATAGTAATTTTTTTGCATTCTCCGAGGATATGAAGATTACTCTGGTAGTCTGTTATTTAATTTAAAAAAAAAAAGGCAAACAGATTTATTGAAATACAATTTACATACAACTCACCTACTTAAAGTGTATATTTCAGTATTTTTTTAGTGTATTCAGAGACATATTTAACTACCACCACAGTCAATTTTAGAACATTTTTATTACCTTAAAAAACCTGTACTTTTATCTATCACTTTGTGATGTTTAATTTGTGTGTCAACTTGGCTGAGCCACAGTGCTGCCAGATATGGGGTCAGTCATTATCTGGCTGTTTTTATGAAGATGTTTTTGTATGAGATTAACATTTAGAAAGGAGAACTTTGAGTAAAGCAAATCTCCTCCATAACATGGGTGGACCTCACCCAATCAGTTAAAGACCTGAATAGAACAAAAGACTTATCTCTCCTGAGCAAGAGGGAATTCTGGCCTTTGGACTTAAACTGCAACATCAGCTTATCATGGGTCTTCAGGCTGCCAGCCCACCCTGCAGATTTTATATTTACTATCCTCCATAATTGCGTATCAATTAAAAAACTCTTTTTCTATTTCTATACACATCTTATTGGTTCTGTTTCTCTGGAGAATACTAACTAATGCAACCCCATCTGCCCTTCTGCCATTCTCAGCCCTAAGCAACCACTAATATACTTTATGTTTCTATAGATTTCCCTATTTGGACTTTAATATGAGTTGAATTATATAGGATGTCATCTTTTGTGACTAATTTCTTTTACTTAAGATAATGTTTTTAAGGTTCATTTATGTTATAGCATGCCTTAATACTCATTTCTTTTTATGCAGAATAATATTCCATTGTATGAATAGACCACTGGTTTTCTGTTAACAGACATTTGGGTTGTTTCCACCATTTGACTATTATGGATAATGCTGCTATAAACATTTGGAACATGCTTCTTTGTAGACATATGTTTTCATTTCTCTTGGGTAAATAAATACCTAGGAGTGGAAATGCTGAGCCATGTGGTAATTCTGCATTTAATCATTTGAAGAACTGCCAGACTGTTTCCAGAGCAGTTGCACCATTTTATATATCTTTCAGTAGTGTACGAGGGTTCCAATAGCTCCATATCTTCACCAACACTGTTGTTATCTGACTCTTTGATCCTAGCTACCATAGTGGGTAAGAAATGCTATCTTATTGTGTTTTTGACTTGTATTTAGATATCATTTCATATATTCAGTTTTGGCCATTTGAATATATTCTTTGGGGAAATGTCTATTCAGCTCCTTTGCTCATTTGTTAATTGGGTTTATTTGTCATTTTATTACTGACTTGTAAGTGTTTTTTGTATATTCTAGATTCAAGTCTCTTATCAAATATAAGATTTGAAAGTATTTACTCACAGTCCATGTGTTTTTCCTCCCAGTCCAGATTAATTTGTGGAGTATTGCCATCTTAACAATGTTAATTCTAGTCCATGGACATGGGATATTTTTTTCATTTATTTAGATTTTTAATTTCTTTCAACAATGATTTGTAGTTTTCAGAGCATAAATTTTGTATTTCTTTTTATTCATTAATTTATTGTTTTTCTGCTACAGTTGTTCCATTTTTCCCTCATTGCTCCCCCTGACCTCTGCCCACCCCTTGTCCCACAGTAAATCTCCAACCCGTTGTCCATGTCCATGGGTCACTTATACTAGTTCCTTAATTAGACCCTTCCCCTTCTTACTCCCTTCTCTCCCTTCCCCCTGGTCACTCTTAGTCTGCTCCTTGTTTATATGCCCGTGGTTCAGTTTTGCTCTTTTTTTTGTGTTGTTCATTAGTTTCCTGTACTAGGTGATATCATACGGTATTTATCTTTCATTGCCTGGCTTATTTCGCTGAGCGTAATTCTCTCTAGTTCCATCCATGTTGCAAATGGTAGAAGTTCCTTCTTTCTTTCTGCTGCATAGTATTCCATTGTGTAAATGTACCACAGTTTCTTAATCCACTCATCTACAGAAGGACACTTATGCTGTTTCCAGCGCTTGGCTATTGTAAATAGTGCTGCTTTGAACATAGGGGTGAATTAGTATTTCAGGATTCTTTGGGTATAATCCTAGCAGTGGGATCTCTGGATCAAAAGGCAGTTCCATTTTTAGTTTTTTTAAGAAATTCCATACACCAGTCTGCATTCCCACCAACAGTGCACTAGAGTTCCCATTTCTCCACATCCTTGCCAGCACTTGTTGTTTGTTGATTTGTTGATGAAGGCCATTCTGACTGGTGTAAAGTGGTATCTCATTGTGGTTTTTATTTGCATCTCTCTGATGGCTAGTGATGTTGAGCAAAAATTCATATGCCTATGGACCCTCTGTATATCCTGTTTGGAGAAGTGTTTGTTCAGGTCCTTTGCCCATTTTTTAATTGGATTGTCTGTTTTCTTGCTGTTGAGACATATAAGTTCTTTATATATTTTGGAGATCAACCCTTGTTTGAGGTATCATTGGCAAATATGTTTTCCCATATAGTTGGTTCCCTTTTTATCTTGCTGATGTTTTCTTTTGCTGAGCAGAAACTCTTTAATTTGATGGAGTTCCATTTGTTTATTCTTTCCTTTATTTCCCTTGCTTTCGGAGATATATTGGTGAAAATATTGCTATGTGGGATATCTGAAATTTCTGCCTATGTTTTCCTTGAGGACTTTTATGGTGTCACAGCTTACATTTAAGCCTTTTATCCATCTTGAGTTTATTCTGGTGTATGGTGTAAGTTGGTGGTCTAGTTTCATTTTTTGCATGTCCCTGTCCAGTTCTCCTAGCACTATTTGTTGAAGAAGCTCTTTTCATTCCTTTTGATGTTCCTTCCTCCTTTGTCAGATATTAGTGGCCCATATAGAACTGGATTTATTTCTGGGCTCTCTATTCTGTTACATTGATCTATATGTCTGTTCTTATGCCAGTACCAAACTGTTTTGATTACAGTGGCTTTGTAGTATAGCTTGATACCAGGTGTTGTGATTCCTCCTACTGTGTTCTTCTTCCTCAAGATTGCTGTGGCTATTTGGGGTCTTTTTTGGTTCCATGTGAATTTTTAAAATATTTGTTTTATGTCTGTGAAGTATGTCATTGGTATTTTAATAGGGATTGTGTTGAATATAAAATTTTGCATTTCTTTCATTAAGTTTATTCTTAGTTATAATGTTTTATTCTTTTTGGTACTATTGCTAATGAAACTGTTTTCTTGATTTCATTTAAGATTGTTCATTGTCAGTCTATAGGAATATAACTGAATTTTGCATACTGCTCTGTATTCTGCAACCTCATTAAACTCACTAAGTAAGTTTTAATAGCTTTTTAGTGGCATGTTAGGATTTTCCATGCATGTCATCTGCAAATATAGTTTTACTCTTCGCTTCCAATCCAGATGTTTTTATTTCTTTTTCGTGCTTAATTTCTTTGGCTAGAATTTTCAGTACAATATTGAATGGAAGTGGTGAGAACAGATATTCTTGTCTTGTTTTTTTATCTTAGGGGGAAATCTTTTAGTCTTTTACCATTAATTATGATCTTAGCTGTGGCTTTTCATAGATGCCCTATATCATGTTGAAGAAGTTTCCTTTTATACCTAGTTTGTTTAATGTTTTATCATGAAGGATGATGACATATTATAATTCTTTTGAGATGATTATGTGATTTTTGTGTTTTGTTCTATTGATATTATGCATTACTTATAGTACTCCCCCCTTACCAGTGGTTTTGTTTCCCATGGTTTTAATTACTTGCTGTGAATTGCAGTCCAAAAATATTAAAAGGAAAATTTCAGAAATAAACAATAAGTTTTAAATTGCACACCATTCTGAGTAGTGTAATGAACTCTAATGCCATCCCCCTCTGTCTGGCCAGGGATGTGAATCATTTCTTTGTCCAGCATATACTACCTACATGCTGGTCACTTAGAAGCTGTTTTGGTTATAAAATCAACTGTTGTGTTATCACAGTGCTGTGTTCAAGTAACTCTTATGTTACATAAAAATGTCCCCAAAGCTTACATAATCTCTATCAATCTATTTTGAAGTTCATCAATTCTTTCTTCTGCTAGCTCAAATCTACTAATGCTCCCCTCTAGCAATTAAAAAAGAATTTGGTTATTTACTTTCAATTACAGAATTTCCATTTGTTTTTAAAATAATTTCCTTCTTTCCTTTTTTTCTGTTTGTACAACATTATCAATGTAACCCCCTTTACTTCTTTAAACATAGTTTTTTTTTAGTTCTGTGAAATATTTATAATGGCTACTTTGAAATAATTTGTTGATAAATCAGACATCTGCGTGCTCCCACAGGAAATTTATGTTGCCTGATTTTATTTTTCCCAAAGTATGGGCCATGGTTCCCTGTTTCTTTGCATGCTTTATATTTTTATTGATAACTGGACATTTTAGATAATATATTTTAGCAACCCTAAACACTAGTCCCCTCATTCTGGAGCTTATTTTTGTTTATTTGTTTAATGATTGGCTGAATTTTTAGTGAAGTGTCTATTCTCCCAGTCCCTTATCCCCACACCCTCAGTGTTATGCCTCTGTTCTTGCTCCTCAGGGAGGCACAACTTTAGGTGTGCTCACTGTCACTTTGGGGTGACAGCAGCACTGGAGGGCTCCCTTCCACTCTTTCTGACCTCCTTCAGCTGTTAAAATTTCATTAGTTGCTGGCTAGTTTTTTTACAAAAATGCCCTAGGGCATAAATTCTTCTACACATGAATCCAAACATTCTGAGATAATTGTTTGATATTTCTTCTGACCACAGAAAGGCTCTTTCCAGTTGTCTTATTCACAGTTCTCTCCTGCAAACTAGCTAGCCTACAGAGTTTGCATTTTCCTTTTTTAGATACAAATATCTCCTCCCAATTGCCTATGACCTCAAACTTCACTGTTCTTGAGAGTGCTCTTAGGTTAAAATTTTCCAAGCTCTTTTGCAAATGAAATTAGGTTTTCTCTTGGAAGAGGTTAGGAGGTATCTGTTTTGTGACATCTCCCCTAGGCAAACATCTCTGAGCCAGGGCTCTGGGGCTGGCACTGGGGACAATGACAAGCTTCTTTCTGGGTGACACCCCACAATGGGAGCCTCAGCACCACAGTAGAAATTGGGGCAGAGAAAGGAACGCTTACCTCTTGACTGCACTTGCCTGGGACTTATCCCCAGAAGCAGGCAGCAGGCGTTAGATGAGAAACACTGAAGTCTTGCTGACTCCATGGAAGAAAGCCCTCCCTCTAGGAACTGGAGAATAGGGAGCCCTGTGTTCCTGGCTTCAGCAGTCTCGAGTGGAGTGTCTGCCTTACTCTTCTGGGCATGGGATAAGAGAAGTGGTCTTGATTCAAATACCATGGACTTTTCATGTTATTGAAAATTTCTTAGGTTTTCTTGAATAAATGTGTCCTCATTTGCTGTTTACCCTTAAGACCATTTCCAAAGGTTTTAATTGCTTGCTTTTAAACAATTCTCCACTTCATTAGGGAATGGGTCCGTGGAGCTCTTCCTGCTGTCATGCCACTATTCATGATATCTTTTGTCTTGAAAACTGTCCACTAAGCTGACATTATGAAGATTCATATAATTCAACCCAATAATGGGTCTCTTGATTCATTATGGGAATTCAGGGCCCTTCAGGTACACATTTAAACAGAATTCTTCATTATATGGGGCTGCCCAGATAATTTTAAATGGTTTAATTTTAAATCAAAGGTGCTCTTCAGTTCTTTGTAAACACTTTTCTATGCTACAATGCTAATGTTTTTCATCTTTCACAAATAACAGCTGTATTTAGACATTGTCCTTTTTCAGTCATTCTTGATGACATAATTTCTTGTGTTTAAGATTAGAGTCGATCAACAGCTAGCATTTTAAGTTGTCACTTATTCCTTTGTTTATATTATCCCCAATAGCTAAGCCAGCAGGCTTGGGCAGTGCAGTTTTAGAGTAATAGCAGAGCTCTGCATGTGTGGCCTTACACTACTGGCACTGCACATGGGGCTGCCTGGCTGGTCTGGAGGCAAATCTCTGATGTGCTGGTCTGTGTTACTTGCAGTTGTTTGGGATGAATTATGCAGAGATCTGTCTAGCAGTCTGTGATAGGCAGAGATCCTTCAGTTTCCACTCCTAAACGGCGATGTATAAACAAAAAGGGCAGAAGCCTCTTTCAGCTATATTGTACAAGAAAGCATAAAATTTCTATTTCCCACAGAATATACTCAAATATCTCAAATCATACATAACATTCTCTCCATAAAGGAAGAGATACTTCGCCTACATAGGAGTGAAACTGAGTCAGTCAACTAAGGACTTATAAATGGAAAGATTAAAAAGAGATAATTATAACAAATTTGGCAATATTGATGAGATAGAATTCTTAGGTTTTATTTTATATACCATACTAATCACTCAGATCTGATATTTTTACACCTTTCACTGTGGTTCAGATAATCAAATGTCAAGGAAGTTTCTCACTTTTTAAAATTTATTTATGTTGTTGACACTATTGCAGATGTCTTCATTCCCCTCCTCCTGAGCCTTTTTCCTCTCCTTCCAGTCCCAGCTCCCCTTTCCCTCTGACCAACACCACACTGTTGTCTGTGTCCATGGGTTATACATATATGTTCTTTGACTAATTCCTTCACCTTCTCTCATCCAGTCTCCTCCCCTCTGATAGCTGTCAGTCTGTTTCATGTATCCATGCCTCTGTTTCTAAATTTCCCACTTTTGGCTATAATATGCAAATACATGCATTCAGTTAATACCTCATTCCCCCTTCTTTCTATAGTTCGTATATTTGGGTTATATAGGGACTTCCAAAAGTCTTAAGAGTAAAAATTGTTTCCATTTTAAGTTTAAGAAATGTCTTGCTGACTGTTTTCTTTTTGGTAATGAGAATGTAATATTTTATGATGGAATTTTTCATATAACCCAATTCATGCAATATGCACCTGAATGTGCATTGGCCCAGGTACACTAGGCATTATTAATAGGACTTACTTCTTCAGGAAATAACAGCTATTTTAAAAGTGGAGTGGCGGACAAGGAAGAGAAGAAAAAGGAAAAAAAGAAAAAGGAATAATTCTTCTAAAGACATAATTCAGTCATGGAATATGTGAAGATGAACCCCTATCCCCACTTTTTATTGTGAGAAATGTTTGAAAATCACCTCTCTGACATATTATGTATCATTTTTGAACTTGTCATTTTAATTCAAAGTAAATAGAAAACAATTCCTTTTTATTGAAGGAATTGCCATGACATCTTGCAAAAGCATTTTCAGTCAATTAAAGGTAATAAGCCATTCCTTTCTCTGTTTTGTCTACTGTCATTGTAAAGAAGAGCAACAGCATTCCATGGAGTTGTTTTAATTACCCTATCAGTATGTATCATGACATCTGGTGGCACTGGTGAGCTCACCTGATGGGCCACAAAGAACCCTGACTTGTGAACCCATAATTGGATTTCCAATAAACATTTGTCAAAATAATATATTAGTTCAAACCAATGCCTTCTTTATTTATTCATATAAAAGAGCACTTAACTTTCAACAAAGAATTGCCTATCATCAAAAACACTCTATAAATGAATCAAATTTATGAAGACACAGTTCTAAAGGATGACCGCTCAATGGCTCCAGCTTGTTTTAACTCTTTGGAGGACTTAGTGTTCAAACTTGCTTTTTTTCTACCATATTCTTTTATATTTTACATTCAAGTAATACATATTTTAATATTAACTTGCTAAGGTACTTGTTACAAAATCACTCTAGTGACTTTTAAAAATATTTAACTATGAAGCTAGCATAAAGAGCCTCTGTCATTCTAGAGCTATTTCAAATTCAGTTATAACATATTTTTATCCATTTTTATTTAGTTTACTTCTAAGTAAGAACAAAATATACACTGATCTCAAACTAGTTTGTAAAATAGTAAGGCTTCTCATAAGAAAATTACCTTTGATCTTCATTTTAAGTATTTAGCTGTTTTATCTGTTTTCTCATTAACAGATTATTCTTTGTTTCTGTTTGAGGTTTACATCAACAAGTAAGATATTAATTTATACAGCATGTATGCCTTGGAGCCTTCACTTTGTAGAGTACATCATTACAAAGCACATTATAAAGTATTGTTTTAATATTTAATAGTCATTATCCTCTTTTTTTGTGGTATAATATACATAAAATAACATTTATCATTTTAACCAGTTTTAAATATAACATTTAGTGGCATTAAGTATATTCACAATGTTGCACAACCATCATTACTATCCATTTCTAGAACTTTCTTATCATCTCAAATAGAAACTGTACCCATTAAACATTAACTCTCCATTCCTCCCTCCCCCTAGCCCCTGGTAACCTCTATTCTACTTTCTTTATAAATTTGACTACTCTAGGTACCTCATATAGTTGAATCATATATTTGTTCTTTTGTGTCTGGCTTATTTCACTAATAGTATTTTCAAGGTTCAGCAATACTGTAGCATGTATCAAAATTTCATTTCTTTATATGGATGAATAATTTCCCATTATATGTATATGCCACATTTTGGTTATCCATTCATCTGTCAATGGACACTTGGGTTGTTTCTATCTTTTGGCTATTGTGAGTAATACTGCTATGTAGAAGTATCTGTTTGAGTCCCTGCTTTTATTCCTTTTGGGGTGGACTTGCTGGATCATATGGTAATTCTCTGTTTAACTTTTTGAGGAACATCACTATCCCCTTTAAATATTTATTAAAAATGTCATTCCATCTGCTAAGTACTGGAATCATTGTAAGTCATAATTTTTTTTTTGAAAATGTTAATATATAACCAGGTTAAGTTCAGCTGTTCATTATCAACAAATATTTTAAAAGCAATGCCTGTATTCCTAGTACAGCAATAGCCATTGAGGTCACAGAGATAAATAAGATAAGGTCCCTGATCTTAAAGGACCCTTAATAGTCTTCAAGTTTTAGGAGATTCAGTCACTTGTAATAGTCTGAAGTGTGCTGTAAAATTTGGTGAGCTTTATTTTTTTTGAGAATCAGAAATAAGTTTTTACTAAAAATACTTTTGTTATCCTTTTAACAAAAAATGTAGAAATACTGATGATATTATGAACCATAAGTGGTAGGTTTTGGTAAAGAAAGGTTGAACCTGAATAATTTTATGGTCATATCCTGAATAATTTTATGATTGTGTGGTGGTAAAACAGCACCAGGTATTAGATCAGTGGAGTCTGACCAGACCTTGGTTCAACAACCTCAGTACCTGAGTTTTGACTAAGAAAGAATTCAGAGCTAAGACTCAAACTATAAGAGAAAGTTTATTTAAAAAGTCATAGAGGTAGAAGGAGTAAGCTGTAGAAGAAATGAGTTCAGTAAACAAGTTACAGAGGCAAAAGAAGGGTCCTTGGAGGGACTTCCAGCCAAGATAGAGGCATAGGTAGACACACTGTGTCTCTTCCACAACTAAGAAGGAATACAACTATCTCGAAACTAGAGACAACCAGAAGTTCCAGAAAAATATAGCTGCATGGAAGTCCAACAAACAAAGATATAAAGAAGAAATATTCATACAGGGAAGAGGGGCAGAGCCAGGGTGGAGAGGAAGTAGAGTGGTGCAAGTGGTGGTGGTGGTGATAGCAGTGACAGCAGCAGTGGCAGGCTGGTGGAAAGCACAGTAACATATCTTAAAAAGTAGGGAGGGACACCTGGGGTATGCTTCCAGCACCAGACCAGACTGCACAGCTCATAGTTCCAGAGCCAGGGAAAATAAAGCCTCATTGCTTCTGACTGTGAAAACCACTGGGGGTTGCTGCTGATGAAGAAACTGCAGGTATGTCAGCAGAGTTCACTTGTTTGGAGAGCCCCTACAGTCCTAGAATGTCCACAAACCCACCCATTCTTGGAACCACAGCCAGGGCAACAGCTAGTGAGGTGCCAGCCCCATATGGGAAGTGGGAGAAGTGCCTGGAAAAGGGGTGAGTGCTGAACAAGTGGCATGTTCCCTCTTGGACCCCTCCCCCCATACACAGCACTACAATGTGGTGAAATGGGTTGCTCCACACTGATGAATAACTAAGGCTCCACCCCTTACACACAACAGGTGTGACAGCTCTACCTAAGACACACAGGCAAACACAGGAGGCTGTCAAGTTGAGGAAACAGAGAAGTATGGCCCCAATGAGAGAACATATTAAGGTCCAGTGGGGGAACTAAGTGATGAGGAGATAACCAACCTGACAGATGAGGAGATAGCCAATCTAACAAAAGTAGAGTTCAAAACACTGATGATAAATATGCTTACAGACTTGACAGATATGCTCAAGTATGGCAAATGCATAAAGGGAAAAGTGAATGCTAAGCTAAGTGAAATGAAGGAAAATCCACACAAAACCAATGGTGAAGGAAAGGAAATGAGTTCATATAAATGATTTGGAACATAATGAAGAAATAAGCAGTCAACCAGTACAGAATGAGGAAACAAGAATTTAAAAAAATGAGGAGAGGTTTAGAAACCTCTGGGACAATTTCAAACGTGCCAACATCCAAATCACAGTGGTGCCAGAAGGAGAATAGGAAGAGCAAGATATTGAAAGATTATGTGAAAAAATAATGAAGGAAAACTTCCCAAATTTGGCAAAGGAAATAGACATACAAGTCCAGGAAGCACAGAGAGTCCTTAACAAGCTAGACCCAAAGAGGACCACACCAAAACACATCATAATTAAAATTTCAAAGGTGAAAGATAAAGAGAGAATCTTAAAAGTGGCAAGAGAAAAGCAGAGCGTTACCTAAAAGGGGTACCTATAAGACTGTCAGCTGATTTCTCAAAAGAAAATTTGCAGGCAAGAAGCGACTAGCAAGAAGTATTCAAGGGGATGAAAAGCGAGGACCTACAACCAAGGTTACTCTGTCCAGCAAAGCTATCAATTAGAATGGAAGTGCAGATGAATTGCTTCCCAGACAAGGTAAAGCTAAAAGAGTTCAGTATTACCAAGCCATTATTATATGAAAAGTTAAAGGGACTTATTTAAGAAAAAGAAGATCAAAACTATGAACACTAAAATGATAACAAACTCACAACTATCAACAACTGAATCTAAAAATAAACACAAAATCCAACTAAGCAAACCAGAATAGGAACAGAATAATAGGTATGGGGATTATTTGGAGGGTTATCAGCTGAAAGGGGGAAGGGGAGAAAGGGGAAAATGGTGCAGGGGTTAAGAAGCATAATTGGTTGGTACAAAATAGACAGGGGAAGTTGAGAATAATATAGGAAAGGGTGAAGCCAAGGAACTTATATGCACAACCCACAGACATGAACTAAGGGGGGTTGGGTTGCTGGGAGGAGGGAGATACTGAACAGAGGGGAGCAAAGGGGAAAAATTGGGAGTACTGTAAAAACATAATCAATAAAATATACTTAAAAATGTTTGGTGAATATGAAAGGATGCTCAACATCACTAGCCATCAGAGAGGTGCAAATTAAAACCACAATGAGCTACCACCTCACACAGGTCAGAATGGCCATCATTAACAAATCGACAAACAACAAGTACTGGCGAGGATACAGAGAAAAGGGAACCTAGGGCACTGTTGGTGGGAATGCAGACTGGTGCAGTCACTATAAAAACAGTGTGGAATTTCTTAAAAAAACTAAAAATGGCACTGCCTTTTGATCCAGTGATTCCATTGCTAGGATTATACCTGAAGAATCCTGAAACACCAATTCAAAAGAACCTATGCACCCCTGTGTTCAACAGCAGTGCTATTTACAATAGTCTAGTGCTAGAAACAGCATAAGTGCCCATCTGTGGATGAGTCGATCAAAAAACTGTGGTACATTTACACAATAGAACACAATGCAGCAGAAAGAAAGAAGGAACTCCTACCATTTGCGACAACATGGATGGAAGTAGAGTATTATGCTTAGTGAAATAAACCAGGCAGTGAAAGACAAATACCATATGATATCACCTAATACAGGAAACTAATGAACAACACCAACAAATGAGCAAAACAGAACCAGAGGCATGTAAACAAGGAACAGATGGGGAAGGAGAAAAAGGGGTGAGGTAGAAGGGTGAAGAGTCTAGTTAGAGAACTAGTATAAATGACCCATGGACATGGACAATGGGATGGGGAGTGACTGGGAAAAGGGGTGGGCAGGGTGGGGAGGGAGCAATGAGGGAAAAAGTGGGACAACTATAAAAGAAGAACAGTAAATAAATTTTTAAAAAATCAAGGAGTTCAAAACTTTTGAACAGTGAAAGAAAGTCTTGATAGGTGTATTGCAGCAAATGGAGAGTACTTTGAAGGTGACTGATGTTTAAGCATGTAAGAATAAATAAACAATATTTTATAAATAAATTCCAGCTTTGGGTGTCCCCCCTCATATTAATTCATTTATCATACAACTCTATGAAGATTAATGCTACTACCTACCTCTGTCTTACAGATGAGAAAACCAAGGCATGCAGAAGTTAAGTAACTTGCCCATACTTACACATCTAGAAAGAGATGAGGCAGATATTTGAACCGAGTAATTCAGACATCAGAGTCATGTACTCTTAACCATTATGCTACATATACTATAAATCACATAGTCTATTAGTCCATTGTTATATACAAAACACTCATGAATTAAAGTTAAGAATATTTGTGTTTTCTTAATAGTTGAAATGAGAAATAGGCTAAATCATATTATCTGGCTAGTAACCTAGAGTTTGTCTTCTGTTACCTGAATAGTTTATAAGCCAGCCACAGTTATCATGTGATCAACTAATATAAGTGAAAGTAGCTAAAGACTAAATGCTCTTTACAAATGTAAACTACAGATTATTATTATTATTTTATCCAGAATTTTCGAAGGACTTCACTATGTCACTGAACCTCATTACTATTCTGAGTTAAAGATTGTGTTCACAATAAAGATGTTTTTGCAGTTTTTGCCATGTGCTATATTTTTAATTTTTATTTACCCCTATACAATAAGAAAGTTTTGAGCATACCCATCTCTCAGTATTGATAGTATTAGTCAAATTATGTATATATGAATTGCATATCACAACATAAAAAGCTGATCTTTTTTTTTTGATTTTTACACAGTACTTAATCTGTGCCAGAAAGTGTCCTAAGCAATTCATATATATTAATTCATATTAATCCTGTAAATAAGTACTATCACTCCCCATTTTTATATGGTAAACTGAAGCAAAGAGAAATCATTTACTTCTCTAAGATCACACAGCTGGTAAGAAGCAAAGTTGGAATTAAAAACCAGGCAACCTAGCCCAAGAGTCAGGGCTCATAAACTCCATCACTGTAGTAAGTGCAATCCTTAAATTCCAAGGCCCTGGGATTAGGAACAATATATTGCTGAGAGAATCAAAAAATATCTAAATAAATGGAGAGCACTTCCTTTTTCATAGGTCCAAAGACTCAATATGGTTAAATATTTCAATTCTTGTCAAATTGATCTACAGATTCAACACAATATTCTCCACACTGAAAACAAAAAAACAAGCAAAAAAAACCCTCAACAATACTTTCTTGTATAAATTGACAATCTAATTCTAAATTTCATATGAAAATGAAAACAACCTAGAATAGCCAAACAATTTTGGGAAAAATTATTGTAAAGCTAAGCAATCAAAACATCAGGATATGAGCATAAAAATAAGACAAATGAATCAATGGAAAAGATTAGAGTCCCAGAAATAATCCTATATGTATGAAGACAACTGATTTTTGACAAAAGTGCAAAGACAATGGTGTGGAAAAAGGCAGCCTTTTCAACAAATTTTGATAAAATTATTACATATCCATGTAGAAAAAAGTTAATTTGGACTTACAGTTGCAATGTATCCAAAAATTAACTAAAAATGAACCACAGCCCTAAATGTAAAACCTAAAGTTATAAAAATTGCTAGAAGATACATAAGAAAAAACATCTCTTGACCTTGGGTCAGCAAGCTTTTTCTGGAAAGGGCCAGATGGTAAATATTTTAAGCTTTCAACCAAGAGAGAAAAATTGAGGATATTTTGTAGGTGCTTATATAAAAAGAAAAAAAATTTTTTTCACAAACTGTTAGAAGAAATTCAAAACAAATAATGATAACTGAGCTTAATTTTTAATACAGTTCCACAATATGAATATGAATATATGAATATGAAAAGATATGGGAAGATAATATTTCACTTAATCGGAGCTCAAAGTTAGTGTTTCTTAAAAACAAAATTGATTACAGAATGACATCAGCAAAACGGGCAAAGAAAGAGCGTTTAAATGTTTTTCCCTCATTAAAAGCAACCCAAATGTCAAAAAGAAACTGTCACAATTGAATTTCTCAGAACTCTGGAAATTAACAAAAGGTTTGTAGCAATCTAGGAAGCATTTAATCAAGAAAAACCACTAAATCTCAGTAAGAAATTGATCTTTGTTTTAACATGCACCAGTCCTATACCCCAATCCCAGCAGTACTCTTGAAAAATCACAGCTTACATTCCCAGCACTAGTGGAAGCAGAACAGACCTCATTCTCAAAGAATTATTATTTGACCTGTCTGGTAGTTCCCTGGAAGACCCCCACTCAAAATGCTTGCATTTATTGACCTCATCTGAACTTGTTCAATGCTAAATGCCTCTACCTGGGAAACATTTGTCAAATGTCTAAGATTGCAGATGCCTGAGGAAATGGATAATAGTTGGGGCAAACCAGAGACTAACCAAATAATTTAAAAGGAAAACATGAGGAATGAGATGTCCATATGGGCTTTGGGAAAAAAAAAAAGACTTACTCCTGGAAATGTAAAATTCTATTTGCATACCTATAGCTGCTAGTATGCTAAGAAAAAATCAGAAAAGTCCCTAACATTTCCCTTCTGACTGACTTTAAGGATTTGTGTAAGCAGGAAGTGAAAGATAAGACAGAGTTGTAAACTCTTGACTGAGTGTTGAAGGCAGGCCTCCAAAAGCGCCAATAGTCCCCTGGGAAACACTGGAGACACAATGATCCACACATTTAAGGAAATCTCTGTTTAATCATTAGCTGACCACTGAAGTAACCAATAGAAACTTTAGTAGACGTGCTCAAAAAAAGATACATCCTTCTCAATATTAGTTCAGCAAAGCTACCAAACAAAAACTACTGCTACAACATGCAGCAGTGACATTGAACCCTGAAGATAAGGTGGAATCTAATTTCCAGACTGCCACACTAAGTTACTTAAAAGGTCCAGTTTTCAATACCTGATATCAAACTATATTATAAGCCCACTGTAATCAAAACAGTCTGGTGCTGGCATAAGAACAGATACATATATCAATGAAACAGAATAGAGAGCCCAGAAATAAACCTATGTCTCTATGGTCAATTAACATTTGACAAAGGGGGCAGGAGCATACAATGGAGTAAGAATAGCCTTTTCAACAAATGGTGTTGGGAGAACTGGAATGGTACATGCAAAAAAAATGTGACTAGACCATCAACTTATACCATACACCAGAATAAACTCAAAATGGATAAAACACGTAAACATAAGCCATGACACCATAAAAGTTCTAGAGGAAAGCATGGACAGTAAAATTTCAGATATCCCACATAACAACATTTTTGCTGATATATCTACTAGGGTAAGGGAAATAAAGGAAAAAATAAACAAATTAAATACAGCAAATTAAAAAGCTTCTGTACAGCTAAAAAAACCATCATCAAAATGAAAAGGGAACCAACCATATGGGAGAAAATATTTGCCAATAATACATCAGACAAGGATTTGATCACCAAAATATATAAAGAACTCATACGACTCAACACCAGGCAGACAAACAATCCAAATAAAAAATGGGCAAAGGACCTGAATAGACATTTTTCCAAGGAGGACATACAGAGTGCCCATAGACATGAAAAGATGTTCAATGTCACTGGCTATCAGAGAGATGCAAATTAAAACCACAATGAGATACCACCTCACGCCAGTCAGAATGGCCATCATCAACAAATCAACAAACAACAAGTGCTGACGATGATGCGGAGAAAAGAGAACACTAGTCGACTGTTGGTGGGAATGAAGGGTGGTGAGGCCATTGTGGAAAACAGTATGGATTTCCTAAAACAATTAAAAATGGAACTTCCTTTTTTTGATCCAGCAATTCTGCTGCTGGGAATATACCCAAGACTCCCGAATCACCAATTCAAAAGAACCTACTCATCCCTATGTTCATAGCAGCACTATTTACAATAGCCAAGTGCTGGAAATAGCCTAAGTGCCCATAGGTAAATGAGTGGATCAAAAACTGTGGTACATTCACACAATGGAATACTACACAGCAGAAAGAAAGAAGGAACTCCTATTTTTCATGACAGCATAGATTGAACTGGAGAATACTATGCTAAGTGAAATAAGCCAGGCAGTGAAAGACAAATACCATATGATCTCCTCTATAAGAGGAACCTAATGAACAAAACAAACAAATGAGCAAAATAGGACCAGAGGCATGAAAATAAGGAACAAACTGACAGCTACCAGAGGGGAGTTGGGAGGGGAATGATGGCAGAAAGAAAAGGAAGGGATCAGTCAAAGAACATGTATGAATGACCCATGGACAAGGACAACAGTGTGGGAATTGACTGTGGGAGTGGGGGGTGGGATGGGTGGAGAAGGGCAAAGAGAGAAATAGTGGGACAACTGTAATAGAATAACAATAAATAATTATTTTAAAAAAAGCACCAAAATAAAAAAATAAAGGTTAAGATAAATAAATAAAACTTTTAATAAAATCAATTGTTCAAGCATACCATATGTGAAACTAGGAAAAGCAAAGCACATTAATAAAGTAAGTAAGAGAAAGGAAATAATAAAGATAAGAATTAAACACAATAAAACAGAAAGAAACAAAAGAGAACAAATAATGAAATATAAGTCAGTTCTTTGAAAAGTGTGATAAAATTGAAAATAACCTCTACTCTAAAAAAGAGAAAACAATTACTAATATTAGAATTTAAAGAAGGAAAATTACTAAGCTCCTATAGACACTTAAAAGTAAGATATTATCACAAAGACATTTAAGCAAAAAGAAGGTTTGATCACTGAGATAAAATGGATAAATTCCTTATAGACACAAATTAACAAAACTGATTCAGGAAGAAACAAAGTCTGAATAGCAGTTAGAGAAAGTGAATTAGAATTAAACCCTTCTCATAAATAAAATTTCAGGTCCAGGTGGCTTCACTGGTGAATTTCTTCAAATAAGAAAAAATAACATCATTTCTTTAAAAAAGATTTCAGAAAATAGAGAAAGGACCTCCTCTCAGCTGATTTTACAAAATAAGTCTTTCCCCAATAACCAGAGAGGCAAAAATATTGCAAGACAAAAATTAAGAACAGTTTTTCTCATGTACATAAAAGCAAAAATCTAAATAAATTAAAGAACATTCTAATTTTTAAATAATTGTGTTGTGGTTGTATTGCCAGTAATAACTCTTTTTGCCTCTACAGCCTAGCTGGTCATGGCACATGGAGTGAGGTCAATAGGTTGGCATGGACCAAATGTCTCCATGAACATTTTGGACAGGACCAAATGTTTTGAAAGGCTGTCCTTTGACAGCTTTGCTATTCTTGACTTCTATGTGTTTGGGTTCCTCAGGTCTTGGTTTTAGGTCCTGTTCTGTTGTCTAGATATTTTCTTCTTAGGTGATATCTTCTAGTCCCATGACTTTATGCTCTATGTTGGTGATTCTCAAATTTATATCTTTAACATAGACTCTTCTCTTACATATATAGCTGCCTCTTTGGTATCTTCTTTTGAATGTTTTACAGGCATTGCCAATATGATCCAAACAGAAATGTTAATTCCCATCCCCATTTTGCCATTTTTGTTAATACCTGTTATTCCTTTAGTCTTCTCCTCCTAAGTAAATGGTACCGTCATTCAAGCCAAAGACCTAGTAGTCATCTGTGATTCTTTCCTCTCCCTCAACTTTCATCCCCTTCCTTAAATCCATCTGTAAGTATTTCAAAGTTTATTTCTAAAACATATCTTAAATCTATTTACATTTCTCTATCTCCGTTGACATTATCTTAGTCAATCCACTATATAGATTTTTTTGCATAAACTGCAACAGTAGCATTTCTTCTTGTTTTATCTCCTTTCAATCCATTTCCATATACCAGTGAGAGTGCATGGTCTTTTAAAAATATAAGTAAGTTTATGTTAAATCTCAGCTTTAAACACTTGACTGATATCCCATTGTATTTATAAATAAAATCATAACATTGCGTCATGTACTACAAGGTCTTACATGCTCTATCCTATGATACTTACCTTTCTAATAGCCAAGTTCTTCTCTTTGATTATTATACTGCATCCACCACAGTCACCCTTTCTAAAGATAATTCTCCATCCAGGTACTGTTATTTCCGATTACAGTGTCCTGTTTATTTATTTTTCTTTTGTATCACCTTCCTTACTTTGTAATTATATTCTGTTTATTTGCTAATTTACCTGTTTACTATCTCTTACTTAGACTATAACCTTCATGAGTGTAGAGATTATGACTTTTATTTACTGTAATATAACCAACACTTAAACTATAAGTGTTTACTAGTATATAACTAGTGTCTGGCCCTATTTGTTGAATGAGTGAGTGAATTTCTCTAAAGGTCTTCAGAGATTATGGAGAAACCTATGAAATCTGGTTGCAAGTGGCCATACCAGTTGTTTGCATTAGACAGCATTTGTGCAGGGTTGTGCAGAATGTATCTGATGGTCTGGGACATTTGTTTTCACTAAATTGCTATAGGGAAATGTCACTGGGGATTGAGTGGTCTTAGAGACTGTGTCATTTTGACATACTCTGCTAAGTCATTACTAGAGAATTGGGTTACACACTAGCCTATTTACAGTGTGGTTGAAATTTGGCAAGGCCAAGTCCATGGCTGGCCATCTGTGTTGTAGGTCCTTCTTTTGCTCTGGTATGGTGAGACAAAAGCACTCCTGTCTTTCTAAAGCTGATGAAGAACAGACTTCTTCCCTGGAATAGGGCCGAATGGTAATGTGCCTCTAAGGACTGCACTGAGTAAACCTTTAGAGCAAGGTACAGTCAAAGCTGATTAAAATCACACTATTTCATAACAGTGGTTACAGGCAAAGACGTACACCAGGAAGCTGTGAAGAAAGAGAGCTGGCTGCCCCAAGACCAGCAGCCTGGATCTGTTCTCCCTCCCCCTTGAGCTGTTTGTTCAGTACTGCATGGAAACAGGTTTCCTGGTTTGTCTGTTATACCTTCAGCTTTCTCTGTCTGACTTATTGATAAGATACCTATAAACATCTCAGAGTTTTTCACCTTGAGATGAGAGTTGAGACAACACTCTTTCTCTATTGCTTCCTTGAAAGAAAATATTTAGTGATATCTCAGGAAAATTGAGAAAAAGAATCATATCTCTTAGAAGTCTTCAGTATGTTACTAACATATTAAGAGTTACCATTCTTCTTTTTTCTTTTTTCTTCTTTTTTCTTTTCCTCGAGGGACTGGACTATTCTTAAGGAAGCTGTCCACATGTGTTCTGGTATTAAGTCTTTCCTTAAGGTGATGAAAAGAGTGCTGTTCCTGGAATTTAAAGAAAGGTTCAAATTATGACTTTGCCATTTAACAATTTGAGGACTTTAGAAAAGTCACATTACATTTCTGAACCTCAATTTCCTTATATAAAATAAAAATAACAGATGCTCTACCTAGCTTATAGGGTTGTTTTAAGAATTAAATAAAATAATGGATGTGAAGGTGCTTTGTTTCCTGTGAATCTCCTTGCAAATGTAAAGTACTATTGTTCTTGCCAAAGTTTTTTTTTTTTTTCCCTTTCTTTAAAGAAAATGTTGACATTCTCCAACCATTAGTTAACCATTTCTCTGGGGCCACAGTTTATTTTTGCAGACAGAATAGGTGTCAGGCTGTGTGATGAGATTTGGAGGAAAGTGGAGAAGAAACCCTAGAGTCTTTTAAGTGACCTTCCAGCTTTCGAAGAGAGGCTGGCTCATATAAAACCCTCTTCCTTGTCAGTCTCTTCTTAACAAGGTCCCTGTGGAAGTTAAAGCTTCTGTTATAGAGCATATAGTTGGATGAATAGTCTTAGAATGTACTAAAGGGCGTTATAGATGCCTTAATTTGAAGACTTAATCCATTAATTATTTCATTGTAAAGGACATCAGTACCATCCTGGCATATATATTGACCCGATTAAAAATCAGTTTAATTCAGCTCTAGCTGCCATCTTGCGTCCCTGCGTGTGCATGCTTATTTTCAGCTGGTCTGCCAAAGACCCGCCCCCCCCCACCCTGAGCATCAACCCTAGTCCCCCGCACAGCCCCGTTTTCTCTCCAACAAGATGAAAGAAACTATCATGAACCAAGAGAAACTCGCCAAACTGCAGGCACAAGTGCGCATTGGTGGGAAAGGCCCTGCTCATAGGAAGAAGAAGGTGGTTCACAGAACAGCTACAGCAGATGATAAAAAACTTCAGTTCTCCTTAAAGAGGTTGGGGATAAAGAACATCTCTGTCACTGAAGAGGTAAATATGTTCACAAACCAAGGAACAGGGATCCACTTTAACAATCCTGAAGTTCAGGCATCTCTGGCAGCGAACACGTTCACCATGACAGGCCACGCTGAGACAAAGCAGCTGACAGAAATACTGCCCAGCATCTTAAATCAGCTTGGTGCAGACGGTCTGACCAGTTTAAGGAGACTAGCTGAAGCTCTGCCCAAACAATCTGTGGTTGGAAAAGCACCACTTGCTACAAGAGAGGATGATGATGATGAAGTTCCAGATCTTGTGGAGAATTTTGATGAGGCTTCCAAGAATGAAGCAAACTGAATTAAGTCAACTTCTGAAGAGGAGAAACTTGAAGAAGTTACTGGGAGCTGCTATTTTATAATATGACTGCTTTTTCAAATTTTGTTTATGGATCTGATAAAATCTAGATCTCTAATATTTTTAAGTCCTAGCCCCTTGGACACTGCAGTTCTTTTCAGTTTTTGCTTACACACAAATCATTCTTTGCAGCAAATTAAGCTGAATAAGCCTGGGAATAAAGTTTGAAACCAAGATTAATAAAGTTCTTTGCCTAGTATAAAAAAAATCAGTTTCATTCATTATATTGCATAACATTAAAAAAATTTTTTTTCCTATGCAACACTATTTTGATTAAAATCATGTTTCATGTTTCTTCAATAAATTTCATCAGGACAACTTTTAGTGGTTTAATTATCAGTTTTGTTCATTTATCATAATTGTCATAGAAGAATATTTTATAAAAATTATTTTAGATTGGGAAGAACAGGAATTTCGTGGTCATGAGTAATACAAGTAGAAGATCAAGGACTCTTTTCTTTATGCTTGAATCTGCTAATTTCCCCCCAAACTATTATATTACTTATATTTGCCTCAAAACATAGAAATATGATTTACCAATTATATTTTATAATAATAACAACTTAAGAAAAGAAAAAGAGAATAGGTTAAACTTCTGGCAGTAGGTTAGATAACTACTTTAACTTAATGATTGCCCAGGATGGTGAAATGAACACTTTCAGTACTCAGCAAAAGTTGGTTCTGAGTAGTAAGATGCTTTAGCAGCAAACGTGACTTGTTTCCTTTCATCTCTGCTCCCCACCCCAGACTTAAGACTTCACCTACTCTGAAAATGCAAACAGAGAAGACTCCCCTCACCCTCCTGACCCACATGATGGCTTGGGCGCGCGCAAACACACACACACACACACACACATACACACACACACACACTCTGAGAGGACAAAGTTCCTGAAAAACTTTTGGTAAGAAAATTCATAGTTAAAATATATGACAGTATCAGAAAAATGAAGTTAGAGAGATTGAAGTTTTTAGGATCCTACAAAGGTTCTTATAAATAATCTATAAAGTCAAATGATTAAAATAATGAACATAATACATGAAATAAAAAGTACAGTCAGTAACATTTCAACCCCTATACTCAATGGATTCTTTACAATTAATTTCCATCAATCATTGCTTGCTTCTTAGAAAAGTTTCAGGATCTCTGTCTCTACCGTTTTAATGAGATGCAAAAAAAAAAAAAAAGTTTGCCTTATGGGAGATAAAACTTATACTACGTTGTTATTTCTTTTGTGCCTGATGCTTTGTCTGAATGACCTTTGGACCTTATGGTCAAGAATTGTTGACTCCAGTCTTTAGGTTTTGCTCTGGTCCCAGAAATACAGCATATCTGGGCACCTAAAATTTATCAAGCTTTGGGTAGCCTTTGTTTTTACATATTTGACGTAACTAAATAGATATTTCCTAAATTACGTCCTCAACACAGGATTCCACATCCTTGGCTCTGATTACTGCAATTTGCATTTAAGCATCGTACTTGCTCTTACGTGTAACTTAACTTCTTCCTTTCTTACAGAAGTAGAAGTATAATTCTAAGGCCCAGCGTTTCTTTTCCTCAGCCTCCTTTATTTCTGGAGAGGGGCCAATGCAAAAATTTCTATTGCTGCTCTGCCATCCACTCTATCTTTTCTTTCCCAAATCATTAGTTCCTTCTTTTACTTATTTATAATAGGAATGACTTATAATTTATGTGTTCAGGAACTCAAATTCTTATGGTTGCTAAAAAAGCATACAGGAAACTAGAATTTCTGATAAGAGAAAAATGCTGTTGGAAAAAGATTATGGTATTTTTATTTAGTATTTAAAAATATTTTCATGTGTCAAGTGGGTTTATGAAATTATTCCCATGAGAGAAGTTTTGAAAAGAGATGGGGTGGGGATGAGGGTTAAGGTAGAAAGGGGAATAAGAACTCCTGAATCCTTTTTTTTTTTTTTTAATGTTTTTTATTGATTATATTGTTACAACAGTTCCAATTTTCTCCCCCTTGCTCCCCTCCACCCAGCACCCCCCTCCCCCAGCAATCCCCCCCAAGTCCATACCCCTGGTTCGTAAAAATTAACTATCCCCCCCTCTCAAATATTAGGACCCTTTGTAATCTTGTAAAGGACAATGGGCGAAGGTCTCAAGCTCCTCTAGCTGCTTCAAGCTGGACATGGTCGTCGTTGACAGGGGTTTATACAAAAGAGTTGGGGGTGATGCTGAAGGAAGGGCACTAGAAATGCTGAAGACAAATTTTTGTCCATTTCCCTATGTGCCTAAAGTAGAAATAAAGTCTTTATTCTTAAAGAATTTGAAATCTAGTTTCAGTAACAAGAATTTCTTGCTGTGGAATTGTGAATCACTGGAATATATTATCAAAATAGTAGTCTTATCAGAATTTTTAATGAAAAAAATCGATCACAATATTTTTAGGGCTGGATTGCCATAATACTGTACAGGCAATACTAGAAAAAATTAGCTGTATACACTATAATTCTGTAATAGTGATTAAGAAAATACAAAACAAACCTTTTTTAAAAACGTTATTTTTAGTGTTGACACTATTACAGATGTCCCAATTCCCCCCCTTCACCTTGCCCACCTCCACCCAGCCCCTGCCTTTTCTTCCCACTGGCCACCACCACACTGTTGTCTGTGTCTATGGGTTATGCATATATGTTCTTTGGCTAATCCCTTTACCTTGTTTCATCCAGTTCCCTGACCTCTCCCTCTGAACAGCAGTCAGTCTGCTTCATGTACCCATGCCCCCCAAACAGGCTCCCCCCCCTTTTCTCATTTTTAAAAATTTTATTGTTGTTCAAGTACAGTTGTCCCAATCTTTGTCCCATTGCTCTCCCCTGCCCGGCCCCCATCCCCTCTCACAGTCAGTCCCCACCCTGTAGTTCACGTCACTGGGTCCTTTGTATTTGTTTCTTGATTAGACCCTTCCCCGTCTTTCACCTGTTACCTTCCTCCCGGCACCCCTCTGGTCACTGTCAGTTTGTTCCTTATTTCTATGTCTCTGGTTCCATTTTGCTTGTTTGTTTGTTTTGTTCCTTAGGTTCCACTTATAAGGGAGTTCATATGGTATTTGTCTTTCACCTCCTGGCTTATTTCACTAAGCATAAGACTTCCCAGTTCCATCCATGCTGTCTCAAAGGGTAGGAGTTCTTTATTTCTGCTGTATGGTATTCCATTGTGTAAATGTGCCACAGTTTTTTGATCCACTCATGATGGGCATTTAGGCTGTTTCTAGAACTTGGCTATTGTAAACAACAAGCTATGAAGATAAGTGTGCATAGCTTCTTTTGAATTGGTGTTTCAGGATTCTTAGGGTATAATTCCAGTTTATTTAGGAAAAGAATAGCCCATTTTAAGCCATTGTGTCTTTTAGAAAAGGAATATTTGAACACTTGATTAACTTTATCCTCTATTGTTCGAATTTTAAATGTTAGCATGGTGTCTGGCACATAGTAGGCTCACAATGCTTGTCCATTGTTTTTAGTAGAACTATAAGCACAAGATTATTGTTTTCAATCTAGAATTTTTCTGTAGTATAAGTTAAGGCCTATGTTTGCTTTTCTTTCCATTAGTTTTCTTTTTTTTTTTTTCAGTGTGTGTAAAATTTTATTTCTATGCCTGATACATGATGATGAACTTTTTCTTTTCTTTTTCTTTATTGTTGTTCTCTTAGGTTTTATAGCTCTCTCTTTTTAAAAAAAGTCATGGATAACCCTTCTTATTTAGTTCTCTATTTCCTAGCCTAATGATCTTATTCTATTTTTTCCCTGTTACCATTGTATTAGTTTATTAGGGCTACTATAACAAAATAGCACAGACTGGGTGGCTTAAACAACATGAATTTATTTTTTCACAGTTTTGGAGGCTAGAAGTTCCTGGTCAAGGAGTGAGCATGTTTGGTTCCTTCTGAGGCCTGTCTCCTTGCCTTGCAGATGGCTGTCTTCTTGCTGTGTCCTCACATGGTCATCCTTTGGTCTCTGTGTTTGTTGTCTATGCTCTTATAAGAGTACAACTCATATAGCATTAGAGCCTACTCATATGACCTCTTTTTACCTTAACTACCCTTTCACAGACCATGTCTCCTAATACAGTCTGAGGTTCTAGGGGTTAGGACTTCAATACATGATTTTAGGGGGGGCAAAATTTAGCTCATGACAACTACCTTAAGGAAAATGCCTTTTACTGCATCAGGAGTTCAGATAGACCTCCCAAAAATACAGGAAGGGGCAAAAGTAAACCTACTTTTGTTTACAGCTCTTCATATGGAAAATAATACAATAATAAATAATAATACAAGAATAAACTGTTTTGTGTACTCACCACTGCAAATCTACTTTTGCCTTACTTTTGTAGGTCTATGTAAAAGACCAAATGAGGACTACATAGATTTGAAAATTTGTTAATGAGATCATATCCTCTTGCCAGCTATATACTGAGAATCTAAAAGACATTAAGTGCCAAGTTTACAAATTGGTAGTTATGAAATAATCACAGGGATGTGAAGTACAGCATAGTGAATATAGTTAGTAATATTGTAATAAGCTATTTATGGTGCCAGGTGGGTACTAGATTTATTTGGATGATCACGTCATAAATTATTTAAATATTTAACCATTGTGCTCTATACCTGAAGCTAATACAAAATGATATTAAATGTTAATTGTAATCGAATAAAAAGTTATATATTCTCTCTGAAATTCTATATAGGAACCATGGGAAGACACTAGAAAGGGCAAAAAATAGTGTCTGGTGGATATGAATGATTACATGAAGAAGCTATTTTATAGTCTTCTTGAATTGTGGCATATAGTCTCAGATTTTGGAGGGCTCAATTTAAATGGAAGCACTTCCTGAGAAATGTAACTTAGATAGAAGGATTTATTAGGGTAACAGGTACTAACTAGTATTAATAGAGATGCTAATAATAATATCACAGAGGTCCTGCAAGATTTTGATACTTTCTCGATCCTCAAAGCAAGGTTGTTAGAATGTTCAATATAGATTCAGTGGCAAGAGTATTTTATTTTGAGCGGAGCCAAGTTCCACATTCATTATGATTCTCTGGTTTCTTCTTTGTGTGGACTTGGCACATGGAGGTCTGATCTTTGAAGTTTTTCTAGAAGCTCTTTTCTCTGTTTATTTGATGAATGACAAATTGTAATCTGTAGCTCTCTTCACCCCCATCCTGCCCTACTCTCCTACTGATCACTTAGATCCTCATGCTTTCTTCTTCCCAATGAAGTTTTGAGTTAGATTTGGTTGATTTTCTCAATACTTACTTCAATGAATGACCTTCACAGATATCTTGAAAATGTGTTAGCCTGAATTCTCTTCTGAGTCTTATTGCCTGGGAGATTTATTTCCTCCTTTTATGCCTTCTCTCAAAGTTTTCCTGGATATAATAGAAAGTTTCAATTTCAGACAATTGTGTCACAGAATCCTAAGATACCTTGAAAAAAATTATCTTCATGTATTTTCTTAAAGATTGGCTTAAGTAGAGCTCCAAGTTCCTGTATTTCTTTCCTGGGACCACCCTGAAAGAGCTGCTTTTGATAAGAATCCAGTCACTTCTGCGTCTCCCAAACTGCACAGTCATGCCTGTGGATACCAGTGCTGTCATCTAGAATTTTAATAGATAAGTCATGGGGAAATCTACTAGACACCTGGAAACTTAAGGATCCTTTGAAAATTGATCATTCATTTGTAGGACCTATGGACACGCTTGATTAAGTATCCAACTTCCTTCCTCTTGCCTCCACCCCTGCAATGACCATGCTGGAAAATAGAATTCGTTGCAAAGAGATTAAAAATGAATCATACTTCTTTCAGAGAGATCCAGTTTGTTCCTTTGGACAAATTATATAATTAGGGTATGTAGTAGAATAAGTAATTCATCAGGAAAAATTAGAGTGAGACACCTCAGATTAGTAGTAAATGTATGTTGGTAAAAGTGAGGTGCCATTACTCAGTGCTTATTTAGGGTCTTTGCGTTCTAAGAGAAAACTGTATTAGCTGTGTGTTGGGCCAAGGAATTTGTGTAATAAATTCTTAAGTGTTGAACTTTTACTCTGACTTTCCAAGTTTTGAGTGGGTCTCAGTATATCTTCCAAAGTGTGGACTGCAGAAATGAGATGAAATTTGAACTAGTCAGTTTTGTATTATGTCAAAAGCTTTGTAAAAGGTCTGTTTGACTGTCTTCTATTATTAGTAAAATCAAATATTGACTTCTTTTGGTTTGTCTACCATTTTTTTCATTGTTGAATGTCCTTTATCCAATGACATAATTAGATAATGTAAATATTGCCTTTTAAAAATAGGAGCCATCAGTTAAGCCTAATTTAAGTGAGACAAAATAGCTTAAGTGGGTCTTATATTTAAATTATGAGAAATCTTGAGGCATAAGAACTTGCCTTCTACCTATATAAAATCTTTTATATTGATTTATATTACTTCCTTTAAGAATTGTAATAGTTCTGCGTAGTTGATTTTGCAGGCTTTCTATTGTCAATATACAGAAGATCTTTTTCTGTTACAGCTAGTTTGATAAACTCTTCAGGTAACATTGCTGTACTAGCCTCAAATATTGTGTATGTACAAGTGGAGCTTAGCTATTTAATATCTTGATATAAGTAAAAGATTAACTTCTTTTAAAATAAAAATGCTCATGTTAGAGCATTAAAATGAATAAATTTGTAGCAATACATTTTATCCTATTCAAAGTGTAGTTTAAAAAGAAAAAAAATTTTCTTGAACCTATTATTTGAAGGCCATTAAAAAAAAAGTAACAAGTAAAACACAATGCAGGCTACAGGCTCATAATACATAGTTTCTCTAATGACCCCCCAACTTTTAAAATTTGTTGGACATAAAAGCTAATCTGATTAGTAACTGTGATTGAATAAATCTACTGTAAAAATGGACTGTGTTCTGGTTTTTAACATGATACCATGAAAGTCATTTGAGAACTGATGCTTTGGAACATAAAAGTCTCTTTGATGGAATATTTATTCCATGATTAAAAACTATATATATATATATATATATATATATATATATATACATATGTGTGTGTGTGTGTGTGTGTGTGATTTGTGTTGTTTATTTTCATAAACAGATATAACATTTAGTTCTGGGGAAACTGGTAGGCAGGAAAGAAAAAAGGTATGACACAAACAAATGTCAATCAAGTCTTGGATGTGAACATGGGTACCAAGAATTAAGCCCCACGATTAATCAGCACTTTTTAACTTCCACTCTGCCCTTCTGCCAGCTTCTAGGCATATGTAGGAAAGAAGAGAACTAATGTGTGAGAGACTATTGTGTGTAGGCATTTTACACATGGTACCTCATTTACTTAGAAGAGTAAGGTGGAATTTTGGAAAGATTGTAATGTTGAAAAAAATCTCTTGGCTATACTGTGAGACCTTGGAAATATTTCTCAGGCCTCCTAGTTAGGCTGTAGCATATTTTTACATGTCACTTTAGCAGTCATAGATACTTCTTTTAAAGCTAAGAAGTTCGTTTTTTGGCATCCACATACATTGCAATTACACATTTTGCAAAATGCCAAAAATCTCTAGCAGTTTAAGCAAAGTCCAGAGAAATGTCAGCACTGCTTATTAATGTATTTATTGCAAAAAGGTAATTTTCAAATTGTTAACATGTATGAAAATATGCCAAGAAAGGAAAGGTTTTACACAAATAAAAATTGTTTAATAGTTAATCTTGAATTTAAGCTGAACCTTCTTTTTTTTTTTTATCACAGTAGGTATCTGTTAAAATGTCAAATTCTGTGAGTCCACTTTAATATATTTTTTTATAGATCAGTGAACATCTTATCTATAAATAATATTACTTTTTCTTTTATAATGCTTTTTGCACAAGAATTTTATTATTAACAATGTCATAAAAGATGAGTGTAGACACTTTATACTATGAGATGAGAGCAAAGGCTGAACAAAGTTAGAGTTTTGTTTTAATTTGGCTGCTTGGCATTTTTCTTAGTTCCAGTGGCAGTTTTTGAAAGAATTAACCAAGTTTGGTATCCTTTTTTAAAAATCTTCACCCAAGGGCATGTTTTTAAAAAATTGATTTTAGAGAGAGAGGAAGGGGGAGAAAGAGAGAGAGAAAGAGAAAGAGAGAAAGAGAGAGGTAGCCAGCCAGCCAGCCAGATATTGATGTGAAAGAGAAACATTGATCTACTGCCTCCTGTACCCACCCTGACTGGGGATTGGACCTGCAAGCTAGGTATGTGCCCTGATCAGGGATCAAATCCACGACCTTTTTGTGTATAGTACAGCACTCCAACCATCCAAGTCACCTGGCCAGGGCAAGTTTCATACCCTTTTTAAGGATTCAAACAGAATGCTGTTTGTTTTGTGGGGGAGTCTTCCATCTTCAAAGATGGAGGTTAATACAAAGTTTTCAATTATTAAAAAAGTAAATTCCAAGTAAACTTGGATTTAGATACATGATTTAACTGTGACATCAACAATTCATACATGCCTTAGTTCACAGTAATAGCATATGATTGACTTCCCTTCTATAGCTTATGAACATATAAGAAGGAAGCCAGTAGTGAGGGTCCATATGGAGAGTGGGACAAGGGTTTCCAAGTTTTGGCTGGGAGCTAAGGGTTGAATACCTAACTATTTGTTTAACACATAAGAAGAACTGGTGGGGGGAGAAATAGTGCTTAGGAGAATAGGGTATATAAATGAGCACAAAGGTTAAATTATCCCTAATTATATTATCTTTGTGTCATTAGGAGTCCTGAGAATAAATTCCAACTTCCTATTCTAAGATCTACACATGTATTAATTTTTCCATCTCTACCTGTTATCATCTTTTAAAAGAATTAAACTATTGCCAAAGAAATTCAATCTGTTTTCCTCCAAGAAGGGGAAATTGTCCTGTTGAAAGCCACAATAACTTTTATCAACAAAATAAGTTGCACATATCGTATTTCTTTGGCATTTACTGTCAAAATGCTTGTCTTGTGGTTTATCTTTTAAATAAAAAGTAGAATTTATTATCCAAGTGTTAATTAAATCCTAGCTCCTCTACTTACAAATGTGTGAACTTTCATGATACTTAATCTTTCTCTGCCATAATTTATTCAGAGTAAAGAAAATAATAGTGCTTCTGCATAGATTAAATAGGAAAATAAAAGTAAGACACTTAAAACATTTAGCACTGAATAAGTGCTGGCTAAAACTAATGCTGTTTGTTATTACATACTTTAATTTCCATGAACTTCTGACGGGGGGCACTTAGGATCTAGGACCAAGTTAGAAATAGATTCTGGACCAGGGATTTGACAACTTTTAAGCCTCTTAATATGTATTATTCACCATGTTTCCAAAAGACTCTACAAGTTAGTTTCCAAAATACCTGTGGAAGTTCCAACTTTTGCAGTAGCTTGAGAAGGATAGATGTTAGTTCTTCCTTGAATGTTTGGTAAAATTCACCTGTGAAGTCATCCAGTCCAGGACTTTTGTTTTTGAAAGTTTTTTGATTACTGCTTCAATTTTATTAGTTGTAATGGGTCTATTCAGATGTTCTGATTCTTTCTGACTCAGTTTTGTAATATTGTGTGTTTCTAGGAATTTATCTATTTCATCCAGATTGTCCAATGTATTGGCATATTGTTGTTTATAATATTTTCTTACAATCCTTTGTATTTCTTTGGTGTCTGTTGTTACTCTTTTTTATTTTATTTTATTTTATTTTATTTATTTGGGCCCTCTTTCTTTTTTTCTTGATGAGTCTGTATAAATGATTGTCAATCTGGCTTATCTTTTTAAAGAACCAACTCTTGGTGTCATTCATCTATGGAATTTTTTTTAGACTTCATTTTGCTTATTTCATTTTTGATCTTTATTATTTTCTTTCTTCTACTCACTTTGGGCTTTGTTATCCTTTTCCTAGTTCCTTTAAGTGTAAAGTTAAATTGTTTATTTAGGTTTTTTCTTATTTCTTGAGCTAGGCCTGTAGTGCTGAGTTTCCCTCTTAGGACTGCTTTCAGTGTATCCCACAGATTTTAGGTTGTTGTTTTCTCATTTTCATTTGTTTGAAGGCATCTTTTGATTTCTTCCTCGATCTCATTGTTAATCCATTCACTGTATAGTAATATGTATTTAGTCTCTATGTCCTTGTGTGTTTGCCATTTTTTTTCTTGTGATTGATTTCTAGTTTTATACCACTATGGTCAGAGAAACAGTCACTGAAAGAGCCTCTGATGATGTTTGGAGTATATGAGGCAGGTTCTCAGTGGGTCACCAGTAGGGGTGAGTGGTGTTCACTTGGCTAATGTCCCAGGGTGTGCTAACTTTTGCTGTTACCTGCTGGGTGCTCCCCCACCTTTGTGTTGGGTGGAGTCTCAGGGAATTCTCAGAGTGAGACCAGCAGTTTGTTAGCCTAAACAGACCTTAGTCTGTGTTAAGAGAGGGCTCTGCACCTTTGGGCTTGTGAGGGAAAAATGTCTCTCATCCTAGATTTATCCTAGATTCTGCCAGGAGTCCAATCTTCACAGGGTGGGGCTGCCAGGAGTAGGAGGTGCTGGTCAGGCTTGGGGGGATGGTGGAGGAAGTGGCCCCTGCCCCAATCCTACATAACTCAGTCTGTCCCAGGTCTGCCCTGACCTGGGCAGTGTGGATCCACCAGGAGTCAGGAGGGTGGGCTGCTGTGAGCCCAGAGTGTGGGGCTAGGGGAATCTCCTGTGAGGGGAGGCACCAGTCAGGTTCATAGGTAAGTGGGAGGAATGCCCTCACCCCAAAGTCACACACCTTAGTTACTGACTTCCCCTTATTCTGACCAGACACAACAACCTAAAATCTATGGGATACACTGAAAGCAGTCCTAAGAGGGAAACTCATAGCACTACAGGCCTAGCTCAAGAAACAAGGAAAAACCTAAATAAACAATTTAACTTTACTAGGAACTAGGAAAACGACAACAAAGCCCAAAGTGAGTAGCAGAAAGAAAATAATAAAGATCAAAAATGAAATAAAGAAAATGAAGTCTAAAAAAAAATTCCATAGATGAATGACACCAAGAGTTGGTTTTTTACTGAAGACTAGCTGAAGAGAAGTCTTTATAATCAAGGATTTATAGATGCTACATTGAGACTGGTAGGAAGGGTGGAGATGAAAAAAAGGTTGACCTTGATCACACTGGCAGTGGCTGAGCTTCCAGAGGAATACCTCAGCTGCAAAGGATCCCCCTGAGAAGCATGGGATCTCAACCCCAAGCTGGGCTTCCCAGCCCAAAGCACCAAAGCCAGGAAGAGGGGCCCATGTAATATCTGGCTGTGAAAATCATCAGGGATTCTGTCTGCCACCAAGAGACAGGAACCTGATAGAGACACAGGCACACTCTTAAAGGGCCAACAAACAAAATCTCATTTGCAACCACTCACCCTGGTCTACAGCAAAGGCAGGGTGGAGCAGGCTAGAGTTGCATGAGGAAAGACCAGATTTGTGGGTCTGGGAGAGAGCTTAAGGGACAACCACCAGGACTCCTGTGCTGAGTCACTTTCTCATATAGCAAACACCATTTTTCTTGGGTGGAACACTCCCCTCCATATGGTCTCAGCCTGGGGGAATGCAATAGCCTCAGCCTCTGGACTCTGTGTTGGCCCACACATGTCCGGTATTTCTCTGAGGTCTTATTGTTTTGCTCATCTATTTTTTTAAGACTTTGTTTATTAAGGGTATGATATGTAAATATTTCTTTTAATTTTATATATTTAAAATGCACAGAAATTATAAGTGCTTATATGCAAAATATGTTCATCTTCTCCTTTGTGTTTTTTTTTTCTATTGAAAAGCCACCATTCTTAAGACTAATAAAGCCTACTGTTGGTTTAGATTAGGTCCTGATTAGGGCAGTAAAGAGAATTGTTTACTCATCAGTTTCAAGGGTTTGGAGTCATTTATTTGTGTGAGCTTAAGAAGTCGCTTTTATTATATTAAAACTTATCAATATCATAGCATAGGCTTTCTACTAAATATGAGTTTATACTTATATAAACTAATTAGGTAATTAGTGTCTATTAATATAGCACATTACATTTTATAAAACACTACTAACATGCATTCTGTAATTTTATTTCACTCCTTACATCTATTTTATGAAATAACATAATTACTATGTTATTACATATTTAAATCTCAGAAAGGATGCAGCTTTTCTAAGGTTATATAGCTAGTAAATGGCAGAGTTTGGACTTGAACCCAGATTCTCCAATTCCAAATCCATGCTTTGCTCACTTGTCTCCATGTTTTTTAAACACTATATTTGTACCAGGTAACTTTTTAAGAACCTAACATCTTTCAAGTTCTTGTTGTTTCAGACATCTTGCTAGAGAAGATGATAGGGAACATTTGTTGAGCTAATATTTATATTAAAAATATTTACTTTTGACTCTTGACCTCAATTAAAGTATCATTTAATTCCTTTTTGTATTTTCTATTTAGCAGGAACTATATAATGTCCCATTAGTGAGGACTATTTATTAATTTACCTAATTTCCATGTTACAAATTCTGTCTCTCTCTTCTTTTAAATAAATCATCTTTTGGTAAGGCTCTGCAGTTTTACTCCTATAGCAATTTGTGCTGATTTCTTTCCTTTGCTTTCCAAAGATAAACCCTATGTTTGGCCCTCATAGATGTTTTAACTCAGGCTTCTTTACACAATCATTATCTCCTTTAATTGTCAAAATAGTATATGAGGTGGAGATTATTGTTATCTTTTCCATTATACTGGTAATGAACAAAATTAGTCAGTTACGTACCTCGCTTTCCCAAGACCTAATGGCGAGTGAGTATTGGTGCCATGATCAAAGCCCAGGTATTTTCCTGCTGCATCGCATCCTACTGCCTCCCTGGCAGGGATGTCTGAAAATTCTTTTTACCTGTTACAATCCTAGAAGCAGTTTTTCTTATGTGTCTGAGCAGCTGTAAATGCACTTCTTGGTTCCCATCCCATAAACCTAATTCCATCTCAGGGTCATTCTGCACAGCTTGATTTACACATAAAAATGAACTTTTAAGAGGTTTACTTTAGCTTGATAGCCATCTATTCACTGATCTAGAAAGCAGGTATCCTGAGAGCGATTTCCTTCTATAAATGAATACATTGCCCCCCTCTCCTGTGACCTCATTCTTATAGAGTATCACATTTGCATTATTGTTCCAGACTAGATGAGGGCATACTGACCTACAGCTCTCAAACCCTCTTGGTCTTCAAATTTCTACAAACTACTGGGCCTGGGCATTCATGGGATATGGACATTGACTATTTCCCCCTCTTTTGGAGAAAAGTAAAAGAAAAGAGGAACAAAGTACTCAGCAAAGATAGATAAAAATAGGTCTTGGAACGGAAGCAAAGATTTGTAGAATAAGATGGAAAAAGCTGAATTCCTACAACATAGAGAAAAGATGATTGAGGGGGAAGTCTTCACTTACAAGATTGATATTAAAAAGGAGTTCTGCTGAGGAGAGAATGAGCTGAAGGAGGTTTGGATGTAGCAGAACTTTTCATGTAAAATATGATATATATACACACACTTGGAATGCTGTGTAATCACTGGAATATTTGTATTAATATTATTAGCCAACTCCTATTGTTAATCCTCAAAACAACTGCAAGAGTAAGGTATACTTTTATCTTTCTTTTATAAATGAGATTTAGAGAGCTTAATAGCCTGCCCAAGGTCACAGAACTGGTAAGTGGTGGAACTGCTACACAAACCCTTATAGCAGTTACCATGCTCTGTAATTATGTACTTGTTTACTGTCTGTGCTCTCCACCAGAATGTAAGCATGAAGAGGGGAAGCCAGTGTCCTTCTTCTCACTGCTGTATTCCCAGTGCTTTGCTAAGTGCCTGGCACTTAGAGTTTGCTCAATAGAATTAGTGAGTGAATAAAATCCATTCTAAACCACCCCCCACCCAGGACCATACTTATCATTTATGTGTCAAAAATTTATCATTGGTTAGTCATGTCTTCCTTCAAGTCCCTACTTACAGCTCTGCTGAGGCTTTTATAGATTCAGGTTAGAAGTTTAGCTTATCAGTGAAGGATTCCCCACCACCATCATTCAGAGTAATGAGTTTGCCTCCATCTGGAAATGATGGAGAGAACACTTAGAATTTAACCAATCTGAGACAGTTGTAGTTCTCAGAATTATAATTTACAGCAATTGTCCTTTATAGTTTTTGTGGATTTCAGGTGAATGAGCAAGTAACAAAGGGTCAGAGTAATGACTGAGACAGGCATAGTCCTTGATCCCATGGTACTTACAGTCTATTTACTAGTTTTAAGATTAATATTAGATCTGCATTAACTTTTAAATTTTAATATTATATTAAACACACTATGTTCCCAAAACATTTTTAAGTATCAGAAATGAAAGGTAAAATATATGTAGATGTTACTCTCTAAGAGACTTGTTAGATAGTAAAAAATTTGTAAATTGTAAGAAATGTGAAGTGTTTTCTGGAAGGTATAGCCCTCAGCACCAAGACCAGTGTTCTCAATTCTGAATGTGCATTAGAAACATGAGGGGGTGTGTGTGTTAAAAATGCTAATGTCCAGGGTCTACCTCAGGCCTCTTATATCAGAATCCCTGGGGCTAGATCTTTGTATCTATAATTGTAAAAATGCAATGGGTTTTTGTTTTTTAAGAAAAAACAAACAAACCACTTTTACTATGACTTGGACCTGAAGCGCTTCATAGGGCCTTTCCCTCTCACTATACTCTCTTTTTCTATATTTTTGAATGCCTGATGTCTCCCCAAAGAATATAGAAGTCAATATATAGTCTCATTAGTGTAAAACAGGACTTTCAATTACCTTCTTTTTCTCAATTCTAAAATACAAAAGATATCATATACTACTTTAGTATATGATACAAAGAGACATAAAGAGTAATACAATGGGTATCCACAGACTCACCACCAGATTAAAGATATGGTATATTACCAAATTCTAGTTGAAACTCTCTGTGTTGTTCCCCCAAATACACTTACTCCCTGAAGTTTATTTCTCTATGTCTCTTTTTTAAAAATTTATAGCCCTGGCTGGTGTGGCACAGTGGATTGAGTGCCAGCCTGCAAGCCAAAGGGTTGCAGGTTCAATTCCCAGTCAGGGCACATGCCTTGGTTGTGGATCAGGTCCCCAGTTGGGGGCTCATGAGAGGCAACACACACTGATGCCCTCTGCCTTTCTTTCTCTCTCTCTTCCCTCTCTCTCTAAAAATAAGTACATAAAATATTTAAAAATTATATACTATGTGTTTCTAAACAATATATATTATTTTGATTAAAAAATTTCAAACCTTATAAAATGTTCATGTACATATTCTTCCACAGTTTTGTGTTGTGAGATTTGACTATGTTCGTATATGAAGATTTAGTTCATTCATTTCATTGCTACATTGTATTTTATTACAATAACTATACCAAATTTATCCTTTCTCTGCTGATAGACATTTAATTATTCCATTTATTTTAATGTCATCCAAATTCATTTTATCTTTTGAATAATCAGTTCACACTGTTAATTAACTTTCACATGTGCTGCTGCTAATCTATGATTTTCTCATTCTGTTGAACTTCATTTTCTGAAAATTTTAATGCAAGACCTTATATTTTCTTCCAACTGTATTTTTTGTTTAAAAATTTGAGGTAGATTTTTCACCTAAAAACCCATCTTGTTAGCCTCATCTAATTATTCAGCTTTTAAAAATATTTTTGGGTGTAATTTGCTCATCTGGTACTCTCCCTTTCATCTTATTCATAAATTTGATAAGAGATCCTTTTATATACTCATTTTAGCCATTGATAAGAATTATGTTCAGGTAGGCTAGGACGTGTTACACGATGAAGCAGAGTTAGAACTTATCATGCTATAGTTTGGATTTACCATAAATCAAAGTAAAAGCAGTGAGTTTTTTGTTTAGAACTGGCTTTGAGTAGCTGAAACATATGTTACTTTAAACTCTCACAGATTCAAGAAAGATCCTGAGATTGAAAATTGTATTCCTGAGCTGGATTAGTTGATCAAATGAATGAGTGGGAACCTAGGGAAATGAAGTAAAGACAAAATCATGCTGGTGTTTTTCATATTAGAGTTAATTTTAGTATTACCACAGCAATTTTTTTATAATTGTTTTCGTGGATGGAATTTAAGGGTCTTAACATCCGTCAACCACGAGGAGGAGCTGTGGTCTAATAAGGAAGAGGCTTGTTTCTTCTGATTGACAGTAGCAGCTCAGAGATAATCTTTTAGAAGTGAGGACAGACTTGGAAAATGATCTTTCTCAAAAGTGACATTTATATAAAAATTTTATATGTGTAAGCTAGTCTTTCTTTTCAAAGGGAAAAGAAAGAAATCAATTACATATAATTTATTTATTTATTTTTTAAGTATATTTTATTGATTATATTGTTACAATAGTTCCAATTTTTTCCCCTTTGCTCCCCTCCGCCCAGCACCCCCCTTCCCCGACAATCCCCTCCCCAAGTCCATGCCCATGGCTCACCCTTTCACAATTACATATAATTTAAATAAAACCCCTTCCACTAAGAAAAAAAATGTTTCTTTTTAAAAAATTTGATTATATATGTGGAACAGACAAACTGGATAATTATTTAATTCTTCATTTAGCATCATAGGCCTGAGAGTGGACAGGGATCTCAGGATCATCCTGATTACCTCATTGCCTTCAGGAATTTAGGTATTAAGGTTTTTAAAAGTATATCGTGAGCACAACAATTATTTATTGAATGAATGAGTTAATGACTATAAAAACCTGTAGGTCAGTTAGGTTAATCACGTTTTTCCACTGGAAGATAAGTAGTCAGCCAACAGGTTAAGAATCTGGGAAGACAAAACATAATTACACCAAACCCCAGGTTTCTAGTTCCTTGGACTACAGTTCTTTTACAAAATCATCTTATCTCTTCTATATTCCCTGCTTAAGTATAGTCTAAATGGAAGTTAACTAATTGTAGCTATATTCAAAGATGCAGTAGTCTACCTTGGGGTGTTAAGTTCCACCACATATGTGAACTCAGGCTGGCACAACCCACTTGTTTTGGGAGGCTGTAGAGAAGATTCCTGCATTAGATGGAACTTTAGAATAGATGACCTGAAAGAGTCTTTTCAACTCCAATATTTTGGTTTATTTTGTTTCATTCTATTCTATTCTGTTCTATTCTAGTTATTCATTTAAATAAAACTTTTTAAATGGATATTTTTAAACATATAGAAAAGTTGGAAGAATTTTAGTGTGAATACTCACATACCCACCATAGGGATTCTACCATTAACATTTTGCATATTTGTCCTTTCACATATCTATCCATTTCTCTATCCATTTTCTTCTGGTGCATTTCAGAGTGAATTGTAGACATTAGTATGCTTCTCTTTGACCCTTTCAGTATGTATACGTAGTATTCAGTACTATTTGTTTTGTTTTCTAGGTAAACTTTTTACTCAAGAATGCAGAAATCTTACATGAACATTTGTTAAATTTTGACAAATGAATACACCTATGTAACCAAAACTCCTTTCAGATACTGATCATACCATCACCTTAGAAGCTTCCCTATAGTATGATTACACCCATTTTATAGAGGGTAAAGTGGAGACTCTGAGAAGGCAAAGAAAGAGCATGTGTCAGGTACTTTATGATGTTAACTTTGTTAGGTAGTAGGTATTATTACCCTCCATTTTCCTGCGGGCAAGGAAATAGACTGCAGAAGACTCAGGGAAGGAACATTACTGAATACCTACTTTGTGTCAGGCATTCTGTTACGTGCATTCGTGTCATTGTTAGTTCGATTTCATAGCATTGTAACAACCCTGTCAGATAGGTACCATTATCCCAACATTACAAATGAGAAAACAGGCCAGGGATGTTAAATAACTGGCCCAAGTTTAAACATTCAGTGAAAAAAACAAAACAGAACTGGAAGTCAAAAGCAGTCACATTTTTCCCTGAAGTCCATGTTGCTTCAACGATATGAAGTTCTCTCTCTGATACTTAATTTGTCCAAGATCACAGAATTAGAAGTAGAGTGGAATTTCTGATTCTAAGTTTGGTATTCTTTCTATTACATTGAGCCTCGACTCTGTGGTTTTAGTTTATTTCCTCATTATGTCCTCTGCAAAGGTAGAGAAAATAGGTCAAGTGTTTGCTCTTTATGAGACATTTTCAAATCCTTGTGATTAAATAACCTTGTATACTCCTTGTTGCTCAGCTAAATACCATGCTAGCAAATCCTTTAACCTTCACTTATAGATCATGTTTTCAGCCTCTAATAGTTTTGCTTATTCTTTTTTATTGTGACAAAATAAAACATGTAACATAAAATTTACCATCTTAATCATTTTAAGTGTACAGTTCAGCAGCGTTAAGTATTCATATTATTGTGAAACAGATCTCCAGAACCTTTTCATGTTGCAAATCTGAAACTCTATACCCAATAAACACTAATTCCTCCTCTGCCAGCTCTTGGCAACTACCTTTGTACTTTCTGTTTCTATGAATTTGACTACTTAAAACCCTTCATATAAGTGGAATCACAGAGTATCTGCCTCTTTGTGACTGACATATTTCACTTAGCATAATGTCCTCAAGGTTTATCCATATTGTAGCTTGTGACAGGATTTCCCTCCTTTTTAATGCTTTATTATTCTTTTATTTTTAATACCTCTGGTTACTGTAAATTTAAAAAAAAGAAACATAGACTGGTTTATTCTGAGGGCCTGTTTCCTGACATAGAAGTCTTGCAGTGTTCCTGAGGAGAAGAGTGTTAGTCTGAAGAACAAAATATGGGTGAAATAATGACCTAATCCCATGTTTATTACACTCATATAACTTGAAGATATACTTGGGCAGATTGTGAGGGAAATTTCATCTAAACCCCATATTCTGTGTCTTGAAGGACTGAACTTTGCCTGCACAACTGTACCTACAATATAAAATAGTATGCTTCCAAGGAATTTCACTAAAATAGGGACTTTTAACCTCTGTTTGAAGGCTGAATCACAGCTTTGTGCTTGGAAGCTAGGATTTCTTTCTCCTTTCTTTTTATATACCACATGGAAAATATATTCCCCAAGAGATTAGGATTCAGGAGATTTTAAGACTGGTCTTTAAATATGTGCTTAGATAAAGCAATGCAGTACATCTCTATTTTTTCCCAAACTTTGGACTCACCATACCTCTTACAAAAATTTGTTAATACTTGCTTAAACATGAAGACAACTTTATTTGCAGGATTTTAGTGTACCACTTGAACAAAAACTGCTATTCTTGTAAATGGCTCGTCATCACTTTTTCTTTTTTGTTTTTTGAGATACCTTGCTTAGTTTCCAGAGAATTTTATATCTGTCTGATCAACAGAGAAGACAGTCTAGTTTTAGCAGTGAAAAAGGTAAACTCCAATTTTCTGAATGTGTGTGCTCTAAGGTAAGGCGGAGTCCCCAAATTTCAAGGGTATCTGTCCTTAAGAAGAGAACCACCAGCAGATGGCAATCCCCCTACGTGGAATTTCCTTCCAAACCAGTGGCAAGTACGTAAGTAAACTGATACCTCAGTGAAATCACATGCCATTTCAGGGAAAACTGATAGCTTTGGCTGGGTAGGAACCCATTTAGCATTATCTCTTAGTTATTATCTCATCTCTCCATTCCATGTGACAATTCTCCAGCTCAGCATTTTGTGTAATCATCCTAAGCATGGCTACTAGGGTAGGTGCTATGACATGGTCTCTGGGTTTGGTACTAAGAACAGACTTTTTTTTTTTTTTTTATCTATCTATCTATCTATCTATCTATCTATCTATCTATCTATCTATCTCTTCACCCAAGGACATGCTTATTGATTTTAGAGAGAGAGGAAAGGAGGCAGAGAGAGGGACAGAAATATCCACATCAAAGAGAAATATCAATTAATTGCCTTGCACATGCACCCCAACTGGGGACCAAACCTGCAACCTAGATACGTGCCCCAACAAGGAATTGAACCTGCAATCTTCCAATTTATGGGACAACTCTCCAACAAACTGAGCTACAGTGATGGGGCAGGAGCAGACATTTGCAACATGCAACTTAAGTTGACTGCTCTCCACAAGGTCCTTGATAGGGCCATTTGCTATACTTACCTCTGTCATCTCTTGGGCTTGGCTACCCTATGTTTTGGGATGTTAAGCCTTGAATTACAGTAACTTGTGAGAAAACCTGGAGGTAGAATAATGTTGATGTTTTATTTAAATAAGAAACATGGAACTTTCCCCAGGACAAAACAAACAAACAAACAGAAAACTGTAGTTTTATATTTGGTTGATTGTTTTAGCTCTCTTCATGCCCTCCTTTATCCTCTGTAGTCTAGGCTGGTGGTAGGCTTCTGTGATAACTCTGGACTCTTTCCTTACAAAATCGACCTGCAAAGTACTGCAACCTTCCAGAAAGTGGTTGAGATATGGAAACTCTTAAGTAATTTAAGGACTATGGCCATTTTATTTCATTTTTATGCATATTTTAATATTTATTTTCTTATAGAAAAGTTTCTCTAACCTTATACTTTTTTTTCATTGATGTACTTGTATCAAGACACTTTTAGCTATAATAGAAAACCCACCTCAAACTGGTTTAATTAATAAAGATATTTGTTACTTTCTAGCATAGTAAATCCTGAGATAAAACAATCTTCAGTGTTGGTGAATTCAGTGGAAAACAATGTTATTGAACACTGAGATTCTTCTGTATGTCCACTTAGTCATTCATAGATTTGGTTCAATCCCTAGGTTCCTTCTTTTGATCAGCATCATCCAGGAGAAAAGACCCTCTTCTATACCCCCAACCTCTGGAGAGGCCTGTGAACCCTTGAACCGACTACTGGCAAGGAGATAAAGATTAATACTCTCGACTAAGAGTGCTTATTTGGACTGGAATGAAGGTTAAGAAGAAACTCACAGTGTTTACTGCAGTATTTGTGGAACTCACTTGTACCTTAAATCTATTTTTAAGTTGATCTATACACTCTTTTAGTCCCTAGGAAATTGGAGGAGCAAAATGTTAAAAGAACAATAATTTCTAATGAACATTTTTTAATGTGTTTTATTGATTATAATATTACATTTGTGCCAATTTCCCTTCCCTCTGCTCCCCTCCACCCGGTGGCCCCCCTCCCTCCAGTTGTCCCCCCCTTTTAGATCATGTCCATTAGTTGTGCAAACAGTTCTTCTCAACCTCTCTCTGTCTATTCCATTCCCTCCTACCATGATCCTTAATTCCTATATCATCTCCCTCCCTCTCCCCATTCCCCCTCCCTGTTGACCTCCCCCCAATATGTTCCCTGTACCTATAGTTCTTTTTCCACTCTCGTTGCCTGTTTAGTTTGCCTTTGTTTCAATTCCCTAGCTTCTGTTGTTTCTTGTGATGCAGTTTTCATTTTAGATTTCATTGTCTTGATCCTCCTTTTTCTAAACCAGTCCCTTTAACATCTCATATAACAGTGGTTTGGATCTAATGAACTCTTTCAGTTTTATTTTGTCCTGGAAACACTTTCTCTGTCCTTCTATTCTGAATGACAATTTCACTGGATAGAGTATTCGTGATTGTAGGTTTTGGATTTTCATTACTTTGAATATTTCTTGCCAGTCCCTTCTTGCCTGCAGGGTCTCCCTTGAGAAGTCAGCTGATAGTCTAATTGGGACCCCTTTGTACATAATTCTTTTCTTCTCTCTTGCTGCTTTTAAGATTCTCTCTTTATCTTTAATTTTTGACATTTTGATTATAATGTGTCTTGGAGTGGTTCTCCCTGGGTCCAGTTGTTTTGGAACTCTCTGTGCTTCCTGGACCTGTAAGTCTATTTCCTTCCCCAAGTCTGGGAAGTTCTCCTTTATTATATTTTCACTCAATTTTTCAAGTTCTAGTTCATCTTCCTCGCTCTCTGGCAAACCAATGATTCTTATGTTGGGCCTTTTATAGCTGTCCCAGAGGTTTCTGATCCTCTCATCGTTGCTTCCCATTTCCTCTCGCTGCATTGGTTGACTGCTTGTTCCTTCTCCATATTCCAGTTTGTTGAAATGAACTCTGGATTTTTTTTCCTCACCATCTGTCTCGTATGTGGTTTTGTTCCTTTCGTTATGAGTGTTTTTTGCTTCTTTCTCGTCTTTTTCCAGATCTTTTGTGAATTCTGTAAGCCACCTGATAACAATGGCCCAGAACTGAGCATCTGACAGGTTTCTTATCTGTTCATCTGTCAGGTTCTCCATCTGTTGCCTGGTGAGCTGTGCCACCGGGATTTCTATAGTTGTCTGCCTCATTTTGACAGATGCGATTTGTTTTCTTGGGCCGGCTGTAGGGGGCAGCGCCTGTGTACTCGTCACAACCCAGCGACCGGCACCCTTTGGCAGCCTTTCTTGCTGCGCTGTGGTGCTTTTTCGTCACAAGCCATCGACCGGTGCCTGTCTGCGACCTATTTCGCAGCCCTGTGGCGCTTTCTTTGCGGGCGGGGGTCCAAGATGGATTCACACAGTTATTCCGCTAGGAGACTGGGATCCGTCCTCCCGCCCCCCTGGGCCTCACTGTTCAAGGCGATGTGGTGGCTGCTTTCCCCAGCGTTGGGGTCGCGAGCTGCCGGGGGTTCGACTGCAGCCGGGGTTGTTCTCCCCGCCGCTGTCCCTGGTGCGACCGCAAACAGCTCCGCCCACTTTCGCTCTTACCTGCCCAAAGGGTGCCGCTGGTTTATAACTTCGTATGTTGGGCTTCCGTGTAGTTTTATTTTCTGGAATTTCTAGTTATCCTTTGTTTTGAAGTAGTTGTATTCCTCTCTAGTTGTAGAGGGAGACCTAGCGCGTCCATCTAAGCCTCCATCTTGGCCGGAAGTCCTCTAATGAAGATTAATAGTGACATTCTTTTTTGTAAGTAAAAACTTTTAAAAATGTATTTATTTTTTATGGTTTTTCTATTACAGTTCTCCCATTTTTTCCACCAGGAAAAAACTTTTGAGTACAAATTCACAGTGTTGGAAAGGTCAGTAACTCAAAAATGTGTATCGTTTTGTCTACCCTTTATAAAAATTACTCGAGGCATTATTTGTACTGTGAAAAGCAGGCATTTGCTTTAATAATTTTAAGACATAAAAGCAAAGCCTCAAATTTTTTAAAGAAAAAAATCATAAATAATATTTTGTAAGTCTGATGAAATCATAGCACTCTATCTTTTTATTTTTATTTTCTGGGCCTCAGTTTTTAACTGTGTAAAGGAAGGCCTGGGTGATTTCTCATCTTTTAATAAAGACGCAATTAAAAATAACTATTTCTGCTTACTTAGATATTTTAATAAACAGCTTTTCATATTTCCATGAACTTTCTGTTTAATATACAAATCAAAATTTGGTTTTATGCTGTGTCATATTCAGAAATATTTAATCATCTATTAGATATTTTTAGAAATAATTTATTGGCAATAATTTCAACCTTACAGAAAAATTGCTAGAACAACACAAAAAGCTCCTGCATGCTCTTCACCTAGCAATCCCATTCAGGTCTCCCCAATTGCCCCATTGATATCCTTTATAGCATGAGGATCCAGGATCACACCCTACAAGCAGTTGTCATGTCTTTCCAGCACTTTGGGACCCTTCCTCAGTCTTTCTTTGAGTTTTATATCCTTGATATATTTTAAAGTCAGAGATCAGTCACTTTGTAGAATGTCCTTCAATTTCAGTTTTTCAAATCTTTCCTCACGACAAATTATGCAGTTTTGGGCAAAAATATCACAGAAGTGATGATGTGTTACCATTGCATTCCGTTTGGATGGAAGATGATATTTATTTGCCCCAATGCTGGTGGTGTCATCTTGATCACTTGATTAACATAATGTCTTCCAGAAGTCTCCACTGTAAATTTTTTTTTTTTTGTAATTAAGGAAGGGTTTTTGTAGAAATACCTTGGAATTAAGGATTGTTCCTCACCACATTTTTACCCATTAGTTTGAGCATCCATTGATGTATCATACTTGAATTTCATACCTTAAATTTTTTAAATTAAATTTATTGGGTTGACACTGGTTAATAAAATTATATAGGTTTCAAGTGTAAAATTCTATAATATATCATCTGTATATTGTGCTGTGTGTTCACCACCCCAAGTCAAGTCTCCTTCTATCATTATTTATTCCCTATCTTGACCTCTTCTACCTTGACCTCCAGACCCCTTGACCTCTGATAATAACCATATTGGTATTTGTGTCTATAATTTGTTTTTTAAATTTTTCTTACTACTTTCACATTTTTCACCAAGCCACCAAATGCCGCTTCCCTCTCATAGCTGTCAGTGTGTTCTCTGTATCTATAAATCTGTTTCCATTTATTTGTTTATTTTGTTCAATAAGTTCCACAAATAAGTGAAATCATTTGGAATTTGTCTTTCTCTGAATGGCTTAGCATAATACTCTCTAGGGCCATCCATGCTGTCCCAAAATGCAAGATTTCCTTTTTCTTTTTAATGGCTGAGTAATATTCTATCATGTAAATGTACCACACTTTTTTAAAAAGTATATTTTATTGATTATGTTGTTAAAATAGTTCCAGTTTTTTTCCCCTTTGCTCCCCTCTTCCCAGTACGCCCCTTTCCTCCACCAAACCCACCCCCCTTAGTTCATATCCATGGGTCGTGCCTGTAAGTTCTTTGGCTTTACCCTTCCTATATTATTCTTAACTTCACCATATCCCCATTTCTCCCCCTCCCAGCTGATAACCCTCCAAATAATCCCCATACCTAGGATTCTCTTCCTATTCTGGTTTGCTTAGTTGGATTTTGTTTTTATTTTTTAGATTCAGTTGTTGATAGTTGTGAGTTTGTTGTCATTTTAATGTTCATAGTTTTAATCTTCTTTTTCTTAAGTTAGTTCCTTTGACATTTCATATAATAATGGCTTGGTGATGATGAGCTCCTTTAGCTTTACCTTGTCTGGAAAGCACTTCATCTGCCCTTGCATTCCAAATGATAGTCTTGCTGGATAGAGTAATCCTGCTTGCAGGTTGCCTTTCTTCACCTTGAATGCTGCTTGCCAGTCCCTTCCTGCCTGCAAACTATCCTCTGAGAAATCAGCTGATGGTCTTAGAGGCACAACCCTGTAGGCAACTCTCCACGCCTCTCTTGCTGCCCCCAGGACTCTGTCTTTATCTTTCACCTTTGGCATCTCAATCATGATGCATCCTGGTGTGGTCCCCTCTGGGTCCAGCTCGCCTGGGACCCTCCATGCTTCCCAGACCTGTATATCCACCTCCATTGCAAAATTTGGGAAGTTGTCCTCATTTTTTTCAATTCTTGCTTTCTCATTCTGCATTCGTTGACTGTTTTTTTCTTCCTTATGTTCCAATCATTGATTTGAACTCTGGTTTTCTTCCCTTCACCATTGGTTTTATGTGACTTTTCCTTCGTTTCACTTAGCATAGCCTTCACTTCTTCCCTTATGTGTTTGCCATACTTAAGCATATCTGTCAAGCCTTTGAGCATTTTTTCACCAGTGTTTTGAATTCTGCATCTGTTAGGTTGGCTATCTCCTTGTCGCTTTGTTCTCCCACTGGAACCTTGATCCGTTTCCCCTTTTGGGCCATACTTCTCTGTCTCCTCACTCTGACAGGCTCCTGTGTTTGTTTGCCTCCACATCCCAGGTAGAGCTGTCGCTTCTGTTGTTCTGTAAGGGGTGGAGCCTTATGGATTCGTCAGTACAGGGCAACCTGTTTCACCACGTGGTGGTGCTGTATGTGGGGGAGGGGCCCAAGAGGGAACAATTCCACCTGCCCAGCACTCGCCCCTTTTCCAGGCACCTCTCCCACTTCCACACTGGACTGGCGCCCCTCTAGCTGCTGCCTTGGCTGTCGTTCCCAGAGTGGGTGGGTCTGTGGACGTTCTAGGGTCATGGGGACCCTTTAAACGAGTGGACTCTGCTGAGACTGGCAGATTCTGCCTTTACCCCAACCCCCACTGGTCTGCACAGTCAGAAGCAATGAGTCTTGATTTCCTTCAGTGCTGGGACCGTGGGCTGCAAGGTCTGGTGAGGAGCTGGGAATGCTCCCCAGGTGTCCCTCCTGACTTTAAAATGTGTGACTGCACTTTCTGAGGGCCTGCCACTGCCACCATTACACCGCCTTCTCTCTGCCCCTCCTACCTGTCTGGATGAGTAGTTTTTCCATGCAGTTTGATTTTCTGGAACTTCTGGTTGTTTCTAGTTTTGAGGTAGTTGTATTTCTTCTTAGTTGTGGAGGGAGATGCAGTGTGTCTGTCTATACCTACATCTTGGCCGGAAGTCTGTACCATACCTTTTTTATTCACTCTTCTACTGATGGGCCCTTGGGCTGCTTCTGAATCTTGGCTTTGTATATGACACTGCACTGAACATAGGGGTGCATATATTTTTTTGAATTAGTGCTTCTTTTTTTAAAAGATATACTGCCAGAAGTGGAATCTCTGGGTTATAAGACAGCTCCATTTTTAATTTTTTGAGGTAACTCCACACTGATTTCCACAATGGCTGAACCAATCTGCATTCCTACCAAAAGACACAAAGGTTCTCTTTTCTTCACATCCTCTCCAACACTATTATTTGTTGATTTATTAATAATAACCATTCTGACAGGTGTGAAGTGATATCTCGTGTTTTTAATTTGCATTTCCCTGATGATTAATGATGTTGAGCAACTTTTCACGTGTCTGTTGGCCATCTGTATGTCCTCTTTGGAGAAGTGTCTATTGACGTCCTTGCTCATTTTTAATTGGATTTTTTTGGTGTTGAGTTGTATAAGTCCTTTATAAATTTTGGGTATTAACCCCTTATTTGCTGTATCATTGGTGAATATATTCTTTCATTCACTGGGTTCTTTTTGTTTTGTTGATGATTTTCTTTGCTGTGCAAAAACTTTTTTAGTTTGATATAATCCTATTTATTTATTTTTCTTTTGCTTCCCTTGCCCAAGGAGCTATATTGGAAAAAATATTGCTATAATAAATACCTGAGATTTTACTGCCTATATTTTCTTCTAGGGTTTTTGTGGCTGTGACTCTAACATTCAAGTGTTTAATCCACTTTGAGTATATTCTTGTGTATGGTATAAAAAGGTAGTCTAATTTCATTTTTTTGCACATATCTGTTCAATTTTTCCAACACTATTTATTGAATATACTGTTTTTACCCCATTGTATTTTCTTGACTCTTTCGTCAAATATTAATTGACCATAAAGATATGAGCTTTTTTCTGGGTTCTCTATTTTGTTCCATTGAGCTGTATATCTATTTTAATGCCAGGACCTTGATGTTTTGATAACTATGGCTTTGTAGTATAGTTCTTCTTTCTCAAAGTTGCTGTTTATATAGGGTCTTTTGTGATTCCATAGAAATTTTTGGGATATCTGTTCTAGGTCTGTGAAATATGCCATTGGTATCTTGATATGAATTGCATTGAATCTATAGATTGCTTCAAGTAGTATGGACATTTGAAAGATGTTAATTCTTCCTACCTATGAACACAGTATATGCTTCCATTTATTTGTATGTTCTTCAATTTCTTCGGTGTCTTATAATTGAGTACAGGTCTTTTACATGCTTGATTAAATTTCTTTCTAGGTATTTTATTCTTCTGAAACAATTGTGAGTGGGATTGGTTCCTTAATTTTCCTTTCTGGTAGTCCACTATTGGTATATAAAAATGCAACTAATTTATGGATATTTATTTTGTATCCTGCTACTAACTGAATTCGTTTATCAATTTTAGTAGGTTTTATTTTTGTAGAGTATTTAAGGCTCTCTATATAGTATCACATCATCTGCAAATAATGACAGTTTTACTTCTTTCTTTACAATTTGGATGCATTTTGTTTCTTCTTCTTGTCTGATTGCTGTGGCTAGGACTTCCATTACTATGTTTACTAAGAGTGGTGAAAGTGGATATCCCTGTCTTTAGTATGATGTTGGCTGTCAGTTTGTTATATATGGCCTTTATTACATTGAAATATGTTCCCCGTTTTCCTACTTTGCTGAATTTTTATTATTATATGAGTGCTGAATTTTATTAAATGCTTTTTCTGCATCTGCTAATATGATTATGTGATTTTTATTTTTCATTTTGTAAAATGGTGTATCACATTTATTGACTTGTGGATATGTGCTAACCTTGCATTTCTAAAATAAATCCCACTTGACCATGATGGATGATCTTTTTAATGCATTGGTGGATCTTGTTTGCTAATATTTTGTTGAGGAATTTAGTTAGCATCTGTGTTGTCAAGGATATTGCCCTATATGCTGGCTTCATAAAATAAGCTTGGAAGTCTTTGCTCCCTTTGAATTTTGGAATAGTTTGAGAAGGCTAGGTGTTAGTTCTTCTTTGAATGTTGGTAAAATTTACCTGTGGAGCCATAAAATTCAGGACTTTTGTTTGATGGGAGTTTATTGATTGATTAATTGATTTTAGAGAGAGAGAAAGAGAGATAGAGAGAGAAAGAAAAACATTAATATTTTTCTCACTTATTTATGCATTCATTGGTTGCTCCTTGTATGTGCCCTGACCAAAGATTGAACCCGCAACCTTAGCATACTGGGATGATGCTCTAACCAACTGAGGAACCTGGCCAGGGCTGTTGCAAGTTTTTTGATTACTGCTTCAGTTTCATTAGTTGTAATGGGTCTATTTAGATTTTCTGAATCTTCCTGATTCAGTTTGGAAGATTGTATGTTCTATGACTTTATCCATTTCATTCAGATTGTTCAATTTATTAGCATATAGTTGCTCATAACATTTTTTTACAGTCCTTTGTACTTCTTTGGTGTCAGTTTTAACTACTCCTCTTTCATTTCTGATTTTATTTATTTGGGTCCTCTTTTTTTCTTGATGAGTTTGCTTAATGTTTTGTCAATTTTGTTTATCTTTTCATAGAATGAGCCATTGATTTTATTCATCTTTGGTATTGTTTTTGTAGACTCTTATTTTGTTTACTTCTACTGTGATCTTTATTATTTTCTTTCTCCTAATCAGTTTGGGCTTTGTTTATTGTTCTTTTAGTGTAAAGTTAAATTGTTTATTTAATATTTTTCTTGTTTTTAGAGATAGGCCTGTAATGCTATGAGTTTCCCTCTTGGACTTCTTGCAGTGTGGCCCATAAGTTTTGGGTTATTGTGTTCTCATTTTCATTTGTTTCAAGGTATCTTCTGATTTCTTTTTTGGTCTGATTGTTAACCCATTCATTGTTTAGTAACATATTATTTGGCCTCCATGTCTTTGTGTGTTTCTCAGTATTTTTCTTGTGACTGATTTATTAGTTTCATTTCATTATTTGATAACTCCAATTCCAATTCAATACCATGAGGTTCTTAATTATTGAGAAAACTTGCTCCCATTATTATCAATATCTTTATGTATTTTAAAATCCTTTTTATGTACCCACCTATTGACCTTGTCATGTTGTCCCTGCTTTGCTACTCCAACACCATCTTTATCTGGGCTGTTATTGCCAACTGTAGCCTGGCTGACCCTATCACCCAATTCCAACACCATTGGGCACCATTACTGATGGGCTCAGGCTGCTTTTTCTGCCCAGTTCCAATGTCATCCTCCTGCAAACCACCATTATGGGGTCAGCCTGATGACTTTTGGGTTGAAGAAGGAGAGAAAGAAGGGAGGAAGGAAGAAAGGAAGGAAGAAAGCAGAATAAAGACCTGAAAAAATTATAGATTAAAATTAATAACAGATTTTTAACTATAGTAAATGTTAGGATGCATGCCTGTGGTTTGATGTTTATTGTTATTTTCTTTTAAGTTTCATATTAAAATCTACTCTAACAGAAAATTAGCACAATCCCTCCTTCAAAATAGAAATATACAGACTTAAAATATTATTTTAAAAAGCATAATGAAAATGATTGCATGTAATCTAAACTTGGCATACAAAGTCACACATACAAGTACACGTACACCAATAATTCAACAAATAAATGCAGACTTCCACTATGAATATCTTAAAGGTAAGTATAGCATGGGTAAATTGCCTGAATTGCTTCTTGTATGACTTTGGTTATATTACTTAAACTCTATGTTCTTTAGTTCCTTTATCTATGAAATAGAATAGTACTTATTTTTCAGAATAATTCTGAGAATTAAATGAGTTGATAAATATAAAGTCCTTAGAATAATGTCTGATCCTTAGTAAACTATTGTAATTATTGCTATAATTATATTATTATCATTGTTCATATTGCTATATTCCTTTCTGCATAAATATTTGTCATTGGTGTCATTTTTACCAATTACATCTCTAACTTTATTTTTTAAAACATAGCTTTGATTTTTTTTTTTTTAAATTTCAGAGGGAGAGAAAGAAAGAGAGAGAGAGAGAAACATTGATCAGTTGCCTCCTGTATGAACCCTGATGGGGGACCAAACTTGCAACCCAGGCATGTGCCCTGGATTGGTCTAAGAAACCTGCTCTAAACTTTATTTACAATATTTCTTTTGCTCTATGAATCAGTGATTATTTTTTCTCCTCCTCTACATTATATTGGCAGTTAGCTACTTAAGCTAGCCTTCTTGCTCCTATAACTGCTCTGTTGTCACCCCTTTTCTTCTGCTGTTCAAAAATGTCTTGCTTGAGTTCTGGGGGCTTTCCAGAATCTAGAACTTTTGAACCCAAACAGTTTGTTGCGGGCTCTGGATTTGGCTGTATGACCTTGTGAAAGTTGCTCATATACCCTGAGCCCCAGGTTTCTTAAACTATAAAATGGAACTAAATGATGTTATTTCATGGGGCTATTATATGGTTTAAACGAGACAATTTGATAAAGCATTTAGCGCAGTGCTCAAAAATTGTTAGCTATTATTATGGTTATGATTATAATTATGATACCAAATTGGAGGAGTTGATTCTAGCCTTCTCTACTTTAATTTTATTCTATTTCCTTGGATGTCTTTCTTTCACTTCTTAAGTATTTTTTCTATACTGAGAAAAGTGGATACATGTAGCTTCATACATGTTAGAGTGTCTGTGAAAAACTAAAATTTTGCTTTTTTTGGAGTGATATGATAAATTTAGAATTATGGAATCCAAGACTGGCAACTATTGAGAATCTGTATAATGTTTTTAAAAGCATGGCATGGCTTTGAACCCTAGTTTTTCCTCTTACTAGTTGTGGAAACTTGGACAAGTTCCTTAACTTCTTGGTGTATCAGTTTCTTCATCAGCAAAGTAGGGATGATTATAAAATACTTATTTCACAAGGCTGTTGTGAATTTAAAATATGCCAAAGTACTCAGAGTGGAGCTTAGCCCTTAGTAAGCAGTACACATGTTAGCTATTCAACTGCTTATCAGTAATGGCCTTTCCATGAGCAAGGAGGTTTTCCTGTGACCACAATCAAATTGTTTTTATTTCCTCTTGTATTTCCTTCTTTTCCTTTATATGTAGGAAGTTGAATGTTTGCAGGATATATGATACTAAAATTGTTATATATATTTTGTTTTCTTACTTATTCATTCCAATATGATAAGATTGATTGTGGGATAGGAGAGACCTTTTCTTTTTTGGCCTCTATTCACATGACCAAGAGAGACAGTAGTGGAACCAAAGCATGTTGCCAGTGTGATTCATTGGAGGATGTCAAGATGGCTGGGAAGTAGTGATGGATGATCCATCTTTCGTCCACGTGGCTCAGATGCTTAAAGAGCCGTGGAGAGCTAAGTCAACCCAAAGTTTTGGCTCAGTTCATTTTGTTTGTGGCATAAAATCCCACTTATTCTCTTAAATCATTCGTGCTTTTTTCCCTCTAGATGATTAGTACACCTAGGTTAGAGATGTTTTTTATTAATTTATTTCTTTTTTTTTAACTTAGCAAAACTAGCAAACAAGATTTTTTAAGATGGGCATCACAACATTTGGTATAATACCTATGTTTTTGAAAACCGTTTTGTTAGTTTGATTTAGATAATTTGGCTACTACAGATTAGGCTTTGGGCATAATTACTTTTTAAAACATAGATTATAATTAACATCTGTTCAGATTTGTCTTAAAGGCGGGTATGATATAAAGAACAGTCAGTCATTAAACAAATATCTATTAAGCTTCTGACACATACCAGCCAACTGTGCTGGGTAAAGAGAAAGTATACGAGCATATGCACATTGTCCTCCCACACTTCAGATGAAAAGAGAATTTCTTCTCTTGTAATTTTATCTGGTTGGGAGACATATTAATGCAACAGCTCTGTAAATAAAATAGCAATTATTACTAGGGCAAGAACATGGTGTTGAGAGAATGTAAGTTAGGAGAAATCTATTTAAGAGAGACCAAGGAAGGCTTGCTGGCACTTGAGCTGAGGTCTGAAGGATGAGCGGGAGATAACACTGCAGAGGTGTCGTGCAGTGAAGGAAGGAGAATATTCAGACGGGAATACTGTACACAAAGGACTATGGCAAAGGGAGCTTGGATTGTCTGAAGAGGAGAAAGAAGGTAGAAATGCCAGGGTTTAGAAGCAAGGAGGGATGTGGTGAAATAATGAGGCTGCAGAGTTAGGTAGGAGCCAGAGTAATCAGGGCCTTGTGGACCATTTAAGCACTTGTGTTATCCTGAGTTTGCTGGAAAATGATTTCTCAGATGTTGAGTGAAGATTAGACCATGGCTTCTGGTACTATATGGAAATTTGGGAAAGAAGAAAGAAGAAATCCTAAAAAATGGTTAATAATTATGGCTGTAATTTTAACACTTGATATATAAAAATATAATTCAGTATAAGTATGATATTCACAAGATAATTACAGAATTTACAAAAAAAAAAAGTTTAAAGTGTGCAGGTGGTATTTGTTGGCAATGGACACCGATTTAAAGTTGTAAGGTCAGCCTGGTCAGTGTGACTCAGTTAGTTGGAGCATTGCTCCATAACTGAAAAGTTGCAGGTTCAGTTCCCACGTATCTAGGTCCTGGCATGTATGAGGGGCAACCAATCAGTGTTTCTCTCTTACCTCGATGTTTCTCTCTCCCTTTTCCTGTCTCCCTTCCTCTCTCTGTCTAAAAGCAATGAAATGAAATGTCCTCGGGTGAGGATAAAATAAATAAATAAAAATAAAATAAAGTTGTATGATGAGCATCTTCTCAATCCTAGCACTGTGTCTCTATGACTGAATATGTAGCCTCATTTAGAGGTAGGGCAAAACTTTAAATTTGTGGCCTTTCATGAATGTTTTAGGGTCTGGATAAAGAACTATTGAAATGTTACAAGTAAGGGAAAATGATATAGTCAGATATGCATATTGAAAACAAACACTCCAAGTAAGTGGACCAGATTTTAGAAGGGCCAATGAGGACTTGGAGAGATCAGTTAGGAAACTATTGCAGTAGTCCTGACGGAAGATACTAGAAACATAAACAGGGTGATGGCAGTGGAACTGAAAAGAAACAAATGGATTGTTTAGTCTTTGTTTAGGATGAATATAGAGAACAATAATAATTTTGGTCTTTACGTAATAGTATCCCCCTATTTGTGCTAGAATTAGGCAATCTGACAAAATTCACTAAATTATACCAATATAGGGATTGTTTTTTGTATAATAATGCCTTTTCATGTTTATATATCTGGATATATTTTAATCTTTTAATTTTCCAAACATATATTTTTATGTATAAGTAGTCACTTGGGTATGGAAATAATACAATTTAAACATGTTAATACTTACATATTCACTTTGTTTTTAACACAGAAATTAAACAGAATTTGCCAATAAACATTTATTGAGCACCTGATATTTGCCAGGTAATAAAGGATTTTAGTTAATTATCTATAAATTTGTACTTTTTTCCATATAGCCTATATAATCTTATAATATGTATGATAATTCTGAATAATTTAAACTATTTCAACTTAGTTTTAAATAGCTTAGAGGTTAAAAGTATTACAATGTAAGAGGATAAAGAAGTTAATTTCTTTAGTTCTTGAATATTGTGTGCCACATGCCCTAAATGTTTTATCCTGTTGGCCTTTTCACCTTGCTTTCTTGCCATGTGCCCAGAATAATTGATTATCTGTGTACGATTCCACAAACATTGCAGCAAAAAAGGCAGAAAACGATGGACAAAGATAATGAAATTTCACATTTTGCCCTGCCTTTTTCAAACTAACCTAAGTTAAGAAAACTTCACATAAAAGACTTTGAAATTTCATCATGGGTTTTGTGAGAGGGAAAGTTGACCTAGAAGCACTTGACTTATAACTTGGCGGCTACTTAAAGTCTAGCCTCATAATTCAGAGGTCCAGTGACAGTTTTGCCTATAAACCCAAGTCTTCATTTCACCGACATTTTCATGTTTAGTCTCCTTGAAAATGCTAACAAAAGTGAAACATATCATTTCTCTGCTTGGGATAGCCCTGGTGATGTTTATGGAACCGTTTGCTGTCTCAGGGGTAATCTCCCGGATAATTTGGATTAACCTTATCAGGTCTCTAGATACCACATTACCCAGGGTGGATGATCTCCAGAATAACCTTTCCACATCTTAAATTTTTTACTCTGAAATCGTGTTTTATCAGAAAACTTTCAACAGAAATTCATCAAAAACTATCCAACCAGGCTTTCTTCAACCCTTCTGGTTTGAAGAGGACTTCATCCAGGCAAGAATACATAGTATCTCCTGTGGAATAATTCTAATTAGAAAGTGGGACATTTTTTATTTACTTTTTCACTAGACAGTTGTTATATATCAAAGTGCCTTTCTTCTATTTGCCCAGGTTTTGAAATTGATTACCTGGAAGAGGAAGGAGTACCTTTGCTATAATAGTTTATTTGCTGGTAGAAAGAGTTTGCTTAAAGAGTGAAGAATTTTCTCCAAGGAAGACTTTGTTTTTTTTGGACTGACAACAGAAAGAATCTTCTTTCATTTGTATTGATCAAAAGTCTTGCTGGGCTTTTTTTTTTTTTTTTTTTTTAAACAGGGATGTCAAATGCCTTCTGAAGTTGACATCAACCCTGAAATCCTGTCCCACTTAGTACTTCTACATCCTAATGAAGCCTTCTTTTTAAAATACTATTTTTATATTAATAATAATTTATTAGTACATAAAGTCAAAGCTTATAGTTCCAGTGCAAGGTGCTGAATTTCATTGTCTCAAAACCAGAAAGTAGAAAAGTAAAATAAATTAGCAGTTGTATTTGTAATGGTGCAAGAAGTTATGCCCAGGTAATCCACTACAGTTTTTCTGAAAAATATTCATCCAATTTGAATCAGTTTAAACTGGTGGAGCAGAGCAGGCATGGCTGATAAAAGCAATATCATATATTATGGTTGGAGTACTTCATGGTCTTAGTTGAAACAGAAAATAAAAGGAAAAAATTGCTGTCTTCTTCATATTGAAACCAGGCCTGTTCTTCTTCACACAATGAACATTAGTTTGTTTCTAAAAATGGAAGTCTGAAAGTAGACACTTGACTATCAAGCATGAGAGAATGTTGGCTGTAGTTGAAGTCCAATGAAGTCAATGGTGCTAGTTAGGGTGTTTTTTTACATGCAGGGCACAGGAAAATATTGAGGTTGTCTGTACTAAAAAAATAAAGTCCTATTCTGCTCGATGATATAGCTTGGCATAGTCAAAGTAAAAGATCCAACAATTTTATCTTACAAGGAACAGGTAAAACACCCTTCATAATAATAATATCTATTTCTTGAAAGTTTCTTTGTACTAGATGCTTTGCATGTATATGGTTGCATTAGTCCACACAATATTATGAGGTATATATTATCATGTCCATTTTACAGAGAAGGAAAGTTGAGACTCAAGAGATCAAGGCACTTGTCTAAGTCCACCCATCTGGGGTGAAATTCCACAGTGCAGGAGCTAAGATCTATCTCTGAAGTCTGTACTCTTTCTGCTATGTGCCTTGCCTACGAAATGCTTAGTCACTTCCTGCTGTATATTCTTGAAAATAAAACCTAAGAGGTTAATGGGAAAAGCCAGCATATGGAATGGAGAAAGGAAATGATTGTGGGTACAATGGCATTTTTACCAAAGAGTTACATATATTACAATACATGGAGTTGTGGTCAGGCAATTAGAGAACAAGACAGTTAACAAGCTAGAGAAATTTCAATTGAGCTTGGGAGTACAGTCTATTAAAAAGATTGATTTAAAGATGGGTTGTGGAATTTCCTTGTCTCAGACCAATGGAATAATGGAAAGGAAATTTGCACACCAAAGACAGAATAATTCCCTTCTAAAGCTGGAGTGTCACATTTAAAGAAATAATAATAATAATACTATTTGGACTTCCAGCCAAGATGTAGGCGTAGACAGACACACTGTGTCTCCCTCCACAACTAAGAAGGAATACAAAACTAGAAACAACCAGAAGTTCCAGAAAATTAAACTGCATGGAAGTCCAGCAAACAAAGATAAAAAGAACTACTCATCCAGACAGGTAGGAGGGGTGGAGCTGGGGCGGAGAGGATGCGGTGTGGTGGCAGCAGCGGCAGGCCCTCAAAAAGTGCAGTCACACATTTTAAAGTCAGGAGGGACACCTGGGGAGCATTCCCAGCTCCTCACCAGACCTTGCAGCCCACGGTCCCAGCACTGGGGAAAATCAAGACTCATTGCTTCTGACTGTGCAGACCAGTGGGGGTTGGGGTAGAGGCAGAATCTGCCAGTCTCAGCAGAGTCCACTCGTTTAAAGGGTCCCCATGACCCTAGAACATCCACAGACCCACCCACTCTGGGAACGACAGCCAAGGCAGCAGCTAGAGGGGCGCCAGTCCAGTGTGGAAGTGGGAGAGGTGCCTGGAAAAGGGGCAAGTGCTGTTCTGTTGGTGGGACTTTAGCATTGCTTCTTGTCTTTTTGGTTTGGAATGGAGCCACAGTCTTATAGTTTCATAAAATATGGAATCCAGGTGCTTTGTGCTCCAGGCCTGGTAATTTGCTGTGTGATGGTCAAACATCTATCTCAATTCTCAATTTATTCATTTCTGAAAAGTTGATAATAGTGCTTACATCACAAGTTTATTGTGGAGCTTCATAGTGAATTACTGTAGAATAATCTGAGTAAGTTCTCTTTCTATGGCAACTATGTAGATATTTATATTTTCAAAGCCTGTGAAAAGATCAAAATTAATTAGAAACTCATATTCACTAAAATGTTCCAAGTGGAACCTAGACCATGTGATTTTATCATTCACTTTCCTTTGCTAAAAGCCTTACTAACAAAAGAAAAGAAAAATAAAGGAGACAGACTGGTACAGGATCTGACGCCACCAGGGGCAGATCCAGGAAGTGCAGATCATTCTAAGAAGCATCAACAAACAATAGGAGTCACAAAAATGGGGAGACAGAGAAACTACCCCCCATCAAAAGGAAAGGTAGAGTCCCCAGAAAGAGTGCTAAATGAAATAGAGGGGAGCAAACTATCAGATATGGAATTGAAAGCATGGATTATGGAGAAGCTCAATGAGCTCAGCGGAAACTACAAAGAACTCCAGAAAAACTACAGTGAACTCCAGAAGAACTATAAGGAACTTACTGAGAATTATACCAGCATCAAAAAGGACATGGAAGCTATCAATAAGAGCCAGGAGGAAATGAAGAATACGATCTCTGAATTGAAGAACACAGTAGAAGGAATTAAAAACAGGCTAGAGGTAGCAGAAGATCGGATCAGCGAGCTGGAGGACAACGTACACAAAAACTCCCAGACAATGCAACAAAATGAAAAAAGACTGAACAAGACTAAAGAGGCTCTAAGACAGCTGCAGGACAACATGAAACGTAATAATATCCGTATCATAGGAATTCCAGAAGGAGAAGAAGAAGAGCAAGGAATAGAAAACCTCTTTGAAAAACTAATGACAGAAAACTTCCCTAACATCAAGAGAGAAAGAATCATGCAAGTCCAGGAAGCACAGAGGGTCCCAATGAAGATGAACCCCAACAGGCCTACTTCAAGACACATCATAATTAAAATGGCAATATTCAAAGACAAAGAGAGAATCCTAAGAGCAGCAAGAGAGAAACAACTAATAACATACAAGGGAGCTCCAATAAGGCTATCATCAGATTTCTCAGCAGAAACACTACAAGCCACAAGGGAATGGCAAAATATATTCCAAGTAATGAAAAACAAAAGCCTACAACCAAGAATACTCTACCCAGCAAGGCTCTCATTCAAAATGGAAGGTGAAATAAGAAGTTTCCAAGACAAAAGAAGGCTAAAAGAATACATCTCCACCAAACCAGCATTGCAAGAGATGCTAAAGGGTCTGCTTTAAGAAGATGAAGAAACAGAGAGAGACAGAGAGGAACATGAGTACAAAGGGGGGAAATGACAATGAATAAGCACTGAAAGAAAGAAGGAACTTCTACCATTTGCAACAACATGATTGGAACTAGAGAGAATTATTCTTAGCGAAATAATCCAGGCAACAAAAGAAAATTACCTTATGCTATCACCTGTTACAGGAAACTAATGAACAACACAAACAAATGAGCAAAATTGAACCAGAGGTATGTAAACAAGGAATAAATTAACAGTAACAAAAGGGGAGATGGGAGGGAGAGAAGTGGTAAGAAGGGGAAGGGTCTAGTCAAAGAACATGTATAAATGACCCACAGACATGGAGAACGGGGTGGGGACTGAATGTGGGAGAAGAGGTGGGCAGGGTGCAGGGAAGTAAAAGGGGGAAAAACATGGGACACCTATAATGAAAAAACAAACAAAAAAATTTTAGTGGGGGAAAAAAAGAAAATATGAAGAATGGAAATGCAATTTTGGTGAATATTAGAAGGACAAAGGTTTTCCTTCACACTGTATATTTTTCTCCCTATGTGATCCCTTCAGAATTTGGCATTCTGAAGAAGTAATGACATAAGGTTCTTTGCATAAAACTAATAAGACAAGTTGTTGATAGAGATTTTTGTGACCAAGACTTTTACTGGAATGTCATGCCTAAAGGAGACATGCTTGGGCTCTGGTTGTTATCAAAAAGCCCTGAGGAATTGGGATTGACTTTTGAAGGTAATAAATGCCCACGAGAAAAAAGGCCTGGTAGCTTGGTTGGTTGTGCAGTCCTTTGCAATCTTTCCAGGGAAAAAAATGAAGGTTGCTTTCCTTAAAGTTGGCTAGAAGGGACCTTAAGGCACAATGGAAAACCAGGAGGACCCGGAAAAGACAGGTGTTTACAGGCAAGGCTGAATGCCAGATATGTGGCTCAGCTTCTGTGCCCTGAAGGGCAGACTGAAGGTCACCCTAAATGTTCTTTGCGTAAGTTCCAGCAAAGCAGAACTAAAGATCATAAGTGATCATTTGCTGCTCTTGTTGTGTTTATGCAAATGAACAGGATAAATTAAAAATGAACTCAATGCAGTCCCTTTAATGACAAGGAGGGTAATCTTAGGGCGGAAAATCACGATTCAAGGAAGATCACAATGCCCAGTGGTAGACTATAAAGTAGTGCAGCTAACCGTCTTTAAAGTTTCTTTTCATTTAATATTTGTTTTCATTTGAAAGTTAAACTATGTCTGTGGCATTATCAAAGATGTTTAATTTACAGGCAAGAAGAATGTCAAATGCCTTGCAACTGGATGTCTTTCCGATAAGACAGTCCTACAGATTTAGAGACTTGTATGTGGGTTATGTTACATAAATTAACATGTGTTTTCTGTTTTCAAAGGGCATAAGCCTATGATCTCATTACCTGACTGATTGTCTGTACGTATCGGCAGCCGTCCGTCTCGAGAGACGATGGTGTAGCTTCTTAAGAGTCTATCTGCACCACCGAGAATGGCTGTGCAGTCCGACTCGGGAGTGACACGGTATCTGTCTCCTCCCGTGTTGAATCGACATCTGGAGTGTCCTCTCCAGTGAAGCTGAAGCTACAGAGCCTGGGCAGGGTGATATGGAGGGTCTGCTGTTGCCCATGCAGCAGACCCCCCCTCTCTTCGCAGCTGAAGGGTCCAAGGGAAAGACGGAGTCAATACAGCTTGGCTTCAGGTGCGCCGCAGGAGTTGCCGGTGTTGACTACAACGTCAGACCGCCTTAGGGACTCCGGCTCCGGATTTTCTGTCGGGGTTTACTCCCTTAGCCTTTCTTTCCCCTGAAGAGGTATGCCGCAAGGCAGCGGAGGTTTTTTGGAGTCAGAGTTTTCCTTCTCTGATGTGCCCTGACTGGAAGATCGAACCAGCGACACTTAACTCGCAGGCCGACGCTCAATCCACTGAGCCAAACCAGCCAGGGTGTCTGTACGTATAGGCCTCACTTAATCCTGTCTGCATTGCTGCCTCCTGAGACTCAATGGTTTGGCTGAACTAAATGGCTGGGTTGGTGAAGAACGGGGTGGTCTGTGGGCTTCACCTTAAAACTGGTTTCTCTTTTCTATCCTAATGGCTTGGACAGAAAGAGCCCAGAGGCCTGAGAAGGGGGAAACGTAAAATATTTCCCTCAGTCCAAACTAAGTATAATGGGCAAAAGGGTTTTGGACAGGTGAGATGTACCTGGCATACCTTCCTCCAAAGAAGCCCTTCTTTTCCCTAATGTGGGACATTGAAAAATTAATACCTGTCTTTTGTCATCTAGTGGTTACGGATTGAATGATGTCCTTTAACCCTGTTGCCCCCAGAATACAACAAGGATGCCAGCCTGTTAAACCATGCCATTGTCCAGAGACAGCCAACCAACCTGGAGTCTGCACAATCCTTCCCCTTGTGGGAAGGCCACCCTCCCCTCCACACCCTCACTCTTATTAGGGATTTCTTGACCCAAGGGTAGGTAGGACAACGACCATGTCCAGCTTGAAGCAGCTAGAAGAGCTCGAGACCTTCGTCCATTCTCCTTTATAAGATTGTAAAGGGTCTTAAGTCTGAGAGGGAGGGATTGTTATTTTTTATTGTTAAAATATTTAACTAATTAATTATTTTTTTAAAAAAAGAAGAAGAATATATGAAAGGGTGAGGCAGGACAGCTTGTATGTACAACCCATGGGCATGGACTTGGGGAGGGGATTGTTGGGGAAGGGGGGTGCTGGGCGGAGGGGAGCAAAGGGGAAAAAATTGGAACTACTGTAACAATATAATCAATAAAATATACCCCCCCCAAAAAGAATATAATAAGCCAAGACTAGCTTGAGTAAACTCAACTGTATATATCAAAAATATTAAATTATGATCATATGCGTTCTTTCATTTGGGAATAATGAAAAATAACCTCATAATTTTTTTTTGTTTATTTGCTACTTTTGTTCTTTATTTAAATTTCTTCTGAAGCTCCAAGCATGTATCCATGGAAAAATGGGAGAGCGAGCCATCTCTGTGTATTGTTAGTAAAAAGTATATGGGTTGACTGACTTGTAATCACTTATTTGCTATTCACAAAATATTGAAGTATCAGTTCCTCTCTGAAGTGCTCTTTGGCCATATCAACAGAACCTCCTATTTCTTAACTCTATTTTCATTACTGGTTCATATGATTATAATTACATGGAATCTGGTATTACAAAAAGATTTATGTATTTTATCCAATGGTATAGCAACATGGGATGTGAGCTATTCGCCACAGGTGCAAATGATAAGTGAGTGCATTGGCTGTAGAGAATTTAAAACTACTATAAAGCCAACTAAAATTCAGTCTTCTTTTTATTATCACTATGCACCAGTAATTCTACATTACGAAAGTGATAAAATACTACTCTCCCCAAGGAAAGTCACTGTGATGGAATTGAATTTCATGCAGAAAGGTACATGGAGGAGAGAGGTTCATCTTTTATATTAAGTAAATGGCATTTGGTGTCATTGAAAATATAAGTTGAGAGGAGAACATATTTATTATTTTGATGTGCACTTTCCCGCAATCAGATCAAAGTGGAAATTATATTTAAAGATATAAAACTTCCCTGCATACAACAACAATAGTGCTTGAAAGAGATTTCAACTTGAGGCTATTAAAGTCATATATGAGGTCTCTCCAGAAAAAGTCCAACTATTGTTACTATAACAAGAGCGGGTTGCATGACGTCCATGTAACTTGGCAGACAAGGAGACTGGACTGGAATGAGCATGCATGAACAGTGATGACTTCACTGTAGTAGTCAGTGGAGGTGGTAGATGCTGTTGAAAGAGTATGGATACTGTGTGGCTGTCACACACAAAATGAATGAGTAGAGCAATGAATCTACATCAAATTTTGCATTAAGCTTGAACATCCCTTTGCAGAAACTATTCAGATGATTCCAAAGGCTCCAGCTATGAGCAACTGGTGACTGGAAGCTTCATCATGACAATGCACCCCTTATCTATTCACATCTTGTGCAGAGTTTTTGGCAAAACAACAAATCACCCAGGTTACTCAACCCCTCTACAGCCTAGATTTGGCACCCTGAGACTTCTGGCTTTTACCAAAACTAGAATCACCTTTGAAAAGGAAGAGATTTTAGATCATTGATGAGATCCAAGAAAATACAACAGGGCAGCTGATGGCGATTGGGAAAACTCTCTGAGGTCCCCAGGGGCCTCTTGTACCTTGTATCTTCTTCAATAAATGTCTCTATTTTTCATATAACATGGCTGAATATTTTCTGGACAGATCATATATATATTCCATAGTATATATTAATATATACATATAATACATACTCTAAAACAGATACATATCATTAGTTATCAATTATATTACACATAATTGTATGCTATATAATTCTAAATTCTATCTGTATTTTATAACCAAGTCTGTATGGATTCACATATTATCAGAGTAGAATGTATTTAAAAAATTGTAACTAAATCATAATTGAAAAAGTTCATGTGAAATAAGGAACAATGACATACAAGTCAAATCAAACATTACCTTTTTATGACTCTATAATCTCCATGAGGACACACACAAAAATAAAAAATAAAAAAAATAAAGGAGAAACTGTTTATTTCTCTATTGGCAATGCAAAGTGTGTTAATTTTTAAAAATTAATATGTGTGATCTATATGTCAGCAAATAACCTATAAAGATTTATAATGGGCTACCCTAATAGTTCTGTTAATATGTACATTTCTCCTTATTTATGAAGAAACACACTCTCTATCAGAGATTCCTATGAATGAGAAAGCCTTGAATACTCTAATATATCTGTAATAAGTACAAATATACCGAAATTAAGAAATAAACAATAACACCCTAACACAAAAGCATGATGCTTGCTAGAGACTCTCCCTATTGAAAACAGAAGGGCCTTTTAAGATTGAAACATGAGCTATGGTGACTATAGTACTGACTCTTCTAATACTTAAAAGTGTGAACCATGAGTGTATCTTAGACTAATCTTTTAGAATATCTCTTCTTGGCATGGGGTAACTTTCTTTTAGTTGATAACTGGCTTAAGGAAGAAAAGATGTATTGACTCCATATCTGAAAAGCCTATTATTTCAGACATGAGTCTGATTCAGGGACTCAAATGATGCCAATAGATAAGAAGCTTTCTCCCTGGGCTCTGCAAGATTTATATCCTATTTTGCTAACAATTCAAGCAAGTGGAAGAGCATTCTTTTTTTTTTTCTTAGTAGTTCTGCCCAAAGTATAAGAATTAATTTTTATAGACTCTAGGTGGTCTGTCCTGAGTTACATGCCCATTCTTCAAGCTGGGTTAGTATCAATCTCACCCAAACTACATGAACTAAAAATGGCAAAAATCAGACTTTGGTTACTAGAAAGAGGGGACATGAGTATTGATGTCCATTACATTACTTTTAGTAATATGTAGTATCTAGAATATTCTGTTTGTTTTTTCCCTTATATCACAGCACAGTTTCCCATTTGGCTGTGTCTCTCACACTTCAGTGTATAATTTTTTTTTTTCCTGTCTTACATATTTGGGTTTGCTCATTAGTCTGTTTATGAGATGATGGCTTACAACCAAGGATTTTCAGGACTGTGAAGTCCTTAAGTGGAGAATGTTTCCATTTTGTATAGCAGAAACATTGCTCTGTGCTAGTCGGCCATATAGCCTGCCTTGGTGTGAAGACACGTATTCCTTTGTAATCAAAATCCCTTGGTATTGATATAAAATCAACCTCTGTAGGGCAGGATATGTCTTTTGTATACTTTTCATGAAGTATTTTTAATACTATATGTCTTCTCAATGAAAAAGCATCATGAGGTTGTATGAATTATATTAGAAATAATTTTTAATTTGACAATTAAACTTTACATCCAGCTGGATGGTTGTACTGAATCTAATAGATTTCTGAGTGTTCAAAAATAGTTAACATCTGCTAACAGACTCATAAGGAAATCTATGCATCATAACAATTAGAACACTATGAAACTTAAAAATATAACTTTCCATGAGGATGCAAGATCGGTATACTCCATTGAAGAATATATATGGAATTATTCAATGAAATTTAATAATATTGCTGACTACCGGTCCATAGTTTATTTCTGTATGAGTTTCTGCATTTGAAAGGCTAAAACTCTTTAGTTTAAACTAAACTTTGTCATAGTGAAAGATAGTCATGATAAAAAAAAAACTGTTATTTAATTTTAACTTAAGAACTCTTACTGTGAGTTGTAGAGACTGAGCTAGATTCCTAGTACATCAGTAAACCATAAATGTAGGGGAAGGAAGACTCAGGAGGGCTTAAGAAGAACAAAATAGACATATAAACACCCCAAAATATTTAACACAAAAATAATTACAATGTAGTAGAAAGGTAATACTCCTAGAGTGGTATGAATTCCATACTCTGAAACAAAGTAGAAAGTATTAGAAACATTCATACTCCCTAAACTTTCAGAATCACTGAGAAGTCTGTTAAGTATTGGGTGAAGAAAATAGGAGCCTTGGAACATTTATTTTTCTTTATCAGAAGATTTATTCTTAGCAAGTGTGTGGACAGGCAAGCACCCTTTTTCTCCCTTGACTTTCACATAGATTTAGCTCTTGGTTTAATATCTCGTCGGCAGCCGTCAGTCTCGAGAGATGATGGTGTAGCTTCTTAAGAGTCTATCTGCACCGCCGAGAATGGCTGTGCAGTACAACTCGGGAGTGACACGGTATCTGTCTCCTCCCGTGTTGAATCGACATCTTGCGATGACGCTGGAGTGTCCTCTCCAGTGAAGATGAAGCTACAGAGCCTGGGCAGGGTGATATGGAGGGTCTGCTGTTGCCCATGCAGCAGACCCCCCCTCTCTTCGCAGCTGAAGGATCCAAGGGAAAGACGGAGTCAATACAGCTTGGCTTCAGGTGCGCCGCAGGAGTTGCCGGTGTTGACTACAACGTCAAACCGCCTTAGGGACTCCGGCTCCGGATTTTCTGTCGGGGTTTACTCCCTTAGCCTTTCCCCTGAAGAGGTATGCCGCAAGGCAGCGGAGGTTTTTTGGAATCAGAGTTTTCCTTCTCTGTATAGTTTATGAAAAATGATATTAGTTTATATCAATAAAAATCTCTGCTTTGGAGAAATCTGGACAACCTCATTACATAACTTCCCTAATTGAATAAATCCAGAACTGACACAAATTCGAGAAGACTGGTTGGAAGATTCATAAGTGAGAACTCATTCAAGAAAAACCACAAGAGTAACACCTTCAATAGAAAACCCTGATTTTGTGAGTCTGAAACTATGAGTGTTGTATTGGATTCTCTTACAGAACAACTTTGTAAGTAGGGTTATTCTTAAACCCACTGCAATGGTTTCTGTTTTCTTCTTAATGTAGTTGATTTTAGGAAGTGACTGCTAATGCTCGTTACTATAAGGAGTAATCAAAGGATATTATTGGTATTTTCCATTTCTAGTTTTATTTCCCTTTTGTTTGATATTTTTTATCAACTTTTTTTTGGTAATACTAGTGATGTTTTGATACCTGGGCTATGGAACACTTCAATCAATAATGGAGTACTGATTTGTGATAACTATAAATTTTATTATTATGTATATAATAATAGTTACCATTTCACCATTTTTTAATGTGCCAGGCATTATTCTAACAACTTCAACTTTCATAACCAATTTAAGAGGCAAATATTTCTATCTTCATTTTTCAGATTAGTTGATTAAGGCTTGGGTAATTAAGTATTATGATGTTAGCTACAGATTTTTTAGATAACCTTTATCAGATTGAGAATGTTTTTTTCTATTTCTACTTTGCAGAGTTTTTAAAATTATGAATGGATATTAGCTTTTGTCAAAGGCTTTTTTTCTTCAGCAATTGAGATTATCTGTGATTTTTGAAAATTTTCTTAATGGTGAATTATATTGATTGATTTTCAAATATTGAATCAGTTTTACATTCCTCAATAAACCCCAGTTTGCTTAAAGTGTATTATATTTTTACATATTGCTACGTACAGCTTGCTAACATGTTTTTGAGGATTTATGCATCTATGGTCATAAAGTTATTGGTTTGTGGTTTTTTTTTTCTTGTGTTTTATTTCTGGCTTTGGTATCAATGTGATGTTGACTTATAAAAGGAGTTGGAAAGTGTTTTGTCAACTTCATGTCCTGGAAGAGCCAGCACAAAATGATGTTATTTCTTCCTGAAATATTTGGTAGAAATTCCAGTGAAACCATCTGGCCCTGTAGTTTTCTTCATGGGAAGGTTTTCAATTTCTTTAATAGATATAGGAATAGTCTATATCTATTAGAAATACCCATTGCTTCTAATCTATTAGACATAAAATCTATTTCTTTTTGAGTGAGTTTTGTTAATTTCTCCTTTTAAGGCACTGGCCCATTTGATCTGAGTTGTTGAATTTATGGATATAGAGCTGTTTGTAGTAACTCATTATCTTTTTAAGGTCTGTAGGGTCTTTCTTTTTTTTTTTTTTTTTTCTTTTGATTTTTAAAAAATTTAATCTTTATTGTATTTTAGTCCCCCTATACTTTCCTCCCCCCAATAATCACTTAATAATGGTAATTGATATCTTCTTCTTTTTCTTGGTCAGTCTGTTTAGGGTCTTATAAATATCCATCTTTTCAAAGAACCAACTTTTGGTTTCATCAAATTTAAAAATTTTATTGATTTCTGTCCTTAAATTTGTCATTTACTTCCTTCTATTTGGTTTGGGCTTAATTTGCTCTTTCTTCTCATTATTGAGACCTTTCTTTTCTAACATAAGCATTTAATGCTATAAATTTCCCTTTAAGAACTCTTTTAGCTGCATCTTGCAAATTTTGATATCTTGTACCTTCATTTCATTCATCAAAATATTTTCTAATCTCCCCTGAGACTTCCTTGTTAACTCATGATTTATTTAGAGGTATGTTGTCTACATTTTAAATATTTGGGAATTTTCCAGATATAGTTCTGTTATTGATATCTAGTTTAGTTTCTTCGTGGTCCAAAAACATACTTTGTAAGGTTTCTGTTCATTTAAATATGTTCTTCCCTTTTCTTTTCTTCCTTTTTTCTAAGTATATTTTATTGATTATGCTATTACAGTTGTCCCAATTCTTCCCCTTTGCCCCCCTCCACCCGATACCCCCCTTCCCTCAAGCAATCCCTCCCTTAGTTCATGTCCATGGGTAGTGCATTAAGTTCTTTGGCTTCTACATTTCCTTTATTATTCTTAACATCACCCTGTCTATTTTGCACCTACCAATTTGTGCTTCTTAATCCCTGCACTATTTCCCCATTTCTCCCCTTCCCCCTCCCTACTGATAACCCTCCAAATAATCTCCATATCTATGATTCTGCTCCTGTTCTAGTTGTTTGCTTAGTTTGTTTTTGATTCTTTTTTTTTTTAGATTCAGTTGTTGATAGTTGTGAGTTCATCCTCATTTTAATGTTCATAGTTTTGATCTTCTTTTTCTTAAATAAGTCTCTTTAACATTTCATATAATAATGGCTTGCTGATGATGAACTACTTTAGCTTTACCTTGTCTGAGAAGCACTTTATCTGTCCTTCCATTCTAAATGATAGTTTTGCTGGATGGAGTAATCCTGGTTGTAGGTCCTTGCTTTTCATCATGTTGAATACTTGCCAGTCCCATCTTGCCTGCAATGATTTTGAGAAATCAGCTTATAGTTTTATGGAAACTCCTTTGTAGGTAACTCTTTGCCTTTCTCTCTCTCTCTTTTTTAAAGTATATTTTATTGATTATGTTGTTACAGTAGTCTCATTTTTTCCCCCTTTGCTTCCCTTCGCCTAGTACTCTCCTTTCCTTCAGCAATACCACCCTTTTTAGTTCATGTCTATGGGTTTTGCATATAAGTTCTTTGGCTTCACCTTTTCCTATATTATTCTTAACTTTCCCCTGTCTATTTTGTATCAACTAATTATGCTTCTTAATCCCTCCACCATTTCCCCATTTCTCTTCCTTCCCCCTCCCAGCTGATAACCCTCCAAATGATCCCCATACCTATGATTCTGTTCCTATTCTGGCTTGCTTAGTTGGATTTTGTTTTTATTTTTTAGATTCAGTTGTTGATAGTTGTAAGTTTGTTTTCATTTTGATGTTTATAGTTCTGATCTTCTTTTTCTTAAATAAGTCCTTTTAAAATTTATATAATAATGGCTTGGTGATTATGAACTCCTTTAGTTTTACCTTGTCTAGGAAGCACTTTATCTGCCCTTCCATCCTAAATGATAGCTTAGCTGAATAGAGTAATCTTGATTGTAGGTCCTTGCTTTTCATCACATTGAATACTTCTTGCCAGTCCCTTCTTGCCTGCAGTTTCTCTTGAGAAATCAGCTGATATTATTATAGACACCCCTTTGTAGGTAACTCTCTCTTTATCCTTAACCTTTGGCATTTTAATTTTGTTGTGTCTTGGTGTGGTTCTCTTTGGCTCTAGCTTGTTTGGGACTCTCTGTGCTTCCTGGACTTGTAAGTCTATTTCCTTTGCCAATTTGGGAAGTTAGTTTTCATTATTTTTTCACCGAAGCTTTCCATTTCTTCCTCTTCCTCTTCTCCTTCTGGCACACCTATGATTCGGATGTTGGGACATTTGAAGTTGTCCCAGAGGTTTCTAAGCCTCTCCTCATTTTTTTCAATTCTTGTTTCCTCACTCAGTACTGGTTGACTGTTTTTTTTCTTCCTTATGTTTCAAATCATTGATTTGAACCCCAGTTTCCTTCCCTTCCCCATTGGTTTTGTGTGGATTTTCCTTTGTTTTATTTAGCACAGCCTTCACTTCTTCCCTTACATGTTTGCCATACTTAAGCACATCTGTCAAGCCTGTGAGCATCTTTATCACCAGTGTTTTGAACTCTATTTGGTTAGGATGGCTATCTCCTCATCACTTACTTCTCCCACTGGAACCTTGATCCATTCCCTCTTTTGGCCCATACTTCTCTGTCTCCTCATCTTGACAGACTCCCTTGTTTGTTTGCCTCTGTCTGTGTTATTTTAAATTATCTTATGTTTCCTTCATCTGACAATGTCTTTATTTTGTACTCATTCATGAAGGGTATTTTCACTGGTTGTAGAAATCAACAATTCTTTTCTTTTAACACTTTAAAGATGTTCCACTGTCTTGTGTCTTCCACATTTTCTGATGAGAAGTCTTCAATCAAAATTTTTTTCTCCTATATGTAATATGCCATTTTTCTGTGGCTGCTTTCAAGATTATAATAATTTATTTTTATTGCATAGCAATTTGATTGTTACGTGTCTGTGCATGCTTTTTTTTTTTTTTTTACATTTGTCCTGTTTGGGGTTTTCTGAGCTTCACGAATCTCTAAATTTATAGCTTTCAACATATTTATTCAAATATTTCTTTCTGCATCAATCTCTTTGTTCTCTCCTCAGGGACTTTATGGACATAAAACAAGAGAAAAATAAAGAAAAAGTGGATGTCTTCCCATACTCTTTAGCTCACCAAGTTCCCTTTTTCCAGTTCTCTTGTCAGAAAGACAAGGTTTTCTTAGAGGTTTTGCTGTCTGAATCCACTGCTCAGTTTTGCTTTGGGGTCACTTCTGGGTCAAAGCTGGATGATAGAGGAGGCAATAAAACAGAAGAATTCACTATTATTATAGATAATTCTTTAAGCTTTGACTCCCTTGTGTAATTTGGCTTTAATTATTAATTTTTCACAGTTCCCATGCAGTGGCTTTTAAATTTGCCCAGAGTTTTCAGTGGTGGTAATGAGAAGGGCTAATGTAGGGCTTACTTAATTTTGACTGAAAACGTCAGCTTTGGTTAAAAAAGAAAAATTAATACATCTTGAAGATGCTTTTAAATTCACACATACAGTTTTGCTTTGTTCATTTTAAAGTGACAGAATACTCCATTTTATGGTAACATCATAGTTTATTTAGAAGTTGCTATTAACAAAGATGAGAACATTTTTACGTATACATCTTGGCATGTATATATATATCTCCTTACTCAAGGACATGCTTATTGACTTTAGAGAGAGGGGAAGAAAGGGAGAGGGAGAGAGAAACATTGATGCGAGAGAGAAACATCAATCATTGCAATTGTCGCAATGCTTACACACCTGGACTGGGGATATGTGCCCTGAGTGGGAATCAAACCGGCGACACTTTGGTTCTCACGCCAGTGCTCAATCCACTAAACCACACCAGCTAGGGCCAGTTTTATTTTTATATTGCAGCACTGAGTGCAATATTTGATATGTAATAGGTGAAATAAATGCTTATTGTCCTTTTATGTACAGTATTGGTCAGTTTCTGTATTCTCCATTATGTTTCATTGATTTTTTTTTTTTTTTTTACACTCCTCACTCAAGGATATATGCATTGATTTTAGAGAGAGGGGAAGGAAGGGAGGGAGAGAGGAAAAGAAACATCAATGTGAGGGAGAAACATCGATTGGTTGCCTCTGTCATGCCCAGAGACTGGGGACTGAACCCACAACCCAGGCATGTGCCCCACCTGGGAAATGAAGTTGTGATCTTTCGGTTTACATGGGGAGTACTCCAATCAACTGAGACACACTGGCTATGGCTCCACTGATCTAATTTTGAACTACTTGAATGGGAGACTACCTGAGAATACTGGGTGTTGTAGGCTTAAAATAAAAGCCCTAAAACTGTTCTATCTTAATTACTTAGCTTTATAACACTTGATATCTGGTAGTATAAGTCTTTCAACTTTGTTTTCATTCTTCAAGATTATCTTGATTATTCTTGGCTCTTGGCTAAACATTTTAGAATCATTTACATAATTTTCTTAAAACATCTGTTAGGTTTTGAATTAGTATTATATTGACTAGATAGATACATTTGTTGAGAATTAGCATTTTTAAATAATATCGAGTTTTCTAATCCAAAAAAGACATATTTCCCATTTACTTAGGTCTTTCCTTCAGCAATATTTTTCAGTTTTGTGTGAGAAATTTTATTTGTTTTTCATGATACTTGTTCCTAGGTATTTGTTGCTAGTGTAAATGGTATTATTAAAAATTTTAATTTTCTAATTACTTGCTACTGATATACTGTTCATTTTTATTTGTTGCCCTAGTGTCCAGGAGTCTCGATAAATCCCCTTGTTAATTCTAATAGTTTATTTGTAACTTGTCTGGGATTTTTAATTTATATAATAATGTCATCTGCAAATGAGAGTTTTATTTATTTTTTCCTATTATGTAACCTTTGCTTCATTATATTGCCTCATTTATTTTGGCTATGATTTAAATGTATTGTAAAATAAAATGCCGGTAGAAGACCCTCTTATTTTGATCTTGATCAGAGGGAGGTTTCCAACATATCACCATTAAAAATAATATCTGTTATAGGACTTTTTTGAGGAGAGATGCTTTATCAGATTAAAGGAATTTTCTTCTATTGTTAGTTTGCTGAGAGGATTGGAATTTTATCAGATTTTCCTCTCTGCATTTATTAAGAAAATTATGTTTCCTTTATATGTTTCTTCTTTTATTAATTTGGGAAATTATATTGATTGATTTTCAAGTGTTAAGCTCTTGAATTCCTGAAATGAAATCAATTATGTTATATAATATCCTTTTTATATATTGCTGGCTTCAGTTTGCATATACTATATATATTATATATTATATTTTACCATAAATATATAACTATATGACATAATATTTATATACTTAGCCTTTTTGTATCTATGTACATGAAAGAGATTGGACTATAATTCTTTCTTTGAAATATTTAGCTTTGATACGAAGGTTATGTTGGCCTCTTTGCTTGACTTGATGTCTTTCATTGCACTGTTCCCTAGTGAGTTGGCCTTTTTGAATCTCTTTCACCTATACTCCTTTGTTATTGTTACTCAGACACATGGGAAGAGAGACTGTGGGGCATTCTCTGACATTTTGATTAAGCCTCAGTCTTAGGCAGGCACTGTGAACCTGGGTTCCAGGGGTGTGGACTTCACAAGTGTTATTGCCCTTTCTGTAGATGTGATACCAGACCTAAACCTTTCCCCACCTCCCTGACCCTCACCCAGATACAGTGGATTTTCTATGCAGTTTTGGTGCTCTTTCTTCTGAAGTTTGAAGTCCCCTCTTCCCCCTCACAGAGGAGATCAGAAATACAGGTTTGAATGGAATTTTGGCACTGGCTGCTATTCCCCTCCTCCAGAGATCACATGGAGGAAGATTTCTCAGGATTCTCCCTAATCTTCTCTGTGAGTACCAGGAAATATTTCTGGAGGAAATGCCTACATGGAGGTGCAAACTCTTCTTATGTCTATAGGGGGCTTTGCACTCTTGCACTAGTCCACATTCAGCCTTTAGCAATTTGTTAAAAATTTCTAGCTTAATCATCTTACTGGCCACTATGGACTGAATTGTGTCCCTGCAAAATTCATATGTTGAAGCTCTAATCTACAAATGTAATAGTATTTGGGAGGTAATTAGGTTTAGATGAGGTCATGTGGGTGGGGTCCTCATAATGGGATTAGTGCCCTTACAAGAAGAGACACCAGAGTTTGATCTTTTTTTTCCTCCCTGTCAAGTGAAAATGTGAGAACGTGCCCATCTGCAAGCCAGGAAGAGAACTTTTCACTAGAACCTAACCATGCTGGCACCTTTATCATGGACTTCCAGCCTCTAGAACTGAGAGAAAATAAATTTCTGTTTTTTAAGCCACTAAACTTATGGCATTTTGTCATGGAAGCCCAGCTGACTGATACACTGGCTTATATAATGTTTGTCTGCATCTACTCCAGCTAAGCAAGTGCTAGGATCCTGTTTCTCTCTGTAGTGGTCAGTCTCTCTCTTTCTCAATTTGGGATTAATTATTCTGTGACCTCAGTTCTCAGCCAGGTTCAAGAAAAATAATTAATTTTCAATATGTCCATCTTCTTGTTCTAAGGTTGAGAGTGATGCTCTTTCCAGCTCTTTTTTTTCTGTGAGCTGAACCATTAATGTTAATTAATGATCTCTTGGCCCTAACCCACTTCAGCAACTGGCCGTAATAGAAATTTTATTCAGATGCAGTATTCAGAAAGGTAGCATTCTGCACAACAGATCTACAATAGGGCAACCTAAAACAGAAGGATAAATAAAACGTCTCCTCTTTATGTACCACAAACATATTTTCTGAACTAATGATGGGACAGCTTATCTGGTACAAGGTCTGTAATGTAACCAAATGTTTGCACTATAAGTGAGGCTGTCTTGGAAAATCTGCAAGCACAGGAGACATTAAGTAGCATTGAAATGGATATACTATGTAGATCCTTTAAGTAAGGAATTGTTGCTTTGCTGTAGAGAGCCATCAGTAGATTGAGTATGTAGTCATCAGCTTTTTCTGCCTCTGCAGAAAGGTAGGAGTTATTTCTGATGGGCAGGGCTCACTCCAGGGCTCCCCATCAGGTTGGTCAAGAATCTGTCATTGCTGAATTGCAATTCAACTTCTCCATCTGCCCAGTCCTGTTTCCTCCTCTTTTCTTTCATGATGTAGATCCCCAATAAATATCTAGCACTCCAAACTCCTATCAGTATCTGCTTCCACAGAGCACAACCTGAAACATTATACTTTAATTTTTTTCCTTTGTAGTTTTGTATCCTTATATCATTCATAGTGCTCATCACATAGTAAATGCCAAAAAAAGTGTTAATTGATTGCAGACTAATTTGGCTGATTAGAATTAATTATAAATGGAGTGGTTATCATAAGTTTAGTTTATTGGGGTATGTGGTGCATTACATTCTTTCACCCTTGACTCTGTTCTTGACTACTCCTTTTCCCTCATTCCCCATATCCAGTCCATCTAAATGTATTTGAAGTCCTACTTTCAAATTCTTTCATTATTTTCCACCTCAACCAATCTATTTGTTTTTACAAAGAAACCAGATAGATCTTTTAAAAAATATGTTAGATCATATCTCTTACATAAAACCCTTTGTTAGCTTCCCATTGCAATTAGAATAAAGTCCAAACTTCTTACTATGGCCAACGGGCTTTGCATGAGCTGGCTGGGGCTCACTCCTCTGATATTAGCTTCTAAATATTATTGTCTTCTTTACTTCTAGTCTGCCTGTTTCTTGACCTTACCTATTTGTGCCTCAGGGCCTTCCCTCTTCCTATTCCTTTAACACAACACCTCATCAAATTGTTAGCTGGGTTAGTCTCACCTTTCAGTTCAAATAACCCCTTTTCTGAAAGACTTTCTCTGATCATCCTAACAAAGGTCGATTTCCTCTTTTCATCACATTTTCTTTATATCGCTTTTTGTTCCCTGAAATGGCCTATTTGTTATTTGCATATTATCTATCTCACCCAAGTAGAAATAGGTTGTAGGAGATCAGGTCTCTTTCTGTCTTGTTCATTTATGTGTTCAGTTCTTAGAATAGTATAGTTTCTGGCTTTATAACAGTTTATTCAAATAATTAACAAATGCCACCATTGAATCTATTTAACTTTCTTCAAATGCTGGCATGTTGTAAACACAGATTGTCATAATATTTAGAAGTATAGCAGTTAAGCATGTGGGCTTTTAAGCCAGATTGCTTGGATTCCAATACCAGTTTTGCAGATTCCTAAATCGTGTAATGTTGAGCAAGTTACATATCTTTGCAAGCTTCTTTCCTTACTCTCTACTCTCATGGGGATAATACTAGTTAGTATAATAACTGCCTCAAGGGTTATGGTGGGGATTGTATGAGATAATCCATGCAACCTATTGAGAACAGATCCAGGTACATAGCAAGAGTCTCATAAATATCATTTATTACAGTGTAAGGATTTATGTGGAGATCTTACCATAAGTGTAGGCAGAATCAGTAGTCATCTGCATGGTAAGCTTTGAGGGATAGTGGAAAGGTTCTTCTGCTCCAATGTTCTACATGTCTGCTAAATTGCTTGGCATTTTATTTTTGGGTATTTTTTATTTTTTTCTTTTTTTTAATTTTTTTTATTTTTTTTTATTTTGGTTTTTCAATTACAGTTGTCCCCTTTTCCCCTAATTTCTCTCCCCCACCCAACCCACCCCCTCTCCCGCAATCATATCCCTCCCCGTTGTCCATGTCCATGAGTCTTTTATATAGGTTCTTTGACTAATCCCTTCCCTTACTTATCCCCCTTCTCTCCCTCTCCCCTCCCCCCTATTTACTGCTATTCTGCTCTTTGTTCTATTTAGTTCCTTTGTTTGTGTTGTTCTTTAGTTTCCTGTATTAGGTGATATCATATGGTATTTTTCTTTCTTTGCCTGGCTTATTTCACTAAGCATAATTCTCTCTAGTTCCATCCATGTTGTTGCAAATGGCAGGAGTTCCTTCTTTCTTTCTGCTACATAGTATTCCATTGTGTAAATGTACCACAGTTTTTTGATCCACTCATCTACAGATGGGCACTTAGGTTGTTTCCAGCACTTAGCTATTGTAAACAGTGCTGCAATGAACATAGGAGTGCATAAGTTCTTTTGAACTGGTGTTTCAAGATTCTTCGGGTATAATCCTAGTAGTGGAGTCACTGGTTCAAAAGGCAGTTCCATTTTTAATCTTTTGATGTAATTCCATACTGTTCTCCATAGTGGCTGCACCAGTCTGCATTCCCACCAACAGTGCAGTAGGGTTCCCGTTTCTCCACATCCTCGCCAGCACTTGTTGCTTGTTGATTTGTTGATGATGGCCATTCTGACTGGTGTAAAATGGTATCTCATTGTGGTTTTTATTTGCATCTCCCTGATAGCTAATGATGTTGAGCATTTTTTCATGTGTCTATGGACCTTCTGTATGTTCTCTTCGGAGAAGTGTTTGTTCAGGTCCCTTGCCCATTTTTTAATTGGGTTGTTTGTTTTCTTGATGTTTAGTCGTATCAGCTCTTTATATATTTTGGAAATCAGTCCCCTGTCTGTGATGTCATTGGCAAATATGTTTTCCCATATGGTTGGTTTCCTTTTCATCTTGCTGATGTTTTCTTTTGCTGAGCAGAAACTCTTCAGTTTGATGTAATCCCATTTATTTATTTTTTCCTTTATTTCTCTTGCTTTAGGAGATGTTTCCGTGAAGAGATTGTTACGTGAGATATCTGATATTTTCTTGCCTATGTTTTCCTCTAGGACTTTTATGGTGTCACGGCTTACATTTAAGTCTTTGATCCATCTTGAGTTTATTCTTGTGTGTGGTGTAAGTTGGTGGTCTAGTTTCATTTTTTTGCAGGTCCCTATCCAGTTCTCCCAGCACCATTTGTTAAAGAGGCTCTTCTCACTCCATTTTATGTTCCTACCTCCTTTATCAAAGATTAGTTGACCATAGAGGCCTGGGTTTATTTCTGGACTCTCTATTCTGTTCCACTGATCTATATGTCTGTTCTTATGCCAGTACCATACTGTTTTGATTACAGTGGCTTTGTAGTATTGTTTGATATCTGGTGTTGTGATTCCTCCTGCTGTGTTCTTCTGTCTCAAGATTGCTTTTGCTATTCGGGGTCTTTTTTGGTTCCATATGAATTTATGGAGTATTTGTTCTAGGTCTGTGAAATATGTCATTGGTATTTTAATAGGGATTGCATTGAATCTGTAAATTGCTTTGGGTAGTATGGCCATTTTGATGATGTTGATTCTTCCCATCCAAAAACATGGTATTTGCTTCCATTTATTTGTTTCTTCCTTAATTTCTTTCTTCAATGTTATGTAATTTTCAGAGTACAGGTCTTTTATCTCTTTGGTTAAGTTTACTCCTAGGTACTTTATTTTCCTTGTTGCTATAGTAAATGGTATTTTCTTTTTTGTCTCTGTCTCTGCTATTTTATTGTTGGTGTACAGAAATGCCTTAGATTTCTGTATATTTATTTTGTACCCTGCGATTTTGCCAAATTCACTTATTATATCGAGTAGTCTTTTAGTGGAGTTTATAGGATTTTCTAGGTTTACTATCATGTCATCTGCATATAATGAAAGTTTTACTTCCTCTTTCCCAATTTGGATGCCTTTTATTTCTTTTTCTTGTCTGATTGCTGTGGCTAGGACTTCCAACACTATGTTGAAAAGGAGTGGAGAGAGTGGACAACCTTGTCTAGTTCCTGATTTCAGGGGGAATGCTTTCAGTTTTTGTCCATTGAGTATGATGTTGGCCTCAGGCTTCTCATATATAGCCTTAATTATGTTAAGATATGCTCCCTTTATTCCCATTTTGTTGAGTGTTTTCATCATAAATGGGTGTTGTACTTTATCAAATGCTTTTTCTGCATCTATTGAAATGATCATGTGATTTTTGTCTTTCATTCTGTTTAGGTGATGTATTATATTTATTGATTTGCGAATATTAAACCATCCTTGCATCCCTGGAATGAAGCCCACTTGATCATGATGTATGATCTTTTTGATGTATTGCTGGATCCTGTTTGCCAATATTTTATTGAGGATTTTAGCATCGATGTTCATCAGTGATATTGGCCTGTAGTTTTCTTTCTTTGTTGTGTCTTGACCTGGTTTGGGGATTAGGATAATACTGGCTTCATAGAAAGAGTTTGGGATTTTCCCCTCTTCTTGGATTTTTTGGAACAGTTTGAGGAGGATAGGAGTTAGTTCTTCCCTGAATGTTTTGTAGAATTCGCCTGTGAAGCCATCCGGTCCAGGGCTTTTGTGTGCCGGGAGATTTTGGATTACTGTTTCAATTTCCTTCTTTGTTATTGATCTGTTGAGACTTTCCACTTCTTCTTGATTCAGTTTTGGAAGGTTGTATGTTTCTAGAAATTTGTCCATTTCTTCTAGATTGTCAAATTTCTTGTCATACAGTTGTCTGAAGTAATTTCTAACTATCATTTGTATTTCTGAGGTATCAGTCGTGATTTCTCCTCTTTCATTTCTGATTTTGTTTATTTGTGTCTTCTCTCTTTTTTTCTTGGTTAGACTGGCTAGAGGCTTGTCGATTTTGTTGATTTTTTCGAAGAACCAGCTCCTAGTTTTGTTGATCTTTTGGATTGTTTGTTTAGTCTCTATGTCATTTAGTTCTGCTCTGATCTTGATGATTTCATTCCTTCTTCTTGCCCTAGGCTTTGTTTGTTGTTATTTTTGGGTATTTTGTTCTTTGGATTTAGTCATGGTTTGTCCTTACCAAGCAGCTATGCATGTTGAACAAGGAATGATGAGAGTTGAAAGACAGAAGATAGAGTGCTCAGAGAGTGTGGGAGACCAGTGTAGGAGGAAACCAAAGTTGAGTGCAGGTAGCAGATGGACTGTACCAAGGAGATCCAGAGAGAATGAGAACATAAGTGAGAGACTGTATATAGAAGGAGGGACCCTCTCCTTAGAAGGACTTGCAGGAAATAAAGTCCTCAGATGCAAAGGAACTGGATCCAGAATCCAAGTCAAAGATTAAGGAGTAGATAAAATTGAGTTCCTGGACTGGAGTGTAAGATAATAAACACCACCGGGGAGCAACTCAGTTGTCCTCAGGCGGAGCCAAGGGGTCTTACAGAACTCCTGTAAAGGAAACAATACAGGTCTCAGATTTGGTCATTTAGTTATAATAGAGCTTGTATTAAGACATATCATGGGATCTTCACAGTGGAAGCATGACTGGTACTGTAACAAGGACTTGGGCTAGAGTCAGACACTGAATTTCATCTCTGCTGTTTATAATCTGTTTTACTTTGGGTAGATTATTTAACTCCTCTGAGCCTCAGTTTCTTTATCTGTGAAAAAGAAAATAATATATATCCCATGGAAGTTTTTTTTGGAAGATTAAGTGAGCTAACATCTGAAAGCATTCAGCAGAGCTCCAGGCATGGCATAGAAGCTCAATAAATGATAGTTTCTCACCCTATTATTTATAGTGCATATGTTAGGGTGAATGTTTTTTGCATTTGCACTGTTACTATAAGTTCTTTTTGCATGGGAAGGGCAAAACATTGTAGCAACAAATGGTTTGATTAGGGGAAGGTGAAAAAAGAAAGGAAGAAGAAGTAATATCGAATGTCAGGTCTGGTAGAGTATCCAGTGGGGGTTCACTGATATGCTCTAGAGTATTTTGGAGCAGTTGTTAGCAACTGGGAAGAGTGGCTTGCATATGCCTAGTTAACTCCTCATTTTTCACTTCCTCAGGGAACTATTCTCTTTTATTTCCCAGCCCATATCACAGTGATTTCTTCCTGTGATCATTTGATTACCTAGCTGTCTTCCTCACTAGGCTGCCTGATCCATGAGGCTGTGTAGTGTGTCTACAGTATTAAAAGTGACCACGACTGCACCTAGCACATAGTAGGGGGCACCAGGATTGGGAAGAGGAACACTAAAAAATGTAAAGTGTTGAGATTATTTAAAACAAACTTTTCTTTCTTTATAGTTTTACTCAGGGCTGTCAGAGTTGTTAAAATGCTGCAGAAGTGTTGAGATTCATTTGAGAGAACTTGGAGATTCATAAATTCTTATCATTATCTACATCACAGGCATTATTTCTTTCCTGGCAGGTATTGCTATAGTTACTTATAAAATCTCTGCTGGTATTAGTAACAGTATGTGTAATGTCAATAGGGCAACATAACTATACTTTATGACTGCTACAGGAGTTTTAAAGAAAAGGAATATAAAGGTTATCTATATCATGGTAAATTTAAAAAATGGTATTTTAATCATAATTATTCTATACCACCTATTTTTTGGGAATACATGTATTTTTCACCAATTTAATTATATCCACCAGAGTACTTAAGAGTAGAATCTCATTGTGAAATTGGATATTGCATTAACAATGAACAAAACTTTGTCTAAAAATATTGTGAAGTTATGAGACTGCTTGAAGAATGAGTATATAAATTCTACCATAAAAAGTATATTTACAATAAATTATGTTCCTATATTAATATTTATTAAGATTTTTTTGTTCAGGCATTAAAAATAACCTGAAAATCAGCACTAGTTACCAGAACTTTGTTTATTGGCATTAGCACAAAAATGAAGATTGTTAAACTTGAACAATTAGGGATTTTTCTTGGAGTAGATATGAAATATGGCATATTTTTGGATAAAATACCAAAAATAATAATGTGGAATTAAGTGAGTTCACCAGTTCTCAAATGAAAATAGTTCAGGGAAAAGAATGCATCATAGACACATAAGGGAAATTCTTGCACTCACCTATCTGAAATTGTTAGGACATATGCTCTTTTCTTAGTAACCAGTCTATATTTTTGAGTAATTGTTTCTATCATTTTGAAATGAAGCAAGCAAGAAGAAATATTTACCTTGACCATAGAGTAAGTGAAATAGGAATTGTCTACATGCTTTTACTTAGCTAACATTTATTGACTCTACTATTCATCAGGCACTGGCCAAGTACTTTAAATATGTTCTCACTGTCTTCATAACAGTTCCAGGTATTATTATTATTATTATTATTTTATAGTTGCAGAAACTAATACTTGCCCTAGGTCACACTCTGAGTGGGAGCAGCCTAAATTTTTTACTTAGATCTGAGCTTCCATTAAAATAAGTTGTATCCTCCAAATTAAACTTCTAAAAATATTACCATGATAAATGTAAGTCTAAACAGAAATCAAAGAATCCAATAAAACAAAGTAGCTTCTTTTCTAATGTGTTTAGTTAATAATAATACATACATAAGATTTTTATATAAATTCCTTAGATATTGGGTCACTATAGATAATGTCATTGATTTCCGGTCCTTTTATTGGGGATAATGACCTATTGAACTAATTATAGTAGTGACATTTTTTGGATGGAGAAGAGAATGAAGATGTTTTATCAATATAAACATTCATCAATTTAAAGTCTTTTCCCAGCTGATTATGGGGTGTTATCATTGATGAGATAAAGAGGCCTAAATAGACACATCAAAAAACTTCCTAACTTAGCTACTGGGCTAACAGCTTTTTTACCTGACAGAGAAAGGTTATGCAGTCCCTCAAACCAACAATAACAGAATGCTGTCAGGGACAGCAGGATCTCTCTGCTCTTGCCTTGTGTGGCACATGACAAACAGTAGTGAAAAATTAACGATTATCAGCATTTGTCAACTCTCTGGTACCGTGGCAGGAAAACGGAAACAGCAGCAATCATGCTCAATTTAAGTCTCTCGTGATGTCAGGCATTTCACGGACTCACACGGACATCAGAAGAGACTCGAAAAGGTTTACAGATGTGCAGTCAGCTATGACAGTGATGCTGCCAACGTGGCTCACGGATCAACTAACTATTAAGATATCAAAAGCGATCCTTGTAGCTTGCTGACAGCTGGTTCAATTGTTTGCACCTGTTTCCCCTGCATTACACATGTGTCTGGAATGGATTATTCAGGCTTGCTCTAGACACGTTTCACCTTTCCTCACTGTGACGTCCTCCAAAGAGCATCACTGCTGAAGACTAGGCAGCTCTCTACAAGGGCCTGCAGAAGGAAGAAGCCAGTAAGCTTTTGAAAATGACTCTGGGACGTCAGGCTGACAAGGTTATCAGTTAAGGTTGGTTTTTGATAACAGTTAACACTGATGTATGAACAGGGAGAGAGTTCTATGATTCCACGGGATGCTTGGCCCTTGTCTCCTCTTCGGATAACAGTGTCACCATCCACCCAGCCACCCTGAATCTGTTGTGTAACTAGATAGGAGTATAAGAAGTAAATCATGAGCCACACTCCCCTGCTGCCCCCCAGTCTCCTGAGCTTTCATGTTACCCTGGGTACCTCTCTCACTTTCAGAGGTAAATTCACCATGAAACTGATGAAGTCTCAAGCTTCAAATTCTTGCACTTGTATGGGCCAGGTTCTGAGAGTTGCCCTAGCAAGGGGTTCACATGGTTACATATTTTTGTAAAATGTGCAAAACTAAGATATTTTAACCACAGTGGGTTAAGACTGATGTTTCTTTCCACTTTGACTTCTCTTCTGACATACTTCCCATCATGTGATGTGGTATTGGATGGTTGTGGGCACTTTTAGTGTCTGGCTAAGGGGAAGCTGAGTTGGGGACACATTTAGTTTGGGTTTAGTGGAATATTTTTATGTGGTTTGCAGTCACTTCCGTTTTAAGTTATTGCTGGCTTCCAGGAATAGTCCTACTGTCCATTATTTATGCCTAATCTTGAATTCATAGTTCTATATTATTTTTCTTAAGGAGGACCCCTAAATTGTAAAAGCTTCAGGCCCCACAGCAGCTGGTATCTCCTGCTTTCTCCTTATAACTTGTTACCAAATCCCGTCAGCTCCATTTAGTGGTATGCTGGTAAACTGGCTCTTAAAAAACAAAAACCCCTGATTTATAGTGTTTGCTAATTTCTGTGGCCAGTTTCCATTGCTCATTCCAGGATACCAATGGTTTAACAACCAGCTCACAAAATTTCTGAATATGAAACAATCAATCCTTGCAAGCTGGTACAAGATGGCTTCAGTATGCCTCTAATTCTCCCTCAGAAATAGTTCTATAAACTGGCCTCTTTTCTTGTCTACGTTTCTAATTACCTCAGTTCAGACTTTCATCTCTCTTCAATCCCATTCTCCCAAGACTATTGTAATAACCTCTTTCTGTTTTCAGCTACCTAGCCGTACTGAGCTCAGTCCATCTTAGAAAATACCACCAGATTTAATTTTTTAAATTCCAAATTTACCATGTAAGCTTCTTGCTTTAATTCTCTTCTGGCTCCCCTATTATCCATAGGGCAAAACTATGAATTTCTGAGCTTATTTACAGTTTCTTCATGTTCTGGCTCTTACCTGCCATCTGGCCTCATTTCCCTCCACAATACTAGGCTTCCTGTGAGAACCGAACACTTTCCAAACATGCTGAAATTCACTTTCCTTTGTTTCTGTTCACGGTGTGCCTCTGATCGGATTCTGCTTTCTTCCTTTCTCCACTTGGAAAACTCCTACACACATGTCTACACACATGTCTACACACTGGCCTGTTTTTCAGTCTGTGAAAATGTTTCTCTGCTCTGAGGCCACCTGAGTTCAATGAATTCACAAAAGTTCAATAGAAGACCCTGGACAAAAAGAGGAACAAAAGAACAAAAAATCTCCACATAACAAGTAACATTTCTCCTAATTCCCTGTGCACCTGACTAATAGTACTAAATAAAATGTCTCACTATATAAGACCATTCCCTTTACTACTGACTCTAAAATTAAAGTTACTCACTATTGCAGAGATAAAGAAACTGAGTTTGGATATGGGTTTCCCAAGCCAGGAATATCATAGTTTAACCTGTTTTTCTGCCCAAATCAGCTTTTAGGGGTAGTCATTAAAATAATGCTCTCTGCTTGCTGAATCTATAAGCTGTATCACATTGTTACATTTAAGAACCATTCTATGTTTCTAGTACTTAAAAAAAATTATTTATTTGTTTGTTTATTTATTTATTTTTAGAGACAGGGGAAAGGATAAAGAGAGGGAGAGAAACATCACTGTGTGTTTGCCTCTCACTCACACCATCAACTGGGGACCTGCCACGCAACCTAGTCATGTGCCCTGACTAGGAATCAAACCAGCGACACTTGGCTTGCAGGCTGATGCTCAATCCACTGAGCCACAGCAGCCATGGCTTCTAGTACTGTTAGTTGCATTCCCTATGAAGATTATTCAACTCATAAGGTTCTTGGGTCCTCCAGCAGGATTCTCTCCATACTTTTTAGAGTACTTATGAGGATGTATCTAATTGTCTTTATGTTCTTATCTCCTCTGACTAGAATAAATGCTCTTCAAGAATAGAAACCATGTCATGTTGATCTCGGTATCCCCAATGTCAGAAAATGGACCCTCAAAAGTATGTGTTCAATAAAAGAATGGATAGATGGACAAATGAATGAAAGGATGCAGTAGACAAGTCAGTGATCAAGGTAGGAAGGATACATTTTTCCATGTCCATACAAGTGACAATCAGACTATTCTACTGCCAAGTTGATAGAATGGAACTATAACTGGAAATAAACGGTGGAAGCTCCTGGTTTTGCAGTTCTTAATGTTTACAAATGTAATGCCTTTATGAACTTAATCCTTGTTCTTGATGTGATAAAATTTAAATATTAAAACAAAGAGAGAGAGAGTTGGGATAATAGGAGGAACATTACTAGAATAAAAGCCTAGCTTAAGCATATAGACAATACATGATACGCACGTAATACATACTAAGTGTTCAAGAAAAGGGAATGAACAGGGACGCCTCAGGGAAGAGGTGATGACCTAAGAGATGAGAGAAGAAAAAGCAGTGTGCAAAGGAAACGCAGAGGAGGTTATTGTGATAATAAAGAAATACTTGCTTTAGAATATGTAAGAAAAAACAGCATAGGGTACAGGAACGAAGGAAGGAAGGAATATTTACAACAGAAAGGTAGTGAGTAAACTAAGTGAAAAAATGATAGAAATTTCTAAAGTGAGTGAGAAGATGGTTACAGCCACCAAATTTATAGACTGATTTTACAGTTAGGCCCACTCAGATAATATCTGTATTGCAAAACCAACTGACTAGAGTCTTTGCATCTGCAAAATCCCTTCACAGTGGGGCATAGATTAGTGTTTGATTGAAACAGTATGAATGGGAATCTTAGGAGGCAATTCTGCTTATCACGGTCACCTTCGTAAGATTTCCAATGGTAATTTTGACTAGGGTTGATTTTTGTATCTCACACTAATTTTAAAACTTCACATGCGAGTAAAATCTGATCTCATGGTAGATATTTTGCTTTGGGTTTTGAATTTTTTTCTGTTATCAAAAGTCACTTTAAAAATGTAGAAAACTAGAAATCAGTGGGTGGAGGTTGTAGAAGTGGAAAAGGAGCACAAGCCTGTATCTATTAAGACTTTAACTTTTACCACTCTAGTTAATAGGTAATATATAAATGAGATGTGCTGGCTGAACTGTGAGGAAGGAGGATGAAGAGCCATCTGAGAAGGGTTGGGAGGGAGACCTAATGGGAGAACTTCATGGCTACAAAAGGACAATTTAACTCATCTCTCAAAATTATCTACCACTTTGGTATTTGGGCTGTAGGCTGCCACTCCTTGTCTTAGCAAATTTTGAGAGCTATTAAGGTCAATGAAACAGCATGATTTGTTAAAAAGGAAAGATCCCTTAAATCCCTTCAAAGTGATATCAGTCTGTGTTAATGGAAGCATTATGTTCTAAACCGAAAAAAAAAAAAATTATTTCCAGCAACTTGGCACTAGTCTTGTCTGAATATATTTCAACTGCATTTAGTTTGGAATACCACATGTTGAAAAAGAGACAAATTAGAGATAATTCAGAGAGCAGCAACCAATATGATAAAATGTCTAGTTAAAGGTTCATGGCACAGCTCAGGGGATTGGTAATGGGATATAAATCCTCTCTCTCGTCAGCACTTCATTTTTAGCGGTGTCTATCTAATAACTGTCGTCACTACTTAGAGTCAGAGACCAGCATGGAGGAACTGATGGTTGGGGCACTGTTCAGTTTGTGTAGTTTGTATTCCATATGGCATCACCATCAGAACCTTTTTCACCTTTTAGGTGAGGAAGTGAAGGGTTTAAACACAGAGGCTAAATCAAATATTCACTTTGACCTGAGCCAGTTAGTTCCCAGTTTGGCTAGACATGTGCTAATCACTCTGAGTAGTAGACTTTGCTATATTTGAAGTAGTAGTGAGAGAATTTTTTTTTCTCAAGGTTAAGTAAATATCCACAATTGAACTATTTCCAAGAAGTTTGCAATCTGCTTCAAGTTTATATTTAAAAAATGGAATGCCAATTTATTTAACCACAGTAAGAACTATAACCTTTACTACAATGCTCATGTTGATGAGATCTGTGTATGCTATACCTATAGTAAGGCCTCTAGTGGAAGCCAAGTCATAATCAGAAGGTTGTTCTGTGGCTGGCACTGTATTCTTTAGATGATTCTAAAATAACTGTTGTGTTCATCCATAGTTTTTGATCAAGCCTGGATGACTGGCCAGGTTGCTTTGTGGGATGAAGCCTAAGATTCATGAGACCTCTGTTTTAGACCTGGATCTATTATTAACTTACTGGATGATGCTTGCTAATTAGGTAAAATAAGAAACTGGTAATAAATGGCCTCTAAGACCTTTATACAATAGCTATAAAATTCTTTGTTTTTATGTATATGCTCTATAGGTAGATAAATAAATTGGTAATTAACTATCTTGGTTCTATTCACCTCAAGACTTTTAATAAATGTCAGGTAATTCAGTAAACATTTGTTCATGGTTTTAAATGTGCAAATTATTGTGTTAGGCATGGAAGTAGAAATGGCTTCTCCCCACAAGGAATTTAATGCATAATTAAACTATGAATATTATCATTATGAATTGATACAAATATTAATGAACATGATCATGTGAATATGATAGTATAATATGAATAATAAGTGATGAATGTATAATACACAAATAAAGTCAGCAATAGAGGTGCAGAAACCTGTGGGATAGGATATGGAATAGGGAAAAATCTATTTCATTTTGGGAGATTAGAGAGGAATTCATAGACTATATATTTGGGCTGGACTTTTAAGGGTGGAAATAGTTGACAAACTTGGAGAACTACTGGTCTAGGGTCAGAGTTGGAGTTGCTGTGATGGTGATGTGAAATTCAGCAGGACTGGTAAGAGAGGAGGAAGAAGCTAATGACACTAGCTTCAGTATCTCTCAATTGCATGGACCACTTCTGTAGTAGTCTACTAGGGCTGCCAGAATAGAAGGACACAGACTGGGTGGCTAAACAACAGAAATCTATTTTCTCACAGTTCAGGAGGCTGGAAATCCAAGATCAAGGTGCTGGCAAAGCTGTTTTGGCTTGTACAAGGGAAGACCCCCCCCCCCAATGGAATTACCTTTTGGAGGCTGGTCCCCTTGTAGAACAGGCTTCTTCCTCTGGGTGAGTATTCTGGGAGCCCACCTGTATCAGTATACCCACTGGCGCTGCTGTGAGAGGCTGCATTCAGCTTCAATGAATTTTTTTGAAGACTCTTAATGTGTTTTTGCATTTCATGATGGGCAATTTACAAGTGCACCTGCCCACACCACGCTGAGTGTTCAGCAGTTTTTTGACTAAAAATGGTGTGACCCTATGCCACACCCTCCCTATTCATCTGATCTCACCTCAAGTGACTTTTTTTTTTTTTTTCCTCCAATGAGCAGGGTCCTGAAATAAAAATGTTTTGCTGATGTGGAAGAGGGGAAAAAAAAATGATGAAAGCACTAAAAGGCATCAAAATTGATGAGTTCAAAAACTGTTTTGATCAGTGGAAAACATCTCAATAGGTGTATTGCATCAAATTGAGAATGCTTTGAAGGTGACTAAAGTTTGAAAATGTAAGACTAAATGCATGATTTTTTATAAATAAATTCAACCCCCTTCCCCACTCATAGATGGCCACCTTCTCCCTGTATTCTCACATGGCCTTTTCTCTGTGCATGTTCATCTATGATTTTTCTCTCTCTTCTTATAAAAACATTGGTCATATTCCTTGGGTAAGTTCCAGCAAAGCAGAACTAAAGATCATAAGTGATCATTTGCTGCTCTTGTTATGTTTATGCAAACGAACAGGATAAATTAAAAATGGACTTAATGTAGTCCCTTTAAAGACAAGGAGGGTAACCTTAGGGAGAAAAATTATTATTCACAGAAAATTACAATGATCAGAAGTAGAGTATAAAATAGGGCAACTAACTGTCTTAAAAGTTTCTTCTCATTTAAAATATGGTTTCACTTGAAAATTAAACCATGTCTGTGATATCATCAAAGATATTCAAGTTGCAGGGAAATAGAATTTCAAGTGCCTTGCAACTGGATGTCTTCCCAATAAGACAGTCTTACAGATTTAGAGACTTGTTTGTGGGTTATGTTACATAAATTAACACGTGTTTTCTGTTTTCAAAGGACATAAGCCTATGATCGCATTACCTGAGTGATTGTCTGTACGCATAAGCCTCACTTAATCCTCTCTGCAGCGCTGCCTCCTGAGACTCAACGGTTTGACTGAACTAAATGGCTGGGTTGGGGAAGAATGGGGTGGTCTGTGGGCTTCACTTTAAAACGGGTTTCTCTTTTCTATCCTAATGGCTTGGACAGAAAAGGCCCAGAGGTCTGAGAGGGGGAAAACCTAAACTATTTACCTCTGCCCAAACTAAGTATAATGGGCAAAAGGGTTTTGGACAGGTGAGATGTGCCTAGCACACCTTCTTACAAAGAAGCCCCCCCCTTTTTTTTTCCTAATATGGAACATTGAAAAATTAATCCCTGCCTTTTGTCATCTAGTAGTTATGGATTGAATGATGTCTTTTAACCCTTTTCGCCAAATCTGTTGCCCCCAGAACACAACAAGGATGCCAGCCTGTTAAACCAAGCACGCCGTTGACCGGAGACAGCCAACTGACCTGGAGTCTGCACGATCCTTCCCCATGTGGGAAGGCCACCCTCCCCTCCACACCCCCACTCTTATTAGGGTTTTCTGGACCCAAGGGTAGGTAGGACAACGACCATGTCCAGCTTGAAGCAGCTAGAAGAGCTTGAGACCTTCGCCCATTGTCCTTTACAAGATTACAAAGGGTCCTAATATTTGAGAGAGGGGGGATAGTTAATTTTTACGAACCAGGGGTTATGGACTTGGGGGGAATTGCTGGGGGAGGGGGGTGCTGGGTGGAGGGGAGCAAGGGGGAGAAAACTGGAACTGTTGTAACAATATAATCAATAAAAAACATTAAAAAAAAACAAAAAAAAAACCATTGGTCATATTTAATCAGAGCCCCACCCTTATGACCTCATTAAACCTTAATGACCTCCTAAAAGCTCCTATTTCTAAATATAGTCACATTGATGGTTAGGGGTTAAACAAATGAATGGGGGTGTAACATGAAACAGTTTATAAAAACTTCTAAGGCTCTGTGAGGGTCCCTAGTTGTGAATTCACATGACTATATATGTTTTGTGTATATGTGTGTGTGAAAAGTAAGTTTTTTTGCACTCTTTGTCTTTGAGTCCCTCCCCCTGCCCCTGGCCCCCAGTGGAATAGTCTTCAGGCCACATAAAATCTGGGTTCACCTGTTGCTTAGGAGCAAGATATTCATTAGGCCTGTTGTTCAAAGGAGTGGTACCCCTGAATAAGGAGGCTGTGAGGGGGAAGTTGGTGAGTGAGAGGTTTCCCCATTGTCTGACATGCAGGACATTGGGGCTGATGTGAATCCCAAGGTCTGTTGGCGCTATGAATGAGTTTAGATTATGGGATCAATACAGAGGAAGTAATCAAGCAAGTAGGTCTATAGTAGTCATCCAGCATTTTCCCATCTTACACTACTAAGTGTCAAAAGGAACCCACACTGATGGTAAGGAACAAACAAAAGGGAGCATCTGGGGCATTTAAGGCATAGAGTAATATGTTGTTAAAGTTGGAAGAAAATATAGTAAGGGTTGGGGAGATGAAGTGGGAGAACCATTTTCCATTCTTTTTCTTTCCTGGCATAACATAAGTATAAGTTAGATATGGGAAGAGACTTCTTGGTCTCAGAGTCAGGAGAAAGCAGTTAATAACGGAGAATGAAGACCTTTAGGGAGCAGGGCACGTATTCTATTCTAGGCCACTTTCTTCCATTAAGCTCTTCTGTTCTTCCTCCTGTATCACTGTTTCTGTTCAGAATCACATGGGGGTGTTCAAGAAAAATGAAAATTCCTGTGCTTAACCCTAAATTAAATGAAGCAGAATCCTTAGTGAGTGGGGCCAGAAATCCTCATTTTTCAAGTTCAGATTTGAGGTTTTACTCTCTAGAGATTAGGATTTACTGTCCCATGTCCACAGCAGAGTAAAGTACTGCTCTCAATTCCATTTTGCTACCATTACTATCAATTATAATAAGAACTATCATTGTTGGAGTACTTATTGTGAGCTGTGTACTAAGCAATGTACTCACCTGATTTCCACCATAAATCTTTATGGTGATAATATTACTCTCATTTTGCAGATGAGGGGGAAACCAAGGCTCAGAAGAGTTAAACAAATTTCTCAAGACCAAGTAGTAGTAGTCAAAAAAGTGAAGGGCACAAGGAGAAGGAAAATTTAATAAACATATTAATTTGCAAATATTTCTGTAATGTAAAAAACTACATTAGAGTTATATATTGCCTTAATTGTATGGGTGTTATAATAAATATTAACTCCTAAAACTTTTGCCTGCTTAGGCATTGCTGAGCTATACTGTTAAACTGATATTCTGATGAAATGGAACGCCAGGGAATTCCAGGCACTGTGGCAGAAGAAATAGATTTCATGCGCTTTTCTTGCCAATACTAACATCCCTCTATGACACTTATGAGGCTATGGAGACTAGTTTGGTTGGCTAATGTTCACATTTTTGGTTTGATAAGAAATTTGGGCAGCTTTATGAATAAGGTATATAGTTTCAGAAAATATAACAAAAACCTATTGTGTGATAACTATTTCATGTCAGTAGGATATGGATCAATAAATATGATGTTTTATTTTTGTAAAGCAAAATGAAACAGCTCACAGTCAAAATATTCCATCCCTAAATCCTCCATGGTTCCACTTAAAAGGAGATAATTTCCATTCAGTGAACCAAAAAACATAATCAAGTTTCTTGAGGCAACTCTTGCAATTATTGCAGTGTGTGTATTCCTTCAACAAATTTGCATTTCAAATATACAAAAAAATATATCTGTTTATTATGTTTAGACTGTTTATTATAAGAGAGAGCAAAGGATAAGTGTCTAAGTTGATATAACTTGTTTTAAAAAAAGTTGTTTTCCCTGACGTGAAGTCAATTATTTCATAGATGTTTTATTCTGCAGATGATGAGAACAACTACTTCTTTTAGTGTTTATTTAAATATAGGTTTCTGGTTTCTAAATGATTTTATAGTTTAAAAATGTCTTGAAATATACAGAAAATAAAACTAAATAGAATTCACCTGTCATTCCTCCATTTCTGTTTGGATTTTTATAGAATGAGAAGCTAACGACCCCTTCTAACCACATGTTTTCTACTCCCAGGATTAAAAATATTGTCTAGCTATTTGCTGTATATACTTTCCCCTTCCTAGGTTTAGACTTTATATGCATATACACGTTTGATATCTAAGTTAGAATATCATTAAATACATTTACCTAGAATTAGTTTTATTTACTAAAAATATAATATGCCTCTTTTCCTTGGTCACTTCATGCAGGACTTTTTAGCTTTATAATGGATATGTGTTGTTACTATTGAACCATTATCCTACTTAATTTTTTTAATTTTAATATTTCCCCTATTTAATTTTTTCTCCTGTTTTTGCTATTATAAACAATTTTTTAATGAATAGCCTTGTAAGGGATGCACATTTTGAATTTCAATAAATATTGCCAACCAAATTACTTTCTACAAAATTTGTATATTTTCTCCACCTATTTGTATTTGTATATTTGTATTTGTATGTACATATTTTGCATGCTTGCTGGCTGTTAGCAATCTTTTCAATCACTGACAATCTGCTGAGGTCAAATCATATTTTGTTTTATTTTTGTGATAAAGAGCTCAATAATTCTAAATGTTCTTGTATATTTAAATTTTCTGATATATTTCTAAAAGGTGCATGTACTCTATAGTCAAGAATTAAAAAAAGATGCTTAACTTAAAAATAACAATTATTCACATCCTTAACCTAAATTCCCAAGTACTTTTATTTGTGAGTATGGGTAATTAATTGAAAATGGTTCCAGCATTAACCATAATTTCTGCTACTTCTGTCAGGGAACTAGATGAGGAATAAGTAATTCTGCTTGTTTGAGAAATTTAAGCTGTTTTGTTTTGCATTTTGTTATTCAGACAATCTTCATCTTTATTGTCCCATAATATAAATTCTAATTTAAAAGTTGAAATCTATTAAAACACCAAAGATTATGGCTATGGACAGTTTCTGCCTAGTGCTAATTCATTTGAGCCTTTTCACTTGAGTTCTCATAAAGTAAAACTATTTTTTTCTTCTTTAAAATTAGTTATTGGATCTTGGCGGATAAGAAACTGAAATGAGATGCTCTTTACTCAATCAAACCAGCAAATAACTCTGCAGGCTTAGTCATAAAACCCAGCACGGAAATAATACTTGTCTCACAATCAGGTCAGAAATGATAACTGAAACCATGGAATCCTTAAGATAAGCTACCTGTGTAATCAGGGGAAATAGCTGAAAGCCTAATAGAAGGCTTTGTGTTGGAGGACAGTGATTGAAGTTCAAAAGGCTTAGCAGAGGTCAAGTTGGCAATGTCAGGTATTTCCCCAAGTTTACTTCATTCAATTAAGTTGAAACAATCTGCTCCTGTGAAAGAGTTAGTGGCTTTCCTTAGTCTGAGGGGCCCAGGCAAAGGGATGCTTGGTTTCCTCTGTACCAGAAGCTGTGTCTGGGATAATTTTTAAAAAAGAGTTCATTTTCATGAATTTATATGCAATTATTCTACAATTCTTCTGAATCTTGTGAATTTACTAGATATATTAGAAGGGATGGGAAATGTAATTATTTGTCTGCATGTATTAGCCAACCATCAGCAACTAAATTTTTTTCAAATGTGTCATTTTTTTTAAATGGGATGACCATTCTTGTGTCTGTCACATTAATTGAGCTGGTTTTCTTCCTGTTTAGTCTAAACTACTGTTGATTGCCTTGACCCCTGCTTCGCTGAGGGACAAAATGCCCTGGATTGAGGGCTTTCTTAGGAGTGCCTATATCTGAGTTCTAGGCTAGTTGATGTAGGCAGATTTTAGGGTAGAAAAGTGCCCCAAATTCCTTCTTTAAACAGTAAGTTTCACATGCTAGGATTTTGTTCTTTTTCTTGGTATGTCACTTCTATTTTTTGAAATGTTCTCATTTCTTAGTTGGAGTAATCATTTTACAAACATGAGTGAACTTTGTGGAGGAATAGAAATAGGACATACCTTGACTGCAGCAAATGATCAGATTACAGAGATAAATTGATATATGAGAGGTTCCGGAATACTGGGTAATTATGGCATATACCTCCAGGAAATTCACACACACACACACACACACACACACACACACACACACATACACACCACATTAACCTCTGATTGTGTACATATGACTATATATATTTTAATTATAAGAAAGGTTTAGGAGATGAAACCTACTTTTAAGTTGAATAGCACCAAATGTCGATAATTATCAATGTGTTTATTAGTTTAAGATATATTTTTAAAAGCCTATGATCCCAGTAACTATTCATTTGTCAGATACAAATGTGGACAAAAATGATTTTATTCAGTAGATACTGAACCTGGTTAATTGTTAGATTCACTTGAGCCCACCCAGACCTCTTGAACTAGAATCTCCAAATTGGGATCCAGTTCTCTATAGTTTAACAAGGTCCCCAAATAATTCTGTGAAGCCTAAAAAAAATCAGTGTAGCATAATAAGTCATTTTTGTTCTAATCAGTTTGATGTTGAAGGAATTGTGCTGTTCACTAAAGAACCATTAATCCTTGATTTTGGTAATGTATATGAACACTATCATCACAAATTGCCTCATTGGAGCTTGCTAATAGTCTCCTGACTTAGACATTGTGAGTTCAGTTTTACACATGAAGAGACTGATTCTGTTAAAATGAAAACATAAAGTTAAGAACCAGAAATACCAGGATTTCATCTGAAGCCTTGCTACGTGTCCAGGGCTTCCAGCATGTTGACTTCTAGTTATCTTGAGGCAAAAATCAAGAAAGGTCTTTTCCAGTAGGATCTCCACTTCAGATCTTGTCTTTCTGTCATTCTAACGTAACTTTTGAGATCAGCATTATTTCAGTTTAGAATGCAATTATTGAGTTGTTATATGCCTAAGTTTGTCTTGGATGATAGGTTGGGCCTCAGAGGGATGGGAGTCTTGTCGAAGAGATGAGATTTACTTGGGACAAGAGTAGAAAGCAAGAGGTTAAAGTGACAAAATGTGCAATGTGGACTTTCAGTGCTGGAACAGTTCAGAGAAAATTATTTTGGGCTAAAATTTTTAGGAGAAGCAGGATTTGATTTGGGTCTTAAAAAGTGGGATTTGGAAAGCTTGGGAGAAGATCTTTCAGGTATGAGAAGAGCGTGAGCCAAGGAGTGTGTGTGTATTTAGTTATACTCAGTAGACTGGTCTAGCTGGGGATCAGTGAGAAAGGCAAACAACGTATAGAAGATGAGGCTATGCCCCATCCTTCAAGGTGTCCAGACCCCATAGGGCACTGACTGTCCAGTTAAAAGGTGCCTTTGGAGTCATCGTCCTCTTCTCCCATGTGTTGTTATTCTGTCATGTATGTGCTCCCAGCCCCCCAGAAAATATGCTCCAAAAGCCTCTGTCATTGTCCAGAATCAAATTAAGCACAGTGCATATGACCATCACTCTGAGACACACATGGGATTTGGGATGTTGAAAGACACAAAGCCTCAGCACAATAAACAGAGAATCAGCAGGTTCCTGGGATATGACTAATTTTTCTCTGGCTGTTTAGTAACAGGTGGTATTTATCTAAGCAGACTGCCCTGGGCAGCTGGTTGATGGGTTCTTCCAGCTGGACATCTTCTCCCCATTTAGTCCAACCACACCTGCTTCAGACAGCAAACAAGAGCCTTTCTCATCTCCAGTATCTATATGCAGGGGGCTGGGAGAATAGATGAACCATTCAGCTTCCAGCTGTAGTGTTTCATGATGTATGAGGATCCCATCTGGCCTCCTACTAGAAAAAAAAAAGAGGTTTTAGGTTTAGAGGTGGGCTTTTTTTTTTTCAGGGAGTGGTTTTGTCCTGTTGGGTTGCTTTCTGTTAAAAAAGAGATTTCATCATTGGCTGCTATCATGTGATCAGATTTATCTCCCATTAAAACTTCCTTTCCTTGAAGCATGCACTGACATGAGGGTGCCTGTCCCTTCAAGCTTTTATTGTACTGCATTGGAATAGTCTCATGAAAGATTAATCACTTCCTGTAAGCATCTTGTACCTGTAGACAGGCAATTACTGAAATATGTCCAAAAGAAAACAAGAAAGGATGTTAAAATGTATCGGCCAGGTATTTTTTGGCAGTGTGACTACAAAACTTGTTTGGGTGCCAGTTTTTTGGAGCCAAAAAGGACTTCTGTGCTGAGTTAATGGATCATAGTTTGTTTTGTACATGAGTAGCAATGTTTTCTTTGTAATGATAGCCAAAACCTTGACACTGCACAGGTATTTCTCTTGAGGCTGTACAAATGTGTGCATTCTTATTTATTTCCCTGTCTAAAATGAGTGATAAAGCAACCATTTGGACTAAATTGAGTCCTGGCAATTTTAGAGAATTTAGTGTTGGGCCTGCCAAATATTAGGTGTTTAATAAATATTTGAGGACTGACAATCTCTATTTTGTAGTTGTCAAGGGGTTTACAACAAAACGGTGACATTTTAGGTGATATCATGGCCTCAGTCTGGAAAATTCCACTAATTAATAGAACACTGGGTTCACCACCACTTTGACTCAAAACTGATAGAAATATAGAGATTAGATAGAAAGATAGAAAGAGATATATGAAACTGAGGATTCCTGGTAAAGGAACTAGTAGTATCGCAAACCCAACAACAAAAGTGGCATTTATTGTAGCGACTTAAGGCCTTTGCTTATATTAATTCATTTTCCACAATTATTATTACTATTGTTCTACTTTTCCAGATGTGTAAACCAAGGCACAGAAATTTACACACCTTTCTGTAATTCATCCAAAGTTAGTAGGTGATAGGACTGGGATATGAGTAAAATTACAAAACCAATTGTTGAATATGTGGAGTTCTCTGATGGGTCAAGTACAGGGTGCAGAAAGGAAGCTCCCTCAACTCAGTATAATGGGATTAAGGAAGAGTTTCAGAAGCAGGCGATGTCCAAGCTTTTTCTTCCTTATTTCTAATTGTGGCCCTGGCATCTAGAATCTGGGACATCTGTTTCTCTGCAGATCTGGTCCCAGTTCTTTCCATATCCTTTGCCACAGACAGCGAACATAATTTCTGCTTTGTGGCATCTCTCCACTGAAATCTCAACAAAGTTTTCAACTTTCAGCTGCAATAATTATGTATATCCTTTGTGAGTGGCAGCCTCCTGTAGTCCTGTAGTGGCAAGAATGTGGGCTCTGGAGTGAGACACTTAGATTTGAATTCTTGACTCTTCATTTGCAAGTTGTGCAATATCGGGAGAGTTACTTCATAGGATTAATTATACTCATCTCTTTAGTATGTTTAAAGTACTAATTGAAGTAATATGTGTAAAATATTCACCATTTAAAAGGTGCTCAATGCTAGTGTTATTTTCTTTTCTTGTAAGACTATGCCTTTTTTTTTTTTTTTGCCTGTGTTTCTCCCAGGACCTAGCATGATTTCCCACAAATAGTAGATGATGAATACATATCTGTTAATTTGATTTTATGGGAGAGGAGTAATTATTTATGTAATGTTGTAGTATTAAATCATCACATACAACATCTGTCTGAAACGTTTTTCTCCTCTCTTTTCTTTTCCCATTCCCACTTCTATCTTCCTTATTTAGTTTAATTCTATTTGTCTTTCAGGTCTTGGCTTGATATCATCCTCTCCAATATGTTTTCTCTGTTTCCATAGCACCTTGGGCTATTGGAGCTATAACCAGACAAGCTTTATTATTATTTTTATTGAAGTGAATTCACACAACGTAAACAATTTTAAAGTATATAATTCAGTGGCATTTAGTACATTCACAATGTTGTGCATCCACCACCTCTATCTAATTCTAAAACATCTTTAGGGCCTCAAAATACAACTTCATACCCATTAAACAGTCACTCTCCATTCCCCCTCCCGCCAACCTCTGGCAACCACCAATCTGCTTTTTGTCTCTATGGATTGATCTCTTCTGGGTATTTCATATATATGGAATCATACAATATGTGACCTTTTGTGGTTAGCCTCTTTCACTTAGTGTATGTTCAAAGTTCATTCATCTTGTAGCACGTATTAGTACTTCATTCTTTTTCATGGCTGAGTAGTATTCCATTGTAGCTGTATAATGTATTTTGTTTATTCACGCACTCATTGATGGACATTTGAGTATTTTTGTTTACCTGAATAGTGCTATTATAAATATTTGTGTATAAGTACACCTATTTGTGTACTTGTTTTCAATTCTTTTTGGTATACCCTTAAAAGTAAAATTTTTGAATCATATAAAAATTATAGGTCTAATTTTTTCAGCAACCACAGCTTTATTATTTTCTAATTTCAAATGTTACCCACATCAAATACAAAGATAAGCCCATGATCTGGCATTAAGTATACTTGGAAAAAGCCTAATGCCAGTAGATCTTGAAGACTTTGTTCAGGGAAAAGGATACCAAAGGTGATACATATAAATCTATTTTGCTTGTGTTAAAGAAAAACAATGTACAACAATCTGACCATGAGACATTCTACGGGGGAGGGAAGAGTAACCAATTTTAATCCAGCTCCCCAGAGTTCTCCCAAAGCCCCTGGGTTGACTCTTAGCGGTTGGATTCTTTGAGATTTCACTGTTTATTTGGATTCTTCAGGTCACATTTTAAAGAACCTCAACCTAAACATAGTAACTCTAGCAACAAGAACTGTTCATAGAGTATAGTGAACTCATATTTTGACTTACTGAGAAATTACCATATGGAAGGTACCCTACTGAGCACTGAAGCAGGTGCAATTTGGGAAAGATTTAGATTGGTTTTGTAGTATGTTAGTTCCTTCACTGGAGGAACTGATAATTTAAGTGAAATTATTATTTTTAGACACAAATAGGTACCCAGAAGTGCATGATCGTGCTACACAAATGCTTCAGAGGATGAGAGTCAGAGGAAGAAGCAAACACTCCCGGAGAGGATTATCAGAGAGAGAAAGCTCCAACAAGAAGAGAGGGACATGAACTTTTTAAAAGATATGTAGGATTTGTATGTAGAGAGAAAATTAGGGTGATCTTCGGGTAAGAAAAGGTCTGAGTTAGGCTACTGTGTTTGGCTGTGGAGTTTGGTTCCGAGTAGGCATATTGTTTCAACAAAACTTAACAGAGAACACACAGCACAGTGAGCCAGCAGAGACAGCATGTCTGAAGAGGGGAATGAATTTGCTTAGGAAAAAGAAGCTAAAATCTGAGTGGGAAATTGTGGCTAATTCAATCTGATGAGGGGGGTTTACTATTAAGAAACTTTGAGTGAAGGAACTGAATTTCTTTGGAAATTGAGTGTCTTGATGTTAAAACTAGATGTGGAAGTGGCTTTGATAATCGTATTAAAACTTCTAAATTCTTCTTATATAAGTCATGAGAATAATCAGGGAGACTACCCCTGCTGCAAGTTAGTGTTCTCCATCTCTTTGGGCTCAGGGGTATGAATCTCCCTTTGATAAGTTGTCTAGCTGCAAAAACAGTACACACATTCGTTCTATAATTTGGCTGCTTTCAGGTCACAATTATTAGGTATTCACTTTGTTTTTCTTGGAAGGGTAATCTGGAGAAATAAAATTACACAAGTTGTGGACTGGAAATAACAATCTATGTATTTACTGAGAAATGAATGATGTTTTCTCCCAAAGTCTCAACTTTCACCTAAGAACCATACACCTGGTACTCTCAAATGATGATTTTTGTCATTGAAAAGGGTTTTACTTCTCCCATTTGGGCAATATGCTTATTGAGCAGTTATAACTTTATTTATGACTTTGCCTAGTCTCTGTGTAAATTAAGAAAGTGTCTAAAGCAAGCATTTGCTGTAATAGTGGGATCAGTTTAGAGACACAAGATGTGTCCTTGTATGCTAGAAACGCATCACCTTGCAACTAATTAAAGAGTGGTCATAGTTAATAACTATATTTGAGTTTTACGGTTCCCCAGGAATATTTCTATTATCTGTCTGGATAATATCTGGATTCAGACTAGAGATATATTTACAGCATACATTTTATAGGGGCCTTGACATTTATCTCTTAGTTACTTACCATCCTTGGTAACAAAAAACAGCCTACAAGCAATGGTTGGAGCAGTAGTCCAAGAGGCAGGGTGGCTGGGAGAATTCTATAAGAGAGAAGGGACTGCTAGTTGCAGTCACAGTTGAATTCCATGATTTTAAAGGCGTTCTCACTGCAGTTTGTTTAGGAATGTTTAAGGATGCCAGCTTTGCACACATAAGCTTTGGTTACCTTACCAACTGTGTAACCTGGGGTGAGTTTTTCAATCTTCTAAACTTCAGTTTTTAGATCTGAAAAGTGGGGATAATAGTATTAATGACCAATTAATGTTTTCATGAGAATTAATTGAAAAAATGTATATGGTGCACAGAGCACAAGTGCCTGGCACATAATAAACTGTTAGTAGATGGTAACTGTTGTTGGAGTTCTAGTATCACATTCTACAGCCAACTCATAAGTCTTATCTACTTTTATTGCAGTATTTCTGTTTTAAATGGAAAATTGTATGTTGACAATCTTTTCCATACTTTTGTTAGCATGTGCATTATTTCAAAGTCTTGGAGAGATTTACATTTCAAAAATGGTTTCTACACAGCATATGGAAATTTATAATATGGTCTTGAAAATGTACAAAACTTGTACTTATATTGGCCAAATTAATATTTGAAAGAAGAAAATGTTCTTTCTGTCACTGGGATAAAATTTTCAACTATTATTTTCTGAAAGAGTTTAAAAAACCTATTTAAAGAAATTAAAGATGACAGAAATAAAAAAGTTATACTATGCTCATGGATCAGAAGAATTTTTATTGTTAAAATACCATATTGCCAAACGTGATCTGCAGATTCAATGCAATCCCCATCAAAATACCAATGGCATTTTTCACAGAACTTGAACAAAGAATCCTACAATGTGTATGAAACCACAGAAGACCCTAAATAGCGAAGCAATCTTGAGAAAGAAGAACAAAACTAGAGATGTCATATTCCCTGATATCAAACTATACTACAAAGTGATAGTAATCAAAACAGTGTGGTACTGGCATGAAAAAAGATACATAGATCAATGCAATAGAATAGACAGCTTAGAAATGAACCCACCCATACATGGTCAATTAATCTATGAGAAATGAGGTAAGACTGGACAGTGGGGAAGAGACAGTCTTTTTAATAAGGGATGTTGGGAAAACTGGACAGGTATGTACAAATGAATAAAATTGAACCATTCTCTTCACTATATACAAAAATTGATTTAAGATGTATTGAAGATTTGAATGTAAAACTTGCAGCCATAAAACTTTTACAAGAAAACATCAGCTTTATTAATACTTTTTTGGGCAACAAAATAAAAAAGAAATAAGAGTACATTAAAATAGAAAGCTTCTGCATGGTCAAGGAAACCACAAACAAAACAAAAAGACAAAGTACTGAATGGGAAGAGATATTTGAAGATCATACATCTGATAAGGAGTTAGTATCCAAATACAGTAGTCCTTCTCTATATCATGGTTCACTTATCATGGCCTCACTGTATCGCGGGATTTAAAAAAAATGTTACATTTAATTACTTATCGCGGATTTTTTGCTATATTGTGGGACTTTGCAGTACTGTATATGTATGATGTTAAAGTTACATAGGTTTAAGAGTGTAGAATATATTTAAGAACATAAGTAGTGTTTATAAAAGTGTGGAAATGGTTAATAAGGGAGTGGGAAAGGTTAATAAGGGACTGGGAATGGTTTATAAGTGTGTGGGAAGGGCTTATAAAGCCTTAAAATATATATAAATACTAAAATAAATGTAAGGTTCCTGCTTCACAGATTTTCACCTATCGCGGGGTGTGTGTCTAGAATGTAATACCCGCAATAAGTGAGGGACTACTGTATATAAAGAATGTACAGTAGTCCCTCACTATATTGCAGGTCACTTATCATGGCCTCACTGTATTGTGGGATTTTAAAAAATATTATATTTAATTATTTATTGAGGATTTTTCACTATATCACGGGATTTTGTGGTACTGTATACGTATGTTGTTAAAGTTACGTAGGTTTAAGAGTATGGAATAAATGTAAGGTTCCTATTTTGCGGGGGTGGGTGGGTCTGGAACGTAATACCCGCGATAAGTGAGAGAATACTGTACACAACTTAATATAAAGAAAACAACCTGATTAAAAATAGGCAGAGGACTTGATTGGAAATTTTTCTTGAGAAGACATACAGATGACCAACAAGCACATGAAAAGATGCTCAACATCACAAATCATCAGGAAAATGTAAACCAAAACCATAGTGAGATATTACCTCACACCTGTCAGCATGACTATTATCAAAAAGACAAAAAATAAAAAGTGTTGGCATGGGTATGGAGAAAAGGGAACCCTTGTGCACTGTTGATGGGAATGCAAATTGGTGCAGCATCTATGGAAAACAGCATGGAGATTCCTCAAAAAATAAAAAAATAGAATTATATTACTAGCTAGCAATTCCACTTCTGGGTATTTATGCAAAGAAAACAAAAACACTAATTTGAACACATATATATGTATCTCCTTATGTTTATTGCAGGTATGGAAGTACCCTAAGTGTCCATCTAAATAGAATATTATTCAGCCACAAAAAATGAAATAATGCCATTTGTGACAACATGGATGGACCTAGAGAGCATTATGGAAAGTGAAATAAGTCAGACAGAGAAAGATTTCACTTATATGTGAAATCTAAAAAGCAAAACAAATGAACAAACAAAACAAAACAGAAACCAACTCTTAGATACAGTAAACATAACTGGTAGTTACCAGAGGAGGGAGGAGTTGGAGGTGAGTGGATAAAATAGGTGAAGGGGATTATGAGGTACAAATTTCCAATTATGAAATAAATAAGTTATGGGGATGTAATGTACAGCATAGGGAATATAGTCAATATTATTGTAATAATTGTATGGCGACAGATGGCAGCTAGACTTATTGTGAGGGTCATTCCATAATGTATACAAATATCAAATAACTATGATGTACACCTGAAACTAATAGAATATAGTATGTAATTTACATGCCAATTAAAAAACCCATTTAAATATTATTTGGATGGTTTTGAGTTGTCCCTTACTTATCATACATTTACTCATTCATTAAAGTGTTTCTTTAAGAGCTAAAAGGTTTGGGATTGTAATAAATGCTTGTTTTTCCAAGTTCACGATTTAACAGTTGTTGGTCAAATAGAACTTAATAATTAAATGACAAAATCTGGAAATGTATTAAGGTTTTTTTGGCTGCCAGCTGATCTTCCATAACAAAGTACTGAATAATTAAGAGGAATAAACTAGGAGCATATGGATTTTATTTTTCTTGAACTACATTTTGATTAAAAAATTAGGGAAAACAGGAACAAGCTATTTTTCCCCAAGCCAGTTTTTTTAAAAGGTAAATAAATATTTGGCTAAATAAAAAGTAATACTGAACTCAAATAAGTTTCAAACACATTGCCAACTGCCAAAGTATTCTTTTGTTTTAAATGGCAGTGAAAGTAATAGTGTTTTGTTTTGTTTTTTAACCAAAATCTGCTTTCTTCTTCTCTTCCTTATATGGATAATAAACATTGGGGAAGGAAATTCTAAGTAAAGCTCCATTGTTAAAATCCTGGTCTGGTCTGGGAAGTCAGAGATTTGGGTACCATATTTCCAGATAAAGGCCTAAGAAAATTTCAGAGATCAGAAATTATGAAAATAGTATTTTAAATTAAAGTATAATTTTAAAACTTGATAATTTTGTTACTATAGTGAATACTATCTTCATATTTTTATTTTTTCCATAATAGGAAAATTTTTTAGTAAATTTATATTCTAGTTAAATTTTTTATTAAGTAGTACACATCAGGACTTTTAAAAATTCAGGCTTGTACATCTGAGTATTTTCTGAAAAGTATAAATAAAAATGTTTCATAATTGTTTAAACTTCAAATTATTCATAAAACTATCATGTTTCTGTGAGTCTTGTGCAGAATATTCAAATTCATCTTCCATGTATACAGCAGGAAAACTTGTACTCCTCATAGAATGAGAATTATCGCCCCCCCCACATAGTTGTATTTAATTTTAGAGAGCGCATCCAAACCAGATTTCTATCTGAAGAAGAAGCTGTTACAGAAGTGTTAAAAAAGAGAGTAAGTTCATGTTTATAAGCAAATGATATCAGGGTTCACAGTGTAAAATAAAATCACCTAGGCTAAGAGAAAAAATACTACGTTTTTCTTGTGAACAAAGAATTTTTTTAATGAACAAACTGGACTAACAAGCAAAATAGAGACAGACCCACAGATAGACCAACAGCCCCGGGGGTGGGGGTGGGGTGGGAGGGTGGAGAGATGGAGCAAAAAAGAAAAAAAAGAGAAAACTCTTGGACACGGACAACCGTTTGGTTATTGCAGGGGCGGGTGGAGATGGAAGAGGGTATATGGTAATGAAAAATGTATAATTAAAGAACACAGCTGTATGGAGAAAAAAAAAAAGACTTTTGCCAGATATAGGGAAAGTCTGTGAGTCAAAGAGAGAGAGAGAGATAAGGAGAGAGAGAGAGCGCAAACATAGCCCTTGTTTCTTTTTAATTTTAATTTTTAGAATGTTAAAGATACATAGTTATGAGAGAAAAAACTGCAAAAAGAAGAATAAATGAAATCATAGGGGCCTTATCTGAGTTTTTAATTCTACTCCAGGCAGGGGAAATTCACCACAGCGAAGGATCATCTCTATGAATACCATTCCTCATCCTTTGTATGGTCCTGTTCCCCATGAGGCTCAGTTTACATCCTATAGCAGCTAGGACTGAAGCAGGAATTTCCTTTCTTTCAGCAGCAGCTAAGTCTCTGCCTCAGAGTCATGTACCTATTTGTGAAGGGGTGACCAGTTAGCTGGGGCAAGTAAGGAGGATTTTCAGGAGCAAGGACACAATTAGAATGTTCACTTAGCATGAGCTTTAGAAGAAAGGGATTAGGTGGTCCCTTTATATCCCATCCTCCTGGCATACAAGTGCCTACACAGCAATCTTTCTGTAAAATTGCTCCCTGGGTCCATGTTTTCAGCTGAGCTTGTCTTGTAATGAAAGAGGTTCTCTGTCTGACACTGCAGAAAATAGTAAATGCAGGGCTCCCTACGATGGATGGTCTGTTATTAAATCCCTACCTGTAGGGAATCTAACATTAGGTAAGACAAACAATGCAATAAGAGAACATACCTGCCAGCATGGCATTTGATACAGATTATATTCTTAACACTTAATGATTAAAAAGTGTTGTGATGTTTTGGTATACTTTATGGTATAATACTTTATTGTTGCTAATTTGCATATATTGAATTTCTCTAAACTACATGTTCACTGTGAATCTTAGCATGCATCTGTTCATGTTTTGCTATGAGTATTTACTTAATTGATAAAGGTGTGCAGTAGGTAGTGCATGGGAAAGTAATTAGGAGCAAGACCTTAGGCATGAGTCAGTGTGTGCTTAAAGCCTGAAAACATATGATGATCAGTGAGTAATGACTTGGTCTTATAATGTTGAGTAAAATCTCATAGAATTACATTAAATGAGAAATGAAACTTGACACTTCTGGCTTCAAAATTTAATTTTGAAAAAGGGGATCATGGCATCCCCCAAATGGCACATGTCTGCTGACTAAGCAGTGCAAGATGCTGTAACTAAATCCTAAAAGTGAAGGCCGAGAATAGAAATAATTGGAGAAAAGGAAAGAAAATTGTGTTAGTAAATTCAGCAACCACTAATCCCTGTTTTTTGATCAAAGGCGTCTAGACACTACCTAACTCCATTCAAGCTTTTATGACCACTGCAAAGGAGTGTGCATTTTGATTATCTTATTTACAGTGTTAGAAGATGTCTGTGTAAACAAACATCTCTGAACACTTGTCCATTTGTCAGGGTTGCCTATTCTCCTGGCTTATTTGGAAATCTGATTTGGTGTTAACTAGCATTCTTTTGGAAGTTATACCCAGCATCCCACAGACTTACTCTAAGTGAAAAACAGGCATGCTCATTTATATTTAGTGATCAAGTCTAGCCTGTCTAAGAGTACCTCTGACTCCAAGTAGCACTTTTCCAAATATGTAGCAGACACTACAGATATGTTGCCCACAAGACCCAGATTTTGGGGGGAAAATCTTAGCCTCAAATACTCTTGTTCTTTTGTGCCCCTATGCCATTTACACTTTTCATGTCCTGAATACATAGTTTTTGAAACAAAAAATATGATCATCATAAATATAAGTGCCCCATCTTTCCATTGGAAACAATAATGTCAAACATTTATTTGAGAACTGACATTTCTCAATATGAGACAATATGAGGCACTTTGTATATATCTTTTCTACAACAATTGTTCAGTGTACAATGTCATTATCTTCATTTTACAAGTAGATAAACTGAGAACTCAGGAAGGTTAAGTAGATTGTCCAAGACCACACAGCTAGTAGACCAAGAAAATGGCACTAAAGTGAGACTTGATTGTAATGCTCCTGTTCTTATTATATGACTCTAGGAAGTGTCATTGGTTCAGGCTAGTCAGCAGTACCTCTGGGATACGATTGCCTGTAAAAATCCCCTGCTCAAAAGGTTTTCCTTTGTCCAGCTGGTTATGACAATCACTTTTGATGTAAAACATTGCAATACTGGGGAAGGCATGGAAATACACTTTCACAATTTATTTTAAATTAGTTAACCGAATTACCTAACAGATCTCTGGGAATGGGATACAGGACGGATGGGTTTTTAATATGGGGTGGTTCAGGAAGGGAACTTTTCAGCTAAAAGAGGGGTGTAATTTGAAGCTCAAGAGGCTTTGCGGGGTCTAGTTTCCACCACCAGGGGTCAGTGTGCAGGTACTAGAAATCTAGGTAGGAGGCAGCATTGGGAAAACAAACTTGGATGGAAATGGAAAATGGAAATGGAAACTGTATTTCAGTTACTAAGACCTGGCAAAGAGCCCCTGGCAGGTTAAATCCCAAACTGAAGCTATAAATCAGAAGTTACTTATGATGAGGTCCATCTGAAGACATGAAAAAAATCTCCTGCTTCGATGAAGGCAAAATGTCCCTGCCATTATGATCGTTACTGAGTGATGTTTTTAAATGACAATATGACTGTTACAATACACAAAAAGATACTGGCAACAACCTTTTCAAATTTACTAAAAATTTCCTGTTGATTACACTTTATGGTGATCATAGGATAAGGAGAATAAAGGAAGGTCAAAAGAAAGAGGAAGACGGAGAAGTGTATTTCAAGATTTAACTACAAGCATCTCATTTTTAAAAAATAAAAATTACTTTTTAATGTGTAAGATAATTGCTAACAGCCATTTTGATCCTTTGTCTTTAGGCAAGACGAAGTATGCATTAAGAGGAAAATATCCAAGTGGTGTTAAATATTTAAGAAAATATGTTTCTCCAACAAAATGTCACATTCAGTTTTATTGCTTCCAAATATTTTATTTTTACCTCAGCCCATTTGCGAACTATTTTGCTTGGTTGCACCAGGATTATTTTGTAATACATGTAGACATAGCTATTTGGATATTTATATGTGGTTTGAAAATCAAGAGGATTTAAAATTTTTATGTTAAAATAATTATTCCAGGAAGCTGTGAGGTATTTAGTTCTCTTTTTATTTTTCTAAATATAAATACATTCATCTAGTAGTTGGGAAAACATATTCAAAATGGTAGTTTGCATCCTTTATGATTTACTAGGAGCATGTGTCTGCTAAAGAGCATAGCGAAAGTTAATTGCTGTCTACTTGGAAAGCTCAAGCAGCAGATTTTGCCCCTGGCAAGATAATTTTACAAAAGCAGGAAGAAATAATGAGCCAGACTGTCTCTCAACCATTACGATGTCAGATGAAAGCTTCTTTCTCTCTCCATATATATATATGTATATATATATACACACACACACACACATATATTTCATTTTATATACATATATAGTCATTATATACATAATGAACTTAAGAGGAACATATGACTATTTATGATCTAAGCAGCAAAAAACACAACACAACACACAGTATCAGAAAAGGCTTCATTTATGCCAGTAAATTTTGAGTGACATATTTCTAGAGTCTAAAAGCACAAATTATCTTCTGGCTAAAATACCTGCCTGCATTAGCTTTGACTCACTTCATGTAGGTCTTTCAGCACTGGGACTTAACATTCTGACCTAACATTTAATGTATTAATCCTAATTTTAATCCGATACCAAGACTCTCTGTTGTATTGAATCAATTCAGGTTAATTCAGAATTATGTTGCTCCCACCCAGAATCAATAGACACACTGTTGTTTCTCTCCAAAGCTGACCACCCAGTTTTGTGAGAATCTGCAGTGAATTAGAAAATCTGTCATTGCTGGGGAGACTGGGTAGCTCAGATATGGCATGTCATTCTCTGTGGTCTATACAATACCCACTCTTTGTCTGCCGTCTCCTAAACTAACCTGACATAACTGAGCCTGCCAGTCAATGAGATCTTTATTCTCCTGGAAGCAATGCCTTGCACACCAGCATTATTAAGAAATTTCTGGACAATGTTTAGTGGCTGAAGAATAATCCAAGGTTCTATTAAAAAGCCATCTGGGTAATTAATAGCACATTTGTTCTCAGCCTCCTCCCAATTTGTCCATTAGTGGAATAAAAGCTCAGGACAAAGGGTAATGTGGTTCAGTTATATTTTACAAGAATTCTTCAGGAAGTTGAAAACACATGATAGTTTTCCAAAGATACATATGTTTATGGGCTCTTAGAGCAGCAAATAAGAAAATCCATGAGCTTTAAACTGAAGTTTTTGTTGCCATTAACTACTTAAATTAAGAAAACTGATATGAAATACTAACAATCTGCCCTTAGAATTGACAAGTGTGTTTCTAGGATGCCCTGAAAATACATATAGGTTTGAAAGTCTCCATGATATTTAAATTTAAAAAATTTCCCTGAATATTTACAAATTTGAAAAAACAAGACTTTTATACCCTTTTACCAGGTAATTGAAGGCTTTTCTGGGATCTTTTTTAAATGTATTTTTATGCAAGTAGTAGCCGCAGGCAGCATATTTCTGCACCATTGCCAAATAAACTCTTTTTCTCACTGATGTTTTCTCTATTAGTTTGCATTTTTTCTTAACTGCAGGAACAGAGAAACTTTGAAATCCTAGATATTTAAAGATAAAAGTTTAAAACACCTCTGCAAAATTAAATGAGGATTTAGTGTGTTTCTTTCCATCTTTAAGATTTACTTTAAAGCAGCGACCAGCTAAACAACACAGGAACCTGGAATTTATAGAGATTACTTTGCCACACAGTATATCTGTGTGTGTGTGTGTGTGTGTGTGTGTGTGTTAGGGATGTGATGAAATGGGCATGGGGGCAATGACAGGGTCACAACCAGTGTGTTTGCAAATGTACTTCGGAAGGTTGGGAGGTGCTGAGGTGCAGAGATACACTTTGGAGGTCTCACAAGGTATTTTTAGTTACTTTTACTATGTGCCACAATAAGTACTTTCATGGGTTATTTAATTTAATTTTTATAACAATGCTATTAAGTAGGTGTTATCTTTATTTTCAGATGAGGCTTTGAGAGGTTAAGGTCAGCTAACAAGCAGCAGAGCCTACAGGGCTCGCGATCATACCTGCCTCCATCATTTTCCCCCACTAGCTGTCTTTCTCTTCCTTAAACTTGGGAGTCTTTGCACCTGAGAATTCCTTCATCTTGAGTGCTCTTTCCCTAATTCTTTTTCCTTTTTTCAACCAAATTTCATTTTAGAAAACACACTTGGGAGAGGACAGACCTGAGTTGAGTCTAGCTTCATTCACTCATTCATTCAATATTTATTAAACGCCTGGGATGCCCAGGACACATTTGAAGACATGATGCTGAGCAAAAATATTTTCAGCTCTTGCCCTCATGAGCTTACAGTCTTGTCAAGGGTTAGGGAAAATCAAATACTCACACAGCTGCAAAATTATAATAGTGACAAGTGTAGATAGGGGTGCAGGGTACATTGAGAGCCTGCACGAGGGGACTGGAAAGAGATGGGGAAGTCTAGGCTGCATTTCCTGAGGAATTGACTGGAACTAAGATGTGAAAGATAATATGGCATCATCTAGGCAGAGAGGACAGGGAGAGCAAGGTGCAGGCAGAAGACAGCAAGGTCTGGTCCTGGGAGTGGGTGCTGAGTGTGGCTGGAGCCTAGAGAGCAAGGGAGAAAGAAAGAAGTGAGACAGAGCGATGTGAGGGACTCGAAGGCACAGCCTGAGAGGACAGGCAGTGAGCTCTGTCTCTATCTTTAGAGCAATGGGGGCCACTGAAGGGTTGTGATACTTTGGTATTTCCCTGTGGAGAAGCTCTTCCCTTTCTACTCCTTCCTTCCCTTTCTCTGCACCCAGACTGAAGTCATTCAGGAAATTTCCTCTGTCATTTCCTTTTGGCATGAGATTTCACTGAGACTTCTAGTGACACATTTCCCCCAGGATGCCTTCAGCACCATGGGTGTAGGAGAGGGTCTGAGGGCTCAGCACTGCCCTAGAACAGTTGCAGGTATGGGCTGCTCTGACCCAGCAAGCCCATGAAGAAAAGCACAATTGTATTTCTAAACTAAGTTCTGTTTTAGAAACACAGACTCTGAGAGAAGCCAAAAAATGAAGCTGTTTAAATAGCCATTTGTGACTCAGTGTTTTCTTAATTTCACTGAGTTAGGAGGTCAGCTGCTGCGGCTGCCAAAGTGTGAGGGGAGCACAGAGCTGGAGGCCGGGGCCTCCCTGGGCTGTTCTTGGCGGCTGCACAGCGTCCCAGGCTGGGAAGGCTGGGCCTGTCTTCAGCAGAACAAATATTTGTTAGCACTTTACACAAGAATACTCTTGAGCTCATTGTATTTACATTGCAAATGCTCTGTAAATAGCAAAGCAGTTATGTGTACCTGAAATTGGTCATTAGTTTGAGGACACTGTATTTATAGGAGATGAGAGAAGTAAGTTTTGGAAGAGAGAGGAGTGCCATGAACAAGCAGGCAAACACAGAACCTCCAGCAGAAGCTCTTTGCCAGAACAGATACTCAAGGGCCATCCCAAAACAAAACCCAGATGAATGCTCTCTCCAAGTCTCTCCCTTGGCAGGTTAAGAGGACCTAGAATTATAAACTCAACTGTCAGTACAAACTGTCTCTGAAAGGTTTTAATGGGCAGCCCTGCCCTGGCTCTAACACCAGGGTCTTTGGAGCATCATGGGGTTTTCTTGTTTTGGGACCCCCTCACTGCTCAGTCCCTGTGGCCTCATTAGCAACTCATTATCAGCTTCCAGAAGGGAAGAGAATACAGTCCCTGTCTGCTAAAAACAATGTGTCTTCAGCCCTTTTGTTACAGAAGGGGGGTGTCCAAAAACCTCCAGAGCTGTGGCTGGGGGATGGGGAGAAGGAAGCGACTTTCAGAATGCCTTCACATGCCTGGGGCTGGTGGCTGGTGTCTTTGTTACACAAATGGCTTGGATGCTTCCAAGGCCTCAAGGAGATGGAAGGGGTCTTGGACCGGGGGATGGTATGGAAAGAGGGATGGTATGGAAAGAGCACACAGAGCCTGCGTGAGGTTCTGTGAATGGTCAAAACTGGGTAACATGCCCACTGTGTCACAAGACGCAGTCAGGGATTTAAAAATAAGCGGCAGACATTTTAATGGGGTCTGACCATGCGGTTTTGAGAAGGAAAAACTCCATGCAGTTTATAAGGAAAGGCTGAGAATCCACGAGGTTCTGATTAAAAACTGGCGAGCCCCTTAACACAGACAAGACCTCCCCCAATCAGAACTGAATGATCGGCAGCTACTGGTAAAGTTGAACTGTGTTTAGAAAATAGGAAAACAATATCTCTAACTTTTCTAAAACTAGCCTGGTTTGGTAGGGGGAGGCAAGGACATGTTTTTGTGGGTGTTTTAAGGAAAATAAGACCTAACAGCAGAAATCCGCAAATAATTTAAATCTATATAACTACTAAATAAACAATTCTTTTTCTTTTCACTAAACTCTGGTATTGAGAGTTATAATTCTGGCGGGGGGCCATCGGGCCCCTAACTAAACAGCCCGTGGGTGCTAGGTTTCAATCGGAGCAGCCCAGGGGTTCTGTAACACGTTCGAGAGCTAGATTTTCATGTCAGCACAGGTCAGCATGCATGGATAGGTTAGGGTTATGTGTACGGAGGACCTTCCTCTATGTTTAGGGATCATGCATTTTTATTATTAAAAAAAAACATTTTAAATAAAGAAGAGTTAGTTTGAGATAGAAATTTTTACTTTCGCAAAACCAAGGCAAACTCTTCACATTGTAAGAGAAGTTACTCCAGTCTTTTGTCTATAAAGTTTTAAAATTTTGTTTGTGTGTATTCTACATAAGGATCATCCCCACATGGGGTGGAGCTTCTCCAAGTACTACACCATTCTCCCAAACTTGTCCCACGAGTGAAGCATGCAATCTTATTTTCTTTCTCTCTTAAATGCTAATATATTTACCTTTAAAAGCTTTCTTGAAATATAATTAACAGACATGTAATTCATCCATTTAAACTTCAATGTTTATACTATATTCAGAGGGTTATGCAACAATCATTACAATATAGTTTTAGATCATTTTTGACCTTCCAAACTAAAAGCCCATATTCATTAGTAGTTCCTCCTATTTCCTCTCCATCCCACTCCATCTGAAGTCCTAGGTCACCACTAATCTCTATAGGTTTGTCTATCCTGGACATTTTATATAAATAGGATCATAAAATACATGGTCTTTTGTAGTTTTTCTTATTTAGCATGTTTTCAAGTTTTATTCATTTTGTAGAATGCATCAGTACCTCATTTTTTAATTGCTGAAAAATATTCCGTTGTATGGTTTTATTTTTCCATTCATCAGTGAATGAACATTTGGATTGCTTCTACTCTTTGACTTTTATAAATAATGCTGCTTTAAACATTCATGTACAATTTTTTGTGTGTGTGTGGACATATGTTTTCACTTCCCTTGGGTAGATACATAACAATAGAATTTCTAGGTCATACAGGAACTCTGTGCCTAATATTTTGAGGAAATGACATACTGTTTTCCAATGTGCTGCACCATTTTACATTCCCACTAGCCATGTATGAGAGTTCCAATTTCTCTATCTTCTCACCTATAGAATTGTCTGTCTAATGTTTATATTAAGCATTATTCTTCCTTTGCTTCTATTTTGCAATTCAAATCCCTTTCTTATTCCACTCTTTCCCTTCCCCTATCCCTAACACAGTAGCATAAATTAGTTTATCAGATGGCTTTCTTGTGAGAGTGGGTTTTCTTTGTTGCATCTCTGTGCCAGGTTGGGTTGGGGGAAAAGAGTGGGAAGATGGAGGGAATAGGCATTGAAAGAAGCATGGAGCCCAAGGGACTTGGATACTTCACAGATTGTTTAGCTGAAGACCTGAGTTGGAGACAGGCTCACAGGATTTTGGTCAGTAAATATAGCTCTGGTTCCCTAAAGATATGGGTAGAAGTGTACCCATTGTCTCTGAGGCTAAGTGCATTTTCAAAGGTTGCTGGAACTCAGAGTAATCCAGCCTAGTGGCACTCCGCTCAAGCGCTCGTCAGTCAGTGTGCACTGCTCCTCAAAGGATGGTCTGAGAATGCCTTTGTCACTGCTCTGTGACAGAAGTTGAGAGTAAGCATTTAGAAACACTTTTAACAATAAGACATTGCTGTGACATCCAAATGTGATGAACTCATGGTCGCTGAACTGGTCTCATTAAATGAGGTTTAACTTGTTCATTTGTCAGATTCACATGGATAGTTGTATGCAGCATGAGCCACATTTTAGACACATGCAGCAGGACCAGGAAAGATTGAAAATTAAAAATAAAATCAGTCTTATCCACAGTGTGAAAAGCACTGCAGTAAATGAATGCTTTTCAGCATTTCCCTTTCTTAACTGGAGCAGGGCCAGGGTGTAAGAGAATAATAATAATAGCAAGTGTTTATTGAGCACTCACTAAAGGCTAGGCTCTGGGCTAAGCACTTTACTCACATCAGCTAATTTAATTCATACTGTTACTATTTGGTTTCATTATAGTGTTATTCTTTCCATTCCAGGAAACCAGGTGGCAGGAGGCATAAGTACTAGCTCTGTGGGTAGATTTCCATCCTGATGGGTTATCAGGGTGAAACTTGCGTCAGCTTCCAGGTCACAGGATCTATACTTCTCAGTGATACAGGTATGGGTCCCCTCTCTTTCCTCTGGCTCTGGCTGCCTGCTCCCCTGGCTTATTGACAGAATCACAAAGATGTGGGAAAGGCCAGTGAGACAAGGGGTGGGAATACAAATGGTGGGAAGAATCAAGACAAGGACAGATGCTGTGAAAGAGCCCAGAAGTGTGAAAGGGAGCTTGACTGGAGACGTCCTTCAGAGAAAGAGTAGTAGCAATTGTTGTGGAAAGTAGAAATTTGGGAGAAGAAATCAATGTTTAAAGAACTAAGTTTGAGGTAGTAACCTCCTCTGCTTCCCCACAACCTTGGAAAAAACCCACAGACCTTTCTATGCTTTTGGAGCGAGGTTGGTATTGTTCTTTTTGCAAAAATGGTCCCGGATAAAAGCAGGGCATGCTGTCTGGCAGTGTTGGAATTGCATTTCGATGACCCAATGCCCTAATATGTCATACCTAGATAGTGTAGCTTGAGACATGCTGTTTGCCCTAGAGAAGCCTCGTAATTTGCTCTTTGGTTTTTAGGAAGTCTGGGGTCAGGGATGGAAGAGGATGGAGTCTCCTGCCTACACTCTTCCCACAGAGTAACCAGATAGGTGTGTAACAGCTTCTTCCCTCCCTGCTCCACCTGCATGTCTACAAAAGTTTACTTTGCAGAAGTCTGGTTACTAGCCAGCATTATCTTTGCTTGATGCAGATTTTCTAAGGTGGACTTGTGCTAAAGGCTTTTACCTGGTCTTCTATCAAACGAATTATTTGAATGATTTGTAAAGTTATTACATTATTTAAGGGTCTGAGGTTAGTGACTTAGGAAGAACTGCTAACCTAGAGCAGACTTCCCTAGGTTTTACCTTCAGGTTCATTTCCATTCAGTGAGAGTCATGGGATACCTCTTCCATCTCTACACAAATGTATAGGTCATTTACATTCACATTCACATACCAAATTGACACTTTCAGGGAGAAACCTTGTTCTGCACAAATCCTTACACATTTGCAAGACAGATAGCAGTGCTGTGTGTTCTTGACCAGTTTTCAGGTACTTTTCTAGAGCCAAAATGTACTGTGTACAATATTTAGGAGATGCTCCTTAGAGATTCTTTGAGATACATAATTTGCAGGCTGGAAAAGATATCAGTAATTTGTAAGTCTGAGATTTCTCAATTTAAAATGAGATATTATTTTGCTTCTGGGGACTCTTCTCCATGGAATTGTTAAGTGCCCTTGTGTCAATGTGTAATTTATCCAACAAGAGTTTTGTCTTGGGAGCACTGAGGTGGCTGGAAATTAAGAAACTTCTGTTTCAATGCCAATGTCACCAGTGACTTCTGGGTGACCATAGGAAAATTAGTTAAACTCCTTGAGTTTTATGTGCTTCCAACTGAGGATAAGACTATTACCTCATAGTCTGGGGTCAAGACTCAATAAAGAGCTGAAAAGCCCAATGTGACCCCCAGGTGAAGGCTGCTGAAACTAGGCAGCCTCCCCCAGATCAGAGGTACAGAATTATTAACTCTTGTCAGCCCTTTGGGAGGCTGATTATATACTAATGGTACCTTATATCTGAGGAGCGTGTCACAATTTTTAAAGAGATGTTATGTATTTAACCTTCTCATTTGATTTTCTCCATCCTGGGAAGGCAGAATTTATTGTTGCTTCAATTCTAGAAATTCAGTTTAGAGCAGAGAACTTAAAAGGGGTGTTAAAATTTAATTTAAAGATGCAGTAACATATAGGATATGCATATTCTTGTATAATCTAGTATCATGGAAAGACAGTTTCTATGGCAGTATTTACAGTTTTTAATATAAATTATATCTTGGTAGTAGTACACTAGATAATGAATCAGAATGACCAGGTTTAATCTTGGTTTATCACTCAAAGAGGAATCTTAGGCAAGTTATTTAGCTCCTCTAAGTGAGTTTCTCATTTGTAAAATGGGGATAATAAAAGCACTCATCTCATAATTTTATTTATAAAATTAAATGAAATAATACATCTATAAGTGCTTAGTATATTACCTATTATATAGTAAATTCCCAGTTAATATACTGTGTTTTATTGTATTTTATTTTCCGTGTACCATCAAGTTATACCAATATACCATCCAGTTATTCTTTTAAGTATATACTTTATAATGTATAATACACATTAATCCTTTTATAAATCAGAAAAGTACAAAGAAGAAAATATAAAAATTATTTGTTTTCTTCCCACTCAGAAATTCCTGTTGACTTTTGAAAACAAGCAAACACACAAACAGAAAACCCATATTTATAAAGTTAAAAACATCACCTATGAGAAAAGTATTTATAATACAGAAAGTGGGAACCTCTTCCCTTTTTGCAAGGTAATCCCTATTAACCATCTAATTATTTCTAGAAAACTACACATATTCCCACATGTATGCATCTACCTTTTTCGCTTTCACACATAAGGTATCATATAAAGTGTACTGTTCTGGTCTTGTTTTTCTCTACTTCTTTATCTGGGAGCTTTTCCATGTATTAAGTTCTCTTTAAGTCCTCCTAGTATTCCCTCATATAGATTTATCATAGTTTATTTCTTCTGTTACCTATTAATGAACACTGGGTTGTTTTTAGTTTTAGTTTGTTTGCAATTTAATTATGCTTCACTTAATATCCCTGTACTTATGTCTTGGAGAAATTTTTAAGTACATCAGTAAGGTAAATTCCTAGCAATAGGGTTGCTGAGTCATGCATTTCGTTTTCAGTTGTTTGAAAGATCCCTCTCCATCATTCTACACCAGCTTTAACATTTCTACTGAAGGCCCTTCCCAATGCCTTCGCAGGTATCTTCCAACTGTAAGCATTTTCAAAGTTAAAAAGTGGTATCTTGTGACTTATATCTTTGATTAGTGAAGAACATTATCTCTTTCTTGTTTTGATGAGTAAGGCCAAACAGTTTTTCCTATGTTTAGAGGATTTTTTTTTCACTCTAAACCGTATCTGTGTACTTTGCCCATTTTTCCTTTAGGTTATTTATCTTTTCCTAATTAATTTATATGACTGTGTATAAGTATGTAGTTTCAAGTGATATAATAAATCATATATAATATTCATTACATGCTGGGGTAAAAAAATTGCTTTGGAGGTGCAGTAGCAAAAACTATGTTTGCTGGTCTGGAGTCTATCTCCCCTTCTGCAAATAAAACCTAGATTTTCTTCTTGGGTAGCAGCTCATTTCTCTGATCTGCACACATGACCTAGACTTGTCTGAGAAAGCCCTGCATGCCCCTGGTCACAGTATAGAGACCAAGGAAGGGGAGTCATGACATTGCTGTGTTCACGTGAAAAGAGGTGCTCTTTCATTCTTCCTGTGAAAGTTGCTGGGAGGGATTCTGTAGTGGAGACAGTGCAGTGGAACCTCGAGCCAGGAAGTAGAAGGCAAAGAATCAACACTTGACTTCTCGAATTCTGTGGGTCTTATAGATAAAGTTGGTTTGATCTGGAAGTTTGATACGAAAGGATAAGTTGAAGAGAAGCAAAGGCAGGTGGAAGAAGTGCTGCTAGGATGACTTGAAATTCAAAATCATCCTGGCAGAGCTATGAATGTCAGGCAGCAATTTATTCAAGGAGTGGAAATGGAGACTTACTTTGAGTATTTACACTATGATTTCTACGTTGTGAAATGGCTAAGTCTTAACAAGAGACTGGTTTAATAAATGTTACTCAGGCTATAGTTTGCAGTCTAAGGGACAAACATTGTGTGTCTGTGATTCAGTGTGCTTTATCTTTTTGGTAAAGTTACACATGCTGATAGCTAGAGAAGCTTTCAAAATGAAGGACGTCTTTTGTTTCTGTTTTTCACACTCTTTCTCCCCTTCTCTTTCTGTATTACTTGGGAACCTGGCATTTGAACTTTATCTTATGTCAGAGGGTCAGGCACTAGCACAGTATACATATTTTAAGAGCCAATGTTCAAGATTAAAAAGATGCAAAGCCAGGGTTTAAGAGTACAATTTCATAATGCTGCTTACTTTTGGCATCAAGCACCAGTTTATAATCATATTCCTTTTGGCAAGCCTGGAGTTTAACTTTCAATAAGAAGAGTTAAGTGGTGAAAATGTGTAAGATAAACTCATAAAATCAAGCTTCTGAAACAAGAATTAACTAAATGAAAAAGCATAAAATCAGCTATAGTAAGAAAAGCTAGTAATTTATATCCACTTACAAATGTTTCAATTGTTTTATAGTGTGATAGTAGCAGGATTGACAGGTCAGCAAAATTCAAACCATGTAATAAAACCAGCCACATTGATTAAAAAGAAAAGTTTACTAAATGTAGATCAAAATGCTTTTTTCTCCTTAGGCTTAACTCACTAGGAAAGTCAGACCAGAACCATATGGGCTAAATTCTGACCAGCAAGCCATGGATTGAATCAAAAGAAAAGAGTTGGCAGTGCCATTTTTCCCTTTGGGGAACTTGGGATTTGACTGTGAGATGAGGCTATGAATCAAAAGGACCACATCTCCATTGTCTTTTGTAAGTTCATATGTTGATGGAAGCCATCGTCCCAAATTCTCCTCTCCTTCCGTATTTTTTATGGCTGTGTAAAAGTGACTATATTATCTGGTATTATTTTAAATAGGTGAATTTCCTGTGCAACTGTGGCATCCCAGCTTTTACATTTTAATTATTTTTAAGAGACAATGTTTACTTCCTTGGCATCATTATCAGGACTTAATATTGTTCTTTGTGTCAATACAATTCTATGCGCACATGACAGCTTCATGTCCTATCAGTTTTCACTTGTTTGTCATCCATTGTGGCTGTATCCAAGAGCCATCATCATGTCTTCTGGTTTAAATCCTCAAATATGAAGTAGTGTATATCATATCTGTGAGTCAGGCAGAGGACATATTTTTTCTACAAAGATTGGATTACAATTTGTCAGTGTACTACAAAGAGTATACTGAGTACTTAATTGAATTACATGACTCAAAAGGGCTTCAGTGACTGGTTCTTCAAGACTTGGTCAGTAGAATTCTTTCCCCTTTTCTGGGTCAGTCTTCCTTCCTTCTTGTTGCCTGATACTTCTAGTTCATTCTTTTGATCTTACCCACTTCCTGTGGGGGACTCTGACTTCCTGTATCATCACTTAATGTATCACATTTACTGTAGTGTCTTATTGTTTGTCTTTCCTAGTGGATGCCATGCAGGCTGGCAATGTGCCCATTAGGTTTTCCTCAGCACAAGCACACACTTCTCTGCACATAGTAGGTGCTTTGTTTCATCAATGAATCAAATCTTTGGTTGAACTGAATGTAATCCCTGCCTCACCAGGACACACACCTTTGGTGAAGGCCATCTAGGTCCCAAATAACAATCACATTGGCACAAAATGATTGGCAACAGAAACCTTTACCCTCAGAAAAAGAGCAGCTTATGCTACAGATTTTGTTGTTTAGAGATATTGCTTTAAATTATATACATATATAATATATGTGTATGTAATATAATCACCTCTATTTTCTACGTTGTTAGTAGTAGGACATTAAAACTCAGTCACTTTCTGAAGTGCCAAGATTCTGGAAGACTTGTGGTTGGAGGAATGGGAAGGCCTCTAATCTTTGGTCCCTCATTGTTGTAGCTGCTATTGCAGTCATTCAAACCTTCGCAAGCTGCTTCAAAGGTAGGACTCATGGCTGCCTGTGCAGGTCATGGGCGCCCCAGCGGAACTGACCTGCCCTAACAGTCATGACCTTGGAAGTCCGTGGGGTCAGATAATCTCTGTTCTCTTCTCTGTCCTATGAATTCTCTTTCTCCTAATTTCCTTGAAGCCACTTGCTCAATCATCTCAATAGTTCTTGTGAACAAAGACTGTAAAACAAATGCAAGGAAAGATGTTAGCTCAAAGTAGTTTCTGTGCTCTTTGTGCTACAACACAAATGCTTAATGGAGGAGGTGCTCAAATACCAGCTATCTGCTTAAAGAGACAAGGGAAAGAACAAATATAAATTAATAACAAAAAGTTCTCCTGTACTATTACGGACTGAATTGTGTCCCATCAAAATTCATATGTTGAAGCCCTAACCCCCAACTGTTTCCCCACTGTATATATGGTATTAGGGATATGGTCTGCTGAAAACTTTTGCTGTCTATTAAAATGTTAAAAATCTCATATATGTAAGGGGAAAATGCAATTTCTGTATATTAGACATGCTTTGTTCCTTGACTTATCCAGGGCAAGGGGCATCCTTACATGTTGTGGGACCCTGGCTGACAGTGAATCAAATTCTCTCTTTCATGAATGCATACTGGGAGACATAGGTTTGTAGACAGTAGGCTTTTGAACTGAAAGGGGACAGAGAGAACAGTCATCTTTTTGGGTCGGTTGGAAGCTAATAAGTAGAGAGAAATGAACTATAAATAAGGGAGGTATACAAAATAGCGAGAGTGCTATATTCTGGATATTGTTTTAAATATTTTTTGCCCTTCTTAGAGAAGATGAAATTAAGGAAACTGAGTTAATGAGAGATCTAACTTCAGGCAGCTTCAGCTGGAGTCTAAACTCTAAACTGCTTTAGTCCATCATCAACCTGTACATGCAAAAGAAGCATGGAGAGAGGAGCCTTTATTCTAGTCCAGGCCCTGTGAAACCCTCCTGGACATTGAGCCCTTATCACGGATTTTTGTAGTGCTTACTGTACTCTTTTTAATAAACTTCCATTTTCTTGAGAAGATCTCTGTTCTTTAAGAAAATTATCCCTGATTGAAACATCCAGGGATAATGCTAAAATTCTACCATGTATGGTAAAAACAACAACAAATAATTATTAATAAGAAACAATAACATTATTTCAAAGAAAATAAATTAATTCTCCTTGGGCTGCTCATTACTGAACAGCATCTTTGCATATCTGTGATGCTGGAGTCATCACATGGGTGCACAGCCTATCCTATGCAATGGGTAAAAGAAAGATGCTTCTGGTGGAATTATACAGATTGTCATAGAGACATGCCACAATTTGGACTCTTTTTTTCTTGACTGTTTTCCTGCCAAGTGAGCCCCAGCTCCTATTTTGTTCTAAGTTTTTTATCCAATTGCTGTGAACTTGTTTTCTTATTGTGGTAAAAAATACCACATAACATTAAATTTATCATCTTAATCATTTTTAAGTATGTAGTTCAGTGGTGATAAGTATATTTACATTGTTGTGCAACAGGTCTCTAGAACTTTTTCATGTTGCAACACTGAAACTCTATACCCATTAAACACTAATTCTCTTTCCCTTCTCCCCTCCAGCTCTTGGTAACTATCCTTCTACTTTCTGTTTCAATTATTTTTATAGTTTTAGATACTACATATGAGTGGAATCATATAGCATTTGTCCCCTTATGACTAGTTCATTTCACTTAACAGAATGTCTTCAAATTTTATCCACATTGTAACACATGACAGATTTCTTTTTTAAGGCTGTGTAATATTCCGTTGCATGTATATACCACATTTTCCTTATTAATTTTTCTCTCTCTATACATTTTGGTTGCTTCTACCTCTTGGCTATTGTGAATAATGCTACAGTGAACATGGGTATGCAGACAACTCTTAAAGATTCTGCTTTGAATTTTTTTGTACATATACTCAGAAGTGATAGCCCTGGCTGGTTTGGCTCAGTGGATTGAGCGTCGGCCTGCGAGCTAAGTGTCGCTGGTTCGATCTTCCAGTCAGGGCACATCAGAGAAGGAAAACTCTGACCCCAAAAAACCTCCGCTGCCTTGCGGCATACCTCTTCAGGGGAAAGGCTAAGGGAGTAAACCCCGACAGAAAATCCGGAGCCGGAGTCCCTAAGGCGGTTTGACGTTGTAGTCAACACCGGCAACTCCTGCGGCGCACCTGAAGCCAAGCTGTATTGACTCCGTCTTTCCCTTGGATCCCTCAGCTGCGAAGAGAGGGGGGGTCTGCTGCATGGGCAACAGCAGACCCTCCATATCACCCTGCCCAGGCTCTGTAGCTTCAGCTTCACTGGAGAGGACACTCCAGCGTCATCGTAAGATGTCGATTCAACACGGGAAGAGACAGACAAAGTGTCACTCCCGAGTCGGACTGCACAACCATTCTCGGCGGTGCAGATAGACACTTAAGAAGCTACACCATCGTCTCTCGAGACGGACGGCTGCCGACGACTCAGAAGTGAGATTGCTGGATCATTTGGTAATTTTATTTTCAATGTTTTGAGGAATCTCCACATTGTTTTCCATAATGGCTGCACCATTTACATTCCTACCAATGGTGCACAAAGATTCCAATTTCTTTTCATCCCTGTTAACACCTGTTAGAGATTCTTTTGATAGTGGCCATCCAAATGGTGTGACTTGATATCTCCTTATAGTTTTGATTTACATTTTGTAATTAGTGATGTTGAACACCTTTTCATATGCTTATTGGCCATTTATATGGGTTTTTGGCAAATTTTTCAAGTCCTTTGCCCATTTTTAAATGGGTTGTCTATGTTGTTGTATTGTAGAAGTTCCTTACATATCTGGATATTTACCTCTTACTACATATATAATTTGTAAATATTTTCTCTCATTCTATAGGTTGTCTTTTCATTCTGTTTATTGTTTTCTTTGATGCACATAACTTTCTAAGTTTGATGTAGTACTATTTGTCTATTTTCACTTTTGTTTCCTATGTTCTGATGTCATATCTAAGAAATCGTTACCAAATACAATGTCTTGAAGCTTTCCCCTATGTTTTCTTCTAAGAGTTTTATGGTTTTAGGTCTTTAATCCATTTTGAGTTAATTTTTATATATGAGTTTTAAGGTAAGGCTCAACTTCATTCTTTTGCATAGTGATATCCAGTTTTGTTCTTTTTTTTTTTCCAGTTTTGTTCTTTATCCATTATACAATCTTGACACCCTTGTTGAAAAATCATTTGGTCTTATCTGCAAGGGTTTATTTCTGGCTCTCTGTTATATTCTATTCCATTGGTCAGTATATCTGTGTTTATGCCAGCACCACACCATTTTAATTACTAGGCTTTGTAATATGTTTTGAAATCAGGAAGTGTGAGGCCTTTAACTTGGTTGATTTTTTCATTGTTTTGGCTATTTGGGGTTCCTTGAGATTCCACATGAATTTTAAGATTTTCCCCTATTTTTGAAAAAAAACATGCCTTTGGGATTACATTGAATCTCTAGAACTCTTTGGTGAATAAGGGCATTCTAAAAATATGAAGTCTTCAAATCTTCAAGTACAGGATGTCTTTCATTTATTTATACCTTCTTTATTTTATTTTTAATAGCAAGAAATACTACAAATATTTTGTAGTTTCAACTATAAAAGTCAGCAAAAAATGTTTTTTGCCTTCTTGGTTAAGTTCTTTCTTAATTACTTTAATCTTTTTGATGCATATAGTAAATGAGATTGTTTTCTTAATTTCTTTTTCCTATTAGTCATTTTTAGTGTGGAGAAACAATTGATTTATTCATGTTAATTTTATATCCTGGAATTTTACTGAAATTCTTTATTAATTCTGAGTATTTTTGGTAGAATCTTTAGGGTTTTCTATATATATAATCATGTTATCAGTAAACAGAGATAATTTTACTTTATCTTTTTAAATTTAGATGGCTTTATTTAGTTTTTCTCGTCTAATTGCTTTGGTTAGAATTGCCAGCATTATGTTGAATAGTAGTGGCGATAGTGGACATCCTCACCTTATTCTTGACCTTAGAAGACAGAGAATTCAGTCTTTCACCATTGAGTATGACATTAGCTGTGGACTTTTCATATAAGTCAAGGTAGTTTCCTCCTGTTCCTAGTTTTTTGCCCACAACCTTTTTGTATTTACTTGACCTTGCCTTTTGAGTCACAGACTGTATTGGCAATGACTTGTTGAATTTCCCATACAAATGTTGAATGTGCCTGTCTTGACTAGTATTCAACACCTGCTATAGGTATGACTTGCATGTTCTTTCTATTTTAGAGGTAATGATCTCCCCACTTAGACACCTGACCTGAGTTTTAATCTTATATTAAGAAGCTTCCACATCTAAATTTATATATTATTTTTTTCTTAGAGCCAACAGTCATCTCCATAAAGAAAGAACAGTTTTAATCACATATTTTTATTGCCACACTTAAAATATGTTCAGTAAACATAGATTTACATTGTATCACTTAAACCTTCTGTTTTTTACTAGGATCTTTAGCAGTCAATACAATATTTGTCAAATGAGGAAATGAATTAATTGCATGTTCTTAAATACGCAGAGATAATTAAAGAACCATCTATTCCCTCTTTCTTTTACTCTCTGCCAACAATGCAAACTTATTTCCGTGTTTCATGGGGTTTTGTAGCTGACAGAAATTAGATAATACCTATAAGCTGTATAGAATTAATAGATTATTATTCTTGGGATGGTTCTGTTGGGATGATTTTGTTGTATTATTGGTGCTTATGGAGGATTGTTAAAGTCTTAAATCGTTAGTATTGAAAATGCAAATGATTGATACATATTTTGGGCAATAGCTAACAGCCAGAATTTAGAAGATTTGGTATAAAACTAGCACTATTTACAGCAGTAGCAGAGTGAAAGGAGAAATCATAGTACTCCCCCAAATTATTTACAGAAATTATATGACAAATTAATGTATTAATATATATATTAATAATTAATAAACCTAAAATTAGTGTTTGTTCTTTTTAAAAGTCAATTTATTGGGATAAAATTTATATAATTTGTTCTTTTCTAAGGATAAATTCACTTAGTGAATGCATTTAAACTCACAGTTTGTTATGCAAGGAATATCTTCAATGCTTTTAACATTATTTAATATAATATTTTTTACAAAAATTCTCAGATTGGAAATGCTGTTTTGTGGTTTTAAAATCTTGAAAGTGACCTGATCCTTTTCTGAGTGTTTAGTTAAAACTTCGCTTCCTGAGCTGATGACAATAGTCTGAGCCACAGCAGACCCTGAGGTAGGTAGAGAATGAAGGAGAAAGAACGCAGACTATGGAGTTAGATATCCTGGATTTAGGTCATCCTTGCCTCTTATCCCCTTGTGTTCCAGGACAAGCCATGTAACCTCTCTCAGTCTTTATGTCCTCCAGTGAAAAACAGGAACTGTAATAATAGTACTTGCTTAATTTCTCTCAAGGGCTATTTGGATAATTAAGTTAAATGATACCAGTAAAACTATTTAATAAACTATATATTGCTATATTAATGCTAGTTACTCTAATTTTAATAACTTTCCACACATATCTCATAGCAGAGATCTTGTTATTTCTGATATAAAACCTCCCATCACATAGGCCTTCTCAGGTGACATAAAAGCACAGGGTGATTAGCCTTCCAAAGATGTCTGAAGCTTGAGGGAGCATCTGGAAACTTAAAGTATAGAACTGAAATTCATTTATTTTAATACAATCCTACATAAAGTAAAGAATTTATACCTTTTTGAAATGAAAGTTAACTTGCATGCATTTTATAAAAGCAGCGTTATATTTGTCATTCTTAACTAATCTGGGCTTTCACAATTTCTGAAGTATTATTCTGCCACTTAATATTTTCCTAAAAGTTTTCTACTTTAGTTCAATTCTGTGAAGCCATGTTTCATTTTCCAAATTGCAAGTTTGTTTTCAACCCTTTAACAGAAAGTAGTAACAGCCAAAAGAAAAACTCTGAGAGACCTCGTAAATCAGAAAGTTTGGTGGGGCCAGGGAAATTGAAAGCGAAGAAGGGAAGGAGGGAGGGATGGAAGAGGGAGGGAAAGAGAGAGAAGCATAGGTATTTTATGCATTTACAGAGCATTACCTGGGAACTTTTAGAAACTTGGGGTCATTTTATAGTTTGCTTTCACAATGGATGTAGAGATAGACCCTCTTCCTGGAATAATCTGATAAAGTAAAACTACCTTGGAATTTATTAAAATTGCATTGGTAAGAGATGTGTTTATCTAATTTCATAATGAAACAATAGGTATTTCATCATAGAATTTTATTATTGATTTTAGTCAAGTTTTATTTAAGGTGTGGGACAAGAAGTTCTGATTTAGTATCCTTATTGTTCCCTAAGGTGTTTGGTTGTTTTATGCCCCAATAGTTATCAATTTTGGAATTTTGAGGGAAAAAAAGAGAGTACAATCTACTCAGAAGAGCAGTAGAGCTGCCTATGAGCAACACTTTTGTGTCTCACCACAGGGAAGTATTCCTTGCAGGTTGTGTGGGATGTGTCCAGAAGTGCCTAGGGCCCAATAAGGCCAAGTGCTAAGGGGAATGCTACTTAACTGGCCTGTCCTTGACACAAGAATCTTGCCTGCATGTAAGAGTTTGAACCACAGATCTGGACATTTTTATAAAATGACATATGGAGGGGTTTGACTTTATTAAGACAACAAAGGATGAAAAGAAAATGAATTTATTCTTTGAAATGGGGAATTTTATGCTATTTATAAAGAATATATTGCAATGTATTGAAAATTGTGTTCTAAAAAAGAAAAACAAACCCATTCAGTGAGGTTTTATTGAAAACAGGCTTCTTGGTTTAAATACAGTGAGGAAACACAAGGGTAAAGTTAAGTATTTCTCTTGAGGGCAAGACTCTCAGGCCCCTTAATATGCTACTGTGAATCCTGAAGCTCTACGCAGACCACAAAATACATTTTCTTTCGTGGAGTACCTCTAAGAACTATACGTACCTCCTAAAACCACATCTGTTAAGCACTAGTTTGGAAGCCACTGCTATACAGTTAATTCAAACAAATGTTAACAACTACCAGCAATAAACAATGCTGTTATTTTTTTAAATTATATTTTATTGATTATGCTGTTACAATTGTCTCATTTTTTCCCCCTTGACTCCCTCCACCCAGTACCCCCCACTCCCGCAGTCAATCCCTTCACCGTTGTTCATGTCCATGAGTCATGCGTATGAGTTCTTTGGCTACTGCATTTTCTATACTGTACTTTATAACCCATGGCTATTCTGTGACTACTAATTTGTACTTCTTAACCCCCTCACCTCTTCATCCATTCTCCCCAACCTCCCTCCCCTCTGGTACCCAACAAAATGCTCTCTGTATCTATGATTCTGTCTCTGTTATTCCTGTTTGCTTAATTTGTTTGCCCGGCTTTTTTTTTTTTTTTTTTTTTTTTTTGATTCAGTTGTTGATAAGCATGTTTATTGCCATTTTATTGTTCATAGTTTTGATCTTCTTTTTCTTAAATAAGTTTATTTAACATTTTATATAATAATGGTTTGGTGATGATAAACTCCCTTAGATTTTTCTTGTCTGGGAAGCTCTTTATCGGCAACATTTTGTTTTTCACTTTGAATTCCTCCCCTATCGTGGATGCTTAGCCTGATGTAAAGGAGATACCTTAGTTTTTTTAGATTTGGTTGTTTTTGCTGCCTGGTGACATCTCTGTGTGCTCCCAGTTCTCATTTCACTGTCTGCCCTGCATTTGCTGGGTCCTTTTTCAGAGCCTTTAACATTAATTGTAGAGAACTTTTGGTACCTCATTCTATAATTGCTCTAAAGCCAGATTTTTGTTAAGTAGAGTTTCAATGACTATTTCTAAGAGATTTTGCTTTCTTCTGATGTGTCCTGCAAAATGTCTATTGCTAGTTATGTGGGAATGATGTTGATTAGCATTTAATTCTGCATATACTTTCTATATATTGAGTAGGTAAAGCATTAAGTAAGTCATTTTAACTTCTTCTCATGGCCATTAATAACCCATGGACATGGACAATAGAGGGGGGATGGACTGTAGGAGAGCAATGGGGGAAAAATCGGACAACTGTAATAGAACAATAAATTTTTTCAAAAAGCCATAACTGATAAATCTCTTAAATTCAAAAATCAAAATATTTTTGCCAGCTTTTTAGAAGTTGTGAGAGGTATCTATCATCTACTAGAAACTTTGGGGTGCCTATTTGTAGTCTTCTGGAGTTTCCATGTTCCTCTTGACTGCCCAATAAACAATCATCTTTTTATCAGCAACCCTATTTCCTCTAGACTATTACTTCTATCATTGTGTTGGTTTTGGGGGAATGATGTACCAATGTTTAAACAGTTGTCTCTCATTTCTCATCAACTCCCGCTGTACCTGGCTTTGTGATATTGGGGCTGGGATTATATGCAAATAAATGCTATTCTGGAACAGTTGTGGAGTTCAATTGCCTGCCACCAAGAAGTTTGGTGAAAAAGGAAAGGGGTTGTTTATTTAAAGGTTATACAGATTTAGAATAATGGCAGATTTCTGTTATTAAGTCCCACTCCCTTTAAAACCACCCTCTAAGAACATATAGTCCTGCCTCCCTTTGCCAAACCGGGCCCGTTTTAGAATACACTAGTCAGAGGTACCATCTTTCAGAAAAGCAGAAGTCTGCAGCTCAGCTTTCCTGGTAACAGTTCAGGTCTAAGCACCTCTCACAGATATGGGTAACTAGGCCTGTCCTGTGAAGCTCTCCAACCGCCTTCTCCAAGAAGACTAAAATTTGGGTGTCTGGGCAGGTCCCCTGTTGCCACGTGCCAGCTCTGGTAACTCACTGGACTTCTAATTTCAGACCTTCTCTCCCTTACTCCAGACCACATGGCTTCTTCCTCTTCTTTCCAGATCAGGTGGCTTCCTCCCTGATTCATGGCAGACCTCCTCTTTTATATGTCAGACTTCATGGCGGATGTCTTCTCTTTTAGCCTGCCCTCATTTAAATGCTCTGCCTAGAATTTCCTATATGACCTCATATCCGGCCCCTCCTATCATGTGTTAGTGTCTGCCATTGTTGCCAGTTCCTAGTATCTTTTACCTTCTTTTGGCTGCCATCTTTAATCAGGACAAAAGTTCCCAGCCATGCACAGATATCCGGAGTGTTCATCCACCTCTTCACTCTTGTGCAGGTGCTATATAAGCTCTGTCCGCTCCCAGCCCAGTTTGCCCTGAGTGGCAGCCCTCTTCCCTTCAGAAGGGCATGGCTGTTAACTTGTCATAGTTATGCAATGTATCTTAAATGCCTATCATCTACTCCCCCTTCTCCCAATCAAGTGTTATGGGGGATACACTCTGCACTCCTTACATCAATGTTTCTTCTTTGCTAGCTTATTTCCTGTTTATAGAGGGCACTAGATGGAGACTAGAAGGCAGGAGGAGGGAGAAGGGATTTGCTTCTTCCTGTTTACTTGCAGTTTCTGTCTTCAGTGACCCAGCAGGGGTGTTCTACTCCTGCAGTTGTAATAGTTTTGCTGTCTGTGTCCAGTTCCTCACTGCACTTCTAGTACCAGGTGTGGGAATATCAGCAGGAGCCTGGCAGAGCAACCCTCCTCCAGGGTCTGAGTCCAGATTTGTAAGTCCTTCCTTTGAGGTTTTAAGAGACCTGCAGCAGCTAGATTCTTCTTTCTTACTCAGAGGCTGGATTTCAACAATGTAGGGTTTCTCCTAGCTTCTGGATTCTGATAACCCATCCTCTTCCCTTTGTTTTGGCAGCCCCAATGTGAGAAATGCTCACAATAATTCATCGGGACACAGGACTTCAGCAGCAAAGTGAGGCATTTATTCATGAGTCTGCAGAGTCAGGCGCACTGCCAGCCAGGAGCATGTGTGTGCAAAGTAGACGAAGTTTTATACTAATGTGATTAGTTCCCCCTCCCTAATGTGATTACCTCCCCCTCTGCTCTCCTTCACCCCCATTTCTCCATTACTGGTTAATCCAGGTTCACAATCTAACTCAATTAACTACTTAACTCAGGGTGTGATTAACTAAGGGTATTCTAGTTATAGGTTTCTCTCCAACTTATTTGCAAAGTTATCTAGCTACATCTTCCCATTTCTCTGTGTCTGGTGATAACAATCTTCCTCCTTTTGATCCCAGAGAAATGTGTGAGGAGCTGCAGAATGTCATTTCCTCCCCCCTTTTCCATGATTCATCTGTTTATTATCTCCTACTGGTTTGAGAGTCACTGGCTTCTTTATCCCTAACACTGGGATGGTAAATGCTTCCTACAGTTATTACCTCTGTGTTTCTTTAACAATCTTATTTGATTTCTCAGTCCTCCAATTACCCACATTAAAACCTCTCTGTTAAGATAACTAGTGCAGTTTCTGTTTCGCTGACTAACTCTGACTGAGGTAGAAATAGAGATAAAGCCAGTCCTTGCCTCCCAATAAAAAGTCAGAAGCCTTAGAGTCCAGGTTATTCTTCTTCCTCTGGATTTTGAGAAAGCTGAAAATAAATAATAGTTGGAGCACATTTATCATAACAGGGGAAAATTGACTTTGCTCTTTTTGTTGTTGAAGCTGTAGCCAAGGTTCCTACTTCCTAGCCCTCTGAAGCTCCCTTGAGGAAATCTGTTGCCAAACCTGGTTTTACAGCTTTCATTCAAGTCTGAGACTTCCCTGATGTTCTTCCAAAAATGCCTCATATTAGCCAGAGTCATATTTAGATGACTGAAGTCAAGGAATATTAAAAATGTATTTAAAATTAGTTGATTCACTGATGTCTTTACTGATGATGAAAAGCTCAAAGTTTCACAATATTTATCCAAGATGGGATTTTCCGGTTAAGGAGAATCCTAACACTGACATGTACCTAAGAGGTAGAATCGTGGAATTGTAAAGTTCCAAGTGATTTTAAAGGCCTTTTTTTTTTTTTCTATCTCTTTTCTTCACAGGTTCAAGGCAGGATACACTATGCAATATCATTTTCAGTTATCTTCCAGCCTGTGCTTGGAAAATTGTACCGTTGGAGAGATCACTACCTCCCACCCTGTATTTGAATAGTTCTAATGCCTGGAAAATTTACTTATTTTTACTCATATAAAATTGCTTTTCTATAGCTCTTAATTATTGGTACCAGTTCTCCCCCCAGGAGCAATGTAGAATGTGCCCAATATTTCTTTGACAAGATGTCTCTATTTGACTGCTCCTCACCCTCAGTCACACACATATGTAGACACAAAGCCTTCTTTTTTCTGGATTATGTAGTTTACTTCCCAGCCTTTTCTTTTTTATTAATTATATTTTAACAACCTTAAATAATTATCTTTATTATTAATCATCATTTTAAACTAAGTCTATCTTCAAATAACACTACCTCCTCCCACATGTAGTACAAGTACCTTATAACAGAGTATTCTCAATTCCTTTCTGCTATTTCTTATGATAGTGCTGTTCATTCATTTCATTTATCCACATGCTATCATCACTCAATATATTTTTATCATTATTACTTTAAACAGTTATATTTTAGATCAGTTAAGAATAAGAAAATTAAATATTTTGTTTTAACTTCATTTATCTTTCTCTGATACTCTTCCTTTCCAAATTTCTGAACTATATAATTTTCTTCTCCTTGAAAAAAGTCTTTTAACATTTCTTACAGGGCTGGTGTGCTACTGATGAAGTGTTTCCATTTTTGCATTTCTGAGAAAGCAAAATTTATTTATTTTAAATTTCTTTATTTCTCCTTCAGTATTGATGGATACTTTTGCTGAGTATAGAATTCTAGGTTAGTATCTTGTTTTAAGACTTTAAATATTTTACTCCAGTCTCTTCTAGTTCACATGGTTTCTGCTATAATTCTTACTCTTGTTCTTCTATAAAAAATTGTTTTTTTAAATCTCTGGCTTCTTTCAAGATTTTCTCTGTCTTTGTCTGGAATTTGAGTATGATATATGCAGGATAAAGTTTTCTGATATTTAATTTGCTTGGTGTTATTTGAATTTTCTGTCTGTTATTTGGTGTCTGTCATTAATTCTGGAAAAATTTCAACCATTATCATTTCAAATGTTCCGCTGTAATGTTCTCTTTTCTTCTTCTAGTATTCCAATTCCATGTGTTATACTTTTCGAAATTATCTCCCAGTTCTTAGATGTTCTATTCTGTTTTTTTTTTTCATTCTGTTTTTCTCTTTGTATTTTAGTTTGGGCATTTTCTAGTGATGTATATTTTTAAAATTGAGGCAAAATTCACAAACGTAAAATTAACCATTTTAAAATACATAATTCAGTTGCACGTAGTACAATTATAGTATTGTTCAACCACCATTTATATCTAGTTCCAAAATATTTTTATCACCTCAAAGGAAATTATCTATTATGCAGTCATTCCCCATTACCCCCTCCTACCAGTTCTTGGCATCCATCAGTTTACTTTCTGCCACTTTTGATTTATCTATTCCCAATATTTCATATAAGTAGAATCATACAATATATAACATTTTGAGTCAAGCTTCTTTCACATAGCATACTTTTGAGAGTCATTCAAGTTATAGCCTGTATCAGTATTCACTCCTTTTTACGGCTGAGTAATATTCCATTGTAAGTATATATCACATTTGTTTATCCATTTATCTGTTGATAGATTTTCAGGGTTTTGCACCTTTTGGCTATTTTGGTGACTTGTTCTCACTATCGTCTCAAAAGAGCTCATATTCTTTTCCTCAACTATGTCTACTTTACTGATGAACCCATCAAAAGCATTCTTCACTTACAGTGTTTGTAATTTATAGAATTTGATTTTCTAATAGGATCTGAGATTTTAAAAAAGGCCTGTAGTGTGAGGTTCCATGTTCATCTAAGTAGGGGTTGAGCTGTATTTAATTTTTGTTGTAGCTGTAGGTGGCACAGATTTCAAATTCTTCTAATGCCCTGTTTTTATCTTTTTCTTTTTTTGACTCTGGGCTTCCCTAAGTACTTCTCCTCAGAGGAAGTCTGCATCTTAGGTCTCCTTTCTTGTGATCCACTGTTACTATATGGGAGCCCTGTTGGTATGGTGGTAATGTACAGGGAGGGGAAGAATTCTGTTATCTTATGATTAAATGTGCATCTTTTAGTGAGCTCATGTTCTTGGGCTATGACCTTCACAAGTGTTTCTTAGCTTTCCCCTATGCCCCTAGGTGAGACAAGAAGGCTAGAGGGGGCTGGAGTGGGAGAAAAAGCTCTTTCCCTAGGGGCACAAAGCCTTGATAAAGTCTTTTCCCTGAAGAGTAGTTCTTTGTCATGGAGAATGCTCTGGGAGTATTTCACAAAGATTATGCTTCTTCTCACCCTGGCAGAGTCACAGGTGATCTCAATCAGCTCTCCACTGTGAGCTCCTGGTGGAATTTTGGAGGTAAACCCCACAAAAGTGTGGCAGTTGCCCTGAGACTATGGTCCCCAGGAGTTTCTCATTTTTATGCTAGTGTACACCCAGCTTCCCTCAAATTACCAAAGTTACTATTTAATAGTTTCCCTTCCAGTTTACATATAGCTCCAGAAGCTTCTGCTTTAGGTAAACAGACCTAGGCTGTAACTCTTTGGATTTACCTGTCCCTCCAGATTTTAGGGTTGCCCTTTACCCTATGACCTCTGTTCTCTGATGGGTCAAAGAAGACTTGTTGATTTTCAGGTTATATCTGTTCAAAACTCTTCTCACCAAGTCTTTGCAATGCACTGTAAGGCCCTATAAAATCTGCCACTCTCTCCTCATTGCTCCTCAATCTAATGTCCTACCACTTCCCTCACCTTCCTCCACACCTATGTTGGCCTCTTTGTAATTCCTTGTAGCAACCAGGCTTTAGGGCCTTTGTGCTAGCCACTCCTGCTGTGTGGAGACCCTTTGCCATAAATATCTGCTTTGTAAAGACCTCACCTTTTCCAAGTCTGTGCTCAAATCTTCACCTTCCTATTTGGGACAATCCTGATAATCCTTTTTAAATTGCAACCTTCCTTCCCACCCCCAAGCCTCTTGCTCTGCTCTGTTTTTTTCTCCAGCACTGTTCATCATATATACTGTATACTTTACTTTTTATTATATTTATTGTTTCTCCCAAGCAGAATGAAGGCACAATTTCTGTCATTTTTTTGTTGTTCACTGAAATATGCCAAACATGTAGAAAATATAGCAGTCATGCAAAAAAAAAAAAAAAAATCATTAAATCAATTACTTTTTTTTGTTTTTGTATCTCTTATAGTTCATCCTAAAGCTACTTGGAATATTATAAAAATCATGTCATAACTAGAATGCCTCTTTATATACCTCCTGGGAAGACATTAAAGAATGTTTGTACACATTATGACAATAGGCTAGATTTCTACATTGGATATGTGAAATGAAGATATGAATGAAGTGTATGGGCTACCTGTTATTCAGAAATTCTTGTTGCAAGTTAAAGAAAAAATGATTAGAATTTGTAAAGTAATATATTATGTTAATTAGTTGAGCATATTTTAATGCCTGCTAATTTTTGTTCAGTTAATATTATACACGACTTCTATATACAGCAATTTAAATGAGAAGACAGAGTTGCCTTCAGCATCAGAAACAAAATTGAAGTTACCTGTGCATTGCAGGATGGGGGCTGGCTGGGATTGTTGCTAGAAGTGGAATTTAGTGAAATATTTAGGTCCTGTGTGGAGAGGAACTCAGGAATTTGCATGTTCAGTGAGCATAAGGGACTCACATGCAGGTGTTTGGAGCATAGGACAGCTTACCACTGGGCATTACTTGTGAGCAATTGGACACAGTATATGACTATTTCCATGTGTAATACTATAAATGTAGTCATTGGTGAAACCTTTCCCTACTGCTCAATTTTTTTTTTTTCCTTGCATTGGGAGTGCCTAAAGTTTAGTGAGAACACATGAAAATGAAGAATATTGATACATTAGTAGACTTTTGATAAAACATATTACATTGAATAGGCATCAGAGGGAGAAATAACTTTTTTTAAGTTTAAGGATTTTCCCCAAAGATCTCGTCTTTTTTTCTTTTTTAACCTCATTATTTATAGATACTTCAGCCCAGTGAGGTTGTTTGCAGCTATAAGTGAGCTAGCTCTAGTCCACTTTTTTGTTTCCACCATACCATGAGATCTGTATGTCACTCTTAATTTAAAAATTTTATTATGACCAAAGTCACTGAGCTATTCTAGCCTACTGCTGGCATTTTAGACAGCAAAGATAAAATAAAGTAATATAATCATGAGCCTAGAAAAAAGGAAAATACCAGTATTCCACCAAATAGATTAGTAATTATACTAGCAGAAATAAAGGACAGACATGGCTTCAGGGAGTCCTTTTGATCTGTTCTTTCTAAAAAAAATCTTAATGTGTTCATACATGATTCTCAGGGACTTCTAGAAACTGCCTTTGTCACTAAAATACAGAGCAGCCACAAAGTAACAAGAATCAGACAATTTTGTTCTTGTAGTATCTGTTTCATGTCATTTACAAATTCAGACCATTGAAACTGTCAAAGTAATTTAGTGACAAAGTGGTCTGTTTCAAACTCCAATGTTTCTTCCTTTTAGGAAGTAACACCATAGCTTAACAAAAATACAGTTTTAAAAATAGCTACTGCATTTATTCCCCATAACATATTTTAAAAAATACATATGTTTCTGCAGTAGCTTATATTGGTAGTTGCTAATTCACATTGGAATATTACATTCTTTTCTTCAATTAAAAATAATTATTAAAGTGAATCAATTTCTCTCCTTTTCCTAACTCTCCTCCAAGAAACAAGATGATGTTAATTTTATTTTTAAGTCTTCACTAAATTTCATGCATAGCTTATTCACCTACAAAGTGTGAGAATATTTTAGGTTATTTCACATTAAATTTGAAATTCTCTATAAACAGCTGTTTATTGACTTTAGATAGAGGAAATTAAAATGCCTTAATTTAGCATAAAGAAGTTATAGGGATAAAATTATTTTTCATTAGTAAATAATTTGAATCTAGCCATCTCATTCTGTTGAAAAAAAAAATGGACAGAGCTATCAATATAATGGATCTGAGTGGGGACAAAAGAGTAGGGACAAAGCATTAGTATTTTTTAAAAGCACCGAGTTGAGTCTAATGCACAGCTATGTAGAGACCCAACACTTAGACACATAAAAGTCATACAATGAACGGGGCACATTGTGAACAAGATGAGGGTTTTTGAATGACAGATAAGTGAAAGGGCTGTGCTACAAGGACTCAGGTCTGATTTAAAAGTTGAAAAATAACATTTTTCTTTTTTTAAATTGAGGTATAATTGTATAATATTATACTAGTTTCAGTTATACATAATGATTTAATATTTGTATATACAGGAAAATGATCACCACAATAAGTCTAGTTAACATTCATCAGAAAATGAAACAGAACTGGTGCAAAACCAACCTGCTGACCAGCGTGCCCAGGTGCCCCCGGACCGCCCCAATAGGCATGAAACCAACTCACTGGCCGCCCCCAGCCTGCCCTAACAGGCGCAAAACCAACCTGCCTACCAATGAGTAAAGACCTCCCTCTCCTCCAGAACAGGCGAGCAACCAGTCTGGCTTGGACTCACCTGCCCGGGTGCACAATGGGTCAACCTGCCCCTGGCCAGTGCAAGGGAGTGCACTCGCCCCTGGCCGAGGCCAAAGGAGGGTGAGGTGAACTAGAGGCACTTTGTAATAAGTTTTGGGCACTGGCTCTTGAGAAATAGTTGGGACAACAGTGGACTAGGTCCCCATACAGAATCATCCCCAGTGCTATGGGAGAAATCACTTAAGCAGACTGCTCTCCTCCAAGTGGCGTCATCTGGAGGCAACAGCTTAGCAACTGTATACAAGAAGATCACACCACAAAGGAAGAAAATAAAAGCAGATCAATCTAAGAAGCAGAAACAAGACCAGTGCCCAAAATGGGGTGGTGGAATAACATCTCATCAAACAGAAACAACACCCCACCAAAAGAAAAGGAGGAATTCCCAGAAGGAGGGATAGATGAAATAGAAGCAAGCAAATTATCAGACATGGAATTCAAAACAATAGTAATGAGGAAGCTCAATGAACTCAACAAACTCAAAGAAATCTACAACAAACTCCAGGGGAACTACAAAGAACTCCAGGGAAGCTACAAGAAATTTACTGAGAACTACACCAGCATAAAAAAAGGACATAGAAATTATCAATAAGAACCAGGAAGAAATGAAGAATACAATTTCTGAACTTAAGAACACAGTAGAATCAATCAGAAGCAGGCTAAATGAAGCAGAGGATCAGAGCAGTGAGTTAGAGGACAACAGAAAAAAATTCCCAAACAATGCAACAAAATGAAAAAAGATGGAAAAATAATAAAAAGGGTTTAAGAGAAATGCAGCACAACATAAAATGAAAATGTATCCATATCATAGGGATAAAAGAAGGAGAAGAAGAGCAGCATGGGATAGAAAACCTGATTGAAAAATTAATGATAGAAAATTTTCCTAATTTCATGCGAGAAAAAGTCATGCAAGTCCAGGAAGTACAGAGGGTCCCAATTAAGATGAACCCAAAAAGGCCCACCTCAAGGCACATCATAATTAAAATGGCAACATTCAAAGACAAAGAGAGAATCCTAAAGGCAGCAAGAGAAAAACAGCAAATAACATACAAGGGAGCTCTGATAAGACTGATTTTTCAACAGAAACACTACAAGCCAGAAGGGAATTGCAAAAAATATTTCAAACAATGAAAATCAAAGGCCTACAAGCAAGGCTCCCTTTCAAAATGGAAAGTGAAATAAGGAATTTCCCAGACAAAGGAAGACTAAAGGAATATATCTCCACCAAACCAGCATTGCAAGAGATGCTAAAGGGAATGCTATAAGGAAAAAAACAAAAAGAGAGAGGGAGAGGAACACAGGTACTGAAGGAAATGAATAAATACCTGTCAATAATAACCTTAAATGTAAATGGATTAAATGCTTCAATCAAAAGACATAGGGTAGCGGAATGGATACAAAAACATGACCCACATATATGCTGTCTACAAGAGACATACCTCAAAACAAAAGACTTACAAAGACTGAAAGTGAAGGGATGGAAAAAAGTATTCCAAGCAAATGGACATGAAAAAAAAGCTGGGGTAGCAAAATTTATATCAGACAAAACAGACTTCAAAACAAAGGCCATAAAAGGAGACAGAGAAGGAGACTTCATAATACTTAAGGAAAGAATCCATCAACAATATATATCCATTGTAAACATATATGCACTCAACATAGGAGCACACAAATATATAAGGATAACCTTGGAAGACTACAAGAAGGATATCAACAGCAACACATCCATAGTAGGGGACTTTAACACCCCATTGTCAACAATGGACAGATCTTCGAAGCAAAGAAACACCAAGGATATTGAGGCATTGAACAACACACTAGATTAAATGGACTTAATTGATATATATAGAACTTTTCACTCCAAAGAAGCAAAATATGCATTCTTTTCAAATGCACATGGGACATTTTCAAAGATAGACCACATGATAGGACACAAAACAAGCCTCAACAAATTCAAGAAAATTGAAATTATATCAAGCATCTTCTCAGATCACAATGCCTTGAAACTAGAAATCAACCTCAAGGAAAAAAGTCAAAGACATTCACACTCACGGAGAATGAATAACATGCTATTAAATAATGAATGGGTTAATAATGACATCAAGAAAGAAATCAAGAAGCTTCTGGAATCAAATGATAATGAACACACAACAGCCCAAAACTTATGGGACACAGCAAAAGCAGTTCTGAGAGGGAAGTTCATAGCAATAGCAGCCTACCTAAAAAGGATAGAAGAGTTTCAAATAAAAAATCTAACCCTACAGCTACAAGAACTAGAAGAACAGCAACAAACAAAGCCCACAGCAAGTAGAAGGAAGGAAATCATCAAGATCAGAGCAGAATTAAATGACACAGAGACTAAACAAACAATTCAAAAGATCAATAAAAGTAGGAGCTCGTTTTTTGAAAAGATTAACAAAATCGACAAGCCTTTAGCCAGGCTCATCAAGAAAAAAGAGAGAAGATCCAAATAAACAAAATCAGAAACAAAAGAGGAGAAATCACAACCTATATCACAGAAATACAAAGGATTGTAAGAAATTACTACAAACAACTGTATGGCAAGAAACTTGACAACCTAGTGAAATGAACAAATTTCTAGAAACATATAATCTTCCAAAACTCAATCAAGAAGAAGTAGAAAACCTGAATACACTGATAACAAAGAGTGAAAATGAAAAAGTAATCAAAAAACTCCTGGTACACAAAAACCTTGGACCGGATGGCTTCACAGGTAAATTTTACAAAACATTTAGGGAAGAACTAACGCCTACCCCTTCTCAAATTATTCCAAAAAATCCAAGAAGAGGGAAGACTCTCGAACTCTTTCTATGAAGCCAGTATTACTCTAATTTCAAAACCAGGTCAAGACACAACAAAGAAAGAAAACTAGAGGCCAATATCACTGATGAACATAGATGCTAAAATTCTCAACAAAATATTGGCAAACTGGATCCAGCAACACATTAAAAAGATCATACACCACGATCAAGTGGGATTCATCCCAGGGATGTGAGGATGGTTTAATATTCACTAATCAATAAATGTAATACACCACATAAACAAAATGAAAGACAAAAACCACATGATCATATCAATACATGCTGAAAAGGCATTTGATAAAGTACAACACCCATTTATGATGAGAACACTCAGCAAACTGGGAACAGAGGGAGCATACCTCAACATAATAAAGGCCATGTATGACAAATCCAAAGCCAACATCATACTTAATGGACAAAAACTGAAAGCATTCCCCCTGAGATCAGGAACAGGACAAGGATGTCCACTCTCTCCACTCCTATTCAACATAGTCTTGGAAGTTCTAGCCACAGCAATCAGACAAGAAAAAGAAATAAAAGGCATCCAAAGTGGAAAAGAAGAAGTAAAACTGTCATTATTTGCAGATGACATGACAGTGTACTTAGAAAACCCTATAGACTCCATGAAAAAACTACTTGGCCTAATAAGTGAATTTGGCAAAATAGCAGGGTACAAAGTAAATACTCAGAATTTGAAGGCATTTCTGTCCACCAATAATAAAATATCAGAGATAGAAACTAGAAAAAAAAATCCCATTTACTATAGCAACAAGAAAAATAAGGTACCTAGGAATAAATTTAACCAAAGAGATAAAAGACCTGTACTCGGAAAACTACATAACACTGAAGAAAGAAATTAAAGAAGATACAAATAAATGGAAGCATATACCATGTTCATGGATGGGAAGAATCAACATCATTAAAATGTCCATAGTACCCAAAGCGATTTATAGATTCAATGCAATCCCTATTAAAATACCAATGATGTATTTCACAGACGTGGAAAAAATACCTCAAAAATTTATATGGAACCAAAAAAGACCCTGAATAGCCACAGCAATCTTGAGATAGAAGAATGCAATAGGAGGAATCACAATACCTGACATCAAACTATACTACAAGGCCACTGTAATGAAAACAGTCTGGTACTGGCATAAGAACAGACATATAGATCAATGAAACAGAGTAGAGAGCCCAGAAATAAATCCAGGTGTATATGGTCAACTAATATTCATCAAAGGGGGAAGGAACATAAAATGGAGTGAGAAGAGCCTCTTCAACAAATGGTGCTGGGAGAACTGGACAGGGACGTGCAAAAAAATGAAACTAGACCACCAACTTACACCACACACTAGAATAAACTCATGATAGATCTAAGACTTAAATGTAAGACGTGACACCATAAAAGTCCTAGAGGAAAATGTAGGCAGGAAAATGTCAGATATCCCATGTAACAATATTTTCACTGATACATCTCCTAAGGCAAAGGAAGTAAAGGAAAAAATAAACAAACGGGACTACATCAAACTAAAGAGGTTCTGCCCAGCAAAAGAAAACATCAAGATGAAAAGGGAACCAACCATATGGAAAACATATTTGCCAATGATACGTCAGACAAGGAACGGATTGATCTCCAAAATATATAAAGAACTTACATGTCTCAACACAAAGAAGACAGACAGCCTAATTAAAAAATGGGCAAAGGACCTGAACAAACACTTCTCCAAGGAAGATATACAGAGGGTCTATAGGCATATCAAAGAATGCTCAACATCACTAGCCATCAGAGAGATGCAAGTAAAAACCATAATGAGATACCACTTTACACCAGTCAGAATGGCCATCATCAACAAACAACAAGTGCTGGCGAGGATGTGGAGAAACGGGAACCCTACTGCACTGTTGGTGGGAATGCAGACTGGTGCAGTCACTATGGAAAACAGTAAGGAATTTCCTCAAAAAACTAAAAATGGAACTGCCTTTTGAACCAGTGATTCCACTACTAGGATTATACCCGAAGAATCCTGAAACCCCAGTTTGAAAGAACTTATGCACCCCTATGTTTGTAGCAGCACTGTTTACAATAGCTAAGTGCTGGAAACAGCCTAAGTGCCCATCTGTAGATAAGTGGATTAAAAAAATGTGGTACATTTACACAATGGAATATTATGTAGCAGAAAGAAAGAAGGAACTCCTGCCTTTTGCAACAACATGGATGGAACTAGAGATAATTATGTTTAGTGAAATAAGCCAAGCAATGAAAGAAAAATACCGTATAATATCACTTGAAACAGGAGTCTAATGAACAACACAAACAAATGAACAACATTGAACAAGGAACAGAGTAACAGTTATCAGGGGGAAGGGGGGTGGGAGAGAAGTGGGGTAAGTAGGGGAAGGGTTATAAATAACCCATGGACATGGGCAACAGGTGCGGATAGACTGTGGGAGAAGGGGTAGGCTCGGTTGGGGGTAGCAATGGGGGAAAAAGTGGGATAATTGTAATAGAAAATCAATAAAAATAAAATTTAAAAGAATGAAACAACATTTAATTTATTTAAATTTAAGCTGGAAAGGATAGATTCTAAGAGAGAGAGAGAGAGAGAGAGAGAGAGAGAGAGAGAGAGAGAGAGAGAGAGAGAGACTGGATTATATAAATGGTACCTTTCTGCCACCATAAACATTGTTCTTTTTTCCTATTTGACAGGCTAAGAAATCAAAAGTAGGTGTTTTATTCATGTATAGGGAGTACATTGGATTCAGAATCAGGACTGTACTGTGTGGCTCTAAATGCCTTAGTTTCTTGTTAGAATGACAGAACTCCGTGACTTCTTTCTGTCCCTTTTAAAATGTTTATGGTTAGCTCTGTTATTGGTCAGCTGTGCATGTGTCTGTACCTGTCATGGGAAGATGTCCTTGGAAGGTGGAGGCGGTGCTATTGGTTCTGTATATTCCCAAAGCCTGGCCTACTGCAGACTTACAGTAATTAAGTGGGAAAATGAGAGAGCTGCCTCTTGGAGAGTTAGGAACTGAAACAGAATACAGCAGAGAGAAGGGCACTAGAACATACTCTGAAGGTCTCAGCTGTATAGTTCTAGCTCTGCCACTTATGAGTGGGGTGATTTAGGGCTCTACCAAGTCAGTTTTCACATCAACAAAATGGGAAAGCTATATTTCATGCTCTTCTTACAGGGTCATCATGTGGATCAAGTATCACCATAAGAAACCTAACAGTTTGTGGATTATCAGGTACTTAAAAAAATAAATTATGCAAGATGACAGGGTAAAGTCAGTGGAAATAGAAATGGGCTTGGGATGAGAAAGCCTGGCTGGTACCAGCTTGTCCACTTACTTATTTTACTTCTGTATACATATCATTTAGCTTTTCTGAGGCTCAGTTTCCTTATCTCTAGAATAAGAATATTTATACCTAGCATGTCTACTTTGAATAAAATTACTTTTTATATGAAAACAGAGTAGCATTTGTACCAGGCATGAGGGATGTAATGGTGGAGCTTACAGTTTAGGGGAAAATATTATGGAACTAAAACTACTATGTAAGTTGTAAAGTGGTAAGCAAATGTGTAGTATTATGAGCACTGTTACTGTTACAAAATAGAAGAAGTGCATTCTAGATAAACTTAAAATATTAACTATTTATTTTGTTATGTGGTTCTAAAATTTCAAACATAAGCAAGTTCTCAGTAATTTCTGAATTGGTATTCAGAAAATGCAGGAAGTCAACTTTATTTTTTTAAAAATTAATCTAAATTTACTTTTCTATAGCTCTTAATTACTGGAATCATTTCTCCCATCAGGAGCAAATTATTTTTTTATTGTTATTCTATTAGTTGTCCCAATTCCCCCCCTTTGCCCTCCTCCATTCATTCTACCCCCTACCCCTACAGTCAATTCCCACACTTTTCCATGTCTGTGGGTCACTCATGCATGTTCTTTGTCTAGTACCTTCCCCTTCTTTCCACCCTTATTCCCCTCCCTCCTCTCCTCTGGTCACTCAGTCTGTTCCATGTTTCCATACATGGATGGAATAGGAGAACATTATGCTAAGTAAAAAAAGCTAGTTGGTTAAAGACAAATACGATATGATCTCACATATAAGAGGAATCTAATGAACAAAATATTATGATGTATGGCTCTGTTATATAGAGCCACAGCCAAGGAAGTCAACTTTAAAAAGTTGGATTAGTTTGGGTTCCATATTTAATGATCAAATATATATGTGAAAACACCTAGTGGAGTGTCTCAAATGTTTAGGAAAACATAGAAATGGTGCCACCATATCAGGTACTCTAATTGAATACTGGATATCACGAGGTCCTAAGTGGAATCCCATTATTGTTTTCAAGTCATTGGGATATCATATAGGGAATTTCTTGACTTTTTAGTGAATGTGGTTAATTCTATCATGTCCTTATGGGCTGTTTCAGCGCTCCTTATGCTCTCCTAAATGCCAGGGAGATTGTGGTTGACAACAATTTACAGACCATGAGGAATGGGCCTATCATACATGGTAAAAGTTTGTTTTAACTGATTTTAATTTAATTTAATGTTTAAAATAAGAGCTAGAGTAATGTAGTTTTTGACTTTTTCAAAAAATAACTCATGTTCCATTTATTTATATAATTTTCCTTCTCAAGTGTGTCCTGTCCCTCTACCGACAGAATACAAATTTAGCTTTTTAATTCTGTTTATTGTGTTTTTGTGTAAATTTATATGATATGGTCTTTAAAGAGGCAAAGCATTTGCACACAGTGAGTTATAGTCTGTTTTATGTAGTTTCCTTTTAAATTATTTATGTATTTATTTATTTCAATTTTTAATAGTTCATTTTTTTATTGTATTTCTTTCCATTATCAGTTATCCCCCTATCTTCTCTTCCACTTTAACCCACCCTCTCCCCATCTCCTTTTTAATTCTTATTGACATTATTTTAACTGCAATTAAAAAACCCACTTGCCTTCACATGTGAAATTGAGTGAAGCTTCATAACCATTGACAGTGCTAGAAAAATAAAAATGCTGAAACTCATGCTCTGAGAAATAACTGACAATCTGCAATTCCATGTTCTGATCACCTAACTGTATGTAAGAAAGGAATGGAAATACAACCTAGGGGAAAGCCCTCACGCTGTTGAGTTGTCTTTTCAAACAGAAACAACAACAATTTCTTCTTCTTCTTCCTCTTCTTCTTCTTCTTTTATATTTTATTTATTTAGAGGGAGGGAAAGGGAGGGAGAAAGAGGGAGAGAAACATCAACGTGTGGTTGCCTCTCACACACTGCCAGCTGGGGACCCGGTCCTGACTGGGAATCAAACCAGCGACCCCTCAGTTTGCAGGCCGGCACCCAATCCACTGAGCCACACCAGCCAGGGCACTTCTTCGCATTTGGTAAATGAAGCTCCTCCTCCCTGGGCAGCAGGAGAAGAATTCTCCAATTAGGAGATTGTGGCTAGGTGGAGGTCTCCCTTTGGCACCAGTTCTGTAAGCTGTAAGGGGATGACATTTGGCATCCATGTGCCGTGCTCAGCAATATACTTCAAAGCAAACCGTTTCTACAATTTTCAAGTTAGTGAGTACATCACACTCAAGTCCTGTCTGGGGCTTTGAAAAGCATTGCTGTGTTTTAAATGTGATTTCCTTCACACAAGGCTTATTTTTGGGTCATTAAGGGAATCAATGCTCAGAAACTCTATAAAATTCTTGGCATTTTCATCCTGGCTTTAGAAGTCATTGGCCTGATACTCTCCTGTATAACATAAAGGTCTAGCAGCAGGAAGCTTCAAAGGCAATTTCTCACAAAGAAAAGAGCAGGAAAAAGAATCTCATGAAACAGTGAACAATTCTTCAACAATCCTTCCTTCAACTGTAACCATGATACATGGCTTTCCCCGAGTTGGGGCAGAATTAAAGATGAGAGTGCAGTATTATTTTCCTGGCTAAAGTTAGCTTTTTTTCTTTCTTTCTTTTAACCCAAAGCTTATTTCCCAGTCCCCTTTACAAAAATTCTCTGATAAAGTAATGGATCTGAGACATAACTAACCACTGCCAGTGTTTTGCCTTCCTGCAAAGGCTCTTTGCTGGCCTCTGGCTTCCTGCCATGTCTCCAGCACCTGGAACTGTGTGGAGCATGTGTGAGGGACTTGATACATACTGGTTGAGTGAACGAATACATATGTTCCCTCTGTCTAAATTGAAGATGGAGCTCGGGAGAATAGAGTTATCAACTTTGCCTAAAGTGGGTGAGGAAAATATCTCAGAATTGCATTTGAGGACCCATAGACTTGTTATGATAATTAGTTCATTAGGCCTTTGTCCATCCAAAGAGTTAATACCCTCCGATGTTTTTCTTCAGAGACAAAACTTGTAAATAAATAATGTCACAGAACCTTAAGGGAACTCAGAGAAAGGAGCATGAGCTACGTATGGAGGTGAAGATACTTAAACATGATTTTGAAGTATGACCAGTGTAATCCTTGGTAGAAAGAACAATACCTTTCAAAAGAAATAAGGTATAAATGAATATGGTATGTAGAGGATAGGGAGATGCAGGGAAGTGTGGGTAAGAAACTAGGCCGGTCGTGTTGGCTGAGGTCATCCTGTGCAGGACCATGCCATCAAACTTGAACTTTAGGTCCTAGGAGGGAAGGCACAGCAGGTTGTTGGCAGCATGGCGACATAAACAGGTATTGAGTGATTTTTTTGTGATTTCCAAGAGGGCTGGGAGTGTGCTGGTGCTCTGGGAGGCAGGTGGTGGCCAATGGACCTCGGTGTCTGTTAACATGGACAAATAATCTGGCCACACACAGGTAATTTATTCACAGCTCATCTGTCTCCATAAAGAGAGTGTGTGACATAAAGGACACATGGTCATTATTTTCATAATATGTGAAACAATGTTTGGTTTTGCGGATATGAAGATGATTAAAATGGAAAGACAAATAATTGTAAATGAAGACAGATGTGCTGCCTTCAAGAGGCTTACAATTTAGTTAGGAGATAAACTTTTAAGCTTCTCTCTACCAGATGCTGGTAGAAATAAGTGCAATAATATGGGAGAGTCTTATTTATGTGTTGTCCTCATTGTTTAATGGGAAGTAGGTGGCTATTTCTAAATCTGCCACAGAAGATGTCCCAGCTTGGACTGCACAAGCAGCTGGAAAGCTTGATCTAAGTAAGTTGGCAGGGAACTGAAGGCTGCATTTAGCAAGATTTAGGCAGTACCTGGCACTTTGTGTGGCCAGGATAGGCAGGTCGTAAATGTTCACTGAATGTGGGAAGAATTATGTTTACATTGGGGAAATCTCTGACCTGAATAACCGAGGCCTGAATTCTTGGCTTCATTCTGCTCTTAACCCTATGATGTTGGAACATTCATTTACCTTTTCTGGCTTTAATCTCTTGGTTTCTGTAAAACAAAAAGACTAAACTAGGTGATTTCTAAAGTAGATGTTATGGTTTATGATTTAACACACAGCAAGAAAAAACATCCACATCTGGTATTGGAAAATATGGGAGTTAAAAAAACAAAACAAAACAAGCAGCTTGGCTTCCAATTGAGTATGAACATCAAGGCATATTCTGTACATCTTATTAAAAATCAAGATGAGAAAGAAAAGATCCTCAATGAGTCCAGGAGCTCAGTGTCAGCTCCCAGTGAGCTCTAAGATTAGAAGGCCAGTCCATCTTCAGCTCCATGAGGATATTTTTTCCTTACAGGTGGCAAGATGGCATCCTTGCTAACCTCCAGATTATAAGTTGTCAGTTTTGGATATTTACATTTAGAATTTTATTCAGCTACATTTTACAAGAGGAATGCTCTTCATTAGAAGGGACTTTCCAGAGAATCTAGTGAGTTTGAGATAACACGTTTTAGATGTTGTTAGTTGCATTTTTTGACCTGAAATGAGTAGTCTAATTTACTCAGGTATAAGTATGGAATGGTTATGAGAGTTTTCAGGACTTTTAAACCAAATAATTAACATAAAGACAATACTTGGTGAAGAGTTAAATGGCTAAGGATAGTTAACGCAAACTGGAGGGAGAGGAGATGGAGGGATGTCTCGGGAACACAAGCCCTTAGCAGGAAGAGTGCTATAGTAGTGGATAATTGGATGCTGGATGGGGATGACAACGAGAAGATTCCACCTAAAAGAGTGACTTTCTTTCTTGAATAAACCTCCAACTGGAGTACATTTGTGGTAGACAAAGTGGAATCAGACTAGATTAACCAGGTTATTTTTGCAAGGACTAAAGCCAATCCAATAGGTAACTAGCTCTATGGTAAGAAAACATTTGCTCGACTTTTTTTGATCTTGAGGGCTTTTGGGGTGGAAAACAGATTTACGATTAAGAAAAACCTGAAGCATTCATTGTAGATCTTAAACCCTGCAAGAGATGTTTACTTCTGTGTTAACTTGTCTTTGGACTTCTTAATAAAGGGGTGGAGGTGGGAGATTTAGACACTAAAAAGGTCTCTGGAGATTCTGCTTAAATAAATGATGAGTCAAATTGGTGACGACAGATTGGAGACAATTGTAAAATTCCAAAAATTTGGTTGTGGAGCCTGTCAAAATGGCTCTGTTCATGAAGTGTCATTGCAAGTTTCAATATTCTCAGGCTCCTTGTTATAAAATCAGAGAGGGTTTACCCTGAGAGTATCTACCCCCACCCCTGCCCTGAATGGAACCTCCTCCCCTTCACATCCTGTCGTGTAGCAACCAATTCTTTCCAAACATCCATGATTGTATGTGCCATAGCTGCTGAGTCTTATAACTTTCATCACGTGGGATTAGAGGGTATGTGGTGAAAGAAAGCAATACTGTTCCGATGGCCTGTTGAGGTGCAGTTATTATTATCCTGGGAGGGAATTCAACCTATGAGTTTTCTTATTTGCTTCAAGTATAAATATTAGCTGATTCAGCATTGAGGGGAGATGTGAACTCTTCTCTGAGGAGTCTGAAGGGCTGTTGTGGAGTGAGGCTTCAACCATACCTGTTTGGGAGAGTCTGTGGGCCATCTGTAAACTCTGAATGCCAAGATTAAAAACAAACAAACAAACAAACAAAAAAAAAACCCTGCTAAACAACAACAAGCAAAGTAAATAAAAATTTAATCAAAATAATAACAAGGACTATATTTAAAAGCTAAAATTAACATAAATAGTACAAGAAAACTATTAGAGGGGTTAAGATGTGTCAGGCTAAGGAAACCTGAAATGCAATGTGGATAATAAAGAGGTCAAAGGTAAGATAACAACACCAGCAAATTAGAAAATAAAACAAGTGGACAGTATTTAGAAGCAAAAAAGCATTAAATAGTAAAAATTCCAAGAAAGACAAAGAACAGAATAATGAATATTCCACAAAATATTACAAACCAGAAATTAAAAGATAAAAAAAATTGGAAGAATATAAATGTCTACATAATTTAAGAGACTAAGGGATTTTAAAAGGGAAAAAAAGTAAAAGGCCTAGGAAATTCTAGGGTTCAATGTCATTTTTTAGGGGTTAAGCTTGAGGTCCCCACCCATGTCCTCAGGAAGGAGGTTCAAGGGCAGAGAGTGAGTCACTGGCTTCTCTAGCTCACCTTACATTGAGGGTCCTGGCTCGCGTGTCCCTCTAAAACTTTCTAGCAAATGGTGTGACAGAATCAAACCCCCTGTGCTGCATGCACATGTGGTAAAGCAGTCAGAAGGGAAGGCGCTGCACACAGTTTTGAAAATGCCCTGAATGTGTCAGCAAGGAGGGTGCTGTCATTCTTCATTCACTTGGCAGTTCCCGTCTTTGCAATGAATTCCTGGCGTTTGGAGGCACGCACTGAACTGTCCACAGTCCAAGAGAAGAACGGAGGAAGGAGAGGATGAATAAGTACTGGGCACCTACTCTGGATCAGGCATTGTCCCGGGAGTATTACTATGCTCTTTCTTTTGGTCTTTACCCTATCTTATAAGGTAAATACTGTATTTAAATGCCAGTTTTAAGGATGATGAGTCAAAGGCACAGAGAAATCATATACTTGGCTCAGGGCCACATCCAGGAGTGGAAATGTGACTCTGAAACCCTTGGAGCCAACTGCGAAAGAGCTCTTCATCAGTGCTGCTCCATGCTTCTTTCTAGAGCGATGAGGAATCCAGTGAGAATGGAGGCTTTCCACTAAAGCCAAACCGGGCAAAAAGTGTCAGAACACATGTTCCTAGAAGTCCTGGTTAGCATGAGGGCAAGACTGAGAGGGCCCAAGTGGCTTAGCTGTGCACCTGCCAGGGAAGGGCAAGGCCTCCAGTAGTGGGAAAGCAGCAGAGAGACTAGAAGTCAGGCTGGCAGTGGTTCAAACAGTGGCCCTCAGACCGCCAGGCTTGGCACCCCCCTGTGAGCTTGTCAGAAATGCAGAGGCTCAGGCCCCACCCTTACCTTTTGAATCAGAATATCTGGGCCTGGGTGTAGGAAACGGAACAAGCTCTACAGGTGTTTTATAAGCACAATGAAGTTTGCGAACCATTGCTGTAGGGGGACCAAGAGGTTGCATGTGGGATTTGGAGGCATAATTAGGGTGTTCAGATTTGGGGCAGAGGATGCTAAGTGGATGCAACTCTGAGCTAGTCAACAGTATGAGAGGGAATTATAGTGGGGAGAATAAGAAAAACGAGGTAATATGATGATGAGGACCATTGTGAGGCTGGGAAATGGCCTGCACTCAAGACCATGTTTGAATGGTCTCAGTTCCTAGCAGCTGAGTGGCTTTCAGCAATCCCTTTCCTTATCCCAAGCCTTACTTCCTTAGGCTTAGGTATGGTGAGGCTGTTGCCACTTATCTCATGGGGTTGCATTAATGCTACAGAGCAAATTAATATTGTGTGTGTCTGACATATAGTCAGTGCTCAACAAATAGTACTTGAGTTTGGGTGTCAATGGTGAGCTGAGTGGATAGAGCAGAACAGTGTCAGAACAGCAGTTCCTTTTGTTCTCATGGTGACCCTGGCCCACTCAGGCGACTCCTGTGGCTGAAACTTTCCATTCTGGTATTCAGGCAGCTGAAAGTTCCTGAAAAGGTAACATTTCAACTTGGACTTATTTAAACAATAAAGCAAACATTTTGCCTATCTTCTAGGGTGCCAAAAGCTAAGTACATCCCACAGAAGACAAAAAGAAGAGGCTTTCTCTAAGTTATACATTTTATGCTGTGTGGAGGATGGAAAAGGAGAATGGTTAATGCAGTCCAGGCAAATGGGGGGACACAATATGGTATGGTGAAAAGTATCATGTGCTCAGAGGGAAAGACCTGGATTTGAATCAACTCTGGTCTGTGCTATCCTAACCAAGTAGCCACAGCAAATCTTTCTGAATTGTAGGCTCTTCATATCCAAAAGGGGATACTTCTCTACCTCCCAATATTGGGGGGCGGGGGTTGGAGAAAATCTAGATAAGAACATTCTCAATGATGTCAGGCACATGAAAGCTGATAAGAACTATTTTCTGAATCTCAATTCTATGCCTAGCCTTTGCCCTTAAAAAAATAAAAATAAAAAAGCCAGGGGAAGCTACTTCTCTGCTGCACCTGAGCAAGTCTGGCTCAGTAAGAATTATTAATATGGGTAGGCCCTTTAATGACCTCTTATGTGTTCATGTGATACAGTTCCTTAGCCTATAGCTACTTCACATTCCCCAGTTTTTACTGCGCTGGGAAGAATGTTTGCCAAGCTGGTTGATCAGCTTCTCTATGCAACATGGGATGCTTCAGGCCCTTTCTCTGTCTTACGTCTGTGTTATGGGGCCAAGGTGGCCCTTTCCCTTTTCTTACTGTCTTGTATTTGGAGACCTTTGATCTGGTAATGGTGTCTCCTTCTGGTCAATGTGAATAAGACTAAGACAAGAAGTAGCTGGGAAACAGCATAATTTCATGGCCACTGACTTTTATTGTAAAGCTGGGAGGACTGTAAAGTAGGGGACGTTTTTAGTTTCTGTAATAGTCTCCTCTAGAGGGATGGTGGGAGAGAAATAAAACTCAAACAATCAGTCTGTTCTCTTGCCCCGGGCTCCATAATTTGCCTTTTACTTTCTGCATTTTCATATTTGAGTCTGAAAAGCAGAGGACCAAAACAATGAGCAACAGATGTCCTTGTGCAATCTGCACGGTACATGAATTCAGTTAGCATGCAAATTGTCATCCTAGGGCGATTCCAGGGGACTGCTGAAAAGACAGCAGGCCTGCTTTGCAAAATAGATAGAGGGCATGATTAAAATGTCTGGATCCAATCATATGTTTAATTACAATTCCTTTTTTATCTCAACTACAATGACTGGTAGCTATTATGACACAATATTGAAAATGTGTATGACGCATGGTGGCACTTGGAAGGCTGATAGGTGGTCTGTGTTTGATCAAAATGATCAAAGCTCCTCACCATGTACAGCCTCTGCTCCTTCTCTCTCATCTGATCCACTTAGAGGAGTAAAATATGATTTATAGGAGACAGTTGATGTGATTTTTATTCCCCAAGAGCAGGGGTATAATTTTTGCACCATCATTTTTTCTAAAAACAATGGAGCTTGACAATGCTTATAAACACCCAGTTAACAGACCCTACTCCGTGGTGTCTGCAAGGAATCCCTCATGCTTCAGCTTTAATTTACTCTCATGTTCAAACACTTTGGAATTTTATTATTGGTATAATCAGAAAAAAGACAAAAAATCTTAAAAGCACTGAGAGGAGAAACTCTTGATTATTTCATTCTGTTCATACATCTAGATTATTTTGGGGGCGATTTCGGATAAAACTACACGTGAATTTCTGACAGGATGCTGTATCGAGCATGAATATAAATGCTGAATTTCCCCATGTAAATTGTAGAAGTGGCATCAGCTGAAACTTCTGTTGTGTCCATTGTGAGAAATAATTTATATGGAATGTTTGTATCCTTTAGCTGAAAGTCTGAAAGACTGAAAAACAGGGAACATTAAAGCTAATTTGGATAAAGTACTTTCTCTATTTTCCTTTGGACAGAAACCTCCACATTGCTGGCTGTGGCTGTATGTTCCAGATTGTGATCATTTCTTTTTCCTGAAAAAAATTTTTTTTCTGAAGAAAAAAACAAACAAAAAATAGAAAAGAAACCCAACAACAGCAAACGCTAACTTGGTCAGCATGCCTCATCATGGGGATTTTAAACATGTATTGAGCATTTTGGGGAGAACTAGATTTGCCAACAACTCGACAAAAATATTCAGTATTAACTTGGACTACACCTTATCAAATAAAAGTATTTTATACATTTCAGAGCTAGGTAGCAATATATTTTTCACCCATTGAAGGCGTTTCATTAGAACTTAATACAAAACTTGAGTTGTGGTTTTATATATATGATTTTAGAGGTGTCCTACCCTACCTTGTTCTCCTTTTATATCTGTTATTATTGTAGAAAGAAAACAAAAATATTTTTAACTAGCAATAAGAGATTGAATCAAGTACTTACTGTGCTACTGCTCTGCACTCAGCACTGTGCTAGAGGCTGTGAAGGGCTTCTGGCTGACTTGCTAAGGCTTTCCTTTGGCCCTCAAGGTACAAGTTCTAGTGAGTCATACCTGGAGAAGAAACAGAGATAAAGAGATGGATGGAAAGACAGTCAAAGGGAGAGATGGGGAGCTGGAGAGGGAGGGAGGGAAGAAGCTTGGGCAGGAGGGTGGAGAGGGAAAGCAGTGGTTAGAACCCCCTAATCCTTTATCAGCTGAGCCCGCTGCTCTCGGCTTTCCAAAGAAGGTGAGTGATGGTGGAGGATATTCCGGGGTAGAGCGCTCTGTTTACCGCCATAAAGCTTTAGCTCCAAACTCTTGTTGAAATTCTAGCCATGATCACTGAAATGAACCCTGGTTGAATCACAAAAACTGTTTCGGTGTCTGTGACCTAAGGTTTGACCTAAAAACAGGCTAATGACCTATTTAGCTCTCACTCTTAGTCAGCCCTATAGATCCTATACCAATAACTAACTTTTATTGAACTGTGGCAGGCATTGCGCTAAGAACATCATTGCTGTTCTCTCATTGAGCTCTCACAAAACTGCCCTTTGAGGTAAGTACCATTTACCAAGGGCTCAGGTGAAGAAAGTGAGGCACAGAGAAGCTAAGTAACTTACCTATGGTTAGGACTCAAGTTGTCAACATCAGAATCTTGCTGCTTCACCACTATACTGAACTATCTAAGTATATACTGATGATGGGAAGATAAACCTAAGGAAATATTGAAAACCTTAAGAGAAAAAGATTACCCTTATCCAAATACAGTCTGATTATATTCCTGCTACTGAAACTCCATCCCTTAATTCTAGTTTCTGCTTGCATCCAATCTCATTCTCCTCTCTGGGAGAAGGATAGAGGTGGGAGTTGGGGTGAGATGCTCCACATCATGGAGTATAGGCTGTCAGGACAGGAGGTAAGGTTAAAATTTGAGTAGCTGGAGCAGACGTTAAGCCAGTCTTTGAAAAATGGGAAGCTGGATAGTTAGGAAGGAGAAGGAGGAAGGTATCTAGAAGATGGGGGAGACAGCATGGATGAAAATGAAGGGCAGGGACCAATGTGGGGTCTTTGTAGAGCCATGAGGAGGTCATCCCAGTAGAGGTGGATGGCTGATGTAGTGAAGGTGGGAGGGGCATTGTGGAGGTGAGGGACATTGTGGAGGATCTTATAGCAGATGCTTTTAACTTCCTAGGTTGCATGCACTCCCATCTCCTCTTGTGATCTGATAGCCTTTGGAAGAGGCTGGGAGCTGTGACAGTGTGGCCTGGAGCAGGGGACATACCAGGTTTACCATGGGCAAGGAGTAACTAAATGTAGTTGCTTCAGGGGGTTCAGTCGCCTTGAAAGTTCTGAGGGACTATATCCACACTCCCCAGAGCAGTCTATGTCTATGCATTGACTGTGAGGTGTTTTTCAAATTCAGCAATCTTTTGATTAAGAGAAATATTTCAATATGATGGTGTTTTATATACTTTATAAAAGCCTGCTGCCTATGTGTGTAGTCAAACACGAGGTGACTATCTCACCATGAGGCAGACTGAGTTTTGCATTGTTTTTAGGGCTGGAGATGGATCTGCCCTGATCCCCCATGCCCACCACCTTGCACTCGTTTTCCTTCATGCCAATACAGCTTGGTTGTGAACTTGGACTCTAGGTAATTCTGTGACTGGAGTTTTTACAAGTCCGTTAGTAGCACAATCTGAATCAATCTTCTAGGTGTAAGAAGAAATCATTTCTGAAGGAAGCCTAAATACCTCCTTGGTTGAAATAACTCACAAAGCATTTAATTTAGTTCACATTTTAAAACTCTAACATACTATATATACTATTATTCTATTAGTATTTCTGTGGCTTCTGTAACAAATTGTCACAAACTAGTTGGCTGATAACTATTACAGAAATTTATTCTCACAGTTCTGGAGACCAGAAGTCTGAAATCAGAGTGTTAGAAGGACTGTGTTCCTTCCATAGACTCTAGAGAGAATTCTTGCTTCTTTCAGCTTCTGATAGCTCCAGGCATTTCTTGGCTTGTGTCTGCATCACTCCAGTTCCTGTCTTTGTCTTCATATGGCTGTCTCCTCTGTGTCTGTGTTTTTCTTCTTTCATAAAGATACTTGTCATTGGATTTAGTGCCCACTTAAATAATCCAGGAATATCTCTTTTCAAAGTTCTTAATTATGTCTGCAAAGACCCTTTTTCCAAATAAGGTCATATTTACAGTTTTTAGGGGTTAAAATATGAATGCTTGTTTTTGGGGACCACAATTTAATCCACTACATCCATACTTTCTAAATAAGCTGGCCTGAGGCAATACTATACTACTCAACAACTGTAACACACAGCAAATGTTTAAAGTTTTATATTTATAATTTTTAAGATGTAGAATGATTCAAGAACATTGCTGGTCAGAGAACAGGAAAGATATTTTCACTTCTGCACATTTAAAAACCCTGGGTTTGAGACCTGGGTCCGCTATTTACCATCAGACAAGGCTGTCTGCCTGAGTTTCAGCTCTTTCCTCTGCCATAGGGGCTGATCACTTTGGATGCTGGGAGAATAAAACGCTATGTGACTCACTTTGTAAACTGAGGAATGGTATATGCAAACATAGGCAGAGGAGTTCGATGCAGTTAGGATGTGAGAACTTGGAAATTGGTTCCCTTTTGGGGGACTTGCTACAAAGATGCTTTTGAATCCATGAAAGCATCCATGGTTGTATCACTTCAATTAAACAGTAATGAGGCAACTAACTTTGAGTTAAGAGGATTTCTTCATAAACAATATACATGGACATATGCCTGTGAAAAAAACATCTAATGGTAAAATGTTAGATAATGACAAGACTATTTCCTTTGCAGTCCCTGGCACATGCTTTTGGCCTCAGAAACAGCTCTACATAGAGAAGACTGTTGACTTGGCCATCTACACTGTGCTTTCTGTCATTCAGCACCTACAGCCTATAGTAACAAAAGAGGAATCAGCAGTTTATGAAACCACAACAGACTTATGGGAGGGTGGCTTTTTGGATAAACACATTTAACTGCAAGGTTTTTATCACTGCAAGATCATATACCAGAGAAATTTTAATGCACAGAGATCATTTTAAAATTAAAGTGCCAAGACCATATTTTCAAAGCTATTTGTTTTAGCAGTGCCATGTTAGCTGTTAAAAATTTTTTTTGAGTCACTATTTTATCTTACAAATGTTAAGTATTCTTTGTAGACAGGAACTGTCTGTTAAAGTAATATTTTACATCTATTGAATCAAAATACTTTAAAATGAAAGCCTGACATCTGTTTACTATATAAAAATAGGGTGCTGTGTATTTTTATTAGAAGAATTTTCCTTTAATAAGGCAGCCAAAAGTCATCTACACACACCGAACCAATTTGCAGCCGAAACCTGTTGAATACCAACACAGCATCATGGATGCTTAGCGATCCATTTTTTCCTGGTATTACCCTGATTTAGTATTAAATTTGTATAGGAAACATCTTTCTCTCTTTTTGAAGGAAAGACTATAATAGCAATATTATAAATCAAAAGGCCTGGGTTAATTATTAATTTGCTAAGCTTCAATCTTTTTAGTGCTCTCAACTTTGATTCCATTATATTGGCAGTTGATCTTCTTTATTTAAGATGATCAAACTGCAACTGAGATCTTCTTTACATTTTTCAATCAATTTAAGTAGTAGCAAACAAAGTCTCTATGTTTGGCCAATTCCACCTGAGATCTAAGTTACTGCAATTAGGAAGAGATCAGACAGAAGGCAGTCAACTTGGTAAAGAGTTTAAATCTGTCTATAATCTCATACAGGTGCTGCTTCCTGTGCTCTGGAAAATCCCTCATCACAAAACAGGCCAACTGAGCCACACCTGGGTTTAAGCAGAACATCTGGACCTACTCTTTCCTACTTGCTCATGTTCTTCAAATCTTCCCTAAACAAATGGCACTTCAGTTCAAGTCTGACACCAGAGATTTGTAAGCCCTATATGCCCTGCCAAATCCAGTTTGATACAAAACACAGCTACCCTTCTTGAATCAAATACATTACAGATATGATACCATGGTCATATATTTCAATTAGTCAAGCCTCAAGTAATTTGTGGAGATCATTTCCACCAGTAGCAATAAAAATTTCATAATGGCATTAATAATTAAACAGGGAATTTTGGGGAAAGTTGAAGTCCAATGTCTTTTAAATGCCCTCACTTTTATTGGCCATATGCTCTCTATTTTTTAGTTATACACCATTGGCTGGGAAAGTCCCCAAAATTAAATATAGATGTAAATATAATTAATGGAATGCTAGTTTTAATGGGTCTTAGTTTCCTTAAAAAGATCACATATCTGTTAAACTCCTAAATGCCTAATTTTTACTTAATGGAGCTACTTAATATTTACCTGTGCAATTCTAGGAGAGTTTTGTAATTGATTAATAACTAGTATTATAAACTCTGGGTTTAGCATTATGTTGGAATAACTGAATTTACAAGTGATCAGCAAACTACCAGTGTAATTTATATGACCTTACACATGGCCTTGCAGTAAGTGCTTTTGTGGAAATTTGGCATTTCAGCCCAGGTGAATGCCAGGGAGTGGGAATGGTCAGCATGAAGCATGAATGGTGTGGAGTAGGTGTACCTTTTATACCTTCCATAAAGTATGCAGTAACAATGTGTTTAGGTAAACACATCAACATATATATTCCAGTGTTAACATTTGGAATTGCTAACCAGTTTACAATAGTGACTTTATTACATTTGCAATGATGTTCTGTTTATTGTTTGAAGTCCTTGGATTCAGATGGCATTTTGATTCCATTATATTGGCAGTTGATCTTCTGATTCAAGTTAACCATCTCTGAGAAGGTTTGGGGCAAAGAGATGAGAGGAATTGAGGATTGAGAGTATGGTGGCATGGAGGGTGTAATGGAGGAGGAGCACAGAGAGCATCTATCATTCATACCAACAAGTAGTAATCTAGAAGGCAGGCTCTAGAATGTTCAGAAAGTAGTCTCAATTCTAAAGGCCATTGCTCTCAATAGTTTTGCAGTTAGTTCTGAAGTACCAAATGATTCCTTATATACTTTCCAGGATATCCTTTGGAATTGAGGCTAAGTTGGGCTGGTCCAGGTGTTCCCACAGTTGGGCTAATGGGAAGGCATCCTGGATGAGCAGGTATATTTGCGGTGACTTGTTAGTGATACACTTTGGCACTGAATCAAACTCAAGTGCCTCTTGGTAATGGAGTCCAGTCATTTAAATAATGGAAGCACTTGATATTCTTCTCCATAATTTCTCTGCAGTATGGTTTATTTTTGGTTGGTAGATGCATGGTTATGATAGTAAATGTATGAATTAAATAGACTTTCAAGTTTGGGAAGTCTCAAGTTGATGGTTTTTGTAAAAATTTATTTTGCTTTTAAATTACTGAAGTTGTAATAGGTATTTTCCCCCTCTGATCATCATATTTTGTGATGTGAATGGATAAGGTACCCAGATCAAAGTTAAGTTTTCATGTGTCAGTTTCTTGTATCCAGAAGCAGTGAAGGATAATTAGGAATGAAAGGATTGTGAAGACCGTAGAGAGTTGGGGAGAAGAGTGAAGAACAAAGGGAAAAGCAGTCAAAGCATGAGGACACAAAAATGTATGCTTATGTTTTCTGGAAGATAGTCATAAAGATAATTATTATAAGATTACCAAGAAATGTAAAGAATTGGACAAAGAATCTGTTGCTCAAGTCTCACAATTTGGAAAGAAATGAGTCTTCCAAGAGTGAGATATGATGTAATACAGACATAGGATACCTGCCCTAAAACTGTGTGAGGGTCAAAGAACTTTTGGCAGGGAGGAATAAGTTCTGAAATAGATCCCACTGGAGAGTCAGTGGGAGTTTCTGAAGATGGAAAAAAAGTAAGTGGAGTAACCCAGGTTATAAATAATGGGGTAGGTAACACATTGAGCAAATAGGAAATGAGTTTCATTAAGGTAGAGATCATGGGAGCAAATATTTGATTTCTTTTCTGTTTTTTGTCTGGGGGGGGGCTGAAGAGGTGGCTGTCCCCTCCAGTGGAGAAATTACAAGACCTCCATTCCTCATGCTTTTTATTGAGAAGGGTATGTAAGGGAGATACAAGGTCAAAATTCATGAATCATCAATAGCTTTTAGGTGCCTGGATTACAGTTAACAATAATAGATTACAAGTACCAGTACAGAGGGCACAGTGACCAGTCTGTGTCAGGATCTATTAAACATCTTGACACCACATTGGCATTAGGTGCAAGGTTTCATACATTCCTTGCTAGAGATTGTTTATAGTTAACTAAGAGATAAGAAAAGCAGAGCAAGTCCTAAAGCATAATAAGGATTCTTTAAATCCAATTCCCATGGAAACCCTCAGAGTGGTTTTCGGTTATGTCTCCCTCTAGCACAAGACCTGGCACACAGTAAGTAAATAGTGTTTGAGCAGAGCTGTAAAGGTGTAAAAATCAGCCAACATTAGCAAGAATGGAAAAATATTTGTTAAGCAACAGGATAAGAGCAGGGGAAAAGAAGATGATTTTCTGAATAAAAGAAACTGTAAAAGATTACACAAATTGGCCTTTTTATAAATGAAATCTAGGATTGAAAAAGTTAATCCTAAAGTACTTTCTTGGAAAATATCTTCCTAAGTTTTGGATCATGTTTTCCAGTTAAAATATACCCACTTGGGAATAGAAACACAAGGTGAAGTTCAATAGCCCTATGAAGTAGTTTAGGAACAAAAAGGCAGACAAAAACTGTCATTCAGGTCTGCGATTCCACATAGCCCTATGCCAGAGGAATGGGCACTTGTAGCTGCCATCTCACCGGCAGAAGTAGTTGGTTGATTTCAAGTTTGTTGAATACCTAAATTATTTTGGTGAGGCTCTGCAATGCTTTTTTTCTGCACCCACTTCCTAAAGATGAGAATATATTTTTTTTCTGCATAAGATCCAAGTGAGAAATACTTTCTAGTTCTCTTTTTCTTTGAAATGACTGTCTATACCTCCAGACATAATAAGAAATTTTGTAGATGAGGACTAATAAGGAAGGATTTGGTTGGTTAAGAGAACTGAGTCTGTAGAATTTGAGTGGAATCCTTGAAATGATATACTGTTATCCTTATTCGGGAGACCAAGCAGGTAAAAGAGCCTGGCATGGAGCACTGAAAGAATCTAGTGCTTTATTTTGGTGTTCACTGAAAGATTGATTTATCAGGGTTGTGAAGACCAAAATGTTCAGGAGTATGGCCTTTATTCCTCCACAAGCCACACAGGAGGCTGCCTGAGAAACCGTTTTTTGCTGGTGCAGCTGGTGGAAGTTCACACTAGCAGGTCAGTTGAGTAGCTGCCTTGTGGTGCTGGATCCAATAAAGAGATCAACCTCTTCACTTTCCCTTAGAGTCTTTAGTGGAACACAGGTTGGTCTCAGAGCTATTTTTTATGCTTTTGTTAAATCTCTAAGGTTGAGGTTGATTAACTTTTAGATTAAGCCACACTCTGAAATGAAGTTTAAAATGTCTTAACCTTCGAATAGGAATGGAATTCTCACCAGTCATTATTAGAACTCACTGATGTTACAAATTTGTGGACGGATGTTATCCATTAGGGTGAAAGCAGAAAGGGGCTATAAAGTTGACTCAGAAGGCTAAGTACTTTACCTTCAGGGAAGCACATATAAAAATCTGTCCTGAACCATATACATAGTAATAGTTAAAGCTTTGAACACCTGGTTCTTAACTGCCAGGCAAAGTCATATAAAATACTGACATACTTTCTACTTACTGTTATTTTGATCTTTAGACAGGTTACTATTTTTTATATGCACTTAGGAATTTAGCCTCAGTGATCAGTCAATCCAGAGCGCATTTACGGAATGCCAACCATGTGCCAGTATAAGTCTAAGGTAAAGTTTTAGGTTAGGATGAGATTTCTCAGTACCTGTGCTGGTCTAATTCTTGGACTAATGGAAATAATGGTTACATTCAGTAGTTCTTAACACCCTTTTTCAGTGATTTGACAAGTTGACATTTTTCAGAGCGTTCAAAATCTGCAAGGTGCTGCATGCCTGGTTTAGTTAGTTGGACTGGTTGGAAACATGGCATTAATGAGGCCAAGGTTCAATCCCCATATGGCCTAGGCTGTTTTGAAAGAGAAAATCCATTCCATAGCCACAGGCTGTATCTCTAACACTGCCTAACATCTTGATGTGCCAACAAAAGCTGTACTTCAGAAGGAGATCACTCTAGAGAGAGTAGGACTCAGGGAAAATCCTTTTTCACTCCTGGGAAAATAGTTTAAAGTTTACATACAATGATGATAATTCAGTAGTGTCACTTCTGTCAATAAGTATCATTCTAATTGAGGTGGCCTTCATAAAAGGGAGAGAGTGGAACTCAATCAAGATTATCAATAATAAAAATCAAATTAATGGAACGTATGGAATACAATAGCTAATTTTTTGAGTATTTGCTATTATTCTAAGCTTTTTAATATGTATTAAATTATTTAATCTTCATAATAACCCTGTGAAATACTTTCAGTAGTCTTATTTTATTCATAAGAAAACTGAGGCACAGAGACCTTAATCCGTTTGCCTCAAGGTCACACAGGTGGGCTGATTCCAGAACTCTTGCATTAACCACTCCACTCAACACAGGATCTGCCTAGAGAGGAAATGCATTAGCTTGCCAGTCAGCTCTCAAATAGATGAGAACCATCAAAGGACTAACTCCCAGTTCACTGGTGAATGGTAGCTACATAATGGTTTGATTATTTTTACTTTATTGCTGGACCACCAAATTTACTGATTGGTTCAAATTAGTCAATGAAATTTTCATCCTTTCAACACTTATCACATCTTAAACAAAGAAAACATGAGCTTGAATGTTTCTCTGCAAATGCTCTTGGGTGTTTTTTAGAAAGCTTTTTAAGTTAAAAACTACATTTATTATTCACACAATAAAGCATCATAGAATTGAACCAGACATTCAAAATCATATTAAAAGACTTGGTCATCCTTGTGCTGCCATCTTCCCATCAGCCTCAAAAACAAGTCCAAGTCTCCCTTAGGGAAAGAAAGCCTCCTCTTGGCCCTAGCTTTCCAAAAGGCTGTTCACATCCAAATGTCCTTTTTGTAAAGCTTGAATTCTGAAAGTCACTTTCATTTCTTAATCCACTGCAACATGCCTTCCTGCTCTGTTCGGCTGGAATAAGTCCATTGAATATTACCAGTTCTCTCTTGTAGGTTAACTCTGTCTTCTCTGGGTCCTTTAATTTTGCCCAGCCTCTCCATTGTTTGCTCCTACTCTCCAAGCCAGCCCTCATATTCATTATGCTGTGTCATTCCCTGCCTTCTGAGTTTCTCCCAGCCCCCTGTTGTGTTCACTTACTCAGCCTGGCTGAAGCACGGGCATTGCTTTAAATTCTTACCCTTAGCCCTCTCCTCTCCTCAGCTGATCCTCTGCTCTCACAGCTGTGTGATCTCATTTTTACCCGTTCACTCAACAGTGACTTGTATATGAGAGACATCAGAACTCTAATCAGTGCAGTCTTCACTTCTCTGTGAAGGACCAGACCTATTTTCCCATCTCTTTGCTGGTTATTTTTCTTCTGGTTGGTTTATCGATATTTCAAACCCAAGTTGTCCAAACTATGTCCTTGCCTCCACACTATTCTCAAATTTTTGCTCAAATGTATGCCTTATCCAGCTGGAAATCTGAGTTATCTTTGGCTTTTTCCTGTTTTTTCTTTTTGCCCCCTACTTCCAAGGGGTTGATTACCAAATCTTGTTGATTCTATTTCTGAAAAATCTTTGGAATCAGTCTGTTCTCTAATTTCTTTTCTTTGGTAGTCTGGAATTTGATCCAAAATTATTGAGAACCTATTACGTGTCAAGCTAGAGATACCAAGGTGGATAAGGCTTTATTCCTGCACTAGGAGTCCTCCAGTTCAAGCAAAGGGAGAGAAAGAAACAAGGTCTTAGTGTGACAAGGGTTATAATGAAAGGAAGTGTGCACAACGTGTCCTGGGATCGCAGAAGTGATTTTGGCACAAAGAATGGAATAGAATCAAACCCACTGAAGTGTTTGCCTACACACAGAAAACTACCTCTTTCTGAACACCAAATAAACACTGAAATACCATAAACAATGTTTTCTTATTCCACTACCAGCTGATAATTTTTCTTAATATTTATTATTCTAAGTGTGAGTTGCCTCTCTATTCTGCTAGTGATACTTTGAGCATTATGAAACTATACCTGTTCTGTACTATGTGACACATGTGAAATTTAAAGTTGCCCTGTGATTTCATATCACTGAGAGTAAAATACAGGAAATTCTATCATAAAAGAACCACTCAAAATTCTTATTGTGGCTCTTACTAGAACCAGAAATGACAGAAATGTATAACATTGAATTTTTTCTTCCATTTATTTCCTTTTTAAAAACATATTTATGCTATTATGGTTGATTATGCTATTACAGTTGTTCCAATTTTTCCCCCTTTACCCCCCTGCACTTGATACCCCATTCCCTCCAGCAAACCGCCTCCCCCCAACTTAGTTCATGTCCATAGGTTGTGCAAATAAGTTCTTTGGCTTCTCTATTTCCTATACTGTTCTTAACATCATCCTATTTTGTACCTTCCCATTGTGCTTCTTAGCCCCTGTACCTTTTCCCCAATTCTCTCCCTTCCCCCTCCCAGCTGATAACCCTCCAAATGGTCTCCATATCTATAATTCTGTTCCTGTTCTAGTTGTTTGCTTAGTTTGTTTCTGTTTTTATTTTTTAGATTCACTTGTTGATAGTTGTGAGTTTGTCATCATTTTAGTGTTCATAGTTTTCGTCTTCTTTTTCTTAAATAAGTCCCTTTAACATTTCATAGAATAATGGCCTATTGATTATGAACTCTTTTAGCTTTTCCTTGTCTGGGAAGCACTTCATCTGCCTTTCCATTCTAAATGATAGCTTTGAGGACAGAGTAATTTTGGTTGTAGGTCCTTGCTTTTCATCACATTGAATACTTCTCGCCAGTCCATTCTTGCCTGCAAAGTTTCTTTTGAGAAATCAGCTATTAGTCTTACAGGCACTCTTTGTAGGTGACTCTTTGTTTTTCTCTTGCTGCTTTTAAGATTCTCTCTTTATCTTTCACCTTTGGCATTTAAATTATGATGTGTCTTGGTGTGGTCCTCTTTGGGTCTAGCTTGTTTGGGACTCTGTGCTTCTTGGACTTGTATGTCTATTTCCTTCACCAAATTTGGGAAGTTTTTCTCCATTATTTTTCACATGTTTTCAATTTCTTGCTCTTCTTCTCCTTCTGGACCCCTATGATCCGGATTTTGGTGTGTTTAAAGTTTTCCCAGAGGTTCCTAAGCCTCTCCTCATTTTTTCCAGTTCTTGTTTAGTCATTCTGCACTGGTTGGCTGTGTCTTTTTTTCCTTATGTTCTAAATCATTGATTTGAATACCAGTTTTCTCCCCTTCACCATTGGTTTTGTGTGGGTTTTCCTTTGTTTCACTTAGCACAGCCTTCACGTCTTCCCTTATACGTTTGCCATACTCAAGCATATCTGTCAAGCCTGTGAGCATTGTTATCACCAGTGTTTTGAATTCTGGGTCTGTTAGGTTGGCTATCTCCTCATCTGTTAGGTTGGCTATCTCCTCATCGCTTAGTTCTCCCACTGGAACTTTCTTTTGGGCCATACTTCTCTGTCTCCTCATCTTGACAGGCTCCTGTGTTTGTTTGCCTCTGTGTCTTAGGTAGAGCTGTCATTCCTGTTGTGTTGTAAGGGGTGGAGCCTTAGATATTGATCAGTACAGGGTGATCTGTTTCACCACGTTGTGGCGCTGTATGTGGGGGAGGGGTCTGAGAGGGAACAATGTCACTTGCTTAGCACTCGCCCCTTTTCCAGGCACTTCTCCCACTTCGTATGGGACTGGTGCCTCTCTAGCTGCTGCCCTGGCTTTTGTTCCCAGAGTGGGTGGGTCTGCAGATGTTCTAGGATCATGGGGGCTCTTTAAACAAGTGGACTCTGCTGAGAGACCGGCAGTTTCTTCCTCTGCCCCAATTCTCACTGGTTTTCACAGTCAGAAGCCATGAGGCTTGATTTTCCCCGGTGCTGAGATTGTGAGCTGCACGGCCTGGTGAGGAGCTGGGAATGTTCCACAGGTGTCCCTCCCAATTTTTTAAAACGTGTAACTGCACTTTCCGCTATCCTGCCACTGCCACCGCTGCTGCCACCACCACACCGAGTCCTCTTCGTCCCGGCTCTGCCCCTCCTACCTGTCTGGATGAGTATTTCTTCTTTATATCTTTGTTTGTTTGACTTCCATGCAGCTTGATTTTCTGGAACTTCTTGTCTCTAGTTTTGAGGTAGTTGTATTCCTTCTTAGTTTTGGAGGGAGATCCATTGTGTCTGCCTAGGCCTCCATCTTGGATAGAAGTCCTTGTATGTATTTTCTTTCATTATTTTTTCAAATAAGTTTTCAATTTCTTGCTCTTCTTTTTCTCCTTTGGCATCCCTGTGATTCAACTATTGGCAATTTTGGAGATGGCCCAGAGTCTTCTTATACTCTCCTTGTTTTTTTGAATTCTTGTATTTTTATTCTGTATTGGTTGACTGTTTATTTCTTCCTTATGTTCCAAATTCTTTATTTGAATCATGGCTTCCTACCCTTCACTATTGGTTTTCTGTGTATTTTTCTATATTTTACTTAGTATAGCTTTCATTTCTCCTCTTATTTTATTTTATTTTTTGCCATGCTCAATGAGTTCTCTGAGCATCTTACCACCAGTGTTTTGCATCTGATAGGCATCTTTGTTTTGTTTAGTTCTTCTTCTGGGGTTTTGTTCTGTTCTTTCATTTGGGCCATATTTCCTTGTCTTCTCAATTTGGCAGCCTCCCTGTTTTTCTGTGTATCAGGTAGAGCTGCATTGACTCCATGTCTTAGTGCACCTGTTAAGTTTTGTGGGGTGGAGCCTTAGGTATTTGCCAGGGTCGGGCAACCTGCTTCACTGCTTTGTTGCTCTGTGCAGGGAGGGAGGGATTGGAGAGGGAAGAGTGCTGCTGCTTGGCTGATGAAGGCTTGCTTGGCACTCATCCTATATCCAGTCACTTCACTTACTTCCTGTATGTGAGTGGCATCCTTCTAGTTATTTCCTTGGTGGTGATTCCAAGAGTGGGTGGGTTTGCATATGTTCTATGCCCACAAAGGCCCTTTAAATGGACTCTCCTGACAAATCAGCAATTCCTCCCACCACCCCAACCCCCACTGGTTTTTACAGCCAGAGGTAATGGGGATTTATCTTCCCAGTGCTGGAACCCTGAGCTGTGAGGTCTGGCCTGGGGCTGGGATTGCTTGCTCCAAAAGTATTCCTCCTGATTTTTATCCACCACACATGAATGTGAGGCCACTGTTCTGCCACCACTGCTGCCACTGCTGCTTTGTGCTGCACTGCATCCTCTCCATCTTGGCTCTATCTCCACAGCTCCTACCTATTTGGGTGAATTTGGCTTCTTTAAACCCTTGGTTGTCAGACTTCTATACAGTTCAATTTTCTGGCATTTCTGGGTATTTTTTGTTTTGAGATTAGTTGTGATTCTTCTTGTGGTTGCATGAGGAGGTGAAGCATGTTAACCTATGTCTCCATCTTGACCGGAAGTCTCGTTAATTATTTATGACATTGAATTAACACTCCTATTCGCTTTAAAAACTTAAAAAATTTTAATTCAGTTAGTGATGAAAAGGTAGTAAAGTAGTTTACTAGCTCAAAATTTTATATTTAATCCAATATTCTTGTGTTTGGGACTTAAGTTATTAAAATTATGATTGTATGTCAAAATGGTGAAGTATTGGCAGTTTTACATGACTTAACCTAAGAAATCTATAACTTTTTCCTATTTTATTTTAGTTTTGAAGATTATTTTATTTTAAAATTATAGTTGACATTAAATGTTATATTAGTTTCAGGTGTACAGCATCGTATCGTATCGGCAGCCGTCCGTCTCGAGAGACGATGGTGTAGCTTCTTAAGAGTCTATCTGCACCGCCGAGAATGGTTGTGCAGTCCGACTCGGGAGTGACACGGTATCTGTCTCCTCCCGTGTTGAATCGACATCTTGCGATGACGCTGGAGTGTCCTCTCCAGTGAAGCTGAAGCTACAGAGCCTGGGCAGGGTGATATGGAGGGTCTGCTGTTGCCCATGCAGCAGACCCCCCCTCTCTTCGCAGCTGAAGGATCCAAGGGAAAGACGGAGTCAATACAGCTTGGCTTCAGGTGCGCCGCAGGAGTTGCCGGTGTTGACTACAACGTCAAACCGCCTTAGGGACTCCGGCTCCGGATTTTCCGTCGGGGTTTACTCCCTTAGCCTTTCCCCTGAAGAGGTATGCCGCAAGGCAGCGGAGGTTTTTTGGAATCAGAGTTTTCCTTCTCTGATGTGCCCTGACTGGAAGATCGAACCAGCGACACTTAGCTCGCAGGCCGACGCTCAATCCACTGAGCCAAACCAGCCAGGGGCATAGTACAGCATAGTGGTTAGATATTTATATAGAGTATTCCCTCACTTATTGCGGGTATTACGTTCCAGAACCCCCTGCGAAGTAAGAACCTTAAATTTATTCTACACTCTTAAACCTAAGTATCTTTAACAACATACGTATACAGTACTGCAAAATCCTGCGATATAGCGAGAAATCCGTGACAAATAATTAGATATAATATTTTTAAAAATTCCGCGATACAATGAGGCTGTGATAAGTGAACCATGTTATAGCAAGGGACTACTGTAATTTACAAAATGATCTCTCGATAAGTATAGTTCCTACCACCTGGCACCATACATAGTTAACTTTTTTCTTTTTTCTTTTAGTTATTAAGACCAGGAGAATTGAAAGTATATATTATGATTCTTAAGGTTATCAAGAAGAAGTTATCTTTATGGCTCAGTCATCTGCAGTCTTTGATTGTTTTGATTTTCTGATTCTAGCAGAAATTCTTGAATGTTTAATATTTTACACTCTATGACATGAATATACTTTTTCTGAGTGGAGTCTCAAGCATCATTTAGAGGCTCTCACCTAAATAGTTCTTAGATTTAGAGCCTTCTGCTATAGCTGTAGATGTCAGAGGTGGGAAGAATTAGTTCTCTCTTTTTAAAGACAAAGCATCTAAGAACCAGTGATATTAACATACCTAGCATTGTGTAGAATTGGGTCTAGAGCTCTTTCTGTTTGCAGAGACTAGAATATATTCAAGAGGAGAGAGAGACAGAGACAGAGACAGAAAGAGAGATAGAAAGAGAGAGAGAGAGGGAGAAGGAGAGGGAGAAGGAGAGAGAGGAGAGAAAGTGGGGAGAGGTGGAGAAATTTGGAGGATTTATGACAATATTAAAAAGTCAACTTTATCTTTAGGCAACTATGATCTTTAAGAATTTCCATTAATCCACATTCCTCTGGCCATGCTGACTAGGGGTCCTTACAGGATCCTTCCCATCAGATCTCTTGCCTTCACATTGGTCTCCGGGTGAGCTGTTCTATGGTAGGAATAACAAGTATTTATGGTTCTAAAAGCTGGGAAACACAACACATTTCTTTGAAGAAAATCAGGTTTATAATGTAAAATATTCAATTACTTTGACATAGTTATTACTCTTATTCCTAAAGAACCAGATATAAGATTAAATGGAACAAATATTTCAATTATCTCTCTTTTCATATGCTCTTTGTAAGTGTGTTCAAGAAAATCAATTTTGGGAATTTTTTCAGATGATAAATTCCATTAAGCATGGGTTTTATTTACTTCCTAATATAATGAAACTCTAAGTTTCTTCTTGGTCAGCATGTGTAATCCAAAGTGGAAGGTACAATTTCTTAACATAAAACAGTGTTTCAGAGGCTTTCTAAGTATAAATGATATTAAAATAGAAAAGTATTTTGAAAATATAATATTGTCAATAGAGCAAAAATATTCATTCTAAAATTAGTATTCCACTTTCAGGGTTGGTGTATTTGAAAATTTTTATTTAAGGAAGTCCAACAATTGCAAACATCACCCTATTCTTCTGTAAACATATAAAAGAACATGGAACTAAAATATAGTTTGCTAAAAAAAGTCAGCAGTTGTCTTGGTGCACTGACAAAGTACTCACAGTTCTCTTTGAACATCTAAAAGTCTGTTGTACCATGCTCTGGACAAGTTTTTAGATTAAAAAAAAAAAAAAAGAATTGGCTAATTGACCTATTTAAAGCTCATCTTGCTAAGTCTACAGCCTGAAGACCAGAGTGCTCTACTAAAGAACTCGATCTTTTTATGAGGTGTTTAATCAACCTTGCCAAATGTGACTTGGTGGATGTTTCTGCAGCCTCAGAGCAGAGTGATCCAGGCCACTTGATCATTTGTGTATCTTTAATAGCTTACAATTAACCTCTCTTATAAGGAAATGTGTGGGATGTTTTGATTCTATATAAATCATCATGAACAGAATGCATTTGTATTTATATAGGGTTGAGGCCACAAATTCCTCCATATATCCATTTAATTTGTTCTGTAAGCTTCAAATGTTGGCAGAACAGACTGCATTCACAGCATCTTGAGTAGTGATGCATTCCTGATACACTGGTAACAGTGAAGAAAAATGGGCATACCAGCTAAAGTTTCCTAGACTTTTGGGGGGAAGAGAAGGACTTAAATTTCCAGAGTACAGTAATAACCTCTCCAGTTCACTGTGTGCACGATCTCATATTCACTGTGTTGTGCGAGCCTCAGAGCTACCCTGAGAGCTGAGTAGGCAGGTAATACCCTCCATTCAAAGTTGAGGAAACCAGCATCCAAGAGAATTTTCTTGAAGATGTAGTGAAACCAGTCTTCAAGTTCAATGTTCTTCCTAGTACTTTCACCACTGTGTGGTCTTAGGAAATTTTAAAAGACAAACATTTAAAAAACTTCCACTTGCAGTATTTTGGTTGCTCAAACCCTAGACTAAGCTGGTGGTTCGTATATCCATGGTTGGAAATTTGATGATAGAATTATCAGTTGAAAATCTAGCCTGAGAGTAGCATGGACATGCACAGTAGAGGCAAAGAGAAAATTTAGGTGTCTAACCCTTCTCTAAATAGGTGGAGGTAGAGAAGGAGAACTCAAGCAAATATTTTAATAACTCCTAAGTGACTCTTTAAAGAATTTGGATTCTAAATATATTGAAACCTCACTATAACATTTGTTTTTAAGTTTCATGCTTTAGAATATAACCTTACAGGTGAAATCTTGACCCTTTTTGATGAACTCTCAGTTTCTGTAATTTAATGAAGAATGTTACAGTTGTAGGCTAATACTAAGGCTATATCTACTTTCTCAATAAAAGAGCAAGTTCTTCCCTTTGATAGTTAAGAAAAATACATTCTTTTCTTCTTGTTATATGGACATTTGTGTGTGTATTGCTCTTTCAAACTAAATTGTGAATTCTAAAAAAATGGGGACTAGATGTTATCTATACTAGCTGTACAATAAATATTTTTTGAATTAAATTATTTTTGTAAAATTTGCTGGGTTCTTTTCAAATAAATATTTACTATATATTCCATATCCCTATGCAATTAATTTTTTTTGTGCAAATTTTTAATAATGTTTTTATAGTGGGTTTTTATATTAGTTCTAATTCCCTTATGTATAAATAAAATATCTACCTACTTAAGTAAAAATAGATTTTGACCTTAAATTCTATGGCTATTAAACATTTGATATAAGCAGGTGCAGAGCACAATGAATGTGTGGCCTTTACTAGTATGAAAGTCACTACAGTATTTTTTAGTGATTTACTGCTATAATTGGTTCAAATTCCAGCTTTTAAATGTCTTAGCTCTGAAACTTGGGGCAAATGACTAGTATTCTAAGCCCTGTGTCCTCATCTGTACAATGGTAAGGGTAGCTCCTAAGAATGTTGTGAAACTGACTGAGGCAATGCACATTTCTTGGCATATAGAAGATTCTCCTATATTAGATGTTATCAGGATTATGCTGAATGAGGATATATGGTGATGGATATACAAATGCTTTTCCAAATAAGACAATTTTAAGAAAAATGATATGTCCTTTAGTGGTTTCACAATTTTCCCTCAAGTTGAGTAAAATGTAATAGATTTTATGTTTTAAGACAAAAATAGATATTATAAAATGCTTGGAAAATGAAATGACCCAACAAATCCACATTTCTTTAAAAAATTTAAATTATATTTATTGGGGTGACATTGGTTAATAAAATTACATGGGATTCAAGTGTACAATTCTATATTATATCATCTGTATGTTGTATTGTGTGCTCACCACCTAAAATCATCAATTCACATTTCTGATTGATTTTTAAAAAGATTTTATTTATTTAAAAAAATTTTTATTGTATTTTTTCCCATTATCATTTAGTCCCCTTATACCCCTTTCCTCCCTAGAGTCAACACACTGTTGTCCATGTCAATGTTTTTTTTTTTTTCCTTTTTGCTCAGTCCCTCCACCCCCTAACTTCCACCCCCTGGCCTTAGCTGTCATCCTGCTCTCTATCTATGATTCTGCCTCTATTTTTCTTATTATTTCAGTTTGTTCACTAGATTCCACATATGAGTGAAATCATATGGTTTTTGCCATTCTCTGACTGGCTTATATCACTTTGCATAATATTCTCCAGGTCCATCCATACTGTTGCAAAGGGTAAAATTTTATGCTTTTTTATGGCCAAGTAGTATTCCATTGTGTAAATATCTCATAGTTTTAACCACTCATCTATTGATGGACACCTGGGCCACTTCTGTATCTTAGTGATTGTAAATAACACTGCAGTGAACATAGGGATGCTCATGTGCTTTTGAATTAATGTTTTGGTTTCCTTCAGATATGTTCCTAGAAGTGTGATTGCTGGGTCAAAAGGCAGATCCATTTTAAATATTTTGAGGAAACTCCATACTGTTTTCCACAGTGGCTGCACTAATCTGTATTCCATCCAAGTGTGCAAAAGGGTTCCCTTGTCTCCATATCTTCGCCAACACTTGTTTGTTGATTTATTGGTGACGACCATTCTGACATGTATGAGATGATATCTCATTGTGGTTTTAATTTGCATTTCTCTGATAATTAGTGATGCTGAGCATCTTTTTCTTATATCTATTGGCCATTTGTATTTCCTCTTGGAGAAGTGTCTATTCAAGTTCGTTGCCCATTTTTAAATTGGATTTCACTGTTGAGTTTTGTAAGTTCTTCATAAATTTTGGATATTAACTGCTTATCAGATATATCATCAAATATGTTCTTCCATCTTATGGGTTGTCTTTTTATTTTGTTTACTGTTTCCTTTGTTGTTCAAAAATGTTTTAGTTTGATGTAATCCCATTTGTTTATTTTTTCTTTTCTTTTCCTTACCTGGGGAGATATATCTGATAAAATAGTGCTATGATTAATGTTTGAGATTTTGCTGCCTATGTTTTCTCTCTTTTCTTTTGTATTCTTTTTTAAAGTATATTTTATTGATTATGTTGTTATAATAGTTCCAATTTTTCCCCTTTGCTCCCCTCATCCCAGAACCCTCCTCCCCTAGCAATCCCTCCCCCTTCCCCAGTCCATGCCCATGGGTCATACATACAAGTTCTCTGGCTTCTCCTTTTCCTATATTATTATTTTAAAAATTAATTAATTAATTAATTTTTTATAGCAATAAAAAATAACTATCCCTCCCTTTCAAACTTAAGACCCTTTATAATCTTATAGAGGACAATGGGCGACAGTCTCGTGCTCCTCTAGCTGCTTCAAGCTGGACATGGTCATCGTCCTACCTACCCTTGGGTCCAGAAATCCCTAATAAGAGTGGGGGTGTGAAGGGGAGGGTGGTCTTCCCACATGGGGAAGGATCGTGCAGACTTCAGGTCAGTTGGCTGTCCCCGAACAACAACGTGCTTCATTTAAGAGGCTGGAATACTTGTTGTACTCTGGGGACAACAGGTTTGGCAACAGGGTTAAAAGGCATCATCCAATCCATAACCACTAGATGACAAAAAGCAGGGATTAATTTTTCAATGTCCCACATTAGGGGGAAAAAGGACTTCTTTGGAGGAAGGTGTGCCAGGCACGCCTCACCTGTCCAAAACCCTTTTGCCCACTATACTTAGTTTGGGCTGAGGGAAATATTTTAGGTTTCCCCCCTCTCAGACCTCTGGGCCCTTTCTGTCCAAGTCAATAGGATAGAAAAGAGAAACCAGTTTTAAGGTGAAGCCCACAGACCACCTCATTATTCACCAACCTAGCCACTTAGTTCAGCCAAACCATTGAGTCTCAGGAGGCAGCGATGCAGACAGGATTAAGTGAGGCCTATATGTACAGACAATCACTCAGGTAATGAGATCATAGGCTTATGCCCTTTGTAAATAGAAAACACACCTTAATTTATGCAGTATAACCCAAAAACAAGTCTCTTAATCTGTAAGATGGTCTTATTGGAAAGACATCCAGTTGCAAGGCATTTGACACTCTTCTTGCCTGTAAATTAAGCATCTTTGATGATGCCGCAGACATAGTTTAACTTACAAGTGAAAAGAAACTTTAAATGAAAAGAAACTTTAAAGATGGTTAGCTGCACTACTTTATAGTCTACCACTGAGCATTGTGACTTTCCTTGAATCATGAATTTTCTCCTTAAGATTACCCTCCTTGTCATTAAAGGGACTGTATTAGGTCCATTTTTAATTTATCTTGTTCATTTGCATAAACACAACAAGAGCAGTAAATGATCACTTATGATCTTTAGTTCTGCTTTGATGGTACTTATGCAAGGAATATTTAGGGTGACCTTCAGTCTGCCCTTCAGAGCACAGAAGCTGAGCCACACACCTGTCTTTTCCAAATCCTTCAGGTTTTCCATTGTGCCTTAAGATCCCTTCTAGCCATCTTTCAGGAAAGCAACCTTCATTCCTTCCCTGGAAAGATTGTCGTGGACCGCACATCCAACCTAGGTACCAGGTCTTTTTTCTCATGGGTTTTTATTACCTTCTAAAGTCAATCTTAGTTCCTCAGGGTTTTTTGGTAACAACAGAGCCCAAGCATGTCTCCTTTAGGCATGACATTCCAGTAAAATTCTTGGTCAACAAAACCTCTATTAACAACTGGTCTTATTAGTTTCATGCAAAGAACCTTATGTCATTACTTACTTCTTCAGAATGCCAAATTTGTAGGGATCAGGTAGGGGGAAAAATATACAGTGTGAAGGAAAATCATTGTCCTTCTAATATTCAATAGATTTGCATTTCCATTCTTTATATTTTCTTTTTTTCCCCTACTAAAAATTTGTTCATTTGTTTTTCTATTACATTTGTCCTACCTTTTTTCCTATTGCTTCCCCGCACCCTGCCCACCCCTTCTTTCACAGTCAGTCCTCACCCAGTTGTCCATGTCCATGGGTCATTTATACATGTTCTTAGACTAGACCCTTCCCCTTCTTTCCCCCTTCTCTCCCTCCCCTCTCCCCCCTTGTCACTGTTAGTCTACTCCTTGTTTACATGCCTCTGGTTCAATTTTGCTCATTTGTTTGTGTTGTTCATTAGTTTCCTGTAATAGGTGACAGCATAAGGTATTTTTCTTTCATTGCCTGGCTTATTTCGCTAAGCATAATTCTCTCTAGTTCCATCCAAGTTGTTGCAAATGGTAGAAGTTCCTTCTTTCTTTCTGCTACATAGTACTCCATTGTGTAAATGTACCAGTTTTTTGGTCCACTCATTTACAGATGGGCACTTTAGGTTGTTTCCAGCCCTTGGCTATTGTAGATAGTGCTGCTATGAACATAGGAGTACATAGGTTCTTTTGAATTGGGGTTTTAGGATTCTTTGGGTATAATCCTAGCAGTGGAATCGCTGATTCAAAAGACAGTTCCATTTTTAGTTTTTTGAGGAAATTCCAAACTTTTTTCCATAGTGGCTGCACCAGTCTGCATTCCTACCAGCAGTGCACCAGGGATCCCTTTTCTCCGCATCCTTGCCAGCACAAGTTGTTTGTTGATTTGTTGATGATGGCCATTCTGACTGGTGTGAGGTAGTATCTCATTGTGGTTTTTATTTGCATCTCTCAGATGGCTAGTGATGTTGAGCATTCTTTCATATGTCTATGGACCCTCTGTATGTCCTCTTTGGAGAAGTGTTTGTTCAGGTCCTTTGCCCATTTTTTAATTGGGTTGTCTGTCTTCTTGGTGTTGAGATGTGTAAGTTCTTTATATATTTTGGAGATCAATCCCTTGTCTGAGGTATCATTGACAAATATATTTTCCCATATGGTTGGTTTCCTTTTCATCTTGCTGATGTTTTCTTTAGCTGAGCAGAAACTCTTTAGTTTGATGTAGTCCCATTTGTTTATTCTTTCCTTTATTTCCCTTACCTTAAGAGATATATCAGTGAAAATGGTGCTATGCGGGATATCTGAAATTTTCCTGCCTATGTTTTCCTCTAGGACTTTTATGGTGCCACAGCTTACATTTAAGTCTTTGATCCATTTTGAGTTTATTCTGGTATACAGTGTAGGTTGGTGGTCTAGTTTCATTTTTTTGCATGTCCCTGTCCACTTCTCCCACCTATGTTTTCTTCTATGATTTTATGGTTTCAGGTCTAACATTTAAGTCTTTAATAAATTTTAAATTTATTGTTGTGTGTGGTGTAAGAAAGTGGTCTAGTTTCATTTTCTGCATGCATCTGTCCAGTTCTTCCAACACCATTCATTAAATAGACTATCTTTAGCTCAGTGTGTGTGCTTGCTTCCTCTGTCAAATATTAATTGACTATAACTGTGTGAGTTTACTTTTGGGTTCTCTATTCTGTACCATTGATCTATGTGTCTGCTTTCATGACGGTATCATGATGTTTTGATTACTATAGCCTTAAAAGATAGTTTGATATTAGGTAGTGTGATTCCTTTAACTTTGTCCTTCTTTCTCAGGATCACTGTTGGCATTTATTTATTTAGTTTTAGAGAGACAGGAGGCAGGGAGAAAGAAAGGGAGAGAAAAGTCAATGTGACAGAAAAACATCAATCAGTTGCCTCCTGCACCCTCCTATACCAGGGACTGGCCAGCTACCCAGGCATATGCCCTGACCAGGAATTGAGCCAGTGACCTATTGCCCTGTGGGATGATGCCCAACCAACTGAGCCACACCGGCCAAGGATCTCATTGATTTTTTTCATTATAATTCTGGATACTAAGTCCTGCTTAAAATTATATTTTATGTAACAAATAAATAGTAAGTATGTGCCTCCTTTGACCTATACAGTTGCTTAGTATTTGCTTACTGTGGCCTGTTCTTATTACTACATTATATTTTCCAAAGAAGACAACACCTACCATCTTACACATGTCCTGCCTCATCTGAAACCACTGCAGAACTCACTGCAGCCTTAAGATGCTAAATTGTGTTTTAGGGCTTCCAGGAATCCTTTAACTATCAAACGTTCACCAGCCTTTAAGAGGTAAGTACTTCCTTATTACATAAAATCACTAGTTATATGGTTAAGTGGTTTCTTTTATTTGAGTGGCTTCTGACAGCTGCAGTAAAGAGAAGAGGTGAAGGGGGAGAGCCAAAATGATTTGAGAGACTTTAAATATAATACTCACAGTAGTGATTCTTAACTGCACTCTATTGTAAGTGTTTGCTGAAAATGCAGTCACCAGGCATTTTCCCTGAAGATTCTGAACCAGTAGGTCTGGGGTGGGATCCCAAATCTGTATCTTTAATTAAAGTGTATCAAGTGATTCTTCTAATCTGGCCAGTTTGAACGACACTATATATAGAAGCCCATAGGAATATAAGAACAGTCTCAAGGAAACAATCTCTATTTTCCTCCTATTTTAGACATATCAATAAGCAAAGAGAATCAGCAAGTAAAATAACCTATAATACTTTTTCCTCAGAGTTAGTATGGCTGTTCACAACCATTACAAGTTGGGGCTCCAGAACAAGACTGTCTGGGTTGAAATCCAGATTCCTCCATTACCAGTGTGACCTTGAGCAAGTTGTATCATTTCTTGGTGTGGTGATTTCTTTATTTGTAAGAAAGTTATGATAACATTGCCTTCTAGGGCTGCTTTGAAGATTAAGTGAGGCAATACATGTAAACATCTTAGAATAGTCCCTGGAACTCAGAATAAGTACTTAACAAATGTTTGCCATTCTTCAAAATAATTTAAGAACTGTTAGTAGTAGCATTGCTACCACTACTGTATTTCAGGAGCTTTTTTTTTTTTTTCTTTTTTTCATTGATTTTTGGAGAGAGGGGAAACGAGAGAGTGGAGAGAAACATCAGTGTGACAGAGAAGCATTGATCAGTTTCCTGTTGTACATAACCCTGACTGGGGACTGAACCAGCAATCAGGCATGCATGTGCCCTCACTGGGAATCGAACCAGTGATATTTCAGTTTATAGAATGATGCTCCAACCAACTGAGCCACATCAGCCAGGCAGGAGCTTGTATTTTCCAAAGATGACAATACCTCCTATGTCACATATTCTTCCACAATGCGACCTTGCTATTTCACACATCAAGAGGAAAATCTGATTCCTCTTTCCTTGAATTTCGGTAGGCCTGTGACTGCTTTGATCCATAGATTAAAGTGGGACTTCTCAGGCTGATCATAAAAAGCAATCTACTTGCTGGAATACACATACATGGAGTCCCGAGATGACATGAATGAAGTTTGATTACTCTGAGGCTGCCATACTGGGAGGAAGCCAAGCAACATGGCAAAGCCATACATAGGCCCTAGAGTTTAATTCATTCCAGCCCAGGTCAGTGAATGAAGGAGCCTCTAGGTAATTACAGCTTTCTATTATTGAGTCATCTCTATCTTTCATGTCTTCCCAGCTGAGGTTGAAGACATTGTAGAGCAGAGATAAACTAGTCATGCATGCCCTGTCCAAATTTCTGATCTACAGAATCTGTAAGCAGAATAAAATTGTTACTATTTTAAGCCGCAATATTTTGGAGTAGTTTGTTATGTAACAGTAGACATTGGAACATAATCTTTCCAATTCCTGCATGGAATAACTATGTCTTGTCCACTACTCAGTATTTTTGCCTAGCAATAAGTAGTCCTCAACTCTATGTTGAATAATGTTCTATATTTTAAACAATTTCTCATTGTGGGGCAACAAGGTAGTTTTCTATTATTCTCAATCATTCCACTTACTACTTTAATACCTGTAAGTAGTATTACTGAGTCATAGAATATTGTTAATGGTTTTGATATGGAGATATTGAAACATTCATTTGCTATTATTGCCCACAAAGAATCATTCAGAGAGAGTCTGTCAAAGTTATATCATTAACATGTACCTTAAACAACTAACATATGTTAATTAAATGTATGTGACTGATTTATAAACCAGAATGATGACTTTTGAACAGAATACCAATATTATTAACTTTAAAATAGGAGGTTTTCCAGCCTAGTACTTCTCTATTTGATGTCTAGTGGACAAAAAAGTTGTAAAATGATGTCCATAAGCTGTGTCAAATAGCCCTGCAAACCTAATTTATCTTATGTGTTCTTGAATTAAGGCAAGATGTTAACAAGCATATAATAAGTTTTATTTTCTTCAGCCAAACTTAGAAGGTATCTTGAGTTGCACAGCCATCCTAATGTTGAAGTCAGAGGAATTTAAAGGCATAGTTGCTATAGCATATACTGTTAGCAGAGCTATAGATTAAATAGTTTATGAATTGAACACATCCACTTATCATTTGACCAACTTTGACAAGATAATATCATTGCCAAAATTAAGGGCCCAGGACCAGTAAACAGTACTTGAGTGTCCAAATCCTTATTAAATTAATTGCTCATTAGCATCATAGCCATATTAATGATTTATATGCTTTCATAATATTACTGTGAGCACTTGCTGATTTTGGATCTTTGGGTAGAACTTCGATTTTGTAACAGATAACCCATTACTTAATATCACTTGTTTGATCAGCAGAAACCTTTCAAATCATGTAACCTATATGGACAAAATAATAGGAAGATGACCTGGGACAGTTCCTGGACTTCTGTGTGCCTCATCTGTAATATTGGGATAATATTAGTTCACAAGGTTTTGTGAAAAGTAAATCAGTTAACACATGAAAGATCCAGTCACAATGGGTGGCTCCCCGGTATTCACTAAGTGTTGGAATCCAAATTTATCTTTCTAGATATCTGTCACTGGCTTTCAAAATTGGGGCATTTTCTTCATAGGATAGTACTGTAAACACAATAATTCTGGAATTTTCTAGCCACCAGATACTTCAACCTTCTGTTGATTTGTAATTTTCTCATACTGTCAGGTGTGATTATATCTTCCTTTACATTAGTTGCATTACTGATGATAACCTAGGGAACACCATAGTTGAAAACTACCTTATTAACAGGAGATTGCTAGATAAATAATGAATTATGTCTGTTTTACCCTATTTTAATATCAGTATCAGAAGGTGACTTTTTCTGATTCTCTTCCTAACCTCTCACATTATATCCAACTTTTGAAACTTGCCTATTTTTATGCATTTAAAATACCCATGAATGAAAATGTATTTATAATATTATTGAAAGTCAACTTAGAATTCATTTGGTTTTATGATTTCTACTGAATTGATTAGAAACTGAAGTCCAAATAGGTCAAGGGGAGAAGCAGAAGCAAACTTAGTGCTCATCTAACAAAATGCTTTCATTTTATATATTTAGAGGGCTACAGATTCACTGGTGTACGACTCAGAGACTAGCTCTTGTGAACCACATCTTTTAGTCTAGTGCTTTTCCCAGTAGCTTCCCTGTAACTTTATGTCATAACTTTGATATTACCAAATTGGAAATTAAAATGTAGATACCTAATTGCTAATTTAGAAAATGCCTCACACTTGGTTTGAATAAGGTCCTTATTAAAACTTTGGGCAAGACTGAGGGAAAGCCTTTGCTATAAAATTAGTTATGAAGTTAAGACATTTTGAGTTGGAACACAAGTGACTTTACAGTGGCAAATCATCAGGTGATTGCAGTAATTGTAGTGTCTTTTTGTATGTCTTTTGTTTTGTCTTGCGTATTAAAACCATACAAAGTGACTGGAATACAAAAGAATGAAGTATGTTCCTGAATATAGTGGAAGCTCAATTTGACTTCTTATATGGATAAACCATATTAAGGCTCACATCTGCCTTGAATATGTCAACATGACAGCAAATTGGGAAAAAGTCAGAGACAAGTCTTATTTTAATTTTTTTGCAATATTGTTTTAAATGTTTAGTTGGATTTTTTTAGGCTGATTATATGGTCATTTATGAAGGAAGGGAGAGGAAGGTAGGAGAGAGTGACTGCTGGAATGTACAGATTATTTCATTCTGGTTTATGCAACATGTAGTAGAGCCTCATTGACTCTGATTGAATCACATGAAACTGCTGTTTTAATTGATCAAAGTGGTTACATATCAGCGATTTCATATGCTTCAACACATTAGGTTAATAGTGAACACCTAGGCTCTCATTATTTATTAATTTAACAAGTATTTATTGAGTCCCCTTTGCCTGAGACTAGCATACTCATATTTTTCCTTTTTGATTTGAGTCCTACTAATCTTTTAAGACTAGGCTTTAAGTTACTTTCTCTGGGAGTTAATGTATTTTTTTCATTATTATTATTATTTTTTCTCAGCAGAGTTCTCGATATTTGTATAAGGGTAATTAACTTGTATATATAATTTTTGTCTTACCTTTCCATTTAATATATGTTTATATATTTTTAGCATGAGAATAAATTTATTTTATAAAATTTTCATAACTATATTTCAAGGATATGAAGTATTTTTTTAAGTGGATAGTTTATTATCTGTTTTTGTATTTGGAGGACATTTAGGTAGTTGGGTTACTGTCTCTGTGCAGAAAGTTTTTTTCTGTTATTTCAGGTTATTTCTCTAGGATAGTCCCCAAAGTGGAATTACTTGGTCAAAGGGTATGAACATAGAAAAATCTCTTGATACATGTCAACTGGAAATAGCTATATTTTTAATACTGCTTGATATATGGAGTTTGACTCCTCATCAGTCACAGGATATGTTAAAAACTGTTTAAAATGACTTGCTTACATGGTGGTCCAAAACCATATTCAATGACAATGTCCTAGTCTGGATAAAGGAAAAGGTTTGAAATTGTTGGTATCAAGAGAGCTACTAGCTTTTCTCCAAGGGCATGGCCTCTGAATAAACTGATACCAAAAAATAAGACCAAGTTCCTGATGCGTACAAGATTTCTTCAAGTTCTGTTTGTAATTATTTTGGCTGGAGGAAATGAGTAAAAAGGAGACCAAGTGTTAGACTATGTCTGGGGAATTTTCTAAGGAATAAGTTACAATTTTTACACCTTGGGAAAGAGGATGTAAAAGAATATGTTTAAGTTTAGATTGTGTGTTTTGGCTTAAAAATATGATAAGTCAGAGATAATTTAGTAATGGTCAATAATATCTATCAAACCTATTTTTAGATTCCCGGGTAGTTACTATAATGTCTCTCTCTAAATAAGATAAAATAACTGCCTAATGCTAATTAGATTCTAACTTCTCTGGGTCTGAGGAGAAAATAAGCCAATGGGGAATAAATAGCTACATCTGATGTTATAGCATTAGGTGTGACAGGCAGTGGGGATCTCAGGGAGAGAGAATGGGACCATAGAGTCAAGGTATGACTGTTGCTGGTGTTGCTATCTGCTTTTCAGATGATGCTCTGAGACCAGCTTACCCTGGAATCCAGAAATAGGGGCCAGCAATAATCACACCATGAGTTAAACCATCAACCTCACATGGATTACAGTCACATCCAGTAAAGAAAAATGCTTGGACCAGCAGAGAAGGGGTGGTTGTTGTGGCCTCTCAGAGCTTTCCCATGGCAGGTACTAGAGCATAGTACCTGTGGATCCAGACAATTTAGATTAGAAACTGGTTGCTACCCTATACTAGCTGTGTGACCTCAAATGAGTTACTTAACCTCTCTGGGCTATAGTTTACTTATGTGTAAGGTGGGGATAATAATAGTCCATCCCTCAATATGGCTGTGAAGATTAAGTGATTTAATACACACTAAGTGCTCAGTATGGTGCTTGTCATGTTATTAGTGCTGTTTATTTCTTTCTTTCCCATATATTAAAATAAACATTCAAACAGGGTTACAAAAAACCTTTAGTATATTTATATGTGTGCATTTAACAAATTTACTGTTCACATACACAATACAGTTACTGTATGGATAACTTCACTTGAGGATCAAGTCAAAATTTAAATTCAAGATTCTTCATAATGTGAGATATGACAAATGGGCCTCGTGGTGTATCTCATGCAAGACACTTGTGGTTATGCCACTTTCTTCCTTGATCACTGAACTGATTAAATAGGTGTTTTTTTCTTTTTTAAGTAGCTGGTATTAAGAGTGCTCCACTCAGCTGAACCATTTGCTGATAATGTGTCTCTGCTTCCCCAACTTTTGTAGTTACTTCAGAGCAGCCACTTAGAGCAGAAAACATATTATTGAGATTCCACACATTAGCACTCTGGAGGTCTGGATGCATTGAGCCCAGGACCAGGGAGGGAAGCAGTCAAAACGGGATCATTCATGGACAGTCATGCTTCTTCTGTTTCCCTGACACTGTACCATTGAATGGAAGAGTAGACGCTGATAGTAGAAAATATGCAGAACAGGCAAAGTGTTTCTTTGGTTTCTCTTCTGGTCAGAGGCAAATGAAGAATTCCATGACTTAACAGCGCCAGTTATCCTACACTTTGGAAGGTTATATGGAATACTTATGCTTGAAAATATCCAATTCCAGGTTAAAAGTAGGAGATATTACTGGTTCTTTATTATAATTAGACATTGGAAAGAATACCGTAAAATGTTCACACCTGTCTACGAAGTCTTTACAGAGGACTACAAGATCTTAAGTGTTGGTCAGACTTGCAAAAACCCTTGTTCATTAAGAAGAATGGTCCCTGAAATACAGACCAAAGAATTCTGGGCATTTTCAGTATTCCAGAGAGCAGACATCATGGAAAGGTGTGTTATTGCATCTTTGAAACAGGAACACCTAGATTTTCAGCAAAGAATTGCTATTGACTTGAGGTCACGTGTATGTGCATGTAGTATTTAAGACCTTTTGCTTCTTTTGACGATTCAAGTTAGCTGCTATGTAAGCTGTTTTCATAGCTTTTCCCCTCTCATGGATAGTCATTTTTTCTTGCTGCTCAGTATTAATGTCTTACAATAAAGCATCTACTTCTGAGATGCCAAAAGTAACTTTTATCTTTTGTTTTTCTTTAATATATACTGATATATAAAAAGATAAAATTCATAAACAATGTTGACTTTTACTAAATTATATCCTTGGACCATGAAATGAACTCTAGTAGACCTGCAAGATGTAATTACTTAAAAATTGAATGAAGGTTAAACAAAAATTTAACTATCTGATTCCAGGGCTATTAGCTATGTGTGAAAGAAAAACTGCAAAATGTGAGTTGAAAAGATTCATTAAAATTCATGGCAAAACTCACTGGGAATGAGTCAAATTGGAAAATATTGTTAAAACCATAACAGAATGTGTGTTTTGCCTCTAGGGTCATTTATTTGAAATCTTTCTCACACACACATGCCATATACATAAATTTCTATCTGTTCCAACTGTACGTAAGCTTAGAGAAGGCATGTTAAATCTCTCAAAAGAGAATTTCTTCATTGTTCTGCAGAGTTATTTCTAATTTTGCCTCCCACGTGTTCTCACCAGGTAGTTCTCTCAGCTGTTGAGACCACTCAGTTGGTGTGCTGCTTTGTGTCCGAGGAGAGGAGTAACCAAATAACCTTGCAGATAGGGACCAGTCCAAGCAATTGTGGAAGATTAAAGACAACTGGAGAATTTGCTGCAGCTGCATGAAAAATAAATTACCCAAGTGAAATAATGATTAATAAAGACACTCATAGAAACTCTTAAAATTGTTAGAGTATTCTTAAATACTTCGTTTTTTGGTTTGTATGTGTAGAGAAATATAGTATAACATTAGTTATACTTTATTTTTTTATTGCTCTTCTATTACAGTTGTCCCAGTTTTTCCCCCTGTTGCTTTCCCCTGCCCTGCCCATGTTCCTGCTCCCACAGTCAATCCCCACCCTGTTGTCTGTGTCCATGGGCTATTTATACATGTTCCTTGACTAGACCCTTCCCCTTCTTTCCCCACTTCACCCCCTCCCCTCTCCCCTCTGGTCACTGTCAGTCTGTTTTTTGTTTCCATGACTCTGGTTCTATTTCGATCATTTGTTTATTTTGTTTTTAGGTACCACTTATAGGTGAGATCATATGGCATTTGTCTTTTGCTGCCTGGTTTATTTCACTTTGCATAATATTCTCCAGTTCCACTCATGCTGTCGCAAAAGGTAGGAGTTCTTTCTTTCTGCTGCATAGTACTCCATTGTGTGAGTGTACCACAGTTTTTTGATCCACTCATTTACTGATAAACACTTAGGCTATTTCCAGTACTTGGCTATGTAAATAATGCAGCTATGAACATAGAGGTGCATAGGTTCTTTTGAATTGGTGTTTCAGGATTCTTAGGGTATCATCCTAATAGTGGAATCATTGGATCAAAAGACAGTTTCATTTTTAGTTTTTCTGAGGAAATTCCATACTGTTTTCCACAGTGGCTATACCACTCTGCATTCCCATCAACAGTGCACTAGGGTTCCTTTTTCTCCACATCCTTGCCAGCACTTGTTGTTTGTTGATTTGTTGATGATGGCCATTCTGACTGGTGTGAGGAGGTATCTCATTGTGGTTTTAATTTGCTCTCTCTGATGGCTAGTGATGTTGAGCATCTTTTCATAAGTGTATGGACCCTCTATATGTCCTCCTTGAAAATGTGTTCATATCCTTTGTCCATTTTTTAATTGGATCATTTATCTTCCTGGTGTTGAGTCATATGAGTTCTTTATATATTTTGGAGATCAAATCCTTGTCCGAGGTATCATTAGAGTATATGTTTTCCCATATGGTTGGTTCTTTTTTCATTTTGATGATGTTTTCTTTAGCCAAGCAGAGGCCTTTTAGTTTCATGTAGACCCATTTGTTTATTCTTTCCTTTATTTCCCTTGCCCTAGGAAATAGAAAATCGTCGTCGTCGGCAGCCGTCCGTCTCGAGAGACGATGGTGTAGCTTCTTAAGAGTCTATCTGCACCGCCGAGAATGGTTGTGCAGTCCGACTCGGGAGTGACACGGTATCTGTCTCCTCCCGTGTTGAATCGACATCTTGCTATCAGTGAAAATATTGTAGCATGGGATATCTGAAATTTTCCTGCCTGTGTTTTTCTCTAGGGCTTTTATGGTGTCACAGCGTACATTTAAGTCTTTTATCCGTCTTGAATTTATTCTGGTGTATGGTGTAAGTTGGTGGTCTAGTTTCATTTTTTTGTATGTACCTGTCCAGTTATCCAAACACCATTTATTGAAGAGGTTATTTTGACTCTATTTTATGCTCCTATCCCCTTTTGTCAAATACTAATTGACCATAGAGACCTGAGTTGATTCTAGGACTTTCTGTTCTGTTCCATTGATCTATGCGTCGGTTCTTATGTCAGTACCAGACTTTTTGATTACAATGGCTTTGTAGTATAGTTTGATATCAGGTATTGTGATCCTTCCTACTTTGTTCTTATTTCTCAGAATTGCTGAGGTTATTTGGGGTTGTTTTTTGTTACATATAAAATTTTAAAATATTGGTTCTAATTCTGTGAAATATGTCATTGGTATTTAATAAGGATTGCATTGAATGTATAGATTGCTTTGGGCAGTATGAACATTTTAATGATGTTAATTCTTCCAATCCATAAACACAGTATAAGCTTCCATTTATTTGTATCTCCCTTAATTACTTTCTTTAGTGTTCTGCAGTTTTCCCAGTACAGGTTTTTTACCTCCTTGGTTAAGTTTATTCCTAAGTACTTTGTTTTTCTTGTTGCTATAGTACATGGGATTTTTCCCCTAGTTTTTGTTTTTGATATTTTATTGTTGATGTACAAAAATGCCTTTGATTTCTGAATATTGATGTTATATCCTGCTATTTTGTCAAATTCACTTATTAGGTTGAGTAGTCTTTGGTAGAGACTATAAGATTTTCTGTGTACACTGTCATGTCATCTGTGAATAGAGAAAGTTTTACTTCCTCCTTTCCAATTTGGATGCCTTTTATTTTTTTTTTCTGTCTGATTGCTGTGGCTAGGACTTCCAAAACTATGTTAAATAAAAGTGATGAAAGTGGACACACTTGTCTTGTTCCTGATCTCAGGAGGAAAGCTTTTAGATTTGCCTGTTGAATATGATATTAACTGTAGGTTTTCATATATGGCCTTTATTATGTTGAGGTATGCTCCCTCTATTCCTATTTTTCTGAGCATTTTTATCATATATGGGTGCTGAATTTTATCACATGCCTTTTCAGCATCTATTGATATAATCATGCTATTTTTATCTTTCATTTTGTTAGTGTGGTGTATTCTGTTTATTGATTTGTGAATATTGTACTACCCTTGAATCCCTGGGACGAATTCCACTTGATCATGGTGTATGTTTTTTTAAATGTATCTCTGAATCTGGATTGCCAATATTTTGTTGAAGATCTTAGCATCTACGTTCATCAGCAATTTTGGCCTTAAGTTTTCTTTCTTTGTTGTGTCTTGACCTAGTTTTGGAATTAAGATAATACTGGCCTCATAGAAAGAGTCTGGGAGTCTTTCCTTTTCTTGAATTTTTTTTGAATAGTTTGAGAAGGGTAAGAGTTAGTTCTTCTTGAAATGTTTGGTAAAATTCTCCTGTGAAGTCATCTTGTCCAGGGCTTTTGTGTGCTGTGAGATTTTTTTATTACTTCTTCAATTTCACTAGTTGTTATTGGTATATTCAGGATTTCTGTTTTTTCTTGATTCAGTTTTGGAAGATTATATGTTTCTAGAAATTTGTCCATTTCACCAAGGTTGTCAAATTTCTGGCATATAATTGTTCATAGTGATTTCTTATAATCCTTTGTATTTCTGTGTTATCAGTTGTGATTTCTCCTCTTTTGTTTCTGATTTATTTATTTGGGTTCTCTCTCTTTTTTTCTTGGTAAGTCTGGGTAAAGGTTTTTAATTTTGTTTTATCTTTTCAAAGAACCAGCTCCAGAATTTATTGATCTTTTGAATTGTTCTCTTAGTCTATGTCATTTAATTTTGCCCTGATCTTATTATTTCCTTCCTCCTACTTGCTCTGGGATTTTTTTGTTGTTGTTCTTGTAGTTCTTTTAGATGTAGGGTTAGGTTGTTTATTTGAAAAGTTTCTATATTTTTTAGGTAAGCTTGAATTGCCATGAATTTCTTCCTCAGTACTGCCTTTGTTGTGTCCCATAGGTTTTGGGCTGTTGTGTGTTTATTTTCATTTGTTTCCAGAAATGTTTTGATTTCTTCCTTGATGTCATTATTAACCCATTCATTATTTAATAGCATGTTATTCAATCTCCATGTATTTGAATGTTTCTGAGTTTTTTCCTTGAGGTTGGTTTCTAGTTTCTAGTTTCATTGTGATCTCAGAAGATGTTTGATATAATTTCAATTTTGTTGAATTTCTTGAGGCTTGTTTTGTGTCCTACCATGTGGCCTGTCTTTGAAAATATCCCATCTGCATTTGGAAAGAATGTATATTTTGCTTCTTTGGGGTTAAAGGCTCTGTATATAACAATTAAGTCCATTTGATCTAGAGCATTGTTCAATGCCTCAATATCCTTTGTGTTTCTTTGCTTGGAAGATCTATCCATTGTTGACATTTGGGTGTTAAAATCCCGTACTATTACTGTGTTGCTATCAGTATCTTTTCTGAAGTCCTCTAAGACTTTCCTTTTATATTTGGGTGATCATATGTTGGGTGCATATATATTTACAAGGGTTATATCTTCCTGATGAATTGTTCCCTTAGGTATTATGAAGTGTCCTTCTTTGTCTCTTTTTATGGTCTTGTTTTGAAATCTATTTTGCTTGATATTAAGTACAGTATTCTCTCATTTATCACGGGTATTATGTTCTAGACACCCCCAGCGATAGGTAAAAATCTACGAAGTAGGAATCTTCATTTATTTTAGTATTTATATTTTAAGGCTTTATAAACTCTTCACACACACTTATAAACCATTCCCAGTCCCTTATTAACCTTTCCCACTCCCTTATTAACCTTTTCCACAGTTTTATAAACACTACTTATGTTCTTAAACATATTCTACACTCTTAAACCTATGTAACTTTAACAACATATGTATACAGTATCGCAAAGTCCCATGACATAGTGAAAAATCCGTGATAAAAAATTAAATATAATATTTAAAAAAATCTCGCGATACAGTGAGGCCACAGTAAGTGAACCGTGATATAGAGAGGGACTATTGTATTGCTACCTCTGCTTTTTTTTCATGTCCACTTGCTTGAAATATTTTTTTCCATCCCTTCACTTTTAGTCTGTGTAGATCTTTAATTCTGAGGTAGGTCTCTTGTAGACAGCATATATGCTGGTCATGTTTTCTTATCCATTCAACTACCCTATGTATTTTGATTGGAGCATTTAATCCATTTACATTTAAGGTTATTATTGATAGGTACTTAGTCATTGTCATTTTTCCCCTTTGTACCTGTGTCTCCCTGCCCCCTTTTTCTTTTGCCTTCTTAAAGCAGTCCCTTTAGTATCTCTTGCAGTGCTGGTTGGTGGAGATGTATGCTTTTAGCCATTTTATTTGCTCTTGAAAACTCCTTGTTTTGTCTTCCACTTTAATTGAGAGCCTTGCTGGATAGAGCAGTCTTAGTTGCAGGCCTTTGCTTTTCATTATTGAAATATTTCTTGCCATTGTCTTCTGGCTTGCAGTGTTTCTGTTGCAAAATCAGCTTATAGACTTATTGGGACTCCCTTGTATGTTACTAGATGTTTCTCCCTTGCTGCCTTTAAAATTCTCTCTTTGTCTTTGAATTTTGGTTGTTGTTGGATTGTTCTCTGTTGGGTTCTTTCCTCCGACTGGCTGACTGATAGTCACTTCATCCACCACATCTTGTAGGCTGTTGTACAGGTGCTGCCAGAACAAAACCAAACAGCCCAGGAAAGACACTCACACCTGCAAAAATAACCCCCACCCACAATCACACTATTAACAGCAAATGAGGCAGTGTCAATAAAGGTGTGAGGAGATTAAGGATCTTATAAGAAAGGAAAAATGAATATGAGATGACTAACTGAAAGAAAAATGATTTTGAGAGGGTAGAGAGAGAAGTGATAATAAGAGTAGGGAATGGGGATAAGGCAATGAGAGAAAGAAAGTAAAATTTACTTTGTAAATCAAAAAGGGAGGGAAGAAAATGGAATGAAGTAAGAGAAGGGAAGCATATAGTATTAAGTTTAAATAGAAATTTGTGTGTGTGTGTGTGTGTGTGTGTATGTGTGTAGAGAGAGAGAGAAAACAAAAGAAAAAGAAAAAAAAAAGAGCCAAATTGGAGGAAATGATCCATCACAGCACTACTGAGAACCAATGAGCAAAGATTAATATAGGTGGAATGTGAATAAGAGGTAAAAAAGAAAGAAGGAAAAGCTTAATAGTTGTCTAGAGGAAAAGGAAGTGATTTTGAGATTATAGAGGGAGAAGAAATACTAAGAGTGAGTAATGAAAACCAGGCTAAGACAGGGAAAAGTTCAAATTTAAAAAAAAAAGGAAAAAAGGTCAGAAGGAAAGCAAAATGGAGTAGGAGAGGGGAATGGTAAAATGAGATTTAAAGTAAAAAATAGTGAACATCTAGGAATAAAACTGAAGAAATGCAACAACAATCACCATACCCACAACTGACGGGCAAAGAGTCACCAAGGTGGAGAGAGAATAAGTGTATTTTAAGAACAGGAAAAAGAATGTGAGATGACTGATGACAAGAAAAATATTTTTGAGAAGCTGGAGAGAGGAGAAATAGTAAGTGTGTGGAAAGGAAACAAGTTGTAACAAGAGAGAAATAGAATTTAAAACCAAAATAAGAGGAAATAAAAGGTAAAATGAAGCAAGAGAAGGGAGGGGCAAAATGAGATATGATATAAACTATAACATAAAAGCTAATGACTTAGTATGAAACCTTGAAGGATAAGAAATGAATGTTAAAAAATATGCAGGAAAGAAAATAATGCAAATCATGAAGAAGACTATGGTGGAATTTGTCTAAATAGTTTCTAGCGTTTATCACTTTCTTCTCTTATGGATCCACCCCTGATGCTGTCAGATGGTGTCCCAGTCTGGCTCTAGGCAGTCTGTTCAAGACTACCAGTAACCAGAGTTTGTAGCTGTCTCCTTCAGTTGTTGATCTAGTCAATCTGCATTCAGCAGTCAGGTTTAAACACCCATAGGGTAGGGCAGAGTAATTCCTGTGGGCAAGGCTATTGCTTCCTCTCAGGCTGATGCCACTTGGAGGGGACTGCTCTGCCTGAGTGAGATGGCTCCTGCAGTATGGGGATGACTTAGCACAAGGATTCTATGGGCTGCTTCCTCAGTCCTTTCCCCAAAGCCATGGTCCCCAAACTCTCCTCAAGCATCTCTAGTCCACTCTGCCCCCACTTTGTCAGAACCCAGAGTAAGTGGCTGCAAATGAAATTTTATGCATTGGCCCTTTAAAAGGCTTCCTGTGACTCCAGCTGTCTCTCCCTGGCAGGCAGAAATCCCACCACTTTTCACAACTGAATGTTATCTAGGTTCTTTTCTGGCTCTGATGCTGTAGACTTGGGGTTTAGATCCCACACTTCTCAGGGGAGCCGCCGGCCACTGAAATTTCCCTCCAGGACTTCAGTTACTACCGTTTGAGCCCAGCCAGCCCTCTCAGATCTCCTTACTCAGTACCAGTCACATTGTGGTCAAGTGGTTTCTTCTGTCTGTCCATGGTTGTAAGGCTTCTCTCCAGCTAGTGTTCAGTTGGTTATTCTGGATGATTTCTCCACAATTTAGTTGTAATTCCAGATTGGACCTGGAAGGAGGTTAGTGTAGCTACCACTTACTCCTCTGGCATCTTGGACCTGAAATTTGAATTTTTGAAAGCTTGCATGGCATGAAGAAAGTGACTCATGTTTCTTTTAGGATTCTCTTGCTTTGGTTGCATGCTGCAACTGAAAGAACCCTCACATACTTATACTTTAAATTACTAATTTAGAAATAAATTTTTTATTAGACTTAAAAAAATTGGAATATACTCCCTCACCATTGCAAGATTCTGACTTCATTTCTTATGTCTTGCCAATAGATTTTTGAAGTATGACAGTTCCATGGTGATATAAAGAATACTGTATTGTTAAAATTTATCCTTGACATTAATAATTAAAATAAATAGGCATGTATTAACAAATTTCCTCCATGGATTATATTATTCACATAAATAAACACAATCAGCATATTTTTTCCTGTTGATCAATGGAAAGCTTTGTTCATGGGAAATGTAAACAAAAATTTTGTAGGATGGAAATATTTAACTTGAGCACATTTATAGAAAATGGACTTTCTAAGTGCAGATCATTCTAAGAAGCACCAACAAACAATAGGAGTCACAAAAATGGGGAGACAGAGAAACAACCCCCCATCGAAAGGAAAGGTAGAGTCCCCAGAAAGAGTGTTAAATGAAATAGAGGGGAGCAAACTATCAGATATGGAATTGAAAGCATGGATTATGGAGAAGCTCAATGAGCTCAGCGGAAACTACAAAGAACTCCAGAAAAACTATAGTGAACTCCAGAAGAACTATAAGGAACTTACTGAGAATTATACCAGCATCAAAAAGGACATGGAAGCTATCAATAAGAGCCAGGAGGAAATGAAGAATATGATCTCTGAATTGAAGAACACAGTAGAAGAAATTAAAAGCAGGCTAGAGGAAGCAGAAGATCGGATCAGCGAGCTGGAGGACAATGTAGACAAAAACTCACAGACAGTGCAACAAAATGAAAAAAGACTGAACAAGACTGAAGAGGCTCTAAGACAGCTGCAGGACAACATGAAACGTAATAATATTCGTATCATAGGAATTCCAGAAGGAGAAGAAGAAGAGCAAGGGATAGAAAACCTCTTTGAAAAACTAATGACAGAAAACTTCCCTAACATGAAGAGAGAAAGAATCATGCAAGTCCAGGAAGCACAGAGGGTCCCAATGAAGATGAACCCCAACAGGCCCACTTCAAGACACATCATAATTAAAATGGCAACATTCAAAGACAAAGAGAGAATCCAAAAAGCAGCAAGAGAGAAACAACTAATAACATACAAGGGAGCTCCAATAAGGCTATCATCAGATTTCTCAGCAGAAACACTACAAGCCAGAAGGGAATGGCAAAATATATTCCAAGTAATGAAAAACAAAAATCTACAACCAAGAATACTCTACCCAGCAAGGCTCTCATTCAAAATGGAAGGTGAAATAAGGAGTTTCCAAGACAAAAGAAGGCTAAAAGAATACATCTCCACCAAACCAGCATTGCAAGAGATGCTAAAGGGTCTGCTTTAAGAAGATGAAGAAACAGAGAGAGACAGAGAGGAACACGAGTACAAAGGGGGAAAATGACAATGAATAAGTACTGAAAGAAAGAAGGAACTTCTACCATTTGCAACAACATGATTGAAACTAGAGAGAATTGTGCTTAGCGAAATAAGCCAGGCAACAAAAGAAAATTACCTTATACTATCACCTGTTACAGGAAACTAATGAACAACACAAACAAATGAGCAAAATTGAACCAGAGGTATGTAAACAAGGAATAAACTAACAGTAACAGAGGGGGAGATGGGAGGGAGAGAAGGGGTAAGAAGGGGAAGGGTCTAGTCAAAGAACATGTATAAATGACCCATGGACATGGACAACTGGGTGGAGACTGAATGTGAAAGAAGGGGGGGGCAGGATGCAGGGAAGCAAGAAGGGGAAAAAAGTGAGACAACTGTAATGGAAAAACAAACAAACAGAAAATTTTTTAGTGGGGGGGGAAATTAAAATACAAAGAATAGAAATGCAAGTTCAGTGAATATTAGAAGGACAAGGATTTTCCTACACACTTATATATTTCTCCCTATCTGATCCCTCCAGAATTTGGCATTCTAAAGAAGTAAGTAATGACCTAACTTTCTTTGCATAAAACTAATAAGACCAGTTGTTAATAGAGGTTTTTTTTTTTTTTCTTTTTTAACTAAGACTTTGGATGGAATGTCATGCCTAAAGGAGACATGCTTGGGCTTTGGTTGTTACCAAAAATCCCTGAGCAACTGGGACTGACTTTCAAAGGTAATAAAAGTCCATGAGATAAAAGGCCTGGTACCTTGGATGGATGAGCGGTCCATAGCAATCTTTCCAGGGAAGGAATGAAGGTTGTTTTCCTGAAAGATGGCTAGAAGGGACCTTAAGGCACAATGGAAAACCAGGAGTACCTGGAAAAGACAGGTGTTTACAGGCAAGGCTGAATGCCAGGTATGTGGATCTGCTTCTGTGCCTTGAAGGGCAGACTGAAGGTCACCCTAAATGTTCCTTGCGTAAGTTCCAGCAAAGCAGAACTAAAGATCATAAGTGATCATTTGCTGCTCTTGTTGTGTTTATGCAAATGAACAGGATAAATTAAAAATGGACTTAATGCAGTCCCTTTAATGACAAGGAGGGTAATCTTAGGGAGAAAAATTACGATTCAAAGAAGATCACAATGCCCAGTGGTAGACTATAAAGTAGTGCAACTAACCGTCTTTAAAGTTTCTTTTCATTTAAAATTTGTTTTCATTTGAAAGTTAAACTATGTCTGTGGCATTATCAAAGATGTTTAATTTACAGGCAAGAAGAATGTCAAATGCCTTGCAACTGGATGTCTTTCCGATAAGACAGTCCTACAGATTTAGAGACTTGTATGTGGGTTATGTTACATAAATTAACATGTGTTTTCTGTTTTCAAAGGGCATAAGCCTACGATCTCACTACCTGACTGATTGTCTGTACGTATAGGCCTCACTTAATCCTGTCTGCATTGCTGCCTCCTGAGACTCAATGGTTTGGCTGAACTAAGTGGCTGGGTTGGTGAAGAATGGGGTGGTCTGTGGGCTTCACTTTAAAACTGGTTTCTCTTTTCTATCCTAATGGCTTGGACAGAAAGAGCCCAGAGGCCTGAGAGGGGGGAAACCTAAAATATTTCCCTCAGTCCAAACTAAGTATAATGGGCAAAAGGGTTTTGGACAGGTGAGATGTACCTGGCATACCTTCCTCCAAAGAAGCCCTTCTTTTCCCTAATGTGGGACATAGAAAAATTAATACCTGTCTTTTGTCATCTAGTGGTTACAGATTGAATGATGTCCTTTAACCCTGTTGCCCCCAGAATACAACAAGGATGCCAGCCTGTTAAACCAAGCATGCCGTTGTCCAGAGACAGCCAACCAACCTGGAGTCTGCACGATCCTTCCCCTTGTGGGAAGGCCACCCTCCCCTCCACAACCCCACTCTTATTAGGGATTTCTTGACCCACGGGTAGGTAGGACGATGACCATGTCCAGCTTGAAGCAGCTAGAGGAGCTCGAGACCTTCGTCCATTGTCCTTTATAAGATTGTAAAGGGTCTTAAGTTTGAGAGGGAGGGATTGTTATTTTTTATTGTTAAAATTTTTAACTAATTAATTAATTATTTTTAAAAAAGAAGAAGAAGAATATATGAAAGGGTGAGACAGGAGAGCTTGTATGTACAACCCATGGGCATGGACTTGGAGAGGGGATTGTTGGGGAAGGGGGGTGCTGGTCGGAGGGGAGCAAAGGGGAAAAAATTGGAACTACTGTAACAATATAATCAATAAAATAAACTTAAAAAAAAACAAATGAACTAAATAGGACAAGGAGCAGAATAGCAGTCAAGAGGGGTGAGGGAGAGAAGGGGGATAAATAAGGGAAGGGTCTAGTCAAGGAACGTGTATAAATGACTCATGGACATGGACAACGGGGAGGGATATGATTGTGGGAGGAGGGGTAGGCTGGGTGGGGGGGAGCAATGGGGAAAAAATGGGACAACTGTAATCGAAAAACCAAAAAATAAAATAAATATTAAGCCTTTAAAAAAAAAAAAAACAAAAGAAAAAGAAAACGGACTTTCTGAGACAAAGGTCTTAGATCAATATCATATATTTTAATTTTGGTGAGGATGAAAACAGGATGGCTAAATTTAGGTGTATAAGTTGGTGTGTGTATAGTTTCAAGATGTGAGGAGGAGTTAGTAGTTTTAGGAAAATAAAATATTCTTCCCTTTCCAAACATTGTGTTTCATATTAAAGTAATTTATCAAGAAACTGTAAATTATAAATAGTTAGCTTATCGTTACAGCAAGGGCCTTAGCTTGAACACTAGCTCTGAGATTCTAGCACATGTGAAAGGTTTGTCATGTACTTGTCTGGGAACTATTTGAAAAAGGTCCAAAAAGACTCCCAAACAGCAGTCTGAAGCAGAGAAGAGGTAGAAGAACAGGGCCTATATGAACGAAGGGGCAGTTTTCATGTTACTCATCTTTGTCTTCCATGTGCCTTATTTTTCCTGGGGATTGCGCCAGATCCCAGTGGAGAAGTCTCAAAGAGAGCCTAGTAAGAGAGCTTTTTTAGCTTTTTACTGAAATGTCTGAGATACTAGGGAGCATAAGGTGGCTCCACTTTTGTGAGCCACGCAGAAGAGAGTGGGAGGATGTGAGGGTTTTGAGGATCAGCAGTGCACAGCTCCAGGGGTGGGAGTGGGCCATTTGCTGAGTCACAGACAAGGGCCCTCAGTGGAGGTATTCTCTCCACTTCAGTAGAGGGATGTCTGGTATAGGGTGACATCATGAACACTTGAGAATGATACAATTTTGATAAGATGCAGCTGTGAAGTAGTATATATCTGAGGCATGGGTGGCTTGAGAGGTTGGAGTGGCTTTGGTGAGTTAATATCCTCATGTATGGTCAGAGGTGTCATTCATCCAGGTATCAGGAGAAGAAGAGTAGGAAGAATGTAATGTAGGAGCTGGCAGGAATCTGGATTGTGAGCCCACTGAAGATATCCAGCAGGGACTCCCAAGCTGTGGTAGGAAGTCAAACTGGGGAAGGGAGAGAGATTATAAAACTAAAGAAGAAACAGTGTTTTGTGACTTGTAGCCCTACAAATACCCCTTCAAGCTCACATGGTGCCTGGAAAAGTGGATGTTCTGGCTTATAATCATTTTATATTTCTGAAAATAAAAACCAAGAACACATTACATGGTAATAAAGAGTATAACTCGCTGCTTATGAAATGGTCATTAAGTGTTAGGAAATGTCAACATTCCCTTAAATGGAAGTGCATAGACTATTGGTGTAGTTTCTTTCTGAAGGCAGACATGAGCCCAGGTCTGAAAGTGTGGTGGTTTAGGAACAAATGAAATTCTCAAGGCTGTGAAGGGAGGTCCTCCTTTGTGTGGATAGTATTTCAGGCAGCTGTATCCCTTCTGTGCATGCATTTCTGCTCTGCATGGCCACCTCATTTTTACTAGGATTGCTTTACAAATCAGAGACTTAGCCTGTTCTCAGAGTAGATATGTGTCATCTCATTCCTCTAATTTTTAACTCTCTGAAATGATTCAGTAAGTAGCTTCATATTCATTTGGCAGATGGCAAACCTGAGGTTCATAAGAGTCAGATGAATTGCTAATGTGGGCAGCAAGTAGAAGTAGGATCTTAATTTAGGCCCAGATCAATGCCTTTCTACAACCAAGGATCTGTAAGGTGTTCTCTTAGAGAAAACTCCTGCATCCAATAGTAGGTAGGGGTAAAATACCTTAAGCTTTAGAGATTTACTCTTTAGTGAAATTGCTGCATTAAATGGTAGAACGTATCAGTGGTGTTTTCTCAGATACAGCAAACAACAATTGCAGGAATAGTCAGATAACTAAATCATCAATCTAATACTCCATTTTGACAAATCTTTAAGTCATGATTGATTCCTTTGGTTTACCCTCATACCTAACTTTGTAAAAAAGCTATAACGATGACTTTTCGGTCCGGAGAAAGAACACAGCCTCAAAATGATGTCTGTTTCTTTATGAAGCTAGACTACATGGGATTCATCACAACTCTGAAGAAGTATGAATCCAGGCTTGGTTTCTTTCTATGTTCATCTATTAGGATAATTGCTTTGTTCTTGATGTTGTTATGCTTACCTATATACCAACAAATGGAAAAACTTAACAAGAATTTTACATGGGTATTGTCTCCTGAGCAAATACACATTAACAAGAAGAGTTGCAGAAAAGAAAACTGGGTAAAAATAGAATGTGATTTATGGTTCGTTTGGAAAAGGTAGAGAATCTAGCACTGACGCAGATACTGCCCTGTCTTTTTATTTAGCTATCATGTGTGTGATTTTTACTGTCTAATTAAATTATAGACTCCCTGAAGACAAATACCACCACTTATTCTTTGTATCCTCTGCAGTGCCTGAGTGTGGTGCAAGCAGAGTAGACAACTGTAAAATTGTTTTTGTATTGAAATGCCGACTTACAACTAACCCAGATCTTAATTCATGCTAGGGCTTATGTTTTAAAACCACCTCCTCTGCATCCATTTTATTTGAGCTCCAAAGTGGCCATGTGCAGGAAATGAAGTTACCATTTCATTTTGCAAGGCTAAATCAAAATGTCAACTTTTCCCGAAGCCTTTCCAGGCTCCTTGCTTTGGGTTAGATGTATTCTTTCTGTGTTCTGTACATACTGAATTTGAAACACTTCTCTCCCATTTTAAATTTGATTTGATTTTTTTGTTTTCCCTATGGGCCTGAAGGCTCCTTGTAGGCAAGGGCCACAGATATCTCTGCACCCACAACACTTTCCCCAAGTCCTACTACTGCATAATAAGTGCTCAATAAACCTGTGTGTGAATAATACATCCTCACAGTCCTTTTTAAAATGACAATTCATTTGTATGTAGAAATATACTCATTTACATATGGAAACATTTATTTTTGAATGGCCCAGTTAGCTGTTTACTAATTTGGAATCACTAAGAGCCATTAGCTTTTTTTAAAAAAATGAAGCGTGAGATAACTCTTAAAGTGGGAACCATAGAAATTAAATCCAAGCCTTCAGTATGACCAGGTTACTAGAGTATTACATATTCCCAAATCTACTGGCTTCTTCCATTCTATGAGGAGTTGGGAGATGCTCCCATTCAGTATGTATGGGAAGTGACTGAAAAAAATGCGAAGCCAACAGCTCTCTCTATGATGTATAAATATGATATTATTTATTTGACTCTCATCTATAGCTGCTATGTAAAAGTGTTACCAGTGGATCACTGGTCAGAGTGCAAGGAATCTCCCCTGAAAAAGATGGCAGCAGGCGGAGGTTCTTACACTGAGTGTGCATAACCCTAGCAAGTTAGTTGGGTAGAGGGAAAAAGCCCTCCTCCCCACTTCCAGTACCAGATTTACCAGATTGGGGGTGGGACCAGGGGAAGGTAGGCACATGTACCATGGAAGTCAAAATGGCAGCAGGGGGAGGTGCTGGACCAAAGAGACATGCCAGTCTAGCCTGGTGAAAGAAGATACTGGTTGGAAGATGGACTCACCTGAAGCATGGGAAATCACGTGGTCTGTGCCACGCCTAAGCTTATATAGTCCCAGGGGAACAAAGAAACTTTTTTTTTTTTCTCTTTCTCTCTCCTGCTTGTCGCTCTTGCTTGTGACCTGGACTTGCATGGTGTACTCACTTGTTCTCTCCATGGTCCATGTGCCCTCAGCAGCCACATGGCCCATGGCCTTCAGGAGGAAGTCTCTCTTGCTCTCATGCCCACCTGGTGATACAGGCGCTGATATATTCATACACTGTCCAGCCCAGGAGAATGCAACCTTGCAGCCCTAGCTGCTACATGGCTCATGATCACATGGGCTCCCCACACAGACTCCCGGAGGGAGACTGAAATGGACAGTAGCCGGTAACAAGCTAAGCTACAGGGATGACTGCTTAGCATTGGCCTGTGGGCTTTGACTTTAACTTGGAGCAAGGACTCTGGACACTGCTTTTGTCTTGGCCTTGGTGAGAATAGTTGGACTTTTTCTATGGTTTTGTGGAAGAGATGGGCTTTGAGATGGGGAGTCCACCATTCTTCCACATTGTACAGCACTTGAATAAAAACTGCCTGATGAGTTTGACTTTTGTGATGGCAGGCAGACTAACTCTCTTTTTTGTTCGGTAACAAAAGAACTGTTGACTTTTCTTTATATATCTAACTTAAATGATAAACCTGCTTGAAAAATGCATTTCTTTTTTCACCTTGCTGTTCAGCAGTCTGGTCTTATGATCTGTGCTTTTCTATTTGCTATTTTATCACATTGCTTAGGACTGAACCTCCCTGAGTCCTTGAAATGTTGCTTCTCTCCTCTCCTTTTTCATTTTTAAGACAACGGAAATGTATCTACTCATTTCTTAACATGTTTATAAAAGTACTTTCAAGTGGGTTTATTGTTTGATTCTGTTTTTAACAGTTATGAGACATTCTCTATTCTCAAGTTGTTTGGATGGATGTTACTGTTGAATTGCCAAAATGGTTTTCTGATATTTGTGCATAGTTCTGGCCTTTGGCCTACAAAGTACAATATCACCATATAATTTGTTTTTTAGCATAAATAACATATATGTTTCTATATGTACATTCTATGCATTTAGAGAAGGAGTTTTTCTTTTTCATTTATAATAACCATCATAGTTGCTAGTATTTTTCTGAAGTACGGCAATGGGAAAAGAGCTAAAGAATTGTGTTAGTGCAGCTTGCTATAGCTGAGTTTATGAGTTACAATTCTTAATCCAAATGAAATACAATTTTATTTGAGGTAGATCTACAAGTGGGAGAATGACTGTTAATTCTGCAAATTCCAAAATAACTAATGTACTTGGTTTGAAGCCAGGTACACTGTGAGTTCTGAATTTAAGTGCTCTTGTGGGAAATACAGAGAGAGATTTTAACATATGGATTCTCAGAAGAAAATGCAACTGTTCCATACAAGAAATATTGAGTTATTCTTAGTACTTTTTAATGTGTGGTTGACTATATATTTTTGAGTAGTGCCATTTTTAACACTTGGAAATTCAAGCCAAAGATCTTCATTTCCTGGGGTAATTTTAGTAACTCACCCATTTATACAGCAAGCATTTAGTGAGGATTGATGGTATATCCCTGTACTTGATTTGATGAGAAATGCAAGGAAAGTAGAAGCAAGATTTGATTGAATTTAAAATATTGTTAGAAAATAAAACTGATACATGCATGTATGTGTATATATATACATACACATACATTAGTAGAAAGCAAAATGGTACTGCATGTTAATACTAAAGAATACACTTTGACTTCCTGCTATACTTTGACACAAGCAGAAATTTCACAGCACCTGCCTTTGAGGAGCTTATAGTCTGATGGTGTGTGCAGGAGAGTAGATGGGTGGGATGCTGATCAAGGGATGAGCCAATGGTCTGAGTTGTCATGAGAATGCTTTTGACGCAGCTACAAGTTCTGTCTTTCAGACCTGGGGAAAGCTTCAGAGAAGAATGGGGAGTTTCAGGAGGTTCTTGGAAGGAATTGTAGCCAAGCTGGGTTGTGTGTACACACACACTGAGAGAGTGTAAAGATGAGAAGAGAGTCGTGTGAGGCCAGAAAACCTCCTTTGAGAACTAAGCATGAGAAGTTTATATACCACAATGATAAATATTTCTAATTTATATTATTTGATATAGGCACGTAAAAAAGAGAAAAATGAGAAGGGAGCCCAGGCAGGAAAATCATCATGGACAAAGGAGAAAGAAGTGGAAATATTTACACATAAGGAAGGAGAACATTCCACTGAAATGGGCCCTTTTAGTAAAAATAGGTCAAATTAGATGGATTTAGGGATGAAGAGCAACTGACCGAAGGGTTGGGTCAAATGAGGAATAAAAGCTGTTTTAAAAAATAAAATCTTATGTGGGTGTTAGTTATTTTGGGGCAAGGCAGCACAGTATATTTGTTAATTGCACAGACTGGCTTCCATTCATGACTGCATCAATCTATCAGTCTCTGGCTCTGTGACCTTGGGCAAATTATTTATCCTTTCTGTGCTACACACACACACACACACACACACACATACACACACACACACACACACACAAAGTAATAGGAAACTATTATGGGTTCTTAAGCAGGGGCACAATAAAATAATGTGTAAGGGAGATTATCCAGGTAATGGCATACAGGGTAGATCCAAGTGAGAGATATTTCTGGAGGCTAGAAGATGAGATGGGACAGATTTCACAGATACAGGGGAAAGGACCGTCAGGGCAGGGAACAGGGTAGAGAAAAACTAATAGATTTGAAGAGAAGGCATATTTCAAAGAAAGAAATAACTGTTAGAACTTGAGGGGTGTATATAGGGATGTGAGCAGTGTAGCCAAAGAGGACTCTCTAATGTTGAGGTTTGAGAGGCTGGGAGAAGAGTGGTGCCATAGACAACAAATGGGGAAGTTGTGCATGGATGGACCTCAAAGCTTAGTCAATGAAATCTACTGCACTTAACCTGAATTTGCTTGAATAATAATAATCATTAGCTAGAATTTCATCGTCTTTTCTGCTTTAGTGCAATTCTTTTTCCATTTGTTCTAGGAACAATTCAGGATGTCAGTGCTTTTCAAATGGAAAGCACATTCTAAAAGGACCAATTTTTATTTGAAAACATGTACTTTCAAAGCATTTAATTAAATTAAAAATAAGAGAAAAATAAGGAGAAACTTAACTTTTTAACTTCTTGGAACTTTACAAGATAAAGTTGAAAAATTATTTCAGTTGGGAGTAAAGAAACTCCAAAGAAACAAAATAAAACAAAACAAAAACTAGATTAAGAAATGACCCCAAGGCAAAGTCTTAAATCTTAAAGGTCAGTGGGTCAGTATACTTTAAAAACTGTAATTATAGCTCTTAATTCTTCAATGGGCTTACTGTGTCATGTTAAGGTTATTCACTCCCATATACCGTAGCCCATAATGTCACTCGGGGTATCCTTATTGCTTCTCCAGGTATTAAAGAAGCTTGATATGTTTTTGTTTCATTAATCTTTTCTCAGAGGCCAGTGATGAGTTCATCTGACTCTTTTCCATCAAGTTGAAAATGCTTTTCAATTAAAAACTCATCTCTACAGATGGTATTAGCATTAGGAGTGGCCTATTCTGTCTAAAATAACAAATATTGGGGTATTTCAGGACTTGATTTATAAATCATTGAAAGTAGAGTTGACTAAAGGGTTTCAGTTGTGTGTGTGTATGTGCATTTGTGTGTATGTGCATGTGTGTGTGTGAGTGTTTAAAGTGAATAGAAGTTGAATTGATGAGAATTTGGCCCATATGCTTTATTGTTGCTAGAATGGATCAGTTTCATCTTAGTGTCTGGACAATCTTTTTGCACATTAGTGTGAAATATTGTGAATGTTTTAACCACGCTATCAACTATGAAATAGTTTATCCAAAACATTATGATTACAAAAGTGATAATAGAAACAGTTTAAACTAGGAGAGAATGCTCTGTTAAAGAGGATTAGAAAGACCATTTATTGAATAGTATGGATTTCTTCCAAGCCCCTGTGTGCAGAAAGCATGCAATGCGTGAATAATTCATCTAGAAATTCTATCATGAAGTTGTATCAGTTTCCACAGTAAAACCTGGCCATGGAGGAGGAAAATACATCAACATCTGTGACAAGCTCTATGAAGAGACAGTGGCAAAGCCTTTCAGGCACCAGGAGCAAAGCAAAATATAATAAATTCACTTAAGTGTCAAATTTGTGTTGGCTGAATAATGACACCATATGTCTGGGTTGCTATGTCACTGTAGGCTGCTCTGAAAAAACACATGGCTTTATAGAAACGGCTGTTAGCCTGGGGAAAAAGCCCTTGCTGGCTACTGCCTTTCTGTCAAAGAAAACAGAGATTGCCCAATAAATGCGGTGTCTGATTTTCAGAAATAATAGAAATTTTTCCTTTTGTTTTAACTAATCTGTCAGCATCAAGGTTAGGTTGCTGTTTATAACTGGGCATGTATAGTTAGGCTGTCTTAGCAGCATTTCTTCAAATCCTCAAATGATTTGTTGCAAGGCTTTGAAACTCATCAGTTGGCCCGATCTGCATGGGTCTTCATGATACACCTTGTCATCATATAGCTCTCTGAATAACTCTCCTCACAGGATTCTATAAGCATCGTGTCACTGATCCTCACAACAGCCCCTGGAAGAATCAAGGATGCAGATGTTGTTTTGCTCCAGAGCAAACTGAGGCACAGAAAGGTTATGGTCTCATTAACACTTAGAAAGTAGGATTCTGGAGACAACTGAACATTATGTCAGGTAGTTGGTATTCAACCAGGCGTACTAGACACTCTTTACAGGAAGGGGGATTTGTCTTTTTCTTTTGGGCCTCTTCCTCCTTTCTGCTGACATACACAGTGCTGGCCTGGTGCCTGCTTCCTGGCTGCTTGGCCACTCCAAAGGTGCTGTGCCCAGGTTCAGTGGCCATGTGAGTGAGGATTCCACGATTGTGCAATAGGATACTGTTACCACAGTGTTCATGCTTGGACACAAGCCTCATTGCATGACAACTGAGTCTTGAGTAACTGCTCTGAGCAGGCTGGGGCTCTACAGAGTTCACAGTCCCACCACACACTGGAATCAGCAGTCTCATCTCAGCTGTACACAGCTGGCTTTGTCTGTCCCTTGCTTGTCCATCATAATTAGTCCAATAGTACTTAAAGTAGATTGTGGCAAAGATAAAGCATTTGGAATGGGTTATACTTAATTTTAATCATAGGGGTATAGGAAGGACAAATTGTGTGAATCAATCTGTTATAAGGAAAATTATCTTCATATACAGTATATTAATTTTCCACATAAGAGCCTTCCCCAGAGAATTTACAAACATGACAAAGTTTTAACCAGTGACCATTTTAAGAGAGGTTCCCAGCAAAATAGTGAATATCTGAATCACTTGGAGAGCTTTCTTGTGTGTGTGCATGTGTCTACTCTCAGAGACATGGATTCACTGGACCTGGAGTACAGCCTGGGGTTTAAAAACCCCTCCCCCAGGGAAACTGATGTGAAATCAGTGATTTTTCAGAGGGCCCCACATTTCCAGTTCCTATAGCCTTGCCACTCGGGAGCATGAAACATCAAGTGTGAAGTGAAACAGATAAAAAAGATTTGTGGTTTCCTGCCCAGACGGAGGTGTTTCCCTTTCAGCAGTGTAATGTAAAGAAATGGAGAAGACACTGTGAATGCAGCAGTTAGACTGAATCTGCAGAATGGAGTTTAAGGCACGTAAAGGAAGCCTGGGGAGCAGCTAGAGTCAGTGTGTTTCTGCTTGATTCCCTGCCCCACCACCATGTTAGTCCCATCCCAGTGGTTTCTGGTAACAACCCAGTACTCTGTTGGCTGCTTTACACTCTCTTCAAATCAAAGGACAGAGCTTATTCAGAGAAAAGATAACCACAAATTCAGAAGTGGAGCCTATTTCTCCACCCCCTTCAGCCTGAGCTGAGGCTATGACTGCTTTAATCAATAGACCATGTCACAAGTGATGCTGTGTCAGTTCTCAAACTATAACTTTGAAAGCACTGGTGGCTTATGCTTCTTTCCTCTGGGGTTGCTCCCTCTTGAAACCCAACTGCCATGCTGATCAGTAGCCCAGATAACATGGAGAGGCTGCATTCAAGCATTTCGTTCAATAGTCTTAGCTAAGCTCCTGGCAAAGAACCAATGTCAACTGTCCGCCATCAGAATGAGCCATCTTGGACATTCCAGTCTAATTGAACCCCAGAAAACTGCAGCCCCAGTCAACATAATGTGGAGCAGAAGTACCACCCAACTGAGCCCAGTGAAACAACAGAATCACAAGAATTAACAAAACAGTTGGTGTTTTATGCCACTATGTATTGGGGTGTTTTTTCGTGCAGCTATAGATAACTGAACAAAGAGTCAATGTATTTCCCAGCCCATACCAGTCTGAAAAAATTGAATCACAATTATAATTTCAATCTAGTATTTTTGGCTGTATCTTCACCTACTTTATGGTAACTGCATTCCCATTATATTCTTTCCACATGAGTTTTCTAAGGGATATCTAGAACATATGATCTGTGAACAAATTATTTTGGCCACCACGTGGCATTTGCTAGTTTCTTTTATTCTTGTGCTGGTGACACATCTGCTCTGAGGTGATGCACCTTTTTCCTGCTGGCACCAAGAGTAGTAGGCTAGTCCCCAATGTTTCTAGAGCAGCACTGCTGTTGATGGTCATGATGACTTTAAAGATGACCATGGGCCTGTCAAAGCCCAAAGGTGAAGGTCCTGGTATCTATGTCAAAGTGACATCTTCATTACAAATTATTGGCATCATCGTGGTTGATGTTTTGAATTTTTAGGGTCCCATGGGGGATTTTAGGAAGTAGTTTATTGTAATTGTTGATGTGAGTGCCTATGTCCTTATACTTAATAACTGTTTAATTGAAATAAAAAGTTGTCATACTGCTTAGAATCTTTATTATTTTTGGTAAGGAGGATTCAAATAATCTAAATTAAGAAACTTATATCAGTGTTGCTAAAGTTAAAACAGACTACAAAGAGATTGATTATACAAATTGTTCTAATAGGGTCCAGTTGGTGATTCTGCTTTTAAAAAAACTTGAAATTAAAGATTTTTAAAAGTATATTTTATTGATTATGTTGTTACAGTAGTCCCAAATTTTTCCCCTTTGCTCCTCTCTGCCCAGGAACCCCTTTCCCTCCAGCAACCCCACCGCCCTTAGTTCATGTCCATGGGTTATGCATATAAGTTCTTTGGCTTCACCTTTTCCTATATTATTCTTAACTTCCCCCTGTCTATTTTGTACCAACTAATTATCTCTTAATCCCTGCACCATTTCCCCATTTCTCCCCCTTCCCCCTCCCAGCTGATAACCCTCCAAATGATCCCCATACCTATGATTCTGTTCCTATTCTGGTTTGCTTAGTTGGATTTTGTTCTTATTTTTTAGATTCAGTTGTTGATAGTTGTGAGTTTGTTGTCATTTTAGTGTTCATAGTTTTGATCTTTTTTTTTCTTAATAAGTCCCTTTAACATTTCATATAATAATGGCTTGGTGATAATGAACTCTTTTAGCTTTACCTTGTCTGGGAAGCAATTCATCCGCCCTTCCATTCTAAATGATAGTTTTGCTGGATAGAGTTGTTGTGGTTATGTCTTTGCTTTTCATTACATTGAATACTTCTTGCTAGTCCCTTCTTCCCTACAAAGTTTCTTTTGAGAAATCAGCTGATAGTCTTTTAGGCACCCTTTTGTAGGTAACTCTCTACTTTTCTCTTGCTGCTTTTAAGATTCTTTCTTTATCTTGAACCTTTGGCATTTTAATTATGATGTGTCTTGGTGTGGTCCTCTTTGGGTCTAGCTTGTTAGGGACTCTCTGTGCTTCCTGGACTTGTATTTCTATTTCCTTCACCAAATTTGGGAAGTTTTACTTCATTATTTTCTCACATAAGCTTTCAATTTCTTACTTTTCCACTTCTCCTTCTGGCACCCCTATGATTCAGATGTTGGCACACTTAAAGTTGTCCAAGAGATTCCTAAGCCTCTCCTCATTTTTTTCAATCTTGCCTCCTCATTCTTCACTGGTTGACAGTTTTTTTCTTCCTTATGTTCCAAATAATTGATTTGAACCTTGGTCTCCTTCCCTTCACCATTGGTTTTGTGTGGATTTTCCTTTGTTTCACTTAGCATAGCCTTCACTTCTTTCCTTATGCATTTGCTGTACTCAAGCATATCTGTCAAGCCCGTGAGCATCTTTATCACCAGTGTTTTGAATTCTGCATCTATTAGGTTGGCTATCTCCTCGTTGCTTAGTTCTCCCACTGGAACCTTGACCTGTTCCCTCTTTTGGGCCATACTTCTCTGTCTCCTCATCTTGACAGGCTTCTGTATTTGTTTGCCTCTGCATCTTAGGTAGAGCTGTCATACCTGTTATGTTGTAAGGGGCAGAGCCTTAGGTATTCATCATTATAGGGTGACCCATTTCACCACATTGTGGTGCTGTGTGCAGGGGAGGGGTCTGAGCAGGAACAATCCACTTGCTCAGCACTCACCCCTTTTCCAGGCAATTCTCCCACTTCCTATATGGGACTGGTGCCTCTCTAGCTTTTGTCCTGGTTGTGGTTCCCAGAGTGTGTGGGTCTGAAGGCATTCTAGGACTGTAGGGGCCCTTTAAACAAGCAGACGCTGCTGAGAGACTGGCAGTTTCTTCCTCTGCCCCAACCCCCACCAGTTTGCACAGTCAGAATCAATGAGGCTTGATATTCCCTGGCACTGGGACCATGAGCTGCATGGTCTGTTCAGGAGCTGGGAACACTCTCCAGGTGTCCCTCCCCGCTTTTTAGAACGTGTGATTGTGTTTTCTTCTGGCCTGCCGCTGCCATCACCACCACACTGTGTCCTCTCTGCCCTGGCTTCACCCCTCCTCCCTGTCTGGATGAGTATTTCTTCTTTATATATTTGTTTGTTGGACTTCCATGCAGCTTGATTTTCTGGAACTTCTTGTTGTCTCTAGTTTTCAGGTAGTTGTATTCCTTCTTAGTTGTGGAGGGAGATGCAGCATGTCTGTCTAGACCTCCATCTTGGCTGGAAGTCTTAAAATTAAATTTATTGGGATAACATTGGTAAATAGGATCATATGGGCTTCAGTTGTACATTTCTATGGTACGAGATCTGTATGCCCACCACCCAAATTAAAATCACCTTCTGTCACCAATATTAGTCCCCCTCTACCACCCCACTTCCTTTCCTTTGGTAACCACCACACTATTGTCTGTGTCCATGAGTTTCAGTTTTATATTGCACATGAGTGAAATCATATGGTTCTTAGCTTTTTCTGGCTGACTTATTTCACTTAGCATAATATCTCAAGGTCTGTCCATGTTCTTGCAAATGGCAGTATTTTGTCTTATGGATGAGTAGTATTTCATTGTATTTGTGTACCACATCTTCTTTATCCAGCCTTCTATTGATGGACACTTTGGCTTTTTCCATGTCTTAGCCATCATGAATAATGCTGCGATGTGCATAGGGGTGCATATATCTTTGTGAATACACATTTTTGAGTTTTGGGGGTAGTGGGGATGGTTTTCAATCAGGTTTTCCCCAACAAGAAATTATGCTTTGTTTAGGTGAGTAAAGCATTTTACTTAATTTTTATTCTTTAAATAAATGGATAGAAGAAAGATTTCTTCTTTAGACTTCAGTGTTACCCTTAATAACAAATAGGAAATATCCTAGCCTAACAAATAGGAAATATTTAAGAAACAAAGGTAGGCAATCCAGAAGGTAATGTATTTTCATTTTTAATGTACCAATCAGGTAAATCTTTAGTATCATATTTATTATCCTAATATCTTGGGATTATTTCTGAGAAATAGTTATATGTTACATATATTTCCTTTCTGTCTATTCTAAAGGGACTGCATCTCCCTCCAGGACTAAAGTTGAAACAGATGAAAGATATTTGAGGCATAAGATCACTGATTAAAATATAAAAATAAATACAAATTAATGAGATGGAAAAAATAGGAGAATAAGGGAATAAATAAACATTGAGCAAGAAGGTATCAAGATGGCATTGTCTTCTGAAATTATGTTCCTTGGACAGCTTGATTCTCTTGTATGTCATTTTGGAAAATTGGAAGGAAAAAGAAAGTTCTTGTTTCCTGGGCATCTAGGCATCAAGAGATTAATGGAAAAATGAAGGGAACTTTATGCTTGAAACACAACCCTCTTTGATGCTCTCCTTTGAGATACCAAGAGAAATAGGATCAGAAAAGGATTCTACTAATGGATTAGGCTAGTTCCTACAGTAATGTGGTGATTGGACAAAGATTAATCCCCTGTGACGCTGCTGCATTTTCAATGTCATGAAACATCTTAGAAAAATGGAAAAGTTGGAAAGAATTTATTTACACACTTTTTAAACCCAAAAATAAAGTTTTGGGGTCCATATTCAGAAAATTAAATACCAATGTTGGAGAATTATTGCTAAATAGTTCTAAAAGTAAATTGAGTTCATCTGAGTTATGTTAAAGTTGCTAATTTTCATAGTGCAGAATAAATAGGGCCATGCTTAGCTAACTTGACTATTTTCCCTCCTAATGAACATCTGGTTAAATTCTTATATACAATTGTGCAGGAATTATATTTTTTGGAGGTACAGTTCTAGAAGTCCATTTGATACTTGGAACTCTCTATAACCTACCAAAAGATGCTCTGATAACTTCCAAATTTGAGACTCATTTTGTCAGGCACATTGGCAAAGGTCTACATTTGAGATGTAGCACTTTTAGAAGTGGGACACATTAGCCAATTTGGAAGATCGTGAATTTTTGTTGGAACAATGAAGTTGACTCCTAAACCCTTTTACCACATGTTATAAATATTAACAATGAAGGTAATGTGGGTGGTGGAGAGTTTTTCTGAAATGAGGATTTCAATATTGGCTGAGATGATAATAAAGTCATTCACTGAGAAATAGAACAGGAGGTTTCTTTAAATTTAACACTTGCCTTATTTCTCATGATGGAAAAAAGAGCAAGAGGCCTTTTCAGGGTAGTAATCAAGTTTATAGAGTCAATGTTAATAAATATAATGGTTTAGGCCAAATTACTCAAGTATTTATAGTTTGAAATTTTGAGGAGGTACATTGCTTAGTAGCTAAGTAGGCAAGCTTTATGGCCAGATTCCCTGGGCTTAAGCAATAGTCCTGCCACTTATAAGCTATGTGAACTTGAAGCATGCAGAAATTAAGCAACTTGCACTATTTTCTCACCCTAGTGATTAATTGTAGACTAGAGTTAATAACAGGGCTGAACTCATACAATAGTTGTGAAGATTTATTTTGTTCTTCATATACTATTTGAGGGAAAACACTAAGTGCTCAATCAATATTAATTGTTGCTATTATTATTTTGAATAGAAAACATGCACATGAACAAATTTATTCAGTTAGGGACAAAAAAGAAAAATAATTTGTTAGAATTATGTAGTATCTTTAGGTACTGGGGAAGACTGTGAGGGAAATGGGAGAATTTTCACAATTACACGTGTGAACTTAGTGAATTATTCCTTAAATGAGAATTGTATTTATAACCCTTAATATGTTGACTAATGGGTTTAATTTCTTTTATGCCATTCCTTGAATGCATGCTGGGCTAAAACACCTCTTCTCTCTTGATGGCCATGGAAGATCCTGTAACATCCCCTTTATTTTATTACTGAACCAAAATTATTTCAATGGGAAGGATGTTCCATGAGCGCAAGAAGCATTGGTGGCTCCAGAGTATCTTGCCTCTGCCACTTGCTGGTATCATGGGGTACTACATTGACACAGCCATCAGGAACAGCAGAACACAGCTCCAAATTTGATGAATATAAAAAGAGAAAACATTATTGATAGTTTGTCATCTTCTCATCTGCAGAGGTAAACTCTCTGAATTGAGTCTTAAGTTGTGTGCTGCCCATGTAGCTAGTATATTTCCAAATTCTCATACAGGAAATGCAAAACTTTTCAACCAAGGGCCCTGGACCATTTCCCTGACTCCTGTCAAAGTCACCAGGGTGTTTAGTTTTGTTTTTTTTTTTAGAGGAAGAATCTACTCAATACATATATATTACATATTGAAAGGGACTACTGCCTTAACATTAAAGGATGGTGGTAATTTACCTATATTCTAGAAAAATATTGAGAGGCTAATTTAACAGTGTCGTCACTGACCAAAAGATGGTCCCTCATGTCCTTTTTGAGAACTGCTCCTGGACCTGGAGTTAGGTAGCACAGGTTATCACCTCTTGGTAGTGCTTTCCCTTATGCCACATTGACACTATACTCACCAAACTGCCTTTTAAATGTAATTAAGACTCCAATGTAGCTTCTTTTAAAGGAAAGAATGATCTGATCATGCTAAAGAGCTACTCTGTGCCTTTAGGAGTTATGTTTAACCCTATGGATTAATAAATTGGTGTTTTGAATCAGTCTTACGTCAGTCTCTAGAAGACAATTGCCTTGGGTCTATAGAAAAACACCAGCAACCACACATAAAACATTGCAGAGCTGGACCCAGCATGGGCTATCGTGGACTTTTTCAAGATTTTCAAGATGCAGGCAAGCGAGGTCAGTCTTGGATAGTCGACATCCCTGTTTGACCCTGTTCACCTGCCACAAGGGACAAGAAGATCAGGGAAATCAAGCCTCTCTTTCTTCCACCCACTATCTAAAGAGATGTGGGAAGAAAGTAGATTGAGTAAGGAATTAGCAAGTATGACAACTGAGATCCTCTGAGGTTTCCTAATCTCAGCCCCAATTATGATGTCATTGGCACGTCATCGGAAGAGACACTTGGTTTGTGCTCTACATATTTTCCAGGCCCTGATCCAATTCCATTAAAAACAGAAGGTGTGTTTTTATTTCTCACATCTCAAATTCCTGGCAAATATCCATAGAAGTACACTCTCAAAAAGGAATCACCGTGTTTGTTTAAAGCCTGTCTTATTCAGGGGAGTGATACAAGGCTGACTACTAAGGAAACATGTCTGATAGCTACAGAAAGGTGAAAACATATGATAAAAATATGGTTAATATTTAAGCTTGTTCTCATCTCCATGCCATTTTTTATTTAACATTTTGAATTTTAATGTGGTTATACAAATTCTTATCCTAGAAGAAATGAACTAACCACCAAAATTGTGAGAGCCCAGATAATAAAAAGTTTTAATTAGACATATCTGGTTTGTTCTCATAAAATCTAAAAAAAGATTCATCAGCTAACTTTTACCTTTCCTGTTTGACTTAAATCATTGTTAAAAATATTGTTTAAAACAATCCATATACCTATTGAAAACCAGTTTTAAATGAGTAATACTTTTCCTTGGCTTGAAAAAAAAAAAGCACCAACCAAACCAAACCTTGGCACATGAACCTTTGCTGAAAGAAGCTGCCCTCTGCTTTACCTGGGGAAAGAACTGCAAAGCCTTGTGAGCCAGCCCAGGAAATGCCCACAGGCATCAAACCTGCAGTCTCAGAAACCACAAACAAGGTGATTTCTTTTCACTGACATTCCCTTCCCCTTTGCCAGAAATGTAGGGAAGATGAGCTACCTCATAAACTCCTGGCTACCTTTGCTCCCCCTGAAGTCACAAGTTCTTTGTTTATCTTTTCTTTTTGAACCTTGGGAAAATTATATCAAGGTGATTCAGTCTGCCAAAAGTTTGTGCACTTAGGAATTGGCACTGTGACAAACGCCTGCAGAGAAGAGAAAAGATTTCTGTGTTTCTTAGTGTTATTTTCTCCCTTGAGATGTTTCCAGAGACTTGAAAGGAGGGCTGTACCAAGGAACTGATTAAAGTTGCCCGTATTAAAACTGAAAGTCAGGGTGAACAACCAGCTCTCTCTGCTTCTGCCTCTGGCCCAGCAGTCCAGGTAACTGGGATCACTTGTCACAGAAATCAGAGCTGGAAACCCCCAGAGCAGCCCTCATACCCTTTTACCTGGCAAGGGGAGAGCTGTCCCCTGTGGTCTCCATTGTTTAGTCTGCTTGAATTTTAAAATGTGCTTCAGGAAGAGAGTGCACCAAATTTCCTCTGAGAGTTTTTTCCCTAGATGAATACTTGTTCAGCTAAGTTGAAGATTTCTTTGGGTTAGGCTCATCCCATTATTCTGAGAAGTCCTTGCCTTCTCTGTGCTTTGTGGTCTTATGAAATTATTCAATTCTCCAGTTTCTCCACATCTAAAGGAGGGAATTGTATCCTCATTTAAGCATGGCTTCGAAGAGACTAGAGAGCTGGGGCCATAGAGAATGTTTAACCCATCCTCTCCATAACTAATTATATATACATGGCTGCAATATTTCTTCAGAAAACTCTAGTTTTTCCAGAATCTACAATCTTGAAGTTGTGGATCTTGAAGTTGTCTTGATGTGTTATGGAAATGCTGTGCCCAGCACCTAGGGAACAAACTGGGCCCTGTGGCCTATGCTGGGCTCTGAGCCTAATGGCACCATCTGACATGGATCCTTGACCAAATTGAGGATGTCAAAAACATTTTCAGGGAGCGCTTATCTCCATATCCAAGGCCATTCTCTTACTTTTCTTACTGGCTTCCACAGGTTTTGTGGACATCACTCCACAGCAACTCTGTTTAGTGCTCTTATCTTCATTCATCCACCCTAAAATTGTCACTTGGGAAAGCATTTGCTAAACCAATGAAACTTTTGAGCTGTTGGGTAGGCACCCCTTCTCCTGGCTACCCCAGGGCATTTACAGTTAATATTACATATTGCCAGATGCTTGGAATTTTTCCTTTGTGGAGATATTGAGGAGAGGGGTGCTGATCAGAACACTTCAAATGGCATGCCATATAAATGAAATGATAGTCACCATCTGAGAGCCATCCGATATATTCATTTAACTTAATCTTTACTTCTCTGCCCCTGTTTTGCAGATACTATTATCATTCCTACTTTATGAGAAAGCACACTAAGTCTTGGAGAGTTTAAGTAACTTGCCCAAGTAAGAGATGGAATTGGGTTTGTACTTACACAATCTGACTCCAAAATCTATGTTTTTAAATCTCATGAAGTGTTAACAGTGGTAATGGAAGTGATACTAATCATAGCTGTGAACACTTATGGAGAGCTCATGTGCCGACATTGTGATAAGTCCTTCATATGTGTTATCTTATTTAATCCTCACCAGCCCATGAGGTAGGTAGTTTTAATATATCCTCCCTTTTTTTTTTTTTAAATGATTTAATGTGTTTTATTGATTAAATTATTACATTTGTGCCAATTTCCCTTCCCTCTGCTCCCCTCCACCCGGTGGCCCCCCTCCCTCCAGTTGTCCCCCCCTTTTAGATTATGTCCATTAGTTGTGCATACAGTTCCTCCCAACCTCTCTCCGTCTATTCCATTCCCTCCTACCTTGATCCCCAATTCCTATATCATCTCCCTCCCTTGCCCCATTCCCCCTCCCTGTTGACCTCCCCCCAATATGCTTCCCGTACCCACAGTTCCTCTTTCCCTCTCGTTGCCTATTTAGTTTGCCTTTGTTTCATCTCCCTAGCTTCTGTTTTTTTTTTAAACCAGTCCCTTTAACATCTCATATAACAGTGGTTTGGATCTAATGAACTCTTTTAGTTTTATTTTGTCCTGGAAACACTTTCTCTGTCCTTCTATTCTGAATGACAATTTCGCTGGATAGAGTATTCGTGGTTGTAGGTTTTGGATTTTCATTACTTTGAATATTTCTTGCCAGTCTCTTCTTGCCTGTAGGGTTTCCCTTGAGAAGTCAGCTGATAGTCTAATTGGGACCCCTTTGTACATAATTCTTTTCTTCTCTCTTGCTGCTTTTAAGATTCTCTCTTTATCTTTAATTTTTGACATTTTGATTATAATGTGTCTTGGAGTGGTTCTCCCTGGGTCCAGTCTCTTGGGAACTCTCCTTGCTTCCTGGACCTGCAGGTCTATTCCCTTTCCCAAGTCTGGGAAGTTCTCCTTTATTATATTTTCACTCAATTTTTCAAGTTCTAGTTCATCTTCCTCATTCTCTGGCAAACCAATGATTCTTATGTTGGGCCTTTTATAGCTGTCCCAGAGGTTTCTGATCCTTTCGTTGTTGCTTCCCATTTCCTCTCTCTGCATTGGTTGACTGCTTGTTCCTTCTCCATATTCCAGTTTGTTGAAATGAACTCTGGATTTTATTTCCTTTCCTTCTATCTCGTATGCGGTTTTGTTCCTTTCGTTATGAAAGTTTTTCGCTTCTTTCATATCTTTTTCCTGCTCTTTTGTGAATTCTGTAAGCCACCTGATAACAATGGCCCAGAACTGAGCCTCTGACAGGTTTCTTATCTGTTCACCTGTCAGGTTCTCTATCTGCTGCCTGGTGAGTTGTGTTACCGGTATTTCTAAAGTTGCCTGCCTCATTTTGACAGATGCTTTTTGTTTTCTTGGGCTGGCTGTGGGGGCAGTGCCTGTGTACGCGTCACAAATTAGCGACCGGCGCCTGCTTGTCCGCGACCTATTTCGCAGCCCTGTGGTGCTTTCTTTGGGGGCGGGGGTCCAAGATGGATTCACACAGTTATTCAGCTAGGAGACCGGGATCCGTCCTCCCGCCCCCCTGGGCCTCACTGTTCAAGGCGATGCGGTGGCCGCTCTCCCCAGCTCCGGAGTCGCGCACCGCCAGGGACTTGGCCACCGGGACTCCTCGCCGGGGTCGCGCACCACCAGGGACTTGGCCACCGGTACTCCTCGCCGGGGTCGCGCACCGCCAGGGGCTTGCGTAGCCGCTCTCCCCAGCTCCGGAGTCGCGCACCGCCAGGGGCTTGGCCACCGGGACTCCTCGCCGGGGTCGCGCACCGCCAGGGACTTGGCCACCGGGACTCCTCGCCGGGGTCGCGCACCGCCAGGGGCTTGCGTAGCCGCTCTCCCCAGCTCCGGAGTCGCGCACCGCCAGGGACTTGGCCACCGGGACTCCTCGCCGGGGTCGCGCACCGCCAGGGGCTTGCGTAGCCGCTCTCCCCAGCTCCGGAGTCGCGCACCGCCAGGGACTTGGCCACCGGGACTCCTCGCCGGGGTCGCGCACCGCCAGGGGCTTGCGCACCGCCAGGGGCTTGCGTAGCCGCTCTCCCCAGCTCCGGAGTCGCGCACCGCCAGGGGCTTGGCCACCGGGACTCCTCGCCGCCAGCCGCTCCGGGTGCGACCGCAAACTGCACTGCCCACTTTAACTCTTACCTGCCCAAATGGCACTGTTGGTTTATAACTTCATATGTTGGGCTTCCGTGTAGTTTTATTTTCTGGAATTTCTAGTTGTCCTTTGTTTTGAAGTAGTTGTATTCCTCTATAGTTGTAGAGGGAGACCTAGCGTGTCCGTCTAAGCCTCCATCTTGGCCGGAAGTCTCTATCCTCCCTTTTTTATATACAAGCAAAGTAAAGCAGAGAGAGGCAAAAGTTACATCCATTTAAAGTTATCTCATTCAAGAGTATATTCGAGGTTATATTATTTAATAAATTGGAGAGTTGTGGATTTAAACTCCAGCAAACTGACTCTAGAGTCTGTGTTTTCCCTACATTTGTGCCTTCCTTGATGATCCCATTTTTATCTTCATAGAGACAGAAGTGGCCCTGCCATCACGGTGGCCATTATGACATGCAGGCTTTCAGACATTGCTTTAGAAATTGATTCGCTCATACTTTACCCAGGAACTCCTGAATGTGCCTAGGACATAGTTGGCACCCACAGCAGGTAGGAAGATGACAGAGTGAAATTCCAGTCTCACCCATCAATTCCCAGTATCCTCTCTGTGCTCTCTTCTGTAATTACCAATATTCCAGGTAGAACTAAATTTATTTCCCTTTAGTTTCTTGTACCTCACTACATATGTAAAACAATGATCTCAAAGCCAACCAAATGCTGTCTTTGAAAAGGTCCTCTGAATTAATATGACATTGGACATTGCTTAGAAAAATGAGTTTAGTTCTAAACAGAAGAGAGAAGAGAGAAGAGAGAGAGAGAGAGAGAGCAAGAGCATAGTGTGGGAGATTCTAGCCTGAAAGCCTGCTGGGGTATAGATGCTAGGTGTCTATATCCCAAGGGAACAAGAAGCCACCTACTAGAACCATTGGCCTGAGGGAGAAAGGAGCCAGGCAAGATACCCCTCAGTAACAAAGCTTGGCTATTAGTTGGGAAAATGAGGTGACAATTCTGAGAATGGCCTGGTATATTTACAGGACTGTGAGTAAAAATTTAAAGAACACTTACTCCTAATCTGTGACCCTGTAGCATAAACAATACCATCTGATTACTCACTCTTAGAGATGAAAGATGCATTCTTCCTCACCTCTCCATTTCCCAGGCATTTAGCATTTCAGAGTTTCTGTGGCCACACAAGATGACCACACAATCCAACTGGACCAAGTCCCTGGTCTCTTGCAAACACAAATGGCAGGAAGAAAAGCTTATTTCCTCAAGGATTTAAATCTGGGAGGACATAATTTCTTGCTACTGGTGGCCATCTTTTCATCACAGGATACCTATGAATGAAGCTGTCGTGAAGGATGGCAGATCTGAGATGCAGAGAGAGACATCATTTGAGCCTCTGGATTAATATCCCTTCCTGCTTAAGCCAGTTAGATTTGGATTTTCTGAATTTTGCCACCCACACTTTCCACATTGGGGTTGATAGTGATGGATTGGGTCATTTTTAACTTATATTTGTCAGGAAAAACCTCTCTGAGCATCTGGAAGTCTGTGGATCAAGGTGCTAATAGTGCACCATTTCCCCAGGATGGGATTAGAGGTGAATTTTTTTTTAAGAAACAATTATGTCTTTGTTAATAGAAAAATATTATGTATACGATTTCAGCTTTTCCTAATATTGTGTGACGGTCAACTGATCACAGTGCTTCTTTGTCTCTGGCCACTCAGTAGTTGAGGTATAGCATTTATTCCTCTAAACTCACAGGGATAATTTGTGAGAGAGCTCACAGATGTGCTTTTGCACTTATGCACACCTCATTTGTCTTCCTCCTATGGGGTGAGGTTTAGTCTTCTTTCCTGTAACTCGGTTTAGCATCTTTCTTAACCTGACATGTTTCCAAATTCTCTAATCTTTGAGGTCAATTGCAGAGTTATTTGTCAAATAAAATAATGAATTTATTGCTATATCTACAAACTGGGAGATGATGACTAATAGCTTCCAGAGGCAAGAGGGGATTCTCCAAAGAGACTGGAGTGAGAAGGAACCAAGTGTGCGACCAGATTTGTTTTCCTGGCCTACTTACCTTCTGCTCCAACACACACTCACACCATTCACACAAGGGGCAGAATGAGAAGCTTTATTTGAATGGAAGTCCCTCAGGTAGGTGGGAGACTCCATTTAAACCGAAGGTTACATTTGTCCTCTATTTGGCTGCTGTACTTCTGGGTAGAAGCAAGAATTGTGCATGAGGGGGAGAAAAGGGGGAAGCGTGGGGCCATTAAATGACTGAATTTACTAGCTACTCTGAATTGGCTTCCTGTATTTCATCTTGGGAAAAAAAGTTCAGAGCAAGTGACAAAAAAACTACTGGCTTTTTGAAAAGCCTCAGGGGGAAGGTTTCTAACATTTCAAAAAGTCTTTCAAATTGAAGCTTGAAGAGAATGTGTACTGCTCTCATGTGCTCTGCACACAAATTCTTTCAGTGTCTGTTGCATGTGGACTAAGTTCTCCTGTAGCTGCACCTCCTCATTTACCATGGATCACTAGATGAATTGGGCTCGCTGTTGAAGTCCAACTGCCGACTGCACAGCATAGGCTGAGTGTTAACAACACTGTATTGTATACTTACACATCTGCTGAGAGGATAGATCTCAGGTTGTGCTGTTATCACAAAATAATAATAAGAGGGTGGGAGAAAAGTTTGGGAGGTGATGGATAGGTTTATGGCATAGATGGTGGTGATGGTTTCCTGGGAGAAGATGTATCTCCAAAATCATCAAGTTGTATACATAAATTATGTGCAGTATTTTTTGTATGTTAAAAAAAATCAAACTGACCCATCCTACTCAACATGAAAGTCTTACTTTCTTTTTTAGTTCTAAAAATAGGGGAGTTAGTGTTGCTCCAAATCTACTGATCAATGTGTCCTCCTAGCAGCAAATGGGAAGAGTGGATGTACTTCTCTAAGAGGCATGTGCATATCTTTTCTCTTTGTCTCCTTACACAGGCCATTCACACACTATTAATATTTGGCTTTCAAGTTTTGGTCACTTCATAACAACATTCTATTATTTTTATTATGAAATTTTAGACATATCTTTAGACATAATATCTTTAGAGTTAAAACTGCATAGAATGGTGCAACAAGATGTATTGAGATTTACTACATATTTGCTTTATTTTTAAAAGTATTTGGAAGTTAGTCCTAAACCTATAACATTCTACTCCTAAATATTTACTTTTATGTGTATCTCTAAAATACTTCTTCTATAATAGCACTAGTGTCGTTACAACGTATAAAATTATAATTGTTATTAGTAAAGATAAGTGATATATTCTTTAAACTTCATGTAACAGTGAAAATATTTTACATGTTAAGTTTTAGAAGTTATATCCAGAATCATCTAGAAATTAATATCATTGTTAACAGACAATACTTTTGCTTTTTATATTTAGTAAGACCTTGATGCTGCATATGGAATAAAAGATTTCTTGTGTTCCACTTCAGAGGTTTCCCTGAAAAGCTCATTGAATGAATCCATGTTAGTTTTTTCTCTTACATTCTTTAGCATAATGTTTTCTTGTTTGAAATACATGTGCTTTTGGCACCATGAATAATCATGTAATTCCTTTACAATTTTTTTTTGGTAGGATTTGATGGCTTACTGTGAGAACAGCTGACTCTCCTCTCATGCTATACTCCTGGTGCACATGAGAATAGATGACATATTAAACTGTTTCCATTCTATGGGGTTTAAGTCACTAATGTGCTATATGGTCAAGTATAAGAATTACAACATTACACTTTCATAGAAGGTCTCGCTAAGGACCTTGTTAGAAGCTATATGTTTTCACAATGTCTTTCAATGCTTTAAAAGGAAAGCTACTAAAAGGTGACCAATACAAAAGGTCGTCTTGGACACTGGAAAAGAGCTCTAGAATCTGAATAAAAGGCATGTGTTGAATTCCAGCTTGCATCTTACTCAAACTATGGGCCAGCCAATTTTCTTTGAACCTCAGTTTCTCAATTTATTATTGGAGAATTTCACAAGTTATAGAGATTAAATAATTATATATATATCAAATAACTATATATATATATATATACACACACACATATATATATAAAATATATGGGAAAATATAATACTCTTTATTAACATAAAATGATAGAGGTGTGCTATGGTCTAGCTATGACCTCCCCCAAATTTATGTTGAAGCCCTGACTCCCAATGTGACTATATTTGGAGCTAGGGCTTCTAAGAGGTAATTAGAGTTAAATAAATTTGAAAGGTTGGGTTCCTGATCATATGGGATTGGTGGCCTGAGAAGAAGAGGAATATCTCTCTCTTTCTTGACACACACCAAGGAAAGGCCATGTGAGGAACAGCAAGATGGTGGTCACCTGCAAGCCAGGAAGAGAGGTCTCACCAGAACCCAGCCATGCTGGCACCCTGATCTCAGAGTTCCAGCTTCAAGAACTGTGAGAATACAAATTTCTGTTGTTTAAGACACAAAGTCTATGGTATTTTGTTATGGCAGCCTAAGGTGACTAGTACAGGGTGTAAGAAAAAAACACATTCTATGTACGGTACCCTCCTTCATTCACCTAAAAGGAGGTCAGGAGAAAGGGTTAACTCTGTTGTAGGAGGAAAGTAGGTTAGACATAATGTAGCATGTAGAGAAAGAACATTGGTCTAGAATGATGGTATTGTGCTTTCAATGTTGACTCAATCACATGTCTGTGTGACCTTGGGGAAATCATGAAGAATAAAAGCCTTTGGGATCTTAGTTTCCTAATTTCTAAAATTAAGAGATTTTTTAACAAAATGTTTTTCAAAGTCTTCTTCTTCTTAGAGGTTTGAGTTCCATGATCTTTTTTTCCCTTCCTCTGATGAAATAGGAAACAGCTGAGAGCTCTCTAAAAGGATTGTGGAGGTTACATTTTGAACCTTACTCATCTTGAATAACACATGCTGTTTACCTGGAAGTAGACCTGTTAATTTCTCTCTGAAGTTCTGTCTAGCCACTAGGTTTCTGGTACCTGGTTTTAATTTTAAACAGTTTATAGATAGAGATCATTAATTTTTGAATTTAATAGGGGGAAGCTATAATGAGACTATTAATCCAAGAAAAAGTATGCTAAACCTTACTTTACACTTTGAGGAAATGTTTATTTTGAGCCTGGCCTTATCACGGTGATTTGAGCACACACACACACACACACACACACACACACACACACACTGTAGTGGGTTGAAATATGACCCTTCAAAAGGTATGTCCACCTGGATCCTATGAATGTGACTTGACTTAGGAAAATGGTTTTTGCAGATATAATTAAGGATTTTAAAATGAATCATCCTGGATTATCCAGGCGTGCTCTGATTCCAATGACAAGTGTCTTATAAGAGACGCAAGAGAAGACAAAAGGGCAGAAGGCCCTGTGAAGACAGAGGCAAAGATTGGAATTTTGCAGCCATGAACCAAAGAACACCTGGAGCCACCAAAAGCTGGAAGAGGCAAGGAAGGGGTCTCCCCCAGTGTTTTCAGAAGGAGCACAGCCTCGCTGACACTTTGATTTTGGACTTCTGCCTCCAGAACCGTGAGAGAATAAATTTTTATTATCTTAAGCCACCTCATTAGTAATAACTCATTGTGACAGCCCTAGGAAACTAATATACATACTCCTTTTTCCCCCTATACGTTTATTATATACCATTTCCTGGTAGAAACATTAACTAGGTTTAAATAATTTTGCATCTTATGGAAGACAGACATATCTCCAGATTTAAATACCTAAGCTATGAATGATTCCAGCACTGAAGGGTGAATGGTTATCAGCATGCCACTATGTTTTGGTTGATTATTGAGGGGAATCTTTTGGGCAACCAGACTTAGCTCAGTTTTGTGAGATTGGAAAGACAGTGGCAATGTTGAACAAGAAAGATTATTTTAGTGTAAACAGAATTTTTCAGTCTCAGCACTGAGACCCAGGGCCTGATAATTCTTTATTGTGGAGACTGTCCTGTGCATTGCAGGATGTTTAGCAGCATCTCCGGCCTCCCCCACTGGATGTGTGCAGTGCTCTCTCCTTCACCAATTGTGACAACTAAAAATGTCTCCACATGCTGCCACATGTCCCCCGGGGGAGCAACATTACCCCTGTTGTGAACTGCTGGTTTAAAAGATGACACAAGTATAGACTCTCTAATAAAAATGAGAAAAATTTCTATGAAAAATACTCAGCAATACATCAAAATCAACAAGGATTTTCTAAGAAGAGCCACTTTCCTAACAATAGCAACTGACTCTCCTTTAACCCCAAATAAAAGTGGATCTATGTGAATTGTCATGTCCACAATTCTCTCCCTGGCAATTTTTAATGTCAAAGAGGGTCACCCTGTGACAGAAGAGAGATCTTTCCTCAGAGTGGAAAATGGTATATATGTACATATATATGTATACATTTATAACACAGGTATACACATGTGTATCTCCCTCTATATGTGTATAACCATGTGTGTGTATATGTATGCATATGTTTAAATGCTTATTAATAAAGAGGGCTACTGTGTTTAATAGATACCATTGTCTTGGGACTTCTGATGTTTCAGGGCGTAATGAATCATTCCTAATGACAATGAAGCAGATTAAAAGACTTTGAAGAGACTCTTTTTTTTCAGAAAGGGCTACAAGTCACATTGTTATAAGTGAACAATAATGTTGTTATTGTTTTCAAAAGCCCTTTTTTCTCTCACAAATCTAAGATTCACCCAGTTAATAGGACAAGAGAATCCTGATCTTTTATTTTGTTCTCCACAAAGTGCTTATTACCTACTTGGAACTTTGTAATCTTCACCATGCAATTCAGTGAGTCACCCAGCAGAGAATCCTCTATTTACTTTCACACACAGTTGTCTAATGTGTTGTATGTCATGTGTAATTACAGTGAACGCATCTTTCTAAAGATAAGTTTGTGGTAAGCTTGGGTTCTTTTGCTTCTAGAAAAATGTTCACATGCAGCAAAAAGCATCCTTTGACAGTCTCTAAATTTTCCTTTAGCTAGAGAAATATTTGTCTTTACCTTTAAAATATGCATTTCAAAAGATGCAGACAGAGACTGAAAGTTGCTAAGAGTTGTCTCCTGGCTTGGGAATGGACTGAACTGGCTCGTCTAACAGTTCCCTGAGATCACAGCGGAATGACACCACTTCCCAGAGTCATCAGGAATTATGAGATAAGGTCTGGAAGCAAATCAAGGATTTTTGTGGAGAAACTCCTGTGGTCTCACAGAGCAAGAAAAATTATAGGGAGTATCTTCTTGAAATTGGTTTTTAACATGGAGGTTCATAAATCACAAGTGTTTCACAGATTGTCTACAGATGTTAAAAGTACTCTAGTTTAATTGACAAAAAGGTAAATTAGCAGAGGGATGTAGAAGGAGGCCAACAAAGAGCTAAAAGGTTTTCTTGCACAGGGTTACTTCCCCTTTGAGGGAAAAATATGTTTTGACAATTAGAGTATTCTGTTTCTGCTGATAGCACATTCTCATTTTCGCAATTATTCGCAGCCTGTTTGTGGTGGGGCCAGTGTAGTCACCTGAGGCTGTAGCCCAGTCTGGAGCTGCCTCCACAAACATGAAGTTTGAGAAATACCCCTGTTGCCTGAAATAATTTGTAAGAGGCCTGATTCTGGCTACAGAAGATACTCGTAGGTTTTGGAAGGAAATGGCACCTGCTTCTGGCCCGTGGCCCGAGGCCCGAGGCAACATGATTTGCCCCTTCAGGGCCAGCATGTCAACCGCTGTGTGGATGTTGATGGCGTGGGCTGGGTTTTTCCACAGTTGAGTGAGACAAGAACTCATTCCTTACGTACTCTTTTGCTTGTACAAGTGCTGGGGTTTGCCCACACGAGCAACTCCAAACCCAAATATGTAAGTCTCATTTGTGGTTACTAGGATGGAACCTGATGGAAAATTTGACTATAAGTACAAAAAAGTCATGTGAAAAAAAAATCCTCTGGTACAGAAATCAGGAAATAATTTAAAAAACATATTGTGTAACCAACACTCACTTCCTGAATTTTCACAGCAGCCTGCCATGGGTGAGGGTGACCCCTCTACCACTACCGCCCTGGTCTGAATTCTAACAGTGCAATCACTGAGTCCCTGCCAGGCCTGAGGGACACCCCTCCCTATTTGCCCATTGTGAATGCTCTCTGGAGCACTGTGGAGTCCGTCTCTGCCTCAGCCTGTCTTCTCAGTGGCTGTTGTCTTATTTCAGCTCCAGAGGCTACTTTTGCTAGGATTGGGGCAAGGCCCTTCTACTGGGATGGGCTTTTTCTTTGTTAGTTGTCATGTACCTTTCTCTGAGAAATCATTCAGAGACCACTCTAGGATTAGACAATGGGTTTATTGAGGGAAAAGGGGGGAAGGAGGTGGAGAGAAAAGAAAACTACTGGACCCCATTAAGGGCCCATAGGAGTAAGGAGAAAGGGAGAAGGGGGTTAGGAGGAATATAGACTCCTGGTCACCTACATGGGCCTATAGAAATCGCATGCCTGTGCGGCTGTAGGCCCCATCGCCATACTTTGCCAAACACATGTTTCAGTTAGGGTGAGTTTACCCATTAACACATTCAGCAGGTTATTTACATCTCCCTGCTTGTCCCCCACCAGGTCAGTCAATATACTGTGCTTGGTCTATCAACATCGCTGGGAATGAGCAAAGATCTTTTTTATTTCCTATGGGAGGGGCTAGGACCAGGTTAATTTGCATAAACTTCATTTGCATACACCAGAAGTTCAGGTGGGCAGTCCAGCTGCCTCTGTGTTCTGATATCTCTGTCAGCACCGATGGACCCCTCCAACTCTCCCGCTTCCCTCAAGTTATTCAACAATAACAGTAGTTTTTTAAATTTTTTGACATACACAGTTACTGTGCATCTTATGAAAATATTATGATACTTATAAGATATCATTTCCCTTAATCTTATAAAAGACTGTGCATGGACCCATGCTTAGAAAACTTAGCTATCAAACTAACAAAGCTGAAGCAAAAGTATGTGTTAGAATACAAATTCTACATGCCTCAACCCCCAGCCAGGAGGCATTTCTGGAAATTTTGGAACATGTTTATTTCAGAGTGGTTTGTGTTTGATTTGAGTTTTCACCTTCTTTAAAACCATTCTCTAAGGAAATATGTGACTGACTTCCTGGGAGATGCCCCGCCACCTCCATGGTCAATCATAGATCTGGAATTCAAACCCAGGTCTATCAACAGGGTATGTTCTGTATTTGCTTCTAAAGTCCCCCTCCATCTAACATGCATATGTCATTCACTGCTCTCCATTTTGAGAATAGAAGTTAGCTGTTTTTTAACTGTTTACCTCTCTTCCTTTTTTAGTCTCTTCTTCCACACTTTGAAATGGAAATCTCATCCTTAAGAGAGGCTGTGGGTAAAGCATTGTAGGGTGGAGGGATGTGGATTTTGGGTTCTAGAGGCTGACTTGCTGCTTTAAAAATCTCTGCTTTTCACTACAACTGCCCACTTGCTCTATAGGTCTCAAAGAGGGGAGGATTTTGTTACCTTACTCTGTGGGGGCTAAAATTGTTTACTCATTTAAAATATTGAGCAAAGTCCATGCTTGGCAAAGAAAGAGCCGCTGCATCCCATCATAATGGTCACCATTAAAGAATTAAATTACATTTTTGATGTCAGATTGATAAAGGGCTTTTAAAAATGTCCCAGGTGGATGGAGGCCTAGACTGACACACTCCATATCCCTCCACAACTAAGAAGGAATACACCTACCACAAAACCAGAAATAACCAGAAGTTCCAGAAAATAAAGCGACATGGAAGTCCAATGTATGAAGTTATATAGAAGCGGTGCTCGTCTGGATGGTAGGAGGGGTGAAGCCGGGGCAGAGGGGTCAAGCTGTGCTGGTGATGGCAGCTGCAGCAATGGTGGTGGGTCGGCAGTAAGCATAGACACTGTATTTAAAAAGAGGCGAGAAGTGCCTGGGGAGCACACCTGGCTGTAGACCAAACTTGTCAGCTCATGATTCCAATGCCGGGGTAGGCAGACCCATTGCCTTGGACTGTGAAGGCTGGAGGGGGTGGGGATGGAGGAGGAAGCTCCCAGTCTCTCAGCAGAGAGTCGTCGTCGTGGTCGTCGTCGTCGTCGGCAGCCGTCCATCTCGAGAGACGATGGTGTAGCTTCTTAAGAGTCTATCTGCACCGCCAAGAATGGCTGTGCAGTCCGACTCGGGAGTGACACGGTATCTGTCTCCTCCCGTGTTGAATCGACATCTTATGATGACGCTGGAGTGTCCTCTCCAGTGAAGCTGAAGCTACAGAGCCTGGGCAGGGTGATATGGAGGGTCTGCTGTTGCCCATGCAGCAGACCCCCCCTCTCTTCGCAGCTGAAGGGTCCAAGGGAAAGACGGAGTCAATACAGCTTGGCTTCAGGTGCGCCGCAGGAGTTGCCGGTGTTGACTACAACGTCGAACCGCCTTAGGGACTCCGGCTCCGGATTTTCTGTCGGGGTTTACTCCCTTAGCCTTTCCCCTGAAGAGGTATGCCGCAAGGCAGCGGAGGTTTTTTGGAGTCAGAGTTTTCCTTCTCTGAGAGTAAATGTCAAGAATCCATCTTGGACCCCCACCCCCACACAAAATGCCACAGCGTGGTAAGAAGGGTCACCAGGTAGTGATGAGTACATAAAGCTCCGCCCCCTATAGAGTAGGAGGTGTGAAAACTCTGCCCAGGAAGTGAAGGTAAACACAAAACTGTCAGGATGGCAGAGATCATGATAGAGATTCCAGTGATGCAGCTGACCAGACAACAAATATCTGATCTAACAGATCAGCAGATAGGAAATCTTTCTGAGGCACAGTTCAGAGCTTTGGTTATAAGAATGCTTACAGATCTTACAGCAGATCTTAAGAAAGACAAGGAAGGAATGAAGGCTAGTCCTGCTGAAATGAATAAAAACACATACAAAACAGGTGGTGAGGGAAAGAAAACCATGGATCAAATCAACAAATCGGAACATAGGTAAGGAACAAACAGTCAACCAGTGCAGAGAGAGGAAATGAAAAATGAGGAAAATGAGGAGAGGCTCAGAAACCTATGGGACAGCTATAAGTGGGAAAATATCCAAAACATAGGGTTGCCAGAAAATGAAAAAGAAGAACTAGAAATTGAAAAATTATGTGAAAAAATAATGAAGCAGAACTTCCCTAACTTGGGGAAGGAAATAGACTTACAGGTCTAGGAAGCATAGAAAGTTCCAAAAAAACTGGACCCAGGGAGAACCACACCAAGACACATTAAAACAAAATGTCAAAAATTAAGGATAAAGAGAGAATCTTAAAAGCAGCTTAAGAGAAGATACCTATGTACAAAGAGGCCCCAATAAGACTATCAGCTGATTTCTCAAAAGAAACTCTGCAGGCAAGAAGGGACTGGCAAGAAATATTCAAAGTTATGAAAAGCAAAAGCCTACAACCATGATTACTCTATCCAGAGAAGCTGTCACTCAGAATAGAAGGGCAGAGAAAGTACTTCCAGGACAAAGTAAAACTGAAGGAGTTCATCAGATCCAAAACACTGTTATATAAAATGCTAAAGGGACTTGTTTAGGAGAAAGAAAATCAAAACTATAAATATTAAAGTGAAAACTGTAGCACAACAACCAACAACAGAAGCTAGGGTATCGAAACAAAGGCAAACTAAGTAGGCAACAAGAGTGAGAAAAGAATTATAGGTATGGGGAACATTATGGGGGGAGGGAAGTGGGGAGGGGTAAGAGGGGAAAGGGAGGGAGATGGTACAGGAATTAAGAAGCATAGTAGGAGGGAGTGGAGTAGACAGGAAAATGTTGAGAAGAACTATGTGCACAAGCAATGGGCATGGACTAAGGGGTGGGGGACAACTGGAGGGAGGAGGGTCACTGGGTGGAGGGGAACAAAGAGAAAAGAAATTGGGACAACTGTAACAGCATAATCAATAAAGCATATTAAAAAAATAAAATAAATAAAATAAAAATAAATAAATAAATAAAAATGGCTGAAGTGGGAAAAGGAGCAGCCAGGCTGTAAGTGTGCCTTTTTTCCACTCAGCACAGTTTTCCCTTTTCATCTTGCTCTTTCTTGAATAAGACAGTCTTCCTAAACCTGTTGGCAGCTATAAAACTGTGGTAGGGCAGATTCCACCAGAATAGAGGGGTTTATTACATACATTTTGAATCCACAGATTCTATAAAATACTGGGACCAGTGAATTGGAGCTGTCTCCATCTTCTTATTTCTAGAGACACATTCCATCTTCAAAATGGAAACTTGGGGAATAATCACTTCTCTTTTCCTTTTAATTTCTCATATTTTATACAAAACCTTTATGGAAATTCTTAAAGCTATAAAATGTTTCTTAAGTGCCAATGAGAATTTTGTATACTTTATTTCCCTCTCTACTCCTATCACAGAACATGGTTTTAAGGGAATGGGGCCTCTCTCAATGAACTCTTCAGTTTTGTCTAGCCACAGATACTTTAGATTACAGTTTTAATTTTTTCCTGCGTGTGATTATAGGGTAGAAATATTAGAAAGATTTAGGTTTTTAATTAGTTGATTTTCCTAAAACATTAGGTTAAATTACTGAGTGGTAATCATAAAGATTAGTAGAAATTTCTCAGTGGTGGAAAGCCATGTGTTTGCCCTGCGCAGAGCACCTAACCTCTTCTTGGTCTTACCAGGGAATGACCTGCACCATACTCTGAAAGTTAATATTCACATTTCTTTCACTGGATAAATGGTTAGCTTTGGGAGAAAAGGGATCAGATAGTATTTACTTTTAGATACTTAATACAATCCTTCCAGGGAAATTTACATTTTAAACATTTGAGCTTGGTAAACCAAAGGAATATATCTCTAGCAATAAAATGGTGAGAGAATTGTCAATTATGCACCTTGTACTCTGTGCAGGTGAGGAGTTCCATTGCTGTGAGTAAGAGGGACCCCAAATCCACCCTCCACCCTCAGAAAACTCCGATGGCTTAAGTAAATTAGGGGTGAATTTTATCTTATGCAAAGGTAGAGTGGAGATGGGTAGTTGGGACTACCATGGCAACTTCATAATAAATCAAGGATTCTACCATCTTCAAGATGTGTCTCTTGTCCTCATGCTCCCAGGAGTGTATCTAGAGCCTAAGCTATTCTGTGCATAAGTCAGGTGGAAGAGGGGAAAGGGAAAAGGCAAAAAGAACATGTTCCAGTTGCATTGGTAGCTTTTACAGAGTTTTGAAAGCCCCATTCAGTCCCTTCTGCTCATACATCACGGCCTGGACCTTAGCTTGTGATCACCCCTAACTGAAAAGGAGGCTGGAAAATGCAGAAGATTCTTTAGTTCTTTGTAACTGAGCACATTTCAACTCTAAAAAACGGGGTTCTACTGAAAGGGAAGAAAGGGAGAATACATTGTCCATTGAAGAGGTATTGACAGCTCTCTACTCTTCTTATCTATCATAAAGAGCATGTAAATAGCTTTGTGAGAACAACAGTATAAAACGGTCAAATCCTGAAATCTCAATAGGAATGTTTCCTTTTGTCCTTTCTTCTGTCTATCCCCACTGTAGACCATGGTTCTGTGGGGTTCAGAGATCGCACACACAGTAAACTCTTCAGTTTTGACTATGCACAGCTATATTTGAAGCACTTCCCATCACTAGTGCCATTTATGTTTAAACCCATTTCTATGGCAAAACGTCTGATCTAACAACCTCAAGCATTAAACACCTCCTTAAAGCTACTCATATGTTTTACTCTTTAGCTTACAACATGGCTTACACCATCCTCCTGAAGAATCAGTCAAATTGATCATAGCCACCTGTTCCCCCTCCCCGGCCCTAGTTGAAAGGCTGATGTTATTCAAATGCACAGCATCAGCCTTTCAACTAACATAGCACTCACTTTGAAGTCACAATTTGCTAAGCCAGCCTGGTAAAAACAGCAACAATTAAGTTTGTCTTTTTTAACTGAAGTATTTGCCTGTGAATTTCTAAGTTAATACATTTTGACACTGACCTGGTTTCTCAGCCTTGCTTTTCTTCATTTCAAATCTGTGCTCTTAACTCCTTAGAAGTTCTCTGAACTAGTTTTTCAGTATATGAATGGTGCTACCCTTTCACTGTGGACCCTGGGCTGTTGTCTTTACTATCCCAATGCCTGCAAGAAAAGTACTATAAAGTGATTTTCCTGCCACATCAGCTATAAGGTAAATCATGCCTTTATTCTTACCCTTGCTAAATTATCTGCCTTTGGCAAGAGATCACACAGAAACTACAAAAGGGTATAACCACACTGCTTGCAGTCCCACAGGTCTGGCCAGAAACACTTTCTCTTCCAGACCCTATCCCCTTTCATGTAGCTCTCTTCTCTAGGAGGTTCACTCTGCTATTGTTTGCATCATGAGTTTCTCCCTTGTCTCTACATTACTAGTTTCTTATTCCCTTACACTCGTATCATGCCACTGAAATTACCTTAAATAATGAAGTAAAAAAGAATTTATGAGCAAAGTGTGAAAATGATTTTATCAGAGAGAACCACAATGTTTTTTATGTGTTTTAGCCAGGTAGGCCTTTATTTTTTAAATTATTGCATCCATGAATTTTTTGTAGTTTCCACAATTACATATTTTATACCAAATGAATTTAAAGTTTATTAAATTCCAGCTTTGGTGGAGGATTGAGCTCTGAAACATGATTGGAGTGAGGGACAGATTAGCAGAATGATTTCCTCTTCTCTACGCATGGAAAAGATTATGCCACATTTAGTAAGTACCTACTGGAATTCTTAACTGCAGTTAAATCATGTTTGTATTTTCCTTCGGGTAGAGGCAGAGTGGTTAAGCCTGCTGAATGATTCCATATAGGTAGGAACTTGGCATGGAGCCTTGTAACCCCAGGCAGTGAATCCGAGCTCAGCCACACATTTCTACACATCCCCCAGCATCCCTTGTAATACATATGAGGGACTAAGTTTTAAAGAAGTAGTGAAATTACTCCTATTTACTCAAGAACTGAACAGAGCTATTAGAAAGAAATCTTCGTCCTCTGTGGGATGAAAATAATTCTTCCACTGCAAGACAGTGATGGCAGTTTTGTGAGCCAAGAGGAAAGCAGCTGAAAAGGGCTAAAAAATCATCATGAGTGTTTTTCCACTCCTTTAAGTCATTAAAATTGGCTGAAAATCTTGAAAGTGATTTTTTGTTCAAATGGCTCCTCCTGTCATACATAACCTGTCAACATAATGGTTTCTGTTCTTTCGTGATTTTTCAGACTGTTATGTTGAAGCAAAGTAAATTTATTCAGGAACTCTACAGGGCTGATGTTTCTAAAAGTGTTAATACTCTCAGATGTTACTTTTCCTGGTGTTATGTTTAAAAGAGAACTGGTTTTGAGGAAGAGTCTAGGAGCCTGATTCTGCATTTGTCAGCCATGACCTTGACCCAGTGACATACCCTCTGAGCTTCAGTATTCTTGTCTGAAAAAATGGAAAAAATCATATCCAAGTTGCAGACTTGTTGAAGATGTTACACTAAAAGCCCTAGCACAGTGCTTGGCATAGAGTAGGGACTCCATTAGTGTTCATTTCTTCCTTCATGCTAGTGATATTATATTACTTTATTAGTAAGATTATTTTATTATTTATACTGGTACACTGGATTTATGAAAAACTAAAAGCAAGTAAGATGAATGCAACAAAGACATTCTTTTTAAAAAATTAAGTTTATTGGTGTAACATTCATTAATAACATTATGTAAGTTTCTGGTGTACTATTTTATAATAAGGGTCTGCAGACCCTTGCTTCCCCCGTCTACCCAGAGTCCCAGTGTGGCTTCAGAGCTGGCCGCTCAACAGTGGACATGATCTTCTCCCTACGCCAGCTGCAGGAGAAGTGTCACGAGCAGCATAAACCACTCTACCTCGCCTTTATTGACCTCACGAAGGCGTTTGATCTGGTCAGTCGAAGCGGACTCTTCAGCTTGCTACGGAAGATTGGCTGTCCACCACATCTGCTTGCTGTGGTCATGTCCTTTCACGACAACATGCACAGCATGGTGTCCTACAACGGCGCAACCTCTGAGGCCTTCCCAGTCAGCAGCGGAGTAAAGCAGGGCTGCGTCCTCGCGCCTACGCTGTTCGGAATCTTCTTCTCCATGCTCCTCCAATACGCCTTTAAGGACTGCAGCGAGGGTGTCTTCATTCACACCAGATCCGATGGCAAGCTCTACAACCTGGCCCGTCTACGAGCCAAGACCAAAGTCAAAGAGGTGCTCATCCGTGAGATGCTCTTCGCCGACGACGCAGCTTTGACATCACACTCCGAAGAGGGACTCCAGCAGCTAGTCACTTGCCTTTCCCACGCATGCAAGGAGTTCGGACTAGCCATCAGCCTGACGAAGACGAATGTTATGGCTCAAGGCACGGGGACTCCCCCATGCATCACCATCGACGGATACACCCTGGAGGTTGTCAACGACTTCACTTACCTCGGGTCCACCATCTCGAGCTCTCTGTCAGTCGACTTGGAGGTCAACCGGAGAATCGCCAGGGCAGCCACAGTTATGGCCAGACTGAACCGGCGAGCGTGGAACAATTCCAGCCTCACTGAGAAAACCAGACTGCGCATGTACCAAGCCTGCGTACTCAGCACTCTCCTCTATGGCAGCGAGACGTGGACCACCTACGCAAGGCACGAAAGGAAACTCAACAGCTTCCACATGAGGTGCCTGCGACGCGTCCTGCATGTCGCCTGGCAGGATAAGGTCCCCAACACCGAGGTGCTGAAGCGAGCCAATATGAGCAGTTTGCATGCAGTTCTTAGCGAGAGACGCCTCAGGTGGCTCGGCCATGTCAAAAGAATGGATGCAGGCCGTATCCCCAAAGACCTCCTCTACGGCGAGCTAGCAGAAGGCAAGAGGATGACAGGGCGCCCAAAACTGTGGTTCAAAGACATCTGCAAAAAGGACATGACACAATGCTCCATCAATCTCAACACATGGGAAGTTCAAGCAGAGGACCGCCTAGCCTGGAGGCTCGCGGTCAGGTAAGGTACGTCACGCGCGGAGGCTGCGCGCAACGAGGAGGCGGTCCAGAAAAGATCGAGGCGGAAACAGCGTCAGCAGCAGCAACAACAGCCATCTGCCTTCACCTGTACCAAGTGCGGCAGGGATTGTCACTCCCGAATCGGACTGCACAGCCATTCTCGGCGGTGCAGATAGACTCTCAAGAAGCTACGCCATCGTCTCTCGAGACGGACGGCTGCCGACGACGATTTTATAATACATCATCTGTATATTCAATTGTCTGCTCACTATTCAGAGTCCAGTCTCCTCCTGTCACCATATAAACAAAGAGTTTCTTAGTAGAGACACTTTATTTTGTCAGCATGCATTTTATTGGCATATGTTGGCAGGCATAATGTGTCTTCAGGGTTAATTTCCTAATAGTGAAATTACTGAGTCAAAAGGAAAGTACTTTTTTATTTGATAATTCTTAGCTAATTCCTCTCCAAAAAGACTGCCCCAATTTTGATTTCCCTGAAGGTATATGGGAATGCCCAATAATCCATGACCTGGTCAGAGCTGGATATTTTCAAAGTTTTCATTTTAGGACCACTATGAGAAGTAAGGTCATCTATTATATTGACAAATCATCAGCACAGGATGTAACCGTACAAGTGCTGAGAAGCTACCAGAAACCTACATAATGAGTGCTATCTATATCTTAATAGCATGACCCACCTTTTCGCCTCTATTGCCCTGTACTTCTTTTCACTGTTAATTGCTGGGTTTTGAAAATACCCTGTCTTTCTTCTCTTCACCACCACTCCCCAGTTTCTTATTTTCTTCCAGGATTTTGCAGAGAGTTATGTTTCTTAGCCCATAGAACACAAACAAGAGATGAGCAAACCCTTTATAATACAGTTCCGTATTGCTAAAGAAATTTCTCTGGGCTAGTCCCATACAAAATCAATAGAGACTGTAATACTCAATTGAGTGTGTGTAAAAATCAAAGCATTGTGGGAAATAAAGATTTATGTGTTCTTCTTGACAGACTCCTTTTGTAGATCTGGGATGAAGCCTGAACATTTGTTTTTAACACCATCAATCAGAGATTTTTAATCTTTCTCATATCATGACACATATAAACTAATTACTAAAATTCTACAGTACACCAAAAAAATGTATTTTTTATCTATCTGACAAAAAACTGGTATAATTTTGATTCATTCACACTGTACAGCTATTGTTGTGTTGGCCATTGTAACTTTTTTATTTGAAAGACTAAGGCAGCGGTTCTCAACCTGTGGGTCATGACCCCTCTGGGGGTGGAATGAACCCTTTCACAGGTGTCGCCTAAGACCATCGGAAAATACAAATATAATTACATATTGTTTTTGTGATTAATCATTATGCTTTAATTGTGTTCAATTAGTAACAATGAAAATACATCCTGCATATCAGATATTTACATTACGATTTGTAACAGTAGCAAAATTACAGTTATGAAGTAGCAACTAAAATAATTTTATGGTTGAGGAACTGTATTAAAGGGTCGCGGCATTAGGAAGGTTGAGAACCACTGGTCTAAGGGAAAAGAGGTCAGTGCCCCTGACTAAATAGTCAGGTATCACATGTTTTAAAAATTCTTGTGGCACACCGGTTGAAAATCACTGCCATAGATGATGCAGGCAGCCACCAAACCACTGTGCGTTAGGAGTGAGCCAGCATTTACCTAACCAGATTTAGTCTCTGTGAAGATGTCTTTTCTACTAATGAATGACAAGGAGGCCCCAGACAGGCAGTTGAGCTTCCCCAGTTACTGCGTACTCTTTGCTTTAGGGCTGTGATATGGATCCTAGGGAGGTGCAGCTAAAGAGCCAACACTTGATGGCAGTAAAGAAAGTATTTAATTTACCTTGCTTTTGCTCAGTAGCCTGAAAGCAATTCTCTGTGCTCCTTGGCATGACAACATCATACATCTTACCCACTGCTCTCTGCTCTTCATTCCACTTGGGTCCTTCATGACCTCTGCTGAATTGACAAAACTCTATGACGTGGAATTGTGGCTTGGGAGGGGGAAGAGGAAGAAAGGAAATCCAGATTATCTCTTGTTTGTCTTGGAGTTTCCAGCAAGCCTGGCTCTGATGACTTCTGATTCCTTTTGTTTGCCTGATTTGCACCTAGCGCAGTTCCTGGTGCATGGCCTGTAGTCAATGTGTTTATTGAGTGTTCACTCATGCACACAGTCCTTCAACAGGTTTCTGTTGGGAGTCTGACTCTGGGCAGATGTTTGGGTCCTAGAGATATGACAGCAAACAAGATGGACTTGTCCTTGACCTCGTGGAGCTTACATTCTAATTGTTAAATTCACTGACAACTATAGTTCTAGCAAGTGTTACAAAGAAGAATGTAGAAGTTTTAGTGGGAAAGTGCAATTTAACTGGGGGATTAGATTTAAAGAAGCATGTCTTCAGAAGATCCAAAACAAAAATAAATAAACAAAAATGTGATGTATCTTTTTGATTAATGTAGTACTCCATTTCAGTTAATTTAAGTTAAGTTGTTTTAAAGATGAGTTTACCAGATTAACAGATCTGTCTTCTGTAGTGGTTCTATAATGTATGGGGCTTCTTAATCACAGATCTTTGTTTTATTTTCTAGGCAAGTAGGTATCTTAGCTTCACTCCCCCCTCCCCAATATCCAGACATGTGCAAAGTTCCCTGTGATTTTTCCAATACGAGAGTGAAGTTTAAGCCCCAGACATGGCTTCCAGCCAGAGTAGTCATGTGACCACCTCCTGAATGTGCTTTAGGAAGCATGATAACTACTGACTAGAATGATGTTCTAGTTTCTTTGAGCAGAGTGCTTTATAGACAGATGTTACTGTCCATGATGGATGGCTTATGAACAGCTTGAGCATCATTATGTGGTTGCTTAGGTGGATATCTTTTCATCACCATATTTAGGGACATCTGCTGTTGGAGGTCCTGGGAAATAAATTAATTTGTGATTTGATCAGTCTGCACATGTAACCTGGATACTCTCTCTTTTTTGCTTCTATTATATTAATGTATACTTATTAATACTCATTAATGTACTCCAGTGCTGCTGACACAGTGACATAATTAAAAATGTGCCTTTATCCTCAGGGAACAGGCTTATAATATGCTTATTATTGGTACTGCTGTCAGGGAATGAGCTCAGAAGTGGTTGTGGAATTGCTAAGTGAAACATCTCTGGGCTAACCCCATATAGAATCAGTAAAATCCAGCATTATTCAAATTTGCGTTTGCATAAAAATTGGGGTATTTGTAATGAATTGTTGCCTGGCGGCATCATAACGTGAAATGTTAAGCAATGTGGAGGGATTGAGCAGAAAGGGAGAAGGTCTCACGGACATGGGCAACAGTGTGGTGATTGCTGGAGGGCAGGTGTTATAAGGGGACTAAATGGTAATGGAGAAAATACAATAAAGCTTAAATAATAATAATAAAAAAAAGGAGCAATGGTTTAAACTCATCAAAATCTGATGATATCTGTTTGTTATTCTGGAGGACAGTGTTATGCTTCCTTAGAATTCCTGAAGTGACTCAGTGATGGTCCAAGTCAACTCAACACATACTTTTAAATACCCAATCTGTTCCAGGGACACTGTGCTGGGTGCTGGGAGGTGATGAAAAAATGAACAAGCTGAAGTTTCCATCTTTAATATCTCATTAACCTGTAGAATTTGTGGGATATGTCATAATGCAGGTTGAACAGTATCAAGAGAGTTAACTATAATCTACTTTCATTAGGACACCATTGAGTCTGTGTGGCTCATTACAGGGAAATGAATAACAGTAACACCAGCTTTGATGTGGCCACCAAAGAACATGATCTCATTTTATATCTTTCCTAAAATGTTCACATTTAATATAACAAAGCAATTCAGAACTGAATGAAATCCCTGTGAAAGTTATTTTATTGACCTATCATTCACTTTTTAGCATTCCATGCAATTGTTGCCTCTCTTGTGTGGCTACCCTACCTGATTCCTCACTTTTATTCCTTATGTCCCTCCCAGATGATATCGTTCCTCTTTCCACAGCTAAAAAGACCCAAAGGAAAGAACTTTCCCTGCTGAGAATCAGAACTTCTGTCTATCAAAGTAATTCACCTGAGTTTCCTCCAGATAAACTGAATAATGTTTTGGATTCAGTCAGCTATTACACTAATTTACTTAAAAACAGGAATGTACCTTTGGACCAGGGGAAAGTGGAGCAGGAATCTCAATCTGAAATAGGCTGTCATGGTATGAGTTTTACAACTCTAGATGGCTAACACCAAGTTGGCCTGCACTAAAACCTCAAGGTGAAGTGAGAATTTAGGGTGGCTTCTTCTGGGGAGTGAGATAGAGCAACCGGAACCAATACTCATACAAGTGTCCAAACAATTGTTTTGTTTGAAGAACAATCTTGACAGACTTATTCATAGGAGACTCTTGGTGCTATGACTGGAGATGCCTAAATGAAGCTACCTTTGGCAGCAAGTGAGATTTGAGCCCTTCTCCTGAGGAGTTAGATGGAATTAGGATGCTGAGGTGGAGAAAGACGGGAGGCTGTTCCAGGTGGTTATAGATGCAATAGGAGAGTTAATAAATGTTGCTGCTGAAAGGCAAGGACCTAATCCTGGAGGACTTTTTACACCATGTCAGGGAGCATGACTTTCCTGGGGGTACAGGAGGAGGCACTAGTTTGGGTGGATGAATAGAGAATAATAAACTGTTAACTCTTTACTTTGCACCAAAAACTAAGCTACTGGCCCTGGCTGCTGTGGCTCAATGGATTGAGTATCAGCCTGTGAACCAAGTGTTGCTGGTTTGATTCCCAGTCAGGGCACATGACTAGGTTTCATGTCAGGTCCCCAGTTGGGGGCGCATGAGAGGCAACCACACAGTGATGTTTCTCTCCCTCTCTTTCTCCTTTCCCCTCTTTTTAAATAAATAAATACATACATACATAAATAAACAAACAAATAATAAATAAAATTGTTTGAAAAAATAAAAAAAACAAAAAAACAAAAACTAAGCTACTGCTTTACATGGATTATATCATTCAGTTCTTAGAATGATAGTGAGTTACACAGTAAGTAAACTGTGGTGCTGTGATTTGAGTTGAGCCTGATTCAGAATTCAAGTTCCTACTCATCTATTACATAGCTAGATAGCATTTCTGGGCTTCTCTGCCACATGAATAGTTATGATCACCCAGTATCAGGCAATGTGAATGCCTATATATTTTGGACTTTGTTTCAATGAATATGAGTGTCATATTTTCTCAAGATGATGCTTCCTATTTTAGAATGTGTGTTTCACAGAGGAAATTTGATGAAGTGTGAAGGCTTTGGAGACAAGTGGATTCCAAAGTGGGATTTGTCCTCAAATCACCAAGGCATTTTGTAGTGGTGGGACTTTAGGGCAAGACACTCAACCATTCTGAACTTTGGTTTCCTCTTCTGTTGAGTCAAGAGGAAAATGCTCACCTTGTAGGGATATAGTGAGGATTTGCAGTAATGTATGTAAGGCATCTAACATAACATCTGGGCCAAGAGCAGGCACTGGATAAATTATTACATTATTATTCATTTCCCTGAACCTGCCAGCAGGGCTTTGGTATAATCCTCTGTAGTCATAGTCAGGGCTCAGCTGTCCAAACCCAGTTACAGATGAGGCAGAGAACACCTTTCTCTTATATCCATGATCCTCTGGGTGAGCCTTCTCTACCTGAGTCATTGGCAGAATGTACTTCAGAAGCTGCTCTTTTCATGTCTATGACATGTGCCTTAAAAAGATATTCTAAATGCCCAATTACTTAAAAAAAATGAATATGCAACAACCTCACATGCTATCTTAGAATCTTCTTAAGCAGAACTGCAATTGATTGCCTAAGCAGTAGGGGGTGCCCTACCCAGGCTGTGATTTTATTTATGAAATTTAAGTCTCAGAAGTGTAACTGAGGATGGTAAGAAACTGCTTCTTTTTTAATTTTAAGTATATTTTATTGATTATGTTGTTACAGTTGTCCCAATTTTTTTCCCTTTGCTCCCCTGTGCCCAGGACCGTCCTTCCCTCCAGCAATCCCACCCCACTTAGTTCATGTCCATGGATCATGCACATAAGTTCTTTGGCTTCACCCTTTCCTATATTATTCTTAACTTCCCCCTGTCTATTTTGTACCAACCAATTATACTTCTTAATCCCTCCCCCCTCCCAGCTGATAACCCTCCAAATGACCCCCATACATATGATTCTGTTCCTATTCTGATTTGCTTAGTTGGATTTTGTTTTTATTTTTAGATTCAGTTGTTGATAGGTGTGAGTTTGTTGTCATTTTAATGTTCATATTTTGATATTCTTTTTCTTAAATAAGTCCATTTAACATTCCATATAATAATGGTTTGATGATGAGGAACTCTTTTAGCTTTACCGTGTCTGGGAAGCACCTTATTGCCCTTCCATTCTAAATGATAGCTTTGCTGGATAGGGTAATCTTGGCTGTAGGTCCTTGTTTTTCATCACATTGAATACTTCTTGCCATTCCCTTCTTGCCTGCAAAGTTTTTTTTTTGGAGAAATCAGCTGATAGTCTTATAGGCACCCCTTTGTAGGTAACTCTCTGCTTTTCTCTTGCTGCTTTTAAGATTCTCTCTTTATCTTTCACCTTTGGCATTTAAGCTATGATGTGTCTTGGTGTGGTCCTCTTTGGGTCTAGCTTCTTTGGGACTCTCTTTGCTTCCTGGACTTGTATGTCTATTTCCTTCACCAAATTTGGGAAGATTTCCTTCATTATTTTCTCACATAAGCTTTTGATTTCTTCCTCTTCCTCTTCTCCATCTGGCACACCTATGATTCATATTTTGGCATGTTTAAAGTTGTCCCAGAGGTTCCTAAGCCTCTCCTCATTGTTTTTTCAATTCTTGTTTCCTCATTCCATTCTGGTTGACTGTTTTTTTTTCTCCTTATGTTCCAAATCATTGATTTGGTCCCCAGTTTTCTTCCCTTCATAATTAGTTTTGTGTGGATTTTCCTTCATTTTATGTAACATAGCCTTCACTACTTCCTTTCTGCATTTGCCATACATAAGCATATCTGGCAAGTTTGTGAGCATCTTTATCACCAGTGTTTTGAACTCTATGTCTGTTAGGTTGGCTTTCTCCTCATCTGTTAGGTTGGCTATCTCCTTGTTGCTTAGTTCTCTACTGGAACCTTGATCCATTCCCTCTTTTGGGCCATACTTCTCTGTCTCCTTATCTTGACAGGCTCCTGTGTTCATTTGCCTTTGTGTCTTTGGTAAGGGGCGGAGCATTAGGTTTTCTTCAGTACAGGGTGACCCATTTCACCACATGTGGCACTGTATTCGAGGGAGTGGTCTCAGAGGGAACAATGCCACTTTCTCAGTACTCGAACCTTTTCCAGGCACTTCTCCCACTTCCTGTATGGGACTGGAACCCCTGTAGCTGTTGCTCTGGTTGTCGTTCCCAGAATGGGTGGGTCTGTGGACATTCTAGGACCACGGAGGCCCCTTAAACAAGCAGATTCTACTGAGAGATTGGCAGTTTCTTCCTCCGCCCCAACCCCCACTGGTTTTCACTGTCAGAAGCAATGAGGCTTTATTTTCCCTGGTGCTGGAACTGTGAGCTGTGTTGTCTGGTCTGGTGCTGGAAGCACTCCCCAGGTGTCCCTACCTACTTTTTAAAATGTGTGACTGCACTTTCCACTGGCCTGCCACTGCTGCTGTAACCACACTAGTTCCTCTCTTCCTGGCTCTGCCCCTCTTACCTGTCTGGCTGAGTATTTCTGCTTTATATCTTTGTTTGTTGGACTTCCATGCAGCTTGGTTTTCTGGAACTTCTGGTTGTCTCTAGTTTTGAGATAGTTGTATTCCTTCTTAGTTGTTGAGGGATATGCAGCATGTCTATCTAGGCCTTCATCTTGGCTGGGAGTTTTAGAAGCTTCTTTTAATAGTGATGCAAGCTCGTCAGATGTCTTGGCACCAAGTGAAGGATGATTTTATAGGGTCTTATTACCATACATGTCTGGGCTATCCAGACTGGCACTCAACCTTTTTTTTTTTTTGGTTCAGGACCTTCTATTTTGTTTTTGAAAAAACAGGCAGAAAACTTCTTCAGTATGATTGGCAGGAAGTGTACAATTATTAGCACACTGCTTGTATATACCCGAGATGTCATTTAATGTGCATGATGGCCCCAGTTCTAGAATAAAGAACACATCCAATTGCCTGCAACCATACTTGATGGTGAACTCACACTCTCTGCTATTACCTTGGTTTCTTTCTTCATTTCATCACCTCGGTATTAATTGATTAAAAAGGGGCCAGACACTTCAGGGAATACAAAGGTGCCTAACGGCTTCTGAGATCTGCACCCAGCTCTCATGGGAGGACATTGAGGGGCATACCCATAGTGTACAAATAACTACTTTACAAAGTACTGAATGAGGAATGCCTTAAGAGCTATCATAGCCAAGTGCCATGGAGATTCTAAGGGAGACAATGTTAAATCCAGGGATGAGGAGTTGAGGAAGTTTCAGAGAGAACAACTCCTTCCTTGTGGTCAGAAGATAATGTGTTAGTAGCAGTAAAACAGTTAAAAGGCAAATAGGTTATTGTAAAAATGACTCTGAGCTAACCTGACCCTCAATCCTTTAGCATATAAGAACAGAAAAGGGAATAGTGTACTAGGGTTCCCCAAGATATATACCACACACTCTGTTCCAGGAAGCAATATGGGATTTTTTTTTTATTGTAATGCAAGAGGTTACAGCTTATTCATTGAGCCTTAAATATATAAATTTAAATACATCTGAGGCCCCATATTTCTGAAGACCAGCCTGTCTCTCTAGAGGGAAAATTGGTATTTTTCTAGAGATATTACTAGTGCCAGTGAATCCATAAACCCAACATTCTTTGTTTAGCTCATAACATCTTCAACCCTAAAGTAAAGGAAACCTGGTTTCATAGCAAATGTCTTGACTGACTTGAAAAAAAAAAAAAACAAAACATTTCTTTTTCTTTAAGAAAATATCTACTTTTTCTTTCTCAATTTATATGTTGCAGAAACATGGACAGACAAATTGAACTAGGAACCACATCCCCATTTTATCCAAGTTTTATTGTGGGCCTGGACAAGCATTTACACTTCTCTTCAGGGCTTTGAGCTCTCCTGGCTTGGCTGGAATTTTATAATTGAAAATTGGTCCATTTGACTTTGACCCTTCAAGTAAATACTGTATAAATATTTCATTTTAAATGATGCCAAATTTGAAGGGAGTCAAAGCAGATGTTGAGTTCCTGTTTCAGCCAGGAGTCTAACCCTAGGAAGCAATCTTAGCTGCTCCTGTTCTTGATCTGCAGTGATCGATCTAGATAAAAAGTGATTTGTTACCATTTCATTCATTGCCTACCCATGTTGTCCAAATTACTCGACATCAACCAGGAACATCCCGCAAAGGACCAGAACTTAAATTGTTTTTCTTTCGGTATAAACATTCGATGGATCCAGTGGCATTCTTCCATGCTTTCCTATGATGTCCTCGTGCTCATTTCTTCCCCCTTTCCAACCTCCCATTCTCTCTGAAACCTGAGCTATTGCTTGTTGCTCAGTTGCTGTCTAGGTATTCTTTTTCCCACTCTCCCTCATGACTCTTCCAAATGTTCTACATGGCTCAGTGACATCAAATGCCCCTCTTCTCTTTTATAGCTGCAATCTGTCCTTCCCCACTGGCACATCCTTCCTTATGTTCATAAATTTTTTTTTTACCCTGGCTGGTGGGGCTCAATGAGTTGAGTGCTAGCCTATGAACCAAAAGGTTGCCAGTTCAGTTCCCAGTCATGGCACATGCCTGGATTGTGGTCCAGATCCCCGGGTTTTTGAGGTTTCTCTCCCTCTTTCTCCCTCTCTTCCCCTCTCTCTAAAAATAAATAAATTTTAAAATCTTTAAAAAAGCCATCTCTTTCTTTTCTCATGTTTTAACAACAACAAAGACAACAAAGATTAAAAACAAAGAAACGACAGCAATAGAAAACTTTTCTAGATGTGTTATGGTCATTTCTGATTTCTTTGATGTCCAGAGTCCCAGTGAGACTAGGATATATTTGTAAGTTTTTAGTTTGTTCACTGAATTCTGTTTCCCTCCCCAACTCTCTAGAAAAAAGACTCTCTCACAAGAGAGGCTTCCTATCATCAAATGTAGTGGCAATTTCTTGATTCTCATGTTAATTGACTATGTAAAACCTGACACTGTTGACCAATCTCTTCCTACATTCTTGTCCTTCTGTTCTTGAGGGATTCTCCCAACTCCTCTTCCATCTGTCCCTCAAAGGCAAGAGTTTCTCAATGTTCTGTGCCTGATCGACTTTTTGTTAGCTACATTTTCTCCTGGGTCATCTCATGTAGGTCCAAATCTTCTGATATCATGTCTATGCCAATGACTTCTAAATATAGATTTCTAGCCCTAATTTCTCCCCTGATTACTGCACACTACTGAAAAATTCTGCATGTGGGTATGCATCCCAGGCCCTTAAACTTACATCTCCTACATTCATCTTCCTGATTCATTTTTTTTTCTCTAAACTTGTTTCTTCCCTTGCATCCCTCATTTTCGTTAACTACATTCCTCTCAATGCCAGGCAAGCTGGACCCTTTTGACATGTTCCCCACCTTCATTCTCTTCATTAATCAATCTAAAGCACTGCCAATTTCACTAGCAAATGTTTTTTAAGTTATGCCTTCTGTCTTTGTAGCATTACTGTAATGAGAATTTGCACTATTTCATTTGTCTCTTGGGTTCTAGTTTCTTGCCTCTCCAAATCACCATTACACTGATTCTAAAGCTTTTTTTAAAACATAGTCTAAACCATCTTGCCTCTTACTTCTTGCTTTCAACAGCTTCTCTTTGTCCAGATAATTATATCTGAACTCCCAAGCATGGCATTCAATGTCTTCCATCATGTGTAGTTAAAGACACACAAGAATATATAGTAGGGACCTTCTGGTCCCCTTTACCTTTGTTCTTGCTATTGTTCATGTCAAGATGCCCCTATGGTCTCTAGTTCAGATGCTACACCTTTCTTAAGCCTGTCTCAATACCCCCAGCAGAATGATCTACTCTGAACTGTACAACACAATAATAGACGGCAGGATTGGAGGGAAAGAGCCCTGATTTTTGCATCAGATAACTTGAATTTAAATTCCTCTCTACTTCTTGGAAGTTTTGTAGCTCTCCGAGCCTTCCAAGTGGTCTGGAGAGACTTCACCATCCCCATGTTGTACTCTCAGGAAATGGCAACTCTATTCTTCCAGTTACTTAAGTTACACACTTTATAGTTAGTCTTTTTTCTGCATCCTACATCTCATCCATCAGTGAATTATCTGGGCTCTGCTTTCCAAATAATTCCAAATCAGGTCACTTCTCTGAACTTTTGATGTTACCACCTAGGTCCATGCCATGTTATTCTGTATTCTGGCTCCCATACATGCCTCAACTAGGGACTGAACCTGCAACTATGTATGTGCTCTGACTGGGGATCAAACCTGCAAACTTTTGGTGTATGGGACAATGCTCTGACCAACCTGGCTAGGGCAGGAGGAGTTCTCATTTGATTTTGTATCCCTAATCCTCACAGGTATTTCACTTTATATACCAGCACACTCTCTGAATGATTCCCTTCTCCCCTTCCCTTTGGCCCACTTAGTACAAAATGCATTCTGTCACTTTTCCACTACTTTCTCATCTCAGAACAAGCTCACAGACCTTGTGGGGGCTTCTGCTGAATTACCAATCCAAGGCCTGATAAAGGTTCCCTTTTGTGCTGCCTTAATCTCCTTTCCCATGAAAACCCTATGAGGGATACAGTCTTAACACACAGATGTGGACATTTTTCATATTGCTAAGAAACGATAGAATTCCTACTACTTCTGGTTCTTTGATCTATTGTTAATCCTCACAATAGCCCCCTGAAGGCAATGAGTGGTCACCTGTTACAGAAAAGGAATTGAGGCTCATGGGGTGAAATCCCTTGTACAAGAGGAGTGTTTAGGAAAGAAAGGCCAAAGAGGAATCTCTGCTGAGTTGCTGGGTGCTCTGGATGTCTCACTCCCAGTGGTGAGTGGGGGGGTTGGGGAGGGTGAGGGAGTGAGGGGTGGGCAGGGAGTTTGTGGCTAAGGACAGGGATGGGCTTGAAGGGATTAAAGATGAGACAAGAATCCTAACAGCTCTCCTATCCAGAAAGAGAAACCCCAGGTAAAGTGGGGCTCACTCATGGAAGGAAGAAACTTGTGGCCTAGGGCTTTCATTTTCTTCATCATCTTCCCCTTCCTTTTCTTTCTTTTCTTTTTTTTAAAGATTTTTTTATTGTTATTCTATTACAGTTGTCCCAATTTTTCCCCTTTGCCCTCCTCTGCCCATTCCACTCCACAATCCCACAGTCAATTCCCACACTGTTGTCCATGTCCGTGGGTCATTCATACATGCTCTTTAACTAGACCTCTCGCCTTCTTTACATCATTAGCCCCCTCCTCTCTGATCACTGTCAGTCTGTTCCATGTTTCCATGCTTGTGGTTCTATTTTATTTGTTAGTTTACTTTGTTCATTAAATTCTTCTTACAGGTGAGATGATATGGTATTTGTCTTTCACTGCCTGGCTTATTTCATTTAGCATAATATTCTCCAGTTCCATCCATGCTGTCCCAAAAGGAAAGAGTTCCTTCTTTCTTTCTGATGGGTAGTATTTCATTGTGAGAGTGTACCACAGTTTTTTAATCCACTCATCTACTGATGGGCACTTAGACTGTTTCCAGCACTTAGTTATTGTAAATAGCACTGATATGAACATAAAGGTGCATAGGTTCTTTTGAATTGGTGATTTGGGATTTTTAGGGTATATTCCCAGCAGTGGAATCACTGGGCCAAAAGGCAATTCCATTTTTAATTTTTTTAGGGAATTCCATACTGTTTTCCACAGTGACTGCACCAGTCTGAATTCCCACCAGCAGTGCACTAGGATTCCCTTTTCTCTGCATACTCACCAGCACTTGTTTATAGATATATTAATGATGGCCATTCCTACCAGTGTGAGGTGATATCTCATTGTGGTTTTAATTTGCATCTCTCTGGTATATAGTGATGTTGAGGATCCTTTCATATGTCTATGGGCCATATGTATGTCCTCCTTGGAGAAGTGTCTATTCAGGTCCTTTGCCCATCTTTTAATTGGATTGTCTTCCTGGTGTTGAGTTGTATGAGTTCTTTATATATTTTGGAGATTAAGCACTTGTCTGATGTATCATGAGCAAGTATGTTTTCCCTTTTTATTTTGATGATGGATTCTTTAGCCAAGCAGAAGCTTTTTAATGTAGTATTATCCCATTTGTTTATATTTTCCTTTATTTCCCTTGTCTTAGGAGATATATTGGCAAAAGTATTGCTACGTGGGATATCTGAAATTTTACTGCCTATGTTTTCCTCAAGGACTTTTATGGTCTTACAACTTATATGTAAGTCTTTTAACAATTTTGAGTTTATTCCAATGTATGGTGTAATTTGGTGGTTTAGTTTAATTTTTTATGCATGTACCATTCCAGTTCTCCCAACACCATTTATTGAAGAGGTTATTATTTTTACTCATTGTATGCTCATGACCCATTTGTCAAATGTTACTTGAACCATAGAGACATAGATTTATTCTAAGTTATCTACTCTTTTCCATTGATCTGTATGTCTGTTCTAATTCCTGTAGCAGACTGTTTTGATTACAGTGGCCTTGTAGTACAGTTTGATATTGGGTATTGTGATCCCTCTTCTTTGTTCTTCTTTCTCAAGATTGTTGAAGCTATTTGGGGTCTTTTTTGGTTCCATATAAATTTTTGCAGTATTTGTTCTAGATCTGTGAAATCTACTATTGGTATTTTAATAGGAAGTACATTGAATCTATAGATTGCTTTACATAGCATGGGCATTTTAATGATGTTAATTCTTCCAATCCATGAACATGATATATGCTTCCATTAATTTGTATCTTTCTTAATTTCTTCCTTTAGTATTCTGTAGTTTTCTGAGTACAGGTCACTTACCTCCTTGGTTAAGTTTATTCTTATGTACTTCATTTTTCTTGTTGCTATAGTAGGTTTTTTTCTAGCTTCTGACATTTCATTGTTGGTGTACAAAAATGCCTTTGATTTCTAAATATTGACTTTGTATTCTGCTATTTTGTCAAATTCACTTATTAGGCTGAGTAGTTTTTTGATAGAGACTATAGGGTTTTCTTTGTATTGTCATGTCTTTGAATAATGACAGTTTTACTTCCTCCTTTCCAGTTTGGATGCCTTTTTTTTTTAATTCATTTTTTCTTGTCTTATCATTGTGGCTAAAACTTCCAATTCTATGTAAATAAGAGTGGTGAAAGCAGACACACATGTCTTGTTCCTGATCTTAAGAGGAATGCTTTTAGTTTTTGGCCATTATGTATAATGTTAGCTGTAAGTTTCTCATATATGGCCTTTATTATGTTGAAGTATGCTCCCTCTGTTCCCACTTTTCTGAGTGTTTTTATAATAAATGGGTCCTGGATTTTATCAAATGCTTTTCAGCATTTATTGATATGATCATGTGGTTTTTGTCTTTCATTTTGTTTATGTGGTGTAAGACATTTATTGATTTGCAAATATTGTACCATCCTTGCATCCCTTAGATGAATCCCACTTGATCGTGATATATGATCTTTTTAATGTATTGCTGGATTTGATTTGTCAATATTTTGTTAAGGATTTTAGCATCTATGTTCATCAATGATATTGACGTGCAGTTTTCTCTCTTTTTTGTGTCTTGACCTAGCTTTGGAATTAGGATAATACTAGCCTCACAGAAAGAGTTTGGGAGGCTTCTCTCTTTTTGAATTTTTTTGGAATAGATTGAGAAGTATAGGAGTTAGTTCTTCTTTAAATATTTGGTAACATTCGTTTGTGAAGCCATCCAGTCCAGGGCTTTTGTGTGTCGGGAGTTTTCTGATTACTGTTTCAATTTCTCTAGTTGTTATAGGTCTATTCAGGATTCATGCTTGTTCTTGATTCAGTTTTGGAAGATTTTATGTTTCTAGAATTTTGTCTGTTTCAACCAGTTTGTCCAGCTTCTTGGTAAATAGTTGTTTGTAGTAATTTCTTACAGTCCTTTTTATTTCCGTGGTATTGGTTGTGATTTATCCTCTTTTGTTTCTGACTTTATTTATTTGGGTCCTCTTTCCTTTTTTCTTGATAAATCTGCTTAAAGACTTGTCGATTTTGTTTATTTTTTTTTCCAAAAAAACAGCTCCTGGGTTTATTGATTCTTTGAATTGTGCCTTTAATATCTGTGTAATTTAATTCTTTCCTGATTTTGATTTTTCCTTCCTTATACTCACTCTGGACTTTCTTTGTTGTTGTTCCTCTAGTTCTTATAGATGTAGGGTTAGGTTATTTATTTAAAAAATTTCTAATCTTTTTAGGTAGGCCTGTATTGCTATGAACTTCCCTCTCAGGACTGCCTTTGCTGTGTCCCATAGGTTTTGAGCTGTTCTGTGTTCATTTTCATTTGTTTTCCAGTACTTTTTGATTTCTTCCTTAACCTCCTTGTTAACCCATTCATTATTTAATACCATGTTATTCAGTCTCCCTGTATTTGAATATTTTTTAGTTTTTTTTATGAGGTTGGTTTCTAGTTTTAAGCCATTTTGATTTGAGAAGATGCTTGATATTATTTCAATTTTCTTGAATTTTTTGAAGCTTGTTTTTGTGTCCTACCTTGTGGTCTATCTTTGAAAGTGTTCCATGTGCATTTGAAAAAAATTTTTTTGCTTCTTGGGATAAAAGTTTCTGTATATATCAATTAAGCCCATTTGATTTAGAGTATTGTCCAATGCCACAATATTCTTTTTCATTCTGTTTGGAAGGTCTATCCACTGTTGAGAGTGGGGTGTTAAAATCCCCTACAATGACTGTGTTGCCTAGCACACTTCAGCTCCCCTTTTAAAAGGTCTTTCTATGGCAAACCCACTGCAGCACCAAATCACTGTCCAGCTTTCTGCCCACAGACCTCTCCTAAAGCTCTCATGGGCATGGCTAGCTGCAGCCTGCCTCCTCCTGACCCAGGTACAGATAGAGTATCCACTCCCCCCCCCCACCCCCCCAGCATTCCCCTAGTTGGTGTTTGGCACTGCAGCTATGGGTGATGAGCTGATCACTGTGTGTAATCTTGCACATCCTCCCAAGCCACTCCTGGCCTGGATTGTGGGCTCCCTACTCAGGACTGGAGCCATCTATGCTGGTAGGGGTGGGAGCCACAAAGCTGTGATTCCTGATCAATCTCTGATCATCTACTGGCACCACACATCGTGTATTTCCCCTTCAAGTTATAAAATCTCCAATGGATGCATTGTGAAGCATCTTCTGTACTTCGTGGCCCAAAACTTCATATCAGCTAAGATTCCATGGATTGTTCAGGTTGTTTGCCAGGAGATCAACTGAGAATCAGAGTTGGGGGCTAGAGCAAGTGGACTCAGCTTCCACCTACTTGGCCGCCATCTTCCCCTTTCCTTCCCCTTCATTTTCTACACTGCTGTTTCTGCCACTGCAGACTCTGTTGTTGTTGTTTTTTTAATTTCAATAAACTTTTAATTGAGTTAATGTGGAGTTACATAAGTTGTAAGAAGTAAAACAGAGAGAGCTTATGAAAACTTTACCCAGTTTCCCCCAGTGGTTAACATTTTGCAAAACTGTAGTGTCCATGGCAAGTAGGCTGTTGACATTGAAATACTCTACCAATCTTATTCAAATTTCCCATTTTATTTGCATTTGTGTGTGTATGTGTGTGTTCAGGGGTGTGGTACGTGTCTGTGTTTAGTTCTATACATTTCTATCATGTGTAGGTTTGTGTATCTACCATCACAGTTAAGATACTGAGCATTTCCATTACCAAGGATGCCTGCTGTTCCCATTTTACAGCCACACTCACTCTCCTTGGGAGGGGGTCCTTCGATCACTAATCTGTGCCCTGTTTCTAAAATTTTGTCATTTCAAAATATTATACAACTGGGAAAATTCATTATTTCACCTTTTGGGATCAGCTCTTTTCATTCGGCCTAATTCCCTGTAGATTCATCTAGGTTGAACCTCTTTTGACCACATGGTGAAGTGGGAATCACCTGGCTAAGGGGAGGTAAGCAGTTGCCCTAACTTGGAGTGAGTTTGTGGGTGGTCAGACTAGAAGGCATTTATTTGTCAGCTTATGCTTAACTTAGGATGACCTGTCTGTGAGATATCTATTTAACCCTGAGAAGTGACTGCATTTTCATCTGTAAGTTATTTTCTTGAATTAAAGTTCCCAAGTGCTAGGGAAGCCATAAATTTTTTGCCTTGTGGTATATTGAAAAGCATCCAAATGTCTAAAAGCTAGTGGTCTTTAGGGCATGTTAAAAAGATATCATGAAGATTATAATAATTTTGAGTTCATTTTGGGACTTTTCAGCTGTTGATGACTTAAAAAATAGATCAAAGAAACCAAAGAATATGCTTGCAAGTTTATTCTATTCTTGCTAAATTCTTACTAAATGTCCTAGTTTTCATGAAATTTTAAATGTCTTCTAAGATTTGAAATTTGATTTATGATTTAAAAAATTTAACTTCAAAACACTTTAAAAAATCTGTTTCTGTAATTTACAGAGTTCATGCTAGTTTATGCAATATTTTTCCTTTTCAATTTTGTCTTAGTAGGAAAGCAATGGTTTTTCAAACTAAAGAAATTAAACACACAATGCAATATACAGATCATGTATCATAGAAATGTATACTTGAAACCTATATGATTTTATTAACCTATGTCAACCCAATACATTTAATTAAAAAAATAAAAATTAAAATACAGGAATGAAATATAGGATGATGGAAAGTGGCAGGATGAACAGAAAATGGGTTAAAATTCTAAATAGGGTCTATGACTAATTGAATCAACTCAATGACTCCATCCTAACTATGGATAGAAATTTAAAAATAACAATAACTTGCACCTTATATAACATTTAAAAGGCAAATTCTTTCTTTATAAAAATGTAGTCAAGATTTTATGTGTATGATGGCATATAAGTAAAAGCTGGGGCTCTAGAGTCATACTGCTGGCATTGATTAGCTGTGTGGCCTTTGCAAATTTCAGAATTGCCCCACCTCAGTTTACTCATTTTTAAAATAGAGATAATCCTAACAGCTATCCTTGTTTTGAGCATTTACTATGTACCAGCACAGTTTTACACATTTACATACACTATAGCAATTAATTTTTAATTCTTTTCCTATTTTGTTAATGACAAACACAAAATACAGAGAGGTTAAGTAACTTACTTGAGTTCATGCAGTTAGTTAGGAGTATAACCAGTACCTGTCCCAGTGCCATGCTTTTAACTACTTAACCACTAAGCTAAACTTTTAGGATATGTATCCTAGGGTATCTACTTGGTAGGTTTGTTATGATTAAAAGAAAATGCATATAAATGAAATTGTCTCATTAAGTTAGATGATCTATTTAAAGCCACAATGCTTGGCACTTAAGTGTTCAATAGAGGCTAACAGATGAATTATTATTATCACATGATCATTATTGGGCTTTTCACTTGCTGCTGAGGTGTATCTAAATAAGTGGATTTCCAGTTGTCTTACACTTTATCATCATAAGATCTATTCAGAAGTATGCAGTTACTTCTAATTCAAAAATTTCTTTCTGGCATTTCCAACCATGGCATTTTGCAGTTAACAGGTACTTTGATAGGTATAGTTTCTATGCTGTGACAGCAAAAAGCCATTCTGGGCAGTTTTTAAAATTAATGTCTAATACAATTTATTTTTCCATTTTGCAGGTTCCTAAAATGTATTAAGAGTGACTAGATCTTAAGGACCTACGAGTTCAATTTTAATAATTAATGTGAAGTAGTGTTGGTAATAATAACATGCATGAATGAGATGGAATATAAAAGACTGTGCTCACCATAAAGATTGACATTTAAAAAATTTTATATCTGTGCTGAAGACTTCTTCAACAGCAACAGTATGTCATTTAATACAGCAGCAACATGAACCTCTGCAGGGGGTGAATGTTCAAATACTTGCTGTTGCCTCCTCTGCATGTCTTTTTCATGTTAGCTCCATGCTGAGTAGCAGCCTCCTGTTCAACCTGTCTTAAGGGTCTCAGTTACTTAAATCAACATCTCAGTTGTCATAAACTTGATTTTTGTCTTATAACATGTCCTACTAAGACCTTTGCTTGGGAGATTTTGGTTGACTGAGCTTCCCTATAATATGAAAAACATCTTTCATGTTTGGCTATTTTCCTATTTCCAAATCCACAGCTCTATTCTGAAATCTGAGTTTCTTCCCTAGAAAAGCTTTTATTTTTCTTCTTTATAGCTGGCTTTATCTTTCCTAACATCACCACACCTGTGTCATATTATCCTGTAAATGCATATTGAGTGCAAATGTATTTTTCTCTTTGAGGGATATAAAGTAACATGTATTCCGAAATATGAATCCATTTCTGCAGAGTATATGCAATCAATCATTTCATGAATGAATGAAACTTTGGTACTGTTCTGGTACTTTCAAACAGCTTCTTTATAATAATTCTAGATATTGATAAATTAGTATGCCATTAACCTGTATGTATATGGCTCTGTTACATAACAAGGACGTGTTTTATAACAGTTTTCTCCCAAAAGATTTTAAATGCAATTAGAGAATGAAACAGGTATGTGTGGATAAATAAATGGCTTAGAATAGATGGCTCCTATAAATAAAAATCAGAAACAAATTCTACAACTGGTGGACATAGTTCCTAAAAGCTATTGTTTTCAAGGAACTTAAGGTTTTGCCTTCCAAAGATGAACTAGCTGTTTCTTACCTCTGGAGGAACTGGGAGCATATGGTGAAGCTCAATGATTTTAGTATATAGCATGTTTCACTCAGGCATCCTCAAAGACTTAATAGATATTAAGCTCCTGTTAGACACCAACTCAATGGCACTTTTCAGAAAACAAACCATGCTCAACCATCTAAATAAATCTTAAGTAAGATTTTGGTGGATGAACTAAATGCTGCATAAACTGTCTCGAAGATTGCTTCAACATCCCCCAATGTTAGAGGTATGTACATAGCATGCTCATTTCACAATTGGAAAATCTAAAGCTTCTGTCTACATGTGGGTTAAAAAAATAAAAGGAGTCTTAACCTCACCTTTGGTTTCCCATTTAAACATAATTAGAGCTTTTCCTGTCTTATTCTTAAGTTGCTCAGCAGGGTTGCTCCCTACTATTGAAATCTTTCTCCCTGGTACTGCTGTTTCCAGACCACAGTTGCTCATCATCATCTAGGGAAGCCTATACTGTGCAATTACCCAATACATTTTTCTATCCTCCTCATCTACCAAAGATGAAATAGTGCTCATTTCTCAAGGACATCAGCACCTGCCTTTATTTAACAAATATTTATTGCAGCTCTACAGAGAATGACGGTATCTTCGTGCTCCCTGCTCTACTAGGGTATAGAATGGCATTCTAGGTTGTTCATTCATCTACGTCTGAATTTCTTTTGAATTCAGTTAGCATAATTTTCACATGATCAACTAGCCTATGCTCATGTAAGTGTTCAATGATTATAAAAAACATTATTAATTTATAAAGGTTGACAGTGACAGGTCTTGACTTTTAAGAATTACATGGATTTTGCAGTCTGTAACAGGAACACATTTAAGAATCAATCTGCTTTTACCTTCCAAAAGCTCTATCTGGTCATAGATAATAAGTTGCTATGTCAATCTTTGGACTTTTTAATGACTGTATTTCAAAATGAGATTATTAATCAGGTTTTCAATAACATACAGAAATAAACTAGATGTGTTAATACTTTTATTAACTACTATGTTCTACCAGAATGATGTGCATGTTCATCCCTGAAAGCATGTAGTAAGTATTTACCTGCAAAACTTATGGACTGTCAAAGAAAATCTCCAGGCTAAAGGAAAACATGTGTGGGGTACCTGACCTAGTCAGAGGTCAGACCCTGGATCCACAGCCCCCTGCCCTGCCAGGAGTGAGACTGCAGGGAGATTGGATGGAACTAGCAGATCAGAAGCAAGCAAGAGTGATTCTGTCAGAGGGAGCAGCACATAAAAAGGCACATGGGTGGTACCGCATGAAGGCCAATAGTACCTGACTACAGAGAATAAGGACAATTCTTTGACATAACTCTGAGGAGGTGAGCAGGGGTTGGATCATCAGGCCTGTGGAGTCACATGAATGACTTTGGTCTTTATCAGATGGAGTCATCATTTTCCATTCTCTTTTATCTTTCAACATGATTTTTAAGGACCCCACAGACCTTATTACTTCTTAGTGTAGATTCAGCAGAGTTCACAAATTGTTCATCTTGATGCCTTGCAGAGTTCTGCAGAAAGAGCTAAGGAAGGGACTAAATAGGAAAGGCTTCACAAAATAACTGACATTTGACCATCAGCATTTCTACAGGTTAACATGGGCATCATAAGCCATACCCAGATGCTGATGTTATTTTATGCAAAGTTGGCCATCGAAGATTTTAGCAAGATGTAATTAATTTGATCTCTTAGGAAGATAACCTCTTAGAGGTAATTTGGAGAAATGGATTAGGGAGCTCAGGGACTGAGCTCTGGCTGGTGTGGCTTGGGTGGTTGGAGCATTGTCCTCTGCACCAAAAGGTTGCAGGTTTGATTCCTGGTCAAGGCACATACCTAGGTTGCAGGTTCAATCCCTGGCTGGGGTGCATACTGGAGGCAACTGATGTTTCTCTCTGTCTCTGTCTCTCTCCCTCTCCCTTTTCACATATCTCTAAAAATCAATGGACATATTCTCAGGTAAGGATTAAAAACAAACAAAAACAAAAACTCAGGGATTGAGCTGGCAAAAATTGTGCTAGGTGGAAGAGATTTCTAAGGAGAAGGATCTATAGCATTTGAGGACCAAGGAAAGCCAAGAGTGACTTACAAGAGTTCTTTCTTGGATGAGAACAGGAGTAATGACGGCAATATAAGAAGTGGTGATGATAGAAGGAAGAATGTATTTGGGGGTGAGGAAGAATACGTGAATAAGTGTGAGGAAGAAGAAAGAATTCATAAGTTTTTGGATAGCTTGAGTTAGAGGTCTGTGATTGGTAGGAAATTCAGGCTATTTTTAATTTCCCAAACCCTCTCTCTACTATTTCTCTCTCTAATATCTCACCATTGACTCCTTTTAGTCAATTAGGCTGGCAAAATACTTCCATATTTACATTTCTAGTTTCAACCTCTCTCCTGAGCTCTAGATACACATTTTCAGATTCCTGCTGTACATGTATATCAGACTGCTCTGGTGCACCTCAAGTTCAACATAACTGGAACTTCTCAATTCCTTCCTAATCCATTACTCCTTCAAAGACACTTACCTCATTTAAGGTACCTCCTTTCCTTAATCCCCAGGACTCAAAAGCAAGGTGTTATTTTCAGTGCTTGCTGTATGATTCCCACATCCCAACCATTGGCAAGATCAAATAATTATACTTCTGTGACTTGCTTCACTTTGGTTCCCTTCTTCCCCATTTATGCTGCTACTGTCTTAGTTTGTGCCTTCATATCTCAATTGCCCATTCTATCACCAAACTCTCCTTTTATTTACCCTATACATGGGTGCTTAACACATTCTCCTACAGCTTAGATCTAATCATGTGTCTTCTAAACAAATAACAAAAACCAACCCACCAAAAGACAAAAGCAGAAACATACATACACATGCAAACTTTGATAATTATCCTTTGCTTAATAAAATTTCCAATTTATTTTGATAGAATTTTATTTTTATTTTTTTTATTTTATGCTTTGGCTCTAGTTTGCTTTCCCACCCCCCCCTTTTTATTATGCTATTTCCTACACCCAATGCTTGATTCAAAATAATCTACTTGCTGATTTTTTCTTTTATTAATTGTTCACCGCTATAACCTATATGGTGCCTGGCATTCTGCTCAGAGCACAGTAGGTAGTCAACAAATACATTTGTATTTTGACATAAGGTAAAGATAGCTATGTCATAGTAGATGGATAACTTTAGTATTTTTTTTTTAGGGGAAGTAGCAAAATAACAATAAAAAAGGCATAAGATTTAGAGTTTTTCCTTTTAAAGGTTTGATAACACTTAGAAAAAGGTTTTGAAAAATACTATTAAAACATGCGCAGCTCATCAGAATGAAAAAAAGTGTTACCTTGAAGCTTGGGTTAATGTCAAGTAGAACCTCAGGCGCTAAATGTTTCCTTTGTTTATATATAGCTTTATAGATTTGAACACATTTGTTTATAGGAAAACTCGGGCAGCTGAAGGAATGTATTACTTTGGAATTTGTTTGTTATTTCATTCATTCTCAATTTCCCCTCCTCTTCCTCCTCCTTCTTCTTCCTATTAATATTATTATCATTAACTATAGTGTATAGGATTCTACTCCTTCTATGAGGAATTTAAAATTATTAATAAAATCATGCGCAGCATATACTTTAATCTGTTCAGAAATGCTCTGTATACAATTAAAACTTAAGTGTCCTCAGATATATGAGGTAAAAATAGAGATAAGTGGAATACTAAATCCCCAAACCCCATATTAGGATTTTTCCTCATACTAAACAGTTTAGGTGTTCTCTTATAAATTGTGGAATGGTATGTTTTATACATTAACCCTCTTTCCCTTAGTGTCATGTGGATATAAAATTATAAAAGAAAATTAGAAACAAAGGCCATCAGTATTCTAAAAAATTGAATATTTAGATATTGATCCAGTTGATTATAAGTAATAGATTATGCAAAAAATATTTTGACTCATTTTTCTTATTTTCATTGAATAACATTTACTTAGAATCCAGGAATATTAGGGATCTTCATTTTATGGCAGCATAAGGAGTGATCTTGAAAGTGGAGTGATTTGCCTAATATCCCTTAGTTCTCCAGTGGCATTGCTGAAGCATCACAGGTACCTGGATGAGCGCTAGTTTCTAACTTGATTTGGGATGGCCATGTACATGACATTTCCATGAACAGTCTAGTTTTGGCCCCAGAATGGGGAACAAGAGCACCAAAGATGATGATATGCATTTGTAATTATGCTGCCTATTTTAGATTGCCTTGAGGCCCAGGCTTTTTTTTTTTTTTTAAGTATATTTATTGATTATATTGTTACAATAGTTCCAATTTTTTCCCCTTTGCTCCCCTCTGCCCAGCACCCCCCCTCCCCTAGCAACTCCCCCTCCAAGTCCATGCCCATGGGTCATATATACAAGCTCTCCCGCTTTACTCTTTCATATATTCTTATTTCTCTTTTTAATTAATTAATTAATTAATTAATTATTTTAACAATAAAAAATAACAATCCCTCCCTCTCAGACTTAAGATCCTTTATAATCTTATAAAGGACAATGGGTGAAGGTCTCGAGCTCCTCTAGCTGCTTCAAGCTGGACATGGTTGTCGTCTTACCTACCCTTGGAAGGCCCAGGTTTTAATATTTTCTATGGATTAATGGGATGGTAATGGAGATAGAAACAACTGCCATCAGGACATGTTCTCTCCCTGAAGTTTCAGAGAACCTCCTTTTCTACATTGTATATTTCATACTCTATTTAAAAACTGAAGCTTGGCTGAAAAAAAAAAAGAAGCCTAGAGCTCCTTTGCTTTTTTTCTATTTCTGAAGGGTTGTCTGTTCTTCTTAGTGATTTCATGAACAATAAATATTTAAATTTTTAAATTTTTATTTGTAAGAATCAGTCTAAGGAATGTGATGAACTCATGTAGCTAACAAGAGACTGCTATTAAAATATTTCTAGAAACAAGTTCTTAACGTATACTTGCCTAGAAAAATAAATTAATCATACATGCTGGCTATTTAATATTGTAATTAGGTATATATACAGATACATCATTGATGTGACACTAACACTTATTGGTAATGAATACATCATTAATGATCATTGATACTGAGGATCTTGCTTCATTCTTATTAATGCTTCATTGTGGAAAGGTGGAAAGTTCATTAGATCATATGTATATGTGTTTATTATAAATACATATTTAGGCTAAGCTCAATGTTCCTACTTTTTCTTTCTTAGCTGTTTCCTCAACATACAACAATACTATTTTATAGATTTAGAAAGAATAAAGGGTGCTGTTGGGGTCATGTGAGGGAAAGGGGGCACAAGGACAGTGAGAAGCAGAGGTGAGTGGATATATGCCTGAGAGACCTAAGTGCAACCTGTGGGGCGTTTGAGGTCATTACCCCACCAGTTACCTCTCATCACTTCTTCAGTATCATTACACAAAATTCAAAATTAAGTAGCAGCTGAGGTCAAACAGGACTAGAAGAGGATGCTGTTTTCTTTCCATGACAGTAAGGTCTTCTTTCCTTCACTCAGCCTTTTGTTGCTTTTTTGCTCTCCTCCTTTTCAGCCGTTTCATCTTTCCACTGCTTGAAGCTTTTGTTTGTGTTATGTGTGAAGCGGAGACAGTACTTCTGATTTCAGACATAGTGCCCTGATCATATATGAATGGGCACAATGATGGCTATATCCATGGTGTTAAGAGCAATTAATCTGGTAGGTAAACACAGTTGGAATAGTTTTCCAAAAAAAAAAAAAATAAATAAATAAAGAGAAGAAAAGAAAAAGAAAAAAAGGAAGGAAGGAAGAAAGAAAAAGAAAATTCTCTCACTTCAGGGATATTTTACTAAATAGACAAAACCCTTTTCTATTAAACTTTTTAATCTGATTTCATTGTGATTATTTTGAAGAAAAACCACTTTTTACAGAACTTCTTTCCTCCATAGATTATGTTCAAAATTCAGAAGTACATGTTATATTGTTCAAAACCATGAGTTTTTGGGAGGGGGATGAGCAGTGTGGATTCTAATTTGCTATGCTATTTAGTTTTAATGCCAAATTGTTTTATGAAAATCACATTGTCCTTAATCATTCATGCAGAGTTTATTTGGTTGTAGGTCATGTTGGTTTACATTAGTATTATTTTCAGTTTTGAATAAATCAGGTCTTTTCAGTGGTTTAATAGTCTGTCTTAAGGAAGCATTGTTTCAAATATACCTCAAAGGCTTATAGGAATATTATTTTTCATGTGTGATATATTTATTTGTATTGGTTTGCATATATATAGCAATTATTTGCATGGGGAAATGAGGAGATTTGTTAAAGCATCCATCTCTGTTAAGTATGGTAATAAATGTTTTCTTAGTTACCCTTGTTTCCTTAGTAAAAATAGACTGCTATGAAGACATTCAGTGGACTGTATTGGTCATTATATGAAATTTTGAGTATGTTCATTTCCAGCCACTTTTCTCCAAAATATGCTCTAATTATTAAATTGTCTTCTTCCAAAAGTATTCTTAAAGACAGAATTCTCTTGAATCTATACAGACAAATAAAATGTCTTTTGTTTAAAACATAAGAGCATAATAGCCCAAATAAAGGATCTGTAAGAATAGAAAATGAATCTTTAAAATTAATCTAGGAACAGAAGATAGATTGAATGTTTCCAATTTATCTTGGAATTTGACATATGGCCTATTCACAATAGAAGATAATTGGGGTCAAACCCAATGGCCTTGTGGATTCTTTTGGCCACCCACCTCGCTTAGTGTAGACTTCTCAGGGTCAGGTAGCAGGTGCTATGGATGGGCAACTAGCTACAAACTTAGGGTTTTTAATCGCTTTCTGTAAGGCACATCCCATGCATTAAAAAAACAAAACAAAACCTTTTTGTATTTCTTGGCCCAAACATTATGAAAGTTTTACACAACTATGACAAGAATAATTAACCCCCAATTGCTTCAGTATACTATTTATATTTAAATACACCTCACTAAACAGAATCCTTTGCCATTTGTGTATTAGGATTTTGAGAAATTAAAATAGACTGAAATGTAGACTTATAATCTTTTTTGAATTTTTTTTGCTTTAAAGATGCTACTAGATAAATATTTATTTTTGTCACCGTATTTTTAGTAAAAATTGCTTCAAGTACTGAGTCCTGCCTGTATCTCTTCCATAACACAAAAAAACAAAAAAACTCTAGGTATACCTTTTTCTTATTATTAACTAGGATATTCAGAGAGGTAATGGGAAACTTGACTTTCCCCAAGATAGGCACATGCACACAGATAGCTGTAGAGGTGTACAAGTTGAGGAGATATGTAGATGTTGTGTTTGAGGGGAGATGTAATTGCATCTGTTCTCTTCTTACTAGAAAGACCAGCAACAGAGGCAAGGAAGACTGCAAAGCTTATTTGGGGCCAGTAACCTTTAGCATCATTAGAACCTCTGTCCTTCCAAAGAAGTACTGGGAGACCCTTTCATTGTGGTGATACTAGTCTGTGCCCATCTGCACAAGGGTTTTGCACTTGAGCCAGCCTCAAACTGTATACTTCTGTGCACATTTAGCTCTGAGAATCTTTGGCCTTGCCATTTTCTAGATAGAGGTGTGAAGATTTCAAGTGAGTTAGTTTCAAATAAAAGACCTGAGAGAATAGACCTGATATAAAGATAAAGTATTTATGATTTTGTGAGCTAGTTGCTTTTTCTTTAAATTTCAAAGTTTTTGATTCCATGCTTAATAATGAATTTATATGCAGCATAATTTGTATTGAATATGGATGAAAATTAAACTCCATGGTAAAATGTAGCTGACACCATCATTTTCTCCTTGTTTACTTTTATATTCATTTAGCAAGTATGAAGTGAATGTCTACTAGTTAAATGGAAAAATAGGTGGCCTGCATGCTGCTTCCTTCTCTTCAGCTCACAACTGGTATCACTAATCAATCACTGGCAATTTCTCTTGGTGCAGTCTAATAACGAATTCATAATTTTTCTCAGTGTACTTCCCCAGGCAGACTCTGCTACTAAAGTGAAGATGGAAAATAAGACTTATTTGTCATTCCTAATCTGTTATTTACTTGGCACTGTGCTAGGTAGGCATTGTGGGGAAACACAACCATGAGACAGTCCTTTAAACAGCTTATAATCTATTTAAGGAAGAATAAAAACAGATGAAACAATTCCAGAGCTGCATAAGGCTTCAGAATTAAATTTTAAATAAATTGTAATTAGAAGAGGGAAGTATTTGAATCATCTGCATATATTTAACCAAATAGCAGTAATAATGTTTTGTTTATTCTGATCTAGTAGTTTCATTATTTTTGTTCATTTCTTTAATTTAACAATAATGCATGGCATTTGGATAGCTCCTGGGGAACATCTTTGTGTCCTTCAGCACAATTCCTTACACATTTTGAACATGATTTTCTTTTCTTGGTTTCTTTGTGTAGCTTTATTTTACTATTAACTTGGCTAAAGATCAGAAGATAGCCTATTAAAAATTATAATGTGTTAATAATTTCAAGAACTTTAAGTGTTTATATTCAGATGTGTCTGTGAGGAACTAATGAAAAGCTGAACTTATAATAAAATACCTTTAAATCAGATTATTTTGGAATTTATGATAATTTGCTCAGTGCCTGGGTGGATGGTTACCAGTATGCTAAGTATCTGAAAGGACTTAGAAAACGTTAATGCTGCAACTAAGAAGTTATAAGATAAATTTCTTAATTATGTAAGAGAGCAAACTATATTTTTACCAACTTTAGACGCATCTACTTTACTTTTTACAGTATAATTGCATGCAATCAGAGACTTGCCTTTTAAATACTCTTGAAAGAGTAATTATAATTCATACATATTCATTAGTAAATTATAATCTGTTCTAGAATTGTTTCTTGGTTTCATTTGAGTTCCATTATGTACTTAGAAATAACATCACATTTTATTTAAAAATTTATAATTCAGAAATTATGCAAATTCATTGGCTTCTTACATAATGTGAGATACTATTTGGGTCTTAGTGGTTTTTTTTTTCTTTCTTCCTTTCTTTTTATTTCCATTTTTATGAAATATCTTTTTAAACTTTCTTTACTTTTAGTTTGTGGTGTCTTTTGTTCTGGGTGGGTCTCTTGTAGACAACATATATATGGGTCTTGTTTTCTTATCCATTCAGCTACTCTATGTCTTTTGATTGGAACATGTAAAACATTTACATTTAAAGTAATTATTGATAGGTACACATTTATTATCATTTTATTCTTTATAACTATGTTCCTCTTTTTTTCCTTCTTCTTCTTAAAGAAGACTCTTTAACATTTCTTTCAATAAAGATTTAGTAGTAATGAACTTCTTTAGCTTCTTCTTGTATGTGAAACTCTTTATTTCCCCTTCAATTTTAAATGATAGCCCTGCTGGGTACAGTAGTCTTGGTTGTAGGTCCTTGCTTTTCATCACTTTGAATATATCTTTCCAGTTCCTTCTGGCCTGAAATGTTTCTGTGGAGAAATCAGCTGTCAGTCTGTGGGAGCTCCCTTGAAGGCAACTAGCTGTCTTTCTCTTGCTGCTTTTAAGATTCTATGTCTTTAAAATTTGCCACTTCAATTACGGTGTATCTTGGTGTGGGCCTCTTTGGGTTAATCTTGTTTGGGACTCTCTTCTTCTTGGTCTTTCTTCCTTCCTTCCTTTTTTTCTTTCTTGATTTCTTTCTTTCTTTCTTTCTTTTCTTTCTTTCTTTCTTTCTTTCTTTCTTTCTTTCTTTCTTTCTTTCTTTCTTTCTTTCTTCCTTCCTTCCTTTCTTTCTTTAAAAACAACATTTCTCCATTATACTTTAAGCTCCAAGAAGAGGCATTGCATCTTAAAGGTCCTTTGGAATCTGATCCAGTTTTCTAACTGACTTTGTGTGTTTATTGTTTTCATCTGGATACCAGGTGTCTTAAAATTAGACAGCTATATGAATGATGTTCCTACCTTAACTTCCTTTAGAAGTAAGGTAGTAGACAAAATATGAACTTTGAAGTCAATTAAACCTGAGGTCAAATCTCAGGTTGGCCACCTACTTTTTAGCTGTATAAATGAGGGAACTGCATTTATTTCCTCATTTATGAAATGAGGATAATTCCTGGCATCACAGAGAGTTATTAAGATTTAGTGTGATAACTTTCAAATGAATTTGGCACAAGACCTGAATATTAATGTTCTTTTGGTTGTAAGAAAAACAAACTGATTCTGGGTAGCTTTAGGTAAAATCAATATATTGTAGTTTCTCTCTTTCTCTCTGTCTCTCTCAGAATTGAAGGTATTATCAAATCTTGGACAGTGCACATACCAGGGCAACGTTGGGGTTCTCAACAGTAGGATTCCATAAATAGTATCTTCAAGATACTACATTAATTAGACAAAGCTTCAGCCATTCTCTGTGTTCTATGTATAAATTTCCCAAGGAAGACAATCCAATGAACTCATTGTAGGTCAGATGTAGCTCAATCAGCTTTGACCAGGAGGCATGAATACATACTACAGATAAGAGACATAGCTATTGGGCTTACTCCCAGAGTAGAAGCTAAGCAGTGAGCTGTTGACCACATTCCAGCCCTTAGCTCCTGGTGCTTGCTTGTACATGTGTGTGTTCACACAAACACACTTTTTCTTTTCTTACTTTCATATACACATGGAATGGTATTTCATTAACATTAAACTGATTTATCTAACTTCTCTCTTGAATCTTATATCAAGGCCAAGTAGAGTTATCTAGAGCACTGCTGCTCAGTGTGGAACTCTCCTCAATGAAGTGAATGTTCTGTCTGCATGGCCGAATATGGCAGACACTAGGCACATGTAGTTATTAAGCACCTGAAAGGCTGCTAGTGCAATGGGAAACTGAATTTTAAATTTTATCTAATTTTAATTAATTTGAATTTAAAGTATTAGTTGTTAAAAATGCTTATAAGTCTCCCTTTCATGGTCTTTATGTATCTTATTTTTACTTAACAATGTAAAGTTCTAAAAGTCTTAAAATTAGACTGAATGCTTGTTTCCCTCCCCAATTTGTATGTTGAAGCCTGATCCCCAATGTGATACTATTAGGAAGTAGAGCCTTTGGGAGCTGATTAAGTCATGAGAGCAGAACCTTCATCAATGAGGTCAGTGCTCTTATAAAAGAGACTCCAGAGAGCTTCCTTGCCCCTTCCACCATGTGAGGATACAGGGTGAAGACTGCTGTCTATAACTGAGGAAGTATGCTCTCACCAGACACCAAATATGCTGGCACCTTAATATAGGACTTCCAGCATCCAGAAATGTGAGAAATAAATTTCTATTAGCCACACTGTTTTTTGGTATTCTGATAAAGTGGCCCAAACAGACTGAGACAGTAGAAAATAAATAAATTACAATCCATAGATTTGAAGAAAAAAAAATCTGGTTCTTTTCCCCAGCACACAACAGAAATCCAGAGGTGTGTATGGGGTTGAAGAGGCTGGTAAGGAAGGCTGTGTCCAGGGGAAAACATGGATTTAGCATAGGGCAAGTCATGCAAGTGCATTAATCCAAAGGGGCAAGTGAGAGTCATAGAGTCCAGTATTGAATCCAGGGGTACAATCAGAGACCCCAGGGATGATTGTGGAGGAACTTCACAACTACAGGGCTATTTATGGGTAAACAGAGTTAGGAGGGTTCACTGTTCTCTGGTGGCACATTCTCTGATTTGAAGACTCAGTGCTAGACACTAGCAAGAGCCTAAAGTGAACTCTAATTTGAATAGTAAAAACCTGGAAGACTGAAATTTTTGTCCGAAGTTACACAAGTAGTTACTGGCAGATTGAGAGTTAGTGTTTCCCCACGAACTAGCCAGTCATTAGGACAGACATAAAAATAAGCATTTGGTTTTTACTGATGATCAACATGTTCACAAAGGTCATTCCAAAGAGCAATATACCAGCAGTGAGATCAGTATATAACCAAATGGAGTTCTTTCTGAGGTAATTACAGAAATTATAGTGACTCAAACTTCAGTGGTCCCAAAATCTAATTCTCATAATCCCATCAGGCAGTATCACTTTACATTTCCAGTGAACAATTTAGTAGAAAGAAATGATAATCAGATGTAAAATTATCAAGACTTCATTGCCTTTACAAAAAGCATTAGAAAGCATTTACTTGCATGTTATGAAGTATCATAAATAATTAAAATATATCTACTTATACAAATATCAGAATAGATAGTGATGATATAGCCTTGTTGTTGTTTATTTCCTCATGGTCACTTGAAAAATTCAATATCTTCCAGAAGTTAATTGTCATTAGTACAAAATGGAAAAAAGCATATGTGATTAATGGATTGAAGAAAGAGAAAATGGGGTATTGACTGTATATTTTACTGAAAGACAGGAATACCAATTAAAGTCTTCATTACAGAAAAACAATTCAGAAATGAATCAACATTTTCCTAAAACTTCCTTTGAAGACAATTATTTAAGTTTTACTTATGAATAAGTTACAACTTGTATTCAACTTTGAAATGTTGGTTGAATCTAAGTCTCTAATATAATCCAGGCTAGTTTTCAAATTTTACTAATAAGGCCATGTTTCTCAAAATTAAGTGTGCATATAAGTCACCCTGAGATCTTGTTAACATGCAGATTATGAATCTTCATTTCTAATAAGTTCACAGGTGTTGCAAATACCACTGTTGGAAGAATGACACTTTGGATATTAAGAGCCTAGAGAACTAAAGGGTCTTTCCAAAGTCATATAAGTAAAAGAATGAGAATTAGTATTTCTGTACCCCTCTCCCCCACCTTTTTGTATCTGTTGCACAGTGCTTAAGAGTACAAACTTGTAAACAGCCTGGGTTCGGATCTCAACTTCACCAGCTACCTTATTTTGTTGTAAGCTTGGACAAATGTTATAACCTTTTTTTTCCTCTCAAGTGTCTTCCTTTGCAACATAGAGAAAATAATAATGGAACACATCTTATTAGGTGAAATAAGAACAAAAGAATTCTTGTGAGGTAATTAAAATAATCCTGATACATAATAGGCATTTGATAAATATTAGCTTTTATAATTATGATTATGACTAGTATCCCATTTTTTCTAGCACATTTATAACTAAATCTAGCAACCTGACTAGGAGATTGGAAACAAGAGATGGTTGTTTTCTTAATAGACAAGATCAGAAGCAGGGAAAACAATTTAAATTATTTTGGCTTGGCAGTTGCTTTGATAATATATTTTTATATTTGATGACAATGTTTGAGGTATTTGGAATTCATTTCAAATGATCAAGAACTGATTTGGCTGAATGTATAATAAAAGCTGAACAGTACTTCTACAAAGTCACTTCTTTTAACTCAATACTAAAAAGATACTATTTTCTTGACTGTTATAAAGATCATTTTCAGTCTTTCTCTAAATAGAGGTTGTGATTGTATTTAGAAGTAACTTGACTATATGTAAATCAGAGATAGGTGAGATGTCAATCAATCTGAAATAACATTTCTACAGCTACTGAAGGAGTTAAGAACATGCCACCCCAAAACATGCCACTTTGGCATATTGATTTTTTTGAGCTGAAGGCATTTGAGAAACAGGTGATACAGAAAAGGGTCTCTAACCTACACTTTTCTACCTAAAAACAGGTCATAAAATTTCCCTTGAGAATGATACCCTTCCTGTACCAGGAAGAAGGGAATGTTCTTATCACCAGAGCTGGGGAATCAATGAAATGGATTTCTGCATTTACTAAAAGAACCCTTATCTTCCACAAGTCTTCCCCACAATTTCACTTATTCACTTCCTCACAATTTATTGCCCATAGCCCAGATTCCTTTGTCTTGTCATTTCTTCAGAAATTTACATATTTATTTATTTAGTCTAAAAGCATAAGACTGTTTGCTCTGATCATTTCTTTGGGTTTTCATTCTTTTGTGGAGGCCTCCATGAACGTGTAAATATGTAATAAAACTTGTATGTTTTTCTCTTGTTGATCTGTCTTATGTCAGTTTAATCTTTGGCTCAGCCAGAGACCCTGAGAATAGACAAGACTCTTTCATTCCCTACACTACTATCATATCATAAACTTGAAAGCAAGATTTGTTAAGAATAAACAAAAGCAAAGAAGTGACTGTGTAAAGGAGTCATTGAGAAAATCTTGGAGAGTCAGTTATTTGCTTTTTTTTTTTAATTACTGGATTTTGAAATTGGATTTGGAGTTAGATCTCCTGGGTTCTTCAGAGTGGTGAGAGAATTAATGAGGCACCATACTGTTTTTCATTGTTTCCTGATGGGAGTCTTCCAACAGCTTAATTGCTCTTATTTTGCTTTCTCCAGCCATCTAATTTTTATCCATGTCCTTAATTGCTCCTGCCATTGGCACCATATGTGTCAGCCCACAAGGAACAATGCCAGTATCACTTGCTGCAAGATGATCCTCACTCCAGGTGGTTTCAAGGCCAGATGAACAAAGGTGAATGAGAAAGTAATTTATTTTTTAAAAAACCAGAATGCCAATTGACTAATGGACAATTAGAACTATAACTGTCACACAGACTAAAGTATGTCGGTAAGCGTTGAACTGATACAGACATTGTGGTCTGTGTGACAGCTATAATTGTTATTGTAATTTATAAGTTAGAGTTTATCAGAGTATAGACTGATATACCAGAAAAGTCAAATTTTATCCCAAGAGTGTTTGCTGAGTAAAGGAAAATTTTTAATTTGAACATCAGTAGTACTAGGGTAATAGAATCTGGGGCTGTAGCCATCTCCAAATGGCGATGATTTTAGAATAGTGTACTATTGTCTACTTGAAAGTTAAGAGATTATCATTTAATCACATTATGTCAAAGATAACCCCAATTTTTTATATAGAGGACTATAGCAATAATATTTTAGCATATCTAGTTATTTGTTCAAGCTGTAGTTTCTGAATAATAGGGATACTAAAGACTAAAATTTATACCTCGAACCTCACTTGGAATAGAATAGTTAGGCAGCATGGTATGCAAAGTGCTGAATCACCTATATTCAAGTCATATTTGATAACAGATCTTCAGAATAAAGAATTTATATTTCATTTTACGCGTTGAAAGCAGTTATTAGCATGTTTGCATGACTACTTTAGTGCATGCATCTCTATTTTGCACTTTTAAATAGCTTAACAAGTTCTTATTGACTTTATAACATTATCTAGAATCTAAACAAATAGTATTTATTAAAATTAACCTGGTATTTACATTAACATTTTATTGTGTACCTGAAAGACCACATGCAAACATGTATTTAAATGTGAAAATGATATAGATTTGACTATATCTAAATAGCCAGTATTTTATTTTTAATATTGCTGATGTCTTATATTCCTTGGCTTTGTGCAACATTCATGAATGCTGAGAAATTTGGGTTTGTATTATTAAACATTGATGTGATTTTTTTTGTAAGGTGATAAGGAGTAATATGGCTCGCCAATAAAACACATGTACACAAACACGCATAGTTTTTCTGAATCTTTCAAGGATACAAAGAAAGGATTGACAGGGGAGTAAGCAAGATGGTAAATGATTTTGAGTGTTGCCCTGTCCTCTAAAATGAATCACTAAAGTTGTGTAATAAGCAAGAAGTCATTATATTTAAAAAGCTGTACAACTGAGTCCAGATCATCACCTATCAGCAATTCATTCATTCATTCATGCCTCCACCCACCTATCAACACACATACTAGCCTCTATACAGAGATAAATGAAACTTGGTCCCTGCTATTGACAAGTACACAGTCAAGACAGGAAGATTATTTCAGCAATAAGTATTATTTCAGGACATTAATCTTAGCTTATTCTTATATTATTATGTAGTTTGTTTCTTTTTTCATTCAGCTTAGCTTTCTGTCCCTTATAGTTCTAATTTTTTTTTTTTGTTTTAATGCTTTGCATTTCTTTACTGCACTTCTCACTTCTCACTGAGTTTCTCTGGACACAGAGATAGGTAATAAATCCTCTTTTTAGTTTTACTCTTTGATGTTTCTCAATCATTTTTTTCGGACCTCACAGTTGCCCATTGCTTAGTTAACAACCCTCTCCTAGACTTTCTGCCTCTGATGGTCCTTTCCTCTTTTTTTTTTTACTGGGAGACATACCACATAGTCTGCAAAATACCAAAATAGATGCATATCAAGGTAAAAATGGTGACTGTGGTTGCCATAACCACCACCACAGGCTGATGTTTCCAGAGGGGGAGAACTTTCAGAAGTCATGGTTTTAAATGATTAGTGAATTAGCTCCCAAAAAACTGTCAAAGAGAGAGAGAGATAGATATTGAGATTATTTTGGCAGTTGCTTCAGAGTCTAAGATAAAAAGCTTAAAGAAAAGTATATTTTTAAAATCAAGTTTTGCTGTATAAGATAAAATGTAACCTCTTTTTCCTCAATAAAAGTTAATTAAGGAGCTTCATTAATCTTTGAGGCTTTGGAGTTAGGTTTGCTTGGATGGAGCAATGTACTGAGACTGGCCTTAAAAGGAGAGAAGGAGTCTGGCTGTATGAAGGAAACCTGCACCATGATGTCATCTGGGAGTAGATTTACTCGTAGATTCAGCTCCTGACATGATAAATCATAGTTGCATCAACAGTTCAAGGAATGATGCTTACATTTCTTTGGAATCCTTCAGGGTAAATGTTGCCTAACTTCTGATTACAATGCTTAGCAGGTTTTTAAACCTTAGGTGCATATCACAATTACTTACGCATCTCAAAAAAATATAAGCTATAGACAGGGCTTCATACAAGACCTACTAAATTAATTTCTGCCAGTGGGACCTGCATGTGTGTATTTTCAATAAGTTTCTTAAGTGTTTTTGATGTTCAAGAAGGGTCAAAGACTTGAGTTTCCATGCCTTTTCTTGTAGTGGCCTCAGGGACAGGGAATTCTGGCTATGTATTCTACTTTTGAAAGTAGGAAAAGCAGATCAAGAACTTAGAGTCTGGAAACATAAGAGTGCTGAAGTTGTGTTTGTCAAGAATATAAATAGAAAAGGAAAGCCTGGGACAAAGTATTGAAGAATGCCTTCAGTGGAGGATCTCAGAGGAGAAAGTTTGTTGGGAAAGAAGACGAAGAAGAGGCAATCAAAGATGTAAAGAGATCTATCTTACTCATTTCAGGGGAGTGGTAGTCATCAATGCAGAAGCTTCAGGGAGGTGGGCACTGAGCAAAGGCAGTTCAATCTGGTGATCAAGAGGTTATCAGGGACAGTTAAGAGAGAAAAGCATGCTTGGGTTAGTAAGTCAGACTGCAAAGGCCTCAGGCCTCTCCTCTCAACACTGACTATGTCTTGCAATCGCTTGTGGAGGTTTAAAACAAAGGGAATTTCCAAATTCTAGCTCAAGGTGTATTGAACTGAGATTTCCAGAAGAAACGTCTGACCATCTGTCATATTTTTAGAAATTTTTAGAATTTTCAGAAAGTGACACAGGGCATTTATTTGTAAGTGACTAGGGAGTAAGTGTGATGTAAGGAGTGGAGGCAGGAATATAGAGCACTCTCTGAAAAATGATGGTAGCAATTTAAAATGCAGATTTAAGAGAACATGAGGTAGGTAGTGCTAATGGGAAATTGGGTAGAAGGAAAATTTCTGTTTTTATACTTTTTCTAGAAGGAATTAAGGACTTTGAAAGGAGAATGGTTAAGAACAAGAGGTTACAGCAGCCTAAGAAAGGGTAACTGAAGTAAAATTCTTGAGAAAATAACATTAAAACCTAGCTTGGAGAGTGGGAGAAATTTACATCAATAATCAATTCTTATTTCATAGTTAAAATGAGTTAAGGGTAACACTTTAAGAGCCAGAAAAGTAATTGGTTCTTATCTGTGACTACTAAGGGTTCAACTGTTTAAATCTTGCTTTTCAGCCTGAACTCTTCAACCCAATCCCAGCACTCACAATGATGGACCAATGTTGAGCTTATACCAGCTGAAATGAAGCTGAATGGGTGATCTTAAAAAAGTCCAGGAAAGCCTGAGAAAGGTAATTGCATGCTAGTAATTTCTATAGGTTTATGGAAATGGTTAGGGAGGGTTTAAGCTTCTGTAAACTTCCAGGTCTATTAACAAGTTACAAAGCTTCTAAAATTCTTGACAAAGACGGCCATTGATTCTGAACAATGATTTTTCATCACATTTGAGTGCTGAGCAGTACTTATTTATGCTCTCAAAGAAAGTTAGGTTTCACCTCTAAAATGATTGATTTTCATTTTAGTGGAGTTTCTTTCTCCTGCGTTAACTCCAGGAAATATGGAGCTGATACGTATTCAGCACGTGTTGCAAGTAAATCATTAAAACTCTTGCAAACATACCTTATAGCTGTCAGCTGGCTTATTCTCAACGAAAGACTCTTTGGCAGTACAGGTTTAAACTGGTGACAATAAATACGAAAAATGGTGTCGAATTTTAACATATGTCATGCACAGGCCATAGCTTATTTCACCTGGCTCCTATTCATTCTACCTTTCTAGGTGTACCAAACACAAACTTGCAAAGAAAGTAATCTATCTATTAACAAATGATTTCCAATTAAAACTAGGGCAATGTGGCTTCTTGCCGACTGTTTATCTGTTCTTTTCTGCTTATTGGATGGTTGGCAATCATGTATGCCTCCTCTTTCTTTGTATCAAAAAGATCTGTTAAGGGACTAAGAAATGCAGCTGGGCCTATTTAAACTAACAATTTCAGAATTAGGTCTAAGCAGTAAATTTTGTTAGATTCTCTTTTACTCAACAGTTGCCCTTTCTAAGATAAAGTTAAAATCCACTGGGCCCTTTAAAAATGTGTAAAATGGACACATAATTTACTTTACACACTAGTTGGTGACTTTATGGTCTCTTAGAAAAAGAGTCCTGGAGGGAGAACTCAAAATTTCTCTCTGGTGCTGACACTCCCAGGTGAGAACAAGGTAAGGCTTATTATTAGCTCTTGCTGTGCCGGGGACTTTTTGTTTTAAACTCAAGCAAGATTAATCAGCTCCAGCCTAGTGCCAGTGGCTCATTTGTGATTATTTTAGTTGCTTTGCTTGTGAGTGAGAAGTTTCTGGTCACTAGAAATTTTGAAGACTTTATTGATAAATTCTAGATAATGTTTACAAGTTAATTTATTTATTCTGCCAACCAATTGAGTATCCTGTATTTTGTGCCAGTCACCAGGAACCCACAGAGATGAGTAAGGTAGACCTCAGCGGCGAGGAACTCAGAATCCACTAGAAGAAACTGCCTTGAAAATGACACCAGATTCACAATTGTACTTTAGAGATAATGGATTGGTCAAAAAGTTCATTTAGTGTTTTCCTTCCGATGGCTCTAGGAGTGCTTAGTTATCTTTAACTTCATTCCAAACAATTTTTTGGATTGTATTGTGACGGTTGTCATGTCAATGTGCATTAAAAAACATCAAAACTGGTGAATTTTTGTGCAGCCATTTTAATATTGAAGATGGGAGAAAAGCAACATTTTCAGGGTATTATGCTTTATTATTTCAAGAAATGTAAAAACGCAACTGAAATGCAAAAAATAAAAAGATTTGTGCAGTGTATGGAGAATGTGCTGTGACTAATCAAATGTGTCAAAAATGATTTGTGAAGTTTCTTGGTACTGTTGACATTTTGGCCAAATAATTCTTTGCTGTGGGGCTCTCTTATGCATTAGAAGATGTTTAGCAGCACCCTGGGCTCTACCCACTAGAAGTCAATAGCAGGAGATAGCTGACATACTCAAAATATCCAAATTAATAAATTTATTGGTGAAAATGAAAAATGTGCTTTTTATTTCACCTTAAAAACTAAATAGATTTTTTTGGCTAACCCAATATTTTTCTACAATATATATGCCCTTGTGAATGGAGGCCTATGCTTTCCATACTGGTGTGGCCATTTAAGGCTGGATTGCTAACCTCTGAGGATCGGTCAAGAAGCATGAAATACCCTCTGAAAGTGAAGCACCTTCACCTGGAGAGAAATGCATGCCTCCACCTTTCCCTCACCCCACGCCTGGTGAGCCGCTAGTGCCCGCATTCTTTCCTAATTAAGAAGTTAGCTGCTCTCCTTTACTCTCACTTCAGGTCTTTCCCTGTGATAAATCACTTGCGTTTAAATCAAAGAGGCTTTATTTTGTCAAAAGCTCATTATAGGATGAGTTTCTCATACAAAATGAGCTCCGCAGATATCCAGCTGAAGAAGAAAGGCATCAGGAGGAGACATGTACCAGGACATTGATTTGTTCCTTCAACAATCGGACTGGCTTTTGAAGATCCATATGCCCTTTGCATTGCTGCCAAGAGCAAGCAAATGTGCCAAATCATAAACTCTCAGAAGAGCACCTTCAGGAAAGCCTGCCAGGTCAGAGCCTGGGCCACCGGCAGCCTGTCGACGGAGTCGCTGTGCGGAGCCATAAATCTTTGCCTTGTCACCGCCGCCTGGTGACATGCCCTTGCCGCCTTGGGGTCGCACACACAGGTGAGTACTATACTTTATGTCCTCGAGGGGTCTAAGCTGGGGAGCCTCACTGACCTGGGGGCTCAGTTCCCACGCTTGAGTAAGAATTTAAATATACCGAAAAGCAAATAGTTTTCTCACCAGTAATTTAATTTCCAGAGGGAGAAATGGTCCCCACCTGCCACATCCTTTCGGAATTGCTTGGGCGGGTTTGGTGGCTTTTCGGGACTTTAGAGAATGTAGGAGGGGTCCTGACAGTGGTAAAGATATAAAATCCATGGAGTGGTTTGAAGCCTGTGTTGTAAGCAGCTAAATTTGGGTTTCTATGAAGCAAATGGCATTATTAAAATATATAGTTATGTGAGTGTTTGGGTGGAGATAAGAGGGAGAAGCAGAAGCATATGTGTCATGAAAAGCAAACAAAGTCAACTATTTTAGTTGTCAGAATGTCCTCAAAAGAAACTAGATTATTCTCTGGATTTTGATAAAAATCTTCGGAAAAGTAGTAGATAACTGGCATTGAAGTAACTGAAACAGACTGTAAATTCAATTAAATAACTTTTGTGAAAACCACAAAGAACTATTTTGCACCCAAAACAGTTGTGCGATGTATTGCTTATGATTCTCTAAAATGATGCCATTAGGAATGCAATCCCTGCCCTCACTGGTATGGTTCAGTGAATTGAGCACCAGCCTGCAGACCAAAGGGTCACCGGTTCGATTCCCAATCAGGACACATCCCTGGGCTGTGGGTCAGGTTCCCAGTTGGAGGCACACGAAAGGCACCACACATTGATGTTTCTCTCCCTCTGCCTCACTTTCTTCCCCTCTCTCTAAAAATAAATAAATAACCTTAAAAAACCAAAGCAATACAATCCCTTTTCTCACTTCAGGATGAGGTTTGCATTGTTGCTGAACTGAGGATAGGTGGTGTCCTGATAGAACGTGGCAGAAAGTTCGGGCACATTTTCCACTCTATTGAATAAACCTATGGATTGGCATATCAATGAAATCGATGTCTAGGATTTCCATGATAAAGAATTTGTTTCAGTTGGTGCACATTCATTTCATTCACTCATTTATTCATTTGTGTGGTACATAGTTAACTGCCTGTTAAGTGCAAAGCACTGGGCTAGGTGAATAAATCACAATAAAAAAAATCACAGTCTCTGACCTTGAGGAAAGACACCTACATGTGCAGTTGATGAGGAAACCTGGTATTGTAGTGTGGGCACAGTACCTGAGAGGGGAGCAACATTGGAAGAGCTCCTTTGTGTGTAATTACTTACATTTTATTGGTAGTTATTTACTGAAAATGAGGTGGAAATGGTTGCCTGTTTGAGAAGTGCTAGAAAGATTTGGAAAGGCCACAGTTAAAAAAGTTGATAGGGTATGGTCAATAAGGAAACTCCAGAGATCTGCCTAGTGGTGAGGAAGGCCTGGGTGCCATTTGCAGGTAGCACACATTTGTTTGAGACATGTCTGAATCATCTTTGGGAACTGCCATGTGGCAGATGAGGACAGGGAACACCTAAGAAAATCCTATGGGCTGGAGGCCATTGGAGATTGTTGTCCCCCAACAGGATATCTCTGTCTTCTAAAGAGAGGATAGCTCAAGAAACATGGGCAGGGAAATAATTTCTAGCCTTGCCAAAGGCACAAAAGAGATTAAAATGAACTAAGAAAATGTCATGAGTAATGAGTTAGCATAACAGAGATGAGAAGAGCACAGTCTTTCAAAGCACCACTGAGGCAGGGGAGTGTAGAGGAGTTGCTGGGTCTTACTGTGTTTAACCTTAGAGGAAATGCCAGAATGTTTTCCAAAGGGGTTTTACCATTCTACATGTCCACCAGCAGTGTATGAGGGCCCCAATTTCACGAGATTCTCACCAACACTTTTGATTTTAACCATTCTAGAGGGTGTGAAGTGCTAATTCATTGTGGTTTTGATTTGTATTTCCCTTATGGCTATGATGTTGAGCATCTTTTCATGTGGTTGTTAGCTATTTGTATATCGTTGAAGAAATGTCTATTTTGATCCTTTATATACTTTTAGTTGGGTTATTTGTTTTTTATTGTTGGACTGAAAGAGTTCTTATGTAGTTTATATACCAGTCCCGTATCAGATAAATGATTTGCAAATATTTTCTCCCATTCTGTGGATTATTATTATTATTTTTACTTCCTTGGTGGTATCTTTTAAAGTGCAAAAATTTCTAATTTTCATTAAATCCATATACCTTGTAAATGACAGATTTACAAAGCAGGCAATGTGCTTGTAAAACCCAAAGTTAACCACGGTTCTTTATTAGCTGAGGAGATGTCTTTGTTCAGCTCAACTGACCTTGGTCTACCCCATTTTTTCCATCCTGTGTCATATTTTTGGTGTCAGCATAGGGAAAGAAAAATGGAGGCTAAAAGCTGTTTAAATAATGTGAGTAAGGCTTATAAATTTGTTCCTACTGAAGAAGAAATGGAATGATCGATACTGGATATTTAAGGTGACAGCTCAGCCCTCCATGTGTTTTTTTGTATAGACACACTCTTCACTAGAATTCACATCTATGAACTTAAAAAAAAATGACTGTTGGAGAAAATAGCTAGTTTAAAACACTGATTTGTGCTGCAATGAATTAAGACAGGGGCATAAGGCTCTGTTTTCCTTTTCTAAAACTCTTTTGCCATCTGGTTCTCAGTGTCCCCTTAACATAGTTTTCAGGCTATGAAATTCTGTACATCTTTATGAAGCTTAAGAATTGACCTTTGAGAGGGAAAAGTCTCATTTTATTATGCTGACACCACACATCATAACTCTTATTTTGCTTGGAGATCTTATTTAATGTCATCACCAACATGTGCAACAAGAGATACGTCATGTTTATGCCTAGAATATTCCCTTTATTTCCAGTTACAGTTTTCCCATAAAAATCTCTATTGAAAATAATCTCCATGCACACATTAACATTATTGCCTGGAACAGAAATGCTAAAACAGTGTGCTTATTTAGGATCCTGAGTTTTCCCCAACATTTTGAAGTATTTCAATCCCTCACAAACTATCTTTGCAGCCAAAGCAGTAGTAACTGTGGCTTTTCTAGTTGTGGACTTCATGGGATTGTGTTACCTCCATAATACATTTTGTATTCCTCCCACGTGTATCAGAGTAAATAATTCTATTTTGACTCTTCTCTTCTAGATATTTTATAGCTATGATTGACATTTTCTCAAGAGCTGTCGATTAAAAAAATAGAACAATTTTTGAGAATCCAAGAATGGTAAAAGGCAGAGCCTGCACACCATACCAAGATCCAGAAAATAGTTGTACATTTCTTCAAAATTATATTTTGTTTGTCTTCTACTTATCATCTTTTTATAAGTATAGGTCCCTTCTTGAACTGGGTTATCAGACTGAGAGGGAGACCTTGTCCCAGGAGGCCAAGGGCAGGAGAACCTGAGGATTCCTGGAGGGTTCCTGAAGGTCAAGCCCTGGGAACAAAGTCCTAAGGGTTGGTGGTGGGTAGGGGAAAGAAGGTTGCAGGGGCAAAAACAAGTGAAAACAAAGTTCGGTGGGGAAGCGCCTGGTAGAACTAGCAGAAAGGACAGATTTGGGTTATTTCCATAAATGCAGATGAAATGCATAAAATCTGATACATGTGACCTGGTACAGTGAAATGCATGTGGCGTTGGAGTGAGATCTAGATTCAAGTGTTTATTAGTAAACTGACTCAGATAAGTGATTTAACTCCTCTATACCTAAGCTTCTCAACTATTAAATGAGTATCATCATCATCAGATCAACTTCACATTGATAATCTTGTTTAATCATCAGCACAAACGATGAAGTATTTTTTTTACTATCCTGGTTTATTGGATGAGGGTAACTGAGCTCAGAGGAGTTAAATAATTGGCTCAAGGTCTTTTTCTACAGCTGAAAAATAATGGAGCCAGGATTTTAATCCAGGTGTGTTTGACACAGCAGTTCATTAGGTCACTGGATCAGAATGACCTAGAGCATATGTTATCAGAGGAATCCTGGAATTTATAGTAGACCCTCTGTATTAGCATCTCTGGGGATGGGATCCAAACATGCATTTAAACATACCACCGAAGTGACTCTCTTGCTCTGCATAAAAATACACTCTACAACTTTGCAACTTACAGTGTGGTCTGTGGTCCAGGACCAGAGGCATCAGCACCACCTGCGAGATTATTAGAAATGTGAATTCTCAGCTCCCATACCAGCCCTGCTGAATTTGAATCTGCATTAGATCTAACAAGATTCCCAGGTGATTTCATGGGCATATTAAGGTTGGGAAGGCCTGTTGTACAGGTTGTTGAGAGGATTAGAGATCCTAAATATAAAGTGTCTATCATATTGTAGATACTCAACAAATGCTCCTTGTTACCATCCCTTTTTGATCAAATAGAAAGTGGTGTTCTGGGAAAGCCCACAATGATAGGATTAGAGGAATCAACTATTTAGCTCTCCCCTTCCTTTTGGCATCTGTGCTCAGTGCTGTTATGTTGTTTCCCAGCTTCCCAATATATTCCACCCTAACCTTACTTTCCTGAAAACACAGCATGCTCTCCTTCTTCCAATGGTTTGGTGTGAACTCAGAAGATATGGGTTTGATTCTTGGCTTGGCTAATTATTGTCTGTGACCTTGGGAAAATTAATTTTTGGGGACCTCAGTTATAAAAAGAGGATAACAATGATGAAATAATACATTTTATCATACTAAAACCTAAGAATCCCATCTGCTTCTGTTATCATTGGGGTATCTCAACTAGATTGCCCTGGCTGGTTTAGCTCAGTGGATTGAGCGTCGGCCTGCGAGCTAAGTGTCGCTGGTTCGATCTTCCAGTCAGGGCACATCAGAGAAGGAAAACTCTGACTCCAAAAAACCTCCGCTGCCTTGCGGCATACCTCTTCAGGGGAAAGGCTAAGGGAGTAAACCCCGACAGAAAATCCGGAGCCGGAGTCCCTAAGGCGGTTTGACGTTGTAGTCAACACCGGCAACTCCTGCGGCGCACCTGAACCCAAGCTGTATCGACTCCGTCTTTCCCTTGGACCCTTCAGCTGCGAAGAGAGGGGGGGTCTGCTGCATGGGCAACAGCAGACCCTCCATATTACCCTGCCCAGGCTCTGTAGCTTCAGCATCATCGCAAGATGTCGATTCAACACGGGAGGAGACAGATACCATGTCACTCCCGAGTCGGACTGCACAGCCATTCTTGGCGGTGCAGATAGACTCTGAAGAAGCTACACCATCGTCTCTCGAGACGGACGGCTGCCGACGACGACGGATCTCAACTAGACAAGAAGGCAAGAAACAGAGGAGGAGAAATATTAGAATCTATTTTTCTTCTCAGTTTTAGACACTTCAATTGCTTAAATTTCATGAAATTATCTGTTCTTCCCTAATGACAAAAAACTGCTTTTAGAAATAGGATATAAATCTATAATAAAAAATAAATTTAGACCTCAAGTCACAAAATTTAAAAATTGCCAAGACCTTTAGGAAGTCATAAAATCTTGATTTTATGGCAGTAGAAACAGCAATTAAGTAACTTTTAAAAATGATGTTTTTAATGGATGTGCTTGATTTTAATTGGTATAGTTGTTTTGCAAACAGTTCTGTTTTATGCTATTTCTAAATAAAGCACACTGCTCTTAATGAATGTTTAATAACCCCCTACAGTACAATTATTAGTTACATGTTTTACTGGCTTATAGCTAACAATTCTCTACTGAAATTCAACATATCCAGCTACTAGGGGTGCAGTTTGTGATCATTTTATTTTAGGAAGGGCAACAAGAAGTTTCAGTATTTTCAAAGGTGTGCTTAGCTGATTTCTTAATTTTTCTGGCCTTTTCAGTGTCTTCTATGTGACACTCTGGGCCTGAATGGACAGTGTTAGAGTAGATTCAAATGATGTTTTTAGGAAGAGATTGGCCCAATCTGACTACATTACCCAATTCACTTCTCTGTGGATAACCATTTTTTAAACATCTGTCCCCTGTAGCTTTTAAATTTCTCTTCCTCAAGGAGGCCTTTCTGGGCCACCAGACTGGGAAAGTCCCTCTTTCTTACATTCCCTCAGCAACCCCTACTTCCTCTCAGAATTGATTCATTGTAGTTTCATATGTTAAATTCTCTCTAGATCAGCAGTCCTGCAGGGGACATTTAGCAACACCTGTAGGTAGTTTTGCTTGTCACAACTGGTGCATTTGCTACTGATACTTGGTAGATAGAGGCCAAACCTCCTACAATGCACAGGACAGCACCCACAGCAGAGTTACTCAGTCCAAAATGTCATGGCACCGCTGTGAAGAACCCTGATCTAGATGGTATTGTCAGTCCCATGAGGACAGCATGGTGGCCAAGGCTGCCTTGGTAACCTATTTTCCTGGCACATAAACAAATCCCTGGGAAACAAGAAGTATTCAGTAAATGTTTGTCAAGTCACTTTTAATTAATTAATTGAATGAATGAATGAATAAAAAAAGGATAGCAGCCTTTTATTTAGTACCCCAACTGTGAAAACATAGAGGTTTGCTTTTTTTTTTTTTTTCTCATTTGTTTGTGCTGTTTATTAGTTTCCTGTAATAGGTGACAGCATAAGGTATTTTTCTTTCATTGCCTGGCTTATTTTGCTAAGCATAATTCTCTCTAGTTCCATCCATGTTGTTGCAAAAGGTAGAAGTTCCTTCTTTCTGCTACATAGTACTTTATTGTGTAAATGTATCACAGTATTTTGGTCCACTCATCTACAGATGGGCACTTAGATTGTTTCCAGCACTTGGCTATTGTGAATAGTGCTGCTATGAGCATTGGAGTGCATAGGTTCTTTTGAATTGATGTTTCAGGACTTTTCGGATATAATCCTAGCAATGGAATTGCTGGTTCAAAAGGCAGTTCCATTTTTAGTTTTTTGAGGAAATTCCAAACTGTTTTCCATAGTGGCTACACCAGTCTGCATTCCCACCAGCAATGCGCCAGGGTTCCCGTTTCTCCGCATCCTCTCCAGCACAAGTTGTTTGTTGATTTGTTGATTATGGCCATTCTGACTGCTGTGAGGTGGTATCTCATTGTGGTTTTTATTTGCATCTCTCTGATGGCTAGTGATGTTGAGCATACTTTCATATGTCTATGGGCCCTCTGTAAGGTTTGCTTTTAATTATTTAAATATTGATAAGCACTCTGCTTATCAAAGGTTGGTTGACAGAATTAATAATGGAGCATTAAAAAAGGTGTAGTTTGTGCAATTCTGGACATGAAAAAAAAACTATCCTAAAATTAAGCAAAATCACTGAGCTATGAACCTGGACCATTGTATTCACTCTTCAGTCTACTAAGTTACTTATATAAACTGTGAATTGGGCATCACAGTCAACCTACATTGTGGACTATTTCAAGAGGCATATAAGTATGGTAGGGCATATTGATAATTTTGCTCATTACATCACATAATCATTCTTATTAAGGATTCATGGGAGAAATTGCCCTCTTGTTTCTGCTGTGCTTCTAACTTGTTTTTACCTTAGAAATATGAATTATAGAATCTTGTTTTATGTGTGGCATTGGCTACTAGTAAGCTTAAATATACATTTCTGGCTCATTTTTATTGGGTGTGCTAATTACACCCATGGCTATCTTATTTTTAAAAATATTTTCTCTTTACTTTGCTTTTCCTTAAGCTTTTAATCCCTTCCTTTCTTCCTATCTACCTACTGTCCTTTTTTCTTTTTATTTCTGTCATGCTAAATGTTTTGTAAGTTTTTTCAAAAGGACATTGAAAAGTAATTTATTTAATCTATAAGTATTTGAGTACTTATTTTACTACAACTAGAGAGTTTGACAAATTTATAGTACACCTTGAACACACAAAACTTTATTAGAATGGTCATGACAAATAATGACGACCAATATTTCTATAACGTTAAGAGCATGATACATTCACAGCACTGTTTTCTTGCTGTTTCTGGATCCTCATCCTAGAAAACAGTCCAAGAGATGCTCTTGAGATATCTGAGGAGAGAGGAAGTGAGAGAAGCATTAGGTCTATAGTAATCAGAGTGTCTCACAAGCAATGCAGCCAATTTTCTGTCAGCTCAGCACATTCCATGGTTTGTCACACACTTGAACTTATTTCTAACCTTTTGAGGTTTTGTTAATTCAGTTGGTTTGGCTGTCCCATACTTACACTATATATAAATGGGCCCCTTGCCCATTTTTTTCAGGGTTCTCTTGGCCTCGGTTAAGAAAGTAATTACTATCAAAAACAACAGATTTTTAAAATTCAGCATATTTTTTGAAAGTTTGGGGATAGGTTGGGATTGGGAACTGTTAAGCAAAGAACAAACAATTAGCCAAATCACTGAGAGGTAGTAACTATTATTATTCTGATAAATTCTTTCAGCCTTTTTATCCTCTGCATTTGTAATGATCCATCTATTTTTTAAATGGAAGTGGGATGTTGTACATAGTGCTTTGAAATTTTTGGTGTTCCCTTGTTTTCAATAGTATTGTATTTCTGTTATTGAACATTGCTCTACATTATTATATTTGGTGGCTGATGACATTCTGTTTTATGAATATGTCACAGTTTATTAACCAATCTAATATAGTTAGACATTTAAGTTGTTTCCATTGTAATTATTATTAAATTATGGTGTGTGTGTTGATGAACACATGCTTTTAAAACAGCTTGGTTCTGTGATCCAAAGTTAAAACATTTAATAACTTTAATTTAAAATTTGAGACACATGTGGAATTAGTTCCAATGAAGACTGATATAGCAGAGGAACTTTTAAGACACATTTACATTACTAACAGTTAAATGTTTCATTTTAATATTTAAAGAAATAATGATGTCGTTTAAGGTTAAACAACCTATGTAGCCTAATTCATCATTGTACATAGCATGCATCTATCTAGGCTAGGAACATGAAGTAAATGCCAAACCTTAATTTAAAACAACATCAATGTTGTATCTTATAGACCAAGAATTTCATATGGACATGTTTCTTTTTAAAAAAGAATGTAAGGTAAATATGTTAGAGATTGAATTTCAGGGAGCAAACTGTTGATCAAAATTAATGTGCCACTTTCAGGGCATAACAACCCAATCTTTTCTCACAGAAAAGAATTAGGAGGACTATTTTATTTTCACAAATAACTGGAAAAGAGGTAGAGATAAAAGAGATGGGGAGGAAAAGACAAATCCCTGTAGACATCCCAGATTTACAGGTGGGATTCAAAAGTGCCTGCTGTGTGAAAAAGGCACCATTATGAAGAAACTCGTCTCAAATTACTCGGCCAGAAACACTCAAAAAGGACCCTGATTGAGTACACCCTTTCAGTATTGTCACACTGCCATAGCAAATTAAATTCATTCAGGTTGCCTTCATGGTATGCATCACTTAAAACAACTTTTTCTTGCCTGTGCTCCCCCCACCTTATGAACTGGTTACCCTGGAAACAAGGGAAGGAGAAAAATAAATGATTCAAGTGTAATGTTAAGAAACAGCCAAAATAAAATAGAGGAACATTTCAGGTTACTTTTCTGCTGTCTTGGTTTTGGGGTCAGTTTTATTGCTTTGTCACATTTGGTAATTTACTTCTCACATTCTGGTATAAAGAGTTAAGAATGTAGGGATCAAAAAGCATTGTTTCGATGCTACAGAAAGATTGGATTTTGACTGACACATGGGTTTGTTTGAATGGGTTTTAGGACCAGGTGTTAAAAAAGTTTCCCCTATACATTCAGGAGCTCAGGAAGGACCATTTCTACTCCATGCTGAGATTTGTAAGCAAAGGCTCTAGGAGGTTCCTCTTGTTTAGGTCTTTACTACCATTGATTTGCAACAGGAGAGTGAGGTCAACATATGGGCCTCATTCTGGAAGCTCTGAGTTATTCTGTCTGCCCTCTCCTGTACCTCTTGAACTTTAGTAGCATTTTTCCCGCAGTGTGATGATTAGAACTGCATATCTTCACCCAAAAGTGGGTTCAGTGGTGTCTGTCAGTGCACCAGAACAGCTCCCCTGGGCTTCCTCTCTCTGTCCCTGTCATTATTGCCAGAGAAACCTGGTGGCTTTTCATAGCACGCACTAGTATGAGCATCAAGCAGATGTTCTGGTTTTGTTTTTTGTTTTTTTGGATGACACTAAAATGCGTTGCATAAAGTGGGCATGCTGTGAAGGTACTTGGCTGTCAGACTAATTTTTAAATTACCTTTCTGCACATTGTTCCCTTTTTTCTAAGACCCTTGGATTTTAGAAAGAACATTCAGCCTTTCTGACTTTGCTGAACAGAAAAATCTAATTTTAAATACAAAACTGAAAAAAAAAACCCCGTGTCTTTGTCTAGTTTTCCCAACCCACAGTTGACGCACACTTTTCTTCAGTAAGTCTGCAATACAGAGAAGTAGCCTGAAGGAAAGTGTTTGAAGACTGTGCAGTGTGTGTCTTTATGCACGACATATGTGTGTGAGTGTGTGTGTTATCTGTCCCAGGGCCCAAGGGCTAGATGGGGCCTTCCTGTGCCTCTGAGCCCCAGCTTCTGTTGGAAAGCAGGTACACAAAGCCTTCTTTAAGTTTCCCTGCAATGAGCGGTAAGATGAAACATGCCCGCTGATGGTTAACAGATCTGTCCCCTAAGACGCCTCTCCTCAGAACATGGCATTTGTTGACTCTGGGTGAAGCTTTTAGTATTTTCTCTCTGTAAAAAGATTTGGCTAGTAGCTCTTCTGTTGATTGTCATATACCCTAGCCAGAAACATCAGTTACCAGTTTTTTCTTCATCTGTTCATTAAGCCTTTTGTATATTTTCTCTTGGATTCCTAGGAATTAGTGATGACATGTATCATTTTCATATCCTTGAATTTCCTTAAAGGAGTAAGGATACAATTGTTAGCAATTCCATGCTTTGTAGGGTTTCAAATATTTGAGAATAGTATTTCTTTTTAATTGAGAACAAGTGAAAATAGGTACATTTATAGCATTGTTTAGCTGATTTAACTCCCATTACAGAAATAAGAATCAGAGTGGGTACTTATAAGTGAAATAAATGCACAACTGTACTTTTCCAAAAAACTTATTGTAGGCAATAGTTTTGACCTTTAACAACTTTTTAGAGGTAATAAAATTGGCTGACATGGGTTCTTTATCTTCTGATCCATCTGAGAATGACAGCTCTATGGAGAAGCCTCTTCCATTCTGTTGGGTAATGAGATAAAAAGAGTAGGTAGGAAGGCAGAAAGCAAAAAACCAGGAGCATCAACAGACCGGATGATCACTTTGTGACCAGGGATAAATAAGTTGCAATATGGGAGATGTGCCAGAGCCCTGGTTCTGTTGGACTGTTAGACAGTGTGTCTGTGCCCGTTTTCCAAGGTGTCTCCACCATCTCTGAGTCTCAGGCTTTGGTCCTGGGAGGATTCATTTCCATACCTGGTCCATTTTTGTTTTGTTTTGTTGTTTTGTATCCCTGTGGAATTGCATAGTCTGTGGTTCCCAAGAGGCTTGTATTCCATATATATTCAAGTCTTAGCACAGAGCTCTCTTCAGACAGGTCTATTCTGTCTGGAAGAGGGTAAATCAGAGTCTCACCAGAAGCTTCCTGTGTGGTTTGGAGCCACAGAGGGACCTCAAGTGGACCTTGTTGGTTGTGGAACCCCACATTGTATGTTTCAGGATTGTTCTCTGTTTAAGACCCATGTTTAAAGAGATGTCTATGGGTGTCAAAATTTAATAAGGATCTAAATAGTGAAAATGTCCAATTCCACTGCACTTCACTGAGTTCTCTGGGTCAGGATCTTTAATAGGCACCCTGTATGTTTTCTCGTTCAGTCTCATAACATCTTGAGGTAGGCACTACCACAATTTTTAGTTTTTGGGTGAGGGAACTGAGGTTTTGAAAGGTTAGGCTTTCAAGGTTCCACAGCTGGGATGAGAATTCAGTCCTTCCCACCTGTACAACCCTGTGCATTCTTTCTGCTGGTTAGGCTGCCTGCATCCCCTGGTGGATCGTCCAATCCACTCTCACCTTTGATTGCCTGTGCTCCTGCCCACAATACTCATCTGGCAAGGCCCCACCCCTGCGTTTGCCTTTCTGCTCCCAAACAGGGGCAACTGATATTTGAGGGTGGGGCAACCCAAACTATAAAACTATGCAGATAATACCACTAAAATTCCTTGTTTTCTACCTCAACTAGACCCTCTGCATTACCCATCAACCCTTTTAGAGACCCTTGGTCAGTTCCTGCTTCCCACAGGGAAATTCTAAACCACCACCATCTTCCTCTAGCCCCCTTTCTACCCCCAATCTCAGCAGAGCCTTGAACTCTTGGGAGAAACTGAGGCCATCAGATAATGTTATCTACTCTGCTTACAAGGTGATTTATAGCCACATTAATCCTTAGCTTCTTATTGCCAGTTTCAGAGTATCAACTCTCCATCTTCCTCACAGTCAAACCTCTGAGCTGGATTCTTTGAAACCCCTCACCTTCTATTTCCACTGGAACCTTGTTCCATTATCAACTCCCTCAATTTCTCTACCTTTAATCTCTCTTCAGACATCTTTTCCTCAGCCTGCAAACAAGCTCATGTCCTACCCAATCTAAATCCCAAATCAAGTTTGAAAAACATAACCCTCCAGTTACCTTCAAGCTTCTCTTTTCTTTTCACTCAAACTACTAGAAGAATTGTCTATCCCATTGGTGTCTGACATCTTCTTTCTCATTCTTTGTCCCATAACATTTGGCCTTTGTTCTTACTACTTGTACTAATTAGGATCCAACCTGACAAAAATAAACTACTTTAGTGATTTGTTACAAAGAAAATATAATGCAGGGAAATGTATTAGATGAAGCAGAGTTACTGAGAAACCAGACAGAGGATGGTGAGGAATCCCAGAGGTGGCGACAGCTAGAGCCATGGCCACACTTAGAAAGGAGGGACAAAAGAAAGATTGTGCTATCAGACCATGGCCTTGGTATCACCCAGGGAGGCAAGAAGCTTGGATTGGTTGGCTTGTCCAGTGGGAGCTAAAGCCATTGAGGGGACTCAGCCCAAGAATGGCCAGCCGTGTCATGCAAGGCAGAGAGGAGAAGCAGATACCTGGACTCTCTATTTCTGTCACCTTTTAATCTCTCACCAATGTCTCCCATTGGAGCCTGGGAAATGTAGCGTGCAGACTCAGACATCTGGGATGCAGAGTGAAAGGAAGAATGAGGAGGGGACCTGAGGGCTGAGAGATATGGAAGCATTGTATGTTTTGTATCATACAAGGAACAGTGACTTTTAAGTGCCAAATCCACTGATATTTTAGTTTTTCCATTATTGGATCTCTGCTAAATACACTGGTGATTACTTCCTTTTTGGAACTTTCCACTTTCTTGGCTTCTGAGAAAAACAGTATCCTTGTTCCATTCTGTCTTCTTTAAAGACTTCAACATCCTTATACCTACCACTTAAATATCAATGTCCTCCAGGATATGGTTCTTCATCCTTGAGGTATTAACTCCCATGTGGATTCCAATAATTTTCAAATATATATCTCTAGCCCAGGCCTCTCTCCTGAAATACAGACCTGTGTTGCCAATTCTCTGCCTCCACAACCACTTCAAATTCAACAAAACAAAAACAAACTCATCATCTTTTCCCTAAATTTCCATTTCATTCTCCTGTTTTCTATCTCACTTGATGGAACCACCACCCATCTGTTAACAATTGTGAGTGGTCTGATATTTTACCCTACTTTATGCTAGGCAAACTTGTTATGCGTGCCACAGTTTCATGGATGCTGGCAGAAGACTCAAGTCTTCTGGGTCAGAGACAAAGGACTTTCTTATGGCCTAGCAAGCTGCATGTGCTTTATGATCATGTAGGTTTCCCTATCCCCCAAGTTCCACAGAGATGACATGGACTGATTTAGGTGGATGCTGTGCAAACATTGGGTTTAAATCACTGCTGAGAAAAACTGAGCTTAGGGACTGCGGCCTTTCAGAATGGCTGCAAGTGAACCTGTGCAACCTGTACTCCAGAGGGAGGTATTATCTTATTCTCCTGGGCAGTCAAAAACATCTGCTCTTTGCTTCGGAGGAAGACTAAAAGATCGCTTGGACAAAGGAGGGGCTCGCTCCTCTGGGAGGAAATTGCTGCTTCACTCTGTGCCTTGTTCTTCTCATTGTGAAGACTGTCTCCACTGTCCTCAGGCTTCCTGTTCAGCTGAAGAGTTCTACATTCTCCTCATCCTTCAAGGCTTGGCTTCCTCACATGCCACCCATATACCTGTGTGATAGCATTTCCTTCCTCATGAGCCTAAGAAATTCCATATAGTCTTTACTTCAGAGGTTTTTGCATTTTGCTTACTGGGTTGCCTTCTCATCCAGCTGTGAGTGCCTGGAGGTGCCAAGCACTGTCTGACTCCTTTGTAGCCCTCACAGGTAGCACTGGTGTCAGGTGTCGAGTGCAGCTTAGTGTCACCTAATGGTCTAGACAGTTCAGATCATGCTTCTTCCATAGCAGTTCCCCACTTCTGAACAATCAAATGTTCTGTAAAATGGTCTGAGATGCTAATGAGGTTACCACATCTGTATTTCTAGGATTCAATCTGACATACAGCAGTACTAAATTGTGGGGGCAACTTTATTTAATGAGCTAGTTAGGAAAAAATGGTAAAATAGCCATTGTTTTTTTTTTTTAAGTGTCTATTATGTCCCCCTGTGCTAACACCTGGTAGAAAGTCTACTACTGCCCTAAAGAGAGAAATTAGTCCCAACCTCTCACCTCATTTGGTTATTTTACTTTTCTGTCAATAATACAAAAGTATGCACCCATTGTTTTATTATAAACATTTTAAAGAATGAGTTTAGAGTAACCTGTCTTCAGTCAGATTTAGATGGTATTTCAGGAGATTTTGCAGCTGGCAAGAGGAGACCCTGGCAAACACACATATACACACATTTCAAAATGGCATCCAAACTCATTTTTATTCTTTGAGCAGAATTCAAATTTGGTCAGGCTTCTTTCCATTTCTTCAAATTCTGGAAATTCCAAAATCTTTTTGCTCCAAGCTCATCGGAAAAACCATGTAACTACTTTCATAATGAATTGATAACCAGTCAAATATTTTGTCATGCATTTCACATAAAAAGATAAATCCCACCCACTGGAGGATTAATGCAGGAAAAGCATAAAACCACACTAAATCCCAACAATGGTGACTTTTATGAAATTGCTTTAGGTTTTATAGAAATCTTATATCAATCTGTTATTCATAAAGTATGTTACCTGAATTTTTATTGATACAATCACTTGGATTATATATAGAAGGCAGAGCATTTGAGTTAGGTTCTTGGAAAATTGCTTGATTACTGTTAAAGCTGATTAAATCTAAAGTTTTGTTTTTAACCAAGGAAAATTAGAAGTTGATTTTTTTTTATGTTTCATAGTCTAGAAGCATGAGATGTTAAAATTATGCCCTAAAAAGCACTTTAAGAAAGTAAAAGTTCTATATGTGTTTGAATTGTCTTTGTTAGTGTATGATTATTAAGTTTTCCTTAATGAAAAACTGTGCAAAGTTTAAATCAGATTTTGAAGTTTGTCTCAGGCTGAGTCTACAGGATATAGGATAATGAGTGAAAATTTAGGTTGCTCAGGTGGTTCAATGTATTCAACATGACACAAGATGAATCATTGTTTTTAAAAACTAGTAGTCATATTGAGTCTTTGTTTTTTTCTATGCACAGATAAATAAGCTATTTATATACTTTTATGACACTCTAAATATATTAGTTACTTGTTGTGATCAGTGCTTCTTACCCTAAATCATCCTATAAACAGTATATTAAGTTCTTTAAGACATCTCTGTGAAGGAATGAAAAGAAGCGGGAGCAAAGGAAGGGGCAGAAAGAGGAAGAGGGTTGGCAGCCAGTCAAGACAATTTTGCTTTACTATACAACATTAGGAAATAATTGATGTATATTGTTTTTGCATTTTTATTTAAATATTAAAAAATAACTTCTGATTTTTATCTCTTTTTATATTAAAAAGACATATCTCTCAGAAGAAAATTAGTTGTATAAAACAAAACTGAAAAACTTGCAAATATTGATCTCATTTAAAATAATCTTTAAAGAAAAGTTTTTTTTTTAACTTTAATATATGTTCTGAGATCCTGGTTATCTCAGTTGACCCTGTCCTTAGAGATAGATGTTCATAGCTTCAGGTTCCTTGGGGGTTAGTTGGTTTTCAGACCATGCTAAGAAGGTATTTTGAAAATGCCCAGTATTAATCAGCTGGGAGACTGACTTAGGGAACCTGTAATGGATAAAAACTATTAAAGAAATGATTCAAAGATGCCTTTGATAGTGGATAAATAGTTTAATCCCAAGCCATAAAAAGATAATAGTATGTTATCTTCTGTGGTTTACATAATGGACTAAGGGTTTATCCCTTCTTTTATATTTCTGTCTGCAAAATTTGCTGTCATATAAAGCCAGTTCAATGGAAGTCTGTTAAATCCCAGTGAATGTTTTACCTGTAGTTAAGGTAGTTCCCTCTCTACAAATAGTGCCCTGGATTAAAACACGTAGGCAGAAATGCTGGGATTTACTCCAGTGTGGCCAGATAAGAGACTTAAAAGACCTACCAGTTTTCATGTTGGTGTAATAATACAATTTTCCATTAAGAATTTGAATGTTTAATTAGAAACTCATAGATAGTATATAGATACTGACTAAGAATTAAACACAAATATTAAGGTACAAATCAGTTTATTTTTTCTGCTATAGCTGTGTCCTCACGTTTAGTTTCAAGCTTGGGTTCTAGTCACAGTTCCTTGCCAGATACTTGAGGTTCTTGTGTTAATTACTACTTGGTAGTTTTGCTGCTGGGCTGGCTTTTTTATGCTACTTGTTGCTGATATTGCCTAACTAGTCTCATTGTGGCTAACAGAATTTTTATCTATAGCAGTGGCTTCTCCACTCTTTTTCCCTTCTTAAAGCAAAAATATGGATGCTCTAATTATCCCCTTTTCAGCCAATAACTATCCACATTTAATTAGTGTGTTTTTCTAGCTTACTCTTTCTTCTTCATCAGTTAATGTTGAATAACGTATTCACATAGCTCCTATGTATTTTTAAAAATATCCTTCTGTTTACTGAATCTGCTGGATTTTTAAAAAAGGGACATCTGTCTGTCTATCCATCTACCTACCCACATACATACCACTTTCTTTCAAAACAAATTGAAGGCTGACTCTTAAAGGGAATATGGTATTTTTAATATGAATATGTAAAAAAATACAAGTTGATTTTAAGTCAAATAGCTTATTTGCTTCAAAATTTCAAGCAAAATATGAAACAAGATATTTAATGATTCAAAACATGAAAGTAACATCCTTATAAAGAATGATTTTTTATTAGTAACAAATATGACACTTTTTGATTGAAAAAGGAAGTGAGTAGGATCAAAATGTAAATATAGCACTTTGTAATATAAATGGAATATTCAAACATTGGCCTTTTATTTAAAAGAGGTAGAAATTAGGAATTTTAAAAAAGGATTTGAGATCAGTAAATAAGAATAAAGTGATTTAGGAGGGGAAATGATGATTATTGCAAAGGCAAAGGACAATTGCAAAAGGAAAATTTTAGTTCTCTGAAGGTTAAAAAAAAAAATAGCCCAGAACAGCAGGAGCAGCAAAAAATGAATGTGTTAGACAATTGTACCTGGCATATGGCAACATGATAATGTTTAATCGCTTGACATGGAAGTAAGCAAATACAGTTGACCCTTGAGCAATGGCAGAGTCAAAAAATCCATGTATAACTTTTGACTCCCTCAAAACTTAAATACCAATAGTCTACTGAAGACAGGAAGTTTTACCTATAGCAGTCTATTTACATATATTTTATGTTATATGTATTATATGTTTTATTCTTATAAAAAGTAAGCTAGAGAAAAGGAAATGTTAAGAAAATCATGAGGAAAAATACATTTACAATATTTATTTAAAAAATCCACATATAAGTGGACTGACATTGTTCAAGGGTCAATTATATATCTATTCTTGAATATTAAGTGAAGGCTAGTACTACAATTTGAACTGACTAGCTGTTTTTTCTCTCTAATCATAGCAACATTTCTAAAATAATTTCATTAAAGAGCTTAATGTAGACTTTGACAGGTAGGAAATGGCGACTGTGCTGGGAATTATTATTGAGTTGGCCAAAAATTCTGTTTAATTTTTTCTATAAAAGACACATTTTTCATTTTCACCAATAACTTTATTGATTTGGATATTTTGAGTATGTTGGCTATCTCCTACTATTGGCATCTAGTGAGTAGAGGCCAGGGGTGCTGTTAAACATCTTCCAATGCATAAGACAGCCCCACAGCAAAGAATTATTTGGCCAAAATGTCAGTAGTACCAAGAAACTTCACAGACCACTTCTGAGACAATTGGTCAGTCACAGCACCTTCTCTATATAGTGCACAAATCTTTTTTGCATTTCAGTTGTGTTTTTACCTTTCTCGAAATAGTAAAGCATAATATGCCAAAAATGTTGTGTTTGTTTTTCCATCTCCAATATTTAAATGGCTGCACAAAAATTAACCAATATGGATAACTTTTTTAAAAAAATTCATGTCCATATGACAGCTGTCACAATACAATCCAAAAAATTGTTTCAAATGAAGTTAAAGACAACTAAGTACTATTAGAGCCTTTGTATGAAAAAAACTAAACAAGCTTTTTGGCCAACCCAATACATCTATATCTAACTATTATTTACCACTCATTACTTCACAGTGTAGCTAATTGTTTAGCACAGTCTATGATGATCTCTAGAAGAATGCATAATGCATCAATATAATGAATAAAATATGTAATGTACATATGCATTCACATACATAACATGAAAAAATATATGGAATATATTATCTAGGATATCAGGATTTTTATCGTCCAGAAGTTTCCTCAGACACTGTATTTCAGTAATTCATTTATGTTCAAGACTAAAGAACATTTGATTTTAGATATTACATATTTATGTTTATCATCGGGCACTAATATAGCTTTTTTCTAAAACCTGATTCAGCTCTAATAGAGTGATCTTACCAACATGTCAGTCTCTCTCCTTCCCTCATTCAGAGCTATCCCATGACTATGTGCTCAAGAGGAGAAGCCCAGAGGGGAAGATGAGGTGGCCCTGGCTGATGACTTTTCCTGATGCCAACTAATCCCAGATTATTTGTGGATCTAAAAGAACGTAATTGGAGAAATGGAATCCTTCCAATTTCTGAGGCTGGTGCTATTCATCATTTCCTAAAACCATTTAATATTTAGCACCCAGAAAATTGTCCATTAAATTATGACAGAAAAGTAATTCCATACCCTCTTTCTCCAGCCTCTTTGGCCCCAGATTTAGTCACTGGCACAGTGGAACATAAAATCAGATAGTCTAGGGCTCATGAGAAACAGCACCACTTCTGTAAAGATGGCCTCTCCTGTCACTTCTCTAAATGGATGTTCAGAACACAATAAGGAAATCTCCATGGCAGGCAACTCAAGTGAATGTAAAATGACAACAGCAATATTAGTTAATTTTTTTTACCAGCATTTGATGTTGGTCCAGAATTATGTGTAAATTAGTAAATTTAACATCAAAATGCCTACAGTTACAAATGATTTTTGAGAGCCGCTGACTCAGTTGTCTCTCAGGACGTAAGGGATTCTTATATCTTCCCGGGTTCTTGGCTCCTTTTATTTATGTGTCAATGCCAACTCTTTTCACTAAAGTCTGTATCCACCATTATAATACAGTAGGCCCTCTCTATGTCGCGGTTCACTTATCGCGGCCTCACTGTATCGCGGGATTTTAAAAAATATTATATTTAATTATTTATCGTGAATTTTTCAATATATTGTTGGATTTTGCCATACTGTATACGTATGTTGTTAAAGTTATGTAGGTTTAAGAGTGTAGAATAAATTTAAGGTTCCTACTTTGCAGGGGGTCTGAAATGTAATACCTGTGGTAAGTGCGGGAATACTGTAATGTGCTTATGTTTACTTTTGTACCATAGATTGAAGAAAAATTTAGGGTAAATTTCTGAAAATCATCTAGTCAGAACCTATCTCCTGAGAGTATGCTCACACCATTGGAGGAAAATAGCTCTTTTAACGGTCCTTGTCTGAACAAGGAGTGCTTCTGAGGAGCACTCAGAAGTCTGAAAAGATCATTTCTGCTCCCCAATTTATGGTAAAGTAAGAGGAAATCAGCTAATTTCATTTAACTAATAATTGGCACTTAGTGAAAACATCACAAATGGGTGAAAACTGCAGATATCTAGAGTATCACTAAAACCAGTATGATTGTGTTTCTCTATGAGGTTGTCCTATGATGTATATTACTGGGAAGTATAGGGTACATGTGTGGGTGAGGGATAAGAAAGAATTATCCTAAATTATAACTTCAAAGTTCTCAAAGAGCAAGGTCTAGAAGAAAAATACAAATGGGAATTTACTTGGATTTGTACTCCTCATCCTCAGATTTTTGCTGAATATTTTGCTATCCTGGCTACATCATATTACTCAAGTACAACTAGCTGGGTCAGCTAAGAATGCTCCTTGTACAGTAGAACCAGGGGAGAAGCCCAGGACTCTGTGCCAGTTCATGGACATTAACCAAGTTTGCATATAAAGTAAGAAACCATAACTAATTAACACCAGGCAGGTGGTCTCAATGGAAATTTAAAATCCAAACTGGGTCATCAGGGAACAGAGTTGGCAGATGAAACTGTAACTGAAATGCTCCCCCAAGACCTGCCAAGCAAGCCATGAGCCAACTGCCCTGCAAAAAAGCTTCCTGTGCCAGTCATTTCTGGGGAAATGGAGCCAAGGACAAATGACTGTAGGTCTTAAAATGAGTGTGATTATATTAAGGTTTCAGGGACTCCTACCCTTGTACTCATATGGCATTTTCTTAAATGTCAATATCATTTTGTGAGACAGAAGTGGGACCAGCACGAGTGCATTTATTAAATAGCAGGGAGGACCATGCCGGGAGGGGCAGGCTAAGCTTTCAGCAAAAGACAGGGTGTGAAGTTTTGCTGGAATGAGCTGGAGTTGAGAGGAGGAAATATTTAGACCCCCATCGAGAACCAGAGCAACATCAGATACCAATAAGAATTGAGTTATCTGAATAACAGCCAGAATCAGTGAAGTGTTGGGAGCAGAAAATAAGTTTTACTGCAACATGATTGGCAAGACAAAGAAGGCTGAGAGGGTGAGATGTAATAGAGAAATAGAGAGAAGGGGCTTGTCTGAGGTGTGATTTCTATCACAATGCCATGATAAGATGGCTCAGGATGTGCCTCTGCTTTGCTTTCTTTTCATCCCTGCAAGGGAACATAAAATGAGGGGATGTCAACCCTAGATGGTCCCTTAGAGATGATCTCGTTCACAGCCCTTGTTTTATAGCTGAAGAAGATGCAGGCTGGAGAGGAAGTGTCTCACCCAAGGCTGCACAGTGAATTCTTTAGTAGAGCTGTCTGGAAACCTGAGTCGCGGGTCTTTCCATCTGTTGCCCTTTCTACCTCAAGACAAGAAAATGCCTTTAGTGCTATTCATTCACATTACGTACTTGCCTTTAAATTCAATGGCAAACAGAGGTTCTGAAGTATGTATAGCAATCATACAATGGTTGGATAATTCCACAGAACAGATACTAATTTGAAGTCAATAGGTTTTAAGTGGTCAGCACTGTTCTGAACTGAGCCTGGTCTTGGTGGGAAGTGGCTCTTTCTCAGAAAGGTTTTACTATTTTTGATTATGAAAAAATCAAGATGCTGATTGTAGGAACTGGGAAATACAAGACTGTTTAAAATAAGCATCACTTATTATCCTGCTACTGAGAAATAACCACTGCTGATATTTTGATGTTTCTAACACATTGTATTTTATAAAAATAAGATTATTATACTTATATAATTTTTAGAAATCAACTATTGGGTTATAGCTTATATACAATAACATGAATCCATTTTCAGGGACTACTTTGATGAGGATCTCGCAAGTGCAGCTGAAACCCCCTCCACTCTTCCCGTCTGCAAGGACTCCTCGCCTGTTCACACATAACCGTGCCTGCTCTGGGATCTTTTATTCCTCTCTCAGTCTCCCTCTGTCTCAGGCTCTGTCTGTATCTCTTTGACTGTCTGTCTTTTTGGGTGGCTTTCTTTGTCTCCAGTCCTCCAACTTTTAATAAACTTTTAATATTGGGAAACTACTGCCACCCTATCTCTCTACCTGAACCCAAATTTCTTTCTGTACGGGCTCAGGGAAGAGAATGAGTGGAGAGAAATAGGAAAGAGGCTTCATAACTTATAACTGAAGATGTTATTTAGATATTTTGCTTATAAAAGATGTTTTTTCTCCCTAAGAGGGGGTATGCTTCTCTGTTGCACATACTACAGAAATGATTTAGATATTTTCAGTATTTAGTCTTTCCATCTAAGAACCTGGTATGTTTCACCATGGTTTTATCCACCCCCACCCCAGAAATAGCCATTTCTTAATTTCCTTTTCAATTCTAAATCAGACTTACTGTTGCCCTCTTCTGAGTCACAATCCTCATCTTAATACCACTACAAGTTCCTGTCCAGCACTAATAATGATACAAATGATGATGATATTTAGAATATAGTGCTTGTAACTTATCACATCACTTAATTCCTTTAGCAACCTTGTGAGATGGGCCTGTCGTTCTCATTTCTGAGTGTTTTTGTTGATAATAGTTATAAGTATTTCTTCCTTATTTTGTTATTAATATGTTCTTATGTTTTATATTTTTCTTCTTTCTCTTATCCCTTTATTATCTAACATAAAGTTTATTACTGATAGTAAACTTTAGATCAGTGTTTAAGTGACAGGATAGAAAAGGAGAAGCATAAACTTTACCAAAGAACTTTCCATCCTCCTCTGGGGAAAGGGTTAGTGTGTTTTCCTTTGTAGGAAGGCTAGATGGCATCATGATAGGCAGAGGCATGACTTTGTTATTGTCTTTATTTGGCGATTAAGTCTGATTTCAGGAGATGTGTGTGGGTGCCAAGTATTGAAGTAGACTGTGATGCTCTTTTGATGTGTCAGTTTGGCAGACTCTAGCCCCTTTATTCAATTAAACACTGATCTGAGTGCTGCTGTGAAGTTGTTTTGTAGATATGATTAAAGTTCTTAACAGTTGACTTTAATAAGGGACATTATTTTAGTTAGTCTGGGTGAGCCCAATTCAATCAGTTGGAAGGCCTTAAGAGCAGATCTGAGGCTTCTCTGAAGAAGGAATTCTGCCTGTGGACAGAGGCTGCCCTTTCTGATGCCTTTCCTGATGGCTGGCCCTATGGATTTTAAACTTGCTTAGTCAGCTCCCATGACCATGTAAGCCAATTGCTTGTAATAAATCTCTTAATATACTTCTCATACTAGTTCTGACTGATACAGGGGAAAAGAACTCACGAATAGCCAGACAACCAATGAGTGGCAGGATGGGACTAGCACGCTACACTCTTGGCCCTCCCTTTCTATCAAACTGCTTAGATGTCTTTCCACTCTGTTGGTATTTCTCTCTAACCCACTGTCCTGGATCCTGCTTCATGTCCTGTTTGACATTTACTCTTTGTTGAGTCATGACATAGAGGAGAAGTCTATTGTTGACCATGTATTTCTTTAGGAGTTAGTTTCTGCTCTTTGGTTTAACCAATAACTAGCCAATAATTACTTTATTAATTTTTGTGAATTATTGTATCAAAGTGAATATGAGATATTCAGACTCTTAGCTTGAAGTTCAAGTCACTAGTATGTGCGTAATTACATTTCTTTTCATTAATTTTATTATAAGTAACCATACATGCTTTTTTCTACCCTATATGGTGAGAGTCTTATTGGATGTGGTTAGTTGAGGAAGAATTCCTCCAACTTATTAGACTTAAATGGTTAATGAATTGTTTCTCAACTTACCAGACAACAGTGCCCCCTCTTTATAAGAAAGGCACATTTTTTTACATCACATTTGCTATCTCAAAATGAAGTACATTGATAATATAAGCAAACAGCCACACACACATTAAAAGACAATAATTTAATACCCTAACTAGAATGTAGCTGAAACTAAAGGAAGGCAATTTATAGTGAAACAACAGTTATTTCTGAATGTAAATGTCTGGGTGTGGCTATGTGTGAAAACTTAAGGATGCATTCAGATGCTGGCCTCATCAAGTCCCTGTCAATGGTAAAGCTATGAAAGTGGACAGAATAGACAGACATGTTCTTCTACTGATTATAGCTGTCATGAGAAGTGATCAATTATTGACATGGTGTTTTGATACAGTGAACCATTCTTGGTAGACTTCAGAACAAAATCAATTACAATTTTTCCTTGATTTCCATGGTGGTTGCATTTTAGGAAACATGGTATGTTAAAACCGTGCAAAAGTACTTTCTGTTCACATGTAAAGTAGAGTTGATTCAGGCTCAGAAAATTAAAGTAGGTTTTTATAAGCTTCAGAAAGCAGAGTAATTCATTCACCCCAAATCCCTAAAAGCATGGTAAGCGCATGGTGGGCATTTAGTTAATATTTGCATGAATGTATGAAAGTTTTTCATCTCTGTGAGTTTAGGAGGGACATTTGAAAAGCAGCAGTATGAGGGACAATTCTGCATTGTGCAGGGCTGCACCCAACATTGCAGCATGCTCTCTGAAGTCAGCAGTGCTTTTGATTATTGTGAGATCCCAAAAAGCAGCCACTGCAAAAGTCCAAATTGCCCCTTCGGGTGATGCTGATGAGAACCACAGAATTAAGTAACGATGTGGGCTCAGTGTGCATCCATCCGAAGCAATGCAATCCTTAGCCACTGGCAACGGGGCAGCCCTGTTCAAGGCACTATCTGCCTTGAAGTATGTGCACAATAGAGAGAAAGTAGCTGAGGGAAATGGGGAACCACATGAGGCTTTGGAAAGGAGTGTGTGATGTAGGGCACAGCCATTGCCACTCACAAGGACCTTTGTGTTAAGAAAAGTGCCCCTATTGGCAGACCAGTTAGAAAAAGTATCCGGTCTGCAGCTGATGGGAACACACAGAAGTCACGTGACTTGGCAGGTGGCACACTGCCTGGATGTCATGCGCCTCTCCTGGCCTCTTGGCTCAAGGGCCTTTGCACAGGCCTGAACTTGCACACGCTTTGGCTGGCTTTCCACATGATGCGGAAATCTAGTGTTACATGCAAAAGCTAACCTTCATACTGACTAGATGGGTGATTTGTTCAGGATGAGGTAAGCCGTTTTACACTATTCTGGGAAAGTTAATCACAGTTTTGATAAAATAACTTATGAGTACTGAAGGGAGTGTGAAATGAATAAGTACAAGTGAAAAGAGATTAAATTTAATGAATTCCACCAACAAGCTTAGGGAACTCTTCCCCTGTACTTTGTGTAGTAAAGATGGTAGCTTATTCTAGTTAAATTTTGTCATGGAGGTTTGGAACTTTGGTAATCAATGCACTTTGGGGTGATGAAGTCTTGAGGTCTTTGTCAGACTTCTACCAGCTAAATACACATTTAATTGATGAGTACAGGGAAACCTATATATTTCTATGGTATGTATGTTTTTATGAGAACAGATATTCTTGTTGACTATCCAGGAAATCAGCCTCCCAGGATTGAAGGGCCATCCTGGTGAGAATGAAACCAGAGATCTTGAAGGGCATTTCCTTAATGCCACAGTAGAACCCCTTGACCTATCTTATGCCAAAGCATAGATTTTTTTCTACCACTGACTCCTCATGCCTTCAAGATTCTCTCCTAGTCTGACTGGACAAGCATAGAGACACATTGACAGGTTCTTTGTCTCTGATTTGTTAAGCTTCCCATGGATCAGCCCCTTTGTTGAAACTCTTCATTTCACTACCAGTTTGTTTCATTTTCTCTTAACTTCATTGGAGGAGGAGAATTCTCACTCTGTAGACAGCCCACAAGGAGACAAACACCCCAGTACCACCAGAGGCCTTCTCCCAAACATGTGTGTAGGGTAGGTATATCAGTAAGGATAGCTAAGACCTATCCTTTGCAAAAAAAAATAATAATAATAATAATAATAAACATTAAAAACCTCAGTGTCTTCATAGAAAAAAGCTTATTTCTCTTTCACAGAATGTCCCTGAAGAGCCAGGCCAATTCTCCAGGGAAGCAGTGGTTTAAAATTCTGAGATACCTTGGTCTCTGACACCTCTGTCTCAACATGTTGTTTGGTTACCTTGGCATGGAAGAGAGTTATGTAGTGTCTTAACTCTGCAAATGAATGCTTTGGCCTAGAAATGTGATGTTCGTTCTGCTTACAACTAAGTGGTTAGAGTTGGAGAATTTTCCTCCTATGGCCCGGAGAGGAGAACCCGGTATGAATGAGTACTAGTAATGAAGTAATACCTACTATGTGTATCATAGCAGGTGTAATAGAGTTGCCTTAACAAAAACCACAGACTGGTGGCTTACCCTACAGAAATGTATTCTATCCACAGTTCTTGAGGCTAGAATCCAAGATCAAGGTGCCATCAGGTTTTGTTTTTTGAGGGTTCATTATCTTTTTCCTGAATTGCAGGACACAGCTGACCTATGGGTTTGGGTTTACAAGTGAGATTCCTTTATTATGTGATTTGATGATGGTGTCTGGACCAAATTATACTAAACAATAACTTGGATGTAGGCTTTAATCATGTCTTTAGATACGATGGCTGTGTTTTGGCAACTGAAGCGTGGGGAATGTTCTCTCTCCTGTCATCCAACTCCTCCCATTAGCAATCTTTTTCAATTTTCTTGTAATTCTCTCTTCTGATGTTTTAAAAATGGGCTCTTTCTGGTCCCTTTCCCACAAAGAAGTTTATTTTTTCTTTATGACTTCCCTCACTGTGAAAGTTTAATACCACAGATATAGTATGTATCTGTTTATGTGCCTCATATGATTTACATATCAAAAAATAAAATTTTGTTCATCTCCCAAGAACCAACTTTTGCCCCCTTTATCACCCTTGTTGAGAATGCATGTTCTAAGGGCCAATTAGATAAAATAAATCTTGTCTAGGAGTTGGCCTAAACTCGTGAATGAGACTGTGAGTGCAATGCCTTTATTCTGCATGCTTAAGGTGCAGTCCAAACCTTTACACCATGGCCCCAGAGCCGTGCACAGATCATCCTGCAGGTGGAATGCCTACCTTTCATGTTCAGTGAAACAGCAGGTATTTGTCATGGTCCAGGGTGTGGCCTCCTCAGGAAGGGTTTGCAAAGTTCCTTCCTTTGAAATTGGTAAGTCTCATGCCTCTGCTGCTTCATGAAGGGGGTGGTTTATGTGACAGCAATGCTAGTAATGGGCTCAGCCATTCTAGGCTTCACTTATGTGGGGCCTATCTGTTGTTCTCATGGTTCCAATCAGGACAAGCTCTCATTATGTGTAAACTAGCTAAGGCAGCAATTTCAATGTTAATTCCTCAACATAAAATGGCCCCATTGCCCAAGCTGTGGATAGATGATACCTAAAGCAATGTGGGACTTTTAAAACATATTAATCCAATTACTTACATTTGTTTCTTGTCCTGGCTGGTTTGGCTCAGTTCGGCCTGCGAGCTAAGTGTCGCTGGTTCGATCTTCCAGTCAGGGCACATCAGAGAAGGAAAACTCTGACTCCAAAAAACCTCCGCTGCCTTGCGGCATACCTCTTCAGGGGAAAGGCTAAGGGAGTAAACCCCGACAGAAAATCTGGAGCCGGAGTCCCTAAGGCAGTTCGACGTTGTAGTCAACACCGGCAACTCCTGCGGCGCACCTGAAGCCAAGCTGTATTGACTCCGTCTTTCCCTTGGACCCTTCAGCTGCGAAGAGAGGGGGGGTCTGCTGCATGGGCAACAGCAGACCCTCCATATCACCCTGCCCAGGCTCTGTAGCTTCAGCTTCACTGGAGAGGACACTCCAGCGTCATCGCAAGATGTCGATTCAACACGGGAGGAGACAGATACCGTGTCACTCCCGAGTCGGACTGCACAACCATTCTCGGCGGTGCAGATAGACTCTTAAGAAGCTACACCATCGTCTCTTGAGATAGATGGCTGCTGACGACGACATTTGTTTCTCTGAAGGACCTAATCCAGTAGTGAGGCTGCTTCCATTTGTTCTTTTGTCTTAGATTGTTCTTGCTTCTTCACATACCATGACCTCTGCAGAAAGCTCTCTCTCCAGAATCTTCATAGGGTCTTTACCTACACTCTTTAAGCTCCATCCGTGTTGGCCATTTTACCCACAGATATCTTAATGTCCCTGGAACTACCTCTGCAAGCACAAAGTATGGGCGTTTTTAAAAATATATATTTTATTAATTATGTTGTTACAGTAGTTCCAATTTTTTTCCCCTTTGCTCCCCAGTACCCCCTTTCCCTCCAGGAGTCCCACCCCACTTAGTTCATGTTCATGGGGCGTGCATATAAGTTCTTTGGCTTCATCTTTTCCTATATTATTCTTAACATCCCCCTGTTTATTTTGTACCAACTGATTATGCTTCTTAGTCCCTGCACCATTTCCCCATTTCTCCCCCTCCCTGCTCCCAGCTGATAACCCTCCAAATGATCCCCATACCTATGATTCTGTTCCTATTCTAGTTTGCTTAGTTGGATTTTGTTTTTATTTCTTAGATTCAGTTGTTGATAGTTGTGAGTTTGTTGTCATTTTAGTGTTCGTAATTTTGATCTTCTTTTTCTTAAGTAAGTCCCTTTGACATTTCGTATAATAATGGCTTGGTGATGATGAATTCCTTTAGCTTTACCTTGTCTGGGAAGCACTTCATCTGCCCTTCCATTCCAAATGATAGCTTTGCTGGATAGAGTAATCTTGGTTGTAGATTGCTTTTCATTACATTGAATACTTTTTGCCAGTCCCTTCCTGCCTGCAAAAGTGTCCTCAGCTGATAGTCCTATAGGCACTCCCCTGTAGGCAACTCTCCACCTCTCTCTTGCTGCCCCCAGGACTCTGTCTTTATCTTTCAGCTTTGGCATCTCAGTCATGATGCGTCCTGATGTGGTACACTCTGGGTCCAGCTCGCCTGGGACCCTCCATGCTTCCCGGAACTGTATGTCCATCCCCTTTACAAAACTTGGGAAGTTTTCCTCATTTTTTTCAATTCTTGCTTCCTCATTCTGCACTGGTTGACTGTTTTTCTTCCTTATGTTCCAAATCATTGATTTGAACCTCGGTTTCCTTTCCTTCACCATTGGTTTTGTGTGGCTTTTCCTTCGTTTCACTTAGCGTAGCCTTCACTTCTTCTCCTATGCATCTGCCATACTCGAGCATATCTGTCAAGCCTGTGAGCATCTTTATCACCAGTGTTTTGAATTCTGCATCTGTTTGGTTGTCTATCTCCTCATCTGTTAGGTTGGCTATTTCCTTGTTGCTTAGTTCTCCCACTGGAACCTTGATCCATTCCCTCTTTTGGGCCATGCTTCTCTGTCTCCTTATTCTGACAGGCTCCTGTGTTTGTTTGCCTCTGTGTCCCAGGTAGAGCTGTCGCTCCTGTTACATTGTAAGGGGTGGAGCCTTAGGGATTTGTCAGTAAAGGGCAACTTGTTTCACCACGTTGTGGTGCTGTATGTGGGGAGGGATCTGAGAGGGAACAATGCCACCTGCCCAGCACTCACCCCTTTTCCAGGCACGTCTCCCACTTTCACACTGGACTGATGCCCCTCTAGCTGCTGCCCTGTTCTTTGTTCCCAGAGTTGGTGGATCTGTGGATGCTCTAGGACTGTGGGGGCCCTTTAAACAAGCGGACTCTGCTGAGACCGGCAGTTTCTGCCTCCACCCAAACCTCCACCAGTTTGTACAGTCATAAGCAATGAGGCTTGATTTTCCCCGTTGCTGTGACTATGAGCTGGGATGTCTGGTGAGGAGCTGGGAATGCTCCCCAGGCGTCTCTCCTGACTTTTTAAAACATGTGACTGTGCTTTATGCCAGCCTGCAGCTGCTGCTACTGCTGCTGCAGCTGCTGCTGTCACCACACTGCATCCTCTCTGCCCTGGCTCTACCTCTCCTACCTGTCTATGAGTATTTCTTCTTTATATCTTTGTTTGCTGGACTTCCATGCAGTTTGATTTTCTGGAACTTCTGGTTGTTTCTAGTTTTGAGGTAGTTGTATTCCTTCTTAGTTGTGGAGAGAGACACAGCATGTCTGTCTACACCTCCATCTTGGCCGGAAGTCAGTATGGGCTTTTAAAGATAGATGTTACTCTTAATGCCAGCACTCTCCTTCCCACCCCTCTGATTCCAGTACAGGTGCAGGTTCTAAAGGCATGTGGGTCTCCTAACAGGAAGCAGCCCTGCTGGTGTGATGGGTGTGTGTAAATTGGGTGCAGATACCTTGTCGAAGGTCTGGCTGGACTGATACCTTTACTGTGGGGTGGAGTTGGGGTGGGGCACAGCATAATGTCCAGACTTTCTCTGTTTGCCATGATATGTAGAATGCATGGGCCCTGGTTAGACTCCCTGACCTACCACTTCCTGTGAGACCTTAAAAGTAACTTAATGTTTCTCTTGTTTCTCTGTTTTCTCATATAAATATGGAGAAGAATAGTAGCCACCTCACATTGGTTGTTTCCTGGAGTTAAAGAGTTAACACATGTGAAGCATTTAAACTGTTGTCTGATACCTACTTAAGTGCTCCATAAATGTTAGCTGCTCTTCCTACTTGTGCAATGGTTAGTTTACTGCTGCCGCTATTCATCCCGAGCCCTGTGCATGCTCGGAGAGGAAGGTGTGTTTTGAGCATCTTTCTCTCCTTTAACTGTGGCTGTGGCATTATGGACCCGAGACTCTACTCATCTAAGTAGACAAAATAACCATGAAGCACCTATTCTTGCTGCAGTTTCATTCTATCATTACATGGAGCTTTGATATCATTTGTAGCCTAATAGGTTTTGGAAGGTCCATTGTGTCTGTCATTTATTCATCAATGGGGATAGAAGGCTGAGAACCTCAAAGAGCTTGTGATCAGAATAATGGATGGATATAAATCATTTTAAGAATAATAATAATAATAGGTATTTCAAGATTTGATCCTTGTCAGGCTGTGCTGAATAGTTTTCTTGTGTTACATAACTGAATTCTGAAAACAATCCTGTGGTACAGGGAGACAGAGGTCCTAGAGTTTACGTACTTAGTGAAGAAGTGAAGACTTAAACTTTAGTATATTTGGTGTCTGAGAGAGTGTCATAGGCTGTTTGGCATTTGGGAGGAAGAAGTCACTTCTAGTTGGTGTTTAGTGATGCAGGTATGCTTTTGAAGAAGGCTTGGTGGCAAAGGTAGCTTTTTAGCATTTCACACCAGGACTGGAGGGTGGGATTTATGTGAGGAAGGAGTATCCTGGGAAATAGGATAATACCATACAGGATGGGGCTGAGGATGTAGAGAGACCTGCATGTAATTTGTTTTGACCCAAATAAAGGATATGGGTAGGGGAGATGCAGCAGGAGACACCTGGGAATCCAGATTTTGGAGGACCTTGAATGCTAGGCAAAGTGTGCACTTTTATTGACAGGAAGTCTGGGAGAGTAGAGAGATCCTAAGCATTCAAACTGGATATACCTGAATGTGAATACAAAGGTGACCACTAACTAGTCACTTTAGGAAGATTGCACAAACTCTCCGACCTTCACTTTATAAATTTTTTAATTTATTTGTTTGTTTATTTTTAGAGGGGAAAAGAGAAAGAGAGAGAGAGGAACATTATTGTGTGGTTGCCTCTTACTCGTGCCCCCAACTGGGGACCTGACGTGCAACCTAGTTATGTGCCCTGACTGGGAATCGAACCAGCGACACTTGGTTTGCAGGCTGACACTCCCAACCTTCACTTTTATCATTAATTACTTCAAAGAGGATTTGTTCATGCTTGTTTGTTGAATGGAAGAAGGGGCTACCCCTACTTTATATTATCACATAAAAATGATAATAAGGCAAAATGTTGAGACAAACTAGTCAGTAAGTTGCAGCTACAATTGTTATATTAGGTAAAGATGAGTCCTTGACGTTGTTGACAAGTGGGTGTCATGAATAGAGTCTGCCTTTTAGAAGATTACTCTAATGTGTGTGTCCCAGGGAGAGAAAACCAGGGTAAAATCAGAGGAAAGCCACTAGTAATACAAGGGAGAGAGAATGAGGAGCTTGATGGAAGATGCAGGCGCGGAGCAGGATCAATGCTGTTAGCAACTAAGAATAAGCCCAGGAAGCCTATGTGTCCAAGTGTATCAGGTACCCTGAATATCTTATCAGTCCTTTTTCATTCATTGGATATTTAGAGTAAACTGTGGTAAAGTTTCAAAGCAGAAGACAGTTCTAGGTGATACCAACTTCCCAGGCATCAAATCCCTCTGCTTTAACAGCTGTCCTGTATTTATCACATGACAGATTTCCCATTATGCTTATGAAGCTTAATTGTATGGGGTTCTCCCAGCTCTGTTTTCTCCATTTCAATGGAAGCTATGTAACTATGACTCAATACTTATAATTGGGGAAAACCATATGAATATGTTAGATCCACTCATAACTGATAACTATGATCAACTAGATCCCCTCAAAAGAGTTTACCCCAGCACTCACTGATTCCCATACAACCAAGCTACTGGTCATGCAGTCCCTTCCTACTCTGTGTGTCAGTAGAAATCCACTTGTGTTACTGGTTACATGCAATTGTAAGTATCAAAGGGAAGACAGAGTCTTTAATCCCTCCCATATTATTAGTACAGTCCATCAAGCCTGCATATTTTTGATGAGAGTAGGATAAATTCCAATTAATTGTTTGGATTTACTTTAGAAGCACATCTTTCTTGTTGGGGCATAGCCACTGCATTTCTGTTTGAGTTTGGGACTGGTTCTCACTATGTCAACTCTTCTGCTCATGACTCCATCACATGGAGTCACTCAGAGCTCTGCTGGCCTATATAAGGATGAGGCTTGTGCAGCAGGCCCAGAGAGCTCTGTGTGCTCACCACACAATGGGGGACAACCGTGCCAGCGGGGATGAAGCCCTGTTTCATGATGAGGCATGAAATGTCAACAGCTGGGATTTTTGCTCCTAAGCCAACTGGAAAGGAGGCAAGGCATGTAAAGACAGTCCCTTCTCCCCCACTTAAAAAAAAATAAGACCAGGGATGGACAAATAAGAGGGGAAAGAATGAGCATATACCAGTTGGTCAGGGTTCTGACTTGCCTGCTGGGGCCCTGCTTCAACAGCACTTGGATTCCTCTATCTGAAACCACTTAACATGTTATCCTAGACTTTGGAATCTGCAAAGGGAACCGAAAAACTCCCTTAGTGCACATAGCTGAGTGTTCAGAATCCCAAGAATCTTGTCAGATCATCTTCAGACCATTAGTTTTATCAGCTGGTTTCCCATTGTATTATCAACACCGACCACTGTATTCAACACCTGACACATAGTAGGTGTTTAGTCTAAAGTTGTTGAAGTAAACATTTCTTGTCTTGTTTCTCATGACCAAACCCTGTCCTCAGCCTCTGAGCCAGCTTTGAAGTCTCTGGGTTCTTTCTCTTGCTTTGCTTTAGACCATTCTTTGATTCCTTATAGTCTCCTTTTCCTCTGTGACAACAATCTAGTTATACCCATGGTCTCCTTAGGGCCTGAAGTTCTACCTCTTATGGCTATTACATGTTGCTTGTTGTCAGTTCTCCTCTCCCTATCTGCTCCAATTGATTTTTAAGTAACTGCCAAATAAGGTTATGAACAGTGAGGGGACAGGAAAGGCCAGAGCTAGGGTTTAGACAGCCTTCTTCCATAAGGAAGCTAAGAAGAGTGGTCTTAGTGGTAGAGAAGAGGGAGTGTCCTAGACATGGCACATGGCTGTGAACGGAGGCTTAAAAACCTGTGGAAGGCACTTGGACCTGGGGAGATGGAGGACCAGCCAATGTAAGACCTTTTGATGAAAGAGATCTATCTGGGACTTCCAAATTAGAGACTATTATAAATCCTTACTACATGATCTTTCAACACTTGCATTATGGATCCTTAGTAGTGAGTACATGTTGGTAATCCACAATTTCTCTTCAACAGGTTGAAAAAGGGCCTGACCAAATACTGAGAGAGAGAATTAAACAAGGAGTCCCTATTTTTCTTTCCCCATTTCCCACTCTACTTATCTCTTTCCACGCAGCAGGGCAATAGGTGAGGATAATTTTTAGTCACTTAGTTGAGGAAGTGAATAAAAGTCCTTGAAGCAATGAAGTTTGACCTTTTCTCTGTCTTACCATCTCTAACATTGGCACAGGGTAAACCCCCAGGATTTCTCACTGAGCCCTCAGATGGCAGAGGAAGTTGATTAATCTGGCCCTTTGGACTGGTGACTAGGATCCAGAGAGTTAACCCAGCATAGCAGGAGCAGGCTGAGTTTCATGCTTTGACCTGGCAATTGCACCCCTAATTGGACACACAGTTGCACTTTCATGGCATTTAAACATTTTAAAGAACCCCTATTCAAGACAGAAGGCTACTGTGTGTTTTCTTGAGGGTGTAGTCAGGGAGTAAAAAAATGGAGGGGCTCTTTAAGTATAATTAGGCATTTAATTGCACATGTAGACTTCACTGATGGTTTTGCACAAGCGTGTGATTATGATTCACTTGAAAGTACTGCATTGATGATAGTCTGTATTCCATTTTTCTACAAAGCAAATTAGGAAGGAGAATATTCAAAACATTTAATTCTTAAGTCCAATTTCTTTAGTTTCTTTAGTTCTAACTTCTCTTCAAGTTTCAAGAGAGTTAAAACAACAACCACCACAGGGAATTCCACATCTGATTCTAATAGAGCACATAAAATAGAATGTACATAACTGTGGGTAGTGTGCAATTAGAATGTAAGTGTAGGACAAATGCGGTGCCTTCCATCTACCAGTATTCCCCTTCGTCCTCTCTTCCCAAGTTTTCAAATTAAGAAATCAAGGCATTAGAGTCAGATCTTTAACCTAAGTCACTGAGTATCAGAGACAGGTTAGGGATATAAATCGTTCATGGAATCATGCTCTTTTCTACCATCAAGCCCGAAGATCAGTGGACCATGTTTAACTCCCTTCTCTAGCATGCATTTAAGAGAGTAAACCATGAATTACCTCTGAGACTTGGGTTATACAGAAATATGGGCTTGGATACTTTAGTCCAATTTCTTCTTCATACTTAGCTCCAAGGTAGCAGTACCAAAATTTTCAAATGAAGATTTTAAAAAGGTACCTATCCATTTTATTCATCCTTTCAGCCTTCCTGTTTTGAGTATTTAGTAGAGATTAGTGTTCTTGGAATTTTTGCTTTCAGTCCAAGTTGTGTGCCATAATTTTAAATGTGCATACTTCATTTAGCAGAAACCACTTGAGCTGTGTTTGCATCACTACACCTACACCACCCACTGCTGCCTATCCCCTCCAGTTTTTCATAATTTGGCAACCCTCAGAGCTTTTGTAAAAGGATTGCTCTTTTAACTGGTTTTTGCTTAACCAGACTGGACATCAACTGAATATAAAGTCTTGGGGCCTGGTTAGAGAAGGCCTGAACCACCACCATGAATACTGTATTCGTCAGAAGAGGATTTATATTGAGAACACAACAAATGCTTTATATTAATATTAAATGTTAATTTTTAAATTCCTTCTTATGAATAAATAAGTGGAAATTCAGCCATATCATTTTGGCTTGCCAAGAAATTTTTAATAGAAGTATGGATAAGAATCACTGGTATATGTGGGGCAGCTTCTTCAAAATTCAGAGATCCAGGATCTCTGAATCAGAAGTTCCAGAGTGGGACCCCAGCATCTGTATTTTCAAAATGTTCTGTAGTGATTCTAATGTTTTTGCTGTGAGGAACCATAAAGGTGGGAGAATAATATCTGTTTTGGGTTTTTCCTCTTGCCATAGTGTTATGCTGGGTATCATGGAATTTGACAACTTTGATTCAATTTGGGACTGTATAATTTAATAGAATTTGTGTGAACTTGGGCAAGTTTTCCCTAGTGTCCTTCAGTCCCAATGTCCTAGCCTGTTAAAGGTGAGATAATAATAGGGGCTGTTGGGGACAAGAGAGGATACTGTATACATGAGGCCCTTAGCAGAATGTCTGGTTTGGACTAGCCATGAGTAAGGTGCATCAAATGTACTATCATTATCTTTTTTCTGATACATGTATGCCACTCTCATCTCGTCCACTGCCGTTCTGTATTGGAGTAGTCAAAGTTTTATATCAGGGGCCTTATTATATTTTGCAGAGAGGTGCTCCACCTTATTCCCAAATAACCAGTGTGAAAGTAATAAAGGAGCATGACTTCCTTAAATATGTGAAGTGCCTGCTGCTGCATTTAGTCTTTACCCCAGCTCTCCTCTGTCTTACTGTAACCCCAGCCCTGTTTTTGTGAGCAGGGGTAGGAGGAATAACTTCTAATGGGTCTGAGTAGAGAGTGGATTCTCCCACTGGGAAGAGGTCTGGCCATCTTAAAACCTTCTGTGTAAAATTATTCTACCTCCCTCCTGTAGGTCAAAGGGTCAGTGAAGATGACCATTTAATATTGAAGAACACGCTGCTCTCTGTGGGTATGTTGGGGTCTTAATGTTTATTTCCCACCTCCATTATTGGTTCTTCCAGGGCAGCATTAGCCTGGACAGAGCTTCATGGGGCTCTGGGAGCAGGGAATGTGTGTGGCAGGCAGCCCTCTGGCTCAGGCATGGCTTGTTTACCATTCTGGTTTAAATTGCCTCTTATGTACCAGTATTTATATGTATTACAAATGGGGGCTGGCTAATTATGTGGTTCTTAGTAGGAACCGAGTCTCTTCTGGAAGCAGCCCAGTCTCTACCCACTATTTATAGCCTTCATATGTCCCAAATTTTCCAGTTCTGATTTCAAATATTCTATCCCACTGTCTCCAGAAGTATACTTTATGCTTGTCAGACCACATGTCAATTTATGGTTTAAGAAATATAGTCAGAGTATTGTAACTGCCACCCTCAACACCACATTTTCTGACTGTGAGATTGGAATCTTGCCTTTTAAAAACAAATTGGACATACTTAGGAAATGCAGAAAAATCTTTTTTTCTTAAAATATTTTTGGTAAGCAATTATCTTGAAGCTGCACCTAAAAATCATGCAGATCTGGGATTAAATGATGATGTAATTATAAAGAGTTTGATGACAGTTGTCCTCCTTGAGACAGCGACTTTCTCATGGAATGTGACCAGTACACAGTAGAATAAACAAATAAGTTGAATGGTTATTTGGAGACATTTAGAATACCATAAACTACATCACTCTGATATGAATGTGCTGTGTTTCTTCCCAGTCATATACAAAGGCAGACATTTTTGATATGTTAAGTGAGAAAGATGTTTCTAACACTATTTGGTCCTTACTTTGTATTGGGCAACATGACAGGCACCTTGTCTCAACTCTCAGAAGAGCACTAGGGCATAAATATCATGATATTTTATGTCACAGATTGGAAAATTGAGACTCAGAGAGACTGAGGAGCTTGGAAGGAATCCTCAGGTGACAAGTAGTGTAGTTAGAATTAGAACTCAGGCCAGTGTGACTACAATTTTTTTATCAATCAGGATTTCTCATATTACTCTTTATTTTCCCCAGAATGATAATAGATAAAATTTAACTAAAATCATTTCCCTCAGCCCCAAGCTCCCCATTTTTAGTTAAACGATATTTACACACGGCAAATTTCCTGCTGCCTTTGTCACAGCTCCCTACCCTATATCTCAGCACTGGGCCAGATGTATGTGTTTGAGGGCCTGTGTGGGAGGGAGTGTTTACTGTCCATGTGCAGGGATCACCTTATGCAGTGTTGTACCTTGTCCATGATAAAAGCCCTCCAATGGCTGTGCAAGACTGGACTTAACCTTTTACTCTTCAAATCTGGTATTTGCAGTGACACATAACCAAGCCCTAGTCAATGGAAGTGTACCTCCATGTGTCTCAGAAATCAAGGGGCAGCTTCCTATATCACCTCCCTGTCCCACATATGCCAACAGGGACCACTAATAGAATCAGTACTAATGGCAGTTGCTGGCTCCAGAAAACCTAAATTCAAATATGGCCACCTCTGTCCAGTCTGTGAAAAATGATCTCAACAAAATGCTTATGAATGTAAGGACATGGAATGAAGCTTCTGTAAGAGGAGTGGCTCTGGGACCTAGAACGGTGCCTGACCCAAAGTTGGTGCTCAGTAAATACTGTTGAATACATGGACCAATTAAAGATCCAATAATTCTCTTTTAAAACTTATTACAGAAAAGTCAATAGGCCATTACAGCATTTAATTAATTGGCAGATGTGATGCCCAAAGCAGAGAAGAATCTTGATTAATCTTTGTTGGTAACAGCCAGAGGCTGTCCTATTTTCAGAGGTCTCTGGATACTGCAGTAAGCATGCCAGTCTATGAAACCCAAACACCCCAGCCCCTCACACATGCCTGACATTTAATAGGAAGTTGATAGTGTAGTGTCTGAACTGTGGCTTATCAATGGTATGGATCAGAGTTTTGCTCTTGGTTGTAGAATATTCATAAATAGAAAACTATTAAAAATACTGTTTTACATCTTGTTGTTTAGTGAGCCAAGACCAATAATGTGTTCTTCATAATTACAATCATCACCAAATTTATATTGCTGGAAGCTTTTGTTTCATGAATGATTTTCTGTCACAATATTATAAGGATGCACTGAAGTGCCTTTTTTGGGGAAACATTGGTAGGATTTAATGCTCATAACTTTTAAACTGCTGGAAAAATCTAATGGAGTTACCAGTAGATAATTCAAAATATTTTTGGAGATACTTAGGCTGTGTCTGGATTCAGCTATTACATCTTTTCATTTTAAAACTAAAAGGATTTTAGCAGAAAGTCCAAGAGCATGACCTCCAGTAAATACTTGAGGTACTAAACTGTCTATTTTAGAGGGAAAAAAATCAAACAAATAGGGGCTTGCAGCAGTGGTCTTTGCTGAGCTGTAAGACAGATTATTTGGGGGGAAAGAACTTTGTCTTTCAAATATGGATTAAAAGCTATAAGCATAATGAAAGCCTTTTCCACCACATGGCATTGTGTTAGCAAACAGAAAAGACTGAGACCCCAGCCTCCACAATAATGGGAAAGAGAGCAATTAAAAAAGAAAAGAAAAAAGGAAGCAGTGTCCTGTTTTTATTTGCTCTCTTTTTGGTAGGGAAGGATATAATTTAAAAATTACTTTTCTGGAGTGAAATGTGAGGAATTATGGATTAACTCTTACTAGAAGCTAATTACACTTTCCCCTTCATTTCCTGGGGCATTGACCTCACCCCAAGATGAAGAAGTGACCATTTACCTTGGGTTAGGCTTTACAGCTGCTAATGGGGAGACACTTCGGGTTCTGCCTCTTGCTTAGAGGCAGTCACAGGATGGAGTTTCCTCCTGCTGGGAAACTGCTATTCCATCTGGCAAAGAGGTTAGGAAGGAAGAAAGGCAAGTGGAGGATGGGTACTAAGAGTTATGTGTGCCAAGTTGCATGGGGCGCTGGTTGGTGGTGTCCTGTTCAAATGGGCAGAATCGGTGTTCCTGGTTTGCATGAATCATTTCCATCACCGTTCCATCCACCACAAACCAAATATTTTGGGGTATGGAAGGTGGATGAGCAAGGAATGAAAAAAAGTGAAACTTAAAGGAAAATTTATAACAAAACTGGCTTGGTTCTATTAAAGTGGCTAAAATGACTTAACAATTTTACTACATTTACTGAAAACTGAATTTCCTATCACCTAATTTTGTTTTTCCTCACTTTCACAATATCTTGAAGATATTGCATTTGATATACAAATGAAAAATAATCTGAGATTGTATTCCTTTTTCTAAGTTAAATTTAACAATGCCTCTATTTAATGTAAGATTTGTAAAATATGGACTTTGCTTAAAGCTGCTGAACTTGAAGTGTAGGCTTTTTGAAGAAGAATGCTATGTTAATATTTTGTTTATATTATTAAACAAAAAGTGGGTGTTCTTTTCTGATCCAGAAACACTACTTCAGATGTCATGCATTCTGTTATATTTCTAGTATCCAAAAGGAGTTTAATAGAAAAATCACCAAGTTAGGTTATAATCTAGCACAATACCTAGGATATAGTTGGTGCTCCATGTTTGTGGAACAGATTAGTGAATGGCCACATGCATTTAACATTAATTTAAGGACTGAACATGTCAATACTCTTGACAGAGCTGTGGAACTCAGTCAACTGGTGGCCTGAGGGAACACTTTACCATTATAACTTGTTACTGATACAACTCACAGGGCAGATGCTCTTACAAGACAGAGAATTAGGCCAATGATCTCAGTTTAATGCCTCTAGGGGCCAGTTATCTTTGTTCTGTTCCATGGCTGCATCCACAACCCATAACCTTTGCCAGCTGTCACAGGCCAGAGTGTGCTCTTTGTCACCCGGAGACCCCAAAAGAGACTGTGAGTAGGTTAGCTCAAGCCCATTACCACTTAGGAGAAATAAAGCTGAAGACACGCGTTCTTCAGAGAAGTCCATTACAAGAAAGAAATGAAGAACAATATGTTTTGTAGCCAACTGGACCAAGTGCTATAACAACGTGCTGTGGTTCTGTGTGCACAACACCCCAGCACGGTTGGCTGTAGACAACCTAGCCACATTTGCTGAACATGGAATAATTCCAAAGCCCTGACTCTCGTGAAATGCTCAACACACAGAATTCAAAATGGACTTGGGCATATTACAACCACTTACTCCTTCCAGAAACCCCCTTTTGCTAAACCCATATATTTCAGATTATTCTAGCATTACCTAGTAACATTTTTTGAGTAATAGACTAGTATATTTTCTTCCTGGCAAACCTCACCTTGATCTGCATTATCATTTAGGCCCCATCTGAAAACACCATTCATTTAAATAAGCAATAGAGACTGAAATAAAATTCCATTCATGCTTAACTCTCCAATGCGGTTTGGAAATGCTTTCTTCTTCAGCCAGTCTTATGTTACATGCTGGATGGTCTTTTCTTTGACCACCTCATAAAAAAGGGCTCATAAATACTTTTCATGTTTTATTTAAACTAGCGGTACTCCCCAAGGCACTGCACTCCAATATTTTTTTTAATCCTTTGTGTATTTCTAAAGCATTTCTAAACCAGTAGCAGAGGTAAAAGCATATTCTAACCTGAGAGGGCCATGTTCTATCACTATCAGGCCACACATTTCCTTTACTGATAAAAAGAATTCACGTCTCAGCAAAATGTTGCCTGATTTATATGCTGGCTTTCTAAAAATAATCCTTTGTGAGGTGTAAGTGCCAGAGTTAAAATGTATGTCTTTTCTTGATGCATCTGATACTGGCATTATGACTTTTCAGCCCAAGGATGTCCTCTGATATTCTGATAAACAGAGCTTTATTTTCTCATAACAATCTATTAACTTCTGAATAATGAGGCAGAGAAGACAGAAGAGTAGTTGCCTAATGTGAGGCCTTGGTTTTATCTAGGAGCTGAACTGGTGCATCCATTCTGACTCACACATGTTTCTTTTCCCTAGAGCAGTGATTTTCAACTGGTGTGCTATGAGAATTTTTAAAACATGCAATATCTGACTACTTAGTTGGGGGCATGGACCTTTTTTTCCCCTTAATTGTCAAATAAAATAATGTCTGGTGTGGATGAATCAAAATTATACCTATTTTTCTTTGTCAGACCAGAAAAAATATATTTTTGGTGTGCCACAGAACTTTAGTAATCAGTTTATGTGTGCCAGGAGGTGAAAAAGGTTGGAAATTGCTTCCCTAGAGTATCTTAGCCCTTGCTTTGACTTTTATTATTCTTGCCTTTCTTACTCTGAAGTAAAATGTTTGGCTCTGCTGTTGCATTCAACCATTAGGTTCCTTATTGCAGTTTTCCATGAATCCGTCATTGCTCCCTACTCCTTCTTAAATCGCAGAATCACAATCTGTATCGGAGTTAGAAGGGAACTGAGAGATCATCTAGTCCTGCTGGCCTGTGAGTACAGTGTCCTACATGGATGCCCCTTTTCTATTTGTTTTTATAATTTTAGTAACAAGTAGTTTTCAGCTTTGCAGGTTGCATACTGAGATTGCTCAAACTGTGAGAGATGTGGAGCTTCAAGTGCAAGTTCTCCCCTCTGCTGACACTTACCTATAGTGCTTATGAACTCAGGAATTTCTTACATCTAATTTTGCTAGATTTTTTTTAAAGATTTGGAAAATATCAGCTCTGATTTTAACTTTCTTATTTACAATCATCCTTCTTTAATCTATACGTCCCAATCCGTATGAGCAGATATGACTTCTCTCCAAAATTAATGGAGCCATATTTCCCATTGCCTCCTGGTCATCACTACCTGGATTACCGAATTGAAACTTTGGAGGGTGGGGCCCAGAAATCTGCGTTTGAAGAAGCCCTTCAGGTGATCCTGAGCCCTCAAGTTTGAGAACCTCCATCTGTATGGAATCACTATGCAGCCTCTCAAATTAGAAATACCACAGCCTCTTGGATTTCTGAGTCTCTTCTTCCCCAGTCACAAAGTCTTGTTAATTCTCCTTCAGAAATTTCTTTTACCATTTGAATCTGCCAGATGTTAAATGCAGACCCTTACGTAGAGACTGATGTAACTTGCTAATTGGTCTCTCAGCAATCATTTACTTTCCCATCCTATTAATCCTTCATATAACCAAGAGTTATCATCTTGTGTTAAAAATCTTGTACTGCAAAAACCAGTGAAACAAACAAAAATTCCTGTTGACTCCCTGTTACTTTCTTTCTGTATCACACCTAACCTGAGAAAGTCCCTGAAAACTGGATGGAACTGATCTCACAGCCTTGCCTGTGCACACTTTGTGCAGCAGTTACTCACTGCAGTTACTCACTGCTTTTCCCTAATCCCTGAATACAACATCACATCATCCCCTCTCATGCTTGTCTCTGCAAATAGCTCTTGATTGCACATAGCTCCCCATTCTCTCTGATCCCCACATTTCTATCCCTGTCTTTTTCAGCTGGCAAAAGTCTACTTATCCTTCAAAGATTGGACCAAACATCACCTCCTCTGTGAAGCCTTCCCTGACTCCTGGGAGAGTGACACGCTCCTTTAATTCCCCACAGCACTTTGTTCATTCATAATGGAAACATAACTTTTGTTCAACATCCATTTTGATAAATGAGAATGTGAGACCTTGAGAACATATGATTGGTCCAGGATCACACGGCTAGACAATGACAGAGTCAAAAATTAACTGAGGTCTTCTGGCTACTAGTCCAGGGTAATTTTCTCTGTGTTTACAAAATCCTGTTTGGTGTGTGTAGTGGTATGAGTAGTTGGCAATTTTTCTTTTCTTTGACATTTCTAGTGAATCCAGGAGATTCTTCATGAGTCCACTTAAAGTGGGGGCCTTTGTTTTTGCTAAGTTAAGAGCTGTGGAAATTTGAGAATCATTTTATGCTGTTGGAGTCTCCTGCTGAATTCCCATACTATCAAGATTCTCTTACAACATCTGGCCACTTTACAGGACATTTCATGGACCAAATCAATTAACATTTAAAAAGTTGGGGCTGAGAGAAGAAAGAAAATATTTGAATGGTAGCATAGCACTCTCTCAATTTCCTAAAAGAGGGTTGATGGCTGAATTATACAAAATCTTGTGACTATTGCTATATAACACAACTTACTCTTAAATATTGTATTTTCAAATTTAAATCAGGGTCATCAGATTCTTGGATCTTTGACAAAACATGAATAGACATTTACTATGAATACCTTTAGCTTTACCACTGATTTATCCTCTTTCTCTGACAGTGGAGTCTATGAGGATTGTGGGTTGAGAACTTAAGAGGAGGACCCCCCAAAAACCCAGAATTATCTTCTGGAAGACATGTTCTTGTAGTACAGGATTCCCCCCTGTAGGAGAGTGTTCTAGGAACCTGTCTGTATCAGTGTATGAGCTGGTGTTGTGAGAGGCTACAACTGGCTTCAGTGAATTTTTTTGAAGACTCTTTCGATGCGTTTGCCCATTTCATGATGGGAGATTTGCAAGTGCACCTGCCCACACCCTGCTTAGTGTTAATCAGTTTTTGATCAAAAACAGCATGACCCCTGTGTCCCACCCTCCCACCTGATCTCACTCCAAGCATCCTTTTTTTGTTTGTTTGTTTCCCTGGATGAAAAAAGTCCTCAAAGGGAAACATTTTGCTGATGTGGAAGAGGTGGAGAAAAACAAAAACAAAAACAAAAAAAAAACCAGCAGAAGCACTAAAAAGCATCAGTATCGATGACTTCAAAACTGATTTGAGCAATGGGAAAAGTATCTTGTTAGGTTTATTGCATTAAATGGGGAGTACTTTGAAGGTGATTGAAGTTTAAACATGTAAGAATAAATACATAATTTTTTAGAAATAAATTCTTTTTTCAGGTGATACGCTTCATACATTTAGCCATTAAGGCCCTGGGGGTGGTTTTTCAAGATGTAGTCATTGGATGCTGACTAAATAGGACAGGAAAATCTTCTCTGTCACTACTGCCACCACTTGAGCAGTGCTTGATGTACTAAAAATAGGAGCTGCTTCTACTCATGAAATTAAGTCCTGCTAAATTAATTTCGAATAGTTGACTAGTGGTTCCTATAGAGCCTTGGAAGGTGTGTGCGTACGCGCGTGCACAGTGCACACACACACACAGAATAGTGAAGACATTCATTTATCCGCATTTTGAACATGTAAAGACCACTAGATGTTGATAAATCTGAAGTGCCTAAAACAGTGCTTGGCACATAGTAGGTGCTTAATATACAAGTTGTTGAATAAATAAAGGAGTGTGATTTAAGAACAGTGTTAATGCTCTAATGGTCATATTGATCTAGTGTAGTCACCACTTTACATAATTTTTTGATATTTTGGAAAGTCCTAATTGCTCTGAGGAAATCTTCATCTGTCATGAGAGATGACAACAGTTCTTTTATAGGGCTGGTGTAAGAATTAAATGAAAAGACATTAAAGAAGTGACTGGATTACTAATGAGCAGTTCTATGGAATTAAATGTATTTAACTGGAGTCTGTTTCTTTATTTGTGAAATGGGGCTTAAGATGTCTGGCTTATGACTCTCTTAGGGTATTAGTGAGGATCCAATATGTCATAAATGTGAACCTACTATGGTGCAAATGTCATCAAGCGTAAGGCACTGTTACCATGTACTTTTGTTAAGGGTTGTCAAGCAGTTGCCCTTCCCAGGTTCTTCACCTTATTCTAAGCTAGTGATGGTTTTAAGAAATTGACATTGAGATCACAAGATTTGGTCTGTCTTTAATCACCTCTAAAACAAAAGTGAATGAATTTACTATTAAGTACCTTTTTAAATAAAAGGGTCTCCTCTACATTTAACATATAAATAGCTGAGAGTAGAGACAAGAAAAATCCAGTCCTCTTCAAGTTTTGCATAACATAGGGGAAGAATTGTTTTTCTTCCATCCTCTTGGAACCTCTTTGTAATTATTTATTTATTTATTTATTTATTTTTAGAGAGAGGGAAAAGAAGAGAGGGAGAGAAACATCACTGTGTGGTTGCCTCTCACTTGCGCCCCCAACTGGGGACCTGACGTGCAACCAAGTCATGTGCCCTGACTGGGAGTCGAACCAGCGACACTTGGTTTGTAGGCCAACACTCAATCCACTGAGCCACAGCAGCCAGGGTCTCTCTTGGAACCTCTTTGAATAGTATGTTTCATCTAGTTAGTTACTTAGTTCTTTTCCCAATCCCTCCCCACTAGACTCCATTACACACACACACACACACACGCACGCGTGTGCACGGCATGTAGGCTTCAGACTTTGTTTTCTCTTTCTCCATCCTGTAAGTCTTTTCCCATGCTGTGGATGATCTGTTGGAAATGGGAATTTAGCAATAACTCCAACCCGGAGCCCCACAAGTCTGAAGAATTGAGCCAAGCTGCATGATTCTCTAAACATTCCATCACATTAATACCTTGCGGGTCTAGAGGGACCTTCATCTAAATCTCTCCCAACACTTACCCAAGTTTGGTTAATCCTCAGTGTAGCTGTGGTGAAACATTCCCACATTTTGTAGGGGCCATGAATGAAGCCTCCACTCAGCCAGGACTCTGCTCAGGAACTTGAGTGAGAAAAGGAAGTGTCTACTCTGTATTCTGCTATGTCTCAACACACACAGGCACACACAGCAAATTCATGGAGCAAGACATGGGGAGAAGAGGGGGAAGTTTGTTTCAAATAAAAATAAACTTTCAAATAGAACATGGAACATATTGCTTTATTTTTCATAGCTGAAAGATTTTATATTTGCCAAACAATGGAATCAAAAGAATCTGTCTCTAATCAGCTGCTCTCTATGGCCTGTGTCTGGAATGCTCCCCATGACCAAATTAATTATTAATAAGGTTATTCATTCAATAAACACTTACTGAGCACATTCCAGGTACTGTCCTGGGTGTTAGAAAAAATACATATAAATATGGACAGAACAGTGCCCCTTGCTCTCAAGGATCTTGTTATGTAATAATTGAGAGACAAATAGGCAAATTATTAAAATACCATGAAGTAAGTAATAATAATATATATAACATATATATGTTGGTGAGCTCATTCTTCAACCTTGAAAAACAATTTCTTTCAGGAAGCCTTCTCTGAACAACTTCTACCTGAAATTATTCCTCTGAATTGCCCTAGCATTATATCTATATCTCCCTTATGGTACTTCTCCTTTTTTGTTCTGAATTATGGTTATGAACATGCATTATTTTCCTTAGTAATCTTGAACTCTTGAGTGTAAATTTTCAAATTTATGTTTATATTCTGAGATCCTAACACAGATAAGCACTTAATCAATGTTAGGTAAATGAATGAATAAAGAATGAACAAATCAATACTGTTTCCCACAGTGGCTGCACCAATTTGCATTCCCACCAACAGTGCATGACGGTTTCCTGTTTTCCACATCCTCACCAACACATTTGCTGATTTATTGATGGTAGCCGTTCTGACAGTGTGAGGTAATATCTCATTGTGGTTTTAATTTGCATTTCTCTGATGATTAGAGATGTTCAGCATGTTTTCATATGTCTATCAACCATCTATATGTCCTCTTTGGAGAAGTGTCTATTCAGGAACTCCATTCATTTTTTAATCAGATTTTCTTTTTTTTTTGTTGTTGTTGTTAGATTGTATGAGTTCTTTATAGATCTTGGATATTAGCCTCTTATTGGATGTATCGTTGACAAATATCTTCTCCCATTCAGTAGGTTGTATTTTTGTTTTGTTGTTTTCTTTTGCTGTGCAAAAACTCTTTCTTTTGATGTATTCCCGTTTGTTTCTTTTTTCTTTTTTTTTTCCCTTGCTTGAGTAGATATATCCAAAAAATATGACTAAAAGAGATGTCAAAGGGTTTACTGCCTATGTTTTCTTCTAGGAATTTTATGGTTTCAGGTCTTATGTTTAGCTCTTTAATTTATTTTAAGTTTATTCTTGTTTATGGTATAAGAAAGTAATCCAGTTTCATTATTTTGCATGTCCAGTTTTCCCAATGCCATTTATTGTAGAGACTGTCTTTACTGCATTGTACATTCTTGCTTCCTTTTTCATAGATTAATTGATCATATAGGTGTAAATTTATTTTTTATTTTCATTTTTAATTACAGTTTACACTCAATATTATTTTGTATTATTTTCAGGTGTACAGCATAGAGGTTGAACAATTATGTACTTTACAAAGTGATCCCCTAATATTTTAAGTACTCATCTGATACCATACATGGTTACTACAATATTACTGACTATATTCCCTATGCTGCAATTTACATCCTCCTGACTATTTGTAATTATGAATTTGGATGCCTTTTATTTCTTCTTCTTGTCTGATTGCTGTGGCTAAGACTTCTAGTACTCTGTTGAGTATGAGTGGTGAAAGTGGACATCCATGGTCTTAAGAGAATTGTTTTTAGTTTTCCTTATTGAGTATAATGTTGTGTGTTTGTCATACATATATGGCCTTTATTATATTGAATTATGTTCTCTCTGTTCCCACTTTGCTGAGACTTTTTATCATAAGTGAGTGCTAAAGTTTGTCAAGTGCTTTTTCTGCACCTATTGATATCATATAATTTTTATCCCTTTTTATTGTTTATGTGGTGTATTATGTTAATTGATCTGCAGATTTGTACCAATCATACATCCCAGGAATAAATCCCACTTGATCTTTTTAATGTATTGTTAAATTTTGTTTGCTAATATTTTGTTAAAGATTTTTGTATCAATGTTCATCAGGGATATTAGCCTATAATTTTTTTTCTTTGTTGAGTCTTAATTTGATTTTGGAATTAGGGTAATGTGGCCTCATAACATGAGCTTGGGAGTTTTCCCTACTCCTGAAGTTTTTGGAGTAGTTTGAGAAAGATAGGTGTTTGTTTTTCTTTAAATGTGGTAAAATTCACCTGTGAAGTCATCCGGTCCAGGGCTTTTGTTTCTGGGGAGGAATTTTTTTTTTATTTTTATAAATGCTTCTAATTCATTGGTTGTAATTGGTCTGTTTAAATGTTTAAATTTTCTGTTTCTTCTTGATTCAGTCTTGGAAGGTTGTTTTTATTAATTTATCAATTTCTTCCAGATTGTACAATTTGTTGGCATATAACTGTTCATAGTATTTTCCTATAATCCTTTATATTTCTGTGGTGTCATTTACTTCTCCTCTTTCATTTCTGATTTTATGTATTTGGGTCCTCTCTTTTTTTTTTTTGTTGATGAGTCTAGTTAAGGGTTTATAAATCTTGTTTTTCTTTTCAAAGAACCAGATTTTGGTTTTATTGATCTTTTGTACATTTTTTTTAGACTCTATTTTAATTTATTTCCACTCAGATCTTTATTATTTATTCTTTCTACTCACTTTGGGCTTTACTTTTTTAAATAGTTTCTTTAGGTGTAAGGTTAGATTATTTGAGATTTTTTTTGTTTCTTGAAGTAGGTCTATATTGCTGTGCATTTCCCTCTTAGAACTGCTTTTGCTGTGTCCCATAGATTTTTGGGTTGTTTTCATTTTCATTTGTCTTAAGGTATCTTGATTTCTTCCTTGATTTTATTGTTAATCCATTCATTGTTTAGTAACATGTTATTTAACCTCTATGTGTTTGCATGTGTTGCAGGTTTTGTCTTTCTTTCTTTCTTTCTTTCTTTCTTTCTTTCTTTCTTTCTTTCTTCCTTCCTTCCTTCCTTCCTTCCTTCCTTCCTTCCTTCCTTCCTTCCTTCCTTCCTTCCTTCCTTTCTTTCTTTCTTTCTTTCTTTCTTTCTTTCTTTCTTTCTTTCTTTCTTTCTTTCTTTTCTTTCTTTCTTTCTTTCTTTCTTTCCTGTAATTGATGACTAGTTTCACACCATTATGGTTGGAGAAGACACTAGATAATATTTCAGTCTTCTTAAACTTATTTGTCTGATTAAGATGTAGAAGTTGTCAGTTATACAAATGGTCACTGAATGTAAAGTACAACGTAGGGAATATGATCAATAATACTGTAGTGGCTACATGTGGTGTCAGATTGTACTGGATTTATGGGATGATCACACATAGTTTACGTAGGTGTCTAGTTACTGTGTTGTGTACCTGAAACTAGTGTGGTACGGTATGTCAACTATAATTTAAAAAATTAAAAAACAATTTTAAATAAATTTAAAAGAAAATTAACAAGTAAAAACTTGGCCATAATATAAGAGATATTATGCTTTAAAACAGAGCAGTTGTAAATCTTTGTTCAATAAATATCACTAGTAGCTGATCCTGTATGGGAAGGGAGGGAGGGAGGAAAGAAGGAAGGAAGGAAGTCAGTCTAAATATGCAAAATCTGAACATCGAAAGGGAGTTCTCAACTACATTCATGAGAAGTATAAATGAGGCAGCACAATGGTTAAAATGGAATTTTTGTTCTTGTAATTCATTTTAGCAGATAAATTGAACAGATGGGATGCGACATCATTCAAAACTCAAACATAAACCCATGCTGTGTGTGCTTTGTAATTTGTATCATTCTTTTGTTAATATGCCAAACTTAAGAAAAAGGCTTATTCCCTATACTCATTCTCTCCTGTCCCAAATTAATATGTAGTGGGTGGGTTGGGATGGCTTTAACTTTCTAATGGTAAATCTTTGGTGCTATGTGATTCAATTGGGTTCTATGTAAATTTGGAGAAGAACTTCTAATTAACAGATGATAAGATAGGAGAAATCACAAAATCATATACAATGAAGAAAAGCTGAGACATGCATATGAAAATAGGCATAAACAAAAAAAGATTCTAATTGCTGGGATGTAACCAGCAGGATCCAGGTGAACAAATAAATGCCAGGGCCTAAGTGTGTAGGTGATGACATAATTTTATCCATAATAGAGTAAGAATGTTAGAAAAAGTGTCAATTCATTTTCTGGAGCTCCTCACCAGTCTGGAAGCATGCTTGCATAAAGCTTAGTAACTGAATGTTTAATTTTCCTTAGATGGATGCAGAACACATTTGGAGCATAGAGCTGTTGCCTCCTACTCTTCTGGGACCTTCTCATCTTACTAGGCTGGGGAGCAGGCTTTGTAATAGGTTTTTGGCGTGGTGGACTCATGTACCAGATTTTGTGGGGGCGGTGCTCTTTTCTGCTGTGAGGAAGGTTGAAGCTACTTCATATACTACTGGGATTCCCTTTCAAGGAATATCTTGGACTAAATGTCTTTTTCCTGATGGATTATGTCCTGGATCATCCTTTACCAAGGATATAATGATGGGCTGTTAACATTTTTTTGGACTTTGATTTGGCTGGTAACTACAATGTTTTTGAAAACCTGTTTTCATTTAATTTCATTTCCTTTTTCCTGTGAAGCACATCACTGGGCTAGAAGCAAAGAACCTCAAATTTTTGGAAATTTTTGTTTTGTGCTGTTTCTCAATTTATATTGGATACCAGAGGAGAAAAGAAGTGAAATACAGTCATGACTTCTGTGGTTCCTTCCACTGGAAAGCCCAGAATCTATAGCCCAACCTGCCTTAGGTGGTTGGCGTTAACATCAAAACAATAGTCATTTAATACTATCATAACATTACATAAGTCATTTCCTTTTCTTCTAGTATGTGGAGGGATATATGAGAAGAAAAAAAAAAATCTGTGACCCCCACTGCTCATTTTCCACAGGCCTCCAATTACCCTTTCATCTGTACCAAAATATGAAGGGTGATGGTAAAAACGTATGTGAGAATCTGGCAGCATTTTGTACGCTAATGTTGTCTCTGGTCTGGTTTCTAAAACCATTCTGGTAATTTGGAAGATTTGCTAGCAAGAGCCTTTTGTTCAACAGAAATTGTCAGTTTAATTCTTAGACAGTGTTTCCATGGTTAGTTTTATGTTGCTCTTAAAGAACACAAAACATGCCCGACAGGTTTCCCACTTGCTCCTTTTTGGCAAGTGCATTTGGCATCCATGTGACAAACAAATTAATAGTATATTTAGAAAACTCAAGATTTTTATGATATGAGAAAAACATGATGAAAAGAAATGAATAAAAGTCTTCACATAATCTTGTGAACCCAATGGGACGTAGCTTTTTCTTTGCCACCAATCAACAGGTAAAATACACAGATTTAATTTATTCATTCATCTTACAAATAACAATTAAGTACCCACTGTGTGACAGCACTTTTCTTATTAATGATATAGAAGTTAAAACAAACCATCACTGTCCTGAAACTTTCTTTACTGAAATCATGTAATAGTGAAGTGACCTTTGATTTGAGTGGAAATGTTATTGTTGCTAAGCTTTCTTTTCAAAAGCCACTATGAAAACAATCTGAGTGATATGGTTCTTTAAAAAAAATTGTGACAGTGACATGGTTACTAGGTTCCCTTTTATTCTCTTTAATTTCAAAGCAGACATCTTCTAGAAGAGCTTCTGAAAGAGGTAGAATGTATTAAATGATAAAAGCACAAGTGTTAAAGAGAGAAGACAAAAGAACAGGTTGAGCAGGTACCAGCATGACAGCGGCACACTTTGGGGGAAGAATTTACTGGTCCAGCCAGGCCATCCATGCCTTAATGTGCCAGCTGGACCCTTCTTACCAAACCTTGGCCCCAAGAGTTTGTTTCCAGTCAGTGGGGCTTTGCTTTAGGTACTGGTCGATGCACCCCATGCAATAGCTTATCATTGGCAAAAAGTGGACAATACACAGTTAAGTTCACCTCCTGCCTTCTCTGTGCCCCTGATCCTACCACAGCTCTATAAACTCTGTATCAAACAAATGAAAACGTGTGTTTATCAAGCTCTTTTGGGTATGTGTAGACCACTAACGAAGTGATACAAATATCAGCATCATTGACATGTTTTGCCTGAAGTAGCCAAAGATCAGAGAATAACTGGTCTTTGTAAATAGCTTTCCTCGGCATCTCATATTCCTGCCCCAGCAAGTGAAATAAAAATTAGTAAATGAACCTACACATGCTCACAGTTTTTTTCCTCTTTCTACTTCACTATCTAATAGATATTAGGATAGATGTGGCATCCCATATACTTGCCAACCAGTTTCGGTGCTGATGTACTTAAGGAAGATTGCTGGTATATAATGGACTTGACTTAAATACTCATAAATAACACCCCTTCTTCCATAGATGAAAATTAATGTCATCTTCTGTCCTGGTCCCCAAGTCAACATGATCACTATTAAAATTTGTCAGTGAATCAACATCAAGCTTTAGTAAATTGCTTTTAACACCTAATTTCCCATCTTAGGTATAAGGGAAGTCCTGTCAATTTTTTTCCTTCCAGGAAAAACACTTTCATAAAATGGAAGGAGAAGAATAATTAAAGGAAGAAAATAACCCTTAAATAGCACACTATTCCTCTTTTTCTATTGGTAAGAAATGGGCTTCTCAGCTTGTTAATTAACTTATGAATAAAGATGTATCCTGGTTATTCTCTCATTGGTTGCTGAGTGTGACTTTGAAGTCAGCCTCCTGTTGAGTGGTGGGACATTGAACTAATGAGCTTTTACTGTTTTGAACAGCTGGTCAAATTTGGAGGCCCCTTGAGCTTAAGGGCAACTGCTGATTTACAAGGCTCCTGTAACTTATGCAGTCTTGGCTGATGCTTTGTTGTTGATTTAGGCTGGCGCAAAGGTGTAGATTTTGTGATGCTGTAAAAATGTCAAGTGATTGATTTGAGAATATGCAATACCAATGCTATCTCCTACCAGGAGCCAGTATGTTGTGTGGCTCACATTTGAGAACGGCTTAGGGAGGTTTGGGTTTTCAAAGTGGCACCGTGTTTTAGAAGGGAAGGGTTTGATGCACTGGTTGTTTATAGCTGGGTGGAGCTGAAAAGAGCCTTTGAAAATTATAACTCCTGTTTGCTCCTTTCCTCCCTTCCTTGTTGGTAAGTATGTTAGAGCAAATTCCAGAACTCATATCAGGTTACCTCTACATCCACGTGTCTCTAAAAAATGTGAATGTGTTCTTCAAAACATAAATACAATAATTGTTCGGTATCATCTGATATCTACTTCATCTTTAAATTTTTTATATTGTCTCAGGAGTATCTTTTTTATTTTATACTTTTTCATTTTTTTCTTGTTCATACCAGTATACAAACAAGGTCACATGTTTTGGTTGTTACATCTCTAAATCCAGAATAGTCTCCCCTGAGGGAAGTACTTTCACCTCCATTTACAGAGGGGAAAACTGAGGCTGAAGAGGACCCACAGGGAAGAAGAAACAGTGGTCTTGCAGAGTCCAGATCTATTCCTACCCTATTTCCCCCTTTTTCCTAGCAAATTCATTCTCTCTGTTGAGTTTGGGTTTATTTCCTCTGGGTATTCTCCTTTCCAACTTACTATTTTATCCTAGTTGTACCTTAGTAGAATTTCAGAATATCAGAGTTTGTTTCATATTGTATTCATGTTACATGTATTTGGCTTTTCCCTGAAAAAGTGGCAGAATCATAGGAACTGTGCGATCATAGGAACTGAGCCTCAGAGCCTTGGACAAGATCCTGCTATTTTCCTTAGTAGTTTCCATATTTCTCCTGGGCACTCTAATCAGTTCCTTGGCTTTGGGTGAGAGATAGGAGAGCTGCTGATAAGGAGATAAGTGGGACAAGTTGATTTCCCTATTCTTTTAAATAGAGATAAGGCTTTAGTATTTAAGCCAATATCTAGTCTAGGTGCATATCAAGGACAGACTTTTAAAATTGTGTTTCATTAGACAAGTCCAGAAAATAGAACTTCCTTTCTGGTAAGCAGTGAGAGCCCAGAGCAATCCTTGGCTGGTCCCCTGGCCTTGGTGGGGTTGTGGGATCAAATGAAAACACTGGAAACATTCCACATTTCCATAAAAACTTCGCTTTACCTTGTTCATCTGACCCAGCATCTCATCTCTCCCAGAGGCAACCCTGACCCAGTCCTGCCCTCAACCCTCAGCTGGGCCTTTCTATCTTGTCAAGGATGGGTGGTTTGGAAGCCAGTGTCTACCTGGCCATATTGGTGGCTTGGCTGCCTCTGAGACTTCTGCACTGATGCACTCCTGTCCCCTCTCAGACCCACCCTTTATCCTCCTGGATTCTGAGTCATGTCTGAGATGGCTCCAGAGCTATGGCACTTTTGATTTAGTTTGCTTTGGACATTTGCATCAAACAGGACTGAGTTTGAACCACCAATTAGTCCTGTAGGTTCTTGTACAAGCCCCTCAGCTACTTTGGTTGGTCCTGCTGTTACAGAAACAGGGGTGTCCAAAAACAAACCCCAGAGTTTGTGGCTGGGGGATGGGGAAGGGGAAGCAGCTTTTAAGATGCTTTTGCATGCTGGGGCTAGTTGCTAGTGTCTTTGTTATGCAAAATGGCTTTGATACTTCCAAGGCCCAAAAAGATGGGAGGAGTCTTGAACTGTGGGATGGTGCAGAAGCAGCCTACAGAGCCTGTGTAGGGTTCTGTGAGTGGTCAGAACTGGTTGCAACACTCACTGCGTCAGAGGACGCAGTAAGGGATATATAAGCAGCTGCGGATATTTTGGCTCTCTCACTCGCTCTTGCGCTCTCCTTCAGTGTGGTTTGGAGGAGGGGGCTCTCCAGGTTGCTCTCTCTCTCATGCTCCATCCATGTGGCTTGGTGAAGGGGCCTTCTCCATGCGGATTAAAGAAGCTGAGTTCTCCATGCGGTTTTGAGAGGGCTCTCCAGGCTGCTTTAAGAGGCTCTCACCATGCGGTGTTGAGAAGTAGAGGAGATCCACGCGGTTTGCAGGAAGAAGGCAGTTTACAAGGAGGCTGAGAATCCAGGCGGTTCTGCATTGAGAGCTGGAGGGCACCACAGCACAGAAAGGACCTCCTCAATCAGATTTGAGTGATTGGCAGCTACTGGTAAAGCTGAACTGTGCCTAGGCAGTAGGGAAACGGTGTTTCTGACTTTCCTAAGACTGGCCAGGTCTGGGAGGGGGAGGCAGAACTGTGTTTGTGGGTATTTTAAAGAACATAAGACTCAACAACAGAAATCTGCAAATAATATAAATCTATTTAACTGTTAAATAAACAGTTCTTTTTCTCTTCACTAAACTCTAGTACTGAGAGTTATAATTCTGGTGGTGGGCAATCGGGCCCCTATCTAAACAGCCTGTGGGTTCTGTTTCAATCGGAGCAGCCCAGAGGTTCTGTTACACTGCTTTCTGATGATAAAACCAGGGCAATATGATCTAGCCCCTTGGATTAGAGCAGGAAGACCTTTCTGATCTTAGTCCCAATTGTCTTAGAAAAACTCTGGTATAAAGTTACTTCCTACTTTTTAAAATTATTTTTATCTCTCCAAAGTACTAAATTCTTAAGTCTCTTCTTATCTAGATAATGTTGTTAATTAATAATGACCATCTCCCTTCTTCGTATGTATGTATGTATATATTTACTTTTCAATTACAATTGACATACAATATTATATTAGTTTCAGGTGTACAACATAGTGGTTAGACATTTATGTAACTTATGGAAGTGATCACCTGATATGTGTAGTACCCATCTGACACCATACATAGTTATTACACTATTATTGACTATATTCCCTGTGTTGTACTTTACATACCAGTGATTATTTTTTAAAACTGGCAATTTGTACTTCTTAAGCTCTTTTACCCTTTTCACCCTGCGTCTTTACCCACCCCATTCTCATCTGGAGATCTTCAGTTTGTCCTCTGTATCTATTAGTTTTGTTTGTTTTTTAGATTTCACATATAAGTGAAATCATATGGTATTTGTCTTGCTCTGTCTGGCTTATTTCACTTAGCGTAATACCCTATAGGTCCATTCATATAGTTACAAATACTAAGATTCCATTCTTTTAGGGGCTAAGTACTATTCCATTGTATGTATGTACCGCAGCTTCTTTATCCATTCATCTATTGATGGTCACCTAGGTTGCTTCTGTACCTTGGCTGTTGAAAATAATGCTGCAATGAACATAGGGGTACATATATCTTTTTGAATCAGTGTTTGGGTTTTTTTATATAAATACTCAGAAGTAGACTTGCTGGATCATATGGAAGTTCTATTTTTAATTTTTTTGGGAACATCCATACTGTTTTCCAGTATGGATACTGTGGCTGCACCAATTTATAATCTTACCAATAGTGCACATCCTTGCCAACACTTGCTTGTTGATTTATTGATGATAGCCAACATCTCCTTCTAATTTCCATAAGTTATTTGCTTTTAATACATTTAATATGATCTCCATTGCATTCTGCTTTTCTTATATTCCCAGGTATATATACCCTATTTTTCTTACAGACCATGAGTTCCTCAGAGTAGCATCCTAATTTAGTCTTGAACCAAAGCACCCACCCACTTCATAGTGCCTAGTATAGTGTTTTAAGTACCTAATGTATTCAGTGCACATTTATTAATGGAAGTATGAATCCCCAAGACTACTTTAGGGGCAGAATGATATGATTTCCACCTAATCTCTAGCTTTGACTCTCATGCTAATTTGGGAGAAGGGATAAAAAAAATAGTTGGATGATCACCTACCTTTTTACTATTCTAAGGAACCTTACTAGCTTATTTATTTACCTCTTGTTAACTAAATATTTATCTCCTGGGTTTCTTCTGCAGTGGGTAATGAAAATGGATGTACCTATAGAAAAAACAACTCCTTTTAGTAGTCGATACTATGTTCCTTTTAAGATCTCATCAGTCAGTATAAACTCAGAACTCAACAATCTGAAAGGGATCTCAAGGAATTTTGTTGGGTCTAGAAACTATGAGGCATGTTCTAGAGAGCAAAAGACCCCTGCTGCTCTTGAGCTTCCATTTTTGTTAAAATTATTTACCAATTTGCTGTGATTGAACTAGGTTGTAAGAGGCTAAACAAATGTCTCTACCATAGAAAAGGTTAACTAAGGTATTGACTTACCTTGGTTTGACTTCTCCCCCTCTCCCGACTGCTGCACATCAGGAGTTAGGTGACCTTCCATAGCTAGGCTTGCCCAAGAGTAGAAGGTCTAGAAATCCTTTAACAACCCATCAGCCAATGCTGAGGGAGCTGATGACCAAGGGCCTGGGTTTTCTGCTGACCTCTGCTTGAACGTGGCTACATGGAGTCACCAAATTGTGAGGTCAGGGAGCAGGTCCCTAGATGGCCAAGTCTGTCCAAGACTCTGCAGAGTTAGCATCCAACAAAAACGTTGTAGGACGCAGTCCCAGGATTGTCTCAGTTTTTAAAAAAGTATATTTTATTGACTATGCAATTAATCATAATCATAAAGTTGGCCCAATTTTTCCCCTTTTGCCCCCCTCTACCTGGTACCCCCTTCCATCCAGCACTCCTCCCCTTAGTTCCTGTGCATGGGTCGTGCATAGAAGTTCTTTGGCTTCTCCATTTCCTATGTTATTCTTAACAACCCCCTGTCTGTTTAGTACCTACCAGTTTGCTTCTTGATCCTTGCACTTTTTCTCCAATTCATCTCCTTCCTCCTCCCTGCTGATAACCCTCCAAATGATCTCCATATCTATGATTCTTTCCCTGTTCTGGTTGTTTGCTTTCTTTTTTTAAGATTTAATTGTTGATAGTTGTGAATTTGTTACCTTTTTAATTTCATGATTTTGATTTTCTTCTTAAATAAGGCCCTTTAACATTTCATGTAACAATGGCTTGGTGATGATGAACTCCTTTAGATTCACCTCCTCTGGGAAGCACTTTATCTGTCTTTTCATTCTAAAGGACAGTTTTACTGGATAGAGTAATCTAGGCTATAGGTCCTTGCTTTTCCTCACTTTGAATACTTCTTGTCAGTTCCTTCTTGCCTACAAAGTTTCTTTTGAGACATCAGCTGATAGTCTTAGGGAATTTATTTGTAGGTAACTCTCTACTTTTCTCTTGTTGCTTTTAAGATTCTCTCTTTATCTTTAACCTTTGGCATTTTAATTATGATGTATCTTGGTGTGGTCCTCTTTGGGTCTAGCTTGTTTGGAACTCTCTGTGCTTCCTGGACTTATATGTCAACTTCCTTCATCAAATTAGGGAAGTTTTCCTTTATTATTTTTTCAAATAAATTTTTAATTTTTTGCTCTTCCTCTTCTCCTTCTGGCATCCCTATGATTTGGATGTTGGCACTTTTGGAGATGTCCCAGAGTCATCTTATGCTATCCTCATTTTAGAAAATGTATTTATTACTTTTTTCTATTATAGTTGTCCCACTTTTTCCCCCAATTGCTCCCCCCCACCCCTTCTCCCACAGTTCATTCCCATTGTCCATGTCCATGGGTCATTTACATTAGTTCCTTGACTAAGCCCTTCCCCTTGTTTCCCCCCTTGTCCCCTCCCCTCTCCCCTCTGGTCACTTTCAGTTTGTTCCTTGTTTACTTGACTCTGATTCTACTTTGCTCATTTGTTTGCATTGTTCATTAGTGTCCTGTGTTAGGTGATATCATATGGCATTTGTCTTTCACTGCTTGGCTTATTTCACTAAGCATAATACTCTCCAGTTCCATCCGTGTTGTCACAAATGGTAAGAGTTCTTTATTTCTGCTTCATAGTATTCCATTGTGTAAACGTACCACAGTTTTTTAATCCACTCGTCTATATATGGGCACTTAGGCTGTTTCCAGCACTTGGCTATTGTGAACAGCATTGCTATGAACCTAAGGGTGCATAGGTTCTTTTGAGATCCTCACCTTTTTTGAATGCTTGTTTCTTTCTATTCTGGTTGAATGTTTGTTTCTTCCATATGTCCCAATTTGTTGATTTGAATTCTGGCTTCCTTCCCTTAACTGTTGATTCCCTTTAGATTTTTCTTTATTTAACTTAGTATAATCTTCATTTCTTCCTTTATGTTGTTGCCATACTTAATGAGTTCTTTGAGCATCCTGATCAGCAGTGTTTTGACCTCTGCATATGATAGGTTGGCTATCTCCATTTCATTTAGTTCTTTTTCTGCAGGTTTGTTCTATTCTTTCATTTGGGCCATATTTCTTTGTCTCCTCAATTTATCAGCCTCCCTGTGTTTATTTCTGTGTATTAAGTTGAGCTGCTTTGACTCCCTGTAAAAGGTACCCATCTGGATGAATGTGGCTTCTTTAAACCCTTAGTTGTTGGACTTCCACTCAGTTTGACTTTTTGGCAGTTCTGAGTGTCATTTGTTTTGAGATTTAGTTGTAATTTTTTTTTTTTTTTTTTGGTTGCACAAGGAGGTTAAGTGGGTCTACCTATGCCTTCATCTTGACCAGGAGTCCACCTACCTAGATATTTTTTGCTTGTAGATACAGTTTAGGTAGTAATATCACAGACACATCCGTAGATGCTTGTTTCCCCTTCTTTCCTGTGAGAAGTATTTGGATTAAAAATTTTGATAAACTAAGTCCTGCTGTAACTCCCTTCAATTAGCAGTAGTCAGCTTTTCCATCCAATTTTCCTCAAAGGCTAAGTCAAATGGTTTCACTTTCTTCAGATCTGAAAACCAACTGTTTTCTTCCTCATTCTCAACACAGACTGACATCTTCTGCTGTAATAGCTGAGAACACAAACTATATTGTCAGTCTATAAGTTCAGATCTGGACCTGCCTCCTTCCTACCTGTGTGACTTTGGACAAATTTCTGAACCTCTGTGAGCCTCCATTTTCTTAATCTGAATCAGAAGATGTAGAGTGAAGACATGGCTCCACCACTAACGTTTCCATCTCAAACGAGTGACTGGTCTTTTTGTTTTCCCATCTTTCATTTCTTATCATAGCCTCTCAGTGAATTTTCTGCCATGAAATTAGGTGCAATGGGTGTTCTTCTTAGTGACAAAGACCACCACTTTACACCTCCTTTTTTGTATGCTGGGGCTGTGTAGGACTGTCTCACTTTTAGCACCAACTGGAAGTTTGAGGATGGTTTCCCAAACCACGCTCAGGTTTGATAATTCACTAGAAGAACTCACAGAACTCAGTGAAAGCTTTATGCTCACCGCTATGATTTGTTACAGGCAGAGGATACAGATAAAAATTAGTTAAAGGGAGAGATGCATCTGGCAGAGTCTGGGAAGGTCCAAGAGCCAGAGCTTCCATCATCATCAGAGACATGTTAGGTTCCAGGTATCAATGTGTGACAAAATATATGGGGTATTATTGCCAACCAGCAGGGCTCACCTGAGCTTCAGGGTCCTGGGTTTTTACTGGGCCTTCACTACATAGGTAAAATGGATTGATTGCTTATGCGGTTGATCTCAGGTCAACTACATAATCCAAAGACTTCACTCTAAAGCATAAACTTGGTCTCTTTTAGGTGGCCAATTCCCACCTCAAACTATAGTGTGTGGCTGGCCCACCTAATTTGGTGTGGCCTGCCTCCTCCATAGGTTGCGTCCCAGAAGCTGAGGGCAACATCCAGACCTCTGTCTGGGTAAGGCCAAATTCTTCGGTAGACAGTGGCTCAGTAAGTCTCTTCACTGCCCCCAAGTTTTCCACCTCTGGAGCTCTTTTCTTGGCAAAGCCATTAAAATAGACCAGCAAACTTGTCACTCTACAACCTCTCTTTAATCTTTGGATCCAAACACCATCCATCACTTGGCATATTAAAGTAGTACAATATATAACATTGTATGACTTCACCTAGCTAGTATGTAGTACAACATTGGCTCTCAATAAACCAGAAGTTCTAGCCTGTGAATGCCCTTAAATCACATGAAAAATTTTGCAAATATGTTTAGGTTTTGGTGGGGGATCAAAGTTTATACATTTCATCAGATTTCAAAGAAGTCTGTGTGCCTAAAAGGCTGAGCCCTCCTGGCTTAGATAAAAGCAAATTTTCTTCCTGCATATCACCACTGCTGGACTACTCCTTCATGAGTTCTAGAGGTTTTGTTTGCTAAGAGAAGGGCACAGAGGAGACAATGCCTGGGCTGGCGGCATAAAGGCGGTTTTGCTATCTTGGTTTACAAGCCCTCTTGGGTTAATTCTAGAAGCATCAAAGCAAGTGTTTCTTCTATCTTTCCTGTGCTCTGCAGGCCAAGAGTTTCTTGTGCTAAAATAAACAACTGGCAGTTTCATAAGCCTCCACAGAAGGAAGGAAGAGGTTTATGTTTCATACCTTTTATATTATATAACAACATTACTATGTGAACTTCAATTCTTCATTCTGTTTAGTTTATTTAAACTTAAAAAATAGTACTAAGGCTATAAATAGAACAAACCATGTCCAATCCTTAGCATTTACAATAAGTGTGCAGTCAGTAATATAGCCCCTGAAATAATAAACCACTTACCCTGATGATCAGAATATATATATCCTTTAGATTTTAAGCTACCACTTGCTGGGGTAGGAAGAGGTCCTACTTGTTTTAAACTGTACAAAAAAAAAGACAAAAAACACAACCCTCCCACTTTATTTCCCATTTGTTAGAGCTCTTACATAATAATGGAAATTATGACGTGTTTATGCCAGCCAGGATTCAACTTTGTTTTACTTTACTGAGACATCTGAAGTCTGATCATAAAACAGAATTCTGTTTATTGTCATGTCATTTTGTTTAGTTCTTAAAACATCTTGGTTCTTATCAGACAAGGAAATAAGTCTCTGATGCTCTGCACTCCTGATTCATTCAGAGGCATTGCTTGAGTTCTACCCAGCACATGATTCAATACTAGATTCTGATGGGATGATACAGTGTGAAATGATTACCCTTGAAATGCTTACAGTTTAGTGGGGGGTGTTGGTGTTTGAGCTGAATCTTGCTAAATGTAGTGATTAGAAAATAGGGAACATTTTATTTAAAAATTAAAATACCTTTTAAATTATTTTATATATAAAATTTGCTCATTGGAAACTTCAGAAAAGACATAATTAAGATGTTAAAGTACTTCAAAATCCACCACTCAGATTATTACTGTATATGTTCATATATATTCATCTAAGTATTTACAATGCATATATAGATAGGCTGTTATTTTTTTCCTTGACTAAACAATATATTGTGGACTACTTTCTAAGACTATAGTTCCACAACAGTTGCTTAATGGTTACATAGTATTTTGTTGCATAGATGTGCCTTAAATTTAAAAAATGAGTTATAACATGTGCTATGTGTTTGAGATGCAATGGACAAAACAGACATGCTTGTTCTCCTAGAGCTAAGAGGCTAGAGAGGACTTTAGGCAATTAAACCAACACAACTAAAGCATGCTAAATGGGATGCTGGGGAGGTGGAAGATTTTCCTGGAGCACAGAAGCAGTAGGACCCAGACTGTAGGCATATTTAAGTATAATTTATAACACCTCTATATTTGTTATCAAGCATTCTATTTTTTCTTTCTTTAAAATTATTGTATTTTCTCCATTACCATTTATCTGTCCCATACCCTTTTCTATTTTTATTGATGTATAATTGACATATAACATTGTATTAGTTTCAGGTATACATCATAATGGTTTGATAATTGTATATATTACAACATGATCATCGCAATATTATCTAATTAATATCTAACACCATATATTGGTACACATGTTTTTCTTGTGATAGGAACTTTAAAAAACTACTCTCCAGTATTAATAACTATAGTCACCATACCGTATATTACATCTTCATAATTTATTTATTTTATATATGGAAATTTGTACCTTTTGATCTTTTCACCCATTTTGCCTATTCCACATCCCCTGCTCTCTGTATCTATGAGTTGAGCTTTTTATTTTTTTGTTTAGATTCCACATATAAATGAAACCATAAGGAATTTGTCTTTTTGTGACTCATTTCATTTACCAGAATACCCTCTAGTTCCATCAATGTTGTTACAAATGGCAATATTTCATTATTTCTATGGCTGAGTAATATTCCATTGTATATATGCACTACTTGTTTATCCATTCATCCATTGATGGACACTTGGGTTGCTTCTATATCTTAGCAATTGTAAATAATCCTGCAATGAACATAGGGGTGTGTATATCTTTTTGAATTAGTATTTTGAGTTTCTTCAGAGAAATATCCATATGTAGAATAGCTGGATCATAAAGTAGTTGTAGTTTTTGAGGAATTCCACAGAGTTTTCCATAGTGGCCACAACAATTTATCATTTCACCAACCATGCACAAGGGTTCCCTATCCTCAACATCCTTGTGAATACTGTTCATTTGCTGATGATAGCCCTATGACAGGTGGAAGGTGATATCTCATTGTGGTTTTATTATTATTATTTTTAATATGTTTTATTGATTATACTGTTACAGTTGTCCCAATTTCCCTTCCCTCTGCTCCCCTCCACCGGTGACCCCCCTCCCTCCAGTTGTTCCCCCCCCTTTTAGTCCATGTCCATTGGTTGTGCATATAGTTCTTCTCAGCCACTTCCTGTCTATTCCATTCCCTCCTACTATGTTTCCTAATTGCTGTACCGTCTCCCTCCCTTACCCCCTTACCCCTCCCTGCTGACCTCCCCCCAATATGCTCCCCATACCTATAGGTCTTTTTCCACTCTCATTGCCTATTTAGTTTGCCTTTGTTTCAATTCCCGAGCTTCTGTTGTTGGTTCTTGTGATGCAGTTTTCATTTTAGTGTTCGTAGCTTTGATCCTTCTTTTTCTAAACCAGTCCCTTTAACATCTCATATAACAGTGGTTTGGATCTAATGAACTCTTTCAGTTTTATTTTGTCCTGGAAGCACTTTCTCTGCCCTTCTATTCTGAATGACAATTTTGCTGGATAGAGTATTTGTGGTTGTAGGTTTTGGATTTTCATTACTTTGAATATTTCTTGCCAGTCCCTTCTTGCCTGTAGGGTCTCCCTTGAGAAGTCAGCTGATAGTCTAATTGGGACCCCTTCGTACATGATTCTTTTCTTCTCTCTTGCTGCTTTTAAGATTCTCTCTTTATCTTTAACTTTTGACAGTTTGATTATAATGTGTCTTGGAGTGGTTCTCCCTGGGTCCAGTTTTTCTGGAACTCTCTGTGCTTCCTGGACCTGTAAGTCTATTTCCTTCCCCAAGTTTGGGAAGTTCTGCTTTATTATATTTTCATTTAATTTTTCAATTCCTAGTTCTTCTTCTTCGCCCTCTGGCAATCCTATTATTCTTATATTTGGTCTTTTATAGCTGTCCCAGAGGTTTCTGATTCTCTCCTCATTTTCCTTGCTTCCCGTTTCCTCTCTCCACACTGGATGACTGTTTGTTCCTTCTCTATGTACCGGTTTGTTGATTTGAACTCTGGATTTTATTTCCTCACCATCTGTCTCGTATGTGGTTTTGTTCCTTTCAGTATGAGTGTTTTTCAATCCTTTCTCATCTTTTTCCAAATCTTTTGTTAATTCTGTAAGCCACCTGATAACAATGGCCCTGAACTGAGCCTCTGACAGGTTTCTTATTTGTTCATCTGTCAGATTCTTCATCTGTTGCCTGGTGAGCTGCGCCACGGGGATTTCTATAGTTGTCTGCCTCATTTTGACAGATGTGTTTTGCTTTCTTGGGCTGGCTATAGGGGGCAGTGCCTGTGTGTACTTGTCACAACCCAGCGACCGGTTGCGATCCGCAACCTATTTCACAGTGCTGTGGCGCTTTGTGGTCACTACCCAGCAACCGGTGGCAGTTCAGCAACCTTTTTCGCCGCGCTGTGGCGCTTTGTGTCGGGGCGGGGGTCCAAGATGGATTCCTGCCGTTACTCTCCGCTAGACTCGGGTCCATCCTCCCACCCTCTGGGCCTCACCATCCGGGGCAATGCGGTGGCTGCTTTTCCCAGTATTGGGGTCGAGAGCTGCTGTGGCTCGACTGCAGCCAGGACTGCTCTCCCTGCTGCTGTCCCTCATGCCACCACAAACAGCACCGTCCACCTTCGCTCTTCTTACCTGCCCAACAAGCGCCGCTGGTTTATAACTCCGTATGTTGCACTTCTGTGTAGTTTTATTTTCTAGAATTTCTAGTTATCTTTTGTTTTCAGGTAGTTGTATTCCTCTCTAGTTGTAGAAGGAGACCGAGCGTGTCCGTCTAAGCATCCATCTTGGCCAGAAGTCCTCATTGTGGTTTTAATTTGCATACCCTGATGATTAGTTATGTTCAGCATCTTTTCATTTGTCTGTTGGCCATCTATATGTCCTCTTTAAAGAAACATCTATTCAGGTCCTTTTCCCATTTTTTAATGTAGTTTTTGTTTGTTTGGTGTTAACGTATGTGAGCTCCTTATATATTTTTGATATTAAACTTTTATCAGGTGTGTCATTGGCAAATATCTTCCTCTATTCAGTAGATTTTTTTTTACGTTTTGTATGTTTTATTGATTATGCTGTTACAGTTGTCCTAATTTCTTCTCCCTTTGCTTCCTTCCCCCCAGCAACCCCTTCCCTCCAGCAGCCCTCCCCCTTAGTTCATGTCCATGGGTCATGCTTATAAGCTCTTCTCAACATCCCCCTGTTCATTCTTCACCCTCCTACTATGCTTCTTAATTCCTGCACCATTTCCCTCCCTCTCCCTCTTTCCCCCTCCCAGCTGACCTCAGCCAGAATGCTCCCCATACCTATGATTCTGTTCCCACTCTGGTTGTCTGCTTAGTTTGCCTTTGTTTCCATTCCCTTGCTTCTGTTGTTTATAGTCATAATACTTTTTTTCATTTTAATATTCATAGTTTTGATATTTTTCTTAAATAAGTCCCTTTAACATTTCATATAATAATAGCTTGGTGATGATGAACTCCTTCAGCTTTACCTTGTCTGGGAAGCACTTTCTCTATCCTTCCATTCTGAATGATAGCTTTGCTGAATAGAGTAGTTTTGGTTGTAAGTCCTTGCTTTTCATCACTTTGAATATTTCCTGCCAGTCCCTTCTTGCCTGCAAAGTTTCTTTTGAGAAATCAGCTGATAGTCTTATAGGTAACTCTCTCCTTTTCTCTTGCTGCTTTTAAGGTTCTATCTTTATCTTGAACCTTTGGTATTTTGATTATGATGTGTCTTTGTGTGGTACTCCCTGGGTCTAGTTTGTTTGGGACTCTCTGTGCTTCCTGGACCCATATGTCCATTTCCTTCCCCAAATTAGAGAAGTTTTCCTTCATTATTTTTTCACATAATTTTTCCATTTCTTATTCTTCCTCTTCACCTTCTGGCACCCCTATGATTTGGACATTGGCATGTTTAAAGTTGTCCCAGAGGTTCCTAAGCCCCTCCTCATTTTTTCAATTCTTGTTTTCTCATTCCATACTGGTTGATTGTTTTTTTTTTTTTTTCTTTATGTTCCAAATCATTGATTTGAACCCCAGTTTCCTTTCCTTCACCATTGGTTTTGTGTGGATTTTCCTTCATTTCATTTAGCATATCCTTCACTTCTTTCCTTATGTGTCTGCCATACTTAAACATTTCTGTCAAGCCTGTGAGCATCTTTATCACCAGTGTTTTGAACTGTATGTCTACTAGGTTGGCTATCTCCTCATCTGTTAGGTTGGCTGTCTCCTCGTCACTTATTCTCCCACTTGGAACCCTGATCTGTTCCCTCTTTTGGGCCACATTTCTCTGTCTCCTCATCTTGACAGGATCCTGTGTTTGTTTGCCTCTGTGTCTTAGGTAGAGCTGTCATACCTGTTACATTGTAAGGGACAGAGCCTTAGGTATTCATCAATATGGGCAACTTGTTTCACTACGTTGTGGCGCTGTATGTGAGGGAGGGGTTGCAGAGGGAACAATGCTGCTTGCTCAACACTCGCCCCTTTTCCAGGCACTTCTCCCACTTCCTGTATGGGACTGATGCCCCTCTAGCTATTGCCCTAATTATGGTTCCCAGAGTGGATGGGTCTGAAGACATTCTAGGACCATGGGGGCCCTTTAAACAAGTGGCCTCTGCTGAGAGATCAGCAGTTCTTCCTCCGCCCCCAACCAACTGGTTTGCACAGTCAGAAGCAATGAGGCTTTGTTTTCCCTGGCCCTGGGACCATGAGCTGGTGGTCTGGTCTGGTTCTGGGAGCACTCACCAGGTGTCCCTCTCAACTTTTTAAAACATGTGACTACACTTTCCACTGGCCTGCCACTGCCACCGCTGCTGTCGCCACCACATTGAGTTCTCTCTACCTCAGCTCCGCCCCTCCTACCTGTCTGGACAAGTATTTCTTCTTTATATCTTTGTTTGTTAGACTTCCATGCAGCTTGATTTTCTGGAACTTCAAGTTGTCTCTAGTTTTGAGGTAGTTGTATTCCTTCTTAGTTGTGGAGGGAGATGCAGTGTGTGTATTTACTCCTCCATCTTGGCCAAAAGTCTGGTTTTGTTTTGTTGATGGTTTTCTTCACTATGCAAAAACTCTTTAGTTTGCTGTGGTCCATTTGTTTATTTTTTTTCTTTTGTTTCCTTTGGCTGAGAATAAATATCCAAAAACATTTTATTAAGAGGTATTTTAAAGAGTTTATTGCCTATGTTTTCTCATAGGAGTTTTATGGATTTGGGTCTTACCTTTGTCTTTAATCAGTTTTGAATTTATTTTTGTATATGGTGTAAGAAAGTGGTTTAGAGCTTTTTGTTTTTGTTTGCATTATCTGTCCAGTTTTCCCAACACCATTATTTAAATTTTATTTTTCAATTACAGTTTACATTCAATGTTATTTTGTATTAGTTCTTTGTATATAGCATAGTTGTTAGACAATCATATACTTTATAAAGTGTTCCCCTTGATATTTACAGTGTCACCTAGCACCAACATAGTTACTAAAATATTATTGATTCTATTCCCTATGTTGTACTTTATATCTCTGTGACTATTTTCTGACTAGTGATCTGTACTTCTTAATTTATTCACCTTTTTCACTTACACCCCCTCAGACAGCTGTCAGTCTGTTCTCTGTATCTGAGTTGGTTTCTGCCGTGTTTGTTCATTTATTTTGTTTGTTAAACTCCACACGTAAATGAAATCATATGGTACTTGTCTTTCACTGGCTTGCTTATTTAACTTAGCATAGTACTCTCCAGATCCATCCATGCTCTCACAAAAGGTAAGATTCTCCCCCCACTTTTTCTTTTTACAACTGAGTAGTATTCTATTGTGTTAATGTATCACAGCTTTTTTATCCACTCATCTACTGATGGGCACTTCAGCTGCTTCCAAGTTTTGGCTCTTGTAATTCTTTTGAATTAATGTTTTGGGTTTCTTCAGACATATTACCAGAAGTGGAATATTGGTTCATGAGGCATTTCCATTTTTAATTTTTTGAGGTATCTCCATAATGCTTTCCACAGTGGCTGCACCAATTGGCATTTCTACCAACAGTGCACTAGAGTTCACTTTTCTCCATATCCTCACCAGCACTTGTTTGTGGATTTATTGATGATAACCATTCTGACAGGTGTGAGGTGGTATCTCATTGTGGTTTTAATTTGCATCTCTCTGCTGGTGACATTGAGCATCTTTTCATTTGTCTATTGACCATCTGTATGTCTGCTATGGAGAAGTATCTATGTCTTTTGTCCATTTTTTAATTGGCTTGTTTGTCTTCTTGGTGTTGAATTTTATAAGTTCTTCATAAATTTTGGATATTAACCCCTTATCAGAAGTATTATTGGTGAATATTTCTCCCATTTAGTGGGTCACCTTTTCATTTTGTTGATGGTTTCCTTTGCTGTTGCAAAAGTTTTAGTTTAATATATTACCATTTGCTTTTTTTGTTTGTTTGTTTGTTTCCCTTGCTGAAGGAGATATGTCAGAAAAAATATTGTTAAGAGAGATGTCAGGGATTTTTCTGGCTATGTTTTCTTCTACAAGTTTTATGTTTTTGAGTCTAACATTCAATTCTTGAATTCATTTTGAGTTTATTCTTGTGTGTGGTGTAAGAAGGTGGTCTAGTTTAATTGTTTTGCAAGCATCTGTCCAATTTTTCCAACACCATTTATTGAATAGATTATCTTTACCCCATTGTATGTTTATGTCTCCTTTTTCAAATATTATTTGACCATAAAGGTGTGGGTTTATTTCGGGATTCTCTATTTTGTTCCATTGATTTAGATGTCTGGTTTTTTGTTTTTGTTTTTCCAGTACTATGCTGTTATAATTACTATGGCTTTGTGGTATAGTTTCATGTCATGTAGCATGATTCCTCAAACTTTGTGTTTCTTTCTCAAGATATTTTGGGTTTTCTGTGGTTCAATATGAATTTTTGGAATATTTTTTCTAGATCTGTTACATATGCCATTGTTATCTTGATAGGAATTGTGTGGAATCTGTAGATTGCTTTGGGTAGTGTGGACATTTTAATGATTTTAATTCTTTCTATCCATTAACAGAGTGTATGTTTCATTAATTTGTATCTTCTTCAATTTCTTTCTTTGGTGTCTTATAATTTATTGAGTGTGATTTTTTTTTTACATATTTGCTTACATATATTCCTAAGTATTTTATTTTATTGATGCAATTGTAAATGGGATTGTTTTCTTAGTGTTTCTTTCTGATAGTTCATTATTGGTATATAAAAATGCAACTGATTTCTGGATATTTATTTTGTATCCTGCTACTTTGCCGAATTCATTTATTAGTTCTAATAGTGTTTTGGTGGACTCTTTATGGTTATTTATATGCAGTATCATATCATATGCAAATAATGACAGTTTTACTTTTTTTCCTTTCAATTTTGGTGCCTTTTATTTCTTCCCTTGTCTGATTGCTGTAGCTAGAACTTCTCATACTATGTTGACTAAAAGTGGAAATACTTGTCATATTCCTGATTTCAGGATTTTCACCATTGTCTATATTAGCTGTGGATTTTCATATATGACCTATTTATGTTGAGGTATTTTCCCTCAATTTCCACTTTTCTGAGAGTTTTTAAGATCACAATTGGCTTTGGTGTGAAATGTCATCAGAATGTCAATTAAATCCATCTGGTCTAATGTGTCATTTAAGGTTATTGTTTCCTTGTTGATTTTTTTGATGATTTTTTTCATTGATGTGAATGGGGTGTTAACATCCCCTACTATTACTGTATTACGGTCTATCTTTCCCTTTGTATCTGTCAATATTTGCTTTATATATTTTGGTACTCCTGTGTTGTGTATATAGATGTTTATAAGAGTTATAACCTCTTGTTGGATTGATCCCTTTACCTTTGTGAAATACCCTTCTTTGCTTCTTGTTACAGCCTTTGTTTTAAAGTATACTTTATCTGATATAGGTATTGTTACTCCAGATTTTTTTCATTTCCATTTACATGACATATCTTTTTATATTCCATCACTTTCTGTTTGTGTCTTGATCTAAAGAGGGTGTCTTGTAGGCAGTATATGTATGGGTCTTGTTTTCTTATCTGTTCAGCCACCCTATATCTTTTTATTGACACATTTATTTATATTTTATTGATTATCCTATTACAGTTGTCCTCATTTTTCTCCCTTTGCCTCTATCCACCCAGCTACCCCACTACCTCAGGCAATCCCCACATCATGTTCATGTCCATGGGTCATGTGTATAAGTTCTTTGGCTACTCCATTTTCTATACTGTACTTACAGCCCCATGGCTATTCTGTAACTACCTATCTGATCTTCTTAATCTCCTTACCATTCAATCATCACCCAGAGCCATCTGGCAACCATCAAAATGCTTTCCATATCCATGATTCTGTCTCTGTTCTTCTTGTTTGCTTAGCTTGTTTTTTAGATCCAACTGTTGATAGATATGTATTTTTTGCCATATTATTATTCATAGTTTTGATCTTTTACTTAAATAACTCCATTTAACATTTCATATAATAAGGGTTTGGCGATGATGAACTCCTTTAGTTTTTTCTTGTCTGGGAAGCTCCTTATCTGCCCTCTGATTCTAAACACTACTTTTGCTGGGTAAAACAATCTTGGCTGTAGGTCCCTGCTTTTCATGACTTTGAGTATTTTGTGTCAGTCCTACCTAGCCTGCTAAATTTCTTTTGAGAAATCAGCTGATAGTCTTATGGGAACTCCTCTGAAGGTAAATAACTTCTTTTCTCTTGCTACTTTGAAGATTTTCTCTTTATCTTTAATCTTTGGCATTTTAATTATGACGTGCCTTAGAGTGGTCTTCTTTGCATCCACCTTTTTTGGGACTCTCTGTGCTTCCTTGACTTGCATGTCTATTTCATTCGAAAGATTAGGAAAATTTTCTTTCATTATTTTTTCAAATAGATGTCCACTTTCTTGCTCTTGCTTTTCTCCTTTAGCCACCCCTATGATGTAAATGTTGGACCTCTTGAAGTTGTCCCAGGGTTGTTTATACTATCCTCATTTTTTTGGATTCTTTTTTCTTCTTGTTGTTCAGTTGGTTGTTTTCTTGCTTCCTTATGTTCCAAATCATTGATTTGATTTTCAGCTTCATTCACTTTACTGTTGTTTCCCTGTAAATTGTTCTTTATTTCAATTAGTGTATCCTTTGTTTTTGACTGGATCTTTTTTATGCTGCTGAAGTCCTCACTAAGTTCCTTGAGCATCCTGACAACCAGTGTTTTGAACTCTGTATCTGAAAGATTGCTTATCTCCATTTTGTTTAGCTCTGTTTCTGGAGTTCTGATCTGTTTTTTCATCTGGGCCATGTTTCTTTATCCCCTCATTTTGGCAGCCTCCCTGTGTTTGTTTCTGTGTATTAGATAAAGCTGCTTTGACTCTATATCTTGGTAGTGTTGGCTAATGTACTAAGTGTCCTGTAGTGTCCAGTGCCACAGCCTCCCCTATCACTCAAGCTGGGTACTAAAGATGCACCTTTCATGTGGGCTGAATACACCCTCCTCTAGTAGTTGAGCCTTGGTTGCTGTTGGCAGTCAATGGGAGGGATTTACCTAGACCAGTCAGCTACAAGGATTGGCTGTAACCACTTATCACCAACCTCAGTCCTCCATGGAAGATCAGCTGTGCAAGTGCAGAGTGCTGGTGCTCTGATTTGGTCTGTAACTGTTCAGTTGGTGTGCTGGCTTTGAGGTTTCCTGGGTGGTACAGGCCAAGGTTAGCCCCCTCATTTGTTCACCTGGGGATATTCTGCTTGAGCTGTAGAGCAATCAAGATGGCTTCTATAATACTTGTGCTGGGCTTGGAGGTCCCTGGGTGAAGCCAAACTGTGAGTCTAGGCTGGCTGCTGGCAGTGCCAGGCCAGGGGCTCAATGAGCCCAGCTCTTGCTTGTTGGATATGATTTAGGAAGTTGTGAAGCATGAGCCAAGACCAGCCATTCATATGGAAAAGCAGCTTGGGTGGGCCCATAAGTTGGGTAGGGTGGAATCTCTGGGGATCCTCAAGATGGGTCAAATAATGTTAGCTAGGCTGATGGAATCTCAGATATGGCACCAACTTGCCAACTCTGTGGCTCTATGTGGGGAGGGTTTAGAAAAGGGATAATGGCCTCTGCTTGCCTTGATGACAGACACTTCATTTTCTCCCTTTATGCCACTGGTGCCTTTCAAGCTGAGTAGGTGAGTCCATAGGTGGGTTCTTTAAGAGAAACTGCTTAGGGCTCCAGCAGTTTCTTTCATTGACTGAATCTCTGCTTGTTTTTCCAGCCAGAAGTTGTGGGGACTTATCTTCCTGGCTGGGGGGCCTGGTGTGGGCCTCAGACTCCTCGCTCCTGAGATATCCCTCCTGAATTTTTACCCACCACATGTGGGTGTGGGACTGGTCTGTTCCACATCTTTGCCCTTCCTACCAGTCTGGATGGATGTGATTTCTTTAATTCCATAATTGTCAGACTTCCCATTCAACTCAATTTCTGTTGGTTTTGAGTGATGGTTGTTCTATATTTTAATTGTAATTTTGATGTGGTTGTGCAAACAGGTGAGCCATTCATGCCTATGCTGCCATCTTGACTGGAAGTTGATTGGAGCATTTAGTCCATTTACATGTAAAGTAGTTATTCATAGGTATGTTTTTTGCCATTTTATTAATTTTTTTCTGATTGCTTGTGTAGTACTTCTTCATTCCTTAGTCCTTGCTTTCTGTTATGTTGATGACTTTCTATAGCATTGTGGTCAGGTTTCTCTCTATTTCTAGATTTTTGGTTTCTGGTTGTCATGTGGTTCATATACACAGCTATGCTTAGAGCAGCCTATTTTAAATTGATGGTTACTTAAATTTAACACATTCTAAAATCAACTACAACTTTTATTCCCTCATCCATGTTTGCTTTTGTTATTACTTTTTACTTCTTTGTGTGTGTGTGTATTTGTGTGTATCCCTTAATTTATTATTATAATTACAGTCTTCCTACTTTTGACTTTTAACCTTTGTAATAGTTATTTTATCTGCTTTTACTGTTTGTCTTAGTGAGAATTTTTATTCTCATATTTTCTTATTCATATTTTAAAGTCTTTTCTACTTAAAGTAGCTCATTAACATTTCTTGTAATACTGGTTTAATAGTGATAAACTCCTTTAACTTTTTCTTTTCTGGGAAAATCTTTATCTCTCCTTTGACTTTCAATGATAGCCTTACTGGGTAGAGTAACCTTGGTTGTAGGTCTTTGCTTTTCTTCACTTGAAATATTTCTTGCAAATCCCTCTGGCCTGCAATGTTTCTGTTGAGAAGTCAAACTGACAGTCTTATTGGAGCTATGTTGTACATAACTAACTGCTTTTCTATTACTACTTTTTAGAATCCCTCTTTGTCTTTAAACTGGCTTTTTAATTATGATGTGTCTTGGTGTGGCCTCTTTGGGTTTATCTTATTTGAAACTCTGTGCTTCCTGGACTTATATAACTATTTCCTTAGCCAGTTTAGGGAAGTTTTCAGTCATTATTTCTTCAAAAAGTTTTTCAATCCCTTGTGCTTTCTCTTCTTTTTCAGGTATCCCTATGATAAAAATGTTGATGTGTTTGATATGGCCCCAGATGTTCCTTAAACTATCCTCATTTTAAAAATTCTTTTTCTCTTCTTTTGTTGCTTTGCTGGTTGATCATTTTAATCTACCTTGTCTTCCTGATCACTGATTTGAACTTCTGCTTCATCTAGTCTGTTGTTAACTCTCTCTAATGTATTTTCTTTTAGTTATTGTATTATTCATTTCTGCCTGTTGTTTTTTATGGTTCCTATATCTGTGTTGAAGTTTTCACTAAGTGCATTTATTCTCCCTCTAAGTTCAGTGAGCATCTTCAGAACCAGTGTTGTGAACTCTTTATGGTAGATTGCTTACCTAAATTTTGTCTAGTTCTTTTTCTGGATTTTTTCCCCTGTTCTTTAATTTGGAACATGTCTCTTTGTCTCCTCATTTTGGCTGCTTTCCTGCATTTGTTTCTATATATTAGGTAGATATGCTATGTCTCCCAGTCTTGGGAGAGCAACCTCATATAGGGGCCCATTAGCAAAGTCTCCTTGGTCACCCAAACCAGGTGCTACAGCAGTGTCCCTTGTATGGGTTGTTAGTGCCCTCCTGTTTTAGTTGATCTTTAATTGCTGCTAGCACATCAGTGGGTAGGATTGATCCTCAGACCTACTGGCTGTGAATTTTAGGCATGAATACAGCAGATGAGCTATTGTGTGGTTGCTGACCCCATAGAGCAGGATTCACTTTAGCGGGCCCTGGTGCCTGCTGAGTTCACCCTTTGGATTTGTCATTTGTGGAGATGGTTGGGTGGTTCTCTGGTGTGGCCTGAAGCCAGTCATTGGGTATTTTGGTTCTGGGGCCTTTTAGGAATGATTCTACTGCATGCCAAATTTAGCCACTGTCTGTATCTGGCCAAGGGTTTTCTAGGTGCTAGAAAATAATGTGTGGTTGATAGCTGCCTCTGCTGGGCTTGGAGGCATCTGGGAGAGGCTATGTTACAAACCAAGGCCACCTTCCTATAGTGCTTGATTGAGGGCACTTAGAAAGAGGTTTTAGCACATGCTGAGGGCAGCTGCTGCTTGTTTGAGGTGTGTGGAACTGAGAGATTTTAGGGAAGTTTGCAGTGGGAGCTAAGGCCATACATTTGTGTAGAAAATCTGCTAATAGAGGTTCAGACTAGGTGCACTGGTTGGATGGGGCAGGATGAAGGGTGTTAGCCAGTCAATGGAAAGCTCATATTTGGCATCCACTTATGACTGCAGGCTGGGTGGGAGAGGGGCTCAACAAAGAATCAAAGGCATTTGCCAGCATGTCCTTACCCAGAGAGAGTTGCCCCTCCAGCCCTTACCCTGAAGACAGTCAATTCAGTTTCTTCCCATATATACCTGGAGGTTTTTGAGCTGCTGCCCTGGTCTGGAGCTCCGAGTGTTTGTGAGTAAGTATGGGCCCTTTAGGTTTTTAGAAGCCTGTTGTCTTTTTCAACACAAATCCCACTCATTTTCACAGCCAGAGTTTATGGGGACTTCTTTTCCCGGCAGTGGTGCCCTGGGCTGGGGAGCCCAGTGTGGGGTTGGGACGCTTTGCTCCTTGGGGGACTTCTGCAGCTGAGATAGCTCTCCTGATTCGTAATTGCCATACCATTGGCATGGGACCAGCCTGCTCTGCTTCTTCCCTCCTACCATTCTGAGTGGCTTTTTCTTTATATCCTTATATGGAAATTCTGTTCAGCTAGACTTCAGGAGGTTTTCCATGGTGGTTGTTCTATAACTTAGATGTAATTTTGGTGTATTCATGGGAGGAGATGAGCACAGCATCTCCCTACTCTGCCATCTTGATTGGAAGTCTCTGGATATAAAATTAATTTTAAAATTAATACTTAAAACATATAAATGTGGGAAAGAAATTTCCAAGTTCATTTTGGTGTATAGCCAAGCTTGGGACCACTAGATTATATAACTTTTAAAAGTATGAATAACGGGTGTCATTTGACCCCAAACCTCCTCAAAGGCCCAGCTTAGACATCAATTCCTCCATGAAGCCTTCTTAGACATTCTAGATAGAAATATTTTCCATTAAACCGTGCCCTCCATCATATTTTAATCTGCCTACAAATTTTTCATTTTTGGTCCATAATTTACAAAGCCTAAGATTCCCACAATTAACTTTTCCCAGGATTGGGATATCTGGCTTCTTTTGAAAACTGGATAACTTGACTGCCTGAGCCAGCATTCCTATGTGGCAGCAACTGCTCTGCATTGTGAAGCAGCTGTCTGCTCCGTGGGTTGCTCTTTGCTTTCTGACGCTGTCCCTACCACATCTGCCTCCTTCCCTCTGAGGACAAATGCTTAGAGCTGATTACCATATACTTGTTCTCATGTTTTTCTTACCGAGTAGAAATCCTTTTCTGAACTCCTGTCATTGTCAAAGGAAGGATTTTTTTTTTTTTTTTTTTTTTAATGAGAGGGCCCTGGGATTTCTTTAAAAGGCCTTGCATCATCCATTCATTTATATTACTAACTAGCCCCCTGTTGTTGGAGTATGCAATCCATAGTGAACTTAATCCTGGGCATTTGCGTACATGGCACATCTCTCTTGCTAGTCTATGCGTTGCTCACAATATAAGAAAGCACATCCAATGTAATGCTTATTTTTTATAGCAATTTTAAGGCTCAATTTCTGCAACTGTTTTATACATTATCCACTTTTCCTCCAGCTATATGCTTCTTTCTCTTTTTCATCTGTGAAACTCTCACCAGTTCTGCAACAGTTCAGATTAAATGTTACACTGTCCTAGGAGTTCTCCCAGAGTAATCTCCTCAGTCCTTCTGTGCTGGAAACTGTCAGCTACTCCTTCTTAGTGGTGAGGTCCTGCTCACCCGCTCATTGCCCTTGTATGAGCAGCACCGCTTACACCAGCCGGAGGAACACGAGAGTCTCAGGGCACAGACCCTGTCAGCACCTAACACAAGGCCGGGCACGTAGTGAGTCTTCAGTACATGTTGAAAGATTACATGTCAAAGGGAACTATTTTTTCAGCATCTAATTTTCTTTAAAGTCTGTTGATGCAAGGCTGTTTGGAGCAGTCTGTTGTTTTTCCTGATCCTTGCATTTTGCTTTGTTTTTCATGGAACACATAGCACTGATTTCCTGTAAGGCTTTGCAAATAAATATCAAGGTCAAGGGCTGGAAGCATTTCTGGAGCTATCACGGCACCTCTTGATTCCACTGGGCCAAGAAATGCTTTCAACCCCAGAGGGCAGAAGTTTTTCAAAACAATACTGTTCCAATAAGGGTGTGTGCTTCCTTCATCAACTCTCTCCCCTGTCTGCCTGCATTTTAACTACTTTGGGAAGAATGGAAACTGTGCAAAACCTTTGCTGTCTTTGAACCACTAAGGAGACTAGGTGATGAGGCCTGGAGTGATTTCTCAGTGAGCAGTTCCAACAGACAGGAACATGGGGAGGCTGTGAAATAGGCCCTTTCTGAAGAACCAGTGGAGGGGGCAGGGCCTCATCGGGCTCAGATTGTTCCCCACATTTTCCTTCTTTTGGGGGAACTGTCTGGGCTTGTGCTCCCAGGGACTTTGATCCTTGCAACTGTAGGTGGAGCCTGTCCAGACCCCTCTCACATCAGGGCTAGAGCAAGTGCAGGGCGATCCCATACAACGATTTAGCCCTTTTTATGCTCAGGGTCACACAACAAACCTTTCCCCTCTCCTCACCCACACTCCTTTTTTTGTTTTTTCTTCTTTTTCTTCCTTTTCTTTTCCTCCTCTTCAACTTTGTCATTTGTCAGAGGTAGGCTCTGTGCTTGTAAACAAGGAAGTGCAATGGACACAGTCAAAGGAGTCTTGTATTAAGGACCTTGGGGCAGCCTCTATGGGCTTGGTTCATCTCAAAGAATGCAGTCCCTGAAAGGGAGGTGCGTGGAGTGAGTGCTGTGGAGACTGCTGGAGATGCTGCCAAGGCCCTGCTCAGGGATCCTGGAATTTAAGCTGGGGCCCACATTTACCCTCCAAATATGTCTTTGGAGGGTAGGAGTAAGAGCCTTCATAGGGAGTGTTTAGCTTCTGAATCTCCTTCAACCAGCCTCTCTTCCTCCACTTACAATGAAAAAGTGATTATTTTTTCAATTCTATGTAAAGGGCTCAGTCTGATTGTTTTACTTTCTGGAACCATCAGGGAAACCAGGTTGCTTTTATTGCCCCTGGAAACAGTTCACTGCAATGGGCGCGCACACACACACACACACACACACACACAAACACTCTCTCTCTCTCACTCAATGACACATAAAATTAGTTTCAAAAAGAGGAAGACCTTCCACTTTGGATTAGGAAGATTTAGAAGGAACCAACCCTCAGCTGTAATATTCTAATTTAATGATACATGGTGGAATTTAGGCAGTTGCTTCCCAGTGTTGTATGTAGAAAGAGGGAGTGAGAGGTTTTGAGAAGCCTGCCGACCTACTCATCACTAGCTCAGCCTCTGGGACACCTGCTATGTCAGTTTCATGTTTCTCTCCCCAGGGCTGCCCTAGGACAGACCCTTATTATATCCTGCTTGGATTATTGCAGCCACCTCTCCCATGTTTCCCAGCCTCCAGTTACTCTGCGTTTCTCTCTCATTAATCTGGGAGACAACTAGGTTTAGGAGCCTAGAACCATCTTATTCTTACTTTATTTCATTTAGACCAATGAAACTGTCATTCACCCTCAGTAAAACTTGTTTCCCCAGCCAGCATTGATTACAGTACTCTCTGGGCTTCCATTGTTAGTTACAATTCCTTGTAACATTTGCCCTCCTTGATTGCAGGTGTCCTTGCAATCTAGTTAAGACCTCATCCCAGTCAGCCTTATATCACCTATCTCTGTTTTCCCACTAGGTGGCCAACCTGGGGGACACTTCTGTCACAGTGGTAACTCCCTAGATGATTGAATGGAATTGAGTTGGGTCATAAGGATTTTCAGGGGCATAAACATGGCCAAATGGCAATTAGAATGGATTGGAAAGGAAAGGAAAGGCCAAGATCTAGAAAGCACACCTGACAAGTTGCCCAGCCCTGCTAGCAGGTGACTAGATGGAGGTGTTTCTCCCTTGCCTTTGTTATCCTTAATAAATCACATAGCCAGTTGTTTACCAGCAAAATTAATTTATCTGGGAATAGCAGAGAATTGCAATTTACAACAAGCAAATTTTGACAAAGTTCTAGACAAGTGTGGAGAACAAAGGAGGGGAGCATTCTTGCGTAGAGAATAGGGAGGAGTTGGAAAGGGCTGTTGTGAGCAAAATGTCCATTGGAGGAAACCTGAAATTCAAAGTGTCCTGACTTCCATTGGCTGAGTCATGAAAGTTTCTCATTGGCTGGGTCTGTTGCTAGGCAAGGAGAAAAATCTTTCTTCCTTCTGCTGGAGTAGTAGCAGTAAGTTCCTCCCTGTCAAGAAGTATCAAGGGAAGCTTCTTCCACTTGGAATCTGTAAGGTGCAGTAAGTGGTAGTGAGCAAGAGCTCCCTCTCCAGGGCTACTCGAGTTGATTTTAAATGATGTCTCCTTGTTCAATTTTCACACCTGGCTGGTACATGGCAATGGCTCTCTACTTTGGCTGCTGCTCAAGCCCAACCCAGACACATTAAATTAGAATCTCTGGAGTGGGACTCAAGCAGGGGTATTTTCCAAAGCTTCCAGGAAATTTCAGTAGGCATCCAGCTGAGGACCACTGGCATGAGGAAATTAGAACTTGCAGGGACCTTCGTTCTTTTATTGAGTTACCCAGAGGTCACTGCAGAGTCCTGCTAAACAGATAGCAGGCAGAGGGAGGGAGGAAGTGAGGGTGAGTTGGGGGAGAGCACCAACATGGAAAACGTTAGGTAGCTTGTCTGCTGTCACACCTGGTACACACAGTGTCCTCTGGGAGCCTTGGAGCTTTCATCAAGCCAGGATAGGAAACAGGGAAGGCCATGGAATGCTTACAGAAGAGGGACTTCAATGTCAGCTGACTGGAGGGAATCTATTTTCAGGGTTGTCAGTCTAGCTATTGTCCCACGCAGCAAACCCCCCAGGCAGAGCAGCCCACAAGAGCAGAGCAGAACCGCCAGGCACTTGTGGAGTCACACGCTCAGTGACTCCAGGCGTGTCATCCCTCCACTGCAGAGCTTTCTCTCTGAAGGGCTTTCCCCTGGCAAAGCATCCGTTTTTCTTCTGTTGCCAATAAAAATCCCCGGTGCTGTTCTTTCTCCTCTGCCTCCTTCTATTGCTTCTGACAGAGTTTGCCAGTTAGCTGAGGTCAGGATTTCCTTTTTACAAACAACCTCCTTTCAGTCAGTGGGGCCAAAGGTTTCCTAAATTACAAACCCTTTCATTTTTTCTGCTACAAGTTCCCCTGTCAGTTTGTATCATGGCACAGAACGGAGAGAAATGGAAATGTGCTGAGAGACACTGAAAGAAAGAAAGAAGTGCTTTAACTAAATTTCTCCTTTTGGAGCGTCAGAAAACTATCCTGTGTGGGAGGGACAGGACTATCCCAGCCTAAGCTTTCGGAGCTGTGTATAGTGTGGGTATATTCCAAAGGCTGGAAGGAAATTTCTTCCAGTTCTGAAATGAACACACAGTACCCGTGGCATCATTGCTACATTCTGTTAAGTAAATGGTCTCCTATGCATTCATTTGAATTGGGAAACACCCATCTCAGGATGTTTTGGAAAGCAAATTTAAAAAGTTATTCCAAAATGTATGTGTATTTGACATTTGCACATGTTGATTGGAAGACAAATTTTAAAGCAAGCCCTGGAAGGATGACAGAATCAAGGTGCTTAGGTTTAAAGGAAAAAGCACTCAGACATCCCTGGATGTTTGTGCTAGCTCTGGACAGGTTGCCAAATACTCCTCGGATGTGGAAAGGGCTCCAGAGCTCACCGTGGCATGTGATGACAGGGTCAGCTGCGTCAGCTTTACTGCCCTGAGAACTCATGATCTCTTCTTGATTCTGCATTGTATCCAGGAGTCTGTTGGGGTTGTGATGCTGCCTTATTTGGTGTGACATCTTGGGCAAAGTATTTAACCCCAGTCTTGTAGTCTGTAAAGAAAAGGGGCTCAACCAGACAGTGCTTAGACCTAACATGTGAAGTCGAGTTTAGTGTAGAATCGTCGCCACAGAGAAGAGGGCCAGGCTGTGTGCTGGGCCAGGAGCCTTTTCCCAGCGTCCTCTTTCTCTTTCTCCCTTGAAGTGTCGGGTGGGGCGGTCACACTCAGTACAATGAAAGCACTAAGCCTGAGGTTAGGATAGACAATTAAAGCACCTCTCCTTCTGTGGGCAAGTCCCTTGCCCCACGCTCTCTGTGCTCCAGTCCCACGGTCACATGGCTTGTCTTCCCTCATCTTCCCTTGTGGTGCTTCTTCCCACTCTAGGCCTCTCATGTTTTCCCTCCTCCCTACTCTGCTCAGGCCGAGTGCAGCCTTCAGGTCTCAGCTCAGACATCAGCTCTTCAGGGAAGCACTTCTTGCCTGCAGGGGCTGCTCTTGCTAGCCCCCTTGAACCCATCAGTAATGTTCATTGAAGCCTGTTTTATCATTTTATTTATTAAAAAAAATTTTTTTGAGTATATTTTATTGATTATGCTATTACAGGTATCCCAATTTTTTTCACCATTGTTCCCCTCTGCTTGGTACCTCCCTTCCCTCCAGAAAGCTCCCCACCTTAGTTCCTGTCCATGAGTTGTGCGTATAAGTTCTTTGGCTTCTCCACTTTACTATTCTAAATGTTCCCCTGTCTATTTTGAACCATCATCTAGTTCCCATGCTCGAGGTTGGGAACCAGGCTATCTTTTGCATCTTGTTTCCTAGACTAGGATAGAATTATGCAGTGCCCTTACAAATGGTCTGTGCAGTCAAGGAGCTGGGTCTGTAGTCAGGGAGAAAAAAAAAGTATGTGATTACTTAGCATAATAATAGGCAATATTAAATAATATGCCAAGCAGTGTCCCAAGCACTTTACACTTATTAACTTACTTCGTCCTCATAGTGACTCTCTGAAGTAGATGTTATGACTCACTTTTTACAGGTGAGGAAATAAGGGCACAGGAGTTAAATAGCTTGGTTAGCTAAGTCAAGGATGCTGGGATTGGAACCCAGGCACTCTGCCTGCAGAGGCCACACTGTCTCACGGCGGTGGTGAAAGCCATGACTTTGGAGGTGTCTACATTCCTCCAGTGTCTCACCACTCCCCCCATCCCACCCATTAGCAAGTCCTGTTATTGGTGTCACTAAACATAAGCCCAGATTTCCATTTCGCCATTCTATTGTGAACCTGGCTGTTGCTGGCCTGGGCTAGTAGCTTGTTTTCCCACTTCTCTTGCCCTCAACAGCCCATTCCCTACCTGGTTGCCAGAGTGGTTGTTTCAAAGGGTATCTCAGCTTGGGTCCCAGCCCCGTGGAAATGCCTCAGTAGCCTCCCATTCCATTTGGAATAGTGTCCAAAGTCTTACCATGACCTCAATCAAGGTCTTCCCAGTCTCCATTCCTCTCCCAAGTCCTCTCTCCTTGGACTCATTGGCATGATTTTTACTTCTAGCACATGATAAATAAAAGTATTCTCCCCTGAGGACTTTGCCTATATATTCTGCCCCTGAACTTCACATGCTGCCTACTTCTTAGCATTTTGTCTCAGTTCAAGCATCTCGGCTCTCTTCATCCTTTCCAAGGAAACTTGTACCCTGTCACTTACCCATATTCCATTTTAATGTTCCATAAAGAACATTTCTGAGTGAATGTATCTTATTCATTCATATAGCTAAGTCATTTCTTGTATACTCCCAAGTGCTCCAACATCAACACCATCCTTAGGAGTAAGGACCAGCTATCTTCAGCACCTGGAACAAGGCCCCCATGGTGGGGACCCAGTGAGTCTTCATTGAAAGGAATACTGTAACAGGAATCACCTATAAGACTACAGACATTGAGTGGGAGAAGTTCAAGAGAAGGAACTCACACTGTGTGCCATGATGGATAAGAAGGCTATGCAAGGGAGATGGCACTGGAGCTGGAGCTGGTTTGGGTAGATTGAAGGTGGAAGGTCATTGATGGCAATGAGAGATGAGGCAGGGATGCTTATGGGCTACAAGCCCATTAAAGGGCCCAGGTAATGGTACTGAAGATTTTCTCAGAGCAGTAATGGGAGAATGTGGGGAAGAAAGAATATAGTGATTGTATTTGGAAACTCTAGAATGCCACGTAGAGAAATATGGCTCTAATCTAGCTTCAAAGGGGAGGCTAAACATTTAGGCCAGGGGGATATCATGTTAAAAGTGGTGCTTTACAAAATTCATCTTTTGAGGGTATGCCCTCCATTTTTCCAGTTTCCATACTGTCTTTACCTGAGACCTAAAAATCTCTCCACTGCCCACCCCTGCCTCTCTTTAAAGGCTTTCCTCCAAATTTTTCATCTTCAGGGGGTCTTAGCGTGCTTCTGTCTCTTGGCTTACTGCATGCATGTGAAAATTGTACATTGTGGGCCTGATAAATGGGTCAGACAACTGCATGTTGGATTGTCACGTTTGTATGTATGAATGTTGTGTGTCTTAAGTGAAACCCCAGTAGGAAGCAAGTTGAGCTGTTTTATAATCTCAGTGATTAACCTGGCCAACTTTTAGAAATATATGTTAGAGGTATAGGTAAAACTACTTTATATTTCTGTCTTTCGGGTACTTAAATGGCTGAATCTATGCTCTGCCATTCAAGATACTTAATGCTAAATTCTGTTCTCTAGCAGATACATTTGAGGGAGGGTCCAGTTTCTAGAGTTTTGGAAAAAGGAAAGAACTTTTCCATTCACCTGTTTTTACAGTGATCAAGGAAACAGCTGTTACCCTTCTAGATTAGTGTCCTCAAGGTCTGATAAAGCCATTACTAGGACTGCTTCATATGACTTCTTTTTGCTGCACTATGAACATTCTCATGCAGCCAAGGTCCAGCTATTTCTTGTAACCAAGAGATAAAGAAAATAGTGACAATCAAGGAGCTTACAGTACTTCACAAATCAATTTTATTAATTTAAACACAAAATTAATGAAGAAAAACTCTGTACACAATTGTGGACACAACACACCTTTATACGGTAAGGCCAAGATAAACTTTGTCTCTTCAATCTGCAAAGTACGAAAACATAAACTGAAAAGGCTAAAATCTGTGAACTTCTGTTTGCTTCTAGAGAAAAAAACCCAATTGTTAAATAATTTGGAGAATTTTCAACTGACTAATTCTAGCAGCAACATGAAACTTCAGAAAAAGATAGGATAGCTCTTCAGCTACTTTGGGTCAAAGCTGGTGTTTTCTCCCCCCAATATAATACTAAAGAAAATTCATCCAAAAAAGTAATTTCATGACAATGGTAGGCTTTATAGACCAGAGAAACTAGAGCCCAAAGTAATCACTTTCGGAGAAACTTTTTGTCTGGTACAACAAAGGCGGCAATTTTTACTTCCCAGGTTCGTCCTGCTGTATGTAATACAGGAGAAGGGTGATGTTATTTCCTTGGTGATGATGACTGCGTAATGTCCACTGCCAGCAATGAACTTTCCTTGGGGGGTGGAGGGGAAGTGTGGAGGAAAATGGAGAAAACATGAATGGAGAGAGTAACGCCAAGTGTTGCTAATTTCCAGATACACGGTAGCGTTCTCCTTTACCTCAACAAGAAACTGCAGGCACTATAGTCTGAGCATATGAAAACTTGGCTCGCCTCCAATTCATGAACCATTTTATTAATAAAATATATCTATCTACATTCTTTCTGTGGGAAGAAGAAGTATTTGAATAATCCTTTTCTCCAAGTAGTTACATATAATACATTAGTGTTGAAAATGAAAAAGTGAGGTTCTAAGAGGGATTTTTATTTAGATGATGTAAGACACTGCTGTATTATTTTACCAAGGCCTTCCTAACAGCACACACAAAATGTGAAATGATGGGGAAATAAAATTTGGAAAACAAAATCCTATTGACACTTGACATCCATGCTTTTGGTCTTGACAACATTATCTAAAACAAAACAGAACAAAACCCCATTATCTACATATTTATACCCAGTATACTTCGATAAGGCACTGCACACGAGTCTGTGCACGTATTGCCTCATACTTCACTATCAAGGCATTGCTACCTTTCAATATCATTTTCTAAACAATATGTAAAAGAATCATCCATTATTACAAATTTACACCAAAAATTCTTTCTGTACATGATTGTCTCAGTGATGTACACATTATATGTTTAAATTAGACATACTTTAAACTACTTTGCAATGTGCTAAAACTCAAAGTACTTGCTGTGTCATTAGGCCAAGGCCTTTTAATCACTTATTTCTTATGTTATTGTCTCTTCAGTTATTTGATGCCCAAAAAGTCTTTTTGAGTGAACTGAATGGTACTTGTATTATACCTCAATAAAGCTGTTTTTTAAAAAGTCTGTTCATAAATAAGTAGAGATGTACAGATTACCCTGGGTATGAGACACCAAAAAGTAAACCTTCTTTACAAGAAAATTCCCCCATGGTATTCAGGAAACGTTTCAGTCTGTTGTGCAATCAAGTTTGCTGTATTGGAGAAGCTGTTCACGTCACATTGAAGATGCTAAAAACTTAGGCGTCTGCAGGTCCTTTCTTCACAGGTTTGAACCATGTAGTTAATGTGGCAAAGACACATTCCACTGTGCTAGAACATTCTCATGGCTTATTTTCATCGGATTCACAGTACTAAAGTCAACAGCTGTTCTGAAGAAATAGACGTGGTCCTTCATTCACCACAAGGGCAGAGGTGAAGTCTGACAGCAGCTGTGCATCACCATGTTGAAATCGGTAAGTTCACCGGTCCGGCGCTGACAGGGAGGGGCCCAGGCCTGCTGGATTGGTTCCTGGTCATAGTGCGGTTTCAAAGTGCTACGGGGCGGTTACAGGTACTCCAGTTCCAAGGCGTGGTGGAGGGCCATGAGGTCCGAGTGACTGGAGATCCTCCAGAAGGGCATGGCGTGCTGAGGGAGGGGAGACATGTGAGGACAGAGAAGGCTCCCAGCACAAGCTCTGAAACCTGCCTTTGAAATCAACTACACACCCCCCAACCATGCGCGCCTCAGCGGGGGAGGGGCCCCAGGGAGGGAGCAGGATGAAACAATGGGGGAAGAATTAGGACAACTGTAATTGAACAGCAATAAAATAAAATAAAATAAAAATAGTGTAGACATAAAATAAATAAAATTTAAAAAGGGGAAAAAAAAAATCCACTACGGTGCTCATCCCCTTTGCTTAGTGCTGTGAAAACTGCCAGCTAAGATCTCAATGTTGCATCTGTTTTAAACAAAAACCCAAACTTAATCCTCCCTTAAGAATACTGGACTGCATTTTAAAATGTGATCTGGACTCTGTGATGAGATTCCTTGAGTAGATTTGAATGCCAATTCCAAATCTTAAATAAGTCACAGTAGATAAGACTGAAACATTGTCAAAAACAGTTGCCTTTGGAAATAAGTTATGTGTCCAGTGGATTTTTAATGCTTGAAAGTCTAAGCAGTTCTCCTTAGCTGGTAGTATTTTACATTTTTCAAAACTTAATTTTATTTATGTAAGAAGCAACTTTTTTTTTTCATTTATCAACATCAGGCATTCATTGCATTGACCTTAAAATGGCTTTACCATATAGGACAATTCTAAATAAACATCTAACATTTTTAAATTTTTATTTTGTAATTGTTTAATCTAAAAATCTTGTTTAAATGATGGGAATGTTTGTAAAACACCTGAATTAACCAGAGACAAGAAAACAGTTTACTTCATCCATTCAGAATGAACACATGGTTATAAACTTCCACTGCTGAAAGGCACTATGGTAAGTATATATGCATCAGCAAAATCTTTTCTTACATGAGACAAAATTCTTTTTTTCTGGTAAAAAAAAAAAAACAAAAACAAAACAAGCAAAACATAAAAAACAACTTTTTTTTTTTCCATTTAAAATAATGTGAAGGCCTGGGTATAATTTGCAATTCTAGTTCTACAGAATTGTTTAAAAATTCAGATAAATAGAATTTGGCATGGAAGCAAACAGTGGACCTGAAGGATTTGGGGGGATTATCTGTAGGTAACAGTGGAAACTACTTACTGTTTTGGTGTCAATCATATAACTGTTTTACTCTGGGAATGCAAACTATTAAATTACTTACTAACAATGTCTCTATTTCATGTAATCTGCTAAAAGCATATACTATAGCCTAATATCAAATGTAGACCTTTCTGGACTCTGTACCTTTGTTATTGTTTGATAACAGAACAGTCCAGAAACAAGTACTAGAAATCTGTTTTCAAATTTTCAGACTAGAAAAACAGACTGTACTATTTCGCATTCATCCATCATGAGTGAATTTTTTGAATTTGCAGGCAAGGTGTAGATGATGTCCCTGGCCCACCTGTCAGAGCCTGTGGGTGAGTAGAGAAATACACAATAAGCATGAGTGTTCACCTATGTAGGAGGGGGCCAAGTCCCTTTGCCTGGGGAACTGGGAGACACCTGATAAGAGGAGGTAACAGCTGAGGAGGCATGAAAGGACAGTCATTCAGAAGAGTTCTTTAATGGCTGTTTGCATTGGGGCCATAGACTCTCTCATTTAAGCCTCTCTATCACCTCAGAGATAGAATAGGGATTATTATCACTATTTTACTGATGAAAAACCTGAGCTTTAGAGAAGGAGCAGAGAGATGTAATTAACAACTGATAAGGAGTAAACCCAAGATTCATACCAGGTCTGGTCTGTATCTGAAGCCCATATGCAGTAACGCCTCCTAACTGTTCTCTGTGGCCTTTTTATTCAGAACTATAAATTATCAGCACAGCTTAAAATGCACACTGCCTTCTGCATTCTGTTTGGTAAGGGACACTGAAAACCTTTTGAAAAATGTTTGCTCCATTACAGAAAACCTCCCTTATTTCTCTGTTATTAGAATAGAAATTCAGGCATATTGTAAAACATTTATAAAATGTAGAACTGTATAAAGAAATAGAAATCACCTCTAATCATACCACCCAGATAATCTTCATAAGTATTTTTCTACATTTCATAAATGTACACACTTGTATTTGGAACTGTGTGCATGCAGTACAGGCATACCTCATTTTATTGCACTTTATAGATGTTGCATGTTTTGCACATTGAAGGCAAGATACTCGCTTTATTGCAGGGGTCTGGAACTGAATCCACGGCATCTCCATGGTATGCCTGTATGTACCATTCAGCATCCTGTTCGTTTTACTTCTTAATCTCAAGTCCAAGCCCATTTTTAATACATCACTTTTAAGGAAAACCATTCACTCATTATTTTAAGAGTTTGCAAGTATTCAAATGTACACAGTGTTCTTTTACATTTAACCATGTACTTGGTATCTATTTTAATATTTCTTTTTAATTACTAATTAACCTGTGTTTTCCTGTAATTTGCCAGAGATTCACTGTCCCTTCCCAAAGAAGCTTCCCGTGGACAACTGAGTAGAGGAATTTATAGAGTAGTTCTATTGCTCTTATGTCCCAGGCTGTAACAGAGGATGCTAAAGGTGCTTCAGTAGCCATCTAGGAATATAGGACAACTATATTCAAAAACACATATGAAAGTATTTGTGAGAAGTAGAGTGCTTTTTTTTGTTCAGAGTAGGTGCAGTCAAATTCTTTTGCATGCTGATTATCTGAAGTTAGATTTGTTCCTCACAGACAACAATACAAATCTGAGAGCTATTGGTACACTCGGAAGCATGTACTGTAGAATAAAATGAGTGGCAGAGAAACTGAAAAGGGAACTGAAAAAAATCCAGCTAATTCTTTGGCACATGGTTAACGTATAAATTGACCATTTAATCCCACAGTAAACAAAGAACCTGGACAACAGCTATGTGTTGTGTCTTTACAGGTATAGGAGGTGATCAACCTAGAGCACATTTCATTTAAACTGTTTTACTTTTCAGACCATACTCAAAAAATCATGTTATGGAAGATAAGATCATCCACTAAGATCACTGAATTGCCTTGCTTATTGCCACCGAGGTCCTGATGGCTTTAGGCTTCCTATATAGAGGATTAATAAAGACCACATGTGAAGCAGCACCCTGAAACAAGTTCAACTAATGAAATATGCCTGTGGTATGTCACAGGTAAGTCATCACAGTACAGTAATGATAGAGTCATTCATCTGAGCAAAAGTGTAGAATGTTCTACAGCGATAACTGGCAAACCTTGGGTGTACGTGAAGGAGACCAGGGGACACTCCCAAGAGGACAGCAACTCCACCATCAGAACTGTTGCATAACATGAAGGATAATGATCTCTGCTATAATCAGGAATTCTAGTCTCAGAAAAATCAGTGTTTCTTCTTTTCTAAAAAATCTGGATTTACTATTAAGTGACTGATTAGAAGATGACTGATCTTAGGGGCTGAAACTCATGTTAGATAATTAGAATATTGCAAGCTAATATTTTTCCCTAACTAGGCACATATCAATGTGGAGATTTTATGGACCTACAAGAGCTTCCCATGACAAGTTGGTGCAAGGGAAGTAATTTATTATTATTTTTTTTTTGCATTAGTGTTTAGCCTGGAATAAAAGTTTCTTGTATGTGAAGTCAGAGAGATGTGGTGGCAAAAGAGGTGGGGTAAGTGGGTACCAGCATGAGGAGACTGCTTTATACTCTCCAATCTGATGTTATTATGTGACTTTGAATTATGACATAGTCTCCTTGGAGCTTGTTTATTTATCTGTAAAATTTGTAAAATGAGGGTTTAGGAAAATGACTTGGGGTTGCTTCTAGGTTTAATAAAGTCTACGACTTTATTATTAAAATAGTCTATATAAGTACTGTAGCTACAGAAGATATTTAATATATAATGCATACATGGTATATGCCTTCGCAGACAAGATATATCTGCTAAAACTATTTCTTTTAATGTAAGGCAGTGTGGGATTAAGAATCAAAATGAACTAGCCAGAGCAATCAGGTAAGAAATAAAAGGCATCAGAACTGGAAAAGAAGTAAAACTGTCTATTTTTATATACAGAAAACCCTAACGATGCCACACACAAAAAAACTATTAGATACAAATAATGCAATAAAGTTGCAAGATACAAAAGTAACATACAAAAATCAGTAGCATTTCTACACATTATCTGTAAAAGAAATTAAAAAATGACACAAATAAATGGAAAGGTAGCCTGTGTTTGTGGATTGGAAGAATTAATATTGTTAAAATGTTGCTACTACCCAAACCCATCCATAGATTCAGTGCAATCCCTATCAAGATTCCAAAGACTTAAATGTAAGACTGGAAACCATAAATCTTCTAGAAGAAACCATAAGAAAAAAGCTTCTTGGCAGTGATTTTTCAGATATGACACCTAAAGCACAAGTGACAAAGAAAAAATAAACAAGTGGGGCTACATCAGACTGAAAAGCTCCTACAGAAAGAAATTATCAACAAAATGAAAAGACAACCTACAGAATTGGAAAAATATAGTTTGTAAACTATATCTGATAAATGGTTGATACCCACAATATATAATGAACTCATACAACTCAATGGCAAAACAACAAATAATCCAATTAAAAATGGGCAAAGGACTGGAATAAAAATTTTTCCAAAGAGGGCATACAGATGCCCAATATGTACAAGAGAAGGTGCTGAACATCACTATTCATCAGGGAAATGCAAATCAAAACTACAATGAGAAACCACCTCATAGATGTCAGAATGGCTATCATAAAAAAGATAAGAAATAGCAAATGCTAGTGAGAATGTGGAGGAAAAAAAACATCCTATGTGCTCTTGGTGGGAATATAAATTGGTGCAGCCCCTATGGAAAACAGTGTGGAGGTTCCTCAAAAAGTTGAAACTAGCATATGATCTAGCAATTCCACTCCTGGTATATTTCCAAAGGAAATGAAAACACCATATTAAAGAAACGTCTGTGCCCTCACATTCTTAGCATCATCTACAATAGCCAAGACATGGAAAGAGTCCATTGACAGATGAATGGATATAGAAGCTGTCATATACATATACAATAGAATATTATTTAGCCTTAAGAATGAAGGAAATCCTGCTATTTGTGACAACATGGGCCTTAAGGGCATTATGCTAAAAACTCAGAGAAGAACAAATACTGTATGATCTCAGTTATATGTGAAATATAAAAAAATAAAAAAACACCTCCCACCCCAACTCAGAGAAAAAGAGATCACCCAGAGGTGAGGGGTAGAGGAATTGGATGAAGGTGGTTAAAAGAAACCATTATAGCCCCGGGCCTTATAAGTACAATATGGTGACTATAGTTAACACTGCTGTATGGTAGATTTCAAAGAGAGTAGATCCTAAGAGTAGTCATCACAAGGGGAAAAACTTAAAAAAAATCTATATGAGATAATGGATGTTAATTTATACATATTGTGAAATAATTACCATGATAAGTCATTATGCTGTATACCTTACACTTATACAGTGCTGTATGCCAATTTTATTTTAATGAAACAAACAATAAAGGATCAAAATAATAAATTCAGAGAGAGGAGAGCTCAGCTGTAAGCTAGAAAGGGTAAGTTAGGCCTGCACTGAATTTGAAGAAAGGGCAAAATCAGTTTGGTGGATGAAAAAGGAGACGGTATGTGACAAGGCTAACAGGTGGAACACAGAGCATTTAGTGTGAAGCATGATGGGGCTGGAATGGTAAAGCCTAATAAGACAGACTTTTCCAGGTGGAAGAACTTGGGTTAGCTGGCTGGGAAGGAGGAATACTAAGCAATTTAGTGCAGCACTTGGGGAAGGATGGCATGGAGGGCGGCTGGCTGCCAGCACAGAAACTTGACCAAAGGGCAGTGGACATGGAGTCGGGTGCTGAGTAGAAGACATGGAGAAGAGAATTCATGTGACAGGCTGGAGGGAGAGAACTCCAAAGCAAATTTGAGTGGGTTAAGTGGTTTGAGAAAGCTGAATGCATTTGCTGGTATTCAGATGGGATACATAAATGGATGTATTCCATCAGGTAACTAGAGCCATGGAACTAAAAACAGAGCTAACCACAAATCTTAACAGAAATGAGAACTGAAACTGTGATGTGTGTCCAAAGTAGCATGTGTTTGTGGGTCATTAGAGCCAAAATATTCCCTGAATAATGGGAAAATAATGATACATCCTTTCTGCCCCTTCCTCTTGCCCATACATGCAACTTTCCAAATTCCCTTCTGCCACCTTTCCTCCTCACCTGGTATTTTGCATTTATCCCTGCTGGTTAAATGCAAAACCTGGGTGCATGGACACTCACATGTAAACTGAATTTTGCTGAATTATTAAAAATATATTTGTAAAATGTTTCAAAAATATAAGAGCACATAACCTTTGGCCCAGGTATTACATTTCTAGAAATTTATCTCATAGAGTCTCTTGTCCATGAACAAACCACATGAAGACTGCATTGCAGAACTGTTTGTTAACAGTAAATGCTGGGAAGCACCTAAATGTTCAGCCACAGGGGACTTGTTAAATTATAGCACATCAACATAATGGAATACTGATGCAGAGCTCCATGTACTGAGAGAGTAACTGCCAAGATATGTTGTTAAGTGAAAAAAGCAGGTACATGGGAAAAGTGCAGTTACCATTTGTATAAAAAAAGAACATATTTGTGGTTTCATATGCATATGTTATCTCTAGAAAATTTGCATATGGAGGTAAAATTACTTTCCAAATTGTAAATAAAGGGTTCTTGGGAGATGTGTTATTCTAAAAACTCAATATGAAACTTATTGCACAACATTGCTCTTTTATTATTTGTATATCTGCTTTTCCTCTGGGCAGAATGAGTTTTTTAAAAATGAAATGAAATCCAATGTAAGACCTGGCATATAATATATACTCATTAACTACTAAATTAATGTAATGCTTTTAGAATAACAAAATTAATTGTACTCAATGAGAGTAATCTCTATGTCTCAGATAAATAAAACTAAAGGAAAATCTTATAAGCAGCAAGAAAAAAAACTATGTACAAGGAAACAGCTATAATACTATGAGCTCATTTTTCAGCAGAAACTTTGCAGGCTAGAGGGAGTGGTATGATATATTCAAAGTGATCATGGGAAAAATCTACATAAAGAAATAACTGGCATGGTTATAATTAAGAATTGAAGGAGGGATAGAATTTCTCAGAGAAGCAAAAAGAATTCATCACCACTGTACTGGCAGTACAAAAAATGTTAATGGCACTCCTTTAAGCAGAAAAGGAAAGGCAAAAACTAGAAATAAAAGAAAGAAAAAAATCTTATTGGTAAAGGCAGTGAGCTAAGCACATATAAAACTAGTATGAAGGTTAAAAGACAATAGTAGTAAAATCATATAAACAATTATTAAGAGATATTCACACAAAGATGTAAAATAGACAAAATGAGGAAGAGGAACACATAAGTAGTGCTTTTATAATGTGTTTATATGACCATGAAGTTAAAATAGACTTATAAACAACATACTATGTAAATAACAATCTCATGCTGACCTCAAAACAAGAACCTATAATAGATACACAAACACACAAAGAAAGAAATACAAACATAACATTAAAGAAGCTCATCAATCATAAGGGAAGAAAGCAAGAGAAGATGAAAGGAACAAAGTACTATAAAAACAACCAGAAAACAACAAAATAGAAATAAGTACATGCCTATCAATAATTACTTTAAATGTAAATGGACTATACACTTCAATCAAAAGACATAGGATGACTAAATGGATTTAAAAAACAAGACCAATGCATATGCTACCTACAAGAGACTCACTTCAGATTGAAAAACACACACAGACTGAAAGTAAGGGATGGAAAAACATCTATCATGGAAATGGAAACAAAAAGAAAGCTGAGGTAGCAATACTTACATAAGACAAAATTTAAAACAAAGACTGTAACAAACATAAGAGGGCATTAACGGTAAAGGGATTAATACAACAAGAGAACATAAACATCTATGCACCCAACATAGGAACACTTAAATACATAAAGCAAATACTAACTGACAGAGAGAGAGAGATTGAAAATATTATAATAATAGTAAGGAACTATAACATTTCACCTTTGATTGATGGATAAATCATTCACACAGATTATCAACAAGGAAACATGGCCTTAAATGACACATTAGACAAGACAGACTTAAGAAATGTATACAGAACATTGCATCCAAATAGCAAAATACACATTCTTTTCGAGAACATATGGAACACTCTCCAGGGTAAATTATGTTAGGCCACAAAACAAGTCTCAATAAAGTCAGAAGATTGAAATCATATCAAGCATCTTTCAACTATATTACTATGAAACTAGAAGTCAATTACAAGAAGAAAACTGGAAAAAATACAAACATGTAGAGGCTAAACATGTCACTGAAAAATGTTCAATGAAGAAATCAAAGAAAATAAAAGGAAAGTTATCTCTAGGTAGATAAAAATGGAAACATTTGAAAATGTATGGGGCGCAGCAGGAACAGTTCTAAGAGGGAAGTTTATAGCAATCCAGGCTTATCTCAAGAAATAAAAAAAATCTCAAATAAACAAAGCTTACACCTAATGGATCTAGAAAAAGAACAAGCAAAAGACAAGCTAGAAGATGGAAAGAACTAAAGATCAGAGTAGAAATAAATTAAAGACTTAAAAAAGTAAAAATATCAATGAAACTTAAGAGCTGGTTCTTTAAAATGATAAACAAAATTGATAAACTATTAGCCAGACTCATCAAGAAAAAGAGAGGGCTGAAGTAAATAAACTAGAGATGAAAAAATTATAACAGACACCACAGAAATATAAAAGATAATAAGACAATACAGCAAACAATTATATGCCAACAAAGTGGACAATGTAGAGGAAATGGGTAAACTCCTAGAAACAAACAATGTACCAAGATGAATTGAAAATATGAACAAATCTTTTACCAATAACAAAATGAATCAGTAATCAAAAAATTCCCAACAAACAGAAGTCCACAACCAGACAGCCTCACAGGAAAAGTCTACCAAACATTTAAAGAAGAATTAATACCCATCTTTCTTAAACTATTCCAAAACTTGAAGAGAAAGAAGACTTCCAAACCTATTCAATGAAGCCAGTTTTACCTTGATACCAATACCAGATAGACAGTAAAAAAACAAGAGAATTACAGGGCAATATCCCTGATGACCTGTAGTTGCAAAAATTCCTTACAAAACATTAGCAAACTGAATTCAACAATACACACAAAAAATCATACCATGATCAAGTGAGATTTATTCCAGGGGTACAAGGATATCCACAAATCAATCAATGTGATACACCACATCAACAAAATGAAAGATAAAAATCATATGACCATCTCAATAGATGCAAAAAGAAAAGCATTTGACAAAATTCAATAACTGTTTATGATAAAAACTCTAACAAGGTGTTAGAATAGAGGGAACATACCTCAACATAATAAAGGTCATAGTAGAGAGGTCCACAGTTAACATTATACTCAACAGTGAAAAGCTAAAAGCTTTTCTTCGAAGATCAGAAACAAGCCAAAGATGCTCACCCTTACCACTTTTACTCAACATAGTATTGGCAGTCCTAGTCCTAGCCATCAGAGAAGAAAAAGAGATAAAAGATATTCAAACTGGAAAGAGGAAGTAAAACTTATTTGTAGATGATATGACACTATATATTGAAAACCCTAAAGACTCTAGAAGAAACTGTTAAACTAATATTGAAAACCCTAAAGACTCTAAAAGAAATTGTTAAACTAATAAATTCAGTGAAGTTACAGGATACAAAATTTATATATAGGAATCTGTTGTATTTCTACATATTAAGAATGAACTATCAGAAAGAGAAATTATAAAACAATTCTATTTGCATTGCATGAAAAAAGAACCTAGGAATAAATTTAACCAAGGAAGTGAAAGACTTCTGTGAAAACCAGCGGTCCCCAACCTTTTTGGCACCACAGAATGGTTTCATGGGAGATGTGAAGGTGGTGGTGGTGGTGAGGGGTAGAGCTTAGGTGAGCTTCACTCCCCTGCTGTGGAAGGTAGGGAGACAGGAGGAGCTCAGGCAAGCTTTGCTTGCAGTCTGGTTCCTAACAGGCCTTGGACTGGTAGTGGCCTGTAGTCCTGGCATTGGGGACCCCTGGTGAAAACTTTAAGACATTGATGAAACAAATTGATAATGATACATATAAATGGAAGAAAATATTGTGCTCATAGATTGGAAAACTTAATATTATTAAAATGTCCATACTACCCAAAACAATCTACAGGTTCAATGAAATCCCTATCAAAATAGCAATGGAATTTTTCACAGAACTAAAACAAATACTTTTAAAATTTGTATGGAACAACAGAAGACCCAGAAGAACCAAAACAATCTTGAAAAAGAACAGAGTTGACAGCATCACACTACCTGATATCAAACTATACTAGAAAGCTATAATAATCCAAACAGTATGACAAAAAACTGACACATAAATCAATGGAACAGAAGAGAGCCCAGAAATAAACTCATGCTTACTTATACGGTCAATAAATCTGCAACAAAGGAAGCAAGAACATACAATGAAGAAAAGAAATCTCTTCAGTAAATGTTGTTGGGGAAACTGGACAGCTACATGCAAAAAATGCAACTGGACCACTTTCTTACCCCGTATACAAAAATAAACTCAAAATGGAGTTGAGAAATAAGTATTATATCAGAAACCATGATACTTCTTGAAGAAAACATACTAAAAAGCTTAAGCACAGTGAAGGAAACCATCAACAAAACAAAATGACAATCCACTGAATGGGAGAAGATATTTACAAATGATATATCTGATAAAGAGTTAATACCCAAAATATTTAAAGAACTTATATAACTCAACCTCAAAAAAAAAAAAAGACAATCTGATTAAAAAATGGGCAGATAACCTGATATAAGACATACAGATGGCCAACAGACACATGAAAAGATGGTCAACATTACTCATCATCAGGGAAATGCAAATCAAAACCAAATGAGAAATCATGTCATACCTGTCAGATTGTCTATTATCAAAAAGACAACAAATAACCAAGTTTTGGTGAGAATTTGGAAAAAAGGAGACCCTTGTGCATTGCTGGTGGGATTACTAACTGGTACAGCCACTATGGAAAAATAAAAAATATATATACCATAAACAGAACTACTATAAAATCCAGCAATTTCACTGCTGGTTATCTAGCCAAAGAAAATGACAACACTAATTTTAAAGATATTTGCACCCCAATGTTCATTGCAACATTATTCACAATAGTCAAGATAATGGAAGGAACCTAAGTGTCTATCAATAGATGAATGGATAAAGAAAACGTGGTATATGTGTGTGCACATGTGCACACACACGCCCGTGCATTTGTGTGCACGCAGGAATATTACTTGGCCATAAAAAAGAAAAGACAAAATCTTGCTATTTGCGTCAACATGGTGGACCTAGAGGCTATCATGTTAAGTGAAATAAGTCAAACAAAGGACAAATACTGTATGATTTCACTTATATATAAAATCTAAAAAGCCAAAACAAAGGAATAAATAATACAAAACAGAAACTGACTCACAGATAACAGAGAACAAACTGATAGACTCCAGGAGGGATGAGGAGATGGGTGAAAAAAAATGAAAGGTAGTAAGAAGTATAAACTTCTAGTTATAAAATAAGTCATGTGATATAATGTACAGCACAGGAAATACAGTGAATACTACTGTAACAACTTTGGTAAAAGATACTAGATTTAGCATAGTATGATCATGTCATAAGATACAGAAATATTGAATCAATGTTATACACTTGAGACTCATGTAATACTGAGTATCAATTATATTTTAATAAAATTTTAAAAATCACTGCATTAAAAAAAGATCTGGCATATAGTATGTGCTCATTAAGTACTAAATGAATGAGTGGCTTTAGAATAATAAAATTCATGTATGCAGTATTGGTAATCCCTGTCTCAATTAAATAAAACTAAAAGTAGAAAATTGCAGTCTTTTAAGGAAGATGTGCTCGCTGAAAAGCCTGCAAGACATCTTTATAGAATAATGTTCTTTTAAATGAACAAAGGGATTTCTAACATTTGCTCTCTGAATGCTTTTTAGATAATAAAAATTAAAGAATTAGTTGAAATTGCTGATGAAATCCCTAGAAGCTCTACTGGCAAATAGAAAAAAGATGACAGAGCAGATTTCAATCGTCCACAACAAAGGAGGCTACAGGCACCATGCTTACTGGGAAGGTCGGTTGTTACTAGATTGTGAAGACCCTATGGAATGTGGTCCCCTCCTCTTTAAAATACACCAATGAGAAAGCCTTTCCTAAGGGAAATGACAGAATTACACTTGAAGAGATGCAGAAGAATACAAAGTATGATGGGCAAAACTAGAGTCAAGCTCCCTTTCCCAGGTGTTAAGAAATGTAAGGTGGTGATTTCATGATAAACAGAAGGCCTGTTTTCTAAGACTCTGTATTCAGAGCCTTTCTGAAGCGATGTTTGGAAGGTTCTTAGGTTGCATACAGGCTCAGGCAAGAAGGTTTTAATCTCCTGGACATGTCTGCATGGGTGCAGAAGGGGCATCCCGGCCTGAGTGTGCACCCATGTTAGCTGTGTCCTGAATGACGACTCAGCGCTACTGTACACCTCCTTTTTTGCTCCCAAACAACAAAGCAAAGTCCACATTCTATGAAGACCAACCATCTGTGACCTTTGGGCTTGTGTGCCACCCTCTTCAAAGAAAAAACTCCACTTCATATTTAATCTACAATGCCCCCTTTCCATGCTTCTGGTTCTAAAAACATTAGTAAGAAGTTTCAGAGAAAGAATTTGTGTAAGTGATCCAGTTATGAGCATTTTGAGGACTAAGAAAAATTAAATGGCAGAAGAGATGCCATCTGGGAACACTCACCTTTTTTGCTCCTTGTTCCTCTTCTACACCATCACCTATAACAACATACACCACTTTTCTTCCAAACCTTTGAATTATCCTCTCAAAACAGCTTTCCTTTCCTAACAAACAAAAATAAATCATAAAAAATGCAAAGTTTGGGTAACAGCGCTATAGCGCTTGAACTTTTTATTTAAAATGCTTTCTTCATGCTTCTGATTCAACTCGCACCTACGTGTGCAAACTAGAAGAGAGCTTTTACATGCTATTTGGGTAGCATGTGGAAGAGCACAATAAATTAAAAATTGTAAATTAATTACCTATGTGGTGTCCCATCCCTTGAAATTGACCGTTTTAGTCCTCTTTTCCCAAGGACTCGTTTATTACAAAGCAGGTTTAGTCAATCACAGTACAGCATCTGAGGGAAAAAGTACTCTTTTGCAGCACTACTTTATTTTTCCTATGAGCTAAGACTAAACAAAGGCATGTGATTCTGGCAACAAATTTTCACTTGATTTTAAAACTATTTCATGATATATCAAACTCTGAAAATCACATCTGATCCAATGGCTATCGAGAAGGATGAAAAAATATGGAGAAATCAAACACCGAAATGAGTTCATCCCTTCATTTTCAGGTTGGGATTCTATTTGAATTAAAGACCCCAAAGTCTAATGTGTTTGTCTGAAATATTCCCTTAACCCTGTTTCTGAAATAAATGTCAGGTAATTTGGGGCACTTCAGGGAGATCATGCTTGCCTTACCCAGACATCTCATGTTCAATAGAGCCCTTTCCTAGAGAAGAAACAGGTAAAGGTAACAGAATACCTTTATCTATCTATTATCTTTCCCATGTCAAGACTCGCTTTGGGCTCCCCTGGCGGCTACACTGTCAGCACCCCCTGCTCTTAATGCAGCCATTGTTGCTTCTTAGAGAAGAAGTCGGTGCTCCAAGTCCTGGGCTGCCAATGGGGTCATTTTAATGGACAATGGGACAGTTTATAGTTTTCAAATGTGAATGGCTGAGTGAGGCCTGCATCTCTTTCAAATAAGGATCAGATATACCCACGAACAAATTGCTTGTTTGCTTAAACAAATGTCTGCTTTATATTTGTATTTTGTACTAAAATCTCTAGTTTGCATCTGACAGAATGAAACAGGGCCAGCCTTATTCAAAGGATGTCATTTCAATGCTTCTTTAGTTGCCCACTAAACTGTGAAATGTTAAATCACTTTAAGAAACTAATACAAAGTACAGTTTTCACTGCAAAAATATACAACGCAAAGCTTGAATGCCATGAAACTCTCTTTTCCTCCTCAGAGGGAAATGTTGACAGGTTTTTTTTGTAAAGTGTCCTTTTCATGGAAAACAGGTAAACTCAATTTTTTTAAAGGTGAAGCTGTGGTGAACAAAACAATTCTCACCTATATGCTATCTCCTATAGGTTTTGTTGTGAATTCTGGGTCATGTAGACATTTTGCACAATAAAGATTTAAAAAAAAATGAAGCTATTAGAAATTACTTTGAGGTCTTAGCTTAAGTTCTCATTTAGATCAGTGCATTTTCTGAAAGAACAGCATCATTTCGCTACATGACTCTAGTCATCTCGTCCTATGACTTTGCCATTGGCCAACAAGGAAAACGTCTAGCTTTTCTGCATCGATCCCTGTTTTATATCTCATCTTACGGCAAAATTAGCACTTACTGTAGGGATTTTAATCTACTTTTTTAATTAAAAATGTCAGAGTGACCCTAACACTTGGGTTTTGAGATAATTTATACCACCACATATTTTTTGATTCTAATTTTTATTCTGTGCTGAAAAAAATAAAGTCCAATATTGCAAACAAAATCCCCATTAAAAATACTTACTTGGTTGTTATTATAACTTCCTATCATCCTAACATTTTCAAATTATTTGGGATTAAACTTCACTGTGCATGACATGCAATCCACTACTTGATCTTTCCCTCTGGGAAATAGGGCAATACCCCTTCTGTCCCATGCACTTCTTAGGAATTTGTTTTGCCTTTTATGTGCTGACAAACCTTTACCTTGGACCCATGTTGACAAAACACAATATAACTCTTCTTTATTGATATAAGGAGGATAAACACCTGACAGTGTAAACTGACAGCTATTCTTACGGAACGTGAGAACATATAAAAATTAACTTTTATTGGGTTACTAAGAATTCTTTTTGGCACCTTCCTTTCTTTTTTATAAGAATTTTCCAGCATTCTGTTCTTGCCCCTTTTCAGGAAGCATCAGTCATTCTCCAGATCCAACTACTTCCAACTTCACAGGGCTGTCTCTGAATATCATATAGACTCCTGAAACTCAACATGGGGAAGGAAGGTCAGTCCGTTCTCTTTCCAATCAAGCCTGATTCCCCCATCAGTTAGTAGAGTCACTGCTGACTCGGTTACCTAAAAGAAACCTCTATGTCAGCCTTCTTCAAAATAAACAACCATTTAGTCATGTTTCTTTTTTCAACACTTACTGAGCGCCTACTATGTGCTGGGCATTATAGCTACAATGATGAGTGAGGCAGAGAGACTCAGCTATCTGGTGGGAAAGTCACACTATCAACAAATAACTATATGAGCAACTTTTTAGCCATCAGTTAACAAGTGCTTTAAAGGAGGCATATAAAAGTGTAGTCAGAAGGAGAGTTAGATGTACAGGGGTTCCATTTTTGCCCCTTTTTCTTTAGAGGTGAACAGCTAAAAACTACCTTTTTTCCACCTACCAGTATGCTTCTCCCCCTTCCCCAGGGCTCACTAAAATAACATTCATCTCATCAGGGTGACATACAAGGCCCCTTATGACTAGACCCAAGTCTACCTTTCCAGCTTCAGCTTTTCATGAGTGCTGCACACTGGTCACCCAGGACGACCCACAAGTCCCTTAGAAGGGAACGTGTTTTAGTTTCTCTGTCCCTTTGTTCTCACAAGCCCGTCTGCCTAGTAAACTTATATTTATCCTTCTATACCCAGCTCAGGAGTCATCTCTTCCCTTTAGCTTTCATTGACACTTGCCCTCTGCTTCTTCCTGGGTGGAAGTGAATGCTTCCTCAATGAAGTGCATGTTCAGGCACTTAGTGGTACAGAAACCCTGGGGTGTGGAAAGGTGTCTAGACCTTGGAATCAGAGGTCTAGCTCGTCCCTTAGCTTTACTAACTATTAACTTGAACAATTTACTTAAGTGTCTAAGCTTTAGTTTCCTCATTTATACAATGGAAAGGTTGTGAAGATTGATTTTAATATGTAAAATGTTTAGTACATTTCTGAGCTTCTAATACTTGATAAATGATTTATATTTCTCTTCATATCTAAAGCCAATTTTGACAATAAAATTAGTTAAATTATTCTTCTAGTTTTCTGGCACATGGCTTTCAGAACAGAAGTCTCATTTAATGTTTTCCGTTTCACCAGCCTGAAAGAGAAGAGGCGATTGTAAAACAAAACAAAAGCAGCTCACCTATTTTAGTTGCACTGTAAATATTTTCTATTGGAAATACAATTCCTAATCCATATAGCAGGACTTTTGCCAATGCTGGGATAAGCTGAGTCGTTGTTACTAAAATATTCACACAGTTCGTCCTACGAGAACAAAGAAAATGAAAAGATTTGAAAAATAAATCTCCAGAATGAATCAGCATGAGCCCAGCTCATTTCTTTGGGGGGGGGGGCTTACCGGGAGTGGATGAGTGTGAGTGCTTTGAGGGCCAATGTCAACCAGGAGTCTGTCAGGGCTTCGATCTCAGCCCTCAGCTGCAGCCAGGCTTCCCTCTTGGCCGGACCAAGCAGACCTGTGGATGTAAAAGTACATGAACTACTTCCTTATCAATGTGTCTATTCAACTTTATAAATAATAAACATTTAATGCAGCTATTACTATAACCCTCAAGCCTTATAGTATATCCCAAGTAATTTTTCATATATTAGCATCCATTTGACAAATATTTAATACTGTAGGAAACATCTATTGACTTAGTGTTCCTAACATCTCTCTGGTTATAGAAGTCTTCTCATCTCTTTGGGGGGCCTACTGGCATCCGTTTTTCTTAGCATGTAGTTTGGACAGAGCCAACCCTACCCTCTGGCTCTCAAGATGGGAATATAACCATGGCTTGGCCAGTGAAAGTCAGTCTTGGAACTTTTGCTGAATCCACTGGGAAGGATATTTCTCTGCCCAATGGAGGCACAAAACTGGTTGCATACAAACCTACGTGTCTCAGTGGTCATCTTTGTCACCTTTTGGGAGGGACTGACCTAGAATGACTCCTAAAGGAAAAACTAGGCAAGAGATTCCTGATGGCATCATTTGAGCCCCTGGATTGAGCTATGCTGGAAGCAAACACCTTCCCTAAACTTCCATCATTGAAGCTAATATAGTCTCTTTTGTGCTAAAGCCATTTTGAAGCACAATGAAAATATTTAAACTAATACAAGCATCTACTCAGTAGGAGCTTTATACAAGCCATTTCAAGTCATCTGGGCAAGGGTTGTTAACCCCACTTCATTGGAAAGACAACTGAATGTCAGAGAGGTCAAGGAATTTACTCCAGGTCACACGCCTACTGCTAAGTTATGGAGCCAGGACTAGACCAGACGTGCCAGGGCAGCTGGCTCTAGTCTGATATTCCTGTCATTAAAGCCCAGTGGAATAATCACTGGTCAGACAAAACTGCTCTAAAGATAGTTATTATATATATATATATATAAAGGCATGACACAAAAGTGTGTGGTACTTTGAGAATTTTATCTAGACTGTCTTAACTAACTCAGTGAGATATTGGTGACAGTCACTTGCCTCCGACATTATTTTTGTAGGTATTGTAGATCTCTTTTACTCGTCTGTAGCGGAAAGCCAACTTTCTCATCCAGTCTACACCACCGCGCACACCGGTTGCCAGGCATAAATTAGCGCTGGTGGCCGCAGCAGGAAAGCCATCTGTTCCAAAGTTATATGTGCTATTTAGACGCAAGAAAAGCCCAAAGTTAACCAAATAACGTTCATCTTAATTAGCTGAGCAATTAAACTAGAAAATGAAGTCAATCTCTTCACATTTCTATGGGCTCACCTGAGGTCTTGACCATTATCATCTGAAGAGACATCATCTATATGAACTTGGTCACATTCCTAAAATGCAATCAAAATGCTACATGTCATTTTTCAAAAAGCATTTACATTTTTTAAAAACCACAGACAGCCATTTAAACACCCCCCCCACACACACAACTTTAATTGGACTGTTTCTCAACTATGTCAATCAGTAGGTGGCAGTCTTGTTAAATTGACATTTTAACCTACTTTAGGTCCTCTTTTAATATAAGAAACCAGCAACGTCATTAAAGACTACTGTTATTCAGCTTCAGAAGACAGATTTTTGTGTTTAGAAAGGAAAGTGATTGAAAACAATTAGCATATGTGTTCCATAAACCTCAGGTACCTGAAGACATCATGCTGCTCAAAGCTGATTCAGTCAATGCCTACACATAACTGAAACCAGACATTTTGGTAAATGTAACATGCTAGAAAAATTAAACCTGATGCTAACTGCCAATGAAATTATGACCTCTGATTGCTGTCGAGCCACACACCAACACAGCCTGAGGCCAGTGTGCTGAAGAGCCCAGACAGAAAAATCTGTTACTGGTTTGCCAATGATTTGAGAGATCTGAGTTTTATTTTCTCTCTCTCTCTCTCTCTCTCTCTCTCTCTCTCTCTCTCTCTCTCTCTCTCTCTCTCTCTCTCTCTCTCCTTCCCTCCCTCTCTCTCTCACTGTGTGTGCGTGTGCATGCATGCATGTGTAGGAGAAAGAAGCATGGGAGACTTCACAACCTAAATAAAAACAATCAAGCCATACAGTGTTTTTAAAAATATTTTTTACTGTTTTACTTTTTTTTTTTTTTTTTTTTTTTACTGTTTAACTATTATTACATACTCATTTTAAGCATTGGGTTTATGAGTTTGTCATAGAATAATGTTACTTAAACAGACCTGGTTTTTTAAATCCCAAACCATGTGTATAAATTGTGTAGAAGGGGAGGCCATAATTGTGGGCTAAAGCTGTGTTGGACCAAGTTCATATTCACGCACCTGTTAGCATATGAGCACCCTGTATCTTCCCACTGGGTCCCCAGCCTGTAGCATGCACAATTGTGGGAAGAACCAATCTCATAGAACTCAGCAAAGCAGAATTCAACAAGCATTTGTTGAACAATTCAAGGCACACTCATTTGGAGACAGCCAAGGTCTCCAGTCCAGAAATAAGTAACACATACTTGGCATGCTTTAATATTTCAGTCATGATTCTTCTCTCTGCAGTCAGGCTTCAAATACCCCAGAGGCCTTTATTATACTTATTTCCCTTCAAAGTTTTAGTTCAAAAATATTATTAAAAGAAATTTCCAGGCACACATCCTATATTTTAAAAGGGTCTTCTGATTAAAGGTCTGGTCATATTTCCTATATAGTTCATTTTATAAAATCGAGTGCTTAACATTCAGTTTGCAACAAAGATGACATACACACAGTGCCACAGTAACAAAAGGTGTATTTTTATGTTGCCGGTTCCTTCTGAACAAATTCTTGGCTCTCCATGGATTTGTGAGGAAGGGAGCAGGAGATAGAAGTGGAAAGAAACTCAAACCAGCTGTTGCTTAACAGAATTAAAACCCTGACCCCAACCTCTTCTCTAAAGCATCTATTTTCTAGGCAACCCGCTCCCAGCAAGCAGCAAGTACTAGGGAGGAAAAGACTTTGACCTTGTAACCCTCCCCTGCTCTCCTGAGATCTATAACCTCAGATAAGAAAAAAGGAAAAGCCAGTCCAGGAGACCTTACATGTGGATGGTGAATTTCACATTTGAGGAACAGGTCATTCATTCCTAGAAAACATGTTTGGGAACTTTCTCAGAGTTACTCATTTAATCGGGAAATTGAGTGCTGGTGGTGGTAGTGGTGGTTTTGACAATGTTCTTGAGCCAGAATATCATGAGAAGGAGTCTGCCATTTATTTAGTCATAAACACAATTTTTTATGTTGTTGGTAAATAACTCTTTTAGGGTGCCTGGTTAATGTACCAAAAAAGTGTACCTCAAAAAGCCTCCCAAAACAAACAAAACCAAAAAGCCATCATGAATTTTCTCTCTTGAGAGAAAGAACAGAGCAGGAAGAAGTTGAGGAACTACAAGAGGAAAAGATACGTTAAAAATAATTTATTTCAAGAATCAAAGTTGACCTGAAGTTACTAGGCGGACTCTAGGTGTGGGGAGAATTCTTTGGAAATGCAGGGTGTTAAGAGGCTTTTCTTCAACTAAAGCCTGTAAATCCCCATTACTAACAGAGAAGGCAGTTATCTAATAATGACTGTTAATGACTCCATTGTGGCTATTGTTCTCCCACATCCTGTGTTTGTTTTCTCCTGCTGGCTGGATAGCAGATTTTTTGTCCCCAGGCTGAGGCCCCATTTGAAGTATTGTTCAATATGTTGGTTAGTCCTAATTAAGTGTCAATAGCTTTAAGCGTTTACCTGCAGATACCAAACTCATTTCCTAGTGATTTGATTAAAGCAAAGTCTGGTGTAGGGGCAACAAGGAAATCCTCCTTCTTTATCAGGAGAATTTTTGTAGAATGATTTTAATGACAATAGATACAAAAATTAAGAGCATTTTTTAAAGGGCCTAAGTAGCACCTCAGGAATTTAAAAAAAAAATGCATACGTTAGACGTGTTTTTTGAAATTGTTGCTCATTTCACTTAACACCAGAAACATACCATAATGCACCAATTTTGAATGCATAAAGGTACATACTGAAGATTCATTACCTATAAGTTTGTATGACTATGCAAATAATAGCATAAATTTTTTGAGAAGTAAGCTGTGTGTGGACTTTAGAAAAATTTAATGAGAAACTCTAATATATTACTATCTTGATGCTACTAAAGAGTTTAATTCCTTAAAAAAAAAAAAAAAAAAAAGGAGACAACGCACTGAAACATTCGCCAGCGGAGCTGTGTGGACTGTGCCAGTGTCATCTCTCTTAAGCCAAAGACCGCAGGTCCGTGCATTCTGACATCCCGAGAGTCTGCTCCGTCATGGGGCTGAAACTCCCTGCCTCTCACTTTGCAAAAGGCATCTTGTGAATTGGCTTATCTTCCCCAGAGTCTAACTCTAGGTTTTCATTGTTGCATTCTGGACTTGGTTGTTTTTATTTGCCAAATTCGTTTTAAAGGCAAAAATCAAGTAACCGAGGGAGGGGAGCAGAAGGGGCTTAACCCACTGAACAACAAAGTTCTAAGTCCCATTGAAAGAACCCATAGACACAGAGGACAAGAATGGAAGCTTCTCATATTTTTTAGGTGCCAAAAAATATTCCTAAAACCCTACTTTGGAGCTTAATTAACTGAGGGCAGAACGAAATAAAATTCCACGGGAAAATAAATTTCTATTCCCCAAGAAACTGAATGTGCTGAAAATGTACTTTTGAAATAAACTTCCAAAAATTTCACGATAGGGTTTTAAGGAGCTCAAGTCATTACTGAACCAAAGTCTTAGGACAGCAGTCACATGTCTAGGGCCACTGTGCCGGGTCAGCCAGTTTAGGATATTTTATGCATTAACTGTCCTGTTGAGACTTGAGATGCTCAAGGGAATCCTGACATGTTTGGGTGTCTGGCCTGGAGCCTCGCTTGGCAGAAGTAGCAATTCTTTGGGCCCCTGGTAGATTCTGCACTCAATATTCATCCCAGCTGGCTAATGGGTGCTTTGGTTTAGAAAGTTTGTCACTTATTCATGTACCCAATGATTTATTAAGGGGCTCCTATGTTCTAGGTGTTGTTCTAGATGCTAGGGGCATACCAGTTAACAGACAAAAATCCTTCCAATTTTGGAATAAGGCAGACACTCCAAAACAAGAAAATATGCAAAATGGACATTATATCAGACAGTGCTAAATTCTAAGGAGAAAAAATATAGCAGGCAAGGGGAATAGGCAATGTTGTGTAGGCATCTTGGGAAAGAGCCTTGCAGGCCGAGAAAAGAACCAGTGCAGAGGCTCTGAGGCCAGGGAGCCTCTTGTGCTGGAGGATAGGGCAGGAGGGAGGAGCAAAGAGGTCAGTCAGGAGGGGAAGAGCTAATTGGGCTAGCAGGTAACAGTAAGGAGCTGGCTTTGGAAGTTTCATCACCTTGTGTCCCCACCCTCAAGGCACTTACAGTGTAGCAGCAAAGACAGGAGTTAATTAACTACACAGCTGATAAATTACAGTTCTGGTAAATGCTGCAGAACCTCCCTGGAACCCAAAGGAGCATCCTCCTGCTGTTAAATGGCTGACTTCTCTTAGTCCAAGAGGGCAACAGAGGTCTAAAAAACTGAAATTATATTTTGCTAGATCAGGCCCACCACTGATCCTTGTTGCTTCTGTGTGAACGCAATGGAATAAAGAGATAAATGGTGGACTGCTAGAGATGGTTCACAATTGGTAACAGAAACAAAATGTAGCTTTCTGGTCCCAGACTGTCAATGCCAGACTCCATCTTTGATGGCTCTGGGGTGGGGGTGGGGGAGGTGGCTCTCATTAGGGAAGCTGCTCTCCTGGCTAGGAAATACTCCAGAGGCAGAGAGGTGAGGAGGAATTCTGGAGTTCATGTGCCCCGAAAGCCAGCTGAGAGGTAGGCTCTTGAAGACAGTTTCCTTTTCCCCCCCTAATTACGAATGTGAAAGCTAGTCTAGAGGCTGGATAGGGATCAGAGATGGGGAAAAAGTTATTTTTGTTGGGGGCCTTCCAAAGGGGGTCAACATGGGCAATAGTTTTTGCATATAGGCTCTGTATCGAGTCAGCAATAGAGGAATATATACTTAATGCCTTTATTTAGCCAGTTTTCACATATACCCACATAACACAAGCAGATCTTAGAAGAGTCGAGCTCAGGGCTAGGCAGAGTATGATGATCCTTCACTAGGAAGAGTTTATAATTAATGACCAAATTTATATACTGCTAAAGCGTTCACCACACTATTCCTATCCTGAGGCCGGCCCTCCCTTTTCCAAAGACCTAAAGCAACAGGGATACAGCACCTGACATTTGATTAACAAAGTATCCCGTGTGACACTTTGTATCCCTTGATAATTAAGATTCATTTTATATACTTCTGTGGAGTTTCTGCAGACTCCTATTTTTTTATGTTATATTTAACAACAGTATTTAATGTTATGACCCATTTTACAGATATGAAAAAGGAAGAGACAGAGAAGTTAAGTAATGTAGTGCTGAGACACTGGGTCTCTGACACCCAATTCCCTGTTTCTTTCCAGGCTCCTTCAATTCCACATGAACTAGAGCTGCCTCAGTCCATGTAGTGGCCATGACCTAGGTCCTTTATAGCTTTTGAGTTGTTTTGAGCTTAGGTGACTCCAGTTCCCACATGTGCCCTCCCCTTTGTCTGCTCCACTCCTTCCTGTGCCCAGCATTTGTGACCACATCTCCTCCCACAGCCTGAGCTCAGCGTAAGCCCTCCACCCTCCAGCAGAAGCCCCAACCCTTCTCTTTTAAGTGACCTGCACTTTGGAGGGAGCCCCACTGGGGTAACAGGGTCTTTGCCAGGGATGGAGGGTACAGAGAGCAATTGTCGGTGGTGAGAGCATAGGTGTTCAAATGACTTTGACACAGCATGTCCCACATAGGAGGTAATGGCCCGGGGACAAGGATTTGGCCACAGTCACAGCAGGGAGGTGCAGCGTTGAGCCCTGAGGTGATACGTGCGAACCTTCGCCCTACACGACAGACTCCTACAATCATCATTCAGTAAACACCACAAACCAATCCACCAGGGCTTCCCCTTTCCTGGGCATCTTTTATATTCCATGGCCTGTGCTTCACCGAGGAATAAAATAAATAAAATTAGCAAGCTTTAGTTACTACTGGCTCTCAGCTCCAGACATCTAAGCGCTCCTGGGCTAGGTTAGAAAATGCCCACGTGGATGGTAGGGGAAAATGGCCAACATGTGAAGCCACTGAACACCAGCTCTGGTATTGGGAGAAGGAAGAAAGCCACATGGGGTACAACCTCCCAGCCGTGTGGCAAAGGCACGCTCGCTTTCAGAACTCCGGTTGCACTGTTATTCTGCCTTTTTGGTCCTGTCTGTCATTATTCTTGGCACTGCAACTCAAGCTGACCTTTTTCTGATCCATCATCATCTCTGGCCTTCCAGGGCTGGGCCACAGACACGTCCTTTTGGACCCAGCCCCAGGAATAACTTCAATTTTGTACAGGGCTCATATGCAAAATATTAAGTTATGGCTGAATTTTTCTGCAAATATTTATTCTGCTTTGATACCGTAGCGGTTGTACTTTTCCCCCAAGATGTTCACTTGCGCCATAATTATGTAAAAATATACCCTACCATTCAAGTTAGTTTAGGAAAATTAATAAAAAGAATTAAGGCAGTCACAATGGGTTTTACTATCTGTGCCAAGCCCAGTGACGTTAATAGTCAGCATGCTGAGGCTCTCTATCCCTGAACACGGTGCTAGAAACATAAACTCCATGTAAACTTGAAGTCTTTGAGTAAACAGAGACTCCAAGAAGACTCTGAGGTCGGCTGCATGTTATAAAAGGGAACAATATGAAAATGTTACAAACACGTCTTGGGAGAAGTTGAATTATACAAGCCCCAATTCTGCTGACTGAGGCTATATTTGCTCCATTTTCCAAATTTACCAGAAAGTGAACACCATCCTGCCAACTAATTGTTTCAATACCTTCTTTTACAAAGTAAAAATGGAAGGGAAAAAAAGAGTTGCTAGAGAACGAACTATTTCATTGTGCCCCTACATCAGTGTGTCTATTGAGACCAGCTGGAGTTGGCCAGAGTAGAGGAAATGATGACTGGGTCCTGTCCCCTCCTGTCTGTCACCAAGCAATTATATCCCCTGCTCTGACCTCCCCACTGGACGATATAGATACGTGTTTGATACCTTAGACATCTACAAGTTACTAGAGAGAATATCTCCTTTTATTTCTAAACAAAAAAACGTTTCATTAGAATACAGGAGTATTTCTAGTACATTAGAGACAGACGCACAAAGTGTCTGAAAGCTTTGACAAATGATTAGCAATGCTTCAAAAAGGAAAAGGGGGTGGGGGAGACATCCCCTTGTGGATCTGTCCACACAACTCTTTCGCACAGAAAATCTAAATTGTACAGATGGCATTACAAGGTGTCCAGGATCTGAGTGACAGATGTTTGAAGGGAGTGATTTTCATAGAGGCTTTTGGAAATAACTTCTGACTCCCTAGATATTTTTATTACTTCTTAGGAAAAATAATGTAAAGTGGGTCTTCCCTAGAGATTTTCTGTTTCAGAAATTCTATGTAGGGGGAAGAGGTGGTCAAGAAACAAGCCATTTGATGGGAAAGATGTGAAGAATTCTGCTTTGAATTCACTGACCGTAAGATTCCACACGTCAGTCTCCGGGGTTAAGAAATTCAGCCCATGAGTTAATGTATTGGCAGAAACCACGTTTTTAATTGTAGATTTCTCTCTGCAAAGCAGAGACTGTTCAGTCAATGCACAGTGTGTTTATACTTACTGATGTGCAATAACAACATCACAACGTGCTTTCTAAAAGTGTGCCACAGTCCTCACTCCCAGACAGACATAATAAAGAGTTTTTGCACTGCTGTACCCTGGTGCCCGTCATCACGACTGGCTGCAAGCATGCTGCATGGCCCATGCAAAGGCAGGGGGTACGCTTTGCGGCCCCTCAGCTGTGGTGCTGGGTGGGCAGGCCTGTCCTGCCTGGAAGAGCCACGCGCGTGTGACCTTCTGATGGCCCTGGCTTTCTCACCACAATGCTTCCTTGCAGAAGAAAAGGGTGCAGATTTCCTGCAGCTAAGGCACAGGAGATGAATAACGGGAGGTTTTAAAATTTGCTTCATTACTTTTGACAATTTGGGGAAATGCAAGTTGACGAATTAAAATATACCTGTACAAATTTAACTTTAAATTCCCACTCTAAACTATCTATTCAGCACAGCATTGGCACTAACATGTATTGAGTCAATATTTAAACATCCCAATCTGTTTTTATAGCAACAGGATGACACAGCTACAGAAGCCATTGGGGTGGGGAGGAGAGGGGATTTCAAATCTCAAAAACTGATGAGGAATTTTAACATCTATTTTTGAGGTTTGGTAATGAGATGCAACTTGTGGAAACAAACATTGCTTTTAATGATTGTTTCTTACTTAAAAAGCAGTATTTTAATATTTAATGTTACAATACCCTGTAGAGATTATCTAAATGAGAGATATTTTACTAGGATTATGTCTACATTAGCTAGACCTAGGTTCTTGTGCTTTAAACCCAAGATTTGAATGAGAGCAGTTTCAACAAAGATATTAGCTATTTCAATATGATTCTGTTTAGATGAATGTTCATAAAATATTTAAAAAATAAAATCCTTACTGAAAGTACCTGAAGATGGCATGTTAAGGTGAAAGACAAATTGAAGGGCTTAAGCTATGTATTCACCTATGCACGAAGTTATAATAAATAAGATCACTAAGTAACACTTTATAGGATGCTCAAGCTTATTATTAATAACAAAGAAAATATGAAAACATGTTTTTAAACATTTTACTCTTTTGTTATAATACTAATTCCTTTTACAATGTACTCTTTGAAAATAAGATGTCATGGTAATATCACTTTAGCGTGTTGCTCAAGGAATTGCCAGGGGATTACATGAAGATAGCTCCTTCTTAGAGAACAGTGCAGTGTTAATAAATACATGTCAGTTCCACTCTGCTTGGAGTTCCATCTTTCTTACAATGAATACTTTCTTTACCACAAGATTATATTGAATATATTTGTCTTTATTCACACTCTCAACCCTAGGGTGAAGAAAAGAAAGCCTTACTAATGAAAGCCAGAAAGAATTGAAAATAAGCTTTTAAAACAAAATGAGTTTATTCAGAATGGTTCAATGCTGTGTCTTTATAAGTAATGGATTATTTTAATTGATAATTATGGCATATATTAAATTTGATCTAAGGATATCAACACTTATAATTTACTTAACTTTTAAAATAGTTAAATATACAATGAATGTCTGATACCTAATGCTACAAGATTCATTTTTATTGTTTAAGATATGATTTATGCAATAGCATGATCTATTTCAGCATTGGCTAGACCCCCATCACATCCTATTATACACAAAAGGCTTATGTCCAAATGCCTAGCTTCATTTATGGTTCAGCTAATTTAAGATTTGTTTTTTATGAATTTGTATAGGAACCAGTTAAAATGTTACAAACTTTCAAATAAAAACAGGTCCATGCATTAGTGTTTGATAATATGTCAAATTGCCGTATACAAGTTTACCATAAAAATAACATGCCTATTCTAAATTGTATCATATAACTTAAAAGCATTAAGAGGAAACATTAAAGTCTGACTATATAGAAAACAATCCAGATCTTAAAAACAAACAAACCCAGCACACTTCTACTATAATGTAGAGTCAGAACTACTCCTAAGAATAAGCTTTTGATTTACTGCTGAAGTGGTTTCTCAGTTTTCGATGGGTTTGCTCATCAGTTTGCAAACATAATTTGTCACTGGCAAGAGTGTTCTTTGTAACTCCTGTCGCCTTTCTCTCGGATCTATTATTCCTGCTGAGTGTGTCTACTAAAGAAGAATTTTTCATAGTGACACCAGCTCTAGCCTTGCTGTGAATAATCACAGCCCCATAAAATCATTCTTTTTATTGCAAACTTGCTTTCAGAAGTATGGAGAATACCCAGACCAGGAAACCTTTCATCCTCTTCTGCAGCCCTTTCCTTTAACCCTCTTTTGAAGAAAATGAATCACATACTAATTTATTCACAAAGTGTTTCGCTAGAAGTTTCAATTTACACAGAATAGTTCTGTTTTGATCACATAAAAAACAATGAACTAAAGCTATAATTTTGAATAGGTCATATTTTAAAAGAGGTTTTTTTTCTGGAGCAATTTTTCAGTCTAAAATTAAATATTTGGAACAAATAAAAGTTCTGGTTCATAACCATTCCACATCTATTGAATCATTTTTAACTGCAAACCGTATGTCAAGAGAATTTTTAAAGAAATATTTGAACGTAATTGGCTTTTTAAATGACATTTTTTTTTTTTGCAGGGGTGGGAAGTGAAATTTGAAAGTTTGAAAGAGATAGATTCATCAATTTTAGTTATATCATATAGCCGGATGATTTTTATAATAATAAAAATACTCAATTTTGTATAAAAAGAATGCATGGCTTAGAATAACAGCCTTAGTAAGTTCATAAAAGTTCTCCCAGCTGATTTCCCCTGTCATATAATTATTATTTACTCACGAGAGAAAAGTATGCAGAACTAGACATTGGCACTTAGAGGAAGTCCCTCTCGAGCCACAGGAAGGTTCCATTGTCACCTCCCCTAACAGCTTGCACGGGGGAGAGGGGACCTCTGAGGGGGACACTTCCGCACTTAAAAATTTTTCTTCTCTTCCAAGTGTCAGTGGGTCTGAAATTCCAGCCCCTGAAATCATTCCTTTTGAATCTTCTTTTATAAGACAAAGACCTCAGGTAGAAGACATGAGTTAAGCTCCATAACTTTAGTGTGAACGGTTCTATCTGATAAATTCCCTCCAGCGCTGGGGCTTTGGTGTGCCCCATGCCACTGGGTGTCAACAGCAGAGGGAGAGGGGGAGGGGGAGAGGGCATGCCTACAAGGAAAACTAAGGAAAAATTTTGTCCACACTCATATTCTCACTCGAAAAATACCTCTTTCCCCATTATTTAATTTTTAAAGCAACGAATAATCATGTTTTGGTTATATATCTATTGTTCAGGAAAATGCTATATTATGTGTCATAAATATGCCATTTATATATCTGTTATATATGTAATATTAACTGTGGAAATACCACTAGAAAATATATAGGACACACATTCTCTATTCTTTCATTCATTTGTCATGCATTCAACTAAAAACTGGCACCCAGTCCACAAGAATAAATGAGATGCAGGTATTTCCAGTAAGGTTTTATAAACATGGGGAAGAGCTGGAGAGAGAGTACAGGGAATTCTCACTATAATTTTCTCTCAGGAAAGGAACTGAATTTGTTACAAAGCTATGGGAATGGGGCAATGTAATTCATCCCATGTCTCATCCTCCTTTCCACCAGTCCTGTGCATCACCTGATTTAGATACATTTTTCTCCAAGTCGGTTTTGCTCTACCAGGAAATACAATTTACAACACCTGGAGTATAAGTTTCTTAGGGGCTGGTAATATATATCATTTCTGTTTCTGCCTGTGTATCTCTGCCTTTGAACCAGATGCTTTAGGAAAATTAAATTGGAAAGGCTTAATATATTACAATGCCATTAAGCATTCAAGGGCCTCTGTTATGAGCCTTAACCTTGCCTATCTAGTGCCATGTCGGTCTGTCTGTCCTGCACGTCCCATTGCAAACAGCATGCACCTGCGAGGCTGGTCTCACTCTGCCTGGCCTCCACGTCTCTCTTTCATAAGATGATAGTTTGTCTATTGCTTGATGGAATGCCTCCTGTCTCCTTTCCCTCCTGTGAGGGTAATGTCCTCTGCTATGCTTTTATTGGTTTCTTATCTTTTTCAGCCCCTGGTGTATGCCTGTAACCCACTTTCTAAATACCAGTAGTGATGGATATCAAGAACCTGCTAGGTATTAGGCATGGTGCCAGGTGTATTCCATGTTATTTCCAGTCCTCCCTAAAATTCTACATTTGATGGGGAAGGAAATGAAGACATATAGATAACTTCTGGATATTCCACCAGATAGTAAACTCTGTGAAGAAAGAGAGAACTCTTCATATGTCTTTTTCTCCCTGTTTATTTTGTAAATAGGATTCTATTTCTGCCTATTTATTTTCTATATAAGCCAAGTACATAGATGATACTGAATGAAATCTTCCAGGCAGTCTTATAGCCAGAATTTAGTTACGAAAGAATTGATGACCTAGTCAAAAGCTAACTGATAACGCTACTGCATTATGTCACTGAAGTGTTAAATACTAGTTTTAGAAAAATGAACTTGTTTTGTCTGATTATAAAATGATACAGACTCATGTAGAACATTCAAGCAAAACAGAAAAATACATAAGAAATGTACTTCAATTGTGTCCCTCAGCAGTAACCATTGTTAACATTCTTCCATCATCCTTATTGTCCTCCTGTCAACTCAGTAACCCATGTTTTTCACATTCTTCGCAGGGCTTACATTTTAGTAGGGAACACACACAGCAAGGACAGGTAAAAACCAGAGATGTGTTCTGTAGCTACTTTCCCCTCCATTTAATATGTAATATTTTTATATCAATCATCTATATTATCTTTTAAATTGCTGTATACTATTTTATTTTATGCACATTTTATATTTCTTTTAACCAAGCAGCGGTTGACAGTTTCCAATGTTTCTTTGGACTGTTAACATCAGCAGATCAACAACTATTCATCCTCTTTCCAACTCTATTTGAAGCGTCTAAAAGACCACGTGGGTGCACAGCAGTCATTGCTTAGTAAATGTTTCAGTGAATGATTTTTGTGATGCACATGCCTGGACATGTTTATAATCTTCAGTTATCGTCTTAGGCTACATTATATTTTCTTTAACTGATTTTTTTTTCCACTACTAAGATCTTTGAGCCTTGTTCATTCTATACCTTCTGCTTGGAACTCTCTTCTCTGAAGCTCACCCCCTCTGGCAGTTGCTTCAGCCCTTCGGTGGCAGCATCTGCATTACCTCACTTTCCCGAGGACTCCTGCTTATGCTGAGCTTATGGCATTTTACACTCTGGGAGAACAGGATCATTATCTTGTTTAGTATCATCTCTAAGAACAGTTTTTAAAAATTCCTCTGCTTATTATCTTAATTTAAGTATAAAGTTTTACATTTTTCTTGTTTTTTTTAGGAAAGCCCTTATCAATTTCCATAAGGCCTTGGCCAGTTACGAGGAGTGACTTCTGCTTCTGACCATTTGAACAGGTAAATAGAATGAATTATTCAATTTTGCCGTCTATCATTTAAATAATTTCCCTTGTATTTAAAGTAAATGCTACAATGACTACTTTAAAAGAGAAAATGTTATTTCACTACACATCTACATATTCTTATTACATACATGCTAAACATGATATTTCAGCTGTGAATTTTCCAAGCTACTCTTTTTTTTTTTTTTTTTTTTTTTTGCTTAGTAGAAACATCTCAGCTGCAAGTCCAGTAGGACTGCATTAACATGTGTTTAAAACAAATAATTCCCACCATTGAAACAGATGACATCTCGGACATAAGAGCTCCCTTTAACTTTCTGACAAAATGCCAACACTGGAAGACAAGTCTTAGTTACTTTTGAAGGGGCAAATGAATTTATAAAATAATGTTGATCAAAACTGGCATCCTCTGCCCCAGCCTGGCCCTCCACCTGCCTTATGAAGGAGTAGCACACAATTAGCAGCAAGAAGGACCCAGGATCTAGAAACCGTTCCCTTAGAAATGCTGTTAAATTACTGAACTGAACTGAGCCCAGATAGAGGCTCTATTGTAGCTGCACCGAAACAGGAGAACTCTCCAGGGGCTGCAACTTAAACACATTGGGGGGAAGTTGAAGTTGCAGGCTTTCTCTTGCACTAGTCAATTTTAAAAAAGAATTCCTTTCTCGACTAAGCAAACTTCCTATGAAGGTAACTGAATAAAATCTGGCTTTACAAAGTAGTGACTCTCTCTCCCAGATTGAAGATTAGCAAGCACCTGTCAAAATCAAGAATCTAAATGAAAGGTCTGTCATGTGTGACACCGAAAGGTCAATTTCACAGGATTTTAAAATAAACTGACAGCTACCCAGCCAACTCCGTGGAAGCTGTAGAGGCATTTCCATTCTCCATTCAGCGAGAAGGGAAGGCGCGTCTGTTCAGTGGCTCAGCAGGTGGCAGGAGCCGGGCTGGGGCTCCAGACCCCTGCTGTCTCCAAGTGCTCAGGGTCCTTGTGCTATCCCTGAAGCCGGTTAGGGTTGGCTGTGAGAATTAGAATGAGGACCAAACTCGGGTCGCTCCATTTCTGCGTTCACTCTGCTGAGACCACCCCATCTTCCAGCAGCTTCCCTCACAGTATAAAGAGACTGGCAAAACCAGGAAGGCAGTTTCATGTGCCAGTCAACGCCAGTTTGCTAGAATAACCACTTTTGTTTTACATGAGTCATTGAGGTTTCTGAATCTGGAATCTTCAACACACACTTAGAGTCTGTGTTTCCAAATGAAAAGTCCACAAAGTGACCCCTGACCTGGGATCACTTTTCTTCTTCCTTCAATACATTCTTCCTGGGAGTCTTAACTGATCCCTGGGTGATGACTGCAAGTTCAGTCTCCTTTCTGAGCTTCAGACCCACATGCCCACCTGCTCGCTGGAGTCTGCCTCAATGTCCAACACGGACTTCAAATTCAACCTCTCAAAACCTGATTTGTATCTTTCTTCCAAAGCTAGACAATTTTCCTGTTTCTTAAAAATTATTATTTTTATTTTTTTATCATTGTCTTATTGCTCAAGCCAGAAACGAAGGCTCTTGCTTCCCTACCCCCTACGTTGCCTATATTTCCTAATCAATCCTTCACATCTGCCTGGCACTCTGTCCCCAGAGAAAACCCTGGTGATTTCTCACCCAGATTATTGCTTCCTCTGACTTTACAATACAGTTCATTTCCATTATTGTTCTTTTTTTTAAATTTATTTTTAGAGAGAGGGGAAGGGACAGAGAGGAGAGAGAGAAACTTTGATGAGAGAGAAACATCAATTGGCTGCCTCTTGCATGCACCCAGATTATGACTGAAACTGCAACCCAGGGATGTGCCCTGACCAGGAATCAAACCTGTGACATTTCAGTTTACAGGGTGACCCTCAACCAACTGAGCCACACCAAACAGGGTCCACCTTCATTCTTTAAGGATTACCCTTGACATTCAATTTGAAAGCCAGCTTTCTTAGCCGAGTGGACAAAGCTGTATGGTCTGGCTCCTCTCCCTTTCCTGTCTCACAGCTGCTCCGTGTGGGCTCTGTGCTTTATAGCCACTCAGACTCTTTTCCCAAATGTCATGCGCTCATGCCACTTCCTTAGGAGGTCATTTCTCTGACATTCTTAGGCCTGTCACCTCCATGGTCACCCCACTATGGTCAGCCACCTGCCTTCAGATTCACTGTTGTCCTATACGTCCCTGTCACTGTGGCTCACATGCTGTGACATAATGTTCTTCTGCTTCTCTGTCCTCCTCTGGCAGTTGTGCTCCTGGAGGGCAGTGGGTATATTTCATCTCCTCCATGCCTAGCACAGCATCCAGAATGGAGCACATGAACACATTTACAGTACAGGAACTCTTGTCTTTATAATGCAGGAGATGCTAGGATGACATTTCTGTCTATTCAACAATAGGATTTTTTTTTAATCCTCACCCAAGGTTATTTTTAAATTGATTTAGGAGTGGGAAGAAGGAGGGAGGGAATGAGTGGGGTGGAGTAAGAGAGAATGAATGAAACATTGATGTGAAGAGAAATATCAATCAGTTGTCTCCCATATGCAGCCAACCAGGGATCAAACCTGCAAGCTTTGCTGTACAGGATGATGCTCCAACCAACCAAACCACCTGGCCAGGGCCAACAACAGGAATTTATAAATCACATGTCTGTCTGTCCACCATCTGCCTCCCTGACCATCTACCTCCCACCTTTTCAAAACAAATCTTTGATTGCTTGAATAACTGCTGTTCATGAAACATGATGAGAAAAAAAAGCTTTCAACGAATCCATCAGAGAAGACCTTGGTACTGGGCTCTGTTGTGTTACATCAGTGTGTGTCACCACCAAGATGCTGCTACTACCTTTGTGTTGCTAATGAGAAATAGCTGCTGTGTGAGCAGCTGGAGAGGTTCAGTGCAGTGACATTTGTGACAGGAAACCCTGGTTTCACCTGAGCTTTACTATTACCTAAGCAAGTGGCTTTGGGCAAAACCCACTTCTCTTCAGTGTCCCACGTGTGCAATCTGGAGATGATAAGATTGAGTTCACAGTGCTGGCAGAGACTCCAAGTTCATGCTTTTTGACTGCTGTGAGAATCGCTGCCTAAAGCCAGCTGCCTTCCTGCCTTCTGCTTCCAGGGGAGGACCCACTGGGGCCAGTGAGTGCAGGGGCCGGCCTCCTGGACCAAACCAAGGAGGGGCTCTGCTCCACCCTGCACACATCACCAGCATGGTCCATGAGCCCTCCTTCAAGACGAGAGGCCAGGATTGGACAAGGAAAGGAAAACTTCTCAGCACAGCCAGAGAAACACATGCCTTTTTGACACAAAGCCAACACCCTCATTTTCTAGGAAGGAACAGCATCAAGCGATGGGAGTCAGATACTGGAGCTCTTCACTAGCTGTCAACCTCCCCCCCATGAAACTGGGAGTAGGCGGAGGTGTGAGTGAGGAAAGAGCAAGAGGCCTGCTCTGTGAAGGGTCTGGCACCATCTGCACTTGCAGACGAACACAGCCCATTTTGTTGTTCTTGCTGTTGTGATTTCTCTTGGAATTCCACATGGCAATTTGGGCAGCAAACCCCTTATTGTTTCCTACCCATCATTCCCTGGCCCCACCCATCAGCCCCTCTTCTTTGTCTGCAGCTCTGTCCAGTGCTCTGCATTAGAAGACACTCCATCAGCAGTGATGGCAGCGCAGACAACTCCCTGCTTCCCGAGCACCGGCTAGTTCTCCGCACTGAATAGATATTAATGCACCAAACCCTCACACTGACCCTACCAGGGGGGTACTTTCATCATTTAATTTTACAGACAGGAAATCGATGCACAGAGGAGGCCCTCTTGAATGAATGAATTCATAAGTTCAACTTCTGGTACCTCTAGAACTGTAAGATAAGAAACCACATACATACAGGGCTTTGAGTCAAGTTAGAATAGTTGAATCATAATTCCATTGAATCATTTTCTAATGATAAGAAATAGTAACTATAGAAAATAAAAACAGTTTAGTTACTAGCAGTGTTACTGCACTACCAGAGATAAATCTTTTTTTAGTGTATAAATTATTTTTCTAACATTTTTAATGAAGAAAATATTTTATCTTTTTTTTTGATCAGATACCTTTTTTTTAACCTTAAACTTGAACCCCATTGTATATTATTTTATATCATACCTCTTCCATGTATATTATCTTTTGACATTAAGGATTTTAAAAGTATGATTTAAGGAAGGATAATATAAAAATTTAACAGGGACAATTTCAACTGTTCTTAAAGTTGTGATTAATCATTTACTTTTGAAAAGTTAATGTTTGCAAATTATAAAAACAACAGTGCTCATTGTAGACTACTAATTTGAAAAATTTAGGAAATATTATAGACATATATGAGAGACCCATGTACCAAATCTGGTGTTAAGAGCTTAGGATTCAAGTGGACAAGTGGACTCCTGGTGCGGGACAGAGAGAGGTAGAAAGAAAGTCATAATAGAGTATGTACGGTAAGTATTTTTACCATGAGGACAGTCTCCTTTTACTGCTGCCGAGTCCTGCTGCCTGCCTGCACCTGTGCCTGGAGAGTCTGCCTCCCTGCCTTCCCGAGAGCAGCCCTGGAACTTGTGTTGGGGCTCCGACCCTCTGTTGTCGACCACGGACTTCACTCTTGCAGTTCTCCCCTCTCTGCCTCACCATATACCTTTTCTTTTCTACCCAGTCTTTCCCACTGACATCCAACTGGCCTGAACATTTTCAATTTTAAAGCTGAATGACCTTCCCTATTCCATGATTTCTTCAGTGTACCACCCATCTCTTCCCATTTTGTCACTGTGGAAACTCAGTCCCTCTTGCCCTCTGTCAACCTTCATCCTCTCTTCAACCCATTCAAATCGGGCTCTGTCTCCCCATTTCATTAAAATGGTGCTTACCAGAGTTATTGACAACCCACATGCTTCCCAAACCCAGAGCCCCTTCTCTGTCCTTACCTCACTGAGCTCCAGCAGCATGTGGCACTGTGGTGCCATCCCCTTGATCTTGAAACACTTCTCTAGGTTTCATCCTTTCCACCTACTCCATTGTCTGTTCCTTACCACGCTCCGGGAAGCTCTTCTTTCTCGCTTTAATTTCTAACTGTCAGAGTGTCTACCGCTCAATCTGAGGCCCTTTTCCTCTCATGTGATGCTCATCAGTCTCACACCTTCATGACTCCCAAAACTGTAGCTTCAACTTTGCCTCTATGCCCTGAGACCCAAACCCATATGGACATAATCTCTTGACTTGGATGTGACATACATACTCCAAGCTTGGTGTGCTCAAAGCAGAGTACCTGAGTGCACCAGGACACCCCCCCACTACCTCACCACCCCGAGCCCGCTCTTCCTCATTTCAGGTGACATGACCGCCCATCCAGTCACTCAGGTCAAAACCTGGTGGCCACCCCTGCTTCTGCTTTCCTTCTTCTCTCACATCCTATCCATTAGCAAACCCTGCCACCACATTACTCTTAAACCCTCCGACTCCTCACCACGTCTGGAACTGCTACCGCCTCCCTGGCTGGTCACCTCATCGGTCTCACTGGTTTCACTCCTGCTCCATTCCCCATCTGATAACCACAGTGGCCTTTTCAAGGTGTGAATACTATCATGTCCTTGCTTAAAACTCTCCCATGGTTTCTCACTGCAATTAGGAAAAAATCCAACTTCTTGACCACAGTCTATAAGGCCCTTCAGCATCTGGTCCCTGTCACTCTACCCTGATTCCCTCTGTCCCAACCACATTAATTTTACTTAAAATATTGCTTGGGAGCAAAAATACATTGCAAGCCTTTGCACTTCCCATGCCCCTTCTGGAACGCTTTTCCGCCCTTTCAGCTGTTTCTCTCCCAACTTCCTGTTTCTTCACAAATGCCCTCTCCTCAGAGACCCCTCTTCTGGAACATCTCAGCTAAAGACGTGCCACTCCAACTGTGTCTTCTCCATCACGGTTTGATTTTGTTCATAGCTCTTATCGCTGCCTGAAATTATTTTATTCAGTGTTTGTTTCCTACTTCTCCTCCCGAGTGCTAGCTCCATAAGGTGAGTAAACTTGACCAAGTTATTCTGGTATCCTCAGAAACTAGAACTGTGCCTAGCACTTAATAGTTACTCAATAAATATTTATTGACTGCTGAAGGGCATATGCAACAGGTAGATAAGATTAAAAATGCTATGAGCATCTAAGTTTTGGAGCATCACAGAGAAACAGCATTTATAACCTATCATCCAGACTGGCAACTTTTTCATAAATTATCGCCAGTTATTTTTTAATATGTCATAGATGCTAAAATCAGGATCATATAATATGACTTATTTTGTAGACTGCTTATCTTTAAACTTGAAGTTATATCATGATAATTTCTTTTTTTTGGAATTTTGAACAAAATTTTTGATTTATTATTTTTCTATTACAGTTGTTCCACTTTTCCCCCCATTTCTCCCCATATCATGATAACTTTTAAAAGTATATTTCCCTCTAGTTTTAAAAAATATTTCATAATTAAAAATATTAATATACTTTATTTTTTAGAGAAGTATTAGCTTCAGGGCAAATTTGGGGAGAAATACAGAGATTTCTCATGTACTCCTGCCCTCTGACATGCATAACTTGTGCTACTATCAACATCTCAGGCCAGGGTGGGTGCCTTTGTTATAATCAATAAACCTGCACTGACACCGTATCATCACCCACAGTCCACAGTCTACATTAGGGTTCGCTCTTGGCGCTGTACACTCGTTGGCTCTTGACAAATGTGTAATGACGTGTGTCCACCATCACAGCAGCATACAGAGCAGTTTCACTGCCCTGAAATCCTCTGTGCTACTCGCCCTCCCCATCTCTCCCTGCTGCCCCTGGCAGCCGCTGATCTTTTTACCATGTCCATACTTTTACCTTTTCCAGAATGTCAAACAGTTAGAATCATAGACTATGTAGCATTTTCAGTTAATATGCCATAAATTTTAACATTAAGATTACACTGGAATTGGACAGTCTATTTTTAACTTGAAATGAACAATGAATAGTTTCCTTATATTTAATGAATTGTCTTAACAGTTTTCAATGAAGAGTTACTGTAATATATTTATTTATTTTTGGATATTTAAAATATCCCTATATTTTAACGGTAAAATCACCTTTTGAAAGATATAGTGTGGGCTTCAATGAACATCTAGAAAGTGTTGGACCTGAGTTAGAATCTGCCACTCAGTAGCTGTGAGATAATAGACAAATTTTGTTTTAACTACCTTAAGCTTCATTTGGCTCCTCCAAAAAAAAAAAAAAAAAAAGGACAAAATAACGGTGCCTTTATTATAGAAATACCGGGGGTTAAGTGGAATGGTGTATACAGAGCACTTAGGACAAGTGTTCATTGAATGCTTATTACTCTTGTATCAATTATCCGTCTACAACTCTCTTTTCTAGACTATAAGCTATAGAATTGCTCAGTAAAAGGATCAGCACAATAAGGTTCTGGATATACATTATCAAAGTGCTTTTCTGGAATCTTGTACTAATTCATATCCTTATCAGAAGTGTATACAAGTGTTCATCTTACTATAGTGTAGACCATATTACTGATTTTAAGTCTTTCCAATTTGATGACCAAGAAGCTGAACACTTACTCTTTGACATTTCTCATTGGTAGAAGTGAAATTCGACATTTTTCTTTGACAATTTGAATGCTTTTGTCTTGTAAACTGTCTGTTCTTGTTCTTTTCTCATTTCTTTTATTGAGTTATTTATGCTTTCCTTAATAAATTAAAATAATATTGATTCCTTATTTTATTACTTAAAGTAGTTTTGCCTTTTACTATTATATGTAGCTTTCAAAAATAGTATTTGTTTTTTTTCCCTTATTAGAAAAGAAATAAGTATGTGTTACAGAAAATTTGGGATACATAGAGAAGTATGAATAAGAATATAATAACACCTGGCCCTAGCTGGGTAGCTCAGTTTGTTACTCCAAGGTTGTACGTTTGATCCCCGGTCAAGGCACATACAAGAATTAACCAATGAATACATAAATAAGTGGAACAACAAATTAATGTTGCTCTCTTTCTCTCTCTCTCCCCCTTCACCCATCTCTCTCTAAAATAAAATCAATAAATAAAAAAGAATAAAACTCCAAGTTCCAGTAAAATTATGTTAAAATTCTAGAGTATATCTTTCTATATATTTTTGGTTTCTTTATTATTCAACACATATTTATGGGGTGACTTCTATGGGCCAGGCACTGTGCTAGAAAAATAGCAGTGGATATACTATACATAGGACATATAAGTTTTAACAGAATTGACAGCAGACTACATGTGTGTGTATACTCCACAAAATACTATTTTTTAAAAATTAACTTTCTGTTGAAAAAAGTGTGCATTATAGCTCAATGAATTTTCCAAATGAAATATACTCATGTAATTAGCATCCAGGTCAAGAAAAAAATGATCAGAATTCCACAATCTGGAAATATTTATTATTTTCAATACTTGCCTTTATCACTGATTAGTAAACATTCTTAGATGTGTAATATAATATCAATCTTTTTTAGGCTTCTGATGCTTACTGTCAAATGGCTAGCCAAAAACTTATTTCTTTCAAGCAATGTAAGATTTCCTTTTGCTCTATCTATATTTGCTCTTTGAGTTTCACTCTTTCATATTTTAACTTTTTCATTTACCTATTTCAACATATAAATTTAATAATGTATTCCTTTACTGTTAATTGGATTTAGCACATAAAAATTTTTCCTACAAGTTGGGGCTGTGTCTGAGCATTTCTTTTCCCATAGTTAGTCCAATGTCAACATAGGCCAAAATAAATCTTCATATTATTGTAGAATTATAGGACATTTAACATTTGTTTAATCAGGACGCTTGCTATTACTAGTTTTTGTCAAACATTTCTAGATATTTTTGCCTGTTTATCTTTTCAAATGGACCACAGAACAATTTTGTTATATTAGAAAAAGGAAAAGGAAGAAAAAAAATCTCATTTATTCAAATTCTTCCTTTATATTTCTGAGTAAGATGTCATAGTTTTATTTATATAATTTGTACAAGTACTTATATTAGTTGCTGGTTATCTTTCTTGGTGATTTTTATTTTGTAGTTACTGCTATTTAAAATTATAATTTAGTTAAAATTTTTACATGTATTACTATAAGATTACTGATTTTTTCAAGCCTCACCCAATGATATGTTTATTGATTTTAGATAGAAAAGAAGGGAAAGAGAAACCTTGATGTGAGACAGAAACATGGATCAGTTGCTTCCCGTATGCACCTCGACCAGGGATTAAAACCACTACTTAGGTATGTGCCCTGACCGGCAATTGAACCCATAACCTTTTGGTGTATGGGACAATGCTCAACCCACTGACTTATCCAGCTAGGGCGAGAGCACTATTGATTTTTCAATTTAATTCTATAATCTTTCACTTTTCTGAAGTCTATTATAAATTCTATGAGTATTGCAACAGATTCAGTTTCCTGTGTATATCAAACCTGCAAAAAACAATAATTTTAATCTCTTTCATTTCATTAATTGTAGCTTATTCCTTATTGCACTGCCCTAAACTCCTAGAACAAAGCTGAATAATAGTGCTGACAGAGGGCATTCTTATTTTGTTTCCATTTCTATGATAATTTGCTTCTATTATTTTACTGTTGAGAACAATGCTGGCTGTTGGTATTAGGTAAATACCTTTTATTATGTTAAACAGTTATGTACTTTGACTCAACTTTCTGATGAACATTACAACTAATGAAGTCTTGGAATATATTTTTATATTTCTATGTTTTACTTCAGATAAAATAAAGATGACAATCTTATGAAAAACGATGAAAAAATAAGAACACTTAAATGTAGTAATGATAATGGATAAAATAGGAGCATTGTTTCTTTTTGGTCATCAGTTATAATATAGTTATATTCAATACAGAATTTATTATGTCTAATAATCATTTGTTGCCTGAAAAACTTCCTTTGCTCCCTAAACTGAGGATTTTGATGTTATTTTCGTTTAACTAAAAAAGTGAACAAGGCCAAGCAATCTAGCTTAAAATATAGGGAGGCAAAGTCAACTCTTGTCTTCCATGGGGAAGGAAACAGAAATTGCTATTCTATTCTAACAGGTAAGAATTCAGGCTAACAGGCACTCATTTCTGGGTGCTATGGAGGATAATTTTAGAATTTTTAAAAATATGTAATCCTTTCTGTTTGCTAAATTTAGCAGAAGAGTGTAAATAAGTTTACAAAATTCTGTGGACAGAGCTCGAAGTGACAGGTGGCACATATATGTATGGGTATATGACTGTGGGCATATTTATGTTTGGAATGTAATTACTGATGTGCCTCACACTTTCACGTAGCTGGCTGTGGCTCGGGGAGGGAATGAAGACAGAACACAAATCAGCTCTTCCTGAATTGTCGCCTTTACAAGCTCCCACAAGACCCTTTCTCTGGCAGTAGGGTACCTGAGTTTTCAACATCTACACAGAAGCTGGACCCTGAGCATCAGAGTTTCTTCTTGTTTACTTATAGACACTAGAGCACTTTCTAGGTGAATTATATTTTTTAACTCAAAAAATCAACTTCTGAATTAGTTTAAAACTCTTACACTTTTGGAAATATAAGCATTATTAGGTCACTACAGAACACTTCATTGAAATGAAGCTATTGTACTTAGCATTGGTGTGACTGATAATTTAAAGAAAGATTTTTTTCCTGGCTAAAAGTAAGTTTATAAAGAAGATATAGGAAAATAATTAATAAATAATAACCTAAGTTTTAGAGTAATCAAATATTATTACAAATTTAAAGACTGAACTAAACCAAGGGAAAAAGCTAATTTCTTTATTAAATAAATCATTACAGCTGACTCCCTTTAACGTAAGTCATTACTTAGAGACTGTCTACAGTGCCTTTTTATGGCCTTTGACTCATCAAATCCAGGCTCTACAGAGACCAGAACCTTCTGTCCCAGACCTTCTCTTAAAAGAAAAGATAAAAACAAGGGGCTGGAAAAGCAGGCGCTTAAAAACCAGGCCTGGGACAGGACTCTACAGACTGAAGTCCCGAGAAAGGGCAGGGTCTTCATGTTATAAATCCAGACACCAAAGAATCCTCTGTTCTGTCCCAACTAGCCAACACGCGAGGCCCTAGGAGAGTGGAAGAGAGAGCGCCAATGCTCCTTCACGATGGAAGGGTGACTGTGGTGTACACAACACCTTCACCTGTCCTTGTCTCACAAAAGACAAGAGGAGGGTTCCTGCTACTTCCCTGCCCCAGGCAGGGAGTGTGGCCGGAGAGCAGACCTTTCAATCACAGCAGTAAGAAAAGCCAACCATCACGCCCGTGAAATGGTATTATTTCACACCAGAAGGAAAGAGAAACTTCAACATCAGCTTACACCTTATTTTTATTTAGACTTAGATCATCTTAATAAAATATTTTCCTTTAACTGTGGAAAAATCTTGCAGAAGAACTGACCAACACGAGTTAAACTGAAACATTATTGTGTATTCAAGGTCTGTCCTCACTCTGTTTGCAGATTGCCTTTCAATAAAAATCCAACAGAAAGAACTCTTTTCTCCATTCAGTTAGAAAGAGTCATACTTTACTAAAGAAGCTGGGGAAGAAAAAAAAACCCACCCAGTTCCATACTGTCATTCATAAAAAATGACTTCAATGTAAGCATCATCATATTGCACACAGAACCTTTTGGTAAAATGATATGCAGGATGGTAGTCAGGCTTGGAAATAGGAAAGTCCAAAGTACACTCTGGAGCTAAAGTCTAAACCTTTCTCTGATGGGGGAAAATATTAAGTCCTTTGATAATTATGTCTCCCTGTCACTCATAAGTTCCTTCACTTGTCAAACATTTTTATTAGTATAAAAAGGCCAAGATGTCTCCTTTAAAAATTTTTCCTGGAGTGTCAATAAAATTAAATTGCGACCGCTTTTGTTAAAAACTGCCACTGAGCAAGACGACAAAGATGACTTCTTAAAAGTAAAATGATTAACTTCATTTTTTAAAAAAAATTTATTTTATTATTATTATTATTATTTTTATTTTTTAGAGAGGGGAGAAGAAAGGGAGAAAGAGAGGAAGAGAAACATCAATATGGAGATACATTATCAGTTGCCTCTCGCATGCCCTGCGCTGGGGACCTGGCCCACAACCCAGTCATGTGCCCTGACTGGGAATCAAACCTGAGACCTTTTGGTTCGCAGGCCGGTGCTGAATCCACTGAGCCACACCAGCCAAGGCTAACTTTATTTCTTAAGGTACAATTAAGATATTTTAAAATGACCTTAAAATCATATCCTAAATTTCCTAAAGGCTATCTTAATAACCATATTAAGCACACAGGCCTTCTTCGATAACACAAGGTTGGTTACTAGAAGCCCTTCACATAGTGTGTTTCATTGTTTCGAATCTCTCATAAGCCAAAGCTATGAACTAACCAAATTATGCAGGGGGACTAGCTGGTGAAATGTTAAGATTTTAAAGGAAAATTAGGCCAAATGTCAACAATAATTTCAGACATTCACACTTCAAGCTAACTAATTTGAAGTTACTTATACCCTAGATCTTAAAAGGTAAAAACATGTAATTTAAATATTCCCATTCCCTACCACAGTGTGTTGCTAACTAGAGTGTGAAATCAAGTATTACATCGTTTCTGCCTGATGAGATAATTTTGGCTTTTCTAGGAGGATTATACTAATACATGTTTTATGGCCAGAAAATAATTTTACTTTGTAAGAAGCTAATATTTGCAATAACCAGTTTCAGGTTTGTTGAATTATAAACATATAAGAAGAAAGATTGAAATAAGTGTTAGAATCAATTTATTTTTTAAATATTATGTAAATTTAGAGCAAGGAAACAATTTCGAAAGACAGAGGCTAAGTGAATCTTTCTTTTTACCCTTGCTGATACCTTTACATTATTCTCAAACAGAATGCCTTAAAATCAACTGTAAGGTTACAAGTTTAAAATATTTTTTCACTGTTGTTTTTAATTTGATTGAATCATATCTTCATTCCCTTTTCTCCTTTATTTCTCATAAGAAACAGTGCTCATGTCAAGAACAGAATCTGATATTTCAATAACTGTATAGACCCTTAGATACTCTTTTTCTTTTTTTAAAATTGAGTTTATGGAAAAAACTACATTCCCTCCATCCCTAAAGCAGAACTTCTAATATATACTTTCATTTCAGACACTATCTCTATATAGTTTAGTATGAATGTCAGTAAACAATAATCAGGCTATATTAAATAAAAACTAAGTTTGGAAGTTTTTCAGTTTCTGTTATAACAAGTTATTACTTCGCTTAACTTGTCACTTTTCACCACATAGTTCTGGCACTGTATAGACAAGCTATGGCATTTTCAAGAAGGTAGAGTTTAAAAACAATAGCAAATTACTGCTAATTTCTTCTTGATGGGTGCTATTAACACCTATTAACATCAATAAGAGGAACAAGGTTGTACCCAAGACAAAATATCAGCCTAGTCTAGTTCGTATCATTAGAAACAAATGGAAACATAGTAAAGGAATTTGAACATACTACTAAAATATAAAATTTTTTGTGCTGTTCTCTTATGAAGTGAATCACAACCATAAATGAGAAACAGCTTTTGAAAATAAGTATGATTATTAAGCTTTTCTAAAAGTAATTCTAAACTTGTCATTCACTTGTAGTATTTCTATCTTAAAAAGTACTAATGCCTTACATGTAATTTCCTTAAGGAAAGCAAACACTTTGAAATGCAAAAAATCTTTTGTATTTTACCCTAAGTGTAAAAATAAGTATTTCAGTAAGGAATGGGGAAAAAAATGAAGCACTTTAAATAATTTCATTGCACTGTAAGTTGCCAATTCATCTGTGAGTAGTTTCATTGCAGATGAAAAGAAATCAAAATACAGGACAGATGTTGAACAAACCGCATTTAAGTTCTGTCACACACTGGCATTTTTCAAATGATTTTGGCTCATCTATTAAATAAGGTGCATTTTGCTTGATTTTGAAAAGGGAAACATCAGGAAATATTTAAAGGCCAATTGCTACCAATTAACTTTGATCAGTAAAAGTTCTACTTGAATCTTTCAGATTCTTCTCCTGTCTGAAATAACATACATTTATAAAATCTAGCAAAACAACAACTTGATGACTAATGGCTGTTAGCAGCCCTACCACAAGCTTGCTTAACAGCAGGATTTAAATAAACAACTGTCTCTATTAAGAAGGTTGTGAAATGTAGTTAAAGTCATGTTTTCTCAGAATGGAGATACACAAAACAATATTCTTTATTCTTAAGAATGCTGCTCATTGAGATCATTGTGTTTGTCATTGCCCATAACACATTTAACTAGCCACCTGACACAGGTGTCTCCCCAAATTATAATGGACAAATAAAATTATGGGTAGTTCAGCATAAGAAATCCCTGCACCCAAAGAGCAGAAGCCTGACTGCAATGTCATCCAACCCATGGGGCCAGCCAGAAAGGAAAGCACCTAAGACAGTGACAATCTGATACGAACAGCATGTGCAAGTATCACCCGTTCTGTTGGATTCCAAAGGCAGTTCATCCCAATGTAACTGAGAAACCTGTCACTTTGGCTAATCAACACAACTTAGTATTTAAGATTCTTGACCTCAAATTTCCATCCTTATCAATGGTTCTGTGGAATCTAATGTTGAAACATAATAGCCCAAGTAAAGGAAAACAAATACCATGCAGACAAAATGCATAACCATATAAGCGATAACTACTTCACATCATTATTCCAATTATATATTCAAAAGATAATGTCCCCTTATTGTAAGACCAATCACCTATTTTTAGACATGCAACATGAAGTTTATATAAAATAATTGAACTTACTTCCAAGTCATTAAAAAATAGATGTGTGTCTGCCAAGTTGAAAATCATTTCTTCCATTCTCAGTCCAAGGGAGACTGAAGTAGGTGGATCCTAAAACAAGAATTTTACAGGTCAAGAACATACATACTTCAGGTTACATGAAATGGAGCGTCACATTAAGAGAGAATCAGTATTGGGAAAGGCAAAGTGACCCACTGAGCGGCTTGGGCTCCAGTTGCCTTTGGTGTGCATGATTTATTTTATATGCAAACATCAATGACTTACTTATAAAGTCCCCCTGATGTTGTTGGTCCTTTGCATAAGGAAGGAATAACTTCCAGCTTCATACATTACAAAAAATATAAAATCCAGGGTTACTTAGACATATAAAATAGAGAAAATTCAGCTTCACACATATGTTTCAGGTGCAAGAAAGTCAATGAATCAAGGAGACATAGTTTATATTGTACCATGATCCATTAAAAGTGTCTAAAAGCACTGTCACAAATATTAGAAAATAGATACAATATAGATTAATTTCTAAAGGGCAGTAAATACTAATTTTACTGCAGATGGTCACTATCATTATTTTTTATTGATTCAGGCTGCCTGCCAATTTTGAGTATACTGAAAAGTAGTAAGTGATGGCCACTCCCACCACCTGGCATCATGCCAGCTCAGGCGGGCATATTTAATATTCATGTGACACTATCCAGTCATTAAATGGTCACTACTATACACAGAGGGGAGTAACAGCATTCTGAGGTATCCAGTGACTTCTACTGAATGCTTCACGTAACGCATATCCTGATGACATTTACTGGCATTGAGACAAACTTGGGGGAATATGGAACTATTTGCAGGGTTTATGGTGTTACTTTATTCATAACATATCAAACCAAGGAAACAAGATAGTTCATGGTGAATATCCTGTATAATTCATGAAGAAGGAAAAATTTCTGTAAGGAAGTGTTCAAGGATGTAATGTGATTTTTTGAAAATTTTATTGGTATTTTAATAACTATCAACTTTCACAGGTATGGCGGTATTATAAAATTTTTCCAAAGAACAATAATTTCTGAAATACTATTTTATTATCACAGCAAACTTCTGGAAGAAATACAGAATCTACATGTATCATCATTTAATTGGGAAAATTGTAACAACCAGCCATTCATCTGGCTGAGGTATACTCTGTGTATCACCAGTTTTTGAGTCTTGTATTACAGTTGAGGACATAAAACCCAGAGGAAATAAGATTGTTTTCAAATACTGTCCAACGTACATCTTGTACATTTTCTCTATTAGCTTTATTCCAAAGCTCAAGACTTGCCAGTCTTACTCTCTACTGTCCATGTATTCACAGTCTATCAATTGTTGGGTGTTCACCCCAATTGTCCCCACCTCATGGGCTTTGGGAAGTAGCAGGAAGTAACAGAGAAGAGCCCCTGACCCTGAGCTTTCTTTGGTGTCTTCCTCTTGTTGAGCCTCAATTTGTTCATCTAATAAGTCCGACAGCTAGATGGCAAACATATTGTTCTCAGAGAATAAATGGAATAATTTTTTTTTCTTAAAAAAAATCTTATTTCTTAATTTGGCACCATAACTGTATGTGTACCTTGGAGGGAGCAGGGACCTGGGATAGAGTGATGGGAGTGGAGACTCATTGGGTGCCCTGCCAGGGGCCAATCGGCTGTGGCCAGGGAGGTGGAGTCAACCCTACCAGCCCTGCCCACCTTCCCTGATAGCGCCATCCACAGCACTGGCCCTGCACATACCCTGTGAGCACTGCCCAGGATCTAAATCTACAGAAATCCCAGAGGAGGAACAGAGGGCTTGAGAAAATGTGGCAGGATGGCACCGCTGGTCTCAATTCCCCTCCTGCTCTAGGCCTCCTCTGCCAGCTGACAGTGGAAAGGTGGCAGAGAACACAGTATCACCAAAAGTTGGGGGCTAGACTGGCTAAGGGTTTAACAAAAGCTCCAGGGTTTATATGAAGGCAGGAAGGAAATAAAGACGCAGGGGCCAACTGAGTGTGCGTGATCTGTGTGGGTGGGGCGAACACATTTCCCTCAACTTTCCTGCGTGATAATTCGTATTCCTTAGGTTTCTCAAATTGCCCCTGTTTAATACCACCTAAAACCTATAAAATTTCATAGGTTGAGTGGAATTAAAGACAATTTACAAATAAGTAAAGAAAAACTCTCATTGAGTGCTGCTTTTATGGAAAATTGCTCACTCATTCCCATCTAACTATCAGCAAGCGTGCTCGAAAAAGCAAAGACCCAAATGTACCCTAGAGCAGAATTAACCAGTGGGGGGAGTTCAAACAGCTGTTTCTAAAACAAAACACCTGACCAAGGTGTTTACTCCCTCTGTTCAGGCCAATAAAAATACACTGACTTGTCTCGTAACCAGGTCAATGAATCTTTTTATGTGGCAAGGCAGAAGAGACTCACCACATTTATTTAATTGCCAGTTCTAGAATTTATGTGCCATGGTATTGTTACTTTTGAAAAAGTATTATTTCTCCTTGATATGGTTGCTTATTTATGCCACCATCAAAAGAACTACTCCATTGTTTGTTAATATATAGCATATTTTTATTTTTCTTCATAAATTAGAGTAATGGCTTGCAAGTCTGAATACTAATAAATTTTAAAGGCTTGTTCAATCTTGTGGTCAAATATGACACAGATGTTGGCCTTATTTACCTTTTAATGTTTTTCTCTTTTGTTATTGGCTTTCATGCCTTAACAGCTTTTATACCTGCCATTCCACAGTGTTGTTACGAAATATTTACTACACCAAAAAAAGAAGTTAACCCGAATGAGAGAATTTTAGAATAGGAAGGGGCTCTAATCGACAGAACAGTGTTTCTCAAGCATTTTTTAAACCACAATCCACAGTAAAAAAAAAAAAGAAACTTTACACCCTGATCTAGTAATCCCTCTCTCTCTCTCTCTCTCTCTCTCTCACACACACACACACACACACACACACACACACAGCTGAAATAATGTAAGTTTGGCAAAGGAAGACTTTGCTCCCTGTGTGGGGTGTATTCTGATATTTTCCATTTCATTGCCAACTGATGTGTTGAAATCTACAGTTTGAAAAGCAGAGCTGTAGAGGACATCTACATTTGATTTGAGAGATAGGAAAACTGAGAGGCAACTGTGTGGGGATTTGCTTGTGGGAACAGATCTGGTAGGGTACAAAATCAGCTCACCTGAAGTGTTTTCCCTAAGAGCAAACTAGCAGAAGAGCAGATGGATAGCCATGCCCGTAGATTTGCTTATACATTCTAGCAGTGGAGTTCTTCTCGTGTGGAGGTTAGATTTTATTTTCCTGTTGTAATAATCTTTTAATATGTTTCAGTGTTTTCAAATATGTCTGATACAAACCAAATGTGACAAAAACTAACACTGAACAGTTAATAAATTTGTCATAGATTAATGGCTTCTTTTGGCGTATTTAGAAGAAGAAAAACATATTTTTAGACCCAAACTGAGATGAGAAAATCATCATGTCTTTGGCTTAACCTTATTCTTTTTAGTGCTTTTTGAAGTAACAAATTCCAGAGCTGTAGTTATGAAATGGTTGCTTTTGAAACACCATGTTTTGTTCGATCACTTTTGAAAAATGATAGAACTTTGCCTCCACTTCAAAGTAACACTCTTTTTAAAAATTTTTTAATTTTTAAAATTTTTATTTTAATATGCTTTATTATGCTGTTACAGTTCTTCCAATTTCTTTTCCCTTTGTTCCCTTCCAACCAGTGACCCCCTCCCCTCCAGTTGTCCCCTTCACCCCAGTCCATGCCCATTGGTTGTGCATATAGTTCTTCTCATCATCCTGTCTACTCCACTCCGTCCTACTATGCTTCTTAATTCCTTTACCATCTCCCTCCCCTTCTCCCAAAGTAACATCTCTTTTTAAGTAAACCTTTCTGCCAAATCTTTCCATTCTTTCCTGGACTTGACCCTTCTGTGGCAGTTGCTACTGTTGTCTAATCTTGACATTTCTCCGTTTCTGGTGCCTATCACATTACTGCTGGTTTCTGACCATCTTCCTGGAATCTGATTGTCCATCACCTGTTCCTTAAATGATCTTGGTCCCTAGGATAATTTTCACCCATTCCTCACTCTAGTCACACTATAGACCCCAACACACTCATGACTTCAACCATTGTCCCCCTCCTTTCTGTTAAATCAGATCTCAACTGTAGGCCCAGATATCAATGACCTGTTGGTCATTTCTGCTGGGATGTTCTGCAGAGCACCTGACACTCGACATGCTGCCAGTCAGAGTCATCACTTCTGGAAGCCTACTGTTTGCCTTCTTTAGGGGAATGGCAGCCTACCAGCCCCAAACCTTGATATTCTCCTGCTTCCCTTTTACCTCCACACCAAATCAGTCTTGACATCCTGCCACTTGCACCTGGAATCCTAGCCTTCCTTATAGTCACTACTCCTTTAACTTTTCCCCAGTCATCTGTCTCTTTTGTAAATATCTTCAATAGGCTCCCTCACAGGATCTGGGCCCAGGTCTCACCATGCCCATTCCATTCTCCCATCTCTTTTGGAAAACATCCAAACACTTGAACAAGTAGGAAGGGCCCATAAATGGTCTGACTCTTGTTTACCTTCCCAATGCATGACCCGTGTATAGTTTTCCAAACTGTTTTTTATCATAAAATCTTTTCTGCAAAGCTAGCTAGGCAGAGGCCTAATGTAAATGACAAGTGGCTCTCATGGAGGCTCCCACTAAAGACCTTACAAGAAACTGGGGCATTTGTTTCCACTGGTTTCCCACATGAACAGACCGAGGTCTCTGACCGAGCCTGTGTGTTCACGTCCTGCATCCTGGCACAGCGCTTCTCCCACTGCCCTTCATCGGTTCAGTGTCTCCTCCCTGACTCTTCCCAGTCTGGATCATCGCCCTCTGGGTACCATAGCTGTGTGTGTTCTTGTCTAAGGAAGGCAGAGCCTTATTCCTATATCCTTCTCTCTTCATCCTTGGGACTCAGCATAATGTCAGGCTTTCCCAGTTTGATAGAAGAATAAATCAATGAAAAACAGTAAAAATAGAATATCTCAAATAATTCCAATGAAGAAAAAAAATAAAATATGATCTTTAGTTAGTTGCTAGTATTTAGTGTTGATTAAAAAAAAAAAAAATCCTAGATACCTGGCGTGGGAAAAACAGACATTGGAATCCTAAAATCATTCTAGCTACATAATATAGTATTAAACACATTCATTAGTAATGCCTGCTAATTTGTGCCTGATTAAAGAGCAGCCCATTTTTTTTTAAGATTAAAAAATATATTTTATTTTAGAGAGAGGGGAAAGGAGGGAGATAGGGAGAGAAATATCGGTTGCTCTCATACGTGCCCTGACGAGGGGCCAAACCTGCAACCTAGGCATGTGCCCTGAACAAGAATTGAACCGGTGAATTATTGCTTTGCGGGACGATGCCCAACCATCTGAGCCACACAAATCCAGGCAAGAACAGGCCATTCTTAGAACAGCTGCTTACAAAACCTTACTTATCTACTTAATGAAATGAATATTAGCATAAGATCAGCAGCCCACTATTTATTTTTTAAACTCAATAGTGGCATGAATTACATTTTGCAAAACATATTCTCATGTGCTGTACAATTTAGTTTCCTAGTAAAAAGAGTACAGTGAAGAGGCTCAAAAAAAAGAAAACCCAATCAATTGCTTTATCATTCTTGTTTAATGAAGAAACAGTGGAAACTGACTATAGCTCTTATGCCCAGGAAATTCTAGTAGCAGATACCTTCTTTAACTAAAACAAAATAAACAGCATGAAACACCACACACACACTCCCCTCCACACACACAACACACATACAGGAATGAAATTTAACCTTGCTCCAAATTATTTTAATACGATATTGAATTGCAAATGTCTTCTTAAAGTCATGAAAATAAAGTGAAGGAACTTTCTGCAATGCTAGGCTACGCATCGCTGTTGTGGGTTAATCCAAAGTGATTATTTCTATTGTACAGAAAGCAACATTATAGAGAAAAATTAAATGACAATGAAATCTGCTGAGGGTAAGCCCAGGCCTAAAACAATTGTTTTGTTTCTATCCTCTGTCAAGTGACCTTAATTATCCTTTGCCTCAAGATCTTTTTCTCTTATTTCTAGAACACAGACATGCTCACAGAGACTCAAGTAATTATCATCCTACGCTGAAATCACCAGCATCACCCTTGGCCCCTTGTCATACTTTTCCTCTTCCTCTTTCAGCTCAATCACTGCTATTATACTAGATCTTCATGTCATAAATATGTTTAAAAATGAAAAAAAAAAATTCTAGACCAAGTGCACAGAAATGCTGAAATGCCATTCAGTTCAGCCTCTAGAGTGAGATTTTGTTAGTGTTGTATTCACTTGTTGGAAATCTATAATCTGATTTGAAGTGAATGGAAGGGTGTCTATAAATACATGTGTGTATTGGAATAATGGAAAACTAGGATACGGACTCCTGTTGCTCTGTTTTGTTTCATACATGAGATAGGTCATTTGATAAACTTTAAGGGTCATATAAAATGTATTTTTTATCAAGTAAAATCATAGCAATTCAGAAATTTGATTTCACCAAGACTCAATTGCCAGAGGGAGAAACTATTGCTCCTGCCAGGCAGTCCCACTTGCTTCTACATCTCAATCTAGTGACAGTCTTAGGATGACATGTAATACAATTGCCTTGTCATGGAACTTACAACAAGACCATCCAGCTCATCTGGACCTGGAATTTGGTCTAATATTAGTTCCAGCACAAGGCGTTATTAGCAGGGGTACTCTTGCCACCTGGCACAGAAATTTTTAAATTTTCTTCTAAAATAATTGTGCTCATAACCTACAGGCAAAGAACTCTTGCAGTCAGGACAGAAAACCATCCAAAATGCACATTCCCATGAGGGTCACACTACAGGCTCTGCTTAGATACATTACGCTATAACTAGAGATGCCTGTGCATCAAAGGACCCAATTAACAGAGTGAAATGCAACCAGTAGAATGGGAGAAATATTTTCAACTCAGATATCTAGTAAGAGGTTAATATTTAAGATATATAAAGAATTCCTGCAACTCAACAATAACCATAGAAACTTAATGTAAAATGGGCAAAGGACTTAAAAGGGTATTTTTCCAAAGATATATAAATGCTCAACAAGCACATGAAAAGATGCTCAACATCACTAATCATTAGGGAAATGTAAATCAAAACCACAATGAGATTTCACCTGACACCCATTAGGGTGACTACTAGAAAAAAAAAAATTTACCCAGAAAATAATGTGTTGATGAGGCTATGGAGAAAACGGACCCCTTGTGCACTGGTGATGGGAATGTAAGATGGTGTAGCTACCATGGAAAACAGTGTGGCAGTTCCTCAAACAATTAGGCATAGAGTTACCAGGTGATCCCACAAGTCTACTTCTGGATATTTACCCAAAATAATTGAAAGCAGGGTCACAAAGAAATTATCTGTACATCCATATTCATAGGAGCCTTGTTCAAAATAGATAAGAGGTAAAGGCAACCCAATTGTGTACTCACAGATGAATAAAGAAAATGTGGTATACCCATATCATGGAGTATTATTCAGCTTTAAAGAGGAAGGAAATTCTGACACAGGGTATAACATGAATGAAACTTGAAGAGATTATGCTAAATGAAATAAACCACTAAAAAAAATACTGTATGATATGATTTCAGTTATATGAGGTACTTAAGGTCATCAAAAATCTTAAGAGACAGGAAGTAGAATGGTGATTGACAGGTCCTATGGGAAGAGAGCATGGGGAATTGTTTAATAGCTACAGCCTTTCAGTTCTGCAAGATGAAAAAAGTTCTGGGGATTGGTTGAACAATAATGTGAGTGTACTTAATATTACTGAACTGTACACATAAAAATTGCTTAGAAGGTACAGGTTATATCATGTTTTATCACAATTTAAAATAAAAATTAAAAACAATTGGAGAAATGTAATTGTTGATTAGACATTTAATGATATTAGGAAATAATTATTAATTTTTCTAGATTGCTAACATACTGGATATCATCTATTTCTATTATAAAAACTCTTCTAATTAAGTCTTAAATACTACTGAAATATATATAAATGAAATCATGAATATGTGGCATTTGCTTTGAAAAAGAACCCTAGGACAGAGCAGGGAAGGGGAGGGATGTAGTAAAGATACAGATACAATGAGCTTACCTTGGACTTGGTAACTGGTAAAACTTGGGGAGTTTACACTGGGTTTAATTACATTATTCTATCTACTTTTATACATATTTAAGAAGTTTCTTTAGTGAAAATTTTAAATACGTATATATAAAAGTATTCACAAAGACAAGATTGGCTGTCTTTTGGCAGTGAAACTGTGGATTAAAAATATTCCTTTTGAAAATTTAAAACACTTAAATCATACTTTTAAAAGGCCAAAACCGTTTTTGAAGGTCAAAACTGAAAAAGCCATAGAAAGCTCCTCAGTATGTCACCACTGATCGAGAAGGTGTCAGGACTCACTCAGTAATATTACACAGACTTAAGTGAGACTTAGCATATGCACAGGAATGTATGTCAGACACTGCTTTGCCTGTGTGAACTCTACTCAAGTTTATCATATGGGATGTTCTTGTCCAGAAAACCAGAGGGACGCCTACATTTATCATTGAAGCCACAAGACCTAAGTCTCATACATTTAGGAACAGCAGTGACAGAAGTGTCACAGTGCAACTTGATCAGCTGCAAAGGAGAATTCCCTGTGTCATTTAGGAGCAGTAACCCTAGAAGCATCTCACTCAGGGCCTCTGGCGATTCTTTTTTGGTTGTATGGCTCCTGTGGATACAGATTTATTTCCGATCCACAATGCTGGTGTTACCATTTGACATCCTACTGTGGGCTATTTCTTACTAGTTCAATGATTATAGCCACTAGAGAATGCTTATCATGAGTACTACAGGGAGACTGGTTGCTTTCTGAATATTGTTGGTCCTTCCGAGATTCAGCAGTTTCACTCTTTGTGGATTGAGAGCGGCATTAATTTAGAATAGTTTTGCCCCCAAAAGGACTGCTGTTGAAGATTCATTCATTCCCTACCAACAGCCTCATTGATTCATTCATCAACTCCCTGAAGGCAAGAATTACGGCTACGCACCTAAGACACTACTATGTATGTAATTAAAAAAATTATAAAAGACTGATTTTTACAAAAAACTTGTTAGTGTCAGACCAGGAAACAAAAGGTGTCTTGCAGGGGAGGGTGTGACCAGTGGGCATCTTGGTACTGTAGCCCATATAACACAAAAAGCTTGGTGTGTGCAACTTTAAAATTGGTGGTACAACTTTTTCATGAATGTTTTCAGTGATCATTACTTCAACTCAACTAGTATATGCCAAAAGGCTAAGTTACTGAGTGGTTCCTACTGCTTCTGTTTTGAGAAATCTTTTGATGGCATCTTCAGTTTTGGGTAGTCCTACCATGGAGACCAGCATAGGACCTCACCCAACAGGGTCACTGTGGTGAGGTCCTCCAGGTCCCTGGTGAGGAGGGGCAATGGGTAATTACTTACATGCTTTCTGCTTTATTCCAGTGACCAGGATGAAGTTCACACTGCTTAGATTTTATGTTGAGAAATATCGTAGTTACATTTGCATTGCTGATTCCTGTTATCTGTACATGATATTCGATCTTAACTATCTTTTAAGTAAGCACGGCAAAAACTGTTTTGAAAGGTGGTATTCACTCATTCTCAGGTCTCACTTTCTAGCTTTAAATGGCAATTTACTCTATTTTTAAAGGCACTCCCCCAATTTAGGCTGATTCAAAAATGACCTTCTTTACTCATTTTCATTTTATTTCTCAAAAATTTTGAGCCTCAAAATAGGTAGAAAGTTTAAGGAAAACCTGTTGATCTATTCTTGGGTTTTTAGAATAGGATCCAGAATGTTTTTCTGAGTATAAAAATAGAATGCTTTCTCTTTTCTCTAGACACCTTAAAACTAACTATTCATCTAACCATCACAATATTTCTCTGTTTTATGTAACTGGGTTTTAAAAGATATATCCTGAGATTTTAAACTTTTATTTAACAATGCCACAAATGCCAAATATTACATTAGATCTTGTATAATCCAAAAAAGAACTGTAAGTCATTTCAATTTTACTATAAGAACAACTAAAAATAGCACCAAGTGCTAATAAGGAAGCAATATCTCTTTATTGCTTAGATAAACCAGAAAAGCATTAAAAGAAAACTTGTTCCTATTTTTAATGTAGCTCTGGTTCCTATTTACACACCTTTGCAAATTTTGCCCCCCTTTTTTTCCTTTTCTTCTACCATCTTATTTTTCTAAACTGAAAACCAAAAAAGAAAAAAAACCAAAAAAAACCCCAAAACCCCAAAACCCTGAATGGTTAAATAAACCAAACAAAAAGATAAGGCAATATAAATTTGTCCAATTTAAATTCTTTCAGTTGAGACCTTTAAGAAATATTTTAATACCCAAGTCATTATTCTAATTTTAGAGAGCTATAGCATTTTGAATTAGTTATTAGATTCTACAAAGTACCTACAGTGTTGGGGGGCTTATTTTCCTGAAAGACCCCCAATTAATTTTGCTTTTAATTTATTACTATTTTCAACCTACAAGTACATTTTAAACATACAATAAATGTCTTTTGCATGTTGAGTGAATATGCACCCCATTACATCTATGAGATCAAGTCTGCACAGACTCCTAGCAATTGCTTTTCTACTTTGGATCAAAAAGTAGAATCAATCATGTTTTAAAAATTGTTATTTAAATAATTAATCCTAAGCTAGAAAGAGTTACTAGAAGATGGTTCAACTATTTCAGAAAGTGTGACTAGTAACTCAGGATATGGTATTTACATTCTGAATTTACGGAATAAAAGATAAGGTTTCTAAATTCTATCCACACTGATCCTATGTGGGCAGCTAAGCTTCCTCTGACAAGCAATTACTGAGAGTTATGGTGGCCCAGCGAGGTGTGATACTAACTGTGTGCGCAGGTTTATGAGGATTGGTTGGTCAATGTGAAAATCTTGTAAAGTATGCTCAAATCAACAACAAATCGTTGGGTGGTATCAATCAAATGAGAGAAAAAAAAATACCCATTTTGGACCCCATAAACAATTCCTTATTTAGCATGCTAATATTACAGCCACAAATGGGGCCGGAATATCATTTAAAATAATTTCTCCTCATTCAAGATCTTTTGTTTGGGAGAAAAAACAGCTGAAAAACAAGAACAGGCACTCAGCATCCAGAAGTGGCTTATTTCCTAGGTCCCAGGCTAGTTGCTCACAGGAAAGAATCAAGCATAAATTACAAAAGTAGCTCCCTAATCTGAGAGAAGAAAAAAAATGGCTAAAATATTATTTTTAAAAATAATATTACTAGAAGTGTTATGTAAATGATGTGTACAACCTATGAGACCCAAAGTTTCCACTGGTTACCTTCCACCTGTCTAAAGTTACCAATAGCATCAATGAAATATTAAATTTTTGCAAGTTTATAAGGACCTAGCATGGAAGAGTTGGCATGAAATGCCAGGTTTTAGGAGCTGGGTGTAGTTCTAATGACAATTAAGAAATAATCTGTATTACCACCAGGGTCTGTATACACAATAAATATAAATCACGGTTCAATCTCTGACTGAATGGTTTAAAAAAAAAATCCAAATTTGTGGTGGAGCTAATCAGGTCATTTTTTACTGATTAGATATGAGACACTCGACTGCTTTAATTTTCTCCTTATTGAAAAGACTCCCTCTTTCGACATCATGAAAATAATAGCCAAGTACAGAATAAGAGAAAGAACCTATTTCAAAGATTAGTTGTGATTGTGGAGAAAACCCATTGAACCCCAAATGCAGGACAATTGCCAAGAAGGGGCACAAAGAGGGAGGAAGAAGAAAGCCAGAGCAGACCTGGCCAAGTTGGACTCCACACATAGGGGCTCATGTAGTGCCAAAGAAAAGGCTAAATCCAATCAAAAGAGCTATCTAGATTTCATTTGTAACCACTCTCCTATCTCTCTCTCTGTCCTAGGGTTACAACCCTTTTCTTAGGCCTTTATTATTTCCTACCAGGAGCACTGCAATAATCTCCTTTGCTATCAGATAAATCTTCCCAATTGTACACGTCCAGCCTGTCACTCCACTGTTTTAGTATCGCGCATGGCATCCCCACACCTGCAGCATAAAATCCTGGCACTCCATGCTCCAAGGGCCATGGGCCAATCAAGAGTCTAGATCATATTCCTGGTGTGGTCAGTTAACAGATGTGCTTCGTTGGACCAACTATTGAATTTTTTCTGAGCCGCAGTTTCTTCATTAGAACAACAACAAAAAGGACTTCCCTGGCTGGGTAGCTCAGTTGGTTAGAGCATCGTTCCAGTACACCAAGGTTGCAGGTTCGACCCCTGGTCCAGGCACATACAAAGAGCAACCAATGAATGCATATATACACGGAACAAAACTCTCTCTCTCTCTCTCCCTCCCTCCCTTTCTCTCTGTCAAAATCAATAAATTTAAAAAATAAAATAAAGAGGGACTAATTGGGTAATTAATGGAAGACAGCAGTGTAAACTGTAACAGCTGAACAAAGATGCAGTGTTTTTATTAGCATTTCAACACATTTTCTGCTGCTCATCTTCTGAGAGTCTAATCCACAAAATATGCTTTATAGATACGCAGCCTTTTTGACTATCATTTCCCTACAAGGCTGTGCTCTGCTCTGACCTCTCTGCTACCTGGAACACACAGTAGTCACTACTGCTGCTGCCTCCTCTGAACCCCGTAGCAAACAATAACAGCTCTTATTTACGGAGTGCCTGGCAGTATTTTCCTAGGTGCTTTCCCCTGTTCTCCCAGCACCCCTGTGATGGCTCCCATCTTACAGAGGGGAAGAATAAGACAGAACGAGTGAGATTCAGGGGTGTCAGGTGTTTTTTCTGAGGCCACAGAGCAAGGGACTCCCAGTGCTGGTGGAGGCAAGCCACGGTGGGTGGGTGCCTGGGAAGCTGTGGTGTCCTGTGTTCATTCATAGCACTCCTGTTTACAAGTATGAATAAGAAAGACCAGGCTTTTTTCAATAAGGTAGCAGGAAAATGTCCTCGAATAACGTCATTTTGTTATAATGTTGATGAAGGAAAAAAACAAAACAAAAAACTCGATTCCTGACTGGAACGGCTGTCTGTGCGGAGTTTCCACCCTCTCCCACATCTGCGACAGTTTTCTCCAAGGACTTCGGTTTCCTCCCACATCCCACCAATGTGCACCTGAGGTGAACAGCATGTCTACATTGTCCCTGTCTGAGTGAGTGAGTGTGGGTGTGAGAGGCCCCATCCTGTCCAGGGAGTTTAACTCTTATTCATATCAATTAGCCTGTGGTCAAATTGGTTTCCTTATGAATTGTTTCACTTAAAGTCACAGTTTCTAAGACATTAAATAAGGCTGTCTCACTGCCATTTGGGAGGAAGAGGCTGGTAGTTAAAGGGGAGAGGTCACCTGTCAGGATAAGAGCAAAGGAAAGGGATGAAGTGGGCTCTTCCAGCTGGAAATCCTTTTATAGTCAAAAACACTGTGTTTTTGTTTTGAGAGTTTAGATTCCATTACAGTCTACAGTATCCAAAAATTATACTTAGAACCATAAATTATCTCATCATCTTGTCTAACTTGGCATTAATATACAAAGAAGAAAATAAATCTAGGGACCTAGTCTTTGGGATTGAGCTGGCCACTCGTCACTCTCAGTGTGCCCACCACACAGCCGTTGGGCACTGCTCTGCTGGGCTGGCCTGAGCCACCGGGAGGGTTGGAAAATGTGCTTTGGTTTTCACTCATTTGTGAACTGTGGCTGTCATTGCCACCTTCCACCAAAACCCATTCTCTGTTTCTTCCTGGGCACACAGCAAGACTGCACTTCCCCGCCTCACCTGTGCTGGGGCTGTGTGGGCAAAGGTGTGTCCCTTCCACCCAGCCTGGCCTACAAGGCCTCGCATTCATGCCCTGCCTGGCTGTTCTCCCTGTGGGCATTACAAAGCTTGTGAAAATGACCACAGAAGCCTCAGAAGTTATGCGGTGAGATGGTACAACATGATAGGTACCACCAAACATTGCCCAAACAAAGCAACCTGGAAGATTCACTTGAGACCATTAAATAAGACAGAGAAATTTCTACAGTGTCTGAGGCCACTGCATGTTGGACCTAATTGTTCCAGCTGTTTTGCTCACCCTGGCAAATTCATGTGCTAGTATTTCTTCAGTGGGTCCCAGCTGCCTGCACTGAGTTTAGTCTAGTTGGTGCAGTGTGACTGTCATTGAATTAACTGTCCTGGTGCCCTGAAGGCAGAAGTGAAACTAATTAGCACAAAGTTAAGAGCCTGATCCATAGCAGGGTAGGCACACTTTTCCTCTAAAGAAACAGACAATAAATATTTTAGGCTTTGCAGGCCATACAACAATCTTAGACACATTCTTCTCCTTTTTAAATAACCCTTAAAAACTTAAATGATATTCTTTGCTTGAAGGCCCTATGAAAGCAGGCCATGGAACAGATTTGGCCTACAGGATATGGTCTGTCAATCTCTGATCTAGACCTCTGGTCTAGACTTTTAAAAACCAAAGAAAGATTAACATTTCATGACATATGAAAATTACATGAAATTCAAAATGGGAACTATAAATAAAGTTTTATTGGGATACAGCCACATTTATTTGTTTACATATTGTCTGTGGCTATGTTAGCTGGCAGTTATGACAGGCAACTGGCCCACAAAGCCTGAAACATTGCCTGTCTGGCTTTTTACAGAAAAGGTTTGCCAACCTGGGCCTGGAGGTTCCAGGAGAGAGATCATTCCATTTAATTGGCCAGACCCTCCCCAGCCCAAGGAGGACACTGGGTGTCTGGCTGCTTTGGTGCCATGCTGAGAGTTCAGCATCTTCATTAGCCACCATGTAAGGAGGTCATCCCTCAAAAGAGTTGGGAGTTTTAGTGTTGCCCCCTAAAACAGGGTGAGAACAGCAATCTTTACTCGCTAACTGGAGTGTTCTGATTAAATGGCCCACAGAAACTTTCAAATTTTTCTTTCATCAATGTACTGAATCATCTCAGAATGATACTAGAGAAATCAGTTGGTTTAAACTCACCATGACAATAGAGATTTTTGTAGAAGCCTGGTGTACTACAAAACATGCTCAGGAAGCAGATACATGAGCAGTAGGTGATGTATGCTGTTCTTACTGGGTTATTGTGTAATAAGACACAGTGTTGGGTCCTTTAAATTCATGACACAACCAAAATATTTCTTTTCCCTGCAGCTTTATTGAGATATAATCGATATGACTTAATTCTTTAAGCAATTTTGCAAGTCAAGTAGCCAGCTTTATAGATGAGGAAACAGGATCACTAAGAATAAATAATTTATCCAATGGGAGTGGGGGGAACCCTGAAAAGTCAGAGCTTTGATTTGAGTGTAGATCTCTTTGAATTTGAATATGATGCTCATTCTATCACACCATAAGGTATGTCATGTATTGGCACTTCATAAGTTTGAAGATACTGCCACATATTACTTACTCACTGGCCATCACGCCACATTCACATATTTGGCAGTCAAGGTACAACTACATTAAATTATACTTAATATTTACTTTATACCTGTCATGGTGCTTCTGTTTTTCACCTTTAGTCTCTAACCTCCTCTGAGCCTCAATTTCTTCATCTTTAAAATGGGCTTAGCAATCTCAGAGAATTAATGTTGAATTAAATGCATACTAGGAATACAGGAAATTCTTAATAAGTAGGACCTGGAATTTAAAATGCTGAGCTTTATGTTGGCTTAAGTACTCATGTTTGGGTTTCTGTGTAAAATGAGGAGTATACTAGGCCAAATCCATTCAGCAACAATAAAAGATTAATGTTGAAACAATCAAGCCATTGGGTATAGATATCTTGGGGAATCTTCCCACAAGAGGAAAGTCATACTTGGGGCATCAGCACAATATTTATTTGGAATAGAAATCTGTGGTACTTGCTTTGATATGAAAACTAGGTTATATATATATATATATATATATATATATATATATATATATATATATATATTTTTTTTTTTTTTTTAGCAGGAGACAATCAAAGTCTAATATGTGTGCACTGGGAATTCACATATGCTTTGTGATTCCATGAATATTCCAAAATGTATTGTCCATTTTAAAGAAAGCATTCAATGAAAAGAAAAAGAATTAAGGCTAGTTTTCTTCAGTAAAATTGGAGAATTTGGACTTTGTTTGAAAGCAACTTCTAAAAATGCATTAAACAAAGAAAGCTGGGACAGATATCAGCAACAACCTTTTTTACAGGGACACCCACAGACTTGATTTTCCTGCTAATATGCTGTTTCTCTTCTCTTCCATAGCCAAGCCCGCACTGGACCTGGCACCCTCTGTTAGTTCCCATCAACTTTGTTATAAAAAACAACACTTCCTTATAACACCCAATGTGCTGCTTCCCAGAGCTAGAATTACATGGAAGGTGGGACATTCTCAAGCTTTTTTTGTACATATTGCTGAAACATGCCTTAATTTTGCATTATATCAACCAGATCCTGTGTCCCCTTACTGAATGGCCTACTCAGTGAGTTGCCTAAGCTACTGTGACTAAGCTACTTCTCAAGTATCTGGTTCCCAAGGAGACAGAATAGCTATCACATTGTCAGGCATTCATTTATTTCTATGCCTGAAGAGTAAGGCCCAGCCTTACATGTTCCCCTTGACAATGTGCAGAACACCACAAAATCTGAACTCCAAGAAAGAAGGCTTGCTCCTGAACTGCTTTAAGACTTATGTCCTCAGCCTCAGGGGAGCCAAAAGGATGCAGGGTGTTCTGACCATCTTGGTTATTAGTGTTGTCAGGAAGGATCCTTGGTAAAATACAGATTTTTACAAGGCATGGTTATCAGATTTGAGAGCCAATTCTGCCTGACTTGGAAGTTCACTAATGAAGAGAACATTAAGCAAGCTTTCTTGTATGCTTCAGGCTACAATTCAATTAGCAATTGTGTCTTCAAACCCTGTCTGGACCATGAGATGTCAGGATGACCTTGAGCATCCAGCACAAAGAAGGTGCTCAATAAATGTTTAGGATGAAATCAAGCTAAAAGCATCTGAGAAGCTTCTGACCCTGAGCTGTGTGCACTCTTGACTCTGACCTCTCCAGCCCTGACCATGGCCTCATTCCCAGGCTCACCTCTGCCTCCTGGTTCAAGTGGATGTCTAACAGACATCTCAAACTTGCCCAACACCAGACTTTCTATTTCCCTTCCAAATTAGTTCTCCCCCATCTCAACATGCTCATACAACTCTTCTCCCAGTTGCTCAGGACAAAAACCTGGGAATGATCTTTCATGTCTTTCTGCTACTTATTGCCCAGCAGCCCAATCCAGATCATTTCCAAATCCAATTTCTCTACCTGCAATAGTATCTAGAATCCAATCAGCGCTCTCCATTTCTACTACTAGTTCATCAAATCACTGCTACACCCCTCTCAATTCTCCCCTTCCTCTCTCCCTACCTTTGATTCTCCACACACAGCCAGAGACACCTAAAAATCACAATCAAATCTGTTACATCCTCTCGTGAAGTCCTTGAATGACATCCTCTGGCATGTGGAATGAAATATAGCTCTGATGACCATGGCTGGGTGGCCCTTTGTCCCTGCCCTCATCTCTCTGGACTCTGCATCACCAGTGCTTTGTCCCTCAATAATTAAGCCCTTTTCTGCCTCCTGCACTTGCTATTTCCTTTGCTTAGAACATTCTTTCTCCTTTTTTTAAAGAACAGTCTTTCTTTTGATGGTTAGATGGCCCACCAGCCTCTTCAGTCCTTCTGGCCTCAAAGCTCAGTCTTGCTCAGGAGGCCCTTCCCTAACTAGCTTTCTAAATGTGCTTTCTCCCCAACCCCTATCAGCTTATAAATAAGGAAGCTTACATGTAACTATCTCAAATCATCCATACTTTAAAGAATATGTAATTTTGGCTTTTGGGAATTATATATGAAACTTTTTTTTTTTATCACCTGCTCTAGTATGCGAAAAGTAAACAAACCAACAAACAAAACACTATTTGATGAAGCCTCAAAATACTAATGGTTGACACTTTTTAAAATAAAACTCATGGTATTTTTAATATTTCATTTAGATAGTGTTGAGAATCTCAGTGAAAAAGTCTAGGGAGCCAGCAGTTTCTAGGTTAGGTGTAAATTCCACACGTAAACCAATGATTTATGGTCAAAGATTGACGGGAGGCCATTAGGTCATGGGATGTTCAACACCTCACTCACTCTAAGCTGACCCCTTTCAATAGCTACAAAGAACTGAGCAAGACAATTCTCTCTGCATCAATTTGGCCCTTGTGAGAACCCTATTAAAGACCTGAGACTTTCTGGATGGTTCCTAAATTCTGGTTTTCTAAGTGCATGCTCTTTCCAGCACTTTCATGTGAATTCCAAGGGCCACCTTTCTTCCATAGAAGTTAGGTGTAGAGACATTATAATTGTTTAGTTAAGAGCTTTCAGATTCTTCCTACTGGCTCACATGTTGATGTTTCAGGTGTTAATCTTTAATTGGTTTTATGAGTCATATCTGTAAAAATAGGAATGTCACTATTCCTAGTAACAAAAGTATAAGCATAGCATTGATGTAAAAAATAATACAAAAACAATACAGCTAATATTTATTGAATCTTTATTGTGCTAGCTGCATAGCAGAGACTCTCTTAGAATTACTGATTCAATAATATTATTTTTATAATCTGAATTTTTGTTAATTGTCATCTTCCCTAAGGTATTTACTTAACAATAAGATGGAACATATTGTGTTTTACAGGTAACTTATTTCTGGACAGAAATTCAAATGGTGGAATATTTTTACTATTACAAATGTACATTTTTCCAGCCTTTAAAAAAAAAATTTTTTTTTATTAGGCACCTTCAGGGTTATGAAAAGGAAAGGTGCACTGTGTAGCTCAATTGATAATTCCTCTACTTTTACCTCCAGGCTACACCTACAGAGAAGGCACTCAATTATATTTATTGAAACAATGAATACCTGGATAGAGTCTGCAATGACAACACACATTTTATTGGCATCAATGTTAACTAAATTGTGATAAACACCCAGAGTCTCAAAAATCTGAGACTTGTAATATTATTTCTTTAAAGATTAAAAATAATGAGAACTGCCACATTCATAGAATAATCTGAGAAATCACCTATAGCCACTTTAAATAGCATTATTTTTCTATGGGAAAGTTTATGACTCCATCAAGCAATATATCAAAAAAATTTCCAAGGATTTGGAAAACCAAAATGCAGATCATTGAAACTAAAGGTCTACTCATGTAAGACGGTCTATAACATTATTTTTTACCTACAACAACAAGATTAGTATGATAACAACTAAAACATAAATGTACTGGTTCTATTGTCATTCAGAGTCCCGATTTTACATACCATTCACATAAATTTAGCCTCATGGCAAAGGGAATTATAAAGACATCCATAACAGGTGCTTTAAAAATAAAATACTAACGCTGCTGATCACCAAGACAATAGCAAATGAATATTTGCTCCAATGAATATGGTGTGAATAAAACTTAAAAAGGACATGGCAAATAAAATACACTACCTAAAAAATCTTTCTATGTCACTTGTACATTTTTAAGTCCTCATCCTCACCTGAGGATATGTTTATTGATTTTAGAAAGAGAGGAGGGGGCGGTGGAGGTGGGGAGAGAGAGAGAAAGAGAGAGAAGAGAGAGAGAGAGAGAGAGAGAGAGAGAGAGAGAGAGAGAGAGAGAGAGAGAGAGGAACATTGATTGATTGTCTCTTGCAGTGCCCCAACTGGGGATCGAACCTGCAACCTAGGTATGTGCCATGGCCAGGAATTAAACCCACAACCATTTTGGTGCACAAGATGATGCTCCAACCAACTGAGGCACCCACCCATGGCTGTCATCTATACGTTTTTATAATTCATCTTAGAACAGCATTCAATCACTTTTATTCATTGGGGCCAGAGGTAAGAATGACTTAAGTTGCATAAAGTTTACCTCATTTTTAAGAATATAAAAAAAAATTTCCTTTTGTTCATTTACATGTTTTTGCCTTATACAAATATCTATGTCAATATATCAAGTTATTTTCCCTTTTAGATTTTAAATTTATATTTAAAGTTTAACCACATTCTCATTTGGACAAACATTCAATGCTAGGTCTTGTTACTCTAAAGAAAAAAATAAGCCCCTTGTACTTACCCTCCCATATCTGTTGGCATAGGATCCAGTAAGCAAGGAATGGAAAACAATGATTGTCTCGTCCAAATCCCAGATGAACACCCTCTACAAAGGAAGAACCAAATCAATGTGTTTTTCCCTTGCTTGAGAAAACTTATTATTCAGTTAACTTCAATATGAAGAGTAGTCTTGAAATGAGAGACTTCAGAAAAATCTGAATTTACTCTTTTTTAAATATACGAGTATTCAAAAGTATTTCTTACAGCTTTTCTTCAGCTGTAACTTCAGATGAGATACAAGAAGATAATTATATTAGCAACATCAATATAAATATAGGAGAGAAATGATAACATATGTCCTTTCTACTTCCGGAAGAGGTCCTCAGTCTCTGTTCTAAAGATATAAAAAATGAGCTATATCTAGTCTGTTTATAACTTCTGAGACAGAATGGAGCAATCAATTAAAAAATCATTGAATTTCTCTTTTCCTTATCTCTGCTCTCTGTTCATTAAGAAGTATTAAAACAGCTAATTTTATGTTTTATTCTTATCAAGCCAAGTATTTTAAAAATTGCACACAAAAACTAAAATTTTACGTCATCTATTTACTTTGTTATGTTACCTATTCAACATTATATAAATGTTACCTATGGGGCTGTTACCAAATATATGGGTTATATACTGTTCCTGTTTGGTTTTCTTATGATTACAAATAGTTAATACTTTAAGCAGACACATCACACCTGCTCTTGACACGCTCTTGGGGTATTCAGAATTTGATTTAAAGAAGTCACTCCCAAAACATCTTCAAAATAACACAAAAGGCCTCAAGCCTGCTTTTCTTCTTTCCAGTCCCACTCACACCAGTCATATTCATATAGGTCCTGCTGAAAATTTTCATCTTTTTGACAAAAATCACCATTTTTTTTCCAACAGTAGATCTCACTTTGGCAAAACAGAAATGTAATTGCAGTGGATTCAAGACCACGAAATGTACTACCCTTTAAGATTTTATTTAATTGCTCCTGCTTTTAAACTCCACCAAAACATGTCTCGTAAGATGATGACCACTTTAGCTTAGAACATTGCAGGTTTTCCTTTCTGAATATATGTGTGTCTTTACTTTCTAAATTGAAAAGATATAGAGTACTATAGGAAAATTTTGTTCAAGCAGATTTATATAATTTATTATATTCCCTTAGAGAGAAATAAGCAGATACTTTACCATACAGTTAAAAGGGAAGAGAAAACAGAAATAATTGCTTTACTTATAATAAACAGGAAAGAGAGAAAATAATTATTTACCTACAGTTACTAAGAAAAAGAAAGCAGACAACAGCATTTGGACACCTTGGCCACTGCCATTGACAGTGTAGGTATACAGAACCACCATTTAGCTGCTAAGATGCCTTGTTATTCACTTGGGTATTGGCAGTAACATACCTCAAGATCAGAATCGGGGGGAGGTGAAGGGTTATTGTTTCTTCGGCCTCGTCCACGTGACTTCCCATCTGAACCTCGACGTAATCGGTCAGAGTCCGAATCTTTAATGGGTGTTGATGGGCTATGGATTGTACTGTACTCTGCAAAAATAAAGGAAGAACTCTCATGTCTTTGTTCCAGTGCCACGGTGCCACAATTAAACTTGTTTTATTTCATGGGAAACTTTGAAGAGTAGAATACATTTCATTCTGCTCAAATTTTACATTACCTTTTACTTGCATTGGCAAATAATTAATGAGATATTTGATGCCAAGACTTGTTTTGAAAAAATATGTGATCAGAAATGATTCAAATTTAATTGAGGACAATAGGCTATACTAAATTGCCTACATGTTCTTTGTGGTTCTCTATGATAAGACAGTGCTCCCCATCCCCCAACTTCCATGCTTGTTCCTTTCATTCCACGGACGGTGCCTGGCTGTACTGAGAGCTTCGCACATTAGCCTCACCAGCTGCTCTCACACCTACAAAAAGCCTTCTGGTTTATGGAAAGAATAAAAAGAAAATCAGTTCTGGAGCAGGGGAAACAATCACCAGGCAGAACCTTTTTTTTAATTTAAAAATCTGCATTTTCTCTTCCATTTTATATGAGAACAAGGGGGTCACAAGATAAGGAAAACAGAGATCTATAGACAATACCCACGCTCTTACGGCATTCATCATGGGTTCTTACTGGGTCTTCGTCTCTTTGAACCAAAAATCCCAAGTTAGTCAGCACCTTAAAATTATTCATCTAGGGAACTCAGAGAAACCATAGAAATAATCACAAAGGAATGACCCCCAACCAGCTCCAAGGAACGCCTGAGCAGTGGTTGTGAAGTTGGGAGGAAACTTACCCTGTTTCCAGAAGAAACAACAAACCATTTACTCTCATGTCTTAGGTATATTTTTTTCTTTGTCCATCCAGTTTACAAATCAGACAGGTTCTACCTCCCCAAATTCCAGATGTGCCAGTGTGCTAGCTCTCCCCAAAATCTTTGCCAGATTTCTCTACTTGATATGGGTTAGAATCTCTCAACCTAATATTCTCACTGAGACATCGTTGATGTTATATTTCACCAAAGAGAAAACTACGGAGAACAAGTAAAGGCCTTTGTTACTGTACTGTTGGCCTGGACTCTACCAGCCGGACATCATGTGCCAAATCACATGGTCTCAGTACTGTCTCCATGTTTAAGCCGTAGGACTCAGGGTAGATAGGAAGGGAGTTTGGCAGAGTAAATTTCACTTCTAAATCACATGAAACAGCCCTATACCTCCTGTTTAGTTTGAAAACCTAAATACACTTGTGTCACTTTTAGCCGAGGCTTTTGCATGTGCGCTGCTATGGCAAACAATACAGCAAACTTACTCATGCAAACCAGTAAAGAAATCCTCATACCCCCAAACCACTGTGATGTCTTACAAGCCCATTAGTTCACTGTGGGCAAAAAGTCCCAAACAACAACTCTCAATGGGTTCCTGTATGTAGTTATTTGGGATGCATCTTTGACCTAATGCATTGTGTAGAACTGTGAGAATACAGAGCTGGTTGGTCAAAGTTAAGCATTCTCGAAATCTGTATTAGATCGTTTTTTCTTGCAGAGGCAGATAACTCTGGCATCCTTTCCTCAAGTTGTTCCAAACCAAACATCTTTCTACCATATTTTGTAGAGAACTAGAAGCTCCAAATGGATATCTTTTTTTATGGAATTCAGTGGGGTCCATAAAGTCTTTGAAGAAAAAGTCTCGACCTTCCTTTTCTTTTAATATTCTATGATCTACATCTCCATGCAGAACCTTGATAGCCACCATCTCAGACAGAACACACATCAATCTCTTAAACAGTTTCAAAACAGAACATTTATTTTGCAACTAGCACAGCTGGCATGGAATTTGACCTGTAAAGTCTACCTTGAATCATGAGCTCTCCAGCTTTTGAAAGTTCATTTTGAGAAGAAGCTAAAGGACATCAAGCAATGTATCTTCTCACATTATGTATTTTGCCTTGACTTCCAGGTAGCTTAGGGTTAACTTTGTCCTCAAAGTTTATCTTACCTAGGTTCTGTTAGCCTAAATTTTCTCCATTGTTGCCCATTCCTTTATTGCTTTGCGTTTACTTCTGTACCTCTGTTTTAAAAACGAATTAAATCTTTAAAAATATATTCCATCTCAACTTTTTTTGAAATGAAAGAGCTAAAATTAAATTGATCAATTACTCCTGTAACTTCCCCACACCCTCAAAATAAAATCAATGAACGAAGTATTTAGGTATATTTTTAAATCATCTTATCTAAACTTTTTCCAGGTGGAGAATAAAAGCCCTGAAAGATGGACAATCTGACACCTTTAAATATTAACACACACACAAACACAATGTGCAGGTCTCAGCTTCTTAGAAGGAAGATGAAATGTAAGTGAGGCAAGCTAGTTAAATAAAAAAACTCTTCCTCTTTGTTCTGTGAGGTGGAATTAAATGCATCTACTCTCTTAACCAGCTTTCCTGACTAACTTCTCCTTCCTCCCCCTAGTGCAAAACAACTCAACAAATAATTTAATCTTCTAATCCATTGATATCTCATGTTTCATTAAAATCCTCTCCCAGATTGTTCCACTTTACCCCGACTGAGATAATGGATGTGAAACTACTCAGAAGAGCATTCATTTCATTTCACAAACATTGATTGACTACTCACACTCCTCTAGGCATTGTACTGGGTAGGAGCTTGAAGCATAATGATGGATCAAAGAGACATGGTTCCTGACTTCTTGGAGATTAAAATTCAGAGGAAAGCACTGATTCATGACAAAAATTAAAAATTACAAAACAATATGGAAAAGGTTTTATAAGAAAAGGCAGAATGCTAGGAGACCACAAGGGAAGTCCACATAACTAAGATTTATAGGGTTGTGGAAGCTTCCTGAAGATGGAGGGAAAGTGTACCAGTAACAAGGGAATTAAAATGTAGTTCAAGAAGCTATGTGAGCATGTGGGATGGGGTGTGAGAGTGTGCATGTGTGTGTGTGTGTGTGTGTGTGTGTGTGTGAAAGAGAGAGAAGAGAAAGAGAGAGAAGGAGGGAGATGGAGAGAGAGAGAGAAGGAGAGAGAGATCGAAGTACTGAAAATAATCAATCGGAGCTGAATCTATAGAGGAGGAGTACAGAGATGAGGTGGGGTGGGGGCGTGGGAGGTGGGGTGGGTAAAGAAATCAATAAGAGTGATGTGATCAAGCTCCCATTTATTTTTTAATGTAATTTTATTGATAATGCTATTATAGTTGTCCCAATTGTCCCCCTTTGCCCTCTTCTGCCCAGTATCCTCCCCCTTTCCCTCCAGCAGTGCCCCCCTTAGTTCATGTCCATGGGTCATGCATATAAGTTCTTTGACTTCTCCATTTCCTATACTGTTCTTAACATCCCCCTATTTTGTACCTACCAATTATGTTTCTTAATCCCTGCATCTACGCCCCACTGTTCTCCCCTTTCCCCCACCCCACTGATAACCCTCCATATGGTCCCATATGGTCTCCATATCTATGATTCTGTTCCTTTTCTAGTTGCTTGATTACTTTTTGTTTTTGTTTTTTAGATTCAGTTGTTGATAGTTGTGAGTTTGTCATTTTAATGTTCAAAGTTTTGATCTTCTCTTTCTTAAATATCTTTAACATTTCATATAATATGGGCTTGGTGATGATGAACTCCTTTAGCTTTACCTTGTCTAGGAAGTACTTTATCTGCTCTTCCATTGTAAATGATAGCTTTGCTGGACAGAGTAACCTTGGTTGTAGGTCCTTGCAAATTCTCTTTTGAGAAATCAGCAGATAGTCTTATGGAAACTCCTTTGTAGGTAACTTTCTGCTTTTCTCTTGCTACTTTTAAGATTCTCTCTTTATTTTTAATCTTTGGCATTTTAATTGTGATGTGTCTTGGCCTGGCCCTCTTTGGGTTCAACTTGTTTGGGATTCTTTGTGCTTCCTATACTTGTATGTCTATATCCTTCTCCAAATTATGGAAGGTTTCTTTCATTATTTGTTCAAATAAGTTTTCAATTTCTTGCCCTTCCTGTTCCCTTTCTGGCATCTCTATGATTTGGAGATGTCCCAGAGTCTTCTTATTCTCTCCTTATTTTCTTTGAATTCTTGTTTCTTTATTCTGTTCTTGTTGATTTGTTTCTTTCTTATGTTATAAATCATCGATTTGAACCCCAGCTTCCTTTCTTTTACTGTTGATTCCCTTGGATTTTTTTTCTCCTTAGTGTAGCTTTTATTTCTTCCCTTATGTTTTTGCCATACTCAATGAGTTCTCTGAGCATCTTTATCACCAGTGTTTTGAACTCTGTACCTCTGTTTTCTTTTGTTTCTTTTAGCTCTTTCTCTAGGATTTTGTTCTCTTCTTTCATTTAGGCCATATTTCCTTGTCTCCTCATTTTGGCAGCCTCCCTGTGTTTGTTTCTGTGTATTAGGTAGAGCTACTTTGACTCTCTGTCTTAATTCACTTCTTAAGTTGTACGGGGCAGAGCCTTAGGTATTTGCCAGGGAGGGACAACCTACTCTACCACTTAGTGGCTCTGTATGTTGGGGAGGGATCAGAGAGGGGACAATGTTGCTGCCTGACTGCTGGAGGCTTACTTGGCACTTGTCCTGTTTCCAGTCACTTCACCCACTTCCTGTAGGTGACTGGCACCCTTTTAGTTGCTGCACTGGTGTTGGTTCCCGGAATGGGTGGGTTTGTGTACATTCTAGGACTATGGAGGTCCTTTAAATGGACTCTCCTGAGAGACTAGCAATTTATTCTGCCACCCTAACCTCCACTTGTTTTTACAGCTAGAACTTAAGAGGCTTTATTTTCCTGGCACTGGAACCCTGGGCTGTGTGGTCTGGCCTGGGGCTGGGATCCCTTGCTCCCCAGGTATTCTTTCCGATTTTTATCCACCACACATGAATGTGGAACTGCCCATTCCACCAGCTGCCACCAGTGCCTTGCAGCTGCCACAACATGTTCTCTCTGCCCTGGCTCCCCACCTCCATCCCTCCTACCCTTCTGGATGAATATGGCTTCTTTAAATCCCTGGTTGTTGGACTTCCGTACAGTTTAATTTTCTGGAAGTTCTGGGTGTTCTTTGTTTTGAGGTTAGTTGTGATCCTTCTTATGATTGTGCAAGGAGGCAAAGGTGTCTACCTATGCCTTCATCTTGACTGGAATTCTCAAACTTCCATTTAGAGAGAAGACTCTAGCTCCAGTGTGGCCAGGGTACTGGAGACAAGTGAAGACTGAAAAAGGGAGCCCATCCCAGAGGATAATTCAGTAATTCAGGTAAGGGATACTGGTGGGCCAGATACAGGTAGTGTGGATAGTGGGAGTTAATGTTTTGAAGTGTCATTAGGAGTGAGATCAGTTGGATAAGGAAGAAGGAGGAAGTCAAGTATGATGCTCAGGCCAATGGTTTGGCAACTGGACAGATTATAATACAAGGTATGAGATTTAGGAAGAAGAAAGGATTATAGGGAAGAATGCAGGTGAGAATTCAGGTTCAGTATTTGGATACAATTAACTTGAAGAGTCTGTAGCATTTATATCTTGTAGGCTGTGAGACTGCTTTGAAGCTCAGGAAAGAGATGTGGTTTGGAAACTGGCTCCAGATATAACTTAAGGAATGGGTATAATTAGCCCTGACTGGGTAGCTCAATTAATTGCTTGGAGTATCATCCCAAAACACTGACATTGTGGGATCCCTAGTTAGGGAACATACAAGAATCAACCAATGAATACATAAACAAGTGGAACAAATTCTCTCTCTCCCCCTCTCTCTAAAATCAATAACTAAAAAGTAAATAAATAAATGGGAAATGGATGTAATTAAAAACATTCAGTGTGTATAGAAGAGATGAGCAGAGAGTGTGAGAAGGAAAACCAAGGTCAGTGTCCTGTGGAGTAAAAAGTATGGAAAGAGAGTGATTAGTAACTTCAGATCAGCAAAAGCTAAGGTAAAATGAAGATTGAATCCAAGAGTGTTTTAGATTTAGAGTTAAAGAAGTCTTTTGTATATCTGGCAAAAGTAAAGATCTGAGAATTATTTGGGAGGTAGACTAGTGAGATAAAAATGAGACAGCAGAAGACAGAAGAATAAACAGGTGCTAAAACTCCTAAAATGTTACTGATGACCCTGTAATAGCCAAATCCAATCATTATTTTTTAGTCCTCAGTCGTATTTGACTTTACGGCTGTGCTGACTACTCATTCCTTAAATGATGTACATATCTCTTTTCTTCTGCTTCTCATCCTGCCATTCACACTGCTCCTTCTCAGTCTCTTTGGAGAACTCTTCCTCTGCGCAAAGCTTAACTATTAGTGTTCTCTATATTAGTGATACTCAAAGTGCTGATCTGGGACAAAATAAGGAGTTTGAATCAGGACATTAATTAATACAATGCTTCCCTTATTGAAAGTCTTGCTAAGATTAAAAGAAAAAAGTCAGCTAAAGTAAACAGTGTGCTTAGTGATGCAGTTGATTACATTTTGAAGCACATTCCTTGTGTTATCATGAACTAGTAAGAAATAGTGGACAGGCAAGTCAATGACTGAACTATATTTTGAAGAGCAGTGCACTAGATTTTTCTTGATGGTCCTCTTATCTCACTATAAGCTCTCAGTGGTTGGTAGTATTTGTAAGAGGGATTTCAGTGATAGCCTCCAGGTTAATGATTTTAAAGCTTTACTCCCAGATCTCTTGACCTGAATATCGCATTGTTTGCTACACCTCTCTCTATATGAATATTCCATGAATAGCACAACTGAAGTTCTCTCAAACTGAATCTTCCTTCTCTGCTAAGAAACCTGATTAATGGTACCAGCATCTATCCAACTGTCCAAGCCCAATCAAATCAAGGAGAAGTTCTGTGGCTTTTATCTCCGGAAGACTTTTGTTCTAATTAAGGCTCTCATCATCCCTCGCCTCAATTCTTGCAAGTGGCTGTTTGTAAGCTTGCCACCCAGGGCATTTCAATGATCATCTGTGCTACCATGACAGACAGCTGAAATAGTATTCAAAGCTCCAAACTCCCAATACGAACAGGAAGGACAGTCTACATATGAGGACATTGAATTATGGACTCATGGCCACTTTTCAAATCTCAATCTCACCACTTAGTATGATTTGTGCAAGTTATTTGCCTTTTCTATGAAATTTGCATTATCTATGAAATAGGAATAAAGGAGATAAGATAAAGCTAATATACAGTAAAGGTACTTAGAACCATGTATGACACTAGCATTCTATGATGTTAGCTGCCTTGAAAAAAGAAAAGTCCCAGAGTCATTGTCTGACAACCTTACCTCTAACTGCTCTCTGCCCTTTGTGGTCTCCACCTGGGACAGACATATTCATCATTCTCAGGGCTCTGCAAGGGCCAGGCTGTTTCACAACTTGGTATATTCTATTTCCTTTACTTAGAATGCCTCTTCAACTCAGCTCCCTCCCCTGACCTCTCTGTGAAATTGCTATAGAAACCCCTAAAGATCAAGCTGAAATATCAGCTTTGTGAATTCTCCATTTAAATATTGGTCTCTCTTTTGCAATTACATTTATCTCTATTATATGGTTACACAATTTTTGCAATTATTTATGTTCCTAGTGGATTACATATAATTTGATTGATTGATTTTGAGAAAATGCCCATCACTCCTGCTCTTGGAGGGCAGAGCTGGGGGTATTCATTTTGTATTCTGAGAGCACAATAAGTCTCTAGAGTACAAATCAGACATTTTTTAAAAAATGAATGACTGAATGATTGAGTGTTTCTCAAGTTTAGCTCTATTTAGTCTATTAAATCTATGAAGATTATCTTATTTTTACTAGCTAGTATTTTCAAATGGAAAATAGATTAATTAAAATCTTACTTAAAAGCTAATGTTTATATATTCTATCATAAAATATTAAACTCTACACAAGATCATTAAAATTCTACATTTTTAAATCCTGCTAAATTGTTCCATAAATCCTTCAATGTTAAAAAGACAGAGAACTGGAACTAAGGAGATTCCATTGAGTTCCTCTTGGCTTCTCTAGTTCCCCTGACCTCACAAGTCTTAGAGCCTTGGGGCAGTATTTTTTAGTCCTCAGTCTTCTGGTTTGTCAAATTGAGAACATAGCCTAGCTACTTAGCTTTAAAGTTCTATTACCTATGTATGTACGATATTTATCAAGTCTTCCTAGCTGTTAGTTGTTGGTTTCTTCCTTTTAAATAGTCACCAGCAGACTAATCTATATAAAATTTCTTGGGCAATTCCAACCCTCAGAAACCATCAGGGTTCATTACCTACTGTATCTACTCCAAATTCCTTATCTGGTTTTATTTCTCCTGCCTCCCTTAACATTTCTCTACTTTCTTATACATATTGCCAAATAGTTTTCAAAAGGATATTAATTTAAATTGTGTCAGTTTTAGCACAGCCTTACACACACTGGTTCACTGTTTTTAAAGAAGTCACTACTATTTTATTAGGTGTAGAATGGTATTGCAGGCAATTAATTTGAAGATAATGAAATGCTTGTATATATGTGCTTGATGATTACATTTCCTTCTATGACCTGTTCAAATTCTTTGCCAAGTTTTTATATTCCTTTAGTAATATATAAAAGTTTTCTTTTTCATATTCACAGATACTTTTCCAAGCCTGCTAGTTCCTCTAATTATGCTATTTTCTTAAATTATGCTTTCCTTCAGAGAAGTTTTTGATTTTTATGGAGTCCTGCTTCACAGCATGGAGATCTGGTTGAAGATTTAGGGTTAAGCGTTCACTTTTATTCTAAGGGTAGCAGGGAATTTCTGCTCTAACTTGACACTCTTGGGCCTACATCTGCCAGTGGTAGATACGAAGGAAGCAGGATACATGGCTCCGGCAGGCTCCCTTCTCTGGGTTCTGGGAGGGCTCATTTCTAAGTCTGAGCTGAAAGACTCCTCGCGGGAAACAGAATTAAGTAACCTGACTCCTCGCTGCTGAGAGGAAGCTGTGTTGCATGTATGACCTTGGGTTGAGGCCAGGGCAGCTACAATCTCTTGCTGGACCCTGAGTCTGTGCTAAGACATTACCTATTAAAAAATGAAGTGCAGAGCTTTGGGGAAAATCCTCATAAAGGTTATCTGAATTTAGTGAACATGGTAATCAATAATTATATTCTATTTGTTGCCATGGGGAACTCATAAAAAGAACAGGGTATATTACTTCCTTAAAAGCAGAATTATCATGTTCAAGACTTAAAGTACATGGGAAAGTCATACAGGTGAGCATGATGAAAATGGCAGACAGCAATCAACACCTAGGCTCCCCCAAACTCTGAGACTCGCAAAATCAACATAAGTATATGCAAAAGTCATCTTAAAAGGTGGCATATCAAGTCAAATTGAGGAAGACTGAAAGAAAGAATGCAGAGAACTTAATTCTGATTCAATGAGGAAAGAATGTCATGGTTCCTTTGGTATTATTCCTCAAGGAGGTAATGCCAAAGGGCAAAAGAATCCTATACACCCATTGGGTATATCTCTGTTTATAATTTTTGAAATTTATTTTCCTCTGGGAGGGGGGAATTGCTCTGTAAACTCAGTTAATTAATGTAAATAACTGAGATTGCATCTTACTCCAGGGATGGGTTCTTTAATCAATGCACATGGTGAAAACCACATATAATTACAATTACCCAGAAATTCTCTCAACCAGTTGCACTGTGAGAGGGTGAAGGCAGCAAAACTAACCTGTAGGACAGCAGGGTGTGGGCCACAGGTCATGGGGATGAGTGGAACCAAGCTGCCCACCCTATTTAATTTTAATTCTCTTTTTGTTTTGGGGGCAGAGTCTGAATACTCTAATGCAGCAGCCAGGAAAACTTTTTTTGTAAAGAGCCTAACAGTAAATATCTTAGGCTTTGTGAGCCATATAGTCTCAGCTGCAATGACAACTCTGCTGTCACAGCACAAAAGCAACCATGGCTAATATGTTAATGAAAGGATGTGGCTGCGTTTCAATAAAACTTTATTTACAAAACAGATCTGGCTTTTAGGAACATACAGTTGTATTCATTAAAGTAACTATTTATTTTATGCAACTCCACGGTGATTCTGAGATTCAAGTAAATGACTGTCTCCTGACATCTCTGGGCGATATCACTTCTTCAAACTGTTGCAAACATTAAATGTTAAAATTACGTGGTAAAAAGATTAAGTAAAACATGCTATTGAACTAAGTGGAGAACAAGATCCAAAACAAAGTGCTATTTTTTTGTATTGCTAATAAGTAGAAAAGGAATTTAATATATACTTTCAGAAGTTCCTATTTTGGTGGTCAGGGAGTTGAACCATCATGATATCAAAACGTATCTACCTTGAACATGCCAACAAGACAAGAAAAGGGTAAAATTCTATTTTTCTCCTCAACACAGTAACTTGAAATGCAAGACAGAGATTGTCTTTGAGTGGATATGGGCACCAGACACTTCCCACCTTGGGCACCATTTTGTGTGCTCATCTCTAACAGAATGACTAGGAGCTGGCACCGAACTTAACAAAATTGAAAGTCAGGCTCTATCCCAGACGTGTGGCCTTGGGGACACTGGCTACTGGGCTCATTATGGTTGATTGAACATGGAGGAGACAAGCATGCCAGTGGCACCAGAAAATGAGCTAAGGTGTGTTACTAAGCAGAGAAGAATTCAAAGGCCTGGCCATTGTCCAGTCCTGCTGTTCACTATGCAGGGACATTAGAAAATCCAGGTGAAAGGGCAAAGGAAAGGGGCACATAGGTCTTTCTTACTGCAAACTTAGATTTTCCTTGACTTACAGTGACCTCTATCAACTGAATTTGACAAATGTTCCTTCCAGGCCCACCTCCAGGCCTCTGCCAATATTTTTAAATGGATTCTTCTATCCTATAAGACAGCGAGGGAGAAGGGCAGCCTGGGTTCAGCCTTTATAGCCAGAGAGTCTCAGAGTTGAAAACTGAAATTCCTATTATTCTTCAAGCTCTAAAGAATTTCTAGTGGTTGCTTAAGCCTCATGCTCAAATTCTCAGGTGACAGAATGCAATACCATTCAAACAAAATGCTCACAACAGATAATGTATGTATGTGCACCATTTGTTCAGATAAATTTCTTTTTCTTTCCTCAAAAGAAGGGAATAATGCTGGAAAATGTTTTTAACAAGGTCTTTCTATATTATTTTTTAAAAACGATTTAGACACAAATCAATTTACAGCAACTATAAAATAGTTCATCTCCTTGCACTAGATTTAACCTCTTATTCAGGAACCTTTCACTCCTGGAGCTTCGGGAATGAATGGGAAACGTTTTCTTACATCTTAAAAAAAAAATTTTAATCCTCTCCTGAGGATATATTTATTAATTTTAGAGATATAGGAAGGGAATGGGAAGAGAGAGAGAAGATGGAAATGAAAGAAGGGAGGGAGGAGGGAGAGAGAGAGAGAGAGAGACATTGAGAGAGATCAGTTGCCCTCCCTTACCTCCCGTACACTCTCCAACAGAGGATCAAACTACCAACCTAGCTATGTGTCCTGATCAGGGATTGAACCTGCAACCTTTTGGTGTGTGGGACAATGCACCAACCACCTGAGTCACTGGGCCAGGATTTTTTAAAAAAATGATCATTAATGCCACACTATATTGAAGATATACTGCAACCTCAGGTATTGTAGAGTTTCATGCTTTCCTACCCTTCCCTCTCACCACTGAGATTTGAGGAATTCTGTCTCAGAAGATGCCACTCATTAATTTTTTAAATTGTAAAGGTTTCTAAATGGCTCTGAGCATTTTCCATTCACTTTTTTAGAACTCATCTCTGTTCATCTTTGAAGATAGCAGCTACTGTTTGGGTTCAATCTTTCTCCTTAAATTTCTGAAATAGAGGTAAATATGCAATGCTTCCTCCTCACAGAATTGTACTTCCAGCCACTGACCCTAGTCTGCTGACTGCCATTGATCAGATTCACCCAGTACCTGGAGTCAGGGCCAGCTACATGGATTTGTGACCTACGCAGTCACATGGGGCCTTGTGCTCAGATGGGCCCTGTACTTGGTTTAATATCTTCTGAGCTGTCTGGAAATTCTTTTTTTTTTTTTTTTTTTTTCAGATTTAATGTGTTTTATTGATTAAAATATTACATTTGTGCCAATTTCCCTTCCCTCTGCTCCCCTCCACCCGGTGGCCCCCCTCCCTCCAGTTGTCCCCCCCTTTTAGATTATGTCCATTAGTTGTGCATACAGTTCCTCCCAACCTCTCTCCGTCTATTCCATTCCCTCCTACCCTGATCCCCAATTCCTATATCATCTCCCTCCCTCTCCCCACTCCCCTTCCCTGTTGACCTCCCCCCACTATGCTTCCCTTACCCACAGTTCCTTTTCCACTCTCGTTGCCTGTTTCGTTTGCCTTTGTTTCATCTCCCTAGCTTCTGTTTTTTAAACCAGTCCCTTTAACATCTCATATAACAGTGGTTTGGATCTAATGAACTCTTTCAGTTTTATTTTGTCCTGGAAACACTTTCTCTGTCCTTCTATTCTGAATGACAATTTCGCTGGATAGAGTATTCGTGGTTGTAGGTTTTGGATTTTCATTACTTTGAATATTTCTTGCCAGTCCCTTCTTGCCTGCAGGGTCTCCCTTGAGAAGTCAGCTGATAGTCTAATTGGGACCCCTTTGTACATAATTCTTTTCTTCTCTCTTGCTGCTTTTAAGATTCTCTCTTTATCTTTAATTTTTGACATTTTGATTATAATGTGTCTTGGAGTGGTTCTCCCTGGGTCCAGTCTCTTGGGAACTCTCCTTGCTTCCTGGACCTGTAAGTCTATTTCCTTCCCCAAGTCTGGGAAGTTCTCCTTTATTATATTTTCACTCAATTTTTCAAGTTCTAGTTCATCTTCCTCATTCTCTGGCAAACCAATGATTCTTATGTTGGGCCTTTTATAGCTGTCCCAGAGGTTTCTGATCCTCTCATTGTTGCTTCCTATTTCCTCTCGCTGCATTGGTTGACTGCTTGTTCCTTCTCCATATTCCAGTTTGTTGAAATGAACTCTGGATTCCTCACCTTCTGTCTCGTATGTGGTTTTGTTCCTTTCGTTATGAAAGTTTTTCGCTTCTTTCATATCTTTTTCCTGCTCTTTTGTGAATTCTGTAAGCCACCTGATAACAATGGCCCAGAACTGAGCCTCTGACAGGTTTCTTATCTGTTCATCTGTCAGGTTCTCTATCTGCTGTCTGGTGAGTTGTGCCACCGGGATCTCTATAGTTGTCTGCCTCATTTTGACAGATGCGTTTTGTTTTCCTGGGCCGGCTGTCCGGGGCGGTGCCTGTGTACGCGTCACAAATTAGCGACCGGTGTCTGTCTGCGACCTATTTCGCAGCCCTGTGGTGCTTTCTGTGGGGGCGGGGGTCCAAGATGGATTCACACAGTTATTCAGCTAGGAGACCGGGATCCGTCCTCCCGCCCCCCTGGGCCTCACTGTTCAAGGCGATGCTGCGGCTGCTTTCCCCAGCGCCAGAGTCGCGCACGCCAGGGGCTTGATTGGAGTCCCTCACGCCAGGGGCTTGATTGCCCCCGGGATTTTTCGCCGCCCCGCCCGCCGCTCCGCAAACAGCTTTGCCTTCTTTAACTCTTACCTGCCCAAATGGCACCGCTGGTTTATAACTTCATGTGTTGGGCTTCCGTGTAGTTTTATTTTCTGGAATTTCTAGTTATCCTTTGTTTTGAAGTAGTTGTATTCCTCTATAGTTGTAGAGGGAGACCTAGCGTGTCCGTCTAAGCCTCCATCTTGGCCGGAAGTCTGTCTGGAAATTCTTTATGAACAAGGGGCTCACATCTTCATTTTGCTTTGGGGCCCACAAGTTATATAGCCAGTCCTGCCTGTTGCAACACAAAGAGATCTCTGAGCCACTGAAGCATGAACTACCTTAGGATCACATGGTAAGACAGAGTACGTACTATGTTCCGGGCAACATGCTAAGCACTGACAATCCAGCTGAGCAGGACAAAAGTTCCTACCCTCACAGCAGCTTAGAGCCACCTTGATTCCTTACATACCAGGGGTCACAAGCAACAGCAGGAGACACTTGCCACTCTTTTTTTCTTTTTAAGTTAATTTATTGTTGTTCTATTACAGTTTTCCCATCCCCCCCCCATTTCTCTCCCTGCCCCTCCCACCCTTTCTCCCACAGTCAGTCCCCACCCTGTTGTCCATGGCCATGGTCATTTATACTAGTTCCTTGACTAAACCCTTCCCCTTCTTTTCCCCCTTCTCTCTCTCCCTCCTCCCCTCTGGTCACTGTTAGTCTGTTCCCTGTTTCCATGCCTCTGGTTCTATTCTTCTCGTTTGTTTTGTTCATTAGGTTCCTGTATTAGGTGAGATCATATAGTCACTTTCGCCGCCTGGCTTATTTCACTAAGCATAATATTCTCTGGTTCCATCCATGTTGTCGCGAAAGGCAGGAGTTCCTTCTTTCTTCCTGCTACATAGTATTCCACTGTGTAAATATGCCACAGTTTTTTGAACCATTCATCCACTGATAGGCACTTAGACTATTTCTAACACTTGGCTATTGTAAATAGCGCTGCTATGAACATAGGGGTGCATAGGTTCTTTTGAATTGGTGTTTCAGGATTCTTCAGGTATTATCCTAGCAGTGAAATCACTGGATCAAAAGGCAGTTCCATTTTTAGTTTTTTGAGGAAATTCCAAACTGTTTGCCACTCCTTAAGATCAAGTCTACCCCCAGCCACAAGCAAGCAACCTGGCTTCTCACTCACTGAAGAAATAGAAGCTTCTACTCTACACTTTCTGTGCCAAATAAACCCCCTACCAGGACTTTTTACCCTCAGTCTACCTGCCCTCTTGTTCTGATGAACTTCCTGTGCTCCTGAGGCCAACCCTTTGTCTGGGTGTGAGGTTACAGGCCCCTGTCACCTATACCAGCCAGCATCCCCTTTCTCCTGGGTCACCTGCCTATGCATTCAAGCTAGGTATAGTTCTGGCCTAAAATATACTTCCAAAGTCTCTTTCATTTCTGCTCCACTGCTTTGTTACCTTGTAGTGTGCAGCAAAAGTAACTAAAAGAATTGTGAATATTTGCTTCTTATTCTCTTTCAAACCCACTTCAACCACAGTATTTTCTCTAAAACATCAATACTTTGTCAAGTTCACCAATGACTCCAGTGTTGTCAAATGCAATAGTCAAGTCTCAATTCCCATTTTTCTCTAACCTTCACCAGCATTGCACACAGCCAATCAGACCTTCCTTCTGCAACACTAACTGCTCTTGGCCTCTGGGAGGCCTCCTTCTCAGGTGCAAGACCTCAGGCTCAGTGTGCTCTCATTCCTTCTGCACTGACACTTGCTGGCCGGTCAACTCAACCAGGCACATAAGCTTTAAATGGCATTTGTGATGATTCACGCATTTAAGTTCTAAGCTCTCCTATGAACAGCAGACTTATCCGACAACTAACTTACTATCTCCCCGCTGGGATTTCTTATTTATTTATTTATCCTCATCTGAGGATATGTTTATTGATTTTAGAGAGAAAGGGGGAGAGGGGCAGAGGAGTAGGGGAGAGAAGAGGAGAGAGGGAGAGGGGGAGAGACACAGAGAGAGAGAGAGAGAGAGAGAGAGAGAGAGAGAGGCATCAGTGTGAGAGAGAAACATAAATGGGTTGCCTCCCATATGCACCCTGACTGGGATCAAACCCGCAACCATTTTGGTGTATAGGATGACCCTCCAACCAACTGAGCTACCTGACCAGGTCTCCCCCTGGGATTTCTAATTAAGGCATCTTAAACTTCACAGGTGCTAAAGAGAACCCGGCCTTCTTCAACTATACCTTCTCTCCCTGCCACTTTCCTGTATCAATAAATGGCAAATGCACTTTTCCAGCTGTTTGGGCCAAAATCCATGATTTCATCTGTGATTCCTTTGTTCTTACTCCTCACATTCAATCTAATAACAAATCCAGGTCACTCAAATTTCTGATATCTCTCCAATCTGACTGCTTTCACCCCCTCCGCCCCAGCACTGACCCCTGCTCCGCACCACTTGATGGTCCTGCTCCCTTCTGGCCAAGATACAGCAGCAACCAGCAGACTCTTTTCCAACAGGTGTGATATTTTGTCACTTTTCTGCTTAAATACTTCTCACCTCTTTCAAAATCACCTCCTAAGTCTTCTTTACACGTGCAGGCCTGCTGTGATCTGGCCTCTGCACAGCCTTCCCTGCCCTCCTCTCCCACTGTGCTCCAAACCCTGGCCTTCTTGTCACTCACCGACTCTACCAAGCACAGTCCCACCTCCAGGCCCTGGTGACTGCTGTTTCCTCTCCCGGAAGACTCTTTCCCCAGATATCAAGGTGGTTTTCTCCCAACCTCTTTTGAGTCTCTCCTAAAATGACACCCTGCCAGACCACTCTTTTTGGCAGTAGTATCGACAAAGACAGGCAGGGCAGCCCCTGAGGGACACCTGCCCAGTCACGTTGGCCGCCACCTTGTCCTAAAGATTTGGAGCCAGAGGAACAAACTTCCCAGGACCAAGTTTAGCTGCCTGGATTACTGAAACTGCACTCACTCCAGAAATGTGAACTTTCAATTCAATGTTTGGGAAATAATCGACCTGCGGAGGGGGTGGATTTTGCCAATTTTGGATTTTTGGTCCTTTTCTACCTCCTCCCTAATTTACAGTTCAGAACATGGGAAGTTGAGCAGTTCAAATTTCCTAGTACTGGACGGCATAACCTACATATTCAGAGAGCAAGATCTGCATATATTTCAGAACAAGCCTGGTAAATTGTCATTTATATAATTATATGAACCTTAGTTTTTTCAACAGTAAAACAGGGAAAGTAGCATTGTTGCAATTACATAAGCTAATGCATGATCAAGTATTTTGTACAAACATGTTAGTGTTGTCATGTGAAATGAATTGTTCAAAGTCACCTCTCTGAGCTCAGTTATCTTATAAAGAAGATCATAAATACAGCAATTTTCCAACTCAAAATTGCTTTCATCCGTTAGTAGAATTGATATGTAGTTTTAAGTTTGTTCTAAATGGAATAGTATTCTGCCATTAAGCCCATTTAAAGGGGTCTGTTCCTCTAGCCTTGAAGAGCTATCCCTCCTTACCCTCTGTCCCACACCTATTTACACCTTTCAATGCTGAGGACAAATTTCACCTCCTTTGTTAATTTTTTCTCCAAACACTTTACACAAGAAACCTCTGTTCCTATATTCTTCCTGAGCACTTTGCTGCTGCTTCTAGTGTAACATTTTAAAAATCCAACCTTTATTAAGTTTGGCTGTTGCTATAATATAATGCTCCTTGAGGACAGGAATAATCCTCTTGCTCTCTGTATCCCCACAGACCCTGGCAGTACTTCCTACATCAGAGATGCTCAAAGAATAGCTGACCAAACGTTGGAGAGCATCATCAAACGCATTTACCTGTGACAACAGAAGAAGTGCATTTGCTGCCTTTCCTTAAATTAGCAAATAGTGCAACACAACTTCATAGCACAATTAAGGAATAAATCTCGTGAGAAATGTGATTTCCCCAGTAACCTCTATAGCAATGCTGAGTCAAGGGAGGTAATTAGCTGAACAAATGTACTGAAACAGACGCTTTAGGGAAAACATTAAACAGGAAACTGGAAAAGAAAGAGCCTCCTCCTCCAGAAAAAGTCCTTAGAATGCTTAAAGGGAGATCATTTAAAATGTCAGTCATGGGAAATAAATTGCATAAGCTGAAAACAATGTCAGTGGTAGAGAAAATGAATTTTTACATTTGGGAGGAATTTCACATTTGGCAATGAGCTTTTTTGTACAAATTAGCTGAACTGAAACTAATAACAAGTCTATTAATTAGGGTAGGACTGGGGCTTTGAGCAGAGAGTTGATGGAGAGGTGCATGCTCTTGGGGAGCTGCAACTATGAGAAGAGGTTTTTTGTGCACATATTAACCAAAATGAAAATGTTTACAAAATTGTGGTTATCATTAATTATAATGTAATTTCCAAAGTAAGTGCTCCCTGAGCATGAAGTGGTTGTAGAATCTGTTCTCTGGCCCTTATTCTTGTTAAATAACATATTTAAATTCTTATTTTATTTTCCCATCAATGTATATTCTTCTTTTTTCCAAAAAGGGTTAAAGAGAGATAACCCATCACATATATGCAGTGACTATATAGCAATCTTTTTAAGAAATGAATGAGCAGACTGGAAGAAAAACCGGGCTGGAAAAGGTAAGCTAAAGCCAGGGGGAGAGAGTGGTCAGTACAGGTCTGCTGCCCAAAGGTCTGCACTCAAGGCAGGCAAAGGCACCAACAGTTCGCACAGTGTGTAAGAGGAGACCAAGCAAGTTCGCTCAGAAACCCAGGTGTTCCTTGTAGAGACCAGACAGACAGGCCTCACAGGACTGATGATTGAGAGGGTGTTGCGTGATGCCAGGAACAGAGCCTCATGGTAAATCAAACAGCCAATTTCACAAGATTCTTACTTCTAAGACTGACTACAGCTGACTCCATACTCAGTACGTCAGAGCACAGAGCACTAGGGTCAGGCACCTTGCTTATTTTAGGGTGAAACTGAAAATACCTAGAAAAACAGAGCCATTACTTATCCTTCTGGCAACTGACAGATGCAAGTTTCTCCTTGAGTTTTAAGCAGCAATGAGGTAAGAGGTTCTGCTGATGATGAGTCACTTGAAGGGGAACTATACTTGGTTGCTGGGTGGAGTGGAAACCCATAACTTCACTAAGTTAACTATGCTGAAAACAGGAGTGACATTGTCTTTAAAAAATTAAGAGATCTAATAAAGACCCCCCACGTGGAAGGAAAGCCATAGCTCTGAGAGAGGGACTGTGATATGGCTCAAAAAGCTATTTGGAATTCATGTAGATGCTATAAGGTAAGAGACCATCAAGTCTTCAAAGTTACATGCCATAGAATGTGACCACAATAATTTTATACTAGATTTTCAAAGGGACCTCAGCAAGCCCTTGACTAAATTATTACACTAAATCATTTTAGATTTACAGTGACTATTACTTATCAAAGGGGAAAAGACAAACTAAGAGAGCTTGAAAACTTTGAGTTATCAGCCATAATAAATGACAGGTAAGAAAATTTGTTGACCAATCTTGCAGAGTTAACCAGAAGTCAGAGATTAATAAATGTTAATTGAATTAATTTTAGAGAATGCTTTGATTTTCCTATCTGTATTCCATAACCGTTACTTCCCTTCCACAATCACTAATTGAAGTCTCCCAGGTAAATTAATTCCTCAGGCAAGGTCTAGTAACTAAATTAATAGAGCTTTATCATCCTGCGAGTACAGCCATTATCCACTCTGCAGTAGTCTATGGACAACCTCATAGAGACTTCTATCATCCTTCTCATACATTTCAAACTCTGCTTTAACCTTCCCCACCTCCCAGTCATTCTCTGTAAAGGAAACTGGTGTCCATTCATCAGGGGCTTTAATCTCTGAAACAACCATGATACACGATGCACTATAGTAATAATATTCAAGAGGGGAACACTTCGGCCTCCTAAGGCCAGGAATCTGCCTTTCTTGTCCCCTCTATGTCCCCAGGACCAAGCACAGTGTCTGGAACACAGTAAGTAATTATGAATATCTGCTGCTGAATGTATAAATGGAAGAGATGAACATTTGAATGTCTGGTATGTGTCAGCTAGCCACTGATATGACTTCATTCTCATATTCATTCTAAGCTTAAGAGTGGTATTATGCACATTTTATAGAAAACTGATACACCAATGTGCTAAGTGACTTACACAGAGTAAATCACAGAACTGGGTTGGCCCAGCTCCAAGTCCCTAGCCACCACTCCAATTTCTCTCACTTGTCCTCCAAAGAAGCATGGTGCCCAAGAGACGTTCATAGATATTCTCTATAGAAGTGGGGCGGGTGAGGAGTGGTACCAACTGTACATTATATGCAATTCCCAGTGAATCACACCATTATCAATGCATCAGAAAAGATTTTAAGTAAAGGAAGCCTGATAAATTTAACCCTGACAACTTGTATCCCTAACTGATCCTACTTTGGAACTCATTAAAGGACATCCATCTTCAGGAGACAGGGGTGCTGTCCAGGGCAGCATGGGAAAGGCCACACCAGGGCATGCTGTCTCCCAAGGCTGCCACTCCAGAGTGCCATCAAGAGATGCTTCTGATGACAATGACAGGCTGTGCTGCTTTGGGAAATTTTCATCTTTCTGGATTCCTTGTTCATAATCACTCAAGTGAAGGTCTTAGGCAGAAGAGTTCATATGGTCATTTCAACTTTAAAATTCAAAGCTTCCCTATTGTCCAGGTGCTCAAGCTAACATTACTCAAGTGGCTGTGTAGATGTAAGAGAGTTGTCAATTTAAAAATCAACTGTGTTCTACATATTTTAAAACCAGCTGTTTGAAATTCAGAAGCTATTTTCTCATAGAGACAATGGCAGACATGATTTCCAAACCAACCCCTGTCAGTCAATAATCTGGGGACAATTGTGCTACCCATAAGGGTGCAGCAAAAGTAGCTTTATAGATGTGAATATGTGAAACACAGTTTATTCTTGTATTATTACTTATTAATTATTGTATTATTTTCCATAGGAACAACTGTAAACCTACTTTTGTGCCACTCTGTGTACAATGTAAAATATCACAACATTGCAATAAAATATTAGCAGTTACCTAAAAGCGAAAAACAGTAAACTTTGTCTTAAATAGTACTGAAGAAAATGTAATTTTAATTTTATGAAACGGGTGAAGTTTCTAAAGGGGTCATATAAATATTTTTTACCCTGGCTGGTTTGGCTCAGTGGATTGAGCGTCGGCCTGCGAGCTAAGTGTCGCTGGTTCGATCTTCCAGTCAGGGCACATCAGAGAAGGAAAACTCTGACTCCAAAAAACCTCCACTGCCTTGCGGCATACCTCTTCAGGGGAAAGGCTAAGGGAGTAAACCCCGACAGAAAATCCGGAGCCGGAGTCCCTAAGGCGGTTTGACGTTGTAGTCAACACCGGCAACTCCTGCGGCGCACCTGAAGCCAAGCTGTATAGACTCCGTCTTTCCCTTGGACCCTTCAGCTGCGAAGAGAGGGGGGGTGTGCTGCATGGGCAACAGCAGACCCTCCATATCACCCTGCCCAGGTTCTGTAGCTTCAGCTTCACTGGAGAGGACACTCCAGCGTCATCGCAAGATGTCGATTCAACACGGGAGGAGAAAGATACCATGTCACTCCCGAGTCGGACTGCACAGCCATTCTCGGCGGTGCAGATAGACTCTTAAGAAGCTACACCATCGTCTCTCGAGACGGACGGCTGCCGATCGATCGATCGATCATATAAATATTTTCAAAGGTGTTAGAAGGGGATCATACTGGATTAAGAAGCCTACTTTCACTTCAAAATGGATGGCTGCCCTTTTCCTTGATACAAGAATATCATTATCCCTACACTTAGTCATCAAGTATCAACTCATTAGCTGTGAGCTAGGAGTAGAAAAAATGTTGGCAAGGTAGAGAATTAATTCCTTGGTGGGTAAGGGGAGGGAAATGGTAAAGAGATGTTGTGGAAAATTGTTTCTAAAGCAGGTCTATGACAGATAATTACTAAATAGGATAAAGCAGGGAATAAAATTGGTAGCCATTAGTTCATCAATCCTACCTTTATTTAAAAGTTAATCCTAAACTCACCTACTAAACCATTTAATCCCCATTAAATGAGATAGAGGGATGGCAAATACAGATAACTTTGTTCTCTTCCTAACTATCTTGACCTAAAAAACAGGATCAGTCAACGTCATGTCCTTCAACTTAAACACGGGAATTTATTACATTGATTTGTGTTGGTGCCATAAGATGCTTAATGCTTTACAGGAACAATAAATCAATTAGCTATAAAAAAAGATAAAATAATAAATGTTTAGGAGGGTAATTTATTTAGTGCAATAATATGTGCCTCCTTATTTTGATTACATATGTCATATGTTATATATAACTTTAAGAAAAAATTACTTATTAGAATTCAAGTGTATTAATTTGATGCTATAAGTCACCCTGACTTCTGGTTAACTAACTGAAAAAATTACTCAATGCTGTAATGAGGCACAAAATGGGTAAATGCTAAGACCTTGAATTTTTCACTTCTTGGAAATACAGTCCAAAATTCAAAGGTAAGAAAACTCATTTTTATTACATTTCTGACAATATAAAACAAAGAGTGCACTCAGTTTCCAAGAATTTTATAATCTCGTTAAAGTTAACACTGCATATCCTCTGGGGAGGGAAAAAAGAAAGAAAACACATGCAATCAAGACAAACCAACTGACCAACCCCAAACAAACATCTGTTTTGTTTTCTCACATCTCAACAGCTTGGCTATTTTAGATACAAATATTTGTTTTGCTGACAAATGCTTCCAAAATGTGAGCAAAAATTGCTTCACTGAAAACAGTTTATTTTTGAGCTGAACAAATGGCAAACTTCTCCAAAGTCCACCAGGCATCTGTGAAAATGAGCAAGTATGGCCGAAAGAGGTTCAAAACTGCTTACTCAGCAAAATACAGGACTCAAGGTGCCTGCTAATCAAACCTCAAGCTCATTTTCTCCAGAGAAGGCACAGGCATGTTAGGTAGTATAGATGGGCCCAAATTCCTTGCATTTACAGGAAAGACGCGGGCAGTTTAGCTTTCCCTCCTGTCACACTGAATTCCTGTGAGAGCTCAGCATTCTCCGGCAACTTTGCACAAGAATGTTGCCCTGTTTTCAGGCGCCTTGCTCTACTTTCGGGGGCCTTGGCAAGGATCAAAGAAGCACAGGGAACAAATGGTTTCCCATGCATATTGAATTCCCTCTTACACTGACTTTTCCTCTGTCACTTGAAATTCAATATTAGCAAGATTCCCGTACATCACCTTAACCAGTAAATTGTCCGCATGCAGTCAGAGCATGAAAAGGTAGATTTCAACCGCGAGTTTTTTTGTTAGGAATTCAAATGAACAGATTGGATGAAAAATCAACCATTTTATGGTATCTGTACAAAAACTAATTACTAATAGATAAAACTAGCTTTTATTTCACATTAACCTGAAAAATTTGTCATTTACTCTTTTTTTTCTCTCTGCTTTGTACTGTTTAAAAAATACAACTTTATAGGTTAATAGTTTTTTCATAAAAATTTGGCCTCAAAATTACTGACTGACTTAATAATACTTGAGCATTTAAGAGCTATGTGCCAAGTTTTCTTCATCTGTAAAATGGGGACAGATAGTACCCACCTCATGCAATGTAATGTAATGTAAACTTCTAAACACAACAATTGTATTTTTACTATGTATTATTACTATGATAGTTTTTCTAATTATTATGAGATGTTCTAAGAAATTTTGGACAAGAAATGTTTTCAAACCAAATTATTTAAATACAGCAAGTATAGTTGAATTACAAATGAGTGTTCATATTTTAATTATACATATATGAGTCAAATAATACAAAATTTTTAATGGCTTTTACAAAATAATTTTAAAATTCTTTCATGAAAATTACTTTCAAGTGGTAAAATTATTTTTATCACTTTTTTGAAAAATATTTATTCAGTTATATTGGTAATAATATGCCTTAAGATTTTAGGGTTGAATACAAGGAAATAACATATTCTTTATTTGTCAGTGGCCAAGAGATAATAATATGTGTTTAGTTATTAGCACAACAAAAAAATGCCCTAAAATGTTTTGTTCTTTTTTGAAGGTTCCTGTGTTTTTAAACATAGAAGAAAACCATTGACTTTGTAAGGAAGAGTTGTAAACACACAACGCAATACACAGATGATGTACTGTAGAATTGTACACTTGAAACCTATATAATTTTATTAACCAGTGTCACCCCAGTAAATTTACTTTTAAAAAGAAATTTAAAATAAATTTTTGTTTTGAAAATTTGAAAACAATTTAAAATGGAATCCATTATTTAAAAATTAATCATGGATTTAATTTTGATATTGTCTTATAGTCTTAGATTTAAATCAGAAAAAAAAAAAAAAAGAAAAAGAGTTGACTCTGACCGAAATTTTCTTTTTTAGGTAGTGAAACTTGAATGCAATGTGGAATACCCTTTTCTCACAATAGAAAGCCATTTAATTGGGAGGATATGAATAACTGGGCTACTGGCACAAATGATACATACCATACAATACCAAATTTCTATGATTTTTCCCCCATAAAATGCTTATAAGTATATACCTCTTTAAAAGGGAAAGTTCAAAAGATAATAAAAATAAAAATATTTTAAAATAAATAAAAATAAAATAAATTGCCTATCAAATTTTGTGGGATGCAACAAAGCAGCACTTGGAGGAAACCTGATAGCACAGAATGCACATATTAGAAAAAAAATTGTAAATCAATACTCTAAGCTTTAAGCCTTAAAAAACTAGAAAAGGAAGAACAAATTAAAGGAAAAGTAATCAGAAGAAATAATAAAAAGCAGAAAATTCAATAAAATTGAGAGGAAAACAACAATAGATAAAAATCAACAAAACCAAAAGTCGGCTCATTTTCAAATCATTAAAATTGATAAACCTGTACCTAGGCTAACCAATGCAAAAAGAGGACCAAAATATTACTATTAAAATTGAAAAAAGGGACATCACTAGCAATCTCACAGATATTAAAATGCTAATAAAGGAATATTATGAACAACTCTATGTCCATACATTTTATAACCTAGATAATATGAACCAATCCTTGAAAGACAATCTACTAAGACTCAAATAGGAGAAATATATCATCTGAATTGGCCTAATCTATTAAAGAAGTTGAATCAATAATTAACCTTCTAAAACATAAAGGACTAGGCCTAGATGGGTTCACTGGTGATTTCTACCAAATATTAAGGAATAAATAATACTATTTTTCTAAAATACATTCCAGAAAACAGATGCAGAGGAAACATTTCTTAACTTAGTCTATGTGGTCAGTATTACCCTAAAACCCAAACCAGAAAAACACATTACCAGAAATGAAAACTACAGACCAATATATCTCATGAATGTAGATGCAAATGTCCTTAATACAAAATTAGCAAAACTAAATCCAAAAACGTATAAGAAGAATTATACACCATGACCAAGTGAGATTTATTCCAGGTATGTAAAACTGGTTCAACATTTGAAGATCAATTAATGTAATCCATTACATCAACAGGCTAAAGAAGAAAAATCATATGATCATATCAACAGATGCAGAAAAGGGATTCTTGATACAAACTCTCAGCAAACTAGGACTAGAGGGGAACTTCAAGTTGAGTAAAAAAATATCTACAAAGAACCTACAGCTAACATCATAACTTCATGGCCAAAATCTAAAATAGTGACAACAGCAAATGCTGGCAAGGATATGGAGCAACAGGAGCTCTCGTTCTTTTGCCAGTGGGAGCACAAAATGGTAGGACCACTTTCAAAGGCAATTAGACATTTTTTAATAAAACTAAACCTACTATTACCATACAATCCAATGATCACACACCTGGGTATTGACAAAAATGAAGTAAAAATTGTGTCCATACAAAAACCTGCATACAAATGTTTATAATGGTTTTATTCATAATTGCCAAAGTTGGAAACAACCAAAATGTCCTTCAGTTTGGGAGGGAGGCGGTGTAGATCGGCATTTCTAGTTGAAGAGTAAACATGATTTTTTTGAATCTAATAAATAAAATGTTGCTGAATGACCAGATTAACCTCACTGTATATGGAGTCCTATATATCTCCAGAGAATGTAAACTTTATTTTATTAAGATAGTCAAAACAGAGCTAACAAACTTATTTTAAAAAATAAATGCAAAGGATTATAAAGTTGCTAAAAGACTAGATCTTAAAAGTTCTCATTATAAGAAAAAAGTATCTGTAACTATCTGCAATCCTGGATGTTAACTAGACTGATCATGGTGGTCATTTTACAATCTATGCAACTGTCAAATCATTATACTGCACACCCAAAATGAATATAATGTTATATGCTAATTACATCTCAGTAAAAAGTAAACAAAAATAATGCACTGTTTTTAGTTTTAAAAATAAATTAAATATTTGAAATTAAACTTTCATATTTAAGTTATTTTTAATGTATTACACATGCCTTTCCAAAGGAGAATATAATTTTCAATATTTAGTTCTAAACACATTAAAATAATTTTTGAGCTTAAAATGCATGAGAAAGTACATGTTTATAAGTAACACTGCATAATGTCATGGACTTAAAAGATACCTATTCTTCAAATAACTTTAAAATACACGATAAAAAAGGAAATGAATCCTTACATTTTTGCCCTGAAGAAATCTTACAAGATTATCTTTATATGTTCATTCTGACATAACAATTCTAAGAACAATAACAGATACCATAAGTATGCATTCATCTGGACTGCATAGTTCCATGAAATTGAAAGGCAGCATCCTAGTCATACATAAGATCAGATAGTTAATGACTACAGTCTAACTTTTCAGTATTGGAAAATATAAACTTTACAGCCACTAAACCTATTAAAAAAAAACACTGGAAATTATTTAAATTATTTGAACAAAAATAGACATTATTTCAATTATTTTTAATTTTTATCTTAAAACAAAACATTGTTATGTGTATTAAAAAATTCCTTTCAACTCTTTACTTTAATATATGTATGTACTTTACCAACAAAATTTCCTTTTAATCAAGAAGGACAAGTCTACAACTTTATATATGATTAGTAAGAAAAAAAGTTAGTGCCAAAAAACTGAGGTGGAATCCACAGTATTACTACAAATGTAAAAAAACAAACAAAAACAAAAACAAAAAACAAAAACCCAGACTAAATATTCCTTGTATTTTTAAAAGTAATCCACGTTTCTTTTTCAATGTGGAAACTCACTGAACTTCCCATTTCTAACTATGCAACACAAGAAAGGTTTATCCATACACACTCACTTAGTGGGAAAGGGTAAGTACAAGAATTTTGAAAAATATTTTCTCCCCAGTTCATTCATTCCTATTTTGTAGCCATAGAGATGCTGAAATTGAAATAAGTACCCACAACATTAAGCATTTATTCAAGTAACACCTAAAATAAATCATTCAAACTTAAAATCATGTATACCTTTAGAAAATTATAATTTTGCATTGTTTCCCAAGTGGCATGGCTCTCTGCTGAGTCATTCCTACCCACTCTTTTACATGGCATCCCTTTTATAAATAAAACTCACTTAAAACAATGTCAAATTTCAGAGGCAAGCTTTTATGACTAAATTGTTTTTTCTAAAAAGCTCTAATCAACCTTAATTGAAAAAAACATAAGTTTCCACCAGCTTGTTTTATACTGTAATCTTCACAATCAAAATGCCATTGAATTGAGTAAAATTATTCTGCTGTCTCCTTTTCTCTTTCTTTTATTTCACAGATCCTAAAAGAGTTTTTCTAGTTCTCATTCACATAGCTATCTTCATTTCAAGGTTTCAAGACCCCTTTTTGTCCTTATGATCTTGTATGACCCAGAGTATTCATGTGAAAACACATATCTCCCTATAGTTGGGGCAAGCCACTATCTTTCCTCATGAAATTTATGGAAGTAGGAGAGAAAATTCTACAACAATTTCTGCAATAAATTCAATACCTTCTATAACAAAATTTATCTTGAGTGAGATTATATAAATGTGAAATCTAATTAAAAGACAGAAGAGACATGTACACTAGGTTCTAGGAATACTGTATTTACACATGTGAAGTGAGTGAAGAATATTCTATCAAGCTAGATTAAAAACATAAAGGTAAAGGGGACAGGATGATCAAATATAAAAGGTTTTTGAGTTGCGATGTGCAGAAGAAGTATTTGCAGTTAGTTGGAACAGAAGTTCAGGAATTATGTAACTTCCTATTCTGGAATAAAACTGTTAGCATGTATTCGAGAGAAAAGATAGAACACAAAACTTCGGATGATTTTTTGGGGGTCACCTGCTAATATATACAGAATAAATTTACAGTCAAACTTAAATTAGCATCTGTTATCTAAAACTTTTTCAGGATTAGGATAACCACTTAGAATTAATACTCTGATCAAAATATCATAGAAGTGAGTCTTCCGGTATAAGAACATTTTAACCTGACCTGGCTCTAGAAATAAAAAGGCAAAGAAAGAAAACTCTTGACTCTTAGAAGATAATAGCTCACCTCATAATCCATGAAAGGAGAGATTACATTTAAAAAAAATGTTAAGACAAGGATGGAGAAGTATCAAAACCATAATAGGAAAACTTCCAGGGATGGAGAGGACCCATCAAGGGGCATGCAGAAGTACGGAAAATGTCCGCACTTAGACATGCTGTTATAATGTTCGCAAGCAGGCACGAGCAGAAAAGGACTCGCCAGGGGAATCATGGTTTTCCATCACCAGCCCTTTAATGCTGTTTGATTTTTTGAAAAACACTAAATATTTAATGATAGTGAACCTTAAATTCAAGGTGATGTTACTTATTTTTATATTTAATGTCAGCAAATTATTTATAATTATAGTTAAGTAATTATAGCTAACTATTTATAAGTATGCATCTAAAAAGCGATATATACTTGAAAATGTATATTTATAATTAAAATTTCTATTTCATGTGTCTTTAAAGTTTACATACTTCATACTAAAATATTTAAACAAATAAACATAAAGTAACTGCCACAATCATGCTGCTGGATTTATATGTAGGTTTGCCAAAATTTGCCGAAACTCTGTGACTACTGCATGAATAGACGACTGCAGGAAAATTCATTTAAACCACCAGAAATACAGCCTAAAGAACCAATAAATGCGCATAATTACCTGCTGCAGGATCTGTAACTGCTTGGCTGGTGATGCCAGACGGTGGTTCTTGAAGCTGGTAGGTGGCATTTGTTGAAGGCGTGGTTGGGCTGGTGTTGCTGCTTGTCATATAATGTGCTGGGTACGGTGAGCTGTTATAATACTGTGTGTACTGGCCCTGGCCGAAACTGGGATAAGATGGATAGTCCTACCAAATCAAATCACACAAGAATCATCTGTCAGAATACAGCTGCTTATTTCTTACATTTCAAAGTAGAGCTGCAAACAGATTTGTTTCTGAATTTACATAGAAACACACAAGCACACTTCCAAGTGCTCAGACTTGCAAACAAATTTTATGTAAGATCAGGCACACTCTTCATATTTCTTCTATGTCATGATGCATTACTAGGTAAAATTAAACCAACCTGAAACCAAATAACTCACCATGTAAGACTACTAAGGAGATTAAACAAACAAACAAACAAACAAAAAAACCCCAACTATCAAAAGGCTTAGGAAAGCTCTCTCACTACACACAGATTCCTTTTCACATAAGAAAATCATGTTGCAGTTTTAAAATTTCAGAAATTAAGTTGGCTTTTTAAATTACCTGCTGTGAACTGTTAAATCCAGAGGAATTTGTGAGTGAATTATTTCCTGTATATAATCCTGATGATGTTGTAAAACTGCTACCTAAAACAAAATGAAAATAAATATGGTTGTCTAAGCTGCGCGGAATAATGCCTACAGGAAATTATTATGTAGATAAAGCAGAGCTGGAGTTTATTGCAAATATATGTGGTTTTTCTTCAAAATCAGGATCCATTGCCATGGCTAAAATTTCATTTTATTAAAATGGTTGACAATTTTACCTTTACTATATTACAAAGAATTAAAAAAATAAAGAGGTATAAATTTGTGATGACATGAATAACACATATAAACTATGGATGAAACTATACGTTTATGCAAAAATTTAGACACTGAGCTTTCCATTTCAATTAGTAAAATACAACAGGATTTTTCACATCTTTAAGTATGCTTAGTAAAATGGGTCAAGATGAGATGAACTTTAAAGTTCTTATAGGCTCAAAAACTATGTTGTTACTTTCAAGAATTTAAAGTGCTTGTGATTGTCATCATAATGACCCACTGAAAAGGTGATTATTTTATTTCACAGAAGAATGAATGGTAGCACTTGATGTATTTGATAAAACAAAGATCAGAAGGAACATGATCAATTCTTATTATTAAATGTGCTGTCCAGGTAACATTTTATTTGTGGAATGTCTACACGTGTTCAACAATGAACAGTAGGCACTGTGAAGGATACACATCTAAGAGCAAATCTTAGTTCTGTCCCTCACTTCATTTACTATCTTCTTGTTAAACTATGCAAAGCAACAATATACTAATCTTGATGAACATATTGGCAAAGATTTTTGAAAAGACAAGATAAGGGATTGGCAAGTACATAAAAGAGCCCATTCATACACTGCAAATTGGGAATTTAAATAGGCACAACCTTTCTGTTGAGCTATTTGGTCCATTATTAAGAAATTTTGTATACCATTTAACTGAGCAATTTTATAGCCAGACATTTGCTCTAAGAAACAAATATAGATTTATACAGTTAGCAAAAATGTTCTTTTGTGTTGTTCCTAATAACAGAACACAATACAAGAAAGCATCCCCAAGTTTTTCATAGGTGTTAATAAAAAATAGAATAGTATTGTATAAAGCTGTTTAAATGATATTATAGTGACATTCAATGATGTTAGGAAGATCTGTCATACTATTTTGCTAAAGTAAACACTAAAATAATAAGATATTTTGGTGATCTCATTGGAAGTATTTTTAAAAGCATAACACATTTCTTCTTTTCTTTCCATCCTTATTTTTTAAATTAAATTTATGAGGGTGGCATTGGTTAATACAATCATATATGTTTTAAGTGTACAGTTCTGATACGTTATTAGTATACTGGATTGTGTGCCCACCACCCAAAGTTAAGTCTTCTTTCATCACCATATATTTGACCCCCTCTACCCTTTACTACCCCCTCAACCTCTTTCTCTCTGGTAACTGCCACACTATTGTCCTTGTCTAAAAGCATAAGACATTTTTAAAAACCACAAAAATCTCAGAAATGTTATCTATGGAGAGGTTCAGTCAATCATTGATCGTATAATATTCATAAGGCCAATGTACATTCTTAAATTTTCTACTCAGAACCTGTTTTGCTTCTGTTAATAGAAAAACCATTTAAAGAAATAAAATTTTTATGGGAAATGATGGTATAGGTTATTTACAGATGCCTCCAGGTATGATGTGTTAGTTAATATATGCCAATTATTTACTTGCTACTGAACATTTAAGTGATGGCTTAAGAGTCAGAACACATAGTTTCCAGTTGATCACTTCTGAGTTGTTTGGACTTTGGACAAATATCCTAATCACTCTAAGATATAATTTCCCTATTGGCAAAAACTCTACGTCGTAGGGTTTCTGAAATAGATCAAATGAGGTAACATTTTGGAAAGCACATGAACAATCTACAGTGTCAACAAACGTTAGAAACTGTTATTGTTTATCCCAGCAAACATTTCTAACATTCTCCACTGTATTTATGTATCCTTTCTCTCTTTTCACTTTCCCAAACTAGATAAACATGACTTAATCTTTTTGCATATCTAAAATTCTTTTTCTACTTACTTATCAAGCATCCCTGAACTTTGAAAACCCAGTCTAATGACTTGTTATTTTAAGTAAGAAGGAAACATATTTCCTAAGATTGATTTAAATGTAGTTAACACACAGACTCATATTTGAGGTATTTTCCTTTGTATCTTTCAGAAATACCAACTGTTCAAAATTCCCAGAACACCCATCACAGATAAGCACAGAGCTTTCACACTACTAATACTTATTCCACCATGAACAATAGGACCTCAACAGACAAGATTCCCATATTAATGTTCATTTTTATGTGGCAATCTTATACTTCTTAATCATATTAAACACTGGGCTCATGATGATAATTACATGGGGATAAAAAGATGACTAAGACATAGTCTTGGACCTCACAGGATTTATCAGGATGACATCAGTTTTGTTTTGTTCTTATAAACATTGGACCTCATGGGCATATGACTCACTCTTTAAGTATTAACATATCAGTGAACAATTAGTATTGGTACTATATATAAAGCAAACTTATGAGCATTTAAAAAATTCCTTGTAAAACATTTTTGGATAAAAATGTGACTATCAATGCTTTTTTAATAATTTTAACTGTTATATACATTTGATAGGAAAAATTACTTTGAGTTATGACTTGTAGTTTCCTTTAAATGATACATTTTTAGGTTATAACTTGCTACTTTCATTTATACTATACCTTTTTGAATAATAAATAGTGAATTCAATAATCCCTATCCACCAGGAAAATGAATAAGATATAGAAAATATATTTTAAAAATGGATGTTTTCATTTCATAAGTTATTCCCTGGAACAAAGTAAAAAAGACCATGGAAGCTATATTGGCACATATAGGCCACTGAGGTATGACCAAGTAAATTACAGCTCAGTACTCCAAATGGTACCCAAGTGACTTTGCAGACTTAATGCTACTTCTAAGACTGCACATTAGCTGGGATTCAACATAAGTTATATTCATTTACTGGCTGACTGCAGGCTGGATTCCATTCCATTTAGTATGCTGAGCAGGCATTTAATGGTACTCAGGGGCCCAGGAGATTTAATGCAACTTCCAAAAGGATCTAACTTCAAGGAGAGGTGTACAAACTAGAGAATCAAGCTCAGGCAATCTTTATTTTTCACCCCCAGAATCAGATCTGCCTTTATGCAGGACTCAGGCACAGAGAGCTGCTAACACTGAGTCCAGGCCACCAGCACTGGGTGTCTGTGACAGCTTCCTTTCCTGGGTTCCTGCCAGTCTTCTGAGCCCTCCAGTTCATGGTCCACAAAGGCAGTGCAATACCCTCTCTGATATGCATACCTCATCTTCTCACTCCCCTGCTAAAAAAAACGGAACCATCAGTGGCTCCCTATTGCTCTCAGGATAAAATTCAAACTCCTTACAGGGCTCCTTCATTAGGTCCAGGTTTGGCTCCAATTTATCTCCTGCGCTTCTTCAGTCTTCTCCTAGTAATCCCAACCCCAATCCACCCAGATACGCATTCCAGCACTACCAAAGCAACACAAGGTTCTCTTAAGGTGATTCCTACCCCTCTTACTCCCTCCCAATGTAACCTGGCTAATTCCTTATCAGCTTCTCGATTCAGCATGAAGAGAAGCTCTTTTCCTCAGAGAAACCTCCCCTGGATTTCCATCTTCTCTCCTTCTAAACCTGGATTAACTCAATCAATCAATCAATTTATCTGTCTCTGAGATATATATTTGTTATACATATTTATGTACATACAACTTACTAAACAGTATTTTAATATACTGTTGACCAGCAATTTTATACAAAAGTGATGCCATATCACTGGCTATTATCTGTAATTGAATATGAAAATGAAACAATCTAAATAAACTTCAATATACTTTATTATACATAATGTATTGAAACAAAACTTTGTACATATCTTCTATACAACTTTTAATAACTTTTTTGGTATGATAAACTGTATAGCAGTTTATTGTGCTTGAAAACATGAGCTTACTCATGACTGGTCAACACTGTGTTAAGCTAACTTGTACTAATTAGTAATTAATTAACCAGTTTAATATAAATTAGTATTGATAATATTTAATTAGTCCTTTCCCTATCAAGTAGTCTAAAAAAACCCTAGAAGGTTATAGAAGCAATTGGATATTTGTAGACAACCCATACAAACATGCCCAGAATATAAAATATAATAAAACTAAAAATTGATAACATCCATTAAGTTTTTATTATATGTTCCCCTTTTACATGCTTGGACCTGGTTGGTTTGGCTCAGTGGATTGAGCGTCGGCCTGCAAGCTAAGTGTCGCTGGTTTGATCTTCCAGTCAGGGCACATCAGAGAAGGAAAACTCTTACTCCAAAAAACCTCCGCTGCCTTGCGACATACCTCTTCAGGGGAAAGGCTAAGGGAGTAAACCCCGACAGAAAATCCGGAGCCGGAGTCCCTAAGGCGGTTTGACGTTGTAGTCAACACCGGCAACTCCTGCGGCGCACCTGAAGCCAAGCTGTATTGACTCCGTCTTTCCCTTGGACCCTTCAGCTGCGAAGAGAGGGGGGTCTGCTGCATGGGCAACAGCAGACCCTCCATATCACCCTGCCCAGGTTCTGTAGCTTCAGCTTCACTGGAGAGGACACTCCAGCATCATTGCAAGATGTCGATTCAACACGGGAGGAGACAGATACCGTGTCACTCCCGAGTCGGACTGCACAGCCATTCTTGGCGGTGCAGATAGACTCTTAAGAAGCTACACCATCGTCTCTCGAGACGGACGGCTGCCGATGATGATTTACATGCTTTATCTACACTCCATAACTCAAATCTATAGGAAGTATTCACATTCCCATTTTGTAGATAAGGAAACAGGGGATTAGGTTAAGATAATACAGCTTCAATGGGATGGAAGTGAAATTCAGATGTAGCTCTGCCTCATTTTAGAGTCTATACAATGCTCTCTCATGACTTCCCTGTTCTATATTGCTTCATGGGATGTTCTTTTCTCTAAGAATAACAACAGCATTCTAGAAGCAAAATAGAAGTGATAAGAACAAATAATAGTACCTAAAAATTACTGAGTGGCAACTGCGCTAGGCCCAAATAAAGGATTTTACGTTGCAGCTCACTGAGCTGTCACAACCACCCCATGAGGTAGGCACTATTATATTCCATTTTACAGGTGAACAAACTACCCAAGATTATGAACAACTAGGGCAGACCCGGGATTTGATCCCACACCATATGGCTCCAGAGCCAAAACTATTAATCTCCACGGTATATGCCTCTCAAAATAATGAAGGGGCTTTTCATTTTCTTTTCTTTTTTGTTTTTACCAACATACGAAATACATGGCTAATTGCCACAGAATCATTAGGAGGTACTTGTTAAAAGGCACATATCCGAGGTTCTTCTCAGACATAGGAATCCTGTCTTGTTAGGGGAGAGGGTGTGACCTGAAAACCTGCAGGTTTACCGAACATCTATATATAGTGCCTGACTTTCAGCACCACTATGTGTTAGTACCAATTTAGTAGGTGATTTTAGCAACTGCTTAAAAAACACATAACCAGAATATGCTTTTTTTCCACTGAAAAAAGTCATCACATGCATCAAGCATTTAAAGAATGGAAGCTTCTCAAAAACTATTTTGGATTGTTGTTGTTTTTTTGTTTTTTGTTTTGGGGGGTGGTGGTTCCTGAAGCTGGGCTAAAGTTGGTATGGGGTAGAGGGTCCCACTCTGACAGCTGAGCGGATGCCAATTTGGTGCCCATATGACCAGATGAATTTCACTGACCCTCAGAGCACCACAAAGCAAAGGCAAAACAGCAGTGACAATGCTCCCAAGAAAGATTCAGACGTAGCTGTAAGCAGGAGAGGCACATTCATGGAGAAGGCTGCCACCCCCAACCTCCACCGCTAACTTGACACACAGGGGAGAGAGGGCAAGACACGACCAGGAAAAGCAGACCTCCTCTTTCCATTAGGATCAGTCCACTGAGAGTTGCTGTTAGATTTACAAGTCTTCACGTACAATTTTAGGTCACAGAATTAGGTTCAGTATTCAGAACAGTCTTATCAAAATCATATAAAAGTATTTTCCTTGCTAGAGACAAATGACTTTATGTGAAAAGTTACCTCTAGATAAACAAAAGCGAGCATAAATATTTTATGATAAAATGTTTTATATTTTATGTAATATTATATCACGAAACGTCCCCAAAATAGGAAAAAATCCTACTTAGAACCCATTATTTCTCAATAAAGGAACCTGGCTGTGATGGGTTCAAATAAAATTCCAATAATACCCAGTATTATTCTTGGTACGTAGTGTCTGAATTAAGTTATGGTCCAAGCAGGTGGCTGTTGGAATACCTTCTTAACCATTAGTTAAAAGGAAAAAAAGACTTATTCATTTAAATAGTTTAGCACTGTGAAAAATCATAGCCATACTCCTTTTCTAAAAAAATTTTTTTGGCAGGGAGGGGAGATACTAATTTCTGGAACAAAATACTAGAAAAAAATCTTTCCTCTTAGGACACCTCTAAGAGACAGAATTATTTTTCATTCCATGGCCCTCTTTTTAAAGCAGGGAACATTTATATTCTGAGTGGGGAGATTATATATATTATGAAAAATCTTTTTAAAGTTAGTTCAATCTGCAGCACCCACCAGCAATCTTTTCAGGCACAAGCATTACTTGAGAGGGTGTTATAAAGACCAAAAGAAGCGGGTGTAATGAGTTCATCCCTTGAGGAAAGTTTAAGCACACAAACTCACGAGGACAATACAGAGAAACATCTCCTTGCATTGTCCGGGTCGGCGCCACGAACGTTGACACGGAGCTGCTCAGTGAATGAAATGACAACATCTGACTAGGTTGGAAAGGAAGACAAAACTGCACAGAAAAGGACAAGAAGCACATCCTGGCAGGGGTTGAGCAGAAACTATCCAAGACTCAGACAGTAAAAAGTTTATGGGGAAGTAGGGGAGGAGGGACTAAAGGTAGGTGGCAGAAGTCTCTTGATCATTTGTTAAAAAAAAGATTAACAGTTCAGGATAAGAAGTGGCATTCTTTAACTGAAAACCCCAAGAATCTGAATGTTGAATATACCAGTAGGAAAATATACGGACACAGGAAATGTTATGATTCTCATTCTCTTTTTAAGGATTGGAGGAGGTTGTGGGGAAGCTACTATAAATGCAAGGATCTGTGTGTCTGCATTGCTGGGCCTGGAGTTTGGGTGGAGAGTTGGGATGATGATACAGGGAGAGGAATATGCTGAACATGCTCTTCCTAAGGCCCCCGTCCACAGCCCGTCCATTAGCGCGGGACTGCTGTCCTGGAAACACGTCTTACTCATTTTTGCTCCTCTAATTTAATGTTTCCATCTAAGTTCCCTTTTTTCAAGGCCTGGCTCAAGTCCTATCTTTCCAATAAGATTTCCCCGACTATTCCTCTCTGCACTGATTTCACCTTATGGGAACTTCAGCTCGATTATAACAGATACCATGTAATTTATTTCTTCATTGAAACAATACTAAACAAGCACTCATTAGTCTTATTTTAATGCTGTTTGCAAATTCCTTAAATTTCGGTGTTATATTTATCCCGCTGCCTCACACAGAGAAGGATAAACTGTGTCTGACTCAGGCCCTCGAAGGGTTTCATCTAGGCCCAAGGGGGAGAGAGAACTGGTGTTTGAGGATTTCTTCTTTTTTAGTTTTAAAAAAGAATTTATTGGCTTATAAATTTGGAAAGTCTAAAGTTGCATATAGCAAGGCTGGATCTAGGAATTCAAATTATGTTATCAGGTCTCTGTCTCTCCATTTCGTGATTATGTCTTCTCTCCTGGTGTTTGGGAATTTAAATCCACTGTGGTAAGTGACGGAAGGGTCCAGTGAGAATATGGCTGGCATAAAGAATTGGGTGTAGGAGGAAGCCTTTCCATAACTCGTGTGTGTGTGTGTGTGTGTGTGTGTCACAGTAGAAGTTTGAAAAGGTGACTTGAGGGCCAACAGACATCAGGAGAGAGAAATCCTCTCAACTTCCTTATTTGGTCAATGAAAAAGAGAGTAGGGAAAGGAAAACAACCAAATAATAATTGAGCTTATTTTTCAGATTTTTATCTAGAGGACACATACTTTGCTGTTTTTTTTTTTTTTTTTTTTTTTAAAGAGAAGGTGTATAAAGGCTTGTCTTAAAAAAAAGAAAAAGCCACAAAAAACTAGATTCTAATCCCTACTTTAGATTTAAATTATATGAAGAAAATAAAATTTAGGACATAGAAATATTTACTGGAAGGATTTAAAATATTTCTGAATCTCAGCAGAGTTTTAAATCAAATGAAATTTTAAACTAAGCATCATAGATTTTGGACAGTTCATAAAATCTCAGTGATCTGAGATATGAGTACCATTAGACCGCAGAGATGATGCAAAGAGTTCACATTCATACACCACATGGGCGTCCTAAGAGAACATTGACCTTATGGTACAGGTATTGACTACTGACTCTGTTAGCTCAGATAATAGCCTATCATGGGTATGCTAGTGAAAAACAAAGAGTGTTGCTTACATGTGAAAGATTTCAAATTCAGAATGCAATAACATCCTATGTTTTTATAGTACATTTATAATAATACAATAAGCAGAGAGAATGATGATTTCCTTGTCCAAGGACACTTGGTTAGGAAATGACCATGATCTCCACATCCAGGTCAGTGTTTTCTATTTTACTATGCCAAATCTTCCTTTTAGATTTTCATATTCAGTAACACTGAAAGTGAATTATATAGCATGAGAATTGGTGTTAATTTTTGGTTATATGAACATCACAGACACATGAAGGGCAGAGACAAGAACACCTGAGAAACTTAGTTAATAATTTAGAATCAAACTATTTCTGAAAGATTTCTTCATTGTTACTCTCTTTTTAGGCTAGTAAATAATTCAAAAAGTAAGTGATATAAAGTCACCCAGGGATAGCGTATCACAAAGATTCTGCTTTCTTGTCACTGTCTGGTTCCTACAGAGAAAGGGTGGTGGTCTCGTCAACCGTAACAAATAAGAAACAGTTTTGCTAGAAGACCCTGTGTGAATCACCCAGTTCTATAAGTGTTAAGCAACTGTAGCTTAAAAATTAACCCACATCTTAAAACTTTTATTAATAAATCCCTACTACTTTTTTACAGTTAAGAACCCAGTCTATGCTGATTTATAACATGATTTAAAATGCTAAGTCAAAGTTTTGTGTGTGGTTTAACCTGAAGAGTGTTGCCCAGCAATAACTTCAAAAAACTTAAGAAAATAAAAAGGTAACGTGTAGGTCAAAGGTCTACTTCACAGAGAACAAGGACTCACATTAAAAACCAGAATCCCAGCCAACCTAAGAATGCTGGAACCTGCTGGGGCCTGTCTGTACTTCCCATGTTTTAGAGCGTTTTCTAGCACTCACTGGGCAAGCAGGATGCTATCTGTCCCTCGTGTATTTTCACAGAAGCCCATTTGCTTTCCTTCCCTGGCCTCTTCGCCATGGGCTGTGTCCATCATCGGGCGCGATCTATGTGGCAGAAGTTCACGTAGCTCCCCAGGGAAAAGCCTCTGAAGAACCAGATGGGCTATTGAAAACCAAAGTTTCCCCCTTTCTTATAAGAAGGATTTTAAATGACCAAATTTTCCTTTTTATCCCAGTAACAGCTTCTAGATTCTAAAGAGAATTTAAAACTTGGGTAGTAAAAATTACAAAGCCTTTACGCTTATCTTTTTGATGAATTTCTACACATTTTAAATAAAAACAACTCATATAGACAATAGTATTGCTATTAATCAGTGATTAATTATTGGTGTAACTGGGCTGCAAAAGATTTCCATACAATTTTCAACACTTGTCTCTGGAAATATTACATGATACTAATAGAACTTAAGTGGAAAAAAAAATCAACTTAGGAAATAAAAAACTAGAGGGCAAGAAAGGCAAACTAAAATATAGGTACGAGTGGAGCGCACGGCAACTGTGGAGGAAATTTGAATATGACCGCGAGCTGCAATAATAGCTCTTCTCTATTTGTCACGCCATTTTACACCAGAAACTGAAAAATTCAAACGCTTCATCATACCAGATTGTGAAAAAAAGGTTATTATACATTTTCTTAAAACCCTATATTTTGGACTTTGACATTTTCTTTTTTGAAAAATACCATTTCTGGAGTTAATGAAAAACTTTAATAGTGCATTTTGCTAAGTAGTTTTGAGGTTCTAAATGACCGATAAACTGACGCATTTCCTCTACTTGAAAAGCTATAGACAGGCAGCCGAAAGGAGGGGAGGGCAGTGGCCCTTATTAGATTATTATTATTAGGTCACCCACACGTCAAAATGAGCCCCAGGTAAGTGTGCTGTAGATTTCTGTGGAGTTGGCTACCCTTCCAAGCCCCATTGCAAACCTCTGCCCTTAATTTATTGTCTCTCTTCCCTGGTTTGAACCCCAATCTCTTTAACAGAACAAGCAATATTGTATACAAAGAGGGAGTTAGAATTTGTGTTTTTTTCTCTAAGCAAGAGCAATAAATCCTAAAGGAAAATAAACAACATGGAGTTTCCAGAGCCCTCTGGGTCTCGGACATGGGCATCTCCATAGGCCCTCCTGTCTACTGTGGCAAACCCTGACCCCTTCTTGGTGCAGAACGACACAAATGTCCCGCACCATCACTGCTATTCCAGGGCAATAAAACACTCAGAAAGGAATTCTAAGCCACCACCTCGATTCTGGGATGGCTCCAATCAGCTCCACTCCACATACTAGTATGAGCACAAGGGAAGACTGCTTTGAATATTCCATGATAATAAACTGATCAGGATTTGTATTATGCTAACTTCCAAATTCATTCCTCTGGATGAAGAGAATGAAAGTCCTGATGAATCTTAATATGTCATTGCGGCACAGGCCTCTCCACTTCTAACAAACACTCGTAAACTTTAGACACGCTACTAGATAGCGGAGATGAAAATAGGAGTGGAAAAGGTCTCTACCTGCAAATATTTGGAGTCAACAGAATAAAGTTATTATGGGGAGCTGGGTTTTCTTCAAAGCTGAAGCCTAAACAGTTAAGTGACTCAACTTAATTTTCATTGTTATTTTGTGTATGTGAAAATCTCTTGCACTTCTCTACCTCAGACTAAATAAAAGTTCATTTTCTTCATACGACTCAGCCTCTGTGGTGAATGGAACTATAAGTCTATGCTGTATTGGCTGTGGGGTAAGTGGATGGAGATGCTTAGCAATAGGTCTGGAACTTGCCTTTTTAAAAAATTATAACTAAAAGCTTGATTTCAAGTCAGATGCCTCTTTACATAAAAGGAGAATAAAATTTGCTTATGACAATCTGGGCAGATATTCTGTGAAACTTGTCAATCATTCAAAGGCCAAAGCAGTTTCTACTAAGTGATTCTTGCCCATAGTACATGTATATATGGGCTCAAGTGCTCACATCCCCACACACCACACACACACAAACACACACACACACTCACCCCTTCTGCTCCATGCCTGCTGTCAGTGCCCTTCGATTGGACAGCAGCACTGAAAATATATCTATACTATCAGCACAGTGACTCAGGGGTATCCAGGCACCTTTTGTCTATCCACACTCACCCATTCCACCAACTTATTTGCATGAGGTTTGTGAATGGTGTGTGAAAAAACACCTCTGCACACCACTTGAAAACTTCTTCCAGAAACACGGACTGACCTGGGAGCAGGAAGATATGTCAGAAACTAATAAGCATTTCCCTTTGCTGGGGTGAACTCTACAGTTGTCTAGGAACAAAAACATTTTGTCTTTTTCAGTTAAACTTAAGTTCTAATCTTTCACTAAATGTACAGAGGTAAAACAGAAATAGAAATTTCTAGAAATCTTGCAGCAAGGGTGAAAGCCATTTCCCAGTCCTTGAGGTTTTACTCATGAGCTTTTAGTATTAGCACAAGAAAAGATTGATATAAACAAACAAAAAAATCACTGTTATTAATTAAAAATAATAGAATTTCGAGAATTTTATAAAAATAATCTTAGAAATTATAGAAATTTTTATATTTAAAAAAAGATGTATTGAAAAGACTCTCAAATGTCAATAGACTCCCACAACAGGGCACACAAAATTATTTAATAATGCTGAAGCATTTTTCATCAAGTGTTTAATATTTAAGAAATACATATTAAACAGAATCTAACTATGTATTCAAATTTGGCCATAAGGAACCTATAACATATAATTATCCATCATCATATCAGCCAGTTAAGTTTCAAGTTAATAGCATATTATCTAGCTTGATATGTGGAAAACATATCCAATAATCTAAAATTAAGTAAAGTGCCACTATAGAAATACCCATCTAAAATATTAACTCCGTCACAGAAAATGAGCTCTAAAATCCCTCTAAAAAGGCCATTCAACAAAGAGATGAACAAAACCCCCAAAAACTTTTAATGCAATATCCAGTAAGCCCATATGCACTGAAATCCATGGGTAGAAAACCAGTCCTATCTTTGATGCTACAAATGTCCTTATTTCTTTGTCAAAATAAAGAGGTTTTTCCCCTCTAAATTAACTTTCTTTTTTCTTCCTCCATTGCCATTCTTTTCTCTATTCTAACACTATGCTTACATCCTGGTAGCTGGTTAGCCCTCTTAGAACTCTTTCTGCTGACTAAGTTTTTGCTATGAGGACAGAAAGATAAAAATAACTCTGAAGTGTAACATTTCTCAAACTCTCTGGGGTGCAGGACCAATTTTCCCCTTAATCCTTTTTGGACTCACAATTTAGCAAAATACAATAGTCGGGCATTACTAACAGAATGAAATGAAAAAAATAAAGAAGAGTATAAGTCCTGTTTCTTAAAATTAATATTTGATTGAACCAACAAAGATTTACTATCAATCCACTATAAAAGTATCTAAACACTTAACTTGAAATTTTCTGTACTCGTCTCAGTTTGGTCTGGTAAACAAGAGGCTGCAGACAGCTGCTTACACTATGTTTGGTCTACAGCTTCAAAATCAGAACCCAGCGGCTGGTCCTTGAAGATGTACTGAGTGGCTGTCAATTTGAGCTCCTGGTCTTGGTAGATTATTTAGTCAACACCTATCACATCCTCTATTTCTAGAGCTGTGATAATGAAAATGAGGAAAACAGCATTTTTTGAAAGGTTGATTGGCCACACTAAGACCTGAGTTCTTAGCATGTATCACAAGAAGCCAGAGCAGAACACTTCGATTTCACAAAGAATGGTTTGATGCTATAAATGTGCAAATGTAGGCCTGGAGAGTATTTAAGAGCAAAAGTAGAATCAAGTTATCTTGCCTCTAACCCCAATTCACTTTCCACCAACATCGACTACTTTAGATTCTGTTTTAGAAAGTACCTACTGGCTACAGCGTGTGAGGGTAGATGTGATGAGAGTTGAGGCTGAAGAGGGAGTCTGAGTCAGTGGGAGCAAATGCTACTAACAAGATAAATAAGAAAAGAGCCAAAAAGTGTCTGTGGGATCTTTCAGCAAGGAAACAGGAGTGATCTCAGGGCAGGGTGGACAAAAAGTAGATAGCAATGGATTGAATAGCATATTATAGGAAATGAAAAAATGGAATCTAATCATGGATTTTATGAGAGGAAGGAAGGAGGGGTAGTGTGTGGGGAGAAAATGTAGGGGGGGAGGGGGGATATATATAAAGTTTTTACAATGGTAACGTATTTTCTATGTGTAACACATAATGTATATTACATAAAAGTTATATGTGTGTATATGTACATAAGAAATTGTCTCCTTTCCACCACGGCTCCATTCTGCCCAGAACACAATCTCTCCATAAACATAATTAATAACTGCTAATGGTTTCTATATTCTTTCAAAGTTCCTTTATGTATATATAAGATAGCATGTATTATATTTCACTTACACACAAAATATAGCATACTATATACCCACTGGACTATAGGGTTAATGAAAAGAGCAACGTCAGTGTGTATACAGACCTTGCATCTGGTAGCTGTACGGTGCCTGTCCGGGCTGAGGGGTTCCAAAGCTGGTGCCATAGCTGAGAAATCCTGTCTGTCCAGGTGACTGAGACTGGGACAATCCACCTTCAGTCTTGATGCCTGCCCACAATGCACCTAAATCAGTTAGTGATAGCTTATCTATCTGTTCATTTTCAAAAGCTGATAAATATATAAAAACACTCCCACAACTGTTTGACACAAATGCTTTCCAATGTTATCTCAATAATCAAGTGTAGGAGTCTAAGATCATCTCCTCTATAGTCAAGAAATGGCCACAGGCTGAATTATTCCAAAAGCTGTTATGTTAATATCAGAATTAAAATCCTTTTTCCTAAAAGTGATTAATTAGAGTCTCTAGCTTTATAGCATGGTTTTTCTTTTTTCCTTACTTTTCTACCAGAAGGATGTTTTTAGTACACACTTATTTTGATGTCAGAGGAAGCAATTTTGAGCACAGAAGTAGGCAACACAGGCCAAAACCTTTCCCCAATATTCAGATCCTAGCAGGAAGTAAGCATACACACACAAAAAAGCAGGATATTAAGACCTGAATCCTGTAGAACAGAGTGCTTTATAAACAAGTAGCCCAGTAGTTCCCTTTTTGTCCCTTGTAGTTTCAAGTATTTATTCAAATATAATTTTTTAAGGTCACTAATCAATTCACCTTATTAAGTTGTATACTTAAAAAAAATTTTAAATAATTAAAGCATTTTTCAATTACAGTTGATGTATAATATTATATTAGTTATAGGTATACAGCCTAGAGATTAGGCATTTATATAACTTACAAAGCAATCACTCTAGTAAATCTAGTACCCATCTGGCACCACACAGTTATTATAATTTAAATCAAATTGTTTTAAGTGTATCATAAAGTACACATTCTTTTTATCATATTGTAATACAAATAATGTATTTGTGGCCTCTAAGTACTTCCTAAAGCACCAGGTTGACATCCTAATTTTAGGATTCGAGTCTGGCAGGATTGTTGTACAGGACTCAACCCTGGGTCATAATCAAAGACAGTCACAAAAGTTAACAACTGTCCTTAATTCCCACAAAGGGAGGGGAGAAAAATATGTGCCAAGGGAATTCACATTTTTGAATAATTTTACTCTGCACTTAAGATAAATGATATCTGTGGGATCTAGAATACACAGAAGTCTCACTGTTTATCTCCATTTCAGTTCTCCCCAAAGTTCATCAGTAGAATGAAGTTAGATAACTTCCCTAAGGCAGTAGAAGAATCTGATTCTTGGCTGAGAGAGCCACCTCTAACTCCTGGAATGTCACTAAGTAAGCTCATAATGGACTTCACATTTAAATCTTAACCTTAACATTTTTAAAAAATGTGATTTTTTTCCTGTATAGGCAATCCCAAACCAATGAATATCACATGCTTATAAATGGTTCCTGGAAAAGCAACTGCTCTGGACAGGTGGTTTGATGGCTCTAGAACCTCCCCTTATTCCATGTAGTCACAGTAGGATTGTCCTCGTTCTCTCTCCACTGAGACTATAATGAGCTGCGTCCAGTCTGTACCTGAACCACCTTTGTTGTTAACCTGGAGGAATGGGAATCTTTTTGATAAGAACAGGTAAGGCGAACCAGGAAGTGGTAGGAAACACCTGTAGTCACACCTGTCTTCATAGTTTCTACCCACAAACTGGCAAATCTGTCTCATTCATTAACTTCAGGCAGATCTAGAGAAGAGTATGAGCTGCTTTCCCACTGATCTATTGTTCATACTATGAAGAGTTTTGCCTATCTTTTCTTAACAGCATCTAAGTGGAAAAGTCAGGGGCCACAAATCCTTGGAGAAAATCTTTTAAGACCATCATCAGGATGTTCTTGACAATCAGCAGTTAAAAATCCTATGCTCAAGCAATGAGGGGAAGGCTGCTGCCATATTTTTCAGTGCACTGACCCAAGAAAAAAAGTGCCTGATCAGAAGCCCTGGGGAATTTCCTTGAATTCAAGTACAAAGAAAAGAAAAGAAAAGAAAAGAAAAGAAAAGAAAAGAAAAGAAAAGAAAAAGAAACACAGAAAGAAAGAAAGAGAGAAAAAAGAAGGTGATTAGGAAGTGATAAGGACTGAGAATTATTCCCAGATTTATAAGCATAGATCCAAGCCCTTTTTACACTGAGCCTTCCTCGGACCACCTCCCCAATCCCCACCTGTCATATTAGATTTCCTGTCCTTACTCTACTAGATCTGATCCTCATCTCAGAAACTCTGCTCATCTCTCCCACCTGGAACAACTACTTCAGACAACAGGAACATTTGCTACTGGTTTAGAAATGGAGGAGCTCCTGCCCCACAGCCCAGGTGTTGGCAATGAGCCCTAGCACGACTGGCTGAACAGGAGATGGGCCGTGAGAGTGGCAGCCATGGCAGTAGCAGGAGTGGCACCTGCACACAGCAGTGCTGGCGAGTCTGCAGTACCCTAGTACTGTCTGTACTGAGACTTCCAATAATCAGTAACTGTTGAGAACATAAATTGGGGAATACTTAACTCACATTATAGAATTAAATTACACAATTCAAATCATAGATCTTCTTTCTCCTTTCAGCAAAATAATAGTTTAAAAGTAAATTATAGGTAAATCTGATTTATATCTAATATTACTTTGAGAAACTTTGATTGAAAGCTATGGAAATAAAAAACAATTCTAGAAAGTTAATTTCATAATTATTTTAAAAATCTGGTTTAAACCCACTTAGCTAGATTGCATTCCATTCTGATGTTCTGAAGTAAAACTATAAAGGGAGAAATCATATATAAACAATTTAGATTTTAATTTCTATATATTTTATAAGAAATGTATATATGGTTGATTTGGTTTGGGGGAAAGAGAAAATGAAGGAAATGAAGTAATTTACCTTCTAATTATTAATGAAATGCTTACTGAAAAATATTTCTTTCAGTATACTGCAGAAAAGAATATTACAAAACAATAGCAGCAGAAACATAATTAGAATATCGATTGCAAAATATAATTCTATGCACTAAGTACAGAATTATTTATTCTACCAGTTCTCTCCTTCAAAAGTTATGTACTTTTTCTATTCAGATGGGTTGCAATTTGTTTAAAATTAGAATTGCAATTCATTTGAAGAAAAGGTATTTTAAAATTCTAAACATTTTTTAAAACTAAACTTTGAGGTTTTGCTTGATTTATTTTTAATTTACAGGTATTGACTCTGTAACAATTGAGTTAAATTACACCAAGATAAAGATAATCTCCAGGTGGGAAGGAACAAATGGGGAGGTGAGCTTGAAATGCTTCCTGATTTGCCTCTTTAAAGTGCAGCCCAAGTTGAGATATGTAGATCACTTTTCCTAATGGCTGATAATGCTGAAATTTGATAACACTACCACCCTCAAGTTTAGAGCAAGGTTTTGTTGAATTCCACTTGCACTTCCCTAATCATAGCCAGGCATCTGATAAATAGGAAATGAATCTTTACCCCAAAAGAATTCATTCACAGAAGTTTTATCGCAAATATGCACCAAAATACTTGGGATTCTAAAGCCAAGTGCTCAAATGGCAAATTAAGACTTGAGATATAAATGGAATAAAATGAGAGCAAGAGGGCATATGGACCATGCCATCTATTTGCCACCTCTGACCTCAAGATAAGTTGCCAGGTTCATTTGAAACAATCACATAAAGAATATAGACACAAAAGGTGACGGCACTTTCTAAGGTGGCCCAAGATGACAGTGTCTCAGTTCCACTCAGGGTTGCCCACTAGATAATGACACCACTAAAAGAAAGAGCTGACTTACTCACCGTAGGAGGAAATTCCGTACGGCTGTCCCGGCTGTGGGTAGGAGGCGTAGGCTGTCGCTTGTTGCATTCCTGTGGTGAACTGTGTTTGCCCATATGCAGCCATAGTTTGTGAGGAAGGGGTAGGGAGAATATGTGGGTATGCTCTGCTATTTGTCAGAAATGACAGAAAATGAAAGCCCATGCATTAGATGGAAACATGCAAGGAAAGTGATTCAAAAGCATATCACAAATTCCAGTTACAATCTGCTTCTTAAAGTATAACATTCAACTGTAAGATACAAAGTGCTGAAATACTTCAATCTCTACTAGGAGAGGCCCCAAATAAATTGGCATAAATACATTTAAGTCTCTATGAAATGCACTTGTTTTTAAATTAAGATATAACACGTGGACACAAGACATGACTGGAAATAAGGTAAAAAGACTACTCAGAAAAGCTGCGTATTAAGAGAAAATACATCTTACTTGGAAGGATAGATCTGTGGTGGGGAGAATTGGTGAGTTGGTCTTGGGCTGAAGCTACTGCTCCCAATTGCTAGAAAATAAATAAATAATGCGCAACAATCAAAGCAAGATAAAAAATATGTATCAAGCAGGGATATAGTCAAACTATAGGTTGACCATAAAGACCTCTCTAACCTGCAGAAATGGGAATTTCCTACAGTCAACCTAATAGAAAGTTAAACTATATTAAGAAACCTATGGAAACCGGTTCTAATTTTAAATTAACTCTTAGAAAACATAGTCACAGTTTCTTAAAATACCTGTCAGCATGCTGTGATGGGCTTTTCAGTGCCAGTACTTGAAGAGTACAAGGAGTCCTGGCTACTGTTCCGAACGATGCTGAAAGGGGAGATGTGAAGTTGGATTGCAGGGCTGGGCAGGGCCCGGAAGGTCACCAGGCCCATTGTTTCTGCTCAGCGGGAACACACACCTGAGACTGGATTACCAAGGCACACAGTCTAATCTTCTCTCCGGTGAGCAGAAATAGGACAGGTCTTCATTTGCCCGCACTGATTTAGCAATGTTATTTGGTAAAAATAAATGCATTCCTATAGCTATCTTAAACTTCTCAAGTTGCAAGCTAAGCCTGTTTTTTCTTGTGCTGAGGTGCGTGTTCCTCTGTCTTCAGTGATTGGTGCTCAAATTCAGTGTCCAAGTGGAATGTTTTTTTTTGAAAGAGGTTATTTAAGCATTTAAGCAGAATTTTATTTCTTTTTAATCATATACATTTAATTCATATGTCTCAGAAATGTACTAAACTCTCATAACAAATATTCTTTTATATTCATTCTGAATAAACGAAGCAAAAATTCATTTTTGCTACCAGCCGGCCTTAAAAATCGCAGTTTCCAGCTTCATTCCCTTTAAATAAGGGCTATTTATCTATCTACGTACATATATATCTACACACATTTGCATTTATACACACACACACACTCACACACAGATATGCATACATATATTTTTCTCCTCAAACTTTCCCTATCCTCTACCTGGCTATGATGTATGTATATTCTTTAGGTATAATTATCACAAGATGTAATATGTTTATTTTCTTCTTCACTAATAATCCCTCTCTTCATGGGGTCTATTATTTATTAACTGCATTCTACATTAAAATTCTTAAGATGTGTGGGGGGAGGTAGAAGAGAGTAAGGAGGTGATAAGTGGCGATGGAAGGAGACTTGAGTTGGGATGGTGGACATACAATACAATATACAGATGATGTATTACACAGGGAAATAATTTTTAACATAATTCCTGCTGAGTTTGATTTTTCAGCTGTTTTAGACTTAAATAGGCATGCTGATTTCAAACTGCAGTTAGTTTTCTTCTATCACGTCAAGATTTTCTGTACAACTTATCTTAATGCGACCACTCTAGGCTGGATCGAGCCTGGATCGAGGGAAGCACTAGTGCTCTCCTATTGGCTGAGAGCAAACCTCCCTTGAGTGGGTAAGGGTGGGGGATGACCATGGGGACCAGCAACAGGTTCATACTTGTCTAGGCTATTCAGTTACACATGAGACAGTGTGCTGAGAGATTGTGTGCTGCTCTATATAGTGAATTGTATTCTGAACTGTAGTCTGAGTTCTTGTCTGTTTACAAGGAGTTAGCAGAATTTATTTTTTTATTTACATACTTATTTCCTTTCCTTCAGATCATGTCTGCCTCTGCTATTTCTCATCGTAAGTGCCTAAACGACCCTGATTTGTTTTGTTATATCTATGGGAGTTTCACCATTCCCAGTCAAAGGACAAACATCAGTGCATTTGTCAGGCAAGTCTATTTTGCATATTTTAAAGTAAAAGTTGGTGATCAAGATAAGTCTTGGGCCCCTCACAAGGTGTGCAAGCAGTGTGTTGAGAGTTTACAGATGCGGATGAAGGGAACACGTGATAAATTACCACTTGGTATACCTATGGTTTGATGAGAGCCCAGAGATCATTCAAGTGACTGTTACTTTTGTATAGTGAAAACATCAGGATATAATGAGAAAAATAAATGTAAAATAGAGTATCCTAGTCTACCATCAGCTATATGCCCAGTGCCTCATTCAGCTGAAATCCCAGTGCCAGTTTTCATTCAACTACCCTCTTTCAGAAAATAGGAGTATGGTGAAGAACTGAGTGACAGCAATGATGAAAATTTTAAAACTGAAGATGACTCAGTTCATAAGGGATTTGATCAGCATGAATTGAGTAATTGGACATGAGACTTGGGACTATCCAAAAAGGCTTCAGAACTCCTAGCATCAAGACTGAATGAGAAAAACTTCCTTGAAAAAGGAACTAAGGTATCCTACTTTTGATCAAGAGAAAGTGCATTTCTGCAGTACTTTTGAAGTGACAGTGGCTTTGTGTATTGCCATAACATACAAGGTTTACTGGGGGAATTGGGAATTCCAATCTATAACACAACTGAATGGCGACTGTTCATCGATAGTTCAAAGCGGAGCTTGAAGTGTGTCCTCCCCCACAATGATAATTTCTTTGGTGCAGTCCCAACTGGCCATTCAGTTTGTTTTCATGAAGAATATGAAGACATAAAGAGAGTCATTGATCTGTTGAAATATCACAAGCGCAATTGGATCCTCTGTGTTGACCTTCAAATGGTCTGCTTCCTCCTTGATCGGCAACACAGATATAACAAGTATCCCTGTTTTCTGTGTATGTGGGACAGCAGAGCTCGTGAGAAGCACTGGGTGGAGTTGAATTGGTCTCCAAGATCTGACCTCAAACCTGGTGATCCAAACATTCTACATGAGCCACTGGTTGACAGAAAGAACATTATATTCCCACCTCTGCACATAAAACTGGGTCTCATGAAGCAATTTGTTCAAGCTTTGCCAACTGAAGGAGACTGTTTCAAGTATCTCATTATGGCATTCCTCGCCTGTCATTTGAAAAGATAAAATACCTTAATATGTGTTTGGTAGCAGAACTTTACTACTTGTACACAATTTGACTTACAGTAACAATATATAGCCTTTATATGAATAAAATAACTCTAAATAAACAGTATATTCAGGTAATATTTTTATTTTCCTTTGTATGTACATTTCATATGATTTAGGGGACAAGAGGAGGGTATCCTGTACCTTAAAAAGTTGATGTGATAGCAAAAAACTGGGGTCATTTTTTGATTCAGATGCCAAAAGTTAGTCAAAAACAAGTGTCAGATATAACTCAAGGAACATTGTGTTCCCCAGTGTTATAGAATTGTGCACCTGAAACCTATATGATTTTATTAACCAACATCACCTCTGAAAGTTCAATAAAAAAAACCTCCATAAGGTTCCATGCTCTTAAAGTTTTATGTATTTTTCATGATGTCACATCAGTACATTTATGCTTCACAAATTTAATTTTCAAGCTTGGGTTTGGGAGAACAATGATGGAATCAAACTAGAATCTCAAAATCTACACATAACCCTTTCCTTGTAAAACAAACAGGCCCAATCCAGTGACATCGGGATAGACCTGGACTGGCGCTCCTCTTTCCAGCTGCCAGACTTCAACCATCTGACCATCAATCTGGCAGAGACAGAGTTCATACTGAAGAAACAGGAGGCCAATGCAGCTGGTGTCCCTCTGTCTTTCGGCACATGTTGAGTCACTACACTGTCCAGGCATTGAGTGGGTGCTACAGATGTAAGACAAGTTCTGTCTGTCACAGGTAGGGAGGTGACATACAAATAGCCTTGGGAGAATTAGTTAAACACTGCAGTTTATAGAAGGGAGGAATGGGTGAGAGAATATTTGGACCACGAGGACTACCACTTGCCAAGGTCATCTGTGACTACAATCTTTTCTACTCTCCTTTTCTAGGACTAAACAAAGGCCAAGGGCAAAGCAGATTTATCCCACAGAGTTGCTGGAGGAGTAGTATCCTTCCTGCACAATCATAGTTAGAGATAAGTTTTAAAAAATGAAACTATAATAACAAAAACTGAATGCCACCTGTGATGGAAACCACAGAAATGCCTTTTATTCTTTTCTAGTTCTAGCCCTGTGTTTTTCAAATTGTGGGTAAGGACCCATAAAAAGATTATAAACTCAACTTAATAGGTTACACTCAACATTTTTTTCAATTAGAATAAGAAAATAGAAGATATCAGGGTTATTATGATGTACACATGAAAAAGAAAAAGAGATTTGAGAGGCTGTGGTAATTAAATGCACATGAGAGAGGACCTAAAAAAACTGGAATTTATTAAAAAATTGTCTTTATTCTTATATGTTTAAATTTCAGTGACCTTCAAAGTACTCTCCATTTGATGCAATATGCCTACTAAGACATTTTTTCCACTGCTCAAAACAGTTTTTCAGCTCATTAATTTTTATGCCTTTTGGTGCTTCTGTCATTTTTTGTTTCCCCTTTTCCACACTGACAAAATTTTTCCTTTGAGGACTTTTTTTCATCCAGGAAAACAACAACAACAAAAAATGTTGCTTGGGGCAAGACTGGGTGAATAGGGAGGATGGGGCACAGAGGTCATGTCATTTTTGGTCAAAAACTGATGAACACTCAGCACGTATAGGCAGGTGCACTCATAAATCACCCATCATGAAATGGGCAAACACATTGAAAGAGTCTTCAAAAAAATTCACTGAAGCCAAATGCAGCCTCTCATAACAACACCAGCTGATACACTGATACAGATGGGTTCCTAGAACACTCACCTAGCAAGGGAAGCCTATACTACAAGGGGTGCATTATAAAAAATATAATTCCAATTTCTGTCTTTTTTTTTTTTGTCTCCTTCATATTCTGGAATCAAAATTTAATTTCAGCTCAGATTCAAGTTCCAACTCTTCTACATGGTCTTAGTCAACTGATTTTTTTCCCCTCTCAGCCTTGATATGTTCTCATGTAAAATGATGGCAATATTACCTAAAGGAGTGTTGTGAAGACTAAATAAAATAATCAACATAAAGTGCATAATACAGTGTTTGTGTAGTGAATGTTTATTATCTCAGGTACCCAGACCACCACTATCTTTGTCCCAAGTTTTCCCTTCCTTCTATATTTTTAATTCTACTCAATGGATAGCATTGCCATCTGTTCAGCAAAATGCTTAAAAGCAGGATTCTTTGTCCCCATTTACATATGGGGATAGAAATTAAGTAAAACGTCCAAGCGATTAAATGAGAAAGCTAGTATTTCTTCCTGACTCTTTTCACCAAAACATACTATCTCTTGACAGTCTACTTAGAAACCAGATATCTCAAAATCACCTCATTTCCTCCCCTCTATTTCATGACTCTCAAGTCACCCATCCCAAGTCTAGAAATTGCTGATCGAGCTTCCTGCATCCTCCATCCCTTCTCTCCTTTCCTGGTCAGGTCCTCTGTGTGTCTCACTTGGATGAGTGCAACAGCTTCTAGCTTCTGCCCCTGAGTTACACCCATTTCCCTCTGACTCCCATTACTAGCGCCACAGTGATCTATCTTAAATGGAAACATCTTCATGATTATCCTCCAGCTTGCAATCTCTCCTCTGAGCTCACATTATCCCTAGGAAAAATTCCAGATCCTTGGAAACAAAGAGCTGCAAGCTTCCCCCCTCCCCTGGGTTTAATGTCCAGAGCCTCCCTGAACATGAGGACACCTTGTGTATTCTCTGCATTTTCATGTCTGTCTCGGTTGTTCTTCATAGATCCTCTCTGTCTTATAATGCTCTTCTTTCTTCTGCTTGACAAACACTCCTCCATTGGGACTAGAACATCATTGTCTCTTTAGAATAATAGCTTCCTTCTCTGTACTTTCTTGAAATGTTATAAACATCAGCAATGCAGCACTTACCACATGGCATTGCAGTCAGCATATGTAGCCTACAGATGTTAGATTTCTCTGCTAACCATTAGCTTCTGGGGCCAAGGACCTCTTACTCTTTGTCTCAGGACATGATAGGGCCTGGCATGTGGTAAGTAATCAATAAACAATATTTGTTCAATGAAAATGTAAGATTTAGGTCACAAGCATAAGTTTTTTAAAAAACTATAATGACTTGAAGAATGGTTAAATTATTTTAACTTATTTATAAACACACGAAGGAAACTTGACTCAGCTCTTTGACAATATGAATTGGACTAAATAGTTGTGAAATAAATGTGAATAAGAACCTACAATGTTGAGTGTCTTGTTGCTACTTTCCTAACTACATGAACCTAAAATTATTGAGTATTTAATGCTTTATCTTTTGGGCTTTCTCTAAATTCAAACACCTGCCATCTTTGTGTGGTCTGAAGTCAAGAGTCTTCCATCATGCACCTCAAGTATTTTATCCCCTTAATTGCTTAAAAGACTTTTAACCTTTAAAAAAATAATCTACGAATTCAGATGAATTTTAATTTTATGGGAACTGAATAACCTAAAGCAAAAAGAATGCTCCCAGCTCATCTATCAAGGTAGTAAAATGGTTATCTTACCATAATAAGCTCCAAGTTACACATGCAAGAGCCTCGGCAACATATGGACAACTAATACCTCTCTATTCCAGCACATTTGTTTTCTATTACTGTCTCATTCTTTTTCCTACTTCTAACATATCAGTTGAAGAAGCTCCCTAAATCTTGTTGTAGGAAGGAGAACCCAAGATAAAAATATTCACAAGCTTGAGAATCCACCAGAAGAGTCAACAGAAATCCCAAACTTAGCAAGGTCTCACTCCCCCAGGCTCCCATCTCATTATTGAGTCACATTATCAGGTCTAAAGCCTAAAAGTAAGTTTCAACTTCTCTTTCCCACATACCCTTTGCATTAGAAGTCAATCCAGCTCTCCCTTCAAAATATATTCTAAATCTGGCAACTTCTCTCTTCCTGCTTTCTACTCTATTCCAATCACCGATGCTGCAGCCACCAAGGATGGCATTCTGGACACTCCTCTTCCCTCCTGTCCCTCCCCTTCCTCCCCTTCCATCCCTCTCTCCTTACTCCTTTTCCTTAACAGAATCTTGGCACATTTATTCCTGACTTGGTGGCTCTTCTAAGAAGGACCTGGGTTAATAAGTCCTCTTTCTTCAGAACCATGAAAAGGCTAATCTCCCTGCTTCTATTACCCTCTGCCTCCTCCTGTCCCATAGAGCATTTTCCACACAACAAACAGTCATCTCTTAAAAACATAAATTAGATCATGTGGCAACCACACCTCACCATCTTCCATTACCTTCAAGTCCTGTTTACCGTCTTATTACTTTTAGAGGAATGCAAACTTATTCCCTTACTTCACTAAGAGTTGTGCTCAGATGCCCTCTTCCCAGAGGGGCCGCTCCTTTAAAAGACCTCCATCTGCTCTTCACTATATTCTTTGATCTGCTTTTGTTTCTGTCATAGCACTTTTCACTATTTTCTTTCCTTTTAAATAATTTGTTTGTTTGTTTGTTTGTTTTTAGAGAGAGGGGAAAGGAGAAAGAGAGGGAGAGAAACATCTCTGTGTAGTTGCCTCTCACTTGCGCCTCCAACTGGGGACCCGACGTGTAACCGAGTCATGTGCCCTGACTGGGAATCGAACCAGTGCCATTTGGTTCGCAGGCTGATGCTCAATCCACTGAGCCACAGCAGCCAGGGCTACTTTTCACTATTTTCTTACACTACCACTATCTATTCACACTTTTCACTATTTTCTTACACTATCACTATCTATTCACTGTCTCTCTCCCACCTGAATGGAAGCCCCCTGAGGGCAGGGACCTCATCTCCTTTTTTTTCACTGCTATACATATGCCTAAAACATTGCCTTGCACATAGTAGGTGCTCCATACAGAATTGTTGAATGGAGAAATCAGACCCTAAAAGTTACATTTTTTTCCTGAACAGTTTTTAAAAAATTAAAGACCATATTTGCCACACACGGTATCGTTTTTTCTTTGAGAAGCATTCCTGTTTCTATTTCCAGGTTCCAAATACCACCAGACATCAACTTCATATGATTAATATCATCAGCTGGCTTTTTTAAAAAACAAATTAATAACACATTTAGGCTTTATGGAGATGCCAGAAGCAGCAAGTGAAGACATTTTGCAATCCCTAAAAACACATTATTTTCAACCCCAATTGTTCTTAACATTTAAATCATTAAAACATTGCTTTTCATTGGTAAATAGTAAATTACCAGAACATCACTATTTTTTAAAAACCTAATAAACAACGACTTTGCACTTTTTCATTCAGCCACATGCCTTAGAAAACCAACCCCTCTCTTCCAGTTCCCCACACCAGGATATCTGGAGATTTTTCCAGAAGAGTGAGACTCTTCCCTCCTAAATACTTTAAAATGCTAGGGTTCCTTGAAGGTCAGAGGTAGAGAGCTATTACCAATGTTAGAATGGCTCTGTTGCTTTATCCCAGCTCTTTCATCAAGACATGACACACCATAATAGTCAGGATGTAAATTTTTTAAGCCATCGCGGAGAAGAGAATGGGAGTGCTGACCAAAGAGGCAAAGGCCATTTTGGAGTTAAATGCTTGGAGGCTGCTTCCAATAGCCTCCTCTTTCTCATATAAACTGAAGTCCGGCTCACAGCCACTCCAGCTTGTGATGGTTTTCCATTTTTACTCAAAGAAGGAAGAAAGAGAGGGAGGGAGGGAGGAAGGGAGGGAGGGAAGGGAGAGAAAAAAAAAAGGAAAGAAAGAGAAGGAAAGGAAAGGGAAGGGAAGGGAAGGGAAAGGAAGGGAAGGGAAGGGAAGGGAAGGGGAGGGGAGGGGAGGGGAGGGGAGGGGAGGGAAGGGGAGGTAAAGGACATGAAAAGAATGTCTACCCATGGTGCTCCGAGCTTCTTACACCTTTATCCAATCCCCCAGCTCACCCGATCCTTCCCTCCGTGTCCAACAAGAGAATCAGTCTATGGGAAACAAGATGCTCTGCAGCTTCAGTCTTGCCAAACTTTCCCTGCACCTTTCTCTAAGGCCTGTGCTGCTCCTGCATCTTTTGCAAGTAGAAGCTCCTCATTCTCTCAGACTCTAGGTACCACAAAGACCTGAAAACATATCCTCATTGCTGCTTCTTCCAAACCATTGGTTTTCTGCTCTCTTGTAAGATCCGTGACTTAACACTTTCATGATGACCCATCTCCTGAACACTGCCTTGCATTTATAAAAAATTTAGTATTTTGATTCTCTCTCCTGACAAGTCCCTCATCTCTGGCCTTCTATGTCAATCGTCAAGCACAGTACCATATTCTTGAATTTTTTTTTTTTTTTCATTTCACAACAGCAATGACTGAATTATTTGTTTACTTAAGAAACATTTACTGACCATCACACATGTACTTGATTCTACGGTGGCCACTGGGACTGGAAGTATGAACAAGACAAAGAGAATCCCTGTTCTCATAGGGCATAGTTTACTAGAAAAAATGACAATGAAAACTAATTTTAAAAGTAGTGACAAAAGCTGAGGAAAGGAAGTACAGAGAACTAACTACAGAATCATGTGGTAAAGGCCATATCAGGTTCTGAGATTAAGGAAGGAACATCCTGTCTTTCCAGAATTTCCATTCCTGTGTTCCCATCTCACCTGTTCTCCAAACTCATCAAGAGATGCAGGACCCCTAATGTCCTTATCTTCCTGCAATTTATTACCTCTACCTTCACGTTTTTTCTACCTCTCCTGGATTCACAAATAAGTATTTTAAATCACTCTTTTACTGACATTTTTAATTCTCTTCTCTCCACATTCTTCCATGCCCTACCTGGAAATCCTCACCCCTGGATCAAGACAAATGCCTTTCTTAGTAGCTAAGCCTTATGGAGAAAAATTTCTCCACCATGAAGAGTCTACACTTACTAGTTTCATCTTTGGACCTCCAGCTCTACTGTTGATCCTCCTTTATGTTCCCAAGCAGCCTCATACTTCCCAAGTCCTCACATTTATTTCTTTAAATATTTTTTAAAAATTCTCACCCAAGGGTATTTTCTTTTTCATTGTTTTAGAGAGAGAGAAGAAGGGAGAAAGGAAGAGAGAGAGCATCGATGTGAGAGAGAATCAATTAGTTGCCTCCTATACATGTCCTCACCAGGAATTGAACCCACAACTTAGGTATGTGCCCTGACCAGGAATTGAACCTGCAATCTTTTGGTTAGGGGGTGACACTCCAACTGACCCATGCCAGGCAGAGCTGAAGCATTTATTTCAATTGTCTCTATTTCTTCAAGCTCACAAGCCTATTGCTTTCATTTTAAGTCAGAGGAGAGTAGAAGCATTCATTCATTCATTCATTCATTCATTCATTCATTCGTGTATTCATTATTTCTCTTAGCAAATATTTGAGTGCCAGGTACTACTCAGGTGATGGGGATACAGGCTTGTATTTTGGTGGTGATAAGAGAACAGCATAAACCTAATTCACAGGGAAATTATATATGAGGTCTGTCCGGAAAAAGTCCAGCCATTGTTACCATATCAAGAAAGGTTTGCTCGACAGCAATGTAACCTGGCAGCCAAGGAGAGTGGACTGGAATGTGCATGCATGAATGATGACATCACTATACTAGTCAGTGGGGGCAGCAGACACCATGGAGTGAGTATGTGTACTGTGTGGCCATTGCATTAAAAACCACATGAGTAGAGCAATGAATCTGCATCAAGTTTTGCATTAAGCTTGAACATTTTTCCATGGAAACTACAGGGATGATTCAGAAGGCCACAGCTATGGGCAACTGGTGATTGTCAGCTTCATCATGACAATGCATCTGCTCATGCATCATACCTTGTGCACAGTTTTTTGGCAAAACATGAAATCATCCAGGTGACTCAGCCCCACTACAGCCCAGATTTGGTGCCCTGTGACTTCTTGCTTTTCCAAAAATTAAAATTACCTTTGACAGCAAAGAGATTTGACTATCTATGAGATTCAGGAAAATACAATGGGCAACTGATGGAGTTTGGGAGAATTGTGTTAGGTGCCAAGGTGCCTACTTTGAAATGGACTGAGATGTCATTGTCTTATGTACAATGTTTCTTGTATCTTCCTCAATAAATGTCTCTATTTTTCATAGTACATGGCTGGATACCTTCTGGATAGACCTTGTAGTTGGCAAAGGAGTCTAAATGTTATGACGTGTTGTGGGGGAAATTCAGCATGTTAAAGAGACTGGGAGCCTGTAGCGAGAGTTTTCCAACACTGACTAGAATAGCCAGGGTGGGCCTCATTGAGGAGGTGAGATTTGAGCACAGATTTAAAGGTGGTGAGGGGGGTCAATCCAGGCAGAGAAGCTGCCACTGCAAGGGCCCTGACTGGAAGCATGTCTGTCACCTTCCCACACTCACTGGCATGTTGGAGGAATAGCAGAACCAAGGGAGGCAGGCAATGCAGTCTGATGGGGCTCAGGCTATTGTAAGAACTCAGCATTTACTCAAAGATGAATGCGAGCCACTGGAGAGTTTGGGCGGAGAAATCCGCAAGAGTTCCCTCCATGAACTGCCTCCTCCTTCACTTCACACTCATCTCCATTACTCCCCATTCCACCTTCCCTGATGTTTCCATGGAATAGTTATTCCTTTTCTAGGCCGTTCACTTCTGTTTAGGTTTAAGCCATTGAGGTCCCATCAGGAACTTCTCTCCTATTATCTCCCTGTTTTGCATATACCTTGAACCTCTTCTTCTGGGAAGTTTTGTGTTAGCAGCAAAACCCCCCTTAACTTCTCAATGCCACCTTCAACCCTATACAGTAGTCCCTCTCTGTATCGCGGTTCACTTATCGCAGCCTCACTGTATTGTAGGATTTTAAAAAATATTATATTTAATTATTTATCGTGGATTTTTTGCTATATTTTGGGATTTTGCAGTACTGTATATGTATGTTGTTAAAGTTATGTAGGTTTAAGAGTGTAGAATATGTTTAAGAACATAAGTAGTGTTTATAAAAGTGTGGAAAAGGTTAATAAGGGAGAGGGAAAGGTTAATAAGGGACTGGGAATGGTTTATAAGTGTGTGGGAAGGGTTTATAAAGCCTTAAAAAATATATAAATACTAAAATAAATGTAAGGTTACTACTTCGCAGATTTTCACCTATCGCAGGGGCGTCTTGGACGCAATGCCCGCAATAAGTGAGGAAATACTGTATCTCGCTTTCTAACGACTACCTTCTCTCCTCCTTTTACCATATGCACTTGAAAGACATTTATCTCTTCCTTGGGTCCACTTTCTCCTCTTATTCAGTTAACCATCATCCATTCAGTAAACTCTATGAGCACATACTGTCTGCCACGGACACAGAAAGGGGGCGTGTGTCCGTGGGAGTAAGAGGAACTATAGCCTGGACACTGCTGTAGGCCACAGCCACTGATGCTTCTCGTTTCTCAATTTTTCTTTCAGACATAATTTGACACTTGCAGGAAAGTTGCGACAAAAGTGGAAAAACTTCTAATATCCTTCATTCAAATTCCCTAAATGCTAATATTTTATTACACTAGTTTTATCTCCTATTTTTTTTCTCTATACATGTATGCATGTACACAATGTAGATTTCACATTTTTTTGGAGTTGCAGATATGATGTCCTTTGAACAACACTTCAGTGGCTATCACTTAAAGACATGGAATTCCTTTATCATAGTACAGTTATCAACAACAGGGGAAATGGTGCAGTACTATCATCCATAGATACTTCCAAAAAATGTATTCTTCTACATTATGTGACTTTCAACTTGAACTTTAAAATTATTACTTTTTAAAAGTATAAATGTTATGCATATGCATTGGAATTTTATTTTAAAAAATAGCAGAAGAAACAAAATTCAAATTATATTCCACTATACAGAGAGCCATCATTAATTTTTATATACATACTCAGTCATATATAGATATGCATATGTGCCCTTTTGTAAAAAGAAATAAAACGGATTTTACTGAATACACTAGTTATAATCTGTTTCTCACTTAATATAGTTAATATTTTCTGAAGTTGTTAAGTTTTTTCAAAAAACTATTTTTAATCACTGTATAGGAATCTATCATACAGACAGCGCTTTCCTGAAATTCTTCCCCACCTTCAAGTTCAGTCCTCTCCCTTCTTCCCCAGTCACCTCTGTTTTCATTCAGTCCTCTCCCATCTCTCATATATAGGTTTCCCTGAGTTCTGTCTCCAATCCAGTTATACTCCCTGTACACTTTCAGAATTTCCATTCCAGATCTTTCCTGAGCTCCCACATCTTCAGGTGGATGTTACCTCACCATCAACAGGCCCAGTGTCAAAGTCACCACCCATTTTATCAGTCATGCTCCTCTTATATCCCCTCACTCTGAACTTCTCTCTCTGCCTCATCCATCCCCTTTGCTCATTGGTCACTATAAATTCTATTTCATAAATACATCTTAATCTAGCACCTTCACATACCCATTGCCAGCACCTGATCTCAGGTCTTCAGTATTTCTTACGCAAATCAATGCAAAAAAAAAAAAATTCTCCGACAAGTATCTCCGCTTCAGTTCACCAACCTCCTCTCCACCTTGCTGCAGTGTGGTTCTGTCTGTGACTATATCACGTAACCCCTTCCTCTGTTGCCTCCCACTGTACTCAGGACAAGACACAATATGCAAGGCATGCATATGTCTAGCCTCGCCTCCGTGTGGCATGCCCCACATGGCTCGCTCGCACAGTACACTCTAAGGATGCTGAACTATTAGCGGGTCCTCTGTGTCCCATGCCTCTGTGCCCTGGCCTTCTCTCATGGAATGCTTCAGTTGTCCCTCCACGTGTGTTCTTTATTCCTACCTTATTTTTTTATCAGCATAGAAAGTCTCGATACCTCTATCCCAACCCTTCCTCCCTAGAGTAGTATTCCTACTCATTTTTTAAAGGCTGAGTGCAGGCATCTCCCTCAAGAAGCTTTCCCTGACCCTTACCTGGGCTCTGATGGGCTCTTCCTGGGTGTTCTTGGGGGTCCCTGGCTTCCCTCTGCCATTATCAAACCGCACTGTGATGGTCTGGTCATTTGTTCACCCTCTTAAGCCCTAAACCAGGACCATTTTCATACATCTTTGAATCCATAGTAGCACAAAGCACATCACCTGGCTTAAGTCAAAATCTAGTAATAGTTTTACAGAAGAACTAATGGGTACTGGTATCATTAGTATAAAAGTTATGCATTTGCATTTTATTTTATATCTACATATAATTCCTTTTAATTGTGGTGTGTATTAAATAAGTGATCCTGAGAGCTAGATTAAATTGATCACAAATTTATGAAAATATAGTATTTCCCATTGAGTTTTATAAATACAGCAGACAATATAAAAAAGTTAAACTTTTAAGAATTACTTCTGATGGAAATAATTTTTAATTAAATAGTCCAACCTGGGTGATTTGGCAAATGTATAATCACATTCTCACAGTTACTTTATTACCACAATCACTTTCTTATCAGTAATTTCATTATTACAGATGTAAAACTTTTATATTTTGTTTGTTGGAGGCAGACTTTTTTAATATGAAAGAGATGAAAAACTAACTTGTGGATTTAAAATTGCTTTACAAAGATGTTTAATTTAGATATATAATTGACATGACAGTTGCTTAGAAGGGTGGTTTGCTAATTCAGTTTAGGGGGTATCAGAAGCCAGCTTTCACCTACTTAAATCTTCATGACTGGAAAAATCATACAAATGAGACAAAAAGGGCAGGATTCATTGGCATAATAAAGATAATTTAGTAGAAGAAAGAAAAAGAATAAAGTCCCTTTTGATTTTATCTCCTTTATAGGATACCAACATTTCCAGAACTTTATCATACTAAATAAAAACATCAGAATTGCAAATATGTGACTTGAGAAAACCTGTATTATTTATATATTGTAAATACATATATATATATACACCACACCATACATATAAATATTTGTATATATATAAATAAACTGGGAAAATTAATGTTCTGTATTAACATAAAAATCTAATTCTTCTTCCTTACCTGAACCTGAGAAATTGTCTAAAGACCCGTCTGCTGTTGTTGAAACTATTTCACTGCTGCTCATTGGCTCTGTTTTAACTACAAAAATAAACAACATATATCATATATCCAATTAATGGTTATCTGTAAAGATATTGTATAAAAGATATAACATTCAAAATAGTTACATAAAGAATTATTTTCAAAACCAGTCTTGTATTTAAATATAATTCAGATTAATATTCCTAATAGAATCTTTTAAATAAGAATTGCATACGAAATATTTTCTCCCTAAGGAAACAATCTATTGTGATAAGTCACCTTTTAAAAGAAATGCTTTAAACTAAAAGTAGTTAAATTCACTGTTTCCTTGTATATTTACTGAACTGCTCATTAATAAAAAATTTATCTCAAAATTTGCATAACGTGGATGTGAATTTACAATGGGTTTGTAGCCATTTGGCCAAAGGTTCAAAAGGGTAGAATAAAAAGACTTGAAGAAGTGGGACATATGCCAGCAGATTTTCATAGTGCTCAAGGATAGGTGCATGTGTGTGGCAGCACACACACACACACACACACACGCACATGTGCACACACACACACACACACTTTCTCAGTCATCCAGCATGGCTAAAAGACAGAGTGCTCAATTTAATGGACTATTATTACCACCCAGCCATATCTGACAGTCAATTTGTCAGTATCTATGGTACATTTAATATAAAAAACACACTAAATGTAAATGAAGCAGAAATGTTTTCTATTTCCAAATAATACCAATAGCAGTCAGTTTGTGGAAAACATCTGTGATCTCTGATAAAGTCCCTTGGGGCTATAAAATAGAAACCTTGAGATTTATGCTATAGGTTCTTTAAGGAACCCACTCTGCTGAGATAGGTATGGTATTGCTGCACTCCTATCAAACAGATAGGCCAGACTACTGCAGAACATTAGCCAATCTCTCTAGTTTTAGGCTATTTTAAAATGAAGATAGCATTAGTATCTTCCCTAGAAACTACTAGTGAAGTGCTATAGCAGAATTTGCCTAGCCTACTTTATGGAAGTTATACATGCCCAGTTAATAGGTTTTCAGAAAGAGTACAATAATACCTTAGTGGCTACCTAACAATCAATAATGGGCTTTCCAAAATGAAAGCCCTAACAAGAGAATAATAGGGAGGCTTCCCTCACAAAATAAACGCATTCTGAAATGGGAAAGGATGATGGAGAAAATGTAGCTTTTCCTTCTGTCAACATTGCTGATCTCTTATAAACACCAGGCAAAGGACTCATTCACCCCTCTGGGCCTTCAAAATTTGTACTAATGCATACTGAGTAGTTTCAAAATAGGCATTATAAATAGTTGCAACAGATAGTCATTTCAAAAACATTAATTATTTAGACTGTTTCTAAACAAAGTTGAAAAATAAAACCAGTGAGACTAATAGGAATCACTCCAACTGCTTGTTTTAATATGGACCAAACAATAGTGTAACTGAAGTTTTCACTTTTCCACCACTTGTTTTGGGCTAGAATTCTTAGTTGATGCTAATAAATTCTGACATAAGCCTGTATTTCTCTTCTCTCTTCACGCCTCCAGGCAACCTAATGATCTTGCTCTATGTATGCTACCACTATGTGGCCACAGTTTTAGGAAAGCAGATCCGCCTCTGCTAGTGCACAGTTCCTAAGTTTCCTACTCAGTTGTCCACATCCTGTCCTACCCGCCTTCAAAAGATTCAAATACTGCCAAATATAAACTCATACAATGTACACATACGCCAATAGCTCTGTTTCACCTTGTAATGGACAGTTGACCATTGGAATTCTGAGCTCAGAATCACATAGCACACGCCTAGCAAAAGATTAGACTTAGGTTCACAGGGTACAGGATATGTAAAGTGCCTACTAAGTGTCGAATTCTTCATTGATGTTATGATTAATCCTTTCAAACAATTCTACGAGTAGGTGTCAGAGCACAACTCACAAACTCCCTAGTTATTGCCTTTTTGTTTCACATGCAAAAAGTTGGAACCAGAGGGGTTAGGAATTTGCCCTAAATCACACAGGGAGGGGCAGAAATGGGATTAAATTTTGGATGTTTCTGGTTTCAGGGCTTGAAGAAATGGCAATAAGTAGTACTTCCCAATAATCAGAGCTACTCTACAACAGAGCAAGGTGACTGCGGTACCATGCCACTGTCTTTAGGAGGCATAATCATAACCAGCTCCATCTGTTTATGTGAGCAGACCTAAAGTCACTAATCATGTATTTCCCCATCAGTCACAGAGCACACAGGGCAGTCCTCATGGTGCTAGTGTGCTCACACTTCCAGGCTAGTGAACTTGCAGACCAGGTCTCAGGCATAAGCTGAGCTGTCTTGGAAAGATGGTGAAGAAAAAATTTTTGATGGCATGGGATATTAGCCCAGATTACTTTTAAGTGTTTGCCAAATCTAAGGTCTACGAGTCTGTAGACTGGACCATAAGATTACTCAGTGAAAGCCAGACTATACCAAAACTTCTACTCCTGCCCCCTAAAGCCTACTCCAACTATGCTGATATGATTCATTTAATCAAATGTAGCTTTCATTCCCAAGAGATACATTCAATTTTACTTGATATTCCATTAAAAATAGGCAGAAAGAATAGGAAGGACAGGAAAAGGATATTTTTTCTTTTAGGTCCCAAGTACATTGCCTGTTTTCCATTGTTCAAATAAACCCACCTACACACTAAGGAATAACGACTCCCTTTTCCTAATGAATCCAACTTTTAAAAGGCTCACTGTTGAAGAGAAGAGGATGTACATAAAATAACTACCAGGATAGTCATGATGTTATCAGGTACTGTAAGAGAATACTTAATCACCAGGGACCCAATGCTGAAGAGACTGGTGATTTATTGTGATGTAAACTAGTTTCTGAAAGAAAGCCAAACAAACAGAGGCCACTTCTGGCTTTGTTGTTGCCAAGCGCTCACTCACCAGAAAGTTAAAAAGACAAGAATAATTCCTGGGCCACCAAAACTTGACCCATCTGCACTAGGTAGCACCACCATGCTTACCAATATGCTGCAGAAGATACAAGAAAATACTACCCCAAGGCTTTGAATTTAAAAACACCACAAACTGAATTTTTAAAAATAGATTTAAGCTACTGTCACATCTGTGAACAAATATCCCATTTAAGCCAGCTATCTGAAAAGAAAAAAAAAAATCTATGAATGATCTGTTCTCCTCTAAATAACTATAGGATTTTTTTTCTCCTTCATTACATGACTTTAATTTATTAGAAAACAGCATTTTTTATTCTGCTGCCTCTATAAGAGTCCATTTTTTTCCCCTGTCACCCCAAGATTCTATCTGATACTTCAGAATTCTGCTTTGCTGCTTTGATATCCCTAATTTCCCTCCCAACTGCTTCACTTGGCCATGCATTCTAGGCCTGAGCCGCACTGGGCAACTGGACTCCCCAGAGGTGCCAGAACTTCCATCAATCGATGCCTTTGAGTGTTGGTTTGGGACTCAGAGAATCCAGTTACTTAAGATTTTCTGAAAACTATTTGATCTCTTCAACCTTAATTATCTTGAGTATAACATTTTAAAAGTGATACCTACATTACAGGATTGCAATAATAATCCATAAAATTTATGTAAAATACCTGGTCCGAAGCAGAAGCTGAAACTATATCATCATCATTAGTAGTACAGGTTTTCTATTTCTGCTACACTGAATGCCTTCTCCTGGGAAGTAAGTCCCAGGGAAAAAATACCAAATAAAAAGTTAAAAGTATTAGCTTTGGAATTATCATCTGTATGTCAGCCTAGCTTTGTTATTAATTGTGGTAACATGGAAAAGTTATTCAATTTCTGCATGTTTCAGCCTCCTCACCTATAAGTGGGTATAATATACTCATGAGAGGATAAAAAAATATAAATACTTCTAAGTCATTTAACATTGTACTAGGTCTAGGGGCCATGCTTTGAGAGTCACTCTGTCATTATAGTGTCTCTTTAATTATGAGAAATCAAAGTGTTTCTTATGGGACAAAATCTATTAAGACCATCCCATTAATGTTAAGCTTACTTTTAAAAGGAAAATTAAAAGAATCTAAAGTTAAGTGACTTGTCTAAGATCAACTTTGAGGCCATTGCCTCAGGAGAGCCAAACTGAAATCAAGGTAACCTGGATGTCACTTAAGAAGGCAGGGATCAACCAGGATTAAGAAAACTTATACTTTGGTCATTACAATCAGTACATATTCTTTCTGTAGGAAAGGGTTAGCAGGTTAATTGCGATTGAGGATTCCAGGAGAAAATGTGAGCATCTCTCTCTAGCACTGTTGAAGGTGAGTATACTGTAGCTGGTCCATGAAAAGAGACACCTGTCTTCCACCACCATAAACTTTAATGAGGACAGATCTATCAGACCACTGGATAGGGTGACATTAGCTACAAAGATCATCCAACTAACCCATCACACCATGATTCTGTGCTCACAAAGCATCTTCTGGTTATATTTTGAATGCTGTAGTCATATACATAATCTTCAGGAAAATGACAGACTGGTCAGAGGAGACAAGTATTCAGTCCATGTGATTAGTTATTTCTCCCCATGTATTAAGAGCATGGTTATAAAGCAAGTTCACCCCCAAAGGGTCGCTCTGCCTGCGGGACTGGGAGCTCCATTGTTAGGAAGAGTTTACCCAAGATGCACCAGTCTAGGTGAGCAGCAGGTCCTCCCCAAGAAGTAGTAACCTCACCCCACAACTTTTCTTCAAACTTTAACAGTATCACTTGTCTTTTCTGAGTATATGCTTCTTCTCTATTTTGCTTTCTGCTGTAATGCTCAAGGACTTCAAAACCTCAGCTCACCATCCCCTGCTATTATTTATGACCTCTCCATATCTTCTGTCTCAGTGAAATGTGCCTTCATTCCACTTTGGCTATTAAATGGTTCAATAACATCGCCGTCGAGAACTGTATCATTGCCAAAAAATGTCACCTTTCACCTTTCTCATCTGCTCACATCGGTCAGACTTTCTCATCGGAACGTTCTGTCTTGCCAAACCCCTACATGTTCTTCCACTCCCGCTGCACCAACCCAGTCTGGAACCAGTGCACCCACCCTAGAATTCTGTCTTGTCTCACTTTTCCAAGCACTTGCTTTGCCTACTTATCCCAGGGCTGGCAGTCTCTCACTGTGCCCTCCTGCTCTAGATGGTTGACCATGGGAGAAGAGGCCACAATTCGCATGCTGATGAACCTGATGAAAATTCATACTTCTGTATTCTTTTGGGTCATTCTGTTGCTTGACAATCCCCCTTTTCAATTTCTCGTGCCTGAAACAGTTCCCACGGAGTCTTTTCCACCTTCCTCAAGCCCCTGCACCACCCACCTTATTTGCCATTGAGGACTATTTTATGAATAAGGTTGAAGCTGAATTAAATCTTTCAATTGTCCTTCTGCAACAATTCTCAGTTTCCCACTGGTTAATCGCAGTGGAGGTTGCTTTACTGTTAGCAGGGTTAACCTTTATACTTTGACTCTTGCTGCCACTTCCACACCTCTTTGCAACAATACTCATTCCTTCATTATTTGGTATCTCAACATCCTTGATCATCCCATCTCAAGAGGCTACTTCCTATCTACCTACAAAACCATACAGGTCTACCCTAATTTTTAAAGATCTTTTCTCAATACTTCCCCCCTTCTTTCATCACCAGGGTTCCTGAAAATGTGTTTCAAATTCTTATTTTCTCTCTCTTTGATCCTTTGCATCATTCCTTTATAGCTACTATTTTACTATGCCCTGGCTGGTTTAGCTCAGTGGATTGAGCGTCGGCCTGCGAGCTAAGTGTCGCTGGTTCGATCTTCCAGTCAGGGTACATCAGAGAAGGAAAACTCTGACTCCAAAAAACCTCCGCTGCCTTGCGGCATACCTCTTCAGGGGAAAGGCTAAGGGAGTAAACCCCGACAGAAAATCCGGAGCCGGAGTCCCTAAGGCGGTTTGACGTTGTAGTCAACACCGGCAACTCCTGCGGCGCACCTGAACCCAAGCTGTATCGACTCCGTCTTTCCCTTGGACCCTTCAGCTGCGAAGAGAGGGGGGGTCTGCTGCATGGGCAACAGCAGACCGTCCATATTACCCTGCCCAGGCTCTGTAGCTTCAGCGTCATCGCAAGATGTCGATTCAACACGGGAGGAGACAGATACCATGTCACTCCCGAGTCGGACTGCACAGCCATTCTCGGCGATGGCAGATAGACTCTTAAGAAGCTACACCATCGTCTCTCGAGACGGACGGCTGCCGACGACGACGACTATTTTACTAGAAGGACATTCCTAATTCCCCAATTCAAACTTCTCTCAATCCTGATTTTCCTTTATTTCGGTACAATGGGACTTTCTCTGACACTTTATATATATATGTCTGGGTTTTTTCCCTTTCTTTGTGGTTTTATAATTTCACCTCTCTCTTACCTGTTTGAATTTTCTCTCACAATTGTTTCTTTCCTGGCCACAAACTTTAAAAAATAACCTTCATCAAGCTGACTCCCAAATCTCTATCCACGTGCACATCTTTTTCATGGGGACTGATCCCCATATTCCAGTGATGCAATGCCCTCACCTGGACCACAAACTCAACCTGCTCAAACACATAAACCATCATCTTATCCCTCTTTAATAGCCATGTCACCTAGACTGAAAGTTTTCTTTTCACCCTGATTTATCTCAGCTCCTCTTTCTTCACACCCTATTGCCAAGTCTAGAGTTTCTTACACCCTAATCTTTCACAACAATCTTCTTTCTAACTTCACAGCCATTATCTTAATTACCTTATATATCTCTTCTATTTTAAAGTTGGCAAATTTGCCTTTAAGCTACTACTCTCTTTATTTTAAGCAGAGATGTTTATCTTTCCACAGCCCAGATTTGTATGAGTCATCCCTGGCTTCAGTAGGCTCTCTATTTATTAAGTTACCATTCCTTAATCATGTATTTGCAGCCCTCTGTCACCAACCTTTCCTTTTCTTCTTTTTGTTTTATTTTCCAGTTCTTCCAATGCATACCTTATATTTGTGTAACAACTAGTAACTTATAAAAATGCAAGAGCCTTATAAAAGATACTGTCACATCTAATTGCCCTATATTTCCTGAGTGACACTATTGTCCCCCTTTTACAAATAAAGAACCACATGTCCTTATAAGTAGTGAACATTTAAGCCAAATTGGCCTACAAAGATGTTTAAATGCTTTTTCAAACCCACAGTATTGCTACTGTCTTTCCCTCTGGCACTAAATATTCTACAAAATTTCTATATTTCTATCTGACTAAATCCTACTGTTCCTTCAGGGTTCAGCCAAAGTCCCATCTGCTTTGTTAAGTCCTACCTGATCTACTACTCACAGGTGATTTTTCTTTTCCTTGAGCTACAAAATCTGAGCTTGTATCTGCTGTAGAACATATATCCTGTTCTACCTCATTTTACAGTTTACAGTATTACCCATTTTAATATATTAAAATTTTTTTTCCACGGGAGAAATGTCATCATTTTATATGCCTACAGAATGTGTTCTATTTTGTCTACAAGGTTTAACACATAGTTGGAACTAAATATTCACTGAGGGAATAGATGAAGGTGAAATGTACAACTGACTTACAAAACAGTTTACAACTGGCTTCATACTCTTGGATACAACACGTAGAGCAATAAAAAACTGTACATGCTCAATGTCAAAAATCATTAGAGAAAGGCAAATTAAAAACCCAGTGAGATATCACCTCACACCTGTCAGAATGGTTGTCATCAATAAATCAACAAAAACAGCAAGTCTTGGTGAGGATGTGGAGAAAAGGGAACTCTTGTGTATTATTGGTGGGAATGCAGACTGGTGCAATCACTGTGGAAAACAGTATGGCAGGTCCTCAAAAACTTAAAAATGTAACTGCCTTATGACCCAGCAATTCTACTTCTGAGTATATATCTGAAGAAACCCAAAACACTAATTCAAAAGAATATATGCACCCCTATGTTCACTGCAGTGTTATTTACAATAGCTAAGATATAAAGTAAGACCAGTGCACATCAATACACAAGTGAATAAAAATACTGTGACACACACACACAATGAAGTATTACCATTTATGACAGCATGAATGGACCTAGAGGGTATTATGCTAAGTGAAATAAGTCAGATAGAGAAGGACAAAATCCATGTTCTCACTTATATGTGGAATCTAAAGAACAAAATAAACAAAATAGAAACAGACTCATAGAGAGAGAACAGACTGATGGTTTCCAGAAGGGAGGGAGGTTGGGGGGCTTCGTGAAAAAAGTAAAGGGATTAAGAAGTACAAATTGGTGTTACAAAATAGTCATGGAGATGTGAATTACCACATAGTGAATATAGTCAATAATATTGTAATAACTATGTACAGTGCCAGGTGGATATGGATAGTTGAAATATTGGGGGGGCACTTTGTAAAGTATATATATGATTGTCTAACCACTCTGCTGTACACTTGGAACTGATACAAAATAACATTGAATGTAAACTGCAATTGAAAAATAAAATTTAAAATAAAAATTGTATATGTTCAAACTTAATGTTTTATTCCTCCCAAATTATTACTCAGTCAACTTAAGTGCAGGTTCTTATAAAGCCTCTCACATCTGAGGCATAACACATGTCTGTTATGTTACTTTAAACAAAGTACTCTTTGAAGAAAACACATTATCATAAAGTAAAATCAATCACTGAGAATTCTATATGTTTAGAGAGAACCCTGCCTAAATCAGCAGAAAGAGAAATAAAATAAATTAGAGATTTAATAATAATTCATGGGGCATGACTACCCAAATGCAAATATTAAATATTGCTGTAAATAAGCCCTCAAAGAACTGATTTAAAAGCTTCACTGCATGTAATTATGCTGTACAGATAACAAATATAAACCTGTAAGACAAAAGAAAAGCATGATCATTGTAATGTTATGTTATAGTTTGGACTCAATTTCATTATCACAGACTGTTTTAATGAGCGTTCTTTCTCAAACCAGGAGGCAGAAGTCAAAATGTATGCTTTTAAAAACTATGTTAAATGACTCAAAAAGAGGCAAAGGATACCAAAGGCATATGTGAAGAGGATGAATAAAATATGGAAGTAGAAAATAGAAATATTCCTAAATTTATATTTTATATTCTATCTTATTTTAGAACCATAAAATTTAAATAATAAATTAAATATAAGTAGCCATTTCATTGTATCTTCTTTATCTAAAAGTTTGTAAATATCCATAAACCAAACTTCTTTTTTTTTGGTGAGTTCCCATTTGGAAGATGAGGCATTCATTTATGTTTAGATTGGCTCTATAGTCTGGCAGGTTATTATTATCTCTCCCAAATTTTGAAGTTCAAGTCTTCCTCTTTTTTCCTTAAGGGAGTAGAAAAATATTAGCTCTTCAAAATAGCACACCTGGTACACCCTTATGAAAACCAAATCAACACGTATACACTGAACTTGAACTTAAGGGTATATATAGCAACAAAAAAATGTTAGTCAATTTTAAAACTTGTTATGCACAGGAAGTGTAGCATATTGGAGAGGCATTGGGCAATGACTGACTGTAGAGGTCTAGACCAGCTGACTTTTTTTGCGGGGGAGGTAAAAGAAATGATAATGGTTAATGATGACTGCTCCTTTGAAATATCTCGTGCAAGCCCACTTCCCTTTTTGCAACACTCATTATTGCCACCCTAGTCCAGGTTCCTAACGCGTAAAATCTGGGTAGATTACATGAGGCTCCATGTTGTTAATCTCTCTCCCAGTCCAATCTGCCCTAGAAATTGCTGCCAGATTAATACCAAAAACACTTTTGCCATATCAATCCCTTGCTCAAAATATGCAGTGGCTTCTCTACTGGCTCCAGGATGAAGTCCAAATTCCTTAGCCTCCTATTCAGGGTCCTCCCCAGTTTGGCTCCAGCCGATCCTTCCAACTTTATCTACTATCAATTCCTTCTTCAGCTCTAACTGGTCTCCTCACAGTCTCCAGAACTATCCTATCTTTGTTCCTACTGCTCCTTCATTTGGAATGCATTCCTTCTCTTCTCAACCTATTCAAATTCTACCCATTTCCCAACACTCAGCTCAGATTCCATCTCCTTCTTGAAGCCCGGCCAGACCTCAGGGAGCTGAAGAGCTCTTTTTTCTGAACTCTGAGAGCACTTTTGTTTGGATCAGTGGCTTCTAACCTTCTTGAGAATGAAGCCCTCTTCTAACACCAAAATATTTCAGAACCAAATGAAAGCCTATTTTTAATCTGATGATTGAGAAAGAGCATAATGACAAAAGCCTATGGCAAATTTTCAGACAAGAAAATCTGTATTTTTAAAAACATAAGAAACAGAACATCCATACGTGAAGAAGAGTTAAATTGATATGTGGCCTATTAATTTTTTCATTCTACAAAGATTTTGCACAAAAGAATCTGATGACCTTCAGTACTAGCTCTGCAGCTCATGGGGATTTCTAAGCTAGAGACTGAAAATCTTCGTCTTCATAATTTAATTGACAAACTTTTAGTTATTGCCCAATTTTCAAAAAATCTTCTCTCTTCCAACCAGATTGTGAGCTCCTTAAGGTAGGAATAGTGTCACGTACTTCTTTGTATATCTGCTAAAATCTGGTAGACTCTCTGCACACAATAAAAACTAAATAAATGTTTCCTTCTTAGGACACATTAAGCCTCTTAGGTTCACTTTTTTTTACCAGTACTTTGTTATAAAAATCTTCCTAAATACAGAAAAGCTAATAGAATTATGCAGTGAACATCTATAAACCTGCCACCCATTCCCTTTTCCATATTTATTCTTTATAAAGCCATTTTATTTTTCATGCATTTCAAAGTAAGTTACAGACATAATACACTTCCCCTAAGCACTTCAGTATCCATATCATTAACTAGAGGTCATATTTGTTTATGATTCTTTTTCCCTGTAAGTAAAATTGATATATCGTTAAAGGCATAAATCTTAAATGTGTCATTGGATGGCTTTTAACAGATGCCCACATTTAAATTCAAAAGTGGGATTTAAATATCGTTAGGTTGTTATAATAATGAAAGCAGAGCATAATAGTATAAAAAGATCGCTCCAATTTTTACAATTAGCAATACAATATTCTCAATTTTTGGCGTAAGCAAAATGTAAGTAGAATTTTAGCATGTTAGAGGAAGAATTTTTAAAGCAGTTTATATTTATTGAGCATGTACAGCATGCCAGGCATTGTTCTAAGCACTTTCTAAGTGATAATTGGTTTGCTCCTCTTGGCAGTTTTATGAGATATTTATCATAATTGTCACATTTCAAAGATGAGGAAACTGCATCTTAAAGATGTTCAAAAACTAGTTGAAGCTCACACAGCTAGTTTCAAATTTCTCTGGTTACCATACCTTTTATGAAATCACTAGAAAATCAAACGTTTTCTGATTAGAGTTTTATCACCCTTCATCACTCCTTGGAAGGAGAGCTGAACAGCCAACGAAAGGCAAGGCAACAGGAAAGTCTCAGAATACCGGGGCATCAAATAAACGTGTATCAGTGTATGTTGCAAATTAGCAGATGGTAAAATAAACTAGCGTACCCAGATTTGAAGTGGATGAGCTGGCTTGGACTCAGAACCTCGATCATTCCTGAAAAAATGGTTTACTTGCCTAAAATATAATCGATTTACCAAATTTACATCTCAGATGCTATCCTTTCCCCATCGCTTCCCTTCCTTACCAATTCACAGGAGCACCCAGACATAAACTCTACCTGAATTGTGTACTGATTAAGAAATTTGAGGTACTCAGAGTACCTGCAAAGGCCATTAGGTGACAGAAGGAATCTCAAAGGAGGAGGAAATATCCTCTTCTCCCATGGAGACATTACAATAGCCAGTCCTAGTGAACATGTTTTTATAAAATATAACATTTATTATTACTTAATAGCTCCTATATATTGAGCATGTAATAGACGTTAATGACTGTGCTTAACATTTTAGATAAATCGTCATAATACCCTGTGATAAAGGTGCAATGCGTGGAGAAAGCAGAGGTTCAGAGATCAGAGATGAGGATGATATTAAGAGCCAGTGGATATTAAAAACTTCCTAAGAGTCATACACTGTTCTAAGTGCTTTTCCAGCTCATGTATCCATCCTCACAGCCCTGTAGGTGGGGACTATTATTATCTTCCTTTTATAGACCAGGAGGCAGAGGCACAGAGCAGTTATGTAATTTTCAGTGTCACACTACCTGGTAAGTGGCAGAACTAACAGCCCAACTCCCTGCTCTGTTGCCTCGCAAAATTCACATGGCAGTTACCTGGTTGGTAAACAGCTGAACTGTGATTTTCTAGCTCGGATTAGTCGGAGTGCAAAATCCATCTTCTCATTGTCATTCTTTCCCATACTTCTAATATTCATTCGCTACTTTTTCTGAAGGCAAGTATCAGATACAAGTTTATGCTGAAAGAAATGATATTTTAGATAAAAATGCCCTCAATAATTCTCACCTGGAGTCTTCCCACTCACCACCCCTTAGATACAGTTTCAAAATTCCCCCCAAGTCTATTTCTGAAAAGACACAAGCACGTCACTCTCGTCTTTACAAGCCTTCAGGCTACCCAGCTCCTGTAGGACTGAGTCTCAGCTCCTGAACTGCGTATCCAAGGTCTTTGATCATCTGTCTGGGTGACCCTTTGCTCCATCTCTGTGCACTTTGCACCTGCCCCTCATAACATACACACACACACACAGTGCCCTGGCATTAGGGATGTCTTGGCTACAGCTGAATAATTCTTGCTCTCTTCTCCTTCTTGGCTTGTCATCCAATGTGTTCCTACCTCTCCTTAAAGACTCTAAGTGTTATCAGTGTGTAGAAACCATCCTCCATCCTCAGTCACCTCAGTCCTGATTAGACACCCCCCGCCCTCTGTAGAGCATGGCCCTCATTATAGTCATCTGACTGTAGGTCTGCAAATCACAGGAAACTATAAACTTCTGGCAAGAATAGGATTTGTTAAATTTCTAGACACAATCATGTAATAATATTTCTTGAATAAATTAACAATGCAATGGTGAATATACAGTGTGATAAATATTCCTTTACCTATATATCTTTTATATATATTATATATATATATTTATCTCCTTATCCAATGACATTTTTTCATTGCTTTTAGAGAGAGAGGAAGAGAGAGAGGGAGAAAGAGAAAGAAACATTAATGTGAGAGAGAAACATTGTTCGGTTGCCTCCCATATGTGCCCAGGTTGGGGGATTGAACCTGCAACCTAGGTATGTGCCCTGACCAGGGATCAAATTGGCAATCTTTCAGTTTACAGCCAATTCTCCAACCAACAGCACCACACTGGACAGGACAATATTCACATATGTATATATATATTTAATATATAAAAATAATATATAATTTATTGTTTAGTGCTAGTCATAATTTCTTACCACCATGTAAGGATACTAAACCTAAGTATACTAACTGTCTGATCTTTACGTCATTCAGTTGTTTCTTGAACCAGTGGAAGTCGCTTCATCATTGGTAAATCTTGTACTATTAGGTTTGACAGTTATTAGTTCAGGACAAGTGCCTGTCAGTTACTACGGATCAAATTCAAATTGCCAGCAATGCTAATGTTCTCTGCGTGAACAACCTATGACTGCTATATGAATTAGTCTATGAAATTATCATTTTCAAGTATTTGGAAATGGGTTTTAGATACATATTAAATCTGGTAATACTTTGTAAATAAAATTAATGTTTCTCTTCTTTTGTAATTAGTCAACTGTATTACTTGCTTAGTAATAAGGAGCATTCATTCAACAAATATTTGTTGACTGCTTAATTACTGCCCAGCCTTCTGGTAGATGCTGAGGATACAACAGTGAACAGGTCTGTCCCTGCCTTTAAGGAACGTAGAGACTCTATACACATATATATAAACACATATAAATACGAAAGGGTACCAAAAAAAAAAAAAAAACAAAAAAAACCCATACAGAAATTGTCTTCTGGAGGGAAGGCCACTTGTAGTACAGGCCTCCTCTGCTAGATAAGTGTTCTAAGAACCCATCTGTATCAGTGTACCAGCTGGTGTTGTTGTGAGAGGCTGCATTTGGCCTCAGTGAATTTTTCTGAAGACTCTTTCAATGCATTTGCCCATTTCATGTTGGGTGATTTACAAGCACACCTGCCTACATCATGTTGAGTGTTCAGCAGTTTTTGACCAAAAACAGCATGACCCCCATGCCCACCCTTCCTATTCTGCCAATCTTGCCCTGAGTGACTCTTTTTTTGTTTCCTTGGATGAAGAAAGTTCTCAAAGGGAAGCATTTTGCCAATGTGGAAAAGGTGAAACAAAAAATGGCAGAAGCAGTAAAAGGCATCAAAATAGAGTTCAAAAACTGTTTTGAGCAATAGAAAAAAGAAAATCTCAATAGGTGCATTGCATTAAATGGAAAGTACTTTGAAGGTGACTGAAGTTTAAATATGTAAGAATAAGTACACAATCTTTTATAAATAAATTCTGGGGTTTTTTGGTCCCACCTCATATAGGTTTCCTTTACTGGGTCACAATCTTATATAAGGTAATAGAAATGTTTTAAGGCAGATAAAGTACTTCAGTAAGAACCAAGCATTTTGGCTATTGGGTGGCCTGTGTTTAGAGTGTAAAGAATGTGGGCTTTGAAATGATCCTCATGTGCCTTTGAATTTCATCTCCAACACAGATAATATGCCATATAAACATAGACTAGTCATGTAAATGCTTTAAAACAAGATGCATAAAAGCTACCCTAACTTTTTTTGAGGCATAAATGTTGTGCTCAATAAATAGTAAGAACTCAGTCATTCAGTTCACATTCTTTCCTTTGCTAAAAATTACTCCCATGAAAATTCCTCTTATCAGTAAGAGGTACAATGATAAAATAGATAACCATTTTAGATTTTGGTCCATTTTATGTAAGAAAAATGTTTCGAATTTGTATTATGGGAGTAAAAAACCACACCTCCTTGGAATGTGTTTGGTAGAGTTTGTCTACCTTTTTTGGTGTGACAGGATATTGAAATAAAACGGAAAATTCTGCAAAACCAGCAAATTAGCAGGAACATAATCATAATAACTTTTATTTATAATTTGGGGTCCTAAAAGTTAATATCAATCATTGATTAGCTTCTCAAACTTATGTTTCAAGAAGGCAATGATTAGCAGTCACTGAGGACAGCTACGTGACAAAAAACTATGTCCTACCCAAAGTACAAATGGACTATTTGTAATTATGGATATATATGTTTTTCTATTATACTGTATGTTTGAAGCCCAACAGAGGAGAATGAATTACTCTCAGACCTTACTCCAAAAAAGAAATCATGCACACATGTATGCACATATACATGCACACACACACAGAGAGACACAGATACACACACCACTTTATAGACTGCTCACCTCAAGGCACCCCTGGACATATAAAAAATTAGGAATTACTTACAGCAAGCAATCCATGACTAAAGGAATAAGAATGAGCCTAAATACCAGTACTCACTAAAGGTTCACACATGTCCCTGGAGGGAACCAGAAGTTTTTCTCAGAAGATAGGATGTTCTTAGAGAAATGTATCACTGCTTGTACCAAAGTCCTGGCCCACCTGGGGAGAGATGCCACAGAGCTGTGACTCTCTGAACCAGCAGGTATTGGGAGTAGGTAAAAACTGCCTCCATGGAGTCATTTGTTTATCGAGAAGCCTGGCTCTATAGAAACTCTGAGCCTAGTTTCAGGCAATCAGCATTGAAGTTCCTATCCTTTGTATGGAAGATAGTTAGCTATACATAATAGGCTAGACACCCCTTTATTCCTCTGACTTTACCACTCACACTGCCTGTCATTCTCTCTCTTCCAGCCACACTGAACAGCTTGCTGTTCCTAGAACAGACCAGGCATGTTCACAACACTCAGCTTTGGCAACTGCTATTCCTATGGAGCCCCAACGAATGCCACTTAAGTTTCTTCTTTGCATTGTGTTTGGTACATATTCTCTGGTTCTCAAAGTCAAGACAAATGTAACCAAATTTATCATCCACTTAAAAATATTTTCTAAGGTAGAAGATATTTATCTCAGCAACAGCACAACTGTATAACTGCTTTTTAAATTTCATAGTAATACTGCTTCAATACAAATGTACATATAAGAATGACTTATAATGAAAAGCAGAGATGACTCCCAATCTCCATTTAATCCCCAAGAGGTTTAACATAGACAGATGGCTGATGAAAGTATAATTAAGTCTATAGCTTTAAAAATTAGTAAGAGACAATCCCCCAGAAGTTATCCTATTAATGCATTATGCTGCACATGCATGACATCAGGAAGAAATCTCACATACTCACACACACACACAAGAACTTAAAGAGTGTAATAACAACCCTGGGGAGTTGTCCTTATACTGAAGTACTTTTGTCACCAAAGCCTCTGACACTGGTCCTGTTACAGCTTCACTATTTGCTAGAGAATGGTGCTCTCCAGTCCCAAAGACACCCACATGGCAGTGAAGGCACCAATGTCTAGTATGAAGGTATTAGAAAAGGCATTGGCAGCTGATGGGAATCTCATACTCTCTACAGAATAACCAGGGATTTAAAAACCCAGGCTCTGAACTCAGACAGAATATGATTCAAGTATCAGGTCAGATAGCAGCAGTGCCTCTTACAAACCATGTGCTTTCATGTTGGCATTTAACTTCCTAGGACTCAGTGTTCTTGTGTGTGAAACAGTAATGGGTACTATGGATGGGACTATTATTTACATATAGTCTAAAAGCAAATAGATTCAGAGCAGTTAGTAAGTTCCAAGAGTGCTACAAGTTTTACACTCACAGCAAGCCTGATTAAGCTCCACCATTATCCCATTATATGGATAAGAAAACTGAGCCATGCAGAAGGTAACTTGTCTGAGCTCACACAGATGGTAAATGGACACAGGATTCAAACCTAGTCTCTAAACCATGATGTTGGCAATCTAAAAGGACTTTTCTGAAAATGAATGAAATAAATCATCAGGAATGGTCAGCATAGTAACTGACAATGTTATTAATAAAAGTAGCCATTATTACTATTAATTAGCAACAGGCACATGCTAATTATCCTCATACACTATACAGACAAACATAAAACCTAACAAATTATTTTGTTCATCTCTCATGGCTTTTGCTAAACAATTATTTATAAGAGGCTAATTCTATGGCTACAAACTCTGAAAATGTCATTTAGAAAACTCCTTTACTCACAATACTCCTTCATCTTCCAGAAACTAAATCATGTGTAGAATGTAAACAACAATAAAATTAAGGTTACCATTTTTGTACTGACAACAGAATATTTAACCACAAATATATAAATAAAGCCTTTAAAATGCAGCCTCAAATCATAATTTTATACACTTTCACTACAGTTTATGTATTTCTCATAAATAAGATTTCTTTAAAATGCTCTAATTGGATACACCTGTATTTTACTAAGTTAAAATTACAGTGGAATAAAAAACAATTTTAGATCATTTGTGTTTTCTGCTTTGTAGAAATGATAAAAAAAACTTAAACTTTTGTTAATACAGATTTGTGTAATTGAATTAAACTACAACCTAAAATATGCAATAGACAACTAAATACATCTTAAAATGCAGAAAATTTAGCTACCTAATTCAAGATCATATCTCTTATCTTGGAAATCTGATATACCAATTCAAAATTACTATTTAAATTACCATCAGAATTCCTGAAGCACTATTTGTAGGGAAGATTCCAATTGCATATGGTTTTATGTCACTTAAAGGCAAAGTCATCTGCCTTAAGACCAATTTAAGCTTCTTTTCATGTTTGAATCTAAATTTTCAATAGAGAAAACTCAGAATCAGAGCTCTTACTTCTGTTAGCTCACACCTCATCTATGCCCTTCCCCACTCTTCACCCCCAATCAAAAATAAACACTCAAACCAGTAATATATAAAGTAACCAATCATAGGCTTCCAAGGACTTAAGACAACCAGAAACAACAAAGATGGAAAGAATCACTGCTTTGCAAACAAGGCCTTAATTGAATCCGTAAATAAAAATCCTTTTACTGCTCCAACCCTGAGTCTTTCTGAAGGAAGAATTCCCAACTGCTTCTCACACCCACACGACACAAACATCAGCACACAGCCTCTACCAAATTGAGGCTCAAATATATACCACATTGGAAGTCCTCTTAGATATGATGCTTTAATTGTTATCTAAAAAAATCACCACCAAAAGGCCCATGTCTTTAAAATTATACTTTAATAATCTCTCTAATAAGAAATTTCTATTCCATCCTATCCTGGAAGACTAACTGCCCAAAAGACTAGGAAAAGCAGTTAAAAGAAAAGCCACAATTGGTTTTTATAACCATCCATTAGTCTCCTCCAGGTCAAACTTTAATTGTTTAATAGTAACTAAAATGTTCATTAATTTACTTGAAAACATACCACTTTTTACAATGCTTTTATGGATGCCAGTCAAGCATTCATTTATGCTATTTTATATTTTTAACTATTCATGTTCTATAATTCAAAGATTTCTAAACTGGGTGAAACCAACAGTTAACTGCAACAATAACAATTCAGAGAGGTTGGAATCAAACAAAAAAGTATAAATAGTTGAAACTTTTGAAATACAAAACATTCAAACAACTATTCTAAATGAAGAACATTTCATCTAGGAAATGAAAAAGCACAATATTTGAAGCTGTAGCTCAGTGTCTTTTTGTCTTTATCCCTTAGATGAACCATGAAAATAGGCGCTAGCCTGTGAGTACAGAACCTACAAACATTGAGTCTTATGATAATTTGGCAGCAGACTTAAGAAGAAACTTAATATTCTCTGCCTCTCCATTCCATTCCCTTCTTGTTTGTTCTTCAGATGAAGTTATGGTTTTTGATACAGGAGATTTTCATGTTTTCTTAGCCTTATTATAGGGACAAGTGGTGGCAGGAAGTAAAAAATGGCTCTGAGTGAGAGAAGACAATCAATATAAATGTGGGCAAAGCCAGCAACTGTGTAAACTAAGTGGAAGTTTTGTTGACCTAATGAAGGAGACCAGCTTCAATTGGGCTGCAGGGAAGCTGCTTAAATATAAATCACGGCCTAGAGAGCTAGAAATATTTGTTAGGGAGTTAGGGAGAGGAGATTGATATTCTAAATACTCTTTAAAATTTTAATGAATTTCTTGTTTTTCGTTCATCTAATTTGTTCATAAACACTGCTGGTTTCAAAATAAGATTTTCAAAGGAGGACTAGGAAAATCTATAATGATTATATCCTAGGGAAGCTTGCCAGACATGATGACTTCACTAATTTTAAACTTAACTCCTCTAGTGGTGACTGAGAGGAATGAAGCCAAGACATTATGGAACATGTAAGCAGCATGATAAATTGATTCACAAACTTAATAATAACCCAGAACTTTCTAATACTGTTTGCATCTAAACAGGCATGTAACATGGATCGTGAAGAAAGCTTGAGTCCATATTTTCAAACTATATACTAAAAAAAAACTCAATATCACAGTAGATAGACTAAAATTCCATGTAGACTGACAACTTCTAATGTCACTTGTTAACTACTACAACCTTGCAAAGTCAACTACTGAAGAATGCCCCAAAACAGAGATTAGTAACTGTGCATTTATCTGAAATTGATCTAAAAAAATTCATTTCGAAGACATGGGGTAATTAGGGTTTTTTTGGGGGGTAAGGACTAATTTCTAAGTATTTATTAAATTTATTGGCTCAGCAGATAACACAATTATTTAACATATTTTATTATTTTGAACTTATTTTAGTTGTGCAAAAAAGATTCCTGAATATGAATGTGATATCAACTATTAAACGTAAATACTCAGAAATATATCACCACTCCACCACGCATCATTCACACAAAGCCATCCAAGGGGGAAGTCCCCAACACATACTCAGTTTCAATATTGTGTGCTTCTTATTTTGTTGGAGGCAATTTGCAAGTAAATGGTAACAAAGTGAAATATCTTACCCTTACTTCATTTCTTCATCGATAAGAAAATTAACTATTATTTCATAATTAATCCTACCAATTACGTTGGCATGTTCTATTAAGCAAAATAATAATTAATCTTCTTTATATTTAAGTTACTTTAACTGATTATCTTATTTGAACTTTTCAGTGATAAGAACAACTAACTGTTGAAGGTTTGGCCTCCTCTGGCGCTCATCAGTGGCTACCTGCTCAAGGCTACTGGTGTGGGTCCCACCACCTAGGGACCTCTGAGTGTGTACACCCAGTCTATACTGTGCACCAGCCATCCTTCCACCTGAACCTGAACTCCAAATGAGAGAAAAAAGGGCTGCTTGCTTTTTTGTTGGCTCTCTAAAATCTAAACACTAAAATCGTTTTCCTTTAAATTATTTAAATTTCTTTTTGATCATCTATCAAAATAGGAAGAGTTTCAGATGAAAAGGCAGCTTATTCGATTTTTTTTTTGCAAGATCAGCAAAGTTTATACTTTTTACAGTGGCAATCTTTCATAAACACTGGTAATGAAAAGTATTTACTTAAACAGAAAATACAGGCTACAAGGGTGGGCAAAAGTAGGTTTACAGTGGTAAGTATGTGAAACAATTTATTCTTGTATTATTATTTTCCATACAAACAGCTGTAAACCTACTTTCACCCACCCCTGTATTTACACGTTAAAGACATCACGATTGGTATAAAAATTAAGATGTCTCACATGAAAAACAGCTGATTTTATATTATCATAAATTTCATAACATTACTAGTTTCAAAAGCCTTCACTAATACGTATTGGAATACTGTATCAAACAAACAATTTTATGGCATTTAGCTTTGTTTATTTTTAAGAAATGTGATGAAGGATCACCATGGTGATTGGAAAATGATGATTAAGGGTTTTGTTTATGGATTAAATTCAAACATGAATAATTTATTGAACTTCTAGTGAAACTTATGCTCTAAGTTCATCAAGGTACAGAGGTTTGGTAGGGAATAAATAGGCAAAAATATCATCTGTGAAGAAGTAATTTTTCAATAGACAAAGGTAGAAAGAAATACAATGCAACATATAACACGGCCTCCCATATGCTAAAGTTTTAAAAATGTATGCAGTACCTAAACATAAATAACAGCTTACAATACATATATACAGTCTTTCTTATGTTTAAACTTAGTACCTAAGTGTGAATAAGAGCTGACAATCCATATAGATAGTCTTATTGATAGTTAAACAATTCAGTCCAATGTTACATTTAAACACATGTTACATGTTTAAATGTAACAAATGATTGTATTTAGTGACAAAAAGGAATCTAAAATAAAGGAAATAATTCCAAATTTTCATTACTCAGAAAGTAAAACAATGCAAATTGATACTGTGCTATAAAGAATGATCAATAGGAGATAAAACAGAAAGGTTAAAAATGTTATGCACACTCCATTGTGCAATATGCATATATATGAATCTATGCAAAATAAGACCAGTCAAAATACTGTTATAATAACCTAATGACATGCAGTTCCTAACTAATAATGAGTACTGATTCATAAGTCAAATTACCTAAAGGAAAAACAGAACAGTAGTTTCATAGATTTGACAATTGAATTCAGAACCACCTAATAACAAAGCATACAGTGACGAAGGAGCAAGGTGCAAAGTAAACAGTGAGAAGGCAGACACTCACCTTCGGTGCCATTGGGAGTCATGGAATTACTATTTATGTGAGAGTTATCGAGTTTGGGGCCACTGGGGGATTCACTACTACCACTCAGACGGCTATGCGGGCTGGTTAGATCCTGCATTTCCATAGACCTAAAGACAAGAAGCCTTCCGTTTGACAGATGTACCAAATTCATAATGCCACTATTTAATGTGCTAACGACTTGACACCTTCTCTGAAACACATCCGCACAAAAGTCTTATTGTATCTATTTTCTTAGACTCAAAATAGTTCATCTTACATTTTACCTTCAGTCATCCTTTCATAACATCTAGTAATGAAAGGTGTCAGTCACTTGCGTTACCTATCCAGCCAAACATTCACATGAAGCTTTAAAATCTATTTTTTTCTCTTATATAGCTCATTAAGTCACAAGATCGAACAAAACAATTACATCTATTTTAACTTTTAAAAAGATGCAGCAATATTTCCCTAAAGGAAAACACAAAGGTATAAACAGGTATAATAGAAATAAAATCACTCTCCTATGGAATCTGTTTCATCTAATAAATTAGCACTAAGTACTTCCTTATAATTTACCACCCAATTGTAATTTAATGGGTCTCCAAACCAAATAAAACACTTGAAGCCCATAGTCTAGTGACAGGGAATGAGATAGTTCTGATGCATGTGTTTACTCTGGCAAACTGCTTAATTGTTCCTCTGTTTCCCTTGAAACAAATGCAGCATTAAAACATTATGATGTCGACTCACTTGTTTGCTTTGTGGATTACATACAGCGTGCCCAATTGAAAAGGGATGAGGCCGACATACAGGGAGTCCTGTAAGCATTAGCACTCGGAATACCTCAACTGTCACTCAGGGAAATAACACTTCTTCAGTGCTCTAATTGTTGTATTTTTACCATGTAAAGACAGTTAAACCTCCACTGAAAGTTCTTAGACTCAGCAGTTAATTATTCTATAAAAGGTACAGAAGCCACTATTCATGTTCACAGTTGTACAACTATCCATGTATGTATTAGAGAGGAGAGGATTTATTTAAAGTAACTAAAAACACATCTAGATGCTGTTTTGTTTTTGAAGTTTTTGAAAAGCTAAGACCCATTCATTTTATTTTAAATTTATGGGTTTCTTTTTTTGGGGGGGTGTATAATTTATATATATGAAGCTGAGACCATTTGCTTCTCGCCCTCGCCAGGTGAATAAAAGTTAGTCATTTTAATTTGGAGGATGCACTTTAACTGATTTAAAATGGTTGAACATGAACCCTTTTTCTTCTAGAGTGAGTTTTTACTTCCCTAAATATTCTGAACTCAAACTAGAAATGGCTTAAAATCTAATTTTTCTCTCCTGATTCCTTTTACATTCACAGTTTTCCCAACTCCAGAAACTATAGTCCATAATCATTTTCAAACCCAGGCTCCTATTCCCTTTCTGCATACTCAAAATGTTTCACAAGCGCGTGCGCGTGCGTGCACACACACACACACACACACACACACACACAAATTGCTAAGTAATTTCCAACCCAGGCTGTTGCTATTAATAGCAATAATTAAGAAATACTAGACAAAAATAGATATGGGTCGCAGAGAGGTAATCTCTAAAAATGTCAAATATCAATAATATCCTTACCTGCAACTTGAGGAAACAGCAACATCTGAACGGGTTTGAGGTGTTTGCACCTGTGATCAGGGGTAAAAAATTAGAAGCTGTTGTTACTCTGCTTCGGTGTCAGCTCTTAATTACACAGAGCACATGGCTGAGAACCACAATGCTCCCTTTTAACCAAAAGAGAAAAAGGAGGATACTGCAGCAGTGAAAGGCATATTGTCTTTAAGTTAAGGTCTCTACTGTTGTTTCCTCCTGCAGGTCTAACCCTCCTCCTCCCCTGGTCAGGGAGGGGGGAAGGCGGCCAAATGACTGGATAGTGATTCATCACTGGCCTATGACAGCTGCAAACGGGATTACCCCTCCCCCAATCAACATGCAAAGCAGCTTTGCCCAGGCAACTTGGAAAAAAAATCTCTATTAGCAAAATGAGTGTGTTTCACAGCAGTCGTTCAGGCCATCATCCTCCAGCATCCTCAGATCTTTCATCTGCTACTATCACCAGCTGAAACGGAGTTCCCGCCCACCTCTTTGACTCCCAACAGTTTCTTATCCTTATCACCAGACTTTTCTCCTATATTGACTGGTTGTCATTTCTCATTCACTGAAAGAGCTTCTGGGCAACTTCCAGGCCATGCTGGACCAACTGCAAATGGCAAAGGCAAGTTTTTATACTCCAAGTCCCATCATAGAGCAAAATGCTAATTTACCCATGCAGATTTAAAATGCAGAATAATCTTATTCCTTATTGCCTGGTAAAATTGAGAAAGTACTTTGCTTTGGTTCAATTTTCCATCTTTTAAACCAAAAAAGAAAATAGGTAACATAATAGACAATTCAATGCCTCAGGTAGGAGCACTTTGGTGTCTTTTGCCTCCAGAAGAATCTGTATTTCAGGACTTCACTGAGCAATTAATTTAACAGGTGTGCAGGCTATGCTAGTCTCTGCCCATCCTCCAGAGGTAATGCCAACTGCCAGCAGGTGATAAGCTCAGGTGAAGGTGGGCTTCTGGCTTCATGCTCAGGCTGATGCCTCAGCAGTAAAGAGCATTCTGCATAACGTTCAAAATGGCTCAGAATTCCAAATCTTTGATATGCATTTTCATTCAACTTGAACTGACATCAATTAGGGCTACAGAACAAAGTTGAGAGCTGGAGCAACTCACATGGCTTTAAAGTTATCCAGTCAAATACCTACTATTGAGTATTCTTTTTATATTATGATTTATGAAATTAATACTACCTTTCTTGCAAGAGTGAAGCATCGCTAAAATCTAAATGTCTTGGTGTAATATAATGTGTAATTTCTAGATATGCTTTTCTATAATATGTGCAGGATGAAAAATAACTTTTAGGAGATGCCTAAGCATTAAATGAAAATTTAATTTTAATGCTTATTGGTATGTCGTTTTGTGATAACAGGCTTCTGCACTTTTTGTTAAAATTAATATTCTCATACAATATTAGATGTTCTCCCTTAGAAACTGCAGCAATATGCCTCAAGGATAAATTTCCTTTCTTCCCCTTTTTATCACTTTTATACACCTGGAATAAATTATAGGTGATAACTAACTTAGTTTTAAGAACTCTCTTGGCTTAATTATGTGAAAGAGTATGTAAAACATACTTTCTGTTTAACGTTAAAAGTGTTAAAATACATTCCTATTTTAACATTAGCTAGATAATATAATCCTGGAAATGTAATTTTCGTTCATTATATACTTTGAAAGTTTGATTATATTTGAGGTTTAACCTATCATATTTAAATTTCAAAGCCTAAGTGTTAATTAAATGACTTCAAAATAAGAATTATTCTAACATGTTTTCTCACTGAATAAAAGTATTTTCACAACATAATTCTTTTCTGCTGACTTGACTCAGTCTCTACTGTACTTTCTATACACTACAATTTTTGAAAGTCCATATCCACGATCTTCATTTCATTAAGTATACTTCAGATATATTCTTTTGTGTCCCAAGGATTATTTAAACCATGTGTTGTGTGTTACTGTATTTAAAAATGACTCTTTAATCAAAATAACTTTAAAACAACTAATCCTCACTTAGGCTGGTCAGCTGAATCCACATCGTGGTCCAGGAAAAATAAATCTACTCTCAAGAATGCGAATGCAGACAACAATTAGACACAGATGTGAACAAAATTAGTTACAGTTTACAAAATGCTACACTTCACATGCTTTTAGTTTTTTACGTGTAGTACAAGATTACAGTGCAGTAAGGAAACATACTCTCTTATAATGATTTATCTACAAAGAACACCTATTTCAGATTGGTGCTGATTTTCTCTTATGTACGGCAGTATCTCTGGAAGTTTCTGTGTTTTAAAGGTTTACAACCATAATGTGTTTCAGAAATAATTAGACATATTTACATGCAAAAGAAAATAAAATTATTTCATGGTTTTCAGAAAAATGCTGTTAGGCATGAGTAAGTGCACCTTTTCTGCTTTACATCCATATTTCTTGTCTTCTCCTAATCTGGTATTTTTCATTCAAATGCTCCTATGAGTGCAAAAACATTTCCCATAACATTATAAATGTTCATCTTATATTACAATGAAGTCATTTCACTTTAATGCTTTTGAAAACTCTTTGTATAGAATACCCAGAGTAGCATACTGCTACTGAAAATACAAAGAGAAAAAAGATAGCAGAACTTCTTAGAATTTAAATTCAAGATCCTAAACTAGTAACTCTGACTTCTGATTAGTTAATGAGGTCTTTTAAGTTTGCCTTTTTTCTAATTAAATTTATAATTCTTCACAGATGTAACTTTTGTTGATGTTCAATTTGTCTCTCTCATTTTGTTAAACCTCACATAGTACTTCGCCAATCCATTGAATAGCCACATTAAATCTGTTAATACCATGCTCTTCAACCCCAGAAATTATTTCCAGAAGGCAAACTTGCTTTGAGAGATCATCAAACAAGACTTAAGGTACACATTTTATCACATTTTCCCTACCACAGAGCTCAGGATGCAGAGCAAAATTCATGACTTTTGCACTGTTTATTATACTTTGCTAAATTACAAATCAAAAGCATCTGACAGAAGATCATGTATGAAGCCAAAAAGTTAATAATGTTCTGTGAAAAGTAAACTGTAAATGGAAAGGGATTCTAAATCTCAACAGCACAGAGCAAATAAAATGTAGGTACTTGTCTAAATTATGGGTTTTCCACAGGTTTTTCTGCTTGCTAGAAGCAATTTTTATAAAATGACTATAATTTTAAACTTTCTTTTTTCAAACTAAAAAAAAAAATTTCAAAGTGAAAGTACTGAACTTATCTAAATAAATAGAGTTGGCAGGCCAGCTAGTTTTGCCTAACCACAGATCAACCTGAGTACTCCTAAATTTGAAAGACAATGGCAATTTTCTAATCAGAATGTATTTCATAGGAAAAAATGTGCCTTACGCATAAATTTACTTTTTAATCAGAATATATACTGGCTAAAATTCTCCTCAATCAACATTTCTACCTATGGTGTCAATGCTCTGATAAAAGCCGAAACCTAAAATTGAAATAAACTTCTGCCCAGAGGTGGATGGATGCCTTTCAAATGTTAACACTTTTTTCCTTCTTTATCAAAGACTCCATAAAATGACTGCCTTAATACTATTACTGATTTTTAATGTAATACACTGTACTACTTTTTGAAGTATCTAGTTTGAAGAAAATGACAAAATAGAGTCCCTTGAATACAAAAACAAGTATTTAAATGACATTGATTCTACTTACAGTTTTAAAGAATTGTTTTCAAAATTAGCACTTATTTAAAATATCAAAAAAATACTTTTGATATCTGATTAAGTGGAAGTAGTTTTATTTCTGCTGCAAGTGTTATTCCTTATTCCAATGTATTCTTATAAAATAAATGTTCACATTCAAATGGAAATTTTCTTTTGAGAAAATCATTTATCATGCCTACAAAATTCATATAGCAGTTGACTTGCCTTTGGCACTCTCAAACTGAACAGTGGCTCAATTAGGTTTCTCTGTCACTGTGAAGGATTTTCAGGACTAAAACTCCATAGCTGCTTGTTCACTTAGCGAACACTTTGGGCCTTAGCAGAACTCAAGCAGCGAGAAAGTCAAATATTTGAAAATGCAAAAAAAGCATGACTATTCATGTATGCATGTCCTCAAATCCAAAGGGTGGGCTGGAACACTCACACAAGCCTAAAATAAAACTTACTCTGAAAGACACATTAAAAAAAACAATTCCAAGCCTATAAAACTAAACACAATGTGTTTAACTACCGACTTTTTATACCCCTTATCATTGTAAGAAATGAAACACAAAAATGCTCGTCTAAATTCAATGACGGCTCCGAATTTATTGAATTCTTGCAAATGGTATGCTTAAATGTGTTCAAAAACTCCTCCCAAGACATATACACCCAGGAGTCATTAGCAATTCATACACTGACTCTGAACAATAAATATTTTAAATGGTAATTCAAAAGTTTAGGAATCTTGTTTTTAAATTTCAGGATCCTTTCAAGTCACATAAAGTGTCAATAAGTGAAAAATATGTTAATTTGGCAAATGTTTATTATTTCATCTTTTGAAGATGAGCCTGTTTCATATAATGTTTGGGAAATTTATTTATTGAAGTAAAAGGATTTCCTTCCTTAAAAATTGGTATCTATTTCTGTTGTCCTTTCAAAATGTTAATTTCTTCTTCATTTTCTCGTATCACTCTAAAATGTGTAGGAAAAGTTATCTCTGTGTTGCAATGAATAGATACCTAACCTATAATATCTATATGTAGATATATACACATCGCTTTATTCAACATCACACGATAACAGTTGTGGTTTGTGCAGCAACTCATTAAAGAGATATGAAGTAATCTCCCTACAACAACATAGCCGTGCATTATATTTATTGATATAGATCACAACACAAGTAATTGTTAACAATTAATTTGTAATTATCTGTTAATGATTCTAATCGCTCAGATAATTTGGGTGTTAAGAATTGTACGTTTGTGATGGAAGCCGGTGGCTCATAAAGTACTAGGTACAAAGTGTCATAATCTTCCGCGTGCCCTAATGTTTTCATTTTAAAAGAAACCAAAACAATACTAAAAGCGCTCCTGTTATCTCGAGCTTTGCCCACAGGACAGCTGTTGTCAGTCACTACAATTTTTCAAACAGTCAGCTTGTACTTACAGCGCTTACATCTGCTGCATCCGCCAGTTTACTGCGCTCCTTCGAATTTTCTGGTTTAGCAAACCTCCATTCCTGACATAGTTTTGCTCCTGGACAAGGACGCGGGAGGGCTTTTAGGAGCTCTCGGAAGAGCCGGGCGCTTCTGGAAGCGGAGCGCGTCTGGAGGGCAGAGCCCGGCCGCGGGGACAGCCGCCTGTCCGCTGCTGCAGGCTCGGACTGCCGAGCGACTGAGCGAAAACGCGGTCCCCAGAAAGAAAACCGCCACAGTGGCCGGTAACAGGAAGGCTTACAGTCGGAAGTGGCACGGGAGAGTTTCTACCTCGCCCCAAGCTCGGAGCCATCAGCTCCCACCGTGGGGCTTAGAGACCGCCTTGAGCCCCGTGCTCCCAGCGAACAGCAGCAGCTGATAGCATCTGAGCGCCCCAGACAAAGAAACAGCAGAATCTCATCCCGGGTTTGTTTGCGCAGCCTTGTAGGTCTGCCCGTGCAGCCTCGGGGCTTTTTTGTTGTTGTTTTTGCAATGCAAACCACAGCTATTCTCTTGTCCTAACCTTATTGGTTTAAATGCAACAATTGAAAGGAGCACTGTTGGGTTGACTCAACCTTCCTGCTTAAAAAAAAAAAAAAAAAAAAAAAAAAAATTATTATATAAATGAACGCGCCCCATGCTATCAGAATAAACAGCTGTGTGAGAACTTCTCGGAGACACTGTCAACACATCTCTGGCTACAGCAGCTACCAATTACGAGCTTTAGGGAGTAGTTACGCGTTATCTTTTATACTTTTCCAAAAGTTTTTTTTTTTTTTTCAGGCCCTGAAACTTGGGGAAGCGATGCTTTTCAATTATTGTCTTCCGAATGTAACAACTGACAGGTCTGGGGAAAATAAAATTTTAAAAAATAGAATGGCCATTTCCTCAGTAAGTGGAAAGAAAGGAGGAGAAAGGGAGAAGAAAGCAAACGTGTAAGCTATTACCAGTGTAACAATGGAAGCCTGAACAGTGATTCTGCAGAGGTTTCTAGAATGACAAATTTTACCTGAACAACTTTTGTGGATATGAACCAGATAATATTGCGGTAATAGTATTTTTAAAGGATTTTTGGGAAAAGATTTATTGTATCTAGAACTCTTTCTTTACAGTCTGGTTCTTAAAAAATATTCTAACTAAACTCAATCTATGCATGAAAATCTATAATACCTAGAAAGTTGAGCTATTCAGATTATGACTAAATTAGAGCTCCAGTTCACAATACTTAGTTACTATCATGTTTTAGGCAAATAAATGACTTCAGTTATTAGATTGATTGCAACAGTTTTATTGATCTCAATTACCTATCGAAGGCATCGCTTACGTGACATATATTTATTTGCCAGCCTGATACCACAGTTTAAATACCAATGTTTATTTTTGATACTATTCACTCATCAAAACCAATTTTGTACTCTAAAATAAAATCTTTATATCCACTGGGTTTTCCTTAAAACTCTTTTGTCATTACCAATAATATTATTCTATGTGTTTGGTCTTTTAGTAATAAAAAGCATCTTTTCATTAAGGTTCTTGTCTTGATATGAAACAAAAACATCTAAAAAAATCACAATAACTTCTTAACTGACTTTATAATACATTTTCAGATCATACACTAATAAAGCAGATAGACAGTCTTACCTTTCCTGTGCTAATTTGTAAATGAAAGCACTAGTTTGATACAAACAAAACAAAAAGCTTCTAATGATCAAAATATAATATGGACTTCCCTCTTGTCCCCCCTGAAAGGATACCAATCTGAATTCCTCAGAAAAGAACATTTGTTCAACTTAAGAGACAGCTTAAACTGCAAACTCACCTAGGATTTCATTGTGTATGGTAGTGGCAAGGAATCATGAGCCAGTCATCTACCATATTTGGGAAGCCAGGTCAAAAATCAGTTGATTGCTATTGGCTCTGTTCATATATGCAGCAGAAATAGAATGACATTACAACTACAGTTCTTTTTCAGACCAGAAGTATCAGTTATTCTATATACTAAAGTATATATGCAGGAAAAAAATACAGTACATAATGGAGGTTTCTAGTGCTGTGAGTAAAATATAATATTACATTTAATCTACGATATCAAACAATAACTGCTTTTACTATCATATTTATTTCTAAGCTCCATAAAGTATAAAATTTGAGGTTCTGGTTGGAAAATTCAACCCTGTTTGAAACTTACATTAAACTATTATACCCATGCTTCTCATAATTTAAAATGTATTTTTGATATAAAAGGGTAAAATATTATCTTTCTGATCCATGAAAGATTGTATTGGCAAATCCAAAAGGCACTACTAGTACATGAAGTCAGAACTGTGGGGATATCGTATAAAGTATCTGACTTTTGTATATAATTGCCTACGTTGTAGTCAAATTTATTACGTTAGTTTTCATATTGAAATTCAATTATTTTTATTTATGTAACATAGGATACCATTAAAGAAATGATGCATACAATTATGAAGGAATTTATGAAAAGCATGAATGTAACATGACTACTAATTGACATGATATAGGTCACACGTCATAATTATGTAACAAAGAGCTTAGTCACTGACTAAATGAAATGTCCATGTGCACATGTAGCACTTTTAAATGATTTTCTTTCCTAAACCAGAATTACATAGATGAAAACAATCACATGCTCATCCACAAATGTCTGGTCACTACTTTGGATATTAAATAGGTAATAATTACCATATGACTTATACCCCAAATATTCTCTGATAAGTAGCCAAATGTAAGCCATTACTAGGAAGACCCAACTTGTGGTATACTGTTAAATTCCTATTTCTAAATTTTTACCCACTATAATTAAATACTTAACCATAAACTTTAAGGACCAAGGTGTTCACTAAATAAAATCATATATATCACAACAGAAATTAGGAAAATTTGCTGAAATTTTGCCATTCATAAAGACAGGTAATTGTAGAAAACATTACTATTTGATATTTCCTGTAGAAATTTCAACACATAAACATATGAATAGGAGTAAAAAATTTCTAATATGCTTTTTCCTTACTAAAACAAAATTGTATACCTATATAATCTTATATATGTGTATATAATTCACACATATATATAATCTGAAAAAGGAAAACACTTGAAATAGTTTCAACAAAATGTTTAAATACTCTCAAAGAGAAAATATCTTTGTATCTCCAAATAGGTTTTATCTTACAGAGCAAGCTGTTGCCTAGATACGTGCTTGATTATAAAGAAGTCTACAGTTTTGACAGAAATTGTTAGTGCTTTTCAATTAACAGAATTTTAAATAAAGGTATGATTACAAAAATAAACAAATGTCTCTAATTTTTAAAAAGTGCAAGAGCAAATATAAGGGATTCATTTGAACAATTAAAAAGGTAACTTGGAACTTTTCTACAACCACATGAGTAAGCAGTTGATTAATCAAATTATATATAACAAACACTGAGAAAACAAAGAATAAAACACAAACATCCCTTTCCCTTTTCCATTCCAGTAACAACAAAGTTCTTGAGTAGCTGTGAATTTTCCAATAAAAGATGTACTCAGAAGTCATTTTTCTCCTGTTTGTGTTTACCTTCCAATAATTTTTGAATTAAGCATGCATGCTATTACCTGGTCCAATGTAAAACATCTCTTATCTCTCTGTTTCCACCATTCTCATATTATGTCTCGAGAGGAATGGGATAGTAAGTTGCAAAATATAATTAGCACTTCAAGATCAGTGCTTTTTCTTCAAAGACAAAATCCTAGTTATTATTTCTTCTACATTATCAAAATCAATAAGATCTACAAATATTCAGCATTTTGCAATTCAAACTGTTCAAAGTGGAATGTCGAATAGAGTATTCCAGAACACTATGCTTCTAGTCCTCTGCTTCCAGATAGCTCTCTTCTCTCGGTGCTCCTGCCATAGCACTACACTTTGGGCCTTTTTATGGAACCCTGGAGCAGTGTCTGGATAGCTAACATTACAATCCTTGCTGGCATTTCAAGCGGTCATTTTCATGACCTACTCTTTCATTGGCACGAGACCTACAATGAGGGTCCTACTCCCAGAAGCCTTTTGCTGAAACACAACCAAGTAAAACATCCTCTATTTATTTTAAGAATGATATTAAGTCCAGCAAACTGAATGTCTACTAGTATTTTGCTAAATGTTTTCCATTCAAATTCCGACATGAGTAGCTTTTAACAGTAAATTTAAGGAGGCAATTACTAACTATTCACTGTAGCATGGAAAATTATTTTAATAAATATTTTAGTCTTTATACCAACACAATATGGAAATATAACCAATTTCCTGTCCCCTTAATAAGCACATTGGTTATTACATATGAATAATGACCATTTATTTATGTAGGGTGGGAAACTTGTTATCATATGTAGTAATCACTGCCTATAGGATGTTTTTTTAAAAATTATTATTCTTAATAGAAACTTGGAGCAGCATTTCTTGAAACTAATAATGATAATCAGAGCAGCAATAGATTTTTAAGAAAAGAGAATGGGATGGTAGAGATACTTTGAGAAAAATATGGCATACCAGGTTTTCTATTTTTAAATCAAATGATTTTCCAAAATGGGAAACAGTTATTTTTCTACCTTCTGCCAGAAATATGAAAATAATTAGTCTTGGAAGCATATGCTTAATCTCAGCAATATGTTATTTTGCTTTTTCACACTGTAAGATGGATTTCTGTTGACGTGAAGCAACCATGAAAACCCAGGTTGTCTCCTCTTTAGCCTTTTTTTTTTTTTTTTTTTTTTTGTCTAAGCCATGGGCAAAACCAACCTTGTCAGCACCTCCCAATACATGTAAGAGGATCTGGAAATTTGCTTTGTGTTCTCCAGGTTTCATGACAGCTGAGTTCACAGTTTTTAAATTCACCAGAAACAGTGGATATCTCATGGAAGAAGGAAGAAAATTAGCACTTATTGAGTATGTACTATGTACCAGGCACTGTGCTAGACATTTTATAGGCAGTCTTCATTTATTTTAACAAATAATGTCACAGTTTATCTCTTACTTCTCTTTTTAAAAAACATGCCCCCACCCCCCCCATTATTTGTTGTCAGCCTCATTTGTCTAGCACCAACAAAGTTACCATCCAATGGCAGATGGAGTGTTGGGACACCCCATAAAGTTAATTAACCCAGAAAGGTATGGATATATATATATATATATAGAAATGATATATTTAAAATAGAATAGACATAATCACTATACAATATCTGATTATTCATAAACACATTTGCAAGTTTGCCAATTCAAAAATAAAAGTACATTAAATCATCAACAGGAAAAAATTTTGATGAATCCTTAAACCTGAAATTATCAAATCAGGAGATATGTATTTTTCTCATTATTTACTCAAAAAGGTGAACTGTATTCCTAAGCAGGGATTATAAAGAGTCCCAAGTTGTTTTTTGTTTTTTTTTTAATAATAAAAAGGAGAAGCTAAGGGTCTGAGTTCACAGCAAGCAATTATATAGACAACTCATTTCACAGTTCTGTCCATTTCTTCCTTTTTATATTCCTTAATTTGAGTTACTCAGTGTGATATGCTTTGATCTTAATAGCTATTACATCATAAATACTCGATTTGCTCACTGAGGAAATAATTACATCCAAAATGCCCTCCAAGTCTCTTTATGCATTTGGAAGTATAGTTTAAGTATTCTGAATCAAGAAGCTCTATTATTGTTGGAAAGGAAATGCCAAGAAAGGGAAAAATAAAAAACCAAAACCTAATAACCTATAGAATTTTTTTCTTGCTTTAAGCAGCATTAACTCTCCCCCCCACCCTCTAGTCTCCCAACTGGGGGAAAAAAAAAAAGTAACCTCTAAAGCTGTTTTAGACAGAAGGTCAGAATTCAAAGGCTCGGTAACTTAATCCACAGTGCGCTGCAATCACATTGCTATTGGAAACACAACCAGAAGCACCATTATTCTAGATGTTTTTATTAAGCAATGTCAATAGGTATACAACCTGGAGATTTCTCTACTGTAAAGATTCATACTTTCAAGAGATCAAGTTGCCTTACATCCTTGTATTTTACTTTAGAAAGCTATAGGGAGAAAAAAATAGACTCTGCATTTCATACGAGGGAAAACAGTAGCTTCAGTTTGTTCAGATAATGAAAGAGAGGCCCTTTTTACAGTCAAAATGTGAATAAAGAGAAAAGATTTTTAGTCTTCAGACTCTCAATAAGAACTCTTAATTCAGTTGGTTTAATATTTAAAGTATTAGGCTGACTTTTTAAATTTGTGGGTTATGTTTTTTTCAAAAAATGGAAGTATGGAAGCCTCCATTGCTTCTTTTAGGGATTTTATTTTGACATCATCAATAATCTAGTCTACCTGAACTGCATAGTAAAACAAAGTCAAGGATCTGGGGTTTTCTGAATTAGAAGATTTTAAATGTGTATTAATTTTTAAAAATAACATGCCAGTTGATAAGGATTTACAGGCTGGTGTTTTTTTTTGTTTGTTTGTTTTTTGTTTTTTTTTTTTAATCCATACAAGGAAAAACAAATAGTTTACCAAGAGGTCAGAGAGCCTGTGGAGGGGACCTCTACACACGGTTGTCATTGACAAGCCCTGCTGAAAGATTCACAGAGCCCCCATTAACTCTTCCTCCTGGGAGAGCTATTCCCTCTTCTTCCTGTCCTTGCTGGAGAGGACAGGATGAGCTTCCTCACCAGCAGAGTGAGTGGAGAGGGTACAGAGGAGGTGAAGAAGTGACAGGACAAAAACATAGTGGAAAACAAGGAAGAAGTGATTCAAGACAATAATTAGAAAACCGGCTCCAGAATTCCATACCTTTTGAAAAGAACATGTGTCTCTGGCTTAGACATTCCAAAGGAAAAAGATCATGTTTTTAGATATGCAGATTTTATATGTTTTAAACTTGTAGTACCATTACAAGTATAACCATCTCTTTTGAGAGGCATTGCATTTGATAAGCTTAGAAATGAAAAAAAAAAAAATCCATAATGATCTAACTTACCATAAATAAACCATGATTAATTATTGAAGACTGTTTAAAAGAAGAGTGCACATCTCTAAGCTCTGTGTTTATAATTTTTCAAAATCGTCCCTATTACCAACCAATGAATATGTGAAAAAAATATGTTTTAAATGAGATATTGTACATTAAGACCTTCATGAATAAGCATATGATAACCCTGAATTCCTTCTCCCATCTTTCTATACCTTTTTCTATACTTTTGGGTTTTATTTCTATCACTATTCAAGGCCTATTCTGTCCTTTTCCTTAAATGTGTAGAATAGTTCAGCTCCATCTGAGTTCTAATTCTGGCTTCAGCATGAGTTTTCTCTGGGCCCATTGTTATCATATTATATAGAAAGTACTCTCAATTTATAATCTATAAATAGGTTAACTAAAAAATGGCTGCAAGAAAGTTACACACCTTACCAAAACATCATGGGGATAAAAATGTCCACTGCAATGGTAAAGCTGACCTGGATAGTAAAATAGCGACAGAAAACTGAATTTCAAATCAAATTTGATTAAATGACTACAGAATGAGTTCTCAGACAGGGCATGGCAAATTTACAGTTTTAGCACAGCTTGGTACATGTAATAGGTGCTCAATAAATGTCATCTAAGTGAACTAATATACACAAACTTGGATACTTGATGGAATATGACTCTGCTTTGAGAAAGAAAAATGACTTCCCTGAATTTACTTTGTTTCTATGTTTTCCATTATTTTCCTTACACGTTGTTATAGTTGCCCCCCATTGGGAACTCTAAAGTTGGACTGGCTAGGGCATTATCATCAGAGGGGAGTTCATTTCATCCTCCTGTTCAAAACATCTAAAATAATTTTATGGAATAAATGGATTCAAGAAACTGTGTCAGGAATCTGCAGTCCTGACAACAGGGAATAACCAATCCTTAAGGAAATTAAGAAATTAGAAGAGATCTAAGCCACTGTATTCACATGGTATTTGTGCTTCAGTGAGACAAGAAAATGGAATAAAAAGTTAAGGTTTAGCTTAAAAAAAGAAAGAAAAAGAAAAAAAAAAAAGAAATGCTGTCATACACTGTGTTTTAGTTACACCCATCATATTCTCCTGAGTACTCTATTATAGCAATTCCTATTCCCCTTTTAAATTCTTAACAAAAAGTCCAAAAGAGTTAATAAAAATATTTTAAAGGATACACAATAGAATAAAATTATCTTCAAAGAAACCCTATATCTCCTGACTTTCAGAAATGTCATTGTAGATGTAGCCACAACACTGTCATTTTCAAATTTTGCACCTTTTAGGCTATTGAAAAATCCAACTAATGAAGCTAGCTAGTTGGTCTGTCAGTGTGTCACTCATTCATATCAATCATCTGTTCCAGATACTCCACTAGGAGATGCATCAGTAAACAAGACAAACAGAATTCCCATCTACCATGCGTGCATTGAAGTGTAAATAAATTTAAGATTGGCCTACTGAACAAATGCATTTATTTTTGCTTTCTCTACAAATCCCTCTAGAGCAATTGTGAATGGATTGTTTTTTTAGAAAGCATAAATTCCAAAGAAAAAAGAGGGTATAGGTAATAAGAACACAGTAACACATTTTGGAAGTGAAAAAACAGCCAGATCATTAGTAACCAGCTTAGCAGATTTGAGAAAGCTGATTCCAACGTTGGCAAAAAGGAAAGTCAAAAAGTGATCAAACTGACACCAGCAGAGCTTCCACCTCTCAGGAATTGTTGTTACCAGGTACTTCTGAAAATGAGAGTAGAAGGAAGGCTTAAAAAAAATGGAGGACTGGGTACAGATTGGTGTAAGAAAGAGATAGGTTTCCTTCACACTCCACATAGTCAAACAAGTAAGCTGAAGCAGAAGCCCTAGAATGCGTTGAGGAAGGAGTATCATACTCAAAACAGGTCAATTCCATTTGAATGCTGAATACCGAATGTTGATTGCTGAGACACACTGAATTCTGGGACAACTGCCTCCACTCCCCTCCTCTGAACATTTTCCCCATTAGAATTCCAGGAATACTAGGAACTAGATCCAGGCTATCCAGGCAAGAGCCTCAAAGAGCCTTCATTCAGACCAGCCCAAGAGGAAAGACTTAAGATCCTTATACTTGCGTATCTCTCAAGGAAAGGACTCAGCCTCCTTGCCCCACAGAAAAACCATGGACTAGAAGTCCATACACATCAATCAATTTTAAGGTGCCCACTCTTACATATGAGCAAACAGTCAAGGATTATCTGTGTCTGAGAAAAGCCTCTACCAAGAGATGTAGAAAGCCAATGAACAAAGAAAAGCAACTTGTAGGAAACAGAGATGAGGCAAAAGAAAAACAAAAGCAAACTCTCATTAATATCCCCAGAAAAATAAGATGCTGCAGACATGACACAGATTGTAAAATAGCAATAATGATTTATTTTTTGAACAGGAACATCCAACAATGAAAAGAACCCTTAGAAATAAAAAGTAGGAGAACAGATATATGTAATTCAGTAAGGTTTGGAAAATAAATCTGAGGAAGTTTCCCAGAGAATAGAGCAAAAGAAATGAAATATAGGAGGGAAGAGAGTTAAGATAATAAAAAGCCATAAGAAAATATGAATGTCCAACATCAAATAAGTGGAATTTCAGAAAGAAAAGAACAGAGAAAATCAAGAGTAAAATTTAAGTAAATCATTCTAAAAATATCCTCTAGGACGTGAGTTTTCAGATTGAAAGAACTCAGTGAATACCCAGAAAAATGAATTTTAAAAAAGACCCACAAAAACAAACATTGTTGAGAAATTTCTAAAGTCTGAGTAAAAGGGTAGCTCCTACAAGTTTCTAGAGAGAAAAAGGAAAACAGATCAGACACAAAGCGTGGCTTACGACTTTAGGTTTCTTAATTGAATCTTGTAAGGTAATAAAGCAATAGCTTTAAATTTCTTAAGGAAAACTAATTCTCAACCTAGAATTTTATATCCTAACAAACTTAATAACAAGTAGGAAAATTAAGGATAGTTGTAGACACGTTAGGTCTCAAAAAATGTGTTTCCCAGGTATCCTTTCTCAGGAACCTAAGGAAGTGTCCCATCAAAATTTGGGAGCAAAGCTCTTTTATGAAATAAGTAAACCAAATGAAAGAGAAGAGTAATCCCTGGTGTTGGTTGTAAAGGGGATTTCTAGCATGATGGCTCTGCAGCAGGCACGGCATTGTAGATTGGAGAAGGTCAGAAGGCACCAGGACAGTTTTCCAGGTGAAAAAATTGATAGAATAATTGATACATCTGCACATTTGGAAAGGAGATTTAAATCATCAATGGAAAATATGAAACTGAATTGTTAAAAGGAGTCATAGAATACTACATGAGGCTGCCATATCAATGGAGTAATTCTTATAGAATCATCTGACTTTAAAGACTAGGTACATATAATTCTGATTAGAACAAAAACAAAAAATAGACATTTTCCTGCCCTTGTGTATGTGTGTGTGTATCAATTATTGATAAGTAGTACAAAAATTTCAGGGAATATTTTGTAGAGAGGGCCACGGGGAAGGTGGCCGGTGCCATGTTAGCTTGTCAAGGAAATCCTCTTTGAGGAAGCATCATTTGAGTTGAGACATAAATGATCAAAAGGTGATAAACTTATAAAAAATTGAAGGCAGTCTACACAACGATGTTGAGTTATGGGCTGTGCCCCAAAAGCATCAAATGGTGAGTAACGGAGAGGAGAAGGAAAGAACAGGGCCTGGGCTGGGTGTGGAGTGCAGGGCAATGCATGCTGGGTGAAAAGTTGGCATTTTTTTGTTTGTTTGTTTGTTCTAGGTATAAAAGGAAGTTATTAGAGATGTTTTATACTTGCTTATTTTTAGTGTGTTTTTGAGCAGAGAAGTGACACAGTCTGATAGGCATGTAAGAAAGAGGACTCTGGCTGCTATGTGTCAGACAGACAACAGGAGAGCAGGAAGAGGCAGGGAGGCAAAGTAGGGTGCTATCGCAGTGGTCCAGGTGAGAGGTGAGAGCCATTTAGACTCAGGTATTATGGGGAGATGATGATACACAGGCATATTTAGGGCCTATTTTGGAGTTGGAACCAACAGGACTTGTAGATTGGATGTGGGTTTGAAGCAAAGAAAGAAATTAAGGATGACTCCAGTCTCTCCACATAAACAATAAACACCACTGATTTGACTTTCATCTCCCTTCATTTCTCCTTTCTGCTTTCTTGCTCATACAATAACATGACATAAACACAAAGAGCCTGAATAATTAGAATCTAAATATTTGAAAGTTAACCGAAAGACACAAAAGTGCAAAGAAAACTGATGAACTAAGTAGATAGAGGCCATTTGTGAAAATGAGGAGGCTACAAATCGGTCATTTCAGTCTAGCGGCCCTGGTGAGGACCAAAGACTTGAAGAATAGGGACTGGCACAGTGCTGGACAGGACCACACAGATGAGCCACACTGTGCCAGCCACCAGGCAGGGTTCACAGTGCTCAAGCAGGACAAAGACATCTCCACGTGGGGCAAGGACAGCACTCAGCACCACACATGTACCAGGGATGCAAGGCATGCCTCGCAAGGCAGGATGGTATACAAATATGCCCTGGGCATTGAGCACACCCCAGGGAACAGGGTGAGCAGGGAGGGCCAGAGCATCTGAAACTATCAAGGCTTACTTTCTAAAGAACCATGTTTAAAGATTTTTATTGTTAATTGTTTTTGCTACTGTGTACTTTGGAAGCAGGATGTGGAAAATGAAATTAACTTTGATTTCACATGTGAGTGATGCATAAACTGTAATAGCACTGTCCTAATAGACAACAGCTTAACTCCAAACCCAGTCGAAACACAACACGGTACCCACAGTGCCAGACCGCCTTTATAAAATACAAATTGCATCATATCTCTTATTTTAAAATCCTTCATAGATTTTAGAGTGAAGTTCAAACTTGTCAGCTGATCGCAGCAGCCCTGGCCGAACTGACACAAGTGTCCTACCTCAGCCTGAAGTCTTAACCTGCCGCCTATTCCTCCTTCCTTCTAGCCACTTGGAGACACAAAAAGTTCTCGAACCGGATCTGTGGTTCATGCCTCTGTGCTGTTCTCTGTGCTTGGAATTTCCAGCCCTTCATGGGTATCAGAGTTCAGCTCGGCAGTCCGGGCCTTGCTTCTCTCGTTATTTTACCCTTCCTTCTTTAGCGTGACAAGCCAGCTTTCTCATAAACATTTCAAATGCAATCTTTACTAAAGTAAACTCATATTCTGAGCCCCAAACTTGCTTCTCTGTTTCTCTATTTCATTTGGGGCACAGCCTGTAACTCAAGCTGGAAATCTAAAGGCTTTCTTTCCACATGCAAATCCAATGCCAAGTTCCTCTGATGCCACCTTTACAAATCCCTGCACTTGGCCTCTTTGTATCTTGCACTATTTCCATTACTTAGCTCCGACAGCCCAGTTGGCCCCACTGCCTCCAGCCTTCTCTTCAGTTCATGCCGCAGCAAGCATGGGCTTCATGAACTGTGATTCTAAAGCTAATACAGCAGGGCTTCAAATCATTTAGCAGCTAACACTCCATGATCAAAGATTAAAGACCAAATCCATAAAACAGCCTGCAAGGCTCTCTGTAGATGCCATCCACCTTCCTAGTTTGGCTCCAAGGACCATCTGTTTGCTCTTTACTCTCTAGTTTTAAACTGCCTATGGTTCTGCTGGATGCAAGAGCTTTTTCTCAAGATGTCTGTATTCATGTGGTCCCCAACACTTGAAACGTCCCTGAAATTTTCAGTTAGATACCACATTAAAAGAAAACAAGTTAGGACCATGGTGTATCTTGGGATAAATGTCATTGGGAACAAATACAGAAGGAAAGAGCATTTGTGAAAAGGGTCTCAGTGTTAACCAGCAACCTGCTTCAGCCAGGTCTACAAGCAGGCTCGAGCCTTCGCCAGGCCAATGTGAGATAAAACTTCCCTTAGCTTCCAGTGGTATTCTATACTTGTTTGGCAATAGAGCACAGGAGGACATTGGGAAACTAGGGGAAGGAGGAAGGAGGAGAATCAACAGAGGGCAGGTGGGAGCCTAGGACAAGGCTCACATAAACAATGACTTAGGAGCAACTCAACTGGCAAAGTCTGGGGTTTTCGAAAGATAGCAGGAAACTAGAATTCATTTTTATTGGGACTAGGCTAAGGTTAAATTTGTCTTAGCACCATAGAATGATCATCTTTTGTTAAATTTATCCTCTTGTTATTATTTCTAAAGCCAGGGTTCTACAGCTGTACCAATCATGCAGACATATTAACACTGGTTCTAAAATTGCTTTGAAGACTTCCTTCCTTCTTGGGCCTCTTAGAGAAATGTAAAGATATTCTGATACACTCTCCAACACACTTACCATGCACACACACACAGCCCTCCCATCACACACACTCTGGTGTGCAGACACCATTTATAATTGTCTCCTTCCATGTGTCATTTGGGGATTTATTGGTATTTTAGTTAACAGGTTGATTCTAGGCTCTTATAATATAAAAAGCACTTTGTATACACAACATGGGCACAGATCCAGCATAATGTCTTTAAAGCCCAGGGCACTTTAAAATTTGTTTTACATCAAGCTAATCATGTTATGAATCTACATTTTCATTATACATCACAACCATCCTTATTTTTACTAATGACATACAAGATGAGAAGAAACAGAACGCATATATTAAGGCTACCGTCTGATCTTCCATTTGTTAGAGTAAAACTAGACAGTTTAGTAGAGCAGCAGATGAATTACATAATATTTATGAAGGGCTTTTATAACAAAAATGAAGAAATCAAAACCAGATGAAAGTAGACAAAAACTTTATTTTCATAATTTAAATTATGTTATACTGAATTGAAGTAGTACTTAAACAGTGGTAACAAATTATTATGTAGAATATTGAATTACTTTGCATTACAAGTTGCTAACATATACACAAATTTGTGACTAAAATATATTTCAAGGTTCCCTACCTTAACAGATGTAAATTAGATTTAAAAGATCAAATATACCAACTGTGTCCCAGTGGTTAAAGGTATACCAGAGGTAAAGTATCCACATTTTAAGTACATTAAATTTAATTTTATATTCACTTCACATGTAATTCAGCACACAATATTATTTTATACTACAAGGATTTCTAATTCTTTAAAGTTGCAATTTATCTCCTTAAAAGTCATGCATTAATAGGAAACAGATAAGCAATGTTTGTGTCCTTAAGGGCATGCATTTTCTCCATTATGAGTAAAGGATGTACATGCATAAATACTTGCTTTTTAAGTTGCTGCATAAAATAAAGCAGAATTGGTGATAAAATAAGGAATCTACATAGCAGGGAGACTCAAACTAGGTAAATCTAGACAAAAATCTGCTCTGATTACTCATGTAGTCAGATTATGTATCTCCATGGTCACCTTGGTTAGAATTATATGATTTGGTAGCCTATATTTTCTAAATTCAACATTCCCTACTTCAATCTGTGTGGTACATTGTAGTACAGAGGAAACTTACATCTTACAGAAAAGATGTAAATTTCTAGCCTCTCAGGCAGATTCTGTAGTAAAGGCATAATTTTAATTCTTAGTATTATAACAGTAGAAAGCTTACATCAGTCCACATTTTGGAAGAATGGCTTAACTAAATGGATGTGGCACATCAGACCAGTAAGGATAGGATATGGTGATTAAAAAAAAATTCTAATTCTTTATAAAATTTTATTAACTAATTACTTTAATTTTTAAAATTCAATGCTACAATTTGGGGGAAGGTTGCACTTTTGCTTAAGTAAATTTTCTTCCAGGGGGTAATTATATTAATATATGATATTCTTAGTTACAGTGTTTTCTATGAGCTCCTTTTAAATTCATAACCAATTTAAAAAATATTACCTTATTTAAGAAGATACAAATTAAAATGACATATAATTCCCATCTCAACCAAAATTATAAGTTCTGCCAATTCCAAATGTCGGTGAAATTGGAGCAATAGGAATTCTCATCCACTGCAACCAGGAGTATGAAAAGGTACACAAATTTTGTTAAAGGTAAAGATACCTTCACAGGTCCAGAAATTTCATTTCTAGGCATATTTCCTAGCGAAACTCTTATACATAAACATAAAGAAAAATACACAAAAAACAGCCAACAGAATATTGCTTCAAATTTTTAAATATTTTAAAACTTTTTTAAGAAGAAGAAACGACTTAAATTTCCACCACCTGGAGAATTGATTTTTAAATTGTGGTATATTCTTTACTGTATGGCAGTAAAACAAATGAAGCAGTGCTATATAGAGTAAATATACATTTACACATATACTTGAAGAAACAAAGCAAGTTTAAGGATGATAACAGATTACAGACCATTTTTTTTTACTTAAGTTTTAAAACATGCAATAATATGAATTGCATATAGAACAGATTTGCAGTGAAAATAGAAAGACAGGAGTGGGAATAATGAACACCAAATTCAGAATAGTTGTCACCTCTGGGAAGGAAGGAGAGTGAAAATGAAGAAAACGCACAATGGGGTTTAACTGCTTCTTTAATGTGTCATTTCTTGAAAAATATATAAAGACATTTGAACAATAAAAGACAAAAATGTACATTTTTGCAAACTAGGTGGATGTATGCGGGAATTATATTATTGCTTCTAATTTTCAGTATAAATAAAATATTTCAGATTTTAAAGAGAAAAACAATGATCTCTTCGCCCCAATAAATATTACTAGAATATATGTTACTATGCTTATATTAATTTTAAAAATTCTAGATCTCAGAAACAGCAACTACAAGTTTATGTGTTTTTATATTCATAATCTTCTCCAGATCTTTGAGTGCATCCAATTTTCCAACCTCACTAAGAAACAAGCTTAGATCTCTGAGGATACTTGATCTGATAACATAATTGGTTGTTTTCAAGTTGCTGACATTATCAGCCTGCATCTATTTTAAATTGGTGTGTCTGTTCTCACTGAAACATTTTTAGGCAGGTTTATTTAAAGAGCTTAACCTCCCCTATAGATTTCTTCTTCTCTAGGCATTGTAAGAGCCAGAGGGGGCCTGACTTATCCTTCCCCAGATCCCATGTTGGGACTTCTCAAGTGGGGCCCACCCTTGGTGGCCTTCTCTGACTAACTGAGGCCGGGTTGGGGCTTCTCCCTGGGACTACCTTTGTTCCCACAAATACCTGGATTGGGAAATATATCACATGGTTGTTCCCACCAATCTCTCATTTCCTCTCCCAGGATATAAGCTTCCTGAAAGCAGCAGCTATGTTCTGCTTCTACCTTCTCAAGGTCTTAGTGCTACCATACATTTTCTTGATAAGTGTTTGCCAAATGAATAAATGCATGAAAGAAGCTATAATACCACCAGCATCAATCTTTTCCCCCTTGTGTTATTCTTTAGGTAGTGCTTTTGTATCTCAGGAGGGTGAAGGGCAAAATCCGTATTGAACCTTCTATTGGGAAATGACAATGCTTTCTGGAGGGAGAAATGCAAACTTACTCCTGAATTCAAGTTTTGAGCATTAAGGCATATAGATTGCAGTACTTTAATCTAAACATTAACAGGTCTCAGATTGGCATGGTCACTGACGTGGTAATTTTTAAGTAGGTATATACTCCTAGACCAAACTATGAAAGGAGACCCACATAGATTGAAAATGCTAAAATATGATCCAAATGATTTTTCTAACTTACTTTTAGTAATGAGGAATGATGCTAATGGCTTTCTAGGTATAATGTTAGCAGTTAATATTTCATATATAAGTAAATTAAGAATTAGCAGCCAGGCTTCAATACAACAGAACAGCCTCTAACCATACAGGAAGGAGTAAGGGTCCACCTTGTGCTAGCCAGCCATTGTGGAAACAGGAATTGGGAGAAATGTGGGTATAGAGGGAGAAAAAAGTTAAGAAAATGAGCAGAGAAAACATTTTACCTGTTATAAGAGCTACTAATCAAATAGCAAATTCTGGAGTTCACATATGCTTTATTTTATTTATAAAGCACTTTCTCCCCATGTAATCTCATGGAAAGCAGTCCACAAGAATACTAGGATTAGAAAGATTAGGTGGCTAAGGTCAAGAGGTGGTATTAGAAGTGATACTTAAAAATATATATATATATATATATATATATGTGTGTGTGTGTGTGTGTGTGTATACACACACACACACACACACACACACACACACACATATATCTTTTAATCCAGTCTCTCTTCAAACTGTGGCACTGTAATTTTTCCTCAGTTAATTTCCCACCCCTTAAAAAATGCTTCTAAGTGAATATCGTTATACTGGAATCAGAAAATTTTGTAGTTCTGCTATAATTGAATAATAATATCTCTTGAGTTATACTTAGCTGTTCATTTTACTTCTGATTGCATAAATATTCATAGAGAAACACCTAAGAGGAATATTCAAAGCACTGAGCAGTGTGGTTCTTATTAACACAAATAGAGATCAAGTGGATAAATTCCCATTTAATGCTTTGAATACCTGTCCCTGACATCTCACCATTTAGGTAGCTATAAAGTACATCCTTGCTTGCTTTGGTTTTGTATTAAAAAATATGCTTGACTGTATTACTCTCATGATGGGTCACTTGTTCAACCCAGGTGGGTTGTTGATCTGCAGGACTATGGACTCACTCTCACTGAATCTTCTGAGTTGAGAAATACATAGAAAACTACATATTTTCATAAGAAAGTTTCTAATATCTAAATGTTTGAATTAAAAACAATTCTTAAAACAATGTATGGACTGCCCTGGCTGGGTGGCTCAGTTCACTGGAATGTCACCTGGCACCAAAAGATTGTGGGTTCCATCCCTGGTCAGGGTGCTTAACGATTGGCAAATAATTGATGTTTCTCTCTCATATCAATGTTTCTCTTTCTCTCTCTCTCTAAAAAAAATCAATAAAAACATATCCTCAGGAGAGGATTAAAAAAACGGGGTATGAACCAACACCATCTAGAGCAAACAGCATTTGTGGGCCATGAGTTTACAATGACCAATTGTGCTCTCTGTTTTATCATGCAGAACATTGACCCAGAGTCACTATGCTTCATACTGTTGTTCCAGGTTTCAGTATGGAAGATTGTTTTCCTCCATCGGTTACAATCCAATGCCTGGGCAAATAGAATGATATAAACATAATTAGAATGTTAGAGAGCTGCAGAATGAATATGGAGGAAGAAATTGCTTGCTCATGCCAATATAAGTGTATATTGATGAAAGCCAAGAATAAGAATTTAAAAAAAAAAAGATATAACCTTCTTCCATTTTATGAAAGATTAAAAAAGTAACTCTAAGCAAAAATTTTTATTCTGAATCAGACTACTTAGTATCATCTTACTGACTAATGGTTTTGTGAAATGGTTCCTGACATGGAATTTATTGAGCAGATTGAAGATTAGTTCCATTCATGTCAATAAACATGTTTTGGTCCTTTATGTGGGCCAATTGTGCCAGTGCTGAGAAGACAGATCAATGAGATACATCTCCTGCCCTCACAGAGTTCATGATCTAATAGGCAACCAGGTACATAATGTAATAGATTTATTTGAAGGTCGCTAGGGAAGTACAGGAGAAGATTCGGGGGGCATAGAGGAAGAGGAGTGTGATAGTCAGTGATGGCTTACTGCAGGAGATGACAGAACTAAATATTGAAGAATGAATAAAAGTCACTTAGATAAACTGAGAATGACAAATGAGAGCATTTCTGAAGGGATGTAAGACAGAAACAGTATGGTGTCTTTATCAACGTATAAGCAAAGAGCCATTAATAACATTTAAGAAAAAGAGTAACACTGCCAGCTCTTTCAGATAGATCATCCTGGTGCGCTGTGTAAAGGATGGAATTGAGAGACAATGAGGGGTAGAAATGCCACTTGAGACACTATAGCTGTGATCCAGTTGAGAGATAAAAAAAAAACCTAGTCTAGAATAAATAAATAAATAAAGGCCTTTGAGAGAAAATGGGGAGATCTGAAAAATACTGGGAACATGAATGTTTGGAACTGAATGATTTATATGATGGTAGAGCTGGTGCCAGTGACTCATCAATTTCTTTCTTTGGGTCATAGTGTAGATAGTGGCAGCATCCAAAGAGATCCAGAATAACAAGGAACAAGTTTCCTGGAAGGTGACACATTCAGTTTGGATGCTTTAAGTATGAAGTTCCTATGGGCACTTCAGGTGGAGACTTTCAGTTGTTTAAATCTTGGGGGACAGGTGTGAACTGGAAATATACTTTTGAGAATTCTCAGAAAGTAGATGGTGGTTAAAGCATGAGATCAGGAGAAATCATTTAGGGCAATGGGGTAATGAGAAGAAAAGGGGCTGCACATAGGAGCCTAGAACATAACACAGACAAGGAATCATCAGAACAGTGGACAAACTGACAGAATATGTGATGAGGCTTCAAGAAGGGAAGCAGCGATAGCACAGCTAGTATTTGCCAGGAACTCTGCCAAACCTGTACCCGCTGTCTAAATCCTCAGTGTTAATTTTCATTATAGTGTGCTCATGTTCCAATCAAGAAAACTCAACTACCCCAAAAGGTTAAGTATCTTGTTCAAGGTTACTCAGCTATTAAGATACCTGTGACTCAAACCTAGTTCTGCCACATTTCAAAGACTGAACAATTTCTACTTTATCATGATGCCAGTGATACCCAAGGTCATGCAGCAAAGTGGTCGAGTATGTCAAGGACTGAAAAGTGTTTATGGAATGGCCATATGAAGGCCACTGGTAATCACAGCTAGAAACATTTAACTGCAATGACCGGCAAGCCAAGAATGGAGTTAACAAATGCATAAAACTTGTAAAGAGGCTTGGCTATAACAAGAGGAAAAAGAAAGCAGGAGAGGAGAAGGTTAGATAGCGAGGATGGCCATAGTTATTCAGAAGTCTCTTAAGAATCCTGTAAGGGGCTCATTATTATGAAGGCTAACATAGAGTTAAACACACTGACGGTCTAAGAACTTCTCTGGAACTATGACTTTACTAATCATTTCCAGCTAGCTTCAGTCTCAGCCATTTAGGAATAGAAAGTAGGAAGAATAAAAGTACTATCCAATCTTTTCATTCATGCCTCTTTAAACAAACAAACAAAAACCCAGAACTCTATGATGCTGATGCTCTATCACACATGTTTGGGAAGAGGAAGTGAGCAGGTCTTTCTTGGTCAAGTAGCTCAGATCAGAGGAAGTATATTTTCATAAACACGAGAACAGTGGTCAAAATCAGCTTGGAAACGAATTGAATTATATAAGTCAAGTCTGAAGGAGATTGGACCTGCTTATCAAACATCACGCTGGCAACTTCACAGCATCTAGCCAGTTCCAGGCAATTTGGGAAGCCAGCCAGGCCCTACACACAAGTCTCTCTGTAGACTAGAAAATGTAGCACATTCCTCTTCTGGACTGCTCTCACCCCTCCACACCAGGACACCTGCCAATCTGCTTCATCGCAGGACTTTCCCAAGACCAATCAAGCAACAACCACCACCAACAACAAACAAAACACAAAATGCAAGAAAAGAGAAGAAAAGAAAAGAAAAAAAAAATAGGAGAGAGCAAAACAGCAGTTTCTTCTGCCTCCCCTGCCCTTTTATTTGTGGGGAGGAGAAAAGCCATTACTGCCATGAAACTCTTATGATCTTTTCATTCTAAAAGGATTTGCCATTCAGTATATAGGACTAACTTGTTTATCTTTTTCTTTAGTATTTGAACATATTATGAATATTTAAAAATGTAGCAAATGAAATGTAATTATATTGTTAAAGCTCTGCTTTAGAGCAAAAATGTCAGTATACATGTTTCCTACTAATTATTAATGACAACAATTAAAAAATAAATTCCACATCATTCAGGTTAAATGAGACCTGAAATGCACTGAAAAATCCCCTTTAATGAGATGTATTAAACACCCTGCATATAACCACAAACATTTGGTGAGATTTTCAGAACATAAATCGGCAAAGCAGATGCTATATTACTTAAGCAGCACTTATCAAAAGGGTTGATCTATAACTTTCACATTCTCTTATTGGGCTTGGTTCCCCCCACCCCAAACCTTTACTAAAGTAAAAGTGACAATTTTTTATACTTAAGGTATATGACTTGATGTTTTGAAATACCTATGCATTGTGAAACAATTGCCACAATTAAGCTAATTAAAATATTTATCATCTCACATGGTTACCAATTTCTTGTTTGTATGTGTATGCGAACAATATCTAAGACTTAACTTCTTAGCAAATTTTAAGTATACCATATAGTATTGTCAACTACAGTCATGCTGCTGTACATTAGGTCTTCAGAAATTAATCTTGAATAACTGAAACATTGAATTTATAACTAAATTATAAATTTTACAATTGTTTGTTTTATTTCTAAATGAAATAGGAGTTTGAAAGGGGTTGCACTGATTCTGTACATCACTTTGAGTAGTACAGACATTTTAACAATATTAATTCTTCCAATTTATAACATGGAATGCCTTACCATTTATCTTTACTTCCTTCATCAATGCTTTATAATTTTCAGTGTACAAGTCTATTACTTCTCTGATTAGGTTTATTCTTAAGTAGTTTATTCTTTTTGTTGCTATTGTGAATGGGTTGTTTTGTTCATTTCCTTTTTGGATTGTTCATTGTTTGTGTATAGAAATGCGACTGATTTTTGTATGTTGATTTTGTATCCTCCAACTTTACTCAATTTGGTTAGTAGTTCTAACAGTTTTTTTCTGGGATCTCCACCACACTCCACCTCTCAGGGGTTTCTTTTATCTATCCTTTGGCGGAAAAAATGGTTTCTCTCAAAACTGCCTCTGCAGTTTTTTGACTGGGTCCTGCCCATCAGCCAAAACAGATTAAAATGAGAAAGAAAAAATAATCAGTCATAGTAAAAGTTTTTCTATTTTATTTGTCTTTTCAAAGGGTACACTTTTCAGACCACATAGGTCTGTATTCTCAGTCCCTCTGGACAGAAAGACAGGATTTCTCTGAGGTTCAGTGAGCTGTATCCCCGATTCCCACAGCTCCCCAGCTGGGGTTGCCATCAAGAGAAAGAGGGATGAAGAAAGAGAAAAGGGAAAGAAAAAAAAATCCTAAAGATTTTACCTCTACTTGCTTTGGCTGGTCAGAAAGTTGTTTTCCTCCATTTTTGCTTCCCGTATCTCTGTGGCTCCAGAGTCATGACTGGAGGATTACTTTCATGTTAAAGCCATGAGAGGAGGAGAGAGAGGGGAAAAAAAAAAAAAAAAAAAGACTCATGCCATTTAATTCGCTTCTTACCTTTTGACCTTCCTTTCCATTCTTCCTGCTTTTATTTAGTTTTCAGAGTTCTAAATGGCTGCTCTTTGTATTTTGTCCAGAGTTTCCCTTGTAATCAGTGGGAGAGATGGGCTACAGCGGGCTTATACCATCGTGGGTGTCTTTGGAAGTACTGATGCCTTTTAAAATAGAGAACATTATTTATTTTTCTACCTGCCTTATGGTTTTTGGTCTTTTCAGGGTTTTGGTTTCCTCTTGAGTCAATATTTTTAGTCCATATTTTGCTAGAAAATTATTCATTTCTTCTGAATTTTCAAATGTCTTGCTAGTGATTTTTCAAAATGTCTTCTTAAGTTTATCTCTTCCATATATGTGGTATAGCTCCTCATCGTTAATGTGGCATATCTTTGTTTTAACTCCTTTTTCAAAATATCAGGCACAGCAAACATTTTTCTGTTTTATTTGTCTTTTCGAAGGACACACTTCAGTTGTATTTTTTTTTTACTTTAACTTCAGCCTTTATGAATTCCTTTAATTCCAGTATCTTTTGTTTAGTTTGTTAGTATCTCACTACTGCAACTAAATAATATTTTCATAATCTTTTCAGGATGCAATTGCATAAAGCCATAAAGTTTCCTCTGAAACATATCAACATATGCATATTAGCATAGTACACATATTTTTCTACAAAGGGTTATGTGAGTGTAGATTATTTGATCGCAACTACTATCCCTTATATTCCCTTGCGCAGGTTACATAACCTCTTTAAGCCTCAGTATCTTCATATGTCAAATGGAAATAATCATATACGTAACTCCTAGGATTATTCTAAAGGTTGATGTCTGTAAAAGAGCTTAACTGTGCTTGGCATTGAGCAAACATTTAATAATTACTTGTTTCTACTACAACTTTTTGAATAATTTTTCTTTCATCTTTATTTCCTCTTTGAGTTACTGGCTATTTTAAAATGAATTTCTTAATTTCTAATACTTAAGAGTTTTCTTGTCTTTTAATTAGTTATGTTTAGCTTTAATAGATAAATATTAGATATTACAACGTATCAGATATTGAAAATACTAATTATTTTACTCTGTTAAAACTTTTTGTGGCCAAATATATAATATTTTGTAAGTATTCCATGAAAATAAGAAATGTAAAAAGACTTATATAAATTATATGTTCTACTAATTTATGCTTATAAACTATATAATTTACATGATCTTTTTATTTGCCTATTTTTAATTATTAGACTTGTCAAATTCTTAAAGAAGCTTATTAAAGTCTCCCATTGTTAATTGGGTTTAATAAACATATGTCTAGATTTTCTTTCTTATATATTTGAATGCTATGTCATATGAGCACCATAGCTTCATTAGCTCTCTGAGGCATGGAAAATTTTCTAAGAATTTATCTTATAATTTCCATCTATTTTTGTCTAAGGTCATGAGACTCTTCTCCCACTTGGTCTTTCACATTACTGATTAGATATTTAGATGTGGCCATGTTATTTTTCAGTTTACTAAATTTTTAGAACAGTGATAATGGCTTTTAGTTCTAGACAGTTTTTCTAAGCTCCAAATGCAACTCTGACATTCTTTTTGCTTTTTTTTTTTTAAATTACAGTTCTACTTTCATTGGATTCTATCTGTTATTGATTTCAGTTTGCTGATCTTCCCTCAGGTTACTGAGCCCTCTTAAATTATTGGGGTTTCTGTCCACTATAGTTTTTGTTTATCCTCAGCATTCATAAAAGCCAACCTATTAAGTTCTCTCAAATAGAGGCAAATAAAGGAACAATGGATGTCAGTGATATTTATGCTTTTTGAGGGCCATCCAATCATTGCCCTCATCAAGCACTGGAAGGGGGTCTTGCTCCTTGGTGGGTTTGGTACAAGTAATGGTCTTTTCCCTACCCTGGAATCTTTGGGTTATTTTGCTCACCAATGTAGGTCTCCTCCAGGCTCTGCAGAGTTGGTAAGATTGAACCATCTGAGAATCACATGCAGCTAATGGGCAGGTTACCACCCCATGGGTTTCCTTAGAGACCTATAATTTATGAGCTATTGGGTTGATTAAAAAGTCCATTTAGTTTTTCTGTAAAATAAAAGACATTTTTTTTTCATTTTAATCAGTAACTTTATTGATTTGGATATTTTGAGTATGTTGGCTATCTCCCACTATTGGCTTCTAGTGAGTAGAGGCCAGGGGTGCTGTTAAACATCTTCTAATGCATAAGACAGCCCCACAGCAAAGAATTATTTGGCCAAAATGTCAATAGCATGAAGAAACTTTGCAAATCACTTTTGACACATTCAATCACTTAGAACACCTTCTCCATACACTGCGCAAATATATATTTTTTGTTTCATCTGCATTTTACCTTTCTTGAAATAATAAAGCATAATATTCCAAAGATGTTGCATATCATCTTCCATCTTCAATACTAAAATGTCTGCACAAAAACTCACCAAATTTGATGTTTTTTTTAAAATGCACAGCTGATATGACAACTGTCACAATACAATCTAAAAAAAATTGTTTTGAATGAAGTTCAAGACAACTAAGCACTACCAGAGCCATCATATGGAAAAAACGTAACAGGTGGTTTTGCCAACTGAATACATTTCCAGATCTCAACGAGAGGTAAGCTTTTCCTTTGCTCTTGGTATCCTTACTTTCTTTCAGATTCAAAAGGTGAAGTTCAGGGTTTATTAGCAAATAACAGACTGAAAATGGAGGGTGAGAACAATACCTTATTGAAATGAAAGTTTAACATGAAATATATGGGGCTTTATTAAAAAAACAAACTATTATTAAATTTTATAGTCCCATGTTGAAATATCTAATAATGCAATTAAAAGTGAAGTGTCTTAAATGGGGTTGATGAATGGAACAAAATTATTTCAGCATTCATATGAAAGTTTAAAATATTCAAGACTGTCCCTCAAAATTTTGAATTGAAGACTAAGGCAGGACTTTATTTTCCAGGAAATAAAAGTTACTCTAAGATTACCCTAATTTAAAAAGTAAGCTTTTGGCATAGGCATATACACAGAAATTAGTGAAATAGAAAAGGAAGACCAAAAATAAATCCAAATATAAATGAATAATAATATCTGACAGAGGTAGCTTTTCAATTAAATGGAGAAAGTAGAGTTTATTTAATAAACAGTGCAAGCATATTTGGCTGGAAAAAAAGTAAAATTTTGCTTGTACATGCTATGTAAAAATTAATTCTAGATGAATTAAAAGTTGAAGCATAAATAATAAAAAATATTAGAATGAAAACTGGATACCATCTGTACAGGTTTGAATGGGTGAGATTTTCCTAGGCAAAACAGGACACCCAAAAATTATAAAGGAAAAGACTGACTATGTAAAGATTTTAATTTATTGTATAACAAAGATAGTATAACTAAAGTCAAAGATGGTGGAATGGGAAAATATTTGACAGGGATTGGATTAAAAATCCTAAACAAGCAAACTCCACATATTGATTAGAAAAAGATAAGGTACCTAATAGAAATTTGTTCAAAGAGCATGAAAAGACTAATAGCAGAGGAGAGACTTCAAATGGCCAGTAAACATATGAAAAGAAATGCATCATTACTGGCAAACCAAAGAAACTGACCCCCACCCCCTGAAAATAAAATCTCAAGGAGTATCAGGCAGTGCTGGCAGAGTTGTAAAGAAATGGAAATGCACATATGATGCTTGTGGGAGTGAGAAATGCCACAACATCCTGGAAATGTAAATTGGTAGTATTTATTAAAACAAACTTTAGAGTTTGCATATGCTGTGGCCAGCAATCCTCCTTTTAAGACTGTATCCTATTGAAATAAAAAGGATTACCATGTAAGGACTTCCAGTGCATCATTTTGGTAATGGCAGAAATGGATTCTACTTGGTCATCTCCCGTTAGAGAAATAAATGGATACATATGGCTACTAAAGAATTGCATGGTGCTTCTATAAAGAATAAGGTAGAACCATATCTGTAAACCTGAAGGGGTATCCATTTTCAAATAAAAAGTTGCAGAGTTATGTACATACAATAATATCATTTTTGAAAACAAAACCTTATAAAGAATATATATTTGGAAAACAATGGCAAAAGTTATGAAAGTATACATCCCCGGGTATTGACACCTGTCAAAAGATTGCGAATGGAAGGGGATTGAGGGAAGATTATCAACTCTTTCTTTAAATATGTTTAGGTTGCTTCACTTCTTAGAGTGCATACTTAATTTTTGTGACTTGGAGAAAACCATTAAAAATAATTGTGTATTAACAACTCTTATTGCACCTTCCATATGCTCAGGATATTATCCTAGCTCTGCTTCTCATTTTACTTTATGCTAATTGTTCTTAACCTTTTTTGGTCATGAAATCCTTTGGGACTACAGCAAAAGGCATGGACCATTTCCCAGGATAAAACATCCATAAACACTTAGGCACAAAATTCACCATGCCATTTATTTTATGCATTGGGCATTTACTTCTAATATGCAGATTATAAAATCATCTTCATGTCACAAATATAAAAACCGGCCATTTTTTATTATAAAAAAGGGAAAATACAAATTGTATATATAAAATAAAAAGCCATCTAATCATGTTCAAAAGTAAATCTCAATGCTGTTGTTTAGATTGACAGCAATGTCATGTTTGTGGTGTGGCTTCCAATTCGATATGTTTCTATTATGTTTGGATACTTAGTTAACAATGAGTGCTAAAAATCTTGCTTCTAAAGAAAAGAATTCTTTTGCTTTGTTCACTAGTTAAGGGTGTCAGAAGCTGGGTTTCCTGAAAGGTAGAACAAAAGACAACGGGCACATGGTATGTTTATCAGGAGTGCTGTTGGGATCAACACCGTGGAAGGGTAGAGAGGAGAGCAGAATGAGTGGAGAAAAAGGTTGACTGCAAGGCCACCTCTAGGAAGGTCTCTGCTACCTCAAGGGGAAGGCTGTGCAGTTATCCTGAGTTGGGGCCAAAGAGAAGACCACTGTAGTTGCATCCCAATTAGTCCTTGGATGCAGACAGCCCCAGGAAGGATGTGCCCTCAGGCCAGGCTGTGCTTTTCGGCCAGGGCAATTTCCGAAGAGAACTGACAGCTGAGGAGCATCTTCCAGTAGCACTGACAGTGATAATCCCAGAAATTGGGAAATAAATCCATTGTTCCTGAAGGGGAATCTGTGCAGCACATGACAGTGACCTCTATAGGAGTCTTCTATAACAAAACATCAGAATTGGCTCAGACTCCTTGAACTGAATTCTAGTCCCATCATTTCCTATGTGCTCAAGTGTAGGCAGCCATCTTTGACAGCCTTTTGAATTTTGACTGCAGAGAAATGGCTAGAGGTTAATCACTCCTGTTTCCAGCCTGTAGACCATTTCCAAGCACTAAACATCTCACATTAAAACCCACCTGCAATCCCCTGTCCCAGAGAGACTAGTGAGCCAAAACAGCATCTCAGCCTGTGTTGTTAAGAGTTCCTTCAGATTCTTGAATCAAAATATTTACCTCAAACATGTATGTCAAATTTTCCACAAAGTATGCCAAGCTATGTTGAAACTCTGTGGGGTCAAATATCCTGAGAGTGGCTTCCCTTTTTACTCAGAGAAAATGAAAAGTCCATTTGATGGTTACTTGCTTGAAAGCCTTCATCTCTGCAATACCTGTAAATTTCGTAAGAACTTTAAGTGTTCCGAAGAATAGAGAATATCCTTATATTGTTTTTCCATTTATGAATGAAACTTCTGGAAAAGAAAGTGATGTAACCTGTGGCTCTAACTGACTTCATAACTCTCATGTCAGATGATTATTTGGAAAATTCTTCATGGAAACAACTCCATTTGTCATGTTCTGGAGCATTGTAGATACTGCATTTATTCATAGAAGATCAATATTTTTTATCGCCAAAATCTTATATATAAGGAATTCTTTTTTGATGGCATCAGTATGCATATACCAGAAGAAAACCATAGACATTGTGTGCCTTGAGAATTATGAACAGTTTTATCCAGGGGCACTCTGAAGGGAATTAGAGAAACATCAGCAATTCTTTAGTAGGTGATGCCATCCTTTGACCAAGGGACTACTCCAGTTTTCATCCTCTGTTCTCCGACCATTTTAGAGCACTTAGAGTTCTTAGTAATTTTAACTCCTTTTGTTTGGCTACAAGGCAACCAGCCTTATTATACTAACAACAAAGCTAATAATTATTGAGGACCTTACATATGCCACATACAGTTTGGTTTTATTTGTATTATCTCAACTAATTCTCACAATAATCCAATAGAGTAAGAACAGTTTGTGTTTTATAAATTCCCGTTTTTTACAGATGTGAACACTGATAGCAAATGATGTTAAATAGTTAGCTTAGACTCACATACAAGTGGGAAGTCTGGATTTAAACCCACTGCTGCTCAACTTTAGTGTCTGCCCTCTTTGCTGCACACTGCTTCAAGCATGTTTTGGAGACAAATGTTAGTTTGGGAGTCATCCCAACTATTTAAAATTGAGCCTTCCCCTCATCAAAGAATTCTACCTTGCCTGGTATGCTTTCAGGGCAACGCACACAAGCTGCTTCTTTGTCTTCACTGGTTCAGGCTTCCACAGACAGGACGTGGCCACAAAGAAGCACTGGGGCTCCTTGCTGCGTGGTCGGCAATGAAAGTAGAACCAAAGGTAGCTGAGCCTGGCTGGTCTTACTTTCATTGACGTTTTTCAATTAAAACCAGAGCCAACACAAACAAAGCCAAATTTCTATAATCATAGTAGCAGGGTCTTTTATTTAATCTCTGTATAGGAAACTATTCTGGATATTATGATGTATAGGTAATGACAAACACACAGTGCATAGATATGTTCAGTTTATACCCATTTGAAGAGTGTGTTAGCTCTTTGCTTGTCCCCTTCCTCCTCTAGGTCCATTTTCTGCTCTGCTCCACTCTCTCTTGCCTCAGAGCTGGTCTCTAACCATCTGTCACCCAGGCTCCAGATCAACAGGCTTCCATGGGGATGGTGGGAGGGCTGGAGGAGAGGGCAAGGGGTATTTCTTCCCTACTTCCTCCTGCATCCTGCTGTGGTCAGCCAGAGGCTGCTCCATCCAGGATGGCAGCTCTTCCTCAGCAGGCTCCTTTATGGTGCCAGCACTCTTTGGACATCTCCAGGTTGCCAGGGTCTTGCTGCCTCACCATTCCTGATTGGCTTCCTAACCTTGCCTACATCTGTGTAAACAGGTCCTTTATTAAATACACTTCAGTTGTATCATCAGAGTGCAATTCTATCTTCTGCTGGGACTCTTATTGATTCAGAGTAAAAGGGGGCAGTACTAGTATAATAAAAATGTTTGCGATGTAAGAGAAAAATAAATAACTTTTTAAATAAGAGAAATAAAATAGTCATTTGAGAAGCCTAATTTATAAATCCCTTAAAGCCACATTTATGAGATTAAAATCCCTGATCTATGCAGCCTTCCTGGGTGATCCTAATCCATGCTTATGATTTCAAGTGTCATCTGTAATCCTGTATTTAAAGTGTGGTCCATGGACTGGCAGATTCAGCATCATCTGAGATCTTGTTAGAACTGCAATATTTCTGGTGCATTCCATACCTATGGAATCAGTTTCTGTATTTTAAAATGTCCCCAGTTACTTATATTAACATAAAAAATTTGAAAAACCCTAGAAACGTGATGGGTCTAAAATTTATATCTTTAGACCAGTGGTTCTCAACAGGGGGTGACTTTTCCCCTTGAGGGGCTTCTGTTAATGTTTAGGGACATTTTTGATTGTCACAACTGGAAGTGCTATTGTCATTTAATGGGTACACTCCACAGATGCTGCTAAACATTCTGTAATGTACCAGACAGTTCCTCTACCACAGACTTACTCAGCCCATGGCAATACCATGTTCAGAAACTCTGCTTTAGCCCTGACCCATAGTTTTGAATGCCTGAGAGATACCTCTACCTTGATATCTAGCCATAACTCAAATCACATTCTTTTTCCCATCGCCATCATCTCTCCCAGACCTGTTGGCCTCTGAGCCTCTACCTCTTCTCTCCAAAGCCAGAAAACTGGGAGTCACCATGAATGCTCCCCTTAATCTCACCCAATTGCTCATAAAATCTCCTGCCTTTGATACTACCTATATGCACACCTCCATCAGCCTTGCCTCAACTATGACTGTAGCCTTGTAGCTGAATTCTCTGCCTCTTTCCCCTTCCAGGAGAGTCCACTCCTCACAATGATACCTGAGTGACTTTCCCAGAGAGAAATGTGACCCTCATTTTCCCACCTCAAAAGTTACTCTGGTTCCCAACACTTAATGTTGAAGTTGCAAAATAGCATTCCCTGTATAGTATTAATTTGGTTAACAGAGTGTTTTTTAAAACGGGAAATAAGTTCTGCTTTATCAGCTTATCTTTAAAAATCAGAAGACAGATTAACCCTGAGCCCAGGGTCTCATAAATTGCTTCTGCTACTCTCTTTTGATGGGTCATGAGCTCTTCAGTTGGCCCCCATTCTCATCCTACCTGAACCCATTTTTTGCTTTGACCCCCTAAAAACTTTGGTTTACAGAATAATATATAAAAGCCTCAAATTTGACTTGTAATGATTGTGACATAAATGGTCCTAATTTACCTTTTGCTTCATCCTGCTCCATCCCCACACAAAACAACTATCTAAAAAACAAAACAAAAGAAAATAATACACTGTTAGGAATACTCAAACATATACATTATCTCAAAAAAAGTAGATAAATTATTTCCTTTCATTTTTTTGGTAAACATTCATCGAATATGCTATTCTGTGCCAGGCACAGTTCTGGAATAGGGGCTATGGCAGAAAGCAATGTAAAGACAAAGTGCCTCCTCTTATGAAACTCATCTTTTCATAGGAGAGGCAGAAGTGCATGTGTCTATGTCAGATAGTGATGAGGGCCATGAAGGAAAACAAAGCAGGGATAAAGATAAGAGCGAAGCTGGTGGGGAGGGAGGAACTGTTCTATGCCAGGTGCTAAGGAAAGGCCACCCTGATAGTATTTGTCAGAGAGCTAAAGCAAGTGGGAAAGCATGTGAGAAGGCATTAAGGTCTGAATGTGCATCTGTGAAGTCATTGCTGGTGGAATGAAGTAAGCAATGGAGAGAGAGTGGGGAATGAGACCAGAGAACCAGTTAGGGACTTGGATTATGTGGAGCTTTGTAGCCATGATGGAGGACTTTTATTTTACCCAGAATGAAATAAAGAACCGCTGGAGGGTTTTGAACAGAATCATGACATAAAGACTCCTTTTAAAAATATTACTGTAGGTGCTGTGTGGAAAATAAACTTTAGAGTGGCAAAGGTAGAAACAGGAAGGCCAGTTAGAAAGATAATATTATAGTCCATTATATTCTTTAAGAATATACATGCCACCAATAGCATATATATTATAATTTTAAATCATATGCTTACTACAATTTTGACTTAAGACACAGCACAAATCATACCAGAAGAATAATTAATTACATATTGATTACACCTGATGAGAGAACGTAAGCAATAGATCAGCATTTATTAGAATAGCATTCTCCAAAAACTTACCCCATTATAAAAAATGTTTTGCTTTTGAGACATTCAATTTTCTTTTCATAAATATTGTCAAAATAATATAATGTCTCAGAATTATTTCAGCTGGGCTGGAAGGTGACAGCTGGAACAAGACTGGCTATGAGTTAGAAATTGTTGAATCTGGAAGACAGTTACCAGGATGGTTCATTATACTATTCTATTTTTATATATTCTAAAATTTTCCATAAACATTTTTAAGATTAGCATTTAATATATTATTAACATTTTAATAAAGGACTATTCAAAAATTATTATTGAAATGCATACTTTCCCAGTTCCATAACTAATCCTATATGTAAAAATTAAATTATATTTCATGTGTCTGGTAAGTGTGTGATAATAGAAAAATTCTCTAGGATGGACTATAACTATATTAGGATTTACAAGAACTGGAAGTCTAGAGCACTAAAATATCTGAGAGCAATTCTCTTGTCTGTTTTTCAGACACAGTAATTTCAATCTGTATTACAGTAGCTTTTAAGAGGGCTAAATACTTATTCCCATTAAGGCAGGCTAGATATAGTATCCCAAAAGTACTTAATAAATTGTACCTTCCTTGAAGAGAAAAGGTGATGGATTGAAAAATGTTTAGCTCAACCATGCATAATTGATAGGTTCCCTAGTGCAAATAAGTGTCTAATAAATAATTAAATTTAATCTCATTATAAGAGTTTTCATAATGGGATAATTTAATTAAATGAAAGCCAAAAGGGTTTCTAAGGGTTGGAAGATGCTAATGTTGCTATATTTGGCTAATGGTCTGGGGATACTATAGTGAAGAAAGTAATTCACATGGGTGCATGCATTATTTAATGAATCCCTTTGAGGAGGAGGAAAGGACAGATCAATGATAACTTGTCATTTTATCATTGCTTACAAAGCACATTTAAACAACCAAGGATATGTTAAAGGTAGAAAGCATGCAAAATAGTAACAATTCTTTTCAAAGACAAAGTAGCTACATTCATAATATTACATTGGAAGTTTTTATTAAAATACACATTTTCTATACACCATTATTTCTAATTTTTATCTACTACCAGAATTGAAATAAATAAAATCTCATAAGCTGATGTACAGTCAGGTCAGATCTGGCTCTAAGTGAAAGTAGTAATGGCTACAGCATGTATATCTGATACTAAAAAATTGATAGCTGAGTCATGAGGGACCCATTAACAAGCTTTTTGAGTGAGCAGAGTTTTGTGCTTCAAGTCTCCAAAAGCACTTAGCCAGACTAGAATAGTAAAATCATAGTCTAAGTAGTTATCTGTTACAGGTGATCAGTTATGAATTAATATGAATGGTGAAAGGCATCATTCTTCTATCAGATATTATTTTTAAAGGCATCATTTTGCAAGAGGCAAAGGTGAAAACACCACAGAATTTGAGCCAGGTGGTCCAGGCAGATTTTTTTCCTGCCAATAATATGGCAAATAATGTATAGATCAGGCACACAATTTTGATTTCAAAAGTTAAACATACTTCAACCTAGTGACTCTGTCCAAATTTACATTTAGAACACCACAGACTTAACCAACCCATTGACCTCAGAGTGCTAGGTCTATATCTGGGGCAAAGGGTCCATCCCCTGAAACCTGAGTAATGGGGCTCTCCAAGTCTTGGAAAAGAGGCACCTTGTTTACAGTGAAACTTCTTGTTTTCAATCAGGGACAAGGAGATGGATGGGCAAGTGGTCGCTACTTCACTCCCCAAGGGTGATCAATCAATTCCTTTAATGTTGGTGCTGTTGCAATGAAGTCCACTGAAACTTTGAAGACTCTCCTGGGTAAGCATTTATCATAGAAATATAGACTTGTGGAGATGAATATACAGAGAGATCTAGTCCCACTACTTCACTTTACAGTGAAGAAACTCAAGGCCAAGAACAGTGACTTGCTCATGGATAGCCAACTGTTTAACTGCAGAACTAACTCAAAACGCCAAGTTTTCTGAGTGCCAGTCTAGGGTTTGTTTGCCGAGTTGGCAAAAGGAATTTTTAAAAATGATGGTGACATAATGGTAAGTGTTTCTCAAAATTGATATCCATCACTACAAGCTCAAGTGTCTATGTGGTGGGGAGAGGCAGTTAGTGGAGAGCGAAGTCCTAAAAGGTCAAGGAAATAAGTGGTGCAGCTCTTTGAAGGGCTGTTTGATGGCGGCAGAGGTCAATCATAGGTTACACAAATACAGTGAATTGGCTTTATCCAGCTCTTCACTTGGCCTCCTCCAAACTTCCTCCTTTCTCGCTAACCTTCAATTAAGATCTATGGGATGTCAAAAAGGTACCTGAAACTGAACTAATGTGCTCTCAGCAGCTGCTACTGCTGCACCTGCAAAGTGAACAATGGGCTGTGTTGTCCATGTATATCCCTGTGTGCAGGGCATGGGGAGGGGACACAGTGGACACGGGGCAAAGTGTGTCCTAAGATTTGAAAAGCACTGGCATCAATAGTCTAGGGACATTGGGCAGTGTTGAGACAAGAGATTATCTAGAACTAGCAATTTTTCTGCAGTGTTCAGATAAGTCCTTTCATATAGTTTTAATCTGAATGCTTGGTTTTATTTGTAAAGATGAAACATATGTATCTGGAAATTTATTATGCAGTAAACATCTTTTGAGTGATTCTGAAAAAGAAGTGGTTACTTTGCTTTGATAAGAAAGCTTTCAAGTTTTATTTTGGTCTGTTTTATAAAGAAGTCGGTCATCATCTGGTGAGCTTTTCTGGGGAGAGGCTGATGATTTTTGGGACAATTTTTCTAATCCACTTATCCTCTGGAGACTCTGAGGGTTTTATTCTCTAGAATTGCTGTCTCTTTATTATATTGATTCCTGGCCATTGGTAATGGGAATGGTATCCAGGGGACTGAATATTTGCTTCGGTGGTTTCTCAGCATAGAAAGTACAATGCTCTAGGCAGACTCACTCCTAATCCAATCATAATTAGGGTTTTGTCTTTGACTGTGGTTGTCAGTGCATATACACAGACACCTGCATGTACTAGAAATAATACTATATGACAAATATGATTAGTGTCATCTTACATGAAAACTCTAAATCTGGAGATGTGCAGAAATGCATCCAAGATTACAAAAAAAAAAGTGGCAAAATTAGAAGCTAAATTTAAAAAAATATTTTAAGTATTTGCTTTTTTACTTTACTATAAGATGCTATCAAATACTATTATTCAGAAAAGCATTATGTTTTCACATTGTTGTGGTTGGAGGGCAGTGTCGTTGCTACCAATCCAAAGTTCAGAGCTCTTACAGGACAAAGGTAGGTTGACAAAAGTATTCTTAAAAATAGTGACAGTAGCATACTGTCCTAAACATCTGAAATGTTTCTCCCAACAACAGTACAGATAAGATTGATACTCATTTCAATGTTCCCAGTTAGAAATGGTTTTTATTATTGTTCTTGAAGTGTTTTTATCTTTTATATTCTCTGATCTATCCCATTCTAATGGAATATTATTTGGTTTTATTCTTCAAACTTATAAGAGAAATCCATAATTAAATTGATTTTGTTTCTTTAGGATATCAAAATAATAGCAGTAATTTTTAACAAATGTATAACATTTCACTGTCTTTCCTGTTAAGTTACCCCCATTTTATTCATGTTGTAGACTGTATCTGTATATAGGATCAGTGACCCACAACAAGTAAGGTAAGAAAGGGACAAATGTCTCCTTTGGTGTTTTTATTTAATGTGATTCAAACATACAATACCTGTATTTAAAAATATCTAATGAAATAATTTTTTACCCTGTACACACACATTTTTTCATAAAATAGTTAACAGAAAACTTTAGAAGACTCTTGATTCAAAGAGACACATTCCAGAAAATGTATAACCAAAACCTGAAAGCAACTTAGTAGGTATAGGTCTTGGATAGCAGGTTAAGATCACTTTCTAACTAGGTGAACTGTTTTACTTTGCTTACTTATATTTTGCTAATCCTTCTATTCCTTTTGTAACCTTAGGCTGATGTTAAAGAGCAACCTCATATATTTAGAAAAACCTCCTCTAATTTATCAAAGTTTCAGGATTCTTACTACTTTCAAATATAAAACAAAAATTTTGACGGAAGTACCTAAAAGACAACCACCACTGGCTACAGGTGTTCCTGAGTACCTCTTGCTCTGGGCTAAGTATTTTTCAATAAAAGAATGTAGCCAAAGAAATGTACTTCTCAGAAATTATGAAAGCAGTCAGATTTCATACAACTGTTACAGTCAGATCCACAATCTCTGGTTTATATATTCATTACTATGGCATACTTAGGTCCTTGCAGGTCAAAACTGAGTGATTCAGATAGTAATAATCACTTGTAAAGTATAGGAAAAGTAAGCATGATTGTGGTTCTAAAACTCTACTGTTGCACCTAAAATGTCCTCAAATGCTTTGCCTAAGAAGAATCTTGGGCTCTTACATCCATGAACATACATTGTATATGGTATACTTCCATGAAGACATAAGTTCCCCTAAATTCAAGACTCACTTTAATAAAACATGAAGCCCAAAATTTAAATAAAAAATTATTAGACAGAACTACTCTGACTGGGAACATTTACCTCAATAGGATGGCAGAACTAGAGAATGTCATCTTATCTGCGCAGCTGGGGAAGTATACCTTTGCAGTCGGCACATTCTTTCCCCTCTGCTCTATGTGATCGATGCTCGTTCCCCTTGAACTTTCTAACACAAAAAAGGTTTCTTTTTAATTTGTATAAGGTGAGAGGTCTTTTTTGACATTCTGGGTGTCTGTCCTGGCCCTGGCGTGACGGATGGTTTCCTATGGCCAGCCAGGTTATCCATGCCTTCTAGCCTCTTAACTTGGAGCAGTGACATCAGACTTCTAGCAGAAACCATCACCAAAATGCTCAGACAAAACCCTGTAGAACTCCAAAGAGGAAAAAAGAGCTTCCTGAGTCATTGTCTACATCATTTCTAGGAAAATGCACATTAAAAAAAATTTCTTAAAGAGGGACAGGTTGAGAAAGCATACAATAAACAGTGAAATATAATTTGTAAAAAATAAAATGCTACAAATTGAAAAAAGAGTTCTTATTTTTCAATAAGCCTATGAGAGTTTCATATTACTTTAAATTATTACATGTTCTAGAATGTGATTAAACCTCCCTCCCACAATTCACGCACAATGGGAAAAGTATCTTCTGCATACAACTAATGAGTAGGAAAACTCATCTAAGAAACCTGATAGCTATAAGTATCTGACTCCTTTCCAGACTGGAATATTCTTGGACCATAGAAAGAAATATTCTTTAAAAATTGAGTTCTCTATCACACCCTAATGCATTTCTGTGCATGCATTCATGTGTGTATGTGTATTAATGTGCATGCATGAGTGTGCCTGTATTGTGACTGCATGTGAGTGTACTTGTTACTGGGATGTCTCAGTATTCTAACCCTAACCAAGCATGCTTGTTGGAATGGGCTAAGAGGACAATTTCCCAGGGAGCCAGTAGACCAGCCAGCCCTGAGACAGGCATTGTAAATGATGAGCAAAGAATCCAAAAGAGAAGTTTTGAGATAACCTCATCTTCAGGCTGGATGACCAAAAGCCTAGGAGGGCAGAAAAGGTGAAAAGGTCCTGCTTACAGCCATACAGACCTCATGAGGCTGAATTTGATATGATACAACTTCATATTTAGTTTTTGCTGGGATGTTTGGATTAGGGGAGTGAGACTAAGGAAAGAAATATGATATCATCTATTCTGGTTGATATTTTATAATGTTGAAAAATAACAAGAGTATGCATTTATAAGTTAATCAAATACTTCAGTATGGCTTAAACTGCTGGAGGTCATTTTGTTATTTAATCATAGGATGCAAAACATAGCTCTTCATAATGTGCTTTTGTAACTTCTAAGAGAACTCTCTATTGTGATTTGTTCATTGACACAGGGAGATATTAACAAGAAAAGCAGAATTATCATTTACATGTGATGCATCCTCAGACTGTAAGAACTAAGCAAGCAGAGGAACCACAGGTAGTTGGCTAGACAGTACATGTACAATATGTATTAGATCTACCACTGGCCAAAGAATTGTGTCAAGGAAGTATCACTGGAGTCAGATGAGAAAAAGAGTTGGGAGGCTGGGAAGAATGGGGTGTGCAGGAGATCACCAGTAGGGGACAATACCAAGGTACTCCCTCTTGCCTCTTGGTTTCCCCAGCCTGGTCTAGGAGGAGTGCTGTTCTTACAGAGCACTAGTCCTCTGCCTTGTTTTGGAGAGGATACAGGTGATGTCTTGATTGTTGTTTTTGTTTTTTTTTTTTTGTCCTTTCTAGAACTCCTCCTCTAAATACTTAAACAACCAGATCTATAAACTAGAGATCTTGTTTTCTCAAAAAGAAACCTTCATAATATAAAAGATCAATAACTTATCATTTTGTCTTAGAAATTAAAAATATTGATTCCCAGATCTAACCTTCTTTAATATTGCAGTGGTAGAACTCTTAATTATTATTACTTTAGGGTTTTTTATTCTTCTAAAAGTAATTATTTTTGAGAAAATGGCTTTTTGGGTACCACTGAACATTTTGTCCTACTTAAGACACAGAATTTATACATTAACCTTGAAGATTCCTAATGGAGAAGAAAAAAGCAAAAACAAGAAGAAGACTCAGAATGAGAAATTTGAAGCCATAACCTAAAAATTGCATGAAAGGGAATGTCATAATAGTATAAATCATGATTAGAACTTGAGAGATTCATGTATTTTCTAACAGAATATTAAGCTGATCAGCTTTGAATTTACTCTTTTCTTTTTCTTCTTCATTGTGGCTGATGTAAAACTTAGACGTGGTTTTGGAGTTTGATTTTTGTCCTTTCGAAATATTGCTATTTGGGGGTTTTGTTAGCTTTCTTTTTTTTTCTTTCTTTCTTTTCTTTTTTTTCCTACCAATCTCTTGTTGGATGTTGAAGTTGGCCTTGCTGTTGCTCAGAGGGGAGTTCCAGGAGGCCAGCCCTGCTGAACTACAGCAGCCTGTGGATGCTTTCCTCCCTACATTGTTTGCTTAACTTATTCTATAATCTTCCCTGCTGTTTCATGACCTGGGTGCAGTTTTGTTTTATGGGTTTTCTTTTCAAATGCTAAAGATGAAGAACAAGAGAGCATACATTTCCCAGGCATCAAAATATGAATAGAAATAAACAGACCTGAGATACTAAGATACAATCACTCAGAGCAACTGATTTCAGTTTGACTGGTCTGTATTTCTCTCATTGCCTGATTGAAGGTTACTGAATAAATCACATTTTTCGCTCATCTTTTGGAACAAGAATGTGTCTTCTTTTATAGCTTCTATAATACCTAGTGCCTCCCTCATTATTATTTACTCTGTCTTTTTTTTTTTTCTTTTCTTGCTCTCTATCATTGTCATCTCTTGGACATATGTGCATAAATAAAATGCCAGGCACAGTTCAATATATATGCTGAAAAATGAATTAAAAAAAAATAAAAACCCAAACCAGGAAAACCTAGTGTATCTCAAAGCTTCTTAGAGCTGAAGTAGTAATAAAGGTTATACTTTCAGAAAAGAGTCATGTGGTTGAGTCTGCACTGGCTCGTTACCATGTTTCCATTGAATGAATCAGTTATGATAGACTAGCAAATTTTTGGCACTCAGGAGAAAGTACCACTGATTGATGGGCTGAAGTGAATTGTTCAGAAAAAACTTTGTTTAGTGAAGGGTTTTTTTGTTTGTTTTTCTTTTTTTTGGAGGGGGAGGATTACAGTGAGGTGTGGATAAACATTTATTAAAAGGGATAGTGTGTTAATAAAATGTGTTTAATACAACGCCAGTTCCTGCTTTAAAACAATGCCAACATTCTTTTTTTAAAAGATTTTGTTTATTTATTTTTAGAGTGAGGGGGAAGGTACCAGAAACAGAGGACGAGAAACATCAATGTGTGGTTGCTTCTTGCTTGCCTCCAACTGGAGACCTGGCCGGCAACCCAGGCATGTGCCCTGACTGGGAATCGAACCACCGACCCTTTGGTTCACAGACCAGCACTCAATCCACTGAACCACATCAGCCAGGCCAATGCCAATATTCTTAATGTGTGGCAATGGTGCATTAAAAAAAAAAAGAAGAAGAAACAATTAATGAAATGCCAGAATAAGATTCATGCAATTGCTACAAAACTAAAACCCTTTCATGAATTTAAAACATACAGAACTTCCTTTGTATAGAAAAAATTAGTAATGCAAAATACTACATGAATAAAATCAGTCTTCAAGGCTTAAACTTTCAAATACTCACTTTTATCTAAATGCAGAAAAAAGCTGGTAGAAATACTCTGTACTGAACAACAAAATATACAAACTTTCCTAGAACAAGATCCTGCTGTAGCCAATTCTACCCCACTGGCTCGGCTAGTTACCTCAATCTGAATAAGAAACGCTGTTAAATTTAACAAAGAACATCTGTTTTTCATTTGAGGTACATTCAAGTGTTCATTAAAGTGTCCTAACTGCTCTTTTCTTTTTCTATTTCACAATGGCTTTCCTTTCTAATACGATTGCAAGTTTAGCTCATGACTTAAAAAGCCTCAGAGTCATTGTGGCATTTCCTTTGAAAATGCCAGCAGAAACAGGGGAGAAAGCTGAAATCCCTGAGTTTAATAACATTTTACTACCATTCACCTTTTCCATACTTCCTAGGGGTGTTTATTTTCTACAATTATTCAACTAGACTTCACTGAACCTGAATGCCCCAGAGGCCCTCACTCCTGTCTGCTGGGAGGCCCAGGAAAACTGAGCTTGAAAGTGAGTTATTGGTATTAGCTCCTTTGATGGAAGTATTTGGTCACCTTTTATAGGAGGGAAAATCAGTTCAAAATAGTTTAAATGGAATGCCTCAGATGGCTTCGTTCTGCCAAATTTATTTGCATATATAATTTATCCTGAATGTCAAAGACATAATTTTTCAAACATTTCCTTTGTTTTCTTGAAAGTGTTAGTCCACTGAAAATAACAAATAAACTTGGACACTTATTTCCTTGAAGAAACAGAAAATATTTTATAGACTTATAGGGCAGATCTGACAGATTTTCACTAAAAAAAATTGCATCTAAATACAACCAAAACCACTTTCATTTTAGTAAATGACTAAAGCTAACTAATCACCGAAGTACATGTTTAAGTTGAATTTGAAAAAGAAAGTATATTTTTAAGCATACTTTAAAAACGTTGATCAGTGTATCTCTGAAGTAAAAATCGTTTTGAATTTTAGATAATTTAGGTCACATTATACTAATATTCTACTTGATAATTAATAAGAGAAATGTTGAATTGCTTTGTGAGTGAAAAAGCAGTGCAGACATTACCAATCCCAGAATGAAATAGACTTTATTAAAAAAAATCACTTATCTAATCTGATGAATTATTTTGTTTGAAAAACAACACCTGACTCATAGTAGGATCTTAATAAACATGGGGGCTTCAAAAGTATTTATTGAATAGAGAATTGAAGATAATGAGCCAAGTACTATCATCTCATTTCATGGAAAAGATGTCTTTCATTTTCTGATAGCACTCCAATTCCCTGTCCAAGTCCTTTGGCATACTTTTTTGCATCATTTCTGAGACATAATTGACATATAACATTGTGTAAGTTTCAGGTGGACAACATGATGATTTGATGTATGTATATATTGTGAATGGGATATTTTGCATAGAGAGCATGGTTCTAGTATGTTATCACGGTGACTATATCTTTTATTCCTATTTTAAAAGATTATCTATACATATAACAATTATTGAAATTTTCCAAATTAAGTTTTTGATCATTTGGGAAAAGACCACGTTTTGGTGCTCATAAAAATGTTACACGTACCCAGGAAGAAACAATGCTTTGCTGGTATAGCCCGAGTCACTGTATAGTTTTAAAAGAACTAAATATATTTTACTTAAAATGTACTATTCCTATAGGAAAAGCTTTAATTCACAAGTTTTCTTTTCTCTGAGGGTCCAATAATAACTATCCTTTACTTAACAACTTATATGCCAGCAATTCTGCTTAATCCTTCACATGTATTATTTCATTTGATCCTTCCATAAGCATAAGGGAGATATTTTAAAGGTAATTTTTATCCTCACACTACAGCTGTAGGAGAGTGATGTTCCAAGAGGTTAATACACTGCCCAGAGTCACACACAGCCAGTCAGTGGCTGGGCTGATAGTCTGAATGTACAATCTGTTAATTATACTTGAGGACAAAGACTCTCCTGAGAATCCACCAGGACAGTAGAATAAATTAGGTAAATGAATACTGAGAAACCTGTATTAAAATCTTGAAAAAGAGAGGAGATAAGAATAAGATGGAAATCATGAATCAATTCTGTTTGGAACAGTGCCCTGTGTCATCATCCCTGATTGGGGCTAAGAACATCCAGTTGAGTCATGCCTAGAAATAACCAGGGTAAATAATTCGTTCCCTTCAGGGAATCTGGAGCCAGCCCATCTGGGATGCTGGCCAAGGGGTTGTTATCCCTGAAATCAATTGGGGCTGGGGCTGTAAAGTTTCCTAAAGCAGCCAGACAAGGAGAAGACAGACAGTAAGAACAGAGTCCTTGTAGAGTACAGAGTCCAAAGCTACCTGTCACTTTAAGAAAAAGCCCAAAAGGTAAAGTGGGAAAAGATAAGGACCAACCAAAAGACAGACCATTAGAAATAAACTGGAAGAGAATAGGAAGCTGAAGCAAACCCTGCAGAGCCTAAGAACATGGGACAAGAGAACTTGGCTTTCACTAAGTGGATAAAGCCTTTGCAGAGTCAAGGTAGACACCCCAAAATGACTAGTACGTAAAAGAAATTTTTAGTCTAGCTTTGATAGCTATGCATAGTTTAGAATGTGATGTCTAAATAGTCCTCTCACAAGCATTATGTCAGATATTAGACAAGAAACCTATTTATACTTATTTGTTGTGAATTGGTCATGTTCTCAGTCCTCTGTTAAGTACAAAGGGAAAAAAAAAAAGCTATAGTCTGAGTTTACATCTGGTTGGGGGGGGGGGCACAGAATAATCTCCATCTCCTTTGTTCCAAATGTAACCATTCAGGGAGCATCGCTCTCATTTGATCCCCCAGACATCATGTCAACACTCTTTCTTTGAAATGTCTCTTGAACCCAATACTTTCTTTTACTTCCTTTTCCCACCCCTCTGATCTAGGCCCACAAACCTAGACTAGCAATTCCCAAAGCTGCTCTTCTTTGGGTGACTAATTCCATGGACGATTTAGAGCCCCCACTCCTACAATCTTAATACCCCCTACCCCCAAAAGGATCCTGGGGTTAGAAAGTGTAGGAAACATTGTGTTAAACATCATTAAACAGGTGTCTTTACTGAAGAATTGCTTAAGACCTCTTAAATATGCTAATTGGATTGTGCTTCACCCAAAATACACAATATAACTTATTTAACCAAAAATCCCTTCTTTTGAGGAAATGCAGGACTACTGAAATAGATTGCAGAGGGTGGTTTCCTCATTCCCATCTTCAAGACCACTCCACACATTTCCACCATATTGTCTGTCTGAAGATACTACTGTGTATACGCATATATCATCCACCTAATCACAACTTTTAGAGGCTCCTCTGATTCTTTATGAAGTCTAAATCTGTCATCGCTTCTCGGTCTTTTGGCTAAGATCAAGTGTAGTATCTGTTCTTATCAGTTTAAATTTGGCAGCCTGTCAAGGTATGACCCTTCCATTCAACTAGTCTGATCTCCTCCTATTTCTTAGATTATCCTACCTTCCACATATTTGTGTGTGCTATTTATGTTGTATAGAATACAACTCTGATTACTCCACTAGTCTCAGTTTTAAAACAGACAGATTCTTCTCTCATGGATCTTACCTACTTCAAGTAGGAAGAGAGGCACAAAAGAAACAAAGAAAAAACCTAGTACATTAGATGGTGATTCGTCGTCGTCGTCGGCAGCCGTCCGTCTCGAGAGACGATGGTGTAGCTTCTTAAGAGTCTATCTGCACCACCGAGAATGGCTGTGCAGTCCGACTCGGGAGTGACACGGTATCTGTCTCCTCCCGTGTTGAATCGACATCTTGCGATGACGCTGAAGCTACAGAGCCTGGGCAGGGTGATATGGAGGGTCTGCTGTTGCCCATGCAGCAGACCCCCCCTCTCTTCGCAGCTGAAGGGTCCAAGGGAAAGACGGAGTCGATACAGCTTGGCTTCAGGTGCGCCGCAGGAGTTGCCGGTGTTGACTACAACGTCAAACCGCCTTAGGGACTCCGGCTCCGGATTTTCTGTCGGGGTTTACTCCCTTAGCCTTTCCCCTGAAGAGGTATGCCGCAAGGCAGCGGAGGTTTTTTGGAGTCAGAGTTTTCCTTCTCTGAAGTCCTGAAGACTAGAGGTCTGGAATCAGGGTGTTGGCAGACAGGCCCTGCTCCCTTTGAAACCTGTAGGGGAGAATCCTTCCTTGTCCTTCCCTAGGCTTCTGGTGATCGTTGGCGGTTCCTTGGCACTTGTTGGCCTCTAGATGCCTAACTGCAATCTCTGCCTTCATCATCATGCGGCATTCTCCCACCGTGTTTCTGTCTGCACATGGCTGACGTCTTATAAGGACATCATCAGTCATTGGTTTAGAGGACCACTCTGTGAAGACTTCATCTTAATTTAACTAACTATATCCACAAATACTCTATTTTTAAATAAGGTCATTTTCCAAAGTACTGGGTGTTAGGACTTCACCATTTGGTGAGTGATTTTTAAAAGAATAAGTCTTGCAACAGTTGGAAGTGTTTTTAAATTTCAATTTATTATGTCTTTGAAAATTACCTCAATTTTAAAGGTAAGTGAGAGATAACATTCAAGAATAATTTGTACCAGTAACGATGCCTCTGATGAGGGCAGATTAGAAAGATGGAAGGAAGGACACATTTCAACTCCTTAAAAATTGAGCTATCAAAGAATAAAATGGGTTGTCTCAGTGCCTAGGGAAGAAAAAAGAAGTGACCTATAATACATTAGGTTTCCTTCAACTTAAAGATTCTGTTATTTAAGTTATGCAGAAATATATTTTTATTCAACATTTAAAAAGTGTTTTTAGACAGTTAGTGCTATCTAATAACTTACCTATTGGAATGATACCTTGTAGTTTACAATTTTTTTTACATGGTTTATCAGTCCTCACAACAGCCGTAAGAGCTCAGTATATGAATGAACAGACTGAGCCCTACAAAGATCAATCTGTGGTCCTAGGGTACCACATTTGTAGGAATAAGAGCACAGGTACAATTGGATACCCACATACCTTATACCTGAATATTTAAAGATTATACATCAAGCAACAAACAGTTAAATATGTCCCAGCCTCCTGCTTGGAAAACATATCTTCAAACCACAATATTTATAAAAACACTTGTTAATGATCAAAAGTTGGAAGAATATAAAATGTGACTGAATTTAATTATTATTAATAATTAGTATTGCAAGTCTGAATGTCCTATGATGGGCTTACAATATTTCAAAATATATTCATAATTCACAAGATATATTTATTCCACAAAATATATTTTCTTGAATTCATTTAATAAAATTACCATGCTGTTACCAATATTTTCACATTATTTGGATTCTATTGCATATAATGATCTATAACTTTTAAATGTAATTGGATTGAAAGTAAATACATGGTGATTAGTACAACAGAAATAATAGTTACCCACTAAAACTTATAGAGCTGCCATTTAAGTGGGGACAGAGGCAAGTAAAGTTTCCCAATAAAGTGTCATGTTAGCAAAGACAAGAAACAGGAGAGGAAACACACCATGGGGATGTTAGAAAGGAAGAAAATTCTAGAAAACAGTAATAGCAAAGGCTAAGGGCATAACTGGGAGTATGCTTTATGAGTCTGGGGAATCACAGAGAGGCTGGCATGATCGAATCACAGTTAGTGAGGAGAGAGGGTAGGAGGTGATTTTGGCAAGGTATATGGGGGTCAGATCATTTAGTGCCTTAAAGACCATTAGCTATACCTCTGAGTGAAATGAGAAGCCATGGAGGGTTCTGAGCAGAGGAAGCACAATATTGAACTTGCATTTTAGCAAGGGATACCTCTGGCTATAGAGAATAAAACAAAGCAGGTGGAGCAGGGAGTTCAGTCTATTTCAATAACCCAGCTGGAGAATGGTGGCAGCTTGTGCCAGAGTTGTAGCAATGAAGTTGTTGAGAAGTGGTCAGTTCTGGATGTGTTTTCTAGGTAGAACCAACTGATTTTGCTAATGGATGAGATGTAGAGTGTGAAGGGAAAAGCAGAATCAAGCATAACTCCAAGATTTGGGGGCCTAATCAACTGAAGGATGGAGTTGTCATTAAATGTGTATTCAAATATTTACACATCTATTACTCACTACCAATAACATTAATAATTTTCCAGATACTATTTTAGTTGCAATTTGAAACCTTGAAAAATGACATGTTTTAGAACCTAGCACACAATATCACACATGTAGGTAAGCCAACGTTTCCTTAATAAATACAATAATGAAATATGTGTAAGAATAAGGCATTTCAGTTTTCTGTAAACCTGTCTCTCAAAGGACATTCTTTGCACATTACCTCATTGATAAGAGGATTTTTGCGGAAGGAAAAGTTATATACAATTAAATAAGTTATGGCATTAATTCAACCTGAAAAGCTATTCACATATGGCTCTCTTGGTGAAAGACAAGTGGAACAACAAAACTTCTTACAAAAAGAAGAATTAGAGGTTACTTAGAAGGTTGAAGAAGGTTGCCAAGGCAACAAGGTCCTTCAGAAGTATGGTTACCATGCCTCATACATGAATGTCATGCATTTTAACTATGACGTTATTCAGCTTCTAACTAAATACAAATAGATATGAGATATTATTAAGTTAGGGATAAATTAACTGACCAGCCAGAAGACAAAGAAAAAAACTGTTTGGTCATGAGAAAGGTTTTACTAAATTGACTACTAAAACAAAAGAGATAAGTGTAATTTCTAGAAAAAGTATATGTGTGATTAAAAGTCTAAATATACTTAAAAAGGCAATTCAAGTCTTCTTAAAGAAATTTTTACCAAAGCAAACACTATTTTAAGCAAAAAGAAGTGTACATATATACACAAACACATATACATACTGAATAGAATATATATACACACACACACTACACATGCTTATGCAGCTCCCCTTTTATAGATTCATGAAAAACTTCACAGTTCTGAAAATGTGGCAAATGCATCTTTCAAGTAAACAAAGTTGATTTCTCTAGATTATTTTTTCTTAACTACCTAATTCCTATCCATCATTCAAGGCTCTGGGAGCCTTATTAAGTTTTTCCAACCTATAGTGGTTCTTCTGTGAACTCACTCACTTCATATAATTCCATTCACATTATCCATAATCACAGCTGTCCATGACACCTCTTATAATTGCAATACTACACTTCTAACCTGCTTTTACTGTTTGCCATGTCATTGCTACTCAAATTAAGTATGAGTTTTTGAGGGCAGAGTACATGTCACTTATTTTTCAGCAGCTAATAGGTAGTGGTATGGGAGCATTATAATGCTTTATTGAATATATAAATTGATTCAGAAATAAAATTTGTAAAGATATATTTATTTTCTTTCTTTTAATTTTTGAAATTACCTATTGGGACATAAGCTTAATAAAAGTCAGTCTTAAAATAAAGGTTTATCTTTGGGATAAAAATGCATATGGAAATAATCCAATCACTTAAATAAGAATTCTGAAAGAAAAATAAAAGCTATTAAGTTAAACCAGAAGATTGTTTAGACTCTTCTACTTTCTCCTGACCATGTTTATGATATTTTCCATGTTGCTTAAATCTTAAATATATATAACTATATATAACCATAATTTAAAAGAATGCATTTGTTATTATCTTGGAAAGGGGACCTACTCAAGTGTATGGAGAGGTTTTATAGTCATTGCCTTTAGTATCAGTTCCTAAGGAAATCTCCTGACCAAGAGCCTTCTCTCAGTAATAGCCAACCCACACAAATAATGTGTGGATTCAAATATATGAAGAGTCTAAACACAGAGGTCTATAATTCCAGTTTCAGTACTTTCTCTCCACTCCCCTGTTAGGAGTTTCCAACTGAACTTCAATTTGATGGCTTTTCAAGTATCTAAATATATACATATATTTCTCCCATATTACTAAGATCCTTTTAACTCTAGTCCTCTAAATCTTTTGCTACATATTATCAAGAGTATTGACACTTAATGAAGCTTTTTTTTTTTTCCAAACTGTAGTACAATAAACCTGTAGAGCCATAGGAATCTTGGCAAACCAATGGGACCACCTGAATATTCCAACAGAACCTAAATATTTTACGTGATGTGAGATAATGTCCATGAGAATAGCTTATAAACTATAAAGCTCTAGGGAAATGTAAGATCAGATGACATAGCCCACAGACTACTCAGTGCAAGATTTACATTCCATTTATGCATACTTACTAAAAAATATATGTCTTAAGTAAAACTAAAAAAATATGTTTTAAATAACCCATTGCAAGGAACATACACCTAAGAGAGAACCCTGGTTTATTTGCCTGATATATATGGTGCACTTAGACCATGCCATTGTCCTCCCCCAATAGTACCATTTAGTACAAACAGAGAAATAATTTGTTTAGCTATATAATCAGAAGAGACTGCACACAATAAAAGAAAGCATTCTGGTTTTTAAATGAATAAAAATTGATTGTGTCCCTATAAAAACAAAATTGGCAGAGTGTTAACTGCATTTCACATAAACATCTGCAGCGGGCGGCCTCTCTGCTGTGCTGTAATGCAATATGGGACACTTAGGAACAAATGCATCCTCCAGACGAGTTCAGGGAGATTTCCTAAAAGCACCTGATGAGATTGGAAAAATCGGATTAGTCAGAACTGCTCATGACACTTAAAACAAAGGGAAGTCTTTAAACAAAATTATTTTTCACTTCTCTCTTGATAAATTATATGCAAATTAGTGTTGATTGAAAAATGTTTGCCTGAAGGTAAATTCACACTAATAAAGAAGAGGTTGTCTTGCCTCCGACATGGTCCCTCTCATCAGGGGGACTTTAAAATTAACTACACTACTTCCTTTTTGTAAACTATTTCAATAACAGTATGATGATGTTAGAGACATGCATATTTTATCTTGAGAGAATTTCTGAGTTTTATAATTATGACATGCATGATTTTACATTATGCTTAGTTCAAGGTGTGTGGATATGTATACATGTATATATTTCTTCAGTGTGTACACACTATATATATACACACACATATATATATACATATATATATATACACACACACAACACATACACTTATAGCTATATGTACATGCATATACACATTATATATTTTTGAAGTATGTACATGTGTTTTTAAGCTACCCAAGTTTTTCATATTTTTAGTCCATTAGTTTAAGGAAAAGCTGTTGTTTCAGTCAGAATTTCTTTTGGGGGGGTTAGTTTCACTCTTGGTACAATTTTTCAAAAATCCTACCCTGGTTATTCCAATAAAGATTTTTGTGTTATTTATCTCCCTACCAAAATATCAATGTACAGTGTTAGAAAGAGTAGAATTCAAATTCTAGCTCTCCCTGGTGCCAGATTTAAAACCAGAAACAAATTTATGAAGAAAACTCTTTATAACCAAGACCCTGAAGCTTATCTTTGAGGGCTCAGTTTCCCATCTCTAAAATATGTAAGATATTGCATAGCTCTTTAAAATATGTAAGATTGTACATAGCTCATAACCAACTAACTTGATCATAATCAAATGGTCTTTAGTTAATTCAGTAAGTTAATTTAGATAATATACTTATGTATAAAGTATAACCTACATAAGTAGAGTATATTCAAACATTTACTATCATATACATAACATTGTGCTGGGCACTGAAGAATGCCATAGACATAAGTCACAGTCCTTGTTCCCAAGGATCATAAGATCTCATGGAAGAATTATAGACACAAAATATTTAATAAGATTAAAATGAGTGTTATAGGCAGGAAGTGCTCTCAGGGTTGATCAATGCAGAGGGAATGATGGTGATGAGTTCATGAAGAATGTGAGGCTTGTTACAGTGTTGCCTGGATTGTAGGCAGTGTGCATGCATAGAGAGGAAGGAGGTGGTAACCAAGTGGAGGGTCCAGGAGAAGCTGGAGTAAGCATAGCACATAAAGGGAGGTGGCTGACACTGGCTTAGTTATACTGAGAGGCCTAGGCAGAAGGAAAACATCAGGAGATAGACTCTGCCTTTAGCTTATATGACAATGTGGCAAAACTTGCAAGGAAGGGCCAAATCTGTGTATTGTGGTTTGAAAATGTCCTCATGGATCTTGCAGATCACAGCAGTTAGTAAACCTGGAGTTTGGGAGGTGAACCTTGAGGAAGAAAGGATAGGCCAGAGGAGACCATGAGTCAAGCTCAAATAGCCAGGCTACACTGGATCAGTCAGGTTTCAAGGAGCCAGCCAAGCTGGGACCCAAAGATGAGGTGAAAGATTTTGATTCAGGTTCCCTGTACAGTCCCTTAATCAGCAAAGCCAGTGGAGGCCTACATAACATGATAAAGCTGAATCTTAGAAAAGTCAACACTTTTTCCATGCTCACTATCCAAGGTGGCACCAAAGCCAAAGTAGAACTCATGATGCTTAACCACCTCCTTATAGCTCCTTCCAAAGCACCACCTCTCCAATTCCTTGCTTCCCTGCAATTAGCTTCTTTGCTATTTGAGTTTGTTTGGCCTCCAATGAATGGGAAGGACAGTGACCAGGTAGTTATCCCAGCTTCTAAGAGTTAAAGAGAGGAATACGTAACAAACTTGGGAGTGGGGTTCCAAGTTGAAGTTTGACAGCCAGTTATGTATTAGTTGGGATGCTGGTCATTCAGCTGGTGTCCCAGGATACATCTTGAATGCTCTTAAATGACATTCCATTTGACCATGATTCTGGGACTTGTACTTCAGGGTAGATCCACATTTTCCAATTAATTCATTCAGTAAATACTCACTGGATTTCGCCATTATTTCTTGCTTTCAAGAAATTAGTTGACTTGCCATTTATTTTGGTTCTAGTGGCATGAAAGTAGACTTATAAATCTTAATGGGCCATGCCAATTCTTCCCTTCCCATAACAAATATTAACTAAGCTGCAAGAACATTTGTTAATTTACTCACTCCACAAATATTCACTAAGTACCTACAGGTACTAAATGAAGTATAGTGAGTACTTTTAAGCTTAATGAGTAGGCAGGTCTCAGCTTCTCCATTATGCTAGATGTGTGTATTAGCTCTATGAACACACTCATCTAAAAGGGTAACTATGAGAACTAAATGAGTTCATATATGTTAAATGCTTAGACTATAGCCTGGCACATATTATCTCCTTAATTAATGTTAGTTATTATGATTAGTAGAGAGTGGGTACACCAAACCAAGGATGTCTTCTAAAGTAGAGACACTTGTATAGAATGTTGAAGTGTTAGAAGGTATTTTCTGTTTAGAAGTAGAAGGACTTGAGAGGCAGATTGAAATAGCCTGTGGAAGTCATGGAGATGTGAGCCAACAAGATAGGAGTTGCTCATTCTGCCTGGAGCCTAAAGATTTGGCACTAGGAGCCAAGGGGGTTGTGTTTTATTTAACGGTGTTGGGAGCCATCAGAAGATTTTATGATGGGAGTATGACATGATCACTTCTGTGCTTTAGAAATATTGTTCTGGAAGCTCTTTGAGCCAGAAGGGCAGAAAGGGATGAGTGCTTGAACTAAGGCAGGGATTGTGCAAGTGAAGACAAGAGGACGCAATCAAGGAGTTTGGGAGGAATTCTTCATATGACTTGATTAGTAATCAGACATGGGAAATAGGTGAGGGAGAAGTACAGCATGACAAAAGTTCCAAGTCATGGGCAACTATGTCAAGGACAGGGCATTCTCTAAGATGGGGAAGACTAAACATGCAACAGGCTTAGGGGTGGGGAAGATAAGTTCAGGTTCAGACCTGCTGAGTCTGAAACATGGGATATGCAGGTGAGTATGTGCAGTAAAGGCCCCTGGCTGGTTTGGCTCAGTGGATTGAGCGTCGGCCTGCGAGCTAAGTGTCGCTGGTTCGATCTTCCAGTCAGGGCACATCAGAGAAGGAAAACTCTGATTCCAAAAAACCTCCGCTGCCTTGCGGCATACCTCTTCAGGGGAAAGGCTAAGGGAGTAAACCCCGACAGAAAATCCGGAGCTGGAGTCCCTAAGGCGGTTTGACGTTGTAGTCAACACCGGCAACTCCTGCGGCGCACCTGAAGCCAAGCTGTATTGACTCCGTCTTTCCCTTGGATCCTTCAGCTGCGAAGAGAGGGGGGGTCTGCTGCATGGGCAACAGCAGACCCTCCATATCACCCTGCCCAGGCTCTGTAGCTTCAGCTCCACTGGAGAGGACACTCCAGCGTCATCGCAAGATGTCGATTCAACACGGGAGGAGACAGATACCGTGTCACTCCCGAGTCGGACTGCACAGCCATTCTCGGCGGTGCAGATAGACTCTTAAGAAGCTACACCATCGTCTCTCGAGACGGACGGCTGCCGATACGATATGTGCAGTAAACATCTGGATACGAACATGGACCTCATAAATCAAGTTCCTATTGCTCATCTCTACCTGGATGTCACTAGAGATACAACTTTTGGAGTTATGGGTTTTTAAATTTTAGTTAACAACATGAAAATAGATATAGTTGCCTGAGAAGAGTATATAGAGAATAAAAGAATATATAAATCAGAAAAAAAAAAAAGAAAAAAGAACCATGTCTACATGGTACAAGCTCCTATTAAGTTCCCTAAAACTGGAGAGAAAAATGAAGAGCCCCCTTATGTAGACACACACATGCTTGGGAGAAGCCCATTTAAATCTGTATGTGAACTATTTTACAGAGCAGGTTATATTGATTATGAAAGTTCAACTCTTTCTTGCACTCATCAAAACTACAGAGAAGTCCAAGAATAGATTGAAGCATACATGCACAAAAGAAAGGAAAGAAACAAAGAAACTTCCAAGATTTGAGACCTGAATGACTTGAGGAGTTTATATGTATCAGAGTAAGCAGTGGAGGCAGAGATACACCTGTAATTTTCTTTGGAGTCACTTACATAATGAAGACAGGTAAAGCCGCCCAAATTAGTTGGGAAGGCCAATTTCTAGCTGTCCCACATAGAACCAATACTGGGAGAGCAAATGGGGCAAATATCTCAAATAGTCCCTACTATAGATTGCTATTTATGGACTTGAATCAACAGAGTATGGTATGAGAAAGAATACTGGCTTCTAAGTTAAGCATTTATGGATTCATAATTCAGCTACTCTACTTATTATGTGATTATGGACAAATTAACAAACTTGCTCATGTATCATCTTTCTAATATTAATTAAATATAATAATATAACCAACTTGTAGCTTGTTATGAATTAGAATAAAGTTAGATAAATTATTCTAGCTAATATTTTTTTATCTCTTATTATGAGCAAGGCAATGTGCTAAGCTCTTTGCATGTACTGTCTCTTTAATTTTCACAACAGCTCTCTGAGGGAATGGACTGAACCATTAATTGATGGATCTCATGGGAAAAAGACATTCTCTTTTGAAGACATTTGAATCCTGAGGCAACTAAACTGCTTTCTAGATAATGAGATTTCCAGGTAACAGAATCTTGTTTTCATGTTGGTATAAGCAATCATAACATATGCATGTGACCCTCTCCAAGTTTACCTAGAAAGTGATTGAGATATAAGCCTACATGTATCTCAGAAATCCATAAGATACATGCAGCTAGCTCCAGATTCTGCTTCTTCACCTGAGGGTGGCTGTAATACAATGTGGGCCATTTTCCAGAGCATGGTATATTGACTATGAAACTCTACTTTCTTCTGGTGTTCATCAAGACTTCTCAACTGGTAGATTCTCAAAGTATGCTTTACAGAGCACTAATTTAGGTATTAAGGCAGGAATGTGTTATGAGTCCCATATGCATAAACTCAGTTTATCATTGCAATACCACTCTGTGCTATTATCATCATGATTCTACAAATATGCAAACTGAGATACTTGAGATTTAGTTGACAGAAATCATAAAGCTAATACATAGGGTAGGGACATGTGTACCCCATTTAACATATCCTGGCCAATAATGATGTCATAATAGTTTATCTCTGAAATAATTTTCTGTGTGTGTATAATAGTTTACTTTTTATTCTCCCATGCTTTACACTCACAACCAAATGACAGCCAGTATAGGGCACTTAATTATGTACTCTCAACCAGTGAGAATTAATGCATCTTACAGCAGATATTGTTAGCCAATTAGCTATTTTCTAGACTAATCTAGATGGCCTCCTTATACTAGGACCTGCCACAAAGAACCAGAAGAAAGAATACCATGCTAGGTATTAAAACATGAGTTAAAGAAAATGGTACAGAATAGAAAGATAATAATGAACAAGCCCTCTGACATCATGTAGACTGGGATAATTGATCAAAAATCTATGATTCTTAGTGGGGAAAACCTATGGGCAGAAAAATTATGGTCATTATTTTAGAAATATAAAGAAAATGAAAGAATTATTTTTTAATGTATAAAGTGCATCTACAAGAGAATTGTGTTATAATGATTATGTACAACCCTCCACAGATGCTACATTGGCCTGATTCATTAGCACACCCATATCCAAGAATACTTTCCCCAGGCCCACCCTCCAAACAAAACTGTGAACATTTAGTGTTTGCCATGACCCTACAAGTTCTGAGATTGCTTCATAACATCTAATTTTAATATCTAAGTTTGCTCTTATGTAAAATAGATTTTTTTTTAACCTTAGGAATGTTAAATTTTCAAAGAACAAGTAGACAGCTTCCTAGAATATTTCTACAAATATTAATGAGATTAAATACTTATTTTCCTTAAGAAGATGCAAAAACAAGATCTTATAATTTGATTCCAATAAGTTTTACAATCTGGATTCATACATATGTGACAGAATTATATTTTCCATAAATATCTACTGACTAAATGAATTATTGGTTTGCTACAGGTATTTCCAAGAAGAATAAGAAGTTGTTCCACCCACTTCATGCTTAGGTGACCTCTATCATAACTTAGGTAGCCAGTGTACAGAACATGAATTCTCTTCAAGTTACAAAAGGAAAGCCTAGCATCCCTTTCTAACAAAGAAGCAGGGTCCATGAGCAGGATGAGTCAGAGTGGGGGCAGAGGTAGACTTCCAGGACTGAATCTAAACTTGGTCCATAGTCAGGCATTCACAGTTCTAAAAAAAGCATATGGACACAGATTCAGAAAAGAGAGCAACAACAAGAGAAATTAACTCAAGAGCAGAAAGCACAGTCAGAAATAGAGTATCATTTGCCAAGGACAGAACACATGGTCTCAGACCAAAAGGAAGCAGAGAGAGGAACCAAAGAAGATTTTGGTACTAAGGATATAGAACACAGTATTGAGAATCGAGTAAACTAGATTAAGGTGCAGATAAGGACAGGAGGTGCTGCCAAACAGGGCTGATATTAGGTGGGAACAAATTGGCACAAAGGTGAGAGGGGGGATAACTTGGTGTTGAGGAAAGGAGCATCCTTATGTGTTTCTTGCTCAAAGCACTAAACCTACACAGAGAAGTTAGAAATGTTAGGAGACAGAATTATACATTTGAATTTATCCCCTTAGAGAGGACTATGCCATTCACCATTCAGGCTGGATTTGAACTGTCTGCCCCATCAACTAGATCTAACATCGTGGGAGGTAGTAATAGTAAAACTACCTTTAGAAAAATATTCCTCAAGATGGCCGTTACCAATCTATTTGTGGAAAATATGTAGTTTTAAGTGCAATTTTAAAATGTAATATTTTTTCCAAGAACTTGAGACGTTAATTCAAACCATGTGTGAAATCGAAGAGAAATGAAACTCAAATCAGACCCTATCAAAAAAAAAAAGCCTATGAGTTTTCACAAGATAATGAACCCAATGTTTTAACATTGCCACTAGTAGGGTAGCTTTTGTTTGGTTTTATTTTATTTTAGTTGTGTGTGTGTGTGTTTTGAGAGATTTTGAATGTGCTTCCAGACTCTAGCTGAGTTCAGCAGTTAAATACCTACCTTCCTCATCCATTTCTTTTATTTATAAAACTCCCATTCCATATTACCTCTTTTACTATTCATTAATACACTGAATGATTTGTTCTGGGAAAAGATTGGATTTTAAGCTTCATCTAGAGATTTAGTAGAAGAGAAGTTGAAATTGGTAGCTGAAATGGAGACTTTGTATTAACAGAATATCAAAGACTGACTTGCCAATGAAACACTTTTTAAGGAAAATCTTTCAGTTAAGTAAAATGCAAACTATGACTTACCCTTTGTATATGCTGAATTCATAATTATATTTTTGTCTAGCTTGATGTCAAATGACAGTAAGAATGTAAGGAGTAAGAACTAATTTTTTTAAAGTAATGACATTAATATTTGCTTTAGGATTTTCCTTGTGATCACAAATCATTCTAAATTAACAAACATGTGAGTGCTATAGGTCTTAATTTTGCATCACAACCTCCTTTCTGCCTTTTCACTCATTTTCTCTCTGGAACTGCACATGAGGAGAATGCAATTGACGGAAACAGGTAACCAGTCTCAGACATAAGGACTTGGTAAGCATATATTTTTAGAAATCATTTGGCTTTATTTCTGAAAAGCAGAATTCCATGAAAAATTTAAATCACTATTTTGCAATATTATTTATTAGACATTCATATATGCCCAAATTCAAATAAGTTTTAAAAAATATCCTCTACCTCAAGGAAAACTCCACACTGAAACACAGAACAAAAATGTAGCTCTGTCTTTGATAAGAAGACAGGTGACCAGCACTTCCTCACACTCAGCATAAATATTAAAAACCATCCTTTGAATTACGCTGACAGCTGCCGTTTTCAGGCCTGATGGTGAGCTCTGACTATCCTACAGCATTTTCCATCTCCCTGAGGCGTGTTCAGAGGCAACCAGGGTGTTGTAATTGCTATTAAGCAGGACTATTTGCTCTAGACTTTCGGAGGTTGAAAATGATGCTAAAATATTTTACATTACACTTTGGGGGCATCTTTTTAAAATGTTCCTGCGATGCTGCTTGCAGCACCGAGCCCCGCAACATTTTAAAAAGCCAACAAGCACCTACCTTGATCTGAATTTGTTATAATTGGCAGCTCTGGGCCCTCATTATTGGTAATTCTGTCTGATTTGTATATTACACAGAGTGCCATAGTGAAGGTCCCAAGTTTTGTGCTTCCTTCACCACAAAAGGCAATATCTCTCTTTATCTTAGTTACTTTTTCAGCACTAGGCCCTCTACCTCTTTGGGGTCTTTAGATTCCCCAACTTGCAATTGATCTAAATATATCTTGCCTTAAACGATTGCTAAATCACTATCTGTCATCAACCTCAATCCATTCTTCAAAATGTAAGCATCTGTAAAGTCTGCAAAAGCCAGAAGCACCTCTTCCAAAGCCCTCTTCATATGTGCTCTGTGAATTGGGTGACATCATCCTTTCACTAGAGCAATTTCACAATGACTGACATTACTAAATAGTAAAAGAGCATTTGTTTTCAACTATCCCTAGTTGTCTGCACTTCTAAAACTATTAATATTAATCTGCTTTATGTAGTTAACATTTACAGGAGAAGCTCCATCAAATTGCATTGAAATAAATTGTAGTAATTCATAGCCATTGAATACTAATATATACAAAGGGAACTAGAAAGATTCCCACAGAGGACCTCCCTAGGGTAGAGACTGCAATCTCTGCCTATTGAATTCACCATAAAATTATAACCATAAATGTATAAATTAAAATGGAACTACATTTCTCTAATGCCTTCCTAACTTCCTTAAAGTGATTTCACAAGAAAGCAAAGATCATGAACTAAAAATATGCAAAGGAAGAAATGCAAACAGTCAATAAACATAAAAAATATTCATTTGAATTAATCATGAGATGTGCACACCATAACATCAGGTTGGTGCAAAAGTAATGTCCGACTTTTTTAAAAGAAAGTTTTAGATAATATTTATTAAATTTGTGTCTCTTCTTATAATTTTTTGATGTCACAGTGAATAATTTTACCTTATTTTTTCAGATTACGGCAGTATTGTTCATAACCATCTGCAATATTTGCACCCATGTTCATCCCATCTAAAGACCACATTAGAAATGTTTTACTCTATGAGTTTCATAAAGGTGCCAATGCAAGTACAGCAGCAGTCTATTCAGATGGCTTATGGGGACGATGCAGTGACTGAAAGAAGTTGCAGAAGGTGGTTTTCCCATTTCCAAAGTGGGGATTTCAGTTTGAAAAACGAGCCAGAAGAGGGTCATCCAAAAAAACTTGATTCCAAAGTGTTGGAAGCTGTTATCACAGAAAACCTCACAATGACCTCTAGGGAACTTGCAGAACAATGTAACATAGCCCATACAACCGTGCTATGCCAACTGAAAAGAATCAGAAAGGTTTCAGTAGTTGGAAAACGGGTCACACAAGAAATGTCTCCAGAGAATCTGCAACAGTGTTTTGCTTGTTGTAAATCATTTTAGGTAGACTTGTTACAGGTGCTGAGAAGTGGACCCTTTACCATAACATTAAATGCCACTGATCATGGATCAGTTGAGGAGGAAGAAGAATTCAACAACCAAGAGGAGAACTTCATCCAAAGAAGATCATGTTGAGTGTATGGTGGGCTATGGAAGGAATTATCCGGAATTATCCATTATGAACTGTTAGACAACCATCAATTATTGCTAATCTTTACTGTGAACAATTTCATCATTTGAAAGCAGCTTTGAACCAAAACTGACCCTCCTTAATCAACAGAAAGGGTGTCATCTTCCATCACGATAATGCTCGTTCTCACACAGCTTGACTCACCAAAAATTTCTTGAAAGAGCTTGGTTGGGAAATCTTGCTTCATCCTCCATGTTCTCCTGACCTTGCTCCTTCTGATTATCACTTGTTTTGGGGACTACAGAACCATTTTGATGGTCTTAGGTTGACATCAAGAGAAGAGGTTGAAAATGAGTTGGATTCATATTTTGCTTCAAAACCTAAAGAGTTTTACAAACATGGCATTTATAAGCTAGTTGACAGATGGAATGAGGTTCTAGAAAGCAAAGGAGGTTATGTTAATGAATAAATATTTTCATAATCATGGGTTTTTCATTTTTAAAATAGACCTCAAAATTTGACATTATTTTTGCACCAATCTTATACCATTATTACCCACCCATTAAAATGGAAAGAATTTAAACCATATTTTAATGTGATGAGGGTACAGTGAAATTATAGATATGTTTATTCACTGATGATAGGAATATAAGTTGATAAATTGTGTTAGAAAATGATTTGGCACTATGTTTTAATAGCTTTCAAAGGGTACATGACTTTGGATATAGTAATCACACATCTGGAGTAATTCCTAATGTACACACGTTCATCATAGCAATAAGTGTAATACCACAAATATAAAGCAACCAAAATATCCAAAAATAGAAAAATGTTTTAAAATTTTGGTATAAATAAATTAATTATATGCTGTCATTTAAAATTATATTTTCATAGAGTATTTACTTATATGGAGCAGAATATAAAACTATATATAAGACAACTATAAGTTACATATCTATACACATACACATATACACACAAAACACCAGAAATAAATATATAAAACACCAAGCTGGCTATGGGTTTAAGAGGAACAGTTTTTGTTTATTTTTTAAAATTTCATTTTTATAATTTACTCATCAGAGTTCTTCTCTAAAATTGTTTGTACATTTCTTTACCTTTTACTAGAGAAGATAGTAATTACATGGTTTCTTGTGTGGAAAACTATGAGTTGGTAGAGTGAGCATATCCTAATTAACTATTTTCTGACTTACGAAGTTTTTAATCTTCTAATATCAAATCACAAGAGATTATCAGTAATTAGTATATGTACCAAGGGTACTTTATATTGTCAGGGACTTGAGTTTGACTCACTTCACGTCCTCATTATAGGCTTCTATTTTGTTAAAGCTAAATCCAGTCTCCAGACACAGTAAACTCTGAGCATCTAAGCATATACATACTACAGTCAAATTAGGAAGTGAATGCCTTGTTCTATCTGAATGTATGGATGTTTTACTTTAAAAAAGATGACAAGTATATAAACAAAAAGTTGTTTTAAATATAGAAAATACAGGGAAGTTTTAAGAACTTTAATCAATGGTATTCAACCCTGGTTACATACTTAAGTCATCTGGGAACTTTAAAAAAAATTACTGATGTTCAGGTGAAAACCCTAAAATTTTGACTTATTTAGCCTAATGTGGGCCATGAACTTTGAAACTTTTCTTTTAAAATTTCGAAGATACCAATGTTAGAAATCATAGTTGTACTTTCTGACACTGTTAACATTCATTATTTGTACAAGTATTCACTAATTTTTTTGTCTTCTCACCTAAAATCCTTACTGTAATCCTATTGACTTCTTAGAGTACATTACCTGACATGGCCAGAATATGTTTCCTTTATCATCAGCCATATTCCACCCATCACCTTGAACTGTTGAATATACTCCTAAAGAAGGCTCCTAGGTATTACATACTCCAAATATGGCTACCTATAAGTTCCTTAGTCAATTCAAAATGCATTAAGGGGGAGCAATGGGGGAAAAAGTGGGACAACTGTAATAGAAAAACAATACATAAATTTAAAAAATGCATTAAGTTTTTGGTGATGGTTTGGATATGGATAAAGAAGAAAGTGTTATTAAAGGGGAACTCTAAGACTGAAAGCTAGAGCAACTATGTAAGTGGAGTCTTACCTGAAGACAAAGAAGATTGGAGGAGATAGAGGCTTGGGAGGAAAAGCTTTTGAGTCCAATTTTGTACATGTTGAGTTTGAAGTGCTATTATAACATCCACAATTAAGGTGCAACTGCATAATGTATATGGAGATCGAAGGCAAGAAGAAAGTAAATAGATGAGCCTATATAAGGGTAGGGTTTTGCTAGATGGGTGAAGAAAAACTATACTACACCACACACACACACACAAAAGAGGGGCAAGAGGATCTTACAATAATGGTAAATGTGTTATTAAAATGGTGACTTATGGTCTCTAAACTAGATGGGGTAGAATGGGAAGATGACTCACAAGCTTCCAAAAAGTATTTGAGGCCAATTACAAAAACAAAGCAGAGAGAGAGAGTCAGTATTAGCATCACAACATCACCTTATGCTTTCACTCACCTCTGATGTAAAATCATTTTCTCCTTGCCACCATTACACTGGTCTCTCTTATATCTGTCATGGGTGTGGGGGTTGTCCATACAGTCACACAGAGTGTGTTAACAGTTTTTCTACTTCCTATATATGCTTTCTCAGAGAAGGAAAACTCTGACTCCAAAAAACCTCCGCTGCCTTGCGGCATACCTCTTCAGGGGAAAGGCTAAGGGAGTAAACCCTGACAGAAAATCCGGAGCCGGAGTCCCTAAGGCGGTTTGACGTTGTAGTCAACACCGGCAACTCCAGCGGCGCACCTGAAGCCAAGCTGTATTGACTCCGTCTTTCCCTTGGACCCTTCAGCTGCGAAGAGAGGGGGGGGTCTGCTGCATGGGCAACAGCAGACCCTCCATATCACCCTGCCCAGGCTCTGTAGCTTCAGCTTCACTGGAGAGGACACTCCAGCGTCATCACAAGATGTCGATGCAACACGGGAGGAGACAGATACCGTGTCACTCCCGAGTTGGACTGCACAGCCATTCTTGGCGGTGCAGATAGACTCTTAAGAAGCTACACCATCGTCTCTGGAGACGGATGGCTGCCGACGGATATATGCTTTCCAGATGTAGTTACTTAGCATCTAAATATTGTTATGTCAGTCACATGTTCATTGACCATTGCTTATTTGAGAACCAGTCTGGAATTAGTGAGACTTGTTTCTAACCCTGGTTCTGTCATCAACTGTTGGGGTTGTCTTACCATTTGTAAAATTGCTAAATTGATATCTCAGTGGTACCCTCTAGTTTTAAGATTCCAAAAACAATGACTTGTATCGATGAGGTTGCCTAATAGTCTCACATTTGCAGAGATTTTTTTTTTTTTTGAGGTGGGGAGAAAACATAACTCAAAAACCTTTTCTTACTCTAGGCTCAGTAAGAGACTTCCCACGATTCTCTGACATAGTCTGGGACTTCTCCCAAAGTTGTCCCATGTGCACTATTGCATGCCCTCGGTTCCCATTAGCTGAAATTTGCTGGAGGAATCCCAAAAATCTTGTATATTTAGACTATGTGACCAAATCATTATATGCATTTCTCACTTCTTTTACTATAATTTTTGCTTTCAAGTTCTACAAAACCTGTACCTAATTCAATTCTGTCCTCTTTGTTTCATATCAATACTGGTTTTCAAAACATTTTCAACTCTTTTATCTTTAAGTTTATCATAGCATGTTTTTTAACTAACCAAATTTCTCACACTGATTTTCATTCCCTTTGTTAACATAAAACTAAAATATCTGTGAATGTGCCTTGATTCTCTTGTCTCTTTATTAATCTGGGTATTATTATTTATACTTTTATTTTTGTTATTTAAATTTCAAATGCATTGTCCTCTTTGAAAGCTTTTCCTTTCTCCTTTTAAGTTGTTTTCTTCATATTTATGTTAAGTACTGTACCCTGAGAGTGCCCTGACACTAGAGAGTGATTTGTTTGCATTGTCTTCAAAATTTGTTGTGTTCAGCATATCTCAGTTTGGGACTCACAGCATTTTAAGTGCTCAATAGCCAGTCACATGTGGCCAGTAGCTGCTATATTAAATAGCACATATCTAGACAAAAGTTTTACGGTTTTCTATCCAATGGCTTAAGAAGCCAAAATGATGAGCTTTGGTGGTGAATCTCATGAGGACAGAAAGAAATGTGTTTCCAACCAGATTTACTCATTTATCTATAGACAGTAGAATGAACTGCCTTGTAAACCCAGTGAGTTCCTTTTCACTGGACCATTCTAAGCAGTAGTTAGACAATCACCTCAGTGAAATGTCAAGGAGGGTTTCATGTATCATGACATGAAAAGTCAAATGAGATGACCTCTAAGGTTAATTCAAGCTCATACACTCCAGGTCTGATACACTATTTGCAACCACACATTAGGCTTAGTTATTTCTTGGCATATACCTGTCCTTCTCTCTGTCTCTCTTTATCTCTGTCTCTATCTCTGTCCCCCTTACATGATACATATACACGTGTATTTATATGTGTGTGTGTGTGAGTGTGTATCATTTACTTAACCACAGCATAAGCTCTTTCTCCTATTCCTGCTGGTCTGCCACAATTATCACAGAATAGTTTAAAAAATTCCTCTGGACAATTGCTGAACTTGTAAAGACTACACAGTCTAATTTTGGCCTTCTTGTCATCATCCCTAAAATTTCCCCTTGTTCTTGGAATCCTCTGACCTTTATATTTTCTCTAATATCTAGTATATAGAACATTTTACTGTAATTTAAAGCTAATATAGAGTACTATGTAATTGGAATTGAAACTCATCAAATATGCCTTTCATGCTTATCATTGCTATAATCATAAGAGGGTTCACCACACAGATCTACTTAGGTAGCTATTCATGTAACTTTTTATCTATCATACCTAAATAATCTTTTTTTAGGCAATACTCTCTCCATTGCTCTGCCTAACCATTGCTCTAGATCAGCGATTTTCAACCTTTTTCATCTCATCGCACACATAAACTAATTATTAAAATTCTGCAGTACACCAAAAAAGATATTTGACAAAAAAATAGATATATCCAACAAAATATATATGATAAAAATAAATAAATAAATTTCTTTATGTATATTTATATTATATATAATATATAATATATATAGCTGATAAAAATAAATACATCTGACAAAAAGTAGATATAATTTTGATTCATTCACACTGGACAGCTGCTGTTGAATTGATTGTTGTCACTTTTTAAAATCTGACATTTTAAGGAAAAAGAAGTCAGTGCTTCTGACTAAATAGTCAGGTGTTGCACATCTTAAAAATTCTTGCAGCACACCAGTGTGCCTCTCTGGCACAGTGGTGTGCCCTGGCACACTAGTTGAAAATCACTGGTATATTAGATGAAACAGCCCCTTCTCTCAGTCTTGACAGACTGGCCTCATGTAGATGAATTTCATTAGTCAGTCAGTCCAAGGTCCTTGTTGCCTATCAAATCTTTGTGATTGTCCAAGCTATTCAGCGACTCCCAGCAGATTAGGGTGTGCCAAACCTGTCAGTGTCTCAAAGGTGGAGAAAATGCCCCCATGCCTATAAAGGCTTCTAGAGAACTACTACTTGCCTACCCCTTCTGCTCCCCAATGCAGGTTAATTGGAAGTTCAACCTTCAGGCAACAGCTGGAAGGGTCAGGATGTTAGATCTCAGTCTAGTTCCTATCAGGAAGAAACTGGGAGCTGGGATTTTTGTCTATTCACTCTGTACTGAGTCAGAGGCAATAGCTGCTGAGAGTGCCTTTGTGTGGTCCTGAGGGACCTGTGAATGCTGTGTCTCCATCAGCTCCCAGAGCTAAGTAATTTGGGGGCCATGCCCTCAGGTGGCAGCCATAACAATTGAACAAGCTTCTTCCAGGGAGAAGCTGACTTGGTTTTACTGATGGAATGAGCAGGGGAGAGACAGCAGGGAAGATGACCACCTGCCCTTTCAGGGGCCCCGAAGGATTCCAGTCAGCTCCTACATGCAGGCTGATCAGAACCTCAGGCAGCAGGAGGGAGTGTGTGCAGTCTGGTTTGTTCCATGCAGAAACTGGGGGATGGGCTTTTTTTGCCAGCTCCCTCTGTGCTGAACCCAGGAGGGATACCTTTGGGAAGTGCTTGTGTCCATAGGAAAACTTTTTTTGTTGTTGTTTATAATGGCCCTGTAGGCCTCTTGAATGCCCAGCCCCATTGCTGTCAGAGCTAGGTGATTTGGGGACCTTCCCCTCAGGTGGCTGGCTTAAAAGCTGAGGAACTAGATTTGTAGTCCAAACCTTTGCTCTCCAGTGAGAGTCTGAGTTGGGAGTTCCCTCCTGATTATATGGCGCTGTGTCCAGGGTGCAGTTTATTGCTAGAACATGTCTCAGCCTTTCTAACCCTTTTCACTGTATTTTCTGTCATTTGATGTGTAGGAGGCCCTCAATTAGTTTCTAGATCTCTCTTCGAGCAAACTGATCTGTATGTGGCTGTATATTTGGTACATATGTGGAAGAAGAGAAAGTTGGAAGCCTCCTATCTCGCCATCTTGGAGAAAGCCTCAGAAGTCCCACAATAATAATTCTTTATCATAGTATTTTTATTTGTTTAGGCCTGGTTGCAATGTAACCTATTAATACAATTCAAGGTTTCTAAGCCTCAACTTATTTGCTTCTCATAAAATGAAGGTAGCATAAAAAATAACAAATTATATAGTCATCATTCTTTTAAATACAATAATAATATGCATTCTACATCTACTACTTGTATAAAATTATAAGCCTTACACTTAAACTTATTTTCAGGCTCGCTTTCCTAGGGGAGTACTTGCTAAGGTCACAGTTCTGAACTTCACTGTCTGCTTTCAAAAATAGTATCTTTTTTTTAAAAGATTTTATTTATTTATTTATTTACTTATTTATAGAGAAAGGGGAAGGGAAGAAGAAAGAGAGGGGGAGAAACATCAATGTGTGGTCACCTCCCATGCGCCCACAACTGGGGACCTGGCCCACAATACAGGCATGTGCCCTGACTGGGAATCAAACCCACACCCCTTTGGTTTGCAGTCCGGTGCTCAATGCACTGGGCCACACCAGCCAGGGGGAAAAAATAGGATCTTTCTAAGCAACAAAGGATCATTTCTATTTCAGATTTTAAAAATATTTAATCTTTCTCATTATACAATTTACACGTGAGACCCATATACAGCTTTAAAGAAACTTGGAATAATAAAGTAGAATTTTTTTTTAAACACCTACACCTGAATTTAAGATTTTCCTGCTAAATTATAATACTTTATTAGTGCACACTTTGTTCAGAGAGGACTGAAGACAACTGTTAAACTTTGTTCCTATTAAAACTCTATGTTTGTTGCCTCCATACAAATATATTTAGAATGAAGATGGTTTTGATAACATTAAAGCAAATGAAATGCAGACAAGACTGATAGCTGGGCACCTAATAAAGACTTGGTCAAAGGAAGAATTTTTAAAAAGTACTAGTACACTCAAAATATTTAGTTTTAATTTTAAAACTATAAATTTACATTAGTAATGTGAGCCTAATTTGCTTTCTTTGGAGATTGTAATTCAAAACCAATTCCTATATAAACTACACCCATAATGCCTCATATACACATTCAGAACCAGAACTCGGACAATTGTGAAGCAATTTAATGTAGTATTTTTCTAGATTTTACAATTTTGTTTTCTTTCTTTTCCAGTTGTTATGGCCAAAACTAATTAGGGAATAACATGTTTTTAGCAAGTCTTTCCAAAGAATTTTAACCTCGTTCTAGAAATAACACATTCCTTTCAGATAATTTCATTGGTTTGCACAACATTTAAATTTATAATGACAATAGATATAACTGTCACCAACAGATTTAGAAGTGACTGATTCTTGGTTAAGCATACAACTCAACCAGCAGGAGCAAGTGTGTATGGATGGATTAGAATATTATGTCATTCAGTATGTTTCACAGAAGGGATGAAACATTTTAGTTCATCTAGGGAGTCAGAGAAATGGTGATCAGTCAGGAAAGCTTCTATTCAGTTCACTTTTTCAACAAGAATTTTAGTGCTTTTTTCCTTAACCTTTCAACATTTTATGCTGTATGCCTTGATGGATTATAACTGCAATAGCCTTTTCTGTAGTTAGTTTCCTAAAATGATTCTTAAACTACAGAAAAACTGTTTAAGTGTTTATGCAGCCAATAATGATATAATAAAACTCCCAATTTAAAGGTAAATTATCATAATTTCAATGATTATATAGTCAAATAAATATTTTAGCCTCAACTATATGCAAAGCACTGTTCCTAGTTCATGCAGAAAATAAAAAATAATTTTATTCTTTCAAACATAAGACAATTTGTTTCCAAGGTTTTATTGGAAACTTCATATGTCTATTATAGTTTTCTTAAAGTTATTAATCATTAAGTTGCTACAACATTATAAAATTCATAAGTAAGGCAAATGTAGCTGATTTTCCACTACCAAATGAAAAAATAATTGTTCATTTTACCTCCTAGTCTTTTTATGTGTTTTCCTATATAAGAATGCATAAGTTATATATCTTGCTTTATGTTGTTATGTATCATTAAACACAAGCATTCTTGTGTTTTATATAGTCATTAGACTTACCTAGAATTGCTGCAAGAGTCCAATGAGAAGAGATAGCAGTTTATTTAACTGCCTCTCTAGTCAATGTTAATGTTATTTTCAACTTTCAGAAATCATAAATAATGCTGCAATGAACATCTTTACCTTATAACTTTACTCTTTATTAGGAAAAATTATATCTCTAGAATAAATTCCCAAAAGTAGAATTAATAGTACAAAGGATATGAAGGTTTTATGGTTTTTAATACCTATTACCAAATTATTTCTGTTATAGTAGATTTTCACCCATAAAATATAGTACCACATATATGGTTTTATGTATAAAGCTTGGGAAGAAAGTAGATTTTCTAATGCTCAGTAACGTATAGTAGAAGAAATAAATGTGTAAAATACAATCGTGCATTCTGATAACACAAGAGAGATGGAAGAATGTAAGGGCATATAGAATTTAATGGCAGTACTATTTATTTTCGTTTTATTTTATTTTATAGTCAATATTATTTTATATTAGTTTCAGGTATATAGCATAGTGGTCAGAATACTAGGACTGTTTAACACAGCTGCCAGTATAATAAATTCCAATTTGTTTCCATCTTCACCAGCATTGGGTATTATTTTTATATTTTGTTAGTTTAAAAAGTAAAACATATATTTAACTGCATAGTTAATATAATTCAATTTAATATATGTTTATAGATTTATACATAGAAGGTAACACACAAGAAAACCAAAGGAATATTTAAAAGAAAATCAGGATAATGTTTCTCTCTGGGAAGGAAATTATAAAGATGAGATATCAACAGGGAGGGGTAATCTAAGTACTGGAAGAGTTCCATTCTTCACCTGGTGAACTCAGCACCAAAATTGTTTTTATTATTCTTTAAACAGTGTAAATATATGTCATGCACACTTTTGCATATATGACTTTTTCACATACACTAAAAAAATATTTTTTTAATGAGATGCATGAATAATAGCCCCTCATCCTTAACCTTGCATGTGCTGTGCTAACAATATGGAGATGGTGGTTCATTATGAGAATCCTAGTGAATGATGGCTCACCCCTATCTTTTACATGAGCACAACGCAGCCCTGCCCACAGCCAGGCGGTCTCAGCACTACCATCCACACTTGCCTTCCCAAGATCTCCTCAGTCTGGAGACACCAGTTGTCCCAACACCCCAGCCCTCAGCAGCATGACCTCGGGAACTTTCCCTTCTTTTCTAAATGTCGGCAAGTCGTTCTTTATCGAGAAAAAGTTATACGTTTCCCTCACTCATTAAAAGTGAAAGAAAAACAGTTTTACATCAAGAAGAAATTTAAACGAGAAAAAAAGAACAAGAACAAGAAAACGTGGAAGCAGCTGCAGAGAGCTTGTGTGTGAGCGACCCTGTGGATCCCCACCACAGAGCCTGGCAACCAGCTAGTCATCAAATTCCAGGAACTACACAGCGTGGATGACCAAGTCCTGCCACTGGTATGTGGGAGGCCAGACTCTCTTCTGAGAATGTTTCATACTAACTCACGCTTATAAATCAGAACACTTATTCTGAAGAGCATGGCAAATACATTTACACTCTCCAGTTAAAATTTTAATCACGCGTATCCTTCCACTGTGATTGCACCACTGGCACCCCGCACGACATTCAGTTTTACTGATGTCATTTGCAGCATTGTTTAAAGGTGCTCGGAAGTTCTTAAGCAGCGAGAAAAAGTCTTATTTACATTATTCAGTTCCCATAAAGTAGGAATTTTATATCTTAGGCTCAGCAACTTGCATCACTATTAGAAAAGTAACATTCATGTACTTAAGGTATTTCCCAAAATCTCCTGAAGATTATAAATACTATTTATAAAGTGAAAATATACTTATGAAAAGTATTTTGAAATTAAAAAGGCAAGACAAAATTATTCATAAATTTAAATTGTATGATATCTTATGTATTCAAATATTTTCTTGATCACCTATTACTTCCAAAGTAATGGAAGGACACAGGGTCTACAAAACAAAACAAAAGAGTATTTTCATATTTCATAGAAGAAAAAAAATTTACAGATAAAAAACATGGACTACCAAGACATCCTGCTCTAGATAGGCAGCTGAAGTTTTTTGCTCTGCCTTTTTGCAGTGAAGTGATTTTGGTATTTTATTAAAAGGCTAATCAAACGTTTCCCTAAGAGAGCTAGCAATATTTCTAACATGATGTGGAGACTGGCACTGAAAAGTGGTGGTGGCCTCAGGGTGGCCCTGAAATATCCAAGCAACAATTCCATGGCAACCTGGCATTTATGTTGGAGCACACACACGGAGGAATAGTTGTTGTGTGTAAGCAGACAAGCACAAAAATAGCAAAAGCAATGCTTGATTAGTGGAATGTTGCTGAAACACTGGCATTAGGAGAAAAGGCTAGACTTAATAAAATGTCCATTTTGCATTAAGTGATGTAATATGCAGTGTTGTGTATACATATAGGGACTTGGCTCAATTATATTCAAAACTAAATCTTCAAAGGAGAATGAGAATAACATGCAGTGACTGAAAAATATCAATAAGAATACATATCATTTTATGTAAGTAGGTATAGATGTTATTCTTAATCAATATTCTGGACAGCTTGTACACATAATAAATTTATGACCACAGGCTTGTACTTCTTGACAAAATGTTTCCCAGTGGAGCACCTTAAAAGTGGTTTTCTGAATTAAATATGTTATTGTTTTCCCACTAAAAATGAAATAAAAGTAATAGAGCAAAGAGAGGACATTTATGTATATTTACAAGTAAATCTCTGGAGGAAAAAAGAACCTCTGGACGTTAAGATACATAGGAAGCAGAGTCTCACATTGCTGGTCTTCAGAGGTCTCTTGTCTTTCCTTCTTACCTCTGGGGTTTGGATAAGAGCCATCCAGACCCATGGGTTTAAAATTGCCTTTTTGTTTAAACTTTGATGTTTACCAACAATGCAATTTCTATACATACCTTACAAGATTTATTTACATTATTGGATGAAACACCAGTTGGGAATAAATAGGGTCATAGGCATAGCCTAAAGTCTTTCAGACTTTCTAGGTTAATCAAGTTGTAAACTTAATTCATTCTGGTAATTGGAGCCCAGTTCTCCTTTCAAAAATAATAATTAGATGAATGTGAGAAACAGAATTATATTTGTATTAAGATATATTTACATGATTTTAAAAATAAACATAACTTAAAATACACATTTTAAACATCTATTGTTTAAACATACACAAAATTAATGTGCTTTCTTGAGTCCAATATATTTTAATACCTCTTGTGTTTAAGACAGTATCTAATGAATTAGGCATTAGAGCCATCTTTCTGTTTGCCAACTAGGGCATTACTGCACAGTATTAAATTTTTATAGGTCAATATCCTTCCTTTGTGACATATTTCCTTCTGAAAAGGAACAACAATTACTAGTACTTAGGAGAAAAAAGAATTTAATTTTGTTATTGTATATTTTTGTTGTTTTTATGTTTCACATGTTAAACAAGTTATAAGCTATTTCTCTCTTCCAATGAAGTTTGGCACCTTTGGATCATAACTGATCTTTTGTGTCCTTAGGGTATCATTTGAAACTCACTATTTTATAATTAATTTTGAGTTTCTTAAATGGTTGTAAATGCCTAAGGGCCTCTTCCCATTAGAGTCACTTACAAGGAAAGAAAAGCATATCAAAATACATAAGATCTGAAAAATCATTGGTTGGTATGGAGACCAGCAAAAATGATAAATTATTATGTATGAGAATGTGTGCAGTTATTGGAAATATTAATAACCTTATAATTATAATAATCTGTATCCATTAGAATATCTGTAGCAGGGATTTCACTACTTTTTCTGTAATATTTCACTGCATTCAGATGTCTTGATCAACTTGGATGTTCCTCCTCATTGGCCAGATGATTTACTAAGTCTCAATAGATCGGTGCCATATGAAATTGAATATTAGTAGGAAAGGTGTCTGTAGCTCTGACTTCGAAGTTTCAGTTGTTCAAAGGCAAAGTCTTGTGGCATAACTGATCCAAGGACAGTGTACAATTGAGCTAGACTGCTCCTTTGACCACCACATCTAGTGCTGAGATCAGGTTATTCTCCGTTTTCAGAGAAGCACAGAACTTTCTCTCATGAGCCACTTAAAAATATTTGAATCCATGAATTACTATTGAGAAGGGATCTTAAAAGGTATAAATAACTGGCCTAAGTTTATCCCAATAAGCAATAGAAATACCCATTAAGAGCAGAGCTATTGTTCAAATTCTGGTTTCCAATCTTCCCATCCAGAAGGATGTTCACTACTCTCATCTGCTACACCTTATCTTGTACCTTTTGATTTCGTGTTTCTAGGCATACCAGCTTTGCAAGTCTAGGTCTGTGGAAATCATGCTGCAATTAAAAAAAATTAAGCTGGGGGTACAGGGATCAGGGAAAATGGTGGAATATAGTCAAAATTTACATAAGTCTAATGGCGGTTTCTAGCAGGTAACTGGTTTAGAACTTGTCAGATCATTATTTTCCAAAAATATCACAAACATACTTCATGGATATACATAAAGCCACTGAATCATACCCTTTAAAATAGTTAAAATGGTAATTTTATGTTAAGTGTATTTTATGACAATAAGAAATTCTTTTAAGACCACAAAAATTTCTTGATGCTGTGCTGTTATTAGTATTGTTTCCCACCTAAAATGTCTTCCCTCCAGCTGTTCAATATGTTCAATGCCCCGCTGAGTTCTATGTGCCCTGGGACAGCTTTCCCAGTTGCCCCAGCTTTTGTTGTAACATACTACTCTGAGCTTCTATAATATTTATAATATGTCCATGTAACAGTACCACAAATGTAATACTTATCAAATATTTTAATTTATTTTTATGAATTCTATCACTGTGAATACTTATAAGCCATTTGAGGGGAGACAATACATGTTATATTTCTTTGAATATCCATACACTCTCAAATTGTCCTAAAGTTATTAAGGGCCAAATAAATAATTCTTAAAGTCAATGTGTCATCCAGACAATTCTACTGTGAGAACTATTAGTTTGAAATTTGTACCTGATTGGGTCAAATATCCATTGGTTTATTCTTTTATTAATTCAAACTAATTACAATATAATATTATAATATCAGGTGCTCTGCTAAGTATTAAACAGAGACATAAGTAAGATAATCAGTGCTCAAGTTGCTCAAATTTTTGGAGGAGAGAAAAGCTGTAAATAAATAGCTGTATTTCAATGTGATAAGTATTGGGTATGTTTTTTTAGTTGGAGAAATTTCAATGACTCCTTAAAATCATGTGCTCTGCAGTCAAAGCTAGATACAAACTCTCCTGTCACTTGGCTAACTGTGATTTGGAATTACACACCTCTCTAACACTTCAGTTTTCCTCCCTGCAAAATGGGCTTGAAAACAGTACCCACCTCACAGTGCTGTCATGAGGATCAAATAAAATGCTGCATGTGTCATGCTTAGCACTATGCTTAGCACGTTGTAAACACCCAATAAATAAATATTAGCTCCTACTTTTACCTTAGTATATAATCCTGAGCCAGAACCATGCTCTGTTTTCTGAGATCTGGAATCAGGTCTCAGAACATATATTACACAATGAAATTGGGGACTTAGTAGATATCACCAATTGGATACATCTCCAGATCACAGGGGTTCCTCTTTCTCTGTGAATACCCAGATATGCAAATATGGACTTTGAGTATATATCATATCAGTGGTTCGAACTTCGTCTTGACTATAACTAAACAACACGAGGATAGATGCAAGATCTAGGCTGGATCAGATTCTTCAGATTTTTTTCTGTGGAGCATTTAATCATTGAAATGAAGACACAGAAATGGAAGGTCATTGGAGCTGAGAATTCTTCATGGCAAAACTCTAGAGCGACAGTCCCAGAATCACCTCAGGTGTTACCCTTCTGGAGCCCTGTTTGTTCAGCAAGTCCTTAGATTCTGTAATCTGTGACAGTATCCTCCTTCATTTCAGTTACCAAGGCAGTAACTGGTACTTGAAACAAGCAAACTAACAAAATAGTGCTGGGAAAGGGTTCTCTTTTTGCTGGGATTAGTCAGACGGTTTCTCTTTTTTCCATGAAAACCTGTGAGAGCCTGAACATGTGCTAATCAGTTGATCTATGCAATTACTCTCAACAAGATTTAAAGAAAACAGGGAAAATTACATATCTGGTTGTGAATGATTTGCTTTCTATCATGACTTTTACTTTAACATCTGAAACTCAGGGTAAGCTACTTCTCTAGCCTTTTTTTCCCCCCATCAGTCAGTGGAAACAACGAAATTCCTCTAACTCATAACCCACATATGAATTTCATAAGAAAAAAGGAACCACCTCTGAATTTACTCGTAGATACTAAGGCCTCTTTTCCCTGCTCTAGAAGGTTAGTTCCCTGGAGTATACAGTCTCTAAGGACTTCAGTGGCAATGTGCTGATTCTGTTGCACTGACCAAAAAGAGGCAGATAAAAGAAATATTAATAGGATGTTAGTAGAGACTACAAAAACATATAATTTGTTGTCTAATATCCTAAATATTCAAAGATAAAGGAGGCAAACATCAGTGTAATGATACAGACTTAATACCACATAACTGAAAGATACATGTAGCATTTTTTTTAAAGACCATATCTACTTAACACTACATGATGAAGAAACATTTGATTGACCTTTAATTTCTGACTGGAGCTGTTGCCATCATTACTCCAAATGTTGTGACACATTAAAGAGCCGTGCCAATTAACTTTTTTTTAAAAGGAGAGAGAAAACTTACTCTTCAGACATTTATTCCCACATCTTTCAAAAATTTACAACTCTTAACTTATCTCAAGACATTAGTAGCTCTCATACTATGTGTTTTTTGGAGTTTATATTTTGGAGTTTATATTTGGTCCTGGTTAAGCCCAGAGCAGCAATCATATGATAAAACTGATATTTCATAAGACTCACATGACTCAATTAGCATAGAATTGGAATTGTCTCTCATTATAGGGCAAGGATTAGAATTCAGATTATTGAGATAATGAGAACATGAATAGAAAACAATTGTACAATTGAAATTTTGATTAATTTCATAAATGACAGATCCATGTAATTCTTATTTTTTGAAAGTATGGAGAGTTTGTTATAAATTCCATACGAAGCAAATTATAACATAAGCTGATTGATATATACTGACATATATATGACATATGATATATTTTAACACAGTATATGTGAATATAAGGATTGTGTATATATGTGTTTGTGTTTATATGTATATATGTGTATATACAAATTAAACCTAAAAATAACTGCTTTCTAATGAGTTAAGACACAAAAATGATTTTCAAGTACTCGGGTTTCTAGATTACTTTGTTCTTGTTGTATTTTCACCCCAGAGTAATATATTAATACATTTTAAAATCGTTTCAAATTTTTTTGATTATAGGCATATCCCCCATAGCACAAATTCCAACTTCCCAAAAGTAAAAGTAAAAGTAATTCTGTTCTGTTTTGTTTTTTGCCAGGCTGTTGGTTGGGTGACGGGAAAGGATGGGAAAAGAGGCTGTTATCATGTGATGGAAATTAGGTTTCTGGTGTTTTGGCATACTTGTGGTTATCAACTACCCAGACTTTACTCTTGATTTTAAATCATGGACATTCCTCTTAGAGCTGGCAATTTCTCCCTTATAAACTGGTCACTTAAACTGGCAAATGCAAAATCACCCTACATGTGCTTATGACAAGGCTTACAGGCCTCCTTCAAACATACAGGTGACTCTGCACAAGGAGCCATTATTATTCTCTAGCAACCAAGAACCCTGTTTGTGTCAGGTTAATTAATAGAAACAAAGACCATTGGGAGCTTAATATATGTTCTATATCCCACCCTAAAAACATTCACCCTATTTTGCAACTGCATTTGTGTCTTTTGTGAAATCATTCTGTAAGCCTGTGCTAGTCAAGTGTTTACAGCTTGGCTTCTTTTTTCACTTTAAATCAAGGCATTCAGCCAACTTTAAACACTGCTTATTTCTAGCCAATTGTTTATTTTTCCCTCTCTGTCAACATTTTTGTTAAAGGAGAAGCACATGACTAAATGTGATGTTTCTAACACCTTTCAAAAGAAACTGTAAAAACCTCACTCAAGTCAAATAGCAGAGAATTTCTATTAAGATGGCTGTGAAGTTTAAGGATTCACTGCAGGTCATTTCCTGAAATTATGCCCAGGAATTCCTAATTTCCTTGCTATACTTTTTGGTTGCTGATTTAACCCTGTATGCTGTTTTGAATTAAAAATACATCAAGGCCATGACCATTTATTCATGAATTTTTGCCGACAGTTATTAAACACTCAAACAGCAACCATTATTTTTATGACAGGCACTATCTAAATCCTTTATGATGTATAATCCCACTTAATCCTCAATTCACAACAATTCACTCAGGGAAATACAATTATTTTCTTTTTACAATAAAGGAACTGAGACTCAGAGAAACTTAAGTATCTTGCATAAGGTAATTTCCAGCCATTCAGCGGCTTATCAACAAAATACAACTCAGGCTGCCTAAGTCATGTACTTCACCAGTACACCATGCATGTATGGATTACAAGTATTTTAGATGTAGCTTTGGAAATATGTATGTATATATCTATATATGCATAGATGCATACGTGCATGTATCTACGCATACATTTTATATATATGTATAAATATATAATTTTTAATTTACTAGCTTACTATCTAGACAACAAAAGAGTAAAACTGCATAATGGGGGAAGTACCTAATGGTCAAATTAATCTTATAAAGCAATGGTTTTCAAATATTTGGCTAGCAAGATATATATGCAAAAACATATTCTTAGTAGAAATGCTATGGCTTAGATAAAAAGGAGCCCAAATAATATCCGATTTCAATTTGGTGGCTTTAAATCCATCCCTTTCTTTCCTACTTGAGTAAACATAAAGGAGGACATGTACAAAGTAATGACGCTATGATATAGATTGTTTAAGTTATTTATTCAACAAATATTTACTAAGAAAGAGACATAATGTTTTTTTTTTGTTTTGTTTTTTTTTTAAGTTAAGACCCCGGCCTTCATGAAGTTTATAGTCCAGTGGAAGAGACAGATATTGATCAATGTATGTAAAATTTCAACTGAAGCTAGTGCTATACATAAAGAAAACTGTATGGAGACATAAACAAGAGGTGCTTGTCAGGACTACCAGTCAAGTTTCCCTTGGTGTAATAGTACTTGACGATAGACCTGAGAGATGAAGAAGAAAAAGTGGGACGGAATAGCACTCCGGACAGAGAGGATAAACTGCTTAAAGGTTCTGATGGAAAGGGGCAAAGCTAACGAGAGGAACAGAAGATATGTATGGCTAAGTGGGGGTTGAGTTCATGTGGGACACTGAGGGGTGGAGTAGTGGAGAGCACATAATGTGATAAGGCAAGAGATAGTTGGGAGTAGCTACTGATCTGTTCTAATCCATGGAAATAGCAATAAAAGTCACTAGAAATAGCAACAAATTGCATGCACCCAGCATATAACTGATCCTATCACAACATGCAAGTTGAGAACTGTTGGTGTATATTGATTTCACCAGAATGCAGAGGGAGTGCACCAACGATGTTAGTAGAAGGGGCCTTTTCATGAAGGGGCTGGGACTTCAGTAGCCTTAAAAAAAATGGGCCCTGTTAGACAGATAGAGAGAAGGAGAAAAAGGAGGATCCAAAAATGGAGCAGGGTCATTTACACAACGGAATCCAGACAGCCCCACGCTTTCCCTTGGAGTGGACCAGTGCTGTCTCATTCTGGCAAATGTCTATTGGAAGGCTGTAGAAACTCTCATCTACAGCTCTTTTTGGTCATGCTTGGTCTTCTGGAAAACATGCTCTGGCTCATCGTGTTTAGTTCTAGACAAAATCTTGACTGCTGGCTCCAGCTACCACGCAGGTCCAATGGTTTATGTGTATGTATGTGTCAAGGGAGAGAGGATTAGGAAAGTAAGAGCTCAAATTAAAGTGGATCTTCCCTAATGCTTCTTGGAAGGGTGCCATTTTCCAGATGGGCACAGCCCTGAAGGGCTCTAGGTGTGAGGTTGAATGGAACATACAAATAAGAGCAATGGTAGGGGACTACATATTTTAAGCCACTCTGATCAACAACTGTGCCATAAAGATAGCTCACAACACTATGTTGTTTTATAGTATGACAGAATAAAGCTTCTACCTAGAGAACTATTCTATCAAAGTCAAAGCTCTCATACACACTCATTCTCAATTCTACAAATTGTTTTCAATTCTACTCACAAGTAACCTTGAGAAACTAATCTATAAAATAATTACATATATTAAATTGTAAAAATGATAATATGTATAAAACACTACACTCTGGAAGACACATAATAATTTTTGTAGCAAATAAAAAGACAATAATTTTTATTTCACTTTCCTACATATGTAAAGATCATTGTAATTAAAAGGAATTTCTACATGTTTAGCAATAGGGGACTGGTTAAGTAAGTTATAGTCCATGCATACAATGGAATATTGTGCAACAGCTAGAAAAAAATAAAGCAGATATATGTGTTGAGAAGAAAATAGAAACAATAGATTATTTAGTTAAAAAAAATCTAGGCACATAATAGTGTGTGTAGTTTGGGTCCAACATGGCCACATATGTGCATGAAAATGTTCCAAAAAAGTCAGTAAGAAACAGTTGAAGGGCTATACCTGAGGAGTGGGACTAGGTGTCAAGGGCAAAGAGTGATTTGTTTTTCACTGTTCTACTGTCCTCTTTGAATATTTTTAAACCATGTGCATATGCTATTTTTCATGATAATAAAAAGAAACCAAGCTTGGTTCCAAATGTTAACTAGTTGCTAGAAAGACATAGGCAAAACAAAAAAACAAACAAACAAAGTAAAACCAGAAAGAAGTAGGCAGTCCTAGTGAACTTTCCTTTATTACATTATTGCTTTCTTTTCTCATCTGTCCCAAAGTCTAATTCTATAGACCCAAAATAAGCACAACAGTATAACAGTTGGCAGGCAAAGAGAAAAGCTTTAGTTCCTCCTCCAATTTCTTTTCATGGCTGTTAAATTCCTTCCCTCCAGTTTGCATAGCTGGGCAAATGGTTAGAGATTGAAGATTTTTTTAAACAAAAATTTTTGCTGGCTATAACCTTCACTTGTTTATTTTGTTACTCAGTCTATCCTGAAATAGAAACCTCAAATTATTACCCACTTTGTTGTTGATATAACTAAAAGTAAAATTTAAAGTAATAAACAAATTCTTAAAGACCTTTTTAATCTTCACTAAAATGCTCCTAAGAGTCATAGAATATTTTGAAATTTGGTTTCTCTATTTAAAATAGCCATTCAACAGAATGACTGCATCAAGTTATCTTAGCCTTTCCAAGTCATGAATTCATCTGAAACTTCATGGTGAGTGAATTGGTATGGGTTTAGCTGATCTTACAAACAACTTTGAATAAAAATAAATTGGAGTTTCTGGTCCTCTCTTCTTACCCCAACCTTCAATCATTCATGTCTACTTTAACCATGTGATATTACCCAGGTCTTACATATTATAGCACTCTGTGTATTATCTATTTGTCTCAAGTGTAAATTATTTGTAAAGCTTGTAATTTAAAGAACTCAGTTTTCTGAGACAGGACAAAATTCAAAAGTACTTTTTCCTTTGAATCATTATGATCTTCTTATGGACAAGATAAATGCTAATTAAGGATTAACCCAAATATCTAGTTACATGATAGATCAGCAACACAGGTTTATTCATTTTTCAAAATTGTTTGAGCTATACACTAAAGATTTGCATATTATCTGAAAATGAAATTTAGAAAACAATTCCATTTATAATAACATCAAGAAAGAATAAAATACCTAAAAATAAATTTAAACAAAGAAGGACAACACTTATACAATTGACCCATGAACAATGTAGGGATTAGGGGTGCCACCCTGCACAGTTAAAAATATGCATGTAACTTTTGATTCCTCAAAAACTTAACTACCCTCTGTAACCACAGAGGATTGGTTCCAGGACCCCTGTAGGTACCAAAATACATGGATGCTCAAGTTCTTTATATAAAATGGTGTAGATCAATGCATACAGTCAGTCTCTTACCTCCATGAACTCCCAACTGTGGATTGAAAAGAGTACAGATATTAACTGAAAAACAAATATGTATATAAATGGACTCACACAATCCAAACCCAGTTGTTCCAGGGTGAACCATATACTGAAAACTACAAACCACTGTTGTGAGAATAAAGAAGAGAGAAATATATACAAAGACAGCATATGTTCATGGATTGGAAGACTGACTATTGTGAAGATGATAGTACTCCCCCAATTGATGTTCAGATTCAATGCATTCCCTAACAAAATTGTAACTGTTTTTTTTTTTTTTTAAAGATAAATTACAGCCAATCCTAAAATAATGTTCAAAAGCATGGGACTCAGAGTAGCCAAAACAATCTTGAAAGAGAATCAAGGTAAGGCGTGTGGAGGGAGGTGGAAGAGAGTAAAGGGGGTATAATGGATGACTGAAGGAGACTTGAGTGTGGGTAGTGAACATACAATACAATATACAGATGATGTGTTATATAATTGCATACTTGAAACCTATATAATTTTATTGATCTATGTCACCCCAATAAATTCAATAAAATTTTTAAAGGAAAGAGAACAAAGTTAGAGGACTCACACCTCCTGACTTAAAAACTTTCTACGAAGTGACAGTAATTGAAACAATGTGGTACTAGCAGAAGGATAGACATTTGAATCAATGTAATAGAACTGACAGCCCAGACATAAACCCATACACCTATGGTCAATTGATTTTCAACAAGAGTGCTAAGACTATTCAATGAGGAAAGAACAGTGTTTTGAACAAACAACGCTGAAACACTTGGCTGTTCATGGGCCAAAAAAAAAAAAAAAAGAAAGAAAGAATTTAGAGCCCTACCACACATCATAACCATAAGAGCTAAAACTATAAAACTCATAGGAAAAAAATAGGAGAAAATCTTTGTGACTTTGAGTTAGCCAAAGACTTCTAAGATACAATAGGAAAAGCACAAGCAATTAAAAAAAATTAAGTTGAGCTCCATCAAAGTTAAAAACTTTCGTGTTTTCAAGTGCATCATCCAAAAGTGAAAAGATAACCCACAAAACAGAAGAAAATATTTGTAAATCATATAACTGAAAGGGACTTGTATCTGGACTGTATAAGAAAACCATTTCAATATAACAATAAAAAGACAAATAATCCAATTCAAAAAAGCCATTAATCTCTGTACACACTTCTCCAAGAAAATGTACAAATGAGCAATACACACGTGGAAAGATGCTCAACATCATTAGTTATTAGAGAAATGTAAATAGAAACTACAATTAGATACCACTTCAATTGTACTGTGATGGCTAAGATTTTATCTAACAAAAGAAAGAGAGAAATTAGAACCCTCATATATTGCTGGTGGGAATGTAGAATGGTGCAGCCTCTGTGGAAAATAGTTTGGTCTTTCCTTAAAAAGTTAAACTTAAAAATATAAACATAAACCTAGGAGCATTTCCACTCTAGGTCTTTACTCCAGACAAATGAAAATATATGTTTAAATAAAAACTTATAGAAGAATGTTCCTAGCAGCATTATTTAAATTAGTCAAAAAGTAGGCAAAAAACAAATGTTCACCAACTAATGAATGAATAAATAAAAGGTGATATAGCCATTCAATGGACTGTTATTAGGCCATAAAAAGGAGTGAAGTACTGACACATACTACAATATGGATGAACCTTAAAGATGTTGTGCTAAATGAAAGAAGCCATGCACAAAACATCACAAACTGTATGATTCCATTTATATAAAATGGCCAAAAAAGGCAAATCCATAGTTACTGAAAGTAGATTATTAGCCAGGGCTAGGAGGAGGGAAGAATTGGGTGTGACACCTGTTGCTTGAATTCCTTTTTTGGGTGACTGTAATGTTTTAGAATTAGACAGTGGTGATGGACGGATACATTGTAAATACACTAAAAGACACTGAATTGTACACTTAACATAGTTAAAATGGTAGAAAAAATATTCCTGCATTTCACTCTAGGTAAATACCTCAATAAATTGAACATGGTGGCAGGGAGGGAATAATGGTCAGCAACAATTATTTTTAAGAACTTCTGAAAGGCTGGTAAGGTGAAGAAAGAAAAGATTAGCTCCAACTTTATAAATGGTATCCACAGATGACATTATTTGGCATAAATGTACCAGTGCAAATCTATCACTGATACTGTATGGAGACAACATAATCAATGAGAGTCCAAACAGAGAGGTGAGAGGCAGCAAGTACTATGTTCATATTTTGGACAACAATCTCTTAAAGAAATGCTGTCCTTGGTGAATCCACGGCTGCCCTGAAAACATTGGAGGTGAATGAAAAGGGCTTCATAAGAGTCTGATCTTACTTCAAAAACTTCTTTGCCTAGGAAGAGCCACTCAGCCAGAGAAGGAGCTAGTGAGAGCAAAACTGCCTACATGCTATAGACAGCAGCCAAGTAAAGGCAGGAGTGTCCCTCTCAGGTTATTGTGAAGCTCCTTCTCAAGTTATTGTACCCAGCAGAGAGAAACAGCTGCCAAACACTTAACGTGCTCACAGTAGGGTGAGAGGAGGCTTGTGAGGCCTTCCATGGAAAATCCACAGCTTAATTAGTCATAGAGCTCTGGGCAGAGAAAACACAGCAATTCTACAATGAGGCACATTATCACCCAACTGATCAAAATCCTGGGCACCCAGCTTGTCGCTATTTTCATTCATCCATTTGACAAATATTTACTGAGCACCAACCAGGCACCAAGTATTGCAGGGTTACAAGGAAATAGTTATTTTTGCATAACATTCTTTTGTGGGTATCAAGAAAAATGCAAAACAACAGGATCTTCTTCTTATAACCCTGCAATGACTCCCCATTTTTCTGAGGACTAAAGCCAAAGTCCTTGTAATGGCCCACGAGGCTTTCAATGTCACCCCCTCCTACCTCTCTGACCATTCCTCTAACTTTTCTAACTCTTGCTCCCCCCTTCCATCCCCTTATGTTTTAATTGTCTTTCTCTTTCCCTGTTCCATTTTAACACCTTGTGTAATTTCTTTATTTATTATATTTATTGTTATTGCACCACCCCCTATTATAAGCTCCATGAAGGTAGGGATTTATTTCTTTTTGTATTGTTCACTTCTGTCTCTCCAGTACCTACAACAGTGATGATCCATAAACATTTGTCGGATGAACAGAAGCAAGCAAAACCAATCCCTTTAGAATTCACAAGAAAATCTCCTTGGACTGACTCTTTGGGGACACTGTTTTAGGGTATCTGAAATCACAGCTATAATCCTGTGGCACCAGCAACAACACCCAGCCTCCAAGATGTGAAGGTGAAGACATGTCACTCAACAGTGGATAGCATTTCCTGAGATACCTGAACGCCATTCAACTGTGTTTCCCATCCCTGCTCGTCCCATTAATACCTGTCAGTGAGCTATGTGGGTGGACAAAAATTATTTCAATGTAAAGTGTTTATGAGGTAATAGTCTCTGTTTTCCACAAACAGCCCAAAAGAGACTGAAACAATGAATTAGAAGAGTTATTTTCACTCTACTTTGCTAAGTCTTTTCAGATTCTTTATAATCCCTGGTATTTCAGGCAATACATGTGGTTACTATAATTTTTTATTTTCTCATCTTGTTCTTATATTTATTTTACACTCAAAAATATAATGAGGAAAAAAATCCCTGGTGCTTTACACCTCAGTAAAGTTTACCCATAATGTATTGTTAAAGTTTCCTGAATTTTGTTTCTAATTCCTGTCTAATCTTGTATATTCACAGGCTAAGAAAACCAAAGGTCATTTAATCACGACAGTTCTAATCTATAGAAAACACTTCATTATTAAAATGTTCACTTAGAAATGTGTGAAAATGTAAATGGGGATTATCTGTATATGACATGAGATTATCGGGATAGAAAATGCAGTACTTTGTCTTTCTTTATACAACAGTACAAAAGCAATAACTTGGCTGAAAGCAAATACTGTTTTCCATTCTCATCACCAGTTAAGTCACTTGTACACATGCATTGTCTTGAGCCATTTCAACTAAATCCCATTGATTTGTCTGTAAAATTGAGAGATTAAGATTAGCCTCCGAGCAATTTATTTATCTTCTAAAGTGAAAAAAGAAAAAAAATGCAGTCACTTTCAGCCAAAAAGTAAAAATCCCATGAATGCCTTTCTTGTTTTCAAACCTGAGCTTAATTTCCCAGTCCTATGGAGCCCAGAATAATGAATGTATGTCAATGGACTTCACACCAAGGAATTGAAACATTACTTCTGGTTCACCAAGAATAATCAATAGAAGGGACAGTCTAACCTTCACTTCTAAATAGATCATTAAGCAAAATATAAACTGTTTAGAATATTCTAAAACAAATAAAAATTACCTATATCTACCCAATGCAAATTCAAAGATTTTGTCCTTATGTGTATATTAACTATAAAAGGTCTGATTTCTTTGAGTAAAAGTGACTTTTCTAAAGGATAAGAAAATTATAATTTTTTATCCGATGAATGAACTTTCAAAAGCAAATGTCAAAAATTGATACAGAAAAATTCTTGGAGCTCTATTATGGAAACTACTTTAAAATAAATATTAGGCGAGGACTTCTGGCCAAGATGGAGGCATAGACAGACATGCTGCACCTCCCTCCACAACTAAGAAGGAATACAACTTCCTCAAAACTAGAAACAACCAGAAGTTCCAGAAAATCAAACTGCATGGAAGTCCAGCAAACAAAGATATAAAGAAGAAATACTCATCCAGACAGGTAGGAGGGGCGGAGCTGGGGCAGAGAGGACATAGTGTGGTGGCGGCAGCAGCAGCAGTGGCAGGTGGGTGGAAAGCGCAGTCACACATTTTAAAAAGTCAGGAGGGACACCAGGGGAGCATTCCCAGCTCCTCACCAGACTTCAAAGCCCATGACCCCAACACCGAGAAAATCAAGTCTCATTACTTCTGACTGTGTAAACCAATGGGGGTTGGGGTGGAGCAGAAACTGCTGGTCTCAGCAGAGTCTGCTTGTTTAAAGGGCCCTTATGGTCCTAGAACATCCGCAGACCCACCCACTCTGGGAACGATGGCCAGGGCAGCAGCTAGAGGGATGCCAGTCCAGTGCAGAAGTGGGAGAGGTGCCTGGAAAAGGAGCAAGTGCTGGACAGGCAGCATTGTTCCTTTTTGGACCCCTTCCCCACATACAGCGTCGCAACGTGGTGACACAGGCCGCCCAGTACTGACAAACCCTAAGGCTCCACCCTTTACAACATAACAGGAGCAACAGCTCTACCTGGGACATGGAGGCAAACAAACACAGGAGCCTGTCAGAATGAGGAGACAGAGAAGTATGGCCCAAAAGGGGAAACGGATCAAGGTTCCAGTGGGAGAACTAAGCGACAAGGAGATAGCCAACCTAACAGATAAAGAGACAGACAACCTAACAAACGCAGAATTCAAAACACTGGTGATAAAGATGCTCACAGGCTCGACAAATATGCTTGAGTATGGCAAATGCATAAAAGAAGTGAAGGCTATGCTAAATGAAATGAAGGAAAATCCACACAAAACCATTGGTGAAGGGAAGGAAACCAGGGTTCAGATAAATTATTTGAAACATAAGGAAGAAAAAAGCAGTCAACCAGTGCAGAATGAGGAAGCAAGAATTGAAAAAAATGAGGAAAACTTCCCAAATTTTGTGAAGGAGATGGACATACATGTCTGGGAAGCACGGAGGGTCTGGTCGAGCTGGACCCAGAGGGGACCACACCAGGACACATCATGATTGAGATGCCAAAGGTGAAAGATAAAGACAGAGTCCTGGGGGCAGCAAGAGAGAGGCAGAGAGTTGCCTACAGGGGGGTGCCTATAGGACTATCAGCTGATTTCTCAGAGGACACTTTGCATGTAGGAAGGGACTGGCAAGCAGTATTCAAGGTGATGAAAGGCAACCTGCAACCAGGATTACTCTATCCAGCAAAGCTATCATTTGGAATGGAAGGGAAGATGAAGTGCTTCCCAGACAAGGTTAAGCTAAAGGAGTTCATCATCACCAAGCCGTTATTATATGAAATGTCAAAGGGACTTATTTAAGAAAAAGAAGATCAAAACTATGAACACTAAAATGACAACAAACTCACAACTATCAACAACTGAATCTAAAAAATAAAAATAATAAAAATAAAAACAAAATAAATATTAGGCACAAAAGCTGGATATCTATTATAATATTTTAAGACATTAAACATACTTCAGTTATAATAATATAAAAAGGGAATAAAGAAAATGCATGGATTTTACTCCATTGCTTTAGAAAAGAAAAAAATTCATGGAACTTACTGGAATTTACAAAGTAAATAACAAGTAAAATAAAGTTGAGCATTACAAGCTTTTTAATTTAAAACTATGAGCATATAAAGTAGCAAATGTATAAAAATCTACAAAATATATATTTGCATTTGCATGAATAGTACTTTTTGTTTAAACAATAAAAAGAAGAAACGTGTGTTAGCCAAAGCTGTCAGTAATTTTAAAATAAAAGTCACTTAGTGACCAGAAAAGCAGTTATCACACCATCTCCCACATTGTACGAGAAATAATAACTGCTAAGCTGTTACATTGACTGCAAGAACCACTTTAAAAAAAAATCAATCCACTAATCCTTTGAAAAATATTTCGGAGTGCCTACTATGTGCCAGGACTGTGCAAGATGTTGGATCTGCTATGGAATAAAAAGTGATACTACCTTTGCCTTGGTTATCTATTCTTGTTCTATATATAACTGGATCATTTCCCTTAATGAACTTAATATACAACTGTAAAACAAGTTAATCAACAAGAGTTTTCTGTTATACTCTCTTCCGCACTTTTTTTTGGTAATCCTGCTGGGCAGGCCTGCAAATGGCCTACAAATGACCAACAGCATTAGTAATTGCTACATGGGAAATTGAAGCTAGGACAAGCACAGTAGGATGGAATTCATGTTCTGATGAAGAAAAAAGAGGAGGAAGAAGAGGAGGAGACATAGAAAGAAGAAAAGGAGGAGGAAGAGAAAGAGAAGAAGTAGAAGTGGGAGGAGAAGTAAGATATTTTAATGAGCAGTTTAGTCTAATGCTTAGCTGAAAGTTGGTTAAAAAATAAAGTTGCTTCCATTTTTATACCTTTTCTGTTTATGAAGAAAGTTAAGAGAAGGTAATACTTTCTTTATCAAGATGCAGAAAAAGTATCCATAAAGAAAAATATATTCAGCCCTGACTGCTGTGGCTCATTGGTGGGGCATTGTCACACAAAACTAAAGGTCACCAGTTTAATTTCCCAGTCAGTGTATGTGCCTGGGTTGCAGGCCAGGTTCTGGTTGGGGAAGTGAGGACAACCAATCAATGTTTTTTCTTGCACGTTGCTGTTCCTCTCCTTCTCTTTCTCCCTCTCTTCTCCTCCTCTAAAAGTAAATAAATAAAATCTTTAAAAAAGGAAAATATTCATAAATTGATCTTCATTAAAATTTAGGGTTTCTGTTTGTCAAAAACCACCATTAAGAACATGAAAAAGCAAGTGACAGATTAGTAAAAGGCATTTACAAAACCTAAGTCTAACAAAGGAATTCTGTACTGAATTTTTAAAGAACACCTACAAATCATTAACAAAGAAGATTGACAATCTCATATAATTAATGGGCAAAAGATAAGGTAGTTCATAAAAGACCATCCAAATGGCCAATAAACACATGAAAAGCTGCCTAAAGTCATTATTAATCAGGAAAATGCAAATTAAACCATAATAACATTTCATTGCTTATCAACCAGGATGGTTAAAGTTAAAAAATTAATAATATCAAGTGCCAAGGATGTGTAGTAGCTAGAGCACACATACATTGTGGGTGGAAATTTAATCTGGTTCAATTATATTGGAAAACTGACAGTATCTTCTAAAGTTAAATATATGCCTAACCTCCCATCCAGTAATTCAATTTCTAGGTATATACTCAAAAAAAAATGCATATGTTCACTAAATGGTATGTACGAGTATGTTCACAGCAACTTCGTTCATAAAAGCCATTAAATCTACATCAAGAATAGAGAGAATAAATTGTGGCATATTCATATAATGAAATACTAGATAGCAATGAAAAAAATGAGCTGCTGACATATAAAATAACATGGACAAATCTCACAGACAAAATATTGAGAAATAGACACCAGACACAACAGTCCTATACACTTTTTGAGTCCCATTTATATGGCATCAAAAGGAGGCAAAGGAGATGTATCAGAGTAGTGGTTACCTTTGTGAATGAGTATCAACTGGAAGAGGAGGTACAGTGGAGGTGCTAAAAATATTTTATCTCTTCTTACTCGTTAGAGGGATGTACATATAAATAAAAATTCATGCTCTTGCCATGATTACACCTCCTAACTGGTCACTAATTCTTTGAAGACATAAGTCATAGCATGACATTCTTCTCCTGAAAACCCATCGGCGGCTCCCACTTCACTCAGGGTAAGTCAATTCCTTTATAATGGCCCATGATAACCTACACAGTTTGGCCCCTACTACTCTTCTCATGTATTCTGTTCCTTGCTGCTGCCAAAGCATGCCTTGACTATTCCTGTCTCAGGTCTTTTGCCCTGGCTATTTCCTCCGCTGGAATGTTCTGCCCCCAGATAGCTACAAAGCTCATTCTCTCACCTCCTTTGAGATTTTGTTTAAATGTCATCTTCTCACTCAAGCACTACCATGGTTTCATCCTGTTCAAAATTTCAAAGTTTCCGTGTGTGTGTGTGTGTGTGTGTTGGCAAGGGACAGTTGATTGGAACCAATAAAACTCACACTGACAACACTGGAGAAGAAATAAAAAAAGAAACTGAGATTCTGTGAATTATCAAGAAACAGAAAATACAAATACTTTGCTTAATGTTTAGTGGTTTATTTTAAATATGCAAAATTCACATGCATTCTTTCCCCTTTAGTCTTCAGCAAATATTTAGAATACACAAAAAGACTTTTCATGTGGCCTCTGGGGAAGCTGGAGAAAACCAGCAGGATGTGGGAAGACTATAACCATATTCCCAATAGTGTCAATGGTGTGTGTATGTGTGTGTTTTCTGGATATGCAAACATAGAAGGCAAAAGTTGAAAGCTGTGATATAATGCATAAAAATGGGCCCAAACACAAAGTTTATAAGAGCTTTTCCTTCATTGTGTCCTTACATTGACCTCAAATACAACAGAAAGATGGCTTTTTGTTTATATCCTTCAAGCTGAGAAAATGAATTTAGTTAACTAAGGATGAGGTACCGGATTGGGGGTGGGAACGAAGCTGAATAAGTAGCAAAATGAGAGGGTGAATTGTTTTCTTCTTTCATGGGATAAAGTTTAGCAAAAAGGAGAAGGGTCTCTCATCCACAGAATCTGTATATTTCTGAGACTTCCACAGAGTCTTCCAGAAACATACAAGGCCAGCCACTAAATTATATTTGAGCCACATGCACCAGTCAACTGGTTGACCCCACTGGTCCAGGAAGGCAGTGTGGCAGGTTTCCCCAGCTCTGTATGACTTCATTACCCACAGCCACCCATTCCCATTGGAGAAAAGGAAAAGATTGATATCTGCCTCATGAGAGTTTTAAGAGATAAATATCTGTAAAGCCCTTATAATATCAACACAGCCACACCCTGTAGAAAAAAAATAAAACAGAATGTTGTATTCACAAAATTACAAGAATCAGTTTTGTTGAGGTGTGCACTGTAGAGGAAGGAAAGACAGGGAAACAAAAGGGAAAACAGAGGACTTCAGGCCAAGATGGAAGCCTAGACTGACATGCTCTATCTCCTTCCACAACTAAGAAGGAATACAACTACCGAAAAACCAGAAATAACCAGAAGTTCCAGAAAATAAAGCTATGTGGAAGTCCAACATATGAAGTTATAAAGAAGTGGTGCTTGTCCAGATGGGTAGGAGGGGTGAAGCCGGGGCAGAGAGGTTAAGCTGTGCTGGCAGCAGCAGCTGTGGCAACGGTGGCAGAACAGCGGTAAGCACAGACACCTGTATTTAAGAAATGCCTGGGGAGCACCTCTGGCTGCAGACCAAACCCGTCAGCTCATGATTCCAATGCCAGGGAAGACAGACCTCCATTGCCTTGGACTGTGAGGGCCAGAGTGGGTGGGGATGGAGGAGGAGGATCCTGGTCTCTCAGCAGAGAGTGAATGGCAGGAATCCATCTTGGACCCCCACCCCCACACAAAATGCCACAGTGTAGTGAGAAGGGTTGCCTGGTAGTGATGAGTTCATGGGGCCCCACCCCCTATAGCATAGGAGGTGTGACAGCCCTGCCCAGGAAGCAAAGCTAAACACAAAATTGTCAGGATGGCACAGATCATGATAGAGATCCTGGTGACACAGCTGACCAGACAGCAAATATCTAATCTAACAGCTCAGCAGATAGGAAATCTTTCTGAGCTTTGGTTATACAAATGCTTAGAGACCTAACAGCAGGTATTAAACAAGAAGGGGAAGGAATGAAGGCTAGTCCTGCTGAAATGAATGAAAACACATACAAAACTAGTGGTGAGGGAAAGAAAGCCAGGAATCAAATAAATAAATCGGAACATAGGGAAGGAACAAACTGTCAACCAGTGCAGAAAGAGGAAATGAAAAGTGAGGAAAATGAGGAGAGGCTCAGAAACCTAGGGGACAGCTATAAGTGGGCCAACATCCAAATCATAGGGTTGCCAGAAGGTGAAGAAGAAGAACTAGAAATTGAAAAATTATGTGAAAAAATAATGAAACAGAACTTCCTTACCTTGCGGAAGAAAATAGACTTACAGGTCCAGGAAGCACAGAGTTCCAAAGAAACTGGACCCAGGGAGGACCACACCAAGACACATTAGAATCAAAATGTCAAAAATTAAAGATAAAGAGAGAATCTTAAAAACAGCAAGAGAGAAGAAGAGAACTACATACAAAGAGGTCCCGATAAGACTATCAGCTGATTTCTCAAAAGAAACTCTGCAGGCAAGAAGGGACTGGCAAGAAATATTTAAAGTAATGAAAAACAAAAACCTACAGCCATGATTACTCTATCCAGTGAAGCTGTCATTCAGAATAGAAGGGCAGAGAAAGTGCTTCCAGGACAAAGTAAAACTGAAGGAGTTCATCAGATCCAAACCACTGTTATATGAAATGTTAAAGGGACTTATTTAGGAGAAAGAGGATCAAAACTATAAACATTAAAATGAAAACTGTATCATAACAACCAACAACAGAAGCTAGGGAATCGAAACAAAGGCAAATGAAGTAGGCAACGAGAGTGTGAGAAGACTTATAGGTAGGGGGAAAAATATTAGGAGGAGGTCAGCAGGGAGAGGGAAGGGGGGAAAAGGGAGGGAGATGGTACAGGAATTAAGAAGCATAGTAGGAGAAAGTGGAGTAGACAGGAAGATGTTGAGAAGAACTATATGCACAAGCAATGAGCATAAACTAAGGGGGGGGGAATGAAGGGAAAAGAAATTGGGACAACTGTAACAGCATAATCAATAAAGCATATTAGAAAAAAAGGGGGGGTACATACTAACTACAAAGTGCCAGGCAAATCTTACATATTCGTTTTGTTATTTTTCTACCTCAAAGACTGATGATGAGGTCCAAATGTACTAGCTATCATGGCTTGGTTTTGCTATAGGTCATAGGTTTTCTCTCAGCTCAATGCTACCATGAGGAAACTCCCAATATAGGCACCCAGCACGACCAGGCATGGAGGCTGAAATTACTTGGGGTCACTCATCTTCTGTGGGCCAGGATGGTGGGCACAAGGGAAGAGTCCAATGACTTCCATACTCCATGCTTTCATTTTCACTTGCCCTGAAAATCCTATAGCCAATCTGTACAATGAACTAGGCTTGTAGAAAAATTATTTCCAAAGGAAAGGACAAGTTACATTCCTCCAACCACAAAGGAAGAAAATCTCTTCTCAGGCCTCTGCAAATTTGGGAGTCAACAAATTCCACACAGAAGGATACTGCTTCTACTCCTCTCTTGGACGTCTTGATACATTCCCAGGATGCCTTGCAAACAGGGGGCTGCAAGCAGCCCTGCCAAATGGGCTGAGTGATCTGGCAGGCTTATGTACTAGCAGTGTCTACAGTGAGAAAAGATGCTCTGTGAAGTGTAGGGCTAGCTTCAGCAGAAGAATCACAGCACAGACCCCTAGGATTCTGGATCAATACCATTCCACCTCTAGAAGAGAAGTATTATACAGTATGTCATTAAAGAACAGTCTCAATGTCCTACTGCACCAGGTAGAGAAAAAGTACTTGACCATCATGCCTTGCTTATTGGTGCTCCAGAGCTTCTGGTTTGCCTGTCTATAAGGAAGACCCTTATAAAAGCTACTAGTTTTACTGCCTGGTAGCAAATACTGACTCAATTGCCCCCTTACAGCAGATTCCTGGGAAAGCCCCAGGATCTAGTACACCTCCTACCATCAGAGATCTTCCTGCTGCCCACCACAATGCCAAACCTGAGGTGTGTCATCTTACCACATACCCCTGTCCCCGTTCCATTTCTTGGCTGAGAGCACAGGCCTTGGCTCTAGACTGGTCTGTTCCTGGGGAACTGGAGGATAGGGAACAGGTACTGGGTTGGGAGCCACACCTGTGAAATTCTTTACAGGCCACATATAAGCAATATGCAAAGCTCTGTGCTCCTTTCAGAAGCCTTGAATGCATTTGCCAACTGCCCTGAACAGCCTCATGGTCATTCATAAGTGGGACTGGATTCCAAGAATGAATATTTGGGAGGGATCTGGCTGATTTATGTATATTTTAGTCCAAGCTGCTTACCAATATATATTAAATTTTGTGTATTTATTGTTGTGAATAAAAGTAGATGGGGAAATGCTTTTCAAATTCAAACTTAGCAATGTTCCATTAAGTATCAAGGTGTTTCCTTCAACAGAAGACTGACGTAAATGTTCTAAATGATCAAATATTTAATATTGAGAAAAACTTCTGTTATTTCATATATGTATAACTGACAAGAATTTTGGCTTCATATTTTGAAACATTTCCCTTTAGATTAGCAAAAATAAATCCATATGAATACAAACAATGTGTTCGTTCATTCTGAAAGTTGTGGGTGACATAAAACTGACAGAAAGAGTTTGGCAATGGAAAAATCACAGGCTGTGTCCACACAAATTTCTCATTCCTCTAAGTCCTGAAAGAACTTTAATCAAGGGGAGAGCAGATTTTACAAGAATAAAAGTACTAGTGAACAGAAGAGTAAGCTAATATAAAAAAATAAAAAGAATTTACTAGTTTTGGAAGATGCCATCCCAAGTTTATTATTAGCTCTGGATAAATGGATTATGGTTTTTGCTTGTCTTTATATTGTATTTTTTTTAAGGTATTGGGTTTTAAGTTATAACCTGCCAAGTTATTCTCTTAATTCAATTACAGAGGTGTTTCACTGACGTTTGAGGCATTCCGAAGGGCTCCAAATATGAGTTTAGGGCTGTTTCGAGTCTCCTGGAACAATATAGAAAATTCTGGTTGATGTGATTTTTATTGAAAGAGGAGCCCATTGGTTTTGCAAACTTTTTAAGAGACCCATGAAATCCTCGCCCTCCCTGCAAAGATCAGGATCTCAGAGGTAGAGTTTAATTAGTGCAAATACTTGAGGGTAGGGTGAGAGTCCTGGTAGTTTCAGGTTTGTGGTTTGAGGGGTGGAGCAGAATCACCAGCAAGTATTGACCGCCCAGTTTGGTGAAGACTTCTACTAGCAGAGGACGCTCAGAGCTGACAGCGCGGCACTTCTCAGGGCTTGTGGGAGTTCCCATTACAATGGTGGAGCAGAGTCAGAATTCTAACGTGGAAAACCTGCTGTGCTAACAGTGTTTTCCCTCTGTTCACTCTGTTCTCTGTCTTCAAGAAATTCACATTCTACGGGGGCAAGAGGCAGGGGGAGTAATGGGAGAAAATGTGAGACAACTGTAATAGAAAAACAATAAGCAAACAAACAAACAAATAAAAAGAAAGAAATTCACATTGTATGTATGCTAGAAGGTACCAGGGCTGTGATTATGGGGAGGAGGGAGTCCCGACTCTGCCTGAAGGAAAGAATGTGGAGGAGCACAGCCTGGTGCATTGATTGAAGCCTCAAAGAAACCAGGGCTCCCCCCTCAACACTCCGCCTCACCCCCATCACTGATTGAGTTAGTCATAATCTCTTCATCTCCACATTTAAAGCAATGTAGTCCTAAACTAACCCTGGCTGGTTTGGCTCAGTGGATTGAGCGTCGGCCTGCGAGCTAAGTGTCACTGGTTCGATCTTCCAGTCAGGGCACATCAGAGAAGGAAAACTCTGACTCCAAAAAACCTCCGCTGCCTTGCGGCATACCTCTTCAGGGGAAAGGCTAAGGGAGTAAACCCCCGACAGAAAATCCGGAGCCGGAGTCCCTAAGGCGGTTTGACATTGTAGTCAACACCGGCAACTCCTGCGGCGCACCTGAAGCCAAGCTGTATTGACTCCGTCTTTCCCTTGGACCCTTCAGCTGCGAAGAGAGGGGGGGTCTGCTGCATGGGCAACAGCAGACCCTCCATATCACCCTGCCCAGGCTCTGTAGCTTCAGCTTCACTGGAGAGGACACTCCAGCGTCATCACAAGATGTCGATTTAACACGGGAGGAGACAGATACCGTGTCACTCCCGAGTCGGACTGCACAGCCATTCTCGGCGGTGCAGATAGACTCTTAAGAAGCTACACCATCGTCTCTCGAGACGGACGGCTGCCAACGACGACTTGGGTTGGTGTCTTGGTCCCCTACACCATCCTGAGGGGTACACAAAAGGGTTATAACTAACCCTATTTGGAAGAGAGAAACTGTGTTGGTAGGTGGAATTATTCTCTTTCTTTCGAGTTTCTACTGTGGCCTTTAGATCAGGAAGCTTCTGTTTTACACCCCAAGGAAAATAGCATCTGGGAAGCAGCTGTGGGCCCCTTCTCTGCTGTTAGGTCATGGCTCCTCTTGGGAGGAGGAGTGGTACTCCTGCCTGGTGGATGGCACATTCTCCCTTTGCATCTTCAGGCTCCAGAGAAGACCTGGTTGCTCTGTTCCCACACTCCTCTGTGTAAGCCTGGAGCCCAGGACCCAGGCCTGACTCTTAGAAGCAGAGCTGGTTTCTGGCTCTCTGTCCCTTTTTGTCCCCAAAGGATGCACGTGTGGGGACAAAAGTAAGCATATCAGCCCTGCAGACCCAAACTTCCCTCAAAGGGGGTGGCTCAAGTTCATACTGGGAGAAAGGGAAAAGAGTACAAGCATTAGAGACTCTACCTCACATTTCCTAATTCAGCCTTGTTGGCAATAAAGGTGTTTCTTTATATGATGGTGAGTGACCCTATGTCAGTTCTCAGTTCCAAATTCAAGTGTAGGGAATGAGGCATGACTTGTCATTGTCCCTTAAAAGCCCAGCAAGAATTTCATAGATGTGACCTGATTCAATCAAGACCACACACCTAGTAGGTGGTTTGTCAATGGTAACCACATTTTCTCAATTCCCTCCCTTCTGAAAAATTTATACCATCTTAGAAATTCAGGTGTATTATTGGGATAATATGACAAATTATTTGAAGTGAGGACTAATCCAGAAAAATCTTCCCAGGTGTAGTTCACATACTCTAAGGAAACAGCTCTAATTTCACTTTCCACATCAAATCTAATTTAATTACCATGGGTCATTTAACATTCTTAGGCTTCATTTTCATCTGTAAAATGAGGAGTTCAAACAGATCTTGATCTTTAAAAATCCTTCCAGTGTGAACATTCTCTAAGTCTTTGACCTCCAAAGCAGTCCTCCAAGATTTGTAACTTTTCCTATACGTATCCTCCATACAATTACCACCTTATTCTCCACTGTCCTATTTTCTACCTGTACTTATAATATAAGCATTTTACAAAAACATGCACTGTACTGTTGCTTCTTGTCAGAGAATATCATTTGCAATGCTCTCTTTTCTGCTCAACTCCTACCAAAAGCTTATGGTCTTTTGTTCATCTGAAAGCATTAAAGCAGTGAAGAGGCAAGACACAGACTTGGAGAAGGTACCTGCAATAAATATACCCAACAAAGAACTTATATTCAGAATATAGAAAAATTTCCTACAAACAAGAAAAAGAAAAAAAAAATCCCATTTTTAAAAATCTGGGCAAACGATGCCAACCAAATGACCAACAGGCATAAGAAAAGGTATTCAACTCATCAAGGAAATACAAATTAAAATCAGAAAGAGATAATACCACACAGCCACCAGAACTGCTACAATTTTTAAAATGTAACAGTAAAGGGCTGGTGGAGATATGCAACAATTGGGAAGCTCAAACATTGCTGGTAGAAGTGTATATTGGTTTTGGAAAGCAGTTTAGCAGTACCATCTCAATCTAAGCATTATCTGCCTCTGACCAGCAATTTCAGTCCTTGAAGAAACGAGTACATATGTCCAGCAAAAGACATACACAAGAATTTTCATAGCAGTTTTATTCATAATAACAAAAAAGGAGAAACAACCCAAATGTGTAGTATCAATGGTATTAAGGACAAAGAGATATTCATATAATAGAAATCTGCATAACAATGAAAAGAATGAACTGCTATACAAAAAGGCAAAGCCAAAAATGAATCTCACAAACGTTATACTGAGCAAGATTAAAAGGAGTAGATACTATTTGATTCAATTTTTAGGAAGCTCTTTTAGAAGTACAACTAATCAATTGTCATAGAAGTCAAAACTTCTATGATGGGGAAGGAGGAACTAGGGACCTTCTTGAGCTGCCAGAGCTATTCTGAATCTTGCTCTGGGTGATAGTTTTAAATGAAGGTATACAGATGTAAATATTAATCCAATTATACACTTGAGATTTGATCTTTATACATTTTCCTTTGTATATGTTATACTTCAACATAATAAAAGCCCAGATTCACAAACTAACAGTCATGAGACTTAACTGAAGACTATCCAACCCACTAATTTAGGGGATAGCCTAAATTTCACTCTTGAATGAAGACAGATCTACACACACTGCTTCAATTCCACTTCAGAACATTGGCCTCTAATTAGAAATTTACCAAATATATTCTTTAGAATTATCTACTACTTATGTTGAAGACTTAATAAGGAACAAGGTGATGCCACTTTACCATAAGATGTTGACCAAAGACATTTTCTACCATTTCCTTTTTATGGACCGAAAGATTCTTTCATAGCTCATATTAGGAAAGCTATTTCGCTCGTGCTTCTGGGATGTTTTTCTCTGATGGATGCTGTTAATCCTGTAACTGAACTTTTTGGTGATCGGAACATAAAAGGAAAACCCCACATCGATTTGATAGTCACTGGTTTCTGACCTTCCACTTACCTCTTAAGACATTCTCTTTTAGAACTTTCTGGAATGTTCATCTTTGTTAACTATTTTATCCCTGGCTTCATTTTACCTCTGTCCTTATTTCTGCTACACTTCAGTTTCTATATATTTTCATCCTATTGTACCATGTCACAACTATGGAAAATGTTTTGTTTTAAAACAGCTAGGGTATCGATAGATTAAAAACAAACATATAGATGCACAGGTATACACATGCATAAGGAGAGAGTCACTGTTAACCACTCTTCCCCTGTTCACTAACCTTTCACATGAACCTGTCTTACCTCTTTGACTAGAGGGTAATCTCTGTGGGTCTGGCCCCTGTGTGAGTTTTTGAACAGTTTCAGGTAGATAGTAGGGGCATAATGAGCGCCCTTTGACTGCTTCTGTGCAATTACAGCTAATGGCAATGGTTTCAGATCACGAGCGGAGCATGAATACAATTTAAACCGTGAAAGAACTCTAGCTCTAGGCATACAAAAACTTGCACACCACTTGGAAATTGGGTTATTTTAATTATAATGTCATAGAGAACGACATGTATTTTAATCAACTTCAGTTGACAATGCTGTGACCACATCATAGTTGATGCTGATCCCAAACCATCTAAAGAATTACTTCCAGGTTTTAAGAATTGGCAACTTAACAAGGCCAGTCAGGAGCACAGTCTCCCAGCTGCTTCCTGAACCTGACCTTGCAGGGTCCAGACCTTGTCATTAGGAAGATGTTTAGGACCGAGGTGATAGACCAAGTGTGATCTCTAAGGCTAGATCTCAGGCGTGGGGTGTAGGCATCTCCCAGAGGCTATGCTTATCTCAAAAATTTTCTAAACTATGGTCAAGAATTTAGCTCCTCTCCCCTTCAGCATAGTCAGCAAACAGCACCAAAGTTTTGCTTGGCACTTCTTTTTGACAACATCTTTCAGTTTACACAGCTGGTCTTCTATTATAAAAGTTGTGGGTGACCTTTAGTACATAATAATGCCTTCAACTTTGGAGAAGCTGGTTGCCATTTTTGCCCACTGACCACAAGCCTTCCTGGAGGGAAATGATTCTCCACCATTAAAACTGACTGACAAGATTTCTTGATTTGCTTAATTACGTAACCATGGGGTAGTTAATGCTAGAATGGTTATTTCAGAATTAAACCTTACTGGTTCTTTGTGTTAATGTTATTTTACATTGTCAACAGAGCCATAAATGTTTTTATAACTTATGTCTTTAATGAAATAATTAGAAAACTTGTTGTTTATAAAAACATACTTTAAAGATATATTATAAATGTTGGGTATATTGGATATACATATTGGATATTTATAGAAAACAAATAGAAGTACTTGGAAAAATATTTGAAGGGGTGATTTTTTACATGTTATATATACATGTATATGTATATTGTATATTATATATATGAGAGAATAGTATGATTTAGGGAGTTTATAAGATAAGTCTTTTTGAGAAATTATGGTGTAATTAGGTTTTAAAATATGTTTTAAAAATCACAATACAAAATTTAATGCCTTTAGGAAAAAGCTTTTGGAAGCAAAACTTAAGCATCCACAACTAGCAGAGCTGTTTAGCAGAGAAGGTGGTAACCTGTTAAAATGTGACTATTGTTCATTGAGGAAGTGACTTGTATGCTGTAAAGGAGCACTGTCTAGAAAAGAGAGCACCCAAGGAAGGGAAAGGATGTAAAAATCTATGAGTAGCTCTGGCCATTTCACTTGGGTACCATTGATCCTTCTGGGGAGGACGGTCACATGAAGCAGGTCATTCTACTGACACTTAACTGGTGAATGAATAGATTAATAATTGAATGAATGAAATACTAGTAGGTAGAGTCTCAAAATAGTAGCTCTAAGAGAAATCTAAGAAATCATCTGGTCCCACCTCTTAATTTTATGGAGAATATGTACAAAGCACATGTAGACAAGGAGCATCTACAAGACCAGACAATTAACTAGTGGCAGAAGAAGGGCTAGAACCCAGGATTCCAGCTTCCCAGACCACTCTATCTCCTACATGTCACTGTGCTCTCTTCCTTTTTTTTCAAAGAGAGCAGTAAGAGAAAAAAGGAAGCATTGTTTGAGGAAGCTGAACTCTGTAGTTATTTGCAGAGCCATGAAGAAGTGAACGTTCCATTCCAATGAATCACGCTCAAAGAGAAGAGAGTTTTTAATCAGAGACTAAAACAGGTTGTTATGGGCTGAATTGTGTTCCTCCAAAATCCATACACTGGAATTTTAACCCCAGTACCTAATAATGTAAGTGTACTTGTAGATAGAATTTTTAGAAATAATTAAGGTTGAATGAGGTTATAGGCATGGGCCCTGATCCAATATGATCTGTGCCCTTATAAGATCAAGAGATTAAAACAAAGACAGGCATAAAAGGAAGATCATGTGAAGATATAAGGGGAAGACAGTCATCTTCAAATGAAAGTTAAGAAGCGTCAGAAGGAACCAACCCTGTTGATACCTTGATTTCAGACACCTAGCCTTCAGAATTTGGGGAAAATAAATTTCTATTGTGTAAGTCACCCAGTCCATGGTGATTTATTATGGCAGGCAAAGCAAACTAATACACTGGTATTGAAAACTTCTACCCTTAAGAGTAAGAATAAACCTGCAATCTCAAATTCAGTTATGTGGTGGTTACTAACAGTAGATGAAGGTGTGAGACATATGTTGTCTTCTAGGACTATTCAGTTTATTGAATGTAGTCAACCAATTTATACAGTTATTTTAATTAAAATTTGTATTTCTACTAAACAAGCAAAGATGACTTGATTGCACCCAGCTTTGGGTTTATACCAGCTAGCATCCTGTGGGAAATAAGCTTGGACCTATCTTACTCTGGATGGCAACTATCAGCCTTGCAGGACCTATAGTTCCTAAGCAGAATAGTAGACAGGTTTAAAGTCAAGTGCCACCTCTAATCCATAGCAGTGGATGACTCCAGCATCATATTTAAAACTGATTCCATGATGGAGGAACATGGGCCAGCCATAATGTTTGCAGCAGTAAGTGCCATGCACCCAGGAGGTGCATGGAATATTCCACAGAACTGTGAAAGAACTACCTCAGAGACATGTTAATCATTTTTATGTTCAGTATGTTTTGAAAATTGTTTTATTAGACTGAAAATGAGTGCAATATCTTTTCAATGGAATGAGAATATGGAGAGAGAATATGACAGGAAGAGATGGGAATTATCTGTCCTTGGCAGATGGCACCCACCTCCACCTACAGAATGATAGATTTGACAATAAATCAACACATATGAGGTCTGTTCAGAAAAAGTCCAGCCATTATTAATATAATGAGTACAGCTTGTGTGACATCAATGTAACCTGGCTGCCAAGGAGAGTGGCCTGGAATGCACATGCATGGACAATGACGACTTCACTGTACTAGTCAGTGGGGGCAGTAGATGCCATTGAGTAAGCATGTGTACTGTGAGGTCACTGCATTTAAAATTACTGAGTGAAGAGAGCAACAAATCTGAATCAAATTTTGTGTTAAGTTTGAACATTCCTCTGCAGAAACCATTTGGATGATTCAGAGGCTTTCCAGGGTGATGCAATGAATGCAGCACAAATAAAAGTGTGGCACAAATGCTTCAAAGGTGGTAGAGAACCTGTTGAAAGTGATCCATGTTCTGGAGGCCTGCAACAAGCAGAACACCTGAGAATGTTGAACATGTTCAGGCTGCAATCAGCAAAGATTGGTGACTGACAGTGTGAGAACTAGAAGCTGATCTGGTGATTCCAAAATCTACTGTGTCCAAGATTTTGATGCAGGATATTGGCATGAAACATGTCATGGCAAAATTTATTCTATGGCTTCTGCTACCAGAGAAGAAGGAACATTGTGCTGCAGTTTCTAATGAATTGATTCAAACCACTACCAATGAACCAGATTTCCCCAAGAAGGTCATAACCGGTGATGAATCGTGGATCTACAGCTAAGATCTAAAATGAAGGCCCAGTCTCCCAATAGCAGACACCTGGTTCTCCATGCCCAAAGGAGATGTAACAAAGTTGTAGCAAGATCAAGGCCATGTTAACTGTGTTTTTAGATTGGGATGTTGTCCATCATGAGTACACCCCTCCAGACCGAGCATTTAATGAAGAGTACTACCTCAATATTCTTCATCAGCTGAGAGATGCAATACAATGAAAATTGCCACAGCAATGAGCAGTTGGTGATTGGCAGCTTCATTATGACAAAGCACCTGCTCATATATCTCATCTCATGCAGAATTTTTTGGCAAAACATCAAATCACCCAGGTGACTCGGCCCCACTACAGCCTGGATTTGGCACCCTGCGACTTCTGGCTTTTCTCAAAACTAAAATCAGTCCATTGGTGAGATTCAGGAAAATACAACAGGATAGCTGATAGTGATTCCAACAAAGGATTTTGCAAAGTGTTTTGAACATTGGAAGAGATGTTGGGAGAACTGTGTGAGGTCCCAAGGTGCCTACTTTGAAGGGGACTGAGGGATCATTGACCTAGGTACAATTTTTCTTGTACCTTATATCTTCTTCAATAAATGTCTCTATTTTTCACAGTACATGTCTTGATACTTTCTGGACAGGCCCTGTATGTTCCTTAGAAACCTTTTATGCTGCCCACAGTCTTGTTCTTTCTCCCACTCACCAGCCTCACCACTCTGCCACCATGGCTGGAGTATGGCCTCTCAAGAGCTCAAACATCCAGAATTAGACCAGTATAGGTTATCAAGTCAGTAGCAATTTCATAGCCATTGGCATACAACAATAAAACTGCCCATAAACAATGGGGTGGGGACTGACTGTGGGAGAAGGGGCGGGCAGGGTGGGGGGAGCAATGAGGGAAAAAGTGGGACAACTGTAATAAAAAAAACAATTTAAAAAAAAGCTGCCCATGAGGAATTCACACCTGTATTCCTACAAAAAGAGACAATGGGGAGTGAACTACTAATAGAAAACTGTGTCATATGAGCTTTCCAGAATCATTCTTATCCAATACCACATGTAAAAATCAGTTTATTCCTGCTATGGGAAAAAAGTATTTTCATTTTTTTGAACATTTTTAATACAATGTGGGGCAAAAGTAGGTTTACAGTTGTTTGTATAAAAACAATGCAATAATTAATAAATAATAATACAAGAATAAACTCTGTTTTGTGTACTCACAACTATAAACCTACTTTTGCCACAGCCTATATTTGAATTTCTTTAGAGATTATACATTATATTTTTTCATGTGAAATTTTCTGTAGTGAATTTCTAAAGGTCATTTTTCCACATAGGATTAGATTGGATCAATTATTTAGAATTTCAAAATAAAATTCAGTTTAACATTTACTATTTCATTATAAATTATAACCACAGTATTGAGGTAGAATAACTTTGCAAACAATTACAAAGTTGGGCTTTGTAGATCTGAAATTAGATAATTCTTTATTTCATAGAATCCAAATAAATCTCAAAAACAACAAAATTGTAATACAACAGTAAAAATAAAAAAGTTGTTGCTTTCTTGCAATTAGAAATGTTTTACACTGTAAAGTCACTTAAGATCTACAGTTTGCTTATTTTTTTAGATATATAACTTTTCCTCCATTTAACCAATGTGTTACTTTCAACAATTTCAGCAATGTGACAATAATGCTATATTATTTAAATAAAGAAATAATCAAGAATAGGTTACTAGAAAAATTTCTTTATATTTGTACATTCAAGATTACTCTTATGGCCTCAGCAATGTAGACCCTAGCCAAAATCAGTATTCTTTCAAGTAAAACACAGGGGCAAAAGAATTTTAAGAAAAGTAGACCATTAGCTTCAGTCACCCTATAACATTTGTGAATAATTTGCTTGGTTTCAAGAAGTGCAAGAAAAATGCGGCACATTTGAAATCTGGTGAAAGCTAAATGAAGACAAGGCCCAGAGCAGGCCTTATATGCCAAGGGTTAGAAACGAAGTGAATATGCAGCTGCTTTAAGTCAAGCATTTATAATCTAAAATATGGAGTAGGAAGATACCCTGTAAATTACAGAATTAAGCATGAGAAACACATATGTGAATATTTTAAGCCAAATTCAATAAAGTATTCATTAAACAGTTAACAGACAAAAATTGAACCATAAGTTTTGCAACTTGTAAAAGGTTCATTCCATCTCTTAAGGCCAGAGTAATACAGTATTTACAAACATAGCAATAGCAAATTCCTAAGTAGTTTATGAATGTTTTTTGTAACTTCTGGAAGATACCACAATACAGAACATACTTAGGAAAACCACCAACTCAAGGATGATGACCTTGCAAATTTATACTTTTTTAAAGGAAATTTAAAAAAGCAAAATCCACACATTAGAGAGAGAAACATTAGTGGTTCTCTAAAATTTACTGCTATAAAAGATATTTTCTTCTGCAATAAAAATGCTTGAAATCTTCAAAATTTACACCATAGTATGACTCTTGATAGTTTTTTTCCACAATAAAAATAAAAGCAAATACACTGTGGCAACATCTCTGATTTGATGTGAAATTTATTTTGAGTGTTAAATAAAATTTAATTTTAGAAATGAGTGGAACTACTCTCTTCTTAAATTAGTTTTAAGTCAACCTCCTATGGTGGTTATTTTTAGTTCCCTAACATAATTAAATACCCAAAAGTCCTCCATTAAAAAAAATCAATCACAATGCTATGCATGATTCAATAATTAGCAAATATGAGTGGCCCTCCCCAGTGAGGGACCAATATCTTACACTTTGTTCCTAACTCCCACTTTGAGAAGAAACACCTTGCCAGAAGACCCCCCTTAGCTCCCCCAACCACCCCCTAAACCCAGCAGTGGCCTCACAAGCATTGTGGATGCTTTGTCCACTTAATTATGGACTCTTAAAAAAAACATTTTGCCATGGTGAGAAGTGGATTATATTATTTCTAAACACTGGTTTCATTCTGACATTACTAAAACACCAAGACTTTTACATTTTTAAGTCAAATTAACTTTTTTTTAAGTCATGAATTAAGACACTGTGTCTATTATTTTTAATGTTCCAATGAATGGTTTTTAAGAAGAGACCATATAACTAAACTGAAATATGTAGAGGCAAGTCTGATAATCCTCAATTCCCATAAAACTCAACACCTGCAGCCTATGTAATAAATCAGTTTGTGGATCTAATTGCTCTTGTTCTGCACGCTTCCATGAGCCTGTACAGCTAAGTTAACACCATTGTCATAGCCTTAATCACAGCCAGGTTTATTTTTGTTGGCAGCCTTATGCAAATCATTGTATTATGGGTCTTTGCACTTAATTCACTCAGATTATACCCTGATACTGAAAACAGACTGTAAAACAGGAAAGGATGTTTGAATTGTTTAATTAACTATGAGTTGTAATTTCTATTTATATCTAACTGAAATGTTATAACTCCAACTGTGTTAAATATTCATAAGAAAACAGATTATTCTGTTTCTAATTTAAAATACTTAAGCTCACTGTAATTTAGAAGTTATAGTTACCCACAGAGAAAATATATCAGCATTTTTTTTTCAGTGTTTTAAACCAATTTCTCTTATTCTGTGAACAACCTCTGGAACTAAACTTCATCAACAAAAACTAATTTACTAAATGGTACCTTTGTGGATTAAAAGTTGCAGCAATTTCAAAATGGCCCCCAATTTCACCCTCTGTCTTTAAGTCATTTACCACACAATCTTTTCAGGCAACCACAGGGAAACCAATTGTATCGGTCAATTACCACCAATTATTGCTGGTCGATTAAATTCTCAAGAGCCAGAAAAATCTGATATCTGTACCACATTGTTTACCTCTTTCACTTTTTCTAGCATGGTAAACTATTTGGAAAAGAAAAGAAAAAAAAAAAAAAGTAGAAGGGCCACCGATTAAAATACAGTCATTACAGGCTCTTGTTCATGAAAGAGCCATTGCATACTGGCATCAAAATATTTTTGTAGTTAGAGTAGAATTATTATCAAAATTTTCCTTTTCACACTATGATCAACCTGGTCTCAGAACCCTTCTGGATGCTGGCATTGTCACACCAACTGAGAAGCAGTGGGTAAAAGAGGAAGAAGAGTATATTTATTCCAAGAACATCGACCATTAAGGACATAATGTTTTTGAGTATTATCTACGGAATCATACTCTGTCATCCAGACCACATGGCTAGAGAGGCTCAAGCAGGTGCACTCTAAGAATCTCTCTTCACATGTGAGGAGAAAAGAGTTCCAAGACCCTATGAGAAGTCAGGAAAACCTCTTCTGTCACAAGGTAATCAATCTCCATGTCTGTTCAAGTCTATGTGATCTATGGCTATGGTAAGAAGACCACTTTTGTGAGTCATTGGAGACTACACTGGGGTTGTGAGAAGATTGGAAAATATGTCGAAAAAGAATGATCATTCATTGGACCATCACATACATGCTACTATTGAGCTATGAACTGGAAGAACCTCCCTGCTGAAAGCGTCTATTATCCTCCCAAACAAGAACCAGTGGTTGTTCAATAAGTTTCATTTAGACAAGGAAAGGATGCCTTCTGCCACCTACAGAAGAAGAAACATATTCTCCACAGGACTGATGGTCTCTCAAGGATACTGGAGTACTAATTCAAGCAGAGCTCTGAGGGCCTCTGCTTAGGGATTTTCTTCGTACCCTAAGTAACACCCACTGGCACAAATGGTCTAATTCTTCTTTCAAAAGTGGACACAAGTCAGCTCTCACCACTAGAGCCAGACCCTCATGAAATGACTCACCCTTCCTTCCCCTGAAACAATTTCTCTTTATGCACCTTCAGGTTTATAAGATATTGAGCACATTCTCTGTAGTAACATATAACAATGGGTTGCCTACTCTATGTCAGATACCAACTATCTTAACCCTATAAGTAGGTCCTATTCTCCTTATTTTGCAAATGAGGAAACTGAGGCATGGAGGTGTTAGGAACTTCTAGCTCATTCCTAAATGACAGAGTTAGAACTGAACACAGGCTAATTACAGGGTGCTGAGAGCCATCACACTATGCTGAGCATATGGAAATGAATGAGATTCTGTCCCTGCCCAGTGGGAAAGTGGAGAACTTTTGCTTGTCTATTTGCTCATTTGCAGGAATAGGGGTGGGAAAACTCAACAAATAAAATAGATGGTGAGGAATGGATGGAGATGTTGGTGAGGGGTTGAAATGTTTAGGTCATGGAGAACTTTCTGTGGTACCTTGAGATTTTTTACTATAGCTTTAGTAGAATTGTTTTTTAGATAGATCATTCTAGCTGCATATACCCAATAGATATAAAAGAGACAAGAATGGAGGTAGATGGATAAATTGGCAATTACTGAAATAATGCAGTCCAGGAAATGTAAGGAGCAAATTCACTGAACTGGGGTGGTGGTAACTGAGATGGCCTTGATGACAATGATTGAGAATTGTTTTGATTTAACATAATTTGATTGGTTTTAAAAATGAGAGACTGTCGGTAAAAGTAAAAGATGGTTCTCAAGGTGTATGGAAATGGTACAAATAGACAATGAGGTCAGTTTCAGGCATGTTGAATTGCTCTCCATGTCTTATGTACAAGGGATGTCCGAAAGTATCTGAATGTATGAGTATATATAACCATCAGGGGAGAGGTCTGAACTAAGGAGAAATGTGTGAGAATATTAGTGTATTAATAAATTTGTTCAAACCCATTGCAACCACTTTAAATGAAAAAAGAAAAAAGATTAGGAATGTTGCCAGGAAGCAAATATGCATAAAAGCAACCTAACTTGAAAGCCTGCCCTCCATATAGAGGAAAAGAGAAACCAGACTTGGCTTACAGCCTTGACTGAGGTCAGAAGCTACCACACTTAACAGCTAAGAGACAACTTCTTGTGGAATTTCTAGAATGAATCTGGATTTTTTATCCCCTCCCCAAAGTGCTCTTTCCCCTTCTCTACTTTGTTTCAGGCACTGCTCTGTCCTTTCCCTCCTAATTTTCCAGTGGTGTCTTAGTGTTTCTCCTAGAATTTTTCTGCTTTCTCTAGGAGCCAGGTGTGTATACATAGTAAAAAGAAGAGAAAATCACCTTCCATAAACAGTATTTACTCTGGGTAAGCTGTCAAGTGACTGTTTTAACAATTAATATATACATCTTCAATCTTGATATTTCTATATTTTGTTTCAATTAAGTCTGTGATCCAAATGAGAGGGCTTATCTATACTAAGCATTTTATTACCACTTCACTACAGCATATGAGTTTTTATTCACAAATACAGAGGCAGTTTCATCATTTTTTGCTACCATAAAAAGTAAAGACATTTAGCCCTGGCTGCTGTGGCATCAGTGGATTGAGTATCAGCCTGCGAGCCAAGTGTCGCTGGTTCGATTCCCAGTCAGGGCACATGACTAGGTTGCACATCAGGTTCTCAGTTGGGGGCGCGAGTGAGAGGCAACCACACAGTGATGCTTCTCTCCCTCTCTTTCTCCTTTCCACTCTCTCTAAATAAATAAATAAATAAATAAACAAATAAATAAAATTCTTTTTTAAAGTAAAGACATTTAAAAGCCACATGGGTTCCTCATCTCAGTTGAACATTCATACTCTTTACATTCTAATTCAGCTTCAAACTCAGACCAGAGAAAGAAAGGTCTAAGGATATGATTTGATGAGAGCTGAGAGATTCTGTATAGAAATAACTTTCCCTTAATCTTGACCCATTTCAATTTCAGCTAACATTTCCACCTTGACTTCAACTTGTTAAGCCATAAAAGGTCACCATTAAAATGTAAATATGTCATCTGGAGTACTAACTTAGCCAGCCATTAAGTTTTATTAGCATACTGGAATAAACTTATCGTATTAACCTACTAGTCACTCGATAGAACGAGAAGACAATAGTGTGAGATATTACACTTGGATGGTGTAACAGAAGAAAAGAGAATGGTCCAGAATATGAGGCCAGGTCTGGGCTGCAAGGGAAGCACAAGTTCTTGACAGGGACAGATACCAAACGCAGAAGGGATAAACAATAAACACATTTGCCTAGAGGAATCTTGCCCAGATGAGTTTAAAGCACTTTCAATTCTGAGTCTGTTTTTTTTTTTTTTCTTTTTTGAGATGACTTAAAACATAGTCATTATTTGCCTAAAATCTTCAGGAAACTTTGAATTAAATATGTACATATTGTACTAGTTATCTTAGAACTGTGATTGGGCTGCAATTATGTCAGTAAAGCTCTAACTACCAAAAGAAAATTGTATGGCATCCTCCACCATGCCCGCGCAAATTTAGATGATTGAAAGCATAAACCAGGCCATCTTTTACACTACTTCTACATAAAGAAAAGCAGGGAAACTCCTCGTTCCCTCATGATGAATGCTAAGACAACACTGGGGTTTTAAAGTGGAAGGTGCATGCTCCCCAGGGAAAATGGACACTCAGGAACAGAGTAGTGATTCTGCAGCACTACGCAAAGTCAAGGTAATGGTTTGCTCAGGCAGTGTGGAGCTCCAAATGGTGGGAAAGAAGCAAAAAAAAGCAAAAATGAAACAAGCAAACAAACAAACAAAAAAACCCATGAGTCAGTTTTTCTGGAAATAGCAAGTATTGTTCATTTAACTCTGTTAGCTACAGGAGCATTTTTATAATTCTCAGGTTCAAATTATGGTGAACTATGAACTTATTTGGGGGGAGGGGTGCAACTAGACAAGCAAGCTCTGCCTGCATGTTGTCTCTTTAACACAGTAACTTTTCAGACTCAATAACACTCTCTTAATTCTAGGACCAACTAACACTATCCTTTCTTTATAAGCCATGCATGTCAAAGTACCTTGTATAGTACCTGATATATATTAGGTGCTTGATATGTGTTTGTTAAACCTGAACCCAGAAAAACAAAAATATTTTTTATATTTACCTCTCAGAAGACTTTAACCATTGGGATTTTCAAATACTAAAACACTATATTATTCTTTTCCTCCAACATTCCATTAGACTGGATGATACAATCAGGACTTGAAGAGCACAGGATACAGATCTGTGAGCTGCATGACTACTTCTTATTCCGTGTTTTATCTTCTACATAATTTTCAGAGAGATTTCTTTCTCAATATTTTTCTTGTGCTCTACATATTAGTTTTACAGGGAAAGAAACTCTGTGGCTTCCCAATTCTCATCACCCTTATTGGCAGGGCTAGAATTCAAGTCATTTTAGTTCACATGAAGCCAGATTCAGCAAATAAAAATGTAGGATGTCCAGTTAAATTTCAATTTTAGATAAACAATGAATACATTTTTAGTATAAGTATGTCCTGTAAAACATTTGGAATATACTTATACCAAAAAAAAATTATTCGTTATTTATCCAAAATTAAAATTTAACTGGACATTTGTATCTTACCTGGTAACAATAGTCCTTTGATAAAATTACAGAGTATGACTTAGAACTTAGTACTTTACAGGTAAGGAGCCTCAAACAAGGAGGTAAAGAGATTGTTGTAACTCAAACAAGCACCCAGTAACGGCCTCAACTACCACCTGGGCCTCTAACCCCTAGTCAAGGACTCTCCTATAATCTTGCCCCTTTGTAAAAGCAACAGGTTAAACTTATCCACTCACCTTTATTTAGCTGAGTAGATGTCATTACTAGCCTCCAAGGGAACAGGGCATTTTATTATACCAGCTGATGGGTTCTGCCACACACACCCCCAACACACACACACACACACACACACACACACACACAAATACAACAAGGTATTTTTGTGATCAATTTGGTAATCAGTTAACTATTACCTTCATTGTAAGACTTCTGAGATTGAATTATAATTGTTTCTATAGATATACCTCTTTCCAATGAAAGAGTATACTCCTTGAGGTGAAGAACTTGACTCATCTCTATATACTCAGTGACTAGGGCTCATAGTAGCCTCTTACAAAATATATAATAAATCTGTAAACATGGTTTAACAGTTTAAGGAAACAAACAGTATTCAAAGTGGAAGAGACAGGCTTCAGCCTGTCTCAAATAAAGATGGGAAGGCCAGAACAGAGATCTGTCTTTGAGGTCTACATACTTGAAATATAGAAAGTGATCCCCGATGCTGTGATGTTATGTGTCAACTTGACTGGCCCTGGTGTACCCAGATCATAGAAGGACTTTGGCTTGTGTGGAGCTTGCATTTAATTATAAGTGAGCTTTACCCAAGTCATTAAGAAAAAGTTTCAAATTTGTAAATCTAGTGAATTTTAAATTATGCATAACATAGGTATACAATTCAGTTTTTATCAACTTCCATTTTAAGATAGCTATTGAATTTATTTATAAACCACCATTATTCTCTCCCTGATGTATATTTTTACTACTGAAACTCATAGTTAAATTTACACATATTTTAAATCTCTTGTGAAGTAGCTCTAAAACTTATTCAGATTTACACATATCTTCATAATCATAAAGTTTATTGGATTTTTGTTAGTTTCAAATATTCCAGTATTTACTTCATATCAATTCTCAAATTTTAGTGTACATCAAAATCACCTGGATGCTTATTAATTAATGCTAACTAATTAATATTAATTAATGCAGACTTCTGGTCTCCATCTCCAGAGATTCTGCTTTGGTGAATCTGGGGAGGAATCCCTAAGTTTTCCTTTTAACAAAGAAGGTGAACCAGAGACCTCAATTTTTAAAAAGCCCCAATTTTTGTCCTCCGTTATGTTACTTCACACAAAAATAAAATAAAATGAAGATTAATGCACTGGTTCTCAACCCTGGCAGCACATCAGTATCACTAGGTATGGAGCTAGGCCAAGTGCCCCAGGCAATTTTGGTCTAGAGTCAAGGTTGAGAACCACTGGCTCAATAAATATGAAGAATGACTAGAGAGAGTGTGTGTTATGTGTCTTGAGTCAGCTCTGACTCCTGGCGACTCTATGAATGGGTGAACTGCAACACATTTCCTTATGTTGCTTGAAGAAGTCTTAATTAATAAGCAAACCTTGTATTTAGATGTAACAACGGCAACAAAAACACTTTCATTAAATTTCTTCATTTTTCATTCCTTAGCAGCCGTGACAGAAATAGGTGACTCTTGGGGTGACCACCCACATAGGAGAAGCCATGTTCTCCCCTAGGTGTCCACGAAGACTGTGAGGTTTAGGAATGCTTTTATAGCAGCCGAGTTTGCCACTGTCTGCACGCCATGCTTTCCTGATCTAACAGATTTTTGTGGGTGCTGCAACAGCCACAGCCAGCTTGGAGAACCCAGCCAGCTCATGCCTGAAATATCGGTCCCTCAAATGCCTTAAAAACCAGAAAAGCAGAGTTTATTTGCACAGTCAGCTTTAATACCCATTCCCCACTTCCATTTCAATTATTTCACATTGAAATATAAAGAGTGAAAAAGTAGTGTCTTCACTCACTCACAGAGAGCATGAAAACCCACCACTGTGATTAGGTATGTCAAGGAAGATCCAACAACAAAAGCATTTAGAAAAGGGAAAAAATTGACTTGCAAAGGTCTGCAAAGGAGGCCAGCCTTTAGAAGTACTAGTTTAAGGTTCCTTTTAATTTGTGGATTCACTAGACAGGGTGGCCCTGGTTTTATTTGTTTGTGTGTTAATCTCGGTACGTATTCTTTATCTCCAAGTATTCTCTTTCCTGACTGTGAGACAATATTTTCCATGACCACAACAGGAGGGCAGATATCGTGGGTGTTTCCTCTCAAACCTACGTGTGTCTCTTATACTAGTTATTCTAATTTTGCAATTTTAATTATATTACCCAAAATGCACTCTGTGTGTGTGGAGTTTGTTGTCATTGTTGTCTGAAAACTAAGCTTACTGCTTGTGAAAAAGATCTTTGATAATAGCAAATTAAAATATTTCCTGTAACCAAATACTGGCATAAATTCCAAATGGGTCAAAGATTCAAATCAAATGAAAAATGAAATCATAACAGTACTAAGAAAAAGACTGTGGAGAATTGCTTTATAACCTTAAACTTGGAAAGGCTTATCTAACCATGAAGGAAAATCCTAAAAACATGGAAGAAGAGATTGATAAATATAATTGCATAAATGTCAAAGGTGGCATGACAAAATATCACTGACAAAAACAGAAGACAAGCAACAGATGTAAAAATATTTTCAGATTATATGTAAAGGGATACTCTTAACATATTAAAAGCTTATAAAAATCCATAAGAGAAGAACCAACAAATGATAGGAATAGGGAAAGGATAAAAATTCATAGAAAAGGAATATTAACTGGCTCTAAAATACATAAAGAGATGTTCTACTCTACTAACAATAACAACAATAATAACAGCCAAAGCATACTGTGGGACAGCCACTAGTCCAGCTCTTTGCATATATTAGCATATTTAATTATTAATGCAACCTTCTGAGATAGTTAATATTCTTTGCAATATAAGCACAGGAATTGGAGGCTAATTGGAGGTTAAGCAATTTGCCCAGAGTCACAGAGCTGGTAAGTAATGGAGCCCAAAATTAACCCCAAGCTGCTGGGCTCCTGAGTCAGTGCTCCTTACCACAGGCATACTTCTTTTCCTAATAAGAGAAATGCAAACCACATGGATAGTTTTACAATTTTTCACCTTTCCAACTGCCAAAAATTTCAGTTTGATGATGTACTCTATTGGCAAAGCAGTGGAGGACCCAGGCACTCTAGCACACTGCTGGTGAAGTATAGATAGTTATGATACCTACTAGCTATTTAAAAATTACAAATTCATACACCATGGACCCAGCCATCCCACTCCTGGAAACTTATCCTACATATATTCTTGTGCACATGCAAAACGATGTTTCTAAGATTATTCATACAGCATTATTTATAACAGCAAAAGATCCAAAAACCTCCAAATGCCCATCATGATGGCATAGCCATTCAATGGAACACTATACGATTATAAAAAATAATGCAGACTTCTATGTACTGATGTGGAATGCTATCCAAGAATTGGTATATGCAAAAAGCAAGGTGCAGATCAATGTGCATAGTGAACATTCTTTTGTACAGAGAGAAAGAATACAAGTAAATATTTTATTGTGTGGACTTGAAAGCAAGAAAAAAAGTTTCTGGATTCCAAACCTGGGTCCATCCTTAAAGGAAAAGCCTTCACTTAACATTAAGACATTAACATAAGTATACCTTATGTCTTTAAGTTAAAAATAAAATGATAAAATATGAATTCATTGTATTCTTGTGAGTCTCTAGCTAACTTGTCAATCTGATCATGGCTTGTTGGGGTTTCAACATAATGTTCTGCCTAAGGGACCTTCCATGAGTGATGCTACTTCACGGCACAAGTGCAGGGACCTGCTTTTCTGCTGGCCACTCTGTGTTCTGTTTTTGCACGTTCTTCTTTATTTAAATTCACACCTCTTTAACATACAGAAAAACTTATCTCAACTCTTACTCAGGTCTTCAGTGACACTGTAAATAGACAGAACTCACCAGAACAAACTGGCTTTTCAAAAGAGCACTGTTTTAGGTTATCCAGAGAAAGTATAGTGTCACTCTATTCTACTGCACTAACCAAGGTGGCCAAAATATATTACTGCACTATATTTCTCATAACAGTTTATTTTGTTTGGCTTCTTAATGCATGCAAATACATCATTTTTCTGGAAGTAGCCTCAATCATACAGCTTCATAAATATTTTATTTTTAAAAAGGGAAAGAAAACAAACCTTTCATCAAAGTCATTATTCCTTTACATAAGGTAAATTTTTTGTAACTGGTTCAATAATTTCTTTAATTTAGAAACTACCTTCGTACCAAAAAAAAAAGTTGACAGTGTGTTGCTTAGTAAAGCTACTTTAGAAAATATGCTTAAGTAGGAAGAAAACCATCCGTAAAATATCTTAGTTACCTGTCTAGAAGGGAATTTTGAAATCTAACAAAGAAAAATAAGTATTTGGCACCAGACTATATAGCTCCTTTCAAAGTAAACCTCAATGCATTTGGACTTCCAGTACCTTAAATGCAAAGTGTCTCAGCCAATGTAAGTCAACAGAATATAAAAAGAAAGTATCTCTACATGCTCCACTAAGGCTAGGTCTACAGATATGTTATTAACTATACACAAATAGCTTGCCATTTATGTTACAAATATATACTTAGGGAAGTTTTTACTGCATAACATGTTTACTATACACTTGAATCTGCTCCATTGGAGAGTACTCTGTCCTGTTCCTTAACTAGACTAGATCATTTTCTGCCTTAAAGAGTTAATGCTTTAATAGTACAAAGAAGAAAATGTCATGCACAAATAGGGTGCCATGAGAGTTTAGAACCAAAAGACAGTGTTTCTAGCTGAGAGAATCATATGGAAGATGGTGTGATATTTTGGATTGTTGTTCTAATGATATACTATCCTACCTTCCCACAATAAATTATTTATTATTTTGATGTATAATAAAATGTAATATTATTTTATTAAAGTTAGGCTTGACTATGTGACTTTGGACAATGGGCTGTGAGGCGATGTGACATTAGCAGAGGCTTTAAGTGCTTGCTTCTACATTTGTGTTGCTATCATGTAGTCATTAGATCCAGCACGATGAGAAACTTATGGAGCAAATCTGAACCTAAGCAAACGTTGAAGCCAATGCAGCTGACCCATGGCCTGAGACAGAGCTGCCCAGCTGAGATCAGCCTAGATTAGCTGAACCAGAGTCAACCTGCAGACACTTGGCAAGAGGATACGTCTGCTGTTGGGAGGCATGGAGATGTTGAGAGTTTGTTTGTTTTGTAGCATTATTACAGCAAAAGCTGACTGATGTTGGGTTTTGAACTGGACATGAAGGATAGATAAAATTGAAATATTTAAATTTAAATATTTGAAAAAGAGAGAAAGGGCTTCCCAGGCTGAAGAACCATATTAGTAAAGACATCAATCACTTATTTTTGTAATAGTTTTTAAATCTACTCCTTATTTTTATTCTTACTGCTTTGACATGTTTGAAGGGAATGTTGACTTCATCTTCAAATCTCACCTACGATAATAAGAACACCCCGAAGAATCTTCCTCATTTAGCCTCTTTGAACAATCCTGTACATAAAAGCCAGATTAATGGTGCTGAAGGAATGGATGATTTAAATTTCCTACTGAGAAAACTTTAATATGTCCCCATGCAGACAGAACTAATTTGTTCATCTAGTCTTCATTTCAGTAAATAGATTTTGAGTACCTACATCATTCCAGCATTATTACGAGATGTAGGCAATAAAAAGCCAAAATCAGACATGGTCCTTGATCCAAAGGAACCTAAAGGCTCATGGAAGAGACGAGCAGGGAAAGATGTTCCACAGCTGTGAGACAAGCCCACAGCTGAAAGGTGCATACCTCTGGGTTAGGACAAAACATCTTCTCCAAGGATATGATGCTTAAGAGATGAGGCTTTTTGTCTTGTTTTGATGAGTAGAAATTAACTCCAGGAAGAGATCTGTAGGGGTTAGGTAAGACAAGCAGGGCTTTCTAGGCAGAGTAAACAGTATATGTGAGAATATCCATTATGCCACAACTCAAAGGTACACGGCTAGAAACAAAGATGCACACGGGGAGAAGCAAGTGGGGGCTGTTCATGAAGCCATTAGACCTCCTGTAAGCTCCATGCCCTATGCTGTTGCTTAAAACATGCTGTCATTGGTGTTTTTGTTGTTGTTTAATAAATCAAGACTCAGGGTGTATGAAAAATTGGAGGAATTTATGCAATTAATATATTAATCTTAAGTGTCTTTTTCCCACAAACACAAGAAGCAAAGGAATGGAAGAAGTCACCACCAAACTAGGAACCAGATGCAGGGTTTCAGTACTGGTTCCCTTGCCTGAGGCCTGGTTCACTAGCCTGGTGACCTTGACCAAAACTCACACACTCTGAAACAGTCTCCTCCACAGTAAAAACACAGGTAATATTTCCTATCTATTCATATTTTATTGTTATGATCAAATGATATTTATGAAAGAATCCTCAATGTGGAAAGTGTGACATAAAGTCTAAGAATTCCTACAAAATGTAAGAGATTGTACATTTTGTACAAGGCTAACCCAGTTTATCAGAGGAAATCCCTAGCTTCCTTACTACTCCTTCAGAGTGGCCCCATGAATTAATGATAATGTCTTCTAAGCTCATTATAGTTCAAAGCTGAATGTCAGAAAGGTGCCCAATAGCCCAGAACTGCCTATGTCACAAGAAATATTATGCAGGAAGAGTAAAAAAAGAGTTTACAAAAAGAAGTTCTAAATAAATTATAGACCATATGACCTCTTTATTTAAAAAAACTCAAATAAAACAACAAAGAGTGATATAAACTGATCAGGCAGAATTCCAGAAAGAAACAGAAAAGAAGACTAGGAATGTTACAAAGATAAAAACTACACTAGAAGCAACAGTAAATAGAAAAAATATGAATAAAATAGTCAGGAATACCAAAGAGAAGCAAGAGAAAATCATTCAAAACAGAATGGGAAAGAACTAAAAACAAATTTTGTAGAAATTATATGAAGGACAGATAAAAGATATCTAGCATATGCATAATCAGTACACAGAAGGAATTAATTCAATAAATGAAATAGACTAAAAAGCTTAAATATAATGAAACAAATCTTTCCTGAAATGTATTCTTGAAACTTTCAATCAAAAGGGCACACTAATCTTACATAACAATAATAAAGTTCTTCTCTTAAAAATATTTTAAAAGACACATTGTGTGCCACAAAAAAAGGAAAACCAGTGATACAGAAAAATCAATTCCCAAACATATGTTGTTATTAAACCTCAAGGATGAAGAGAGATCATAAGGATATTCAAGAGAAAAGAATCTAACCATACACAAAATAGAAAGATCAAGTCAATTCATTATTCTCTAAGGTAACATGCAATAACAAAAGGCATTAATTAGCTTATGTTTAAAATGTTAAGGGAAAAAAATGAGACAAAATAATCTTGTACTCTTCCAAGCTGACTTTTAAGTATGAAGGCAATATAGGCATTTGCAAATTTGCACAAAATCAGGGAGCAGAGTACTCTATCAGCCCTTCTCAAAAAATTACTAAAAAATTCAAAGCAAACAAACTGGATTTATTAAAATAGTATTTAGTACTTAAGATTAAACAACTATTAGAATTTTTCTAACAGAATGTCACCCACCTTGATATTATCAAAAGAATAACTAACAGAAACTGGCAGATGAAAAAAAAGAATTGAGAAACGGGCTAATTTCCTTAGGTTTTACATCAACAAGTCAATAATGTGTCTAAAATTGGTACATGTAATTAAAACACAACTCTTACTTGGTAATTTGATACTAATCTTTTTCTCTTGAGATTGTCTTTTATAAATTAATATTATTTGTAAAAATAACATCTTCCTGAAAAAATAAAAATAACATCTTCCTGGAGTTTAGCAATTATTTAGTTCAATAAAGTTTTTTTTTCTTCTTCTGAAATCAAATTGAATTAAATAAAATTATCCAATTTTTATTTAATTATTTTCCATATGCACATATTTATTAGAAATGTCTGGAGTGATATATCTCTAATATTACCAATGACTATTTGTCAATAGTAAGATTTGGACTGGTTTTCTTTTGCTTTATTTTTTTAATAATTTGTTTCACTGCTTGAAGTTTTATTTCAATGTACTGTATATAAAAATAGCATGGCCTTTTATGAAAATGCAAAAACATAAGAATTAGTAAAGAAGACAAAAAATAGATAGCTATATCAATAAAACAATTCCCAATAATTAGCACTAAACTTCCCTCTGATCTTTCTTCCTGGTGACAAGGTAAAAAAGAAAAGATAAGCTACATTTTTTTAGTGTAAAGGAAATAAAGGAAAGAACAAAGTTGTCTTGGAAGACAAAGACCAATGTTAGTTCAGGAGCTACCATATGCCAAGCACTGTATCATCTATTTTTTGAAATTCCATGATATCTTATTAGCTCATTTTTCAGATGAGGAAAACCAAATAAGTAATTTTTTAAGTATATTTTGATTATGTTGTTACAGTAGTTCCAATTTTTTTCCCCTTTCTCCTCTCCACCCAGAATCCCCCTTCCCTCCAGCAATGCCACCCCCCTTAGTTCATCTCCATGCGTCATGCATATAAGTTCTTTGGCTTCACCCTTTCCTATATTATTCTTAACTTCCCCCTGTCTATTTTGTACCAACAGATTATGCTTCTTAGTCCCTGCACCATTTCCCCATTTCTCCCCCTACCCACTCCCAGCTGATAACACTCCAAATGATCCCCATACCTATGATTCTGTTCCTATTCTGGTTTGTTTCGTTGGATTTTGTTTTTATTTTTTTAGATTAGTTGTTGATACTTGTGAGTTTGTTGTCATTTTAGCGTTCATAGTTTTGTCCTTCTTTTTAAGTAACTCCCTTTGACATTTCATGTAATAATGGCTTGGTGATGATGAACTCCTTTAACTTCACTTTGTCTGGGGAGCACTTCATCTGCCCTTCCATTCCAAATGATAGCCTTGCTGGATGGAGTAATCCTAGTTGCAGGTTGCCTTTCATCACCTTGAATGCTGCTTGCCAGTCCCTTCCTGCCTACCAAGTGTCCTCTGGGAAATTAGCTGATAGTCCTACAGGCACACCGCCTGTAGGCAACTCTCCGCCTCTCTCCTGCTACTCCCAGGACTCTGTCTTTATCTTTCACCTTTGGCCTCTCAATCATGATGCATCCTGGTGTGGTCCCCTCTGGGTTCAGCTCACGTGGGACTCTCTGTGCTTGCTGGACCTGTATGTCCATCTCCTTTGTAAAATTCGGGAAGTTTTCTTCATTTTTTTCAATTCTTGCTTCCTCATTCTGCACTGGTTGACTGTTTTCTTCTTCGTTATGTTCCAAATCATTTATTTGAACCCCAGTTTCCTTCCCTTCACCATTGGTTTTGTGTGGATTTTCCTTCATTTCACTTAACATAGCCTTCACTTCTTCTCTTATGCATTTGCCATACTCAAGCATATCTGTCAAGCCTGTGAGCATCTTTATCACTGGTGTTTTGAATTCTGCATCTGTTAGGTTGGCTATCTCCTTGTCACTTAGTTCTCCCACTGGAACCTTGATCCATTTCCCCTTTTGGGCCATACTTCTCTGTCTCCTCATTCTGACAGGCTCCTGTGTTTGTTTGCCTCCATGTCCCAGGTAGAGCTATCACTCCTGTTACCTTGTAAGGGATGGAGCCTTAGGGATTCGTCAGTACAGGGTGACCTATTTCATCAGGTTGTGGCGCTGTATGTGGGGAAGGGGTCCAAGAGGGAACAATGCTGCCTGCCCAACACTTGTCCCTTTTCCAGGCACCTCTCCCACTTCTGCACTGGATTGGTTGCCCTCTAGCTGCTGCTCTGGCCATTGTTCCCAGAGTGGGTGGGTCTGCGGATATTCTAGGACCATAGGGGCCCTTTAAACAAGCAGACTCTGCTGAGACACCGGCAGTTTCTGCCTCCACCCCAACCCCCACTGGTCTGCACAGTCAGAAGCAGTGAGGCTTAATTTTCCTCAGTGCTGGGACCATGAGCTTCGAGGTCCAGTGAGGAGCTGGGAACACTCCCCAGGTGTCCCTCCTGACTTTTTAAAATGTGTGACTGCACTTTCTGCCAGCCTGCTGCTGCCACCGCTACTGCCACCACCACACCACGTCCTCTCCACCCCGGCGCCGCCCCTCTTACCTGTTTGAATGAGTATTTCTTCTTTATATTTTTGTTTGCTGTACTTCCATGCACTTTGATTTTCTGGAACTTCTGGTTGTTTCTAGTTTTGAGGTAGTTGTATTCCTTCTTAGTTGTGGAGGGAGATGCAGCATGTCTGTCTATGCCTCTATCTTGGCTGGAAGTTCCCAGATAAGTAATATGATGTGGTCACACAGCCAGTCAGTGACAATGTCCAGTGAAAACCCAACTCATGTGACCTCAAAGCCATGCTCTACCTCTCCAGCCCTATGCTTCCCAATTTTTTGATCCTAACTCTAAGAGAAATAAATCTCATTTATCCTTTTATAATAAAGAAAGTGTCTGTTTCTGGCTCTGTAAAGCTATGCAGTTAACTACATGCTCAAAACCAAGTTGAATATGAACATCAAAAGACTAAACTAATTAATTATGTTTGCACATTTTTACTATTGATACAGTTCATACCAGGGCATCAGCATGACAGAAAAGTGCCAAGTCTAGTATTGTTGAAATAAATGATGGGAAACTCAAAAAGTTATGTTAACTCTAGGCTTTTTTTACACAAATTTGCATTCCATTTACTTTGAAGATTCTTATGCAATGGGAGTGATTCTTGTAAGGAAAATAATTAAAAGTAAACAAAAATGTTTCAACAATAGTCCATTGAATATTACAGCCTCTATTAAAACTATAATTGTATACTCTAAATATTCTCAACAAGATAATTTGCAATTTAAACCTTTGAAATTCTAATTTTCCTCTTACTTGAAAAGTAATGAATAAAATAAACTAACTATATCTCTTCTCCAATATATTACATACCATATAAAACCAACACAAATGTATATTTTTAAAAGATGATATTAATAAACTTTGAATAAACTGGGGTTGTGATGTATAAAATCTCAATAATTAAAATAATTTTCTCCTCTATACTTTGCTTTCTCTTCAGATCATATAAATCTTTCACTTTTTACTAATTACTGTATCCCCTATACAGATTGAGTGGCCTTTAGGCAGTTACACATGGATGAGTATAATAAATAGAAATAACCTCTAGTCACAAAAATAGTTTTTGGTGCCTTTCCCAGTGCTTATAGTTTGTCTTTTCTCATTCCCTTCCCTCCCTCCCTAGCTTCCTTTCTTCTTCCTCCCTCCCTCCCTCCCTTCATTGAAGCAGTATTAATTGAATAGCCAATTAAGTTCCAGGCAACAATGACAGGCTAGTGATTAAGAGACAGGACAGGGAGCTCCTCTAAGAATTCACAGTTCATTCACTGGAAGAGAGATGTGTAAATAGCCAGTTGTAAATTAACTTACTAAGGGCTACAGTAGAGCTCTTTTTTTTTTTTTTTTTTTTTGGTGGTTAGGTCATATTTTATTCTATTCCATTTCTTTTTTTTTTTTTTTTTGGTTTTTCAGTTACAGTTGTCCCCTTTTCCCCTAATTTCTCTCCCCACCCATCCCACCCCCTCTCCCGCAATCATATCCCTCCCCGTTGTCCATGTCCATGAGTCTTTTATACAGGTTCTTTGACTAAACCCTTCCCTTACTTATCCCCCTTCTCTCCCTCTCCCCTCCCCCCTATTGACTGCTATTCTACACTTTGTCCTATTTAGTTCATTTGTTTGTGTTGTTCTTTAGTTTCCTGTATTAGGTGATATCATATGGTATTTTTCTTTCTTTGCCTGGCTTATTTCACTAAGCATAATTCTCTCTAGTTCCATCCATGTTGTTGCAAATGGCAGGAGTTCCTTCTTTCTTTCTGCTACATAGTATTCCATTGTGTAAATGTACCACAGTTTTTTGATCCACTCATCTACAGATGGGCACTTAGGTTGTTTCCAGCACTTAGCTATTGTAAACAGTGCTGCAATGAACATAGGGTGCATAAGTTCTTTTGAATTGGTGTTTCAAGATTCTTCGGGTATAATCCTAGTAGTGGAGTCGCTGGTTCAAAAGGCAGTTCCATTTTTAATCTTTTGAGGTAATTCCATACTGTTTTCCATGGTGGATGCACCAGTCTGCATTCCCACCAACAGTGCAGTAGGGTTCCCGTTTCTCCACATCCTCTCCAGCACTTGTTGTTTGTTGATTTGTTGAGGATGGACATTCTGACAGGTGTAAAGTGGTATCTCATTGTGGTTTTTATTTGCATCTCCCTGATGGCTTATGATGTTGAGCATTTTTTCATGTGTCTATGGACCTTCTGTATGTCCTCTTCGGAGAAGTGTTTGTTTGGGTCCTTTGCCCATTTTTTAATTGGGTTGTTTATTTTCTTGATGTTGAGTCGTATCAGCTCTTTATATATTTTGGAAATCAGTCCCCTGTCTGTGATGTCATTGGCAAATATGTTTTCCCATATGGTTGGTTTCCTTTTCATCTTGCTGATGTTTTCTTTTGCTGAGCAGAAACTCTTTAGTTTGATGTAATCCCATTTATTTATCACAGAAGAGAGAAGACAACTAGTTGAAATTACCAAAGTAGGCTTCATACAGGTGTTGGTTTTTTATTTCAAAACAGAAGGTGGAGGCTTTTGTCTGGCAGAGAAGTGGGCACAAAATATGTAAAGCCAAGAAGGTAACTATGACTTTTAGAATAATGAGAGTTACTATAGTTGATCCTTATCCAGTTCATATAAATGATTATTTTTTGCTATACAGCTGAACACGTCTCAAATCTCTACTATGTACTTATCATACATAGAGTCTTACATTTTATTTCCAAAGATAACTTAACTCACCTTCACTTCTAATTTTGTCAACACTGCTGACCCCAGTCAACACTTAACCCTCTCTGTTTCCTTCTCTTCCAGAGGCAATTTCCCACAATTGATTAAAGAGCTGACATTTTTTTACTCAGAAATTTACTAGGTATAAGAAGAACTTGAAGATGATAAAAAGGTGAAGGGATAATGCTATTGTCTCCCTGTAATACCTGGGAATAATCTGAATGTCACCTCCCAATAAAAGAACACTGTCTTCAGAGATTTTTCTTATATTTAACAGGTACTTTGGCTTTGGAAGAGAGCAGTCAAATGGAAAACTGGTGCAAAAATTAAAGATGAAACTTAGAGAAATAAGGTTTGATCACTTCAGCAATGAGAATGTAGAGTGCCAACCAACCCAACTCAAAACAAGCAAGCCAATTTGACAACAAACTAGAGTAAGTAAGAGTAAGATTACAATTTCTTTGTATTTAAATTAAGTTGGGACATACTTTACAGTAAAAGAATGACAACTGCCAATAACACAATTGGCATGCTTGTTGTGGCCCCATCAGTACATAAATTACTTTATAATTCCCCCAAACTAAAATAAAGCCATAATCAGTTGGCATCTACTACCGGCCATAACTCTTACGTCGTGAGTATTATTTAGTCCTTTTTTCTTAAGTATACTATGTAAGTGCATAGTTGCACTAGGGGCAACATTGAATATATTGTGTAAAAAGAAGCATTCCCTATTTCTATCTTAATGAGCAGTTGTTTGGTTACCAATTTCTACTTTTAATTCATTTTCTTCACTAAAGACAAAGGTTTGGTTTTGTTTTTTTCTGTGACAAGGAATATTAATCTACAGTATAATAAATGAATCTATTCAAAATGACTTTGACCAACTACTCTGACTTGGAGTCAGAAAACATTAGACTGTCCTGTGCTTTAGCTTATGTTAACTGTTGACTTTAGAGATCTAATGGCTTTAAAATCTATTTATCTTTTTGAAAATTAGACAAATGTGAAATATCAACTCAGTGTTTCTAGTGAACTAATTTAGTAAAGTAGGCTACTTTAAATTACAACCTCCTGTTTGTTTAATAAAATTAAGATTAAAATATAGCAATGTTTTTAGATGCTAATAAATCATAGCAATTAACTCTTTTATAAAAAAGATTAAGAAAATGATTCAGGTGTAGGGGATGAAAATACATATATGTTGACTAAAATATATCCCCTCTAAGATTTTTCTAAGGGTATAATAATTTTGATTTTACCAGCCGTCTGGGGTTAGTAAATAAGCTTCTGCTCTATACCTTAGAACTTTATTCTCAGTCTGGTTGCCTTCCTGATTACTAAGTCTTTCTAAATTAGAGCAAGCAATTTCTCTTTGTTTTACCTAATATTTGAAAATGGCAAAAAAAAAAAAAAAAAATTCCCCTGGGTCACTGAAAATTATCCTTTCATTCCAGCCGCCTGTTTCAAGTCAGTCAAAACATTCCAGACTTCAAAAGGAGGCTCTGCCTTCTCAGGCCATTTTGGTATCCCTCTATGGTTGGCCTAGGAGGGATCGGTTATTTGGATAAATTAATTTCTGGAGCCTGCTGGCCTTCTAGAAGACCTCAATGTCTGACTGCAAATTAGTTCTACTGAACATGAAGAAATCCCTGGACAGGCTAGAAGAAATAAATGGTGATAAAATCTAATACGACAATGTTTGTAATGTGATTTTATTCTGCTGTGTAGCTTGTAAGCACTGTTAATGTTGAATTAAATATTTTTAATTTTCTTTTAAGGGGCCATGAAAGCAGAAAATCAGATCAGTGTCTAAGTCACAGCAAAACGGCTGCAAGCTAGCTTTAAAATAAAACTTCTAGCAGGAGCCTTTTACGAGAACGTACAAAAATGTCCTAGTTTTTCACCTCGACGTAAGAGATACAGACCCCCTTGCCGGCATCCCGTCCTCTGAGACAGGAAGTCGCGCAGTTGAATTATGCTTTAGCAGGGGCTGTGAATAAACTGTTAGGCCGCCCCAAGTATGAGGTGTGCAAGTGCCTAAGGAGAGCTTATCCTGAAGGAAGAGAGGTCCCCCAGCCAAAACTAACAAACAGGGCCCCTCAAGCGGAACAATGGTCCAGAAAACTCAGCAAAAAGGAAAATAAACTTCATTGGCAGTTTGTTTTTGACTGTTAAGAGCTTAGCTACAACTCTATCAAGATTTTTAAGAAGGTAAGAAATTTCACACATCAGGCGTTCTCACAGCTGCTTGAGAGTTTAGAGTGCAAATGTATCATCTTGTCTTGCCATGTCTAATCCACTTTAGGAGATACTTGTATCTTTTCTTTCCAAAGTAAACAGAACCACGCCTCCGAGAAAGAGATGAGGAACTTCCTCTCCCCCTCTCCACCCCCAGGCACAGTTCAGCTTGAGTGAGCAGAATCTAACTCCTAGTCAATTTGGGCTAATTCTATCAAAGAGAGAATGAAGATTAGAAATAAATACTGAAGTTGGGAACATGTTTTTAGATCCAAAATTATATCTATAGACCTATAATTTATATCTATGTCTATATAGATATAGATATCAAATCAATGAACCTAAAACGTAGTACCTTCAAGAAAATTTTTTAAAACTTATGTAAAATGTTTGTCCTTCTAAAACTTACATAAGGAATCACAGTTAACTGTCTTTGTAGTTAGTTGCAAATGTATTCCAGTTTCCAATGTTTCATGAATATCACCATGTATCTAAATTAAAAAATTAATATCTATCTCTAGACTGGACATAGTAAAGTAACTATTCTACTCATACTATATTTGGGTGCCCTCTTTAAAAAAAATTATTTATTTTTATACTCAAATGAAGCAGATGTCATTACTTGGAATTGAATCTTAGAGAATATATATATAGTATAACTAATAATAGATGAAAACAACCTCAACAAAAAATGAGAAAAAATGTATAAAAAATGGCTGATTATGATGCATCAGTCATATCCCAAATTTGTCCTCATATTACTCACAGTGCAGTGACATGACATTAAGGCTAATAAGATGATCATTTTGTGAATTTAATTAAACATACTTATAGAACAATATTTTGAAAAATATGAGGAACTACAAATAGAAGTGGATTCATGCATATGTAAAGAAACAACAAAAGTTAGACAAGAAGACTATTGAAAGCCAAATGAACACATCCCTAAAATTTCTACAGAAATTTGTAAAAATAGGAAAAGCAGTCATTTATTATCTGGAGAAATTATTGTAGAATTCCTTTACTTCTCTAAGACTTTAGATTGGGGGAAATAAGGTCTATTGACATTTTTTTTAAACCATCAAAATCTAAATGTACTAATTTTTCCACTACATCCACAGAAAAGTTAGGTAAATTGCTTTGTGTTTTCTAAACATTACTTAAGCAAGGCCCTTGCTATACTTTTCTCTCAAGGCTGCACATATTTTCAAAGATTTTTTTAAAAAATTACCTATTCAATAAGAAATTAGATTTCCCATTGTAAGATCAAATGTGTTATTATCGAGCTGAGCTTCTGTTAAAAAGAAAAATAAAGAAAAGAGAAAATAAGAGAAAAGGAAAAGAAACAAGATTATTACTCTGAGTTCATTTATAACCACTAAAGCTTACATTATTTTATTACAGATCAATAAGTAAGATATTAAAAAGAATGAAGGGAACTTAATACTATATTTGGAGGCTCATGGAGGACTTGAAAAATGGCAAGAAATAGCAGAAGTACTTCTAATCTGTATGTGCTTTATGTGAACCTTTCTGGAAAAAATATAGAAAGTTTTCTTCAAAATTATATGCTAATCCCAAAGGAACACAGAGAGCATTATCTGTTTTGCCTCCTTAAATATAGAAAAATGACCTTGGTCCTTATAGCCCCATTTCCTCTCTTTCATTAGGCACTAGGTAATAAATATGGATTCACTGAGTCTCCACGGTAAAAGGGATTTTGGAGGTTGTCCACTTCCATGTTTTCCCATGCACGGTTTCCAACAGAGTATCACCAGCCACTATGAACCAAGGCTATATGTGTAGTGGGCTTAGAGCATCCCCAGCTACATAGTACAATAATGCCCCCAAAATGTTATTTATTCTTAGTTGTGACAGGCACTGAACATCTCCAAGGACATAAAGCTGATACCTCCCCAGAAAGTCAGCTTAGCCTGTAGAAGTACTTGTATGTTTAAGAACCGTTATTGATTTAACAAATATACATTTGAAGAATTTAGTTATCAATACAAACAACTTTTTGGCAACAACTTTAGAGAACTCTGAATAATATCTCAATCAATTTAATATGCAATATACTTTTTCACTTTTTAGCAGAATATGTTTGTCATCTTAAAACTTTTAGTTAAGCTACAGGATTATAAACTTTTTTATGTTTACAAATTCCTTTTGTATACTATCTTTTCTCAATTTTTAAGACAGGTAAGAATATTATAAGATTTTTGAGTCTGGTTTTCCAAAGTAATATCAAAATTTATTCAACTCTCATAAGCAATATACACGGAAGCCACTAACTTCAACTAAAATTGTGGTAGATCTCCATTGTCCCAAGAAGGTATTGCACCTTCAAAGGGACTCCAATGCACTGAGTAATGAAAAGTTCACTATAGACTGTCATGTGTGAGTTAACCCACTTACTTCTCTTGCTGCCATAGCTGATGGTTCTGTGAATTATAGTCCTCATTTAATATCACAAATAGATCACATGTTCATTTGAAGTTTGTTATTGGATATATTGTTTTAAGATGGCAGCCTGACCCATGGTTTGAATTTAAAATGTAGAAATAGCACCACATAAATAAACAAACAAACCAATAAACAAATAGTCTACTAGGAAAAGATAAAATAAAATTTAGAAGTATAAGATATGTTGATTCTGATTGAAATCAGCCACTGTATTTAAATAATTAACCCAGGGCAAACAGAAAGATACTTATTTAAAAGATAAGATAACAGGCTAATTGCTTATGTTAAAATATAGATCTGATTTTGTTAGTCCACAGTAAGTAGTGAGTATATATTTTTTCCAAATAATTTGGAATCTGAGCAAACCACTAATTTTAATATCTAATGTGAACTACTTAACAAATGAACTTTAATAAAAGTCGGCTCTGTGGATGAAGTTATTTATAAGTTGTTTGGGTTCCACCTCACCACCAACAGTTTCTTATTTTGAGAACACAAGTGGCTAAAGGCAAGCATAGCTAACCAATTATAAACATTTTACAGGGAACATAATTTCACATGCCCGGACACAAAGTTTTCTTGAACTCATTTTTTACAATTATCCTTCCTAGCTTACCAGATGGGGCCAGGTAAATGTGTGGTTTTTAAATGTTTTACAGAAACCTGGATAGTCAAATCACTAAAAATCACTAATGTAAGCAGTGAGAATAAAATGAGTTTTTGGCCATTTTGCCTTATTCTAAGAAAATCTGTTGCTTTATGTGAATGAAAATTAGATATGGAATTTTAAAAAATAGATCATTTAAAAATAACCTAGCTGTTTAATGACACTTTTATATAATAACATAGCATTTATTTTTATCATTGTAAATATAACTAGTGTTAAGGATATTATTTGGTTACTCTCAAAGCATAATATTTTATTGTTAAAAACATCCCAGATGGCTGTATTTTGAAAGAAATACAGCAGTGTCATTAAAGAAAGAAACCAGTATATACTATATACCTTGACAAATGATTTCTGATACAATAAAATTTTGAGAATTTTTAGACATCAAAATAAATTACCATAAATTTGGGCATCCCTGAAAATAAATTTAGTTCAATACATAATTTAAGTAAAAATAAGAACAAATGAATAAACAGTTGTCCGCTTTACTATTTGTACAGCCCAATACTTATTCTCTCCTGCATCCCCTCACATTATACACAATATATTTCAAAACAAAAAAATAATAACATAAAATTAATAATCTAATAAGGACTTTCTTTTGTCTTACTATTAAAAAGAGAGGAAAAATTGTTGAAGAAGAGACAAAGTTATATTTTTAAATAGCATCGGAAAGAACACATAGGCATTCATTGTTTTTTAAGGTGTGCTCTTGATAAACACATAATGTGTTTATCATAAAGCTACTTATGTTCTCCTTTTGGTCCTCACAATGATTCTAAGATACACAGCACTGAATACTATCCCCATGTTAGGGATGAAGATACTGGCTCAGAGATGATCAGAGATTTGCATGCACTCAGGCAGCATGTGAGTCAGGCTTCCAACACAAACCTTCAGCTGCCCTCCAAGCCCAAGCTCCCTCTTGTACCTTCACAAGGATATGCTGACTTCACTGATAAGAACACAAGCTTAGTTGATGCTTTATTAATGAAACATGGGAGTATATGTTCATAGCATGATATGAATCAAACTTTTAATAATTATGAGAATGTTGGCCTAATCTATGTTAAATTTGGATTTGGGAGACCTTTTAAAATTTTTCAAGAATTCTTTTGAAGTATAAACATTAATTGATCTAGTTTAAATTTATAGGGCAGTTTGCAAAACTTCTGTAATGAACAAGATTTATTTGCAAAAAGCATATGAAAATTTGATATGTGATTGTCAGCTAATTTTGCCCATCTATTTTCACATACAGGTAAAATTAATCTCTTTTTTCTTTGATAATTGTATTTGCATAAAAAGACACATGAAAATAAACCTCATCCTCTGCTCGAATTGTCAGAAATTTTCCATTAGTAGAAGTCCTCTTAATGAGGTTTCCGAGCAAAGGTGCGTATTTTCAGCATACCTCTACCTTCACAAAACCCGACAGAGCTACAGCCCCGAGTGTGATTCTGAGCTCTTCCAAAGGCACAAGGGAGACAGCTGCCGAACTAGCACATGTGACGATTTTGCTCTGCTTATAATACTGCCACTCCAGGAAATTGTACTCCTTCATTCATTCACTCACTCATTCATTCATTCATTCATTCATTCAACCAAAACGTTTTTCACATCTACTTTGTGCAAAATAAAGAGGGCTGAGTGTCAGAGGAGTGTGGTTATTCCTCTCTCATGCTCTCTGCCCTCACACAGCTCACAGTCTGAAAGGCAAACAGACTTGTAAATATGTATGAACAATACAAGATAGAATAAAATATATGCTAATTAACAGTTCAAAACACTTATTGTATGAAAAAGAAAGAGTTCTGCTTGGGGGAGGGGAAATAAAGATAAATCAATTGACATCTAAATGTATTCAGTGTGCAAAAGAGAGAAAGGCACCCAGTGATTGCATGAAATGCAGTAGGCAAAATGAATTATATAAACTATACTTATATAATTACATATTATAGTTATATTATCTATAACATGTAATATCCATTTATATAATTAGTTACATTAATTATCAAGCTTCACTTCTGTTCAAAATGCTGAGTAAAAATAATTTTAATGCAAAAAAATAAATATCAATGGGATCATTGTATTAGTTATCTATTGCTGTGTAACAAATTACCCCAAAGCTTAGCATCTTAAAGTCGTCGTCGGCAGCCGTCCGTCTCGAGAGACGATGGTGTAGCTTCTTAAGAGTCTATCTGAACCGCCGAGAATGGCTGTGCAGTCCGACTCGGGAGTGACATGGTATCTGTCTCCTCCCGTGTTGAATCGACATCTTGTGATGACGCTGAAGCTACAGAGCCTGGGCAGGGTAATATGGAGGGTCTGCTGTTGCCCATGCAGCAGACCCCCCCTCTCTTCGCAGCTGAAGGGTCCAAGGGAAAGACGGAGTCGATACAGCTTGGGTTCAGGTGCGCCGCAGGAGTTGCCGGTGTTGACTACAACGTCAAACCGCCTTAGGGACTCCGGCTCCGGATTTTCTGTCGGGGTTTACTCCCTTAGCCTTTCCCCTGAAGAGGTATGCCGCAAGGCAGCGGAGGTTTTTTGGAGTCAGAGTTTTCTTAAAGTTTATCTTAAAGTAATACACATGTATTATCTCATAGAATTTTTTAACGTCAGAAATCTGGTAGCAGTTCAGTTAGGTGCTATTGGATATTAGGGGCTCTCATGAGAATGCACCTCGGCTGTCTGCTGGGGCAGCAACAGCTGACAACTAGACTGGGGTTAGAGGATCTGCTTTCAAAGTTTCATTCCTGGTCACAAGGGCCTCTCCAGAAGGCTGCCTGGGTGTCCTCCAACATGGCAGTCTGCTTCCCCCAGAGTGACTGATTCACATCAGCTTTTAGGACCTACTGTCCACAATGGCATACCATCATTTCTGCTCTTTTTTCCACTTATTAGAAGCAAGTGAGTCACTAAGCACAGACCATACCCAAAGGGACAGGTCATCATCAAGAGATTCCATTTCTTAAAGCAAAGATTTAAAGAATTTGTGAACTTATTTTGAAATCACAACACATTCTGGAATAGTATAGAAAATATAGACATGACGTTTTTTCATATTTCAAGCACCTTTTTAAATTAATCATAGGAACATTTATACAAATAAAATTATACATGTTCAGAAATGTGGGCATCAAAGACCCTCATCACAGTATTAGTGACAATATAAAGATATACTATGGGCTCTACAAATAATAATATTCATTAGCTGAGGGATGGAGAAGATTGCAAAAGAAAAAGACCAGGAGACCTTAGGAAGGCAGAGATGCATGATATGTGTTCACACGCCACCCTGGAACCATGGAATTGGATCATCCGACTGAGTGCTTGGTGGGTTCCAAATGATGCTTGGCTTCCACAATGGGTCCTCCTTCCCATCCCTTGGGGACCACCACACATATTTATTTTGTGATGTATAAACTTTATTTGATTATCTGCTACAATATGGGCACTCATTGAATCATGTTTTGTTAGAACTAGAAAAGATCTCTTCGGTTCTTCATTTTACAAAAGAAGAAAATAAGGCCCAGAGGGAGGAAATAAGTCAAATCCAAGATGACAGAGCTGGACTGATAGGAAGGAAAGGAGGAAACTTGAAGGGGTGGGGCAAGGGCAGTGCAGTTGTTGAACTGCCTGCAAGTAGGGAAGAGAACAGAGTGGTGGTTTATCTACAGTTTGCCTACATCTTCCTGTGGGTCTGTTGTATGGCAGCTTTCCACCCACAATTGAAGAGACATGCCATAGACTCTTCTAGTGTGCAAAGCCTAAAATACTTACTATCTGGTTCTTTACAGAAAATGTTGATTATACAATCACTATATTGAAATGGCTTTCTTATTCTAGTTCGTACTTCTGGTGATTACCATCATTCCTAGCTAAATTGTAAACTAGGAAATTTTTTTAAATTTTATTTTAAGTATTTAAGGTGCTCTTTATACCTCCAAAACCCAAAAAAACAGAACAAAATAATTTCAAAGTCTGTGCATTTTCCTCAGATGGAGAGACCCATGTTCCATCACTGCTAGCTGGTTTTGTATCTCCGGTTCTGACCCCCACTGTGATTTGAGCTCTCAGACCCTCACGCATTAAGAATGCCAAAGTGGAGGCAGGCCACAGCCAGGGAGTCTGAATGGTTAAAAATCCTCTTTTCTTTCTTTCTAGCATCCGCCACAAACAATTTTCATCCTTGTCACACTTCATGTGTTCAGTGCACATGGACCAAGTGAGTTGTACCAGGACACAAGATTCCGGCCAGTTCCGATAAACAAACACTTACTGAGCACAGATAAAGGACTTGACATCGTGTTTGGCCCTGGAAATATAAACAAGTCACTGTCCTGGCTCTGGAACAATTTTCCTGTCTAGGTTTTATTCTTTACCTAAAATACGTAACCGCTAATTCAACTGATGCCCAATTTGAACTCTGACAGCCAGTCAGTCTCCTCCAAACTCTCAGATCACATTCCAGCTTTGTAGTGTGCCCAAACCAGCCTTGCCTGTTGAAAGGCAAACTTTGCCTAATGCCTCCCACCATGGTCTGACAACACCAGTCATAATCTCATCCTAATCCTGCAACTGTACTGACATTACAACTAAAATGAGAGTACCTCATTGTCCCAGTCTAGTCCATTTTAAATAACAACAGTGTTTTTTTAAGCACTTGCTCCATGTGTGCCTGGCACCTTCAATGTTAGTAACAATAGCAAACGTTTAAGACAGCACTTACTGTGTGTCAGGCACCATTTGAAGACTTCTCACTCGTGTAACCTCATTCAACCTTCACACCACCCCGGTGATGTAAGTCATTAGCATCATCTGGTTACAGATGAGGAAGATGGCCCAAGGGAGGTTCATAGACATCCCCAGCTTCCTGCAGCTTAAATCTCAACTTGAGGCGTCAGGCTCCAGAAACTGTAATCGTATTCATCAGGTGCCTTTCATAGGTTATTTTTAATCATACAGTCATGCAAGGACGGTATTATTATCTCCACCTTCCAAACATGGCTGAGAAATGTCAAGGAGCAGCCCAAGTGCAGAGCAAAGACTGAAGAGCATACTTTTCTCAATGTACTGCTCTGTCTGAAAGGATGTCCCATGGGCTGGGCACTAGAGACTCTATATGCTGCTTTACAGTCTACAGAGCATTTTGGCGAATGATATATTACTCCTTCATCACAGATATCCACAATATAGATATTACTTCTATTTATAAAAACAATATTGAAGCTCAGCAGTTGAAATATGCTTCCCAAGGTCCCACAGTTAGTAAGCTGTGACTCACATCTGAATTCTGATTCCATGCCAGGGCTTTCTTCACTGTGCCTACCTGCCTTTCCATTCTCAAGTTAGTACCTATTTGCTGTGTACCCATCACAACCAGTTCGGCCCCAGTTTTAGGCTTTACTGCCTAGTACTGGAAATGTAAAGCAACCCTGCTCTCAGACAAATCAAGGCAGAGAAGAAAAACTAGTATATTAGGGATACAGTATATAACAGATGGTTATAACAAGGACCTTAAGTCATCAGGAAAGAATTATATATATTCACAGTTAGATATTTCCATCAAAATGATTAGAATGTGGGTGATGGCACATCAAGGGCTAAGTCTCCCCATCTGTAAGATGAAGAGGCAGGACTAGAGCTGTGCTTTCACATTGCTGCCTCTATTAGCACAGCCTGGGGTTTCTTAAAGGGTCACAGTAGCCACCAACTGGGTGGTTCACCCAGCTCCTTCTCTGAGAACTGCCATGTTTCTGTGGCTCCTTGTTCCACCAGCCACAGAGTCATGACCCAAGCAGGACCAGTCCCAGTCTTCCCTTCTGCATGGTAGATGGCCCAGTAGCATGTCAGCCCAGTAACATGTCAGCCATAGTCAGCAGCCAGCCCTATGCTAGAGAAGTAGAGAAAGCCAGTCAATAAAGAAAAAGAGGACTAAAAGAAAATTGCAGAGAAATATAGAAAGAAAACTGCCTGTATTCCCTGGATATCTTTTTTAAGACTTTCCTCTTGTTTGCTTAAATCAGCTCATGGTGAGTCCCACTACTTGTAACCAAATAAACTAAAATTATTCAAGGGGAATGGGATGGGTAAGCAAAGAGGTAAGGTTTTAGGCCTCACATTCTTATTAGGCTTTGTTATGGGTTGAATGTGACCTTATTTGGGAAGTGTTTGCAGATGTAATCAAGATGAGGTCTCTAGGTTGTACCCAAATCCAATATAACTAGTGTCCTTATGAGAAGAGGAGAAGAGACAGAGAGCAGAGAAGGCCCTGTGACAAGATAGGTGGAGGTGGAAGTGCTGGGGCTTTTATCCCAGGGATGATAAGGGCTACTTGCAGACCTCCAGAAGCTAAGAAGCAAGGAAGGATTGTGCGGCAGGTTTCTCCTCAGTATGATATGTTGTTACAGCAGCCTGAAGCAAGTAATGTAGGCTTCCATAACATGTTTGTGTTTTAAGAAAAAGAAAGAAGAGAGAGAGAGAGAGAGAGAGAGAGAGAGAGAGAGAGAGAGAGAGAGAGAGAGAGAGAGAGAGAGAGAGAGAGAGAGAGAAGGAAAGAAAGAAAGAGAAAACGAAGAGGAGAAAGAAAGAGAAAAGAAGATTTAAGTTATCTAAAAGTTATATAGAATATCTCATTCATGATGAAGCTGAAAAATTTAATTGATAATTCCCCAGTTATTTTGACATATATATATCAGACTTGTATAACTACTTTTAGTACCTTCTGCTCTGAACAGTGTGCTTCTCTTTACTTATAAATATTTATTTCTTCTATTTTGGTTAAAAGTCACTTTTCACTTTTAGAATCTCTATGTACAGGAATAGGGAACATACATATTTTATTTAATGGTTTTCTTACAAAAGCCAGCATCTCTGCAAAAGCTGCTGTTAGCATTTCAAATCTACCATATTTTTAAGGTGACACAAGAGGCACGGTTTTAAGATTGAGCGTCGGCCTTCGAGCTAAGTGTCGCTGGTTCGATCTTCCAGTCAGGGCACATCAGAGAAGGAAAACTCTGACTCCAAAAAACCTCCGCTGCCTTGCGGCATACCTCTTCAGGGGAAAGGCTAAGGGAGTAAACCCCGACAGAAAATCCGGAGCCGGAGTCCCTAAGGCGGTTTGACATTGTAGTCAACACCGGCAACTCCTGCGGCGCACCTGAAACCAAGCTGTATTGACTCCGTCTTTCCCTTGGACCCTTCAGCTGCGAAGAGAGGGGGGGTCTGCTGCATGGGCAACAGCAGACCCTCCATATCACCCTGCCCAGGCTCTGTAGCTTCAGCTTCACTGGAGAGGACACTCCAGCGTCATCGCAAGATGTCGATTCAACACGGGAGGAGACAGATACCGTGTCACTCCCGAGTCGGACTGCACAGCCATTCTCGGCGGTGCAGATAGACTCTTAAGAAGCTACACCATCGTCTCTCGAAACGGACGGCTGCCGACGACTCTAAAATGCTTTCAATATCATCACTTAACATTTTTGTAATGAAAGTAAATTAACTATCTATCAGTTATAGTAACATGCTCCTTTTAGAGTCTCAGGAGACCTGGTTTCCCCACAGCTGACAACATCATGACCAAACATAATAGTGTTGATGCATATAATATCTAGCACAGGTATTAGGGTTGCATTCCAAAAGTTTTATTACAGACTGGCAGGTGACCAGATAATTTGTTATCTATGATTAAAAATACATTAAAGTTACACTGTACTTTTCAGTATTCAAAGAGCTTTAAAATACATGATTCTACTTGACCTACAAAACAGTAATTTTAAATAAGAAAAGATAAATATTATCTCTGTGAAACAGTAAAAGAGACCAATGCTTAGGAATCTGCCCCAGGTAATTTAACTAGTAAAAGTTAAAAGTTGGTCTTCTGACTGAATTGAAAATGCAGTTTTCAAGATACCAGACTGTCTATCTAATTCAAACACAAGATTCAGTTTTTTACATGGTGGGTTTTTAACTGTAACCTTATAGCCTCAAGGAAAAATATAGTGATTTATTTTTTTAATTCACTTTCTTTTAAGGAGATAGTAGATGATTTTCTTATCTTGACATGATTTTCTTCTAGAAATCCTCATAAACTAAAGAAATTGAAAGATGTCACCATATCTTAGCTCTCTGATGTTTCTGTTTCAACATTGTTTACCTCAGAGAGGGCCAGCCATGGCTCTGTTGAGAGTGGCGTGTACTTGTCCAAAGGCGGACTCCTCAAGAGGCCACAGAGGAGTGGCCAGAATTATGACAGAAATGCTGAAAAGCCGCACAACCCCCCTCCTCTCCTTTTTGTCCTCATGAGGTTAATTGAAGAAAGGACAAAACTTACAAAATCATGAGCTACTTCTTCCTAAATGTGGAAAACACACAGGCAGAACATTCAGAATAAAAAAGGTGGGACTTCTGATCTAACACCTTTGCCCAGTGCTGTGTCTACTCAGGATCAAAATGAGCAACTACTTCATTTCTGCCCATGGTCCTTTGTCATGTGATATACACATCTCCAAAGCCCCGCTAGGGTCAACAGGCTACATTACAGGAATACTGTATCTTGTGATGTTCAAACAATCAATCATTTTTCTTCCCTCAAATGTGAGGAGTCACTTCAAAACTTTCATCTTTAAATCTCTTAATTACATCAAGATTAAGAGCGAAGGCACCTTTGTTCAAGAGATTCCCACACGGTGCATCCTTGCTAGTCACTAAAACGCCAAAGGGGCTCCTATTGGCCTCTACCATACTGAGATTCTCTGGGCTCCCAGAGTCATGGCCAAAACAAGGAAGAATAAGAAGGCTTCACTGACTCCTCTCCTGTCTCATCGTGCATGTTTCTATCTATGGAGTAAAGAATGAACCATGTAAAGTTGAAAAAGAATCCTTGTTTACAAAGGCAACAGGGGTTCATAATACTATACCAATAACTGCACATGTAGAACAATACAGAGATGTTTTATAAACTGGCTTTGTATGCAAAACCTTTCACAAAGCTTTATTAAAAAAAAAAATCTCTGATGAAGAAACTCAAGGTGCTACTCAGAAATATGCTCTGTGCGCTAGAGTGGAGGAGAGCGGAAAACAGAATTAGGTTAACTGGATTTCAAGCTCTTCATCTTACATATGCAAAAAACTGAGGTTCCCAGACAAGTGGTTAAAATATAGTTAATATTGTTTAAAAAGAATGTATACAATGCAATACTATTCACCAATAAAAATGAACAGCTAATGATACACGTGACATTAAAGATGAGTTTCACAGACATAATGCTGCCTGGAAAAAAGGCAGAAACAAAAAAGAACACATTACCTAAGGATTCAATTTATGTGAGCTTTTGGAACAGGTAAAGCTGATCAAAGGTAACAACCACTAAACAGCGCTTGTCTCAGGGGTCAGGGAGGGGTATTGAAGAGGTACTGAGTAAGAAGGGATCTGAGAACTTGCTGGGGAGATGGAAATTCTAACTGTGATAGGTATAAATGCTTGTCAAAATGATACAGTTAAGATTGGTGCCTTCTGATGTATGTGAATTTTATCTAAAAAAAGAATACTGTGAAAAGATTGTAATCTCTCCGTGATGGTAAGGAGAGATGGGAGGGGGTTGTAAGATAAAATTAGGATAGGGTACCATATACTCTTGTATATGATTGAGACTTCTAAGAGAAAGTTTTGAAAGATGAACATGAAGAGCAAGGGGAAGTTCAGTTCATGTTTGGAAGTACAAGTACTTCTGGTTCAATTCCAGGTCTCTTTTTAATTCTTTATTTTCATGAGTTATCTCAACATTTTCTTCTAAGTTCTAGGTCCTCTTGCCATCTTGAACCTGTTTCCCCATTGTCCTAAGGCAAACAGGAAACCTGAGAGTCAGAGGCCATGTGCCTGAGGAGCCCACCAAAGGCTCTGTTCAGGGGCCGGGTGTCTCCGGTGGTCAGCAGGCAGGAGCCAGCCAAATTGCCAGGAAGCCAATGCCACATTGCTCACCCTTGAGAAACAGCCCTCCCTGGTTTTGTACTTCTGAGACAGGCAGGTTATCTTTCAAGAACAGAACCGCTTCACTCTCCACCTAACAAAACCAAACCTCAAAATGATATGTAATGAAATTGCCCACTAAACACATCTTTTTGTTATGATAAGCAAAAAAGAAATTAATCATTACATTCTTTACCTATTTGTTCATTTCATTCTCAAATCTCATTTAATGTCTTAATTCTTAAATTATAATTTGCATAATATAAAATTTTGAAGGAAATATTACCAGCTACCTTTATTTACAGATACTGTTAAAAGTGCCAGAGACTGACACATCAAACTGCGTCAATCTAAGTAGCAAAGTTACAGAAAAGGGGGCAGTAAGGAATAGTTAGTTATCTGTGAGTTTATTTTTCATTTATTTTACGTGCACTACAAAAGTATTTTTAACATGATAATAAAATCAAATACCCCAGGCCCTTAACAGGAACTTAAAAGAACAAACAAATTAAATGGGTTAAGTTAAGGGTGCATTTCCTGGTTGGGATAAAAACTATGCTATACAGAATGATCTGGAAGTGTTTGTGTGAATTACCTCACAAGATGACTGAGGAGATCCATAAAATACCCTCTGTAATTGCATCCAGTATGACTGCAAAGTACTTTGATAGCACTTGACCCTTTGTTATTAAAATCCTTATCCATTAGCAGTTTCTGCTTATTGTATAACACCAATAGGTCTTGTAAGACATGCATTTACAGGAACCACAACAGCATTACTAAAGATCACACTCTGAGTTTGTAATAATTCTATTATGAACAAAGCTGAGCTATGAAACCACAGGTCTAAGAGCGTCACAATTGATCAAAGAACTTAAAAAGTAAAGTCACACATGCTACCCCCAAATATTGCTATGGAAATTTCCCAAGGAAACTGCTTTCACTTACTGAAATGCTTTTCTAAAATTCATATTTATTGACTTATTAAAGTTCTAAATAACTCAAAGATTATTTGTAAAATTACCTCTGATTGGGAATATTTGTTATGAGGAAAAGGAAGCTTTCTTTCTTCCTGATAGGAACCTGAGGAAAATTTCTGAACCTTTTTTCTTCTGCTCACAAGATAAACAAACAAAAGAAAGCCTTAGAGACCTAAGGTTCTCCTTAATTTAAAGCCAATTCTAGAGTTCATCAAACTGTGAAACTACCACACTAAACACACATTTGAAAGATACACACACATGCACACATGTATTTATAAAACAAATGCATATAAAATCACCCAAACTTAGGTATTAATTTCAAATTTTATGAGACAAATATATGTTTTGCCCAAGGCAAAGAAAAATGTAAGCCTTAAAATTATGTTATGCTTTTTGTGTGTAATTAAGTAATACTAAAAGTTGGCTTTTCTCTCTAGAACTCCACTTTTGATAACACAAACCTCTAAGAAAGATATCAAGTAGGCCTGGCTGAGGAAACAGAGTACTACTTAACTCATAACTTAAAATCATTAAAAATTGGTACAGAGCTTTTGAGGAATTTCTAGACACTCAGGTTACAACAAAAATAGTAATTACGATTTTAAAAGTAATAACTCTTCCCTTAAGACTGACATTCTGTTTACTTACAGCCGGTCCATTTATCCCCTGGGGGTCTTCCATTGAAGACTTCTTCTGAATTATAGATGGGCTATTAGCTACACACTTCTTCAAAGGGTTCTAACACCCCTGCACCTGTGGGGAAGAGAGCACCAAGCAGCTTTATTAATTGTGTGGCATGAAATTAAAAGTTGATGTCCCCATATGTAGCTTTCTACTTACTAGCATGTATACGTAAGTCAAGAATGCTTACCTCACTGAATGAATCTTTAAAATAAATATTATGGACTCACTCTTTATCACAATTTACATGAGCCAAATGTGGCCAAATGATGGTTCAGTGTGTCTGCTGTCAGGAGCTGCAGCCCAAGGAAAAAACAGAATAGGCAGGCCAGCTAGAGAGCTTTCCACACACATTATTTTTGAGCCAACAGTGTAAGAGCTTTCTTTTCTCTTTTTCTTTTTTTTAATTCAGTTTCTCCACACTATCTATCAATGTCAATTGTACCACAATGCAAAGAGGAAATACTAACAAAGAAATATGACTGTAGTCTGAGCAAGGATAAAAGAGAAAAACCTAGAGTTGAGTGTTTTACCCTCAGGGCAAGGATATTATTATGCTATTTCTTAGCAAGTTTACATTAGGTCACAGTTTCACGGCTGATCAAGTCTGAATCTTCAGAGACTCAACACCTTCAAAAATAATGGGGTTTGGGGATACTTCAAGACATAGACAACAAATATAGTGTTTTGAAATAGGTTCTACATTTAGTTATCTTTCAAAAACAGAATATAGCCATCTAGCTGTCCATTCTCATTCCCTTTCAAAATTAATTTCCATACTCAAATTTAAATGAGGAACCCAAAAGAGACTTTCAGGTTTACTAACTTGGGCTTGGCAACTAAGAAGTTATTCTACATGCCTCACATCAACTCTATGATATACATGTAATTTAAAAAAAATAGACATGATCTTACTATCACCCAACATAACATCACAGAATAGAGAACACCTGGTAGTTTGACTTTAGCATTACTTTTTGTAAAAGTACTTGAACTTCTGCATGTTAGCACGGTAGAAAAAAACCACTGTAGTCAAAGTCAAGCTATCTGAATTCAGGTTCTGATTCTGCCACTCACTAAGTGAATGACCTCAGGCAAGTAATTTAGACTCTTGAGCCTCAATTTTGTATCTGCAAAATGGAAGATTTCTACTGGATAATATCTTACAAGTGTGTATTTTAGGTTTATAATCGAATGAATGTATGTATTGAAATACATAATTTTCAGGTAAAACATTTCAAGCTTAGATCATCTGGGATGTAATTTTGAAATGCTAAACCGATTCTCATTAATGATTATTTTTCTCACAATTATTAATACTGGAAAACATATGCCTTACCCTCTTGTCAGTGTAAAGGTGATGCTTTTTGGACATTATAAGACCCATAAATAACTAGGCCCCTAAGATTTGGAGAACCTCAGAAAATTTTAACAAGAAATTATTTTATAATTTCAGGTTAGGGGTAAATAAAAAGCATATGAATATAGTTATGGTATGCTAAACTGACAAAAAGGAATATAGCACTTTTTGAATTACACAAAATTTCAGAACTGAATCTTAAAATCCACTAACACTGCTTTGAGATAATTTCTTGAATAATTTGGGCAGAGATATTACAGAAACTAGATGTTTTTTCATTGCCTGAGTGACTCTCTGGAGGCACGTTAACTTTTCCAGGTGATAAGGTAACATTTTAAAATATTGATAATAATCCTGCCTTACATTGGTAAAATGCTTCACAGTTTACAAAGTGTTTTCACATAAATTGCCCACAGTGCACCTATATGTGGTGAGACAAAGTCCAGTCTCATTCCTCACAGAAGGGAGCAGGCCTGGGACAAAGCCCCCTCTGATTTCCCCTAAATTCCCATCCTTTCTATACCTGTCCTGAGAACATGTTTCAATCAAAATCTGTATATTTGATATTCCAGGATTATTTCCCATGTGTTTCTTTTCCATATTTCCACATTGAACTTACTGAACAGTTTAAGGTATTAAGAATGGTCAAGTTACATGAGCATGAAAGGTATTTCATTTGTAATTTTATTTCTTCTGAAGATGAAACTATTCCGTACTAAATACTGTGTTTGTTATTGTTTCCTGGACTTAAAAAAAAAAAACAGATTATTGAGAAGTGGAAAGAGTCAGTATTCATCTCCTTTAGGTAGATGCCTCCACTAAGAAAGACTACCACTCAAAAATAAAAAAATCACGGAGAGCCATGCACCTTATTTACAAATCCTCCACTGCTTGCTAAATCAGCATAGTTGTTTCCAGATTTTTACATGTCAATCCAAACCATGAAATCTATGCCATGACTGGGTCTACTGATATTTAGGAGCCTGGCTCTGGTAAACCCTTAATTCCCTCGCTGGACTTGATCTCACATGGTTTATGAATAAGCCTGCCCCCATTATAGCACTTATCTAATGGAACGTAATTATTTCTCTACCTGTCTCCCCAACTAGACTGCAGCTCCACGAGGGCTAGGACCATGCCTTGCTTTCTTGTTCCGGTCACATATGGCACTCATTAAGTATTTTTAATGAATGAATGAATGAGTGTTATTGATGCATGGCAATTTTTGGATACATGTAAATGCTGAGCTAGAATTAGGTGGGCAGTTAAATGATGGTGCTATCATTCAATCAACTTAAAAAGTATGCTTCAAATTTGGGGTCCTGAAAATTTGTTTCAAGTACCCTAAGAAACAGGCTCAAGCAAAAACATATTATTTAATTCGTATTTATATGTCTATCTACATACCTACCTACCTATTACACAGGGAGTAGCTGTTCATAAAACTATATAGACTTACACATAAATACATATAGAGTCCTTAGAGGTATATTTCATAGGATTAAGCCAAGGATAGTTCCAAGAAAGAAGTGAAAGAATATACAAGGAGGCAAACCAATGGATCAGATAGAAAGGGGGGGTGCGCAACGATGGAAGGACCAGTGGGATGAAATTAGTTTGGGGAGATCTGTGGAGCAGTAGAGGCAGGTGCCTTGGTATCAGAAGCATCCCTACAAGACACAGCACTACGAGTCTGGTGATGGTTACTCATTCACACGTCCATCCCCGACACTCACTCTTGTCAAAACACAGACTTGGGTCAATCACTCACATGTGCATTTACTCCAAAAAACCCAAATCCTTTGTTTACCCACTCTTGATTCAACTCTTATGGTACACTCTTAAAGTTGTATACAATGGAAGCCTACCCTTTCATTAGCCACTGAAGTGTAAGGTTCCTTAATAAAGAGACAAGGGACTAAGAAATATCCTGGGGGCTCTGCTGGCCAAGTTCAACATTCCAGAGCCAGTTATTCACTAATAGGAAGAAAGGATCAACTGAACAAAATAGTGAGAAAAAGCTGCACAGCTAGGCATACATTGAAATACAACTCAACTCTCCATATTTGCTAGCTACATGAGATCACATGAAAACACTCGCCAAAGGTAGACAGTGGAAAGCAGCTCCTTCCAAGGCCACCACTGCCCACAAGTAGTAGGGTAGGGGCACCCACAGCTTCAGGTGATGGGAGTCCCTGGCTCGCATTAACAGCCCCAGGACAGATACTAGCCTAGCATCTGGTGCTGAGCAGAACCAGGTAGGTGACAGGAGAGATAGCGGGAGGCCTCCTGGACAAGGAGGCACTGGCTGGTTTGAGTTGGTCTGTTCAATACTTGAGGGAACTATACATTCTTCAGTTCCAATCCCCTGGACTGTTGATGAACACCATTGAAAAGCTAACTTTATTAGGTGAACTTACCCAACACAGGATAAATGGAAGCCTTAGATATTTCCTTTATGTTGGCCAATCTTGGAGGAGTGGGATAGAAAGGGGTTCAAATTAGTATATACATACTAGCAAATAGAGAATGGCAAATAAATATTAGATTTATACAGTGATAAGACAGAAAGCAACAAACAGACAATTTCATAGGAAATTGGGCTGCAATGATGATATTATAATTATATCTATAGAATTTAGTGATGCATATTTGAAGGTGATATTTTATGCCCTATTGTAATCAATAAGCCTACTAATTTTTACAGTATCGTATCGTATCAGCAGCCGTCCGTCTCGAGAGACGATGGTGTAGCTTCTTAAGAGTCTATCTGCACCTCCGAGAATGGCTGTGCAGTCCGACTCGGGAGTGACATGGTATCTGTCTCCTCCCGTGTTGAATCGACATCTTGCGATGACGCTGGATAGCACAGAATAGTTTTAAACACAGAAATTTTAATGCATGTGAGACAAAACATCTATTCTGTGCTTCCTTGTTTTTAAAAAAGAAAAGCACTCAGGAGCTCTGAACCTGAAGTCTTCCAGGTTCATTAAAATCCATAATCACACCACATAGACTCTTCTTCTTTTCTACCCATCAGCTAAAGCCAAAGAAGTTGGAATAAGTGTATAAGCTACAGAGGAGGAGGTGAATAGAGAAAGGTCTAGACTGGCAGGCTTTTGTGACAGATTTTCTAGGTTGAAGAAAAATAAGGTGGGGGTGGAAGTGGGGTCTACTATAACCGGAAAGAAAATAATATTTTAAAAATTGTGTACATTGTATATATTTTAATTTTTCCTGCTGATTTTGAAAAATGGGTTATATTTTCAATGACACATAAATCATCTCTAATGAACCAGAGACCCATCAGACACTGTTAATAACTTGTGGCTCCTTGGATGAAAGAATATTTTCATTACAACACACCATCACTTTAATCTTTGCCTTCTCACCGAGTGTTGAGTTTTCTAACATTCCTGAGGAGCAGAAGGAAACTAGTGGTGGAATACTGCTTTATGAAAAGAAAAGGGCTATTCTTAAGTATGTCCCCAGAAGACTACAACTACAGATTGAATAAACATATCAAATCAAGGGGTCTTTAAGAAAATTTACAAACAGAAGTCTGCAGTGAAATGAACCATTGGATAAATCACCTTCAGAGACCTGCTCAACTATTCCTCAGCTCCAGAAGCCACAAGACGCTTGTCTCACTGTCACCCTTTCTTTGCTTTCTTTGCCTGCCTAAGAAATTTGGTTATATGAAGGAAAACAGAGATTGGGCATACTCAGGCGAGTCAGATACAGAAACCAGATCCTCAGTGCTCTTTCAGAATCTTAAGGAACACATCCCAACCACTGAATGAAGTCATTAATGAAAAACAAATTCAGCTCTTCATTGGTGAAAGAAGTCTTCTACAGCTGGAGATACAGCTTCTATAGAAATAAATGTCTACAGCACTTTGCTTTTATAGCTTTTCCACTGATATACTGGTACTGCTACTTTAAATTTTTTAAGTATGAAGCCTGTCTATTCTTTATAAAACTTCTAAATAAATATGACCAGAGTTCTGCTTCCAACATATGTGACTTCCTTATAACCAGATAAAGAATGGAAGGCAAAGGGACAATCAAATGAGCTGACACTAATTAGGGAAATGGTGACATGGATTTATTCAGTAACTCCAGTTGAATTCAGAAAATGTTTTCAAGAGAATTAGACATACACATTATTTTAATGTAGTACTTACTACACAAACAATATTCAGAAAAGCTTAAATACATCCATAATTCCATCAGTTCAACTTATCTGTAGGTATGTATAATTTTACAAAGCTATAATCATTGTGAATCTTCATGCTTGTGTCTTTCTGGTTTCTCTTAACATTGCGCCATAAGCACTTTGTAGTCTGTACATTTATCATTTTTAAAGCTCATGTAATATTCTATCAGGAGATATTCCTATAGAGTAGGGTATGTGGGGTTTTCTCACTCTTTCACTATACTATATAACACTTCATCTTCATTCATCTTATTTTCCATTTCTTTTTCATTATTTATTTAAGGGTAAAATTCAAAGAGTATAATTAAAGGATTAAAAGGTGTGATAGTTGAAAATAGTAACACTAAAGTGAGGTCAAATTCACTTATTTGAGTTTCCCTTACATATAACACGACCTTGGTAGAAAGATGAAACACAGATGTAACATTTTAAAAATACTCAAGTGAAGCTGCTACAGAAGAACCTGTAATCTTTATAGCAGTCATGAATCTCCCTGTGCTAGAGGTTACCAAATATTTATATTCTTGATAAACTTCTGAACACTAAAAACCATGGATGGACATATGAAAGCCTTAACTAAATCATTGGTGGGGACAACCACGGTGCTGATAAAAGTATGCATGGTTATCACACACTCGTGTCTTGCTCTTTCTTCCACCCTTTATTACTCTTTATATGAAATCTCCTCTCATGGACTCAAGAAGAAAAGTCAAAATGAATTCTAGTAAACATGGGATTGTGCACACTTGCAATGGATTTGAGGAACAGTGGTGTGCTATAGCACATTGTTTGAGAACCACAGGCAGGTGTAATAAGGAGATGCAGGCATCTAAGAGAAAATAATCTGAAGCATAATCACACATGATAAACATCACAAAATTCACCAGATTGGTGTATTAGTTCTGCTGCATCTACTGAATTTAGGGTATTGATAGTCCTCCACTGATGTTGTTCAGACACAGTGTTTCACAGAAGTACTTTCTCAGCCCACTAAGACTACAGTTTTAGTTCTAAAATAACTTATCCTCTAGAACAACTGGTAACAAACTAAAAGGGTTCCATTCAATGATTATGTTTGCTGTTGTGCAAATTAAATAACTATAATTACATGATGGATTTTTTTTACTTTATTCAAAAGAAAAAGGGGGGATATAAAATATCTACTACTAAACTTTTACATAGAAAGATCAACCAGAAAATACCTTTTAAGGTGTTAAAAGACACCACAAACACTCATCCGTAGGGATGAAGCAGAGCAGTGGTTGCCCAAAGCCAGTCTGGAGAGTGGGGTTGGGGTGTGGCTGGATTGCAGAGGGGCACAAGGGAACTTTTGGGGGTGTTAGAAGCATTTTGTATCTTGATGGTAGTGGATACACAGGTCTATATAATTGTCAAAATTCAGTGAACTATACATATAATAAACTTTATTTTCAAATGTGCCACAACTTCATATTTCCTCAGTTGTCAACCTCTTTTCTCCAGTATAATCAAGAAAGCAACAAACTGTTTTATTGGTGACTGCCATCTTCATTGGGAATAATAGTCCTTGCAACTCCACCCCCATGTCCAAATCAGACATAACGGTCATCCACCAACACTCCTCTCTAATTCAGGTGGTATTTAGTACTGCTTAAGTAAATGATATTGGTTCAACAGCTAAAAATGTTCATTTTTTAGGTATAGAAGTAAAGAAAAGGCTTTAAAATATCTTTGGTTTAAAAGGTAAGGATTAGACAGTATATAGTGTTCTTGAATATTAAGATTCAATTGGCATGTTGATAATTGATATAATCCTAGGTTTTATTTTGAAGGACCTAAATCAAAATGGGGAATGGTGGTTTGGTTTTCAGCAATACCCTGGTAAAATTCAGAAAGTCTCTAGTCTGTGCCTAGCCTACAGTAAGTTCAGCTGTCAAGATTAAAACAAACAAACGAACAAACAAAACCCTCCAAAATATGTAAAGAATTCATATGATTCAACACCAGGAATATAGAAAATCCAATTAAAAAACAGGCAAAGGACCTGAACAGATACTTCTTCAAGGGGGACACACAGAGGGTCCATAGACATATGAAAGGAGGCTCAACATCACTGGCCATTAGAGAGATGCAAATTAAAATTACAATGAGATACCACTTCACACCTGTCAAAACAGCCATAATCAAAAAATGAACAAACAACAAGTGCTGATGAGGACGCAGAGAAAAGGGAACCCCTAATGCATTGTTGGTGGAAATGCAGACTGGTGCAGCCATTGTGGAAAATAGTGTGGAATTTCCTCAAAAAAATAAAAATGGAACTGCCTTTTGATCCAGCGATCCCACTGCTAGGATTATACCTGAAGAATCCTGAAACACCAATTCAGAAGAACCTATGCACCTCTATGTTCATAGCAGCACTATTTACAATGGCCAGGTGCTAGAAACAGCCCATTAGTAAATGAGTGGATCAAAAAAATGTGGTACATTCACACGATGGAATACTATGCAGCAGAAAGGAAGAAGGAATTTCTACCCTTCACGACACCATAGATGGAACTGCAGAGTATTTTGCTAAGTGAAGTAAGCCAGGAAGTGAAAGACAAATTCAATATGATCTCACCTATAAGTGGAACCTAATGAACAAAACAAATAAATTAGCAAAATAGAACCAGAGACATAGAAATAAGGAACAGACTGACAGTGACCAGAGGGAAGGTGGGAGGGAGATAACAGGTGAAAGAAGCAGAAGGGTCTAATCAAGGAACAAGTACAAAGGACTCATGGACATGGACTACAGGACAAGGATTGACTGTGGGAGTGGGGGACAGGGGTGGGGCAGGGCACGGGAGAGCAATGGGAGAAAAATTGGGACAATTGTAATTGAACAACAATAAAATAAAATAAAAATGGGAAAAAAGAATTTAAAAAGTAGTTTAATTTATAAAAATAAGGTGAAAACATATTTCTCAGATTCTTATGCTATTTCTTTTTCTTTTGCTGCTAAAATTCAAAGGCATTTTTAACCATGGATATAGACATAGACTTTAATGTCCAGCTCAATGGTAGCATTTATTCAGTACAGGGGATCTAAGTTCCTCATTAGACCTGCGAATTAATGTGTATTTCATGTGCCATTTCAGAAGGACCTAGAGAATAAATGCCTCCCTGCTCTACTCCGACACTCGCTCCTCACCCTTGACCATCAAACTAAATTTAGCAAAGCAATTTCATTTCCTGAATGCTCTTACATTTAGTTGCTTCTAGACTAGAGTAAGAATTACTTGATGAGATAAGACTTTAAGTCTGCGGTCTCCAAGGCCAAAACACAGAAAATACAGTAATGGAGAAAGCATTAAGCTGTCAGAAAAGAGGCACTGAGTCAGGGTTTCTTTGGATTTCACTCATCCTCAAAATCAAAGGTCAGCTTACACTAGTGCAAAACTAGAAAAGTTTGAGACCTGTCTCCCTTCAGTTCAATGAGGAAAAACTGTTAATGGGTGATAAAATGTGACAGGAACATACAAGGCATGGGATGCTGTGACAGGGCCACACTAGGAAGTTATAGAATCTAAATTTCCAAAGCAGGAATCACCCAAAACATCTCTGACAACCTGCTTTTGCATGAACACCTCTGGGGATAGAAATATGCCAGCTTGGCAAGCCACTTGGTTCATGGCGGAAAAGTTTAACTTTTAGGAGGCTTTCCCTTATACAGAGCTGAGATAGACCCATCTTCCCCAGGTTTATTTTTCTCTCTTCAGTGCCAACACAAACATATTTCAATGTCCTCCAACACAAAATTGTCCTTGAAACATTAATATTATGATGGTATCCCCTAAGGACTCTCCTTTCTAAGCCAAAACATCTTTTGAAAACCTAGTTCTTAACTAGGATGCATCTGTTAGTCACTAGCCTCTGGATCCAAACACCACTGGCAGTTACTGAGTTTAGGGACACTCAAACTCTTCTGCACATGACCTGCTTTCAAGTCATAGTCCCTCTGTTCTATGTTTGAGGAGTGGATTTATCCCTGTGAAATTCTCATTTTGTTAGTTTCTACCTGTCAGTCAAGCTCACTCAGTTTTTCTTTGACTCATTCTGTTAACTAATGACTGAGATGTCTAGCCTTCTGTAATACACCAACCTAAAACCCATCACTTACCTTTCTTCTTTCATGTCACTGCTATAAATGATACATAGGAGAAAGCTAAAAACAGAGCTAGTCTTGATGACTCAAAGGGTAGAGAAAAAGATACTGAAGACAGAGTATGAGAGTAAGGATTAGAGTTGGTGACACTGGAATTTAACAACTCTGTAATCCTGGTAAAATTAATTAACTTCTCTGAGACTATTTCTTCACCTATTCAATGACATTAATACCATCTAATAGGATAGAGATGATTAAAAATGTGTCCTACACATAGTACATCACTAAGAGATTTTTTAATAGTTCTTCCTATTTTTGTAATTTATCATTTTTTTAATAATTTTTTTTTTTAGATTTTATTTATTCACTTTTAGAAAAGGGAGAAGGGAGAGAGAGAGAGAGAGAGAGAGAGAGAGAGAGAGAGAGAGAGAGAGAGAGAGAGAGAGAGAGAGAGAAACATCAATGTGTGGTTGCCTCTCCAGCACCCCCAACTGGGGACCTGGCTGGCAACCCAGGCATGTGTTCTGACTGGAAATCGATGTAATTTATCTTAATTAGCACTTTCTCTGCCTTCTCTCCAAGGCCTCCACGTGTTCCAAGTTGTGAAACTTAGATTTTGCTCTCTTCCAAGTAGGAAACAAGTCTGATTTGGTCTCATTTGGTCTGACATCCAAGCCCTTTTCCATCTGGCCCAAGCTACCATCTCTGCACATTCCTCCTACATCCCAGGTCTCTCCTGCTCACCTGCATCCATGGCAGCCTACTTCCAGAGGCCCCTGGTGCCAACTACTCCCGGCCTAGAGGATGCATCTTCCACTCAGACCCCTGCATAGCTTCCAGGCTCATCCAGTACTCTCCTCCAGGAAGTCTTGCACACCTCTGTTTTTTTCCCCATCAGAGCACTAGTCGCATTAGGTCAAAATTGTCCACCAGACTGCTCCTTCAGTGCAGAGACCATTTTTATCCACATAACAAGATGCCTGGTACTTGGCCCATTTCCCAGTAATGGCTGAATGAACAGCTCAGAGCAAGAGACACAGGACAGTTAATGCATTAGGGTCTCTGAGCAGGCTGGAAGAATGCCTTCCTTACATGGACATTCTACTCTTATATTGTTTCTGCCCTTCTCACTCATAGTTGGGATCCTCTGTGCTGAGTAGACACTTGAGAGTGATTCTTTTAAATATCAATCCACGTTTCTTGAAATGCCTGAGTCCTTCTCCCACCCAAACTTTTTCGAGAAGCCTTGAGTTTTATGAGATCACTTACCTAGCTAGCATTGGTCAGTCTGGCTACCAGAAAGAAAAAGTTGGCTGGGTCTTAATTAACATAAAGAAAACAATAAAAATTGTTTCCACTATATGCAGTATTCCCAACTCTCCAAACCTCACCAAAGGTAAAGCAAAGATCCTGTTTATTTTTTATTGTTTCCCTAATTATTCATAGAAATAACAATGCCTCTCCCGACCAAACCATCTACTACTTCTTTTAATTGGCCTCTTTGATTTGGACCAACGGACCCACTTTGACCAAAGGAAGAAACTCCAGGTGCTAGAAAAGTGCTCAAGATAAATAGCTGCTTGCCCATCCTACTCCCCAAATGTTTCCCAGTATTGGAGCTTTGCGCGCAAGCACACATCCAAGACAGCAATCTCAACAACAAATACGGTCAAGATGACCTCCCACTCATCCCCCCACCCCCACGTCCCAATCAGTCACCACCTCCCCAAAGGAAAGCAAACCAGCCCCAGACACATCCCTCCACGTGCAGTGCCCTTAGGCTGCCAGGCCAGGGGACACCTCCGGTGTGTCAACGCAGCTGGCCCCGACGCGGTCCCATTATTGTGCGCACCCACAGCGACCATCCAGGTGGCTTAGCGTACCTGGTGGCGGTGCCCACCAGAGCAGACGGCCTCAGAGGCACAGTTGGGCTGGGGTGCGGGTGGGCACGATCTCTCTGGGGTCGGCCCCGCTGCAGCTGCGCCCCCTCCGCTGGGGCCCGGGCTCTGATCGCCGCCCTCCTGCCCCGGGTGGGGCTGCGGCGTCAGCAGCCCGGGCTCCCGGCCCTGCCTTGGAGCCAAAGGGTCAGATTCAGTTTCACAACAAAGTCTCCTGTCACCGCAACCCAACTGAAGGCCAAAGCCGGCAGGCAGCCGGGGCAGGACAAGAGAGTGGCAGGGACGAAGGTAGCAAGAGAGCGCGTCAGGGGAGGGTGGCCGGCGACAGGGGCCGAGCAGCTGGACTTACGGGTGTCCCAACTCTGCCGACGCGGGGCTGAGGAACCGGTTCTTCCGAAAACAAATGTAAAATGGGTAACGGCCGGGCAGCGCTAAGAGGGGGGTCTGTTTCGGTGTTTAGGGCAAAAACTGCCCTTGCTTCCAGAAATTCGAGCCGCGGTGGCTTTTTTTCTCTTTTCTTCTTAAATGCCTCTGTGCCTCCGGGTTGAGGGGCTCCCTTCGCGTGACTCTGAGAGCACAGCGACACCAGGGCGAGCACTGTCGACCCAGGAGCCCTCTTCCCGGGACCCCCTTCCCGGCCCCTCAGCCTCTCCCCGGGCCCCTCCGCCCGGAGCTGAGCTCGGCTGGCTGCCCAGGCCCTGCGGGGTGACTGGGACTCCTGGGCCCTTGCAGTGTTTAAACTGAAGGTGAGCGTGGGGGATTTGCTCTGTTAACTGGGGCGAGCTAGGTGTGCGTGAGGGTGGATCTGAAAGAAAGGGTGGGTGGAGTGACAGGGTGATTTTTTTTTTTTTTTTTTTTTTCCGTTTGGGGTGGAGAATATAAGGGAATAAGCAACCAGGCTGAAATCTATTAAAACAACCGATATTCAAATATTTTTATGAGTGGTCTAAAGCCATATAATCTAACTTCTTGTATTTAGGGAAACCAAGGCAAAAGTAATAAGTGGATTACCCCAAATTGTGCGGGGGAAGCCTGGACTAAATATCCTGTATACTTTCTACTAATTTTTTCTTCCTTTCTTTGCATAGGGGAACCCCTTTGGGAGAGTAAGGAGAAGTTTCTGTAACCCCCGAGCTCCTCTGTATCTGACTTAATGGGGTCTAGAGAGAATATTGATTCAGCCTGGGAAGTATTTCAGCATTGGATGAAGCATCCATTACAGGCCAGTAATCTGAGCTGCTCCTTCTTTGGGAACTTCCTCTTACTTGATTTAGGGAATCCAATCACAAGCAGTGAAAGATATGCAAATACCTTGATGACTTGCTCTTACAAGGACTCATCACTTCTCAGTGAGCATTCAAATGTTTGCACTTGTCTCTCCCTCTCAAATGAAATCCTTTCCCCACCCCCCTACTCAATTTTTCACATCAAGTGAGATCATGTAAGCAAAGGGGCCTGAGAAAGTACAAAGCATGGTATGAATATGGGTTTTATCCTACACACTCTTTCAGAATCATCCAGATTCACACGCTTTATTGTTGTTTCTATCAATCATCAAATATCTGTTGATTTGTACTAGATACCATGAAGTTAGAGTCAGAACAATGAGACCTAATCCTTCACTTTCAAAGACCACAGTTTATAGATTTGGAGATAAAACCAATGCACTGGAAATAGAAATCTACACAAAGACTGATTTTTGATCCTAAACTGTTGGATGTTTATATGTATGCAGACCCAGAAAGTTTTCAAGATAGACCACGTATAACATATCCTGTGAAGAGGACTTCTTGTAGAAGTCAATGCATTGATAAATTATGTTGACCCAATAAAAGCACATTACTTGGTCCAAACAGAGATATTAACCACTTAGCCAGTTGATGAGGATGGCTTAGTCTTCTTAAATCCACTTCTTATCCTTTCTACCCATTCACAAATATAAAACAATTTACAAATCCAGAGTCTCTTAGAGCATAGGTGATCAAAAATTTTTTTTAAGGAGGGAGCAACAATAACCCAAAAACTTCTAAATATGTGTCTGTTAAGAACACCAAAGGCAATGGAAGTTTCTCTTGTTAGAGACTATAGGCATGGTATTTACTCGAAAATCATGTTTTAAGTCAATTTTCATAATTCATAAATAACATAATCTAAAATGTTTTATGTATTAATACAAAGAGTCTTTTGATCCTTGATCCTGGTATTTCCTTTAAAAATATGTAAAACATCTCTTAACCCAAATATCCTACTATTTTACTTTTTAACTTCTCAAAACCTAGATTCAGGTGGCTTTTGGACAAAAATATAAATTTTGAATCAGTTTCTGAATTTGAAGGAGTGAATAATTTATTTCATTACTGCTCTTTCAAAAATGCCATGGGTTTAAAATATTGGCAGTACTAGATTCAAAAGATAGAGTCATATTTAAAATTTTCTATGAAGAGAAATTGTTATTTGGGCAAAGTACATTTATTTTAGCATAGCATACAAATTCATCATATTCTCCAGAACAGGAGCAGTAGGAGCCAACTTATGAAGTATAATGTATCCCAGACACTTGCTGGAATAAACAATATTCTTGGGCCTCTCAGATGCACAGCCAATAGGGAGCTGTTGACTACTTGAGGTTTTTATACATCCCTCAGCCAAATCAGAAATCTAAGTCCCAAATCAGTCACAGGCATACAGGGTGGATGCACAGTCATGCCTGGGCATAAGGTCACAATCTGAAAATGCATTGTGTCACCCAAGACAGGGTTATTTTCAACATAAAATATACTTAATTTTTTTTTCATTGGACATGAATGCAAGTATGAAGAAAATTTTCAATAAAAACTTAAGTGCCCCTTGCAACACCAAGCCAAACCCAATAAAACATATATTCATAAGAAACCATCTGAGAATCTCTATAGGAGTTTATGTTCATCTATTGGTGTGTGTATATATAGATATATTTGTAGCATTTTCATGTGAGCAACTGGCAAATTCCATAAGGACTCAATTACATATCTGTTTAAACTGGACTTAAAACATTTAGCCACTTATATGTCATAAAATGTTAAACTTAACTGCTGTCCTTACCTGCATTATGTACAATAAAGAAATGACAAAGTTTCTTTGCACACAAAGGAACAGAAAAATTGCTTAAGTATAGAATTATACCCTGGTTTACGACATAAACACAAGACATGTGATAGAAACATGTGTTTAAATATGAGTCTTATTCAAACTCTTAAATATTGATCCACAGAAGAAAGTTCTTTGGGCATTTGTATTCTGCTTACACTGACAGGTTGGGTATGTTATGATCAATCCTGATTCAGAAGAAATGTTTGCTCTCTCTGCCCCTTAAAAATTTCTTTATTATTTAGTCTGGCGATGTTATTTCACATAGAAACACTTTCAAATGCACCTGATGGGATTTTTCCTTAAGAAGGAGGAAGAAGTTCTAGCCCACTAGCTTAGATGGAGATCTACTCCCAGGTATCAGTGGGAGAAGACCAGACCATATGGGAACAGGCAAGAATAAAGCCAACTACCCAGGTGTACGTTAGGAATTTTCTTATGTACAGGGACCATTTAAAAAAGTTTTAATGGACAGATCACTTTTCCCCAATGCTGGTCTTTCTTCTTTCACTTAACTAAATCACTTCATACTGTTAGGAACAATGTTAACTCCTTCATTATTGAGTGTATCTGGCTGGAGAGCATTAATTGAAGACACTAGAATAATAATACCAAGAAAAGTTATGCACAAGGCTAAAGACTTGGTCCCTATACTCTAGGACCTTCATATTATAAAAAGAACATGTGCTTTTTAGTCTAATGGATTATAGTATCACCTGAAAGTGAATTTCTTTGCCTATTGCTTCCCTAAAAATTGTATGAGGTAAACCAGGGAAAAGTTTACTCACTTGACAGGAACTTATTAAATGAGCCATAAAAGTTGACTTTTATATCCAATTTCTTGTTACATTAAGACTGGTTTCCTAAACCATTTACTGCTGACTAATGTTATAAAATACATTTCTTCCTACCAAGACTTCTAAAGAACATCATCAAATTCTTTTATTGTACCAGGGATTTTGGAGGTACATAGTGAGAGGATCTAGGGTAAAGTGAACATGTTTACTCCTGTCTATGCATATATATAGCTGAAGAGACCAGGTGAGGCATGCAGTACTAGATAGGGTTCCTGGCCATATTTCTTCTAAAGACTTCAAGTGAATCTTTAAGTCATGTTTTACTTATGTCCTGTGTGTCACAAATAATTACAAGGTACATTTTATGAAACATTTAATTAATTTTTAAAAAATCCATCTGTCCTGTTGATTATTTTTGAGATGCAATATTTCTGCATATTTAATATAATTTGTCTAATTTTTCTTTTGTTTTATTATTTTTTTTCTTTCTTGCCATACATGTTCTTTTCATTGTCAACTACTTTTATAGGTGGAACTTGGAACTTTCAATTTGCTTTTATCCAGATCATTCTGCTTATTAACATATCCATTTGTGAGTTGCCTTTACCTTTATAAAGAGATGATATCTGACAAGTGCTTTGGGAGAATATGATTCCTCAATGTAGCAGTTACTTGCCTCCTCACCGCACCCCCCGCCCCTGCCCAAAAGGCAATGGCTTGATTGTTCTTTTTACATTTCTATATCATATGACAAACAAGCATCAGATTTATTCTTCTTTCTCACAACTAGATGAATTTTAAAAATACTACCTTTCTCCCCTAAAATAAAATTGTAGGTGAATTTCTAAAAATTTCCAAAATAATTGCTCTTTCAGTATAGTGTAGAATAGGACTCTATACTCCATAAATAAACTCCAATAATCAGCGGAACAGAAATTTAGGAGAGAGTGATTCATGAATATTATGGATTGGACCCCAAGTTTATAAATTTTAGATTATATTTCCCCAGGCATGCTACTTCTTATCGAGGTTAAATCTCATTTGTTATTTCCTGATCATGTTTTGGCAGATAGCTGATAGTGCTTCTGTTGATTTTTTTGGTTTATACTCATAAATGACTATTAAACTTTTATAGAAAATCTGTTTCATGTCGTGAGTTCTGTCATAATGCAAAAGAAAGCTAAACAGTTTTATCCTTCACAAAGCATAAGAAAGTTTGGATTCATTGTAAGAGTTTATTCTATAAAAGCATAGATTATGGATTGAGGCCCATTTAGACAAAACAATCAGCTCTCTATTGGCCAACAATAAGCCTGAAGAATAGCACCAGAGGTCACTGTAAAGATAAATTTTATACTGCCTTGCCTTGCATGCCAAATCAAGCACCATCTAAGAGCCAAAATTAGTGCCCAAGCAGTGGGGGAAAAAAGCAAACGATCCATTATATGTTTGATAAGTATAAAATATTTAGAATGAGGAAAATCATATTTCCAACATTGTAATTGTCTATTTCTTAACATGTAATAAGAGGCACTGAAGAACTGTTCTTGGTATGAAAACCTAATGTGTCCTTGAATAGTAGATATTCAGTGAGTTGAGTTGCTGATTGGGGTGGACTTCTTTTGTTTCTGTTTTGGTTTTTACCTGTTTTTGTTTGTTTGTTTGCTTGTTTGTTTCCTTTTAGTCTTTGCCTCCATGTGGCTTTTCTCCTCACGCATTTTGTTTGCTTGCTTTATTTTGGTAGGGTATTCTATTTTATCCAATAAATATTTTACAGCTTAAGCTACCCTTTAAGGAACAAAACTTAGAATTGCTTTATGCATCATTTAAACCAGTGCTTTTAACATGATATTAAATGTATATATTAACTGAATCATAACACCAAACCATATGTTTATGGTGAGTATGAAAGGAGGGATTTGAACACATAAATTTTATTGTTTCTTTTCATAACACACAGCATGCTGACAGCTAAAGGTTCTCTTACTCTGAAATCTTTGTCCCAGGATTTCACTTTTTAAAATTTGTTGTAGAGCCTTAAATAAATGGCCGGCCCAATAATTTGCTTAACTAATTTGCCTAAATTTCCCTTCAAATCAAATGCAAAAGGAAAACTCATATCCCTTCACAATCAGCTAAGGAAACCACTGGTGATCAGCTGTGGAAAATGTGAAGTGTGAAAGGAGTTATTTTTCCATATATAAGAAAAAAAGATCCTTGTGGTCATTGCAGTGTAACCACTTATAGCAATTTTTAATGTTTAAAGCTATGTCAAAATTCTTAGCAATCTCAAGTCCCTAATTCAATAGGTTTGGGTGTGGTTGGAACAAAATGGGGAAGTCTCATATTCAGGCAGATGCAATGACATGGTACCTGTACTCTGTGCTGTTGAAAGAGGATTTCCAGTGAGGCCAGGCACAGGGGTAGGTATGAATGGAGGTTGAAAGTTAAACTTGAGCAAGAAATGCTGATCAAACCGTTTGCCTCTGACAGTGCTGTTCACTGTTCAAGAAATCGTGCACATGTAGCTGAGAGAGGTTCAATGGAGGATAAATCATTTTATGAGAAGATTGATGTAGAAGAGGAGAGGAGAGGAGAGGAGAGAAAAGAAGAGGAGAGAAGAGGAGAGGGGAAGGAGACCCAGAGGTGGACCGAAAGAGTCTGGGATCGCGCGCGTGTCTGTGGCAACAAGGGAGGAATCGCAAAAACAAACAAACAAGCAAACAAAAAAACCCCAACAAACAAAACAATACAAAACAAAAAACCCCCGACAAACCATGAACCGACTTATTCCCACTTCAGATAGTTAAGAGAAATTCACCTCAGGTAGGAGGGTTCTCATTGTTGATTACACTCTATGGGAGGTAGTCTGGCTTCTTTCTAAGAGTTGTCTTTTTCCTGAAGCCTAGGCGCTGGCACACTTGAGTGCCGTCTCGGAAAAATCCGGAGACCCAGAGTGGCTGCTACTGTGCAGGCGCATCCGGTCGCTCTGCCTCGTGGCTCTGCAATTCGATTTCAGGCCTTTCCCCCCCCCCTCGGCATTATTTTTCTGACTACTTGAGAGGGAAAAAAATCCCAAAACTATATAAGAAACTCGAGAAGAGACTGTGGGATGCAGAACCGCACACGTGGTCCTGCAAATTGGAGAGGAGGGTGGGGGAGGTGGGGAAGAGAGAAGTGAAACTAGAAATTATGGTACAGCTTTAGAATTCGAGAGTCCCCCTTATTCTTTTCCAATATATATTGTTTTTGGTTCTTCACAGCTGCACTTATCCAATAAAAGTGGAAGAGGGAAAATAATGGCCTGAACAATGACGTGTCTACGGACATAAAAGTATGAGCAGCTCGGCGAAGGGGATTTTTGCAGGGAACCTCATGGAGAGATGCTGTTCCCCAGGCTGTTTCTAAGCAGATTATTTTCCCCAAAGATTCCCAACAGTACCTTTGTCCAAATCCAATATACAGAAGCACATAAGCTCCCTCCAACAGGACATTCAAATTTCATTTCTTCAGAGACATCTGAAGCCCTCAAGAATCAGGCGTCTTTTCAGGATTTGTTTGGGGGAGCTGAAAGAGGTAGGCAGATACACAAAAGAGTGTGGTTTACTTCTGGAAGCTGTTTCGCTTTACAATGTACTTTCCACTCGCTGAAACTATATATTATTGCAAATAGAGTCAAAAGACAAACTTCTGTCAACGCAGATGCATCATCTGATAAGTAAAATCAAATACACATTTTGAGGGAGAAAAAAAGAGGGAACTCAAAGTGCTACCGCTGATATCTCAATCAAGTGAAAAGCTAAGAAAAATTATTCCCTTCATAAGAACGTTCAGCTTTGTTTTTCTTTTCTAACATGTCTTGGATTAAACAAAACATGTTAACAGGATTGTAACGAAAAAGCTGCATGATGTAAACATTCAAAGAAAGAAATTCTAGATTGATTATATTCTGGGACCGCAAAGATTTTATTACTAGATATCACTGAAGTGGTGAACCAAGGGCATGAACACTGTAGGGCTCTAATAGGGGTAGGCTAGGGGCGGAGAACCTTTAGAGAACCTTCTCCCAACTAGTATATATATATATATATAATATAAATGCCATAAGTTGAGCTGAATTTTATTTTTTCAGAATTAAAATATGTATTTAGTAGGTTTTGAAGGCCAATTGCCAGTTCATGAACTTATCGCAATAAAACACAAAAGCAAATGCCAAATGCCTGTGGTTTATGTAAACTACACCAAATCACGGGCTTTTTAAAATATTTAGATGGATAATGGACGGATATAAAGTGATAGATAAAAATCGGTTGTTAAGGCTTGTCGTGGATTTTCATATGCTTATTAATTTTCCTACGTTGTGGAATGTTTGCGTTTACCAACACGTATAATATTTTAAGGTTCTGAAACTGCATCAGACATCATTTTCTTAATTCACGTCTCAGAAGTGCACGGGAAAAGAAAACCAAAGAGATACTTCTAAGTGAAGTGCGTCGTTGCTGCTTGACCTCAGGAAACAGTGAGAAGTCTTTGGCCCTCAACGCAAGGACGCTGGGTGTGAGGGGAGGAGGCAAGGGGCATTCAACTGGTGTCCACCTTCCCCCCTCTTTCTGAAGCCTTGAATAACTCCCATCCAGCACCATCCTTGGGGTGCAAGTAGGGAAAAGGGGAGCGCTCCTTCGGGTAGGAGAATTGGAGTGCCAGTGCATTTTACCAGGTCTTGGGGAGGAGGGCGGATCGGCAAAGCCCTCAGGGACTGTTGGGTTGTACGGAAGTTTGGGTGGTTCTGCACTAAGGCGTACGTTTTGAGCCGGCGCCCTGGCAGCGGGCTGCTTCTGCGAGCCGCTGCTCTGGACGCCTGAGCTCCCGCCGCGGCTGCATCCCGGCCTGGGGAACCCTCTCCCTCCCTGGAGGCGCCTATTACCAGCAGCTGCTTCTGCTTAGCCATGCGACGATCGGTTTGCCCCAACCCACAGCCTTTCCCGGGGCTAGATCTCCTCCCGCCCCCTCCCTTCCCTTCCCCGCCTCCCCACCAGCTCCGCAGCTGCCTGGGCCGTGGGCGCTACGGTAGCGCAGTCGCGCGCGCAGATTCCTAGTTCTAGGATGGGGGTGGGGGCTGTAGGATGCAACGCGCTAATGAGCTAGGAGGACCGCGAGGCTTTAAACCCACGGAGGGAGGTTTGAGGAAGGTGCTGTGGCGGTTTGATTAGGAGGCCGCAGGCAGGAAAGGCTCGGGGCTAGGCTGGCTGCAGACTGCTGCCCCTCCGCCAGCCTAGATGTGCCGAAGAAGGCGCCGGAGGCCTGGGCGGGGGCGAGGGCCTGGGTGCTTTGCCCGCCACCTGTAGAGTCCGAGAGATCGAACAGGGGGCGAGGATGCAACGGTGCGGCTCTCATGCGCGAGGCCCCCGGGGGGTGGGCAGAAGCTCGCCCTAGCCGGCGCTGGGGGGTGCGCGCGGTGATCCCCCGAGGCGCAGCTCACCCGAGCGGCTCCCTCCCTCGTCCTTGCGCTCCACTTTCAGCGGGGGCTATAAAATGACATCCGGGGAGCCATAGTAGGCGCTCGCAAAGGTCCTATGGAAACTGGGACAGGAAAGACAATTGGTCTGGGGGCGCCACGGTGCGCGCGGGCCACAAGGCCAGCCGACTCAGGCCTCTGTCCCGGCCACTGAGAGGGCGCTGGAATCGGTTTCTAATCCCAGCGCCAAACGGAGAGTAGGACCCCGGGCCTCAGAAAGAATCGCCTGGTGAGGACAAGCCCTGCTTCTGGCCGCGGGCTGTAAAGGGGCCTAATGCCGGCCGGCTGGCTGCAGAGGCCAGTGCTGATATTGAGGATGATGAAACGCTTCTGAAAAGAAATGTTTCACCTAGGCTTGCGGTACTATTTTGGAAAACTAGCCTGTGGTGACTGAGATGACTTAGATTCCCACACCTTACCACAGTTTTGTTTTGCCGGCTTAGTACGAGAAACAACAGCATCTTGCCTGCCTAGAAGTGACCGAAGTCAAGGGGCCTATCGGGTCCTTCTCTCCGCCCACACCATGAGTAGGGGGCTCATCCTTAAGCGGAGCGCACACTCATTCGCGCCCGTGTCAGATTTGACAGCTGGAAGAGATCTTAGAGTCCTTGTGGTCATCCAACCCCGCAGTTCTGCCGACGAAGAAACTGACATTCCGAGGGGGTCAGGTGACCTGCCCAAGACGACAGGGCTGTGTGCTCGGCGTCTAGAAGAGTGCCTGTTACGGAGCAAGCCCTCAGTCAATACGTGTTCAGTGAACGAACACCCAACCAGGTGGTCGTAGACTCGGACCCGAGCTCTTTAACTCAGAGGAACCACGTGTCGGCGTTTTCCGCCCAACCGCGCACGCCCCAAGGCCGGGGCACAGCGTTCACAGACCCAGATGCCCTTTTGCTGACAGATTCCATCGAAACAAACCCTTCACCCTTCGTACTGATGTTTTCTTGGATGTCTTCCGCGGTCGCCAGCCCCCCAAACCCATTTCGTTTTCATCCCGCAGTTCTGGGGGCGATCCTGTAGTACCATTTCCTTAGTATCAAAAACTGCCGCAGGCAGAAAAATCACAGCGAATACAGCCTTTCTTCTTAGTCTCCTCTCTTCTTTGTGCACACCCCCAGTTTTTGGCGGCCTTAACCACGGCCCAGGTCTGCTGCAAGGCAGGGGGTGGAGCTTTTAAAGGTCTCTTGCGGGAAACTTTAGCATCTCTCGCTCAGCTTCCTGCCGGGAACAGACAATCTAAATGGGAACGGACGTGCGTGCAGGGCATCACGGTTTGAAAACAAGACATCGCCCCCCATCCCCCCACCCCACCATCGCCAGCCACACTCCAACACAATTGCCCTTAGCTACAGCCTCATAAAATTTCAGCGCCTCCACTTTTCTGGGGAAACCGAAGGACAAAGTCCAGAGAAGGAGAGCCGGGCGCGGGAAAGTGCGCAGGAGCCTGGCTGGGCAGCCGGACACCGCGGTATCGGGTTCTTCCCACAGAGGCAGTAGCTGGCCCTGCGGGACGCAGTCACGACGCCCGTACCCGCCTACTGAAGAAACACTGTTGCTAATGCGTTCGGGAGCTTGTTAGTTGGCGGGCCAGTGCCACCTGAAGACCAATAGGGCTTTTTCTAGGTAAATACGTCCTTCTCTGGAGGGCGGATTCAGTTTTCAGGAGGTGGAGAGATATATGGGGCATTTTCGGCATTTAGATCAGCAGCGTAGACAACACACAGTCACAGAAACAGTTTGCAAAACAGGACACTCGTCGTGAGGGTTCCTGCAGGAAAGGCCAACTCTCATCCCTAACCTAAGGCTTGGCACAGGGAAGTGCAATAGTCGCTGAATGAGTATGTGACCATGTGTAATAACACCCGTACATGTTCTTCCCTCTGCTGAGCCCTTGGCAGCTACCATCTTCCCAGTTTCCAAGACTGTTGTGGGACCCAAGCAAATAAGTTCAATTTTATGATTATCAGACTAGCAAATACATGTAAGATAGGGCTAGAGTCTGACATAAGGGTTCCCTCAAACACGTTATCAATATTTTCTGACATATGTTGTGATCAGAAAAACACAGATCCATGTTTACATTCACAGTTACAAAGTCACATGCAGTTCATTTTACAATGACAAGAAGCTGGCTTTGACTGGTAAAGATGCTCCCAGATCTCTTCACCAATAGTAAATCTGGGCAGTATATAATTCAAAGCAGTAACATTATTGATGGTGCAAATATCTTAAAATATCCCCTACTCCATTGTTGTATCCGTGTGTTCATACAGGGCCCCCACACTTTTCTATTTTCTTATATTAGCACAGGTTCCAGAAACTATCACAAATCATTCAGGAAAGAACAAAAATGAATAATGGCATCTCAAAGACTAGTTGAAGACCTGTGCAAAGCTCTCGTTTTCCTGAAGTTAAGCCTTGCTTTCCCTTTCTGTTGCAATTTAAACCTGCAAGAATATTTATAGGTAATCTTAAATTCTTGGTCCCATGTCTCTCAACAAAGAGATTTTGTTTTGCCTCCACCACATACAACGAGTGGCAAGACATTTTGCAAAATGGGGTTCTCACTTTCACCTGTTATTGCCACACACTTTGTCTTCCTAGCTCACTTCCTCGTACACTTTCAGCAGACGTTGCCAATATGTGAATTGAAGAAATATGAAGAAAAATCTCCCTTTCACCAGCCAATCTGTGGAGTCTGCGGGGATGCACAGGGCTATTAAATCCTCCCAGCTCCATCTTCGGGAATGATGAAACTCAGCCATTACCGAAGATTATGAGGTTAAATTAATTAGATTCTTCCATTAGATTGCAGTCTTCTGGAGATGGTTGCCATTTTCCTTTTAAATGTCATTATTTCTAGATCTAGTCAGCAGCTGATGCAATTAAAGAGAAGATAATGTAAATTTAACAATAAAAATAACACTTTCTTTCATGTATGTTGAAAAATGCAGAAAGAGAAGGACCAGCCAAATTGTACCTGTCTACCATAAACAACCAATGTAATTCATACTTTAAAAAGATAAAACAGAACCAGCCAGTGTGCACTTGGATTCTTGAGTGAATTCTTGAATCAATACTTTTGTTTCATGTTTTCATGTTCTCAGTAATGTTAACGTATCCAGTTACAAACTCTTGCCAGTAAGAAAGAAAATATGCCCTGCTGTGCACTCTTCTAAACACTTTTAAAGAATCATGCTTTCTTTCATTTGGAGTTATGATTCTGATTGTCTGGTGAATCTTTGCAATCTCCATTGGATAGTGAGTAAACACACTTAATTCCCTATACTAATCACCTGAGTTGAAAACCAGGGTCACATTAGCACACCCAATAACATCTCTGATCTTGTACAAAAAGGCACACAGAGGCACAAAGGTAGCATTAATTATGACATCTATTCTGCCACTGCAGAAACAGATCAGAAAGACTGGTAGGCTAATGAGCTATACAGCAAGTATTAAAAACAGATGTATTCCTGTTGCCTTACAAAGTAAGAATGTATTAATAGGTGATAAACTGCACATTCCTAATAAAAATAAATGCAATATAATAATTTTTTATTTTTTTCAGCCTGTCAAGGATTATTTTATTCATTTTATTAGTTTTATAGTTAATAAAAACATTGGTAATTAAACATCCAATATTTCTAGGACCAACTTAGATCATCAGTAGAGGCCTTTTTGTCCACAAATAATTGTGTTTTCTTTGCCCGAGGTATTTTCACCTTTTTTGCTTTGTAGGAAATGGCTGAATGCTTTTTATTGTAAATAAGGGACACTGAAAGATACAATTCAGCTTATTAATGTCATGGCTCCTGTGTGTGTGGAAGATCTGGTACATCTGTTGGCCTTCAAATGTATTTGTGCACTTTCCTTGACAGACTAGTGGGCATTGCCTTCTGGATTACAAAACTTATTTTCAATTCAGATATTTGTGAAACAATGTGACATGGCCACCACTCCTTCCTCCACCCAGTGGTGCCTGCATTTGGGCAGGGATCACACTGGTACATTTACTTTATTGCACAGCTTTGATGGATTCCAGGTGAAGACAACTAGCAGTCAGGGATGCTTAGGTGCCAGTGGATGCATGTTCCCTGGTAACGGTAGGCTGAGGCATCTGCAGACAGTGACAGATACAAGATCTTAAACCACTGTCTTAAATGTCTGTGAAGACTTTAGGTGATAGCTGCAGTCTGGGAACCTAAAAGCACAAATGTATTCTGAACTGGGAACATCTCTGGTTTGTGGAAATGTACAGTTTGGGGCATGGTAATGGATGAGAATAGGGAACAGAACCAGTAAGCCTAAAGACTGAGACTCACTAAAGTATCTAATAAACATTGTATTACCAGATAGCCCAAAGTATGTCATCAGCAATCAGAAAGCAATGCCTTCCACCCCTTTCTTTTTTCCACATTCTCTCTTATGCTGTGTTCCCAAACCAACATCGTTCTTTATTTTCACAAAGAAGGATCTAGAGTTTGGAGCTTTGAAATCTTTATCCTTCTAGACCTACTGGAAACATAAAACTTAACTAAGAGTTAGGTAGTCAGATATTAGAGAGGAGGAAGGGAGGTGGGGGAGGGTCAAGAGGCAAGGGAAAAGGGAGAAGAGAAAGGGAGAGAGAAATTTTAAAGAAGTTTGCCCCTCCTCTAGTGTTCCTTCTCTCTCTCTCTCTCTCTCTCTCTCTCCACCCCCCTCTATTTTTCATGGAGGGAGGGGGAACCATAAAATTCTCTGTAGCACACACTATAAATTGCATTTTGCTGAAAGTTTTAATACGTAATTTAAAGTCAAATGACATTTTTTTTTTTTTTTTACCACTTTAGCTCTTGCTGTTCATCTGGGACAAAATCCAGGTGGCAAATTTAATGTAATTCATTAAAATTTTCCAGCATAGCCTTGAGAGAAGCAGATACGTCTAAATGCAAATCAAAATTCATTTTTGTTGACATAAAAGGCAATTAGCATTCATTAAAATATTCATTAGTTCAGAATTTCGAAGAATAGATTCAGTGGATATTCAGAAGAGGAAATAAAATGGACGAATCCATTGTTCATCAAGTTCTTCAGAACACCTTTGGACAACCTTAAGCAATGTTGGCTGGGAGATCAGTTGATGCTTTTTTGTTGTGAAATATGGTTAACAAAGGAACTAACCCAGCACCTCTGAAAAGACAAGGAAAAATGTAGGTCTGACATTTGAAGGAATTCAACAGTTTGAATTAGCCTACAAGAAAAAATAAGATGACTCATTCAAAGAAAAGTTCTGAATCTTTTCTTATTTGTAACCTGCTAGGAAATACTTTTAATAATTACATTAACTGCTTTCTGATTACAAACATATTCTTCATGCATTATCAAAATAATCTATTATTTGAATACATTTTTAGAGAACTTCTGCAGACTGCACCTTGTTTTTAAAAACAGAAACAAAAATGATCCTAGTGTAGTTTATACTTTCTTTTTTTTCCACAAGAGATGTGATGAAACTAAGCCTCAGAACAATTTTTTAATGTTGATAGAGCAGGCTTGAAAAAACTTGTCATATAAATCAAACTGTTCTGGGGGCAAACCCATGTTGTTTTTAAACCACAGAGTGGGTCAGTGGGTGTGGCTATGTACATGGTTGAATGGTGAATGTATAGATTAAAATACATTTTGCCACACTAGTTTCCAGAGGATTGTTTTGGCCTGGTGTTCCAAACCATGAGCCAAAACTTTGGTCAGTATTTTGACAACAGAGCCAGGAAAAACAAAAAAGGCTTAGCCTGTGAAAAAGAAATGAAGATGTAGTGAAGGAAAACAGTAGTCCCTCTGCCACTGCCTTACTCAATCCATATGTGGGCTTAAACACAGGAAATACCCACCATTCACCGCAATCAAGCCAGAGGCTTGTGCATCAGAAAGTGCCTTGTGGAACTAATTGGACTCTATTAAGATTGTCATTGACATGGGAAAGCATTTTGAAATTTTAAATCAGAACATGCAATGTACATAAAAAAAGATAACAGTCACATTGTTGATTCAGGACTACAAATATAGGCATAATACACATCTGGGCATGAAAGACTCGTGTGCTTTTTTCAGCAATGTGCTGTGTTCATTATCATTCAGGAGCATGTTTGTCTTCCTTCACTTTATATGTTTGCTTTTAATCTACAATCTTTCCAGAATGGGCAGATTTCACTGAGTATGTTCTGGCACCACCTCACAAGCAGAGAAAATCCAAGCATTGCCAATTTAAGATGATAATCAACAAAGTTCATGGTACTTGCCATAACAGCATGGTTGAAAAAAAAAAAAGCATAGTTTTTGAAATAGGAACTTATAGGGAACTTTTTCACCCATGATATTGAACAAAACACATAGATGGTAAGTATTCACAATCACACACAAACCTCACTTTGCCAACAAATCTTTGGGAAAGAATTTACTTCAGCATTTTCATTACAGCTATCTTTAAACATGACCCCAAAATGGCATGTGCTGGAAGCTTTATCTTCCCTTGGTTTTTCTTGCAGCCCACTGTATTTCTTTGAGGATCTGCAGAGAAGCGTATATGCTTAGCTCTGACAATGATCTCAATGTTATGTTGTCAGTCACATTTATTAGATAAGGTTAACTTGCTGCTAATATTTTTGTGTCTAAAATTTGGTTTTCCTTTTTATTTTTATTAGGTTATTTTTAATCTTCACCCAGGATATGTTTTATCAATTTTAAAGAGAGAGAAAAACATTGATTGGGTGCCCCCCGTACACACCCAGATCTGGGATCAATCCTGCAATCTAGGTATGTGTACTGACCAGGAATAGAACCCACAACCTTTTGGTCCACAGGATGATGCTCAACCAACTGAGCCACACCAGTCAGGGCTAGTTTCACCTTTTTAAAAATATGATTTCTCACTATTATGAGGTAATGCTACATTTTATCTACCTAAAATTTTTGGAAGGCAATACATGGTGTAGTCATTTGATTCAAGATTTCTTTTATATGAAGGGTGACAGTTAACCACAGCCACAATCAATTTCAGAAGATAATTAATGATAAGTATATACAAGATGATCTCTCACCAATTTTTTCTAACCAATGTTTACTGCCATTTTTTAATAATAAGCTTCTTTATTTTGTTAGTTTGAAGATGCCTTCTTCGTCATGGGTCACTTCTAGTACAGTTCAGCATCTCTCCAATTTCAAAAACAAAATGATTGCAACTAAGGAGGGTATGTAATTTGTGTTCATGAAACTTAGATTTACCATGAAGATATTGCCAAAGGAAAGGGAGACCGGGACAAACAACAAATCATTGGAAGGCTTTGATTTGTGTGTGTGTGTGTGTGTGTGTTTAAATACTTCATAATCCTATTATCATCAAAAAATGAAAACTGATCACCTGATTGCCTGGTTCTCTATATGAATTCTCAGATCTAATTTCAGGTATTTATATGAATTAATTCAATTCTCACAATAGTCCTGTGGAGTAGATGTATTTATTATTCCCAATTTTATAAGGAAACTGAGTCATAGAGAATTAACTTGTGCAAAGTCACACAGCTAGAGATCAGAGCCTTCTCCTCAGTGGGAGGAAAGAGGACAAGAGTACACAAAAGGAGAATGAAAGAATATTATTTACATCTTTTAAAAGTAAAATAATTTTAAGGGTGGATGAGATTAAGGAGATAGCCTTTGCTTTGAATTAGGCAAGGCTAGAGTCTCAGTTTCTCTGTCCACAAAATGGAAGTAGTACAAACTCATAGGTTTTTAAACACTACGGGGTAGCAGCCTGGTTTAAGGCAGAGGCTCTGGAATTAGACAACTGAGTCTGGACCTGATGTTTTGAGATTTAGGTAAAGAATTTAATCTGTTCAGCCTGCATGTCTTTTGTGAAGTGCTTGTGAAGACAACAACCTGGCAATATTGTATTGAGAATTAAGTTAGATGATATACATTAAGACCTAATAGAATTCTTGGCATAGAGTAGGTGCCCAGTGAGTGCCAATATAATTATGGACATTATTTCAGAAAGAGCAAAATAAGATCAATAAAATCTTCCTAATCTCTTAAAAAACTCAAATTACAAATTTCTATTTTCCACATAACAGAAGACTGGATTCTGCATTTCTTTTTTTTCCACACAGTAATTTTATATTTGAACTTCAGGTTTTTTTAAATCTATAAAATAGGTATGTTTAGACTCTTAACTCTTTAGTGGTAAATTTTAAAGATATCATTACAACATTTTTACATGGAATGGTATTTCTCAAAACTGCATCTCTATGGTAATGCACATAAAAATTATTAATGAACTGACATTTAGTGGGACATGAGCAATCATTTTGTTAGGCCAAATTCTTAACCCCAGAAACCCAGGGGGTAATTTTGCTTTAGTAGGTTCCAAACAGATATAATTTTAAATAGTACTTTCAGGACATATTTTTGTTATAAAACAAATTGTATGCACATATATATAATTTTCATGCAACTTACAAATGCCAGTGGGAGAAATAAGTGAAAGAAAACATAAAATAATATTTGCAGACCTAAAGGAAAGACTGTCAGTTGGGAATGCTGTGGGTGACAGTTACACTGTAAGTCACCAAGAAAAGATCAAGGCACTTAGGACAGTGCCTCTGTGTTCTTTATATCCTGACCTTTGTTATAGCAGACTTGAAGTGATCTTGACTCAAAATCACCCCTGAGGGTACAATGAAATTTGCTCGTTAAACTATTTTAGTGTTTTTTCTGTATATCATGCGTAACATGCTGCTGTCTCTCTGTAGTGGAACCAAGAGCTAATAGCTTTTACTGATTCTGCAGATAAATATCGTATGTCACCACTTATTAAGAATCTGTTTTAAAACCCAAGTTCCCATTAATCAATGTTGTCTTTGTTTTCAAGTAATTAATGCAAAAAATAACATGAAAAATACAAACCACAGTTAGTTATGGATTGAACATTTTATGGATTAAAAATAATATAATCTCATAGATTAATATTTGGCTCTTATATATATATTTAGTTTCTTTTGAAATATGGCCCTGAGTGCTTTCCTGTAGCTCATTTATTTATAAGTAGCCTGATTATATTTTATTTTTCAAATCAGGATACTTTACAGAATTTTGCCCAGAACAACAGGGATTGTCCTGGGAATAAATGGAGGGAAAATCACCCTATCTATAAGTATAGGTTTAATCAACCTAAGGATTTAATTCTGTAGGTGTAGAATAAGTTGGTGGTTTCATGAAAAAAAAAAAAGCCATAATTTTTATCAATTAGTACGCATATTGATACCAGAGTATATTGAAAACAAATGTGCAAGAATCTTTAAAACCTAATAATTTTTCTAAGTAGCTAGTGAGTTGTCAGAAATCCATATTATTCTATAAATCATGGGGATATAATATACAGCATAGGGAATATAGTGAATAATATCACAATAACTATGTACAGTGACAGATGGTTACTAGGCTTATTGTGGTGATTACTTTGCAAGGTACATAAATGTCTAATCACTGTGCTGTACATTTGAAACTAATAAGATGTTGTATGTCTACTATAATTAAAATACAAATTAAAAATGAAGATAGAAAAGAAATTCATAATATTCTATTTGCTGTCCTTTGGATCAGATTACATAAAACCATTTTTGTCTTTTTATTAAATGGTCTTAGTTTTCAGGACATTAAAAAAATAAAAATTATGGAAAATAAGTCTCTCTTTTTTGTATCCTATTTCTGTATTTTAAAACAGCATTTTACACTTGCAAGGTATTCGGTACATATTTATTGAATGAATGAAAAATCAAACCGAGATATTTCTTCTTAATCGGAGGCTCTGAATAACTTAGACCCAATCAACAAATGAAAAAAAATAATTTACTCCAAATTTCTATGTATGAAGAAGACCACATTCTGTATCTTTTTGGAAGGTACATATATATCAATACAATCACATTATTTACTAAAAAATATTAGTTTCTAAAGCCATTATGGGCGTATTACTGAGAGAAATCACACAAATCATTCCAGAGACAGAAATGCCACTTCTTCACCAAAATTAGCAACTTTGTTGTTTTAACTTTAAGGGAGCCATTTTTACAACTAGTGTGTTCCTTTAGATGCTTCAGAAATAATGAGTATTAATAATGTCCTCTTTTCTTTCACCAATGAGACAGTTATTTAGCAATAGCATTTTTCTCATATGTAGACACTATTTGATATCAGAAATGACCTGCATTTTCCAGAAAATGAGAAGTTTTGGTATGTTTCTTTTAAGAAGCATCATGTCCAGACAATAAAACTTCTTTAAGGTGTCTTACTATCCTCGGGTCTCCAGGTTGGATGGCCACTTAGAAGTTATTTGTTATAAACATTTGACCATCAATCTACCACTCTATAGTCATTACCCAAGTGCCCAATATTTTCTTTTCCTTGACCCAGCTCTGAGACTTGGGGAACAAAGAAGCCACTTTCATGAGGGGCTGGCAAGGAGTTGTCTATTTTCTAATACCTCACACTACCTGGGCCCAAGGGGTGGTCTTTCTTCCCACTGCTGCTTTCAGATTATTCATCATCTCCTGTTTGAAGCCCATGCTGCCCAGCCAGTGAATAACATTGGCTTTTGGCTTATATTCCTTTCCTCCGTCTCAAGCCCTGCCCTCATCTTGAGTTACTTCAGTGCTCACAGGTTCAACTGCCAACACCAAGGCCTTTTGGTTTCTTTCTTACCTCCTGGCCTCCTCTCTACTCCATGTTAGTGACTCAGGTCATAGCCTCACCTGAGACATGGTCAGTATCTGCAATTTCTCCACTTCCAACACCACTATTTTTGAAGCCCAACTTCTGACTATGACCCTCCTGCTTTTGGTTTGTCTATTCAACTACCTCACCATCCACTCTGCGTGCATGCACGCACACACACACACACACACACACACACACACACACATACACACACTATAATGCTTCTTTCACCTCAGGTCACTGACCATTTCACTTTAATAAAAACAATCTTTCCAATAACCTAAAGTTAATCCACCCTTTGTCTTTTGCATCTGTTTACTTATTAATTATTGTTTGGTGAGCCCAACTATTTACTTCATCTGTGTCACATAACATGGAAGTTTGACAGAAGTACATTCATGACCAATCTCAAATGGGGCCTTCACAATGCTGCATTAAATCAGTTCAATCATTAAATTATTAATCAGATAAAATCACTTTCCTACTCTTTTTAGGCCTCGGACCTTGCCCCTGTGCCCCTTGCCCAGCCAATTATTTCACCTCCTAAGTTACAGAGAAAATAGAAGGTATCAGAGAGAATCCTCATGTTTTTGAATCAACATCAAATATACAAAAGTGCTTTTATTCATACTCATTTTATATCTTTTCTCTCTATTTTTTAAAAATTTACTTATTTGTTTGTTTATTTATTTTTAGAGAGAGGGGAAAGGAGAAAGAGAGGGAGAGAAACATCACTGTGTGGTTGCCTCTCACTCGCACCCCCAACAGGGGACCTGACGTGCAACCTAGTCATGTTCCCTGACTGGGAATCGAACCAGCAACACTTGGTTCGAAGGCCGACGCTCAATCCACTGAGCCACAGCAGCCAGGGCTATCCTTTCTCTATTTAAAAATAAAATCTGTCTTTTCACCTAAAGCAAACTCCTCTGTCATTTGGAAGGTAACTGTAGTTGTCTATGTGGGATATGACTTTGGCTTAGAAAAGAGTGGTGATCATTGATTACATTCAACATATATTTGGAAGGTAGAACCCACCCATCTAGTGGATCAAACCTGGGTGTGATATAAGAGAAAGGAAAAAGATCAAAGTTGACTTCCATGGTTCTGCACTGGATATGGTGAATTAGGATCTATCAAAAAAGTCATTAAGATCCACTCATCTACAGATGGGCACTTAGGCTGTTTCCAGCACTTAGCTATTGTAAACAGGGCTGCTATAAACATAGGGGTGCATAAGTTTTTCTGAATTAGGGTTTTAGGATTTTTCAGGTATAATCCTAGCAGTGGAATCGCTGGTTCAAAAGGCAGTTCCATTTTTAGTTTTTTGAGGTAATTCCATACTGTTTTCCATAGTAGCTGCACTAGTCTGCATTCCCACCAACAGTGCAGTAGGGTTCCCGTTTCTCCACATCCTCGCCAGCATTTGTTGTTTGCTGATTTGTTGATGATGGCCATTCTGATTGGTGTAAAGTGGTATCTCATTGTGGTTTTTATTTGCCTCTCTCTGATGGCCAATGATGTTGAGCATTTTTTCATGTGTCCATGGACCTTCTGTATGTCCTCTTTGGAGAAGTGTTTGTTCAGGTCCTTTGCCCATTTTTTAATTGGGTTGTTTGTTTTCTTGCTCTTGAGTCGTATCAGCTGTTTATATATTTTGGAGATCAGTCCCCTGTCTGTGATAACATTGGCAAATATGTTTTCCCATATGTTTGGTTTCCTTTTCATCTTGCTGATGTTTTCTTTTGCTGAGCAGAAACTCTTTAGTTTGATGTAGTCCTATTTGTTTACTTTTTCCTTTATTTCTCTTGCCTGAAGAGATGTATCCATGAAGATAATGTTATGTGGTACATTTACACAATGGAATACTATGTAGCAGAAAGAAAGAAGAAACTCCTGCCATTTGCAACAACATGGATGGAACTAGAGAGAATTATGCTTAGTGAAATAAGCCAGGCAAAGAAAGCAAAATACCATATGATATCACCTAATACAGGAAACTAAAGAACAACACAAACAAATGAACTAAATAGGACAAAGAGTAGAATAGTAGTCAATAGGGGGAAGGGGGGAGGGAGAGAAGGGGGATAAGTAAGGGAAGGGTCTAGTCAAAGAACGTGTATAAATGACTCATGGACATGGACAACGGGGAGGGATATGATTACGGGAGAAGGGATGGACTGGTTGGGGGGAGCAATGGGGGGAAAATGGAACAACTGTAATTGAAAAACCAAAAAAAAAAAAAAAGAAAAAAAGTCATTAAGAACTGGAGAAGGTGGATAACATATTAGAAGCATGGGTATACAGGTATCACAGAACTATCAAGAGAGCCAAAATGTAAGGTCCCAAGGAACACTCTCCTCCCCGCAAAAGCATAAGTATGAAGAGTGATCTCAGCATTCAGTGCTGCTTTTCACCTTCAGATAGATATGTGCAGATCCACATGTGGTGGCACAGAGGCTGAAAAACTGAGCAGAACTCTTAGCATTTTCATGGGGTTATGAGACAAAAATTGGAATTCAAGGATCATCAAGGTAGAGAGGTCCTGGTAAACACCTCATATTTTCTGTTGGGGCCACTAAAGTCTATAGCATATGAATAAATGTGAACTATAAATGGACTAGACTTCCTAAAGAGTAAAAACCAAACCAAAATCAGCAAAAACTCTAATTCCTTTAAAAATTTCTCCTACTTCCTACTAAATGCAAAAGTAAATTCTCTGGAAGAAAATAGTATCATCAAAAGTCTAAATGTCTGACACTAACCCAAAATAAATGAGTATATCAAAAAACATGGTTAAATAACTGAAAACCAAGAGAATAATAAAATAAAAAACAAATCCAGTTATCTGAACATCTGATGTGAACTTTAAAACAGAAAACAACCACTGTGATTAATGTTTTCAAAAAATAGAGGACAAGATGATGAAGTTTGTCTGATAACCAGATATGAAAAATGTTACATAGAAATTCCAAGTCTGAAAATAAAATAATTAAAATTAAGGACTTAATAGTTGGATTTAACAGTACATTAGACATAACCTCTACTTTAAGGTCCTCTATTGAATGTACATTAGGCCAAGTCACTGAACTCTGTCTTTCACAATCTTTGATATTTTTCTTACCTTTTTGTTACTCCATGCTTCATTATAAGCAGATTATTAGCTATTATCAAGTTTACTATTTCTTTTTCCTGAGATTATTTTGCTCTTAAACTTAGCCATTGCATTCTAAATTTTGGTTAATATAGTTTTTAGTTCTAAAACTTCTATTTGGTTCATTTTATGTATACAAAGTCACACTTTAAGTTAAAACTTCTTGATGAATTTAAGTCTAGCTTTTACTTCTCTAAACCTAGCAATCATAGTAAAATGTTTTGCAGTCTTTGTGCTGCTCTCTGTTTTCTGTGCCTGTTCTTGTTCATGTTGTCTTAACTCCTCAGATGCCTAGTTATATTTCATTGATTTGGTGGACATTGTATTTGAAAAATAATTTTTAAACATTATTACTTTCCTCCAGAGACAACTATCTTCTTTCTATCAACATTTTATATTTTTAATGTCTAAAAATACGTCAAAAATAAATAATTTTACAGCTAATACTTGTATATTCACCACCTAGATTCTACCTGTAACATTTTTTTCTTCATCACTCAAGTCACAACTTGATTATGATGAGCCTTATGTTCTTCATGTTTTTTGTGTTTGGCATTGTCAAGCTTCAAGAATGTGTGGTTTAATAGCTTTCATCAAATTTGAAAAAATTTTGGCTACTGTTTTTTAAGTATTTTTATCTCTCTTTCTTCCTTTTCTTTCCTTCAGAAATTCTAATATCACATATATTTTGTTGTACAAAGTTGTCCTGAAGCATAACAATCACTGATCTCCTGTACTTTTTCTCTCTGTTTCATTTTGGATACTTTCTATTGTCATGTCTTCAGCTTTGCTTATGTTTTCTGCTGCAATGTCTAATCTGCCATTAACCTAATGCAGTGCAAGTTTTTCTCAATCTGTGATTTTCATTAAAAATTTTTTTCATTTGTGTCTTTTGTAGATTTTTTGTGTCTTAAGATGTTCAATCTTTTCTCTCATAAAATAATTAATTTATAGTGTTTTCTTATTAATTCTATTATTTGTGTCATTTTAGAGTCAAGTTCAAATTGGTTTATCTTCCTCCTCATGAGTTATATTTTTCTGTTTCTTTTCATGTTTGGTGAGTTTTTATTTTAATTTGTGGGGTGTTAAATATTTCTTATTCCTTAAGTTTTATTATGGAATGTGGTAAGTTATTCGGAATCTTGTTTTGGGGATCTTGTTCTACCCTTTGTAACATTCAAGAGCAGCATCTAGCCTGTGGTTAATTTTTTCCCAATACTGAGTTGAGACTCTTTTCAGTAATCAATATATTATGAATTTGAAGTTTTCCACTCTGGCTGTTAGGTTTTTTTTAAATCAGGTATGTGAGACACACCAGCATGGAAATGACTGTCATGAAAGATGTTTTTACTGACAGTTTCCTTGAAACAAGAGGTATATCATGTTATGCAAGGCCACAATGGGAAGCACTAGGATCAGTCAAGAGGCAATTGGAGTATGGGAAAAGCATGGGCAAAAGCCTTCATTGTAGTTTTCATGAGAGGGCATAGGTGAGGCAAATTAGCAGCTGGACAGGCTTAGGACTGGATAGTTTGAATAATTACGGGAGGTGCTGGGCTATCGGAATATTCTATAGTTGCCTAGTACCTGGCCCTGGGAAAATTAGGACAGAGGACTATAGCCTCCTAGAATGTGACAGTTCAATAGAGAACACAAGAATAGTTGGGGTTTAGCCTCTAAGTTGGCTGGTTTGCCTATAAAAAGTATGCTTACAGGGGAGTCATTTGCTATACCTAGGAATCAGCTAGCCTGAGGAGGGCAGTCTCTCTTCAGTCAGTGAAACTCTAAATGGCAGAGCAACAAGAACACAGAAAATAAGAAAATGGAGTTAATATAGGAGCAGGCACTATTCCTGTCCTTGGTGATTTGGGAGCACTGTCCCCTCCAATATATTGGGTGTTTTTTTCCCTGTTCTTGGTAGTTTTCTTATGTGTTGATCATTACTCAGCTGAATACTTAAGACAAATCTTTTGCAGTTCTCCAGAATTCCTCCTCTATGCAGCTCTCCTCTTTCCAGAACTCTGCCTTATAGACTCTACTGACTTTTGTTTCCTTTGACTCCCAGATGCATCTCCACAACTCAGAAATACCTCCTTACTTTTCTTGGGACCACCTCTTTGGATCATAGCCTATAAAGGCTGTCTGCCCTTATCCAGACAGGAAGCAAAGAGAATTCCAAGGCCCAAGGCCTTGACTTTTTGCCTCTCAGGGATTACAGTCCTTCGTTTACTTATGTTTTATGTCTTAAAGGTATTTTTCATATATTTTGTCTTTTTTTTTTTTTTAGTTTTTTCATGTGGGAAGATAAATCTAATCCTTGTTACTCAATTTGAGCTAGAAGCATAAATCTAACATCAGATTTTGATGAGTAAAGGGTACATATTATAATTTCTAGGATAAGAACTAATAAAATACTTCTTTTAAACATGTAATTTCCAAACCAATAAAGAAATAAATAGAAAAAGCAATTAATATAAAGTAAGGTAAGAATAGAGTGAAGGAGTAATAAGGAGCAAACAAAAACAGAAAGACATAGTGAAATTGTAAATTTAACACTAAATATGTTAGTAATTACATTAGAAATTAAATATACTAAATTATGCAATCAAAAGGCAAATACTAGATTAAATAAAAACCAATTATTTGTTGTTTTCATATATACTGCAACAACAAAAGTTGAGAATGAGCTAACATTTATCTTAGGTAGATAGAAGAAAAACTCCAAGCCAGACAGAAAAGAAAAAACATATAACAAAAATAAGATCAGACATTAATGAAACAGCTATAATAAAAAATTATTAAAAAACTTATGCTATTAAAGAGGTTAATTCTCTAAGTTTCCAACTTCAACAATAACCAGCCAATGAACAAAGCAAACAAAATGATAATCTGAGACTAGATCAATCATTGGCAAACTCTACCAAGCACTTAAGAATTAGCATACACGCTTTTCAAGATAATTGAAAAGGAGGGAACACTTTCTACCTCATTTCAGAATAATTTTAATGTAGAAATCTGACAAAGGTATTATAAGAGAAGAATAATTTAGGCTGATACTACTCAAGAGAATAGATACAGAAATGCTAAACAAGACATGTGTAAGCAGAATCCAGCAATACATAAATTAGACAATATATTATGACCAAATTGGATTGGTTTCAGAAATACAATATTGGTTCGACATTTGTAAAATGCATCAGTGAGGCTATTAAGAGAATAAAGGAAAAATATATGGTTATTTCAACAAATGCAGAAAACCCATTTAATAAAATTCACATTTATTATGCCAAATAGTCTTAGCAAACTAGAAATAGGATAGAAGCACCTTACCTACAAAAGTCTTGCAGCTAGTATCACATGGCAGACCCCATGACCAATATGAGTTGACAGGGGGATGTAACTGCCAAAGAACTTGACCCAAGGAAGCACAGTGATCTGCTCAAGAAATGCAAAGTCCTACTCTCCTCTACTCAGGTCAGATAGCACCTAGGATATTGTGCTGGTTTCTTAGGGCCCTACACCAATGGGACATCGACAAATTGGAGAGACCCAGAAAAGATGGTGAATATCATAAACATTGGTAAGTGGGCAGCATGAAAACAACTAAGAAAAAGAGAAGACTTAACAAGCAGCCAGTGTTTCATGGGGAGGAGGTTTAAACTTTGACCATCTAGAGGAAACTATAACTAGTACTAGAGAAGGGTACAGTCATGCAACATTTTATGAGGGGATACATTCTGAGAAATGAGTCATTAAGGTGGTTTTGTCATTGTGAGAGCATTATAGAATGCATTTACACAAACCTAGATGGGAAAGCCCACTACACACCTAGGTTGTATGGTATAGCCTAGTACTCCTAAGCCACACACCTGTATAACATGTTACTGTACCAAAAGATTAAATAAAGCACAAGAATAAACGATACAATCAAGAGACTTGGTAAACAACATGTTTGAGGCAACTATTGGCATAACATGGCATGCTGACTTACAGAAAACTTTTTTGTTTTAAAGAGAAGGCATGCACTCTAAAATGATAAAAAGTATAATGTGGTAAACACATAAATCAGTAACAGCCCTTTATTATATTATCATGTATTTGTACTGGACATGATTGCATGCACTGTACTTTTATACACTTGCAACACATGACAGACATGTGACTAATGTGTTGAGCTATGATGCTATGAATGCTACTATGTCACTAGGCAATAGGAACTTTTTAGCTCCATTATAATCTTATGGGACCACCTTTGTATGTATATACAATTTGACATTGAATGAATTGTCATTATGTAGCATTTAGTTAGATGCACTTAAGAACTCTACAAGGGAGAGGTTTTTAACAAGTAAGACTCTGATAATGAGAACTATCTGCTACATTCTGCAATGCTGTACTTGTTTATAATGCTGCATGAGACATAATCAGGGGTATTGCAGAATGGATGAAATAGCAACATCTGGAATGACTTCTAAACCTAAAATTCTATAATTCAATAATCATAGATCAGAATGTTAATGTTTCTTACAAAAACGCTATTACAAGTTTACGCCATGATGTTTATGGCAGTAAACATAACAGCCATGCCAGAGTAGTTCTAGGTGCTAATTGCCTCATAGCTCTTTTCTGAATTGTGTTAGAAATCACTGACAAAGCTTACTCTTTACAAGGACGCATTGCTTATCTTGTCACTGACAAACTGAAGTTATTTTAATAATACTCTAGGTCAGTCACCATAATGGTGCATATGGTACTTAAAAATCCATCACTTAGCTTCTACTTTTGGAGTCAGGATACTTAATGAATAAAAAGCTTGAGGAAGTTGAACTGGTTTCTCCACATCCCTGGATTTGCTCATGACTTCTTGAACTTTCTGCATCCATTATACTCAGTTTACATATCATGTTTCTTCTCTTGAGACTGGCTCTATTTCTAAACTGCCTTTCATATTTCTTCCCAGTTTAACATATTTAAAATTAAATAACAGCAAAAACATAGCATTTAAACAACATTTCTCATTTTAATTTATTGAGAATCATCACCTTCTTAATGTACATGTTTAACTTACTGGCCTTAATATTTACTCTCTCTTACTTCAGCTGTGTTCCTTTAAAATTGTATCTGATTTCTAAGGGTTTATGGGTACATCAATACATAATATCTCCATTAAATTTGTCTACATATCAGTCCATAAAAATAGATAAGCAGTTTTAATGCCTTGATAGAGAATTTGTGAATTTCTCTATTTTTCTCCCATGGCTATAAATGATCTTTGCAAGTAAATGCTTTGTTAGCTGAAAAGGGAGAGAGGGTAAGGCACAAAGTCACCCCTGAAAACCATTTTAATCAGAAGACCTTCATGGCTCTGTGTCCCATGTCTGAAAACCACTGCTGGTCTCATTTTATCTCATCAGAAACATCTAAACATTGAGATAATGGTTAATGTCAAGGCTAGCTCTCTCACATCTGAATCCTAGTCATATGTCAAAAGGATTTATACACATGGGTATCACTTTTGGCCACCTTTTTCAATTTATGGTTTGTTCCTATTATCATGTTTAATATCATCTATGTTTTCCTAATTACAATTCTTATTGTATTTCAGCTATGGTCAAAAGAAGCTTCATTAAAAAAAATTTGCTCTCTTTTAAAAAGTATATAATTTTATTTCCATAAATAGATATTTATGACTATAATATTTATTATTTTACTTATTACACCAAACTTACATTTTTAGTATGGGAAGAATAATTCTGTATTGTTAATACTGAGGTATCTTTCAAGTGCAATGAGAGATACCTTTAAGGATTATCTCTTTTTAGGTTAAAATTTGTTTTACCTGCACATAAATTTTAATATTAACATAGTTATGTGTGTAGTCTTAAGAAACTCTTCCTAGTTTATTTTAAAATTTACCTAAAATTTTCAATTAGTTATTTGAAAGTATATTATAATGGTTAATATATATTTTAAATAGTGAACAATATTTTAACCATCTTAGTAACCAGTCAAATGATACTTGTAGAAAATATTAACATTTCAAATCTCATATTATAGATTTTTACATGATTGAGTCTATACAATTCTCATAAATTGAAACATTTGAATGACTAAAAGCAGGTATTTTAAAAATATGCATACCCAATTATCCCTAAATTCTCCTCTTTATAATTTCACAACTAATGTCATAAACACTTGTATTATAATTTTGTTAAATAAAGTTAAATTGTATATAATAACTTAAAGCACTCAAAAAAACATTACAATATACATGGGTGTTTTATTGTAACTTAACATTGTGTAAAGTCTGGTATAACACTGACATTTTTTGAGTTCCTTCCAAGAGAGATTAATTAGGTTAGCTCTCACTTCTGGCCAAGATAGAGGTGTAGATAGACATGCTTGGCCTCCTTGCACAACCATAAGAAGAATCACAACTAATCTCAAAACAAAAACCAACCAGAACTGCCAGAAAATTGAACTGTATGGAAGTCTGACAACCAAGGATTCAAAGAAAAAATATTCATCTAAATGGGTAGAAGGGGCAGAGAGGGGGAGCTGGGACAAAAAAAGGTGTGTGGTGGTGGTGGCAAAGCAGCAGTGGCAGCTGGTGAAACAAGTAGTCCCACATTCACGTGTGGCAGATAAAAGCCAGGAGGGACACCTGGGGAGTGCTCCCAGTACCAGACCAGACAGCACAGCCCAGGGTTCCAACACTGGGAAGATAAAGCCTCATAGCTTCTGGCTGTAAGAACAAGTGGAGGTCTGGGCAGTGAAAGAAACTTCCCTTTTCTCAGGAGAGTCCATTTAAAGGGCCCCCATGGTCCTAGAACATACACAAACCCACTCATTCTGGGAACCACAACCAGAGCAACAGCTAGAGGGTTGCCAGTCACGTACAGGAAGTGAGTAAAGTGACTGGAAAAAGGGCAAGTGCCAAACAAATGGCATTGTTCCCTCTCTGACTAGTCCTTAACATACGGTGCCACAAGGCAGTGAAATGGGTCACCACGCACTGATGAATAACTAAGGCTCCAGGTGTGGCAAGACTGGGAGTCAAAGAACTTCTGCCTAATACTCAGAAACAAACACAAGGAGACTGCAAAATTGAGAAGACAAAGAAATATGGTCTAAATGAAAGAACAGATCAAAACATCAGAAAAAAAACTATGTGAAACAGAGATAGCCAAGTTATCTGATACAGAGTTCAAAACACTGGTGATAAGGATGCTCACAGAACTCATTGAGTACAACAAATACATAAAAGAAGAAATAGAGGCTACACTAAGTGAAATAAAGAAAAATCCACAGGGAACCAATAGTGAAGGAAAGAAAGCCGGGATTCAAATCAATGAACTTAAATATAAGGAAGAAATAACCTGTCAACGAGTACAGAATGAAGAAACAAGAATTCAAAATAAATGAGGATAATATGAAAAGACTCTAGGCCATCTCCAAAAGTTCCAACATCTGAACCATAGGAATGCCTAAAGGAGAAGAAGAAGAGCAAGAAATGGAAAATGTATTGAAAAAAATAATGAAAGAAAACTTCCCTAATTTGGCAAAGGAAATAAACATAAAAGTCCAGGAAGCATAGAGAGTCCCAAAGAAGTTGGACCCAAAGAAGACCATACCAAGACACATCATAATTTAAATGCCAGAGGTTAAAGATAAAGAGGGAATCTTAAAAACAGCAAGAGAAGAGTTACCTACAAAGGGGTTTTTATAAGACTATTAGCTGATTTCTCAAAAGAAACTTTGAAGGCAAGAAGGGACTGGCAAGAAGTATTAAAAGTGATAAAAAGCAAGGACCTACAACCAAGATTACTCTATCCAGCAAAGCTATCATTTAGAATGGAAGGGCAGACAAAGTGCTTCCCAGACAAGGTAAAGCTAAAGGAGTTCATCATCACTAAGCCCTTATTATATAAAATGTTAAAAGGATTTATTTAAGAAAAAGAAGAAGATCAAAACTATGAATAGTAAAATGACAACAAACTCACAACTATCAAAAACTGAATCTCAAAAACACAAACAAACTAAGCAAACAACTTGAACAGGAGCAGAATCATAGATATGGAGGGTTATCAGCTGGGAAGGGGAAGGGGGAGAATGGAGAAAAGGTATAGGGCTAAGACGCATAATTGGTTGGTACAAAATACACAGGAAGATGTTGAGAATAATAAAGTAAATGGAGAAACCAAAGGACTTGCTTGCATGACCTAGGGAAATGAACGAAAGAGTGGCCTTGCTGGAGGGAAGGAGGGTACCAGGCAGAGAGGGGCAAAGGGAAAAAAAAAGAGACTACTGTAATAACATAATTAATAAAATATACTTTAAAAAAAAGAGAGGTTAGTTACTAGCAAAAATGGAAGAAATTTATGGGGACCTGATCCTACAATACAGACCCTGAGGACACTCTTAGAGCAACAATAAAAGCCAAGAAGTGGTTAGAAAGCCAATACAAATAAAGGTGACTTATAGTAATTTTATGTTAAAGAGACCAAAACCATATTGAGTAGCTGGGTTTCCCAGAGCAAAGATAAAATGAGCTTTTTTTCTATCTTAATTTAATTGATTTTGTTTCCTAAGTAAAGAAAAGGTGAATAAACTAACCATTAGGGCAATTTTTTTAGAGGCTGATAAAGAACACTTTTCCCATGGGAAACGTAAAAAGAAGGTAATCCAAACAAAGCCCAGTTGGTTCTTCTTTTTCTCCTTTTTATCTTCTTCAATTTTTACTTAACCAGAAAATCCATACATTGCAGAAACTAATTCTTGTTGTTGTTGTTTTTTTAAATAGTATATTTTGGCTAAAAGCAAGCATTGCTGATCAAAACCAATCAGTTCTTCAAAAAAAATGGACACAAACATTACTAATTGGCAAGCCAACAAAAAGGCATAGCAGTATCGAAGTAGCGAAATTGACTGATACCAGATCTTTATAGGTGAAAAGGGAAAAGTATCTTTCATACAGAATGTGTATGAGTGCAAAGATGGCTAGCATGGTTATTGAGAATGGATTGGGTCTATGTAGACTGGACTGCCTTAGCTTTCACTGCTGTCTTCAGGAATAGTTCTACATGGTCAACCAGGAGGAGATATAGCCAAATGGTCCTGTGGGTTGTTCATACTGGGACATACTCAGGTTCATGACTAAGGAGAGCAAGTGAACCAGAGAATGGGTTGAAGTCGGGGATCAAAAAGACAGCATGTTTCTCTGAGAGAGAGAAAATGTTCAACCATCTAAATTCCAACTCAGAAGCCATGGAAACCACAGTGACTCAGCAGAAAAAGTGCTTATTTTTGAAGAATTATCTCTAAATTGGAGACTCTCAAACTCTGCATTTGATTAAGCACATTTAAGAAGAAAATACTTTCATTTTGTGTTGGTCTATTATCTTCAAATAATTAAAATGATATCATTACCACTTATAAATGTTATATCTCCCTTAAAGATTACATTTAAAAACACAAATGATACCATGCTGCCGTAGAAGGCAGTTTCTCCTCTCACTGAACTAATATTCCCTTAGGGTCAGATCTACATCTCATGCAATACCATGGGAGAATTAGACTCCAAGAAAGCCAAGAGAATCCTCATAGAGTTACATAGGATGAAAATTTGGCTTAGACATTATTTTTTAGATGGAAGCTGATAAACAGAATAAAAGTTAAAATATACAGAAATGGGGATCCAAGGTAACAATGCCGAAAGAAAGGAGCCTTTTGTTGTTGTCTCCCGGTTGTTTTTTTCTCCCTTCTTTGTGCGATTTGGACCCGTTCTCTCCTGGTCTCTTTTATGCTTGTGTTATTAGAGCTTGCTAATATGAAAAAATGAGGAATTCAAATAAAAATAAAATAGTTCCTTGTCCTATTTACCTTTCATAATAATGAGCTCTGAGTTGCATATTCTATGTGTCTCAAACTGCGACCTAAAAGACCAGTCTCCGGGCTGAAATTATTCCACAGGACATGCTAACCATGGGGCAGTGAGTACACAGAGTGCCTCTTCCCTCTTCAAGAGACATCACCCTGTGCTGTGGCATCCTCATGTTTAGAAAACCAATGAGGTCTCAGGCAAATGTAAACTGTGAGATGTGCATGTTGCAAATGTACAAGTGATGTGGTGTTTCGTTTCTTTTTCTTACAATCACTTTTATGCTTATATTTTCTTTGCATTGCCTTTGCTTTATTTCTTTCACAAAATATTCTAGTATATTTTCATGGTAATTCCAAAAACAGATGAACTGTAGTTGATTTTACTTATTATTCAAAGAGCATATAACAGCTCTTTCTAATTTAAAAAATCCAGACTCTGCAGTTCTCTCTCACATCGTGAAAAACATAATTTACTTTCTAGTTGCATGTAGTATTTCTATATTACATATTTTGGTCTGTTCCTATATTACTTTTTGATTGATACTATTTGGCTGAAATTCAATTCACAGCCGTAAACCACCAAACAAACTGTGGGGCATGTTATTTTATACCTGCATTAGGTATATTTTCATATATTTCTAAAATGCTAATTGCTGATTTTAGAGACATAAAGCTAATTAATCCCATGAAGTCTGTAAACAAGTTATATGTAGTTCAAAACACTGCTTGATTTCTGTTGTTGTGGTACCTATGTGTGGTTTCTAGTCTTTGAGCTGTGGTTGGTACATTTCAAAAGTCTTTTCTGATGAAGAAGCCAATTCTGCTCCATCTTTATAACCTGAAAAAACATGCCACTCTATCCAGAGAGCATGCATATGTGCAGAACACTGCTCTAATTCTTTAAATACCTTATGTCTTAATTACCACAATAATTCTCATATTGTCCCCCCACCCCCCACCCCTTTTGCAGACAAACACTCACACACACACACACACACACACAAAAAAAAAAAACCACACAGAAAAAAAACCTCTGAGCCCTGGAGACATTAAGTACCTTGACTGGGGTCCCACAACTAGAAAAGATAGAATCATAATTTGGCCCTCAGAAAACCTGATTCAGAGAGTCCCTCACAATGAGAGGAAATGTACATTTGGGTGTTTAAACCATGATGAGGAATAGGATGGACATTTTTGTATTTAGTTGCTGATTACTATTTAAATTGCATTGCCATCCACAACATAATGACGGCTTGCTTATTTAAAAGGGTGAGAGTAATAATGAGAAATTTACTGGATACTTGCCATGTGCTCAACTGGGCCAGGCACCTCATTTGTCATTTCATATGATTAGCAAGGTTTTAAAATGCTGTTTGATCTCCTAGTATGCCAAAATAAAGCCACCTCGCTTTTAATATTCAAGTTTCTTAAACTAAATTGTGTTGAAATATACATGAAAGAAGAGATTATCATAAAATATAACTAAGATTAGAAACAAACAAATATTGGATCAAAAGATTAATTGCACACTTTCAACATTGACATAATATGGAGACATTTGAAATATATATAAGCACATATTATTATGGTAATATATATTTAAAAAGATAATTTGAAATATTTTTTGAAAGGAAAATATATATAAATTTATTATCTAATCATCTAGCCATTCATCCATTCTTTCATATATCCATCAATCTATATATCCATTCATTCTTCCAACTATACATTTTATTTTTATACAGGCATCTTTGTAGAGATTTATGATTTTTGTCACTTTGTGCCATCGATGTGTGTAATAGCTTCACATCTCTCTGTGCAGATAGACTTCTATCTCTAATAGCTATGTGGTGTCATTAAATTTTTCTTTCTCTGTTTGATGGTTGTCCCCAGGAAAAAATGACAGAAGGATTTTTTTCTCTGTAGGAACAATATAGTTCAGTTTTTCTCTCTTCAGCTTCCCAGAGTCCTCTTATCATCAGCACTGACCCCTCAGGTTTTCCATTTATTTATCCCAAAGCAACCTCTGGTCAATTCAGAACCACTGTCATGCTCCAGTTGGAGGTTGTTATCCTACATGAGCAGCCTGGATGACCAGGTCGAGCAAGTGTGAATATCTGCATTTGTAAAGGGGGACAATGTGAAGGAGAACATGGGTGTGGCTTCAACCAAAGACTTGTTAGGGTGAATAAAGAGGTTGAGGGAAATCTGAGAGATGGTGGTGGCATGTAAGATAATGTATGCATGTACCAAGAAGAGAGAAAGGAACTGTTCTTTTGCCCAAAAGTAGTAAGTAATCACTCGTATCCCTCACTGTGGGGAACTACAATACAAAAGGCATTATCCATCTCTGTTAGGAAGTTTATCTGCACTAAAATGTAACCTTAAAAGCAGGAATGCTGAAATATGCATATTTGTATCTGCATGACTATCATACAATTCAGCACATTGTGGTTGCTCAATATGTAATTGTATAATGAATGGCGAGTGAATAGATTAATTGGAATGTTGTGGGGCTGCTGGATCACATAAAATGTAGCAGGAGATTGCAGTAAATGCATCACAGATGGGGCTGGACTGAGTGTCCACCTTGAGGGAAAGTCTGAGACACAGGTGAGTGTTAACGTGGTATATGAACAACCTGGATAACCTGCCTATGTTCACCCTCAGTCCCACTCTGTCACCCCACCCAGTCTTAGAGGACAGCAGATAACAATCCAGAGATCACCTGGATGTGGACAGGATTTTGACAAAAAGGAAGAAGGAATTTAGAGGTATCCTAATGTATTCACGCACCACTACTATTTCCCTCATTCGTTAATCTATAAAATATTTATTAAAGATCTGTTGTGTGTTCCAGTAACTGTTCTAGGGACTAGGGCTACAATGATGAATAAGATACTGTCATTGTCCTTAGAGTACAGTCAAGTAAAGAAAATAATTAAAATGGACAATAGTAAGTGCCAGGACAAAGAGATGAAACTAACGGAGCATTATGGCACCACAGTGGAGGCACCTACTGCAGAGAAGACTTTCCAGAAGAAGTGATCCTTGAGTTAAGTGCTGAAGGTGAAAACTGCTTTAGCCAACAATGTACATAAGAGGAGAGAAAAAGTAGGAGGGTAGAAGAGCAACCCACACAGGAATTAGTTAGACACATGCCAAAGTACAGTCATGACATAGCAGACATATTTAGAAAATGACATAAAGTTCAGTCTTGTAAGAACACAGTGTTTGAGGTAGAAAATGACAGGAGTTGAGGCTGAAAGTGGACTAGGGATAGAGACTCTCCATGTAAGAAACTTGGCACTTAATTTCTAGGGCAGAGGGAAATCATTCAAGGGTTTAAGAAAAGTGACATAATTGAATTTCCATTCTGGGGCTCTCTGGTGCCTGTGTGGAGGATGGTTAGAGAGGCCTTTACAGTAGTCCTGTGAGAGATGATAAAGACTTGTCATAGGGATCAGGTAAGGACAAGAAGGCAGAGCAGTCAAGATTTTCTCTCCTTCCTGGCTTGAATGCTGAGTCAATGATGGTACCTCAACCTGGGCAAGAGAATCTAGAAGAAATGGGTTCTGGAAGAAGGTGGCAAGTTCATTCTGGGATAAAAAATGAACTGAGTTTGAGGAGCTTGAGAGAAATCCAGATGAGATGCATGAGTCAGTTAGATAGAAGTGTGTAGAGCAGAAGGGAAGTATTGGTTGTAAATAATTATAATGCTCTGCCACTGAAATTATGAGTGAATAGTGAAATCCAGGGACAGTGAGTATTGTTAGAAGAAACTTAAGGAACAGTAAGAGAAGGAAAGGGAACTCTCCAAAGAGAGAAAGGATAGTCTGAGAAGCATAAGGAATAGTATAATGCATGGTGACAGGGAACTTTTCTCTAAACCTCCCATTCAGATGCTTTGCATTACGTACTTCTGTAAAATCATAAATGTATCTTTTGTTATAATATACCCTGCATAGTGTTGATGATATTGATATTCTATCAATTGCATCTGTCTTTTCCCGCCAGAGCACAGGATCCTAGTGAACTGGGACTGTGTCTTAGTCATCATGGCATCCCCAGTGCCTAGTACAGAGGACACACTTAGTATATAGTAAGCATTCAATTTGTTAGGCATTCAACACACAAACATACACACAGATAACACTCACGTTCCTCTCTTACTCGAGACTATTTTGGCTATAAGTTATAGAAACTCAACTCGAATTTGATAGGCACTGGCTTATCACACTGAAGGAAAAGTTGAACATTCAAACTCTGCAAATGATAAGAAAGAACCTAGGCTTCAGGAATAACAGAAATCAGGAAACTTAAGGTCCTCAAGATGTTTTATCTTTCATTTCTTGTTGCTGTTTCTCTAGATGTTTTTTAACATGCTGGGAAATATAACCACTGATAGCATCTGTAGTTTTCATTTTATACCTTTAACAACTGAACAGAAATTGATCTGAGACTTTTATTTGTTGCAAGCCCAAAATTCCTGGGGCATGGATTTATTGGTTTAGCTATGATGAACTGACCATCTTTAGACCAATTGACTGTGCCAGGGATGGCAGGGGGTCCATTAAATTTTTATAAAATGTCCACCCTCACTGAAAGCATGAGGACGAGGGAAATTATTCTTATCAAATATTATACTGATCAGATTTAAGTTCTTAGTGTTCATAGGTAAGAAACCATCAGATAGCAAGTTGACCCACAAATTCCATTGGTCTATAGCCCCATCACCGCAATCTGACTTCACTGCTGCCTGACAGCTGGGACTCAGGGAAGGCTGAGTCTTAAGCTGAGGAACCTGGGGCTCATATCACCCAGGTCACCATGTTGTCATGGCTAACAGATTAGATTTGTGCCTTTCCCTTACATTTAATTTACTTCAGATACATTTTGCAGAGAAGTAAAAACAAACCTAGGGTCTGAGCCTCTTAATCCCTCTACTCTTTGTCTTCATCTTCAGTCTTTGGACAAAGATTAGATTTTCCCTGAGTGCATGGCTGGTTATCCATGTAGTAGCATGGTCTGTTTGTACTTTTCTAGGGGTGCAAAGGACTGCCACTTCCTGCTTCTTTGCAAATTTAGCCTAATTTCACACCATCGGAGATTGGCCAGCCCACTTTTTCAGGTGGCCCACCCCGTTTCCAAGCTACCCATTTGTGGCTTCCAGGTTTGAATCCCATCTTCACGAAGGTATAATGACCACCTGGATACCAAAGAAACCAGGGTTTGGCTTGACCTGCAGCAACATCTAGTAAATCTGCCCCAGGTCTTCCCTTCAAGTGTCTAGGAGTGATTGTGGTGTGACTTGGTCCACAGTCATTTAGATCAGTGGTTTTCTGTGGAATCCTGAGGGAAAAAGGAAGCCAAGTCTGAGGAACTCTGGGCCTCCTGCCTTCATTTCAGTCATAGCAGCCCAACAGTTTTCTGTTTTATAGTTTGGGGTTCTGAATGAGGTTACAAGTGCACCTACTGGAGGAAAAAAAATTTTGAAAAGCACTATTTAGATGAATAGGTCTAAGACTTTAAAAACTAGGCTAACAGATTAGATTTGTGCCCTTCCCTTAACTTTAACTTACTTCTGATATATTTTGCAGAAAAGTAAAAACAGACCTGAAAGCTGAGGCAAAGAAATATTGTTTGCTCTCTTTATCTACAAAGCATTTATCTCCATAAGTGGTGTAAAACATAATATAAATGGAGCCACTTTACAGTGCAGTCAGAGCAGCCATCCCAGAGGAATTGCCTTGCAGGTCTTCCTCCTCAAACTTTTGGAATGTTAACACTGGGCAAAATGACCTTTGGAGTGGGCCTAAAGCAGCATTATATTCCAAACAACTGTTTGCAAAGAAAATAAGAAAGCAGATGTTATGACTATTGGAATGAAAATTAAAAAGATTGTTTATAATTAGCATCACTATGTTAGCTTATTTGCACAATAGAAATGTCTTCCTTCTACTGATGTAGTTTTTCCCCTTCCCTTTCTCATAAATACCCCTTGTCTTTGTCCTCTAATCTGAACACTATTTGGGTTTCTGCCTGAATCAGTGCTTCCCAAATGGCTGTTCTTTTGGATCTCAAATAAATGCTTGTTGCCTCTCACTTTGGCTTTTTACTTTTAGATTAACAGTAAGAAAGGAAGAATAAGGTATCTTTCTCCATTTGGCTCTGAGCATTGGCCTAAGTTTTTAAAATTTCTTTTGGCTCTGGTTTAGGCTAGAATCCTTGTCAAGCTCATTTGTTATTGCAGAAAAAAATATTTAGTAATTGCTGCTCCATAGTTTACAAGTTTTCCAACTACCCTTGTTGACCTATGTGCATGCAGTAATAATAGGTGGAATGGTCAAGGTTTTTTTCTTTATTTTTTTCAAATTACTGGTGAGTTTTCAGGATCATGGCTCAGAACTCATCAAAATAAAAATGTTCTCTCTGGCTATCTTTGTTAGGTATAGATGTAGATCAACTGGTGTGTTTACCAAGATAATTTGTTATTTTCCATGAAAAACTAGAGCATTCTGTTAGGCCAGCAGCCTCCTTCTGCCTCTCTCTCCTCCCTCACTCCAGCCCCAGTCATTGTGTAATTGGGTTTACAAAAAAAAGAAAGAAAGAAAAAAGAGAACATGGAAAAGTTTCTCAACTGCACTAACACATGGGGAACTTGTACGGCATCCAGAAATCCAGCAAGTCCTTCGGGAACCTGGCAGACAGATTCTGGCGTCAACAGGGCACTAAGCTCCAGATTCAGCTAAAGGTCTACAAACAACGGAGCTGTCCAAAAGGCTGGGAGGCGCTGATACCTGGACCTGCTACAGATACCACTCAATGTCTGGGCTGTTTCCTATCAGTTGTATCTATAAGCTGTATTTAACAAGGCCACCATTAATGAGATTCTGCTGTGTGCTCAAGGAAGCCGCTTTTTTTTTTTTTCCAATTTAGTTTTACTGGACTGTGCATCTTAGGATCATTATGCCCTATCCAAGTTGCTAATGGAGTGAACTAAAGTAACCTTGAAGAAGCAATGTAAGTATAGCAAGACCTAATATTAATGATTTGCACTTTAAGGAAAAAGTTTGAAATACATTTCCCCTGAATGCCCTTCCCTCCAAAATAACTGATTGATGTTCCTTCCCACTTTTCTCAGGATGCCTCTAACCCAGTCCATATGCTCACTACAGGGGTTTGTCATGTCCTAATATGACTCCCCCAAATTGGTGAGAGATAGTAGGGATAGGGCCCATCCAGGTAGCCCACCCACAAGCCACAGTTCAGTGCAAAAATGGTGACCAGATCCAAGTCTGTTTGGACTAATCAATTGAACTTGAAAAAGAGACGCAGAGAAATCCCTCCTATGTGAATGCAACATAGAATACTGGGCAACAATTGGTGGCTATGTTTTATATCATTTTAAGAAGTTATTTTGTATCAAGAGAAAGATCAACGTGCAGGGAACAGTAGAGATTGGGTAAAAGTGAGGAGAATGGTTTCCAGTGTCCTGGGACTAGCTCCATCTCTAGCCTTCCCTGACCTCCTGTGATCTATTTCTTGTTTTTTAAGGGGTGCACACATACATACATGTGTGTGTGTGTGTGTGTGTGTGTGTGATTAAATACATTTCTTTCAGCTTCCTGGAGTTTTGCTTCTGTAACTTGTACCTGAAAGTCCTACTACATATACTCTTTAGTAGCTATTTCTAGGGACTTCTCCTTTCAGAAGCTACATGACAGCTATCAGGCAGTTACGACTTATTTGACTATGAAGACAAATTTGAAGTGAAGTAGTCTAGGCAAGAAAAGACAACATTATGAATTCGATGGAGTTTATCATTAAATTTCATATTTCCTTCCTTTAAGAAGTTTACTTGCCTAAGCATTTGACCTAGGCTTACATTATAGAAAATGATTGAAATTGACCTTTCAGCATCTTATTTTCTGAGGCTGTATATCATCTGAAGTGTCTTATTTTGGAAAAAACAAACAAACAAACCTAAATCAAATAGGCTTAAGCAAATAAATAAATTTAGTGTTGTAAAAAACTGAAAATTCTAGGGCATATCAAGTAAGAAAAGATTCAAAAGTATTCAACCGTTATCATCAGAATTTATTTCTCTCTAACTCCCAACTCCATTTCCTGTATTTATTTAACTGTCAAGTAGCCACTCTCTTCTTGCTGACCAGATGGACACAAGTAGCTCTAGGCCAGAAGATCTCAGTAGTTTGTCAGTTTGCCTTCCAAGGGTACATTTGACAATGTATAGACACATTTTTGATTGTCACAACTGGGGCCAGGGTGAAGACTGCTGCTAGTATCTAGCAGGTAAAAGCCAGGGACACTGCAAAACATCCTGCACTGCACAGCCCCTCACCCTGGCCCAAAATGTCAATAGTGTGAAGATTAAGAAACCCTGCTTGAGGCATTCTATCACCAATAACAGAGAACTTATTTTTCCAGAGAGTTCTAATGAAAGTTCAGACTTATTGAGCCTGGTTGGCTCAGTTGGGGTTATATAGACATCCTTGAGAAAAATCACTGTGGCCAGAGGGTTGTTGTGTCCTCATAGGCAGGTCTGGGTCCAATACCTCCGTGGTTATGGCAGGGGATTATTTCCACCGAAATGCCATGGATGAGGATGGAGGCAGGGTAGTTTCCCAAAGGAAAGTCAGAAAGTTTTTGCCAGAAGAAAGGTAATGGATGAATAATAGTCAAAAACAAGAGCTATCTGCTACTTGGTAACCAGCGATTCCATTAGATCAATGCATGCGAACATGCCTATATGAGAGAACTGAAGAAGGATCTTTCAACTGTTCTCTTCTTTTTCCTCTTGGTCAACACGTGGCCCATAGTGACAGTGTCTTTTTGTTTTTTGGTTAAATTAGAAGAGTAATATCAGTGGAAGAACTTCAGAGCTAGGAATGGTGGGTCAGTGGAGTAGAGTTGAAGGGGCATGTGGTAGTTTAGAGGGGCTTGTTAATTGTCCTTGCCTTCTCCATCTACACTAAGCTGAATCATAGCCATTGTAGTGGTTCATTGTGGTAGGCAGAATTCTAAGACTTAAGATTCTCAGATTCTCAAGACACTCTGCCCCGCTGTACACACCCTGCATAATTCCTATGAATAGGGTGGATTTTACTCCCATACTTAGCTTACATTACATGCTCAATTGACCTTAAAATAGGGAGATTATCTGGATGCCCCTAACCTAATCACATGAGTCCTTTAAAAGCAGGGAATGTTTTTCAGTTGGTGGAAAAGAAGGCAGAAACTCAAAGCACAAGGATCTGAAGGACTGTTGTTGGTTTGAAAGCAGAGGGGGGCCAAGAGGCACAGGCTGTGTGTGGCCTCTAAAAACTGAGGGTGTCCACTGCCTGGTAGCCAGCAAAGAAATGAGGATGTCAGTCCTACTGATTCAAGGAGATGAGTTCTGCCAATAATCATGAACTTGGAAGTGAATCCAGAGGCCCCAAATGAGAAAAACAACACTGGCCAACACCTTGATTTAATCCCAGCGGGACCCTAAGCAGAGAGTCCAGCCACATTATGTTTGGACTTCTGAACTAGAGAAATTGTGAGATTATAAATTTTGGTTGTTTAAACAGCTAAGTTTTTGGTAATTTGTTTTACAAGAATACAAAACATATAACTAATATATTAACTCAAGAGAGCCTATTTTCATCATCACATGATGCTCAAATATGTGACAGAATGGCAGGTGTAGCAACCCTGTAAGCAGCAATAAAAGGTTGTAGGAGTGCAGATTAAATTATGTAAAATGTTACTTGATTTGAAAAGACAATACATGGACATTACCTAAGAAAAGACAACAGCTTTTTGTGTGTGTGTGTAGTCATGAATCCACTAATTGATCATTAGCAGCATTGCTTTAACTCCTTTTTGCCCCCTTCCTTCACTAAACTTCCCCCCAAATAAATTAACTCCAGCTCTTCGGATTGGCCTTGCAGTCTCACAGCCTCTTGCTCCGGGTCAGGCTCTTCCCTCTTCATGAGGTGTTCTTCATCCCTGACTTTACCTGGTGAACTCTGCTTTTCCTTCAAGGTTTGGCTCCAGCATAATTTCCTCTGTGAAGAATTCTTTTGGTTCTCTAGCTCTGCATACAATAAATGTCTTTCATCTCTGTGTGCTTCAGATCTAATTGGTTGATAAGGACCATAAGGGTAAGAACTCTGACTTCATTGTTTTGGGTAACGCTCATGGCCCCTGAAAACAGGCCCTGAAATATCATGGGGTTGATGCATAGAAGTCTGCCCCAAGTCCTAACAAGTTGTCCTTACCGTAGGTCTTTGGTTGAAATGACTGGGGTTAAGGTTTCTCGATTGAGCTTTGCTTTACTATGTCTCTTCGCAGCATCGGGTGAAGGAGCTCATGTCCCTGGTGGTTTCATCCTAGCTGCTTGTATTCCTAGGGTTGCTACAGCTTGGATGAGTTGTTGGATCAAGGATGTTTTCCCTTTCCTTCAGTGATACTGTCAACAAAATTTGTTTTTTTGCAAAAGTTTATAATTCCTGGGCATTAATTTCATTGCAAGGCACATAGTGTACATAGAACCAACTTGCTGAACAAATTTAAAAAACAGCAGAGCACAATTTCATAAAAAATTTCTTATGCTCACTGTCAACACAACAATGGTGTTTACATATTTGGTAAGTGTAGTGTATATGCCCCAAGGGACTGTGGGCTGGGAGCAATAGGGTGCCTCTCTGAGAAAGACTGAGAAACCTGATGGACTCAGATGTTATTGGTGGGGATCCCATGCTCTAGGCTGGCTTGCAAGAGGGAATTTACTCTAGTTTGCTTTACCATCTCTTGACTATGCTTCAAGTAGCACTACTTGTGGGAAGAGACCAATCTCTCATTCTTGGTACTGAAGAGTTGTCAGCTTGTAATGTGGTTCAGAGTAAGGGTCCACTGAAAATAGGTGAAACTCCCCACAAACCTTTATTGGGGTAAGGGGGAAGTAGGCAATATGGCATTTAAGATACTTTGCATAAAAATGGCAATTTAATAGCCATACCTTTCTTGAACTGAGAGGACTGTTGTCCAGGGCAGAAGGTGTATGAAAGGTATATGTGACTTTAAGAGCATATAGTGACTTGTGACGTAGCCAGGGGAGGCTGATGCCCCTGTGTCGTGGGGAACTCTTGCCCTGACTAAAGATGGCAGCTGAAAGAAGGTAAAATATACAGGGGAACTGGCAAACATAGCACATCATTGGAGGGGCTGGATATGAGGTCACAGAGGAAGCTCTGGCCCAAGCATTTGAAATAAGGGTGGGCTGATGGAACAAGAAGTAGAAGCCACATGGACTGAAAGGGTATAGGCTGGAGTTGGCTACCTGGTCTGGTGTGTAAGGGGGAAGCTACTCAGTTTGGAGTAAGAGCATGCCATGAGGTCTGGAGAAAGAAGGAGAAGATCATGGCAGAGCTAATGGAGCTGTGCAGGGGCCTGCCTAACCAAGCATGGGTTCACGGGAGATGCTTGGAGCTGAACTGTGACCGGGGATGCTGTTACAGACTTCTGCTTCTCTGAAAGATGTGCAGAGTAGCCACTCTCTTAGGACATGTGTCTCCCTGGGTTCCACCATGATCCAGTGTAACATGGCACACATTTCCCTGAAGTACTACATGGAGGCTGAGAACAGCGTACCCCAGATCCTGAAGGAGAGAGCTGTTGTGAGAGGATGGCAGCTCTGAAACCCACAAGTGCACATTCCAGAGAAGATGGAAATCTGTTTACTTAGCTGGCTTAAAAACAGATGAGGATATGGGAAACTTTTGGGCATTGTTTTGGCTTATAGTCTTTTGGGGAACAAGGGAAGTGCTGGGTCTCATGCAAGAGGAGGACTCTGACCAGGAGTGCTCTCAGCCATCCCCCACCTCAAGGTTGGAATCTTGCTAATAAAAACCTGTTTCCTTCAACACTAATGTTGGGTCATGTGTCAAGGCACCACATGGCTGAGGCCAAGTTTGCTTGGTTACAAGCTTAGGTTGTTTACTGAACTTGGGACTTACCTCAAATATATCAGCATAACCTAGCATTCTATTTTTTAATCCACAAACTGGTCATTCAATAATTATTTATTGAGTACCCACAATATAAATACAATAGGGAGGGCATATGTAGGTGATAGAGTCTTGGAGTTTAATAGAGACACTTATATTAGTATAAAAATGCTATGTAATAGACACTACAGAAGAGAGGTTCCCTGGATTTAAGAGGGCATAAGATTTGACTGAGTTCAGGAGGTGAAGGGAAGCCTCTCTGAGGAAGATGCAGAAAAGAAGGAAGAGCATCCCAGGTTGATAGAAGAACATGTGTGCAGAATCTGGGCAGCAGACATAAGGCAGCGACCTTAAGGTGCTGAAAAAAGGCTGGTGTCCAGGGAGTGAGCATGAGAAGAGTCCAGAGGGGTTGGACCTTGTGGTAGGGGTTTGGTTGGTCTGGGGAGGAATGGGAAGCCTTCAAGGGTTTTAAACAAAGTGACATGATCAGATTCGCACTTTTAGAACACTTTCTCTGGCTGCAAGATGGAAAATGGATTGGAGGAGACCTGAGTAGAGGTGGTAAAGTAGGTGGGGGGTTACTGTGGGCCTAGTGAAAAATGATGGTGGATTGAACAAGGGTGATGGTGAGAGAGAGGTACTGTATTCAGGAAGAGGGATTGGAGAAATAATAACATGGAGATGTCTATTTTACCAGAGAAAGCTATAGAGGATATCTGTGTGGTAGGATCAGCTTCTGACTCTTATGTTGAGAACTGAAATAATATTAATACAAAGCGAGAAAAAGACAAAATAAAATAAGTAATTAAAACAATAAATAATAATAAATAAAAATAAGACATTGCACTAGGAAGAATTATCTGAATCCTCAAGGCACAAAAACAGTCCTACTTCATGTGCCTTGTACTTGATACTAAAATAAGGTAGAAAAATTTTATAAAATGAAAACTTTAATGTGATTCAAAGCTTTCTATGAATGTGTGACCAAAATTAAATGTCACTGTTTATATCGATTGTTTTTCACATGGCATTCCTCATTGCTAAGATATTTTTAAGGTAAATGACCATTTCTCCTCCTGAAAATAAAATCATTCCCATTGAAGTAAATAATTACAGTCAAGGAAAAATAAGTTATTTGAAGTAGTCAGCTTCAAGTGAAAACATTCCAAGCCCAACAAGCAATTCTGTTGCTGTGTTTATCCCTGGGACTCTATTACCACACCATGGAGACACGGGTCTTCTATGTGTCCCTGTGCAGAGATTTAATTAACCATGAAGGTGCTTGATGGTGAGGAATCTTGCTTATTCACGGTGTTTTAACATCTATTAAAGGGAAATACCATGGTTTTCAGGTCTGGTCACGCAGCCATACGTTTGCATTCAGAAACAGAACTGGGAGGAGGTGTTCTCCTTAAATAAATAAACTGAATGAAAAAATGTGCTGCTGCAGGAGACACCAGAATGACTGACAGTCATTCTGTTCTTAGATTAACCAGAATTACTCAAATTAGAAATAAGTATAGAGATGACAAGTGTTGAATAAATGAGAATATAGACTGACCCTACCCTGAAGCAAATATTTTAATCAGGGAAATATGGAAAATGTTTGAAAAACTTGAAATCACAGGCACAAGTCACAGACCACTGGACTGTAATTTCAAAATGTGCTGTATAGATTTATCCCCCAGTGAAAAGTTATTTTTCAACAGGAATCACCCCAGTTTGGATTAACTAGAGGACTGAAACAGAAAGAAAAGCCATATGTGCCTAAACCAACTGTAAAATATAAAAGAAAAACTATAAATGCAAAGACTAGATTTCCAGTGCTTTCAACTTCTAAAACCTGTTTGAAGAAGGTGCAATGCCATGTTTCATATGGTGCCATGTGTTACCTGGTGGTAATTTTTCTCAGCACAGATCCATTTTCAGCTGCACGAACCAGTAACTTTTGTTTGTAGTCAGTTGGTCTAGACAGACAATTCTTTTGAGATCCATTCTCTTTTGATAGATTTATCAGATTTCCACCTCCATTTTTTTCCTTTATAATTTTCTATATCCTCCTGTCTCTCCTGCTTGCACACGTGAGGTAATGACATTTACTGGCAAAGGTCATTCAATGGCCTAATGTCTCCAACAGCAGCAGAAAGAGCAATATCTAGTGTTTTCTGCATGCCTCCCAAACTTTCCTGGTGGGAATCATTTTTCCCAATCCTTTCTTCCATAAAAATATTATCCCCTACCTCATTCTCAGTTTCCTTAAATAATGAATACCAAGAAAGGTCCGGTCATCCAAGAAGCAATGAAATAAAGAAGTCAGGAATACACTGTCTGGATGGTGAATCACCTAAGTCCATGCCCTAATTTTGTCACTGTTAAATGCACCAACTCTAGGCAATTACTAACCTCCTCAGATTTGCTTTCCTACCTGTAAGGGGAGAGTAACTGTGAGAATAATACAGTTGTAAGGATTACAGGAGGGAAACAAACACACAAACACCTAAAAATGTCCCTGCACAATGCCCAGCATATTATAACCAGCCCATAAATGTTAACTATTCTTACCAAAGGTCAGAGACTCAATTATTTGAACCCCAGAAGGGGGACAGTGGGAGCATGGCATATATTTTTGTACAGGTATTAATTTCCTCTAGAAAGCTTTAGTTTTTATGAGAACAATACCAACAAAGAGTTATGTCGATAGAGAAGATTACTTTAAAAAATGCAAAAGTAGAAAGGGCTTTAATCAAGTTGTATTCAACCATGGATATGTTTTTGTTTATTTTCAGAATGGGAGCACTGTGCTTTGGCATCCCTGTCCTGTTGGATGTGTGAGATATTGAAAAATCAATTCCAGAAACCAAAATAGTAGTGTTCAAGATGCAGCAGGGCTAGGTTTGAGCCACACGGTCGATGTAAATAATGTAAAGGCATAAATCACACCCTATGTTAAATTGCACAGAATAGATGCAGCAAGATAAGCTAATAAAATAATTAAAATTAGTGACAAATAACCAACTGAGAACAAGAAGTCCATTTCTGCAGACAGACCACTTCACTCTAAACATACATACACATTCATATATGATGACTAGAAACGAGCTCGCGATTTTCCTCCAAAGGTATTTGAGCAGGAAATAAAACCTTTTCCCAGTGGATGAAATAACAGTCGTTTCTGCCAATCTAAGCAAGGCAGATTTAAATTTTATATGTGTCCGACTGCTTGTTCCCCCTTAGCTAATAACCTGCATGCTGGAAACATTTCAAATGAAAGGGAGTTCACAGCCCCATAGCCTGGCTCTGAATATATCTACCATGCATGTAAACAAGTAAACCATTATGTTTCTTATTGAGATAAAAATACAATGATAAGTGGGGACTTTCACAAAACAAAGAGCTTCCTATTGCGAGTGTGGATAATCTTCCAAAAAACCCTGTGTTTTGGCAAATCGCACCAGATTAATCTATTAGGCATCTCCTTTCATTATCAAATTTCCGCTGCCTATCACAGTGGCTGCCTTATCAAGCACCCCTTTTTCAATAGCAGCCCCATTCCTAAGATTTCAGATGCCGGCCTTCTCTGCTCAGAAAACAGGTGTCCCTACTGTTCACAGGCAGCAAAGGTCCCTGCACAGAAGCCTGGGAAAGGGCAGGGCTATCAGACTCTGTTCTACCTGAAGGAACAGGTAACAGAAAACTGTTGATTCAATGAATAGAACTTAATTGGCACACATTAGCCAGAAGTGAGTGTTTTTTAGAATTAAAATTCCTTAAAAATTTCCCACTGACAAGACAAGCTTAGAAAAAAATAAAAAAAAAGAAAACAAAAACAGAAGATTGTTTTGTAATAATCAAATGGCCAGCTCCAAACAATGGAGCTATTCTTTGTGGAATTCCTTTGTAAACATAATGGTCACCCAAATTTACTCTTAAAATTAGGTATTGCAGTTTATGACCACTTCACAGAGTTACCTCTGGGGCTTAAACTGTTGAGCACATCGTCTATATGCAGGAGGAAACGAATTTCAGGGCTCTACAAAAGGCTAATATTCCAAGTCAATTAGTATGACGTCTCAGGTTGTCTGGTTCTCAGTGTCTCCACTTGCCAGGCTGTCTTCTTTCCTTACTTAATAAAACTGGGCATGTGGTTTCTGACCAGATCTTTTGTGTGCTAGGCCAGGGTCACACACCAACACTGGCCAGTGAAACCCACCACTAACAAAATCTTAGCTTTTACGGTGATGTGCCAAATATGCACACATAAGCACTGGTTGTTTACAGGTAATATTTATAGTATAGATATATGTCATGCTTATACTGAAATTTATGTGCAAGCATTCATTCAGAAGAAGACAATCATTTTCCATAGTCAACATCAGGATTTCTTTAATTTCGTCTTGTCAAATCAGTACCCAAGTAGTTCTTGTCTTGCTGGTATATCTATGCCCATCTTGCATTCTCCAGCCAGTAGAAAGACCTCATTCTCTGCTCTGAATTTAGCTCTTAAAAACTTGGCTGCTGTGCGCTTTACTGTAATAAAATAAAGGCATTCAGGAAGGCCACCGTACTGACAACCGGAAGATCCAGTCTGCCTACAGCTCCCCCGCCTGCCAGCAGGACTGCTCAGAGATGGGTGCTGGCTCGGCAGGGTGGGTAGGAAGCAATTGATAAGTGCATGCCTCTGCTTCCGGCCCTCTACAGCACCAGCTTTGTTTCATCTACAGATGATTAAATGGTCTACAGGGCAATTATGAACTGGAGGAAGGAACAGCCAACTCTCTCCAGGTTTCCTCAATCAGCGTGATTGAATTTCTCAAAGGCAGAGAGCAGTAGCAGAAGCAATTTCAATGACTTTTCCTGGAAAATGTTCGGCAGTTCAGAATTGAAACTTTCATTTAACTACTTGCTGTTTTATTTTATTATGTGCAAATTGTGGCTTAATAGATTTACAGTCGCTATAAACTCTCAATGGCTAGGGTAGCCCAAGTGGCTAGTACTTTTTAAAATGACTGATATGGACCCAAGAAAAGTAATAGTTGCAAATTTTAACCAAAGGTCAAATAAACTGCATTTTACTAAACAGCATGCCAGCATCCTACACTATTTCAGGCAGGGGGCAGTGTTTTAATTGCCCTTTATAAGTGATAGAAAAATATTAGGTATTTGTTTGTGGGGGAGAGGTAATCATGGAAAAAGCACTTGAAAAATGTTGAAATAATTATCATGTCACAATTGAAGGCAAAGTGCTATTATTTAAAGATACTGATTTAGAAATTTACACAGTAGGTAAATATGTAAAGAAATACAAGGTTTATAAAGTTTTATTTTTTTAAAAAGCACTATATATTGTGACATGGAAATAAGGCACAAACTGACAGTGACCAGAGGGGAAGGAGGCAGGGAGATAACAGGGGAAAGAATTGGAAGGGCCTAATCAAGGAACAAGTATAAAGGCCCCAGGGACATGAGCAATAGGGTGCGGATTGACTATGGGAATGGGGGTGAAGGGGGTGGGCAGGGCAGGGGAGAGCAGTGAGGGAAAAAATGGGACAACTGTAACTGAACAATAAAATTTTAAAAATGAGGAAAAAATCATTAGATATTAGAATGAATCCTAATATCCCTCTCTTCCCTGCATATAACATAGCAGTAAAACAAAAGCAGTTGTCCTTGTAGTCTAATACACACATTACTACTGCTGTGGGGGCATCTTCATCATGGCCTACTATGAATGTGATCATAGCCAGATCAGAATTCCCATGGTTGATTCACTTACCGAATATGAATGATGTTTATAGATATGTTGAAATAATCTGTTACCCAAACAGGGTGTTTGAAAATAACTTCACTAAAACTGAGCAAATCATTTGGACAACTGGTTTATAAAAAGAACCCCTGAGTAGGTATCATTGTACCTTCATGGTTCCTGAAGCACAATAATTTGCTGCTTGACCTCAGTGGCTTGCACTTGACTTTGGACCTTTGGGACTCAGTTTTTTTATCTTCTGTTAGATGGGGTTCTATCTTTCCAACTTGGCTCATGCCATTTCAAAAATCCAGAGGGAGTGAAATAGCTTGGACAAATATAAAATGGTATACAATTAAAGAGTATATGCGTGTAAAAATAACACTTTGTCAAAAAAAGAAGCCATTCAATGGGTTGGACTGGTTGTCTAAGCTGATTGGTTGCTTTCCAATCATTAGAACCATCTATAAGGATTTGAATCATGACTCTCAAATGTGGTCTACAAGAGAAAGGATGTAAATAATTTAATGTGATAAGATATTTTATATCATGACTTAAGTTTCTAAGAATATCACATCAGAGATGGCATATATGCAGGATCTGTAATGGTATGCAGCCATTTCAAGTGTGAGCAGCCAGTGTGTTCATGACAGCTGTTTGAATGCTCAAACCCAGGGGTAGGTATGTCTGGACTATTTCATGACAAGGCAGAACAAAGTGAGTCCTAATTTTACATGATGTTGGAATCACGCACAAGTCAGTAAACATTGAATAATAAAAATGTAATATGAAGCCTTCACCAAGATAATTTCTATTGGTATCATTTAGACTAAGAGAATCTTTTTACCCTAAATTGTATAATAAAACCTATGATCAAATGCTAATCTTAGGAATCTGACTTCAAGCCATTGATTTAAGTGAAATAATCCTTAAGTATTTAAATAATATATTTCACTACAGCATAATTTCAATGACAAATTTATTTTTCCTATGAATGTTTTCCAAAGGAAATCAACTTACTCTATTAGAGATTGGATTAAGTAATTAGCAAATTATCCAGGCTGCCAAATATTTCAACTTTTAGCAAAATCTGTACAAGAAGAAAAAGGATGTGAAATTCCAGTTAATTAAATTCCTACCTTTTCAAAATTGGTAAAAAGCTTGAAGCAATAAGGTGAAAAAGGAAATGTTACTTAGTATACTTTATGTCAGAGAAAGGATGTAAAGTTGATTTCAATAAATTTAAATTTATTACTATGCTTATCTGAAGAGAGTTGGCATTCTGTAATTCATTTGGAAATACTTAATAAGATGGATACATGACATAACACAAATGGAACAATAAGATAATCAGAAATTTGAGGGTTAAAATGTGTTAAAGCAAATATCAACTGTATAGAAAGAGAAATATAAAAATGTTTGCTGATCCGATGAAATTGAAAAACAAAAAATTAAAGTAAAAAAAGTTTGCTGAGAAACTCTCTTTATCCACAGTTCTTTGAATTGTACTCAAAATTTCCAAGATGTTATTTGAAAAGTGTACATAAGACTAATATTTAGTACATAAGACTAAATATTAAAATTAACATTTTCTTGTGTTTATAAATTTCCCACTTTCCTAAAACCAGAAGAATATATAATTATTCACTGAGTAACATCATTTGGGAAAAATTTCTTTATAATATGCCCTTGAAATAACATCTGTTTTGTATAATGTAGATAAGAGAACAGTCTTTAATTCATCCATCCACACAGCCACTTAAAAGTGTAAGAATATATAAAGTATAATGTGATTTGCTGCATTTTTTTGTTGTGAAACATAATATTAAAATGGTTCAGAAGCTTCTGAACATAATTTTGAAATTGCATAGACTTCTACACTTCATTAACAAACTACAGATGTATAGATAATAGCATCCTTTATTGGAGAATATGTTATTATGCAGCTGTTAGCACAATGCAGTAAAGGAGGCCAGTTGCAAATCTCATCAATAGTTCTACCATTTACCACCACGTGAATGAAAAGTGATAATGTATAGATCTCGCAATCATTAAGAACTTTCTGTTACTCCTTTAGGATTAATTTGCGTTGACCCAGAATTTTGTATTTGCTTAACACAAGCCGTGGGTTACTTTGATGTTATCTGCTTCTATAAACAGTAATATACAGTCCTCTCCTGGGCTAGAACAGCTCTTATTCCAGTGAGAATTGATGGTATTAATCATTCTGAAGTCCAAGAGTGCTGATCATAAATTGTATGCAGGGCTCTCAATTAGTACCTCCCAGGACTCCCATTCATCAGCAATTTCTCTTTTCCACCTGGATATAAAGTATATAAAGAGTAATTTATCTCAGAACTGGGGCTCTGTGATCTTCTTGATGTCTAGGTGACATGAGAATGATTTTGTCAACAAATAAATATTTATTCTCCTATCTGTTGAAATAAAGATCTAAAATACCTGCCATTTCTAAAGTCTGATTCCCTCAAGTGGCCAGAATGAAAAATGCATGTCTTGCCTTTAAATTTCATGTATATAAAATAAACTGGAATGACAGCAAATAGAGGAAATAATTTTTCAACAATATTAAAAATAAAAGATAGTAGCTTTAAATCATGACCAAGACATCAACACAGGCTTATTTTTACCATACATTAAGGCTAAAAATGCTAGCCTACAATTTATGAACTGTCGGGCCTGGAAAAAATGTCTAGAGAGCATTATTTTTTAAAATGCAAACCTGCAAAGGTCTGCAAAAATATTTATCTTAAACAAAAATGGAACAAATAACTCAGCTCAAGAGCAACAGAAGTAAAAAGAAAACACAGATCAACTTTGTTACACAGCAAAGTCTCTGTTTCATACCACCCAAATTAACTGTCGAATTTGAGAAAGGGTTTAGTTTGGTATTTATTTTTTAGGGGAAAATATCCTCACAAAGTGTGGAAGAAGAGAGGCAACTAGATAGGGTATTTAGAAACTAGATGGAAAACTTTAATGTCAGGAGGTGTTCATTTCTCCATATGACCTCATTTTGTAGCTTTTGGGATTTTCCATCACACAAGGGAAAGAAGGCAAACTAATGCACACAGACTCAAACTCTTGAACCCAGAGACATTTATGCAACATTTCTGGTATCATCCTAAGCTTAGCTTGGATCTGTGAATTTTAAAGTTCACCCTGTTTCACTGTGAACATGTGGTTTTCAAATTTTTGCTGGGCTCCAAACTTATCAGTGTGTGACATTATTTTATGTTAAGCACCTTAAAAATCCAATCCTTAAAATACCAATAGAAACAACAAAAACATAAATAAATAATTTCAAAGAGCCAAACAGATTCAATTAAGAAGGTAAACCTAAAAGCTTTTTGCCAGAATGTAAATAGAAAGGATTAAAATTTTTGGAAACACAATCTCTTTCTTTTTTAATGAAACTATAAAATTCACGTTTTTTAATGTGATAAAAAAAAAGGCAATTGGAAATATATGATTCCCCGAATTATCCCACAGACTGCCATTTGACAATCTCTTTTGGAAGATTAATTTAGTTTCTGCAGAGTTCTGCTACCAGAGCTGAACTTTCTTGGTATCGCTGTAGTTCCTCATTAGATACGCTGAAGGAACCCTGTTCCCACGTTAAAATGTGTTTGAGTTGAATTTGTAAATTGCATTATTCACAGACTTGAACACTGAACTAGCGAGTGAGTCAAGAATAACATGAATGTTCTTGTTCTTATCTGGGGATGCACCCTGTTCCCTACAGATTGCAATCTGGATGATACAGAGAGCCTTTCTAACCAGAGTGTCTCCCCTAAACAGGGGCCATAGTTTTGGCCTCCATCATTAGAGATATCTCCTTTTGGATTTTTCTCTCTGACAGTGCTTTTACAAAGCATAACTCCTGGGAGGTACAACACTCTCCACTGGCGTGCCCCAAGATGCTCTTCCCACTCCAGCCTCCTCTGTCTGCACCCCAGGCTGGTGCCAGTTACTCTCCTGCATGCATCTAAACATCTCATCTCTTATCTTCTGCCATTCCCTGCACAGTTGCATAGATCTTGCACATGCGCATGCACACATGCACATGGGAGAACGTATGCTTTGTCCTAATGAACTCCTCATCATGCCTGGCCCTTTCACTGTTCCTTACGAGGTCCTAACTCCTTGGTATATACTTATTTGTTCTGCCTGCAGTTCCCTCTCCTGCTTTTTTTTTTTCCTTGTTAAATTTCTACCCTGTCCTTCAGGATCCAGGACAAATGATACTTTCTCAGTGAAATCTTTCCAGGGCATTCATTTATTATTTATTAATATATCCAACAAATATTTACTGAGTACATCCTATGTCTGGCCCTGGCTGGTTTAGCTCAGTGGATTGAGCGTCGGCCTGCGAGCTAAGTGTCGCTGGTTCGATCTTCCAGTCAGGGCACATCAGAGAAGGAAAACTCTGACTCCAAAAAACCTCCGCTGCCTTGCGGCATACCTCTTCAGGGGAAAGGCTAAGGGAGTAAACCCCGACAGAAAATCCGGAGCCGGAGTCCCTAAGGCGGTTTGACGTTGTAGTCAACACCGGCAACTCCTGCGGCGCACCTGAAGCCAAGCTGTATTGACTCCGTCTTTCCCTTGGATCCTTCAGCTGCGAAGAGAGGGGGGGTCTGCTGCATGGGCAACAGCAGACCCTCCATATCACCCTGCCCAGGCTCTGTAGCTTCAACACGGGAGGAGACAGATACCGTGTCACTCCCGAGTCGGACTGCACAGCCATTCTCGGCGGTGCAGATAGACTCTTAGGAAGCTACACCATCGTCTCTCGAGACGGACGGCTGCCGACGACGACGACATCCTATGTGCCAAAAAGACTATTAGGTGTGGGAGATATAATGGCAAGCAAAAATAGATCCAGTCAGGGTTCTGAGGAGCTTAACGTGTAGTGGGAGAGAGAGCTATTCATGAAATAATCATCCAGACCAATGAACATCTGTACCTGTGTCTGTGTTATGGAAGATTCTCACAGCCTTGATTACTGTGATGGGATTTGACCTACTGAAGACATTAGAGAAGACTGTTTTGAAGAGGTAATGTTAGTGCAGAGAGCTGAAGGATGGATTCAAGTTAATAGGTGAGGAGGAGGGGATAAATTTGGTGTCCCGGGCTGAGGGAATAGCGTGTAAAAGGTTATGCGAGGGGCACCAGCAGTTACAGCAGGGAGCAGGGAATAAAAGTAAGCCAGAGTTGAGTTAGGCAGGGATTCCTAACAATATCAAAAGCACACAGAGTAAAACAAAAATATATATATTAGACTTAATAAGAACTTAAAACTTTCACAATTCAAAAGACACCATGAAGGAAGTAAAAAGATAACCTAAGAATGGGAGAAAATATCCTCAAATCATATATCTGATCAGTAACTTTTATACAGAACACTATAAAGAAATTTTACAACTCAACACTGAAAAGATAGCTCAAGTAAAAATGCACAAATGATTTGATATTTCTCCTAAAAAGGTATAAACTGTCCCAGACCTCATGTGAAAATATGTCACACTTCATTAGGGAAATGCAGATCAAAACCGGGATGAGATACCACTTCACACCCACAAGGATGGCTATAACAGGTATTGACTATTGACAAGGATGTGAAAAAATTAAAACTTTTATACATTTATGGCAAGAATACATAAAATTCTGGAAATATGGAGCTATTTTGGAAGATATTTTTCACAAAAAGTTAAACATAGACTTACCATATAATTTGGCAATTACACTCCTAGGTGCCTACCCAGAAGAAGTGAAAATATATATCCACACAAAGACTTGTACATGAGTGTTCATAGTAGCATAATTCATAATAACCCCAAAATAGGAACAACCTAAATGTCCATCAGTTGAGATGAACAAAATGAGGTCTAGCCACACAATAGAATACTATTTTACCATAAGAAGAAATAAAATACAGATATATGCTTACAAGAAAAAGAAGCCAATCACAAAATAATTCATATTATATGATTATATTCATATGAAATATCCAGAAAAGGCAAATATATAGAGATAGAAAGTAAATTAATGGTTGTCTGGGGCTGGGGTCGGGAATGAGGAATGACTATAAATTACCTTATAGGGTGGCGATGGAAATAGTCTAAACTTATTGTAGATTGTGGTGATGGTTGTATAACTGTAAATATACTAGAAAATTTTGAGTTGTATACTTAAAACAGGTGAAGAGTGATTTTTAAGGTAAATCAATTATATCTCAATAAAACTATTCAGAAAAATCATAAGCCTGAATGGCTGGAACCCAGAGAGGGCAAGGGGGTGGTAGAGGGACGCCAGAGCAGGGTCTTATAAGCCACTGTATTAAGTAGCTTTGTTTTTACCATCACAGGAATGGAAAACTGTCAGTGGATTTTAATCAAGGGTGAATGATAGAGATTATGTTATTGGATTTACATTTTGAAGAACACTATAGTTAAATGTATGCAAAATGCTTAGATTTAGAGGTAGGCCAGGTAAATTGTGTGTGTGTGTGTATGTGTGTGTGTGTCTGTATCTGTGCCCTCTTCAAGTCAATGTCCCTAACTCCTAAGATATCATATTCAGTATGATTAACTCATTTACCTGCATTTATTTACCCATTTATCTTTTCTTCTTATAGCACCACTGTAAGTTCTGGAAGGTAGAAATGATGTCTTATTTAACTTTATATTCCCAGTACCCAGCACTTGTCTGTCATTCAGCAGACTCTCAACGTCTGCAAGATGAATGATGTTGAAAGGAGCACAGAAACACTGGGGCAATTCAGTCGTAGGTCTACCACTCTCTGCTATTTTGATAGGTTGGTTTTTTTCTGTCCCACTAGGAAATTTTGCAAATGGAATAATATTTGATCTCTAACCAGAAGAAGCTGTATCATTATCATGCTACCCACTTTGTCTTAAATTCTTTTGGAACCAATATTTTAGGCAAAATAATAAAAACTTATTTGTGATAAGAACATTTGCTACGTCTTACTGCAGTTGTGCAAACATTTGGCAACAAAATTTCAGTTCAGGTATTTCCCAAATTTTGTGTACTTTCAGCTTGAAGTCTTAATAGCTTGCTTCAATAGGTTGAATATGATTTGATTAACTAAATAAAATATTGGTAAAACTGATTATGCCACCTACTAAATTGAGGTGTAAAGATAGATAAGCTAATATTATAGTATTAGAGCAAAGCATTTTTTGAGAGGCACATATAATTGTTTTTATACTATAACTCATTTTTAAAGGAAAGAAAAGAACAGAATGGAAAAATCTTGTACCCCAGGAAATATAGAATCAAAGCCAAATCAGAATAGTTCCCAGCATTCAGATAGTCCACATTCAGCACAGTCACCTACATTTCAAACACACATGTGGCATTTTCAAAGAGAAGGTGATGTATCAGGAATATAGTTAACGATATTGTAATAACTGTCTATGGTGCCAGATGGGCACTTGAATTATCAGAGGAGCACATTGTAACTTCTATGAATATCTATCCAGTGTGCTAAACTAATACAAAAAAAGTGTTGAATGCAAACTGTAATAGAAAAATAAGAAAAGAGAACTCAAGTTCAGAGTTATGACCATGAGACCCTGAATGACTGTTATATAAAAGGTTATGAACAAAGGCAAAACCAAAATACCTTTATGAAAATTAATTGGCCAGAACTATTTCCTATCTACATATTTTAAAATATTTTTCATATGGATTTGGTAAAATTGGAATAAATTATGCAAAAGAAAATAACTGGCATCAAATGAGTCCCCTGGCATATTTCTTTGAATTCTTTGTATTAAGTGTTTTGCTAGAAACTCTATTGAGTCAATACTCCTGGAACTGAAGAACATGTATGACTTTGATAAGTCACTGGTTGCCTGTAGTTTTCTCTGCACAAGATTTCTGACCTATTGGGCCTGGGCAAAGTGAGGGAGACATTAAAAAGAATTTGTCCAACGACCACTTCAATCAATGTTCTGTTTAATTTTTTAAAGTCCAAATTGATCAGTTACCTAAACTGACTGATTGTTTCTGCATTTGCATCCAGGGAGTAACCATTAGTAAATTTTTTGATTAGCTGTAATAAACTGAGCCAAAATCTTTATTGTTTTAGCCAATTCAGTATTCTATTTCATATAAGTAGTCTGGCATTTTTAAACCACTTCATTACATTTTGGGGAACTTTTTCCAATTTGCTTTTCTCATCAAGTTCTACCTAGAAGGACTGCCTGATACTCTAAGGGTTAGATGTTTTTGGGTAACTTTAAAGAAAAAAAGGCAAAGGAGGTAAAAATATGTTTCTTTCATGTTGCGATCACTCAAACATAAAAGCAGATTTCTCTCAGACTAGACCCCTACCCACAAATCAACTTTGGGAAGCATCAAACAGTAATTTAATTTCAAAAGAAAGTTTCTTAGAAAATGACATAAGCCATTATGATTGTATTGCTAAACAATTTGGAATCCATCTATAGCATAGTTTTTATAGAGTCCAGGTGTTGTTTTAGACATTTGAACCTAAATAATTTAGATTATAGGTAGGATATAAATCATTTGCATCTTCTTGGTTGTAAGTAGTGAATTTTCTTCTCACAGCTGGCCCATTCTTAAATTCTATAAGCCAAGAGGACCAGCTCACCTCTCTATGTATTGTAGGCACCTTTTGTAATAGAATCTGAAATAAGAATATATTGTGCAAAGTTGTGTGATGTGACCCTAAACTTTAATATATCTATTTTGAATGGTGTTTAACCTTTATTCTGTATTTTAAACTCAAGTTGTTGTACTTTAAAAGACAGGAAGATTTTATGAAGACTCTATATATTGGATTACAAAGACTCAAACATTTCAATCATCACAAAAGTTCATATTTTAGCCATCTAGAATAAAAAAAAATCCACTAACAGGTGTTGAGAATAGTCCACTCAAACTTGGCAATATCCGAGGCTGTTTGAAAAAGCATTTTTAAGCACATTCTTCTTTTATTGAATTTATCGGGGTGACATTGGTTAATAAAATTATATAGGTTTCAGGTGTACAGTTCTACCATACATCATCTGTGTATTGTATTGTGTGTTCACCACCCCAAGTCAAGTCTCCTTCCATCACCATTTATCCCCCTTTTATCCTCTTCTACCTCCTCCCACCCCATTCCTTTCCCTCTGGTAATCATCATACTATTGTCTGTGTCTATGAGAATTTTTTTTTTTTTTTGCTTAATCCCTTCACCTTTTTCACCCAGACCCCCAATTCCCCTCCCCTTTGGCAGCTGTCAGTCTGTTCTCTATGAATCTGTTTCTACTTTTTTGTTTATTTTGTTCAATAGATTCCACATATGAATGAACACATTCTTGAGTGAATGCTTAAAGGTACCATTAGAATTGGTTGTGCAGCAGAAGTGACACAATGGGTAACGAAATCTCCTGGCTTGTATTTTAAAGCAGACTGCATGCTAAGGTAACAGAGTTGGAACTTTTAGAACCTCATTAGTATTCAGGAATGGAGTTAAAGAGAAGCCAGAATGGTACTCACCTCTGAAGTCCAAGATCACCTTCAGCAAGTAGGAGACAAGTCTTCTGGAACAGGGTAATGCTTATCAGGATGCAGTCAAGTATCATGGGAACAGTTTGAAAGATGAATGGCCAGTGTCAGCAATCAGAGCAAGGGTACCAAGTCAGCATGCATAATCAGTAGGGAGGCCAAAGTCATCAAGAGTGGGAAGATATCAGAGGAGAGAGAGGCAGCCCTCGCTACTATGCTCTGCTATCTCACAGCGATGTCAGGGTTCTTGGTGGGCATGAACTGGTCTTTCGGGTCAGGTGGGAGCGCAGGCCAAGCAGCCACTCTGCAATGCTGAGGTTTGTGTGCTGGTGTAGTTCTCTGTCTGAAGACTTCTCTCTGTGCAGCTCTCTGCCAGACACTGCAATTTCAGGCAGGCAAAAATAGGAGTGTTAAGTAAAAACTACTGTCTGTTGGGAAGAACAATTCAGTGACTTTAGGCAATGATGAGTTAATTTTAACATGTCAGGGGAAAACATGACCTAGCCATGCATGATAGAACTACTTTGACAGCTCAGTGGAAATTTAGTATGTAGTTAGTGGCCAGCAGCAACCTGAATATGGTCAGGTGCATGAAAAGACAGCAGGGCCCCTCTACTTCAGGAGAGGCATGGGTGTCCAAATGATCTCTCACTGCTGCCTAAATAGCCCAGCAAAGACCATGACCATATCCTGTATGGAGAAGGCACACTGGTCAATATAGAAATCACAAAGACATTTTTGAGCCATGTAATGTCATTATTGTACATGTATGTGCACATTACACACTTGTATGTGTATGCATTCATGTGTGTCTGTGTGCATATGTACACAAACACTTTAATGCTTTTGTAATTAGAAAATACATGATAGAAATAAAATTAAAGATTATTAGTACCCTTTAGCTCTGAAATTATTACAGAGTGAGGAATATAGTTATCCTTAGGCAAAGAAATACTAAAATATTAATTTAGAAAAAAATCTCAGTTTAATAAATATTAATCAGGTACCTACTATATACAGGATAAGTGCTACATAAAGATGCATTAAACATAGGCTTTGCCAGAATCTAGTAAGAGAAAAATACTATTATAACTACTTTTAATATATGAAATAAAGTGAGAATGCTTTTAGGAGAGGTGCTTGCAAAATGGTAATAAGGTGTTATAGAGGATGAATTTATTCTATAGCACTTTTGTAAAACATCAACAATGTATCTTCTCACATGTATAATCACTGTGCCTAATGCCTAAGCCTCTCCTAGAAATAAATGAAGCTGTCCAGTCGAGATCAATTGGGTCATCGTGTTTTGGAGAACAGATACTTGAGGGTAAATAATCAATTCAGTGTTCAGATTCAGTCATTGAAAAGGTCAAACTTCATACTGAACTTTTTCTCCTCGCAAGGATTCGCCCTTCACCAACTTCAGGAGGTTGTCTGGGTGTAGGGGAGGTGTCTGGATGTAGTGGGGGTGTCTGGGTGTAGGGGGAGTGTCTGAGTGTAAGGGAGGTGTCTGGGTGCAGGGGAGGTTGTCTGGGTTTAGGCAAGATTGTCTGAATGTGTGAGTACTGCCTCTGTTCCTCTGGTCTCTGTTGAAATGTCTTCTCCTATGTGGTCTATGGGTCTGGCCTCTGTCCTGCAGCATCTGAAACTGCTATTCTTGCCTTCATCTGCTTTTAGCCTGTGCCAGAATCTCCTGCTGTCTGAGCCCTTGACCCAGGCTGGGAGGCCTAAGTAATGCGCACCCTCTTCTCACCCAGCACTGAGCACACCCCAACTCTGTATTGGGTTGGCCAAAAAGTCCGTTTAGTTTTTTCCACAAAATAAAAGACGCATGTTTCATTTTCACCAATAACTATTGATTTGGCTATTTTGAGCATGCCAGCTATCTCCTGCATGGTATAATGTTGATTGCTCTTAATTAATGTCTTGATTTGATTGCTGTCAACTTCACTGGTCTACCCAACTATGAATCATGGTCCTGTGAGAAATCTCCAGCACAAACCTTTGCAAACCATTTTTGACATGTTCAATCAGTCATAGTACCTTCTCCGTACACTGCAGGAATCTTTTTTTTTTTTTCTTTTGTATTTCAGTTGCCTTTTTACGTTTCTTGAAATAACAAAGTATAATATGCCAAAAAGTTGCCTTTTTTCTTTCATTTTCAATATTAAAATGGCTACACAAAAATTCACCCATTTTGATTTTTTTAAATGCACACTGATATAACAGCTGCCACAATACAATAAAACAAAATTCTTTCAAATGATGTTAAAGACAGCTAAGCACTATTAGAGCCATCTTATAGAAAAAAGCAAATGAACTTTTGGCCAATCCAGTACATGAGACATATATGCATGAGATCTCCTGCAAGCCAGGGCTAGAGCACAGGGGAGAGAGGTTACTATATCGGGCTTTCTCTCACCCTAAATAGTCCGTGTTGCCATGTTTTCTTGATCACAACTGCCTATATAGGAAAAGGAAATACTGTGAGGCCGCCTTCTTCCAGAACTCCAAGTGGGAAGCTGGGCCAAAGCCTTTTTGCTCTCAGCATCCTAATCTGGAACTCCATCTTGGAGCTTCTCTTGCCATTCCCAATGTCAAAACTCAGTGGTGGGTGCCAAGGAACACATTCAGTCACCCTCTGGGTTTCCTCTCCCTTTATCTCCAGTCTCCCCTTCTTAGATTCAGAAAGAGTGAGAAAACAACATTGCATCCAGTGTGCTCTTCTTTCTGGTGAAAAATAAAGGTTCTTTTCTTGATATTTAAAGGAAGTGTTTGGAATTCAAAAAAAACAAAACAAAACACAAAAACTTTTACTCTCAAGAGCCAAATTCGTAGAAATTAGAAGATATTAGGTTTCATACTCAGGTATCTGAATACTGCCTAAAATTGCCTTCCATATTTTCAAGTACAGCCATTCTTCCTTGAAGCAATGGATGCGGAATGTAGAGCACTTCAGAGTTCTAGCACATCTGTCCAGGTTATCTGCCTCTTCCATTGTCTGAGTTATTTTAGAACTCTGCAAGCTGTAGAAAACTGATGCTATGCAAAAAACAAAGATCTTGTAAATAGAAATGCAGCAAATTAATTTTTCCTGGTGGAGATGTGATCGATTAATTTCTATCAATCAGTTTTGCATCTATTAACAAATTCATTTCAGCATTTGTAGTGGCATATATATGTGTGTGAACTTGAATTTTCCTTTGTACCAATTATAACAGTTGCTTTTTGCATTAATTAGTCAAGAAAATATTTGACATGCTTTTATATTTGTATGAAGATCATGACTTTTAAATTTCCATTTAACTGATGAGGGGATTAAGGTTTAAACACTGGTATAAATGAGTTGTGGCCATCTATGCCCCTTAGCCTGTCTGGGTGTGGGCATGACATGCAGTTCAGCAATGAGCTATAATAGAGATTCTGTTAGGACTACAAAACCAGATCTTGGAGGGGAAGGCTTTTTTCCCTTGATTTTTTCTTTCTGCATGGGATGCTGGCATAAGGGCATGATGACTGGAGCAGCAGCAGCCATTTTAGGGTCACAAAGCAGAAAGGCAACACGCTGAGAACAGTAAGGCAGAAAGGACTGAAAGAGCGTAGTACCTGGATGATACTGTTGAGCTGCCTGCATCAAACCTGACAGTGTCCACATCCTCCACACCATTGATTGGAACTAATCCAAAGTTTTCATTTCTCAGGTCACCTTTAGTTGGGTTTTCTCTTACTTTTCTTGAAAGCACTCCTAATAAGTTTTCATTTTAATTTCCTAACACACGTCCCATTTTAATTTTTATGGCCTATTTTTCTATAGAGCAAATATGTTCAGTATTTAATATCATGGTTCATATCCTGCTGAGAAAACCATTTTGTACTCTGAATAGATATAGAAAAACTGTTGGAATGGTACCAAATTTTGTCATTCACTTTCTATTCAAGGCTAGGCTCAAAGTGAACTACACATATAACAGCTCTCCTAGGTAGCTTTCAGTGCCACTGTATTTTTAGGGTCCTTACCTAGGTTGCCCATTCTAAACAGAGCCTCATAACCTAGTATTTATTTTCAAAAAGTTATTAATACAGCCATGGCCAGTGTGACTCAGTTGGTTGGGGCATCATCCCATAAACCAAAAGATTGCAGGCTTGATTCCTGGCCAGGATACAGACCTAGGCTGTGGGTTTGATCCCCAGTTGGGGCTCATATGGGAGGTGACCAATTAATGTTTCTCTCTTTCCCCCTTCCTCTCTCTCTAAAAGCAATGGAAAATATTCTCAGGTAAGGATTAAAAAATTAATACAGTCTAGTTTATAGACATAAAAATCCAATGAACAATAAACACCATTTCCTCCCTCTCAAACTATTTCCTTTTCTGTCTAATGTGCAGAAATAGATTTTTATCGTTTAAGTAAGTTTGTGCATTTTCTTTTATTTTATGATCTTTTTACTTAATATGATTAAAAATTACATATCAACTTGCTTATCTTTGACACCTTAATACTATTTTATTTACTTTCATAATATCCCATATAACTATGATAACATATCCATTTTCCAATTAGGGACATTTGAGTTACTTCTGGATCTCTTTTCACCCTTCTTCTCACCATTAATATGTTTTTAACCATTGTCACTTTGACCTAAGCATTGACTCTTAAAACAAACAAAACCTCTAGGGTGGTGTTTGATGCCTAGCACACAGTAGGCAGCCAATAAGCAGGTGAACAAGGTATGTTCTTGAGGGCTAAAGTGAAGATGAGCACACTTTTCAATAATAAATAAAAACATTTATAGTGGATTTCTTCTTTCTGATTATAGTGAAATACACATTCTAGGAAATTTGGTAAATACAGAAGATGCAATAATGAAAACCTAAATTACACATAGCATGTATGTGTGTGTGTGTGTGTGTGTGTGTGTGTGTGTGTGTGTGTATAAATATTTATTATGGATTTAGAGACACAATGCCTGTAAATGCAAAGGAAGAAGCCCCCTGGCAGAAAGCTCTGAGCCCTGGAGGACTGCAGTGATATTTATGTTGAGTCTGGCCTGCGAGTGCCTTTGGGATTGCATTTAATGCTATACATGCTTGCACTGCTATTCCCTGGCAAGGGCAGATAGTTTGTTACCCATGGCTACTTTAACTTAACCACCCACTTCCAGATGTCTTGTTAAATGGTTGTTTCTTAGCCACAGTCTCTTTGAAAGCTTTAGGCAGAAAGGAGAACGAGAGAACAGAAAAGGAAAACTCCACTTAACTTTGATTATTTGGTCCCATCTGTAATATGTACATGGTTAAGTCTATGCCAGGATGGCAGTGTATAATTTAAGAGATTTAATCACTGATCTTCTTTTCCAGGGGGCTGGATTAGGTAGAGAAGAGAAAAAAGGTAAGAAAAAGTCACTGAATTAGAGCAAGGAAGAGAAGTTCTCTTTTGGCTGGTCAGAAAGTCTTAGCAGCTGCGGCCACATCCATTTTCACAGCTGGTAGTCTGGCTTCACTGTGGAAAGGAGATTTTGTGCTGTCTCCAGGTCCTACAGGCTACACTGCTTAATAGAGGTAAAGACTTAATTCCAGAAAAATCAACAAAGGAAGAAAAGCTTTCCTATAGCGATCTACTTGGAGCACATTTTTAGTTTTTCTCTTCCAATTTTGGACAAAATAGCCAACACTGAGACCACTAGAATCAATATAATTTGCCAAAACTCATCATCTGTTGCTTCATCCCTTAGTTCAGCTACCTCTCAGCCATGGACTAATTTGCTTTGGCTGGATTTGTATGCTCCTCTCTGGAGTGATCACAACACACTTTGGAAAATGTTCTGAGTTAGAGATTAAGCTCCTTTCCACTGGAGGAGAACATGGAAAATGAGAATTACATATTACATATTGAGGTTTCCAGGTGACATGAGTTGAAATATGATGTATTGCTTTTTTTACCTTCTTGCTCCAAGAACTTTTTCTATTGTGAATAAATATTGTAATTTTATGATGGTCCTTGGGGGAAAAGCAACAAATTTTAAGAAATAGGGAAAAACAATCTCCAATGAAGAGAAATTAGCAAAAGACCATAAGGAAATGTAGTATTTCCAGGAATTTGGAAATTTAACTTTTGTATTTGATGTACCACTGAGATTAGAGGCCCATCTTCAGTTTCAAACCTGCTGGGTGACTATTTCTATCATTAGCCAATAAAAGTCTCCTTGGTTACATTTTTGTGCTATATTCCCAGGGTTATAGAGTTTCTCTTTGAGCTTTTTCCCAAGGCTCCACTGCCTAAGGAAGGAAGGAGTTAAAGCCCTTGGCCATCAACAAAAAAAGATACAAGCAGAGAGAAAATACATGTTTGAAAAACTGAACATTTGACACATAGAGGTATTAAAAGGAAGATCTCTTTTAGCTAGCAGACATAGGGCAATGGTTTGGCAGTTTTAGAATCTATTTCTGACTGTCTTTGACTCAGGATACACAGAAAGTCCTATGTCTCCGTTTTTCAAAAATTCATTGCATTATCATAGCAATCATCACGTATTTGGTATAAATGATGCTTACTGAGCACCCAGAATCTAGGGACTTTGCAACAGAACAGAAAGTAAAATAATTTTCATCTACAAACAAAGGGGAAGAATATAATATAAATTTAGTCATCAGAAACACTAGCAAAGACATTCCAAGCATAAAGAAATAGATTTCCATATTGGAAATCTTCATTTTGGAGCTCCTGCAAGGGTTTTGTTTTCCCTGTGAGTTTGCGCATACGGAAGGGGCTAAGGTTTATGAAACATCATTTCCATGTGCCCAGAACTTGACATACTTTGTTTGCTTTAAAGCCTAACATAGGTAGTATCTCCATTAACAAATTGGAAAGTTGAGCCTGGAAGAGCTTAGAAAGCTTGCTAAAGCTCCTGGTCTGGGGAGCTCTCAAGCCTGTACTTAATGTCTTTTATTTCGAGGACCTAAGAGCATTTTGCATTGGTGAGTGTTAATGCTAGTCAATTAACATTGCTTTCCCATCCTCCCCTCCTCTAATTCTCATTTCTCTCTGAAATTCCAGGGTTAGGTCCGGAAATATGGGGATACCCAGACTTTGTAAGGTCCAAATGTACATGGCTTCCACATTCAGAACAGTCTCCTATGGAAACAAAGGTCCTCTGGCTCTGTTTTCATTAGCAGAATTTATTCAGGTAGGGGGTAGATCAAGGGACATGGGTTTTCTCACCTTTTCAGTAGTATCTGCAAGAATGCTTCTCTCAAGCATGTGGACTGTGAATGAGAAGTCTTTTCTCCTCTGTCTCTGCAAGTTTTCTTGTGTGGTAGGTAACAGAGCTTGGTGTCACCCAGGCCACAAGTCCACTTGGGGTCAGCAGGACTCTCCATGACAGCATTATAGAATCATTGCCTCCCATGGCTCCTCTGGCAGATTGTCATCCTGCCTCTTTATTATGAAGCTGTCCTATAACTTTCACACATACACACAAGTCCTAGCTCAGTTCCAAGAACCAAAACAATTTGGGGCCAAATTTGGAACACTTTGTCAGCCAGCATCCAACCACAGAAGCAGATCCAGTAGGAGACAATACATACGAGATGCATTGCAAAGCATTGGCTCAGGTCATTGTGAGGGCTGGCTTGGTAAGCCTGAAATCTGTGGGAGAGACTGTCAGGAAGGGCAGACTGGAGCTCAGCACTAGATGAAGCTACTATCTGAAGGTGAAACGTTTTCTTCAGCAGCTCTGCTCTGAAGGCCTTTCAGCTGCTGGATTATTTTAGATAATCTCCCTTAAAGTCAACTCATTATAGGCTTTAACAACATCTCCAAAATACCTCACAGCAACACCTAAAATATTATTGGTGTGAATAATGGGAGACTGTAGCCTAGTCAAGTTGACCCATCAAAAGACCATGGCAAACATGGAGTGTTTGGTTCCTCTAAGTTTTCAAAAGCCTAAAAGCAGCATGAAAGTCCTAGGCAGGTGAGAAGGCCGCAGCAATAGAGAAGAGAGGCAGGGGACAGGTGAAGTGAGGTAGTGGTAGGTCCCACATGAGAACCGCCTAGAGCAGGGCCGTACTCTACCCTTTTTCTAAGCAAGGCTGGGGGAGCCTCTTCCTCCAGTGGCTCTCATTTAGGTTCCAACCCACCGCTGCCTCCCACAGCACATTTACATATCACAGTGACACTTGATATTTACAAGTAGATTTACAATAATAAAATAATTCTGGCTCTGTGGTGACATGTCAGGAAGCTAGGAGAGTCTGCTTAAAGTTAAATACGAGGCGAAGAGAAACAGAGGATACATTTGTTCTACAAGGTTGACACTGACTCTAAAAAGGATTTATGATTGTGGTTAAAACAACAAACATGTAAAGAAGCTGGTGGAGAAATTCAGAAAAAAAAAATACTAGATCTCATCAACACCACCACCCCCTGTTTTCATTGAGCACTTTTTTTTTTTTTTCATTGCATTTCAGAATCTTTATCCTGGCAGTCAGATCTTTTGGTTAATTAACATTACCTTCCCTCTCCCATATCATCTTGCTGAAATGTCTCGTCTGTCAGACACATCCTACTGCCTTTGAGCTGGAAGGATCTCACATCTACTTTTGGGAAAGGAGCTTTGCAGGGGATTATGGACTGGAACTACAGACTCAGGAGATAAGGGTAGTAGTCATGGAGAGAGTTATGACTATTCCAGAATTTAAAAGAAGCTAACAGAATGTGTACATCATGTGTGCAAATAGTCCATCAATGTTAACAAAAAATAAGCTTCTAAAACCTTTTTTCTAGGTTATATTACTTATCGGAGGAAAAAAACTAGTAGGAGAAGGCAAATGTTATGAACTTTAACAATTTAAAGTGATGTAAAATAGTAACAATAATCTAATAAAAGAGGGAAGAATGGGCAAAGCTGGAGATAATATAAGAGCAGCAGGTCACCGAGAATTGTTGAAGCTGGTGATGAGCGTGTAGGAGGAGTTCATTATACCTTTATTTTTACTTTGTACATGATTGAAGATTTTGTAAATCTGACACCAAAAGCAAAAGAAGCAAAAGCAAAAATAAATGAGTGAGACTACATCAAACTAAAAATCTCTGCACAGCAAAGGAAACCATTAATATAATAGAATGGAAAGACAACTTACTGAATAAAAAATTGAAAATTATATACCTGATACAAAGCTAATATCCAAAATATATAAAGAACTTATACAACTCAACAGCAAGGCAAACAATCTGATTGAAAACTGGGCAGAAGATCTCAATAGACACTTTTCAAAAGATGTAAAAATAGCCATTAGGTACATAAAAAATACTCAACATCATTAATCATCAGGGAGATGTAAATCTAAACCACAATAAGATATCACTTCACAACTTTCAGAATGACTAATATCAAAAAGACTAGAGGTAACAAATACAGATAAGGATGTGAAGAAAAGAAATCCCTTGGGGATTTGTTGGTGAGAATGTAAATTGGTGCAATCAAAATAGAAATCAGTATGAAAAGTTGCTCAAAATTTATAAATAAAACTACCATATGATTCAATAATTCTACTTCTAGGTATTTATCCAAAGAAAACAAAAACAATAACTCCAAAAGATATATGTACCCCTATGTTTGTTGCAGCATCATTTACAATGGCCAAAATATGGAAACAGCCTAAGTGTCCATTGGTGGATGAATGAAGAAGATGAGGCACATATATACAATGAAGTGTTACTCAGCCATAAAAAGAATGAAATCTTGTGATTGACAACAACATGGATGGACCTTGAGGACATTCTTCTAAGTAAAACAAGTCAGACAGAGAAAGACAAATACCATACAATCTTTCATAAACACATAGCAAGCTCATAGATACGGAGAACAGATGGGTGGTCACCATATGCCAGGGGTCGGGGAATAGGAGAAATGGGTGAATTGTGTGTGTTTTTGTTTTGTTTTTAGTTTAAATAAATTGAACTTTAAAAAAGACATGAATAGGAAGAGGTTCACAAAAGACTGACTGGGCAAAGGGATCACCATAGAGCCTGGAGGAGAAGAGGAGAGAGGACAGAAGGATACTGACAAAACACGGGACAAACAGGGCAGAAAAGAAAACACGAAGGTGAAAAAAACGGAAGCTTCTTTGTTTTCACAGGAAGGTCAGGAGTTGTGATCAGAGGACCTGTGAGTAGTCCAGGTGGATGAGCCTGCAGCAAAGCCTGCATCAGCATCAGTGACATTTCCTACAGCACTGAAAAACTGGAGGTCCAGCGCTCAGGTGAAGGGCTCATCCTGTGAAGTTGTGCAATCCTTCAGGCACGTGGTCGGAGGGAAGAGCATCTACAGACTTGAACTTGGTTAACTTGAAGGACTGCATTTTCCTTATGAAATGTCTGACCAAATATTTGGTATATTTTATTTTTTATCAATTGCTGATATTGAGATAATTCTGGCCCAAAGTGTCTGGAACGCTTTTTCAGATATACTCCTATGATCTAGGAAAATAATAGGCCAGCAGTGGCTATATTATATGACACTAAATATCTGTAGATTGGGACATGAGTTGAGAAGGAGGTAAATTTATTAGGAATGGGTTTTTCTTTAAAAATAAAAACAAAAACAATTCTAGTTGTTACTATCCTGAAGTAATGAACATAGGAGAGTTGAAATACAGGGTACTTTTATTTTCAATGCTAGTCAGATACTTCCCCTGAATCTGAGACTTCTATTCCATTAACTAGTCTAGGGAGAATAATTACAAGATTTGTTTGAAAAATCTAAATCTGGAAAAAGTAATGGCAGGGCTGGAAAAGTTTGGAAGGTGGAGTTCAAAGAAGTAACTCAGGAAATCACAGCAGAAACAGTTTCTTCAGCCTCTATGATGGGAGTTCAAGGCCTTCTACTACAGATTGGGTGTTGAGACCTATAAGTTTAGGTCTGAACTTAAAATTATATTGATAAACAGGTGCTGAACATCAAAATATAAATACCAAAATTGGTGCAAGGATGGGGAAGGAAGAGCAGTTATTGTAAGTTAAATTTTGCATCTTGCATAGGGAAGATTCACTAATTTCTGTTAGAACTTGATAAATTAGACCATAAAAGTGCACACAAAGTATCTAAAATTTTTTTTTAAGATTATTTATTCACTTATTTTTAGAGAAAGGGGAGGGAAGGGAGAAAGAGGAGAGAAACATCAATGTGAGAGAGAAACACTAATCAGTTACCCCAACCAGGAACCTTACCCACAACCCATGCATGTGCCCTGACCAGAAATCACACCAAATGACCTTTCACTTTGCAGGACAATTCCCAACCAATTGGGCCACAAGGGTCAGGGTCACACAAATTGTTTAGAGAGTTAGGGAGGTGCTAACCAGAAACACTGAGATAAAGAAAGAGAGGGGGGAAAAAAAGAAAAAGATATCCAGTTAGTTCTCCCTGATCAAAACTTCTAATTAGTTCTTGAGGATATTACCTAAATGTTGAAGACACCATGAGTCTTGGACATGAATCCAGAGGGACAGTCAGATCTATAGCATCATTAGCAAGTGATGTTTTCTAGCTTCACAATTTTTATAGTTAAATATATAATTTCAGAATATTGTGAATGTTTCCTAAAAACTAGACTGTTAAAATATGGAATGCAACTTAAATGGAAAAGTTATGAAAATATGGTTGGAATGAAAATTTTACTGGAAAACAATAGCTATCTTACAAAACATGAATCCTAGGATGGACAGAAGGAATAATTAAACTTGTGCTTGGTAACAAGGTTAGGAGCCACAGCAATAGATGATGTTTGTGCCATTTATTGGGTTTCTGTTCTGATGTCATTTTGAAATAAATTTTTATTGCAAAAATACTACTTTACAACTTTCACATCTGATTCTTAGTAAAAACACATCTCAAAGATAGTTCAGTTTGTATAATTAAAACAAAAACCCAAGAAATCCAAAGATCTCAAATGATCAAAACAGGGGCAATTAACTTTAAAAATGCTCGCTCTAAATAAGTTATTTGATCTATTTTCAGAAATACAGATAATGTTGTCTTTATGTAGAAGCATCTGTGAACTCTTCTAAGAATATCTCTACCTTTTTCTGGATGCCTGGTCTCACCACCTATATTGAAGCCAAATGCATGGATTTCTTCCCTCTTAAGCTAGTTGGGCATTTTGCCTAAGCTGAAGAACATTTGCACACTTAACCTTAACATGCTGGTGCTGAGGACTTGGTCCTGCTTCATTCTATCTATAGTAGTCCCTCTCTATATTGTGGTTCGCTTATTGCAGCCTCACTGTATTGTGGGATTTTAAAAAATATATTTAATTATTTATCGCAGATTTTTCACTATATCGTGGGGTTTTGCCGTACTGTATACGTATGTTGTTAAAGTTATGTAGGTTTAAGAGTGTAGAATATGTTTAAGAACATAAGTAGTGTTTATAAAAGTGTGGAAAAGGTTAATAAAGGATTGGGAAAGGTTAATAAGGGACTGGGAACGGTTTATAAGTGTGTAGGAACGGTTTATAAAACCTTACAATATATGTAAATACTAAAATAAATGTAAGGTTCCTACTTCACGGATTTTCACCAGTCACGGGGAGCGGGGGCGTCTTGAATGTAATACCCGTGATAAGTGAGGGAACACTGTATTTTCAATTTAAACTGAAACTGAATTCACAATCTTCAGAGATGGACCTTCCTGACACCTTCTGGTTCCTACACACTTATAAGCTCCTACTGAGCTTTCTAGCTCAATGGCAGAGGATGTAAGGTGGGGGTTATATAAACACTATTTTGTAGGGAGTTTCCCTCTGGCTAGCCACCCCATTTTCCCCTCTGTATCCAAAAGCAAATACTTAGTAAATTAACTTACATGGAATTCAATCACAAATGATGAAATATCAGGCTCCCCCAAGCAAAAGGAAGGGACGGGAGAGCAGAGGTTGAAGGATAAAGGTTCCTTTTGTATCCACACCGGAAGCCACCAGCTTTCTTTTTTTGGCCATATCTGTCCTGAGTATGGCACACTTTTTGGTACTTACTCAGGTCCTTCAAAACTCAGCTGAAGAGATTAGCTCTTTGAACTCTTGCCTGACCACTCAGAATAATCCTCTCTTTGGAATTATTATAACAAGTGTGAACTGAAAACAGTGCAGTTCTTGATTGTATATAGGCTTGTGTGATTCACTAGCTATTTTGTGTGCTCTTTTTCATGTTAACTGGAATAGGAAATCATGTCTCTTCTTTCTTTCACACCCCTGAATACAGCTGGTATTGAGGAAATTGTAGACCAAGTCTAACTAATTTTCATCCTTTTCCTTTCTGATACTCCATCCACGACTGCTGTCTGCCATCTCCCCAATCCTAAACTTTTTTGTTTCTAACCCGTTTTCTTTTAATATACGACTCTTCAGTGTTTCTTTCCTTTAGAGTCCTAGTATCTGCCATCTAAGAGTATGGTTAATATCTACTAGTTAATTCTGTGTAACATAGTTTCAAACATATGAAATTGCCAATTTTTGACATACCAAAGCTTCAATTTCACACGATTTAATCTAGTAGATAAAATTGTAGTATGTTACCTCTCACACATGACATCTGGTGACACAAAATCATATTCCAGAGGGCAGAATTCATAACGATGTAATTAGGCCTTAGAAGTTCAGTGGGGAGCCATTTAGGGCATAAAAATGCCTTAACAGCACTTTTCAATAATATCTGCTTGACAGGTACCTAATCTGCTAATACAGAAGCCTGGGCCCCTGTCCGAAAACCTATTACCAAGATAGTTCATATTTGTTGACCTTCCTTTTAAATGACTTCACTTAACAAGATAGGCTAGAATTAGCCTGGTTAAAGCAAGATGAACGGAAAGGGCAATGTTTAGCAAAAGCTTACTTTTGCTACCAAATCATCGTACACATAAACTTCAAATGAATAGACAATCCAAAACTGTAAAAAAATACGGAGAACATTGAAGAACAAGGAACTTTCCAGAAATTTCAAATTCATCAAAACCCTTTAACAAACATTTGCTGTGTAATTTTCAATGAATCCTCTCTTTGGGGCCTCCAATAATTAATTTATAGTTTTTCCATCTGTACAATAAGAAATGAGAAGTTTGGAATAGACATATATGGGCCCTTCAAATTTTGTATTTTACAAAAGCCATTTTCTAGGTAATGTTTCTGTAAACTCTAAAAAATAACACTAGGGCTTGTTAAAATCACATAATGCCCATATCCTATAATGAGCTTTGCATTAAATCTCAATTTTTATTTTCCTTGGTCTGAATAACTGGTGTTTTATGCTATTTTACTGTGGTAAATTCCTTTAGTGTTTGCAACAAAACAGATTCCTATTTTAATTGGCTTGTTAAAGTTTCAGTTTGGGGAATTTAAAAAAATTGTTCAAATTTTAGAGAGCTAGATGGCCAAACCACTGAAGAATGACTAAAGAAGATGGTCTAGGGAAACAGCTTGAGAGCACTTACTGATGCTGTTTCCCACTTTCAGAGCATCGTATATATTCAACTCTAGTGGTACTTCCATTTTGCCTTATCTGTATGTCTGTATCTCCTAGCAAACGATCAGATTCCTGAGGAAAGATACCACATGTCACACAACTGTACCCTCTGAAGTATGTGGTAGGTGCTCAATTAATATTGTTTCCTTATAATTAAAACATCAAAGAATGTCAGAGCCAGAGGAAAACCTCTGAGACCGTCACAAACATTTTGCCACTCAGAAAGCTGAGACTCAGAGTTATACAGATGTTTTTCACATGAAGAACCGTCACTGTGTTGAAGCCGTTGGGACCCAGCCCGGTTTGCTGGGTCTCAGAAATAAGGGAGAGTCAACAGATCCCTGTTCCTTGGTGGCCCAAACTATGTATGATGTGGCCACGTTTGCAAGTGCAAGAAAGACACCCTCCCTTTTGGGGTGGCTTGATTCATGATGTAGCATTAACCTGCTTTCCTGTTGTTGTAGCCACTTTCCTTCCCTGAAAAAAGACGTTGGATTGTGTTGCATGTACATGTGCCTCCAAGGAAACTGTGTTTCCGTAAGAGATGGATGGTCTCTGAAATAAAGTTTGTTGATAAGCACAGGCTGTGGCAACAGACCAAACTCAGCAGACCTCTGAGCGAGTGTTGGTGTAACCTCTCCAGACCCCAGCACTACATTTCATGCCACGTCCACGCGTCCCCAAGCTCTACTAGCATCATAGGTTGAAGTGGAAGAGACTCTTTAAAACTGGCTCCCTATGGTTTTAAAATTCTACTGTGTGCTGTTCCCTGCTATAAAATCCTGTGAGAGCTAAAATATTTTCAGGTAGGTGTTTTCAGACTAATTTTCTGTCATCTGACTGTAAAAGTAATATGTTAATTGTAGATAGAAGGAGAAAATACAGATAAGAGGGGAAAATCAAAATAAAAACCAACTGAAATTCTACCACATTCAGATCATCACAGGTAATATTCCGGTATATGTGTGTACACATAGAGTTATATATATTACACATATTGGTAACATATTACTTAAATATATTTTCATGATAAATTCATGTAATTCTACATCTTTGTTAATGTCCATATTATATTCAAGTGAACCATAGTATATCAGTTTATCAAATTCTTTCCTGTGGGCATGTATAAATTATTTCCAATCTTTCCATAATTAATGATAATCTACACCTGTTCAAGATTATACTCATTTTACTCTTTTCAATTGTTTAGTATTTTAAAACACTGACATGATTACTTAAAAAAATATGTAATGTAGCACTGTTTTTATGGATTAATACAAAGACAGAGATTCTGCTGAATGATTGTCTCAAGGAACATCACCCATAAATAGACAGTTTGTTGTGCTCACACATGTCTTTTGGTATCCAAGCTAGTTCGTGCTGATGGGCAAATAGAGGAATAATGTGGATATGTGGAGAATTTTTATATGAAATTTTTTATATGGTCTTTTCCCAGAATGGTACTGTTTTATGTCATCATATAATAGCAGTTAAACTCAAACTACATGAGCACTGTTGAATATAAAGCTGCGGAGTGTAGCGCTACGTGGGATGCCCTTGTGCTCCGCAGCCTCCCTCCCAGCTCAGTTTTGGCTACACGTCTGCATTCAAAGTCCTTGTCACAATGTCCTTCCAACATGTAGGCATTTTGTCCTGGTTTCCATAAGTCAGCAGCCTCAACATTTCCTTATTTCTCCTTCCACCAAGTGACACTCACCATGGTTAAAAAAAAAGTCAATCATGTCTTTAACTGTGCCAGTATTTTAATTAGAGTATTTTCTTTGTTGATGCTTTGATTAAAAAGGTGCACAGGTTTTGAGTGATCTATACCTAATTTTATGTTTCCCAGCAGTCATTCAGAAATGTATATATAGTTTTGTAGCCAAAACCTTTATCTCATGGTCAGGCTTCTGCATAAAGATAGCAGAATAAAACCCAATCTCCAATAATTCATCCCCTCATACCTCACAAAATGATCCTACTTCTCTCTAAATAAAAGGAGAAAACTCAGCCAAAAACAAACAAAAAACAAATTATAACAGCAAATTGAAAAAATAGCTGACAAGAACCCATGATATAAAATTTAGAAGAGAAGAGAATATTTGGATGTGGTTCCCAATCTCATCCCTGTGCTCCCAAAAACACAGTATCAGGGGGAAATGGTAAGTCAAGAAAATCAGTGCATATATGCCCTGTGTAAAAACAAGTGAACTACAGGAATGACTATGTGATTTTTAAAAATTAGAGGAAAATTCATAGGAATAGAGGGCCCTAGTTACCACCACCACCAGCAGCTCACTGGAGAATAAAAATTAAATGTTCACAAAAAATTCTATGTCCAGCAATTTTTAACAGACCATACTCTAAACTTAAAGATCCAAAGCAGGAGTACCATACCCAGGGAACAACATACACTTCTGCCGGGGTTAGGGGTCGGGCGCTACTGAGTCTGGGACATTTAACAAATTCAGGGAGATAAGAGTTTATGTTGTCCAACAAAGGTTGCTCAGTTTATAAAAAAACAGATAACACCACAATTTCTCAGTTCACAGATGATTTTTTTGAGAGGGAAATAAACAGAGAACAGTGTATAGAATTTTCCACCTGTACCAAGCTTTTTAGAATTCCTGAACTGAGCTGTCCACTTAAAATATGAAAATAACTAGAAGCAACATAGTAATCGTGCAAATAAATGGTCTCATTCTCTCTTGCCAAAAGAAGAAAAATATAAGTGTGACAAGGTCTCTAAATTACTTATGTTAGAATTGACTTGGGCAAGGAAACTTTATTTTCTCTGTATCTGCTCTGATCTTCTTCACAGGCACCCACTCAATGGTAGCAGGAGAAAAGTCACTCAGTGTTCTGATCCAGCGTTAAAACAGAGCCCCAGGTAAATGCCCAGTCTCTGTTGCAGTTGCCACATGTGTTACATCTATGTGTAATGAGAACTTCACCAGGTGATGTTATAATTTTTGCTTTCAACAGTCACATATATTTTAAAGACCTTTTAGGGAAAAAAAGTGGTCTGTCATATTTATACAGATGTTAACATTTCCGTTATTCATTCTTCATTCCTGATGTTACATGTTTCCCTCTTCAGCCTTAAGAATTTTCTTTAGTGTTTATTTTAGAGCAGATCTGCTGGTGATACATTCTCTTAGTTTTCATTCACCTGAGAATATCTATCTTGTTTTCACTCCTGAAGGATTTTTTTTCTGCTGGATAAAGAGGTCTGGTTTGATGTTTCTTTTCTTTCAGCACTTTAAACATATTGTTCCACCATCTTCTGGCTTCCTTGGCCTCAGATGAGAAATCCATAGTCGTTCAAATAAGTGTTGCCTCTGACAGTTGTCAAGATTTGTCTTTATCATTAATTTTTAGAAGTTTGACTATGAAGTGACTGGATATTTTTATTTTTTTGTAAAGAACATATATCCTTTTTATCCAAAAATTAAGTCAATCCTCAATCTTGAAAATGTAGGGTAAGTCAGGTAATGTATCATAAATAAATTTTACTAATTTCCAAGTTTCCATTCAGGACCAGCAATCTTTGTTAGCAATGAAGCTGTTTAGCAAATGTTAATTCCACTAGATATTGAGGGAGCTCTTCATACCAACACCAATTAAAATAGCACTTGATAGGTTTTATCATTGGTAACAGCTTTACTGTATTTAATAGACATTTAAAACAGAGAAGACTTTTTGGTACATGCTTTTGAAGGAGTGTTTGAAGGAAATGTAGATGCTCAGCCTTTTGTTTCTAAGATTCCAGTACCTAGCAGTGTCCAGCACACACTAGGAACTCAATACTTAATCCTTTGAACTGAAATAATGAAGGTTTCCACATATTTGAAAGACTGACACATAAAAGAAAGATTTTACTTTTGAACTTTACATCATGCAGAACAAGGATTATGAATGAAAGTTGTTAGTGGGTAGATTTGACTCAAAAAAAAACAAAACAAACAAAAAAAAAAACCCAACCATTTAGCCATTAAGAAGTCAAATGGTCTGCTTCAGAAGTGGAATGGCCTCCAGCTCACCATGCTCATGAGCATGTGGAAGAATATTTGAACAGCATATTGTGAATGAGATTCATGCATCGCAGGCTGTCTCTCATTTCAGACCTGTCTACTCTGAGATTCCAAGAGTCTATAAACTTGAGAAGGCAGGTGCATGTCTATATGCCAAGGCTCTTAAATGCTGAATTAGTAGTTTGATCTTGCTCATTGCCTTTGTTTCCTGCTGATCAAATGAGAGGGCTAGTTAAGGTGATCGCTATCACTTTTCTACTTCTAAGATCTCCTGATCCTGTAATCTGCTATATGTGATGATTTTGTAATAATTAAGTTTCAAATCAATCCAGCAAATATCCACTGTTTGCAACTGTGTACCAGGTCCTGTGTACTAGGCAGTACCATGCAAGGTACTGAGACTATGGCTTCACTCCGTCACTTCAGTCTTAGAAACATGTAACTGGTTAATGGGATGTGTCCTCAACCTGGCTTTAATACTCTCAGTGAAGAATGGAAATCTAATACATCCCAGAATGCACAGTGTCTGTGCCTGGAAGTTTTCAGACATTCACTTTGTGCCAATTTACAAGCTAGTTGTTAGCTTGATGTGCATTTTTTCTTGAAGAAGGCATTTGGACAGGAGTGTTAAAAAATCCACAGCAGCCTCTTCAACTGCATGACTACATGGATGTGAAGAGGTGCTAGTTTCATTTAAAGAACTATTCAAAGGCACACTGAAAAACTAAACCTCAAGGAATAAATGAAAATATTCCTGTTTAAGAAATTGTTGAGAAACGACATGGTGACAGATATAAGCTTCCTGAAATGAGTAAAATATGGTATCCCTTTATTTTTAAAAACCAAACCAACAGAGATTACATACAAAAAGAGTCACTGAGGAGCACCCTCTCAAATGTATTCATATTTGTTGTAAAGTTCAACTAAATGACCCCAAAATTAAGATTATGATATTTTGTATTTACTCAAGTTTTAAGAAAAAAGTATGGATTTCCTATTGCTGGTTTTCTCCACCATCCTGTCTCTGTTGTTATTCACTCTGAGCACTGTTTATTGAATGCAGTCAAGGGGCGGAAAGTAAACAAACCGAGAAGATGCAGGTGTGTGATGTGATGAAATCTGATAGAGCTCACAGTCCCAAAGGAAAATAAACAGGAGCCACTGATTTAAATGAACTTAAATGTTGTCTGCAACCCTAAGGTCATTATCCTTCCTTTTCCTCTTCCTTTTTCTCCTACATATATGCATTTAGGTGACATGTGAACATCTGGATTTATAGGTTAATTTGGGGTAATTCCTCAGAAACTTATGAGATCTTGCTCCTCAGAGAAAATGCAAAATTAAAACTTCCATTTAAACAATATCAACAAGAAACACTTGTTAAAAATTGCCACCTATGATAGAATGCTGACCCACAGAGCTGTTTGCATTACTACTAATTTTTAAAAGGTACATTGAGAAAACATTGTTTCTAAATGAAATGAAACAAAGCTAATCATTGCATATATGATTACTCTAAGATAATCACAGAGAATTTATCATGAACTTTTCCGTTGAAATCAAGTTTTCTTCAACTTAAAATTATCCTTTACTATTCCCTATTTTCCAACACAATAGTTGTCTTGAAATTTGTCAAAGTCATTTTTACTTGGTTTACTGTGACATCTTTGAGTCAATAATCTTTGGCCATAATGCTTTGAAAAAAATCTATTACTCCTACAGTTAAAAAAATATCTTCTAGTTTTAGATGATGTCCGGTGGTAGCCCCATGATGTAGCTACTTCTGATTTCATTAATATATTTACTGAACTTCCTAAATCAGTATCCCATAGGACACTACAGGATGGTAACAAGTATTATGGAGTTTTTTTCTAGGACATCTGTGCACTGTTGTATGCAAAGAGAGATAAAGGAGTTTAGTGCATGAGATTTCCTACACTTATGTAGCTGCGACTTTTATTTGTTGTCACCTATTAAAGCTCTGAAAACAAGTTTTTAAATAACAAAAATAACAACATTTACGAAAGATTGAACTACAAAGATACAGAAAAAGCTAACCATAGCACCAAAAACAAACGTAACACTAATGGTTTTGGGGTCCTCTTCCTCCTCCTCAAGACTCCTCTCAGCATGGTGACACATTCTTAAAAAAGAAATCTAATTTTCAAATGCCTTTCTAAGTAGTGGGTTGGGTATTTTTATGTTAAGGAAATTGAGGAGAGGTTTGCATAGCATGGAACACAACAAAACTTTCTAAAAATCCAATTTACAACTTTCCCCTTTCCTCCAAACTATGCCTCATTGCATTAGCACACATCTCTCTCTAATCTATCCTCTGTATCCAGCCCCTCCCACGATTCTTCTCAGATAGGCTCTCCTTCAAAATATCTACCCTGTTTGCATCCTCATATATTTCACCCTTCAGTCAAACAGAATGGCATGTTTTTGGACTCATCTTCTTTTAAGAACAAGGGAGAGAAGATTGCAAATGTTTATCCAGTAGAAGGATTCCTTGGGGGTGTGGAGTTAACTGAGTCCTTTTCTGTTTTTCTTGTTCTATACTCACCTAGGAAAAAAATGAAAGTACTCTTTTCACCAGATGCCTCTACCCCTTTGTTCTCAAGAGGTACCTAGATTTTCATGTCAAAGGGATAGTTGTATTTTTAGGGAAAGATGGAAGTAGAATTTCTTGGATGATGACATTATCTCTTTGAGATTTAGGCCAGTTTAAGGACTTAAAGGAGCAGACTTTTCGAAAGATACTATCTCCTTCTGTCAGAAAACTGTGATAACATATAAATTTTGTTAGAATAAGAAACTTCACTGCCATATGCTGAAAAATTGTTGTAATAGATATATGTATCTATGATGTCAGCAACTGAATATGGTGCCTCCTTGGGCCATGCAGTATCCAACATGCACAGCTATAGATGGCAGCCCCAGTTCTAGCCTTGGAAGCTGTGATGGGGGCCTCTGTGCTGTGCCTTTATAGAAGATGCACCTGATGGCAGAATTGGTAACGTAGCTAGTATTTGAGAGGCCATAGTGTGATGGTGAACATAATGGCTACTGAGGACCAAAGAAGGTCTAGATCCTTCTTCCAATATTTTAGAGAAAGCCTCAGGACCCAATCCAAACAGCATGTGGAGGAGGCTTGGAAGGAATTTCCTCTGACAGTAAGGCAGAGAAAGTTTGACGGGAAAAAGTAATCAGTGACCTGCCTGTGCTTTGCCTTCCTTACCTGAAAAATAGGGAAGGTATCATCTGCCTCCTGACCCTGTATGGGTTCTGCAGGCTGAACCCCAGGACATACAAGTGGTGCCCTTGCTCTGTCACCCAGGTGCTAGAATACCCTAGAGAGGTAGGTTAGTGCAGCCATAAGAGGAGACAGCCTTTAGAACCCGACTTTCTGGGTTCAAGTATTGGCTCCATTATTCACTTACTGCCACAAAGAGCTTGACAATCTGTGCCTCGGTTTCTTCATCTATAAAATGAGGCTCATATAGAATCTAAGTTGGATTGGTATGAGGAATAAAAATTAGGTTTTTAGGGAGTATATGAAATATTTACAATATGTCTGGCACACAGTGTTGTTGGCTCCCACTATTATGATCCCTGACCACCTCATCACCAACACTTTCATAACCATTGATAGACTGAGCTTCCCAGAATACATAAGGTATATAACGTTAGGGGTAAGGGTGGGTGAGGTGGGAGAAATGGAGACTGGGGCAGGTCCTCACCAGTAGAATGCAGAAAGCATAGGTAGAAGAGAAAGATGGTCTTGTGTGTACTATGGATTGAAATATCTGAATACTTAGTTCAGTGCTTCAGAAATTAGGAGTGGGAGAGTAAATGATTCCACTCAGGAGAGTATATCTATTCTTCATAAATGCTCAAAAGCCAGTAAGAATTGGAATGGCAGCCAGATATTTTATCCTGTCCTCCAAGAAAAAGCTGAAAGGGCATTTTCCCAGGGCCTAAATGAACAATGGACAAACAAGAAAAAGTCAGTATCTAGTCTTCTAACAAAGATGAGATTTCATTTTAGAATCATCAAAGAGTTAGAACAGCAATGGCTTACTGAAGTGCTTACTAGGCACTGTTCTAAGGTCTTCAATGATCTTACTACAATGCCACAACAACCTTTGAGGTTTATACTCTCATGGTTATATATAGGAGAGAAATTGGTTTAAGGTTTACTAACAGAAAGTGATAAAGGCATATGGTTTTCCATTTCCTCATGAGTCAAGTTGTTACATTTCTTAGCCTATTTCTTATAAATGAGGCTTAGAGTTTTCATTACTATTATAGTTCTTATAAAATGCTACTTTTTTTCCCTCAGTTTTTAAATTTCTAATTAAGCTGTATCTGCTGAAAATGTTCCCCATCCCTGTCTTGGTTTTGCCTTTGTCAGGTTTTCCCCTGCTTTGATTTCTTATGATGCTTGGGGTACAATATTTTGGGTGATGAGCCAAAGAAAGCACATACAGCTTTGCTCTTTTCCTTCTTTAGACATCTCGGGAAACTGGCGAAGTTTCGTTTAAAAATTTCCTTTCCTAATTATGTTCAAATTTTTGTATTTTGCCTGTATAACCTCATCAGGAAAGGAGAATTGAAAATTGGTACAGTCTAAATCAAAGTTTTTTCTTGCATAATTGAGTTATCCTCACATAATTAAGGATAAAAATGAAATTTATTATACAGATACCTGTATAGTATGCTGTTTTATTAATACGTCTTTTTAAAATTGGTACAGTCTAAATCAAAGTTTTTTCTTGCATAATTGAGTTATCCTCACATAATTAAGGATAAAAATGAAATTTATTATACAGATACCTGTATAGTATGCTGTTTTATTAATACGTCTTTTTATTCAGTAGGATTCAGTTTAAGTTCCACAGGATCAATTTTCTGTAAACATATATAAAAACTAATTTTCCATCTCTTACCCAATTGCTTGCATACAGAATCTCTTCCTCAAATAGCACTTTTATAACAGTAGCCAGCGTTGTTCAGTCCCTAAATTTGGTATCCTATTTTATTCCTTCTCTTTTCATTTAATCATTATAAAATTTTGCTGTTTCTTCATGCATGTTGCTTGGTTATATATTTAATGCCCATGGTCATAGCTATTGCTATCTCCCTGGCTTCCATCATTGTCCGACATGCCACTGCTATCACCCTGACAGCCTCTTAGCCCATCCTCCTGCTTCTTTTGTCTCAATTTATTGTCCCTACAGCCACAGACTTGGTCACCCCAAAACACCAAGAGTGGGCATTCCATAAACAAATAAAATGCAGTGGGAGGGAAGCATTCTATTTAAAATTAATGCAAATAATTTATGTATATGCATATTAGATATCAATGGACCTGAAGCTGTAAAGTAGCCTAAATAACAGGCTGACTTTCAAGTTTTATACATAATTTGCAGTGGAGGAAGCACTGTAGAAGGTTCCTGGAAGAACAGGCTGGGGAGCAGAGGAATAAAGTGTGGGGCTGGAATCTCATTCTTCCACCTTAAAAAAGTCCTTACCTTAGGACATGTTTATTGATTTTAGAGAGAGAGGAATGGGGGGAGAGGGAGAGAGAGAGAGAGAGAGAGAGAGAGAGAGAGAAAGAGAGAGAGAGAGAGAGAAAACATCAATGTGAGAGAGAAACATCGATGGGTTACCTCCCTTACACATCCCAAGCAGGGATGTAACCCGCAACCTTTTGGTGCACGGGATGGCACTCCAACCCATTAGGCAACACAGCCAGGGCTCTCCAGCTTTCTCTTCCCTTTCATACTCACTCTTTTCCTGGTCTCCTTTTCAGTCCTTTTTTCTACTTCTTTTGCCACTTTATTCTTTTTTCTTTATTTCTATTCACTTTTTCTCCTCCTCCATTTTTTATTCCCCTCAGAGAACATGAACTCACTCCTCCCAGGGGACCTGCATATGGCTGTGCAGGCTGTGTGACTGTCCAGTTCCCAGTGAGGCCCTGTTGAATGCGACCCCCTGAAGTTGAGCTGTGCACAATCTGAACAGCCTTAGGCTGAGCTCTGGGGATACAGTAAATTTTCCCTGGTTTGATTGTACCCAATTTTTTGTTTACATTGACACATTGCAGACAATGTCAACACAGACAGAACTGAAGACTTTGGGAAAATGAACAGATTCCTTATTGCTGCAATACACCACTATTTTATCTATATTTATTGAACATTGAGGGGCACATGGCAGTATTTTATGAGGCAGGGGGTTTAAGAGGGAGCAAAACAAACAGAAATTCCTGAGATATTATAGAGAATGAAAAAAAGAATAGATACATAGTATATCAGATTGTAACAAGTGTCATGGAAAAAAAAAAAGGGTGTCTGTGTGTTCCTGTGTTGTGTTGAGGGACTGGAGTTTCAATGGGGTGGTGAGAAAAGGCCTCACTGAGAAAGTGACACCTGAGCATCTCCTGGCAAAGGTAAAAGAAGTGACTGAGCATCTGGGAGGAAAGCACCCAGGCAGAGTGAACAAGTTTAGAGGCTCCAGGCAAGGGCAAGCCTGACACCATGTTTGATTGATCATGCAGTGGTCCATATTTCCCACTACAAAAGTGACTGCAAGAGATGTGTGACCTGCTCATTTTTAAAAATATTGATCCCTAAGGTGGTGACACTCTTGTCAGCAGACTTTCTTATCTTCTGGCTTTTGCTGCTACTTCCCTTGAGCCATCCCTGGTGTTTTGTTAAATGTGTCAGTGGCGAAAAAAAAAAATTTTTTTTTGAACAGGTTGCCAGTGGGCTAATATAAAATTAAATGCTTCAAAATGCTTTGCTGCACAAATAGGTAGATCAACAGCAGCCTTACTTGTTTATTCAGTTATTCAAATAGCAAATATTTAGCAGGTTGCTACTGTGTACCAGGAAAAGCATGGTTTCAGGGACAGAGTGATAAACCAAACAAAAAGAATTCTGCTTTGCTGTGTGGTCAGACAATATAATAATAATAGCAACAGTAATAATAATAATAATAATGTTATTAGGAAAACAAATAGGGTTTGTTGATAATATAAAATGGGGAACCAAGTAAAGGGAGATGAGATAGTCCAAGAAGGCTCCTCTTTAAAGCCTTCTTGTGTAAGCCATTCAAGCCATTAAGACATGTAAGCTCTACAAAGGGGTGAGAAGACTCCAGCCCTGTGCAGAGGGGAGGGAAGAACATTTGGGCCACAGGGAGCCTGGACAGGACCAAGCAGGGGATGCAGTGGGAATGCACAGAAGGCCCCAGGGCCTGGAGCTTGCTTCTCAAGAGGGAGAATGTGAGGAGATGAGGTTAGAAAAGTAACAAGGCTGGAGCTGGAGCATAGGAAATTTACAAGACATGGAAAGGGGCTTGGATTTTATTCTTCATTCAACTGGAAGCCACTGTAGGCTTTTCAGCAGGGAAGTAACATGAGCTGATCTACATACTTCAAGATTACTTTTGCTGCTGGATGAAGACAGGCTTGGTGGGGAGCATCAGTTCAACCAGGATGACCACTTAGGAGGCGGTTGTGGTTACTGGTGAGAGATGCGAGAGGCACAGAGAGGAGGAAAGTGGGCACACACAAGTGAATATTGAAGATAGAGAAGACAGGACTGCCCATGGTTTGAAAGTGGGAGTGAGGAAGAGTCAAAAGTGACTCCCCAGGTTTCTGAATGGTATTGTCAGTTACTAAAAGGGGTAAACTCGACACTGAGCAGAAATGGCAGCATGAGACAGTGCAGGAGAAAAGTGTGTGTGTGGATGGCGGGGGTGAGGGGGCTCTGCTTTCTGCTGTCGAGGGAAAAAAAACCCACTTAGATTTACCAGGATCTCACAATATTGCCACCTCTTGCAGAGTGCAATGGAAGCCCCTCTTATGTGGAAAATTGAGAAGCACATATTAAGGGATTCCCTCCAATAAGACTCATCTGTTTGCTTAAATCTAAAGAATCACCAAACTGCTCATATATTGCTAAAAGGATACAATAGTCCACCGTATTAAGTAGAAACTGCTAAATAGGCCTGCTTTGTGAGTAGTTAGAAAATATGAGCAATAACTACTAGGCCTAAATATGAAGGCAACAGTTCCCTGATCATCAGCATCATTATTGGATAGAGTGGCCCTCAGTGTTTATTATTTACCATTAACATTGTCAGTACATAAAAAAATATGCCGACTAGAAAATGTTACAAATTAATTCACTCTGTTTTAATGACTGAAACTCCTCAAGGATTGCAAAAGTACTTGATTTAAGTTATAAAATTACTTATAAAGTATTAAATAAGTTTGTTTAATAAGTGGCATATTATAATAAAGGAAATTAAATGAACTTCTGCATTGAATTTACACTGTGTACATTAATAAATACATGTTAAAATAATATAAATTAATCTTCTTTTATATTTGTGATGCCAAGATCAAGCTAACTATATTTCTCCTTAAGTATATCTCAGCACTAAGCATGTTAAATAGAAATTGAAATCAAAACTCTGGTTTTCCTATTCTAGGACTACATAAAGCTGCTTTAAGATAAGTAATGAAGGAGACACGATATGTGGCAAAAATCTGCTTTCGTCAATAAAATCAAGACATTATTTAAAAATAATACTCTAAGAACAATGCTTTTGAATTTATCTTGTGGACTGAAGTTCGAGTCTGCAGATGACCCTTGGGAAAGAATATGAAAAAATGCACGGAAACCTTGCAAGCAGCTGATAGGTGCTCGCTGAATCCAGGGCACCGAGGTGGCCACTAGGGGGCGGTGTCTTCAAGAGAGGGTGAGACATTTTGAAGGAGCCCTGGGTCCACCTGGGGCAGTCAGGGTCTGGAGAAAAGGGCATCTCCTCAGTGGATAAGCCCTCAAAAAAGGCTAGCCTGACATATGTACCACTTTTTAGGCTTTAAAATTTTTTTAATGTGATTTTTATTTAGTTTTTAAATAGGTAATTTATTCCATGATTCAAAAGGACAAAAACAAAAAGAAAGAAACAAACAAAAAAACTGATAGTAGCATTCCAATATACATTCTTTGCTTTCTTCTTAACTTTAACGAAAAGCGCTAATTACATTTCTCATAAGGCCCTGGGAAAGGTATGGCCACATACTTAGAGGCTGTAGTATGTAAATACCTGCCCACATAAACAAAACTAAATCTGGCTTATTTCATGAACATAAGCAAAATTTAATTTAGTCTGTTTCTTGTATATGCCTTTAATAATCACACACACCAAAAAAGCTTAAGACATCTTCCTAAAATTGGTATAAGATAATCCTTTTAATCAATCCCCTGACATCTGGGGATTCTAATAGCCAGTCACTGTAGAGATTAAATGACTTTGTCCTTTTCACTTTATAAGCTACCCTGTGACATCATGCCCCTGAGCTTTGTATCAATTTTAAGTTTGAAAGCTCCCAGTTGGAGAACTGCTTTTTTTTTTTTTGCACAATAAACTCCTATTATGTACTATTTCTTGACCTGGTGACTTAAACTTTTCTATTTCTGGATTTTTTGACATAGAGGGTACAGGTTTCTGGAAGTACAGTAAAAGGACTAATTGAGTCCCAAAAACTGTGTGATGAAGCACTTAATTTTAAGGACAAGACTTGTGACAGAAGACGGGAAGGAAATGGAGTCAAACAGAGATGTGGCAAAGGAAACTGAATTGTACTTTCCAGATTCCCAAGAAGAGGGGTACAACTTTGTGATACTATTAATGGCTTTTGACTGTTTAAGTACCTTCAAATGAGTTCTTGGAGCTGGTGGTCTATTTATTTTGAGGCAGCGATGTTTTTAAGAGTGCAATAGGAGGCTTTGAAGTAACAAGGTCAAATTCAACCACTTTTGCCCAGACTCCATGCAAAAATACTGGGTTTGAGTTTCCAGAGAACATGAAGAAGTCATTTCAGCCAAGTTTTACCACCCACAAGTTTTTTTAAAAGACTTTCAGAAGCATCCCGAATTTGCACATTACCTCCTTGACCTTTGTGCAGGAGGGCTGAGCTGCAGCACGTGGTTTCAATTGTCTGATAAGATACATCACTTCAGTTTTGTCCTGGTTGAAGGATAAACCAGCTGGTTTCTATCTTTTCTTCTGTAATCATTAGGCATTAGGCAAGCCATGAAAATGTTATCACAGTATTTTACTAAAGTAGCTACCAAGTCTTATGAAGAATGGGGAAAAAAAATAGAAACAAAGCAAACAAAATGAGACTTCTCTAACAACAGCCCAGACTCTTGGTTCTGGAGAGAAAAAAAAAAAAAAAAGATTTGCTAAGAAGTTTATCTCTTCTGAATGACTGACAAGCTTCCATTGAACAGACAATGGAAATTTGTTCTAATTTTCTTTTGGCCTTAGGTGCTAGAAAGGGCACACTTAAATTTATTGTTTAATAACAGTACCAGAATTCTGTACTCCATATCCTAGTACAATGATTTCTCCTCCCGCTAAGTAATTTCCTATTGTTTAAATTTTTGAGTTCTCTATTAGTCATTTTATTTCATTGTTATCACATTAAGTTTATCAGGTTAATTAAATGTAATTTAATTGTTTCAATAAAAATACAAAAGAACATAAATTGTGATTGTATATCCTAAACACCAAATTATTAATGGCACTGAAATATAAGTCACCCTAGCAGATCTACTGAATATATCACTTTCCAACTGGTCTTATTAGCTGTGTGGAAAATAACCTTAAGTACTTATAAAATGTATTTGTTACTATCTAAGATGCTAATACTTAGGAACATAATGAAACCCGATGCTTTTATTAGGTAATAGCTATTACTATTAGAACTCTTCCTACTGTATGTGATGGAGAATTCAACTCACAATGATAAGGTATTTTATATATATATATATATATATATATATATATATATATATATATATATATAAACACACACACACACACACACACACACATATATATATATAAAATATATATATATAAAAATATATAATGTAATTGAAAAATACTAGGGGGAAACTGAAATACAGCTGGATCCAAAGGCTATGCAGTGTTACCAGGTTTGCCTCCCTCCCTCCCTCTCTTTCTCCCTGTTTTTCCCTCTTGGTTTATGCTCCCCTCCCTTGATGACTCCACAGTCCTTGGAAGTGAGCTTCCTTATGATGGCACAATGGCTGCCAGCAATGACTACCTTATCACTGACCCACTCATGAACCCCAGCAGAAGAGAAATTCTTCATTTTTAACCGGCCAACGAAGCTCTGCTATGGAATCTAGTTGGTGCCAACTGGTTCACAATGTTTTATTTAAACCTTATCTAAGTCACGAGCCCAACCATGGGCACAATTCCACTCAAACCACATAAACTAAGAAGAGGGGGATGGGTATTTTCAAGGGTAACTCACGGTGCTGTGTCTGAAGGGGACAGGCAACTCTCACAGATGACAGCTACAATATCTCACTCAACCAGACCATTTTTTTGGACCTTGTTTTTCCAGGAAATTTGATTGCTGCTTAAATGTTAAGATTGATCAGTGAAGCAGCCAAGAAAGAAAATCCTGGTCTTGATTACTCAAATGAAACTCCCATTAACCCCGGATTAATTTATTAATGAAAACTGTACGGTGACGTTAATGAGTGACATAGAACAAATTTTTCTACTACCACCAAAGTTGTGCCAATATGTTAGCTCATTCAAATACTTCACTGAACATTATGCTACAATCTTGCTAAAATGTTTATATTTCATGGGTTTTCAATAAAATCTCCAGTTTGTGTTTAACACACCCTAAATTTTTACATATTCTTTTTAGCCATGATCAGTTGTGGGCTAAGATGGAAATTCATACCTACTTGATGAATCACTTCAACCTCTTACTTATCTTAATTATTGCAAATAAACAAGGTATATTAAAATAAATAATAAATCTCCTAATGACATGTATTGAATTAACAATATAAAAAGGAACGGAGACACGTGCATGAAAAGAAAAGGACGTTGAGTTAATTACATTATGTGCTTGAAGTTCTTCAGGGAGACAGAGAACAAAGTCCCAGAAACATCTGCACCTCATCTAACTTTACCTAGTGATTTTTGTTTGTGTGGGATATGATATCAGTGTAAAATGTACAGCCCTTAAACAATTAAAACAAAAAATAAAAAACTTAGTTCAAGGATACAATAAGGCATCAACTAGCCAAGTCTCTATTAAGCAAAGGAGGCAATGGACTCTTTATCCTTCCAGTCAGCTAACATGTATTTAGTCCTTACTCTGTGCTGGATATTGTGCTGGGTCTAATACATTTTAAAAAATTCAGAAGATTTACAGTCTACTTAGATAGTTCAGGGCCAAGAAATAAGTATTCATAAAAGTAACAACAAAAAGTTTATTTCATCATATGGGTGACTCTTGGGCACAAACAAACCTCCATTTGGATTCTGAGCTTACCATGTGCTACCTGGGTGATCTTATGCAAGTTTGCAACCTTTTGAAGTATCTGTTTTCTGGTTTGCAAAATGGAGACACAAATACCTATATTTTAGGGTCAATGGGAATGTTGAATGAGATAATTAGAACAATATTAGCAAATATCTATAAAATACTTAACAGTGGGCCAGGCAAGTTTCTAAATGCTTTACCTAAATCAACTCATTTACTCTTCACCAAATCCCATGAGGTAGGTATAACTGTTACCAACTCTATCAAATACTTGGGGAAACCAAAGCCCAGAGAAGTTAGGACCTTACCTGAAGTAGCTGAGTCAGGATCAGAACCAGGCAGTCTGGCTCCCAAGCCTGTGTTCTTTGCCATTGATCCAGAGATGTGCCTCCATATCACTCCTAAGGGAGGGCTTGCTGCCCAGCTGCCGTGGTATTAGGGAGCAGGTTCCTCCAGCTCTCAGCTGGGCCAAGTCCCCTCTGCTGCAGCAAGGTCCCTTAGGCAGGATCACACCATTCCTGGGGTGGCTTGTAGCTGGTGATTGAGGCACATTATGAAGGTGACTCAGGACACTCTGATGGGCACATTCAACACAGTGCTTCCTGCAACATGGACCATGGCTTCGTCAGGTCTATACCATGGCCAGACCTCCTCTGCTCAATCCTGTGCCCAGCCTCTTCCTTTCACAAGTGAAGATCCCTAATCCAATTACATGGCATATTAAAGTATCCCACACTTCAATGCTGATGCTCTGTTCATGTGAAAAATTCCTTTCTTCTCTTTGTGTTTCACTTTGGATAGTTTGCAATCACTGTATCTTCAAGTTTTTGACACTTCTGTGCTGATTTTTAATGTCAAACGGATGAGCAGTCATCGCAGCCTGTTAAGCACTTGGGACCCAGGGGCTCAGACCCCTCAGGGGTGAGAGTCTAGAAAACCCCCTCCCCTCCCTTACCCCCAGCCAACTGCCTGGTTTAGCAGAGGTGTTTGCCAAGGTGTGGGGTGGTGGCGAGTATTAGTTACAGCTTTGATCAGAACTGCTGACAGGGCTGTGGTTCATCCTTTTAACTACGTTTCCCAGGAAATACTCCCAACCAGAGCCTATTCTCAGGTAGAAAAAACTTACTAGAAGAAGAAAGTGGATCCAAGCAGTACAAGAGGTGAACAATGGTTGATGCCATGGTTCTCCACAAAGATTCACGGTTGGGGCCAAAGAACCATCCCCAGCTGATGTGAATGTTGGGGAATAATGGCTCATAGCTGTGTTCATGACTGGGCATTGCCCCAGCCACAGGAAACTGCCCCACCTGAGATTATTCTCATTCCCAGAGGGCGGTCCACAGCCAGTAAGTGGCTGATGGGAGGGTATGGCCCTGTCCCCTTGCCTCCACATGCAATAATTCTGAAGAGCCATCCTGTCAGGAGCATAGCTGAGCTGGAGAAGCCCTGCCTCTGCCACCACTCACCTAGTTGACCTTGTAATAATACTCACAATACTTACGTTGATTACATGGGTAATGGATATTGCTAGCCTAATACCTACAGAATTTGACACATAGTAAATGTGCACTAAATAGTAGTTATTTTTATTATTAAATGAAAAGCATGTGTTTGATTATCTTAATTTGGCAATATTAACTGGTCATTTTGACTAACCAACCACTCACTTAATAGTGTTAAAACAATGAATACCTGAGTTGTTTGGCTTGTGAAATGATTATTTCAAAAGCCCTTAGCATCCACCCCCTACACATGCTGGCCTGGGCCAGGACCAAGTCACCCACCAAGCAGAGTCACAGCCCTAGCTAATGCCAGATACTGAGTATAGTTAAAATCCTTTTGCATTTATTTTCATACCTATAATGATAAATTATATTACTTTTTCAATTTTTCTCAAGTAGTCTTTAAAGGGGAGTTTGTTTTCTTATGTATAAAGTTTGTTCTTGATCCAGAAAACTAGATTCTATTTAGATCTTTATCAATGACATTTCCAAGATTTAAAATTTAATTTTTCAACAATATTTCATTATGTTGTCTACATGAGAGAAAAATTTCCTTACTATTTAAATATTTTCATATTCTTTGATATTTCACTGAGTGCTGTTCAATAACTTTGTAGTTAAGGATTTTGATGTTTTTCTTACTGTAGAATCAAAATATCTGATTTTTTAACAGCTGTTTTTGCCTGTCTTTATCTGGATCCCAGCTATTGGGTTGGAAATCTGTCTTAAAGGAGTAGCTCACAGCCTGCCAAGAGATGCAGCAGATTCCATGTTTTCTGTGTATGCAGGAGCTCCAACTTTTTGAAATAGAGGGATTATGATATAGGTCTGCTCAGAATTTGAGTCTTTGAGTCAAAATTGTATCTGACTGCTTTGATTACTAATTCTCCAGGAAAGATTCATGTATTCCTGAAGTCACTTACTCTTTTTGGGCATGGATTTACCAACAAAAATCTGTATTCTTTATTTTAATTCTCACAGATGTTTTATGTATTCTGTTTTGAGTTTATTTTTCAAAAAAAGCTACTCACCTATCAAGAAAATAATTACTTGTCTAAGAAAGATTAGAAGGAAAAGAGTGGGAGAAAAAGGCAGACTAAAAAGGAAAACAAATATATATGTAAATAGAAATCATTCTAAATCGGTCTATTTTCATTAATATATCAAGTCAAAACTACATCAATTGAGCAAGAATATAAAAACACATGCATACAAGAACGATCACAAGATTCATGCTTGGAATCTCATGCTTGTTTATTTGGTCATTTACTTAATAGGAAAATGTCATCGGAGGGAGAATCCACAGAAGAACGAATGTATGGCAGAGGATGAGCACAGAAGCAGGACTCACCTGGTAAGCAACGCAGCAGCAGGATTATTTTGTGCTTTTTTCATTTGGGTGGCAAGAGTTCTCCAAAGCAGTTAAGGTCTTGTTTGGCTAACAGACACTTTCTCAGGCTAAGTTTCCATCTCTATCATTGTGCATGCACCTTATTTCACAAGTAGATTAGCTAAATCTCACCTTACTCAGAGGTGTCAGCTTTCAGCAAGACATAATCTAATTCAACAGTCATGTATTAATTTAATAGAGACCAGGCACTATGGGAGGCACTTCTACACACTTTATCTAATTTAATCCTCTTGTCAAAATTTTACCCTCATGCCCTCAGCCTGGCACAGAAAAAAAGAAGGAATCTGTGGGATGAACAATTAGGTGATTGCACCTTTTTAAAGGCCTCCTTCGCCTGAGAATTTCTGAACAAAATAAAGAGGGACAGGGATTTACATCTATAGGAGATGCCATGTGTGTCAGACTGTACTAAGTAGACACTAACTTCATTTCATTTAATCCTTTCAATGACCATATGAAGTGAGCCTGGGCATTTCTACCCTGAAGCTGACAAAGTTTGGGTCTCAATTGCACTGGCTTCTTCAAGGCACTGAGAGGTGTCAGCAATGTTCATGTGTCACAGATCTTTTGCTGTTTGTTGTATTTGTCAATTTTTACAAAATTAATAATAAGTTTGATTGATTTTCTCATTCTAAATAAAAATTTGCTTTGATTCCTTGACCCGTCCCGCAGGTCGAGCAACGAGGACCCTAGAGGGGGAGTGAGGATGAAGAAGGGACAAGAGGCACAAAGAATGGAGACAAGACAGTGCTCTGATCAAGTCTCATTTATTCTTAGTCAAAACAGTATTCTTATAGCTCAGGAGAGGAGGAATTTTTCATTCGGTGGGAACGCAGCTGCAGCTTGGGCGTTATCTGGTAGATATGAGTTAAACTGCAGGACAACAATCCCAGGAACAGAAAGAGGGTCGTTGCCCTAGTAAGGAGTAAACAACTATTATGGGATGGTGAGGCCATGCCAAGCAGAACTTTAGGATGCCAGTTAGTAAGACTTCAGCTGAGGAACTTTTTAGTTCCCCACAATTCCTAATTTTACATTCATCTCTCATACTCTTTTTTTTTTTAAATCTCCAAAATTTTAAAAGCTACAGGCCATATCTATCTCTGGAAGTATTACTTCCATTTTTACAGATAAAGAAATGTAGATGTGGACAGGTTCAGTACCTATCCCTTGTCACAGACCATGAATTTGAACTCCACTTTCCTGACCTCAAGATAATACGTTTCTTTGCCAACTTATTTTGCTACTTCCAAAACTTTTTTAAAAACACAAGTGATACACAGACATACTTGCATTAAAAGATGGAAGAAAAAAAAAAAAGGATACAAATGCAAACTACAGATGTCCCTCTCACTGCCCTTCTTCAGACCACCTACCTCCCATTCTTCCCAGAAGCTTGTTTACTGTTTAATCTGTACATTGTCCAAGATTCTGAAAAAATAGAGAAAAGGGATTCCGTCAGATAACCTGAATCTACATAGAGAATGTAGATCTCAGCTTTTCCATTGAATTCTTAAGTCATTTTCAATGACTGTCTAAGATTACTCACCTGTTAAACAATGCACCTCATGTGCTCTGCTCATTCTTCACCCGTACATAGGCCAACTCTGAGAGCTCCTATGTGTGTGTCTCTCTGTTTAGTATCAGAAAGGGATCTAACTCGGGTGTTTTTTATTTTTTAACCTCACATGGCAATCCAGTCTTTCTACCATCATTTATTGAATAATTCACTCTTCCTTCAGGTATTTAATGACATTGGTTTTTACAGTAATAAAGTGAAATAATTTTCTCATGCTTTAAATATTATTTAATTTTCATCAGAATTTCCTTCTGGCTCATAAGTATGAATTATTTTGAAGTAGGTTTTCTATTTCCCATATGTTAAAAGACTACCATAGATATCTTTATCATAGATGTACTTAAAATGTGAGTTCTCAGGGGTCCGCCTCGCCACACTCAGCACTGCTAACACTCACCTTCGTAGGACGATGGTTCGGTCTAGCTGGGCAGACACCAGAGTTGGAACGGGTGTCCCCCCATGCCTGGCCAGTCAGGCCGTTCCGTGCCTCCCCCAGTGCTGGGAGGCGGGAGTAGGCCTGGTTGTCCTGGGGCCTGCGGGGGAAGGGAGGGAAAGAGGGTGTGGGGGCCCTGAGGCCTCAGAGAGGCCCCGCCAGACAGCCTTCACCTCCAGGGGCAGCTTCCTCCCACAGCCCACAGAAGGTACAGCTGCCCGCAGGGAGGCTGCAGGAAGGAACACGGTCCTGACCTGCCTCTGGAACGCCCAGCTCACCCACAGCGCTCAGCAGCCGCGCTCCGGGCGCCCGGCCTCCAGGCCCCAGTGCCTACAGCGGGGCTTCACCTCTCTTCCCACTGCCACAGCCCCCTCACCCTCTCAACCCAGACAGTCTCTGCCAGACAGACCTCTAGTCCCTCTCGCCCGGGGAGGCTGGTTTGGGGAAAGGGGTACACATAAACTGGGCATCGTGGCTCCTTCAGAACGAGCGGGACTGAGCTTGGCCTTGGCCTGGTGGAGGGCCAAGGCCCCCGCAGGTGGAAAGGCTCTGAGTCCACCAAGCTCAGCCACCCTGTTAATGGTGGCTCGGAGAGCCTGGCTGGCGGTGGGCGGGGGTGGGGGTGTGGGGGTGGGGTGTCGGGTGGAGTGAGTGGGGGGGCAGTGTGACACACAGGAGCTTGTTACATTTTCTTTGGACTGTGGAGGGGCATCCAGCCGGTGACCCGGGCCAGACATCAGGATTACCTGTAGCTTCCGTCCATGGTATCCTGCTCCCTGTGCCCAGCAGGTGTCCGAAAGGTGGCTCTTCGAGATGCCCCCAGAGGCAGGGGCTCCTGGCCCCGGGGACAGTTTGCAGGACAGTCCGAAGGACGGGCAATGTTGGGAAGTCTTGACCCGGCAGGAGGTGGGGAGAGGCCGATGAGTTTTCTGCCCTTACGGCCAGAGGCCAGAGAAGGGCCAGCAGGCAGGTGTGGGAGAAAGGGACAGTGAAGGGCAGAGAGGGAGGCCTGTTGGACGCGGTGCAGGGAAGGAGAGGAAGGGGGACTGACAGGGCAAGGGGAGCAGGGGACCCCAGAGGCCCGGTGGAGGTTGCGGGCCTTGCGGGCTGCCAGGAGAGGAGGGGGCCCGCTGAAGAGAGAAGGGAACTTGGTTTGGCGAGGTGGTCGGGGACGAGCAGAGACAGTGGGTGGCACAGGAGTGGGGGGCCGTGAGCGGCAGGGATGGATGGGAACAGGTGAGGGCGAGGAGGAAGAGGGGAGACCGGTGGGAGAGGATGATCTGGGGACAGTAGAGAAACGGACGCGCTTCTTTTTCATTGCTGCCAAGGCAGAGAGTGAGAGTCTGACCCAAGCGTGGGGTTCTAGAATCTGTGTTTTCTGCCTCTGTTCCCTCAGGATTTGTCTTTGTGACAGAGGCAGAGAAGTCCAGAGAGCTGGAGGCCCCGCCCTCGGCACAATAGTGTGCTGTAGGGATAAGCACACGGTCTCTTGATGGAGACTGTCAAAGGCAATGGCCTGGGCCAGAACCAGGGCACGCCCCTCCTACAGCCTCAGTCAGCCTGGGCTGCGGCTGCACCCCGGGGCAGACTGCCTGAGAGCCTGTCTGGCTGGTGCTCTGGAGGGGCCCCAGGTGGCTGTGCTCAGGAATCTCCTGGAAGGAACAGGGACAGTCATGTTTGTTCCCGGGCATCCCTGGCCAAGAGGGGGCCAGGGCCACAGGGGCAGCAGCGAGTGTTGGTCACGAAGCAAGAGCCTGGAGAGCTGTCCTCCTGGGGCTGTGTGCGAGGACACAGTGAGGCAGCACAGGCCCCAAGGCTGCCCCTGTTCTCCCTGGCTCCCTCCCCCTTGCCCAGTGACCACGGTCAGGGTGGAGACCCCTCCGTGCAGTCCCTTGTCACTCAGTCGCACACTCACTAACGTCCCCTGCTCCCCGGATCTCGGGAAGGACCTCAAGGAGACTTCCCTGGACAGTGGTGGAAACCCGACAGGGAAGTGAGAAAATCCATGCTCTTCCCACGTATGACTGAATGACTTTTCCTAGAACTGTCACGAGCATGACAACCAGGGCCAAGGAACCAGGGGTTCCGGAGCCTTAGTGGACTCACCTCGCCAATCCAGCGACCCCTGGTCTCCTCTAGGTGCCGCTTCGTCCCCAAGCAAATGCCCCAGAAAGCCTGAACCCCGTCAGGCCGCCAACGGCTGCTATCCTGTCGCAGCCCCTCCCTCACGTTTGTTTCTTTGGATGCCACCTCCTGTGCTTGCCCTCCTGCTCTATCGCAGCCCCTCCCAGGGCCCCGGGCCCCCATCCATTATTCCACCGGCTCTCCGCTGTCGTCCCCACCACTCCCCTCCTCACTTGCCCTCACGAGAGGGGCTCCCTTGCGGACACCCCAAGATACTGGCAGGTCATTGAGAAGGGGCCTGTGCCTGCCTTGCACATCCCTGTAGTGAGGGAGTCATGGGGAGAGTGTGACAGACCTTCAGGCAGCACATGGGGACTAGAAAGCAAGAAGGGCCATGCTGCTCCCGCCGCCCAGGTCGAGGGTGGGCCGTGTGCTGAGCCTCCCAGGATCCCAGCGGCCCAGCCTGGCGTGGGAGCTCCGGGCTGACCCCCGCACACCTGGTGGTGGTGGTGGTGGGAAACCCCGAGAGACCCCAGCCAGTCCGTCCTGGGCCTGGAGGTGGGGTTGGGCGGGTTCTACATCAGGAAAAAGTGTCGCTGGTTCGATCTTCCAGTCAGGGCACATCAGAGAAGGAAAACTCTGACTCCAAAAAACCTCCGCTGCCTTGCGGCATACCTCTTCAGGGGAAAGGCTAAGGGAGTAAACCCCGACAGAAAATCCGGAGCCGGAGTCCCTAAGGCGGTTTGACGTCGTAGTCAACACCGGCAACTCCTGCGGCGCACCTGAAGCCAAGCTGTATTGACTCCGTCTTTCCCTTGGACCCTTCAGCTGCGAAGAGAGGGGGGGTCTGCTGCATGGGCAACAGCTGGCCCTCCATATCACCCTGCCCAGGCTCTGTAGCTTCAGCGTCATCGCACTTGATTCAACACGGGAGGAGACAGATACCATGTCACTCCCGAGTCAGACTGCACAACCATTTTCGGCGGTGCAGATAGACTCTGAGGAAGCTACACCATCGTCTCTCGAGACGGACGGCTGCCGACGACTTAAAATGTGAGGAACAGAAAGATCCTGACCCAAACAAAGCAGATATAGCTATATTGACTGATTTAAAGGCAGAGTATTATTAAATCAGTTAATGTAATAATTTACCCCAAGATATAACAGTCCTAAGTTATTCCATCTTTTTCTTTTGGTTCTTATCTTTAAGCTTGTCTTTTATTTTATTTATTTATTTATTTACTTACTTGTGTACTTACTTATTTTTAGAGAGAGAGAAAGGGAGAGAAACATCAGTGTGTGAGAGCAACATTGGCTGCCTTTTGCACGCCCCCAGCTGGGGATCCAGACTGCAACCCAGGCACGTGCCCTGATTGGGAATTGAACTGGCAACATTTTAGTTCAGAGGCCAGCGCTCAATTCACTGAGCCACACCAGTCAGAGCTAGTTTGTCTCTTTAAAAAAAGACAGAATACAGCAATATTTTTGAAAAATTCCATCTGTGACTCCTTTCTAAAATAAAAATAATCCCTCTATAATCAATGGGACTGCTAATATATTTAAATTTATTCCTATTATCTTATTTGTATTTTCTATTTACCATGGCTTTGGTAGATTTTTATTTATTTTAATTTCTTTTTTGCCTTCTGCTGAATTATTGGAATATTTGTGATTGCCTTTTATTCCTCCCTACTGGTTTCAAAGTTATATATTCTATTTTTATTATCTTAATGAATATGACTATTATTTTTCTGCAATCAATACTTAGAGTTACACCTTTTATTTTTTTGCTCATTTAGTTCTTTTATTTGAGTTTATTTTTCTTAGCAACATAAATTGAATTTAAGAGCCTGCTGTTCTGTTTCACTGATACCTTGTGGATAATAATGAATATAGAGTTAAAAAATTTTCTGTTGAGACTTCTAGATCCTGGAGGATAATCGAGAGCTGTGGCTAAGTACTCAGTGCTCAGTGTTCAGTGCCAGTCAAAGATTATATTAATAAATTGGCTGGCAGTTACTGGTATTTTGTCAATGTGAAGGCGTAGGTAAGAGACAAAAATTAAGGATGTCAGATGTCAAAGGTATTCGAGATGGAAGGAAAATGCAAGAATCTTTGAGGAAGCTGAAAATTGCCTCACATGGTTGCGTAACAGTGTGCTGTTACCACTACAAGACCACTGAAGCCCCTACTCAAATTTTTGATTGGGCCATAGCAGCAAGCTGCATGGTGCCACTGCATAGTGCAAAATGTAGACATGGTATGTCCACCTGGAATGCACATCACCAGTCCTTTCAGCAATCTAAACAGAACATACTTCCTCTTGCTATTGCCTCCCATGAATCCTTCAGGGCTCATTTCAAATGTACCTTCCTCAGAGTAGCAGGTTCTGACCACTTCTCCCTCCCCTATCAATCCAGAGTGTGTTTCCTTTGCTATATGAACTATAATTATTCTTTAATTCTTTTGCTTTTGAAATATTTCTTATCCTTGTAATCATCTGATCCACTTTCAATTTTTCTACTAGACTATAAGCTTCAGGAAGACAAGGATACTATCATTCACTAGTAAGAACAAGGTTTACAATAATGATTGTAGTTGACCACAGGAGAGAATGAATATGTAGTCATCACAGTCCCTGCACATCCCTGGACCCTAAAAGAGATTCTTGTTTGTTGCACTTAAAGAAATGTCTCACTTTGCTGGTAGTGTTGAATAACTTCAAGAAGTTCATGCAAAGGACCTCTTAGTGCAATATATGTCAACTTCTAGTTTTCTGGTTTCTGGAAGGAAATCTGCCAGTTTAGTGATATGAGATAGTAAACAAAAAAACTCTAAAATAATGGTCTGAACAAACACTTCACAAAATAAGAATATGAATGTTAATAGCATTTGAAATTATTATTTATGAGGGGAATTAAAGTTAAAATCATATGAGATAACACTACACACCCACCTAATGGCTGAAATTTAAAAAGACTAACAGCAACAAATATTGGCAAGAAAAAGGACCAATCATAACTCTCAAACCTTTCTAGTTGAAGTAAAAAATGATAAAATAACTTTGGAAAACACTGTGGCAGTTTCTAATAATGATAACCATATAACTCGATAATTCCACTCAGAAACCCAGAAAAATAAAAACAGATATCCATAGGAAAACTTATATATGAATGTCTATAGAAGCTTCATTTATGATAGTAAAAAATTGGAAACAGCCCAGGTAACCATCAATAGTTGAATGGATAAACAAGTGATGGTATATTCACAAAATGGAATACTAATCAACAGTGAGAAAGAATAAGCTAATGGTAAACACAAACATGGATGAATCTCAAAAATATTACATTGACAAAAAAACGCAAATGAGTACACTATGCATACCTTCATTTATGAAGAAATGGGTATAACATTTGTCTCAGGGCTAGGGTTTTGATTTAAGAGTACAAAAGAGAACTTTATAGAATAGTGGAAATATTCTAAATCTTGATTTGGATGATGGTGTATAATTTGTATGGGGTGAACTATTTATAGAAATTTATCAAAATGTAAACTTAAGATCTATGCATTCTACTGTATAGAAACTATATCATGAAAATTTAAAAAGTAACTTGCAAATAAGTAAACAAATTAGAGACATTCACCATCTGCCTGTAACCAACTGAGTTTCCAGGTCTGTTCTAGCTCAATAGACTGCAGTGGTCAAAGCATACTATCAAGGTCAAATCACCCCTGGATTATGGCAATCTTCAAATATCTTTGTAGCAAATCATTCTCGTTTCCCATTGGGCTAGTTTACCTCTGTTGGGACCACCCTACTAGAAAACGTGGGTAACCGTGTGCAATGCACTGAATCGAGAACAAAGGTCTCAGACCAACTTGGTTTGTGGTTTGCTCAAGAAACCTGAAGCCACTGAAATGTCATAGGGGCCTCTAGGAACCAAACAAGTTCTTTCGCCCCATTTAGGAAAAAGACGGTCATAGTACAGTGGCAGGAAAATGGAGAATAAACACCAGTAATGTATGGGGAAATCCTTGAGTAAACTAGGAACAGCCTGAAGGACGTCCTTAGTCGAGGGTAGAGAACGAGAAAGGATTTAAAGTGAAAGGCTGCTAACAGAGAGTTTTGGGAAAAATTGACAATAAGAGGTTTGGGAAGCAGAGGAAGAAATTGCATGGCTCACAGTGGAGACCCCTGCAGGAGAGCCTGTGATGGAGACGCGCACTGTTCGGGTCGCTTGGGGTGCTGTGGAAACTGGCAGGAAGTCATTCTGACGATGTTTTCTTTTTCTAACCTGCGATTGCATCATGCAGATGTAGCCACTGTCTGTGTTTTGTGCACACTTCAAAGTACTATTTTAAAGGAAAAGAATTATAAACGCTAGAAACCTCCCTTTGAAAAATAAGTTAAAAGTAATTTAAATTAAAATACACTGATTAAAATAGCCCCGTTTTAGATTTTGAGGCATGCCATTTCTTTCTGATTATTATCTCTCAGTTACTTAATATGAACCACCCCTAGATCAAGAGAATCAGGCAGAAATTTTATGATAAAACTCAGGAACTATTCACAAATGGCCAAAAACAGCTTCACAGATAGCCTCCTGAAGACATTTAATAAGTCTGTCATAATCAGCACATGATCCTCAAGAAATGAGAATAAGAAACAGCTGCTTTGTAGCAAATCCTAACTATAGTAGGGATTAATTCTAAATTTATGTCACATTTAGTCAGTTTTCATTTGGGACAACAAGGAAAATCTTTGCCAGGCTTAGGGCAATTATGTATTTGTCAAAACAGATGAAACATAAAATGTTAATTTTGTTTTTCTCTCCAATAAATATTTCTGTGGAAACTGGAATCTTTTAATGTTGGAATAATCAGTGAAGAAAGACCTAACTGTTATTGTGCACAGCCTTTTCTGCTCCACTTTACTATTTTAAATCTGGTCTTAACTAACTTTGAAAATTCTTTGGTGGTGGTGGTGATGAATCTCTGTCCCTACTTCCCTCCTTTATTTGTCTCTGTAATATATTAATATTTTATAATCAAATATAATGTTACCAATGGCGTTTCTACTTATGTTTATGACCATTTCTGAGCATAAGAAAACTGTAATTGAGACTCATACTTTTGGGTTCTAAGGACTTCAGTTTGAATCCCAGCTCCACCAGTTTCAAACCATGTGATTTTTCAAGTTTAAAATTTTTTTGTATGTTAATTATTTTATTTCTAAAATGGAGATTATAACAGTATTTTCTTCACATAGATGCAATGAGATAATTCATGTGAAGAACAGTATTAACACATGGTAAGTGCTAAATACATGATAGTTATGATGGTGGTGGTAATAATGCTGAATGCCCCAGAGGTGCTTTTACATTTTAACTGTATTTGAGTCATTTTGGGGCAGGTGTAGAATGAATCCTGATTCAGTAGGGCCAGCAATGGGCCTGAGGGCCTGCTTGTCCAATGTCCTCCCAGGTGATGCCCACGGGTGCATACCACACCATGAATGGCAAGGACCTCTTTCTCTTACTGTAGGCAACCTGGTCTGTTTTCTGATTTGTTGTCAGTCATATGTTACTTTGCTTTCCAGTTCTTGACTGTGAAATTTAGTGAGCTCCTATCTTCCAAAAGACCAGAACAATCAGGAGAGAAGTCAAGTGTTTTTAATTGCCCAGATCATTGTTCTACAGCATGCCAAACATGTGATGTCATGGAGAGCAAGTACCTACATTACTGGCTATTGATTCTTTAATCTTTGAGTCGTATATGTTTGTTCTTACATAGGACAGGCTGAGGACTAGACAAGTTTTCCCCTATTTATCTGGCCTGCAAGTGCCTCTTTTACTTGCTCACAAGTCTAGGTTTATAGTTAGCAGTTCATCCCCTCTGTACCTTCATCAATGATCCAAGATTTCAAAAAGGCTTCAGAGCCAAGTCTGGAACTATTGCTTCTGCTTAAACCAGAAATGTGTTGATCCTATTGTCCTCTGACTGTCCCACTGGCTGCGTGAGGCCTTTGTGGCCTGGCCCCTGCTGGGCCCAATTACCTGCAACAAGTGGAAAGAAGAAATCAGGGTAAATCCTTCCCTCTGTGGGTCAGGCTCCAACTCTTCTCCTTGCTTCTCTCTGATGATGGTGCCCAGTATCCAGCCACCCCACTTGTGCTCTTCCTTTCTTGACCACAACATTCTAATTAAAAAACCTACAGTTTGCTATTTATCACTGCAGACTCTAAATCTTCTGAAGGCTCCTTCTTGAGTTCCTACTTCCAGATATTCAGTGGAATTAATTCAGTAGAGCTTTGAATCCGGATACCAGCTGTAGACATCTACCCTGTTATGTCCTGATCCCACACATGTCTAGCTAGTGTTACCAGAAGATCAGTATGTTCAATGTTGGGGATCTTTGGGGGTCTAAAATTTAGTTTCTCTCTGAAGACTTCACCTGATTTTTGGCAGTTGTGGGTGGTCAGGCATAGCGCCATAGATCCAACCCTGTGTCCTCAGCAATTCAACGTTGTAAATTCCCAACAGGGAAGGCATCCTTTCCCTTTTGGAGTCTATAGCTGATCAGTTGGTAAGGTAGAATGAATTGACAGACACTGAGAGAACATTTTCCCTTCCATGTTTGGAGACAGTACAGTGTAGTCAATGGAAAGTGTAGGAAGGCTGGCATCAGATCAGGATTTGAATTTCAGTGTAATTTTTTCCTCACTATGAGAGCTCATACAAGTTTTATGCACACACACATAGCAATGGCTGGTATTCAAAATAAAGAGCTGAAACTTGAGAATCATTCAATAATGGCCAATTAGTTTATCTTCATAAACTCATATATTAAAATGTACTTGAAATGCTTCAATCCAATTGCAATTATTACCCTTTTTAGCCTCACCCATTTTTAACCTTTGAGTTATTCCTGTGTTCTTTGACATGACTTAGTCTTCTCTTATAGATTCATTGCAATGTAGTATGATAAACTGATACAGATTCATCATGTACATTTCTTTCCAAGAACTAAAAATTTTTGAAATCTCTAAGGAGCTCTGGTTCATCTTAGTGGAAAGTTGTATTTGAAGGTTAATAATCTGTAGAGACTAGGAGTACTAATTGCTAATGTGTTGCTCACTATTTCTAGGTCTTTTCAGCAAACAAAGGTAGAAAAATTGTTTTAAATAGAACCCATCATAAGTTTAAATTGATACTTCCAAATTTAAATTGAAGAGTGCAGAATTTTTGTTTACCTCTTTGATCTTAAATCTGAATCTCCTTTCCCATACTCAGAGTCTGAGCTCTTATGATTCAGGATGATAGAATTAGAGGCTAAGGGGCAGAAGGATTGAGCAAAAAGGAAAAAGAGCTCATGGACATGGACAATGGTGTGGTGATTGCTGGGAGGTAAAAGGGTATGAAAGGACTAAATGGTAATGGGAAACAATACAATAAAAATATTTTTAAAAATAATATCAATTATTTCTCATTTGCTTTGTCCCTGATATGTCCATAATATTCTCAGAATAATAATTAAAGATTTATCATCAACCATGTGACTAGTGAAAATAGTATAAGATTTTTTCCTTGCAGTTTAAAAAATTTTTGTTCTTAGGGTCTATCATATAAGAGAGTATAGCCAAAACCTGTGTTTTTAAGTCACTTTGAAATTCTGTGTGGTTATTCTACCTACAATTTTGTATTACATTTTTATAGATTGATTTTCTACTTTATTTTTTATAATTATATAAAATACATACATGGTCCATGTCAAATCTATAAAATATATCTAGTTTCTATCCCTGACTACCCTATTTCTTCATTTTATATTTTCTTTTCTGAATTAGTTTTCTGACATAACAAATTACCATAAACTCAGTGTCTTTAACAACACAAATATATTATCTACAGCTATGCAGTTAGAAGTCTGACATGGATCTCACTGGGTAAAAATCAATGTCAGCAGGGCTATGTGCCTCTCTGGAGGTTCCATAGGAAAATCTACCTTCTTACTTTTTGCAGCAAGGATGACTTTGAGAGGACATCATATTCCTTGCCTAGTGGCCCCCTTCTTCCCTTTTCCAAGTCAGCAGTGTTGCCTCTTTCTGACCATCTCCTCTCACTTCCTTCTTCTGCATCTGTCTTGACCCTTGAGATTACATTGGGCTTCCCTGAATAATCCAGCACAACCCTCTATCTCAAAGTCTCTCACCTAATTACATCTGAAAAGTTCCTTTTCCATGTAAAGTAACATATTTCAAGTTCTGGGGATTAGGACCTGGACATTTTTGGGGAAAGTGGTGTGCATTAGTTGGCCTGCCACAACTCACCCCTTTCTTAGGTGAATAGATGCATGCTGCATACATTTTCTCCATCTTGCTTTCGGTATTTAATAGTGCATCCACTCCATAGTACCATAGGACTCTATCTTTCACATCCTCACTGTTTACAGCTATGTAGTGTTCTTTGTGAGGATAAACTTTAATGTCCAACCAACCCCCTATTAATGGGTATTTGATTTTGTTTCTAGTGTTTACTATTACAAATATCCTAAAATAAATGGCCATGTGCACAGTAGAATAATATAAATATGACACAATACAGGAAAAACTGTGTTTCTGTCAATAACTAATATTCAGCTTCATTAGACAAAGTAAGATCTTACATAAAGTGTAGATTTACATATCATTAAAGTAATCAGCTGCCTCTGTATTGTGATTTTGGCATTCCTTGAGGACTTCCTAACTTAAAACACCCCTTCCTTATACTGATATGTTCCAGATGTTTAACTCTCCAATGTTTGTTTGCAAAACACACATTCTATTTGAATGGTGACACCCCATCTCTACCCTTCTCTACTTCCTTTGCCTGGATTGTTGTCAGAACAAAACTGAAGATATTGCAGAACTAATTAGCCCAGTCTCTTAATTTGAAACCTAATCAATGGTTCCTTTCTGATTTCAGAATTCTTTGGCCTGATAATACAGAAATACATTTAAATTTAATGAGATGCCACAGTTACTTTTCTTAAACCAACTCATACCAATCTTTGAGTCCCCAGGACCAAGGTGTTGAGAAATCTAGTGTCCATAACTTTTTATACTTCATGGCTCATGCTTCCAACCTTGCATTGTAATAATACTCTAGAACTTAAAAAGTTTAGGGCACATAAAGAAAGAAGCCTCTGAACATTAATTTTTCTTCTAATGCTGAAGACACTCATTGTCTAGGTCTGTACAATCCATTCCAAAACTATTAACTCCACTTGCTCCACATCAAGCTTGCCCTCCAGGACATTCTATGTGGCCTTGGAGTTTGGATCCAGCCTGCAACTACCCCTGTAGGAAATCTGACCTGGAGATGACCTGAAAATAAGACCCTTACATTTGCCTTTCTTCTGGAAAGTCCACTTATCCCATCTACCTTGAAGTCATAGAGTGAAGATGTGTGTGTGTGTGTCCCATCAGGGATATCCACCCCATCTGAATGTCAGCCCTACTTACATAGGGCACACGTCCCAGTATCAACAACACAAGACCCAGCTGTCCATTCTTCAAAAAGAGAGGAGTAATCTACCTTTTCATATTTTGTGAGTTTATTCTAGCAAAAAAATGAATAAAAAAGAAATAAGCACACAATGTTACATTTAATTATTAATAATTGATACTTCATTTAGCCTAATGTACTATTGATTATAAGATGCTTCATTACTTTATGTCCTACTACAAAAGAAAAAATACAACTAAACTGTGGCATAATGCTTTTTATTACTTAACATTCTTAATCTGTGTTTATTAAAAGAATCTTTTTAGACTTACTTGCTTCTCTAATGTCAGATGTAAGCCCTGTTGATGTTTCTGTGCCTTTCTGCATAAACAATAATCCCTTTTCATCTTGACACTGAATTATGTGTGATCTTTTTAAAGACATTTTAATGGCAATATCCCAACATGTTGCATATAACTCAACTGAAGTCTGAAGTAGCTATGACTGAGTTTGTACATATGCTGGCAATAACAATATCCCAAATGACAGTGACTGCAAGATCCCTTCTAATCTCAGGGATGTGAAAATGTGAAAGCATGTGCTCCTGAGAAGCAATGGAATAAAATATATGTCTGCTCTAACGGTGTACACAATTCCCTGCCTACCTCTACAGCACAGCTCTCACCATTTCCTCCCTGACACATTGTTTTTAGCACACCAAAGCACTAGCAACACTCTGCACCGACAAGCTATTTTATGCCTCTGTGCCTTTCCATGTGCAGTGTCTTCTTTCTGGAAGTTCCTTGTCCTTTCCCTCCTTGGCTGTAAGCACCACTCTTCCTAGTCTCTCAAGAAAGAGCTCACAGATTTCTTCACTTGAGAAAACTTCACTCCCTCACAAGCACAGTTCCCTCCCTGCACGCTGTCACCACCCCTTGCACCTTGTGCTCATGTCTAGTCCTGCACTGGCACAAGATTTGCCACTTCCTCTGCTCTATTGGAACTCCTTAAGAGCAGTTATCTTGTCAACATTTTAATTTCCTGATGCTTTGCATGATATTGTTATAGGCACTAAACTGTACAATAATAGGCACTACAAAATCTTCAATAAATGATTGACTAGTTTCTCGCACAGCTGGCCTTCCACAAGAGGGGTGGTTTTTACTGCAGAACTGGTTGTCCAGGGCAGTAAAGGTGGCTGTGTTAAGCACAGATAAAGATGCAGTGTAATCAGGGTGGGGAGATAGATCTACAGACAAATATGTCAACTTGTTCAAGGTATACATGGCCCAATAGCATGCTCTTCATTTTAATTTCAGCAAAATTGCTTTCAATAGCTAAGAAATTACCATTCTGGGCATACTTAATGTCTGGGGTTAGGAGAAGAAAGAGGTTAGAGTGTGTAGTGAAACCTTTATCAGTTAAAATCTTGACAAGTTTTAAAAAGACTTATAATTCTGATTTTCATGCATAGTTTAATATCAGCTACATTGGTTGCTTCAGGTCATTTTCTTTGACCATCCACTTGTTAGTAGAAGTATTCTAAATGAACAATATACTTCTACATCCAAAAAGTGATGTTCTTTCAGACGTAAAGGATATGTTTCAATGTTACTTTGCTGTTTAAAAATAGCAAATAAGTCTTAAACAACATAGATGAGAAAGATATCCACTTTATAATAAATATCCTGCATGCTGTTATAAGATCAACTAACAGCCCCATATTTATTTAAGATGTCCATGGACTACATTTTATCCTTTTGAAGGATCCAAGATGGTCAGAGTATGTGCTGTTAAGTCTGCATGTCTCTTTTAAATAGGAATTGCATAGCACAGACCTCATCCAAAGTACCTGTTTGGACGAGATAAATTGAGTACAGGAAAGTTTATGTTTCTAAGCTGTTCTGTCCTGTTTTGTGTACTAAATATGACAAGCTTAAGTAGATCCAAAGTAGATAATATTTTTAATCTTATGGTTATTTAAGTAGTAACTTCACAGTCTATGTTTTAGTGTCAAGCAGAAAATGATACACAATATAGATTTAATTTATATTTATCACCAAAATATCACATGCACTAGACTGCTTCATTATATTAGTATATGAAAAATATTGAAGAAACAAGTGTTTGAGTCATTGTTAAGCACTTGCATGGCCAAGGATGAGTTAATATATATTATTCAACCTTTTCCTCTTTATGGTTCATTTATTTTAGGAGTGGATTATCATATAGAAAATTGTTATCTATATCCCTAACATAGCTATTCATAAGTATGCAATAAACAGTTTGTCTATCTCCTACACTAATATAGGCATAGTTGAGTTAGATTTAATATATATGTGATACAAAGAAGTAGGAAAATCTGCTGTGATTTAAACAAAAGAGCTTCAGGTGTTATGGGCAAAGTTGTTTTTCATTATACTTGCATATATATATATATTACATTTATTTTCATGTGTTTTATAATACTTCATGATAAATTTTAAAAGAGAAAAATACTACAAACTGGAGAAGATAGATTCAGAGAAAAATATTCATGGCAGAATTCCTAGAGTATGGAAATCTCATTTTATGAAGGAAGCATTCAGAATTATAGTTAAAATCATACTACTTTCAGTTCTAAATGAAGTTATTAAACTTGACAAGTTTTGTTTACTTTTAGAGTTGCTGTTTTGGATCTTTTTTGGCTTCTCTTCCAGTGTTTATTTCTACTTACTGCTGAGGACTTATTCTACATATCTAATTGAATTATCACCTTAAGGCACCTTGTAACATGTTATTGTTCATAAGAAAAACAATTGCAGTATTGTTCATGATGCTTTCTAATCAAATCAGAAGCATTTATTCCAGTCCCTGAGCTGGAGCTTGCCTGGCCTCTGTTTCTCTGAGAATTCTGAGGCTGCAGCTGAGCAGAACTGAGACTAATCAAACCCTCCAACTCTTGCTTCCATCAAAACATTAGTTCTTCCCTTGCAAAGAGGCAGAAGTGTCCACTTAAACATACTTTGGATTTTTTTTGGTCTTTTGTTTCTACTGTGTTCACTCCCTGCTTGACCTCACCCTTCTGCAAGACAAGCACAATTCAAGGTCGTTGCTGTGGTTGGGGGTTCACATGGCAGTTTGATGGGATATCTCTGCCCGGCCTGCTGTGACCATCAAGTGCACAGCTAGTGTCTCAAAAAACAATAGTAGCATTCTTCAAAATGTTTCAGAACACAGCTTGTGTGGTAGTGAAAGTAACGATTCTCCAAGGCTAAAGCCAAGAGGACAAATGGAAGGTGGCAGGAGCAGGTGGCTTACTGAATGGAACCTAACACTACACAGCTGAGTCCGGGCCTCAGTGATATGGCGGCGCTGCACTGCTGCTCCCGAACATTGGCAGCTGGTGAGGTTCACCTCTCTCTCCGAACAGTGACCACCCTCGTCTACACTGTCAGGACAAATGTGTTCCTCTTGATGATGCATGCTGATGTCTCACAGCTCATAGTGTCCAGTCATGATTAGGGGTGAGAATCTCAGGGCAGCTGCTTGTGAGTTGTGGGCATGACTTGTCTAACATCATGTTGCTAACCTATAACATAGGCCAGAGATAATACCTGTTGTATAGTAGTACTCTATCCCATAGAGTAATATACCCTATGCAGTAGTTTTATATTCCATAGGGCGCTTGTGAGGATTAAAGAAGAAGTTCTCAACAAATATTAGCTACTCTAACTACCAATCTGTTAGGGAACCATTTTCAAACTTAAAATAAATGTAAAGATCCATTTTAAAAGACAGAATTTCTAACAGACTCCAAGTTTTTATTCATGCTATTTTTATACTTTTCAAATATGCATAAAAAGTAAAAATAAGCTCTATTTATGTAGCTATTGCACATCTACCAAAAGAATGTGTTTACAAATTAAGTTCAAACCCATAAAACCAATATAATTTAAGTTAATTTTTATTTAATGCTTTTTTGTTGAAAATGGTAGGAGGTGCTATAGCACAAATTCTTTTGACACATTTTGAGGGTTTTTTTTGCCTTAATTACCATATGCTATATGATACTTCTGTTTTTCCATTATTTAATATCTATCTGAATTACTTTAAAGCTGAATGTCTGAACATCGCATTAGCACACAAAGTTCTCCTCTTTTGTGTTAGCCTGAAGTTAAGAATCAGTATGACGGTAGCTAACACTGTTTATTGTACAAGTGATAGCAAACACGAGCACCGAAGCTGAGGGACGCAAATGCTCGATGAGAGGCGGTCGTCTCGGGAAGCTAGCAAAGGCTCCGTCACCATATTAGATAGTCACCAAAATAAATAAAAACACAGAATTGAAATATTTTCATGGAAAACTTGTGGACCTCCAAATGAGCTACAAGGACCTTGGTGAAGAATCTTTAATATGTATCTTTGTTGAACTTGAATAGTCACTTCTTAAAAAGTGCTGGGAAACAGTGTTAGACAATGGGTAAGCAATTTTCTTGATAAATTCCATGAGATCTACCAAGCAGAAGGCATCACTTTCTGTTCTATATACCTTTTTACTGAAGGCAAAAGATATTTCCTTCCTGAGGCAATAATAGCTCTCATGGCATACACATTAATCTGAGAGCTCAGAAATTTTGACTCAGAATTCTGAATGCTAATGGTTGTGGGTATAAAATGAAGTAATTTATGTGTCATAGCTAATTAAGATTACAGTATTTCAAGGCACTTAAAATTCAAGTTCAAAGAAATTTTAGTTCTTTGGTCTGATAGGTGGTGTCAAGGAGCCCTGGGAGGATTTCCTGCCTACAGCAATAGGCATGCAGTAGCTCATTCAGCACATCCTATCATTAAAATAGAATAAAACTTCACACCTTACTTCTTTGGGATACTAAACCTTTTCAAACAAAATTTAGTCATCATTTTCTACAATTTTAATTTAAAATGGAAAGGTTTTGTGGAGTAGAAACTTAGTTATGATATTTTCATTTAGAAATGCCTTCAATTGATTGGAGCTCTACTTCTGATGTAGACAAAGAATGGAATTATAAGTAGAAAGGAAGAGAGTGCAACCACAGAGGGAAACAGTGCAGCTTTATCTGCTATAGCCTGAAGACATTTCTATGATCCAACGGTTGTCCTCTGAAGTGATAACTATACCATGACAATGTGTACGCATGTGCTCTAGGAGTTTGGTATGAGAATACTTATAGCAGCAATATGCATAAACTAAAAACCTGGAAATGACTAAAACATCTGTGTACAGTACAAAGGTTAAATAAATATGACATATTCTTAATAATGGAAAATTACACAACATTGAAAGCAAACAAGTTACAGCTACACACAACATCAATAAATTTCACAAACAATATTGAGTGAAAGGCACCAAATAATACCACCAGACACTAAATAATACATTTTATATAATTTTATTTACATTAACTTTACAACAGGCAGACTAATGCATCAGGTGAGAAGTCAGGTAATGGTTCCTTTAAGGGAGAGAGGACTGCCTGAGCAGGAAGGAAGCGTTTTAAGGTGGTGGCAGTGTTTTATTTCTTGACCAACATTTACTGAGGGTTCACGACTGAACTCCTGAAACATTTTAAATTTCACTTGTGAAATGAATTGTGTCTACCTCAAGAGGTCATTGTAAGGATTAAATAACAATAAAGTGGTGCACATTTTACCTGATATATAATAAATGCTCAAACAGCTGTAATTGTCATTGTAATTATTAGCAGTGTGATGCTGTGTCTACAATACGTTTTGAAAACTTATACAATTTACAATACTTTTAGAAATGCTTTTACTGAGTCTCCATTTGGTGTTATACAATTTTCAAGCACTGAGGTAACTTCCTAGAAATAGCCCTATGAAACCAGCTGCTTTATAAGAGCACTGTTGAGGGCATTGTTTTTTTGTAATACATGTGTTTTCTTAGAAAGGGCCTACAGAATATACATCTTTCTGATCTCATAGAAAAAGAGTTGTACTCCTGAGCAACAGATTTTGATTATTGTCTAAGTTTAATCTTACACATATTGTAAATCCTGTGACTGAATATATTTTTCTTCTTGGCTTTGTATTTGGACACTGAAAATCTCAGACTCAAATCTGTTCTCTAACTTTACCAAATGTGTAGAGATATTTTCTGGATAAGTTCCATTTTCCTTACTTATTTGTTTTTATTTCATTTTTATATAAGCAATGTTAAATTTTTTTCTGGAATAAGAGGAAGATACAATTAAATAAATGAAGAACAAACACATGACATTATATTAAGTTCAATTATGGAAATAAATATCTGCCAGGACAGTGGTATTAACATGTGCTGAATAAATGAATACAAGAACAATTTGGCATTTTGGGATGGCTCTATAAAATGAAACCTGAGTAAAGTTTTAGGAAAATAAAAGCCTGTGGTATGAAGAGTGAGCTGGAATGGATGAAAAAGAAGAGAGAATAGCGCAAGAATGAAGTTCAAGTCAGAATGGCACGGTGGTCCATGGGACATTCTGTACAGAGGGCTAGAGAAGTATTGAGCAATGAGTGTTGATGATAGTGAAGAGAGACCAGGGTGAACAGAAAGAAGGGAGAATATGGGGCAAATCCAAGTAAAAGAATTAACAGTCTTAATGACAAATTATGCAGAAAGAACAACAACAACAAAAAAAGAAGTCAGAAGTGAATTCAAGATTGTTTTGGGCATAGGATTAGTCAGTTTTTAGGAAATCAAGCTCAAGAATGAGTAATCAAATAACTCATAAGATACATGTACATATCTAGGAAATGAATTTATTTATCCAACAAAAGTCATTTATGAATTTAGAATTTGTGAATTCTGACAATCAGAATTTATATTTTGGGAAGACAACCCTATATAAATACCTATATCTGAAAATAAATTATAATTTCTAATAAAGGGTTTGAAGTTACTGATAAAATGGTTTATTTTCTCTTTTATGCAATAAGAAAATATTTCCCACAAATTACATGTTGTTTCCTCTTCACAAGTTCTTCTTTTCCTTTTTTTGGTAGATTTAAAATTACATCACTATTCACAAAGCAGCATTACTAAAATAATGAAGACTTCTTCCTTATTGATTTTTCTGGAAACGGCCTTCCTTATTTCATCCACACTTCATCTATAATTGGGAAAGGGAAACTACTGAACTGATAAATTCTACAGAGGGAGAATTTATCTTGAATCTGAAGTGTTATTGCTGTTGACAGTCCAATAAGAGAGACACAATGGAGGAATTTATGAAAGCTCTTGAAATTGGCTGAAGCAATTTTCAACACACTGTATTTCATTCTTGGACAAAACCAATGCTATATTTCTTACACATTTTTTAAAAAAGCCGACATATAACCGGCAATAGATACTTCTCCAGAAGTTACTTGGCATCCATTTCCATTAACTTTTAAAATTCAAAAATTTGACTATTGGGACTTCTAATTGGAATGTCTAGCCATTTAATAATTCTAATAGGTTTATTTTACAGAAACAGAGCATAAGCCTGGCAAAAACATTCCATTTTAAATTCCTTATATGTTAAAATTGCCCATAGAGGTTACTGGTAGTTTTCCCTTATGCAGTCACTACCTGTTTGCTGGGCAAATAGATAAACTTTAAATAAATAACCTTGAGATATTCACTAGCTCTGTTTTTCATTTTCCCTACTTTTCACTTGATTTTATCATCTTTTTCATCCCTCTGTGAGGAAAGTTTCTAGAAAACTCTGGAGTCACCTCCCTCAATGTCTGCTTAATCCTAACAGAAAAGAAAATCTTATTTTTCCTTTGCTTGAAATACATGTATCAATGAGTTCTTTCATTCAGCTGTTCTGATGTTCCAGGATAAGAACTGCAGCTTGTAGTGGAGATTTTGTGGATGTATTTTAAGTACATTGTCTTCATTTTGAAAGTGAAGAAGTCAAGTTTAAGTGACTATCCCAGAGCAGAGCTAGGTTTAGAATTCAGAAGTTATGTATTACTAGCACATCAACAATGAGTATGGGGCAGTTGTTTCTTATTTTTTAAATTATGCATTTTTTCCTAGCTATAGTATTTATCCTTTTCTTGTTAATTTTTAAATGTTCATTGATTTTAGAGAGAGAGGAGGAGAGAAACATCAATTGGTTGTCTCCTGTACACATCTTGACCATGGATCAAACCCTCAACCTTTTGATGTATAGGGATGAGGCTCCAACCAACTGAACCACACTGGCCAGGACTATCCATATTTTTCTCTATAGGTCATTGTAAACAATGCCTATTTGAGGTCCTATTAGGTCAGTAAATTGAGAACCCTCATGTTCTGATAAAATAAATTATTGTACTCTTTGTAGCTGAAAAAAATGATCTGGGGTACTTGAAATATTGAAGGGACCAATTTGTAAAGTGTGATTGTCCAACCACGATGCTGTACACTTGAAACTAACACAAAATAATACTGAATGTAAACTGTAATTGAAAAATAAACAGCAAAAATCAAATATACACCATCTTCTCTCTTAATTTCTATCCTTCCTATTTATGAGGGCTAGAGCCTGATCCAAGTCCAAGCAATTTAAAGCAAACTATAATGTGGCGATGTACAGAAAGAGATTATTTTTCCCCAAAGACCAAACTTCAGCTACAAGAGTCAAGGTAAAAAGATTAAAAAAGTGATCTGGAGTATGCCATTAAATTTTGAATTATCTTAGTATATATTTCTATGTTTACTTCATTTCTGAAAACATTAAAATATTTATCCCTCAAAGACATTTTTCAGAACAGAACTGTTCTTCCAATACTGAAGAAATAACAAAGGTTAGATGATTTGGAGAAATAATAGTGTTTATTTTTCACGTGTAGTAGGTAACTTTCCTGCCTCTTATTCTTACAAATACTCCAAACACACCACACAAGCATGTGCATCACCAAGTCCATTGTTTGCACATGGTGTGTGTTCAGCAAGTGTTGCTCAGACTCAAGGAGCTAAAGCAATAGCCAGTTGTCCAGTTTATGGAGAAGGTACCCTTCAGTTGCTGCGAATGATTTTTGTCTGTCATTCTCACTTGGACAGCTTTGATGAGGCTACACTGACCACAGAATGGAGTTCAAATCTGGCTCTTACCTCCCCATTGGCCTCTTCCTGCCTTCCTCCTTCACCACAGTCCACAGAGTCACATGCCTGCAGGCTCCTCAGGTAACACACCTGGTTAAAGCAGTGCCAGGAAATGAATGCACGCACATTGTTTGAGTGATGACTGAGAAGAACTGGAGAAGGTACTCGTATCTAAGGGGAGGCTGCTGCTCAGCTCCATCTGTTATTGCCCTACGGGAAGGAGGGACCAATGTTACTAGAGCCTCTGCTTTTTTTTTTTTAAGAAAAATCAGAATGATGACTTATAATTTTGAAATATCTTGATCTCTTTCTAACATGTGGCGGAGTACTTTTCGTTCACTTTGCTGGCCACATTGCTGAACCATTTCCCTCACGACCCCTCTAGAGCTGTGCTCTAATAACGCTGACTTCTTGGAGTTTTCTCAGGGCGCAGCGTTTTGTCACACTTCTGGGCTTCCACTCATGTTGTCCTCTCTGTCCGCACCGCTCTCTTCCACTAATCCCCTCGGCAAGCCCTCCCCACCCATTCTTAGTCACTTACTCCAAGTCTGTCATGGACAAACCTTTCCCAACCTCCCTCTACACCTCATCTCTAACAGCCCAGGAGGACGATTCCTTTTCCCTATTTCTCTTGTCACTGTTAATACCATCGAGGAGGTGCTACATTGGGATGCACTTACCTGTGACCAATATCTATCTCCTCCACCAGCGTGTAAGACACATTTTATTCCTCTTCATATCCTTGGTGTTTTCTATAATGAACATCCCCAAGAATGGCTGATGTTTGTTGAAACAGCACATAGGATAAAACATCCTCACAAACATTCCTACCTGCATCTTCATTAGTCATCATTTTCTACCGATAGCAGATCAAGAATGCTGTAAAAGTTTCAGCGATAATGTAGTCTAAAGTTCAGATTTGAGAATTACGTATGCCCTGAGACTATGTTTTCATGACTAGTGTGGCTGTTTGCTGCTCTCTCCCGCAGTGTGAATACAAAAATTAGTCTGCTCTCTGGGGGCTTACATTCTAGGTGCAAACCAGAGCATTTTATTTCAGTACTGACTATCACTATCACTCCACGAACTGCTCCGCTAACAGCACATCAAGTAACACTTCGTTTTTCATCCTTTTTTTTTTTAGGTGCAGGAGGTGATGAGATGTTAAACATTACATCCAAAGACACACAGCAAGTTAGTGTTAGAAGTGACTATAGAGATCATTTACTAGCATTAGGTATAATAAAAGGTGTTCCAAACATCTTTGTTTCTTTTCTCCTAAACACAGCCAACAACTTCCTATCAGTGCACACTCTACACAAGCAACATGCACACACATAACAGTGCACACACACACATTTTTAATAATGAGGGATGAGCCACTCTCAGCAATTCTTACTTGTTTTATCTTTTAATCATTTTGTTTGGCACTTAAGGTTTTGAACAACCAATGAAATCCCTCCATTAAGATAAACACAAGTATTATACAATCTCCTCCAGATAAAATAGATACACTCACCTGCCTGGAAAAAAAAGATGAAAACACACCAAAACCTAATGGTGTTTAACTTTGGATGGTGAGAATTTGGGTAATTTTAATTTATTTCTTCTATGCTTTTCTATATTTTCAATACAATGGTATGTTTTAATTTTATAATTGGAAAAATAAAACAGAAAAATTTGTTTTCAAAAGAGAATCAAAATATACAAATGGTCTAATTTATAATAGCCTTATTAAAATAACAATTTAGTATGTTATTCTATGGGCACTTTTTTTTTAAAGTGGCAAAACTTTATATGGCCTTAAAATGCTCGAACTAAATTCTATTACAATTAAGACTGGAGGATATTTAAGCACAAATATACATAAATGGTGCAATTGTGGTAAAATAAAATGAACACAAGACCCCTACGGATTTTCAGCTTGCACACAGGCAACAGTGCTCTGGTTAAAAGAGTACTACTTCAGGGCATGCTTTATGATTTCTTGTCAACAAATTATTCTTGCTAGATTTATAGGCCGAAGGCCCAGCTTTCTCATTTATAAAACATGGATAAAAAGGTCCACTCCTTCCCTTTCCCTCACATCTGTTAGAGCCACACCAGCTCTGAGAGAATGAAAACATAAGATAGAAACAGAAGGTTCTAGGATACTATTTATTAGAGTTATAAAATATTCATTTTTTGTTGAATTGACATGAGGATGAGTAAGTGTTTTCACTGTGTGGAAGAATTCTGAAAATGAAGCAATATTCATTCATTTATTCAATAAATATTTTTGAGGACCAAGTGCCAGACACAGTCATAGGCCCTGGGACTGGGACTGGGACTACAACAAGGACCTTGCCCTTGTAGGTGTTACAATCTCACTAACAACATAGACAATAAATACAAAAATAACCAACAGATAAGAGAATTATATAATATTTGCTTAATTAATGTAACCAATAGCATAATTACATAGTCATTTTACAATTAACTATAAACAGTAATAGCACTTATTTCCATGAAGGAACTTGGGTGTTGTGATATAGAATTACAAAAGAAACCTATTTAAGATAAAGTTTGTGTAGAGCATGCACATAATTTTTGTAGGTTTTATATAGGTTGGGGTAGTTGTGTGTTCCCCTTTAAATGTGGAGACTGAACATTCAATAAGATATTGTAATGATACAAAATTAGTGGCAGTGAGAGGTGCTAATTACTAATTACCTGAAGGAATACTTGGTACTAGGGACATTTTATTTCTTTAGGTTTATCTCATCTTTAATTGCACACATAGACACAAACAATCCTTTTAAGTTTCTGCCGCATCTTTGACTTTGCTGGAGATTGCAGAAAATTGCTGAACCTTTACTCAGCCCCAACAGAGCCACTATAAACTCATTTTGTGAAAGTACCAAGTAGAAGGATGGGTGGAAAAAGAAAAACAAATTTTGTCACTTTTGAAATATGCCCAGATCCAACCTTCACTAACCCCATTGTGTAAAACATTCAGAATATTATTGAGAGAAAGCTTATGAGTGTAAATATACTTATTCTCAATGAAATCAACACCATCCGACTGATTTGTAACTATTCCCTTAATGCTGCTATAAACTTTATTGCAGTGAAAACACTGGTTCTACAGATTGCTTTCCTCTTCCTCAGGATGTGTTTGACCTTTGTGGCACTGCCACTATAAATCTCATGGCCCAACAACCCCTTGTCTGCAAGTGATTTCAAGCACTATCATAAAAATGAAACAGACAGACTTAATTTGAGTTCCAGACTTGAGGAAACTCAACTAAAATATTAGCATAATATTGCTGAGGATGGAGGAAATTGTTAAAATATGCGTATTAGAGAGTGTCTGCAATTCGATCCATCTTTTTCTGACTCTTGGGTGCCACCCAGTGATTAACTTAGCGACAGGTTTTCGAAGGGGTCTGTATGGTGCAGGCAGGGATGCGAGGGGTGGTGAGGCTGAAGTGCTAAATTAAACTTAAGAATTAAAAAGAGAAATCTCTGTTTACAGGTTTTTGTTCCCTCCAGTAAAACCTGGCCATTGGTGATGTGTTTTTCCAGACATTACAGATGATCCGATCTGTGAATAAGGAAAATCAGATCTTTCAAACACACACAGGGTCTACAGCCGCTCAGTGAAGAAGAGCAGCAAAGAAATAAGCAGTATTGTTCAGGCTCCCCCTTCCTAATCCTCTTCCTCTGTCTTTGTGCCCACTGTCCAGTCCCTGTCCCCAATTCTATCCTAGGACAGAGCTAGAAAAACTCTGCTTTATAACCACAAAGACAGGCACTGACTCAACCAGGCGATTATTTTCATTTCGCAAATTAACTGAACTGTTCCATATCCTTATAATTCGCAGGCATGGGTACAAGAACAAGCACTCCCTTTAGCCTTATACAACAGCCACCCAAAGTGAGTTGTTCTTGTTTTAAACAAGGTTCTCCCTTCTTCTCCCAATAATATTTGTGACATATATGATATATTTTATCAAGGATTTGTGTCATTTTCTTTGGTGGTGAAGCAATATATACTCAACTTCATGCCACTTCTGTTTTCTTCTACAAAAATATAATGAACTTATAAAAACCACTACTATTTATATTTAATTTTTATTATACTGCATATTAGATATATAATTTTATTTTTATTTAAAATAAATTTAATGTATTTGATATTTAATATTATCTACTTATTTTATTATTAGTCCCTCCAATACCAACTTCTTAAAGGTCCACTCAGGGCATGTTGAGCACAGGGGTAAATCATACACAGAAGTATTGAATGCGAGATGGATTTCTTAAGCCATTGTGTTTTCTCCCTGCTCATCTGCTATAATTATTGTTTCTGAGGGAGGTAGGATCCAAGAACAGACATGTGCTCCAAAGGACTAAGAATGTTCCTATGAATGAGGTGAGAAGAGCAGACCAGAATCTGGAATGGGAAATAACTACCTGGATCTGTCCCATCTCCATATGCATACCTGTTCCATCACGCACTTCCCTCATTGCCACCTCTCCTCCTCCACCACTCTCTCATGCCCTCTGTCCTCTTACTCTTCCCTGGACCTACAGCTGGGCTGAATAAAGCCAAGGGGTGGTTTTGGAGGTGTTGGTGTTGGTGATGGTGGTGGTGGTAGTGGTGGTGGCGGTAATGGTGGTGTTGGTGATGATGATGGTGGTGGTATTGGTGATGGTTATGATGGAAGAGTGGTGGTGGTGATGATGGTGGTGGTGGTAATGGTGATGGTGATGGTGGTGGTGGTGATGGTGATGGTGGTGGTGGCAGTGATGGTGGCAGTAGGCTTAGATGTTGACCTAAGGCAGGGGGGGAGAATGAAGGCTCATCTATAGGAACTAAGAACCACCAAGTTTCTCATGAGCTGAAGAAGTGGCAGATGTTAAGCAAATTAGAGACAGATGCAAAGAATTCACCTCAGAAGAAAACTATAGATGAGGCACACAGGACATGTGGCCTTTCAGTCAACCCCATGTGATTTGAAGGGACTGGAGAAGCCTCCCAGCCATTGCTCAGTCCATCCACCTTTTCCTCCCAGGGGTTTCCATGATGCTTACAGGAGCAAAGGGGAAGAAGGAGGAAACCACATTCCCAAATCATCTCAGTTACTTGTTACCTTCTCATAGGAGGCTGTTTTGCCCAAAACAAGCAACTTAATGGCTAGGCCTTTACACTGGCCCACAAACAGTAGACACAGGAAATCCCTCCTGATTTGAATTTCTCACAGTGGTATCAAAATAGGGGGACAATTAAATGCTTAGGTTTATGATTAGACCACACTCTTTGGCCAATTTTAGTTATTTATGAACTGTTTAAATATGCCAGGCCCTTGGCCTATGCCACTTAAAGCTTAAAACCTCTAAATCATATTATTATTATTACCCACTGTTGTATAGTTGAATAAACTGAGACATAGCAAGGTAAGTATTTGCTTAAGCCCACATTGTTGATAACTAGGAGCTAGGATTAGTCTTCTGGCAATTTGATCCAGAGACTTTTAGTAGCTCATTATTTGATACAATACCTGAAATAACATATATTATAAACTTTTATAAAATTGCAAATAAAAATGATTTGTCTCAATATGGATTAAACAAACTAACCTATTATCAATATAGATTAAGTAAATATTAAATAAGCTAATTTCTATTTTAAACATCATTATAACACATTTGTTTCTGGAAATGCACTCTGACTTTGTATCAATTTACAAATATAATTTTGAAACACAACCAGCTGGTAAGTTGGGGATTAACTACATACTTAAATTATGGGGAAAAACCTACATAAATTGTTACCACAAAATCTGATATTTTAAATATGTCATTTCTGGGTTCCATTCCAGCCCTATTTATTTATATAAACATTTATGAAGGTTAATTCTTTTACCTCATAACTGCTGGTAGTCAAGATTTACTAGAGCTCTTACAAGAAGAAGACTTACAAGTCTTCTTTAAACAGAAGTTTTGGATTTTTCCTATGCTTATATGACTACCTCATCAAAGCCCCAAGTTTCTGTAGTTTAAAGCACAAAAGAAGACTTTCAGCCAAGATGGAGGCCTAGACTGACATGCTCCATCTCCCTCCACAACTAAGAAAGACTATAACTGCCACAAAACCGGAAATAACCAGAAGTTCCTTAAAATGGAGCTACACGGAAATCCAATATATGAAGTTATAAAGAAGTGGTGCTCATCCGGACGGGTAGGAGTGGTGAAGCCAGGGTGGAGAGGTCAAGCTGTGCTGGTGACAGTTGGTGGGATGGCAGTAAACACAGACACCTGTATTTAAGGGGAGGCAAGAAGCACCTGGGGAGCAATCCTGGCTGCAGACCAAATCTGTCAGCTCGCGATTCCAATGCCAGGGAAGGCAGATCCCCATTGCCTCAGACTATGAGGGCCAGAGTGGGTGGGAATGGAGGAGGAGGATTCCGGTCTCAGAGCAGAGAGTGAATGGCAAGAACCCATCTTGGAACACTGCCCCCACACAAGGCACCACCCTGTGGTGAGAAGGGTCATGCGGTAGTGACAACTGCATGGGGCTCCGCCCCCTATAGCGTAGAAGGTGTGACAGCCCCACCCAGGAAGCAAAGGTTAAAAAAAAACTGTCAAGATGGCAGGGATCATGATAGAGATCCCAATCATGCATCTGACCAGATAGCAAATATATGATCTATTGGAACAGCAGATAGATAATCTTTCTGAGGCTCAGTTCAGAACTATAGTTATAAGACAGCTTACAGAACTAACAGCCAATCTTAAACAAGACGGGGAAGAAATGAAGGCTAGTCCTGCTGAAATGAACAAAAACACATACAAAACAAGTGGTGAGGGAAGGAAAACTAGGGATCAAATCAACAAATCGGAACATAGGGAAGGAACAAACAGTCAACCAATGCAGAAAGAGAAAAAGAAAAGTGGAGAAAATGAGGAGAAGCTCAGAAACCTATGGGACGGCTATAAGCAGGCCAACATTCAAATTATAAGGTTGCCAAAAGGTGAAGAAAGAGAACTAGAAATTGAAAAATTATGTGAAAACATAATGAAGCAGAACTTCCCTAACTTGAGGAAGGAAATAGACTTACAGGTCCAGGAAGCACAGAGAGTTCCAAAAAAACTGGACTCAGGGAGGACCACACCAAAAAACATTATAATCAAAATGTAAAAAATTAAGGATAAAGAGAGAATGTTAAAAGCAGCAAGAGAGAAGAAGAGAATTATGTACAAAGGGGTCCTAATTAGACTATCAGCTGATTTCTCAAAGGAGACTGCCGGCAAAAAGGGACTGGCAAGAAATATTCAAAGTAATGAAAAGCAAAAACCTACAGCCATAATTACTCTATCCAGTGAAGCTGTCACTCAGAATAGAAGAGCAGAGAAAGCGCTTCCAGGACAAAGTAAAACTGAAGGAGTTCATCAGATACTAACCATTGTTATATGAAATGTTAAAGGGACTTGTTTAGGAGAAGGGGGATCAAAACTATGAACATTAAAATGAAAACTGTATCACAACAACCAACAACAAAGGCTAAGGAATTGAAACAAAGGCAAACTAAGTAGGCAACAAGAGTGGAAAAAGAATTATAGGTATGGGGAACATATTGGGGAGGGGGAAGTGGGGAAATGGAGGGAGATGATGCAGGAATTAAGAAGCATAGTAGGAGGAAGTGGAATAGACAGGAATATGTTGAGAAGAACTATATGCACAACTAATGGGCATGGATTAAGGAGGGGCAACTGGGGGAAGGGGAGTCACTGGGTGCAGGAGAACAAAGGGAAAAGAAATTGGGACAACTGTAACAGCATAATCAATAAAACATATTAAAAAATAAAAATAAAAATAAAGCACAAAAAAAATAACCTTAGGGAGGAAGATTTTTTAGCCTAGGTATTAGCAAGTCTCTGCTCCTCAAATGAGAAATTTAGTAAATATTCATTTTGCATGGGACACTGATATTCCCACTAGAAGAAAGTGGCCTCAAATTCATCCTCAAATAACTAATACATTAACCTGTTGAGTAGAATTGTTTTATGTTATTGAACTGCATGTCAGAAATAATGGGTTTGATTAGAGAATAATTCTTTTTTTAAGTATATTTTATTGATTATATTGTTACAGTAGTTCCAATTTTTTCCCCTTTGCTCCCCTCCGCCCAGCACCCCCCCTTCCCCGACAATCCCCTCCCCAAGTCCATGCCCATGGCTCACCCTTTCATATATTCTTCTTCTTTTTTAAAAATAATTAATTAATTAGTTAAATAGAGAATAATTCTTATTGTCCTTTAAATTATTAGTTGAAATGTCCATATACTGGTTGATCATTTACAATAATGGCTCTCCTGGAATGAGACAAAAGATTCAATTTCCATCATATCAATGGATGATTATTTTTCCTTTTTGTTATAGGAGGAAAAAATTATTCCAGTCCATCTAAAATCTTAAGCAGATTGTTGTACAAATTTTAAAAACAGGGGCTAGACAAATCCTCATTTTATACCATTTAAATAAAATTTTAATTTCAATCACTGTGACAAAAGGTCATAAACTGCTATTCTCATCTTCTGTTTTGCATCACAACAGGAGCTCTAAAGGAGAATGGCATATACCAGATTGATATTGAATTCCATAACTTGGCCTGAAATCATAGATCAATGTGGTAGTTGAATGCTCATCTGTGCTCTAGAAACGGACTCATCTCAGGGACCAATGAAGCCCAGAAACTGTCTCCCTTTGGAGATAATCATATCTCGAGAGCCCAAAAGAACTGTTGCCAGACAGCCAAAAATGTTCAGGAAAGAGAAATTCAACTATCAGCAACTAACCCCAGGATTTACAACTCTGGAACTGGACAAATAGACAAATCAGACAAACACACAAATACCAGGGCAGCCACTTTTTACTGTTTTGGAGAGGATATTTACCTTCCTCCTGTCTGCTCATGAATCACCATATCAAAGTTCCCTTCAACCACATTCCCCATTCCCTTGATTCTCTATTCCCTTCTGCTTCATTCTTCTTCAGAGAACTTATAACTACTGGACACATTAATTATATGAGGTGTGTCCAGAAAGTATCCAGCCATGTACTATTAAAAACAGAAAATTTATTGAAGAAGACACAAGATAGAAGCATCATACATAAGACAATGATGCCTCAGTCCCCCTCAAAGTAGGCTCCTTAGGACCTCACACAGTTCTCCCAATTACCATCATGCTCCCCCATTTTGTTTTTCTGAATCTCATGGACAGTCTGAAATCCCTTCCTTTTTAAAGGTGATTTTAGTTTGGAAAAAGCCAGCAGTCACAGGGCACCAAATCAGGGTTGTAGGGGGGCTGAGTCACCTTGCACAAGAAGTGATGCTTAAGTGGGTGTGTTGTGATGAAGCTGCCAATTACCAGTTGCCCATAGCTACAGGCATCTGAATCATCCAAGTAGTTTCTGCAGAGGAATGTTCAAGCTTAATGCGAAATTGTATGCAGATTTGTTGCTCTACTCACTCAGTCATTTTGAATGACATGGCCACACAGTACACATGCTCACTCAACTGGTGTCTACCACCCACACTGACTAGTACAGTGAAGTCGTCATTGTTCACACATGCACATTCTAGTCCACTCTCCTTGGCTGTGCAAACCATTCTCATTATCTTAACAATGGCTGGACTTTTTCTGGACATCCTCGTATACAGTACTTGTTTTCTGACAGTTTCCGCCAGCTAAAATGTAAGCTACATGAGGACAAAGCCTTTGCTGTGGTTCCATAATAAGCATTCAGTAAATAACTGGTGAATGAATAAACTGTACTGGAGGGAGGCCTCAATTTCTCTTTCTATAAAATCTTGTTTGTCAAGATTAGACAAGTTATGTTACTTACACATAGTAGGTACTTTTCTGCACATTTCTCACACTGGTTGGAGGGAGACCAGCTTGGTTCTGGGACGATCTCAATCTTATATCTCCCTAACATAAATTACCACAAACATCAAAACCACAGTTGTAGTCTTTCATATATCATGATGGATAACATGGCCTGTTGATTTAAATCATTTATTCACTCAACAAGCATTTACTCAGCATATATAGAGGCTATTCTGATGCTTTATAAGGATTCCTGGAATCCTAGGGTTCTAGAACCTTCATTTTTCCCAGGCCTCGAACGTTCCTGAGGTCAGACTGCTGCCTCTCTTGAGTCCAGCCTGAATGACTTGCAGCGGCCTTCTCCAGTAAGGGCCTTCTTATTTTTTACAGCCTCTTGTTGAGATAAGAATTTGCTATTTTATCTTTCCTTCACTCAGTCAGAGAGAATCTCACTTCTTCTGTAAGCTCCTGCTTCTAGAAAGTCATTTTCTTGAGGAAAAATTACAGCAAAAAATTTGATTTTAATTGTAGAAGTGGAAGCCCTTATTCTAGCCCCAGAATTCTTAGCAAAAGCTCTTGTTATAGAAATAGACAAAATTACTGAGGAGAGCAACAGCTAAAGTGTTATTGTCTTAAACACAGCCATCAATCTAGATTGAGTTAGCCAAGATGCCAACTGATGTGTATCTCAGCAAAACAGATATTTTCTTCTGATCATGTGGGGAGAGATATAGCATCCATCCCTTGTAACAACTGTTCTCATGGTATCTTTGGTTGGTGGCATTTTCAACTGGCTAATTATTTGCTACAGAAAGATGAGGTATGATGGTGACAATCTGGACAAGCTTCTATTCATGAATTTCTAAAATCCATTGTCAGAAACAATGGCACCTGAAAACCTGTGTTGTGAATAACTGGCCTTGATTTTATTTTAGTATCTTAAGTCTGAAATAGAAGGGGAAGCACTATGAACCATGAAAACTGATTTATCAGAACACAAATTCATTGTATAAGACCCATATGGGTCTTAGTCAAGTTTTTTTAATTCACTCATGGAAAAGAACATGCCTTTGACAAAGTAAGAATGCTTACTTTGCCTTTAAGCTGAGAAGTCCCAAATACCAAGACAATGCAATGATCACCTTCAGCCAATGCTGGTTACCCACAAGTGGAATGTTTTATGGCCAGGCACCCATGCTTGTCATCTGGGAATAGCTTTAACTTCATGGGCATTTTCTTTATTAACTACATCTCTGTATAAAATGTCAGGTACAGTATCTCAGAACCTTGAATAAACTTGTGATTTTGTTTGAAATCAAAGATGAGCCAGAGTTTATTTTAATATTAAAATGTCCAATGATGGTGGCACAGCATGATTTGTATATTCAGTGGCAGATTGAGCATATTTGCAATTGGTTTTGTAGGCAGAAGCCTTTTGCCAAAAGCACAGCAGAGAGGCTGGGATAGACTGGTTACAATTTTTGACCACTATGAGTTTTAAGACAAGGCCTCTGAAATAACTCTACTATGTCCTAATTTGGACAAAAATAGTTTTGTCAACTTATATTTGTGTCTGTGGCTCTAGCCTGTCTATCTTTCTTTAATAAGAGTAATACACATTTTCTAGCATTGTGTAGCAACACATATTTCCAATGCACTAGTATGATACTAGGACCCTCTTACGGTACTTGGTAATGCTAAAATGTACCTATAGCCATAAGTTTTACATGTGGAATCTTCTTTGGACATTGCTTTTTATAAAAAAGATATTGTTTTGATTAAAACATTATTATAGAATAGAACCCCAAATTTAAATATATTTTAAAGATGAAAATGGGATTTTGAGGAAATTCTGGCCTTGTAGTACATCACTTCTGGCCAGGCCCCTCCCCTGACTTAGGATCTACGCGACTTTGGGGACAGAGTGGGAGAGGCTTAGAAGCATGCTGGAGTACTAGTGATAAAAAATCGCAATGTGTTCAGACTTAAATGTGAACGATCGCTTCATGGATTAGACAATAATCCTTAGACTGCAACTTGAGATCACAGACTGCTTTTTTCCTGCAGGCAATAATGAAGCTCCACAATAGTTGCCTTTAATGGAAGAAAATGTTATGGAACTTAAATAGTCCCAGAATGACCTGATGTGCTTAGTTTGTTCATGGAGGAAGTGCATTGTGGTTCTTTCCCTCTCTTATTTCTTGAATGAAGCAAATATGAATGGTTCTGGGCAGTGACTTAATAATGTCACTATCACAGATCTAATTTTATAGTTTTCTTTTTTAATGATAGATCTCAGTGTAGAACTTCCTAAAATATTTGTTAGTTTATTTCCAGTTAAAGTCATTTCACCCAGTTGTCCTGCAGAACCTTTGAACTTATCAGGGCCCTAAACTTTCTCTTCTTTCTCTATGCTAAGGAGTTGGCAACTTTGTCTGCAAAGGCCCAGATGGTAAGTAAATATTTTAGGCTTGGCAAACCATGAGGTCTCTGGTATAACTACTCAATTCTGCCCTTGTAGCAGAAAAACAGGTATAGACATGTAAGCAAATGGGTGTGGCTGTATTCCAATAAAACTTTATTAACAACAATGTGGAGGCAAGCCCATTTTGACTGAGGGCTGTAGTTTGCTGATCCTTGTTTTATGTTCTTTCTTGGTGGGTTCTATTACCATCCATTCCTTCCCCGTGTTCAAAGTTCTCTCTCTCCCTTCATATTTAAACAAAGATTAAGTCACAGTTATTTTACCTCTTGGGGCTTTTGTAAAAATTACAATGAATTTGCTGGCTTAAAACAGCAGAAATTGATTCTCTCATGATTCTGGAGGCCAGAAGTCTCAAATCAAGTTGTCAGTAGGGCCATACTCTCTGCAGATTTGTCCCTTTCTATATTCTTTGGTTGTGGGCAATCCTTGGCATTTCTTGGTTTGCAGTTGCATCATCTCAATCTTTGCCTCCATTGTTACATGGCCTTCTCCCCTGTGTCTTTTTCTCTGTGTTCAAGCTTCCTTTTTGTTACAGGACACCATTGATATTGGATTTAGAGCAAATCTAAACTAGGGTTGCCTCAACTTTATTATATCTGCAAAGACTTTGTTTCTAAATAGTGTCACATTCACAGGTTCTGGGTAAACATGGTTTTGGGGACACTTTCTAGTTTTAATCTGTCTTCTAGTTTCCATCTCAACTACCAGAGTCCTAATTTAGACCTTTATCACCCTTCATCTCTCATCTGACTGTTCCAACAGTCTCCTAACAGGTCTTGCCTCCTCCACTATCTAGAGTGACCTTTCTAACAAGGTCAGTTTTCACCATATCTTTCTTCTTTTTAAAGTCCTTCTTGACCCCATCATCTCAGTATTGGTTCTCCATCTTTGTTGCCTACACATATGGTGGATGAGTTTCCTGTGGGACAGCACTCTATTAATTAAACCTGCTTTAATTTATAGAGAAAAGTAAGTTATTTATATTATTACTGTTCATAACATGTCATTTTTAACTCATTACTGATTATGCTAAACAGTGCTCTTCAACTCTATGGCTAAAAATCTTTGGTATTTTGGATAATACTCCTCCTTGATGGACCTTACCAGGCCCTCTTTTTTCTCTTTGTTTCCCATCAACAGACCAACTCTGCTGATTCTCACTACCATTTTACTCAGACAATTCTTGTCTTTCCTTATGACACAGACTCTGCCTTCAAGGAACTTAAAGACAACATGGTCTCACCTTACCCTTGGGAATTTGAAGTTCGGTCGGTATAGTTGGACAAGTGTGATTAGCACAAGTGTACTTTTGGGAATAATGTGACAAGGTATCTGAAATTGGGTCTATCCAGGGAAACCCAGAAAATATGGCTACCCTAAGAAAATAAAATAATCAGACACAGAGACAAAAAAGAAAATATCATTTACTATAGCAACAAGAAAAATAAAGTACCTAGGAGTAAACTTAACCAAAGAGATAAAAACCTGTACTCTGAAAATTACATAACACTGAAGAAAGAAATTAAGGAAGATACAAATAAATGGAAGCAAATAACATGTTCTTGGATAGGAAGAATCAACATCATCAAAATGCCCATACTACCCAAAGAAATTTACAGATTCAATGCAATCCCTATTAAAATACCAATGACATATTTCACAGACCTAGAACAAATACTCCATAAATTCATATGGAACCAAAAAAGACCCCGAATAGCAAAAGCAATCTTGAGACAGAAGAACGCAGCAGAAGGAATCACAACACCAGATATCAAACAATACTACAAAGCCACCGTGATCAAAACAGTCTGGTACTGGCATAAGAACAGACATATAGATCAGTGGAACAGAATAGAGAGTCCAGAAATAAACCCAGGCCTCTATGGTCAACTAATATTTGATAAAGGATGAAGGAACATAAAATGGAGTGAGAAGAGCCTCTTTAACAAATGGTGCTGGGAGAACTGGACAGGGATATGCAAAAAAATGAAACTAGACCACCAACTTACACCACACACGAGAATAAACTCAAGATGGATCGAAGACTTAAATGTAAGCCTGACACCATAAAAGTCCTAGAGGAAAACATAAGCAAGAAAATATCAGATATCTCACATAACAATATCTTCACGGATACATCTCCTAAAGCAAGAGAAATAAAGGAAAAAATAAATGGGACTACATCAAACTAAAGAGTTTCTGCTCAGCAAAAGAAAACATCAGCAAGATGAAAAGGAAACCAAACATATGGGAAAACATATTTGCCAATGACATCACAGACAGGGGACTGATCTCCAAAATATATAAAGAGTTTATACGACTCAACATCAAGAAAACAAACAATCCAATTAAAAAATGGGCAAAGGACCTGAACAAACACTTCTCCGAAGAGGGCATACAGAAGGTCCATAGACACATGAAAAAATGCTCAACATCATTAGCCATCAGGGAGATGCAAATAAAAACCACAATGAGATACCATTTTACACCAGTCAGAATGGCCATCATCAACAAATCAACAAACAACAAGTGCTGGCGAGGATGTGGAGAAACGGGAACCCTACTGCACTGTTGGTGGGAATGCAGATTGGTGCAGCCACTATGGAAAACAGTATGGAATTACCTCAAAAAATTAAAAATGGAACTGCCTTTTGAACCAGCGACTCCACTACTAGGATTATACCCGAAGAATCTTGAAACACCAATTCAAAAGAACTTACGCACCCCTATGTTCATTGCAGCACTGTTTACAATAGCTAAGTGCTGGAAACAACCTAAGTGCCCATCTGTAGATGAGTGGATCAAAAAACTGTGGTACATTTATACAATGGAATACTATGTAGCAGAAAGAAAGAAGGGACTCCTGCCATTTGCAACAACATGGATGGAACTAGAGAGAATAATGCTTAGTGAAATAAGCCAGGCAAAGAAAGCAAAATACCATATGATATCACCTAATACAGGAAACTAAAGAACAACACAAACAAAAGAACTAAATAGAACAAAGAGCAGAATAGCAGTCAATAGGGGGGAGGGGGGAGGGAGAGAAGGGGGATAAGTAAGGGAAGGGTTTAGTCAAAGAACGTGTATAAATGACTCATGGACATGGACAACGGGGAGGGATATGATTGAGGGAGAAGGGGTGGGCTGGGTGAGGGAGAGAAATGGGAGAAAAATGGGACAACTGTAATTGAAAAACCAAAAATAAAAAATAATAATAAAAATAAAGCATATTCACCTAGCTTCAAAAAAAGAAAAAGAAAGAAAATATACTAATAGGTTTTTTTAAACCTGTATTTTCCAAACTTTCTGCAATGAGGAGATGCTATCATAAAAGAATGTGCTAAGCAGAAGCCTCTCTCCTGGTCTCAGTCACTCTTGCCACTAGACTAGCTGTCATTATGCCAGGACAATTTGTCCCAAAGGCACATTTCACCACTTGCTCCTTATGGTCTTCTGGGTACAGCCCTTATTTTTAATATGACAAACAAGATATTTTATGACATGCTCCTGCCAGTCTGTCAATCACCTGAGAGTCTAGCCAGGCTCTAGCCCTCTGCAATTCCTCATAAATTTTTTTAATGAATGAATCAATAAATGAATGACTAAATAAAATTTTTACAACTTAAAAAACACTTTACAATTAGCTATAGCTTATTTCATCACATAAACAAGTCCACTTTATACTGACGAGAAAAATAAAACACAGAAAGTAAATACCTTGCAAAAGTCACACACATGAACCATAGGTAGTCTGACTTCAAATCCTGCTCCATAAAAGAATAATAGATCTACTCTTACTTTATTATTTTAAATGTTCTAACTGAGTTATTATAAGCTATTGGCCTATTGGTAAGTTTATATGAGGTTGACTCAAAAAACATCTAATGGACTCATAAGACACATTCTGCACTTTGAACCACTGAGTACATAAAGAGTAATTTCTATGTCCAATTCATTCATTCATTTGTTCATTTATTCATTCATTTATTATAAAACTATTAAAAATGAAATGATCATTTCTCCATCCAAGATGTATAATGTATAAATGTTATGGACACATTAAATGCTGTTCAAAGATTTTAAAATATGATATACAAAAGTATATTTTATTTTTAAGTTTCCACTTTAGCAACTGCTTGACAGTTCTTTATTATTTAATGTTATTAAAGTTCTTAGGTAAAAATATTGCATACATTCCTCTGGGTATAACTAATACTCTCAACTAACAATGCTGCTAAGAAAGATAGGACTTGTCTAAAGATGATGGTGATGCAAAGATAAATGTCTAATAACTTGTCAAGTTAAAGGAAAACAGTTGTAACTGTCAACTAAATTAAATTTTACAAGCAATGAAAATAATCTGAGCCCAAAATGACATGATTTCTAATTATGACTTAATGTTAAGATAACAGTCAAGGGAAAACTATAAAAGTAAACATCTTATCTTAATGTTGGAGGAAAGTGAAAGGCAAAAAATTGGTAGAGCTTATTTTTTTCTTTATTTTGATAGGGTAGCAGCACACAGAAATCAGTGTTATTTTTTCTCTCTCTTGATACAGCAATCAAACTGCTTTGTGGCTGTAGACATGCGCTTAATGTCAGTTTGCCAAGAGCATTATAGAGCACTGCAGGGAATACTATAGTAAGCCTTGTTCTTGTGGGTGGATAAAAAAAGGAATGTTAGAGACCAAACTCCCTCAGCTTCCCTCCTTACTTCCTGGCTTTCCTGTTCTCAAAATTCGCCTGCATCTTCATCCAACTTCTCCCCCACTTCACCTTTTTCTTCTTATTCCATTCTAATCTTTCTGCTTTAATCCCTATTCCCAACCTGAAACACTGCTGAATCAATTAACTGGCCCCCACCCCATCCCCACTAACATTTGTTAATATCACCCTCTTCAAAAGTCCCTTCCATTTAGCCTGCTAACATGTTATTGTTTTCTTACCAAACCCAACTTTCTCTTGATTTTGCTATTCCCTTGAACTATCCCATGTTTCCCTTGTTTCTCTGTCTAGCCATTGCCAAACTTCTGGAAAGGTGATTGTCTACCATGGTTGCTCAGTGCGCACTCAGACCACTGGCCTGACCTTCCCGATTTCTTGAAATATCTCACTCCAAAACTCACTCACTTTGGCTTATTATGACTCCCTTCATCTCTCTTGGTTCTCTTACTTCTCTGACCATGATCTCTTTACCTCTTCTTCTACCTGCTACTCCCCATGTGAATAGAGTCTGCAATAATCTGTCTTGGCTTCTCCACTTCCACCTCTGGGCTCATTTTATTTTTTATTTCTTATATTTACTTTTTCTTTTTCTTTCATCACCAGCATCATACTTTTTGGTAACCTCATTTGGTCTCAACTATTACTCTGTACAAGTAAATACTTTTTTCTTTTTTTTAACTTTAAACTATTTCCAAACTCTAGACATGTATTTTCGTCTGTCTTCTACATTTCTTTATTTTAGTATTCTAACTTTGTTTTAAGGTTTTTCATTAATTTCTTTATTCAATCATCCATTCACTATATATTTTTTAAGTGCCTGCTATGTATGTAAGATGGGAGTTAAGCTCCTGTCCAAATGCAATGACTTTAATAATAAAGGAGTTCATTTTTCTCTTATTCCACAGCATGGCAGAGTACCATTCGCAGGATCTCTCATTCAGAGATCCAGGGTTTTTCCAACTTATAGCTCTGCCCTACCAAGATGTTGTCTACATATGTATAACCAGAGCCAGGTCACTCTCCTGTTACATTGTGAAAAAGAGAAAGAGAAAATGGAAGAGTGTGTTCCCAATGTTTGAAAACCAAGTCCCAGAGTGGTGTATATCACTCCAGTTTACATGTCATGACCCTGAATTAGCCATGTCACCACACCTAACTAGTAAGGAAGGCTGAGTCTTTAGCTGGATGCCCTTTTACCCTGCTTAAACTCTACTGTCATGGAAGAAGGGAGGAACATATTTGTGGGGGTGGCATCTAACAGTCGTCACTCTTACTAGGACTAGGCATTATGCCAAGTATTGAAATTCATTGTTTGGAACAATTTTTATTATATAATATTTCCTTCAAAATCTATTTTTGTTCAGTATTTTATACCTCTATGGGGGTACTATCATCCTTCTGGCCATGCTGTTTCAAAACACCCAAGATATCTTTAATGCTTCATCAACCGTTCTTAACTGACTTCCTCTCCATAACAGCTACACTTTTCCAAAGCATTATGTAGTCTTCTTCTTTTGTTATATTTCTAGCTTAGCACAGCCCTTTGCTATTTTCCCTAATATATTTGAAGAGTTTGTGTTCATTACCATTTGTCTGGAAAAAAAAAAAAAAAAAAAAAAAAAAGGACAACAGCCTCCTAACTTATCACCTATGTTCAGTCTTGCTCTGTTCTGTTCATCTTGTACATCCCACAGTAGTCTCTCCGAAGCAAGTACAGTCCCCATGTACCAAGGAATGAGGTGTGGACTTCTTGGTGTGGCATTCAAGGTTTTTGTAAGAAGGACATGTCTCCTTGTCTAGAATTGGCGGGATGGGCTATAATCATCTTCCCCGTCCACTTCACTGGCCCTGACATGTTCTACTGTGAGTCATGGTACATGCTCCATATTTCCTCCTCTGCACATACAGTCCTATCTTTTTCTCTGTAACAATGCCCTTCTAGATCCACAAACTCAAACACTGTCATTATTTCAAGGCCCAGTTTAAATCCCACCTTTTCCAGACCTGACTGGTGTGGCTTAGTTAGTTGGGTGTCATCCTGCAAAGCAAAAGGTCTCGAGTTCACTTCTGGTCAGGACACATGCCTGGGTTTTGGGTTTAGTCCCTGGGGGTGGGGGGAACATTTGAGAGACAACTGATTGATTTTCCTCTCTCACACTGATGTTTCTCCCCCTCTCTTTCTCCCACCTTTCTCCTCTCTCTAAAAATAAAATAATTTTTAAAAAATTCCACCTTTTCCATAAACCTACCTTTCTTTTCTTTCCTTTCTTTCTTTCTTCTTTCTTTTTCTTTTTCTTTCTTTCTTTCTTTTCTTCTTTCTTTCTTTCTTTCTTTCTTTCTTTCTTTCTTTCTTTCTTTCTTTCTTTCTTCCTTCCTTCCTTCCTTCCTTCCTTCCTTCCTTCCTTCCTTCCTTCCTTCCTTCCTTCCTTCTTCTTTCTTTCTTTCTTTCTTTCTTTCTTTCTTTCTTTCTTTCTTTCTCTTTCTTCTTTCTTTCTTTCTTTTCTTTCTTTCTTTCTTTCTTTCTTTCTTTCTTTCTTCTTTCTTTCTTTCTTTCTTTCTTTCTTTCTTTCTTTCTTTCTTTCTTTCTTTCTTTCTTTCTTTCTTTCTTTCTTTCTTTCTTTCTTTCTTTCTTTCTTTCTTCCCCTTCCTTCCTTCTTTTCTTCCTCCCTTCTATCTCTTTCTTCTTTGGGGAAAAAGTGATCTCTCTCTCTCTCCTTTGATCTTCTATAAAACATTATCTGTACCTCTCTGGTGGTACTTAACTTTGTATTTCTTGGATTATAGTTTACAGGTACATGCCTTACCTTTCATAGTAGTGCCTTAATTTGGGGACTAAGGCTAATTTTTCTGTGTAATCCACTTAAGTTTTAGTACAATGCATGACACATGATGAGTGTTCAACAGATATCAGTTTAATTAAAGAATGTTTAAAGAATGAGTTAGAGAAATCCCGAATATGCTAAATATATTAAGAAAATAAGTCATTTTGACTGCATATTGGTAAACTAATACTTCTGGAGCAGATTTCCACTCTGAAAATATTAGGAAGGAATTTTGGAAAATACCTCTGGAGGAAGTAAACAGAATCTTGATCTATAAGTTTAGTGACACTGATATAGGTTTAAAAGAATTATCAGGAAAATGCAAAGAGTTTCCTCAACAAGACATACTTTCTTGATGATTATCTAAAATGCATGTGCAGTTCTAAGTGTTTGAACTATTGTAGGTTGGGTTTTTTTTTTTTTTTTTTTTTTACTACATTTCCCAGTGAAGCCTAAAAATATTGAAATAATTTTTATCCTAATTATTCTGTGGTATTTCCAGTCACAGTCAGAGGTAAGGCTATGAAAACTCTCACTAGAAAGATCCTTTTCATAGTATTTTCCAATTGGATGCTAAAGGTTGAAGATATTGTTAATTCTTAAGGTAATTTTCCCCCAAAGCCCAACATTTGTTTAAGAAAGAACTCCAATTCTTCTGACATTTATGAATTTGAATCATTGATAAAATCAAACCAGCACTTCACTTGCAGGATTCTACATTTACCTTCTGGAGTTAGGGCAACGTTTTAAAGTGGCAGGATCTCATAAAGGTTTCATGGAAAATAAGGAAAACATGCTATAAAAATCACTAAACTGTGAGATAAAGAAGGAAGAGGAAGGAGTGGGTAATCGATGAGGCCCTCTGGAGTGATTGAAGAATAAGTTGTCCTAAATATCGGGCCAGTTTTTTACAACTCTTATAAGTGACTTCCTGGCCATACATTAGGTAATTCTGGAAATTGCTTGAACCCATTCAGAAACCATGTTATCATTATCTACCTGGAAAGATTTTTTTTATTTCTATGTAGTCTACATTTTATTCTGGAGTCCCACACTTCCTTTAGAAGTGGCTCCTTCTTAACTGTAAAATCTTTGCAAGTTACTTTACCCTCTCGAGCCTCTGTATCAATATCTATTACAATGTCCATAATAGAGGTTTTAACTACATCAATGATGGTGAGTACATGTGCTATTATTGTGCTATTTTTGAATGTTTGAAAAATTTTATTATAAATTTAATGTGCCTAAAACCAATGCAAGGATTATAAGATTTTAAAGAGATTATGGATGCAAACTACTCAGTTCAGCACATGATTTAATAATTACTAATTAGTTTTGCTACTAATATGGTGCTACAGATGATGTTTACTGTATTTTTTGGCCATAGTTTTGTACACGGGAATGTATTGAGTACGGAGAGGGCATAGGGAGGGAGGACAGTGATTGAAAAATAATAATAAGACTAATCCAGTCCTCTATGATCTAAATATTTTATTCTGAGACGACAGAACTTATAGACATGAAACTATTAAGTAACAATGCAAGGCAATATATGATTCAAGTTAATTATGCAGATATATGTTCCAAAGAAGTTCAAATAATTAGTATTTGTGTTGTAAACAATAAGAAGGACCATGAAGGACTTTAAGAAAGCAGAAACTTTTATATTTCTGCCCAGAACAACAGAGTGCCACCAGAGTTTTTTATTTAAAATGAATTTTTTTCAGGGCCCATTTTTGGAAACCTAGAGACCTGTCTGTGATGAGTTTTTCCCCTCCTTGCCTACAAATGCCACCCGTGTACCATTATTCTAATATATATGGTAAAGCATAAAATATGCAGAAACCACTGAACCAACGCATTAACAAAATACACATGAACACCAGGAAATGAACAAGATGATGATCCCAGGTTAGCGTGGGGCATGCAGCATTCTGCTCCATGTGGTTTTCTGGCATGCTTGTTAGACTCCTGGGCTAGGAAATGCCTCTACCTGGAGATTTAGACACTAGAATTGATACTCCCAAGTGAGAGCATATTGTTCGTATTAAAAGCAGTCTTTGTGTGGAGAAAATAAAACTGCAAGCTTTGTACACTTGTAAACCACCACTGGCTCACAAGTTATTCCTGTTATAGTCTCAGATTGAAAAAGGCTTTTAAATCTGATCTATTTTAGTCCATAAAAAAAAAAAAAATTTTTAAAAGGCAGGATTCTGTCAGCCTAATCTCATTACACATGTAACCATTACAGTCAAAATGAGTTTCCTCTGAATAAGTTTGGGTGAATTTCAAAACCAAGTCTCAGAGGAAAAGAGTCATTATGCTGAAGTAGTGCGTTATGAAATGGAGCTTCCTATTGTACCAGGGCCTCCACATTTATGCTTGCTTAAGCCAGAGGGTGATAAATGAATAATCCAGAACATGTTCAATACAAACTTGAACTGAATGAAAGAAGGGGAGACAAAACATTTAATATGCATAATGCTAATACCTTGTTAACTGTTTTCTTTAACAAGGAGAAAGAAATAGCTTTGGAAAAACAGGATCACAGTACATCCTCTTGCTTCGATTTTATGTCCTACCAGTCCCTTTATTGTACACACTCTGCTCAGTGCCACTTGCCAGCAGGCCTGTTCATTCCCTTTGATCACCTCGCTTCCACCTCCACCCCCTTTAAAAATATACTTTATTGATTATTCTATTAGAGTTGTCCCAATTTACCTCTTGGACACTCCCCAGCCAGGGACAAGGCCCACAATCCAGGCATGTGCCCCAACCAAGAATCGAACTGGTGACCTTTAGCTTTGCAGGATGATACTCAACCCACTAAGCCTATCGACCTGTTCTTTATTCTTTAATGTAAAACTGTATTCTCTCAGAATATAAGCTATTTGGTGGCAGAGACTTGGCTTGATCTTTACCAAGGATGAGTAAAAGGCCAGCACTCCCCTTTCAAGGCAACATTGGGTGATTCCAACAATTTTCTTCTTCTCCCTCCCTCTCTCTTCAATTTCTAATCTGCTTATATAAACTGGGATTTGGTTGGGCTGTAGTCAAGACTAGGTTGCTGTGTAATAAGCCTGGCAGAGATTTCTGCTGCCAATTATTTTTATCCTCCTGTTGAATGTGGGTGCTTGGATACCTTTTTGGTCTCAGTGTTGGGTCCTACATACCAACTTGGGGGCAACAGAAAAAATCCCACTCAATATATTGTTGTGTTAACAACTTATTTAATGCTATCACTTCCTTTCTCCTTCAGTATTGCCTTTGATAAAAACTTTAACCTGATTTCATTGGCTCAAGAACATTGGCAGGGAAGGGAGATAATGTTGCCTGTGTGCAGAGACTGCTAATCCTGCTGTGAAGTGCAAACCCAGATCTTTACACAGGATGAACTGGTGTATGTGCATGTGTTTGGTGTGTTTGGGGGCTGGGGGTGTCATCTTGTTGAAAGAGTGAGGATACTGAAATTTCATTTCTAGACTCTACACTTTGTTAAGATAATATCTATTATCAATATGATGGAAGGACCATTATGAAAATTATGGAAGGGAATTTTAAATCTCCCTAATGCCCTATAGTTATAGCCCTAGGCAATGGAGAGTGTATCTTTGGGCTCCTATACTACTCTTTGGAGGAAAAAAAGGTGTTACATTTCAATGGGTAACTAAAGAGGTTCAATAAAGAAATTATAAAATGTGGGAAACCAACAGGCACAATGAGCTGCTGGTAGTTAGGAAGAGTAGGAAACCATTATCACTAGGCTGAAGGAGGAAGGGGAGAGAAGGTTTATTGAAATCCAGAGTGTTGGAGCTGAAGCTGTGGAGGAAAACTCCCAGACAGGAGACATGGCCTTTAGTAGAGGAATGTAGTCACTGCCCGCCTGTGACCAAGCAGAGAGAGAACTGACATCTTTCCTCTTCTTTCCTCCTCTGACTTCCTGACTTCCTCTCGTCACCTCCCATTGGACGTACTGAACTTGAAGCCTCCTGGAAGCCACAAGGCAAGAGAACCCAACCCCCTTAGGCAGTCCATGATGTCAGTGTCCTGGGCACTGTCAGCAGGTCAGTAGTGTGGGAAAAGGGGAGAACAAATGTACATTGTGGCACAAATGGAGACTATCTGCTATAGACCCACTCCTGGTCTAGGGAAAGCTCTCTGTGAACAGATGATCATATTGCCATTTTTGATACAATAGAATATCTGACTTGGACACTATCACCAGTCAGGTGAACTTTTCATGATTTTATGACTCTAGGCAGGAATGCATGTTCTTCCTAACTCTGCAAGTCCCTGTCTATATTCTGGGTAAGAAAACAGAGAATAACCCCTCACCATTTGTTTGAGCCAAGTCCTGCTGTCAGGTCACCCTTACTCCATTCTCCTATTCAAGCATAAACTCCTATGCCATTTCCCTTTTCTTTGCCAAGGCAGGCATCATCACTGAACCTTGGCTGTCTTTCCTGGTGAGCTCAGATGCAGCCTCAGAATTTCCTTAACTGACTGCTTTAGCAATCAGTTAGAGTTGGGGTTCAAGATTCCTGGTCTGTGGGTTTCATTAAAGTACATGTGTCCATGTTTTGTTTAACAGATCAGCTTCCATTAACCCTGGAAATGTTTACTACACCCACTGTTTGTTCATTTTCAGCATCTGAAATAACATTAGTATTACCATTCACTGGAAGCCTTTCTTGAGCTTTTTGAACAACGAGGTCTCACTACTTCAGTTTTACTTTAAGTTTATTATCCTTTGTCTAGCATAGGTCCAGCACTTCATTCTTTGTTCAACACTTCTCATTACCTCTGACTGCATTTTCATAGCCAGACTCTGATTGCAGTTCCGATTCTTCTACTTAGGAGATGCTGCTCCCTCATCAGGAACCATAATAACAGCAACACCTCATATTTGTAGAATGCTTTATAATACACAAAATACTCATATATATATAATATATATATATATATATGTAATTTTTTATGAACAAAGGAAACCTCTTGTGTGTGATATAATTAAAGAATTTTAGATTTTTGGTTCATGGGACTAAATTACTCTTCAGATTCTTATTATCTTACCAAGGATTTTAGTCACCTTCTTTCAAAAATATCTTTCTACCCACAAATTTCAAAACTTCTTTTTATCTCACATACTTTTCTTCAGTTACATAGGTAATTTTGGCTTTACAGAGTTGGTCAAAGGAACTAAGCCTTTAAAAAATAAATGTACAAAGCAAACCTCTAATTTAGGATTGAACTACAAACACTTTCTTCCTCCAAAATGATTTTCAACAATTGAACTTATGCAAACCAAAGTTCACATATGCATTTCTTAGCAATTTACTTATAATTTCAGAAACATAAGTCACTCTTAAGATAATTTTCTTAAGAATTGTTACTTCTGAGGATATTAATGCTCTAACTCGTTTCTTTAGAGAATGGAGTGGGGGGTGGGAATAGTTTGTTTGACCTATTTAGTTGGTTCTTAGAGAAGGTTGCAGATGAAATTTACCACATTTTCTGTGGTGTTTTATAGGGAGTCCTTTAAAAAAATCTTTTTTACATTTTTAAAGCTTGTTGCCCCGATGCCTCTCCACTTAGACATAATTCCTCCATGTGCTCTGGCAGAGCTTGTAAAGCTTTCTGCTATGACGAGTCTCTCTTTAAAATGGAAGCCTTCCTGAACTTTTTAAAATAATGAGACCTCACCACACAAATTTATAAGGTTTCTTTTCCTCCCAACCTAACCCACTATACCACACTGGCGTGGAAGACAAAGGTAATAAACAATGAAAAGGGTTTCCTAGGTGTCCTCATCTCTATGAGAAAGGGGAAATGATCAAGTGATTTCCTGTTAGCCTATAAAGTCATTGGCTACATTGCAATGTCAATATCAATCTTTAGTCCTAATTCTGGCTCTTCTATTTTTGTCTCCTTATGCAATAAAGCCAATGCCTGTGGTACAGACCCTATATTGTAAAATGGAAGAAGAAAAGTAATAGCTAATATTAGAGTTTCTTCTAGCCTCTCTTAATATCCCTCCTGTTTCCTGAGGAGTTTCCAGATCACGGTTAATCTGGGGTCTGCACAGCTTAAACAGCATAAAGGCATTTTATCTCTTCTATAATTCAGGGCCACTAATGCCCCAGGGCATGTCCTTAAAACAGAAAGTTGTTCAAGCAAATTATTATCTTTAGGAGGACAAATCTGTGACCAAAACGTTGCAAAGGCCAACTGACTTTTCTTCAGGGAGGCAAGCACACGGAGGCACACTTCGCCAGCAGGAGAGCTACACACCAGGGCTGCTGCTGTCTCCCGTATCTCTTACCCCTCACGTAAACCACTGCTGAACCAAAAATGAGAGTCACTTAAGGCAACTTGTTAAAGAGGAGTTGTCACATCCAACTGAGTTAGCTGCTGTTTTTCAGTAAAGCAGTCAGTGGTTATAACGCAGTCTCTGCTTTCCTTCCATGTCCCCACCTTGCCCACGGTTCAGTGCTAGCTTCATGAAGGCTTGTGATTCAAGTTTTATTTCTTTTCCCACTTCATTTGTCACCAAGTGCTCCAACGCCTGTGTGTCCATGCAGTCGGCTCCTGAGCTTCAGGGGCATGGGGGAGGCAGCAGAGAAGCCAGGTGAGGAGTTAGACATTTTGATTAATTCTAGCCAGTTCCTTTTTTACTGCTTTGACTTAAGGGCTTGAAGATTCCTGAATCTTAATTCATAGCCCATGACAGAAATGGGGTGTAGGGGAGGATCCTTTGAAGGACGTATTAAAGTCTCTACTAAAGTTGGGCAGGATGTAAATGTATGTCAGATTCAGCATTAAAATCTCTTTCAGAGTAAAACTGAAAATGTTCAGTTCACAGAACTTTGAAAAAGTAAGCAATAAAATGATTATATAATCAATGTCTATGCTGGCCCTCTGATATGGGAAAACATGGTTCAAGTAGTCTTCGAGCAAAGAAGAGCTTTGCCATGAGTTCTCTGTAGGGCATGAGCTCCTGTCTTAGGATGCATTTCTGCCTTTGGGCACCATAGGCACGGCATACAGTGGGCCCTCACAAATCGCCTGTTGATTAAATAGCTGAATAACAAACTGAGTTAGTATTGAACTCCAAAGAAGTACAGGCAAATGGTTATAAAAAAGAGAAGAAAGTTAGAAGTGAAATAAAAAAAAGAAATCCCTCTATTCAGTTGAGTTTGTCCAAGATGAGTGGACACATGATCCATAGATGAACCTGAGTTTATAAATCCTTCCAAGTTCCTTCCACTTGCAATTTTTAATGTAAAAAAAAAATACTTCTTTTAAAAACAAAGTATAACACTATGAAAACACTGAATGTTTGATGTGGAAGGCTTTTTAACATTAGTTTAAAAAGAAAAAAATATTCTTTCATTATTTCAAAAACAGGGAAATGGTTTTAGATTTCTTTGAGTATTTTAGAATTTAAAAGAATTTCCCATGCATGAATAAAATCAGATTTTCATCAAAAGGCTTTTAAGCAAAACTCCGCACTTTTCTCCATAAAACAAAACAAATATTTTTCAGAGCAATATTCTCTTACACAAAAGATTTTACAAATCATTTGAGTATTCTGTGTGAAGAAAATAAAATTCAAAATTATTCAGTAAAATATTTTTCTTTCATTTTTTATTGCTACTGTGAATAAGAAAGCATTAAAGAGGATAAATGGCTATAGATGAAAGTTACTGTGCCAAACATTAAAAAATATTCTTTTAATGTTTTGGTCACGAACTCTGACAATGATAAATCACTTTTCAACAGCTGCAGACAGCTGTTAAAATCTGGAGCCTAAAATGCTTAATTGGGGAAGTGTGTTAAAAGTTAAAGGGCTAGTGTCCTTTTAGGCTATGTGAAGACTTTCTTTAACAAACCCACGGCAGTGCATTTTCAAAGTTTGGGAAAGAACAAGTTACTCTCTAGATTCATTAAACTCAAAAATTTAGGTGGGCAAGTGGAAAGTGTCCACCCATTATAGTAAAAAACAAGCATCAGTGTATAATTAAAGCAGTCGAATTCCTTCATTTTGTGGAGTTTTCATGTTTTGGTGATGTGACCCAGATTAGTGATGCTCTTTTGTTTCAGATGTTTGAAATAGTAACTGTTAATTCCTTCAATGGGGGGTCTTATGACAATTAATATGTTTTCTCGATTAATTTATTTAGTAACAATTCCCAACCCTATCTAAATCCATTGAACAAGAAAAATTTTAAAGATTTAATTAGTTTTTATTTTGTTTTTATTTTATTCTGACAATGTTTAGGAAGTGAGCTATCCCAGTTAGTTCAGGGACTCCTTCACCTCAAATTTTTCTTCATTAAGATATTTTGAATCAGTTTGCAGTCATAATATTTATTCAAGAAAGAGTTGCTGAGATAGTGTCCTTTTGAAGCAGGCTTTGTTGATTGCACATGACTTTTTCAGAAGTGTGTATATATATCCACTGCATTTGTATATATTATATATGGTCACTGCATATGTATATATTCACTATAGAGCACTGTATGAATATATATATATATTCTACTAAGTTCTGCAAGAACTAAACTGGTGGTTTTATTTTACTTTTTCCATGGGTACCAAGTGTGTTAAGTTAAACATATCTGCTTGAAGAGGGGCATTTCCCGTTGAATAACTGTTGGTAGGTCATTTCTCCCCTGTAAAACTCCTGACATTCAGGAAAGGGAGTAGTTCTATTTCACACTCCATAGTAAAGGTGATCTCTGGGAATTGTTTGCTGAGTAATTTGCTGTTACGCAATACATCATTTTTATTGGTAATAAGGCAGATGTCACCAACAGCGGAGTTTGTCCAAGGCTGGCTCTGAAATTTCCTTTAAGACATTATTCTCCCAATCAGGCAGAAAATTGTCATCAGCTATTGCAGATTGAAAGATCACATTGCAGTGTCCAAGGACTGTTTATGACTTTTCCAGCTATACGCAGAGTGGGTGGTGGAGACTGGCCTCATGCAAGCATATTTGTTCCAGTTACAATATATCCAGTGTATAAAATTTGGGGAGAAATGTACCATAAAATATGTCATGTGAAGTTTGCATTTTCTGAAGCAAGTAGATTTAATATCAAGAAAAAAAATCCATTTGCAAGGTCTTTTTAATGAAAGTGCTTATTTGATGCAATTATACCTATTGTTTTAAAAAAAATCCAGCATGGATGGCTTTAAATAAAAGCTCTTCATTACTAATTTAAATTAGAGAGGCAGCTTTGCACAATCATTCACACAAATTCTGTGGGCCAGTCTTAATACACTAAATAATGGCCATCATGTTATTATCTATACTGCAGAAATTCAGAGATCTTCAAATTCACTGACTTACTTCATACTGGAGACAAGATTATACTAATACTCTACTCTATAATGCCAATCTCCTTCAAGTATGGAAAGATCCTTACCCACTACTCAAATAGTTAAGAGCAGCAAAACAGGAATATGAATTTCATGTATTCATCACAAGAGTGGTCAGATGGCTCATGTCCAACATTGTGCCAAGCCACACATTCTCTTGCTTCTTCATTGTTTACAATGATAAGAACTGTGTATTTACAAAGCTAACACTGCTGTTGTAGAGATGCACCCTAATCTTTCAATAGCTTAATAAATAATAGCTTGTTTCCTCTCATATCACAGTCCAAGGTAGGTTTTCCTGGTCAGGTGATTATGCCCCAAGTGGTCTTTCAGGAACCTAGGCTTCTTCAGTCCTGTGATTCCACCAGCCCTAAGGGACAATATTGACTAAGGAAGAAAGAGAATGGAGGTGTCTGAGGCACACATATCTCATTCGCCTACATACCATTGGTCAGAACTCATCATAGTTTGACCTAGAAGCAAAGAATGCTGGGAAATGTAGTCCATGACTGGGCAGCAACTTTTCAGCAACTCCACACTCTAAAAGCCAACAAGAACCTTTACTGAACAGTTAACCATTTCCACAAAAATATAAAAATATAAAGATCTAATTCTCTCTCTCTCTTCTCAACACTTTAACCTGTTTTAAGGATTACAAAGTCGTCGTCGTCGTCGGCAGCCGTCCGTCTCGAGAGACGATGGCGTAGCTTCCTGAGAGTCTATCTGCACCGCCGAGAATGGCTGTGCAGTCCGATTCGGGAGTGACAATCCCTGCCGCACTTGGTACAGGTGAAGGCAGATGGCTGTTGTTGCTGCTGCTGACGCTGCTTCCGCCTCGATCTTTTCTGGACCGCCTCCTCGTTGCGCGCAGCCTCCGCGCGTGACGTACCTTGCCTGACCGCGAGCCTCCAGGCTAGGCGGTCGTCTGCTTGAACTTCCCATGTGTTGAGGTTGATGGAGCATTGTGTCATGTCCTTTTTGCAGATGTCTTTGAACCGCAGTTTTGGGCGCCCTGTCATCCTCTTGCCTTCTGCTAGCTCGCCGTAGAGGAGGTCTTTGGGGATACGGCCTGCATCCATTCTTTTGACATGGCCGAGCCACCTGAGGCGTCTCTCGCTAAGAACTGCATGCAAACTGCTCATATTGGCTCGCTTCAGCACCTCGGTGTTGGGGACCTTATCCTGCCAGGCGACATTCAGGACGCGTCGCAGGCACCTCATGTGGAAGCTGTTGAGTTTCCTTTCGTGCCTTGCGTAGGTGGTCCACGTCTCGCTGCCATAGAGGAGAGTGCTGAGTACGCAGGCTTGGTAGATGCGCAGTCTGGTTTTCTCAGTGAGGCTGGAATTGTTCCACGCTCGCCGGTTCAGTCTGGCCATAACTGTGGCTGCCCTGGCGATTCTCCGGTTGACCTCCAAGTCGACTGACAGAGAGCTCGAGATGGTGGACCCGAGGTAAGTGAAGTCGTTGACAACCTCCAGGGTGTACCCGTCGATGGTGATGCATGGGGGAGTCCCCGTGCCTTGAGCCATAACATTCGTCTTTGTCAGGCTGATGGCTAGTCCGAACTCCTTGCATGCGTGGGAAAGGCAAGTGACTAGCTGCTGGAGTCCCTCTTCGGAGTGTGATGTCAAAGCTGCGTCGTCGGCGAAGAGCATCTCACGGATGAGCACCTCTTTGACTTTGGTCTTGGCTCGTAGACGGGCCAGGTTGTAGAGCTTGCCATCGGATCTGGTGTGAATGAAGACACCCTCGCTGCAGTCCTTAAAGGCGTATTGGAGGAGCATGGAGAAGAAGATTCCAAACAGCGTAGGCGCGAGGACGCAGCCCTGCTTTACTCCGCTGCTGACTGGGAAGGCCTCAGAGGTTGCGCCATTGTAGGACAGTACTTTAAAGTGCAAAGTACTTTAAGAAAAATGCTGTTCTGTGTTACTTGCTAAGTCTCCAAAGAAGAGGAGTTCTTTGACCGTGTTTGTTTTAAGGTAATCATCTTGTTAATAATAAAAATTTTTAGTATTGGAAATTAATTAATATAAAGAAGATGTGTATACCTGTCTCAATTTTTCCTCTACTCTCCCATCCACTGAGCAGGCCAGGACCTCACAGAGTTAAGCACAAAATACTTTGTAGTATTCAAATTGTCTAGCACATAGTCGTCGTCGGTAGCCGTCCGTCTCGAGAGACGATGGTGTAGCTTCTTAAGAGTCTATCTGCACCGCCGAGAATGGTTGTGCAGTCCGACTCGGGAGTGACACGGTATCTGTCTCCTCCCGTGTTGAATCGACATCTTGCGATGAAGCTGGAGTGTCCTCTCCAGTGGAGCTGAAGCTACAGAGCCTGGGCAGGGTGATATGGAGGGTCTGCTGTTGCCCATGCAGCAGACCCCCCCTCTCTTCGCAGCTGAAGGGTCCAAGGGAAAGACGGAGTCAATACAGCTTGGCTTCAGGTGCGCCGCAGGAGTTGCCGGTGTTGACTACAACGTCAAACCGCCTTAGGGACTCCGGCTCCGGATTTTCTGTCGGGGTTTACTCCCTTAGCCTTTCCCCTGAAGAGGTATGCCGCAAGGCAGCGGAGGTTTTTTGGAATCAGAGTTTTCCTTCTCTGATGTGCCCTGACTGGAAGATCGAACCAGCGACACTTAGCTCGCAGGCCGACGCTCAATCCACTGAGCCAAACCAGCCAGGGGGATCTAGCACATAGTATGTGCCAAATAAATCCTTAAATGTTTGCCTATATGCATGCATGCATGAGGGAGCAATTGTGGGAGTGATCACAAATAAACTTAGCCTTATTTCCTTCTGGAGACTGTTTTCAAGAATAGATCATAAATGAATTAATTAAAACATTCCCAAATCTGATTTTGTTAAAGAGTGTGTGGGGGGGTGATGTAAAAATATGTTAAAAAATTAACCTTTAAAAAAGACATAAATGCTAGAACTGGAGTCTCCAAGAACCAGAAGGAGAAAACTTAGTAAAATAAGGAAAATTTGTTCCAATCATACAGGTCACCTATGCTTATCGAGTTTAAAAATATAGTATGTATGGCAAAAGTATCACAGAGGTGGTTTTCAAGTGCTAAACATTAAAAACAGCAATGACTATATAACAACACTGAGGACATAGGAAAAATATAAAAATAAAAAATAAAAAAACAATTTTCATGGTGATAACAAAAACCCCTCAAATGCGGTCCTGGGACTGGGAGCGGGCACCACCATGACTGGTGTACCTCACTGTAAACTGGTACCTGCAGCAGGTCTATTAAGCAATTGACACTAGATATGGTGCAGCCTGTGTGGAGCTTGCGTCTTTCAAGCATGCTCACATTGCCAATCCCTGGCATCAGTCAGCCTCTCCAGAGAAAACTGTCAACAAGTTTTGGAACCCCCTTATGATGAAATGTTTGCAGCTCATTTGAGGAACACTTTCGCAGTGGGGAACCATGACTCCATTGAAGAATATAAATGCCAGACTGCCATCTTCCAATCGTTCCTGCAGGCATTTCAGGCTTCCAAAGAAGAGAACTGGACTCCGCCTGTCACATATGCAGTAGCACTTGACCTTCAAATATCTGCCAATAATCCTGGGTCCCGAAGAAACCTGAAACCCAGGAACACCGACAGATATAGATGAAGAAGCCCCAAGGACAAGCAGGAAGAAAGAAAGGTGGCCCTTCAGGACAGACCTCTCCTACATTTCTGTTGCACTCCACACAGTCTGCAGTTCCCCACACCCTGCCAGCAAGGCCCATGGGAGAGCCAAACGCCCCCACACCCAATGCCAAAGAGGTAGGGCCCCCACTTGCCACTAGCATGGTGTCAGCAGAGGCCTGATGAAACAAGATAAATAAGGTACACCATCTCCTAAGGTAATAATACTCCAAAGGTCCAGAATATAAAAATTATAGTCAGAAAACCTTAGCCTTTTGAGATTTGAACAAGAAGAGACAATCGCCAAACATCAACACTGAGGTGACACAATAATGGATTCCCTGACAAGGATTTTAAACTAGCCATCATACAAAAGGCCTAAAGGGGCAATTATAAATATTCTTGAAACAAATAAAAAGATAGATAGTCTCAGCAAAAAAATAGAAGATACAAAGAAGAACCAAATGGAAATTTTAGAACTGGAAAACATATTGACTTAAAAATTATTAAGGACCCCCTCAAAACCCTAAATAATCCAAGAAGCTTAAATGTGGATATGCATGCCCCCAAATGAAGGAAGTTGGCATTGTTCAAGGATAAATCCAAAGAGATAGCTAAGATGTAGAAGAGCAAAGTTAAAGGAAATGGAAAACAGTGCTGTGTAGGGAAAAACAATGTGCAACAAATACCAGTGTTTCTACTTAGTTATATACAAAATGGAAACCATTATTTTTTAAAAATAAAATACTTACCTTAAAAATATGAACTGAGGCCAAACGATGCTTTCTAGAGTGGCAGGAAACCACATTGTGTAGAAAACATTTGATACAGTCTAGGTTAAAAATAATTGGCCATTGTCTTTGAGAAGACATTAGATGGAGACAGGAAGGAACCAGCACTGCATAATTTAGAAGCGAAGGAAAAGCCTTTACCTTTCATTGCTAGGTAAGTAGGAAAAAGAATCAAAATAAAATCCATTTGCAGTCATAGACAGTAAGGGTCTACGATTGCCAAGAACAAATTCTGTCAGGCTGTGGAAATATCTTCCTATTACAAAAAGAAAAGCCAGCATATGACTAAGGGAAATATTTCCCACTCCTTCACTCAGTATACTCATTAATAAACTCAAAAAAGTACCCAAGATGAACTGACTCAAGTATTTTCACAACTACAAAGCACTTTTCTCTCAGAAAATGGGTGGTAGCAAACCCACATCAATCTGAGAAGAGTCACAAGAGTTAGTTAGCAGGTAAGAACAGTTTCTTCTAAACTGGTACCATTTCAAACGGTTTTTGCAGGCTGCCGTCTCTGTACAGAAAAAGACAGGTCTTAACTGATTTCACAGCTGCCCTGTGGCCTCTCCTTCATAGTTTTTATCTTGATTGTAATTTAAACCATTGTTAGTTGTGATGATGCATTTAATATCTGTCTTCCCAATTAGACCGAATGCTCAGTGAAGACAGGGCTCCTGACTGGTTTATTGCTGCACATCCAGTATCAAACACTGTCTCTGGCACATAACGGACTCTCAATAAACGTTTCTTACATGAAGAAATGATCTGGGATTTGGAAGAATGTTCTTACCTCTGCTCTTCACTTGGTGAACCCCTCAGCACCCCTCAGATCTTGACTTAAGCATGGCTTTGTCAGGAAAGCCTTTCTGGATCCCCTGTTTGGTCACTGTTCTTGTCGAAGTTGCAATTTTACACTTACTTATGGGATTCTTTGATTAATGTCTCTTCCTGAAATAGCCTGAAAGCTTTATGAGGGTAGATTATTTTATTTCTAGTACCTATCATAGTGATCAGCATATAATTGGCTCAGATAGTTGAATAAAGGAACAAATAAATAAATACAAGGGAGGACCCCCCCAAAAAACCAGAATTATCTTCTGGAGGGCAGGCCTTCTGTAGTACAGCCTTTCCCCATTAGGTGAGTGTTCCCATCTCTATCAGTGTACCAGCTGGCATTGTTGTGAGAGGCTATGTTCAGCTTCAGTGAATTTTTTTGAAGATTCTTTCAACACATTTGCCAATTTCACGATAGGTGGTTTATGAGCACACTTGCCCACATCATGCTGAGTGTTCAGCAGTTTTGACGAAAAACAGCATGACCCCAGTGCCCTACCCTACTATTCACCTGATCTCACCATGAGTGACATTATTTTTTTGTGTCCCCAGATGAAAAAACGGTCCTCAAAGGGAAATATTTTGCTGTTGTGGAAGAGGTGAAACACAAAACAGCAGAAACACAAAGTCGACAAGTTTAAAAACGTTTTGAGCAGTGGAAAAATGTCTCAATAGTGTATGGGATCAAATGGAGAATACTTAGGTGACTGAAGTTTAAACATGAAAGAATAAATACACAATTTTTAATAAATAAATCCAGGTTTTTTTTTCCCTTCTTTGTGTATGAATGATTCAGGAGAAATATCTAAAATTTTCCATTAAACATATCTTGAAATTGGGCTAGCTTATATACATATTTTTAAAGAGAATAAAGATGTAAAATGACCTTTTTATTTTTAAATTTTTAGAGAGGGGGTAAAGAGGGGAGAAAGAGGAGCGAAACATTGATGTGAGAGAGAAACATCAATCAGTTGCCTCTCACATGCACCCCAACCGGGAACCTGTATCCACAACCCAGGCAGTGCCCTGACCAGGAAACGAACCAGTGACCCTCCTCGCTCTGCAGGATGATGTCCAACCAACTGAGCCACTCTGGTCAGGGCTAATGTGACCTTTTAAAATTGGTATTCTAATGAAAAAAATTTATATAGCATAATAAGGCTAAAGTATAAAATGCACACTGCAACAATAAGAATAACATACATTAGATTCATCTTTACTAGATAAGAATGAAGTCAGGGTGCTGAGAAGATGAACAACACTTTAAAGCCCAAAACTGAGATTCCAAAATTATGTTGCAGGAGTCACCAAGGACTGTGTCAAATGCCCAGTCAGACAGAAAGAAGTATGTCCAGGTCAAGCTCTACAACTGCAAATAGTTAAAGAAAACTTGAAGCAGATTTGGAGAATATCAATCTGAAGAATGAATGAGGGATTGAAAATTAATTCTTAAGAAACATGTTAAGTGGACGAGTGTACTGGAGCTTTAAGAACAAGGAAAGAAGCAGCACCATTCATGTCAAACCTTTTATATGGAGACTTGAGAGCGCTGTGTCCCAAGCCTTCTACTGCTAGAGCAATAAATGTGAACAAAATGCAGCAAGTGGGAGCTATATTGGAAATAAGGATAATTGTTTGAAATTGAGCTTTTTCCAGCCTTGAACTTATTAAGGACACTGTGTCCTCTCAAAGTCCATAAAAACATCTTCTCTCAGTGGGATGCAATGATTCAGGGGAAGTTGTGAGAAGTTCAGGACAAAGACCCCTGTGGCCTTCCCAGCACACTCAGCCTCCACACGGAACAGTGAGTGTGGTTGTATAAGAAAGTGTTTTCCAGTGAAAATCTTTTATTTCTGCATTGTAAATCTGCTCTGTGCTCAACCACACAATCTGCTTACTTTGTTAGTAAAACACCTTCAGGAGTTTATAATTAAAAGAGACAATCATAGCATCTTTACCCTGAATATCAGTGATAAGGATGCAGGATTATCAGTTCATATGGCATCCAATTGGGGTTTGTAAAATTGAGACTTTGATCAAAAGTTCATACTATTAAATCAGAAAAGACTGAAATTGGTGCTAAGTTTATGAAATAAAAAGGTTTTCAAAAGGTAATTACCTGTTGATTTAATATATCTATGATCAAGCTGCAACTTTTTGTCTTAAAAATTTCAGATATCATTGTTGGCCTCATTTATGCTGGAGTGTAGAATTGCTCCTTGATCAGCTAGTTTGCTTTATTCATTCATTCAGCATCCAGCAAGTCTTAACTGAGCACCTATCATTGTGTAATCAAAATGTTAGGTTCTGTGGAACTCAAGATGTTTAAAACAGGAAGCTTCCCTCATGAGGTTTGTAAACTAAACTTCTTTTGGCTCAGTATTTTGGAAACTGGATTTAGCAAACTAGAAAGTATCTACTTTTTTTCTGTCTTACTGTAATTAAACTTATTTATTGATTCATTTAATTAACAAATATTTATTGCAAGAGAAGTAAAGTTATATCGTGTCTCAAGGAGCTTTTGGTTTAGTAGTAAAGAAAATCAGCTCCCACCAATATCTGAAATATTAAGCAATCTATTTTCAGTGCCTATGGCTGATCCTATAGATTGGCTCTTTCAACACCATTTCCAAGCCTCTTCTCCTTTGTTTTCCTACTCTGTTTTAGAAACTGGAAAGACAGATGCTTGATGTAGCCTCTTTTGCAGGTATCGGTGCTTACAACACAGTCTGCTCCAAAAGAAGGCAAGGCTAAGTCTATTTAAGGAGATTCTATAAAAGCTTTTGCTTTCCAGATAAAAATAGGCACAGTCTTTCATTATCCTTCCCTTATCTTCCTATCTGGAATAAAAATTGATATGTGGAGATGCAGCGGCCATCTTGTGTCAAGAGGCAACAAGTATAAGAACGGAAGGCCAACATAACAAGGATGGTACAACCTTGCTGCTTGATGACACCAGTGATCAGTTGAATCAACACTAGCAAAAGCCTAATTCCAGACATGTGACAAATGCAAAGTCGTATTTGTTTAAGCTACTATTGGTTGAATATTATTATATGCAACCAAATGCATTCCTACCTGACAGTATTAAATCATCCCAAGAGACAGCAAGTGTTATAGTGGTTCAAGGAGAGAGAAGGGGAACCAGCAAAGCCTTCATGGGAGAAATGGCACTTATTTATATAAACTGAAGTCTCATCTTTTCTATTATAAGCAAGCTCTTTGAGAGAGGCAAATATACTTATTTATCCTTGTATGCTTACACAAAATATTTGGAAGAGTGTCCAGCATGTAGAAAGTTCTCATATGTGTTAGTTAAACAAATGAATGTTTATATTCTTTCATTCATCTTAAATATAAGAAACACCAAGAAATTATATCATCTAGTCCAATTCTCTAAACCAGTGTGATCGTACATTCTTGGTTACACAATTCCATTAGCATACCACAAATACATATATAAACATATTGTGTATATCACAAAAATATACCAAATGAGAAGTTAAGAGAATGAGATAAAAATAAATATAATAGTCAGTGTGATACCCCACCTTCCCCCTTCCTCCACACACACACATACTCCTCAATGGATCAAGGTTATCATATCTGTTGGAGACATCTCTTTTGCATAGCTCCACTTGGGGAACACTACTCCAAATTAGAGTATAATAGAACTATTTTAAAGCCAATTAGCTATGGATGAATCCATATATTACATCAATATTTCAAATCACAATATAAATCATTATACATTATTTCTTTCTAAGATTTTCAAGTTTTATAGCTATAGGAATTAGTACACAGTGGCTAAAAATAAACTAGTAGATCATTAGGAATACAACCAATTTCACTGCCTCTTTCTCTGAAATGAAATAAAATGTACCTGAGGAAACATTCACTGAGTTTCTGCTGAGTACATAAATATTAACTGTTCCCACTCTTAAGAAGTTACTGTTCATTGGGAAAAGAGGCAAGTGAACAGATGTGACAAAAGCTTGTCTCCATACAATGGAACTATGAAGGCACAATTCCAACAGAAACTTCATAAAAGTCACAGGTGTAAGCTGAAAAGGTCATTAAAGTGAGGTTTGCATTTTTACTCATATTTTATGCCAATTAAAACATTCTTTATACTTTATTAACTAATAATCAATTTTTCTCAAATTGCCTTTTATTATTAATAAAAATTTTGAATTAACTATTCTAATAATAGAGTATCTATGCCCTAGATGGAATGGAAGTAACTATTAAAAAATTGTCTTGGAAATGCACAGCTGATTTTTTGGCATAATACTTTGTATAGCACAGGTCACCCTTGGAGTCAGCACAAATTTATTTTCAGAAGTAGAAAAATGGCCCCTGTTATTAGGTGGCCTTATAAACCATCCAGCCCCAGACCCCACAGCATGGCTCACAAGAATATTATTGAAATAAGATAGTGGGTTAGTAATTTTGAATAAAATATTAGTGTTTAAGTGACCTAGTAATAAAAAGTACCTTTGTATATTTTTTCTTAGGAAAGATAAACTATATGTTAACATAATAGTTTTGTTTTATACTTTACCAAAGGGAAGAGATGATGAGAAAAACTTAGAAGAAAATTAATTTCCTTTGATTTTATCCTTTGGGCCCCCTCCCCCTGCCAACCACACAATTATTCCTAAGGTGGTTTCCACACACAGCACATTCTCATTTTCAGATCCTGAGAAGCAGAAGCCCTTTTGCTTCAAGTCCCTTGACTCCAATCTTCTTCCCAAACCCTCAGCCAACCCCAAGTGACTCTTCATTCAACACTTCCAAGAGCAAATGAGTTTCTTTTGTCTAAAATTGTGTAGACAGATAGTAGGGGGCTGGGGAAACACCGGATCGCTTTTTCTTTCAGTATTATAATAGATGCTGTATTAACTTACTCCATCCCAGTTTACACTGAAGAGTCTAAAAATTGCTAATGTTAATCTACTTATTTAGATAAACGTAGAGTGCTAGTTGTCCATTATTTGGTGGTGCCTAAACATTATGACTGTTATGTTAGCAGGACTAATCTACTATGTGGCTCATAATGCATATCTCAGTGCTTAAATCTGTTCCTCCACAAAAGCCCTAAAATTACAGGCACACTTCTACTACTGAAAGCAGAAAGCCTAATTATTACATTCTTGTATTTTAGTTGAAGTGCAGGCGTTGTTTTAACATGTCTGGCAGAGTTTTTTGGCTTCAGCAAGATTTTAATAGTAATTGTTATTCACAAAGAGAGTGACAAGAATTCCTCTTAGCTCAGTTATCAATGGACATAATAGATGACCTCATACACTGTTGCAATCTGAATCTACTCCTGAGCATTGCCAGCTGGATAATGAAGAAATATGTTCCAGAGTTGAGAAGTGACTTTTCTCCATCTGTGTATGTTGCTCTGTGTATTAGTGTGTGTTAATGTGTTGTGTTAGTGTGTTGCTGTGTGTCACAATGTGTAAGTGTGTTAGCATATATTAGAGCATGCATATTAGTGTGTTCATGTATTAGTGCTGCTGTGTGTATGTGTTAGTGTGTTACTATGTGTTAGTATAAGTTAATTATGAGTGTTTAGTGTATGTTAGTGTGTGTTGATGTGTATGTTGGTGTGTGTATTAGTGCATGTATTAGTGTTAGTGTGTGTATTGGTAAGTGTGCATTGTGTGTGTGTATGTGTCAGAGTGTGTGTGTATGTACTGCAAAAACAGGGGCAAGGATAAACCAACAAGTAGCAATAGGAAACTTAATGAGCATATTAATCAAGAAAAGTTGCATTTTGTTTGTTGGTTATTTTTTCCATGGAAATGCTAGCTGAACCTGTTTAATAAAGTGCTGGGGCAAGGAAGTTGGGAAGAGATATAAATTGAGAGAGAGCAAGAACAAGAGGATAAAAGGTGAGAACTAGATAGGAAGAGAGAGAGAGAAAGAAATTAAAGAAGGCTGGAAAGTCGTAACTCTACCTGAGCCAGTGGAAGTCTCTGGCTTTCCCATGGAACTATTACCCAGAGTACAATACATGAGAAAAAATGATTTAAAGGTCAAGTTCAACCATTTGGGCTGAAATCTATCTCACCTCAGCTCTATTTTGCTCTCTTTTTGAGGAACCTTAATGATCAGTCTGATGAAGGACAGTGTGTAGGCCAAGATGCCTGAAAGCTTCTAAGCTGCATGGTGACTCCCTGGGACTGACAACAGGTCCTCCTGTCAACACAGCACTGACCCCAGAAAGAACAAGAGCGCTGCCTGTGGGATTAATTTTCTGTGTGTGTGCATGTGTGCATGTGTGTGTGTGTGTGTGAAAGAGAGAGAGGTTTTGGGGGAAACAATACAGGAAAAGAGAAGCATAATTTCCCCATATAGTGAAAGCCTTTGTAGCTGTCAAATAGTCCTACCTGTTTTCATGCTAAGATTTAACTAAAGACATATAAATATAATTTTTACTAGTAAAGATTTATTCGTCAGTTATCAACATGAAAAGCTCGTATTCAAGAGCTTTTCCTTGCAAAACAAAATAAACTAATTATATTTAAAAATTAGGGAGGTTAAACAAAATAAGGAACACATTCACAGGGATAAACGTTCATTGCAAACATGATAATATAGTTTGGACTAAAGTCACAAGTAGCTTAATTAACCTAAAAAAGCAAAACCAAAACAAAACAAAACAGAAAAACACAAAGGCTAAAGGATTTGTGAAAACTAGAACAAAAACAAAATGCACCATAAGGGAGATGTGCTTTCCGATTCTCCCATTCCCGTGCTCAGTCCCCACGTCAATCATGTCCTCCCAGTGGTCAATAACCTGGCTATTTGTCTGTTTCCACACTACTGCATCACAAAACATCAGGCCCACTTGCCTGGAAAAGATAATATCTCACACATATGGGGCCTGCCTTTGATCTCTGTGGTCGAGCTAGAGGTCAGAGGCCTGCCTTCTCCAGGCCCTTACTTCAAATGACTCTTTTCGTTTACTGAGAAACCAAACGTTAGAAGGGCAAAGGCAGGAAAAATAAAAGCTGTGATTTAATAGCAGTTTATGTGTTTAGCCTATTTCAGTTGGGTTTTATTCTCTTTGGGTCACATCTAATCGCCATTCCTCACTGTTACTCCCTCCTCCCTCCTCCACGATTTGTTTATTTTTTGGCCCTCAGACGATGTGGCACTCCAAGAGCCCCTGTCACCCTGTAACTTGTCATGTGTCATGTCATGTTTCTAAAATGTAGCACTTTGAGACTTAATTCACAGTCTCTTATTGACAGGGAGAAAAGATTTCATGTAAGTCAGAAGGCACAATTATAGAGTGGACTCTTGTCAATTTAATGTTTTCAATTGTGGATCTAAATGGCTTTTTAAAACCTACATGATTCCTTGAAGAAATGCTCTGTTTGTACACAGTGAGGAAAGGATGTGGATGATGGAGCAAGTTGGACTCAAAATTGGAATGGAATTTAGACATGGAAAATATTTTTTAATATTGTCTTATTCATCAACTAAAAAGTATAATATCTAAAGGTGCTTCAGATATTAAAAGTATGAATTTTCATGTAAGATATAATCCATTATTTTGCAGCTATTTTGCAAGGTCATTAATGATAGTAATGATGTTGTATTTCACTGCCTAATAAAAAAACATGGGAGATTCACATTTATTGAGGGCATCCCATGAGCACCAGGCACTTGTAAGGTGTAGAGTCATGCTTATTCTAAATCATTCTTATAATAAGCCTAGTGGGCAGATAGTCTTCTTCTTCTTTTTAAGATGAAAAGCAATTAGTGAGTTGCAAATAAAAATGGAAACCAGGTTTAATGCCTCTGGAATTGACAATCCCCCTGGTGAGATTGACTGGAATGGATGGGTTTTACTATGCTATTAAAAAGGGAGGATTGGATAACTCTGTTCAGTATTGCCACATTTATACCATGGCAATTCACAAATTATGTTGCTGATATTGGAAACAGCCTTGCTCAAGGCTCTGGAATCAGAAAGCAGTGAAATCCCAAAGCTAAAATAAGCCACGTGCTGTGGGTTAGCTATGGAACCCTTTGGGCTTCTGTTTCTCTATAATGTGGGTGTAAAGAGAGTACCTACTTCATGGGGCCATCATGAGAATTAAATAGGATGACATGAGAAGCCTTAGTCTAGTGCTTTCTAAATTCTAATATACATATATTTGTACATATGTGTCCCATAGTCCTATATATATATTATTCAACACACACACAGAGAGAGAGAGAGAGAGAGAGTGAGAGAGAGAGAGAGAGAGAGAGAGAGAGAGAGGGAGGGAGAGTGAGAAGAGAGACTTGGAGACTGACTACTGTGTCACTCGAGTAGTCAGCACTGTTGAGTGAAAGCTGGAACTCAGGGAGACACAAGAGCCTTGCAATATAACAATGCTTTTGCAGCTCAAAAAGGTATCGGCAGGGGAGGAGTTGGATTGTTGAACATCAGAGTTTAGCTTATGGAACCTTGGAAAAAGAACACAGAGCAAGACCTCTGTACATAGTATTGTCTGACTATAAACTAACATACATGGAATTCAGCCAGTCTGGTCTGAGAAGTTTTCTATAAGCAGCAGAAAGCAAAGATACTATCCTAGGGATACTGCCTAGGGCTTGGAAAATCTATTGAGGACGAAGTCACACTATTAGAGTATCCTGCTCACTTATCTGCCAATGAAATGGCAGGTTAGGCATGACAGTCAAGAACCTAGATCTTAGAACTTTGGTTCAGATACCAGCTGTGCTTCTTACTAGCTGTGAGGCCTGGAGCAGGTTAATGAACCTCTCTGTATCTCCATTTCCCCAACTGTCACAACAGATACAGGAGCGAGGGTTAAATGAGCTCTGTGTGTGAAGCGCTGCCTGGCACACCATTAATCCTCAATGGAGGTTGGTGCATTCTTAGTGCCAGAGGCCACCTAGAGTGTTTCTGAAGTTTTGCCTCACATTTTTTAGAATCTACTGGGGATTTTATTAATAAGAAAAAAAATGCCGAATTAAGAGAAAACTACAAGAGCTTTCAAGGGTTTTCTCATGTTTGATTTACTCGTTGTTGGGTTTTGAGAGAGGTACACCACTTCTTGCACCAACCAGGGCACCATTTGCTTCCTCTGCACAGACCAGAGTCTCCTGAGTAAAACGTTTATGATCCAGGGACAGCCTAACTGCTGAGGAGAAGACTCTAGTGAAGTCTGTCTGACTGAGAGGGTAGTGAGATTATAGATGTTGAAGAAATAGCAGTTGATAGTGAGCCAATGTCTTTATTGGACAGTCCCATGAAGGTACAACATTTAAAAGGATTTTAAAGCATGAATTAGAACTTGAATCTATTAGAAAGAGAGAGAACGAGTGGATGCTTTAATCACGAGATGACCACTGAGCATGGGAAACAAAGAATGTCAGTTATTGGCTTTGTATAGCTTGTTGCATGCTCATCTAGAAGTACCCATACTCCACCGACAGATTTGTAATAGGAAAGCCTTTATGATAATACAGCTTAAAGGGTAGCGTCTCCCTGCACCCTGAGACAGGTGGATCCCATGTCTGGGAAAACTCATTGTTGACACCTTAGAGAAGGGAGCAACTATGCGATTAGCTTTGGGTTCTAGGGGAAAGAAGAGACAGCAGCAGAGATGCATACGTTAGGAGCAGAAGTTAAATCTCCATTGGGATGAGAGAAGCGTGGTCTGGGCGGCAGACACAGGCAGAGCTGGCTCCTCTCCAGGTCTTGGTGAGGCCTGAGTTGTGTTTCTCAGGTGTGCATTCCACAGCTGGACGTGGAGCACAAAGGGATTAGAGCGCAGCACCTGTGACCGTCTAAGCTCCAGCTGACCTTGGAACGCAAGAAGATAAGCCTTTCCAGTAAGGAATTCTCACTTCAGACTTGCTTGAGCTGAACCCAATGCTGGTTTTCCACACTTTTCACTTACCAGTAAGCCCCTTTTCTCATTTGTTTGTAAAGTAACTTTCTTGGAGTCTCAACCTAAACCCTCTCCTGATTCACTCACGTTCACTAATCTCCTCACTCACAACAGTTTGAAGTCCTGAAAACCTGGAACTCTTACCCACCTGCTAATCGTTAAAACAATTACATGGTTAGGAGCTCACAAACAAAGCAATTAATAATGTACCTGGGTCATATTTCCTCCTGGTCCCTTATGCAGGGGGATGAATTATGTCCTTGTCCCATGTTGGAGCTGTGTCTCTGGAAACAGTGGCACACACAAAAAGAGGGAGTTTTTCAGACTTCTCCCATCTAGACATTCAACTCCCAAAACCCTCACCTGACAGTAAGCTCTTGTTTCCATTTTGTCTATTATAATTTCCTTTTAAAATCCTTCACCTGTTTATTTTTTTGCTCAACTGCATGTAAATTAATTCTCCTTAATTCAATATTTCACACGTTTATTGAGTGCTCACCATGCTCACTGGTGGGGTACCATGATAAGTGGACAAAACCCTTGGCCTCTGGAGCTGATGTCCTCCTGACTCTGCAGTCTGGCTCTGTCAGTTCTTTGCCAGTTTGGATGGAAATGTTTACAAGGGTAAACAGGAAGCTCTTTTCTTTAGTCTTCTTTTTGGTGATAGTTTGAATTTGGATGCCAATAATCATTTGTGCTGTGCTTCATAACTTGTGAAGCATTCTGACCCTGTCACTTGGTTTTGTTCCAGGGGAAAGCACAGTCTCTGCTGGGACTGGCATTTTGTGACAAGACTTACTCTACCTTTATTTTTATTTAAGATTTATTTTTTAATATTTTTAGACAAAGGGGAAGAGAAAGAGAAAGAGAGGGAGAGAAATATTGACCAGTTGCCTCTCACACACTCCAGGACTGGGGACTGAACCTGCAACTCAGGCATGCACCCTGACTGGGAATCACACCAGCAACCTTCCGCTTTGCAGAACAACTCTCCGACCAACTGAGCCCCACCTGTCAGGGCTATTCTAACTTCTGTTTCTCAGAAGTCCTTGGACTCTGAGAGGGTGAAGGGATTAGGCAGAGAAAAAAATAAGACTCATGGACACAGACAACAGTATGGTGTTGGGGGAGGTAGGAGAAGGTAAATGGGGGATAAATGGTGATGAAAGGAGACTTGACTTGGGGTGGTGAACACACAATACAATGTACAGATGATGTATTGAAGAATTGTTTACTTAAACTAATACAATTTTATTAACCAATATCACCCAAATACATTCAATAAAAAAATTAAATTAAAAATTAAAAAAATAAGTCCTCAGAATGTTTTGTGGCACTACAGATAGTGTGGTTCCTTTAAACACACTTTTCAAAAAAATTTCTTACAACAAAAATTATGCTAGAATAAAATGTTCAAATATATACAAGGGAGTATCAACATTAAATTCAGAAAACACAAGAAGGTAACATTCTGGCTGAGGAAGTGGAGATGGGGTATTAAGCCCCTTTGCACAAAGGAATCTGGTATTCATGACTTCTGCATCTTGGGAGACTTTTCAGTGTAGCTTCAACTTGGCAAATGAACGTTTTACTCCTCCTGCCCAACCTAGGCTGGCATGGCTCAGGACAGAGGCTTCTGGAAGAGGCAGCCATGGACCCAAGTAAATAATGAGAGCAAAGGTCATTTTGAGGAGCTTGGGGAATGGCAATCCTTTTTAAATACAGCTAATAAATTCACTTGATTTATCGGACATTTGCCAAGCACCTTTGTCATGATAGGCTTTGTGCCAGGTGCTGTGTGAGGGCTGGGCTGGGGGAGTAAAAACTGTAAGTAGGGATACTTTGAATTTAAAGTGTGACCTTGGTGTAGATGCAGATACAAAACAGAATTATCAGGCAATAGTTACAACAGTCCTGATATAAGGAAGCAAGAATCCCCAATGTCCTAGAGTGACCAGGAACAGTTAGTAACATAAATAAGAGGAGAAAACAGCTGTGGAGGGGTGTGGAGAAGACTTTAGTATCAACTAGAATAGAGATGATTGCTAGTAAAGTGATTCAACCAATTCCTATTAAAGAAGAATAGAAATCAATATAGAAACAGTCTATTACATGTAATTTTTATATATGATTATGCTTAAATTAATTGTATAGTAATTGTTCATTCAGTCAATAGATGTGTATTGATTTATACCCTGGCCAATATTGTAGTCATTTGAGAATATTTTATACTCAGAGCCCCCACACCAGACCAAAAACATCGGAACCTTGGTGGTGGGCACATCTACTAGTATTGCTCTCAGTGCTCACACACTGACTGAAATGTACAGGCAAGGGCTGCACAGTCAAGAACCATTTGGCCCAATGCAGTGGTTCTCAAACCTGGCTGTGTATTAGAATCACCTAGAAAGCTTTGAAAATGTACTGATTCTGGATCCCAACATCAACCAATTCCATCTGACTCTAGGAAATAGGACCTGGGCAGTATTATTTAAAATCTCCCCAGATGTTTTTAATGTTCAGCTGAGGTTGTAAACTAACCAATATTAGATATTCCTGTTAGTTATTTGTAAACAGAGATAAAATGTAGTGAATAGATCTGGCATCCTCCCTGAGAAAGAGAGTCAAAGACCATGTTATAAATAAATTATGATAAATGTGATAAGTGAGATGATGAAAACTAAAAGGTGGCAATAATTGGAAATAATGGAGAATGGGGGGGATGATCAAATTTAGACAGAGTGGTAAGAGAGGTGACATTTAACCTGTGCATTAAAGGAAGACAGAGAACTAGTCTTTGGAATAGGGAAAGAAAGGCGAGGAGAAGGAATAGAAAATAGATATTTCTAGGTAATCAAAACAGCACATGCAAAAGCCCTGACCTAAGACAGAGCTAGACATATTCAAAGAAGGCTTCTTCCTAGAAAGGAATAAAGACTGGAACTAGTGATATGAGATGAGAAATTAAATAGGCGTTCCATCATGCCATGTTAAAAAAACCTGTATTTCACTAAAAGTTACCAAGAGTCTATCTAAGATTTTTAAGCAGGATGTGAAATTCTTCAATTTAATTGGTTAAAAGATTAGTTAAGAGAAGAGATAGGCTTGGGTGAGGATGACGCAGTGAAAACGTGGAAGGATGCCTCCTGTTAACTTGTAATTACACATGATGCTAAGTAACAGAGACCCAGAATAGTAGTTACATAATGAGCATTATAGAGCTGGAATGGCAGCTCCTTTAGCTCTCACCTCCACCTTCCCTCAAGTGTGCCTCCATCCTCAAAATAATCTCATAATTACAAAATGGCAGATGCAGCCCTTGCCAGTGTGTCTTCACTCCAGGCAGGAAAATAGGCAGAGCAAATTGACTCTCAAAACACGGGAGTCTCTACAAAGATCTCTGCTAGAAGTCACACCTAGATCTACCTATTACATATTCTATTTCCCAGGACTCTGGCTACCCCAATCAGCCAGAAAGGCTGAAAAGTGTGGCATTGTAGCTGAGCATATTACCACCCCCAACAAATTCAGAACTTTAATTTCATGAAGAAGGAAAAAGTTGGTATTAGGAGGGCATTGTTGGGTTTGAGAAATAAAATCTCTAGACCCTGCTAAACTGGAATGGATAATTGAGGGGGAAGAAGCAATCAGGATGGGACTACAGGGGACTGGGCAGACCATGGAGCAATAGGTTAGGATATCCGAAGCCTACTTGGGAACAGTTACACTTAAAATACGAATGATATATCTAAATGGCACTGCATGAATGAAAAAAAAAATTGAATCCAGAGAAATCATACAGACAGAAGGTACAAATTTGGGAGTAATTGGCTAGTTCAAAATTGAAGCTGTGGGTGGAATGAGGTTTCACAGGGAGAAGATATTTAGGAATAACAGAAACTGGCTGAGGAGTGAACCCTGAAAAGCACCAGAACATAAAGTTCAGCCTGATGACAAAAGGGAATGAGAAAAAGACACAGAGAGGAGGCCCACGATTTCAGCAGGTAACCGGGAAAGTATGTCAGAGAAGCCCAGAGTGGGGAGCATTTGGAGATTGTTGGAGAAAGCTTGTCTCATGCTTTGACAGGTTGAGAAAGTTGAGGACAAAGATGTGCTTATTGGATTTGGCAAATAGAGGTCACCAGTGACCTGAAAAAGAGCAGTTTCAGCTGATTGTTGGGGTGGAGGCTAACTGGGGTGAACTGAAGAGGTTAGAGAAACTGAGGAAATATAGATAGCATGTGAGGGAGTTCTCTTTAAAGACGTTTTATTTTGGAGAGGAGCAGAGTAATAGGGTAATTGCTGGAAAAAGGACTGAGAACCAAAGGATTGTGGTTGTTTTTTGGTTTTGTTTTGTTTTGTTTTGTTGTTGTTTGTTTAAGTTGGGAGACAGTAGAGAATTTTGCATGCTGAGGAGAATTCTCTAATACAGAAGAAGAGAATGGTGATGTAGGAAAGGTGGGGAAACTGGAGCAGCTGTACCTTTAAGAAGCCAGAGGGGAGGGAATCCAGGGTGTGGGAGACTGGTCTGTGTGGTATTGGAAACTGTGACTGCTGCGTGAGCCAGGACCATCATATGGGTCCATAATTCTTATGGACAGCTGGTTGGCATGCTCCGATTGCTGCACTATCACTCCCATGTTCCAGAGGATCTTGGAAGAAAAATAAGAATGCAATGTGCTCTTTGAAGCTAGTAAAGCCTGTTCTGCTTTGTGTAACTCCTAAACTATATCAATGAAATGTCTAACTCTGGGAGTGTAGTCTGAATTTTGCAATGTACTCTGGTCCTAAAAGTCTGAATCACTTATTACCATATGTCTACTCATATTTCTCTTTGTCATTCCTAATGATAGTTGGGAGGAGGGCTGCCTCCTCAAGTCATGCATTTCTGCATGTAGCCAACGTAATAAAAACTCGGACCTAGAGAAGGTTCAGCAGTGTCCTCCTCTGAGAGGCACTCTCCCTTCCTTCCAAGGCAATTCATCTCTGGGTTAATTTCTTCATCTGCAATCAGGGGACTGTGGGGTCAGGAACCCCCACACCAGGGCAAGGTGGACCTGGGATGGGAGAATGCTTCCCCTCCTCGTAATCCTACAACCCGCTGTGTGACTATAGTTCCAGAGTTCAGGTTCAGTCTTTCTGAGGGGATGTTTCTGTCCTGTGATGAGATAATCTTTTAGATGTTCTGAGTTTCTGAATGAGACAAAGATTGCTGTTGAGATTGTTGGACCCACTGTGGGCAGACCAGGTTAGCAGCACCTCTCATAAAGCTTAAGGCTTAGTCCACTCTGCAAGTACAAGGCAAACTCAAGATACACTGTTTCTTCCCCCCTTTTTAATAGCACACATTCAACATAATATTATTCCTCTCCCTCTATTTCTTTTACGATATTTTTTTGATCCAGAAGATATTTACATGGATGCTTAGCTTGGCTGGAACTGGAGACATGGTGTTTAAATCTTAAACGTTTACTTCTTAATTTGGCCCATGGCTGAGTAACCAATCATCCTGGTTGTCCCAGGACTGAAAGATGGCCTGAGATGCACGACTTTCAGTGGTAAACTGGGAAAGTTCCAAGCCAGCCTGAGTAGTTGGCCACCCTAGCTTTGGTTATAAATGTAAAGATGGCTTAAAGGTCTGTGGCCTTCTGGTAAACCTATCAAAACATTACAGTAGTCCCTCGCTATATCATGGTTCACTTATCATGGCATCACTGTACTGCGGAATTTTAAAAAATATTCTATTTAATTATTCATCGCGGATTTTTTACTATATCATGGGATTTTGCGGTACTGTATACGTATGTTGTTAATGTTACGTAGGTTTAAGAGTGTAGAATAAATGTAAGGTTCTTACTTTGCGGGGAGCGGGGGGGCATCTGGAACATAATGCCTGTGATAAGTGAGGGAATACTGTATTATTTTTTTTCTCATTGCTGAATCTCATTGATCAAAAATTTTGTATTTTTAAAAACACACAAAAATCCTTCTGATAAAGATGAGGCAAGTATAATACAACTATACAGGAGTCTTCAGGAGACCAGTTAACATTATGCAGTGCTTAAAAGCTAACCTTGAATTCAGAAAAAGCTAGGTTCAAGTTTCTGGTACTACTGCTCTATGAACTTAGACAAGTTAATGAGTCTCTCAAAGCTCTGGTTGCCCTATAAACAAAATGGCATGGTAATATTCCGACCTACCTCTGATTGTTCTGAGCATTACCTGAAATAATGCATGTAAATCACAGTGCTTGGCACGAGGAATAGCTCAGCAATTGGTAGCTATGACGTTAATATTGATAATTATAAGTAGACCTAAGGTAATAACATTTGAATTTTGCCCAGTTCCATACATTGAAACACTTGAATTGCACTTCTGTTATTCAGCAATGCAGTGTGGCTGATATTCTCATAATAGCCTAGAAAATGAAACACAATCTCCTGTCCGCACACTGAAGAAAGGATAAACCATATCAATGTTTTAATGTAAAACGTGTGGGTTTTTTTTTTAAATTCTTAATTACAAGTAATATAGCATTATGATTCAGAGCACAGACTGCTTGTGTTCAAAGCCCAATTCTACTACTTACCAGGTGAGAAACCCTGGACAAGTTATTTAACCATCTGTGTCTCTGTTTCCTTATCTTTAAAATGGGAATAACATCACTTCACCAGATGATTTGAATACACACTGGGATAAGACATAAAATTTAACACACAGTAGGTATCAATAAATGTACCTATGACTATCTGGCTGGTTTGGCTCAGTGGATTGAGCATCGGCCTGCGAGCTAAGTGTCGCTGGTTCGATCTTCCAGTCAGGGCACATCAGAGAAGGAAAACTCTGACTCCAAAAAACCTCCGCTGCCTTGCGGCATACCTCTTCAGGGGAAAGGCTAAGGGAGTAAACCCCGACAGAAAATCCGGAGCCGGAGTCCCTAAGGCGGTTTGACGTTGTAGTCAACACCGGCAACTCCTGCGGCGCACCTGAAGCCAAGCTGTATTGACTCCGTCTTTCCCTTGGACCCTTCAGCTGCGAAGAGAGGGGGGGTCTGCTGCATGGGCAACAGCAGACCCTCCATATCACCCTGCCCAGGCTCTGTAGCTTCACATAAGAAGCTACACCATCGTCTCTCGAGACGGACGGCTGCCGACGACGACGAGATAGACTCTTAAGAAGCTACACCATCGTCTCTCGAGATGGACGGCTGCCGACGACGACCTATGACTATACATTTGGTAATGGTAATTCAAAATGCTGTTTACACAAACCATTTATTAAGGATATTTAATTACATATTGATCTAACTATAGTTAAAATCAAGAAAAAACAATTCATAAAAAGATGATAATTGATATAATAAACCAAACCATGCATGCTTGAACAAAAAAGGAAAATAAACTCTACCTCAAATCTCATTACCCAGAGATTAATATTTTATATGTGCTTTTAATTTTTTTCCCACCACCCCATATTTTATATTTTTTTCTGAACAAACCAGACTCATACTCTACACATTGTTTGGAAAACTATTTTCTCCTTAAAATATACAATAAATCTTTCTCAAGTCATTAAATATTCTTCTATAATATTATCAGTGCATATTTATATACTACAATAAAATTAAGGAATCATAGCTTATTCAACATTTATGTTTTATCCAACTTATAGCCTTATAAATAAAGCTACAATATCTATTCAATAACTTCAAAGAATAATTTTTGTTTTTATTCAAAATAAAATGTTTTAATTAATGAAATTGATAATGAGGCAGTGGGAAGTTAAAAATTATAAAGATAATACAATTAAAATATAATGAATTTATAATTGTAGCACCTTAAAGAATGAAATATTCTAAAACTCTCTCTCTGAAATTCTTAACACAATAAATGTGCTTCTTTTGCCCTGGCTGGTGTGGCTCAGTGGATTTGAGTGCCGGCCTGTGGACCAAAGGGTTGCTTGTTTGATTCCCAGTCAGGGCACATGCCTGGGTTGTAGGCCAGGTCGCCGATTGGGGGTGCCTGAGAGGCAACCACACATTGATGTTTCTCTCCCTCTCTTTCTTTCTCCCTTCCCCTCTCTCTAAAAGTAAATAAATAAAATCTTAAAAAATAAAATAACATAAAATTAAATTAAAAATGTGCTTCTTTTAAGTTCTCTGCTGAGCAAAGTTAAGATGCTTAGATTCTGAACTTTACTACTGATTCTCTTTTCTACCAATAGTGACTTCTCTATGTATCTTAATGTTACTGGACACGTCAGAACACTGGGGATCATATGTTGTCTAGCATGTGTTTTGCTTGTGGTGTCACCTGGCCCAGTGACAAGCACTGTATGCCTGAGAACTAAATAGTACTCAACCAAATGTACTAATTTAAATCACTGTAAATGTTTGTGATGTTTACTTTCTTCAGAACAAAGATGAGGGTTGAGGATATACTACAAAGAAAATTACAAGATTTTTTTTCAGAAAAAAATTCTCTAAATGATAATAATTTAAGCAAACCCAAGTTAAGACACAACAGTGGAGGGAAAGAAGTTCCTAATAGCATTGTACCAAAATTAATGTCTTAGGTTTTGTAATTGCACCATGGTTATGCAAGGTGTTACCATTAGGGAAAGCTACAGGAAGCTGGAGAGTAGTACAGGAAAATTCTGAAGAATTTTTACAACTTTAAGTCTAAAATTATTTAAAAATAAAAATGTTTTTGAAATTTCTATTGATAAGCAAAAGGCCATAAAGCAACAATTAATGCTGGGGTCTCCAAAAATGTTAGAAGATCACAAAGCTTATTAAAATCAGTGAGAAATGCAAGCACTGAGACATCAAAGTACATGATGGCAATCAACAGAAGACATTTAAAAGTCTCCATTTCTATTCAGTTCTAACTCAGTTAAACATTTTTTAAAATCATATTGATTCTGTGCAATGGAGGCTATATTTAAAAATGGTACTAAAGAGTTGCTCTATAATATTTACATCTCTTAGCTGACTTCTGCCAACATGAATTAGTTTCAGAGAGCCAATAAATAGGAATCATTTTCTTCTTTTCTTCCAAATGCCTGAAAAAAGTGCACAAACCTCAGTGAGTTTTGTCATTAGATTCATCTAGGAGTTACATATCAGGGTTAATATGAAATGTCCAAACTAACCAAAGAAGTTACTTCAATCAGTTGTGAGCTTGTTACTTTTCTATTACTTCTGTTAAATAGTTGCATTTAATTTTTAAATTTTATTATAAGGTTTAAAAGCACCAAATTTACCCCAAGGCTTATATTTTATAACATGAGTCAACCCAAATATAGAAGTTTTATTCTCAGCTGCCATAGTGACCTACTTTTTATATTTGGGAAGCATTATCATCTGATAAGTAAGAGTAAAAAAAAGATAGACAAATATTTATTAGAGTTTTGTGAAGCAAAAAAGTGACTGACAGGTATTTACAATTTTTTCTCTTATCTTGGAACTCACATGATTTCTTTTCAGTAGTATAAATATAGTACAAAAATATTTCCAGAAACTGAAAAAACAGAAGATTGTCACACTTTGCTTAAAATTTTCCTAAAATTATACAACCCTGCAAATCATAGTTACATTTTTGACAAGCCAATGCATCCATCACAACGATAAAGGGAACTGGAATCGTCTTGGTGATATTTTCCCTATATAACTAACTGGTATTGAAAAAGTAAATTGCTCAAGGTTAATCAGCCGAATCTGGAGGAGAGGAAGTTTACCCTTCATTTCCCAACAGATTCTCTTTAATTTGGAAGCGCACTGACAGGTGGCCTCAACACTCAGAGCATTACAGACCACCTTGAAGGTCTCGCGGCCAGTAGCCTTTGAAGTCAGAATAATCAACAAGCCATTTGATATCTGACCAGACAAATGGCCTCATGGACAAGGTCGTGCCTCAGGTAGACTGTCTACCACACTTGATATAGTTTGCTGAGCAAATTTATAGTCTTAATGGAACTAAAAACTGAAGACAAATGTGCATTACAAACTGATTTTCAGTGCTCTTACTCTCTGTATGTGTTAATACATTTTCTTTCAAGAGTACAAAAGCATCTACAAAAAAAAAAGTGATCCTTTTCTAATAATAAAGCAAAAAATTTAGTTTCCATTTTGTGGGCAGATAAAGCTCCTTCTTTTTTTAGTAAATGGTAAATTGTTTGATCAAATATTTTGATTAAGAGGTCATCTGAAGTCATGTATAGTACAAAGAAAAACTTAAATTATTTTTTCACGAAGTGTGAATAAAATAGAGAAGAATTTCCACATGAGGGAAGGAATTGATGTTTTTCTACCAGAACAAAATAAAAATTTCTGAGCATTAAATGTTCTCTCCTTTCTGATGATAGTTATTAAGATTTCTACTTCTCAAACCTGATTCCAATTGCATTTATCAGGTTCCTAGTTGGTTTTTATACTCAACTGAGCACGTAAATCCAGGTTTTGATGTCACCAACCCTTCCTGTTCAATTGAGGGTAATTTACAGCTGCATCGTGTGCTCAGAAAAGGACCTAACACCATTTACATGTACATCTCTGTGACTCTCACAATGTCAATGTTCATGTCAATTCCTCTTAATAGTTTCTGAGCCCCTCCTGTGTCACTCACTGGACCAGGTGTTATGAAGGGTATCCATGGATTGCAATGGCTTTCTCGATGGCAGTAAGTAATATCATGGATAAGCTCCTCAATGTGAATGATGTGTCTGACATCCCTTACATGGCTGCAGTTCCCAGAAAACCATCTAGTTTGTAGGAATGCTTGCCTATACAGAATATGAACAGGTTCCCATTAACACAAGGAAAAAGCACTGCTGTTGTCAACCTGGACCTTAACTATGATCACCCTCCAGGCTTCTGAGAAGCTCAAATGTAGTAAAAAACAAACAAACAAAAAAAAAACAAGGAGGGGGGTATACAAAGAATAATTCTTTGATTATGAATCAATAGCATTGGTAATGGTCCAAAAGAGCAGAGGACTTATGTGTCTGGGATGCACTGTCACGTTATCATCGGTGAACATTTGCCAACTCATGGTGGCCACATAGCATTACGGCAGAGTCAAACACAGACTCTGAAGTTAGGCTATGAGTCAAGTTCCAACTCTGCCACTTACTAGTTGAATGACCTTAAGCTGGTTACTTACATTTTCTAAGTCTCAGTTTGGTGACTAGTAAAGTGGGGGAATAATATGCCTACCACATTCTTAGGGGCTCTCACAAACATGAATGAGATAATACGTGTAAAGTGCTGAGCACACAGCTTGGAACAGAATCAAGAGAGTCAATGTTCAACCATGCAGCTTCTATTTTTATTTGGAAATGGTGTTCAAGTCTCTCTCAGAGTTACTCGGAAAAACATATAGCATTTTTAAGACCCTCGGTTTTAGTTCTTATTGTTACTGTTTAGCTATTAAACCACTATTGTTGTTTTCCAACCTCCCATTGCATCCTAAATTCCAGAACTCAAAAAAAGATATTTAATGAGAAGATGAATCCAGATCATTCCGAAGGTTCTGTCATGAAATACAAGAAAATGTCTGTAAAGACTGTCTTGAATACTACTCTGCAGAGGCAGTATACAAAGATTTTTAATCTGAGTAACAGCAGGAAAGTTGTGGTTTCAGAAAGCTGGCTGAGAATAACATGCTGAGAGCACGGACTGGAGACACAGTGGCCAATGGCATACTGTTAAAGTATTAAAGTAACCCAAGTGTTAACTGGGGGTGGGGCGTGGGGGTGGGGAGAAGGTAGGCATCACAGAAAGTGTAGTGAAAACAGATACTTAGTTTGAAGGAATGAGCCTCAAAAATAAACCCAGAAAGCAGTACCACTTACAGTAGCACCAAGAAACATAAAATAGGGGGGAAAAATCTAACAAAATACAGGTTTCCCCCTATGAGTGTTCCTGTAAAATCTTTCATAAGCCAAAAGTGTCAAGCAAAGAAACACTTACCATTAATTTATATTAAAAATTTTAGAGCATTCCCAGACCCCCCAAATAATCTACCAAATCACATCCAAAAACACAAAACCTGAAAAACACTAACTTATAGTAAAAGTAGTGACACTCTTACTGCTGGGATTGCGAGTTGCCTTTATAACTGCTCACTACAGTTCACCTACAACTTAGCAGTAGGAAGGAATGATTATTTTGATAGATGAAGCAATGTAGATGATACGAACGTGGTATGCTAAATGAAAAAAAGTCAGCCTTAAAAACTACCGACTGTATGATTTTATTGAATGACAGTCTGGAAAAGGCAAATTTTTAGGAACAGATCAGTGTTTGCCAGGGGATCTGGGGTGGGACAAGGGGTAATTAAAAAGGGGCAGTGTGAAGAAGTCAGAGGAGGCGATGGAACATTTCTGTGTGTTGACTGTAGTGGCTGTTACACAACTTTGTGCCTAAACCGTATGTCTAAACCTATAGACCTATATGCCAAAAAGAGTTAATTTTACTGCATGTACATTTTTTAAAAGTGAGGCTAAAAGTAAACAGAGAACAAAATTAAGCTTTTTGAGCTGGTGTGGCTAAAAGGAAAAAAGTTACAAGAGTAAAAACTAGGGAAGACCTCACAGAAGTAGAAAGAATACCAGAAACATATAGAGTCATGGAAGGGAAAGAAAAGAAACTTTCTAGAAGCAGATGATGGCAAACATAGTGACTGTTAAAGAAAAGTTATTGATTTTAGAATGAGCTGTTTTAGCAAAAGTGTTACCCCCTCTAGCAACTACTTTAATCTTTTTTAGGTTAGCAATATATTAATTTAACCATTAAATAACCAGTCTCTAAGAGGTTTAGTAATGATAATAAAAAGACTAAGGTAGTTGCTAGCTGGGTCTCCAAGTTCAAGGGACAAATTTTTTAAAGATGGGGATAGACTTGGGAATGTCAGATACAGGGGCAAAGTATTCACAGAGAAAGAGGAGAAGGAAGATGTTGAAAGAGGAAGAGAGATGAGCACAAAATGGCCATTTTCCCCTTGAGTCAAAGGGAAAAGCCAGAGAATAAGACAGTGGGACTGAAACCACAGAGATACCACACAGAGCTTGTGAACTCCATTCCTTCTCTAGTGGTGATAAATGTTTAGACTTTGTAAAAAAAATTTTATATAGTTTATTCCTGTGGTAATTTCAAAATGGTGGGGGTTCTTTTCATAGCTTTGACTCTAGACTCAGTCCTTGGCAAGCTTGCCCCAGCTCAGTGCTGTATCCACGAAGGTGTTAAACTAGCGCCCCCTTGTGGGCTCAGGGAAGCATGGGCCCACCATACATTTGCAAACAGAAACCTCTGGGCTGATGATGCTCTCTCTAAGAGGAGTGAGGAGGTACTATTACACCCACCAACCTTTTCTTCTCCCTAAGGTAACCAAGGGTTAGTCAAAGTGTCACTCTGAATAAATAGTCAGGGATAATGTGCAAGTAGAAATGTTAATAATGAGTAAAAATAATGTTTGAATGAATTCTACTTCCAGATGTGTTTAAGTACAGTTATAGCTTTCATTCTGACAAGACTTGTATGTATGTAGCTTTTGGCATCAGAAAAAAAAGGAAAGTTAAAAAATTCTAAAATTGTCCTGACTATTCCTACGCTGTTACTTAATGGGTATCTTTCAGAAATCTATTTGTAAGGCTGCGGACCACTGACAGTGAAACAATTTGCAATGATTTTAGAATGGGAGACTTGGGATATAGATGTTAAACATCATCAAATTCAAAGCAATTTTTTTATTAAAAGGCCTGAGAATTGATAAAATTTGACATATGTCATACACTGTTTGCCAATTAAATAAAAACCCTACAGAGACACACATAGTGCTTTAATTGCAAAAATAACACCTACACTAAAGAGAAGTACAGCAAGAATCTTCATGATTCCCATTATCTGTAATTGGAATCAAACATAAAAATCCCTGGCCTCCATTAGGGGTATTCATTTCACAGCTGACATTTGTCTTTTTCTTAACTGATATTTTGAAATTATCATGTAGGAAGAAAAAGTTTTAGGACTCTGCTTAGTTCAATGTTCTAGCCTTGATGAGTAGGACTGCACTCAGAGGCCATGTTGAGCCCTTTCTCCACAGTGCTTTAGAGCCATATGGCAAAACCAAAATAGCATCGGGTAGTTGTAACTTTTCCTTCTAAGCCATCCAGTAAATGGGGAAGTGCTGTAGTGAAGCAGAAGTGTGAATTTCCACACTTATATCCAGTAAATAAATGAATTGCTTCATGGTTTCCATCCTTAAATGGAAATAAAATGGCTTCATTTTTGACATAACAATTTTGTCCATTCCATCAAAGTCACTCACAGAGGCCAAGCACAGATTTGGAAAAGATTCATCAGAACAAAAGTGAGCAGCAGGATGAGCCCAAATGTCTATACTCAGGTTGACTATAAAAGGCTGATAAGCTGAAAGCTTCAAAGCTACATGGTATTTATTTCTTGAATTTACCTGGTTGGGGATTACTATATTTATTGAGAAGTGCTATGGGAAATTCTTTCTCTAAAGTACCATGGCTGATGGCCGAAGTGGTATTTGGTGACTGTTCTGAGTTTATACAATCAAAAACACCTGAATGAAAACTAAAACAGGCAGGAAATTTCCCTGGGTGTTCAGCTTGTCTAATATCAAAATACACAAAAATACACACCAGTATAGAGACAATAACTTGTAAATAGTGTTCTCGGGATCCATTGGAATTTCCTATGGGGAAACTATAATAAGGTCTATTTTAGATTAAAACCAACCAGAAGAATGAAATCACCACTGAGAGTAATGATAGAACAAGAAGTAGAAAGGAAAAGATTTATCCCTGACCATTGTGGCTCAGTTGGTTGGGCATAATTCTGAAAAGCGAAGGGTCACTGGTTTGATTCCTGGTCAGGTCAGGTCACATGACTGGGCTGTGGGTTCAGTCCCCAGTGAGGACACATGCGAGAGTCAACCGATTGATGTTTCTCTCTCACATCGATGTTTCTCTCCCTCTTTTTCTCCCTCCCTCCTTATCTCTTTAAAAGTAAATAAAATCTTCAATAAAAAAAGAAAGGAATAGATATAGACATAAATTTAGAAATCAGCCTTATGGAGGAACTGTGGAGCAAATGAATATCTCAAATATTGGAGCACAGAGAAGGACAAACAGAAGGTCAAGGATAGATGACTGGTAGATGCAGATGATTGACAGCACCATTCCCTCTCACATCTACCAGCACTCTCTCCTCATCAGCACCTGACATATTATGTACATGATTAGTGCCTGTCCTATCGACCTTACCACTATCCATAAGCCCTATAAGAGCAGGTGTGTTGTACTGCTCTTGTTGAAGTCGCAATGCCTAGACCACTGTGTGTAATGCAGTAGGTACTTCAAGGAAAACATACAGCTGGTGAATGAGGTGGAGAAAAGTGCAGAGAAAAGAGATGAGAACCAGCAGGAAAACAAGGAAAGAATCACAAGAAGAAGATGACTCATTGCTGTTAGCTGAAACTGAAAGGTTCAGAAGCAAGAAATTTAGGCAGGGACCCTGTATTAGGATAATGCATTGGAGAGAGGGGTCCTGGAGTCAGGAGCCAGGCCAGGCCATGAGTCATATAGCAAGCCCCCTACTGAAAACTGTCCCTACTCGTGGTCTTTCACAGCACCTGTGTGTCTCTTTGAGTTAAGACAAAGCATTCGTTAATTTGCAATGAAAAAGGCAGGAGGCATAACAGAATATTAGAAGCCATTAACATATAGTTGTTTCTCAGATTGTCACTTTCCCCTTCATTATGTGCTTTTTAAAGATGGCAACACAAATGTGTGATGTCATATATGACAAACATCTTACCAATTATTTGAAAATGTTTCCAAAATTAAGGTTGTCTATGGAGATCTGGCTTGAGATTATTTTGAGTGCTCAATGTGATATCTTTGGGCAGAACATATAATTTCCTAATTTGGTCAGGTTAATATTTACAAAGCTTTGCCGTCTGTGAGTACTCATCATGCTGATAGCAGAAAAAGTGATGCTAGAAGTTAATATGGTACAGAGAAAGCAACTTGAAATAAAAATACTCTGAATACTCCACATAAAACTAGACACCTAATATTTCTGAGTTATAATTACTATTCAAGGGCAGCCAGCCAGAGGAAATGCATATATGAGAATTCTATGGAGGTCTATCTTGGGCTTGAGACAACTTAACTTTTTAATCAGGGATACAAAAAATCTAATAGAAAAATACCTTTGCTGAATATACGGTTGGCATAAATTCACTGTGGTGCTACAAGGAACGAAATTGAAAATAGCAAAGAAACCCTGTTATATTGTCAGACAAAAGATGGGGATGTAAGTGAACAAGACAGGATTGAATGTTAAGTCACAATTTGACAAAACTGAATCAATAAAGAGGAAGGAGAAAGGGGGAGGAAAGAGATAAGGAGGATCCATTCTGTGCAAATTGGGCAGAAAAAGATCTGGGGGTCACAGTGATGTGCAAAATAAATACTAATCGGTAATGTAAGAAGTATTTTATGTGTTTTTGTGAAAGATGCTATTCATTAATACATGAATAAGGACATGGGATGGAAGGGAGTACCTATGAGTTTCTTCGTTTTTAAAATTCTGCCTAACATTGCCTAACATAGCAAGCTGCCTTTGCCACTCAAGCCCACCCCATAAGGCTGCGGGGGCCTCCTGGACTGAGGCCATCTTTATGCAGATGGCTCTTCCCATGGTTACTGCTTTCTCCAGGCAATGGCGGCCACGGGTCTTGAGCATGCTCTCCAATGTCCAACCTCACAATTATGTGAGAGTAAAGATTTAGTGAGAAAGAGGCACCCCATGAGGAGGACAGCCCTGAGCTGTCTGAGGAACTGACCCTCTGGTCCAGTTGCTTTGCTAACAACACCTGGAAATTAGAGGCTATCCTTTGCAGCCAGAACAATAAATCTGCTCCTTACCGAAGTACATTTAACCATATCTCCACTTGAACCTCATGCCCCACAGCCCCCAACTAGTCATTGCTGCCTCCCTCCTGTCATCACTAGTAAGAGACGGGAGCTGACTGGCATGTAGGGAATGAGCTGGAATACAGGTGCTTGGAACACACACACCGGTCATTGGAGTCCTGATTGCAACTGGGAAAATGCTCAAAAACAGTGTTTTTTTTTTTTTTTACTGATATGATTATGGGTTTGGGAACTTGATCTGGAGAGCAAAAGAAAAATGAACTGTTTGTATGTAATGACCAGAATAGAATCCTGACTCGGGCTTGATTAAGGGGTTTGTTTGTGATGGTTAGCTGTTTTCTGTGAATTTGAGAATGGCTCAAGAGCTTTGCTCTGCAGCATGATGGATATAAGTTAGACATTAAGACCTTCCTACATGAACTATTTACTGAGATCATAAACTTTGTTGTAAATTTTTCAGAGGAGGCATACAGCATTTTGGAATGTTTCAAATCAATTACACTAAAGATACATGAAGGTATGTGAACTTTGAACTATCACCAACTGGGGACTTCTTAGGAAGCATGTGTACACTTTAAGGGAAAAATAATTTTCAATGAAAGTTTAAGTATCCAGGGCCTTCAAGACCATTGACCTTAGATACTGTCTTGTTTACTACATTCTGAATTTTTTTCCTCTTGATCTGGAGCCATATTTAAAACAGGGAAACTTTTTTTAAAAATATGTTTTATTGATTGTGCTGTTACAGTTGTCCCAATTTCTTTTCCCTCTGCTCCTCTCCACCCAGTGATCCCCCTCCCGCCAGTTGTTCACCTCCCCCTTTAGTCCATGCCTATTGGTTGTGCATATAGTTCTTCTCAACATCTTCCTGTCTACTAACTCCCTCCTACTATGCTTCTTAATTCCTGCATCATTTCCCTCCCTTTCCCCTGTTCCCCCTCCCTGCTGACCTCCCCCCATAATGTTCCCCATACCTATAGTTCTTTTTCCACTCTCATTGCCTACTTAGTTTGCCTTTGTTTTGATTCCCTAGCTTCTGTTGTTGGTTTTTGTGATACAGTTTTCATTTTAATGTTCATAGTTTTGATCCTCCTTCTTCTAAACAAGTCCCTTTAACATCTCATATAACAGTGGTTTGGATTTAATGAACTTCAGTTTTACTTTGTCCTGGAAGCTCTTTCTCTGCCCTTCTATTCTGAATGACAGCTTTGCTGGATAGAGTAATCATGGCTGTAGGTTTTTGATTTTCATTACCTTGTATATTTCTTGCCAGTCCCTTCTTGCCTGCAGTCTCCTTTCAGAAATAAGTTGGTAGTCTAATTGGGACCCCTTTGTACATAATTCTCTTCTCTCTTGCTGCTTTTAAGATTCTCTCTTTATCTTTAATTTTTGACATTTTGATTATAATATGTCTTGATGTGGTTCTCCCTGAGTCCGATTTCTTTGGAACTCTCTGTGCTTCCTGGACTTGTAAGTCTATTTCCTTCTCCAAGTTAGGGAAGTTCTGCTTCATTATTTTTTCACATAATTTTTCAATTTCTAGTTCTTCTTATTCACCTTCTGGAAAATCTATAATTTGGATGTTTGCTCCCTTATAGTTGACCCAGAGGTTTCTGAGCTTCTTCTCATTTTCCTCACTTTTTGTTTCTTCTTTCTGCACTGGTTGGCTGTTCATTCCCTATGTTGCAATTTGTTGATTTGATTCCTGGTTTTCCTTCCCTCACCACTTGTTTTGTATGTGTTTTTGTTCATTTCAGCAGGACTAGCCTTCATTCCTTCCCCGTCTTGATTAAGTCCCACTGTTATTTCTCTAAGCTATCTTATAACTATAGCTCTGAACTGAGCCTCAGAAAGGTTATCTATCTGTTCGTTCGTTAATTTATGTATTTGCTTTCTGGTCAGCTGCATGATTGGGATTTCTAATATTATCCCTGTCATCTTGGCAGTTTTTTGCTTCTTGGGTGGGACTGTCACACCTCCTATGCTATAGGGGGCAGAGCCCCATGCACTCATCACTATTGGGCGACCCTTCTCACCACATTGTGGTGCTTTGTGTGGGGCAGGGGTCCAAGATAGATTCCTGCCTCTCTCTCTCTGCTGAGAGAGCGGGATCCTTCTCCTCTGTCCCCACACTCTCTGGACCTCACAGTCCAAGACAATGGGGGTCTGCCTTCCCTGGCATTGGAATCGCAAGCTGATGGGTTTGGTAGGCAACTAGGGGTACTCCCAGGTGCTTCTCGCCTCCCTTAAATATGGGTGTCTGTGCTTACCACAGTCTCACTGCCTGTTGCTGCAGCTGCCGCCGCCTGCACAGCTTGACCTCTCCGTCATGGCTTTGCCCCTCCTACCCATCCGGATGAGCACCACTTGTTTATGACTTCATATAATGGACTTCCATGTAGCTTTATTTTTTGGAACTTCTGGTTACTTCTGGTTTTGTGGTAGTTGTAGTCCTTCTTAGTTGTGGAGAGAAAAAGAGCGTGTCAGTCTAGGCCTCCATCTTGGCCAGAAGTCTGATGGAAACTTTGAAAGTCAAGGGAAAGGAGGTTGGAGAAGGTTGAGAAGGGATGGAGGTATGTTCTTCTCACATTGACCATTTCTATAAAGGAAGAGAGAATTGGAATCTTGTATCGGGTAACAAGATTAATGACTTTGGATACAGATTGGTGACATTAATTAGCTCTGTGACCCTGAATTAATTACCCTTTCGGAGCCTACTAATGTAAAATAGGAATAATGAAATCTATTCTGTAATGATATTAATAGGATTAGCACTGATTTAAATAAAACTCCTGATATATAATTGGTACTCAAATTATAATCATTATTACATCCGTCTACTTATATTCCCCACCCAGAGCTATGCTATACTGTATTACATTGTATATGAGGTCTGTCCAGAAGAAGTCCAGCCATTGTTAATATACAGTATTCCCTCACTTACCATGGGTATTACATTCCAGACCCCCCCCAGAAAGTAAGAACTTTACATTTATTCTATACTCTTAAACCCACATAACTTTAACAACATACATATACAGTACTGCAAAACCCTGTGATACAGCGAAAAATCTGTGATAAAGAATTAACTATAATAATTTTAAAAATCCCGCAATACAGTGAGGCCGTGATAAGCGAACCGCAATATAGCAAGGGACTACTGTCATGAGAATGGTTTGTGTAACAGTGATGTAACCTGGCAGGCAAGGAGAGTGGACTGGAATGCACATGTGTGAACAATGATGACTTCCCTGTATTAGTCAGTGGGGGCAGTAGATGCTGTTGAGTGAGCATATGTACTGTGTGGCCATCGCATTCAAAATGACTGAGCAAATAGAGCAAAAAATCTGCATCAGATTTTGTATTAAGCTTGAAAATTTCTCCATGTAAATCATTTGGATGATTCAGAAGGCTATAACTATGGACAACTGGTGATTGGAAGCTTCATCACAACAACATGCCTGCTCAAGTATCACCTCTTGTGCAGAGTTTTTTGGTGAAACAATAAATCATCCAGGTGACTCAATCCCCCTACAGCCCATATTTGGTGCTCCACAACTCCTGGCTATTCCTAAAACTAAAATCACTGTAGAAAGGGAAGGGATTTCAGACTGTCAATGAAATTTGGGAAAATATGATGGGGTAGCTGATGGCAATTCCAACAAAGGATTTTGAAGAGTGTTTTGAACAGTGGAAGAGATGCTGGGAGAACTGTGTGAGGTCCCAAGGTGCCTACTTTGAAGGGGACTGAGGGGTCATTGTCCTATGTACAATGTTTCTTGTATCTTGTAACTTCTTCAATAAATGTCTATTTGTAATATTACATGCCTGGATACTTTCTGAACTGACCTAGTATATTGTAATGTTTATCTCTATTATCACAATATCTAGGCACCCTGCTAAATTTGATCTGAAATAAGTAACATTCTTTTTATTATAAGTATGTCCCATGTATTTTTTTTTTGGACATAATAATACTATTTAAAAATTTGTTTTTTATCTGAAATTAAAATTTATCTGAGAGTCTGGAATTTTTATTTGCTAAATCTGGCAAGCCTATCTACTCAACATTTATTCTCTATTTACTACTTCCTAATAACATGTAGATTTTGACCCCCAGATGGGCTATGCATGGTTTAAGTCAATCAACACATTTCATCTCCCTGGACAAAGAAATTGGTTGTTTGGTAGGCATGTGACATAAGTCAACATGAACCTAGGGACTCTTGTGTGGGACACATTAGAAATACTTGCTCCCTCTTTGATGTTGACAAGAGTCAGTACTCCCCAAATTGTTGACAATTGTTTGGCTACCAAGATAAAAGCTGACCCAGAAAAGATGCAAAGCCAGGACTACAGCTGGGGAATAACTCATCCCCAGAGTTAGCAGTGGAATTGGTTTTCCTTGAAGCACAGGGCTGTGTGGCAAAGAGATGGACACCTGAATAAAACCTTTTCTTTTTCAAGGAGGGAGGAAAGAATCATTAATGCATCCTAGTATCATTACAGGGTGAAAAGAGGAACTAAGAGAACATGTGTCCTATGAATTACAATGCTTTACTTTCAAGAAATAGAAAAACCTAACCAGATGGGTGCAAACAATAAAGGAGATTTATAGGTTCATGAAACATAACATACTAAGGTAGGTGAGCTTCAGGTTTGTCTTCAGGGTCCTCTCTGGAGAAGTTGTTTATTTAATAGTGAAGTATAGAAATAAAGAGAGAAGGGAGTTTGTTCTTTTTTTTTTTTTTTTTTAATTAGCCACTACTTCCATTTTTATGACTCCATAATTCTGTGATGATTTGGCAAACTCAATATTCAGCTGTACTTATTAGTTTTCCAAGTTAATATTTATGTAATCTGATGCAACATCCAGGGCCAAGTTTTTAGTACAACTTTACAAACATTTCTTTAGATTTCAGTCTTATCTGCCTAAAAACGCAAGCATCACATTTTCCTATATGCATCCCCAAGCTATTTCTGCCAATTCAGGATTTCATGATAAGTTTGCATGCTAAGTTTGCATTTGTAAGCTTCATTTTCTGATTACTTGATTTGTGCCCTTGCAAATTATAATTCTATGCATGTTCAGTAGACGTAAGAAGACAACCAAAAAGTTTGGTTCTTGTTGCCGGATATAATATTTCAGATTTTTAAAGATAATATTTTTCCAACAGCTGATTTTAATAAAATGCATAATGATAATTGCTATGAGAATAAAAGGCATGTGATAAGGAATTTTTCATTCAATTCAGCAAACATGTTTTGAACATCTTTGTGTCTAGCCCCAGGATATCCTTATATACATGAACCACTCATATGCATATGATAGAAGCTCTTTGACCAGGAGTCTGAACACTGGAGATCAAAGCACTGAAACTGTCCTGAAATAATTTTTTAAATGACCATCCATTTTACAAACTATATTGAAATTCTTGAAAATAGCATAGTTAGGTCACTCTTAGGGACCTGTAGTGCTAGCTCAGCTTTGCCCTGTGGCCTAATAGTGCCAGAGTGGCAGTCAGACTGTCACCTGCAAGGGCTTGTGGATACCATGCTTGCTGCCTTAGCTCCCAGCTTGTACATAGTTCAGAAAGCAACTACTGTTTTAAAGTGTTATTTTCCAATCATGAAAATATATGTTATATAAATCATTTCTTAATTAGTATAATGGAAATACCACAAGGATGCATCTAGTAGAATATAGCAAGACTTGCCCTAAGTGCTGGGCTCCAGTGGAGTCAAGATAGCTCAGCTCCAGATATACCATTGATTTGGACTGAAACAGATTTCAGACTGTCCAAGAAAATTATCACCTACTGGAGATGTCATTTTATTCATAATGAAAATACAAATGGCTCATGTTTACTGAGCTGTTATTTTGTCAGGAGCTGAGCTAAGAGCTTTATATTCACAGCCCTGTCTCCATTTGAGGGATGAGCATTTTGCTGAATCCAGGGGGATGAGGGGCCACTCGGCCCAAGTTGCTTTAATGGCAGAGCCTGCTAAAGGGCACAGATCCTAAGCAGTAGGCTCTACCCATTAGAATTAGAGCTTTGTCGGATAAGTAATTATATTCCCATTTTGTAGAAGAAAGAAGCTCGGCACTTGCCAAGCTCACACAGCTGATAAATGGACAACCTGGGTTTAAATCAGGCTTCTGGACTTAACTTCCTTGCCCTTTATATATATCTGCTACAGTCTTATTCAAATACTTTATTGATTTTTATTTATTTAACATAAAAAGCTCAAGAATATAGATGGCATCTTCCTTGACAAGAAAAATGTTCAATGATTGAGCAAAGATCAGCTAAGGAGATTTTGTGATATAATTCATTTGGGAGAGTAAATTTTTCAGAGAATATTAAGCCTCAAACAACTCCTTTTTTGACAGTATAATCAAAATTAGCTTAATCCAAGAAATCATGTTCTAAACCCATATGTTTCTTCTACCCATAACACAAACAAATAAAATCACACAAAGGACATTAACTTTAAGAGAGACATTTTCCCCACCGTGTGTTCAAATAGCATATACTAGTACTACTATTGGCACTGCTAAGAAACAGTTTCTTGTATGTAATTCAAATAACTTTATAGTCTTCCCTTCAGGGTCTGGCTTAAACAAAATAAAAACCCAACAAATTACAAATTAAGACTTCCTTTTTCAAATTATCCTTTTGTTCTGCAAAGCTGGAGTTAGCCCGCCTTTAATATGGAAAGATTCTCCCTCAGATTGCTGAATGTTTGCAACACCACTCCTAGTCAGCTTTTTATTATAATCTACCAAAAAGAAATACCTCTTTCACAGTAAGGCCATGAGAATTATTATTTTTTAATATGTTTTATTGATTATGCTGTTACGGTTGTCCCAATTTCTTTTCCCTTTGCTCCCCTCCACCCAGTAACCCCCCTCCCTCCAGTTGTCCCCCCTCACTTAGTCCATGCCCATTGGTTGTGCATATAGTTCTTCTCAACACCTTCCTGTCTACTCCATTTTCTCCTACTGTGCTTCTTAATTCCTGTACCATCTACCTCCCTTTTCTCCCTTCCCCTTCTCCACTGTTCTCCCCCCAATATGTTCCCCATACCTATAATTCTTTTTCCATTCTCATTGCCTACTTAGTCTGCCTTTGTTTCAATTCCCTAGCTTTTGCTGTTGGTTGTTATAATACAGTTTTCATTTTAATGTTCATAGTTTTGATCCTCTTTCTCCTAAACAAGTCCCTTTAACATTTCATATAACAGTGGTTTAGATCTGATGAACTCCTTCAGTTTTACTCTGTCATGGAAGCACTTTCTCTACCCTTCTATTCTGAATGACAGCTTCACTGGATAGAGTAATCATGGCTGTGGGTTTTGATTTTTATTACTTTGAATATTTCTTGCCAGTTCCTTCTTGCCTGCAGAGTCTCCTTTGAGAAGTCAGCTTATAGTCTAATTGGGACCCCTTGGTACATAATTCTCTTCTTCTCTCTTGCTGCTTTTAAGATTCTCTCTTTATCTTTAATTTTTGACATTTTGATTATAATGTGTCTTGGTGTGGTTCTCCCTGGGTCCGGTTGTTTTGGAACTCTCTGTGCTTCCTGGACCTATAAGTCTGTTTCCTTCCCCAAGTTAGGGAAGTTTTGCTTCATTATTTTTTCACATAATTTCTGAATTTCTAGTTCTTCTTCTTCACCTTCTGGCAATTCTGTAATTCGGATGTTCACTCTCTTATAGTTGTCCCAGAGGTTTCTGAGCTTCTCCTCATTTTCCTCACTTTTTGTTTCCTTTTTCTGCACTGGTTGACTGCTCCTTCCCTATGTTCTGATTTGTTGATTTGATCCCTGGTTTTCCTTCCCTCACCACGAGTTTCATATGTGTTTTCATTCATTTCATCAGGACTAGCCTTCATTCCTTCCCTGTTTTGTTCAATATTTTTTGTTAATTCTGTAAGTTGCCTTATGACTATAGCTCTGAACTGAGCTTCAGAAGGATTATCTATTTGTTCATTGGTTAATTCACGTTTTTGCTTTTTGGTCAGCTGTATGATTGGTATTTCAATCATGGTTCTTGCCATCCTGACCGTTTTTATTTATATTTCCTTCTTAGGTGGGGCTGTCACGCCTCCTACGCTATTGGGGGCAGAGCCCCGTGCACATATCACTACCGGGCAACCCTTCTCAACATGCTGTGGCGCTTTGTGTGGGGGTGGGGATCCAAGATGGATTCCAGGAGCCTCCTCCTTCATCCCCCCCCCTCTGGGCCTCACAGTCCAAGGCAATGGGGATCTGCTTTTCCCGGTGTTGGAATCGCGAGCTGACAGGTCTGAACTGTAGCCGGGGGTGCTCCCCAGGTAATTCTTGCCTCCTGTTAAATACAGGTGTCTGTGCTTATTGCAGTCCTGCTGCTGTTACTGTTGCTGCCACGGACAGCACAGCTTGAGCTCTCTGCCCCAGCTTCGCCCCTCCTACCCGTCCAGATGAGCACCACTTATTTATAACTTCATATGTTGGACTTCCATGTAGCTTTATTTTCTGGAACTTCTGGTTATTTCTGGTTCTGCAGTAGTTGTAATCCGTCTTAGTTGTAGAGGGAGACAGAGTGTGTCAGTCTAAGCCTCCATCTTGGCCGGAAGTCCAAGGCCATGAGAATTATATAGACTATTCTAAAGGTCATGTTGTCCATTTCATGCTTTCATTGTAGAAAAGACTGTTTCAGGCAGTGAAACTTGCCATTCTGCCTGTGTGGGGCAGGTTCCAGAGCACCATCTTCCCAACTACATGGGGCTAAATGTTTATGTGCATATGTGTGCGCATGTGTATGTGGGGGTGCATTTCTATGCTTTTCCACCTGTTACCTTAAAAAAGGTCATTTGCCCTTTTAGGTTCCAGTGTCCTCGTCAACAAAATGAAAGCACTAGACTCAAACAATAATTCTCAAAGAATAATTAGGGAGTATCAAGGTTCCCAGCATCCTTTCAGGCAGTCCTTAAAGTGAAAACTATTTTCATGATGACACTAAAAAGGTATTATTTTCCTTTTTCACTCTCACGCTCTCACCAGTGTACTGTGAAATTTTCCAGAGGCTCCATGACATGAGATTATGTCATCATTCTGAATGTATGCTTATACATTCTTGCGTTTTAAAGTTATTTTTAATTTTCTATACTATAAACATCAATAGATATAATTACATAAAATCTAATGGGGTTCTCAATAATTTTGAGAAATGAAGGGTTCTAAGATCAAGAAGTCTGAGAACTGCTGGGCTGGATCATCTCTATCTCAGTGGATCCTAACTGCTAGGGCTAGAGTGAAGATGGGGTTTTTTTCTTCTTTTTTGAATGATGGTGATGGTAGATGTTAAATTTTCAAAAATTTTCTACTAGGTACAATAGAAAGTTGTAACCCTTTGTCAGTTCTTCCATGAAAAGATAACTATACTTCTAGTTTATACATAAGCAACTTTATGAACCATTCTGCTTATCTCATATGATTCAGAGAAAAACATTCATTTCTCTGTAGATTGTTATCACCCAAATGAATTTCAGATGATGGTCTAGGAAACTGTATTCATGCCCTTAGAACTTCTGTGTAGAGCTTGTACTCATTAGAAAACCTAATTAATAAGAATATACTTCTCCCCTTTATCAATTCTCTAATATCACATTCCACCCTATTTTGTCTTTACCCAGGCTTTCTTTCCTAGGTTTCCCACAGTTGATTTTAAGTCATATCTTGAGAAGTGAGCTAAAAGCTCATTCCTCAAACATATTAAGGTATCAGAAAGAGTATTGATCCATGTGAACTCTTCCAATTGGTGTTTAAAAAATGCTTATAAGCAAATTTTAAGGGGAAAAGTTCCAACTTAATCAACAGCTTTCTTTGGAATGCTATATATCTTCAACAGATTACTTCTAGGCAAATTACAAAACTGAATGTTCAATTTTCAATTTTAAATAAAAATGTCTATGCTTAATTTTAAAAACTACAACTCAGGATGGCATCAACGAATATTTCTTTCCCCAACCAATTACATGGTAAAATAGGATTATCATGTTTACTTAATCTATATAAAGCTTACACCGTTAAATGACAGATCAACTACTTAATTGCTTCCAAAACACTTGGTAGTGCTGAAGAATGATTTTCTTACTCTGTCTCTCTATTTAATTGGCTTTCCAATATATATGGAATTTCTCTTTATTTTTTTAAATAACTTTTTATTCTTCTCCATTACCTCATCTTTTTTCCTCCTTGTTGGTCTAAAGTGACAAGGGGCCTTGAATTCATGATGAGAGAAGATGTAATTGAGCTGAGTGAACTAACCACAGGAAAATCTGACTTTAAACTCTGGCACTGTCTCCCCTTTATTATCAAACCCTGGAGTTTCATAACCTGGACAATGTATATTGTTAGAATATTTCGTGGAGATGTTGTAAAGATTACTGAGTACATTTCCTTTGCCATCACTAGTCTAAAGAGCTATGCAGATATAAATGCTTTTCCAAATGCACTCCACTTGAATGAAAGCACAAGTCCTGGGGAGCAACTCTCTCCTAAAATGTCAATCAAGTCAAAAGCAGTAGAAAAAAGTAATTAGAAGTATGTTTTTTTACTTGTAGGAAGTTGTAATTAGCCTAATTTCTTCTGGAGGGAATCTGAACAACCTGTTTTATTGCCTGGGAAGTAGAACCTGTTCTTGCTGTGAAATTGACTTCATTATGGTATTGGTTTCAAAGACAGGTGAAAGGAGCAAGGAACTAAATATCCACACAACTCTATTAACCAATCCCTTGTCTTCTCATTTGTTCTCTGGGAAAGTACTAGTCAATGGTTTTCAGTGCAGAATCCCTTTGATCACTCAGAGTTCTATTATGCTTCCATGGAATACCCTTCGCAATGGTAATGTCTCTACAGCAGGGTTCTCAACGTTAGCACTCTTGATATTTGGGAATAGCTAATTCCTTGCCTTGTGCATTGTAGGATATTTAACAGCAATCCTGACCTCTACCCACTAAATGCCAGTAGAAATTCTCCCCATTAGTGACAATGAAAAGTATGTCTAGACAGTGCAAAATATTCCTTGAAATCACCCTCACTGAGAACTGCTATGCTGTAGAGTCATAAAATAGCAAAATGAGAAGAAATTGTTCATATCGTGTAGTTCTTTTCCCCAAATTATAACTTACTGACCACATATAGTATAGTTATTTTAGATAGTAAATATAACTAAATAGCACTGAATCACATAGTACAAAGTAATGATCTTTTCAGTTGTCTTTCAAAGATTTTCTTTAATCAAGGAGAAAGTCTCTGTTTAATATTAAAGCTTCTTTAACACCTCCCTAATATTTGTATATGATCACAACCAAAGGAAGTGAGATCTCAAGTACAGAGCCTTCAGCAGACATTATCTAGCTATTATTCAGTAACATTGTTTTGTTTTAATGGTTTATTTTGTATGGTTATCTTCTGTTTATGATAAGCAGCACTGGCTCTCTGATTGTTCTACTGATATAAACATTTCTTTTTAAATTAATGTATTTGGTTACTACATTGGGAAACATTTACCTATGACTCAGCAACTCCACTCCTAGGTATTTACCCACAGAAACATGTATTTATATTCACCTAAGGACATGTGAAGAGTGTTCTAACAGCCCTGTCTATAAGTGTCTAGTTGGGTATTAATCCAAATGTCCATCAACAAATATATCACATATGCTCACATAATGGTCTTTATACAGCTATAAGGATAATAAGCTAAGACTAAAATAATGTAGATGAATTTAACAAAAATATTGAGTGAGAGACTTCTGGCCAAGATGAAGGCCTAGACAGACATGCTGCACCTCTCTCCACAACTAAGAAGGATTACAGCTACCTCAAAACTAGAGACAACCAGAAGTTCCAGAAAATTGAGCTGCATGGAAGTCCAACAAACAAAAATATGAAGAAGGAATACTCATTCAGACAGGTAGGAGAGGCGGAAAGGATGCGGGGTGGTGGTGGCAGTAGTGGCAGCAGCATGGCAGAAAGTGCAGTCAAACATTTAAAAAAGTCAAGAGGGACACCTGGGGAGCACTCCTAGCATCAGACCAGACCACACAGTTCATGGTTCCAGCACCGGGGAAAGTGAAGCCTCATTGCTTCTGACTGTGCAGACCAGTGTGGGTTGGGGTGGAGGAAGAAATTGCTGGTGTCTCAGCAGAGTCTTCCTGTTTAAAGGGCCCCCACAGTCCTAGAATCTCCACAGACCCACCTGCTCTAGGAACAACGACCAGGCCAGCAGTCAGAGACCAGCCAGGCCCATATGGAAGTGGGAGAAGTGCCTGGAAGAGGGGGGAGTGCTAAAAAAATCAGCATTGTTCCCTCTCAGACCCCTCCCACACACACAGCACCACAACATGGTGAAACAGCTCTCCCTGTACTGACAAATACCTAAGGCTCCACCCTTTACAACATAACAGGTTCGACAGCTCTACCTAAGCCACAGAGGCAAACAAACACAAGAGCCTGTCAAGATAAGTATGGCCCAAAAGAGGGAACGAATCAAGGTTCTAGTGGCAGAACTAAGCGATGAGGAGATAGCCAACCTAACAAATGAGGAGATGCAGAGTTCAAAACACTGGTGATAAATATGCTCACAGACTTGGCAGATATGCTTGAGTATGGCAAAAGCATAAGGGAAGAAGTAAAGGCTATGCTAAGTGAAACAAGAAAATCCACACAAAACCAGTGGTGAAGAGAAGGAAACCGGGATTCAAATCAATGATTTGGAACATAAGGAAGAAAAAAACAGTAAACCAGTACAAAACAAGGAAACAAGAATTGAAAAAAATGAGGAGAGGCTTAGGAACCTCTGGGACAACTTTAAACATGCCAACATCCAAATCACAGGGGTGCCAGAAGGAGAAGAGGAGCAGCAAGGAATTGAAAGCTTATGTGAAAAAATAATGAAGGAAAACTTCCCAATTTGGTGAAGAAAATAGACATACAAGTCCAGGAAGCACAGAGAGTCTCAAACAAGATAGACCCAAAAAGACCACACCAGGACATAACATCATTAAAATTCCAAAAGTTCAAGAGAAAGAGAGAATCTTAAAAGCAGCAAGAGAAAAGCAGAGAGGTACCTACAAAGGGGTGCCACAAGATTATCAGCTGATTTCTCAAAAGAAACTTCGCAGGCAAAAAGGGACTGGCAAGAAGTATTCAATGTGATGAAAAGCAAGGACCTACAACCAAGACTATTTATCCAGCAAAACTATCATTTAGAATGGAAGGGCAGATAAAGTGCTTCCCAGACAAGGTAAAACTAAAGGAGTTCATCATCACCAAGCTGTTATTATATGAAATGTTAAGGGGACTAATTTAAGAAAAAGAAGATCAACACTATGAACATTAAAATGACAACAAGCTCACAACTACCAACAACTGAATCCAAAAAAAATGAAAACAGAAACAAACTAAGCAAACAACAAGAACAGGAACAAAATCATAAGCATGGGGACAATTTTGCAGGGTTATCAGCTGGGAGGCAGAAGGGGGAGAAATAGGGAAATGGTGCAGGGACTAAGAAGCATAATTGGTTGGTACAAAATAGACAGGGGGAAAGTTAAGAATAATATAGGAAAGGGTAAAGCCAAAGAACTTATATGCACAACCCATGGACATGAACTAAGGGGGATGGAATTGCTGGAGGGAAGGGGGGTACTAGGCAGAGGGGAGCAAAGGGGAAAAATTAGAACTACTGTAACAACATAATCAATAAAATATACTTAAAAAAAAGAATATTGAGTGAAAGAAGCCAGACAAAAAAAAAAGTATACACTACATGATTTTATATATTTGAAATCAACATAGCAGTGTGACTGCATGGGATATGAAAGATCTTGGGTGCTGGTGATCTTCTGCTTCTTGATCTGGTGGCATGGGTGTGTTCCATTTGTAAAAATATACCTTTCTGTGTGTGTGTGTGTGTGTGTGTGTGTGTGTGTGTATATATATATATATATATATATCAATTAATTTAAAAATTAAAATAAAGTAAAATAGAGAAAAAATATTAATATAATTACATGTCATATGTAAAATATAGGAACCCAATTATATATGTGGTTTTTAAATGACTGAAGTAGGGAAAACATGTTTTTGTTCAATCCCTGTGTGTTAAAGATAAGGATGCACAGGGCCAAGAAAAGGAGTGACCTGCTCAGAGTCATCAGACCATGAGGAGGGGTGGCTCTGCAACTATAATCAAAGTTTGAACTCTCAGTCCAGTGCCTTTTGTGATGAAACAGGTATGGTCCAGGTTTCCTACACCTGGTATCTACCCTCGGTTTCTGGCATCCCCTTATCTCTGCCTCCTGCCATGGTCACACCAGGACTTTGGAGTTGACAGGTCTGAAGTGTTGATATGATGCACTTCACCTCCTTTGCACAGTTTTTCCGGAACACTTGGGTACCAAGGGTCTGGGACAGACACTTGACCCCCTGCCCCTACCTGGGGCCATCCCGTAATCCTCTACTGATTGAAAAAAATGAACAAAGCGAACTGAGAAGACTCCCAACCACACTTATCTGATCATTTCTATAGCATGACATTATTTTCTAATCATTTCAAAGCATTTCCAGGTATCACTGTTTAACCTGAAAGCAAAATACCCAACACTGATTGTGAAAAGGGAGAGGGGAAAGCCTAATAGCACCCTCTTCTTTCTGGGAAAAAAACCCCATCAACTTGAAGAGCTCCTCAACAGGCCCATATGGGGTAGCAGTTGCCCACTACTGTACTTTGTCACTTAAGTGTCAACATCTAAGAATGATGCTCTGGAACTCAGAACTGCCACCATGAAGTGGAAGAGGGGCTAGATTTTGTGTGGTATGCTTTCAGGGAGGTCGCTCACCTCATGGAGCTTTAGGTTCATTATCTAGAAAAGTATGTCTTGTTTATCTCACAGGGCTGTCATTGGAACCAAGGGAGATAGAGTATGTGACAGTTTCTATGAAGTATGAAGTAAGGTTTATTGTTTCCTCCATTAAGCAACTCAAATATTTTACTTCTCCTAGTGAACATAATATTGGGCACATCTTAATATTAAAATTAAAATGGTAAAGCTAATGTGCCTTTGTAACATATTTTAATGTGGCCAGAGGAGACATGTTACTATTGCTTCATTTATAAGACCATGACCCCAGGCTTAAAGTTTTATGAGAAGTCTTACATTTTGTTGCAATGAGAAATTCGACTTTAACAGACTTCCAACTACTGTGTCACTAGGATGATTATTTTTCTAGATGGAAACACTTTTGTGCAGTTTTCCCCACGATAAGCAAAGCTGCATTCTGGGAATGCAGCCAGCTCTGGTGGAAAAGTAGGCATTATGGAAATTTCAATGTGCATAACACACAAAGTGATTCTATATCAGTATTAGAAGTTATGCAGATGACACGATAAATGATTGAGCTAATATTTCTTCTCAACTGTTAAGTCTCTTTGCATACTGAATCAGAGTGAGAAAAACATTTGTCTTTGGCTTGTAGCTTGCATTACATTGAGATCTGACTTCTTAAAGTGATTTTGAGCCTGACATGTGTGATTTTTTAAAATTTTGTAGGCCAAAATTATGTCAACAGCAAAGGCTTAATCACTGTCTTGTCAATGTGTTTGGGAACAATGAACAGCTCTTGTTTTTACTTATATGTGACAGTTACATCAGCCTCAAGAACAGGAAAAGCTACTGTGATGAGAAACTTTGCAGAGAAAGGACCCAACCTTTGTAAGTTTACAAGTTGTTGGATTTCAAAGGGCATGTGAGAAAGCCCTTTGGGCCAGAAGTTGACATGTCATTCTGTAGCCCTTAGCCTGACCTCCAAACATCAGCTCAGACACAAAAGGCACTGTGCTCCAAATGACTTTCTTACCTCCAGGCTGGTAACCCTATCATCTTCCTGAATAACACCTCCACCAAATCCACTCTTGTCAGGAAGGAAGCCTTTTAATTCTTTGAAGCTCAAAGCCAGTGATGTTCTTCACAATGACCTTGAGGGACTGCTCACCCCTTGGTACATGCCAACTATAGATTAATTTCTATTGTTTAGCCCACAGAAAACTGTCAAGGAACTATGGATCATGTAAGCCTCCCTGATGGGCTAAGTCAGTTTAAACTTATTTGCAGGTGAATTTTTTGTGATTGATATTTTCATGGGAATTACAGAATATACTAGGCATTTAAAACTCTCTCAATTAGAAAAATAGTGTAGAATATCAGTAGAGATGAAGATACTTGCCTCCATGTAAAGCTGCAGAATTACTTTTTAGAAAAAGAAGTTAAAATGTTATATTTTTGTTAACTAAACTAAGAGAAACAGAGCCAAAGACTAGATTTGACGGTTGGCCTCAAATAGTTTCCTGTTATGAAAATTGGGGTGAGAGAAATGATCCAAATGCAATGAGACCCAACTTTGATTTCAATAAAGCTGTTGGGATCTCTGAGAGAGTACTTTTCCTTACCTTGTTTTCCATTTTAAAAAAATCCTCCTTCTCGCTTAGGCTGCATGGGAAATTGCCCAGAGATTATTGAAAAAACCTGATATGTCTGCTATCTGTAAGACACTTTCCTTCCGAGCAACAAAAGAGAAAGCCCAGGGGTCCACCAAAGATCTCTGTCTTGAACAGAGTTGCTGGGAGTTGAATTTGGAGATGTGTTTTACAGTTCTGTGTCTTGGCATTAAATTGAAATAGAAGAAGGTCTTTGGGACTTCTGGAGCTCCGTGCACTTGTGCTGGTCCACTGTGTTTTAGGGCCTCCGCCACCCTCAAATGTTTAGTGGTCTGTGTATATATTTGTGGTTTTAATTGAGATGAAATTCACATAACAAAAAATTAATCATTTTAAAATATGCAGCTCAGTGATTTGTAGTATATTCACAGTGCAATAATCATCTCTATCTAGGTCCAAAACATAACCCCCAAAAGAAATCCCCTATCTATTAAGTCACTCCCCATTCTTTCCCTGCTAGTCCCTAAGCAACTACTGATTTGCTTGTTGTCTGTGAATTTGCCTATTTTGGATATTTCATATAAATGGAGATAAGCAATAAGTGACCTTTTTGTGCCTGGATTCTTTCACTCAGCATCATGTTGTCACAGTTTATCCATGTTGCGGCATGTATTAGTACTTCACTCCTTTTATGGCTGAATAATATTCCTTTGTAGGAATGTACCACATTTGTTTATCTATTCACCTATTGATGTATATTGGGTTGTTCTGCCTCTTAGCTATGTGAATAGTGTTATGAACATTTGTGTATCAGTATTTGAATACCTGCTTTCAATTGTTGTGGCTCTAAACCTAGGAGTGGAAGCTCTGGTTCGTATGGTAATTCTAAGTTTAACTTGTTGAGAAACTGCCAAACTCTTCTTCATAGCACACTCTCATTTACTTGTGTGCATATAATCTATCTTTTCTCTTTGAATGACTTTTTGAACTCAAGCAAAATAGAGAAACCTTTAGGTAACTTGGTCATCCTGAATCTTTTCAATGTGGAATGGAAGCAACAGCTGTTATCTGTTCCATTTGGAAAACCAGTCTGAGGGCCTGATAATATAAGAATTTGTTCATCCTGATTTGTGAATCACCCCAAATTTCAAGTCTGTCTCCATCAAGGAGGACAGCTGTCATGTTGGGGAAGGATTAAATAAAGTCAACACTTATTCTGATGTGGCCCTTTAAGGCCAGGACCTGAAGTTGGACGTCTGCTCCCTTCCCTGACATGTGCATAGAGCAGCAGGGGTTTTAAATCAAAAGAGCAAAACTCCCAAGGCCACTGAAGTTGCTGAAATCTTGTGCTCTCTCCCAGGTCACACTGTGTCCTCTTCTCATTCTACTCTTTCACATATCTAGGGGCTGGGTCCCTGAGTCTTGACAAATGGAAGAAGTTTGGCAGTGGACCTAGAGAGGAAGGGAATTCCAGACAGAGAACATGGCCCATGGAAACACAGACATTGTGAAGGATGAGCGAGGGCAAGGACTCTTGAGAAGCATATGAAGCATTCACAGCGTTCTCTGTGGGAAGTGGAACGGGCAAATCAAACACCGTGGAGAGGAAGTAAGGAATCCTGCATCAGACAGGGGTTGCCTCTTTTAAAATATCTTTATCAGTTTTATGTTTGAATTTTCATCCAAAGTTAAAGAGAGCTCCTTAACTCTGTCAAAAAACAAAACAAAACAAAAAACAACAACAGACATCTCTGAACACTACATATTGCTCAATTCATACATGGCTACATAGAAATATGAGGTTTTGATATTTTGAAAAATCATCCAAACTATTGTTTAAATATTGAGAATATACTTGTTTTTACTCAGCCTTTCCTGAAGGCTTCCAAGTTTTCCAAAATTAATTAATAAGTAAATAGAAGTCGCTTAGCCATTTCTTTGAATTGCTTATGTTAGAAAGACATCATCAACATTTAGTCTCCAAGTGACCCTTTACTGGTTGCAGGTCACTATTGATACAAATGTTCTCTGCTTCCCTGAGTGTTCATCTGGGCTAGAGTTCCTTGTTAAGCATAGATTCTAAAAGGAGTTCATTCTCTCTGACTTCAAGTTGTAATGACTTCTCCATCTCTACTCATTTATTGGGGAGACAACTTCCTCTTGGAACCATTTTTATAAAATCCTTAAACTATCACTGGGTTAGATTCTAACTTGCTCCCTCATGACTTAAAAAGGGCCTGGGGGTTAACAAAGTCTTAGCTGACAGTCCAAGTAGTTAATTTATGACTCAGGCTAACTTGGACACAGTGCAGTGGCAAATCGGTCTGATTTTTTGACTAATAAAACATTAGCCTTTTCTTTTTCACCACTTTGTCAATAGACAATTTCTGTTTGTGCTGATACATATTCTATGTTGTCTACTCTTCCATTTTACCCTTCCATAATAAAGTCTTTGAGAATCTGGCTTCTATATTTTTCTCTTATGGAATAATATTATGCACGGGACCAGGAAATTTTAACAGTGTTTCAGATATCACTTCTTTTGTCTATCACCTAAAAATAGGAGAACTCATGTATAATAACTGTGTTTCCAGTAATGTGAATAGGCAGTGATGTTATAAGGAAAGGGTTGAAAAGGAACAACTCTTCTCTCAGGTCTTCTGGAAGAGCCAATGCACTGTCTTGTGTGTTCTTCCCAAAGACATACAAAGTTGAACTGTGGCAGGAGCCACACTAGAGACAAGCTGGGTGCTAGGTCACCAAAGAGCCACTGCTGAGCTCCTTGGAAGAAACTTAGTTGTATCAGTGATTGAATAAGCTACACTCCTTCCTCGGCTACTTTCAAGACGCAGTGCTAGACAACATAAGTGAAGTACAGAGAACTCCAGTCTAGGGTCATGTCCTGTATTATCACGTGTTTACAAATGTAGTTAAGAGGTTGGTGATATGAATAGAGGAACACCACTCAAAGGAGAATGCAGGCTCCCTCCTAGACATCATGTCTGAGCTCTTTCATGCACTGTCAAGACAGGCCCTCAGGTTTAGCCTGATTTGGATGTCAGACAGTCTCCTCTTATTTTAAGGGGGCCATAGGTTCTGTTTTGCTTTTCATGGTTTTTCCTGAAAGGGTGCCATAGTGTTACTGCACCTTTCCCCAAAGTGAGTCAGATGTGCTGACCATTAGAACTCCAAAGCGGTGGTTCCCATAGCAGCCAGAACCACATGGAAGCAAACAATGAAAGACCAGCACTGTTCTCAAACCCAGCAAAGAACTAGAATCACTAGAGCAAAATGAGGGCTTAGTCAAAACACTGTGCCTTTCTGAAACTGACATTTCTTTTCCAAACTGGAAGAGCTGTACCTCCCTCTCTGAAGGCGTCTTCACAAAGTGAATATTAGAACAACTCAGATTTTCCATGGAAGAATACTCTTAAGTTTCCTCTTGTGTGCACGGGTTTGGCTAGGATGACGTTATATGGTGGACTTACAAACAAGACCCTTTTGTGGACTTTTAATGTAAAGCCAGATGTTGGTTGCTGCTTCCACAGAGACTAAATGATGTTCCAGGTAAATCAGATATACGCATGGTTATAAAACTGCATGGTCCATTTAATTGAAATCTGCACTGGTAAAGCCTTAAAATGTTGAGCTGGGCATTAACCTGGAAATATTTTCAACTTATATAGAATCATATGTGGGTGAAATAATTAAAGGAACTTACTATTTTTAGAATATTTACCTTCAGAACAAGGAGACAGAGGAAACGCATGTTTCTTAGACATAGGACCAAAAAAGATTTTCTTGATTCTGGTTAACTAAGACACAGAAGACATTAAGTAGGAGACAGAAAAGGAAAATTACTGAACTGATTCACTTGCATGTACAAAAGGGAGATGTATACCTTCGTGGTTAAGAGCATATACTCTGGAGTTAGGCAGATCTGAGTCTGTCTGTGACTTTAACATCTCCAAGCCTTGACTGACTTCACATTGTTAAGCACTTCCTGATATGCACTGCATGAAGGTTTTATCCTCATTCAAGCCTCAAAACAACTTCATGAGGTAAGGACCATTACTGCCTGATTATAAATAAAAAAAACTGAGGTAGAAATAGTTTAAGTAAGTTGCCCAAGTAACTTATAGAATTGATCTGTGGATTAAGCCATAATTACAGTGTCTTCTATCTTCTACAGATAGAAGATATCTGTGATGGGGTTGGATGCGGTAGTCCCCCCTTATCTGCTGGGGTTATGTTCCACACTGCCCAGTGGGTGTCTGAAACCCTAGATTATACTGAATGCTATATGTACTATGTTTTTTCCTATATATACATACCTATAATAAAGTTTAATTTATAAATTATGCACAGTGAAAGATTACTAACAATAACTAATATGAGAACTATTATAACAATATGCTGTAATAAAGTTATATGAATGTGTTGTCTCCCTCTCTCTCTGTCTCTCTCTCTCTCTCTGTCTCTCTCTCTCTCTCAAAATAGTGTACTGTACTCACTCTTCATCTTCTTGTGACGTATTGGTGGAACCATTCCAGAAACATGACTGGAACCCATGTTTTCTGGCTGTTTCCAGATATAGGCAGGTAATTTTCGGTTTTATTTTGGAGAGTACATGGGTTCTTCACCCTTTACACTGGCTTTACCATATGCCCTGCAGCATTGCCACCTAAGAACCAGAGTTCATTTGTCCTTCTGTGTTTTATGCCCTTTTTTCACTTTTATGAAAGTGGCTTCTATTGGGCATCGTGCACCAGAAGAGCCCAGTTTCATCTCAATTGAAGGCTTGCTTTGGATGGTATCTGTCCTCCTTAATCAACTTCTTCAGCTCTGCAAGAAATGTAGCAGCAGTATCTTCATTGGCAAATAAAACATTTCCAGTAAATTCTGATAATTTTTCAGTCCAAACAGATTTCTGAATCTGGTAACCATCTTTAGTTGTAGTAAATGACTTGAGGTCACTCATTGCAGGGGACCCCTTGTTGAAATCTTAATTTTTGGTGCAAACATTGCCATCAGTCAGAACACATTTTTTATTCACATCTTCCACCCACAAATTTAATGCCTTTTCCATCTTAACAAGTACTTATCACCTACTGTGGCCATTAACATTTGCAGTTTAAGGTGCAATGCAAAACTAGCAGGGATTTCTTTCTCCTTCTCCACAATTTCTTAGGAAGAAGAGTTGTTCTTACTATAGATTTTGGCAACTTCAGCATATGATTTTTTTTCCTTATTAAGTCGAGAACTTTCACCTGTTCACTTCAGGGAAGCCCTTCATGGCTTTTCCCCAGCGTATCCAAATTGCCAGCATCACTTGAACACAAGCCCTGCAATATCTTGCCAATTGACCTAGATTGCTACTGAATGACTAACGGGCAAGGAGTATCTATGGCACAGAGACACTGGAAAAAAGGATGAGTCATGTCCCAGGTAGGATGGAGCAGGCCATCACGAGATTTAATCAGACTACTCAGAAGGGCACGAGATTTAAAACTTATGAATTATTTATTTCTGAAATGTTCCATTTAATATTTTTGAACTGACTCGACCAAGTAGCATTGGCGCTGAAGGACAGGAGACAGCGTGCTCCTGGGCAAGTGAGAACATAACTCTCCTTTATATTTTTCTATAGTGGACGGTGGAGAGGGGAGGAAAGTTTGGGGGTGGTAGGCCATTCTTGAGGAGCGCAGGCGCAGAGGTGCTCTCATCCACTCCTCAACCCTACCCTTGGGTCCCAGGGGCACGCATAGGGAAGTGCTCTCATTCGCTGGCCCAGGTGCGTGGAGCAGTGAGTCCAGACATCCCTGGGACACTCCCCAATGGACATAAGATCAGTGCCCCAACGGGCACCGGGAGGGCCCACTGAACATGCAGAGGACCGTGCGCAGACACCCCTAGCCAGCTCCAGTGGGCGCCGGGCCCCAGGCCGGAAAGCAGACCACTAGCGCAGGCTCTGTTTGTGCCCATCCAGACGGGTGAGGGAAGGTGGGCGGCTGCAGCACGGGAACAGCGGGCAGCAGTGACTCACAGATGCTCACTTCCACTGTGCACAAGTGTCCGGGGCCCCGCCCTAAGAGGCGAGAGATCAACTCCCGGAGCTCGGCTCAGTGGGACTAAGGGCACGAGTGCTCGAGCGTGAAAACACCTCAGCCCAGGGACAATTGGCGCCAATTGTGGGGCAAGCTATCAGGCCACCTGCGCGTGCAGGGACGCGCGTGCGGGGACACCTTGGAGCAAACGCGAAAACACCCCAGCCCGGCAACAATAGGCGCCAATCGCGGGGCAAGCTCTCGGCCGCCCGCGCGCGTGCACGGACGCGCGTGGGGACAGCTGGCGCGAACGCAGAAACACCTCGGCCTGGCAACAATAGGCGCCAATCGCAGGGCAAACTCCCGGGCCGCCTGAGCGCGCAGGGGCTTGCGCGCAAGGGCACCTCAACTGGCTCCAGCGGGCAGTAAGGGAACGCGCTGTGCCGACAACCGTGGGCTCACACCATTGCGGCAACCTCGGGCACACACCAGTGCTGCAAGAAACAAGAACCTCTGAACCGCCACACTAGACCAGCTGCGGACGCAGAAAAAGAAGGCGACATGCCAATGCTAAAACGGAGTATAAACATCCTTTTTTTTTTTTTTCACTTTTTTTTCGCTCTTTCTTTCTTTTTTTTTTTTTATGTGTTTTATTGATTATAATATTACATTTGTGCCAATTTCCCTTCCCTCTGCTCCCCTCCACCCGGTGGCCCCCCTCCCTCCAGTTGTCCCCCCCTTTTAGATCATGTCTATTAGTTGTGCATACAGTTCTTCTCAACCTCTCTCTGTCTATTCCATTCCCTCCTACCATGATCCTTAATTCCTATATCATCTCCCTCCCTCTCCCCATTCCCCCTCCCTGTTGACCTCCCCCCAATATGTTCTCCGTACCTATAGTTCTTTTTCCACTCTCGTTGATTGTTTAGTTTGCCTTTGTTTCAATTCCCTAGCTTCTGTTGTTTCTTGTGATGCAGTTTTCATTTTAGATTTCATTGTCTTGATCCTCCTTTTTCTAAACCAGTCCCTTTAACATCTCATATAACAGTGGTTTGGATCTAATGAACTCTTTCAGTTTTATTTTGTCCTGGAAACACTTTCTCTGTCCTTCTATTCTGAATGACAATTTCGCTGGATAGAGTATTCGTGGTTGTAGGTTTTGGATTTTCATTACTTTGAATATTTCTTGCCAGTCCCTTCTTGCCTGCAGGGTCTCCCTTGAGAAGTCAGCTGATAGTCTAATTGGGACCCCTTTGTACATAATTCTTTTCTTCTCTCTTGCTGCTTTTAAGATTCTCTCTTTATCTTTAATTTTTGACATTTTGATTATAATGTGTCTTGGAGTGGTTCTCCCTGGGTCCAGTTTTTTTGGAACTCTCTGTGCTTCCTGGACCTGTAAGTCTATTTCCTTCCCCAAGTCTGGGAAGTTCTCCTTTATTATATTTTCACTCAATTTTTCAAGTTCTAGTTCATCTTCCTCGCTCTCTGGCAAACCAATGATTCTTATGTTGGGCCTTTTATAGCTGTCCCAGAGGTTTCTGATCCTCTCATCGTTGCTTCCCATTTCCTCTCCCTGCATTGGTTGACTTCTTGTTCCTTCTCCATATTCCAGTTTGTTGAAATGAACTCTGGATTTTTTTTTCCTCACCATCTGTCTCGTATGTGGTTTTGTTCCTTTCGTTATGAGTGTTTTTCGCTTCTTTCTCATCTTTTTCCAGATCTTTTGTGAATTCTGTAAGCCACCTGATAACAATGGCCCAGAACTGAGCATCTGACAGGTTTCTTATCTGTTCATCTGTCAGATTCCTCATCTGTTGCCTGGTGAGCTGTGCCACCGGGATTTCTATAGTTGTCTGCCTCATTTTGACAGATGCGTTTTGTTTTCTTGGGCCGGCTGTAGGGGGCAGTGCCTGTGTAGTCGTCACAATCCAGCGACCGGCACCTGTCCGCGACCTATTTCGCAGCCCTGTGGTGCTTTCTTTGGGGGCGGGGGTCCAAGATGGATTCACACAGTTATTCCGCTAGGAGACCGGGATCCGTCCTCCCGCCCCCCTGGGCCTCACTGTTCAAGGCGATATGGTGGCTGCTTTCCCCAGCGTTGGGGTCGCGAACTGCTGGGGGTTCGACTGCAGCCGGGGTTGTTCTCCCCGCCGCTGTCCCAGGTGTGACCGCAAACAGCTCCGCCCCCTTTTGCTTTTACCTGCCCAAAGGGCGCCGCTGGTTTATAACTTCATATGTTGGGCTTCCGTGTAGTTTTATTTTCTGGAATTTCTAGTTATCCTTTGTTTTGAAGTAGTTGTATTCCTCTCTAGTTGTAGAGGGAGACCTAGCGCGTCCGTCTAAGCCTCCATCTTGGCCGGAAGTCCCTTTTCGCTCTTTCTTCTTTCTTTCTTTCTTCTTTATTCTTTCTTTCTTTTTTTCTTTCTTCTTTTTCTTGGGATTTTATTTCTTTTTAATTTTTTTCCTTCTTTTTTCTTTTTTTTTCTTATTTTTTTTCCCTTCCAAAAGAAAAACAAACTTTATCTCAAATGTGTTGCATATAACCTCTCCTTCTCATCCTTTCTCTTGAATCATTGTTTATTTGTTTGTGTGTCTAGTTTAGCCCCCCATCACTATAAATAATATAATATAATTACTATATAAACCCAATACAACACAATTCCACTTTCTTACTATATTATGCATTATTCCATCCTTTTCTTCTATTTTTATTAACATACAATGTAAATATTACCTACTGGCTTGCATAGTCTCAACTATTATTAATCTATCACCCCCTCTATCAAAAATTATATTTTTCCTCCCTAAAAACAACTCTTATCTATTCTTCTTATAGTATAAAAGCTCTAATCTCTTTACATTTATATTAATATGGGCTCGTTGGCAGACAATAGCAGGATAGAGGGTGGGGGATATTTTTGAGGGTGTGGGTCTCCTGCCTGGGCTGTGTGTTTATGTTTTTAACAGCATCTCCACAAAAGAACTCAAGACAAAGTGGATAGAGTGACTCCCAAACAACTAGCCAGAAGGAAGATCCTACCAAAGAACATCTGAAATATAACCAGACGGCATAAACAAATGACATAAAGGGTAACTCAAGAACATCAGGGTCAGGATATCAAAGAGACTGCACCACTGAAACCCCCAGATCTCCCATAAAGAATCTCATACCACAAAGGTGGGAAGTCAAAGCAGACCATACCCCCCGCCCCAAAATAAATAAATAAATAAAAACAAGAAGAATCCAACATGGTAAGATGCAAAAATAACCCCTCAATGAAAAGAAAAGAGGAATCCTCAGAAAGAGAGATAGATGAAATAGACATAGCCCAAATGTCAGACATGGAATTCAAAACAATGGTGGTAAAGAAGCTCAATATACTCAACATCCTTAAAAACAACTATGGCAACCTCCAAGGAAGTTACCAGCAGCTCCAAGAAAATTACAGGGAACTTGCAGAGAACTACACCAGCATAAAAAGAGACATAGAAACTGTTAACAAGAGCCAGGAAGAATTGAAGAATTCAATCTCTGAACTGAAAAACACAGTAGAATCAGTCAAAAGCAGACTAAACGAAGCAAAGGATCAGATTAGTGAGTTAGAAGATAATGTAGAGAAAAACTCCCAGACAATACAGCAAAATGAAAAAAGATTAAAAAAATATGAATAAGATATAAGGGAATTACAGGATAGCATGAGAAGAAATAATATCAGGATCATCGGAATTAGAGAGGGAGAAAAAAAGGAGCATGGAATTGAAAATCTGATAGGAGAAATAGTGACAGAAAATTTTCCGAACCTGACGAGAGAAAAAGTGATACAAGTTCAGGAAGCACAGAGAGTTCCAATGAAGAGGAACCCCCAAAAACCCACCCCAAGGCATATCATAATTAAAATGGCAACATTTCAAGACAAAGAGAGAATCCTAAAAGCAGCAAGAGAGAAACAGCAAATAACATACAAGGGAGCTCCGATAAGGCTATCAACTGATTTCTCAACAGAAACATTACAAGCCAGAGGGAATGGTCAAAAATATTTCAAGCAATGAAAAACAAAGGCCTACAACCAAGAATACTCTACCCAGCAAGGCTCTCATTCAAAATAGAAGGTGAAATAAGGAGTTTCTCAGACAAAGGAAGACTGAAAGAATACATCTCCACCAAATCAGCATTGCAAGAGATGCTAAAGGGTGTGTTCTAAGAAAAAAGAAGAAAAGCAAAAGAGAGGAGAGGAACAGAGGTACAAAGGGTAATGAATAAATACACATCAATAACAACCTTAAATGTAAATGGATTAAATGCTCCAATTAAAAGACATAGGGTAACGGAATGGATAAGAAAACAGGACCCACATATTTGCTGTCTGCAAGAAACACACCTCAAAACAAAAGATTTACACAGACTGAAAGTAAAGGGATATAAAAAAAGCTTCCAAGCAAACGGACTGGAAAAAAAAAGCCGGGGTAGCAGTCCTCATATCAGACAAAATGGATTTCAAAGCAAGGGCAATAAAAAGAGACAAAGAAGGACATTTCATAATACTTAAAGGAACAATCCATCAAGAGGATATGACATTGATAAACATATATGCACCCAACATAGGAGCACCCAAATACATAAAGCAAATACTAGAAGACCACAAAAAGAATATCAACAACAACACACTCATAGCAGGGAACTTCAACACTCCATTATCAACAATAGACAGATCATCAAAGCAAAGAAACACCAAGGACATACAGGCATTGAACAACACACTAAACCACATGGACCTAACTGATATATATAGAACTTTTCACCCCAAAGAAGCAAAATATACATTCTTTTCAAATGCACATGGAACATTTTCAAAGATAGACCACATGATAGGACACAAAACAAGCCTCAACAAATTCAAGAATATTGAAATCATATCAAGCATCTTTTCAGATCACAATGCCTTGAAACTAGAAATCAACCTCAGAGAAAAAAATCAAAGACACCCAAACTCATGGAGATTGAATAACATGTTATTAAATAATGAATGGGTTAACAATGACATCAAAAAAGAAATCAAGAAATTTCTAGAAACTAATGATAATGAGCACAGAACAGCCCAAAACCTGTGGGACACAGCAAAAGCAGTCCTGAGAGGGAAGTTCATAGCAATACAGGCATATCTGAAAAGGATAGAAGAATCTCAAATAAAAAACCTAACCATAAAGCTACAAGAACTAGAACAATAACAACAAACAAAGCATAGGGCAAGAAGAAGAAACGAAATCATCAAGATCAGGGCAGAACTAAATGACATAGAGACTAAACAAACAATCCAAAAGATCAACAAAACTAGGAGCTGGTTCTTCGAAAAAATAAACAAAATCGACAAGCCTCTAGCCAGTCTAATCAAGAAAAAAAAGAGAGAAGACCCAAATAAACAAAATCAGAAATGAAAGAGGAGAAATCACGACTGATACCACAGAAATACAAATGATAGTTAGAAATTACTACAGACAACTGTATGGCAAGAAATTTGACAATCTAGAACAAATGGACAAATTTCTAGAAACATACAACCTTCCAAAACTGAATCAACAAGAAGTGGAAAGTCTCAACAGACCGATAACAAAGAAGGAAATTGAAACAGTAATCAAAAATCTCCCTGCACACAAAAGCCCTGGACCAGATGGCTTCACAGGCGAATTCTACAAAACATTCAGGGAAGAACTAACTCCTATCCTCCTCAAACTGTTTCAAAAACTCCAAGAAGAGGGGAAAATCCCAAACTCTTTCTATGAAGCCAGTATTATTCTAATCCCCAAACCAGGTCAAGACACAACAAAGAAAGAAAACTACAGGCCAATATCACTGATGAACATCGATGCTAAAATCCTCAATAAAATAATGGCAAACAGGATCCAGCAATACATCAAAAAGATCATACATCATGATCAAGTGGGCTTCATTCCAGGGATGCAAGGATGATTTAATATTCGCAAATCAATAAATATAATACATCACCTAAACAAAATGAAAGACAAAAATCACATGATCATATCAATAGATGCAGAAAAAGCATTTGATAAAGTACAACACCCATTTATGATGAAAACACTCAGCAAAATGGGAATAGAGGGAGCATACCTTAACATAATTAAGGCTATATATGAGAAGCCTGAGGCCAACATCATACTAAATGGACAAAAACTAAAAACATTCCCCCTGAATTCAGGAACGAGACAAGGTTGTCCACTCTCTCCACTCCTATTCAACATAGTGTTGGAAGTCCTAGCCACAGCAATCAGACAAGAAAAAGAAATAAAAGGCATCCAGATTGGGAAAGAGGAAGTAAAACTTTCATTATATGCAGATGACATGATAGTATACCTAGAAAATCCTATAAACTCCACTAAAAGACTACTCAATATAATAAGTGAATTTGGCAAAATAGCAGGGTACAAAATAAATATACAGAACTCTAAGGCATTTCTGTATACCAACAATAAAATATCAGAGACAGAAACAAAAAAAAAATACCATTTACTATAGCAACAAGAAAAATAAAGTACCTAGGAGTAAACATAACCAAAGAGATAAAAGACCTGTACTCTGAATATTACATAACATTGAAGGAAGAAATTAAGGAAGATACAAATAAATGGAAGCAAATAACATGTTCTTGGATGGGAAGAATCAACATCATCAAAATGCCCATACTACCCAAAGAAATTTACAGATTCAATGCAATCCCTATTAAAATTCCAATGACATATTTCACAGACCTAGAACAAATACTCCATAAATTCATATGGAACCAAAAAAGACCCCGAATAGCAAAAGCAATCTTGAGATGGAAGAACACAGCAGGAGGAATCACAACACCAGATATCAAACAATACTACAAAGCCACTGTGATCAAAACAGTCTGGTACTGGCATAAGAACAGACATAGATCAGTGGAACAGAATAGAGAGTCCAGAAATAAACCCAGGCCTCTATGGCCAACTAATATTTGATAAAGGAGGAAGGAACATAAAATGGAGTGAGAAGAGCCTCTTTAACAAATGGTGCTGGGAGAACTGGATAGGGACCTACAAAAAAGAATGAAACTAGACCACCAACTTACACCACACACGAGAATAAACTCAAGATGGATCAAAGACTTAAATGTAAGCCTGACACCATAAAAGTCCTAGAGGAAAACATAGGCAAGAAAATATCAGATATCTCACGTAACAATTTCTTCATGGATACATCTCCTAAAGCAAGAGAAATAAAGGAAAAAATAAATAAATGGGATTACATCAAACTAAAGAGTTTCTGCTCAGCAAAAGAAAACATCAGCAAGATGAAAAGGAAACCAACCATATGGGAAAACATATTTGCCAATGACATCACAGACAGGGGACTGATTTCCAAAATATATAAAGAGCTGATATGACTCAACATCAAGAAAACAAACAACCCAATTAAAAAATGGTCAAAGGACCTGAACAAACACTTCTCTGAAGAGGGCATACAGAAGGTCCATAGACACATGAAAAAATCCTCAACATCATTAGCCATCAGGGAGATGCAAATAAAAACCACAATGAGATACCATTTTACACCAGTCAGAATGGCCGTCATCAACAAATCAACAAACAACAAGTGCTGGCGAGGATGTGGAGAAACGGGAACCCTACTGCACAGTTGGTGGGAATGCAGACTGGTGCAGCCACTATGGAAAACAGTATGGAATTACCTCAAAAGATTAAAAAATGGAACTGCCTTTTGAACCAGCGACTCCACTACTAGGATTATACCCGAAGAATCTTAAAACCCCAATTCAAAAGAACTTATGCACCCCTATGTTCATTGCAGCACTGTTTACAATAGCTAAGTGCTGGAAACAACCTAAGTGCCCATCTGTAGATGAGTGGATCAAAAAACTGTGGTACATTTACACAATGGAATACTATGTAGCAGAAAGAAAGAAGGAACTCCTGCCATTTGCAACAACATGGATGGAACTAGACAGAATTTTGCTTAGTGAAATAAGCCAGGCAAAGAAAGAAAAATACCATATGACATCACCTAATACAGGAAACTAAAGAACAACACAAACAAAAGAACTAAATAGAACAAAGAGCAGAATAGCAGTCAATAGGGGGGAGGGGGGAGGGAGAGAAGGGGGATTAGTAAGGGAAGGGTTTAGTCAAAGAACCTGTATAAAAGGCTCATGGACATGGACAACGGGGAGGGATATGATTGTGGGAGAGGGGGTGGGTTGGGTGGGGGAGAGAAATTGGGAGAAAAGGGAACAACTGTAATTGAAAAACCAAAAAAAAAAAAAAAAGAAAAAGAAAAAAACATTTTTGAACTGAGGTTGACTATAGGTAACTGAAACCACAGAAAGTAAAACTGTGAATAAAGAACTACTATATTTGCATAATGTGTATCATTTAAAAAGTATTTTCTGTTTTATTTTGAAATGAATTTTGGAAAACATTTTTTTCTCCAGCTCTATCAAGGCATAATTGCTATATAAAAACTGGATATAATTAATGTATACAATTGGTGATTTTTGGTTATACGTATGTACTTGTATTACCATTACCATGACCATATCTATCATCTCCAAAAGTTGTCCCTCTGTTGGGGTTTTCTTTTGGTTTTGTTTGGTGGGGGGTGGGGGTCTGATGGTAAAAACACTTGATATTATTAGATCTACTGCTCAGCAAAATGTTAATTACACAATACCTTATTATTATAATTATTGTAACATTGTCTTATAATACCTTATTAACTATAGGCACTATGTTGTACAGCAGATCTCTGGAACTTACTGCTCTTATATAACTTTATACCCATTTTCAAATGTCAGATTTTAAATCCCAGAAACTGATCTGTCTCTGTAAGAAATAAGCAATAGGTCCTCAAAAGAAAGATTTTCTTATGCTACTTTTATTTACCTAGAGTCACTACAGTAATAAATGTCAAGGGGCAGTTGTACTTTTCAAAAGCAGTTTTTATGCTACTCTAAAATTGGTCATCTCACACCCAAACTTCTTATGCTTTTAAAAATGTCTTCGGAAGGACATTTTACTACCAGTTTCTAAAGACTTGCTTTCTCATCAACATGGGGAGAGCATAGAGCAAAATTTCCTTATGAAAAGGAAAAACCAAAAAATAAAACAGAACAATCCGAACATCAATTAGGGCCCTAAAAGAAAATATTAGGATTCCCATATTTATACACATACAGAAATATACATATTTTCCTGAAGGCTGGACAACAGCCCAGCTCTGACAGTTTCTGCATTGATGAGGGAAAAAATTGCATATGGAGCCATAATTTAGCGAAAACTCTCATAAGCCTATTGATTCATGCCAGATAAAATACAAGTGAGTTGATTGGGAAAGAATTCCTATTAATGCCAGTGTCATCAAGAAATAGGTTAAAAGATCTCAAAGTGAAATAGCCAAAACAGATAATCATGGACTTATAAATAATTTTATATTATTATAAATAATAATCTGCCCTTCATATTGTGGTTGTGGCCCATTAAATCTTGATTGATTTTTCTGGCAGTGAGGATGAATGTGCACTGACCCTTTGTCATGGTCTTGTGTGGACCACCTCATGATGAGGGTATAGGAATTTACGGACAATGGGTGGGGATCGAGCACAATCCAGAACATGAATCGGGCATGGTGGGTGGGTCCAAATCCTGTCCTGGCCATGCTGACACGGGGCTCCGACCAAATGAGTCACCACAGGAAACTGACAGCTTTCATACAACCTTATTTCCAGGATTCCAAAGGATACTTTATTTGTCTTTATTGAACGTGCACTTCTAACAAGATAGTTCTCGCAACGGCTGCACTGGGACACCAGCATTTCTTCTGAATATGTTGTCTTTGAGTTACAGGTTAGTAAATATTCTGAATACCATCCTGAGTGATGGCATATACAACGTAATCAGTTAGTGCAACATACCTATCAAAGGTCTGAAAGTGTATTAGATTTTCAAGAGATCGATGTAAAAATCAGACATTCAGAATTTAATGTCTAAAACTGGCCTTGCTCAGTTCACTTAGATATGAGATTTTAAATTTTTTGCTTTGCAGATGAATCTCTTTCCAGAGTTTCCAGCTGAATTTTCGTAAATGATTTTTACATGAAGGCATAGGCTTTTCCTGTCAAAGAAATGATTTAAATTAACCTATGACTATAAGATATACCTGTTTAAGCCAATCACTGAGTCTAGGGAGAATCCAGACATCGTAGCAGTTTCAAAGTATACATTTAGACATCAGTTTTGAAAAACTTCCAATGCATTTGCCAAGTGCCTTTCCCCGCCACCTTTTAATATTTGAACAGATTTAAGGGAAATCTAATCCATATGTTTCTGACTCATTTACACTTGAATCATAAATATATTATTTTCTAAGAGCCATTTAATATCCAACAGCTTTTTGTCACTTGCAAAATATATATTTTTAGACCTTTTCCCCTTAAAAACAAAAAGTCATCTTTGAGCAAACTAACATAAAAAATAGGCACATTCCTAGTTCAAAGTTTCTTTTTTTAGTGCATCTTAATCTTGGCAAAGTATACTCCTTACATGTTCCCTATTTGTTATGCTAACTTCAGAAGCATGCTGGCTTTTCATTCTTTCACTACATAATTGTTAACTTTAGTACCATTATGGTTCCTGTTAATTTACTTCACACATTGGATATCCTCTGGAGACTTTTATTTTTGAAGTATCTTTAAGCTTAGGTCATTTAGGACTTAAGGAGTAAAAGAAATGGGGTGGGGGCAATTTTACTTTATTTTGGAATGTGAATAATTTTTCTGCAAATAATTTCTTTAAAGGCATATGCACTGTGCGATCCATATCCAGCTGTGAATTATTTTTCTTCATTTTGAAAACAAATAAATAAAATTCCAGACAGAATAATCATTCTAGGGAAATCTTCCAAGGATGCCAGCAGGCATGGATGCAGACCTTGGATTTAAGGTGACTCGAATCAGAATCTGCCGTTTCCAATGTGCTCAGGAACACAGAGGAATGAAGGACTGGGAACTTCAGAAGCACAGCATTGCCCATTATGACGGCCAAAAACTGTTATTTATTTATTTATTTATTTATTTATTTATTTATGTTAGCAAACATCATTTTTAAAATTTCTCCAACAAGTTCATCTTGTTTAATGCATTTCAGTAATGGCCATACATACGTTTCTATTTCTCACTGAAAACATTTCTATTAATTGCTTCCATGTGTTGGTATCCACGCTGATGTAAAGTTGCCTTTGCTATAAACCCCCCCGTTATGTACTTTGACGTGACATTTAAAGTATCCTGTCTTTTCCTTACATTTATTTAACAACTTCATTCCCTTGATGTAGTACAATTGCTCTCAGATTTATAGATCTATTTGAGAAATAAAATGGAACCCAAGAATCTTCCAAAGAATAATTACTACTGGCCCCATAAGGTATTTCATGCATCTGTATGTGATCTGGTGACTTATCTTCCACAGCATAGTCAGCATGAGGTATAATTAACATGTGGCAAGAATATCCAGGCTCCATGAGGTGATTTAAGTCAAGATTCTAAAATTCACTTTTTTATTTTAAAAGAACCTATAAGCATTCAAATATATCCATGAAGGTTACTTTGGTTAGGAGGTTTATCAGAGTTTATTAGAGAATAAGATAGTTCAGACAATGTCTACACAATAAATGCATAGAAGTAGTACAGTATATAAATCTGCATCAGTGCACGGCACATGCAAAATGAATGGCATGACCAAAGGAATGGTTGGTATGAGTGGCCTTATCCCTCCAGCCAAATGGTTTATTGGTTCCATCCCAGGTGCCGTTTCACCAGCCTCTTCACTTGACTATCAGCATTTGAGGACTTCCCTTTCTGTTTCCCCACTTCCTTGTCACTTACCCTAGTGTCATCTCTCATCCTGGTATTGCATTTTTAAGACATCCTATCTCCTTCCATAGCTTGGGATTTTAGCTTGAAACATTTCCTCGCACTCATATAGAGGAAAGTGAGCCAATATTTTTGAAGAACTCACAACAATTAAGAAACTTGTTCTCAATTTCCATGATTGATCCAAGTTTGAAGACATAGGAAACTTTCAGCGGGGAATAAAATCCTAGGATCATAATACCTTGCAAACTTAAAAATGCTTTGGAGAATCAACTGCTCAGTGCTAATCTGCACAGTGTGATTCACCTCTACAGGCTGGATAATATTTCAAGGAGACATACACAAAAGGTTCTGTCAACTCCTTTAGTGGCCACAGTGCTTAAATGTGAATGACACACACCGAAGAAGCAAATACTAATATGAGCAGTGCCAATAATTGCCAATTCTATAATTAAGCCCATATTTTAAACCTCTGCTCTTGTCTTAGAAATAAAAATACTGCTTTGACCCCACCCCACCCCCACCCCCAAGCCAGGGAAGCAGAACACACATTTTGGCAGTATTGGCCTGTGCAGAGAAAGTCTCTGGGCAAAGGCCAATCCCCCAGTGTTAATATTCCAAAGGTTTGTTTCTTCAGGACTCACAGTCAAACATTCAGAGGATTTATGTTCTGAATCCTGACTCTGCCATTGGCTTGGTATACAGCCCAGGGCATGTCACTTGGATACCAAAGGATTGTGAAAAAGAAATATGTTGATCTGAATGGTGTAAATACATGAGTAAATCTGAATGAAATTTTCTGTAACATCTATCTGCAGAAAAATAAAATCAAAAAGAACATTAAAATGAAATAAATGTCTTTATAGAAAGAGGCATTTTTAGAATTATATGATATGCTTTAAAAGTCTTAGAAATGACAACAGAGAGAGAGAGAGAGAGAGAGAGAGAGAGAGAGAGAAGCTGACTTTTGCTTAGATGACAAAGTTGTTTTGCCAATGTGAAAGTCCCTGCTGATGTTCACCACTCCCAGATACAGTGCATCTTTGATGAGGAATTGATGGATACTGGCCAAGAGTTAAAGCTCATGAAATAGAAAGTTCAGGGACCACAACCTCACCCTTGGGGAGGGGAGCACTCTAGGATAACTCATATCACCTCCCATGAAGGGCTGCCCCATGCACACCTGCTACAGGATTTTGTTCCTACGAGAAAGAACACATTTCTGATGCTGACTGTCATGGACTAACAAACCAGTCATCCCAGCATTGTTTGAATAGAGCAACAAATAGAGTTTGACTCACCAAAATATAATGGGTCTGAGAATGAAGAAGCAGTGCTATATATAATGGAAAAAAACAAGAAATTTAGAGGTGAAAAGCTTGACTTCAGTTTGCTTCTTAATGCATGACCTTGGATTAGTTACTAAAATTCATTGATCTTTGGATTGCTTAGTTTTAAAATAGTAATAGTATCATTTCTCTGTGGAGGATTAAAGTCCTCTATATGTAAATAAGCACTGTATATTATCAAGCGTTATTGTTATTTATTTTTTCAACAAATATTTAGTGAGAATCTCTTATAAACCAAGCAAACATTATTAAGAAACGCTCAGCAATAAGATGTGTAGGTCCCAACCTTCAAAGAATTGAAAGGCTGTCTAGTAGGGAGTATAAGTGAAAAAATAGGCAATTTCAATAAAATAGAATATAAAAGATACAAAAAAATTAGCTAATGTACTTAGGGTAAGAACTGTCTTTGTTTAGAAAAAAACACCTTGAGGATGAAGAAAGGAAAGGGGTGTGTTAGCAGGGGCCTGTGCATTTTATGGGTATTTCTTCAGAGCCTACTCTGAAGTGCTAGACTCTCTTGACTCTAGGGATCCATCAGTAAACAAAACCCAAGTCTTGCTCCCATGGAGCTTACAGTCTAGTAAGGGGAGATGACAGCCACAGAGAATAATTTAGAGGGCAAAAGTGATGGAAGTGCGGTTCATAAAGAGTGGTCAGAGTAGGACTCATTAAGGAAGAGACAATTTGAGAAAAGACTTGTTGGAGGTAAGGCAATGAGCTATGTGGCCATTTGGGAAACAGCATGCCACAAGAGGTAGCAGCCAGCCCAGAGACCTAAGGAGGAAGCATGTCTGCATTTTCTAAGAAGAACAAGAAGACCTGAATCAGTGGGGCAGAGGGAATGCCTTGGAGAGTAGTGGAAAGTGAGATCTGAGAAACCCTGGAGGCCCTGTAAGTCCTTACTTGACTATCAGGGTCCTGGAAGGATTTGACTTTTCTGCTAAGTGAGGTTTTGAGTACATCATGACCTGTGTTTGAAAAGGGTCACTCTGACTAGCAAATCATTCTTTTAAAATAAAAGCAAGGAACTGGGATTTCAGAGGGGAAAGGAGGGCGATGAGGAGAGGGTAGCATGAGAGAAAGCAGGCAGGCTCCATGAAAAGAAGGTGGGATCATTGAGAAAAGTGAGACATTCCCAGCAAAACGATGGGTGCCAAAGAACTTTTGGACCTAGGCTGTTTGTTCATACAGATTGTCTGTTGCTGTGATATACATTCTAACCTCTCCAATTCCTCACTAAATTCAGATACTCTCATATACCGCACCCTTCTATGGTAGGTTAATGGGGAATAACCTTGTCCCATGGTCCCTCCCTCCACTATTGCCAATGCAAGGGAAAGAGTGGTCTGGGGCTCCAAGAGATAAACAGCAGTGGAGCTATGAGTGGGACAAAGATGTAGCTGTAGAGAGAGGAGCCCTGAGAAGAAGGGGAGGTGGCCCTCTGACAGGTATTATATAACTACGACTCATCAAAGTCTCAGGGGCCAAGGGAGTAACACACAAGGGTCATCTACCACATTCAGGAAGCGCATCTGCTAAGAAGTAGCTTCTAAGTACACACCCAAGAAAAGATAGGCTGGGAGTTGGGGCATGAGACTTTGGGGTCCAGGTGGAAGGGCCAGCCTATATACTCAGGCCTGGAAGGGATCACAAACATGGCAATAAGAGACCCATGGTGGTCCATGGTATGGCTGGGAACCCGGAATGAGGGGAAATAGCAGGAGAGACGAGATGAATTCTTCAAGCTAAGCACTGGAGTTTGTACTTTATCCGCATGGCCAAGTAGAGACACTGAGAAGATTAAGAGAGGGTTGACAATCATGTAGAAAGCTCTCTCTGGCTAAAAGCAGTGTATTATTGAAGTTTGAGTTCAATAGAAGCACCATAAACTTCAAAAGGCAACTCAGCATTATTCTACCAGGCTCATGGGGTAGGTGAGGCCACCACCTAAGACCTACATTTCTAAGCTATTCTTCTGATAATTTTTAAATAGGATAAGGCAGATGATATTGCATTAGTTATTTTAACAGCAAAAAGGCTTGAAAAGTTATTGAGTACTTCCTCACTGCTCTACCTGCTATGACTAAAAGAATAGTCAAGTCCCAGTTTTTGTCACTTTATTAATCTTCAGTATTGCTATTCATACCTATAAAATGATTAAGTATATGCTAGGTGATAATAAGTGGAAATTATTCTGTCTATTCTGGGTTATCTTTGGGAGTGAGACAACTTAATCAAACTCTCAATATGTTCTTGAGACACCCTGAATAAAATTGCTATTTTCACTAGGTGACACATTTTCTTTCATTTCAAATAAAATATTGTATCAAAGTGGCCATTCTTTTGGATCAATTCAAAACCTATTCCTGGACCACTCAGTTTCTTTAAAAGCCTATCAGCCTCACTAATATTTCTTTAACTATGGCACCTCGAAGGAGCTATTGGAGAATTTGTTATGGTAGTCAGAAAGGGAAAGAACAGGAGAGAAAGATAACTTGAGGTATGGATTGAGAAAAGATCAAGTGGCAAAAAAGATAAATTAATCTGCAAAGGAAATTATTCTCTGGATAGAGAGAGAATTGAATTTGGCTCAAGCTAGGGGGAATAGTTATTCTGTGATCGTTATTACATCTGATTGTAGAGTTATTCTTCACAGGTCATACATTCATTTTCCACTGGAAAAAGATATTTATTCCACTAGCCGCTCCATAGGACATGACTAATAAATAATAAATGGAAACAATAACTCCATTTGGTACAATTTATTTTAGCGGGTCAAGGCACATTTTTATTGCTTGCTGTCGAGGACCTTGTGTTTGGAGCATGTTCTTGGGTCTATTTATCAAGACACAGGTACTGATATTGGCGGAAGAGGGGGACCAACAGGAACTAATCAATTCCAATCTGGTGGTTTCTCTCGGGTTCTTCAACTGCCAATGCACAGGCTGTATTCAACAGTCTGAGAGCCTAGGAAACCACAAACCAGCAAAACCTGCTTTCCTCTTGCAGTTATATATCCTGTAGAAGGACAGATTTCCCTGGTTTGGGGCTCACTTGACATTTGGTGGTGAGAAGGAGGTGGGGGCCGGCACTGGCCTTCAGAGAAGGCCTGGCACTGTTGACTGTTGAGCCAGCTGTCTGGCATCACATTACTTACAAAACAAGCCTTCATTTTTTACTCTCCTAAAGCTGGAGGGCGGTAATTCCTGGGATCATTACCCTTGTCTGTAAAATATAGGAATGTGAGAATGTGCTGGAATAGGTTTCAAAGCCGGTGGACTTGTGGTCTTGATATCTACTTGGGTGCCCAGCTTTTCGTTTTATAAAACCGTTGCCTGTGTGCTTTGTGGGCATCATGCTGGATAAGCACTTTCCTGCTGCCAAAACTCAGAGAACCTGGAGTGACCGACCAGACTCTTATACTGCCTGTCATTAAAACTCCGATTACATAGACATATTTCTAGGCTATATAGTGTGAAATGAAAAAAAAAAAAACAGGTTATAAATATGTATATAAATATATATGTCTTTTATACATAATATTCATAGGGGAAAATCTGGAAAAGCTACACGACAGTGATGTTACAAATAGTTCCTTCTGCATTGCAGGGTCTGGGTTTGTTTCGTATATTTATTGCCTGTACTTTCTACTATTTTAAGAGAGCAGATGCCGGGCTTGGGTCTTGCCTCCAGCACTCAATAGCTGGGTGATTTTGGATGTTATTTAACTTCTCTAAATTTCAAATTGTCCATTTATACAAATGGAAATAATAATATTATCCACTATTAAATGAAAATAAATGAGGTCAGATACATAAAAAGCTTAGTTCAGGTTATGGTTAACAGTGAGAACTCAATAAATGTTTGTTATTAGTCATATAGTACTATGATGTTAGTGCTGTTGCTATTACTGATGCAATACATATATATTTGGTGAAATTAATAGACCCCTTTCCTGAGACCTGTGATTACCTGTTCATGTGTGTGTATTGTCAGAGACCCCATGGGTCAAGGTTGTCTTAATTGCACTTCCCTGTAAGGGTGGGATTGGTGGGTTCGAAGCCCATCCATACCACTCACCAAACTGGCTTGGTCTACACTTGATCTAAGAAAATCGTGTCTTCAAGTTTTTGCCTTAACTAAAAAGAAGATAATCTGCAGACCATGGCTGCTCACCAAGATCCTTTAAGTTCTCTTAAATCACTAGGGTTGTTTGAACTCCACTCACTGGCAACTCCATTGAGAGACCCATGAGAGAATTCCAGAGTGAATATCTCAATGTTATGAACAAATCCCTCATCTTTCTGAAACAAGGAAAAAACGACCTCTAGTGCACAAGTCTTTCAATCTTAAAGACCCAGAAAAAAATTGGGCAACAGGTGTGAATTGCATACTTAGAAACTATGTTGTGTTAGGAAGCCAGAAAGGCTTACACTTTCAGATGCATCAAAGCTGAGATATGTGGGAAGGGTTGTTGAAAATTTGCTCTGGCCTCTAGGTATTTTGAGTTTCTCCACAAAGTTTGAGATATTTTATGTGAATCTCCTCTGTGTAAAGGCATATAGACGAAGCTCTGTGCATTTTTATAAGGAAACTGATCTTATGTGAGAGCAACTGCCTACTGATAAGATTCCCAAAACCTCAAAGGGCCATGTCTTCCAAGAAGTAGTCACCCCACTCATCCTCCAGGAGATTGTCCTCCCTCTTCCAACTTGGTCTGAAATTCCCCCAGATAACCCATTTCCTTGGATTGGACATTGTCTCTAGAAAATTGAGATTTTGATGGCAATGGGTTAAGATTCTGGTTGGGGTGCACTCTCAGCTTGCTCCCTCTTCTAGACCTGGGTTAGCTTACTAGATGGGCACCTCCTCTCTGTGCAATACTTAAGAGTTCTCCAAAATGCTTTTAGCAGGTTGACTGGCCCCTGAACATGTTGGCAGATTCAGAGTTGCAGACATGGCTGATTAAGCTTAGTAAGGGCAGGAAAAGAGGACAACACGTCCACACAGGCGGGTCATAGATATGAAAGTGGAAGGGTAGGCAGTAGTGATGGGAAGGACAAAGGGAGTGGGAAAACAAAGCTTGTTCAAGCTTACTTTCCTATTTTGTCTCAGGTCAATTCTGTCCTAAGTAGTAGCACAGTGAACCTGAGAGAACACCCTGTACTATGGTCCTTGATGTATTGTGTGCACCAAGAAAGACCTGGAGCCCTGGCTGGGTAGCTCAGTTGGTTGGAGCATTGTCCCATACACCAAAAAGTTGTGGGTTCCATTCCTGGTCGGAGTGCATAAGGAAGGCAAACAATCAATATTTATCTCTCTCCCTTCCTCTCTAAAATCAATAAATATGTACTCAGATGAGAATTGAAAAAAAAAAAAAAAAGGCTGGGAGAGCTAGTAAAAATGCAGTTCTCTGTATTTTGGTTGGTCTATCAGAGTAAGGGCCTGAAATCTGCATTCTAACAGGCACGGCAGAACTTACGGTGTAGGTTGTCTGTGAAGCACACTTTGAAAAGCTCTCCTAATTTTAAACATCTAATTTTATGAATGAAGATATGAAAGGCCAGAGAGGTCACATGACTTACTCTACACTGCATTGATGATTTGGTGGCAGACTAGGCTAGAACCTGGGTATCACTGCCTCACAAACCTACTGTGTACTAGACATTTTTCTAATTTCAGACAAGGCTGCCACTCTTTAAAAGTAATGGCCTCCATTTTCTAGAATGTGTAGTCTCTTTCTGCCACCTAGAGAGTCCTGGGAATCCCTTGTATGCATAAAAGGCAATTCAGAAATTTGTGTCCAACAAAATATGGCAGAACTAAGATTCAAGGGGCAGCAATTGGCCACATGGCTACAGACCGTGTGCCTAGAGGTTCCCAAGCCTCAATCTTACATACTCAGTGCCACATAAACAGAAGGTCCAGATCCATAATGCTCTTGAATGCAGACTCACAGACCCAATCCAGAACCAGGTAAGACCAGGATAATAATGGCAAAACCAATGAGCACAGGGTGCACAGAAAGCTTTTTCTCATGGACAAGCACCTCTGCTGTGGAGGTGGCCAGACATGCCTGGTCCAAGTGGAACAAGCCACGCAACATCACCCCTCAGAGCCACCATCAACCAGTGCAGAAACCGCATCTCTAGCTTCTCTCTGGATAAATGTTTAGATAGGATGTCTACAAATCTTCTGTTTAAAACCAAATTACGGTGGGAAATACCATATTCTTTAGGTGAGGCCATCTGTACATAACTTAGATGATCTCAAGTATTTTGCAATTCCCCCAAGCTTCCCAGTCAGGAGTGACTTCTGCTAAGGTTGGTCAGTGCATAGACCCTGGATCTACCAATGGCAACAAGAGACTGCACAGCCTCAGTGGTTCCATGGGAAAGGCCTTGAAATCCACTGTGGGGGCTGGACATGAGGTCTGAAGGCTGAGGAGGAGGACGACTCTGGCTTGCTCTTTGACTGATAGGTCTGAAGGTACGGTTGGGCAACCTGTCAGGTCCTGGGATCCTGAGCTCCCAAAGTGAGCGTATCCTGTCTCTGTGGACATCATTCAATCCTTTTAATTCTTAAATCCTTAGATTTGACTCAGATGAAGTCAGGTTGGCAGGATGGGTCAGAAGCTTCATTCTTTACCTCTAGGGCTCTCTTTAGGGAAAACCCACATCAATGATTATAAAATTTGGAGAGAGCATAATAAAACAAAATGGATTTTTAAAATATTTTAAAGGGAGAAACTTTCTAACAAAAAAATTAAACAGTTACAGAAAGTAGTCCAATATGAAATCAGCCTCTCTCTCTCTTTCTCCCCCCCCCTCTCTCTCTCCTCTTCACACACACACACACACACACACACACACACACACAAATGTACAAAGAATTGTCATAAATTGGAAGTTAAAAAAAGTAAAGCACTAGATAAAAAATAAGTTTAGAGCAACTGAATTTTGACTTAAAAGTTTAAAATATTAAGATATTATAAAAATACATAATGAATGTTTCTGTTTGCAGATTTTGGCTGCCAATCTTATTATTCTGAACTTTGCCATATAGGCTATAGAATTAAAAGCTAAGCTCCCAAACTTGCTTTTCCTCACTCTTGGTCCACGGTTATAAAAATATTTTAAATTATTGAGAGACTGCTTCACTCAGAGAGATTTAACCATAAAGCCAGACTTTATGATAGAATAATTAGGTACCCAGGCCATGAAGTGTGGCCAAATCCCCGTTCCTCCATCCATTACTCCACACATTTACACATCCTTTCATTCTCATGAATGGATTCATTCACATACTCGGATGTAGATGCTGAGTTCCACTCTGAAATGATGGCCTCTTCTAGATTATTGACTATCTCTGTTAATGGTGTTATTGTTCTCCACTCACTAGCCACCCTTTCCTTACCAGCATGACAAACATTCTTGAAAATCTAAGCAGTGACTAAATTATCTCCTTCCACCCCTGATAGGGGATTCTCTGATTTCTCATTGAATCCCACATATGAACCAGGTGTTTAATGAAATGGAATGAATGAATAAGTGAATGATTTGTTCCATAGTTTCTCTCACATCCACATCCTCTTTCTAGCACCAGGGTCATGACTCTAGCACCGGTCTGTAACCCCTCTGAGTAGACCACTGAATTCCCTTCTTGTCAGTCTCCACTTCCTATTTTCTCTCCACCTCCATCCATTTTCTGCAGCACCCCCCTCAAATACTGTTCTGACTACATCACTCCTCCTGAAGTCTGGAGTCCTTAACTTGGCACAGTTTGGCTCTAATTTATCTTTTCAGTCCTACTCCCTGCTACACCTGAGCCTGGAATCTCTGCTTTAGCCAGTCCAGACCACAAAAATGGCTTTGGCAGCTTATGAACCCTTCTGTGTCCAGAATGTTCCTCTCTATATGCCTATGTTCATCCCATTCCATTTTATTCAAATTCTACCCACTTTGAAAGCTCATGTGTACAGTCTTAATATTTTTCTCTATTTCCTCAGAGTAAATTTTACTTACAGCATTCTTTACATTCTTTCTTACATTTTGGATATTTGTAGCCATAACTTATTTTCCTCTTCTAGGTTATGGTCTCATAATGGGGAGAACATGTGTCTCATTTATCTTTCCACCACAGTGCCTAGCAAGTGCCTTATATATTTTAGGCACCCAATCAATGATTCTAATTGAACTGATTTGAACACAGAAATACAACATAGCCCTCATCCTTAAAAGAACTGAGGAGAAAAATACATGAAAGAGCACGGCAGAGTGAGAGTCATCAGCCTTGGAGATATTTTACCAGATTTATAAGTATGAGTTATATCATGCACTATCAATGTCTCTTATGTGCCTGACATTGAGAGTATAGGATTCTGTCTGCTCCAGTACTCTAGTCCAACTAGGGCATTAACAATAAAACATACATACAGTCTGACATTTTCAATTGATAGTGGACTCAGAGGTATCTTCTAAATCCCTCGCTTCAAACATGAAGCAGTTGATTGAAGTGCAAGAATGTAAATAATGTGCTCATACATTTATTATGTGCCAGAATGTGGTGCTCAATGCTTTACATGCACTTTACCTTGAATCCCTATGACGCCATGAAATGGGCATGATATTAGTACACATTTCATAGGACAATGAAGCTGAGCCTTGCAGAGCGTGAGTAACTTGCCCAAGTTACATAAAGCAAGGAGCAGGCAGAAGCAGAGTTAAAATCCATGTTGCCTGACCCAACAATATTCTTTATTATGTAGGTAAAGCAGTGTTTACACGATCTTTCAATGAGTTAGAAATAGGTATGAGATGACAACTCCAAACTTCTGACATCTGTTTCACGTCTCCTTCAGTCATCACTTTCATTCAGACTTTGCTGGTAAATATGTCAAGTTTGCAAATTAAAACCTAGTACAATTTGTTTCATATCACTGAGTGGTGGGTACTCCTTTATCTGTTCTGCTGTCTTTGGTGCTTTTTGACATGTTGGAGACTTTCTATAACTTAAAAAAGTCAATGGTTAAAAAAAGACAAAAAAAAAAAAAAAAAGGATTTATTATTCTCTAACACTAGAGAATCATTCTCCAGGGAAGGACCGTGTATAGAGCTCCTTGGCAGGCTTTATACTATCGAAAATAATTTTTTCAAGATGATTTTCTACTGGGACTCATCTAGCAACCCAGTTTTACATTTTGATAATGAATTTTCAGGGGGAAAAAGTACCAGAAAGAAGAAGGGGAAATCAGCCTTCTTTTAAAATATGGGGGGTGGGGGGGGGCATCTTACTCCTCTCACAGGCAGAGGCTGCCCTCTGCTGTAGAAAATATACCTTCACAACCCCTTGTCTGAGTCAAAGTCACGACCCTCATTTCCAGTGTGCCCCATAAAGCAAGACGGTAAGTTGTGAAGTGCAACATTTACACTCATGATGTGATACACTTATTGCCTTGGATCTAAAAGGCAGAATCTGAAAATTCAAATTGGTGAATTAAGTTAGTGATATTATTTTCATTTGTGCTTTAAAAAGAACCCATTTCACTTTATAATGAATCCTTGAATCATTACTGAGTGGTAGGTCAGAGCCACTGGCCACAGCAATTCTTTTTAGCTCTCCTGTGAGAAGGAAGTGCCAACTGATGAGACAAGTTCCCATCACATGGCTGTGACCTGGATTAAATGACATTCTCAAAGCACCCAAGCACAAAGGCAGGCACACAGTGATTGCTCAGCAAATAGACGTTTTTATTATTATCTTTATATTTATCATAATCATATAGAGAAGAGTGCATTCTCTGCTAGGGCTGCCATAACGAAATACCATAGGCTGAGCAGTGGCTTAAACAACACATTGACTGTCTCCTGGTTCTGGAGGCTGGAAGTCCAAGACCAAAGTGCATCAGGGTTAGATTCTGTAGAGGCCTCTCTTCCTGGCTGTGTCCTCACATGGCCTTTTCTCCATGGTCTCAAGAAGACAGAGAGCTCTGGTTTCTCTTTCTCTTCTGATAAGGACATCAATCCTACTGGATTAGGTCCCAGCCTTATGACTTCATTCAACCTTACTTACCTCCATAAAGGCCCTATCTCCAAAATGCTGTCACTTTGCAGAGGACACAATTCAGTCCATAACAAGGATGGGAGTAAAAACATCACCTGGTGCATCTTGGAATGTAGATAGGCTGACTGACTGCCTTTCCACCATGAGGTCTGCGACAGGCTGAAAAGAGCATTCAGGTGGGATAATGTGACCCGGAAGCTTTGTGCAATTCACTTGTGCCTTCTAGCGTGGAATTCGCAGCACTGGCCTCCCACAGTTCAGGAAGACTTTCAACGATGGCTAAAACAACTTACATTTAATGCCAAAAGAAGTTACATAAGCCTTAACTTAAGCTGAAAATTCAAGAAGAAAAGTCCAGTACTCAAAACCATCTGATTAATGGAAGTTTCCTTTTTCTTTTTCAGTGATTTCATCTCACATCTTCAAGCCAGAACTGTTAGTGCTGGTAAACAGGAGCAGTCAGCCTGTGCTTGCTGATGCCAACATTCCAGGAGAACCAAAGCGACTCTTGGGCCTTAGAGGGAGGTCATTTTGGACTGGCAATAAACGTTATGTTAGGCTCACAGAGCTATTTTTTGGCCTCCCAAATTGCCATTTCATTTGCAAGTCATTTAAGATCCAAGGCACTATTTGGCATAGGTATTAACTACAGTAGAAACACTGCAAATGCTAAGATCTTTGTGGATTTAGTTATAAAAAAAATTTCTTTAGCCGGAACAACTTTCACCAGACCCACCACCACATGTATTTTCAAAGAACAGTTTGGGAAAACTTGATAACGCATCAACATCATTCATTTGGGTTGCTGAGGTTTACATTTTTCTTGGGTTTGGGGGTAAGAAATCAAGTAATGAAGGAGAACAAACTAATACAGAGAAGAAGACAATGAACCCCTCTATCGAAAACAATAGGCACCTGGCCTTCTCCCTCCTCCTTCCCTTACTTTGGAAAATATTTCTTCCTTGACAAGTCAAAACTTATTGCCATAGATTGCTTTCTTTTTGGAAAATAACAATCTTTGTGGTTTTAAAAACCTTCTTTATCAACCCAAAATTATTCCATTGGTTTTTTTAAGTGTGACTGGTACTTTTGTAACTTCATTCCGTGATCTCAAGGGATTTGCTAAGAATGTGTTCTTACAAGGCCCATGAGACTTGAGATGACAGCCTCAATCTCCCTCCCCAAATTCTTCTTTGCCTTTCTTTTTCCTGCTCCTTCCAACCAACTTGCAGGTCCCTTAGCACCCTGATTGCTCTCTTCAGTCTCTAGGCCTTTGGACAAACTGTTGCTTCTGCCTACAATGCCTCTCCAACCCTGTCTTGTTTGCCAAACTTATAATCATTGACATTTTGGATCAAATCTTTTGACACTTTGGAACATCTTCATGATCACTACAGAATTTATTTCCGCAGCATGTACCTCTACTATAGCACTTCCAATAATGGAAGGCAACTACTTCTTTACATGATAAGAATAACTGACATTTTTTGAGGGCATATAACATGGTGGGAATGCTGCTGTATATTTTATGTGCATTATTTCCACTCCTATTAAACATGAAATTGCGGAGATGTGGAAACTGAGGCTTAGAGCAATTACATGGCTTGCCTGTGATTGGGCAACCTATGTGTGTGGAGCTCAGATGTACACTCGCCTCCTTTCAGTCCACAGCCACGCTGTTTATCACTGCCTTCCATTGACTGTCCCCACAAGACTATGAGCTCCCTGATGGCAGGCACACATTTAATTCCTTGCGGTGTTGTTCTTAATGTCAAGCATAACACCCTATATCTAACGGTTGTGTCAAGACTCATGCTGAATAAAGAAATGAAACTAATGATTCACTGCAAAACTGTGTTGAAGCAAAGAGCAAACAGTCAGGGCTCTGCTTTCAAAGGCTGAGAAAGGAGGTCCTCAGAAGGAGTCAGCAAGAACTGCTTTTGGTCCAGTTCATATCCTCATCTACTGTTTACTTCCCTGATTTTTCCCTGTCTCCTGTACTTTTGTCTAGCGGAGTTGTTTCAGGTCCACTTCCTCAGAATTGCCAGGACAAATGAGCGAATTGCATCGAATGTTCTGATTCTTCTCTCACCTTTCTCACTAAGCCCTTTTTCATTTCTATCCATGCAGCTTGTGAGATCCAAACTCCCTGACAACAATACCTCTCTGGACTAATGAGACATGAGGGTTAGTACAAAAACTAAAAGTTTTCAGTGCCTACCCTGTGAGGGGCAGCTGTTTGGAATGGTTAGATGTAAGGGCCCTGGAGTCAGACACATCTGGGTTCATTCAATGATGCTGACACTCACTGCATCATCTTGGGAAAGGAGCTAGTGCAATCTTTTTAAGTGTGCCCATCTCCTCAGGCAGTTCTGAGAACTCATGCTTCCAAATCTTAGGATCTGGTACAACACAAACACTCAAGAAATTTTAGCTAATACTATTAAGAAAGCAGAAAATCAGGAGAAAAGGTAACCATGTAGATGAGTAGCCAAGCAGAATAGGAAGGGAGGAGTGATTTTTACCCTGTCTCCAGGTTTCAAGGCCAAACTTAAAGTGATCTTAAGATCACTCCTGGCCTACGTCCACAGCTGCAGCAACTGTCAGTGAGTCTTTCTTTGAAAGCACGTTGAAATTTGGGGTCAGGAGACAAAAACTGTAGTCCTCCATCTATGAAACCAGGTAACAGCTATACACCCTGTGGTTTTTGGCCAGGAGATTAATGTAAGGGAAACTGTTCTGAAAACAACAAGCCATTTCCTGTTATATGGAAATGGCTCATAAACACTTGGGCTGCAGCCTTTGAAATAAAGTATGCCGGGTCTCCAGTGACTACTGTTCATAGAAATTATTAGTTGCAAGGCAGGGACACTTAACACGTGTTGAGTCTCGTGGAAAATTAATGGTGATTCTTTCAGAGGTGCAAAGAGGGGGAAAGGGGGTTGCGGAAAGGAAACAGACCTCAACAAGGAGCAGGGGCCCATTGAGGGACAAGAGTGAAGGCAATATTGCCCAACTTACTTAATTTCAATTCTTCTTTTCCTAATGAGCAATATACTGCCTTTACCCCTTTGCCTGTAGATTTCACAACAACTTCTTTGACAAGTAAACATAACATTTTCTCTTTCTTCTCATGAACTGCACTCTATATACAAAAACAAAAAGTTTGGGTGGGGAGGACAGCTTTGGAGTGTGGCAGTCAGAGCAAAGGTTGCCCTGGTTTTAAATCCCAACCATGTCACTCATTAGTCATGTGACTTTGGGCACTTCATTTAACCTCCCTGAATCTTGGGTTCTTTTCATTGTAATAATGTAGATAAATAATGTCCACTTCAGAAAGTTATTGTAAGGATTCAATGAAATACCTATGAAACACCCTTAGTATGTTGGTAACACTTAATGTTTGCTATTATTATTTTAATCATTATATAATATATATATATATTTAACAAAGTATTTGTCATTAATAAAAATTATATTTGTGATAGATTCTCAATTCCCTATAATACATCTATGTTAAATGCTCAACAGAAAGAGAAAGTCCATACATGTTCCATTCATTCCCAAAGCCATTTGCCAGCCACTCCAGGGATCACCAAAGCTGCACTGATGTGTCAGGTCATTATTTATTTTTCATTTAGAATATCTTTCAGTTTGGTTACAACCAATGGGAATAATCCATCTAGTTATTTCCAGGGAGCAAGCCACTTGACCAAGTTCAAGCTGACTGTAATTTGCCCCATGAGCAATGCAAGCCACATCTGAAGAGAAGAGGTTGTGGTACATAATTGCTAGAGATACAGTCATACTTTGGTTCCCTGCCTGCTTAGAAGTAAAAACATAGCAAGTCACTCACTAGTCATTGGGCAAGCACCCAACTGCTCTTGAGAATTAGCCAACTTTTCTCCTGCTAGAAGAGTAATCTTAGGTAAGGAGAGAAGGTATGAGAAAACAAGAAAGAAGTTACTAAGCTCAAATTCAGTGGACTTCCCTTTATATGAATTGCTGTACATGGTACCCTCCCTTCCTCCTTATGGCTCAAGGCACGGGAACTCCCCCATGCATCACCATCGACGGATACACCCTGGAGGTTGTCAACGACTTCACTTACCTCGGGTCCACCATCTCGAGCTCTCTGTCAGTCGACTTGGAGGTCAACCGGAGAATCGCCAGGGCCGCCACAGTTATGGCCAGACTGAACCGGCGAGCGTGGAACAATTCCAGCCTCACTGAGAAAACCAGACTGCGCATCTACCAAGCCTGCGTACTCAGCACTCTCCTCTATGGCAGCGAGACGTGGACCACCTACGCAAGGCACGAAAGGAAACTCAACAGCTTCCACATGAGGTGCCTGCGACGCGTCCTGCATGTCGCCTGGCAGGATAAGGTCCCCAACACCGAGGTGCTGAAGCGAGCCAATATGAGCAGTTTGCATGCAGTTCTTAGCGAGAGACGCCTCAGGTGGCTCGGCCATGTCAAAAGAATGGATGCAGGCCGTATCCCCAAAGACCTCCTCTACGGCGAACTAGCAGAAGGCAAGAGGATGACAGGGCGCCCAAAACTGCGGTTCAAAGACATCTGCAAAAAGGACATGACACAATGCTCCATCAATCTCAACACATGGGAAGTTCAAGCAGATGACCGCCTAGCCTGGAGGCTCGCGGTCAGGCAAGGTACATCACGCGCAGAGGCTGCGCGCAACGAGGAGGCGGTCCAGAAAAGATCGAGGCGGAAGCAGCGTCAACAGCAGCAACAACGGCCATCTGCCTTCACCTGTAACAAGTGCGGCAGGGATTGTCACTCCCGAGTCGGACTGCACAGCCATTCTCGGCGGTGCAGATAGACTCTCAAGAAGCTACGCCATCGTCTCTCGAGACGGACGGCTGCCGACGACGACGACGACGGTACCCTCCCTTCCTCCTTTTTCCTTAACTAGAGTGAAAGCTCCTGAACACAGAGAGCAAATATTCTGCAAAGCACCTCAGGCAGCAGATACTCAATAAATCTCTGTGTAATTTTAGAGTTTAATTTACTATGACACTAAAACACAACACTTAGAGAGGAGTCTGTTCTAGTCAGTTTTCAAAGAAGACTATTTGTCAAGCCCTACTTCTAATTACAGTCAGGAAAAACATGTGAACATTTCATGGGATAAGAACCCATCCTAGTGAGAATGTCTCAATCGTAAATAGTGTATTTGCTGAGAATGAATAAAAACAAGGGGAAAAGACAAATTATTGGTATATATCTATAAAATTCACTAGCAGTTGATCACCCCAACTTGTCCTCTAGAAATATAGTGTATGATCTTTGTGAGTGGAAAATTCTCAGAAAACGTATATCAAAAAAGCAAAGCTTCCATTTCCTTTCCTCTTTACTCCCTAACCTTCCCTAATAACAGAGAGGTAAACAGTGATCCAGTCAGTGCAGTTCTCATGCTCCATCAGAATTTACAGAGAGCTCTTCCTGAGTGTCTCATGGTGAGACTGATGTCAATCTTGAAAATAACATTAAAGATTCTGTAGGTTAGGGCAGTCTCCCCAAGGAGAAAAAGTCCAGCAGGAGGAGAAGGGGCAACTTTCAAACATCTTATGTTTTGTGCCTGCTACTCAGCATGTAAAAACAATAGTATTACTAAAAAAGTTGGTGTCCTTTGTGTTTGTCCTGAATCCCACCCATTTCTTTCTCCCAAGGCGTATCCACCATTCTGAATTTAGTACTAATTTCTATGCATTGCTTTAAACTTCTGCTACATATGTGTGTATCTACAAGCCTGTATTTAAACTTAAAATAAGTGGTATTTTTCCATATGTTTCTATAATTTTTTTTTTTTGCTGCACATCCAAAAGAAAAAAAAAGATTTGTTTGCTTATATATTAAAATGAAAAACTTCCAATTATCAAAAGATATCAATCTCTAATGACACAAATCTCACACAGGGAAAAGATGTTTGTTGAACTCCTAAGTAATAAAGGATTGCCATCCTGAAACTAAGTTCATAATTTAGGCCAGGTTACAACTTGAATATATAACACTCACTTTTCAGGCCTCTAAACAAATGCAGCCTATGACACTTCAAATGGTAAGGTCATTAGCACCAGACCTGCACAGCCTTTCTGTCACAATACAGCTGCTCAGTAATGAGAACAGATCAGAAATCGAGATCCAGTTCAAATAGTTTGTTTGGAGACCACCCAGAAAATGTGTTGTCTGTGCCAAGAAATCCAAATTCTCTAACCCCCAGCTAGATTAGACAAGTGAGTTGATGCAAAAGAAAAGAAAAAGAAACTGTGGGGGTAGGGTGAGTACTTGGTGGTGACCAATGAGCTTATAAAGGAAGCTTAAAAAAGTAAAATTAAAAAGCCAACTGAAGTAACAACCAGAGTCCCTGGTATCATGGAAGTTGTGGCCATAGAAGAGCCCGCTGTAGGAGGTTGAATAGTGGTCCCCAAAAGACATGTCCACATTCTATTCCCTTACCTGTAAATGTGACCTTATTTGGCAGAACGATCTTTGCATATATAATGAAAGAGTTTAAGATGAGATCATCCTGGATTATCCAGGTGGGCCATCCAATGACAAGTGTCTTACAAGAGACAAAAGAAGAGAAGACAGATAGAGGCAGAGATGGCAACAATAGGGCCTAAGTCAAGGAACGCCCAGGGCCACCAGAAACTGGAAGAAGCCAGGAAGGAGTCTCCCCTAAAGTCTTCGGAGGAAGCAGAGCCCTGCTGACACTTTGACTTTGGATTCTGGCCTGTAGAGCCAAGAGAGAGAAATACATTTTATTTTTTTTCAAGCCACTAAGTCTGTAATAATCTGTAACAGTCCCAGGAAACTAAAACACCCATATTTTATCAGAAAGTCAACTATATCCTTACTAGCTAGAATTTTTTTTTTTTTTTTTTGATTAGGCCATTTGTAATATTTAAAGAAAGTTGACCTCCTCTGTTCTCTATCAACCTCCAGACCTCTTGAGCTATCTGAGTCTTCTATGGGTGCCTTCTCTTTCAGTCTCCCAAACAGGGAAACAAATATGAGAAATTAATAAAATCTCGCATCCAATGGCTTACTCCAACAGTAACCTAATCTGGGCCCACAATTAAAAAAAAAAAATTACAAGCTTATTTTAATTTTGCTAGCTTAATGTTAAATAGACATACATGCAAAGTTACAAATTCAAAATAAGAAGATACAATTGTATAGCACTGGTTAATAGGTTAGCGGTGGAATGCATGAAAAACAAGTTAAGTCAATAAGAATGGCAAGTGGTGTGCTTACCAATAGAAACAATCCTGGGCAGTACTGATAAGAATGTAATCAACAGAGCAAAGGAGGGAATAGGCTGGGTCTACTCTGCCCAGTGCCATTCCTGGAATCTACCCCATGCTGAGAGCGACGTCTGCAAAGTTGAACTCATCCAAGGGAGGGCAAATAGGACTCCAAGATGGTAGGTGTAATGACAGGTGAAGGGCATGCGAGATTTCATGATTCTCAGCTTGCAGAAAATCTTTAGAAAGTCTTTAGAATGAAATTGATGATGTCGTCATGCCTTCAGATTACCATCATAAGAATCAGATTGGGCTCTGGCGAGCAGTGGGCAAAAACAGGTAGAGGAGGGTGAGCCTGAAAGAGACTAACAAGAAGTAGCCAGAGAGAAGGAGAAAAACCAAGAGTGTGTGAATCACGGGAACCAAGGGACAGCTCCTGGCCTGAAGTATTAGTATAAAAACATACCCATGGAACCGTGTGGACTGTCAGTCACTGTGACAGTGCAAAATGAAATACAAGGAGGAACAAATAGACTTTTCTCAGAAAAAAAAGAAATGTTTGAATACTTCCGCATTTACATTCTGTGTCTTGTCACATATCGACATGGTATTGATTCTGGCTAATTTGGAAAACAGCCCAATATGCCTATCTTCTGCCTTCACTCAATGATTCTGAAATGGTCATCCACTGCTGACGAGCACTTGTAGGAAAGTTCCTGAGGGCCATCAGAGTGAGGAAAACGACAAGATAATAAGGTTTTCAATGGAAAGGACTGCTCTGCATTTTGAAATAATACCCTTCCTACATTTTTTTCAGAGTGTTAAAATGCTCTTTTTAAAAATCATGATGATACTTGGAAACTGACTTTCTAAAGTGACTGATTTGGCAAAATAAAATCTGACAATCCCATCTGTGATGTTTTAATTTTTTTTTCTGGAAAATCAAAAAGTCTGGGAGTCAGGAAGCCATATTATAATAGAAGAGAAATACAATTAACTTTTTTTACTCAAAGATAGGAACCTAAAATTAGTGTTGAAGTGATCTTTTTTCTAAGAAATTAGCAATGAAGGAAACAATGTTTAGATATGTTACTTATAGTTTGAAAAGATTTTAAAATTCATAAGGTGTGTGCATTTTTTATAGAATCAAATAAACTAGAATAAGACTTATACTAATTCAGTTAAACTCTTTCATGTTGAGTGTTTTAGCTAAAGTTATTCCAGTTAACAATGAGGATATCACCAGTCTGTGCTTACCTGAACCAAGCACAGAGCTAAATCTTCATGTTTCATCTGCCCACAGCTACTCTCTCAGGCTCTCACTTTCACTCCATTTAACATAAAAGGAGCCTGAGAGTTTGGAGAAGGTAGGGGACAATGAAATAGTTAAATTCTGTGCTGTCATAGTAACACCCATAGTACAAGCAGTTTCCCAAACCTCATTTTTTTTCTCACTTGTGCACCTAAATTCCTGTGATACTGCTGTAGACCACAAGGGGGAAGTACAGACTCCTATTTTTATGTGTGTGCATTTTGAATCACGGGTTTTAGCTTATTCTCAGATTCATTTAAGAGTTCAAAATGCAAAAAAAATATGTTATCAAATTTTTCAGTACTTCTGTTTTAAACCATGATATTATGTGGCTGCAAAACAGAAAGAAGTGGACAGAACTTGGTACTGCACTGGAATGTGTGTGCTCATCATAAAAGGTAGACATGGAATCATGTGTGGATGTGGGTTTTCCAGGAGAAACAGAATGATTCTGGTGTTTTCAAAAGACCCAGCAAGGAAATTCACCACTTCGTATTTATCCTTAAACACAATACCTGAGTTTAACATTTATATAAAATGGAGATAACTGTCCCGATTTATCTCACACAGTTGGAGCTTCAGATGATAAAATCAACTCTGGCCCTTCCTTAAACTATCCACTACCCCTCACCCCAAGTCCTCTAAGAATTATGTGAACCAGAATATCTAAAACCGAGTCACTAACATAAGGTAGCCCAAAAGTAGAGTCAGGGGTCATCAACGAACCAGAGTTACGTCAGTACCCAGATGCGCTTTAGACCGTTTGGACTTCTGTGCTTGCCGTAAGCACACGTCCCGTAATTTGCCCCATCCCGTTTCCATGCCAATGTTTACGGCAGCCGCAGCGTTGCCTCTGGAAGTTGACCGATCCCCTTTGAATTCCCCACCCACGTGTTAAATATACAATTCCAGGTTTTGTTTTTTGTTTTTGTAAGCCCTGGCCTTCTTTGTCTTCCTCAAAATATAATTTAGGTTGATAATTGAATCTGTATTTCCCAGGCTGCAGCTGCTTTTGCCCAAATAAATGCTTTTTATTTTTTATTACAGTCTAAGTTTTATTTTGGTCGACAACTGTAACACTGCTTGTAAATATGACCCAATGTCATGGCAACAGAGCTAGCTCTACATTTGTGTCTCATTAATAAGGTAGTTGTGAGTAACTTCCTAGAGCTGCATTCTAGAAGAGCCATGACAAGAGAAATGTGTGTGTGTGTGTGTGTGTGTGTGTGTGTGGCTGTGTGTGTAGGTCTGCACGCACAAGCTCCTGAGATTGACCCAGTTTTTAGGCCGTCTTGGATTCTCTCCAGGAAGTTTCTCTCTAGAGAGAGACCTATTTCCCCAGTTGCTTTCTTCAAGGCTGCAGAGGAAACGGTTCTATCGACAGGAAAGTACGTTCTATTGCGCTCCATAGCTGCCTTCCAGGAGTGACCACGTGAGCACAAGGGAATTATGACGTTGCGGTGGGGCCAAGTCATCATGCCAGGGCCTGGCTCTGCACAGTGCCCAGGGCGGGCCTGGGAAGACACCCCGTTGGGGCAGACTTTAAGGGAATGAAGGAGGCAGGACCATTTCGCGACCCAGGAGATTCCCATGGCCATTCTGAGGACATTCCTCTGGTCCTAAAGCTGTGACCAGCTAGGATATGTGCCACCAAATGTTTGTTCTCCCTCATTCTCTGCCTTGCTACCCATTGCCCTCCACTTTCGCTATACTGGGAGTACGTTGTTAACACACACTTTTGCTTCAGGCTCTGTTTCCTAGAGGATCCAGGATAATACAATGTTTTGTTATTTCAGAATTTGGAGTCTTTGAGAAGGCGCGTAACGTCCATCCTTTGTTTTCATGACTAGTGGACCTAAACCACTGCAGCTCAAACAAGAGGCAGAACGTAACCACAGGATTAATATGTATTGGCTAAGGATTTGCTGCAATTCACCAACTGACCACTAGATGGCACGCTCATACCATCCTTTCTTAACTGGGACATGCTGGCTGCAAGATGCTCAGAAACTTGGTATTCTTTGATTGAATTATTTTTCCCACTGAATGCCGGAGGAAGGACTGGAGCTGCCGAGAGTTCCCCAAATAGCAGAAAGAGTGGTTATGTAAACAAAAATATATAGTTTAAAATGTCCGCTTACAGCTGTATTTACTATCCTTGAAGGTGAGTTTCAAATGACTTATTTTCTTATACTTCATACTTTTTTCCAAAAATCCATTTTTGAGGTGAAATGCACATGACAGTAAATGAGCACTTTAAAAGTGAACAATTTAGTGCCATTCAAAATGTTGTTCAATCATTATCTAGCTAGTTTTAAAATATTTTTATTATTTTAAACTAAAACTCCTCACGAGTTAAGCAGTTTCTTCCCATTTCTCTTCATCCCAGCCCCTGGCAACTAACCAATATCAATTTTGTCCTAGTGAATTTTTCTATTTCTCTATTCTGGAAATTTAATGTAAATGGAATCATACTATATGTGATCTTTTGTGCATGGCTTCTTTTTTTTTTTTAAGTATATTTTTGTGCATGGCTTCTTTCACTGAGCATAGTATTTCAAAGTTTTTTCATTTGTAGCACATACAAGCATGTCACTCCTTTTCATAGCTAAATAATATTTTATTATCTAAATATATATTACAATTTGTTCATTTAGGACATTAGAGCTGTTTCCACCTTTGGGCTATTGTGTATAGTACATGTATGTGTATACATGTACTTGTTTGTGGACCTGTTTTCAATCCTATTGGGTCTCCAAGGATGTGTCCCAGGTGCCAAGGGGAGCTGGTGGGGAAATGGTGCTGGTTCATATATTTAACTTTTTAAGAAACTTCGAAACTGTTTTCCACAGCAGCTGAGCCATTTTGCATTTCCACCATCAACGGAGGAGGGAGGGTTACAATTTCTCAAACATTCTCAATAGCACTTGCTATTGTGCTTTTTAAGTCATTACAGCCATCCTCGTGGTGTGAAGTGGAACCCAATTATGGTTTTGATTTGCATTTCCTAAATGACTAATGATGTTGAGCATCTTTTCATGAGCTTGTCAACCCTTATATATTTTCTTTGAAGAAATATTTATTCAAGTCCTTTCCCCACTTTAAAAAATTGAATTGTTTGCCCTGTTGTTGTTGAGTTACACAAATGTCTATGCTCTGGTCCCTTGACTCTTTATCAGAGATATAACTTACTATTTTCTCCCATTATGTAGGTTATCTTTTCACTTTTCTAGTACTATCCTACCTAATTAGTCCAACCTAATTCTTTTGTAAGTGGCTATCCAATTGTCCCAATGCCATTTGTTGAAGAGACCATTCTTTCCCCCATTGAGTGATCTTGTCAAAAATCAGTTGGCCGTACATGCATGGGTTTGCTTCTTAATTCTCAATTTTAGTCCATTGGTCTATGTGTTTATTCTTATGCCAGTATCTCTTTTTATAAAATTAATGTGGCTTTGTAGTAAGTTCTGAAATTATGAAATGCGAGTCCTCCCACTCTGTTCTTCTTGTTCAAGACAGTTTTGACTAGTTAGGATCCTTTGTAATTTTGTATTAATTTGAGAATTATCTTTTTTCTTTCTGCACTAAAGGTCATTAGTATTTCTACAGAGAGTGCATTGAATCTGTAGATTGCTTTATGTAGTAGTGCCATCTTAACAATATTGCCTTCCAATCCATAAATATGGGATATCTCCCCATTTATTTAGCTGTTTTTAAATTTCTTTTAATAATGTTTTATAGTTGTCAGTGTGTAAGTCTTTCATCTTTTTGGTTTAATTTATTCCTAGATGTTTTATACTTACAATGTTATTGTTAATGAAGTTGTTCTCTTAATTTTCTTTCCAGATTTTACATTGCTAGCATAAAGAAACATAGCTGTTTTTGTGGGTTCATCTTGTACCTGAAACTTTGCTGAATTCATTTATTATTAGCTCTTACAGCTTTTTGTGGATGTTCTGTAGATTCTTTTGTGGGTACATAGGATCATAGCATCTGTAACTGGACATAGATTTAATTCTTTATTTTTAATTTGTATGCCTTTTATTTATTTATTTATTTATTTTACCTAATTGCTCTGGTTAGAACTTTGTGTACAATGTTAAATAGCAGTGGTGAAAGCCAGCATCCTTTTCTTGTTCCTGATCTTACAGAAAAAGCATTCAATCTCTCACCATTAAGCTTGATGTTAGCCGTGATGTTAGCCGTGGGTTAGAGGAAGTTCCCTACTTTTTCTATTTTCATGAATGTTTTATTTTATTTTTTTATCATGAAAGAGGATTAAATTTTGTAAAAGGCTTTTTCTGTGTCAATTGAAATGACCATGTGGGGTTTTCCTTCATTGTTTAATGTGGTGCATTACATGTATTTCCTTATGTTAATAAACTACCTTTGTCTTCCTGAGTACTTGTTACTTTTTAAGAACTTTTTTAAAAATGAAGATACATGTCAGTTGCAGGAATATAGAAGAGGTAGAATTAATTCTGCAGAACAGGGAAGAATGCATGGAACGGGTAAGAAGGAGGAAGAGGAAGACAAGACAGACAGTAAAAGACATAAGAAATGACTTTGAGTGAGAAGGGAATACTAGACCAATCTGGAAGCAGAGTCTTTCTCTAATTCTAGATAGATGAAAGCCTTATCTAATTCCCAAAATTTAGCTTCACTTTTCTGATCTGTAAAATGAATGTATTCTTTTGGTTTTGATCACCATAATTATAATTTGTACCATCATGCTCATATTATAAACCTTTCTTATGTAGTTACCCTGTTGGGACAATAATTTTTAGTTGTTTCGTAACAGCTATGGTTAGGTAATCACAGTAAATATTCAGTCTTTTTTTATTTTCTCATTATTTTTAGTATACCATGATGAACAAAAAGTAAATTATTTATCAGACACAGTTTAGCTCCAAAATGTTATGGCTTTATGAATCCATAAAATCTATACCACAAATTCCTAATTCTTAATCCCTAATTTTACAAATTCCTAATCGCTAATCCTGGATGGTTAGAAAAGCTCTCTGTGAGGAAGAAGCCTGCCATTCTAAACAAAACCCATCCAGAAGCCCACCATTTCAAACAAGTCTTCCACAAGGCAGCTCACCTTTCTTCCCCAGCACCTAGCTGTCAGCTATCAGGAGGTTGCAATGGTGCCAAGGGCCAACCTGCTGGCTATACGAGGAGGCAATTTAACCTATTCTGTGCTGTTTCCACATTCCAAGCCTCAGAGCTCCTTAAAACTCACCCAGTCCTGACTCTGGCAGCTGGCAGCTGACTCCTAGGCCGCAGCCCGGTGTGTCACTACTCAATAAACCATCTTCACCTTTTGGCTGCTGGCCTCTACCTTTGCCGACTCCCCGAAACCTAACACTCTCTCTCAGGCAACTTCATCAAGTCTACCTTAATTCTCTAATGCTTTAATTCAGACAAATTTCCTCTTGTCTTGCCCTTGTGGAAATGGAAAATACTGAATCACCTGCTGCTGGCAGAAAGTTGCCACTTCCTCAGCTCACTTAAACAGGTATCTCTTAAGCACATCTAGACCGACTGGCCATTCTAGGCAAAGTGAGGAAACACTCAGAGAACACACATGGTGAGCAGGGCCCTTGGTTATGGTGTGTCCTGGATATTCCACTTCATCCTCCCCCCAGCAGTTTTCTGATCTTCAGATTGGCCACTTCTTGCCTCCCCTGCTGGGCTATCCAGGAATTTACACAGAGCTAAAAATCCCAGGAAAGGGTAGATCTAGCTAGCCTCTCTTTTACCCAGCACATACATATTAGGTATTTTTCAAGTCATCTTCATTAGGAGATCTGTTTATAGATGGCACGTGCCTTTCTCTGGGAGGTTTTGGCTGGCACTGCCAGCTAAGCAGACAGATCCTGGCTCTTCTCTCCACTTCTACACCATTTTAAGCAATCAAAATCAGGGATAACTGTGGCTTATGTATTGTCCCAAGTTAATACCCAAGGCTAAGGTGCCCTTCTTGGCAGGCACTGTTTTCCCACCAGCTTCCTTTCCACCTGGGAGACATCCCTGGGGAGCCAGTGACCTTGAACTGGTTAGGGGTTTAGATTCTGAGCTAGACTGGAGCCAGGTTTAAACTCTTACTCTACTACTTATTCTCTTTGTAATCCACAGGAAGTCACTGAAGCTTGGTGAGCCTGTTTCCCTATCTATAGATAAAGAGAAGCATAGACCTACTAATGGTCTATCTGTAAAGTACATAGCATGAGGCTTAGCACATTTACTGTATTAATGTGTCTCTCCCAACTTTAAATCATCTGTCCTTTATTGAACTCAAGTTTTTTTTCTGTCTGAGGGATCCCAAGAACCATCAGACTATGTGCAGCAAGAATTAGTTTAATTTATCAAGCAACAGTGACTAATTAAACCAGTGCCTCGGTTGTCTGTGATGACTCCATATCTCAGGTGTCTCCAAAGAATGGACTTTTACACATCAGCATCATTTCACAACACAAACATAATTTACATCAAAGAGTAGTAATAATTAATTTCTACCAGTGTTGTTTATTAAGTAATTACTGAGCACTTGCTTTGTACCAGACAGATGTGGGTTATAATTTCATAAAGATATCAAATGGAAAACCATTATGCCTGCTCTGAAAACATTTACAAACCAGTGACAGAAAAAATGGCACACTCGTGCAGGACCAAGGCCAAGGCATCATTTCCAAGCTTTGTGTCTCTGAGCCAGATAGTCTCTATCAGTCTTCAAGCTTTTGGTTATTTGCGTGCCCCCTTTAAATCTGAACCCCTAGAACAAGGCCAAATTGGACAAGAATCACGTTAGGCCAAAAGACAGTAGAGTTCCTAAATGAATGTCATACTTGTAGTTTCTAAATGCTGTACTCTTTTAAACTTGCTCTTTTAAGCCTTAGTGGCAAATGATGACTCATGATGACTTTACTGCACACTGTCTGGCCCAAGTTAGAAACCCTATAGTCATCGTTAACTTCTTCCTGTCTCTCATCACCCACATACATCCATTTGGTTTTAGCAGTGAAGCGTCTCTTGAGTCCCTCTCTTGTGTTCCCACCACCTCTCTCAGCCTAGGCCCTCAGGCTCTCTTGCTAGGCCTGTCCCGTTTGTACCTCCTTCAACCACCCTGCACACCCCATATCTTGAGATATGAAATAAGCTTAAAGGTGTGATTCTAAAGCACCACAGTAGCTTTTGAGAAATCATGGAGGGAAGTGAAAAGCCCCACAGGAAATCAATGAGAAAATATTCTACCTAAACAGGAGAAACCCTAGATTTTCAAAACAATAGACCAGATATTGACATTTCCTAGGCTTCTAAGAGTTCGGAAAAACACAACAACAATGATATGTGTTTGTACATTGTACTTTTTTTTTGATGGCTCTTTTATTTGTACCTGATGTTTTCCTAGAATTAGTTTTTCTCTGGGGCAAATCAAACAGAATCCTGGAGTGCCTGTGAAAGGGTCTGACAGATCTCCTTGTCTTATCATTTTTTAATACTAATGAAAACCTGTCTTTAGAAGGAAATCGCTTTAACTACCACAATTGCTATGCTTATTTGATTTTTAAGTGACATGGAAGAGGCCTTTTGAAACCTTGGTAAGACTGAGTACTTATCATAGAAATAAAAACTTTGTGGTGAAATTTCTAATTGACAACAAAAATCACATGAAAATAGCACAGGTCTTCTGTGCAACAAGTCAGAGGATACTGGACGGTCTGAGTTCATGTAAAACATTTATAGGTTTCTGTAAGTTGACTCTGTCCTCTGCTCAAGCTTTTGGCCTCCCTGACTGTAATGTACACACTGCAGGGCCCATCATGGATGCTGTTCAGAAGACCCATAAGAAACTGTAAGAAACTTAAGGCATCATCTAGCCCAGGCCACTTATTTTGGATGAGAAATCAAAGTTGGAGAAGTCAGTGATTGCCTAGGGCCATCCAAACAGGTCAGATTCTCAGACCATGGTCACCCCAGGCAGACCCCTGAGTTGTGGCTGGTGCATTTCCAAAGCAGCTGCAGAGAATAGCTGTCATAGTGCCAAATTCTTATCAGCCAGTGTCCTTCAGATTAGGTGGCTGAGTGCCAAGGAGAAACTCAGAGTCTATGAATTCTAATCCCGGACACTTATGGTCCTAGGATCTTAAATTTTCCTCTGGAGCAGAGGATCTGGGACAGATCACAAGAGGGCTGAAAAGCAAGAGTGCTTCCTCTGGGTGTGTTTGAATCGGTGCGTGTTGTTGGTGTTGTCATTATGCCTGATATATGGGCCATAGAGCCAATCTACACATTTTTCTCTCCAGCTGTCCTGACCATACAAACATGTTTTAACAGTCTATTCTCACACCCCAATATAAGCTAGACATGTTGCTAATCACGCAAATCAATACATTGAACATTTCAATATTCTAAACAGACTGACCCCTTTTGAGGAGAGCTGAAACAGAACCAGTTAAAGGCTCAGATTTTTCAGATTTAAAGAAAAGTAAGGGACTCTGGTCAGAGATATGCTCCTTAGCACTTTCTCAAAGTATGCCAAGGTGATCTCAATGTGGTGATGATGATGATGATGATGATACTAATAGACCGACATTTGTTGACAACCCACTATGCCAGGCCCTGTGCTAAGTATTTGCCTTTAATTTTCACAACAACCCCACCAGGTAGGTCTTATTATATCCTCAGTCTACAAATGAAGAAACTGAGACTCAGTGACTTTTAGTCAGTTATTGGAGTCCATGCTCTTAACAACCATATTAGAAATGAACCTATTACCGGGCTAGTATTGGAAGCCTCTCCATTATGCACAGTTCTCCCTGGTAAGCCCTTGTCCATCCCTCCTCTGATACTCACCTCTCCTGCCAGCTCTCTGGGAAGTCTTCCATGACCATCCAGGCTGGGTTCTGCATCCCCCCTCCCGTAGTGCCCACCTCTCTCACAGCACATGGCATGCTGTGCTGACAATAGTGGTCCATTTGTTTGTTTCCTCCTTCATAGCACTTTCAGGTGAGGCAGCCCTTTGTTCTATTCAGCTCTGTCTTGGCTCATAGCAGATAATCAGTGTGGGTTTCTTAAATAAATGGCTGGTGTAAGAATTGACTTGATAGTATATTTTGGTTATTGCTGAATAGCAAACTCCCCAAATTTAGCAGTTTAACATAACAACTTTATTATTACTTCTCAGGGCCCTGTGGATCAGCAACTAGGACAGGCTCAGCAGGGGTGGTTCACCACTGACATCTGTCCTTGGTAGCTTCTTCCCTCTCCACTAAGACACCTCCATGGCTGGCTGTAATGGCTCCACTGGGGTGACATGCCTGGGCCCCAGTCTTCACTGTCAGTTGGGTATCTCGGTTCTCTTGTGCATCATCTCAAGGTTTTTCTGAGAGGAGACTGTTAAAACATATTTGTATGGTCATGTGGAGTCACCATGTGGTCTCTTCAGGAACACGGTTAGACTTCTCATCTGGAAGCTCAGGGATCCCAATAAAGTAAAAGCGGAAACTTCTAGTCCTTAAGGCTTAGAGACTCAAATCTGTCTATTACTTCTGCCACCTTCCACTGATGGGTTAGGGCATGTCATTGGACCAGTCCTACACAGGGCCTGGGTTATGGGAGGCCTGGATCATCTTTGGTAACTAGACCCCGGAGTCTAGTAGAGACTACTCTATCCCAGCCCATGTTTCCAAAGAAATGGTTTAGTCAGACAAGAACTGAGCCAGATAAGGAGGATAACTCAACCTGTTTCATCACAATTTGGGGGAAACCAATAATTAAAACACATAAAAGTTAGGGGTTTCCAGAGAGTTTTGTGCATATAAACAGACAGTGGTATGGTGCCTGCTCAGCTGAGATGCTGTTTAGAACAAACAGCCAATGTCTAGCAATGCAGAGGTTTGAGATATGTATAACAACCATGACCTGTCTTCTCCTTACAGTTGCCTCCTTTTCTCTGTGTGTGTTTGCTTTATCCACCTTGTCTCCTCAGCACTCCCTCCCCCCACCACACACTTCCACCTTGGCTTCCACCTCCTAGAGCACTTTCCTTTGCAATGTAGATATGCCTTATTTGGTTTTAGTCTGAGAAATTTCTGTGGTTAATCTTTGCACAGTGATACTCCCTCCCCACTCCCTTCTCTTCTTGGAACAGTATCCTAAAGGATTGTACAAATCTCTTACACCTCATGTTACTGAAATTTTTATTTTATGGAATCCTTTCTTTGCCTTTGATTCTTGCTTCCAAAGCATTTGCGGAGTCTCTGGATTCTTATTGTTATTTGCATGTTTTTGTTTCTTTTGTTCTCAAATTGCATGTCATGGCTTTTAGTTATTTTAATGATGTGCCCTATGTAAGATAATCGTCGTCGTCGTTGTTGGCAGCCGTCCATCTCAAGAGACGATGGTGTAGCTTCTTAAGAGTCTATCTGCACCGCTGAGAATGGCTGTGCAGTCCGACTCGGGAGTGACATGGTATCTGTCTCCTCCCGTGTTGAATCGACATCTTGCGATGACGCTGGAGTGTCCTCTCCAGTGAAGCTGAAGCTACAGAGCCTGGGCAGGGTGATATGGAGGGTCTGCTGTTGCCCATGCAGCAGACCCCCCCCTCTCTTCGCAGCTGAAGGGTCCAAGGGAAAGACGGAGTCAATACAGCTTGGCTTCAGGTGCGCCGCAGGAGTTGCCGGTGTTGACTACAACGTCAAACCGCCTTAGGGACTCCGGCTCCGGATTTTCTGTCGGGGTTTACTCCCTTAGCCTTTCCCCTGAAGAGGTATGCTGCAAGGCAGCGGAGGTTTTTTGGAGTCAGAGTTTTCCTTCTCTGTAAGATAATCAACATTATCATTAATAAGTATATTTGTCTGCTACTTGGAAAACCTACAGATAAAAAATGCTTTATTGAAGATCAATGGAAATGATTCCCACATTTCCTGAAATAAATTTCTTTGCCAGGACCATGTAACACTCTGCTTCTAACATAGCCTTCAGAGAATATTAATATAGGGGATAAAGAAAAGAGGTTTCAAAATCAGGAGTTTAAGGCTGTACAATACTCTCCCTTTCATCTGAAAGCCAGGTTCAGCTTGGCTACAAAAGGCCTAAATAGGAGGCTAGAGATGAGTATGGAGCAGAAAGAGTAGAAAGTGGGACAGAAATTCTTCTGAGAGCATCCTGTGTGAAACCAGCTCAGGCACCAGCCCAGGTGCTTGCCTGGCTGGATGACCGGAATGTCGCATAAAGGAAGCCTGACCCATCAAAGTCATCTTCCTAACCTCTCCAGCAAATCTTTCTGACCAAATGTTTGCTCCTATATCCATCTTAGACATGATTCCTGTCCCACCGAGACTGCTACAGAATTAAGAAAATGTGGAATCTAATCAATGAAAAGGGCCCTAGAAATTATCTAGGCCAGAGGTTCTCAGACATTTTCCTGTCTCTGGTTTCTTCACCTTTTAAAAATTATTAAGGGCTCCTGAAAAGCTTTTGTTTATCTGTTAATATTTACTGGATTTAAAATCAAAACTGAGAGAAAACATTTAGAATTTCATTTTAAAATACTAATAAACTACATGTGAATGTAAATAACATATTTTAAATAAAAATAGCTATGTTTTCCATACATTTTAATGGGAAGAGTGGCATAATCTTATATTTATGTAAGTCTCTTTAATATTTGACTTAATAAAAAATAGCAGGATTCTCAATTCTGCTTTTATACACTAATCTGTTGTGGCATGTTATTGGTGAAAGTGTATGAAGAAAATTCAGCCTGATGCAGATAGAAAGTTGTACAAGGAAGAAGTATTTTAATGGCCATTTCAAGTAATTGTGGATACTCTTTCATACTATACCAAGACTCCAAAAGTACCGTTTCTGAAAGGTTGGCTGCATTGTGGCATCTGAAGTCATATCAATGAACTTCTTGTACTCTGTTACATCAAAATCCATTGGTCTATCTTGCACTTTTAAATGTTTGTTTTTTATCCCATGGATAATTTTTGGTGTTGAGTGATATGATCTTCATTTTTTAAGAGGAGACTAAGTGAAAGTTGCTCCTTGGCTTTAAAAAATCAATACAGGAAAATTACATGTGGCATAAAAGAGTAAGTAAGGTAGTAAAAGTGGCAAAGGGGAATGATGGGACAAATATACAGATAAGGATTAAGGATGTTTAAACTACTGTCTAAGGAAAGAAAAGAAAATTAAGACTACAATTTTTAAAAATTAGCATCAGTGGGACATTTCCAAAGTGCCTAATAGAATTATCTCATTCAATCTATTCTGAAAATGGTCTGTGAGGTAGGACATATGTACTTGCCTCATGGAGGAGAACCAGCCCCAGAAGATGCAGATTAGGACACGGTGGGACTAGACTGCCACCAGCTACATTTGATGCAGCATCTCCCAATCATTTTTTTAAATTTTAAAAATAACATATCAATTGTTTTAAGAAAAAAAGAAAAGTAAAAAATAAAAGTCCTTGGCACCTTGCCCTCCACTCCTCCCCATTTCTACTGCCAATAGTAATAATCAGTACAGATACTAAATTTTTGCCAGACCCAAAGCCCGTGCTCTTAAATTGCTCCACAAGCCACTTTGCCACAAGGTGATGGTAGAACAGACAAGGGATGAGATCATTCAAGGTAACTAGTGCCTTAATGCTAATTGTGCTTACATGCTGCATGTACATTTCAGGTTCTGGCCACACCTTCTTAGAGTCACGGATTCCAAGGATTTCTGTGGACCAATTTTTCACTGTTGTGGAAAAGAGAAGAAAAATAACACAAAGGGCAGAACAGAATAGAAAAATAGATGAAGGTGAGTGCAAAGATAAGCACACTGGCCTCCTTTTGGTGGGTAAGCAAGAGTGCCCTGGGGAAGGAGGCGAGTCAGGTGCTCTGTGCAAAGGGAGCCACTCTGTACCTCTGAGTGACTTTTCCTAGAAGTCAGCAGTGAGAAGTCAGTCATGAATTTCCCCATTTGCTGCCCTTTCAAACATGACTGAGATGACTTTCTCGGTTATTGTTTTAATTTTTTCAAAGGTAGTAGCCAAACTGTTCACCTTTACCTATTAAATTGGGATGTGTTCCACTTAGTTCTTTTTTATGGAGAGATATCCTTATTATTTTTTTAAAAATTATGAAGTATTTATTATGGGGGTGGGAGTAGATGAGGACTGTGCCTATAAAAAAAAATCTGCTTTGTAAATTGTAATTGTCATTGCCTCACTGTCTCTTGAGGAAGCTGTCACATTACAGTGAAGTTGTACCTTGGGGCTCAGAGCAGAAGAATATGCACAAAATCAACTCAACACTCACCACCAAGAGAAACGTCTAAATGTTTCAAAATTACAGTGCCGAGAGCATTTCTTTTAAAATATTCATCTTAGGAAGAGCCTGTGAAAGGGGATTTCTGTTCTCTTTGATTGAGTCAGTATCACTAATAATAAGGCTTTGGTCCCTCAAAAAGCCCCCCGGAAGAGTATTTTTCAATTTACTCATTTTATTTGTTATTTAGTACTTTTTACATTATATTTCTTAGACTTTTCCCGCTCCATTTTTTTTCTCTCACAACAGTGTAATAAAATTGAGGTAAACATAAGAACAGGCTGACTTCTCTTTTTCTCTTAACTCCTCTCTTCCACAGCCCCAGTCCCTATTTCTTCAACCCAAATTCCTAAAGAAAAATGATGAAGAAAAAAAAAGTAAGAAATGTTTTGGAATACCTTTCTATCACTCAGAACACAAAAAAGACTGGTTCAAAAGGATTGGGTAAAAACGGTAAAGGAATTAAGAAGTACAAATTGATAGTTACAAAATAGTCATAGGGGTGTGAAGTACAGCACAGGGAATAGAATCAATGACATTGTGACAACCGTATGGTGCCAGGTGCCAGGTGGGTACTGGAAATACAGGGGGAACACTTTGTAAAGTATGTTTGTCTAACCACTATCTTTTACACCTGAAACTAATACAAAATAATATTGAATGTAAAATGTAATTTAAAAGAAAAAACGGAAAAAGAAAAAAGATTGGTTCAAGGTGCTTAAGGCTTCTCCTAAGAGCAACCTCTGCTTAGAAGTTTGAGCAATTACTTTTCAATGGGACTTACTAGAAATTGACCTCTTTCTTTCTTCTTTTTTCAAATACATAATTCTTGGCATTGGACTTTTTATAGAAACCATGAAGCAAACAATTCTTGAGAAAGTTTTTTCTTCTCTGTAAATTATAGGATTATAAAGTGGCAATAGCAATGAGCTTGCAGGGTACAACAGTCCCAGTGAGTCAGTGAATAGTCCCACCTTAATGTGCATGTGTGCGGCAGGGAACGACGGAGTAGGGGCGGAAAACCATAGTTTACTCCTGAAGTGTGCTGAGAGAATATAATTATAGGAACACATATTTTAAATACTTTTATTTATGAGAATTTGCCTTAATATTTCCTTGTTTATTCAAATGCTTGTTCTTACCTGTATTCACTACAAATATAGCCTGTCTTTTTGTTTTTCTTGTCTTTTTTTCCCTGCTCTTTTACAGTTGTAGTTCAGGCATCTCAAAACTGGACTCAATCTTAGACTGGATTCCTGAACTATCCCCACCTGTTTAAAATGTTCCCTTCTGCCAAAACATGCTCTCCACCCTTTCCCTTCAGTGGTTAGCATTTAGGGTGCTGCTCATTGCCTTTTAGAATGGTTGCTTAAATATTATCCCACTGTTTTCCTGACAAAAATCTTCTCAGGTAGGCACGTTATTACCCCATTCTGAGATGAGAAAACTGAGGCTTACAAGGGTTGCGTATGGTCACTAGTCCATGAGGTGGCAGAGCTTGGATTTCAAGCTGGGTTCTGTAGACTTTCAGGCTCACCTTAAAGTACTACTGTGCTGCCTTCTCCTTGAAAAGTACCTCATTTGCTGGAAGCTTTGGAAAAGACCTTGACTCCTGCAGACACCCCACCACAGAGAAGCCGGCCAGCCAGAACTTAGGGCCAGCTCAAGTGCCTTTGAGTAACCTAGCGATTCCTGTCACTCTCTATTCCTGAGTTTTTGTTTTTTTGTTCTGTTTTTTGTTTGTTTGTTTTTTACCGAAGCCCCTGATGCCACAGAAACCAACCAATGTAAACCCTGAGCCCAGTTTTAGAGGATGAGAACTGGATGAGGGGAAAGGGAATCCTCTGGGTATAAACAAAAGCCCAAGAAAATGGTGTCAGAAAGCAGTCTTCCAGAGTTTTGGGTTGGGTTAGGTCAAAACAGGAAGTCATTCATGCTCCCCACCTCTCTCTCACCACTCATACTCCAGCTGTATGTACTTCCCTTGGTCAAGAAAACTGACTGCCGACTTGGTAAAATAAAGGATACCCCTCAAACCCGGCAATCATTTAGGTAGTTTTGCCCTTCTCACTTTTCTAACTGTTCTACAAAGAGAATGCTGCATTTAAAAAGACCAGCATTTAAAAAAGTGTATGATGGGTTTCCCAAGTAATTAATTACCTCCTGCAAAAATTGCAGTGAAAGTGGAAGAAAATAACAAAGAAAATGAGATGGTGAACACTAAAAACGCTATATCAACATTGTTTGAAAGAAGAAGAAAAAAAAATGCTACTGAAATACAAATTGGTGTCTTGTATTATAATTTTACTTTGCCATTAAACTAAGACACCCCCCCCACACACACATACATTCTCTGGTGTGTGAACTGTTGGGGTTCTTGAACTACTTGCAACGTAAGCACTGGAGTGTGTTTCAGGCTGGAGAAAGCGTTGCGTATGTTTGTGTGAGAGAGACATGCACCTATATTATTTTGAAGAGCATGTACCTTTCAACACAGCCCCAGAAGACTCTTAGGGCCTCTTAAGCCTCCAATTCTTGCCTTCCAGTAATTCTGACTTTGAGAAGAAACAGAGTTAGAAATTAATGAGAGTTACATTTGTAAATGCAGTGAACCAAATGTGATCACCACCACTCTGCAGACAATGACCCAATCCCTGTTCAGAGCCAAAAGGTCACCTTTAAGTTAACTTTCAGGCTAGACTCAGTAAAGGGCAACAAAGACCACATTCTGACACGCCCAGGGCACTCACTTTTCACAATGCGTTTTATTATTCATAAAAAAATAACTCTATTTACATTTGCTAATTAACTGTGGTAGTGCAGCCTCCAGCAGCGGTTTGGTCCTCCTGAGCAGGGTCACTAGGTACCACCCCCCCCCCAAAAGGCTCAGCGGCCCAGAGCGAGGAAGAGCGTGGGCGAGGGAGACAGTGTTGTAGGAGGGGCGACCCGCGGCAGGTGGGGACAGTCAGGAGTCGGAGGGACCTCTGCAAGGAGGTGTGGGAGGAGGGAGTAGAGGAAGCAGAACGGCGCCTGGGAAGGTGGGGCGGAGGTTGGCTCACTCCCAGGAGGGGATAGGGTAGACCAAAGCCTAGTTAGGAAGGGGTGGGACTCTGCAGCAGTGAAGGGTCCGCCCGCAGCAGAGAGGCCGAACGGCCGTGAGCGCTTAAGGCTAACGCAGCTCAGGTGGTCTCAGGCTGCGCGCCCCCACCTCCGTCACCCTGGAGGGCGCTGCCCTATGGGATACCAACCCCATCGAGGTAGCCACTCTCCTCTCTTTGTAACTTAAAAACCTGCCCGATGTGGGTTCTCACGTGAAGACTTGTGTCTTTGAAGCGGATTGTCACTGACAGAGGGTACTAACCGCGCCTAACTGTAAAGGCCAAGCTGTGCTTAGCCGTGCCATCTCGTGTAATGCGTTTCTTTCCAGTTCAGCTTGGAAGCTAACCCAAGGCGGTTTGCCGCTGGGCTCTGAAGGCAGCGTGAGGGTCAGTCTACACTGCTAAGGCCCGAGGCTGGAAATGCATCCGCGCTCCCCAAACCGAAGGAGGTTCTTTCTGGAGAGGTGGAGTGTTGTAGCCAAAATCCGCGGCAGTTGGGGGCTGTGGGCGCCGGGTTCTGGCAGCCACGCCCGCCGACCCTCGGGCTCTGCCCCCCACGCCCGCCACCTGTCGTGTCCGAAATCTGGGGTGGAGGAGTATGTAGGAGAATCCAATGGAAACATTCTCTGGGGGTTCTGTGGCCCCCAAACACAGGGGCTTAACCAGTAATCCAAGTGAGTGAGTTCAATTCCAGTTCGGTCTAAGCGGTGGTCCCACAGAGTCTGCTGGCCGTGGAAACTTCTTTGGTGTCAGAGTCCGGTCGTCCCGAGACAACAAATGGCCACGTCTGCAAAATCAAGAACAGCGTCTGATGTAAGAGGAGAAACGACTGTCTCAAACCGAAACCGCTAACCTAAGTGGACCCTGTGATAGTCTGATTCTGAATAGCAACTTTATCAGTGTTCTGGAAATTTGCCTGTCTTTTCTCTAAACTAGATTTTAAAATTTAATGGATTTTGATAGTGTGAGACGTAAAGGGGGACCACCCATGCTCCCTCCTGGACTGTGCTCTCACCATCATTAGGTAAAACTTGAAGGAGCTGGAGATATTGTCGTATAATACCCCCAAACGCACGCGCGCGCACACACACACACACACACACACACACACACACACCATCAGCCCTATACTCTTAAGCCGAAAGAGTTGGAAAGTCAGAGAGGGACTTTCCAGACTAATCGCTTTTGGGGAAACCTCTGCTATTCTACAAGAATTTAAAAATCTAAAGCCTTTTAAATAGAACTTGGCCTTCCTTCTCTTTCAAAAACCAGGGCTTGTTCAATCAAATCTGTTAGAATCTTAGCTGGAAAAAGTTGGGCGAGGGGTGTTTGCCATTTATTTTACAATTGAACCCAGATTCACCCTGTAAGTAGGATATTAGCCAGTAGCTGTCACTGGACATAGCACCATGTACAATGATCAAAATGATGCAAATAGAGGGTGGGTGGTTCTCCAGAAACATGGCTGGCCCATCCAGTGATTTGGGGGAAACTAAACTGGGGTCCTCACCACCCGCACCAGAACCCCTCTTTCGGGTTCTTTCCAGGGGGCTGACTCTGCCAGGCTCCCAGGAGCGCTCCGGGCATTTCCCGGACTCGCACCCCGGGCCTGGAGCGCGGCGCCCCTACCAGGTTCACCGGGTGCACGTAGCCGTTCTCGTATCGGTCCTCCTGCAGTAGCTGCCGCAGGTGCGCGATGTAGCTGGAAGCCAGTCGGAGCGTGTCCAGTTTAGAAAGCTTGGTGTCGGGAGGTACCCAGGGCAGGCTGGTCTTCAGTCTTGAGAAGGCTTTGCTCAGCACGCGCATTCGGGCGCGCTCTCGGGCGTTGGCTGCGTTGCGCTGCGACTGCTTACACTCGGCCGCAGAGCCTTTGGGCGGGAGGGGCTTCTTGCTACTGCCGCCCCCAGCTACACGAGGCCGTTTTCTCTTACAGCCTCCCGCGCCGCCCGCCGCGCCCAGAGCGCACTGCTCCTCCTCGCCGTCGGGGTCTTCCTCCTCCGCCGAGGAATTGTCACTGGGAGAGATGTAGCTGCGCTCTGCGCCGCGGAGGGGCAGCCTCTTGGAGGCGGGGACCTGGTACCCCCGCTGCAGCCCCCGCAGCTCCATGTCCTCCGGGTCGCTCACAGAGCCAGTGGACATCACGGAGTCCCCCACGCCTATGCGCGCGCTTCTTTCTCCCCCAGGCCAGCCTCTCTGCCTCCGCCTTCCGCCCCTACGCGGAGGCGGGGACCGAACCGAACTCAGAGGAGTACTAGAGACCAGGGTTCCGCAGAACGGAGCCGCGAGAGTAAGCCCTGCCGCGACCTCTGGAGAGCGCAGGGCCAGAAGTAGGCGCCGGGCCCAGGCTTGGGTCGCACAACCGCGAGCCGCGCCTTTTGACAGGACTATTTATCTGTACTGCTCGGAACAAACCACCCCGGCAAAAAGAGCGAGAGAGAGAGAGAGAGAAAGAGGGCGTTGTAAAGGGGGGGGGGGGGGGATGGGGCGGGGGCGGGGGCGTGGAAGGGGTGGGGACCGCTTTTCTCTGCACAGAGCATCTGCCGGTGGGGGCGGGGAAGGGGAAGTCTCTGCTGAGCCGAGATTTGGGTCCGGGGCCAAGGGACGCTTAGGTGGTTATTGTGAGGTAAGTGTGTGTTGGGCGAGTGAAGAAGGGGACCTTGATTGTACCTATCCCACTCTCACCCCAACTGATCTTAGCGATGGCGAAGATTGACAGACACTTATAAACCACAAGATCGCGACCTCTGTTTCGCTCCCAGTCTTCTTCAGCAGAACTCTATTTTCCAAGTTTGTCACTCATATTGTATCATTGCCTATCCAAGCCCTGCCGGACAAGAGTAAAAGCAAAACAAACAACATCGAAGAATCCGCAAGTTATCTCTCATTTTCCTACTTTTTCTTTGACATTTCTTTACGATCTACAAAGCACTTTTATCTACACTGGTTCGTTTCATTTTCAAACATCTGTGACTTAAATGTTATTATCTCCACTTTGCAGAGCTTGAAGCTAAACCGCAGAGACAGATATTAAGTAAGGGACCCCAAATCACCAGGCTGGTAAGTAGAAATGTCCTCAAAATCCGTGGTTAGATCCCTGGCCTCTCCGCATTCCAGTTGCCTCCTCGCTGTACGCCACAGGATGTTGTATCTGCGAGAGTTCCAAGTGTGATTTTGTTGTTAAAAACACAATGCATAAGACAGATTTGAGTTATAGTCTAGGGAATCGATTACTATGTTAGATTGTGTATTGAAGAGCGCGCTCCTGGATGCAGAATGCTAAGTCAGCACAGTCGTCCAAAGTAAATAAAAAAACAAAAACGAGAAAACAGCACCCACAATTATCGTGTTCCATGCCAACCAAAAATTAAACAACCTGCCCCCTACAAGGCCTCCCCGTCTCAAAGGAAACAAGGCAAAACTGCTCGTGGTCTCATGATTTTCTAGCTGGAAGGGCCTTTGCAGTACATGATTTGGGATGTGGACTTCATTTTGGAGGTGGGTACCAATGGAAAGCTACTGAGCGCCTAATGTGTGCCAGCCACTGGGCTAGGCGCCATGTGACTGGCCACTAAGTAATTTTTTAAAAACCTAAAACAGAAACAAAATAATTAAAACTATAGAGTTGGGGTATGGTTACTCTCTAAGCCTTCATACAGGACTTGGGAAGTTAGTTGTCCTTCCCCTAAAACTCCACAGGCTCCCAAACTGAGCTAAGTGCAAGGAGACCGGTGTGCAGTCAGCCCAGAACAGAGGGGGCAGGAAGCCGCAGGACAAGCCTCACTCCGCAGGCTCCTCCAGCAGAACAAATGCGCCCGGCTCCGCGCCTGAAGTGCCACAACAGGTGGCTGGCCGGGGCTGACTTCATCACTCAGGCATCGTTCTACCTTAGTCTCCCAGGCCATGCCTTTCTCTTGGGGGATGTTTCACACAACCCGTCCTGCTTCCCCGCTCCCCGCCCCAACCCGCCCTAGCTTTACAGAGGTTTTCTCCCTGTAAATTAGTCATTTTGTTAGGGGGAGGGGAGGGGAGGGGCTCCTTCTGGCATCAGTTGAGTAGAAAGAACGCTGTCTCTAGTTTTCTTCTGGGCTGGGAAAACGCAGGGAGTGTTTGACAAAGCGTAGCAATCTTTCCTAGAGTGCTTGAACTTGAACTTGACTCTAGACGCGCAGAGAAAGGAAGCAAAAAGAAAGGGAAGCAAAAAGATGTAAAGGGGAGATCTCAGGCCAGCATTTTGCATCGCCTATTGATGACTTGAGGCTATCAGTATAAATACATAGTCTCACACATTAGGAGCAGGCATATAGGTTTTAAAAATCTAGATTGTTTATACAGGTGCAGAACAAAGTCTTTCTTCAGAAAGATTAATGGTGGGGAGAGCGCTAGATTTTCTCTAAACAGTCACAAAAACTGCACCCAGCCTCAACGCTAAGCAGGTCATGGCCAGTTTCTTCTTTAAAGAACTGCCTGATTCCAACAATTGTGCTTATATTTTACATAATTCTTTCATTTCCTTTTTCCTTCTTTCTTTTCCCCCCTCTTCTTTCTTTTCCCTTTCCTTCCTCCATCCCTCTCTTCCTCTCTCCCTCCCTTTCTTCCCTTCGTCTTGCTTCTCCCTCCTTCCCTCTCTTCTTTTTCAAGAAAGCCAGTTAATTTCTCTATTTTTCTTTTATCTTTCTTTTATTTTCCATTTCCCTCCATTTCTTTCTAGTTATATTTTATTTTTTTCAGGTTGCAGACTCTTAATGAAGATTTGAATGTGTATCTTCATATATATTTCATATTAGTATATAACTGCAGTTTGCTTTAATATGGCTATAATGATATTTGACATTTTCACCTCTTCACGCTTTCAAAACACTTTTGCTTTTCCTTCTCAATGGCCATAACAGCCTCGTGTGCTGAGCAGTGCAAGTATAACTATCTCCTTTGAAAGCCCAGTTGTTTTCATTGTTTTGGCAAGCTACTACACCTTGCAAATCAATAATACTTTATTTTTATATTTTAAAAAAGCACATTAAAAACAATTCCTATGTGCCCATGCTTTACAGCTTTATAGATTTGTAATGTGAATATATACAGTTGTTTATGATATACATTGGTGGTCTTGAAACTCTTTAAGATTTTTTTAAAGCTATGCAATGGGATAGGGTTAAAGTTACATTATAAAATAAACATTAATATGTTTAATAATGTTTTCAAATCCTGACTCTCCTGCTTATTGGCTGTATGACCTTTGGCAGGTTACTTTATCTGAGGCCCAAATTCCTAATCTATAAAATAAATTATCTGTCTTGTTGTGAGGACCAGGAAGTATATGAGCAATTGCCTGGGGCAGAGCCTTGTACACTGGAGAAGATCAATAAATGCTAATTATTTGTATTACTGTGAATTTCCTTGCCCGACCTCACACAGCTAATGTGTCAGAACCTGGAGCTGACCCAGATTTTGTACTCCAGGTCTTGTTCTGGGTTTTAGATAGCACCAGGATGTTGCATTAGCTTTAGTTGCAGGCTTCTAGGGTCTGAAGTCACAGTTCCTTTCCCTGATATTCTTTACAGGTCCCATGTGGATCTTACTGAGGGAAAATGTATGGGACTATATAAGGAACTTTTTCTTTCTACAAGTTCTCTCACCATAAAGTCGCAGCACTTCTCCAAGCCTTGCTTTGCATATTTGAAAACTAGGATAAAATTCCTGAATTGGCATTACTGAAGGATTAAATGAGATTGTGGTGCATGTGAAAGTAGCATGCTCAGGTGTAACACAGAAAAGATGCTTAACATATCAAAATATTTTTTATTTATTTTAAAATTATTTTATTTTTGATTTTAGAGAGAGGGGAAGTGAGAGAGAAAGAGAGGGCAAGAAACATTAATGTGAGAGAAACATTAATCAGTTGCCTTTGATACACACCCCAGGGGACCAACCTTGCAACCTAGGCATGTGCCCTTTGGTTCACAGGACGATGCCCAACCAACTGAGTCACACCAGCCAGGGTTTAAAATATTTTTTTTGAATGTAGACTTCGGTTTTTATAAAGGGGAAATGAGGTAGGGTAATAATTACAGACCATAGAAAAGGCCATTTGTCACCACTCCCCCTTCCAACACTGTAGTAGGTACAGAGTGAGGAAACCTGAAGCTGGGCAGGTCTGGTGGATATAGGGTTTAGGGAGGAGCAGGGGCTGCAGCTGTATTTTGTGAACACCAAGTCAAAACATGTAGTAAGCTGGAGTTTAAGAAATGGTTGTGGGGCTGCATTTGAAAGGATAGAGTACTTCCCACATGACTTTCCTAGTGGTGTCCCCCCGCAGCCCCCTGAAGTTCGGAACTGTCCAGTTGCCCATAACCTTGATCTAAAAAAACCAACAGCCTAGATCAGCACTGGCCAATACAGATGCCACATGAGACTACTGAGCACTTGAAATGTGGCTAGTCACGTACAGTATTGTAAAATACACACCAGACTGTGAAAACTATATGAATAAAAGAATGTAAAATACCTAATGAATATTTTTAAAAAATATATGGCAAACAATGATAAGATTTCACATATAGTGAGTTAAAGAAAATATTAAAATTGATTTCACCTGTTTCTTTTTATAAAGTTGCTACTAAACACATAGAATTTCATATGTGGCCTGCATTATATTTCCATTAGATAATTCAGGGATTAACTCTGCAACTACATCGCATGTCTCCTGTTTGCTGTAGCAGGTCTCAGTGAGCCTGACTCCCGCCCACATGGAGGGCACATACTCATGGGAAAAAGCACGATAATGCAGGAAGCACACATGACCTTATGTCTCCTCTCGCTTGTCCCTGCCATCTCGACTGCACCTTACCACATGTACAAAATCTCTTCTCATCTACCCAGCCCCAGAGCACTTGGAAAAACACTTCCCGTTTGGAGTTTGGATTTGCACTGCCATTTGTAACAGGAAACCATAGCCCTTGACCCCAAGGACATCCTGTGCCTAGTTCATCAGCCTTTTCAGAGAAGACCTGGGTACGGAGTTCCAAGCCCATTCCAGAGAGACAAAGGTTCCTGGTCTTGTAGTGTGCAGGTCACGTGGTGTACGGGTGACTTCTGGGGCAGGTAACGTGGGGTCACAGAGTTAGGCCAGCCTTCCTCCTTGCCATGCATCTGTCTACATGAAGCTATGGCCCCTGTCGAGGTCGGCTTCTGTCCTGGGTCTTCCAGAATGCCTGTCCCTGTCCCTTGCTCCCCTCAAGAAGATAAGGACCTCCTGGCACCTGGACTCTGCCCCCCGCATGATCAGGCACCTGTGGAAACAGTCGCATTCCACACAAGGAGTCTGCAATCCACGACACAGTCAGTTCTCCAAGGCTGGTTTATTAATCCAAGAATTGAGGCAAGATCTTTGCCTACTGTGGCCCCATGAGGCTGTCCTTAAGTGTGCAGAGCAGCCAGTACCTGGGCACAGATTTGTGGGGGCTGAAGGAGGAAAAGCCCTGGTTCAGAGCAAAAACAGGGAGAGGGAAAGTGGTAAGACTCAGACCTGATTTTCTCTGCCACTCAGAAGGAGAAACTCCTCATTGATTGTCTTGACAACTAAAAATGCAGATCGCTTTGGGAAAATATATTTTTAAAGCAATATCTGTGGATTCTAGAGAGTCAACTGGCACCAAGGCCTAACTGTTCTGCAAACCACAGATTTAATTAGAAGACTGTCTCCTGCACGTGACCTTTAAGTACTAGATTAGCAATCTGTTTGGAGACTCCCTGGACCTCATTGACTTGGAGACACCTGAAGGGAGAGCTAGTCTGGGCTGTAGCTCCAGTCTAGAACAATATTATTTCTAAAAGTCCTTGAGGCAGACTTATACTCTTAGAAGTTAAGAAACTTCTGTCTTAGGGGATTTTTATTTTACTGTTGATTTCTATTGGCAATGCTCCATTATGTAAACATCCCTTGAAATGTAGCACACAGCTCTGGTCTCCAATACGTGGTCCCATGCCTTGTTTGATTTAACCTAGGAGAGAATGACATCCTGCCAAGTGGCAAGCACTGGAAAGAGCCCCATTTGCTGTGGATGTTAGAAGATCTCTGTGTTTACAAGCTGAGCAGCCTACAGCCACTTGCTTATCTTCTTGGGGCTGAATCTTTGTGTATAACCCTCCTCCAGTTGGTCCTGTGGTCGGGATGGTCAACGAGCCTGGTGGTATGCAGGCTGCCCTGGGAAACTTAGAGCATGGTACAAGATCAGTGATTATGTTATTGTTCCCATTCTCCCTCCTAGGGGCTCATTCTTTTCCTACCCCCTCTCCCAATAGTAGACCTGCTCAGTGTCACTCTTATTTTAGCAGCCCTCCACCCCCATCCTGTCTGCTGTAGAACACCAAGTGAAAACTGCCTCCTGGCGCCAGAAGGAAGTCCTCAGGTAATAGATATAATACTTTGTGGTGTCAGAGAGCAGGAGTTCTGTACACTTTGTCAACTAGTCCCTTAACCAACTCTTCTGTAAAAGAGGGGCCTAGTTAATTTACAAACAAACTTTGTTTCCCTAACCCCAAGCACCTCTGACCTCCAATTTTTAAATGAGTTCTCTTAGATGATCAGAGAACAGGGAGGTATTTTGGGAAATATATCCACTTTTCCTTGATCCCTCCCCCCTTTAGCTTATTTGTGCTGCTCTGCCCAATTATCAGGAAAAGTGAGCTGGTTAGCAAACAGGGGGAAAAAAAAAAAAGAACAAAACAAAACAAACCACCCTGCAGCATTCCTCTTTAGGGTTCAGTCTCAAAGGAGAACTTCTTGATGATGTTTCAGACATAACTGTAGAGGTACCCTCATGCCTTGTTTCATCACCATTTTTCTCTGCCTCCTTGGAATGCCACATTCAGGCAACTTCCTTTAGGGAAAAAAAAGAAGCAGAATTAAAATAAATAAGGAGAAATGACAAGGTGAAACTGCAAGCTCAGTGAAGGCAGATCCTGTCTGGGCATCCCCAGTGTCCAGCAGCTTATGAAAAACACTGCCTAAATATTTAATGATCGAAAGCATTCACAAACATATGAACACAATCCACTTTGCACCCATAATTAATGGGAGGCACACACTCAATCTATTATTTGCCCTTCATTTAACCAACACAGATAAATTCTATATGCTTTATCCTACTGTCAACTCTTCCAGGGACCCAATTACATTTTTCATTTGCTGAATGGACTTCTGAAGAATATTTCCTGTTTTCTAATGTTGCTTATCTATTTATCTATTTATCATATATAGTACTATACTTGCCACAACCCCAGAGTTAATTCTAAATAACCAAAGAATTGCACTTATTATAAATGTTTCATCAATAAGCTTTTTAAAAATAAAAATGAAATCTAGCTTTTAATACCATTTTTAATTTTTTTTTACATATTGAAAAACCTTCAGAATTTTCATAAGGTTTCAGGAGATAATGGAGCCTTTAAAGGTCCACATGTTCAATGGGTAGGCAGAGAACGAGAATTCAGAGAAAGGAAGGCATTGATTGGGGAGGCGAGAGGAAAGCCAAGAGAGAGTGGTGTTACTGAAAGCAAGGGAGGAGTTTTAGGGAGGAATAGGTAATAATAATGTTCAAAAGTAGGAAAACTACCTCTGGGGACCAGCAGGGGAACAGAAACTGAATGCTGAGTGGCGCTGAAGCTCCTGGCAGATCCTGGGGGTTTCTTCCAGGCAGGACCAGGCAGGAGCAGCCAGGAGTTGAGTTCCTGCAGATAAGGCAGAGGACCATAACTGTCCTATGTGAGGAGGGAGACGGACCTGGTCGCTGCCTAAATTAGGGTGCTGGAGCAGGGCCGCCTTAGTGAATGCAGCCACTACAGAAGCAAAGAGAAGCAGGTTCAGCCAGCATATGGGCTCTGTGACTGGGTCAGTTTCTCTTGTTTTTTCTCTTAATTATGGATCACATTTTTCTGCTGTTTTGCATGCCTAAGTAACTTTTCTTTGGATGTCAAATATTGTGACAGTTGGGAGCTGAATATACCTCTCTTCCGATAAATAATATTGAGCTTTGTTCTGGGATGCAGGTAAATTACTTGGAAATGGTGTAACCATTTTCAGGTCTTGCTTTTATGATTATGAGAAGGAATCAGAGCAGTGCTCAATCTAGGACTAATTATTTCCCCTACAGAGGCAAGACTTTCCTGAGCACTGAACCCTATGCCCTGTGATTCAGGAGATTTTTCAGTCTGGCTGACTGAAGCAGATATTATTCCTGGCTTGGTGTGAGTACCTGGCACAGTTCTCTTTAATCTTTTTTGGTGGGGCCTCCTTCAGCCTCAGTAGTTTCCTCATATGCTTATGTTGATCAGCTGAATATGAGGACCCTCTGCAGATCTTCACAGTTTTCTCTCTGTGCAGCCCTTTTCTCTCTGGTTCCCTGTTCTGTACATTCTAGCTGCCCCATTCTCTCAGCTCTGTCCTGTCACCTCAGGGAGTTGGCCTGGGTTCCCTCGTTCTGCTGGGTTCCCTCTTTCCCTCGTACTGGGTATTTTAAATCAATAAACCTCTAATTTCTGAATATTAGTCATAGATGTATATTAACTGGCATGTGATGTATAGTTTAATGGGGTGGGGAGAAAGGTAGAGTAAGTCTTATTGGGCCCCTCCCACTATCCTATTTTCTCATTCTGCACACTAAATTTAATATCTTCCCAAATTTTTTGATAAAGATATTGAGGTTAAGAGAGACAAAGTTCCTTGCCCAGAGTCACAGAGATAGTTATTTGAAGGGGAACTCAGATGTCTAGACTAAGAGTCTTGTTACCATGTCATCCGTCTGATGGTTCCTTTTATGTGTCAACACAGCTAGGCCACAATACCCAGATATTTGGTCATACATTATTCTACATGATTCTATGAAGATATTTTTAAATTGAATTTATTGGGGTGACATTGATTAATAAAATTATATAGGTTTCAGTATACAATTCTATCATACATCATCTGTATATTGTGCTGTGGGTTCACCACCCCAAGTCAGGTCTCCTTCCATCACCATTTCTCTCCCCTATACTTTCTCCTACCTACCCCTGACCCCTTTCCTTCTGGTAACCACCATACTGTTTTCTGTCTTTGAGGTTTTTTTTCTTAATCCCTTCACCTTTTTCACCTAGCCTCCCTACCCTCTCCCACCTGACAGTTATCAGTCTATTCTCTGTTTCTATGAGTCTGTTTCTATTGTATTTTTTCTGTTTGTTAGTTTATTCAGTCATTAGATTCCACATATAAGTAAAATCATATGTTAGTTGTCTTTCTCTGACTGGTTTATTTCACTTAGCATAGTGCACTCCAGGTCCATCCATACTGTTGCAAAAGGTAAGATTTTCTTCTTTTTATGGCTGAGTAGTATTCCATTGTGTAAATGTAACAGCTTTTTAATTCAATCACCTACTGAAGGGAACCTGGGCTGCTTCTAAGTCTTGGCTATTGTAAGTAATGCTGCAATGAACATATAGGTGCATATATTCTTTTGAATTAGTGTTTTAGGTTTCTTGAGATATATTTCCAGAAATGGAATTGCTGGGTCATAGGTAGTTCCATATTTAATTGAAGGTACTTTTTTAAGATGAGCTTAACAGTTAAGTCATTAGACTTTGGTGGGCCTTATTCAATCATTTGATAGTATTAATAGAAAAAGAGTGACTTCTCTAGACAAAGAGGGAATTCTACCAGGAGACTGCCTCCAGACTTAAACTCTAACTCTTCCCTCTGCCTTCAGTCAATTGGGCTGTTCTGCAGAAAATGCTCTGGGAAAAGAATGTTAAATCCTATAGAATTTATTAAGCAAGATAATGTGTAGTGCTAGGTCTTTTCTGCTTAAACTGGGAGTATTTAAAGTATTAGGGGATAGTGAACCTCATAGTTCTTGAAATTTAGTTCTCATTTTAGAACTCATAGAAAAATTAGTCTAGCCAGGGAGGAAAATGCCCAAGTAACCATAAAATATCAACACATTGACTTTTCACATTTTCTTTTAATATTATTATGCTACTTGGTTGAAAAATATGAACTTTAATTACAATGTTTTTTCACAGTGCTTGGGTAGACATAATAACTGAATCTTTTCTTTCATATACAGCTATTCCCTGTATAACATGGTACTTCTATAACACGGTTTTCCTCTAACACAGAGAATTGGGGAAACCCCCTATATAAAACAGTACTTCTATAACATGGTTTCATTTAATAGGATATGACTGTAGAAGATATCCAAGAATTTCTGGTAGAAGAAGAAACTGATAAAGCAATTTTGGTGGAAACGACATCTGGAATGTGCCAAGCTAACTTAGGGGATAATAGTACTGATGAAAATGAAGAAGTTAAACAGTTTACTCTAAAAAGCATAAAGAAAGGCCTAGACTTACCTGAGCAGTTAGTCATATTTCTTAAATGAAGATCCTTGCACTGAAAGGAGCACAAAGTTTAAGAGAGAAATTTATAAAGATCTCTCAGCTAAAAGCAAGCAATCTAAAATAACAGATTTTTTGCAAAAAGTTGAGCACAGAAATCAAGATAATGCTGAAGAAAGTTCAGAGGATGAGGATATCTTGTCAAAAAGAAAATGCATTCTGTTAATGGAGCTAAATAGTGATGATGAAGAAAACATTCGTCGGCAGCCGTCCGTCTCGAGAGACGATGGTGTAGCTTCTTAAGAGTCTATCTGCACCGCCGAGAATGGTTGTGCAGTCCGACTCGGGAGTGACACGGTATCTGTCTCCTCCCGTGTTGAATCGACATCTTGTGATGACGCTGGAGTGTCCTCTCCAGTGAAGCTGAAGCTACAGAGCCTGGGCAGGGTGATATGGAGGGTCTGCTGTTGCCCATGCAGCAGACCCCCCCTCTCTTCGCAGCTGAAGTGTCCAAGGGAAAGACGGAGTCAATACAGCTTGGCTTCAGGTGCGCCGCAGGAGTTGCCGGTGTTGACTACAATGTCAAACCGCCTTAGGGACTCCGGCTCCGGATTTTCTGTCAGGGTTTACTCCCTTAGCCTTTCCCCTGAAGAGGTATGCCGCAAGGCAGCGGAGGTTTTTTGGAGTCAGAGTTTTCCTTCTCTGATGTGCCCTGAAAATTACTTTAATAAAGATATTTCTCTTAATTATAAAAATAGTATGTTTTTAAAATTTTTGGAACCTAATTCCCCTTTTTGTACTAGTTATTCGTTTTGTATAATATGGATTCGCATAACACAGCATTTGTTAGGAACCTAACAACCGTTTTAAATGGGGGTTATGTGTAAATATAACTCATATCATGAAGTTCACCCTTTATAAATTTGCAGCTTAGTGGTTTTAATATATTCACAAGGTTGTGCAACCATTATGACTAGGTGTTTCTCAAACATTTTTATCATCCCCAGATGATACCCTATAATAATTAGGAGTTAGCCCCCTCTCCTGGGGACCACTTCTCCACAGCTCCTGGAAACCATGAATTATTCTGTCTCTGTATTTGTCTGTTATAGACATGATTACATAAATGAAATAATTTAATTCTGTTTATAACCCATCTATAATAAACCACACACCATTTGTGCCTGGTTTATTTCACTAAGCATAAGGTTTTTCAAGGTTTATATATGTTTTAGTATATAGTGGTACCTCATTTTTATATAACTAGATAATATACCATTGTATGTATGTATCAAATTTTGTTTATGCATTGATCAACTGATGAACATTTGGGTTGTTTCCACTTTTTATCTATTATGAATAATGATGCTGTGAATATTCATGTTGAAGATTTTGTATGAACATTGATTTACAAATTTCTTATGTATATATCTAAGAGTAGAAATGCTGAGTCATATGGTAACTCTATTAACTTTGAGATCTTATCAGATCATCTACCAAAGTGGCTGTACCATTTTATATTTCCAAAAGCAATGCAGAAATGTTCCAATTTCTCTACATCCTCACCAATACTTCGTATTGTCCTTTTTTTTTTATAGTTTTCATAATAGGTGTGATGTCTTATTGTGGTTTTTGACTTGCAATTTCCTAATGACTAGAGTTTGACATTTTTTTCATGTGCTTGTTGGCCACTTGTATATCTTCTTTGGAAAAATGTTTGCTCAAGTCCTTTGTCCATTTTTCCTTGAGGTGTTTGTTTTTATGTTGTTGAATTGTAAGTGATCTGTTTTTTCCTGGCTACTAGAACCTAATCAAATGTATGATTAGTTAATATTTTCCCTTAATCTGTAGGTTGTCTTTTTATTTACCAATGTCCTTTAAAACACAAAAGTTTTAAGTTTTGATGGAGTCTAATTATCTTTTATCTTTGTTTGCATAGGCTCTGGGTATATTTCTAAGAAATGGTTGTCTAATTTATGGTCACAAAAATTTACCCCTATATTTTTTCCAAGAGCTTTATAGTTTTAGCTTTTATATTTAGCACTAGGGTTGATTTTCAGTTAATTTTTGTGTATGGTGTGAAATAGGAATTCAACTTAATTGAGTGTTTGTTTGTTTGTTTGTTTTGCATGTGAGATAGCCACTGCCCCAGTACTGTTTTTCCCCCATTGAACTGTCTTGGTACCCTTGTAAAACTGAATTGATCATAAATGAAAGGGTATATTTATGTACTTTCATTTCTATTCCATTGCTGTATATGTCTATTCTTATATGAATATTATGAAGTCTTGATTACTCTAGCTTTCTATTATGTTTTAAAATTGAGAATCTTTTTAAAGATTCCTTTGTCTATTCTGTGTGCCTCGAATTTCCATATGAATTTTATGATCAATTTGTCACTTACTCAAAAAAAAAAAAAAAAAAAGGCAGCTGGGTTTTGATAGAAATTGCATTGACTCTGTAGATTAATTTGGAATATTACTGTTTTTCCCTTTAAAATTTTGCTTAGCCTAGTATTTTCCACAGCTGTAATTTGTTACCTGGGAAGCTTCAAAATTAAACAATTGCCTATAATTGTTTTGACAAATACACCTGAGAAAAAGATGTTTTGCACTGGGTGAACTCTGAGTCAGATTAAAATAGAGACATATTTACAAGTGGAGTCTTCTAGGGGACTAACAGACAGGAAAAATAATGATAATTCTCTTCAAATGAAGCTTTAAAGGAGAACCTCCCTATTCTGCTCCCTCCAGTGCTGCCAGGCTGCTGGTTTTCACTGTAATTGTGAACTGTCAGTTTTCAAGGCTATTGTAGAGCTGGAGTGGAGAAATGGGAATAGGGCAAGTTAAAATGACACAAAATACACTGTTTTACCAAGATATAGCTTTTCAAATTAAAGAAAAAAATTTTGGGGGGAAACCACTATCTAGATTGCTGGGAGTCTTTGGTTAATTTTTAACATTCTGAAAATGTTGAGTCTGACTATTTTTGGGAGTGTTCTTATTATTTTTATGGAGGAGATAATTTTTGGAGGTTCCTACTCGACTATTTTCACTGACATCCTCTTTCATGCTGAATCTTGAAATACACACACACACACACACACACACACACACTCACACACACACATATTGAGATCCAATTAGTAGGGCAATGAATTAAATTCCAATTCTCCTGATAATATGTAGAGGAGAATGTTAAGTTATCCCACTTACATTGAGGAATTTATATTCAATCTTTTTTGAAGTTTTTAGCTTCTCTTGGTACAAGAATGAGAGCAGAGCAGAGGAACCAAGGAGAAGTTGGTTATTGGGATTCAGCAAGATTATCTGCACATTACTGTCTATCACAGCCTTCTATGTAAACCACACTCTTATGAATTTGTGTTTTTTGCCTTTGGATCTTCCTCTATAGTTTCTCTGTGGTTAGACTTTCTATGACAGGGGCTGAATCATTCCCTTGTGAGAGTCTGCCTGGGAACAGCTGTGTCTGAAAGGCTTTGCTTCCACATCTAAGAAGGAAAGCTATTTAGAAGCAAAGGTGGGCTTAACTATTTGCATCTATGATGATGACAAGTTGATATTCTCTAAAACTTTTGTAAAAACAGTTCCTAGATGAATAAAAATAAACGGAACAAATTTAATATCTTTTTAAATTCTCGTCTACCTAATACTTCCACGTACAAGCACAATCAAGAAATTCTGTGATGAATCCAGTTAATTTAAGTTCTTTCTTTCTGCAGTATAGGTGAGCACCTACTATGGATTATATTGTGATTAAATATTTGCTGTCATTCTCCCAGAATTTTTCTGTTCCTTCCGTATCCTGGAAGTAAACCATGGACTATGGAATCGACTTTATTTTTACTGCCCTGTAATTTTTTTTCCCCTAAAGGCAGACCAAAGTGATCCACGTGTCATAAAAAATATTCAACATACACACACACACACAAATGAAATAGAAAAACTACCAATAAAACCAAGGAATGTTAAGTGAAAATAGTTTTTTAAGCTTATACCACTTCCTAGTATGAGATAAGGCATATTAGAGAATGGTCATCAGATTTTTCTTCACTGGCTTTGCCCAACATCCAGACATGTTCAGATGCTAATCTGAGATGTTGAGATTATGGGAAAATTCTTCTCTCAAAAGATTTCACCTACATCAAATATTTACCATGTATTATTAAAAATTATTTCATCAATTTACTTTGTAAAGTTCAGAATTTTCTGGTTTAGTATTGGAGGTAGACAGATTGCCAAAGTTTGTTTTGTTTTGTTTTTAATTTGCTATCACTTTGTTTCCTCGTTGCACATAAGCAAACATATTGTGCATGTGGCTTGATACTCCCAGTTATGTGGGGGAGGGTGGGAACTCTGACAGCTGCCCCAACGGCTGTGCTGGTGGACGGCTGGATGCAGGTGCACAGACTGCCTCAATTTGACAGGCTTTAAGGCTTGCATTATCTCTACTGATATCCAATATCCTATCCAATAAGGTTCTCAAAAACAAAAGAAGCAACACAGTTATACATATTCACCAGGACACAGAACTCCATAATATTCGCTCAGATCTACATGGATAAAACATCTGCAATGTATTATTTTTGTGATCTGCGTGGTCACAGTGTCACAGAAACTTAGGAATTAAGTCATGCACCTGATGTTATGAGATTTTGTTATCTTGGTTATTTTACTTTTGCCTCTACTCCATAAAGGCAAAGATTGGGCATAAAGATTGGCTTTTATGTTTATGTAACAATTTCTTGCCAGAGGAGTGCAAGGGATAGGGAGTAACTGCTGCATAAGTTACTCTGCTCACATTTTGAAATTGCAGAATGTCAGTTTGCCTCTAATGTTGACATTCTCTCTTCAGTGTCTGATGACCTACAATTAGTCCCACTCCACCACTAGACCATGGACTAATCACTTAACTTTTCTTGGCTGTAAGTGGAAATTAATAATCTTTGCCTGGTAGTATCACAAGGTGGTTTTGAGAATGAAATGATAAGAACTCATGTTTGGAACTGGCTGTGAGAGGCGGACAGGAGCTAGAACTTACCTCTCCTTCCTGCCAGCCTGTCACCTATAGACAAAAGAGTCATTAGATAAAAGGGGGTTCAAAGTATTATCTTTTCAGGAAGGCAGGTGGCGAATGAAATTCAGGGCTCTGGGAAATCTAGATTAGAGAATGTGGATTAGACCTGAGGCCAAAATTCAGTCCCGATCCTCCCCGCCAAGAGGAAAACCCCTGTGTTTGCTGAGAGCCAAGTCTGCAGTGCAGCCTTCCAGAACTTACTGCTTTTGTGGAGGTAGGAGGTTCCCAGAGAGAATGCAGCCTCCCCTCCCAGGCAAGCAGGCCCACCCAGAGCAGGTTAGTGCTCAGAGATGGAAAGTGCCATGGTTCGCCCGAGAGTAGGAGCAGGATCTCACTGCAAGAGCACAGGACCATCAAACAGAACTAGATGTCCTGCCACAGTGACTTGGGATCTCTCCCAGCAGGGAAGGAGGTACTAGTGGTAGTCAGGCTCCCACCGAACAGATTAGCACCTCTCCTACCAATGAGGAGGAGAAAGTAGAGGGTGGAAAAGACTAGAGTGTTGACTTCATCACTCTCTAAAGGGAGGAAGAGACTGAAAGTTTCCCCCTCTGTGGATTTATGAAGGAGAGCAAGAGTCCCCTCTTCTCCCCAGCCAAGGCAGTGAGGTATTGAAAATGGACAGTTTGCCTATAGAGGGTTTGCTCCTGTGAAAAGTCTGAGGAAATTGGCTAGACAAGGCATGTTAGGGGTCACTAACACAGTCCCATCATTTTACAGGAAGAAGGGCCAAGGGCTGGTTGGGGACTGGCTCAAGTAGCTGGTGTCAGTCGTGTAGCTCTCAGAAAGAAAACAGGACAGCCACCAAGGACGGTAGGACTTTGGTGGGGGCCTTGGGCTGCCTGAGAGCAGCATTAAGACCACAGGGCACCCTGAGGAGCAGGGTCTGTGCTCTCAAACAGGGGAGAGCAAAGTGGATGTGGAGAAGATGAAGATCAGAAGTTGTTTAAGTCATTTTCTTCACATGTTAAATTATAGCTATGAGTTTAATTATTTAAAGAAGGCTCCTTTTCTTTTCTGTAGTGTTTATCCTGCAGGCCTTATGATGGGAACAATATCCAAGGTTCCTCTCAGGTCTACCACTTTCAATCCACATGGAAACGACAGGGTTGGTGGGTGGTCTGCTGACTCAGACCTGGAGGGCCAGAACACTCCCCTTTCCTAACCCCAGAAACTGGTTCAGGGAAGGAAGGGGATGTGTCCCATGCAGGCAAATGACACCCTTTCCTGGACCTCTTGGAAATGAAAATTCCCATTGCCAGAGAGTTTGCAGCCGAGATGGAGCTGCCATTGCCATCTTGTCATCAGTAGAGAATTGGCTTGAGAGTAAAGCCAGCCCAGAGGGAAATGAAGCTGAGAGATGCAGAGAAACATTTTTGAGCATCTTAGGCAGCCAGGTCCACAGTCAGCACCTCAACTACAGTTTTCTGATACATACATTTCATTCTTCCCTTTGTTTCTGTTTAGAACAGTTTCAGTAAGGTTTCCATAACCTGAAATGAAGAGTCCTGACTAATCTATAATACTTTCTGTTTGGTACCTCTCAAACATGTTACATGTAAGTAACATTTTTTTTCTCTTCTTTATTCACCTAAGTTTATACTAATTTAAATAATAAAATATAAGATCATATTCTGTTTATTCAAGGTCAGGGGAATGTTCTGTTTTTCTACAATATAAGGCTATGTGTTTTTTGCCCAAGAATGTCTTTAGGTTCATAGTGTGGTAATGTCACAGAAGAAATTTTTGTGCCATTATTTATTGTGCATAACCAAACACCTCAAAATTTTGTGCTTACAGCAATAATCAATAATCACTTTATCATGTATTATGATCTTGTCTATCAGGAATTTGACTAGTGATCAGCTGGATGACTTTTCTTTTCCACATAGCATCAACTGGGGCCACTTGGAGATGCTGAACTGGTGGTTGACCTAGTCTGAACAGTCCAAGATGACCTATGTCTGGCATCGTAGTGGGGATGACTAGAAGGCTGGGTTCAAGGGAGGTCCCTTTACACTTAGTCTTGGGACTTCTTTACATGTTCTCTGATGATGGCTCAGAAGTTCGTGAGTGATACTCCAAGAGGTCTTAGGTATAGGCTGTAAGGCTTCTTATAATCTTGACTCAGAAATCCAAGGATGTAATTTCTACCTCATTCTATTGGTTAAACAAGTTACTAAGGCCAATCCAGATTCAAGGGGAAAAGGAATTAAACTCTTAGACTCCATCTTTTAATGAGAAGAGTAGCAAGGTGTTTGTGCCCATCTTTAATCTAACACAGGGTGGGATAGCAGTGGGAACAACTTGCGCTTTGGGGCTGGAGAAAACTAAAAGGGTTTTCATTACCCTCTAGTTGTGTCTACTTAGGCTTCATTTGTAAAATAGGGGATAATAAAACCTCTCTCCTAGACTTTTGAAAATCAAGTGAAATCATGTGTGTGAAATGCCTCAGGGCAATGCCTGGTACATAGTAGTCACTTCATAAGTTGTACCTGGATTTCTTTAGAGATTTACTTGTCGATGATATCAGTTCTCTTTCTGCCAAAAGTGGAGTCTCCCTAGATTGTGACAGATTATCAAGTGTGCCGAGATTTTGTCTCCATCTCTTAACTCTCACTGTGTGGAGGTATGGTCAGCAGCTAGTCCACTAACCATAGCTGCCTCTTCTTAGACTAGAACTAACATTCCTGTGGAGGGTTGCAGAAGATAACAATCTGCCTAGGGCCAACATCATTTATTTTGTAGGGTAATAGTGTCACCAAAAGGTATTCAGTATTCTTCTGCAGGACTTCAGTTCTCTTTCAGCCTGGGGCTTCTCAATTCACCACTGCTCTTGCAACAGACTAGACTTAGACCAGGCTGAGTACAGTTCATCCATGGACTCTCATTGAAGGGCACTAGAAAACCCAGTTGAGAGCTCCACCATTCATCTATATAGAAATGCCATTGATGATATCTGGGATCTCCAGTCAGCCTCATGATTCCTTTGGTATTGATGTCTGTGCAAAGAGGTTGTTCTATATTTGTGAAGTCCCTTAGTCCTGAACCACAATCTCTCCCACTCTTTACGTCATTATAATAATAATAGATGGACTGTACATGCCTGAGATGGAAATAAATTTTATGGTTTTAGTATAATGGGAAACAAAGAGACATACATAATACTCATATTTGGGATTTCTAAACTCTGGGATCCATTATTACTATACCTACAACTGAGTCTGTAGGTTTGCTTTTATATATAAATTTCTAAGTGCTATTGATGAAAGTTATGTACAGGGATGTTAATGAATTATGAGTCTTATCTACCAGAAGACTTAATATTTTGTTCAGTGTTTTGCATAAAACTGCTGAATTGTCATGAGTAGTATATGGGTCTTGTCATAATTTTTCAGCTTTTTGAAGAAAACAATGCCTTCAAAAGGCTTCCCATCTTAAGTTTTTGTAAAATGGTCATCATTTTATTTCCACCAATTGTCTCTTAAGATATTTGTGTTTTTAGTTCTTTAAGTCATCTCATGTTGCAATAGTGAGGCAATCTGGAATGTGGATTTTTTAATTCTGTTCTGAGCAGCAAGCCAGCTGGGAGCCCTGCACAGATATCATGCTTCACTGCTGTGGGAAAATAGAAACCTCTCTCACCACTAATGACCTCTGTAGATTCAATAAATTCAAAGAAAAAAAGATATATGTATTAGTAGCAGCTATTGAAAATCTCTATTTTTTATTGAAGATATTTTGACTAAATTATTTGGAAGAAATAAAAGAAAGATGATAAATCATAATAATTTTAAAAATTGATGGTTAAGTCAATTGGGTGAACAATAGATTATATTAAACAATGCTTCATATACCTGATATATCTTACTCCAAATTGTAAGATCAACTTAGGTAAGGATATAGCTTTAAGAAGGTATAAAATTGAAAATTACAGTCATCCATAGGTATATTACCACATTATTTTTCTGATAATTCAGTCATTAAACTCAGTTTCTAGGAGGGAAGGTAATTCTAGGTTTTCTTCTACCTCATTTAGTGCTTCATTATCACTCTCAAGCCATTCGAACTATGAAATATTCCAGTAAACTATGAAATATTAAGACCTTCTCCGTTCTCTTACATGGAAATGTTTATTGGACAATATTTATATGGTGTTTTAGATTCTTCTAAAATATACACATTCTTCCCGCAATTCAAATATATGTGCTAAGTCTCATAAAATACACAAAATTATTTCCCTTTATAATTACTTTAAAACCATTTTTAAATACATGATTCATGTTAACTAAAATACCTATCCCTTTCCACTTTGTCAACATAATCACTGCCTACCTGTTTTCTCTCTTTAGGTATATTTTATCATATAGACTAAGTATTTCTACATGAACAGAAAAAGTCACATTGAACCAATTAAAGCAAGAAAAGGAAAAATTAGCTGGGAAAATCTGTGGTGTTTTATGGATGAGATGGTGTATACAGTATCGTACCTCACATTATCATAACTCACAGACTTCTTACTTTTTTAATAAGTGGCAATAGCAAATCTGGAAAACATCTGCCTTGAAAAAAAAAACACTAACTGCTCTGTTTAAAAAATGTTGCTCGCCTATTACCGTATAGCAGCCATGCGTATCATATTGTGGTATGAGATGTCTTGGTTTCAAGAAATTAATATGCTCATGTTTGATTTCAAGTTGTCTAGAACAGAATCCTGGCATAATTCAAATCATTGTAAAGCCCCAGTTGGAATAAAGAACATGATTTACTATTAGCAAATCTTTAGCATTGCTGCTTAGTTTGCAGCAGTTATGATGACTGGGGCCAAGGAAATTTAACTAACTATCACATGGTTTTGTGCCATCTAAAAAGAAAATCTAGAAATAACATTTCAAAAGAAAAAAACTCATGGACACAGACAACAGTGTGGTGATGGCATGGGTAGAGGAAGGTACGGGGGGATAAATGGTGATGGAAGGAGACTTGACTTTGGATGGTGAACACACAGTACAGTGTATGGATGATGTGTTGTGGAACTCTGCACCTGAAACCTGTATAATTTTGTTAACAGGTGTCACCCCAATAAGTTCAATTTAAAAAAAGCAAACTCAAGGTCTCTGATTTGAGAGGGTGATAACTCGATGTCACAGAAATGGACAGCTAAGGACCCAGTAATCTGAGCATGACACTAACAGTGATTCATTCCAGTTCATCCCAAGAACCAAGTAGAAAACTTCTAATGTAAGTCGAGTGGGTAGAGATTTTAAATATGGCCACACACTCTTGAACATTAACTTTTTTCATGATTACCTACCCCAGCCTTCAAAATAAATATTAACAGTTTCCCTACTGTCTGAGTCTATGGTAAAGTAAAACTTATGACACCTTGGGAGGTATTGGCTCATAAAAACAAGGCCCCCTTAATTATCTCAGACCATAAAGTCCAGAGTATTTCAAAGATAAGAGGAGGTAATAGGGATTCACAGACTACAGTGCTCAAAAGAATATACAAATTCCCTGATCGTCAACAAAGGGGGATCATACAAATTAATAATAAAAAACAAAAATAACCTCTCATTTATTTATAGCTAAACATTTTAACTGATAAGCATGTTTTGGCTGCACAAGTAAAATATATTCTTGAAAAGTTATGAACACCACAAGAGCAGCTGCCATCAGAATACGTTTATTAACATTTCCACCTGCGTTTCTATCACGGTCAGAGTATTCTTCCTTTCCTCTCATTACCAGTTGACAGGTGTTTTTAAGATAAAAGAATGATTTCTAGACAAAGGCACAGGAGACAATTCCAATATCAATTTGTGCATTGTATGAGCTCCCTAATTTTTCCAAGTTATTGTCAAATAGGTCTGAAAGTTAAAAGTAGTTGTTCATTCATTTTTATTTCTCCTTAAAGTGGGAGGCAAGATTACAGTAGTTAAACTGCTTTTGTACTTCCTCTTAGTACTAGTATTGTGTTGTTAATTTCTAAACTGTTGCAAAAAAAGCATGGAGTTTGGCAAAAATGCTAATTACTTCTTTCCTGGATTAGAAGATAAATTCAGTCATGGAAAAGAATTAGTTTTCAGACGCTTTCAGATATTTGTCATCATCTTTCTTTTTTTCCTTCCAGGAGTGATGCATTACTATTACAAAGTGTGAAAATTTTCATTCAAGAGTGACTTTATCCAAGACATTATCTAATAGAACAGCTGGTACCCTTGTTCAGATTGACCCCAAATCATAGAATAGTTCCCAATTCTCACAGACCTTTGACTTGCTTTTCAAAAAAAATTAAAAATAAAAAGAGCAGTGTCTGAATTATTTATGTTAACTGTTTAGCTCATTATCTGTTATGTTTGATGAAATAATTCACATGAACTGAAGGTAGAGCTTTTCCACATACCAACTCAGTTTTTAAATAACAAAACTGGTTTAATTTCAAACATTTTTAACTATCCCAAATGCTCTCAAAAATTTTTTTTCAATTTTGTATATCTGTATAGATATACATCTGTTTTTTGATAATTCTACTGTTTAGCCCAAACCATAAACAAATTTGAATTTTTAATCTTATTAGTTCCAGAAGAAATACCTAGCAATGTATAAAGAAGACTGAGCCAAGTTTGATGGTAGCTTGTGAATATTTCTGACACTGAACAGAATCATATACTGTTTATAGTTGTCTTTTGCATGCAGGTGCATTGTGGGAAAGTAACCCACCAATGAAGTCACACAAATCTTTTGCTTCAAGTCTTATAGTCACATAGTAAGAAATTAACAATGCTGTATTTGTTTTCTTTTTAATATTTCTCATATTTCTTATTCTCATCCTGTAGGAATGCATTCTAATCCAAGGACACATTCTCATACATTCATTAATCCTTGTGCTCCAAAATGATTCACATGAAAACTCAAAATCAGATGGTTTCATGTGTTCCAACTTAGCTTATGCTAAAACAGGGTCATCCTTGAACTTGTCATCTGTTGAGGTATTGAATTCCCTATTTCACTCAATTACATGATCTTAAGAATGTAGCCATATGCCATTTCTGTCTCAACTTTGAGCACATGTTTTTGTGTCTTAACTGCTCAGCTTTAGGAACCCCTCAATCATAAATGATCTACTGGAGAAAAGAGTAAATCATTTAAGAAGCTACCTAAGTCATACATAAAAATGGTGTGTCTGTTTAAAAATAAAATATTATTAATGTAGTTTTCCTGGTGATGACAAGTTCTAGCTCTTTCAAGCATGCTATTTAACAGTGGAGGTATAAATTAATCATTTAAAGAGTAAAGTGTTCCTTTAGCTGAAGAATTTTATCTATTTAATGAAGTTGTAATCAGGGTTCTCTTCTGAGAGAAGATCAGTTGTCATTTTCTTATAATTTAAAACAATGTCATAACATGGAATAATTGAAATATAAAAATTTATCTTCATATATGTATATTGTCACTCAGTTTTTTTAAAAACAGATGTTAGTTTTAGTTATTTATAATTAAATGATTGAGTCAAATTAAACACATATTTGTCTTCTCTGCTGGACGAAATCTCCTTGAGGGGACAGATTGTGTCTTATTCATTCCTCAGAGGGAGAAATTACTAGGACAGCTTGCACATAGTAGGTGCTCATTAAATGTTGCTGAACTAATTTGAGTCTTTACATGGTCAGATGTAAGATACTATTTTATTTTTAACCACCTTCAACTAAAAAGTAAAACATAAGATTATACTTGGCATTTATCCTATATCTTCTTTTCACTTTTCATGTCACTTTCATGTGGTTGTATACTTTAGTCCTTTTTGGGTGGTGGGTCTAATAAGTCTTATCAGTCCATTGTTCTTGTTTTAAGTCATATTCCTGGTTAATTAATTATATGACAGGAACGGGAAACTCATTTTTTTTTTTCCTTGTAAAAACTGGTAGGCCATTTTTTCTATACTGATTTACTGTTTTTATGAGAAATATGTGGGATGGGCCTAATTACCTCTTTATAGAAAAATACTTATTATTTCAGCTTGGAAATGAAGAGAGCCTAAAAGACTATTTCCTTCCCAAACAACAAGGAAGAAAGCTGACAAGCTGGAAATTAATGACTTTTCTTGAACCCACAAGGGAACTGAGATTGCTGGGCAAACTACCCTGAAATATGGGGAGAGACAAGTGCTTTCAAAGAAAGATGGTGCAGTGTAGACTCCATATAATTTAAAAAAAAGAAAGAAAAACTCAGCTAGAAATACACAATGAATTCCAGAGTGAGAACCAGTGTGAAGTCCTTGGGGGGCTTTAGACTTACCTGTGTCGGGTCACACCTTTTGAAGGATTTTACTCTAGGAACTCACAGGGAAGATTGAGGACAAGCCTAAGAAAACCTACCCTGTGATACCAGCTGGAGCAGGGGAGGAATCAGAAGTCACTGCAGAGATACTGCTATCATCTCAGAACAAAAGCCTTAATATGCAGGGGGAAGGAAAAAAAGTGTCAACTGAGGCCCCTTGGGGAGGGGTGGGACTCTGGGCAGGCCCAGTGTTACCCCCGGAGAAGGAGCAGGAAGACTTGAGAATGTCATGGCCCCAAGATCCATGTTCACAAGGCCTGCCTAAATCTGAGGTTTAATAAGAACATCAGAAAACACCTCCTTCCCCGACTCCTATACCTTCATCACCCTATGAAGTGTCAAATAAAGTTAAAGTGGAATATAGCTGAGAGACCTAGAAGAGACAGATTCTCTGTCCCTTGCTCGAAGGGATGATATTAAGCCAAGTGGGGAGACACAAAGCCAAGCAGAAACAAACTTCAGACCCAGCTCAGCTCTTGCCTAGGCTGACATGAATCCCTCCCCGAATGGCCCAGCAGAAGGAAAGCGGTTCTCATCTCCAAATATAACAATATTTATCTCCCTATGTTGTACAAGAGTCCTGTGCAATATGTCCCACCTTCAGTGAATAACTTATAGGGAATATGAAGAGGGCAGAAAAAAACACAGTTTAAAATGACAAAGGAGTCAACAGAGCCACTTTTTTTGAGATTCTAGTCTAGTGCACTGGTTTTCAACCTGTGTACACGTTAGAATCACATAGAGGGAACTTTAAACACAGTTTAATTTTGTGATCCCCACCTCCACAATTAAATCAGAGTCTTTTGGGGATGGGGGTGGGAGGAGGGAAGGGGTATCCAAATATAAGTATTTATTTTAAAAGATGCCAGGTGATTCTAATATAATCAGGGTTGAGAAACACTTTTCAGTAAAGAAAGGATATGTAGCACAATTACCTAAAATGGATTTGATTCCCTACTTTTCTATAATGCCTAAGCTTTCTCACATTACCCAATGGATTGAAAAATACAACGATGTATTATGTACATAATTTTAAGCAAATAAATGTCAAATAGTACATTTAGGAAAAGAGACATTGTAACATCCTTTAGGCTCTTATAACTTAGGAAAAAATTATGTCTTAATGGTTTAAGGCAGTATATACATATGTATGTGTATATATCATATACATGATTAAATATAAAGTCAAGGAGAATAAAATATCTTGAACATTCTCTGCAGTTCAGAAGAGACAAAATAGATAAATCACAAGTCACAAATTTTACTGTTCTTGGTACTGAAAAATTGTTAAAGAGAATCATTGCTAGATTTCTTTCTTTCTTTATTTTTTTTCCTGATCTATATAGTACAAAGAGATTAAGTAGATTTACTACCTGGGTTCTAAATGGTAAATTAACATATGAAATGAAAGGTTTGAACCAGCGTGGCTAAAAACCAGGAAGGTAACCGTCATTATTTTCTCACTCCCTGTGGATTTCCTCCTTGGAATTCCTGGCTCTTGGTGTTTCAATTTGGTGTGTAGGTTGGGAGATTGTGTTTAAATCATGAGGGGATTTTAAGTGGAAAAAGGTGAAAGCTGAGGGGTAATTGTTACTGGATGACAGTATAAGGTGCTATCAAATATTCAGTTCCAACTTAGAGAATCATTTTTTTCTCTGCATCTAGAATGCCAGCCATAATCATAAGCAATGACGTGCTCTTTTTCCTTTTTTCCCCTAATAGATTGGTGTTTGGGGGTGGAGGGAGTAACTGGAGGCATAAAACCCCCATTAGTCACAGAGAATTATTTGTTGTATAGAATTACTTATTACTGATGGTGAACTGTTTTTACGGGCCATTTACTGAAACTTGGAAATGATTTACCTGGTGTAGGGGGGAGAGCACAGACGTTGTACAGACAGGCCTGGTTTTGAATCTCTTTTCTCTCACTTACTACCTGTATATTCTTTGGTGACTTTACCTCTTTGAGTCTCAGTTTCCTCTTCTATTTAATGGGCATAATAATACCCATCTTAGTAGTGCAGTTGTGAAGATTAAATGAGTTACTATTTTAAAGTATGGTAGTGCTTAATACATTGTAGGTTTCCTTTATGACACCTCATGCTTCTCTCTATTGCAGCGATTTTCAACCTTTTTCACCTCAGGGCACACATAAACTAATTACTAAAATTCTGTGGCAGACCAAAAAATATGGTTTTTGCCAATCTCACTTAAAAAAAATAGCCATAATTTTGATTCATTCTCAATGAATGGCTATTACTGTGTTAGCTATTGTCATTTTTTTTTTTAATTCAATGATCTAAGGGAAAAGAGGTCATCTATTGCAATCTTAAAACTTCTCATGGCACACCAGCGTACAGTGGCACACTGGTTGAAATTCGCTGCTCTACAGGATCATTCCCCTTGGTCCTTCCGGCTCTTAGGGGTCCTGCACTGTGTTCCCACTATGTTGTCATTACCTCGCCTGTAGTCTTTCAGGCTCCTTTAGGTCTCAGCATATTGACCCCATTAATACTCCTTCCCACCCGTTATCCCCCACCCCCATCTTTGCTCCTCCTATTCAAAGTTAATATTTATCAGGGGAAGTGTTAAACTCTTTAGATGTCTGTTCACTCATTTAATTAATAATAACAATTAATTGCATGTTCACTTAATTAACTACTAACTAATTATGTCCCCCTAATCTTCACAACAGTTTGATTTCTGTTTTATAGACGAGGCAACCTAGACTTAGCTGAGAGTCCCCTAAGTCACCTAACTGGCTAATGTGACACAATCTGTTTACTCCCTTGATTGGCTCCAGGTTGCCCACAGGACCCAATAACAACTTCTTAGGGCAGAATGCGGTACCGTTCCCAGTTGGCTTCCAGATTTGTCTGCTATTGCTCTACTCTAAGCTTCAGCCACATACAAAGTTATTCCCTAAACATTCCACAGTCTTCCATTCTTTCTGCCTTTCTGTGTGCTATTTCTTCAGTTCAGCGCAGCCTTTTCTTTCTCCACCCATCTGGTAAGCTTCAGCTTCTGTTTGGCAGTTTGGCAAAGAAGTCATACCCTCTGAGAATCCTTCCCTGCTTGCTGCAGGCCCTCCAACTTCTACAGCCTGTGACACAAACCCCAAACTATAGCACTTCCCATTCTCTTTGAAAATCAGTGTTTCATCTGTCTCGCTACACTATTACTGTTTTTGTACTGTTAGCAGGGAGAAGAATTTTTGCCACCTCGTTGGTGTTAAATAATGGCATGTATGTGTGTATGTGTGTGAGTGTGTGCAGTGGAAATTTCTATTAAGATAATTTTAGATTCACATGCATTTATAAGAAAAAATAGAGAGATCTTTTTGTACATTTCCCATCTTCCTCCAATGGTAACATCTGGTAAAACTATAGTATAGTATCAAAACCAGGATATTGACATTGAGACAATCCACCGATTTTATTCAGATTTTTCCATCTTTGCTTGGATTCATTTGTGTGTGTGTGTGTGTGTGTGTGTGTACTAAAATTACATAAAAATGTATCATCTGTCTAGGTTTATGAACAGTAGTCCTCTATATCGCAGTTCACTAATTGCGGCCTTACTATATCACGGGATTTTTAAAAATATTATAATTAATTATTTATCGCGGGTTTTTCGCTATTTTGTGGGATTTTGTGGTACTGTATACATATGTTGTTAAAGTTACGTAGGTTTAAGAGTGTAGAATAGGTTTAAGAACATAGGTAGTGTTTATAAAAGTGTGGAAAAGGTTAATAAGGGACTGGGAATGGTTTATAAGTGTGTGGGAAGGGTTTATAAAGCCTTAAAATATATATAAATACTAAAATAAATGTAAGGTTCCTACTTAGTGGATTTTCACTTATGGTAGGGGAGTCTAGAATGTAATAACCCGCGATAAGTGAGAGAATACTGTATTCACCATGACAATCAAAATGCTAAACAGTTCCAGCTCCACAGGGATCCCTCCTGCACCTTATATAACCACATCTGTATCCTTCCACCCTACCTACCCCATCTCCCACTGTACCACTAACCTCTGGCAACCACTTATCTGTCCTCCGTTTCTAAAATCTTGTCATTTCAAAAATGTTATGTAAGTGGAATCATACATTACATAATTTTTTGACCGGTGATTTTAACTCAGTGTAACTCCCTGAGGATTCTTCCAAGTTATTACATATTTTAGTATTTCATTTTTTATTTCTTGGTGGTATTCCATGGCATGTATATACTGCAATTTGTATAACTATACACCTGATGAAGGACATTTGGACTGATTCCAGTTTAGGGCTCTTATGAATAAAACTGCTATGAACTTTCATGTTCAAATTTTTAGATGACCATACATTCACTTTCTCTGGGATAAATACCCAGAGTGCCAAAAGTGCTGGGTCATATGGTAATTGAGTACTTAGTTTTATAAGAAACTGCCAGTTTGTTTTCCAGAGTGGCTGTACCATCTGACATTTTCACCAGTAAATTATGAGTGGTCCAATCTCTCTGAATCCCAGTCAACATTTGCTATTGTCATTTTTTCTGGCCGTTCTGATATCGCTCTCTGTCTTTCTTCCTTCTCTCCCTCTCTTTCCCTTCTTCCATCCCTCCTTCCTTTCTTTCCTTCATTCTGTGAATTATGCACGCCTCCCTCAGTTTGTGTGCTCTTCTACTGTGAGGGCATTTTGAGGCAGGTGCCCACTCCTCCCCATGGCTATTTATTTTTCTGCATTCTGTACATAGCCGAGTTGCATGCATGAAGGGAAGGCAGTGCTGACCACTGGTCCTGCATTGGCTCCTCTTCAGCAGCCATGTTTTTTTCCTATTCCCAAGCTTGGTTTTCCAAACACCCTTCTAGGAGACCTTCAATATGCTTTTCCTAAATTAATCTTTGCTTCATTTCTCCAGATATCTATTGCTTGCAACCTAGAGTCCTAACTGATAACATTTGCTTTTTGAAATTTAAATGATTTGTCATTAATTATTCATTGTAGACTATGTAACAGATATTTCAGTGTGATTTCTCAGTGATATAAACACATAGAACTGCTAATAATGTAGAGTAGTACTAAATATAAAACAAGAGTTAATATCAGCTCAGAGAGAGAATAATTATGTTTACCTGGGTGGACCTGGGGAGGAAATCAGGAAAAGCTTTGTGGAGGATACAGAATTTGGTCTTCAAGTCAAATGACACTTGGACAAATTATAATCCAAATTGAACATTTGCTGAATTTTAATTTTATACTTATCCAAATAAAACACAATAATATGCATCAAGTGTTCTTCTGAACTTTTACTACCTATATGTTTGCCCATTCTAAATAGGTAGAAAATAAATCCTGTACCCTATCACAATCTGATTACCTTTGGTGTAAATATATCCCTGTCTTCCCTGAAATAGGGTGTTGGCAATTGTGGTGGAACTAAATGGCCAGGGTCTGGGGAAGAGGGTGCAATCTGACATATTAATACTAGTTGGTGCTTAAGTTTTGTTGACATTTCCTTTTTTAAAAGCTTTCTTCCCTAAAAAATACTGTGTTTTATTCCATTGTAAACCAAGATGGCATCGAAAATTTTAAAGTAGACATTTGATTATTCTAGCAGGAATTGCATCACTCCCAGGAGACCTACGCACTGGTGCTGGGCTTATGGGTGGTAAGGAGCAATATCAAAGAAAGGAGCATAAAGTAAACTTGTAAAGAACTTCTTCATGTGTTATAGACATAGTTTAGTGTGTTTATTATAACTACTGAAGCCGGAGAATGGATTCCTACGTGAAATGTTATGACCTCACTGAATATTGTATTTCACTTAGCTCTAGGAGCAATGAAATCTGTATCAAGTCATAAATTATACAAAAGGGGTTAAAGCAACATCTGAAATATAGCTAATAGATCAAAGAGAACTGTATTTTAACCTATATTAAGGGATTAATTTGTGACATTGTTAAGAAGAGCAATGTGAATCACAAAACATCGTGAATTCTGGAAACATCACAGTCCATATATATATATACATATATATATATTTTTTTTTATTATGACATATAGCTCTCCTATAAGAGAGTGTAAATAACATATATGCACACTTTATAGCTATTTTTCTGGCACCTAGTTTAAGAAATAGAGTGTTTCCAGTATCTTCACAATCCCCATTTTCCCTCTTGGGCCCTTTCTTCTGCCTCCCTCCTGGTGGTGGTGGTAAGCCTGAATTTTGTGTTTATCATTCACCTGCCTGCCATCATGATTTTATTATATATGTATGTATTCATACACAATAAATATTTTAAGTTTTTGCATACTGCTGAAGCACATTTAAATAGAATTTACTCTACATGTTCCTCTGTGATTTCTTTCTTTTTCTCTTGACGTTTAAAATTTAATCATGTTGATACCTGAGCTAAAGTTACTCATGTTTATTGCTATATAGTGTCCATTTGTAATAATGTTCCCCTAATGCTTTTATTCATTCTAATTGTAATGGACAAACATTTCAGGGCCCATTCTTTGTGGATGTAAACACATGGAATATGAAATAATTCTATTTTCAATAACAAGCTGAGATTCAAGAGTTTCTATAAAATAATATTTTATAAGCTTTTTCAACCATGATATAAATTGGCCTTGCAAAATTTTCAAAAAACAATACTTGGATCACAAAGATGCTTTTTGGTATTTTCTATTCCAACCCACTCCATTTCCTTTTCTTTTTAAAAATCTTGTTTACGTTCCTCTGTATTGATTTCTTGAGCTATTCGTGGAACATCATCAGTCAAATGAGCAGTGTTAAGAATGTTACATCAGCACCAAGAATGGAATTGCTGGGCTGCAGTATGCACCCACGTGCAGCCTTACTAGACAGTGCCCAGTGGACGTCCGGTCAGCAGCACTAATACCTCCCCACAGCCACAGCCATGGCCACGGCCACAACCACAGCGCGTGTGCTCTCTTTGCACTATGGCTTTGTTAACATTTGATACTGTCGGATTTTTAAATTTTCTGTTTTTCTACATACCAGGTCTTTAATAAAAGTAATTGAACAGGAACCCAGTACTAAAGCTCATCCCAGGTAATTCAAATTATAGTGAATCTACTCAATCTGTCAATAAAAGTACACATTCAGAAGAGATCATAAGGTTTCATTTTGGGGCATTTTAGTACATGAGATTTTTCTCAGGAAAAAAAAAAGTGATGTATGCCAAATGTATACACTAAAAAGTGAAGTGAAATCAGAAGTACAAGTCCTAAATTGACTCTTCCGGGGACCCAGATTGTCCAGATCAGTAGCCAACTATGAAAAGCATAAACCTATACTTGTAAAAAATGTACTTTGGGTTTTAATCTGAGTCAGCAGAAATATTAGCAATACCAGTAAGTGAAGGAAATGTGAGTTTTGTGCCTTCAGAGCCCAAGTCTATAACATATTGGAAGAATTTCTGGTGTTGTCATTATGCTATTTCTATTTAAACTTGGACAAAACTAATCTTCAATTTTTCCACTCTATGCAATTAAGAACGATAGGAAGAGATTACAATAATCTACTTCTTTCACTCTTCTAAATCCTTGAGACAAATTTCTGGTGAACATGCCAGTCACTAGAGGTAAATTAGGGGCTTGGGACTTGGGACACAGGAACTTGCACTCTCTGACTTGTTCCTCTAACCGGCATGTGGAAGGTTCAGGAAGGTAGGATAGCTAGAGTTATATACACACAATCCCTTCAGAGATCTGTACCATCCCACACCCTCAGCCATTACCAACGTCAGCTATCTTCTTGCCGACAGGGAGGTAATTTATTTATGGCAAATTCTTTGGCCCATTGCTGACATAAAACATATTCACAGAGAACTGGTTGGGGAGGGCAGGCAGAGAAAGGAAGATGGTGAAGCTGCGCCCTGGGCTGTAGCATCAGTTAGGGCATCCGAAGGGTACAGCCTCCACAGGAGTCTCAGGAGGACTATTTGGGGAAAGGTTCTGGAATCCCGTTTAAAAAGTGCGATGTTTTCTATCGTCGGGTGCTCCTGTGTGCCACCTGGACATTTTATAGCATTTCAGTAGCAGTATTCCATTTTGCAGAGCAGCACAGAGATCCAGCAGAGTGGGAATTACGCTCGTAGGAACTTGGCAATTTTTTGTTCTGTCGGCAGTTTGCTGATTGAAAATATATATATTTTTTATTTAGAACTTGTCAAGAGGTTTTTAGACCCATAAAGTTCTATCAATATTCAAGATTAAATACAACCTATAGCACCTTTTACTACTTAACTCCCAGATTATGTTTCTTTATTTTAAAAAAAAATTGATCACTAATAGGAAGACTCTTGATGTAGAATATTTTCCATCAGTTGAATTTGAGTTTTTAAACTTATGGTTTTAATAAAATTATTTGAGTACAGTATTCACATTTATATTTTTAAAAATAGCTGTACTTAAATGTGAGTCAAGAGGCTGAAAAACAATGCATTTTAGTTTACAGCTTATGTATAATATAGATTAACATTCAAGTAATAACATTCATTTATCATTCATTCATTCAGTTATTCATTCAACACCTTGTCAGACACACACATGACATTTACAAAGGGCTTTATGTCTTGCAGTGTGCTGTCAAGCATCATTTCACAGAAGTCCAATAGAACCCTGAGAGTGTTTAGTGGGTCCACACAGATCACAAATGATGACAACGTTGGGCTCTAGAGACCTGCTCAACCAGGCTGAAGCCAGAGGGTCTGCTTCAGGGTCCAGCTAGGCAGGCAGAGGAGGTATCTGAAGGCATTGGGACCTTGGTCACAGTTGATCCCTTTCTCCCATCATCTCATCCTGAGCCAGTCACTATGTTCTGGAGAACAAGCACGGAGGGGCTAGTGATGTACTAGGCCATCCTCCCAGGAATAGGCCCTTGAATGCTTTAGCACAGTTACAAAGAGGAATTCACAGACACTTCTCCTGATGGAATTGCACATGTGGTGAAAGCCAGGTGGAGAAAACAGTTTTGCTGATTACCTGGCTCCTAGACCGGGAAAAGCCAGGTGATAATTTTTGTATTGACCAAAGAGCTTCATTAGAATTATTTCCCCCTTTGCAATACTGTTAAGACTTATGATATTTTTGTGGCTATTTTAGCTGCCACCTGCTACATTAGGTAGAAAATTTCTCAGATTGGTGATAACAAGTTAAAAAATTGCTAAAAATTTTGAGGGGTGATTCTTAAATCTGCTCTGAAGGGATCCAGAACTGCTGGAGGCTGTACCTGGGTCCTAAAAAGCTGATAAAAGAACCTATAGGCAAATTAGTCAGCTAATAATGTGCAGTAAAGAATTCCACTTAAGAAACTCTGCAGCCTGTTGGAGACAAGCTACCTCTCTGCCTCTGCCTTTCTTCCATATGCATATGTTTGACAACATTTCCCATAAACTACAGGAAAACAGTGGCCAAGTCTTTCACCCTCTATGCCTCTGGCGGTACTAACGGGAATAGCTATTCTGGCAAAGCAAGTTGGGGGGGGGAGGGAGGAATATTGGCCATGATTAAACTAAGTAATGGAATTCCTGTACCTCTGGAGAAGTCTTAATGGCACATGAGCCTCAGGTTAAGAAAACACTAAAGAAGTTTTATCTGCTTAGGGATCTGCATCTTGCTAGAAGAAGGGAAGTGATCAACCAAGGGCTTGATGTCAAATGCAGAGATGTGAGGAATTATAAGAATTCTTGGCTGCTCTGAAGGATCAGTGCACAGTCTCAGCAACTGGGAGGCAGGAACTCAAGGCCTTGCCAGCCTAGTGGGGAAAAGTAATAAGCTCCAAGGAGGACAGCCAAGGTGAAAGAGTAATGCAGACCATGATTGTCTTCTCATTTAAGGTTCATACGTGGGCCGACCATGCATTGGTTAACCCAACACCCATTCCCAATTGCCTACTTGTACTGTATCAGCTGAGAGAGCTAAATGCTTGCTTCACAATCCCCCCTGCAGCTTGCGGGCGACATAGGACACTAAGCAGAAGACTGTCCAGGGGTGGGGGCAGGGAGTGGGATGCTGGAAAGAATTTTGGCTTTCCTCATAAAAGGGACAGATGTGTCTTTTCCATTACTGCCTGTGACCCTGGTACTGTTGAAGCTAGCAGAATCTTAAGGTAAAGTCACTGGGGGACTTTTGGTATAGATAAAAATATAGTCAGAGTTGTGAGAACATTCGAACAGGGGTTCAATGAAGAATTAAGTTCTGTTTATTGCGTTTCCTCTCAGTTACTGTTTCTGAAATGTTTTCACTGAGATAGCATTATTAATTTCAAAATAACAATTGCATCTCTGTTGTTCTTGGTTTACTTTAGGATCAAAGCCCAAAATTTCATTAACCCAAATTTGTGTCTTCCTTCCCCTCCAGCTCCATATTCAGAGAGGATAAGCAACATACTGAAATATGCCAAATCTTATGAACTTTGTAGATCTATTTTCCAGCAGAAGTGTTGGGAATAAATTTGGATGATCTCAAAGTTTAAAAAAGGGGTATCCATTAAATTTTACTTGTTGCTAAGTATGATGAAAACAATATAGAAAAAGGTACCTTTCAAACGAAGGTCTGAAATGTGGAAAGGTTTTCTTGTGCCAAATTTGGCCAGGGCTTAGAAATTGAGATCTCCCTTTTATTGGGTATTGGGAAGGAGAAGGATTCGGGGACCAAACATGAATAAGGTTTGAAAGTTAAAATTGACTGGAAGATCTTCTAAAACTATATTATTTCTGGTCTTTTCCCCTGAAAAATCAGATAAATCTTCAGAACTCTTAACATTTCAAACACAATGTTTTTTCGTGTTCATGTAATGATTTTCTTAAGATTTTGAGTGTTCTTCCTCAATGTGTGTGGCTTTTATGTCTGTACAGTACTGACCAGTAACATTACTATTATACATATGCCTCCTGAAAACTGTGAGGGTGAACTCATGGTCTTAACCTGGTTCCATACATAAGAAAACTGGCAAAAGCTTGTCAGAGGTCACCACTGTGAGCTCTTGGAATGGTGACATTTGGCAAATGTCTGAATAGTTTTGTACTTTGTATAAGTTTTTACAGTGTTTGTTAAGCATATTCTAAAATGAAAACAGAAACAGCTTCCTAGTTATATTGTTACTTCAATATATCCTCCAGTAATATCATATACATATGATATTATATATATAGTATATATATATATATATATATATATATATATATATATATATATATATATATATTTTAGGTTAGCTATTTCCTAATTGAGAGTTGGCATTGACATTTTTCTGCATAGAACTTGGATTAGGCAATATGCCTAGAAAAAAATTTCTGATATTCTCACGTACAATACTCTTTCCAAAAACAATGCTCCAATTCCAAGTAGATCTAGAAAGGGAGGCACTAACAATGACTTCCTTATCTAGAAAACTGGAAAACATTTATTAGCAAGGGATTTTGATCTGCCATTGATACCTTGTCTAAAAGACTCACTGAATGTAACTAACTTAGTTCCCAGAAGCTGGCTGAGAGCAAGACAGAGGCGTTACTGTACGTGCTGTGAAGAGCAGGGTGGCAGCTCTCATCTCTATTACCCAGAAGACAGATTCTTATTTTGGCTTCTCTCAGGTTGATTTGGAATTTGGCTCAGTGGGGGATGGTTACAGAAATCATGTGTGAAGAAGAAGGTAAAGAGCTAGATTTTTTTTCTTTATGTTTTTATTTTAAATTGATTTTAGAGAGGGGGAGAGAGAGATCAATTTGTTGTTCCACTGATTTATGCATTAACTGGTTGATTCTCGTATGTGTCCTGACTGGGGATCGAACCTGCAACTCTGGTATATCATGTTGATGCTCTAACCAGCTGAGCCACCCAGCCAGGGCAAGAGCTAGATTCTTAAATTCTCAGATACTTCTTGACCTGTGAATGCCTAGGAGTCATGATCATATTGAAACTGCTTGTGTTGCCTTTGATTGGCCTCAAGACTGCCCAAAGAGAACACCAGTGAAATACACTAAAGTCATGTTTTTGAGAGGAGGAAAATTTGGTAACTAATTTTAAGGCCCCTCCTTATATTAGTCTTCTATTCTATGACTTAATCAACTATCTGCAGTTTGAAGATATGTTATTTTTATCTAATAAGTTTCTATCAGCTCCAATGCTATGTTTGTAAGAAACAATGATACACATTTTTTCTAATTATGTATACAATCTACAAAACACAGAATACTGTAGAAATCAAATAGTTGCTGTGATTATGCAAGTATGAAATTGGGGATTTTTGATATCAGATATAGTTATGTTATAAGAACATTTATTAGGGGAAGTTGGGGAAGGGCAGTTTTGATAGAAGAATGTTAGAGCCCATGAACTTTTCATCTCTGGATTTCTCTATACACTAGGGGCAAATGGTTCCTTGTCAGGAACTGGAATCTAATATCTGTTTTTGTTTTGTTCCCTTTGTTTTTAAAGGGACATGCCCTTTATTTCTGAGCCTCAGAGTAGGCACTTACCCCAGGGCAGTGTTTCTTAAATCTTAGTTAATCCTGGGACCAATGGGAAAGGTATGTTTGTATTGTGAGGTAACTCTGAAGAATTAGGTTTTCCAACGTCTCTTTTGAAGTTGAAATCTATATTGGAATGTTGGGAAGTAATCCAGGGAAAGGAGACAACCAGGAAAGGGTGAGTTATCAAGGCAGCTACCAGTGTGGGCAAGTGGACTTTAATTCCATGAAGGGATCTCTGGGAAATGCTTTGTGCTTCTTGGAATAATTCCTCTGAGGAGGGGAAGAAGCTTGACTCCTTGTACACCAGCTCCCATCATTATTGTCTGGACATTGCTGTCAGGGAGTGTTAATTCCCTGGCTCTTGTCCTTCAATGCTTCTGGCAAGACTTGTCTTTGGCAAGAGCCCTTGGCACTGAGAGGCAGACTCTGGCCATTGGAAGTTGCTTGGAGCAACTAAGTAGTGGGGTTCAAGGAATATAAAGGGGCACTGACAATATCTGGTACAGTGGAAGGTAAAGTTACCACCCATGGTCCAAGAATCTGTACATGGCATGCGATCATCGTTACCGGGTGGATGTGGGGGGACCTTTTTCTGGTACAGAGCCAACCATATACATGAAAAGTTTGAGAACAACTGATTGAAGCTATTGATAAGTGAACCTAGATTATCAAAGGATTGTCTAAAGCAATTCTTATTTGGTAGGTAAGGGAACTAAAGTCCAGACAGTTTTAATGACTGACCAATGTCACAGAACCACTTTTGACACAAGGGTCTCATCATTTAATAAATTGTGAGGGACAAATGATCTGGTTATCATTAATTTGGTTGTCTAGAAATTTTGCAAAATTAATATGGATGCACGGTGACTCCAATGCTCTCAGCCTCACCTTTCAGCACCATTTCTCCTGGATCTACATGCAGACCACCCACCACAGGTGGCATTCTTTTCTGGGTTCCAACACCTGAAAACCATTTTCTTTTGGACACTTTACCCCATACTCCCCAAAACTTGCTTAGGCAAAGCTCTTTTAAGTTTATGGATACTAGGGTATAAATGACTAAATTAATTTATATCAAAGTATTTGTTCAGCAGTAGAAAGTAACGTCTTTTGCTTCAGTGATGAAGCTTTAATATTTTAGGTGGCGGGAAGTTCACTTTGGGTTCAGAGAACCTAGGGCTAATTTTAAGTATTCATACACATAGGTTATCATATACTTGTGGAAAATACCGCTCACTTTATAACCATTAAAATGACTTATATCACATGAGCCTGATATACCCTGGGGAACAGTGGTGGTCCCTAGAAGAGGAAACTAGGAAGAGAGGTGCTTCCTTACATTTAGTCTAGGCCAGGAGAATTCCTCAGCTATTTTTCATCACCCATCTAAAAAGGATCTTTGATCAGGCATACCCTGACATACCCAGCAGAAAACCCAAAAGGCAAGCAATTGGATATGACAGCTTTGGAAGACACATTTTTTAGTTGGCATAATTCTCAGAGTGTGATAGTAACGTGGGTCTGTTATACAGACTTGATAGCTAGGAGTAGGTCGCTATTGTTTTGAAAGGTCTGTGCATCCTTTACATGGTCTCAAATAAAAATAGAGCATCATAAAAAGTAAGAATTCTTATAATCTGAATTTTTCCCTAACTCAAAGACATTTGTCACAAAATACTTTATTTGTGATTGGTGAATATATTTGGGTTTGTTCATAGACTTTTGGGGGAGGCATTTTTAGTGCTAAGTTTTAGTGCTGAAAGTTAGTCATGGTGTCACGAAATAGTTGAATTGTCCTTTAGAATTTTTTCCAGAACCTCAGATAAAATATTTTTGCAAGGAACTTTTTTTTTCCCTTCAAGGCTCATGTTAAAATAAAGGTCAGGAAACTCAGTCGAGTAAACAAGCTAGCCACAACTTTCATCCAAAGGGACACACACCACAGGTGTCGCTCAGGCTGCTGGAGTTGGTTTAAACACATTGGTTATGGTTATATATAGCACTTAAAGTCCAAACATCCACTCCAGCTCCATCATCACTTACTCAGGTTGTCCCAGCAAATTCCTCTTGGACTATTTCTTTGCCAAGTTTAAAAAGTAATGGATTCTAAATTATAACAGAGAAAAATCAACTTCTCCATTTTAGAAAACGGTAAAAGGTTTTCCCTTTCTTACTTCCCCTAAAAAGGAAGCTTTTTACATGCAAAAAATTTTGCAAATTAGCATAATTAGTTAATGGAGCAATGAAATCAATACACTAGTTTACTTTGGTAGATGATATTTTTATAAATTAAAGAAGTTATAAGAAAATAATGTCATATTTATTTTATTGCTTTTAAAAACCATAGAATATAAGAAGATGAATGGCAGATTGAAGTACCTGTTATGTTCTTTAATTAAACCTTTCTCTGAAGGAAAATATACATAAACACACAATTCACAGGTGTACAGTTAGAAAAGTTTTCACAAACTGAATACACCATGTAACCAGGACTGAGATCAAGAACTAGATAATCAGCAGAGCATTATCTCAGTGCCCTTCTCTTGTATAAATGGAATTGTGCAGTACCATATGTACTTTCTTGTGCTTGGATAATGAATAGTGCTGGTGGGAACATAGCTGTACACTTCTTTTGTGAGCATGCATGCATTTCTTTTGGGTATAAACTGACCAGTGGAATTGGTGAGTTATAGAGTACATACATGTTCCATTGTGGTCGATAATGCTAAACTATTTACAATATGGTTCTACATGCTTTCTTTATATGCATGCCTATGCTAAACTATAAAGCTTATGCAAAACATATTGGACTATCTCAAGACTGACATATACAAATCTTTCATAATTTTAACTTCTGAAGTATTTTTCATGTTATGTGGATTTCAGCATTATACACCAATTTTGTAAAATATAAATGTAAATATTTAATCTTATCTGATCCCTTAACAATCTTTTAGCAGACCATAAAGCTGGTCTCCAGAGGCCAAAGGACCAACTCATAGTCATGAGGCTGTCTCCCTTGACCTCAGAGCAAGTCAGGGCAGGTCTGAACTCCAAGTTGGAGACTCTTCCATACCCTGTAACCACCCACACCAACCCTAACTGACAGAGCTCTAACTGAAGCTTTCAAGCCCTGTGAATTCCCAGCACACTTCTGAGAAGTTGGGGACAGCTAAAAGTCATTTCACAGTGGTAGTGATTTGCAGCCAGAATCAACCAGCCTTTGGCCTCATTTTTGTGTGGTTTGGATGATTCTATCATCAGATTTGCCTCTCTATAAAATGTTTCCTGTTTGAGTTTCCTTTTTCAAATGAATGGATTTATTATCCAAGAGAAAGACTTGGCATAACTGTTCTGAGAAGGACAGGACAAATGAAAGATTATAGATCAAGTGTATTTTATGTGGCACTGTCAGCTGAGGAATAGTTTATGTGTGTCATTTAGGGAAAGCAGAGGAACAGTGATACACATATTGAATTTATGGGATCAGGTGTAAAAGCACTGGGTACATGTAAGAAAACAGATACACAAGTACATGGAGAGAGTGGGGAGGGGAGACCAGGGCAGGAGAGGGGAAGGAAGGGGGAGAGGAGAATTAGTTCATGTGGCCACTGCTTATCTCACCTGTGAAGTGAAGACCTGTGAGTCAGAACCTTCCATGCCAATAAGTGGAGGAGAAGAGAGAGAACAGTGTTGGATGAAGAAAACTCATGGAGTAGGTAGAATCTTAGCAAGATTTGGAGAACAACATTGCCTAACACCTGTTTAATACCTACTTTCTTCAACATGATCTCATATAGTCTCTGAAGGAAAATATACATAATACTGTACTTTATTTTCTATTTTAAAATTTCAAAAGGTGAATTGCTTGTATCACATAGCTAATAAGAGGTAACTGGATTCCAGCCAGATGCCAAAGCACATCTTAAGCCCACTTCTCTATGCTGCCTCAGACTGGGCAGCGGAGAGATGCCTGGTCCAGGGAGGGGCTGGGGGACTAAACAATCTCTATGGAAGCAGGGAGATGGATAAGTGAATGAAAGTATGTTCTGGGCTCAGTGCACTGGCCTGACCAGTGGATGACCTGAAGTTATGGTTGATAAAACTAGAGAATTGATAAGATTGGGAAATACTATTATGAAAAGTAATATTTTCTTAAGAAGGGGAGCTTAGCCAGCAGTCACATGTAGATGGACAGAAGAGGAAAGGATTGGAGGCTGGGAAATTATTGAGACAATGTTACAAAGTTGAGAGAGATGAGGCAATGAAGACATGTACTAGCACAGCAGGTCTCAAATATTTGGTCTTGAAACCAGTGATGTACCTGAAAATGATGGCGGACTCCGAAAGGGGCTCTTATCTATGTTGATCACATTTGAGAAATTTAAAAATATTATATTAAATTATGTTAAAATATTTTATTAAATTATTTAAAATAATAATAGGTTAATAATATATTACTATCAAAGCATTTGCATAAGAAAAGACTATGTTTTCTAAAACATAGTATAGTGTTTTACACTTATGCAAATATCTTAATAGAATACAGCTGGATTGTCATAAATTCAGTTGCCATCCGTTCAGTCTGTTGTAGCATCACATGACATGTGGGCTCTGGAAAACTCCAGGGTACATTTGTGAGAGAAAGTGCAAAAGGCCCCATGATACCCTGAAAACTCTTGGGGATTCCCATAGGTCCCAGGACCACAGTTTGAGAACCATTAGGCTCAAGAGAGGCCGAGGAGAGGGAGAGAGAACCGATCCAGGGAAACACAATAACAGCATCTAGAGACTGATCAGGTTCAAGGGGAGCTGCAAAGGGAAGAATCTCATGTGATTCGATACATCACACCTGGTGACCGGGGAAAATTGTGATGCTTCTTGCAGACTGGGGAAACCCAGAGGGGAAGGCAGTTTGGTGGGGAAGTTGGTAATTTCTGGTTTCAGTGATTTTAATGTGAAGTGACAGAGAAATATGCCAGTACACACAGAATTAAGTCACAGAAAACGATAGACTCTTTTGTTACTAATGAAAGTACATTTTTCAAAACTTAAAAATGAAATTTAAAAAGTTAATTTTAAAATAAAAAGTTAATTTTAAAATGAAATGGAAGCAAATACTATAAGTTCTATTTAATTCATCACAGAGTATTTATTTAGGAGGGAAACATTAGAAGAATTCAACTGTGTTTGACAGATTTTATTTCTTAAGATGGGGAATGAGTATATGGGTATTTGTATTATTCTTCATACATGTTTATATGTCTGAAATAATTTATAATACATTTAAAGTTTAAATCACATACTAACACACATCTCTCTTTCTCTCACTGACTCTCACTCACACACACACACACACACACACACAATTTATATTCTTTAGATGAGATGCCATTTTATTTCCAGATACTAGTTTTCAGGATGGCTCATGTAGAGAAAGGATGAGAGATACAGAGAGAGAAAAGGAAAGAGAGGAGGTGGGGGGAGGTGCAGAGGGAGGAAAAAGAAAGAACTTAAACTAAACTCAAAATCTTGTACCTTCTCTTTGGATACTGAAATGTAGACTGTAGAGAAAGGATTTATCTGCAACATTGGCAAAATAGAGGGGAAATGTAAGCTAAATAGGAAGATGCCAATATTTACAAGATACCAAAGACTGTTTATTACATGACTTTAGTAATGATTCAATCAGACCTGAAGTTCCTATAGGAGTTTACAGCACTGAATGGGAGAAGTGAATAGGAAACAAAGGATTTCTGTGCATGTGATAAATTTCCAGTGGAGTCAGGGATCAGAAGAAGGAAGTTCACAGTGGGTGCCTCAGAGAGGAAGGGACTGAGCATCCCTTGGAGGCTGGATAGCTGAGATCTGCTCTGGAGTCAGAGTAGATCTGAGTTTGGCACTGACTCCTCCACTACTACCTTTGAGAATTTGGGAAAGTCACTCGATTACATAAGCTTTGGTTTTAACGTATTTTTATTGATGAAAAAATATCATAATAGTAGCTGCTTCCCAGATTTTCAGCAAAGTTAATGCAGGATGAGCCCCAGGGAATGCCATCTCCTCTTACTGTATAGCACTGGCCAGGAAACCTCCACCTGTCCTCCACCCTCACCCTCACCCACCCACTGCAATGTCCAGGTGTCTCTCCTGCGTGACTTTAAAATGCCACTGGCTGTGACACCCAGGCATGGATGGTCCTCCTCCTTAAGACTTCACAAGCATGGGCCTGAGTTCCCAGCAGCTTTTGCCCATCATAGAGCATTTCTGGAACATAGCGTATGCCTCTTGTCTGCTCATTTCACAGACTTTTCATTTTCTGATTCTTGAGCTCGATAACTATTACATATCATCTGTATTACATACCTTTTTTGCCATAGAATTTACTCCAGAGTGTGTTCATTTTAGGAATGAAGTGGGAAAGAAAATCTAAGCTGTTACATTTTTATAAGAAAGTGATACAATAAAAACTTCTAGAACTTCTTTAAAAAACATTTTTATGTGTATGAGGGCAGGATAAAGGGATGATCATTATAATATCTTAGATCATTAGCAAGTAAATTCATGGACAGTAAGAAGCTATCATTTACCTTTCGTGTCTACTATTGCAGCTATTTATTTGGTGAATATACCCTCACCTGGGGCTCTGAACTAGCAGTAATTCAGGTGGCCATGAAGCCAGGGGTCTTCTTTCAATGGATGGATGGATGGATATATGCAAAGGCTACTTAGCCAAAAATAATGTCTCTGCACTGAAGCAGATGAATTGTACAGCATAATTTATCCAAAAAAATGAAGCTAAACTTTCTTAACAAACAGCAATTTCATTTATGGTTCCTTTTTTTCTCCAAGGATATAATTCATGTAAAATAGGGATAAATGTTAACTTAATGCCAAGTAGAACATCTCTCTACTAATAATTGTTTCATAAATGTGTTCTATAAACTATCATAACCCTCATTTTTTTGAAGTTGTTTTATGACCTTTGCAAACAAATGAAACACTCACATTTGCTAAGTTCCCTTTACTACCTAATTACTAGAAATTTAAGGACCTAGAAGAGGCTGCAGCTGTTCTGAGTTTCAATTATTTTTTGCTTATCTCCCAAGTTAATAACTTGGAGCTCTAGGCTGAATGCATTTAATTTTTAGCAATGGGAAGCATCAAAAGAGTCTTGTTTCCCATATAACTGAGTGGAACAGGAGAAGTGGGTCACCCACAAGCTTCGGGAACTGACCCCCTTTGCCCCCGCCTCCCAGAAGGGCTCAGCAGATAAGCAGGAACATTGATACCACTGGGAAAAATTGGTTTTCATCAGAAGTCTCAGCAATAAAAGCAGAAAACTGGGTTGGAACAGAAGGGGTGGTAGGAAAAACTTCCTGAATTATAAAAAGTGCCTGTGTAAAATAATAATATACGTTCTTTTGGTGAATCTGAGCACTACTGTTGTGGTTTAGCACCAAACTGTTGAATCACATAGAATCATAGATTTTTCACAGAGCTTAATTGGATCTCAGGCATTAATTGGATCAATTTCTTTATGGCCAGGGAGACTGGGGCCTGGAGAGGTGAAATGATTTATCCAAAGTCATACAGCTCATCTGCAGCCAAGCTGGGAACAGAACACATTTCCTCTTCCCAGTCAGTGCACTTCCCCCCACCGCATCTGCTTCCTCTGCTCCCGAGAGCACCAGTTCTGGGAGAGTCTCAGCAAGTCTCCAGATGGCTGTTTTTGACACTTCTGTGTCTGGGCACCTCTTGTCTCCTAACTTAACAAATCATGTTTTTATAAAATTATTAGGTTTTGTGGTAGATCCAGGCACTTACGTTGAGATTTATTGGATTTGGACAATATATAGATGGCAACTGATGATTGTAGCTGTGTGCTATTGAATTCGTGTGTTTAGAGAATCATATAGCTGGAAGAAATTATTTGGATCAAGTAATCTAAGTCTCTGCTTTGCAGATTAGGAAACAAAACCTTAGAAAATCTAGTGGCTATCAGTTTTAGTACACAGAAGTTTTAATGTCATGTTGAATATTCTATCAAAGCAAAGTTTGTGTGTTTGAACTTTGACTCTATCAAAGATTTAACAGAAATAGTCAGGGGTTTTTATTACATCCTAACTAAGGTTGTTTATATGTATTAGGTGTTGATGAATGTTATTATATTATTCATTGTTTTATTCAATTTTAATGGGAATAGCATGAAACCATTAACCATTAAAAATTATTGGAATGCTGGGGTCAGTGTGTAACAGGAAACCAAATAGTTTAATGTAATTTGAGCAGTAATGGATTGCCACGGTCATCAACATTACCATTTTGATGAGATTGACTGTCAGTGTACTTTTCACACATGGTTCTGTCTGGACACCACTGCTATGCTGTTGCCATCTCACCATCTTACACCTTCACCTGTGAAGTCCTCCCCATCCTTCAACACTCAGGGCAAGTGCCGCTTCCTCCAAGAAGCTTTCATCAGTTCCTCTGAGCCTAGGGTCCCTCGTCCATCACTTAGACCAAATAAATGCTGGTGTACTCTATTCTACATTTTAAGCTCCATATGGGAAGAGATTATCAATGTATCTTGCATTCTTAACATATGCAGTATTTATTAAATAACTATGAAAGCACTTGGCTGGAAACAAAACAGTATATTTTAGAATACTAATGTCGAAAACACAAATTTGAGGAGTCCTAACTTATTAAGGTTGAGAGTGAGTCAATTGTGAATTCATGGAGAAACTGTGTCCAGAACAACTGTCATAAAAAATGTTTTCTTTCAGTTCCTCTCTGCGATGTCTTTATTCACAGAATAATCTGGGAAGTACTGTAACAGTTTCTGAAATACTAAATGATGCCACAAATTATGAGTGGAGTTTTTTAATAATATTCAGTTCCCTGTAATTTAAAAACCACATGGTGGCCTTTTAATAACTATTTTAGTCGTATCAGGTGCATGAACAGACTCTGAGAACCATCTGCTCTGTGGCTGCCAATTAAGTTTGGTGTGTTCTTCCTGACAGGCTGACTGTTCCATTAAAACAAGTGGCTTTTCCAGGAAAAAAGATCTCAGGATTTTCTTCGGTCATCAGATAGCTCTACACCAGATAGGAACATACAAATTTTCTTTGTGTAGGGAAAGGAGAGAATTCTCCTGAAGTCTGACTCATGTTACAAAAACGGGGGGAAAGGGATTTAAGTGCTTATTTCAGTTCCTTTTCCAAACTTGGAAAATTAAATAGTAGCTCAGCCTCAGTCCTTTAGAGGAAGATCTCATTGCAGATGTCAACGTGACTACTCACCCACAGTGTTTAATATATTGTAAATACCCTAGACTCAAGACCTCAACAGCCAAATGCAAATCCTAGTTTAAAGTGTAGAAGTGTTAGTGAGGTCAAAAGCAAAAGAATTCTCCATATGCTCTTAGGTTCTGATTTAACCTAATTTCTTTATAACTGTCTACATTATGGACCCCCCTTTTTTATCTTTTGAATTGTAAAACAGATGAGAAAACTAGTATCACACTGTTATTTATTGGCCATAGAGAAAATGAGTGGCAGAAATGGAGCATGGCCTTTGCATTTTAAACTTGCTCAGGTTCATGAGCCCAGATGACCTCATACTTGGCTAGGCTACTGCTGCTGAGTGGTGAAAATGGATCAAACATACCTATCATAGAGCTCCTTTTCTAAGGGCAAAAGTTCCACAGAACATATTTCTTGAAACAAAGTACTGGGCCAGAAAACTTCATCTGTAATTCCATCTTTGCAGTTTACTTAACTCTGTGAGCCTCATTGTTCCCAGTTTGCAAAATGGGAATAATCACTCACCCTGCATAACTTTTAAATTCACTGTGAAAATCAAGATAGCCTCAAAAATTGTAAAGTCCCACATAATTGTAAGGTATTATTATAACTATGGTGTTACATAGTCACCCTGTGAACCTTTGATTTTCTTTGCTGGGAACGCAGAAGCACATGAACATCTGATACCTCCCCAGAGCATGCCTACTGCTCTATAATCACTTACCTAGAAGAGGGGAGTGGTCTGCCATTGGAGAGGAAGAGAGAGGACAGAAAATCCTGTTGATTAATTAGCACAGAAATCACTTATAGGGAGTTTTCTGTCACCTGAGGAAGTCTTTCCTTCTTGCTCCCCCTTCCTCCTTCCTCTCTCTCTTCACACACACACACACACGCACACACACATATTAATATAGACTTATGATTCTTTTTTGTTGTTGAAGTCAGTAATGATCCATTACTTTCATTATTTATTTTGATGCTCAAATTGTCACAAATTTGGCCATGGGGAGCCCCTTAAGTTGACTCTGGTGACCCAGTGACATGTCCTGTCATGCTTTGAGCTCTTTCTCGCTTATATTTTTCATAAGATGTGCTAGGCTTATCTTGTACTTGCCCTTCCTGAACCCTAGGCTTCATAATTTTTTCCCAAGAAGTTCTGGTTCCTTTTAGCAGAAAATGGAATTTAGAAACCAGGATCTTCACTTTAGATGTGCTCATTGCTACTGCAGTGTCATTGCTTTAGGTCATTTCAGGGAACCGAGGGAAATAAGGTAAAAGAAGTAGCCAGTCAGCAGTATCAATATATATTAGTTTTTATGTGACATACTGAGTCTTCGAGGTGGAAAGTAACACGTGCAGGTGTGTGTGTGTGTATGTGTGTGTGTGTATGATCTTATTTTCTTGGTTTTTGTTTCCCTGATTACTAATAATGCTAAGCCCTTTTGCCATGATTGTCATTCATTTTTTTCTTTTGTGAAAAGTCTGTAATTATTTTTTCTCTTTTGCCTAGTTTTCTACTGGGTTATTTGCCACTCTTCTTATGTATTTGAACCAGTTTTTTTTAAACTTAAAAATATTAAAAATATATACATATTTGAAATAAAGACTGAAACAGATATGTGTATGCATAGCACAGATATGCATATATAGCAATACTAATGATAGCTAAAGTGTGGAAGCAAACCAAGTGTCCACCAAAAGATGAATTGATAAATACAATGTGGTATATACATACAATAGAATGTTATTCAACCATAAGAAGGAATGAAGTTCTAATATATGCTATAATGTGGATGAACCTTGAAAAAAATATGCTAAGTGAAATAAGCCAGACACAAAAGGATAAATATTGAATTATTTCACTTATATAAAATATCTAGAATATGAAAATTCATAGAGATAAAAAGTAATTTAGAAGTTATCAGGGACTTTGAAGAGGGGATATGGGGAATTACTGCTTGATGGTTACAGAATTTCTCTTTGAAATGATGGAAAAGTTTTAGAAATAGTGGTGTTGGTTGCACAGTATGGTGAATGTAGTTAATGTCACTGAATTGCACACTTAAAATGGTTAAAATAACAAATTATATGTTAAATATGTGCATATATAATTATAAATATACATATATAACAATAATAAATAAGTAAATGGACATATTTGTGTGGGTCTCCTTCTGAGCTCTCTATTCTGTTCTATTTACTTGAGTCCATGCCAGCACTGGTACTACAATGTCTTGATTACTGTAGCTATATAATAAATGTCTTGAATTTGAGTAGACTGATTCCTCCCACTTAATTTTCTTTTTGAAAATTATTTTAACTACTGTAGTTTACTTGCCTTTCATATAAATTTTAGAATAATCTCATCTATATCTACAATAAAATTTCTTGCATTTTGGTAGGAATTGGTTAAAACTATATTATTATATCTTCTTGATGTAAAGTTATGTTGTATTCCTATATCCCTCGTAATACGCTTTTTGTTTCATGGTCTAATTTGTTTTATACAGAAACTGCCACTCCATTTCTCTCATGTTGAGTGTTTGCAGGGCATATCATTTCTACTATTTTACTTTAGAGTTATCTGTGCCTTTATATTGTTTGTTACTGATAAGCAATATATACTTGGGTTGTTTTTTAAAATCTAGTTTCAAAATTTCTAACTTTAATTGGCATGTTTGTAGAATTCACATTAAAATAATTATCTGTGTTATTGAGTTGAGATATTTTCTTTTCCCCATCTTCTTTCCTCTGCTTTCATTGATCCTGCCTCTTTTGCATTGATCAAATATTTTTGTATTTTCTTTTCTTCATTATTACTTGCTGTATGTGTTTTATTTAATTTTTTGGTTAATGTCGCTACTCCTTCTTTAAATAGAATTATGTCACTTCACTTAAAATTAAAAACATACCTTACAACAGCTTCTTTTAGTTTGCCTCTGTCCTTTGTGTTATTGTTCTCATGTGTTGACCTCTACATAGAAACCCACAAAATGTTGTAATTATTTTTGTTTTAGGCAGTCACTTTCCTACCTCAGTGGTTTAAAAATGAGAACAAATGGGCCTACTTCTTTCCTCTAGGACCCTAATTACAAATATTATAGAGCACTGGATAGTCCACAAATCTCTGAGTGTTTAACTTTGTAGTCTTTTTGTTTTTCTGTTCTTAACATTTGAAAACTTTCTATTATTTGTCTTCAGGCTCACTGATATTTTTTGTGTAGTCTCATAAGCTCATCTTCATCTCCAAATGATTTAGTTTTTATTTCATACATATTATCTCTAGACATTACATTAGGTTATTTTTATATATTTAATTATTATTATTATTATTATTATTAAATCATGTTTTATTTTAAGCCTTGCACATATTTACAGTAGCTTTTTAAAGTCTCTGCTATAAAATATATTATTTCTTTCATTCCCTTCTGTTTCTGTGACTGATTTTAATTTTGGTTGTGGGTCACATTTTTCTGCCTTTTCACATGTCAAGTCTTGAAGCAGAATACAGACATCATAGTTATTAGATTGTTGCATGCTGGATTTTGCTGTCTTTCTCCAAAGAGTGATGGACTTTCTTTTGGCATGCAGTTAAGTTACATGGATCCACTTGATCCTTTTGGGGTTTGTTCATAATCTTTATTAGGGAAAGTTAAGAGTAGCCTTTACTCTGGGACATGGCCCTCCTGGAGTCTTTATTAAATATTCTCAATATTCTACAAGGATTCTTACACTGACCAGTCAGAATTTGAACATCATTCAGTCCCATGTGAGCTTTGGGATCTGTTCAACTTACGGCTTCTTGTTCTTTGTCTAGTTTCATGAAATTTCAGACTATACATCCATACATTGGTATTCAGCCAATGATGCAAGATAAATGATGTGAAGAATTCTGGAATTTTTTCTATGAAACGTTCTTTTCTCTCAAACTCTGCTGCTCAAATGATAGTTGGTTTGTTTCTTGAACTCTAATCTCTGCCTCATAATCTCAGTGAGACCCATCTGTTCCACTTGGGAGTCCCCCTCTCTGCACAGTAACCAAAAAGGTGCCTCAGATGGAATGCTCAAGTGACCACAGAGCTTACTTCATTTATTTACTTTCTTTCAGAAATGATAGTCCAGTGCCATCTGTTATCAATTTTTTAAATAATTTGTTTCAGACATTTTATTCATTTCAAAAATTGTTTACAGAGAGAGGAAAAAGTATGCTCTCAGTTATGCCATTATGGTATCCTAAGTTCATTTTTCTAATTTGTTTTCATTCTAACTGTACTTTTAATTGTCATGCTCCTAGATAAAATTTCTCATATGTATCTATTATAATGTTTCCAATTATTTTTAAAAATTGTTGTGACAGTTTTTTAAACAGCAGGGCACATATTATTAGTTTTATAGAATTCTTGCTCAGGATTTTTTTCCAAGAGATATACCAAGACATCAGTTTGTGGCACATCTAAAAAAATCAAATCCATATTTTAAAATTCTGCATACTTGCAATATTTGCAAGTGAGCTGATGCCTGGTTTGGATTCACTAATTATGTTTGTGATAATGTTATAAATTTCCTCACTGTCAAAATAGTTATAACAAATCTTATAAACAACATCATTAATGTCAGAAAGATGATTTTAAATTTCCCTTGTTTTTTCAGTTTTTTGAAGTTAACACCTCATTCTTTTTTAACATCAATATTAGCAAACAGAAATGTAATTTTAGAATTCTGTGTCTAAACATATTAAATAAGAGTAACCCTGAAATCTCAAACCCAGATGTTTATAAATAGGCTAGTAAGTACAATTGTAGCAATAAGTTGCTATGTTGTGGAAAAAGCCAATTTTTATGTGAAATAAAAAAATACTAAACAACTGAATTATGAAGAGGTAGATTCATTTTTTAGTAAACCTGCCAAGTTGATCTCCTCAGCAGATTAGTTCTGTATCCCAGCTGTGGCACCCATACTGCCATCAGCACTCTGTCACAGCTAAGGCACAATGTGGCGGTCCCCTTGGTACCACCTGTGGACTTGTGCAGAGCGCTCTGTAATTCAGCTACAGTACTGATATTGTGGGCTCCTTGGTACTGCCTGCAGTCCTTGCAGTGAGCACTGGGACACAACTATGGCACTAATATTAGAGGCATTCTGGTAGCAGTTACCTAGAAAGACTTATGAGTGTCACCAATCTTTGACCTTAAAGAAGACTGATTGCTTAGTTTCCTTCCCGCTCCTTCCCACCTTTGCAGCCGTTACCAGGCTCATCCTTTTGGAGGTTGGTTTTTCCCTGAATGTACATAGTGGGGAATATGGAAGAGAGGATGTACATGAAACTCCTAAAAGTAGTGAGCACACTAAATCTATGCCAGGTACTGTCCTCACAGCCTTACAAATGCTACTTTTTTAAACTTCACTATACTGTGAACTTGGTGTATTATTATCTTCATGTGTGTGTGTGTGTGTGTGTGTGTGTGTGTTTTGTTTTTAAATCAACATCCAAGATCTGATACTGGTCTTGGCTTCAGTAATGTTATGCTCAAAATTACCAGTTTTAAGTTAGAAACTTGCGTAGAAATGAAAAGTCCTGGGTTGTCTCACTCCGTTTCACTCCTCCGCCCACTAAACTCCCAAGGTGGGCAGATGTAAATAAAAAGCAAGGTTCTCTTAATTTTGCTTTCATATATATGTGACAAAAGCTTTTCTTTTTAAAATACTAATTGTAACACTAATGCTGCAGGAAGATGTGCTCTGGCTGGTCTGTCATTTTTGAGTGCCTTCACCTTGCATTAAAGTGGTTTAAGGAGCTTGAAATTTCAGTTTACCTTTAGTAACAACTTCATTTCCAGAGAAAAGATATTTTCACTTTCAATTAAATGATTCCCAAGTGAGAACCCCAGGGCAAGTCAAGTGGGAGGCTAACGAGATGACGGGGCTGCCTGCCCATAGCTGACTCATTGGAAGAAGTACAAGTTCATCGAGGCTAAACTAGAGCATATTGTGGTAGCACTGGTGTGCCGCAGACGGCCGGTAGGAGCTCACAAAAGCTGATGGTTTCAGTTTTGCAAGCCATTGTTAAACACAGCCCTTATTAAAAATTAAATTATATAAACTTTCAATTAAACTACAGGGTGGAGCAAAAGTAGGTGTCCAGTTGTGAGTACTCAAAACACAGCGTTTAGTTTTGTATTATTATTTATTAATTATTGTATTATTTTCCATTCGAACAACTGGACACCTACTTTTGCCACATCCTGTATATTAGGAGAAAAGGTAACAAACACTCAAAACTCCTCGCTTTCCTATTATTTTACTCTCTTCTTTGTTCTTGAAGTTATTTACATGTATTTGTATCTGTATGAGGTGCTAATACTGCATGTCTCTTCCCAACTCCAGTTCACTGGTGTCACTTCAGTAGTTTGCATTTGTTTACGAATTTGCACCGGAGAGATGGCCGTTAGATGTTCACCAGGGCGTGCCACTGCTTGGAGGCCAGCCTGGGTCTGAGAAACGGGTTCCTGCTTCAGGCTGGGAAGAGGAAATGAAGATGGAAAGCAGAGATTTCAAAATGAAGGCATTCCAGCTCACAGAGGTATTGTGCTTGCTTTTCCTATCTAAAAAAATAATTTGTATTAATTGGCAGTATTTACAAATGGGAGACCTTCGTGTAAAAAAAAATCAGATTTCAAGTCTCCTTAGAGAAGAAAACCTACTGCTGGCCACCCTGAGCCATCTTCTCACATGATAGCAGCTGGTTCGAATGATGATTACCCGCGTATCTGTTATCCAGTACAGTCTCACCTTCCTGGTTCAGGTTGTTCTTACTGCTGCTGTAGTGGTGAGTGACCTTAGGGTTAGCAGCCAAGGAAATGGAAAGCATGAGGTGCAGATGAAATGCAGTTAGATGGTTCTAGGACTCAGTTTACAAACACAGGTAAGTCTTCCAATGCTCCTTTTATGGAAAGCTTAGACTTGCCAGGATTTGGCATGACTTCTTAAGAACCCACTCAGACCTGAATATTGAAGAGTCTCTAGCACCTTAGGATAGATGTCACATAGTTAGTGATAGAAGGATTCCAGACTTTACTTAGGGCACCATGCTTTTAGTCAGAGTTTACCATTTATTTTTATTTTATTTATTTATTTTAAAAAATTTTATTGCTTATGCTATTACAGTTGCTCCTGCTTTTTCTCACTTTCCCCATCTCCACCCAGTTCTGCCCTCTTCCTTCCCTCAGTCAATCCCCATATCATTGTCCATGTCCATGGGTCATGGATAAATGCTCTTTGCTTACCTCCTTCACCATCTTTCATCCAGACCCCCAACTCACTCCCCTCCAGCAGCTGTTTGTCTGTTCCTGTCAGTCTGTTCCATGTGTCCATGCTTCTGTTTCTATTTTGTTTGTCAGTTTCTTTTGTTCATTAGATTCCACATATAAGTGAGATCATGTGGTATTTGTCTTTCACTTACTGGCTTATTTCTCTTAGCATGATATTCTTCAGGTCCATCCATGTTGCAAAAGGTAGGAGTATCTTCTTCTTTTTACTTCTGTATAGTATTCCATTATGTAAATGTACCACAGCTTTTTAATCTGTTCATCTATTGATGGGCACATAGGCTATTTCCAGATCTTCGCTATTGTAAATAGTACTGCTATGAACATAGGGGTGCATGTATTCTTTTGTATTGGTGTTTCAGGATTCTTAGGATATATTCCCAGAGGTGAAATTGCTGGGTCAAAGGGCAGTTCCACTTTTAATTGCTTTAAAAGTTTTTGTGGGTATTCCATACTGTTTTCCACAGTGGTTGCATCAGATTGTATCCCCACCAACAGTGCACTAGGGTTCCCTTTTCTCTGTATCCTTGCCAACACTTGTTTGTTGATTTATTAATGATTGCCATTCTGACAGATGTGAGGTGGTATTTCATTGTGGTTTTAATTTGCATCTCTCTGGTGATTAGTGATGCTGACCATTTTTACATACCTATGGGTATGTCTTCTTTGGAGAAGTGTCTATCCAGGTTTATTATCAATTTTTAAATTGGATTGTTTGTCTTCCTGGTGTTGAGCTGTATTAGTTCTTTGTATATTTTGGAGATTAAACCCTTATCAGATGTATCATCGGTGAAAATATTCTCCCAAACAATGAGTTTCCTTTTCACCTTGCTGATTGATGGTTTCATTAGGTGTGCAGAAGCCTTTTAATTTGATGTAGTCCCATTTCTTTATTTTCTCCTTTTTTTCCAATGCCTTAGGAAATGTATCAGCAAAAATATTGCTACATGAGATAGATGAGATTTTACTGCTTATATTTACTTCCAGGATTTTTATGGTTTTGTGACTTACATTTAAATCTTTTATTAATTTTGAGTTTGTTCTGGTGTATGAAGTTGGTGTTTTTGCTTCATTTTTTTTTCTTTTCTCTTTTCTTTTTTTTTGCATGTGCCAGTGCAGTTTTCCTGACAGCATTTATTGAAAAGACTGTCTTTGCTCCATTGTTTGTTCTTGCCACCTTTGTCAAGTATCGATTGACCATATAGACATGGATTTATTTTTCAGGCTTCTTGTTCTATTTTGTTGATCTGTATGTCTGTTCTTATGCCAGTACCAGGCTGTTTTGGTTACAGTGGCCTTATAGTATAATTTGGTATTAGGTATTGTGATTCCTCCACCTTTGTTCTTTTGAAAAATTGCTGAAGCTATTTGGGGTCTTTTTTGGTTTCATATACATTCTTGGAATATTTGTTCTAGTTCTGTGTAATATGCCATTGGTATTTTACTCGGAATTTCATTAAATATATAGATTGCTTTGGGTAGTATGGACATTTTAATGATGTGAACTCTTCCTATCCGTTATCACAATATATGTTTCCACTTATTTGTATCTTCTTCAACTTCTTTCTTCTGAGTATAGGTCTTTCACCTTGTTGGTTAAATTTATTCCTAGGTATTTTATTTTTTGTTGCAATAGTAAATGGTATTGTTTTTCTTAGTTTCTCTTTTTGATAGCTTATTATAGGTATATAAAAATGCCATCAATTTTTGGGTATTAATTTTGTATCCTATACTTTGCTGAATTAACATTTATTTTTTTTAAGATGTAATCACAAAATTATTTATATTAGCTAGATTCACAGACCATAGCAGATTATAAGATAAGAAGCACTGCCCTGACTGGTGTGGCTCAGTTTGCTGGGTGTCATGCCAAAAAGCGAAAGGTCTCCGGTTTGGTTCCTGGTCAGGGCACATGTCTAGGTTGCAGGTTTGATCCCCAGTCAGAATGTGTACAAGAGGCAACTGGCCAATGTTTCTCTCTCACATTGATGTTTTTCTCCTTCTCTTTCTCCGTTCCTTCCCTTCTCTCTAAAATTAAATAGATAAAATCTTTAAAAAGAAAAAGAGATAAGAAGCACTATGAGAAGTCAAAAGTGACAGCACAATATGATAATGGATGATTAAAATGATGAATAAGCCAGAAAAGTTTATAACACACTCAGAACACTTAGTTATGAAGGTAGGGAAATGCAAGCCATTACCGAGGTTCCTGTCTTTTCTCTAATCCAAGAGTTTGCTTTTCCTCAGGGACCTGTCTGCTATGTGTAAGGTTCTTTTTCCTCTCTCTTCACCTGGCTAATTTGTTTATCTTTCGGGTTTTAACTTAATGTTATTTCCTCAAGGAATTCTTCCCTAATTTTCTGGTCAATATTAGGTCCTTCTATTATATACACTCTCATTGTAGCCTAGAGATTTCCTTTATGGCATTTTCAGTCATAATTATAGAAATTTCTGTAGTTCTGTGTTTAGTGTTTATGAACATTCTGGGCTATGAACTCATGAGTACACTCACCATATTTGTTTTACTTCTTGCTGTGTTGCCAAGTGTACATGACGGGTATTCAATAAATAATTATTTTAAATAAATAATGGTCATACTAAAAAGCACTCTCAAAATGTTGCCAGTTATCTACAAAACTTTGGGCTTAATAAAAATGTGAAGTGTGACTGAGTTCTTTATGTATGCTTTTATTTCTTCTTAGTAGATCTTAACACAGAGTGCATGATAAATAAATATATGCTGAATGGGTGATGCCATATAACGATAAATTACTCTTAACAGTTCTTTTTCCTCAGAGCCAGTGGTTCTTAGCACCTAAGTCTTGATAGTAACTAAATACTTAAACATTTTAATTACAAAATTAATTTTAAAACCGGCGATTTCTTTTAAAATATTGGAAGATTCTAGATCTTCTCAAATGTAACAATGATATAAATACAAGAAAATGCAACAGTATGGCTTAAATTAATTAGCCACCTTAAACCCCAAAGTGTTCCCCATTTTACGTTTTTGGATCATAAACGCGCCACAGACTCAAACTACTAAAAATATGTCTGTGTCACCAGGTGATGCCCCAATGGGAAGCTGGCCTTTTCTATAACTAATGATAGGCATTTGTGGTCCAGAGACAAACATGTTTTAGTTAGGAGGAAAAACAATGGTTATGTTTTAATCTAATGGAAAATTAGGAAATCCTAAACAATTTGCTCATCAATCAAAACACTGGAAATTTTGAAAGGAGACTTCTAGTTAACGGTGTTTTCACCTGGGGCTCATTAGTGGTCTAAAAGTTGTTCTTTCTCCAGTTTCTAACTAATGTGTGGCTGGGAGTTGGGCCAGGTGTTTCTTATACTGATTTCCACTCGAATCAACTTTATCTGAAAACCTGCCCCCTTTATACCGCACAAATGTAACCTGTTTGCTGGTTCCATTGAATTAGCTCAGTCTTCAGGGCTGTTCCTAAACCAAGAGGAGTGGGTAGTAATAAAAGCTAAGAACCCTACATTCTTTGTTTTTCTTGTGAGTTATTTTTAACTGGATTTGTTGGGGGTAAGAACCCTACATGTTTGTTTTTTGTTCATCGGATTTTGAGCTAGTTGAATAAAAAAAAATTTTTTTAGGTTGTCTTGCCATTATAAAGGATTAAATAGGGGAAAATACTCATATTCCCTTTAACAGGTTTGTTGAGCAATTAGAGTAATAAGATAATATTTTTAAGTGAAAAAAATTTAAGTTTACAAACAATATCCATTTGTCTTCCAGCAGGTTTCAGCGAGAGAACTTGCCCAGATTTGCATGACTTCCCATCTCTAACGCTCCTTATGGTTTTCCCAAACTCAAGCACACTTCCATTCTCCCTGTACTATGTATGCCCTGGTGAGAAATGCCTTGACATATTATTTCATTTCATGTAAGCCTTGGCCTTGACATCTTTCGGTGTTATAGACTTCCTTTTCAAATCGTGGTTATAAAGCTGCACCAGACTGTGCCGTAACTTGTTCAAAGGGCCATTCAGCAGGGTTTATTACATGCCAAGCATATATGAATACTCTGGGCTGAAGTGCTTTGGTGAGTCATTAAGAAATGAATAATTTTAATGGTTTGGGGAAATGGGAAACAAGTAATAAACTATCATAAGGGGGAGACAACTTATGACTCCCAGTGTGAAAAGGAAGTCAGAGAAAGGTAGAGTGAAAGAAGCTAAGGCGAGAAATGGCAGAATGAGTACAGTTGTGAAAGTGCCCTGTGGTACAGAGGGAAGAGGGACGTAGAATTCCATCTGTGTCTTCTGAATTAGATGAGACATTTTAATGTTACAGAACAGTGTCCTAGATACTTAGAAGAGCACATGGGCTCCTCTTCTCGGAAAAAGTGTCAAGATTACTGAAGGTACAACTGTATAGATATTAGTTATCTACTTTATAGGTATTAGATTACACCTAATAATCTAACTAGATATTAGACTGACTACATCCTGATGCATGTTGGGAGGAAATGCGTTGACATGTAGAGTAATCGTCCACCTTCAGTATCCTCTCACTAGAGCAGATTTGTTTGCTTTCCTGAGTCTCTTTTAAAAGGAGATCATTTTTGACTTCCGGCCAAGATGGAGGCTTAGACGGACACGCTAAGTCTCCCTCTACAACTAGAGAGGAATACAACTACTTCAAAACAAAGGAAAACTAGAAATTCCAGAAAATAAAACTACACGGAAGGCCAACATATGAAGTTATAAACCAGCGGTGCCATTCGGGCAGGTAAGAGTTAAAGAGGGCAAAGCTGTTTGCGGAGCGGCGGGGCGGTGAAAAATCCCGGCGGCAGTCAAGCCCCTGGCAGTGCACGACCCCAGCGCTGGGGAGAGCGGCCACCGCATCGCCTTGAACAGTGAGGCCCAGGGGGGCGGGAGGACGGATCCCGGTCTCCTAGCTGAATAACTGTGTGAATCCATCTTGGACCCCTGCCCCCAAAGAAAGAAAGCACCACAGGGCTGCGAAATAGGTCGCAGACAGGCGCCGGTCGCTGACTTGTGACGCCAAACGGCGCCAGTCGCTGGGTCATTACGAGTACACAGGCACTGCCCCCAACAGCCGGCCCAAGAAAACAAAACGCATCTGTCAAAATGTGGCAGACAACTATAGAAATCCCGGTGACACAGCTCACCAGGCAGCAGATAGAGAACCTGACAGATGAACAGATAAGAAACCTGTCAGAGGCTCAGTTCTGGGCCATTGTTATCAGGTGGCTTACAGAATTCACAAAAGAGCAGGAAAAAGATAAGAAAGAAGTGAAAAACTTTCATAACGAAAGGAACAAAACCGCATATGAGACAGATGGTGAGGAACAAAAATCCAGAGTTCATTTCAACAAACTGGAATATGGAGAAGGAACAAGCAGTCAACCAATGCAGCGAGAGGAAATGGGAAGCAACAATGAGAGGATCAGAAACCTCTGGGACAGCTATAAAAGGCCCAACATAAGAATCATTGGTTTGCCAGAGAATGAGGAAGATGAACTAGAACTTGAAAAATTGAGTGAAAATATAATAAAGGAGAACTTCCCAGACTTGGGGAAGGGAATAGACTTGCAGGTCCAGGAAGCAAGGAGAGTTCCCAAGAGACTGGACCCAGGGAGAACCACTCCAAGACACATTATAATCAAAATGTCAAAAATTAAAGATAAAGAGAGAATCTTAAAAGCAGCAAGAGAGAAGAAAAGAATTATGCACAAAGGGGTCCCAATTAGACTATCAGCAGACTTCTCAAGGGAAACCCTACAGGCAAGAAGGGACTGGCAAGAAATATTCAAAGTAATGAAAATCCAAAACCTACAACCATGAATACTCTATCCAGCGAAATTGTCATTCAGAATAGAAGGACAGAGAAAGTGTTTCCAGGACAAAATAAAACTGAAAGAGTTCATTAGATCCAAACCACTGTTATATGAGATGTTAAAGGGACTGGTTTAAAAAACAGAAGCTAAGGAGATGAAACAAAGGCAAACTAAACAGGCAACGAGAGTGGAAAAGGAACTGTGGGTACGGGAAGCATATTGGGGGGAGGTCAACAGGGAGGGGGAATGGGGAAAGGGAGGGAGATGATATAGGAATTGGGGATCAAGGTAGGAGGGAATGGAATAGACGGAGAGAGGTTGGGAGGAACTGTATGCACAACTAATGGACATAATCTAAAAGGGGGGGACAACTGGAGGGAGGGGGGCCACCGGGTGGAGGGGAGCAGAGGGAAGGGAAATTGGCACAAATGTAATATTTTAATCAATAAAACACATTAAATCTGAAAAAAAAATAAAAGGAGATCATTTTTTTCACTTGGTCGTAGCATGCAACACATTCTGGAAACAGAGAGCCTCTAATTAATGGTAGCAAGAAGAACCAACTCCTAAATTTGTTAGTTCTACTTGCACTATAGTACCCAGAGTGGAGAGTGGACCATTTTTCCCAGTGAGGGGCCTTTTCTGGGGCGATGACTTACTTGGCTGCCCTAGTTTTGAGGCAGAGTTGAGAAAGCTCTCCCCGCTGTGCTGTGCTCCCTGATCACCAGCAGGACAAGGAGTGGTTCCATATCCCAGCTTTCCCACCTTCAGGATGACACTGTTCTACAGACTCAAGTGGCTTGCTCTTCTGCGAGGTAACCTGGACATACCTCCTGCCTCTCCTTTCGTTCAACTCCTAAATACACGCCCTGCACCTACCTGCCCCTCTGTCAGCTTTTTGGGGGAGAAGAGGGGCTGGTTGGGAAAAAAAAATCTACCTTCTCTCCTCTAAAAGAGAATATTGATTTGTATTTGAAATTTTAGGTCACTCTAGGGACAATGTTTGAAATGATTTGCTTTTCTTGACCTAGGAGAGCACAGGAGGTGATCTATATGCAGTCATCAATAACCATCAACAAAAGATAATTTTGATAAATTGAAAAGGACTTTTTCTTACATCACTGTTAATAGGTTCAAATAACCCTCAAAGAGTGGAGAGCTACTACCCAGGTGCATCTTTAGGTGAGACAGGAAGAAATCACATACATTTATACTTATATTATCGTCATCGTCGTCGTCGTCGGCAGCCGTCCGTCTCGAGAGACGATGGTGTAGCTTCTCAAGAGTCTATCTGCACCGCCGAGAATGGCTGTGCAGTCCAACTCGGGAGTGACACGGTATCTGTCTCCTCCCGTGTTGAATCGACATCTTGTGATGACACTGGAGTGTCCTCTCCAGTGAAGCTGAAGCTACAGAGCCTGGGCAGGGTGATATGGAGGGTCTGCTGTTGCCCATGCAGCAGACCCCCCCTCTCTTCGCAGCTGAAGGGTCCAAGGGAAAGACGGAGTCAATACAGCTTGGCTTCAGGTGCGCCGCAGGAGTTGCCGGTGTTGACTACAACGTCAAACCGCCTTAGGGACTCCGGCTCCGGATTTTCTGTCGGGGTTTACTCCCTTAGCCCTTCCCCTGAAGAGGTATGCCGCAAGGCAGCGGAGGTTTTTTGGAATCAGAGTTTTCCTTCTCTGATGTGCCCTGACTGGAAGATCGAACCAGCGACACTTAGCTCGCAGGCCGACGCTCAATCCACTGAGCCAAACCAGCCAGGGTTACTGGGACCACTGACCAAGAAATTCAGGTAAACTCGATCCAGGACTGGAGAAACCCATAGGCCTTCAGAAAAGGCAAATATGAAAGTATTTTGTAAGAGCATTTCCTCAACCAGGGCCCACAGACTGCCACAGGAAGACAGACAGACCCTGTTGGGCACAGCTCACAAACACCCACCATTTGAGGAAGCAGACAACAAACAGAAGAATGTGCCTCCTTAGCACCAGAACTTCTAGTGCCATTAAGAAGAGACTTGAGCCCTTGCTGGTGTGGCTCAGTGGGTTGAGCGCCGGCCCGCGAACCAGAATGTCGCTGGTTCAATTCCCAGGCAGGGCACATGCCTGGGTTGCGGGCCAGGTCCCCAGCTGGGGACGTGAGAGAGGCAACCAATTGACGTATCTCTCCCTTTCTCCCTCCCTTCCCTCTCTCTAAAAATCAATAAATAAAATCTTAAAAAAAAAGAAGAGACTTGAGAATATGGGCACAAACACCAAACATGTGGGTATGTTTAAAATTGTTCAAGGAGGTAAACGAATAGAAAATTATACAGGGCAATGCAAAAAATGACTAATATAGGATGTGCAAAAATAAAAAGTCACTGAAGGTTAATGATTGTATTAAGTACTATATAGAGATGAAGAGAGAAATAGTGACATGCAAGATGGATCTGAGGAAACCACAGAATGTAGCTGAAAGAAGTTGAATCCTGTACAATAGTACAAGGAGATCCCACATCTATATAATGGTATTTCCAGAGGAAAGAATCAATAGAATGGAAAGAGGCAATATAAAAGGGAAATTCCAGAATCGAAGGAGGAAACAAAGTTCCTTATAGAATAAAGGGATTTGTTTAAATCTCTTCTGGGACACATTGTAATGGAACTACAGTCCATTAAAGGAAATCCTAAAACTTACCAGAGAATAAAGTATCAGACTTATTTCAGACTTTCCATCATCAATAATAGGTGCCAGAAGACAATGGCATAATAAATTTGGTGTTGAGCAAAAACATGAATTTAGTATCCAGATAAACTATTATTCCAGAATGAGGGAATTTTCAGGTATCCAGAGAGTTGCTGCTAATAAACCCTCATGGAAAGGACTACTAAAGGATGTACTTCAGCAAGAGGGCTGAATTGAATCCAGAAGAAAGGACTGGGATGCAAGAATTAAGGCATTGGTAACCAAGTATTGACTGTAAATAATTAATAATAATGGGTAATTTAGGGGTGATATTGAAGTTAAACATTTTGAAGTCCACTTGTGGTTCAGGGAAAGGAATTTTAAAATTAAAGTTTAATCAAGTCAGCAGGAGGAACAACAAAAACACTTGTTAAAGAGAAAACACAAAATAAGATAAAGTAAGTTCCAATTGTCTGCAATCATAGCCAATTGTTAAATTCACTCTCAGATTGGTTAAAATATTAACAATTCAGTTATATCAGCTTATTTGTAATAGCCAAAAACTGGAAGTAACAAAAATTTCCCAAAGACAGAAGGGTAGATAAATTGTGGTTGAGTCACACAATAGAAAACTTCACAAAAAGAGTGAGCTAGTGATCCATCCAAACCACACAAATGACCTTGACAACCTTCGAATGAGAGTAGAAGCCAGATCTAGGTTTCCAGAGTTGACTGGATAGGGGCACAGAGAACTTTCTGGGAAGATGGGAATCTTGACCTGGGTGGAGGTCATTTGGGGTACATGTGTGAAAAGTCAAGAACCTTACACCTTTATTTTATTGTATGTAATAATTATACCTCAATAAATTGCTAGAAATCCTGGGGATGGATACAGAACAAAGTGAGTGTACTTAATGCCACTGAACTGTTCACTTTAAAATGGCTAAAATGGAAAATGGTGTGTATATTTTATCACAATAAAAAAATGACTGGGGAGAAAAGATCCAGCAGAACCACACTGAACTGAAAATAAAGGGATGGAATAGCTGACAAATCCAAACCAAAGAAGGGTGTAGGGCTATCACGTCAGACAAACTGAAACTAAGGTGAAACACAGGAAGAGGGACAACCAGGAACACCGCGCAGTGAGGAGAGGAAGTCCGTGGAGCCGACACAAAATCCACAGTCAACAATGTGGCCTTAAAATGCAAAACCCAGAAGGACAGGGCATCACAGAGCTCAAGAGTGAGTGTCCAGGCCTGAGTCCAGGCTCCTGCCCAGGTCTGCAAAGTTGCCTGTCCCCACACCCCACGGCTCCAGGGACACTTATATAAATATTTATAAAATATTTTATACAAAATAAAAATTATGTATTATATATATTCATATATATAATATCACTAAATCACTTTTCCCCCCATGGTTCTGTAATTCCTAGTTGTTAAGCATTACAAAGAAACCAATTCTTTCAAGCCACCAGGAAGGCATCATGGTTATGATATGGCACCTGTAGTTAGGAAGGAAGGAAGGAAGGAAGGAAGGAAGGAAGGAAGGAAGGAAGGAGACAGATTTCATCAGGGTTGCCATTTAGGTTTCTCTTAGCATCTGTTTAAAAAATAATGTATAGGAGTTACATCATATACCTTACCTAGCATGCTCTATGTGCCATCATTTTAATAGTTCCATTCATCTTTGAAGTATGAATTCTTTCTGCAGCCCACCCAGCTTCCATCCCTCCCTTCCTCCTTTTCTTATTTTCCTGTTATGACTTTCTTTCTAAATGTTCTTTTTATACCTTTCTTTTTCTTTCTTTTTAAATTTCAGTACAAAGAATGAAAGTGCCCTCATGAGTTCCACATGTGACCAAATTATCAAGTCCTGTATGCATTCTTGTTGATTTTTTATAAAACTAGCTTTTACTTGCTATTAATACAAAACTATAGGATTATAGCTTATTTGGAATATTATATTTAAACCATTAAGAACTAGGAATTTCTATGAAAAACCCCAAAGAAAAAAGTTTCAAAAGTTCTTGTGGGAACCTAGATCACAATGTAACTATTTATAAGACTGAACTTACCTTTTTCAAGCAACCTGAGGAAGCAACCTTCAAGGAGCATCCCCACTATAAGGAGAGTGTTCGCTATGACCTTTGGCATTTTCAACCAGTTCTATAAAATATTAGGGGTCTAATAAATCCAAGGAAATAGCAATTTATTTTGGGTCATCCTTGAAATTCATTCTACTACTTTTAAGTTGTAGGTCATGTAAAAAGCTGATAAATGGCAATGGGGACTGTCTCCTGTGTATTCTTAATTTCCTATGTGATTTCCATTTTGTTGCAGGGATTATTTAGAAATATGTTAGTTTCTCCCATTTTTATTTTTTAAATCTTATTTATTCTTAACATAATTTTATTGTATTATAAGAAAGCAAGAAAATTCTATTATTTAGCTTTTATGATTTATTTAGGCCTAAATTTAGAATTCATTATGTGATTAATGCAAGATTTGTTTTTGTAGATATTCCATGTGTATTCTCCATTTGGTATAGAGTTTTATGTATGTCTAACAGCTTGGAATTATTAATTTTTATTCATATCTTTGTATCACTACTTAATTTTTGTTCCCTTGATTTGCCACTTTGTAAGAGGGATATGTTAAATTTTTTTATCTGTGATTGTTGATTTTTCTACCTGAAGTCCTTTCATATTTTTCTTTTTCTATTCTGAGGCTGTTTTGTTAGGTTCATGTAAGTTACAATGATACAACTTTTTTCTTTTTTTTTTTTTTTTGCCAATATATAACATTCTTCTTTACCTCACTCTTTTGTGTTATGTGTTAAGATTGCTACCTTAGGTATCTTTTGACCCATATTTGCCTGGTCAATTTTTTCCTTACTTATACTTTCAATCTCTCTTTTAAGTGTATCCTTTTAAAAAGAATATTTGGGTTTTATTTTTTAATCCAGTCTGAGAATTCGCATCTCTTAATTGGTGCATTTAACCTATATACATTCATTTTAATTACTTTATGTTTGGACTTTTTTATCTCATTTTTTATTCCCTTTATTCTTTCCTTCTTTTTTTTTCTATATAGAATTTTTATTTTGTTTATCAGTTACAGTTGTCCTGCTTTTTCCCTCGTTTCTTTCTTTTACTCATTTATTTTTCTTTCTCTCTTCCTTTTTATGTTTTCCATTGGATAGTTCAAGTTTTTGTCTATCGTTTTAAAAGTCAATAATTTTGTCCATATAGTGGTTATTCTTGACTAAAACTTATTCAACTTCAGTCCCTTTTATTGATTTCTTAAACTCATCAAGTTTAAAAAGATAACCTGGTACGTTGCTTCCTCTATGCCACATCATATTGATATTGTCTAGAATTTTTATTTACAGATTGTTAATAGACATATTTTCTTTGGTTATTTTGGTCCTTATTTATCATTGTTTTGGTTCATTTTCATGAACAGTAAACTACAAATTATTTCTTTTATAATCCATAACTCATAAAATATCTCCCCAATTTTTCTCTTCATATTACTTTAATATTTTCTCAATGTGTGTTTTCAAGAAGGATCTTTGTATAGAAAATCTTCTGATGCCTGGAATGCCGCTGAATATTTTTATTACATGTCACATTTTAATGGCACTTTAGCTTGGTGTCAACTTATGGGATGCAATTATTTTCCTTCAATATACTAAATATTACTATATTATGCATTCAATATTGCTGTTGGTAAATCTGCTATCAGTCTTGTTCTTCTGTAGACAATCTGTTATTTTCCTCTGTAAACATTTAGAATTTTTTTGTGTGTGTTTGATATTCTTTGCTCTCGCTATATTATATCTAAATGTATTCCCTTATCTGTATTGTTTAACAAATTCAATCTGAAGTCTTTATCTTCTGTTAATTGTGGAAATTCTATGTTTTATAAAAAATACTTTTTTCTCTTTATATATCTTTTTCTTTCTGGGACTCTTATCACACATACGTTGGCACTTCTATTTTGCATATCTATTTTTAAATATATTTTCTTATTTAATGCTATCTTGGAGAATTACTAAATCAAGCTTTTCATCTTATTGACGTCTAATGTATCCATCCTGTTATTTGTCTCATCCATTATTTTTTAGGTCAGTGTTTGTGTGTTACATACCTAATGTTTCTTTTAAAAAAAATTATTTCTGGTTCATGATTATGTTACACATATTTTCTATTATCTCTCCTTTAATTATATTTCAGGATATATTAAATTCTTGATTTCCACAATTAAGATTGTAAATCAGTATATTAATTCTAAATTACAGTGTAATAAATTAATTGAGCAGATTGGTTTCTGCTTTAGTGGCCCATGGCCTTTTCTTTTGTCTTCTGAATCACCCGGGCTTGTGGTACTCCCTGGAGGTATCAGGTGCTCGGCCAGAAAACATGTGGGAAAGGTAAAGAAGGGGCTGAAGTCCATGTCCTAAACTGCACCAGTTCTAGTGAGTTTAAAGAGAAGGGACAGGATGAGCCTCAGGAGGAGAGGCCCAAATACCCCAAATCTACTACAGATTATTCCTCTTGCTGCCACTGCACCAACCAAATTTCTGGGGCAGGATTTCACTTTTCCACGCTTAGGAAGACACAACATTAGGGAAGGACAGTGGCCATAGTGGTTTTCCACCAGCTATGCAAGCTAGGATGGAAAAGGCTGGGGAACTGAGTGCCCATGGGCACCTCCTTGGTCAGCACCCAGTACACTTCCATTCACTGCTCCCACACAAAGGACACCAGTCCCGGTGCTTTGGGCTGTTTTTGCCCATTTCTAGGGAATGGATGGGCAGTGGTGGTACCAAGTCAGTATGGGTGAGGAAAGAGAGAATTAAATTATTTCCTCCAGCTTATTCTTTCACAGCCACTTCCAGGTCCGCTCTGCTCTGGCTGTGGTCTCCCAGCTCCCACACACATCAGTGCAGGTTCAGCAGGAGGTTACCACGGCCTTCCCTTGTGGTGTTTCTGTTGTGTCCAGTCCTGGAGTCCCTGATTCTCTTTAGCTTCTGTAATTTCTCTCCAGATTTGACTTTTGCAGGGAGAGGTAGCAATGCATTTATCATTTTGACAATAAGAAACTGTGAAGGGATTTCTGACTTGTATCTCTGAGGAAGGTCTCTTTTTATCAGCTGCCCAGGCTCCCAATAACTCTGTCCTCACTCTGTTTCTTCTGGCTGCATATTTAGTCTCCAACAGTGACAGTATCAACATTCCCATAATCAGCCATTTCTTCTATAACCTATTTACATTCAATCCAAATTCCACCTCTAGTACTGTCACTTCTGGTTTTTTTGTTTTATTTTTATATTTGTTGGCCAGTTCCCTCTTTTGATTATTCATTTATGTAATGTCACATGGTTTTATCATTAGGAGACAAGGAGACAACACAAATATATGCTTTGCTATTTGTGCGTAAACTATGTAACTGATACATAGTGACCAGTCACCAACAGTCTTTGAAAGAAGTGGCATCAATGGTCATTGATCACGATATGCATGTTACCTATGTAGTGATATCTGGATTAAAGAGATAGCAGCAAAGTTTCCACTGGATGTAATTTACTCACTGTTAATATAAGATGGAAAGTGAAATTTGAGCCATGTTGCTGGAGGATTGTTGTTATTTTAACTAAATTATAGTGACCGGAATTCATGCATTGTGGAGCAGTGTAAAGTGAGAATCACCTGTCTCTGTTTTATTTATAATAAAGCCAGTTATTTGACAACTAGATGAGTGTGATGGCCATGAACATATGTCACTTACATCTCTGTTAGGGGAGGGTGCTTGATGGATGCCCCCAGGAACTAAGCTCTGAAGCTATCGCTATGTTCCCACCAGTGTCACACTTCCCAGGAGCTGCTCCTAGCCAGTTACTCAGTGTGGCACAGGTAAAAAGGTTCATTCCTGGGACACGGGTAACTTTGCTCAGGGACTTTCCATTGGCCTAGCTGGAAATTTTTAGAGCTGCTCTGCAGTCTGTGGCGCTACCCACACAACCCTCCTTCCTTCCCTCTCTCCTTCATAGGGGTCAGTCACATCTGCATCGCGACCGGAGACTCTCGACCAGAGACTCTCCCTTCCTCCTCCAGCTCTCCCCTTTGCAGACGTTTCCCTCAGTAAATCTCCTGCACATCTAATTTCACTTTGACATCTGCTTCACTAAACTAATACAAGTGCTCCTGAGAGTGGCCCAATAAAATGGGAGTCATATGGAGATTAGGGTCTGTCACCACATGGCGGGTGAAGAAAATGCCATCATGAGTGGTATGTGGGTTACAGATTTCACAGATGGGGACCTAGAAAAACATCCAGAGGAAATGGCATATTTACAGATGTGCTGATTTGGGCACTTGGAAGAATAGCTACAAGAGAGCAGACTTGGCTGGTTATTGCTAAGTTGCCTAGGTGCCCCACAGAGTGAGGATGAGAATGTAAGCCATTCACAAGCAGGTAGAGGCTTACAAAGAGATCCTCCTTTCCTGTGTGGAAGGGCGGAGGCAGCTGGGCAGCAGACCGATGTCTGCTCAACTCATAGAGCCCCAGGTTTGAATGCTCCACCAAGGCAGGTCTTCCATGTTAAGGTCAGAGCCCTGATTAAGAAAACCTGGTTAAGGAAATCTGGAACATGGGTTGGTGACATCTAGGTGGTTGCTTCTGAGGACTTTTTCTCTGTTGAACCCCCAAACCTGCAAAACTTGTGGTGGTGGCCCACCCTGCCCCGGTACAAGCCAGCACCCAGTGCTGGAGACACTGCAGAGGGCACTCTCCAGAGCAACAGGTGCCCCTCGGGAGCTGCCTCACCTGTTCCTCTGGCTGCCAAGTTAATAACCAATCAGATGTTGACCTCATGGTATTTTCTGTTTAGTGGAAAAGACAGAAATTAATGATAACACAGGAAGCTGTGGAAAACAAAAAAAGAGATATCTAATTCGGTGTTGACCAAAGAAGGGGCGGAGAGAATATAGAGACTGCCCAGAAAAAGCCAGGCATTGCCTGGGGTGTCAACCTTGGTGGGAAAAGATGACTGGCTTGGGGGAGGGAGAGGAACCCTACCCAGACGGCAGTGTGCAAGCAGAGACTGGAGGCCTTGGAAAACAGTTCAGTTTTGCGTGTCTGACGTGTAGAAGATACAGAGGAACATTGAGAGATGAGGCGAGGGGGTGTTATGTATTATACAAAAGGTCAGCTTTCGTGAGACAGATTATAGGTAACCCCATGAGGGATGCACCTGGAGAGGAGGGTGAATTGTGTGCTTATATTTATTCTGGTGGCTATGTTGGAGATGGACCAGAGGGCTGGTAGATTTGAGATGGGGGTGAAAAGGAAGGCTGGGAGCAGGGAGGTGCCTTGGGAAGCCATTTCAAAGATCCATGTGAGAAAATAGTGGAAGTTTGAGCAAGCACAGGGGCAGGGAGAAGGAGATAAGATGCATTTCAGAAAGACTTAGAAGTAGAAGGAATAGGCCTTGGTGATGGAGAGAGAGAAGAATAGAATGGTCCTCAGGCCTGACACATAGGAACTGAGTAAATATTTGTTTTATGAATGACTGAGCTGCAATTGAATCTTTTTCTCCTCCCTTAAATCTTATTACTGATTTATGGACAATAGGTTTGTATAGATTTGGCTATACAATTAGATTTGATTATCAGGCTAGTCAATTATTAAAAATAATTTTATGTTCATTTCCTGTAGCTGCTATAACAAATTACCTAGTGACTTAAAGCCAGAAGTCCAAAATCAAGTGTCAGCAGAGTTGTGTTTTCTCTGAAGGTTCTAGGGGAGATTCAGTTCCTTGCCTCTTCCAGCATCCAGTAGCTCTGAGTGTCTGTTGGCTTATGAGGGTATCACTTCCATCTCTGCCCATCACCTTCTCCTCTGTGTGTCTGTCTTGGGGCTGTATCCTTCCAATCTCTGCCTCTGTCTTCACTGGTCTCCTCCTCTTCTGCCCACTTACCTTTCCTCATCCTGTTTCTTCTAAGGATAATTATCCTTGTATGTAGGGACCACCCAGATAACCCAGGATGACTTTCTCTTAACCTAATTACATCTTCAGAGATTCTATTTACAAGTAAGATCACATTCACAGGTTCCATGGAGATGCTGTGGATGTATCTTTGGAGGGAGGATTACCATTCAGTCCATGAAACAAGATTATTGCCTAGTCTCAAGGACTTATCTCATTGTAGTGACATAAAATGATATACAGTATATACCAAGGTAGTTAGCCTTGCTTTATTTTAGTTGACAGCAGAAACGACATTGTTACTTTTTAATAAAAACATAACATAAACTTTCTTGTTGTAACGGAGTTAGAAATGTAAATAGACTTGCCATTTGCCTTCTAAAAATGTTTGTGGAAATTGTGTATATGGTTGAGAAAATGCAGCCAAGTCGAATTCACTGGATTTCCATTCTGAATCTCTTGTCCTTAGGATGACATTTTTCAGTAGGAAAGCCAACTTTTAGCTTCTGTTCTTAGTAGAGCTCTGGTCAAATTTATTGTAATGATTAAAAGAGAACAACTATAAAAAGTTGTCTCAGAAGTCAAATGGAAACAAAAAGTGACATAAATATTTAAAATTATTACAAAAACTTACAGTTGTGGCGAAAGGACAGTCTTGTAATAAAAGCTTTTTAAAGAATAAATGATGTTATCACCTGCCCTTGGCTGCATACGACTCTTATTAGAACTTGACTTTAAGGGAACCAGGGCTGACTGAAGAGAATGCCACTTTTTTTTTTCTTAGAAATTAGGATCTATACATTTTGAGAGTACTTGTTCTATTTGCTTTCCAATAGAGGTGGGAAGTTGGTTCCATTAAGTAGCTGCATAAAAGATTGAATATTAATTTCAGTACAGTTATGGCATTTATTTGATGTTTCAAACTTGGAGATCCAAAGCACAACAATAGAAAAGATTCCGTGTGGGAGACACGATTTTGGTTTACTTGCAGCTTAGGGAGATGGACCAGATCCCTTCTTGGAGTTCTCCCTAGGATTGTTTGTGAGTGAGATTAAATATTACTTTGATGTTTGTATCTTTACTTGTTAATGGGACATGAAAATGGAGTTGATGAGAACTGAAAATATCATTTAATGATTGGACAGGATTTGATTGATAATGGACAAAAGTTTCATCATTATTCCAAATGATTCTCTAGGAATCCCTGTAGTGTGCCCCATCCAGATGCTTCATAAAAGCCATCAGTATAATGAATTAGATGGAAATATGAATCCTTCATCTGGTGTATTTTGACCCCAGCTGGTAATAGGACTGTGACCCAAGGCAAGAATTTCCAGAAGTACTAAATGCAATTGAAATAGCAGCAACAGATATTAGTCTCAGCTATCATGATATCAGATTGTTCTCCTCCAGCCTGGGGCTATGTGAACAATACATGCAGCCCTGTGAGATACTTCTCAAGCCTGGGGCTTTGCGTTGGGATCCCCAGAATCTAAATTCCTACTTGCATAACAAAAAGAGAACCCAGAAAATGTGTTGGGAAATGAGAGTCAGGAAAGCAAACCTATAGTTCAGTTTGTCAGGAATTTATCCAACGTGGGTGGCTCACAACATGGTGTGGACAATAAAGAGGGACCAGCCGTTGGTCACAAAGAGAGAGTTAAAAGACAACTGGCAGCTGTTCCCATTTCTCCTGAGGCCAGGAGAGGAAATGGGTTTACACTGGAGCAGGAGGGATTTAGACTGGCCTATGAAAGGATTTCTGGCTCAAGGTAATGCTTTCTCAGGAACAGAACAATCATATCTCCTGCTTCTGTTATTTAAAAACATAGAGTATGATGTCTTCTGTTGACCATTAGAGAGAGACCAGCAGTTTGCAAGAGTCCCAGAAACACACAAGATGACTCAAAAAGCCTAATAATACAAATTAAACATTTAAATCCAAGACATTGAATAGACTAGTAAGAATGGCTTTTTGAAAACGCTTTGACTGAAATAATATCAACTCGGTATTACCTCACATTGGTCAGACATGCTCATTAATATTTTAATAAATATTTTCTATGGCTACAAATAGAGAACTAGTTGTTACTTAATTTTTATCATGTGTTTGCTGATCAAAATTATATCAGGACTTGGATTTAGTGGGAGAGAAAGGAAACATTAAAAAGAGGCTTCTGGTGATAAAAAGGCAGGAACCCATTTCTTTAGAAAGGAAAGCAGGATGTATTAAGAAACTAGATTTAGGGTCCAGATATCTCTGGGTTCAAAGCCTAACTCTTTACATATTGTCCCCAGGCATTTTCCTAGCCTAGCTAAGCCTTTTCCTTTCCCCTTTCTAAAATTATAACAGTCAACTTGTTGACTGCTTATTTCATGAGAAATACATACAAAACTAGATTTGAAGATCTCCGGGTCTGAGCAAGATGGAAGCACAGAAATAATTTTTCCAGGAAGGAAATCAACAAATACATGGAACCATGCAATTAAAGGAGAAATTTTGTCAAGTGGTTTTTAAATTGACAATCACATCACTATTGTCTCTTAAACCTGTATGCATGGCTGTTAGTTTTTCTTCACTACATAAATAAAAAGACTCATTTACAAAAATACAAGGAACAAGAATGAAGAGCTTTTCTGAGTGATGGCAATTTTATTTTGGCTGTTTCTGCCTCCTCAGTTATTGGCAATTTCATTAATGCTGTTTTAACACAGTTGATTATATATCCAGCTCATTCATTATTTATAGGATCTATGTGTTGTTATTCCCTCATTGATTTCTCAAGACTTAAACATTCTTTACCCCACTGAAAAATAAATGATGTAGTTCTTCAGTTCAGCTTTCTAGGTTTCTCATTTTCACTTGGCACTGTACTAACAGCTCACTTTTATGGAGGAGAAAGCTGGGAACCTAGGTCTGAGTTAGACCTAATCTTTTGATTTCTTTCCTGCCTCTCTTACAAGTACCAATGATATTTTGCCTTGTCCACTCTGAAGGTTATCCAGGTACTTTTTTGACAAAGATAAATAAAAGTGGAGAACTCAGCTCCAACTAGAAAGGACACATGGGGGCCACCTATATATGGCAGCAATTTTGGAGGCTGAGACCAATGCAATGCAGACACCTCTGTGGATAGTGTCAGCTTGACTTTGAGGACCATCTTACCTGGAACCTTTCTGCTTTCCCACTGGCAATTTACAACCATAACCACTGGCCATATATTTAACCTCTTTTTGAGGTTTCTGAATATGTGTATTTCAAAAGTAGACTCAAATGGTTTAGGTAAGATAGATGCATGGCTATGGTAAGTATTGGGCCATGGCAAGGTTGATTTACATACTTTTTTTAATAACAAGAAAAAAATATCTAATTTTTTTAACTAATGAAAAGAAAATATTTAATCAGGAATGGCTGAATGATTTTCTTTTAAAGCAACTCAGAAAATCATAGTGCATTTGCATAATGGTGATGAAGCTTAGAAGAAATAATCTTTTGAGGTAAAATTATATGAAAGATTAAAACATTTCTAAGAAAGGTTTAGATAGAAGTTATGAAATACACCATGCCTCTGTGTGAGACAAGAATTCCTGAGAGTCTGAACTGTGCATCCTCAGTTTATACTTGAAAGATAAACTCAAGCTGTGTGTTTTCCCTGAGGGGCTGGCTCAGCCATTAGAAGACCAACCATGGACTCAAAGGCCAAGACCGTCAGCCTGTTCAGAGTTCACCTTCCTATTAGGACTTGCCTTGAAATGTAATTAGGACATGTGTAGACGTCTTCCGGTGTATGGTTACAGAGAGAGTGGGCTCAACCAGCTTGGACAATGGCATGCAAGGAGACACTGTGCTATTTTCTGAAAGAAGAAAGATAGTTGGGTTGAATCACACCATATTTAACATTTACATACACTCCACCAGAGAACTCCTAAATGCCCTTGCCCACCACCCTTTACTGAGACGCTTGCCATGGCATTACAAGGCCTATGTCAGGAACTTCTTCCCTGGCTCCTCTCTCTTGATTTGAAGAGCTTCTGTCATTTTATATTTTATATTTTATTTTTTGCTCTGTTTTTTTTTTCCTCACTTCTGATGTAGATTAAAGTCTGCACTCACAGCTCCCTCCACTAGTTTAAGGATATTTGATCCTTCAGTATTTATCCATTATTGGCTCTGTTTACCCAAGGGAAAATTAAGTGCAGGGCCTCAGAACAGTGAGCGCTTTAATACGCGGATGCATACGCTGATCTCTGACAGATGTTGGTCCCTGGGAACGACAGAAGGGGAGCTACGTCATTGACTTGGGAAGCTGCTTGTGCAAACCGACTGATCCTGCAGGTGCCGGAGTAGCGTGGCTGAGCGGCAGCGATGCTGAGAAAAATGCCTGGTGCAGGGACCGCTCCCCAAATACGCGGCTTTTCTCACACATGCCCCAGCCAGCTGGTGGGGGATTCTGAGCAGCAATGCCTCGCAGGGAAAATAGTGGTTCTAAGGCGCTTTGAATTTAAGTATTACGGGACTTTCAAGTTAAACTTTGTGTTTTCTATAAAAAGAAAAAAATCTTGTTTGTATTTGTCACTAGGTAATCTGATTTCTAAATCTACCCAAGTATGTTCCTTTTCTCAGGCTACAATGAATATTAATGGATAAAGTGACTTTTGTGCATGTAGATGGGAGGTAGCATGTGTGTGTGTGTCTGTGTGTGTGTGTGTGTGTGTGTGGTCTTGTGTATATTTGAGGTAGAAGAAAGCCCTTCAGGCAGGCTTTTTGGTAAAAACTGTTTGTTTCTGAGTTAACGTTTTTTCTCTTTGCTGTTATAGGAGCTCCTTGGGACTGAGGCGTCTGTCATTTTGTGACCGTGCCACTTTTCTGTGGCGCTGTGTGAGGTGTGTGTGTGAGGTGCAGACTGCCCCACTGCCCCCAGAGTGCCTTTTGAGGGCCTGGCTGTCTTATTCACCTGGGTGTTCCCTTTACTTAGAATGGCACCTGTTATACTATGGGTGCCCATTCTCCCACAAAGGCTCACCCCTGACCCAGACAGGGGTCCCAAGCACCCTATGTAATTGTTTCTATGTATCTTATTCTAGAAAGGGGAGAAATCCTACATGGGCAGTCATGGCCTTGAGACTTAGTGTGAGAACTTCAGGAGCAATGTCTGTGGATACTCATGTTCTTAATCACTACTCATTGTTGAGAGAGCATGATGTAGACTACCATCAACATCTTATCTGATGCAGCTACTCTCCCAGGATGGCTGCCATTACAGTCCTGAGATCTCATGATAAAGAACAACAGCCCTGGAACCAGTCAGCCTGGGTTTGAATCCAGACTCTGCTGCTCCCTGGGTGACCTTGTGACTTATTAGCCTCTGTCTAAATCAGTTGTTGGTGTGGAGATGAAATAAGTCAATCTGTGTGACATACTTAGAGCTGTGCCTGATGTCTATGATGTACCTACTACATATTAATTATCATGTTTTGATACTGAGTTTCCTCTAGTGACTTAGAATGTGGCACTGTCCTGGGTTGGGGCTTTCTGAGACTCCAGGTCTCCTCCTTGCCTGCCCCTCCTGCCCAGTCTGGATCACCTCCATGCTGCTGCTGCCCCGACCCCATGCCTCTCCCAACTCTCAGTCTGGACACCAACCCACATCCCCACTCAGATTCCTCCTAGTGCTGATCCCCGCCCCCCTTGACTTAGGTGGTGTAACTTTAAGTGACTGAAAGGCTCTTTCTGCAATCTTAACTTAGAGGACTTGAATCAAGTGCCTCTTCCCTCAGGGGAAGCCAAGCACTCACTTTTTGAAAATATTGACTGAGTATCTATTAACTGGAAGGCACTGTTCTTGGTGCCTGGACACAGCAGTGAACCAAGCAAAATCCCTGTGTTCATGGAGTTCCCATTCTAGTGGGCGGAACAGAAAAGTATCAAACAGATATTTAATTGAGTGTCAGGTTTCTTGTGCACCCAAATTTTCTTAGGGATTGCAAAGTGGGCACCACAATACTCCCCACCTAAGGAATCTTTGGCCCTCTGGGTCTTCTGGTGCCTGCAGAGCCCAGGACCACCTCAGTCACTTGAGAGCTCTTTTAAGCAAGCAAGAGTCATCACACAGGCTGATGTTCTTCCTTCTAGGAACACGTCTGCGGTGCCTGCAGTTACAAGGTGGAGCTGGGGCTGGCAGAAGGTCGATCTGTCACTCCTAGGACATCACTTTCCAACAGCATCGGAAATCACGGGGCCATGGGAGAGGCAGCTCAGCACCACAGTCAGGGCTTCAGCTTTGGAGTCACACAGAACCTCTGCAATGTCTAGCTTCGCCATCACTTACCTGCAGAACAGCCATTGACAAGTGACTTCACTTCTCTAAGTCTCAGTCTTCTCATCTTTATAATGGAGATGATACAGGGCTGGGAAAAAGTTGGTTTATAGCTTTGTGAAAATTAAGTTAGATCATGGAGACTAGATTTGACACAGTACGAAATAAACTGTAACAATGTTTAAAGTGAATGACCTAACCTAGTTTTTGCGGGGAGATTCATGACAGGAATACTCGGACTCCTTTTTGGCTCTTCTTACATTTGGTGGTAATATTTTCAAATATTTTGTCCTCATAATTGCTTAGTGGTATCTCCCATCACATCATGATAAATAAAGCTCTTGAAGTTTGTCTGTATGAAAGCGAGTTCATTGTTATTGCTGCGGTGGCCCTCACCAGTGCATCACAAGGTGGAAGCCCTTCACCAGCATGTTCCAGACTCTCAGTCCTCAGTGTTTTCCCTTGTGCCACTTGTGACTGCTGACACTCATGTCCAGCACATCCACACACATACATGAGCACCAATACATCAGCTAGAACTCCGCCTCTTTCTATTTCAGCCAGGCAGCATCTCAGACCACAAGAGAACATGCCCTTATTGTAGAAATAAACTTGAAGCTCCTCACATTAATTGCAAAAAGCAATTTCTGAACTTCAGAACCATATTATTGATAAGAAATAGCTTGTAACACAATTTATAAATAATTGTGATTTATCAATGGTTTTAAGCTGCTATTCTGATCAAGTTTACCAGTCATAGATTTGAATAAATCAAAACAGTTCTTGAATAATAAACCAAATCAGCATTTTGAGCTTTTAAAGAAGTAAAGACACCCAGTGCCCTTCCCCTTAAATCTTAATGTATATGATTTTAATGTAACCTAGGCTTTGCTTAGTATTTTCCTTTCTATTCAGTAGTCATAACCCTCAGTAGTGGACCCAGAGATGCACTTATCAGGAGTAAATTGGAATGAGGTGGATATGAAACTAGTGTTGGCCACAGGAAGTCAGTTAATCAGTTTAGAGCTTTCAAGAGGGCACAGCTTGCACCCTATCTGGGCTGCTGCAGGCAGGCGAGGGTTGTCCAGGAAGCAGCAATATTGTGATAGGCCAGAGTTAGCCCCTGGGTTGTCTGGGAGAATCCAATACCTAAGGCATCATCTGAGAATACAGGGAGCAAGGCCAGTCCTTAGGGAGAAGGCACTCTTAGGAAGCTGGTTGAGGGTTTCAGGGAGTGGTCCAGAGCAGGTCTTCAGTGATGGTGAGGAGCAAGCATGAAAGGAAGTCAGACTGACACAAAAACTGGGAAACAGGGAAAGGCTAAACCCAAAGAGCAGGCAGATAACCCATATTTCACCAGGACAGGCTGGGCCCACGCGCAAGCCAGCCAGTATACCCCAGTGCTGAGCACCAAGGCTACCAAGGTGTGTCCTGGCTTAGATTGCCTTGGCCCAGGGGCTGTGCATACAGTATAAGAGGATGCACATTTACTCTCATACTGCTAAGCTGTGCAATGAAATGCCACATCTTTATTTTTCTCAGCTGATCTAATCTCTGGACTGTGGGATGGTCAGGGCCTTATTATTAAATTTTAAGTTCACTTTCTTCCACTTTAATAGTTTGAACTAATAGTCTCTTTTGAATAACTCAGCTATCAGATAAACATTTCGTTGAGAGAACTGTGTTAGTTTGTCTTTGGGTGTGCCAGAGGGCCTTGAGAAAGAACTTGCATTCCCTCTCACAGATGATATTGGACAAAATGTTTAATTAGGGCATCTCTACAAATGTAGGGCTTCATTGCAGGGCTCCTTTCTCCTCTCTTGCCCCTCCTTGGAGCTCTTGACCTCCTCTCCTCTCCCACTGGGCTCCAGTTTCCTTCCTTCATTAACAAGACTGGCCCAGTGCATGAATCCTCGGGATGCAATAGACTCTTCTCCCAGAAGGATGTGTAAAAGGGGGCAATCTAAGCAGATACATATTTATTAGAGTAGAATTTTAGGTCCCAAGGTTCAAAAGTGAAGATGCTTTTTTCTGCACACTTCAAATGTCACTACAGACCCCTCTCGCAGACATAAAGCAATCTTTGGTATCAGCCATGCTCATTTTATGTAGCTAGCCCATGTGTAGTCTACATACATGGTTGGTTCCAGAAAACCCTGGAAGGGCATTGGCAACAATGGAAAAAAAGAGAAGTTCCCAATAACTATAATATAAAATAATATGTATAATATATATAATGATAAATACAAATATAAAATATTAATTATCCATGTTTAAAACTATTTTTCTTGTTTTTTGTTTGTCTTCTTGAGCTCCTCAGACAGTGAACTTGGCCTGTGAAATGATTTTGGAGAATGAGTTGGAAGTGGCCAGGTGAGCGAAGGTGAAGTGCCCTCTAGTGGAATAACTCACAGGAAAGGGAGCTAAAGACAACAGAGCTGCACAACCAGGGAAGGGTGGAGCCCCCTTGTCTGAAATGCAGAGTATGTATAGAAGTCCAAGAGAGAAGGCTGGGAGGGGAGTTGGGAGCAGACCATGGAGGGTCTTACAAAATCCACTAAATCCCAAAGACCACAGAAAGCCCCAGAACCACTTTTTTTTTTTTTTTTCTTTTGCCAGGGGAGGATGTTATCAGACTCACAAAAAACAGATTTGCTGGGAGAATAGTAGTAACTAGCGATGCTTAGGAAGTCCTTATTCTGTGCCAGGATCTAGTCTAGTCCCTTTATATATGTTACCACATTTTATTTTTGAAGCAACTGAAGAGGTGAGTGCTAGAATTTCCTCCTTTACTAAAGCCCTGGAAAGAATCAGCTGAGATTTAAACCAAAGTCAGCAGGCAGGAGAGTCCCTGTGTTTAACCACTGGCAAAAGTGCCTCTTCAAAGACAAGAGGGGCTGGAGTTCAGATGAAAAGAGCTTTAGTTAAAAGAAATAATCTAGGCCAGTGATGAGTCAAATACAGGGAGAAATTTAAGAGATGTATAAGAAATACAGTTAATTAGGTGTGGTAATACACTAAGAATCAGGTAGTGAGTAAGGTTAGATATCTGCCTTGGGCAGGTGGAGGTGCAAAGGCAAGAAATAGGAGAAAAGTCTGGATTTTGGGTAGAGAGGGGACTTCATCTTGGAGTGGGAATCAACACAGAAAGCTAGTCATGTTGAACAGTGTGGCAAAGTGATACATCCAGGGTTATGAATATACAGAGAAGGGACCCTTTCTGCTTGTAGAGGACTTGGATATGTCAATTGGATTTGAAGGATATGTAGATTTCCTTCAGTTACCAAAGGAAGGGCCATTGTAGGTAGAGGAAATCAATGTGCAAACTTATTGTCAGGAAAGCCAGGGGAGTTCCAGGATGTAGTGAGAACTTGGGCAGAGCACACAGTGAGGATCGGGGGGAGTGGGCAGAGCGAGGCTGGGGAGGTGAGCAGGAGCTGTGCTGAGAAGGGCTTCTGCAGGTCTAGGAGCCTCTCATCTCTGCAGACTAGCAACAGATAGTCTCATAAGTCCCAGGGTCAGTTAGTACCCAAGTATGTTTGTGTGTGCCTTGAGAAGGTTACACCTGAGGGGACATGTGACAGGTGCAGGTGAGCTCTTAGGGACCACAAGGGACCCTAAGGCTTGAGCTTGCAGGCGAGCCAACCTCCAAGAAACTTCTGGAGACCCTGCCTTGCACTGTAGCCCAAGAATGGGCCTTGGTGGCAGCTGTCAGCAGGAGAGCATCTTGCCCAGAGGTGTGCTCCCTGGTCAAGGAGGTATGCCCTTGGGGGACTGGTGGACAATGGCAGTCACTATTTCCAAACTCCCCTCTAGGTCATTTTGTCTCTTACAGAGCGATGCACCGCAGCTGCTGCTGAGGACACATCTAATGTATGGAGCAGCTTACTATCCCCCTGCAAGTCATTGTGAACATTAAATGGCACTTTCTCTTCCCGTTCCTCAGTCCCTCAAGTCTCAGTTTGGAACCTTTTCTTTATGTTTTCAACTTGCATAGCAGTGCTCTGTGCCAGTATCCCAGCATTTATTGTACTCGATTACCTGTCCCTTTGATTCTTTGTCCCTTCCCCCGGACTGTGATCTCCCCATCCTCCTTCCAGCCTCTTGCTTCCATGTCAGTTAGGCCTGGAACCTGCCCAGCACAGAGAGAGTCCTCACTGCTTTGTTACTGAGAGTAGTGGTATGTAAGAAGAAAAGAAGCTTACTTAACACGTAAATTTCTCTCGGCGTGGTGGTTAAACCCCTTTTTTTCAATCCCCAGCCCCCAGTCAGAACCCCCTCACTGCGGGCTTTGGGGATGCATTCTATGGAGCAGCATGCTTGTTACCTTCATACAGGATCAAAACGACTCCTATTCCCATATTTCAAATGATAATTTTTCCTGATTATGGGTGAAATGTGCTTACCTGAGGAGGAGTGGCTGCTATGGCTGCTCTGGCTGCTCGTATCTGTGGGAGGAAACGTTTTCATAAGTGAGACACAGTGAAGCCCATAACCTGTGAAATCATTTAAGTCCAAGGGATTGTTAGTGTTCTTTGTGCACGGGGATTGTGTGAAATGGGGCACGCATGTTTCAATAGCGACTGTAGCCCCACTGAGGAAAGGAGTTTTCAAGTTGTGTCTTAACGATCATTGTTGCGTAGGTGAGGAGAGAGAGAGGGAGGCACAGAGACCAGTCATTGAACAGATGAGAAGATAAAACTCGCTTCTCCTGAAATAGTTGAGTGCATTTACCCCTCTGCCATTTGGCCCAGATAATAGTTGTGTGCAGTCTGCTTCCCATCCTCATGCTCTCAATGAAAAAGGAGTGCCAGCCCTGGGGATGGGGTTCACTCCAGGGCATCATGCCCAATATGCTACTTGTTATGGGTGGAAAACTTTGCAGGTTCTTTACCTGAATGTAAGGACACAGAGGAGGGTGACGTTGACTAGTAATCTTGGCAGTGAATAATTAGAAGATGAAAGTTTTGTTCTGAATTTCTGAATCATCCTAGATGGAGAGAAACAGTGGGATTCCCAGGGGAATGGCAGCTGAGTTGAACTGTAAAGCATGAGAAGGAGTTAGCAGGCATAGATTGTGGAGGCGAGTATTCTAAACACAGGGCACAGCACGTGCAAATAGACCACTGTGTTCCCCTCGAAGAAGCAGTTCTGAGATGCTGAAGTACTGAAAGTAGTTCAGTAGGACTAGCATAGAGTGTAAAGATGAGAGATAAACCTGGAGAGGTGAGTAAAAACCAGATAAGAAAGGACCTTACACAGTCCCCTGAGGACTATATAATTTAGTTTGTAGTGAAGGAGAAGCCAATTGAAGATTTTAAACAGGAAAGTCACATTTTTAGATATTTTATTATTGAAAGATAATTTTGGAAGTGGAGTAGGGCATGCATCTAATTGAAGCTAGACTTGAGAAGACACAGCAATGCCACTTTCAGATATATATATTGGAGAAAATTCTTCACACATGGGTAAGAGACACAGGAAAAGAGATTCATTACAGCCTTATTTGCAGTAGTAAAAAGTCAGAAACAATCTAAATACTCAGTATCAAAGGATTAAATCTATCCAATGCTGCAGTCAAATGAATAAAAGTATTAACACAATTAAGTGGCATAAAAGTAATCTTTTATGGCAACATAGACTGACTTTAAAATAATAATATTGAACTAAAGAAAAACAAAGGAAAGTGAAAAAAATTTTGCATGGTATCATTTATGTAAATTTATAAGACACACACAGAACCAAATAATATCTGAATACATATACAGTATGTATAAGTTGTAAGTAAAACTTTTTGAATGAAATGGAAAGTCATACACTAATGTCATGGTACTGATTGCCTGAGGAGAAGATCAGGGAAGGAAGTAGGGTTGAATAAAGATTGTGAATAAAAAATCTATAGTTTTATATGAAATGTAACATTTTCTTTTGTTTTTAAAGGAGATTATAGGATTATATTACATACGTAATTTTTAAAAGGCATTATTAAGGGAAAAAAGTCTCATAGTACATAGCACTCAGTGTTACATATTAATTCTGGATTGTGGGTGTTTGTTAAATTATACTTTATTTATTTTTATTTTTTTAATTTTATTTTTAATTACAGTTTATATTCAATAATATTTTAATTAGTTCCAGGTATACAGAATAATGTTTTGACAATAATATACTTTACAAATGTTCCCTCAATATTTTGAAGTATACTTTATATCATTTGTAGTTGAAAAAATAATTCCTCCTTATAAGTATTTAAAATAGTGAGTGTAGAGTGTGTGTGTCTGTGTATGTCAAGGATCAATGGCTAGAGAAGTGTGAATACTCTCAGAGTCTGATGACTGTAAAACCAAAGGATATGAAAGTTCAAGGAAAATTATCAACAAAGTCAAGATTACAACCAAAAAGAATTGAATCTATTTGTGATTTGGCAGGTCCTTGGTGGCCTTGACACAGGTGACTTCGGCACTGTGATGTGAGTGGGAGTCATAGGGCAGTTGACTGAGAAATGAATGAAGGTGAAGTAGAGGTGACAGCAAGTTCCATCTGTTCTCAGAAGTACCTAGCAAGAGAGTATAGGTTTAATGAAGATGGTCATTACTTTTAGAAGTAGGGAAACTTGATGTTGTTCTTCTGAAAGAGGAACAATACAATATAGAGGACAATTGGCGGTACCTTGGAGAGAGGAGATAACTGATGAAGCTATGGGGTCAGAAGAAGAAATGGACTCTGTGGCGGGAAGGTGGAAGGGAGCCTTCCTGAGGCGTGGAAGTGGAAGGGGATCAGCAGAAAGTCAAGGTTGCAGGGAGGAAAGTATGGAATGATTTTGAGAAAGTTCAGGTCAACAACTTTAATTTTTCTTTACCTTTTTACAATTTAAGTTAGTTGGTATACAATCTTGGTTATATCAGTTTTAGGTGTACGGTACAGAGATTGACATTTTTATACTTTACAATGTGACCACTTCATTAATTCTAGTAATTATCTGTCACTGTTCAAACTTGTCACATTATAGATTATTCTGTCTTTATAGAATATTATAGAAAAAAACTTCAAAAATATATATTCTTGTATAATACATAGATAACTATGTAATTATTTATCTTCTTGTCATTATAATAAATAATCAAAACTAGTAAAAAATATTCTGTTAATGATATCAATTGTTGTTTCTGAAAGCATAATGAATATTAAAAAGAAAAACAAATTACCAAGTAATGTACATAGGGGTATGCCTTTAAATGAAGCATTTGTCTTTAGATCATGTTCTACACTGACATGTCATGTAGGAATTAAATCAAATATACTATGTCCACTATTGTCCTAAGCACATGAAACTACTTCATACAACTATAGTGTTGCAAAACCCTTAAATTATCTGCTGCCCCTCCTCTCCCATCCCTACCCTGATTAATTAATTTGGTATTTCACCTAATTATCTGTGCTGATGGGTATTTTAGCATTTTATTGTGACTCCATCCTCTTATAATGCAAACAGACTTGCAAATATTATCTACTGATTTCATTCATTAAAAATACTAATGGAGTCCCTAATATCACAACCTCTTATAACTTGATTTTCATAGAATCACAAAATTCCAGGATTGGAAAAAATGTTAGATGGCTTCTACTCATCTACTTCAGCTTCCAGTCCATAGGCTGAGTCCTCCCTGTCCATTGAAAACCTGGAGGGACATTAGATCCACAGTGAGGGAATAAGGAACCAGCAACATTTCCCTCTTCCTCTGCCAAGGCAATCATGTATGACTTATTGCCCACTGATAAATATGCTAAGAGCAGTAGTAAGCATTTGTTTCTATTCATTCAGCCAATAGTGGCTGGGCATATATTTATTGAATAAATACAAAGTTATATAGAAAATGGTTGCTTTCCTTGCTGACCAGGAGCTTTGAGTTAAATAAGGGAGAAAAGCTCCCAGAAATGTGGTAAGACACACAAATACCCAATACCCAAGGTAGAGCACAACTCGTTTTATAGTCATACAGCAATTATTTATCTGTGGACACATATATTGCTACAGAGATGTATACTTGACATTGGGGAGTCAGGAGGTCTTTTAAGAGGAAGTGGAATTTGAGTTGGATCTTGAAGGTCGGACCAAACATGTATATTTGGACACGGAGAACTGCTGGGAGAATGACATCCAGGGAGACTGGAGAGAGAACAAAGGCCCAGGGCTGGAACAGGTCTAGGAGCAGAGAGGGCTCCAGCTATAGATCTAAAGCACCTGGAGAACTGTGATTGGAGAAAACCCGGGATAGGTGGATTGAGGTCAGGCTATGGAAAGCTCGGGGATGTGGGCTTTATTTAGGAAACAGGAGAGCTACCTATACACTTCATGTTGAGAATGACATCCAAATACTTTCCATTTCATATGTTTTATTTTTTCAAACAAAAATGAAAGGTAAGTTTCCTTCGTTCACTTACCCCTGTATTGGCTAGATCACAAATAGGGAAGTGGGCACTGACTTTACTACACTCTTGGTTGAGGAAGGAGGGAGTGTAAATCACAGTTGTGTAGGAGCCAGCTGAGTGAGAAGGCTTTCCTCATGGTGATATGGGGTCTGCAGGTGAGGATGATGTTTATATCCTGCTCCACCTCTCCACACTCTGACTTATGAGCTACACTCACACTTAATGTAATTTTTTAAATCAAGAATTTATCTGCCACTTTATCTGAACTAAATCTGATTAACTGTATCATATTATTGATTATTGCTTTTGACATTCACTCACCAAACCCTTTCATTTTCAAAAAGAGAATTTATTCTGATGGGTGTATCATAGTTTCTCCTGCTTCCTGGTTCTCTGAGCAAAGAACCATCTTGAATTAACATATGTCATGACAATACTTGATTGGAATCAGATTGAAAATTTAACAATTTGAGGATAAACTCAACAGGGATACCACAGAAAATCACATACTTTTTAAAATATTTTAGCACAAAGGAAAAGAACAGAAACATAGTGTGAGCCCTGTCTCTTTGGATGCCTTGTGGACTTTTGGTAATATGGGTTACTATTTCAGTTATCTTTCTACTAAAGTGGTGTCTTATTAATTTATTAGTGAATGGTGGAAAATTTTACAGAGCTTTGAGGTGTTTGGAGTATCATTTTAGTCATGAGATAATCTAATTTATATATTCTTGAGAGCTTCTGGTGAAGAAAGCTCCATGGATGCTGATGGTAACAGCACTGCCAAGAAATGACTGTGCTTCCATCCTACCACTGCCTAACAGCAGTTTCAGTTTCCAAAGATAGCATGTGTGTGGCTGTTCCTGAAAAGGAATGCAGGGGGAGGTGGAAGATAGGAGAGCAGCAAGATCCTCACTTAGTGGGGGTTAACACCAGACCGATATTTCTTAAAATAATTGGACGCCAAAACTTGAGTGCAAAAAAAATAAAAGTAAATCAGCCAGATTTTCAGTTAAGAAGTTATGCTGTGATGTTGTAACCTGCTACTCTTTATTTACCTATGAAGAACTAAACTTTTGATACATGAATTAATTTCAACCCAGACCCTTAGTAAATTGTGCTTCGAGACAAACTGCATTGTTTTTTAAGCAGATGTGTCGGTTTAGAGAAGCAGAAGTTGATGGCAAATTACGCTTTTATTTGGAAAGAGTTTTCATACTAGATTATTATAGAGGAGGTCTGGGTAGGTCGCATATTAGAAAAGTTTTCTGATTAGACATATTTGATACATAAATATATTATAATTTTCATAAGAAATAAATTTAACTTTTGTTAATAAAGGGTAATTAGTTAAGAAGGTGGAGCTATATCTTTAACTTCTAATAAATCGCTTTTTAGGAGGGATGGAACAAAGGTTGCAAAGCCAGGAGTTATTGTGCACAAAAGCACCATCTAGTGACCAGAATGAGTAACTGCGTGCATCTGTAAAACGCACAATCCAAAAGAAAGTAAAAGCAAAAGCCCGTTAAAACTCCAGATTCGGGGACTGGCTCCCCTGTGCTCACCTTTTCTGTTAGCCTTGGTGTCGCTAGAAAATGTGAATGAAGAATAATTTGCCAGTAATTTAGTTTCAAGCCCTATCCTTTCAATAAATTCTTAGGGTTTTGTGATTTTATGTATTTTGGGTTGTTTTTTTTTAATGTTTTTATGTTCTTTTCAGTTGAACTGTTTCAAAATGACCTGATAATCATATAAATTGTAAATGACTGGTAATTGACCTACACTGTTCTCTTTCCAGGATGTACTTGAATTTAGAAAGACAACAATCTACCAATCAATAGAGGAATCTATGTGTTAGTATGTCTGTAGCTATTTTTAATAAATAAAAACTTCTGAACCATTTATAATTAGCCATTTATAGCATAACATTTCCTTGGAAGGATGGCATAGTCATTGGAAAATCACTTGGAAACATCAGCCAGGCATTTTATTGCTGGCGATTGGTACTTTTCTATTGCTGAAAAGGATATTACATGTAAAGCAAATCACTACAAAGTTAGGTAGGCATATATGGACATCACGTATTGTTATGTGCTTTTTCTTGTGCAATACCACAGTTCTTTGTTGTTGCTTTATATCCAAAATAAGCTTAGTAGAAGCTAAGAAGTGGGTTTTGACTCTTATGAAGAAGAAACAGATTTCATCTAAGAGTTCATCCAGAGACGTGTATTATCATTTTTTTTTCAGTCTTGGATTTTCATTCCCTACCTGCTGTACACCATGCCTATTCAGCATGTTCCTGCACACTTCTGTGGTTCAGAGAAGTGTCATTTTATCATCAGAGGACAGCCCTACTATTTAGTAAGAAAAGAGTGTCCACACACTAAATGTCCAACAATAGTGGAATGATTAAATAAAATATAGCATATCTGTATGCTGGACTACAGCATAAAACAACTTGTCTAAATACTTAATGACACAGAAAAATGCTTCCAGTATACTTTGGTGAATTTTTTAAAACCCTTATAACTGTATTTCAGTTTGATCTCATGTTTGAAAACATAAAGGAATTTTATATATCCATAGAAAAATATATTAAAGTGATAAAGTCATTATTAATCATGGTTACCTGTGGATGGTGGGATTAGGAAGTAAGTTTTAATTTTCTTTTTTATCCTCACCTGTCTTTTCCAAAATTTTAGCTACTATTGTGCAAAATTGTATTATTGTCTTTAGTTGTTCACCAGTCTCTGTATTTTTTGACTTAACCATGTGATTTCGTATCTCTAATACAAAGGAATATGTATTTTGGCCACCCCTTATATTTTAGTTCACCCTTGTGATTTGCTTTGGTGGATGAAATGTTAGCAGGCACGCCATTGTGAGCTAAGCCCTGGACAGTGGTTTTGCGGTTGGGCGTGCCCCCTTGCACCATGTCTGTGAGAAGACTAGCCTGAACTAGCTTGCGGGAGGGGGTAACACAGGCGTGGAGCAGAGGAAAGCAGAGCAGAGCCCAGCTGACCCTTGCCTCCCTTCGTGTCTCGGTCTGTGGCTGAGATTTTTGTGGTTGCAGCATTATTGTAGCAGTAGCTATTCAATTCATTATTATTACAAGGAAAAGGCTATGTGTGTGATTCAAGCCAGAGATGTCCAGTGTAATTGTGTAGTGGAAAAGAGAGACCCAAGGATGGAGCAGATGTCTCCTCACACAAAACAGGGCTTATCCTCAGGGCTTCTTCCCCACTCTTTTAGATTGTCTTCTTAGACAATGAGATTTAAACACTTTGCAATCTGTAGTCCAGATGTGGAGTGATTGCAAGGACTCTGGGTCGGCTCAACTCATTTACGTGCTTTTCCTGGGATTTTTTCCTTTGCGTTTCCTTTTAGTCATTAGTGGGGCAATTTATCAAGAATATATTTTTTGTCAAAGAAGTTTTACTGTATTATTTTTCAGCTTTTCATGCCCCAATTTGTACTCCACCCTTCTTTCTCTCTTTTCTCTCTTCTCCCCTCTCCATGGTTTTCTTTATTACAACAGTGAAACCACACGAAGAGGCTGCAGTTCTAGAGGGTTGTTTCCAAAGACCTTCTTTTGGAACAACTCAATTTAGTACGGGGCTATTTCCCTGCTCTTCCCTGCCCCACCCCCAAAGATGTTAATCTCATGTTCCATCCTCCAGTTGAAGGGGACTTCAGTGCCTTTACAAACAAAACTTGACAACATTGACCAGTCAGGCTGAGTGCAGTAGAGCTACTCACCAATCCATTTGCCTCATGCCAAAGCAAGTAGAGTGTTAATAGAGGCAGAGGATTCAGAACTAAGGCAGTTTATCCAGAGTGGGCTTTGAGGGATTACTTCTCTCAGGGAGCCAGATGTTAGGGCTGGTCCTGGGTCATCAGCAAATGCTCTGGAATGAGTCATGAACCTCCAAGCCCTTGATCCACAGAGGAAACTGTGAGCTACTCAGGACAGCATAGAGAAGCAGTGACAAAGGACAGAAAATGATAGCAAGCTCATAACGTACCTTGGGACAGGCTGACACTATTTGGCCTCCTTTTTCCTCCTATGCACTCAACCTCAAAGGAGCGAGTGTAGGGAAGAAGTCTATCCCACTTTCACTCCAAGCCCCTCCAGCCTGTGCTGGTTTGGGGAGGAGAAAAGCTTGAAATGAATATGAGGTTCAAGTTTTAAAAAATAAAACAACTGGAGTACACTTTCAAAACTAAAATAAAGTTGTTTTAATAAATTGAAGTGACTTAAGAAGATGGACTCAGGCTGGTATCATTAAAACTGAAAGCCAGCTAGAGTTGAGATTTGAAGAGCCCAGTTAAGAGCAGATATTGGAAAACTAAAAGCATTTCATGTTCAAACTCCCAGCCAGTTGAAACAGCTTTCTAAACCAGCTTCCTCAACTTACTAACCAGAAGACTCAGGATGGAAGGAAGAGGAAACATACAGATGATGCCTCTGTCTTTGACTGCTTATGGCAAGATGGCCATCCCCTGCACTTCCTGCCCCTCCGTCGCTTTCTGGCCCCTTTCTGCACACCCCAGTAAGGACTTGGCTGGTTTTGTGGACCAGTTGCTTTCAGACAAGAGACAATCCCCAATCGGGCATTCTTTAGTGTCCTAGAAGGAGGGGCCAGGTGGCTGAGTTAATTTGGGAAGAGACATTAGGGATCCACACAGTGTGTTCCTAATAAGGTATCTTTCCCTCTTCTGAGCCCTCCTCTTGTACTGATGTGTGTATGGAGCAGGGGGGAGGGCTTATCCCGATTCTCCTAAAACGGTGCCTTGGAATTTTTTAAACCTAGAGTGGGAAGTACTGAGCCCATGTCCTCATCAGTGGGCTATAGTAGTTATGACCAGGAAAACAAGAAGTTTCTTCCATATCTCATACTGGCCATTTGAAATATGTAGCTCACATGAGTACAGTATTCCTTCACTTATCGCGGGTATTACGTTCTAGACTCCCCCTCCACAATAAGTGAAAATTCGTAAAGTAGGAACCTTACATTTATTTTAGTATTTATATATATTTTAAGGCTTTATAAACCCTTCCCACACACTTATAAACCATTCCCAGTCCCTTATTAACCTTTTCCACTCTCTTATTAACCTTTTCCACACTTTTATAAACACTACTTATGTTCTTAAACATATTCTACACTCTTAAACCTACGTAACTTTAACAACATACATACACAGTACTGCAAAATCCGGCGATATAGTGAAAAATTCATGATAAGTAATTAAATATATATTTTTAAATCCCGCGATACAGTGAGGCTGCGATAAGTGAACCGAGATACAGAGAGGGACCACTGTATAGTTCATCCACACTGCCTTTCATCTGCCCAACCAGACCGTGGTTGACCCATCACCTTTGACCTTTATTCCTACTGTTGCAGTCACTAATGATAACGTTGTTCATAAAATACTACCAGAGTGCCAGCTCTGTACCAGCTGCTTTACCTGCTTGTTGTCAGTTAAGTCTCACTACAACACAAATTTATTGTCCGTTTGACAGACGACCTCTCTTCCACCCCAGGTCAGAGCTCTAGCACTGTATTTCCTTTCTGACCCTGTGTCCCTCTGAGGTAAGCTGGGGGCCTTCACAGCCACACCCCACCAGACACCCAGGGCCACCACTGTCTTCATGTGCTTCACTAGCCAGAGAAATGACAGACAGAGCGTGACTTTCCATAACCAGTTAAACCGTTCACAAAAATGATACCTGGATATTCTGTTGACAACAGCATGCAGACTATTTCTTCAATGTCAGATCAGATTGATTTCCTACTGCGTGGGCAAGAGGTCTTCCATTTTGGTGCTTTTTGTCCCCTGCCTCTGTTAGCCTAGGACCACTTTGATGGAACCCCTCCTTTGCAGCTGTCTCCATGCACTGCCTCACTTCCCTCCAGTGGCTCACCTTTCTGGTTTGTCCCCACTTCAGGTGACAATCAGGCCTTGGAACTGCTAGATTAGACCATATGAAGTAGTCATATCTTTTGCTCAAAAGTCAAATACCAGCTTGTTTGTATACTTTCACCTAGTACCTCACACTTACCAAGCCTAAGGGCAGTGTAGTGGGGGTTTTATATTGTGTGAAATCAGCCACCGTACGTTTAATCAGAACTGTTTTAGAAAATGCAATATTTTAAGAAACCTAATGAAAATCTTTTTATCACTTCAAATTTCCTTTCATAGTACGAGTAAGTATCTGTGGCCCATCTTTATTTGACAAACTGAGTTTTTGTTTGTTTTGTTTTGTTTTTCTCTGCTGAAGTCAAGCACAGCCATGTCTGTTTAGCAGAGCTAATGCTAATGTATCACATGAAATATGATTGCATGTCAAGTTGAAACATCAATAAAAAAAATATTAAACTATCTTAAATACTAAACCCAAGAAACTAAGCCAGGAAAGTACTCATGGACTTACTTGAAAAACACTTATAACCATTGTTCAAAAAGGAGCTACTTTAATTTACTTCAGGTGTTCTCAATTCTCAGCAATTAATGTTCTAAGTGAGAGAGAAAAGAGTTTCACCTTTCAGGGAAAGTAAGTTCTCTGGAATAGGATAGTTCTCTTTAAAGGTCATTTAGCTTCAGATTCCAAGTGAGCCCGTTTGCTGCTTGCTCCTCTCCAATTCTAACTTGAAACATTTAGAAAGGTCTTTTTCCTTATTGTTCAAGTCACACATCCTAAAATCCTGCAGCTGTTCCCCCAAGATTGCCAGAAAGATAACAGCTATAAAACTCAAACCACAAGATGCAAATTTTTGCACATTTTCTCAGTTCTAGCCTAGCAAACATACCCTGCCTCCTTCCCTGCCTCCTAAGAGCTGTGACTCTGTGGGGTTTTATGGCTGTTCACATGGAAAGGAGAAGATTCTGCAAATTGGTCTTACCCTGTTCCTCCATGTCTTTAGGACATATAATTTGCTGGGGGGGGGGGGGGGTACTTAGTTCAGCAATGCTGTTTTTGTTTCAAAGGGCAGCAAACGCCGGAAGGGCCATCTTTGAAGTGAGTGGACACAGACCACCCTTTTGCTTTTGCCAGTGAACAAAAGGACACGTTTTCTAGTTCTAACGGTTTGGGCTAATACAGTGTGAAAAACTAAATATAGAATACTTTTGTTAAAATCAGATTAGACTAATTCTATATGAAGTGCTTTAATGAAAAATGTTTAATGGTTGAAATACTATACCTCGGGAGTTAAAGTGCAGGTGCAAGAATGATATTCTATACTCCCCGGAGAGCAAACTAGAACACACTGTGAAATATCAATTAAAGTTTATAGTTGCCTGTGTTGGCTAAATGTCTTTTTCATGGGAAATTTTCATTGTCTTATGCAATGATCATTTTGGGTTAAAATATGTGCTGAATTATGTGGGCATTCCAAGTTATTAAGAAATGGATTTATTTTACAAGCAAGCTGTAAGCATTCTTTGCTGTTTTTATGAGGTCATCGACATGACTTTTAAATGGGGCTCTAGGCCAACTCTGATTCTCACATCAGTTCATTAATTCACACAGCTGTCTTTGAAAACTATAAGCATAATATATACTGCAGACAGAGGGCCAGGGAGGGGGCGGGGTGAGATTTCAAGGCCGTATTTCAGTCCGGAGATCCTGCTGACATCATAAACTATGAGAAGACAGCTTAAGCTGTTTGGGGAACCGCAGTAGCCCCCCTGATGGAAATATGGCTGGTTTAATTGATTCTTTTTCATTTCAGAATATACAGAGTGGGGACATCCAGTCGTTTTTATTCCGAGCAGAGTAAGAACATGAAAGGCAGGCACTGCGGGAATGCATTAGCAGGGAAACCCAAGCAGCAGCCTAAGGTGTGGGGATGGATTTGATTGTGTTAATGATACATGAGCAGCCACGCTGACATGTGAAGGGCATTGGCAGGGTTTGCTGCTCTGTGATTTTGTTTTATAGGCGATTGCGAACTCACCAGCCCAATGCAGAGTTTTCCCAAATGAGATGTGACAGGGATGATACTGTAGTGTGAGTGAGAGGCTGGGAGAACTCTGAAGAAGGTTCCTCGCCCTCTCCCTACTTCCTGGATTGTAGCAAACATTGAATACAAAGGACTGAAATGTGTGGCGGGACTTCTGACAGCTTTTCCCAGTTGGTCAGAAAGAGGCATCACTAATATCTGTATTAAAAACTCACCCTGGTCTGTATACACCCACATGCGGGAGGGTTTGATATCAAACTGAATTTGGAGGGAACATAGACAAAACTAATGTTTATGAGAATGTCCTGGTTTCCAAAGCCTCCTTCAGTGTTAATATGATATTTTTAAAAAGGATATCTGCAGTTTTATATTCTTTAAATTCCAAATTTGTTTTGGTTGCCATGGGAAGGCAGACTAAGCCTCTTAAAGTAATTTCAGTTTTACAAATAAATCCAGCCATATTTTTATGTCTTTGGATGGAGGAAAGTTTTATGAAATGTGACATTTTAAGTGTACTCTTCAGCAACTCTCCATTAAAACATTGACACCTGTGTACATGTGGGTATTGAGATTTGGTTGCCCTTATCTCATTTGTATACACAGATGTCTTTTTGTACATGTGACCTGGAGCTTTGCATGAGAAACAGATGTGTCTTTAAAGAGTGTAACACTGCTAATGCATGAGAAGGAGTGAAAAAATCCAAATTTACTTAAGAGATCAGAGTTGAATCTCCTCTAGGCTCTCCCTACATGCTTTTCATCCGTCTCATACACTTAATTTTCCATGAACAAATGCTGTGGATTTTTCTCTTAGAATCATGAAAATGTGTAAAAGCTTAGCATGTTGAAAAGACTTGTCTTAGTCTGTTTGGACGGCTATAACAGAATCCCATAGACTGGGTGGCTTATAAACAATAGACATTTATTTCTCACCATTCTGGAGGCTGGAAAGTCCAAGATCAGGACTCCTGCAGATGCTGTGCCTGCCGACAGACCATTGCCTCATATAAGGCCTCCTTGCTCTAACCTCACAAGGGGTGAGAAGGGTCTCTCTGGGGTTCCTTTTATAAGGACACTAATTATATTCATGAGAACTCTACCCTCATGACCTAATCATTCCCAAAAGCCCCCCCTCCTGATACATCACCTTGGAGATTAGGATTTCAACTTATAAATTTGAGGGGGATACAAACATTTGCTAATATAGATGGAGGCTCAACAAATAGGAGGCAGTCCCCAGACACTACCTGAGAGAGAGGTTTCAAGCTGGAAGCCACAGCTCTAACTCAACAAACCCCACCCCCACCCCCCGGCCCTGTCACACCGCTACAGCCTCTCCCACAATTCTGAGGGTGATGACAAGATGTTGGGGACTCCACATGGAGAATGTTTGAAGTGTTAAGAAGGCAGATCCACCCTTTGGTAGGCTTGTGCTGAGAAATCCAAGTTAAGTTAAATATGTTGTAATTTGTTTGAAGAACATGTTTTGTGTTGCATTTGTGTACATGAAGTGTGAATACAGCCTACAATGGGTTTTTATTTGTTAAGAGTGATTTTCAATTTTGCATACTAGAGTTGGCAGAAGGATGGACTAAATGACAGCTCTTGTGATTGAAGAGACCATCATTAGGCAAAATTGGGCAGTTTAAATTAAGAAGTAGTAAACTTATAAACTAGATAAAGGAAAAAGAAGTAAGAGAAAAAATTTAGTTTGAGTAAGAGCTTTAAATGTTCAGCAACCAGCACTCAGAGAGTTGGTCGAAATCATGAACTAATCTTGCTAAGTTTTGGAGGGCTAAAACCTCTGGAGTTAATAGTTGGTAGGTGTTGTGGAGCATAGTCTGTGTCCTCACAAAATTCATAAGTTGAACCCCCTAACCCCCGATGTGATGGTATTTGGAGGTGGGGCCTTTGGAAGGCAATTTGGTTTAGATGAGGTCATGAGGGACAGATACCATAATGGGATTAGTGTCCTTATAAGAAGAGGAAGAGACCCCAGAGCTTTCTCTCTTTCTGCCATGTGAACCATCGCAAGGAGACAGCCATGGTCTACTTACCAGCCTCCAGAACTGTGAGAAAAAAAATGCCTCTTGTTGAAGCCAGACAACCTATGATATTTTGTTTTAGCAGCCCAAGCCCCATTGTTCTGGTAAATGCATCCTTTAAAAAATACATAGTTCCTGACTTTTATTTTTTTGTTATATAGATATCTTTTTTTACTTATACATTATAGGTAGCCCCTGGCTGGTTTGGCTCAGTGGATTGAGCGTCGGCCTGCGAGCTAAGTGTCGCTGGTTCGATCTTCCAGTCAGGGCACATGAGAGAAGGAAAACTCTGACTCCAAAAAACCTCCGCTGCCTTGCGGCATACCTCTTCAGGGGAAAGGCTAAGGGAGTAAACCCCGACAGAAAATCCGGAGCCGGAGTCCCTAAGGCGGTTTGACGTTGCAGTCAACACCGGCAACTCCTGCGGCGCACCTGAAGCCAAGCTGTATTGACTCCGTCTTTCCCTTGGACCCTTCAGCTGCGAAGAGAGGGGGGGGGGTCTGCTGCATGGGCAACAGCAGACCCTCCATATCACCCTGCCCAGGCTCTGTAGCTTCAGCTTCACTGGAGAGGACACTCCAGCGTCATCGCAAGATGTCGATTCAACACGGGAGGAGACAGATACTGTGTCACTCCCGAGTCGGACTGCACAGCCATTCTCGGCGGTGCAGATAGACTCTTAAGAAGCTACACCATCGTCTCTCGAGACGGACGGCTGCCGACGATAGGTAGCCAGACTATTAATATTTTCATTGCAGCTGAATCTTTTCAGTTATGTATTTTAGGTCATTGTTTGTACTATATACTTTATACCTTACCAGCAACTTGTAGCAGTAAAATAGGAATGCCCAGAAGACAGTGAAGACATCAAAAGAATTCCTATAAAATGGAGGATAGCCTTGGCTTGGTGACTTAATGGGTTAAACATCATCCTGTACACTAAAAGGTTGTGACTCCTGGTCTGGTCAGGGCAAGTATGGGAGGCAACCAGTCAATGTTTCTGCCCGTCCCCCTTCCTGTCTCTCTAAAATAAATAAATATAACCTCAAGTGAGGACTAAAAATAAATAAATAAATAAAATGATGGCTATTTTAGGACTTGTGAGTACTTAATATTTTTAACCTAGTGAATAAATATGATCTTTACCTTGGTGAATAAAAATGGGAGGTATATGCTGTTTTCTTGTGAGAGTATATAATACAGATTCAATCATGATTGAAGCCTGTTGTTGCCCTTGGGTATTGATTTTTTTCCCTCAGATAGAAAACTGACCTGGGAGAAAGATTCTAAATATTGAATAGATTCATATTGTGACTAGTTTCTATTTCAACTAAAGAAAATCAGTCCACGTCTGATTTCAAATATTTTGCATGTAAGCCAAAGTCTAAAATTCTTTGAGACTAGTACTATGTCCTCATGGCCAGCTATTCCTTCTGAGATTAGATTGCATTTCTTAAGTGAAAATCTGATTCTTTCTCAGGGAAAAAACAGGCCATTTTAGATAATCCCATTATTTTCTTAAAAGGATTTTTTATTACTTATTTTATTTATCCTCAGGAGCACTTGGAAACTATTCTTCAAACATTGAAGGTGGCTGTGCTGATCTGCTGTCTGGGATTGTGGTTCTGTGGCTGGGCCAACAATCCAATCATCACGACCAATAAGAATTCAGCCTCCCCTCACCACATAGGTCTCTGTGTTCCCTTAGTTATCTGGTGTTTTCATGGCTTCCCCTTGCTGTTTCTGGAGCCATGTGGAGTAGTAGATTCCAACAGATCTTCACCAAATCTTAGGTCTCCAGTCACTGGGACACTATTTGTGTCAGTCATTCTTCTCTTTTAGATCATTGTGTTTCTTCAAATTGTGCCACTTTCTAAATGCATTGCACTCCCATCAATGGGCCCTGAACATCCAGACAAAAGTGTATATTTGGGGAATTTGTTTTATAGAGCTTGAGGATGACAAATGATGCCCAGGGTTTGAGATCTCATAAAAACATGAATATATGTTTTACACACTTGTGTAAATTAGTATATATCCATGTGGGTCTTTATTAGAATGTCCTGTTGGGACAAATGTAACATTAACAGAAGTACTTCACATACTAGAGCACAAAGTAAATCTCAGAAAATATCAAAGAATTTTTGTTCATGGAGACAGACTATATTCTCTGACTAGAGAACAATTTAATTAGGATAATTAATTAAGAGATGTTCTCCAATTACATTGGTACTGTTAAAGTTATGTCTAAGTAATTGATGAGTCAATGAAAAAATTGTAATTGAAATTTTACTTTTGAATACAGAAGAAATCCCAAATAAAATATCTTCATATTAAGTTCTCCTGTGTGCTGGAAAAATATATTAGAACCAATTATTGTTTATCATAAAAATACAAGGATGAGTTAAGATTAGAAACTCTATGAAAGTAAATTAACATATTAACAATTAGTTGGAATATTGCATTATTATTTAAGAAAAAATAGTGGTCTACTGAGCTAAAAATGGGGGGAAATTGGCCATAATATGGAAAAATAAAATTAAGTTCCAGATTTACACATATATAAAAATAACCTCCAAATTGTTTAAGGGATTCAACTTATAAAGTAAACTTTAAGACTTCTGAGGAAATGTAGGTAAATTTATTAATGTCATCAGTATAAGAAAGATATCTTGAACACAACATGAAATGAACAAAACATAAAGTAATAGATGAATAAAATTTATGACATGATTATTAAAAAAAACAGATGAAATGAAAATATCCCACTATAAACAAACACATAAATAAGTTACCAAATGGGAGAGGGTATGCAATGTAATTAGCAAAAAGGAATTCATATAAAGTAAATATTTTGAAAGTCCACACAGTTGGAAAATGGGCAAAGGGCCTGAATTTAATGGCTAATAAGCATATTAAAATATGCTCATCCTCACTAATTATAAGGAACATATAAAATAAAATAGCAATGTGATAAAATTTCACACCCACCAGTTTGGCAGAAATCTGATAATACTAAGTGTTGATGAGGAAGTGGAAAATAGGAACTTATATACTTCTAGTGGGAATACAAATTAGTGCAGTCACTTTGGAAGGCAATTTAGGAATATCCACTAAAATTGAATAAATACATACCTAGGGTACCAGGACTGATATTTTTGTAATAAATTGTGTAGGACTATTTGATTCTCAAAACCATAAAAATACAACTTAATAAAAATTTAAGTGTTAAATAAAAATAAATGAAAAACAAGGAAAGATGCCTGGAAATGTAGGCTAAAGTCAAACTTTAAAACCTCCTTAATATCAATATTTGAAATTGATTCAGGTGGTAATGTTAAGCCACTGAACAGTTTTGAACAATAAAATAATAAGATCAAAGCTATTCTTGAAGACTGTGTTGCCAAGATGTGGAAGATTGTTTGGAGGAGTCAATGACCAATAACAAAGTGTTGCATACACTAATCCAGGAGTAAGCTGTAAGAAGCTAAACTGGCTAGGGGTAAGGGCAGGGGCACAGAAGGCTGATGCTAGAAATTGAGAAGATAGGCATAGATTCTAAAAATATCTCACCTGCTAAGCCAACCTTTCCATTTGCTGTCTTGTACTATTGTTAATCTCATACCAGTCCAGTACCTCTGCCCCACTGAAGACACCCTTATTCTCACTCATCCTACTGTCCCCTCATCCCCTAGAGCCTTCAGGCCATTTAGGACAAGGTAGCCTTTAAGACCATTGCCTTAACCCACAACCATATCCTCCTGGCCTTTCCTGAGGGAGACCTCTATGTCCAATGAGTATCAATTATCTCACTCCCTTGGAAAATAAATTGACTGAGGTCCCTCACGGGCACACCAAAGAAACAAAATAGGCCCTCAATTTTCTATTTATTTTGGTTGTATGAACATTCTATGATTTTCCTTAAGAATTCCATCACTTCCATAAATTAAGCACAATCTCCATGATTAAAGCCATCACTTTTGTAAGAAATAGTTAATATCCTGTGATCTAACAAATATATTTCTAGATATAAAATGAGTTTGGAAATATTCCTTTGTCTTCAGTTTTTTTGGAGAGTCTGTGAAAGATTGGCATTAATTCTTTAAATGTTTAACAGACCTTATTTTTAAAGATATTATCTACACTTAGCAGCTATTGGATTGAGGAATTAATAATAGCTATCTCATAGCTGTTATTATGAGAAAATATATCTAAAGTCCTATCACTGGATCTGGAATATAAAAACTCAGTTGAAAGTAATTTTTCCCCCCTATATCTCAGGCATGAAGGAAAACTCAATAAATGTTCAAAGAATTTTTAAAGCTTATCTGCACAGACACAAGTGATTTATATATTACTATAATAATAAAACCTTAATTTTCATTGGTATCTGAAAATAAATAGCACTTGATATAAGATTCCAATTTTTTTAAATAAAATATACTACATAATTAGTTCTTATTGTATAAAAAAGTGGCACTAAAATACTTGATAATGACTTGTTATGAAATTTACAAAATTAAATTAGGATAATAAGTTTTTATTTTTTATTAGTGCATTAACATATTTTCAGGCTAACATTAAAACTTATAATAACATGATTTTGTGAAAATATGAGGTCTGTTCAGAAGGTATCCAGCCATGTACTATGAAAAATAGAGACATTTATTGAAGAAGATATCAGGTACAAGAAACATTGTATATAGGACAATGATGCCTCAATCTCCTCCAAGTAGGCACGTTGGGACCTCACACAGTTCTCCCAGTCGCCACTAGCTGCCCTGTCATATTTTCCTGAATCTCATTGATGGTCTGAAACATCTTCCCTTTCAAAGGCAATTTTAGTTTTGGGAAAAGCCAGAAGTTACAGGGCGCCAAATCTGGGCTGTAGGAGGGCTGGGTCACCTGGGTGATTAGATGTTTTGCAAAAAAAACTATGTGTTGTCATGATGAAACTTCCAATTACCCATAGCTTCAACCTTCTGAATTATCTGAGTAGTTTTTTTGGAGGAATATTCAAACTTAATGCAAAATCTGATGGAGATTCATTGTTCCACTCTCTGTCATTTTGAATGCAATGGCCACATACTACACGTGCTCACTCATGGTGTCTACCGCCTCCACTGACAAGTACAGTGAAGTTGTCATTGTTCACACATGCTCATTCTAGTCCACTCTCCTTGGTTGCCAAGTACATCAATGTTGCCCAAACTGTTCTCATTATATTAACAATGTTTGCACTTTTTCCAGACAAACCTCATCTATTATTGGAAATTGTTTGATAAATCCAGAAAATATGCATTTCAATATTAGAATGTAAATGGTTACAAAAACCATGAAAGCTCTTCTTCTGGAAAGCTTCAAATCAAGAAGATTCAGGTCCCTTTCAAATAAATATTTTTTTGGCATTATGTCCTCTTTCACTTAAATTCCATGAATAAAATTTCAAAACTTCTGAAAGGGACATGAAAAGTTTTCCTTTTATTTGCATTCTATGATGCGCACTCAATTCTTCTTCCTTTTCATTTACAGAAAAGTAAATTAAGTATAACCTATAGTAATTAAATTTAATTTTATTTAGACATACTAATTTCCTAAAAACCAAAGTTGAGTTTCCAGTGTTTCTCATTGAGTTAGATTGGAACTTTGCTAGTGTTATACTTCCTCTTTCAATACATTATGCATCAGGACAAGGCATAACTAGAAGCTGGGAACAAAATTTCAAATCCATTTCCAAATATCCAAATGTTCTGATTTTAACATCAAGTTCTAATTAAATATTGACCTTATTTGTAACATTTAGGAACCACCTAACAACATCAGTTTTTATTAATGACTATGTAAAGCACAGTATGATAAAATGCTTTAAATTTCCAATTTCTTTTCAATAGGAGAGATTTCTTTACGTCATTATTATAAAAAATTTGATCAATTTTATAGTATTTAAGTTGATTTTTTAATGCCAATGTAACAATACTTTTATTTGGTTATTTTCACAACTAGAATTTTTCTAAATTATATTAGCTTTAAATTGGATTATTTAGAGCATAGCTCACACAGATAAATGCATTTAACTTAAATTAGTTTATAGAAACATTAAGTTAGTTTTGCTTCATATATGGTTCTATATAATGCTATTACTTTTCACCTCACTTTTAAAATGAGATGCTTACAAAAGAAGTGTTATTAAGATATAACAAAAAAGAATCCAAATAAAAATCACTTTATATGAAATTTGTCCCTTGCCTTATAAAATTAGTGACCATAAAGTTTATGATGCTGACGGTATATGAGGTGTTGGCTGTGGAAATGGCCGGGTGTTTTTACAGGTAGACGAATGCACACATAGAATGAGTGTAACTTGATCTAAATGGAATTTCACACTGAAAGAATTTATTGCATATTTGACCCATTAGAATTGAGAAAGGAAAAGTATTCCAGAAAAAAAGTGTAGGACCGCCTATAAAATGTTTCTTAGATGAATGTTCTTGCTATTTTGACTTTGAACAAATCGTTTTTTCTTAGTTCCTTGTCAAATAAAATAATTTTCCATCAGAATAAAATGAGATTGCATATTTTAATTGAAGAGTAACTTACTTTGGGTCAAAGATTGAAGTTTATTTTGGAATTTAAATGGAAATTATATAATTGAATGCGAACAATAGTGTATTACCATGACCAAAATTCTCTTTCCAAATTAACTCAGCTTGTGAAGTTTGACACAAATCCTTCTCCATATCCTTGGAACTGACTTCTTGAAGTGGCACAGTTGTCAATAATTTGAAAGGAGCTTTTAAATAGTCAGTGGAAACTTTCTGCCTTTCATCTGTCTCTCATTTAAGCTGCCACAGAGATTGGTCTCTGTCATTATAGATCTTTCTTATAACTTTAAGCAAAGACTTAGTCAAAAAGGGTGACTTCCTACCTAGTTTCCTCCACTAGAAATTTGTGTATTCTCAGCTCCTCTCTCTATTAACACTCTTTACACTCAGTTAATCACAAGTACCTCCCAACAGCTGGCCTTCTCTACTCTTCTAGTCATTTTCTGGAGCCTCTGAGAATCAAATCTCCACTCCTAGGCTGGTAGAAGGCTGCTCCTCAGCTCTCTCTCCCTCATCTCCTCAGTCACTAATCACATGTCTTTTGCTTAAGGCACACTAAAGTTTTTCCTTTCCTGGAATATTTCTGGCCCCTTTATAACTCCATGACTCCATGTTTTTCTGGCTGTACTTTTATTCTGCTTAGCCTAAGGGGGAAGGGAGGAACTACTCACCAGTCAATATTCATCTGTTCACTTCCAATGCCACTGCCTCTGTGAAGCCTTCCTGGCTGGCTTTTCTGTGTTCCTGCAGCATATTTCTTGCAGCAGGTGGCATGTTGTAGTATTTTAACTATACCACCCTACCCCCCAGCTAGACCAAGCTACCTGAGAACATTGATAACTACTTGGCTCATCTGGGTCCCTGACATGGCTGTATTATGTATTCCTGTGCCTTTGCACACAATGTATCTGTCATATAGCAGGTGCTCAAAATATGTTTGCTGAATAAATGCTAGAACCAAAACTCCAACATTTTGGAGGCACTACCTTCAAATGCTGTATTTATTAGGTCCATTTCTCTGGCATTGGAGGCACTGAATAGCAGGCAGACATGGGGGCTTTAGGGGCCCTAACGGGGCAGAGGGGAGAAACAGCAGAGGCTGAGAAGGTCATCAGCCACACTTCATCTGACTCACAGTGGAGCCAGGACCAGGCCTTGTCAATGTGATCAATACTAGGAGGTTTCAAATAGCAAAAAATAACCAAAAGAAAGAGGAAGGGGAAAGGGAGGGAGGGAAGAACAGGATATTGCTGGACACTCCAATCACTAGATGACTGCTCTATGGATAAATACATTTTAAAACAATAATCTATTGAAGTGAAATTCACATAACATAAACCAACTATTTTAAAGTGAAAAATTCATGGCATGTTGTATAGCCAGGAGTGATGAACTGTTTTGGAACTAGACAAATACATAGTTTTAATTCCTCCCACCTGCCACTGTTTCACACAATGTCCCATCAGTAAATGAGGACACGCCATGGCTACCTTCACTGTCAATCTGAAAACAAATACACAGCCTCTATGTGATGAATGTATTCAAATGCCTGTGTGATTTGGGTTCCACCTGGTATGATTCTGGTGTAATTGTGTGACTCAAAGAAGAGTTGGAAATGCAAATCACGGGACAACACGAGACCCAGACTGAAACATTTCTGCTCTGAAGTTTGGGACGTGGAATACATTTATTGTGGTTCTTTGTTTGATTTCAAATGAGGGATGACACACAAGGAAATTCTCTTACTTAAGGGAGCAGCAGTGAACACGCAGCATGGGAATAGTGTAAAATTATGCCAGGTTAACCTCCACCTGACCTAGGCATGTGCGTATGTGTGTGTGTGTGTGTGTGATAATATATAGCAATACTGTATTCTCTATTCATAAGGATGGCAAATGTCAATAAGTCCAAATATTTGTAAACATGTACTTATGATTCTTCTTCATGTTTTCTATTCTTAAAATATCCAATAATAGTTCCATGCAGAGACCAACATTAGCTAGGGTAAATATAAAAATATAAAATTACAGTCTAGAAATCTAAGTATCTGAAATGCAATTAGCACAATCTACAAAATACTGAGACCGTGTGACTATAGTTGATGAATTCTGAATGTGGTCAATGGAATAAGAGGATATCAAATCAGATTATTACAACTGGCTCCTGTGCTAACATATTTTATTTTTTGGTATTTCTTAGTTTTATATTTAGATTAATTTTTTCTGTAAGAAATTTATTTAAACTTTTTTCCTGCAGGTGTGCATTGTGGCACATACAAATATCTGTCAAATTACTATGACCATCCTGTCACCAAGGTAAGACTGTCCCCACATTGTTCACAAATGCCTGGCCCAGAATAATTTCAGGTGACAAAAGGGAACAGGCTGCAATCACCCCCGTAGACAACACTCCACTGCGGTGGAACTAATGGACTGTTAGAAGATTTATCCTGCACCTCAATATGTGGTTTCCTTCCAATAACATCGTCTGTTGCTTGCTCATTCGAAGGCATGACTTCAGCAATGCTGCGAAACCAAACCACATGCTCTAGCTCCTGTAAGGATGCAGTGCCTGTGAGTATTAGCTTTGTTTCCTTAGTGACATCAGTTTGTTTTAACATTCCCACCAGGGATTCTATTGTGAGAGGAGACATAAATTAGGCTTTACCTATTTATTCTGAGTTTCTTATGAGCAGAATGTTGATGAAATAATCTTTGAAAATCCAAAAGACCCTGCACACTATGGCAGCACAATCCAGGTTCTCCCTCACTATCCCATCTGATATCCTTCTGAAAAAAAAAATAATAATAAAGAATTTTTTAGGCGGGAGACAAACACAAGGGAAAGAGGGGGTTTGGGGTTGAAATTAGGGACAGATGAGAACCCCAGTGCTGCGGGGAAATATATCTGCTCACTTGCTCGCGCAGTGTGTGTACTGATTCTCAGTCCTCCAGCTTCCTCTACTTTTCCACCCCATTTGCCTCCCCCACCAGCAAGGTCAGCTGCTCCAAGGAGCAATTTATAAACTTTCAGCTCATATTGTGGTTGCAGTTCCAGGACTGACATGAAATTAAATCAGTCTTGAGTGCTGTAGGATACAAAAGCTACCTTCCGAGTGTACTGCGCCCTCCAGACTCCTCATAAATCTTGGAAAGGTAGCATTCCACCAGCAACTGCCCAGTTTCTCCCCTCACAAAAGGACCTTGAAATGGAAACAATGAAGTTTTCTTCAAGGCCATATTTCATACGTTGGAAAGAAAGAAGTATAGGGAAGGCGCATTCTTTTAAGCCCCCTTTTTCAGCTCAGGGGCAGGTGCGTGTGAGACAGTGTTAAAGAAGCTGTCACTTGCTCTTCCTTGCTCCTACACCAGGGCCATGTGGTGTGAAAGCACCCGGAAAAGCTGACTGTACCCCCAAAGTTTCTTGATTGTTTTTCAAGAGCAGAGGTAAGTCTTTAAAAGGTCAGGGAACCTAGAAAGTATCTTTGCTCCAAACGTGTCACCCCTCAATTTCCAGTGACCCCGAGGCTTATTGCTAGAGGCTCTCCAGTGTGGCTGAGAAGGAACCTGAAGGTGACGCTGTCAGCTGGTTAACGCTGAATTCTGCCCGATGATGGTTCACGTTTTCTACTGTTTTAAAATTTAATCTTGAACCTTTAGTCAAATCTGCCTAAAATCTTGGGACACAGAGTCAGCGATCCAGCCCTGTGCAAAGTGTTTTCTAGGCATTAATATCTAGTGTTCTCCAAACCTCTCTGAGTGAGGTGTTATTATGATCTCCCATGATGGTTAATTTTATGTGTTAACTCAGCTAGGCCATGGTATCCAGCGCACCCAGTTTTGGCCAAACACCACTCTAGATGTTGCTGTGGAGGAATGTCTTAGATGAGAGTATGATTTCAATAAGTTGACTTCGAGTAAAGCAGACTACCTTCTGTATTGTCGGTGAGCCCATCCAATCAGTTGAAGGCCTCAAGGAAAGAATTTCCTGAGCAAGAGGGAATTCTGCCTTCGGACTGCTTCTGGACTTAGATCACAGCGTCAGCACCTCACCTGGGTCTCCCGCCTGCAGGTCTGTCCTGCAGATTTCAGACTTGCCAGTCCCATGATCACATGTGTCAATTACTTAACATCAATCAGTCAGTCTCTCTCTCTCTCCCTTTCTCTCTCTACTCCTCCCCCCACTCCCTCCACTCCCCCCAGAGATTTCTCTGGACAATTCTGACCAATACATCTCCATTTTATGAATGGTGAAACAAAGTCTCAGAGTGAGAAGATAACTTGCCATAGGCCACACAGCTAGTCAGTGGCTGGGAGAGTACAGGCCATCCCCCTTCAAATCACACTAGAGCCTGTGTTCCCTCCCAGCCTGCGGCCAACAACCACACAAGGGGCACGTGAAGAGTGGGTTGTGTTTAATCCTGTCATCGGTTTATTGGAAAGCTTTTCACTGCAGCCTGCGTGAGGGAAACTGATTTGCTGGGTTGAATGTGGCCACCAATGTGTTATTTCCCTTAATCTAAACAGAGCCTCAGGCACACTTCATTGATCATGCCTTTAAGCTGAAAGGTTGCCTTAATGCTGGCCAGCAAATATTATGTTTCTCAGGCAGCCCTGTGCTGTCAACCACATTTCCTGATCTACTCTGATTAGATATATAAACAGCTTCAGTAAAACAGAGCCCGAGCTTTGCTGTTAGAAATATAAGATAAGGCTTCCATAAAGATTCATCAAGAGCAGAGAGGCTGTCTAAGTTAGGCCTGAGCCCTCTGAGCTCACAGCTCCTTTTCTTGGTGTGTAAGAAGGGTCAGTGGGCAAATAACCATGATTTATAATCATGTTTTAATAGTGACTGGTGCTTCAGCAAGGGGACACCTTGGGAAGAAGAAGAAAGGGTTAGAATAATTGAGCAGGGTCACAAAGTGGTCTTGCATGAGTGACCCAGCATATGATGACATAAAAATAACAGTCATTTTATATCTACTAAGAAGTGTCACCCTGCTGAGAACAGGGAAATGGGCTGAAGGTTTAGGTACACAAGGCTGAAGAAGGAAGACTCCCCTGAAACTCAAATGAATGAGTCAATTAGGGAAAGAAAGCCATTGACAGCAAACATTTTATACCTGCATACCTTTATACCTTCCACGCGCCTGATTCCCATACTTCTTATAGTGTAAACAAGTACAAGATGGGAAAAGTTTAGGAATTTTATTATAAATATATATGTTTAATTGGCATGTGTTTCAAAATTCTCTTCTAACATCTGTCCCTAGGATGGACTAGATGACTGAAAGGGTTTTTCCAGCTCCAATTTCTTTGAACATACATAACTTTCAATATTTTTTTTCTAGAAGTATAAAAAGGGTTATCAATATCAGTTTTAAGGAAGAAAAAGTAAAGTGAGAGTACTCTGGCCAGTGTGGTTCAGTGGTTTGGAGCATCATCCTGTAACCAGAAGGCTGCGGGTTCAATTCCCAGTCAGGGCACATATCTGGGTTGCAAGTTCGACCCCTGGTCCAGACGTTTATGATCCCCCGGTCCATGCATGTGTGGAAGGAAATCAGTCAGTGCTTCTTTCTCATATCAGTTTTTCTCTTTCCCTTCTTCTCTCTCTAAAAAGCAATAAAAAATATGCCCACAGGTGAATATTAAAACAAAACAAAACAACTATTTGAAATTGCTTGGTAAAAAAATGTAAGAAGTTAACATGCTGGATGAAGTTTTCATGTGCTTGCTATTTATATGTAGTTTCTAAAGGATGTATTGCTTACATAAAGAGTAAATTACTGTCCACTTAATGATCACTTACAAATTTCCTAAATTAACCAATACAATTTCTACTCAATACTAAAAGTAATTGCTAACATTAATTGAGCATCTACTATGTACCCAACTCTGTTCTAAGCACTTTATACAAATTAACTGAGAGATTTATTTTTTCAGTAACCAAAGAGCTTGCTGCTTTTTTCCCTCTTAACCTTAGCTTGTAAATTATACATGCTACATTTAAACACTTCTTCAAGTAAAATAATATTCCCCCAGGTTAATCCTTGGTTTGGATTAATAGCAAATATAAATGTCTTCATTCTCCTGAGATGATAGCTTTATTTTCCTGGAATTATTATAACTGGTGGTTCCTATGTCACTGTGCATGAAAATCACATGAGGAATATTTTTTAAATGCTAGTTCCTGAGCCATAGCCCCAACTGTTGACTCTCTAAGGGTGAGACACAGGAATCTGCATTCTAACATGGAAGGTGCTATTTTTAATCCTTTTTTCAGAAGAGGTAACTGAGTCACAGAAAGGTTAAATAACAGCCTGAAGTTGCACTGATAATAAGTGGAATTGCTAAATGTAACCATAAAATGATTGTAGGTTTTTAAAAATAATTGTATTTTAGTTGGTTTTAGTGCTGTTTGTGTTTCTACGACAAGCAACATATTTTCGTTGTGCAAGAAACTCAAATATTAAAAGCTAAAATGTTATTAGGCTGCATTGAAGATTCATGGGGGAACTTGGGCCACCTGTCTGATGCTTCCAGAAAAATGAGCGCATGTGACTGTCTTCCATTCTTTCCTTTAGATCAAATATCCTTAGGCTTGGTTTACACAGGCAAATGGGTTTCTCTTATTAGAATGACTGAGAGAGCCCCTCAGCCTGACGTGGGTCCATGCGGGTTTATGAACATGGCTGTAGAGAGGTCTAGGATCGTCCGTGTTCGGGAGGAAGAGGCAAACCTGAGTGGAGAAGCGGGAGTCCAGGCTGCTACTCTTGTCCCTGTCACTGGTCCCTCTGCACAGCCCTGAGCAAACTTCAGGGCCTGTCTGAGATCACTTCTAGCATTGTCTGACAAGGGAGTCTGCAGCTTCCCTCATGAAGGCTCTGAGCAGCAGTTCGGGGCAAGCATTTCATGATCCCTTTTGGGAATAAAGGCAAATTCTTCAAAGGGGACATAAAATGAATCTCTGATAAAAGCCAGACATGGAAACCCTAAGAAAAGTTTCTCACCTTCAGTTCAAATTGGCTTGTTTGACACCATGACATGACACTACAGCACCAAGCCATAGGTGTTGGGGAAGGACAGGGTGCACCGCAGAACCAATATTCTGTTCTGTAATTCATTTTTTTAAGTTCCAGCATTTTTAAGGAAATGAATTTCATATTATAAACATTGTGCTCAAGGCCTTTACTATAACAGGTAGTTATTTCCTTAATTTTGTCTTAATTCCCAATCACACAATGCAGAGTTAAACAGATCTGGCCTTTGACCATTTAAAGCTCTGAAGTATTTACATGTAAACCCAGGAGCATTTCAGTGTGCTGTGTGCAGGGTGATACTGATGGGGTTCCACCATGCTACAGTGCATTCTTTGGTTGTAATTTCCTGTTTATTTCAGGTAAAGAAGGGTCTTGCTACCACAGACTGGAGTCAGACACAGGCCACTTGCATCCACAAGAGCTGAAGTTACAAGGACCTTCTCTGTTTTTTAAACAAGCAGTGTTTGCTCTAACCTCTACAAGGTTTAGCCCAGCCCATTTCCTCCTCGTGTTTATGCTACATTGCACTATTTACATATTTCTTCCAAAATCCTGATTGCAACTCACACATTGTGATTTTTATTTTTTATTTTTTACCCCTATAAGGTAAGACCTTTTCCTAATATATCACATCCCACAGTTGCTACCTGTGGTATTGCCAAATTCATTCTCTTCTACTGTTCAGTCTACTGATTACCTTTTAACATCTGAAATGAAAGTGAAGCAGACAATGATTCAATTTATAAAAGAAATAGGACAATTTTCTGCATCCTCACCTTTACAAAATGCAGTTCACCCCACCCTACCTGTTAAGTTTAGTGAAATTGAAGGAAATGTCATCTCCCCAGCTGAAGTGTGAGCAACTAGAGTAATGAGGCTGAGCTTTCACCATTGGTGGCAGAGTTAGGGGCCTCTGCAGAGCTGAATGACTACCTACCAGGGTCATTGTGCCTACTTCTTAACATAATGTCTTTCAAAATGCAACTGTGATTGGGGATTAAGCCTTTTGCCCTTAAATCAAGTACCCAAGAAATACTCATTTTTAGTTTCTGACTAATCTTCTTATTTTCAGATGCAATGCTGACTCATCTTCCTATTTTCAGATGCAATGCTAGGTGGACTTATAGAAATGCAAAGTAAGGAGGTAGTTTAAGAATTAGCAAACAGTCCCTTAATGAGAAGTTGATCTAGCATGGAGGGACATCCATGTGGGTGGCTAAAGCACATTTTGTGAGGGTATCTTATAATTTTATGACTAGCTCTATGAATGAGCCCATGCTCAGTGGCAGGAGATAAATAGACCAAGTCTTCGGGAAATTCTAGAGAACAGTTAAGCGATGACCCTTGTCAGTTTCTGTTTCTGTTCTGATTCAATTTTTAGTTTTGTAGGGCATTGCAGACTTTTATAGAGGCCTGAATACTGTTCATCTAATCCAATGCTTATCAACTTCAGGCTATGACCTTCCGGGAGTAATCCTTTGTTGTGGGAGTTGTCCTGGACATTGTAGGATGTTGAATACCACACTCATCAGGTACAAGTAGCATCTCCGCATCCAAGTTATGACAACCAAAAGTCTCTGTCCCTCATTCTCTGCCCCCCTTGGGTATCACTGCTTTCATCTTATACTTCTCAGGTCACAGAGGGCAGAGTAGGGTGTAGGCTGCATCTCCACCAACTGGGTAAAAGTAGATACTTCCTATGGGCCACACGCAGACCCTGGAGAAGAGAGTCAGTCACTGTGTTTTGTATAGGACCCCTCTCTGGAGGACTTCCAGCCTAGAGCTGCACTGATCAATGAAAACTCCTTTTCCCTTCCCTGTAGGAGCCAGAGGTGGACTGAACATGGAAGGAAGGGTTGGCAAGAACAGAGAGGAGGGGCAAAGTATAACACATCCTCTCCACACTTTAGTCTTCTCAGGCCAGCCAAGCTAGGACAGAGGAATCATGTTAAATTAGGTGTGAACTGTTAGCTTTCAGAGTGAACTTTTTATTACCTACAAGTGACTGGAAGGTTTTTACCAAGAAGGGAAAAGAAATGAGTCCTCAGTATGCGTTTGTAGGGTCAGACAGAATTAATTACTTTCAGCTTGTAATTTGCCCAGTCTTAAATACTATGAAGGGCATATTCCCAACTTTGAGATCCTCAAACTAAATGAAAACAATGCACATCTTGCATTATATTGCCATTACGACATGGAACAGACATTCAATAGGAAAATAAAATGCCCTAAAGAAGAAAAACATTGGCTTCTGTTCACAGAAGGCCTGAAGTTTGTCCCAGCTCCACCCTATTTTGGCTTCCTCTCCTGTAAACCGTCGACTTCCCTGGGTATCATGTTCTTGCTTCTTACATTTCCTTTCATGTCTACATTCTGTAGTTCACAGTGATGAGACACATTGCTGTTCACTCTTCCTACATGCGGTGGTGACAGATTAGCCATAAGCTCCTGAATCTTCATCATCACCCACTGTGATATAATTAGATAATTTTAAGTGTTGTTCAGATAAGACATTAAATTATGTCAAATCACACACTGGTGAAGTTATTTCTTTTTCTTTTGGCTTTAGTGATTTTTCCTGAATGTTGCCAAGTGGACTAGTATACCTATGGACATTCAGTCTTTGAGCAGATGTTACAGAACCCCTGGGCTACTCCAACTGAAACCTAGCACCCACTGGCTGTTTAGTTAGGGGCCCGATTGCCTGCCACCAGAATTATAACTCTCAATACCAGAGTTTAGTGAAAAGAAAAAGAATTGTTTATTTAACAGTTATATAGATTTAGATTATTTGCAGATTTCTGCCATTAAGTCTTATGTTCCTTAAAATACCCACAAACACATATTTCTTCCTCCCCCTACCAAATCAGGCTAGCTTTAGAAAAGTTAGAGATACTGTTTCCCTACTTCCTAGACATAGTTCAGCTTTACCAGTAGCTGCCAATCATTCAATTCTGATTGGGGGAGCTCCTGTCTGTGTTAAGGGGCTTGCCAGCTTTTAATCCAGAACCTTGTGGATTCTCAGCCTCCCTGTAAACTGCATAGAGTTCTCCTTTCTCAAAACCGCATGGTCTGACCCTCATTTGTAATCCACATGGAGAACTCCTCAAAACCGCATGGTCAGTCCCCTTCTTTTCAAAGCAGCATGGTGTGTGTGTCCTTCTTAAAACCACATGGTGTCCCCTGTTAAAATGTCTGCCGCTTATTTTTAAATCCCTGACTGCATCCTCTGACGCAGTGGGTGTGGTAACCAGTTCTGACCATTCACAGAACCTCACGCAGTCTCTGTGTTTTCTTTCCATACCATATCATGGTCCAAGACCCCTCCCATCTTCCTGGGCCTTGGATGCATTAAATCCATTTGCATAACAAAGACACCAGCCACCAGTCTCAGGCATGTGAAGGCATCCTGAAAGCTGCTTCCCTCTCCCCATCTACCAGTCACAAGCTCTGGGGGTTTTGGGACACCCCCCTTCTGTAACACAGATCTCAAGTTCAGAGCTGGAATTTAATAGCATAGTTTTGTTTTCATTGCACTTATTTTATGATCACCTTCTATTTATTATAAACAATATTGATTTTATTAATGGTAATGTTTAAAGCATTCTTTAGAACTGTGATTTTCAACCAGTGTGCTGCAAGAATTTTTAAAATACACAACATCTGACTATTTAATCAGGGGCACTGACTACTTTTCTCTTAGTTTGTCAAATAAGAAAATGACAGCAGCCAACACTAGCTATCTGGAAGGAATGATTCAAAATTATACCTATTTCTTTTCAGATTGGCCAAAAAAGTATTTTTTGATGTACTCTCGAATTTTATTTTATTTTTTAAGTATATTTTATTGATTATATTGTAGCAATTGTCCCAATTTTTTTTCCTTTGCTCCCCTCTACCCAGCACCCTCCTCCCCCAACAATACCCCCTGCCAAGTGCATGCCCATGAGTCGTACATACAAGCTCTCCTGCCTCACCCTTTCGTATATTCTTCTTCTTGTTTTTTTTAAATAACTAATTAATTAATTATTTTAACAATAAAAAATAACAATCCCTCCCTCTCAGACTTAAGACCCTTTATAATCTTATAAAGGACATGGGCGAAGGTCTTGAGCTCTTCTAGCTGCTTCAAGCTGGACATGGTCGTCGTCCTACCTACCCTGTCCAGAAATCCTTAATAAGAGTGGGGGTGTGGAGGGGAGGGTGGCCTTCCCACATGGGGAAGGATCGTGCAGACTCCAGGTCGGTTGGCTGTCCCTGGACAACGGTGTGCTTGGTTTAACAGGCTGGCATCCTTGTTGTATTCTGGAGGCAACAGATCTGGCAACAGGGTTAAAGACATCATTCAATCCATAACCACTAGATGACAAAAGGCAGGTATTAATTTTTCAATGTCCCACATTAGGGAAAAGAAGAGCTTCTTTGGAGGAAGGTGTGCCAGGTACATCTCACCTGTCCAAAACCCTTTTGCCCATTATGCTTAGTTTGGGCTGAGGGAAATAGTTTAGGTTTCCCCCCTCTCAGACCTCTGGGCTCCTTCTGTCCAAGCCATTAGGACAGAAAAGAGAAACCAGTTTTAAAGTGAAGCCCACAGACCACCCCATTCTTCACCAACTCAGCCACTTAGTTCAGCCAAACCATTGAGTCTCAGGAGGCAGCGATGCAGACAGAATTAAGTGAGGCCTATACGTACAGACAATCACTCAGGTAATGAGATCATAGGCTTATGCCCTCTGATTCAATTTTGCTCATTTGTTTTTGTTGTTCATTAGTTTCCTGTAATAGGTGATAGCATAAGGTATTTTTCTTTCGTTGCCTGGCTTATTTCACTAAGCACAATTCTCTCTAGTTCCATCCATGTTGTTGCAAATGGTAGAAGTTCCTTCTTTCTTTCAGTACTTATTCATTGTCATTTTCCCCTTTCGTACCCGTGTTCCTATCCGTCTCTCTCTTTCTTCATCTTCTTAAAGCAGACCCTTTAGCATCTCTTGCAATGCTGGTTTGGTGGAGATGTATTCTTTTAGCATTCTTCTGTCTTGTAAACTCCTTATTTCACCTTCCATTTTGAATGAGAGCCTTGCTGGGTAGAGTATTTTTGGTTGTAGGCCTTTGTTTTTCATTACTTGGAATATTTTTTGCCATTCCCTTCTGGCTTTTAGCGTTTCTGCTGAGAAATCTGATGAAAGCCTTATTGGAGCTCCCTTGTATGTTATTAGTTGTTCCTCTCTTGCTGCTTTTAGGATTCTCTCTTTGTCTTTGAATGTTGCCATTTTAATTATGATGTGTCTTGAAGTGGGCTTGTTGGGGTTCATCTTCGTTGGGACCCTTTGTGCTTCCTGGACTTGCGTGACTCTTTCTTTCCTCATGTTAGGGAAGTTTTCTGTCATTAGTTTTTCAAAGAGGTTTTCTATCCCTTGCTCTTCTTCTTCTCCTTCTGGAATTCCTATGATACGGATATTATTACGTTTCATGTTGTGCTGCAGCTGTCTCGGAGTCTCTTCAGTCTTGTTCAGTCTTTTTTCATTTTGTTGCACTGTCTGGGAGTTTTTGTCTACATTGTCTTCCAGCTCGCTGATCTGATCTTCTGCTTCCTCTAGCCTGCTTTTAATTCCTTCTGCTGTGTTCTTCAATTCAGAGATCCTATTCTTCATTTCCTCCTGGCTCTTATTGATAGCTTCTATGTCCTTTTTCATGCTGGTGTAATTCTCAGTAAGTTCCTTGTAGTTTCCCTGGAGTTCTTTGTAGTTTCCGCTGAACTCATTGAGCTTCTCCATAATCTATGCTTCCAATTCCATATCTGATAGTTGGCTCCCATCTATTTCATTTAGCACTCTTTCTAGGGATTCTACATTTTTTTTTCGATGGGGGGTTGTTTCTCTGTCTCCCCATTTTTGTGACTCCTATTGTTTTTTGGTGCTTCTTAGAATGATCTCGCTGTCGAATTTTAGTAATTAGTTTATGTGTGTCATGAGATTGAAAAGGTTGAAAATCACTGCTTTAGAATAATATTATTTATGCATCTAAAGCAAGTCAATTTAAAGAAAATGTGAACTCTTGATAGGACAGGTGGTACGCGAGATCAGACAGAATCCTGATGATGGCATGTCTAAAGTTTGCGAGAGTGCATTCAGGCATTTCCTTGACCTTATCAAACCTCAGTAATTCAAATGTTTCTGCTCCAGAAAAATGCTATGCCACATGTCAGATCCCACCACCACTAGTGGGCCTAATTGGCACAGGTGGCCTGGCAAGTAATCCTTCCTGCAGCGGATTACTGATGGAGATAAGGAAATGACACCCGCTGGTGACTACACTACCCATGTCAGAGGCTTTGACTCCCTTTCCGGCTGCTCCCTCAACCCAGCTGGCAGTTGGATGTCCTCACCGTGCCCAAGGTGCAGCACCTCCGCAGGAGGCCTACGCTTATCTCCAATGAGGATCTTCTGTTTGTTCTTTTTTTTTGTTGTTTTTTTCTTTTTGTCTTTGAGCAGCAGATCTACGTGACTCCAGAATTTCAAAGAACAAGTGTCTGTGTATGTGAGCCCATGATGAACAGACCTGAAAGGAACTAGAGGAGGGCTGGCCATGGCAGGTCTCTAATTCAAGTGCTCCTGTCCCCCACAGCCTGCCCCACTCGCCAGTGGAAACAGCCCTCACATAGCCCGCCTTCTTGCTTAGTGTCCTGCAAACTCTTTGATCTCGTGAGTTGTCCCCAGAGTCAGGGGAGCCTGGACTGGCAGCCCTGCCCTTTTGACAGCTGGGGAGAATTCCTGCCTATGCCACCCCTGGGTGGGGGACTGGCCAGGCAAGGTGAGGCATCAAGCTCTGGAGAAAAACATGAAGTGACAGCTCAGGGACCAGGAAGGTGAGGCACTGCTCAGGTACTGCGGGCAGCCAGCGGCAGCAGCAGATGTCGCTGGTCAACCCCCCCCCCCAAACTCCCACCAAATGCTATCTCCTGGTTACTAGTCACTGCAGACATTGATAGTGATGGCCTGAGGCATGCATAGCCTCACAAAGAGCCCTGTATTACCCTCTCCCTTCAATTTAGGATTGGTGACACCCTTTCCTCCTGAAGGCAGCAACCTTGAAGGACCTACAGTCACCCTTTGGAGGGGTTTGCTTCAGTGGCTTAAAGGACATCTGTTCTAATCTCATCTGTCTGACTATCCTGTCCCTAACTGCAGTGTGCAATTCTGTGCAGCACTTCTGCCCAGTCTCTCTTGGCTCCAAAGCCACAGAAACCAGCCCAGAGGACGTGGCCCTAGACAGGACAAGTCGTCCAGCCTGGAAACCCTGCCTGGAGAAGCCCACCTCTTCCACTCAGCACCTTCAGCCTGGGAGCTTAAAAAGTACTGAAGAAAATATGAGGCCAAGACACCTTGGTTCTGTGTCCAACTCTCACTAATGGGCTGCCTGACTTTAGGCAAGCTTCTAACCTCCTCTAAAAATGGATGGAGTTGGACCAGGTGACTATTAAAGTCCCTTTCAGCTCTGATGGTCCAAGATGCTAAAATTCTACTTCTTGAGAATATAAAAATATAACACAATCCCTTCCTTAGGGATATCATACACTTTTAGGGAAAAACACTAACAATTAGAAAACAAATGCCACAGGCTTGTTTCACATATGGCAAAACAGAAACAAAACTAATAAAAAATATATATTTAAGTGATTTATTATTTATTAAAAGCTCTCCAAGTATAAAATATTAAGGACAGCAATCAAATTAAAAAAAAATAAAAAGATATGACTCTGTTTCCAAAGAACCTATATATAAGGTCTGTCTGGAAAAAGTCCAGCCATTGTTAATATAATGAGAACAGTTTGCACAACATCAGTGTAACCTGGCAGCCAAGGAGAGGGGACTGGAATGCACATGCGTGAATCATGATGACTTCACTGTACTAGTCAGTAAGGTCAGAAGATGCTGTTGATTGAGTACGTGTACTGTGTGGCTGACGCATTGAAAAATGACTGAGCAATTTGAGCAACAAATCTGCATCAAATTTTGCATTAAGCTTGAACATTCCTCCACAGAAACTATTTGGATGATTCAGAAGGCTGCAACTATGGGCAGTTTCATCACAACAATGTGCCCACTCATGCATCACATCTTGTGCAGTGTTTGGTGAAACATTAAATCACCCAGGTGACTCAACCCTTCTACAGCCCAGATTTGGTACCTAGCGACTTCTGGCCTTTCCAAAACTAAAAGCACCTTTGAACGAGAAGAGATTTCAGACTGTTGATGAGATTCAGAAAAATATGATGAGGCAGCTGATGGTGATTGGGAGACCTGTGTGAGGTCCCAAGGTGCCTACTTTGAAGGGGACTGAGGCGTCATTGTCCTATGTGCAATGTTTCCTGTATCTTGTACCTCCTTCATTAAATGTCTCTATTTTTCACATTACCTAGCTGGATACCTTCTGGACAGACTACACACACACACACACACAAAGAATCTTTTTTTTTTTAAAGACATTTGTACTAAGTCATATAATTGTGAAAAACCACAACACAGGCAGCACCAAAATGAAATGAAGAATAGAGAAACTGAGTGTAATGCAGAAGATTAAGGCAAAACTGTAGCTGCCTTTAAAGAATGGAGAAAATAATGCCTTTTATATTTCATTTGCATTGTATCTAAAACAGTGAAATAAGGCAAGAGTGGATCACGTGATCTTTTGTTGTTTTAAGTCAAGACTCAAGACAATTCAAGTATGTCCACAATGCCATTATTAATGACACTTATAATAAGTACTACCACTCACTGCTGTCTAGTGTTAACCAGATGAATAGATTTTTTCCAATTTGTTTTCCTGAACTTCTTTCCCAGCCCTATGTATTCAGATTCAAGTGAAGGCTGCACATCATTTCTTCTGAACATCTAGTCTTGGGCTGAGATGTCTGTGTCCTGAAAAACCCTGTGTTTCCTGCCCACTCTGTGGCCCAGAGTCTCAGCTTCTTCTCAGTTCATCTTCCCTGGACCTTCATAATGGGTACCAGCCCTCTTCCATGGACTTTCCCTTCAGATGCCCTAATCTCATAGGTCAAGAAGAATTCATTGCTGGGTAGAAAGTGTGTAGCAGAAAGAGAGAATCTATTGATCACAAATAAATTGGGGAGGTGACTAAGAAAACTACTTCTCTGTTTTTGTAAGTGAGCTTAAGCTTTCACTTTGATAAAATTTCAAATCAAAAGAAGGCTCTTAACTTTGTATTGAATACTTTAGTTGCAAAGCCTCTGAAATATTTTCTAAAAACCAACTAAAAGTTTTTAGGCAAACATCAGGTGGCTCTCATATTTGTCTAATAAGTATATTAATTACATCTCTAGGCACATACAGAAGTTGACTTTGTTTCAAATGTCTCCATTTGCTCATGTAAAATTCCTATTATAGTTGTTTTTAGGAATTTACTAAACAACAAAATCAACAAAATACCATACTTAGACAACTTAGAAATAGAATTTAAAAAAGCAATTTACTCATAATGTTAACATTTAAATAGTCTACATTAATAAAACACTATCTTAATTCTATCAAGCTTTGAGTAATTTGTATAATTCCTTTACAGCAGTGAAACTAACATATAGAACATTCAAATCACATTTTAAAAGAGATAAAAATTATTTATATGTTCCAGCATCTTCAGAAGTAAACATATCTGGAGGTTGAATTAACTCCTGCTCTCAATATGAAGGGACAGAAAATGAGCACAGCCATTTGGCAGAGAGACATTTCATGTCCTAACAGAAAATGAGTTGCAGCAGGAATATCCCTTGCTCTCTGTTTAGTTCATTCATTCCTTTCCTTCCTTATGTGTTGCTCGATAAGGCAGTTTTATCTTTCCTGAAGATGGAGATTTTCATCCAAACCCTCTCTTACAGCCACCTTAAACTGTTCTTCAGGCTTCTACCGTCTCTAGTCACTTGAGTTGGATTCTGATGCAACTTCTAGAATCTGGTGTAAATCCTTCCTGTAATGCCACCCATTGTTCAGCAATCAGTGGTACGCTAACCCTTCCAAACCAGAGGGCCTGATGTCAGCTTGTCAGGAATTTTGCAAGCATCCACCTATTCCCCACCTGTTTTTCCTTGCTCTCTTCATTCCTGAGATGACCAGATCACAAGGAAAATTAATAATTAATCCTTTTTTGGTTTAGGCACATTGGTGGTTGTGAATCAGCAGCTACTGACTTCAGGGGTTGGGCGGGGAGAACCAGTGGTCTGAGTACTTCCAGTAAGTGTAGTGGAGGGAGAAAAGGAGAGAGCTCCAGAGCGAAAGTGTAGGCAGGAAGTGAGATAGTCTTCTTTAATCTTTCTCTCTCTCCAACTTCCAGAGCTAGATGTAGGAGAAGTTCTGCTAATAGGGAAGGAGAGGATGATGGACCACACAGTATCACATCTGCAATGAGAGAACTTTCTGCCACCTCTACCATACTGGCCTTAGGTGGGCTCTGCTTCATCGTTTAAATATTCTGACCTAAGTGTGAGCAAAATCCCTTAAGTCAATAACTGGCTCACAGTTGAAACAGGAATAAAGTGCCCAAAAATAAACTACAGTAAATTCTTGGGTAAAAAGAGAAACACACATAGTGCCGTAAAACTAAATAATTTGGCTTGCAAAAAAAAAAAAAAAATGCTTGCTCTCTGAGGGCTTTCAACTGTTACCCCCATTGCCCCTGGACCTCCAGAAAGAGAAGACCTTGCCTAGACTGTGTCATTGCCTGGTGTCCATTGTACTTCCTCAAGACTTGTTTTCTGTTTAAGATTGGCAGAAAGTACAGACATAGACATTATCTAAGGTCCTGTTCCCTCTTTCCTGTGTTCGTGAGTATTACACACGTGGCCCCAGGCAGCAGTCCATTTCTTTCTCCATTTCTAAGTTACAAATATAATTTCATTAAAAGTCCTTTTGAGTATTACTAGAAGTTTGGGCAGGCTTTGGCTCATCTAGGATTTTGTCTTTCCTAAGTATTTACCCTAGTGGTAAGGGATATGTGTATTTGCTCTAAAAACATGATCAAATGTGTGACCCATGCTCATTAAAGAAAAATTTTAATCAGAGGAATTTACTTTTGAAGTCAAGTAAGTTATTCACAGTCCTTTCCTTACCTCACTCCTGTGAAAAATGAGCAAATGATAAAGAGAAACACTTGTATGCTTATTTTTTTCCTATCTGTCTACTTATCTAACTGTCCAACCATCCATCTAGATTGATGTGGTTTCTTTAATTCCGTAGTGGTCAGACTTCTATTCAACTCTCTTTCTGACAGTTCTGGATGATGTTTGTTCTATCTTTTAGTTGTAATTTTGATGTGGTTGTGTGAAGAGGCGAGCCATATCTGCCTGCCCCGCCATCTTCTTATAGTGCATATTGTCACTCAGCAGTCTGTTGTATGAGTGTGAGTGTGTCTGAGAATGTGTGTGACAGTGGGGGGTGGGAGCCACCAAGACATCTGAGTCCAGTGTGGGGTGCACCCAACACAATGACAGTAAGCAGCTGTTGGAAGCCCTGTATTAGATGGACAGATGGTACCACAGCTGTACCTTATAGACATAATGTCCATTGTAAAGAGGTAAGAAAGAGAAGAAGAACCACAGCATAATAGCACCTATATAAATAAAAACACACCCACAACAGCACTGTTCAATATAACACAGGGGTGTGTACATGGCTAGAGATTCCTGAGGGTTGTTGTCTCCTAGGGTCATGAGGGAATAAACATGAGAATTGGGGCAAAGGGGAAAATAAAATAAATCAAGAGGAACATCTTGAAGGAGGTGAATATAGAATACACCACGTTTCCCCCCTTATTCATAGATCACAGTTCTATCTGTCTTTTGTCTAAAATCCATCATTTTATATAGTTTGTCCAGTTTTGTAGTTGTATGACGGGGAGGTAAGTTAGTGCAAAGTCCATTATTTACCATAGCTGGAGAAATAAATGCCTTTTTATCTTTTAAATATTATTTTAAGTTTGAATTTAAATTTTTCCTATTTCTTTTGCAGTGCTTTAGTTTTATCATTTTTACCGTTGCTTATAAATGGCAGACAAGAGTCATGGTTATAGGAAATGGTAAATACCCTTTTCAAGTAATTTATAACTTATTTGTCATTTTCTATGGCCTGAATGTCTATGTACCCCCAAAATTCATATGTTAAAATCCTAACCCCCAAATATAATTGTACTAAGAGGTGGGATCCTTGGTAGGCGATTAGGTCATGAAGGCAGAGCCTTTGTGAAACTAATGCTCTTATAAAATATGTTGCAGAGAGATCCTTCATTCTGTTCACTGCTTGAGAATAGAATCAGAAGCCTGTGACCCTGGTGAGGGCCCTTACCCAACCACCTTGACATGCTCTTCTAGGACTTCCAGGCCCCAGAAAAATCAATGAAAAGGCAAGTGACTGACACTGGGCATCAAAAGAAAAGAGAGCATTTGTGATGGCGGCATTTTTGCCTAAATGCAATGGATGGCTCACACAATAATCACTGGGGTGACTAGATAGGTTTTACATTTATTATGATCATTGGCAAACAAAATACAGAAATAACACATGCTATCTGCAGTAACATTCATGCATATCGTAAGGTCTGTTGATTTGAGACTCAACTCAAAGTGACATCAGGTGTGCTGGGAGCAGAGTGATGGGGCCATATCTTACGATCAGAACAGAGCACACAGGGTTCCACCCACGGGATTTTCCAGCACAAGAAAGCATGCCAAATAGTAGAACCCAATGTAATCCTTCACTGTTTAATGAATTACATATTGTATAATTATCAAGGAGGAATCTAGTATTGACATTTGTATTCTAGCTCAACTGTTACATTTATTACTCCTTATCATCAGAAATGTGTGTTCCAGCAAATTACTTTCTACCTATTCAAATAATGAGAGGTAAAGTCCAACCTGAACATATGAGCAAGGATATCCCCAATACAGAGTGACTGGCAGAAAATATGACTAGGGAGAGATAGTTTACTCATACATATGACGCAGGAACTATGGTTTCACATGGAGGAAAATAGAATCAGCTTTCTGCCTTTTCCTTACCCTTTCCAAACTGGAAGTTAGACCCAGTGTGTATATTTGTATATTTGTGCTTAAAATACAAGAAACATGTATGCAGGAAGCCCTGCTGCAATAAGTAGCTACTGCTAAAGTCACTGTGTTTTGGCCCTTACTGCTCTCAGTACAGAATTCCATTTGCTATTCCTTTGTTCTAACTGCTCTTTTTTATACCTATCATGAAAAGAACTATGGTTATCTTCATCCTCTGTCTCTGAGATGATTTCCATCTTCTGAATGATGAGTTTAATAAGCTCGTGCTGTTTTTCCAGAAGAGAAGTCACATCCTTCAGCCTAAAAGGACACACAGGTTTCATGAATTTATTTTAGCCCTTTTGAGTGCACAAAGGCCTTGATACTAGAAGTGTTCTGCATCAGATTACCTGTGCACAGGTTATAGCCAGAATCCTTTTAAGTTTAAGCAATTTTCCTATGGTTACACTATTGATTCATGGCTCATTTATTTCTCTTCCCACTTTAAAGATTAAAACACTGTTGCACAGAAAGGTTAAGTGGCTGAACTCAGGCAAATAAACCCTAAAACCCTCACACCCAACCACTGTACACTATATAGCTTCTCCAGGGATTCTCAAAATCTGTCAGAGCTTTGATGTATGAATTGGGATGGCTCATGAGGACTGCAACATAAGATACTGATTGGTGAATAGCAGCAAATAAGTTGCTGGGTCTAGAAACTCATGATTCTCAATCTACTAGCAACATCAGTGAGTTAAAGCATGCCTTAACACATTAGATACACACAAATATACAGTATAACCTTATACTATGCATCATTATTTAAGAGTTTTATGTTTCTCAAATACAGATAAGAGAAAACATACATACCGGTATTTCTGCTTCAGTATTTCTACTTCTAAAGCTGTATCAACATTTGGTACTTCTTGTCTTGTTTCTTGGGTGCAAAAGATATAATGAAATACACGCTATGGGATAAAAGAGTAACAGTTACTCAAGTTAAACTCAACTCAGGAACCATTTCTTGAACATGTGCCATGATTCAGCTACTGAACCAGGGTGTGCTAGCGCAAATACTTGAGAGCCATGGCCCTCAAGGGGCTCAGAGTCTGTTGAGAGAAATAGACATGCAGAGAGATATATAACAGAATTATATACATTCTAACAGAGGAAAATACAAGATGTATAAGTAATGCAGAAAGAGGACTGAACCGGAGTGGAGGATTGTTTAGGAAAAGGTTTAAATGAATCATTTTTATGAGAAAATTCCCATGAAAAATGCTCTTCATAAGTGGTGGTATTTCATACAGGATTAGTTGTTATTTCTCTCAAACTGCCCTGCACCATTATCTGATACAGCTGAATTTCACATGGGGAAATTTCTGAAATGCTATGTTAATATCTATTAAAAATGTATAGCCTTTAGAGCATTAGTGGGCTGGAAATGGTAGAGGGAATGAGGTAATTCTAGGAGCCCAGACAAGAGGAGACGGCCACTTGCACAGGCCACCCAGGAAGTCAGATGGCCCAAACCTGGGATTGGCTGGATGTGAGGGGTCAGGAAAAGGGAGGAAGAGGTCAAGGCTGACGTCCTGCACAAGCAAATGACTGGTGTGGACATTAATTGACATAAGGGACTTTGGAGAAAGATGGGTTTTTTCACTTTTTCCCCACAGGGGAGGGCATGACACAGGGAGGAGGGAGAGTTGTGAGCTTTTACATGAGTTTGTTTTGGACACACTGAATTTGAGGGACCTTTGAGACACATCAGGGAAGATGTCAAGTACACAGCTGGATATAGGGGCCCTGAATGCAAAGGAGAGCTCTAGCCCAGAGGAATCAATGTTGAGCTTCTGTGTTAGGTAGTAATTGCAACCATGGATGTGAGTGAAATCAGAGAGGAAAATAGTATAGAGTCAGAATAAAGCCTAGGCTGATACTTAGGTTGACTTTATCTTTTCATGACACTATACAATGGAAAATTAACCTACAAAGAATTCAGAATATTCATAGAGGTAAGAAGAAGCCCAGAGATGGTTAGAATTAATATCCAGTGCTTCTGACTCTTAATATAGTCCATTTTCCCTTATAATGTAATGGCCTTGCTTAATCTTTGTGTGTTTTCTATATGTATACATCATACATGTTCTTTATATGCACAGACACACTGCACATATATGTAAATGACATGTGATTAGGGGAAAACAAAGCATTTCTCCTCTATGAAAAGGATAATTAAATGGTATAGCTGGTCCACCTGTCCAATGCTCACAGGGACATAGCACATATTTAACACTGAAACTGTTGGAGCCACTTGGAAACAGAGATAAACATCTCCCTCTGCACGGCCCATCATTTTATCATCCTGGCTGCATCCTGCACTTTTTTTTTTAAAGCACAATTATTTGCTTCCCACAAGCAGAGAGATTCAAAGTGTGGAAAAGGGCACCCTTAGGGATACACCATGAATGAACGTCAAGTAGTGTCACCCTGCTTATGTGGAGGTTTGTTCCAGGTACTTACTAATAACCCTCTCTTATATCTGGGTCTGTTGGGATACACGATGACGGATTTCTGATCCACTTTGCGTAGGAACCAGAGAGGCAGCTTCTTCTCTAAGTTGGTATGAAGTTCTACCTAAAGAATATTTGGATTTAATCAATAGGAATGCTTAATTAGCATCTGGAACAGTCATTGAACAGACACAATCGTTACTACAAGCCAACTGAAAATTAACTCCGATGTCCCAATGTGTGCATAAGCAGCTGGTCTGGCCAGGTTCCCTTCACCCCTTTCACCTCACCCACTGACAAGGCAGGGACTAGCCACCTGGCTGGCCATACGTTGACACAGACAGAGGCTCAAGAAATTTCTCAATTTCTCTGTGGAGATCGCTATAGGAATTTCCCTTTTCCTTTTTGATTTCCTGACTCCCAGAGGTACACCAGAGACATGCACACCAGGCACAGCATGGCTTTCTTCAGTACTGAGAAAATGCCCATGTTCAACAGCTTGTTCTCAGAGCTCAGCTCTTCTTATGGTGTATAGTCAGGATGGTGCTGACTTCAAAAAAATGTGATACCCACCTGCATAGCAATCCTCTTCAGCAGTGCATGCTTCTGGACCTCGGCAATGTCACCAACTGCCAGACCAATCTGAAGCACAGCACAGCATTCAATCACTACCAGTTTAATGGCTTATGTCACAACGCCCTGAAGCTCTCTCTGGGTCCTGTGAGAGTGGGCGTGGAATTTACTAGTAGCTCCCTGGAAACACTGCTCACACACCTTACAGGAAACTGCATAACCTTTATAACTTGGTAACAGTGATGGCCATGTGGGTGGATCCAATAATCTTAACTGTTATCATGAAAAGTTAAGACACAAATTAATCTGAAATTCATTTTAATTTAAAACTAAAAGTATGTTCTTTTTGGAGAGGGCATGGGTGATGTGATAGGAAATGCAGTTGGTAATACCCATGCAACATGGTTGGAAACTGTAGGAGTTTAGCATCTGAAGTAAATAAGAGAGACTGGACAACATGGAAAAGTTAAAACATTAAATTCAGGGAATGAAGGAATTTATATCTATGTTTGGCAGGAAAAGGTACATTTTAGGGGTTGGTGAAGGTTCTGGTAAAAAAAAAAAAAAAAAAAAAGACCCATTTAGAAATCCATGGTTAAAGAGAATTAGGAGAGGGGAAGGTCTCAGCTCAGTTCTATTCAGTCCAAATTAAATTGCTTACATTCACTCTCTCACTATTAGACACTCGGTACCTGTCTATTCTGAACCAGCCCCTGCTTGCTGCAACCTGAGAGGAAAAGCCAATCCCTGCTCTCACGGAGCTCAAAGTCAAGTAAACTCCAGGAAAGAGGGGGGGCTCTGTCTGTCCAGGTCACCACTGTGTGCCCAGAATAGTGCAGAGCACATAGTAGGCACACAAAGTAGCCACTGAATGAATAAGCAGTGAGAGTATATCCCAGGGTGTGTGAACTAGCATTGAGAACCAAATATAGTCAGCAAGTAGGTTTTACTTGGTGGGATAATGTTTTGGTTTTTGATTTGCAAGTCCTGAGATGGGCATTTTCCCTGGTTTAGATCAGCCCCTTGGGTCTGCTGCATGGGCAACAGCAGACCCTCCATATCACCCTGCCCAGGCTCTGTAGCTTCAGCTTCACTGGAGAGGACACTCCAGCGTCATCGCAAGATGTTGATTCAACACGGGAGGAGACAGATACCGTGTCACTCCCGAGTTGGACTGCACAACCATTCTCGGCGGTGCAGATAGACTCTTAAGAAGCTACACCATCGTCTCTCGAGACAGACGGCTGCCGACGAGATCAGCCCCTTTCAAAACCAAAGGTCTCATAACTGCGGCTTCATACGTGAAATGTACTTGCCTGGGCTCTGAAGACATCTGAGCTTGTGAGTCATGGATTTATAGTTTGTGAGTCATCTGAGCTTTTGAGTCTCACTATAATTTATTAATATAAGTTATAAGCTTATTTGTAAATGTAAATCTCATTTACATTTACTAATTTAAGTAACAAATGAACAATGAAGTATTAATCAAATGCTATTAATATTGAATAGTAGCTAACATTTATTAAAGGCATATCATGGTTTAAATGCTTTGTATTAGCTCGCGTCATCCTCATAATAATCTAGGAAGTAGGTTTTATTATTACCTTCTTCTGATTCATGCAAGGTCTGGGTAGCATCCAGAGCAAGAGGACCCTTGGCTGCCATGCTCATGGATTTAGGCTGAATTGAAACTTTAAAAAACTCATAGAAAAAAATTAAAAGAGCCACTGAGAGGTCCAGCTTTTCATTATCAGAACATCACTGTGATAATTTGCAGGAAGGATTAAGCAGAGAAATGAGACAAGATAAAGAAATTCTCCAGTGTACTGCAGCAATACGGATGAGGAACCATGAAAGTGAAGGCTAATATGGAGTAGGTCTAAGAGGCAAACATTTACTGGAAAAAAAAAAAAAAAACCTGAGGAAAAAGGGGGTTGGTGGATGGAGAATATTTTCCAAGATATGAGAGACAATTTGAAGGAAGGAGAATATTGTCAGTCTCGGTTCTGTTGGGTTTGATTTTGTTCTGGGACATGCAGGCAGAGAAGCTCAATGGGTATTGGATATGTGGATCTTGAGTAAGGCATCGACCTGTACTACTGCTCAGCCAAATTCTCCTCTAGATAATGATCTTCCAAAACATAAGTGATTCTAAGAGAGGAATGTGGGCTTTGTGTCACTCTCTATTACTCTTAGTGCCATCTTTTATTTTTCTAGGTCACCAAAATAAACTTCTGGAGTTGTGTCAAGTAAGTGAATCAAAACATTAAGTAGTCTGTGTTATTATTTTTTCTTTCTGGAAACACTGCTTAGCACAGTCCCTGGTGCATAGTCAGAATTATAAAGTCTGTGGAATATGTGCATATTCAAATAAATGAACAGGGGAAAAAACATGCCCTGTAATGCTAGATAGGGCTCTCCATGGACCTGGGGTATATTCTTGCCTGTGTTGGCCAGCATGCTTGTGGCTGGACAGGTTCTTTGTGGAAAGGCATGATCATGTCTGCTGGGGGTGGTCAGCCTTTGATTGTTTTAGGGAGGGGCACTTGAATGTTGCAGGTGCCCTCCCCATTTAAATCTCTGGTCCAAGAGAGATTCAAGAAATGACTTATTCCTCCTTCACACCATGAAGGTGTCTGTCTAAACTTCAGCCTTCTCTTCCACCTGCCAACAATTCCAAAGCACATCATTCATCTTTATTCCTTTTCTGCCTTGAAGTTCTTCAGAGCATTTATCAGCCCCAAGGCATGATGCTACATATTTCTTTGTTCACTACTTAACTTCGTGACAAGTTTATAATTTTGTGGGGACTGGGTATTGATCAGCCTTGTTCATGACTGTTAACACTTGGATCAGAGTCTGGCATTTAGAAGATTCTTGATAAGCATTTGCCAAGTGAATGCACCTTTGCATTCCCTGGGCTTCACACTGTGCCTGGCACACCCCAGGCACATTGAAAGAATTAATGTCATAGGTGTCTCTTTTTCCTTTCACGGAGGGAGATTATGGAAACGAAGAGCAATTACTATTAAATGCCCCAAACGATCAAACAGGAAATACAAGGATAAATTACTTACAAGTAAATTCATGAGGACAATTGGGACAAACATTGTGAAGATAATAAGTTGTGCAAAGGATAGAAGTGGATATGCCAATTCATTTCTCAAAAATGGTTCTAGAAAGGCATCGCGATAATTAATATCTCCTAGCATCATGCTGAAGGTCTGGACTATAGAAAGCAATGGGGAGCTGAAAGCATCCTGAGGAAAGATGGTAAGGGAAAATGAAATGCAAAATACATTAATGAAAAAATGTTTCCTGGAGATTAAAATGATAAAAATCATATTTAAAATATTTTTAAAGTCATAGAACTATAGTTACTAAAATACAGTGATAAAAACTACTAATAAACTAGTAGTATAGTCATCGAAATGGTCTTTTCTGCACATACAACAAATCATCATACATGACACAGACTTTTTGACAATGGAAAAAGTCATTTAATAAGGCTATACTTTTTCCTGTAATGAAAATCACTTGAATACTAATATATCAGATAAAATGAGAGCATCCAAATATTGTTGTGTCATTATTGCTTTTATATATATCATTAAGATTTAAATATAAATACCTATTTCTAATATTTATAGCAATAATATGAACCACAGCTCCTCACCTGTATACCCAGGAGGACATAGAAGCTGAGTCCAAAGGCCAAGAAAAGGAAGACGAACACGACTGTGGATCTCAACAAGGTCTTCATAATTACCTCCAACATAACAATGAAAATTCCACAGTTTTCAAATCTAGGAATATTTAAAAAATTAAAATATTTATTCACTTTTCTGGTCCAGTGTATGTCATTCAGTGTCAGTATTTATCATGCACTAGGCACTGGTTTTCACAAATGAGGTAACAGAAGTCAGTTGCTTCCAAAAAGAAGGCATGAGAATTCATGAACAGTCAAGTCTTATTTTCAAGCTGTTCATTCAAGCTGCTTTGTTTCTTCTTGTTTTCCTCTCTTGACCACTTAACCAAAGTAGGAGAGAGAAGTCATAGCTTCCCAGGATCAGAGACAGTGCTGCCAGATGATAATGGGGTGAAAGGAGAGTTGTGTGGTGCATCAGTGGGGGGTGATGAGTCCATGCACCTGCAGGCACCTGTCACAGGACACATACACCTGCTTCACATTTGCCATCCTTACAGCTCCCTGAGCATTCCTGTGTCACCCTTAGCAACCTACATTGTAAAATGTTTGGGTAGATAATGGGTGTCATCTTGCCACTATCTTGTACTCTACCCTTGGCAAAGATACCCTGTTAGAAGGGGAGCCACAAGATTTGAAAGTTGGAAGGGACTTCAGAGGCTTTATAATTCAAGTTCACAGAGACAGCCAGTAGCTTGCTAAGGTTACTGATAATGCCAAAGCCAAAAGAGTGGCACTGCCTGGACCTCTTTTAAAGCCTCTTGCCTTCCAGGACATTGTTCTTCCTACCAGATCATGTCCTTTCCAGAAGTAGGGGGCTTGGGGGGCAGGGCTCAACTCCAGGATTGGAAATGTTTTGGTGAAATGCCGATACCTCTGACTTCTGAGCTTAGATCTTGGGCAAGTTATTAACTCAGTGCCTCATCTTCTTCTTTCATAGACTGTGAGTGATAACATTTACCTCTTGCTAGTGTTAAGATTATGTGAAATGATATATTTATCTCAACATTAGCAGTGATGGAAGGCAGCCCTTCCTTCCCCTCTAGAATTAGATTCTTTGGATTTACTTTTTCTCTTCTATCAGTATTATCCCCATACCAATAATTTCATTTTGATTGTGTTAATCTAAAGTAAATAATTACCAAATAATACCAGACAAAACAAGAATAGCCAATACTTTTATATCCATTGGCTCCCTCAGATTTATCTAGACCAGTGGTTCTTGATTCAGGGTGATTTTGCCACCTAGAAGATACTTGACAATTGTCTGGAAACATTTTTTGTTGTTCCATGGATGGGGGACGGTTGCTACTTGTATCTAGAGGATAGAGGCCAGGGATGCTGCTAAACATTTTACAGTGCACAGGACACAGCCCCACAACAAAGGATCATCTGAACCCAAATTTCAATAGTGCTATGTTTGCAAGAAACCTCATCTACATTCTGAACTGTAAATCTCTCTCCCAGTCTCTGTAATAGTATATAAAAGATATCTTCACAGTCTACAAAACCTGGATAAGGAATAAACCAGTTATGCATTTATGGGATTTATAATAAATAGTTCTTCTTTTGATATTAAACATGCTTAAAAGATACAGATATCATCCAAGCTGGTTTTACCTCTGAAGATACAATAAGAAGTTCATCCAATAGAAGTAAATAGCAATTGCTCCACATTGCCACTGCACATGAGCTGGTATACCAACAAACAAGGGCAACACAAAAATGATGCTTGTTGTGTAGATAATCCACTCAAGTCCATTGTTGGGATCCAAAAAGTAATTCCTTTTCTGTGGTTGAAAAGAATGAAGAATTACCACATTTGTAGAGATGTAAGACCTAGCATCTTATGGATGGTTATGTATTATATGTAACCAATCACAACAGTTTTACATTTTTTCTGGCATTGCAGCTGGGAAGTTTAGGACCAAGGAGTCAGCTCCTGCCATGCTGGACTGAACTCAGAGCCTTGGATCTATGTCATTGTTGAAGGTGGCGCAGACTCTTGCATTGACCTGGCACTTTGGGAGTCTGATGCCTCAGGAAATTCTATGAATTTCTAGGTTTTCCCTATGGAGTCCAATCAATTTTAAGGAAAACACAGGGGATGAGAGGAGGCTGCATGTTGGTTTAGCAATTCCTTTCTGTCTGTATATGGACATGAATGTGGATTTCTCAGGATATACAGTATTCCTTCACTTATCGCGGGCATTACATTCTAGGCTCCCCCTGCCCCCCTGAGATAGGTAAAAATCCGCGAAGTAGGAAACTTACATTTATTTTAGTATTTATATATATATTTTAAGGCTTTATAAACCCTTCCCACACACTTAGAAACCGTTCCTACTCCCTTATTAACCTTTCCCACTCCTTTATTAAACTTTTTCACACTTTTATAAATACTGCTTATGTTCTTAAACATATTCTACACTCTTAAACCTATGTAACCTTAACAACATACGTATACAGTACTGTAAGATCCCGTGATATAGCAAAAAATCTGCAATAAGTAATTAAACATAATATTTTTTAAAATCCCGCGATACAGTGAGGCTGCAGTAAGTGAAGTGCGATACAGAGAGGGACTATTGTAAAGCAACTAAGGCTACTTATAAGGAGGGGTGAGACCTGTGCTAAGAATCAATTACCATAATAATTTGGTATATTTTCTATTCTTAAAGATGTCATGTAGAGTAGACCATTCAAATAGCAATAAAAAATGTGGCAACCAAATTTGTAATTCTCGTGTTTAAAAAATGAAAATGATGAGATACTAAATAATATGTCCTAAATCATTTAATATACAGTGGAACAATACAGCTTAACTCTCAGAACTGTGACAATTTACTGAAACTATATACAGATAAAAGTACTTGCAATGAATATTATAAAACAAATGCAAACCACTACTATCATTATGCAAGTACTTATGTGCTTATGTCACATAATGAGGTAATTTTCACAGAAAATAAGGTATTGTGTAAAAGATACGTAACTTAAAAATATAACATTCATAAGAAGTATACCCCAAAAATGAATAATAAAAGTCTTAGAAATGAAAGATTGGCACCACTCATCAACCAAAACAAGGACCTGTAGATAATTTCCATAATTCTTGCAACTGTTCTGAACTTCATAGAGTAGAAAGTAAAAACTGCTTAAAAAGTTTCCAACTTTCATTATAACTTGAAATTATATATAGTAAAGAAAAGTATTCCTTTTAGGAAAGGAACTCAAAGAAAAACACATTTTGAAATGGGGTCTTGGCCCAAGTAACTTCTTTATAAACATTTACTTTCAAAATCTAACCTTTATGTTAGCAAAATATTAAACTGATATCAGATAAAACACAGAAAAGTCATTCATAAGTTCATTTGTAGCCAGATTGACCCATATAGACTTGTCAATTTGGAACATTTCTGCTTCAGATGTATCAAGTAAGCACATTTCAGTGTAGGGCGTGTATCTAAAACCATGTGATTTCTACATTTGGAAAAGTTTATGCTTGGTGTTTCCAATCTACACAATTGTCAAGGTATGTGACTTTTATTCTGACATACTGTACATTGTTTCACTAATAATTTAGCAATTAATTTATATTCTTCATATTAAAATATTTATAACTTTAGAGACATAAAATGCATTATTTACCTGTTGGAAAATTTGGAGCACTTCTTTGCAATATCCAAACAAACTTGATAAGACAACTAAAATCATACACACTTTTATAAAATATGAATTCTGAAATAAAAGTAATGTAAGAAAGCACTTATAAGGATATACATTAAAACAACACCAATTTCTTAATAATTTCCACTATAAAATATTTTTGTTTTTTTTCTTCATTTTTATGTACTGTCCGTATTTGCTTTAAACAGAAAATTACTGTTATGCCAATATAAAGATGACACATACTCATTTCATAATGTCCAAATTAAAAGTGGTTTAAAAACTGCCAACTGAATTCTGAAGGAATACGAATCTGAAGACCTATGTAAAAAATTATTTTACTCTGGTAAAATACACATAATATAAAATTTTTCATTTTAAGGGTTTTACATTTTATATGTACATTTATATTTTAAAATGTACAATTCTACAGCATTAAAAATATCCAAGGTGTTATTCACCATCACAACCATCTTGCTCCATAACTTCTTTATCACCCCAAATGGAAACCCTGTACCCACTAAGTATCACTCCCCTCTACCGACAGTTCCTGGCAGCCACAATTCTGCTTTCTTTTACAGCAATTTTCAAGTTTTATACTTCAGCATGCAAGCTAGCATCTCATACATGTTACTTCCTTTAAATTAATTTACAAACTTTTTTATTAACCTATTTAATTATATTCCCTCCCATTCCACAAAGAATTTTAGGACAAACTGCTACAATATATGAATTCTATAGGCTACTTATATAATCAAAGTCCTGATATTTCAGCCTTATTATGGGGTTAGTACTTCTTTTATTTATTTATTTATTTATTTATATTTATTTTTTGGTTTTTCGATTACAGTTGTCCCATTTCCCCCCATTTCTCTCCCCCACCCAGCCCACCCCTTCTCCCACAATCATATCCCTCCCCATTGTCCATGTCCATGAGTCATTTTTACACGTTCTTTGACTAAACCCTTCCCTTACTTATCCCCCTTCTCACCCTCCCCCCTCCCCCCTATTGACTGCTATTCTGCTCTTTGTTCTATTCAGTTCCTTTGTTTGTGTTGTTCTTTAGTTTCCTGTATTAGGTGATATCATGTGGTATTTTTCTTTCTTTGCCTGGCTTATTTCACTAAGCATAATTCTCTCTAGTTCCATCCATGTTGTTGCAAATGGCAGGAGTTCCTTCTTTCTTTCTGCTACATAGTATTCCATTGTGTAAATGTACCACAGTTTTTTGATCCACTCATCTACAGATGGGCATTTAGGCTGTTTCTAGCACTTAGCTATTGTAAACAGTGCTGCAATGAACATAGGGGTGCATAAGAGGTTAGTACTTCTAAGGTAAAAAGAATACTTTTAATAATCTTTTCCTTTAAAAAACTTAAAATATGAAAATAAATGGAAAAATACCTTGGTGTCTAGTATTTCTAAATGATCACTAGTTTCATCGATGATTCCAGTTGAGTTGAAAGCCAGACCTGGCTTTATATTGACAACAAGAAAGGTCATAGGCAGGAGACCAAGGCAGTAAGATCCTAGGTTCAAAAGATGGGCTCTAAACCCATAAGCCAACCTACAGAAAAATAAATAAGCCATAATTGAAGAGTTTCAACAAAAAATATTTCTTTAAGATACCTGTGGAAAAGTAGTTAGGGTCTCTCTCAGAAATCTATTTGCTAAATTCACTGAACTTTAGAACCAAGAATATCTTTGAATTTACCTTTTTCATTTTCAAATAATCAATCTCGACTTCCTAGTCAGCCATCACCCAAAAATCTCTCACCAGTTAACGGAAGAACAGAGACACTAGGGCATATTTTCTGACTCTAAGTTAATTGCTCTTCCCAGAAACACACCTCCCACTTCATTTATGTCGACTATGGCAGGGCCCAGGAATGTTTCTCGTTGTTATATAGTGATTTCTTGCCAACCCAAAATATGTTATTTAATATAAAAAATAAGCAATATCATAATTTTAATACCAAAATATGCCTTCGACATGTTTCTTTTTCAAAGTGTACCACATTAAAATACCATTAAAACAAAATCACTTAGAAGACTTTGAATATATTTAATGGAAATATCAGTAAAAAGAAATACTGCCTAATACCCACCATTTCATAAGTAAATATTCTTTACACACAGGATGGTTGAGAAGCTCTATGCGGTTATATTGTACCATCATCTGAGAAATAAGAAAAGATCAGTAAAAATGCAATCCTATTAAGCTACCAAGTATAAACTAAGCTTTTTGTTTGCTGGTTTTATAATTTTATTTGATATTATAAAAGTAACAGCTGTTTATTTTAGAAAATTTGAAAAACCAAAAATTACAACAAGAATGTATTTTTAAAAAACACAAGCTAGAGAGAAACATTTTCTACAGATGCAAGAGTCTGATTCATTTTGTCTCTCTCAGTTTCTCTGCTGTTGAGCTGGCATAAGCTTTTCAATCTTACACAAGTTACAATTGGAAAGGACTTCAATAAGCAAGAGCTACACCCTTGGTCTTTGCTTGAAGAAACTCAAGCTTACGTTTCTAGAAAAATTTTAAACAGTAAAGTACACATAATAGTAGTTAAATTAGTCTGTATTTTATGTTTTCATGCATTATTGATAACTATTAGTATCCATTTCAAATTAACTTTTAAAAACTTTTATTGTATTAAAATTAAAATTTAATTATTCAATAAATACATAGAAGAAGTGATATTGGCCAGATAGCAGAATAGGAAGCCCCAGACCACTCTTCAGCCACTGGGATGGGAGACCCCAACTCCACAACAATACACGGACCAACTGCCTTTGTGAGAAAGCCAGAAAACTAGCTGAGAGGTTCCTGCACCACAGGTGAGCCCGCAGCCAAAGACAGTAGGAAAATTCATGACATTTACTCCCTACAACCTCTCCCCCATCATGGAACAGTCAGCCAGAGACAGGGAAAACTCCCAGCTCCTAGGCTTCTCCCTGAAGAGGGAGAGAGAAGAGTGGAGCATATGTTTCACGTCTAACTTTTCAGAGGGCTGCCGTGGGTCTGTTTTCTGTCTTGCCTGAGTCTGAGCCTGGTCCATCTAGACTTTCAGACTTCTGAACACAATAATTTCCTGCACCAGACCAGCTACCCTCCAGAACACCCTCCTCTGCTCTCCTAGAACTAATGCTACTTTATGAAGGCGCCATCCAATCACATGCTTATGTGCTGCCCACTGAATGTGGTGTTTTTATTCAAGTGAGCCTGTTTCATGTAAATTATACTGAGTCTATATTATTCAACATCCAGTTCTTTTTAAAAGCTGCAAATATTCTATTTCATCCTGTTCTGGTGGTGGAGACAATGAACTCTTTCTGATAAAGTACTGCCTATTCTTTCAAATACAATGGGAAAAACCCACACGCAGACAAAAATTCTCTAAGTATAACTATAGTTAGTTACTTTTAGGCACTGCTATGAGCCTGAACTATAACAACTGCAAAACAAAATCTACTCCAGCAGAGCTAAAATGCTTCGCATGAGCAAATGTGAGCATCATTGCCATCACCATTTCGTGGGCATAAGATCCATATGACTGCTCCCTTCACATTCCAAGTGCTCAGTAAGAGAAATGAATTCATTTAAGGTGAATGGAAATTCTGAATTGGTCTAGACCAGTGGAATTTTCTGCAGTAATGCAAATGTCCAATATCTTTGATGTTGAATAGGAAACCCACAGACTACATTGGCTCCTAAGTGCCAGAACTGCGACTATGGCCAATAAAGAAATAAATTTTTAACTTTATTTTATGCTAATTTAAGTAGTCACATGTGGCTCATGGTTACCATATTAGACAGCACAAATCTAGGTCCTAGACCAAAGTTTACAAATCTAACCCTCAAATATGTTTTACTTTGCTTGCACAAAATTTTATTTGTTGCCAATATTTATACAAGCCTAGGTTGCCATTCCCACATGGCAACAACTTGTTGATACAATAGCTATTGTCCTTTCACCCCAGGAGCTCATCACACATCTGTTACCTGTTTCCTCTGCAGTTATTTGTGGTTGAGACCCCTGGTTTAGACTGAAGTAGATCAGCTGCATGGCTTTTATTGCCTCATCTACTAAAAATGGAAATGCAGTCTTCGGAATAAGAACTGGTTTAGAATGAGTCTCTTTGGAAATTCGGTTCATATTGAGCATTTAGGGCCTGCTCTCAGATTGCGTTTATTCTTCCTGAAGGATCTAAGAGCTTCTGAAAGTTCAGTTTACCATGGAGCCCAGTGCTCAGCTGAACTTGGAAGCTATGATTGTAAAATACCAAGCCCTGCATTTTCCTCTGATTTACACTGGAGCAAACTCTTAAATATGTAGTATGTCTGTATTTAGAGGGGCAGCCTGGATTCTGGGTTGAGACAGGTTTGGCATGACCATTAGGACTAAAGTGATTAAGAGATGAAATTTTAAGGAGGTCAAATTATAGCAATTATAGAAAATTATTGCTTTCTTTACCAGAAAAATAAAGGGTTGGCCACACGGCAGACAGACATAAAACTGTAAACCTGGAATTCTCTCCAGGCTCCTTCCTGAACTATGGTACCAAAACATTACAGAAGCTTGTGTAGAAACTACGTACATAATGAAAACACTGGACTTACATTGATGGTTGAGAGAGGCTCATATGTAACGTCCTGTGCATTTTTTTTCGTGAATTCTAATGGGCACTGAAGATATCTGAAATTATACTCGATCTATAGAAGATATAATTTTTAAAAATTATATTCTAGGATAGGCCCCAAAACTGTTCTTGACAAATCACATACACAAACCTACAATTCTGCTGAAAATTAAGTGATTCAAATAAAGTTGAGTCATTTCATTGGAACAAAAGTACATTAAGTTATTATTGCATATTAGATTTAAAACTAAATATTCTAGGAAGCCTTAATTCAATTGATTTTTAGTTCACATTCATGGGAAAAGATGAATTCTCAAAAATTCACTTAGACCTTTTAAAACATCATTCTTCAGGCAATACTATGCAAGAAAATATAAGACTAGGAACAACCCTAAATAATGCTATTAAAATCAATTAAAATATTGGGGGAAACTGAGGATCTAAGGGGCAAATTGTCTTATAAGTATGTAATGACAAATGAAAACAATAATTACCACCTTTTGAGATTGTGAAACTCTACTAACGTTTTTAATATTCTTTAAAGAATTGTAATAAAATAAACTAAATTATCATAGTAAAATAAGCTTACACTGTAGTCTTGGCAGGACTTGTCTTCTGTGGAGGGTGTTATGCAGCAATCTAAAAGTACCTTTGAGAGGAAAAATGGCTAAGATATTGGGTGAGAGAGTAGATAAGAGACAGGATTTGATCCCATTTTTAAAAGAACACCAAGACATTTCCTCCCCTTCCTTTGCTTCTTGTTCCTCCTAGATAAACTGTAATCCATGCCATTCAGGAACAAAGTTTAAAAAAATAAAATGTTACATATACCACTGCACACCTCAGAAATACAAGGAATTCAGAAAAATATCATGCACTTGAGAAACAAATTAAATTTACTGAAATCTGAGAAAGAAATATTCCACTCATTCTGCCTCAGATTTGATGTCTTTCTGGGATTCTAGAGAATATATAGATTATTAAGGATTCCTTTATTCAGCATCTTGTAGTGATAATTTATTGTGTGTAATCAGCTCTCAGCTGAGCCTTGGCCAACATCCCATCTGTATTCTTGAGCCTGAAATTCTGTGTTTGCTTCTGTATGTCGCTCTCTGAGCAGTACTGACTGTCTTCTTCTAGAGCAGCATAGACAGGATAGTGGGGAATAGCTTCTACAAGGAGAAATATCGCAGGTCCTCCAAGTGTTTAACAAAGGGAGAGAATACTTAAGGGATCATTAAAGCCTCCCCTAGGGTATGTGAGGACAAATATTTTTGTGGGGCCCCTGTCTACATAAATGGTTTGAGGCACCCCAATCTGTGTGTTGGTACTTTCCTGGTGGCCTAAATTCATACCCTGAGAAAGAAATACTACCCAGTCAGGTTGCCCTCCTGGACCCGGATTTGGACAGAAGGCCCCAGATGATCTCATCAGTATGTCACCCAGAGTTCCTGGGGCAACTGGTCCACCCTTCCTAAAGGATGCAAGGGTGAAGAGCTGGACAATACCCTGAAGGGGAGCATCAGGGAGCCAGGCCCCAGTGGCTGGTCTCCACACCAGAAGGCCTTAAGAAATGGCAAGGAAGTCTCTGTTGGTGATGAGGTAGTGGTACTAAGGGTCCTAATAGGTATCATGAAAATAAAGACAAAACTAGTCAGTAGTGCTATGCAAGCCAGAACTGGAGAGGCAGGTCTGATTGTTCAGTTTGAGGAGTCTGGAGTAATCAGCGTAGGCACAATGAAGGATGGGCTGGGGAGTGGACAGCCCACAGTGGGAGGGGTGGTGCAAGTTATTCAAATGTGTGGTGTGAGGCCAAACTGAAACACCTTTAAGTTACTCCATTAAAAAAAAAAAATCACAATACTAAAACAATACAAAGTAATCATAGAACACTAGAAAATATATAGTAGCATAAAAAAGAGAAGAAAAACCAATCATAATCCCGTACCTGTAATAATTCTGGTTAATATTTTGGTATATTTTTTCAATTATGTTCTAAGTTTTCTATATGAAAATATTTCTAACTTTTTTTACTATTATTAATAATGCTGTACAAAACATCATTAGATATAAATCTGTCTGTCATGTGCTGGGTTTAATCTAGCATAATCAGTCACACATTCTAAGGCCCACAGAGGCCAGGCAAGCAGTTTAAATGAATGAATTTTGCTAGCCTTCAGAGCTCTTTTCCATTGTCCTTCAAATGTTGGCTCTCCTTGGGCTGGCTTTTATCTTCACAGTTTGGTTTTTTTATTTATTTTACTTTTAAAATTAATTTTGTAATTGCTTCCATTGGGGTTAAATTGGTTATAAAATTATATAGGTTTCAAATGTACAACTTTATAATATATTGTATTGTGTGTTCACCACCCAAAGTCAAGTCTCCTTCCATCACTATTTATTCCCCCTTTACCGTTTCTGCTTGCTCCCCATCCCCTTTTCCCTCTGGTAATTACCATACTGTTGTCTGTGTCTATTGTTTTTGGTATTTTTTTGCTTCATCTCTTCACTTATTTCATACACACCCCACCCCTTTCCCCTCTGACAGCTGTCAGTTTGTTGTGCATTGATGAGTCTGTTTCTATCTTATTTGTTTATTTTGTTCATCAGATTCCACATATAAGTGAAATCATATGGTAGTTGCTTTCTCTGACTTAGCATAATCCCCTCTAGGTCTAAGCATGCTGTTGCTAAAAGTAAGATTTTTTTTTTTTTTAACTCATCAGTTTGGATAGAAGCATATGTAGAGAAATGTCACTTTACTACAAGGAAATCAACTGCACAAGAATGGCAATACCTGGCAACTAACACCTGGTATTAGAGCTGAATATACAAAAGAAGAAGGTGGGGTGTGAGAGATGGGAGCTGCTCACCCCATCTAAAGGAAGCAGCTGCTACTCACTCACCCAGCGATTCCTGCCTTGTGCACACTAGACCTTCTGATTTTTTACAGGAACCCAGATATCTGGATCCTTATGGGAGCCTCCTAGTTTTAAATGCTAGCAGTTAATGCAAATTTGAAAAAATAACATGCATTCTATTAATAACACATCTAGAGAATTTGTCCAGCCAGCAACCACCATTAGTAGACTCTGCTCTAGATTTGGATTATTTGAATAAAAAAATCTGTTGACCATATTTACTACATTCCACATAGCAACTAATAGGATAATCTTCTTTAACCCAAGTAAGTCCTTAAATACTTGTTGGCTAACTTCCCTTATAGACTATGTAAAACTAGAAACTTTATTTAAAAATGGAAATTACTATTATTTAGGTTATGATTACAACAATAAATCCTCACATTATATTGTATGCCAAGATATACCCAGAAGGAGTTTTATTTGAAGAGCTTACTTTCATGCATTCAGGGAGGTATTCTACCATTTCCATGACTGGACATTTATTGCTTGGAGAATTATGACTAAAAACACTAAGACATTCTTCCCATCTGTAAACACAATAACAAAAAACACAAGTCTTAATCTGTTCTGTACAACAACAAAACTACCAGTTGATAGTCAAGATTATGTCTATGAGAAACCTGAATTGATCTCAATGAACCAATATTTGAATAAATTCATTAATAGGGTCTTTGCCCATTATTGGAAATTAGAAATGTGGGTAAATTCCAGGATGGCTGTTATAATTGCTGTTCTCTTTCCCTAAATGCCTTTAAAGAATGTAGATTTTTGCCTTCTGTTCTTCCTGAGATCATGAGCTGGTCATGTTGGGTAGAGATATTTATATTCACATACATACGATAGCAACACAGTACTGGGCACAGGATATTTAGCATTTAATCCACGTATACATCATGTATTGAATTAAACTACAAAATAATGTGTGTCAAGTGTATTAACAACCACAGGTGCTGCCAAAACATTGCAGAGTCTGACCCTTTTTTCATTTCCATCCAGTTGGACAGAATAAAAAGATACACATGATACCAAGGAGGAGATCAATTTACAACAGAAAATAAAGAACCCATTTACCTCCAAGAGCCCATCTATGTCATGAGAGACTAGTTCTAAAAACTACTCAGACAAATTTTCTGTTAACCCTATCAGCAAAATCCATCTAGAAAATCTGCATAATCAGTAGAAAACTTCTGGTTGCTTACTTGCATTGACAGTGCTTCAAAAGAATGATCAGCAGGGGATCTTGAGACTGTGCCATGTTCCAAAACACAGGCCTTATCTGCCTTGACCATGAGGTTGGTCACCTCTGTGTCCATTACTGGGTGACACTGGGCCCTTGCACATATCTGTCTGTGGTTTTATAGAAAAACTTATACACAATAAGTGGGAAAAACTACTCTCCAACTTCATCATTAAAACTCCTAGGAGTCTGGCTCAAAAATCCACAAGCACAAAAGATCACATGTTAATGGCAATTTCATAGATGGCATTACTAACAACAAACTTGGAGGATATTTTCACCAACATCCAGTTTGGGGATTTCTGTTGGCAAGAGAGTGTCGGGGAAGTTCAAATAGGGCAGAGCAGAGTGTGCTTGACAATGACCACGATGCCAGACACTGCACATGCTTGAACCCCCAAGTCTCTTAAGACAGCCGTGAAGGTGATCCAAGCCCCCCATGTTTCAGAAATGGAAACTGAAGATAAGAGAGGTCAAACAAAATGACTGCTGTTACCCAAAGAGTTCGTTAAAATTTCCTGTAAACAACTGACATTTAAAAAATGCTTAGAAAATGTTGATTAAGCCCTGGCCTAGTAGCTCTGGGTTAGAGTGTTGTCCCAATACACCAAGGTTGTGCGTTCAATTCCCGGTCAGGGCACATACAAGCAGCAAACAATAAATGCATGGATAAGTGGAATGACAAAATCGATGTTTCTCTCTCCCTTTCTCTCCCTCTCCCTCTTACTCCCCTTCCTCTCTATCTCTAAAAAGAAAATCAATAAATAATGTTGATTAACAGCTGAAACATATTCTTTTTCTCATTCTGTTTCCTCTCAGGTTGTGAATAATCCCTCATGCCAGGAGACACTCAATGACAGTGAACAGAAAGGCAGCATACCTTTTGTTCCTGATGGTCGTAAGAACCACCTCCTTTCTCTTGTTGTGAATGGCAAGGTGCAGAAAGGAGGCCTGCTGCTTGTTCAGGACAATGTCAGCACCGTAGCTCAGAAGGAGGGCGATGGCCTTGGCATGGCCTTCCCTTGCAGCAAAGTGAAGTGCGGTGTTCTTTTAGAGAAAATAGAATATTTACTACCATGGTTCATTATTGAACTGCTTAAAAGAAATTATTAACCAAACTATCCATTTGATACCAAAATGCATAAAATGTAGAACTGATGTTCAGAATAAAGCTTCAAGATAATGAGTTTATAGTTCAAACATGGTGTGTGTGTGTGTGTGTGTGTGTGTGTGTGTGTGTGTGAATTCCAAGTGGTTATTTTGCTTTGTTTCTGCAGTGGGATGATTCCACGAGGACAAAGGACAAGCTGTCAGGGTAAGGATCCTGAAATTACCCCAGGAAAAAATATTTAGGAGAGATATATCATTTCATAGAGTAGTGGTTCCAAGATTTGGGGTTTTCACAGGCTTGTAAATAAAAATAAATTTAAAAAATCAGAGCTTCAGCCCTGGCCAAGTATCTCAGTGGTTAGAATGTTCTACCACACCAAGGTTGTGGGTTCAATCCCTGGTCACAAGAAACAACCAATGAATGCATAAATAAGTGAAACAACAAACCAATGTTTCTCTCTCTCTCTAAAAATCAATCAATAAATAAATAATTTTAATCAGAGTTTCTAAAAAATTGACAATCTTTTGTTTTGCTATATAAAGACATTTTTAGAAAGCAATGATAATCTTCTATCTCTATCATTTCATGAAAGAATTTACATTTCAATACTTGCCCTCCAAAAAAGGAGGAAGAACATCATCTCAGAATAAAGGACAGTCCTTCAAATCAAATGCACTTAGTTTTATAAAGATTTACCCCTACCGTCTTCATTTTTCTCGGTTCACCATTGTTGAAAATTTTGTCACCAATCCACACAGACCTATGAACCAGTCTCTAGGAGACTAAAGAGGTGTCCTCAGCATGCACACACCCCTTAGTATTCTCCATATTCTTTTCCTCTTTCACACCTTCCTCTATCTAAGGATCTGCATAGCAAGAACCCAATAAAAAGGCTATGAGCAGGACAAGGGGGAGAAGAGGTTGGTTAAGGAGAAGGCTTTACTGCAATTTTTGAAGTTGCTTATATGCCAAGGTTTGGGGTAGGTATGAAGAACACAGTACATACCCCTTCTTCATCTGGCTGATCTGTTGTGCACCTCAAATTAGTGTCGAGAATGACCTTCATGGTCTGCGTGTACCCGCCCAAGGAAGCATGATGTAAAGCAGTCCAGCCATTGTGGTCACTGTTAAAGAGTTAAGAAGAGATGTGTGCATTCCCCTTACAGAAGAAACACGGGATGGTATACCACCATTTTAAAAGTAGGTCTTATGACAAAGAAAAAATGCGATCTAAGTTCTAGCAACTAAACATTTATTATGTATTAATAACAAACGAGCTAACTTCAAACCAATGGTCTTAAATGATCTACCTATAATGTGATACACACATATTTTTTAACTTAGCAGATTAAAATGTAAAAGTATATAAACACAATAACAAAAACTTGGGGGCAGGTAAAGATGGAGTTAGCATGTCTGTGTCGTACATATTTTTCCCAAGGCTATAATGTATTGTATGCACTATTTTAAATCTTGTTCTGTTCTTTCATTGAGCATTGTATCAAAAATTTCCATGATGATTTATTAGTCTCATGGACACTAGTTATTACTAATAAGAATAATAAAAAGAGTATCATCATCTTATAATACATCACTGTAAGATACTTAACTTAGTGCCACTTAGCCTTCTGAGAGTTTAGGTCTGAAGAGATCCTTCTTCTCTCCTCTCCAAGATGCTTACTTAATCCCTTTGGGAAATGTTTTGTCTTTTCTCACAGTAATTTAGTATTAAAGACAATGAAGTCTTGACATTTTTTCCAAATTATAGATAGAAAAACACATGTGAGATTTTGACACAATTTAATTTCAATGCTGGTGAGCAACTGTGCTAGGGTGCAAGAGCCACCTCGTTATTTCCGTTGTGATGTAATTAAGCAACAACTCTCTGGCCTGGGTTCACCAGGGTCCCCTCTGCAGGTCACTGCCTGTGTTCCCATGGAAGCAGGAAGGAACTGAGCTGAGCATGCAGTTCCCAGCTGCCTTGCGATGTTGCTGGGATTGGCAGTCTGATAAAGAAATGTGTTTTTGAACATTAGCCTAATGAGCTCTTTGCTCATTCACCTGGTTGACATTAGAAGATAGCTCATCATATGTCTATAAAACTTCTGCGTTTTTATTTTCCTTTTGCAAAGATGTCATTTAATTATGCTACCTTTTTATTGTGTGTAATTATTTTAATTCCGTTTTGCTCCTTGTGTTAGAGTTAAGTATAATGAAATTCAGGAATATTTTATATCTCAGGTTGTTGTTTAAATGGTGCTTTTTATATCTACCATTCACCAGATGGAATGAAAAGTAATCTTTGCTTTTGCATGGGGTGTGTGTATATGTACACACTTTTGTATCTGTGTTAAAAGATGGTAGCATAGTGAAGTACAATAAAATATGAGCAACTGTATTTCAAAGCTCCTGGGAACTACTCTGCACAAAGCCATTTAATCTGTGACCCTGAACAAGGTCTTCAACTCTATAAAAATCTCAATGTCTTCATTTGTCAGTAGGCAATAATACTGATTTGTCTTTTAATATTTCAGAGGTCACATATGCTTCAAGGAGTAAATTAGATAAAAGTGCTTAGGGAGATAGAAAATTAGGTACCATAATAAAAAATAAAACAGAAAAACAACCTGGAAATAGCTGAGTTATATATATATATAATATATATATATAAATAGTCTTATCATATATCCTCACCTGAGAAATAAGGCACCTTTTTTCAGAAGAAGCTGAACTACTTTATCATGCCCATTTCTTGCAGCCAGGTGGAGGGGAGTCATTCCATGAAGGTCACCTTCATTCAAAAGCCTTGTATCACTCATGTCTTGCAGGAGCCTCTGACAGGTATTGATACGGCCATAACTTGAAAAAATGAGGTTTCATATGTTTAAAGCAAATATCAAACTGAAAGTTGACTTGCTCATATGTCACATAAACTGACCCTTACCTGGCTGCAAAATGTAGGGGTGACTGCTTATCTTTGCTTTTGGAATGAATGGATACATTAAAGCCAAGTAGATTATTTACAGAGACAGGGACTCCCTGTCTACATGCATAATGTAAAGGAGTACACCCATCGTTGTCTTCATCCATAACCAGCTTTTTGATATGTTGCATCTATGAGAAAAAAATTAACATTCTAAACATAACTCTGCTATCATGCTAATTATAGTGTTTTCCAAACTAGTCTATAAGATAGTATTTTCCAATAAGGGCCAATATGTATCCCTTAAGGACAAAAATATAAACAACCTGAAGGGTCACAAAGTAAAATAAACATGGATGACGGTGCATGCTATCTTCTTACAGTGCAAATTACTATAATGTACGAAGGCTCTGGGAAGTCCTAAGAGTAGGGAATGTACTTAACAGTTTTAACCTAGCATTTTCCAAACATATTTGACCATGGACTACCCTCCACAGACCTCCCTTCACTTTTTTCCCCCAAATAACAATTAAGAGCTTAATGCTAATGTGTTCTATTAGAAGAAAGTGATGAAATATTAGAATTAGGTTTACTCTATATTTTGTATGAATGTTAAATTAAAAATCAATGCCAAATGAACAGCTTAATCCAATCAATAAACACATACTTTTATTAAAAATATTCAAATGCATACATTTTGATTCTTTATTAAAGATATTGGCAATATTGAAATCTATTAGAAAAATATGATGTGCTTCAGATGCACCTAATATTTAATAAATATTAGTCAGTGAATATAAAAATAGAGAGAATGTTTTCAACATGTCAACAAGTATGATGAACAATTGTTTTTTTTTTTTTAACTGATGATGGTATACTGCTAACCCACGCATCTACTTGGCCTTTTCACTGATACCAATTCCTAATGGTCAAAGAGTGAAGGAAAGCTGACTCTATATATATATATATATATATATATATATATATATATAGATAGATAGATAGATAGATAGATAGATAGATAGATAAGTATATATGGGAACCCTTTGTAACTTGAGAAATTCAATCCCAATGTAATTTATTATCACCATCACCACTATATTGTAAATAAATATTTAAATATCACACCTTTATTTTTAAATAATTTTTAAATTCCAGAACCAGCCTTCATAATAATAAAAATCATAATAAGCAAAAATCACTTTACTTTCTGTTGAGCCCAGCTCCGTTTCTGGGAATCCACACACATGCATATATATTACCTGCATAAACTCAGGTTGCAAATTTTTTAATCCATAAGGTTGCTGTACAGTCAAATGCAAAAAGTTACGTCCAAGATGATCTTTTATGTCTACCTGGGCACCTAAAAGAGCACAATATAAATATAACTTCTACTCATTTATTTAAAGCATGGCCTATGGTGGAGTTTTAATTTAAGAAAAAAAAAACTTGATTTAAATCTCTCTCAAACTTTAACTTATAGGAAACTTCATTTAGATAAGAAAACTAAATATAGTTACAAACAGGTTTACCTACTGTTGTACTCCATGTGTATGTGTAAAGGTGGGGAGATAATATATGATTTATTACATTAATTAATATAGGAGGTCTTACCTTTGAAAGTATAAACTATAAAGATAAAGGGGTTAGAGATGGAGAGAGAAAAGGGGATGATACCTTTATTTTTTGCTATTATCACATCAAGTGAGTATTTAAAATGGAAACAGTTATAGTACTTATATTGCATAAAATTAACCATTGAGAGAATGTAGATAGAATGTTCAGCAAAATGCCTGGGACATGATAATTACTTTATAACTATTATCTAATTATCTTTTTAAGTATTGATCCCTTACTGGACTGAATATTTTTCTAGACATGAGAAATATTCCATTTACTTTTGTATTCAAGTACTTGGCCTGATGCCTGGCCCACAATAAATGGTTAATGTTTAACAAATGGAGTAGTAGTTCTAAAGGTTCAGCTTGGACTTTTGTGGTACCTTTAGCGAGTAGCAAATTTACAATATTCCAAGATGCAGAAGCAGTTGCTAATAAAAGTGGAGAGCGTCCTTCAGAATCAGTGCGATTAATATCTGCTCCCTAAAATAGAGCAAGTCTTTCAACAAAAAGCTTATAAACAGACAAATCAACTTACATTACAATCTGTAAATAATATTAACTCATTGGGATAGAGTGACCATAATATGGCTAGCACCCAAGCATATGGCTAACTACAGAGCTGCTTGAAAATTTCCTATAATTTGTATGTGGTACCATCAGAAATTAAGGCATTCTTTTATAATTTCAACAACAAAAATTATTCTAACATGTTAATCTTTTGACTGACATCTGACTATAGATCTCTGTTACTACCTAAACCATAAAATAAAATCCTTGACCTTTAGCAATAGTTGAGTTCCAACTCTAAGAAAAGATTTTTAAATGTCTATAATAAAAAAAATCTCCCAAATTTATTGCATACATGATTTCAAAAATATTCACAAGAAATTGCTCACTTTTTACAAAATCTACTTCATCTGAAAAAGATGAAACTATCACCATATCAAGAGTTGCTACTGACAACAAACACACGTTAAATGCTACAAAGGAAACTACATTCGTTGCTGATATGGTAGGACCTAAATAAATCCATCATATATTCATCTGTATAAATGGCTTGTTAAAATTTAACTCGAAGTTAATTCCTCAGTTTTTCATTATTGAAAAACAGCACTGAGGCAGCTGGGGGTAGAAGCTTATAGTGGGTGGTCAAGTGACTGGTACTGCCTGTCCCACCCCCACCTCAAAGCCTCTTGTACTGAAGAAGGACCAGTAGAATCACCAAGGCTAGCACTCCAGAGCTTTTCTTGTTAGGTACCTACCCATTTCCCACACTATACACATTGACACAGGCAGCAAAATACCCTTTGATACTTCTAAGTTCATGATAATGCAGTTTGGTTATATATTCAAGCACAATGTAGTCTACTTGCAAATGTGTTGATCAATTATCTTTTTGTAAACATTTTGCTAATAAACAAAAAATTAAAATTTGGTTTATTTTTCAATTCATATTATATAATTATATGATTTTTCAACTGTAAATAGTAATAAACTGTCAATGAAATAGTTACCACTGAAATTAAGTATTCTGCTAGTTCGTGGTGATCAAATAATGAGGCCCTGCAAAAAGAGAATTATAAGCATATTAAGCTACTATTCATATAAAATAAAGTTGCTATATTCAAAAACTCAACTTAAGTGATTATGTAATAATATGATAAAATGCTAGACAATTAAGAACATTTCAAAATCTATAACTGGTTCTGATTAGGGTCATATTTTCAAAGTAATAGTAATGGAGAAACATCAGATACATCACAAGATTTTCTTCCTCATCTTTTAGTAAACCTGTTTTCTCCATGTAAAATCATCAAGAAGGTGTTATGAAATGAGTAACAATATCTGTCCTAAAAACTTGAGTAAAAGATAATAACTGATTTTTACTGTTAGAACAGGGAGGCAGCTAGAATGCACACCTGGACTTTTGATATATGCTAAACAACCTAGCCCTTTCCTAGAGGAAGTGTTAATGGACCTAACCTGATATGTTAACTAACCTGGTGGGGGGAGGGGAAACAATGAGATGCAACTGACCTACTGAATATGTTGATAAGCAAACTCACCCTCATTGAAATGTGTGTTTCACAAGTATAAAAAAAATGTGCCTGCAGAAGTGCAGGTGGGACTCCTGCGGGCCCACAAGGAGGACCAGGAGTCCCCATTCCCCTTGCTCCTATGGGCCCTTGGGTTGGTCCAGGAGTTGCCTCTCACCTCCACTCCACTCCCCCCTTTTCCCTCAATAAATCCATTGCCTGACCCCACAGTGGTCTCTGGGTGATTTCTCAGAGCAAGGCTGTCCTGACAGTTACCACTGTTGACCCTGGGGTATAACAACAGTTCATGCACCTAAAATTCATCTGCAGGGTTCAAAATGCCCCTCTTTTGCCAAAATTAACAAGGTACAGTTAGCTTTCCTGAGATTTTATGGAGCCAAAAAAATTATGGCAAGAATTGAAGTCATTTTCATATTATCTCACAGCTGATCATAAGGATAATGTTACTAAGCAAATAAAAGTTTTCAATCTATATCAAAGCATCACCACAACAAATGTTAATGCTTTAAAACTTTGTTTCCTACAGAAAATCTTATTTCCTTGTTCTCTTTCAAGATTATCTTAGCTTCTTCCGGCCAAGATGGAGGCTTAGACGGACGCGCTAGGTCTCCCTCTACAACTAGAGAGGAATACAACTACTTCAAAACAAAGGTTAACTAGAAATTCCAGAAAATAAAACTACACGGAAGTCCAACATATGAAGTTATAAACCAGCGGTGCCATTTGGGCAGGTAAGAGTTAAAGAGGGCAGTGCTGTTTGCGGTCGCACCCAGAGCGGCGGGCTGCGAGGAATCCCGGCCGGTCAAGCCCCTGGCGGTGCGGACTCCGGCGCTGGGGAGAGCGGCCGCCGCATCGCCTTGAACAGTGAGGCCCAGGGGGGCGGGAGGACGGATCCCGGTCTCCTAGCTGAATAACTGTGTGAATCCATCTTGGACCCCCGCCCCCAAAGAAAGCACCACAGGGCTGTGAAATAGGTCGCGGACAGGCAGGCGCCAGTCGCTGATTTGTGACACCAAACGGCGCACGCCGGTCGCTGGGTCATTACGAGTACACAGGCACTGCCCCCGACAGCCAGCCCAAGAAAACAAAACGCATCTGTCAAAATGAGGCAGACAACTATAGAAATACCGGTGACACAACTCACCAGACAGCAGATAGAGAACCTGACAGATGAACAGATAAGAAACCTGTCAGAGGCTCAGTTCTGGGCCATTGTTATCAGGTGGCTTACAGAATTCACAAAAGAGCAGGAAAAAGATAAGAAAGAAGCGAAAAAATTTCATAACAAAAGGAACAAAACCGCATACGAGATAGAAGGTGAGAAAAAATCCAGAGTTCATTTCAACAAACTGGAATATGGAGAAGGAACAAGCAGTCAACCAATGCAGCGAGAGGAAATGGGAAGCAACAATGAGAGGATCAGAAACCTCTGGGACAGCTATAAAAGGCCCAACATAAGAATCATTGGTTTGCCAGAGAATGAGGAAGATGAACTAGAACTTGAAAAATTGAGTGAAAATATAATAAAGGAGAACTTCCCAGACTTGGGGAAGGAAATAGACTTGCAGGTCCAGAAAGCAAGGAGAGTTCCCAAGAGACTGGACCCAGGGAGAACCACTCCAAGACACATTATAATCAAAATGTCAAAAATTAAAGATAAAGAGAGAATCTTAAAAGCAGCAAGAGAGAAGAAAAGAATTATGTACAAAGGGGTCCCAATTAGACTATCAGCTGACTTCTCAAGGGAGACCCTACAGGCAAGAAGGGACTGGCAAGAAATATTCAAAGTAATGAAAATCCAAAACCTACAACCACGAATACTCTATCCAGCGAAATTGTCATTCAGAATAGAAGGACAGAGAAAGTGTTTCCAGGACAAAATAAAACTGAAAGAGTTCATTAGATCCAAACCACTGTTATATGAGATGTTAAAGGGACTGGTTTAAAAAAACAGAAGCTAGGGAGATGAAACAAAGGCAAACTAAACAGGCAACGAGAGTGGAAAAGGAACTGTGGGTACGGGAAGCATATTGGGGGGAGGTCAACAGGGAGGGGGAATGGGGAAAGGGAGGGAGATGATATAGGAATTGGGGATCAAGGTAGGAGGGAATGGAATAGACGGAGAGAGGTTGGGAGGAACTGTATGCACAACTAATGGACATAATCTAAAAAGGGGGGACAACTGGAGGGAGGGGGGCCACCGGGTGGAGGGGAGCAGAGGGAAGGGAAATTGGCACAAATGTAATATTTTAATCAATAAAACACATTAAATCTGAAAAAAAAAAAAGATTATCTTAGCTATTCTTAGCCCTTTGTATCTAGATCTCAAAATAATCAGCTTGTTAATTTTGACCCAAAATTTACATGAAGTTGTATTGTATTTAAATTATATTAAATGCATTTAGTAATTTTAAGAAATAAATCATGACATTAAGGCCCCATTTGATTTGTTCTTTTATCTTCCCAGTCTAGAACATTGCTATTCAACATAGGAACTGCAGACCAGCAAAAATGACACCACCCAGGAGTCCATTAAAAATGAAAATTCTCAATAAAGTTGGGTGCTGAGGCTCCAAAAGGTCAACTTGTCAAAGGTTACATAGCCAGGCAGGGTGGAACCCCATTACTCTGACTCCAGAGCTCACCGTTTCAGCCAGAACAATGGGCTGAGTTCTTTGCAGTACAAAAGTAACAAAAAATTCTAGCCCAAAGAGCAAACTTGCCTTTGAAGCTCAACATAAACTCCAAGTGTCACTGGCTATTAGAAGGTCATTCTAAGATCCTAAATCAGTATTTGGTTAATCAGAATTGGACTGAACTGGTCCAAAAAATCTTCAGCCAATCCAAGTTGAATATGTCTAGCTAGGTTAAGGATATTTATGGGTCGCAGAGATGGATTTATTTTTTTCTAAAATAATTCCTTCTTATGTATATTTATTTATGTATTAATTATATATATTAAGGCTCTATTCTAAATGGACACTTATAAACTTTATCCAGATCATTGTGTTTCTAAATTGGCTAAACATTGGAATCACTGGATGAGTTTTAAAAATTCCTAATACCTAATCCAAAAATTCTAATGTAATCTGGGATACGAACTGACATTGGGATTTTATAAGCTCCCCGTGATTCTAATGTGGAGCAGTTAGAGAATCTTTAGGTTAGTCTATTTATTGAGATATAGTATTTCAAAGGCTTTTTCTTTCATCTCTAACTGTACCTTTTTCATGTAACAATCTTTGATTCATACATGCCAATTTGCTTCTCATAATGTCATCCTAATCTGCTTATTTTTATGTAACTGATTTCCTTTAAATTTCTGAAAGTCTTAAATAATATTATTTTAAAACTATTTTCAGATTACCATATTATTACTACTTCCTTGGAAGTAAAGTAGTCTTTTGTTGATTTTTATTGTCTTTTATGAGTTTTCCTTTAGGCTAGGAAATTTTAGTTGGCAAATTCATCCTAAGTGGGAGTTCGTTTCTATCCAGGCAGATGCCCCTGTGCCTGGTGGCTTTGCAAATGTACATTGCATCCCCCATCTTTCAGTTTAGAACCAGATCTTATATCAGTAGATCAAATTTCCTTTTCCCTGAGGGATATTGTAGGCTTCCAGCACGATCACAGTTGTGTGTGTGTGTGTGTGTCTGAAAGAGAGAGAGAAGCAGACAGAGAGACAAAGAGACAGATATAGCTCATCTTAGCCACATAGGAAATATTAAGTCCTTGTCTTCCCCAAGGAATTGTCCTAGCATCTAATATGCCCACAGTTTCAGATGCTGTTTTCTCTGATGTGTATTAATGTTAAACTCTGCAGAAATATTTATCTTGTTTAGAGTGTCCCTATCATTTCATAAAATGATGTTCTGAAAACCTTTACCTATAATTTTGGAGGTGGGCAGAAAGGGAATGGGGTGGCAAAAGTGGAACATGCATATATATCTGCTCCATTATCTTCACTAAAAAAGAGGAGAAGACACTGGAGGAACTGGAACAGATTCAAAAGGGTGTGGAATGCCATGCATGTTGATCTTCTGAGCATATAGGCAATTAATCTTGAACCTATATCCACTGGACTAAGAATTGACCCAGAACATGCCACTAGTGACTCTGTTCTTTCAAAATCTATTTAAGGTTCTACTTTGATTCCAGAGGAGCATGCAGTTTCCAGGATCTTTGTTATCTCTGTCCTTTTCTTTTGAACCAGAGAATCTGTTTAAGTGCTAACTTCTTGCAGGTATAATTTAACACCTGAAGACTAAAAATCTATACACAGGATGGTAAGTAGGGCACTTGCCTGTGAAGCATTGTCTCCTGATTTCCATCCACTGCATTAACAATATCGCCGCTACCAGAGTAGGAAGTTATCATCAGTTTTACAATCTCGGTGGCTCCCTGGGTGGCAGCAAAATGAAGGGCTGTGCACTTCCCATTCTGTAATGAGTCATGATACCAGAATCAATGCCTAAGTCCCAGTGGAAGGATATAACCTAAATTCAGCTGTGAGTTTTTTTCTTCCCAGGTCAATAAAATCAAGGAATACAGAATTTAAGATGATGAATAGTAATCAGTTCCATCTGCTGAAAAGTATCAGCATAAAAATCATAGCTGGCAATTTTGTTTCCTTGCAACCTGACATCTCTTGACAGCTCTGACAATATTTCTATCATTGACAGTATCGTTATCTTTACTGGGTCTGTATTTGTGTTTGCAGTAAGTTGTTTTGGTGGCTCTCAAAATTCTTTACATAGATTAAAATTTGGTAGACTCTCTTGTTCTGCTTCTACATGCACAGCAGAAAATAGCTGTGTCAATCTATCGGCAGCCGTCCGTCTCGAGAGACGATGGTGTAGCTTCTTAAGAGTCTACCTGCACCGCCGAGAATGGCTGTGCAGTCCGACTCGGGAGTGACACGGTATCTGTCTCCTCCCGTGTTGAATCGACATCTTGCGATGACGCTGGAGTGTCCTCTCCAGTGAAGCTGAAGCTACAGAGCCTGGGCAGGTGATATGGAGGGTCTGCTGTTGCCCATGCAGCAGACCCCCCCTCTCTTCGCAGCTGAAGGGTCCAAGGGAAAGACGGAGTCAATACAGCTTGGCTTCAGGTGCGCCGCAGGAGTTGCCGGTGTTGACTACAACGTCAAACCGCCTTAGGGACTCCGGCTCCGGATTTTCTGTCGGGGTTTACTCCCTTAGCCTTTCCCCTGAAGAGGTATGCCGCAAGGCAGCGGAGGTTTTTTGGAGTCAGAGTTTTCCTTCTCTGATGTGCCCTGACTGGAAGATCGAACCAGCGACACTTAGCTCGCAGGCCGACGCTCAGTCCACTGAGCCAAACCAGCCAGGGGATGTGTCAATCTAATTAACTATAAAAGAGCTATAAAGCATTTTGGAAAATAATTTATGACCATTCTAAAAGAAAAGCCTTGTGTAGACTATAGGAAGTTACCTCCATCAGTTCCAGCTGTGCACCATTGTCCAGGCACATCTTAATCATCTCCAAGTCACCACTCTGAACCGCCATGTGCAGAGGGCTAGCTTTTCCACCATTCACAAAATTAATATGAGACTGTCTGTTATATCCATGTTCCTCACCTTGAGAAGAAAATAAAATTCAAGATAGCAGATATTATAAATGAATAAAAAGAATTTTTTTAAAAAAGAATGCTTAACAGCTCATGTATAAATTCTATTAAGTATTTTTCAAATCATTAACATCCACCAGCATAGACTTCTTTATAGTATATTGTGTAGGAAAGCCTCTACTCACCAAACTTTAATATTATTTCCATGCATTTTTTTGCACCTGAAAAGGCAGCCTGATGAACAGGATAAGATCCCCATTTATTTGATCTACATGGCTTAGCTCCATTTTTTAACTGAAGGAAAAGAAAGAACAACAACAAAAAGTCAAAAGACACATCTTAAACCTCACATTGCAAGGATGGGCAAGGATTTACATGCCTCTCCCAGACCATTTCATTATCCTGTAATTATGTAAAACTACATAGAAAAGCTTCAAATGACAAAATCTAGGTAAGAAGGTAACTTTGGAACTCAGCTAAGATTCTGAAATACAGACATTATATTTTCCAAAGATGAGGTAAAAACATAGACACAAAACATCAATCTTAATAGCCCAGAAAACTAAAGTGAACACATTTTTCAATGGGGTTAGTGAGATATTTTTAAACATTAACATGATTCCTCCTACACCCGGCCTCAATTCCTTATACAAATAAAGTGATATGATAATACTTCCCAAATTCTTTCCATTTGATTTATGTAAAATTATGAAATGATTAGACCAGCATTCTTGTTAACTATGAAAACCAGGTATTTTCACTAATGGAAATTCTTCGCTAAAAAAGACGCTAGAAGAACTGACCCCTGAGTCAATCAATCATTTTCACCTGTCATTTTCTATAGATCATTGGACTTCGGTTTTGCTTTAAGTATCTTTTATTATCATAAAAGAAAATATTTTGAAAAAGCAGAAAAGTGTGACTAAGCAAGTATTACCTATAATCTCACCATCAAGGCACAGCATTGATTTATATTTTGGAAGACAATGTATTTATTTGTCTTATTTGCAAAGGTAATTTTTATGTGTATACTTTGTGATCATACTGTTCAGAAAAGATTTACTTGCCAATATTCTTTAAAAATATAATTTTATCAAGTACATATTTCATTTTGGGGTACACAAAACTTTAAACAATGAATCCTATTAAGTGAACTTCAATTTCTTTTTTCAGTTTTCCCCTCTGACATATATATATATATATATATATATATATATATATGATATCAATGTTAATGTCAGTGATAATTTTAATTATCTCCAAGATGTATTCCCAGAACTGGAATTGGTGAGTCAAAAAGTATTCACACCCACAGTGAATGAAATTCCCCAACCCATGAAAATTACTCTAACACTGGATATCAACAAGATATTTTTTTCCATCTTTCCAGTTTAAGAGGTAAAGAAAAAAATCTCACTGTAACCTGTTCCTCTTTGATTATTAGAGAAAGTAATTAAACTTTAAGTACCTCCTTGCCAATATTACATGGAGTGTTATCTTTTCCTGATAGATCTGTAAGAATACTTTATGGATAAATTTATGTTCATTTAAAGATAAATAAATATATAGATATAATGATATACTTTGTTTGCACAGGCCAAGTGCTGTGTCACACACAACCCAGTACCAAACTATCCATATATTCCCTGCATAAGGCCAGAGTGTATTTTGTGTTACTCTTTCAATTATGTTGATGAATTAATTGCTAGTACTTTTAAGACTGTACATTGTGAAATTCATCAACCTATAACATAGCACATAATATAGGCTGGCTCCAGAGCTTTGATAATGCACTTTAAAAAAATATTTTATGGTTCTTTAAAGGTCTTTAGTCTTTTAGTTAATATGAAATTTTAATTACTTTAGGTATTAATCCATTAAAAGTGAATTTATAATTTTTTTTAGAATTGTGCATACTGATCTTTTGTCATTTAAAAATTACCATCATATCCAGGTAAAACCCTTTGTTATTTTTAATATTATGTATTCATTTGTGCTTTATCTCCTTTGTTTTGGTTACATTTGCCAATCTTTTTCTATTTTACTATCCTTTTCAAAGAAATAACTCTTTGATTTATCAAATAATTTCAAAATCATTATTATTTGTTTTGACTTTACTATTTATTTAGTCCATTGGTTGTTTGTTTGTTTGTTTTGGTTTATTCGAAGCTCTTTTCTAAATTCCTGATTTGAGTGTTATTTAATTTATTTTTATTCTACTTTTGGTCTAATCATGATAGCTTTCAAGAACATGCATTTTTCTCCAAGATATCCAGTAAATATGTTAGAACATACTTGTAGAGTTAAATAAAAGGGAGATATTTTTAAATTTTTTTTTATTTCAGAAAGGGAAAATCTAGTGGTAAAAATATAGTACATGGCTTGAATAACATAGATGTGATTAAGAAATATTGGGGGGAAAGCTCTTGCCTGGAATTCTAGCACCACACTGGACAGGGCACTAGGTGGAGCAGGAGTCTGTCACTTACATGGGTGTGTCCAGTTTCAGGGGACCACCCCAGAGAGAAGTGACTCTCCTTCAGTGCTGTGGCCAAGGACCTTAGCCATTATTGTCACAATGAACTACCTTTTTGAGCACCCATGACAGCAACTTCTTCTTGTCTTGGTAACATGAATGGCTATGTTTGTCTTGGCTTTTATTTCATGGGCCCAACAATAAGTCTGCAATTGACTATACTTATCTTTCCTTTGACTATTCAGAAGTTCAAAGTTAAAAGTATGATCTGCTTCAATTAACATACAGGCTATTGTACTTTGTATTATGTATTCTAGCCTGATCACCGGCTTCATCTTAATTTACCTGTCTATACTTTCTTTTCATTTCGCTCTCACATTTTCTTGAATGCTTTTCTGTTAGTCTTCTGTAAGCAATCTCAGGTCCACTTAAGATTTAAGGTGTGTCTGTGCATAAATAAAAACACACAGAACTATCTTTATGGCATTTTTTTGTATTTCATATTTTGCTAAAAAGAGAAACTGAGTGTTGTTGTAAATAACAATAATTCATGTTGTACTAATGAAAAGGGAAAGAAACAGAAAGAAAAAAAAAGATTAAAATACAAACCAAAATCTGCAGAGCTTCACTGTTATCTTTGGAGCACGCGATTATCACAGCCGTATTTCCGTTTTCTCCTTCCAAATTAACATTTGTACTGCTGTGCTCAGTCAAGGCCTGCACAAAAGGGGAGAGTGATTGTCAAAGTTAACCTGCAGCTTTCAAAACAGGGTATTTAGATTATAAACTCTTGGATGCCAGGGGCAATGTCCTTATTCATCATTTTTCATCCCTCTTCCATAGACCCTGGCACGAAACCTTACATATAGTGGGTACTATATAAATTTCTCAAACAGATGAATAGTGGCCACTTCGACATCACATCAATTAAGGCAATATGCAGGTGTGGAACTGGACATAGAGTAAGAATTGTAGATATTAGTTAACATAGTTCACTTAATATTTCTCACCTGTATTAAGTAACCTATGTTAACTAAAGTGTTCAAGAAAATAAATCTGTTGACTGTGTGGGTCAGGGAAGAGGAAAGCAGGGAAAGAAGGGAAAAAGGGAGGAGGGAAGAGGAAGAGAGGAAGAAATGTGTTTTTTCCTCCTCTGGTCATTTTTCTTTTACCTAGATTGCAAGTATTCTGGGAAACACCAATTAAAACTCCATTTTCTTCAGTAGAAAAGAGTTTCATGTAACACTGGTATAGCTCAATTAATTCAAACTTAGTCTGGAACAGAAACTTTTTCTATGATGTAAGAAATGAGCATTCCTGACAAAATGGATAAATAATTTTTCTGATGGAACTTAACTAAAGACTTGTTACCTCCCTCACCTGGTTTGCTTCCAGGTGATTACTGTCCAAGAATCTACAGCTTTAACCAGTCTTTATTTTATATTAAATCTAACAACACTTATCTCATATAAATGTCTCTCCTGAGAGAGAAGTCTTGAGATTGGTCTACTAGAGGACTTTTCTCTTGCAGCAAGCACATTATAATGTGCTTATAATTAAATTGTTTAAAAAGAACTTATTAAGACAAGCTGTTTCCTAAAACCTTGACTTTTTAAAAAAGCATACAACTTCCTACCAGAGTTCCCTGTTAACACAGTGCATATGGGTGGCGAGAATCCTCATCATTTCTAAAAGGCATTTAAATTTCCTGGTATGCAACGTGTTAACAGAATGTGTGCTGATGTGTGAGCAAATGAATCAAGCTTACTAAATGGCTCCTAAAAGAACGTTAAACTGAGATTTCAGCACATAAGAACATAGAGAAAAGTATTGACGGATGAAGGAAAACTAGAATGCAAGGTTCACTCAATGGGCTTTAGGCACGTTCACATTCTGCTCTTAATAAATGGTAGGTTCACATGCAAAGTAACTTACCCAAGTCGTAAGAAGAGATTTTTCCTTCTTTACCCTCTTAGAACCATAGACTCAGATTTGCAGCATATATTAGGGTATTACTGTTGTATTGCCATAAGCACCATCTTTCATAAAGCTGTGCTTAATTACATGGGGCAAGGGTCCCAGGAGAGCAACTACACTGTGCAGTCACTTCAGAGTCACTCATGACCAGGCAAGTTGGAGTTGCTCAGGTGAGGCCTCCAGATGCCCCTTTGATGAGAATCCAAGAAGCTTCATGGGAGGGTCAAGCCAATGAATAATCTGAGGTTAAGCCCCTCGGACTAAGGCCTGCAAGCAACTGAGAAACAAGGCTCCCTCCTAACCAACTGGCCAGTGGGCCTCAGGCATCCATGCCAATAGAGTCTGCAAGAGCTGGAGGAGACCATGGATAACAACTTTTTAGTTTACAACTATAGGGCCATGGTGGAAGGTTTGGGGAAAGGCTGGCAGACCAGACAATGGAAAAGCATTCTAAACTGGCCAGAACTGGTGAGGCACAGGCCTGACCCATGGAGGTAACTGGGAGAGGCAGGAGGAAGACAGTTCACAAGAACATGAGACACCCCAAAATTCCTCCTCCTCCTTCTATTCTCTTCATCTCAGATGAAGCAGAAGGGTCTGAAAATATTTTTTAGAGGAAATTATGGTTGGTAAGACCAAGTAAAAGAGAGACAATGTCATTTTCTTGTAACCCTATTTCTCTTCCTGTGCTGGTGCCACCCAGGAAAATTTGTTATAGCCTCCATTCAAATCTATCGATCACTTATGGGCTTATTTCTAAACTTCCTTTTTTATTTCTATGTGATACTTATCTTTCTGTATTTGTTGGCCTGAAGAGTTCTGATTTCTAATTAGTAATAGCCTTTCAACTGTTACCTGCCTTTAAATTCTCAATTCATGCTTTCAGAGCCAAGATTAATTAAGACAATGGGCATTTGTTTCTGAAAAGAGCTTTCAGAGGAAGTTCAAGGGTTCCTTGGGGAAATACTATGTGACATCCTTGGGGGTTGGGGGTGAGGTCCCTGCAGTCACTAGTGGCCCTATCTGAATGATACAGAAGCAGCATCTGGCCCATGAATGATGCAGACATTGAAAGAACAAACAAACAGGCCACTGGCAGAGGCTTTTCCAATAACCTGCTCAAGGGGCTGTCCTGATTCCTCTTCCTAGGTGCTGATACCTAAACTCTCCCCCTCTCCTTCAGCCAGAACCCTGATTTACTCATTCATTCATTTACTCATTCCTTCAAAAGTCATCATTTATCAGCAGTGCTGAGGACTGGAGGTATTGAGATGAATCACACAGTCCCCCCTCCAAGGATAACCAGCCAGACAGGGAGAGAGTACATGAATGTGTGATTACAATACCCTGTGCTAAGAGTCAGGACAGATCTATATATAAGGAAAGTGGAAAGGGGACTCCCCTTATGCCTTCTATGCCTGGAATAAAGGGGTCAAGAACTCAGGGGGCTGAGAGGATGGTGTTTTGGCTAAAAGAGCCTAGCGCTCATGGACCCCTTGAGATCTCTTTGGTGATTTATAGTCAAAGCACGTTTTGGTGTGGTGTGATGGACCAAATGGTTTTGTCCCTAAAAACTGAAATCCTAACCTCCAACATGATGGTATTAAGAGGTATGGCCTTCAGTAGCTGACAGTCTTGAGTGCAGAGACCTCATGAAGGGAATTCGTGTCCTTATAAAGAGACCCAGAGAGCTCCCTTGCCACCTCTGACATGAGAGGACACAGCATGACAACAGCAATCTATGAACTAGGAAGCAGGTTCTCACCAGAAATGGAGTCTGTCTGTGCCTTGCTTTTGGACTGAGTTCTCAGACTCTAGAACTATGAGAGAGAAATGTTTGAGGTTTAAGCCACATAGCCTATGGTATTGTGTTATAGCAGCTCAAACTGACATGTGACTTGGCACAGTAGCCAAATGACTTGCAATATTGTTTCTACAGGAAAATTTATTATCCAAATTGCCTACCTTAGAAATGAATTTCTGGGACATGATCCATTTGGAATTACAGTCCTCTTTAAGCAAGCATGTGTGTTTCCCAGGGTGTCTGAGATCTGAGATGTAGTTTGAAAACCAGGGCCTAAACTTTACCCTTTAGGCACTTACCAGGGTTTCCTCTATTTGACCTAGCATATCCTCAAAAAAACAAACAAACAAAAAAAAAAACCTAAGAAATTTCTCGTAAGTATTGTAATGCCTTCTGCTAAGATTATCACATGTCATCCACTTGAACCAAAATAGTAAACTATAATCATGTTTTTTGTCTTCACTGAGGTGCTTATCACCTTCTTCCTTTTAATCATCAAATCAGTAAGGAAAAAGCAGTAAAACATTAGCTTGCCAATATCAAGACAAGAACAGAATTCCTAATTGTTGCTTTCCCCAGTTATCTGATAGTAGGCAAGTGATTTAATTCTCTTTGCTTCAGCTTCCCCAGCTATGAAATGAGAATAACAACAGTCTTACTTAATAGTTTCTTTTAATGAGGATTTAAAAAACTAAAATAAATAAATCCCTTAGAAAAATGCTTGGTAAATAAGAATTATTTATTAAAGATAAGACCACGTCATCATCATCATCATCATCGTCCTCATTATCATTGTCATCACCACTAGCATGCCCTGGCAGCTCAGGTTGGCCGCTCAGTCAGGCAGGGAGAGCTGTCCATGGTCCCAGCTTACCTTCACCACCTCATTGTGCATGGCCTGCACCGCAAGGTGGAGGGGTGCCATCATGCTGGTGTTTCGGAGGTTTGGGTTGGCTCCTTTGCTAAGAAGAAACTTAACACTTTCAACCTGGTTTCTTTTTGCAGCCCAGTGCAGAGGAGTATTTCCATAATTGTCCATCACATTCAACACTAAAAAAAGATGCCAAAATATGGGTAAGGTGTTGCTTGGACTGGATTGAACACCTACTGCATCCTTATTCACTTCAAAGTTCAGTGCCAGGTGCTACTGTCATAAGCTTCACCATTGTTATGAAAAGTAAAAAATACAGCTTCAGTTCTCAAGAAACACCTAGTGGACCCCTGGAGGGGATGCATAGAATTATGATGCTGACTTTGTCAAATGAGTTAGATGTCCACCTATGGCAGCAATAAGAAACAGATTTTCCTATTGCCACATTTTTATCTGTGGTATGAATTTGGGGATTGTTATAATGTATTGTGCTTAATAAAAGCAATAATTATATGCCAAGCACTGTACTAGGCTCCATATAACCATAATTTCATTGAACCCTTCAACACCCCACTAGGAACCATGACTATTTTTCATAAAGATGATGCTGAGGCCTAGAGGGGTTCAAAATCTTGCCAACATTATACCACTTAGTAAAGAGTTTGGTAACTTGCCTTACTTCTTTGAACCTCAGTTTTCTCATTCAAAATGGTTACAAAAAGAATTTTACACACACACATACACACACGTATACATACACACACACACACACACACACACATATGTTTTGGGGAAGAGAATATGAAATCATGTCTTCATGCACAGTGCCTGGCCCATTGCAATGCTTCAAAAATGCTAATAGAAAAAAAAACACAAGATACATCACTAATAAACCACAAGACTGGAATTATAGCTTGGGCCTCTGATGCTATCTATGGTTTTCACATATTTCTATAATATGGTATATTGTACTGTTTACTCTGTGGTCTCAGCAGAGGAATGGACAGCATCTTATATCTATTCTCAAGTAGACATGACTGTCCGCTTTATCAACCATTTTAAATAGTGGCAGGATATTTTTATGTCTGAGGAGGGAGAAAAGTACTCACTCATGATGATTATTTGGGGACCATCTACAATACCTAGAGCCATGCTACAGCCCTGTCCTTTTAAAAATTTATCCCTGCACTATTTCCTTTAATTCATCCAAAAGCATCATTCTCAAAAACGTACACACACATAACACTCACAGACTCATACAACCTAAGTCTTACTTATAGACATATATATACACACTTACACAAATCTCTTGTCCATTGTGTCTGATCAAGACTGAGCACTTCATTGAGCACTTCGGTCAGCACCAAACTTAGTTATACAGGGGCCTGAACTTACATATTTCTATTCACTAATTAAATAATTTGAATTTGGCTTTTATCTCCATACTTTTCAGAAATCATTTTTACAAAGGTCCTGATGCTATCTAAGGTAAGGGTGTATTGTGATCTTCCTCCTACTTGATGTCTTTGTGGCAACTGACCTTCTAACTCATCTGTCCCAATAAATTTTCCTTTGTTGTGTGTATCATCAATCTCTGACCTACCACTCTCTTCACCATCCTGCTTCTGCCTTTTCCTCTGCCATCCTGCCCTTAATGTTAGTGCTCTCCTCTAAACTACCTTTAGGAGTAATTTAGTGGTCTCCTAAATGATTTCCATGCATTTCCAGTCTCAGCTACTTCCTACGCAACAGTGGCTTGTAGGACTGGCTCCTTTCCTTTTATATTTCTAGTTGCCTACTGGATATTTCCAAGTGAATATACCCTGGGCCTTTCAAACAGTGTGACCCAACCAAATTTATTATCCCATCACATGTCACACTCATGTTCCTTCTGTTTTCTTCAATGCCTCCTTTTCTGGATGGTTATACTATTAGTTTCATCTCTTTAAGAGTTTCACAGTCACTGCTTGCCACTTTCTTCTTGCATTCAATCTTTTATGAAGCATTGTTGATTCCACATGCAAAATAGCTTTTGAGTCTCTCCCTTTTTCCTTATTCAAACCTCAAAACCTGGTGGACTCTCATCTTCTTTTTATACTAAAATAGCTTTCTAATTGGGATCCCACTTCCAATGCATCTCCCACAATATTGACAAAATGATCTTAAATGATAAAGGCCTTAGCACAGCACCTCAATACTTACATCTCTGTGGCATTCACCTTCCTTATTTGACTACAGCTGAGCTACTCAGATAAGGCTGGGTATATGAGGCTGGGGTTGTGGGAGTATGCTACCTCTTCTTAGAGTGTCGGTTTTATTCAATGATTAGCAATTTAAATGTAGAATAACCTCAGTGGAAATAGTACAGAAGGACACATGAAATGTATAAGAATTTTTATGATCTTTCAGAAAAATTTAAAGAAAATCTGTGCTTGCTATGCAGTCCCAGATCTCTGCACTATCCTTGGCAGTGTTTCAGTGGAAAAAAGATAAGGAATGATGGTCTAGAGGAAAAATCACACTTTGAGTTATTCAAGCTCTTTATAATCTGGAACTAATTTACCTTCATAGTAATTTTATAGCATTTTTTCAATGAATCTAACAGGATAATGGATAGGGAACAATCATCGTAACATTCTGTTACCTTCACAAGAGGAGTCATTGAGGATCATCTCCATCAGCTCAACTTGACCTTCTTCTGCAGCATAATGCAAAGGGGAGGCATTCACATCATCATATTTGTTTAACTTCTTTTGTTTCTTCATACAGCTTTGTAATTCATTTGCATTTCCTTCAAAAAGCACCTAGAAGTATATATTTTAAATGTTACCTCAAACAAACATATGTAAAACTTAATAGAAGTTCATCTTTAAGAGTTACCATCCAAAACTGCTTCTCATGCTTCCAATAAGGTAACCTTTTTTTGAAAAATATAAAATACTTACAGACATAAAGAAAGTGCAAGCGGATGCCCAAACACTGATAAATACATTAAACAAATAATTTTATTTTCAGATCATAAATGTGTATATACTATAGAAATAAAGGCCTTGAGAATAGTTTTGAAGCAAAAGTAAGGAAAGTTATCTGAGAAAGAAGTATAGTGAACTTATAGAAGAATTCTCTTTGCCAGGTGAAAATGTAAACTACAGCATGAGGGATTTTGGTAAAATAAAAAGATTTTCATGAATGCAAGAATTAAGTCCAGCAATCTAAATTTCTGTCCTCTCTTTGGCCTTCCTGCTTACAGTCAATTCCCATCCAATGTTTCCTTTCTTATATACCAAAGCTAGAATCATGAGCATTGTCAGGTCATTCACTTGGTCAGTAATCTAGAATGGCTACCCACGCAGTCCTGGGAATGAGTATTTCTATCACTGGGGTCTTGTAGCAGCTAAGTCAACTCAGGTTCACCTCCTCCTCATTTTCTGCATGCAGCAAGAGGCCATATATCAGGGCATCAAGAACTCATGCCATTTGACCAAAGGCACAGTAAGTGGCAAAGTCAGAATTTGAACAGGAGAAGCACGGAATATATATTTTGGCTGACTGATGAATGCTAAAAGTCAGCCCTGCCTAGTGTGGCTCAGTGGATTGAGCACCAGCCTGCTAATCAAAGGGTTGCTTCTTCAATTCCCAGTCAGAGCACATGCCTGGGTTGTGGGCTAGGTCCCCAGCTGGGGGCATGCCAGAGGCAAACACACATTGATGTTTCTTTCTCTCTCTTTCTCCATCTCTTCCCCTCTCTTTAAAAATAAATAAATAAAATCTTTTAAAAAAGTTTTTTAAATAAAATCAACATACACAAGAAGCAAGGTCAAAGCCACCATCATACAATGAACCACTGTTCACTGACATAATAAAATGTTATAAAGCCTAAGAACAGACTTTGTAGAGTAGGCTCAGTGTGTTTTGGCCCCATTGGCTGCTCTCACTGGCCTGTAAATGTGTAATTCCAAACAGATGTTCATGACCAGTGATGTCAAGGTGGGAGCAAGAGCTTTTCTAAATATCTCATTTTTCTCTAACACTTTCTTTTCTTCATGATTTTTATATTATTATTATGACTGGGCTGAAAATGAGTGACCACAGGTGACATTATGTTTCCTCCTCATGAAATTTTAAGGTGACAGCATTGACATTCTGAGTTTGATTCATTCTCACAAGACATGAAGAAAAAAGTCTCAGGCTTGTCTTTCTCTTGAAAAGCTCATAACATAGAGAATTAACTTATTAAAAATTAAATAAATCTTTAAAAATTATTTTATTCAATGTTATTAATGTTACTATAGCAAACACAATCTTACAGAAGCCTTCAGTCATAAACTTGCTTCTATGATCCTGCCTTGCATAATTTAAATTTTTAATAAATAGTTTGAGTCAAAAAGTACATTATGTTCTTTCTAAAATTAATTCATCCTTTCTTAATATCTGTATTAACTGACAACCTAGTTCCTTATTCAACTACTTGAAAAATCTTAGTATATGTTTTATACATAAAATGAATAATTTTCAAAATCATTAGTTGTAATCATATTTAAGTATATTTCAATTGACAATTTTTATTCAAAGTTGCTTCTAGAATTCCTGCCTATATTTGAAAGTGAATATTTAAGTATTATCAATCAATATGAATGACATACCTGACATGCCTTATTCTATTGCAAACATTTCTACATTGTTTAGATATGATGGTATCATTGATCACACACTCATTCAGAGGCCCCAGAAATGGCATCAAATTAGGTATACTGATATTTGATGCCAAACACAAGGCCAAAGCCAAAACTGAATTGCAGATTTTGACACCAATTTGACGTTGACAAAGCCAGTCTCAACCATATCCCTGCACTGCACACAGTGGTCTGATCCAGAAGCCAGGCTCTTGAGCACCACACTGTGCTGCCTTGTGCATGTGGATTTGACCTTTCCACCCAGATGACGCACCTTTTTCTCTGACCTGGTTCCAATCCACCTATCTTCCCATAGCCCTCCTAAATCTTCCCTCCTCCTCCAGCCCTCCTGGAAAGCTGTAGGATCCCTCCCTCTAGTCCAGCCTCTTGCAATTGCTCGTGTGTGCACAGCAGAGTTTTCCAGAGGCCACAGATGTATGGTGACATAATAGTGCTGACACTTACTGGAATGCATGCAATGCAGTCTCAAGTTTTTAAATGTTTCTAATATGGTATATTTGGTAGCTATAACCTCATCAGGAATCCTCATTTTGTTTAAGTGTAAAAGGCTTCTGAGACAAAAAAAGAAGTGTTTGAAAAATTCTCTCTAGTTCTTTCTTAACACTGTCTATGTTACTTGTGTACTACATATTTGTATACTTATCTGCCATGATACTTTCATATGTAAATAATTTTCCAGAAAGACATAAGGAAGGAAAGAAAGAAGGAAGGATGGAAAACCCAGAGCTCTTACAGAGTAGCAGGTGAGGCCATGTGGACTATTAGACACACTAGAACTTCCTGGGGCTGTTTGGTGAATTTCAACTTCCACAAGGCTTAAAAATAAATGGGAGAAATTAATGGAATCTCATTCCAATCCTGTGACAATATAGACTAAAAGTTTCCTCAATGTTACTTCAAGCTTTGCAAATATGTTAGCAAACAATAAATTTGTGTGAAAATTTTCTGACGTTATTTCTTGGCAAATACTTTACCAGTGGACCAAAATCAAAATCTTCTACAAGACAGTAGCTTTTTCAGGGAACCCACTATAAAATGACTATTTTCTGAAAATGCAGAAATGTCTCCAAAGAAATGATCCAGGCACTTACTTTAATCCTACTTTTGACTGTGACTGGTCAAATTTGACACTTTGTAATATATGTGTCAAAACTCATGATTTGTTATCTTAAAGATAACCAGAACGTTTCTCACTATTAAAATTATTTTATTGAAATAAAATAAAGTGTTAAAGTATTTATTGTATTTTAATGCAGTTAATTAAGAATTGAGTATTAAGCAGATCCAGGAAGTGCAGGTCATTCTAAGAAGCACCAACAAACAATAGGAGTCACAAAAATGAGGAGACAGAGAAACAACCCCCCATCGAAAAAAAAAAAGGTAGAATCCCCAGAAAGAGTGCTAAATGAAATAGAGGGAAGCAAACTATCAGATATATAATTGAAAGCATGAACTATGGAAAAGCTCAATGAGCTCAGCGGAAACTACAAAGAACTCCAGGGAAACTACAAGGAACTCCAGAAAAACTACAAGGAACTTGCTGAGAATTACACCAGCATGAAAAAGGACATAGAAGCTACCAATAAGAGCCAGGAGGAAATGAAGAATACGATCTCTGAATTGAAGAACACAGCAGAAGGAATTAAAATCAGGCTAGAGAAAGCAGAAGATCAGATCAGTGAGCTGGAAGACAATGTAGACAAAAACTCCCAGACAGTGCAACAAAATGAAAAAAGACTGAACAAGACTGAAGAGGCTCCGAGACAGCTGCAGCACAACATGAAACGTAATAATATCCGTATCATAGGAATTCCAGAAGGAGAAGAAGAAGAGCAAGGGATAGAAAACCTCTTTGAAAAACTAATGACAGAAAACTTCCCTAACATGAGGAGAGAAAGAGTCACGCAAGTCCAGGAAGCACAGAGGGTCCCAATGAAGATGAACCCCAACAGGCCCACTTTAAGACACATCATAATTAAAATGGCAACATTCAAAGACAAAGAGAGAATCCTAAAAGCAGCAAGAGAGAAACAACTAATAACATACAAGGGAGCTCCAATAAGGCTTTCATCAGATTTCTCAGCAGTAACGCTAAAAGCCAGAAGGGAATGGCAAAAAATATTCCAAGCAATGAAAAACAAAGGCCTACAACCAAGAATACTCTACCCAGCAAGGCTCTCATTCAAAATGGAAGGTGAAATAAGGAGTTTCCAAGACAAAAGAAGGCTAAAAGAATACATCTCCACCAAACCAGCATTGCAAGATATGCTAAAGGGTCTGCTTTAAGAAGATGAAGAAACAGAGAGAGACAGAGAGGAACATGAGTACAAAGAGGGAAAATGACAATGAATAAGTACTGAAAGAAAGAAGGAACTTCTACCATTTGCAACAACATAGATGGAACTAGAGAGAATTATGCTTAGCAAAATAAGCCAGGCAACAAAAGAAAAATACCTTATGCTATCACCAATTATGGGAAACTAATGAACAACACAAACAAATGAGCAAAGTTGAACCAGAGGTATGTAAACAAGGAATAAACTAACAGTAACAAAGGAGGAGATGGGAGGGAGAGAACGGGGTAAGAAGAGGAAGGGTCTAGTCAAAGAACATGTATAAATGACCCATGGACATGGACAACTGGGTGGGAACTGAATGTGGGAGAAGGCGGGGAAGGGTGCAGGGAATCAAGAGGGGGAAAAAAGTGAGACAACTGTAATGGAAAAACAAACAAACAAAAATATTTTAGTGGGGGGGAAAAATAAAAATATAAAGAATGGGAATGCAAGTTCAGTGAATATTAGAAGGACAAGGATTTTCCTTCACACTGTATATTTTTCTCCTTATCTGATCCCTCCAGAGTTTGGCATTCTAAACAAGTAAGTAATGACATAAGTTTCTTTGCATAAAACTAATAAGACCAGTTGTTAATAGAAGTTTTTATTGACTAAGACTTTGACTGGAATTTCATGCCTAAAGGAGACATGCTTGGGCTCTCGTTGTTACCAAAAAGCACTGAGGAACTGGGATTGACTTTCAAAGGTAATAAAAGCCCACAAGATAAAAGGCCTGGTACCTTGGTTGGATGTGCAGTCCATGGCAATCTTTCCAGGGAAGGAATGAAGGTTGTTTTCCTGAAAGATGGCTAGAAGGGACCTTAAGGCACAATGGAAAACCAGAAGGACTTGGAAAAGACAGGTGTTTACAGGCAAGGCTGAATGCGAGGTATGTGGTTCTGCTTCTGTGCCCTGAAGGGCAGACTGAAGGTCACCTTAAATGCTCCTTGCATACGTTCCAGCAAAGCGGAACTAAAGATCATGAGTGATCATTTTCTGCTCTTGTTGTGTTTATGCAAATGAACAGGATAAATTAAAAATGGACTTAATGCAGTCCCTTTAATGACAAGGAGGGTAATCTTAGTGAGAAAACTTATGATTCAAGGAGAATCACAATGCTCTGTGGTAGACTATAAAGTAGTGCAGCTAACCGTCTTTAAAGTTTATCTTCATTTAAAGTTTGTTTTGATTTGAAAGTTAAACTATGTCTGTGGTATTATCAAAGATGTTTAATTTACAGGCAAGAAGAATGTCAAATGCCTTGCAACTGGATGTCTTTTCAATAAGACAGTCCTACAGATTTAGAGACTTGTATGTGGGTTATGTTACATAAATTAACGTGTGTTTTCTCTTTTCAAAGGGCATAAGCCTATGATCTCATTACCTGAGTGATTGTCTGTATGTACAGGCCTCACTTAATCCTGTCTGCATCGTTGCCTCCTGAGACTCAATGATTTGGCTAAACTAAGTGGCTGGGTTGGTGAAGAATGGGGTGGTCTGTGGGCTTCACTTTAAAACTGGTTTCTCTTTTCTGTCCTAATGGCTTGGACAGAAAGAGCCCAGAGGTCTGAGAGGGGGAAAACCTAAACTATTTCCCTCAGCCCAAACTAAATATAATGGGCAAAAGGGTTTTGGACAGGTGAGATGTACCTGGCACACCTTCCTCCAAAGAAGCATTTCTTTTCCCTAATGTGGGACATTGAAAAATTAATACCTGCCTTTTGTCATCTAGTGGTTATGGATTGAATGATGTCTTTTAACCCTGTTGCCAGATCTGTTGCCTCCAGAATACAACAAGGATGCCAGCCTGTTAAATCAAGCATGCCATTGTCCAGGGACAGCCAACCAACCTAGAGTCTGCATGATCCTTCCCCATGTGGGAAGGCCACCCCCACCTCCACACCCCTACTCGTGTTAGGGATTTCTGGACCCAAGGGTAGGTAGGACGACAACCATGTCCAGCTTGAAGCAGCTAGAGGAGCTCGAGACCTTTGCCCATTGTCCTTTATAAGATTATAAAGGGTCTTAAGTCTGAGAGGGAGGGATTGTTATTTTTTATTGTTAAAATAATTAATTATTCATTTTTTTTTTAAAGAAGGAGAATATATGAAAGGGCGAGGCAGGAGAGCTTGTATGTATGACCCATGGGCATGGACTTGGGGAGGAGGGATTGTTGGGGGGGGTGCTGGGTAGAGGGGAGCAAAGGGGAAAAAATTGGAACTATTGTAACAATAAATCAGTAAAATATACTTATAAAAAAGGAATTGAGTATTTAGAATTCATATAATAAATGTCAGTTTGAATAAATAAAACAAAAATCATTTAAATTTTGATCTTTGATTTTTGCTCCCTTAACATAGAATAGTGCCTAAGGAATCACTCTTCCATGGTAGCCCCTTAAATGGAGATGTGTTTCTTCTCAGTTACAAAATTCTATATAAGCTACATATACCTTTAGTGAACACAGGATATGACAGTGGGCATCAAACCATTTTCAAATTTATACACGTTCAGCAATAAATTAAAAAATGAGCTTCTTACGTAAATAGACTCTTTCTTAATGCCTTACCCTATCAAAAACATGTTTGCCTGAATCTACTTGGAAGTCTTTTAGCACCTGAATATGTTCTTCCAGTGATAATAACAGGATTATATTGTTCACCTCACAGAGCCAGAAAGAGCAACTTATAGGTCTGGTCAGCAATGTGCTGTCAACAGAATCCCAGTTACACACTCTTGGGAACAAGTACGAGGTTCAGATGCTCCTGAGGAACTGCTAAATTCACAACGGCATGAGCATGCCAAAATACTTTATATAGGCTCATCAGAGGCACTAATCAGTCTGAATGGTGTACATGATAAGTCAGCCTTTGAAGGATTTCTTAAAGAAAGTTTTGCAATAAGTGAAAAATATGATTTAGACAAACCATTGCATATTCATTTAGTGTAGTTTTGTCACGTCACAGACTCACTTCGGATTCTTCAGATTCTGAACTATGACTACATACAGAACTCAATAAGAACACCTTTAAAGAAGCAACTTCTTTAAAATAGAGATATCAAATACCTCTGTTTCACGTTACTTTAATGAAATGCATATAAGTGATAATGGGGCAAAAAGGAGGATGCTAAAGGGAGACATTATAACAAATGAAAGATCAAATGTTAAAGTATTCACCTTGAAGAAAAGTCACTGGAAAAGGATAAAGGTATATCAGATTGTTTTATCCACATTTCTCATCTTGTAAGTTTTCTGCTATCCTTCAATGTTGTCAGTATGCCCAAGATACTATGTATGTGGAGAAAATATTATACACAGTATCTTTTAAATCAGGAAATCCTTAGAGTTCAGAACTATTAGGAGAGTTATGTGTATTGATTTCTAATTCATCTCACCCATGAGATTTCTATAGAATGATCTGAAACTACTGCAGGTAATAAAATATATAAATCCATCCATAAGCTCTACGGTGGCTTCTCAACCAACGTAAATGGCTCTACTTAGGTAATCAAAGAAAATATTTCTGGTATGATTTTCAAAATTTTATAACTTCTTCCTGTCCCATAATATTAATTCCAGAGACACTATCCTAATGCTTGAAACCTGCTCATGAGCTCAGTACTGGGGACTAAACCAAAAGACCTTGATTAAATTGTTAATATTGAGGAGGAAGAAAATAGTCAGTGTTCAGTCTGGATGTGCAAATAGACTCAGCTTGGGAAGCCTGGTTTTGGAGTTATGTGATTAACTGCACATGCCTGGTTGACACATATGATTGGCAAACGGCAATTTGTACAACCAGTTTAGAGGGCAATTTGGCAATTTCTACCAAAATTAAAGTTCTACGTACCTCTTGATCCTGTTATAACTTTAACATACAAACATACCCGCTAAAGAACCAGTGGACAGAGAAAAGAAGCCACATCTCTCCTTGAAGATATTCAATCACATGAAATAACAAAACTAGACACGAGCTAAGTGCCCGTGGATGCAGAATTGGTTAAACACATCATGATACATTCAGGTAAGGGAATACTATACAGCTGCTAAAAAGAGTGAGGTACACCTCCAGGTGCTGATTTGAAAAGCATTCTGAAATACACTTTGTGAGAAAATCAAAGTATAAACCTCTGTGACATCCCACTTTGGTGAATAAAAAGCTACATGTTATTAATGTGTGTATCTCTATAAGCAAACTCTCCCTGGGCGGTGGGGCGGAATACATAGGAACTGTTAATATGATTCCATTGTGGAAAGGGATTTGTAGTAGAGGTTTGGAGAGACATTTGTAAACATATATTAATGTGTAAAAAGAGACTCTTCTTCCTGCTGACAACCTGAGGAAACCCAGTTGAGTTTCTGTGCACCTACAGCCTCTGCCCTCACACCGCGCCATCAGAGGGTGGCAATAGCTAATTCTGGCTTCAGATCAGATGTCTAGGGAACTGCTTAAGAAACAGAAGCCCCATCCTAGTTCTTGGGACCCTCAAGGACCACCTACACATCTTCAAAGGGTCTTCCCCTCCGCAGAGTCTAGACCAACCGCCCCCCCACCCCCACCCTTACACACACTTTCTGGAGGATTCTCCAGCCCTGCCATTCCTGTAATACTTCCCTTGCAGGTGCTGGTTTCTCTGTTCACTCCACAGAGCAAGTATGCTTCTCACCGCCAGTGCACTTCTGGAAATCAGACTACCAGGTACAGCCCTTTAGCTCCTTGGTTTGAAATAAAATCTACAAAAAAGGTCTAGCAAAAACAGCACACGCTCCAAAATTGTCCTGACTTTAGGCAGTTGCCTGTTTGCCAAATGCAAAGGATACATTTTGGGGGTCGGTCTCCCCAGACTGCCATTGGCCATCCACGAGCAAGAGGTTGAACAAACAAGCAAGCAACCAGGACAGAACAGGCACAGTGCGCGCCCCTTCTGAACGCCACCCTGCGCCCCCGACCACCTCCAACCCACCCGCCACATTTCCAGAGCGTCCCGGCGTGCACCGCACACGCCCCAAGACAGCAGCCCTCACCTGCTGTGTTCCCCGCACTCCCATCCCGAGGCTGCCCGCTGGGAAACCTCAAAACCCGCTGGGCAAAACGAAGAAGAACCCACGCCGTCCCGACCTCACCGACCCGACCGCCGGTCACCCAGGGTACCTTAAACGAGTCCTTGGAGTCGTCCAACTCGTCCTCCACGCCCTGGTAGACCACGCCCTGGGGCTCCTTCTTCCCCCCAGCGCGCAGCACGTTCCACAGGCTGCGCCTCATGGATCCCACCCCGGATGCCACCTGCTGCTGCAGCTGCTCGCCACTGGCACCTGGGGCAACAGATCGCGGTGAGCCGGCGCTGAGCCGGCGCCGAGCGGAGGCCTGAGTCCGAGCCCGGCAGTCCCGGGATGCGGAAAACTTGCTCTGCACGAGGCCGGGACACTCTTGCGTAGAGTTCTAGGGACTTTGCTGCTTGTAGCTCAGGAAGAAGAAGGGACGCAGGGTGCAGGCGGGGACGCGGACCTTGTGGCCGTGCGCACGGAGGGGCGGACACGCTAGTGTCCCCCGGGCTCACTGCTTTAGGCTGAAAGCGCGAATTTCCTGTCCCCCCCCCCCCGCATCCACCCCCCCCACCCCGCCACCCCCCCCAAAAAAAACAACCACCACCCTAGTTTAGGTGTCAGGCCAGGGTAGATACAGCTTAAAAAACAAAAACAAACAAACAAAAAACACTAAAAATCTCCACCCTGCCTCACAACCAGGGCAGGGGCGAATGAGAGAATACTGGGAATATTGGAAAAATTACTATTTTTTAGAACTTTTTTTTTTTCTTTCTGTAAAGCCATTGAGCCTGGTTTTTCCTTGTCTGTCCTATTTTAGAAGCCTCTCTGATTTGGAGATACAGTTTTTAGAAAAACTTCCATTTTCTAGCAGGTCTCATTTCCTCTAGATAACAATTCTAAGCCACTTAGGGTTTGGTTTTTCAGAATGGCTAATCCAATGACTGCTAGGTTAAGGTAAGTCAAGTGGTCTTTTGTTTTCCTTCAGCTTCCTTTGAAAGGTTTACGTCCGTGGGCCTGCACTGCCTTCACTAATCAGCAGCGTAGGTATCAGTTGTGGAGGGGAAGGTGTGTCTTCTCAGTAGGAGAGGCTAGTTTTTCATTTAGGTACGGACAGTGGAACCTCTGAAGCGTGTCGCCACTATGTTTAGGCCACAAGATTAGAAAGCAAAAGACTTCTTTCCAAAGCCGATTACACTTGGCACAGGAGAAAACGTTGCCACTCTTTTTTTTTGGACACTGTGTGTTCTCCTTTGAGACCCTGACACAAGTCCCGGTGGATCCAGGATCTGGCATAGAGCCAGCACTAAATAAAAGTAATAAAAGTATGTGGACTGCCTGACTCAGTGGCAGCCCTGGGATGAACTCAGGGGCAGTAGAGTGATTATGATGATATTGAGGCACTATGGGAAGGTCCCCTTGAATCTTCTAATAGATATCACAAGTTGCCATCAATTCCACTCCTGACTGGAATTCCATACACGGTTAATACTGAAGCTATCACCCGTCATCAACCCTTGTGGCCTTCTGAAAGATTAGTGAGGGATACAGCCAGTATTCAACTTTACCACCTGCGGTTTTCCCATCAGCATTGTATTCACGGAGTACAGACCCAGAAACAGCTTAGGTTAAAGTGGGAAATATATTTGAAAAAAAAAAGTAATTAAAAAAAAGATTCAGAGGGATAGGGGAAGAATATTTGATTATTTTTGTCTGCTGTTCATAGTTTTAAAAAGAAATGCCTCAGAAGAATATTAAGACTTTCTTTTTGTTATTGTCTATTGACTTTGATTAATTGCTCTTCTCCTAACACTTAGCTGAAAAAAAAAGAGTATAAAGAGGAGTCTGAAAGTGGTCATTCTGGAAGCCTGGCAGAGAGCATGTCCTGGTAGCAAGCATCAGCTGCCCTTGAGAGGGGAATGTGGGGGCCAGGGAACTCTAGCCTTAGAGTCGTGCCCAGAGGAGGGTCCCAGGAGGTCAATGTCCTCTTCCCTCCTCTGTTATACATTAGCTTCAGCTGCCAGCACAGAATCCTTACAGGGTAATACCTTTTGCACCCTTGCTTCTGAATAAAAAATAGAGAGAGAGGGGAGGCGCTTACTAGCCTCTATTTGATGCTGCTCCCCAGGTAATACTTGCACACCATCTCTATATCTCTGTAGCCATGGGTTCCCCCATCATTCTTCCCATTGCAGTATTCCTTTGCCATGTTTAACTTGAGTTTTCCTTTATTTTTGTAGCTCTGTAGATCTGTTCCTGTCTGCCTTCCATTTCTCCTGGTGTCTTTAACATTTCTAGGCTATCGGTGCATTGATTTTTGTTTCTCCACCTTGGTTTGGATTTACTCTTTATTACAAATACATTTCTTTGCAATTTCATAGGATCTCAAATGGGAAGGAAGACAGTGTGTGTACTTAACCAACTATCTTACTCAGATTGTTTTATCTTATTTTATAGGTAATTTTTAAAAATCCTACCATTTCTGCCAAATTATATGGCAAGGAAAAAATTTTTTATACAGCACATCTTAAAATATATAAGTTATATTAGAAAAGGATTGCGTCAGGAGGAAGGGAGGAAACTAATGTTCATGAGACTCCACTACTCACCAGGCCATGTTGTTAGTTTGGTGACAACCAAGTTTCAGATGGAAAATTCTGGTTAATATACATAAAGCATGAGATAAGTTATACACACATATTACTGTGAAATGCTTTTTTTCTACCAGAGAACCAGAGAAACTCCATGTACTTTGTTACAGAGAAACCTGAAGCAGATCCTGTCCTGTGTACTTCCCACAAGACCAACTGATACAGCACCCTTGGCAACCAGGGTCTAGAGAGATTATTGGACTAATTAATGAAAATGCAAGTCTGATAAGATTATTTAAAATATCAGATATTTAAAAAGCTAATTAAGTTGGCCCCCTAGGTAAGGAAAAGTGGCTAAGAGTTAATTGTATTATGATAATTAGTATCTCAAATTTTAGAATAAAGTATGGTATATAAATTTACTTTATTTGTATTAAATTCTTGTAAACTGGCACATATATTATTCCTTAACTTAATCAGATGATAGGATTAACCTTTATGTTGTAAGTTTCTGATTCTAACTATTTAACCTGAAGGGACAGCCAAAATCATAGGATGGAGTTAATCTTACACCATTTCTTTTTCTTTTTTTTTCCTGTCACACCACCGATTGAAGCAAAACAGCACAACATGCTGCCACTTCACCCAAAAGTGGTGTTTTCACTTTGCCCTTCTTTGACGGCTCAGTGGGTCATTAGCGAGAGGCCCAATGAGTGCTTTTAAAAGGGGACACCGTTTCTAGTTACTTCTAATTATTTAGCTAGAACCAACAGCCAAAATTTAAACTTTGTTTCTATGCTACCTGCCAAACCTAAGTGCATCCTGGACAACCACAACTCAAACAATTCAAACAGAATTGGATGCGAAATTAAATTTTATTTCATCCAATTCATGATGGGGAAGAACCAGGAGAGACTAAAATAACATCAAATATAAAATGAGAATCTACATTCCTTATAGTTGTGAGCTAAACTGGCATTTCAAATATATAATTAGTATTACAATTAATCTAATTTCTTATATCAGAAACCTTGATTCATTTAACATCTGAAATATATGTATTTTTTAAATAAGAAAGTTATAAGATATGAAATAAAAATTATGCTTACCTTTATTCATGGAATTTGACATCCTATTTCTGATGTTTCACAGGCAAAATATCCAAGCAAAGAACTGCTCCTTTTCTCACAGTCTGTAGGCGTCACCCACTTTTATAGACCCATGTAATTATACAAGGGGTGGTTTATTCTAAGAGTCAATATTATGCTTTTTTTATTGAGCTACCTAATATAAATGATGGGTGAACATTAAATTTTCATAACTTGTGCTTTAAAATTTGATTACTGGCTACTGAAAAGGAATCACCTGATATTATTGCTTATAAGCTTCTCTCACCTACACGTCTTCCTTTATAATACTGTACCACAAATCAGAATAATTAATAGGTAACCTTAGGAGAATTATCTAGCTGTTGCAGAAAAATAATGGCCATACTTCTACTGAATAAAAAACTAATTGCCAAGAAAAGTAAGTGAAGGATTGCAACATTGTCATTTACTTGTTTAAATCTGTTATATACCAGTAAATTGGGGACAATATTGAGTTACCCAGCAGAAAATTAACATGAAAAATGCCTCATGCCATAAGCATGTATCTGTGTCTTTCACAGATAAGATTTGAAGAAAAATAAACTCCTAAAAAGAGTAGTTAACGGATTACCCCGTGAAATCGGCAATGTTCTTTAAAAAGTAAGCTAACATTGGACATTAAGTGTGACAGCTTGGTTGAAGATGCTTCATCTGATGCATTCTCTGTTTTCTGACCTAAAGAATTTTTATTCACTCACTCAGCTATTAATGAATTCAGAAATATCTATTGAACAGTAACTACATACTAGGTAGTCTAATTATTGTAATAAGAATTGATACTTCAATCATGAAGAGTCCAAAACAGGTATTTTTAATCATCCAGAAATTTCCTTCAAGTGGTGGCTCAGAAACCAAGATCCCTATCATACAGTGACCCTGTCTTCTTTATCCTGCAGCTTCCCATGTGGCTATGTTCATTTCTATCAAGCCACAGAAGAGGAAAAAGCCTGGAGCAGCTGGAGGAGTATTGTTTTGGGTCATTGAGCGGGGCTGGGAAATGTCCCATCTGCAGGTGCCATGAGAGCACAGCTATGTGTGGGAAGTTGGTCAGGGAAGGCTCCCTGAAAGACGCAGAGTTCATCTTATTTGATGGGTAGCAGCCAACCAGGAGAAAAGTGGAATGGTGAAGGAAGATGCATGTGAGCATGATCATGGAAGACAGAAGGAGAAGCATGGGCAAACCCTGGAAGTGAGAGAAGGTGGAGAAATGAGGCATTGCAGCAACATAGGTTCCCCTGAGGAAGCAGAAGGAAAGGACTGTGGATGCTTTTGTAATTTCATCGTTCATGTTATAGGGTTTAAAACCTTTTTTTTTTTTTTTTTTTTGAGCATTGTAAGGGAGGAAGCAAGCAGGCCAAGAGTGGAGTCAGTAAATTCAGTAAGAATGGTATAATGATCATACAATCAGAAGGAATGGAAATAGAAAGGAAGGATTTACTGGCCCTCTGGGACAGGGGCTTTACAGAAGTTGAAGGACAATTTGAAGGTGAGATGAGCGAAGGGTAGAGAATCTAGAATGATTTTCAGGTTTCTGATTTCCTGGGAAGGAGAGAAGAGGAAAGAAAAGTGAGGTGTATTCAGAGAAAAATGAGGAAGAAAAGATCCCATCACTCAGACTGAGCCATGAAATGAAAGAGTTTCAAAATGGTAGAAAAATTTAACTTTTCTCCAAAATCTGTATAAAAGTGAAGAGAATGAGGACAAAAAAGTATCCTTTCAATATGGAGGTTAGAATCTCACTGGTGACCTTGCTAAGGGTAGTATGAGAATTTAAATCTAGAGATTAATAATAAACACTTCAATTGGAAATGATAACACATCATGTTTGGTATAAATAATAGTACAGTTTACTTTAGTGTTTAAGTGATTCTATTATAGACAGAAGAGGCTTTAATGGTTATCACAATGATATTGGGTAAAGTTTAAAATGAATCTGAATATATTCTGAATATTAAAAACTTATCTCTAGTTCAAAACTACGGAAGCACCAACCCTGATAATTCTCCATGCGGAGACTTTCACCTCTGCTTAAATTTGTTCAGAAATTTGGTGATGATAAAGCACATCACTTTTATTGCTAAAACATCATAAGTGTTTTAGTTTGCCATGTTTTCAATGATTTAATATCAAAATGATAGAAAATGATGCTATAAGTGAGTGATGACTTGTATGCTGAATATGAAAGCATTTTTCAAAACTTCATACTGAGTAATAACTTGCTTATGTTACTATTTAGTTGTCAAAAGTAAACATTTTAATAACATATGCAGTATAAAATCTCTGAAGAAGAAGGAATAACTTATAGGAAGTTAGCAAAACTGAATAGAATAGAAAATTGTGGTTTTACTAAGAAAATAACCTCTCAAAAAATAAAATGCAATACTATATTATCTGCAATAACAAAATCTCAAAGATGTAAAAGTGTTACAGAAATTAAACTATTAAATATATTTGATTATTCAATCATTGATAAACTTAAGTGGAGTTCTTTTTTCACTAAATATTCTATGAGAAGTTCAAAAGCTAAAGTGGAGAATGACCTGCATTTATTTTAAATGTATAATATGATGAGTTATGTATGAGTTTGTAATGGGTTATTACAAAAGAAAAAGGAAAAAAGTAACATGTCTTTTACATTTGGTTGTTTTTGCTTATTTTGTGTGTGTGTGTTGGTAAGTGGGGAGCTCACCAGGGATGAAGTAAATACAATGGTTTTGTACTACAAAGTAAAACAACTAGACCAATATGGAGAACTCCAAAAGCTGGTCTGTTACCCCAATAAGGTCAGCAAATCCACTTCCAAATTAGCATCTATCCACAGAAGATTTCACAAATGATCTGCTGAACCAGACTCTTTCAGACTAAGAGACCGAAAGGTCAGGTGATGACATAAAATTTGAAGCATGAGGACCAAGGTTTGAGTCCCTACCTGCCATCTGGCAATTTTTTAACCTTAGGTTTGTCATTTACTCTACATTCCTGATTTCTTAGACACAAAATAGAAATAACAATGAAGCCTCATTAGGGTGATGTTAGAAACAAATTAGACAATGTAAGAGAAAATGTTATTAAACCACAAAGTGCTGTGTGACATAATCATCTGGGTTTTACAAGCAGCATTACAAAATGTTTATTTATTATGCTGATGACTATTTCAGCAGTACAAGAAAGCATTAGGACCACAGTACCGGACAGAACATTTATGGACCTTTCAGGTGGAGAAACATTAAATCTTGGACTTTTCTAAAGTCAAAGATGCTTTATCGTGGTTCTTGGAAATAAACATTTGGGGTAATAATTATGGAGTAATTTTATAATTGTATCACTGTAATAAAAGGGAAGTAATGTTTTATGGTTCCTCTTCATTCCGGAATCACCAAGATACTTACCGTAATAACTGGACACTGTTCACTATATTGATGGCTGACATTTATTAATAATCACTGTGAGCCAAGTTTCATACTTATTATCTCATTTCAGTGCTTTACGTTTATTATCTCATTGAATTTTCATGGCAACTTATGAAGTAGGCCGTTTATTTTCCTCATTTATAAAATGAGAATATTAAGGCATTTATTTACTGGTAGTTCCCAGTCAGTGTATTAGTCCCACCTTATTTGTGGTTTTGCTTCCTGTGGTTTCAGTTACTTGCAGTCAGCTGCAGTCTAAAATATGAAATAGAAAATTTCAGAAATAAACAATTCATAAGTTTTAAATTGCACACCCATCTGAGTAGCTTGAATAGTATGATGAAATATCACATTGTCTTGATACCCCGCCCCACCAGGACACATCCTTTTATCGAGTCTCCACGCTGTAGACACTCCCTGCCATCTTCGTTAGAGGATCTTCTATCACCCCTACAGTAGTACCCTAACATTACGTCACAATGCCCACATCATCCACCTCACCTCTGCTCATCACGACAGCATTTAATCATCTTGCATTATCACAAAAAGGGTGAGTATAGTATAATATATTTTGAGAGAGATGGCGTTTTCATAACTTTTATCAGTATATTGTTATACTGTTTTATTAGTTATTATTAATCTCTTACTGTGCCTCATTTATAAATAAAACTTTACTATAGGTATATGTGTGTAGGAAAAAAACAGTATAATGGGGTTCAGTACTATCTGTGGTCTCAGTCATCCATTGGAGGGCTTTGGAACATATCCCCCTAAGGCCAAGGAGTGACTATGTTGTGTGGCTTTTAAGGGCTGTTAAAGATAGAGATTACGTAACATCTTGGTTGTTGATTCTAATACTTAATAATCTGTGTGCATCAACAAGTTACTCACCTACTCCCTTCATTGTTCTGCTCATATAATTGTCATTTTCATCTGTAAACACTGAGACTTGATAACCTGATGCATTCTGACTGTTTAATAGATACTTCAGACAAAATGCCTGCCAAAGAGAAATGTTTCCAGATATAAATTTCCTGTGTTGTAGTTAAAGAAAACAAAAACAAATAATAACTCAAGTGCTTAGTAAGACACAAAATTAATCCTTGGGGGATAACCTAAGCACAGACCCAAGGGAGACAACCAGTTAATCTTTAATATTGTTCAAATTATGAACCAGAGGGCACATAATCAATCTCTTTTCTTTTCCTTCCTTTCTTTCTTCCTTCCTTCCTTCCTTCCTTTCTTTCTTTCTTTCTTTCTTTCTTTCTTTCTTCCTTCCTTCCTTCCTTCCTTCCTTCCTTCCTTTCTTCCTTTCTTTCTTTCTTCCTTCCTTCTTTCCTTCCAGCCTTCCATCCTTCCTTCCTTCCTTCTTTCCTTCCTTCCTTCCTTCCTTCCTTCCTTCCTTCCTTCCTTCCTTCCTTCCTTTCTTCCTTCCTTTTTTTTCTTTCTTTCTTCCTTCCTTCCTTTCTTTCTTTCTTCCTTTCTTTCTTCCTTCCTTCTTTCCTTCCTGCCTTCCATCCTTCCTTCCTTCCTTCTTTCCTTCCTTTCTTCCTTCCTTCCTTTCTTCCTTCCTTTTTTTTCTTTCTTTCTTTCTTCTTTCTTTCTTTCTCTCTTTATTTGCCTTTTAAAAAGTTATTCTTTACAGTTGTCCTAATTTTCCCTATTGCTTTTCCCACCCCTCCCATACTCTTGCTCCCCACCCACTTTCTTTACAATTTATTTTAGTACTATTGAAAATATCAAGGGAAATACCAGGTCTTTAAATATTTAACAACGTTTGAAATCTCAGTTTATATATTGAAATAAAATATTGCAGTGAATACATGGCCAAACAGTAATCTCCCATTTTAAATGGTACATTCATTCAATTAACATTTGCTGAAGACCATAGATGCTGGAGGTATAAAAAAAAGAAAGAAAGAAACAGTTGTTGGCCTAAAGACCTTCTTTTAGAGGGAAAAGCACTTAGGTGCAATTGTAGGAGTCAAGAGATGTGCAGAAGGCACTTAAGGGAGTAGAAATAGCAGAAAAGGCTTGAGGGCCTGAAAGTTTGACGTAACTGCTTTAATGTTCTTGGAGCATAAAACTGATGAGGTTAGTGGCTGCATAGCTGGGTAGAATGAGATTGTGAAAGGCTTTATCTCTGGTCTTGTAAATTGTTTGAGGCACCCAAAAGGTGGAGCAACACTCAATTTGCTGCTGAGAAAAATTAGTCTGGTGCTGGTGTTAGGAATGGGTTGAAGGCATGAGACCTAAAAACAGAAAGATGGTTAGAAAATCCTAATGGGTAGTTACAGAATAGCCGTGGGGATATAAAGCACAGTACAGGAAATGGAGAAGCCAAAGAACTTATGCTTGACCCATAGACATGAACAATGGTGTGGGGATTGCCTGAGGAGTGAGGGATGCTGGGTAGGGGGAGCAAAGGGGGAAATTTTGAGACAACTGTAATAGCAAAATGAATAAAATATATTTTTTTAAAAAGAAAGAAAATTCTAACAGTGATGGCATGGGTCTGAGTGTTGACAGACCCTCATGCAAATAACAAGACTTAGTGAATGGAAAGGCCCAGTGAAAGAAGCTGGAAACTGCAGTAATTATAAATAATTCATGTGGATACACGAATGGGAAATCTATCTGAGATTGCTATTCCTGGATGGTGGGTGGTATAATTCATCTTAGGTTCAAGAAAGGAGTCTGAAACTTAAGTACTGTTGAAACCATTGGAGTAAATGACATCAACCATAATGAGTAAGAAGAGCAAAGATTGTAAATCAGACTAGAATTGTAAATAACTAGGGATTGGTGGAGAAATAAAAAATACTGTGCAAATGAGTAACATAAACAAGAGTGGCAAAACTGGGGGCCTGTCTTGTCCAAAGCTTTCTACTTACTCATAGTGTAGGCCATGGACTGTCAGCATTGACATTCCCTGAAAGCTTGTGAGAAATGTAGAATTTTAGGACCAGACTCAGAGCTGCTGTACCCAAATATTCATATCAAAAGCAAAGTTTGGGAAGCATTGGTCTAAAAGGCATAATTGTTTTCCTGCTCTAGGTCACTGCTTTGATGTGGGCATATGGGCCTGGTATTGTCAAGTCTTCTGATTTTTCAGAAGGCAATTTCCCAATTTTAGGGCCCTTCCATTACAATCAACAGATTAGGTGTTTATATTGCCAAATCTCTGATTTTCTATATAGTTGCCTCATTGCTATTTCATTGCTCTTTCCTAGTCACAAGCCTTGTGAAAAAATTAAAACATCAGGAAAAAGCCTTAGCAAATGCAATAAATATTTGGAGAGTAGATAAACTCAGATGTGTTTATTCCAGACTAGTAACCACCATATGATCTGTATCTTCATCCGTTGATTTTTTTTGTTCGTTTGGTTTTTTTTTTTTTCCAATGAACAGTATGTACAAATTTTATTGTTTTTTTCCAATTAATTAATTTTTTAAATATGATTTATTGATTATGCTGTTACAGTTGTCCCAATTTCTTTTCCCTTTGTTCCTCTCCACCCAGCGACCCTCCTCCCTCCAGTTGTCCCCCTCCCCTTAGTCCATGCCCATTGGTTGTCCATATAGTTCTTCTCAACATCTTCCTGTCTACTCCATTCCCTCCTACTATGCTTCTTAACTCCTGTCCCACCTCTCTCCCTTTCCCTTCTCCCTCTCCACACTGACCTCCCCCCATAATGTTTCCCATACCTATAATTCTTTTCCCACTCTCATTGCCTACTTAATTTGCCTTTGTTTCGATTCCTAGCTTCTGTCGTTGGTTGTTGTGACACAGTTTTCATTTTAATGTTCATAGTTCTGATTCTCCTTCTCCTAAACAAGTCTCTTTAACATTTCATATAACAGTGGTTTGGATCTGATGAACTCCTTCAGTTTTACTTTGTCCTGGAAGCATTTTCTCTGCCCTTCTATTCTGAATGACAGTTTTGCCAGGTAGAGTAATCGTGGCTGTAGGTTTTTGCTTTTCATTACTTTGAATATTTCTTGCCAGTCCCTCTTTGCCTGCAGAGTCTCCTTTGAGAGATCAGTTGATAGTCTTATTGGGACCCCTTTGTATGTAATTCTCTTCTTCTCTCTTGCTGCTTTTAAGATTCTCCCTTTATCCTTAATTTTTTACATTTTGATTATAATCTGTCTTGGTGTGGTTCTCCCTGGGTCCAGTTTTTCTGGAACTCTCTGTGCTTCCTGGACCTGTAATTTCATTTCCTTCCCCAAGTTAGGGAAGTTCTGCTTCAATATTTTTTCACATAATTTTTCAACCTCTAGTTCTTCTTCTTCACCTTCTGGCAACTCTATGTTTTAGATGTTGGCCCGCTTATAGCTGTCCGATAAGTTTCTGAGCCTCTCCTCATTTTCCTCACTTTTTGTTTCCCTTTTCTGCACTGGTTGACTATTTGTTCCTTCCTTATGTTCCAATTTGTTGATTTTATCCCTGGTTTTCCTTCCCTCACTACTTGTTTCATATGTGTTTTTGTTCATTTCAGCAGGACTGGCCTTCATTCGTTCCCCATCTTGTTTAAGATCTGCTGTTAAGTCTGTAAGCTGTCTTGTAACTATAGCTCTGAACTGAGCCTCAAAAAGATTATCTATCTGCTGGTCGGATAGATCATGTATTTGCTTTCTGGTCAGCTGCATGATTGGGATCTCTATCATGATCCCTGCCATCCTGACAGGTTTGTTTACCTTTGCTTCCTGGGTGGGGCTGTCACACCTCCTATACTATAGGGGGCAGAGCTCCGTGTGCTCGTCACTACTCGGCGACCCTTCTCACCACACTGTGGCATTTTGTGTGGGAGCGGAGGTCCAAGATGTATTCCTGCCATTCACTTTCTGCTGAGAGACTGGGAGCCTCCTCCTCCATCCCCATGCCCTCTAGCCCTCAAAGTCCGAGGCAATGGGGGTCTGCCTTCCCCGGCTTTGGAATTGTGAGCTGACAGGTTTGGTCTGCAGCCAGGGTTGCTCCACAGGTGTTTCTCACCTCCCCTTAAATATGGGTGTCTGTGCTTACCGCAGTCCGGCCGCCCTTCACTGCAGCTGCCACCTCCAGGACTGCTTGACCTCTTCGCCTTGGCTTCACCCCTCCTACCTGTCTGTATGAGCACCACTTGTTTATGACTTCATACACTGGACTTCCATGTAACTTTACTTTCTGGAACTTCTGGTTATTTCTGGTTTTGCAGTAGTTGTAGTCCTTCTTAATTGTAGAGGGAGATGGAGCATGTCAGCCTAGTCCTCCATCTTGGCCGGAAGTCTTTTGTTCCTTTTTGTGGATTTTTGTACTGCCTTTTGGGAAGCTTTGATACATTTCACAATGTTATTTTTGTTTAAGGAAAATAACTTCGTGATCTGGTATATAAAGATGAACTAGAATCAGAAGTGCATATGCTTTTAATGATTTTTGTGTGGTGGTGACAAACTTGCATTCAACTATTCACACTCCTTCCTACTGATTCTTTATTGAGTTATTGTAGAATTGAAAATATCTGTCCAAATATTATCTTCATTTCAATTTATTAATTTAGCTAGAGGAAGTGTACAAAAGTGACCTGACTTGTGAGCCTTCTGTTAAAAATACATGTATAATATATGTGTGTATGTACTATATGTATATAGAGCATTGTTATGTCTGTGCACCAGAAATATGAAAAACTAAGTTGTTTTTATTTGTTTTTCTTGCTTTTCATAGTAATACTGTTTGCCTACATCTGGCAAGCTTTCATATAACACGTGTTAGAGAATGCGGTATTGGAAAACTCACGTGAGGACTTTCGTTGAAAGTGGTACATGGCAGACAACTAGAGTGCAACCCAGGACAGATGTTGTTTCTTGCCTGCCTGACATCCATTCCATCACTTTCTTTGATAACAAATGAGCTTTGATGAGCCCCAGGAACTAAGCCATAGCAGGTCTAAACTAATCATGGAAATCCCATTCCTTTTTGCCAGTGATTGGGTGGAGTGTGAACATCTAGAACTTGAGACATGGGGAGTTTGGCTGGGAAGCAGTGGCTTCTGAGAATTTTTTCTCCTTGATTGAAGGAAAAACCATCTGATGAAAGCCCTTTTCTACCTGCCTACCTCCTTGTTTCATCTTTGGACATTGCCAAGTAAAGAATTAATGCCTGGATCTGCAACAACTATTTTGAGACACGAGGCAAGTGGCATGAGAGTGGGAGCTGGCGGGCTGAGAGTAGTGCAGAAGGATGAGCAGAATCTGCATCTGTGACACTGCTATTGAGCTTCAGAACCAGCTCTGGAACTACTTTACTCTGTACTTTTTGTTAATAAATAAGCCGTCTTTCCCTTGCAGTTAAAAACATTCCTTCTCTTTAGGTTCTGGGACCCAATAGCAGAGTGCGTTTTGGGGGAGGTTTCCCCACATCAACAAACAATTCTTCAGACATCATCAGAATGTCCTGTAATTCCACTCAATTCAGACTCTAGAGACAGCTGCAGATTCCACAGATTAAGGACTTAGTCCCCTAAGACTGCCCTCCTCCCTGTGCAGATGCCAGCAGAAAGTCCAGGTTGTTACCTCTACTTCAGACCAATTGGCTATAAATCAGAGATTTCCACCACCTCCACCTTGGGTTTGGTTAATTTGATAGAACAACTCAGAACTCAGGGGAACATTTTCCTTACTAGATTACTGGTTCATTATGAAAGGATAGAACTCAGGAACATCCAGATGAAAGAGGAAAATAGAGCAAGGTGTGGGGAAAGGGCACATCATTCTGCCCAAATCTCCATGTGTTCACCAACCCAGAAGCTCTCTGAACCCATTCCTTTGGGGTTTCTATGGAAGCTTATTACAAAGGTATGATTGATTAAATCATTAACCACTGGTGATCGAACTCAATCGTTCAGCCTTCAGCCCCTTACCCTCTTAGGAAGTCAAGGAGTGAGACTGACAGTTTCAACCCTCTAATCACAAGTTTAGCTGGTGACCAGCCCCCATCTTTAGGTTAACATAACATAAACCTAACATTAACATTATGTTAATGTAACATTATTGTTATAATAACAATATTAACATTATGTCAAAACAATTAACATAAAAAGATAGCTTTCTAGGTCTCTCTGCCAGAAAGGGGGGTGAGGACCAAATATATATTTTGTTATAAATCACAATATTATACCTTCTCACACATAGCCTCTCCCAATTTCTCATTGAAATGCCAATGACACAGAGAAAGCACTAGTAACTCATTCAAAAACCAAAACAACTACAACATAAAAGCCCTAACTACTCCCCTTTCTCCTTTATTAAAACTGACACAAATTTGGAAGATGTCTCTTGGGTGTTGGAAGAAGTGGAAATCAATCAAAATCAAGCAGAGATTAGTCCTAAATTTTGGCTTTTTATTTTTTATTGGGGACAGGACAACTCATTACCCATATGTCAAGAATAAATAACTAGCAGGAGTTTTTCCACCTCCTGTAGCTGAGGCTAGTTATGATGCAGGAAGTATCAGTAGTGATAGTTCTACCAATGTACTCCTGCTTTTATCACCATAAATGTTTATTCATTGAGAAGTTTTCCAGAAAAACACCATAGTATTACAAGGGTTTAAGCTAACTTCCTCAGTGATGACTCAGGCTCCTAACATCAGGCCATGTTGAGTAAAGATAGGTCAGGGCAATGTAAATTCCTCTTACCATCATAATAGAGTGTATCATTGGTTTAAACATCCTGTGCTCAAGAAGCACCATAATTCCTTTATATAAATATTCAACCCACAGCAACAAACATGGCCAGTGTATTATTATATGTCAGTGGAACCCACAAAGCTATAATTTATTGCAGAAATCTAAATTTCTACTTTCTGCCACTTGAATTATATTATGACCCTTCTTATAATTGTTAATTAAAATATTGATTTTTATAAAGCAATTTTATTAAATGTAGTTTCTCGTATGCATCATCATTGCAAAAATAGAATATAGTAAAAATTATTAAACAAAACTAGAAAACTTTATCACAGAGATCTGTAAGAAAGCCCTATATTTTAAACATAGAGTTCAAGAGTGTGACTCTGTGTGTGTAACATTCAGGGGATATTGTCATTTATTCATTAAACAAAACATTAGTGTATAAGTAAACTTGTTTATATCTTTGTAGATGTTTGTAGAGTTAATTTAATAGATGAAAAAATAATTCAGAAGAACAATAAATACCGGAATTAGATACCATATTGAATGAACTTCAAAAAGAGTGAACTTCTCTTGTATTAAAAATGTTAATTGCATTTTTGTAATATTAAGAGAATATTACCAGTTTTTAGGGTAATGTTATTGTGGCTATGTTTTTAAAAGAGTCTTTATAATTTAGAGATACCAGCTAAAATATTTACAGATAAAATGAGTGATATGATTACTGGAATTTCCTTCAGAACACTGTGGGAAGTGATATATTTAAAACAGTGTTAGTCATCACCTGATCGCTGTAACTGAGTATTGTTACATGGATACATGGTGGTTAGTTTTACTATTTTGTCTACATTTTAAACAACTTTGTAAAGAAAGTCTCAACCAATTTTAACAAATTGAGCACACCTGTGTAAATGGCACCCAGATGAAAACAATATATTACCAGATCCTCAGGAGACCGCACTTCTGCTTCTTACTGTAATACCCCCCCTTCCCCCAGGGTGCTCACCACCTGGCTTCTCACATCATATCTTTGCCTGTTTATGTAATTTATACCAATGCACCACTCCTTTGTAGCTTGGGTTTTCATTCAATATTAAGATGAGATATTTTGGATTGTTTTATGTAGTTGTAAATCATTCATTCTTGCTGATGCATGTATTCCAATGTGTGGCTACCACCATTCACCTGTGCATTCCAGTACTGACTGACATCTGGAATTCTCAGGTTTTTTGCTTTATAGACAGTGCCGCTGTTAAAATTCTACTTCATGTTCTGTGGCAAATGTACATTCATATTTCTCGTTATTGCTGTTTTTGAGGATATACCTAGAATTATTGGGTCATAGGGCCTGTATATGTGCAATTATAATTCATGCTACTAAACTATTTTCCAAGGGCGGTTTATAATAATTTATATTTACATCTGCATTGTATAAGTGTTCTAGTTTATCCATATCTTTGTCAACACTTGGTATTATCCATCTTTTTCATTTTTTATTTCTGGCAGGAGTATTGGGGTACCACATTGTGACTTAACGTACAATTCCCTGGTAACAATGGAGTTGAGCATCTTATTATAGGTTTACTGACCATTTGGATATTCTCTTTGGTGATGTATCTGTTAAAACATTTTATCAAGACATTTTGGACGTCTATGTTTCTTTGATTAATTGGTAAAAGTACCTTATATTCCCTAGAGAAGAGTCTTTTTTCAGTATATGTAAGACAGTGTCTTTCATTCCGAGTTGTTTTTATTCTTGGTGGCATCTTTTGATATACAGATATTCTTAATTTTAATATACCCTTCTTCGTCACCTTTTTCTTTTATTTTTAATGCATGCTGTGTTAAGTATTTTAAACAGTTTTTTCCAACCAGAAAGTCACAAAGAGGAATTATTTCATTTCTTACCAAAAACTTTGATATTTTATCAGTCACATATGGCTCTACAGTCTACATGGGATTGATTTTTATATATGTTGTGAAGTAGGGAGTCAAAGTATACTTGTCCCTCATGTGAACATCTGATTAACTCAGCACTGTTATTTAAAAGCTGATTTTGTCTACTGCACTTTCTAGGTCAGCTTTGTCATAAGCAGGTGTCTAAATACCTGTTGGTTTTTTTCTGAAGTATCTATTCAGTCCTTCTGTTCAGTTTGCCTATTGTTGCACTGGTGAAACACTGTCTTAGTGCTGTTGATAGATATTTAATGTCCTTGTCTGTTAACCCCAAGTTCTAGGTCATTCATTGGTCAGTTCCCTGTCTAGTAATTGATTATATGTGAGACAAAAGTACTTTAAAGAACCATATGGGCTCTAGTTAAAAGAACCATAAAGGCTGTTAGTTGATGTAATTTCCCACCAGAGAGGTTTTTATATATAGATATATAGATATATAGATATATTTTTTTTTTAGAAAGAGAGGGAGAAAAAAATGAACACCTCAATTCAGTCAAGGATTGTGCTGAGTCAGGGTTAGATGAGACTCATTCTAGGTCTGATTCCTATGTATTTTACAGGCATGTCCTTTTGGGAATTTTAATTGAGATGTTTTCTGTGCTTGCCTCCTTAGTCTTGAAACATTGTAAAAGATCTTTGCTTTTGGAGGTCCTCAGGTGATCTTTTTAAATCCTTACCCCACCACATACATAACTTTACATTCTGTCAGGAATCTTGACAGTGAAACTACCCAGGATCCCGCTCTGCCTTTTAGAAGTGTTTTTACCTTCTTCCTCAGCCTCCTCTGCAGACCTGTGGGGAAGTCTACCGTACATTGAAACCCCACAGAGTCTCAATTTACTACTCCACCCCATATAACCACTAAAAGCTTTGCTTGTCTCTCCTTTCTCCTGTAAGATCTCTCTGTGTGTTACAAAGTCTATCTTTATCCTAAAGGAAAACCATAGCTGTCATTAGTGTACTTTGGCAGGGCATCATCTCTCTATAACTTCACTTCATTATATCCTTTTTGCTTCTGTTATACAATTTGAGGAGTTATTGCCCCATAGATTCATGGAACCAAAATGGATTTCAGAGAGTCTGGGAATTACCAAAAATAGTATGATTTTCCTCATGTATTTATGTATAATTTTTTTCCCTGAGGAAATATGTATAGTTTTTTTCAGGTTCTCAGGGAGTCCCTGATCCAGTTAAATTCAAAATAACCACTTTAGCCATTGTTCAGTTAAATGCCTCTGATATATTTTGAGGTAGACATTTGTGGTTGGCTTTCTGACCATCCATCCTCCCCCCTTTCAGGAGTAGCCACAATTTTTATTTGAGGGTCCATTTTCCACTATTCTTTATCCATGCCTGAAACAATTTCACCTTTAGTAAGAGCCAGTATATTGCCTCTTTGCTCAAGAGAATTTAGGTTGAAATTTCTGCAACCTGCAGCCAAAACCCTCCAACAACTCACTTTATCATAAATTCTCTGCCATCTCTAGTACTTGGTTTTGATTTTTGCAGACAAGACCAAATGTTGGCTGTAGACAAAACTCAAGGTTAGCCAATAACAGTTGCTCTGCCATTTGCTGGAACAAATAATTAACTATATGGAGAAACACCAACCTTGTGCTGGTTTTGAGTCTCTACCCTTGGTTTTTTTACCATCATCATCTCACCTTCTTTTTTCTCTTGCTATTATAACTGTTATCTTTCCCACTGCTGCTTCCTGCCCTCAGTGGCCAGACTTGCTTACTTACATTGCAGACTTAACATTACTCCTTCCTGGAGAGCAAAAGAGGTCACTTTTTTGCCTTCTTTTTCTAGTACATTCTTCTGGATACCATTGTTTTTTATTTTCTGGCTTCTTGATCTCAGAAGGGAAGATTCTTAAACAAAGATTCTGAAATTCAACTTCAGCTCTACGGACTATTTTTTTTAATATTACAGTTAACATATAATGTATTGATTTCAGATGTACAACATGGTGATTACACACTTACAAGTATATACACCTCATGAAGCAGACTGCTTCTTCATCAATGCTTCTTGGAAGAGAGAGAATGTCATTTCGTATGACTGTATACTAAAGCACTGGCTCTTACCCCTCAGCCACATTATTTAAACCTTCTTTATGAGAAGACTCCTAATCTAGATGCAATCAGCCCAACTCTTCTGTAGACACTTTTTTTTTTCTTTTTATACTTCATAATGGGAAATTGTATACACTGAGAAGTAGATGGAGTAGGCATGTGATTAGTATATCTAACAGCTCACTGACTGTCCTATTGAAACAACTAGAAAAAAAGTAAGATAAATTATGCAAACAGATTTGTAAAGGTAGCAACAATGATGTTTCTTTTAACTTTTCAAATATGGCTTTCACATTTCTTTTAAGTAGTGCTGGATTCAAGTTATAGATTGGTATGTAAACAAAGCTGAAATAAAGATTTCTAATTATTTTGAACTAGTTATTTAGCTTCCTTAGAACTACAGGTGAAGAGGTACAGTGAGGTGAGGTTATAAATAGATTTAAGCCAGTTTGGTGTTACATAAATCTTAGGTCCCTTCTGGTGGATAACCACAGCAGTCATAAAAAAAGGCCTGCAAAGGTTTAGCCACTCCCCCACGACCTTTTAACCAGGTATAATGCAAGCAAGTCTCAGATGAAATTCGCATACATTCATTTAAAAATTGGTGAAGCTGTATAAAATCCTCCTCTGTCCACCATTCCCAAATTAGCATTCTTGAGGCAGACATGAGAACATTGAGGAGGTCAGATTCAACGAACATTAGGAAAACAGAAATCCTCCTAATGAATGGTTGGCCGAGGACTATTTAAGGTTCAATCCTTGAGAGTCCCCCCTAAGCGAGTAGGGTACGGCCTTGCTAGAGTCTCGTCTCCTATTCATGTAAGGATAGGAAATATTTCTCTAACACTTTAGCCAACAGAGATATTTTGAATACTTTTCACCAATGAGATGTCATTTACAATATACCTATATAGGGTTTGGTATTGTCTGTGGTTTCAGGATGTACTTGGGGTTTTGGAAGCTATCCAACACAGATAAGGGGGGACTACTATACATTTCCCTTTTGACCAAACAATCTCACTTCTGGGACTTGATCCTATGTATTAAAAAAACAGCAAATGTATAGTTACTCACTGGAAAACTGTTGCAATAACAAACTTGAGCTTGTTAAATAAATTATACATTTTATCCCTACAATGGCCGAGGGGCCTGGATAATGGCTGCTCATGTGTTGCACAAAGGCTCACAGGATAGGAGAACAGTGGCAGGGAATGAACCCCATTTTAGCCATGCTGCGTTTGAGGGACCCAGTTCAGCTGGGTGAAATGGGGCCTGCGGTAGAATTGAATAATGACCCTCACTTCCCAAAAGATGTCAATGCCCTAATCCCTGGAGCTTGGGAACATTACTTTCCATGGTAAAAGGGATTTGGCAAGTGTGATTAAGGATCTTGAGATGGGAGGTTAGCCAGGTAGCCTCAATGTAATAAAAAGGATACTTAGAAGAGAGGCAGGAGGAGGGTCAGAGTCAGAGAGGGCAGTGTGAGGATGGAGGCGGAGGTCAGAGGGACTGGCTTTGAGCAGGATGGCATCTGGGGTTGAAAGGTCAGGAACAGATTCTCTCCTAAAATCTCCAGAAAAAACACAGCTCTGCCAACACTTTGATTTTACTCTCTTAAAACCCCATGTTGGACTTCTGGCCTCCAGAACTGTAAGAGAAAAAGTTTGTGTTGTTTTAAACCACTACGTGTTAGTAATTTGCTACAGCAGCAATAGAAAACTAATGCACAGTTTAAAGCCAGGAACAGGTTAGGAAGGAGATATAGGCTTAGAGACGTGAGGCAGCGTAGGACTGGATCTTCTGGTGGGAGGAGTGAGCAGAAGTTGAATAAAAACACTGAATAGGGGTAAATCAGTTCTTGAGCAGCTCTGGCTGAGAAACAGGTTTAAGATCCATACCATCAGATGTTCCAAGAGGGCAAGCCACAGGACGCGTGTAGACATGGTCTCAGGAAATCTAGGGTCTGTCTGGACTGTGCCCAGCTTCGGCAGAGGCCCTGGCCACAGAGGCAAATGGGGAAGATAACAGTCATGCCCTCAGATGTTGGAAGCAAGAGATCTAAACACTAGGTGGGAGGAGAATGCCATGCTGGAAAGAAGGAACATTTCATGTCTATTTATCAAGTGGAAGGTGGATGCTGTAACAGTGGGGCAGTCTTGCAGAAAACTCATTAAGTCCTTCAGTATCCTATAAGGCCACACCATGCTCAGAGCCACTATTCATTTATAAATCTCCACATTTAATCAACCTAGCTCTGTGCTGGGCACATGGGAAGTGAAGATGAGTGAGCCTCTTCTCCAGCCCCAGGAGATCTAGGTCCACAGGATGGGGAGAGAGTAAGCATATAGCTCCCCGACCAGATGAGAGGCACCATGAGTTGTGGTGGAGAGAAGGAGGGAGGAAGGAACCACTTGCTTCTCCTTTCTCTCAGGGCATAGAGCAAATCCCTCTGAGGCCATGGGGCTTCCAGGGCCCTGCCTCTGGGCCTTCCGCCACGCCCAGGCCTCCCTCCTGCAGGACCACTGCCTCTGCGAGCCTGAGAGAGGGGCAAGGACACTGTACTGGCTAAAATAATAGAGTCAAAGAAAGCAGTCGTCTCATTTTAGACAACTTTGGCTTTCACCACATTCAAAGAGAATATGTTAAAAAAAATAAAAGCTTAGTTCTCAGATGTGGGACAAGTGAATATACAGGCAGTGCAGAGAAGGCTTCTGTTCCAAGACTCTTATTCCAATGATTCACATTATTGCCTGAGTTTGTCTACCACGCAAGAAAGGCAACAAACTCTGCAGCCCCTTAAGAGCCCAACAAAATAATTATGGTGTTATTATCTGAGATACCCTGTCTTCAAATATGGCCTCGGTGATTACCTCCCTGTTTCCGGGTTTCTTCACAACATAATGCTGCAGCTCCACCCCTGAAGAGGCAGAGTCCAGAAAAAGTCCAACCGTTGTTAATATGAGAGTGGTTTGTGTGACATCAATGTAACCTGGTAGCCAAGGAGAGTGGACTGAAATGCACATGCGTGAACACTGACAACTTCACTCTACTAGTCAGTGGGCGAAAGTAGACACCATTGTGTGAGCATGTATATTGTGTGGTCATGGCATTCAAAATGACTGAGCAAGTAGAACAATGAATCTGCATCAAATTTTGTGTTAAGCTTGAATATTCCACCACAGAAACTGTTAGGATGATTCAGAAGGCTGCAGCCAAGGGCAACTGGTGATTGGCAGCTTCATTACCGCAACACACCCGTTCATGCATCACATCTAGTGCAGAGCTTTTTGTCAAAACATCAAATCACCTGGGTGACTCAAATCTGTAGTCCAGCTTTGGCAGCTTGTGACTTCTGACTTTTCCCAAAACTAAAATCGTCTTTGAAAGGGAAGAAATTTCAGACTGTCAATGAGAGTCAGGAAATATGAAAGAGCAGCTGATGGTGATTGGGAGAACTATTTGAGGTCCCAAGGTGCCTACTTGGAAGGGGACTGAAGTGTCATTGTCCTACGTATAATGTTTCTTGTATCTTCTTCAATAAATGTCTCTATTTTTCAGATTATACGTGACTGGATACTTTCTGGACAGACCTCATACAAGCCACAGATTTCACCAGTAAAAACGGTTTCTGGCATTCTCTAAACCACCTAATAAAGCCTCAAATGTTGTTCAAGGTACAGGCAACAGAACTGCTTACAGAAGCCAGATGTATAGTATAGTGTTTCTGATGTAACCAAGGTTAACTTTGATAAGATAGCTTGTCAGTGCAGCGAGAAGTGATGCTGCTCTCTCCCTTGTTCTGAAAACAAGGAAAATAATCTGTCCTAGTTGAATGTAATAAATGTGTCTTTATGCATTTGATGTTCAACAGATATAAAGGAAATAACTGAACAAAACTAAAGTTATTCAATATTTTGGGGGGATTTCCTTGTGCCTCCTTCCACTAAGCCTGTGTAACATCCAAGTGTGGATCTACAACACTTTGAGAGGTAACATTACAACGTAATATCCTTAAAAAAAATCCCTTCCTGCTTAAATTAGGTTGAATAAAATCTGTTGCCTGCCACTGAGAACACTTACAGATACAAGGTCCAAAACAGTATTCTGTAGCACTCTGCTAAAGATCTCCATTCAGTCCGTGCATGTGCCTTCTATAGGGTTATGCCACAAATCAGTGGTACCACAGCTGGGGAGAGAGGGTTAATCCCAGTAAATTGTCATGGAGTTCCCAAGGTGCGCCCTGAGTTGGTGATGGGCTGGGTCTTTCCCTAAGGCTCCAGAGGATCAACCTTGACCTTCTGCAATTGGAAACAGGAATCTAGAACTGGGTGGCAGTGACTTGAGGGTGTCTTAGAAGTTTAAACCAGAAAATTTGATTTTTTTTTTGTTTTGTTTTATTGGCTTTAAGTTCTAAATGGGAGTTTTTTTTTTAATTTTCCAAGAAAAGGACGAGATGCAAAGACATAAAAAATCCCATTAAGTGGCAACATAATGACACAATTAAGAGCTGCTTCAGGCGTCAGGAATCCAAAGTGAGGATTCTATGTAAGTTATGCTTGTCTTGACCTTGTAGAAATATCTCACATAAAGATACATATTCTTAAATATTACCTTTTCCCCAGCCTCTTTTAAATAGTGCATGTGTGCGTGCATGCGTGTGTGTGTGTGTGTGTGTGTGTGTGTGTGTGTGTGTATGAAAAGGTTAAATTCCTTTAATGGGTTTTGGGGAAACAAGAAAAAAAGATTTGGCATTTTGGGGCTAGTGCTTTAAGGGGAACAGGGAATTTTGAGGATCCAGCCCTAAAGGCACCGTGGGAAACAGGAGGCAATCTCTTGGGATGCGTATAAAAAGACAGAGGCTGGGAGGCCAGGTCTGCAGCTGTGACTGCCACATTCCATCCAGGGACTCTCTCTGGTCCTCTGGCTTGGTCAAACTACAACAGTCACTGTACTTTATCTGGATGAGGAATATCTTTCTCTTACACCTCTAAATACCCACTAGGAGAACTTTTTCATGAAAGTAAATATACTTTCTTCTAAAGCATTGGACAAATGAGTGAACATATCAAGAAGGTAATTTTGCTTCAAATGTCAAAATATACCAACAGTGGCTCACAGTGGCATTAATACCGCTGTTAATAGGATGAGTTAAGCAACTTTTGAGGATCCCATTCTCATCTCAACCGACCTTGAGAAATCTCTTCTCCCTCCTAGATTATTGATGTTGAACTTTGCAAGGTGAACCCTTTCCTATGTCTCTGCTGCATAAGTTTCTAATTATTTTTGCTGTCCCTACTCCAGGTTTTGATATTATTACTGCCCAACAAGGTTGAGGTTTCTTTAGCACTTTCCTGAACAAGAAACTTCAATTCACTGTGGGAAGCTTAATAATATTAACATTGTACTCTCAGAGAGCACTTTCCATCTCCCAGTTGCTTAATGCTGCCCATCAGGGTACTCACTTGATGAAGACAATGCAGCTTTTAAAACCCATTAGCTTTCTGAGAGCACCCCCACTTCCTTCCTTGGGTCCAGATTATTTTCACGAAGTTTTCTTCTGGGAATGACACAGTAACAATTAAGCCCATTAGAAAGAGTGTTCTCTAAGTCCACCTTGATATCAGGTCCAATTCTTTACTGAAATCTCAATTGAACCTTTTCTCAGATACAATTTCTATCAAATTTTAGCTAGAAAGACACTTCATTCAGATATATTATATTAGAAAAGATTGAGAATAAAAGGGTTTTTTTTCTTTTTCTTTCTTTTCTTTTTTTTGCAGAAGTTAAAGCTATGTTCTTAGGACAGTTCACAAATATAATGAAGGAATAGGTTATTTTTAAAGATTATAACAAAATCTTTTTAAAATCTGAATTGAATATTTTATTGTTACTTCTAAATGCCTTTTATATTCATATATTATGCCCCTACTGTGTAGAGAGGTTGTACTGTCATGCAAAATAAATGAGGGAGTGATATATATTAAACAGACCAGGAAGGTGCTCTATTGCTCTTCGAAAATGAACTCTACCCAACTCATGTTATGGTGACTCTATCATATGTAAAAAATTCTAAGATTGTTTTTTAAAGATTTCCAACTTTTTGTTTTAATGCCTAAGTGAGAGTAGTAAAAAAACAAACAAACAAAAAAAACTATCCTCTATTAGCCTCTCTTCATAAAACAATTTTTAGCATCAAAACTGAATGAAAGTCATACTTGTAGATAATAAAATGGAATAGATTTTATTTTATGATTTGTTTTGAAACCCTGATTATATGTCCTTTTCCTGTTTTGCTGAGGACAGGTGAAAAGTTTATCACAGCCCAGCAGGGATGTGTTTAGAAAACTCAGGAAACCTGTTTTTAAGGTCCCTGCTAGTTCTGTTACAGAACCCCTGGGCTGCTCCAATTGAAACAGAACCCACAGGCTGTTTTGTTAGGGGCCCAATTGCCTGCTGCCAGAATTATAACTCTCAATACCAGAGTTTAGTGAAAAGAAAAAGAATCGTTTATTTAATAGTTATATAGATTTAGATTATTTGCAGATTTCTACCGTTAAGTCTTATGTTCCTTAAAACACCCACAAACACATATCCTTGCTTTCCCCTACCAAACCAGGCTAGTTTTATAAAATTTAGAGATACCAGTTCACTACTTTACAAACACAGTTCAGCTTTACCAGTAGCTGCCAATCATTCTCTTCTGATTGGGGAAGGCCTTGTCTGTGTCAAGGTGCTCACCAGCTTTTAATCCAAAAACCTCGTGGATTCTTGGCCTTCTTGTAAACTGTATGTAGTTTTTCCCTCTTTGTAATCCACATGGAGAACCCAGTTAAAAATGTCTGCCACCCATTTTTAAATCCCTGATTGCATCCCGTGACGCAGGCGGCATGGTCCCCAGTTCTGACCATTCACAGAACCTCAGGCAGGCTCTGTGTGCTTTTTTCATACCATCCCCCCATCCAAGACCCCTTCCATCTCCTTGAGGCCTTGGAAGCATCCAAGCCATTTGTGTAACAAAGACACTACTAGCCCCCAGCCTCAGGCATGTGAAGGCATCCTGGAAGCTGCTTCCTTCTCCCCATCCCCCAGCTGCAAGCTCTGGGGGTTTTTGGACACCCCTGTTCTGTAACAGTTCTGACATTCTAGGATTAAAATTGGGACTTTTAGGACCTACTTTCCTTCTCAGTGTGATACTCTGCAAAGCAACCCACTCTCGGGACCTCCAGAACAGCATTTCTCAGGCACCACGAGCTCCAATGTTGGTCCTCCACTAGGGCCAACTCTCTTCTCATCCCACCTCCCAATCTTCCACATCATCCAACTCCACAAACACACATTCACAATTCACCAGAATCATGCAGGAAAATCAAGGAATTCTTTGTAAGGATTTCATGCTAGATTGTTAGTGGCTTAATAAATTAAACCTTGATTTGCATATTTAAAACTCATGAAAACACTCTTCAATCAAAGGAATGCATCTTTAGTGGTCATTCCCCACAGAGTCATGAAATCTAAATTTTTAAACTTCAATAGTAGTGCTAACTACCTAGAATTCAAGTCATCTTCAGAAGTGAAGATGAAGCCAACTGCTATAAAGATATCCATACCCTCCAATCCTTTGAGCTCAACCCTTAAAATACACTTGAATAGAGAAGCACTAAACTCAAAGACACTGGGGAGGTGGGACTGCAGGAAGGGAACTAGAGGAAGACACCCTCCAGGATTGGGCAGAGCTGCCCCTCCTCCCCCACACACTAGCCCTTTTTAAAAAGCATAGGAGCACCTTGCGCAGGTGCGGTGCCATTTGAGCCTTATCCATAGCCTGCAGTAACTGTTAATGGTATGATGATAGACTTGGTCCCTTTTGTGATTCCCACTGAGAGGGACAAAACCTGGCTGCGTGGGAGATGAGCCCTGGACCCAAAGTGGAGGCCTTGGATGTGAGCCAGGTCAGGGTGGAAGGAGGAATGAAGAACCCACTACCTTGGTCCAGAAATTTTCCAATGATCCCTCTTCTGTTCCAGTTTTGCAAGTGGCTGTTTTCCTTTTAATTTGTCAAGGCATATACCTAATTTAGAATTATTTTCCCTGAAAGAGGCAATAGTAACCTCTTGATTTCACTTACACCCCTTAAAGTACCAGTTTTTAAAAATGGGGGGGGGGCATTCCAATATTTCTAGGAGGTACATATTTTTGTAACTGGGCATCATGGGGTCTGGCCGCTTGTCACTGTGCATACACATACGCAAAGATTTGTGTGGAAAAAAATGGGTTTTTATTAACAGGGTATTAACAGAGTTCCCAGTTTGAGAGGGTTTAGAACATTATTGCTCTGAATCTTCTTTTCTACAAGACACAGAACCTCCCTTGCTCCCCAAAAGATTGCAAACCAGAGCCACACCCAGAAGTTCCCCCTTTATTGTTTATCTGTCCTTTTGAAAATTAAGCCAGCCATGCAAACAGGTCTCCATCCTCCTGGGGTTTGCACTTGTGGGTTTCAGAGTGGCCGTTCTCTCGCAGCAGCCCCCTCTCTCAGAGTCTGGGGTGCCTGCCTGATCACTCCAGATGGCCGTGCAGCGGAAGCTCCATTCGTGAGGAATTTCCCAGCTCCTGCCTCCATGGGCTGCTCTCAGTCTCTGTGCGTGGCTTTCAGGGTGAGATAAAGGATCCACGTGCCATGCTGCACTAGGCCAGAGAGTCCCAAAGGCTGGAGCCCAGTGAGGCATGCATCCCAGTGTGGGACCCTGCTTCTGGGGACCTGGCTTCCAGCCATGAAGTGCCTAAGCCCCAGGTGGGTCCAGCATCTGTTAGTCCCATGAGTGTTCCTGTCAGTGCAAGACAAAGCAAGAGCCTAACAAGCAAAGAAGCCAAAAGAGCAAGAGACCCTGATACAAGCCAGAGAGCTTCTGCTTGCCTTCTGTTTAAAAGTCCTCTCCCAGAATCCCATGTGTGAGGGGGTGTCAGGCTTTTACCAAGCTGAATCAGCGTCCGCCATTTTTGTCAGCTCCCCACTGTCTTTGACTCTCTTCTGGCTGCCATTTTGCACCAAGGGGCAGAAGTTTCCCAGCTGCACACAGGCATGCAGCATCTGTTTGCCCAGGGAGGAGCATCCAGCCCCAACAGCTCATGCAGTTGCTGTATGAGCACCCACCCCCTCACCCCAGCTGTGTCACCAGCAGCTCAGTTTCTTGCTTGTTCACACAATCACATGGCCTCTGTTTATAGTATGGCTCCAGGGTATAAGAAGGCTGTCATGTGGTTTCATTGCGATTTCAGTTTAGGTGGCCTCAAGTGCTTCCTTCAACCAGTACTCTCTGCAGCATCCTCCTTTCTGAGGGGAGGGGCTGACTCTGGCAGATTAGGGTTCCTCCGGGAGCTGGAGTCTCCCTTGCCTCCAGGCGACTTCTTGCCAGGCCTAACCTGTTACACTTTGTTATAATTTAGTATGCAAATAAACAAGCTTTGGGATTAAAAAGTGACCCCATCTTGCCAACAGAATTTGAGGTCATCTTGTGTGATCTTTTTCCAGAGGTCTAGCCAATGACAATTCTCTGGATCATAATTTTGGTATGTGTAATCAGCCAAAGTCCTACACAGTGGTTGATTAGCACGTGAAAATTTAGAGCACGGGTTACCCATTTTGCACTCCTTCTTATGGGTGGTGACCCCCTCCCCCAAGTGCTGGTTAGTGTGAGAAACCTCACAAACTTTATGGATAAGGCTTACTTGCATCCTAGAAGATACCCTCCCCAGTATCTAATATGAATGGAGGATACCCTTCCTAGGTACCAAAGGCCATGGAGGAAAATCCTCCCTGGAGGATACCCTCCTGGTGCAAAGGCAACTGAGGAATACTCCTCCTAGGTACCAAACTCAAATCACATGGAGGGGCCCTCTCAGTCTAAATGTATGAACTAAGATAACTGGATGAGGGTCCCCTACCTGCACCAAATACAAGTAAAATCTCTGAGACTTCAACAGCAAGCATGGGAGGTCTTGGATCTAAGATGACTTCCCTGAGGTCCTCAGGTGCCACGGGAAGACAATTGGAGCACAAGGGGTTATTCGGGCTCCAGATGAATTGGTTCCAGGACTGCGTCAGGAAATTGGGTAGTCACTTCAGAGCTCCACATTGGCACCATGGAATGTCAACAGATGGTCATTGTTGCCAATTCAACACCAACAAGAATCTCTAATTTGGTGTGTGGTGAAGAAGGAAACGATTCTTTGGTGAAGACAGCTCAATGGTAATACAGCAATGTCTGTAAAAACAGCATGGCCAGGATTCTCTTCAAATAGGCAGTTCTGCTTCCATGATGGTCAGCTCTGCTCTGCCCCAACTGTGTTGGTCTGCTCCGCTCCACGGCAGTCTGCCCTCTCCATGCAGTCTGTTCTGCCACTCTGCTCTGGTGAGAGGTCTTTGTGTCCCACCTCCAGCCAGGGAAATGCAGTCTTCAGTCTTTGGTGGAAAATGTGCTCTCTAAGATTCTTTTTGAAAAGATATGTTTAAGATATTAGCTGATGGAATCAAAGACTAAAATAAGAAAACTTATGGAGGGGGCTCCCTCTCCATCCCACAATCCAATGCTTTTCCATTTCTGCCTAGGACTTTCTTGCCTCTTCAGTGTATTCTGCTTCTATATCATAGCGGTAAGAGTATCAACATGAGAATCACATAATTTTGATTCTCAAGAGACCATATATGTGATTTGAATAGGTTATGTAAACTTTTTCAGTCTAGATCTTCCCACCAGGGGAACTGGGGTGATCATGCTCACCTCATAGTTTCGTTATAACTTGGCAGAATATTTAAAACATGTATTAATAGGTAGCTGCATTTATTATACTCAGTGCCTAAAGTATTGTACTTGTTTAAAAGTGTTCATAGACTTGAAGTGTAGACCTGTAGGCATTCTAATTTTGTTACTATATAGCTAAAACTATTTCTAGAATATTTTGTTTCCACAAGTATCACTAATTTACAGATTACTTACAGGTTGCATCCAAATGTACATATAAATACAAATTATATGTCAAAAGCTTAGTCAGTACAATCACACAGAAAATGTAATACAAGTTATGGTTAAGCTTCTAGGATAGGCTATGTAAAACTATGTCAACCATAAAATATCTGAAATCATATTAATTTATTTATATCGACCAAATCCCTTAATCTTGAGAGCCATTGGTTATTCTGAGCATGAGTTTCTTTGAGGCTTAGCTAAACTTTTCTGACTACTGGGACTTTGTGGACTTCAATATCTTTTTTTGAAACTAAGTGCCATAAAAGCTGCAGAGAAGTTTTTAGGAGAGAATAGAGAAGAAAGAGAAAATTTCAACAACACACTGATAGAAAGAAATTTAGAGACCTTTGAAGAAGGTTCTGAGCAAAGGCAGCATTAAATAAAAAGGAATTATATTGTACACTTATGTTCATATTCATAACAGCATTATTCACAATAGCCAAAAGGTGGAGGCTACCCACGTATTCACTGACAGTTGAATAAATAATCAAAATGTATATATGCACAATAGAATATTATTAAACCTTCAAAAGCAAGGATATTCTGACACATCTATAATATTGATTAGCCATGCAGACATAATATTAAATGAAATAAGGAAGCCACTAAAAGACAAATATTGTATGATTCCACTTATATGAGGTACGTAGAGTAATCAAATTCATAGAGACAGAAAATAGAATGGTGGCCCACGGGAAGAGAGGTTGGGGAGTTGTTGTTTCATGGGTGCAGAGTTTCAATTTTACAAGAAAAAGAGTTCATTCAGGAGATTAGTTGCACCACAATGTGAATGTACTTAACACTGAACTGTAAATAAAAAATGGTTAAAATGATGAATCTTATGTTATATGTATTTTACCACAATTTTTAAAAGTGAAAGAAATGTATTATAATATTAGAAATTTTAGGTGCAGGAACAATGTTTTGTTTTGTTTTGTTTTTAATATTAGCCCCTCTAAAGTGCTAAAGATATACGTAATTCCATATAACAAGGCAAATGCCAGATGACTTGACACTTCTATTCAGAAGAGGCCTTGGGGATTATATAAACAGGTTATTTACTTCAGCTGTTAGCACTTTTTGATGCTCCTGGGGAACATTAAATATTCCCTTGGCTCAGGCATGGGATTTACTCTTGAAGGATCTCTAGTGGGTAATTGTATTACTCAACAAGCCCTCCAGCATGCACTCAGCTTCAATCAGCTGTTTAGTGTTTGACTTTCCAATATCAGTGGACATCCAAGAACCACCAAACATTTAAGAAAATATTCTAAATTGAAAGAAGTAAAATGAATTAGTAGGGAAAAAAATGTGGCATAGAAATGAGATAGAGGGAAAAAAAGATTTTAAAAAATAAAAGGAAGACAGAGATTAATATCATAAAGAGAGAAAGAGAGATATCACATCCTTGATAAAAATAATATTCAGAGAAAAACCTGAGAATAATACATAAAAGGTAATTTCAGAATTTTAAAAATTCAATAAAAATTTAGAAAACAAGATTGGAAAAAACTCACAGAAAATAGGGAAAATAGAGAAATAGATTGAAAACAACAAGGATATAGTATAACTAGAGGATATCCAGATATTTGGACTTCTAGAAAAATGGGAAAAGGGAAAATGCAAGAGAGGAAATAATTCAAGAAAATTTCTGAGGACCAACAATATGAGTTTGCAGATTAAAGGACCCACCAAGTGCCCAGCATAATATGTAAAAATGGAGCAAAACTGCATAAAACACTAGCCTCAAAAAGAGAAGAATATCAAAATGATTTTTAGAAAAAGAAAGAGAAATTATTTTTAAAAATTAAAAGAGACTTCTTAACAGCAACAGTGGAAGACAGAAAATAATAGATTAACATCTTCAAAATTCTGAAAGCAGTTTATCACCAAACTAAAATTTTATACCTAGAACAACTACCTATGAAGTGTTCAGATGGAATAGCAAGCTCTCAGAAAGGTTACCCACATTGTTTTTATTTTAAAAAGCTAAAAGAGGATTTGCCACATCATATCAAGGGATTAAAGAGAAAAGGAAGACATGGAATCCAGGATGCAAAAGATTCACGACAAGAGAAGGGGGGAAGGTAACCACCAAGATCATAGGGAAAGAAGATTTTAAGACAACACCTTGCTGTAGGACCAAGTAAAACCCATACAGATTAAAGCTGGTCAGAAAGCTCTGAGAGAGACTTAGTCAAAAAGATAAAATTGATAGAATCTCTGAAGTGTTTGAACATTCTGAGAGGAGATTTAAATAACTAAAGGAGGTTAAATAAGTAATAAATACATAGAAAAGTTAGCAAAAAGAAAAAGAAACTGTTAATTCCAATTAAAATAAAGCATATAGAACAGGGAAAATGATCACTGTGTATTAAAATGTTCAGCTTTCAAGGGCATTTATATCATCATACTAATTTAAAGTTATGATAAACTAACATTTTAGGAAGCATGTTTGTATGTGTGTCTCTGTGTGTGTAATAGTGAGAAGGTAAAAAAAGAGCTTATACCTATCTTCTATTTTTAATGAAGGACTAAAATTGAAAAATTAGAAAATAAAATCAAGAAGAAATTACTTTGAGATATGGATAACTATTATAATAATTAGATTAAAATTAGAAGTAATTGCCTTTGCAGGGTGGAAAATGGTGATAGTATGTATGTATGTGACATTTTTAAAGCATTTAAAACTATTTGTTTACAACATATACAACTTTGATAAAAGTAATGATAGAATTTTTTTTAATATTAGGCCCTGGCCAAATAGTTCAGTTGGTTGTGAGTTCAATTCCCAGTCAGGACACATACAAGAATCAGCCAATGAATGCACAACTAGATAAATAAGTGGAACAACAAATCTCTCTCTCTTTCTCTCTCTCTCCCTCTAAAGTCAATAAATAAAAAATACTAGAATATTTATATTAGAATGCACTATTGACCTCTGCCAAAATGATAGTCTTCTTATAGTAATTAACATAGTTCTTGTTTTCCATTGTAGAAAAAAAAAAGTTTCACCAATTTCTGGATCCAATGGCTTCTAAACAGACTTCTAAATCCTCTGTCTCTCCTCCAGTAAATTTTCTTTATATAAGAAGACAGGACTTCTGGCCAGGATGGAGACCTAGACAGACATGCTGCTTCTCCCTCCATAACTAAGAAGGAATACAACTACATATCTCAAAACTAGAGACAACCAGAAGTTCCAGAAAACCAAGCTGTATTAAAATCCAAGAAACGAAGACATAAAGAAGAAATACTCATCCAGACAGGTAGGAGGAGCAGAGCCGGGGCAGAGAGGATTCAGTGTGGTGGTAGCTGTGGCTGGCCAATGGAAAGTGCAGTCACGCATTTTAAAAAGTAGGAAGGAACACCTGGGGAGTGCTCCCAGCACCAGACCAGACCACACGGCTCACGGTTCCAGAGCCAGGGGGGCAGAAGCCTCATTGCTTCTGACTATGCAAATCAGTGGGGATTGGGGCAGAGGAAGAAACTGCCAGTTTCTCAGTAGAGTCTGCTTGTTTAAAGGGCCCGCATGGTCCTCGAACATCTGCAGACCCACCCACTCTGGGAATCACAACCAGGGCAACAGCTAGAGAGGTTCCAGTTCCATACAGAAGTGGGAGAAGTGTCTGGAAAAGGGGCAAGTGCTGAGCAAGTGGCATTGTTCCCTCTCTGACCCTTCCCCCAAAACAGTGCCAAACGTGGTGAAACAGGTCGCCCATATTGATGAGTACCTAAGGCTCCACCCCTTACACCATAACAGGTGCAATAGCTCTACCTAAGACACAGAGGAAAACAAACACAGGAGCCTGTCAAGCTGAGGAGACAGAGAAGTATAGCCCAAAACAGGGAATGGATCAAGGTTCCAGTGGGAGAACTAAGCGACAAGGAGATAGCCAACCTAATAGATGAGGAGATAGCCAACCTAACAGATGCAGAGTTCAAAACACTGATGATAAAGATGCTCACAGACTTGACAGATATGCTTATGTAGGCAAATGCATAAGTGATGAAGCGAAGGCTATGCTAAGTGAAACAAAGGAAAACCCACACAAAACCAATGGTGAAGGAAAGGAAACTTGGGTTTAAACCAATGATTTGGAACATAAGGAAGAAAAGAAACAGTCAACCAGTACAGAATGAGGAAACAAGAGTTGAAAAAAATGAGGAGAGGTTTAGGAAACTCTGGGACAACTTTAAATGTGTCAATATCTGAATCATAGGGGTGCCAGAGAAGAAGAGGAAGAACAAGAAATTGAAAGCTTATATAAAAAAATAATGAAGGAAAACTCCCCAAATTTGGCGAAGGAAATATACATACAAGTCCAGGAAGCACAGAGCATCTCAAACAAGCTAGACCCAAAGAGGACCACACCAAGACACATCATAATTAAAACGCCAAAGGTGAAAGATAAAGAGAGAATCCTAAAAGTAGCAAGAGAAAAGCAGAGAGTTGCATACAAAGGGGTGCCTATAAGTCTATGAGCTGATTTCTCAGAAGAAACTTTACAAGCAAGAATGGACTGGCAAGAAGTTGTCAAAGTGATGAAAAGCAAGAACCTACCACCAAGATTACTCTATCCACTAAAGCTATCATTTTGAATGGAAGAGCAGATAAAGTGCTTCCCAGACAAGGTAAAGCTAAAAGAGTTCATCATCAACAAACCATTATTCTATGAAATGTTAAAGGGACTTATTTAGGAAAAAGAAGATCAAAACTATGAACACTAAAATGACAACAAACTCACAACTATCAACAACTGAGTCTAAAAAATAAAAACAAAATCCAACTAAGCAAACCAGAATATGAACAGAATCATAGGTATGGGAGTCATTTTGAGGGTTATCAGCTGAGATGGGGAAGAAGAAGAAATGGGGAAATAGTGCAGGGATTAAGAAGCATAATTGGTTGGTACAAAATAGACAAGGAGAAGTTAAGAATAATATAGGAGAGGGCAAAGCCAAAGAACTTATATGCACGACCCATGGACTCATGAGTCCATGGACTCAGGAGATGGGATCGCCGGAGGGAATGGGGGTACTGGGTGGAAAAGAACAAAGAGAAAAAAAATTGGGACTACTGTAACAACATAATCAATAAAATATACTTGGGAAAGAAAAAAGAAGACAGGAAATAGAGAACATGGATAATTTAAAATAGAAGTAATATGATAACTTGTATATACTGATGGTAACAACACAGTGCCAGCCGAAATGTACTTAGAAATTTAAACACCCAAGAACATTCATCACAGATCCTATCCTGACAAATTGAAAATTCAATCAACACTTCTAAAATAGTTAAATTTCCACGACAGACATTTTTATTACATAGGAGGTGAGAGAGGAAAAAGAAATAACAGCTAAGTCTTAAGCTGTGAATGGTAATCAGTTTTATGCTTCTGTGAACTGATATTTACAAATGTGGAGGATTTAGAGCTAGAATGAGCCCGAAACACTACCTAATGTAAAGCATTGCAAGTTTTTAGCTCTGACGTATGGAAGAATTGTAAAACCCAGAGTAGTTAGTTGACTGAGCTGCACTGATTTGGTAAAAAACTAATTTCAAAATAAAACACGTTTATTATCTTTAGATAGTGGATCGTGTATACAGAGATACAATTTACAGAGTATGTAGGGAAGCACAAGCAAGATTTCACTTTGACTCCTGGCCTCCCAGAACCTAATTGTAAGAAGAGGGAGAATTCCTAAATAAAGGGGAAGGAATAGATCCTCAGCCAGTTTAAGTGAAACCCAATAGAGGAGAAGGGTGTGGTGGTAGGTATAGGTAAGCCAGATTTCCCCAACAAGTATAGGTTCTCCAAGCATCTGGTTATTTTCATGTGGCCAGGAGAAAGACAGAAGTTTCCTGGAGGGGCAGGGCAGGGGGAGCAGTAGAGTGAGCCTCGGAGTCCCAGTGAGCTGGCTCTCAGCCCCTCCTGCAGACCCAGCAAGCCATTATCCTGCCTCCTACCTGCAGTGCCCAGCCACAGAGAGGAGGACCAGGTATCAGGAAAGGGCTATCCAGCAACATAAAAGGAGGCCAGATGATTAACATCTGGGGCACTCAGTGCAAAAAAAGACAAATTACTTAAAACAACATATATAAAACAACCACAGCACTTACATTTTAAACATACAACAGAGCTAAAAATTCACAGTGCTCTATTATGAAGTTTCACCAGTTAACATTGTATCTCAAACTTCAACTCTCAGAATCAGTCTGGTAGCCAAAGAATGTTTTCCTACAAAGTGATTTTTGGCATGAAAGAGCATATGACCCCAAATGTTGTGTCCCAGAAACTCCAAGATATACCTGAAGACAATCAAGTCAGAATTCAACTCCAGACTTTCTGATTACAGATTACTTGCCCTTTCCACTCGATCAGTCTATGTGTCCTTTACAGAAAGATATTTGCATGTGCCAGGAGTGTGAAACACAGATTCAACTCCTGGTGATGGTACAGCCTCCATCTGTTTCTATCCATTTTGAAATTTATCACAGACACCTACCATACAGCTCCACCTGTTTCTAGCCTTTCAGATGAGATGTTTACTTTGTTGATTCACGTGTTTTTTAACCCCAACCCATCTCTCCAGCCACAGCTTCCACCTCTCACCACCTCCCCAGCCCCCTAGGAATAGAGAACCAACTGCTTCTGCATCCTGTAGCTTCTGTTCTTCTCTACCTCAGGTACTCCTGTGTCCCCTTCCATACCTGGCCACACCCAATCATCACTCAAGATATGGTGAGTCATCCTCCAGAAGCATTCCTTTATCAGCCAGCTCCACACATCTCCTACACCCCTCTAAGTCCACTCAGGCTAAAGATTCCTTTTTCTCTATTTCCACAGAATCCTGTCTACCTCTATTACCTCACTCTATTCAATGACTGTAACCCCACTGAGGACAAGAAATAGATAAGCTTTCAACGTTAGCCAGAATGAATGTCAGGCCTTGAGGTTACAAACAGGAACCCATAATCTATCCTGAGCCCACAAAAGTATGTTGTTCAACCTACCCAGGTGTACAATTTGACATTAAAATCAGGACACCCACCCAGGCCAGCATCCCTGTGTGGTGAAGACCCATAACCACAGGCAGCGTTAGTCTCCGGCTCACCACAGTCCTCACATTCTCCATCACTCCGAACCCTTACTGTCAGCTGCCATGTTTCTTTGACTTGTCCGCCATCGTTCCTGGTGTAAGATTTCCTGACTACTCTGGGCATTTGACCTGAATCCATGTTAAATGGATTAAGTGTTTTTGTAATGAACAAAGACATTAATAAATTAGAATGACTACAAAAGAGAGCTTTTCAAAATAGCAGAAAATTTGTGCCTTTTATGGGAAGAGAGTGGGATAAAGTGAATTTCTAAAATTCAATACATTATATCCCAAGCCAGAGTCAATTATTTTCATGATTTTAAATGTCTCCAAATGATTCTCTCCCTTTTTTCCAAGGCCAAAATGATCACTGTGCTAACATGAGTCACTCAATATCCATCTCAAATCTGTTGCTTAAAAGTATAATAACTCAATTTATCCTATTGAAGAAATCATAACTGTAACTTACAGATGCCAAGGTTATGTTTTTAGTTTATACAAAGCAAATTCCAGATATATCCAAATAAGGGGCTCTCGTCATATTTTATTATAATTATTTTCATCAGAAAGTTAATTATATTAGTTCACTGACTCTGTGATTGCTATTTCATGTCTCTTCCCATCCTATCCATAAAGCAAATTATTTCCTGAAGTTGTTTCATTGGCACATAAGTCATGAAGCCACTTTGAATTGCAGTGAGATGATGCTGTTTAAAAAGCTTCAGAGAGCCACCCGGAGCCGAGAAGAAATCCCTTTTATCCAGAAAGGTCCAAGCAGCCCCGCGGGGGGGGGGGGGGGGGGGAGTGGGGGGGCGTTTTTATTATCCACGTGCTTCTTGAACACAGCAGAGTGGATATAGCATTTAAAGCATTTCATAAAACACCTTTCAGAAAGTCACAGAAAAAGATAAAAGATAAGGAGGAAAAAAATATTGACCATTTCAAAATAAAATCTCTAAATGCATAATTTTTTTTCACAACTTGTATGGTGGTAAACAGTACAGTGGTCCCCCTTTATCCATGGGGACAAGTGCCAAGACCTTCAGTAAATGCTTGAAACCAAGAACAGCACTGAACCCATAATGTATGTGTATATGTATGTGTGTGTGTATATATGTATATACACACACACGCACACACACATACACGTATATTTTCCGGCTTCTCTGGCATATATGAATTGCTGGCATCACTATTCTTACTCTTTAGGGCCATTAGTAAGTAAAATAAGGATGACTTGAATCCCAGTACTGGGAGAGTGGGAGAGCCTATCTGATAACGAGTGGCTACTTGGTGACTAATGGAAGGGGAGCATCTACAGTGTGGAGATGCCGGACAAAGGGATGATTCACATCCCGGATGGGACAGAGCAGGTTGGCTTGAGATTTCATCACACTATTCAGAACAGCAAGTAATTTAAACTTATGAATTGTTTATTTCTGGAATTTTCCACTTAGTATTGTCAGACCTCCGTTGACTGCAAGTAACTGAAACTGCAAAAAGGGAAACCGTGGACAAGTGGGCACTTCTGTATACATTTGAGAGATTAGGAGAAAATTGCCCTTTATAAATGGAAAAGGTATATGTAAATGCTTCATTGTAATCAGACAATAATAAACTGTCTTTGACTTTATTGACCATTATGTTTCTAGGTGACAAGGCTTCACTCAGTGAATGTCCAGAAGTACGGGCCTCTTTATAAGAAGGGCGGAAGCTGTCACTAGGCTTTGACAGACCTTGGAGGGGGTCCTGTGATTTGGCTTTACAATCCAGGGTCTCCTTTCCACCCAGGGTGTTATGAATGAAAAGCTACAAACATGAAATATTTATATATGTATTCCTGTTAATTAGTTAATTATTAATGTTATTATTCCTGTTATTAATTATTAATGTATGCATTGTCCTCAAATGTCTCACACTGAGCCCTGTACATAGTCGTCACTCAAGAGGTAGTTGTTTAATTTCCTGAATCTGCCTGTGGCACCCCAGCAGGAGTGTGGCTGAAGCCCCACGTCATGAGAGGCACCATTTAATTGGTCTGGCCCCTGGTGAACAGAAGTTTGAATGCCAGTCTAATAGCACCCAGAATGTACTGCAGCAGCAGCAACAAGGAGCTGAGAACGACGGGCCCTCTGCATGGAATGAGATTGGTGCATAGTTTCCTATGTACTAGTTAACTAAATTATAGAGGGAGATTAGGTAGTTAGATAGCCATGTATGTGTAGAAATATAACAGCTAGAATTCATTAAAACCTATTTATCCTTTTTTCCTTTTCCCTATCTATCCGTCATATGAATACAAATTACAAATGCTATAAATACAGTGGTTTTCTTTAGTTCATTTTTTAATTCTTCCCATAACAAAGTGCCACAAACTGGACAGCTTAGACCACAGAAATTTATTTCATCACAGTTCTGGAAGCTGGAAGTGCAAGACTAAGCTGTCTGGCAGGGTTGCGTCCTTCTGTAGGTTGTAAGGGAGAATCTATTCCATCTCTCTCCCTCACATGCCGCTGGTTTTCTGACAGTACTTGGCATTGCTCAGCTTGTAGATAATGTCACCCTCGTCTCTGCCTTCCTCATCACTTGCATCTGTCTCTGGCTCCAAATGCCCCCCCCTTTTTTATAAAGACACCAGTCATTGAATTAGGGGCTCACCCTACTCCAGCATGACCTCACCCTGACCAATTACACTTGCAATGACCTTATTTCCAAATAAGACCACATTTTGAGGTCTGGAGGTTAGGACTTAAACATATGAGGGGTTTCTTTTGGCGGGGGTGCTCTGGGGGGAGGCTGCACAATCAACTCATAATGTCAGGGATGCTTAAGAAAAATGCCTGTGTTCTCCTTTCCAGTGCTTCCCAGATCCCATCGACCCCTCTCTATTTGCCTACTGTTCTTGTCTCCTGTGAAACTGTTCTGAGACGGCTGTGGCTTTATGGCAGAGACCTGATTGCAAATTGGGAGAGTTTACCAAAATGAAGTTCTGGATTCTCCTTAGTTTTGCAACCTATGACCTTGTCACACGATCAAAAGTAAAATGTATCCTATTTCACATTCTTCCTGAATGGTTAGACTAGCTAGAGGTGGTGGTAGCTTATTTTACATTAGTCATGTAGGTAATAATCAGTGGCATTTATTAAGCTCACACTGAGTAAGTTAATCATTAAACAGCAGAATTTCAGTTATCTAGAACCCTTGGGGGCTAAATCAATCTAAAGAGCTGAATTTCTGGATGGCTGGACATTGTCGCTTTCAGAAGTAAAACTTAAATAAATCAGTAAATAAATAACCCTTGGATATGATTTTTTCCTTACTAAAATCTGTGTTTTGCTTTTTATGTTAAAAGCTATTTACCTTTAAATTTTGTTGGAAATATGTTCATTATTATGGAAATAAATTACTGTTCTGAATTTTATTACAGCCATTACCCTAGAATTGATAGACAAATGGACAATTTGTTTCTACACTAAATCAGCCAAAATTGCTCTTTGGAATCTTATATTAGCTTTTTTTTCTGTCCTTGCTTTGGATGTTGGGTCTTTGTTTATAGCTCTATTAATGCTCTTGTTTCACTCCCATTTATAGAATCTTTTTACTGCTTTTAATCTACTGTGGAAACCAGATCCTGTTAGATTTCTATGTAAGTAAGCATCGGATTAGGCACCACGTGAAACGTTTGTGAACGTTGGTGTTTGTGTACTATGATACCAGGGAGAGAAGCCAGGAGGAAGAGAAGTAGAAATGAGAAAAAGCGTGGAGTGTGCTGGGAACCATTGCATTCTGGGGTTGCTGGAGTGTCAAGCCTGAGGCATTTGCTAGTGAGAGACAGTCAAGGAGGCCCATGTGCCTCCTGTACCCTGCTCAGAAACTGAACTCTATCCTAAGTGATAGAGATTTAACCATGAAAGAGACGGGAAGATGTGAGTTTGGGCAAATTTCCCTTCAGCTGTTCTGGAGGATCTATTTGAGACACAAGAATAGGAAATAGATTAGGCTGGGCTGAAGAGTCAATGAGACATGAGAAAGTAGAAACAAGAAAGTATTGATAGTAATTTCAAGAAGTTTCGATTATAAGAAGAGGCGTAAAAATGGATGGTGGCTGTTAGGCGCAAAGGAGGACAGAGGTTTGGAGGGTTTTGTTTCTTAAGATGGAAATGTATTTCTCTCCTTACCTGCTGACAAAAAAAGGAGCTAGAAGAGAAAAAGGAGAGAGGGGATGAGTTTGAACAAGGTCCTGGAAGAGGTTGAAGGTTTGGAGTGAAGGTCCTGGGTGGAGTCAAGGGCACAGATAGGGTTGGTCTAGGACAGGAATAGAGGCCCCTCATTTGGGGAGGTGCCAGAATCTCCCTCAAAAAATTGTCAGCTCTCTAAGGGCTGAGATTGAATCTTTAGCAGATGGTAAACACTACATTTATTGTTGATGAAACAATGAATGAATAAAACAGTGGGATGGGGGTAAACAATGCAGGTGGGGGTGAGCGAAAATTGAGGATGATCAGCAGCAGCCTCAGTTTCCTCAATGAAGTATGTGGGTCCCATCAGCCAAGGGTATTTGTATACATTACTTTTGTTCAACATCCCTTTTGTCTTCAGTGGAAGCATCATAAACTTTCTTTACCCGGGGACTCCACATTTTCACTGTGGCCTTCAGCTCATTCTTGTCTGTTAACCAGGTTTTTATTAGACCCTGGTAATGAGTCGGTCCTTCTCCAGAGTGTGGCCCCTGGAGAAGGGGCTGCTCATGAAATCCTAAACAACCCCACTCCATTTAAAGGACTTTTATATCATTTAAACTCCAAGACAAAAGCAACATCTGCATGTCTACAATGCTCAGAACTTGCCTTGATACCCATTCAACCTCCTCACCCTGCAGCAATGGTTTTCTGACTCTCAGCAATGAGCTTCTCACAGATACATGACCTGGGTTGTATACTCCTTGATGGTTAGGCCTGAGTCATATTTACTTGTACTCTATGCTCAATACAATGCTGGGCATAATGTAATTGAATCAATCAGTAATGGAATGAATAATACACTCTGTTTTTTTAAATTACACCTCTCCAACCTGACCAGCCTGAATGTTCCTACCTGCTTCCTGCCTGGCCCAAGGCCCCTCTCCTACTATTTCTTAGATTTCAGTCCCAAACCCCTGGTTCTTAGCCTTGTCTACACTTTGGTATCAGCTGACAATTTAAAAACATGGATGCCTTGGCCCTACTTCTGGAGCTTTGGATTTGACTGGTCTGGGGTTTTACAACAACCCACGGAGTCCCATTGTGCAGCCAGAGTTGAAACCTAATGCTTTCCTCACACTGACTAAGCAGCATTGCTCCAGACCTGATAAGCCTGTCTCAGCACCTGCATTCCTGTTGCCCACCTGTCCTTCATCTCTGTAATCCTCCAGCACTTGCTGTTCTGGCCCAGAAGCAGGCCTAAGGCCAGCTGCTCACGTGTGCATTAGTAACTTGCCCCAACGGTGACGAGTTCACCAGGTCCATTCCCATTGTCTAAGATATTGCTTCCAAATCACAGAATATAGGGGTTTATGAAGTCACAGAAAGCAGGGAGCTGTTCTTTTTTATGGCGGGGGCGGGGGTGTTACATTAAAATGTACATACTTAGCTTCCCCATTCCTTTTATACAAGTTATTAAATGGATTTTAAAATTAACTAATCCTGCAATAATTGACTTACGTGGGATAAAATGACATTAAAAAAAAAATACAAACATACAATTTTTATTTTAAAAAGTCCTGTATTGTTCTTTGAACAGGGAGCTGTTCTTCCCAGATGGCCTCTGCTCGAGTGGAAAGTGCGTCCACTTATCTCATGTTTAGACTGTTCTTATCTGGTCCCCACCCCACACCACCACCAACACCTTTGAAGCTGATGCTACATGGACGCTTTCTGTAAATTATGTGTAAAATCAGTCATTCCCAGAATGAAAGCAAATTTCTCCTGAGGACATAGATATTTAGATTGTGCTTCTGGCTTGCTGTCATAAAGAGAAATGGTTAGTTAAGTTTGACCACAAATGACTGAGTTGGATTTATAAAGAGCGTGCCCCTGTTAGCTGCAGCGCAGCTGCCCCCTGCTGGACAGCCTCCGAATCAGCTTTTATTTCTTGGGCAATAAAACCAATTACTTGCATGCTCTCCCTCTCTCTCTCTCTCTCTCTCTCTCTCTCTCTCTCTCTCTCTCTCTCTCTCTCTCTCACACACACACAATTAGCCAATTATACTTCTCTGTCTGTTAAGCAGGTCAGCATCTCCTGGGTAACCATGTTTGATTATTATAAGCAGTATCAGTAGCATAGCAAGTGACCTATTTAGTGAATTCCTGCCTTGATCCTGTAAGCCATTTCCATAATAGATATTAATTTCATTTTAATATTTTATAGTTATTACTGATGAATGCTTATCAACAGAAGCTAGCATTATTATTCTCCAATATGAAGAATAATTTATAAGGAAACACACATTTAAGGAGATATGTTAAATTTTTGACCTACATTTTTCCCAGTGAAGCACTATTATAGGCCCCTCTGACCTCTCACTTCATAACACTGAATAATTTAAATAGTTTAGATCATTGTTTTGGATAAGAGATGGCGAAAGATTTTTTTCCCTAAAAGCAAAGTATGCCTGGCTACACAAAAGGCATCTGCTGTTTCATGTCATTTGGCAGATTTAGGGAAAGTAAATGCAAACTTCAAATGCTTAGGTTTCATTCAATTTTCCTAATCACCCAGGTGATGACAGCATTTCCAACTTTTATTGAATCCTAGGACGTAGGGAAAAGAATTTACCTCTACTAATTCGGTACTGCTAAAGACTGCTCTCCTCTAATTAGCTCCACGCAACTTCCATCTTCAAAGGCTTCTAATACCAATATTGTAAAGTTTTACATATATATATATATATATGGGTGTGTGTGTGTGTGTGTTAAAGATGTTATTTATTTATTTTTAGAAAGAGGGGAAGAGCAGGGAAAAAGAGAGGGACAGAAACATGGCTGTGTAAGAGAAACAATTGGTTGCCTCTCTCGTGCCCTCAACCAGGAAACCTGACCCGCAACCCAGGTATGTGGCCTGACTGAGAATCAAACCAGCAACCTTTCAGTTCACAGGCCAGCATTCAATCCACTGAGCCACGCCAGCCAGGGCTATAATGTTTTATATTTTTAACATAGGAGTACATAATTACTGTGACCATATCTATAATTTTCCTATGGTAAACTGCATTTTGGTCAGCACATGGCTTCTTTCATGGGCAATGACAGACCAATCAGTTATTTTGTAGATGAGTATTGCCTAACAGAACTTTTTGCCATGGTGGCAATATTATATCTATGTGACTCTATAGGAGCCACTAGCCACAGGTAACAGTAACGTGCTGGCGCTACCAGAACTGCTTGTACGTAGTGCTACTAGAAAATCTAGTGCTACTGAAGAACTGAATTCTTACCTTTACTAACTTTGAATTAATTTAAATGCACATAGCCAAGTGTGGTAGTGGTTACTGTACTGGAGAAAACAGTTCTAGATGGTACAAATGACCTGGCCGATGGATCAGAATGTTTCTCTTTATATCGAACTGAGAATGTGGCCCTGTGCGTGAAAGCTCACTCAGCTATTTTAAATGCATTTGCTCAGAGAAGGCTGTCTCAGAATTAACCTTTTAACAGGAGTTCACAGTCTCCTTTCTGATTAAACTCTGTCAACTCCCTTAAATCACTCTGGTTCTTTCTGAAGCTCTCCAACCCCCAGTCAATCTCCATCTCCAGCCCATGGGTTGCTACTCCTCCTTTTTACTGATGATTCTTTTTTTTGTTCTTTATGAGCTTCTTGTCCATTTGCTGCATCTGACCATTGACCTCTGCAACTTTCTCCCTGAGTTGCCCCATTCGCTTTGGGGTTTTATTTCCTATCTGTACACTGCTGATTTCCTAATCTGTAGCAGCGCACCTGACCTTGGCTCTGTCCCCCAGCATATATCAAATTGCCTAATGGATATCGCCACCTAGGGAGCTCCAACATAAAATAGCCCAAACAAAACAAGTTTCTCTAAGTCTGCTCCTCCTATAAACTATGTTTCCGTTATAGTTAGTCTGTCACCATGCCACAATACTGAGCCTCACCATTTCAACCTTTTCTCCTTCATCCTCCCCATGTAATCAATCCTCAAGTTCTACTTTTAGCTTCTGGTGGTTCTTAAATCCCTCTCCCTTCTCTCCATCCTTATGGTTCCTGCCTTGTTCAATTGTTCACCATCTCTCTCTTCTACTGCACCAGCCTCTCCTTGGGTTCCTTATTTTGTTTAACTGCCTGAAATTCTTCCTCCACACAGCCACATCTTTCTAAAGGCATCTCCACCGAACACCCTCTGATCGCTGCCACGTGGCCCGAGGGTCAAGTTCAAACCTCTTCATGTGTCTTGCAGCATTGCCCTTGATGTGTTCCACGGAACTGTCCAGCCCTGACTCCCACCCCTCCGGTCTCGCGCTTTTCCCTGCTTGTATCTCAGTGGACACTCCACCGTGTTTCCCACCTCTCTTTTCGAATACATTCAGCAGTGGTCCCCAACCTTTTTGGCACCGGGGATCCGTTTCATGGAAGACATGATCGGGGCACAGGAGGCCGAGCTCAGGTGAGCGTAGCTCGCTCACCAGCTGGGGGTTGGGTGTGGGGAGGTAGGGTAGGGGGAGGAAAAGGCGGAGCTGAGGTCGGGTTCCTAACAGGTCTCCCACCTGTAGCAGTCAGCCGCGGGGGACAGGGTGTTGGGGACCCTTGCATTTCAGGCTTTATTCATTCTGCTGCCTCCACTAGAAACATTTCCCTTCCTTGTTTCCTGGCTAATTTGTCTCTATTTGGGCACAACTGAAGCAGCGTTTCTTTAGGAAGCCTTCTTTCAGTGCCCAGGCTAGACCAAATCCCCATGCTCAGTCTGTTTGCACGTCTTTGGCATTGCAATGATAATTTTTGGTTTTCTCACTGAGCTTCTTAGACGCAAGGGTTTTTTTCTCATTCAATGATTTTACTTAGTAGATGCTCAAAATTTTTATCAAACTTTTGAATGAAATCCATAATCAAATTGCGAGAACTGGATCTCCCATTATAATAAGTGCACAGGCTGAGTTTAGAAGAAGAAAAGTACGCAGCAGCTCTGGATAGGACTTTATCCACATTGTCCCAGTCTCTTTACACTAACTTCTCACTCATGACAGCTTTCTTTACAAAATAATCCCAAGTAACCTGCAGCTCATTTCAAATGCTTTCTATGAAAATGACCACTCAAAGTCAATTGTACTGACTAGTGCTGGAGAGGGATCATCAAAGACTCCTGTTCCAGGAGATAAATTTGCAAGGTTGGCCTTCCTAAATGCTGTTCAAAGCCTGACGATGAGGACTTAACCTTAGCCTTGACAGCACGTGCTTGCACCTGACTCCAGTGCATGGATCATGTGCTAGCTCACCATTTGGAAGCTTCCTGCTCTTCTTCCACTCTGCACCCTGTCCCCTCGGTGCCAAGCATCACATCTGAGCCCCAAATCCACATTTTATGCACAGATCTCCAACTCCACGGACCACTTTCCCGATTCATAAATCAGCTCCACACATACTTTCTTGGGCTCTCGGAAAGCTGTGGTGCTGTAACCATGAACAGACAGACACTGCCTCATGTGTGCACCCTGTTAACAATGCACTCAGCAAGGAAGCCACGGGGACACATTGGTGCTGAGCTCATGCTTATGTAGTTCTGAATTTCATCTCTCATTGGATACTTGGAAAACCCAGGCCCAGAGAGAAACAGGTACTGTATAAGGTGCATGGCAGGCAGACCTCAAAGGTGTGTTCCAGCCTGCCAAATTAAAGCTCTCTACCCTCCCGTAAGTTTGGCTTTGGAAATCAGAAATCCCAATGGGTTGTAAAGCGCTTGTTTATTTCCTCTTAGCTGGTTGGTTCCATTCTTTTCTAAGCATCCAGATGGTGAGCCCTGGAAAACACACACACACACTGGGTGTCAGGATTACATGCAGGATCAGAAGAAGGACAAACACAAAAGGTAATAAAAATAAGAAAACAAAGGCATTATTCCACCTATGCTTGCAAACATCTCTAAGGATTACATGTTAAAATAATCTCCACTGTGCAGACAGAAAGACAGGCAAATCTTGAGAGGCATAATGGCTTCACCAGGATCCAGAAGACTTAGAATGAGAGGTTAAGTATGAAGATAGGCCTTTTTTCAATGCTTGAACTCTGGCTGCACCAGATCTTCCCAGGGGGCTGTGCAGAGAGTTGTGTTGATGACACTGTAAAAATATGGTCTTGCAGGGACATCTGAGTGGTCAGGAACCCAGAGAGCTATTTGGATAGGAATGATTCAATGGGATCACTTGGGGAAGCAAACCCCAGGAAGTGAAGTCACTTTTTTGATAACAGACCCAAACAGAACTTGAAACCCTTGTAACCGGGCATTACATTCTAGTAAAGAAACCATAGCAAGCTCACTTGGCAAGAAACACTGTATAATGGAAGGTGTTGTCTTGTTCTCTTCTAGTAACTGGGGCTTAGTCATTGGGAATCCCCCAGGGTGAGAACCTCCCAAATGCAGCAGACATCGTTCCTAAAGTCTCCGACCATTTTCCAGGAGGTCCCCTAGGTGAAACCAGGCAGCCTAGGTTAGGACAATTCAGGCCACATTACACTTGTGGGCCCTTTCTGGGCAGTCCTGGTATCCTCCTCTTCATGTTGAGGGGAAGAGGGAGATGAAGAAAGTTCCTGTCCTGAGTGGGAACAGGTTACATAACCTGGTGGTCTTGTCCAAATCACATACCAGAACAAGGCTGACAGGATGAAAAAATTTTCTTAGGGGTGATTATCTGTGTGAATGCAGCTCCAAGGCCCTCAGATTAAAACAGTTTTTTCCTCCTTGGAGAAGGTTTGAGCCAACTTTGTCATTGTGTGTGATACAGATCTCCACTGTCAGAGAGCAGCACCTGTCTCTTACTTGAAGTTCTGGGTGACTCAGCAATCACAACAGTGCCAGAACCAAGAGCATGGTGACAATAGGCCAACCAGAAGTGGAAGATGCAGCGGGCTTGTCCAGGGGGTCAGAGGTATATCCCAAAATATAGAGAGGATAACCACATGTCAGGACAGTCAGAGAGACCAAAGTAAGCAAGAGAAGTCAAGAGGAGCCAAATCAGAAGAGTGATGCTGGGAAATCCCTGAATTGGGCCCACCCTGGCTGCAAGGCACAATGGGAAGGACAATCACTGTGCAGGAACTGGCAACTTACGAAGCAGCCTAGTTTCTGACCTCATGTCTGAATAGCTCTAAAGAGTCCGAATATAACATAATTCTCAAATCTGAATCTTGTATCCTAGATTCACTCATTGCACAGTATGTGCCATGTCTTCACACTCAGAGGCTGGGCTAGGAACCTGAAATATTCTCAGAACCACGGTGTGGAATCCTCTCTCAAATGGCTAAGCAGTGATGACTATACCTGCAGAGTAAAGACTTGTTGTAAGCAGGATCTTGGGTTATTAAAATTGTAACATTCTCTTTCTTCTATGAAAATTTACTATTCTGACCCTGATAGTTTTTTAGGATATCAAGGACTTTAGCCACTTTTAAGGGAAAAGAAAATTCAGTGCTTGGTTGGGAGTAGACAGTATGGAGCAAACTTTGGCTGTGCTGAACAGGAGAGCTCCCACCTGGACAGACCTCCTGTGAAATCTCCTGTCCAACACATTCATCATGTCATTTAGAGATTCAAAGAGATATTTCCCTGGTCTTGTGAGTAGAATACTTGCTATCTAAAGATTCATATCACAAAGCAGCCACATGATGGACAATTATCTCTAATACTTTAGGCAGGGGGCAGCTTTTATTTTGCAGAGAGGTTTTCACATGAATAGGGAACGGGGGAAATGACAGAGGTAGACACAGGCAAAGGCTGGGACACAGAATTTTACAGGTCTGTGTCACAAAGAACATCTTCCTCTCTTATATTTGGTTCTTCTAGTGGATATTCATTACATACCAAATGAAAACAAAAAGGAAAAGCAAGTGAAAATTTCTTCAAGAGATTCTCTAAGGTTAGAAAACACGTTCTGAAGAAGGCAACTATTAAAGGAAGCTTGGAAGAGCACAGTGTCATTGTTCCAGAAAGACACACACTGCCCCCTGGTGGCTTGGTGAGAAATAACACAAGTGCTGCTGGGCTCGTGGCTCTGTTAGCAGTAGATGTCGACACCAAACTGAAACATCTTTCCAGGCTTCCATTTAAATTAAATTATAGTCTATAAGATTCTATGTTTGTGTTGTATGTTCCAGTACAAGTAATTGTCTTGCCATCTCTGAGTTTAAAAAAACATAGGCCAAGGCCCTGACTGCTGTGGCTCAGTGGATTGAGCGTCGGCCTGCAAGTCAAGTGTTGCTGGTTCGATTCCCAGTCAGGGCACATGACTAGGTTGCACGTTAGGTCCCCAGTTGGGGGCGCAGGTGAGAGGCAACCACACAGTGATGCTTCTCTCCCTCTCTTTCTCCTTTCCTCTCTCTCTAAAAATATATAAACAAACAAACAAATAAATAAATAAATTATTTTTTAAAAACCCCAAAACTATAGGCCAATTCTCAGTTGCAGTATTTCGGGGAGTATTATTGCACACCTGAGCCAGGCCCCAGGCCCCAGCATAGCAAATAGAGAAAGTGCTGGGAAGAGCTTTGTTTCCCTCACAGCTGTGTGTATTTGCTTAAAATAAATATTAGTATAACAACAAAAGCATATTTGTAAACTCACCCTGATCGTGTCAACGATAAGATTTTTTTTTAATTGGAAGACTATAATTCAGTATATCCTTATAATGTCATCAAAATTTATAGAAAAAAAAATGTTTAAGAATGTGATCGACCTGCATCCCATGGTCAGTTTTTTACTTTACATAAGCAATTATTTCACCCCTTCTGATTTCTACAAAATATATGTTTTATAGCTTCATAGTATTCATTTAAAAACTTGTATATGAATTACTTGGTTCATCATTCCTGCTTCCAGCTGCCTCCAGCCACAATACCTTTTTTTCTCTGAAAGTGCACTTCACCTGCAATCACCTCCAGACAGCTTCCAAATCTGGAATTATTGACTCAAATTCCAGAGCCATTCCACTTGATTATTTTCTCCCAGGACGTGACATGGTATGTCACACCATGTCTTATCGTTTTCTTTGGATGTGGAACTTCTCTCAGGCCAACTGCTACTAAATAAAATCACACTTTGTCTGTTAGTACAGTGCTTGGCATATTGTAAGTACTCATTGCTGGTATTAAAAACACTGTGAATCTGAATGAGTTACACACTGTGTCTGTAAAAAAGAAGGACATTTTACCTTTTGCAGTAGCAAGGATAGACCTGGAGATTACGGAGCTAAGTGAAATAAGTCAGTCAGAGAACAACATGATCTCACTTATATGTGGAATCTAATGAACAAAATAAACTGACAAACAAAATAGAAACAGAGGTATGGAGATGTGAAACAGACTGACAGCTGTCAGAGGGAAGAGGGGAACTGAGTGAAAAATGGTGAAGGGATTAGCCAAAAACGTATATGAGTATGTATGCATAACTCATAGACATAGACAACAATGTGGTGATGGTCAGGGGGAGGTTGTGGGGTGGCATCTGGGTGGAGGGGGGCAAAGGGGGAGAAATGAGGACATCTGTAATAGTGTCAACAATAAAAAACCAAAATTAGAAATGGAACTGCCTTATGACTGAGTGATCCACTTCTGGGAATATATATCAAAGAATCCCAAAACACTAGTTGGAAAGAATATATGCACCCCTGTCTAGTTTCATTGCAGCATTATTTACAATAGCCAAGATATGGAAGCAACACAAGTGCCCATCAATAGAGAAGTGGATAAAGAATTTGTTGTACATATATACAAAGTAATATTATTTGGCCATAAAAGAGAATAAAATCTTACCATTTGTGACAACATGGATGGACCTACAGGGTATTAGGCAAAGTGAAATAAGCCAGACAGAGACCATATAATTTCACTTATGTGTGGAATCTAAAAAGCAAAATAAACACACAAAGAAATAGAAACAGACTTACAAATACCCAAAACAGACTGATGAATGCCAGAGGGAAGAGGGGTTAGGGGGCTGGGTGAAAAGGATGAAAGGATTAAGTACAAATTGGTAGTTATACAATAGTCACATGGATGTGAAGTAAAGCATAAGGAATATCAACAATATTGTAGTAACTATGTATGGTGCTAAGTGAGTAGTGGAAATATTGAGGGGAGCACTTTGTAAAGAATATGATCGTCTAACCATTGTGCTGTACAACTGAAACTAATATAAAATAATGTTGAGTGCAAACTGTAATTGAAAAACAAAATGTTAAAAGTGGCTGTCCTTATTTTAAAAGGGGGAAGGTCATTTGGAACTTGACTAGTTAGGGACAAAAATAAATTATAAATGCTTCCAACACAAAATTTAAATCCACTGTATTTTTATACCCTAGTGAGTTTTTTAATGACTAAAGATCTCAGTGTCCATTTGTGTATTTCTCTCTATATATATGTTGTAAATGTGAAATAATTTTCTACAGCCAAATGGTATTGTTAAGATGAATTTAAAGGCAAGCACTTTTAAAAATTAAATATTCTAATATTCTCAGAAATATAGAAACTAATTCAAATGCTTTTTAAGTTTACGTGATCTAAGATATATCTTAAATGAATAAGCATTAGTTTAAGTTTGTTGGTTTCAGTAGAACAGACATGTCTTTTGAATTATTGATAATACTTATATTTTATATTATATTTATATTTTACTAAGGTTTTATAAAAATAAGCCCATGTTAATAATAGACTTTGATGTCAATAAAATGTGTTTCTAGAGGTTATAAAATATCCTCATAAATTTTCCAAGCTACAGAACGTTAATTGATTACCTCTTACCTTTCAGAAACTGAGGTTTTAAGGGTTAAAATCTCAATAAATAAAGGAATAGCTTTGTGATGTTCCAGAAGGGCCCCTGGAACACCTCAAAAAGATTTGTTTTTTTTTCTCCTTACAAAAAAGAAATCTTAAACTAATCAGGTTTGTTTTTTCATGTTAAATTGCATGGGAAGCATTGTAAAACAAGTGATAGTATTATATTGGCAAACTATGGCTGTACATTAAACAAACTAGCCAGGGGTATAGGAAACCCAGAATATTCACTTGGTTCTTCCCAACTCCTTGGCAATCCCTCCCCCCCCCAGTCTTTACATTCTTTATGCATCATACTGCATTTAAGCTTAACTTAAGTTAGATGAAGAGATTTATGAGCTGACATTATTGATAGGAAGCATCTTACATATTGCCAAGGTTTGGTAAAGTCACTTCAGAAAAATGCCAAATAGGTAACCACTTCCTTTCACAGCAAGCTCCCAGCAGACAAGGACTCTAGATTTCATTGACTGCCACAAAATTTAGTTTTCTTGGGGAAAGGACATCATTAAGATATTCTCCAATCTCATTGGAAGTGACATTTTCAGGCACCTAACCACAAAGGAACATTTACCCGTCTCTGAAACTCACCTCCACATACAATAGACATCAAAGTCTAGGATGACAGACAGAGGCAGACAGCCATCCCAAGGCATTGAGAAGGCCTGTAAACTTACAGATTGATATTGAACTCAGAATCCATTGTTTTACTGCCTTTATCTGTCTGGTAGTGACATTTGTGGACGATACTAAGCCTAACAAGCTCGGAGGAGGCCTGAATGACAGAACTTACAAACTCAGATACTGAACATAACTGCATAGTGTGGTTCCAACATAAATACTCCTAACTCAAAGCAGGTCATGGTGGTTAGTCATGTCCTAGGCCTGTAGCTCCCTTAGCAAAGGTCAATTTTTACCTTAAGTGAGCCTGCCTATTGTGTTTATGCATCTAAGATAACATACCTTTGAAACGTCAGAGCAATCTTCTTTTCCAGACCCCACAAGGCACAACTGCCAAGCACAGAGCAGACCACAGAAATTCTCATTGTAATTTTGTTGCCTGCATAGCCTATCTATGTACTATAAATGTTTATCATCCAGCATCTACCAATGTAAAAGAAGTATGTGTCTCTGTTTTGTTTTTATTCAATCCCAGAGATTTCCCCGCTTTGCTTTCTCCTGCCCCCTTAATCCACCACCATGGATTTCATCTAACCCTCCTTGTTTTCTAGTGTATAAAATAAGCTGCAAAACTGTCATTCTCATGTGCATTTTCTCAATCCATTGAGATCTTGCTTCTCAGTTATTGTCATCAATGTGGCTCAAATAAACTCATAAAAATTCTCTATTGGATTGAACATTTCTTATATCAACACTTTAGTCATAATAATAGTTATATATGTTCTTTGGGTTATTTTATATAGTCCAATTGTTTATGATTACCAAAGACGCATGTTGTATTAAATGTGGCGAGGTCGCGGAAGTAATTCCAGCAAGGAGAATGGGTCGGATGGAGGACTGCCGCACGCTCTGGCAGGTCAGCGAAGAGCTGTGCAGAGACCTCTCCTTTTATTGAGTTTTGCAAGTATAGAAATCAATAGGGAGGGTAAAGAATGAGCTCACAGGTACATTCTAATAATGATTACAATATACAATTACTTACTTGGGATTAAAACAATGGGAGGTTAATATATAAACTATGAAGAATGATTTCTATCAAAAGCAAAAATAGGAATTCAATCATCTATTCTTTTAAGATTATGGGAACAGCCACACTGTTCCTTAAACTTTAACAGAAAGCACACAGGGTTAAACACCACCTGTTCTTGGCTTTGTTTGGTTTCCTTGGCAACATCAGGAAAGATGGAGTACTCTGCAAGATTCCTTTTAAGTCACAGAATGTCTTGAAACCCTTAGCCTGAGCAGTCAAAGACTGTCGGCGCCAGCAAGTCCAGCTCGCCAGCTCGAATCATAGAGCACCCGGACCGAGAGGCATGAGTGCATGCCTCAGTTTAGGAACCTTGATTTCCAGCATCTCACGCATAAGATAACTGTTGATATTTTTTATGACTTATGTAAATGTCATACTAGATGTAAAATGCAGAAAAATGAGACAGAAGGCAAAACTGAGATCATGATCTTTTATAGGTTAGAGATAATCTGAAGTGTGTTTTCTCATTGAAGGCCATAAAACCTGGCTGCCTTCTGCTTACCTGTGCTTCCCTTTTTGGGAAAATTCAGCCTTAACTCCCAGTCCTTGGTAATAGTATTGCTCCATCCCCGATGGTCCACTCTCTCAACATGTTAACCTATGATCATTGGCATCAATTCAACACTAACAGGAATTCCTAATTTAGGGTGTGGTGAAGAAGAAAACTTAGTTCAGTGCAAACAGCTCAATTATGAAGCAGCAGTGCTGTAAGGAGGCCCTGGGGCAAGAAGTCCCTGTGGCAAGGGAGTCCTAGGGCCAGGCCCCTCTCCAGCTAGATAGCTCTGCTCTGCTCTGGGGTGCTCCACCTGCTCCCGTCCACTCTGCTCTGCCCTGTCCTGGTCTGCTTCACTCTGCTCTGGTGAGATGGCTTCCATGCTTTAGCTCCAGCTGGGTAAATGCAGTCGTCAGTGGAAAGGGAAAATGTTCTCCCAGAGCTGGAAGACAGCTAACTTATACAAAGTCCCTGACCCTGGGCCCTGATTGGTCCATGCTTATTAACATGAGGACTCCAAATCCTCAGAGTTTGATTGGTCAGAATGGAGCTGCTCTGATTGGTTAGTGAATATGTTGATGGAGATATAGCAGTGAAGCACCAATTGGACAGGGAAGTCTCAATTCTATTGGTTGAAATAGGATTCCAGGAAGTCCATTATAGAGTGCTGGCTCAGATGGCAGGACCAAATACAGTAAAGCAGTTCAGTGCAAGAGGCAGGCAGTTTAGTGCAGGTTTTCCCTGGAGTGCGGTTTGTGTGAGTGGCCCCTGTATAGAAATGGCTGTTAGGCTCTATTTTTAAAATTCGATGACAGTTGGCCACCAGGTGCTCTGCTTAGTAGGTATCTTTATTGTTGGGGTCCACAGGGAGTAAAGGCAGGAGGTATTTATGAGAAAAGTAAGGGAAACAATTGCATGAATAGAAGGAAGGAGTTTCTATAGCTGCTGATTAGTTAATATAGTGATGCCACTTCTAAATAACGTATTTAATTTTTAGCTTGGTTTTTTGTCATCTCTGCAAACAATACTTGGGATACAATTCGCTTTTAGGCCCAGTCCAAAGGTTATTCTGCTCAGTTTTAACATTCCAAAGGTTTGAGGAGTAAGACCTGCAAGGCAGTTTCCCTGCGATAGCAGCTCAAACTCCATTAAAACATTTTTTTAAAACTTATTTATTTTAGAGAGAGGAAAAGAGAGGGAGAGAAACATCGATTTTGTGGTTTCAATTATTTATGCATTGATTGGTTGATTCGCCCATGAGGGATAAGGGTTACTTTTCAGAATTTAAGGAGTTTGGTGGAGTGACCGCAACCCCACGAAGCTCCGTTATCACTTGACAGTGAAGAGCTAATCAAACCGATCCAGCGACACACATCACAAAGGTGAGAACTTCATCTTTATCATATGTCCTCAAAAGAGGCATTGCACTGTGCTCTTCAGTGATGTAAGATAACGTACAGACGTGTCACGTGGGCTAGCTAAAAAATGACAGTGAATTCCCACAACTCGGTAACAGATACCGAAACAGAAAAACTTATATTGATGACAATATCGGGGAACTACCCACCTAGCGGTACGATGGTTAAAATTACATAACAGATAAAACCCCCAAAACCCCTCTTGAAAGTGTAAACAATTAAATGTACCTGTATGTAACAGATATATGAGTTATAATCAACTCAGTAGGAACAGTGTGTTTTCAAAACTACAACTATTTCCAAACTATTTAACAGAAGTATATAGATATTAACCATGAGAATAAATATAATAATCCTATGGGAACATACTAAGAATAAATTAGGAAAATAGATGGTATATACACAACTCTCACGTTCGTAGGGCTCTCTTAATTTTATACTTTACTCCTCTGCTGACCCCTAAACTCCACCTTGCGATGGCCCTCGACTATTGCAAACGGGTGTGTGAGAAATGGGACCTCTAGCTTCAACCTCGGTGAAGATAGGACTGAAATGATCTGAAATTTTGGGTGTTGACTGAGAAAGGGGCAAAATCTGAAAACACCCTGGTTTCTTGTTGTCCTTAAATGGATTCCTAGAAGCGTTCCGCAGAGCAGGACGTGACCGTCCAGCTCATGGGAGAATATTCTGGGCCCTGTTAGATTGTCTGCGCAGGAGGCTCCTCTTTCCCTTCCTCCTGCCTGTCATTGGTGAACCTGCATTCACGTCCTGCTGTGCACCAAATCTCCCGTGGCCTCAGCAACCTAGAAGTAAGAGAGAGAGACATTTCAAACACGCCACTCTCCAGGTAGGAAGATTGCCTCAATTCTCAGTCACTTGTAGCCCGAGTGTAGACTACCCTATAAATCCTATTTTATCTCTAATTCTCCATCCTCAACCTCATTCAGGAACCATATGTATACACACACACACACACACACACACACACACACACACACACACACACACATATATATATATATATATTGCCCTGGCTGGTTTAGCTCAGTGGATTGAGCGTCGGCCTGCGAGCTAAGTGTCGCTGGTTCGATCTTCCAGTCAGGGTACATCAGAGAAGGAAAACTCTGACTCCAAAAAACCTCCGCTGCCTTGCGGCATACCTCTTCAGGGGAAAGGCTAAGGGAGTAAACCCCGACAGAAAATCCGGAGCCGGAGTCCCTAAGGCGGTTTGACGTTGTAGTCAACACCGGCAACTCCTGCGGCGCACCTGAACCCAAGCTGTATTGACTCCGTCTTTCCCTTGGATCCTTCAGCTGCGAAGAGAGGGGGGGTCTGCTGCATGGGCAACAGCAGACCCTCCATATTACCCTGCCCAGGCTCTGTAGCTTCAGCGTCATCGCAAGATGTCAATTCAACACGGGAGGAGACAGATACTACCATGTCACTCCCTAGTCGGACTGCACAGCCATTCTCGGCGGTGCAGATAGACTCTTAAGAAGCTACACCATCGTCTCTCGAGACGGACGGCTGCCGACGAATATATATATATATGCCCTGGCTGGTTTGGCTCAGTGAATTGAGCGTCGGCCTGCGAGCTAAGTGTCGCTGGTTCGATCTTCCAGTCAGGGCACATGAGAGAAGGAAAACTCTGACTCCAAAAAACCTCCGCTGCCTTGCGGCATACCTCTTCAGGGGAAAGGCTAAGGGAGTAAACCCCGACAGAAAATCCGGAGCCGGAGTCCCTAAGGCGGTTTGACGTTGTAGTCAACACCGGCAACTCCTGCGGCGCACCTGAAGCCAAGCTGTATTGACTCCGTCTTTCCCTTGGACCCTTCAGCTGCGAAGAGAGGGGGGGTCTGATGCATGGGCAACAGCAGACCCTCCATATCACCCTGCCCAGGCTCTGTAGCTTCAGCTTCACTGGAGAGGACACTCCAGCGTCATCACAAGATGTCGATTCAACACGGGAGGAGACAGATACCGTGTCACTCCCGAGTCGGACTGCACAGCCATTCTCGGCGGTGCAGATAGACTCTTAAGAAGCTACACCATCGTCTCTCGAGACGGACGGCTGCCGACGACGACGACGACGGTTGATTCTTATATGTGCCCTGACCGGAGATCAAACCCACAATCTTGGCATATCTTAAGGATGCTCTAACCAACTGGGATACCTGGCTGGGGCTCAAACTCCATTATAAAGTGCCTTTGTTTATATTACTTTTCACACCTTTAAAACAATGAACAACTTAAAACCTACTGTTTTATTGATTCAACACAAAGATTCCTACTGATAGTCATCAATGGTTTTATTGACATGTTTGATTTTCCTTGGCAATGGGACCAAAAGTGAGGATTAAAACAGCAATGGAAAAAGAGAAAAAAAACCGAACGTCCAAAATGGTTCTCGCTATGTCATCTCTGCGCGCCTCACCGCAGCACCGACAGCCCAGAGCGCAGCTTTCTTGCTCAAGGGGCTCCCAGCCAACTAGTTAATCACCGGGCAGCAAACTCACAACCGCCGGCCCCGCCCCGCGCGCCCTCCGGCTCGGCTGCTCCCCCGTGCAGTTGGGAGTGTGTGTCACGGGCGCGCGCACGCACACAGCGTTCCATTCGCTTTTCTGCTCCTTCCAAAGCCTCGGCCTAAATCCGGTGCCGCCTTGAAGGCGGGGCTGGTTCCCAGCCTGGCCAATGGCGCCCAGGGTGAGGGTTGAAGTGTGGGAGGTGCCTGCCCGCGGATGGTGCAGGATTGTTCCCTCGTGTCCGGCTATCTGGTGGCCATGGAGGAAGGCTCGGCCGAAGAGCATGATGAAGAGGAGCAGCTGGTGAAAAGGCACCGCAAGGAGAAGAAGGAGTTGCAAGGTGAGGGCGGAGTGGGAACCTAGAAATCACCGGACAGGCCTGTCCCGGGGAATCTTGGGCTTGGAGTCTGCATTGTCCCAGACTTCCAAAGCATTCAGTGGCCTCGCTCCCTGCGCCTCCCCTGCCCCCGGGGACCCCTAATGCCCTAATCTTCAGTGCCTTCCACGTTGCGGGCGCGCCGCGTCCTTAGCCCCGCCGTCCCTCGAACGCCGGTGTCTGAGAACACCTCCTTCCCCGACTCCTTTTCTCGTTCCTGCCCCAGGCCCTTGGCCCTAAATGGGTGCTTTTAATAGCTTACTCCAGTTTTAAGTTCTTAGAAGTATTGTAAAGATTTAGAAACTAAAGTCATTTTTTTTCTTTTATTTGACCCCAGCAAACTCGCAGTTATGTTAATGAGACTTTTGGGGAGGGGGAGGGGCAATTCAGCTTCATCTGGGCTGTTCTCTGTAATTGTCTGATTGTTACAAAATTATTATTCTTGTTTACATAATTACCTTTTCTATATCCTCTCCCTTTACCATTGCCTTATTGTTCCTATTTCTCATTTCCTCTTAACCGCTGAGTTTTTGACTTCAAGTTTTTGGTGGCTTTTCAGCCAAAATTCAAGGTATGAAGAATGCTGTTCCCAAGAATGACAAAAAGAGGAGGAAGCAACTCACTGAAGATGTTGCTAAGCTGGAAGCAGAAATGGAACAGAAACACAGAGAGGAACTGGAGCAATTGAAGCTGACTTCTAAGGAGAGTCAAGTATGCTTCTCTTTGCCTACAGCATTTGAAAGCAACTGTCCACTTCTGTTAAACCATTTACTACATAAAATCATAAATTTGGAAGGAAATGAAGTCAATCATGCTCATGCATAACCTTCGTTAGTCTGGTGACCAGGTTTACAAAGTAATGTGTTTTTGTAGGGGCGGTCAGCCAAGAAAGTGCATTTTAACTATGTACTTGCCCAGAAGATGAACAGATTGATAAAGTGGACCAGAGAAAGCTTCACCAAGTGCAATTTGGAAGTACAGACATTTAGTTCCAAAATTGCCATTAAATATGACTGTAACCTGGGGAAAGTTACTTAAACTTCCTGAGCATAAAGTTTTCCACATATAATGATACAAATGTGTCTGAGTGAAGATTTTGTATGAATCAAATGGGACAATGAATGTGAAATCATTTTTATGATATAAAAGTGCTTTATGTACAAGTTGTTATTAATGAAGATTACTGATGTTTGTTGGGTAAATTGGAGCATACTGTCATCATTTTAACTTAAATTTACTTTATTATTGTAGCTAATATATTGTGTGCCAAGCACTATGTTTAATATATTACATGCAATATTTCATAAATTCTCATAAGTAACACACTATGAGGTATTACCTATGAAGTAAGTGTAGATAATCCTATTTTCAAGTGGGGGCAGACTCAGAGTACTGTAACAACATTGTCCTGAATTCATAGCATCCATTAAATGCCAAAGCCAGAGCTGACTTACCCCAGGATGTGAATATTGAGTTCTGATTTTGTATAGTGGTGGTCGTTTATTGCCTAGGTTTTGGATACCAAGGTTCAGACTCCATAACCTCACTCCTTAGTGGTAGTTAGAAAGTTCTTTATGTCTATGCAACATTTTTCTACCATAATTTTATTTGGTTTATTTTTGGTCTGCTGTTGACAAGGAAAATGGCTTGTCTGTACTGATTTACAGTGGTGGGTGTATTAAACATAGTCTCATTTTCTTTAACGTTATTAGCCAGTCATAAGGATACTGGCCTTCCAAGCCCTTAATATATTTTATTTCCAAGTCACAAGGCTCGGTGCTCCAGGTGTTAAACTGTGTTGTCACAAACATGGTACTATTCCTATTTGTCTCCCAATTTCTTCTATTAGTGAGATTGTTTCTTTACTGTCTCAGGTCTTTCAGCTTTGAGATTTCTTCCCTAAGTTTCCAGGGACAAAAATGTTTGGTTCTTAAGCTACATCTTGTCCAACTGTTAAAATGCAAACTCCCTTTCTACTTTGAACTATTATCATTTTCATTGACTTGAGCTTGTTTTCTTTCTGAAAGCTGCCTGAATTCTTGTTATTGCTTTCTCTCTCTCTTTTTTTTTTCAGATGCTTCTCTGCATCTTGCCTATTATCAGTATAGCAATTTATAAGTTTTAACAGATTCTTCTGAAAAATATGAGGATACTAATTTCACTGAAGTTGATAACCACTCTTTGAAATCTTAATCTGATTTTGATTGTTTGGATCACCTTGGAGTGTGCTGACTAACTTTGTTGTTATTAGAGGCATTATTTGCATTAATAAAATACTAGCTACTAATCCTGGTATAAGTCTAACATCTGTTTTCTTACTTCAGCAAATACATAATCCCCATTTAATAATTAAGATTGGTTGTAATAAGTTAATGATACTTATAAGTTAAATTCTACCTATAGTTGTGAGTTAGATGGAAAAGGTTAGAAAAAGCTCATCTTGTTACTAGGATAAAGAAGCAGCGTTCATCAGGTTCTGGTTAATTATGATGGAGAAAGACCTGCCGCATTTGAGGTTATGAAAATAGTAATGAACTGAGCCTGCACAGGACCTTGTATGTCCTATAAGTACTATCAGCATTTAGAGAAGGGAAAAATAGAATGTTGAATGAGTTGACCCTTAAAAGAAGTATTTAGGTTAATGGAGTTAGGCATGCCAAGAAGGAAGAAAAGTGTGCGGGGATGAACATTTTCTTTGAAGAGCTGTAAGGAAACTTCTTGGGAATCTTACAAATTCTCCCTTACAAGTAAGAGAAAGGAATTAAAACTATGCTATCTGATACTTACCTAGTGCTATTACTCAAATTTGAATTGTGGGATTACACCTGTTTCTCATTTTCAGTAATAAAGTAGTAATCTGATACTTTGAATATCTTTTATTAACTAGTTACTGCTTTCTGTTTTCTGCAGAGAGATTTTGATGCTGTTAACATTTCAAACTTGGTTCTGGAGAATCAGCCGCCTCGGATATCAAGAGCACAAAAGAGACGGGTATGAAAGTCACGTTCCAAGTATTTAAGTCAGTGCTGTGTGCTCAGTACCTTCATAGGTGTTCTATGAAACGAGAGTATCCTTGTCAAAGGACCTGAGTGAACATTTATGAAGCACTTACATGTGCCAGATACTGTGCTAGGGCTTATAGATTATATGAAATCTCGTTAATCTTGACAGGAATCCTATGAAGTAGGATTTCTTATCCCCATTTGATACAGAAGAAAATAGGCCTAAGGCAATAGAATGTAACATAATTCAGTTTGTAGTTATTATAGAAGAGTGGGCTAGGAAGGGGGATGTGCAAAGGATATTTTTTACAAACATGTTATCCCAGACTTAGCAATGCAGAGTCTTCACAGTGTGGGCCTAGGTGATTCTGGTGCACAGCTTTGCTTAAGAACTTTAGTAGTAAAGGCTGAAACAAGGATTTGGACCTAGAAATTAAGCAAGATATATAGGTGTACACAATTCTCAGAGAATTATGTTTCCTATGTAATAGCTAATTACAGTGAAAATTCAGAGAAGTGTTGAAGAAAGAAATTCTAAACCTAAAGAAAGTTTATTTTGAGCCGAGGTGTTGGGGTTAATTCTAGGAGCCAAATCTCAAAGGATTGAGATAAGCCCCAGGGAGTAGCAGTTTTGCAGTTAATTTTCTACCTTGGAAGCAAAGGAGAAGACATAAGAAAGGTTATGTGAAATCCATTGGGGGCAGAATCAAGAGGCAAAAGAAAGCAAAGCAGGAACTCTCTTTAAGATTGGATAAAAAATAAAATGCAGAGATACATGTTTCTTTTACATTGATAGATAGTTAACATTTAATGAACATAGTTTACAAAGGTATGTGGGTCAAAGATGAGGATGAGGAATGTTGAGGTCATCTGGCCCCATGCCAGCGTGTTTGTCTTTGAAGATCTGGAGAAGAAATCATTCTGACATTTCAGTAAGTTATTTTAGATGCACAAAAACAGTGGACAGGGCTTTTTTGGTGTAGAAATGAATCTGTCATATAGGCCTTAGGGCATGACTTCCCACCAGAAGTTGCTGAGTTAGAAATTTATTTTATTTTTTTAATGACCGCAACATCCCATGTGGTTATTTCCAGTTACTAAGCTTGTCAGGCTTGCCAGGGTCGCCTCTTTTTGTTTGCAGAAGGAAAAGTTCATTGTGCTAAGTGTTAAATAATGAGTTGGAATTTAAAGGAAATTTAGTTTAGATAGGATACTTAAAGTTTGAGAAACAACATAAACAAAAATGTGGGAATGAAATTTTGCATTATCAAAGAGCTATAAGGAAAAGGGCTAGTTTGCCCTTAAAGGAGTTCACAGGATAGAGCGTTCTGCAAGTGATGAGGTCATCAATATGATAGTGCTCGTGGGAAAAGGGAGAAAAATGGCAGAATGTTTTGAGAACCTTATATTTCTATCTTCATAATAAAAATTAAATTAGTCCTAATTATTATGAATTCCCTTTCCTACCTTGTCCTCTTCTTAGGACAAAAAAGCTGCATTGGAAAAGGAGCAGAAAGAAAGAATAGCTGAAGCCGAAATTGAGAACTTACATGGAGCTAGACATCTAGAAAGCGAAAAACTTGCTCAACTGTTGGCAGATAGACAATTGGAAGTTAAACAGGTTCCGTCCGATGGCCACTGTATGTACAGAGCCATTGAAGATCAACTGAAAGAGCGGGAGAGCCCTCTGACTGTAGCTGCCTTAAGAAGTCAAACTGCTAAATATATGCAAAGCCATATGGAAGACTTTCTGCCATTTTTAACAAACCCTAATACAGGAGCTATGTATACACCAGGTAATTTATTTTTCTTTAGTACGCCTTGTTTCAGTTGTGGTCATTGTCATTGTTAAATAAAGTACCTCCTGGGACTGAGAATAAGACAAATGGAATAGTCCTTATGGCAAAAATACCTCAAAATTGAGGTAGACTTATTTCCTCTAATTTTAATAGGTAGGAGTACATTTTGCTTTATTAAGTACCTAAGTACTTAATTATTTTGTAGTTAAAATATATTAGTCGTTTTATGTAAGATACTGATGCAAATAAGGTTAAATGCTTCCAAAATAACAAGTGGTGGCACGTTTTGATGCTATCTCTGCTATCTCTTAGGAGTTTCAGCTCAGTTTTACTTTTACTCTGATTCTCTTTTCAAATTTCTTATGGTCTTAAGGTAGAGCTGGTTTTATAGCGGCTACATTTTTATTTATTTTTTCAGTATATTCTTTCAAATGAAGGTTTAGGTCTTAAAATACATGTCAAGATAGTGAATAAGTTGACACTTGGGGAGTCATCGCTTGGGCTAAAGAGAGGGAAGTAGGCTTGTTAAGTAAAGGTCGTTGGGTCTCAGACTGAGGGAGGGAAGCAGAATGCTCTGCTCTTGGATGATAAGGTGGTGGAAAATTGTGCTGAGTTCAGTTTAGGTCTTGGAAGTGGGTTCAATTCTGGAGAGTACAGGTGGAGAAGAAGAAAGTTTCTAGCTTGAGCAGTTTTGTCAGGAATTCTGGGAGCAATAAAAGGAATGTTGTAACAGGAGTTAAGAAAATTATAAAGTGCTGTATTCTGCTTATTCTCTACAGAAGAGTTTGGAAAGTACTGTGATGATATTGTAAACACAGCTGCATGGGGAGGTCAGCTTGAGGTAAGTCTGTAATTTGTAGTGATTGTGGATTGTTAAATTATTTCTAAATCCCATCTGTAGTGTTCACACACTTTTCAGATGATCCCAGTTTCTCTTTGAATACTCCTTTTCTTTACATTCTTGCTGTTTTTCTACTGACAAAGCATTGAAATAAGGAGTTAATGTTCTTAGGCTTTTGAGTATGTACCTTCAGGAAGTGAAGCATTATTTCATTTTAAATAGCCCAGGTTTTGATTTCTAAGTTGGTGAGGCTAGTGTCGCATCTGCATAAGTGTTCCCATTTATTGTCTTGCTACTGGATATATGTTTGATTTTTTAAACTTAATGAAAGTTAAGTTACTTCACAGTAATATTTACCCTAATGGCTCAACTGATGAAAGGCAGTATTGGAAAAGTAACATATCCATTACATCAGATATAGAAAACAATATTTTTATGTGAAAGTACAGTCAAGTCCTACTATACCCATGTGTTACAAATGCGTTGTGAATTCCTAGTTGATAATGACAGACTGACTTGAAAGCAGTATTGATGCATTAAAATGCATGCGTTACAAAACAGTACATTTAGTCACTTGGAGGGACTTAATCAGGATTATTTTTTTAGCTCCAATTATTTATTTTACGTTGTTAACTTTATTACAATAACATAAAAGCCTAAGTGGTGATGAGGCAGCCTGGGTTATTAGAAAGTCAGGAGATAAGAGGAAAGGTTTTGGGTTTGGATTCTGGCTTTTTCTTCCACTGCTTAGTTTTGTGTGGGTGTTAGTCACCCTACAGAGCTTGAGTTTCCTAGTTATTGCATGGGGATAATAAAAACCCTGTGTATACTTGGGAGGTCATTTGTGGACACTTAAGTAAGGCAGGGAGTGAGTGCATGCATACAAGTTTATAAGCTAAATTGCCAGGGGAATGAATCTAGCAGTATTTTTAATACTGTGTAGAGATGTCCTGGCTAGTGTGGCTCAGTTAGAGTATTGTCCCATTCAGCAAAAGGTTGCAGGTTCAATTCCTGATCAGGCACATGCCCAGGTTGTGGGTTTTGTCCCTGGTCAGGGGTTGGGGCATGAGAGGCAACCAATCTGTTTCTTTCTCTCCTTCTCTCTCTCCCTTCCTTCACCTATCTCTATTTAAAAAAAAAAAAAAAAGTCAATGTCCTCAGGTGCAGATTTAAAAAATATATATTGTGCAGTGGTTAGATTAGTCATCTTGAATAGTTTGTGACTCTGAGTATTTCACTTTGAGAGCTATGTTCTTTAAAGGTATGACATAAATGCTTCTTCAAAATCTTGTTCTGAATATTTGTACCTTTCTGAGCCACCAGATGGAACTATTTCCATTCATTTTGTGGGCCTCTCCTAGGTTTCTAAAACTCAGGAAATTTTCATAGTAGTTTTGTGATTGCATTAGGAATAATTAAAGATACTTGAACTTTCTTATAAGGATCCCAAGTTAATAAGAGAATTAGAAACCTAAGTGACACTTTCTAATTCACAACAACCTTTTAAAAATCCTTTGAAGAACATTTCTCCTAAATTGTTCATCTCCAAATCCATTTGATATAAGATTTGCTGTTTTCTCAGTGAGGTAAACTTACGTTATGATTGAGAAAATCTTATATGATTTCTGAAGATGGAGAAGGGATGTTAGATTTCTAAAGTTTGCTTTGCACCCTTCATTCCAAGCCAGCTTTAAAAAAAAAAATGTTATTTTAGGTATGAGAAGAAAGTGCCTCTGAGGAACTTTATGAGATAGAGGTTAAATTTGCCACTGTGAAAACAGAATCTTTTTCATATTCCTAAAGTAATTTCTTACTTTCCTTTAAAACTTCCTAAAAGGACCGTTTCGTAGACAGAATGATCTTATAATGGGGCAAATACTTACATCAGTGCCCTACATTAAAGACTGTTAAATGATTCATTTGTTTATGAACTTCCTCAGTTTGCAGGTCATTTTATTCCCTTGTGCTTGCTTCAGGCAGGCCTCTTAACCTTTCTCCGCCTCAGATTCTAGGTCTTTAAAATAAGTATAACAGTAGTACCTGTCCCATAGGTTTTGTGAAGATTGTATGTATTAATAACTATTATTCATCCAGCTTTAAGCTCTGACTTTATATTTTATGGTATAAAATTACTTAAACTTGTGTATGAATTAGATGGAAATTCCATGAAAGGATAGTACAATTCATATACATGCCTCATTCTCTTTGCACCTTGAAAATTACAGAGTGGTGGCTGTCCACAGTAGTTGGCATGACAACCATCTGAAAAGCTTTAAGGAAAATAAACCTTTTTTTTGCTGTTCCTTCTTTAGCCCTCTCTCCTTCCAAAATTGTAATTGATTTGGTCTGATGCTTTAAGAGTGGTTTTTAAAAACTTTTTATACAGAAATTTTCAATTATATTCAAAAATAGAGAGCCTGTTATAATGAACCCAGTCTGCCCATCCCCTCACTTTATTTACTATGACATTGATATTTCTAAGAAGCTATTGTATGGCCAGGGTTTGAAAGTTCTGCATTTGATTTAATAAATATATTTATTTGTTAATTTAACAAATATGTATTAAGTACCTACTGTGTGCCAGGTTCTCCGTGTATATAGTGAGGAACAGGGAAGATCCTGCTCTGACTGGTTCCCCTATTCATGCATACCTCAGTAGCTTATGATTTCAATAAGATTTACATTTTCATTTATTTTTTCACTAATAAACTTTCTTTTCTATAGCTAAGAGCCCTGTCTCATATTTTACAAACACCAATAGAGATAATACAGGCAGATTCTCCTCCTATTGTAGTTGGCGAAGAATATCCAAAAAATCCATTAATACTTGTGTAAGTACCTAGAAATGTCTACTTTTATATTTTTCATTTAGACAAAAAGGCTTATTAAAACATTTGGGTTATTGTTGATTAATTTAAAAAACTATCTTCAGTAAAATTAATTACACTTATTTTGTGCTAAAGACAGTTATAGAATTAAAAGGCATTGTCCAAATATGTGAATTAGATAACAATGTATAGGGATTTATTTTTGCATATGAGTTAAGAATAAAGTCATTTCTAAAGGTTAGAAAGTTTTAGAAATAGTTTGCATATTGTCCTGGCTTGACATTGAAAATGCTAGAAGTTTCAACAAATGCAAAAGCTGAAACATATTCATGTTGCCTGATTGTTTATTTCTTAGAGATTCATGTTGCTTGATTGTTTATTCCTTAGAGATTGTTCTCCATATTGTAAAATTATTTTACATGATTGGGAAATCTCCTCCGAAACACAGCATGGAGAGTTTGCTATTGGCTTTTAGTGTTTATTAGCTAAACCTACTCAGGCGGTCCTTAATAGATTGGATTTAGGTAAAAAATTTAAGCTTATTAAGGACTCAGCATTTCAATCTTTTCTTTTCCCTCCAATGATTGTGTTTTGCCTGACTTACACTCAGCAGACAGGGGTAAAGGTCTTACTGACTGCTTATGCTTTTCACATGGTGTTGAACTTTTAAGTATTATGCCTCTGTAGTTTATTAAATGATACTTTTGTGAAGTGATTCATTCATAGTACTTGGTTTTATATGTCTAATAAACACTTATATACAAGGAATTACCTTCATTAAAACTAGTCATTTCTTTTTCTTTTTTTTTTTTTTTTTTTTTTTTTTCAGATATATGAGACATGCCTATGGCTTAGGAGAACATTACAATTCCGTTACATGGTTGGTGAACAGAGCTACTGAAAATTGCAGCTAGTTTACAAAGTGGTGTACAATTATGTTTTAGTACAGTGTGCGGATATGAGTATTCACACCAGGTGATGGATTGCTCTAAATGTCACTGAAAAACACAACTACCTTCAATTAGTTTTGTGGCAAAGCTGCTAACAGGTTTTTAAAAAAATGTCAGCGATAAACTAACCAGTGTGCCCTTATAAAAACACTTATAAGTCCATTGTGGAGAACATATTCATAGACCAAGACAGAACCCTGTTTGCTTATATTTTTATTATTATAGGATCCTGAACATTCTGTTGAAATAGAGCTGAAATATTTTACCAGAAGCTTTCAGTAACCATTTCAACGTAATTTTTCTTGAAGAAATGAGATGACTCAGTCATTTTATCATTGCAATAATAGGATGGTGACAGCAAATTTAATTAATGCTTATAAATAAACTTGATTGGCTGGGTCTCTCAAGTTAGAGCATCATCCTGACACACCAAGATTGCGGGTTCGAACCCTGATCAGGGCATGTACAAGAAACAACCTGTGAATGCATAAATAAGTGGAACCATAAATCAGTGTTTCTTCCTCCTCTCTCTAAAATCAATCAATAAAAATAAATAAGTAAATAAACTTGATTGTAGTAACCTTGGTATTGCTGTGATCAGTGCTGTGATCAATGCTATGAAGCTTTTTTATGACCTCATCAAAGTGAAGCTAAGAAGACTTGTTTTAATGATTAAAAATGTTTTTTTCCAGATGAGAATCAGTTAAGCTTTGTAAAATAAGATAAACTCAAAGATAAATAGGTATTCCCTGTCAGATTTAAACCTCCTAAGAATTTCAGATTCACCTTTTAGTTGTGTGTAATTTGAAAAGACTCAACAGATTAATGTCTAATTCATTTGTTACCGCTTTCTATTTCTTAAACTTCAGAATGAAATTAATACCATTATTTTTCTTTAATTTTTAAAAAATCCTTTTTTATTTTCAATCACAGTTGACATATTATTATATTACTTTCAGGTGTACACGCCAGTGATTAGATATTACATAACTTAAGAGATCTGATAAATCTCACATCCATCTGGCACCATACATAGTTATCAGACTATCACTGACTATATTCTCTGTGCTGTACTTTATATCCTCATGGCTATTCTGCAACAACCAATTTGTACTTTTTTTTTTTTTTTAATTTGTACTTTTTAATTCCTTCACCTCCTTTGCCCAACCCCCAATGCCCCTTCAGTTGGGCATCCATCAAAATGTTCTCTGTGTCTAGGATTCTCTTTCTCTTCTGCTTGTTTATTTTGCTTTTTACATTCAATTGTTGATAGATATATATTTATCGTCATTTTATTGTTCAAAATTTTTATCTTAAAGAAGACCCTTTAACATTTCATATAATATTGGTTTGATGGTGATGAACTCCTTTAGCTATTTCTTGTCTGGAAAGCTGTTTATCTGTCCTTCAATTCTAAGTGATAGCTTTTCTGGGTAGAGTAATCTTTGTTATATGTCCTTACTTTTTCATCACTTTGAATATTTCTTGCCATTCCCTTCTGGCCTGCAGTTTCTTTTGAAAATCAATTGAGAGTCTTATGGGAGCCCCCTTGTAGGTAATTAACTGCTTTTCTCTTGCCTGTTTTGTAATCCGTGATCTGTTTTCTTGGGGGTCTGAAATTTATAAAATAATGAAATTATAAAATAGTAAACATCTTGGCTTTATTTGAAGTAATCTGTTACTTTAGAAAGTAAGCATTAAGAAGTAATAAAACAAGGTATCATGAAACCTAGTTATAAATTCCATCTATACTTAAAGTATTGGAAATTACCTTACTAGCAGCTATTTTTTCTTCTAACAAGATGAGTGGCATTTTCTTGATTATAGGCATATGTTTTTATTTTTATTATCAATTTTTAAATGGTTGATATGGTTATGAACAATATTTATGTGGTTACCTTCTGTTCTTTCATAGAACTTGAGATAAAAATGATTTTAGCTGTAACCTAAAATTGCAGTCTTTAAAAAATGGCAGATGTTAATTTAAAAACAGATATACTTAGGTCAGTTTGCTGTATGGTGATAGCCTAATGAAAATTTCATAAGCTTTTTTTGTCGTAACTCAAAAAATATGTTGGAATTCTGGAATATTTGTTAAGCCAAGAATTTTATCCACTTAAATATGTTTACAACTTGTATTAAGCAAAAAGGAGTGTGTATAACTATAGGGAGTATTATAATTTTGTTCACATCATCTGTTTGCCAAAAGAATAAAAGATGAGTTAAATAAACATTTGTTCAAATTGTTATTCAGTAATAATCTTAGAATATTGAAATAAAGAAAATTCATTTTGTTTTAGAATTATATCCAGCCCTTGTATTGTCCTCACATGTAATTGAAAATAATACAAAAACATGCCTTGCATTTAAAAGATTTGGAATAAATATATTATGCCCCGAACAGAATTAGCCTGGTATCACTCCAGGAGGCTCTAGGTGACGGTTGAAAGGGATTGTGAGGAAAATGTTATTGGAACCTGGAAGAAATTTGACTCCTGTTAATAGTAGCCGAAAGTTGAGCAGTGATGCTCACAGCATTAATGTGTAAAGTAAAAGGTACATCATCAACTGGATGATCTAGCCAAGCAGGTTTTGAGACCGTATTGAAGGTGCTATGTGGATTCTTCTAGCTGCCTTTGGTAAAGGAGGAGAAAGGCAAGTAGGAGTAAGAATTATTAAATATAAGGGAGCCACACATTATGGGCTTGAAAAATGTTACTCATTCCTAGCCTCCCCAGAGCTCAAATGAGGCTAAAATGAAGAAATGAGTTACAACAAATCAGGGAACTCAGGAAAATGAAGTCTAAAGGTGAAGTCAAGGGCATGACTATAAAGCCTTTTAAGATCTCAGGAAGATTAAAGATGTTCTCTAATTAACAGATGAGAGAGCTTCTAAAACTTTAGCCTGTTATCCTGCATGGGTTTCACATGGGAACCCGAAATAGAGTGGATATGCAAAGAGATTGTGGATGTGGCTTTTGTCTGATAGGATGAATTAAACTTTTAAGATAAGCTTACAGAGGGATTATATTAGTTTAGGATCAAAAGTGACAGTATGAAATGAAAAGATGGTCCCTACTGGTAGGAATGTAAACCGATGCAGCCACTTTGGGAAATGGACTGGCAGTTCCAAAGTTACCACACAACCCAGTAATTTCTCCCTAGTTGTATAATCAGGAAAATGGTGCACAAATATTAATAGCATTATTTGTAATAACCAAAAAGTAGAAACAAATGTTCATTAACTGATAAACGGATGTAGAAAACAGTATAACCGTGCAATGGAATATTTTTAGGCCATCAAAAGGAAGGACATACTGGTGGTACATGCTAGCACATGGATAAGCCTTGAAAGCATTATGCAAGTGAAAGACACAAAGACCACATATTGTTATGAGGCCATTTATATAAAATAGAATAAGCAAATCTATAGATTAGTGGTTGCCTAGGGCTGGAGTGGAAGGGAAGAATGGGAGAGGGAGTGATTGCTAAAGGATGCAGGGTTTCCAGAAATAGTTGCACAACCTGGTAATGTACTTAAGCCATTGACTTGTACACTTTAAATGGGTGAATTGTATGGTATGTTAGTTATAATGCAAAGCTGTTACCCCCCCAAAAAAGAAAAATCTTGAACTTCAATGAACAGGAAGCAGAAAACTACTCAATAAACATGGCCTATGTGTTATGGAAGAGAAAGGATAAATCAAGATTCCAGTAAGGGGAACTAATAAACAGTCTTAGGCAGTAGGACTGAACACTAATCAAGGGACTGACATGTACCTAATTGAGTTCCAGAATTGCTACGAACCAGTAACTGTTTTGTGCATCTTTTTAACTCTTCTGGGTGGTACTGTCTATTGCCTCTTCTACATTTCACCCATTGTTAAATTCTGAGTATATGGGAACAGGTAACTTGTCTTTTTAGTGCATAGGTCTTCAGCTTAGGATAAACTCAAGGAACTGTCACCGAGGAGCTCCATCTACGTTTGTAACTGATTTAGATGGCAAGATCTTACTCTAAATAGATGAAACTTGTGAGGAGAAGGGACTCTTGGGAAAAAGTGTCACTATTTTGTGTGTTGGAGGAATGTAAATGACTCATGGCCGAAGGGTGAACTGTAGTGTCCATTTAGGATCAAGAGGTGGTCTAATTCCTTTTTATTTGATTATGTATGGGTTAGACTCAGTGACTTGCTAATAAGTAGACTGTGGCACGAGTGATGTTGCATGACTTAAGAAGCTAGGCCATGAAAGTGATAGAGTTTCATCTGCTTCTCTCTTGGGGTGCTAACACTTTGAACCAAGACGCCATGTTGGGAGGACGCTCAAGCTGCATTGGAGAAGCTACAGGTAGGTGTTGTGGCCCTAAGGTCTCAACCAACAACCAGCACCTACCACCAGTTTGGGGTGAATGAGCCTTCAGGTGATTTCTGCACCAGCCCTGAGCCACCGCAGCTGTTGCCAAGACAAACTGACAAGCTGTCCTCACTGAGCATTGCTCAAATTGTAGATTTAAATAAATATATATATATATATATATATATATATATATATATATATATATATATATATATACTTCAAATGCTCCCAAACCTCCTAACCGGCCAAATGCAGTTCTAATAGTAATCACATGTCACTGGCTTCAGCTCCTCCTTTCTCTTCTTTTTGTCTTTGTCAATTTCTTGTTTGGAAATTTTCAAATATACACAAAAAATAATGAGAATAGTATAATTAACCCATGTGAGCATCAATAATTATCAGTGTTTGGTCAATCTTATTTCTTTCTTCCACCCCCTCCCTGCCCCCGTCCACCCTCTTGATTATCTTAAAGAAAATTAAAGACATAATGAAATTTTACCTGAAAATTTTAGATGCATTTCTAAAAGTGCATTTTTGAAAAAATAGTATCTCCATTCTATTACCACACAACAGAATTAGCAATTCCCATAATCTAATACCTGGTCCATGATCAAATTTTCCCAGTTGACTCCATGATATTATTTTTTCATATCAGGATGAAAACAAGTTTACACACTGCATTTGGCTATTATTTCTCTCAAGTCTTATTTCATGTAAGTCCTTGTTTTTATTAATGCCACTGATTTGTTAGTTATATTTTGTGTCATTTGCTGCAGAATGCCCCATGTTCTAGATTTGGTTGACTGCTGTCCTGAGATGAATTTAGCTTGTTCTCTAGTCCTTATATTTTCTGCAGTTAGATCCAGAAATATGACTAGATTCAGATTTAATTTTTTTGAGGAATATTTTATGTGGTGCTGTATACTTTATATTGCATCACATAATGAGACATGTAATTAATCATCCTAAAATTGATTAGTGAGTTATTAGTCTGATTATTTATAAAGATCCTCATCAACCTGTCCCCTAATATTTTTAGCATCCAGTTATGATCATTGGGTAGATCCCATTATTTTATTAGGATTTGCTAAAATGGTGATTTTTCTAAATCTGTTTTTCCTTCCTTATTAGCTTCAATTATTCTTTTAAAACTACTAGATTACACTAAAATGCACTGTGTACTGAAAAAGTAGAATAAATTCTTCACCTTTTCCTTCATCAATTTTCAGATTTATGAATTGGTTCCCTAGCAAATTCCAATGTAATCAATAAGTTTCTTTTAATATAAAAAATACCGTTATGAACTCTTAGGTGTTCAGGCACTTTACTATGTTTCTGTCCACTCTTGATCGTTCTTTCTGATCCTCAAATTTTCCTATTTTAGGCCAGTCGGGGTCCTTATAAGTTAGCTTCCTTTTGATGTGATCTCATTAGTCTTAGATAACTTCCATGTCTCTGGCATAAGACATCCTAGGCTCATCTTCTACATTTCCTGCTCCCAAACCTGGAATCAGCTATTTCCCCTCCCTCCCTGTTAATAGGAAACTCTCTGCTGCCTCCCACCTTCAACGTGATAGATCTCAGAATGTTTTTGTTTCCATGACACAGCAATTCTGCAGTTAGAGATTCTAAAGATGCATAATAAGACACTTAATCCTTAATGGTTACCTTCTCCCTTTCCTATTTCTCTTCCCAGCCCATGGCTGAAAAGTTGTTAGTAAGAGCACTGAAGGGTGGTAAAAACACTAAGATCGTAACCTTGAACGGGAAGAAGATGGCAAAGATGCCCTCAGCGTTAGAAAAACTGCCTGGCCTGAAGAGTCTAGACCTTCAGAATAACCTAATCCCCAGAGTGTGCTCAGAGATAAGCACCTTGACCCAGGTGAGGAAGAACGTATTTTTTTGGACTGATAATGGAAAACAGGAGAGAAAAGAGAACAATAAGGTTTAGATCTATGAAGATTTAGCTTCTTGAAGACTTACTGTGGAGCTTTGTTAGAGAGGCATCAGGAGGCGTTCTCCCCTAGGGGATTACAGATGGTAGGGGAAGAAGATGTTTCAATGTATTCATGTTCTCTTTGGCCCACGCCTGGAATCAGAGGATTAGGTCTCTGCCATACTCGTTTTTCTGGAGGCTATCTTCCGGAGTGGCTTGGGAGTCTGGATATGCTGGTTTACCTTGGGGGCTCCATCTGGAAGTGGGTTTGAGGATCCCCCAGGTGCTGTTCACCCTGGGGACTATCCTGAAGCTTTTGCACATGGAAAGGAGATATTTCCGGTATAGAAGAGGGGTTCCTTTTCAGTTTTCTACAGCAGGCTGAACTTTGAAATGAAGTGTTGGCAGGGAATGGGAAGGAGGGCACATTCATTTCTTTTAGAGTAGTTTTAAATCAATTAAATTCATTTTTTAAAGTAAACAAATTCAGGACAGCTGTATTTGGAAGATGCATTTGATATTGTATTGAACTGTGGTCTTAAAGATGCCACAGATTTCTCAAAAAGAGGTCATTTATAAGAATTAGCAGAGTGAGTCGTAATGCTGCCCTTCCCCATGCACCCTGGCCACACACCTGCTAATTAGAAAAATGTAAAAGCTTATTATTTTCTTCATCAATTTGACTCAGTTATTTTTGTTAAATAGTTTGTGGAACCTGACACTATATTATGTATTATGTTGGTATAGCAAATGAGAATATTCACTGTCCTTAAGGAATTTAATATTTCAAATACTAGCTCAAATATATTCATACAGTTACAGGAAAATTACCTAATAGTTTGTCCCAAAATGGTATCCTCAAGCTATCATTTATTTAGAGGACTTCCAGCCTGTTTTTCTAACACTTGAAAAAAAAATTTAATCCTAGTTAAACATGGATATTATTTTTAAATCAAGTAAATGATTGAAAGATATAATAAAAAGCAAAGAATTTTCTAGTGGCAATTAATAGCTACAAGCACAGCATAATTAAATGTTAGAAAAGTAGCCTGGTCCAAGTTCTATGTGTACTTATGATAGGCACTGCATTGAATTAAATGTAGAGTTATGGGGATGAGTTAATGGCTAGAATTTTAAAAATCCCGCATAACCCATTAGAAGGAACTGAGTTGAACTGGGCAGTTTGGAGCTGACTGAGCTCTATAGATACTTAATTTTGAAAAAAGAAAAGTGGTGAACTATAATGAGTATTACACAGCTGAACCATTAGTTTACAGAAATGTTCTAAGCAGGCAGCATTCAACTAATGTTTATTGAGCAACTATTATATTCCAGATACCATTCTTTGAATGCTAGATAAATCACATAGAGATCCTATCATCACACAATTTCCACTTAATAGTAGAAGTAAAAAAGATATCTATTTGAATCAGTGTAATACAAAGCAGAAGATAATAATCAGCCATAGAAAGTACAGAGTGCCTTGCAAGTACAAAAGAAGGATAGCTTCATGGAGAAGGGGTAGATGCCAATGGGGAACATTAAACAGACCTTTATTATAATAATTGGAAAACCAAGGTATAGTGATAGTGTAATGGAAACAGAATCCTGAAACACATTTTCACTATAGGAACACACAAAGATTTCCAGCAAAATGAACAAACTAACATAAAGTAAAGCTAAAATTTCTCTCTTTCAAAAGTGGCTGTGCATTTAGAAATCTTTGAAAGACTGAGTTTAAAATCATTAAGAAGACAAATGGGTTTAAATTTGAAAGCTGAGTGGAAATGTCAACACAAATATATGTGAAGAACCTACTGCGCTTTTAGCACCATGCATGTCATTTTGTCAACCTGTCTTCTGCTGGGTCTAAAAGATTGTAGCTAGCATTTATAATATCTACTGTTTGCCAGGCACTTTATTATATTGTCTCTAATCCTTAAAACAGCTCTGAGAAGTAGATGCTAGTATCCATATTTTAATAACAGAAAAGGAGCCCTGGCTGGGTTGCTCAGCGTCATCCCATGTACACACACAGACACACACACACACACACACACACACACACACACACACACGGTTGCAGGTTCAATCCAGGTTCAGTCCTGGTCGGGGTGCATATGGGAGGCAATCAATCGATGTTTCTCTCCTACATGGATATTTCTCTTTTCTCTTTCTCTCCCCTCCTCCCTATTCCACCCCCGCTTCTTCTCCCCCTCTCCCTCTACCTTCCTCTCTAAAAAAAAAAAATCGATAAACATAATCTCAGGTGTTAATCAGAGTGAGTTGCCTGTGATTGCTTACCTAGTACACTACATAGCAGATGGTCTAGGAAGCCTATGCTTTGCCTTCTGCACAATACTGACTAATGAGTGTGTAAACCAATAGAACAACTACATTTAAAATGAGAATTACATGTATTGCATACAAGACAACTTTATTGTATGTGTGTATATGAATGTATTATGTGTATATATGTGCTTATATATGATCATTCTGAGCAGTAGTAAATTCTTTTTAAAAATAGGCAGCACATTACTGTAGACAGTGTACTGTAGAAGTTAGGAGCATTGGCCATACAGTGAAGCTATGTTGTTTCACCATAAATCACACAGCCTAGACCCCAGATCTCTTTTCTATAAAATCAGGGGTATTATGAGGTCCACATGAGGCAATGCATAAGGCTGTGTGGCACAGCGTTTGGCTGGCACATATTAAATACTATTTAAATTTTAGCCGTTTCTGGGCTGCCAGTTTCCCTGCCTTCCACCCTGGCGCCCCCAAGTCCTGGCTCCTCAGCCTCTCTGCGCCGTGCATCTACACCTTGTGGGCTCAGTGGGCTTAACCTGCGCAGCGCCTCCTCCATGTTCAGCAAGCCTCTTCAGGGGCTCACAGTGGCCTCCGTGACCCCCACACCGCTGCCAGGAGGCAAGGATCGTCAAGGCTGAGTACGGACTTGGCGTCCTGATGGGTAAGGGGGGCTTTGGCACTGCCCTCGCAGGACATCGCAGCACAGATGGACTCCAGGTGGCCCTCAAAGTGCTCCCACGGAACTGCGTGCGGGGCTGGCTTACTGTCAGACTTGGTCACATGCCCACTGGGAGTGGCACTGCTATGGAAGGTGGGTGAAGGTGGTGGATACCCTGGTGTGATCTGCCTGCTGACTGGTTTGAGACACCAGAGGGCTTCTTGCTGGTCCTCGAGTGGCCTTTGCCAGCCCAGGATCTCTTTGACTACATCACAGAACAGGGCCCGTTGGGTGAAGCCCAAAGCCATTGCCCCTTTGTCCAGGCAGTGGCAGCCGTTCGGCACTGCCATGCCCATGGAGTTGTTCATCGTGACGTCAAAGATGAAAACATCCTGATAGACCTCCGCTGAGTCTGTGTCAAACTCAAAGGTTTTGGTTCCGGTGCCCTGCTTCATAACGGACCCTACACTGGCTTTGATGGGACAAGTGTGTACCGCCCCGCAGAGCGGATCTCTCACAACCAGTACCATGCACTCCCAGCCACTGTCTGGTCACTATGACAAGGTGTGCAGTGACATTCCCTTCGAGAGGGACCAGGAGATTACGGAAGGTGCCTGGCCCCCAAACCTTCTGCCCGACCTTCACTGGAGCAGATCCTGCTGGAGCCCCGGATGCAGACACCAACGGAGGATGTACCCCCCAATGACCCTAAAGGGAGTCCTACCCCTTTGGTCTGGTCTCTGCTGTCCTAGTTGGGCTAGCCATCCTATGGCCATGTCACAGGGATAGAAGGACCTCTGTTGACCTGGTTTTACAGAGCTGTGTGTGCAGAGCCTTCTCACCAACTGAAACCAAAGTGGAAATCGCTGGACCTGCCTGGCAGAGCTGTACTGAGGCGCAACGTGATGGTGGCAGGTGGACTTCAAACCTCCGCTGCCTTGCGGCATACCTCTTCAGGGGAAAGGCTAAGGAGAAGGGAAACTCTGACTCCAAACCTCTGCTGCCTTGTGGCATACCTCCTCAGGGGAAAGGCTAAGGGAGTAAACCCCGACAGAAAATCCGGAGCCGGAGTCCCTAAGGCGGTTTGACGTTGTAGTCAACACCGGCAACTCCTGCGGCGCACCTGAAGCCAAGCTGTATTGACTCTGTCTTTCCCCTTGCATCCTTCAGCTGCGAAGAGAGGGGGTGTCTGCTGCATGGGCAACAGCTGGCCCTCCATATCACCCTGCCCAGGCTTTGTAGCTTCACTGGAGAGGATACTCCAGCGTCATCGCAAGATGTCGACTCAACACGGGAGGAGACAGATACCGGTTATAAGCTTATCCGATTGGCGAAGGAAACGAGCGCCAGGGGTCTCCTCTGATGGTGGGAGAGGTCATCGCACCTCACTGGACAGCTACCGCCCGCCTCAAGCTGGGCAGCCCCCAGCCAATTAGGTGCCGTCTCGCCATGGCTCGCCTGCCCCACTGGGTGCGTGGGGATCAGAGAGGCGTCTCTCGAAAAGTGGGCCACAAAACACTCGCATCAGGCAATTCCAAGCAAACAACAAGAAAGAAGCCTCCAGATCTTCACCTCGCTAGCTGGAACATCAGGACCATGTGTCCCGGACTTACTGCAGACCTTCTGTGGATCAATGGTGCCAGGAAAACCGCCGTCATCGACAGGGAACTGGCACGACTAAACATCGACATTGCGGCTCTACAGGAGACCCAGTTGGCCGACAACGGAACTATCAGAGAAACCAACTACACCTTCTACTGGCAAGGGAAGTCTCCGGACCAACCAAGACAGCACGGTGTTGGGTTCGCTGTGAAGAACACGCTTGTTAACTCCATAGAGCCACCCACAGGAGGCACAGAGAGATTACTTACCCTCCGATTGTCAACAACTTTCGGCCCAGTCAGCATTCTTAGCGCGTATGCCCCAACCCTCTGCGCCACCACCAAAGAGAAAGAACAGTTCTACCATGCACTGGACGAAGCGTTATCCAAGATCCCCAGAAGTAACGCTCTTTATCTCCTTGGAGACTTCAATGCAAGAGTAGGAGCCGACCACATGGCCTGGCCCACCTGCCTCGGAAACTTTGGGAGAGGAAAGATCAATGAGAATGGTCAGTGACTGCTTGAGCTTTCGTGTCACCACGGCCTGTGTGTGACAAACACATTCTTCAAGTGCAAAGAGATCCACCAGGTGTCATGGAGGCACCCCCGCTCCCGCCACTGGCACCAGCTTGACCTCGTCATCACCAGAAGAATGGATATTGGCAGCACCCTCCTCACCCGCAGCTACCACAGTGCAGACTGCGACACGGACCATGCCCTCGTGGTAAGCAAGGTGCTCATAACGCCGAAGAGGTTGCACCACTCCAAGATGAAGGGTCGCCCACGCATCAACACCAGTTGTGCCAGCAACCCAGTTAAGACCCAGCAATTCATCAACAGGATGGAAGATGCACTCGGCGAGGGAATGGCGGCAGATGACATTATCGAATCCAGTTGGCCACGTCTCCGCGACGCCATATACAACTCCGCCATTATTGCTTACGGGAAGAAAGAGCGGAACAACGCTGACTGGTACGAGGCTCACCGGGAAGAAATGGAACCCGTGATCGAGGCTAAGAGGAAGGCCCTACTGGCTTACAAGGCCACGCCCACTCCCAGTACACTTCAAGCTCTACGGGCTGCCAGGAACAAAGTCCAGAAGACCGCCCGCCACTGTGCCAACACCTATTGGCTAAACCTGTGCAGAAGCATCCAGGAAGCCGCCGATATAGGCAACGCACGAGGAATGTATGAGGGTATCAAGAAGGCAACAGGCCCAATCCCCTCCAAGATCGCCCCCCTTAAGTCCAAGACAGGTGAGGTCATCACTGACCAGGAGCAGCAAATGCGGCGGTGGACCGAGCACTACCTCGAGCTGTATGCAACGAGGAACACTGTAACAGACACTGCTCTTAACACCATCCCAGACCTACCAGTCATGGAGGAGCTAGACACCCCACCTACTGCGGCAGAGCTCAGCAAAGCCATCGACCGCCTCGCTTGCGGGAAAGCACCAGGAAGCGACGGAATCCCTCCAGAAATCCTAAAGAGCGGGAAACCAGTCCTGCTACAGCCGCTCCACCATCTACTCTGTCTCTGCTGGAAGGAGGGTTACATCCCTCAGGATATGAGAGACGCCAACATTATCACCATGTACAAGAACAAAGGAGACCGCAGCGACTGCAACAACTACCGGGGCATCTCTCTCCTCAGCGTCGTCGGCAAAGTATTCGCCCGGGTCTCTCTTTACCGCCTGCAGACCCTTGCTTCCCGCGTCTACCCAGAGTCCCAGTGTGGCTTCAGAGCTGGCCGATCAACAGTGGACATGATCTTCTCCCTACGCCAGCTGCAGGAGAAATGTCACGAGCAGCATAAACCACTCTACCTCGCCTTTATCGACCTCACGAAGGCGTTTGATCTGGTCAGTCGAAGCGGACTCTTCAGCTTGCTACGGAAGATTGGCTGTCCACCACATCTGCTTGCTGTGGTCATGTCCTTTCACGACAACATGCACAGCACGGTGTCCTACAACGGCGCAACCTCTGAGGCCTTCCCAGTCAGCAGCGGAGTAAAGCAGGGCTGCGTCCTCGCGCCTACGCTGTTCGGAATCTTCTTCTCCATGCTCCTCCAATACGCCTTTAAGGACTGCAGTGAGGGTGTCTTCATTCACACCAGATCCGATGGCAAGCTCTACAACCTGGCCCGTCTACGAGCCAAGACCAAAGTCAAAGAGGTGCTCATCCGTGAGATGCTCTTCGCCGACGACGTAGCCTTGACATCACACTCCGAAGAGGGACTCCAGCAGCTAGTCACTTGCCTTTCCCACGCATGCAAGGAGTTCGGACTAGCCATCAGCCTGACGAAGACGAACGTTATGGCTCAAGGCACAGGGACTCCCCCTTGCATCACCATCGACGGATACACCCTGGAGGTTGTCAACGACTTCACTTACCTCGGGTCCACCATCTCGAGCTCTCTGTCAGTTGACTTGGAGGTCAACCGGAGAATCGCCAGGGCAGCCACAGTTATGGCCAAACTGAACCGGCGAGCGTGGAACAATCCCAGCCTCACTGAGAAAACCAGACTGCGCATCTACCAAGCCTGCGTACTCAGCACTCTCCTCTATGGCAGCGAGACGTGGACCACCTACGCAAGGCACGAAAGGAAACTCAACAGCTTCCACATGAGGTGCCTGCGACGCATCCTGCATGTCGCCTGGCAGGATAAGGTTCCCAACACCGAGGTGCTGAAGCGAGCCAACATGAGCAGTTTGCATGCAGTTCTTAGTGAGAGACGCCTCAGGTGGCTCGGCCATGTCAAAAGAATGGATGCAGGCCGTATTCCCAAAGACCTCCTCTACGGCGAGCTAGCAGAAGGCCAGAGGATGACAGGGCGCCCAAAACTGCGGTTCAAAGACATCTGCAAAAAGGATATGACACAATGCTCCATCAATCTCAACACATGGGAAGTTCAAGCAGACGACCGCCTAGCCTGGAGGCTCGCGGTCAGGCAAGGTACGTCACGCGCAGAGGCTGCGCGCAACGAGGAGGCGGCCCAGAAAAGATCGAGGCGGAAGCAGCGTCAACAGCAGCAACAACAGCCATCTGCCTTCACCTGTAACAAGTGCGGCAGGGATTGTCACTCCCGAGTCGGACTGCACAGCCATTCTTGGCAGTGCAGATAGACTCTCAAGAAGCTACGCCATCGTCTCTCGAGACGGACGGCTGCTGACAACGACGACCTTGGTACTCGTTAACTCTTTCTGGAATGCGTGAGAAGTGCCGAAACTGATGACGACTGAACAATGAAGCATTTTCTCTTGCGGGTGATGTTGTGACTCATACAAGTTCTAGCAAGTTCGACGAGTCCCCAGCAAGCGCTGAGTGCTGAATCTTCTTTGTTTCTCGTCAAAATGCGATGAGTACAGGGTTTGACAAGTTCTGAAGCTGATGAATACAAAGGTGTGACTGTATTATCATTAACAAGTCAATCAGTACATTCACCCTCCCCAAACTTCTTGTCTTCTTTCCTACTTATACAACGATTGCTATACGTACATTAAATCTAGATGTCACGATTCAAAGGCATCAATGGACAGTGAGATTCTCACGTCATATCCAAGATATAAGAAGAAACACACATCTCCATTTCAAGGCAGGCCACAGATAGGATATAACTTAGAACTATGAGTGGGTCAATGCAATCAAATACATCAAATTTAGGAAGAGTCGGGATAGAGGTACACTATTTAGGGCAAGTACACAAGGATGCAGAAAAGGCTACAGGGAGGATAAAAACAGGAAATATTGGGTAAAGAAATTCCCCATCAACTGATTATTTGGGCAACTGTTTATATGTAATCTAGCAGAATTGAAAAAAGGGAACTTAAATGATAGCACATCCCATTCTTTGCATTCTTCAGCTATGTAATGCTATAAGTAGACAATAATGATAACTAGAATTAGAGTGATTGCAATGGGATAAAACTAAAAAAGTTGCACCTGAAAGGAATTTTGAGAATAGGATTTGTTGACGGATTAAATTTAGGTGGAGAGAAAGAAGCTAGGTGATTTCAAAGATGGACTACTGTAGGATTACAAGAATGGTGAGTGCATTAACCAAAGTGCAGGCAGATGGAAAAAACAGAACTGGTTTGTCCATTGACATTGTTCAGTTTTTAGACTTTGTATTTAAAGTAACAACATCACATTCACTTGAGATGTCTTTTGAGCCCAAACCAACAAGATACAATTTTTACAGGAGTAACTGAACTTAAGAAAATAATAATTTAATTACGTAAGTTCAGATGTGGCTTATCTCCTTGACTATAAACTTAACAGTCTTTGTTGTCACAGACAAGATAAATTATGCACCAAAAATGTGCTCTGCTGATTAAAGTGTGTATGCCAGGATTGGCTGCATTAACATAAGGGTAGTCATCTGCTTGAGGAAAATTCTGTGGTCCCACCAGCACTTATACTATGAGATCACATTCCCTGTCTCACCTGAGGTGCATTGCTTTCAGAGAGAGAGGCACTTATAAAAATCAGAGAATGACCAGGATGGTGAGGGTTCTGAATATTATATCCTGCGAGAAATGGTTAAAGAAGAATGGAACAAATTTAGGGGGAATGTAGTAGCAATCTTCAATATTTTGAGATTGTTATGTGATAGAAAGGAGGAGGGATAAAACTATTTTTTATTGTTGCTGTGGAAGGAATTTGGGTAGAAGTTTCACAGTGCCTAAACATAGAAAAATGAGTAAATAAAAATTCCTAATAAGATTAAAAAACTACCCATTACTTTGTCATGAGGAAGATATATAATTGCCCATTTGCATTTTATATGATGCACTTGGTGACTTATTAAAGTTCATTTTGATTATAAGATACTGTAATTCTCTGGGTCGTGGGGCCATGAGAAACCATTTAGTAACAATGGTGTCTTTCAATGTATGGCAATATGCCAATTGCAAGGAACAAAAGTTACACCCTGAAAAATACCAGAACTTTATTCTCTATATATAATTATTGAAGTAATGCTAGTTTTAAGTTTATCAAGTAGTTGTCTCCTATTTGACTAAAGTCTTCCCTTAGAGACTGCCCATAACCATAGAAAGTGTCACTAATAGTGTGGGTGCTCTTTCCAGATGCTCACACTTTCTGAAACCCTTGTGAGTAAAATACCATTTAGAGTAGCCTTCCAAGTCATCCTGATGTCTCGCTTCAAACATCACCTCCTCAGACAGGTCTTCCCTGATGACTCAATCTAGTCCCAAGTTATTTCCATTCCATGATCCTATTTTCTTTCCTGTAATATAGTACCGTACTTAGCACTAACAGGAACTATTCATGTACTTATTTGTTGTCTCATTTCACAAAGTTTAAGCACTACAAGAGAGGGAATCTTGTATGTCTTTTTTACTGTAGTATTCAGGATAGTACCAGGCACATAGTAAACATATGAGAGGGGACCCCCAAAATCAGAATTATCTTCTGGAGGGCCGGCCACTTGTAGTACAAGCTTCCCCCACTAGGTAAGTGTTATAGAAACCCATCTGTATCAGTGTTCCAGCTGGCATTGTTGTGAGAGGCTGCATTTGGCTTCAGTGAGTTTTTTTTTTTTTAAGACTCTTTCAACATATTTGCCCATTTCATGATGGGTGATTTGTGAGCACACCTGCCTTTACCATGCTGTGTTCAGCAGTTTTTGACCAAAGATGGCATAACCCCCATGCCCTACCCTCCTTAGTCACCCAATCTCATTCAAAGCACCTTTTTCATTTCCCCAGATGAACAATGTCCTCAAAGGGAAATATTTTGCCAATGTGGAAGAGGTAAAACAAAACAAACAAACAAACAAAAAATGGCAAAAGCACTAAAAGGCATCAAAATTGACCAGTTCAAAACTGTTTTGAGCAGTGGGAAAAACATCTTGGTAGGTATATGGTATCAAATGGAGAGTACTTTGAAGGCGATTGAAGTTTAAACATGTAAGAATAAATACACAATTTTAAATAAATTCCAGTTTTGGGGGGTCCTCCATTGTATAAAAAATATTAGTGAAATAATGAAACATTTAGATTGAGTTTTGAAATATTCTTCAAAGGTAACTCATTCTTTGCTATGGTGTCTCTGGAACTTTCTGTATAATTTATGTATCTAGGCTGAAGCTCTGACATATTTGCCCTGGTGACAGAGTATAAGCACCTTGTCTTTAAGATACTTTTATGAATCTAAAGGTCATCAATGAATTTTTTCTAGTTATCCTGTTCTGTTAAGAATAATCTCAGTTCTAGTTACTTCATCTTAGTTTTAACTTTGAAATCCTTTAAATTTTGAGGTTTTCAGTTGAATCGTCTCCATGTCATATTCTTGGCTGAAGTGCTCAGAATTTTACATGGTAGCCTTTTCTAACCAGAGGGCCATTTAGTTAATGTGTCATCCAGAGAGCGTGACTTTTCTTGGGTCATCTATCCATTTTATATCATCTTGGAAGCTAAGCTGAATCAGAAAACCAACTATGGCTGTCAGCTCTCCTACTATATTTCCCAAGATTGATCTTCAAAATTACATTTCATCACACCTCTTATATCTCCTCCTCTGAGAAGATGGCTTTGTTTCATGTTTCATTGAAAAACAGATACTATCAGTGAGGAACCCCCTCATCTTTCCATCACCAAATCTATCCAGGGCTCTGATCTATTCACACATTCTCTACCTTCCTTCCTACTACCCGGATGAAAAGTCCATACTTGTACTTTGGATCTCTGCTTTCCTATCTTCTAAAGGATTTTGATCCTGCAATTATCCCTCTCTTTATACCAGTAGTTTTTCATTATCTACAGGATTATTTCCATCAGCATGTCATAAACTGTAATATATTTTATTTTAGGAAGAAACAAATACTCCAGCTCCTTGCTAATTTTCTATTGTCCCTTCATAGCAGAAGTTCTTAAACAAAATGTCTTTTAGTCATTGTCTTTGATTTTGCACATTTTGTCCACAGCACACTTGAAGCACATCCTTCCCAACCTCGCCCCTCTTGTCAAGGTCACTAATTATGTGTCCATTGCTAATTCCAGTGGTTACAATCTCTTTGCTAGTGGAGGGTCTTGCCTTCAATTTGTAAAAAGCACAACACCTGTGAAGTGCAATAAAAGGAAGTGCAATAAAACAAGTTTATTTTAACTTCACCTTTACAAAAGAATAAGTCCCCCAAGCTGTATCATCCTTTGTTTCTGGAGGACAATGGTAAATCTCAGAGGAAAGTGTGTATGGAAGCAGAACCTTTCCCATTAATTCTAAGGGCAAGGAATTTCATTGTAGATAAATCTGTGTCTATATTAATTTAAATCATTAATGTACATCCATACCAAATACCATGTGGTATTTACATACAAATGTAATTCTCAATTTTTAATTAATTTTATTTTGTTATATAAACTTATTTATTTGTCAAGACTTCCATGATTCCTTTTCTTTTACCTTTTAATTTTAGAATTCTGGACGTTGGAACTGGTAATGAAATCTGAATGGTAAATTATGTTTAGGAGTGAAAGAAAAGACTTTGCATCTCAGGAGGTACATTTTGATTTCAAATCAAAGAAAAAAATAAGGTTTAAGGAAGAATTCTGTATCATTGATTTATTAGAGGATCAAGGGGGATCTTTCTAACTTCTCTTATATACAGTACTTCCTACATTTAACCAACCCATCATTAATAGGACAAGTGCATATAGAGCAATCTTCCCTACCCAACCTTACCTTGTCATTAGCTCCTCATGAATTTTGCAATCACAGAGAGATGTTAAAGCCCGCCCCCCCCTCCTTTGACTCTATACATGTAATAGAGAAGTCATAGAGTCTAAATTAGAAAGCTCATTTGGGAGCAGTATGACAGGAGGACCTCAGATCTTTGGCTATTTATCTGATTTCAGGAGATTAGCTCCTTTGCTGATTTTTTAATGGTTTTGAGTCTGTGGGTCACAATGTTAGGATATTCTTGAGTTGCTCAAGTGAGTTATGAATGAATCATTAATTCTGTTTTTGAATACTTTTGGAATGGCTTATAATATAATTTTAATGAACTACTTTCATTGAAAACTAAATTGTGCTTTAACTAACATAAGGTGTTTCAACATGAACTCAGATGAACTTTATAAAGATCATTTTAGGTATGTGTGAAAAAATTGTTTATGATTATTTTGAAGTTTTCTTAGGTTACATGGATCTCAGCAAAGGGGCTTAATTATTTCTTTTCTTTTTCTTCTCATTTGAAGGTAGATAATGTATGAGTCCATTAAATTTCTATATGTTTATAGTTGACCATGCTAAATCTGGGAAACAACCTTTTAGAAGAAGTTCCAGAAGAGATGAAATACCTTACATCCCTGAAGAAGCTCCATTTATTTGGAAATAGAATTAACAGATTTGCACCTGGAGCATGTGGTAAGTTAGTCAAAGAAAAGCAATATTATAGTCTCAAACTTAATCCCCTTATTATATTTAACAATTTGAAATTAAAGTGAAAAGGAATTGTACATTTTTTTTTTCTTTCTTTCTTTCTTCTTTTTTTTTTTTTTGAAATTAAGGAATTTGGGGGACTTTTTAAAACTATTGTATTCTATATTTCTTTACATGTAGACCTGAGAAAATAAATACGCATTAGTGCTAGTGAATTTTCCACTTTTCAGAATCAGAATCAGTGCACACTTAGACTCTTAAATCTGTGGGCCTCTTCTTTGTACCAGAATGAAAATTAGTTGAAAATCAAATCAAGAAAATCTTTGCACAGCTCTCCTTTTTCTTTACACTTTTTTTATCCTATCTCAGATACTAAGTCACAATATTTGATCAAGATGCTAGGTTTAAATTAATTTGTGGAGAGTTTTAAAGAAAAGATAGGGCATCCAATAAGTGGCATTCTTTTTTTGTTTCCTTTAAGCCTATACTTTTTTCCATTCAATATGAAACTTTGCCTATTTAATAAAGGCAAAGTGTGTTCAAGGACAGAATACATGACAAAGAAATTCAGGTGAATTTTATAGCTCCATTGACTCATGTAAGGCACTTAATTACTCTATGTCTTTGTTCCCTGTTGTAAAAGTAGAGATATATTATAGAATTTACAAGGTTCTGTGAACCTTTTGATACTTGGATACTATATATGATCATTGTCATAATCAAGCAGCCTTTATTAAGGGTATTATTGCATGGGGCACTAAATTAGGGGTATATTTGGCATAACACAAAAAGTCTCTGGTACCATCTCTTTAAAGTACTTTATAGTCATAGATCATGTATCTTGGAGAAATATTTTTTTCTCAAAATAAAAAATGTGACAGACACTCATCAGTGCTTATGTACATTATATACACAAAGCCATAGATTTGGCATTCAATTATAGTTTACTTAAAAAGTAAACAGTTTACCTAAGAAAAAATTCAGAGCATGGAAACAAGTAGACATACCTGTCTGGATGAATATTTCATAAAAAAAAAAAAAAACAAGTAGACAATATTATTTTATGAATTACACTGAGAGAACAAAATTTAAGTAGAATCTGGAATATATAAATGAAATTAAGTAACCTAATTAGTGCTAATTTAGATTTCTGTAAATAATTTTTTTCTCTTGTTGCTTTAAATGTAAGGTTTATAAAATATATGTAATCTGTGTACAGTGCCCTGAATGTCTTCAGTTTCTGTATTCTTAATTGGAGCTGTTGAACTTTGAAAATCTCATGTGATTGACATAAATTATGTTCTGTGTCATGTCATGATCATCCAACTGCAGAAACAGTTTGGTGTCAGGGAGTTGAGCACTTCTCAGTATATATTTTGTGACTCTGTCCCCTGACCAGAGCAGACTGAACCAAGTTTAGATATGTGTCCTGAACTGGGTCAGTCATATACTCTTTTGGGGGGATTATGATGAAATCTAAAACAATTTAATTGGTTTGAGCTATCACGTACACAAGACAGAGGTTGTAAACTAGTGGCCCATAGACTGAATCTTGTTCACAAATAGGTTGGTTCTGTTTTGTCTACTTTTAAAAAATCTTCCCCTGATGATATGGTTATTGATTTTTAGAGAGAGGGAGCGAGAGAGAGAGAGAGAGAGAGAGAGAGAGAGAGAGAGAGAGAGAGAGAGAGAGAGAGAGATACATCAATGTGAGAGAGAAACATTGATCAGTTGCCTTCCATACACGCCACAATTGGGTATCAAATCTGCAACTTTTGGCATGTGGGACAATGCTCCAACCAACTGAGCCACATGGCCAGCACTGTTTTGTCTGCTTTTTAAAAAGTTTGACTTTAGAGCCAAGAATTTTCAGATTAAGAAAATTCATATAGAAGTCCATATTGCTGGCTCGTTTTGTCTGTTTTAAAAAAAGAAAGATTAGGCCACACTGGAATCATTTTGCCATATGACAGCAATTGCGAGGGTTTGGCTGCATGGCTGTTCCCTGCTAGATAAGACATGTGCTCTCCCGTTCAGCACACTTGGGCCAGGTACACTCCCATGAGGCCCATGACTGTGTTTGGAGACATCTTCTTGATTCCTGCAGGCATTTCAGATTGAGAACTGTGTTTATCCTGTCTGTAAACATTAAAATCAGGAGTTTTAGGATGGCTATGAATACATGGAAAATTAGAGGAAATCTGTTCAAAAGAGAAAGAATTGGATGGGGAGAGAGAATATGAATATGAAGCTGAGAGAAGCTATATTAAGAAGTGAAACTATGTCCTGCTCTCTATGTGCTGCAGATTCTCAGAGAATATATAATCTTCAGGCTTTGAGGAGCTCAGGGTGAGGAAGACAATTAGCCTGGAGCATGACCTGGGTCTCCTTGGACATCACAATCTGGTTTAGTGGTTCAGAAGAAGCATCTGAGGCCGAGGAGACCAAAGCATGAGCATTTTTGTGTCTACCAAGAATGACCATATACAAAACTGCTGTGGGCTCTGACCAGCGGTGTCCGCAGTGTTGTGGATGCGACAAACAAAATCACATGGACTGCACTAATTCAGTGGAGAGAGGGGACAGAACAGCCATTGTCTAAATCAGTAAGAGCGCCACGACCCTTGCCTGTGTTACAGAAACAGGGGAGTCCAAAAACAAACCCCAGAGTTTTCGGCTGGGAGATAGGCAGCAGGAAGCAGCTCTCAGGATGCCCTTGCATGCCTGGAGCTAGTGGCTGGAAACATTGTTGCAAAGATCCGCTTTACTTCCAAGACTCAGGAAGATGGGAGGGATCTTGGACTGTGGGCTGGTACGGAAGAAGCAGACAGAGCCTAGTAGGGTTCTGTGAATGGTGAGAACTGTTTGCAACACCGACTGGGTGAGAGGACGCAGGGAGAGAGAGGAGGTAGGGAGGAAGAGAGAAGGAGCTGCGGACATTTTTGGGCTGGCTCTGGCTCTAGGAGGCTCTCTCTCTCAGGCTCGCTCTGGCCCTCACGCCCTCACTCTCTGGCTCTTGTGGGCTCCCTCCATCTGGCTTGGAGCAGGGGTCTCCAGGCGGCTTTAAGAAGAGGCTCTTGCCAGGCTGCTTTGAGAAGGAGAGGAGATCCATGTGGTTTGCAGGAAGAAGGCAGTTTGCAAGGAGGCTGAGAATCCAGGCGGTCCTGCATTGAGAGCTGGAGGGCACCACAGCACAGAAAGGACCTCCCCAATCAGAACTGAGTGGTTGGCAGCTACTGGTAAAGCTGAACTGTGCCTAGGCAGTAGGGAAACGGTGTTTCTGACTTTCCTAAGACTGGCCAGGTCTGGGAGGGGGAGGCAGGACTTTGTGTAAATAAACAATTCTTTTCCTTTTCACCAAACTCTGGTATTCAGAGTTATGATTCTGGCGGCAGGCAATCGGACCCCTAACTAAACAGCCCGTGGGTTCTGTTTCAATCGGAGCGGCCCAGGGGTTCTGTTACACCTGGACAGACTTTTATTCCTTTCTGGGAGTCACATCAAACAAAATTACAAATCTCTTTGCTAAGGTTGCTTTAGATGGTGGCTGTTTACAGATAATAAAGAAAAGAATGTTGTGCATGCAAGGAAATGATAAGAATGGGAAATCTGGCCACATCCTGTCCTTAAAATAGTTCAGAGTAGGGCCCTGGCTGCTGAGACTCAGTGGATTGAGCGTCGGCCTGCGAACCAAGTGTCACTGGTTCGATTCCCAGTCAGGGCATATTACCAGGTTGCACATCAGGTCCCCAGTTGGGGGCGCAAGTGAGAGGCAACCACACAGTGATGTTTCTCTCTGTCTCTTTCTCCTTTCCCCTCTCTCTAAAAATAAAAATAAATAAATAAACAAATAAATAAACTATGTTTTTTTTGAAAAGTTCAGAGTAGACCTTGAGAAGTTACTTTAAAGTTATACATTAAACATCTATTGTTTTTCAGCTCAGGGTGAGGAAGTTTTTTAGCAAGAGCAAGCATTTAAGCTGTATAGATACAGTGCAAACCTGATTCCCACAAGAAAGCCAATCTATGGGCCTGGCTCCTGTGTGCTGCCTCGTGCCTGTCGGTTTTCTGAACCAGAGCTGAGCTACATTTGTCTTTGCCATGTGGACCGGTTCCTTATACAAAACCGATACATATATAAGCCTATAATTACATAACATCATGTATATATTATTTGTATATATAATAAAATATATTTATATTAATATGACTTCCGACCAGACCACTGCTGTGGTCTGGGAGCCCAGCGTGTGTGGCAGTGGGCCAGCAGGCCTGTGCAGCCCATGTATTGGCTCAATGGGAAGTCTAAAGAGAACCCAATGGGGAAAAGCCCAATGAGAGAAGCCTGATGCAGAGAAGAAAGTATATCTGGAACAGGAATACACCCAAGTCAAAATCACCAACTTTAACTTCAAGCAGCTAGTGGTGCTGCCCTGGGACACTGAGCTTTCAATGAGCTACAGTGTTTCTGCACACTGTCATCCTGCAGTATAGCACCATCTCAGAATTCTGCACAAGACAGGTGTGCTATATGATGACCAAGTGCTACCCCAGTAATGCTGGAACAAAGAACAGGAGAAGAAGATCAAGTGCACCGTTCCTTGGTACATTGGCTTGGTCTTGAGCTCCATGCAGAAGCTGGTGACCAACGAGGACATGTTCTCCATGAAATACAACACAGAATTTCCCATCTCCTTTGAGTCTATGGTGGGGATCTGCAGGTACCTGTTGCATGTCCCAGCGCAAACGTGCTCATCCCACTCCAAGGAGACCCTGGCTCTGCAGCTGCACAGGCACTTGAACACATACTATGTGCACTTCATCCTCATCACCAGGGAGTCCAACCTGCTCAGGTCTCCAGAGACTGCAGTCATGGACAGTCTCAGAGGTGCTGTGCAGCAGTGGGGCACAGGACAGAGAACCACGGGCAGGAGAGGTGAGCCTTTGAAAGGACAGGTGTGCCCATGTGCAGAGAGCTGGTGCTACGTGTGTCTGCATTGGTTTGCTTGGGAGCACGCACATGCTTGGCCTATCAGAGCTGAGTGTGGGCTTCACCAATGCTGGCAGGCATGGGGCATTTGCTTTCCCACTGCAGTTCTTCGTTGAGTGAATGAATGTCACCAGTAAAGAAGAACTTTTAGACTTCATTCATTTGCTCAATACATGTTTATGGTACTGCCGTTCACAGTTAAAAAAAAAAAAAAAAAGTCTGTGTTCCAGTGCCTTTTACAGTAGCTTTCTGGTTCCAGTGTGGCTGTACATTTTGTCCCTAGGCACCACGACTCAGTATTGCAGCTTTGTGGCAAATTCACCTTTTTTGTTTAAGCTAGTTTAAGAGGTTATCCATTAGTAGCAACCCAAAGAGACTTGGCCAAGGCAATCAGAAGGAAAACAGTTACATAGAAAAGTGGCTAAAAATTATTTTCAGACATATAGCTAAAGTGACTAAAATTATTTTCTAACAGATGGCTTACAAAATTTGATCCTGCTTAATCTGAACAACAATCAGCTCACATGGATTCCTGAAGAAATCAGCAGGTAATTTTGTTCATAGTGAGACTTGGTTAACACTCCTACTCCCAAATCCTCCAGCCCACCAGAACCATCTGAAAACCTTATGCCTAGCCTCAAGTCCGTGTGGGATTTGAACATAGCGAAGAGGCATCTAAAGGACTGAGGCAAGCTACTAATTTTAAGCAGATGACTCCTTAAACAGCATGGCTAGGTAGGGTAAGTACAAAAGTGGGGGTTTGAACATAAAGTTCTAAAGTTGATTGTGTTATTGGTTTCCTAACTCTGTGGTTCTTGGAGCTTGCTCTACTACAGAATTGGTGATATTAAATTTTATTTCATATGAGTATTGTAAATTGTTTTCAGCTCGGTAGGAAAGGTATTATAAAAGCAAAGGATTTAAAATCAAGACGTCATTTTTGTTTTTTAAAAAAACCCACATTTTATTATCATTAACAGCAATAGCAATCACCAAATGCTGTTTCTCCTTTCTGCACATCTGCACAGACAGGCTGTTGTTCCAGGACCTTTCTGGAGCAGCTGAAGGCCTTGCCCTTCTGCAGGCAAGCCACTGTTCTGGGCTTTTTTTCTAACAGCTGGAGAGAAAACCTTGCTTGGGTTTACTTTGGAGAGATTATTGCCTGTTGAACAGAAACAGACATATTACAGTGTTAAGAGCATCCAGATATTTAAAAGTGGACACAAAACTATGAATAGTCCTCAATAAAGGGTTTTCTGTAGCATCTATTCTAATTCACCTGTCCATACCTCTAGGAAATGTACTGTTTTTTCCCCACATAGATATTTTACAGAGAAAGTAATGTTTTAATTCAGAGCCACTAGCAATAATTTTTTAAGAAGAGGAATAGTTAGAGCAATGAAAATGCAATCATTGTCTGCTTGCTTTTTCACTTATTCAATTGATCGATGTATTGATATAATGAAAAAGGGACACCTTGGAAGATCTGGTGAACTAGGTTCAGGTTCATATATTTGTATGACCAGCCACCAACTTTATGGCTTGGAGCAAGTAATTTAACTGTCCTATACCACAGCTTTTCATCTCTAAAAGAAGCATTTTGAGTAGGTGAACTTCAACATTTTTGCAGCTATATGTTGTAATTTCGCAATTTATTAAGATCTATTTGGAATACAAAATAAAATATTAAAGGAACTGTATAAACCTATGGTGCTATGTCAGAAAAGTGAATGAAAGATTTCACTGGAAAAGGGAGCACTAGAAAATGTATAGGTCTACACTGTTTTACAGATAATTCTGGATTGTCTATATCCTAGCTGTGCATAGATGTGAGCTGAATGGTTAGCTTCCCATGCATGACTCCATTTTCCAACCTTGGGAAAGTTTCTTCATCTTTCTATACCTTGGTGTCTTCATCTGCAAAATGAGGACTATAACGGTGCCTATTTCACAGGGCTGTTTTGATGATTAAATATGATAGCCCATAAAAAACATTTAGGGTTCAGCCTGGGACTTAGTAAATGCTCAGTGGATGTTAACTTTTATTATTATTGGTTATTGTTATTCTTTTTGTTTTCCCAAGTTCAAATGTCAATTTTTGTTTGTGATATACCTCAGGTATCATGTCTGTAATTATAGACTCAAATTTTCTTAATCTTTTCCTCCCTGTCCAATGGCATTTTCTATTGTCATTTTATGGCTCCGTGTAATTTCTCCTTCAGACCATAATATGTAAATAAAGACAGAATTTGTATTTGATCCATCTTTGCATCTTCCACAGGAACTAAGTGTTTCTCACAAATATTTGGTACAAGATATATAATCTGTAACTATACTTATACCTATATCCGTGTATATGTTTATGTGTCTATGTAAATTTGTGCATGTATGTATCCTCCTTGTTCTCTGGTTTCCTCTCCAGTATAGCGAATGTATACTCACAAAGAATGAAAATAGGATTTTCTTTCTTTAAAATCTAGGTTTTGATTACATAAAATACTTGTAACACATATAAATATAAAATATCTTCAAAAGTTTGATTGCAGCAAAGACTTTTTATGTTCAAATGATTCACAGTGGTTGTGAGCACTTTGACTGAAGTAAGGTTCAGATGCGCTACAAAAAGATGGATTGACACATGGCTTCTGAGAAGCAATGTCTGTACAGTAGACTTACTTATTTTTGTGAGTTTCATTCATATATTTTATTTATTTTTTAGATTAAAACGTCTTACATATTTGAGTTTAAATCATAACCGGATAGGCAGTATTCCTAGAGAACTTTGTCTTCTTGAGAATCTTTCTGAACTTCAACTTAACTACAATCAGCTCATTTGCATACCTGAAGAAATTAAGTCCTTGAAGATGCTCCAGAAGCTTCTTCTAGTCAGGAACAACATTGAAATTTTGCCAGAGGTAAGCAAAACATGGAACCAAATCTTATTTTGTTGGGGAAGAACGCTCATTGCAACACGATTGGGAAGAGTGATAGAATAGATGTGGGTATCTGAGTACTAACTATCGCTGGCTTTCTGTCTGATTAGATGTGATCAGTTTCCAAGTTCCTGTGACAAAGGAGGGTTATAGTTTGGATTTTTTCACTTAGCTACGGTTGTCAGGTTTAGTAAATACAAATACAGGATACTCACTTCAATATGAACCTCAGATAAGCAATGGATAATTTTATAGTATAAGTATGTTCCAAATATTGCATGGGACATAACTTATATTAAGAAATATTCTTTGTTTGTAACTTAAATTTAAGTGAGCCTCCTATATTTTATCTGGCAACCCTAAATACTGCACAAATATAATTGTATATTGGTTTTGGAATATGTGCTATATATGTTTCATTTTTCTTCATATCCACTTTTTATCCTTTTTCAACCTACTTTGCATCTGGGAGACCTACTTATACATTGGCATCACTGAGCTCCTTTTGTCTTCTGGTTTCCTCTTGGACATGGCCAGTGAGAGGCACTAGCAGGAGGTAAAAGGACGGGAGGAGAGTATGAGATAGCATTCCCCTGGTACTTTACCTGATGTGGTGCTATGAATTCCCTGCACACCTTTTTGGAAGGCCATAGCTAGTGTCGGGTGATCCTCATATGGACCATTTCCACTGGCTCTTTAGGTCTATGGTGGTAAAAAAAAAAAAACAACTTTCTGCTATTGCTAGCTTTGGGGAACTTTGTGGGTTTAGGAAACTATGTTTTGTGGCTAGGTTTTCCTAAACCTTGTCAAACTTTTATAAATAGTGATTTTACTAAACTTTCCTCAAATTTCCCAGTTTGAGAGTAGTGTTTCCTGCTAGGAACCTGTCAATGGGTTTACTTTCCTACCTTATGCAAATTAGAATTAATTTGGTAAGAGGAAATGCCTGTCATACAGTAAATTGAAATATATAAAAGCAGATCCATTCCTGCTATTTCATTTTTCTCTCAAGAAAATGTTCCTTTTAAAAATTCTGTGCACACTATAATGTGATATGGAAAAATATACCAAGGTGTAAGCTATAAATAAGTATATTTCAAAAATTTTATTCTTAAATTCTTTAAAAATCCTAATTCCATAAACAAGTAAAAATATATTTAAATTACAGAATAAATCTATTAAAAGTATTACTCCTTTATTTGAGGGAAAAGTTTTAACAGCAGTAATGTGATCTTGAAACATTATATTATTTAGTGTTTATAACAACTTTGCACTGTAGCTTTTCCTATTATGCCCATTTTATAATAAAGAACAGAAATTATATCTTGAATACAATTTGCAAAGGTCAGAGAAGGTCCTCAAATCCATGTGTTTCTAATTTAAAAGGACTTTTTCTACAATTTATAAATCCCAAAGAGTTTAGACTTTAAAAAATTTAAATGCTAATAAGTTCTAGCCTGAATTATTATGTAAAGAATGTCTATGACCATTTATGTCCTTGTACATTTAGTATGATTCAGTCTATCATTATTATTTACTTATTTATTTTTGGTCTGCATTATGAATAATAAAGCATCACAGAAAATACTCATTTGTTCTGGTAATGAAAAAATTATGAATCATTTTCTAGTACCTTATAAATTGTGTGTATGTCTACACATGTATATGAATGTATATGTACAACCAGTCACATTGGGCTTGTAAATAGAGACCCTAGCAGATTTTTCTTTATAAGGAAAGGGTTCTGTTAGCACAGTACTAAGCAAAAGGCAGATAAATAAATGACAGTGGAATTGTCAATAGAGACTACTTTCTAAGATTACGGTACATCTGTTTCTCAAAGATTCTATTTTAATGATAATGAATCCTACAAACAGTTCACTACGTATTGAGCCCTTTAGTAAGCATCTAGTAACTTATTCAATTCATTCAACAATCATTGAAGTAGGGGCTGCCATTGGCAATTTCATTTTATAAATGGAGAAATTGAAGTACAAACAGATTAAGATATTTAACCAAAGTTACATAGTGTCAGAGGTGAGATTTGAACCTACAAATAGCCTTACTCTCGGCCACCATGATATGTTGCCTTGGTGTGGTCAGGAGAAATGGAAAACTCAAAGAATCTGGTAATCCAGGACATAATGATCTCCTTGGGGAAGATATACTGAAGAATTGATCAGATAATTAGGAAAGATGGTCAACACCATCAAGTTTAGATTTAGAAGAAATATTTATGATTTTACATATTTTACATATTTTTAAGAATCTCTTTCTTTTGTTTTCCTACACAGGGATTTTGTGATCTGATAAACCTAAGAATCCTAGATATAGCTGGAAATAATATTCAGATATTTCCACCAGGAGTAAGTAGAGTCAACTTCTATTACAATTGAAAAATAATTTTGTTTATGCTACTGGGATTAGGAAAATGTGGATAGCCAATATAACCTGTAATAATTGGAATCTTGAATTATACAAATGACTCAAATATTTTTTTTGTTTTAGAATTTCAAAACTTATACTTTCCCATTCCTTTCTTTGTATTCTGTGCCTGCTGAGCTTCTTTGAACTAAGTGAATTCTGATTGCTATCATATTTTAATGTATTTGTTATAGTTAATTTCTGTTTGGTTATTACATACTACTTTTAGTCAGCTCAGACTTTTTGAAAATACTGTTTTCCAGAACATACATTTTAATCTCTTTTAATGAATCCAGAGGTGACACTTCTATTAGTTGTTTTTAAGACATAACAATGAAAAATAAACTTTTTTTTCCATTTGGAAATGAATTTTGACTTTGCTGAGAAGCAGTTGGTGTGGGCAATTTCTAACTTTTGGGAGTTTTTCATATAACATTTTTATATCCTAGTGAATGCTTCTACATGCAAGGTAATAATTAGAAGTCTATCAGTCCAGAAGGTATTAAATACTTAGTTGTTGGTTCATTCATTACTTTTTTGATTTATCAACTCCAAACTGAGATTTTAGTTGTTTTTTTTCACCCTTAGAGAAAGTTTTTAAACTGAAGATGTCTTAGATATGAAGAATGAGTGTAATGTCTATGTTTTAGAAAAACACAGATTTTTTTTATTGTGGTAAAATATACATAACATAAAATTTATCTTTTTAAACATTTTTAAGTGTACTGCACTGCACTAACAATGTTTATGTGGTTTTACAACCATTACTATCATCTGCCTCCAGGAGTTTTTCATCTTCTCCAACTGAAACTGTTCCCATTAAACATTTCCCATTCTTGTCTCTCCTTAGCTCCAGGCAACCACCATTCTACTTCCTGTATCTATAAATTTGAATATTCTAGGTACCTCATATAAGTAGAATAATATTTTTCCTGTTGTGATTCACTTATTGCATTTAGCATAATGTCTTCAAAGTTCACCTATGTTATAGCCTGTGTTAGAATTTTCTTCCTTTTTGTCTGAATCTCATTGCATATATATATGTATATGTTTATTTCTTTAACTGTCAACAGACACTTGGTTTGCTTCTACTATTTGACTATTGAGAATAATGCTGCTATGATCATGGATGGACAAGGATCTGAGTCCCTGCTCTTAGTTTTGGGTGTATGCCCAGAAATAGAATTGCTGGGTCATATGGAAATTGTATGTTTAATTTTTTTTAAGGACTCACCAAACTGTTTTTCAAAAATTTACAGTTTTGAATGTTTAATAACAATTGCATGTTGTTAATATTAACCTGGTAAATGATACAAGATTTTATTCATTTTGAAAGGCTTAGTTCAACTCTCTGCCTTGAGAAGGCTTCTCTGGCTCCCAAAGGAGCCACCTGGTTCCACCTGGTGCCATGGTACCATTGTAGTTTGTACCACAAAGTGGTGTAATTCTTTTCAAGCCTGCCTTGCCATTGGACTGTAAGCTTCCAAAGAGAAGGGATACTTTTTTTCACCTGTATACCCACAGTGTTTTGAATTTCCTTAAGCTACTTTTACTATTCAATATATTAGCAATGTCATTGGTTCATTGTTGCTATAAAATGATTCTGTGCTTACAATTTTGATAGAACACAAATACTTTGATTCCATTAATTTAGAGTGCCTTTATTAGAACCTGAGTCAGTTTTGCATTTGTAGAACTTTTGCTGAAGTTTCTATGAAAACTTTGAAATAAGATATTCTGTAAACTTATCCGAGCTATGGTCCAGCTGGTCCAAGTTAATAGATTTTCCATATTTGATAAATGAAGTAACTAATAGAAAAAATGATGAACATAGAGAATATGTTTTTGACTCAAAATCATGCTTTTAGTAAAATTGAAAGTAATGGTGTTACACTTTTAAAACAATTAATTCATGATTTTTAAGAGACAGAATAGTATAGAATGAAAGCCATGGACTTCAAGGTCATATATACATAGATTAGAAATCTCGATTTCCCATTTATTAACTTTATTATATTAAACAAGATGCTTAACTTCTCCAAGTTGCTGTTTCATCATCTGTAAAATGGGTATATCGATACAGCTATCCTCATAATCCATAATATTTTAAAGCATTCTGTACATAGTGTTCAAGGAATGAAAACTATTATGTAGTAGTAGAACAATCAGTAGAGAGAAAGTAAAACTCTGGGGCTGGTTTCTTGATCTGATACATCATTGCACAACCTGGGAAATTCTCACTGCCTCAGATAAAATTATTTGACATTCAATTTCTTTCTGAGACATGTCAAAGTTACTCATTTTAATAGTTTGCAAATGTCCTGTGTTTTTGGATAAATAAGGATTGTTGATATGTATTTTAAGATAATTACTTCCTTCCCTCCCACTTAGCACTCTTGTTTTCATATATCTTATGATAAGCAACACTTCTGATTATAGAACTAATTTATTGTAAAAAATAATCTACAAAATCAATATGAAAAATCAAAATAGAAGGTGTCTTTAAGATTACTTCCCAGAGAGTGTTTACTGTTTTTTTTCATGTATCTCATTTTTATGTGCGCACATAGAAAAGTAAAATTGAAAATACAGTCCTTTTTTATTTAACATATATCAAACACTTTACTTAAGTGAATAGTCTTCAAGTATGTGATTTTTAATAACAGGGTCTTCTCTCTTTTCTTTATCATATATTGACTTCTTCTTACATTTTTATTTATTGCTGGAATTGGACTTGGATTTTGAATGAATGAGCCTTGGAGGAAAAGGATGATTTGAAGGGAAATGTCTTTTGTTTGCATGTCTTTTTGGAAGAGTTACAGCCTATGGTGGTCAGTGGACAATATGGAAACACTGGCAGGTGTTCAAATAGTACAGAAAACAGTGATACTTAGTTTTTGTGTTTCCTAGGACTGCCATAACAAAATACCACTGGGTCTGAAAATAATGTTTTTATTTTCTTATAATGACACCAATCCTTGAAGTAGGACCCACTCTAATCCATTATGCCATTGTCCTAACTAATGACATCTATAAGGTTACCATCTTAAGTTTCCAGGGATACATGAATCTAGGGACCACTATTCAATCCATTGTATTCAGGTAAAATAATGAGTTTTATTAATCTGTTTTGCACCTGTCCATGTAATCTACACAACTCTCCTATGTGAGGCTTATGTGACAATTTAATTTATTAAAATATATTAAATACCTTCTCCAGGGCCAAATTTCTTCTAATTGCTGGGCATGAGGATTTGAAGAATTCGTGCACCAAGGGAACTTGGGAAGCAAGTACACAAACATGCATGCTGCCCTGTAGGATCTTTGGAATTTGTGTTTTCAGAAAGCTCTAGAAATTGAAGTTGGCCCCAGAGAGACCATGAGAACATGATAAATATAGAAGAAACTGACATTAATTAGCTCTGAAAGAGAATGGAGGCAGTTAGGAGGTAATTTTATTGTTAAATTAAATATATGAAGGAGGAAAGTTGCTCTCATAACTGTTGACAATGGAAAAAATATTGTTATTTGGATTACAAGATCATAGTGGGATTTGGGACAAAAGGGCTACTACTCTTTCTCTCGATTTAAAATAAAGAGTAGAATACTCAGTCTCTGAAGTAGTTATGGTTCAACCCTTTCAAAAAGGAAAGAATTGCTGAGTTTTTAGTTCCCTCGAAACAATTATTTTTTTATTTGTATTTTTTTCTTTTAAGCAAAGATCTTTCTCTGGCTCCTCTTTGCCTCTAGGACCTAGTTATATTTCAAACTGCAATAGTTTGCAGAAAAAATTGACCTGACAAAGTGAAATAAAGTTTTAATGATCACCACCAGTAGGCATCATGATGTTTGTCTTGATGTGAAATTTATAACAAAATATCAATGCAATCTACAGACGTATCATAGAATTGTATACTTGAAACCTATATAACTTTATTAGCCAAATATTGTCACAGTAAATTCAATTTAAAAACCTGGAGAGAGAAGCTCTAAGTACAATATGTTTGATATGTGAAGATTAAGCATGTCATTAATAAACTTTCACTTAAAGGTAAAAAATACATATCACCTATACGGCATATGCAGACACAGCAAAAAGCTTCACATTTGTATAACACTCTTTCTAGGATCAGTTCTAGGTCTCTTTTACAGGTATCAAATTTGAAGTAACAAAGCATTCTACCTCAGGCATCATAAAACCATTCTCTTGGTTATGCCTAGAAGTGGCTCTCTGAGTATATGGTATTATAATCTATTTCCTGCTTTTCTGCAGAAATAGACCTCACTCTGATCTTTCCATGGCGGGCTCTTTTGTATCATAAAGGTCTCAGCTCAAAAATTAACTCCTCAAATAGCCTTCCTTGACCAACCACTCAAAATAGCCATCTCATTACTGTATTACAAAAATTTAAATGTTTTTATGGAACTTACCATTGTTTTAAATATGTGTATTTATTTGATTATTTGCTTAATGTTTGCTTTAATCCACCCTCCATTCTTTTACCCTCAGTGGAATACAAGTTTACATGAAAACAGGATGCTTGTCTGTTTATGGATTACTATATTCCTATTTCCTAGACCAGTGCTTGGCAACTTGTAAGCACACATTATCTATTTGTTCAATGAATAAAGGGCTGAATGGCCAGATCACAGCTGTTGTGTGGTTTTCCTACTCTTTATCTAATCCTTTTAAATAACAAGCATTGGGAGGTTCTCAGGAATTATCTCTCTTTAAAAAACTCTATTAAATTTATTGGGGGTGACATTAATTAATAAGATTATATGTTTCAGTTTTATAATTCTATAATACATTATCCATATATTGCATTGTTTTTTCATCTGCCCAAAGTTGTCTCCTTTATTTTTAACATATATTTGACCCCATTTACCCTCTCTGCCTCTCCTCATTCCTGGTACGCCATATTGTCGTCTGTGTTTACGAGGTTTTTGTTTTGTTTGTTACTTTCTGTTTTATATCTCACATATGAGTGAAATCATATAGTTCTTGTATTTTCCCCTCTGACCTATTTTGCTCAGCCTGACATTCATAAGATTCATCCATGTTGTCACGAATGGCAGTATTTCAATTTTTCTTATGGCTGAGTAGTAGTCCATTGTATAGTGTACCATATCTTCTTTATCTAGTCATCCATCGAAGGACACTTAAGATTGTTTCTATGTCTTAGCCATTGTAAATAATGTTGCAATGAACATAAAGGTATATATATCTTTATGAATAAATGTTTTCAGATTTTTCAGGTAGAAGAGGGGTTGCTGGGTCATATGGTAGCTTTATTCTTAACTTTTTGAGGAACTTCCATAGTGTTTTCCATAGTGACTGTACCAATTTACATTTTCACTAGCAGTATATGAGGGTACGTTATTCTCCACAACCTCTCCAAAACTTGTTACTTCTTGATTTGTTTATAACAACCATTAAATAAGTATGAGGTGATATCTCACTGTGACTTTGATTTGCATTTCCCTTATAGCTAGTGAAGATTAGCATCTTTTCATATATCTGTTGGACATTTGTATGTCTTCTTGGGAGAAGTGTATGTTTAGTTCTTCTGCCAATTTTTTAAAAATATGTTTCATTGATTATGCTGTTACAGTTGTCCCAATTTTCCTTCCCTCTGCTCCCCTCCAGCCGGTGACCCCCCTCCCTCCAGTTGTCCCCCCCTTTTAGTCCATGTCCATTGGTTGTGCGTATAGTTCTTCTCAACCTCTTCCTGTCTATTCCATTCCCTCCTACTATGCTTCTTAATCCCTATACCATCTACCTCCCTCTCCCCCGTCCCCCTTCCCGCTGACCTACCCCCAGTATATTCCCCATACCTGTAGTTCTTTTTCCACTCTCGTTGCCTATTTAGTTTGCCTTTGTTTCGATTCCCTAGCTTCTGTTGTTGGTTCTTGTTATGCAGTTTTCATTTTAATGTTCATAGTTTTGATCCTCCTTCTTCTAAACCAGTTCCTTTAACATCTCATATAACAGTGGTTTGGATCTAATGAACTCCTTCAATTTTACTTTGTCCTGGAAGCACTTTCTCTGCCCTTCTATTCCAAATGACAGTTTTGCTGGATAGAGTATTCGTGGCTGTAGGTTTTGGATTTTCATTACTTTGAATATTTCTTGCCAGTCCCTTCTTGCCTGTAGAGTCTCCTTTGAGAAATCAGCTGACAGCCTAATTGGGACTCCTTTGTACATGATTCTTTTCTTCTCTCTTGCTGCTTTTAAGATTCTCTCTTTATCTTTAATTTTTGACAATTTGATTATAATGTGTCTTGGAGTGGTTCTCCCTGGGTCCAGTTTTTCTGGAACTCTCTGTGCTTCCTGGACCTGTACGTCTATTTCCTTCCCCAAGTTTGGGAAGTTCTGCTTTATTATTTTTTCACATAGTTTTAAAATTTCTAGTTCTTCTTCTTCGCCCTCTGGCAATCCTATAATCCGAATGTTCGATCTCTTATAGCTGTCCCAGAGGTTTCTGATCCTCTCCTCACTTCCCTTACTTTTTGTTTCCTCTTTCTGCACCGGTTGACTGTTTGTTCCTTCTCTATGTTCCAGTTTGTTGATTTGATCTCTGGATTTTATCTCCTCACCACTTGTCTTGTATGTGTTTTCGTTTGTTTCAGGATGAGTGGCTTCTTTTCCTTCCCTGTCCTGTTCCAAATCTTTTGTTAATTCCGTAAGCCACCTTATAACAATAGCTCTGAACTGAGCCTCTGAACGGTTTCTTATTTGTTCGTCTGTCAGGTTCTTTATCTGCTGCCTGGTGAGCTGTGTCACCAGGATTTCAATCGTTGTCTCCTTCATTTTGACAGATTTGTGTTTTGCTTTGCTTCCTGGGCAGGCTGTGGGGGGCGGAGCCCTGTGTAATCGTCACTACCTGGCAACCGGCAGCAATCACGACCTTTTTCGCCGCACTGTGGCGCTTTGTGTTGGGGTCAGGGGTCCAAAATGGATTCTTGCCATTATTCTCCACTGGGAGATCGGGATCCATCCTCCTGTCCTCTGGGCCCACTGTCCAATGCCATGGGGGGGCTGCCTTTCCCTGCGTTGGGGTCACGAGCTGCCAGGGCTCGACTGCAGCCGGGATTGCTCCCCCTGCCGCTCTCCCCGCTGCTATGGCAAATAGCACTGCCGACCTTTCTGTTCCGGTTCCGATTTCGCGCCTCCTACCTGTCCAGGTGAGCACCGCTGGTTTATAACTTCATACGTTGTGCTTCCATGTAGTTCTATCTTCTGGAATTTCTGGTTGTCTTTTGTTTTGAGGTAGTTGTATTCCTTTCTGGTTGTAGAGGGAGACTGAGCGTGTCCGTCTAAGCCTCCATCTTGGCCGGAAGTCTCTCTGTGCTAATTTTTTAATTGGATTCTTTTTGTTGTTATTGAGTCATATAAGTTCCTTACATGTTTTGGGTATTAGGCCTTAATGGGAGTATTTGAAAATATCTTCTCCTATTAGGTTGGTTACCTTGTTGTTTTGGTGATGGTTTCTTTTAGTGTGCAGAAGTTTTTTAGTTTGACATAGTCTTATTCATTTATTTTTGCTTCTACTTCCTTTGCCTTTGGGGTCAAGTTCACAAAAGCTTCTCTGAGACCAAGGTTGATAAGTTTAGTACCTGTGTTTTCTTTTATGTAGTTTATTGTTTCAGATATTATATTTAGGTCTTTGATCAATTTTGAGTTAATTTTTTGTGTATGGTGACAAATAAGAGTCTAGTTTCATTCTTTTGCATGTGGTTTTCTGATTCTCCCTGCACCATTATTGAGGAGGCTTCTTTTTCTCAATTATAGTATCTTTTTGGCTTTTTTTGTGTCAAAAATTAGTTGTCAGTATATATGTGGGTTTATTTCTGGGCTGTCAATTCTGTTCCATTGATCTGCGTGTCTGTTTTTCTGCCATACCATTCTGTTTTAATTATTGTAACTTTGTAGTGTAACTTAAAGTCAAGGACTGTGATACCATGGCTTTGTGTTTTTCCCTCAGGATTGCTTTGGCAATTTTCCATACAAATTTGATTAAGTTTTTTGGTGATTTTCTCTTTCAATAATTTGAATACTTACTTCCACTCTCTCCTATCTTGTAGGACTTCTGCTGAAAAGTATTATGATAATCTAATGGGATTTCCTTTGCAGGTTACTGTCTTTACTTCCCTCACTGCCTTGAGAATTCTTTCTTTGCATATTTTACAGTGTCAATATAGTATGCCTTGGAAAGGCTTTTATGGACTGAAATCATTAGGTGTTCTGTTAGAATTTGAGAATCCAGATATTTCCATGGGTTTGGAAAGTTCTCACTGATTATTTGTTTAAGTTCTATTTCCTTTTTAATTTTAGAAATAATTGAATTTGTAGAAACCATTTAACATTCTTTTTGCCTTGGATTCCAAGAAGTTCAGAACAAAATTAATAAATTACAGTTTTAGTATTATCTTATTCTGTATATTTCAACTCTACTTTTATTGGCCTTAATTCATAGTTTCCTGTTATAAACCACCTAAAGTTCTTGGAAGATAATTGAGAATATATTAAAATATCATACAAACCAAAACACATAAGGACCTAAGCTCTGACTGAGAAGGTATTCAAAAGACTCCCAAAGCTCCCTATATAAAATTGCAGAGCATTTTAGAACATTTTATTTGTAATCAACAGTGATGGTAGCAGGGAAGAGGGTCAATTTTCTCATTATTCTTAGTATTTCTGTTAGATGAGGATCAAAGAAATTTATAGAAGACTGCCTGCTATTCTACAAATTTATCTTTTAATTTTTTCTTTTAGTGCCATGTATAGAAAATAACACTAGTGTACAGCGAAGGTGTAATGGTTAGATAGGTATAATTACTAGTGACATTAAAGACAGAAGGTTCTAGAAAATAATAAGGGAAAAAATCAATTCTGTGTCAAGAACACAATTGTCCAGAAGTTTCAGGCAACTAGGCCCAGAAACATAGGTTCATTTGAGATGAGGAGTTGAGATTAGCAGTTGACTCTGAAATCTCTTGATGGAATGGACTTTTCATACCTTGTAATTAAGAGGAACAATTGGTAGTATCTGTGGGCCCCCTTACAAAAGGCAACTCTAACCTTACTTTTGAGAGGAAGAAAGGATACTGGGGTTAGACAGTATTTTGTGACACCATATCTGAGAGTCTGTTGCTGGTATTTTTTAATTAAAGAGGAACTTCAAGGAAATTGCCAGTGTGGCTTTCTAGAAAGGTATGCTAAGGAGAGATCAGAGCTATGAATTAAGGAAATAATTCCAGATAGCAGTCACTGGGTTAATAGAAAGCTTTGACAATGAAACTGTACAATCAGTGTGAGGGAATCAACTCACAGATGGGGAGACAATAGATGGCATTGAGGAAAGCTTGAGTGTTTTCATTGTGGGGAGACCGAGTTTTTTTGATATCATACGTAGTTCTTTGTTTTCAAATGTAAAAAGGCTGCTTACTTTCACTTTCTTATGCTTGTAGTTATGGAGTTGGTGCTAATGTATTAAAATAATTTGATGGCTAGATTTCCCCAGGTGTTTGGACTTGAGACTTTTTCCATGGAAACCTCTGTCGCAAGAATGACAGCTGCCATTAAGTCACCCACACAACTAATAAGTGCATGTAGTTAATAAGGATTCCATTTCTATGTATCATTGGATATATTTTGATTTTTTTTTTTTTTTCACTAATAGAAGAAACACGATGAGTGAAAACAGCAGACAGAATCTGAGTCAGACAAACCTGGGCTTGAATTCTGGCTGTGACACTTATATTTGATTTCTTATGATCTCTGCAGATAACAGCCCATTGCAAGAGATCTCTGAACTGGCCATAGAAGACGGGTTTTTCTTGGTGGATTTACAAGTTAGCTTTCCAAGGGAAATGTGGTGAGTCAAATTTTGGTAGTGACTTCTTTTTTATGTCATAATAGAATGAAGAGAAGCTAATGTGCTATCTTTTTTTTAAATATATTTTATCAATTATGTTTGGTCAATCTTATTTCTTCTACCTTCTCCCTGCCTCCCTCCACTCTCTGAATTATTTTAAAGGAAATTAAAGACATAATGAAATTTTACCTGAAAGTTTTATATGCATTTCTAAGTGTTAAGTGCATTTTAAAGTATATTTTATTGATTATGTTGTTACAGTAGTCCCAATTTTTTCCCCCTTTGCTCCACTCTGTCCAGTACCTGCTTCCCTCCAGCAATCCCACACCCCTTAGTTCATGGTCATGGGTTGTGCATATAAGTTCTTTGGCTTCACCCATTTCCTATTATTCTTAACATCTCCCTGTCTATTTTGTACCAACCAATTATGCTTCTTAATCCCTGTACCATTTCCCCATTTTTCCCTCTCTCCCCTCCAAGCTGATAACCCTCAAAATGACCCTCATACCTATGATTCTGTTCCTATTCTGGTTTGCTTAGTTGGATTTTGTTTTTATTTTTTAGATACAGTTGTTGATAGTTGTGAGTTTGTTGTCATTTTAGTGTTCATAGTTTTGATCTTCTTTTTCTTAAATAAGTCCCTTTAACATTTCATAGAATAATGGCTTGGTGATAATGAACTCTTAATTTACCTTTTCTGGGAAGCACTTTATCTGCCCTTCCATTCTAAATGATAGCTTAGCTGGATAGAGTAATCTTGGTTGTAGGTCCTTTGCTTTTCATTACATTGAATACTTCTTGCCAGTCCCTTCTTGCCTGCAAAATTTCTTTTGAGAAATCAGCTGATAGTCTTATAGGCACCCCTTTGTAGGTAACTCTCTGCTTTTCTCCTGCTGCTCTTAGGGTTCTCTCTTCATCTTTCACCGTTGGCATTTTAATTATGATGTGACTTGGTGTAGTCCTCCTTGGGTCTAGCTTATTTGTGATTCTCTGTGCTTCCTGGACTTATATGTCTATTTCCTTCACCAAATTTGGGAAGTTTTTCTTCACTATTTTTTCATAAGCTTTCAATTTCTTGCTCTTCCTCTTCTCCTTCTGGCACCCCTATGAGTTGGATGTTGGTATGTTTAAAGTTGTCCCAGATGTTCCTAAGCAACTCCTCATTTTTTTCAATTCTTGTTTCCTCATTCTGTACTGGTTGACTGTTTTTTTCTTCCTTATATTTCAAATCTTTGATTTGAACCCCAGTTTCCTTCCCTTCACCATTTGTTTTGCGTGGATTTTCCTTCATTTCACTTAGCATAGCCTTCACCTCTTCCCTTATGCATTTGCCATACTCAAGCATATCTTCAACCCTGTGGGCATATTTTTTATCAGTACAGAAGTCTTTTATTATTTTTTCACACTTATCTTGCCATGAATTCATAGGGAACAGGTTCCAGCAGCTCAGGCTCCTTTCCATTAGTTCTCACAAAGTGTGCTTCTCTGGTTGGAGCAGGCTGACGCTTCAGTTAAACCCAGGTACCTTTCTCTTTGGCTTCCTTCCTTTTCTGATCATTTTCCTTCACTCGTTTTAGGAAGCTATCTCGACTCTTTGAGTGTTTAATATGCTCAACATGTACATTAATTCTCTTGGCAAGAATCTTGCCCTTAACTTGCTTGTTTACAACTATGCCCACTGCATGCTGGGTGACATTGTAGACTCTTCCAGTTTTGCCATGGTAACATTTGTAGGGCATTCCTTTTTGAACAGTACCCATTCCCTTGATGTCTACAATATCACCTTTCTTGTAGATTTGCATGTATGTAGCCAAAGGAACAACTCCATGTTTTCTAAAAGGCCTAGAGAACATAGGTTGGCTATCTCCTTATCTCTTAGTTCTCCCACTGGAACCTTGATGTGTTCCCCCTTTTGGGCCATACTTCTCTGTCTCCTCATTGTGACAGGCTCCTGTGTTTGTTTGCCTCTGTGTCCCATGTAGAGCTGTTACTCCTGTTATGTTGTAAGGGGCAGAGCCTTAGATATTCATCAGTACAGAGTGACCCATTTCACCACACTAGGGCGCTGTATGTGGGGGAGGGGTCTGAGAGGTAACAATGCTGCTTGCTCAGCATTCGCCCCCTTTTCAGGCTCTTCTCACACTTTCATATGGGACTGGCACCTCTCTAGTTGTTGCCCTGGCCATCGTTCCCAGAGTGAGTGGGTCTGCAGACATTCCAGGACCATGTGGGCCCTTTAAACAACTGGATTCTGCTGAGAGACTTGCAGTTTCTTCCTCTACCCCAATCCCCACTGGTTTGCACAGTCAGAATCAATGAGGCTTGATTTTCCCTGGCGTTGGGACTGTGAGCTGCGCAGTCTGGTCAGGAGCTGGAAACATTCCCCAGGTGTCCCTCCTGACATTTTAAAACATGTGACTGTGCTTTCCGCCGGCCTGCTGCTGCCACCACTGCTGCTGCCACCGCACAGTGTCCTCTCTGCCCTGGCTCTGCCCCTCCTACCTGTCTGGATGAGTATTTCTTCTATATATCTTTGTTTGTTGGACTTCCATGCAGCTTGATTTTCTGGAACTTCTGGTTGTCTCTAGTTTTGGGGTAGTTGTATTCCTTCTAGTTGTAGAGGGAGACCTACCATGTCTCTCTAGGCCTCAGTCTTGGCCGGAAGTCCCCAGTGTGCTATCTTTATTGGAGGCATCGTTGTGGAATAAAAGACACATGAAATTTTCATGTGCTGTATTTGAATTTCAGTTTTGCAGCTTCCTAGTTGTGTGATGATGGGCAGGTATTCTGGAGCTCTGAACTTCAGTTCTTTTATCTAAAAAAGTTGGATATTAATACAAATTATGCTGGCTGCTGCCACAAATAAATTACCAAATATAAATCACCAGAAACACAGCTAGTGCTTTATATATTATATTAGTCCTAATTCCTATCTCCGTCTATCACCAGCAGAGCACAAGTATGCATCCCCACCCCATACACACTATTACAGTGGTGTGGGACTGCCACCATGATGTCAAGGCCTTAGATAAGTTGTGCTAGAATATATAATTATTGCTTCCTCTCCAGCTTTTTTTCTTAAGTTATTTCTTACATATTTAAAATACCCTGGGGTAATTGGACCTAGACTGTGACAGAAAAAAATGGTGGGGAAATACTAGATGGAAAAAATCTACAAATACCTGAGGAATATTGTTGGAAACCCAATTACTACTATCAAATTTTTTAATTAAGGTTTTATTTATTCATTTTTATAGAGAAGGGAAGGGAATGAGAATGAGAGGGAGAAGAACATCAATGTATGAGAGTAACATTGATTGGTTGCCCCTCTAAAGCCCCAAACCAGGTCCCTGCCCACAACCCAGGCATGCGCCCTGATTGGGAATTGAACCAGCATACCCTCAGTTTGCAGGACAATGCCCAGTCAGTCAGGGCAGTATTATCAATTTTTTTAACTTTATGGCAGGAATAGGAATTATAATTCATATTATTGGATCAAAGATAATACTCTGAAAAGCAAAACAAATGAAATAAAAAACATATAGCTTGTTTAACTTTAGTGGGAGAGGTTACTTTATGAAGTTATTTTACAGCTCTCCCATATGATTTTTATTCACATATTTACTGTTTTAAAGTACAAGTTCTACTAAATGTCCCCTGGGAATGGAGTAATACATAGAGTCAGTCCAGTACTGCCTGTCCTCCTATAAAAAGAACGAAGGAACTCATGCTTCCTTAAAGTTAGCTGAGCACTGCCCCATAAACACTGTCTTTCTTTCTTTTTCTTTTTTATTAAGTTTATTGGGGTGACATTGGTTAATAAAATTATATAGGTTTCAGGTGTACAATTCTATAATACATGAATTGTATATTGTATTGTGTGTTCACCAGCCCATCAAGTCTCCTTCCATCACCATTTATCCCCACATAACCTCTAGTAATCACCATACTGTTGTCGGTGTCTATGAGACTTTTTTCTTAATTTCCTTATCTTTTTCACCAAGCCCTGCAATGCCGCTCTCCTCTGACAGCTGTCATTCTGTTCTCTATCTGTGAGTCTGTTTCTATTTTGTTTGTTTGTTTATTTTGTCCATTGGACATGTGAGTAAAATTATACAGCACTTTTCTTTCACTGACTGGCTTATTTCACTTAGCATAATGCTTTCCAGGTCCATTCATACTGTTGTAAGGGTAAGATTTCCTTCTTTTTTACAATCTAGCAGTATTCCATTGCATAAATGTACCACATCTTTGTTATTCACTTATCTATTGTTGGGCACTTGGGCTGCTTCCAAATCTTGGCTATTGGAAATAATGCTACAATGAACATAGGGATGCATATATTCTTTCAAATTAGTGTTTCAAGTTTCTTCTGATATATTTCCAGAATTGGAATTGCTGGGTCATAAGGCAGTTGCATTTTTAGTTTTCACAATGGCTGCAGAAATCTGTGTTCCTACCAACAGCGCACTAGGGTTCCCTTTTCTTCACATCCTCACCAGCACTTGTTATTTGTTGATTTATTGATGAAAGGCATTCTAAAAGGTGTGAGGTGATATCTCATTGTGGTTTTAATTTGTATTTCTCTCATGATTAGTGAAATTGAGCATCGTTTCATACGTCTATTGGCCATCTGCATGTCCTCTTTGGAGAAGTGTCTCTTCAGGTCCCTTGCCCATTTTTTAATTGGATTTTTTTTTTTTTTTTTAGGTTTTGAGTTTTGTAAGTTCTTTATACATTTTGGATATTAACCCGAAATTATATGTATCATTGATGAATATTTCCTCCCATTCAGTAGGCTGTATTTTCATTTTGTTGAATGTTTCTTTTGCTTTGCAAAAACTTTTTAGTGTGATATAGTTCCATTTGCTTTTCTTCTGTTTCCCTTTCCCAAGGAGATATATGCATATCAGAAAAAATGTTACAAGTAACATTTGAGATATTATGGTTTTGAGTCTTACATTTCAGTCTTTAATCCATTTTGAGGTTATTCCTTTGTATGGTGTAAGAAAGTGGTATAGTTTCATTTTTTTGGATGTATCTGTCCAGTTTTCCTGATACCACTTATTGAGTAAACTATTTTACCCCATTGTTTTTGCCTTCTTTGTTGAATATTAATTGACCATAAAAGTGTAGATTTATTTCTGGGCTCTCTATTCTGTTCCATTGATCTATATGTCTGTTTTTATGCCAGTACCATGCTGTTTTGATTACTATGATTATATAGTATGTTTGATGTCAGGTAGTGTGATACCTCAACTTTGTTCTTCTTTCTCAAGATTGCTGAGGCTATCTGGGGTCTTTTATGGTTCCATATAAGTTTTTGGAATATTTGTTCTAGATCTGTGAAATATGCTATTGGTATCTTAGTAGGAATTGCGCTTAATCTATAGATTGCTTCGGATAGTATGAAAATGTTTATAATGTTAATTTCTCCAATCTATGAACATGATATGTGTCTCCACTTATTTGTATCTTCCTCAATTACTTTCTTCAATGTCCTGCAGTTTTCTGAGTACAGGTCTTTTACCTGCTTGGTTGAATTTATTTCTAGGTACTTTATTTATTTATTTATTTATTTATTTATTTTGTAATAGTAAATGGGATAGTTTTCTTAGTTTCTCTTTCTGATAGTTCATTATTGGTGTATAAAAATGCCATCAATATCCAAATATTGACTTTGTATCTGCTACTTTGCTGAATTCATTTATTAGGTCAAGTAGTTTTATGGTGGAACCTATATGGTTTTCTATGTACAATATATGTTGTCTGAGAATAATAGTTTTACTTCCTCTTTTCCAATTTGGATGGCTTTAATTTCTTTTGTCTGATCGCTGTGGCTAGGACTTCTGGGATTATGTTGAATAAGTGGTGAAAAAAGACACCTTGTCTTGTTCCTGGTCTTAATGGAAATACTTTTAGTTCTTGTCCATTGAATAAGATGCTGGCAGTAGATATTTCATATATGACCTTTATTATATTGAGGTATGCTCCCTCTATTCCCACTTTAGTGAGTGTTTTTATCATAAATAGGTGCCAGATTTTATCAAATCCTTTTTCTGCATCTATTGATATGATCATGTGATTTTTGTCTCTCATATTTTTAATGTGATGTATCACATTTATTGAGTTGAGATAATTGAACCATCCTTGCATCCCTGAAATAAATCCCATTTGATCGGGTGTCTGATTTTTTTAATGTGCTTTTGGATCCAGTTTGCTAATATTTTGTTGAGGATTTTAGCATCTGTGTTCATCAGAGATATGTTGGCCTATAATTTTTTTGTTGTTGTTGTGTTTTTAACCTGTTTTTGGAACTAGGATAATACTGACCTTGTAAAAAGAGTTGGGAAGTCTTTCCTCTTCTTGAATTTTCTGGAATAATTTGAGATTGATAGGTGCTAGTACTTTTTTGAATGATTAGTAAAATTCACCTGGGAAGCCCTGGGTCCAAGATTTCTGTGTGCTGGGAGTTTTTTTATTACTGCCTCAGTTTCAATAGTTGTTATCAGGCTATTTAGATTTTATGCTTCTCCCTGATTCAGTTTTGGAAGATTGTATATTTCTAGAAATTTGTCCTTTTCTTCTAGGTTGTCCAGTTTCTTCTTATGTAGTTGTTCATATTAATTTCTTATAATTCTTTGTATTTCTGTGATATCAGTGGTTACTTCTCATTCATTTCTGATTTTATTTATTTGGGTCCTCTCTCTTTTTGTCTTGAAGAGTCTTATTAAAGGTTTGTTAATTTTGTTTATATTTTCAAAGAACCAGCTCCTGGATTCATTGATCCTTTAATTGTTTTTTACTTCTGCTCTGATCTTGATTATTTCCTTCTTTCTACTCACTCTAGGCTTTGTTTGTTATGTTTTTCTAGTTCTTTTAGGTATAAGGTTAGATCGTTTATTTGAGCTTTTCTATCTTCTTTAGGTGGACCAGTAAGGCTATTGACTTCACTCTCAGGACTACATTCACTGTGTCTCATAGGTTTTTGGGTTGTTGTTTGTTTGTTTTCATTTGTTTCCAGGTACTTTTTTGTTCCTTGATATCATTGTTAATCCAGTCATTATTTAATAACATGTTATTTAGCCTCCATATATTTGAATATTTTTGATTATTTTTTTCCCTTATGGTTGATTTCTAGTTTCAAGCCATTGTGACCCAAGAAAATGCTTGATATGATTTCAATTTCCCTGAATTTGGTGAGCCTTGTTTTGTGTCCTACCATGTGGTCTGTCTTTGAGAATGATTCATGTGTATTCTGCTTTTTGGGGGCTGAAATGTTCTGTAAATATCAATTTAATCCCTAAAAATATGATCTGCTTCACAAATTTAAATGTCATCCTTGGGCAAGGCCCGGCTAATCTTCTTTGAATCATTTCAATCTTATTATATGTGCTGCCTTAGTGAACACTGTTCCCCAAATTCTTGTTTGTTTGTTTTTTTGTTACTTTTATTTAGCCATTACATGTCGAGTAATTTTTTTCAGTTAAGATGTGTTCATCAAAATTAATTTTAGATTGTTATAAAGAATAAAAACCATTGATATTAGCAAAAATAAGCTTCAGCCTAGGAGACACAGATTCAGGTAGCAACCCAAATTGAAGTCCACTGAGACAAAGGGGAGGTTGTCATTTATTGCAAAAGTCCTGCCCAGGTTCTGATTAAATCTGTTTTGTGCCTAAAAGATATCCCAATCCTGCAGCTCTGATTGGACAGAGAGAGTCTCAGTCTGTTGATAGAAAGAGGAAACCCTTGTTTCTTGTCAGTAATTAACTCAGATGGTGTAAACAAGCAGACATAGTATAGGAAGCCAAGAGTTCAGTCTGAGGATCTTTCCATTATACAGAGTATGTAGGAAGCCCCTGTCAGAAAACGGCCACTAGATTCTTCTTATCTATAAAATATGGGCCCTCAGTTGACCAGGAGGAGTCCATATCAGCAGATAAATATTTCCTCCAAGTTCCCAGTAAATTAATCTTCCTTCTTGGATTCCACAGGTATATTGCCATTGACATTAATGAAAATGTGTCTGGTTATTGAATCCTTGGGTAATAAGTGAATTCCCTCTCAAATTACTAAACACACTATTCCATTTTCTTCTGTATTTTAATGTTATGGACAAATCTAAGACAAAAGTGTTCAAAGAAAAGAAATGTTCAAAACCCTGAAGTGAAGAATGCTTGGAAAGAAAGCTAATGTTGCCAGAGTGAAGAGAGAAATGGAGAAAGTGTGAAAGAGTGTGTGTAACCAGCAGGAGAAGAAGTCAAAGAGAGTACAGGGTCCATTCATAACGGAGTCCTTTTTGCCAGTGTGAAGACTTTGCATTTCATTCTGAGTAAGATGAGAGCCCCCGGATGATTTTGAGCAAGAGAAGTGATGTATTCTGACTTATGCTCTCAAGAGCTCCGCTGTTGGAGGTGGCACTTACAGGGCAGAGTAGAAACAAGAGGCCTGTTCAGCTACTGGCTCTTGGGTAGTTCAAGGACAAAAGTGGTGTCTAAAGCAGGTATGAGATAGGGATTGTGAGAAGATACTTATAAGTCCTCCAAGATTAGTTGCTCTTTTTACAGTGAGGCCTGAAGATGTTGCTGGAGCCACTGTCCCATTAGTGTGAGGCCCGGTATATTGAGAGTCCTGGGCTTTGGAGCCTTCAGCTGATTCTTCCTGGCCATAGTGAGTAGGATGTGTGTGAGTGTGTATTTGTGTGTGTGTGTTCACATACATGTGTGGCCTGGAAGTTCAGTTATCTCCTTCCCTCCAGGCTTCTTTTGGTGTCCTCTCTTCAATGACCTCTAAGGGTCTTCTCTTGGACAAGTGTCCAGCTAATACTGAAGACTTCCGACTCAAGATCACTTTCTGTTGTCCTCCCACTCTTATAGGGTATGTGAGAGAGAGGTTTTCAGAACAGATTTCTTGGGTTTCTTATATTTAAAGGATAATCTCAGCGTAATCACTCCACAATTCTGTTTAGATATTGAGTTATGCATTTTTTTGAATTTCTCGTTGGTCACAATTTGTATTTGTGTCTTTTTTTAGAATTGTTAGATAATATACTTTTTGGCTGCCATAACCCCCTCACTTAAAATCTTACCCTTCACACAAGTTGACCTTTAGCTTATTTAGAAATTCCAGTTCCTGTTAAAGTGTAACCCTGTGAGCTTTGCTTTGGTCTGAAGAGTACATGGTACTCTTCATTGTTATAGCTTATTTATTAGTTCTATTTTTTGAATCCAGGTAAAATCTCAGTCTCCTTTCTCCCTTTTTATATTAATAACGTTCTTGCTAAAGCAGCCCCCTTCTGATTACTTTAGGTTAGTCCAAAACAACAGGGGACTTACACGTTGCTGAACTTACACATTGTTTCAAAGGCATGGAGCTTTGCAAGAATGGTTATAATAAATGACCAAGTCTGGAGAAAAAGGCTATGGCAAATCTTGAGTGCTCAGGGAGAACTATGTGTGCCTGGTGTTTGTGAGAAGATATTCATTTATATATAAATTATTTATTGGGCATCAGCTATATGCTAGGTACTGAATTTAAAGCTTGCATTCCATAGTAACTTAAGGTAAGTTTTTTAAAAAAACAAAGCCTAAGAGATAAAGGTGGACTTTCCATAGCATTTATAGACAGTATGATTGATTTATATATAAGGTCCAAGCAGTAGACAGGGAAACATTCAGTAGAGGCTAGAGAAGCTTAGGGGGGTGATACTGTAGGCTCAAAGAGATGATCCAGGAGGAGGGTGAGTAGAAGGGCACTGTATGAGTAATAGCTGTGAGATAAGACCCCTCTGTACCCCAGGATGGCTGGTGTATAATGGTGAAGCCAAGACTTACCAGATATATGGTTGGAGAACCAGGCTGAAGTAAGCCACATATGACATACTTGTGGCTTTGATTTATCCTGTGAATAAGAGAGCCTTGAAAAAGTTTAAGCAAGGTTGTATTATGTCCAGATTCTTATTTTAAAAGATTAATTTAGCAACAAAGGATTTCACTGGGACAATTAGAGTGCTATTGCCATAATTCATTTAAGATGAAGGTCTTAATCAGGGCAGAGAGGGTTAGTGACCAGGAGGGAAGTATGAAGAGATTGTGCAGAGAAGGTGACGGGGTGGGTGGGGTGGAAAGAAAGGATAGATAAGAGTTTTAAGAAAGTAGAATTGAAAGGATATGATGGGAGATTTGATGTTAGTGATGAGGAAAAAGGAGAAAATTTTGTGGGAAACATGAGTTTGGGTTTCAGATGTCAGAATTTGATGATTGTGGGACTTCCAGCTGGAGACATCCAGTAGACCACCATATATTTGATAGTGTTACTTAGGAAGTTGCTTTGTGAAGGTGGTTAATAACAACCAATTTAGATTCAAAGATATCTGAATCCTCAATTTTAATGAGCTTTCCCAGTGTACCTCAGCAAACCACCTGCATAGTCATGCCTAGGTCTTAACATTATCTTCATCTGCTCTAAACTTGAAGAATTAAAGCCCAGTATGTCAGCCTGACCACTGGTGTCTCCTGTGATCCAGCTTCCTATTGCTTTATAGCCATACATTTTCTTTTAAATCACTAAGAATAATGCCCCTATTTTCTCCTTTTTCTTCTAGTCCACTAAAATTTCATACCAGGTGGGTACTGAAAATATCAGGGGGAATACTTTGTAAACATATGATTGTCTAACCCCTTATTCTGTACACCTGAAACTAATACAAAATAACATTGAATGTAAACTAGAATTGAAAAAATAATATAATTAAAAAAAAATCTTTGTACTGTTATTTCTTTTTAAAAATCTAGTCTAGACCATAAAGTCATAATCCAAATCAGTTACTTTTTAGTACATACAACATGGTCATATTTCTTATCTATTCTCCAGATTCTTAATGTTAGATCTGGACTTCTGGGTACTAAAGGGAAGCACACTATATATAGAGAGTGTCCAACACAAATATGTGGATTCTTGTGGGTCCCTCAGACCCCCTCTCCAATATTTTTGCTTGTTCCTGACCAGGTCCTCTTATGAAATCTATAGCATATTTAAATTTGTATTATCTGAGAAGGGGGTGGGGGGGCAAAAAAATTTTGTATTATCTTTTTCATGACTTCTTCTCTATCAACCATCCAATCCCACACCTTCAAACTTCTCCACTCCTACATCTACCCCTCTTTTCTTCTGGTTACAGAGAACATAATTTGAAGATGTTAATATTCGAAGATAACTTTGTATTCTTTACCTGATTATTACTTTCAAGTTTTCCGTCTTCCTCTTATACATTAATCTATGGTGACTCTCACCTTCTACATGCTTAAGTCTTTTTCATCTTAAAAAAAAATCTCATTTGAACCTACGTTCCCCTCAAGCAGCCAATCGTCTCTCCAGATATGATGGGGGAATGTTTACATATGTCAGTGATTATTTATTATCTTGTGCCTCTAAACCAGGAGTTTCCAACTTCAATACTGCTTCAAGGCAAGAAACGCTTTGTTGTAGGGGGTTGTTCTGTGCATTTTAGGGTACTTAGCAGCATCCCTGGTCTTTCCTAATTAGATACCTCTCCCCTTGCCCATTTGTGCTAACCAAAAATATCTGTAGACCCTTTGGGTGGGGCAAAATTTGTTCCAGTTGAAATTAAACACATAACAGCGGTTGTTTGAGGAAGTGTGTTAAAAGAGACTCTGAAAAGCTGTAACATTTTATCTGTAGAAGAGAATGTAGCTGATTACACTACCATAGGGTGACAATAGCAGAATATCATTCTATTAAGAAACTAGGCTGACAGAAAATGCAGTAGTTCATATAGAGAGAAGGTATGAAGAAATGTTGCTCTGGAGAATATTCAGAGTGGACAGTGAGAGACTGTGTGACTTCAGGTTATTGAAACTTACCCGTAATTAATATAATTAAGTACATGTAATTAATTAATTATTTTTATTAAGATGAATTCTTTCTAATACATTATATGTCGTAAGTTAGCACGCTGAACAGCTCGTCACCATGTTTGATAGAAGAATAGTGACAGAACTTGAAGAAAGAGAGACATGACCCCTAAGAGAAATACATGCCCTTTGAACCATGATCAAATTTGAAATGAGGTTTGTATATGTTAATGATATTCATGAATACCAAGATGTTCAAGTTTCTATTAGTTTTGAAAAAAAAGAACTCTGAGTTTAGGTATAAATTATGGAATGTTATTCTTTATGACAGAAAGTTTCCATTAAGCACAAGAAGTGCCCTTTTCATTTCAGTCCACCCAGCAGACTTTGGTTGTTCCCTGTTGATGGATAACATAAGGAACTGGATTAAGGAAGTCAGAATGTCTGTTTTGATACAATGAGAAAAGGTGATTCCAACATGGTCTTGAGCTCTGTATTTTAAAACCTTGTCTATGTTGTAGAAATTTCCTGAGACTTTTGAGATCAGTGACATGACATCTTAGAAAGATGTTTCAAGTCAATTATTTTTAATTTGTTGAGTGCTTGTTTTGTTTCAAACCCTGGGATGAAATCAGGGAAATATCTCTTAATTCTCCCATTAATGTGAGTTTACGGTGGTATAAGGGTGCCAGCTCATCCTGGATCCTAAGAGCTGATTTTGCACATCTCTTCCCACCTCTGTGTTCAGTGATTGGAATCCATCATGGTAAGAAATCTACCGTGGCTGATGTGGCTCAGTTGGTATGAGTGTCATCCCATAACTGAAGGGTTGAGCATTCCATTCCCAGTCAGGGGTCCAGTCCTAGACCTGAGTGGTAGGATCCCAATCTGGGCATGTACTGAAGGCAAACAATTATGTTTCTCTCTCTCTCTCCCTTCCTCTCTCCCTTTCTTTCTTTTATCCTCAGGCAAGGATTAAAAAAATTTAAAAAAAGAAGAATATTTACACCATGAAATCAAATCATGCCACAAATCAAGATTCTATTTTTTCCTTTCCAGAGAACTGTTTTGTTTTTCCTGAAGATAGATCTTATCATCTCCATTTCACAGCTGAAACTAAAACTCAGAAAAGTAACTCTGTAAATCAGTTTAACTTTGAAAATTACATGAGTTTAATATAAATATAAAATAATACTTTATTTTTTCTACTCAAATAGTAGACTCCAGCTGAATTTACATTTTCTTATGGAAGAGTGGACATTCTTGTGAATTGTATGTTTTCTGTTTTTTTTTTTTTAAATTTTCACTATGTACAACAGGTTATAATGAGAACATGTTGATGTTTCTCTGTTTCTCTTACCTTCTTTGTTGAACATAAAATGGATTATAAGACAGTGTTTAAGACTTGAATTTTGGTGTGCATTAGAATGTAGTTTTTCATCATACATGGTTTTCTAACAAATATATTATTTGCACAAGGTTTCTAGTATTTGGTTAATTGACCCCTGTTCTATTACTGACAAATTCTATGATCTTGAAAAAGTTTTCTCAGCTGTGTAGTATAAGGGATGCCACTAGTGACCTCTCAGGTCATTGCCATTCATGCTAGCATAAATATTCTTATGCTACTAACTACTGGAATATGTCCTGCTGTTAAAATACTGTTGTGGAATATAAGTCCTAAATAAAGCATTTTTAATACAATTTTATTGAAGATGTAACCTCAGAAGTGAAGTATGTTATTTTGTTTTGAAATGAAGTCTTTTTTTTTGAAAGTTTCAGGATCTGAAGCTTAGGGAATTCTACTGTGAGGGAAACCCACTGTTGCTGAAGAAGCCTGTTAATGCTGTTAAAAAGGAGGATGTCTGGAGTCTACAGGTGAAGCTTTATATCATTCACACAGCTCTCCACTAAAGCCCTGATTTAAGTTTTAAAGAATTTTCTTTTAAAGCATTCCAGCCAAATCAGCAAGTGATTAATGTCACTCAAGTCTATTGGCAATGTGAATCCTAGACATAATCTCTTTGTCTTACTTATAGAATCCAGTGTCTCCCTATCTGATTTCCAGAGTGACCGAATTCAGAGAAATAGAAACATTCTGTTGTATGAAAAGAGAAGAATTTGTTTTCACTATCACCTTCCAACTATATATATATTTTTAGTATTGTCTAAGAATGTATTTGATTTATTCTTACTGGAGTCTTTGTATCTTCCATCCCCCATTTATAAGGATTTTTAAATTGAATTTATTGGGGTGACATTGGTTAATAAAATTATATAGGTTTCAGGTATACAATTCTATACTACATCATCTGTATAATGTATTGTGTGTTCATCAACCCAAGTCAAGTCTCCTTCCATCACCATTTATTCCCCCTTTACCCTCTTCTACCTCCTCCTGTGCACTCCTTGCCTCTTGAAATACTGTACTGTTGTCTTTCTAAGAGTCTCCTTTTTTTTTTTTGCCTATCCCTTTTTCGTTTGACTCCATTCCTAGTGGATGAGTGATCTAGAAATCATGTTCCCTTTAGTCGAATAAGTTGGTGATATAAAAGAAGGAATAGGAAGCCTTGGGTGGGTAGTGCAGTTCATTAGAGCATCATCCTGATACACTAAGATTGTGGATTCAATCCCTAGTCAGAGCACATGTAGGAATCAACCAATGAATGCATAAGTCAGTGGAACAACAAATCTATTTTTATCTCTCTCTCTCTTTCTCATCCCCTTCCTCTATCTTTCTAAAATCAATCAATAAATTTTTTTTAAATAAAAATAATTTTAATAAGAATAAGAAAGCATATTAGAGGACTCTGTATATCCTTTGGTGATAGATGAGCTAAAGTTTGCAGATCTTCCCACATTTGAGTATGAGTCTTCATTATAAATTTGAATTTCTCAGGTCCTTTAAAATCTATAAGTACACATGCAGGATTGTCTTAAGACTTTCAAGAATTGTGTAGGATTCAAGTTTCCTAGAATGCAGGAAATAGCCAATTTTGTTGGCCAGTTTAGTATTTTTAAAAAATAAATAACATTTTCCCTTGTTGCATAGATTATATATGTCTGATATAGAGAACTAGAAACTACAGATGAGCAAGGAAGAAAATTAATATTAGTTTTAATGCTATACTGATGAAAAGAAAAGTATATTACAAAAGCAATACAAACTCATTTAGAGAAATTAGAAAAAAAAAGGAAGTTGATAAGATTACTTAGAAATCCAGTACAAATATCCTACCATTATTCCCTCTCACATTTATTCAGCTAGTATTTTCCATGCATCCAGAAGTTTTTAATTTTTTAATTTTTTTATTATTATCTTTTTATTTTATTTTTTGGTTTTTCAATTACAGTTGTCCCATTTTTCCCCCATTGCTCCCCCCCAGCCCACCCCTTCTCCCGCAATCATATCAGAAGTTTTTTAAATTAAAGATGAGTTTAAACTCCACATACTATGTAAAGACATGTATTTTCCCTAAAACTATTGTGACTGTCTTTCCAATCTATAAAAAATTAAATGTATGATCCTTTTTTTTTGGTGAATATATAATATTCTGGTATATTACAACATAATATTTTAAACTACTTTTCACCTCTTGGCTATTTAGATTATTAATAATTTTCTGGCTTTTTGGTCTTTATAAACAGGGCTACAACGACCATCCTCACAGCAAATTTATAATGTGCATATTATTCCTACGAGTAAAACTGCTTGGCCAAAAATTGTCATTTTTTACTTTTTAAAAATCATTTTTTATTGTTATTCTATTACAGGTGTCTCAATTTTCCCCCTTTGCCCTCCTCCACACATCCCAGCCCCTGCTCCCACAGTCAATCCCCACCCCGTTGTCCATGTCCGTGGGTCGTTCATACATGTTTTTTATGTGTTCCCTTCCCCTTCTTTCCCCCATTATCCCCCTCCTCCTCCCCTCTGGTCATTTCAGTCTGATCCATGTTTTCTTGCCTGTGGTTCTGTTTTTTAAAGTTTGGCTAGCTCTTTTCAAATTCCCTTCCAGAGAGTCAATCTATATTTCTACAAACAATATTATTTTCTACTGGTGTGTGAAAAGAATCCTATTTTAAATTTAATTGTTAGTTACTTTAAAAACTACAGGGATTAATTTGTTTAATCCGTTGTAACATGTTTGTTCTCACTGAATCAAGAATTTTAGAATAATAATAACATTAACAATAATACAAATAACACCTATTAAGCTTACTATGAGCAAGGTATTGTTCTAAGTACTTAAGAGAAATGAATTAATTTAATCATCCAATAACCCTAAAGAGGTAGGTACCATTATTGTTGCCCTTTTATGGATAAACTGAGTCCCAGAGAGGTTACATAACTTGTCCAGGTTCAAAGAGCTAGTAAGTATTGGAAATATGATGCCAGCCTAAGCATCTGGGCTCCAGACTCCTTGAAGCAGTATCATCTCAAAAAGGGCCTGCTTGAGATAAGGAAAAAGAAAACAGGGGTAGTCCCTGGTCGCAGGAGATTCTGGATTGTGGACCAGCCTAGATGTCTTACGAAGGTACTCTTGAAGGCCAGAATAACTTCAGTACCTTTTAAAGTATCTCTAAGAATTTTTCTTAAAAAGATAACACATTTATTACACATTTCATTTTTGTACTTAGAGTAAAAGTTATTTCTACTGGATATTTGGTTAACATTACTGATTAAACTATTGAATACTTGAACTGTCGAAGAATTATAGAGCTTTGATTTAAGATGGCCTTGGTTAAGATTTTTAAACATTTTTCTTCACCTCAGAGATTTATGAACTAAATTTTAATGTTGATAACTAGATTATAACAAAATATTAGCCAGTATATTCTGTATTAGTAGATGCCAGATTAAGAGTTTTACCCACGTTATCTGATTTAATTCTTTGAATTCTATGTGATAGCATTGGATAAACATCCCTCTTTTTTTTTCTTAGATTTTATTTAGTTTTATAAAGAGGGGAAGGGAGGGAGAAAGAGAGGAAGAGAAACATCAATGGGGGGCTGCCTCTCATGCGCCCCCCAATGGGGGACCTGGCCCGCAACCTAGGCATGTGCCCTGACTGGAAATTGAACCGGGACCCTTTGGTTTGCAGGCCAGCACTCAATCCACTGAACCACATCAGCCAGGGTAAACATCCCTGTTTTATTGGTGAGGTATCCAAGAGAGAGTTACACAGCTAATAAGTCACAGAGCCTGGATTTGCACTTAGATTTAGCTGAGTCTGACAAAATATATATATATATATATATATATATATATACACACACACACACTCATATTTCCAAGTAATAACTATATTTCAGTGGTGTATCTTCCAGACATATGGAATGCCATGAACGTGTTTGGTTCCCGAAATCATAAATGGAAACAGGGAACTGTGTGAACTGTGACCTATTTATAGGACCCATGTATTTCAGCAAATTCTTCTACTATCTATCTGATGGGAGTGAATCTTTTATTAGTTTTCTGAAGCTTTGTAGTGGGATCTAGACTTTAATTCTTGTAGCTAAAAACTTACCTGTAAAATCAGTGTTTTACTCAGAATGCTAAGCTGTGCTTCATGTAAGTAGGCCAAAAAGGGTGGTAATAGATGCAGGATTTAGTAGTCCTGGTGATTTTAGTCTGAAAGGGTAATTTTTTCACCAAGAATGACCTCAGTTATTTCACCATCCAGGAAAGTGAGCTTAAGTGAGTAGGAGGTTGTGCTGTTGAAGAATCAGGCGTTTAAGGAACCCATGCTCAGGGCTGTTTGCTATATAAAGGCAGCCTTCTCAGATGCTTAAGTGGAAGCGATAGAGGAATAAAGAACAAGGGGACAACAGCCTGCAAGATTTCGTTGTTATTTTTAGAAGATTTTAATTGGCGCGAATGAGTGAAAGATTGTCTATGTATATACGTAGGTATCCCCAAAGATTCCTTTCAGAGTCTGATGTGGATTACTTTAATACCCTTGGAAAATATTTCACTTTGGCCTGAAAAACAAAAGTTACACACACTTATTAAAATTCATGTGATGTGTGCGTAACATTCATACAGGACTTCCAGCTTACTGGTACAGACAATGGAGGGAGGCACTTGGTAGAGTAAATCAAATGTTTTTTCTTTGCTTTGCCAGTGAGGATTTAATTTTAGGTATTATACAGTTTTTAAAAAACATTTTACTTTAAGCTGATGATGTTAATAGTTATGATGAAAGTCAGCTTATAAATATTTCCTCACCACCCCATTTAGTATTTAATACTGTAATATTATTATTACCTTAAGTGAAGTTTCTGGAGGTGCCTGTGTGGATAAGTTTAATACAGATTGAATTCAGAGATTTGGTTAATAGAAATCAATATTCTTTACCAATATGGCTCTATTCCCATACTCAATGCAGTAGGTAATTTAGACTAATGCTTCTCAAACTTTAACATGCAAAGGGATTACCTGGGGAACTTTGTTAATAGCAGATTCTAATTCAGTAGGTCTGGAGTGCATCTGAGAGTCTGAATTTTTAATAAGCTTTCAGGTGATATATGATCCACAATTTTAGATTTAGATATTAGTAAATATGATAGTCAATTTTCAAATTCAGGCTGAGTATTTGTACAGTTACTGCTTATTGTAATGAGTGATACAAAATTTGAACTAAAGTTTGTCTAATAATGTAAATTTATTATAACTTGGATTCATATCTATGAAAGACATGGGGATATTAAAATGAGTGTAAATTGCTTTTCTTATTGTTGAAAACTAAACATTTAAAATACCAGTCATTGACTATATATATTGTATATATATACATATATATATATATATATACATATATATATAATGAAAAATTAACTTAACAGAAACTGTGAAGCATAAGCCAAAAATATAAATTAATGAAATGGTAATTAATGACTATAAAACAGTTATTTTGAAAATTATCTAAGAAACCATACTCTTTTTTAATCTAGGAAATAACATCAAGATTTATAATGAATCAGCTAGCAGAAAATAATCCTTTCCTAATTCAAGCCATAGAATGGTACCCACAAGTCAGAAACACAATCTCTAAGGGAAGAAAATGTGCAATATGTGGAAAGTTATTTTTAACCATATGGCTGGATTGTGTTGAATTTGTTTCTCCATCAAAGGTAAATGGTGCTTTTTGCATGAATATGGAGATAAGACCTCCTCTTTTTCTTTGTTCTTTCCTAAATCAACCAATCTTCATTAGATTTGTATATAAGAATTGATTTCTATGATAGCATAATGTTTTTTTCATAGATTTATTGAGATATAATTGACCCACAACATTATGTAAGTTAAAGAGTTGATTAAATAAATTTATAAATTGCAAAATCATTACTACTGTAGTATTAGCTACCACCCCCATTTCCATCGTAGTTATCATTTGTTTCATTTTTATGGTGAGAAAACTTAAGATCTACTATATTAGCAACATTCAAATATATGATATAACATTATTAGTTATAATCATCATACTAAACATTACATGCCCAAACTTGTTAACTTTATAACTGGAAGTTTATACCCTTTGAACATTTCCCCCCATCCCAATCCCTGGTAACCAACACTGGACTGTTTCTCTGAGTTTGTCTATTTTAGATTCTAAATAGAAGTGATATCATATAGCATTTGTCTTTATCTGACTTATTTCAGTTTACATAATGCCCTTCAGATCCGTCTAAGTTGTTGTGAATGAACGGATTCCCTTCTTTTTCATGGCTTAATAATATTCCTTGGTATGAATATCACATTGTCTTTGTACATTCATTTGTTGACAGATCCTTAGCTTGTTTTCATATTTTGGCTATTGTAAGTAAGACTGCAATGAACAGGAGAGTGTAGATATCTCTACAAGATCCTGATTTCAATTTCTTTGGATATGTACTCAGAAGTGGGATGGCTAGGTCATATTTTTTAGTTTTATTTTCAATTTTTTGAGGAAACTGATACTGTTTTTCTTAGTGGCTATTCTGATTTGCATTCTGGTATTTTAGAGTTCCTTTTTCTCCACATCCTCTTTGACACTTATCTTTCGATGATAGCCATCTAACTGATGTGAGGTGATATTTCATTGTGGTTTTGATTTGCATTTCTGTGATAATTAGTGATGCTGAGCACTATTTCATGTATCTGTTGTCCATTTGTCTGTCTTCCTTGGAAAAAATACCTATTCGGTCCCTCAGCGCATTTTTAATTAGGTTGTTAGTTTTTTTGGCCATCAAGTTATATAGGTTCTTTATATATTTTGGATATTGACCCTGATCAGATATATAATTTGTAACTATTTTCTCCCATTCGGTAGGCTGCCTTTTTATTTTGTTGAGTTTCTTTTGCTGTGTAGAATTTATTAGTTTGATGTAGGCTGAATCATTTACATGTACATATGTTACTTATGCTTTTGCTATCACAGCCAGGAAATCACTACTGAGAGCAATGTTAGAGTTTTTCCCCATGTTTTCTTCTAGAAATTTTTTGATCTCAGTTCTTAAATTTAAGTCTTTAATCTATTTTGATTTTGTATGTGTGTGTGTATGTGTGAGTGGGGTAGGATAGAGGTGCAATTTTGTTCTTCTGCATATGGTTATTCAGTTTACAACACATTTATGAAGAGACTTTCTTTTCCCCATTGAGTATTGTGGCTCCCTTGTCAAATATTACTTGACCAAATATGTGGAGGTTTATTACTGGGCTTTTGGTTTTGTTTCATTGGTCTATGTGTCTGTTTTTATGCCTGTACCATACTGTCTTGATTACTATAGCTTTGTAGTATAGTTTGAAATTAAGAAGTGTGATTCATTGGCCTTGGTCTTCCTTCTTAGGATTGCTTTGCCTATTTGGGGTCCTTTGTGGCTTCATATAAATTTTAAGACCTTTTTTTTTTAATATCTGTGAAAAATGCTATTGGAATTTTAATAAGGATTGCATTGAATCTAGAGTTGGCTTTGGGTAATGTGGATATTTTGACAATATTAATTCTTCTGATCTCTGAGCATAAGATTTGTTCCCATTTGTTTGAGTCACCTATAATATCTTTTACCAAAGTCTTAAAGCTTTTAGTGTACAGGTATTTTATATCCTTGGTTAGATTTATTCCTAAGGACGTTATTGTTTTTGATGTACTGGTGAATGAGATTTTTTAAAAATTCCCTTTTTTAAATGTGCTGTTTTTAATATATAGAAACACAACTGTTTTCTATATATTAACTTTGTATCCTGTAACTTTATTGAATTTGTTGATTAGTTCTAGCAATTTCTGGATGATATTTTAGGATTTTATATATATATATATATATATATATATATATATATATATTATCATCTACAAAGACAATTTCACCCCACTTTTCCTCTGGTCAGCATATTGTCTCTGTCTGAGGCTTTTTGTTTTTGTTTTCAAGTGCACATGTAACATTCTCCAAGATAGACCACATATCAGGCCACACACGGGCCTCAGTAATGTCAAGAAGACTGAAATCATATGAAGCATCTTTTCAGACCACAGTTGCATGGAATTAGAAATTAACTACAGGAAGAAAACTGAAAAAAAAAGTTTTTTTCTTTTTTCTTTTAATGGAGGCTAACCATATTACTAAACAATCAATGGATCAAAGAGGATATTAAGCAAGAAATAAACTGTCTTAAAACAAATGAAAATAAAAACACAACTTTTCACAATTTATGGAGTGTAGCAAAAGCATTTCTAAATAGGAAGTTTATAGCTATTCAAACTGAACTCAAGAAACAAGAAAAGTCCCAAATAATCTAACTCTACACTTAAAAGAACTAGAAAAAGAAGACCAAACAAAACCCCAAATAAACAGATGGAAGAAAATACTGAAGATCAGAGCAAAAATAAGTGAAATTAAATTTTTAAAAAATCAGTAAAACTAAGTGCTGGTTCTTTGAAAAGGTAAATAAAATGGACAAACCTTTAGCTAAACTCATCAAGAAAAAAGAGAGCCCAAGTGAACGAGAAGTTACAACTGACACCACAGAAATACAAAGAATCACTAAAGAACATTATAACAATTTTCAACAAATTAAAAAATCTAGAGGAAATGGGTAAATTTCAAGAAGTATATAACTTTCCATATTGAACTGGTAAAAAATACAAAATTTAAACAGACAAATTACTAGCAGTAATAAAAAAAAAAAAAAAAAAAAAAAAACAAAAACTCAACAATTGAAAGCCCAGGACCAGATGGCTTCACAGGTGAATTCTACCAAACATTCAAAGAAAAATGAATACCTATCCATCTTAAACTAAACTATTTCAAAAAATTAAAGAGAAAAGAATGCTTCCAACCTCATTTTATGAAGCCCTGATACAAAACCAATCAATGACATTACAAAAAAAAAGAGAAGAAGAAAGAAAAGTATAGGCCAATATTCTTGATAAACATAGATCCAAAAATTCTTAACAAAATATAAGCAAACTGGATTCAACAATATATTGAAAGAATTTTACATCTAAACCAAGTGGGATTCATCCAAGTGATGTAAGAATGGTTCAACATCCATAAGTCTGTCAATATGATACATCATATTAACAAAATGAATAAAAATCAAACTCAGTAGATATATAAAAGTATTTGACAAGTTTAACATTCTTTTATGATAAAACTCTCAGGAAAGGGGGTACAGAAAGAACATAACCCAACATACATAGCCTTAATATATAAGAAATCCACAGCTAATAACATACTCAGTGTGAAAATTCTTTCCTCTAAGATCAGGAATAAGACAAGGAGGCCCCTATCACCACTTCTATTCAACATAGTATTTAAAGTCCTAGCCACAGCAATAAGACAAGAAAAATAAATAGAAGGCATCCAAATAATTATTTGCAGATGACATAATACCATATATAGAAAATTCTAAAAACATCACCAAAAAACTATTAGAATAAATAAATTCAGTAAAATTGAAAGACCTGGAATCAATGTACAGAAATCTGTTGCATATATGTATGCCAATAATGAGTGATCTGAAGGAATTAAGAGGACCTAAACTGAGATTTTTTCCAAAGGGGACATCCAGATGGTCAACAGATATGAAAAGTTGCTCAACATCAGTAATCAGGGAAATCTAAACTAAAACCACAATGAGATATTACCTCATACCTGTGAGAATGACAATCATCAATAAATCTACAAATATCAAGAGTTCGTGAGGATGTGGAAGAAAGGGAACTGTTGATAGGACTATAAATTAGTGCAGCCACTATAGAAAACTGTACAGGATTTCTCCAAAAAATTAAAAACAGAGCATTCAGATAATCCAGCAATCACACTTCTAGGAATCTATCTGAAGAAAACAAAAACACTAATTTAAAAAGATATATGCACTCTTATGTTCACTGCAGTATCACTAGTAATAGCCAAGATATAGAAGCAACTTACATGTTCATCAGTAGATGAATGGATAAAGGAGATGTGACACATAATACACACAATGAAATATTATGATTCATCAATAAAAAAGAATGGGGCCTAGAGGGTGTTATGTTAAGTGAAATATGCCAGACAGAGAAGAATGAATACCATATAATTTCACTTACATGTGGAGTAAAATTGAATAAACAAAACAAAATAGAAACAGGTCTGTAAAGAAATGAGATAGCTATTTGGTATTCAACACCATTCTTTTAAAATCATGTAAATAACCTCTTCTCTAACAGCTGAATATAATTTAATTAATCAGTATGATCTCATACAGAGTTGGTTTAAAATACTATACATAATATGTCTATCATTGTAAAACTACTTACGATTCTTTTTACCCTCTTACTAAGGCATTTATTGTTGATATCTATGAATCAACATTCGTCGGCAGCCGTCCGTCTCGAGAGACGATGGTGTAGCTTCTTAAGAGTCTATCTGCACCGCCGAGAATGGCTGTGCAGTCCGACTCGGGAGTGACACGGTATCTGTCTCCTCCCGTGTTGAATCGACATCTTACGATGACGCTGGAGTGTCCTCTCCAGTGAAGCTGAAGCTACAGAGCCTGGGCAGGGTGATATGGAGGGTCTGCTGTTGCCCATGCAGCAGACCCCCCCTCTCTTAGCAGCTGAAGGGTCCAAGGGAAAGACGAAGTCAATACAGCTTGGCTTCAGGTGCGCCGCAGGAGTTGCCGGTGTTGACTACAACGTCAAACCGCCTTAGGGACTCCGGCTCCGGATTTTCTGTCAGGGTTTACTCCCTTAGCCTTTCCCCTGAAGAGGTATGCCGCAAGGCAGCGGAGGTTATGAATCAACATTATATCATTGGTATATTGTTTTCCCCAATACAATATGTATATTCTTGAATTTCTGCTCTGATAGTTCACCCTTTCTAAACATTTTTCATGCCCTCCCCAGGCAGCCATATCCTAGTCATCCTTCAAAACTGAGCTTTCATTCTCTTCAATTTTGAAATCTTGCTTAATATGCAGCCTATGTTGTTGAGACCTTTCTCTGCACTAATATAGAACATATAATTGGGCTGAGCCTTATGATTCAGTTATTTTTTGTATTTACATCTCATCTTTCCAAATGGATGCTTAAAAGATTCTTAGAGGCAGGGATTTTTTGATATATCTCTGTATCTTTGGCACTTTGCCTAATGTGGTGCAGAATTTAGATTATTTGAAATTAGTCATAACTTTCGGTTGCCATTTAAAGAAACCCAACTCACACACTAACTGAGTAACGAAGAAGGCCCAGGGAAGAGTCTGGCTGAGTATTTAGTCATGCTGAATCAGGGAGCCAAACATAGTGCCAGGAATTTGTCCTTTGCCATGTGTTGTCTCTGCTTTCCTTTGTCTTGGTTTGCTTTTCAGGTAGGAGCACCCTAAACTGTGTTCTCTGACAGTAGAGGAAGAGCTTTCCTCTCTCAATAGATCCAGGGAAAGCCCTGGGGCTGATCCTTTTTGGCTTTATCTGGCATTATTGGGTCATGCGCTGGGCCTGCATTATGTGGCTTTGTCTTGAGCCATGGAGTTGGGTCAGTCACCCTCTCCCTCTTGTTATACGTGCACTGAAATTGGAGATGGGGTAGTTCTCCAAAGGAAAGGTGAGGAGAGTATTTGTTTCAGCAGAATGGAAAACTGATTCTGGACAGGCAAAAATAAGATGTCAATTGCTGGAGGGAGGGGAGTATAAGGGAACTAAAGAGAAGTAGAAAAAAGCACAATAAAGAATTTTTAAAAAGATGTCTATTGGGGATTTCAGTAAATGTTTGCTGATTAATAAACTAAACTTTCTTCTAGGAAAGAAGTCAGGTTTGTAGAGATTTTGTGCTATTTTTCACCTATACCTAAAATATTTTATCATTAGAATTGTGCTATGTATCCTTTAAGCACTTCATAATCACAGTTGGAGGTGGATGTCATAGCTGAAATACTATTACTCTCTCAAGGAAGGATTAATAACTGTGCTTAGGTGTTTGAAACTTAAAATGGGCCCTGAAGTTCTTTTGTGGGGGAGTGAGCAGAGCAAATAAAATTTCTCACTATGGATTGTGATGATGACAGCCCAATAGGTTCATAATAAAGCTAAGTACCATGATCAACCAATGAAACTGATAATTGTCTGATGCATTTTTGGATTCTCTGAGAGCTGTGTGACTTCAGAAGTAGTGTGTACAGCATAAAAATGGTAAGCTTTCGCGGTTGCCCTTCTTTCCAGTATTAGTGGTGAGGATACTGTGTTGGCTAAGAGTTTTTGACTACCTATTTTGTGCATTAAGAAGTAAGATTAGAGATATTGAAGTACAAAAACTTAAGTCAGTGGACAACTTGGCTGAAACCCAACCAGTGAAGACCTTAATGAGCATTATAGACAGAGGACAGGCAAAGCAAGGTGTCCAATGGGTAGTTCAATAACTGTCTGCTGACTGATTCATTTACCATCCCAGTAGCACAGAAGTCAGTTTTGTGTGGATTTGTACTGTAATTTCCTTTCATCCCAAACATGTTATGTATGGTTAGACAATATAGCATGTTTGATAAAAGCATTGCTAATCTTTTATTATTTGAATTTTATCTAGTGTTGAATATACCTTTAACTTAGTTAAGCTTGTTTATGTGAGGGAAATATCAAGTCAAGCATAAATAGTGTCCTTTAGAAATCAATATTATGAAATTTCTGGGAAAACTAATATTTATTTTATTTGAAATGATTTATTGAGCAATGCCTTAATTTTATTTCTAAACTTTACTTTTTAGAACTGGAAGATAAGCAGAAATCTACACCTGGTACCTCTTCAAATATTAATTTGTTCTTACAAATGTTTTGATCAACGTGGACCCAACCTGTTTGGAATTGCTCAAGTGTAGAGCAAGTGAGAAGCTCATGTAGAGCCTCATATGACTTGCTCTGTAAGCTCTGCACACAGTCACATTATGGTCTAATTATGGTATCATGCTGTGTCTCTTCTCTTTGTCACTACATCAAGCAAAGGAGGAAAAATAGCTACTTGTAAATATTCCAATTTGAGTATTACAACCTACCTACATTGTTTAGACTCTAGGTGTGTTGCTTCTTTGAGAAAAAACAAAATAATAAATAGAAAAATTAAGATCTGTGTGGTGAGTGTTATTTTTTCCTGTCATTTATGACCACCACCCTATTTTCTAGTATATAGAGACTTTGATGGGGACACCTTTTACAACTGAAATTGCATGTTTTGCTATTGAAAGAGAGTCACTTTTTAATGTTAGGCAGTTGTATCACATTTGTGTAATTCAGTTGAGCTCTTATTTTTTTAGAGGCAGTAACATCTTATTGACAAAGATAAAACCTTCATTCCACTTAAAAATGAGTGGCAGGCTGGAAAGCCAGGGTTGGTTACTCCTAACATCACTTTGTTCTGCTTTTAAAGTTTTATATATATATCGTCGGCAGCCGTCCGTCTCGAGAGACGATGGTGTAGCTTCTTAAGAGTCTATCTGCACCGCCGAGAATGGCTGTGCAGTCCAACTCGGGAGTGACACGGTATCTGTCTCCTCCCGTGTTGAATCGACATCTTGTGATGACGCTGGAGTGTCCTCTCCAGTGAAGCTGAAGCTACAGAGCCTGGGCAGGGTGATATGGAGGGTCTGCTGTTGCCCATGCAGCAGACCCCCCCTCTCTTCGCAGCTGAAGGGTCCAAGGGAAAGACGGAGTCAATACAGCTTGGTTTCAGGTGCGCTGCAGGAGTTGCCGGTGTTGACTACAACGTCGAACCGCCTTAGGGACTCCGGCTCCGGATTTTCTGTCAGGGTTTACTCCCTTAGCCTTTCCCCTGAAGAGGTATGCCGCAAGGGAGCGGAGGTTTTTTGGAGTCAGAGTTTTCCTTCTCTGATGTGCCCTGACTGGAAGATCGAACCAGCGACACTTAGCTCGCAGGCTGACGCTCAATCCACTGAGCCAAACCATATATATATGTATTTTTTTTCCCACAAATTAAACTGGCAGACAACAGAAAAGTAGCAAAAGAAGTTATACAAATACCAGGTATACATTGCATAGACCAGTGGCTTTTGGAAATGTGGCCTGCAGCATTCAGATCACTTGAGAAATTGTAGGAAATGCAAATTATCTGGCCCTGCCCCAGACTAGTGAATCAGAAATGGGGTAGTGTGTGGCCCAGCAATCTGTTTTAAGAAATCCTCCAGAAAACGTTGATACACTCTGCTGTGTGTTCAGAAAAGCAAGAAATGTAATCATAATTTTACATTTAAATCCCACTAGACATATATTTATTCATATAACTATTTGGTGGTCCTTCTGGTGGAAAGCTGAGTGGATTCTCATATCCCATACATTATCATGTTACCTTCCTAACTAGGCCTTTTATTAGTTCACTTTAGAATATACTTGTTTATGCATGAGTTGCCTCTGGCATACCTGGGAAGCGAAATCAATGGAGCCCAGCTGAAAGAGAGGCCCTCAAGTCCAAAGAATACAAGAGTCAGGGTCAACTGAGACAGAGATGAGGGTCTCAAGGTAACTTTCTAAAAACTCCATTAACTAAAAATGCATTTTAAACTAAAATACAAAACAAAATACAAATGAAAGTTTTAGGTTCTCACTAAAAACAAGTTATAGGAATGAACTGTAGTTAAATGAAGAAAAACAGCTCAGTTGAGTTGGTTTTGATTTAGGAAAATATTTTTACGCAACTGTGGTATTGAAAAGAGTGTTTTGTTTACCATTTTAATGCCCTGAACACAGCCAAAATTTATGTGCCATCTTGACTCAGGAAAAAATTTCATACATTTATTTAACTATGCACTTATTTAACAACTATTTCAGGTATCCATGGGGCACAGGTGACACAAAAAGAAAATCTTGACTTGACACCTTTTCACCCTGTCCTTTTCATGTCTTGAGATACTGAGATCTGGTTTCTGCTCCACTAATCCACAACTGGTTTTTCACAGGTCACCAGTGACTGCCTACCAATCCATCTGCTCCTCTTCTGGCTGGTCTTCCCTGCAGTTCTGGGCTCAAATGAGCATCCTTTGCCTCTTTGAATTATATGCCTTAGGTTCATTTCTTATTTCTCTGACAGCCTATTTCCCATAACTTTAACTGAATTCTTTTCTATACCCCCCCCCAAAAAAACAAGGGTGCTATGAGATTCTCTACTCAGTCCCATTTTCTTCTTTCTTAGCACTTTTTCTTTACCTGAAGGGACTCGTCTACTCCCATCAGTTCTTTAGCTTCATTTTCCACACCTGAGTGGGTAGCTCCTAACTTTCTCCATTTTTTACCCATGTTTCCAAGCTCCTCAACTTAACACATGTCTAAGATAAGACTGATTCTCTACTTCACAAAATGTTGCTTTCCCATTTATTCATGTATTAAACAAATGTTTTTTGAAGAACTACTATCTACTGGGCACTGTTCTTGGGATATAACAATGAACACAACTGTCAGGGCCCTTGCTCTTCAAAAACTTACAATCTAATTGGGGGGAAAACAATAAAAATAGACAAATATTGTGCTGATATGTACTTTGAAGACAAATAAAATAGGATTGGAGAGATAGGGAATGATGAGAATACTTTTTATATAGGGCGGTCTGGGTCTGAGAACGTCATATTTGATCAGAAAGCCAAAGCATGTGAAGAGAGAATGAGTTCTCTGGATATAATGAATAGAAACCAACTGAGTGTTTGAAAGACTGAAAGCCCAGGATACTAGAAAGTGCTGAATAACTGAATGTGTGCTAAAAAATATCATGACTCTCACATCAAGACATTTAGTGTTATTAGGTGCATGATTATGCATCAAGTGCCACCATGGAAATGAGACTGGTGAAGGATGAATCTGCTCCTGATATACTATTGTTAATATCTGTAACAATGTAAAGTATATAGTTCTTAATTTTCTAACAAGTAGAACCAACTTTTATTTATTCAGGTGAAGTTGAAGCAACTGGAGCATTAACTTTTGTAAATTACTTAGATTCAGTTTTTTTCCTTTTTTATTTCTTCTGTGAATGCTCTCTGGAATTTTTGTTATTCACTCACATTTGCCTCAGGACATAGGCAAATTAAAAAAAATAACTCAAGTCTCTTCTGATGTTTGTTACAAGCTCTTATCATCTGTGTTTTGGGGAAGGAGTTTCAAACAGAAGAAAATATATTAGGATAATTTAATGAACTTTCTTTGTCCCAGTTACTAACTTGTTCCCAATCATTAATTATAGTAATGATTTTGTATATATCCCTAGTTACTATAAATAATTGGAGCATAATCTCTGATTATTTATATTTGTGTATTTCCTTTACATAATTCAAGATGGATTTTCTCCACTTAATTACTCAATATTTCTAATCCTTCAGAATGGTATTATTGAATCCAGTGGGTGAAGAATCAATAGATCTTGCTAAAAGTACTAATATTATTTTCTATAATTAAAGCTATAAGTGATTAAGTATATTTCTTTTGACTTATATTTTTAAAAATTGTTTTCTTTACACTAACATTTATTAATGAATATTACTGAGAAGGTTTTAAATGAAGGTAGATTTAACTTTTTTTCACCTTATAAGGCTTCTAAAATCTCCAGAATAACACTTGGAACTCTCATTACCATTTCTTTATAAAATATCTCTTTAGGTGTTTCTTTTTGTCTAAGTTATTCTCCAACTGCAGTTGTGAGAAAATAATGGCTGGAAGTCACTTGCACTTGCTATATTTGTTTTGGTTCTTAGTGCAGAGAAGGTCCCTGGGTAGCTTAATCTGAAAACCTGCTGCCAGAAATTTGGGAGCCTCCTGTAGACCACAGGGCTCCAAATCGCAGGAAAGCTTCTGACCTGCAGTTTGGAACGGTCCTTGAGACTCAGGGACCAACCACAGAACACCAGGATTATTTAGCGGGACTTTAATAATTTTCATCCTACTAGAGTGGGTGTCCCAGGAGGTCACAGAAGTCATCTGAGGTGAAAGGGAGTTCTGTACCTGTGTCCTGTTTCTAGGTACGAGGTCGGGGTGAGTGGAGATGATTAATAGGGCTAGACTACAAGTAATGGGGGTGAGCCAGCTACGGAAGTTAGACAGTCAAGGCTACTTTAGAAGGTGAGATGCGGAAAACAAAGGATCTCTATAATCTCCTCCAGTTAGGCTATCCAAGGGCAGCTGCAAGATCTGCCACATTTAAGGGCAAATGCTCGGAGCTTTAGAGGAAAATGGGTGTGGGGCTGGTGCTGATAAGGCTCTTCCACTGTCCCCGGTGAAGGCTGGCCAAGGGGCTGCGGCCAGAAGGAATGTGAATTGTTTGGGGAATGGATTGTAACTCACTTATCTCCCTTTGGGAACAGCTTCTTGTCCTGCGATTGCTTCTTGACCTTTTCTTTCTGCACGTACACACTGAGGTAATTACGTAGTTTAGAGTCACGTGTAGGACATGTGCCTCCTCTGCCTGGGACCTCTTGTAACCAGCCTCAGCCTGGAGGAGGTGCAGTCTCTCTCACACCGACCTGCCGCCATCCGTGCGCTTCCCTTAATGTGAGTAACAAACGGCATGCCTACATCGGCTAGTCCTCTGGGTGGTTTCTTCGGAATATCATGAACATGTAAGCAGCTTTGGGGTTTGGAGCTCCTGTATTGCAGTGGGGCTAGTAAGCATCACTGCGGATTAGGTGAGGGAGCTGGTCTTAATTAATTAACCTTGAGCCACGGTTCGCTAGCCTGGGGCAGGGACTGCGTGGGACAGCGTTTTCCCAAAGGCCATATTATGGGGAATCTCTACTTTTTATTCCATTAAGTAAGTTGATAAAAAAACAAGAGAGAAGAAAAAGGCAGGTGTATTGAAGAATGGGGAAGCTGAATGCAGGGGGAAGAGGATCCAACAATGACCATCACTCTTCTAGTAAAATTAGAAGATATATCTGGTCAATTGAATAACCAAGGCCTTTGATTTCTTCCTGCTGTAAATCAGGGGTTCCATGTGATTTATTATTTTATCTTCCCAAATAGAACACAAAGGGCATTTTAGATGTTTTAAAACTATTTGAAATGTCTCAGTCAAGTAATATTGGCTTAAAAAAAATACTTAAAAGAATAAAATATCCATGTTTCACTGAAAGAGTTCATTTTATGTTTAAAATTGCTTTTCCAACAAACATTTCTTGATACCTCCAATAGGGAAGACATTTTCTAAATTTAAGAATAAGCAAGACCTCAGAGAGCTTCTCTCTGTTCCTAGCACAACAAGCAGAGAGGAATTCCTTTAAAATAAATCACATCAAGAGTTCTTTCACCAATTTCACTCTCACTGCTCCCCCCATCCCCCATCCTAGGTCTGATTGCTTTTTTTTCAGATCTGCTTGTTGCTTATTCTACAGCCTGCAAGAAGGGCCTCCCTGGCCGCGATATTAAAAATTGTGAGTTCTACCTCCAGCACACTAAACCCTTCCATTCTGTGTCTCATCCCTTGTTTACTTCCATTTCACTCTATAATTTACTTACTAGTTTTGTGTATTGTCTGTCTCCCCCAACCCCACGTTAATTCCATGAGAGCAGGGCAGGAATATTTTTCTCTAAAATTTTATTGTAAAAATTCTCAAACATTTGTATGTTGGAAAAATTTTACAGTAAATACCCATATGCCCATCACCTAGATTTTATAATTAGTATTTTGCTGTATTTGCTTTATTACATATCTATTCATCCCTCTATTCAGCCATTAATCCATCCTGGTTTTTAAAAAAGATTTTATTTATTTATTTTTAGAGAGAGTGGAAGGGAGAAAGAAAGAAAGTTAGAGAAATATCAATGTGTTAGAGAAATATTAATAGGTTACCTCTCCACCGACAACCCAGGCATGTGCCCTGACTGGGAACTGAACATATGACCTTCTGGTTTGCAGGCCAGTACTCAGTTCACTGAGCCATACCAGCCAGAGCTATCCTGTTTTTGATATATTTTAAAGTTGCATTTCTCTTTAATATTTAAGCGAGTATGTCACTAACTAGAATTCAGTACTTGTTTTTCTTTTTCTCTTCTGAGGTAAAATTTACATGACTTTGACAAATGCATTCACAAACCTTTATCAAGATATGGAGCTTTACTACCACCCAGAACTTTCTCTTATGTCTCTTCTCACAGGGTTGCCAAATTTCACAATTAAAAATACAGGAAGACCAGTTAAATGTGAATTTCAGTGAAACAATGAATATGTCTTTAGTATAATGTTTCAAATTTTGAATAGGACATACATATATTAAAAAAAAATGTCATTCATCTGAAATTCACACTTAACTGGGAATCTTATATTTAATCTGGCAACCCCACTCTTCAAGAATTTCTTGCCCCAACTCCCAAGAGGCAATCATTCCCATTTCTTCCCACCAGAAATTTTACCTGTTTTAGAACTTCATAATGTATATATATATTTTTTTTTCTGTGTGGCTGTCTTTCCATACTGTTGCATATATCATGTGCTTGTTTCTTTTTATTGTGGAATAGTATTTTATAATATAGCTGTAATTCTGTTTGTTCATCTGTTCTCCACCTGGGGCTTTCTGTCTGTTATAAATAAGCAGCTACAAACCAAAGCATTCTTAGAACATGCATTGGCTGCCAGTTACAGTAGTCTAGACAAAGTACAAACTTTTAACAAACTCACAGGCACTGTATAATTAGCCTCTCTTACTGTTATACTTCCCTGGCCTCACCTCATGTCACTCTCCTTAAGCCCTCTACTCTCCAGCCATTTTCCTTTCAATACCCTGAAGCTTGCATGCCACTCCCATTTGAGCCTTTTATATGCCATGCCTTACAGTTGGAGCACTATTTCTTCTCACTGGTTGCCTGGCACATTTTGCTCTGTTCCTTTACCTACTACAGTGTGACTCTAGGCAAGGTTCCTGACCTCCTTATGGCATAGAATAATAATAGTTCCTTTTTTATAGGGTTAGTATGAGAATTAAATGAATTAACATTTGGAAAGCACTTAACATGACACCACAGTAAGTCAATGTTTGTGATTGATATTGTGGAGAACCTTGACTTCTAGAAGCTTATGCTTTAGGTATAGTGCATGCTAAAGAACAAGGAATTATTGAAGGCAAACAGCAGCAGAGTGGAAGATGAATTAAAGGGGTATCAAGCAAGCAAGAAGGAAAATGACCAGATCAGAGTTTATAGTAATAGTCCGTTTGAGTACACTCAATGCGAGTTGAGTTAATGGCAGTAGGAAGTGAAAATGGGAGATAGATTCAGAAAATCTTCATGTTAGAGATAGAATCGACTACGTGAATGTCAACCAGCTTAGGAAAAGGTGATGTAGATATCTGAGCTTTCTGTCTTAGGTATCTCTAAGAATGTTGGTGCCAAGTAGCAAGGTAAGGAATTCAGGAAGACGAGCTGGATTTGGTGAAAAATAAGTTTGCTTTTAGACATGGTAAATTAAGGATGCTAACTGGACATTGCTAGAAATGTTTCATAGACCATTGAGAATGAAAATATAATTAAAGGTATGGATTTTAATAAGGAATGAATTATATCTTATGCCATAAAGATTATGTTTTCAAGGAAACAAAAAGCTGATGCTTTTATTGCTGTTCTTCTACAAATCTAAGTCCTCTTTTAGACTGCCTTTACATGGAATTCTAACAGGTATACAACTCTGTGTCTTCTACATTATAGTTTTAGCTAACAAAGACCCAGAGATTTGTGGAGAAGACTTTATTAGTGGGAGAGGGCCAAAGGCACATAGGAGGGGCCTGGTTAAAAGTAAGAAGCAGCACTATTTGAAGGGAACCACTTAAGGTCTGGCTGCAGCTCTAATGTCTTCTTTTTTCCTCTATTTTCTTCTTTTTTCAAAAGACTAAGACTTTGGTGCTTTGCATCACTGTGTTCCAATTTGCAGCTTAGGGTAGATTATTTTAAATCCTAAAACTGTGAGGAAAAGATGAAGTCAGTAGGTAGCCATTAGGATCCTGGTTTTAAAGTAAGAGGCAGGTACCGTATGATGCTGGGAAGTGTGTGTGTCTGTTTTGCCTTTCTTTCTTGTTTTGATTTTTTTTTTTTTTTTTTTTTCATTGCTAGATAGGAGCTGGAGATCAAAGAATAATTACTGCTACGGATCTTTAATCTGATAAAAACCTTTCTAGTCATAGTGCTTGGGCTTTGTGTCACCTTTTAGACATTAGTTGTATACTAATCTTCATCTATTATGCTGCATACTTTATTTAGAGTGTAGTGTAACAAAAATCACTGAAGCTGAAAGGTTCTTTTAGGGTTGGATTACTCATTAAGAAAAACAGAAACTGATCTGAAGTTAGTTATTTTCCTCTGGATGTATTTTAAAAGTATAATACATGGGCAATAAATAAAGTGCTACCTTGCTGATAGAAATATTTATGAAATTCAATTCTTTCAATCTAAGCATTTTCAGAGGTTATTTATTTCTAACCAAATGAATCTGTTTACAATATGTCACTTTTGTATTTCTATTTAATGAAAGTGTGTACTAAGAACCAGAATTATGATACATTATGTTTTTAGAGTTATTCAGAGAAACTAAGAGAATCTTTCATGTAATAGACACAAAGTATCTTAATGCTGATTCCAAACTTCTCTTTTCATGAAAGCAATTATTTATTGATATGGAAGTACTTTTCCACTATAATATTTTTCTTATGCTGCTAAAGGTATTCCCTTGCTCAGTATTGATCGAGTTTCCAGGGCATATGTCACATAATTAGTTCTTCTGGTTGAAAATATATTGCTGACTTTCAGAAGCATTTAAAGAAATCACAGTGGTGGGGCCTGGGGAAAACAGTGCTAGAATGTTTGTGTAGGTGACAAAAAGGGGAGAAATTAATGAAACTGTTGCCATGCTAAATTGGCTTATTTTGTGGTGCTGGCATTTGCTGACAGAACAGCATAGGACTCAATTGTATGGAAGAATCAGGCACTGCCTATGCCTAGCAGACTTAAAATATGCCTCTATAAAGTTTCAGTCTAAATGAAATGTTTATTTTTATTTATTTTTTTATTTGATATTTATTTTATTTTTTTCCCATTACCATTTAGTCCCCATATACCTCTTCCCCCAGCAATTACCACACTGTTGTCTGTGTCCATGAGTTTTTTTTTCCTTTTTGCTCAATCCCTTCATCCCTTCACCTCCCCCCACCTAGCTGTCATCTCGCTCATATTTATAAGTCTGTCTCTGTTTTCCTTGTTAGTTCAGTTTGTTCGTTAGTTTCCACATACGAGTGAAATCATATGGTATTTGTCTTTCTCTGACTGACTTATTTCACTTAACATGATGTTCTCCAGGTTCATCTATAATGTTGCAAAGGTAAAATTTTCTTCTCTTTATAGCCAAGTGGTATTCTATTGTGTAAATGCCCCATAGTTGTTTTATCCACTCATCTACTGATGGACACTTGAGCTGCTTCCATATCTTTGTGATTGTAAATAATGTTGTGATGAACATCGGGGTGCTTATGTTTTTTCAAATTAGTGTTTTGGGTTTGTTTGGATATATTCCCAGAAGTGTAATCACTGCGTTGAAAGGCAGATCCATTACTTTTTTTGAGATATTAAGGCTTGACAGTTCTAGCCAAAAATGCTGCTTACTGCTCATTGGGAGAACTGAAGAATATTGGGAGTATTTCCAAATTGGTGGAGAATGCCCTGGATTTGCGAGATGTATCCAAGGTTTTACTCAATTGTATTTAAATTGTGCGTATCTGGTATCTGATGAAGAAACAATCCTGAAACAAAGAATAATTTATTTAGCATAGTGGAGTTAACTCTTGTAATAATATAAAGCAGGGTGAGCCTAGAAGGGGAGAAGAGGAATGTGGAATGAAAGGAAAGAGGATGTTGGTCCCTGAAGCGATAGCTTGATGTTGTCTTACTTCTCTAACAGATATGTTCCTGAAACCTGAAAAGGTGAAGTGACTTATCCAAAGTCACATGGTGTGTCAGTGGAAAAGCCTACACTCTCAGCTCCCTGCTTAAGGTGTTTTATTGCAACCATGCCTATGTCTTGTCCATAGAGTCTTTCAGAGAACCAGAATTCCTGTAATGTATTTTTGTATGTCCTTGCTCCCCAAGTACTGTTCTTTTAACACTTAAATGCAGTTATTGCCTGTCAGCCCTGTCATTCTCCTTCACTCTGTTCTTCATCTCTCTCTTCCTTAATACCCTTCATGATGATATTCTAAGTTTGAGTTTTCAGAAACACCTGCTTATTCCAAATAGATCAGATGACAGTTGTAGAAAACTGGGACAATAAGAAGAATAGAATCAATACTTGTTTGCTGTAAATCTGGAATTCATTTCGATAACTAACTTTATTTAGTTTATTTTCAACCAGTATAACTCTTCTCCGAAAGTTTCAGTGTCTGTTTTTTGTTTCTTTTTTTCCTTGTTCCTCAAAGTGTGACCACCATACGCCTCTGAGTGTGGAATGTTGGTCAGGAACATATTTTGGAGACCACTGGCTTTATAACTTAATCAGTTTTAATCAGATCTGTTGGTCACATCACAAACTGTTCTCTTTAATTCTTGTTCAAAGTATTAAACCCATTTTTCAGAATGCCTCCCCTCACAAAGCTTCGTTACTTGGTTTTTATATTAGGAAACTCTTTTAAATCTCTTAAAAAGTAGATTATAAAGTAGAATAGTTGGTTACCATTAAGTCATTACTAAAGCAGTTTTATATATATACAGTTGGCCCTTGAACAACACAGGATTGAACTAGGGAGCCCACTTATATGTGCATTCTTTTCAATAAATGCATATAGCACTGTAAATGTGTTTCTCCTTTCTTATGATTTTCTTAATAACATTTTCTTTTTTTCTAGCTTACTTTATTATAAGAATTCAGTATGTAATACATATAAAATATGTTAATCAACTGTTTATGTTATCAGTAAAGCTTCTGGCCAATAGTTAAGTTTTGGGGGAGTCAAAATTATACTTGGATTTTCAAGTGCATAGGGTGTCAGTGCCCCTAGCCTCTGGATTGTTCAAGGGTCAACTGTATATGTACATACACATGTTATTATTTTTTCATGGGTTAAAATTGGGTGGGTTCTTTATTATTTTTGAAAATGCTATGGAGACTTAACAGTGAAGGGCCTGTATCATTGCCTTCTTTTCATCTGTATAAAATTCATTTTCTGTTCTCAAGTCTAATAAGAGAATTGAGAAACTAACTTTTGAAGTATTTGATGCTCTTAAGTAAAACAGCCACACATGAATGAAACCCCTGTATTTTTTCAAATGGGATACATGATTGCAAACAGTCTTCAATTCAGTGAATGGACATGCTATGACCAAAATGTCTTTGTGTCGCTTCTTGGTTTTCTCATATGATTTTAGGTAAGCAGTGCACTCAAGAGAGAGCATGCCATTCTTTTCTTTAACTCACTCACGTAGATGAGTTCAAATAGACTGTGCCATACCTCCTGTTACTTAAACCTCAGCTTTTTGCTTAATAGTAGTCATTGGTGCCCTGCAAATAGACATGACATAAATTAGTGAGCTGGTTTCCAGGTACATAGAAATTTGATGTCTTTAGAGGACTGAATGTTTTGGATCCATGGTTATGCCTGGGGATATCTGAAGGGCAGAACTGAGTCTAAGCTAACTACTTCTGGTAATTGAGGGCTTGGTCCCTAAGTCATAAAAATAAGCATGAAGAAGAGAAGAAGCAACTAGAAGAAATGGGAAGGAATATTACAGAAAATCTTGTTCATGATTAGGGCTGACTTTAGGGACTCTGGAATGCACTTTCTAATAAATTATCCACATGCATAACCTTACTCATTCCTATTAGGAGAAAAAGATTAAAAAATCAGAATTCCCACCAGCCTAGAAACATTGTAAAACAATGTCAGCCATGAACTATTTATGAAAGGTTTTGGTTGAAGTAGAGTTTAGGGCATATAAAGAACTATCAGAGGTCTGAGAGCCACAGAAATATTTTGGTAATTGAGAATTACTCTCTGGGGATTTTAAAATATATACCCCTAAAAGACTGGTTCTTTAAAAGGAAAGATTCCTGCCCTGGCCAAGTAGCTCAGCTGGTTAGAGTATCATCCAATACGCCAAGGTTGAGGGTTCCATCCCTGGTCAGGGCACGTAAAAGAATCAACCAATGGAATGCATAAATAAGTGGAACAACAAATCAGTGTTTCTCTCTCTTTCTAAAAATCAGTTCAAAAGTTATAAAAGGAAAGACTCCTTACAGGTGTTTAAAATATAGATATTTTCTCACAGACTCAAGAAGTATTTCTAACAGTCACTGATTAATAACTCTTGAGTCATATTTAAGTTGGTGTATTACCAATTTTAAGGCCAAGTTTACTTAATTGAATTATTTGCTGGCCACTAGGCAATGGGATTATGGTTTGGGACTTCTATAATATTCTCGTATAAGAAATAGATTTAGTAGGGTCAGAGTAAAGACTCTTGACTCCCACAGAGGCTACTTGGAATTCTTAATTTCTCTTTACATTTCTGGAAATGAAGAAAAACTGCACTCTTCATTACTTTTTAACATTTTTCCTTATGTGCATAACCCTGTGAGCTATAAATCTTTTATCTCTTTGAGAAGCCCTCAGGACAGAAGCTAAATAATATGATATATACAGAATATACATTGGTCCCTATTTAATAGACACAAAATTTGTAACAGAATAGTTACATTTCAATTTGAGTTTCAGGAAAATAAGTTTCTTTTCCCAAAGAAAATCATGGATCTTCTTGGTTGCATCAGAAAGAAATCAGGGATCTCTAACCTAGACAGAGGGAAAAAATTGAAGCTGGTAATTGAGCAAGTCTCAGGCTTTCTATTTCCAGCTCTCCCCACCACTCCTACCCTTCTTCCAAGGCTTTCAGGCAATAATAGAGTTAGGAGAAGTTGTGAGAAGTACAAAATCCACTCAAGTAATTATAATTAAAACATTTTGTACAACAGGAATTTGTTTCTTCATCAAAGTATATTAGACTGTCAGGTGAAGGCAGGTAAAAGCACCTTCCTGTGGAAAGACCATGCACCATTCAAAGTGAGAAAGTTGATGTGATATATTATTGAAAATATTAATTACCATCAATGGTCATCACTGGTATGAATTTGATAAGTTCTGTGCAAATTCAAACCCTAGCAACTTGTATCCAGGTGTTCTTAATCGTTCATTATGGACTTGACAACCACTAGGTGACACTGTTGCTTCACAGAGTTAGTATCAGAAGCTCCATTAACTATGTAAAAGTTACATAGGAAGCACTATTTATATTTATTATAAATATATTGTTTATAGTTTAAATATGAATATCTGATTTACCAGCCTGAAATAAAACTACTACAGACTGTCATTATTTTTACATATAGTTCTGATAAAACTCTATACTACATAAAATATACAAATGCTTAGAATGAAGGAAAAAAACTAGTACTACAACCACTGATACTCCTAGTACCATTTGCCACCATGCCAATGACTAATATTTGTGAACTGCTTATTCTGTGAGGCAGTCTGTGCTTATTATTATAGGTAAATGATTTCATTCAACCCTTCTGTCAACCAAACATGCTAAAGTTAGCAAAGCTAAGAAGTGGCAGAAATGAAATTCAAACCCTATCTGACTGCTGGTCTGGCCCCTTCGTTGACAGACGTGGTTGCTGGTTCACACAGCAAGTTAGTGGTACAGAAAAATAGTGGAGTGTATTTAACATAAATATAATATGGCTGTCTTTCCATTTCTTTTAAAAGGTATTATTGGAAATGGGTATTAGTAAAAAAACTCTGTGTCTATTTTATATACACAACAGATAACTTTTAATTTAGAATTGCTAGATGAAACCCAGGATGCCTATTAAATTTTGTGTTTCAGGTAAATGACTTTTGCAAATATGCCCTATGCAAACACATTGATTAAAAAAAAAATATGTTCCAAATATTGCATGAGGCATATCTATACTTAAAAATAAAAATTATTCTTCATCTGAAATTCAAATTTAACTAGGTGTCTTCTGTTTTAACTTGCTATATTTGGCAACATTACTTTACCTATTATTCCAGTTAATTTGGATCAGTTTAACAAAAACTCAGATTTTTTTTTTTTTTTTTTTTTTTTTTTTTTGTCTCTAGGACTCTTTCTCATCTCTCTATATAACCCCTTGGTTCGTGTCTAAGGAATATATAGTATATTTGCCCTTTTAGGGGATGAGCCTGTGGTCAGTGCCCTTTATTCTTTTGCTTCCTACTTATTTTTGGGACTTATTCCATCTGATATCATCCTGCTTGTCTCATTTTCACTCTTTCTCTCTCTATTATGTCTTTTCACATCTGTTAAGTGATTAGAGATTTCTACCTCAAAAAACCTCAAGCTTTGCCCTGACCAGAGTGGCTCAGTTGGTTGAGTGTTGTCCCACAAGGCAAAGGGTCATGAGTTCAGTTCCCAGTTCGGGCAAGTGCCTGGTTTTGGACCCTTGTCGGGCGCATGCAGGAGGCCTCTGATTGATGTTTCTCTTTTTCTCTTTCTCCTTCCATTCCCCTCTCTTTAAGAATGAATAAACAAAATCTTTAAAATTTAAAAACAAAGAAACACATCTCAAGCTTCCTTTGATTATACTTCTTGAAAGAGTAGCCCCTATTTTCTTATCATCCATTGACTCTTTAAACAACTGCAATCTGTACCCATTACTCATCTCCCAAGTTATTCAATGACTTTCTAATTCCTGAATTCCATACTTGTCTTAGCCCTCATCTTTATTTCCCCTCTGTGTTTGACAGCTTTCCTTCTCTAATTGTTTATTTCAGTCTCTCTGTATTATTTCCCTTCTTGTGACAGATCATCACCTTCTGGTGGTCAAGTCTGAGATATTCAGTTCTTATTTCTATTGTCACAATGGCATTACAATATGCCCTGCCACATAAAAATATTTCTTTTTGACATTCTTTGGCCTCCAATTTTTTGCCATTTTATATGGTGTCTACCCCTACTACATTCTTGCATCTATTCATGCCTTTTAATTTTCAATCTAATTCAATTGTCAACAAATGAGGATTTGTCAAAAGAATTAAGATGAGCAAGAAAGGAATTGTATTCTCTCTATCTTTCCCACATTAGTCTCGTTAGCTGAGGATTATCTTGAGCCCGACACTTATATTGCATTCAGTTTTGAGCATTATCTGCTCAAGATGTTGACCAGAATGTGGGAAAGACCATATGTAAGATTTGCTATATTCTTAATCTCAGAAATCAGTTCCAGAAGGGCAGGTGAGACCTTGAACTCTTAAATTTTTGTCCTTGGATCGTCTTTAACACAATCCTAATTATGTTAAATCTTTTAAAATATAATGCTCCCTCCTTCTTGGGACTGCCTTAAAGGTGGATAAAACATAAAGATGAATTAGAAAACAGTCTGACCATCCTGTATAATTTTTAAAACAGTGTCTTCAAATAATAAGCATGTTTATTGCATTGGAGACTGTTGGAATATATATTTAATTAGGTGGCCATTTTCTTTTAAGTTACAGGTTAGTAGACTGCCTATCAAAAGTAATTACTTCTTTATAGACACTAAAAGAATTGATAGGCATAAATACTGTGTGCTACTAAGCATAATTGTCCTAGTTTTAAGTTTCTAGGTACAATAAAACCTTGTTTTTATAGACTGGATTGAGACCCACAGTTAATTTGTTAAAAGTGGTTTATAGATGCAAATATGAGAAAATATTTCTGCTACCTCACATAGCTGCATTAGACTAAATATTTCTAGAGCAAAATGGTATATTTACACTCCTACCAATGCCCATGGCAGATATCGCTAACAGATCTATGCAAACTTGCTGAGTATGTATGCACTTCCTCAGAATTCTTAACTCCTCATTTCAGTATTTCAACTGAAGAACTAACTCATCCATATTGGCACAGGATATGGATGACCTTTATATTAAACATATTAAAAACACGGAGGATAAATATCAGAAGATAAAGTTTAGCCAAGAGTTTAAAAGTTTCAGGACCACTTAAGGACATGACAAACTTTTGAGTTTGAGTAGGGAGACTGTAGTTGGCATGAAGATCTCCAAACTAGACAGGAGTATGTGACCAATTTCTGAGGACGAATAATGCTGCAGTGCAAGTCAGAATTCTGGGTTCAAAACAGGGAGATTGAAATAGGTTTGGGTTGTTATTCATTGTGGAGTTTGAATAAGTAGAGCAGTTTGCAAAAAATTATAAACTGGCTAGGAGTGTCCATCCAGGAGAAGAAAACATTCTATTCTATTGAATAACAATGGGAAGTAAGACATATATCATGTTCTTTATGCTTTTGATGCACTAAGGAATAGTAAAAGCTCAATTTAAAATTGTTAAAATATAGACATTATTCAAATCATCTTGAAACTAATGAAAGAAATTTATAGTTACTAACAACTAACATTTATCAGTGCTTCTCCCATATACCAGGCACTGCCCTTGCTTCCTTACTTATCTAAATCCACCCCTCAAAGACCTTGAAAAGCTGGCATGGAATTTCAGCTTTGCTTGCCAATATGTTGGTTAGTTGTCTGGCTCCACAGTATAATACTTCAAATATTTTTGTTGTTGTTGTTCTTTCAACATGAATAAAAGGTAATGTTCCCTGGAACTTGACTTATCTGCTCTACTATGTGTATATTTTACTGCCAATAATATAATGAATATGGTGCAAAATATCGAAAACTAAGTGTAATATAAGCCTTGCAACTTCTGGGGTAAATTTTAATTAGGCCACTAATTAATGGGGAGAAAGAGAACTCTGGTTTTGTTCTCTGTATGCTACTTCTTAAAGTGAAAGAAACATTTTATGGAAGGCCTGGAAAGTCTCTTAAAATTTTAAATTTTCTATAAACCAAAATTGAGTATTTGTCTAGACCGTCAATAAATTATAAATCTATAATTATTAACTTTTATTTTCTATTTGAGTCCACTGTCTGAGTTATGCTTAGCCACCCAATATGACTTCCTAAAAGAAATAAGCTTGAGCACTGAAAATTTTTGAATATTGTTATGTGCTTTATGGTAACAAGATGTTACCGGTAGCCCATATTTGAATCATGTTTTTGGATATGAAACATAAACCAGCAAGTAAAAACTAGCTCAAAAGAAAAATATGTTCTATGATTTCAAGGTCCCAGGAAATTCTAAGCATGAGTGCTCTAGTTGATCCAGAAAACTAGGCCTTGTCAAGTGTGAAAGTCAACATGTGACGGGTTGAAGAGTGTCTTAATGAGACTACGTAAAGGATGAGTTTATTATTCATCTGAGCTGGTATAAGATATTAACCCAAAAATGCCTTATTGGAGCATGGGAAAAATATACACTAATGAAAATGACATCACTAGTAATGATTCTTTGAGTTAGTTAGGCCCTAACAGTTTTACTTATATGAAAATAGTCAGAAGTCAGAAATCTGGTTTAAGATTTATGCCTAAAGATGTGAATCCCAGTGTTATCTGTAAAACAAAACAAAATAAAACAAACAAACAAAAACCTTGGAAGAACCAAAGTATTTACTCCTCAGAAAATGGGTATGTAAACTATGGTACATCTTAATGAAGGAATACTATGCAGTCACTTAAAAAATGGTGTTCTCTAAGAGTTTTTCATGATAAGGCAAAGGCTTATGATATAATGCTCAGTAAAACTGAAAATTATGTGTATAGCAATGTCTCAGCTACATAAAGAAAAACTTCTTATACACAAGAAAAACTAGAGTAAGCTATACCCAAATTTTAATCAACAATGTGGTTATGGAACATATTTTTATTTTTCTAATACTTTTCTATACTTTCTAAAATTTTCTGTTTTATAATAGTAATTTGACTATTTAATAACTAGAAAAATGAATAAAATGTTCTACATTTTGCCCTATTAATCCCTGACACAAAGTATACAAAGCCATGAAGATTGACCATGGACTAAGTAAGCATGGATTTGGAATTGATTTATGAGTATATTTCCAAAGGTAATCCGGTTATAAATCAGTACTTTAGGTGTTCCAGCCCCCACACAGATCATGTTCAAAGAAGCATAATGCCACAATCAAAAGTAAAATGAGAAGGCAGTAGAGGGTTAAGGGGGTCAAGAATATGGTGACAGAAGATGATTTGACTTTGAGTGGTGAGCACACCATGCAATCAATATACAGATTATGTACACTTGAAATTTATATAATCTTATTAACCAATGTTACCTCAATAAATTTAGTAGCATAGCAATGTGAGAATTTCAATCTTTATGAGGACCTCTCAAAGACTATTAAAGGTGATCCAATTTATAATCTGAATAATATTTCTTAGAGGACTCTTTCCTCATTCAAGTCTGGTTCAATTACCCATACTTTGTAATTGTTTCAGAGGCTCCTACATGCTAACCCTCTAGGACTCTGAAACCCCAGACCACGAGGTTTTCTCTCTCTGTTATGTCTCCTCCCTTTCTCTTGCTTTCACTATCTAGTTTTTCCTCTTTCCATTCTACAGATTTCATAATGTAAGAAAAAAGAGTTGTGTTGGAAAGAGATAGGCCTTTGCAGCAGCACAGGAGTTCAACACCAGCCAGGTTTACTTGAGATTCAGCGAGACTGAAAAATGACAGTGGGGCCTTGGAGGAGGATTCATACCAGTTCAATCTTGCTCCTGGGGGCGAGGTCAAGAGCAGAATCTGTCTTTCAATTATCCTGGTGGTGAGCCAGAACAGGGGCCAAGAGATCATCTGCCTTCACTCTTGTCCTGCAGTGGCAGGCAAGGACTTGGGGAGCGAATATCATCCATACCAATTGAACAGCAGGGGCCTGCATATATACATGAAGTTAAAAAAGGTGGCACCGGACAGTCTGAGCTGTGTAATGCTTATGTAGAAAGAATCTCTTAGATAAGGGTGACCTAGGCAAGTGAAAATACACGAGTATGGAGGCGAGGCAAGGATCCTGGCTACAGTCACCCTGACACAACACTCCACGCCTCCAAGATTCTTGCCTTACAATCTATGCGATAGTGATCTTCCGCATGGGGCTCTGTGCGAGAAAACTGGAACACTGTATCCAAATTCCAGAGTAGCAATACAGGCTGGAACAACAAGAAAATACTAACTATAACGCATAATTGAAACTGTACACTATCCAGAGGCTAGGGAGGCCCACTGGGTCCCCAGTGGGTCAGCATCAGTCCAATGGCGCAGCCACTGCCACGCAGAGTCGTTGACATGTTGCACTCTCCATGGTAAGCCAGTGGCAGTGCTGCTTGGCATCTCTGTGCAGGCCCAGCATGCCGAGGTGTTTGCCACATCAGCGAAGGTGCTGCCCAGGCCATGTACACATTCCTATAGACCAATCTTAAGGGCGATAGAAACATGTTTAGTGGTACTAACAAGGGTGAGTCCTGCCTGTCCAGTATACTACATGCTAAAGAGGAATCTTGAAATAACACAATAACAGATATAGGGCCCCTCCCCGGTTTTATGTACTACATGTTTACTCCCCTCTCTAGGGTTGTCACTCTTTGGGTCGATATGCAAGGAGGGGCATGCACTGAACATAATAAAAGAACAAAACTGCCCCACAGAATGCTTGTGGCCTCTGCACCCTTCGGGTATACCACCATGACCATGTGGCTATTACCCAAGGTATATACATCAAGTTGGCTTGAATACCTTGGTCCCATGGGGCCACTAATGCTAACCATCATTAATCTATGTGGTGAAATTTCCAAGACGATGTCCATTGCATTGTGTCACCTGGATTCAAGGCTGTTGGTGTAGGCAAGAGAAAGTTATTCTGTCTTACAAAATCAGGCTTCAACATATCATCTTTGGTGCATACGTGCAGCTGTAAAGGGGGCTGAGGCTAATTGGAGCACAGAGTCATAGAGCCTGCCTTCTCCATAAGTGCCCTTTTAACAGACTGTTATACCTTTCAGTGATGCCAGCCCCCTGTGGACTAAACAGGACGTGAAACTTTCATTGGCTGCCCAGATCCTTTACCCAGGCCTATAACCCTTTCCAGTGAAATGAGTTCGTTGTTCACTCTCTATAATTAGGAGGTGGCCATAGGCGGCAGTTTTTCTAAGTGCTTCTTTGTTGTTTGTTGGTCAGCGTGCCTGGCAAGGAATGCCACTACTTCAAAGGTCAGGGGCAATCCCCACATAGTGCACTGACCTATGTGAAGGGGTTGTCTATGGAGCCAGGTGGGTGCATCTGAGTTTCTAGCCACTGTATCCAAGCAAGGGTATCTGCCTCATCATTTCCAGGTGAGGCTAATGGGGCATGTCCAGTAACATGGTACCGGGTTACCTGTTTCTGCTGCTCTAATGTCCATAGTTATTGCCCCACAAGGGCCTATGAGCCACTTATCCATCCAGATTCTAGCCACGTGGGCAACCATGGAGTCAAAAGTTGCCTTAGCTCCCAATTATTCTCTTCAGGGGTGACATGGACATCCAACTCACAGGGTTGTATCGGATCCAAAACTCGCAAGGTCTCCGCTGTTTTTATGGCCTGTTTAGCTGCAGCAAGAGCCATTTCATGTCTATGTTCCCAGTCCCACCTGACCCCTTTCTGTATCAGGTGATAGAAAGGTTTCAGAATTTGTGCCGAATGCAAAATAAACACCCTCTGATAGCCTGACACAGCCAAGAATTCCTGTAACTGCCTGACCATTGTGGTGGTTGGAAATGCCTATACTTTATCAATTACTGCCTCTGGCATTAACCTTGTCTTACCCAACCAGACAACCCCCAAGAACTTTAGTGATAAACCAGGTCCTTGTATCTTGTTCATGTTCAGCAAAGCAGGCGCAGCAGATTCTAAACCTGTAAGAAAGTAAAAAGTCAGCATTATCATCAACATAGTAAGTTCCCAGCTCTCCCAACATCTGCTGTAACGCCACATATGACTGCCATCTACTGGTTGTAGATGGCAAATCTCCCGGGCTCAGGAGTGTAAAGCAAGCAGCCACCATAATGCGATTCCCGCAGGGGGTGTTCACCTGCAGTCTGGCTTGCATCTTGGAGCGCTTAGTGCATGGTGACTGGTGTAAGCTTTCTCATTTCCTGGCTGGAAAGCAAATGCCATTCACTGCTAAATTCCATAATCTTAGCAACCAAGCCACCATGGACGCCGCCCCCCTTTGCTGAAGTCAGCTTCCCAATTTCACTTGAGGAGGGGGTTGGGCTCGGCGCCGCCATTCCGGAACACACAGTCTTAATCTTCCGTGTTATCGCAGGTCTTGCCTGAAACAGGGACGGGGTCTGACCCTCCCTAACCTCCTCTTCCTCCTCCTCCTCCTCAAAGTTTACGACCTGTTTCACTGACCCCTTTACAGAACCACCTGTTCCGACCCGGGCCCTTCTGTCAACTTGTTCTGCCCCTAATAACCGTCATGCCTTCCAGGAAGCTCAGCTGTGGCCCCAAGCTCAGGTCCTCTCTCTCGACTCTGGGACCTGTGCCTCTAATGCAAGGGAGTGTCTGTTTTACACAGAACAGTGAGAAACAGCAGCGCCCAGTGCCTGCTCCCACCCCAGCGCTTCTCTTCTAGAGTTTCCCTATCTTCAGCAGAGCCTTCCCTATTGCCTCAGAAGTCACTCTGCACCCTCCCAATCTTGCGTGGGTGCCCAAGCCTCCAACAGAGTTGCCACTACGAGCCACACATTCATGGTGGTAGCCGACCTCTACTCTATCGTTTCAGCCTGTGGTGAATGAAAATACATGCGTGTGGAGGTGAGGATCCTGGCTACAGTCACCCTGACATGACAGCCTTCCCCCTAGATTGTGAGAGAATGGGGAGAAGTCCAGCAAGTAAAGATACAATCTCTCCTTAGTTTCCCCATTACTGTCTCTAACTATTTTTCTCTCTACTGATTCCCATGATTCTTTAATAGCATAACCTGAAACAAAGCTGAAAAAGACATAAATAATTCTTGGGTAATTTCAGGGATAGAGACATTCAATTCATGTGTTAATTCTTAAAGAGTGGCTTCTATGTCTGCAGAACCTTTTATTAGGTCCTAGGAAGGTGGCAAAGCAAGTTATGTGAATAATCCCTACTCACAAGGAATTTATAATCTCATCAGCCTGACTGGATCAAATCACATGAAATAGATTTCAAGGAAGAAAACCAATAGACAATGAGAATGATTATAGCTGTGCACCTAAGAATAGCTTGAGGGTTACCTGGATGTTGGGTGTACAGCAAGATCAGAGCTGATGAGAAACCAGAGAATGTTTCATGGAAGAGGTAAGAATTGAGTAAATGTTTAGTCCAAGGAAGAGACCAGGGAACTAGTTAAGTTAGTATAGAGATATGCTGAAGAGTCAATATGTAGCAGACAGTGAATATAATTATCTACTGAAACAAAGGGTCTAGGCAAGCTGCGAAAGCTTTTTTTCTCAGTGGGACTGCAATTGTGATTTCAGTCAAGCTTTCAATTATTTTTATTTTGTCAGTATAGATTTGAATTTATTACCTAGATAGGTTTTGAAAAAATTTTATCGTAAATTTTTATTATGAAAGTAATATATACTCAGTATATATAATATATTTATAAAATTTTGAAATGGATTATATAATACAAATAAATCTAGTTGTTTGTAAATGAAAATCTCAGCTCCCAGGGACTAAAAAAGACAGGACATTTAGCAATGCTTTCTTACGTTGCTGAATTTTGCAGAACTGTAAATGTATACTTCCCAAAGAAGTAAATCCAGTTTCTCTGATTTTATTTTGCAGAACAGACCCCTCTGGCAGTTTTATGATTTTGTATAGCTTATAGGGAGAGTCTTAACTAGTTGAATGCTTCCTGTTTTCATTAGCATAACCCAGCCCACTGCCAACACACGCCCAGAGCTACATTAGCCATTGGGATCGGAACCAAAAATGTAAGACTACAGTGAATATAAGGGAATTTATTAGTGAGAGAGCTCTAGACCAATTTAACACTGAACCCATTATTTTTCCAAGATTGGAAAAATATTATAATAACAGGAACCATTTCTCCATATCGTTCGGATAAGAATTCAAGGTTTTAATCTGTATTTTTATCTAGAATGATTAGCTGTACCACAATAATACATACAGCCCAGCTGCATATATTTAAGTTCATCTGTTAATCTTTATCCGTATCTCTCTCATTTTTATTGTTTTATTTTTTGGATAGCTTTGACATTGTAAACCACAGACGAATCAGAGCCTCACGTTGAAAGGAGGTGTTCTACAACATTATTTTTTGGTCTAAAGTTTACTTCTAGAAGAAGGAATCTGAAAAATGACAGGGGCAAAGAGAAAAAGGAAGAGTGTGCTCTGGAGCAGGATGAATACCCCCCACTGTGAAGACTTTAAACAGTGGTGTAGAAGGAGGCTACCTATTTTGGAATGGGCACTACATTACAATCTGAAAGAAAACTTGCTTCCAGACACTGTGTCTGGTATAATGTTGGCAGTTCAACAGGTGACACAAGGTAATGTACTACATTTGTTTTTCCTGTCTTAAACAGAATAAATGTCACTTTGCTTCAGTGGAGGAATATTGAGACCTCAGATCTACAATTTAGCTAATGAAATGAACACTGAATTAATTTTGGGGGAATAAACACATTGAATACTGTTATACTGAATATATGTATAAATATATAGAGAATCCTGTATATCCTTTGAGCTAATGTTTACCTTTGAATCACATTATGCACTGTATCTATTTCTCAGTAAGACATTTAAACTGGTGACAAGTCTCATTTTAATTTTCCCAAGGCAGATTCTAAATGATAGGCTGATTTAGATAGGTGTTTCACTTGGTGAAAGTTTTTAGTTAACTAGTGTGCATGCATGTGTGAGTGTATGTGTGTGTTTCCTTAAAGGTATATTTATTGAGTTTTTAAAACTAATTCAGGTAATCATTTCCTAACTATAGCAAGGAAAGGAACTGACCTCTCAGCCTTGAGAATTTGGAACACTTTCCTTAGCACAGACTTTGTAGATTTATATTTCCTTGCAGTTTCACTACCTCCTTGTCTTGAACTATCATGCATACCATTAAATTATATGTACTCTTTTAATTTAATTGCTCTGTAGCTGAAACAAACCTGTTTGTATATTTGTGTTTTTCAGGTGACTGGAAACATTTGCACTAGTGGCTTTACTTTAAGATCCATAATACTATCATGTTTTATGGGTTTAAACTTTTCTGAATAGCCTTGTGTTACATTTTTAATGACTATTTTGTGAACAGCAAAACATAGTAACTTTTCATAAAAATGCAGAATAAATAGCAGGTTAGGCCATTTTCAGCCTTGTTTTTATTTAATTTTATTCAAATGAGACACTACCATGTATTTTGAATACATGGTAGTAGGTGATGAATTTACAAGGGCTTTTTCACCAGACAGTTTGACTATATTTTATACATTTATTTTGCTTTAACTTAATGTGAAATGAAAGACTAATATATATTTTAAAACAATTTGTTTTTTTGACCTTTGTAAAATATCAGGTTAATAAAGAAAGTTGGGAATATAATAAAATTACCTGTGACATGTCATTAGTGATATAATTTATATTAAGTAAATAGTAGTTAATTATATGGCTACTATTTGGGTATGGATTTTGAGGAATTTTATGAGTTATATATTTCATTAGCTATGAAGAAAAACTGGGTAACTCCCAACTGATAGAAAGCACAAAGGTTACTCATTCCTGTGTTTTATAAAGTTATGGATCTTACTACTGTTTCTTTTGGAAGTCTACCAGTGATTGGACAAACCTATATCACTAGAAAGACTTTAACATTTTTTGTTGTATATGGAAAAACTCATTCTTCTAGAAGTACCTATCTTCTTAAAAACAATTCTCTCAAGCTTTCTCATGCTTATCCACTATGGAAATGTAAAAAGTGAAATATCCTAACATTGTTACAAGGAGTATATTTCCCTATCCTAACAAAATCCCAAGAGACAGCAATCTCTTCTCCATTTTCCACATAAAAAATGGAGGCTTAGGAAAGTAAGTAATTTTCCCTGGACCTCATACCTAATAAGTGATATAGTCAGGACTTGATTCCAAAGTCAACACTCTTAATATTTTATACTTTACACTCTGTACTGCCAAAATAATTAGACTTATTTATAATACCAATGTTAATAATAAGAGGAGACATTTCTTTAGAAAGGATCAAATATCTTCTCTTCAAATTACTTTTGCATTTAGCTTTCACCCGTACAGATGTTAGACTCAAAGGTGAAATTACAGGGAAAATAACTATAGTACAAAGTAGAGTAAGGAAAGCATTTAGATATCATTACCTTTCATTTGTGTGACTACAATACTGGCAATCCTTGTATGTCCATTTCTTCACAAAAATTAAAAGAAAGAAGGGGTAATTTTGCTCTTGCATCATAGCACAAAACTAGAAACAAATACCTGTTTTCATTCTACTGATCTTTGAAGCAGGTTTTTCAGTTACTCAGTATAGTTGAATTATATGAAATAGTTGAATTGAACATTTTTTGGCTTATAAATGTGGATAGTTTTATGGTTTAATCCAGTAGTTTCTTCCATTCTTCTCACACTAAAAATGCATTTAAAATTAAGGGGGTAATAGAAACTAACATTTCAGTGTTTTATACATGCCAAATACCAAGGAGTCATTTTAAATTACTTTATTAAAAGTTTCACAGTTGTTAAATACAGATGCTTGTCAGTCATCACTTGACTTCTCTAACATTTTCTGTCTTGCTAAAACCGTTTATTCTCATCTGTTGTAGACACTGCACTTTTGTTTTCCTTCTACTATGCCCCTAGCTTTCTCTTCTTATGAACCTCTGCAGATTTTGCCTCCTATTCCATCCGCTCTTTAAACATCAGTGTCCTGAGACTCAAACCCTGGACTTCTTCCCCCAGAATGCTGCAGGCTATTTAATCTGCACGAATAAGAACCTCTAACCACCATTGCTTAGCTAATGAAGCTTTTTCTCAACCACACATTCAACTGTGTAAACCTCGAGTGTTCTAAAAGAATTTTAAATGAAACATTAGTCTTAAATGAACAAACTGAATGTCACCACCATCGGAATCAAAATTATAATAATTAATAATAATAACAGTAATGTTCAGGTACAACTGGAAACACTGTTGTAGGAACAATTGACATTTATACAAAACTGGGGCATAGAGAGAATAAATAACTTGTTTAAAGTCACACAGCAAATGGCTAGAAGAATTAGAATTTGAACTCCAGGGACTATGTGCTAGCTTTTATTCTAGATTACCTCTCATAAAGAGTCTCAAGAGTCATTCTCAACTCTTCCCTCTCTTTTTTCACTCTGCCCCTTAGCCACAAGATTCTGTTGTTTCTGTTCTTACATATGTTTCCAACCAAGTAGCTTTATTTCAGGCCCTTTGCTATAGTAGTTTGCTATTGAAATCGTCATTTTGTGGGTTTTCGTTTTTAATTTGTCTCCTCCTATAGGCCATATTATGTACTGCAGCCAAAATGATCATAAAAATCTCAACATGCCACTTCCCTGTTCATAATTCTGTAATGATTCCCTATTTCCTCTGGTATAAAAGCCCAATTCTTCAGAATAACCTATTAAATAATTAATAATCATGGACCCTTGATCCAAAGTTCTACTCAAAGAGATCTCTGCTCTGAGAATCCCTCCCCCCAATCTCCTAGGAAGATGTATGTTTTCTCTCTTAATACTTTTTACATATCTTTATGAGAAGCTTTAACAGATTATAGTCTGTTACAGCATCACCATTATAATTTCTTGGTACAACTCTTTCCACACTGGTCTGTATGCTCCGAAAACAAAGATAATGTCTTAATCTTTATATTGTTACCAACTTGCATATTGCCTGGCACATAAAATTAGGTTTTTAATAAATGTTTGGTGGAAGAATTAGAAACCTTTAAGCTCCTGAAGCCTCTGATTTTCTTTGCAAGCATGTTACTAACCTAGGAAATAATTAAATTTAAATTAATTCTTATATTTTCCAAACAAATGTAATAAAGATATTGATAATAAAAAAGTACATTAAAATATAAGTAATTAAGTTCTTTTAATTTCTCTTACTATTTTTAAGTTATGAACTTGCAGCCTACCAGACAAATCTGATAAAAGATATGTTTTATTTGCCCCAGTGTTAATTTTTTCTTTAGCCAATTTAACAAACATAGTTTATATAAAAATCCAGATGCCTGGCTTCTCTTTAAAAAAGGGGAATATATGGCCATACGGGGCCCCTAATCCCAAGTAGCAAAAATTTGCTGGACGTTAATAGAGGCTACTTCCTTTATATAGGGTATGCACTTTGTGTTTTGCCACAGTCCCCACCAGTCTCTGTTACATGCATTGCCACCCTTCCTGCTAGTATTTCCCGTATCTGCCTAGTCCTCTGTCTCCCCTGTCAAGATATTTTCTAACATGTTTTATTGAAATGCTTTGATCTCACTTGTGAATAAAAACTTTATAGAGAGATTGCATAAGATTAGGTTCTCAACTAAGATCAACAGAAACTTCAGGTCTGTGAACCTGCACTGATATATTCCAATATACTTTATTTACCTATAATGCTATACATTTTCTGGTCCTTAGTTTTAAAAAGTGTTCTGGGAAGGAGTCCATAGATTGTGTCAGACTGATAAAGGGCTGGTTGCCCCTCCCCAAAGTAAATAAATATAAATGTAGGTGTTCTCATTTTAAAGAAAAGAGAGAAAATTTAAATTGTTTTTCACCATGTTCAAATATTTTTTAGAAAACACTTGTGGTTTTTATAAAATATCTTAAAAACTGTGGAATTTCTCACTTTTAACATCTACCACAACGTTCTTTAACTGACATCTTGTAGGATCTCACTACAGAATGTATTTTGAAGATGAGCAAACATTCTAGAGAATGTCATTGACTTAAAACATGTCACCAACATGGTTGGCAAGCTAAGCAGTGTAAGACTCTGACCTGTAGAGTATTTAGTTTACATTCTAGTCTGGATGTCCAGTTTGGGGAAAGTAGTTTCTTTGTTTCTAACTTGAAAACTCAAGCACTGAGACAGGGTGGAGACTTACAATGCCTGACTTGCCATGTAAAAAGCTAATCCACTGAAGAGCAGTATGAGAATGTTTTATTTATAATTCCAAGTAACCATCTAGAATTTTTGTTCCTACACCATGAAAATTTTATGCTGCCACAGTGTTTTGGAAAGAGATGGATGTTCCTTATAATTATGCAGAATACGTGGCATTATTGGCACCAAAATGCATGTGTGGAAGCTGAACTTCATTGCACTCTTGAGGGGAGCTTGGTGGCATGTGGAACAATAAACAGAAACTCCTGAAGCACATACTACATTGCAAAAATTAAAGGCTTGTCTGATAATATTTCCTTGAATGGTCTCAGGCTTAAGGATATGAAACCCTAGCATTAACTACCTAGCTCTAACTTGACTCCCTGAATCACTGTATTCCTGCTAGTACTTTTCTCCAGGAACAATGGCAACCCAATATCGCTAAATAAATTTGAAGTATACTTGCCCTGAAGCCCATAAAAATATACCCAGGTAAGGCTGTCTGCCTTCAATGCCTCGGCTCGGTTGGAAAATCCTTGTCTCACAGAGGTTTCAGGATCACGGCAGAAAGAACAAATTTGTCGGGAACTGTATTTTGTCTGGAGGGAGGAGAGGTGGCAGATCTCTCTAGTGGAGAAGAGCGCAGAACTTCCGTCTCCCGTGCCTTTTATTGAGAAAGGTATATTTGGGAGATACAAGGTCAAAGTTCATAAATCATTAATTAGCTTTCAGATGCTTGGATTACAGTTGACAGTTACCGATTACAGATATCAATATAGAGACCAGTCTGTGTCAGGGTCTATTAAACATCTTGATGCCACACTGACATTAGGTGCAAGGCTTCATACATTTTTAGCTACAGATTGTTTATAGTTTAGTAAGAGATAAGAAAAGCAAAGCGTTCTTCAAATCCAATTCCCATGGAAACCTCCTGAGTGGCCTTTGAGTCCTGCTGCCTCATAACCTTCTTGGTGTTCTGATTGAGTCCCACAGGCCTAGGGGCCTCGCTCACAGCTCAGACTACAGTTCTCGAAATCACATAGGATGGTCCCCTACACCCAAGAGCTAGTAACACTCTGCTGACTTTTCCCTTTTCCTCCATTTCCCCTCCCCCCATAACCCATTCCACTATAATTCTGGGCTTCACTCAACACTTTTGATTTTCTTTGGTGATTTGTACATTAAGTAGCCATTCCTGTCATATATATTTCCGCACGTTAGTGTTTCCCATAATATTTATACCTATTTACACAAAAGGATCATGACCTTCCTTTTTAGGGTATCAAGAGCATGGTAAGATTTACAACAAAATAGATAGGGAGTGAGTGTGCAAATAAAGTATGTGGCTTCCATAGTAGCATACATCTGTTTCTGCCAGGTTTGTTTGTTTGTTTGTCTGTTTACTTGTGTGTTTGCTTGCTTTGCTTTGTTTTAGTAACATGCCTCTGTAATCAAGGAAAAATGCAATTTCCAAAAATACAATTTTTATAATTGAAATATAAACCAATAAGTAGATTATCTGTTATTTAGGACTATAATGCTATCTCTCATTGAGAAAACAGAATAATTAGGGTTTATTTTGTCATGAAATAAACCTATATTTATTCTATTTTGTAATGGACTCTATTTTGGGGTCATAAGATGTTCTTAATTATGCCGGTCTTTTTCACAGGGTTGGCCTTTGCTATTCTCTCATCTGTGCACCCAGTGTTTGGTTTATATGGGTCTTTGTTTCCTGCCATCATTTATGCCATATTTGGAATGGGACGTCATATTGCCACAGGTGATAATTTCTGATTCTGCTTCTCATGATGAAAGGGACCTCAAAAGTGATCATTAGTTATTGGTTACATTTCTAACTTTACTACTGAAAACTCAGCAAATATTAGGGCCAAAACATTTAACTTTCTGCGCTTCAGCTACTCAATATGTATTATGATTTATTACTATGTTACTATGTAACCGGGTTATTGTTAAAGACTCTTTGAATTTTACTTGTAAAAAGTTATAAAAGAAGGACAAATGTCTTGACTTTACAGTAAAATGGAGAAAGAAAGCACTTTGAGGGATAAAGAAAATATATAAAATTTATTGACTTAAATACTGAAATATATTTTCCACATAATTGATCTTTTAAGTTTCTTCTAAGCTATCATCTGTAATGTTCTTTAATTAATATATCTTTTACCTTTTTTAGCTCTGCATTACCAAACATAATGTGAACTGTCACAAGTATAGTTGACTGATAATAGAGTAGGATCATTAAAAACATAGATTTTGGAGTTTTCAGACTTCTTTTCAGCAAGACTTAAGGCAGTTCTTAATTATGGTTGTTCTGTAGTTTAGCTGGAATTTTGATGTGGTTGTGGGAGGATTAAACCTGCTTGCAGAATCTGGGATGAGTTCCTATGAATATGGAGTTGAATCCAGACCTTGAGAGAAAAAAAAGAGTATGTACAGGGAGATGCAAGAACAAACATATCAGGCAAAGAGCTTCAGAGTCTTGCAAAAAACTCATATTTAGCCACTGAGCCTACTGAGGTTTTTATATTTATCATCTCATTTATATTTCTCCAAACCATGAAATATAGATATATGCCTCCCATTTTACAGGTGAGGCAATATTGACTCGGGGTGATATGCTGTAAGTCACATTAGGGATAAATGGAAGAGCAGGGTTTATATCCAGTCCATGATCTTAATCCCTGTCCAAAGGACATTCCTCTGTGCAGGTCTGCAGAGAGGTGGGGATATGTATGGCCTGGGAGGGAATAGCAAATGGATGGGTGTGGCTGTATGTTGAAGCAATATGTGTATATGTAGGTAATTTTCTGTTTACTCCATGGAGTGGGAGGAACATAGGGTGAAGGAAGAGAGTGTTTCTAATAGATCTGCTTGGGTCTACAATACGGATTCAACTTTAATGGTGGACTTCCACAATTTCTATTGAGTCTGTTACTAATAGAAGATTTCCCATCCCATTCCCCACTTTTAGGCACTTTTGGCTTGATGTCTTTAATATCAGCCAATGCAGTGGAACGTCTTGTCCCTCCGAGTAGCCAGAACCTCACCACACAGAGTAACACAAGCATGCTGGGCTTATCAGACTTTGAGATGCAGCGGATTGGTGTTGCTGCGGCCGTTTCCTTCTTGGGAGGTGTGATTCAGGTAAGCAGTGCTGAGCTGTGGGGGTGAAGAAATTGAGGCAGCAGCAAAGGAAAGGCAATTGGAGCTTTATTTTTATTCATGTCCATGAGTGTGTCTGTCTAGGGGGATAAGGGGATGTGTTTTGTCTTTTTGAAAATACGGTCTGCTATAGAAAATAGTTACTCTATATAAGTGCTGGTTGAGAAAATGACTTAGAATTAATAAATTGAAGTTACAGAGAAGCTGTTTTTGACTTTTTAAGAACAAAATCTAAAAAGTGTTTTTGCGCTATGGAACGGACTTCCTTATGAGGTAGTGAGGCAGTCCTTGTGTCCCCGCAGTGATAAAGTCGTCACCATGGGATAATGTTGCAGGAGAAATTCTTTAATGGGAAGGAGGTAAGACTAATTTCTAAGGTCCTTCCCAGTTTTCAGAGTTTATGATAGTACTGCCTACATTAATAACAAATGGTGTTTAGTTTGTGCCATGGACTTGCTGGTGTGAGGTGTTGGAACATCAGTCTTCCTGTACCAGTCTTTGTCCCTTTCAGCATCAGGCATGTGTGTTTTTGCCAGAGATATACTTTTTCAAAACATCAGGCTATACAGTTCGCTGTATCCAAACAGCTGTCAAAATTAGATAACCCAGAAATGAATATAAAATACATGTTGACAAATACTATTAGCGATGGATTGCCTGTTTTAGAGGTATTTTGGCTTACTCTCTCATTTTAAACTGAATTATGTGTATATAAATTTCCTGGGTTGGTAGAGGCTCTATTTTACAGTATAACATTGATCACGAGGTGAAAGAGGATATGAATACTAAGAAGAGAGAAAAAGAGTTGGTGATTGTCTGAAACTGAATGACAGGAAGCAAAAATGAGACCTACAGTTTAGGAACTTAAACTTCTTAGAATCACATTGCCTTCCAGCTATGTTAAAAGGACAGAAAACTCGATGTAAAACAAATATAAGAACTCAAGTCTTCACAGTTCTTCAGAAAACAGACCATCTGAGTGGCAGCTTTGCCTAGGAGATGACTAGACTAGAAAGCCAATAGGTATTTTCTATGGTTAATGTCTGTGCTTTCGTGAAATATAAACTGGTTGCCTAAGTACCCTATAACCTTTACTATGTATTTTTGAACATGGATGATGTCAGCCTATTCTAAAACTTGCACAGGCAGAAATAGTGGCCTTTTCCTCTTCAATTTCCCTGTGTGAGGCCCTCTAATAAATGTGTCATCTGTATCCATCTCAGAAATAATCAACCACATGAACTGGTAATTCAGACATGGATATGTTGCCATAAATTTGGTATAGGTTTTCATAATTTCTGTTTATTTGAAATAAAAATCATTGTATTAACACAGCAAAGATAATATTGCTATTTCTTCTGGTCCTATTATTTTCCATTCATATTTCTCTTTAAATTTATTATTTTTATTAGGCTTGAACTTTCTATTGTTCTATTAAGATACATTTTAAAATCTAGGAAAATATATAATTAGCAATTAGATCCAGCAACCTTCTGCTTAGTCTCATTTTTACCATTTTCCATAAATTTAAAAGAATCACTAGCTATTTTGTCATCTAGCATATTTGGATTAAAATTTAAATGATAAAATACCAAAATAAAATCCAGGATTTTAACAACATAAAAAAATTAATGGGGCTGAGTGGCTCAGGTGATTGGAGCATCATCCGTACACCTGAAGGTTGTAAATTTGATTCCCAGTCATTTCTGTCCCCCATTGGGGTGCATAAGGGAGGTAATCAATTGATGTTTCTCTCTCACATCAGTGTTTCCTTCTCACATCGATGTTTCCCTCTCTCTCTTCCCCTCTCTCTCAAAAAAAAAAAAAAAATCAATAAGGTGGGAGGTTAGCAGGGAGGGGGAAGGGGGAAAGGGAGGGAGATGGTATAGGAATTAAGAAGCATAGTAGGAGGGAATGGAATAGGCAGGAAGAGGTTGAGGAGAACTATATGCACAACCAATTGACATGGACTAAAAGAGGGGTACAGCTGGAGGGAGGGGGGCACTGGGTGGAGGGGAGCAGAGGGAAAAGAAATTGGGAAAACTAACAGCATAATCAATAAAACATATTTTAAAAAATCAATAAGCATATCCTTGCGTGAGGATTTAAAAAAGTTGTCTCATGTCCTGGAATGAAACTCTCTAGAATCACAGACTAAAACAGGATGTTATTGAAGAAAATAAAAATGATTTGCATTTCAATATCTTTTATTACATATAAAATCTGATCCAGAGAGTTGCAACTTCAAACATCTGTTTTCCTTTTCTTTAGTGCTGATACTGGATATATGACCTATGTTTTAGCCAATTTTTAAACAGGTGGCTGGACTTAATATTTGACCTCCAAACTCATCTGCCCATTGTCAACCAGAGCCCTACAGTCAGTCAGATCATTTGAATCCAGCTGCTCATTTGTTTTTTCTTTTCGCCGTCAGATGTGAAACCCACTGACTATGAGGCCTGTGCCCAGGTATCCAGTTTGTACAAACACAGGAAGGTGTTTGTTTGCTTACCTCATTTTATTTATTTATTTGAGTTTTGCTTGTATATTATTTTCAGGTTAATTTTTTTCCCCTTTAAAGGGAATTACTTAGGTTAATACAATTATACCGTTAAGATGTTTGAAACAATCATCTGGTTTGGTTCACAGATTGTGTATCAGTTGGAAATACTCTTAGCTGTAAATAATAGAGAATCCTACTATCAGAGGTTTGCACTATATAGACATTTATTACCATTTCTTGTATAACAAGAGGTCATAGAAACAGGTTCTTAAAGATCTTTGATGTCTGGCAACCCATTCAATTAATGAAATGATCTGCTTTTTAAAATTAGATAATAAGATATCTGTGACTTACCAGTGTTTTTTTTCTTTTTTTCCTTCCTTTTTGCCTTTTTTTTTTGGTAGTTCACAGATAAGGTTTTTTCACCACTAAATTGTAGCTTTTATTTGCCTATTTTTCTCCCACACACTTCTTTCTCCAATTCTTTACATGGCATGTAGTCCTTAAAAGTTTGAACTATCCTAAGATGTCTATTTCTTTTATTTTAATTTGTATGATGTTATATTTAGAAGAAGGTATGGCATAAAATAACAAAAAAATTAAAATTAAGTTAATTGTATACTTATAGCAAATAATCTTCATAGCATAAAATTTCTGATTTCACTTTGCAAATTAGTTTTTTCTTTTTTGTTTTTGTTTTTGCATTTCTTCCGACATTCTGAACATCCAAAATATTTTGGTCTCTTTTCCACACAAGACATTGTTTAGAGCACTAGGTTCTTGAGGTTAATTACAATATCTTAATTTATTTTAAAGTCTTCGTTAAACTTAGCATAGAACTCTGCACACGGCAAGTTCTCAGATAACTCGTTGAATTAACAAACTATTAATTCAGGAATCTGAAAACCAAGAAATAGCTGATATCATGCCAAGTAATAATTTTGTGATTTAAAAATTAATTGAGTGCGACATTTGATTTTAATTATTACTGTATCAGGAGGGAAGTATAAAAAAAGGTACACTCAGAGAACAGTCACTTTTCCCACTGACAGCCTCGGTTCCCACGCCATAGCCCTCGCCCTGCCTCTTGCAGCTGCCTGGGAGTTTCCCATGATAGTGGGGTGCATCAACCCGAGCTCCGTTTGACCTTGATCAGCCCTCAGACTCACAGCAGCGAGATAATGACTGAATTCAATAGTTTCTTTTTTCTTCCCCCTATAAAACAGCCCCCTCTTTCCCTAGGAACCTGGAGTTGGGCCATTCGCGGCACAGCTTCCTCCCCACTTGCTAATTCCCTCAAATAAACTTCTTTTTCTTCTTTTTTTAAATATGACTCAATTTATTTATATATTATTATTTTTTTAATTTTTAATTTTTTAATTTTTTTGTTTTTCAATTACAGTTGTCCCATTTTCCTCCCCATTGCTCCCCCCCCAGCCCACCCCTTCTCCTACAATCATATCCCTCCCCGTTGTCCATGTCCATGAGTCATTTATACACGTTCTTTGACTTAACCCTTCTCTTACTTCTCCCCGGTCTCTCCCCCCTGATAACTGTTATTCTGTTCCTTGTTCTGTATTGTTCTTTAGTTTCCTGTATTAGGTGATATCATATGGTATTTTTCTTTCATTGCCTGGATTATTTCACTAAGCATTATTCTCTCTAGTTCCATCCATGTTGTTGCAAACGGCAGGAGTTCCTTCTTTCTTTCGGCTGCATAGTATTCCATTGTGTAAATGTACCACAGTTTTTTGATCCACTCATCTACAGATGGGCACTTAGGTTGTTTCCAGCACTTAGCTATTGTAAACAGTGCTGCTATGAACATAGGGGTGCATAGGTTCTTTTGAATTGGGGTTTTAAGATTTTTCGGGTATAATACTAGCAGTGGAATCCCTGGTGCAAAAGGCAGTTCCATTTTTAGTTTTTTGAGGAAATTCCATACTGTTTCCATAGTGGCTGCACCAGTCTGCATTCCCACCAACTGTGCACTAGGGTTCCCGTTTCTCCACATCCCCGCCAGCACTTGTTGTTTGTTGATTTGTTGATGGCGGCCATTCTGACTGGTGTAAAGTGGTATCTCATTGTGGTTTTTATTTGCATCTCTCTGATGGTTAGTGATGTTGAGCATTCTTTCATGTGTCTATGGACCCTCTGTGTATCCTCCTTGGAGACGTGTTTGTTCAGGTCCTTTGCCCATTTTTTAATTGGGCTGTCTGTCTTCTTTGTGTTGAGATGTGTGAGTTCTTTATATATTTTGGAGATCAATCCCTTGTCTGAGGTATCATTGGCAAATATGTTTCCCATTTGGTTGGTTTCCTTTTCATCTTGCTAATGTTTTCTTTTGCTGAGCAGAAACTCTTTAGTTTGATGTAGTCCCATTTGTTTATTTTTTCCTTTATTTCCCTTGCCTTAGGAGATGTATCAGTGAAAATACTCCTGTGTGGGTTATCTGAAATTTTCCTGCCTATATTTTCCTCTAGGACTTTTATGGTGTCATGGTTTACATTTAAGTCTTTGATCCATCTTGAGTTTATTCTGGTGTGTGATGTAAGTTGGTGGCCTAGTTTCATTTTTTTGCACGTCCCTGTCCTCAAATAAACTTCCTTTTGTCTGCTCGCTGCCTCCTCATAGTTCTCTGAGCGATACCATCCTTACACCCACCTTTTCCTTTCCCCACTGTTCTCACTCACCTCCTATAGGTAATGTCTCATTCATTTCTGGTTTATGCTTCTTGTGTTTCACTGCCAAATGAGAAGATACCTGTATGTTTTCTTACTTACTCTTCTTTTGTATTCTTTTGTATCTTTCTTTCTTCACTTAACAGTATATCCTGAAAACCATTCTGAGGTTCAACATATTTTCATATAAGACCATTTTGCATTAATTTTGTGAATGTCTGTTCATATATCTTTCCCATTTATATATCAGAGTTCTGGTTGTTTTTCCCTAAAATTTTAAGAGTTATTAATTATTATGGATATTAGCTTTTTATCGGTGACATAAGTTGCAAATAATTTTTTCTAATTTGGCAGTTTTTATTTGACTTTATTTTACAATGTAATTAAAAAGAACTATGCACTCAAATTTATGAATTGTTTCTTTTATTGCCCTGGATTTTGAGTCAGCATTAAAAAAAATATTTTCCTATACTGAATCTATAGAGGAATTTATCACATTGTCCTAGTTAAATTTGTTAAATTATTATCTATATAATTTCTTCTCTTTAATTTTCAGACAGTGTGTAGTTTATATTTATATATGGTTAGAAATGTGAATCTGGTTTTATTTTTTTCCAAGCAGCTGTCCAGTTGTGCCAGCAACATTTATCAAAAAGCGCATCTTTGTTTCCATGATTTAAGATGTTACCTTTATTATTTCTCTATTTATTTTCATCTATCTCAGGACTTTCTTTTCTGTTCTACTGGTCTATAATTTTATTCTCATGGCAGTAGTACCCTACTTTAATTATGGGATTTAAAGTATGCTTTAATATCTGGTAAGACTAGTTCACCTTTGTAGTTTTTATTTCTTAGTATGTTCCTGACTATTTCTGTATGTTGTTTTTTCTTATGAACTTTAGCATCAGCTTGTCTAGCTTCATAAAAAAATTGTTGATATATTTAATGTGATTGTGTTAAATTGAAAATTTTTTATGATGTGAAGTTGTCCAATCCAGAACAAGGATGCCTTTTCGTTTTTTTAAATCTAATTCTGTATCTTGTAGGAGTGTTTTCTCTTATAGGTTTTGCACATTTTTGTCAAGTTTATTCCTAAGTGATCATCATTATTGCTATTATAAAAGGGGATTTTTAACTGTTATGTCCTCTAGCTGTTTATTGCTTCTATGAAAAATAACTGATTTTTGTATGTTAATTATACATCCTGATATCTTATTGATTTCACTATTTAGTTTTATTGTTTACTGAATTGCTAGTATTTTCTAGAGATAGTTCTACTTCTTTACGAATTGACCTAACTCATTATTCCTCTTACCCAATTACATTAGGTGGTAACACTATTGTAATGTTAGATCATGAGGGAAGCAGTGAGCATTCTTGTCTTTTCTTGAACTTACTCAAATTGCCATTAGAATCTCCATTTAGGTACTAATAATGTGTATAGGTGCCGGTCAAGGTGGTGGAGTAGGTGGGTGCTGCACACATCTCCTTACATGACCACACGAAAATCACAATGAAATTATAGAACAATGAACCTGGAGAACTATCTGAAGACTGGCTGAAGAGAAGTTTTATAACTAATGGTATACAGAAAAAGCCACATTGAGACTGGTAGCAGGAACAGAAATGTAAAACAGTTGGCCCTGCACATATGTGTGGTGGTTGAGAATCTGGAAGGATATCTCAACTGACAAGGTCCTCCCTTAAGAATGAGGGTTCTCATCACCATCCTAGGCTCCCCAGCCTGGAACACTAGTGCTGAAAAGAGGAACCCACATGACATCTGCTGTAAAAATCAGGAGAAATTCCTCCAGTCACGGTTAGATGGACGTCTGCTGAAAACAGGTGTACTCTTATTTAAAGGGCCAGTGCATAAAACTCACACTTGCAGGTCCTCACCTCGGGGTTCATCTGAGGGACAGCAGCTTGGAAGGTGTCATAGATGTACAGAGAGGAAAGAGTTGTGTGGCTTTAGGGCAAGGGCAGGAGGGACCACCACCACTGTCCCTAGATTGTTGAGCACTCCCCACAAACAACAAAATCTGAATCTGCATTGACCTGGTGAACTCCACTAGCTCCACTGTGATAAGTTCCCGAGACCCCACACTGCCACAAAGATCCCCAGGCCCCATACCAGTGGCGACTGGCCTGTGTGTACCCTGAAACATTTGTTGAGTAACTTCAAGCCCAGCACAGGTGCCATACCTGAATTTGTATTGACCTGGTTAACACACTTTGCCACAACCCAGTGACTGCCTGAAGGACATAGTATATGAGCACTTTATATATAAAGCAAATCTTGATGGACATAAAGGGAGAAATTGATAGTAATACAGTCATAGTAGGGGACTTTAATACCTCATTGATACCCATGGATTGATCTTCCAATCTCAAAATCAGCAAGGGAATAGCAGCCTTGAATGCCACATAAGTCCAGATGGGTTTAATTAATATTTTTAGAGCATCTCACTCCAAAACAACAGAATACACATTCTTTTCAAGTGCACACATGTTAGGCAACAAAACAATTTGGAAATATTGAAATTATATCAAGCATTTTTTCAGAGTACAGTAAGATGAAATTATAAATCAAAAGACAAAAAATGGACTGAATGAAGAAGAAACAGATAATCTGAACAGACCAATCACTATCAGCAAAATCAAACCAGTAATAAAAAACTCAGCAAACAAAAGTTCTAGACTCATGGCTTCACAGGTGAACTTTACCATTCAAAGAAGAATTAACAAAAAATATATAATATGATATATAAAAAAATAATGACCTGTTCTTGTCAAACTATTCCAAAAAATTCAAGAGGAGGGAAGGCTCCCAATACATTTTCCAAGGCCACTATTATCCTGATTGTAAAATCAGACAAACACGTTCCATTAAAAAATATGTAGGCCAATATCCCTGATGAACATACATGCAAAAATCCTCTACCAAATATTATCCCCACTTCTCAATATCATAATTTCATCTTTCTTTATATAATTTTTTAAACCATAAACTATATGTTTATTTATGTATACTTCAATGCTGGGCTTAGCCCCTAGCAGATATTGTATTTAATAAAAACATATTAAATGAATAAATAAGTAATTTGGTATAACATAACAGCCAAATTGCAGACAAACTGACAAAGTCTGTAATGAATGCTGTATTCCATTCACTTGGATAGTATAGTTCTTTTCTATGCATACTTTTCTTTATTCACTATTTTAAGCCCATTTATAAAAACTTGACTGAAATCTGAGACACAGTTAATTTATACAGAACACATGGTATTTATAGAAGCAATATCAAATAGTATGCTAATGAACCTTGATAATGCATATCCAGTTTTTTTTTATTTGTTTATTTATTTTATTTTACTTATTTTTTAGAGAGAGGGGAGAGGAGAAAGAGAGGGAAAGAAACATCACTGTGTGGTTGCCTCTTACTTGCACCCCCAACTGGGGACCTGACATGCAACCTAGTAATGTGCCCTGACTGGGAATCAAACCAGCGACACTTGGCTCGCAGGCTGATGCTCAATCCACTGAGCCACAGCAGCCAGGGCTCCAAGTCCACATATCCGGTTTTTAGCATTAGCTTAGAACATCAGCATTACTACAAACAGCTAGAATATATTGTATAAAATTTATTTTCTCATAAAATGTTGCATGACCAAATTTTGGGAGTTGGCTAGCCAGATTAGAGTTATTATTATCCATATTAGTAGTAAAAGGAACTGATGTGGTTGTTTATTAAGTCATTAACTTAAAAAAATACTTAACATTGGTATAAAATGACTTTGCGTTCTTTAATTTCTCCTCCTCCTCCTTCTCCTTCTCCTTCTCCTTTTTCTCTTCCTCTTTCTATTTCTTTTTCTTAAGTTACCTTCATTGTCTTGGGTTATGGAGAGTACTATCACCCAGAAGACAAATCTCACTTCAGTTAAATCTCACATGCTCACAATCATTCTTCAGGTACCCAATAGTTCGTATCAGAAATGAAGTCTTAGGGAAGCTTCTTGACCTTAAGAATTCTCCATTTCAGGGATTTATCCCTTGCTTGGAAGGTTTCTTTTTAAAACACAAAAATGTGTACAAGTATAATATTAAAAAATACTTTAAGTCTTGGATAAGTTTTAAAGGAGGACACTTTATCTTGTCTGGCTTCTGTTATAAGGTAGATACCTATATTTTCAACATTTGAAATGGTTGAATTCTTACTATAGCCTGTACTTTTCCTGAATTCTTCTGTTCATAACATTTAGGTTGTGGAAATGAAAAAGAAGCTGCTACTAGAAGTTAGTGGTTAGCTGGAAGTGGTTGGCTATTACTTCAGGTTAGGTGACCCTTGTTTCTCAGGCATGACAAATCATTAACTCCTCTAAGGAAGTGTTGGAATTTAGGAAACAAATAAGGGCAGGAGGTAAAAAGGTGATGTCTATACAAGGACTCCTAAAAGTTTGCTTCTCAAAATAAGTGAAGGTAAGATTTCTTGGTATGCAGATAAAACTTTCCAAAATTCCATGTATGCATAAAATCCCATATAAGCAAACAGGTTTCACAGTTCCAAAGATTTGGATTGTTTGTGTGCTGTATTTAGCTGAAATGAAAGTCCAACTCTGTGGGGTTCATCTTCAGCAATATTCAGATTTATTCTTCATGGCCTATGAGAGTTAATGTCATAAATTGGAACTAACTTACTAGCAGAGACATGCTTAGGAAAAAAAACTGTTCAATGTTTTTCTTAACTGGTTTTGTTTTCAGAGTAAAAACCACCAGACTATAAATCCAAAAGATCAGTGTTTTCCTTTTGTATCTATACCATTTATTGATTGGGTATTTCCCTCAGGAAATTTCTACTTTGACAAGCAAACACAGCTTCAGAAAAAAAATGTTAGTAATAGAAGATGCTGCTTTGGCTTCCTCTGTTGGTAGAAACCGATGGCCTGATTTCTACATTGGCAATCCGTATTATTTTCTTTATTACATATCGAATAAAAGGGGGCTGTTACACTGCAAACTATTAAAATACAGTTCTTTCTGCACTAATAAATTCTTTCAAATTTTCTAGAGTTGAAAAATGTGGTATGACCCTCTCTACATGTTCAAAGGGGGTGGCTGTGTCTTTTTTTTTTTTTTTTTCCAGGTAAGTATTTCTGAAATCTCATGATGTTCCTAGGGCATCACATACAGGTTTCAAAGCTCTTTCATATGTTAATTCACACTCAGCTTACAACAGTTGTACAAGATGGCACAAGCATCACTCTAATGACATAGATGATGATGAGGAGGGTCAGAAAATTTTATATAGGTTTTCTATAGTCATAAGGCTAAGACATAGTGGAGCCAAGATCAGAACTTAAGTTTTCAGGTTTGAACCCAGAAAGTTCCATTCTGATATGATTTCAGAGCATTATTACTTTTGGCCAAGTCACAAGGCATAGGATATAAATAATATTTTTTACAATTTAGGCTTTTGTGGTATCAGATAGCACTTTATACTTTTCATTTTTATCACTGTGACCTCTTGATAGAAGATCTCATTGCTCTTCTTCCCTCTGATTTCCTTAATGACTAATCTTATTTTCCAGCAAGAATTTTATGAACCAACCTAAATATTATAATTAACACCCTGAGAAGGTATATCAACATGACCCACTTTATATATCATTTCCAGTGTGGATACTCATGAATGTAATTTAATGTTAATTTCAAAACAGTATTTATTTTTTGTAGTTTCTGTAACTGAGTTTGCGCAGTTCAGTCAGAGTGGGCTGTCTCCTCAAAGCTCTCTTTCTGCCAAAAGTGCTGATCATTGCTGTGCTAATAGTGAGAAGGGGGTGTACTGCTTCTTCCTGTCATCTCGTGCCTAGCAGAACTCAATGCACGGCTTCTACTCAGTTGATGATTTTGTCTGATTATAAAGTGGTGTTGCAATGAATTATGATGCAAGGAGTAGCAAGGAAATGTTTAAGGAAAATGATTTTTCTATTAATTCTTGGGTTTCTTAAAACATGTACCTTTAACCATCTTTCTCTTTTGCTCTTCTCCATATACAAATAAGTCCAATATCTTATTATTAATATTGGCCCTTTAGAGCTACTTGACAGTCTCCAGTCAAAATAATATTTTTCCATTTCTCAAAACCTGGGAGGAACTCAAGAAACGGCTTTTTGTCTTTCATGTTTTTGAGGTTTTAAGCCTACTAGGTATGAAGTACTCAATCATGTCCTTTTGATTTTTTTCAGTATAAGTTTCCTTTTATCTTGAAATTGAAACAGTGAAATTAAGTGATTTGTAGCTGAAGCTGTAGTGCTCATCCAGCAAAAGAACAGACCTGAGCCAGCTGCCCCACCACCCTAGCCGGACAAGTCAAGACCAGATTAAAGAGTGTGGGAGAAAGGATACAGCCAAACCCCGTGGTGATGGCTGGCAGATTTCCAGCAAATTCCAATTTTCAAAGTGGCTGCATTTCACAATCACAAATGTGTGCGCCCCCCTGCCCCCGCTACTGTGATTCGCATTCATAATGGAATATTTTTCACTGTCCTGAGTAAGAGATATCTCTTTCATATCCATTCACTTAGCCTCAGGGGAGGGTCCTCTTTTGACTTATTCTGGTTCTGGGACCAAGATCAAGATGCTGGAAACAGGAGAATTCAAATTGTGGTAGAAAATGCTTATTTATGAAGCTAACTCATTATTTCCTGGAATTCATCTTGAACACTTTTCCATTGCAGTGGGTTACATAAAATTTATACAGAAGTGTTACAAATTGCCCCCCAACCCCACAGGGGAAATATTATGTCCAAACTTAAGTACCCCAACACACACAAAGTCTTACTTAGCTCTTGGTGGGTATGATGAAAGTCACCTGCCCGGGGTGGGGGTGGTGGTAACAGGTGAGAAACAAAGGTAGGACTCAGGAGCAGGAATAGGGTAGAGTGGCAGGAGACGGTCAGGGCCAACTGAAAGCTGTACTTATTAGAGTAGCACATTATCTTAAACGAGTGGAGAAAGTCAGACTGAAACTTATTTATGGGAAAAAAAGACAAAAGTTTTGGGAATTAAAAGAATTCAGTAGTCACTGGAAAAGGTATCCCACTTTAAACGTTTTGGAAAGTGTTTTTAAGGTATTATTTTCTTTTCCCAAAAATCAAATGAGAAGGCCACGGTAATCAAAACAGTCTGGTACTGGCATAAAAACAGACATATAGATCAATGGAACAGAATAGAGAGCCCAGAAATAAGCCCAGGTTCATATGGTCAACTAATATTTGACAAAGGGGGAAAGAACATCAAATGGAGTGAAAAGAGCCTCTTCAACAAATGGTGTTGGGAAAACTGGACAGGGACATGCAAAAAAATGAAACTAGACCACCAGCTCACACCATACACCAGAATAAACTCAAAATGGATCAAAGACTTAAATGTAAGCCGTGACACCATAAAAGTCCTAGAGGAAAAAATAGGCAGGAAAATCTCAGATATCCCACGTAGCAACATTTTCACTGATATATCTCCTAAGGCAAGGGAAATAAAGGAAAGAATAAACAAATGGGACTACATCAAACTAAAAAGTTTCTGCTCAGCTAAAGAAAACATCAGCAAGATGCAAAGGAAACCAACCATATGGGAAAATATATTCGCCAATGACATCTCAGACAAGGGATTGATCTCCAAAATATATAAAGAACTCATACGACTCAACACCAAGAAGACAGACAACCCAATTAAAAAATGGGCAAAGGACCTGAACAAACACTTCTCCAAAGAAGACATACAGAGGGCCCATAGACATATGAAAGTATGCTCAACATCACTAGCCATCAGAGAGATGCAAATTAAAACCACAATGAGATACCACCTCACACCAGTCAAAATGGCAATCATCAACAAATCAACAAACAACTTGTGCTGGAGAGGATGCGGAGAAACGGGAACCCTGGTGCATTGCTGGTGGGAATGCAGATTGGTGCAGCCACTGTGGAAAACAGTTTGGAATTTCCTTAAAAAACTAAAAATGGAACTGCCTTTTGAACCAGCAATTCCATTGCTAGGATTATATCCAAAAAATCCCGAAACACCAATTCAAAAGAACCTATGCACTCCAATGTTCATAGCAGCACTATTTACAATAGCCAAGTGCTGGAAACAACCTAAATGCCCATCTGTAGATGAGTGGATCAAAAAACTGTGGTACATTTACACAATGGAATTCTATGTAGCAGAAAGAAAGAAGGAACTTCTACCATTTGCAACAACATGGATGGAACTAGAGAAAATTATGCTTAGTGAAATAAGCCAGGCAACAAAAGAAAAATACCTTATGCTGTCACCTATTACAGGAAACTAATGAACAACACAAACAAATGAGCAAAATTGAACCAGAGGACATAAGCCTATGATCGCATTACCTGAGTGATTATCTGTACGCATAAGCCTCACTTAATCCTCTCTGCAGCGCTGCCTCCTGAGACTCAACGGTTTGGCTGAACTAAATGGCTGGGTTGGGGAAGAACGGGGTGGTCTGTGGACTTCACTTTAAAACGGGTTTCTCTTTTCTATCCTAATGGCTTGGACAGAAAAGGCCCAGAGGTCTAAGAGGGGGAAAAACCTAAACTATTTACCTCAGCCCAAACTAAGTATAATGGGCAAAAGGGTTTTGGACAGGCGAGATGTGCCTAGCACACCTTCTTACAAAGAAGCCTTTTTCTTTTTTTTTTTTTTTTTCTTTCCCTAATATGGAACATTGAAAAATTAATCCCTGCCTTCTGTCATCTAGTAGTTATGGATTGAATGATGTCTTTTAACCCTTTTCGCCAAATCTGTTACCCCCAGAACACAACAAGGACACCAGCCTGTTAAACCAAGCACGCCGTTGACCGGAGACAGCCAACCGACCTGGAGTCTGCACGATCCTTCCCCATGTGGGAAGGCCACCCTCCCCTCCACACCCCCACTCTTATTAGGGTTTTCTGGACCCAAGGGTAGGTAGGACGACGACCATGTCCAGCTTGAAGCAGCTAGAGGAGCTTGAGACCTTCGCCCATTGTCCTTTACAAGATTACAAAGGGTCCTAATATTTGAGAGGGGGGGGATAGTTAATTTTTATGAACCAGGGGTATGGACTTGGGGGGGATTGCTGGGGGAGGGGGGTGCTGGGTGGAGGGGAACAAGGGGGAGAAAATTGGAACTGTTGTAACAATATAATCAATAAAAAACATTATAAAAAAAAATCAAATGAGAATTTGATTTTTCTCCACAGAGCCCCATATATTAACTGATTTGAGCTTTTTTTTTTTTTTTTTTTTTTTGGTAACATGAATGATTTAAAAGAGAGAAGAAAAATAAAAGTAAGCATTCAGAAAAAAACAGCATGTTAATTTTAATTGAAACCCTTTCATTATTCCTAACAACATTTACAGTCTTGGACCTTGGTACTGTTCTGAAGAAAACTCAAGATATTGAATATATAAAGTTGTGGAAACCCATTTTACATTCATTCTCTCTGTGTGAAATGAAAATGTGTTGGATATTAATCTGTCTAACAACCTTGGGGAATTTTATTTTTCTTTGTTCTCTTAGGTGGCCATGTATGTGCTACAACTGGGCAGTGCTACATTCCTGCTTACGGAGCCCGTGATCAGTGCGATGACAACTGGGGCTGCCACACATGTTGTGACCTCACAAGTGAAGTATCTGTTGGGAATGAAAATACCCTATATATCTGGACCACTTGGATTCTTTTATGTAAGTTTTCCATATGTCTTTGTTCACACATTTTGGGTGTGTATTTCACAAAATAGAATTTGGTCAATAATAATATTGAGATATTTCTATATTAAAGCAACTTCGATTTAAATATAATCTTGCAGGATATTTTAAGTGTGATTTAGGATAGTAAACTATTTAATGAACATTGTTTATTAATTTTGGAAACAACTTTTTATAATAAATAATTTAATTGATATAATTTGAGAGCTTGATTAGAAAAAAAATAGCAAATCTTTTTGTGAGTCAGATACGTTGCCAGCTTCTAATGGAAGCCATGTACTGGGATCATGGCCAAGTTTAACAGGAATACACTCAACCACATTCTTTCAGTATTGTGAACCCTGGTATGGATCAAATCACAGGCCTGGTCAAAATTGGTGGCTTTAGCCCCAATAGCAGATAATCAGTTATTAGAAGACTCTTAAATCTGAGAGAGGAACATGTGGCCAGCTTCAATATATTATGCTCATAGTAGTCTGTTGTTCTTGGTCTAATGGAAGCAGGCCTAAAATCTATGACTTTTCAGGAAGTCATTCTACGGGATCTTTAAATGATAGTGAATGTCTTGTTAACAAACTTGAAGGCTACCAAATTTCATATTTAATTTTATGTTGTAGAGGAGGAAAAAAATATTTTCCGTCTATTATTCTAGGTTCTCAGCTATGGCCACTCGAACAGAAAACTGATAAACAAGAGAAAAACATAAGTTTATTAACATGTATCTGATATATACATGGGAGAAGCTCAGGCATGAGCAACTCAATAGAAGTGGCTAGAACTTGGGCTTAAATACTCTCTTCACCTAAAGCAAAGAAAGAAGGGTATGGGGTAGGCAAGTTTCTGGAATGTGACCAGGAAAAGTGCAGTAAACAAGGATAAGGTTGTTGTGCATATTTACGTTGGTGCCCTCCTATTGATCAGAGTGTCTTGTGATCTTTGAGTCATCCTAGTCTTTTTGGTACAGAGAGAGAAACACCCCGCAAATGGAGATTTCTTTTATAACTATAAATATCCCTTAAAAAGGGTAATTTATACTCTGTTTTCAAAACTTACTATGTCTGCTTTTTTCAAAATAATGATCTTAAAATAATCCTTCTGTCAAAGAAGCATATTTTAAGAATGGCGTATTCAGATCTTCTTTAATGTAATGTTATATACTACATTGCATATATATAATTTGCATACAATGTATATAAATAACATTAATGTTTTATAATAAGAATATTCCTATTTTTATTTTTTTTATTTCAATGGTTGAATATATGGAACTACAATAATATACTTACCTAATAAAACAAGAACACTGAAACTGGTTCTGGAAGCAACATAGTTCCAAGTTCTAGATCAAACAAAAGCAGACCAAAGACTTGATGATTCCAGGCCTACAAAACAGAACCAAATCAGCACCAGATTGTGCCTTGACCTTCTGGCTGGCAAAGTGTGCTCATATGCACATGCGCAGTATCAGGAAATATGAATGGGTTACAAATTGGTTCTCTGCAGATATATTCACATGTATAATAATCACACACAAATAATAATCATTCCTCCTTTCACTGGTTGTGTTAAAAGAAGCACGGCAGTGTGATATGGAACCGGAATTTAGTCTTTGTTTGTTTTTCTGGTACATAGAATGCTACATTTAAGTGTTTTGTGTAGGATTTTTTAAACTTTTTGTTTTCTTTTGAGGTAAACTGCAAGCTACCTTATCTTTGCCCTGAAGGTCAAATGCTGTGTGGCTTTTGAGAGCCTTTTGTAACTTTTTACTCTGAAATGGAACCAGGTTTAGAAATATTTTTAGATGGCTGACTTTAAATTCACATTATTCAGCTACTGGAAGTTGCTATGCTTTGTGTTCATGGAAAATGAAGAAAAGTTGCTCTTGCTTTTCAAAGTCACAGAGGCCTGTTCTGTTAGGTTGGAATGGTGCTTTAGTTCTTTGACAAGGTTTCAAAATAAATGCTGATATTTCAGTATCAAAAGTTGCAGTGATCTGACCATTAGATTAAGAAATACATTTTGTATCATGCATAGGCTACACTGGGACACTTGGAAAGTGAGCTTTGGCGTAGAATCTGATGATGATCATGTAAATGTGAACTTGCTCTGGGTCATTTAGGTGGAGTGCGAACTAGCAGATCTGAGCTCAGCACAGAGGTATAGAACAGAAGACAAGCTAAAGGCTGTGATCCTGAGGTCAGAGAACCTAGAGGAGAGTGAATTAATGCATTGGGATTTCACTCTTTGTGCTTCCTGCTTCTGAGGTTTCACAACTGTTATACTTTTTTTGAAAGCTACTCAGACAGATGAGAAAAAAATAATATGTTACGTATATTTCTTGGAACATAAATTAATGTCAAGACATTTGAGACTTGCACAATGAACCAGTCACCACTCCTAATTACCTAGCTAGAACACTCATTTTTCTTAAAATAATTCAGGGTTGTCCAATCAAAATTTTCATTTATTAATTCTAGTAAAAGCAATCTTTGCTATCAAATTTATAAGAAAACAGCCTTCTACCTTTATTATGTTCTTAGGTCACATAGGTTGGGGTCTCTTATCTCCTAAAACTTGGATGGTTTCTACAGTGTCTTCCTTCTGGGAGACGCCTGGTTCTGTGTTACCAAAATAATTTAATTCTCTAGTTCAAATAGCTAAAATCTCCAGCTCTTCGGTTGCTCTGAAATGGCAGGTGTTCTTGCATCAGTGGAACTTCTTTAGGGGACAACCTGAATCAGATACAGGTAGTGGTATGTTCTCATTTCTGCCCTGTCAGATTATAGAACAGATTTCCCATAGATCTTAACAAGCTGACATGGCAAAGTACTTTCTTTTCTATGTGTGGCATGCAGATTAGTACATGCCACTAAAGCCAGCTAAACTCAGATGGTTAGGCCACTTTTTTGATTCTAACTGAAAATAATTAACCAGTTTCCTAAGGTGAGTAGGTTCTCTCAGAAGTGTTAAACCTGTTTAATGCTTTTTGCTGGTCCTTAGATGTTTAACCCAGAATTCTTGGGCTTTTGATATACAAAGAAAGTTTATATTCCCAAGAAAAGTAGATACGATCTGGCCTAATTCATTTTATATGGCCTTTCTAAATCCCTTCACATATAATGTTTTATGTTTTCCCTCATTCTTCAAGTTTTATCTCTGAATTCATATACTTCTAATGAAACAATCTTTCTCTTAAAATTATTTTTCTTAATAAACTTTGAAGTGTTGCATATTCTTCTTCAGTTATATATTGGATCAGATGTTTATATATACTTTTGATGATAGACTATATTAAAGATGGATTATTTGAAATTTACTCAAAAAACAGCTTTAATATTTAGCTTAATGCATTGCACATAATAGAACCTGCATAAACATGTTGAATGCATGAATAAATAATAACTACAAATCCCCTTAATGTTATATAGCCTATGTACTGATAGAGGGGAAAAAAATAATCTGGTCCGTCCTCTCCATGTCATTCTGCTTATTCAGGATGAAATCTACTCCTATTTACAAATGTATTGTTACTATTACTATGTTAGATCAAGGTATCTGTTCATTGAACAATACTTATGGAATACCTACTATTTTCCCAACACTAATTTAGGAGTTGAAAATCTGTCAGTGAAAAAGAATAAAATAAAAACATCATATAAATAAATTGTATGTGTGTATGTGTATGTGTGTAAATGTTCATTAAGTGCTTCAAGAAAGTCTCCCCTCTAAAGAAAATAATTAATAACAAGCAATATATGTACTATGAATAAATCATTTTCATTCTTTGAAATATCTCAAAATGTGTTTGTTTATACATATCAAATTTTTAATTTTATGTCAAGTTAAGTAGTCAATTTAAAGAACCAGTATAGTCTCAAATTGAGCTGAACTCTAATTTTATTAAACAGATTGGTCAGTTCTGATGAAATAGCTTACTAATTTATCCATACAGATATAAACTATCTTTGTTTCTCTGAGAAATGGGAAGTGAATGATGATCCTCAATCAGAATTTTTATCTACTGGACCTTAATGTGTGATAGCATATTCAGATGACTGGATTTATACTAGAAATGAGAAATTTTAATGTGTGCTTAAGATTCCTAGACCTATATTATATGAGCGTGTGTGTGTGGGCGCGTGTGTGTCTTCTTCCCCATCTCTATCTCCAGATGCGACCATTTCCTCCTAGCCTGCTCTAACTGTGACCTCTTTATGTGGGACCACATGATGGTTATGGGGATAACTCTCTCTATTAGTTTGCTTTTCTACTGTGTTCTTCATGCTGATTGTAACACACCTTGACCCACCCCCTTGTTCTTCTGTAGCATCTTGTGCTTTGCTTTCTAAATTGTACTTTAATCCTGAAACCCCCCGGGGGGGGAGGGGTTCCTCATTCTTTTTTATTCTGGGGTGGTTATTTTTGTTACTGCAAATACATGTTCTCAAAATGCACATTGTAGCAAATTTGGTATGGTTTGGGAGTTTTGCCTATTCATGGTATACTTTTAATGCCTTGGTAAAATGAAAAGAATGATCCTCTAGGTTCTTTAAAATGTTTGGGTTTTTGTTTTCTGACAAATCATCTGAATGGCACTGTCAATTTTATCTTTGGATCACGGTAAACCATCAGAAAACTATGTATTTGAACAGAATTTTCTTGACATCTCTAATCCCATCCCATGTCGAATATATATCAACTTTGATTTTTTATCCTGGGCTTTGAGTAAGGAGTAAATATGAGAATGGAATCCTTTCCTTCATTTTCTGTAGCAATTTTGTGAACAATTATCACTCATCACATAAAGTGACACGAAGGAAAAATATTGCCTGCATCTCAGATAACTAAAATACTATAGTAATATTTTACATTAAGTCAAATAACTGGTATCAGTTAAATACCAGTACTTAACTTCTTTATGTGTTACTTGTCCATGTGTTTGATTGCAGAGTTTGAGAAAGAGTGGTGGGGTTCAAGGGAGCCTATGAAGTTCCCTTACTGCACTTAACAATAAATCTACATGTAACCAAGTTTTAGCATCTCTGCTCATTGAAGTGGCTGGGAAAGAGAAGTCACTCATAGTATTTTTATATAGAAAGAGGCAACCCTGAGTTTGTTGGAAGCATCAAGGGCAAAGCAATTTTGTATATGTAAATGAATTAAAGCTTTGCACTGACCACCTATCAATACCCCACCTTTCCATTCTATAACCATTAAGATGTCTTTGTAAGTCATCACTGAGTTCATTTGAGGACAAATGCTATATTGTGGGTGACCCTACATTTTCTTTGTATTGTTTCTTATCGTAGATCTACATATATGTCTTCAAAAACATCAAGTCTGTTCAACTGGAAGCACTGCTCTTATCGTTGCTGAGCATCGTGGTGCTTGTTTTGGTTAAAGAGTTGAACGAACAGTTTAAAAGGAAAATTAAAGTTGTTCTTCCTGTTGATTTAGTTTTGGTAAGTATGAAATCAACATTTAGCATTTTGCCCTACAATGTTTGCCAGTTGTTGGGGTAACCTGCAGAGGTTCATTTTATTGTCTATAGTAACCCACAGCTATTCCTGTCTCTCATTAAAGTATATTTAAGTTGCATGGCTATACATTAATGTAAGAACAGGTAAAATTTTGAGTCAATAATTTGAGGAGACATGTTTTCAATTAATACAGCATTTATTGTCAGTTTTTACATAAATAGAATAATATATAGCCTAAGATTTTGAATTTGAATAAGGAGCCATTTCTAAGAGTGAGACACAAAAAATTCTGTGATGATTCTTCCTAAAGCAAAAAGTGATACCACATTCTATGGATGTGGCATTTATATATTATACGTAGAAATATTATCAATTGACAAGTGTCCATTAATGATTGGTGGATTTACTAAACTTTTTAAACTAACCTAATTTTGCTTTAATAAAAGGCTACTTGTGATTTTTCACTGGCCAGGGCTGTTCTCTAAGATATTAGTTGTTATACTTGGCAAAACAAAATATTATACTTTGCTCCTAAGATTTATGACACTAGAAAAAATACATTTTGCAATCTTAGGAGCCTCTCCTGGGAACTCTTCACTAACGGCATTAAGTTGAAAAAGAAATATTAACACAAACATATTTTTGGTTTCAGTTTTTTTGGTCTTTGGGTTAGTTATACATGTATATGTTAAGTGGTATCTATAATAATTTCACTTATTGAAATATCCCTTTATACTATTAAAATGGTCTAAGTTTATGTAAATATTAAAGTTAGCACATTAAAAACTGTCTCAGAAGGATATGATACATTCCTGTAGAATTAAGATGGATGGCTTCTTTCCATAGCTAGACCTTGTATGATTCTATACTTTGATAATTTGTGGAGATACATGTAACAGATGTTATCTATATAATGTATGTGTGTCTATATCAAATAATCCATAAAAGTGGACAGTACTATGATTATTGGTAATATTCACAGCAATAACTGTGAAACATTTTATTTCAAAGTCCTGTGGGTATTAAGACATACTTATTATATCTTGGGAAGCATTATTACATAAGTTTCATGAATCCAAGAATTGAAATTAACCTTACTGAAGAAGGCTTTTGAGCTAGTAATAAAAGGGTTGCATATGCACTCTTGTCTAATATTTGCAAGGCCCAAGGGAAATACAGGCCCAAATACTTAAAAGTTGTAGTTCAAAATGTTAAATAAAGCAGGTTATGCTTTTTTATATTGACTATAACACATTAGTGATTACCTTGAAAGAGAAATTGGAGTAGAGAATTCTCTTGCTCCTTTCAGTTCTGCCAAAATATGTCACCATGGGGAGAGCCATCCTCTTTCTACTCCTGGCCTGCTCCTTTCTACTCCAGCTCTATCCCATCTACAAGGGAAAATGATTAAAAAAAAAATTTTACAGAATAATATTATTGATCATTAATTATTAAATAGTCCTTATTTTACTAGTGTGCTTTTGCTACTATTTTTCTGATGATAAATATGGTAAATTTTTACTTTAGATAATTGGTGTGTCTCTTTTTAACAGAAAAAAGTGGTATATAAACAATTCTAAACTGTTACTAAGGTGATACCATAATGATATGAAATTTCTAGTGTCTATTAAAATTATTAGAAGGATGAAAGGTAATTGTGAAAATAGATGCAAAAATTTAGGGTAGCAGGGCTGCTAAAACAAAGGCTAAACTAGGTTCTGAATATACATTTAAAGGTGATTACGGATACAGGCAGAGAACATGTGACCTCTCCTGTCATATCCTATATCATCTATTATATATATAATAAAACAGTACAGGGCACCTGAGACTCCAGGAAGCATGTTTTACTTCAAGAAATAGTAAAAGCTCAACATTTAAAAATACTCAGACTATAAGTAATTATTGACTTTTAGTCTATATTAGGAATATTATACAATATCTCAAAACATGCTATTTTAAAAAGCATCCCTGCATGTCACAAGAAACAAATGTTAATGTTGGATTGTCGTATCTTGACACACACAGATACACACATATTCCTAGAGTATGTGTTTTGCTCCCCTTACAAATTAGACATAATTGGGTTGACGTAGGGTAGAACATTTAAAAGATATATTATTGTAATGCCATTTATTTTTTGAAACTGCAGATTAAGTGCTCTCAGATCTCAGAAGGATACTTTGAATTTCAAAATTTCGTAACTTAAAAAAATCTGAACAACTGCTTCATTACTCATGACAATCATGGGACATGTGGACAGTGTTTACTTCTAAAAATAGTTTTCAAGAAGGTGTTTTAAAAGCTACTAATAACTTTTTTTCAAATGAACCACACAGATTATTGCTGCATCACTTGCTTGCTATTATGCCAATATGGAAAACACATATGGATTAGAAGTAGTTGGTCATATTCCAAAAGGGTAATGTAGTCTTTTTTCTTACCTTTCTCTTTGTATGTTTATTAGTTTGCTTTTGTTGGAGGAAGGGACTGGAGGTAGGTAGTATGAATTTTATTTCTTTCAAAGGACCTGTAAGGGACAAATTTCCAATTAATTTCCATTTTTAAGTGATTAAAAAATGCACATATAGAGAAAGACTGAATTCTTAGACTGTTTATGTATAACTAGAAAAGTAGATAAATATTTTATATAGCATTGCTTCAGGTAAAAGATTTGGAAATTATTTACAAGTATATCATTTTTAAAAAATGGAGACCATAGAATTTCCAAATTAGAGTCATGCTCTGAGATTTAGTCTTCCCCATTCCAAGTACATATTCTTATCACTATTTTTATTTTGCTTAAAACAGAGTAGAAATACACAAGCATTGTTTGAAATAGCAAACCCATAGGACTGGATGGTGTAAGGTGAGAAAAAGGGTAGAGTAGAGAAGAGGGCATGGTTTTCTTACTGTCTTAAAGCTTTCCTCTGAACTAAGAAGAAGGTTAACAACAAGAAATGTTCACCCTAAAAGGGCAAAAGTTTGTTCCAAATACAGCGTGAAAGACAACAAAAGCATCTTTAGGAAGAGAAGCATGTCTTATCGGTTATTTCCTTTTAATGGACTATATACACACTAATATTTATAATTTGAGGACAAAGTTAGTTGTTGAGTCGTCTATTTTTTTATCTTCTTGTCCCAAATTTTAGTTTCTAACTACATTAAAATAGAGGGACAAAAGAAAAATTTCAGAGATTAAAAAGGTAATTTAAAGAAATCCTAACTTTAACCTTTATGCAGTTATAGATTAATGGTGATTATCTGAGTCAATTTGGTTTTTCTAAAAAGTTATCTACTTTTCCACCTTGAAAAGTCAGTTTATTGTTTCTTTCTAGGTCAGTTTATTGTTATTAATAATCAGGCAGGCTCGATTTTTATGAAACAATTCTTATACTTTGAAATGTTAGGATTTTGTGTAGCATATATTTTAGGGCCTGCAATGCTACAAGTCAATTTGTTTTGGGGATAAACTTTAACAAGTGGGTAAAAAAGTTATGCCTCTTCTTCATCCACTCCAATTCTCCCCTTATTTTGAGTGAACTTTCCAGATCCAGCCTCTTAAGAAATCAATGAAAGAGTGTGGCATTGATATTAGATGGAGCTGAGACTGAATCTCAACTGTACCATTCATTGTGATTTAGGTACATTCCTTAACCATTCTCAAATGGTTTCTTCTCCATACAGTTAATATGGAAGGGCTGAGAATGCTACTTACGTATTAGGTATTAAATCAACATGAGTTCCCTTTCCTTTTTTTCTTCCTCTGCCCCAGAGGATTTTTATTTTTGAGGAGAGATAAGTATCCCAAAGAATCATTGGGAATAAATAAATGATGATGCTTTGTTTGGCGCAAGTGGTTTTCAAAAGAGAGAAAGACAATAGTCAGGTATTAGTTGAAGAAATATTTTAAATAGTTCTTCAAAACTGAGAAAGAGTGAACTGTGCTCCTGTATTTTGAAACAGAGGGTGGATGGAGCCTTTGTACACATGACTCCTACGATATGTGATGCATAGTTAAGTGTGCTATGAAAGGACTGGGTTAAAGATATAATTAAGATTATGAACTCAATGGTAAATTTAAGGATTGACTTAAGAATTGCAGCTCAAAGTAAACTGGTGTTCTCATACAACACTACAGTGTTCAAGGTAGGGAATACAGTCTCTAATGCCAGGCAAAGAAATATTGGGAAAGGGTCACATGAAAGAATGCGCCAAATGTGCTTCTGCCCTGATGCAGAACATTTTTGTCGAGTTGGGTCCAGTGGTGAGTCTGGATGCAAATGACACATGCATAGATTTGTTCCTGGGGAGCTTCTTGTGATCTTGTTTTTCTGTTAAATAATGTTGAAAACAAAGGGCTTCTAAGGACAAGGCTCCTTGGCTTTCTCATGGGTACTTTACTATTCTGTGTAAACTTCAGGATCATTGCCACAGTTGAATTCATTGCAAGTTGTTACAGAAACCATGTGAAACTTGACGACTTCACTTTTGTATTTCTTTCCACAGAATTCCTTCACCTGAAGCTCCCTCAATGAATGTTCTCTCTGCAGTAATCACCGAAGCGTTTGGAGTGTCCCTTGTAGGCTATGCGGCCTCATTGGCTCTTGCTCAGGGATCTGCCAAAAAATTCAAATATTCAGTTGATGACAACCAGGTGGCGTATACCCTGGCCCCTCTTCACAGCTATTGTATCATTGTACTGTGTACTGCCAGATCCTGCACATGTTGAACTTATGAAAAATATAACTTTCCTAAGTGTGTAACAAGAATAGGTAGGACAAAACAAGAGAAAAAAAAAATCTCGAAATCATTTACACAAAGCTGTAAAATCTGTCCTCCATGGGCTGGTTTATAATTTTATTTTATTTTTAGAAAGAATAACATCTTGATTTTTGTTTAAAGTTGTTTTTAGGAGAGAAGTTAAATATATTATTATTGAGTACTTTTAAAAATTATGAATTTCAAAATACAAATAATACTAGTATAACTTTTCTTAGTAAAAAACTAAAAGATGTGAGTATGTATTTATAGAATGCTGAAGGATAAAGATAAGGTTGATCATATTTTTATATTTTTTAAATTTATTTCTTTCAATGTCTTGTTTAAGCCCCATGGCACTTCATTCCTGCAGGGTCTGCTGAGACAGCCGCAGAATACTGGTTACAAATGCCAAATCACCTATGTCTATACGTCACTCCAACACTACGTACCCTTAATTACTTCTGTGTCCCAGTTTTGTCATCAGCATAAAAACAGATACATTCATTCATCAGATATGTGTTGAACCCTACTTATGTACCAGAGACTGGTCTAGGAATGAGGGTTTCCCCAGTGGACAGCCCAGGCCATATATTTTCTCATGTCAGAACTTCCTGAGACATACCCTCGTACTCAGGTTAAGAATCTGTTCACTAAGGTTTACAAGGATCTAGGTGACCTGCCACCATCCCTTTTTTCCTCTGATCTCATATTTCTCTTTATTCTGTTCTAGCCACACTTGCTGCCATGCTTTTCCGTAAACCCATTAGTCATGATTCTGGCTCAGGACATTTGCACTTGCTCTTCCCTTTTCCAGAAACTGTTTCCCCAGATACCTACACTCTGCACTTATTTAAATGTTCCCTTCTCAGGGTAGCCTTCATTGGTAAGCTAAAATCCTAAGCTCCATGTTTTTCACTCCCTCTTCTTTTTTACTTAACATATTCATCCTGTTTACTGTCAGCATTCACTCACTAGAATACCAGTTCTGTAAGGGCAGGGCTATTTCTCTCTGCTGTTTACTGGTAACAGGAAAGGCAGAAAAACAGTAGGAGTTGTTTTACAAAAATTCAGGTGAAATCTGATGACTTGTACCAGGATGTAGCAATGGAGGAGAAAGGAGGTGGGAAGATTCTGCATTGGCTGTAGTTGCCATCTGGGAAAAAGGGAAGGAGTCAAAAATAGCATCATGTGCTACTTAACGATGGGGATGCATATTGAGAAATATGTCATTAGGCTATTTTGTCATTTTTCAAACATCACAGAGTTCTATTACACAAAGCTAAATGGTGTAACCTACTATACACCTCCACTATATGATGTAGCCTATTGCTCCTAGGCTACAAACCTGTGTAGCACATTCCTGTGCAAAATAAAACGAGATTAAATCAAGCACTAGAAAAAATGATATAATCAAGAGATGTGATCAATACGAGACATATGAGGCTGCTCCCAGTGCAACAGGGCATGTGGTTTTACAGCAAAATCTTTTTAATAACTAAAAAGAATATAGTTTAAAATAACAATCAAAGGTATAATTTAGTAAATACATAAACCAGGAATGTAGTCATTTATTATCATTATCAGGTATTACATACCGTACATAATTGTATATGAATACTTTATAGAGCTGACAGTGCCTTAGGTTTATTTCTACCAGCATTATCACAGACATGTGAGTTTTATCTTGCACTATAATATTATAATGGCTACAGATGCCACTAAGTGATAAGAATTTTCATCTCTATTGCAATTTTATGGGATCACTAATTGTATGTGGCCTGTCATCGACTGAAACATTATGAGGCAGATGACCATATCTGTAAAGCTTTTGGCCCAAGCATTTGCTACTTGAGCTGGAGAAGAACTTGAGAGGACCAGGTTGGGGGTGGTGGTGGAGAGCAATAGCCTGATTCAGTTTGGGATGCCTGTTAGCCACCCAAGGGGACGTGACTGAGTAACAGGCTGGCTGTATGAGTCTGAAGTTAAGAACTGTAGTCCAGGCTAGAGATATAAATTTGGGAATTGATAATGTGTAGTTGGGTAGCTAAGATATAGATAGGGAAGTAGTCAAATATTTGTGATTGGCTGGAGGAAAAGGAACCACAAAGGAAATTGAGAAGTGGTGGCCAGGAAACCAGGAAGATGTGAGGTCCTAGAAGGACCTACCATGAGCCTATGAGGAGGAGAAAGTAAACAATTGTGTCAAATGCTGCTTTTAGGCCAAGTAAGGTCAGAATTACCCATTGGATTTAGCTTTGTGAAGGGCATGAAATGGTGGGAACAAAAGCCCTGTTTATAGTGACTTAACAATAAGGGAGAAATTGACAACAGAGACAATAAATATCCTGTACTTCCCTGTAAGGTTGGTATGAGGATTAAATGAGTAATGTGCTTAGAAGAGTTTCTGACTCATCTAATCAGTAAATGCTTGCTGTTTTGTTTGTTAGTTTGTTTACAATGGTTAAATCACAACCAGTGGAGAGAACAGAAATTGAATATAAACAAGTCTCACTGTTTGACAGGTTGTACCTGTGGTCTGTAAAAGCTGATTGTTATTAAGAAATGAGATATTCTCATATTATCAATCTCACAGGAACTTTTGGCTCATGGCCTCAGCAATGTGATTTCTTCATTTTTCTTCTGCATACCAAGTGCTGCAGCCACGGGAAGGACTGTAGGCCTCTACAGCACAGGAGCTAAGACCCAGGTAACTCCCATCTAGCAGGGATGAAGGAGCTGCCCAGCCTCTCCTCTCCTGGGAGAGGGCAGAAGAGTGGGCTTCTATCTAAAGTCCAGAAAATATTTTTACTTCTTTGATTTTTTTCCAACTAGTTTCGAGGTGTTCTGTCTCCCTTCTCTTTCTTGTACTAAGCTTTACTGCTGGCAACCTTTGAACCAGAGCTCTCTCGAGTAGGGCTTCTGATTTTGCTTTTTGCTAAACTAACAAATTTGAAATTTTTCCATTTTTTTCACTTCCTTTAAAGAAAATGAAATCAATTATATGCAAAATTAGTCATTGACATTGAAATTTCCACATGAGTAAATGTACAAGTATTTAAATAACTAATAAGATGTTTGTGCATATTTGAGGTTAAAGAAACAATTATTATATATTTTTAGAAACTCAAGTCAACTCAACATTTGAGTGTCTGCTATATGCCAAATATTATGCTGGGTGCTAGTTAGATGACAATGATGACAATGAAGATAATCTGTGATGATCACAGTGGCATGCCAGGCTTTTCATGTCATACTTTCTATTCAGATAAACTCATTTAACCCTTTAGGCAACTCTGAAGAAAGTATGATTATTATCCTCTGTTTCTAAATGATGAAGTTGAAGAAAAAAAGGTTCAAGTTAATTATCTAGGTCACAGTTAAGGATTGGCAGAGCTAGGATGTTAACCCAGCTAAATTTACTCCAAACCTTGCGCTGTTAACCACTGTTCTATACACAATTCATTTATGGGTTAATATAGAAATTAAAGTTATCTCCTAACCTTTATTAAAACAAATAACATTTACTTAAAATTGAAATTGCCTAAGAATTTATAAAATATTTTATGTGATACTTCAAACATTTTAGGAGTCTAGCTTATAGTAAGTATTTTTTTGGGGGGGAGGGTTAAAAGAATAAATTTGAAAAGGATATGGTTCTTGATCTTGAAGAGCAAATGGCAGGAGAAAGATGGTGAATAGATATTAAAATATAGCATAAAACTAATGAAATTATTGGTGAATACTAATTAATGGAGCAGAGGGAAAGCAGAAAAAAAATCTGAATGTATAATATTTTGAAAAATAATTTCACAACTTATTAGCTAAGATGTGAAATCCTTATTTACCCTCATTTTACATGATAATTTCATTCGTTTTTTATGCAGTTAGTGATTTCAAGCATAGGTTTATCATGTTTATTGGCATAAACATTTTTTTGAAAACTATTCTCTCAAATGCTTGCTATCTAAATTTGAATGTTTAATGTATGATATAGTTATTTACTTATTTTTAATTAGTTTATTGTAGTAGCGTAAGTTAAAATTATGTAGGTTTTATAAATACATCGTCTTTATATTGTATCATGAGCATACAATATCTCTCTTTAATAATTCTGGGATGTATGGTAAATGTACATATAACTTCATAAGAAACTGCCAAAATGTTATCTCAGCAATGTCTGAGAACGCTAGTTGTTCTGAATTCTTGCTAGCCCTTAATATTGATTGGTTACTTGCTTATTTATATATTTATTTTTAATGTTAGCCATTCTAATAGAAACTGATTCCCTTTGATTTCTCCACAGTGATATTCTAGGCATCTTTGTGGTCCTGTCCCCCTTTACTCTTGTTGGTCTGACAGTTTTGCCAACTGTTTCTATTAAGTCATGAACATTTGTTCATGTGAAATCAGGTTTTCCATTAAGTGCAGCATAGCTAAGAGTTAGGTTATTTGGATCACCTTTTGTCAGCAGGTTGAGCTGCTTAGAAGATGATACTAATCACTTTTCACAATTAATAAAATTAGTCTGTTTCACACAGAGTTACTCAAATAACACCCTTGGAAGTGAGGAGGGGAGTCAAGCCAAACAATAGGCTAAAGGACTTTTAATTAAAATGTAGCTTTCACTATTAAACAACAACAACAACAAAAAGCTATTGCTGTGATGTGAAATAAAGGTGATAGTGTCCTATTTTTAAAAATTTTTTGCATGAGTTGCTTTTCTGTCATCACTGACTTAATTATACCACATCAGCTTTTCAAATGTCATGTTTGATTTCTTTCAGCTGCAAAATACAGATAATGATGGTCTACGTAAATTAATAATCATGTGCCAACATATTGTTTTTTTCTAGATGAATTAAGAATTACATTCTCCCCCATAACTTTGGAATAATAAGAAAGTTCAAGGTTTTGTTTTTTATCTGTCTTGTATTTTACAGGTGGCTTGTCTGATATCTTGCATATTCATCCTGACAGTCATTTATGCAGTAGGACCTTTGCTTTATTGGCTGCCAATGGTATAGTAGTGCTTTTTCATGACCTACTTTTTAAATTACTTTTAATGAGAATAACTATATATTAAAATTTCTTAAAAGAGTAGCTTCCGTAATCATTAATGATCCATATGTCATTGGTGTGACATAAGTAATGGTTGAATGGAGGAGAGTTGGAAAAAAGGCCACATTTGGTAGGGGAAGAAGAGGAGTTTTCTAATTCTTAGGCTCTTGTATAAAAATGGCATAGTGGAATTAGATTTTTTGTGTGTTCATTTGGAGGATGGAACTAAGCAATGTCGGTTATAGAAAATAGACTTTGGAAGAATTCTATCACAACTCCTACTGTTAGACAGTGTGTTCTGGGCAAGAAAGTAGGGAACAAGATACATCTTGCGACCTTTGATACATTCTTATAAAAAGTGACTCAGAACAATAGTACCAGTGGTTCACCTTGTCTTTCATAAGCCTGAGGCACCAAAGTTACAAGTAAGATTCTGGTTTTCAGAGAACCAGAGACACTGTCAGTCCTTTCTTGTTCTAATTCTTCATTCATATAGTGAGATTACCGTATTTTTCACTCCATAAGATGCACTTCTTTTCCCCCAGAAGTGGGGGGAAAATGTCTATGCATGTTATGGAACAAATATCACATCACAGACCGTGATGTATATTACCTGATCTGTCAGAGGTGGCGACAGCTGTTAGAAGAGGAAGTGGTGGGCCCATGTGAAACCCCTGGGGATGCTTAAATGTCCCACTTTACTGCTGGATCTCAGGGCATCTAGTCAGTATGAAGATAGCAAAGAAAGTGATATCAGTGATTGTGAGCAACTGAGCTTCATAAATTCTGACACTAGTGATGATGAGTTCTTGGGGTTCCCAGAAAACTAGAAGAGTACTTGAACCTTAAAGTCTCTCTTCATTTGTCAGTGACAGTGATGATGGTTCTTAATACTGCCATTGGCTGCTGTTCACTTTACATGGTTGAAATATTATTCTGTTATATTTTATTAAATATTTTAGTATACCATTTGGTTCAGAATATTTTTTTCCTTGTTTTCCGCCTCTAAGCCTAAGTGCATCTTATGGTCAGGTGCGTCTTATAGTACGAAAAATATGGTATATCATTTCTCCTAGAGGATTTTTCAATAATCAAGTTCACATTTCAAGAGAGTTCTATCTTTAGGTGAAACTAGATCATTGCTACTCAGGTCAATTATAAAGAAATACATGATAATTTTGCAACAAATTTCAAATGAATGGTGGTGAATAATTATTATAAAGTTAAGAGGACAGTCAGCATTATAACATCCACCTTTATCATTCATTACTTTTCTTTTTCCTTCTTCTAATTCTTTAGGGTGACATAAATTTTACCCTATGATTTTCTAGATTTGATATTATATTCCTAAAATACAATAATAAGTTAGTTCTAAACAACATAAATACTATGTTATGCTTCTAAATGGTGATTGCTTTTTTCTAGTAAGTACTTTTTAAAAACAAACAAAAAAGTAAAAATACCTTGGCTCTTTCAAATTGTGATTAAAATATTATGTTTCTTTTTCATCAATCTATTTCTTATTCGTAGTGTGTTCTTGCAAGTATTATTGTTGTAGGACTGAAGGGAATGCTCATACAGTTTCGGGATCTAAAAAAATATTGGAATGTGGATAAAATTGATTGGGTAAGTAGAAATTTAACCTAAATTTTTCTTCTTTGGCTTAAACACATGTAACGAAAGAAATTTTAACACTTTCATTTGCAGGAAGTAGTTTTAGTCATTTGAGATTTCTACACTTTACAAACTACCATTAATTTTTTCAAAATCTTAATAAATACATTAAAATGTAAAATGTCTTTATAAGAAACAGACATGGAACTTTGTCAAATTTTGATTGATGTGCTGTTTGAGAACATTTAAAGAAATGCTAACTAACTTGAGTGGGTTCCTAATTTCTGTTATGAATTAATTTTGGCAGTAAAACTTACCAAGGAAGTGCACACTAATAGAAATATGACAATTTATTACATGTGTGAAAAATCAGCCTTAATTGCTAAGACATGTATGCCAAAGTATTATAAGGTGAAAATCTTAATAGTGGCCATATTCATTCTAAATACAAAAAGTTTCATGAATTGTGCTCTAAATGGATTACTTTGAGAGGGTCATTGTTAATAGGATATTGCCAAGAACAGATTAAATTATACTAAACAATAATAACGTATGGCTTCTACTAACAGAAATATTTAATATACTTATTCCATCCAGAGAAATGTGTCTTTGAAAGAATATCCAGAATTCTTTTCCTCTGCAATATGGGTGAAGTATGATATTTCCTGAGTACCCTCTGTTTGGCTCTATTATGACATTCACTATAAATGCAATTATCTGTGTATCCCCACCCCTTCAGATTCTTTCCTCTGAGAGATTTTGGGGATTCTTTATGTGGGTGCCTACTTTCATAATACTCCTCCTAAGGCTCAATATTACTGAGTTCCTACAAAAATATAATGTTGAGTGCCATGGGTAATGCAAAGATGAAGAAAGAATTACTTGTGCAGGGAGGAGACACGGAAACACTAATTTACACAAGGCATACTACAATGTGTCTTAGAAACAAAAGTACAGGCTTAGTGCTGGGGGAAAATAGAGGCTGGGGCATTTAATTTGGACTGGGTTAATATGAAAGACTCTCACAGCAGAGCTGAAATGTGAACTGAGATTTGAATGAACAGTATTTTGTAGGCAAACAAATAGGCCAAAATTAGGCTAATGGAGGACTGTGACTTTTTAAAGGTGATATATATGAGGTATATATATATCAGGGCACATCAGAGAAGGAAAACTCTGACTCCAAAAAACCTCCGCTGCCTTGCGGCATACCTCTTCAGGGGAAAGGCTAAGGGAGTAAACCCCGACAGAAAATCCGGAGCCGGAGTCCCTAAGGCGGTTTGACGTTGTAGTCAACACCGGCAACTCCTGCGGCGCACCTGAAGCCAAGCTGTATTGACTCCGTCTTTCCCTTGGACCCTTCAGCTGCGAAGAGAGGGGGGGTCTGCTGCATGGGCAACAGCAGACCCTCCATATCACCCTGCCCAGGCTCTGTAGCTTCAGCTTCACTGGAGAGGACACTCCAGCGTCATCACAAGATGTCGATTCAACACGGGAGGAGACAGATACCGTGTCACTCCCGAGTCGGACTGCACAGCCATTCTCGGCGGTGCAGATAGACTCTTAAGAAGCTACACCATCGTCTCTCGAGACGGACGGCTGCCGAATATATGAGGTAGCACAAGGGAGTAGAGAAATGAAAAGATGCAAACTTAATTAACAAGCTATTTGCTAATCCTATGATAAAGGCATTTCTAGGGAACTCATTAATTGCTTAAGAGGGAGCATATTACCATATTTGAAGGGGAGAGATGTTAGAAGAGGTTTCTTTCAGGAAATGTGGGTAGAACATACTGTATGAAGGTGGGAGTGGAAACAGATGGAGTTGGAAAACTTAAGAATGGGTTGGACTGAGAAAGGCTGCTCATATCCTGCAAAGAAGACTAGACTTCACCCTCAAGACAGTGAGGCATCACTGAAAAGGGAAATAGGGATAAGATTTATGTATTAGAAAGGTCACTTGAGGAAGATGGCTGGACCTGATGAAGTATGTAGCAATTGGAACATTGTTTTAGTAATTCAGAAACAAATGAGGAAGGCTTGAACCAAAACTGAGACCATGAGGTTCAAGAGGAGGAATAGATTTGAAAAATATTAAAAATATTACATTAGTTAGCTCTCACCACCAATTCATCATATAAAGTGCAGCATTCTGCAATGACTTCTAAGTTTCCAGTTGGTAACCTCACTGGTTAAAGACAATATTATAGTATTCCCTCACTTATTGTGGTTATTATGTTCCAGACCCCCCCACAAAGTAGGAACCTAACATTTATTCTACACTCTTAAAGCTATATAACTTTAACAACATACATATACAGTACTGCAAAATCCTGCAATATAGCGAAAAATCCACGATAAATAAATATAATATTTTTAAAAATCCCATGATACAGTGAGGCCACGATAAGTGAACCGCAGTATTGCGAGGGACTGCTGTATTTCTTGAGTTATAGAACATAGAGCATTGTTTAAATGCATTTAGTGGTTACCTTTAGTCTTTTCTTTTTAATATGGGTTCTCAATCCTGACTTGTTTCCATTCATCTCTTTGTTTTCTGTATGTCATTACTCAGTAGCTTGCCAAGAAGATTCATGTTTATATTCCTTGAGCTTTTGCAGGGTGAAAATATCTACCAGTTTTCTTTTTATACTAGAAGAAAATATTTTGCTGAGTCTAAAATGCTTTCCCTCGGGACATTTTAGACTTGGTATTTTCTTCAGGCCTTGAAAGATAATGCAGATAAATCACATATCAATATGATTTTTTGTTATTTTATGTTTGTTTCTCTAAAGGGGTACTCAGTGAGGTTCTTTCTTGCCCATGAAGTTTGGTCATATTATCAGAGTATTTCTTTCAGTTGAATACCCATGATCAAATTTCTATAAAAGTGACATATCCTTTTGACTTCAGAATCAGGTTATATACAGATTTTTTCTAATATATCTTTCCATATTTTTTCAAATCTGCATGTTCTTTTCTATTCATAAATTATATATTTGTCAATTTGATTTTGCTTTTCATCATATATGTACATTTTTCCATGATTATTTTGGGATGTGTGTGTGTGTGTGTGTGTGTGTGTGTGTGTGTGTGTGTGGTTTCTCTGGACTAGTCATTGTAGCTCTGATTATGTATTTCTGGTTGTGACTATCCCATTTCTTTTAGCTTTAAATATGGCTTTTATCTCTGTAATGGTTTTATTTCTGTTTAATTTCTTTCCAAAATTCTTCCTGTCTCTTTTCTATCTCCTGTGTATTTTCTAAATATAGTTTTTCTTCTTTGGCTCTTCACATCTATTTTTGAGGGTTACCCCCCTCAAAATTATATTGCCTATTAATGCCTAAACCTATACTCTGTCTTAGTTTTATTATATTCTTAATTTCCTCATTTCTATAAATAAGTCCTTTGCTGATTCCTTTATGATTATAATGTATTTTTAGTGGATGTAGCTAGTTGCTGAAAAATAATGTGGGGAGGACAGGAGGGAAGTGAGGTGGAGCAGCCCAAAGCTCTGACTTAGGTATGTAATCTGAAGATTTGTTCCTAGCTATAACAAAGCCTCCCAAATCACAGGCTCTGTGGTGATCTGACATTTGCTGTCTCCTCTCAGTTCTTTACCTTGTTTCATTTCTATCAGTCTCCTTTGGTTAAGAAGCTTGGTTGTAAGTGATACAAATGATATTACACCTTACTGCTGTTCTTTCTGTGGTATCAAATAGATAACATATGAGTACATTTCCTTCTTTTCTAGTGGCCCACCATTGCAAAAAGCCCTTATCACAAGATTATTATATAGTTTATTTTTTTTTCAAAACTGTGACATTCATAGATAAATCTAGAATTAATTGAACTTTGATGGTAAATTTGTTCACTTCCAGTGACCTTCTTGATATCTTCCAAATTTCACAATATTTGGCAAGTCTAAACCATATTTTATAGTTAGGGATTGTGACCATACTCTCGTTCCACTGAAGCTGGATTTTCCTCTCTATGTATTCATTTTTAAAAAAAACTGGTTTTGGTGGATTTTTAATAGAGGAGAGGAGAGTAAAAATGCATTTAATAGGCCATCTAAATATGATATTTAAATCTAACCTTAGAAAGGTAATTTTGACAGTTGTGTGGCAAATGGTTTATAATGCTGAGTGTAAAAGCAGATAGATAAGTAGGAGGCTCTCAGAGTAGTCTAGAAAAGCGAAGTGTGAAGTAGAATATTACCAACAAATTGAAGAAAGGCTATGGTTGGAGATTTTTTAAATTAATAAGTGATAAAACTTGGGAAATGCTTGGACAAGTAGATGAAAAGGTAGAAATAGTAAAATATGCTTTCAAGATTTCTGGTTACAGTGTCTTGAAGAATATTTGTGTCATAACTGAAAGAGAACATTGGAGAGAGGGACGATTTGATGCTCAAGTTAATGAGTTTGCACTTGGACATATTAAGTTTGAAGATATTTGGTAGTTTAAAAAAAATGGTTTAATAGCTTGGAATTGGTAGTGTCCTATATAGGTTAATAGTTGAACATTTGAAGTAGACAGTGTAGTTTGGGCAAAAAGTTAGGTTGAAAAGGTAACATGAATATATAGCAGGTGCACAAATGCATTATGATTAAATGTGACATTGAGTTTAGCTTGACAAGGGCCTCCAATAGTTGAAGAGGAAAAGCATCTTCTAGATGATAAGGAACTCAACAGTGAGAACCTATGGATTACTGGCATATGATTTGGGTGTAGCATTTATAGTGAAAATATTACACAGACTTTTGTGGAATAAGATATTATTCAGTAGTCAGACTGTGTCTAGATTACTCTATAAATAGAATAAATCTAAAATATGTAAGTAAAATTACCAAAGATATGTGTATTTGTGTGAAAATTGAAGGTTACATGTTTAAAAAATCAGGTAAGCAGTTATCACATGAAAAATCAGAAATGTTTATACCTTTAACTTTTTTACCATTTAATAATGGTTTCACTTTAAGTTATAGATCAGAACTCTCTTTGAGGTAATGAGAAAATAGGGATCCAAAGTAGATGCCTGACTGAGCGCAGAACTGAATTTGAGCAACTGAACACCAGAGATAGAAGTCAGATCTTCAGAAATTTAATAATATGGATCAGTCATCAAAACAGGCTAACAGATGGCTCAGGGAGAGATAAGGTGATGGAGTAGCTGCTGTATTATGCTTTACATTGATGCATTTTCTTTAAGAAGCAAGGGTTTATGTGTCCTCAATTCGAGGTCAGCTTTGGGGTTAGATTGTGTTTAGGGCCTGTGAGTTCAAAATAGGAAAAGGATCAAGTAAGAACACATAATGAAAAGAATAAGTGCCCAGGAGCTAACCAATTCCTTATGACTGTGACAACCAGCATTTGGGTCTCTAATAGGAATTATTACGGGACAGTGCTGGCACTTGTTCTAACCAAATTACTGGTCTATGTTATTAATTTCCATCTGATATTTTTTCAAAGCTATAAATGTAGCCCTGGGAAATAACTAAGCATTATAAGCCTGGCTCACAACAGATGATGTCGTGGGAGAGTAAATATGCTTTAAAAATAGAACCAGATGGTACCAAAATTGTTGGTGCTCTGAAGAATCATGGCCTCCAGGCTCTGGTTTTCAGGATGGTGGAGACCAGGGTCCTCAGTTTCCTATGCTCTGTTAAATTATGCAGGTTGGCCAGGAGAAATTGGATTTAGAAAGTTTTTGCTACACCAGGCAGATTAAGTCAGCATTAGGGAATAAATGAGAAACAGAACAATCATGGCAAGTTGTGGTAATGATCAAAAACTTGCAACTTTATTTTTTATATGATATAGATTGTGTAATACATTAGGAAAGAAAAAGACATATTGTGCACAAATAAAATATTCAAATGGCTATCTATTCACCTGAACAGAGGAAAAACATCTCAGTGTCTAACCTATTAGATGACCGGCTGAGGATGATGTAATAATAAGTGCTCATTTAACATTATATTTTATGAACATTATATTTTAGGTGAACACTTAACATGAGAGCACTTAAAACATTTTTTCTCTTTTACTCCAGAATGTTTGTTTCTTTTATCTCAAATGGAATTTTACAAATAAAAATCCCTCTATTTGCTTCCAAGGGCTTAGCTTTTTGAAATAGGCCATCATTAAGAAACCACTCAAGCTCAGTGTAGATAGATAACACAAAGGAAAAGCATTTCAGGCAAAAAAAAAAAAAGCCCTTTAGAAATATTTGTTTCAAACTTATGTGAAAAAAAACCCATCCCCCACCCTGAAAAATATCTTCACTCTTTTTAGATTAAAGATGTTTCTAATTCTTTCATTTGCATATGGTATTGAATTATGTTGTGGAGAGATATTTTAAAGTGATAATACAACTATTGGGATAGAAAGATGCCAACCTAGAATTGTATGCATAGGTAAAGTGATGCAGTTAATTTTGGGGAAAAGAGATTTTAGAGATTTTGTTGGTTTACTATTTGATAAATGCAGGATTTTGTGTATTCCACAGATTATTTTGCTGTTAAAAATATTACTTTTACCAGAAATAAACTTAGAAATACCAACTTTAATGCAATATCTTTTCACAAATTTTAATTTTAGGTGTTGGACAAAACTGCAGTAATTTTGGAATTCCAGCTAAAGGAGAAATAGCCTTTTATTGCAATCTTTTGAAATATTCCCAAGAACTAAGTGGGCCCTGATGTTTTAGCTTTCACAATTAAAAAAAAGCAGTCCCTTACAGATAAAGTAATAACGGTCTTTGGAGCGGTTGATCTAAAAGTGGCTTTGGTCATGTTGTTAGATTCAGTCATTTTAATGTTAAGAGTCTTGTGGAACAATAAACTACATTAGTTCTTTTTATAGCAATCCTAGAAAACAGATTATTGTTGGGAATGACCAAAAAACTGCACACAATTGCTTATAATAATATTACATTAAATGAGAAAACAATGGGAAATTATGGCATGCTTTTAAACCATACACATTAACCATTTACAGATAAATGAAGTGTTTGCTGGGGATTGAACTAAGTATTGGCAGTGTCTAGAAATAAATGAATGGGCCTTTCCCTTACCTCTGTTCCTGAAAGTCTGATGGGGCCAGGATTTTCCTGGGCTTCTATTGATCACATCTTAATAATACTTTCTTACTGAGTGATTTGGTCACAGGAATGTTGTAGAATAAAATTGTGCAGACTTTAGCAATCATGAGAAAGGCGAGAATACTGAAGGACCCATATTTTTTTTTCTTTGTGTCTTTTTCAGGGCATATGGGTCAGTACATATGTATTTACAATATGTTTTGCTGCCAACGTGGGACTGCTATTTGGTGTTGTCTGCACCATAGCTATTGTGATTGCTCGCTTCTCAAGGTAAGATCTTATTTAAATGTTCTGTTTCCTATGGCATAGCAGCAAAGTATATGGTGTTACCAGTTACTTTTATTTCTGTGGATTACATCATACTACAATCTCATGTTTTATTTGGTATCAGAACATCGGAGAAATAAAAAGAAAAGGTTCTATCTACATATAGTATGTAGAAATATTTTGTCAGCACTATAAAATAGACTATATCAAATCTGTTGAAGTAAAAAAGTAATTCCATTGCCATACATTGTATCACAGAGGTATTTTTAATTAAGTAAAAAGATATAGTATACAATGAGACACAAACCATATAACAATTTAATCATTTAGAAAATTAAACAACTTTAACAGATTTAATTTTTCAGAAGCCATATCTATATATTTTTCTCTAATTTACTGAAGAACATATTCTCCTCTTTTTGTGTTTTTACTGAACATCTGTGAGCAGTTCTATTTCTGTTTTCCATCTGATAGTGGTTTTATTCACTTATTTTTACCTTGAAATTCTCTGTGAAATAATATGTTCTCTTCTCTAATTTTTTGTTACATTTTATATTTAATAATATTTGTGTTAGTTTCAGGTGTACAGAAGAGTGGTTAGACAGCTATATATACAAAATTCTCCTTCCCAATATTTTCAGTATCCATCTGGCATCATACATAGTTATAATATTATTATTAAATATATTCTCTATGCTTTACTTTATATCTCCATGATTTTTTAAAAAAATTATATTGTATTGACTATGCTATTACAGTTGTCCCAATTTTTCCCCATTCCCCCCTCCACACTGCACTCCCAGTCCCACAGGCAGTCCCCACAACTTTGTTCATGTCCATTGAACACGTGTGGGGAGGGTTGAGCAGGGAAACGAAGTCCTCTCTCTGCCTTTGTCTGGGAGGAAGCTGTCCCCTAGCTCTCGGCTTGTTGCCAGACACTTCCGTTCCTCCAGCCACCACATGTGGGTACGGGATCACCCTTTTCACATCTTGCCCTCTTCCTGCCAGTCTCAGTGTGGCTTCTGTGGATCTTTGGTTATAAGTCCTCTGGTCACCTAGTCTGCAGTTGGTGACTCAGGTTGATTTTTTCTATAGTTGAGTTGTAATTCCAGTTTGGTCTTGGGAGGAGGTAGGCGTAATTCTCCCTGTATGCCACTGGTCCTTTCAAGCTGCTACCCTGTGCTTGGAGCTCAGAGGGAGTGAGTCTGAGTAAGCCCATGTGTGCGTTCTTTAAGAGGAACTGCTTGGGAGTCCAGAGTTTCTTCCACTAACTCAGTCCTCACTGGGTTTTGCAGCCAGAAATTATGGAGACTTATCTTCTTGGCACTGGAACCCTGGGCTGGGGGGCCTGGTGGGGGGCTGGGACTCCTCACTCCTAAGATATCCCTCCTAATTTTTTATCCACCAGGGACCGCCCTAGTCAGTGTTTGCGCATCTCTGCCCCTCCTACCAGTCTGGATGGATGTGGTTTCTTTAATTCCATAGTTGTTGGACTTCCATTCACCTTGATTTCTATAGTTTTAGGAACTGGTGTTCAGTAGTTCAGTTGTAATTTTGATGTGGTTCTGTGAGGAGAGCTGTGTTTACATATGCCTGCATGTTGACTGGAAAGCTCCATGATTCTTCTGTAACTCTTAATTTGTTCTTTTTAATTCCTTCACCTTTTTCACTCAATCACCCAACCCTCCTTCCCTCTGGCAACCTCATCTGTTCTTTGTATATTACTGTTTTTATATCTATGAGTCTCTTTCTGTTTTGTTTGCTTGTTTATTTTGTTCTTTAGTTTACACATCAGTGAAATAATGTGTTTGTCTTTCTCTGAATGACATATTTCACTTAGCGTAATACCCTCTTGTGGACATTCCTGTCTTGTTCTTGATCTTAAGGAAAATGCTTTTAGTTTTACTCCAATAAGTATAATGATAGCTGAAGTGTACTATATATAGCCTTTATTATGCAGGGGTATGTTGCCTCTAATCCCACTTTGTTAAGAGTTTTTATCATATATGGGTGCTGGATTTTGTCAATTGCTTTGTCTGCAGCTCTTGATATGATCATAGGAGTTTTATCCTTCATTTTTTAATGTAGTCTATCACATTAATTAATTTGTGACTCTTGAATCATCCTGATATTCCAGAAATAAATTGCACATGACCATAGTGTATCATCTTTTTAATGTTTCGCTGAATTCAGTTTGCTAATATTTTTGTTGAGGATTTTTTTGCATCTATGTTTATTAGGGATATTGACATATATTTTACTCTCTTCCTAGTGTCTTTATCTGGTTCTAGAATTAGTATAATGCTAACCTCATAAAATGAGCTTAGGAGTTTTCCCTAAATAGAGATGTTATCTGTCAGCAGAATGGGAGAGAAATCTAGCACAGGAACATTGGCAGCTGTGCCCGTAGCTCTCTCCCTGGAGCCAAATAATCCAGTCTTTTCTTATGCAACCCCAGTCCACTGCAGGTTGTCCCCCTCTGCTGGGGCCCAGGGTGGGTGACTGAAAACAAGATTCTTTGCACTGGCCTTTAATAGGGTACCTGGTCTTCTAGAAAATTCTTGTCTCTTCCTGTTGATTTTCATAGCCAGATGCTATGTAGGATCTTCTTCCTGGTTCTAGTGCTCTGGGCTGGTGATTTTAGCATGAAGTTAAGATCCCACACTCCTAAGGAGGGACCTTTATAGCTGAGATATGCCTCTGGATTCTCAGCCACCACATGTGGGTATGGGATCATCCTTTTCACATCTTGCCCTCTTCTTGCCAGTCTCAGTGTGGCTTCTGTAGATCTTTGATTATAAGTCTTCTGTTCACCTAGTCTTCAGTTGGTTACTCAGGTTGATTTTTTTCTATAGTTGAGTTGTAATTCCAGTTTGATCTTGGGAGGAGATGAGTGTAATTTTCACCTATCCCACTTCCATCTTGGAATCCTGAAATAATATATTCTTTTTAAAAAAAATGTATTAATTTATAGAGAGAGGGGAAGGAAGGGGAAAGAGAAGGAGAGAAACACTGATATTTGAGAAAAACATCAATCAATTGGTTACTCCTCACATGTTCCCAACTAAGGACCTGGCCAGAAACCTAGGCATGTGCCACAACTGGGAACCAAACCAACAACCCTTCAGTTTACAGGACAATGCCCAGCACATTGAGCCACACCAGTCATGGCTAAAATAATATATCCTTGAAAAATTTTAGGTTTTATCTCTATACATTTTATCTTTATAGACTGTATCTCTGTAGATTCACCATTGTCTGGTCCTATTTTGCTATTGATTCCCTCTTTACTTTCTTTCACCTAAAACACAATTTATCTCAAATTCTATATGCTCTTTAATCTTCTTTCTCACTACTTTTGTCAATACACCTCTTGTAGCTTGGATACATGGTAGCTGGGCGCCCAGATTAGGTAAGTTACATTTATAAGTCCCTACGTAGATGTCTCTGTTGTTATCCTTTCTTCCTGAGGATCCCAGAGAAATACAGATTTACGTGTTTTATTAACAAATGTGCTATGAGATCTAAACCATTTTAGATGTTTCTGTTGTTAAGGCATCATTTTTACTTCTTCGTGATTAATGTAGTAATTATGAAATGGTATTTTATTTTCCACTTATCTTAATTCTAGAGCAAAGACACTGATTATAAAAAACATGAAAGAAATGGAATTTAAAGTGAAGACAGAAATGGATGGCGTAAGTTGACATGCAACAAGTCAATGGAACAACTACAGCAAAACTTGTATTAGCATTTGAATAAGGCAATAACAGGGTTCATAGAACTACAGTTCATATTAGAATCATAGTCTAGATTAATTCAGGCTTTTGGAAACCTCTTTTTCATTACGAAGTTCCATAAGACAGTCAAACTAACCTAAAGTCCATGCCAAATTAAAGTTGAAGGAATGTTGAAGATGAAGGAATGAAGGAAGATTCACATACTTAATATTTCTTCTATCTCTCTTTCTCTGCTTAGATGCTTCACTGTTCTCTGTGTCTCTTCTAGGTAAATACTGAAGCCTGAAAGAGTACAGTATTCCCTCACTTATTGCGGGTATTACATTCTAGACCCCCTTGTGAAGTAGGAACCTTACATTTATTCTACACTCTTAAACCTACGTAACTTTAACAACATATGTATACAGTACTGAAAAATCCTGCAACATAACTAAAAATCTGCGATAAATAATTAAATGTAATATTTTTAAAAATCTCATGATACAGTGAGGCTGCGATAAGTGAACTGTGATATAGAGAGGGACTATTGTAATGCTTTATTTAGTTGGTATGGTGTTATAATCTCACAGAACATACCATCTTCTCAATTTCTAGGTCTGACCCATGCCCCAAAGGTCATGAAGTGGACAGTTTCAGTTGCATATCATCAGTTGCTGCCTGAAAGACCTGGGCAAATAGCCAAAGCAGATACCTTTCAAATTGAAACTTTTCCTTCTCTTTTTCTGTATGTCTTACCTACATCTTGGCCATGCAGGGCCTAGGCCTGCCCAAAGTGAAATTAAATTCCTGATACAACCTCTAGGTTTCTTGCACTGGGACTATCAGTCACTTGTAAGGTAATACATGAGCCAAAGGAAAGCTATGTCATTAGGAGGTTAATGACTGCCAGTTTGAACCTTTAGGACATATTTTTGTTTTTTTTAAATTCTCATGGTTAAGTAAATAAAATTTTAAATTCTATTTAGAGTGGGAAAGATACTTTTGGAAGGAGTAACCTTCCTGGTACTCTGGATATTCTAGGCCCAAAAACCCTGTAAGTAAGGATAAGAGCCATTTTCTGAAAAGCTTCAGACTTATCTCATGGTTATTAATGTTTCTTAGTGAAGAGAAAGTAGATATTTCCCCTAAGAAATATGATAGTATATTAACTTCTCCAAATATATTTTAATAATAAAAATGTTAGCTAAGAGATTGCTTCCATGATGGAGTGACATTTGGACTTGTAAGACTGAGATTTATTGGATAGTTATCCTTTTTTATTTTATTCAGTTCTCTGAATCTGATCTTTTTATTCTCTAAAAGGAAACCCTGAAACAGGTGAAAATTATCTTAATAAACAAACCACTTGTTTTCCTGAATGCAAAGAAGTTTCATACTGATCTAATGAATGTAATCCAAAAAGAAAATGCCAGCAACCAGCCACTTGATGATATCAGCAAGGTAGGACCATGTTCATGGTTACAGCGTCATAATACAGGCAACCTGAAATCATGATACTAAGAAATGTACCAATTAATTGAAGTCCATGCTTTATTCTTATTTTCTTAGTTTTACCTAATGTCCTTTTTCTGTTGTTCCAGGATTCCATCTAGAATATCACATTACATTTACTTGTCCTGTCTTCTTAGGTTCCTTTTTGCTGTGATGGTTTCTCACACTTTCCTTTATGGATGACTTTGACAGTTTTGAGTAGGTCCGGTCAGGTGTTTTATAAAATTTCCCTCTATTGGATTTGTCTGGTGGTCTTCTCTCTGTAAGACAGAGAATATAAATTTTGGAAAGAAAATTAGAGGTGTGAAGTGCCATTTTCATAACATTATATTGAAGGTACATACTACCAACATGATTTATCCCTGTTGATGTTGATTAACCTCGACTACATGGATGAGATAGCATTTGTCAGGCTTCTCCAGTGTCAAGTTATACTCTGCCTTCCCCTTTCCCTAATGTACCCTTTGGAAGGAAATCTCTAAGTGCAGTCTATACTTCAGGAGTGTTGGGATCATTTTGTACCTCCTTGTGGTTGGAATATTTACATAAATTATTCAAAATTATTCCACATGGAAAATTTCAGATAGGTACTTTTAAGACTAGTGAAAGGAAACTCACATCATTGAGTGTCTTTCAGGAGCGAGTCCATTTTATTGGGCTATCAAACTTAGTCACCACCAGCCGCATGATGTAAAATAACCTAGTGGGAATTATTTGGTAACAATTGGACCCAGACTTAAAATATACATTCTGCACCACTGGGTATTTAGAAAGGAAAATAGTTAGATGTTCTGGAGTCAGCCTCCAAGATGAAAACTGATTTCAAGGGAAAAATAGTGTAATTGAGCAGTTTGGAGCATGAGGTTTGGGATATAAAGGCATGAGTTCAGGCATTAACCCAGGTTCTTACTATCTTTGTGATTTTGGTCAAGTTATTTAACCTTCCCAAACTTAGAAATTTTAAAATTTTCTATCAAAAATGAGATTAGTTACTTCATAGGGTTGTTCTGAGGATTAAATGATTAATGTAAAGTCCTCAGAATACAGTAAGTACTCCATAAATCAATTGTAATAATTAATAATAATAACTAATTAACAATACTAACAATAATACTTTCTTTTGAGAGGTTGATAACATGCTGTCTCTTTAAAGCATCCATTATCAATTTTATGAAGTTTGTAGGACATGGAGTCATTTTTATTCTTCAGCATTTCCATAAATCAAGAATGTTTCTCAGGCATTTTTGTGGCTCTTCAGATGGACAGTTAACTTTTGTATAATGTGAAATATATGGTTAGTGACTCTCACTCAAAGAATGCTGTGTTAATGAGATTACTTTCTGATTGGATATACTACATGAAAACACATGAGATTTTTAAATTCCTAATAAAAAATTAAAAGAAATTTAGTCTTGCATAAAAAATTTTAAAGGAGATAGTCTGACTTGATAACATAAATTATCTACTGAGAAAATTTATACTTAGAGTTAATGACCATTTTATTATTTCAGCTTGTTGTATTTACCATTATGAAGAAAATAGGCTATGGAAAATAATTATTGGAGACTAGTTATCTAAGGAGAAAAGAATATACTTCTTCTCAGGGAAAGAAATGAATTTATTTAATGTTATTATTCTTTATATTTATTTTTATTTCAGTGTGAACAAAACACATTACTCAATTCTCTATCCAATGGCAATTGCAATGGTGAGTCTGTTTTTTAAAAAAAATAAAGTGTTCTGACTTGAATATAGACCAGAGAATGATGTCTTTTTTTCCTTCTTCTTCTCTCTCTCTGCTTCTCTCCTCTGTCCTTTTTCTCTCCTCCTCACTTTTATCCTCCCTCCCCCTCCTCCCTTTCCTTCCTCGCACTTTCTCCTCCTGTCCTTATCCTCCCTTCCCTGGTTGGTTTTCGTTTTCTCTGCTCCTCCCTCTTCTCTTCTCCCTCTTCTCTACTCTCTTCTTTTTCTTGTTCTTCTTTGTCTTCATCCTCCTACTCTTGCCTCCTGCTCTCTCTTATAAGTAAATTTATGTAAAGATATATAAACCTGCACAAGATGAAGATGTAAAACTTTGTTACAAGGCATTAAAAATACTCAGAACACTTAAATATATGGCATTTATAAATAAATAAAGGGAAATACAATATCCATGGCTTAGTATACTCAATGTCAAAAATATATCCCATCTTAATTTATAGATATACATTGAATCCCAATTAAAATCCTAGTAAGACAGCTTAATAGCAATTGAAAAGCTCATTCTAAATTTTGCGTGGAAACTCAAATGGCCAAGAATAGGCAAGACTCTTAAAATATATGAATAAGAGGTACACTCTGTTTTCTTAGTGGTCAAGATGTATTATGAAACTCTAATAATCAGTGCAGTATGTATTGGTTCATAGATAAATGAACATAGACCAACAGAACAGAGTAGAACTCAGAGGGGCAAAAACACCTCACATATATTGCTGTTAATTTGTGACAAAAGTGACACCGCAAAACAATGGGAAAAAGGTAGTCTTGCTAGTACACAATGATGAGACAACCATGAATCTACAATAAATGAAATTACACGTTTTTTCCCATTCTGTATGCCCAAATTAATACCAAGTGAATCAAAGGCCTAAGAGTGGAAGACAAAATATAAATTTAGAAGAGAATATATACAAAAACTGTAAAACATTAAGCATAAAGACACTGGTCATTAAACTTCACTAGATTTTTTATCAAGAGCACCAAATAAAGCATGAACGGTAAGCCAGAGTGAACGAAGATAGATGTAACAAAAAGGAATAGCACTTCCCAACAAATCAATAGGTGAAAAGGTAGATGGCCCAACAGAAAAGCAGGCAAAAGACATGAATAGGTGATTCAAAAAAGGAGGCATTTTCAATTTTTCCAATAAATATACAAAAGTATGTTTAACTTCACTATTATTCATAATATTATTGGGAAATGTAAATTAATTTTACAATAAGTAACACTATATATATAACTGGTAAAAATGGACAGTACTAAGGGTTGGTGAAGATATAGGGCCACAAGAAGACTCTCACAGTGCTGGTGGGAGCGTAAACTGTTATAACCATCTTGGGGAATAGTTTGGCAATATCATGTAAAGTTGAAGACACACATACCACGTGGCCAGCAATTCCACTTCTAGTTATACATCCTAAAGAAATGAGAGCTTTTGTGTAGCAGGTTACACAAATAAGAATGTTCATACAGTGTTGTTTGTAACTGCCCAAATCTGAAAACAGCTCACAGTTCACACACACACACACAAATAATAATAAGTATATATAACCTGCATATATTTATACACTTGCATTTTTATTTGATATATTTATTATATGGTATAGTTATACAAAAGTGAAAAATAGGTAAATCTTATAAACATAGTTGGGAAAAAAGGCAAGATAAAGGAAAATATTTTAAAATTCCAATTTAATTTATACAAACTTAAAAAACCAAAAAAGCTGAGTTTATTAATTTTTGCATTTGTGAAGACAATAAAAAATAATATTTTAGTGTTTGTACCTAGAAACATATAAAGATTATTCATAGTAACTTTTTAAAGTAATTTCCCCCAAAGTCTGGAAACAACTAAAATATCTATTAACAATATAAGAATATGTGGAATGTTTATATGAGAACAAAATACATACTATAATAACAGTATATAATACATTTTAAGTAAATACATGACATATGGAATAACACAATAAAAATAAATATTGTATAAGTATATGAATCATTTGCATGGCCCAATATCAACATGGGTGTGGCTCAGACATTAGCTTCTCTGGTCTTCTGACTTCCTATGGCAAATTTTCTGTCTCTTGCCTTGTGTTCTAAAGAATGCTTATTTTCGTCTGTGTAAAAAATGATAAAGGTTCAAGTGCCCACTCTAGAGCATGGCAACTAAAACTCTTTTTTATCTTCACAAACTGCTTTCCCTTTTACTAGACAGTACATGACTCCTCTGTCAGGTTAGACATATCAGTTAATGACCCCTACATCTAACTGGTTTATTCCTGGCTCTGAGTCTTTATTTGGATTCTCTTGAGTATAACCATCTCCCTTCCCTGCCAATCTAAATCTTATACTTTCTTCAAGATGTAATAGAGAAGAAAAGTAAATTGAAAGGACAGAATCCTTGGCAATCCCATGAAGTACAAAAATAAGTCAACAAGATCCATGCAGGGAAATATACAGTCAAGTGCAGCTTGGAATTCAGTGTCTTCAGCTATGAAATGAATATCATAATAATAGTAAAACAGAGAGACTTCTACACACTTCAGTCAAATATATAGCTTTATGTGGTTATAGAGTTGTTTTATTTGTGCATATTTTTCTTTTAAATGGATTTTAAGGCAAAGGATGCTTTTTTCATTTCCATGCATCATCTTTTATTGTCCAATGAACACTTGGCCAGTAAATGAAAATTATAATGATAATATTTGTATAGCACTTCACAGTTTTCAGTGAACTTTCTTCTTCTTAATAGTTGTGAAAGAGGTAATAGATAAAGACTATACTTTCATTTTCAAATAGGTAATAGAGAACTATCCATTTTACTGATGAAGACATTGAGGCCTATAAGGGTTAATGACTTGCTCTGGATCATGCAGTTGGTTAGGGACAGAGGCAGAAATAGAGCCCCTGTTGAAGGGATTCATGAGTAGTGATCTTAATGTGGTCTGCAAGGCCACAAGCAAGAAGGGTGGGCTGGGTGTAATCCAGAGAAGAAAAGGTGACAGTGTTGTCTTCTGGTTTTGTAACAGTGTTATGAAATTGGAGGGAGAAAGGACAGACTTCAAAGAGATTTCAGCATGTCGTGAGCACAGCTCCCATTGTTTGGTAGTTAGAAAAAGGGAGAGGGCAATACAAGTAATGAATTTGAAGCTTTTACACTCTCATACTGGAGTAATAGGGAACCCAGGAGGGTAGCTAGGAGAGAAGATATGTTTATTTTGGAGGATGTCGAATTTAAGACATTGGCATTGGGAGGTGTCCTAGCTGGTGGCTTTGTTGGTTGGAGCATTGTCCCATACATCAAAATGTTGGTGGTTCGATTCCCTGTCAGGTTCATACGTAGGTTGTGGGTTCAGTCCCCGTTTGGGGCAGGTACTGGAGGCAACTGATCTCCCCCCCCCCCCTTCCTCTCTCTAAGATCAATGAACTTGTCTTCAGGTGAGGATTAAAAAAGAAACAAAGATACTGGGAGGTCATCCAGGAGACATTCAGTGGGATTTTGGGATCACAGAATAGATCTGAAGGTAACTAAAGCAAAGAGAGAGATATTAGCTGAGCAAGGGAGTGGGAAAGAGAAAAGAGAACAAAAAATAACTCCTCTTCAACGAACTTTACAGAAGGGGAAGATTTGTAGTTGAGCACATAAACAAATAAAATACATAAAACAAGCTATGTATATAATAAGATGGAAGTCATCATATTTCTGTGAATGAAAAAATAAAAAGTGCTCAAATGTGGAGAGATCTTATGTTACCATGTTTCGTAGGTTATGTCCCAAAACATGTTAGTGAAGTTGTGCCATTACCAAGAGGCACTCTGTCAACTTCTCTCTTCGTATGATTTTCCAGATTCATCTCCACCACCTTCTCACCTGCTTAACTTCAAATTCTCCTCCAGGTCTCAGCCCTCCCATCCCATTCTTCTTTTAATTTCTGTATTAACTAATGCATGTGCTGGTTCATTCGGCAAATATTTCTTCTATGTATTGAACATCTCTTAATCCCTGGGCACAATGGCCAGTGCTGCACGTTTAAAGATGAAAAGAGCAGGCATGATTGCTGTTATAATGATTCCCGAAGTGGAACATAAGCTCCCTACCCTCAACACCACCCTCCCCTCCGCAAACTCTCCATCCAGGTGAATTGGTTTCCTACGATTCCTGTAACAAATTTTCATAAACTTGATGGTTTAAATTTATTCTCTCATAGTTTTAGAGGACAGAGGCTGAAATAAATCTTACAGGAGAAAATCAAGGGCTGATTTTTTTTCTGGAGAATTTTTTCCTGGAGGCAAATCCATTTATTTTCTTGCCCTTCACAGTTTCTCAGGGCTGCCTGCATTTCTCCTGGCACCTTCCTTTCTCTTCAAACATGCAGTGTAGCATTTTTAAATCTCTCTGATTTCCTCTTCATCACCACATCTCTGACTCTGACCCACCTGCCTCCTGTTCAATTCTCCTAAATAATTCAGGATAGTCTCCCCATTTTAAGGTCAAATCAAGGCCTTATTTTAATGAAATTGCAAGTCCTTTTACATATAAGGCAACATATTCACAGTTCCTCAGAATTAGGTATGGTCATTTGGGAGGGCCTTTATTTTGTCTACCACATCAAGTCACTCACTCCTGTACCACCTTATCACTTTCTGCCTAATTTTTCCAGACTTCTTATACTTTAAATTACTAATTCAATTGACTGGGTTTCTGGCTTTGTTGTGAATCTATCAAGGGCAGGGACCATCATCTCTCTGGTTCACCACTTTACTTGCATTTCTTAGGAGAGTGCCTCTTGTAAGCACCCAATACATCTATATTGACTAATTGCTTGACTGAATGAATGAATGAATGAAAGAATGAATGAACAATGAGGGTCTCAATAATATGTTCATATGTGTTCAAAAGATAGTGTTGTGGGTTTTCCTAAATATTTCTTATCTTTTTGTTTTCTTGGCAAATTAGATGCAAATCTGCTTCTCAATAGTTAATTGGTATCAACAGAAAATACCTTTTTTAAAAAAATTATGAGTGAGTCACAGACTGTGAAGAACCTATTGAAGTTTATGAAAAGCACTCCTAAATTATGCAACCATGAATACTTTTTTAATTAAAGTATTAATGAATATTCAACAGGAAAGAGCTATCTTCCACAGTCTGGAATTAATTGCCCTCCCACAACTGATGGTTAATTTTTTTCTGAAATGCTTCTTGTAGATAAAGCCCATCAGGTACCACATCCTACATAGGTTTAGACTAGTTGTCTCCTGTGCATGTGCTCCAAGCTCACCTCATTTTGCTTAATGCAGGATATTAGCTGTGAATTCACTTTACTCTTTTCTAGGATAATGTGATTTTTATTGCACAGTTTGATTTACTTAAAAGCTTAGGAGACATGGTTATAGCCATAAGATCAGTACAATGGCAGAACTGAAAGGATACTGTATAAAAGAAAACTTCACTTATTTCTGGAAAGATTTCAGAAATCTCCATTGTATTTAAAGTTTTACTTGAGTGAAGTGATAACTTTCCCATTAAATGTCTTTTTTATTTACTAAAGACATCATGAATTGCTTCTGTTAAAATAACTCACTTAAATTATTAACCATAACTACATAGCACAGTTGTTTTGCTTCATTTGTTCTGTTTTGGATGGGTAAAATATGCACATATTTTAATTAAAGGAACAGGAAAGAAGAAAATTCAGATGTAAAAATGAAAGATGAAGCAAGTACACAATGAGACAATTGAAATGAAATTTTTGCATCACTATTGATAAAACCCAAACATTCTAATAACAATTTATCACCACTTCAATTATGAAATGATTACAAGAAAATATAGAGAATGGCAAGTATAAATTACAAATGAAATAAATATGATAGGATAGAAAAAAACTTGTTTTTTTAAAGAACATTCCGTACCCTTTTTACCACCATTTTCTACTTATTTAGATCCAGTGATCAATCTCTCTCTACAACATATACGTAGATTAATTTTTCACTGTAGTATTAAGTTCAGTTCAGATTGAAAATAACTTTTTTATGAACTAGCAGTGGCTTCCTAAAGCACTGAGTTGATAAAAATTCTCAGATATTCTTTGACCTCAATGGAAAAAGTACCATGATTGATTAGCCATAACTGTCTGGCTAAGAAATGAGAATGATAGAGTTCATGCCATATATTAATAGTTATGGATAATTGTGTAGCTTCTTTCAGGAAAGTAATGCATTGACATTTTCTAAGCAAACTAGCTGCTAATAATTTTTTCAGATTATAGTTTGTTTTTTTTTTAATTAAGCTTCTCTCGTAGCTAATATGGACGACAGTTATGTTTTCTAATAAATAAAAAATAAGGTTTAAAGATCTCAGAAAAATTGCCCCTACTGGTGTAGCTCAGTTGGTTGGGCATCATCACACAGAACTGAAAAGGTCCCCAGTTCAATTCCTGGTCAGGACACATGCCTGGATTCAGGTTTGGTTCCCATTTGGGTCACGTTGCGGGTTCAGTCCCCAGTCAGGATGTGTACAAAAGGCTGCTAATCAATGTTTCTCTCCCTCTCTTTTGCCTTCCCATCTCCTCTCTCTGAAATGAAGTCTCAGAAAAATTTATAATTTAATTTTTAATTTTTGAGAATTAAATATTAATAACTTTTTCTATATAAATTTTTGGACTATGGATTTTAGATTGTAACCTATTTTGAAATGTGTGCTGTGTTATAAAACACATATTTTTGTTAAGAACAGAACTGTATAAGTAGATAAAAAAAGGACTTGCTAATTTTGATATCAAATTATGTCATCATTGTCATTTTAAGAACTATTGCTAAAGATGGTAGTAGTTTCTCATTTATTTAATCAAACCTATTTTATTTTTAATAATTACTGATTATTTTCTTTCTGTTTAACTAGAATACCCACATTATACCAGTAATGTGCTGGTAAATCTTTAACAAACAAGTCTTGGAGTGTAGGATATGAAATGGCATGGTGGAGAAGCACTGATTTGTAGTATTTGCCTATTTCCATGATGTAAATATTCTATTATGACTAATTTCAAGTTACCAACATGCTTTAATTAAATATGCAATTAATAGATATGGGCACAATTGACATATTGATAAATGTCCAAAAAAAAACTGGTATGAGTTGACTTTAATCCACTACTGCCTTTAAAGGAATCATAAACATTTTATTTTCTAAAACAAATATGTTAAAAAGTATGTGCATAGGGACCCTTCAAATATTGAACTTCATGGTACATTGTCAATATGATTACTAAAACTATTTTTATATCTAATATGGTAAGAAAATATCTAATGCATATTTATTTGTATATATATATATCATGTGAATATTAAACTTTTCTAAGAGAGTTTATTTAATATTTAATTTGTAGAAATTTTTATGCTCTGAAAATTCAATAAAATATTTTCAAATTAGATAAAAATGTACTTATGAATCAAAAAAATTGCAAGGAAATGCAAGTCACAGATTAAATAATTTGCAATTTATTTATTATTAAGCTAGTAATCCTTTTTCTGTAACTCTAAACGAAGTACAATAATGTAGCTATAAACTAATTAATATAGCACCAACCTGTGTGTGTGCATGTGTGTGCGTGTGTTATAAGACTAGGAGATAAAGTGAATAAATACCAATCAACAGTCCACTCTTTATTCTTTGCCTGGGATACCTATTTTTCTTTTCCCTGTGATATGAATTCCCTAATATCTCTGATCATGAGCAAGGGACACATTATATCTGAGGACCTAAATAAGAGTCCTTGCATAGTAGAAGTAGGTCCTTTGTTTAATTAGGCAAATAGTGCATGACAATGATTACTACTGAGTCTGAGAGGTTAGTAAATGAGCTAAATTGTGGTTACTTCCCATTTTGACTGAAGCTCTAATTTGCTATTTTAGGCAAATGGTAGCATAACCTGAATCCATACTTACTGCTTAATGATCCTTCCCATGTGAGAAATAGGGAAAGAGAAGCAACCTGAAGTGCCTGGCAAGTGGTAGGTCCTCAATAAATGTTGGTTGAATGGGAGGGAGCAGGAGTTTAGATCCCCTGCTATCATCCATGTTCAATTAAAGCTGGCCATATGATTAGTGCTTACAGCTCCATATCATTTCTACTGTTTGAAAATATATACCATATTTTTGCTCCATAATATGCACCCCCCCCAAAAAATGGATGTATCTTATGAAGCAAATATTGAGTCACAGACCATGATGTGTATTACCTGACCTGTCAGAGGTGGCAACAGCTGTTAGAACAGAAAGTGGTGGGCCCACATGAAACCCCTGGGGACACTTAAATGTCCCACTTTACTGCTGAATCTCAGGGCGTCTGGTCAATATGAAGATAGCAAAGAAAGTGATATCAGTAACTGTGAGCAACCGAGCTTCATAAATTCTGACACTAGCTATGATGAGTTCTTAGGGTTCCTAGAAAAGTAGAAGAGTACTTGAACCTTAAAGTCTCTCCTCATTTGTTAATGACAGTGATGATGGTTCTAATTACTGCTGTTGACTGCTGTTCACTTTACGTGGTTGAAATATTATTCTGTTATATTTTATTAAATATTTTAGTACACCATTTGGTTCAGAATATTTTTTTTCTTGTTTTCCGCCTCTAAACCTAGGTGCATCTTATGGCCAGTGCGTCTCATAGTGCGAAAAATACGGTATATCCTTCAAGGCTACCTTTGTATGTAGCTTTCTTAATCACTTCGAAGAGACTTCTTCTTGTGAATTCCCATTATTTTTTTCATTTTAAGTCATGTTATTTATGTACCAATCCTATCCTTACTACTAATGAGTAAGCTCCTAGAAGAAATAGGACCTTCCTCACATTTGTTCCATTCACTACATTTGAAAAAAAAAATTTGAACACAGTATATGCTCTCCTTATTTTTCAGTTAGTAACTATTTGTATAGATCTAAAGGTGGAACTTAATAAATCCTATACCTGATGAGCAATTTCAAATACATTAAAACTACTTTGTAGCATTTCTTCTCTTCCTAACTGTTGCTGTTATATAGAAATGTTCAGTATTTTTTCTATATTTTCCACTCACTTGTTTCTTCCTTGAAGCAGCAGTTTTTAAAAAATACACAATTTCCCTTATACTTTCTTTCAATGCTAATTGAGAAATTACCATATTCATACTTTGTCATAATACCATAGAAGAAAACCATGGATATTTTAAGTGGCAAAACTATTCCAATTAAGAATTTATGTTTTTAGAGAACTTCATAGGAATTAATCTATTATAATTTATTTGATGGATGTTGTCTTCTGACAGTGAGAAAATCTTAGCCTACTAGGTCTGCTCTGATGTGTCCTGTCATTGCTTTAGAAATATGTCATTTCACACAAGGAAAGTGTGGCCCTTAGGTCATCAGTGAAAAAGAGGTCATGAACTCCTAAGTAAAAAAATTTATTTTTCCCAGTGGGTGCTTTCAGAGGTAGATTTACCATGAACCTAATGAAACTTAATTTTCAGGGCCACTCCTTCAGACCCCTTCCAAGGCCAAGAAACAAGCTTCAACAGTGAATATTTTCCTTAAAAGTAGGGCTTCAAAATTTTATAAGCTCCAGGCACCACAGAACAGGGCCCTACCTCTGGACATACCTGTGAAGGAAGCTGTGATATTGTGGAAAGAGTACCATGCAGAAAGTCTTGAGGCCTTCATTCTAGTCTGTTTAGCACTAACTAGCCAGGTATTTCTTTCAAAATTATGTAAACTTGCAGGGGTTCAGTTTGTGTATGTTTGAAATGACAATTAACCTATCCCATCTTCTTCTCTGAGTTTTATAGTAATTACCTAAAATAACATTTGAATAATCAAAAATCAAAGAGTTTAGAAATAATTAGTAGTTAATGGAAAATGTAAGGATTCAGAAGTGTATGGAATTAGTCTTATGAAACATAAGGCCACTGTTATCATTCCACTTTTTCAACAGAATCAGCAGCAGAATTCTCTAAGAATTCTCCTTAACTCAAGTCTGTGTTCCTCCCACAGAAGAGACGTCAGAGCCCTGCCCAAGTGAGAAATGTTCTTTGATCCTGGATTGCAGTGGGTTGACCTTTTATGACTATTCTGGAGTCTCCACGCTCGTTGAGGTACTTACACAGCTGGTGTTTGGACTGATGCCCTCCCTTCTCTTCAGTAACAGGGTTTTCATCACCTCCTCTCTCTGGTATTCTGGCCCTGCTTGTCTTAATACACATCTCACCCATGCCCTCCAAAGGACATAGGACGTCATGCTTGGCACCACTGTACAGTTCTTTTCAGGAGATCCCATCAAGCTCCTAGGTGTGTGTCTGTGTGGGGGCCGCAGGTGGGAAAGTGCACGTGAGAGAGAGAACAGAACATAGACTGAAGAGGTAGTGGGCACAGCACTTGCTGGGCTTCTAGAAAGAAGGAGAGAAGTCCCTTCCATGATAGGCAAGTAGCCTTGGTGGTGACAGGATGTTCTCTCTCACATCATTCCTTGGCAGAGTTTGACCCAATACCATGTGTGGTCCCTGAAGTAGTGCCCACTGCAAGGGTTTTTTTTCTCTGTTCTCTTGGAATGATGGTACTGCTCTACCTCTTCATCTCCATGGAGTATTCACACATTCTGTTATGCAAAAAATAACACAGGTTTATTTCTTTAAAACTGACAAAGCCCACAGCCCCCATTTCTACACATGGAAGAACGCCTGATTCTGCCAATTCAAGGACAACTCTAGACACTTCTGGAATCTTTGTCCTTTTCTCTTTTGAGTAAATACTCAGTCAACAAGAAATGTATCCCCCTTCTTATTCCTGTTTGTTATGTAATTTTATACCTAAATCTGAAGGGAAGGTCTTGAGGATAAGGCAACCTCTGTCTCTCAGTTCTCCACCAGCTTCTGCTGCATCAAGTTCAGCTCACCTCATCTTCTGGCATTTGCTCCTGAGGGGTTTGCCTATGCTGGCCTCATGCAGTTTTCCCAAAGTGTGCATTTGCATTGAGCCAAAAACTTAAGTAAAAGTATTGTCTTCTTTCCCTTACTCTCACAAATGTTACCCACCGATTCTTGTGGAGCTTCCATTCTGTCTGCTCAGCTCAGTGGAACAGCTTCGTTTTGCTTGGGTTCCCCCTCATCCTGCTCCAGTGGCCCAGAAACGACTTCGTCACAGAAAGCAGACATGACCGGGGAGAGCTGGCCTCGTTTGCTTTCTTTCTCTTAGGGTACTCAGTCCTGTGGTGCCTGTTCCCATTGTTTGAAAGCAGTGTGTGAATTTTTGTCTCACTGCTTCTCTCCTTATGGAGAATAGGATAGTCTTGTATTGTGTACTCATCATGGCCAGAGTTGAAATTGGACATTGACTTTAAACAGTGAAGATCAGTAGTCTTTAAAAATTCTGATATTGCAGATTGTGACCTTTTTAAAAAAAAATATATGCTTTATTGATTATGCTGTTACAGCTGTCCCAATTTTTTTCCCTTTGTTCCCCTCCACACAGTGACATCCCTCCCTCCAGTTGTCCACCCTCCTTAGTCCATGCCCATTGGTTGTGCATATAGTTTTTCTCAACATCTTCCTGTCTACTCCACTCCCTCCTACTATGCTTAATTCTTGTACCATTTCCCTCCCTTTCTCCCCCTCCCTCTCCCCACTGACCTCTCCCCATAAAGTTCCCCATACCTATATTCTTTTCACACTCTCATTGCCTAGTTTGCCTTTGTTTCTGTTCTCTAGCTTCTGTTGTTGGTTGTTGTGATAGAGTTTTCATTTTAATGTTCATAGTTTTGATCCTCTTTCTCCTAAACAAGTCCCTTTAAGATTTCATATAACAGTGGTTTGTATCTGATGAACTCCTTCAGTTTTACTTTGTCCTGGAAGCACTTTCTCTGCCCTTCTATTCTGAATGACAGCTTCACTGGATAGGGTAATTGTGGTTGTAGGTCTTTGCTTTTCATTACTTTGAATGTTTCTTGCCAGTCCCTTCTTGCCTGCAGAGTTTCTTTTGAGAAATCAGCTGACAGTCTTATTGGGACCCCTTAATATGTAATTCTCTTCTTCTCTCTTGCTGCTTTTAAGATTCTCTCTTTATCCTTAATTTTTGACATTTTGATTATAATGTGTCTTGGTGTGGTTCTCCCTGGGTCCGGTTGTTTTGGAACTCTCTGTGCTCCCTGGACCTGTAAGTCTATTTTCTTCCTCAAGTTAGGGAAGTTCTGCTTCATTATTTTTTCACATAATTTTTCCCTTTCTAGTTCTTCAGCCCTATGATTCGGATGTTGGCCTGCTTATAGCTGTCCGATAAGTTTCTGAGCCTCTCTTCATTTTCCTCACTTCTTGTTTCCTCTTTCTGCACTGGTTGTTCCTTCCCTATGTTCCAATTTGTTGATTTGATCCCTGGTTTCCTTGCCCTCACCGTTTCATATATATTTTTGTTCATTTCAGCAGGACGAGCCTTCATTCCTTCCCTGTCTTGATTAAGATCTGCTGTTAGGTCTGTAAGCACTTTTATAAGCAAAGCTCTGAACTGTGCCCCAGAAAGATTTCCTATCTGCTGCTTTGTTAGATTAGAAATTTGCTATCTGGTCAGCGGTGTCACTGGGATCTATATCATAATCTGTGCCATCCTGAACAGTTTTGTGTTTACCTTTGCTTCCTGGGCAGGACTGTCATACCTCCTATGCTATAGGGGGCGGAGCCCTGTGCACTCATCACAACCAGGTGTTTTCTGTGGCGAGTGGGGGTCCAAGATGGATTCCTGCCATTCAATTTCCATTGAGATACCAGGAGCCTCCTCTTCCGACCCCACCCCCTCCGGGTCTCACAGTCCAAGGCAATGGAGGTCTGCCTTCCCCGGCTTTGGAATCGCAAGCTGACAGGTCTGGTCTGCAGCCGGGAGTGCTCCCCAGGTGCTTTTTGCCTCCCCTTAAATACAGGTGTCTGTGCTTACTACTGTCCTGCCACCATCACTGCTGCTGCCGCAGACAGCACAGCTTGACCTCTCCTCCCTGGCTTCACCCCTCCTACCTGTCTGGATGAGCACCATTTCTTTATAACTTCATGTGTTGGACTTTCATTTATTTTCTGGAACTTCTGGTTATTGCTGGTTTTGCGGTAGTTGTATTCCTTCTTAGTTGTGGAGGGAGATGGAGTGTGTCAGTCTAGGCCTCCTCTTGGCCAGAAGTCTCCTGTGTTTGTTTGCTTCTGTGTCCCAGGGAGAGCTGTCGCTCCTACTATGTTGTAAGGGGCAGAGCCTTAGGGATTCGTCAGTAACGGGCAACCTGTTTCACTACGTTGTGGTGCTGTATGCAGGTGAGGAGTCCGAGAAGGAACAATGCCACTTGCCCAGCACTCGCCCCTCCTCCAGGCACTCCTCCCACTTCCACACCGGACTGGCACCCCTCTAGCTGCTGCCCTCGCCGTCATTCCCAGAGTGAGTGGGTCTGTGGATGTTCTAGGTTCATGGGGGCCCTTTAAACAAGTGGACTCTGCTGAGACCAGCAGTTTCTGCCTCTGTCTCAACTCCCTCTGGTTTGCACAGTCAAAAGCAATGAGACTTGATTTTTCCTGGAGCTGGGACAGTGAGCTGCTCTGGTGAGGACCTGGGAACGCTCCCCAGGTGTCCCTCCTGACTTTTTAAAACGTGTAATCGCACTTTCCGCCAGCCTGCTGCTGTTGCCACTGCTGCCACCACCACACCGTGTCCTCTCCACCCGTGCTCCACCCCTCCTACCTGTCTGGATGAGTATTTCTTCTTTATATCTTTGTTTGCTGGACTTCCATGCACTTTGACTTTCTGGAACTTCTGTTTGTTTCTAGTTTTGAGATAGTTGTATTCCTTCTTAGTTATGGAGGGAGACTCAGCATGTCTGTCTACGCCTCCATCTTGGCCGGAAGTCAGCAACCTTGTGACTTTCTTGTGGTGTTTCATAACTATGTGTCTGTTATTTGTACTTTAAATTAAAAATGTCAAACCTTTCAAACTCAAGATAACTCAAAGGTCAATGTTAATGTGGCTTTCCTATGAAGACAAGGTAGATTATATGGACGGGAAGTTGCTTAGTAAGTGACAGTCTGAGAGTGTAGTCTCAACAACATCACACCAGCTGGGAAATTTTGGGATGATCAGCTAACCTGTCTGGATCTCCGTTTATTCATTTTGTAAAAATGAAGGCTGACATTGTTTCAGTATTAGCAGATATTCCAAAACTAAATTTGCAATACAATTCAATTTTACATGTCCCGGGCCTTAAATCTAGTAGCTATGTTTGGTAAGCCACCCTTTTCCCCCATGTAAGAAACCTTTATTGTCTTGTTCACTATAAAATTTTTATACAATTTGGCATAGGGTTCAACACAAATACTTTTCTTGCATTTAAATTTAGACTGTAAATAGATAGTCCCTTTTCATTGGAGGGCTTCTTGTGCTCAGCATTTTTATTTTCTCTCTGTTGTCAAGGTCTAGAGGAGTGTTGTTAAATTTCTGTGCATAAGGATAATATGAAGTGCTCATTTAAAATGCAGTTTCATGAGTCCTAGTTTTGGGCCAAGAATCTGCATGTTAAACAATTATAGGTAATTCTGAGGCATGTGTTCCAAGGATCATATTTTGAGAAACACTAGACTACGATTGTTCTATATTTTTTTAATCCTCACCCAAGGATATGTTTATTGATTTTAGAGAGAGAGAGAACGGGAGAGAGAGAGAGAGAGGAACATCAATGTGAGAGAGAAACATCAACCAGTTGCCTCCCACATGCACCCCACTGGGGATTGAACCCTCAACCTAGGTATGTGCCCTGACCGGGAATCGAACCCACAACATTTTGGTGTGTGGGACTATGCTCCAACCAGCTGAGCCACCTGGCCAGGGCTAGGATTGTTGTTTTACTGGAAAAAGCAAGTATGCATTTTTAAAAATTATATTTAGAATTTGTTTCTGAATATGCTCTAATATTTGCTGGTTGTCCTCTCTAGGTATTGCAAATCACAACAGAGTTAGTAAAGAGGAGGAAACGGTTACCTGTTCCCACTTAGTTTATGATCTAAGGTTGAATATTTAAAGGAATTCAAATAATCTATGTATTGGGCATGTTGAAAAAAATTTTTTTAAACAAATTATCTTACTGGTTTTAAAATACTACCCAAATGGAATGATGGAATAAGTTAACAGATGCATTTTATTTTTAAATTGGAAGAAAAATACACTTGCCCTTGGCCTAATGTTTTTGTCTGTATTTATAAATATAGCAGCTTTGCATCAGTTTGCCCATTTTAATTTCCTTATTACTATTTGATCTATTTGATCCTGGTTGTAATAAATTATGATGGATATTAAAAATATAGGTTTTAAAGACAGTCAAACTCTGGGTCCAGATGTTAGATACATAACTAGTTCTATGCTGTGGGCTTAAGTATTCATTTTTCTATAAACTGGAAGTAGAAGTGCCCACTTAATTAAGCTGTTGTGAAGCTTAACTTAGAAATCATGTGTTCCATACACCGAACAGAACAAAGTTTGTAGAAGTTAGTAAATGCTCAATAATGCTAGCTTCTCTTCTTTGTTCTTATTGTGCAAAAGTCATTTCTTAAAATGCAAATAATATCATTGCAATGAACATTATGTCTTAGTTGCAACCGTCCTGAAAGGAGGTCTAGAGTAAAGGGCCACAGAGTCCCCTGAGCCATGCATGTCTTCCTGCCTTTTAATAACACTACCTGGGTTATTAGTCGCGTTAGTGTAAGGAACATTCTCCTTGCAGTGAGAGGTTGAAGGAAATGGAGTGACTTCTGTTTATTTTTGTACTTAGGACACTGGAGAGGTCAGTGAACTGCAGATTATGTTTATCAACATCCACAAACTGCCCCTAGCAATGTGTTTGTGCTTTACTGAGCTTAAGAAAAAGTCAAATACTGACAGGTCACCTTGAATTAATCATTTTAACTTATAAAAACAGGAGCCACTTATTCAATGGCCAGGTTTCAGTTCACGTATTATTTATTTGTTTGCATGTTTATTCATTCTCAGAGATATATATCTCCAGGTTTACAACTCTTCTAATGTAGAACTGGTTACTGCTAAAAGAGCATAAGGGAAAATTTTAGATGCATCATGCATAATCTTAGAACGTGTTTAAATGCAGCTTTCTACATTTTAATGCTGAAAGACATCACTATTATATAACAAAATCTATCTCACAGTTACTAAAACGCTTACATTTACTTGCCCTTCATTTTATGGGCTGACTTTGTTCTGGGTTAATTTAAGATCAGAACCTTCAATGACTTGTTCTTATCTGAGAATTTCCTGGGCTTAAATGAGGCAAGACCTTACAGTGTGGCAAACAAATTATTTAGGATCTCTTGATGGACCTTTAAAAATGGAAGCTGGGCAGTCAAACTTGTTTTCAAGTACAGTGAGGTCCTCAACTTACCATTCATGGGTGGTATTTTGAGAGTCCACGAATATGCACAAATTATAAAAATATTGAAGTCAACTGTTTTCATCACTTTCACAAATGGGTCCTTGACCTCAAATAAAAGAAAACTGAGAACCATTTTATATATTTCTTATAGGGAAGAAAAAATATATTTTTTAAAATTTTTATTAAATGAAATGGAAAATCTAAGCAGCCAAATGAACAAAACGAACTAACAAGCAAAATAGTACCAGACTCATAGATAGAGAGTAGTTTGGCAGCTGCTGGCAGTTGTGGGTGGAGGGGAGACATTGAGTAAAAAAGAAAGTAAAATTCATGCACACGGACAACCGTGTGGTGATTGCTGTAGGGAGGTTGGGGGGTGGAGCAGAGTATGGGGGATAAATTATGATGAATGGAGACTTGGGGTGGTGAACACACAATACGAGTACAGTGTACAGATGACGTGTTCTAGAATTGTGCACCTGAAACCTGTATAAGTTTGTTAACCTGTGTCTCCCCAATACATTCAATAAAAAGGAAAATATCTTTTTTGTATAAAAGATCAAATGCCCTGCTGCATTCATCTTTGCAAAGACACTCTTTTAGAAGTTTGCAGGGATGTGCCTGACTGTGTAGCAATGCTGCCCTCTGGTGGTCAGACATCACAGACAGTGGCACTCTTTACTAGAAATTCTTGATTCTGAAGCCCGTTTTACCCCTTCGTGTTGGCTATCCCGCGTTAATTGTGGGTATACTATTTTAATTCTTCTAGGTTTACATGGACTGTAAGAGCAAGAGTGTGGATGTATCATTAGCCCATTGTACAGGTAAGAAAGGAAGTGACCTTGGCTAACATTATCCCTGAACGATTGAACATGATTTTTCTGCTGCAATGTAGCCCTTATGTCATTTGTGCTTACTTGTAGCTTCCTTGATAAAAGCAATAAAGTACTGTGGAAGTCTGGACTCAGAGGAACCATTTTTTTTTAAATCAGTATCTGCTGCATTAAGTAACATCCATTCAAATAAAGTGAAACAAGTAAGTTGACATGCAACGAATATAAGAAAAATTAGGATGTAAAATCAAGGGCTTATAAACATTAGCCTATTATCCAACTGGTATCTAAAAATCTATGAAATCCTCCCCTCCCCGAGTCTTCTACTACACTGTTTAATAATTTGGATCTTCTATGGCATAGAGGATTTGGTGATCACCTATTAAGTATAAACTGCTTGCTTATAAAATAAATGCTTCTTCCAGGATCCACTATCCTGGGAATTTGAACCCATCTTTGTCAAATACAAAAACTCTGAATATAGCATTATAGCTTTTTTTCTACTCTAATACCTTTGACTTATTTTGCCAACTTTCGAAATAGTATTTACAAAGCGCAGCACTCACGTGATCTGAAATGTCAAACTTATCTTTCAAATACTGGGCTTTATGGTTAGTTTTAGAACTGTTCCCAGAGCTTTGATGTCCTGCAATTTTTCTTTGACTTTAAATTATGTTGCCTTTCCTCATACCCTGGAATAGCATTTGGGCCTCTCAGAGTTGTTCTATTACATTTGATCAGAACTGTATGTATTTATAAAATATTAACACTAATACTATTATTACTAATTATTATTATTATTATATCCTAACACTTATTGAATGCTTGTTATGTTCCAGGAATATACTAAGAGCTTTACCCGTATTAATTCACTAAATGTGCTGCAACCTTATGTGGCAGATACTATTATTTAAGCCAATTTTAGAAATGAGGAAACTGAGACCCAGGGAAGTCATACATACCATTTTTAAGTGGGGGAGCTGATTTCAAAGTCAGCACTCTGCTCTTGGACTGGGAGCTTCAAACAGCTCTACTCTGATCTGCATAGACTGTTTTCTTAGCTTGGCTGCACAGCTTGCTTCAGTTAGTGCTGTTCTTTAGTCAGTAGCGTGTGCTTATTTCTTCCTCTTCTATTTCAGAGTTTGAGCAAACTCAGTAACCAGAGTGAAGTCTGAGACGCTTTCTGCTGCAGCACAGCTCTTGTCTTTAGCAAGGGCCCTGAAGAGGCCACACTCTAGCATTTTTCACAACCTTTTTTGTTGTTGTTTAGACCCTACAGGTGACCTTTACTACAGGTGTGATGTGACTTCATAACCTCATAATCCTTGCTCAGGATTGGCCAACATTTTTTTCCTAACTTTTGTTAGTAAGCAGATACATTTAGGAGGTTACTTTATAGTTATTTTATAAAAATTGGTATGCATTTAGTTTCAGTGTGCTGAAAGGTAAACATGAATTTATTTCTTTTTTGTGTTATTATATTTCTTTTTGGTTGTAAATTAATTTGTAGAACTAAGAAACACTTTGTTGTAAGAGATTTAGAATGTTTGCAAACCATTTGTAAAAATCTAGGATAATCTATAAATAATATAGAAAAACAACTTAGCAAATTGCCGTTTTCCCTTATAGAAAAAAAAACATTAAATATCAATAAAGTTAAATGTTGCTTTATGTGACATGGTATGAAATTCACAGAAAATAAGTCAAACAAAAACAAATGGCAGATGAGAAACTATTGTTCTCCAAACTGTTCCAAGCACAGTAGTCTTCAGGAATATTTTCAAGATAACTGGTATTCCAATGAAACCAAGTTCTTCACACTCGTCTCTTTTGCTGTGAATATTGGAAATGCCTAGAAGATCTTAAGATCTGATACACCTAATTTCCATATCTGTACTTCATAAGAGTCTCTGCTTTTTAGCTTAATCTTTGTTGGAGCCCAAGAATGTGGAAGTTGCACATTTTATATTTTTTCACAAGTATGAGTTTTAGATGAGAAAATACCACCAGTAAATAGGATAGCTTTGTGCTGTTCTGATATAAGACTACAGTTGTTTGAGACTTTCCTATTTTAGGGAGACAGTCAATATAGTATAATCCATTTATCTCTGTATATTCATTTATGTATGTTTTTACTTTTCTCTTGTTGTAGGCGAGCTTGGGCATGTGATTATTTGTAAACCTACCAAACCAACAGAGTAACTGACAAACACTATAGGCCAGGCTGAAATATAAGTTATTGTTTTCATTCTTGTATATATATGTTAATTTACATGCAGTTACACTTGTTCATATTTTTATCTATCAATTTAATTTACTTATTAAGAAATTTTACTTTCAAACATAGATGTAGGTACATAATTATGCTTAAGTAATAAGGCATTTTAACTGTTTTAGAAATTACCAGTATAACAAAAAGCCAACTACTTTAAAGTGAATTTTAGAAATGAGTTGAAAACAAAATTAAAAGACTGGTAATTTAGGTGGTTTTGTGGACATCTGTAAGAGTACCTTTTAGTTTCTGGAAGTCTGTGGTTAACATTCATATGGCCCTTAATTTTAACATTAAGTCCTAGGAAGGACAATGTAATAAATGAAAGGGAAATAATAAACATTTCAAATTCTCCTAACTCATCCAGCCATTTCAAGTTCAGTTGACATGAACTATATAGATTCCCCACAGGAATCCTCAATCCCTTTATCAGTAACTTGAACTGGAATGAGCGAGGCCAGCTTTAATTCTCATCAAATACTGTACCCAGAAAAGATGGCAGTAATAACTGGAGGTAAAATTACCTTAGAGAAAGAAATTGTACTCTGTCCAATTAATTATTCCAGTGGTGGATGGTGATAATATTCACTATCCCTAATCCATTGGTCATTGATAGGTGATAATATTCACTATCCCTAATCCATTGGTCATTGATACATAAACATGAGTCAAGGAAAGGTAAAAAAATAAAATATATTTTTCTATGTATAAATTGATATTTTTCTATGTGACTTTGGTCTATAATTAAATTCATGCTCTGAAGGCATTTTCTAATTTGTTAGAGATTACAGCATTAAAATCATTATATTTAATCAATAGTTGGATTGTTCTATTTTATTGTTAAAGCTAACACAGGATTGTTGGAATTGTTAGAGCAGATGTATTTGAATGCATTTCAGTGTTATAGAAGTTTAATGGATAAAACTTAAAAGCCAATGACTTAGGTGTTAAATGTTAATATTTTTTCAAAGTGAAGAAAGACCAAAACATATACCATATGTAGAACCTTTGTTCTAACACTTGTTCTTCATACAGAGGTAACAATGAGTCTTGACCTTAAGAAACTCCTTGGAAATGAGTTCTGAGAGCCCAATAACTGAATAACTTAACAAGATTCTAAACCATAAATGCTTACTTCAAAGCAGGCATTAGCAACACAATACGGTCTGGATGCCAGAATGTTTCTAGTTACACCGAATGCATTTTGTGACATCACCTTATTTTTTTACATGATTAAATACTTTCATAATATTTACTGTGGCAAAATAAATTGCAAAATTAAAGCTAACCTATAAGAATGTTAAGGATCTAATAAACTGATGTATATCAATTAACAATAAAATATGTAACCAGGAAATGACTGTTAACATTACATTTATGCAAAATAAATGCCTTTTTAATTTTACCCCTTGTCTTTCATTTTAAAAGTTACTTGCCCTCAATTATGATGCAAGTGTTATGAGGTCTAGCTTGAACTACTTTTGGTAATTTCATTTGACACATTTCTATTCTATAAATGCATAATATAATGAAGAAAAAGATCTTTTTTACTGAAAACATTAATGTGTTAATACCCTTATATGTTTGACATTTAGTGGTTTCTAAAATATTAAGTGTGTTGTTGAAGATACATATGCCTTAGAGATACATGTTCTGTATTCTTTGGGATGATGATCTAATTCAATATGGAATGTACTTCTTTGCAATGAGTGTGTTGCCAGATTTAAAATAATGAGTTAAATGGTGCTTTCACAATCCAAAGATTTTTAGTAAAAATTATGTAGTCTAATATGCTATACTTATTATTTTATGTTTTTCAATGCATTTAACTATCATTCTTAAAATTCTTTGTACTAACTCAGCATGTGATAACCAATTCACATGAAAATAAATTGAAATTTAATAACTATTGTGCTGAAGTAAATTTGTGTCCATCATTTCAAAGTATTTACTCTTCTGTAAAGCAAATAATATACATTGATTTTTTTTAGACTGACCACAAAGTATTATGTGTTGAAAATTCCTGGAAGTATTTATTGTCCTTGTAATTTGTTCTTACAGAACATCATTCCAGAAGTGTGAGATATTGTGCCTTAATTTATGGAAGACTGATAAGGGCACTTTTGACTGCATGACTACATTTATATAATTCTTTCTCACCAAATTTACATCCATTTTTTTCTAATTTTAACTAATGTGCATATTTTAATTATTTGTTTGGGTTCTTCATTTGTATGATGTTGTTTGTTTTTCCTGAATTTCAAGGCTGACTTCATTACTTTTCAGTATTTTAAAGATGACTGCTCCAAGGATAAGAAGATAAGGTACTGTTCTAAGTTTTGGTGATAACAGCAGTCAATAAAATAGAAAAAGAATTCCTGCCCTCATGGAGCTTACATTCTAATAAGGGAAGACAGAAAATAAATGAGATAAATTTAAAATACACTTATTTTAAATTAAAAGATAATATGTGCTAAGTAGAAGAAGAGACCAAGGTAGAAGGTTAGGAACTGTATCTCTAGATAGAGTGTCAGGACCTGTGACTAATGGGAATGTTTTAGTCAACTCAGGCTGCTGTAACAGAATACCACAGACTGGGCGGCTTAAACAATAGACTTTTATGTCTCAAAGTTCTTTATGCTGGGAAGTCAAATATCAAGGTGCCAGCCAAGCATTCAGTGTATGGTGAGAATTCTCTTCCTGGCTTGCAGACCGCCAACTTCTTGCTGTGTCCTCATGCGGTGGAGAGAGAGAGAGAAAATGCTCTCTGGTGTCTCTTCTATAAGGACACTAATCCTGTCGGTTGAGGACCTCATTCTTATGCCTTTTATTCAGTCTTAATTACTTACCTCTCTATATACTCTATCTTCAAATACAATCACATTAAGGGGCTAGGGCTTCAAAATATAAATTTTGGGGAACGTAATTTGGTCCATAGCAGGGAGTTATAAATTTCCTATACCTCTAAAAATGTTTCTGTTTTATGTCTGAAAAACAGCATTACTAAAATTTTATTTATAGTTAATATAATGTGATTTTTTTTTTTATCATGAAAAGTATGATGAATAGTCATGAACTGTCTGGCAAAGGCATTCTGATGCTAGATACAGTAGGTCAGCCTAGACATTACTAGCCTTACCTGGATACTCAGGTAAGAGTCTGGCCATGAAACAGAATGAATGGTTTTGCAGTATACCAATGGCTATTCAGAAGCCGAGACATACTGTATTCTGATGGTAGTTACTACTGATAAACCATCTGATTAAAGAAGATAGAATTGTGTCAGTTTTTTAAAATATTGTTTTTAAAAATATAGCAACAGAGACGTGCTTAATTCTAGGAGATGCAGAACAGGGTCCTGATGCTCACTGCAGTGAGAGTTTTCTGTTTTGTTTGATGTTGTTGTTTCTTTTCTGTTTTGCTTATTTTGTTTTAAGAAGGAAAGAATACTAAGTTACTCCAAATTAGCTAAATGCTTTGTAATGATTTCTTTCACAGTACTCATTATATAAAAATCCTTATTCATTTTTTATTGATTCAGCAACAGGAAGGAAGGTTATTTTAGTCAAACTTATTTCCTTTCTGTCATAGATAATAAAGAGCAGTCTCTCTAGTAAGTGTAGAAAGCTTTTTAGTATTTTTTCTATTTGTGGCCTCTCTTTTTATGGCCACATTTTGAAATTGGCTAATTAATAATTCCAGTAAGAATCTAAACTTAACAAAGAACAATTGTTACTTTGAAAACATGCTTCAATAATAAAATAAATAAAAATAAACTAGAATTCTATCTTTATTTCCTTTGCTTCTATAGCTGCCTCCCCAACCCACTTTCTTGGTTTGAAGCAATCACTGGCCTTGGGAGGCTAGAAAAGTTAGGAAAGTCAGAGGCTCTTTTAGATTGTAATGTTTTCCTAATCAGCTTCCACATAGAACACCCATTTCTACACTGTCTTACACCTTGATTTATATCTTATAGGGCTCCCAAGTGTCCATACTCCCTATTTTCTTAAAATTTTAGTAAGTTCCCTATATTTTAAAGAGTGCAGGGAAGGGAGGGCACAAGACACAATGCCTGGGCACTAGATGGTTTGGGGGAAGAAAGAAAGACTGATGATAAAGGCAGGATTATAGAGGCCACAGAGTATATGAGGAGAAAATAGGTTGATATGATTAACCCTATGATGGTATGATTATTGGAGTATCTAGACATCTCCTGAGTCCAAATATTTACTTTACCAGTCTTTCATTGGGTCTCCAGTGCTCATCATTAGTCACTTAGGCTGGATTAAATATTATAAGAAAGGAAAAAAACTTGTGTAAGCCATTAGTATGCATTGTGTTAGCCTTAGGAAGCACTAGTTCATCCAATCAGCTTATAAAACTGCCATCAAGGACTCAAGAAAACAAAGCACAAGATACAATTTAATGAGGAAGGCCAGGTTAGAAATGTTTGTCGGGGTTCAGGGAGGTGCTGTGGGTAAGGATGACAGTGGTGGTGTAGTACTGGGAGGGGCAAGGGGTGGTGTTGGGGACACAGGTTGGGGGATAAGCCTCAGGCATTTTGGTGGCCAAGTCCCCTTGTCCCCTCCCTGAAGACACAGAGGTGGTGGAGGTGAAGTTTATGAAGCCAAACACAATTCTTCCCACATAGCAGTTTTTCCTTTTTCTGGGGCTTGGACCCATGACTTTGACTTTGGATCGGGAATTAAAAATTGAGATTAGCAGTGAGACTGCCAAAACATAGGATTGACATGTAGCTTTTGTCTTGTCTAAACCTTTTCTTCTTTTTTTCACTTGCCCCTCTCTACACTGCTGATGAGAATATTGAAGTAGTAAGGGTCTCACTTAACAGAGTAGAGGTTTAATCAATTAAAACCAATCAAATTATGATACCAACTTTCTTCTAAATCATAGTAAAAATGTTACCATTATAATATTGGTACCAGAATCATCCTGGATGATACAGAGAGATCTGATTAAGATCACTGGTGAGAAGTAGGAGAGGCCATAGGAGGAGTTTGCTGAGGCAATAGAAAGCAGCCTAGGATGGGATTGCTGAGAAACTGAATGCCTCCAGAGCCAATGGAAATAAAAGAGAGCTTTCCTGGCTCCTGAGCTGGCTCTCTCTCAGGCTCTGGCTCTGGCTCTCAGGCTCTTTTTCCTTGAGGATGCCAGGATGATGGTGTTGCAGCTGCCTGCATTTCCCAATGGTCAATATTTAGGATGGGAAGGAACTCTGGGCACAGCCTAGGATTGTGCTGGCCTGGCAGAGGGTGGCAGGTTTATCCTTTGGGTGTTCTAGAGGGAACAGGCTCTGAGGCAGAAGCCTGCCATTCTTTTAAAACTGTGTAGCTTTTGTGTATTATGTTGTTTTAGTTTATAAACTAACAAGGGAAATGAAAGGAGAACACAGGTGTTAAAGAGTTTAGCCTTAATTGATAGGCTTAAGTAACTGCTTTTGAATAAAGACTCCTTTCCTTTATGCCAAACCTTTGCCTCTGGAATTTTTCCTAGAGGGTGGTGGTGATCAGCAGGACCCCAACTTTCTCTTCGGTAACATGGGTATTTGCTAAATTATGCAGTTACAGACACACTACCTAAGACTTAGTGGATCAGAATTTCACTGGGGTGGTTTTGCAAATAAGGATTTTTAAATGACCACCCACTTTAGTTTTACATCCTGAAGTTTGGAATACAGTCACAGGGGCTTTTTAAGTCAGGAACATGAAAGAAGCCCCTGCATTCTAATTCTTAGGTACGTCTGTGTTCATCATTGGTTTTATCGGGGCTTGTGCAAACATATTGTGGATACATAGTGGATCTATGATGTTATTCTTAAGTAACCAGAACTGGGTGTATGATTATATCACCTGGCAAAGGACCATGTCAGATTCACCATTGCTTTTAATTAATATGACTTTGTCAGAATCAGAAAGTATCTGAAACATACTCTCTTTATTCATATATTCATGGGTGAATTTCCTAAGACTAGAAGTTTGTATTTAATATCTTTCATCATGGAAAATTTCAGTGTCCTTGTTTGACAAATTTACACTGTTTCTGACAGATACTAATGCAGTCATATAAGAAAATGTTCTCATCCTCCAGGTTACTTCTCACACATATCCATTAGAAACACATCATAAAATGGAGATATTTCCCTTCCAGCCCAAGGCTCCTTGGGTAATTATTTTCTTTCAATACCTTCACTGAAATTTCTTATGTAATGCTACCAGAGTGAATTATAGTTAAACCTTTTATTCTACACAGATGGAGTTGGAATAAAGAGAAGGTGCCAGCAGTATCACTCAGCTACTTTCAGTTTGAGGATTGAGGCTGATGTAAACCATCATAACTAGAGGGAAAATAATATTCAATTATGAATCACTGCCGGATGTGTGAATTTATGTCTTCAGGTTTCATTTTTCTGAAATAGGCTTACTGTAGTATATTATCTACTTTTTAAGTGGTTATCTTTCTATGGGTAATAAATTTAATTGCATTAAGTGTTCAGAAGATCCAAAAATTAAGAAAATGTTTTTTTTTCTTAATCCATTTACCTTTTCACGCAGCCCCCAAACTCAGACACAGACAACAAACAGAATGGTGATTACCAGAGGGAAAGAGGGTGTGGGGAGGTAAAAAGGGTGAACAGGGGGATAAATGGTGATGAAAGGAGATGACTTGGGGTAGTGCACACACAATACAGTATACAAATGATATATCACAGAATTGTACACCTTAAACCTATATAATTTTATTAGCCAATGTCATCGCAGTAAATTCAATAAAAATTTAAAAAAGAAAATATTGTTTTGGACTTCATATCACAATCCAAAAAAGGAAATCAGAAATTTTTCTAAAGAGAATTTGTGTAGCGATGTTCTGCAATCGTAAGTCCCAGAGGACCGGTGAGGGGGACCTCACTGCGCATCTTCTCATACTTTGCTTGCCCAGGGCAAACATACAGGTTAATGCCAATGTGAGGGAGAGAGAGGGTAGAGGAAAAGAGTAAAACAGACTATAGTAATTGTTAGAAAAATTACTTGCAGTCTGAATTAAAGTGGAATGGTATCTAATATGTGTGGTCTTGGGATCCTGGATCCCAAATTTTGTGGTATATGCAGACCACCAGATTGTTTGATAAACAGATAAGGTGGCTGGAAGATGATCACATTTCTGCAGATTGGTGTTATTGAAAATTCCTCATCTCTAGGCTGAGGTAGGCCTTTAGTGCTGTTGGTCAAGGCTTTCACTTCTCTGTGCTCAGAGATTTTGCCATTCCTTTTTATCAGTATTCTAACCCATCACGACAACATCAACTCTCTTCTAAATCCCTTTTCTAAGGGTCTTCTGCAGATAACCTTTCCTCCAGCCTCTGGAAGACATTATGCATCGTTCTCCCTCAATGTTCTACCGATTTTGGCCACCTAGAGATATACACATCAAAATCTGAATGTACTTGTATTGTCTGAGTATTGGTTGAGTTGACCTTTCTTTTAATCAAGATCAAATATGCCATGTGAGTATTTCTTCTCCCTACCTTGCCTTATTATTTTAATTTTACTTTTTTTTAATCAAAACTTGCATCTTGCTTTTCCATTGTTTTATTAATTCCTCTTCCTAGTGTCTTCAACTTCTTTTACTTGACCTGATATAACCATAGTCTATAACAAATTTTTCTTATTTTATTCATCTGACTCAAAAAAAAATTTCTTATCTAGCCATGCTTCCTTTCTTGCCTCTTCTCTCTGCTTATGTTCAGTCCTACTTGAAAAAATGTCATTCCAGTTTGTTAAAATGTTAGTCAGTCTTTGCTGTCTTGACTAGCTTATCTCTGGCCTTCACAGATAATCTTTGCTTCCCTCACAATTTTAAAGGGTTCTGGAAAAATGATCATTCACTTCCAAATTCCCAAACTCAATGGCTACTTTTCAATCTTCTTACTGATCTTCTTGCTTTTCAGACTCTCAACAACTCTCTCTCTCTCTCTTAAAATCATTTTCTCTCTTGGCTTCTGAAAACCATTCATATGTTCAAAAAATATTTCAATATCCATTACTTTCCAGGTACCATGCTGGTTTATATGAACACATGAATGAGTAATTTCTTCAAGAAAGTTAGATACTTCTGGGTGAAACAAAGATAGGTAAAAGGAAAATTATAATTCATCATGCTATAGACAGCTTAAAATGCCATTAAAATATCATCCATGTTATCCTTTATGATCAACTGTGTTTGTGGTCAGTTATTAAAAATGAAGTGGCTACCCTTACTTAAAAGTTTATTTGAGACAATGAAGACACAAAGAATTTTCCAGAAAAGGTTCATGGCTTATGTAATCAGCTTTCTGGGGAGAGCAGGGCAGGCCCCCTAAGCTAATCAAAAGTGATTTGAAAGATCAAGGGAAGAATATTAGCTTGATATCTATATGTGAGGTAGAGGATGTGGCTGGTAAAAGGGTTCCTGAAGTGTTTTAAACTCCACACCAAAGGAGGAAGGACCCTGGCAATCTTAGCAGTTTGCTCATATGTTGGGCAAAATGGAATAAGTGATGTGTAAGGTTCAAAAGCTATCATTAGTAGTCAAACATAAAAAATGGAGTTAGATTCTTTATCACAGTTTACCCAATTAATATTAGATGTATACCTGCTCTTACCTCTACTACACTGACTATATTTTATAATAATTACTCATTTATATCCTTAGTAAATTTATTGCACAGACATTGGTTAAGAAGATTATATAGGTTTCAAGTGTACATTTCTATGATACATCATCTGTGCATTGCATTGTGTGCCCACCACCCAGAGTCAAATCATGTTTTGTCACCATATATTTAGCTCCCGTGACCCATTACTAATTTCACACACACCCCTTCCCTCTGGTAACCACCATTTTGTTTTGTGTGTCTATGAGTTTTCACACGTTTTTCTTGTTTGTCATTTATTGCTTTCACTTTTATACACCACTTATCAGGGAAATCAAGTGGTCCTTAATTTGTTCTGACTTATTTCACTTACCATATTCATCCACGTTGTCACAGATGGCAGCATTTCATTTTTTTTCTCATGGCTGAGTAGTATCCCATTGGGTATGTGTACCAATCTTTATCCAGTCATCTATCAAAGGGCATTTCAGCTGTTCCCGTGTTTTGACCATCTTGAATAAATAATACTGCAATAAACATAGGGGTGCATATATCTTTGCAAATAAATATTTTCAAAATTTTTGAGTGGATATTCAGATTAGAAATTGCTGGGTAATATGGTAACTCTATTCTTAATTTTTTGAGGAGACTTCATACTGTTTGTGGCTGTACCAGTTTATATTCCCACCAGCAGTGAGTGAAGGTTCATTTTCTCTACAACCTCTCCAACACTTGTTATTATTTGTCTTGTTGGTGATAGCCATTCTAACAGGTGTGAGGTGGTATCTCATTGTAGTTTTGATTTGTATTGCACTAATAGTTACTGAAGTTGAGCATCTTTTCATGTATCTGTTGGCCATTTGTATGTCTTCTTCAAGGAAGTGTCTGTTGAGGTCCTCTGCCCAATTTTAATTGGATTATTTGTTTGGGGTTGAGTTGTATGAGTTTTACATATATTTTGAATATTAACTGTTGTCAGAACTGTTGTTTGCAAATATCTCCTCCCATTTGGTTGGTTGCCTTTGTTTTGTTGGTGGTTTCTTTTGCTGTACAGAGACTTTTTAGTTTGATATAATCCCATTCACTTATTTTTTGCCTTCACTTCCCTTGCCTTTGGGGTCAAATTGTGGAAAATTCTTAAAAACACACAAAATACTCTTAAAAGTTTATCTCAAACTGATATTATGAAGCTGCGAGATTCTCAGCTGGGTGTATAGGGTGGGGAAAAAGTAGGTTTACATTGCTTGTATAGAAAATAATACAATAATTAATAAATAAATACAAGCATAAACTGTTTCACATACCCACAACTGTAAGCCTACTTTTACCATACAGTGTATAATGTTCTGATGTTCTGCAGAATTGGTTTGGGATTTTACCATAGGCATTTACTAGCTTTGTGGCCAAGGGCACACTCTCTCTGGTAAGCTCACAGGAAGATCTTTCATTAAATGAGAAAATGAATGTAAGGCATTTAGCACATTCTTTTATCTCATGAATGTTTATTGAATACCTACCATTCACCAGGTTCTTTGCTATGTGCTGGATATTGATTGGTGAATACAAAGAAGCTGGAACTTGATCTTGCGATGATCTCCTGTGTTAAGGGAGAGACAAAAATAAGGCAAATAAACACACAAATAACTATTTACAAATTGAGAGAGTGCCCTGAAGAACTAAGGAAATAACCACCATGGTAGAGAATAACACGGCAGTAAGGACGATAGAGGAGGGATTGAGTGAGACATTCAGGAACCTATTCTGGTTATGGCACTCCAGGAAGGTTTTGTGGAAGAGACAGTTTTTAAGTTGAGAGGTTATAAAGAGAAGGAAGACACCCCCAAAACAAGGTTCTGGTGGAGAAAACAGACATGAGAGGACTCCAAAATAGAAAAACTCAGGCACAAAATCTCAGCAGCAGGAAAGAGCTTAAGTGCTAAGATGCTGATTGCCCACCAGCAGGGCTTGGGAATGATGGCGTGGTGGTGAGGACAGAGTCTAGAGCCTAGCGTAAAGGAAGCATTTACAAATGCTTTTAGTTTTTGTTCTCGATGTTTTTATGAGAGAGAATTAACATATAAAACACCTTTTAGTATAGTGCCTGAAATATAATAGGTGCTCAACCAACAGAACTGATTGTTATGTTTATTACTTTTAGCAGCCCTAGTGGTTTTGCTATTTTCTGAGAAACAAATTGCATTTTGAGTATCTCCTTTGATAATGCTCTTATTTATCTTTGTTTCTATCACAGTCTCAATGGCTCTTCCTGTTGTTTTTTATTCTTACCTGCAGAGTATCAATATTAAGAATACCTTCTAGATATTCCACACATATTCCACATTGCTTGTATAGAAAATAATATAATAATTAATAAATAATAATACAAGAATAAACTCTTTAGAATATTTGTTTCTCAAATACATTTACATCATTTATTTTCATCAAAATTTTTTTATTTACTAAAACATTTTTTAAAAGGAGAAATGACAAAAAATTTTAAAATCCAGTTATTTTGATAACATACCTCATGTTTGATGTTGCAGAAATGATCATTTTTGTGATTATCTGGGAAAAACAGGAGTCCTGCCCTAGTGAATAGGGTTCAGGAATTGCCCCCCAAAGCATTTGCTTCTCTCCAGTCACTGCGAAGCCTGTTACTTTCATCAAAGTATCATAAATGATTTGAGATCCTGGCTTCTTCAGAGCATCTTCCAAATGAATGAAAGACAGGCATGCTTGAAGTCCTGATGGCATTTATTGCACTTTTAATGGTTTGTGTGGGTGAGAGAATTAATAGTAAATTCATTATGGAAACTCATTTACTGCAGGGTTGACACCAGCAAGAGCCTTTGGTAGCTCAGGAAATTCTGGGGCCCAACATCTGTTTCCATGAACATAACTCCGACATTCCACATCCGTGCTTGCTCACTGGTGCTTAATAGCTTCTTACACAGCTCTTTCTCTTCAGGACATACACATTCAGACAGAGGACACTGTAGAGGCCAAATGTCTTTCTTAATCCTCTGAAGCTAAAAGGAAACTGTCAAGAGCCATAGAAACTCACAATGTGAAAAGAATACTATAACTACTAAAAAGAGAAAAAAAAAAAGCAGCTAATTTGCTGATGTAATTCATTTAAGAATCTATTTTTCTCTATTTTGCTGCTTTTGTGTCAGGTTTTTATGTATGTTAAAATAGAAAGTGAAATTTAATCATGCCTCCTTTGTTTGGAATTGTTGTTAATAACTTCGCTGAATTATAAGTGGCCTCACATAATAATTGAGTGTGCTTCCTGTGACATATGCAAACTGACTTAGAAGCTAACATATGCTGTTATTATTCATAATAGATTAACTTTGTTTGAAATACGTGTGCCCAAAATTACCATTTGGCATGTCTTCAAATTCAAATCCACCTCCTGTCCTGAGATGAAATTTAAGGATTTGCTTTCTGTTTATATATTTTGGACAGGCTGCTATTACTGCAGTAAAAGTGTTCCGTGTTTACATTATAAAGACTATTTATGGGGGTTTAATATCTTGCTTGTTGCAAATTGCATCTGACAGAAACTTGGCAAAGTGGCACAGAGATGTGGGATCATATTCAACTATATTTAACATCATATCAGGTGCTTGATCTTTTGAAAATCTATAGAGTTAAATGATATTTAGCATAATCTTACATACTCTTTTATCTTTTGCTTTTTGTAGAAGCTAAAAATGGTGCTGAATTTTACAGTAACTTTGCAGGAAAAAAAAACATGTTTTCTGGTCGCCAAGCATATACTAAGCTGTGCGGGAGGGTAACAAGGGAACCTAAAACCAACCTACTTGTTTATGAACTGTTAATGCTTTGTAGATTGCTACTGGATTTTGTACTTTTGTATTATGTTACCATGTCCTCCTGTGGTTAAGTAGAAGACAGAGGCGGAAACAGACCTAGAGACAAACATGTTTAGATGTTAAAGAGTAACGCAATAGCCAAGGTGAAATGGTTGGTTTGTATTGAAAGAGCATTTTTATATAATTCTCTACCAGTTTAAAATATTGAACCAAATTTTAAAGGCTAAAGCTAGGTAAGTTTTGGATAGGTGGGATATTAAAGAAGAACTTTAATTTATAAAAAGGTGAAATGTCCTAGATTTTAGAAAGAGTTAAGGTCCTTGAAGTAGAACTAGGTTATGTAACCAACGGCACTTCCAGTTAGTGTTTAACTTCAAAGGAAATTGTTTCTTGAAAAGAACCTTGTTAGGGGAACAGTTTGCCATGGGCCCTGAGAATCCCCACAATGGTCTTGCCACATGTTTGAAATGCAAGGTCTGTCTGTCTCCAGATAATGAGGAGTCTTCACGGTTAGCCCCATGGACCACCAGGCAGATCCGGATGACCACAGCATGACCTCCATGTAACTGCTCACTCCCTAGTGGGGAGGGACTGACTTGTTTGCTGCTAGCTCAGGAATTGCTGGTCCCTCGGCTCTGCTTCCTCAGCTGCAGTTCAAGCCCCAGCATGCAGAGCATCCATCTGACCCGTAGTGTGACTTGTGGGACTTGGGGACTCCGGATCTTTCCAAAACATCCTAGCTGATGCTCCGGCTGTGTGCTGTGCTGTGAGTAATAGTCTCATCTATATTTAGCATCTATGGAATAGTGGCAGGGTTTTTTTCTTCCGTTCCGTTATAAAAATGGGATTCTCCCCTGAGAAATATACTTTGAAAGACCCACCAAAAATAATTTGATTCCAATTATTTAAAAATTGTATATTGGCAAACACATATAATAAACAATGGGCAGTGTACTACATAGATAATATCGACATTACCCTTAGTTTTAAAAAACCATTGTGTACCTTCTTAGAACAGTCTTAAGAGTTCTTCCATTTATTGAAGTTATTATGTATATTTTTCTCATTTATCATCTTAATATCCTTATATAATCAGCACTTTTATGTTTTTACCTACCAGGGAAGTTAGGTGTAGCTACTTCAATGACTTGCCCTTGCCCATGTCAGATGGTTTTTGAAATCAGGTCTGTCTGACCCCATATCCAGTGCTTCCAATGCCTAACTCAACTGCCTTAAAACCAATTGCTGCTTTAAATATTTTACGATTAGTTTTATTTCCTGATATAAATTTCATGTGCTAAAACATCTTTCCTCAGAAGTACAGTCCTCTATCTCCAGGTGTGGCTCTTCTGAACTTTTCACTCTATTGCATTGTCATTCTGAAATCATAAGTCATATATTTGGAATGAAATCAGGGCTTTAAATTCCAATTTGAGCCTTTCTTGACCATCATGGAATCTGGGCTGTTGCTGATAAATACAGTACTATGTTTCAAATAAGCTTGATTGTTTATATGAGTAATTAACTAGATAGCCCAAAAAGGTTGAAATTATTGTAAATAAACTAATTAATGGTGTATGTCATTTGCTTCACTTTTTTGTACAAGAGAATCCAGTTTAGCCAAACTCCTTGACACTATGGATAACTGAGTAAAATCTGGGCTACACAAAGGACCAGATGGCCTGAAGTGGATTGGGTGCAGCAGTCCTATGGGCATATTTGGTATTGTATGTTTAGGGCTTTCTTTGCTGTTGTTCTAATGTTGTTGACTGGATCTACTACATTAACATAGTTTCAGTAAATCAAACAAAGTCAGTTTCTTCCACTAAGTCAGAATGATTAAGGTTATAAAACTTTACTTATTATCAAATCTTCTAATTACATGCAAATAATTAATACATAATTGAACATCTACATTTTTTAAATGTGACAAAACTGACAAATACCACAAACACCTCCAAATTCAGAAAAATAATATTATTTTTAATGAATTAACTTTTGGACTCACTTCCATAATCTTTTTAAAAATATTTTTTCCCTTCCATACTCTTTACTCACCACTTTATATAACATCAATTGTGTAATATTTTTAAACAGAAAGAAAGAAAAAAGAAAAAATATTTTTCTTTAGCATGTTTGAGTAAAATTTGTATTTTGTATTGGTAATTTTGAAAATGTTTTAGATTTATAACTTGGTATTAGTAATGTCATATACACATTTAATATATTTGTCAATGTTGTGAAGCCCTCAATTAAAATTTATTTAATGTATTAGCTCTACTATTTTAGGGCATTTCAACTTTTCTTGTGCAAGGAGGGCTCTCAAATGGTCTTTGTGTTGACAACTGGCATTAACCAGTTTGTGATTGGTTTCTTGCTGCAGTGTAGTTTCCTGAGTACTTTATTATCCATAACTGTTCATATTGGTTAAATCAGCAGGTAATTTAAACTTTATTTCAAATGTGTTCATATGATTTACTTCTTTTTATTAATTATATTTTTAAACAAACCAAGGTCTCATTAATTATTTCTATTTGGAAATGATCTCATATAAGGAATTACAAATTTTGGTATTATGTTATTTTTTTGTTGTGCTGCAATTCATTTCCCATTATGGAATCATTCTCTTGATTTCCTCTCATATATATTTTTTAATTTATTTTTTAAATTATTGTTCTCTCTTATATTTTTATTTTGTTTTCTACTCCATTTATTTTAAATCTTGAGTTTTAAAAAATTAATATACAAATTTTAAAACAGACAAAATAGAAAACAAAATCAACTATCTGTAATTTTATTTGTTTTTGTTTTTGAAACTTTCCAAAACATCCTTCTAAATTTTACTTAATATGGCATATTCCCAGCTTAACTACCTTTTAGTTAAATCCCAAAGGATAGTCACAGCCATGCTAAAGCCAACCACTGAGTGTGCAGTATGATGGAAAAGATACCATTAGGGCTTAGAACATAGATTTTGGAGTAAATTATACTGAGTTTTAATCCAGTTTCTTGCTGTAGATCTTGGGAAAATGACTACTTTTCCAGGCCTCATTTATAAACTGGAGATGGTAATGCTTATATTATAGATTTTTTGTGAAGAATATGCTACAGACTTACTAATGTAATGACACTAGGATAGAGCCTAAAGCTTTCAAAACTAGGGACTCATAAATATCACTCAAGTCATCGTTATTCTAGGAGGTAAGCCTGGTGAGTGGAGTCACAGTAGTTTCCAGGTGATGGTGAAAGTTTCTGCCAGGTTAATTGCAGCAGCAGGATACACTGGGTTTGTCCAAATAAGAGCAGGGCTTTTGAGAATGTCTTGGGAGTAGTGGGGCACCAATTTCAGTTTTGGGGAAAGCAACTGGAAAAACCAGGCTGGTTAAGCAAGTATCAGCCAAATGGGCTGATTTCAGGGTAGCACATCAGACCCATCAGGGAATCAGAACCACAGCCAGAAAGCTGAAGCAACTTAAAATCTTGGCTTTATGTCTCTGGGCAACAAATGCTTCTTTGTACTTATCCCGTAGAAGACTTTGTTCATGTAGATTAGTAGTACCGAATGCTGAATTTCTGGCACTGAGCCTGGCTCTTGGTAGCCACTGAATAAGTGGGTACTCCAGACTTGCTATAAGTAGAAGAATGATACAGATAGACCTCAATAAGGTTTAAGGGTCATATGCCACTTCTAGAGTTAGTGTCCAGTGAGCTGGGTACCCAGATGCTTTAGTATCAGTTCTACAGAGAACTTCCTTAGCCAATTTCACATAGGTCTGTTACAATGGGGAAAGAGAGACGTGAGTCAAGACATTGTCTCCCCTCCTTGCCTCTTGTCTCGCTCACAAGACATGAATTCAGGCCACAGACAAATACATAGAGTGGAAATGACATAGCAAGCTTATTTACGAAATATACAAGCACAAAACTGCAAGCAGGCACCCAGCTAGTCTAATTTCCCCATGTATAGAGAGAATAAAGCTGTTAGTAAGTTTGTTCTGTACACTTGAGCCAAGGCTACATGTTTGGATTTAGTTAATCTAAGTGTGCTGACTATTGGGGTTCAGGATTTATATACCCTAGTCAGCTTCTAGGTTCCCCTCCTTCTTCCCCTTCTAAATCTTGGTAATAATGTACAGCTACAAAGGCTTTCTTTCTCAGTTAGTAAAGGGTCTTTGTCTTAGTGAAACTATTACAGAGGCCCACTTTCCCAGCATAGCCCCCCCCCCCTTTCTCCTGTACGATTCCTCCTTGTGATGTTCAGAACACCCAGCAATCTTAGTAAGACTGTAACAGAAGGCCCTTTTCTCAGCACAGTCTCAAGGATTCTCCCCTTCTCCTGTCACTATGTTGCTTGTCCTGCTCGGGACACCTGACAATCTTATCAAACCGAGCTCCCGACTGCTGAGTTAATTGGTGAGACATGTCTTCCTTTTGCTTCTAGCCTCCTGTATTAAGTTCTTTGTTAGATTGTAAGGGCAAGTGCCCTGCTTCTACTTCCCCTCTGGCCACTCATTCCTAGCTGCTACCTAACAGGTCCCTCAATCTGAGCACCAAAGTGTTTGAGATCAGATCTGCTCCCCAAACATTGTCTTGGGACAAAGTATTCTAATTCCAGCGATCAGTTGAGCTGTAAGACCTGAGTTGATGTGCCAATGAGAACATCAAAATGCTAGACCTAGATATGTAAGAAGGCTTAAAGAAGAAAAAGTTGTAGGTAACACAGCAGTGATGAGCTAAGCTATAAGCTGTTTAATTGGCAGTTTCATCCCAAGAGGGCAACAATTGTTTGCTGGTACTGCTGCAGGTGTAAGCTGGAAGGTTAGCAAGTGTCTTTTAGAAGCTGCAGAAGGGAGGAGATCTAACTTTTGTTGGACAGATTGTTGGCTTCATGGGATAATTGGGGATAATATATACAAAGGAACTCTACAGATTTGTTTAAATAAGGGAATATCATTTGGTTCAGTTGTAGGAGCTGCTCTGGATCTGGAAGGGCAATTGGGTGAGCAATCTATCAATAGTGAAAAGACAGACCACTTTCATTGGAGAACAGCAATTGCCCTTGTTGGGTTGTGCTTACTGGTGTTGAGAATATCAGAGAAGCATGCTTTTGGCAAAACTGAGGGAACCACTTGTGTTAGAGGGAGCTGAGACCAGACCTCCCAGGGAAAACATCCCTAAGGCCTCTGGGAGAAAAATATGTTCACTGTGAACCTACTAAGTTATAAGCATCAAGAGAATAGGTATAACACCTGGCTGATTCTCTGCATCCATTGCTCTCCTTCAAAGATCTAGTATGGTGCCTAGATTGAAGAGGTGTCCAATAAACATTTGTGCAATGGTTGAACAAATAAGTTAATAAAAAATTAGTACAGTGGCTTTCAAATGCCCTGTGACCTTAGGTGCAGGTTCCCCATCGACAGATGTACTAAATACCCAGAACATTGGAAAATCGGGCAAAACCATAAAGTTGTAGAAATTAGAAGGGGCTCACATCCAAACTCAAAAGACAGACTATTTCTTAGTTGCCACACTTGGTTATTTAAGTCAATTAAATAGGTTATCTAAATGAATGTTTTCACTTGAAATCCTTTTGGCTGATCCTACGAATACCCCACAACCAACAGAGAAATAATAACTGGTGTTTTGATGTACCTAAGAGAATAAGATGGATTTGGGGTGGCAGAAGTTTAAAATGTGAAATCTCACCCATTGTCTTGCATATTTTTTCAAAATGATTACATTATAAAACTTGAAGAGTGAAGAAGAGCTTTGCTTTAAGCAACTTCTCTGCTGTCTTTTATGTGAGCTTCTAAAGTAAGATAATATTTTATCCCTTAGATAAAAACAAACTTTCTAAATTAAAGTAAGCTGTCTGCTTCATTGCCCATCATCTTTGGCACATAGTATAGCAAATCTCTTCCTAAAAGTTAGTATGTAGAGCACTAGTACAAACATACACAATCCTTTTAGAGGAAAAAAAGTAAGGAAATACCCCACAGCATAACATGCAAAAACACTTTTTGCTAATTAAAGAATCATTGCAGACTTGGCTGACAATCCTATAATAAATAATGTTAATGTGCTTAGAAACTGTGTTCTCTGTGAATATAGCATATTCCACATTATCTAAAATTTAGTATTGAGGATTGAGGCTGATTTTAGCCCAACAAAGGAATGAAGGATGACTTTTTACTTAATTCCCTTACCCTGGCCCATGGCTCTAGTAAAATTGTGACCTTTCTGTGTTTATAGTCATAGAACAGAAACGCTAACACAATTAATAAAGATGCACAAAGAATTAGCTTGATCTTGTCATTCATTCAGCTGCATCAACCAACTTTGCACCAACCAGAGATATTTAAATAGTTTGATCTATATATTTCATTTAATCAATATTGACCAAGATGTCCTGGCCAGTGGTTTAGTTGGTTGGAACATTGTCCTGCACACCAAAAAGGTTGCAGTTTCAATTCCTGGTCAGGGCACATATGGGAGGCAACTAATTAATATTTTCCCTCTCATATGGATGTTTCTCTCTCTTCCTTTCTCTCTCTAAAATCAGTAAAACATATCCTCAGGTGAGGATTAAAAAATTTATCAAGCTGGTTCTCAAGTACTTTGAGTCCCTGGAGAACAAAGCCCATAATTCTAAAGGACACAAAAATCTAATACTCAGAAATAAGACTTGTGATGTCTAGCATCTAATAAAAGATACTGGACAGATAAAGAAGCAGGAAAAATTATAACTAAGAGAAAAAGCAGTCAGTATGAAACAGATCCAGAAAGGACAAAAATGATTAAATTAGTAGACAAAGATTTTAAAGGACCTCTTATAAATATGCTCAAGCATTGAAAAGAAAACAGCAAAAAGGTACCAAAGTAAAGGATATTTATGAGACAATGAGTTTAACTGGATATTTGATGACATAAAAAACCTAAAATTTATTATGTGGTAACATTCTTAGTATTTTTGAAAAAAAAAACATTTTTTAAGAAAAACACATTAAGATATTTTCAGAAGATGTGAAATGCTTTGTGGGAATTTCTTCAAAATATGAGTATTGAAGAATTATGAGGAACTATAAATGAAGACTGTCAGTGAGTTAGTAATTACAGAAACTGTGTGAATATTGTTTGTCCCTTTACTGTGCATACTTCTGTATAAATAGCTGAAACAAACAAAGAAAACTCAATGGAAGTGTTTAGCAGCAGACAAGACAATGAAAAAGAGAATGTGTAAACTGAACAATCGATCAGAATAATTTACCCAATGTGCACATAGAGAGACAAAGATGAAAACAGAAGGTAAGATCTATAGAGCAAACTCCAAACAATTAACAGCATTTGATCTGAAGGAGGAGCAGATGTAATATTTGATGTCATAGTGGCTGAAAAGTTTCCGGAAATGAGAAATTCTTCCATTCATTGAATGATTGAAGGTGCCCAGAGGATTCCAACTATAATAAATTTAAAAATCTATATACACCATGTTGTAATAATGTTACATAAAACCAGAAAGAAGGAGAAGAATATTTGAAAATTTGAGGAGTCTAGATTAAACTCAAATTCTATTTAAGTTACTAATATCCAAATTTTCAACCATAAAATTGGAAGCTGGAAGTAAGTATAATAGTTCCAATTTTCTGGGGGAAAAAATCTTCACTTAAAATTATAAACCCATCAAAAAAATTTTAACGATATTATTTTTAAGAATATTTATCAAAATAAATATATTTTCAAAGAAATCTAAAATCTATTTTAAAAATGTTACTTATTTATTTTTAGAGAGAGGGGAAGGGAGGGAGAAAGAAGGTGAAAATCCTTCATGTGCAAGAGCTATGTCCATCAGTTGTCTATTGCACACCCCAACTGGGGACCTGGCTTGCAACCCAGGCATGTGCCCTGACAGGGAATCAAACTGGTGACCTTTTGGCTCACAAGTTGGCACCCAGTCCACTGAGCCACACCAGCCAGAGCTCTGAAAAAATTTATTAATAGCACTCTTTAAATAGGATATTCCAAAGATGCTTAAGAAAGAATGAAAAGCAATCCCAGATGAAAGGTATGAGATACAAAGGTGCACTAAGCAGGAAAAAGTGTCAATATGTAAAAAAATGTAAGTAAAAATTAATTATACAAAACAGGAATGTCTAAGAGACATTATTCCTGGATAACAGGATGGGGATTGACTCTGGGAGCAGGGGGTAAGTGGGGTAGGGGAGAGCAATGGGAGAAAAATTGGGACAACTATAAAAGAACAACAATTTAAAAAGCCAAAAATAAAAAGGCAATTAGAATAAAAGTTAAAAGAGAAAGATTTTTTGATAATAAAAAATTATACTATTTAAAAGAGAAACATCTAAAATAGTAGTATGTGGAAATGTTTAAAATTTGGAAATAAAAACTGCTAGGCAAATATTAGCAGAAGGTTTCTGTAGCTACATTAATGATGAACAAATGAGATTGTAAGAAAACATCAAGTGAGTTAAAAAGAATCAATTTATATTGATGATGGGACAAAATTTATCAGGGAAACATACCAATTTAAAATTTGTATGCACCTAATAATATAGACTAAAGATAGATAAAACAAAAATTTCCATTTGCTAGCCATAAAAAGCTCAACAATTTCAAAGAATTGGCACCATATAGGGACTTTTATATGATAAATAGGCAAATAAAAATTAAAAGTAATATATCAAAAAGAGAACTAGACAATTCGTAAATTTTTGGAAATTAAATCATTCATAAATTAAAAAGAAATCAAAGTAGAAATAATGTGCTTAGCATTGAATGTTAAAAATATTTCATATAGAAACATGCATGCTGGAACTATAGTCATACTAAAAGGACAGTTTAAAGCCTTAAATATGTGTATTGAAAATATCAAACGTTAAAACAAAATAAGTATCCATTTCAGTAGTTGGAAAAGGAACAACAAAAGAAACCCAAGTAAAATGGAAGAAAAGATGCAATAAAGTTCAGAAATTAGTGATACAGTACAAAAATATGCAGTGGTGAAAATCAAAACCAAGAGCTGACTCTTTGAAAAACTGAATGCAATTAAATTTTGACATGAATAAAGTATATTGTTCAGTGTCCAGTTGAGAAGAGAAACTATATCACTAATTTGAAAATTCAATACAGAAGATTATCTGGCAGCAGGAAATGAAGTATTAAGAGAGGTGAAGAGAACTGTAACCAATATAGAAAGCACAGGTATAGGGACAGCCAAGAGCCGAGAAAAGGTACCCAAGGAAGGAAGGAACTTGGAAGAAGGACGCCTAAAAGGGTGAAGTTCAGACCTCAAAGAGAGGGTGTGGCTTTGGTCCACTGCTTGTCAGAGAATTTATTGTAGATGTGACAGGCCAGGGCTGGCAAACAGGAAACCACTCACTGATGCTGTGGCAGCCATAAACCACAGGAGCAAGAAGAAAACACTGGAATCAGGGAGAAAATCCCTTCTTCCTGCAGTAACTCTTCAGTGCTTTCTACTCACAAAGTTTAATATTTTGCTAGCTGGCAAAGCAGAAATATGTGTAAGTCCATCTCCAGTATCATAAAGCTAGGGTAAGAAAGGGTAACAGAAATGATAAATCAATAACTTCCTTGCATACAATATTATAATAAAAGTAAACAAATTACAGCTGACTGCAATATTGTTCAAATATAATGTTACCTTAAAGAAGCAAATCACAAAAATATGTACACTATGATTCTGTTTTATACAAAGTTGAAAAACAATGTTGGTAAATATATAAAGTACTGTATAGTAAGAACATAATTGCTATAAAGTCATCATCATATGTCAAAAAGGGAAGGAAACCATTGTAATCAGTAAAAGACACAGTGGTTTCAGGTGAAGGCTAGTCATGCAGGATGGGTACAAGTTGTGTACTGTATAGCAATTTGTTAAATTATATTGATATGTTTGATAATGTTAATATAGTTTTACTAGCTGTTAGTGTTTGCATATTATACCTTTTTCCATTCTTTATTTTCAACCATCTTGAATAATTAGATGTGTTATATCTCTGGAGAGCTCAGGGAATTAACCAAGGTGGTTCCATAAGCAGAGGGTTCAAGAAATAGTTTCTGGGGGCAACTCTATAATTCCTTATTCTGAGCTGTTATATTTTGAATAATGAATCTATGACTCATAGTGATAGAGCCTATGACATTTAAATCATTTGTATAGATAAATAAACTGGAACTCAGGTAAATGAGTACCTTAAGATCACATGACAACTTGGGGCTAATACCTGGACTAACAAAAACTCTGGTCCCTTGATTTGGTGCTATTTCTATTACTCAATGCTATTTTACATATTAAATACCTCTAAAGAATGCATACCAGCATCAACTGGAGTCAAAATGGGGAAAAAGGTATTGATTCTATGTAGTTCTACACGTAATTTATATTCTAAAAAAGTCCTAGTTGAACATACTACAGAGGTGCAGGCTCATTGGGTAACTTTTATATTTCAGTCAAGCAACAAGAAATATGTATATGTAAGGGGGGGTACCGTAAGGGGTGGAGGGATTGAGAAAAAAGGAAAAAGGACTCATGGACATGGACAAAATGTGTTGATTGTGGGAGGGGGAGGCATAACAGGACTAAATGGTAATGAAGAACTACAATAAAATTAAAAATATATATGCATATAAAAATTTTATCAAACTAGATTAGTAAGTCTTTCAAGTGAGGGCCATATATTTTCTACTCATATTCTTTCTTATTCAGTGGCTATCACAGGATGAAATACAAGTAGGAACTTCCTTACTTTATATTTATAGAAAACCAGGCATGTAGTTTGTCAGACCTCATGAACATATTTCTGTATGTCCTTTTATTTTCCTTAACCTGAGAATTTATTCAATCCTTTAGATGTTTAGTTCTGTTCAGACCAATATATTCTTCCACTAACCCCCTGAATACATTCTATCCAATGTGGTTCTGACTTGGCCAAAGATTTATATCTCCTTTAGTTCTGTGGGTTAGTTTGGAATTGTATGTCTTAAATTTTTTCCCTCTAAAGTTGTATATTTGAATGGGTTCTTTTCACAAAGAAAAACTATCTGCAGTCTATTTTAGCTAAATGATAATTTTTGTTTCATGGAACTTATAACTCTAAAAATAAAGCCAACTTCAGGAATAGCTGCATCCTGGAAATGAGAGATTATCATTAGTATTCTCTCTCACTCTTCTGCTGACTTTGACTTGACTTTATTCTGCAGGCAGACTCTCTTCATGTGGCAGCCAGGCTGACATTCTGAACATCCTCCTGGAGTCCCTGTTCACTCAAGAGACAAGCCTTAAGAAAACTTTAATTGGCTCTAGTAGAATCATGTTACCATATTGAAATGCTCAGCCTTGGGTCGTATTCTCTATTCCCTGTGTCTAGGGAAAGGAATGGCAGTTTGAATGAAAGTCCACTGGGACCACAAAATGAGAAAGAGGTTATCCCTCAAGGGAAAAACAAGGTACTATAAGCAAAGAAGGGGAATAGAAGACATGTTGTGATGAAGACTCTTATAGTCTGTTATGGGGTCCACATTTCTGTACTGAAACATTTGTCTTATAGTGCAGCCCATCTATTGTGCAAATAAACGTACAAAAAGTAAAGTTAAAACATTCAGTTGATAGAAAGATTGCTCAGGAAAACTGTACACTTTTGGACTTGTAAGATGTTTTAATGTTTTATACAAGATTTTGAAAAGATTCTTGGTTTCAAGTGCTCACCCCTTGAAAATAACAACAAACTATACCAAATAACTATGACAACACTTCGCTCACCACTTTACCTTTGAAATGTTTAGATGTTGGCACATGTAGAGAGAGGTAGTTGGTGTTGACGGAGAAAATAATTATGTAATACAAGGTCTGGATGTTCGCTAGGTGATTCCCACTATCTCTGATATGTGAGATAATTGTCATGCAAATGACATGGGACAATAACTGTACACTAACATCAAACAAAAGCAGCCACTGGATTTTCTAACAAACAAGAAATAACTTGTCAGGTGCCAGCATCATACTTATGTTGCATTTGAAAGTTCTTTCTTTCAGCAATAAATATCAGGAGGGGGCAATGTCAGCAGTCTTGGGGATGGTTGAACTGTAGTTATTTGATTTATAGTGTTTCAAATCAAAACAGAAACTCCTTCCTGACCTTAAGTACATGCTAGAATTCTTGGCAATGTATATGAATGGAATGGAGTTTTCCTAAATCTGGTTGCTTTCCATTGACTTCTACCTTTGTATTTGCTTCTGCTAAGAAATTGAAAATTATTGAAGGCAGCAAATAATGCCTGTGACCAGGATGTAGCTCTGCAGTACTTTGACAAATATTAGGCACACCGAATGAATAGCAAAATAAAACAACCTAGGAATTCACAGGTCAAAAAGACTTAAATGCATTTGTTACAGCACGTACTCCCAAATATCTCCTGGTGGGGCAGTTACTGTGCAGGGGTGCGTGACAAGGATATTTTGTGTATATGACAAATAAAGGAAATGTCACCAAACCATTCTTGAACTAAAGACCAATATCTATTCTCTGTATTGAAAAGATTCCTAGGGCACAGCAAAGTTGAGATGTCTTAGCTAACATGAGCCAGAGAAACATCATCTTGTGGTTGAGAACAAAATTCAGAGTGAGATTATTTGAAATCAGCAGGGTATGAGGAAGGCAGAGCAGCCCAGGACCCAGTGGCAAACTACACACTGAATGACCCACATTTAAATGGCAGCATCCTGAGGAAATCAAGCCATAAAGGAAATACCTGGAGGAATCCTGAATGGGGGGGGGGGGGGGAGGGAGGAGGTGGGAAAGAGATAAAGGCATAATGTCTGGTCTGGAGTCAACAAAAGTAATTTTCTACCAAGGCCCAAACTTGTGGGGTGGAGTGAAGAAGGCCAAAGGAAAAGGTAGGTGTGACCTTGGCAGGTATGAGTCATGGAGAAACAAAGCATAATGCCTCTACGACAGAGATGCTGCTCCCTGAAGGGAACTCCTGAGTACAGCTGGTGAACACTGGGCTCCCTGTGGCATTTGCTACACAGGGGATGCTAAACTGACATAATGGGTAAAAATGAGCTACCAAGGATACTCAGACTGGAGTTCTTCACAAGTTTTCTTTGCTTTGCTTGGAATCATTCAATCCTCACCTCTGTGAGGTTTCTGTCTTGGAAAATCTGAGTGGTTCCTTTACAAAACTGAAGTGTAACAGAATGACCTAGATGACTTGTTAAAACATACATTTCTGAGCCCTTCACCTAAAATTTCTGATTAAATAAATCTAGGGTGGGACTTGAAAGTTTGCATTTCTAAGTTGCCTGATGATATAATATCGATCCTGCTGGTTCAGGCAACAAACTTGGATACCCACTGCCTCACAGCACATGGGGGCCTGGAAGAGTTTATAGGTGGCTTTGATTGAGTAGGACTTTTTTTTTCTTGGTCACAGCCTCCCAAACTATCAATTTTATGAAATGCCTACTAGGAAAAAGTAAATAGAAAGTAAACATGTTAATGTTTATTAATTCCTTGGAGCATGACAACTAGCAGCTTTGCCTGTTATGTATTTAATGCTTCTCTTGCATTTGTCTATGTGGAATAAGAACTTAGATATTCTCTTTGTCTCCACTCTGTATTGTGACAATCAACTTTTCCTCCCACCTCCAGTGGTAGTACCAGGTTAGCAAAGTCTTTGTCTGTTATATCAAGCCTCCAATCCTCCTGTAGCGCTACTGCTATGCCACCACCGGGGCAGCAAAGCAAATTCAAAATAATGACTGGAAAAGATTACACATTTCTTGGGAGACTCTATGCCTTTTTTGCACAACCAGCTTAATTAAGGATCCTTGGCAACATATGAATCACAAGCTTATGATCTCAACATGCCAATCAAGTATAATGAGATAAATGCAAATGTCAAAGCACAAACCCTGCCTGGGAAGATCTAAAGGCTTAAAGCTGTACCTTTAGTGAGTTGTCAGAAAGCAGTGGAATAGTTGGGCCTGGGGAGAGTAGGGTTTTCTCATCACAGTTCTCCAGGAAGGAGCTAATCCCTACTTGGGTAGAGTTTCAGAGTATGAGAATAGAGCTAAAGTCTTCGGTTTGCAATGTCATATGAAGACAAGAGTAACAACCACAACAATGATGAAAACTATATATTCCAAGACACTGGCCTACTTCCAGAGAATATGGGTAGAAGTCAAGAGCTAAAATCAACACCTGTTTTCCAGGTCTGTTATTGTAACATCTTAGACAAGTCAAGTGATGTCTCTTTTTTCTGAATAGCTAGTCAAGTAGGAATAAGAGTAGCTGTTTTTATTTATTCTATAATAATAATTATCTGAAAATGACTAATAGTTTTAATTAGATTAATTTATCTTTTTTAGTGACTGGGTTAAAAGTGCTAAAATAGAGGACTCTCATCACCTCAGTGTAGCAGGCTCTTGGCAAGATTCCATGAACATCTAATAGGTGAACAACTTGCAACTTAAGGCAAGTTAGTTGTAAACCTGAAACACATGTTCTGGTGGCTGAAGGGCTTGGCCTTACTAAGTTTGGTGGCATTCACCATTTTAATCAACATTGAATGAAAGTAAAGTTATCAAATTTATGATCTGGTAAAATTTGAAAGAGATAGCAAATATATTCTGTAAAGCAAATAAAGATCCAAATATACTTTTTTTTTCAGTTTGAAAATAAGTTGACTTTAATAAGTTACATTTTAATAGAGATAAATGTAAGGTCCTCCATCAAGATTTAAAAAGACCCAAGAAACAAATCCCACCCATAAAATAGGTGACTTAAGAATTACATATATGTGTGAAAAATACTTTAAAGTTTCAATATGAAAGATAATTGACTTCTAGAAATCAATTTAATCTTTCTTGCCTTTAATGAATTATACAAGCAATATATAGAATGAGAGAAGAGATAGTATTGCTATAAATCAGCCAGACTATATCCAGAGTATCATCCTCAGTTCTGGACACTAATGAGAGGGAAACAATCTGGTGAGAAAGAAATGGTCTCATTGAGGTGTGGTTGAATGAATGGGAGAATTTAGCCCTGATAAATGGGAATGGAAGGAAGAACGTAAGCTATGGTTTAAAGTACTTGAAGGATAGTTATTGTGAAGAGAAACTATTACAATTTTTTGTATGTTGAACTGTATGATTAGGATAGGAAGGCAGAAATGTAGGTGTTAGGTCAACATAAGAAAGAAATATTTTTCTTTTAAAAAATGTTTATCAAATTTATACACACACACAAATATGCAAAGGTTACAAAGACAAATAATATTACAAAGATGTCATTAAACACTAGTTATCTTCCTTTACTCCCCTCTAATCTTTACTCCCCAGAGACAACTTCTAGGGACTGTTTTCACTTATGCTTCTGGTATTTCCCTCCATTTTCTAAATATCATGCATATTCTTTTAAAAAATAATTAAATCTAATGCCTTGTATATAAAATGGGAATTTGGTTTTCTGTCATCCTCTCCCACTGTTCTTTCATTCTTCTAATATAGTTATTAATAAATAACTGTTTCTGGTAAAAGTCAAAATTCAGGAAGTACTTTAATAAATAGCTCATATTTCAGTCACATGAAGTATTAAGATTATAGTTTCTGTCTTATACAATTTATCTTCCTTAGTATTAACTATTGTCCTATTTTTGTTTGTTTTTTTGTTAATTCATCCCCTAACTTTCCATCAGAGCTGCAAGGCTTCAGTCAACACAATAGATAGTGCAGTAGTCAATCACTTGGTACCATTTTTTTTTTTTTTTTTAGCGAAATTCTCTCTAGAGTCCTCAGCTCACCAGCTCCTATCCTGATGCAGGTGTGGTTCTTGTGATTCCCTTGATCTCTTTCCTGAATCATACAGCATCTTCTTTGTTATTCTGTTTCCGTGTTTTGATGGAACATCTTCCTCGGGAGATTCCTCAGAAAAGATGTATGATAAGTAAAATTTTTCATACTTGATCATCTGAATATATCTACATTTTCCTCTAAATTTGGCTCAAAGTATTCTTGAGCCTAGAATTCTAGGTTAGAAATTATACCCCCTCTAAATTTTGAAGGCATGGATTATGCTATTTTTTTTTTTTACTTTATGAGGTTGTTAAGAAGCCCAGGGTTGTCCTTTTCATATATGCTGCGTTTATTTTTTTGTTTTCCTACTGGAAAGTTTTCAGTAAATTCTCTTTATTCTTGTTAGTTGAAATTTCTCAATGGTATGCATTAATGTGGAACTTTTTAAATTCAGTGTGGGGGACCCATTAAAATCTCTTGGCCTTCAGCTCTGAGAAGTTTTCTCATGGTCTTTATTGGTTTTTTAAAAGCTAATTTCACATCTCCATATTTTGGTTTTCATTCTAGCACTCCTATTAGTCAAATATTATACCTTTAGGATTGTCTGATTTTCTTATGTTGTCTTTCTTATTCTCTGTCTCTTTATTTTGTTTCATATTCTGGAGAGTTCCACACTTTTATTTTTCAAGTCTTCTATCCAATTTTTAGTTTTCATTAATGTATTTTAAATTCCAAAGAGCTCTTCCTCATTTGAAAGCTTTGTTCTTATAGAATTCTGCTTTTTATTTTATGAATGAGTATTTTATCTCTTTGCAAGTAATTTAGTATTGATATTTTCTGCATTATCTGTCTTCTTCCAGTTCCTTCATCCCCAACCTGTACATTGATTAAGACTCAATTTTTCATACTAGAGCTTTTCCAAAAAATAAATGCTGGGATATCCTTTTATATTCTAGAGTGAGGGTGTTAGATTGGGCTCCCTGGAAAATTGATTTTGTGTATCAAATTTACTGGGAATTCCCTTCAGATTAACACCTGAAGGAGAAAGGGAAAAATTGGATGGGAATATGATTTCAACCAGTTATCAGGCAATCACATGGAAAGCTCTAGGGTAGGGGTGGTTCCTCGGATATATACCAAATTGGGTCATCTACATCGACAAGTCACTGGATTTGTGCTGTCCCCTGGGAAGGAGTGTAGCCTTGGAAAACGTAGCCCTCTTACTAATGGAAATTCCCTGAGAAGAAATTGGCTATGGTTCATAAGATACTAACACTTCCAGCAATTGTATATCTCATTACAAGGTGACCCTTTTGGGGTATCATTTAGGGAGAGTCTTAAATATCAGTATCAAGGATATTACTTTTGGGCTCGTAAATTCCCACAGATGCAACTGGAGAAGGGTTTGGGGGTGGCTGGTGTGCTATAAGGTCAGCTGAGGGGCTCAGTGTTCAGTTGCAGACTTACACTTAATCCCCTTGTTTCAAAAGGTGTTTACCTCCACCATCCACTGTGCCTCGTGTCAACAGTTTTGTTGCTGAAGATCTTCAGAAAACAAACCATCGTACCTTGGTGGGAAGGACAGTTTCTTGGTAATATGAGATAAGGAGTCTGACTCTTCTTAAAAAGCTTATCAATAAATGATCCCTTTTTCAGCCCTATAACATCTCAGAAACACCTGAGCATTTCCATGGTTTGTCTTCCCATCACAAGCTTAAATTTCAAGTGCCTATTCTGCTTTAAGCTTTTAAACTTTGATTGACACCCCTCCCTCTTTGTCTTTGGTGGAATTTTTATAAATTCTCTACTTATTTTACTTGAATTTTTTAAATAAAGAAGGAAGATCAATGGGTTGTTTGGCCTTCCATGTTTGATTTGAAGTCCCAGAAATTAGTTTCTAAAGAGCAGAGTATGCTGTCTCAAGAGGTGATGAATTCTTAATCACTGGAGGTGTTTAAGCAGAGAACGAACAATCATCAAGAGGAATACAGTATTCCCTCACTAATCGCAGGTATTATGTTCTAGGACACCCCCCCACCCCCACCACCGCAATAGGTGAAAATACATGAAGTAGGAACCTTACATTTATTTTAGTAGTTATATATATATTAAGGCTTTATAAACCCTTCTCACACACTTATAAACCATTCCCAGTCCCTTATTAACCTTTCCCACTCCCTTATTAACCTTTTCCACACTTTTATAAACACTACTTATGTTCTTAAACATATTCTACACTCTTAAACCTACGTAACTTTAACAACATACATACACAGTACCGCAAAATCCTGCAATATAGTGAAAAATCTGCAATAAATAATTAAATATAGTATTTTTAAAAATCCTGCGATACAGTGAGGCCGTTATAAGTGAACCGCGATATAGAGAGGGACTACTGTCTTGAGAGGATTTCTGCCTCACTTCAGAACTAGGAGCTAGATTCACCAAATCCTGAGGTTCTAAGGCTCCATGTGTTGTAGGAGAAAGGGCTTCCTGTCCATGAGAGGAAATGCTATATGACTGTCAGAGAACAGAATTCTGTGTAGTACAACTTCCCCATTTGATAGCTAGGCTTAATACTCTAGGCCCTTTTGGATTTGATTTCTATCTACCATTCTATTTCCAACTCATAGTATTCCCCCCAAATACCCTTGAATTCAGTTATGCAGAATTTCTGGCAGCTCCTCAAAAGTATTTCTCATGGTATTTAATTCCTCAGTGTCTTCACACATACTGCTGAGACCTAGAGTGAGTATAGTACTTAGCAAACAGTAGTGGCTCAATCTTTGAATGACGAATGAATAAGGAATCTGAGTTTGAGTAAGTTCAATTGACTTGACCAAGAACACATGGATGATCAGCTGCATTTAACTGGAAACACAAGAAGGGTCCATCAAAATGTTCTTTTAACCACACAAGTTTATGTATTTTTCTAACCTCATATTCAGGTGTGGGATGTCCAGTCTTTCTACCACCCCCTTCCTTTTTTTCCCTCTTTCTTTGTCTATTTCATTCAACAATTATCAAGTAACCCCTTTTTGTTAATTTTAGAAAATACAAATATGAATACTATTTCTCTGGCTCTAAGTCCATTTCTCTGTTGCAGATCTTCAGTATCTCTCCAAGCTTCACCGACCATTTCTAGAAGCCTGTAAGTTATCTCATGTTAACTCAAGATTAAGTCCTTTCAATTACTATTATTTATCTTGTTTTTATCATCTCAGCCCTGCTAACTTTCAGGGAGACCCCTTTCCTGGGCCCCTGTTGCTTTATAGGCATTTTATTACCTTACTTTTTCTGATGGTATGAGTTAGCATGATAATCTTTTTTAGCATGAGAATTCTGATGTTTGTGAGAAACTTGTCTTTTGATGTTTCTCCTTGCTCCGTGTCACACATTTTTATAATGGTTCTAAAGCCAGTTAAGCTCATTGTCTTATGGAGTTTTAAAATATTACTAACCACCACCTTCCTTCCCATTATTCAAAAGTAAGTCATGTAAGTCTGGGGCAAACTAGAGTAACAGTAACTTACCTGATCTTTTGAGAACTCAAGCTTTTTCATTGGGCATGTTTATCTTTGCAAATTTGTTTTTCTCTTAAGATAGGTTATTTCCTAAGAGACTTCTCAGCTTCTTATACAAATAAACTCAAGCTGGACCTGCACTTTCAATCAACCAGAGGTACCCAACCATGTCTGAATCCCAGCAGTGAACATAATTTAGGCTACAGCTGAGATTGTATCTCTATGATAAAGAAAAATATAATACATATTTCAGTTGAATATTTGTATCTATAAATGTATAAGTAAGACAAAATGACCAGTGCTCTTTGAATTATTTCTTCTGGGCTATTCAAACTTAGATAAAGCCCCTCCATACTCATGAAATTATTTGGAAGAGTAGGTCAAATGTTCGCTTTGTTTTCTATGTTATTGCATTTTAGATAATGCAGTACTAAGAGCTAACATTTATACAGCTCTTACCTCAAGCCAGGTACTACTCTAAAACTTTACAGGAATTAACACATTTATTCACAATAAAACCTCACAGTAAAGTCTTATAATAAAGTTGTATGAGATAAAATAAAGTTTTATCCCTAGTTTATAACTGACAAAACTGTGAATGAGAAATTAAGTAACTTACCTAAGATCAGAGCCAAGATTTGAAACACATTCTTACCTGGCTCTAGACACCAACCTCTCAGATGTTGTGTAGATCTGACCTTGTTTAAAAAAATTAGCGTAAAACAATACCATCCAAAGATTTTATACAATAATAAATATGTGAAACAACATATTGTGTCACACGTGTTACACAGCAATGTATGACCCAGAAAGGAAGTAATAACATAACCATAGCTGTGACAAAAAAAGCACTGTTTTCCTCATTATGCTAAAATGTTATATTTTTCAATTGTTACAGCTGGTGCATTTTTTTGGTCCCCATTTTACTGATGGGGATACTAAAATTCGGAAAAATTAAATAACTTGTCCAGTTTTACAAAACTAGTGGAATCAGGATTCTAACCCGGGTCTGTAGGAATCATAACTACTACTCAAGCTTGCTCTCCATGTAACTCAGGGGAGACCACTGGCTTTATTTGTCTTGAAATCTGCAGTACACAATCGCTGCAAAAACTCACGTTCCAGGACATGTAGTCCAATTGGTAATCATGAAGACACGGGCCATTTGGGGGGCTGTATGGGCGCCAGACTAGCCTACCATTTAGTACTGTAATTTACAGTTATTTTGTGGCTTACTATTCATATTCATTTATATTATAATTTAATTAAAAACTAAATGTTACACAGGCTTTCCTTCATGTTGTCTGACCTCATAAATTATGTTTATATATTATATATGATTTCATCGTCGTCGTCGGCAGCCGTCCGTCTCGAGAGACGATGGTGTAGCTTCTTAAGGGTCTATCTGCACCGCTGAGAATGGCTGTGCAGTCCGACTCGGGAGTGACATGGTATCTGTCTCCTCCCGTGTTGAATCGACATCTTGCGATGACGCTGAAGCTACAGAGCCTGGGCAGGGTGATATGGAGGGTCTGCTGTTGCCCATGCAGCAGACCCCCCCTCTCTTCGCAGCTGAAGGATCCAAGGGAAAAACGGAGTCAATACAGCTTGGCTTCAGGTGCGCCGCAGGAGTTGCCGGTGTTGACTACAACGTCAAACCGCCTTAGGGACTCCGGCTCCGGATTTTCTGTCGGGGTTTACTCCCTTAGCCTTTCCCCTGAAGAGGTATGCCGCAAGGCAGCGGAGGTTTTTTGGAATCAGAGTTTTCCTTCTCTGATGTGCCCTGACTGGAAGATCGAACCAGCGACACTTAGCTCGCAGGCCGACGCTCAATCCACTGAGCCAAACCAGCCAGGGTTAATACATAAATATATTTCTTATATAAATATATACACACATATATACCTATAAATATATGAGTATGTTTTTATACCTCTGCACAAGGCATAGTGCTTGCTACATTCAGATTTCATTGTTCAAAAGGTTAGAATGATGGAAGACTCAAATCATTGTAACCAGTTCTTTTTTTTTTTTTTTTTTAGAGTTTTTTGTTCTGGGAATTCACTGAAGAATTTCCATATTTTTATTTTAAGAAGGGAATTGGTTACTGATTTAGCACCATAAAGTAACACATAAAATAAAATGTAACGGGTGCTGTTTCCATCATAAAATAACTTTTCTTTTTCTCCAGGAAGAGAATGTGTATCTTAAAAACATATTTTGAAAGTAGAAATTTAATGACTAGACTTTGGGATAAAACCTGATTATTCCAGCAGATGTCACTATTTCCCTTTAAGTGAAAATGGTTTGCCATCAAATGGTTTCTAAGATATTTAAATAGAAATGAAGTAAATAACTTTTTTTTTCTTTTTTATGGATGAGCAACACAGTGCAACATGTTGTCTACAAAGAGACACATTTATATACTCAACCTAGTCCTGCATGTTAACTTTGATACTGGCACAGTATAGTCAGTATCTTAGCAAAGAGCCTGATGTGTGTGCTATTGATACATATTTTAAAGAGAAGAATTCAAGTGCAATTCAATCGTCTATTTCGCTAAAAAGAAAATATGGGTAAAAGTAATTTTCCTGTTAAAAGTAAGAATTTCAAATATAGGCTACAAAACTTTACAACCATCTTATTATTTGTTCCTTTATTCTTGTTCCTTTATTCTCAGCTTTATGACCCAAATGTAGAAGATTAAGTTTTAAAGGATACAGAAAAAAAATTCAGAGAAATATATCAAGTTCCCCTACCTTGTCATCAGGAGTCTAAAATTTATTTATTAACATCATCTTTCTACTGGATATCTGCCATCACTTTCAATAATCATATCGAATATCATGGGATAAGAGTAAGACTCAATTTTGCTTTAAACTATTTGTATCCTCGTGTCATGTTTTATATTTTTCTGTCTGAAATGCCATGGGCACGAGTCCTTGAGAGCAGATAAACAGAGTGATGATAAAGCATAAAATAGAATAGTTAGAATAATTTTACATTCCTTCAAAAGCCAGTATTCTTTCTACTAGACATATTTGGAGATGTGTACCTGCTAAGCCAATGGAAAAGATGGCCAGGTATAAATGGATTATATAAATTATTTCCTTTTGCAAATATGTGTTGATCTTTGCTACATTTTCATTATTTTGATAGGAAGTAAAAACATGAAGACATGAAAGATAAGGTCCCAGTCCTCAGGCAACATCCAGCCTAATGAGTAAGAAAGATGAACAAGGAGGTGTAATATGCTCTTAGGGTAATAGCAGATGTACGTACTCATATGTAAGCACCGTAAACTGATGGGTTGAAATGAGAAATTCTGAGTTCAAATTTTAGAAGCCTCAGTTGCCCATTGGGTCAGCAGTTTGCTGATGACAGGTTTACTAACGTTAGACTATGAAGAAACCACTCAGTTCAAGATATGCTTTAAACAAACAAACAAACAAACAAGGCATGTACATTATACAATTGCTCATCTAAGAGATTTATTTCAAAATAATGTTGAATTCAAATTTGTTCTATTCAAATATGAGAATAGAATTTATTAAAGGATCCCCACTAAGCTTTTAGCCTTAACATCTCCCTGCGAAATTGAGTTGGAAACAAATAACACTATGTTTTCTACCCTGATATAAAACTGAATGTGGGAAAAGAGTATAGTATTCCTTCTCTATATCGCGTTTCACTTACCGCGGCCTCGCTGTATTGCGGGATTTTAAAAAATATTATGTTTAATTATTTATGGCGGAATTTTCCCTATATCATGGGATTTTGCAGTACTGTATACGTATGTTGTTAAAGTTACATGGGTTTAAGAGTGTAGAATATGTTTAAGAATGTAAGTAGTGTTCACAAAAGTGTGGAAAAGGTTAATAAGGGAATGGGAAAGGTTAATAAGGGACAAGAAATGGTTTATAAGTGTGTGGGAAGGGTTTATAAAGCCTTAAACTATATATAAATACTAAAATAATGTAAGATTCTTACTTCATGGATTTTTACCTATGGGGGGGGGGAGCGGGCGGCAAAATGTAATACCCGTGATAAGTGAGGGAATACTGTATGTCGAGTCTTCTTTCTGGATGACTTATAAGTCTTAATATAAAATAAAGTGGGACTATTGGTCATCTCACTCAGTTTTTATTCCCACTAGATAATTGCATAGATTAATTAGCACTTTAACCAAAAGAAATGGCTATTTTTCTTCCTATAATAGTATGAAGTTTTTCAATATTTCACTTACGGAGGAACAGTTTTTTATTTTAATGTTTGCTATTGCTACCCCTTGAAGCTTTGGTAAATTCAAAAACTGATAGAAACTATCAGAAACTGCTTTATTGGTTATAAAAGTGATTAATGAAGAGAAAGGGGGAGCAAGAGGAAGCCAAATATCTAACTATTAATTTTTGACAATATAAATTATAGAATGTTCATAGAATGGAGGAGCATGATATCATTAAAAATGATTTTGTAGAAGACTAGGTCATGGTAAGTAAGTACGCGTATATTCATGTTGTGCTTTAAACAAAAAAGGCAGATTATAAAGCTAGGCACAATGTGATTCAAATTTGTTTTTTAAAAATCCTGTTTACAAAGGCAGTCAAAATATATGATACATGGTTAATCAGAAAAATAAAGTATCAATAGAATCTCCATTTTAAAGGCACACATCACTAGAATAAGAAACAGCTTTAAAGAAAAAATTTAATACTTGTATAGATCAGAAGATGTCCTAAATGAATCCTGTTTAGTTTCCTGACTCTCGCTGTTAAAATTTCAGAGGGCAGCTACCATTGTCTTTGAATGATTTTAAGATTTTTAAGATTCTATTATTTTGACTGGAATTCAAATGATCTTTAGTTTAGTGAACTTCACTTCAGATCTCTATTTACTGGATCAGCTATGTACCTTGATATGAACTGTGATTGTGAAAGCATTTGTTTCCTGACTTGGCCCTGGTATCCGCTCACCCCCTTAAACATTCCCTGAAGCCACAGCCCCATGCACCCTGTAAGTCACGATTCCTGCTATGAGGGGTTTTAAAAATGAACATACAACATAAAATATCCATGACTTTCCTAATAAGAAAATAAATGTATTAATGCTTTTGATGTCTTCCAGATTTATAGACAATAATTCATCATGTTTGAACACTATGGAAATTAACTTTACTCAGTGTAATTACATTAGCTTTCCAACATTTTTCTTTGCGGATTTATATGCAAAATTTTATTTCTTCATTTGCATGTGTTTGTTCTATTCTCTTATTTTTTAATATTGAAACATCTAAATTCTCTATATTTGGACATGGATTTAGAACTTTTATGTTGAAGAGCTCAGGTTTGGAAGGTTCATCCCTTCAGCAAGCATATTTTGAACTACTCTCCTTCTTTTTGGTTCCTTTTCAAACATGAATTGAGATCTTTCACAATCTAGTCACACAAAACTTTTCATCAGTTTCCGGATTGTGATATGGTCTCCCCATTTCTCACCAAGCTGTTCTCTCAGCCTGGAAAATTTTCTGACTGCTCACTTTGGCTTGACTAACTCCTTTTCCAAGTTTAAATGTTGATTCCTCTATTACGGGTACTTCCTCATCCCTCCCTCTCCAATTCCTTCGCAAAATACCAGCGTAGATGTAGATATGGAAACAATGTTTTTCTAGATCTGGGCTGATGCTTAAAGGAATATAAACTTTCTCATATAGTTGATGGAGTGAGAGATGAACCCCCAAGTGTGAAGATGGGGGACAGAATAGGAAAGCCCATTTAGGATCCCTCCCCCACCCTGCATCATCTACAAGAAAGTCCTTCTTCAGCCAGAAAAAAAAAAATGTAATTAGCAAAAACACACTTTGGAGTTGGCCTAATCAAAAAAATAAAATACATTTCTAACCTGATTATCCTGGAAACACAAGGTAAATTTCTCTCAATTAGTAATTACTTCTGTTTCAAAACAACTTTTTCCTTACTTCTGCTTACTCTTTCTCCAATGTATTCAACATCAACCCATTAATTCCTCTTTCTGAAATATCCTTTCACTCCTATTCTTCAAGTCAATGACTTAAAATATTTTCGGTTTTGTTTTTTTTTCCAAACTTGCCATCATTCCATTAAAATAATGCCATGTTCTTTTCTTAGCTATCTTTCTCCTGAAGTTCTTCATCCTGGGTCCAAATCTGACTTAGTTCCCTCAGGGCTTGGGTCGCAGGCATGGTTTCCTGAATCCTGTGTCTCCCTTCTCTCAGTTTACCCATTTGTTTTTGCTGCAGTACACTCTTAAGGAACTCCACAAGAAAGAAATATAACAGGAAAATTTTCTGAGACCATACATGTTGGTAAATGTTTTCACTCTATTGTTTACTGGTTAGTGGTCTTACTAGGTATGAAATGTCTAGGCTTAAATTTACTTCTCCAGAGTTTGGGGATGTTCTCTATCATCTTCCAGCATTAACAGCATTAAAACTTGCTATTAAACTCATGCCATATGACTTGACATCTCTTCATAACCGATGTTCATTCTTTTTGAAGTTTTTACTTACTCCTGTTACAAAAATTTAAAAAGGTCTGTTTTGGTGAGATCCTTTCTTCATCCGTTGCACTGGGAACTTGATGAGTCATTTTAACCAGTAGAATAATGTATATTCATTCTGGGAATTTTTCTTGTATATTTAATGTTAAGAGTGAGAGTTCTGGACTACTGAAGCATACTATTGGACATTAGCAATTTTTAAACATTTCTCTGTTTCTCAGTTTTCTTAATAATACAATCTATCTCAAATAGATCTTATGGGATTAAGTAAGAGAGGATATGTAAAGTCTCTAGGACAATGTCGGCCATCTATTTTTATTTTATACTAGAGTTTACACAAAATGGGTTGTGTCTTGTATGGAAGATATTATAGTTCACTAAAGAGAAATTAAGCATGACAAATTAAAGAAAAATATACATAATAGGGAATTCGGTTACAGAAATGAATAAACCTTTGCAATTTTTAATTCCCTGGGCTTTGTTACAAAGCACAATGCATGAGTTAACCAATATTTATTGAGTGGAGGAAGCTTAGGCTTCCAAATCCAGGCACTTTTATCAAATGATTTGATTAGAGGTAGTAAGGAAATAAAAGGCTTCAAGTAGTTCTGCTTATCTAAACTGTATTTAGTGAGCTGGTATTTGCCACCTTGCCTATTATAATCTCTGCAGCTGGACAGAAACATTTCCAGATAGTCTCATGATACTTTTCTATAAAAGACTCTTTTGATGTTTGGCCAAAGAGGAACTGTCATGATGCATAAGAATTTTACAATTTTTTTTAGCCATGCCTGTGAAGAGAACATAAAATCCATCACTTAGGGGAATCATTTGGATTTGTGACTCTCTCTGGGGCCAGTGTGCTCATAAAACAATGAATGGATTAGATCTGTTCAAATCTGAAGTTTTTCATCTATGACAAATGTAATATTGATAATATACTTCATTTAATAAGTCACCCAAGTATAATTTAGTGGAAGTTTTTAGTATAAATTACCAGCCATATTCATCTTCTTGACTGTTTTATAACACGGAAGAGAAGCAAGCACAACCGCATAAAAATTCCATGTTGAAATCTAGAAGGGGGCTGCTGCTACCTCCCCTTTGAGAGGTGACACAGTCTGGGAGAGGCCAGACTCATGCAAGCTCATGCAAGCATAGCTCCATCTGGCTGTGAATGATTTGTGGCCAGACAGGTACAATGGGAAAAGGAAGGAATTCTTTAGAAAGCTCTATCAAGTCTGTCCTGTTTCCCTTATCACTACACAACTCTTTCCCGCTATTTTCCCTTGTAATGGATTTCTGTCTGTTCTAAGGCAATGTGATTTAGAATGTAGGCAGCAATGTCTGTTCTTTTTAGAGCATGTAGATGCCTGTGAACTAAAGGGGTGACCTGTAATAGCTGAGGGTGCCAGATAGCAAAGTATGAAAGTCTCAGTGAAATTAATACTCTGATTAGAGTCTCAAATATAGAAATATTGATTATATGCAGCTATGATTATATGATATAGAAGTAGATGGAAAAAAAATCCATGTGACATGCAGGATTAGACCCAGCAGGATTAGAACCACTGTTCTTATTTCCATACCTCTAACTTCCTTTTTAACTACCACACACTGGCTCCATTTTACTAATGGAACTACACCCTCTAAAGTCACATAATCTTGTAATGACTAAGTCTATTTTTTCACAATTCTAGCTTGATCTTTATGTTGCATTTGACCTGAGTAATTAAATCTATCTTTTTGAAAGTCTTCTTCCTTGGTTTCTAAGATACTATGTACATTAAAATCTGCCATTTCTAAACCTTCTAGTTTTCTGTGTTTCAGTGTGTGCGTGTGTGTGTGTGTGTGTGTGTGTCTGTGTGTGTGTTGAGGATGAAATTTGATAATATCTGTAAGTCATGTATCATAGTTCTTAACCATAATAGATAGTGTACAACTAGTTCTATTGGAAAGAGTTCTTGGATGGTATGCTATATTCAGAAACTCAACATACTCTAAATGTATACATTTAAAATAAAATGTGTGGTATTTTCATAGAACTGACAGTCTCACTCAACCTTCCTGTTTTAGTGGTATCACCTTTCTTCATTTCCTCACCTGAAATCTCAGTGCATATAATTTTTCTCACTTTGGAATTCTGTATGGAATACTTTTAAGAATCATCTCCTCTTCTTCAAGGCCACTTTCCTAGCAGCCCACGCTCACTGTAACATCACCCTGCATTATACTTTTTTACTTTTTCCACAAGGTGCCAGATTTATCTTCCAATTACCCAGTTTTCACCTCTAAACCTGAACTTAATTATACAGAGAATAAAAGTGTTTGATAAAATGATCTGTATGTCTTTTCAACTCCGAAGCTGTATAAATTGCTATTTAAGTTTTATGATTCCATATTACTACTTTTTTCAAAAAGCTTACACCACTTACTGCCTATAGTAGAAACCCCACTCTAATTTTTCCAGTTTTAAGGACATTTTCTGGTATGACCACACATTATCAAGCAACTCTGTCTACCTTTAAGCCTCTTCCTTCCCTGCTGTCCAGCCTGGTCAGTGTCTCCTGCACATGCTTCCTTTCACTTTTCATATACTTGTCTTTATTGTTAATTAGCTTCTTTCTCTCCTTGCAGCCCATTTTTTAAAGCATGGAGAATATAAATAAAAGTCATGTATGCTACTTGAGGATGAGAAAATAAAATAACATTGGCTGGAGTTTCTTTCTAATGGACACTCTTCTTATGGAGGACAGGGTAGCTGCTGTCAGTTCTGTATTTACATTCTCTAAGCCAGCGATTTTCAACCTTTTCCACCTCATGGCACACATAATTTCTCAAATTCTGCAGCACACCAAAAAATATAATATACTCTTTGCCAATCTGACAAAAAAAAAAGTATAATTTTGAGCCATTCAGACTGGACAGCTATTATTGTGTTAGCTGTTGTCATTTTTTTTAATTTCTTTTTTTTACTGTTGTTTTATTACAGTTGTCCCAGTTTGTCACCTGTTGCTCTCAACTACCCCTCCTACCCACTTCCTGCAATTGTCACCCTGTTGTCTATGTCCATGGGTCATTTATACTTGTTCCTTGACTAGGCCCTTCCCGTTCTTTCCTCCATTCTTCCCATCCCCCCTCTCTCTTGTCACTGTCAGTCCGTTCCTTGTTTCCATGCCTCTGGTTCTATTTTGCTCATTTATTTGTTTTGGTCATTAGGTTCCTGGATTAGGTGAGATCATATGGTGTTGTCATTTTTTTTTTAATTGAAAATCTAAGGGAAAATAAGTCAGTGCCCTGACTAAATAGTTAGGTATAGTATGTTTTAAAAGTTCTTGTGGCACACCAGTTGAAAATTGCTGCTCTAAGCTATTAATCCAAGAACAATGATTGACCCAGAATGGTTCATGAGCCAATTACTGCTGTCAGAGGAAAAGTTCAATCTACTCTGAAGGATTAGGCCTTGTCACTCTGCCCCCAAGTTGGTGGTAGACAGTGGTGTTTGTGGCTCTAACCAAACTATAAAGAACAAGTTACCAGAAGTGGGAAGAAATATTGCACAAACCAAAATGACTGATATTCATTCCCATCTTTTTAAGTTCAATTAACATGTATATCCTCAAATATGTGAACGTGTTCATAAATGCACTCATTCATTCATCCAGTGGCCATAATATGGTTTTGTCTACCTGAGGCCAAATGTCCAGCTAATGAGAATTATGGCAGAAACATCCGGCTATTTAATATATATTCATGCTCACATTCCATAAATGAGAATGTATGCTAAGAAGCTGCTGCACAGATGATTATATTTCTTGTCCTTCTTATCAGTAAGTAGGACCACGTGATTATCTCTAGTAAATGGAATATGAGTAGAAGTGTACCACTTCCAAGTTAAACTGACAAAGAAGCAGGTGAGTATCCTCTATTTTCACTTTTCTCCCAGCTATAAGCAAAATACCATAAGACCCTTAGGGGATGGTGGATCCATAACATGGAGATTCTTTGTCCTGAATAATCATGTGGAAGATATGTGCCAATCATTCTCATTGAATTGTTGTCTGAAAAAAATACACTTCTCTTACATTAAACCACTAAAATTTGGAGATTTATCTGCTGTTACCTTAATGAAACAGGAAATAGCCAAATATCTGACACCATTCAGAGAAAAAGAAAAAAGGGTTAATTGTATTAAATTGACAATAGCATTGATCCCTTTCTTCAGTGCATTAACAGACTCTTCTTGAGGGCAGCAAACTTTCCAGTTTTTTGTTTTTGTTTTTGTTTTAATGTTGTACCACAAAAGCTAGAAGAGTTGCTGGAACATAGTAGATGCTCAATAAATATTTGTTGATTGAAGATATATTAGTTTTCTATTACTTCCTAACAAATTACTATAAAATCAGTGACTTAAAAAACACACATTATCTTAATGTTCATGGGTCAGGAATCTGGGAGTAGCCCCTAGAGCTAAGCCCTCTGTTTGGGATCTCAGAAGGCTGAAATAAAATTGCTGCCTCTGGGGAAGTTTCATCTAAGGCTCAGAGTCCTCATCCAAACTTATTTGACTGTTGGCTGAATTAATATTATTGCAACAGTAAAACTCATGGTAGCTTCTTTGCTTCTTTGAGGTTAGTAGAAAAAGAGTTTCTGACATCTAGACCCCTTTCAAAAGGTTCTGCAATTAGAGCAGTAAAATCTGTTGTTTTAGAATTATTTTTTAAATCTTAATATAGAGTTTACATTCAATATTACTTTGTATTAGTTTCAGGTGTACAGCATGGTTAGACAATGACATATTTTACAAAGTAGGCCCTCCGATATTTCAGGTACACACTTGGCACCATACATACTTATTGCAGTATTATTGACTCAGAGAAGGAAAACTCTGACTCCAAAAAACCTCCGCTGCCTTGCGGCATACCTCTTCAGGGGAAAGGCTAAGGGAGTAAACCCCGACAGAAAATCCGGAGCCGGAGTCCCTAAGGCGGTTTGACGTTGTAGTCAACACCGGCAACTCCTGCGGCGCACCTGAAGCCAAGCTGTATTGACTCCGTCTTTCCCTTGGATCCTTCAGCTGCGAAGAGAGGGGGGGTCTGCTGCATGGGCAACAGCAGACCCTCCATATCACCCTGCCCAGGCTCTGTAGCTTCAGCTTCACTGGAGAGGACACTCCAGCGTCATCACAAGATGTCGATTCAACACGGGAGGAGACAGATACCGTGTCACTCCCGAGTCGGACTGCACAACCATTCTCGGCGGTGCAGATAGACTCTTAAGAAGCTACACCATCGTCTCTCGAGATGGACGGCTGCCGACGACGATTATTGACTATATTCCTATGTGACTGTGACTATTTTGTAACTACTAATTTGTACTTTTGAATACCTTCACCTTTTCCACCCAGGCCCTCAACCACCCTCCACTCTGGCAATCATCGGTGTGATCTCTGTATCTATGAGTCTCTTTCTATTTTGTTTGTATATTTTTGCTCTTTAGATTCCATGTATAAGTAAAACCATATTAATTTGTTCAATCTAAGAACATTTTACTATAAGTTCATAGTAATCAAAACAGCATGATACTGGCATAAAATAGATACATAGATCAATGGAACAGAATAGAGAGCCCAGAAATAAACCTATGCCTTTATAGTCAGTTAGTATTCAACAGAGGAAGCAAGCACATGTAATGGGCTAAAGACAGCTTATTCAATAAATGGGGTTGAGAAAACTGGACAGAGACGTGCAGAAAAATAAAACTAGACCACCTTCTTACACCACACACAAGGATAAACTGAAAATGGATCAAAGACTTCAATGTTAGACCTGAAACCATAAAAATCCTAGAAGAAAATATAGGCAGCGAAATCTCAGACATTGCTTACAGCAATATTTTTATCAGCTATAGTTACCTAGATAACCTTGAAAATGGTGAGGCCTTTGACCACAAAGCATCAAAGGCATAATCCATGAATAAAATAATTAATAAGTTAGATTTAATTAAAATTAAAAACGTCTACTCTACAAAATATCATGTCAAGAAAACCAAAAGACAAATCACAGACTGAAAGAAAATGTTTAGAAAAGACACATATGATAGAGAACTGTTGTTCAACATATATGAAGGACTCCTAAAACTCAATGATAAGAAAGCAAACAGTGCAATTAAATAATGGGCTGGAGACCTTAACAGTCACCCTACCAAGGAAGATACAAAGATGGGAAATAAATCATAGGTAAAGATGCCCCACATCATATGACATCAGGGAAATGCAAATTAAAACGAGATACCACTACACAACTTATTAGAATGGCCAAATCCAGAACACTGACAACACCAAATGCTGGCAAGGATGTAGAACAAAAGGAATTTTCATTCGTTGCTGGTGGGAATGCAAAATGGTAGAGTTATTTTAGAAGACTGTTTTGTGGTTTTTTTATAAAACTAAACATATTCTTACCATACAATCCAGCAGTTGTGTTTCTTTGTGTTTATCCAAAGACATTGAAGGCTTATATTTACACAAAACCCTGTGCACAGATATTTATAACATCTTTATTTATAATTACCAGAACTTGGAAGCAACCAAGTTATCTTTTAGTAGGTGAATGAAAAAATAAACTGTTGTACATCCTGATAGTGCAATAATAGTTAGCACTAAGCAGAAATAAACTATCAAGCTATAAAAAGACATGGAAGAACCTTAAAAGCATATTACTAAGTGAAAGAAGCCAATATGAAGAAGCTATATACTATATGATTCCAACTACATGACGTTCTGGGAAAGACTGAACTATGGGGTCAGTAAACAGATCAGTAGGTGCCAGAGGTTGGGAGAAAGGACAAGATGAATTGGCAGATAAGAGGATTTTTAGGGTACTAAAAATGTATTTGATACTATAATGATAAGCATATGTCATTATGTATTTGTGCAAATCCATAGAATGGACGTCAATAGTAAAACCTAGTTAAATCATGGCTTTGGGTAGTAATGACATGTCAGTGCAGGTTTCTCAATTGTAACAAGTGTGCACTCTGGAGAGGAACGCTCATAATGGGGGAGGTTATGCAATGTGGGAGCAGGGGAGGTATACGTGAATCTCCCTCTTCCTCTCTTTTGCTGTGAACCTAAAACTTCCTAAAAAATTATATTTAAAATGTTACTCAAAGTTAATTTCATGTTTCAAAGATAGTTTTTCTTCTCCTCTATACTCTCTACTCCACTCTTTACTCTGGGAAATTTTACCTTTTTAAAATTTTGCAAGTTATTCAGATGTGCAAAAATATACCTACATTTCCTTTAAAAAAATCTTTTTCTTACTTTCTTTTTCTCTCTTTATTTCATTTTCTTCCTTTCTTTCTTTTCTTCTTTCTTATTAAATTCATTGGGGTGGCAATGGTTAGTAAAATTATGTAGTTTTCAAGTGTACAATTCTATGATACATCATGTGTATATTGCACTGTGTGCCCACCACCTAAAGTCAGATCTTCTTCCATCACCATATACTTGACCCCTTTTACCCTTTCCAACTCCTCCTGCCCTCTGATAACCACCATATGGTTGTCTGCTTATGAATTTTCTTTGTTTTACTTGTTTGTTCATTTCTTGTTTTCAGTTTTATATACCACATGACAGTGAAATCATGGTTCTTAATTTTTCTGACTTATTTTGCTTAGCATTATATTCTCGAGGTCTACTCATCTTGTCACAAATGTCAGTGTTTCATCTTTTCTTACAACTGAGAAATATTTCATTGTATATATGTATCACATCTTCTTTATCCAATCACCTAATGAAGGACACTTTAGTTGTTTCCATGTCTTGGCCACTGTGAATAATACTGTAATGAACTTGGTGTGCATATATCTTTGCAAATAAATATTTTTAAGTTTTTTGGGGGGTAGGTACCCAGGAGAGAGGTTGTTGAGTCATATGGTAATTCTATTCTTAATTTTTTGAGGGACTTCCATACTATTTTCTAAGGTGGCTGTACCAGTTTACATTTCCACCAGCAGTGAGTGAGGGTTCCTTTTTCTCCACAACCTCTCTAACACTTGTTATTACTTGTCTTGTTGATAATAGCCAATCTAAAAGTGTGAGGGGATATCTCATTGTAGTTTTGATTTGCATTTCCCTAATACCTAGTTAATTTCAGCATCTTTTCATATATTTGTTGGCCATTTGTATGTCTTCTTGGGAGAAATGTCTCTTCAGGTTATCTGCTCATTTTAAAAATTGGACTGCTTGTTTGGTGTTGAGTTGTAGGAATTACTTATATATTTTTGAATTAACCCCATAATACCAAAATCTGATAAGGGTAACACACACACACAAAAAACTAGAGATCAATATCTCTGATGAATACAGGTATAAAAATTCTACATTTTCTTCCTGAGAAAATCTTGAAATCAGAAAAGTAATCCACATCCAGACACTTTAAGATAACAAATATTTTCTTATTTAAGTTTTCCTTTATTAGATATATTGTTTCTTCATTTGTTCTTAGGGGATGTATGTGTTTATGAGTTTTCCTTTGCAAGCATTTGTTCACAAAATGCTGGAAACAAAAGCTAAAGCTTTACTGCTTAATTCCAACCTCCTTGACCCCACTGATATTTTTCAAAGTTTAGCATTGTACAATTTGAGAAATACATGAAGAATGTTATATTGTGGAATTATCCCAAAGGGAGGCTGGGGAGACCAATCCTGTGTGTAAGGAACAGAGTCCTTCTTGAAGAGAATGATATTCCCTATGAATCTGGTTGGGAAGAGGCCAATCAAGAGCAGAAATTGACTTCTCCTGGGGACTCAAGAGGAAGAGAAAGAAGCTATTTCTTTTCATTTCTGTTCTGGCTTCAAGGAGTTGGCATCTAAACTACAAGAGAAATATACTTAGAAAGTCCGCTTGCCTATTTACCAGGATTAAGCTGGACTCTATAAAATGGAAGAGAGAGATGGCAGGGAGGTTGATTTTTACTACAGTGAAGCAGGCCAAGATTTAAGGTTAAAAAGAAAAAGAAAAAGAAAAATGTGCCAAAAGACTCTGCTTCGTGGCTTAGGACTATAGATTCTGAAAGCCACACCAATTCCTGTATGATAGTTCCTTTCCCTTATTTCTTTTAGGAATAGTCTTGTTAAACATTACTTTATCCAGTTATGCTTCAGAGAATTGGGGGACAATCTTGTCATTATACTTGATGAAGCTAAGAAGAGGGGGAACCATTCCCCACCATTATAGACACATATGACATGAACCTCAAATCAGAACTGGAGAACAGAATAGGGTCCAGAGTCAGATGTTGGTTATTCCAAGAGACTGATGAGTACCAGAAAAGATTCTGAGAGCAATAACAAGTGCCCTCAAGATTCTCAGAGGCACTTGGGAGAAGGAAACCTAATAAAAAAGACTAGCACCCCTAAGTTAAACAGAATAAGTGCTTGTATCAAACTAGATCAGTTAGAGAAAGAAAATACAACTTCATTTTGAAGTCAAAGTTTTCTAAGACTAGAGAACATGATTTAAAACACATTTAAATACTTTTCTCTTTCTTTTCAGTTTTTCTTTTTTTTAAATCCAATTTCTGACAAAACAAATGTCTTAAATTTTCCACATGTAAGTTAAAACGTTTATCTTTTTAGTAAAATCCTTTAATACATTTGAGAAAAAGGATTTAGGAAAAGAGGAAAAAAAGTGATACTAAAGTACTTAAAATGTAATGATTTAAGTTTGAAAAAATATTTTTATAAATTAATTTCTGAACAGATGTTAATGTTATTGATATATGCATTAATAAAACAGACTATTTATGAATACCAATCAGAACATTAATAAACAAATATAGTTTGAAAATGCCTAGTATAAAGAACTATAAGAATATCTTCAAAAATACCTTTTAATTAAAAAATTGTATAAAGACATAAAATATTCACAGACAGAAGCTGAATGTATTATACTCAGGATTGTGTACATGTACATTAGAGGGAAATAATTTTTGAAAATATTTACTACTTTAAAAGTAATCTAATAGCAGACAAAAGAGGTTATTTTCATGCCACCCCCTTCTTCCATCCTTAAAAGAGTCTCTGATATTTTCAGGAACTGCCATTATAATAGAAAAAAGTCAAAAGGAATCTAGGAACTGTCATGCCATTTACAGAATCACTGTGAAACAAGCTGATGTATATAGTATAGAGTGAAGAAGAACATGTTTCAATGCAGGAAAGTAATAAAAAGGTTCTGACTTGTCAAAAAAATTGAAGAGGTGGGGGATTAGATTTCTAAGCTCTCTTCTAGCTCTTAAGATTTTATAAATTTGACACTCTTGTCCACCATTGCAAGTTCAAGTACACCAGACTAAGTTTATTTGTTTAATTGTTGAATCTTGTGTAGTTTCTAAAGTTTTATTTTTATTGACTAAATACAAATACATTTATGGACATTCTGCCCTCACATTACTAACATTCAAAAGAAAGGAAATAATGAAATCAACTATGCAGGTGCTTTATCCAACTTGACACTAAAAAGTCACAAGAGAGTAGGACTTTCACTATCCATATTTTTAGGGGACACTCATGGAGTTGTTGCAGCAATGCTTAGTATGTCAAAGGGGCTGAAAGCCCTACAGCCCAATTGCTGTCTGATAATATTAATAACAATAACAAAAAATTAGTGATCTGGGCTGCTGATATTTTCTTGTTTGGCTTTTAATGATTTTCCAATAGCATCTCTATCTTTTATTTTATTTAATATTACCACAGAGAGGTAAAGCAGGTATTAATAATCATTTATAGATGAAGGAATTAGGTTCAGGCAGTTAAAGCAGCCAGGGCAATGTAGCCTAACTAGTTAATGATAAAGCAGACCTATCTAATAAGGAAGCAGAGACTTGAATCTAAGTGTTCTGGTTCAAAAATTTATTTCCCTTCAGTGTTAGATACTTGGTTTCACCCCAGTACTTTTGTAACTAAAAACGCAAATTCAGCTGACTGCCGTAACAAAAGCCAAGCTTGTGAGACAACTGTTGGTGCAAAAGGAAGGAGATTTATTCTGGTGCTGCGACCTGGGAGAATGGTGGACGTCTGTCTCAAGATCATCCTCCATCTGCACTCAAGCCTGCAGTTTTTATCAAGATTAGAATGGGAGGTATTTTTTTCTATCTTATGATCTTGCTAGCTTTTGGCACACTCAGGTCCTGTCCACTCATCTTTCTAGCTTTTGTTGCCGTCACTATAAGAACCTACCTCTCTATGCCAGAGGTTCTCAGCCTGTGGGTCGCGGCCCCTTTGGGGGTCGAGTGACCCTTTCACAGGGATCGCCTAAGACCATCGGAAAACACATATATAATTACATATTGTTTTAGTGATTAATCACTGTGCTTTAATTATATTCAATTTGTAACAATGAAAATACATCCTGCATACCAGATTTACATTACGATTCATAACAGTAGCAAAATTACAGTTATGAAGTAGCAATGAAAATAATTTTATGGTTGGGGTTGTCACAACACGAAGAACTGTATTAAAGGGTCACAGCCTTAGGAAGTTTGAGAACCACTGCTCTATGCATTTGTGGCCAAAGGGGAGGCTCCCCAGCATCTACAGTATCAGGCAGGGTCAGTGGAGAGGGCAGAGGCCTGCAGGACCCATTATCAGGAAGCCTGATGATGCTGCAGCCCTCAGCCCCCCTCCTGATGCTGAAAACAGCCTACACACAGAGTGGCAGGGGCAGCTGGAGTCTGCAAGGCACCCCCAATTCCCAGCATTCCCATGTGTTCTGTGTAGTCCCCATGTGGCCCACCCCTCCAGAATGGCCAGCCAGGCCCACACTCACCCTGTCGCTGGCAACCTGTGCTTTGACTATCTGTCTACAATAACAATTCTCTCTTTCAAAACTCTGGGCCTTTTTTAATGATACAAGGGTAAATGGATAGAGGTCTCATCTTTTTTAGTTTTTCCATGCTGTCAAAAGCTGTCTTACCTATCTCTGTATCCAGAGATTCTTGCTATCTACTAAAGGAAGAAGGGGGGGTCAGGAATGGAGGGAAGCCTGCATATGAGGGGAAAGAATTGCTGTCTTTCGAAGGTGACATATGTGGTATCTAGAAGAAGGCACTGCTGAACAAACAAGGCTGGTAGACTGCCTATTTCAAGAGATGGTGTTTCAGATGGGCTTTCAAAGTGAGAACTTTGGAAGGTGCTGTTCCTTTCTAAAAGAAGAATTTTAAATCTTTCAGGAGTGCAGGTCCAGCTTTCCCTTGCACTATCAACAGCAGCAGCAAGATCTGATACCTCCTCAGGCAGCGCCTACTTTATCTATGTGTGATGGATCTGAAGCTTCATTTCCTTGAGCTTTAGGAAATAGTGTGTTGTCAACAGGACATCATAGGGAATGCACCATTGCTTGGCTAACTGCTGTGAAGGATCATGAGTCTTCTTGGTCTTTAGTAAGGCTCAATTGTCCTTATAACAGGTGTAAGTACTCATTGGATGGGTAGATAGATCTGCAATGAGCAAACCTGTACAAAGTAGTTAGTGTTTACCCTTAACGTTGTACATATTGTTTGAATTTTGATTTATCTTCTAAATCTAAATGGAGTATTCCTGCAACAGAAACTTGGAAGGGCCTTCCACATACTATTTCAAAGGGGCTCACTTTAAGCCCACTTTGGGTTGCTACCCTAATCTGGACCAATGTGATAGTGAGTGCCTGGTCCATTTCAAATGTGTTTCCTGGCATTTTCTTTTTTTAAGCCAGGGCCTTCCTTATTGCATGGCTCATTTTCTCAGCCTTCCCCATAGATTGGGGACTTCAAGATGCATGTAGTTTCTATTGAATCTGCAGTGCCTATCATGAATGTTTGAAAGGTTTACGTAAATTGGGAAATCCTGGTGCAGGGGCCAAAACTAGTTTTTCCTTCAAAGCGTCAAATGCTGCTGGACAGTCTCTTGTTCATTCAAGGGTTTCATCTAGTCTTTTCAAAGAATTACAGAGTGGGTTTGCTCTAAGACTAAAGTTTGTAATCCAACTTTGGCAAAACCATATAATCCCTAAGAACCTACTAAACTGCCTCTGGCATTTTTACTGTAGCAATGACTTGTTTTCAATCAGCCTTTAAGCTCCCAGTGCCTTGTTTTATTTGGAATCCTAGGTATGCCACCTCCTGTTTGCAAATCTCAGCCTTTTGAGGTGATATTTTACATACTTTTTTTACCAAATGATTCAGGATTGTGATAGTGTTAGTAACTCATCTACATATTATGGAAAAATTCCCTCTAAAGCTTCCTTTTTAAGGAGGTATTGTTTCTTCCATGGAATTGCATTCTTTCCTTTAGGTTAATTTTTATGAGTAGAATGTTAACTGCACTACCTGGTGTTCTGTTAGCCCAAATGACCTAACTGACCTGCTTTTAGAGCTTGGATGGGAAAAGTTTACCTCTGGGTACTTCTGGGCAAGTCAGGAGCAGCTAGAGGTAGAGAGCATGTTCCAGCCAGACTTCTAAATGTAATTACAACTTCTCAGGATAAAAAATTATTTTGCATGGCATTGATCTCACCTATAAGAAGAAGCTAATGAACAAAATAAACTAATGAATACACTAGAACCACAGGCATGGAAACATGGAACAGACTGAAAGTGACCAGAGGGGAGTGGGGAGGGGGATAATGGTGGAAAGAAGGGGAAGGGACTAGAAAAAGAACATGTATAAATGACCCATGGACATGGACAATCGTCTTGGAATGACTGTGGGAGTTGGGAGTGGAATGGGCGGAGGAGGGCAAAGGGGAAAAATTGGGACAACTATAATAGAATAACAATAAAAAAAGAGTAATTCTATGCCCAACAATAGAATGGGACAGTTCGACATGTAAAGAAAACTATCCATAAATTTTTGATCCCTTAGCTGGCATTCTAGAGGTTGAATGAACATCTGCTTTTGCAATTGTTAGGTCAGTCCAGTAACTGACACTAGAGTAGAATTTTTCTTGGTTAGTTATGCATTAACCACTGAGTATGTAGCTCCTATATCTACAAGAAAGTCAATTAACTTGTTCCCCACTGTCAATGGTACTTGGGGCCCCATGGGAAAATAGTAATCAGTCAGAAGGTGTCTATGGAAGCCCCTTGATGCCTTTCATGTGTCATCAGATTTGTCATTGTTTTCTAACATTTCTCAGCAAGCGTTTCTATTATTTATTTTCCATTTAAAAAAAACAAACTTCTGAGTAGTCCTTTCTCCAATAAACTTTTTTTCCACAACAGGTACTTTGATTGGTGCCTGGTGGGTTTTCCTCTTTTTCTTTCAGATCTGTGTATCCTTCTGGTTTACCCACACTGGTTCTAAGAAAATGGTGGGATGTTTTAACTTCCTTGTTTCTGAGGCATGGTAAAAAATTTTTAAATCCTTACTTAAGGATGTGTTATTGATTTTAGGGAGAGAGAAAGAGAAAGGGAGAGAGAGACAGAGAGACAGAGAAATAAACAGTGTGAGAGAGAAACATTATTTGGTTGCCTCCCATAATGCCCTGACCATGTATTAAACTCTCAACCCTTTGGTGTATGGGATGATGCTCCAACCAAATGAGCCACCTGGCCGGGGCCTGTTCATGGTAAACTTTAAAAGCTATATCTACCAGCATGAAGGGATTCATTTCCAATGCCCCATCTAAACATTAGAGCTTCTTTCTAATATCTGGGGCACTTGACCCAATGAAAGTCATGTTTACCATTCAGACATTTTCTGGTACCTGTAGGTCACTGTCGATGTGCTTTTGATAGGCTTAATAAATCCTTTCTAAAAATTCAGAAGGGTCTTTGTTTGGTTTCTGTTGAATGGCCTGTATCATATTCAGGCTCTTTTGTTTAGGCGCCCCTTTACTAAGCCCTTCCAATATGCAACATTTATAATGTTCTAGGAATGCTAGGTCTCTGTCATTCAGGTCCCAGTTGGGTTCTATCAAGTGAATCACCCTGGCATGGCTGGGGATCTCACTGGCATTCTCTTGATGGAGATGATGAGCCCCTTTATTAGCCTTTTCTGAAACTAGTCAGCTTTATTAGCAGGATGTTTTATATGCCCAGTTTGGATGATGAGAGATGATAAGATCTACTATTTTCTGAGGATCCTCCCTATATGAATGGTTGGAATTCTTCCAAGTCAGTAAATCTGAAGTGGAAAATGGAGTTATAAGCCCAGTAGTGGCCAGAAGGCTGGCCTTTCTGGTTTATTCCACCTATAGAATATTGCCTCAAAGGGAATTATCCTGCTCTGGATAGGGATGCTGCCTAGCCAGACTGGGTCTTTGAGTGGGGGGCATTTCTTCATCATAGAGGGGTAGGGCTGTTTTCCCTTTGGGCCCTGTTTCAGGAGTATCTAGCAGCAGGGGCGGTCGCACGGGAAATTTTGCTGCTAATCCTGGATCCCCCAGGTTCAAGGCATTAAAGAGACTCATCTTCCCATTTTCCTTTTGTGTGTGTGTGTGTGTCTTACTATCAGGGAGAGGTTTTGAAGCCAATTTCCTTCTCTGGATCATTAGGTTATTCCATTCCTTTGCTTAATCCTTATTTTGTAAAGACATAAGTGCCTTGACATAAGGAATTTCATCCCATATCCCTGATCATTGGCAAAACAATTCCAACTGTATGACGGTGTAGTAATTTAGGAATAATTTCCCCATAGTCTAAAGTATACAAAGGCTAAGCAGTGTTACAATAGAAAACCAATTCCTTCTTAGTCATTGAATCATAGCTGTACATGAATCAATCTGCCAAAATTTGGCTCAGGGGGCTCCCTTCTGGAGTCAAAACAGAACAGCCCTTGATGACATAAAAGCACAAACCCCAAATCAGAACCATAGAAAGACCTCAGACAAAGTGGGAAATATAAACAAAACTTGGATCCTTAATTCCATTATTCCAAGTGAATGTTCATAAGCAAGTCCTAGCATTTTATCTCCTGCCATCCAATACCACAAGTGTTTCTAACTGAACCCAAATGGCACAGAGTCCAAGTGGCATAAAGCCCAAGTGGAAGGAATAATCTGCCAACCAGTACCATAAATGCTCCTTACTGGACCCAAGTGACACAAAGCCCAAGTGGAAGAAATCCCAAGCCTAGGATAGCCTACCACCAGTACCACAATGGTCTTAACTGGAACCAAGTGGCACAAAGTCCAAGTGGCTTGAAGCCCAACTGGCTTGAAGCCCAAGTGGCACAAAGTCCAAGCAGGAAGAATAGAGGACCCTCTTGTACACACTGGTTCAACTTACCCAACCTTGGAATTCATCTGCTCTTCGGAAACTCATTTTCTTTAACCAGCCAAGTGTTACAGTTGGCTGATGCTTTGAGAAATACATAGTGCAAGGAAATTCACTGAGATAAGCTTTTGGCAGCTGCGGGGAACTCCCCTCAATCCTACTCTTGGGGTAAGCCTGACAAAGGCAGTTGGGACCCCAGCCTGAGCCCTCTGGGCCTTACTGAGGCCTACACTGTCCCAGCAGAGCAACCAAAAATGCAAGTTTGGGTCCCTGCCACAATGAAAGCCAAACTTGTGAGACAGGCGCTGGTGCAAAAGAAAAAAGGTTTATTCAGGTGCTATGACCTGAAAGACTGGTGGACTCCCATCTCAAAGCTCATCCCCCCTTTCTGCTCAAGCCAGAAGTTCTTATAGAAAAAGGAAAGGGAGGTCTTTTTATTACCTAATTATCTTGCTAGCTTTTGGAAATTCTGGTCCTGTCTATTTATCTTTCTAGCTTTTGGCATAATTGAGTCCTGTCTATTCATCTTTCCAGCTTTTGGCACATTCAGTGTAAGAAACTCCCCCTGTGCCATGTTGGCCAAAGGGGGAAACTGACTAAGGTATCAGAGTCAGAGGGGAGGGGAGTTCCAGGACCTGCTTTCTGGAAGTCTGGGGATGCCACAGCCCTCAGCCCAACTCCTGATGCTGGACACAGTTCCTATATATCCAGGGGAAAGGTTGGAGTCTGTGGGGCACCTCTAGATCCCACCATGTCTGTGACCCCTACTCAGCCTTTGTGCATCCTGTCCTTCCTAAGTGGCCAGCTGGCTTCACACTGACTCTGCCGCCAGCTGCCCACATTCTGGCTGAATGTCTATGGTAACACCTTTTTTGAAAATAGGTTTTAGAGTTTATAATTTAATGTTTTTACACTTCAGTAGAAACCATTAGAATCTAAGTTCTTACAAAACTCAAGAAAAAAAATGTGGTGTAATTAAAATATGTCAGGACATAATTAATGATTGCTTAGTTTAATACTATTTTTGTAACATTAAGAAAAGAAAAATGCTAAATGGTGGCTTTTTCTTATCAAAAAGTGGTCTTTTTCCTGCTCTGAATCAATTCACCATGCTTTCAGTATCATGACAGTTTTCAGCTGAGCTTTTATTTATAAAGTTTGAAGCTTCTTGAAATAATTTCTGTTTGTGATCAATAAATCAAAGCATTTCACCCTCCTCCTCCGTAAACTGCTACTAGATCCAACAGTGATAAACCTGTATTTTTAAAGCCAAGAGTTCTATGTAGGTTTTACAGTGGCAAGGGGCCTCCTAGGAGAAAAAAATTTATTCATGTTTTTCTCTGTCATTTGTTAGTCCAAATTTGAGGGACTAGGATATAAATTTCCAAAATATTGGTTAATGTGGCTGTTTCCATTAAAAAAAAAATAAGTCAAATCAGTTGTTTAGCATTAAGTACATGAAATAAATCAAGTTGATTTCCTCTATATATCAGCTTACTCTTATGGTAAATATTTTAGCATCAAGAAGATATTAGCATTGTATGCATGATGCCAAGAGCTTGTTAACAAAAGAAAAATGCTAATAAACTATTGTATGATGTTTTTGCCAAAACTTAATTTTTCTGTAATTTTTTGAAGCAGAAAAATTGTATCATGCTTTAGAATTTCTTATGAAATTTCTTATAAATAAAAAATTAGGGATATTTTTCTTGATTTTTAAAGTAGTGAGAATAATTGAGCCTATTTGTTTGTTTAAGCAACTACTCTAAAAATAAAACTCTGTGTTAAGAACTTTGAGTTAAAATGACCAATTCTCTACAAAATTTTGTTGTATTTATCATAATAAATTAAATAAAAATCATTAAGATAACAGATGAATTGTACACATAAACTACATATAATCACATATTGAATTAATAGTAGAATTTTGACTCTGACTATTATTATCTATAGGTAAAATGAGAAATGGATTTAAATAACAAGATGTTTCTTTAGCAGTCAGTAGAATATATAAACACATTCAAAGATGAATTACTGGGAAAATACTTTGGCACAGTTGTTGCTGTAGAGGACACCCTTCTCTCTTTGGCTGAGGAAAAGTATTTATTACAGAAGCTGAAAAATAAATAACGAAAAACCTGTGCTAAACTGCACATTCTGTAATTGCTTTAAGTCATGCCAGAAATAAAAGGTTGATGAAGGATCTATTAGAAGGGTGCTGTTCTAGCTGAGCCTTAAATCAAAGGTCAAATTTGAATTGATAAAGGTGGAAAAGAAAGATATTCCAGATGAGAAAGCCAATGTGGAGGAAATCCTAAAGGTGAAAGTAAGCAAGTTGTACATTTTTATTTTGTTTGTGAAAATATAATACTGAATGCCTTAAACTAAATGGTTTCGAGATGTTTTAGATAATATCTTGAATTTCACTCTCCTGTCAGGTTTTGCTGACTTCTCTTTGTGACTTGTTAAAAATACTTGTAGTAGTAATATTGATTAGACAAGGAAAGTAAAAACAAAAATAAATAAATGGGACTATATCAAATTAAAAAGCTTCTGCACAGTAAAATAAGCCACCTGCATAGAGAGGATATTGGCAAACAATGGCTCTGACAAGGGGTTAATATCTAAAATATATAGAGAACTCATGCAAACATCAAGCAAACAATCCAATTTAAAGAATGGGCAGAAGATATGAACAGATACTTCTCCCAAGAAGACATACAAAAGGCCAACAAATATATGAAAAGATTCTCACTTCTCTAGCTATTAGGGAAATGCAAATCAAAACCGCAATTAATTCATATTTTAGGCTTTTTTGGATATATGAGGTCTGTCCAGGAAGTATCCAGCCATGTACTATAAAAATAGAGATATTTACTGAAAAAGATACAAGATACAAGAAACATGTACATAGGACAATGATGCCTCAGTCCCCTTCAGAGTAGACACCTTGACAATATCTATATGTCGTCGTCGTCGTCGGCAGCCGTCCGTCTCGAGAGACGATGGTGTAGCTTCTTAAGAGTCTATCTGCACCGCCGAGAATGGCTGTGCAGTCCGACTCGGGAGTGACATGGTAGTATCTGTCTCCTCCCGTGTTGAATCGACATCTTGCGATGACGCTGAAGCTACAGAGCCTGGGCAGGGTAATATGGAGGGTCTGCTGTTGCCCATGCAGCAGACCCCCCCTCTCTTCGCAGCTGAAGGATCCAAGGGAAAGACGGAGTCAATACAGCTTGGCTTCAGGTGCGCCGCAGGAGTTGCCGGTGTTGACTACAACGTCAAACCGCCTTAGGGACTCCGGCTCTGGATTTTCTGTCGGGGTTTACTCCCTTAGCCTTTCCCCTGAAGAGGTATGCCGCAAGGCAGCGGAGGTTTTTTGGAGTCAGAGTTTTCCTTCTCTGAATATCTATATGTACTCTTTGGAGAAGTGTCTGTTTTTATTTTTAGCCTATTTTTTAAAGGATTGTTCATCTTCTTGGTGTTGAGTTATATAAGTTCTTTACATATTTTGGAAATTAAGTCTTTATCAGACGATTCATTGGCAAATGACAAACATGTTCCCCCATTGTTGACTTTTTTCCCTTGTGGAAAATGTTTAATTTGATGTAGTTCCATTTGTTTATTTATTTTTCTTTATTTTCCTTGCCTGAGGAGACATATCAGCAAAAATATTGCTACAGAAAATGTCTGAAATTTTACTGCTTATTTTTTTTTCTAGGATTATTATGGTTTTGTGGCTTACAATTAAGTCTTCAATTCAAGTTTATTCTTATGTATGGTGAATGTTGGTGGTCTAGTTTCATTTTTATGCATGTATCTGTCCAGTTTTCCCAACACCATTTTTTGAAGAGACATTTTTTACTATCTTCTAGATCTCTGAGCTGTGCTATTGGTATCTTAACAGGAATCTGCTGATTCCTTTGGGTAGTATGGACATTTTAATTATGTTAATTTTTCCTTTATATAAACATAGTATATGCTTCCATTTATTTGTATCTTCTTTAGTTTCTCTCTTCATTATTTTATTTCTCAGTATGGCCTTTTACCTCCTTGTTAAAATTTATTCTTAGCTTAGTTTTTTTTTGTTGTTGTTGTTTCAGTATTAAATAGGGTAGTTTTCTTAATTTCTCTTTCTGATAGTTCATTATTGGTATATAAAATGCCATTGATTTATGAATGTTAATTTTGCAATCTTCTATTCTACCAAATGTATCTATTAGATCTAGTCTTTTTTCTTTTTTTTGATGGAGTCTAGGGTGTTCCATGTACAATATTATGTCACTGTGAATAATGACAATTTTGCCTTCTATTTTCTATTTTGGATGCCTTTTATTTCTTCTTCTTGTCTGATTGCTGTGGCTAGACTTCCAGTACTATGTTGAATAAGAGTGGTGCTAATTTGAAAGAATATATGCCCCACTATGTTCATTGCAGCATTATTTACAATAGCCAAGATCTGAAAACAGCTTAAGTGCCCATTAGTAGATGAATGGATAAAAAAGCTCTGGTGCATTTATACTATCGACTATTACTCAGCCATAAAAAAAAAAAAGAAAGAAAGAAATATTACATTTTATGACAGCATAGATGCATTTTGAGATTATTATGCTAAGTGAAGTAAGCTAGTCAGAGAAAGCCAAATACTCTATGATCTTACTTACATGAGAAATATAATGAAAAAATAAACTCACTAACAAAATAGATACAGAGGCATGAGTACATGGAACAGACTGACTATTGTCAGAGGGGAGAGGTTTAGGGATATTGGATAAAACAAAGTAATGGGAATAAGCAAAATATATACACACACACACACACACACACGCACGCGCGCGCGCGCACAACAGTGTGGTGACAGCCAGAAAGAAAGGGGAATGGGGGGTGTAGGTGAAAGTGAGTTAAGGGGAGGATAGAGGATGGAGGGAGACTTCACTTGGGGTGATGGGTGCAGAATGCAGTGTGCAGATTACGTTTTATAGAGTAGTACACTTGAAACTTGTGTGGTTTTGCAAACCAATGTCACCCTAATACATTAAATTAAAAAACAGAGGCAGGCTCCTAGAGAGCAAGCTGATAACTGTTGGTGAGAGGCTTCGTAGTGGGCATGGTGGGACTGAGAAAAAAAGAAAAAAAGAGAAAGAACTCATGCGTGTGGACAGCAGTGTGGCTACTGCTGAGGTAATGGAAGGTGGGGAAGGTGGAGGAGTATACGGGGGGATAAGTGGTGCTAGAAGGAGACTTGTCTTAGGGTGTTGAACACACCATACAGTGTACAGATGATATGTTGTAGAATTTTTCACCTGAAACCTGTATAATTTTGTTAACCAGTGTCACTTCAAGAAATTAAGTCAAATAAAAACTAATTACAATGAGACACCATCTCCCACCTTTGGATAGCTATTATCAAGACAATAATGAGTGTTGGAGTCGTTGGGGAGAAAATGGAGCCTTCATTTACTTCTGGTGGGACCATAAACTTGTACAACCAGTATGGAAAACAGTACAGAGGTTCCTTTAAAAATTAAGAATAGAGCTACCATCTGACTCAGCAACCCCACTTCTGGATATCTACCTGAAAATTTTGAAAATATTTATTCACAAAGTTATATGCACCTCTATGTTCATTGCAGCATTGTTCATGGTGGCCAAGACATGGAAACAAAATGTCCTTTGATAGATGATTGGATAAAGAAAATATATTATGAAATACTAATCAGCCTTAAGAAGAGATGAATTACTGCCTTTTGCAACAACATTAATGGACTTTGAGAATATGATACTAAGCAAAATAATTCAGACAGAAAATATTAAAAACCATATGATTTTACTGATATGTGGGATATAAATTGAAAGTAACAAATGAACATACAAGAAAATCAAACAAACAAAAGCTCATAGACACAGAACAGGGTATGGTGGTTATCAGAGGGAAAAGGTAGTGGGCGCACTAAACCATAAAAGGGGCCAAAGATATGGTGATGGAATAAGATTTAACTTTGAACGTTGGGTACAAAATTTAATATACAGATCGTATCTTATAGAATTATACACTTGAAACATATAATTTTATTAACTAATGCCACTTCAATAAATTTCATTAAAATATTGCTAGTGATAATGCAAAATGATACAGCCACTTTAGAAAGTAGTTGGCTATTTTCTTATTAAATTAGATATACACATAAAATCTAGCAATTCCCTTTCTAGATATTTACCCAAGATAAATAAGTATTCTTAGCAGCTTTATTTATATTAGTGAAATATTAGAAACAAGTCAAATATGCTGCAACTGGTAAATGGTAAAAAATTTGTATTTAATCTTACAATGGAATACCATTTAGAAACAAAAATAAATTACCTACTTATGCATGGAACAACATGGGTGAATATTGAAATTATGCTAAGTGAAAGAAGGAAGTCACAAAAGACTTCACACTGTATGATTCCCATTACATAAAATTTTTTAAATGGGAAAACTATAAGGACAGAGAACTATGAGTGATTGTCAATGGTCAGGTGTATTGGGGAAAAATTGCCTAAAAATCTGCATAGGGAATTTGGGGGGATGATAGAAATTCTCTGTATCTTGACCATGTTGTGGGTACTTGACCATATAAAGTAGTAAACACTCATTAAGTTGTGCAGTTGAAAAGGGTAAAACTCATTTTATGTAAATTATACTTTAATAATGTCAATAATAAAACAAAAACAAACTTAAAAAAGAAGAAAATATAGGTAATAAAGGCAGAAAATAAGAGCCTCTATTTGCTTTTGCTTCATTTGGCATAATTTATTATCTACAGGTTGCACAAATGGGACAGATAAAGAAAAGACTGAGGGCTGACCTTCTTGATGTCTACTTTCAATATTGTTGTGATGTTTGAAACATAAAAATTCATTACCTATGCAAATTAAAAAAAATTTAACAAATTTAATAGTGTATAAAACTAATTATAATTCCCCCTTTACATACTATCCTAATACTCAAAGATAAAGATTATAGTCTTGTGACTATTGTTCCTGATCCTTTTCTAAGCATTCACATACAGACATATTGTATTAGTCAGCTATTGCTGCATAGTGCTGCATAATAAATGACCTCGAAATTTTAAAAATTAGAATAATTCCCATAAAATTATTATTTCTAGTTTTTAAAACCTCAAATATCTGTTAATATTCTAGAATAGAAAAAAAATGGCCGAAGCTAAGTGGAACTACACTCTTTGGGCAGTTCAAGTGCTCTCTGGTTTTCCATAGTTCCTAATTTCTATGTTTCCCCAAATTGAGGGCAAATGTCAGAAAAGTGTTTCTTTGTACTCATGTGTTTAGCAAAAGTGAAACAAATAAAAAGCTGAAGTGGCCCTGTTTTTTCTTAATGGAAATGAACTCTATTTATGTGTTTAATCTGTTCCCTGTTTCATTTACTCATTCACACATTTTTATTTTTATTTTTTTTGGCCCTGTGGGTATTTAAATTTACCAGCCCTGCCACAGAGTAACATTATAGAGTAAAACATCTAACTTGTTAATTATATGTTCTTTTTTCTTTGAAAGACTCCATCAGAACATCTTCAGACATTTTTAAAGTTGTACATTTCTCTCTTGCCAAAATAAAAAGTCAATATTCAGGCTTGAGTTGATCTTTACAAACTAATTTATTGTGATTATCGCCCACAGTATTTGGTGACAATGGGACAGTTTTCAATCTATAAACCTTTTTCAGATATTCTGAGTGTGTACAAATCTGTTCTGGCTTATTTTCATGCTAGTCCACCGGCATAATAAATAACTCTTTGTTTATTGGACCCTATAGATTCTTATTTACTTTCTATGTATTTTCTTTCCTTTCTGTGTGATGAGGTTCCTGGAATCCAGGACCATATTTCATTAATCTCTACAATGTAGGGACCCAGTAGAGTGACTGGCATGGAGTAGTAGTATTGAACAGAAACAAACTTAGTAGATAAACATTCTTCCAGGAATCCTAGAGAGCTGCTTAAAGTAGTACTATCTGTCAATTATGTTTGATTTTTCCCTAGAACCTTTGTGGGTACATATTTTTTAATCTTGCAAGCATGGACCACTTACTTAATTCTGGGCAATCAAGGTTTTTACATGCATTTGAGACTGAGAACAATTTGCTACTCTATTCCAATAATATGTATTTCCATGTTTCTTTGAGTCCAAGCCTTTCCAGTACTGTTTTCAAGTCATCATTAACTCCATGACGGAATATATTGGCATATCATGTAGGTTATTTCACAGATGTGGACACGGGCTTTTGTATGAGAGTCAGAGTGTGTGCCAGGCCTTCTCTAGGAATTATGTGATTTACAGATATTGTCCTTCTCCTCTTTATCCTGCTTTTATCCCTCATTCATTTATGGCTTCTTCTTTGATTTTATGACTTCTTATGATAAAGGCAGGAAGAAAGATAAGGGATAAAATAAAATAAATATGAAAGAGAAGAGAGAATACAGTAATTAAATGCAAGAACATAAAAAATGTAGATAGAAACAGAGTTCTGGAAACAGAATAATACATCTTTCAAGGAAGAGTGAAATCCAAATAAAATTGTTAAAAGCTCCATCTGTGAGCATACAAGCCAGCCAGAGGGTGGGGGTGAAGTAGGAAGTCTTCTAGAGTCTAACTGTCTATATAATTACGTACAAAGTAAATTAAAATATCTTATTAGAAAATATTAAATTTCACTCAAAGTCATTTTCTATAAAATTGGATTTTTCTTCAATTTTATAAGTAATAAAATGTGAGTCTAAAATCTAGAAAAATATTATAAGTTCTAAAGATTTTCATAGAACCTCAATCACATTCAGTACTATTAAGGATGCTGCACATTTTAGGAATTGATTTAGAGAACAGTTAAGCACCATCTGTGTGCTATTTACAGTAGACAGAAAAGTGTCTTTAAACTATTTATATTCTGAGGTTTTTATAATTCTTGTTGGACAAGGTAGACTTAGTTTGTTTTCAGGAAGAAAATTGGCCTTGCTCTAGTTATAGAATGTATAACTTAGAAAAGTATTGTTTGGACTTCTGGCCAGGATGGAGGCCTAGACAGACATGCTGCGTCTCCCTCCACAGCTAAGAAGGAATGCAACTACCTCAAAACTAGAGACAACCAGAAGTTCCAGAAAATCGAGCTGCATGGAAGTCCAACAAACAAAGATATAAAGAAGAAATATTCATCCAGACAGGTAGGAGGGGCAGAGCTGGGGAAGAAAGGTTGTGGTGTGGTGGCAGCAGCAGTGGCAGCAGCGGCAGCAGTGGCAGGTTGGCAGAAAGTGCAGTCACACACTTTAAAAATTTGGGAGGGTCACCTGGGGAGCGCTCCCAGCACCAGACCAGACCACACAGCTCAAAGTCCCAGCGCTGGGGAAAACAAAGCCTCATTGCTTTTGACTGTGCAAACCAGTGGGGGTTTGGGCGGAGGAAGAAACTGCTAGTCTCTCAGCAGAGTCCACTAGTTTAAAGGGCCCCCAGTCGCCCATGGTCCTAGAATGTCCGCAGATCCACCCACTCTGGAAACTGTGGCCAGGGAAACAGCTAGAGAGGCACCAATCCCATACAGTAGTGGGAGAAGTGCCTAGAAAAGGGGCAAGTGTTGAGAAGGTGGCATTGTTCCCTCTCAGCCCCCCCATGCCACAATGTGATGAAACAGGTCGCCCTGTACTGATGAATACCTAAGGCCCCGCTCCTTACAATGTAACAGGAGCAAGAGCTCTACCTAAGACACAGAAGCAAACAAACACAAGAACCTGTCAAGATAAGGAGATAGAGAAGTATGGCCCAAAAGGGGAAACGGATCAAGGTTCCAGTGGGAGAACTAAGTGATGAGGAGATAGCCAACCTAACAGACACAGAGTTCAAAACACTGGTGATAAAGATGCTCACAGGCTTGACAGATATGCTTAAGTATGGCAAATGCATAAGGGAAGAAGTGAAGGCTATGTTAAATGAGACGAATGAAAATCCACACAAAACCAACAATAAACGAGAGGAAAGTGGGGTTCTGATCAATGATTTGGAACATAAGAAAGAAAACAACAGTCAACCAGTACAGAATGAGGAAACAAGAATTGAAAAAAAATCGGGCAAGGCTTAGGAACCTCTGGGACAACTTCAAACATGCCAACATCTGAACCATAGGGGTGCCAGAAGGAGAAGAAGAGCAAGAAATTGAAAACTTATGTGAGAAGAGAATGAAGAAAAACTTCCCAAAAATTGTACAAAGGAAATAGACATACAAGTCCAGGAAGCACAGAGCGTTCCAAACAAGCTAGACCCAAAAAGGACCACACCAAGACACATCATAATTAAAATGCCAAAGGGTCAAGATAAGGAGAGAATATTAAAAGCAGAAAGAGAAAAGCAGAGTTACCTACAAAAGGGTGCCTATAAGACTATCAGCTGATTTTTCAAAAGAAACTTTGCAGGCAAGAAGGGACTGGCAAGAAGTATTCAAGGTGATGATAAGCAAGGATTTACAACCAAAATTACTCTATCCAGCACAGCTGTCATTTAGAATGGAAGGGCAGATGAAATGCTTCCCAGACAAGGTAAAGCTAAAGGAGCTCATCATCAAACTATTATTATATGAAATGTCAAAGGGACTTAAGAAAAAGAAGATCAAAATTATGAATATTAAAATGACAACAAACTCACAGCTATCAACTGAATCTAAAAAATAAAAAAATAAAAAACCCAACCAAGCAACTTAGAATAGGAACAGAATTATAGGTATGGGGATCATTTGGAGGATTATCAGCTGGGAGGGGGAAGGGAGAGAAATGGGGAAATGGTGCAGGGATTAAGAAGCACAATTGGTTGGTACACAATAGACAAGGGGAAGTTATAAATAACATAGGAAACGGTGAAGCCAAAGAACTTATATGCACAACCCATGGACATGAACTAAGTATGGTGTGGTTGCTGGAGGGAAGAGGGGTGCTGGGCAGAGGGGAGCAAAGGGGAAAACAAATCGGGACTACTGTAACAACATAATCAATAAAATACACTTAAAAAAAAGAAAGAAAAACATTGCTAGGTAAGATACTGCAATAAACACAGGTGCTTGTCTTAGGAAGTCAATGCATAAAATTTCAGGTTATCTCCCTGGCTGCTGTGGCTCAGTGGACTGAGCATTGGCCTTCGAGCCAACTGTCACTGGTTCGATTCTCAGTCAGGGCACATGACTAGGTTGCACATCAGGTCCCCAGTTGGGGGCGCAGGTGAAAGGCAACCACACTGATATTTCTCTCCCTCTCTTTCTCCTTTCCCCTCTCTCTAAAAATAAAATAAAACAAACAAATAAATAAATTATAAAAAATATTTCAGGTTACCTGGTGGAATAAAGGATTTATTTATTCTTGCAATGACTGTAATGACATGTCAAACAGGAATTACTGTCTACTGAGCTGAGAGAAATTAAAAATAATAACAATAATCTGATCCATTAAACAAAATAGTTCAAGGTTAGAATACAGTCTCAACTTTAAATATTTATTATTTTAACTATTTTATATTTATAATATATTTGGCATGAACAATGATGTTTCTTCTATTTTTTAAATCCTTTAAGCAGATGACATTTTTACTGAGACACATGTCATGGCTGTACATACACATAGACTAACTCTTTAATCAAATAATATTTCTAAAAGGTTGGTTTCTATATTTAACAAAACTCTTCATTGTTTAGCATTAAACAGAAAACAATGTAATAAGTAATTCATATGAGGTTTCAATCACTTTTATTTATACTTAGTTCACGTAACCTAAAATTTTCATTTTCAGTTTGCTATAGTTCCCTGGTGACTTGCATTTAATATGCATCAATGGTTGTGTGTTTTCCTTTATTAGCATTTATTCTTCCTCACTATTACCTTTGTCACCAATAACTCAAGCACATATACAAACTATATTCAGATGCATTAAGTCCCAGACTTTCTTCAAGAGAGACTCTTTTATCACAAACGTTGTCCCTGCGTATTTTGTATACATAATCTAAACTTTAGGGAGACCTCAAGGTTATACCGTTCATTCCTTGAGGAGGAGTGCTGACTGGATCATGGCTGAGAGGACATCGGGCCTTGGGTCTGGGGTGTGGATCTTGAAGTATTATGAGCAAAAAGACTTTGCCTTCTTATTAAATTGTATCTTTGCATCTTTCTCTCCTTGAGTTTAACCTTCATTATGGAATTGTTTTTAAAATATCTGATGTATTATAATGGGCTCTGAGAGGGATGTTCACAAAGTAGGAACTGGAAAGAAAACTAAGGAAAAGAAAACATTGTTCTGGATAAGGTAAGTTTTTCTGGTTTTGAGAAAATATGTCCTCCTGGATTATATAAGGTGTAGCCTAATTTCTGAGGCCAAATATTCCTCATATGAATTGGCAATGCAGTGTTATGGTGAAAAATATACGACATTTCCCTGAACTTTTCCTTTGTACCTGTCTCTTCCAGCTTTATTTTGCATGACTGGCCAAATATTGAGGAGGTCAGGATTTTAAGTCTTTGCCCACCTTGAAGATCTATTTAACCCCAAGATTTCTTCTTTTTTTTCCGCATGTATACTTCATTTCACCGACCCTGTAAACTTCTTGAACAACTTCTTCTGCTCCCCATCATGATGTGTAGTAGATGCTGGGGTACTGGAGACAAGAAAGCAGAAAGTAGTCCTAATGCTGTGAGTCACATCTCTGAGATAATGACTTCATGACCATCTTACTCCTGTCAGTGAATGCAGTGTCACCGGTCATGCCAAAGTGGTAAGGAAAGACAGCTTTAGTATAGGGTCTGAATTCTTGTTAGCTGGGTATCTTTAGTCAGACACTTGAAAAGAAGCAAGGTGAAGCTAAAGGAAGAGAATTAAAGAGAGAGGAGAAGAAAAAGACTGAGGCATTTTGGAGCATCTCTCAGATATCTCAAAACTATTAAAAGTATTTTTCCTTAATGATATGCTTAGGATATTACACTTTTCTGGAGTAGGGAGAAACACCTGTCCCTATTCTTTATCTCTTCCTAACAAAATATTACTCTTTGCACAACTGTTTCCACCACTCAGAAATTCTTTATTTATTATAGTTATTTTTTTTGAAGATCATAATTCACTGCTGACATGATGCTTTCATATTTGCTTGATCTTCCTTTGAACATTTATAGTATTTTTATAATTATCATCAAATAATTATCATACAGTCTTATATTCTTCATTTTCATGTCTTAACACACACATGTGTAGTTTACAAATCACATTTTATTTCTCTCTCTAATACCTTTACAGTGCCTGAAATTATTAAGTGTTCAATAAATATTGATGATTGGATTGATGTGATGAGTAAATAGGGACACAAATGACTGAATTAATCGTAACACATACCTTGGTGTAAATAAGTTTAAGTTAAAGTGTAAATGATGATATTTGATCACCTTTTTTGGGGGGGAGGGGACTTGTATTTTGGGACAGTAGGTAAAAACAAAGAAGACATGAAGTATTTGCTCAAAGGATGACTCTAAGCATGAAATATACCCCCTCTCCCACCAAAAACCTTTGAACAAATATATGAGTCTGGTAAAGACAATGTAGTTCAGTATTTGTTTTGGAGACAAGGATTGGTTCATATTTATCTTATTATTTCTAGTGCTTAACACAGTGCCTGACATAGATGGTCAGTGAATATTTATTGATTAATTAAAGCTACCATGGACTGAGTTCTTACTATAAACCCAAATTTATGCCAAGTGCTTACACCAATACTATGAGATTGTACTATTATTTTAATTTTTTAGTATAAACAGAAAATTAAACAATTTTAGAAACATGCTGATGCCACACAAAGTTCAATTGCAGAGTTCTATCTATGTTGGAGACTAAAACTCATAACTGAGAATCTGATTACCTAACTTTAAGTTTGTCTTTGTTTGGTAAAAGGAACCCAAGTTGTATAAAATTATAGCTGGGTCCTATAAAGTCATATTCATTATTATCTGAAATAGGCAATGGGTAATGAAGATATGCTTATATATACATTTTAAAGAAATCAGGGGCCATTCATTAGGCCAGACATCACATTTTCTTCAATGTTATATTATAGCCATGCTACTCTACACAATCACTTTATCTCAGGGGGATAAAGATTTGGGACGCATCGAAAGCCTGCTTTTAAAATGGTTTCTGGGAGTGTCCTATATAAAATAATACAAATATATAAGTGCATCCTCTAGAGCCAGGTGTCAGTGTTATCTGGGGGCACACAGGGGTTGCTGAGGTCATGTTGTGGATCCCAAATCAAAAATAACTTAAGGTCATGCATTTTTACTTATATGAAGAATATGAATAACAAAATAAACGAAGAAAACAGAAACAAACTCATAGATGTGGAGAATAAATTGATGGTTACCAGATGGGAGGGAAGTTGGAAGGAAGGGAGAAAAAGGTAATAGGGATTAAGAAGTACAAATTGGTAGTTATAATAATCGTTGTGGGGATATAAAATACAGCATAGGAAGGTAGTCAATAATATTGTGATAATTACATATGGTATCATTGGAGTACTAGACTTATTAGGGTGATCACATTGTGAAGCATATAAATGTCTAATTGCTATGTTGTACACCTGAAAATAAAATAATATTGTATGTGAACTGTGATAAAAAATGAAATTGAAAAAAATAAAAATTTTAGGGTGCCAAGGAAATTCAATGGATGAAAGAATAATTTTCTCAACAAATGGTGCTGGGGCAACTGAATAGCCACATGCAAAATGAAGGCAAAATGAGGAAATTCTTTGAAAATTTATATCTGATAAGAGATTTGTGTATAGAATATATAACCAACTACTACAACTCGATAATAAAATGACAATCCAATTAATAAGTAAATAAAGGATGTGAATAGATAGTTCTCCAAAGAACATACAAAAATGACCAGTAAGCACATGAAAAGATACTCAACATCATTAATCCTCAGGGAAATGAAAACCAAAATCACAATGAGACACCACTTCACACCCACGAGCAGGGTTATAATAAAAGAGACAGGTAATAACAAGTGTTATCAAAGTTGTAGAAAAATTAGAACCCTCATACATTGGTAATAAGAATATAAAATGCTGTAACCATTGTGGAAAGAGTCCAGTAGTTCCTAAAATAATTAAATGTAGTTACCATGTAACCCAGCAACTCCACACATTGGTTCATACCCAAGAGAAATGAAAACATATTTACACACAAAGTTTGTATAAGGGTGTTCATATTAGCATTATTCCTAATAGTAAATAAGTAAAAATAGCCCAAATGTTCATCAACAGATAAATGGATACATGAAATGTGGGACAGCCATATAATGAAATATTATTCAGCCTTAAAAAGGAATGTAATATTGATACATGCTGCAGTATAGATAAACTTGAAAATATTATGTTTAGTGAAAGAAGCTAGTCACATAGTACTACCTATTATATAGTTACTTAAAAAAATATTTTATTTATTTAATTTTTTAGAGAGAGTGGGAGGGAGAATGAGAGGGAGAGAAACATCAATGTGTAGTTGCCTCTCAGGTGCCCTCAACTGGGGGCCTGGCCCACAACGCAGGCATGTGCCCTGACTGGGAATTGAACTAGTGACCTTTTGCTTCACAGGCGGGTGCTCAGTCCCCTGAGCCCCACCAGCCAGGGCTATAATTACTTTTAAATAAAATGTCCATAATAGACAAATATACAGAGGCAAGAAGTAAATTAAGAGCTGCCTAGGACTGTAGAGCATGAGGCTTGGAGTTTGATGGCTAAGGAGTGTGAGGCTTCCTTTTAGAGTCACAAAACTAATCTAAGATAAATTATGGTGAAGGGCACACTGCTCTGTAAATATTCTAAAAGCTATTGTATTGTACATTTTAAGTGGTAAACGGCATGATATGTTAATTACTTCTTAGTAAAATTTGCAAGTTCAAGAAGAGCGATAAAATCAAAACTTAATACATATGAATAAAATCAGACCTAGGTGCATCATAGTCTTAACTATTAAGAACAAGAATAAAGAGAAAATATGAAGAGGAAAATGATACATTACATATAAGAGAACAAAGACAAGAAATGGAACTGACTCTCTGTTATATATAATTCAAGCCAGAAGATAATATCCTTAAAGAGTTGAAAATTTTAAAAAATGGCTTAAAATTCTGTATTTAGCAAAAACATCCTTTAAAAATGAAAGCAAAATAAGACCTCTTTAGAATAATAAAATCTGAGAGAATTTGTTACTAGGAAGCCTGCATTAAAAGAACTCAAAATGTTCTTCAAAAGGTTCTTCTGAAGAAGATTTTAGATAATAAACTGTCCAAAGGAAGGAATAGTGCCTAAAATGGTAAATTTGTAGGTAAACGTAAAAGATTATTTTTGTTTCAAATTTTATTAAAATACATTAAAGTAAAAAATATAACAATGTATATGGGATATATAACATATATGGATGTATAATTATTGACCAGAATAGATTAAAGGAAAGCAGAAAAGTATATTGAAGTATATTGTTATAATATTCATAAATTCTACATAAATTCATTACATGCCAAATAAATGATTCCAGAATGGTATATCTAAATGGGCATATATAAAGAGATATTATTGCAAAGTATTCTATATGAAGGTTTTCTTAATCCCTCTGCCATCAGAAGAACATAATGTAAAAAAATCTGGACCATACACCACTCACCATTTGCAAAAAACTAAATTAAATTTGATTTTGAAATTATATATATATTTGAAAAAATCCAAGTGTATTATTCTTGTGATGGATAACAAACAATAAGCAGATATATAAGGTTTAGCTGAAACACACCTGGAGAAAATTGGTACTAAATCTGGATATTTGACAAACAGCATTATAATATTTGAACTCTGAAAAGGAAGCCAAAGTTTCCTTTTTCTCAGACTTAACAAAAGTGGGGAGGATAAAATTATATCAGCGAATGCCAGAAAAATGTCATTGGCAAGTAAGAGTATCTGTAACTAATAATATTAAGGGGACAAAAAATTCTAAGAGTTTCCTTGAATTTCCCAAATGCTTTACAGAATCTTCTTTTTCTTCTCCTTTTATTTTTGTAACAATATACAACTTTTTTACATATTTTTTAAATCTCTTTTACCTTCTGGATGGATTAGGAAATTCTTTCAAATCAAATTCTTGCAGAGTGTGTGTCTCCCAAGGATACATCTATATATTAGCCTTGTTTGGTAGCAGGAAGTCATAAAACTGGTCTTAAGCAAAGTGCATTAGTGTGTGGTTGAAACCTGTAGCCCAAGGACCATACATTGGACAAGACTGATTTTTGTTTTATTTTTATTTTATGTATTTATATAATTTTTATTTTTCAATGACAGTTTACATTTAATATTGTATTCATGTCAGGTGTACAGCATAGTGGTTAGACATTTATATAACTTACTAAGTGATCCCCTTGATAAGTATAGTACCCATCTGGCACTATACATAGTTATTACAATATTATTGAATATATTCCCTCATGACATATTTTAAAATATTCAAGGATAAACACTAAGATGTATAGATGGCCACAGTCACAGACCAGAAAATTGAACAAATGTTTTAAGACTGACAAGCATTCTATGAGAACATATTTTTTTACTAGTGAAGGAGTTAATAGTTTGAAGAAGAGAAATTCAGCACTAGCAAATAAGTGGCAAGAGAATCCATGATTGTCTCTTTGCCAAAGTAGCAGGCTTGTTTTTCAAGCTTATGTAATCATTTATGTTTTAAGCAGGTTTTTGAGACATTGAAAGACAGCTTAGGAAGCTGACACTTGGGAGATGACATGGGGACTGTAACAGCCTGTATGAAAATCAGCCAGAGGTGGCATTTTTAAACCACAGGTGGGGGGGTGGGGGGTGGAGACACAGAGAAAGAGAAGTTGGAGGCTACTGTATTCCTAAAGCAAAGAAAAATTACAGGCTAGTGTGACTCTGGGTCTTACTAATGGATTCTCTACGAGGTCGTAGCTATGTGTGGAACATGAACTGGTTTCCCACAGTAATTTGATGCCCCAAGCAGTTCTCTTCTAATGGAGTCATAATAGCCTTTTTTACTTCAAACAAATATTGATGTTAGTGAGCATGAATTTTCATGGTGTTTTTCCTATGAAAAAAGGAGGGATTTAGTTTAGGACAATAAGACGCTGTTTCAGTTCACAAGATGAAAATTTTCACAGATTGAAAAAAGAATCTATGCTTTTATGCTCAAGTTTTTTTCTGCTTTGTCCTCTGGACGTGTCTATATTCACACATCACTGCATAACAGTTGATGGCATTGCCAAATGGTTGCGCACTGTGGTCTTTACAATGTTTGCAACGACCACATTGATGTTCAAATCTGATACAGACACTAAAAACTTGTCTAAAACAAAAACCAAAGAAAAGGTACCATGTTGATTGCATTTTGTGGTGATCGGATTGATTGTTTTGCTTTTTTATTTATCGCTTCAAGATTACTGGGAAAAAATCCAATCAAGATTTATATATTGGATTGTTTTGGAATTGAGTGATTTATTCACAGCACTGAAACAAAATATCCAGGACCTGATATACAAAGTTTGGGGTCCCTTCTTTTTGTTTTTCAAAAAATTTTTATTTTTATGATAGCAGAGATCAATCCCAAACCCTGATCCTAGGCATAATCTCTAACCTTGGTATCTACTCTAGACTCAGAAAAAAATCCCCTTTGAAGAAATAGTAGTTAGACTTATAAGTGCCATTCTTTCTCAACTTTTAAATTCATACTCATATATGCCAAGAAGTCCTCATAATTTTTAATGGAAATATGCTACAAACTTGTAAGCTTTTCTTTATGATGCATAGAATATGTCATATAGGCCATTCACTCTAAACTTTTGTTGTGTATCCCCTGAAATTCCATATTTTTTTTCAAAAGTATACTATTAAAATACAGATAATCTGTACTTTGCTGCTGCTTGAAAACTTTTGGGAGCTTTCCAATATGAACATGGTAGGATCCAAATTCCTTAACATGGTGTACAAAGCCTTTCTTTTTTTAAAATTTTTAAATTATTTATTTGTTTGTTTTTAGAGAGAGGGGAAAGGAGAAAGAGAGGGAGAGAAACATCACTGTGTGGTTGCCTCTCACTCACGCCCCCAACTGGGGACCTGATGTGCAACCTAGTCATGTGTCCTGACTGGGAATTGAACCAGCGACACTTGGCTCGCAGGCTGATGTTCAATCCACTGAGCCACAGCAGCCAGGGCCTAAGGCCTTTCTTGATGTAATGCTTTCTAGGTGAAATATCATGCAGTTTTAAAAAATATTTTGTTGCCGTTCTATTATAGTTGTCCCAATTTTCCCCCCTTTGTCCTCCTCCCCCAAGTCCACTGCCACTACCACAATCAGTCCCCACCCTGCTGTCCATGTCCACCGGTCATTCATACATGTCCTTTGACTAGTCCCTTCCCTTTCTTTCCACCATTATTCCTCTCCCCCCTCCCTTCTTGCCACTGTCAGATTGTTCCATGTTTCCATGCATCTGGTTCTATTGCGCTGGTTAGTTTGTTTTTGTTCATTAGGTTCTTCTTATAGGTGAGACCATATGGTATTTGTCTTTCACTGACTGGCTTATTTCACTTAGCATAATATTCTTCAGTTCCATCCAAGCTGTCATGAAAGGTAGGAGGTTCTTCTTTCTGCTGCATAGTATTCCCTTGTGTAAATGTACCACAGTTTTTTGATCCACTCATTTACTGATGAGCACAGGCTATTTCCAGCAATTCGATCTTTATAAATAATGCTGCTATGAACATAGGGGTGCATAAGTTCTTTTGAATTGGTTTTTCAGGATACTTCGGGCATGATTCTAGCAGTGGAATCACTGGATCAAAGAAAGTTCCATTTTTAGGTTTTAGGGAAATTTCATACTCTTTTCCACAGTGGCTGCATCAGTCTGCATTCTCACTAACAGTGCATGAGGGTTCCCTTCTCTCCATATCCTCCTCAGCACTTGCTGTTTGTTGACTTATTGAAGATAGCCATTTTGGGAGGTATGAAGGGCTATCTCATTGTGGTTTTAATTTACATTTCTCTGATGATTAGTAATGTTAAGTATCTTTTCATATGTCTATTGGCCATCTGTATGTCCCCCTAGGAGAAGTGTTTATTTAGGTCCTTTGCCCATTTTTTAAATGAGTTTTTGGTATTGAGTTGTATGAGTTCCATATAAATTTTGCATATTGAGTTCTTATCAGATGTACCATTGGTGAAAATATACCCAATTCAGTGGGTTGGTTGTCTTTTCATTTTGCTGATGGTTTCCCTCCTGTGAAAAACTTTTTAGTTTTATACAGTGCCATCTAGTTATTTTTTGTTTTGTTCCCCTTTCATGAGGAGATATATTAGAAAAAATATTACTAAGAGACATATCCAAAATCTTACTGCTTCTGTTTTCTTCTGGGATTTTTATGGTTTTGCAATTTACATTTATGTCTTTAATGCATTTTGAATTTATTCTTGATATGGTATTAGAAGGTGATGTAGTTTCATTTTCTTTGCATGTATTGCTACCCCAGATTTTTTTTTCATTTTCTATTGCATGAAATATTCTTTACACCCCATTATTTTTAGTCTGTGTGTGTGTACCTGTCATTCTCAGGTGTCTCTTGTAGGCAGAATAAATATGGATCTTTTTTCCTATTTATTCATCTACCCTGTCTTTTGATTGAAGCATTGAAACCATTTACATAAAAAATAATAGGTATGTATTTATTGCCATTTCATTCTTTATAACTTTCTTCTCTTTTATTTTTCTTTCTTCTTGAAAAAGACCCTTAAAATTTCTTATAATTCTGGTTTAGTGGTAATAAAATCCTTTAGCTTTTTCTTGTCTGAGAAGACTTTACTCATCCTTAGTTTTAAATGATAGCCTTGGTGGGTAAAGTAGTTTTGTTTGTAAGTCCTTGCTCATCAGCACTGAATATTTTAAGCCATTCAAGCCAATTCCTTCTGGTCTGAAATGTTTCTTTTATAAAATCAAGTGACAGTCTAATAAGAGCTCCCTTGTAGGTAACTTCTTTTTTTTCCTTTTAAGATTCTCTCTTTGTCTTCTATGTTTGCCATTTTAATTATTTTAGTTATGACATGTCTTGGTGTGGGCCTCTTTGGGTTTATCTTGTTTGAGACTGTATTTTCTGGGGTTGTCTATGTTTTTCTGTCACCAGGTCAGGAAAATTTTAAGTCATTATTTCTTAAAATATGTTCTCAATCTATTTCTTTCTGTCTTATCCTTCTGGTACCCATATGATTCAGGTGTAGTTACACTTCATGTTGTCACAAATGTCCCTTAAACTATTCTTATTTTTTTTAATTCTTTTTTTTTTCCTGCTCTAATCAGGTGTTTTCTGCTATCTTATTTACAAATCACCAGTTCAGTCCTCTACTGCCCCTTGATTCTTTGTGTTGTATTTTTTTATTTTAACTATTATATTATTCATTTCTGACTCGTTTTTTTTTTATGGTTTCTATGTCTATTTCATGTTTACTCTCTCTTTGTTTAAGTTCTCATTGATTTTATCCATTCTCCCCCTTAGCCCCCTGAGCATGTTTATAACCATTGTTTTGAACTCTACATCGAATAGATTGCTTGCCTCCATTTTATTTAGATATTTTTCTCGAAATTTCTCCTATACTTTTATTTGGGGCATTTTTTTTTTGTCTCCATATTTTGGCTGCCTGTTTGTGTTTTTCTAGGTATTCAGTAAATCTGCTATGTCTCCTAGTTTTGGTAGGGTAGCCTTATCTAGTAGGTGTCCTGTAGGATCCAGTAGTGCTGTTTTCTTGATTAACTGACCTGGGTGCTTCTGGGATATCCCTTGTGTGAGTTATGTGAGCCCTCCTGTTGAAATTGAGTCTTTTTTTTTTTTTTTTTTTTTTTTGCTATTGGTCCTCTTGTGCATGGGGTCAACCCTCAGGCTTGCTGACTATAAGAATTGACTCCAACAAGAGTGTATAAACTGCTATGCCTGTCCTGACCTTACAAAGTAGAAATCACTTCAGTCGGGTCTGGAGCCTGCCGAAATCTACCATTTTATGTGACACTTCTGAAAGTAATTGCATCCTGCTCTGATGTCTGAAGCTTGCCACTGGGTGTGTTGGTTCTGGGTCCTCTTGAGAGGGACCCTGGTTCAGTCCAATATCAGATTCTGCCTATGACTGGCCTTGGACAACCTGTTTGGAGCTACAAAGTGATCCATCGTTTGTGATATCTTCTGCTGGGCTTAAGTGTGCATTGGAGAAACCAAGCTCCACATCAAGTTTGGCTTCCACCAGCACCAAACCAAGGGATAGTGAGGGAAAGGCCCAAGTTACCATGAGATCCTCCTCTCCATTCCTCTACTTGCCTCCGCATGTGGGCTGCCTACTGCACTTAGTCACTGTAGAAGCCAAAGTTGCATGAGGTAGGTTCTCAGTGAGTCACCAAGTGGGGTGATTGGTGTTCACCAGATTGATACAGGTTCAAACTTGGTGTGATTGCTGGAAGTGATGCCACTCAGCAAAAGTCCCAGGGTATACCAAGGCTAGCTGCCACCCTCTGGATGCCAAACCACCTATGTGGTAGGGTAGAGTCTCAAAGAATCATCAGCGTGAGGCCAGCAGAGTTTATGAAGCCCAAATAGACCAAGATTTTCCTGTGTGAATGGTTTTCTGTGCACTGGTTAGGCATGCAAGGAAAAATGGCCCCAGTTTTAGAGCCACACAACTTAGTCCCAGATTCTGCCCAAATTACCTAGAGAACCCAAGAGTATCAATGCAGGGCCACTCGTAGCCTGGATGGTGGGGTTAGTGTATCTCCTATGAGGGGAAGGCTCTTGTTAGGCTCTGGAGAAGGTGGAAGGAATGGCCACCTGCCCAGAGCTACACAATTTAGTCTGTCTTGGATTCTGCCCAGACCTTCTGGAAAGCTAGAGCTCAGCAGGGCAAGCTTCCAGGGGTCAGGAAGGTGGGACTAGTGGCTCTCTGGTGACCTGGAGGGTGCTGGTCAAGCTCTTGGGAAGGTAGGGTTTTGGCCTCAACCTCAGAACCACACAGTCACTGAAGCTGCCTTAGTCTGCCCAGCCAGACCTCTACAACTTGACCCCAGGAAGATGACTCCTCTTCAGGGCATGAGCTCTGAATCATGGGATGAAAGGGAATCTAGAGGATGGGGTTATTGCATTTCCCTGGGCTAATGCCACAAAGAGGGGAGTGCTCAGCTTAAGGAAGTTGTCAACTGTGGTGTGAAAGGACTCAGCATAAGACCCCTGGTGGCTGCCCCATCAGCTCTCACCCTTGAGCCACAAACCCCAGTCTCTACTCACATGACTAGTCAGCTCCACCCTCTCTCTTCTGAAGCCCAGAGTGAGTGGCTGTAAACAAGATATTGTGTATTGCCCTTTAAGAGGCTACCTGAGTCTCTAGCAGATTTTCATCTCTCTCTGGCAGATAGAATCCCCAATGACTTTTACAGCTAGATGATATTTGGCACCTCTTCCCAGCTCTGGGGTACTCAGGGTGGGGTTGAGACCCCCTCTCCTCATGAGAACCTTTGTATCTGAGATATTCTTTCAAACCTTCAGCTTCCACCGATGGATGTGAGACTGGCCCTTTTTATGTCTCTGTACTTTCTACCAGTCTCAATGTGGCTTCTTCTGTAAAACCCTGGTTATAAGACTTCTGTTCAGCCACTCTTCAGTTGCTTATTCAGGATAATTAATCTCTGTTATTCTTGTAATTCCAGTTTGGTCCTGGAAGGAGGTTAGCGTAACTTCCACCAACTTCACCACAATCTTGGATTTCTTTTTTATTTTTGAAGGGTAGATTTTTCAGGTATAAAAACTTCAGTTGATAGCTGTTAATTTTGTCTCAACACTTTGCATCATCACACAACATTTTTGCCTCCAAGAATTCTGATAAACAATCAGCTATGATCACTTAAGAATTTTTTTCAAGAGATGAGTCACTTCTGTTACTGCTTTCTTGTCTTGCCATAGATAGCTTTTAGTTTATCCTACTTGAAGTTCATTGAGCTGCTTTTTTCATTTAAAGAAAATTTGTAAGTTAAATTTGTTGGGGTAACTTTGGTTAATAATATTGTATAAGTTTCAGGTGTACAGTTTCCTAATATATCTGTTTTTTGTATTGTGTGTTCATTACCCAAAGCCTGCTCTCCTCTGTCACCATACCTCTTTATTGTTTGGTCACCTTTACTTTCCTTATTCTTTCCCCACCCCCTTCCCTTCTGGTAACCATCATATTGTTGGCTGTGACTATAAGTTTATTTGTTTAGTTTTTTTGATCATTTGTTGGTTTCTGTTTTATATCTTGCATATGAATGAAATCATATGATTCTTGTCCTTTCTGTCTGATTTATTTCACTTGGCATGGTACTCTCAACATTCATCCATGTTGTTGCAAATGGCAAGATTTTATCATTTTTATGGCTGAATAGTATCCAACTGTGCATTAAAATACACTTAGGTTGTCTTCATATCTTGGCTATTGTGAATAACGTCTCTTGAATGTGTATATTAATGTTTTTCTCCAAATTCAGGTAGTTTTGGCCATTACTTTTCAAACATATTTTCTTCCCCCTTCTCTCATTTCTGTTTGGGACTCCCATTATGCATATGTTAGTGTACTTGATGGTGTCCCACAGGTCTCCTAAGCCCTGTTAAATTTTCCTCATTCTTTTTTCTTTTATTACTAAGATTGAATAATACCAATTAACCTAAAATCATCCATTGATTCTTTCTTCTTCTTGCTCAAATCTGCTATACAGTCCCTCCAGTAAATTTTTGTTTTGGTTATCATAATTTTAAGTTCAGAATTCCTTTTTGATACCTTTTATAATATCTATATGTTTATTAATATTTTCTATTTGGTGACACATTGTTCTCACAGTTTCCTTTAGTTCTTTGGTCCTTTAGGCCTTTGATTATATTTAAAATGTGACTTAAATTCATTGTTTAATAAGTCCAATGTCATGACTTCCTCAGAGACAGTTTCTAGTATTCAGTTCTTTTCCTCCAATGTATGGGCCATAGATTCTTATTTCTATGTTTTATAAATTTTTGTTAGGAACTAGAAATTTTGAGTATTATTATGTGGCAACTCAGGGAAACAGTTTTACCTCTTTTCCCAAGTCTGTTTTTGACACTTCTTTTCATTGTTGTTATATATTTGTTTACTGACTTTACTGAACTAGTTATATACAGTATATATTCTTTGCCATGTAGGATGATTAAAATTTATATTTTGTTGCTTAATGGTTAGCTAGTGATTGAACAGAAATTGTCTTGAATACGTGGATACAAAAGTGTCTTCTAATCTTTGCAGATATTCTGTGTGTGTTGGGGGTGTTGGGGTGTAACTTCAACACTCAGAAAACTTAAGTCCACCTTAAAGTTCATTTCCTAGTTGTGCATAGCTTGAAGGTCAGCCAGAGATGAGCCTAGAGCTTTCTGTTGGTTTTGATTTCTGATCATACACACAGTCTTTGGCATGTGCAGGGACTTCTATATTCCCAGAAATATGTCAGAGATTGTCATATCCTTATCCCCAAAGCATATCACTCTCCAAGCTTGCCTCCAAAATTTTGGTTTGTCTATTATTTGCCTCAACTTTAATCCATTGCCATAAATAGCAACAACTAATACATTTGCCTAAAAATATTTTGCCAAATATCCCCTGGGTGGCCACCTCAGTACTGGAAGTGTTCTGAGTTAGGTGGGATAAAGGAAAACCCTTTGAGCTGGTCCTCCATGGAGCCACAAGACAGGTCAAAATATACATCCACAATTTCCTGTAAATGAGTTTCATTCTGTTCCCTCTGATACTGGTGCATGTGCTAGAAATGTAGTCTGTCATCTTCAAGATCACCACTAACCTGGGGAGTGGAAGTGAGTTAAAATGCCACAAATCTTGTATTTTTTTTTTAAAAGAGTCATCTGGTTTTTTTTTGTTTGTTTGTTTTTTGTTTTTTACCTATAGTTTTATCCTGATTGTGAAAATCTTTTGATTAGTTTTCAGAATTCCAATAAAGGTGAATTCTGGCCATTTTTTTGCCATATTTTTTCATTGCTTTTATGGAAGGATAAACTTTTAGAGTTCGTTACTCTACTATTTTCACTGACATAAATCTTTAATAACTTTGTATAGCTTTTATTGATTGTTCATAATGTAATAATTAAACATAGAGTCAAAATACCAAAATGACACTCTCTTCTCTTGAAATAACTATGCGTAAATTTCTAAGGAAAACACCTCTTCTCTTAACAGGAACTTATATCTACATGAGAAAGAAATCACACTGGTAAGGGCAACTACATAGCTAAATATAAAAATAATAACACATTTTTATTTGTAACTTCTCTTTTTTAAATATCTTGTAAAGGGAAAAATTTATACAACAAAAATTATACATTTATTTTTGATGAGTACTGAAGGTATAAAGATATAATTTGTGAAAATAAAATTATAGAGAGGAATGGGAGTTATATGATAGTAAAAGTTTTATATATTATTGAACATGAATTAGTGTTAAAACTAGATTGTTATTTTCTAAGATTTTAGTTGTAATCCTCAGGACTATCACTAGCAAAAAAGGGACAGGGAATTAAAATGATACAGTAATAAGTGTGCATTTAGCACAAAACAAGGCAATAAAGGACTTGAGGAACAAAAAAAATATGACATATAGAAAACTAATACTTTTTAAAGGACTTAAAAGTAGTAAACAGATAGTTTTTTCATTTTTCAATTTCACAAATAAAACAACAATGGAGACATAGAATTCAAGAGTAATATTTGGCCATAATAAAATAGTTATATGCTCCAATTTTAAACAATGTGCTTCATAAATACAATAAAAATGCAGAATGACTAGGTACTGCTCCCTATTGTCCCATTTAAATAATGACTTAAAAATTAATGAGTGAAAAATAAAGGACTCATTGTTGACTCACAGTGCTATTCCATGCCTTTCTGAATGTGCATTGCAGACCGAGACTCAGAGATCATGTGGTCAGAGTAGAAACATTATTAAAACAATGTATCTGATGGAATAACATGAAAGGAAGGGAAGCTGTGAAGCAGTCAGCTTGTTAAAAGCAATTTTGGAAACATTTATCTTGGTCATTTATTTCCCTCAATACTTCATTCTCAGTTTTATTTGTTTGTTTTTTTCTTCCCCGCCAGTCATATTATTCTGACATCAGTAACTAGTACTCTAGCAAGTCTAGCAAGAGAGATCTTAGAGCTAAGTCTGGTTTGACTGAGACTATTGGAGCCATTTCCTAATAGCTACTAATAAATGACAAGCAGCATGTTTAGCTGAAATAATTCACTAAACAGTTATAATAGTATTGGTCAACATCATTTTTATTGGAAAAAGTTTATGTTTTTATGTACAGGGGTTAAATGGATCTCTGTGGATTACCCTGGAAATTTCTTCATATATGTTTATAGAAAGAGATGGATGTAGACTTTTAGATAGTTCATGTGAGGAATAAGACACTCGCATAACAGACTTACAAAGGGACTTCTGGAATCCAGCTTATTCATTAATCATAAAGCTCTCCTATATTAGATACCTCTTAGGTACCACAACAGATTCTTTCTTACTGCAGCCACAAGAACAGTCAGCTTGGCTTTGGCTCAAGTTAGTTTCATGCACGGATTTCCTGACAGTATTTAAGACCCTCCATAAAGGCCTCTGTTGATACAGCTGCATGAATGGGCTAACACTCTTAACACTCACTCACTCAAGTATAGTCTGGATGTGCTCTGAAGGACAGACTTTTGACTAATGGGAAACATGAACACATGGATAGATACTTCCTCCTTTCTTATGCTAAAAAAAGTCCTAAAATTTTTTAAATAAATTTCTTAAGAGGTCTTATGGGATTGAGTGACCAATTTGCACTATAGCAGCAAACAAATCAGGAAGGGATCTCTAAATTGGTTCTCTTCCCATCTTTGCTTTTCCACCTCTCATTTCTACTTCTTGAATCACATTTTTTAATAAAGCACTTCCACTTTATTATAGGTCCTGATTTATGGGGAACCCAGTCTATGACATCTTAGAATGACTCTTAAATAATATAGCCAAGAATTATATTGGTGTAAATTAGAGATTTAAAATAAGGTGTCAACAAACAAAAACATAGATACTATCCACATTTTTAAATCTCAGTATATAGGAACAAATGTATTAGAGGACACATACATATGTACAATTATCCCTATATTTTATCTGATCAAAGGGCATCTGTGCCACTAAGTCAGACTACCATCAGCCATCCACATCCTACCCCTCAGGAGATGAATATATGGAGCCATGTTTATTAGTACCTGATTCTTTTGTGGAAAAAGGTAACTCTTTTGTTATAAAATAGTCATATATGACATCTAAGGAATACCTCTACATCTTAAATATAGTTTTCATCATACTTATGAAGGATGGCAGAGTTGATCATTTCAATTCAAGAATGTGGTATTTTGATTCAGATATGTAATTCTCAGTAGAGTGCCCTATGCAAAGTATAATATTGTCTTCAGTATTCAACAGGCTGAGCTTTTGAGGCTGAAGATGAGGACAAATGAGCTCTTAACCTTGGAGTTACAGCATATACTATTTAAGTGAATGATGCTTCTTTAAGCCTGTCTCGATGATTAGATAGAGTCTTTGATTTTAAAGTCCTGGAATAAGCTATCATGAAACAATTGTGAACAAAATTGAATCATCGGTAGGCCCAGAACTTAAAGCTTTGCTTAACATGTCAAGTATGAATATGATACAGGCTCATTCTGATAGGCACTATCACATTTTGTTCACACAGCGCCACATGTTCACACTGATTTATCTAAAATCCATGCACTTTAGCACTTTGGCCGGCTCTCCCTGAAGATCACACATGCCTCATTCATAGACTAAGTGTTCCATATGCATCTTTTAGGAGTCCAATGCAAGAACTTGCTAAACTGTCTTGGGTGAAATGAAAGCTCTGTCATTCCATATGATCATTGGTCCTATTTTGGCTAAGCTTAGACACTGTTTTGCTGCTGACTGAGAATCCTAAGAAATCTATTGAGTGACAGCTATAGTATCAGCAGACCACTTGACATCCTTAATTTTTCCAAATTATGCTCCAGTCTTGAATTTTAAATATTGATTTCCTGTGAAGTAGTTTTTCTCCTGCTGGTTTAATGCACTGTGACAAACAATAGGCTTAAGTTAATAGATAAAGGGAAAATTATCCAAAAGCTCATATGTCCCTGGTAATATAATGAGGACTGGTAAAATATCAGCAAAATAAATAACTGTCTTTATGGTCTGATGTCCCGAGAACTGAAAAACTTTCCAAATATCTTCCTCAGAACAAAATGGTTGCCCAAACTTGCACCATTATCTTGTGTACAGCAATGGATTAGGAGTCAGAAGATTGTGTTTGAGTAATGCCAATGGCGCTTGCTCATTGTGTGGCTTTGATAAATAACATAATCTCATTACCCTTATTTTCATCACCTGTGAAATATGGACAATGGTACTTGCATGACTACTTCACAGAGCTGTTGTGAAAATCAGATTACATAGCAAAGGCAAAAAGGTATTGCAAATTATAAAATATATGTAAAGATAATGAGTTGTTATCATTAGTAATTTATCTTTATTACTGATAGCATAAATTTATGTAATATTAGCTACTCATATCTTTATATGAGTTTGAGCGACCTAAAACTATATTTCAATGGGATATGCTCCAGGGTTTCTGAAGCAAGTTGGTAGAAATGAGTATGTTAAATATGAGTGGAAAAGATCCAGAAAGAACAGTCTGAAATTCTGAAGATAAATTTGCCTACTTCTTAATAAAGCTAAGGTTCTATTTTGATAAAAATAACTTAGTGTGTCCCTCCCAGGTCTGTAAGGTTAACTGGCTGTATGCTAAGTGGTGCTACCTAAGGAAGAGCATCTGTGCCAATAAACCAGGCTACCCTCAACCATCCACACCCCACCCTCAGGAGATGAATATATACAGCCATGGTTATTTGTAATTCATAGCACTCGGTATACCTCTTGTGACATCCATCAAATTCTGATGGTATTATTTTATTGTTTTTATCCCTCTATGCCATTTAAATTTTTTAATTCCTGAGGACAGAGACAATGTCCTACACGTGTTTAAACTGTCATAAGCAGTTGTAGCATGATGCCTTGTAAAGGTTGATGATTAGTGAAGAAAGAAAAGAATAAATAAAAAATGCAGACAGCATTACTGGTGTGAATTATTATGATATGGTAACATCTTTTCTACTAGTAAATTGAGGTCATGTACATTGGTGATTTGATTGAAATTTTGAAAATGAGTTTGTAGAAAAGTCAGCCTTTTAATTTTTTTTATAAAAAGTATCAGTTTTTTGATAATTTAAAACAAAAATACTAACTCATACTTGATTCTAAATATGAATACATCTAAATTTAAAGCCATATGCAAATTAGAAAAATCCTACAATACTTATTGTTTAAATAAAAATGTTTTAAAGAAATAAAAGATACATTTTCATGTCAAAATAAGAGAAAATGATCTGGAATTTCTGATACATAAATGAGTAACATATGCTAAGGTTTTCTTACAAAAAGAGGGCAATTGGCCCAATAATACATATGTTTTATTTTTCATGTATTTCCCTGCAGAGAAGGTATTGTGACTTAGGTAAGGAACTAAAAAACATTTAATAAAAACAATATGGTATTTCCACTTGGGGAAAACAATCTGTAGTAAAACCATTAGTTTAGGGGTGAAATTTTTATGAGAAAATGATTTTGAGGAAAGAGAAAGGCCACATACTGTGCACAGCACAATGGCCCTACTAGTTGGGGAGCCAATGGATGAGACTGAAGTACACAATAGCCTGCTCTATAATTAAAGACAGATGTTAGAAAGATTGAGAAACCCCATACTGTGTCCACAAGAACACAAATTCACTTTAAGGAGATGTGATGGAATAATACAACTAGTCACCAGGTTTTCAAAATAAATTAAAGGGTACCTATTAATCTTTGCAAGTAGATGGCACTTATTTTTCTTTTTAGACTAAAAGTGCTTGACTTGTTTTTTATATTAGCTTGTTTTCTTTTTCTTTCCAAAAGCCATATAAGTTTGGGAAAAATAACAGGTTTTGAAGGGAGAGCTATTGTTATAGTCTTGTAGAATAAAGCATATTTAAAATAATTCAGTCAAAAATATTTATTAAAATGTAAAAACCCTTGGATAAAGTATATGTATATAAATAGTCTGTCCCGAAGTTTTCCAGCCATGTAATATGAAAAAGAGACATTTATTGAAGAAGACACAGTTACAAGAAACATTGTACATAGGACAGTGACATCTCAGTCCCTTTCAAGGTAGGCACCTTGGGACCTCATACAGTTCTCCCAATCACCATCAGCTGCCCTGTATTTTTCTGAATCTTATCAATGGTCTGAAATCTCTTCCCTTTCAAAAGTAGTTTTAGTTTTGGGAAGATCCAGAATTTGCAGGGCACCAAATCTGGGCTGTTGTGGGGCTGAGTCACCTGGGTGATTTGATGTTTCACCAAAAAATACTGCATGAGGTGTGATGCACCAGTGGGCGTGTTGTCATGATGAAGCTGCCAATCACCAGTTGCCCATAACTGCAGCCTTCCAAATCTTCCAAATAGTACATGGAGGAATTTTCAAGCTTAACACAAAATTTGATGCAGATTTGTTGCTCTACTTGCTCAGTCATTTTGAATGTGATGGCCACACAGTACATATGCTTACTCAACTGGTCTACCGCCCCATTGGCAAGTACAATGAAATAGTCCTTGTTCATGCATGTGCATTCCAGTAATCTCTCTTTGGCTGCCAGGTTACATCAATGTCTCACAAACCATTCTGGTTATATTAACAATGGCTGTACTTTTACCAGACAGTCCTCATATACATACCTTGTTGGGGTTCCTGATGAGTTAAAAACAGAAACTGAAAATGAGGTTTCTTTCTATTTCCAAATGTTCTTTTAGATTTGTGGTTCTTAATCCTCATTTTGCATCAAAATAATCTGGCAAACAGGGTGTGCATCCTCCATCATGATTAAGTGCCCTGAGTACTACCCAAGGATGATATTTTCAAATCCTCTCACTACCCTTCAAAACTAGTTGATTCTGACACAAGCCACGTGTGAGAGTCACTTCTTAAGAGCCTGAGGTTTTGTGGGCATCTAATTTATACTTAATCAGTTAGAGATTGGTAATGCTTGACATTCAGATATCTTTTATATTCGTAACATGTAGAAAATGCTGGGTTTTTCTCTGGAAAAAATAAATTCAATGTAATGTACAGAAAATGTCTCACATTATGAATCAGGAAGACTTTAGTTTATTAGTAAATCATTGTATATCTTTAAATCACTGATATTGATCCATTACTTCCTTTTCCTTCTGAAAATATGTTCACACACACACACAGTACTTCTGCCTCATTAGTAATGCTTTTCTTTTTCTGTTTTTTTACTAAGATTCACCTTAACTTCTTATTTATTGGGGTAAATAAATATGTATATATTGGAAGTCTTCCATTCTACTGATAAACTAAGAACTATCAAAAAAAGTATTATTTGAGAAGAAAACACTTATTCAAAGAAGTCTGGAGAAGAAAGAGTCAGAGAGCACTGTGAAGACAAAAAAAAAAAATCCTAGAGAAATCTATGAATGAAATAGGGAGGAGAACATACGTAAATACCAGGTTCAGAGGTCCACAGGCAGAATCAGGGTTGCATAATGGAAGACCTGAAGCCAAGCAGAGAAAGTCTGTGAAAGACCAGGATGGGAGCACATGAAGAGGTCCAGGGAAATTCCTGAAATTAACCTGAACTGTTCCAGATTCCATTAACATTTTTTAATTGTATTTTTTTATTCCTATTTAACCCCTTTATACTCTGCCCCACCCAGCAATCACCACAGTGTTGTCCATATCCATAGTCCTTTTTCTTTTTTGCTTTATCCCTTGACCCCCGAACTCCCTTAGCTGTCAACCTGCTCTCTGAGTGTCTCTAGTTTTCTTCGTAGTTCAGTTTGTTCATTATATTCCACATATAAGTGAAATCATATGGTACTTGTCTTTCTCTGACTGACTTATTACGCTTAGTATAATGTTCTCCAGGTCCATCCATGCTGTAGCAAAGGGTAAAATTTTCTTCTTTTTTATAGTCAAGTAGTATTCCATTGTATAAATATCCCATAGCATTTAATCCACTCATCTATAGATCTGTTTTATTGGCCTGTGGGTAGAGAGATGTAGTATGTTTTGGGCTTCCTTAAAATACAAATAATAAGTCTTTGCTTGTGATTTTGCTGTTTGCTCATATCTTTGGTATCTGTGCTTGGTACAGAGTAGCCATTCCATAAAGGTTTATTGAATGAATTAACAAAATGAAGGATAATTTCCAATGAATAATAACTATACTCCCCTCATTTGTATTTTATACTTGAAAATTTATTCAATGACATGCCTCAACTATCCCTAAAAGGCTGACCTTGACTTCCAGGACTGATAGAAGTAGGCTAATTGTTCTCAACTTTAACTGTGAACGTGAAACACCTAGAAAGCTTTTAAATGAATATTGATGTTGGAGACCAACCTCCAGATATTCTATTAAGTTGGCTTGAATTGAACCAAGGTACTAAGATATTTAAAAGCCAAACCAAATTAAACTAGAACAAACCACCACCACCACCACCACCACCAAAAACTCAGGTAAGTGAATCTAATGTACAGCCAGGGAATTAGATTTTCATAGTTATTCTTAAAACTTTTTTTTTTTTTTTTGCTAATTGGCTTCATCTGAATCTAACAAAAGCTAGATAATTCCAATATTTTGTTGTTGTTTTGACTTTGACATTGGTTATGGATTAGACAAACAACAATTTGAGGGGAAATGGCTCTAGTTTAAGCTGCTAAGGACGCCAGGAGTATCAGCATATGCCCAATAGAGATGTCTACCGTGTCTTCATAATTTTTGCATCTCAGGCCCACTATTTTCCTGATATTTAAAGATAAATCATTAATGCTCATAAGTGTTAGAGTCAATTACTTAGAAATTGTTTGTATTTACTCCTGTTTTACTCATGATTTGAGCCTGCTTCACTAAGTATGAACTCTTCGCTAGGTATGCTCAGTAACAAACTGGATTTTTAAGTGATCCCTGTGTCTGCTAGCATGTTGACTGCTTCATGTAAATATTTAAATGTTAACACTTCCTAGTGAATCTTATTTATGACTATATGTTAGCAACTGATGTTGTCTAAAGTATTTTAATTCAGTCCCACCTCTAGCCACTTATGACCACTGACTCAGAGCTAGCAGACCTCCTTATCACCCTATCCTTGCCCACCAAGAGAAGTTGGAATAACATGGGAGATGAATTAGGCAAATGGGAAGAAGGAAACAGCATAGATTAATAGATAATTATTACTGAGCTCAGTGTAAATTCTTGAACTTCAAAGTAGAATTGGGTCTACTGATGTACATTAATAAAAAACAAACAAACATAAATTCACATTCAACTTTTAGAAATATTTACTGTGTAGACATCTTTTCTAAACCCCCCAGTATGAAGTAAATAAATGTCCACTGTAAATATTTACTTATGTGACTAATAATGGAAGACATGTGTGAATATCACTGATGCCTGAGTTAGAAAGTTATGAGATAAGGAAAAAATGAAAACTTTATGGTATTAACTAATGGATACTCCTGTCTACCATAGTAAGGACAAGGAGGTCATTCCTCTCTCCCTCTTTCTTTTCTTCTCTCATGGATTACTTGTGATGATTTGGGTGATCCTGGGAAAAATGATTTTTTAAACTGAAGCATTGTGTACAGTGCTCTGTCCATTTAATCATCATACATCACATTGACTTGTGGAAATAATTCATGGTGCATTTAGTGTATTTAAAAATTACTACTGTCTCTCAAACTGTGTTTCCTCACCATTTATAGTATGCAGCTCCATTTGTCTGCAGAAAACAAGATTTGTATTAATTTCTGTGGACACCTGTAATGTCTGTATGAGAGTGTCATCATTTGTTTATTTTCTCCAAAAGATAAAATGTAATAATTCCTTCCCAGCTATTCAGAGAATCACAGAGAAAATTGGATTGGTGAAAACTTGCATCTCACACACAGATTCAAATTTGGGCATATTTAAGTAAAGCCCAGTATGCACTGTTGGTAAAAAGAATTAAATTGGACAACTGTAAGCATAAAAAAATAAGCAGTAGATTGACAATCAAAAGGCCCCAGACCAAAAAGTAACTACATTTGTCAAGATTCATGTATGAGATGAAAAATGTTCTGCCTAACAGCAGTGTCACTATTCTTGGTATGAGAGTGTCACCATCTCCCTATGACCCTGCTTCAGGCAGGGGCAGAAAGGTGACTCATAAAAAGGACAATGCATGAAAGCTAGATGTGTTTAATCCTCAGAAAGGTTGATTTCCATGCTTTTATAGATACATAGATGATATTTCATTAAAGAAACCCAAATTCTGTTTATGCTATCCATTAATATTGTGGGGGAAAGAAATTATTTCCACGAAATGAGTAAATCTCCAAGATGTGTTTCTTTAACACAGTAACAATCCAATGAATCATAAGTAATCTCTTCCAACTAACCACTGCCCTTTCTTTAAGTAAGAATTGGCAGTTATTGTCACTGACTTAGAAAAAATTTAAATTAAGTCTGCTTCAGCCTACATTTCTAGCTTCTAAAATGCCTACCATGCTGGTTATAATCACAATAAATTGCAGTAGTGTTGCATGAATTTAATCAGGCATAAATAAAAATAATTCTCCATAGTGTCCAAATTCAATACTTACTGAATCATTTGTAATTATAGTATTGAAAACCCAAATTTTAATTTAACTCTCCCATTATAAAAAGTTACTTAATCCTATTTTTACCATAGGGTATAAGTGCTATGTACCAAAACATTATAAACAGATAAAAAATACACCCCTACAGGAGTGGTAGTGTGAGAGATCCCCTTGGCCTCTATTCTTGAAGATTCAACAAATTAAACACCTATATTTCAACAAAGGATTCCTTGATCAATGCACAAACACTTCTGAGAGATCCACGCATTGAAACATCTAACCTGTGGGCAATTGGGAGTGAACTGGGGAGGAGAAAAGGGAGAACTCAGATAAGCCCTGGAGGCAGCCTTATAGCAGTAGCCTACTGGGTTCTTCTGGAGAGGGGAGAGTAAGGTCATGGACGGCACTCCCTTCACCCTCCCTTCAGCCCGGAGGAGCAGAGAGATTTAGAGAGCATTCTGCAGGAGTGGGACAGTACGAACTGCAGCTGAGCTCAGTGACCAGGGCAGGGACCAGGGACGAAACACAGGGATGCAGCCTGAGTTGTCTACAAATCGGCATTCCAGACAAAGAAACAAAGCCTTGGAGTCTGACTGCCTTCCATTACCCTCCCAGAGCTTGCTTCCCCTCACTCTTTGTGTCAATTTGCAGAGCACATGATCTGAAAACCCGAGAAAAACTAGGGAAAAACTATGCTACTAATCCCAGGGTCAGGTCAAGGTGCAGGTGGGACTCTGCAGAGGCTCACTGGTCACCAGTGCTGAGAGGGCAAAGCAACAAAGGAGGTGGCGGGGTTCCCCAGTTCACCCCACCTCCAGACATTGCAGCTGCACTGCCAGCAGCCTAGAGCTACAGATTCAGTACAGCGATTTCACTGATTTGGAGTCCTACCACCCACCGCATTCCTCTGCTAGGTGGCTCCCGTGTGACCGGAACAACCAGATCAAAGGGGAGGCATCCCCCCTTCCCAGGTAGCACAGGTCATTTTCCACCACCCCCTGGTTATCTGAAAAGCCAGAGATGTACAAGAGCTAAAAAAATTTTGTGAGTCAGCACCGCCTACTGAAAAACAATAAAAAGACTTCTTATCAATCTACCAGAGAAGTGCCACTCATTCATAGATGGCTAGAAAGAGAAGGAATCCATTAAATACCATGAATAACCAAGGTAACAAGGCAGCTCAGGAAGAAAAAGGATGACAAAAATATGGGATTTAAATGACAGAGAACTCAAGACTACAGTTCTGCAAAAACTCAATGAGAAGCAAGAAAACACAGAACACAGAATGAACTCAGAAACCAAATCAATGAATAAAATGAGTATATAACCAAATAGATTAAAACTCCAAAAAAGAACCAAATAGAAATCCTGGAGATGAAGAACTCAATAAAAGAGATCAAGAGTGAACTAGTGAGAATAGGAAATAGAGCAGACCAAATGGAGGAAAGAATTAATGATATCAAAAATAGAAACCTAGAAAAGATGCAGAGGGAAGAAGAGAGAGAGACTTGCGCATAAAAAAGAAATAAAAAAGCTCTATGAGATCTATCAGACTCTGTCATAAAGAACAATTTAAGAATAATTTGAATACCATAAGAAAAAGAATAGAGAGAGGAGAAGGGAGATCCTATTCAAACAAGTAGTTGATAAGATTCTCCCAAACCTATGGAAAGAGTTAGATCCCCAAGTCCAAGAAAAACACAGAACACCTAATAATCTTAATCTAAAAAAAAGCTTTGTCCAACATGCATTTTATTAAAACTGTTAAAAAGTAATGACAAAGAAAGAATTCTCAAGGCAGCCAGGGAAATAAAGTAACCTATAAAGGAAAACCCATTAATTTATTATCGGACTTCTCAGCAGTATTTCCATAAGCTAGAAGAGAGTGGAAAAAAATATTTAAACTACTAAAAGAGAATTACCAAACAAGAATAATACATCCAACAAAGTTAACTTTTAGATGTGACAGAGAAATAAAGACCTTTCCATACATGCAGAAGCTGAGTAGCCAAAACTACACAGTAGAGAAAAGAAAGCCTGTTCAGTAAATGGCACTGGGAAAATTAGAAAACCACATGCAAAAGAATGAAATTAGATTATGCTTTATCCCTATGTACAAAAATGGAGCAAAAACCTAAACATAAGATCTGAAACAATACATTACATAAAAAACACATACTAAACTTATGGACCTTGGTGTTAGAGAAGATTTTATGAATTTGACCTCAAAGGCAAGGAAGGTAAAGGCAAAAATAAATGAATGAGGCTATAGCAAAGTAAAAGGCTTCTGCACAGCAAAAGAAACTGCCAACAAAACAAAAGGGGAACAATTGAATGGGAGTTGATATTTACAAACAGCAGCTCTGACAAGGGGTTAATATCTAAAATATATAAATAACTCACAACTCAACATAGAACAAACAATCCAATTTAAAAAATGGGCAGAGAACCTGAAAAGACACCTCTCCCCTCAAAATATACAAAGAGCCAACAGATATATGAAAAGATGTTCAACTTCACCAGCAATTAGAGAAATGCAAATAAAAACGACAACGAGATACCACCTCACACTTGTTAGAGTGGCTATTATCAACAAGACAGGTAATAACAAGTGTTGGAGAGGTTGTGAAGAAAGAAGAACCCCCACTCAATGCTGGTGAGAATGTAAACTGGTACAGCCACTATGGAAAACAGTATGGAGGCTCCTCAAAAAATTAAGAATAGAGGTACCATATGACCCACAATTCCTCTCTGGGTATCTACCTGAAAAACTTGAAAACACTTATTTGCAAAGATATATGCATCCCTATGTTCATTGCAGCATTACTGTGGCCAAGACATGGAGACAACCAAAGTGTCCTTTGATAGATGTTGGATAAAGAGGATGTTGTACATACACACTATGAGATAGTAACAAAAATGAAATACTGTCATCTGTGGCAACATGGGTGAACCTTGAGAATATCATGCTAAGCAGAATGTCAGAAAAAGCTAAGAACCACATGATTTCACTCATGTGAAATATAAAACTGAAACTCCTACACACAGAGAACAGTGTGGTTGTTACCAGAACGAAGGGGGTGGGGAGCTAGTAGAGAGTAAAGAGGGCCAAATATTTAGTGATGGAAGATTATTTGATTTAGGGTGGTGAGCACACAATGCAATATACAGAGCATGTATCATAAAAATGTACACTTGAAACCTATATAATCTTATTAATTAACGTCATCCCAATAAATTTAATAAAAAATAAGATTAAAAAAAGAATTTATTTGTTATCTTACATGAGGAAAACACACTCCTACCACTTCAAATCCCTGGCCAATTTTTATTTTAATGCAGCATTTCACTATGTATTCTATAATATGAGATGTTAAAGTTGGCATTTCCTTTGAGCTATAAAAATTTAAAACTCACTTATAAACATTTATTTATGGAGAGTAAATGACATCTAAAATCCTTTCTCAGAACTCCTGTTTCTTCTCCCTCACTCAGTTCCACTCTTTCTATTAAACTCCTTCCTACATTCACAAATCTTTAAGCTTACACTTTCTACCTCCCCCTGATACTACAGACAGGGATTATGGGAGTGTTAAACAGGCCACAGGCTTATTGGGCCAATCTGCGTCCAAAAGCAGCACTGAAAGATGCAACTTATTCACATGTGTGAATAAATGAAGCCACCATTAAAACCACAGAAAGAATCTAAACTATACTCGGGCATTTTTCAAAACCAGCCCCAAATCAAGAAACTCTTTTTTTTTTTTTGTAAGAAATTCTTATTGTACTCCAGAATAATGGTTTCCAATGCCAAATTTAACATTAATTTAGACTATGTTTCATGATGCATTATTGTGTTCCATGTGTTTGCATTGACAAATTTGAGGTTATGATTAGACATCACATGTTGCAAGGTACCAACTGCCTAGCTTGTTGAGGACCATTTCTTCTTTTTCTACTGGTAGGGGAATAGTTTGGAAACTATAATATGCTTTAAGTATACTAAAACTTTGAGAATGGAAAGGAGACTTTGCTTTCAATGTTCATGGTTTAAACACAGAAAGAAAAGCTGCTCATCTTAGTCTCCTTCTCCCTGTGAACACAGCTCTAACACCACTTCTATTTTTCTACGTAGGGTTATTGATCATCTATATACCTGCCTTACTTTAGTATGTTTTAATAATAATATCAGAAAAAATGTATTGAATGCCTAATATGTACCAGGCCTCTATACAATGAAATTTTAAATATTTTAAAATTTCCACTTATTGATAAAGTACCTGAGTGTGAAATTAAGTACTAGTGTAACTACCACAAGTAACAGACCTACTAAATAGCACAGCTGGGATTCAAATCCAGCCCTGCTAGGCTGTGAAGATTCTATTATTTCCAGGTTGTCTTTGCATTTACCTATGCTGAAGTTAATTTTGTCATTATTCTCTTACTCCCAAACTTTCCCCATTTAGAGACCAAAACTTGCTGCCACCAGTCATGTTTAGTTTGGAGTATGGAGTATTTGACTTTATGTTACAAGATCATACTGAATTGTTTGTTTAAGTAAATGACCTTTGAAAGGCATATTGAGACAGGAAGAATTAGTATGAATTAGGATCAGAGAAAATATTTTAAATTGTTGGCATTTTGTAACCATTGGGAAGAAGTAGAAAAATACATTAAAAAATGTTATGATTAATTTTCTCTGGCTGGCAAACACTCATTTGAAATGTTTATGCTGAAACAAAAGCAAAATGAGTAGCATTATTACCTGTATAGCAACCATGGTGAGAGGAAGATGGGTGCTCTGTTTGGCTATAATTCTGAAGTCACACACCCAGCACATCTGACACACAGCACTGTTCAAGTAGCTGGTTGTCTGCAAGAGCTGCTTGCTGAAAAACTGCATCAATCAATAAAGCCTCCAGAGCTCAAAGTGCTGGAGATGTCACAATCATTAAACAGTAATGCAAATAAAAAAACAATATCTCACCTCATTAGTACTAAGTATGTTGTTTATTCTTTCCCCAAGTAAAATGTTTAGAATCCTGCATAATGAGGTTCTCATTGACAGAGGTGTGGAATTATGAAGCTGTTAAATCCAGCATGAAGACAGAGTGATAAAATAGATTGGATTTTGCAATAGCTGTACTCAGTGCAAACTTGGGTGGCTGGATTCCACATTAGCACATTGTTTTGACATTTGTGCACTCAGAGATTCTATTTCACGCGACAGGGAAATGCAACGTGGGTGGAGAAGAGAGTTTGTGGGCTGAAGTCAAAAGCTATAGAGTACAGGCAGAGAAGGAAACTACATCAATCTTGAAGTGATACCTCATTTTCTGACAAGGATTTTTTTGTGTGAAAACACCATGCAAATGGTCTATAGGTATAGTTAAAGCTAACGATCGTCAAGAAACCAAATTAAACTTGGGAATGTTTACCTGTTGGAAGAATCTCTGTACAAAAATGTAATAATGATGAAAGTCTGTCTTTTGGACTATAGCCCCCAGCACACACCATCTAGAATGCAATGTAATGTTTGTCGTGAAATGTGTTCTTGGTTATTAGTTTGTAATTTTTGATATGTCAATGTACTAGAGCTAGGAAATTTATTTTGATCAGTTCATATGTCCTCTGTGTCTGACTTGAAATTCTCATGCTGCCATTTCTTTCACAGAATGAGCTAGCCTGGTTCATAATGCTCATTCCACCATGGAGATGCCAAATCAGTTAATGGGATGTGGATGATAAAAAGAGCACCAAGTGTCACTAAACCTTAAGCTCCTTGAGTGCAGCCGCCTTGCCTGACTCATCTTTGTATTCAGCAACTGGGTCCTGGGCATGGCATCTAACCATACACTACATATAAATGCTACGTGTTTGAGTGAAACGGTAATATTTCTAGTTTTTTTTTTCATCTCCACTCACCACTATAGTGAAAACAAGATGCTGATTGAGAACAAGAGACGTTATCTGAGAAGAATCCTAAAGAGGACTGTGTGAAAGCAATTTTGGGGAGATTTGTTCTGCTCAGCCTGGTTCTACCTTGCCTCAGATTCTGTTACCACCCACATAGCTGTGTGTATCACACTAATGAAAGAAAGCAACAGCAGCAAGGGCATTACCAATGCTCAATGTTTCAAAAAATAATTTTCAGGTTATCACTATATTTTCCTGATGGCTACCCTTTTACACAGTATGACACTTCGGGGTTAGTAAGGGCATTGTTGAGGCAGATTCTAAAAAATCTTTGTGGGCTATTGAGTCTTAAAAGCTTTTCCAGTGGAGATTTCCCTTAGTCTGGGTGTTGAATTTGTAGTTTACAAGAGTAACTGATTTCTTCCTTATTCGAGTTTCTTTGATGTGCACTAGAGGGCAGTGACTCCTTGAATGTGTTCAAGACACTTAACCATTGAGACAAGTGCATCAGTAATGCTGCCATTATAGTAAGAAGTAGGTTGGAACAAAAAAGTGGGAAGGAAATTAGAAAAAATGCTGAATGTTTTTTTCTTGAAATGGCTACGGAAACAACATATTAGAGTGGAGGGCGGAGACTGGAGTGGGGCAAAGTTGTGCTCAAATTTTGCCCTGCTGCTTAGTTATTGTGTAAGAGAGTTTATTAATCTCATGAAACTCAGTTTCTGTATTTTAAAATGGCAATCTTTATACTAGTGTAAGGTTGCTACAAGAATTCAAAGAATGTAAAAATCGTTAGTATATTAACAATGAGTATAATTTATTTCACTGCTATTACAACTTTTCTCTTGAATAGTCAAGCTGCTTTGGTGTTCATTGTTGAGCATGTCACTTCTTTACTTGTTTTATAAGGTAGCTCAGCTGTCAAGGACTCTGAACATGTGAAAATAATAAATAACATCATTCTAAAAATGGAGAAAAATTGTATGCTGTTTTATGTATTTTAATATGTTGGTATTCCATGCTTCTTGCTTAATAAAGCAAGTGTGTATTAAGTGTGTGTACACACACACACACACACAGAGATCTACCCAGTATATGTATGCACATGTGTCATATGTATATATTTTATCTGATATGTTACAAACACATTTATTATTATTAAGAGTATTTTAATGCCGCCTCTTACTTCCCTAACTTGTATGCATTTGTGCATTTTTTCACAATGTTTTCTTATTCTGTACAAAGAAGAATAACCTTGGGCAAGGGTTTTACCTTTCTGAACCCCAGTTGTATAATCTGAGAAGTGCAGAGAATGCATAAGGCAAGGTCTTCCAATTCTAGAAAAAAGAAATGTAACTCAATTTCCCAAGGTCAACAATGCTCAATTACCTCTTGATCATGCAAGCAGACATTTGAACAATTTCTAATACTGATATTAAATTAATTACCTTATCTCCAAAGTGAATAAGAAAACAATTGGTAACATAACAGAAGAATACAGTAGAATGTCTTTTTAAGTGGATCTGTTTTCTGATTTAAAAAGAAACTGGAAATTTAGGTACTCCTCATCATCCACAATTTTACAATTTGAACTCAAAATTCAAATACAATTATCTTTCACTGTCCAAACTCTGAATTCTCACTATCCTAACTGAACATTTGCAATGAGGGATAGCAATCATACTTGTATTAGCCTAGATTTGAAATAGCCAGGTTTCTCAGCATGTAATCTCAGTTCCCTGTTATTCATTGTCAGGGATTTTTACTTTGCTTTTTAAAAATGCATAAAAATTCCTTATACCTACAACTTTTTATCTATCCACACCTGAAGGAACTTCTTCTATCACTCCAGAGATTTTTCTTAGTATTCAGATTAGGGATACAGATTTAGTTGGTCTTCAGAAGTTGTAGTTTGGTTGACAAACCACAGAAGAAGAAATACCTCCTCTTTAAGAACCCTAGTGTTTAAGAATGTAGGGAGTGGGAAGGTAGTCTCTGTTCCCAAAATATTAGAAATAAGGAATATTTGATTGTACTCTAATATGTGTTTTATAAAATAAATATGCAGTTAGCAAGAACACAGATGAATACAGTCACCTTAAAGATTTAAATAACATCCAGCCATCAGCATTGAAGATAATCTGATTGCAAAGATGAACTGTCTAAAAAAATTGTATGTTGGTCAGAAGTGGGGATCAGTCAAAAAGTACAGATAAAGGAAGATCACTAAGGTAAATGTTGGAAAATCTCATCTAAGCACTATACAAGAAAAAGTAAATATTGATTTTTAGACTCTATGTACTATGGGTCCATGAGAAGTCTCTTTGATGTAATGCAATGGTATAAATTACAGGTGATAAGATATCTTAATTGAAGTTTACCTCCTCTACTCAAACTACTCTAAATAGAAGCTATTCTCTAACTTCAGTTCAACCAGAAACATCCAATACCTCTAAATTATGGCAGTGAAGAAACAAAGAGAAAATTTTCAGGCAATACTTAATGTGATATATATATAATGGAATACTACTCAACTGTAAAAAAGATGACAGTGACCAGGGGGAAGGGAGTGGAGGGAAAGGAGGGAAAGAAAGAAAAGGGTCTAGTAAAAAAACTAGTATAAATGACCTATGAATGTGGACAACAGGGTAAGGGTTGACTGTGGCAGGGGGGTGGGTGGGCAGGGTAGGGGAGAGCAATGGGGGGGAAATGAGGCAACTGTAATAGAAAAACAATTAAAAAAAGAAAGAAAAGATGAAATATTGCCATTTGCAACAACATGGATGGACCTTGCGAATATCATCCTAAGTGAAATAAGTCAGTCGTAAAATCAGGAACCATATAATTTCACTCATATGTGGGATATGAAAGTAAAAGCAACAAATGAACAAAGAAGAAAAACAAGAACTCATAGATATGGACAACAGTATGGGAAGGAGGGGGTCATAAAAGGTGAAGGGGGCCAAATGTATAGTAGTGAAAGATCATTTGGTTTTGGCTGGCAGGTACACAATACAATGTACAGATGATGTATCACTGAATTGTACACTTGACACCTATATAATCTTATTAACCAATGTCACCCAAATAAATTTAATAAAAGAAAAATTTATTCTCAAATGACTAAAAATTTCAAAGCATACTTTCGAAACACAAGGAAAAGATTGCTTTCTTCATAGAAAAGGGCTGGCCTGTGCTAAATAATATTCATAAAGGAATAACTATCGCCCAGAAACAATTATTGCTTGTGAATAGACTAGATAAAGAGTCTACGGGCTAGGGTTAGAGTATATGAGAGAGGAAGCTAGATAGTTAGATCTCAATGAGTATATTAATAAAAGGTCTTTCATCTTCAGATCTAATTTAGGAGGACCACAGAATTCTACACTCATTAAATTAATATTTGCTACTGTAACCTAATTTCTAAGTCTTCATACAATAGTATTTCACTTCTTATGCTATAGTCCAAGGAGATAGGCTGCTTTTCTCTATGTGGTGACTTGGATACCCAGGCTCCTTCTGTCTGGTGGTTCCTCAATCCCTTAGAACCATAGGAAAATAGAAAGGAGAAAGTCATACCTGCTTCTTATAAACCCTGGTATATAAATAACACACATCATTTCTTCTCTTATTCAATTGACAATAACTAGTTACAAACCAAAAACTCAGTACAAGGAGAACTTGGAACACAGCCTCTGGCTATACAGCCTCCTGCCAGCAATAACTGCCTACTATGGATGGAGAAGCCTCTCACTCTGGTGGACAGCTAGCCACCTCTGCCACTAATTACCATGTAGGTTTGGGTCCTAAGACAAAGCCAACAGGTACTCCACATCCCATCTCTGGTTCTGAAAAGTGTAGCAGTCGTGAAAATATGTAGCTTGTCTTGTCAGACAAGTTTCCCCACCACCACCTTCTCAGCACCCTCCCCTGACAATGGCATGGAAAAGTCTAGGGTATTTTCTTATGTACCTTGTAAACCTCTTCCAGAGGAATGCAAAGGTGATGGGAAGGAGGATGAGAGATGTGAAGAGGCCCTGAGGGTAGCATGAAGGGATGTCAGGGAATACTTTTATGAGCCATATAAGAGGGGTCAAGTGGAAATGTGGGAGTTACGGCAGATGCCAGCAATGTAGAAAATGGAGACCAAGGACCAGGCAACTTCTCTCTTGCAGTGGTGCTGGGTAAACTTCCTAAGATTTAGAAATGCACAGAGGGAGAACAATTCTGGATTGACTGAGTCTACTTTCAATTTGTATGCTTACTCTAAATTGTCATAAATGAAGTGATTCTGCTACCAGAAAGAATAGGACTCCAGTTAGAAATTAGTACAATTAAATAAAATTACTTCTTTGAAGAGCATACCCAAAATTATGATTTGCTACTATGTGTATAATTCATTCCTTAGTCTAATTGCATAATCCCTAAGCAATTTTTAATTTTTAATTCTCTTACCAAACTCCACTGTCTACTCTGAGTAAGTACAATAGTCAATCTTCACATAGGATCATATTTATATTTTATATGCAACACAATAATATATTTATCATGTCAACTATCATGTAGCATGTTATCTTTTTTATATTTTTAAATAGTGTGATTGTTAATTTTTTGTGTCAACTTGACTGATAAAAACATCAGTGTAATTTTAAGGGATAATAACTAAGGGATGCATAAATAACTGGCAAAATGTTTCTGGCTGTGTCTGTGAGGTTATCTCTGGAAGAGATCAGCATTTGAATAAGCAGACTGAGTAAAGATCACCTTCACCAATGTGGGGGAGCATCGTACAATCCACTGAGGACATGAACAGAACAAAAAGGCCAGGGAAGGGCAAATTTGCTCTTTTTGCTAGAGCGAGGACATTTATTTTCTTCTGTCCTTGGACATTAGTGCTCTCAGATCTCAGGTTTTGAACTCAGACCTGGACTTATACCATCATTCTCTCTCCTATTCTCAGGCCTTCAGGCTCAGACTGAATAACACCACCAACTTCTCTTGTTCTTCAGCTTGCAGATAGCAGATCATGGGACTTCTTGACCCTATAACTGCATGAGCCAATTCTTAATGTAAATCAAGATCTCTCTCTCTGTCTCTCTCTCTATGTGTGTGTATACATACATATGTATACACACACATATATACACACACATATATACATACGTACAAATGGATCTATATCTATCTACTATTTATCTACCTATCATCTATCTATCTACTATTGATTCTGTTTCTCTGGGGCACCCTGTCTAATACACATAATTATAATTATATTTTTCTTTGAAAGATGGTTAATTAATAAAACACATCTTTTTCTCTCTGTTTTTATTTACACACACACACACACACACACACACACACACACACACACACAAATTCTCATACCAGACTGATAGTTTTCAAACAGAAAGCACTAAACCTTTTCTCATCCATAGGCGTCTTCTAAAGACCCCCAATACCTTCCTTCTCCATCCCTTCCTTTTAAGAGCAAAAAAGGAACCTACTTTTGGTGTGTGTTTGTTGGAAGAGGGTCCCCATTCCAGACTTAATTAAACATATATTTTAATTGAATATCTACTCTGTTCCAGGAAGTGTTCTAGATTTTTAGGCTATAGCAATAAATAAAACACACAAAAGTCCCCGGTGTCATGGAGTTTAACCTCCTACAAAATAAGCAGAATTTACATTCTATTAAATAAAAAAATAAATAAACATAATAAGTAAATTATAAAGTTGCATTAGATGGTGATAATGGTATAGAAAAGAATAAAAAGAAAAGAAAGGAGAGCAGTGGGAATGGGGTGGAAGAAGGAAGACATTAAATTTTAAACACGGACTTCCAGCCAAAATGGAGGCGTGGACAGACACGCTTCATCTCCCTCTACAACTAAGAAGGATTACAACTACCTCAAAATTAGAAACAACCAGAAGTTCCAGAAAATCAAAGTGCATGGAAGTCCAGCAAACAAAGATATAAAGAAGAAATACTCATCCAGGCAGGTAGGAGGAGCAGAGCCCGGGCAGAGAGAACACGGTGTGGTGGTGGCAGCAGTGGCAACAGCAGCAGGCTGGCAGAAAATGCAGTTATACATTTTAAAAAGTCAGGAGGGACACCTGGGGAGCATTCCCAGCTCCTCACCCGAGCAGCTCACTGTCTCAGCTCCAGGGAAAATCGACCCTCATTGCTTTTGACTGTGCAAACCAGTGGGGATTGAGATGGAGGCAGAAACTGTCTGTCTCTTGGCAGAGTCCACTTGTTTAAAGGGCCCCCACAGACCTAGAACCTCCGCAGATGCACCCACTCTGGGAATAACAGCCAGGGCAGCAGTTAGGGGGCACCAGTCTGGTGTGGAAGTGGCAGAAGTGCCCAGAAAAGGGGCGAGTGCTGGGCAAGTGGCATTGTTTCTTCTCAGACCCCTCCCCCACATACAGCGCCACAACGTGGTGAAACAGGTTGCCCATTTCTGATGAATCCCTAAGGCTCCGCCCCTTACAGCGTAACAGGAGTGACAGCTTTCCCTGGGATACGGAAGCAAATAAACACAGGAGACTTCCAGCAGAGATGGAGGCCTAGACTGACAGGCTCTGTCTCCCTCCACAACTAGGAAGGAATACAACTATCACAAAACCAGAAATAACCAGAAGTTCCAGAAAATAAATAGAAGTTCAACAAATGAAGTTATAAAGAAGTGTTGCTCATCCAGACAGGTAGGAGGGGTGAAGCCGGGGAGGAGAGATCAATCTGTGCTGTCCACGGCAGCAGAAGCAATGGTGGCAGGACAGCGAAAACACCACAGCGGGGTGAGATGGGTTGCCTGGTTGTGACGAGTGCACAGGGCTCCTCCCCTATAGCATAAGAGCTGTGACAGCCCTGCACAGGAAGCAAAGGTAAACACAAAACTGTTCAGGATGGCACAGATCATGATAGAGATCCCAGTAATGCAGCTGACCAGACATCAAATATCTAATCTAACTAAGCAGCAGATAGAAAATCTTTCTGAGGCACAGTTGAGCGCTTTGGTTATAAAAGCACTTGCAGACCTAACAGCAGATCTTAAACAAGACCTGGAAGAAATCAAGGCTAGTCCTGCTGCAATGAATAAAAACACATACAAAACTAGTGGTGAGGGCAAAAAAACCAGGGATCAAATCAGCAAATCAGAACATAGGGAAGAAATAAATAGTCAACCAGTGCAGAAAGAGGAAACAAGAAGTGAGGAAAATGAGGAGAGGCTCAGAAACTTATCGGACAGCTATAAGCGGGCCAATATCCAAATCATAGGGTTGCCAGATGATGAAGAAGAAGAACTAGAAACAGAAAAATTATGTGAAAAAATAATGAAGCAGAACATCCTTCACTTTGGGAAGGAAATAGACTTACAGGTCCAGGAAGCACAGAGAGTTCCAAAACAACTGGACCCAGGGAGAACCACACAAAGACACATTATAATCAAAATGTCAAAAATTAAGGATAAAGAAATAGAATCTTAAAAGCAGCAAGAGAGAAGAAGAGAATTACATACAAAGGGGTCCCAATAAGACTGTCAGCTGATTTCTCAAAAGACTCTGCAGGCAAGAAGGGACTGGCAAGAAATATTCAAAGCAATGAGAAGCAAAAACCTACAACCACGATTACTCTATCCAGCAAAGCTGTCATTCAGAATAGAAGGGCAGAGAAAGTGCTTCCAGGGCAAAGTAAAACTGAAGGAGTTCATTAGATCCAAACTACTGTTATATGAAATGTTAAAGGGACTCATTTAGGAGAAGGAGGATCAAAACTATGAACACTAAAATGAAAACTTTATCACAACAACCAACAACAGAAGCTAGGGAACCAAAACAAAGACAAACTAAGTAGGCAACAAAAGTGGGAAAAGAATTATAGGTATGGGGAAAATTGTGGGGGGAGGTCCGCAGGGAGGGGGAAGAAGGGTAAGGGAAGGAGATGGTACAGAAATTAAGAAGCATAGTAGGACTTCCGGTCAAGATGGAGGCTTAGACGGACACGCTAGGTCTCCCTCTACAACTACAGTGGAATACAACTACTTCAAAACAAAGGATAACTAGAAATTCCAGAAAATAAAGCTACACGGAAGCCCAACATATGAAGTTATAAACCAGCGGTGCCATTTGGGCAGGTAAGAGTTAAAGAAGGCAAAGCTGTTTGCGGAGCGGGGCGGCGAAAAATCCCGGAGGCAGTCAAGCCCCTGGCGGGCGCGACTCCGGCGCTGGGGAGCAGCCGCAGCATCGCCTTGAACAGTGAGGCCCAGGGGGACGGGAGGACGGATCCCGGTCTCCTAGCTGAATAACTGTGTGAATCCATCTTGGACCCCCGCCCCCACAGAAAGCACCACAGGGCTGCGAAATAGGTCGCGGACAGGCAGGCGACTCCGATCAAGCCCCTGGCCTGCGCGACTCCGGCGCTGGGGAGCAGCCGCAGCATCGCCTTGAACAGTGAGGCCCAGGGGGGCGGGAGGACGGATCCCGGTCTCCTAGCTGAATAACTGTGTGAATTCATCTTGGACCCCCGCCCCCACAGAAAGCACCACAGGGCTGCGAAATAGGTCGCGGACAGGCAGGCGCCGGCGGTCGCTGATTTGTGACGCGTACGCAGGCACTGCCCCCTGCCCCCGACAGCCGGCCCAGGAAAACAAAACGCATCTGTCAAAATGTGGCAGACAAATATAGAGATCCCGGTGACACAACTCACCAGACAGCAGATAGAGAACCTGACAGATGAACAGATAAGAAACCTGTCAGAGGCTCAGTTCTGGGCCATTGTTAGCAGGTGGCTTACAGAATTCACAAAAGAGCAGGAAAAAGATATGAAAGAAGCGAAAAACTTTCATAACGAAAGGAACAAAACCACATACGAGACAGATGGTGAGGAATCCAGAGTCCATTTCAACAAACTGGAATATGGAGAAGGAACAAGCAGTCAACCAATGCAGCGAGAGGAAAGGGCAAGCAACAATGAGAGGATCAGAAACCTCTGGGACAGCTATAAAAGGCCCAACATAAGAATCATTGGTTTGCCAGAGAATGAGGAAGATGAACTAGAACTTGAAAAATTGAGTGAAAATATAATAAAGGAGAACTTCCCAGACTTGGGGAAGGGAATGGACTTGCAGGTCCAGGAAGCAAGGAGAGTTCCCAAGAGACTGGACCCAGGGAGAACCACTCCAAGACACATTATAATCAAAATGTCAAAAATCAAAGATAAAGAGAGAATCTTAAAAGCAGCAAGAGAGAAGAAAAGAATTATGTACAAAGGGGTCCCAATTAGACTATCAGCTGACTTCTCAAGGGAAACCCTACAGACAAGAAGGGACTGGCAAGAAATATTCAAAGTAATGAAAATCCAAAACCTACAACCACGAATACTCTATCCAGCGAAATTGTCATTCAGAATAGAAGGACAGAGAAAGTGTTTCCAGGACAAAATAAAACTGAAAGAGTTCATTAGATCCAAACCACTGTTATATGAGAAGTTAAAGGGACTGGTTTAAAAAACAGAAGCTAGGGAGATGAAACAAAGGCAAACGAAACAGGCAACGAGAGTGGAAAAGGAACTGTGGGTAAGGGAAACATAGTGGGGGGAGGCCAACAGGGAGGGGGAGTGGGGAGAGGGAGGGAGATAATATAGGAATTGGGGATCATGGTAGGAGGGAATGGAATAGACGGAGAGAGGTTGGGAGGAACTGTAAGCACAACTAATGGACATAATCTAAAAGGGGGGGACAACTGGAGGGAGGGGGCCACCGGGTGGAGGGGAGCAGAGGGAAGGGAAAGTGGCACAAATGTAATATTTTAATCAATAAAACACATTAAAAAAAAAAAAAGAAGCATAGTAGGAGGGAGTGGAGTAGACAGGAAGTTGTTGAGAAGAACTATATGCACAACCAATGGGCATGGACTAAGGGTGGGGAACAACTGCAGAGAGGGATGTCACTGGGTTGAGGGGAACAAAGGGAAAAGAAATTGGGACAACTGTAACAGCATAATCAATAAAGCATATTAAAAAAAATTTTTTTAACACATTTGTGAAGTTGTGCTAGGCAGGCTAATCTCTGGGCCCAGCTGGTAGAAAGCCAAGTCTTGCTTAACTGCCCCTAGTGCATTCCCTTTTGTTTAGGTGAAACAACCAAGAAGTGGGGAATGGTGGGAAGAAGGGGAAGGGATTAGTCAAAGAACATGTGTGGATGACTCATGGAGATGGACAAAGGTGTGGAGTTGGACTATGGGAGTGGGGAGTGGGCTGGGTAGAGGAAGGCTAAGAGGGAAAAATTGGGACAACTGTAATAAAATAGACAAGAATTTAAAAAAAAAAGCATCTGGACTAGAGGACATTGTTGACTACAAGATTTACTTCACAGGGCTTAGTGTCTTTCCCCTCACACATGCCTGCACACTAGCAAGAAAGACTGTCCTTTTGGTGAACTATCCTCATTTAATTACTAAAAAACCCATGGGTGGAGATTTAACACGATAATGAGACATGTGACCCATAAAGAAACAAGTAGTCACACTGTGCAAGCACCAAAAAGCCCTGTCGTCTACATACCAGAAGCCACTTTTCCTGCCTAAACCTCTTGAAAATTCTTCCCAGCCTTTGTTCAGGGAGCAACACATTTCCTTTCCCTTTGTGATGCTGACTTTCTTGTGCGCAAGCTAAATAAACTTTTGTTTGTATCTGGTTTCTAGTGACCTCTTTTGATTTCCATCCTGAGAGATTGCAAGAATCCAGGGTGCCAATAACAAAATGACTGGTAAGAGCTGAGGGAACAAGTTGGGAAGAAAAGCGAGGAAAGGGTTCTGGGAGAAGAGAACATGTTTGGTGTGTCTGTGGAAGATCGTGGGGTCAGGGAGGACCAAGCATGTGAACAAGGTGTAGGGCAGTAGGAGATCCACTCACACAGGGAATGTGGAAGAGTTCCGATAGGCAAAATCTTGTTGGCCATTGAAGAGAGTACAATGGCCTTTGTGTTGTATTAATCAAGCTCATGAATTTAGATAATGCAAATTTGCCTCAGAAGACGTCTTCAGTGTGGCCCAAATCAGGTTTCTTGGTCTGTATGGCTGTTGCAGGTTTTTGATCATGATACTTTTTGCACAACGCTGCTATCTCGTGAGGTGCCTAAGAGTCCTCTGGCTACATTGTGGAGGCAGTCCATCATGGGCTAGTCTTTCTGCTGAACCATTCTGCACAGCACATGCCAGTCAGCGCCTCCCTTGGTGACGAGCCTGTCCCCACTCTTAATGGGAAACAGTCTCTGTTACCTTTTGATAGTTCCATCATACCCTTTTATACTTCTTTTCCCTTCTGTGTTTCCCTTGATTCTTACCGTGGGTTGACTTAACTGGCATAAAAATACTTAGGAGACAAAGAAAGAGGAAGTACAGGAAGTGATTTGTGACCCCACCCAATAACCAGGCTTGGTATGAACACCCTGCTGAGGTCCCCAGAAATGTATCCAGACTCATAGGTCCAGGAAAACCAGTAGGCTGGTTCTCAGCCCTTTCCAGCAGTCTTTCTGCTTCTTGCTTTCTCAGCCCCACTCTTTACTTCTTAATACTGCACAGTTCCAGTTGGTCACTCCAAGGGTTATGTCTCAGGGTGGATACTAAGGCAAAGACTGACAGGTAGATTTTCTTGAGTCTAAAAATTGAGGAAAATGAGCATATTCTATTACTCTATTGTATTGCTTTTCTCACAACTTGGCCAATTCTTTGGAACATGCTTTTCCAATTATAAATATGCTCACAATTGTTATTTTTTTATCTGCAAAGTATATTCCCATTCATAATTTCAGCACCCATGAAATGATCAGGATTATTTAACATCATTTTATGTGTATCAAATAATAGACTTGTTTTTTCTTATTGTTGTCTATTTGTTGCTCATATTAAAGGCTCTTATTTATGCATATTAGATTTTAGCCTGGATAACTCCTCATAACTGGAAACAATGTCTTATATTTGGAAATAATTTTGCTTATATTTTTATAACTTTTTTATAAATCATGTTTCACAAAAATAATAAAGAATAGACATGCTACACATCTTTTTTTGTCTGTCTTTTTTAAAGTATATTTTATTGATTATATTGTTACAACAGCTCCTAAACACTTTTCTTAATGTTGGTATTAAGATACATAGGTAGGAGTTGAATTTGAGGTTTTCTGTATTATGGTCAGCATGTAGTATACATGGAACTTTCATATAGCATTGAGCACAGACCTACAGGCAGAGAGATTGCAGGTTAATTCTTGGTTTTCCAAGCACTACAATGTCTATACACAATATTATGTGTCTAAAATGGGTGCAAAAAAAGCATTGATAAAAAGATCCAAATACAAATTTATTTTCCAAAATTCACTCTTCTTATTTATAATCTTCTAATGTAGAATGCAATCTGGTTATCTGATCAATATTAATGTAATCCATCTCTATATATTTGATCATACTGTGTATGCTCGAATTAGTTCTTAAACTTCTATTTATTTTCTAGGTTAAATCTTACTACATTAAAAAAAAAAAATCTACCTCCTTTGTGAACAAATCTGCCAATTCCACTTGGATCTGCTTGATGGTTCTTACACCTTTGTTGTTCATAAGACAACATTTTTATGTCACCAGATGCAACCCAGATGGTACATACTAATTTATATATGGATATTGGAAAAATATATGGTTTCCATCTGAGGTCTTTTAAGTATGATTTTTAAATTGACATGAACATTGCTTTTTTTTTTTTCAAACTTGCACCATAATGCAGTCAAAATATGGTTTCCAGGTGAATGAAAACTTATCTGTTTCATTTGGCATCTCTATATGTTTCTGAGCCATGACTCCTGGATGAATTTGTGTCTTTGCTGACATGGTTGCAACTGGCTGAAAAACAATGTGATAGTGTCAAGTTACTAACATTGCACTGAAAGACAGTGCTGATAAGATAAATTTAGAACATCTTTCATCTCGTTTTCAATATTAACAACTGTTAGTCTTGCCAGCAGACACAAGTGTGTGATAAAGTTTAGACACTTTAATCCTTTAGTCTCTTCTGTTTTGATAAATATTAGACATAAGATGGTACTGAAACACCACCCTGAAATCTCTGTGTTTCCAAAGAAAATAGCCCACCATAAGCTCATTATAAAACCAGTAACAAAAAAATTGTTGTGCCAATTTCAATACACAAATCTGACATTCGGGTGTCCTATTGTCCTTCCCTTAATCCCCTGAAGAGTCTGAGGTGCTTTGTTCAAAAGAAATCCAATGTTTGAACATTTATAATGGTCCTCAGAGTATATCTTTCAGAAGAGATCTAATAAGGGTTATCAAAGAAAAAAATACGACCTTCCCATTTCTCTTCCTCCGCTTCTACCTCTTCCCTTTTCTTTTCCATATTATTATTCTTCAGCCTATTGTTATTTGATGGACATTGATTTATCCTCTTTGTATATCTAGTACACATATGTGTGTGGAAAACTAGACACATTTTCATGGCCAGAAAATTGCTCACAAAATTTTCAATTAATATGCTGATATCCACCTGCTCATCCAAAAATACTATGGGAATATGAGCACTGTTCAAAACGTATCTCTGAACATAGGTTAGAGGTCAGACTATCAGCCTTCTACCAGTGCTTCCCCACTCTACTGTGAAACTTAGAAATTCACTTTATTTTGCTTTCCTTATTATTTTTGTATAAAAATTAGAATGCTTAAATCCTCCATCAACATGGTCACTGAATCAAAGTAAGAATGGGAATTAAGAAAATAGAAAAACTAAAGAATATTATATATATATATATTTACATATTTCCTTAAAAAAATTGTTTGCAACTATATATACAGTATGCAAACCTGCTCAAACAGACAAAAGTCACCCATTTCTATGGCATTTAATATTCCCTTTTACTGTTGCATTAAAATTCAAGGATACAATCTTCCAGGACTCCTCAAACTTTACTCATGAAGCACTACTATCTGAGTTCCTATTGCAAAAAATATAGGTTTTGTGAGAACAAAGCAATGTTATGTTGCATGCATAAAAAAGAAGCATACTCTTTATCCCTATCCAGAGTCACATACTGTCACAAAGGAAGAAAAAGCACATCAATTCCTCAAACTTCAGTCTGCTAAAAGTCTATTTCACCACAGGACTTGGGGCACAGGTCAAAAAATCACTATCTGGGGAAGATACAAAGCTCTCCTCCCATCCCAGTTCTTCTGTGCTCAACTATTCTAAGGGAGGCAGATACTAAGTTGGTCTCCAATAATTCCTGCCTCCTGGTAATTATTCCCATGTGTAACACCACTCACTGCTCCTTTTCCTCTGGTGTGAGTGCTAGACATAATGGCTTGTGTCTAACTGATAGAATACAGTAAGGGCAATGGAATATTCCTTCCATGATGAAGCTATATATGTTGTGATTTCTGTTTTGCTATTAGATTTTATTGTCTTCTTGGCTTGTAGACTTTGATGAAGCAAGTTATTGTGTAGAGAGGTCCACATAACATGAAATTAGGATGGCCACTTGCCAACAATCAGTGAGGAACTAAGATTCTGAGTCTAACAGACCCTGAGGAAATGAATCCTACCAATGACCGCTGAACTAGAAACAGATTTTTCCTCTGTTATGCCTTCAGATGAAACCCCAGCCCTGGCTGACACTTTATTTTTAGCCTCACAGAAACTGTGACATAATAAATGCATATTATTTTAACTCACTAAGTTTGTGGTAGATTATTACAGCAATAGATAATGAGTATACCTTCCAACAGAAGGCTTCCAAAATCCCTGTTGTGCATGTTCTGCAAGTCCTAGAAGCCTGATTCACCCATCAACTCAGCCAAGTTGGGATTTACAAAAATCCATCCACTTCTTTTTCAGATGTAGGACTGTGGAAGATGTTTCTGGGTTATCTGTGGGTCTCCTTTGTTCATACTTTCCCATCTTAGAGTTAACTTTAGCAATTGTCTTAAACCTTTAATTTGTACCAGCATTACAGTCACAGATTTGAAAGCATCAAGTCACAAGATAAATTGCATAGAAGTTTATATATTCCACTTTTCAATCAAGGATACTTTATTTTTTATCATTTTCTTTCTAAATAAAAGGTATTTTCATTTAAGCAACATCTTCAAACTAGTTATTTAAGTTATTCACCAAGATTAATTAACTAATTACTGTACCATCACTAGTAAATCCCAATGGTTATGTTTATACTGATAAAAGATGCCCTGCTATTTAAACTAAACAACATATTTATAAGATGTAACTGAATTTCTCTCTACATTGTTTAAAATACATTTTTTCAAAGCCAGCATTTATTTCCAGGGTCCAACCTAAACCTCCAGGGCTATTCCTGTTGACAGCAATGGAATATCCACCACTGATTTTACCACTGTAAAAATGGCTACTGAAAACACAGTAACTGAATATCAGAGGGTAGGAAACACTTGGGGTAAAATATTGGCTGTTAATGTAAATTTTCATTGTGTACCCCCTCCTTCAATGCTCTGTATCCAGATAGTATGATTTGGTGACAATGGAAGCAATCGTTCAATGGAAGTAATAAAAACTCTCGTCTACTACATTATTTTTCTCTTTTCTCACAAATTATAAAATATGCCTGGCAGTTCTGTTGACAGTTCAACAATCCACTGTGGTTTGTTACTATTCTCAACAACTTTCTCAGTTTCTATTTTATAAGTCAATGCCAAAACAAAGGTTGGAGATAAACAGATTTTAATTAAATCTTTGTGATGCTAAATATCGGGGAATTTAAAAATGTAGAATTATAAATGATTTGGGGGGCTTATTTTGTTTGAATACTTGACATTGAGTATTATAATAGCTTCCTGCTGGAAAGGCAAACATCTCAGGAATTCCCTTTGTGGACTGTTTTACAACACTTAGGAACATTTGGGGAAAGTTTTTGTCTGAGCTTTTTGTTTCTCCTGATTGGCCTTATATGTAATTCTCTTGATAAGAACTGAGGATGTGGGACCCAAAATTAATCATGCACTGCAACCTTTCCAATTAATAAACTTGATTCTTTTGATAATTGCAGAGATTTTAATATTATTTGTCAAAAAAGCTGCTTATTAACCAGTGGTTAGAGAACCTCATATACATTTCCAAGTGTAATACCTATAGCTATACTTGTCCAAGACAACAGGTACTTTAGCCCTGCTTGATGTACTTATGTCATAAGAAAAAAAGGGGAGCATAAGAAAGAGATGTTTAACAAGTGGATGTTAAATCTATGGAATATTGTTAATAAAGCAAGCATAGTCTTGATGAAGGTGCAATACTGTTTGTTCCACTACCAAAGTTTACTCAAAGTGTGTTCTTGCAATTCAAGGCAACAACAAGGGGTGCTTTACCTTTCACTCTTCTTTCTGTCTTAGAGTACATTAAGTCTTTACACAAGAGGCCATTATCAAAGATGCAGAAAATTAAGATTAAAAATTAAATTTGGTATTAAGTTTTAAATGGATCTTTTATTTTGAGAAATTAATAAAAATGTTAAAATATGTTCAAAGACTTGTAAAGTGATTTTATGAAAGAAAAAAAGTGGAATAGGAATGTATGTTAAGTAGTAGATTTTATTATCATGGTGGATTGTATATGCTAAGAATGGCCATAGCAATATCTTCCATGTGACATAAACATTGTCATAAAACTATACCATTCCTCCCAAATAGAGCTGGGTCCCCTTGTATCTGAATAAGCTCCTTACTGTGGCCAAAATTATAATATGTCACTTTCAAGACTAGCCATAAAAGATTATATACAACTTCCAACTTCAACACAGTATTGCTGAAGAGCTCACTCTTGGACTATAGCATCCATGCCAGCAGGAAGCTCAAGCACCGCATGGAGTAGCCCATGTGGAGAAGAAGTGCACACTCTACATTCCCAGCTGACATTCTAGCCAATAGCTGGTGAGCATTAGGTGATTTCACCCTCCAGCTGACAAGTTACCTCATCCTTTCTCTCACCCCAGTTGATGTTGCAAGGAGCAGAGATAAGTTGTCCCTGGTGGGCCCTATCTAAATTACCCACTTCTGAACAAAATTAGTTGGGGTGATTTGTTTCTCAGTAATCTATAACTGGCACAAGTATTATCTCCATTTTGCAGACAAGGCAATAGAATTTCAGAATAAAGGATTTAATTAATGACACAGAATTAGTAAACTGTAGAGCTTGACCCCAAGTTCTGTCCATTTTTATATTAAAAAATAGTTCTTGAATAACTATTTGATGAAATGGAAAGTTGGCCTTCAATGATAACTGTTTTCTCTCAGATTCACCTTTAAATCTTTAACACATGTCTCTGTTGGAAAATGACAGGTTATGGTTAAGATGTTGCAATGGCTTTTAGAATAAAGAAAATATTTTCAGACCACCATGGTGATGAAACAGTCTCTCTTTCGGAATTTAAAGTCATTCACAATTTTGTCTGGCCTATATTATATTTTGCCCTCATTCCTTAGAATTTTTGCTTATATTATGGCAATGAATTCAAAAAATAAATACGGAACACCTGATTAATTTACCATGTTGCTATTAGAAAATACAAGTAGAAAAGGGACTACTTAGCATCTCGTTTGCAGTCTCCTCTTACACACTGATTCCACTTATATTTTATTTCTTTTTCTAAATCTATTCAAATTGCAAAATATAACCTTGCTGAACATTTACAGTTGTGGTTCGTTTTTTTCTATTTATCTCAGGTATTATTACAGGAGAAAAGAGAGTGCTACTGAAGTGTTTCCTGCTGGACTTAAAAAAATTAGAAGGTAAATGGCATCTTAGAACTTACAAAAGCAAGCATTCCACTCCTTACTCTACCTCTCACCCCTCTGCCAGATTGCTTTTAGACATTACACTCAGAAAATAATTTTTAAAAGTCATTTATTATAAATCTTCATTTAATTCTGTGTCAGCTAATAATTAAATGTTCATTTGCTATAGACAATTGTAGTAAAAACAAGAACATAATCAAATGTTCTTACGGGATTACAAGTAAGAGAAAGGCAAGAAGTGCCCTGGCTGCTGTGGCTCAGTGGATTGAGCGTCGGCCTGTGAGCCAAGTGTCGCTGGTTCGATTCCTAGTCAGGGCACATGACTAGGTTGCACATCAGGTCCCTAGTTGGGGGCATGAGTGAGAGGCAACGACACAGTGACATTTCTCTCCCTCTCTTTCTCCTTTCCCCTATCTCTAAAAATAAAACAAACAAACAAACAAACAAATTAATTACTTAAAAAGAGAGAGAGAAAGGCAAAAAGCATATGAGAGAATTGTCAATTACAAAATTATGGTTTAATGCTAGATGAATTCTCTTTTAGTTGCCAGTGTGTCTCTGCTGGGACATTGAGAAGCCCTCTCCCCATTTTCCAGCCTGTGCCTTAAAACATTCATTTAGAAAGATGGTTTGGGGAGGGAGTTCCAAGATGGTGGTATAAAAGAATACTGAGCTTGCCCCCTACCAAGAACACACCTAATATATGCCTATATTTAAAGCAATTCTTCCTGAATGACATGTGAGGACCAATTAAATAGCTTCTGCACAGTAAACAAGAGAGAGAGAGAGAGACCACATAGAGAAATTGGGGTATTGCTAAAGCTCTCCGGGACCTGAGAAACTGGTAATCACCATTGTTTACGTGTCCTGTGTACTAAGATAGAAACAAAGAACAAACTAATGATTGCCAGAGGGAAGTGGGTAGAGCGGTGGGTGAAAAAGGAGAATATAGTCAATAGTGGTGTGATATCTTTGCATGGTGACAGATGGTTACAAGACTTAGTGTGATGGTCACATCATGAGATATTGCATCACAATGTTATACACCTGAAACTAATATAATACTGTATGTCAACAACTATACTTTAATTTAAAAAAAAGAGAGAGAAAGAGAATACCAGAGATCTCTCTCTCTTTCTCCATGTGTCCGTGTAAGGACACAGGAAAGAGCTGTCATCTAAGCCAGGAAGGTTGGTCTCCAAAAACCTACCCCAAAGGTGACTTGATCTTGGACTTCTAGCCTTCAGAACTGTGAGAAGATAAATGTATGTTACGTGAACCAAAAGAGTAAAGAAAGGAAGAAAAAAAGAAAGAAAATAAAAAAAGAAAAGAAAGAAAGAAAGAAAGAAAGAAAGAAAGAAAGAGAGAAAGGAGGATAGATGAGGGAGAGAGAAAGGAAGAAAGGAAGGAGGGAGGGGGAAAAAGGAAGGAGGAAGAAAGGAAATCAAGTAAGGAAGGAAGGGGCAGAAAAGAAGGAAGAGAAAGAAAGAAAGAAAGAAAGAAAGAAAGAAAGAAAGAAAGAAAGAAAGAAAGAAAGAAAGAAAGAAAGAAAGAAAGAAAGAAAGAAAGAAAGAAAGAAAGAAAGAAAGAAGAAGAAATGAGAGAACAAAGAAAGAATAAAGAAAGGAAAAGAAAAGAGAAAAGAAATGAAATGGAAAAAGAAAAGAAAGAGGGTTTGGAAGATCTGATCCACTTTAGAATTCAAGGGTCAAGATGTTTGTTAAACTATTAATATAACTAACTTGTGGTAATATTGGGTAATATACTAATGTAAATAACACTTTTTATTTGAGTTCTTTTATCAAGTATAGCAGCTTGAGACAATATCTTAAACTTTATCACCATATATTAAGTGCCGCTATTTGTCTTCTCTCAATGCTGTTTTGAGCTGGGCACACAAGGTATAATTCAATGAGAAAAGGAAAAAGAACAGACAGTTATTACTGGGTGACTAATACTTGTAAGACATTTGATATGTATTTTCTTATTTAATTCCCAGTAAACCCCAATGAGGTATATATTTTTCCCATTTTCAGTCAAAGAAACTGAATTTAGAAAGTTAAATAAATAAACCAAATCCACCCACTATAATGTAGTAGAGGCAATATTCAAAATTTACAGCGTCAAGATCCAAGCTCTTGCCACCCAGCCATATCTCTCAAAATAGATATAATCATGGGAGTAACTTGTCAGCAGAAAAGGCACACTTAAGGTACCTTGTATATCCCATCACTATCATTACATCAAGTGTGTGACATACTTTCTGTTTGTTTTCCAATCTCTAAAATAGATGTAATTTCTTTCATAAGTTTAGAGTTTATATAGCACCTTGCAGAGTACTCAATAAATTGTAGCTCTTATTACTTCATGATGTGAAGAATTTAGCTTTTCAATCTGCTCCCAATAACTTGTGGAAGCAAAGAAGAGCAACAGTTATTTACGTTTTATTCACTGTGGTACTGCAGTTTTCCTAGAACAACATTGATTTTTTTAAGATTGTCTTGTCCCTTCAGTTTTGCTTCAAAGCACCTGACAAACATGGATCAATTTATTTCTCCTTTTTCTCCTTACTAGTTTTCATTGCCCTCCTTGTCAAGGAACCTTTAATTACTTATCAATTATGCCTGATCAGGTCTGTTTGACTGGCAGAGCTAAGCTGTAAAAAAGAACTGGAACAGCTGTCAAAGATGAATTTGTTTTTCTTCTCTTTTCTTTCTTTCTTTCCTCCTCCTCCTCCTCCTTCTCCTCCCCCTCCCCCTCTCTCTCCCCCTTTCCCTCCCCCTCCTCCTCCTCCTCCTCCTCCTCCTCCTCCTTCTTCTTCTTCTTTTTTGTTTTTGTTTTTCCAAATGCCAGGCAAAGAACAGTACCATTCTGCTTGTCTTCCTCTTTTATTGATGAGCAGTGCAAAATGGTTTACACAGAACCTGCTTTTGTAAAGACCTGTTAGCATTGCCCATGTATGCCCAGATGTCATTATGCACATGCAAATATCTGTAGAACTAAAATCAAACTCTCCTGGGATGCCAAGTCCAGTGTTGTTTTGTTTTGTTTCAGGGCCTTGGAAAATGACAAAGGAACAGTAGCATGGACTGGAACATAGTCTTCTTTTGACTTTATTTGCAGAAGATTCTTTTCCCTGTAAAAACTGACTGCCATTTTAATGACACAGTAATGAGTTTAAAATGCAGATTAGACCACTTAGCTGTGCCCTTGACATTGAAAAAGATGGGCAGGAACAGTCCTTTACTGTTAGACAACCAAGCCCACATCAAGAACTCAGAGAACAAAAGAGAAGTTGACTGTTTTTCTCATGAAATCTACAGATCCTTGTTAAGTTTGCTTTAGTGTATAAGTAGGTCCTTCCTATTGTCCCCATCTCTCTTCTTCACACCACCATTCTCCCTAAAACTACTGACCTGCCTCTCCTTTTATCATCCTATTTCTTTCTCCTGATTTTCAAGGAGGGCTTTCAGTTATTTGCTTTGATCCAATTTCCCCCTTCCTCAGAGATGTTTGGCTGGAAGAGCGAGGAACTCATTTCAGATTTTGTACATATAAGGAAAGAATAAGAAAAATCACCATTCCTGGCCCATAATGAGGGTGAAGCACCTACAAGACCAAAGATCTTTCTCATTAATATAAGACATTTCCAAATATCCTTAAGCTATGTGTCCATCTCTTCTTAGTTTAGTCTGGGCCACATCTGCCAAAAGGGCATGGGTGAATCCTGTCTCCCAGGATGATAGGATATAGATTCTGCTGTGCCACAATGAAAACAGAAATGATGCTTTCAAACTATGTTGGTCTCCATCTTCGTTCTGAAAGGATGTTTTATCTCTAGACTTACCATGTGGTGGCAGGTCTACATTGACAAATGAAGCTTTATCAGTCACTAAACATTATGTTGTAGAGCTGGAGAGGCAAACTATTTTTTTTCTGTAATGTACCAGGTATTAAATAATGCCAGCTTTACAGGACATATTGTCTTTGTCATAATTACTCAAAGTTGAGGTTATAACGTTAAAGCAGCCCTAGACAATGCAGAAATGAATGGGTATGTCTGTGTTCCAATCAAAATTTATTAACAAAAATAGGCGGTAGCTTGGATTTGGTCCATGGGTCATAGTTTGCCAAATCCTGTTACAGAAAATAGAAGTAAATATATATTTTAGCTATCTTTCTGCGGTCCAGTGAGAAATATTTTACTCTGCTCCCTCTCCCTCCTTCTTTCATGACTAGAATTTTAACTTCTCCTTACCCTTCTTTGATCTTTTTTTCTTTATTCAATAAACATATACTCATATATGACCAAAATAGAAACACTGTCTTCAAGGAGTGAAATAATGTGTTATTGATATTGGACATTGTAGAAATAGTGAGGAGGCAATTTAAAATAAGAGCAAAGCTTCAGAGAGGACGTGATATATGATGAATATTAAAAGTTGCACTGGTATTTGTTAGATTGGGTATTGAGGCATTGTGACATTTGAGGTGGAATAAAGTCTGTGAGCAAAGAAAAAGAAACATGAAAATGCATGATCCATTTGGGTAAAGGTACTTGTTCAGGACAGGTTTAGTAAACAGTGAAATAAGGTTGTCATGGTGAGGTAAGACTGGGTAAGAGACAAAATTAAATTACACAAGTATTTGCATACCATATGAAGGAATTTTAGGTTTGGCCTATTCTTTTACCTTTGACATAGAGAGGAAAGGAATGAAATTACTGGCTGAGATCTTTGTTAAGACAGTAGAGCATCGGAACCGAGTCCACACATCCAATATCAACTGCCTGGGCTTAAGTCCTCACTCTATCACTATAATGTGACATTGCTCTACCTCTTTGCACCTTAGCTCTCTACTTTTAAGAGAGATAATTATAATAAAAATAATGCCTTCCTCATAAGGTTGTTATGAATATTAAATCATTTAATATTTCTAGAGCCCCTTGGAGAGGATCTGCAACTCAGTAAGATGCTAAGTAACCATTTATTAAATAAGAAAAAATGCAAAAAGTCCATATGATTTTTTCCATAAAATAAGAGACATATTTTTAATTTTCACCAATAACTTTATTAATTTATATATTTTAAGTATGTCAGCTGTCTCCTATATGGTATAACACTGATTGTTCTCCATGTCTCGATTTGAATGCTATCAACTTCAATTGGTCTACCCAATCATGGAACACTGTCCAATAAGAAATCTCCAGCACAAAACTTTATAAACCACTTTTGGCACATTTAATCAATCATAGTACCTTCTCCACACACTGCACAAATCTTTTTTTGTGTTTTAGTCGAGTTTTTACCTTCCTTGAAATAATGAAGCATAGTATGTCGAAGATGTTGCATATTTTCTTCCATCTGCAGTATTAAAGTGGATACACGGAAATTCACCAATCTTGATTTTTTTAATGCATGCTGGGACAATATAATGTAACAAAATTGTTTAGAATGAAGTAAAAGACAACTAAGTGCTACTAGAGCCATCTTATGAAAAAAACAAACTTTTTGGCCAACCCAATAATTAGTTTAAGGATGGGCATGGACCTATATTTGACTAAATACATGATGAAGTTTCTGGGAGTTCCTTTATAAGTTTTCCTCACTTTTTAAAGGAACTACATAAATCTACATTCTTTCACTAAATGCCTTGAATTGTGGCAGCCACCTTATGACAATGGGGAGCCAGCCTGAAGATAAAAGTAGACTTGGAAAGATGGCTGAGTAGAAAGACAAAAAATATGGGCTTCAATAAGCTCATTGAGATGCTGAATTAAGCAAACCTTCCTTGTTACTCTTTAACATAAAATCTGTAGATTTTTTATAGTGTATAAGGCAAATTGAGCATTTTGTTACTATAGCCAAAAGCATCTAAAAAAATATGGAAAACAAATACCAAAGGCAATATGAAGTTATAATGCCAAAAGAAAGACAAGTATAAACAGAGAAACAGAATCTGGAACTGGTCAGACAGGAATAACAATGCAGAATTATAGTTGCTCAGAGGGAAAAGTTTGATTCCTGACTTCCCAGTCCAATCCCTGCCTGCTAACTTCACTTGAGCACTTGTCCCTGGACGCCCATGTGGTTTTGTTGTTGTTGCATCCTTTGAGTAAATCCCCTTTTACTTAAATTGATTTGAGTAGGCATAGACCTTCTCCAGCAGAGGGTCTTAAATTCACTTTTTGATGGGCCTGCATGTTTCTCAACGAGGTAATGTGTAACCTGAAGTTAAATATTCATCCCAGTTATAAATACTCATAAGAAAATTATTAACATGTATAGCCATAGAAATTGATGGAATCAATCAGTTACAATTGGGAAAGAGAGCTAGAAACAGACTAGAATACTGAGACTTAAGTTAATACTGTATTTGAGTGGACGGTCCTCAAAGGGGTGGTATGAGAGAACTAGAATGAAAACCACCTGTTGAGACTTTTTTTTCCCAAAAACACATGCAGCAACCTACTGGGGCATCCTGGCATGCTCCTAGCCATGGGGAAGATCCTCAAACAATTGATGGGCAGAGAACAGAAATAAAAGATAACTAAGAAGCCAAAATTCAAAAGGAAGAAGAAGCCCTCTACCCTTCTCAGCTCTCTCATCTGAAGTAAACGAGTTCTCATAGTTTATAGATTCTTATTCCACATTCTGTTGTTAAACTTTGGGGAGGAGAGGGTTCCATCTGAAATGGTTTCTGTGCAGACTTACCTCTTTGGCACAGCTGGAGAGCTCCTTCTCTTCACACTGGCCTCTGCAGCCCCACCCGGACTCATAGTGGCTATGCGCCGCTCGCATCTCTCATCTCAAAAACTGGCACTAGATCATACTTAGGGGAGATGTATTTTTAAATTCCTTAAAACATAACACTGAAAGTGATTGGTTCTTGGATCTCAGTAAAGCTGACTGGTTTGATCTATAAAAATATATCCCCACTTCCATTGCCTTATTTTCTCTTTATTTTGGGAAATAATTTTTCATTTCCTGCCTTGTTCTGCAAAGGCCTGTACTGATTTCACAAATAGGAATGAAACTAAAAATCTTAATATTTGTTTTCTTGATCCTGCTTAAATATTGAATCTCAGAAATTTATAAAGGATTTCCTGTGGCCTCCTAGGAAATCAGACTCAATTGGAATTCTGGCTTTTCTTCTTGCTTTGTATTCATCTTTGGGAATTAGAATGCTTGTTGTTGTTTTAAATGATTATTTTAAAAATAACACTAAGACTTTTCTTGGAGCTTAATTAACTGCTGCAGAGGATGTCACTACTGCTTTAAAAGCTCCCCAGTAGTTTTTACTGTCTTTAAGCATTTGACAAATTTCTGTGCAATCTAGCTTTTTCAGTATGCACAGCACGCATTCATTAGTATGAGTTACTTTTCATTAAAAACTTACAAATGCTCAAGTTAATGGAAAACTCCTAAGTAAACATTTTCCATAGTTCTTGTTAAAGGTTCTATGAGATTCTAGAAAGCTTATATGAGAAGTTCCCTTACAACTATGTGCCCAGAAAGGAAGTCAACTCATACTGAGAGAGGCAATATTTCTAAGGAAAATTCTGCATCAGTAACTTCAGGTTGCTCTGTGAAGCAAAATAAGACCTTACACAATGTCCTCCATTTTTTTTCTGCTTTAGTTTCTTTAAGAGTAAAATGCTGACATTATGTCTCACTTGTTATACTATATATATATATATAAAATTAATTATGATTCAAAGCAATGTTAATTTTTTTAAAGATTAAATAATAAAATGTCTGCAAGTGCCATTAGAGGACTGTGCAAGTTCAGTGGCGGTTGGAAGATTGGGGATACTCACTGTTGATCCTGCATTCGCAGTGCTACAGGGAGAAACCAGTAATAAAAGCAGGTTAGTATTGGCTATTTAGATTAGAATAGGTTACCTTTACGTTCCTAAACTAATAGTCCATAGTGTTCAAGAGACAGTTCTTAGCATTGAATGGGAAACAACCTTCTTGTTTGACGTAAGGAGAAGACAAGACTAATCCTTACACAGTTTGGAGTATGGATTTTTTTTTTTTTTTTTTTTTGGCTGAAAAATTCTAATGAATATTCTGTGGTTATGCTTAGTATACATATAATGAACAAACTTTTCCCTTTGCTGTAAAGACATAGCTGATCTAAACAGTGGCCATATTGGTAGTGAGGAAGGTGTATTTGATAGGCAGCTAACTCTTCATGTGTGTCAGATTTCTGATTTCATCCTGGCTTGACCTCTCCTTATTGCTATACTCTGCAGTGTGTCAGACTTGAAAAGTAATGACTCAACCAACCTTCCTTGAAAGTGAGAGAAAATTTCTAATCGGACTAATTTTGACTATTGTTAATTTAAAATTGATAAAGCATTGACTATTTTTTAAAAGATATATGAGAATACAAAGAGATATCACCATTATTTAGTTCTGCTTGTTTTATGATGTAATACATTGTTAAATTTTCTTTTACATGTAAGAATATTAACCCTTCTGTTCCATATGTTTTTACTATGAAAATTCTTTTTAAAAATTATAAATGTACTGTACTAAATTTAAAAAGAAACTCTGTAAATAGCTTTTGTAATTTTGATTTTTCTCTTTTAGTCCTAAAGTTTGTTTTTCCTGAAGGAAAATAGTTACACCCCTTTTTCTAGGAAAGTACAATAGCTTTGGAACCAATCTGAAATCTTCTATAACCTGACATATAAACATGACTTTTTAAGTTAAAATATTTAATAGTCAAGAACAATAATTCAGGGAAGAGCCATAACAAATATACAATGTTTGGGTTTTAAATTTGAAGAAAAGAAGGAAGGAATAGTTTTTTATTCTTTGTATTTTAATTTATATTTGATTTCTTTAAAAAAAAATGCTATCTCTGTGCTTTCAAAAACTCATTTTGTTTCCAAGTCTTAGAGTGAAACAATCTTCAACTAGAAATCAGAACACCTAGGATTAATCGTATTCAGTCAGAAGTACATTTGATCTCCACGTGATTCTGTTTCTTTAGCTGAAAAATGAGTGGAAATCAATTTTGCTTTTTATAGGAAAGGAAAAGAGAGGGGATAAAAATGATATAACTTGTTAAGTGCTCAGTAAGACTCTCTAAACTCAAGCTATTATAGGTATTAAATATGCCTCTTCTTTGAAGGCTGTCACCATAGACTGTTTGCCAGCTCAGCCTTAAAAATGTCAGGCATCACAGAAAGGGAAACCAATAAAGGAGAAAGTTGGTTACAGTCAGTCCCAGGGGCACTCTGGCATGGACACCGTAGGGACGTACAGTGTAATCACTTGAACCTGTGTAGCAGAAGTTGGCTCCCCTTCTTCTGTGCCTGCCAACATCCCAGAGGTCTTGAGCATCAAGACAATATCTTTTGCAGAGCAGCAGAATGTTTGTGCCACCTGCCATCCTGGGGGAAACAGTCATGATGCTGGAGAGCATAATCAATAGAGAGAAAGTTAGGTCATTCTCTCATTTTGAACTCCTGCCACCTGGGAATATAAGCAACTACTATTGAGCCATCATAGTGAAAATCCTTAGTAGTCCTGAAGTAGTCCAGATATGTAGAATAACTTGAAGCAATACAAATTTAGAAAGAATAACTAGTTGTTTGAACTTTTTAATGAGAAAATGTGAATCTAATATATAGTTTATATTAACTCTATATCTCACTTTTGTTATCTCATACATATTCAACCAACATTCATTACCTGCGATGTTTCGGCACTATTCTAGGTAATAGAATGAATCAGAACTGAATCAGAAATAGTCCCTCTTAAGGAGTTTACTATTCGGTAAAAGGAGAGAGACAAGTACAAGATAAAGTTATTATAGTACAAGGTATACATGACTCTATGCATATTTAAATATACATGTGAAAATGTATAAAGTTCTTAGCTATTTTTTCTTTAATAACATCTCAGTGTACTATGAGAAGTGAAGGGTCTATAAATTGAGATTTTTGATTGAGGAAAGGCAATTGCAATCTTTTTATTAAAGGCCTTTTTATCTTTTATAAATAATTTTTATTGTTATTTTATTACAGTTGTCTCAATTTTCCCCACTTTGCCCTCCTCTGCCCATTTCACTCCCCTGCTTCCACAGTCAATGCCCATAATGTTGTCCATGTCTGTGGGTCATTCATACATGTTCTTGGTCTAGTTCCTACCTTTTTTGAGAATAACATCTACAGGCACTGCTGTGGGAACTAGGGATACCATGGGGAGCAAAACTGACATAAACCCATGTCCTCACAAAGTCTGTATATGAGATAGTGTCAGGACACGGGGAAGAAGAGTAGTGTGAAGATCTGAGCTGGCCAGCAGAACATATCCAGCACAGGCTGGCAACACTAAGAGTTTTGGCTTTGTCCTTGAGTGAGTTAGAACTCGTTGGTCTTTCCTGTCTGTGTATGATAAAGAGGCAAATGTAGAGATTACAATAACAGGACTGGGATTCAAAGATTATGTGATCCTGGAAAATTATTTTGAAGAATCCCAGGTTTTCAAGCTTCTGTAAATTTTGATTGAGGCTGATGGAAGTCATGAAGAGTGAGCCCTAAGTAAAACTTCTGATAGATTTGATCATCCCACTGATTGTGTAGAATTACAATCCTGTAAACAGCATTGTCTGAAAATTATGGGAATGAAAATCCCTTTCTATTTATGCCAACTTTATATATCACCAGAATACATATGTTTATTCATATAGTTTTTCAGCAAGTGGCATTTATACTTTTTACTCCCTGTAATCTCCAAGAACAAGCTATTAGATATACACAGTTAGTCCATAAGAATGTTTTAATAGATTAAAGAGAATATATAATAATGTTCAGAGAGAGACTATGGAACCTCATGATGAATTAAGGTTGGCCTTTAAAATTTCTCTGAAGTGCCACTTGAGGGCTTATAAAGCCTTGAGACCACTTATGACATCTGGTGACATGCAAGCTGGTTAGCAAGGAAGAGGGAAAGGAAGATTGTCTTCTCTGTGGAGAATCAAGGAATTAGAACAAGCTAATCTTTTTTCCAGCCAGAAGACTGGCTGATCATGCTGGTCCCTGTGCCTGAACTCTCTTTCCTTCACTTCAGTCATCTAGGGTTTCTGCCCCATCCTTTAGTTTTCAGCCTCTGGAAGCTCTTCCTCACAAGCACTCTCCCTTCGGGTAATGTTCAGTCTTCTTTTAATAACTCCTACAGCCTGGAGTCATTGAGCCAATAGCTGTTTTTCCCTCCAGTGAGACTGGCTCTTTGTTGAAAGCTGTCTGCCTGGCAGACAGAAGTGCTACTTGTAAACCTTGTGACTGGCCAATAAACTTCTTGCTATAGGCACTTGACTTCCTTCTAAGAAATGCAGGTCCTGGTAATCGGAGGGCTATGGTTTGCTTCAGGGTGGATGTGTGTCAGTCTGAGAAAGGAGTCTGCTAAATGACTTTGTTTAAGTGGGAGAACTCAAAGGGACATTTGAAGGGAGCAGTAGAACCAGTAAATGTGACTGCTACAGTGGGGTAAGAAATGGAAAACCAAGGACTTTTGAGAAGGTCTGTTATTTATGGTGACCTAGAGGGAATAAATTCTGTAACCACACTTCAAGAATGAAGACTAATATGGGGATGTGGGGACATGATGGTGATAGTCCTTTAGAGGAAGATAAAAAGAGGTAGGAGAGAGAGAGAACAAGAGAATCCCTAAGGGTCTGAGGGGCAGAGATCTCCATTCATTTTTCCTTCTCTAGCACCTAGAACAGAAACATTCAGCCAGTCATTGGAAAATGATTTGCTTTTTGATGTGTGAGAAAATTGCTGTGCTCTTGCATTTCCCCACAGGTTTTGCAGTGTTGACTGGCCAATCACCATTGTCTGATTGCTTGTGGGGAATCAGGAGGGTGACCTGGCATGGCACTGGTAGCCTTGACCTACCTACATAGCTTAACCTAGACTCTGCTTTCTCACACCACAGCACTCACACTCAGCGGCCTCGTGCAGGTATTAGAGTTAACCAAGTTGTGCCTGAATCTTTGATCTGCGGTGAAGCCACTGGCCTGTTGTTTAATGTGTGTGCCCTGATTTTCTCACCTATAACATGGGGATGATAATGCAATCCCACAGGGCTTTTAAGAAAATTAAAGATAATATTTGGTACCCAAGGTAAAATCAGTATTCAGCACCTGTAATTTTCCTTTCCACTCTGAAACAAGTTGATAACTTTCTAATTCTGATTCTGCTTTGCTTTTTTTCCCAAGTCTCAGGCTCCATAGTTATAAAATCAGTCAGATTCCATTCTTCTTTGATAATAAGTCTAACATTTTTTGAGTGCTAGCTTATGTTAGGCACTGTTATTTACTTGTGGTTAAAAAACAAAACAAACAACAACAACAAAAATTTGATGTGGTATATGATATTATCATTGCTCTTTTACAGTTGAAGAAATTGAGACAAAGAAAGTAGAATACTTGCCCAAGGTAACATAGACAGTAAGAGATGAAACTGGAATTCAGTTCAGAAAGCTTGTCATAGAATCTAGCTTTTATCATCACAAATAAGTGAAGCATACCATATCTCTGTGAGTAGAATGAAGCATGATTCTGTTTAAGAATTGTAAAAAGTAAACTGCTACTGGCTAATATTGGATAAGAAATTAATTATTCCATTTAATATAAAACAGGACCAATGGGAGCCAATCCCATTTCTTCCACCAACTAAGGTGGAAAAATCCTCTTGCTCTTCACTGTTCTCTGTGTGGTCCATAGAGAAGAAGCACCTAGAAGTTTGTTAAAAATGCAAAATCCCGCCTCTCCACTAGACCCATTGAATCAGAATGATTGTTTTAACAAGAATTTATGACGATTTCTACAAATGTTAAAGTTTGGGAAGCATTGCTTTTGCTTCTCTGAACATCGGTGTCCTCCTTTGTAGGACGAGGAGCTTGGACTTGAGTTTCCCAATTTCATTTCAGTGCTTTCCTGTGGTTCTCACTCCCGAAGTGACCTGCTCTCCATGCTGGAGGGATGAAGTCATTCATTCTCTTCTGTCTGCATTAATCCCTAAACTGTTTTTCTTGAAGAGATGTAAAACAGAAAGCTATTTTTTTTTTTACAAAAATATAGGAAATGGTTTCAACATCTTACTTTAATAAATTGAACCATTTTGGAACTTCTTTAACTGGTTTGTTATTTACACAAACTTTTTGTTAGTAGATTGATCGATTTTTATTCTTACTTTTTACTGGGAGGTTTTTTGTTTTTGTTTTTTTGTTTTTTTTTTAGCTAAATGTGTACCTGTCAAGGTCTATGTGGCATTAAGATAATTTAGCAGGTACCCGCTTTCTTCAACGGAGTATGCAAATAGCCTTTGTACCTTTATATTCCTCAAGATACCCAAGAAGGATCCCTTTATTTTCTATTATTTAAATGTTATTTTGTTACTTTTCCTGGATCTGTCTGTTAAGTTCTAAATGGACAACTTTTTAAAGAGAGAAGAAATTATGATAACATAATGTGTGTTTTATTTAAACAAAATGAAGTGAGCTAAATCATTTTCTTCAATGTTTTCCTAGCTTCCCATAGCAAATTGGAAGAATTTTGATTGGTATCTTCTCAGAATCAGCTTCTGCTATACTGTCAACTGTTGGACAGAAGCAGATGTACTTACGGGTGACCTGTGCCAGAGGGCTGTGGTTCACATATTTTATTAAATAGATATAGATCAATAGATTGATACATTCACTGGTAGATGATGGATATATAAATAGATATAGATATATAGACATGGATGAATAAATAGATAGATAGGTAGATAGGTAAATAAAATGGCTGTGTTTTCTGCAATGTCTCAGCAGCTGCACAAAGAAGCCATGACTGCACCAAGTGCCATCAGCTTTGCAGACCCTAAGACACAATGAGACATACCTGTGATAAGTCACTGCACTTTGGTTAACCACAATAGACATGGGTCTCTGACAGCAGAGGCTGTGGTAATACTCTGACCTCATTTTGTTTTCTTTTTGTAGAAGAAATACATTTCTACAATTGGGCACTTTTATTCTTTTTATATTTCAATGTGTGTTTTGTTCTTATTTTTAGGTTTTTAGAAATTATTTTCACTATTTAATATATTCTACAATTATCATACATACATATACAAAGAGAAGAACCACTTTTTGCACCAAATATTTAAGAGCCATTGGCTATGGCATTTTAATTAAAATATTATTTAATATTTTCAAAGAATTTTACAGCTTTTTCACAGCTCTGATGTTGGCAGTGAAAAGGGAGCATGTTAATAATTGATGTCTTCAAATTAGTGTACCTCATCCGCAGCTACTCTCTCAAGCAAGTGATTCACAGAATCCATTTATCTTTTTCCTCTTATTTCCAGCAAGTAAGATGATGAGGACATTTTTGTAAAATTGCCTGCAAATCAACTATAGGCATTGGTGCAGTTGGGAAAATGGTCATATCAACTCTGAAGTCTCCAAACTTGTATTCTACTGCAGGCTGGCTCACACGTAGGTCTGCCATTCATCTCCCCACATAGAAGATATTTTGGTTGATTTTGGGAATGATCTCTTATAATTTTAATTTTTTAATTTATTTTTGATTTTAGAGAGAAGGGAAGGGACGGATAATGAGAGAGAGAGAAACATCAATTAATTGCCTTCTGTAGGTGCCCTAACTGGGGACTGAACCTGTAACCCAGACATGTGCCCAATGGGAAACTGAACCAGTGAACCTTTGGCTTGAAGGATGACTCTCAATTCCCTCCCAAGGCTAGCTATTCTATCTTTGAACAGCAACTGATATATTGTTTGCTTTTTTCGCACAGCCAAACAGCAAAAGATGATACAGATGGTCTTCAGATTCCAACTAAATACTTTGCAGATCATGTCTTCTATTATTTCAGAAAACAGAATTATGCATTATGTTCATTTTAAAATTACATGTATTTTATATATATATGTATATGTGTATACATATATATGTATATGTGTATACATATATATTTAAAATATATGTACAGGGTAGGACAAAAGTAGCTTTACAGTTTTGAGTACACAAAACAGTTTTTCTTGCATTATTTATTACTTATTGTATTATTTTCCATATGAACAACTGTAAACCCACTATTGCTCAATCTTGTATTGTAGATATATATTTATACACAGGTAGGAAAATTCAGCTATCGCCTTGTTTATTTTGCAAATGCAATGTAGATATTCAAAAGTAATTTCATAGTCACTGAGAGGCCCTTGTCGAAACCCACTTCTGTGACCATGGGAATTGTTCTAGCTCCTCAATTATTCTGTCTTCCTGAGACCACTTTTCATGCTCATCCTGAACATTAAAACTTCCCTTAAGTCATTCTTCTCCCACTGTGCGGTCAAACATGCTGCATGTTCCTGGCCGAATGAGCACAATGTGAGCAAAGCTTTTGGATGTGGAGTCTCTGCACTTCCTCCTCAGCAACACTTAATGATTTTGGAATCTGGATACTTCATTCCTGATAGGGGTAACAGCATCCTTTCCCTCATAATTAATTACTGTAAGCTTTAGTTCATTAGCAAGAAAAATGACAGCCTCGAGATGCTGATGCTGGCTTGTGTATCAACTCCAAATCTCTATTACCTTATTTAAAGGTGGTGTCTGCTATTAATGGTAATAATAATTCAAACACATTTTAATACCAACAGCAACTCAACCACCTTAAAATAATTCTGGGCGTGAGCAAAGTAAGCAATTTAAAGGCAGCTCATGTTCTCTCTAAGTTTCTCTTAGCTGCCACTGGGAATACTTGATAATTTATGAAGGCTTATACCATTAAATTAATTACATTTTCTGGATGCCACATTTTTTAATACCAGCTAGCTCTGAATTATAAGTAACAACACTATAGCTATTCATTCCTCCAGTTTATGGAAAATAATATTTGAACTTAGAAATGCCATTATTCCAGGCACAGTCAATTAAAAATGTGTCAGCAACTTTTTTATTTTTTATCCTTCCTATTTTTGGTTAAAAATTAGATGATAATATCCCAGCTGGGAAGCAACTTTTTTCAACAAAGTGTGTAAAACATTATTAGTGTTACATAACTAATTTGAGAGAGAAAAAGAGCTAGTTGCTGAGGTATTCGAATTCCTTCTGGCATACAAGAATGTGAGTAGGTTTAGGACTGCATGGCCCCGGAAAGTCAAGTATATTAGTTCTTAGTCAAAGCCTAAAGGAAATGAAAGTGAATTAAAGTGAGGCCCCTCTAAATGAAAATCCAAATAATGGAAAATAGAGCCCATATTTGAAGTCTGTTTCTCTTTTGTTAACAACTGGTCATTCCTATTGGATATGGACTTAATATACTGCTAAATCTGTAGACAAAGGGATACTAATCCCAGATTTATTGACTTTTCATTATATCTTAATTCAGTTTAGAACAAGATTCAGAAGCTCTGACTATGTGTTGGCTAATGTAATCTGACTCCATTTTTATTCTTGCAAAAGGAATATAAAAATGGAAGTTTTATATATTTAACACATATGTATGGAGCTCTATTGACTAGTGCAGTAGTTAGGTGTGGTACAGAACATTGGCTAGGAAAAGGAGTTTGGGTATCAGACATATCTGAGTTTAAAATCATGCTCTGCCTCTTGTGAGTTGTGTGACTTTGAGCAAATTAATCAAGCCACGCATTAGTGTACCATCTGAAATAGGAATTGGCAAACTACAGCCCATGGGCCAAATGCAGCCTACTTTCTGTTTGTGTTAATGAAGTTTTATTGGAATGGGCCCATGCCCACTTATTTATATATAGTTTCTAGCTGCTTTTGCACCACAATAGTAGAGTAAATATCTCAACAAACACCATCATATTTACCACTTGGCCCTTCACAGAAAAACTTGACCGTCCCTTGATCTAGTAAACAGAAATGATAGTACTGAGCTCATATGATGATTGAGATAATTAAGTAGGATAATGTGACCATATGGCTTAGAACACTGTCTGGCACATGGTAAATTCTCATTAACTGGTTGGTATCATTGCCTGTATTTTGCAAGATATTAGACTCAGTTCTGGAGGCACCATGACAAATATGACACAGCTCCATCCTGAAGGAGCTTATGCCAGCAATAGGATAATGGGACGCTAGAGGAGCACAGGATGCTCAGAGGAGACATGCAGTAGCCATACACAATACCTATTTCTTCTCTGTATTAACTGTGGGATCTATGATACATAAAATTATGCTTAGTGTGTTTCTTCCCAAGAATATAGAACATCGATATATGACTTCTTGGTCATTAATTTTGTAGTGCTTTCATCTCCAACTTATATAACTGACGTATTGTGATTGTAAATGGAAAAATGGAGAGGCTAAATAGAGAATTTACAAAGAACTGTTGATTCACTTATCTGGGTATATAAACATACAAAATGAGGTGTTTCATGCATTTAATGTGGTGTGCTATAAGACCTAAAATTAAGACTTATTATTATGTGCTGCTTGGACATCTGGTAAAATTTGGGGCCTACTAAAAGTTTTCTACCCACTCTGTTCCAGACAATAAGTACCCTAGGCAAACAACCCTCCTTACCAAACAGACAAGGTATACTTCCTGCTTATCCCTGAGTAGCATGTTTCAGTTCCCCTTTGGCTTATGGAATTACTCCAGCAAGCCAATCACATGCTCTTGTGAAGCCAAGGGACTCTTAAAACTACAAAGCCTGCCACTCACAGCCCCTGCTTTTTACTCTGTTCCCAATTGCAACCCCCATGGGACCTTCATGCTGCAAGTGTATTAAATTGCTATCAATCTCATCTGTCCAGTGTTGGGTATTATATAATCTTCCATCTCCCTAACTCTAGGGTAGGATTCTCTCCCTCACCAATGATTAAAACACTTGGCTCAATGAGCACTATGATGAATTAGAAACTCTTGGAGCTCTGTATAACCCAATGTGCGTAAGGAGTCTTGGCACCTTTGCATCATTTTTTAAATCAAGGATTGGACAGTCACTTAACCATAATAATGGTACAGGATGAGAAGCACCATATCTTTAGAGTTTACCCCCCCAAAAGAGCACAAAAAGTATTATGTGAAATAAATCCATGTGGAACACTTACTCAGCTGATCCCCTCAGAATAAGCAAAGCATTTAAATTGTTTGCTTGCTACAACACATTTTTCTGAGAAGGCTATATTATGACTAATATTCTGAACTGATTAGACAGCTAATGTCAACATTAATTAGCATATTAACCAAAGTAGGGTGAGGTGCTGAAGTAACTTTTTAAAATCTAATTTCTAATCTTTATTCTTACTTTTCCCCTAAAACAATTATTTTTCAATTAAGAAATTTTAGTAAATTAAGTTGTGCAAATGTCACCATAATTGAGCTCTAGAACTTTATCATTATCCCTCAAATTTCCCTTGTGCCCATTTGTAGTTTATCTACACTCCCACATTCAGCCCCAGGCACCCACTGATCTGGTTTCTGTCTCTACAGATTTGTCTTTTCTAGACATTTCATATAAATGGAAGCATACAATATGCAGTTTTTTGTGTCTTTTTTTTCACTTAAAATATTGTTTCATAGTGACTATAGCAATACTGTATTACATATTTGAAAGTTGCTAAGAGACCTGACCTTAAATATTCTCATCATAAGAAAAAATTATAACTATGTATGGTGATGGATGTTAAGCAAACTTATTGTGGTGTTCACTTTACAGTATAGACATATATCAAATTTTTATGTTATGCACTTAAAACTAATACAATGTTATATTTTAAATATATTTCAATAAAACAAAACAAAAATTTGTTGAGTTAAGGAAAAATGTTTTCTTTTGTAATGGCAGAGATGTCAGGCGGCAGAATTTATGGTTTTATTAACACAAATAAAATTTGTACACAATCTGTCTATTCGTTTTCTTGTCTGCATAGGCTGGGCTGCTCTTTCCACAATGGCTTTATGGTTCTTTGAGAAAACGTTATGAGCAGTCTCAGCACAGTAAGCTATGTTGCACATCAGCAGCACTCAAGTTCCTTGACATTGTGGACCAGGAACTTTTGAAAGCCACTGGGCTGCATGTCCTTTGTTTTCTTATTGCTGTCATAACCAATGATGGGCACCAAGATCTGGCCCTTGAATCATCTTTGCACCTTATTGTCAATGTCGCTGAACAGAATTTCATTTATATGGATTTTGTTTATCCATTACCCAGTTGTTGGGTATTTGTATTGTTTCTAGTTTGGGGCTATTACAAATAATGCTGCTGGGAACATTCATGTACATGTCTTTCTGTGGACATATGTTTTCATTTATCTTGGAGTAGAATTCCTAGGAGTAGAATTTCTGAGTTGTATGGTAGGTTTAAGTTTAACTTTAAAAGAAACTGCCAAACTGCTTTCCAAATTGGCTATACCATTTTAAAGCAATCTTCCTTAATACTTGCTATTGATGTTTTTATTACAGCAATTCTAATGCATGTATTTTCAAATGTTTATTCACATCTTCTGCCCATTTTTTAACTTGAGTTGTTTGCATTCTTCATTGAGTTGTAGGAGGTCTTTAAATATTCTGTTTACAAATATTTTTTAAGATATTTATTTGTAAATATCTTTTCCCAGTCCCTGGATTATTTTTTTATTTTCTTAATTTTGTTGTTGGAAGTGTGAAAGTCTTTCATTTCAGTTAGGTCCTATTTATCAATTTTTCTTTTATGCATTGTGCTTTTGATGTCATATCTAAAATTATTTGCTTAACCCAAGGTTAAAAAGTAGTTCTTCAATGATTTGCTACAGAAGTTATATTTTTAGTTGTACATTTAGGTCTAAAATTAATTTTATTTTTTATTTTTTTCAATTGAATTTATTTGGGTGACATTGTTTAATAAGATTAAATACATTTCAAGTGTACATTTCTATGACACATAATCTGTATACTGCATTGTGTGCCCAGCACCCAAAGACAAATCATCTTCTGTCATCATATATTTGGCCAACTTTACTCTGAACTACTTCCTCAGCCCCTTTCCCTCTGGTAACCACCAAATTATTGTCTGTGTCTGTGAGTTTCCATTTTACATTTCACAATATGAGTGAAATCACATGATTCTTAGCTTTTTCTGAGTGACATTTTACTTAGCCTAATATTATCAAGAACCATCCACATTATCACAAATGTCAATATTTCATCTTTTTAATGGCTGAGTAGTATTCCATTGTATATATGTACTACATCTTCTTTACTTAATCATTTATTGAGAGACACTTTGGTTGTTTTTATGTCTTGGCTACCATGAATATGCAACAAGAACAGAGAGGTGCATATAGCTTGTAAATAAATGTTTTCAATTTTTTCATGTTAAATCCCAGAAGAGCTATTGCTGGGCAATATTAACTCTATTGTTAATTTTTTGAGGAACCTCCAACTATTTTCCACAATGGCTGTACTAGTTTACATTCCCACCAGAAGTGAATGAGGGTCCCTTTTTCTCCAAAACTTCTCCAACATGTTATTACCTGTCTTGTTGATAATAGCTATTCTAACAGATGTGAGGTGGTATCTCACTGTAGTTTTGATTTGCATTTCCCTCATAGCTAGTGAAGTTGAGCATCTTTTCATGCATCTGTTGTCCATTTATATGTCTTCTTGGGAGATGTGTCAGCTCAGGTTCTCTGCTGATTTTTTAATTTTATTTATTTATTTATTTATTTTGCTTAGTATTAAGTTGTATGAGTTCTTTATATATTTTAGATATAATATCTTGTTGAAACTGTTGTTTACTAAAACTAAATCCCATTTGGTTGGTTGCCTTTTGTTTTGTTGGCAGTTTCTTTTGCTGTGCAGAAGCTTTTTAGTTTGATACAGTTCCAGTCATTTATTTTTGCTTTTACTTCCCTTCCCTTTGTGGTCGAATTCATAAAATCTTCTCTAAAACCAAGGTCCATATTTTAGTACTTACATTTTCTTCTTTGTATTGTACTGTTTCCGATCTTATATTTAGATCTTTGATACATTTTCAATTAATTTTTGTACATGGCGACAGACTGCAACCTCGTTTCATTCTTTTAAAGCATGTTGTTTTCCAATTTTCCCAGCATCATTCATAGAAGAGGTTTTATTTTCTCCAATGTGTGTTTTTGGCTCTTTTGTCAAACTTTATTTGCTCATACACATGTGGTTTTATTTCTGGGCTCTTAATTCTGTTGCATTGTTGTGTGTTTCTGTTTTTTTATGCCAATACCATGCTGTTTTGTTTACCATCTCTTTGTAGTATAATTTGAAATCAGGTTGTTATGATACTCCTGGCTTCCTCCTATTTTCTCAGGATTGCTTTGGCTATCTGGGGTCTTTGTGGGTCCATATAAATCTGATGAAATTTTTCTATTTCCTTAAAAAATAACATTGTGATTTTTATTGAGATTGCATTAAATCTGGATATTTCTTTGGATAATAATACCATTTTAACTGTATTGATTCTTCTAGTTCATGAACATAGAATATCTTTCTATTTTATTATGTTTTTCCAGTCTCCTTTTTATTTAATAATTTGTATTAAATCATTTTTATTTTTATTCTATTACAGTTCCCCAATTTTTCTCCTTTCCCCTTTAATACTGCTTTGTAGTTTTCAGTATGTGGGTCCTTCACATACTTTGTTAAGTTTATTCCTAGGTATTTTATTCTTTTTCTTGCGATTGCAAAAGGAATTGTTTTAATTTCTTTTTCTGAAATTTCATTGTTAATATATAGAAATAAAGTGGATTTTTGTACATTGATTTTGTATCCTTCAGTTTTACTGTGTTTTTTATTGTTTCTAATAGTATTTTGTGGGATCTCTAGGATTTTCTACATAAGGAATCATGCCATCTGCAAAAAAAATAATAATAATAACACTTTTACTTCTTCATTTGCAATTTGGATGCCTTTTATTTCTTCTTCTATCCTGATTGTTCTGGCAATCATCCTTATCTTATTTCTGATTTTAGAGAAAAAGCTTTTAATTTTTTCATTATTGATTATGATACTAGTTGAGCGTTTGTCAAATAAGGCCTTTGTTATGTTGAGGTACTTTCCTTCTATACCCATTTTATTGAGTGTTTTAATCATAAATTGATGTTGAATTTTTTTACGTGGAAACAGACTGTAAACTGGTTTCATTCTTTGAAAGCATGTGGTTTTCCAATTTTCTCAGCACCTTTTATCGAAGAGGCTTTATTTTCTTCATTGTGTGTTTCTGGCTCTTTTGTCAAAATTTATTTGCTCATACCCATGTGGTTTTATTTCTGGGCTCTCAATTCTGTAGAATAAATTCTACTTGATTATAGTGTATTATTTTTTAAATGTATTGCTGCATTTGATTTGCTAGTACTTTGTTTAAGATTTTGTATCTGTATTCATTAGAGATGTTGGTCTGTAGCTTTCTTTTCTGTGTGTTATCTTTGACAGAATGCAGTATCAGGGTTATGTTGACCTCATAAATGTGTTAGAAAGTATTGCCTTTTCTTCAATTTTTTGGAAGAGTTTGAGAAGGATAGGTATCAAATCTTCTTTGAATTTTTGGTATAATTCACAATGAAGCAATTTAGTCCTGGGTGTTTACTTTTTTAGTAGTTTTTGATGGCTGTTTCAATTTCCTCACTGATGTTGGTCTACTTAGATTTTTCAATTCTGTATGTTTCATTCTAGGGACTTATATATTTCTTCTAAGTTATTGAGTTAGGTTGCATAAAGTCTTTCATAGTATTCAGGTATTATTGTTTGTATTTCTGTGATGTCTGTGGTAACATTTCTTCTTTCATTTCTTATTTTATTTAATGAGTCTTTTTTATTTTTTCCTTAGTGAATCTATCCAGGGATTTGTCAATATTCTTAATATTTCCAAAGAATCAGCTTTTTGTTTTATTATTTTTTGTATAGTCCTTCTGTACTCTATTTTGTTCAATTCTGCTCTAATTTTTATTGTTTACTTTCTTCTGTTGACTTTGGGATGCTTTTGTTCTTCTTTTTCTAGTTCTTTAAGATGTAATATTAGGTTGTTTACTTAGGATTTTTTGTTTGTTTGTTTCTTGATTTAGGCCTGCAATAATAGAAATTGCCCTCTTATTGCTGCTTTTATTGAATCCCAAAAGTTATTACAGTATATTGCCATTCTCATTTTTCTTTATATATATTTTGATTTCACCTTTCATTTATTTTTTGGCACAGTTGCTTTTTACTAGCATGTTGTTTAATCTTCACATATTTGTGGGTTTTTTTTTTTCACTTTCCTTTTGCATTTGATTTCTAATTTCAAAGCATTGTGGTCAAACAATATGCTTGGTAAAATTTCATTCTTGTTAAATTTGTTAAAACAATCCCATGAGGTTACATTAGATCTCTGAGTTCGTAAGGTCTTCCATTTAGACCTCCCCTAAGCTTGTCAGATTTAGGATACAGGCCCTTTTTCATCCACAATTTTAATGCAATCACTATCAAAATCTCAACTGACTTTTTAATAGAAATTGACAAGCCAATCCTAAAATATATAGAAAAATGCAAATGACCTAGGATTACCAATGTAATTTTTAAAAGAAGAACAAATTAGAGAAATTACATTAGTAATTTCAGAACATACCATAAAGCCAGAGCAATCAAGACAATGTTGTATTCACACAGAAAAGACACATAGATGAATGGAACAGTTCATAAAGAAACTATCATTTTCATGGTCAATTGATTTTCAACAAAGATGCCAAAGGCAATTCCAAGGCAGAACAGATAGTCTTTTCAATACATGGCACTGGAACAATTGGATAGCCACATGTAAAACAAACAAACAAATAGATTTTTTATTTTAAACTATAAAAAAATTAATTATAGTGCTTAGACAGAGAAAAAATTAATCAAATACCATTAATAACCAAAGTAACGAGGCAGCTCTGAATGAAAATGAAAAAAATCTCTAAATAATGTAGACACAGAAATATGAATTTAAATGACAAATAATTCATAATTGCGGTTCTAAAAAAACTCATTGAGTTACAAGAAAATAGACAACAGTTTAATTAAATCAGAAATAAAATCAATGAACAAAACAAGAACTTTACCAAATAAATTGAAAATTTTAAAAAAAGAATCAATAAAAATACTGGAGATGAAGTCAATAAAAGAAATAAAGGATGAACTAGAGAATGTAGGAAATAAATCTGACCAGAAGGAGGAAAGAAGCACTAATATTGAAAATATGAATATAAAGATGAGGCAGAAATAAGAAGAGAGATAATGGAACATAAAAATAAATAAATGAAAGAACTCTATGAGACCTATCAGACTCCATCAGAAAGAACAACATAAGTCAATAAACTTATATGCATGACCCATGGACATGAATTAAGGGGGGTAAGGCTCCTAGAGGTGGGGGGGGGTTGCTGGGCAGAGAGGAGCAAAGGGAAAAGAAATAGAGACAACTGTAACAGCATAATCAATAAAACATACAAAAAATTAAAATTAATAAATAAAGAAAAAAGAAATAAAGAACAACATAAGAATAATAGGCATACCAGAAAAAGAAGAGAGAGAACAGAGAGCTTATTCAAAGAGTGGATAACAATTTCTCGAACCTATCGAAAGAACTACATCCTTGAACTCGAGAAACAAACAGCACATCTAAAAATCTCAATCTGAAAAAGCTTTCTCCAAGGTACATTGTATTAAAACTGTTGAAAATTAATGACAAAGAGAGACTGCTCAAGGCAGCCAAGGAAAAAAAGAAAGTAACCTAAAAAGAAAAGCCCATTAGATTATCATTGGGATTCTAAGCAGAAACTCTACAAGCCAGAAAAGAGTGGGGCAAAATATTAAAACTACTGAAAGAGAGAAATTACCATCCAAGAATAATATATCCAGAGAAGTTATCCTTTACCTCTGAAGGAAAAATAAAGACTTTTCCAGTCATACAGAAGCTGAAGGAATTTAGCACCAGAAGATGTCCATTGCAAAAATTACTCAAAGAGTTTATTGTACCTGAAACAAACAACAATGTCACAAAAGTAAGAATAAGTTTACCAACAAACTTACAGCATAAATATGGATATTTTTGACAAGAAAAACATAAAAAGAGGGAGTTTGAATTTGCAGGAGATGATTAGATGCAATCAAAAAGAAAAGGACTACTGCATATATGAAACCTTCTTTTACGTAAGCCTAATGGTAACTATACATTTTAAAAAGAAGAAAAAAGTGAGACACATAACTTAAAGAAAAGAGAAAACAGAAAAAAGTATAGAATTTCACCAAACAAAAACAACAGAAAAAAACACAATGGAAAAGAACCAATGGAGGCACAGAACTACCAGAAAACAAAGGCTAAATGGCTATAGAAAAGTCTCATACATCGCTGAGACAACTGCAATAGAGTAAAAAAAAGAAAATCTGCATACATCAATAATTACCCTAAATGAAAATGGAATGAATTTACCATTAAACAGGCAGAGAGTAGCAGATTGGATCAAAAAACTAAACCTCACCATATGCTGTCTGTGGGAGACACATCTAAGCTGCAAAGACAAAGATAGACTGAAAGAGAAAGGGTGGAAAATGACTCTTCAAGCAAATGGCATCCACAGAAAAGCATGTGTACCCATACTTACATCTGACAAAATAGATTTCAAGATAACAAAGGTGCCAAGAGACAAAAATGGACATTTTATAATGATAAAGGGGACACTACATAAAGAAGACATAATACTTCTCAATATATATGCACCCAATCAGAGAGCACCTAAATATATAAAGCAAACAGTAACAGAACTAAAAGGAGAAATTGACAAATACACAATTATAGTAGGGGGACTAAATACCCCATTGACAATGATAGATAGATCATCCAAACAGAAAATCAATAAAAACACATTAGCCTTAAATGACACATTAGACCAAATGGACATAATTGACATTTACAGAGCCTTTCATCCCACGTGAGTAGATTTGTTCATGAATTTATAAGACCTCCCATAAACAACTAGAGTTGTGGTGGTGCAGGGAAGGATCTGGAGGAGTTGAAATTCTCTTTTAAGTAGATAGAGATTGTGAATTAATGAAATTTCAGTACAAGTGTCTATGTGATCTCCTTGGTTACCCAAAGAACAATTAAGGCCTAAGAAAATAGGGGTCTGAAATGGTTAGGCAGTCTCCTGGATAAATGAGCAGAATTGTAGACATTAAGAAGAAACTTGCAAACGTTGGATTTGAAGTCATCAAGGCTTCCTTGCTAAGGAATCATAAAACCTCATGAAAGAGCAAATGTGCTCCCTTTTCTCTATTGTTTCTCTCAGTCTGAGTGGAGGAAAATTGAAGTAATCATTTTAGTCAAAATCACTGACACATGGAGAACTGGCCAATGTGGAGCTAACCTTAACCTTTTTATCCTTCAGAAATAGTTACATCTTTTTCAATGAAATTAGCATCAATGCATATGCACCTTTAAAATGTCTGTTAACGCTAATCACTCTTCCTGTTCCTGTGACATTCCTTTCTCTACTCATTGACACCAGTCTTGAATTTTTACAAAATTTTTCTCTTCTCTTCCATTTTTTGTATTTCCTTTCTCATCTCACTTTTGAAAAGGAACAGGAAGAAATATTTATGGGGGAGAAAAATCACGCAACTCCCCCAACTAACAAAAGTGACTTTTGTTTAATTTTTCCTTAGGACAAACATGTCATTTGAACTCTTGAGTACATGGAGACTCAGTTGCATGTTAATACTTGACTCTGTGCTCAATTTAACATTTCAGTGTCTGAATTCAAAGTCTGGGAAGATAGAAAAGGAATCATCAGAGATGCTTGGGCTTTAGGCCAAAGAAGAGAATCAGAGCACCACATGAAACTGACTCAAAACTGAGAGCAGGGTTCAGCTGCGAAACATATGTTGGAGAAAGAAAAGCACTTTTCCTCTTTGTAGTAGCATTACCTTTGATACATTCCCCATTTGGCAGTCCTGACTAATAAAGCATTTTTTAACAAAAGCGATCTTGTGAAATTCTTGGTTTTCATCCTTCCATGTTTTAAATTCATCAGATGCAGCAGTGCCCTTTTCTGAACATTAAGATTAGTGGTCTTTAACAAAGATTTGTAAGGCACATATGTGCTGATGTTAAATCAGATGAAACAGACTTAAATGTTTCTGGGGATTGGAAATGTTGAGGTTAACTTCTGTCCATTAGACTAACCATATGTCATTGGAGCATGACTAAAATAAATGAAGCACAAAGGCTCAATCTTTAGTCAGACAATATGATTAAGTCTATTACCAGGGTGAAAGAAGAGACCAGTGGTAGACGCAATGCAGTGCAATTGCATTTTCTGTTACATTGTGCTTCCCCTATGAATTAAAGAGCTAGGTCGCTGTCCTATTATGTTAGACAAAGTATGCACATTGTTGAAGACCTTCCAGGTAGCAACATCTGGGTGATACTTCCCAGTTCAAAAGGGCCTGAAGGAACTGAGCCTCCATTACTTGCACATCTGTTTCAGGTTTGAAAATGTGATGCTTTCCTTCTGAGGATGTCCTTGAATATATTTTAGTTGCTGATTACAAATTTCACTGTTTTCAGAAGTATTGATATAATGCCACAAACATATTTTGTGAGTAATAGTCTAAGGTTGTCATGCTTCTTAGAAGAGAACATATAGGTAATTGATCAGATAGACCCCTGGTATAAAATGCTTTGAAATATAGTGTATAGTAATCCCTCTCTATATTGCAGTTCATTTATCGTGGCCTCGCTGTATTATGGGATTTAAAAAAATATTATATTTAATTATTTATCGCGGATTTTTCGCTATATCGTGGGATTTTGTGGTACTGTATATGTACGTTGTTAAAGTTACGTAGGTTTAAGAGTGTAGAATAAATGTAAGGTTCCTACTTCGCTGAGGGGCGGCGTCTAGAATGTAATACCCACGATAAGTGAGGGAATACTGTATATGTTTCATAATTACTCAGTGAGAAAGATCAATCATAGCATTTTTCAGTTTCTGATATGAGAATAATTAACATGTCTTTCCCCATTCTATTCTGGCTTGGTAGCTCCTGGGAGTTTGTTGACCTAAGAAAAATTAATTAAGCAATTGAATTGATGACAGTTAAATGAAAAACCACACCAAAATGTTCTACTGATGCCTTCAGGAAACATGGTGCTTCACTGAGACTGAGTCAAACGTGGGACCAGAGCTGTAACGCTGTCTTATTCATGGGTCTTTGGAAGAGTAGCTAGTTAAAAATGAAGTAACTCAACTGGTGAGTTAACCAAACCTCAAGTTATCCCCCACCCCAATGCTAGATTTATGCTTGCTGTTCAGATTATTTCCAAATGATAGCCTGAAACTGGCTAATCATTAGTTTCCAGACTTGCTTCTATTCAGGAAAAAAGGACAGAAGCCAGAGAACATGGCAGCCAATTCAAGACAAAGGAGGGTGAATATTCTCGGTCTGATGACTGCAAAACAAAGCCAAACGTCTCTGGGGCATTGTGAATCATCTTATATTCCTCTACAGACCCACTTATTTACAGAGAGACCACAGAGTGCTGTGGTAAGAATTTTAAAGGAGCTTGAGAGGTCTTAGCTCTACAGCACCCTTAGCTATAATGTTCATATAATATGTTTTTTAGAGTTAGAGTGTAAATGACATTTTTTTTTCCTATTTGATTTCTAATATAGAAGTGTTGTACTGAATAGGAACTTAAAATAGGACTGAGATAGGACAGAGCTTTAAAAATTCCCAGATAAACGATCTGTAGATAGTGAAAGAATTCTGGTATCAGGACTGAAGTACCAAATACAGTTTGAGCTCAGGCAGAAGGATGGAGATAACAAAAGTTCAGGAGGAGACCCAGCCTCAGGTCTGGATTTAGGGCCAGGAAGGAATCAAAGACAATGAGGCAGATATCTTGAGTTAGTTACTTCTACCTTTGAAAACTGTCTGCAGCTTCTCTAAGCTTCCAGTTCCTTATCAGCAGTATCTGATTTCTTTCTCAGAGTTAAGCTATGATACAATCACTCCTATTATTCTTCATATACACATTAGAAAACTGAAACATGGAGTTTACACATTTTATCCTGGGTAAGATAATGTGGCTAAATAAGGACTGAGCAGGAAACAGACCCCTGAGGTTTGACATCAGTGCGCTGTTCTCAGCATCATTCTCCACTGCCTGTAAGCAATGTCAATAAATAACAGCACATTCAGAAGTGTCAATAATTCTATAGATGTGATTTTGAGTTTAAAAATGTATTCAATGGCATATGTGATTAAAAAGCTTACAGGTTCAGTTAAAGCTCAACCCAGGTTCCTAGTGATACCTAGGAACTTTCAGAGGAAAAGATTTGACTTTCAGAGGAAAAGATTATTAGCTAGAATTATAGTTTTAATTTTTAGTGCCTCTTTTCTTGTAGTGATATTTTCTGTTACTGAAGTGATAAATGTTTACTTTACAAATTTGAGTACAGCACGAAATGTATTGAGAAAATAAGAAAAAATTTACGTAACTCTTCCAACTGGAGATAATTGTTTTGAACATTTTATTAGAATATCCTATTACATGTTATATGGGTGCATAGGTATGTGAGCATATATATGTTGATGCTGTAAAGATACTTGTTTAAGATCCAACAAAACTAAATGGTAAGACTAACATTAAAACCCAGAAGTCCTTGATATAGATTTTTGAGTGTATAAATATGTACATATCTGAAACACATATCTGTATATATAACACATAAATAAGATTTTAGCAAACATTATTGATATTACGTACATTATACATCTAATCTTCAAAGGCAATTTTTACATTTACATAAAGTTTTATAACCATATTGAAAATTATGTAGATATAATGTAACTGATCTTACTGTTTACCCCTGTTCTTTTAGACCCATAGTTACCCATTCTTAAATTTGTTTTTTAAATCACTTTTTGAAGTATGATTGACATACAAAACCTGTACATAGTTCATGTATATGATTTGATGAGTTTGGAAATAAGTAAACATCTGTGAAACCATAATTATAATCTATACCTTAAACATATCTATCACTTCTGAAAATCTCTTCCTGCCCTTTTGCCCCAAGATATATTGAAGTATAATCAACAAATACAATTGTAAGATACTTAGAGTTCACAACCTGCTGACCTTATATACACTGTAAAAGGATTCTCCCCATTAAGTTACCCAACACATCCATTATCTCACATAGTTACCTATTTTTACGGTGAGAGCATTTAGGCATGTAAGTTTTAAGTTGTATTCTCTTAGTAAACTGCAATTATACAATACAGTGTTATCAATGATAGTCACCGTGATATCCATTAGATTCTCAGATTTTATTCATTGTATAAGTGAAAGTTTGTACCCTTTCCCAACTCCTTTATAATTAATTACCCTGCTACTTGCAATCTCTTCCTACTTTCTGTTTCTATGATTCGACTTCTTTCTTTTTTAGATTTCACATTTAAGTGATACCATGTTATATTTGTCTTTCTCCCTCTGCCTTATTTCACTTAATGTAATACCTGCCATGTTTATCCTTGTTGTCAGAAATGACAGATTTCCTTCTTTTTTTCAGGCTAATATTTGGTTTATATATATATATATATATATATATATATATATATATATACACACACACACACACACACATATATATACATATGTACATATATATAGACACACATATATACATAATATATAATAAAAATATATATATCACTTTTCTTATCTAGTGATATATATGTATCACTTTTCTTATCTATTCATTCATTGGCAGACATCTAGAATGTTTACACACCTTGGCTATTGTGAATCATGCTCTATAAACATTGAAATATAGATAGCTCTTCAAAATGACTTCCTTTTCTTTGGATATAGATCCTGAAGTGGAATTGCTGAATCGTATAGTAGTTCTTTTTTAATTTCTTGAGGAAACTTCACACTATTTTTTATAGTGGCTGCACCAGTTTACATTCCCACCAGCAGTGTCCAAGGATTCCCTTTCATCTGCAAACTCAACAGCATTCGTTGTCTCTTTTTTTGTTGTTGTTGTTTATTTGTTTTTTGTTTTTTTGGTACTAAGCATTCTAACAAATGTGAACTGCCCTGTTTATTTATTTTTAATAATAACAATGTAAGATCTATCCTCTTAACAAGATTTAAAGTATACATTATAGTATTATTAAATGTAGGTATTATTTGAATTTTTATTTTGATTTGTCTTAATATTTTAGAGCACATATTTAAATTGTTGTTTTCAGGAGGTTCTTAAATGTTGTAGTTTCTGACCCCTTTGGATGTCTAAAATATCAGGTGTCTGCACACAGAAATAAAATTCTACAAAATGTATATCCTATATAAGCACTATTTCTGATTTCATTTCATTAAAATATTAATCTCTTAACCTAGTTCCTGTGTATTCTATATTAAAATGCTAAGTCTTTTTTTACTAAATTCATTTTCTGTTGTATTTAGCATATGGAAAGACTACATTTTAATTTTTAATTGCAAAATTATTCCTTTCATATTGTACAAATTCTAAGATCTTTTTCTCCTTATGACTTAATCTGCATTTTATTTGATTTGATGTCTTCTTGTTTGTATATTAAAAACCCAAGTTAGAATAAAACAAAAAACAAAAAACTTTTGCCTGCAGTAAATATGTTTCAATGGAAGACACCGCCATGATTTTAGGATTACCTTCCCCCACCCCTTTTTTTGAGTTGTGATGTAATTTTAAAAGCATGGTAATTTCCTTTTGCTTATCCTTGCATAGGGCAGTCTGTTCATCCAGGATTGACTTAAATTTGAAATTTAGATTGATGTAGGTCTCTAATTCCTTAAATTTTAAATAGAAAAGGTAAAAAATAAAAAAAAACTAGATATATCATAGTTTTATTTGACTGGCTTTGCTATTTCATAGACTGGGTTAGTGGAAAGAGAATTTGAGTCAGAACGTGGACAATCATTGCAGTTATTTTGTCTCTAGTCCAAAGTATTTCATGTTTGTTATGACCACTAAAAATGGGCCCAATGGCACCCTCTCCAGAGCTCTCTGTCCAGAAGGTGTCCTGTTGCTTTCGTGGGAGTCACACTTCCCATTGTGTGGTACTTGGTCTGCTCTCACACTTAGCCCTCCCCTTGCTGAGCTGAGGGCTGCCAGTCACATTTTTCTGGACCTCCTCTGTCTGCTTTATTGTGCTCTTTCACTGTAAGAGAATTAAACAACTGCGCTCATCTCACTGTCTTGACCAGAAGTTCGATGTGCCATATACATTTAAAAATTAAACTGTCATTATGTGGTGATCACATTGTAAGGCAAAATAAATGTCAGATCACTATATTGTGTGCCTGAAACTAATAAACTATTTTATACCAACTAGACTTAAATATAAAGTAAATAAAAATTACATTGTAAAATACAACTGAAGAGTCATATAGATTGATTCTACCTTTATTAGGTATGTATCTTTTGAAGCATTATCTAATTTTTATGAGGATCAGTTACGCAATTTGTAGATCGAGGGAAACTGCTTTCTTCTCTGCATGTCTGTGGAGGTTTCTGTGAGATACCGAGGCACTTCCAGTCCATGGCAAAGATTTGCAATCAACAGAGATGTGGTTTTCATTGAGCCAGGTTCCTACCAGAAACCTTTTCAAAACTAGGCCATGGTGCCATCACTCCCAAGCAACATTTATTTCCTTCTTTGCTTTTTAGCCTATGTGATGCATTTTGTATGTTGTATAGTTCATAGCCAAGACTTGAACTTAGCAGGTTTTCAATAAATAATTAAAAGCTTGTATAATAGATCTAATTCTGAAGTGTGTTACGGGATTTAGTGAATCATCTTCTGAGGTAGTTTCTCACATCTTGCTTTAATTAGCTTTTTTTCCCCATGGATACAATTTAATAGGGAAAGTAAGACCTTTGGGAGTGAGCATGTGAGAAGCAACTAAACTAAAGATAAGGAACAAGGGAGCCTTCTCCATTGTGAGCACAATGTGAGGAACAGGCAGTCCCGGACATCACCCTGCCACCTCTTCTGCACATGTGCCCCATTCCCTGTGAGTCTGGTAGCAGCTTTGTCTTCTCCTGAGCACTGACATTAATCCTTGTCCTAAACAGCCTTGGAAATAGGAAGCAGGGGAAGGAAAAGGTGGATTTAATGAAAATACTTCTGTCACCAAACACTTTCTATTGCCTTTCTGCTGTATCCTGTCACTACTCAACCATATGGTGTTAAAAACACTCTATAAAATGTGATTTTATAAAGCTACTTCACAGTTGTAATGGGTAATTGTGATCTACTTCACAGCTAGAAATGAATGAAAGTGGCTCCTATGATATCACCAAATTTTAAAATGCATTAGAGGAACAGGAATGAGGAAGGAAGAAAGCTGATCTCTACTACCATTCTCTATAAATCAAAGTGGTTACCTCTAATAGTTTGTCAGAAGGGAGCACTAGGGCAGTGGCGTCTATCATTAGTCCAGCAGACTCCTGAGATGTGCTTTTATAACTGTCCCTCTCTATGGCTTCTTATTCCACCTTTAAAAATGAGCCTCTGTGTCTAGACTTCAAGGCATCTTAAGTTCCCTCCAACCACAGAGTTCATCTGCAGCCACAACTGGGGATTACAGAGGCTCCCTCCTGTGGGCACTCCAGCTCTGTCAGTTAGGTGGGAGGTAACCAATAATAGCTGGCGCAGTTTGCGTTTGATTAACTGATCCTCTGCATTAAGCAAAAAAATTAGGAGAAACTGCCCTAATTGGCTAGGAAATATACATGTTTAAACACCCTGGGAGAGATTACTTTATATCTGTTGTAGTCGCTGGGCTGCATAGTCAGGTCATTCCTATTGACTTCATAGCCTGAGAAGACACTTTAACATGTAGAGACTACCAACAGAACTTGGACTACATTTACCCAGCCTTCTGCCTTAGAATCAGGGAAATGTATGAGGATGTCAGAAGGTGGTGTTCACAAAAACACCCTCACTCACTGCTGCTCATCCCAAGTCACACAGCTACTTGACCTGAGATTCCTCATCTTTAGAGTGAAGGAAATAGACCAGATGTCCTTCTAAGGCTTTCCAGCATTGACATTTTATGAACTGATGACATACATATTTGCTCAAGCATCCCTTGCATACGACTTGCCATCTTTCTAGCAAGCAATACAAAGTTAGTACAAGTCACAGATATAAGAGTTACAAAATCCTTTCATCCTGTTCAAAGATAAACTGAGACATATTAAAAATTTTAAGAGTTTATTTGAACATTTATCATTGGAATCAGGCAGTGCCAAACTGGAAGTGGTTAGTAGTACTCTGCCAACAGGACCCGGGGAGGTATTTTTATAGAGAAGAGACAAAAAGTAGGAAATTTATAGATTGGCTATAACTTCAAGCCTGGTTGGCTATTTGTGACTTGGTTGTGCTTAGGTTTCAATTTCATTGCCTCGAGGCATTTACAAGCTTAGATTTTTGTTTGCTTATGCAGGTTTCACTGGCATTGGAGCCACCTCAGTCTAATGACCTCATTGCTTAATTAATTTAACACCCAGTAACATTTTGGAAGGGGAGCTCAGACGGAAGCCATCCTCATCTCCAAGACAGACCTGGAAAACACAAGCTTTGACTCTCAGACCTGGGTATGGCTGCCCCTCCAGGTTCTGCCTTTAGTCAACTAAATAACAATGAGAAATCCACTTAAAACTTCTGTCCTGGTTTCCTTGTCTGTAATGTGAGAGCCAGTTTTGTTGTAAGAAGAAGAATTCATGTATGAGGAGTGACTGGAACATGGTAGGTTCTTGATCTTTTGCAGGCAGGCATCTGCTCTGTGACAGAGGGCTTGCACACCACATCTCCTCCTGTTTCTTCACCTTACACGCGGAGAGCAAGAAGAGAGAGATGAGCGCAGGACCTGCCCTGGTCCCCAGATCCTCAGCTCCTGGCAGGGCTCTAAAAGATAGCTCCAACAAAATATGTTCTGTTTATCTGACACATTTCAGTCTCACTTCATCAATTTGGGCTCTCCTTACATTTTAATTTCGCAACAGTTTTTGCTCTGTGACAAAAGGTTTGCCAAAAGTATAGGGATAATTGCTAAATTTTATCTCTTTTTAACAGTAACTCAATGCCTTTAACAAAATTTATAATCCTTTTGTACCTAAATGTTTATATGTGTTGTTAAACAATAATGTTAAAGTATATAAACATTTTCACATGTTCTACCATATCAAATATGGTACGTATGATAATGATTAGAACCACCAACCTAACATATTGTGAAAAATGCCACATATGCTTTTAATTATAGTTTCTGATTTTCAAGCATGAATTCAGGGAAAGGAGGAAGTGGCTTTCTATTTAACTTCTTTGCTGCTAACAGAATATGCATGTGTTTTGGCAAGTTTCCTAGAGAACATCTGTCTAAAAGGGAACATTGAGGAGTTAATTGACATCTACCGAGCCCAGGCAATGGTTGTATGGCCTATGCGGTCTCTGTTAAACTTCTTAACTGGGTCTCCCTGTAAGCAGTCACAAAGCAAACTATTGATTCTGCTCTTTAAATAAAAAAGCAGATCGCATGCGAAACAAACTGGTTTATTTACAGAAGAGCTTTGTGAAGCTGGTAAACAACTTAGACTCTTTTTCCAAAAGATTTCTTTGGGGAGGGGTTTGTAAATGGCTTGTGGACATGTTTCCAATTGTTAATAACAGAAGAATGAATGGAAAAAGGCTCTGTAGAATTGGGTGGCAGGGGCGGCAAGGGCTATGGATGAGATGGAGAATTAAACAAACTAGCACTTTGGCATTGCCTTGGTTCTGGTTGGTGAAAACATAATGAAGGCTTTGAAAAATAATAAGGAACCCAATAATTTAGAGGAACTGGATGAACAGATATAAATAGAATGTGATTAAGTCTTCCCTTTCTCAACTAGGTTTGACAAGGAATATACTAATGGTTTACAGATTAAGAAAGATGCTAAGCGTTGGGAAGTTAGTGGGATGTTAGAATTTAAACTTAATGCCTTGCTCTAAATTCTGATATTTGGGTTTTTTTTTTTTTTAACTGCAGGTATAAATTATGTGGCACATAATTAACCGTCACATCAAGGACACTGAAGATTATGGTGATGGGTAATGGATCAGGCATAGGGTTTCCAAATAAAATATAGGACACCCAATTAACTTGGAATTTTAGATAAACAATAGCTTTTATTTGCAAATCTGCCAACTCTGGTCAGAGAATAACCTAAAATAATAGAAAGCCACAAGTCAGAATCAGAAGCCTAAACTGGACTGATCCAAAAGGCAAAGCTAGAGAGAAATCATGTAGCTGGGTAAGAACAGGAAACCACATGTTCCAAGGGAAGAACAAAGTGGTTGGAGGCTGGGGAGAGGTGATAAAGAAGAATCAGGAACTGGGAAATGTGCAAATCCAGCAAAAGGAAGCCAAAGCAGAACAGAGAAAGTAACTTGGTAGAGATTTGATAAGGCACATGGTGAGCAATAGGACCAAAGTATTTGAATTGATTTGTTTGGGCTGTCATAGCAAAATACTGCAGACTAGGTGGTACAACAAAAATATACTACCTCACTGCTCTGGCAGCTAGAAGTTTGAGAACAAGTTGTCATCAGGGTTGATTTCTTCTGAGGTCTTTGTCCTAGCCTTGTAGATAGTCATCATTCTCCTGTATCTTCAAGTGGTCATTTCTTTGTCTATCTGTGTCTTAATCTCTTCTAATAAGGATGACAGTCATATTGGGTGAGGGTCAACCCATATTACCTCATTTTATCTTAATTACCTTTGGAAAGACCCTGTCTCCAAATACAGTCACATTCTGAGGTACTGGGGGCTAAGACTTCAATATATTGATTCAGCCCATAACACAATATTATGCTTCCTAAATTTAAACCCATCCAGTTCAGTTCTGCAAACACTTTTAACTACTTAATACAGGTGATTTTATACCAGTTATTGAGGAAATCAAAATTCACAGGGCATGATTCCTGTTTTCAAGTATACCCTGTAATAGGGGAGCCAGACACATACACAAGAAGACTGCTTTAGAGACAATAGCTCTTGGTCAAGTCTTCACATACCCACTTACTGGCTACAGAAGTTTGTACAGCTTTATGATTTGATAAAGAGGGGTAATCATATGTGTTGGCAAACTAGTCCTGAGTATTACCAATATTGATAACAGCTCATTTCCTGGTACATCATTATAGATCTTACTATTATAAGGAATTCAGAAAACACATAGGGAGATAATAAATATTACAACTAAAGGAATTTAGACATTCCCCCCCCTAAATTTGTCATTAGAGCTGAGCCTTAAACCACAAGGAGTATTTTGCCAAGGGCTTGATCACAATATGCATATGAAACAAGAAGCATACACGTGCTTTGATAAGCCTAAAGCAGAGCAGGGCTGATGTGAGTGGCAAGGGTTGGTGTTACATTAGGAAGGGCATTGAGTATCATCCTAAACTATCTAAAGATTTTGTTATAACCCAAGGAAAACATTGGTGTTTTTGTGTAGTTTTGTTTGTGGTTTTTTGCTGTTGTTGGTTGCTTTTTGTTTTGTTTTGTTTTGTTTTTATTCTTTTCATGCAGAATTAACTGCTTTTCAGAGGCATATTGGAGTGCCTAACTATAATGAAAATCAAAAGAAAGTTAATAAAAATGATAGCTCCTCTCCAAGGCAAATTCTGGAAAACTGCAAATAGTAAGACTAGCTCTGTCGCTTCTGTGGTATCAATAGATAAAACAGTTCTTTCAATTTTTAAATGATAAAACAAAATAAAAATCTCTCAGTGCCTGCCTCTCCCCAACACTTGCCATTTAGTACAGTCAGTCCTCATGTAATGTCATCAATAGGTTCTTGAAAACTGTTACTTTAAGCAAAGCAGCATATTACAAAACCAATTTTTTTTCTCCAAAACAAGAAAATCCAGTAAATTTTTTTCTTGATTTCAGGATCTAATAACTTACACATTCCAAAATCTGGCCTCTATTTATTTTTTTTTTTGTTATTATTTTTTCTATAAACTATGTACACAATTTATTCATAAAATGTTAACTTGTTTCAATTTTCTTTATTAACATCTGATATATTTTCCTTATTACCTTTTCTTTCTTTCAAGTTTCAATGATTTATTTTCCTTTTAAACACCATTAAAAAATTATGATTGTACTTCAAAAGACTTTAAACTTTGATTTTCCACCTTTTTTATTATTCTTGTTTATTCTATTACAGTTGTCCCAATTTTTCCCCCTTTGCCCTCCTCCACCCAGACCATCCCCAGCTCCCAATTTTACCATAGGTTAAGTGATATAAGCAAGAATAAGTTCCTACTTTTTGTATTTCTGGTCACAATAAACACCACTAAACTTCTAGATGAAGACCCTCAAACCCTTCTAAATATTAAACATTAAAATAAATGTGAGTTATATATGCATTTAAGAAAGATTAATAAGAACAATTAAGACAATTATTTTCCAATCTGCTTATTTCGGTTCAGGGCTGTGGGTGGCCAGAGCTTATCCTAGCAGGTAAGGGCATCAGGTGGAAACCCACCCTGGACAGGACTCCCTTCCAAGCCAGGACCAATAACACCCACACTCACTCAGATGGGGACACTGTAGACGTGGAGATACACCTAATGTGCCCACTTGGAGGATGTGGAAGGAAAATAGAGTACCCTGGGAAAAGCCACACAGATAGGAGAAGAACATGCAAATTCCACACAGACATTTCTTCATCAATGTTATAACAAAATAAAGTTGAACAAACCAAAATTTTTCAAGGATGTGCTGCACATTAAAACTCTCAGATCTCTCATGTTTTCTAAAAGAATATCCCTCCTTTGATCTTCCATCTTCTCTTTCCTATCATTCACTTTATTTTCGTCATTCTTATTGTGACAAAGGAAAAAATAGCTTATTACCAAGTGAAACATGTTTATTGCAGAATTAGAAAATATAATAAGGAAAGTAAAAACAAATTGCTAGTAACTCTCTTCAGACACCTAAGGATAATTCAGTCCTCTGAACAGGTACCTACAAATACGTTTTTACAATATGAGATGGAATCAAACTGTGCATTCTGTTTGGTAATATGCTTTTTTTTAAAAGTATATTTTATGATTATATTGTTACAGTAGTCTCAATATTTTTCCCCCTTTGCTCCCCTCTGCCCAGTACCCTCTTTCCCTTCAGCATTCCCAACTCCCTTAGTTCATGTCCATGGGTCATGCATATAAGTTCTTTGGCTTCACCTTTTCCTGTACTATTCTTAACATCCCCCTGTCTATTTTGTACCAACGAATTATGCTTCTTAATCCCACACCATTTCCCCATTTCTCCTACTCCCCCCTCCCAGCTGATAACCCTCCAAATGATCCCCATATTTATGCTTCTGTTCCTATTCTGGTTTGCTTAGTTGGATTTTGTTTTTATTTTTTAGATTCAGTTGTTGATAGTTGTGAGTTTGTTGTCATTTTAGTGTTCATAGTTTTCATCTTCATTTTATTAAATAAGTCCTTTAACATTTCATAGGATAATGGCTTGGTGATAATGAACTCTTTTAGCTTTACCTTTTCTAGGAAACACTTCATCTCGTCGTGTCGTCGGCAGCCGTCCGTCTCGAGAGACGATGGCGTAGCTTCCTGAGAGTCTATCTGCACCGCCGAGAATGGCTGTGCAGTCCGATTCGGGAGTGACAATCCCTGCCGCACTTGGTACAGGTGAAGGCAGATGGCTGTTGTTGCTGCTGCTGACGCTGCTTCCGCCTCGATCTTTTCTGGGCCGCCTCCTCGTAGCGCGCAGCCTCCGCGCGTGACGTACCTTGCCTGACCGCGAGCCTCCAGGCTAGGCGGTCGTCTGCTTGAACTTCCCATGTGTTGAGATTGATGGAGCATTGTGTCATGTCCTTTTTGCAGATGTCTTTGAACCGCAGTTTTGGGCGCCCTGTCATCCTCTTGCCTTCTGCTAGCTCGCCGTAGAGGAGGTCTTTGGGGATACGGCCTGCATCCATTCTTTTGACATGGCCGAGCCACCTGAGGCGTCTCTCGCTAAGAACTGCATGCAAACTGCTCATATTGGCTCGCTTCAGCACCTCGGTGTTGGGGACCTTATTCTGCCAGGCGACATGCAGGACGTGTCGCAGGCACCTCATGTGGAAGCTGTTGAGTTTCCTTTCGTGCCTTGCGTAGGTGGTCCACGTCTCGCTGCCATAGAGGAGAGTGCTGAGTACGCAGGCTTGGTAGATGCGCAGTCTGGTTTTCTCAGTGAGGCTGGAATTGTTCCACGCTCGCCGGTTCAGTCTGGCCATAACTGTGGCTGCCCTGGCGATTCTCCGGTTGACCTCCAAGTCGACTGACAGAGAGCTCGAGATGGTGGACCCGAGGTAAGTGAAGTCGTTGACAACCTCCAGGGTGTACCCGTCGATGGTGATGCATGGGGGAGTCCCCGTGCCTTGAGCCATAACATTCGTCTTCGTCAGGCTGATGGCTAGTCCGAACTCCTTGCATGCGTGGGAAAGGCAAGTGACTAGCTGCTGGAGTCCCTCTTCGGAGTGTGATGTCAAAGCTGCGTCGTCGGCGAAGAGCATCTCACGGATGAGCACCTCTTTGACTTTGGTCTTGGCTCGTAGACGGGCCAGGTTGTAGAGCTTGCCATCGGATCTGGTGTGAATGAAGACACCCTCGCTGCAGTCCTTAAAGGCGTATTGGAGGAGCATGGAGAAGAAGATTCCGAACAGCGTAGGCGCGAGGACACAGCCCTGCTTTACTCCGCTGCTGACTGGGAAGGCCTCAGAGGTTGCGCCGTTGTAGGACACCGTGCTGTGCATGTTGTCGTGAAAGGACATGACCACAGCAAGCAGATGTGGTGGACAGCCAATCTTCCGTAGCAAGCTGAAGAGTCCGCTTCGACTGACCAGATCAAACGCCTTCGTGAGGTCAATAAAGGCGAGGTAGAGTGGTTTATGCTGCTCGTGACACTTCTCCTGCAGCTGGCGTAGGGAGAAGATCATGTCCACTGTTGAGCGGCCAGCTCTGAAGCCACACTGGGACTCTGGGTAGACGCGGGAAGCAAGGGTCTGCAGGCGGGCAAGAGCGACCCGGGCGAATACTTTGCCGACGACGCTGAGGAGAGAGATGCCCCGGTAGTTGTTGCAGTCGCTGCGGTCTCCTTTGTTCTTGTACATGGTGATAATGTTGGCGTCTCTCATATCCTGGGGGATGTAACCCTCCTTCCAGCAGAGACAGAGTAGATGGTGGAGCGGCTGTAGCAGGACTGGTTTCCCGCTCTTTAGGATTTCTGGAGGGATTCCGTCCCTTCCTGGTGCTTTCCCGCAAGCAAGGCGGTCGATGGCTTTGCCGAGCTCTGCCGCAGTAGGTGGGGTGTCTAGCTCCTCCATGACTGGTAGGTCTGGGATGGCTTTAAGAGCAGTGTCTGTTACGGTGTTCTTCGTTGCGTACAGCTCGAGGTAGTGCTCGGTCCACCGCCGCATTTGCTGTTCCTGGTCAGTGATGACCTCACCTGTCTTGGACTTAAGGGGGGGCCATCTTGGAGGGGATTGGGCCTGTTGCCTTCTTGATACCCTCATACATTCCTCACTTCATCTACCCATCCATTATAAATAATAGCTTTGCTTGATAGACTAATCTTGGTTGTGGATCCTAGCTTTTCATCACATTGAATACTTCTTACCAGTTCCTTCTTGCCTGCAAAGTTTTTTTTTGAGAAATTAGCTTATTACAGAAACAGGAGAGTCCAAAAATCCCTGGAGTTTGTGGCTGGGGGATGGGGAGAAGGAAGCAGCTTTCAGAATGCCTCCACATGCCTGAGGCTGATGGCTGGTGTCTTTCATTATGTAAATTGCATCCAAAGTCTCGGGTGGATGGGAGGAGTCTTGAACCAGGTGATGGTATGGAAAGCACACAGAGCCTACGTGGGGTTCTGTGAATGGTCAGAACTATTGGCAACACCCACTGTGTCAGAGGATGCAGTCAGGGATATATAGGCAGCTGTGAACACTTTAGGGGGGGCACACTCTGGGGCTGTCTCCCTCGCTGGTGAGTGTTCGCAGAGGTGCTCAGGAGAAGGGAGGAGACCCACGTGGTTTACAGAAAGAAGACAGTTCTCAAGGAGGTTGAGAATCCAGCTGGTCCTGCATTGAGAGCTGGAGGACACCACAGCACAGAAGGGACCTCGCCAATCAGATTGAGTGATTGGCAGCTGCTGGTAAAGCTGAACTGTGCCTAGGAGGTAGGGAAACGGTGTTTCTGACCCCATCCCCCCACCTCCCTAAAACTGGTTAGGTTAGGTAGAGGGGAGGCAAGGATATGTGTAACTGTTAAATAAACAATTTTTCTTTTCACTCCAATATAATGTTCAGAGTTGTAATTTTGGCGGCGGGCAATCGAACCCCTAACTAAAGAGCCCGTGGGTTTGTTTTCAATTGGAGCAGCCCAGGGGCTCTGTAACAAGCTGATGGTCTTATAGGCACCCCTTTGTAGGTAACTCTCCATTTTTCTCTTGCTGCTCTTAAGATTCTCTCTTTATCTTTCACCTTTGGTATTTTAATTATAATGTGTCTTATTGTGGTCCTCTTTGAGTCTAGCTTCTTTGGGACTCTCTTTGCTTCCTGGACTTATATGTCTAATTCCTTCACCAAATTTAGGAAGTTTTCCTTCATTATTTTTTCACATAAATTTTAAGTTTTTTGTTCTTCCTTTCTCCTTCTGGCATCCCTATGATTCAAATGTTGGCATGTTTAAAGTTGTCCCAGAGGTTCCTAAGCCTCTCCTCTCTTTTTTCAATTCTTGTTTCCTCATTTGGTACTGGTTGACTGTTTTTTTCTTTATTATGTTCCAAATCATTGATTTGAACTCTGGTTTCTTTCCCTTTACCATTGGTTTTGTGTGGATTTTTCTTCATTTCATTTAGCATAGCTTTCACTTCTTCCCTTAGGCATTTGCCATACTCAACCATATCTGTCAAGCCTGTGAGCATCTTTATCACCAGTGTTTTGAATTCTTCATCCGTTAGGTTGACTATCTCCTTGTTTGTTAGGTTGTCTATCTCCTCATCACTTAGTTCTCCCACTGGAACCTTGATCCTTTTCCTCTTTTGGGCCATACTTCTCTGTCTCCTTATCTTGACAGGCTTCTGTGTTTGTATGCCTCTGGGTCTTAGGTAAACTGTTACACCTGTATGTTTTAAGGGGCAGAGTCTTAGGTACTCATCAGTACAGGGTGACCCATTTCACCATGATGTGGCGCTGTATGTGGGGGAAGGGTCTAAGAGAGAACAATGCCACTTCCTCAGCACTCACCCTTTTTTACAGGCACTTCTCCCACTTCCATATGGGACTGGCACCTCTCTAGCTGTTTCCCTGGATGTTTTTCCCAGAGTGGGTGGGTCTGTGGACATTCTAGGACCATGGGGGCCCTTTAAACAAGCAGACTCTGCTGAGAGATTTGCAGTTTCTTCTTTCGCCCCAACCCCCACTGGTTTGCACAGTCAGAAACAATGAGGCTTGATTTTCCCTAGCGCTGGGACTGTGAGCTTCGAAGTTTGGTCAAGAGCTGGGAATGATCCCCAGGTTTACCTCCCAACTTTTTAAAATGTGTGACTGTGCTTTCTGCCAGCCTGCCGGTGTCGCTGGTGCTGCCATCATCACACCACATTCTTTCCGCCCCTCCTACCTGTCTGGATGAGTATTTCTTCTTTATTTCTTTGTTTGTTGGACTTTAATGATTTTCTAGAACTTCAGGTTGTCTCTAGTTTTGAGGTAGTTGTGGAGGGAGACCCAGTGTGTCTATCTAGGCCTCCATCTTGGCTGGAAGTCTGATAATATGCTTTTTAAACAAAAGATTTTTATTGAAGAAAAAATATTGAAATTTATAAAGCTAAATTGTATTAAACCATCAAAAACTAAAATTTTCTCCTTTCTCCAGGACCCTTCTTTTTCCTCAAGGACACCACTGTCCTGACTTCTCACTCTGTAAATTTGTTTTCCTGTTTTATGAACTCTAAATGGGGTATCTACTATTCCTACAGAGTGTATTCTTTTCCAACTAGCTATTTTCATTCCACATTATGTTTGTGATATACATCCATGCTATTTATTGTGCATAGAAGTGGTTTACTCAATTTTCATTGCTGCATAATCACTTACTACATGAATCCATCACGGTTTATCCATTCTTCTCTTCATGAGCATTTGCATTGTTTTCTGTTTTAGATTATTATGAATAATGTTGCTGTGGTTACTGTACATATCTTATAGAGCACATCTGCATACATTTCTATTGGTATATCTTCAGGAATAGAATTGCAATGGTAAAAGAGAATGCCAATAATTTTCAAAACTGATTCTACTAATTGACATTTGCTTCAACTTTATTTAAGGTCCCAATTGCTCTATATCCTCATGCACACTTGGCATCACCCACCTTCCCTCTTCTTACTTTTAGCCCTCCAATGGGTGTGCAGTGGAAGTTTTATTGCTTTTGTATTTACAATTCCCTGACTATGAGTGAGATTGAACATCCTTTCATATGTTTATTAGCTAGTTGTATATCTGTTTTTGCAAAGTATTATGAAGACTTATTTTTCTTGTTCATTTTTTAAATTAAATTTTCTGCCTCTTTGTTTTGATTTATCGGTGTTTTTTATATATTCTGGATGCAATGGCTTTGCCAGACATCAGTGTAACAATATCTTCTTACATTCTGTGGCTTGCTTTTAAAAAATACCATAAAGGTAGCTTGATAAATAAAGTTCCCTAATTTTAATCAACTCTAATTTATCAGTCTTTTCCATTATATCCAGTGATTTTTAAGCCCTGTTTATGAAATCTTTATGCCAATATGCAAAGCTATCTTCCAATGTTGTCTTTTAGAAGTTTCTATTGTTCTGCTTTTAATATTTAGATATACAATCTCTAGAATTTAGTTATTTATTTATATTGTGTTAAATGATGAGTTAAGATTTTAAGTTTGTATTTGGATTTTTGTATCCAAATGACCCAATACCATTTGTGTTATTTTTTTCACAATTCTAGTGTTCGTGTATGTGTGTGTCTATTTCTGGATTCTCACTTATCTTTCTGTAAATCCAAATTTACATGTGCCTGTTTAATTTTCATTTTAAATTGAATAAAATTAGAAATTTAGTTATTCTATCACAATAACCATAAGTGCTCAGTAGTGACACATGGCTAGTAGTTACCAGAGCAATGTCGATATGCAACATTTTCATCATTCAGAGTTCTATTGAAAAATGTCACTCTAGATCTTCACTGTCTAATTTCACAGCTCTTATTATCTGAGAATACCTTGTTTTCATTTGCTTATTATTTTGTCCACTGTTAGAATATAAGCTCTATGAATTCAGGAACCTGGTCATTTCACTATTATATGTACAGTTTCCAGAACAGTTCCTAGTAAGTAATGTTTGTTGAATGAATGAATAAAATTCTGCTGTGTCCTGTGAAGCCTGGAATGCCTTCCTGAACTCATTGTATCCAACCTCAGTAAGGTTTCCCAAAATTCAGAGCAGAAAAGGCTTTCTTTTCATTTTGGAATCATTGGAGTGTACCCCATCTGCTGCTTCTAAAAGTTGTTGATAAAGACAACATTGTTTTTGCAGCATGTACAATATTAATCAACACTGCCTTTGAGTACTTTATATTACACTGTCCTAAAGTTTACATTTATTAATTTAATACTTATGACAACACTATTAAGAAATACTACTATTGCCTGCATTTCATGGATGAGAAAACTAAGAAGGAAAGAATTTTGGTAATTATCCAAAGTCATACCACCAGAGAATGGAGGCCCCAGATTTGAACCCAAATGTCTGCTGCAGAGCCTCTCAAAATAACCATAATAATCTTCAATTCATTTTTATTATTTTTAAAAATAATAAAATTGCTACTCAGTGCCACATAGGGATCTTAAGCTCTGTGTATTTATTGCTCTTTGCCACCTCTGCTTTCTCTCGAAGTACAAATCCTATTTTCATTAATTTATAACCTTAATGCTAATGATACAAATTATTTAAATATACCCACTTTCTAGATTATGTTCTCAAGAAGCAGAGCAGGAATTTCAGTGCATGAAAGAGACAGTGAGAGAGGCATGATAGAGCAGAGGAAAGATTTGTGTAAGAATGTGGTCCCAGCTGGTGTCCAGCTTCAGGCTGATCCCTTGGGAACTCTGGGGCAGGAATTGCTTCTCAGTCAAGGGGACTGGCCCAATATAACCCTATGTTAATCAGTTATTGGCACTGGGCTGTCCTTGTGTGAAGTATGATGTGTACATCATTCTAATCTTCAGGGAGAGCATTCCTGTTTAGATCAACTTATGGAAATTCTCTGGAGAAATCACCAACACTCACAGAAGCTGGGAGAGGGGTGTGCGGGTAGGTATATTGGCCAAAATCAGGGGATCTTGATCAGGAGCACTAACAACATTCACTTCCCTCACTGTTCCATTAAACTGATCCCATTTTATTTGTTATTTATGATTAACATGAAATAGTGTTCGGCATGTTCATGCAGTTCACTGGTTTTGTGTGGATTTCACAAAACATTCACATCCCTGATTATGGTTGCTGTCTCTGCTTCATGAATACGCGTACATATGTTGCATGCATTTAAAGACTTCCAAATGAAATGAAGTCAGAATGAAATAAAACCCTAAAAGCTATTTTAAATGACAGCTAGTAAATAAAAACACGTGATAGACATTAAGATCCACATCTTTACCCTAAGGTAAGAACGTGAGTGCCTTTAAGGAGGGGTGCACACATTAGCAGCTTTTGGTGTCTTAACAGGGAGCTCAGGAAATGGAGACAGGAAGATATGGAGTCATTTGGAGAGCTCAGTGGGATGAGAGGGCACAGAGCATGTCTCCCCCTGTTTTATTAATCTTTATTCTCTGTTCTGTTTATGCTCTTTAGAAGAGTAGTTATGAAAAATCAGATATTACACTCATTGGCGGTGAATGTGACACCAACATCTGCTTGCCTTGGCTTGATGCCTCCAGCAGGAGCCATCGGGAATACTCAGCCCACACCTTCTCTTTGGAAACAACATGAGCAAAAAGAAAACTTCAAAGGCCTGGAACACCTGTGTAACCTCTTTTGTGCCATAGAACGGCCCTCTGCTCCTTGCCTCCATTTGAAGGTGTTGGACAGGAATGATCATACATCCCGCCCGCCAGCCTTTATGGATAGCTTGTGAAGGTCTTATCTCCTGTGGGTTCTGTGGAGATCTCAGGAAAAATGATCCCAGTGTCTAAAATCAAGACCTAGGAGCAAGAATGCTGAATAGCAGGTATCATTTTCCCATCCTCGCGCATCCTCACTGAAAAGGTACAAAGCAAGCTAAACATTTTGGTCCCACTTTGGTAATGGATTTTTAGTCACCCCTCCCCCAACCCTCCCGCCAGCGTTTATGGATTAAGTTTCAGCTTTCCAAAATGAGATATAACTTGTTTCAATTACTTACAACAGCGGTCAAACCACGTTTGAAATCAGTTTCCTTCATCACTTTATTAGATTGAATGCTCTGACCTGGGGAGTATTATTTTCCCTATTGTGCTTTTGCAAAACTGTCCACTCTCGGAGCTTGGTGGCTGCAAGCTCCTGATTAGTTGCATTGTTTTTTTCTTCTTTCCTGACTACAAACACTTAACGCGTTCCTCACCTTTGAACAGCAGGGGAGAGACATAAGGAAGGTGGAATGAACAGGGTGATTAAACAACCTCCTGCAGCAAGGGGGCAATATTTCAATAGCACATATTGCTTCCCATATACCTCATCAGAATGTGCTAAAGTAAACAAAATGATAGCATAATTATAGTAGTACCAATTATGTTAATTAGACTACATACACGCTTCATTGATAAGCAACTGTGCTGCAAAGAAACACTAGAAGCCTAGTGCTTGAGTCTTTAGCTGTGTTGTGGTGCATATGCTACCATGTTCTTGGGTAACATTTAGCATATCACAATGTATTTTTCTTTTATAATAGCTCTTTAGGGAACAAAATTAAGGGGCATGCCATCTCATGTTTCTAGCGAAGTCAGAGAAGCTGAGTTGCAGTCAATGCCTACTTGTGTTCTTCGGTGTCTTGCTTCCTTCCTCCTTGAACTTAAAATGAAAAACAGTAACATGTCCCATCACTCTAATTAAAATCCAGCTTAAGAAAGTGGATTTGCTTTTCAGTTTACTCCAAATTGTATCATTTGCTTTGCTGTCACACATAAATGAGAACTCCTTAGGGGAAAGCCCACCAAAAGCTATTGTTCACATATCAGGTTGCATTTGGGGATGGGGGACTAAAAATTAGGAAAAGTTTTATTGCTCCCAGTTATTTTGACAGGTTTATGAAACACCTGATTATTTAAATAAAGAAGGTCATGGGTTGCAAAGATATGGAAGATAGAAAAAGGCAGGTCATGACATCAACTATAAATACTCAGAAAGGAAAAATTACAGTTGTAAACTAAATAGAACCAGTAAGTGCTAATTCAATTAAAATAATTGAATGACTTAAATATCAAACAGTCCAAAACTTATAAATAAAATTAAAAGGGAATTAAAGTGTAAGCCAACTAAAGGATTCAAGAAGAAAAAAAAGTGTATGTCTAGTCCAGATATTACCTAAGAGACATTATCATAATGGTATAGTAAATAATTACTTCAAGAAGAAAAGTTTTGACTTCCGGCCAAGATGGAGGCTTAGACGGATGCGCTAGGTCTCCCTCTACAACTAGAGAAGAATACAACTACTTCAAAACAAAGGATAACTAGAAATTCCAGAAAATAAAACTACACGGAAGCCCAACATATGAAGTTATAAACCAGCGGCGCTCTTTGGGCAGGTAGGACGAGCGAAAGGGGGCGGCGCTGTTTGCGGTCGCACCTGGGACAGCGGCGGGGAGAACAACCCCGGCTGCAGTCGAACCCCCGGCAGCTCGCAACCCCAACGCTGGGGAAAGCAGCCACCACATCGCCTTGAACAGTGAGGCCCAGGGGGGCGGGAGGACGGATCCCGGTCTCCTAGCGGAATAACTGTGTGAATCCATCTTGGACCCCCGCCCCCAAAGAAAGCGCCACAGGGCTGCGAAATAGGTCGCGGACAGGCACCGGTCGCTGGCTTGTGACGAAAAAGCACCACGGCGCAGCAAGAAAGGCTGCCAAAGGGTGCCGGTCGCTGGGTCATTACGAGTACACAGGCGCTGCCCCCTACAGCCGGCCCAAGAAAACAAAACGCATCTGTCAAAATGAGGCAGACAACTATAGAAATCCCGGTGGCACAGCTCACCAGGCAACAGATGGAGAACCTGACAGATGAACAGATAAGAAACCTGTCAGATGCTCAGTTCTGGGCCATAGTTATCAGGTGGCTTACAGAATTCACAAAAGAGCAGGAAAAAGATGAGAAAGAAGCAAAAAACACTCATAACAAAAGGAACAAAACCACATACGAGACAGATGGTGAGGAAATAAAATCCAGAGTTCATTTCAACAAACCGGAATATGGAGAAGGAACAAGCAGTCAACCAATGCAGAGAGAGGAAATGGGAAGCAACGATGAGAGGATCAGAAACCTCTGGGACAGCTATAAAAGGCCCAACATAAGAATCATTGGTTTGCCAGAGAGCGAGGAAGATGAACTAGAACTTGAAAAATTGAGTGAAAATATAATAAAGGAGAACTTCCCAGACTTGGGGAAGGAAATAGACTTACAGGTCCAGGAAGCACAGAGAGTTCCAAAAAAACTGGACCCAGGGAGAACCACTCCAAGACACATTATAATCAAAATGTCAAAAATTAAAGATAAAGAGAGAATCTTAAAAGCAGCAAGAGAGAAGAAAAGAATTATGTACAAAGGGGTCCCAATTAGACTATCAGCTGACTTCTCAAGGGAGACCCTGCAGGCAAGAAGGGACTGGCAAGAAATATTCAAAGTAATGAAAATCCAAAACCTACAACCACGAATACTCTATCCAGCGAAATTGTCATTCAGAATAGAAGGACAGAGAAAGTGTTTCCAGGACAAAATAAAACTGAAAGAGTTCATTAGATCCAAACCACTGTTATATGAGATGTTAAAGGGACTGGTTTAGAAAAAGGAGGATCAAGACAATGAAATCTAAAATGAAAACTGCATCACAAGAAACAACAGAAGCTAGGGAATTAAACAAAAGCAAACTAAACAGGCAACAAGAGTGGAAAAAGAACTGTAGGTACGGGGAACATATTGGGGGGAGGTCAACAGGGAGGGGGAATGGGGAGAGGGAGGGAGATGATATAGGAATTAAGGATCATGGTAGGAGGGAATGGAATAGACAGAGAGAGGTTGAGAAGAACTGTATGCACAACTAATGGACATGATCTAAAAGGGGGGGACAACTGGAGGGAGGGGGGCCACCGGGTGGAGGGGAGCAGAGGGAAGGGAAAGTGGCACAAATGTAATATTATAATCAATAAAACACATTAAAAAAAAAAAGAAAAGTTTTGACCATTAAAACACTGCCAAAAATTCACATATATATTTAAAAAAAAAAACTGCTTACAAAATCAGAGAATAAAATAAGAAACTAAATGTTATTATACAGCCAGAGCAACACAGGATAATTTGGCTTGTGAAAAAGAAGTCCAGGCAAATTAAATTCTACCTTTGCCTATCATTCCACTGCCTTTTGTCACTTTTAAGAGCGCATTTGTCCAGGTATTCTCTCACTTTCTCTCCGTTACTTCTTATTTCCTACCTGTTCTTTTCCTTAAACTCTGCCCAATTTTTTCACTCTAAAACAATTTTCCCCTACCCAATGTCTTTCTCTCTCTCCAGGTTTACATTTTCCTCTTCCCAAGTTGTCTTGAAATGATGGGTGATAATCTCATTTTTCTTGCCAAACTCAAGGGGCTCGCCACTCGGGATATTCTGTCAGGGAGACCTGGTGGTTGCAAGATAGTTTTATTTATTTTCAACAACTAAAGGAGACAGGTGATCACAATCAAAGCTCTGTCTCCAAGAAGGGAAGGCTTAGTTAGTCATTGCTAATATACACTATATTGGCTAATTACATTATGTCAATCACACACTGATGTTTTCTTTGCAGTTGGCTACACTCATCAGCACTTTCAAAACATCGCTACATTTAGCAAGAATAGCATTTAGTAAGAACTGCCCAGAGTAGACAAGAAAAGCTAAGGGTTGGTTAGGGAAAGGTTATGATGAAGAAGGATGTTGCCAGCTACTCTTCTCTCTGCTGATCAAAGAAGGAGTGGATTAAATTATAACCAGAGAGGTTAGGATAGACATAAGGAAGAACACTGTAAATTTGAGGAGGTGATATTCTCTAGGGTGGATTACCATGGGACTGTGTCAAATCCTTTCTGTAAGATTATATGTTTGAAAATAAAAGACTGCTGTCTGTGTCAGGCAGTTTTAATGAATATTTGCTTAATGATTGTTACTAGATAATCCTCTGCTTATAAAACATGCCTGGAGAAATATTAAATGTGGATAAAATGGAAAGAAAGTGTTTAAATTTGCGGTAAATATTTTTATTGCCCAGAGCACAGTTTATTTTACTTTCTCTTGCTTCTGCCTCATAGTTTCCTATGGATTTTGTTTGTTTGTTCTTACTATTTTTTAAAATTATTTTTTCACTTACAGTTTTCATTCAATATTATTTTGTTTTAGTTTCAGATGTACACCATAGTGGTTAGACAATCATTTACCGCACAAAGTCATTACTTTGATATTTCAAGTACTAACCTGGTATCATTCATGGATATTAAAGTGCTATTGAGTATATTCTCTATGCTGTGCTTTTACATCCTCCTGACTGTTCTGTACCTGCCAATTCATACTTCTTAATCCCTTCTTCCTTTTCATCCCCTCCTTTCTAACAACCATCAATTGTTCTCTATGTGTGTGAGTCTGTTTCTATTTTGTTTATTTTGTTCTTTAGATTTCACATATAAGTGTAATTACATGGTATTTGTCTTACTCTGACTGACAAGTTTCACTTAGCATTATACTTTCCAGGTCCATCCATGCTGTCACAAATGGTAAGACTACATAATTTTTTATACCTGGTTAATATTCTATTGTATATATGTACCATGACAGTTTTGTCCACTAATCTATTGACAAATGGGCAAGTGGGTTACTTTCATATCTTGGCTATTTTAAATAATATAATAGTAAACACAAGGTTGCATATATACTTTTGAATTAATGTTTCTGGTTTCTGCAGATATATACCCACAGGTGGAATTGCTAGATCATAAGACAGCTTTATTTTTAATTTTTTGAGAACACAATATACTGTTTTACAGAGTGGCTGCACCGATCTTCATTCCCACCACAGTACACCAGGGTTCCCTTTTTTCACTTCCTCACCAACAATTATTGTTTGTTCACTTATTGATGGTAGCCATTCTGACAGGTATGAGGTGATATTTCATTGTGGTTTGAAGGTACATATTCGGACAATTACTAATGTTGAGCATCTTTTCATATATCTATTGGCCATCTGTATATCCTTTGGAGAAGTGTCTATTCAGGTTCTCAGCCCATTTTTTAATTGGAATGCTTTTTTTGTGTGTGTTAAGTTGTATGAATTCTTCATAAATTTAAAAAATTAATCCCTTATAAGATGTATCATTTGAAAATATTTTCTCCCATTCAGTAGGTTTTCTTTTCATTTTGTTGATAGTTTCCTTTGCTGTACAAAAACATTTTAGTTTTCTGTAGTCCCATTTGTTATTCTCTCTTTTGTTTCCCTTCCCTGTGGAGACATATAAAAAAAAAAAAAGTTACTAAGGGATATGTCAAGAACTTTACTACCAATGTTTTCTTCTAGCAGTTTTATGCTTACAACTCATGTTTAAATTTTTAATCCATTTTGAGTTTATTCTTATATATGGTTTAAGAAGGTGATTTAGTTTCTTTTTTTTTTTTTTTTTTTTGCATATATCTGTTTGATTTTATCAACAGTTAATTGAACAGACTGACAGACTGTCTTTACCCCATTGTATGTTCTTCTTTTGTTATATATTAACTTACCATATCAGTGTGGGTCTGTTTTGGGGCTCCCTATTTTCTTTCATTGATCTCTCTATTTTTGTTTCATTTATGCTAGTAAAATGCTGTTTTGATTACTATAGCCTTATAGCATAGTTTGATGGTAGGTAACATGATTTCTTCAACTTTTCTTTCACAAGATTTCTGTAGCTCGGTGGCTATTCAGGGTCATCTGTGGTTTTGTATAAATTTTTGTATTTATTCTAATTTGGTGAAATAACATCAATGGTATTTTAATAGGAACTGCATTGAATCTATAGGTTGCTTTGGGTAGTTTAGACATTTTAGTGATGTTCTTATCCATGAGCATCATATATGCATGCTTTCACTTATTTGTATCTTCTTCAGCTTCTTCCTTCAAAGTCGTATAATTTTCTGAGGACACGTCATTTACCTTCTTGGTTAAATTTATTCATTGGTATTTTTTGATGCATTTGTAAATTAAATTGTTTTCCTAATTTCCCTTTCTGATAGATCATTATTGTGTAAAAATACAACCAATTTCTGAATATATATTTTGCATCCTGCTACTTTACTGAATTTATATTATTTTTAGTAGCTTTTTGGTGGGATCTTTAAGGTTCTCTATATACAAGATGGGGAACAACTAGTTTTAAAGTTATTCATATGGAAAATAATGCAATAATTAATAAATAATAATACAAGAATAAATTCTGTTTTGCCTACTCACAACTATAAACCTACCTTTGCCCCATTCTTACCATATCATGTAATCTTCCAAAATGATAGTTTTACTTCTTCCTTTCTAATCTGGATGCCTTTTATTTTCTTCTCTGTGGTTGCTGTGGCTAGCACTTCTAGTAACATGTTGAACGAGAGTGGGCATGCCTGTCTTGTTCCTGGTGTTAAGGGAAACATTTAGTTTTTCTTCTGTTGAGTATGATGTTACCTGTGGGTTTGTCTATCATATATTCCCTTTATTATATTGAGGCATGTTCCCTCCATACCCACTTTGCTGTGATTTTTTAATTATAAGTTAACATTATGTTTTGTCAAATGCTTTTTCTATCTATTGATATAATAATGTAATTTTTATTCTTCATTTTGTTTATGTGCTTTATCATGTTAATTGATTAGCAGATATTGAACGAAACTTGCATCCCAGGAATAAATTCCATCTTATGATGTTTTTAATGTATTGCTGAATTTGGTTTGCTAATATTTTGTCGAGGATATTTGCATCTATTTTCATCAGGGTATTGGCCTCTAATTTTCTTTCTTTGTAGTGTCTTTATCTGGTTTTAGAATGAAGATAAGGTTGGCGTCATAAAATGAGCTTGGGAGTCTTCCTTTCTCTTGAATTTTTTTTGAAATAGTTTGAGAAGGATAGGCATTAGTTCTTTTATGAATATTTGGTAAAATTCACCAGTTGACTGTTTGTTGAATATTGTTTAATTACTGCTTTGACTTTGTTGATTGTAATTTGTTTAGATTGTCTGTTTCTTCTTATTCACTCTTGGAAGATAGTGTGTTTCTAGAAATTTATCAATTTCTTTCAGATTGTCCAATTTGTTGGCATATAATTTTTTATAGTATTTTCTTATAACACTCTATATCTCTGTTGTGTCAGTTGTTACTTCTCTTTTTCTCATTTCTGCTTTTATTTATTTTGGTGATTCTCTCAATGAGTCTGGTTAAATGTTTATCAACCTTATTAATATTTTTAAAGAAGCAGCTCTTAGTTTCATTGATCTTTTGTTATTTTTTAAACTTTATTTTATTTCCACTCTGATCTTTGTTATTTCCTTTCTTTACTTACTTTGGGCTTTGTTTGTTGTTTTATTTTTCTTAGTTTTTTTTAGATGTATAGTTTGTTTATTTGTGATTTTTTTTCAATGTAGGCCTGTATTGCTATAAACTTCCCTTTTAGACTGCTTTCACTATGTCCCAGAGATTTTGGGTTGTTGTGTTTGCATTTCCATTTGTTTCAAAATATCTTTTGATTTTTGACTTGATCTCATTGTAAACTCATTTGTTGTTTAGTAACATGTCATTTGGCATCTATGTGTTTGTACGGTTTTTAGTATTTTTCTTGTAACTGATTTATAGTTTCATACCACTTCTTTTGGAGTATATATTTGATATGATTTTAATCTTCCCGAATTTATTGAGAATTTGTGTCCTTACATGTGGTCTGTCTTGGAAAAGATTCCATGTGTTCTTGAAAAAAGTGTATATTTTGCTGCTTTGAGGTGAAGTGCTCTGAAAATATTAATTAAATTTATTTAATGGCCACTCTTTCTTTGTTCATTTTTTGTCATGGGATGTTAAAATACCCTGCTGTAACTGTTTTATTATTGATCTCTCCCTTTATGTCCACCAAGATTTGCTTTGTTTATTTCTGTGCTCCTATGTTGGGTGCATAAATATTTATAAGGATTATATCCTTTGTTTGATTGATTCCTTTATCATTATACAATATTCTTCTTTGTCTCTTATAAGTTTTTTTTTAGTTTTGGTTGATTTTTATTGAATTTATTGGGGTGACATTAGTTAATAAAATTATATAGGCTTCATGTGTACAATTCTATAATACATCATTTGTATATAATACTGTGTGTTCATCACTTCAAGTCAAAATTCCTTCCATCACTACTTATTATCCAATAACCTCTTCTATCTACCCCCATTACTCCAACCTCCTTCCCCTCTGGTAATCATCATGCTGTTTGTTTTTTTTTTTTTCTGTTATAAGTATTGCTACACCAACTTAAAAAAATTTTATTTTGGTGCAGCCACTATGGAAAACAGTATGGAATTACCTCAAAAAACTAAAAATGGAACTGCCTTTTGAACCAGCGATTCCACTGCTAGGATTATACCTGAAAAATCCTAAAACCCTAATTCAAAAAAACTTATGCACTCCTATGTTCATAGCAGCCCTGTTTACAATAGCTAAGTGCTGGAAACAGCCTAAGTGCCCATCTGTAGATGAGTGGATCAAAAAACTGTGGTACATCTACACAATGGAATACTATGTAGCAGAAAGAAAGAAGGAACTCCTGCCATTTGCGACAACATGGATGGAACTAGAGAGAATTATGCTTAGTGAAATAAGCCAGGCAAAGAAAGAAAAATACCATATGATATCACCCAATACAGGAAACTAAAGAGCAACACAAACAAATGAACTAAATAGGCAAAGACTAGAATAGTAGTCAGTAGGGGAGAGAGGGGCGGGAGAGAAGGGGGATAAGTAAGAGAAGGGTCTAGTCAAGGAACGTATATGAATGACTCATGGACATGACAACGGGGAGGGATATAATTGTGAAAGAAGGGATGGGCTGGGAGGGGGGAGCAATGGGGTAAAATGGGACAACTGTAATTGAATAACCAAAATATAAAATTAAAAAAAAATAAACAAAAAAAATTTTATTTGTAAGAAATATATTTTTCTATCCTTTTCCTTTTTAGTTGTGTGTGTCTTTGAATTCAAAGTTTTTCTTTTGTAGATAGCCTATGTCTAGGTCTTGCTTTTTAATCCATTCAGCAACTCTATGTCTTTTGATTGTATCATGTAAACATTTTACATTTGAAATAATTATTAATAGGTATGTAGTTATTGCCATTTTGTCATTTATATTAATGTTTTTTTCTTTTTCCTTCTTTTTTTTTTTTCCAGATTTAATGTGTTTTATTGATTAAAATATTACATTTGTGCCACTTTCCCTTCCCTCTGCTCCCCTCCACCCGGTGGCCCCCTCCCTCCAGTTGTCCCCCCCTTTTAGATTATGTCCATTAGTTGTGCTTACAGTTCCTCCCAACCTCTCTCCGTCTATTCCATTCCCTCCTACCATGATCCCCAATTCCTATATCATCTCCCTCCCTCTCCCCACTCCCCCTCCCTGTTGGCCTCCCCCCACTATGTTTCCCTTACCCACAGTTCCTTTTCCACTCTCGTTGCCTGTTTCGTTTGCCTTTGTTTCATCTCCCTAGCTTCTGTTTTTTAAACCAGTCCCTTTAACTTCTCATATAACAGTGGTTTGGATCTAATGAACTCTTTCAGTTTTATTTTGTCCTGGAAACACTTTCTCTGTCCTTCTATTCTGAATGACAATTTCGCTGGATAGAGTATTCGTGGTTGTAGGTTTTGGATTTTCATTACTTTGAATATTTCTTGCCAGTCCCTTCTTGTCTGTAGGGTTTCCCTTGAGAAGTCAGCTGATAGTCTAATTGGGACCCCTTTGTACATAATTCTTTTCTTCTCTCTTGCTGCTTTTAAGATTCTCTCTTTATCTTTAATTTTTGACATTTTGATTATAATGTGTCTTGGAGTGGTTCTCCCTGGGTCCAGTCTCTTGGGAACTCTCCTTGCTTCCTGGACCTGCAAGTCTATTCCCTTCCCCAAGTCTGGGAAGTTCTCCTTTATTATATTTTCACTCAGTTTTTCAAGTTCTAGTTCATCTTCCTCATTCTCTGGCAAACCAATGATTCTTATGTTGGGCCTTTTATAGCTGTCCCAGAGGTTTCTGATCCTCTCATTGTTGCTTGCCATTTCCTCTCGCTGCATTGGTTGACCGCTAGTTCCTTCTCCATATTCCAGTTTGTTGAAATGGACTCTGGATTCCTCACCACCTGTCTCGTATGTGGTTTTGTTCCTTTCGTTATGAAAGTTTTTCGCTTCTTTCATATCTTTTTCCTGCTCTTTTGTGAATTCTGTAAGCCACCTGATAACAATGGCCCAGAACTGAGCCTCTGACAGGTTTCTTATCTGTTCATCTGTCAGGTTCTCTATCTGCTGTCTGGTGAGTTGTGCCACCGGGATCTCTATATTTGTCTGCCACATTTTGACAGATGCGTTTTGTTTTCCTGGGCCGGCTGTCGGGGGCAGGGGGCAGTGCCTGCGTACGCGTCACAAATCAGCGACCGCCTGCGCCTGCCTGTCCGCGACCTATTTCGCAGCCCTGTGGTGCTTTCTGTGGGGGCGGGGGTCCAAGATGGATTCACACAGTTATTCAGCTAGGAGACCGGGATCCGTCCTCCCGCCCCCCTGGGCCTCACTGTTCAAGGCGATGCTGCGGCTGCTCCCCAGCGCCGGAGTCGGGCACGCCAGGGGCTTGATTGGAGTCGCGCACGCCAGGGGCTTGATTGCCTCCAGGATTTTTCACCGCCCCGCCCCGCCGCTCCGCAAACAGCTTTGTCTTCTTTAACTCTTACCTGCCCAAATGGCACCGCTGGTTTATAACTTCATATGTTGGGCTTCCGTGTAGCTTTATTTTCTGGAATTTCTAGTTATCCTTTGTTTTGAAGTAGTTGTATTCCACTATAGTTGTAGAGGGAGACCTAGCGTGTCCGTCTAAGCCTCCATCTTGGCCGGAAGTCCTTCTTTTTCCTTCTTAAAGAAGTCCCTTTAACATTTCTGGCAATACTTAGGTTTAGTGGTGATGAACTTAAAAAAATTTTTTTTCTGTCTGTGAAGCTCTTTATTTCTCTTAAATTTACATGATAACTTTTCTGGGTCAAGCACTCTCATTTGTAAGTCTTTCCTTTTTAACAATTTTAAACTTTTTAAAAACATTTTCACCTGAGATTATGGTTTTTTAAAATTTATCTTAGAGGAGAGAGAGAGGGAGAGAGAGAGAGAGAAAAACATCAATGTGAGAGAGAAACATTGATTGGTTGCCTTCCATATGTACCCAAACAGAAGATTGAACTCACAACCTAGGTATGTGCCCTGACCAGGAATTGAAACTTCAACTTCTTGGTACATGAGATGATGCTCAAACCAACTGACTCACCCAGCCAAGGCAAGTCTTTGCTTATTATTACATTGAATATTTTGTGCCAATCCTTTCTGGCCTGCAAAGTCTGTAATCAGTTGGCAGTCATATGGACTCATTCATGTTTTAAAACCACCAGACCACATTGAGAAATAAAATCACAATGTAACAAAAATTAATTAATGATAATCTGGTGATGAGCAACAAGAAAGAAGCAAAAATATATTTTAAAACCTGTCTTATATAGGAGGATATGTTATTGGGGTCATTGAATTATCAAGTAGATATAGAAAAATTATGAGTCTAATTATGATTGTTAAAAATGAAATGGTCATCACCTTATGCATCTGTTTCTATATACAAATAATTTTCTCAAATGCTTATTTCATTAAACAATTCATTTTGAACATTATCCCCTTGTCATTTTATTACTTCTTCATCTACCCATAAAACTGTTCATCCTCCTTCTATGCTCATGCATCAGGCTATATTCTCTTTCTTGACCTCTCTGCCAGTGTCACTCCTCTGACACAATCAATATCTTCCTCCTCTAAAGAAGATAGTTACCTATAAAGGGGTTCCTATAAGACTGTCAGCTGATTTCTCAAAAGAAACTCTGCAGACAAGAAGGAACTTGAAAGAATTATTTAAAGTGATGAAAAGCCATGACTTACAACCAAGATTACTCTATCCAGCAAAGCTATCATTTAGAATGGAAGGGCAGATGAAGTGCTTTTCAGACAAGGTAAAGCTAATGAAGTTAATCATCACCAAGCCCTTATTATATAAAATGTTAAAGGGACCTATTTAAGAAAAAGAAGATCAAAACTATAAATATTAAAATGATGAACTCACAACTATCAAGAACAGAACCTAAAAAAATAAAAACCAAAACAAAATAAACAACTGGAATAGAAACAGAATCATAGGTATGGGGATCATTTGGAGTGTTATCAGCTGAGAGGGGGAAGGGGGAGAAATGGGGAAATGGTGCAGGGATTAAGCATAATTGGCAGGTACAAAATAGACAGGGGGAAGGTAAGAATAATATGAAAGGGTGAAGCCAAAGAACTTATATGCACGACCCATGGACATGAACTAAGGGGGGTGGGATTGCTGGAGGGAAGGCAGGTACTGGGCAGAGGGGAGCAAAGGGAAATGAAATTGGCATAACTGTAACAGCATAATCAATAAAATGTACTTAAAAAATTCCTTCCTCCCCTACTATGTTAATCTGTGAGACTTCACATTTTCTTTCAATAAACCATTATTTAAATAAGCCTCCAAATCCTAAACCTTTTCTCTTCATGTAAGTTTCAGCTCTGCTTTATTGAAATTCATCTATAGCTGTTGCCAAACTCTGAATCTTCTGAGCACTGTGAATTACTGCACCTCACTCTCTGACTTAACCCACTATACCTTTACTCCTACAACATCACTCTTCATCATATGGAGATATCACAGCACATGATATTGTTCTTTTCTTCCAGTTTATTAGCCCCACTGCTCATCTGTTTTCCTTATGTAACATGAACAAAAATGTTGATCATCTTATTTATTATATTGTAGATATGGTACATTTCCTCATGATTTTAACTTTCCAAAATAACATAAAATCAATGTTCCCAAAACGACCTTTTCTTCTACACCAAGAATAGACATCACAATTGGCATCACAAAAAATGATGTGTCTGTTGTCAGCTAGGTACTCAGAACTACCAATAAATAATTTTATATATTCTTAATCAGGATTATATCATCCCAATATTTTTTGCTCTTCTAAAGCATCAACAAATCAAATATTTGCTGCATTCTAAAGCACCTGATACCCTGCCAGCTTTTTTATTCTCAAGAGATGAATATATATTATATATTACATTATAAATATCAACGCTATTAATGGGAAATTCCTCAAATATTCTAAAAGTTACTGATTCTCTCTATACAAACTTATCTACCTGGCACCTGTAAATACATAATTTTATTCAGTCTTAAAAGATGGAGCCAACCTACCATACCATCTAAATCTGTGAGGCCTTTTTGCTTTGTCTTCTGTTATTAGAAAGTCTCCCTTTCATGCATCTCTATGCTAGCTTCTTTTCTTTTGGTAATAAATATATTGTACTTCAGTCTTTCCTGGCCTAAGAGAAGTTCCAGAATTCATATTTCTTGATTTACAATTCAATGTCTCACAGACTTCTTAAAAGAATCATTCTTTTTTTTTTTTTTTTTTCTCCTTCACTCACCCTCCTCTCCCCCTGCCCCTCCTGGGCAGTCTACTCCAAGAAGATGTATGTGGCACCCTTATGTGCTGTATTATGTCCCAGTGCAGAAAAATGGATGTGCCTCATCCCCGACATATTGTTTAATTCCACAACAAAGACAGCTATACGTAGATAAGCTTTGCCAACACATACATGCATGAGTGCCTTTGTGCACCCATGAATACATACACACACATACATGTTCCATGGAGAGCAGGACAAGTCATTATGCTAAGTGACAAAGTCTACTGCAGCAAAATTCAGAGTAGAACAACTAGAAGAGATTTTAAATGTCATTTTCTCCAAACCTTCTACAGAAGATAACCCTGAGACACCAGGGTCTTTCAACTAATTAAAAAGAGAACAATAAATAAAATATTGTTTCCTGTCTCCTGATCCCATAACTCTTTTCCCTAAATGCAATAATGTCAAGATCAGGGTATTGAAGTAATACAGGGAATCTAATAACCAAATATTTGCTTCTATGATGCTGCTACCTCCTCCTAGAATTCCTAACCAGCTTGCTTCTTTAACAGGCCAACTCCTTACAATGCAGATCAAGGAACACCTCCTCCAGAAGACCTTCCATGATATGCTTAAGGTTAAGGTCCCTTCTGTGAGCTCACATAGATAATATTTTTTTTTAAAAAAAAATGTTTTATTGATTATGCTGTTACATCTGTCCCAATTTCTTTTCCCTTTGTTCCCCTTCACCCAGTGACCCCCCTCCCTCCAGTTGTAACCACCCCCCCCTACCACCGCCCCCCTTAGTCCATGCCCACTGGTAGTGCATGTAGTTCTTCTTGACATCTTTCTGTCTACTCCACTCCCTCCTACTATGCTTCTTAATTCCTGTACTCTCTGCCTCTCTTTCCTCCCTTTGCCCTCCCTGCTGACCTCCCCACACAATGTTCCCCATACCTATAATTCTTTTCCCACTCTTGTTGCTTACTTAGTTTGCCTTTGTTTTGATTCCCCAGCTCCTGTTGGTTGTTGTGATATAGTTTTCCTTTTAATATTCATAGTTTTGATCCTCTTTCTCCTAAAAAAGCCCCTTTAACATTTCATATAACAGTGGTTTGGATCTGATGAACTCCTTCAGTTTTACTTTGCCCTGGAAGCACTTTCTCTGCCTTTCTGTTCTGAATGACAGCTTCGCTGGATAGAGTATTAGTGGTTGTAGGTTTTTGCTTTTCATTGCTTTGAATATTTCTTGTCAGTCCCTTCTGGCCTGCAGAGTTTCTTTTGAGAAATCAGTTGATAGTCTAATTAGGACCCCTTTGTATGTAATTCTCTTCTTCTCTCTTGCTGCTTTTAAGATTGTCTCTTTATCCTTAATTTTTGACATTTTGATTATAATGTGTCTTTGTGTGGTTCTCCCTGGGTCCAGTTTTTTTGGAACTCTCTGTGCTTTCTGGACTTGTAAGTCTATTTCCTTCCTTAAGTTAGGGAAGTTCTGCTTCATTATTTTTTCACATAATTTATCCATTTCTAGTTCTTCTTCTTCACCTTTGGCAAACTGTGATTCAGATGTCGGCCCGCTTATAGTTGTCCCATAGGTTTGTGAGCTTCTCCTCATTTACCTCACTTTCTGTTTTCTCTTTCTGCACTGGTTGACTGTTTGTTCCTTCCCTATGTTCCAATTTGTTGATTTGATCCCTGGTTTTCTTTCCCTCTCCACTAGTTTTGTATGTGTTTTTGTTCATTTCAGCAGGACTAGCCTTCATTCTTTCCCTGTCTTGTTTAAGATCTGCTGTTAGATTTGTAAACATTTTTATAACCAATGCTCTGAACTGCGCCTCAGAAAGATTTTGTATCTACTGCTTTGTTAGATTAGATATCTGCTATCTGGTCAGCTACGTCACCGGGATCTCTATCATGATCTGTGCCATTCTGACAGTTTTTGTTTACTTTTGCTTCCTGGGCAGGGCTGTCACACCTCCTATGCTATAGGGGGCAAAGCCCTGTGCACTTGTCACAACCAGGTGATCCTTTTCACCATGCTGTGGCATTTTCTGTGTGGTTGGGGGTACAAGATGGATTCCTGCCATTCACTCTCCACTGAGAGACCAGGAGCCTCCTCCTCCGTCCCCACCCCCTCTGGGCCTCACAGTCCAAGGCAATGGGGGTCAGCCTTCCCTGACATTGGAATCACAAGCTGATGGGCTTGGTCTGCAGTCAGGGGTGCTCCCCAGGCATTTCTTGCCTCCCCTTAAATATGGGTGTCTGTGTTTACTGCTGTCCTGCTGCCATCACCATTGCTGCCACTGCCAGCACAGCTTGACCTCTCCACCCTGGCTTTGCCCCTCCTACCCGTCTGGACAAGCACCACTTCTTTATAACTTCATACATTGGACTTTCATTTATTTTCTGGAACTTCTGGTTATTTCTGGTTTTGCGATAGTTGTAGTGCTTCTTAGTTTTGGAGGGAGACAGAGCGTATCAGTATAGGCCTCCATCTTGACCAGAAGTTTTCTCAAAAGAATAATTCTTACTATCTTCTGAACATTACTTCTCATAAATAACTCAATTGTGTATAATGTGTATTTTACTCCACCCTATTGAAATTATTCTTACCAAAGTCACCAATGACCTTATAATTGCAAACTAAAGGATATTTTCCAGTAATATAATTGAATTTGGTTACATTTGATTCTATTGATATTTCACTTTTTTGACACTAGACTTTTCTGTTTCTTCTATTTTTCTTTCTCTGTCCATTTTAAAATGACCCACCTGTGTTCTGAATGCTGATGTTCACCCAGGTTTTGTCTTTGGCCCACAGATCTTCTCACATTTCATGTTTTTTTTATTTTTTTACTCACTTCCAAATTTTCAATTACACCTATACACTAATGATTTTCCAAACTTAAATTCCCAGTCTTATTTTTTTATTAATTGACTTTAGAAAAAAAGGAAATGAGAGAGAGAGAAATATCAATTTGTTTTACTTACTTATGCATTAATTCATTGATTCTTATATGTACCCTTACTGGAGATTGAACCCACAAACTTGGTATATGGGACAACACTGTAACTATGCTACCAGGTCAGGGCTAAATCCCTAGTCTTAATATGTACTGTAGGTTTCATAGTCACATAAAACTGTCTATAAAACTACTGCTTATTATTTCCAGTCACAACTAAACTCACCTTCATCTTCTCAACTTGAAATCCAGATTATTCTTCTAAGTTCTCTAAATCTATGGCAACCATCTATCTGGTCACCCAGCCAAGTTAACAATGTGTCATTCTTGACATCTTTTTCTCCCTTCTTTTTTAACACCTACTCAACATAAGAATTATTTTAGTTTCTACATATTTCAAAACCATGTCTTCTCCAGTCTAGTTCAGACACTTACACCATTGTTTCCTGAGCTAATGAAACAGTCTCCAAGGCCATCTCTCAGCCTCTCATTTTGAATTCTATTTTCTTCCAGCTGCTGTGGAAAATGAGCAATTATCACTTAGAATAATATATTCTGAGAATTTAGAAGCAAATGTTCTCAGTTAAAGGTTGGTTTCTGTTCAAGTGAGGCTGTGGAAATGCAGTATACCTTAGGGATTAAGAGCACAGAATCTGGTATCAAACTAATTAGTTCAGGTTCATGCTGCACTAACTACTGGATGTGTGGTATTGGGAAAGTTCCTTAGTCTTTCACTCCTTCAGGTTCCTCGCCTTATATAGAAAGATAGTTTCATTATATAGCTAATGTGAGAGCTGAATGTGATAATGCCTATAAAATGTTTACACCACATCTGGTAGACAGTGAGGAGTGAGTTAGTGTGATGATAACAGGAGTGGTGATAGTGGTTGCTATTTTCAGAGGAGAGTTCTCTGAAAAAGTTGAAATAGAGTAATGAAATTAGCTTGAAGGATCAAGAAAGCTATTACACACTTTCTTGACTTACATTTTTCCCTCTGCCTGAAGTTTTGTCCTTCCTATCTCTAAGAATTTTAAAGCTATGATTCTTGGCATTTCATATCAGTGTGGAAAAGAGAGATTCTTTATTCCAAAATTGGTGTTGGATTCAGTGGCTAAAGATTGGCTTAAATTGAAGTCTTACACCAAAATGAATTCTAGATAGAGAAAGTGTTTAACTGAAAAGAAATATGAAACATAAAAGCATTTGAAGAACACATAGGAGGATTTAAATTTTATCCCTGTTCGAGAAAACTTTACAAAAATTACCAAAGTCATTAAAAATTTGATAATTATAACCAATTAATTTATTTAAAATTCTGCATGGTAAAAATACCTAAATACAATAAAAGGACAGATAATGAACTGGGTAAGTATTTGCAGAGCATATGGCAAAAAGACTAATTTTCCTGTACTAAAATTAGATTAATTAAATATTCTTAAAATTTAAAAATATATTAGGTGTAAAAGAAGCAAGGGCAGAATAGTATATATATGATACTTTTATTTATGTAAAAAGTATAAGAGAGAATATGTGGTAATGTGTTTTCATAAGTTGAATATTAAGGGTTACAGAGAAAACTGGAAAAAAGGGTACTTCTAGGGAAAAAAACTTGAGTTATTTCATTGTAAAGCTTTTTTACTGAATATATATATATGTCACCTTCCCTTTACAAAATTGAGACTCTTTCTAGTAAACCTTCCCTGAAACCCTGAACAGAAAAAAGGAAGAAAGGAAGGTAAAACCTCTTCAGTATCTCAACTCTCATAGTAACAAACTTAATGTCTTTTTAATTATTTACAAGGTGGAGCAAAATTAGGTTTAGTTTTGAGTATGCAAAAGACAGAGTATATTTTTGTATCATTAATAAGTTATTATATTATTTTCCATATGAACAACTGTAAACGTACTTTTGCCCCACCTGTATTATGAAAAAAAAAATTTTCATCTTTTCTACTAGAACACAAGTTATTTAGGACAAAAAGATTTGCTGATCATCCCAGTGTCTTGTACTGTGCCAGGCATTTAATATATGCTTTATATATGCTTTTAAAATGAACAAATAAATGAGTGATTATCTCAATCTATTTCATGTAAGATCTTTTGCTTGCCTCTTGTTTCACCCTGTGCTTCTAGTATGTTGCACAAATTTTCAAACATTTTGGAAAGTGCAAAATGAATATTACATGACAGCTCACATTTTTTCTCTGACAGAGAGGTTTGCACCACTGAGTCAGAACAGTCCCAAAGCCTTGTCATCTTTTAAAAGTATTCCTCTTTCAGAAAGATAATACCATTAAAAGATTATTGCATATATACTCCTGTATATTCTCTAAGAGGGTACCAGCATATGAAAGCGAGTAAACTTCCACCAAAGTCACTAGTATTTTACATTTGTAATAATCTTATTGAAATGATAGTTATGCATTGTGTGTAATTTGGAGCTTTATACTGCACACAATCTAGGTGTAATTGGTTGACTAAATAATTCTTGGCTACCTTATCATCAAATTTTTACAGCACAGTGTGCCATGTTAAATCACATTTAAAAAATGTAGTTCTAGCAATGAAAGTCTATTAACATTCTTGAATGGTATTTCATATAATAAAATTGCAAGCATATGAGAATAAAAACAAGATGCTCAATGTCATTAATTATCAGAAAAATGCAAAATAAAGCCACAATGAAATATCACCTCACACCTATCAGAATGGCTACCTTCAATAAATCAACAAACAAGTGCTGGCTGAGATGTGAAAGAAAAGGGAACTTGCATGTGCTGATGGTGGGAATGCAGACTGGTGCAGCCACTATGGAAAGCAGTATGGAGATACCTCAAAAAATTAAAAATGTATCTGCCTTATGACCCAGTGATTCCACTTTGGGAAAAATCAAAAGAATATATGCACACTTATGTTCATTGCAGCGTTATTTACAATAGTCAATATCTGGAAGAGCCCAAATGTCAATCAGTAGATGAGTGGATAAAAAAGCTGTGATATATTTATACAATGGAATACTACTCAGCCATAAAAAGGAAGAAAATCTTACCTTTGTGAGAGTATGGATGGATTTGGAAAGTATGCTAACTGAAATAAACCTGACAGAGAAAGACAGGTACCATATGATTTCACTCATATGTGGAATCTAATGAACAATCTGAACTACCAAGCAAAATAAAGACAAACTCATAGATAGAGAGCAGGATGACAGCTGGGCAGGGTGGGACTAAGTGAGGGCAGTAGAGGGATTTAGCAAAAAGAGAGAGACATGAACAACCATGTAGTAACTATGTAAGGAGTGAAGGTTGGAGGGAGGTGGGGGAGGTATAAGAAGGATAAATACTGATGGACAGAGACTTGATTTGGGGTAGTAAACACATAATAGAGTGTACAGATGATGTATTGAAAAATGATGTGCCTGAAACCTGTATAATTTCGTTAACAAATGTCACTCCAATAAACTCAATTTAAAAAAAAGAAAGAAAAGAAAAAATGGGGAGAAACTAAAATTGGGTCCAGTTTGTTATCAGCAAGGCCAGCATCCACCTAACCCCTTCATAGGATGCGGTCTGATCACTGTGCAACTAAGAAATCTTTCCATTAGTTTATTGAGTCTGCATCTGAGAATAGCCTTATTTGTTCATTCACAAGCTCCTGCAATTTCTCCAAATGTCTTGATCAATGATTCATCTCCAAGCTCATTCTATCCTCTTTGCCAGGATATTGTGCAAAGATTTCATTCAAGAAGGAAAAGGCTTTGCAACTAAGTCATTCAAGTGGCAATAAGCAACATATTCAGTCAGAAAATTTGGTCAGAGCTCAGGGTTAGAACATTATACTATAAGGCTTTTAGAGTAATGGACTTTAAATATCACATTTGTACCCATAACGTAAAGAGTCATTTTAGCTAAAGTATCACACGTACCTGCATACATACAAAAGCACCCATCTTTGGTTTTCCAGTGCATTTATTTATAAAGTGCACTTCCAATTGGTAGAAAATGTGGCCCTATCAGATCCTTTTTATATCTGTATTTTGAATCTGTAAGAGTTTGTTTTCCTAAAATTTCAACTAAAACCCTTTCTTCCATTATGCTATCAAAATCCACAACCACAAACGTGCACCCCTGCATGCAAATGTTGTAACCAAAGCACAGTTTGGGCTGCCTGCCATCACAAAAGCCAAACTCACAAAACAGATGCTGGTGCAAAAGGGAAGATGCTTATTCAGGTGCCATGACCTGGGAGAATGGTGGACTCTTATCTCAAAGACCATTTCCCTTCCTGCTCAAACCTGCAGTTCTTATAAGGATAGGGAGGGGAGGCCTTTTATTTCCAGTCCAATTATCTTGTTAGCTTTTGACAGCTTGGACCCTGTCCATTCATCTTTCTAGCTCTTGGTGTGCTCAGTGTAATAACCAACCCCTGTGCCATGTTGGCCAATGAGGGAGACTGCCTGTCGCTCCCTGTCTGTGGTAATATTATCAGTCCAAAAGCCAGTATAAATAGGGAGAAATAGATCCAATAATCTGTTGAAAGGAAAGTCTAGGCAGAAACATGTGGAGGTCCATGACCAACTCTCCTGGTTTGTCTGGGAATGAGGGGTCTTTAAGGATGTGGGATTTTCAGTGCTAAAACCAGGATGATGCTGGGAAAACTGAAAATGATGGCCACCCCAAATAGGTTACTTGTTTTTAACATAATGTTATTTTTATCATTTAGCCATGCCTGGCTTATTTAGCTCTAGTTGGAGATTCTGATACAGTTGTTCTAGTCACACCATTGTTGGAAATTTTCTCAACAACTAGAGCTATTGTGATCTTATGTCTCATGGAGAAAACTTCCTGGCAAAGTCTAACATGGATAGGCAGTATACCCTAGCATTTTTTTACAGTACCAATTCTTCTACTTTGTCTTTTTCCTAGAACACACCTGTCCTTCAATTCTTCTCCCATTCCATTCCAGAACTCACTGTGTACCCAGAGACAGAGAACACCTGGTAGTGGATCCATAGCTGTGCATATTTAAGTCACATGCTTGCATTCACTCTGAGCTTTATGATAAGTGTAGTTTAGATTTGTGGGGTTTTTATATATTTTGATATATAGTGTGTTAAGTATATCTTTGGGAACATTTATTGGTTTGAATGCATAATTGTTTCAAATAATCCTCAGATTTTAGAAAATCTTGAAAGTTTATGGAATTAAAAGTATCCTGTATTTAAGCACACATTATTATCATATTATTAGACATGCATTATCCAGAAAAGTTTTGAAAATGAAAGGAGAGAATTCTATCTGTTTGACCTAGGCAAATGTGACTAGTTCATTTTTATAATTTTACAATGAAAAATCTATTTTGAAATCAGAAAACATGAAAATAATGTTCATTACCTCGAAAACCTAGGAATGATGAGAACTAGCATTTGTTTAGCATTTGCCAGTTCTCAAGCATTCACTAAGAACTTTGCTGTGGTTATCTCATTTAATCTTCACAACAGTCCTCTGAAATCAGCATTGTTATCCTCTTTTTACCAATAAGGTGTCTAAACTCAGAAAAGTTAAGCCATTTGCTTAAAGTCAGAGTCTGCATTGGCAGACAGAATTTTTACAGAGCTCCTCTGTCTCCCATATTTATGCCCTTCACCACTCTGCTCCATCATCTCTCCTCACTCATTCAACAGGCATTTGTGGGTCATGAGGATAAGGTCTGTGCAAGGCAGACAAACATAGCAGGAAGCAAGACAGACTTGGTTCCTACCGCTTTGGAAACAAATACTTAGTGCAAGTAGTCTCTAAATTTGTACATGATGCATCCTCAAAATGTTTTAAGAAGACAAACTTGTTTTTTTTTGTTGTTGTTGTTGCACCAAATACTTGTGGTTTTTCTTGTTTTTCTTTTTTCTGATTAAGAAAGTAATACATACTTTGTAATTGAAAAACTTAGATATTATTTAATTAATTTTTCAATTTTATTTTTATTGTTGACACTATTATAGATGTCCCCATGTCTCATCCCCCCTTCGCCCACCTCCACCCAGCCTCTGTCCCTTCCCTCTGGCCATCAACACACTGTTGTCTGTGTCTATCGGTTATATATATATAAATATAAATATAAATGTGTATATATATATATATATATATATATATATATATATATATGTTCTTTAGCTAATCCCTTCATCTTCTTTCATAGTTTCCCCTCCCCTCTCCCCTCTGAGCACTGTTAGTCTGTTCCACGTATCCATGCCTCTGTTTTTTGTTCACCAGTTTATTTTCTTCGTTAGATTTTACATACGAGTCAGCACATATGTTATTTGCCTTTCTCTGACTGGTGTATTTCACTTAGTATAATAATCTCAGGTCCATCCATGCTGTCACAAAAGGCTTTTTTATCCATTGATCTACTGATTGGCACTTGAGCTGTTTCCAGATCTTGGTTATTGTAAATAACACTGCTGTAAACCTAGAGATGCACATATTCTTTCTTACTGGTGTTTCAGGATTCTTGGGACATATTCCCAGAAGTGTAATCACTGGGTCAAAAGGCAGTTCCATTTTTAATTTTTTGAGGAAACTCCATGCTGCTTCCCACAGTGGCTGCACCAGTCTGCATTCCCACTGGCAGCCACATCCTTGCCAGCACTTGTTTATTGATTTATTGAAGTAGCCATTCTGATAGGTGTGAGGTGATATCTCATTGTGGTTTTAATTTTCATCTCTTTGATAATTAGTGACATTGAGCATTTCTTCATATGTCTATTGGCCATCTGTATGTCCTTTTTGTAGAAGTGTCTACGCAGGTCCTTTGCCCATTGATGTTGTTCTTATATAATTTGTATGACCTTTACCCAAGGTCATAATTAAATGCTGACTTATATACTAACATCCTTTCTTCAGCCTTCCAAAATTGAAGAAAGATTAGCAACAAAAAATATTTAATAGGACTTCCAGCCAAGATGGAGATGTAGGTAGACACACTGCATCTCCCTCAGAGCTAAGAAGGAATTTACAACCACTTCAAAATTTTAAAAACCCAGAAAATCCAGAAAATTGAACTATACAAAAGTTCGACAAAGAAATAAAGAAGAAATATTCAGCCATAAGGGTAGGAGGGATGGAGCCAGGATGGAGAGAATGAAGAGCAGGGCTGCAGCAGTGGCTGCAGGGATGGAGCTTGGCTGTGGCAACTGGTGGTGGTGGCAGTGGCACAGGGACTGTTGCCATGGTGAAAAATACATTTATATATTTTAAACCTGGGAAGCAATCTCAGCTCCAGACCAGACCATGCAGCTTGTGGTTCCAGCACCAGGGAAAATAGAGCCACATTTCTTCTGACTGTGAAAACCAGTGGGCAATTGGGGTGGGGGCAGAAACTGATGGTCTCTCAAACGAGGCAGCTTGTAGAGAACAGGAAGGGAGAGAAGTCCCTGGAAAAGGGGCAAGTGCAAGGTAAGTGGCACTGTTTCCTCTCAGACCCCCCCCCCCACATACAGCACCACAATGTGGTGAAATGGGTCACCAGCACTAATGAATACCTAAGGCTCTGCCCCTTACAACATATCAGATGTGACAGCTCTACCTAAGACACAGAGGCAAACACAGAAAGTTGTCAAGATGAGAAGACAGGGAAATATGGCCCAAAAGAGAGAGATGGTCAAGGTTCCAGTGGGAGACCTGACTGATGAGGAGATAGCCAACCTAACAGACAAGGAGATAGCCAACTTAATAGATGCACAGTTTAAAGCACTGGTTATAAAGATACAGACTTGACAGAAAAGATTAAGCATGACAAGGAAGAAATGAAGGCTATACTAAGTGAAATGAAGGAAAGGAAACCAGGGCTCAAATCAATTAATTGGAACATAAGGAAGAAACAAACAGTCAACCAGTACAGAAGTAAAAAACAAGAATTGAAAAAAAAATGAGGATTGGCTTAGAAACCTCTGGAATAGCTTTAAATGTGCCAACACCTGAGTCATAGGGGTGCCAGAAGGAGAAGAGGAAGAGAAAGAAATAGAAAAATTATGTGAAAAAATAATGAAGAAAAACTTTCCTAATTTTGGGGAGGAAATAGACATACAAGTCTAAGAAACACAGAGTCCCAAACAAACTAGACCCAGGGAGGACGACACCAAGACACATCATAATTAAAATGCTAAAGGTTAAGTATAAAGAATCTTAAAAGCAGCAAGAGAAAAGAAGAGTTGCCTACAAAGGGGTACCTATAAGACTACAACCAAGATTACTCTATCCAGCAAAGCTATCATTTAGAATGGAAGGGCAGATAAAGTACTTCCCAGACAAAGTAAAGCTAAAGAAACACATCATCACTAAGCCATTATTATATGAAATGTTAAATGAACTTATTTAAGGAAAAGAAAATAAAAACTATGCACATTAAAATGACAACAAAGCCCTGGCTGCTGTGGCTCAGTGGATTGAGCATCAGCCTGCTGGTTTGACTCCCAGTCAGGGCACATGACTAGTTTGCACATTAGGTCCCCAGTTGGGGACGCAAGTAAGAGACAACTACACAGTGATGTTTCTCTCCCTCTCTTTCTCCTTTCCCCTCTCTCTAAAAATAAAATAAATAAACAAATTAATAATAAAATAAAATAAAATGACAACAAAATCACAACTATCAACAACAGAATCTATAAAACAAAAACAAACTAAGCAGACAGCCAGAGTAGGAAAAGAATCATAGGTATGGGGAGCATGTGGAGGGGTATCGACTGGGAAAGGGAAGGGGGAAAAAGGAGGGAAATGGTGCAGGAATTAAGAAGCATAGTAGGAGGGTGCAGAATAGACAGTGAGATGTTAAGAATAGTACAGGGAAGGGTAAAGTCAAAGAACTTACATGCATGACCCATGGACATGAACTAAAGGGAGAGGGGCTGCTGGAGGGTGGGCGGTCCTGGTGGAGGGAAGCAAAGGGAAAAGAAATTGGAACAACTGTAACAGCATAATCAATAAAACAGACAAAAATATTTAAATAAATACTTCATGAAAAACAAATCATATTAATCTTAAAAAGCTAACTCAATAAACTAATCTGATCAATCAACTGGGTACAAAATCATTAACATTTGTCTTTAAACAAAAAGATGTAGAAAAGGGTTTGTAAATAAAATATGTTTTTCATAGAAACTCAACCACAGATTGATTTATGAAAATAGCCTCTAAGAGAAGGACTAACTTCATTCTTAAAGAATATTCACTAAAAAACAATGACTTTTTTTTCTTTCATACTAGTTGAGCAACTGGCTGGTTACATGTAAACCTTCTGAAACAGAGTTTATAGCAATTTATTTTCTTTGTTCTTAATGTGTATATAGAAACAACAATAAACCCAATTATTCAAAAACCTGTTCCCAAGCTCAGACTGAGATTTCCATAGAGCAGTGATAACTCTGTCATTATCAAGTTATTATTATTTTTTAATAATGCAGGAAAGAACATCTGCAATTTATATTTATCTCGGATTTCTAACCATGAAGGTGTCAATTAATTCAATGTCACATGTATTCTACATGACTAAATAGATCAACAGTCATCCATAGCCACCCAAGGGAGCATTTGTTTCATATCTCAGAGAGATGCTTGAAGATTCTGACTTTCAAATGCCTCCAGCACACCAAGAGATCTAAAACATCAAGAGAATGCTAAGAAACACTTGTATTTGTTTTTATTCTGTTGAATTTAAGAAACCAATTATTTAGAATTATAGGCTGGATGGATCCTCGTGTAACAGATCACCCTTCTCAAACTCCCCACAGCCGATGGTTTTGGGGATCGGAGAAGGAAATAATATACTTTTAAGGCACTTTGCATATCTATGGCAAGCTGGTAGCTAGGGCCAGGTAAAAGGGCACATGATACTATTTAAGATACTTTGTATATCAATGGCAAAGAGATTAGCCTTTCCTGAAGGAGAGAGCCAGAAGGAAAGGAGAGAGATATAAAGAAGGGGGCCACGATGTTTGGAAGACTGAAGAAGGGCCCCGGCATCTGCCATGAAAAGAAGCACAATGGAAGGCACATGTTAGAGGAACATGCCAGATCAGCAGGTTGTAGCAGCCATGTGAGAAGTAGATATGCAATTTGCAGTCAAGATTCAGCCATGTGGCCTGGGCTAGCAAGAAAGCCAGCATGCTGCTGCTTTGATCATGCCTGCTCTAGCTGACTCTGAAGCCACCAAGGACTCTGCCTTGCAGCTCTGGACTCTATCTGGACTCTTGAAACTTGGGACATATGGAAAGGACACCCTCTTAGGACTTGTGCCTTTCCAGGACTTCACCATAATCTAGTGTAACATGGCACATGCTTTTCTGGACTATTATATGGAATGGGGGATTTAGGGGCTTGGTTTTGGCTTATGGCCTTTTGGGGAGCAAGGGAAGTGCTGGATCTCATGGGAGAACAGGGCTCCAAACTGAAGTACTCCCAGCTCCACCCCCAGGTTGAAATATTGTAAATAAAGACTTGTTTTTCTCAACACCAAGGCACCACATTAACAAGCCCTACTTTACTTAGTAACACTCAGAGATCATTAGCTCTGTGACCTTCAAAATGTTTTAGTAGTGCAATGAATGCTTTAGTTCAAATGCAACCTGATGGGGACTCCCGTTATTTGACGTGAACACTAGATAAGCCAATGATAGGATTTCAAAGAAAATTTGCATATTGTTAGGTCTCATCAATACGGTAAAGCATGGATGTATAACCCACATACATATGCACCCTTTTGTATTACAGTTTTTAAAATATTTTTGAAAGAGAAACCCAATCACACCTTTGGATAATTTTTTTGATCTATGACAGTTCCTTAAAAAACTTTAAAAAATCCTAATGTAGCTTCACCATTTCATTTTAAAGAAGAGGAAAAGAGGCCTATAGGTCAAAATGTTATTACTAAGAATACATAATGGCAAAACCCAAACTCAGATTCAGGTCCCTGAATCATATTATTGGGAGAATGAGCACTCACCCAGTATTAGGCACTTAAATCATTTAGAACTTGTAATAACTTTATAAAGAGAAATTAGTGCCATAATCCCCATTATTAAGAAGCTGAAACTTAGAGAGGTAAATAATTGATCACATTTACAGAACAAATAAACATCAGAGCTTTTATTGAGTTCTATTTGGCTTGACATTCATGCCCAGGTTCATGTCACTGAACTGTGCTGAATCTCTAATATTTGACTATATGGCCTAAAGGGCAAGGTTTAAGGTAGAGCAAATCTAGGGCTAACAGCTCTCAGTCTCTCTTTGGATCCTCTTTGATGTGCTTTCAGCTAAACAGATCCAGGAAGAGCTATTCAGACTGGTTCTGCCTTTCAAGTTCTACTTAGCCCAGCATTGGACCTCCCAAAACACTGTATGAGGAGCCAGCCCTGCCTCTGGCTCTGCCTAGAATTGCTGCCAAATTAAAGAAGACACATTTTTTAAATTAAAAAAAAAAAAAAAAAGAGGATTTGGACAGAATTAGGTCAGTTCTGTAGTGGCATCATTGACAGTAATAAGAAGGTGTTTCTAAGCTGAAATAAATATGACTATTGAAAAGGAAGGCTTTTGTGGTTTTCATTTTGTGCCAAAACCTCCTAAATATGTTTAAATCCTTTAAATCTACTGAGTTTAGTTTTTTCTCTTTCTTAATATCCATCATAAATCAAAATGCTCTAAATTTTATCAGAGCATTGACTACATGTAGTAATTAACATTTAAGATCATTATCTGTAAGTCCTCAGGGAAATTTCACAGGTGAGATGATCCAACTCTATTCTCAAGCTGACTGTAGGTCAGAAGCACCAAATCACCTTCTATAATTGTACTCAATAGGTAATCTCATTTCGACTCATGAGAGACTCAAGCTAAATTAGGTCAAATTACCACTTACTTCTCAGGGATACATTTCAGCCCTGCACAGGTTAAATTGCATAGCCTGACCTGTGATTACCCAGAGGCTGGCTTTGTTAGAAACATAGCACAGATCTGAGATATGGCCCCAAGAAAGGATGCTGGTCCTGAGGAAACTGCAACTGGCCTATGAATTGTCTTAAAACATCTTTTAAAGGTGGCCCTGTGATTTGAGTTTAAGACATAAAATCCTGGACAGAGAAAGAAAACCAACAGTGTCAATGTTGTATGAAGGCAAATAATGACATAGAAACATCTTTACATAAATGATGTTAAATCCACTTTATAAATTTAATAACTCATTAAGAAATTACACAAATAATAACAATTTGAAAAAGACAAAGAAGAAGCAATCTTTATAATTCTCAGACAACCCTGTAACAGGTAGTATTCTTATTTTCATTTTCCAGATGAATATAGTGAAACACAGGGAAGTTCAATAAGGGCCCCAGGCCACACAGCTGATTTCAATGCATAGAATTTGGGCCTAGAACTCTGCATGTTTAATAACAACACTCCAATGATTCTAATGCACGCCCTCAGAAGGAAACTGTTTCAACAATTCTTACGCAGCATGGTACTGGGCTGAACAGGTAGGATGCTTGTGCCTTCCTGAATGTTATGCCCTTGGGCTCAGGTGCTTATTCTGAGCTCATAAAGCTTTGTAGGGCAAAGGCCACAGGTTCTTTTCCTTCAACCAGGTAAAAAATGATAAAATTCTTGCCTCAATGCCACCTGCTTATACTGGGAATTCCAGCAGGTGGCATTGAGGCAAGAATTTTATCATTTTTTACCTTACCTTCAAATGTAAAGGAGAAATGCTTTGGCAATATTGATGGGAGTTTTCTACTGTATGTAATTTAACATTTATTATCTAGCCATCTCTTTACATTTTCCAACCTTCTACCAGGAAAATTTCTATTTGGAGAAGTAGACCTACAATTTTGCCCCAGGATGTTCTTCCACTGCAAAACAATTAGCTTGGCTAGATAAAGCTTTTTACACTGAAACTGTTCTTGCATATATCATCTCATTTGATAGTCAAGGCATTCCTATGAGATGTACATAATAGATGTTCTTCTTAATGTCTCTGTTTTATAGATGAGAAAGCTGATAGTATTAAGGTAGATGGTTTATGTACTATACTTTGAAGTATCCTGCTATAAAATTCTATTTCCTCTGTTTTATTTCATATTCTCCTATGAATAAAGTTAAATGTAAAGACTATAAAAGTTCTAAAACATATCTAGAAAGTTCTAAAAAACAGAGCATTATGATTGTACAGTGTGGGATTGGGACTGTAGAATACATACCTTGAAGATTTCCCATCCCACCCTGGCTAGCGTGGCTCAGTAGATTGAGTGCTGGCCTGCAAGCCAAAGTATTGTCAGTTCAATTCCCAATCAGGACACATGACTGGGTTGCAGGTCAGGTCTCCGGTTGGGGGCACGTGAGAGGCAACCACACATTCATCTTTCTTTCCCTCTCTTTCTCCCTCCCTTGCCCTCTCTCTAAAAATAAATAAATAAAATATTCTTCAAAAACAAAAAAAGACTCCCTATTTTAAGACTCAGGACCTACTGTGTTGCTCAGGCCAGCATCCTTTGCACAAAATATTTGTGGGATGATTTATACAAAAATAATACAAATATTTTGGTCTTAGGCATTTTAAAGAGCCAGGCATTATATTAATATAAAATTGTGAGGTTGGGATTAGGTCAGTCAATTCAGTAGGTTAAAATATGCTGCTGTTGAATCTAAGGTCCTGACTTCCATCACTTTTGAATTTTGCTATTTTCTTAGGAAAAAAACACATTCATTTCCAAGGACTCAGGTTTATTTCTCATATCAAACAAATCAGCAGGCAAAGTTGCCACTGGGCATAGAGAGATTAATGAGTCCATATAGCCTGTCACCAATTTCAGGGATAAAACTATACCCAAAGGCCCAGCCCCTCAGACTGTGAATCAACATTATCTTCAAAGATACATCCTTTGTCCAGTGAGACAGTTACTTTATTTAATAGTAATACAGAAGCAAGAATAATTCTAGTCAGAGTTAAAAGTGAGATGCCTTCTTTAAAAGATTAAATGGAAGACACATTCATTAATCCCAATTTTCTAATTGTTGCTTAAGGCAATGATGCTAGAAATTATTGGTTTAAGGATTCCTAAAAAAGAACTTATTACAAAAAGTTCACCCACACACACATAAACACACATGTACCTAACATAGTTAAGATTTTAACAGTACATATCAAGTAAAAATGCCTCATTACATAATCCATATAAAGACAGTGTGGCAAACATTTCTTTCAATGTAAAACTACTTCATATAACAACTATCATAATACTTGCATGTGTCCTTATATAACCACTATCCACATTTTCACCAGAATGAACTTTCCTAGGATAGAAATTGGACAATAATTCTATTTCACTTGATTTTATATTAATTCCCAACCTCCTACAGAAAGAATCTAAGCTCTTCAAATACATGTAAATCACTTCATAATTAGTCCATGCTGCCTCTCCACCCTAATTATTTAGACATCCCAAATACACCAGGATGGTTCATGCCCAAATGCTTTGTGAATGCTGTTTCATTTGCCTGAAATATTTTCTGTCTTTTTTACCTGGTCAACACACTTCTGTCCTTTAACACACCATGCCAAGTACTCCTATCTGATACTCTTCACCTTCTTAGACCTACAGTTTATTTCGGACTTATTGACCTAGCATTTATGTTTCCCACTAGGTAGCCTGGGAGCTTCTTGGGAACAGGAATTGTATCATATTTACCTTTGTATCCTCATCACTTAGCTCCTCACTTGGTACCAGAAGGCGTTCAATGAATGCCTGAGTATGTGAATGAACACACGAACAGGGCCCCCAATCATCAATACAGAATCTAAACTCTGGTTTGGCTCTGTTTCACATGCTATTTCTGACTTGCTGTGACCAACTTTTTGAATAAGACAATTCAAAATCTGGCTGCACAAACACCAAGCTGCTATGGCAGTTGTTGACACCATGCTATTTCACTGTCAGAGAGGTGCTCCTGGCCCAGGATGTACTAGCTGCCTTTTCTCTATTCTCTGCTCTTAAAGAGAAGAACTTGGTCTCTCCATTAATCCTGAAATGGTAACTAGTTCAGAGTAAGAGTGCAATACAACGCATGTAAAGCATTTTTGCACTGGTCCAGGCCCTTTATACGTGCTTGATAATATTAGCTTCTATAATTATTTGACTGTTTAAAGACTTATTGAGGTGAAGAATACTATTAAGTTTTATTATTGACTATTTGATATTGTTTTCTACTTACATTATACATTTTTTTATGTCTGTTGGTTAAGAATCTCATTCTATGTAAAACTCTTTTTTGGAAAGAGCCTGAGGTAAATATCAGCAAATAAAAATAAAGACGAAGATGAAATTTAATTTAAAAACAAATCATTATGAACTTATCTCTCCTCAGTTTATAGCTTAATTATTTCTCCTAAGTTGCATTTGTTTTGCTTTTACTGTCTCTCCAAATATATGTGGCATTTCAATTATATGAGCTTTGAGGTTTGACTAACTGCTCTCAACCACCCACTAAGACAAGAAGTCTAACTTCTGAGAAGGTTAATTTGAGTTTTAGGAGTGGACATCTGCTTATATCAGTCTCTTGGGGACATTTTTTTTTTTTCCAGAAAACAGGATGAACCTTGAATTCCTTTCTTCTTCTGGCCACAGGGGAAATAATTTTGGCCACAGATACACAATGGAAAAATAATCTGAGCTTTTCTCTGTCCTTTATTTACACTCTTTATGGCTTCACTTCCCTTGGGTATTTTCATTTGTGTGTGGTTGATTTTTGATCTAGCCTTAAGTCAAGTCTTTGTTCCAGAAAACTCAAGTTTAGGTCTAAGTAAGTTAACACTTATAAAAAGGTGTGTAACAAATTGCACTTGTTAGATACATTTCTGTTTGATTTTTGCTTAACTGTGCAAACACAAAATTGCACAGGATGGTTTCTTTATATTTATAGATGTATCCATGTCAGAGCCAACTAATCCAATAAATAGTTTTTAATTAAAATTAAGAATGATTAATATGACTGCAAGACACTAAATACTCATATATGAAGCTGAAAATTTACTTTTGAGGAGAAACGTTTTATAGATGATGAAACAGATTGTTTGTGGTTCAAGTGGAAAAATTTGGAACTTTAGAGATAGATTCACTCTGAGTTAGATAATGCTGTGATGGGCTGTATTACTTTCAGCAAATAATGTAGCTTCTATGATTTTTCATTCCTGGATTTGGAAAAGAAAGCAATAGAAAATGACTCATAGGTTTGTTTGGGCATTAAATAGCATAGAAAGCATCAGGCACACAGTAGGGACTCAATTAGTAATGGTTTATTGCTCCATCTTGTACTTTCTTCTCTGAAGTTTTGGTTTCTTCCCCAAAAAATCACACATGTGCCTATATTTTTCCATATAAGTTGTCAGCTACAAAGAGGCCCAGAAATGAAATGATTTGGTGAAATTATTAGAGAACATTTATGTTATAGTTATTGGTTCTAGGCTGTATACTCATGACCTTGCATTTGTATAATGAGTGGATGGTTTGGTGGGAAATTTTTATAGTGAGGAGAATGCACTGGAATGCAGTGTTGTAGTATGAGTGTCTCATTGCAAGCTAATGTGACAATAATACCGCACAATGCACACGGTGACGGTATTGCAAAGTCATTGGAAATGACTGGACACAATGTGGAATATTGATAAACCTCATGAAAATTGCAGGGGATCTTTTGTAATTAATATTAACCATCAGTGCACAAAGTAAATAAGCAACACAATTATGAGCAGATTTTAGGGATTTTCCTTTGAGCCACTTTGTTTCGGAACTAGTTCCTCAGTATACTCTAGCTATGTATTCCCTTTTGATTTTCACATTTTAGTACTTTTTGTACATCATTAAGTTATCATTTGATGGTCTGTGAGTTGGTGAATGGTAAAAGAACTTCTGCAGGTGGGAACAATGCTTGAACAACTATAGGAAGGAGAAAGTTGCCTTTGATGGCTATCAATGTATGGCTAACAGGGTGACATGCATAATAATACTACTAATGATAATTAGCAGTATATACTAATCCCTAAACCTACAGTTGTTTCTCTATGAAATATTTAAAAAAAAGAAAGAATTGATGATCAGGACCAAACAAACTCTCAAGTGTTTCTAAAAGGGACAATTGCCAATAAGGAACTCGGACATGATATAGTAGAATAGAAAAAACACACAGAGATCTCACCATGGGGCCTATGACAAGTCTGTTAACTTCTCTGGTTATGAATTTCCATGCCTAGAAAAGAGGTTTAATAACCATTAAAGTGTAGGGAGGAGTGAATGAGGTGAGGTATATGAAACACTTAGGCTGGTGCCCAGTATATAATAAATATTCAATAAATGTTAGTATGCTTACTTTCTATTGATAGGCAGTTTCACACACAGCATTTATCTTCTTTTGGTTTGTTAATGTCCCAGGGGGATAGATGAACTCAAGTGGTAAAGGAGTAAATAAAGAATAAAGAGAGGATGGGAAAACAAACCTCTAAAGGGATAGTTTGGGGAAAGCCATTCTTCTGTTTATTAAATCAGTTACAGCCTAAGATAGTCCAATTTATCCCATCATATAACTTATTCTGTCCATTTCAATTTAACAACCATTTTTAATGGGGCACTACACAGCTAGGAATAGGAGTTCTAGAAAGTTTAATTAGATTTAACAACTTTTTAGTGCAATGACAATGTTAACACAGACATTTAATTTTTCTTTTAGCTATCAAATTCTTCTCCTTGTACACACACACACACAAACACACACACACCTCCAGAATGCTACAGAAATTATCACTGAGATACAAAAGTATTGGGAAACCTGCTTCGGTTCAGTTATGGAACCTATAATATGCTACATCTGATACTGTCATGAAATATCAAGGGATTTCCACCAGGTAGAATGCAGATAGGACCCGAGTAAAGGAAGACCTGAAGAGCAATATCATAAACTCCTCTGAAAGAACACCATCTTTAGGAATTAGATGAAGTATTGAAGAGTTCCCTTCCAGTAACTTCTTACCTCAAACAGGGCAAAAGCAGACAGACTGTGGTTTATCTGGTTGCTCTTAGTTTTCTCTAGAGCACTGCTTGAGACAGAAATTATCCATACAGCTCTGAACAAAAAAGGTATGATGCAAAAGTTCTGTATCAAGCAATACTTGTATTAGGCAATAGAAAGACATTTTCAGATCTGCAAAGACTCAGAAAGCATGTTACTGATATACCTCCACTGAAACAGTAACTGAAGATGTACTTTAGCTGACTAACAGGTAAAATATAAAGAAACTAAAAAATAAGAAATATATATGAGATTAAAAAAGAGCAGTGAAACTGAATAAACATAGTTAAGTCTAAATTATTATTTCTAATATTAAAGCTTAATGCAAATATCAGACATTATTCTAGAAGAGACAATAGATTGAATAAAATCATAAATTTTACAATAATGATCTAGAAATAAATCTATATTCTAGAAATAAAAAATGGAGAATTAGTGGCTGAGAATTCAAAAGGATATTTCAGTTGTAAAGGTCCCACTGAGGAGTGTGGGGTCTCAAACCCATGCTGGGATCCCTAGCCTGGAAAGCCAGAGCTGGGAAAAAGAGGCCTCATAATACATGGCTCTGAAAATCAGTGAAGTTCTTTATTAAGTCAGTTTTATTAATATTCTATTATAGTTGTCCCAAATTTTCCCCTTTCCCCTTTGCCTTCCTCCACCCCCCACTCCCACAGTCAATTCCCACACTGTTGTCCACGTCCTTGGGTCATTCACACACGTTCTTTGTCTAGTTTCTTCCCCTTCTTTCCACCATTATCCCCCTCCCCACACCCCTCTTGTCACTTTTAGTCTGTTCCATGTTTTCATGCCTGCGGTTCTATTTATTTGTTAGTTTATTTTGTTCATTAGATTTTTCTTAACAGGTGAGATCATATGGCATTTGTTGTTCACCGACTGGCTTATTTCACTTAGCATAATATTCTCTAGTTCCATCCATGCTGTTGCAAAAGGTAACAGTTTTTTCTTCCTTTCTGCTGCATAGTATTCCACTCTGTAAATGTACCACAGTCTTTTGATCCACTCATCTACAGGTGGGCACTTAGGCTGTTTCCAGTACTCGGCTATTGTAAATAGTGCTGCTATAAACATAGGGGTGTATACGTTTCTTTGAATTGGTGATTCCAGATTCTTAGGATATATTCCCAGCAGTGGAATCACCGAGTCAAAAGGCAGTTCCATTTTTAGTTTTTAAGGACTTTCTATACTGTTTTACACAGTAGTTGTAGCAGTCTGCATTCCTAGCAACAGTGCACTAGGATTCCCTTTTCTCCGCATCCTCAACAGCACTTGTTTGTTGATTTATTGATGATAACCACTCTGACAGATATGAGGTGATATCTCATTATGGTTTTAATTTGCATCTCTCTGATGGCTAGTGATGTTGAGCATCTTTTCATATGTCCATGGGCCATCTGTATGGCCTCTTTGGAGAAGTGTCCCATTTTTTAATTGGAATGTTTGTCTTCAGCTGTTGAGTCATATGAGTTCTTTATATAATTTGTAGATCAAACCCATGTATCATTGGCAAATATGTTGCCCTAGGAAATAGATAGGCAAAAATATTGCTATGTGGATTATGTAAAATTTCCCTGCCTATGTTTTTCTCTAAGATTTTATGTGCAGATGACATGATAGTGTATACATAGAAAACTTTATAGTCTCCACCAAAAAACTACTTGCCCTAATAAGTGAATTTGGCAAAATAGCAGGATACAAAGTCAATATTCAGAAATCACTGCCATTTTTGTATACCAACAATGAAATATCAGAGATAGAAACTAGGGGAAAAATTCCCATTTACAATAGCAAGAAGAGAAATAAAATACCTAGGAATAAATTTAACCAAGGAGTTAAAAGACCTGTACTCAGAAAATTATAGAACATTGAAGAAAGATATTAAGGAAGATACAAATAAATGGAAGCATATAGTGTGTTCATGAAGTGAAGGAATTAATATCATTAAAAACCAATTTATAGATTCAATGCAATTCTTATAAAAATACCAATGACATGTTTCACAGACCTAGAACAAATATTTCAAAAATTTACATGGAACACAAAATGACCACAAATAGCCTCAGCAATCTTGAGAAAGAATGAAGTAGGATGGATTACAGTATCAAATATCAAACTACACTATAAAGCCACTCTAATCAAAACAGTCTGGTACTGGCATAAGAACAGACACATAGATTAATGAAACAGAATAGAGAACCCAGAAATAAACCCAAGTCTCCAAAAGCCAATTAATATTTGACAAAGGGGGCATGAGCATACAGTTGGGTAAAGAGAGCCTCTTCAACAAATAGTGCTGGGAGAACTGCAATGGTGCATGCAAAAAAATGAGACTAGACCATCAACTTACACCATGCACCAGAATAAACTCAAAATCAATAAAAGACTTAAATATAAGTCGTGACACCACAAAAATCAATGAATTTTTGTCCTCCAGGGACAAAGGAAAAACTACTAGAAACCAAAGCACACTTAAAGAGCCAATGCACAAAATCTTGTTTGTGGCCACTCACTCTTGGCTCCAGAACAGAGAGGGTGCTCAGAGAAACTGAGGTCATGCAATGAGAGCCTGGGTTTTGTAGCTCTGGGAACACAGATGAAAGGACAGATTTCAGGGTTCCTGTGCTGGGTCTCTCTCTTATACATCTCACAGAGGCCATCTTTTCTGGGTCAGGTACTGTCCTCCATCTGGCATCAGCCTAGGTGAATGTGCTAGCCCCACCCTCCCAACTACCTGTCACCTGGCCCTGCCAAGCTCATGTCCTGTGGAGGAGTCAGCTGCCTTGGCACATTATGTAAACTTCCTGAGAGAGCCTTGAGATGCTCCAAGCAGACTCAAGGGTTGTTAGAGATAGAGTTGTGCAGCTTTGGGGTGGGGGCCAGTATTCTCCCTATACAACTGACTGGCCCTGAGCCTCCCACGGGTGATCCACTACCTCCACCCTACTGATTCCTGGTGGCCCTGACCTACTTAATGATTTTTCATTCTGCAGAAGAGTCAACTGGTTGCTACCAGCCTGGGCCTACAGTACAGACTTTCTTGGAAGGTTCTTGAGGAGGTCTGGCCAGACTCAAGAAGAGACTTAGTTGTGTGGCTCTGGGGAGGAAGCCATTTTTCCCTCACATGCCTGACTAGTGCCACTTTCGTGGGCAAAGTTTTCCTTTCAGATGCCAAATCTTGGTCTGTTTGGGCCTGAAGAACTCTGCTGACCTCATTCTTATGTCTCCTCAAACACTGCTCCAGCACAAAGGTTTTCAGGTACCCAATGGGTAGTAGCTGACTTTGGAATACTCTGAGCCTTTTGTTGGGTGGCCTCAGACACAGCACTAGAGACAACCAATCTATGTTTTCCTCTCAGATTGATGTTTTTTTCCCTCTCTTTCTCCTTCCCTTCCCCTCTCTCTAAGAATAAATAAATAAAATTTTAAATAAGATTTTTGGAATGTTCAAGAAATTTAGAGAAAGAATAGAAGTACTCAGTGAGAACTTAAAAGTTAGTAAGCATAAAAAAGGATATAGATACCACAAAAACAATCAGAAATGAGTAATACAGTATCTGAAATGAAGAACACACTAGAAGGAATCAACAGCAGTCTAGATGAAGCAGAGGACCAAATCTTTGATTTGGAAGACAAGATAACAGAAAACACTCAATTAGAGCAAAAAAAAAAAAAAATTAAAGATTAAGGGACCTCTGGAACACCATTAAGCATAATAATATCTGCATTACAAGGGTACCAGAAGGAGAGAGAGAAAAGAATTGAGAACATATTTTTTTAAAAAAATACCTAAAAACTTTCCTAACCTGGTGTAGTAAAAAGACACACAAATCCAGGAAGCACAGAAAGTCCCAAATAAACACAATCCAAAAAAATCCCACAACAAGGCACATTATAATTAAATTGACAAAAGTTAAGACAAGTGAAGATCTTAAAAGTAGCAAGAAAAGAAACAGTTACCTACAAGGGACTCACAGAAGATGGTCAGCGATTTCTCAACAAAAAATGTCAGGCCAGAAAGGATTGGCACAAACTATTAAAAGTGGTGAAAATCCAAGACCTACAATCAAGAATATGCTACTCAGCAGGGCTATCAATTAAAATTAAGGAAGAAATGATCTCCCCAGACATTAAAAAAAAAAAAAAAAGTTTTAAAGAATTCATCACCACTAAACCAGTCTTATAAGAAAAGTTAAAGAGACTTCTTTAAAAATAAGAGAGAAAAAAGGGAGAAACATAGTTATAAAGAATGAAACAATCACTTTAAATATGAGTAAATTAAATGTTATTATCAAAAGACATAGGGTAGCTAAATGGAAAGGGAAAAATTATCCATATATATGCTATCTACAGCAGACCTACCTAGGCATAAAAAACACATGAAGATTGAAAATACAGGGATGAAAAACAATATTTCATGCAGATCATAGCAAAAAAAGCTGGTGTAGCAATACTTAAATCAGACAAAATAGACTTTAAAACAAAGGCTATAGTAAGGGAAGAAAAGAACAGTGAAAAATAATAAAGGGATCAATCCAATGGGAGAATCTAACCCTGTAAACATTTATACACCAACATAGGAGCACATAAATATATAAAGCAAATCTTGATGGACATAAAGGGAGAGACTGACAGTAATGCAAACATAGAAGGAAATTTTAATACCCCATCAACATCAATGGATTCATCTTTCAGGGAGAAAATCAACAAGAAAACAGTGGCCTTAAGTAACACACTAGACCAGATGAATTTAGATATTTTCAGAGCTTACCACCCCAAAGCAGCACATTATACATTCTTTTTAAGCGCATATAGAAAATTTTCTAGGATAGGCCACTTGTTAGGACATAAAACAAGTCTCAATAAGTTTATGAAGATTGAAAGAATATCAAGTATTCTCTCTGACCACACTGGTATAAAAGTAGAACTCAATTACAGGAAAAAATACCTGAAAAACACACAAACACATGAAGGCTAAAAGCATGCTACTAAACAAAAAAAAAAAAAAAAAAAAAAAATGAGTTAACAATGAGATCAAGGAAGAATCTAAAGGTAGCTTGAAACAAATGAAAATGAAAACACAACATCCCCAAATCTATGGAATATAGCAAAGAAGTACCAAGATAGAAATTTATAGCATTACAGGCCTATCTCAAGAAACAAGAAAAATCTTAAATACATAATCTAACCTTACACCTATGGCAAATGGGAAATAAAAACAAGCAAATAAAGGACAAAGAGAATAGAAGAAAGGAAAAAATAAAGATCAGAGCAAAAATTTAAAAGTAGTCTAAAAAACAATACAAAAGGTTAATTAAACCAAGAGCTGATTCTTTGAAAAGATAAACAAGACTGATAAACCTTTACCAGACTCATCCATAAAAAAAGAGAAAGGACCTGACCCAAAAAATTAAAATCAGAAATGAAAAAGAAGAATACCAATTTACACTACGTAAATACAAAGGAGTATAAGAAAATACTATAAACAAATATATGCCAACAAATTAGACAATGTAGAAAAAATGGGTAAAGTGTTAGAAACATACTGTCTTCAAAATGAACCAAGAACAAACAGAAACACTGAACAGATTGCTTGCAACTAATAAAATCAAAGCAGTAATAAAAAAAAAATCCTCCCAACTAAGTACTGGACTAAATAACATCACAGCTGAATTTTTACTAACACTCAAAGAAGAACAAACACCTAATCTCTCTAACTATTCCAAAAAATTTAAAGAAAAGAAAAATTCCCAAGCTTATTTTATGAAGCCAGCATTATCCTCATTCTAAAAAAAAAAAAAAAAAAAAAAAAAAGATAAAGACACTACAAAGAAAGAAAATTAGAGGCCTATATCCCTAGTGAACATAAATGCAAAAATCCCCAACAGAATATTAGCAAAACAATTCCAGCAATACATTAAAAAGTTTATACACCATGTTCAAGTGGGTAAAAGTTATATGATTATATTATTAGATGCATAAAAGTATTTGACAAAGTCCAGCACCCATTTATGATATTAAAAAAAGAAAAAAGAAAAAACTCATAGCAATGCAGGAGTAGAGGGAGCATACATTACAAAGGCAACATCATACTCAATAGGAAAAACCCAAAAGTGTATTCTTTAAGATCAGGAGGAATACAGGAATGTCCACTTTCACCACTCATTCAACATGGTACTGACATTCCTGGCCACAGCAAAGAGAGCAGAAGAAATAAAATGGATCCAAGGAAAAAGTAAAACTGTCATTATTTTAGATTAAATGATACTATATAGAGAGAACCCTAAATATTCCATCAAAAAACCTACTAGAACTGATAAATATATTCAGTGAAATAACAAGATACAAAATAAATATTCAGAAATAGTAGCATTTTTATACTGCCTCAGATTTTCAAAAATAAAATTTTTTCTCATGGTGGTAGATTAAAAAAAGTCATGGTGATGTAAAGTACAGCATAGAAAATATAGACAAGAATATTTTAATAACTATTTATGGTGTCAGATGGGTACTTTAAATATCAAGGAGAATACTTTGTAAAGTATATGATTGTCTAACTGTCATGCTATACACCTAAAACTATGGAAAAATAATATTAAATCTAAACTGTATATGAAAAATTAAAATACATAGTTTGCTATAGTTTTCTAAAATTAAAAAAATGAAGACATCTTAGCAAAAAATTCTAAAATCCCACCTATTATTAATATACTAAGAGGTTTGATGAATAAATTATACAGCATGCAAAAACAGATGGGCAATGTAAGCTGAGAGAAAAATGTACCAAAAACAAATGCCTGAAATAAAACTGTAACACAAATAAAGAATTTCTTTGAATAGTTAATTAATAGACTGAAAACATCTGAGGAAAGAATCTCTGACCTAAAGGATATATTAATAGGATCCCTGAAAATGAAAAGGCAAAGAAAATAAAGATTAAAAAAGAAGATCTAAATATTCAAGGAATGTGGGACATCTATGAGAAGGTGTAACATAAGCATGACAGGAATACTAGAAGAAGAAAGTTACAAAAGACATATTTTAAATAATAATGACTTAGAATTTGCCCCAAACTAATTTGAGACACCAAATCAGTTTCAGCAAGCTCAGAAACCACTGAGCAGGAGAAATGCAAAAAAACAAAAACAAAACAAAACAAAAAAAAAACAAACACTACACCAGCACATTATTTATAAAATACAGAAAATTTAAAAACGAAGAAAAATCCTTTAAAAAATCCAGTGGGACAAACCGCATTATCTATAAGGGAACACGACAAGAATTACGATTAATTTCTACTCAAAACCATGCAAGTAAAAAGGAAGTGGAATGACATATTTACAGTGTTGGGAGAAACAAACAAACACCAACCTAGAAAAATAAAGACTTACACAAACAAAAATTGAAGAAATTTGTTATCAACAGATATGCCTTACAAGAAATGTTGAAAGATGTTCTTTAAAAATATAGGATGGGGCAAAAGAAGGTTTACTGTTGTGAGTACAAATTAGTAGTTACAAAATAGTCATGGGGATGTAACGTACAGCATAGAGAATATAATAAAAAATACTGTAATAACTATGTATGGTGCCAACTGGGTACTGGAAATATTGGGGGGAACACTTTGTAATGTATATGATTGTCTAACCATTATGCTGTACACCTGAAATTAATACAAATAATATTGAATGTAATTGAAATTTTTTAAAAAGAAGTTATTTAGAGAGAAGGTAAATAATAGATGTCAGAAGCTAGGAAATATATTAACAATGTACTTGATTATGTACATTAATATATAGATTTTATATTACCCAAAGGAGTTAAAAACAAATCCACAAAAACATGCACAAGGATATGTATAGGAGCCTTACTCATATTTGCCAAAACTTGGATGCAGCCAAGAGGCCTTTCAATAGGTAAAATGGATAAATAAATTGTGGTACATTCAGACATTAGAATATTATTGAGTGTAAGTGAGCTAAAAAGCAAGGAAGACATACATGGAGGAACTTTAAATGCATATTACTAAGTGTTGGGGACCCCCGACCTGCAGAGATCCCCTGGTGTTACAGATGAAATGAAGACTTCCCAGGCAGCCTGTGCTAGGGGAGAGAAGATCAGCAAATGTTTGAGAGAGAAATGCCTCAATTGCCTTCTTCCAAGGTCTTTTATTGAGTGCAGTAAGCTTAAGGGCATGTAGCATGCACTTAAAGCTCATCAATCAATGTTAAATAGTGCTGATTACAGAAAAACAGATACTGTTCAGGGATAACAATTAAAGGAACATTGAGATCTCCCTTAGGGCAGAGTGTTTTGGACACAAAGACTTCAGATGGCCATACAATAGGGAGGGTGAGTTCATTTTCAGTTAAAGTTAAAACCTCTGCTGCTGGTACTATAAAGTGATCAAGCAAGGCAAAAGAACAGGGCAAGCTTCAAGGGACATAAAGCATTTTCTCATGGCCCAATTCCCACCAGGGCCCACTGGCTATAGCATCAAGACATGTATGCACCCAGCTTTCCTTGTTTTCCAGTCAGGTCTTAACAGGCTTTGTTTCCTTCATCTGGCCTGCACGGGGCTCTAAGGCTCAATGCTTTCCCAGGGGGACCCTGACAACTAAGTGAAAAAATCCAATTTTAGAAGGCAAGATACAACATGACTTTAACTATATATCATCTGGACAAGACAAAACTATGAAGACAATAGAAAAGTCAGAGATTCCAGGGGCTTGATGGAGGGAGGAAGGGATGAATAGTCAGAGCACAATGATGTTTAGTGCAGTAAAAATACTCTGTATAATATAATAATGCTATGTTATTATACTTTTGTCCAAACACCAAGAGTGAATCCTAAGATAAAGTATGGACTTTACATAATCATAGTGCATCAATGTAGATTTGTCAGCATAGGCAGCTCGTTAGATATTTTTCAAAGGTAAGGGAGAAAACTGGCTGAGTCAGGTTAAATCGGGAAACCACAGTTTTACAGACGCTCCCCGGAATAGTTGGAATTGCTCCTCCATACAGATTAAGGTTAATGTCTGAGTGCACAGGAAAGACCAGCTTTCCAGTTGTCCCAGGGAACAACCAGCCAGTTCTCCCATATTAATGGGAGAGAGAAATGGTTAAGGGGGAAGTTCTTTTACTGATTGCAGGGAGAGTAGAAATCAAAATGGACTCAAGAAAAGGGAGGAGACAAGCCTGAGAAAATCTGGGGAAAAGATCAGATAATATAAGAATGCAAGCCTGGGAAAAACCAGGAAAGAGACTGGATAGTTTGAAAGAAAGCCTGCTTTCTTCCAAGCCTAAGGAAATACAGGGAAGCTTAACAAAGGCTCCAGTCTCTGCAAAGGCTCCAGTAGGATTGCAGCCCTAGCCACTGTAGAGAGCCTGGGGCCTTTGGGAATGAGTCTCAGGGAAGCTAGGTAACTTGCAAAAGGTCAGACTTGGGTGCTGGAGTGATACAGCTCTGGGTCCTATTGACTCTCCTGGGCCGAGTCAGCCCAAGTGCAGGCCTGTGGCCCTGGACGCTGGACTTCTTCCACAGCAAGTCAGAGCCAAACTACCTGTTCATGGATGAGACATTGGGCATGGTGCACCTGGGAGCAATGAACACAATTTATCGACAGTGCCAGGGATGTACCTCATTGAATGCGGCAGCCTCTTCAAGGGCAGTTGTGCCCTGCATGACCTTCTAATAAATCTTGCCATGATCTCTCAAATCCTCCTAGGCATGAGTCCTTGAAATTCCTTTCCAGCATCACTGTAGAAGAGCCAGTAACAGGTTCATCCTTGGTAAAAATGTACAAGTCTTATGAGTAATGTTGGTAAGAGGATGGCTACGCATGAGGTAAAGGGATATGGAAAATCTCTATACCTGCATCTCAGTTTTTTGTAAATTTAAATATGCTCTAAAATAGTTTTTAAAAATATTAAGAATATTTTTCACTAGGTATTACTATTGTAATCTTAAAAACAAAAACGTCATTTCAGAAAAATGACTATCATATAGGTCAGAAAGAGAGAAGTAAAGCCACAAATAACCTCTATGGCCTTTAGGTTATGCTATTAACACTTATCCTTTCAGCTTCTGTTTTCTTTGGGCTGGACTAATAATCAAATTAACAAAGTCAGATTAACAGAAGAAAATCAAAGTTTAATACATGTGCATGAGGAGTTAACATAGACATGATAAATCCATGAAAATTCCAAAGACAGTGGGGTAACATTGGGATAAGACATTTTTGAAAGAAGGAGAAAGGGGAGATGAGATATTAGATTTCAAAAGTGAAAATGGGCAATTTACAGGTAGTTGAAGAAAGAGTGGAATGCTCAAGTGGCAGGAAAGTCCTTGCTAGGCAACTGGGAAACAGTAAGACACAGGGAGTATCTAGCTAAAAGACACCTGCCTGAAGGCATCTTGTTTGCCATACTTAATTAAAATCAGGCTAAGGAGAACATCTTAAAATCTCCTTCCTGAAGCAGGTTTCTCTGTCTGAATCTCTTGAGCAGAAAAAGGGAGAAGGCCAATTTTTTTTCTAACTTAAAAAAAGTAATAAATCGCTTAATATCAGTATCTCAAAAAGCAGATTCAGGGTGGTTCTTTCACTGTGAGCGCCCAGACTCTTGCTAAAGAGTTTGTAGATACAGGCAAGAATAACCTTCTTCTAAGACTTCACACTAATACATGTATAAATGATTGCAAACCAAACTAATACTGTCTGTGTAGAAGACATTACTTTCCTGGTACTGCTGTTTCCATTTTCCAGCTTAAAACAACCATGATGCATTCTTCTACAGTAGTAGAAAAAATCTTTAAAGATTCTGCCATTCTAGCTTTGAATCCAGTAGTTTCAAAAGTAAGACACAATGATGAACATGTCGGGGTGTGTGGTGCTGAGGTCCCATTGAAGATGACCACTCAGTAACATCTACATTATGTCAAGTGTTCTTCACTTTCACCTTGACAGCACATTTGTAGCCTTCAGGAGTCTATAGCTGACCACAAATAAATCATTTTATTATTATTTTTTTATTGAATTTATTGGGGTGACATTGGTTAATAAAACCATAAATACATCTTTTTATATTAAACAGGTGCTAAATTCCCCAGCAGTTTTTAACAGCAAGGGGCTCTCACAAGGGCAAAAGACTGAATAAACTTAAACTCCAGGAACAGAAAGCTGTTACTTGCAGCAATCAATAGCCTTTCACTACAGAGAACAACAAAACTGCTTTGGCTTTCTTACTGTTAGCCCCATCTCTGATTCCCATTTTAACCAATAGTCACTTACAGGGCCTTTTGATTCCATGTCTTTCATGTGGAGGCAACAAGGTGATGGCCTCTGTTTGAACTCAAGTCCTGTGGAGAAAAAGATTCCCCAACAGAGAAAATAAATACTTCCCAACTTCTTTGTTTGTCTTGCAGGCTTCCAGTGAGCACAGAACTCCTACGCCCTCTGGGTAGCACTCTTCAGCTCTCCCTGCTAATTAACCTCTCTTACCCAGTTGCCAAATGAGCTGCTGACAATCAGCCCTAAGCAACTAGAAAACACCAGGACAGCAGACTGAATTGTTAAATTCATCCATTAAGCCTACGAGCCAAGAGGGCCTTCAGAGTTTTGCTTCAATGCAGTAGTGGGAGGTTGACATCACAGCTAAGGGGAAGAATTTATGCCACACGCTCTAACTACTATTAGGATACAGTTTTTGGATATTTTTCATGTAATAGAGGAAGTGAAAACAGTAATAATTGAATTTGAGACCCTCAAATCAAAATCTAGTAGATCTTTTTAAAATAGGAATGATTGTAAAAGATTCTGAGAAATGTTAGGGATACTCAATGAAATTTTAACGTCCTACCTCCCCTTCAGCAATATGAATGGACCCCAAATTGAAAGCCAAGTAGCCATTTTTGCTTTAGCTAGTGGGTGAGGATAACAAATGCATGCCTGACAGGTTGTGGGAGTTCAACAAATCTTTAAGAACAAACACACGGTAAAAGACACAGTGTACCACAATGTATAGAAATACCATAATTTTCAGAATACCCCTCCACCAAATAAAAGGAATCAACTATAAATAATGTACTTAAAGTAAAGCTTCAGTAAAACTAATTAAGAAATTTGTTTTATTTTATTCTTTAATATGAAAATAGATTTTCAGTCTATGTGTGTGATATGGTGGATGAATGCATTGTTTTGTGACCTTCAAAATTAATGTTGCTTTACAACAGAATCACCTAAGCATTTTCAATAGGCTGAGTATCAGAAGGGCCAGTATAAACATTTTATGAAACTCAGAAAGATACTGAGGCTTGCTTTTATTTAAAGCAAAAGATTCTGCTTTTTTATTTTTCTCTACTAGCCTCACTTCTTTCAGGTCCATACACCGTCCTCCTAATTTTGTTATTTTTTCTTTATTTTTTTCTCTTTTTGACCTCAGTACTCCTTGACGCTTTTACTCCAAAACACTTTGTCATAGTTCATGTTTAACATGACTGTTGACCACTGATATTTTACAATTTCCCCTTTCATCCTCACCATAAAGCTTACCTTACAAGATAATTATTCACCCATGTTGTCTAATCCAAAGGATGGCAACCAGTCAAATGTTTCTATAATTCCATCATTTTTGATACTAACATATTCTTTTTTATGAATGCATCTCTGCCATGTTTTTTCTTTATTTTATATGAAATTCTTGATGGTTTAATAGGATCATGGATGCTTATTATAACCCCTACCAACCCCATTAACTGGTATTGGTGGCCTAGAATGCTACATTGTGAAGAATTCCAAGGGGGAGTTCAGCAAAATATTGGTCAATATTGGTTAATGATGTCTGCCATGAGCATACAATGAAAAAGTGCCAGTAAACATGGTATGCCTTTGACAAACCATTTGTTGGCTCCCTTCTATGAATATATGGGTCAGTCTTCTTTACTTGCTGGGTGTCAGAAGAGATCCTTAACTATGGAAAGTGGAGTTCATAAAAGAGGAAAATCCCATAGCAGAAGAAATTCTAAATACAAAGTTTTAATGTGCCACAATTTTGTTTTTTAAGCTTTTTAATCTTCTCTTTCCAAAAGCAAAATTTAAAAAGTGCTAAAATAAATATAGTAGTACTGATTTCCCAGAAGATATCACAAGAACAAAAATTATATAAGGTACTAGTCTATGAGTAATTTGTTGCTTTTAATTTGAGATGGCCATATAGTTGAAATTTTGAAATCCAAAATGAACATTTTGTGCTTAATTAGATAGACAAATGCACATAACATTTTTCTGAGCAGTAATGGAAATACACAGACCCTTTTACTGCCCCTCTCATTCTTTTGTATGTTTTTTTTTTTCCTTCTCAATTTTCATAAATATTGGCTACATTTAAAATTTTCTTCTTAAGCCATTTCTCTTCTCATTTCTTGTTCTCTCCATAGGCCATCTTACCCCATGCTGGAAGTCCAAATTTCCCTTTTTAAATGACCTCCAATGCCAAACTCCAAAACTGATCCCTTCAAAGTTACACCTGAATAGCTAGTTGAATGGTAAATTCTGGATTCTGGAGTATTCTACCTAAACTTTTAAAATATACTTTGGTAAATTAATAATTTATACACAAAAGTTATATTTTTCTTACCTAAATTTTTGTTACTGTTACTTCTAAATTTTGTCCACCCTCTAATGCACAAAGACTTTTAGGTGCTCAATTTCTACTTTTGTTCTATCCCAATCACCTCTGAACTTGATCTTTCTCTTGGGATTTTTCTTGTCCTTTCAGTCCATATTAAATACCATCATCGGTTTTGTTATTTTAAAGCATAATTATAGTTTATTATTCTTCTATTCAGAAACTTCCCATTATCTATAGAATAAGCAAGAACTCTCAAGCTGACATTCAGGATCCTCAGCAATCCATTGTAAACCTAAGTATTCATCCATCCATCCCCCTTCTCCTTTTTTTCCTTGCTTCTTTCACCCTGAGTGATATTATCTGTCTATCACTGTGCTAGTCCTTGGGAATATAAAGCCAAGTAACATAGTTACGCCCTCAATCAATCTGGCAAAGTTAAATATGAGTATATAAAATTACAGAGCTAAGGACAAAGTATGATGGAAACACAAAGGAAGAAGAAACTAACTCTCTTGGGGGACAGAAAAGGATTGTTTAGACAACAGCTCACTTGAAATGTGACACTGGCTTTGCGTATTGCAGGGCTAAAAAGAGTTCCTTTAGTCTAAATTGTGCTCTCTTTTCCTACAATTTATGCACTTTCCAGCTATACCAGATGACTTTATTCTCTGTGAACAGATCCATAAAATACAGTTGATCATAGAGTCAAACCTTTGTTCTCAAATATCTCCCATCTAGAATAATTTGGTTCTTGACCAAGTTGTTCATGGAAAAAATGTCTTGGTTGCTGAACAAAACTTTGGTTCTCAACCTGACAATCCTTTTATGCGAATACCTGTATGATTAGTCATACAGCTCTTGGGTGACAATCAAAGGGGAGAATGTGCCAGTGTGAGTATGATTTGGTTTTCAAACAAATTGCTTCTCAAATAGCCTTCTGTAACAAATTAAATTTGAGAACCAAGATTCCACTGTATTTTTTCCCTTTACCTAGAAAACCTCCATCCCCATCTGTATTGGGTTTGAAAATCTCCCCATAAAACTCATGTTCATTGAAAACTTTAGGATGTGACCTTATTAAAAGATAATGTTTTTGAAGGTATAATTCATTGGGTAAATACTACTTGAACTTAATATGGGCCTTAAATCCAAAATATGGGTGTCCTTATAAGAAGAGAAAAGGGCACACAGAGATACAATAGGAAAATGCTGTGTGCACGCGAAGGCAGAGATTGTAATGATGTGGCTAAAAGCCAGGTAAAACCAGTGATTGCCAGTAATCACCATACATGGGAGGTATGAACAGATTCTCCCTCAAAGCCTCCAGAAGGAAAGAAACTTGCTGGCACTTTGACTTCATACTTCTGTTCTCCTGAACTGTGGAAGAATAAATATCTGTTGTTTTAAGCCACCTGGTTTGTTGTAATTAGCTTCAGCAGCAGGGAGAAACTAATACATCATCTTAATCCTTTGCATTTCTATTCAGTCATTAAGATCTCAAAAGCCACTTTGTTCCATTAAGCTTTTTCTATTTCTTCTTCCCCACCAGCACATTAGATGTTTTATGTGATCTCTCCTTTCTTTGAGTTTTGTGGAAATTTACATTTTACCTTGTATTTGTCATTTTTGTGTGATCTTCCCATTTGCCAGATTGCAAGGTTTTAAAATGGTGTTAACACAATTAGTTCTAGCACTTTCTTGGCCTAGGTTCCTTCAAAAACAAAATATGAGAAAAAAGTGTATGTGTTTGACTAGTTTTAAGAATGTTGTACATAATAGGTACTCAATAAAACCGTATAGAAAATGCTCAATAAATGTTGAAGGACTATATGAATGGATAAAGCAGAGACTTATGTGTTATAAATTCATGGAGGACAGACATCCTGTCTATTCAATATAAGCCTATTATAATGTTTGATGTATATAGCATGTCCTCAATAGATATCTGTTGAATCAATATGAATCACAAATGAGGTCAATTCAAGGGACTTCACTCAGTGTGAGTTCCTCATTTTATGGTTGTCCTCTGCTCCACGGAACCTTATGGTCTTCCCTTGTCAGAGAGAACAAATAACAATATTAAAACTCCCAATGAATTATATTCCTTTTAGAAATTGTTATTAAGTTTATGTGATCATGATGTAAACAATTAAATTAACACACATATCGTTATATCAAATTAATTATGTGGATAAAGTTAAAACTTCATTGTTCACCTATTGATTTTATTCAAAATTATGACATATGAGTTTCAAGAAATAAAATTCAGCCCCTCTGTGACTCGCCCAGGGTCACATAGGTAGTAAATAGCAAAGCCAAAATTAAAAATTGGATTTACCCAATTCCAAAGTTCATACTGTTTTCAATCTTCTAAGCTGACTTACCTGCAAATCACTTGACTTTTCCTGATCTCAAAATCCCCTACTTGCCAGCTCAAGTTGATTCCTTTATTTTTACCATTCTGCTAGCTTTGAATTGTTTCTAGGCTTCCCATTGTATTGTGATAGGAATGCCACCCACTTATGCTGTGCTGACCTCCGTCTGGTCCTCGTCAATGTGATTTTACCTTCATCATCTCTTCGGGGCATTTGCCCTTTCTTTGCCACCTTTCAACACCATATGGCACATTCTTATGACACATGGCTTCCATACATCCTGCCTCCTTATGCTCACCATTCTCTTAATTCCCCTTAAATCCACTTTGACAATTTTTCTCTGCTCTTAGATTTCTGATCTCCACTTTCATCCTGGGTTTCACTGCTGTGCCCTCTTCTTTCTTATTTCATGGCAGTCTATACAGTTAACATTGCAGCATATGTCTATAATTCCTTCATAGTGTTAGAAACATCCATCACTCTGCTGACACCACATAAATTTTGTGCATACATTACAGATTTTAGAGGAAGGGAGGACACTTCCATCCAAAATGAGCTGACATTGCCTCACAAGTTGATTTGGGGGTCTATCAATCCTCTACAAAGTAGCATCATATGAGCATACAAAGAATCCTGAGACAAAGGATTTTTATTTACTTTCTAGAGTTTAAATTACATATATCTATACAAATAAAATTTAACATGCAAAACACATGTATCATTATTCTTTTGTGTCCAAATTTGTAGTGTATACTTTACAATATAGAAATGTTTAAATGAACAATAGGTATTCATATACTCAAAATCTAAATTTAATAATTGTTAACTTTTGCCACATTTACTTAATGTAGCTATAAATGTGTGTTTATTTCTTTTAAAAATGAATTATGTGGAAGTCCGTGAAAGACATCATAATGATCCAGTATGTATCTCCTCAGAATGAGAGAATTTTTATTTATAGCCATAATGTCATTAATATACCTAAGAAATGAACAAAATTTTTATAGTATCACCTAAGTAATTGCCCCTATTCAAATTTTTCCCAGACGTTTCTAAATGTATTTTTTAGATTCAAGAAAAACCCAGGATCAATGAAATTTCATATCATACATTTAGATGTTTTGGCTCTTTAGTCTTTTTTCACTTATAATAATGGTATTACTGCCCATTTTGTATGTCCATGCATGACAAAACCATATTTATTCTCTTGTAGAATGTGTCACATTTTGGAATTCTCTGAATTATTTTCTTATGTTGTCCTTTAATTTCTTCCTTATTCTTTTATTTATAATTTATAGAGTTGTAAGCCATGTTTAAAGCATTAATTAAGTTCTGGTCAAACATGTTTAAAAGACTGTTTCATAGATGATAATGTATACTTCGGATCACCTCACAATAGGATGCATATGTGGCTCCTAAGAGAAAAGAGTCATTTAATGTTAACCCTAAGAAGAAATTTACCTATTGAGATGGACTCCACATGGTCAACCAAGGTCCCAAATTCTATAAATAATAACAACCTATTGGCCACTTACTGACAGGGTCTTTTCACATATTCTACATACCAGAAGAACCTCAGACTCTTAGGTTTCCTGCACTAGGCATGATTATTTATGCAGTTTGAGTCAAATACTGCAGAGAAACCCTAATTTCAGCTTTTTGCCAATGAACTGAGACTTGCCCCAACCAATCAGAGATGCACAATTTGGATACATCATTCACATAAAATAAATGTAATTGAGAACTTTGGCAGGAACTTATGCTATAAAGGTGGCTTCCACTTTGTCTTGGTGGAACACAATTTAGATTGCTACCTGAATCTGTGTCTCATGAGCTGCATCTCTTTTTGCTCAAATACATGCTTTTTATTTTTCATTCTTATTACAGTCTAGAATTAATTTTGGTTTGCATATATAATATCAGATTTTTTCTACATTTGATAACTGGTGGGTGTAGAGAAATCAAGATGTCTCAACATTGTTAAGGTACTTTTTCCTAATTGCAACTGGCAAGTATTTTGTGAAATGACACTTTGGGAGAAAGTAGGAATTGTCTATTCCTTCACCCAAGGATCTGAGCTCAGCAAAGTGCACCACCAGGACTTAAGAATATAGAACAAAATGATCTCCCATTGAGGGTAACGCTGGCCAAGCCTGCAGCTGGGGGAAGACTAGTTCTTGTTGCAAAGCCTCATAGTTCAATGTTTGTCCAAATGCCTGTATATAGTTCTACAGAGAAAGAGTGCTATGAAGCTTTTTATTGGGTACAGCCAACAGTCCTTCTGCTGGACTCAAGCTTGGCAAGGTGGTGTCAACTAGTATTTGGAGGACTGGGTCAGTGCACTCCCCAGGCATGTGCTATAGGAATAGGAGTGCCTGACCCTGGGAAGATGGCACCTGAGAGCAATGTGGAATAATGACTCAGGACCAGGACTGCAGTAGCTGACCTTCCAGATCTCTCTATGGGGCAATGCCATCCAGATCTTCTCTTTATGATGCCCATTGCCCTGAGTTGTCTTCCCTCTACCAGAGCCCCAGGTAAGTGCCCAAGAGCAAGTTTCTGTGTGTTGGTCTTTTAGGAGAGTGCCAAAGATCCTAGCAGACTCCCACCTCTTCCCAGTGGACAGAGCCCCCACTAATTTTCACTGCCAGATGCTCTGCAGTCTCAAGTTCCTGGCTCTGGTGTTCTGGGTTGGGGGTCCTGGCATGGGGTTGAGACCCCATGGCTTCTCAGAGGGGACTTTTGCAGCTGAAATATCCCTGTTTTCTCAGCCACCACATGTGGGTGTAGGGGCTAGCCCTCTCTGTGTCTCCACCCCTTTTTCTAGTCTCTATGTAGCGTCTTCTGTAAGTCCTTGGATATAATACTCCTGTTCAGCTGTCCTTCAATTGGTCATTCAGATTGATTACTCTATCATTTAGCTTTAAATCCAGTTTGGTGCTGGGAAGAGGTGAGTATAGCATCCCCCTACTCTGCAGACATCCCGATAAATCCTTCCCAATAAATTTAACAAAAATAAATAAATAAATAAATAAATAAATAAATAAATACATCTTTAGAAATTAAAAAATGCTATTAAAAAAACTAAAAATTACCTCTTCATTTTTTCCTCCAAGACCCGCAAACCCCCTCTTCTCTGAGGTAAAGGGGTTAAGCAGAGAAGAAAAAGCTCACAGACACAGACAACGGTATGGAAATTACCAGAGGGAAAGGGGGTGGGGGCAGGTAGAAGAGTGTGAAGGGGGAATAAGTGGTGATGGAAGGAGACTGAACCTGGAGTAGTGAACACACAATACAATATACATATATTATAGAAATGTACACCTAAAACCTATATAATTTTATTAGCAATGTTACTGCAATGAGTTCAATAAAACTTACAAAATATATAAAAAGTAAAAAAATAAAAGGAGGAAAAAGAGAAAAAAGACAAATCACAGACACTTTTCCCCATGTTAATTGTTCTTAAATTTTTGGGGGGGGTGGGTGTCAAGACCTCCTTGACTATCTGATAAAAACTATGAATTATCTGCTTGGAAAAAATTTACAACACTTTGCATACAATTTGAGGTGTTTATTGATCTCCTGATGTCCATCTTTAGTTAGTTCTATAGATTACATGAACCTGGGGAAGAAAAGCCTGCACTCACACAGCCAATGCTGCTATGAATAAAAAAAGGAGTGGAGTCCTCTATTCCTTTCAAAATTTCACCAGAGACATATTTATTATGTATGACTGTCATATTTAACCAATATATAACCCATCTCTTTAAAAATTCACATAAAAAGCCAAAAATGTTTTAATGATGAAAATGGTGTCAACTGTAGACAGCTTCCAAAGTAATGCTGTTATGATCAAGTCAGAAAAAACAACTGAGGACAAGAAATTTTAGTCTGGAAGAAAGAGTTGCACAAGCCAGATTCCATAAAAGCCACCATATTTCACAAACCGTTCTAATAAGTAATGGGTTGGAAGTGGCTATGCATGATAGCATAAAATCTTGGTTACTTTCTTAAGAGTTGTTTATTTTACTGACCATTCATGGAAACATTAATATCAGCAACTGCTGATACCATTTATTTTAAATCAACAAGGTTTTTTTGGACATTGATAAAATTCCATGATTATCATACATAATCTCTCCTCTAAAGTTGAAATAATTGACAATTGTTGGTTTCTGGTTTGGAAGTTCATTTGTTTTTAATCTCAGGCAATTTTAATAATTTGGTTTTGTTGTGCTTGGACACCTATGAGGAGTCACTAAAGATTCACTTCTCAGCAGGTCTTTTTTCTTTCTCTCAAGTCTTGCTGCTAACAAGCAGTCCTTTATTATGGTCTTTACCATGACCTTCAAGGCCTTTGCAGTCTGACCTAAATCATTACTAACTTTATTGCTTATGACCACCATTTTTGGACACCTTACTATTTTCTGCAGGGTTCTGCATCTATGCCTTTTACTGCAATGTGCTAGTTGCCTGGGATGCCATTTCCAGATCCTGTCCTTAATGAAGAGTTGCTTTTTCTTTAAAGCTGAGCTCAGCTTGTTACTCCATCAAGAAGTGTTCTTCCACTTCTCCGGGCAGACACAGTCTCTTCTGCTATTTATTGCCAGAGTTCTTTGTTGGAAGAAAGGAAAAACAAAAGGAAGGAAAGAAGGAAAGAAGGAAAGAAGAAAGAAAGGGAGGTAGCAGAGGGGAGGGGAGGGAGAGAGAGGAAGGGAAGGAAGAGCAGTAAATGCTGCAAATCTTAAAAAAGGTTTCTAGCGTGAAGGAGACTGAAACATGTAATAAATAAAAGATTTTTGGACTCAATCCAATCGATATTTTAATACTGTCTATTTCTTAATAGTCATATGACAATGGAAATTGACTTCACTTCTCTGAGCATCAGTATTCACATCTGTTAAATGAAGATTGTAACACTTATTTCGTAGGCTAGTGATGAAGGTTTAAATAGATTGATGTATGTGACAGCCCTGACACATGGTAGGCATTTTCAAATGTTAGTTCTCCTTTTCTGACACTCCCCATTCATTGTCCTAGAGAAGTTTACCTCAAACCAGCTCATTCCTATGACTGTGAGTACCTCATGAACAAAAATTATTCCTGTTTTCTTCTGTGCACAGGGCCTGGGATATAGCTGGCATATAAGAAATAATTATTTAAAATTAATTACTCTAAAGCATTTTAAAATGCCTTTGACATCTTCAAAATATATATTTTAACAACAGAATATATAGTGTAAATAAATGTGAGAGTTCTTTGGAAAATATGGGGTATTCTGATATTATTTTAATTTTCAGAAAACAGCATGACATAGCAATTAGAAGTAAGGCTCTAGAGTCAGACACCTAAAAATTGACTGAACGAAATTATTAAAGTACTCATGATTTAGGGAGTAATTATAGAACATACTCTATAAGGTTCATATGATGATTAAGTGAGATAATACTACTAACACTTAACATGGTACCTGGTACATAGGAAGAAGCTAATACAAATTTAGCTAGAAAAGATGACAGAGGTAGTGGTTGATGTTTAAAAGTAATATTTATTAAAAACAATTATAGTATAGCTGTTTAATTTTTTAGAAGAATTCCTATGGCTATGGTTTTACAGATGTTAAGGCTGGTACTTTCTTCAAATCTTTGTAGCACTTAGTTTCTCATGTAAGTGAATGCTTTATGAAAAATGTTTACTGAGAATGTATTATCTTATTTTTAAAAATAGGCACATTCTAGATTAAGACATTTACTTGTCTTTGAGGAGTCCTTTCAATGTAGGGGAAAACAATATGTAGGGTTTCCTGTGTACCAAGGTTTTATGGGTAGGATGGAAAAAGCAGGCATGGGGTACAGTGAAGAGAATGGTTTATTCTTTTTGGTAGTTATAGGGGAGCAGAAAAATATTCCTAGAAGTGATGATATTTCAGCTAAATCCTAAAAAATTATTTTTGCCACTCAACTTGATTTTAATGTGTTAAGTAAGAGCCTCTAGTGACAACCAGAATGAGAAGAAATCAATAAGAAGAAAATTGGAGCAGTCAAGAGAGGAAGAGATTGACTAGTATTCCACTGTATATATGTACCACATATTCTTTTTCCATCCATGTACCATCCTGGCTGGTTTAGCTCAGTGGATTGAGCGTCGGCCTGCGAGCTAAGTGTCGCTGGTTCGATCTTCCAGTCAGGGTACATCAGAGAAGGAAAACTCTGACTCCAAAAAACCTCCGCTGCCTTGCGGCATACCTCTTCAGAGGAAAGGCTAAGGGAGTAAACCCTGACAGAAAATCCGGAGCCGGAGTCCCTAAGGCGGTTTGACGTTGTGGTCAACACCGGCAACTCCTGCGGCGCACCTGAACCCAAGCTGTATCGACTCCGTCTTTCCCTTGGACCCTTCAGCTGCGAAGAGAGGGGGAGTCTGCTGCATGGGCAACAGCAGACCCTCCATATTACCCTGCCCAGGCTCTGTAGCTTCAGCGTCATCGCAAGATGTCGATTCAACGCGGGAGGAGACAGATACCGTGTCACTCCCGAGTCGGACTGCACAGCCATTCTCGGCGGTGCAGATAGACTCTTAAGAAGCTACACCATCGTCTCTCGAGACGGACGGCTGCCGACGACTGAGGGTCACTTTGGTTGTTTCCATGTCTTGGCCACTGTGAATAATGCTGCAATAAACAAAGGAATGCATATATCTTTGCAAATAAATGCTTTTAAATTTTTTAGGTAGATATCCAGAAAATGGCTTGACTACTCAGCATAAAAAGGAATAAAATACTGCCATTTGTGACAACATGGATGGATGTTGAGAATATCATACTAACAAAATAAGTCAGACAAAAAAATCCAAGAACCATACGATTTTTACTCAGATGTGGAATATAAAACTGAAATCAATAAATGAACAATCAAGAGAAACAAACAAAACTCATAGATAGACAATAGTAGGGCAGTTACCAGAGGCAAGTGGGCTATGAAGGGTATAGGGAGTCAAATATATGGGGACAGGAGATTTGACTTTGATGGTGAACACACAATGCACATACAGATAATGTATCATAGAACTGTACTCTTGAAGCACAACATGATTTTATTAACCAATGTCACCCCAATAAATTTGACTAAATTAAAAAATAAAACTAAAAAAAGAAAGGGAAAAATTATCAGTTGTAAACTATTTGCAGCAGGATGACTCTTCTAGGCTGTAAAATAGCATAAAATCCAGGACATAACATTGAGGAAGATAATTTTAAAATACATGTAACTCCAAATTACTGGAAGGGAGAGATATGAGAGAGTAGTTTTATAAATTCCTCTAAAAATTTTAGTGTAATAATCTCAAAGAAGAATAAATTCAAAGGATATTATCAAATGAGTAGTATTTCAAACATGGGCTTTTGTTTTTTAAAGAATGACATATTTTTTCCATTTCTCTCTTTAGATCCTGATTTTTAAAAAAAGCAGGAAGGAAGGAAGAAAGGGAGGAAGAAAGGAAGGGAGGGAGGAAGGAAGGGAGGTAAAAAAAAGGAAAAAAGGGGAGAAGAGAAGGAGGAAAATAAAGGAATGGAGAGAAAGAACGCTCTTTTTTTATCAATGAAACAAAAACATATTCATAACCCTGCATTATGGATTACGAGTAAATTTGTCAAATACTTTAAAACTTAGATGAGAAAAAGAAACTCAATCTTGGCATATACTCTGCCAGACTTCAGATGGGAAGAAATGTTTTAAAGTGTCCACATTTTTATAAGTTCATTCATTACACCTTTGATTAAAGTAATAAAATGGAGGCTTTTAGAAAGGTCATAGGAAAAGAGGAGAATGTCTTTATAATGATCAAATTGATAGAACAGATGGACGAAATAGAATTAAAGCACAAATGATAGCAATATATCTTTTTATGATGAATTTTATAAGTCTAATAAAGAAAATGTCTGCTGGAGATATAAATTTTTTAAAAGATGGGAAGCAGTGAAAATCAAATTATAAGCTCTGAAAGCATATTATTTAAGGAGTTTCACTATTTACCACTCTGACCTCCTGAGTGGCAAAATTCAAAGAAGATAAGCACCCAAGATAACATAATAACAGTTGTTATGAGAGGGTGTAAAAATGTAAATGGGATTTAAATCTTGTTACCAATCAAGTTGAATCAATTTAATACTCCTCTGTCTTTCATTGGTAAGTAAATACTCACAGTAGAATGCTCATTTACAGATAAATAGTAAATACAAAGAAAACAATGAGGCGATAGTACAATATAAATAAAAATAGCTCCCTGAAATTACTATGATGGCCTTTCTTAAAAAAAAAAAAAAAAAAAAAAAAAATCAAAGAGAGAAAAAAGAAACAAAAAACAAAGCAAGAGGGAGGGGGAGATTACCAGAAATAGAAATAAAAAAAGTTGATAGATTTTTGGAAAGAAATGGAAGTACTAATAATTATTAAAGAAAAACAGAAATAAGAAGAGGCACAAAAAAAAAAGTATGAAATAAGAAATAAAAAGCTATAAAAAGAATTAAGGTTAATATGATAAGTATAGATGACAAATGAGATTACATTTCTGGAAAAACAAAGAAAAAATAAATGTTATAAATTTAACAGATACAATAGAAGAAAAATTTTCTGAAAAAAAAGACCTGTATCTACAACTTAAAAGACATGCTGACTATGTATTAAACATAAACTTCTAAATTTCCAGTATTAATGAATAACTTTGTTAATAGCCATTTAAAAAAGCAAATCTCTTTCAAACAGAAATATAAATAATAAATTATCACAAATTCATTGTGAGAAGAGAGTGGGACAATATCTGTAAGATCTGAGTAACATTTTGACTAAAGAATTTTAGAACCAACACATTTCTTCAGACATAAAGTCAACAGATGAATATTCTCAAGTACACAGAAGCTCAGAAAGTACTATACCTATAAATTTTAATGAAAAAAATAATAGTACTATAGGATGAAATATAGCCAACCAAGTGATGCATAGAAAAGAAAAAACTGAGGTTAGGAAGACTGTGATTAAATACTATTGATGAGCACTAAGTCATATTATATATAGAAATAAAACTAAACAACTATGAAGTTATGATTATAAAACAGAATTAAAATGTTATAAATTTTGACCATGTAAAAATATTACTAACATATGGTATGTCTTTCACCTCTTGGCTTATTTCACTTAGCATAGTATTCTCCAGTTCCATCCTTGCTGTTGCAAAAGGTATGAGTTCCTTTTTCTTTCTGCTGCATAGTATTATATTGTGTAAATGTGCCACAGGTTTTTTTTTTTTTTTTTTTAATCTCACCTATAAGAGGAATCTAATGAACAAAATAAACTAACAAATGAAATTGAACCACAGACATGGAAACATGGAACAGACTGAAAGTGACCAGAGGGGACAGGGGAGTGGGATAATGGTGGGAAGAAGGGGAAGGAAGTAGACAAAGAACATGTATGCATGACCCACAGACATAAACAACAGTGTGGGAACTCACGGTTGGAGCAGGGGGTGGGATGGGTGGAGGAGGGCAAAGGGGGAAAAATTGGGACAACTAATAAAATAACAATAAAAAAATATTGCTAACAAAATTTGGAGGTTGGAGAAAAAAATGAAAGGAATCTATTTATTTCATTAACTATAGTGAGAATAAGTAAATGTTATTAACAGTTAAAATATAATTAAAATATCTTAACTTTCAATATTTTTAATTTCAGATATATTTCTTAATCATTTATAGACACACATGAAAGATCTAGAAGAAGTATGTCCATATATTATAAATTTTGGAATTGATTTATCAATTTCTACTAAAACGCCTGCTGGGGTTTTGATTAAGACTCTTTAAATCTATAGGCAAATTGAGGAGTGTTGACATCTTAACTATGTTTCCCTTTAAGCTACCAGTATGACATATATTTTGCAGGTCTCATTTAATACCTTGAGTGAATTTTCATGTTTGCAGTCTACCTCCCACCAGCACAGCTACTTGTTCATAATGGGGCTCAGGAAATATTTATTTATGCAATGAATGTCTCCAGACCAAAACATTTATTCAGGAAATGGTATCTAAAGGTAGAGATGAGGGTAAGAAGAATATATGCCAAAGCTAAAGATAATTAAATTGTTCTAGCATCAATTTAAAGTTTAAAGACTCATTGTTTCTTTGCACAAGTTAAAGTTTAAAAGAACATTTAATTTTACTTAGCAAAGTTCCCCATAGAGTGCCATACCTTGTCTTCACTACATGTATAATTATCACTGTTAATATTTGTTGAATATATGTCCTGTGATGTGGTATCATGAAAATCTGGTTTGTTTTCAAGGAGTAAGCAAACCTGTTACAAATACTTGTTTAAATCTCACATGAAATATTGTATTGCAAATGCCTCAGGAAAAGTGTTACTAGTATGCTAATTAAATAATATAACATTTTAAAACAGAAGTCCAATGAAAATCTAAAAAGTTCATTAAATTATGGTTTAGCCTTAGGAAATTGACAGTTGTCTCACTAAGCTGGGTCTTTGAAGAGAAGGGGTTGGGAGAGATGAAAAAAATCCAGGGCACATGAGAGGTAATCGAAGGAAATGAATGAATGATGATTAACATTAGTAGTTATAAAATAAATGCATCTGGGGAACTACTGATTGAGATTATAGAAACATTAGGAAAGTCTATGTATGTCATGATAAAGTAATCCAGACATTACTAATAAGACATTGTCTTGATTTATAGTCAGTTGGTATGCTTTTCTGAAATAACTAGTGTTAAGAACATGGTTTTTAATGTTGAGACAGAGCATATCTCATAGACATAAGTTTACTGAATCTTAGCTTCACATGTTGAAAACTTTAATATAGTGAGTTAATTGTATCTGATTAAATTATTAATGACATTACAACAACACAATTGCTGTTGAAGTCATTGTTTATTAGGAAAAATGAGCAAGCCACATTGGCATTTCAAGAATAATGAGCATTTCACTCACAACAGGCAAGTGGGTTCAACAGATCCTCTGGACTGATCTGGTGTGAACTAATTGTATTGATGACTTTCTTCAGGTTGTCATCACCAAATATGGCTTGACAATTATTTTGAACAGCTGTCTGCTGTTATTGTGTATCTATTTATAAAACTGTCCTCTTAAAAAGGCTGGGGTCTTATAAGCATCTGTCTGCAGCCAGGTTTTTGTCTCGCATGGAAAGATATTTTGTAGATCTTAGTTCTCAACAGCTTTCCCCCTTACCACCACCAATATTCAACATCATTTTCCGGACCTTCTTTATTTATACATTGTTCTATTAAAAGATCAGTCCCACAGAACCAAAATGAAAATAACCCCAAATTAATTAAGCCATGACTGGCTTCTGTCATAATGTAAATCAAATAATATATTTTATGCCTGGTTTACAAAATCTATTTTCAGATGAGTATGGGATGGCAACAATGGTTCTTCAACTTCTGATTTCCTCTTGTAGAATTCCATGACTTTGTTATACTTTATAGATGCAATTAAATGAAGATAAATAGAAGTCACTGAAACCTGTTTCAAATTTAAAAAATAACATGTCTGGAAGAATTGTCATAGAATATTTCAACTTATATATATACTATGTAGGTGTGTGTCCTAAAAAATAATTAAACAAATATTAGGAGGAGAGGATGGTTTACTGGTTGTATGTTTTATTTCTCCATACTTCTGGTCAAGATGGCAGAGTCGGTAAATGCTGTGCTTCCCTCTTCCCATGACCACATCAAAATTACAACTAAATTATAGAACAACCACACTTGAAAACCACCTGAAGACTAGAGAAGCAGAACTTTTAAAACTAAGGATATAAAGAAGCCACATCAAGATTGGTAGAAAAGGTGGTCCCATACACTCACGCGGCAATTAAGATTTGGGGGTGATATCTTGGCTGTGGAGGACCCCCTGAAGGAGAGAGGGGTCCCAGCCCCACACCAGGCTCCCCAGCCTAAAGCACCAATGCCAGAAAGAAGAGGCATCACAAAGTTGGCTGTGAAAGTCAGCAGGGATTCAGACAGAATGAGATGGAGGGCTTCTGTAGACCCAGATGTCTTCTTAAAGGGACAACGCACAGACTCACTTTCCCACAAAGGCTCACCTAAGCTCCAGAGAAGAGATAGCACCTCAAAAATTGCGAGGGACATATGGGGAGGAACTGAATTGTGTGGCTTCAGGGTGAGACCTGAAGAGGCAGCACTCCCCAAGACTGAAGTGCCAGTAGCTATTGTTGTTTCTTTGTTGAGTCCTTCCACCACACAGCCAGCAGGGGCAGGCAGAAAGTTTGGCAAGTGTCATTGTTTCTTGGCAGAGCCCTCCCCCGAGAAGTCTGCAGGTGCTGATGGGGTTGCCAGGTGAGAGGGGTTTGGTGAGCTGGGTGAAAAACGTGAAGAGATTAAGAAGTACAAATTGGCAGTTACAAAATCATGGGGATGTGAAGTACAGCTTAGGGAATGCAATTAATAATATTGTAACGACACAGTGAAACATGGGTGAAAGACTTATTGGAGGATCAATTCATAAGTTATGTAAGTGACTATCCACTATGTAGTATACCTGAGACTAATATAATTTCATGTCAACAGTAATAATATATTTTTAATTTAAATACAAAAAAAAAGAAGATACTTCAGTATCTCTTCCAGGTTTGGTCATTTGCTAATATAATTTGAAAGATGAAGCAACGGAGGGGGATATCCCATAAAACGTGTCCAGAAATATACTGTATAAGGAATGGGGAATCCTCTGAATCAGCACTGTTCAATAGGACTTTCTGAAACAATGTAATGTTCTATATCTGTCACTAGCCACATGTGGCTACTGAGTACCTAAAATTTAAATACTATAACTGAAGAACTGAACTTTTACTTTACTTTAATTAATTGAAATAGAAAAAGCCATTTGTATCCAGTAGCTACCATATTCCCAGCTCTATGAAAAATGCTCCAATCCTATGAAAAACTATAAACCATAATTTGTGAAGTCAATAAATAAGCCAAATACATAAATATGTGTATTTACATTTTATATGAAAATATCATTGAGGATGGTTGGTTTTTTACTCACAACAAAGTATGTTCCTGGCATGCTTAGCTTTTCTGCACTATTATTTTATTCATTTTTCTTAAATTTTATGAATGCTATAGTTACAGAACTTGGAAGTTGAATAAAACTAAGAAATAAGTTAGTCTGACTCTTTTTTATAGATAACCAAAATGATTCCAAAGAGTTTTGACATGTCTTCTCCAAAGGAGCCTGGTCTTGTGAGAAGAAGGGTTAAAACTAATAACTTTTTTCCTTAGGGAAATTTTTATTGTGGTAAAATATGCATAATATAAATTTTAACATTTGAACCACTTCAGTGGAGTTAAGTATATTTGCAATGTTGCACAATAATTAGCTCAATTTTGTGAGGAGGCAATGGGAGGGAGCACCAAAAATAATTTTTACATACTTCAAAATTTTACTTCGTTGTATAAGCCAACTCATAAAAACAGAAAGTAGAAGTGACCAGGAGCTAAGGGAAGGGTGAAATGGAAAAACTAACATTTTAGAACTTTTCTCAAATATTTCTTCCTCCTGAGGGTTAAGTAGTCCAGTGACTATAATTTAAACAATGAAATCCTCTTTGTTTTAGAACCACAAAATGTCACTTTAATTGCATATACTACTACTACTAACAATGATAATATAATTCTTGTTAATGAATATTTCATAGAGGCCAGAAACTGTTCAAAGCACTTTGTATATACTATCTCATTAAGTTTTCACAACAAGACTTAAGTAAACATCAATTACAATTCTTATTTTATAGGTGAGAAAACTGAGGCACAGGGAGGCTAAGTAATGTGCCTAATAGTCACAAACCTAGGGAGTAGAGGAATAATTATTATAACTGATTGGGGACTACATGTTGATAACTTTTATTACTTACAGTAATTATCAGTGCCCTCACATTCTTCCCTCTTCTGGTCTCCCTCTTCCCTATCCAGTTCTGTAAGCTACTGCTAAATAACACAACACAGACTTTGAACAAACAGGTCAGCACTTCATTGTTTCCAGATATAGTCTATGCATTCCAGCCTTTGTTCTCTTGGGCTCCCTTCCTTCTCATTCACTCATCAGGGAGCCCCATTGTGCTTCAACCTCTGTTGGTAACTAACTTTGCTCTGACCAAGGTGCAAATAAACTCTATGTTAATAAACCCATGAACACTTTCCAACCACTCTTTATCAGCTCTCTCAGAAGCACTCAAGGGTGTTGATCACTCCCTTCAACTTTAAGTAGTTGACTTTTTTTATGGGGGGGGGGGGAGCGATAACATTAACTCCATTTCTTTACTGCTATCTTTGGCTTCTCCTTGGAAGTATAATTTATTGTTTTTTCCTGCTCTCTTCAACCCCTTAAGTATTACTATTTCTCAGAGTCCTTTCTCTTTCTACAGTGATTTCATCAGTTTCCATTGTTTTAGATATGCTTTATGCTCCTGATTCCCAAATTTAAACATCAAACTGTTTCCTCTAGTCTTCTACACACAATTGTCCATGTTATATTTCTATCTGGTAGTTTCCCAGGCATCACACAACCTTAGCAGATTGAAAAACGTTTAAGTGGTTCCCCTCAATTAAATTTTCTCCTAGTCTTTTCCAGCATGGTATTTGATGCCACCTAAAAGGACTCCCAGCTAAAAGATGTTGTTAAGGCCAGTCTTTCTTTCCCTTTTACATCTCAAGTTGTGCCAATTATACTAAAATATACCCCTAAATTATTCTTAATTTTTTCTGTCTTGGTGCAAGTCACAATTAAACCTCTCTTGAAACAAAATGTCAATATCTTAAGTTATGCTTTATTTCATTCCCTTAAATCTAGTCTCTATTAAGATAACCATATTGGTTTTAAAAATGTATCATATTATAACATTTCCCTTGCTTTTTAACCCTTAAATGGTATCCTATTACACTTAAAATGAATTTAGAACTTCTTAGCTTTGCCTGTTCCTGGCTCTCTTCACCCCTCTGTGTACCATTTCTTCCCTCACTTATGCTGACTTAGCAACACTGGCTTTCTTTCTGCTCCTCAAACACTTTAATGCCGTCCCAGGTTGAGAAACTGCATATCTGTTTCCTGGACCTTGAAGCTTCTTCCCAGTTCTTCACAGACCTAGCTCCTTTTCCTCTTTTAGATCTCAGATTAAATACCACCATGTTGGAAAGAACTTCTGTAAACATTCTATTTAAAGGGGGCCAATCCTATAAAAAATATGCTGTATTTTTCATAGTCATGTGTATGCTCTGTTTATTTATTTATTTTCTGTGAGTAATAAACTTCAGAGAAGGCAGGGACGGTATTTTGTTTTATTCTTTGTTATAGACCCAGCACCCAGGGCATTGGGTGACACAGAGCAGGTCTTCACAAATCTCTTGTTGAATAAATAATTGGATAAATGAAATACCACAGAAAATAGTAGAGACTGTTCAGACATTAAATTCTGAGTGCTGTTGCACCATTTATAATGAATGATCCTTTTCACTGTAGGTGGGGGATGGAATGTCTGAACAATAATATCAATCCCATGACATTATTTACCTTGTGTATTCTCCAGAGTGCTTGCACAATAAATGAACTCTAAGTAATTATGTAACTGAAATACAGAGAATAGTCTGTGGAAAATTTTTTGGATCTAAGTTTAATTATTTTTTGAATCATCTACATGTAGGGCTGGAGCATTCAGAAAATTTAACAGTGTATCTCAGTTAAACTTCTTAGTGTTTATAAGAAGATTAATTGTAAGCTTTCACTTTACCTGGATGATAGTCAAAGTGCATGACCTTTTATCAATATCTCAGAATACATAGACTCTAGATTCTTGCCAAAGATTACCACTTTAAACAGTGAGGTACATCCTCCACACCTCTTCTGCAATGTATGCTGCCTGAAAGAATGGCCAAGTGTGACTTGCTCCTCACTCTTCCTCAGCACTTAGCATAGAACTTGATTTATAGTATGGTATGTATCCAGTAGGCTTCAACAGCTATTGAATGGATGCTGCTTGATTCTTATGAAAACCCATTTGTTGGAAAAATAATGAATATTTACCTAAATGATATACCTTCTTTTTGTTAGAGTCTCAGTCTTGGTATTTTAGATATTTCTACAGAGACTAGATCTATAAATTATATTCCTAAGTCTGTTCACCAAAGAGCTATAACCCTAAAATATATTGTTTATTTCCTCATACAAATGTCTTTAATGAACTGCATTTAAATTATGTTTCCAGATTATATATAACCTGACAAGATTTATTCATATTGAATTAAAGTGAGCATCTAATTTCTGATTTAATGGAAAATTCTCTCTTTCTTTAGAAGTAATATATTGATCTTTTTATTTACAATTTTATTTTGAATACATGTTAAAATACAGAGTATTGTAAAGTACAAGGAAGTGCATATAAGTTAATCTTAAAATATATTCTAAATTCTTATTCTAAGATTTTATAAAAGATTTATACCAAGGTACAGAAGTATAACCTGCTACTTTTATAAAATTAAAACTGATATATGCAAGGTCATTTGATAACATACATAAAACCATGTATAAACTGGTACATTTTTCTGAATAAATTTATTCACTACTATGTAACTTAAAACATTTTAATATTAAAACTAGTACATATACTTTATAGAGTAGAAGGAAAAATTCATATGAACTTTAAGATAAAATATAGAGATTTCCAAGAATTTCTATACCTAGAGAAAGAAATTTTGAGCTATCCTTTTGAGACATTCTCATTATCTGATGTTAGAAATTCTTTGGTGGAATAGTTTGATATGAATTGAATCAGTTTTGAAAAAGAGTCATCACACACTGGCCAGGTAGATCAGTTGGTCAGAGCATCATCCTGAGTGCCACGGTTGTGGGTTTGGTCCCCAGTCAGGAAATGAGTCATCACAAAACTAAAAAAGAGGTCCATCTAAGGTGACAGTGTGAAAGAGAATCTTTAGGAAAAGGAAAATCCCAGATTCTTCAAGGAAGCAGGAAACCCTGAGTGAAGATGAGAGAAATGTGAAAACAGAAAACCACAACCAATCTCAAGAGCTCCTTCTACTTGCTCTAAGGGAACAAACTCTGAAGGTAGAATAGAACTCACCATGGAAGCTCTAAGTTTATCTTCTTCAAGTTTGAATCTCTCTCCTGCCCAGATGTGGAATTCTGCAGGTCAGGAACCAGTTTTCACTGGATGTTGTGTGAAGTGGGATTGGATGAACAAACTGAGTAAGAATATCACACCAGGGGCGTGATGATTTCAGGAGAGTCAGGAAGGGCAATTGTGGTAGACAAAAAGGAGAGTCAGGAAGGGCAATTGTGGTAGACAAAAAGATGCACTGCCCAGATCCCCTTTCTCAAATGGATTTACTGCCCAGATGTAGAGAAAGCAGTCCATACACTTTCTCTAGTTGCTCCCTTCGTGTCTGCCTCAGCTACAGAGAACTGCCTCATCTAAAGTCACAGCCCTCCCGGGCATCCCACATTTTCAGACTGTGTAGGGCAGGAGCTAAAGCTTGTCATTTTGGCCCAACAAGAGAAAATCCTGATGAGTTACATTCCCTCTGGAGTTCTGAGTTAGCAGAGACTTTGTTGGGTCTGCAGGCAGTTCAATTTCTTCTTTGGCCGAATTCTGTTCCCTTCCCTTCTTTTCCTAAGTGTTGATCCCTAATAAACTCTGTCTTAGCACGCGCTTCTGAACATTTCACCTGAGATGGCACCGCATCCTGGCAGGGCCATAAGCAGTGCCTGGTATTGGAGTGCAGATCCACCAGCATGTGGCAGGAAGGTAGTGAATGGAATCAAGCTGGGAACAAACAGGTGAAAAGGGGGAGATTTGTGGTAATTGCTTCAAGTTTTAGCTAATTTTTTTTAGATTTGTTTTTGTGAGCCAGCAAAAGAAGGATGGATAAAGGCCAGGTTTATATGGCCAGGACTAGAACAGACATAATCTCCTATTTCCTTAGCATCTCTTCTGTACGCAAAGACTGGGGATCCCAAGTTTTGACTCCATGTTTGTGCTGTGAGAGGAAGGTTTCCTTGACTAAAATTTCAGCTTTATACTTTCCATTTTACTTGCTGCTAGAGTCAGCTTTCATACTAATGGGAATCCAAAATTTCCCCTGTCACATATTCTCATTCCCCTTGTACTTGTGAAGGCCAGAGGCAGGCCTGGGCAGGAAACTGGGGATTTAGTGAGCCAGGCATGGAGGGGCAGCAATAAAAAACAAAGTGGGTGTGTGGATAGAAACAGTTGAAAGGCTGATGATCCCTCTGATCTTAAATGACCCTAAGTAGCATTCATGCAGTATTTTGAGAAAGAGCAGATGGTCCACATACATAGGAATAGAAACAGATGGTATCTCACTGTCAGATTTTCTCTCCTGAGACCCGGTGCCTGTCATTGTACGCTGTATACTGCTCTTTGGCACGCTAAAGGGAGTTTTTAACAACTCCTCAGATAACCAGTGCCTCGTCCCGTATCTTGCTGGCCTTCTGCTAGGGAGGGACTAGGAGGTTTAAGTAAGGGATATGACTGAGAAGCCATAGTTACAATGCATGGGTGAATTCCAGTAGAAGGAGTATACTAAGCAATAAGCAAATTCCCAGGTGGTGAGTTAGACAGATCCATGCTGTTGTCTATACAATGTGTAGCTGTGACATGATCATAGGACAGTGATTAAGCATGTGGACTCTAGGACTCTGTTCCAGGCCATTTTACCACTATGTGGCAACCTTGGGTAATTTACAGTCTCTCTGTTTCAGTTCCTCATTTGAAAAGTAGAGGTAATGTCATAGCACCTACCCCCTGTGGTTTTTGAGGATTAAATGAGTTAATACATGCAAAATGCTTGCTTTAAAAAAAAGTAATCAGTAAATGTTAACTATTATCATTATTGATTTATTCCATATGGTTATTTGTTTAAAAGTAAAGAAGCAGATGGGTGGAACCAGAGGTGAATGGCTTAACTACTGCCTTCTAGAATTGGGTCATAACCCAGGGACAAGTTTAGAGATGCTGTAGCTGAGTAATGTGAATTCTGAAAGCAGTTTTAATCAGTGGGGGGAGAAGCTTGCTGACATAATGCAGGCAAGGGACAAATTACCATTGTAATGGATCCTGCTCATAGCAGGGGTTGGCAATGAGCCATCATAGAAAAGTCTCATGAGTACTTGTAGACTGGGAATGGCCATAGAAGTTCTTCAAGCCTCTTGAATGTGCCCTTGGCCTGTACTGTGTCACAAGTGTTGATGATATATTACAGAGCTTTCTGAGGGATGTCAGGTGGCAGTATCAAGTGTCAGTCTTCTCAACAGGGAATAACAGCTGGTTACTTCAGTAAAAGGATGCTTCCCTTCCCCCTCACATTTCACTACCCCCAGGCCCTGCCCCGGGCACCTACATCAGATAACACACATAGTTTTGCTTAGGCTTCTGCCTCTGTCTCTTGCTGGTTTGCTTCAATCCTTTGCAATGAATACAGAACAACTAGAGAATTGTTAGAACAATTTCTTGGGAAAAGTAGATGATTTTACCTCCTGATGTTCTGGTATATGTGAGAGAATATTTAATCATTGGTTCTTTGGTTTTGGTTGCTCAGTTTATTTATTTATTCACTCATTTATCCACCTCTTATAAGGAAATAAGAACAAGATATATATATATTTTAAAAACCAGAACAAAAGGAAAATGATGACAGGATAGTAAAGTGAAACACAGGGATAAATTTAATTTTAGAATGCATATTGTAAGTCCAAGAACGTTCAGTGGGCTTCAAATTCAGCCCAAAGAGTGCTTCTGAAGTTTGACCGTATGTTAAGATTACACAGCACTCGCTTATTTTTTTTTTTTTAACAAATTTCCATTATCAGTGTTTTTGATACAACTGAACTGAGATGGGGACCAGGAATGTAGGTTCTGAACCCTTTCCTAGTGAGGCTCATGTACAGCCAGAATTTCAAACCACTGAAAGCAAACAGATAGCTAGTTGATCATGAAAATCACCAGCTCCCTCCTTTAGATATTGACTTAATGCATCAAATCTATTTAATCAAGTAATCCAGGTGATTCTAATCATTAAGAAATTTTGGGAAAACATTAGTTTCCAGAATTAACAATTTTGGTTCAAAAATACTAAATGTAAAATGCTAGTTCTCAAGAATGTTTAGCTTCTCTTGGCACCGAAGCATGAGAGAAATGTTCCAGCAGATCCACAGAAAGAAGAAGGAATCCCCCCTTATCCACCCATGGTCAACCAAGGTCCAAAAATATTGCATGGAAAATTTCAGAAATAAATAATTTATAACTTTTTAATGGTGTGCCATTCTGAGTTTCATGATAAAAACCTCATTCCTTTCTATTTTATTCTTTTCAGAATATAAATCTTCCTCTTCCAGCATTTCCATGATATATATGCCCTCTCAGTTATCAAACAGTTGTGATACTGCAGTGCTTGTGTTCAAGTAACCCTGATTTTACTTAATAATGGCCCCAAAGACATTTACATACCTTTTATTACAGTATATTTTTATAACGGCTCTGCTTTGTTATTAGTCATTGTTGTTCATCTTTTACTGGGCCTAATTTATAAATTAAACTTTATCACAGGTATGTATGTATGGTAAAAAAAAAAACCCAACAAAACAAAAACATAGTACATATGGGGTTCTGTACTATCCGCAGTTTCAGGCATCCACTGGGAGCCTTAAACCATATTCCCTGTGAATGGGTCTGCTGTACTATGAAATTCATAAAGAATATCCTTAAAAACATCCTTTCAAAAGCAATAATAGATGTCATTCAGATGCTTGATCTCTTCTCAGTGTAGGCAGAGGGCATGACACCAAAACACAATGTCACAGTGTAGGCAGAGGGCATGACACCAAAACACAATGTCACAGTGTAGGCAGAGGGCATAACACCAAAACATAATATCATTTTTTAAATATATTTTTCCCTAAATATAAAAAAATTAAAGCAATGTGGCCTAAATTCACAACTCTCTGGTTTTAAACAGGCATGCATCTTAAAATAACTTCTTTATTTTACTGACTGTAAAAGTAGTATTTGAACATTGTAGAAAATATAGAAATTCTGGAGATACTTTTAAAAGAAAATTAAAATAGCTCATGCATCAATTAAAACTTTCTCACTTGCAAGTAATAGAAACTAACTCTATGTTAAGCAAAACAAACACATTATTGGAAGAATATCAAGGTCTCACAGAATCAATGTGATAAGGCTGAAAATGGGCAGAAACAAGGGCTAACTCAGAAGGTCTGGAAGACAGAAACTCAATACTATTTGCAGTTGAAATAGTCTGGGCAGACACTGCTGTTCCACTGTAGGACACCAGTAAGACAGGGATTCTCAAATTTTAATGTTCATTCAACCACCTGGGGATCTTGTCTAAACTCAGGTTCTTATTCAATGGGGCTGCTCTGGACCAGAGTCTGCATTTTTGAAATGCTTTCAGGTGATGCTGATGCCGCTGGTCCACAGACTTTGAGTAGCAAGGCAGCACTGCACAGTCTCCTGTAAGGTATGAAATGACCCTCAACAGTCCCTTCACACTAAATCTCTTGTTCTAGGTTTACATTTCCACTTCAGCTGTGCAGGTTCCAAATCACATATCCAAGCATATGGTTACCAGGCAGTAAGAAAAGAGAAAACCAAGGTCCTTTTATTAGTATGAGAGCATTAAAAAAGGGATGAACTTCAAGTAGAAAAGAAGACTGCAGAAGAACCCAGCCCAGAAGAACTTTGCAAGTAAACACTACAACTTGTAATTATAGAATCCAGAGATAATCACACTTGACATACTAACATTCCAACCAACCAGGTACCAGAGTTCCCTCTTGGAGCAGTGGGATGCAGGGCAAAGAATGGCTAGGAATGAAAGAAATATAAGGAAATTAGATATTCTTTACACAACCCACTTAGTTTATCCAACCTGAGACTAAAACAGAAGGATATATTGTATAGGAAAATTTATAAGATATCAAAAACCCTCAGTAACAAAATTTGTCCTCAGTAGTGAGCTATAACATTTGATGGGACTTGTTTAAAGTGATGCAGGAGAAGGAAGATGGCGGAGGAGTGAGGGGAGGCTGTGCTTTCAGGCTCCCAAGACCTGTCTGCAGTTTGGGCTAATTGCAGACAGAACATCTCAGTGAGCAGCTGGACACTGGCAGGAGTCGAGCCATGGCACTGCTGGATTAGAGAAAATCCATCTGGGAACAGCCTGTTTAGTGAGAATAGCAGAGGAAAAGGGGATGAAACGGGATTCCTGACTGGGGTGGTTGCCCGAGCTGCGGCTGGAAGTACACAAAGGCTTTTTGGCGACCACAGGCTGCCCCAGAGAGGAGTCGGGAAGAGAGCAGATCTCTGCCCACTGGCAGAGATGGGACTCGACCAAGTGGCATTGGCTCTGAAGGACAGGAGACAGCGTGCTGCCGGGCAAGTGAGAACATAATTCTCCTTTATATTTTTCTCTAGTGGACGGTGGAGAGGGGAGGAAAGTTTGGGGGTGGTAGGCCATTCTTGAGGAGCACAGGAGCAGAGGCGGGCTCATCCACTCCCCAACCCTACCCTTGGGTCGCAGGGGCACGCATAGGGAAGTGCTCTCATTCACTGGCCCATGTGTGGGGGCTGTGAGTCTGGGTGCCCCTTGGACACTCCCCAACAGACATAAGATCAGTGCCCCAACGGGCACAGGGAGGGCCCACAGAACACGCAGAGGACCATGTGCAGACACCCCTAGCCAGCTCCAGTGGGCGCCGGGCCCCAGGCCGGAAAGCAGACCACTAGCTCAGGCTGTGTTCGTACCCACCCAGACGGGTGAGGGAAGGTGGGCGGCTGCAGCACGGGAACAGCGGGCGGCAGCGACTCACAGATGCTCACTTCCACTGTGCACAAGTGTCCAGGATCCGCCCTAAGAGGCGAGAGACCAACTCCCGGAGCTCAGCTCAGTGGGACTAAGGGCACAGGCACGTGAGTGCGAAAACACCTCAGCCCAGGGACAATAGGCGCCAATCATGGGGCAAGTTCTCTGGCCGCCCACGCGCGCATGCAGGGACTCGCGCAGGGACACCTCAGGGCAAACGTGGAAACACCTCGGCCCAGCAACAATAGGCGCCAATCGCGGGGCAAGCTCTCCAGCTGCCTGCGCATGCAGGGACGCGCCTGCGTGGGGACACCTCAGCAGGAGCGCGGAAACACCTCGGCCCAGCGACAATAGGCGCCAATCGCAGGGCAAGCTCTCGGGCCGCCCACGTGTGCTGGGACGGGTGTGCGGGGGACACCTCAGCTGGCTCCAGCGGGCAGCAAGGGAGTGCGCTGTGATGGCAACCGCGGGCGCACACCGTTGCTGCAAGAAACAAGAACCTCTGAACCAACACACTAGACCAGCTGCAGACGCAGAAAAAGAAGACGACACACCAAGGCTGAACTGAGTAAAAACATTCCTTCTTTTTTTTCTTTTTTTCTCTTTTTTTTTCTCTCTTTCTTCTTTCTTTCTTTCTTCTTTCTTTTCTCTCTTTCTTTCTTTCTTCTTTTTTCTTGTTGTTGTTGGTTTTTTTTTCCCCTTCCAAAAAAAAAAGGAGAGAGGAGGAGAGGAGAGGAGGGAAAGAAAAAAGGAAAAGAAAAACAAACTATATCTCTAATGTGTTGTATATAACCTCTTCTTCTCATCCTTTCTCTTTAATCATTGTTTATTTGTTTGAGTGTCTAGTTTAGCCCCCCTATCACTCTAAATAATAGAATATAATTACTATATAAACCCAATACAATACAATCCCACTTTCTTACTATATTATGCATTTTTCAATCCTTTTCTTCTATTTTTATTAACATACAATGTAAATATTACCTACTGGCTTGCATAGTCTCAACTATTATCAATCTATCACCCCCTCTATCAAAAATTATATTTTTCCTCCCTAAAAACAACTCTTATCTATTCTTCTTATAGTATAAAAGCTCTAATCTCTTTACATTTACATTAATATGGGCTCATTGGCTGACGATAGCAGGATAAAGGGTGGGGGATATTTTTTGAGGGTGTGGGTCTCCTGCCTGGGCTGTGTGTTTATGTTTTTAACAACATCTCCACAAAAGAACTCAAGACAAAGTGGATAGAGTGACTCTGAATCAACTAGCCAGAAGGAAGATCCTACCAAAGAACATCTGAAATATAACCAGACAGCATAAAAAAACGACATAAAGGGTAACCCAAGAACATCAGGCTCAGTATATCAAAGAGACTGCACCACTGAAACCCCCAGATCTCCCATAAAGAATCTCACACCACAAAGGAGGGAAGTCAAAACAGACCATCCCCCCCCCAAAAAAACAAACAAATAAATAAATAAAAACAAACAAGAAGAATCCATCATGGTAAGATGCAAAAATAACCCCTCAATGAAAAGAAAAGAGGAATCCTCAGAAAGAGAGATAGATGAAATAGACATAGCCCAAATGTCAGACATGGAATTCAAAACAATGGTGGTAAAGAAGCTCAATATACTCTGCATCCTTAAAAACAACTATGACAACCTCCAAGGAAGTTACCAACAGCTCCAAGAAAATTACAGGGAACTTGCAGAGAACTACACCAGCATAAAAAAAAAAAGACATAGAAACTGTTAACAAGAATCAGGAAGAATTGAAGAATTCAATCTCTGAACTGAAAAACACAGTAGAATCAGTCAAAAGCACACTAAACGAAGCAGAGGATCAGATTAGTGAGTTAGAAGATAATGTAGAGAAAAACTCCCAGACAATACAGCAAAATGAAAAAAGATTTAAAAAATATGAACAAGATGTAAGGGAATTACAGGATAGCATGAGAACAAATAATATCAGGATCATCGGAATTAGAGAGGGAGAAGAAAAGGAGCATGGAATTGAAAAACTGATAGGAGAAATAGTGACAGAAAATTTTCTGAACCTGATGAGAGAAAAAGTTATACAAGTTCAGGAAGCACAGAGAGTTCCAATGAAGAGGAACACCCCAAAACCCACTCCAAGGCACATCATAATTAAAATGGCAATATTTCAAGACAGAGAGAGAATCCTAAAAGCAGCAAGAAAAAAACAGCAAATAACATACAAGGGAGCTCCGATAAGGCTATCAACTGATTTCTCAACAAAAACATTACAAGCCAGAAGGGAATGGTTAAAAATATTTCAAGCAATTAAAAACAAAGGCCTACAACCAAGAATACTCTACCCAGCAAGGTTCTCATTCAAAATAGAAGGTGAAATAAGGAGTTTCTCAGACAAAGGAAGACTAAAAGAATACATTTCCACCAAACCAGCATTGCAAGAGATGCTAAAGGGAGTGTTCTAAGAAAAAAGAAGAAAAAAAAAAAAAAGAAAAAAAAGAGAGGAGAGGAACAGAGGTACAAAGGGCAATGAATAAATACACGTCAATAATAACCTTAAATGTAAATGGATTAAATGCTCCAATTAAAAGACATAGGGTAATGAAATGGGTAAGAAAACAGGACCCACATATTTCCAGTCTACAAGAAACACACCTCAAAACAAAAGATTTACATAGACTGAAAGTAAAGGGATATAAAAAAATATTCCAAGCAAACGGACTGGAAAAAAAAGCCGGGGTAGCAGTCCTCATATCAGACAAAACGAATTTCAAAGCAAGGGCAATAAAAAGAGACAAAGAAGGACATTTCATAATACTTGAAGAAACAATCCATCAAGAAGATATGACATTGATAAACATAAATGCACCCAACATAGGAGCACCCAAATACATAAAGCAAATACTAGAAGACCACAAGAAGGATATCAACAACAACACACTCATAGTAGGGGACTTTGACACTCCATTATCAACAATAGACAGATCATCCAAGCAAAGAAACACCAAGGATATACAGGCATTGAACAACACACTAAACCACATGGACTTAACTGATATATATAGAACTTTCCACTCCAAATAAGCAAAATATACATTCTTTTCAAATGCACATGGAACATTTTCAAAGATAGACCACATGATAGGACACAAAACAAGCCTCAACAAATTCAAGAAAATTTAAATCATATCAAGCATCTTTTCAGATCACAATGCCTTGAAACTAGAAATCAACCTCAGAGAAAAAAATCAAAGACACCCGAACTCATGGAGAATGAATAAGATGCTATTAAATAATGAATGGATTAACAATGACATCAAAAAAGAAATCAAGAGATTTCTAGAAACTAATGATAATGAGCACACAACAGCCCAAAACCTGTGGGACACAGCAAAAGCAGTCCTGAGATGGAAGTTCATAGCAATAGAGGCCTATCTGAAAAGGATAGAAGAATCTCAAATAAAAAACCTAGCCATAAAGCTACAAGAACTAGAACAACAACAACAAACAAAGCCTAGGGCAAGAAGAAGGAACGAAATCATCAAGATCAGAGCAGAACTAAATGACATAGAGACTAAACAAACAATCCAAAAGATCAACAAAACTAGGAGCTGGTTCTTCGAAAAAATAAACAAAATCGACAAGCCTCTAGCCAGTCTAATCAAGAAAAAAAGAGAGAAGACCCAAATAAACAAAATCAGAAATGAAAGAGAAGAAATCATGACTGATACCACAGAAATAGAAATGATAGTTAGAAATTACTACAGACAACTGTATGGCAAGAAATTTGACAATCTAGAAGAAATGGACAAATTTCTAAAAACATATAACCTTCCAAAACTGAATCAAGAAGTAGAAAGTCTCAACAGACCAATAACAAGGAAGGAAATTGAAACAGCAATAAAAAATCTCCCTGCACACAAAAGCCCTGGACCGGATGGCTTCACAGACGAATCATACAAAACATTCAGGGAAGAACTAACTCCTATCCTCCTCAAACTGTTCTGAAAAATCCAAGAAGAGTGGAAAATCCCAAACTCTTTCTATGAAGCCAGTATTATCCTAATCCCAAAACCAGGTCAAGACACAACAAAGAAAGAAAACTACAGGCCAATATCACTGATGAACATAGATGCTAAAATCCTCAATAAAATTTTGGCAAACAGGATCCAGCAATACAACAAAAAGATCATACATCATGATCAAGTGGGCTTCATTCCAGGGATGCAAGGATGGTTTAATATTCGCAAATCAATAAATATAATACATCACTTAAACAAAATGAAAGACAAAAATCACATGATCCTATCAATAGATGCAGAAAAAGCATTTGAAAAAGTACAACACCCATATATGATGAAAACACTCAGCGAAATGGGAATAGAGGGAGCATACCCTAACATAATTAAGGCTATATATAAGAAGCCTGAGGCCAACATCATACTCAATGGACAAAAACTGAAAGCATTCCCCCTGAAATCAGGAACTAGACAAGGCTGTCCACTCTCCCCAGTTCTATTCAACATAGTGCTGGAAGTCCTAGCCACAGCAATCAGACAAGACAAAGAAATAAAAGGCATCCAAATTGGGAAAGAAGAAGTAAAACTATCACTATATGCAGATGACATGATAGTATACCTAGAAAATCCTATAAACTCCACTAAAAGACTACTCAGTATAATAAGTGAATTTGGTAAAATAGCATGGTACAAAATAAATATACAGAAATCTAAGGCATTTCTGTACACCAACAATAAAATATCAGAGACAGAGACAAAAAAGAAAATATCATTTACTATAGCAACAAGAAAAATAAAATACCTAGGAGTATACTTAAGCAAAGAGATAAAAGACCTGTACTATGAAAATTACATAACATTGAAGAAAGAAATTAAGGATGATACAAATAAATGGAAGCAAATACCATGTTCTTGGATAGGAAGAATCAACATCATCAAAATGGCCATACTACCCAAAGCAATTTACAGATTCAATGCAATCCCTATTAAAATACCAATGACATATTTCACAGACCTGGAACAAATACTCCATAAATTTATATGGAACCAAAAAAGACCCCGAATAGCAAAAGCAATCTTGAGACAGAAGAACACAGCAGGAGGAATCACAACACCAGATATCAAACAATACTACAAAGCCACTGTAATCAAAACAGTCTGGTACTGGCATAAGAACAGACATATAGATCAGTGGAACAGAATAGAGAGTCCAGAAATAAACCCAGGCCTCTATGGTCAACTAATATTTGATAAAGGAGGAAGGAACATAAAATGGAGTGAGAAGAGCCTCTTTAACAAATGGTGCTGGGAGAACTGGATAGGGACCTGCAAACAAATGAAACTAGACCACCAACTTACACCACACACGAGAATAAACTCAAGATGGATCAAAGACTTAAATGTAAGCCATGACACCATAAAAGTCCTAGAAGAAAACATAGGCAGGAAAATATCAGATATTTCACGTAACAATTTCTTCACAGATACATCTCCTAAAGCAAGAGAAATAAAGGAAAAAATAAACAAATGGGACTACATCAAACTAAAAAGTTTCTGCTCAGCAAAAGAAAACATCAGCAAGATGAAAAGGAAACCAACCATATGGGAAAACATATTTGCCAATGACATCACAGACAGGGGACTGATGTCCAAAATATATAAAGAGCTTATATGACTCAACATCAAGAAAACAAACAACCCAATTAAAAAATGGGCAAAGGACCTGAACAAACACTTCTCCGAAGAGGACATACAGAAGGTTCATAGACACATGAAAAAATGCTCAACATCATTAGCCATCAGGGAGATGCAAATAAAAACCACAATGAGATACCACTTTACACCAGTCAGAATGGCCATCATCAACAAATCAACAAACAACAAGTGCTGGAGAGGATGTGGAGAAACGGGAACCCTACTGCACTGTTGGTGGGAATGCAGACTGGTGCAGCCACTATGGAAAACAGTATGGAATTACCTCAAAAGATTAAAAATGGAACTGCCTTTTGAACCAGCGACTCCACTGCTAGGATTATACCCGAAGAATCTTGAAACACCAATTCAAAAGAACCTATGCACCCCTATGTTCATAGCAGCCCTGTTTACAATAGCTAAGTGCTGGAAACAGCCTAAGTGCCCATCTGTAGATGAGTGGATCAAAAAACTGTGGTACATTTACACAATGGAATACTATGTAGCAGAAAGAAAGAAGGAACTCCTGCCATTTGCAACAACATGGATGGAACTAGAGAGAATAATGCTTAGTGAAATAAGCCAGGCAAAGAAAGAAAAATACCATATGATATCACCTAATACAGGAAACTAAAGAACAACACAAACAAAGGAACTGAATAGAACAAAGAGCAGAACAGCAGTCAATAGGGCGGAGGGGGGAGGGAGAGAAGGGGGATAAGTAAGGGAAGGGTTTAGTCAAAGAACGTGTATAAATGACTCATGGACATGGACAACGGGGAGGGATATGATTGTGGGAGGGGGGGGTTGGGTGGGGGAGAGAAATGGGGGAAAATGGAACAACTGTAATTGAAAAACCAAAAATAAAATAAAATAAAATAAAGTGATGCAAAAGAGTGATTTTTAAAAATCTGCACAAAAGGCAAAATGAGTTTAAATTTCAATATGAAAATTTACTTATTCCAAATACCAGGATAATAATACATTTACATAGAATAACAGGAGAATTCCAATATCTATATTTCTGAACAGGGGAATGGTAGACATCTGTTTCAGATATTTAGAACCATTTAGTAACTCTCTATTGCCCTCAAGATAGAGCCTGAGTTTATCAATAAATTTTACAAGCCCCTGCATAATCTAACCTCTTTCCACTTACTATCTTCATTTCTCACTGCATCTATAACTCCTTTTTGACTCATTTTATACTTCAACCATGATGATCTACATTTAGTCCCTCAAAAATGCACCATGATCTCTTGCCTTTTCACATTTTATCTTTTCTGTCCAGGATGTTTTTCTGATCACCTTTCTCCTTTGTGTAATTCCATGTGCATGCGTGCGTGCGTGCGTGCGTGTGTGTGTGTGTGTGTGTGTGTGTGTGTTTTCAGGAAAAATCACTAGGAAGGTGCTGTGAAATACAAACATGTAATGGTAAAAATGTAAAATGTTGAGTTTTAAATGTTGATATCAGTAGTGGCAGGGAGATAGATAACTCATGTCTTACCTACAAGAGAAGCTAATTTTAGCCAAGTCTCTACATCTCCATGGTAAAGGAGCACAAAACGGGTCATTCCAATGCAACAGAAACTAAATCTAAGGACTGTATTATTGTGCCATATCTAAGTAATCATTGCACTAAATTTCAAGAAAAAAATGTTGGACAACTGAGTGATTGGGGAAGACTTCAGGTCACCTCTTTTAATCTCTTATATCTCTCTACAAGCTAAATATTCACAGCTGAGGTAAGGAAACACTGTGCCCTAAATGCAACTGATTATATGTATGGTTTTATTTTCACAAGTTCCAGCAAGGAATAATTATGTTGCCAGTGAGAAGCAATGGTGCTTAAAATCAATTATGAAGATAAAAAATTATCAGCTAATTGAGATGTCCAGAAAAGTCCTTAGTGAACTTATTGTGTGTTAAACATCCCCTTGTTTAGCCAGGAAGCAATTGAGATTGTTAACACTAGTAAAGTGCACCGCCTGAGGACTCAAGATCTCCTGTTGAAACAGTCACTATTGATTACATATAGTTTTTGTATATGATTGTGTTTTGAATGTTTGTGTTTGTAGGTGTATGTGTTGAGACAGAGGAAGAGAGAGAGAGGAAATAGAACAGAGGAAAAAGAAAGGAATATTACACAAAATGTCAGTTTTGCAAGAATTTGGGTATTATGTTCCTAACTTATAAACACTGGCATAAAAATATCAGAATGTGTCCTTACACTTTCTTTTTTTCTAATACAGAGCCCCTACCTTGGACCATCTTTTTCTTCTTCTAACTCAGGGCCCATTGGGCTGCTTTACTACATTTCTGTCTAACTTCCTCCCTCCACATTCCAATGGGTATCATGTCTTCTTAGACTCAGCTTCCTATACAAGTTATTGGTGACTGTAACACTCTGGTTGAAGAACAACTTCCTAATTTCAAAGGTGAAATTGAGAACTGATTATATCCCATCTAAACATAGCTCATTAAAAAAGAATAAAACAAATGGTAGTCTGAATTCTACCTACCATCTCCCTAGACTCAGCATATAGGAAAAGAGATAATTTACACCCCAAGAAAGAGTATAGATTTTCAAGAGGACCTTTTATACCAGAAGGAGGTGAGTGGACATTCTCCCAGTCCTTGTGTGTCTCTGAGAGGTGTTCTATTCATCTTCTCCAGGGACAGAGGAACTTAATTCTTTCAGGAGGTACCAGCAGGTATAACAGCAAGAAGAGAGACTGCAGTACATGTCCTATCAACCCAGCTTTATGGGCTCTTCCCTTTATAAGGCTGTGTGAGCAAAGTCCAAATTCTTGCAAAAGCAGCCAGGCACTAGGTCAGTCTTCCAATTCTTTATAATTATATTGCAAAACATCAAAAATTCTTCATTTCTGACATTGCATTATCTCTGTACTATAAAGAAACTGCATGATTGTGTTTAATCTGTAACACTTAAAAATTAGGTCATAGTCTTGAACACAAAGGAAGAAAAATAAACTTAATCACATAGTTATTGCTTGAGGAGCTCTTAAAAGGGATTGTCTCAGAGACCCTAAAAGTAACTACAGAACCAGTTCAAACTGGTCCTGTCTTGTTTCTAACAAGACCCAGAACTAAAGTCTAAACCTTACATACACCACTACCAGGAACACTTGTGAACACCACTCACCAGTAACAATTGTGAACATTTAACTGTTCCCCTCATGGAACAAAAGGACCAGGGATTGACTGAAACCTGAACATTAGAATATTTTAGAAGAAAAGGATCCATTGTCCAGGGAGATGGGTGTTGAAACATCTTAAATCTTGCCCAAACCCTGAATCAGGGAGACAGATTTGAACCTTACCACCTGTCTCCTTGCCGGTAGACCTCAAACAAAAGCTTTTTTTTTTTCTTTTCTCAAGAGCTAGTGCCATAGTATTGACATCTATGTGTATTGGGCAGTGAGCCCTTGTCAGAAACCTAAACACTGGGGTCATTAATTTGTGTGGAGTTCCCTCTGACTGGTGGTCCAGGTCCTGAGAGTGGAAGAGAAGAGGGTAAAGGGATCTCAACATAGGCTAGTGACAGGTTTATTACATAAAAGAAAATCAGCCCTTTACTGCTGCCCAGATTAGCCTCCAACTAGCATATCTCCTTTGTCTTATTATAAAAAGGGGTCTTTTTTGCTACTCTGCTTTGTTTCAGCCTAATAAAATGTTGATTATCACATAGACAGACAAAATCCACCCTGCTATGCATACATTGCCTCATTTGATCCTCAAAACAGCCATATGAAGTAGTTATTATTATCTTCATTTTACAGATGAAGAAATTAAGACTTAGAGTTTAAGAGAGTTTCCTTAAGTCTCATAGCTAACAAGTAACAGAACCATGGTTAGAGGCTGGGTCACTTTCCTCCAAAGCCTATTGCTTTTAACCACTGAAATATGGTGCCTCTTAAGAGGTCAGAGAGATGATATTGTTTTAATTCATTCATTTGGTGAACAATCTTTTCTTGGTTCCTAATAAGTGCCAGTCACAACATTTCAGGGCCTAGGAACATCTTCTAAAGTTACGGAAATCCAACAAAGAACTTCAAAAAATAATTGCTTACTGCACTCATGTCCCATGGAAGATGGAGTCGAACCCTTCAGGAGACTCTAGTCTCCTGCCCACTTGATCAGTTTGTTTCAGATTAAATGGAAGATAATACACTAAAAACAGTAAGTTTGTGTATGTTTCCCTTTCTCTTAGTTTAAAGTTTACACTCTGTTAAAAGCTAGTGTCTGCACTGGAGTCAGAACAAGGACTCTTTGAGGAATTCAGGGCTGTGCAGGTGGAGACTCACTGCTGCTTTCCAGCCCTGTCACCTGGCATCTGAGTCCCATAAGCAACAAGTCTAGGAAAGATAAATTGAAGAGGGATGTTTCTGTTCTTTATGTTCAGGTGTGGAACAGCTGGTAAAGGCCAAGGGACCCCAAACCTGTAAGCAATAAATTCTGCTGAAACTCTGGCCACTTCATATGGCTCCAGATTTCTCACATTAATAATCACTGCCCTGAGCAAAATAGAAACTCAGGTGTGTTCTGTCACTTTGCTTTCCAACATATCCATGTAGTCACCTGGTTTGGATTCACAGCAGGGCCTTGAAAAATGACAGGCAGAAAGCTGTGATTTATACACAGAATAAGTAATTAAGGCAAATTTCCTAGAAGGTCAGCCTCAGTTAAATTTGTTTCACAATCTTTATTAGAATCCCCCAAAGTCCAGAGAGTCAATTGGAGAACATCCTGGCTATGTATGTATATGTGTGTACACACACACACACACACACACACACACACACACTCATAGACCTAAATGTTTGAGCAGACTGAGCTGTTCAGTTTATTGGCACTAACTCAATATTATGAGAGTGTAAGCTTTGTCATTAGATTACATGCCTCTTATAAAAGTTTTACAGACAAAAGTAAGGAAAAGGAGAAAATTACAATTTTTGCAATAAAACAATCTGGCAACTTTACCAAAAATTAAGTTAATTTTAAAAAACATATAACTATTACCTTCAAATGTCTCTTGTATGCAAAAATTTCTTTGCCGCATTTTTATCTTTTGAATCACATGCATCTTTACATATAAATGTGGGGATATAGATGCAGAAACAAAGGCACAAATACATGGAACAGACTGACAGCTGTCAGAGGGGTGGGGGAAACTGGGTGAAAGAAGGTGAAGGGATTATTAGCCAAAGAACATGTATGCATAACCCATGGACACAGACAACAGTGTGGTGATGGCTAGGGGCTAGGGGAGCGAGGGCAGGGTGAAGGTGGGAGAAGAGGGGGGAAACGGAGACATCTGCAATAGTGTAAACAATAAAAATAAAGTAAAAAAAAAGGAAAAGTTAAAATAATATTTTTTAAAAAGTGGATTTTGCCCTTTGTTTTTGTTTTACAACTAAGAGCATATGTGCTTAAAGTTCTTAAAAAGCATACTGTATATTTATTGTAGCATTATTCACAATAGACAAGATATGGAAACAATTTAAATGTTCTTCAATGGGTAAGTAGATAGAGAAAAGATGGTATATACAGGAGTGGGCAGAAGTCGGTTTATAGTTATGAATACATGAAATAGTTTATTATTACTTATTAATTATTGTAAACAATTGTAAACCTACTTTTGCCCCACTCTGTATTAGTCTTCAGTGAAACCAAGGTTTGAGTTCAGATGATATGACTTCAAATTTCATTCTCTTAGTTTCAGTGCCAGTCTGCCTCCCAGAAATTCAAGGGGGACTAAAGCCTTCAGATGATTAGGAACACATGTGAACATGTCAGATCTCTTCTCCTCCCCTGCCATCTATGCCAGCTAAAATTATGCCTCTTTTTTGAGGTCTTTCCTCCATGGTTTTAGAGCTTTGGGAAACCTATGGATGTAGCTTCAAGTCCAGGTCTGTTTTAAACATTGTGTGATCTGGAATGGATTGCTTAACCTTTATGAATAATTCTTACCTCACAGGATTGTGGCAAAGAATGAGTATATTGACTTATGTAGAGTGTTCTCTTCATGACAGGCAAATAGTAGGTGTTCAATAAATGTAGCTCCTGTCTGTTGCTTATGCCAGAAAGACTAATATATTTCTCATACCTAGAACTATTTTATTTCTTCATGATTTTATGGACCATTGTTTTATCCTTCTTTATAAGGATATCATGATTATTTAGTGGTGCTCCATTTCTTCAATTAACTTGTAAAGTATCTGATGTCAAAATTGACCCCTTAGAACCAACCATCTTTGCTCACATACCCCAGGATGAGGAATGGTGCATAATTTTGTCATTAAAATTCTGGCACAGAAATTCAGTCATGTCAAAAAGAAACTATGTGAATAATTCTTTGAATATTTTAAAAGTTCAGTAAGTCAAAATTAGCAGATCCCTTTGAAAACTAGAAGCTGAATAAAAAGGAGTTGGAAACTGATGAAATATATGCAAGATTTAAAATGTTCCATAGTTAGCCTTGACTCTAATCAAATATATTGTGGATAATTATAATAATATTTGAAATAACATCATCTTAAATAATAGTTACCTGCTGAATTGAATGAACTAATTAGGTCATCAGGCCATTATGATGACCTGTGCACATTATAAAACTACCCAACTGACTGTGTGATTGACATTAATACTGACCTACATTGTGAATTAATCATTGCAAAGGCCACCAGCTTTCATTATCCAAAGCTGTTTAAGAATGGACTAAAATAAAGACAAGAGATAAAATTTTATGGACACATTTTCATAATGGTTTTGAGAATATGGTGAATTATACACATGATTATTGAACTAACTAAGAGATAAATATAGGATTAATCATTAAAATAAGTCTTAGAACTCAATTTTTGAAATAATAAGCAAATTTAAAAATCTTATGAATTCTTCAGAATAAGAAATGTATAAACGTCCTGGCTGGTGTGGCTCAGTGGATTGAGTGCCAGCCTGTGAACCAAAGGGTCATCAGTTTGATTCCCAAGTAGGGCATATGCCTGGTTTGCAGGCCAGGTCCCCAGTTTGGGCTGTGTGAGAGGCAACCACACATTGATGTTTCTCTCCCTCTCTTTCTCCCTCCCTTCCTTGCTCTCTAAAAAAATTATAATTTTTTAATTAAAAAATAAGAAATATCTAAGAAAGTACAAAATAGTGTTCTTCTATTAATACAAATATTTTATGGAACATGGTTGTACTAAAGGAATTCAGTCTCCTTTCAATTATGGTGAAGAAAGCAAAACAAACCAAATAATTAAAATAAAACTATCAAAGAAATTGAATAGCTTATCCTAATATCTTTTCTGGAAGAACATAAATACACTATAGGAATAGCTATATTGTAGGAATAGCTATAAGAATAAAATAATGACCACTTTATCTATTATAAATCAGAACCCTTCAAAAAATCCAGGTGACTTGACAAAGTTCACTAAGTGATTTATAATACAGTCATTCATTCATTCATTTATTCATTAATTATATCTGTTTATGCACTCATTTCATTTAATATGTATTGAGCATATGTGCACCCTGTGCTAGATATTAGAGATAAAATGCTCCAACTAGGTCACTGCCCTCAAGGTAGATTATAATTTATAGAAAGTCCCAGGCACATACTCAACTAATTATGATATACAATTATTGTCACTTTAATTGGGATATGAATAACTCTGCCTGAGGTTATCAGGAAAAGCTCCTCAAAGAGTTGACATCTTAGCTAGGCTCTGACAGGTAATGGGGTTGATTAGAGAGGGTGGTGGTGGTTAGGGAAGGTATTCACCAGATAGGTTAGGTTAGAAGGAAGGCTAGCTAGCTCAGGCAGAGTATAAAATAACCTGGACTGTTAACATGTCTGTATTATAGACTCGAGAAACAGGAACACTAGTAGAAGTTAAAAAATTAGTTGGGAATAGTTTTTAAGGGTCTTGTTGCCTGGTTAAAAGAGTTGTTGGGCTTTATCACATGAGCAAAATAGCGATTTTATTTTGATGGAGAGAGAATGTCATAAGCAGATATTTATTTTAAAATGGCTCTAGCTGAAGTGTGAGTTGAATTGGAGTTGAAAAAGACTAAATAAAGAGAAAGTTACTAAACATAATAATAGGATAAGAATCACATAATTTATGATCCTAAATTTTACATAATACAATAATTATTTCTTCTATCTATTGACGATTTGACTCATTTCAATAAACTAGATATCATCTGAGAGGTTAAAGATCAAAAGTTTAATTAATAAAAACTAATTAATTAAGGCTAATAAAAAGAGTTAAAAGAGAAAATATTTAGATAAAATACATCAAATAAATGTATTAAATTCATTTTTTAACTATATACATGGGATAAATGTTAAGGTGCTAGATAATAACAAAATGCCTCATTTCAACAAGGAAAGAACTTGCTCAAGTGATGTATTATAATTGACTCAGCAGACTTTAGTTATTTAAAAAACAAATCTTTATTTTTCATTTGGAACATATTATTTTGTATAAACCTAGAGAGGAAAATATTTACAATAAAATAAAAGTAATGCATGTAAAAAGAATATGTTCATTATTTTTATTAAACCATTTTTATTGTTATTTTATTACAGTTGTCCCAATTTACCCCCTCTGCTCTCCACATGCCTGAAAAAAAAAAGAATATGTTCAAAAAAAAAAAAATGAAACTATACGTTTACTTTCCTTTGGAGTGCTTTAGTGGGAAATGAGTCTAGGTTTATACTGATCTAAGAAAAATGCGCATTATCTAAATATTAGAGATAGGATAGTATCTGATTCAGGAGAGTCAACCAATTGGCTAAAATAAATCGATCAGAGTATCTTGACTAGCAATTTAAAACTGGTATTCAGGGACACTAGCTAGTAATCAGAAGTATGAAGCTGGGGAGATAAGTAAAGGGACAGGGTTGTCCTCTGTGTGCCAAGTACATGGCAAAGGAGAGAATGCTAGTCTAAAGGGGGAAAAGAGTAACAGCAAACATCCAGAAAGAGACAAGAGATCATGGGACACTGAAAGAAAAAAATCAGGGAAAGAGTAACTAGCTTAGTTGCCGACTACTTTCTGTATATATACTGGAGCAAATGTCTTTATGATTTCCTTGTATCTTTGCAATATATTTTTAATTTTTTGCTCAACATTGCTTCATTGGATTTATCATTGAAGTCAACTAATTCCTAACCAAGACATATATGTTTTCTCTACCAACAACAACAAAATCTGGCAAGAAAATTGGGTATCCTTAGACAAGAAAATATTCTGAGATCAAATATTCCCATGAATTAAAGATAGGCAACTTCACCCTTCTGGCTTTACTTATAAAATTTATGAATTTTTTATGTAATTTCTAGATTTATTTACTACATGAAAGAGTGTCTCAAGTGTTTTTAAATGGATGTTTAATGTTTACATGGCATTTCATACAGGTCTGAAAGGGTTTTCCTCAAGCATCTTCTAGAACTCTGGGCTGGTGTCAAAACATGCTACACCTTGAGTGAGAAAAGCTGTTAATTGTCTGGGTCTGAAAAATAAAGTTAGCATGCACTAGGATACAGGGGTCCTCAGAAAAAATTTCCTGTTTTTCTATCACCTTTTAATAGTATTTTCCCAACACTTAGTATGCCTAGGAACAGATGCATGGATAAATTATGGATAAGTGATACAAAAGGATGGGTGGATGGATGGACTGAATGAATCCTTAGGTTCTTAAAGAGCAGGTACTACATCTTTCTTCTGTAATTACATACTTACTGCTGTTAGTTAAGTAAGTGAAAGATTTAACAACCACCCACAAAATTTCTAAAATTTTCCTCTAACCCACTGTGCAATATAAAGCTGTAGCCACTGACTTTGCACCTAACAGTAAACTTGTAAAAGAACTACTACCCTCAACCATTCTGAATGCAAAGCAAAGTATCTGCTCCATGTAATTACAGGGGAGAGACAGGAGAGACAGAAATAAAGCAAATATAAATGTTGAAGAACTGCCTTCTTTAATCACTCCTAACAGATATTTGTATTTATTGCTTTTTATAAAAACGTGATTATCCTTTCTATAGCTCTAGCTGTCCAGTAATTTGCTCCTCAGTATGGACATATTTTTTCAGAATTTAGAAGTTATGGTATTGTCTTTGCTATTTTTTCCTTACATGAATCAGTAGTTCCTTTAGAATGAAAAGTGCAGGTCAGACACAAAATATCGAGAAAGGAACTCTGTCAAGCAAGAAACTGTATTGTTAGGTTAATTTTAGATATCTTGCCCTAGTGAAATTATTTAAGTTGACTATGAAGTCTATTGCATTTTTCCATATGCAAAATTACCATAAGCTACAGAAGTCATACAGGATATGCTATCTAGTTAAGTACAATTTTTGAGTGCTATGTAGATGTTGATTCTGCTGCATGATTAAAAGAATTTGCATTAGTGAGTTTCACTGTAGACCTCCATACAAGAAAAAAAAAATCTATCCTTCCTTCTTCTTAATTCATACACTCATATCATGTATCTTACTGAGGCCTGAATCCAATAAAATTTCACTTTGGCTTTGATCTAGTAATAATATTGAGGCCTATGTTTTATTAGATTCTACTGCATGCTTGGATCCTCAGATGATGGCTAGATTTAGTATTGCTGTAGAGAAATATTAATTATTTATAATTATAAGATTTGATGCACTCTGAGGAAAGCAATTAGGACATCAGATGTAACAGAAAATAAGCAACACATAATAAGCTATATGGTGGGCTTCTCCCCCCAATTTTATCTAAAACTGATATTTTAACAAAAATGTTCCCATTCTTAAATATCCATTAGTTCCAGTGTGATTAAATTAGATGTGTGCTCATTCAGTGTGCTGCTGCTGAGGAAACCCTTTGGGGTCTGAGGAGACTAATGGGAAACTATAAAGCTCTTTGAATAAACAAGAGTGTAAATCATTCATGGATTTAGTGAGCTCTAACTCCAAGAATGTACAGGCTTGGAAAAGAATTATCCAAACAATATTTCCTTTTCAGGCTGCTGTTCAGAGAAAACAACTGGTTTAAACTGAAAGAAACAGATTTCAAAAAGAATAAAATGGAAATGTTTTAAGCACCTTACCAAATTCAGGTAAAAGAGAGGAAAAAATAATGCATTTTCCCATGTACATTTACTTCTTCCCCTTTTACTTTCCTGAAGGAAATGTGATAGGAAAAGTATTAGTTCATGTTAGCTTTTGAATTACAGGTTTTTAGTCCAATTAATATATTACAGATTTACAAGACCCCACTGAATGATAAAACTACACGTCTCTTACCCAATCATTTTGAAATCATGGTCTGTATAGTAAAGGCATACAAAACAGGCAATTTGATAAGATTATGCCAAAATACCAATTTTTGTACCTAAATGGTCCTCATTTATTTATTATATATTGACTCCATCTGGGAAAGCGTTTTACCAAATAACAGGCTTTTCCTGAGACCCAGTTTGGCGCCTTTTACAGGGGATGGATAAAACTGCCAACCAGCAAACAGAGCTAGTAGTTTAAACCATGTTTGCATAAGTTTAAAACCCAGTCAAGAGTAAAGGAGGTTAAAGGTGGTAAGGCAAAAACATCTGCTCTAACAGCCTGGAAGAATTTATAACAACCAGCAAGATTCAACTCCTATACACCTTCAGATGCCTTAAGGCAATTCCATAGTTAGAGCTCATTGTGTTTAGAATGTAAACAGATCATTTTTAGATGGCTTTTAAAAAGCAGGGTTAATATCATATTCTTGTATTCCTGAAATTGAGAAGTAATGGAATTTCAGAATTTGGACACTGTACATAGCTCTCGTATTTTTTTCAGACTGACGTTTCAGGTATTCAGAGACACATTGTTAATAGCACTTCCTCTTCTCTGCTTTCAATTAGCAGTAGTTACTGAGGCTGATGTTCCCCGAAAGAGACACCTTGTTAAAGTCAATGTAGCAACAGCTGTAACTCTTCGTAAAACAGTAAATAGATCTGCTAATGTTCTGTAGTGATTATCTGAGATATTTTGGAATAAATTTAGCTTCCTACCATGTCTGCAGTTATTTAAGCAGTTTAATAGGAATTCCAATGAATAAATTTTAAAAGGTTCAAGCCATTTCCTATCTTCATGGCAGCCAAAGACAGATCCCGATTCCATTATTCTTCACCTAACAAAAATAGCTTCAGAATTTGAGATTTAAGCCTTGGATTTACAATGCACTAATATTTGCTACACTTATCAATGCAAAAGTTGTGTGATTTAATATACACTCATATATCATTAAATTTTAGAATCACTGTTGAAATTATGCCTCCAAAAATAACATGAAAGGTAGTCCTTGCCTGATAACTAAGGGAAGATGAGAGTTGTATAGAGATAATTGCCCTGCTCTGAATTAACAGATATCTTTCAGCTGTTTTTATTCCTCCTTATCTCTAAAAACCCAAAACACAAAACAAAGATATTTGTCTATGAAACTGCTCATGAAAACAAAACAAATCAGGAAAGGAGAAAAGTAACAGTGTCTGTGCATCTCTTTGCTGAAGAAAAGCTCCCAGGGGAGTATCATTTCTACCTAGAAAATAAAACTAAATACTGTATTTTTTAAAATTCTTACTTGATATTTTTTATTATTGATTTTAGAGAAGAAGGAAGGGAGGGAGAGACTGGGGAAGGAGGGGAGAGAGAGAGAGAGATGTGAGAAAAAAGCATTAATTGGTTGCCTCCCCTATGCACCCCAAGGGGATCAAACCCACAACCTAGATATATGCCCTGACTAGAATTGAACCCACAACTTGTTGTGGACTGGATGACACTTCAATCAATTGAGTCATCCAGCCAGGTCTAGAAAATAAATTTTGACACTGAAAAGAGATGTGTCAAATTTTAGGGAAGTTCGACCTATAGTCACCAGTCATTTATTGTTAAGGCAGCACTTTTTAACTGGTATCGTACACCAAAATAATTCACTGGACTTTTAAAACTGAATCTCCTTTAGTCCCAGCCCAGAAGCTGTGATACAGTTGTCTAACTATTGTTATTATATACCCTCATATGATCCTTGTGTGCTTTACTGTTTGTTTATACTGAGATTCTGTACACAGCAATTGTGATTTTTAACAACATATTCACCTTCGTGTCTTGCCCTTACCCTTAAATTAATTCCAATGCTCTTCCACGGTAAATGCTATCTAAACTTAACCCAGCCAGGGATGACCAGAAAATAATGTTTTAAGTGAAAGCGCAGGGTCAGGAAAATCTGTCAGGGTAAATGCCAACAAAGAGTTCATGTCAGGACACAGAACTTAACAGAATCCATAAGCAGGCAGACTCGAAGCAGGATGCTTCAGACGGAGCTCAGTCAGCACCAAGGACAGCACCTAGGGAACACTATCCCGCTCCACCCCCCACCCCCACCCCCGAAATTTAGCTTCCATGGGGCTGCTTTGGATTTCATTCTAAGCTTTTTCAAAATTACCAAGCCAGGTCTAATTCTTGAACAATTCTGCAGACCTTGGATAGTCCTAAACCAGAAGTGTTTCTCACATGTGGAGATTTTTAAACTAATTCACACGTTTTAGCTCAGATTCTCTAATTCAGGTGCTCTGGGATGGATACGAGGGCAAATATATATTTCATAAATCTTTACAGATGCATATGAAAGAACTCTGGGGTCTTCAGAGGCCTCAGACTCCTTATCATTTGATTGCTCAGCCTGTTTGATCCTGCCAGCTTCCAGGCAGATAACAGATGTTCTGTCAGTAGGAAACTTGATCATCAATAAAATTTTTTATAATGGAGTTTTCATTATTATTCTGATAAAAATATATAAGTAGAGTTTCACCTAGTCTTTACTGCTTTTTTACTAAGTGTTTATTCCTTTAATTAACCATTTCTTTTAGTACTACTCCTTTGTTATGGGTTAAATTGTGTTCCTTCAAAAGAATGTGACCATATTTTATTTTTAAATTTCTCTTTTTTATTGTATTTATATTACAGTTGTTCCACTTTTCACCCTTTTCCCTCCTCTGCCCAGTCCAGCCCCTGCTCCCACAGTCAATCCCCACACTGTTGTCCATGTCTGGGGGCCATTCATACATGTTCTTTGTCTATTCCCTTCCCCTTTTATCTTGATTTCAGACTCTCAACATCCAGAACTGTGAGACAATAAATTTTCATTGTTTTAAGCCACTCAGTTATTTTTTATTTGTTATGATAGAACTATAAAACTAATGCATCCATCCTAAGCTAAATATTTATGTAGCACTTTATAGTTTACAAATATGCATATTATCATAGTCAATGTAAGTAGCTAAGTAAAAGAATTTTGGTAATACACTAATTTGAAAGATGAGAAATAGAGATTCATAAAAATTAAAAAGTTTACATATATTTTTTAGTGGCAGAAACCTGTGCTCCTTACTTTTTACCACATTTTACACTTGTAATAATTTTTCAATGAAAAAGGTAAAAGTTGCTCCTATTGTGCAAATAACTTCATATCTCAAAAATTTCAAATTCTTTAGTTTTGATTCAAAGCCATTAACAACAAACATCAGCACTGAAAGTTGTGTGAGTTGACAGAGAGAGAAATATAGGTTCAAAACTCATCTTTGCTATTATAGCCATAAATAAGTATTCTCTCTGAAACATGGTTTTTACTGTAAAAAAATGTAAACAATAATTATGTGTAAGCCTGTTTGGAAATATGAATGAGATAGCATATATAAAGCTCACAGCAGAGGTCTTACAGATCATAGATAATTTAATGGATGTTAAGTTTCCTCATTCATCCTCTTGCCTTAGATCAGTTGAATACCACTTCAATATAAAAGCTTGCATTTTTAAACACATGCTTAAGAAACAATAATTCATCTTCATATATGGACAAGTCAGCATTGACTATTGATTAAAGTCTTATAGTTGACATGAGAAAAAAATCTGGACCTTTAATTTTATATCTTAGAGGCTAGGTAAAACGAGGTCAAGCTAGAGAAATTTTTCCACTTTTTGATTTTGAGACATTTAGTATTTGACTGTTATTTACTCAAGAACACATGTTTTTATCCCCAATCTGAAATACAAAGAGAAAGTAAGCTAGATGTTCAGGATTTGATCTTATTAATTATTCCTGGGTCCTTCTGACCCCAGCCTGATGTCATAGACCAAAAACTCTCTAAACATCTACCAGTTATAACAAAGCACTGACACTTTACTAGTTTAAAATGTATTTGTTTGCATAGTCAGGTTCTTTGGTGGCAGGGAATGGGTTAGTAAACATTTCAGCAAACTGAGTTGAACACATTTAAAAAAAATAAATTATTGTGGCCCTGGCTAGGTGGCCCAGTTGGTTGTAGCATTGTCCCATACAGCAAAAGGTTGCAGGTTCACTTCCCAGTTAAGGCACATACCTAGGTTGCAGGTTTGATCCTGTCAGGGCACTTACGGGAGGCAATCAATCCATGTTTCTGTCTCACATCAATGTTTCTCTCTCTTGAGATCTTCTTCTCTTGCTCTAAAAACAATAAACTTATTCTTGGGTGAGGAGTTAAAAATAATAAAAATTTTAAAATAAATAAAATAATTCTTGTGTGTCAATATTATACTCCCCCAGTTTTTCCCCACAGGGAATGTCTAGAATATCAGTGGTTAGTAAATATTCTACCTAAGATGAGATACTAACAGATTAATGCAGAATAGGGCATTAAGGCTTTAAAAATAAAATTCAAAGCATTTGAGGACTGGTGCTCTGTACATGAAACAATGTCCCTTAAGCATGGCAGTGATTGGGCTAATCAGAAAAGGGAGGATAAGTGCCAGGAGACTGAGTTTAAAAAAAAATGAAGAAATTAAATAGGCTTGACTTTGATGTGTTGCTCCCAAATGATCTGCAGTGCAAACTCCAGGCAGATAAAACGTATTTTAGTTACTATGGCTAGCAAAAACAGTATGAGATTTATAGCGTCTGAATTGTTGATAATAGTTATTTTATTTCTAAAGTGTTTGGGTTATTTTTAAAGATAGAATTGGAATTTGTCATTCCTTTTCTGAATCTCCTTTTCTCTTTGTTTTAGCTCCTTTTCCTCAATTATTTTATCTTTAATATATATTTACTGGCCATATTAATTATTCATTCTAATAACTGCTTATTGAAAAATCACTGTTCAAGCAATAATTATTGGTTATTGAAAATTTGGGGAAAAAAAAAAGCAGATAGAAAAAATAAAATGCATTTATAATCCCACCACTAAGCAAGAATGATTTTTTGAAACTTAATTGTTATTCTATTACAGTTGTCCCAATTTGTTCCCCTTTGCCTTCCTCCACCCATCTGATGCCCTACTCCCACAGTCAATTCCCACACTGTTATCCATGTCCATGGGTCATTCATAGATGCTCTTTAGCTAGTGTTTTTGAAGTTTTTTCTGGTGTTTGTCTATATGTATATTTTAACAAAATTTGTAATGGATATAGCTTTTAATCTTTCTATTCCCATATATCGTTACTACAAACCATTGTTTTCTTCAAAAGCATACTTTTGTGTGGCACCGGAAGAGTCTACATAGTAGTTGTATCAAGATATTTCTTAAACAATTCCAATAGGGTGGCCATTTATATTTTCTAATTCTGCATTATTTTAAGTAGTGCTGTGGTGAAGCATTTTTACACATAATTTTTGTTGGAATGTCTTTGAAGCTCTTGAGTAAGAGTATCAATTGACTACTCTTTAGGTAATCTGAATACATATTACCAAATTATTTTTAGGGGATGGAGGGGTTGACCAAAAAGGGAAAAGGACTCATGGAAATGAACAGTAGTGTGGCTATTGCTGGGAGGAGAGGATACAAGGGGACAAAATAGTGATGAAAAAAATAAAGATTAAAATTTTAAAATATTGTATCTATTTACACTTCAAACCAGTAGGAGAGTATTAATATACTTATTAAATTCACACATACAGACATATACATAAAGTATAAAATTCATCTCATTGTATCCCATTATTTTTTAATATGAATCTCTTTGGTAATATAGAGTTTTGTTTTGCTTTAAAATGTACAAAGTTTTAGAGTAGGAAGAGAAAAAAACCATCTTTTTTACCTATGAGAAAACTGAGAACCATAAGTGTCAAGTAATCTGCCCAAGGTCATTCCAATAGCAAAAGTCAGAGTCAGGACATTCAACATCCAGTGTAATACCCATTTCATTTCACTGTAAAGGCTTTAAGTCCTTAAAAGGACCATTAGAAGTAAGATTCCTATAATTATCACCCTTTTAAATTCTTTCCTAATAAAAATATTTAAGCAAAAATTAACATTTTAGCTACACATGACATTATTTTTACTTATATGACATCGATAACTACCAAAATTAGATCAAGTAAAAGAGTTATTATTCACTCCAGTTGAGATGGTGGTATAGGCAGACATGGCTTGCCTCTTCACACAATCACATCAAAATTACAACTAAAATATAGAACAACTATTACTCAGAACCATCAGAAATGGAATTGAATGAAAGTCTAACAACTATGGAATTAAAGAAACTGCATCCAACCAGACTGGTGGGAGAGGCACAGATGTGGAACAAGCTGGTCTCTCACTCATGTCTGGTAGGTAAAAATTTAAGAGGGATGTCTCAGGAGAGAGTAGTCCCAGCCCCAAACCAGGTGCCCCAGCCCAGGGTTCCAGTGACAGGAAAATAAGTCCCACAAGTTCTGGCTGCAAAAAACAGTGGGGATTGAATTGGTGGAAGAAACTTCTGGATCCCCAATCAGATCTTGAAGAACCCACACATGGACTCACCTACTCAGACTCACTCCCTCTGAGCTCCAGCACCTTGGTAGCATCTTGAAAGGCACCAGCGGCATACAGGGAGAAACTGAAGTGTCTGGTATCAAGGTGAGCAGAGGCCATTGTCCCATATCTGATACTCCATCAAACTGGCTAACACTGTTTGACCCACCTTGGAAATCCCGAGACTTCCTCCCACCAAATTGATAAGGCTGCAACCAGTGCTGCATCTGTTCCTGTGCTGTGACCTGTGCTTCAGGTCATAAAACTGCCAGGCGCACAGGACTGTTACTGAGAGAGAGTGTGTGAATGAATGAGCAAACGCTCCTCAGGCTTTGTTAAAGTTTTATTACATTATCTAGAGCTTGGGAAAGGGCAGGCTTTCTTTCAAATTAACCAATCTCTTTTATGACTCATTGTAGGCTTGTGCTGGGCTTTCCCCCTGTGTCATCTTAGCTTCTACTGTACATGTGCACAGTAACGGAATCTCCCCTTTACTGACATCCCCTCCGTGGTAGTCTTGGGTAAGAGGTCAGTTGCTTCCTGGGGAGACTGGGAAGCTGGTCCTTCCTCCCTACTGGAAATTAGTGTCCTTTTGGCAGAGGATGTGGCTGTCCCTGGAAGTCTGGAAGCTCTAGTTTCCTGGTTAATCTGGCTTAATTAGATGTCTGGCTTCCTTCTCTTTCATTAATATCTAACTAACTGCCCACACTAACACATAGAGGGAGGAGGGAAAGCCTATATTAATATCAGCATGAATTTGATAACATGCCTAACATGTGGACTGATGTCATTATCTAAGAACTCCAAGTCTTCTATCACAAACACACCAGTCATTCTGAAAATCTGTGAAAGACAAAAACTGTATGCAAAACCTCACCACAAAAAATTATGCTTCCATCTTTTAGAAAGAGTTGGAAATATAAAGGTCACTTACAGATTTTGGCTTTGACTCCAATGATCCCAGAATTCTGTGGCCTGGATTCTTACATTCCTGGGTTGTAATGCAATTCTACTCTTTGCTCTTAAAATTCAGTTCTGATGAGGAATTTAAAAAAATTATACATATATATAAATACATGATTTATATCATATTTTAAAATATTTAATATATCATACACATATGTGTTATAAAATGTATTTTAGGACAATAAATAAAAATTAATATTAGAGTCACACCCAAGTACTAATGAGTAAAAAACATAGATTTTTAAAAGAATTCCAAATCAGATACATATAAGTTCCTTATATGGTATACATACTTCTGTTCTTATTATAATGGATAAGTGTATAAAAAATTAATGCATGATTACATTGCTATAAATGTATAAAAATATTTAGAGGTCTATGTTCATACTGAAGAAAAATATGCTAATATGCTACAACAAGAATTATGTAATCTTTCCTGCAATCACTTGAATAAAGAAATTAAAATACTCTACAAGTTTTGTTTTACTTATGGAAATAGTACACTAATTAAGTTTACTTAACAAAACAGAAAAAGATTTTACAAAAATCCATAAATTTTGAATGGAATAAAACTAAAGTAGCAGTTATAAATTCAGGATTTTATTTTCCTAATGCTATTGCCATACTATATATAGAAAATCAATGTATTCTATGTCTTGTATGGAAGCAATTATGGATATAAAATGGTAAAATATAAAGTATTTGCTTTCTTTACAGAGTTGCCTAGATGACAGATGTAACAGAGAAGTAAAATATTTTTAAAATACAGGGCACATAGGTCAATGGAAGGAAAGACTTGCACATTAGAATATGACTGAAATACCCTTAAGAACAGTGAGAATTTTTAATAAAGAGGATTCATAGACTATTGTAATTATTGTAAGATATTTATGAGAAATATTATGCTATTAATTAACAGTAAATTATGGTGGTTAAGAGGGTTTTGTTCAAACCACTAACATATAAATTCTGCTTGGCTACATAGTGTTTATGACCTTGAGTATATTTTAACCCTCTGATAATCAGGAGCTCCCTAGGGTTTTGTATGACTCAAAAATGAGAAAATACATGTAAAGTGATTACCATAAAGCTTGGTATAATACACATGTGGGAAATATAAGCTATTAGTAGTAGTAGTAGATTTATTATTATCTACTGTTTTATTATAAATAATAATTTATAAATTAATAGAAGTGACTAAAGAAATTAAAGAAGAATTGGAATTATTCTTTATAATTCTTTTAAAATAGGTAACTGAAAAGGGTTTAGGGTTTTCTCCTATACCAAATAATATAAACTATAGGTTTATAAACTATATTGGAAAAACTTGAGTGGCATAAAGAATAATTTTGTCTATTATTTTCAAAAGACACAATAGTTCTATAGGTTACCCAATCTCTGATGGAAGTGGGACAAGAATAATCTAAAAAGAAATGTACAAAATAGGACTCCTCCATGTGTTAGGCATTGGCCTACCTGAAGTCAGAGAGGTTATACCAGACTACCACTTATATGGAATTTTTTTTTTTTTAATCCTGGATCTTTAACAACTACATGTGTCTTTTGGGGGATAAAATCCTGCCAAATAGCATCAAAGCTGCAATTATAATGCCTCTACATGAGACAAAGGTGGCAGATTGGAGTGTGAAAATTGCTGAGGAGATCTCCTGTCAATCTACTCTTGATAATGCTCTGGCAAGAATCTTTCTCAACTGGCTGCTGCCTGGAGTGCTAAAATGCACTTCTACCAGAGAGTCGGCTTGGCTTCAGAGGAGGAAGTGTTGCTGATCTTTCCTCTCCATAAGTTGTAGGAAAAGGCATGTGAAAAGTGCCATCTGTGATACATGACTCTTTCTGGTCTAATGCAGGACTTTGACAGTATTAATAGATGAGTGTTGCAGCAACTTCTCAGAAAATACAGCTGTCCAGAAATTGTGCATGGCCTTTCTTTTTAAATCTACCATTGCCATCTCCAGAAGAATTGATCAGGGTAGGATTTAGTATCATCTTTACCAGGTTCTGTCACAAGTAAAAAAGATGGAGAGTAGTAGATGAACAACAAGAAAATGCTGTGAGACTGGTTTGCTATTCATGTCCTCATACTGGGTCTCCGAGGATGTTATTTAAAGCCATTCAGAGACCTTCAGATATACATTTAGCTCTACATCATTATTATTATTATTTCATGAGTGGGAAGGGGTAAGGGTATTACTAGACTTTAGTCCACAGAATTGTGTAGCTTTTTACACAGGTAGTTTTATTGATTTTTAAATTATTTTTATTTTTTAATTACGGTTGACTTACAATATTATATTAATTTCAGGTATACACTCCAGCGAATAGACATTATATAACTTACAAATTGATCATCCTGATAAATCTCATACATATCTGACACTGAACATATTGTACAATATATACAATTAGAATATATATTAAAATGTATGTGATATATTACACAATGTGTTTAAACAATATGCAATTAAAACATTATTGACTATATTCCCTATGCTGTATTTTACATCCCCATGGCAATTCTGTAACAAGCAAATTGTATTTCTCAATCCCTTCACCTTTCCACACACCCGTCCATCCAACCTTCCCATCTGGCAACAGTCAAAATGTTCTCTGTATCTATGAATCTGTTTCTGTTCTGCCTGTTCATTTACTTTATTTTTTTAATTCAATTGTTGATAGATATGAATTTATTGTCATTTTACTGTTCATACTTTTGATCTTATTTTTTTCTTCTTGTTAAAGAAGACCCTTTAACATTTCGCATAATACTGGTTTTGTAGTAATTAACTCTTTTAGCTTTGGCTTGTCTGGGAAGCTCTTTAGCTGTTCTTTAATTCTAAATAATAAGAGTAATCTTGGTTGTAGGACCTTACATTTTATTACTTTCAATTATTTCTTACCAATCTCTTCTGGCCTGCAAAATTCCTATTGAGAAATCAGCTGACAATCTTATGGAAGCTCCCTTGTAGGTAACTAACAGGTTTTTTTTCTTTTTTTTTGTTTGTTTGTTTTTGCTGCTTTTAAGATTACTCTTTGTCTTTAATATTTGCCATTTTAATTGATGTGTCTTGGTGTGAGTCTTTTTGTAATTATCTTCTTTGGGACTCTCTGTGTTTCCTGGGCTTGTATGTATATTTTCTTCACTAGAAGAAAAGTTTCCCTTCATTATTTCATCAAATAAGTTTTCAATTCCATGCTCTTTCTCTTCTCTTTTCAGCATCCCCATGATGAGAATATTGGTACATTTGGTATTGTCTCAGAAATGTCTAAAACTTTCTTCAGTTTTTAAAATTTTTTCCTTGTACTCCTCTGATTGTTGTGTTTTCTGCTACTTCATCTTTCAAGTCACTGATTCAATCCTGTTTCAACTCACCTACTCTTGATTTCTTCTAATGTAGTCTTCATTTCAGTTATTATATTCATTTCTGATTGCTTTTCTTTTTAGGTTTTACATGTTTGATCGTATGTGTTCTAACTCTTTTTGAGTTCTCATTGGATCATTGAGCATCCTTACAATCAGTGTTTTAACTCTGTGTCTGGTAAATTGCTTGTGTCTATTTTTTTTATTTTAGTTTTTTCTGGAATTTTTTTGTGTTTTCTTCCATTTGAGACATGTTTCTTTGTTTCTACATTTTGGCTGTTTCCCTTAGTTTATTTATACATATATGGTAGATATACTACATCTCCTGGTCTTGGAATGGTGGCTTAGATAGTAGATTTCTTGTAGAACCCAGTTGCAGACTCTCCCTAGTAACCAAATCCAGGCACTGCAGGTGTATCTTCATGTGAGCTGTGTGCATCCTCCTTTTGTAGTTGAGTCCTTGATTACTCTTTGCAAGTCAGTGGAAGGGACTGACCCCCAGGCCCATTGGCTATGAGAATCAGCTGCCACTACAGAGGAATAGTTGCTGTGTAGGGGCCTTCCCCATGGAATAGGACTTGTTGCAGCAGAGTTCAAAGCTTACTGAGTCCACCCCTTGATTATGTCACTTCTAGAGGTGGTTGAATGAAGCTCTGGAGTGGTGTGAAGCTGGCCACTAGATGTGTTGGCCAAGGAGATGTAGCTCAGTGCCACCTATGCCCTGCCAGGGTCCACCCAGCATGAACTACAAAGCAGTCTGCAGATGGTTGCCCTTTGTCCTGAGCTTGGAGGTGACTGGGAGTGGCCAAGATGTGAACTGAGGGACTTCTGGCCAACATGGAGGATTAGACAGACATGCTGCGTCTCCCTCCACAAATAAGAAGGAATACAACTACCTCAAAATTAGAAACTACCAGAAGTTCCAGAAAACCAAAGTGCATGGAAGTCCAGAAAACAAAGATATAAAGAAGAAATATTCATCCAGACAGGTAGGAGGGGCAGAGCCAGGGCAGAGAGGACACGGTGTGGTGGTGGCAGCAGCGGCAGCAGCGGCAACAGCGGCAACAGCGGCAACAGCGGCATCAGCGGCAACAGCAGCAGGCCAGTGGAAAGTGCAGTTACATGTTCTAAAAAGTCAGAGGGAACACCTGAGAGCATTCCCAGCTCCTCACCAGACCACGCAGCTCACGGTCCCAGCGCCAGGGAAAATCAAGCCTCATTGCTTTTGACTATGTAAACCAGTGGGGGTTGGGACAGAGGCAGAAACTGCCAGTCTCTCAGCAGAGTGTGCTTGTTTAAAGGGACCCACAGATCTGGATTATCTGCAGACCCATTCACTCTGGGAATGATGGCCAGGTCAACAGCTAGAGGCGCGCCAGTCTGGTGTGGAAGGAGAGAAGTACCTGAAAAAGGGGCGAGTGCTGGGCAAGCAGCATTGTTCCTTCTCAGACCCCTCCCCCACATACAGCACCACAAAGTGGCAGAACAGGTCACCCATTACTGATTAATCTCTAAGGCTTTGCCCCTTACAACATAACAGGAGCTACAGTTCTCCCTGGGACATGGAAGCAAACAAACACAGGAGACTTCTGGCCAAGATGGAAGCCTAGACTGACACGCTCCATCTCCCTCCACAGTTAAGAAGGAATACAATTACCACATAACCAGAAATAACCAGAAGTTCCAGAAAATAAATGGAAGTCCAATGTATGAAGTTATAAAGAAGTGGTGCTCATCAGGACAGGTAGGAGGGGCGAAGCCGATGAGGAGAGTTCAATCTGTGCTGTCTGTGACAGCAGCAGCTGTGGAGGCAGGACGGCAGTAAGCACAGACACCTGTATTTAGGGGGAGGTGAGAAGCACCTGGGGAGCACCCCTGGCTGCAGACCAGACCCATCAGTTTGTGATTCTAAAGCTGGGGAAGGCAGACCTTTATTGCCTTGGACTGTGAGGCCTGGAGGGGCTGGGAATGGAGGAGGAGGCTCCCGGTTGCTCAGCAGTGAGTGAACAGCAGGAATCCATCTTAGACCTTCACTCCCACAGAAAACTCCACAGCATGGTGAGACAGGTCGCCCCATTGTGACAAGTGGACGGGGCTCCACCCCTTATAGCATAGGAGGTGTGACAGCACTGAACAGGAAGCAAAGGTAAACACAGAATGATCAGGATGACACAGATCATGACAGAGATCCCGGTGATGCAGCTGACCAGACAGCAAATATCTAATCTAATGGCTCAGCAGATGGGAAATCTTTCTGAGGCATAGTTCAGAGTTTTGGTTATAAAAATGCTTACAGATCAAACAGCAGATCTTAAACAAGGAATGAAGGGGAAGGAATGAAGGCTAGTCTTGCTGAAATTAACAAAAACACATACAAAACTAGTGGTGAGGGCAAAAAAGAAACAGGATCAAATCAACAAATCAGAACATAGGGAAGGAATAAACAGTCAACAAGTGCAGAAAGAGGAAACGAGAAGTGAGGAAAATGAGGAGAGGCTCAGAAACTTATTGGACAGCTATAAGCAGGCCAACATCCAAATCATAGGGCTGCCAGAGGTAAAGAAGAAGAACTAGAAAATAAAAAATTATGTGAAAAAATAATGAAGCAGAACTTCCAAACTTGGGGAAGGAAATAGACTTACAGGTCCAGGAAGCACAGAGAATTCCTGAAAAACTGAACCCAGGGAGAACCACACCAAGACACATTATATTCAAAATGTCAAAAAATTAAGGATAAAGAGACAATCTTAAAAGAAGCAAGAGAAAAGGGAGAGAATTACATACAAAGGGGTCCTAATTAGACTATCAGCTGATTTCTCAAAAGAAACTCTGCAGGCAAGAAGGGACTGGCAAGAAACATTCAAAGTAATGAAAAGCAAAAACCTACAACCACGAATACTCTATCCAATGAAGCTGTCATTCAGAATAGAAGGGCAGAGAAAGTGCTTCCAGGACAAAGTAAAACTGAAGAAGTTCATCAGATCCAAACCACTGTTATATGAAATGTTAAAGGGACTTGTTTAGGAGAAGGAAGGTCAAAACTATGAACATTAAAATGAAAACTGTATCACAACAACCAACAACAGAAGCTAGAGAATTGAAACAAAGTCAGACTAAGTAGGCAATGACAGTGGGAAAAGAATTATAGGTATGGGGAACATTATGGTGGGAGGTCAGTGGGGAGGGGGAAGGGGGGAAAGAGAGAGAGATGGTACAGGAATTAAGAAGCATAGTAGGAGGGAGTGGAGTAGACATGAATATATTGAGAAGAACTATATGCACAACCAATGGACATGGACTAAGAGGGGGGGCAACTGACGGAAGCAGGGCTCATTGGGTGGAGGGGAACAAAGGGAAAAGAAATTGGGACAACTGTAATAGCATAAACAATAAAGCATATAAAAAAAAAAGAAAGGGAAAGATGCTAACTGAGGCTGGCTACCACTAGTGCCAGGCCTGGGGCTGTTTAGCAAGAGAAGCAGGACAAACTGAAACATTATGCTGCTTGTTTGGGGTTTGTGAACCTCTGAGACATTTTAGAAAAGTCTGCAGCACAAGCCAATACTGGCCAGTTGTGTGGAAAAGGTATTAAATGCTGCTTTGTTGGGCTTGCAAGTTGGAGACTCAGATATAGCATCTACCTGTGCCTTTACGGGGTGGGGGGTGTGCTCAGCAAATAAACAATGGATTCTTCCAGCACTTCTGTCTTGGAGAAAGCTGCCCCTCCAGCCCTTATGTGGAAGCTAGATAATTCAGTTCCCTCCATATGTACTTGACACCTTTTGATTGCTGCCTCAGTGCTAGAGCTCAGAGGGAGTGAGTCCATCAGCAAATAAGTCCATGCAGGGGTCATTTAAGAGGAACATCTGGGACTCTAGAAGCTCTCTGTCTCAACTCAACTACACTCTCTGATTATTTTTACAGCCAGAGGATATGGGGATTTCTCTTCCCATCACCAGAACCCTGAGTTGTGGAGCCTGGTGTGGGGCTCCTCAGTGGGGACCTCTTTAACCCAGGTATTATTCTTGATTTTTAACTGCTGCATGTGGGTGTGGAACCAGTCTGTTCAGCATCTCTGCCCCTCCCATCAGTCTCAATCTGTCGTATTCTGTATTTTCTGTTATAGGACCCTGTTCATCTAGGTTTCAGGCAGTTCTCAATGGTGTTTTCCTATAGTTTAGCTGTAATTTTGATGTTATCTTGGGAGAAGGTGAGCAGAGCATTTGCCTACTCTGCCATCATGACTGAAAAGCTGATATTTGATCCTTTTTAAAAGGATTTTTCATTCTGTGGAATTCTCACCTTTCCAGCTAAGACATTTCTCAGTCTATGTTACTTTTGGATTTTTCTCTCTGGATAAAAAATGCATAAGTATATCCCTTTAGGACCATCTCTATTCTGTTCTCCTGACCCTCCCATTCTCTCTGTCCAACCCATCATGCCCCCCCCAAAACCCTCCTATTATGAATTGAAAACCATGTGAGAGTATATCACATAGGACATGGGACTTTATTAGCAGTGAAATGTATTTAACAAGTTTATTTCCTCATTACCCCACATGTCACATTCTAGGGTGTTATTGTCCCAGACTTCTCATTAGCACCTCATTATTATGCTGCTCCATACATTGTGTTTGTTTTTAAGTTTTCCTGGAAAACCCTGCTAACAAAATGTCACTATATGAATTCCCAAGACTTCTATTGCCATATCATTGGAAATGTGTCTGAGATCTCTTAGAAAAAGAATAGTTCAGCAATTAGGGGCCTAAGCTGCCAAGTAAAACAAATAAACTCTAGTCAAGGAGAAGTGACCAATGAATGCACATTTTTATCCTTAGGCTCCTGTTAATTCCTAATTGCTAGCAGACAGGTAGGAGGATAAATTCCACAGCTATTGTTCTGCCAGAATGCAATTTGAATACCCAATTAATTATCGGTCTGCTATGATGTTTAATTTAGATAAAAAGGCTCTTTAGTAAACTGTTGCTTTCTTGACATATAGTCAAAATGACCTGTGCATGGCTCCCAGTCAAGGCGACAACATAGGTGAATGTGGTATTAGTATTCTCCCACAACCACATCAAAATTACAACTAAACTACAGAACAACCATTATTCAGAACCACCTGAAATCTAGCTGAACAAAAGTTTTACAACTAAGGATAGAAAGAAGTCACATTGAGACTGGTAGGAGGGGTTGAGATGTGAAATGGGCTGATCCCACAACCACATATGGCAAATAAAATCAGGAGAGATATCTTGGCTGCAGATTTAAATGTAAAATGATTAGAATTTAACAAACATTCCTTATGCACACAATAGCTGTTCTATGATCTAACTTTATAAACAAATACGATATTGTAAAGTGAATTTGCTAAAATTTATATTTTATCTTTTGAAGCAACATGATTAAGCAACTAAGTACAGAAAATGTAATTAATCCCATATGATAAAAATGTTGCAAATGCTTCCTAGGTAAAAACTTTTAGAAACAACATTTGCTTATGAAACTAACTCATCTGGTCATCAAAATAGAATACAACTCTGAATTGCATAATCTCTATTCAGGTACTAATAAGCAATATCTTTTATAATATTTGATAATATAACACAATACACGACCCAAAATAGCTAGACTAAAAGAGAAAAGGCAATCAATTATACGTTTGCATTTATATGTTAATATCATCAATTAGAAATTGCTTTCATGTGGATAACACTTAAAACTTTTAGTATCATCTCTCCACTTCCTTTATTCTATCTCTTTCAAAGTTTTACCATGACACACACCTTAAAGAATCATTTCTGAGCTTCTTTATGGACTTGTTCTGTGGTAAGCACTCTCCTGACAGCCAGTGCTAAATCTAATCAATCATCCCTTAAATACATCATTGGGTAGATTCACCACACTCCCTCATTAGCATTCATTAGCAATTAATCAACACAGCAGGACTCTCTAGAAAGTTCAACAATCCATAGGTACATTTACATTAACAGTGAGCAAACATGAGGAGAGATAAGAAAGAAGAGATGTAAAGTGTCAGATCTGTGGGAGAAAATTAAAGTTTGATTTGCTCTTTAAAAAAAAAAAAAATCAACAGAATTTGGTTATTCAGCCTGAGCCTTAAACTCTTGATTAACAAGCAGCAGCCTGCATAACTCTATTATAGTTGTCACAGACAGATTTATACTCCCGTCAGTTTGCTGAGTACATTTGTTCCACTTCAAGTAAGCCTTATATATTGTCATTATATCTTCAAAAGGAACGAAAAGATGTTGTATCCAATTTTTTGCAATTGTGGGCAATAGCTTAATTTAGTCCTAAATTGTTCTTTCTGAGAGTTGAAGGTTATAATGGAAGCCTATTTCACTGCAGGATAAAAAGAAGCTCCTGCTGTGGAGTATAATACCCCAAACCCATGGCTGAGAACTGTATTGTGCCCACTCAAGTGTCTCTCTTCAAAATGAGGGAAGTAGGGAGGGGGGCAGCCTTCACTGGTCAGCATCTGCATAGAATCAGAAATCATGAAGTCCTCTCCTGCCTAACCTCCCTGAATTCCTCTGACCATTTAGCCAACCTAGCCTCAGTTTTCCCATCAGGAAAAATCTCAGGAACTATTTCTTGAAAATGAAAAACTTAATAATGAAAAAGAAAGTTCTCATGCACATTATTTCAATGCCTTGGTTTAATTATTCCAATTTACCATCTGATTTTAAAATAATTCAAAATCACTGTGCTCACATGAGAAATGTACAACTGCTTCAAAATAATATTAACTCACAAAAATATGTCTAAGAGTGCCATAAAGGTAACAACTACGGAAGCCATCCTGAGCTAACATAAATAAATAATACCAACTTGAAAACAAATGCTAAATGATAATTTATAAGTTTCAGCACGTGGTACATTGAATTTAGACATACAGAGGTGTTTCTGTACATGATTATAACAAGGCTACAGACAATAGTCACTTGGTCCACACATGTTGAAGTCTTTGGCTCAGGCCATAAATTGGAAGCATTTATCCCCAAATACCTCAAACTTCAGTATAATGCAAACATCCTGCCTCAGTAAACTTATCTCAGCAGGCATGAGCACCGAATTGCTACCAACAGTATTGCATGATTTGGGGAGTAGTAAATGGCCTTGAAAGATTTTGGTCTCATACTGCAGTGGAAAGAAAGACCTGTTTGTTTTTTTTTTTTCATTTCCCTTTAAAGAAAATCTTACAAATGTCACAGTTTGTTGAATTGGTCCAGTCTGGATTTTCATGGTTATAATTCAAAATAAGAGTGAAGTACCTGGCAGCACAGTGTGGCTCATCAGAGTTTCAGAATAGATTTCTGAACTCTTCTGAACTGCTGCCACTTCTCTTCTTGTTGACTTGCTCTGGATGTTTTCTAAAAGCAGACTATATTCTGGAATTATTTTGAAGAAAAACAGCATTTTTAAAATGTTGTCCAAATAATTTATCTTTATTTTCTAACACCTTTTGTCAAGGTTCAGACTCACTTGTAGTGCACATTTCAGAAAGCTGGTAGGGTTATTATACTTAAACATTTTCTTTCTTATCCTGCTTCTCCATTTTATCCCACCAATTCATTGCACTGAAGAAAAACAATAGAGTCTGGGTAGGAAACTGAATTAGCTGATAAAAGCATTAAATTAGAGCCATGTTAAGATATCACTCAGGCCATTGAAGACTCTACAGTGTTCTACTAAAGTCCCGCAGTAGCTCACATTCTCATCACCAGAGCTTCTGACTGCAGTCAGTGACAGAGACTGACAGACTCACATCAAGAGGAATCAAACCTTCATACATTTTTAAATATCCCAAATGATCCTAATGGAGAATTTAAAACAATTTAGTAATTCAATATAAAGGAAATGCATTCAAATGCAAGATCAGACAAACATATTAGCCAATACACAGAGTATTAATGGACCTTCGAACTAAATCTGTCCAGTTAAATTTTCATATTCATAAGGCATATTGGACACCAAGGATGGTCTTTAGAATGGGGGTTGGGAGGACACAGTCAGGAAATGGGAATAAAGGTGAACATGATGGAATACAGTGATGGAGGTCTGTGGCAATGAGACAGATACAGACAGAGAAGTAATTTTTTTAATCTTTTGTTTTTTAGAAAAACTGAATCATGCATTACACCACTTTCCAGCTACTCAGTTATATACGCTAGTGGTCTAATTCTCATAAAGTCATGAGTTAAAAAAAATTTAAGAGTAAAATAGAAAAATTGGCAAGGACACTATATTCCCAGTAATATGGCGATGACCTGCTGTATTATTCCAAAGGTGGTGCATTCTTAAAGCACAGATTTAAGATGCTGCTCATTCTCATTTTTAATAAACCATGGGAAAGAGAAAAAAGTCAAACTTGTATTGGTGTAATTTTAGGCAGATATTTGCTGGCCCTGCTTTAGTTTTCTCAAATAGAAAACAAACATAATAACAGTAATAACCTCTCAGAGTTGTTCTGAGGGAGGATTATGTGATTTAATTTTTATAAAAAGATTTTTAAAAGCTTAGTATATAGAAAACACTATACTCATATATGTATTACTGTTATTATTAAAGTCTCCAGTCTTTGAATTTCTTAAGTATACAATAAAGAATGTTCTGGAAAAAGTGATTAGAAGATATTAGAAAGTCTTAATAGTTTTTAGACTAAAGGTGGTTTTTATCTTTTCTTATCATTGATTCATTCTTAAGTGACAATGTGGAAATAGTTTCTTATTCTCCCATCCCCTGATTTTCTGGAGGATACAGAAAGAGAAATTATGAAATGTAAAATTAGAGAATTCTATCTTCATGGAAACTGTCAATCTGTAAAAACCATTAATAAGTTTCTTAATGAAATATTCATGAAAACAGAGGTCAGGCATTGTGTAGAGAATGTGGACATGTGTTCCAATCTTCTGGTTTCTATGACTGAGAAAATTGCCCAGCCTCAATCAGAATTAATATTTCTATTTAAAAAAGAAGCTGTGATAATTGGAAGTTACTATGTATATAAATTTCCTAGTTCAATTCCTGGCTTACTAAATGGTATATTTAGTTCATTATCATTGTAGTTACTAAAACTAAATTAGTCAAAGACCCCAGAGACAAGATTCAGGAATAAGATTCAGAAACACTTTGACGAAAAATATTTTTACTGCAATGTATGGAGGCATTGTTCCAGTTGTTTATTTGATAAAAGAAAGAAAGACTACCTTTTTTATTCATGGTTTTCAATGCTTTAATATACATGAATGAGTTTATTAAAACAATGATCCACATGAACCACTCACCCCAGTTGCCTGGGTTGTCTGATACATTTTCAAGAAGAGTTTGGAAGAGAGTAGTGTACATAATGAACCTCCCCCTTCTAAAGTATGTTACAAGTGAAATGTAGTTATACCAGAATAAAAAATGTAGATGTTGCTATATTATAAACTTAGATGTTATATAACTTTACCAATAAACTACCTGAAGTTCTCTGGGCCACAGATTGTGGCTTAAGAGTGAGGGATCTTTCTACTAAGTATCCACTTGTGCACCACACCAGTAAAAGTGTCAAAAAGAAAAAAAAAAGTTTTTATATTTTTTCATAAAGTGTCATAACTGACATTGAGGGGTGACAGAAAAGAAGCCATTCTTCAAAAATGGAAGCTCTGAAAGTGCAAATGAGTTCATCTTTTAAGATAGGACAGGTACACATAAACATGAGTTCAAGGGTAAACACCAAAAGTAAACAAAGAAGGCATATCACTATCAAAAACAGACTCAAACCCTAGTGGGAAATCCAAATGGGTAAAACATATAGAGGGTTAGGCTGATGCAAACAATGGATGCCTACAAACCAGAAGAAGGAGTACAAGAAGGTAGAAGGCCAGTCTCAGAAGTCAAAGAATAATATCAAATCTGAAATTTAAGGACAGAGTGTAGTCATTCAAAGCAAGAGATATTGAGTACTCTTCTGAAATCTACCAACTAAACAAAAAGACAGAAGGGGAAAACCAAGTTATGGAAGAATTAGAGAATAAAGCAGAAACCTACTACCACAGAGCTGGAGCATGAGACAGACTACTTAAGTCATAAGGCAGTCACAGAGAGATTGGAAGATAAATCAAGGGACTAATATCAGAGAACATGGTATCAATGTAATATTAGGAACAGCAGCCAGTCCTTCACAATCCTAAATCACTAGATTACCTATCCTGAGTTATCTTCTGTAATGTAAACTATAGACTTTGGGTAATTTTGAGGTGTCAATATAGCTTCATAAATTGTAACAAATGTACCTCTCTGGTGAGGGATGTTGATATGGAGGAAGCTTTACGTGAGAAGGACAAAAGATATATGAGATATCTCTATACTCTCCCTTTGAATTTTCTGTGATCCTTAAACTTCTCTAAAAAAAAAAAATAATAATAAAGTCTTGATTTCCGGTCAAGATGGAGGCCTAGACAGACATGCTGGGTCTCCCTCCACAACTATGAAGGAATACAACTATCTCAAAACTAAAGAAAACAAGAAGTTCCAGAAAATCAAGCTGCATGGAACTCCAACAAACAAAGTTATAAAGAAGAAATACTCATCCAGACAGGTAAATGAGGCCTGTCTGGAAAAAGTTCAGCCATTGTTAATATAACAAGAATGGTTTGCACAACATCAATGTAACCTGGCAGCCAAGGAAAGTAGATTGAAATTCACATGTGTGAACAATGACAACTTCACTGTACTAGTCAGTGGGAGCAGTAGACACCATTGAGTAACCATGTGTACTGTGTGTCTATTGTATTCAAAAGGACAGAGTAGAACAAGTAATCTACATCAAATTTTGCATTAAGTTTGAACATTCCACAATGGAAACTATTCATGTTCTTCAGAATGCTTTTGGGGATGATGCAATGAGTGCAACACAAATAAAAGTGTGGCACAAATGTTTCAAAGATAGTTGAGAATCTGGTAAAGTTGATCCATGTTCTGGAAGGCCTGCAACAAGCAGAACACCTGAGGATGTTGAACATGTACAGTCTGCAGTCAACAAAGATCAGCACCTGACAGCACGAGAACTAGAAGCTGCTCTGGGGATTCCAAAACTACTGTACCTAAGATTTTGACACAGGAAATGTGTTATGGCAAAATTCATTCCATGGCTTCTGCTACCAGAGCAGAAGAAACATCATGCTGCGATTGCTAATGACATGGTTAAAACCGCTACCAATGAACCAGATCTCCTCAAGAAGGTCATAATGTTGAAGGGTTCTGAAGCATCATTGTCCTATGTACTATGTTTCTGGTATCTTGTATCTTCTTCAATAAATGCCTGGATACTTTCTAGACAGACCAATGCATCTAAAAAAAAGCAGCAAGAAAAATAAAGTACCTAAGAATAAACTTAACCAAAGAGATAAAAGACCTGTACTTGGAAAACTACGTAACACTGAAGAAAGAAATTAAGGAAGATACAAATAAATGGAAGCAAATACCATGTTCATGGATGGGAAGAATCAACATCATTAAAATGTCCATACTACCCAAAGCAATTTACATATTCAATGCAATCCCTATTAAAATACCAATGACATATTTCACAGACCTAGAACAAATACTTAAAAAACTTATATGGAACCAAAAAAAGACCCTAAATAGCCAAAACTATCTTGAGACAGAAGAACACAGCAGGAGGAATCACAATACCAGACATCAAACTATACTACAAAGCCACTGTGACCAAAAGAGTCTGGTACTGGCATAAGAACAGACATAAAGATCAATGGAACAGAACAGAGAGCCCAGAAATAAACCCAGGACTATATGGTCAACTAATACTTGACAAAGGGGTAAGGAGCATAAAATGGAGTGAGAAGAGCCTCTTCAACAAATGGTGCTGAGAGAACTGGACAGGGACTTGCAAAAAAAAATGAAATTAGACCACCAACTTACACCACGCACCAGAATAAACTCAAGATGGATCAAAGACTTAAATGTAAGCCCTGACACCATAAAAGTCCTAGAAGAAAACATAGGCATGAAAATTTCAGATTTCCCACGTAGCAACATTTTCATTGATATATCTCCTAAGGCAAGGGAAATAAAGGAAACAATAAAGAAATGGGACTACATCAAACTAAAGAGTTTCTGCTCAGCAAAAGAAAACATTAGCAAGATGAAAAGGAAACCAACCATATGGGAAAACATATTTGCCAATGATACCTCAGACAAGGGATTGATCCCCAAAATATATAAAGAACTTACACATCTCAACACCAAGAAGACAGACAACCCAATTAAAAAATGGGCAAAAGACCTGAGCAAACACTTCTCCAAGGAGTATATTCAGAGGGTTCATAGACACATGAAAAAATGCTCAACATCACTAACTATCAGAGAAATGCAAATAAAAACCACAATGAGATACCATTTTACACCAGTCAGAATGGCCATCATCAACAAATCAACAAACAGCAATTGCTGGCGAGGATGTGGAGAAACGGGAACCCTACTGCACTGTTGGTGGAAACACAGAATGGTGCAGTCACTATGGAAAACAGTTTGGAATTTCCTCAAAAAACTAAAAATGGAACTGCCTTTTGAACCAGCGATTCCACTGTTAGGATTATACCTGAAAAATCCTGAAACCCCAATTCAAAAGGACCTATGCACTCCTATGTTCATAGCAGCACTGTTTACAATAGCCAAGTGCTGGAAACAGCCTAAGTGCCCATCTGTAGATGAGTGGATCAAAAAACTGTGGTACATTTACACAATGGAGTACTATGTAGCAGAAGGAAAGAAGGAACTCCTGCCATTTGTGACAACATGGATAGAATTAGAGAGAATAATGCTTAGTGAAATAAGCCAGGGAATGAAAGAAAAATACCATATGATATCACCTAGTACAGGAGACTAAAAAACAACACAAATAAATGAACAAAATTGAGCAAGGAAAAGAAAACAGTTATCAAAGTGGAGGGGAGAAGGAGAGAAGGGGGATAAGCAGGGGAAGGATTTAATCAAAGAACGTGTATAAATGACTCATGGACATGGACAACGGGGTGGGATATGATTGTGGGAGAAGGGGTGGGCTGGGTTAGGGGAGCAAAGGGGGGAAATGGGACAACTATAATTGAAAAACAATAATAAAAAATTAAATAAGTAAATAAATAAAGTCTTAATAAAAATTTATTTTTAATAAGAAGAATCCAATAAGTCAGCAAATTTTTCAGGTATGGCTGTATTGCCTACTTTGGAGTAGTGTTCCTGCATGCTCAAATGCCCTGCTAATTCTCAGTGGTCATAAGTTATTTGGTCAATCTTTATTCTTCACATAAAAAAATTTGTAGATAAAATCTCTAAAATTATTTTAGGACAGTGAATTTTTTGTTTTAATTACATATTGAGACTCTCTGCCTCCAACGCCCTGGCTTGGTGGAAACTTCCTGTCCAGCAGAGGTTTCAGGATCACAGATGAGAGCAAACAAAATTACCCAGACACTGTCTTTCGTCTGGGGGGAGGAGGGGTGGCAAATCTCTCTAGCGGAGAAGAGTGTTAAATGTTCCCTCCTAGTCTCTTTTATTGAGGAGGGGTTCAGGAGATACAAGGTCAAGATTTATAAATCATCAATTAGCTACAGACACTTGGGTTATAGTTGACAGTTACTGATTACAGATAAAGAACACAGTGACCACACTGTGTCAGGGTCTGTTAAATATCCTGGTGCCATACTTACATCAGGTGCAAGGCTTTATACATTCTTTGCTACACACTGTTTATAGTTAACTAAGAGATAAGAAAAGCAGAACAAGCTCTAAAGCATAAATGGATTCTTTAAATCCAATTCCCATGGGAACCTTCTGAGTGGGCTTTGAGTCATGCCTGCCTCTGGCCTTCCCAATGTTCTGGTTGAGTCTTATAAGGCTCTCAGGAGCCTGGTTCATTACAATTCTCAAAACCACATAGAATGGTCCCTTACAACATGTCACTTAGAAATGAGAAAAGAACAGGTAAGAATTGAAAATATAATAGAACCTTGGAAAATAAAAAGAAATGTCTATGAAATGTAAATAAAAGAAATAATATAAGAGCTTTCCTGTCTCTATTCTTGTTCGTTTTGTTTGCTAGTGGTTATAAGATGATTTTCAAAGAGGCCAAATTATAATATATATAAAATAAATACATATCAAATATTTTATTGAATTTAATAATTAGTAAGGAAAGCAGTAAGATATTAAAGCTGGTTAAAATTTTTTAAGATGGTAGTATATACAGGCAACTTAACAAAAAAAATGTTTTGGATAAATTGCTACATTAAATATAAAACCAGTTAGTGTCTATAGGGCCCAAAACTAAAACATTTGAGCTTATTTATTTTCACTGGACAAATATTATTTGCTCTTCTTCCTTTCCCCCTCAAAACAACTACAAGTTAATCTTTACCCTTAGTGTTGAAATTTTCCAGCCAATAAAGTACTGCAATGAAAGATTAGTAATCTCTTTTGCCTATTTAAAGTTTTGAATAATTTTTTTCTGAGCTTACTCTCATTATATTTCATGCATGCTTTCTTTTTCCCTCTTCTTTTTTAATTAAATTTACTGGAGTTACATTTGCTAATAAAATAATATAGGTTTAAGAATTTAAGGTATACAATGCTATAATACATCATCTATATATTGTATTACGTGTGCACCACCCCCGGTCCAGTCTATTTCCATCACCATTTATGTATGCTTTCTTTGAAAAAAAATGCATGCACGTTTTAACCAGATGTTTTTACTAACAACAAAGCAATAACTTATTTGCTGTCAGTGTGAAGATACTGTTCATGTGAAATAGCCAGTTTCCAAAAATTCTCAGTGATTGTTTTCTTGAAAATGCTAAGCTATTGCTGAGAAGTTCATCCAGAAATCAAATCAACTTTATAAGTGACACTCATGAAATCATATTTTGCTTATTATGAGAAGTTGTTCTTAATTAATTCAAAACTGGAAAAATGTTAAATTTTTTATAGTAACAATCACAAATTCATTTAGGTAAGGATTTTGTGTAGATTATAAATTATATTCATGTAAGTACAAAGGCAAAGACTACATCCTTATTTTATAAAGCAAGATGTATCAAAATTAAGATACTTGTGGTCACTAATGATTTTTAAATGGCAAGATATAGTTAATCAGAAATGAATATTGTACCTGCTAAGAATATTAAACTTCTCTATTATTGACATTAGTCACACAGCAGAATTATTAAGCAGACAGGTTTGATTATAGTCCTATCTTATGAAGGACAAATGAGAAATTAGGTAACTATTGGAAATGTTTTTCAGTTTTGGTTTTGAATGAGACCAAGTTACCAAGAAAGAACATTAGTCAAAGTCATATAACTAATTTTTATACACAGTGAATTGCCTGATTTTAGTTTAGAGAATCCAGGAATAAGGTTTGAAGCATATAGATTTTGTAAGTAATTTAGTAAGGTTACATACTAAGTAGTAAAATTATCCTTGACACCATCACAAAAGAAGCTCAAACCAATATTAGGGAATTACATTCATGTGGTCATCTATACCTATTTACACGTGTAGTTCTAACTACATACATTCAAATGTTAAAGAGTTTGAAGGAGATGCTTATTATATTCATTAAGAGATTTCTCTGTATAATGACTTTTTTAAAAACTTTTAAATTGTGGTTCAGTTTAAAAGATTCAATTTATTCAATGATCAATTATCACATTTATTATTCATAGCCATCTTTTCAGGACATCCCATGTAAAATGAACTCTAGAAACTACACTTATAAGATTCAGAAATAACCTAATATCAAGGCTTAAGTCACAATTAAATTAATTTTTAAGGTGTCTGATTGATCTATAAAGATTAATCCATAGAGGTAAATAGAAAGTTTCATTTTTTAATCTTATGAAAGTATCCTTATTAATGGCATTATTTAAGATCACTAAAGATCTAAACTATTTTTTATCTTCCTTCTAAGCTCTTTATTGTGAGTTCTAAATGAAGCTCTTCTTTATATTTGACACTTGGAATTGCTAAATAGTTTTATTTTTTACATAAAAATCTTGATGCACTTTCTCACACCTTTGGTTACTAATTCGGTCCAGGGAAGAACATCAAAAAGACTGATGATTTACTCTCAGGAGGTTTATATTCAAGTAGTTCAAGTATCCTTGTGTACTTTATGGCTTCTTCAATGAGTCATTTTTAATTATGGCCTATGTTGGAATTTAGAGTTTAAACGAGTAAAGCAATTAAATCATAATAGTTTACTATTTTTTGCTATATGTCAGTTTGTTAGAAGGCCCTTCCCAAAAGTAGTTTATATACTTCATACTGGGCACAAGAATAATGAAAACCCCAGTTTCAAAGGATGCATCTGGTCTATATACTCAAACTCTGCAATGAAGCATGTGTTTTCAACTATGTCAATTCCAGATTTTCCTATATGCTAGAAGTTGTATGAAAATTTAAATTGCATAGTTCCTGAAACCACTCACAAATAAATGCCAGCTATGCATATTGGTCAGAAAAGGGGAAAAAGACACAATAATCTAGGCTTTCCATTCCTAGCACTGGTTTCAAAACTACTATTAGGTTTGGCCCTCTTCCTCAGAAGTCCAATTAGGGTAAATCTCACCCCCTTGCAAGGCCTGGAACTAATCATAATTATTTGAAGCATGATGTTAATAACTTTCAGATAGAGAATGAGTCACAATGCTTTGACTTTCAGAGTCTGGCTCTAAGTAAAGGCCTAGAAATGGGCACTGGGTGTGAAAGGAAACAGTCCTCTCAGGATTCCTTGTGCCTTCTCTTTGGTATATATGCTCTCTCAATTAATGGTGAGATTCAGTCCATCAAAATTGGTTGCAGCACACTTGACAGTTCACGTATAGTGTATTAAAGAACCACATTAGAGTTTTTGACTTGGCCTTAAAAATCTTGGTTGATTCCTTTATCAGTATATTCCAGGCACCTAGAACATTACATGGCACATAAAATAATATAATAACTGATTATAAATTGAGTGAATGAATGAGAAAAGATTTATGAAACATTTAGGAAACATGAAGAGCCAGTTTAAAATATTTATGGGCTGATAATACTCTATGAGTTAATAAACACGTTAAATAAGAGAGAAAAATCAGCAGCATTGGTTGGAGTTAAAGAAAAAGTCATCACTAAGAGGGAGGATTTGCAATGGGTCCTGGTTGGCAGTACTGATGAGGCAGCAAAATGTGGGAAGGTTCTTGAGTGTGAGCGTCTCTGTAGAGTACACTCACACTGCAATTATATTTACTGGACTTCGTGAGTTTTGTAAAATTTGATGAAACCCAACTATTGTAATGACAGAAATTCAATAAGAAGCCTTAACTTAAGAATACCTACTTTGTTTTCATTGAAATACTAGTATTATTATTTCTCATTATAATTCATTTGTAAATTTATTCAATTAAACATTTGTTAAATACCTATAATAAAGGAAGCTCTATACTGAAAGTCAGAGATTTAAATAAAATCCTGTCCCTGCCCTTAAAAGTCTAGCAGCCTTAAGGGGATGACTGGCAAGTGAGCAGAATGTTACACAGTGTTATAAATACCAAGAAATATTCTGAGACCATATCTCCTCACAAAGGCCAAAAAGCTCTTACTTTCTTTGGGAGATCAATTTCTCTGAGAGCTGAGGTGTACCTTGTTTCTTTATAGAGAGCATTTTGGGGCAGTTTTATTTTTTCTCTTTTCCTCAGTTTTCAACTAATACAGTGCTATTAACTCAATAGACTAACATATTCAGCCACAAGCAGAAACGGACCCACAGACCAGTTTCCTTCAATAAACACTCCATCATCTTCTGTTTGGCACTCAAGAGGCCCAGGAAACTCAACTCGTTTGATCTGATTGGGCAAGGCTGTTAAGTTACTGCTATCGTGAGAGAGTCTAACTTTTCAAGAGCAGTTAAGCATCAAACTGTTGTTTTACATGTTCTTAGTTTCTTAAAGCTAAATGAAACAGACTCTGTTTCCTGCTTCTTCTTTCGTTAAATTTATTGTGAATTGGAGATAATGAGTTGTTTAACACCTGGCATATAGCCAGCCTTTAATTTTTTTAAAGTATATTTTATTGACTACGCTATTACAACTGTCCCAATTTTTTCCCCTTTGCCCCCATCTGCCCAGTACCTCCCTTTCCTCCAGCAATCCACTCCCCACTTCCTTAGTTCATGTCTATGGGTCATGCATATAAGGTCTTTGGCTTCTCCACTTACTTTACTATTCTTAATGTCCTGTCTATTTTGTACCTACCAGTTATGCTTTTTTTATATGCTTTATTGATTATGCTGTTACAGTTGTCCCAATTTCTTTTCCCTTTCTTCCCCTCCACCCAGTGACATCCCTCCCTCCAGTTGTCCTCCCCCCTTAGTCCATGCCCATTTGTTGTGCATATAGTTCTTGTCAACATCATCCTGTCTACTCCACTCCCTCCTACTATGCTTTTTAATTCCTGTACCATCTCCCTCCCATTCCCCCATTCCTCCTCCCTCCTGATCTCCCCCCATAATTTTCCCATACCTATATTTCTTTTCACACTCTCGGTGCCTACTTAGTTTGTTTTTGTTTTAGTTCCCTAGCTTCTGTTGTTGGTTGTTGTGATACAGTTTTCATTTTAATGTTCATAGTTTTGATCCTCTTTCTCCTAAACAAGTCCTTTTAACATTTCATATAACAGTGGTTTGGATCTGATGAACTCCTTCAGTTTTACTTTGTCCTGGAAGCACTTTCTCTGCCCTTCTATTCTGAATGACAGCTTCTCTGGATAGAGTATTAGTGGTTGTAGGTTTTTGCTTTCCATTACTTTGAATATTTCTTGTCAGTCCCTTCTTGCCTGCAGGGTCTCCTTTGAGAAATCAGCTGACAGTCTTATTGGGACCCCATTTGTATGTAATTCTCTTCTCTCTTGCTGCTTTTAAGATTCTCTTTTTATCCTTAATTTTTGACATTTTGATTATAATGTGTCTTGGTGTGGTTATCCCTTGGTCCAGTTCTTTTGGAACTCTCTGTGCTTCCTGGACTTGTACATCTATTTCCTTCCCTAAGTTTGGAAGTTCTGCTTCATTATATTTTCACATAATTTTTCCATTTCTAGTTTTTCTTCTTCACCTTCTGGCAGCCCTATGATTCAGATGTTGGCCCACTTATGGCTGTCCGATAAGTTTCTGAGATTCTCCTCATTTTCCTCACTTCTCATTTCCTGTTTCTGTACTGGTTGACTGTTCCTTCCCTATGTTCCAGTTTGTTGATTTTATCCCTGGTTTTCTTGCCCTCATCACTAGTTTCATATATGTTTTTGTTCATTTCAGCCAGACTAGCCTTCATTCCTTCTCTGTCTTATTTAAGATCTGCTGTTAGGTCTGTAAGCACTTTTATAACCAAAGCTCTGAACTGTGCCTCAGAAAGATTTCCTATCTGCTGCTTCGTTAGATTAGAAATTTGCTGTCTGGTCAGCTGCGTCACTGGGATCTCTATCATGATCTGTGCCATCTTGAACAGTTTTGTGTTTATCTTTGCTTCTTGTGCAGGGCTGTCACACCTCCTATGCTATGGAGGGCAGATCCCCGTGCACTCGTCACAACCGGGCAACCCATCTCACCATGCAATGGCGTTTTCTGTGGAAGTGGGGATCCAAGATGGATTCCTGCTATTCACTATCCGCTGAGAGACTGGGAGCCTCCTCCTCTGTCCCTCCCACCACCAGGCCTCACAGTCCAAGGCAATAAAGGTCTGCCTTCTCTGGTTTTGGAATCACAAGCTGACAGGTCTGGTCTGCAGCCGGGGGTGCTCCCCAGGTGCTTCTCACCTCCTCTTAAATATGGGTGTCTGTGCTTACTGCTGTCCTGCCACCATCACTGCTGCTGCCGTGGACAGCACAGCTTGACCTCTTCTCCCTGGCTTCACCCCTCCCACCTGTCCGACAAGCACCACTTCTTTATAACTTCATATGTTGGACTTCCATTTATTTTCTGGAACTCCTGGTTATTGCCGGTTTTGCGGTAGTTGTATTCCTTCTTAGTTGTGGAGGGAGATGGAGCGTGTCAGTCTAGGCCTCCATCTTGGCTGGAAGTCTCCTGTGTTTGTTTGCTTCCATGTCCTAGCCAGCCTTTAACTTAAGTTAGACATTCTATAATATAGTAATGATGATGATGGTAATGCTGGTTTTAGTTAGAGCTTACATCTCTGCTATGTTAGAAATACAAGTGTGAGGAGGGATCTTTCCCTAGCTCCTGGAATGGTGAGCAAACTAGAATACTGCTGTCAGTTATTGTTATTTATTAAGCAGTTATTTTGTCCTAAACTCTTTATAGATATTACTTCTTTGAATCCCAAACAACCTTTAAGGTAAGAATTGTTATCCCTATTACACTTTAGAGATCATGAAGTAGAGTTTTATAGACGTTGAATAACTTGCAAAGGCCCCAAAGCTGGTAAATGGTAGAGCTGACTTCTATCCCAAGTCCTCAATGTGCCTAAATTCTGTGTGATACTGCTTCCTATACCTACCTGTGAGGGGCTGGGGATAAGCTCAGTCCATTTCTAGAAGCTTTCTGGATAAACAGGGAGACATAGCTCATGATTTTTATATTCTTTTTTTAAGTATATTTTATTGATTATGTTGTTACAGTAGTCCCAATTTTTTCCCCCTTTGTTCCCCTCTTCCCAGTACCTGCCCATTGCTCCAGCAATCCCACCCCCCTTAGTTCATGTCCATGGGTCATGCATATAAGTTCTTCAGCTTCACACTTTCCTATGTTATTCTTAACCTCCCCCTGTCCATTTTGTACCAACCAATTACGCTTCTTAGTCCCTGAACCATTTCCTCATTTCTTCCCCTCTGCTCTCCCAGCTGATAACCCTCCAGATAATCCCCATACTTATGATTCTGTTCCTATTCTGGTTTGCTTAGTTGGATTTTGTTTTTATTTTTTAGATTCAGTTGTTGACAGTTGTGAGTTTGTTGTCACTTTAGTGTTTATAGTTTTGATCTTCTTTTTCTTAAATAAGTCCCTTTAACATTTCATATCATAATGGCTTGGTGATAATGAACTCTTTTAGCTTTACCTTGTCTTGGAAGCACTTCATCTGCCCTTCCATTCTAAATGATAGCTTTGCTGGATAGAGTAATCTTGGCTGTAAGTCCTTGCTTTTCATCACCTTGAATAGTTCTTGCCAGTCTCTTCTTGACTGCAAAGTTTTTGAGAAATCAGCTGATAGTCTTATAGGCACCCCTTTATGGTAACTCTGTTTTTTTCTTGCTGCTTTTAAGATTCTCTCTTTATCTTTCACCTTTGGCATTTTAATTATGATGTGTTTGGTGTGGTCCTGTTGGGTCTACCTTGTTTGGGACTCTCTGTACTTCCTGGACTTGTATGTCTATTTCCTTTGCCAAATTTTGGAAGTTTTCCTTCATTATTTTTTCACATAAGCTTTCAATTTCTTGTTCACCCTCTTCTCTTTCTGGCACCCCTATGGTTTGGATATTGGCAGGTTTAAAGTTGTCCCAGAGGTTCCTAAGCCTCTAATCATTTTTTTCAATTCTTGTTTCCTCATTCTGCACTGGTTGACTGTTTTTTTTCTTCCTTGTGTTCCAAATCATTGAGTTAAACTCCAGTTTCCTTCTCTTCACCATTGGTTTTGTGTGGATTTTCCTTTGTTTCACTTAGCATAGCCTTCACTTCTTCCCTTATGCATTTGTTATACTGAAGCATATCTGTCAAGCCTGTAAGCATCTTTATCACGAGTGTTTGAAATTCTGTATCTGTTAGGTTGTCTATCTCCTCATCACTTAGTTCTCCCACTGGAACCTTGATCCATTTTCCCTTTCAGGCCATACTTTTCTGTCTCCTCATTCTGACAGGTTCCTGTGTTTGTTTGTCTCGGCATCCCAGGTAGAGCTGTTGCTCCTGTTACATTGTAAGGGGCGGAGCCTTAGGGATTCATCAGTACAGGGTGACCTGTTTCACCAGGTTGTGGCACTGTATGTATGGGAGGGGTCTGAGAGGGAACAATACCACCTGCCCAGCACTTACCCCTTTTCCAGGCACTTCTCCCACTTCTGTATGGGACTGGAACCTCTCTAACTGTTGTCCTGGCTATTGTTCCCAGAATGGGTGGGTCTGCGGATGTTCTAGGACTGTGGCAACCCTTCAAACAAGTGGACTCTACTGAGAAACCAGCAGTTTCTGCCTCCACTACAACCACCCCCCCACCCCCCCGGTCTGCACAGTCAGAAGCAATGAGACTTGACTTTTTCTGGTGCTGGGACCATGAGCTGCAAGGTCCAGTGAGAACCTTTCAACTTTTTAAAACATGTGACTGCACTTTCTGCCTGCCTGCCACTGTTGCCACTGCTGCCGCCACCACACAGTGTCCTCTCCACCCCAGCTCCACCCCTCCTACCTGTCTGGGTGAGTATTTCTTCTTTATATGTTTGTTTGCTGGACTTCCATGTAGTTTGATTTTTGGAACTTCTGGTTGTTTCTAGTTTTGAGGTAGTTGTATTCCTTCTTAGTTGTGGAGGGAGATGCAGCATGTCTGTCTACGGCTCCATCTTGGCTAGAAGTTGATTTTTATATTCTGTTTCTAGACAACTTGAACTCCATTTACATTGGTACATGTAACTATAAAGAAAGGTCTTCCTCTAGGGTTTTTATTTATAAAGTCAAGAAAACTGGTTCACCTGCTAATACATAGGTTCTTTGTTTCTCAGCATGTTAATTCAGAGAAATCACCTGCATATGCTTATACTGACGCTGAGAGTGAGAAGTGAGATATGGTGATGCTTTTCTAGGACAGATGAGTGAATAGAACATTCAGACAAGGAACTTGTGATATTGTTTGGTTTTATGTATCTTAGGGGCAGATCCATATATGAGGTACATGATTTATATGCCACATGCTTTGTATTAGACATTGCTTATTGACATCTCAAATCCATTCTCCCTCTTACCTTATTAGCCAAAATTTGATTTTGTTTATGGTGTTAAAATATTTACCTCATGGACTCCTGCAGCTAGAGAGGTGTAAAGAGAAGTCTACTGAGTGCGCTTTGGGAAAAACTGTTGCTTTCCTGTTGAAAGATGACAACCTCAGCTTCTTTCACCTTTCCTTTTTTTAATGGAAAGTGGACACCTGAAGGGAGAGCAGAAATATTGTGGCTATTGAGTACCAAACACTCTCATTAAATTGACAAAGCAAGAAGTTAAACAAACTTGGATCCTTATTAATTACTTGAATAGACGGATGTGCTAGCCCGGGACTGGCTATTTCAAAAGCAGAAAAGTCAACACTTATTTGGTTAGGCAGTTATAGTAATGTTTATGTCACATTCATTTCCAAGGTACACAGATCTTGATCCTACTTTTACTTTAATACATTGTTTATTGTCAGTCCTCAACTAGAGAAAAATTAGTTAAAATAACCTAAGTTATAGTAAATCTTAGCAATAGCCTATCCTCATGAGCATATGTGGCTATGAATCTTTAGCTTTCTCTTCAATACCATATAGGTAAGACTTTGGACAAATGAGCAGAATTCTTTTTACTTAATTTTCCTCCCATTTAGAATGCATTTAGTTATTGTTATATGTAGTCTACCTCAATGTCTCATGTGGAAATGAGTTAAAATATGTACAGTTATACTGGAAGACTAGAACTATTTGCATATAAAATGCAATCATTAGTAGTGCATTAATAGTTTTCTCTGGTTACTGCCTGCTATTTTAAATGTGTTACAGGTTGTTTAAATATGCTATGAAAAATTTTAATGAATTTTGAGTAAGATTCCCTCAGATCATGGCACTGATTTTTCTATAAATAAAAAATGCAATCAGTGGGCTACTATAGGCTCCAGAATTAAGTAGAAGTAGGCCCCAAAATGATCAATTCTAGAAATGAGATAAAACAGAAAGACTAGAAGAATGGAGGAAAAAAGAGAGAAAAACATAAGGGAGTTTTTTTTATGCTTTTTAAACAGAAAGAGTGCTTTCTCAAATGAGAATCATTGAAGTGGTCTTTAAAATAGATCTTATTAAGGTACAAATAATTATTCTGTGAATAATGTTATCAAAAATATAATTCTAACAATTGAATAATTATTCCAATAAAGTATTTTATATCCATTAACTATGTTTCACAGAGAGAAATTTAAATAAGAAAATTAGTATGAAAACAAAAAGGTGTACCTTGCCAGTGAGCCAACTAGAAATTTCATCAAATCCCAGCTCTCATACATCTGAATTTAGGGACCCACTCATTTTGCACATTGAAGTTCAATAAGATTCATTTTCTTTCCCCAATTAAAAAATAATACACTTGATTCAAATCAGTGAGTAGTCATAAAAATTACTATAAATGATAAAAATACATAGGAAATAATAAAATGCTACACAAGTCTTTATCATAGACTTTTTGAAGACTTTCACAGTTAGAATATTTTTAATTATAACTTCTACACAAAGTTCAAGAATGTGCCAAAAACTAAATTCCTGCCCTTAAAATAAGAGATACAACTATGAAATTTTGCTGTTAAATGATCATTCAATTTGTAGAAAATGTGATTACATAAAGGCCAGTTTGGCAGAATGATAATAAATAAAAAGTGATCACAAATGGCAGAGTTCAGAATATGGAGTGATCTCTTGTGAGGACCACATGGGTCGACATGAAGCTCTTGTCTTCTCTAACATCTGGATTATTGATGTTAGAATTAGAATATGAAAGACAGAGTGCACAGCATGTTAATAAATTTGCAGATGTTACAAAGTTGGAAGCTATTACACACACCAGGTGACTAAGAATTAATAAGAAAGGATCTAATGAGATTACAAATACAGATAGAAAAAAAGAAAATGAAATTCTATGTGGAAAAGTGCAACTAATCAGTCTGGGGGGAGGTAATCAGAAACATGTGTACTCAGCAGGTCTAAATACAAACCTGAGAAGTAATCAATTTAAACAAAAATGCAAAGCATGATAATAAGACTGCTGGGATCAGATTTCTCCACGATCACTCAGAAGTGCCATACTCAAGCCTCCTTAGCTGGAGTCACCACAAAGTAAGTAGAGCTGAAGGAAGAGACCTGAAAGCAGGGGATTATTAATTTGGAAACTAAGAAGTAAGAGCAGTTCGCTGGTGCAATGACAGCACCAATAACCACTTCCAGGCTCTGAGTTGAATAGCTATGTATACACAGACTTGCTACAGTGTTGAAAGAATGGGTGCTAAGATGCTATCACCATTCTCCTAGCCTATGTCTATTCAGGTTCGTGATCTGATGTATCTTACCTCCTGATGCCAAAGGGGCTGAGGACTTTAGGAAATGGAGTAAGGCTGGGAAATAGTATTGCTCTTACTCAAAGATATAATTAAAATACAGGGGGAAGCAGACCAGAAAGGTAAGGAACACAGACCTTTGGTGTCAAGTCCATCAGTTATGAGCTATGTAACTTTGGGAAAATAATTCACCTAGTTCTAAGTTATTCAGCTGCCATAGTATATTTACTGCTATAAGTCTATGTTTTATCGTAAAATAGATAAAATAATACATACTTTTCATAGTTATTGAAGGATAGGAATAATGTCCATAAAGTTATTAGTGCAGTTCATAGTGATTTCACTATGAATTAGGTTGAAGGTAAGTTCAAAGGTCAGGAGGTAGTACAACATGAAGACAAAACAAGAAATAGTTCCCAAGGCAGTAGAGATGGTGTCATTGGTGATTGGGAGTGGAATGTGGGCATGAGGAGGCTGAGATTAATCAACTGTCTGAAGAAAAAAACAACAATAAAGGACCCAAAACAAGAAACCATCTGGCCAAATCCCCAAATCCTTGAGGCCCAGAAATCATACTCAGCATATTTTTTTCATCACTTTCCCACACTGAATCCTTAAATGATCCTGATGATTTTCCCTCTGACATAACTCTATCTCCATTTGTTCCATTTATATGCCCACTATCAAAGTTCTACCAAGTCAACCACCCTCTCTCATAAGGACCATCTTACAGGCTCCCAAGTGACCCCTTCATATCTACATGACTTCATCCTGCTGGCATACCTTTCTTAATCCATTCACCAAACTGTAGCAAGGGTGATTTTTTCAAAAGACAAATATTCAGTTACACGTATTCCATTTCAGGCTTCTGTTTAACACTCTAGTGACACTATACTGAGCTTAGAATAAAGGTTAAATTAATGGACATGGTGCCCAGGCCCTGCAAGGACTGGCCCTGCCTTCCTCCCTAGTTTTATCATGCATGGCACCCCTCACATTTTCCGAACTTCCTTCTTGTTCAGTCCTGTTCCTGCCTTGACAAAGACTGTTATTACCTTCTATCTCCACCTTTTATTTTTCTTTTCTTGTAATATAACTCTCTTGTTACATCTTAGCAATTGACACTTTCTCAGAGATGCCTTTTATAAGTGAGTCACTGTCCCTCTGTTAACAATCATACTTCATCACTGTAACACTTATCACAATTGAAATATTACATTTTGGGGGGAATTCTGTGATTAGAGTATTTTGATCCACTCCCTGCAGGCTCATGGAGGGCAGATTCATGTTTTTATTATTTTTTAAAATTTTATTGTTGAAACTGTTACAGATGTCCCTCATGTTTTCTCCTTTGTCCACCTTTCCCCAGCCCCTTTTCCCCCTTTACCTTTCTCCTGCTCAAAACATCTCTAGCTTAGGTTATTATTTGGAAGTTTCTATAATTGGCTGCAGTATTCAGATATATTTTTTACTTAATTAAATTTGTTTTAATATTCAGAAATTTAAAATATAAAAAGTTTGTAGCAATATGTCAGTCCCCCTAAACTTTAAAAGAAAATTTACTTGTCTGAAATCCTCAAGTGTGATGCCCAGAATATAGACCTCTACAGTCTGCTTTAGATTTTAACTTTTGGAATCACTTTATGTTGCATGCTTTTTAGCTGTTTTACTTTGCCTCTATCCTCTCATCACATAACTCCCGTAGCTTTTCTTTTTTTTTTTTTTATTTAAATTATATTTTATTGTTTGTGCTATTACAGTGGTCCCAATTTTTCCCCTTTGCTCCTCTCCACCCAGACCTTCCCATTTCCTTAGGCCAACCCCAAACCATTGCCTATGTCCATGGGTCATGCATATATATTCTTTGGCTATTGTATTCCCTATGCTGTACATTACACCCCCATGACTATTCTGTAACAACCAGTTTGTACTTCTTAATCCCTTCACATCTTCTGCCCATCCTCCCAACCTTCCTCCCATATGGCAACATTCAGAATGTTCTCTGCACCTATGATTCTGTTTATGTTCTGCTTGTTCATTTTGTTTTTTAGATTACATTATTTATAGATGTGTATTTATTGTCATTTTATTGTTCATATTTTTGATCCTCTTCTTAAAGCAGACCTTTTAACATTTCATATAATACAGATTTGGTGGTGATAAACTCCTTTAACTTTTTCTATGTGGGAAACTATTTATCTGTCCTTTGATTGTAAATGATAGCTTTGCTGGGTACAGTAATCTTGGTTGTAGGTTCTTGCTTTTCATCACTTTGAATATTTCTTGCCAGTCCCTTCTGGACTGCAAAATTTCTGTTGAGAAATTAGCTGACAGTCTTACAGGAGCTCCCTTGTAGATAACTGCTTTTCTCTTGCTACTTTTAAGATTTTTTCTTTGTCTTTTTAGCCTTTGGCATTTTAATTATGATGCATGTTGGTGTGAGCCTTTTTGGGTTCCTCTTGTTTGAGACTCTCTGTGCTTTCTAGACTTGTATGTCTATTTCATTCACCAAATTAGGGAAGTCTTCAGTCCTTATTTATTCAAATAGGTTTTTAATTTCTTGCTCTCTTCTACTTCTAGCACCCCAATGATGCAAATGCTGCTACACTTGAAGTTGTCCCAGAGGCTGCCTACACCATCCTTAGTTTTTTGGATTCTTCTTTCTTCATGCTGTTCTAATGGGGTATTTTTTGCTTCTTTATACTCCAAATCACTGATTTGATTCTCAGCTTCAGCTACTCTACTATTAATTCTCTGTAAGTTATTCTTCATTTCAGTTAGTGTTTCCTTAATTTCTGACTGATTATTTTTATGGTTTCATTGTCCTCTACTCTTCCTCTAAGTTCATTGAGCATCCTTATAGCCAGTATTTTGAACTCTGCATCTAGTAGATTGCTTGTCTCTCTTTTGTTTAGTTCTTTTTCTGGAGTTTTGTTCTTTCACTTGGGCCATGCTTCTTTGTCCCCTTATTTTAGCAGCCTCCTTGTACTTGTTTATATGTATTAAGTAGAGCTTCTACATCTCTCTTGCTTCCTAGAGTGGCCTAAAATAGTAGGTGTCCTGTATGGTTCAGTGGCACAGTCCCACCTATCACCTAAGCTGGGTACTCAAGGTGTGCCCACTCTGTGGGCTGTGTATACCTTCCTATTGTAGTGGATCCTTGATTGCTGTTGGAAGGTCAATGGGAGGGATTTACCAAGGCTGTCTGCCTTCAAGGACTGGCTGTGACCACTGATCACCAACCTCCAACCACCATGGAGGATCAGCTGTGCAGGGGCCCACTCTACAGAGCAGGACTTATTTCAGCAGGGCTCTGGTGTCCACTGAGTCTGCCTCTTGTGTGTGTTGCTTGTGGAGGTGGTTGGGTGGTAGTGCTCCAATGTTGTCTGTAGCTGTCCACTGAGTGCACAAGCTCTGGGGCCTCCTTGGAGGTACAAGTCAAGGTCATCCACCACCTGTATTCTGTCCAGAGCCACCTGGCATAAGCTACAAAGTGATTTGAAGATGGGTGCTACTTGTGCAAGGCTTGATGTTCCCTAAGCAAGGCCAAGCTGGGAACCAAGTCTGGCTGCTGTTAGTGCTGCCCTGGGGCCACTTAGTGACAGGTACAGGACTCGCTAAGGGCAGCTTCTGCTTGTTTGAGAGAATTTAGGACTCAAAGGCTGAGTGAAGTGGAACTCAGGAAATCACAAGGGTCAGGAAAACTGTGTGAGCCAGGTTAATGGAGTCTCAGATATGAGACCTGCCCTCTGGCTCTTTTGGGAAATGGTTCAGAAAAGGACCAGTGGCCTCTGCCAACACTCCTGTCTGAGAGAAAGCTGCCCCACCCCCCACCCCCTGCTCTCACTGAGTTGCCACACTTCAATTCCTCCCTATATTTCTCTGATGCCTTTCAAGCTGCTGCCCCACTGCTGGAGCTCAGAAGGAGTGAGTCTGAGTAGATCTTTGCAGGGTCCTTTAACAAGAACTGCCTGAGTCTCCAGCAGTTTCTGTCTTCCACAACCTCAATCCCCACCGATTTTTACAACTAAAAGTTATGGTGACTTATCTTCCTGGCACTGGGACCCTGGGTTGGGGTCCTGATATGGAGCTGGGAATACTCACTCCCAAGATAACTCTCCCTATTTTAACTTACCAGCCTGTTCTGCATCTCTGTACCTCCTACCAGTGTTGATGTGGTTTCCTCTTTAATTCCATAGCTGTAGGACTTCCATGTAGCCCTATTTCTGGTGGCCTTGAATGATGGCTGTTCTATAGCTTAGTTGTAATTTTGATGTGGTTTTGTGAGGAGGTGAGCCATGTTTACCTATTCCACCATCTTGACTGGAAGTCCCTCATTACTGACCTCAGATATAAATTTTTAATTCTTTTACTAGTTTTCTTGTTGGGAATTTCTTCTTTATCTTCAACCAGTTCCATATTGAAAGACTGATATGATATGTAGAATAATGGTCACACAATGATGCTTAAGCCCTAATCTCCAGAATCTGTGATTATGTTAGGTTACTTGGCAATGGGAAATTAAGATTTCAGATAGAATTAAGGTTCTAATCAGCTGACCTTAAGATAAGGAGTTATCCTGGATTATCTGGATGGCCCAGTATAATCACAAGCGTCCCTATAGAGGAGAGAGGAAAGCCAGAAAGTCAGCGAGGAAGATGTGGCTACAAAGAAAATCAGAGTGATGTGATCTGAGAAGAACTGACCCAATAAATCTGGCTTTGAACAGGGGGAAAAAAAGTCCAAGACCTGGAGAACATTATGCGAAGTGAAATAAACCAGTCAGAGAAAGGCAAATGCCTTATGATTTCATTCATATGTGGAGTCTAATGATCAAGCTGAAATAATAAGCAAAATAGAGACAGACACAGAGAACAGGATGACCCCCTAAGGGGGAGGGGGTGGTAGGGTAGGGGAAAGAGGGACTGAGCAAAAAGGAAAGAATGCTCATAGACATGGACAACAGTGTGGTGATTGCAGGATGGGAGGGTGGTATGAGGGGACTAAATGGTAATGAGAAAAAAAATAAAATAAATTTTTTAAAAGAAAAAGTCCAAGAGCTAAGAAATCCAGACAGTCTCTAGAAGCCAGAAAAGGCAGGGTTATGGATTTTCCCCTATAGAGTCTCTAGGGAAAAACATAGCCCTGCCAACACTTTGATTTTAATCCATCAGACTTCTAACTGGAAGAACAGGAAGATAAAATACTTGTGTTGTTTTAAACCACTAACTTTGTGGTAATTTGTTATAAAGTCATAAAAAATAACAAATATTTATTTCTATTGAATGTAAGTAGACACTGAGAGTTATTCACACTGTCTTGCAAGAGTAGTTATTTTGAGATGGTAAGGGGGTTGGGCATGGCCTCCTCAGCCAAGTGTTCTCTAACCACTGGCTAATTCCAAAAATAAAGCAAGCTGTTGGTAGTCTTCCTATGATTGTTCCTATGGAGCACTTCTTTTAACCCAGTTTCCCTGGGGGCACTTGCAGCTTCTTGGGATCACAGCAGCTGCCTCCAAAGATGACAGATGACTCTCTGCTCTATCTGGTCTTTGCAATTTATGAGCAGCTCCTATTAATGGCTCTGTTAAGGCCCTCATTCTCCCAATGTTCGTAAACAATGATCATATTCTATAGTGACCAAATAGATTAAGACTGCTTCCTCCAGGAAAATGGCTTACACTGTGGTGTCATGGCCCACAAAGTTCATTTTGGTTTTAAACCTTTCTCTATTATATAAGAACATCAAGGCTTTGAAGTATTACACAGTGATGCCACAGAGCACCCTGTCCTCCCTTTCTCCCTTTCTCTCTTTGCATCTTTATACTTCTTACTGAGGTGAAGAAGGGAGTAGTGAACTCTCTTCTAACTTAAAGTTAGAGCTCTAATATATGTAGAAAGTTTTTGTGAGAGCTACAGGTAGACATCACTCAGATACCTAAAAATCATGTCATCACCTCAAAAATATGTCTATCTTCAGGCCACTGAGAGCACAAATGCAGGTCTGTCTGACCCCAGAATGTCCAAGATAGCCCCCAGTTTCATAAGGTACATATGTATATTTTACACTGATAGCTCTTTGGTTACTCATGCACCCAAAACTGACACATCATGAGAGGCTTACCAACTGAGACACAAAGGCAACTTTTAATAGCTCAAAGGTGAAATACTATGAAAGAGTACAGCATAGGAAAACTAGTCAGTAATATTGTAATAACTACGTATGGTACCAGTTGAGTACTGAAAATATCAGGGGGAATACTGTCTAAAATGTATGATTTTCTAACCATTATGTTGTGCACCTGAAACAAAGACAAAATTTAAAAACTGTAATTATAATAAATAAATAAATAAGAAAAAATATTATAAAAGAAAGGTTGTACAGCACAAAGGGAAGAGCACAGACTCCTAACCATGGGCACACTAAGATCAGGCATGTCTGTCCTCAAACACATTTCTGCCATTTATCAGTTATGCAGCTGTGGAAAACTACTTAACTCTCAGTCTCCATATATGTAAAACAGAAATGGGAATCTCTCTCTTGTCATTTTAAGAATTAATGAAGACAATAGATGTTACATATTTATCACTGGAAAAAAATTGGCATTCAGAAAAAATGTCTTTGATGCTCTTAGAATAAAAAAGTTTTATCAGTAAGTTCTTCCTAAAATATAAAACTGGTCATGAAAAAGTTCTTACTAATATGAATTATTTGTTAGATATGGCATAATAATTAAGTACATCAGTTTGTTATCGGTATCCCTTAATCTGTTCTATTCCCATATCACCTCTTGAGGTCACCTGACCCTTTCTTTTTCTTTCATATTTGACCAGATACAATTAAGGAATGCCAAGTCCCTGTGGACACAATTCATGACCCCTCCTAAAGGCTCTGCTTGGCTTTCCTTCCTTTGATCATTTTATCTGGTCATGATGTTAATGTAATTACAGCTGTCTGATGGAGTAGACTCAGGAAAGTACTTAGACTTCAGCACACTTCTTCAATCAACTGATAAGATGTGACCACCCTTCACACAGAAATGTGAACATAGTCAAGAACTCAAGGGTACTCTGGACAATGAAATGTTTAATATAACACATCCTACAATTATTAGACACAATGTACTTGCTTAAGACAAGTATAATCTGATTCAATCCATTCAGTCAAATAATAATTAAAACTAGCATTTACTAGATACTTCCTATGTGGCAGGCACTATGACATGTATCATCTCATCCAATCCTCACTACAATCATGTGAGATATTTTCATTACTTCCATTTTACAGATGTGGCAATAGTGGAATAAAATATTTAAGCAACTTGACTGAGTTAGTGACTTAAACACAAAAACCACCTGTTTACTATTTACCCAAACTTTCCAAATTCTTTAGCTTATAATGGTCTCCATGAATGTAAGTTAAAAGCAATTTCTTCTAATGACACCTTAAAACAGAATCAGTAATTTTGTTTTAATCAGGGCCCTTAAACTCAGAATTTGGATAATCAAAAGCAAAATGAAAACTACAACCAATTTCAATGGCCATTATCACAATGGTAAAGCTTTAAGCATTTTATATTTTCATATTTATTCCTCTCACTTTTAAGAACTATATTTATTTTTTACTTAAACACTGAAATGTGTCAATATAAATCCTTGCTATGTGCAATGAACTGGCAGGAGTAATTTAACTTTAAAACATTATAAAAATTGTAAGGAAAATAACTATTTTTACATTTTTAGAAAGTTTGATGGAATATTTTACTGAGTGACAGTCAATGGGAGCAGACAAGCAATGCAACATGGTTAGACAACTACCAACATATGGAGCTGTTGGATTTATCAACCCCCACGGGCAACAGAAATGGTAGAGCAAATTTCTGGGACATTTTACACATTAGTACATAAACAGTCTGTTGAGAAATCACACTTTTCAGATGTCTACATCCTACAGTCTTTAAGGCATCACAAGCTATCACAAATGAGATTTGTAAGGAAGAAATCTCAGTAGAAAATGATTTTAATCACTGACAAAGTCCAGGAATATCAAGTGAAAAATAATAAACTCTTTAAAAATTTATCTGAGTGTTAGTTGTGCACCATTACAACCTAAAAAAAATTCTATAAAGTTATTTTTTTCAGAAATCTTATATTTTTCAGCAAGAGCAGACAGACCTAAGCTATATTGAGTAGGAAACCAGTTTTTAAAAAGGACATACAAAAAAACAGGGAGAAATCACACGGAAACACTTTGTAAAATGGGATAAATCAAAAGCTAATTAAGAAATCAAAATATATGGAGCCAATATCATAAAAGTGAGGGAGACAATATAGGCAGCTTGGAGCTAATTAGAGTGGAGAGGTGCTAATTGTATGCACTGGGGGAAGGCAAACTGTAGTGTTGAATGAAAATGAGGCAGAGATTGAGAAGAAAAACACCTCAAACACTTTTACAGTGTGGTAGTAAATATTCAAACACAAAACTGTGAGACATGAACCCCAAGGTGAAGTGAAGAAAACCTTAAACTAGCCCTAAGCTTCATGGTTTAGTAGATTCTAAAAGGCCATTGTTCCTTAAAAAATTAAATTGTGGATTAACTCTTCTCCTCCACCAGAAAAAGGGTGCTCTCCAGTCATCTGTATTCCCCCACCCCGTCTTTTTAGAGTGGATTTGAGGAAATCTAAAGATCAGGGATTAGAGGTCAAACTTCAATTTTTAAACATTTTCTTTGGGAGCATGCCAACATTTTAATTATTTTTATTTTATTTTATTGTTTTTGACTTATCCAGTCTCCATGGCTCTGGATCTTGTTTTGCTTTATTTTGTTTTCAACAAAGTTTGTCCCAGACTATCTTATTGCTTGTTCCATTCTTCTTTTTTTTTTTTTTTGCATAATATTAGCCTTTCCAAAAATTTCTGCAAGATCTTATTCCATCTCTCTCTCTCTGAAGATGACCCATTTGGTGAGAATTCCTGTAGAGTTTTACTCCAGATAGTAAATGAAGCAAGACAATGCTTTAAAAAAATTAATTTGCTGAAGTGACAACTCCCAATCTGTGGCTGAAAAGCACCTTAAATTTTAGTGACTATGAAAGTTTCAATATTATCTTGTTCTTAAACCTTCTGAGTCTCTGAACACAGAAGTTTTGAGCAATTAGCTTCCCATTGTTTTTGTAAAAGCAACAATATGGTTATATAAACACTCTTCCAAACCGCTTCCATAAATTCTATCTCTTTATATAGTGATAAGAGGGATGGTTACTCCAAGAGGATAATTAGATTGTTGTTGTTTAATTGCTTATTTAATTATTGCCCAATAAAATAATATTATTTATAAACATCTGAAAATATTATTCAAATAAAAAATATTGAAGCCGCATTCTGTAATTGTTTTAACTAAGTGTCAAAATCTACAAGAAAAGTATACAGAAGAAAGAAAACACAGGATAGCATATATATAATAAATTAGCTGTTTATAGTGAATAAAAATTAATATCAAACAAATAAAATTTAAAATGGGCTCAGAAATTAATGATAGACTGAAATGAAATAAAACAAAATGGAGTGATTTATTTTTCTCCAAATAATTAAGTCCTTCAGAGAACAGACAACTTTTTAAGCACCCTAAAAAACTCTGCAATTATCTATTTCTCTTAAACATAAGTATCTTTTCCCTCTAGAAAACATTTATTATAATTACTGCCTTAGTATGTTTTTAAGAAGTGAACACAAGTACAAAACAAAACACAAATCAAAACCAGACTGCTGACTTTCATTGCTAATCAGAATGGAGTAATATGAAATAGATTTACCTTCCCACTTGAAACAACTAGAAAGAAAACAGACATATATATAAAATAATAATTTTCAAGCTATTGAATAGCAGGCAACAAAGGATAATAGTTCATGAGAGACAGGAAACAAAAGAGCTGAATTCTGTAATTGTCCCAGAAGATGGCAAAAATACACTATGTCTTGAGGGAATTTCCAAGATATGACAAAGAAAATGAGAACCCATATGGAGCCTGTTACACATCTTGAGTTGAAGACATAGAGCTGAGAATTCTGGGAAACCGAGGAAGCTGATGCTCACAGAGAGAACCTGGAGATATGTATATATTATTCTGTGGCATTCAGCAGAATATTGGTCATCACATGCACATTAGGAAAGTACTCAAGGGAAGGACCACCTGAAAAAATTAGAAGAAACAGCAGTACCTAGAGCTCACACAAGGCCATGAATAGTGCCTGTGCCCAACAGCCAAATTAGAAATTTCAGAGTAGAGGACTCTGAAGGACCTTAACTCAGTAGTGAGGAACTTCTTAGCCCTACATAAAGCATGATACCATCTGCTTTTAAATGACTTAGCGGCATCATACAAAAACGCTCAATAATACTTATAGGAATACGTAAAGTCCAGCACCTAACAAAATAAAATTTACCATGTCTGGCATCTAATCAAAGGTTATCAGACAGGTAAAGAAGCAAGAGAATAGGACCCATGATAGAGAAAAACAAGCTAATCACAACTGATCTAGAACTGACATAGATAGTAGCATTACAGAGTAGAACCTTAAAAGTCTTCTAAAAACTATATTGCATGTGTTCAATAAGCTAGAGCAAGAATTAAATATGTTAAGTAAAGGTGTGAAAGATATTTAACATGGTTTGAATTGAACTTTTAAAATAAAAAGTACAAAATATGAGATGGAAGAAATTACAGTAGTTCCTCTCTATATCGCAGTTCTCTTATCGTGGCCTCATTGTATTGTGGGATTTTAAAAAATATTATATTTAATTAGTTATCACAGATTTTTTGCTATATCACAGGATTTTGTGATACTGTATATGTATGTTGTTAAAGTTATGTAGGTTTAAGAGCGTAGAATAAATGTAAGATTCCTACTTCACAGGAGGGTGTAGAACGTAATACCAGTGATAAATGAGGGAATACTGTCTGCTATATGGAATTTTAAAAAGATTCCATATTTCAGAAAAAACTTGAAATATAGCAATATTAAACACAGAGGAAAAATTAAACACACACACACACAAAATCAGCATCAGTGAGCTGTGGGACAATGTAAACAGCTTAATATATGTGTGATAGGAAGTTCCAATTTTGGAGAGGAAAAATAGACAAGAAAATATTTGAAGAAATAATTTCTTATTGTTTTCCAAATTGGATGAAAACAATAAACCTGCACTTGCAAATATTAAAAAAAAAAAAGAAAATTATACCAAGGTACATCATCATCATCACATTCTTCAAAAGAGTACAAATTGTGAAAGTCTTAAGCACAGCCAAACAAAAAAGGCATATGATGAGTAGAGAAACAAAATAAAGATTAAAGCAGATTTATCACTGGAAACAATCCAAGTGATATTATGGAGCATTTATTTAAATATTGAATGAAAAACTATTAACTTAAAATTTATACCCCAAAACAAAGGGGAAATAAAGACTTTTCAAGCACACAAGAGATGAATGAAATCATCTCCAGCAGACCTGAACTACAAGACATATTTTAAAATAAGGGGAAAACAAAACAAAAAACAAGCACATGGAAAGCTGTCCTACTGAAGAAATGATAACATTTACAAGTATGATAGAGATGACTAACCAAACACTCAGCTTCTCTTCTATAGTACGAGAAGTTGCTGGAAATATGCCATTATGCAAGGACTACATTTCCCAGTTTATTTTACATTTGGCTATGTCTGTGCAACTAGCACAGTGATGTGTATCGAGGGTATGAGCTCCTCTCTTCTTCTGTGGCAATCTTTGGGGGTGGTCACAAGTTGATGATGGAGGAAAACATATTATAGAAGGAATTGTGTAATAAAGAATTTGGTTTGCTCATGTCTTTGGTTCTTGGGAGGTATCCTCTAAACACTTGGAATTTCCAGAATGATAAGAATGTCTTTGTTATTCATGACGGACCCCATGTGAATAGAGGGCTTGGGCTTTGAACCATATGATATCAGTTTTTTTTTAATATGCTTTATTGATTATGCTGTTACAGTTGTCCCAATTTCTTTTCCCTTTGTTCCCCTACACGAAGTGACCCTCCTCTCTCCAGTTGTCCACCCCCCTTAGTCCATGCCCATTGGTTGTGCATATAGTTCTTCTCAACATCTTCCTGTCTACTCCACTCCCTCCTACTATGCTTCTTAATTCCTGTACTATCTCCCTCCCTTTTCCCACTTCCCCCTCCCTGCTCACCTTCCTGTAAAATGTTCCCTATAGCTATAATTCTTTTCCCACTCTCGTTGCCTACTTAGTTTGTCTTTGTTTCAATTCCTTAGCTTCTGTTGTTGGTTGTTGTAATACATTTTTTTATTTTAATGTTTGTAGTTTTGATACTCTTTCTCCTAAACAAGTACCTTTAACATTTCATATAACAGTGGTTTGGATCTGATGAACTCCTTCAGTTTTACTTTGTCCTGGAAGCACTTTCTCTGCCCTTCTATTCTGAATGACAGCTTCACTGGATAGAGTATTAGTGGTTGTAGGTTTTTGCTTTTCATTACTTTGAATATTTCTTGCCAGTCCCTTCTTGCCTGCAGAGTTTCTTTTGAGAAATCACCTAACAGTCTTATTGGGACCTTTTTGTATGTAATTCTCTTCTCTCTTGCTGCTTTTAAGATTGTCTCTTTAATTTTTGACATTTTGATTATAATGTCTCTTGGTGTGGTTCTCCCTGGGTCCAGCATTTTTGGAACTCTCTGTGCTTCCTGGACCTGTAAGTCTATTTCCTTCCCCAAGTTTGGAAGTTCTGCTTCATTATTTTTTCACATAATTTTTCCATTTCTAATTCTTCTTCTTCACCTTCTGGCAACCTTATGATTTGGATGTCAGCCTGCTTATGGCTGTCCGATAAGTTTCTGAGCCTCTCCTCATTTTCCTCACTTCTCATTTCCTGTTTCTGTACTGGTTGACTGTTCCTTCCCTATGTTCCAGTTTGTTGATTTGATCCCTGGTTTTCTTGCCCTCACCACTAGTTTTGTATGTGTTTTTGTTCATTTCAGCAGGATTAGCCTTCATTCCTTCCCCGTCTTGTTTAAGATCTGCTGTTAGATCTGCAAGCATTCATATAACCAAAGCTCTGAACTGAGCTTCAGAAAGATTTCCTATCTGCTGTTCTATTAGATCAGATCTTTGCTATCTGGTCAGCTGCGTCACTGGGATCTCTATCATAATCTGTGTCATCCTGACAGTTTTGTGTTTACCTTTGCTTCCTGGGTGGGACTGTCACACCTTCTATGCTATAGGGGGTGGAGCCCTGTGCACTCGTCACTACCAGGTGACCCTTCTCACCACTGTGGTGCTTTGTGTGGTGGCAGGGTTCTAAGATGGAGTCATGCCATTCATTCTCCGCTGAGAGACTGGGAGCCTCCTCCTCTGTCCCCACCCCCTCTGGACCTCACAGTCTGAGGCAATAGGGGTCTGTCTTCCCCGGAGTTGGAATTGCGAGCTGGTTGGTTTGGCCTACAGCCTGGGGTGCTCCCCAGGCACTTCTCACCTCTTCTTAAATACGGGTGTCTGTGCTTACTGCCGTCCTGCTGCCACCATCACCAAAGCTGCTTCTGCCAGCACAGCTTGACCTCTTCACCCCCGCTTCGCCCCTCCTACCCGTCCTGACGAGCACCACTTCTTTATGCTTCATACTTTGGACTGCTATGTAGCTTTATTTTTTTGAACTTCTGGTTATTTCTGGCTTTGCAGTAGTTTTAGTTCTTCTTAGTTGTGGAGGGAGATGGAGCATGTCAGTATAGGCCTCCATCTTGGCTGGAAGTCTCATGTGATATCAGTTTAATCTCTAGGGGAAGCATGGGTGATGGTTTTTGAGTAACATAGATGATGGTTCAGTCAATCGTAATGAAACCCCAATAAAAACTATGAACCTCAAAGATCAGAAGAAGATCTCTGGTTAGCAAAGCCCTGTGTAATGTCACTCATCATTATCCTAGGACCCTCCCATAACTTGCTCCATGCATACCTCCTTTGGTTGGTTCAGATTTGCATCCTTTTGCAAAATAATAAAACTGTAATTGTAAGTACAGCACTTTTCTGTGCACTGTGAGTTAGTTGTTCTAGTGAAATTTAAAATTTCACAGGGGTAATGAGAACCCCTGAATTTGTAGCCAGCTTGTCAGGAGTGTAGCCTGGGGACCGCCAAACTTACAGCTGGTGTCCGAAGTGAAAGCAGTGTTGGGCAGTACTGTTCCCTTAACCTGGGATGTTTGGCCTGACTTCAGGAAGTTGGTGTCAAACCAATGTTCTGAATCACCACATGGAAGCCTGTGAGCCTTCTTGCATTGAACTGTTATGCAAATTTAAAAATGCACATTTAAAAAAATTAAGCCAGTGAGTTTGGGGGATTTATATGCTATAGCAACTAGGGTAACCCCAACTGTATTACAAGTAGCTCCCTTTTTCCTTCAGGTTTTTCTCAAAGTTCTTCTCCTCATAAGACTTTCTCTATCCAATCTGAAGTTATAGCTCCCCCACCTAACATTTCATATCTTCCTTTACTGTTTTATTGTTCCCCTTAGCACTTATTACTGTAGCAGTCCATATATTTCACATATTTCTTATATTTCTGCCACCTTTAGTAGAATGAAAGCTCCGAGAGGGCAGAGATTTATGTTTCACTTGTTTTCAGCTTTATCTGCAGTGTTAAAAACTATAGCATGTAGTAAATGTTTATTGAATAAATGTATGAATAAGCAGAATGTATTAGATGAATAAACAGATGACAATGAAAGAGTTCACAAAATATATTAAATTGTTATTACCTGTATGAGAGAAAATAAAAACTTTAAGTAAACTAGTGGCAATAGTAGTTGAAAGAAAAAGATAAATGTTTGAGTCATTTAGAACTAGAAGCCGCAAGGCCTATTAAAGAGTCAGGTGAAGAGAAAGATATTAATAAAATCTTCATCTTCAGCAACTGGGGGGCTAAGGAAATTATGAAGCAGTTAATAGAATCAGAGACATCAAGAAGTAAATCCAGTTGAGAAGAGACAATAAGTGTAATTTGGAAGAAGACATTTAAATGCCTTTCAAAATCACATGGCCAAACAATAGAGTCAAGAATGCTGCAGTTCTAAGAATAAAAAAAGCAAGAGTTAGAAGTCAAGGGGTGTTGTGGAGGAATTTCCAAATTAAACAGAAATATCACAGGTTTATGTCAATGATATATATTGTCTAACTTTTTGTGGAAGAACAAAATTGTTAGACCAGTTTTAATTCAGGTTCAATTAATTTCTTTAGTTTATGTCTTTTAGGTACCCCCAAGTGAACACTAAGAGAGTATTAGAATGTACTGGGACTATTATATTAGAAAATCTCAGGCATAGAAAACTCATTTATTATGAGCCATCAGGGATATTTACTACCTTCAGCATCTTCAAAACTCTTGAGAGTTGAATGGATCTTATCTTTATGGATGAAATAAACCTAGAGTACTTCATTACGCTTCTTAATAACAAAGCCCTTTTGCAAACAAGTAGGTCATGAGCAGAACTTAAGATGAGTAATCACATCCAAACAGTTTAGATTATCAATCATCTTATATATGCATAAAATATTAAACATAATGAACATGTGAGGGAGTTATTGATATATTCCAGTCCAAGTCATAACAAAACATGAATGGTTCTTAGAGATTGAGAGCATTTATTAGACCCTGGGGTTCATAAATGTGAATAAGTATAAGGTCTTCAATGTGTGACTTCCAGTCAAAGCCAAGCAACTAAACTCTTAACTCACCCAAGATCATAGCAAACTTTTTTAATTGAATTAATATGAAAAGAATTTTTTCAATAATGGGACATATATTTAAAATTATCCCTATTTGCATTGTTAATTTTATAACCTCAAGTTATATTCCACCCACAAGTCCCCCCAGTAATGTTTGTTTGCCTGGTTTCCATTCCAGAGATCATTCCACTGTCTAGCTTCTTTCCTCAACTCCCTTACTCTCTTCTTTTTAACCTTATCTTTTTCTTCATCTACCTTGCCCAATTATTTCCATGTCCCTGAGGCCATGTTCACTTTCTTCACCATTTTATTTGTTCATGCTCTATGCTAGGCTTGCTCTGTGGGATGACCCCCTTTTCCTTTTCACTCAGAGAACTCCTACTCAGACTTTAAACCAAAGTGCCTCCACGTGTGGCCAGAATAATTTAAAGCATTTGAATGAAAATAATTTATGAAAAGTGTAAATTTTACACAAAAGTTTTTATTTTAACAGACTTCTATAAAAGATCTTTTTTGGGCTGGTAATGATCACTTCCATTCCAGCACTGTGATGTAGCAGATAAGCAATGGTTCATGCCCATGAGCTGATCTCTGATACATATTAACAGTCTGACCACATACATTAGATGTCTAATAGTTGCTACATGCTGTTTTTTAAAGCTTGACATAACAGATATTGCATCTTTACAGTTAATTATCTCAGAATGTGGGATAGGGTGGTGGAGGAGACAGATACAAATGTCTCAAAATTGTCTGGGTTTCCCCCAACCTGGGGACTTCTTACTCCACACAGGAAACTTTTTTATTTTTATTTTTTGCCACTACCTCCATGTGCCTCTATAAGCAGTTAAAGGAACACTGGGAGCCTCCCCATTCACTGAGTTTTAAAATTTGAAGTTTATACTTTGTATTCTTCAATGCTGATTCAATAACCAAATGTGATGAAATAACTTTACCCAGGATCAAATTATAATTTTTGTCAATACTTGAACTACATGAATCTGGCCCATCAGCACCCCTGGTGATTTTTATGCACTCAGAAATTTGTGAACATTTTTTAAGTCTTGGTAAATTGTTGTATTAAAGGCCCAAATTTATTCATACCTCACTGTATGCATATCTCTTTGCCATGTGCCTTTGCCATTTCTCCCATCAAGAGTGAAATCTATATCTCCATTTCTTGAACTTAGTGTTGATTATGTGACTTGCTTTAACCAATGTATCAATAATAAATGTGACCCAAACAAAGGGCTTATGCATTGGAATTCTGTCTCTTGCTTCTGGAAACCCTTTTCCCAAGTGAATAAACTCAGGCTACATGTTAGATGAAGAGAGCCTACCTTAGACAGATTCCAGCCATTCCAGCTGTCTCAGCCCCTCGAGGCATCCCAGCTAAGGGTGCAAACATAAGACTGAAGCCAATGAAAGCCATGCATCCCCAGCTGAGTTAGCCCAAACTAGAAAAACCAGAGAGCCAAACCACATATTTGTAAGATATAATAAATATTCATTATTTTAAGTCACTGTATTTTGTGGTAGTTTGTTCAGAGTAAAAACAAACTTATCCAAAAGCTTAGATCAAAAGGCTGTATTTCTTCAACTCCCCCAACCCCAGAGTACATCACCCTTTCTCTTCCGTTTTCTCAGAGTACTATATTCATAACACTAACAAGAAAAACCACTATTTGGCAGTGTATTAAGTTCCAGAATTGAAATAATATTTAACATATCTATAGGAAAGATAATTTAATCCCCATTTTTATAGATGTAGAAACTAAGTCTTAAATAGGTTATGTGAATTACTCAAGATCATACAAGTAATACTAATGGTAGATGAAGTATTTAGATAGACTGTAGATTCTGAACACCTTGAGAATCAAGATAACTTTTCATTTGTTTTTTAAACTAGATCCTAGGCATAATTCTGGCAATAAAACAGGAGCTAAATAAATAGTTATTGAACTGAATTCATCTTTAATGCTATACTTACTTTCCCAAGCTTTGTTCCTGTTTTGTCTTTGTTCAATTTTTACCTACCACTCTACCAAAACCAAACAAACAAAAACCTAGAAAGTTGAAAATGACATATTTGTAGTCTCAAGTATTTTGAACTATAGTATTTTTAAAAAATGGCTTTCACAGATCTATGCCACTTTTACATTTTGAATGTAGTTTTATGCCCTTCCTATAATAGCCATGTTATAATGTATTTTGAACAGACAAATATTTGTATGGCTCACTTAGACATCAAGACCTTGATATGTATTTACAAAAACACATTTTAAGAACAAGATATCAGTAGGAACTGTGAATATCAGTCTATCCCTTACATTGCAATAAGATTTAATGTTTTAATCCTGGTCCAATTTTTCTAGATTTATACCAACCAAACTAGTAACTTTGAAACCATTCATGTTTTGTTGTCATTCTATTTAAATGAGGGCCATGGTACTATGCCTGACTTAAATATAGCACATTCAAGACTGAATCTTTTTATTCTCTGCACTCACACTGCAAACAAGCATTATCCAGTTAATCTCAGTGTCATGTGTGTGTGCGCGTGTGTGGTATATTTGAAGGACAAAGAATATATGACATCACTAATGTGAGAGATGAAAACAAGGGTCTGGAAGGCTTTTTAACTTTTCCTGATGCAACATGAGTAGCATAATAGGACAGAAGTCATAACACTCTTGAATAAAGTTGTATTTTTCCTCTAGATAATTCTAATTTTGATTGAATGTTGTCAAAATCTCCAAACTTTTCTCCAAACATTGGAGTTTCGAAAAATGGATTTTTCTCCCAGGCGGTTTTCCCTTCACTGTGGGAGAAAATATTTGGAGTTTTCAAAAAATAATTTTTCTTCCAGGCAGTTTTTTCTTCGCTGTGAGAGAAATGGAAACAAATCCAGAATTTCTTATTCAAGTTAGCTTAAATCATTATAAAAATTAAAACATACTCAATGTCCAAAAGTGTTTAAGAATTTTAATGTCTTTTGTTCCATTCCTTAAAATTATTTTTCAAATGGTTTGGATTTAGCCAAACCTAAAATAGATTTTTGCCAAGAGTCTTTCCCCCAACCTTAATTTTTAAACCCATGTGCATTTTAAGGGAAATTTAATACATATGTTTCTAATTCATGTGCACTTAACTCATCAGAATCTTGTTTTGTAAGACCTGTTTGAAGTTTAAGAAGTCTTTTCGGAGGCTCCCTTTAATAACTCTTTTCAATCCTTTATTCTCAGAAGCAGGAAGTCACATTTTGCCAGGAGTAAATGAATTTCAACCCCCAAAAGTTCACATTTAGTCCAAACCTGACAGCTAAGACACTTTGTAACTTTCAAAAATGAGTTCCTTTGTCCCTAGAATAAAGTTTGTTTCTAAGGCCCAAATTCAGAAAACATAGATGTGCTTTTATCTATTTTCTTTGAACATATAAAAATTATCAGTGATATTTGTGAAAGGACGTAACTTTAATTATTCTAAATACACCCTAAAGTTCCTAAAGATTGGCTAACAGACTTTTCTAGTAAGCTAAGATTATTTTCTCAAAATAAAAACACAAAAAGTAGTAGAAACTAAGCCAGAAATAAATGTTAAGGGGGGAGCGAGGTGGTGATGTGAGATACAGAGAGCTATCATTTACAGAGTAACAGATGACAACAGCTCAGCGCATATAAATACAGCATAACAAAGATGTTGATGAGTTTGTATCACAGGTTCATGTATCCGAGAATCTGACATATATGGAATATGAGTATTAAAAAAGAACAAAGGAGCTCAAGACAAGATGCTGAACAAAATGTCATTAATGAATTACAAAGACTAGGAAGACAACAGAGAAATCTGTGTTTAAAAAATCACTACTTAGAATAGGATAATATCTCATCAGATGTACTTTTCACTTCCTGCTGATGTTTGCAGCTGTTTTTTCTGATTTTCTATCTTTGTGCAGCCTCCTACATATAGAGCTGAAACTCAGGAAGAAGAAGAATCATGTATCTAGTTGGTCAAAAGAAGTGAGAATCACAAAAGTCAGGAAATCACAGTTACCTTGGTTTCTTTATAATTAATCACTTTCAAATAAAATAAGTCGTGCTCATGATATTAAGTAGAATAAGAAACATTACACTTTTTATTTTGCTTTCTATTGAACAGAACATGTGCTCAACCCAGTAAGTATCATTAAGAAGACCATACTATCTGGCCTGAAAGTACAACCAGTGGTTAACAATTGCTCGTTCAAAGTTTTGTTTGTACTTAAAAAGATTTTTGCCTACTTGAAGGAAGTTCTCATTCCATCTCTCACTATGAAAGCAGAGAGAGAGAGAGAGAGAGAGAGAGAGAGAGAGGTGGCCCCACCGTGAACTGAGGCAGCCGGCCGGGGACCTAACCCATCTGGACTAGACTGCACTGTGACATTTTTGAAGGGAGAGCCCAACAGTAACAACTGTTTTCTTCTTGCTCAGCCCCCTACTCAGGAAAGAAATCTTTCAATGGAAACCAAAATGTGACTTAATAAATTATGTTTGTTCTTCCTTTGCTTTGCATTTTCTCTTTTTTGTTTTCCATTATCTCCGTCTGATTGTATCTCATTCTTTTCTTGGATTCCATCTTTTTTTTCTTCTTCTTCTTCCCCTACAGCCTCCTTACTATGCCAACTTCACATATCCTTCATCCCTTTTATATTTCTCACAAATCTGTTTATCTGTGCCCTCATCATATTCCATCTGTTCTTTGTCCCCAGGTTCACCTCTTCCCTTGTCTTTGACTGGTCTGGCCTGTTTTTCCTCTGTGCCTAGGAGCACAAAGGCAGCTGCTTTTTTCTTTTTTCCTAATGTCACTTTTATCCCAAGCCTCAGCTCTACACAGTAAATTTGTAATGGCAGTATGAAAATTCTCATTAATTTTTGGTTGACAACAGAGAAGGGGAGAAATGTAGAAATCATTAGGAATTATCTCCTAGGCACAGATGTACTTGAAAAGCTAGTGGATCAATTGTGATGTTAACTGTTAAGTTCTCACCTGCTGAGGCATCTAACCATTACATTAAGTACTAGACTTGGGTGAGCTCCAAGATGGTAGTTACTTAGGAGGATGCTGAACTTGCTAGCTGTCATGAGCAAGCTCAAATATACATATATATAGGTAGCAATTACTTCTGCAAGGTGACTGAGGGATTTATGAACAACATCTGAACAACAGCCCAGAGAAAAAGACTGAATCGAGAAGACTGGGGAACCAAGGTAACTCTCTGGGACCTCTGGGAAATTTCCTAGCTAGAGAGACTAGTACATGCCTTTTTATGTTTTCTACTTTGATAGGATGGGTAGAAACTATGTTCAGGTGCTTTGGGCTACCTGCAATACCACCGTGACCCTTTCCCAGCCTTTTGCCTTTGAACAAAGCAAGTAAGCAGGAATAAGAAGCCACATACCTGGTCTCCCTGCCAGAAGCAGCTATACTTCAGCAAGCCCTTGCCCCAGGCACCTTTAGTGCCTGCTGGACTCCAACAGGCTTCTTTAAGCTACCCAGAACATAAAGACTACTAAGAGGTAGCTTCTTTACAAGACTACGTTCTGCACAACAATGAAGAGACTGTATAGAGAAGGTTGGGTTGCCATGAGAGCTCTGTGAGAATGGAGGGAATTCTCTGTGGTTGGACGGGCCAATCAGCACTATAGGTGGGTGGAGGCCTCTATCCAGGTAGTCCTGCCTACCTGCGAGGTCACTTCCAGCATGTTCCCAGACTCACCACCTGAGCCCCCTTTGTCCCCAGACAAAGGGAGAAAGTAAGATCAACAGGATATTACTACAGAGTGTGGCCTCCCATCTGGAGCTGCTCCAGCTTGCAGGCCCCTGCACAGGATGACTTAGGCACTTGTTTGGCTCCTATTGGTTTGCCCAAACCACCTGGTACACACAGTCTACACGAAGCCCACTTCTATATAAAGCCACTCTTTCAAGCTTGGAAGAGACAGCTATTTTATCTAATTCATATAAACAAACATAGAAAGTCAAACAAAATGATAAGACAGAAGAATATCCCTCAAATAAATGAGTGAGAAAAATCCTCAGGACAGGGGGTGGGGGTGGGGTAAAATTTAAAGAAAGGGAGGGGTATAAGTAATTTTCCTGATAAAAGATGAAAAGAAACGGTCATAAGCATGACCACCAAACCCGAGGGTAAATAGAGTAACTTAGGAAGAACATTGACAAAGAGTTAGACCATATAATAAAGAATCATAAAAACCTAAATGATACAATAACTGAAATGAAAAACAGAAGAATGAAGAGCAGATCAACTAATGCACAAGAACATATCAGTGCCCCAGATGGTATGACTTAGTAGGATGAGCACTGGCCTACCAACCAAAATGTCACTGGTTGGATTCCAGGTCAGGGCACATGCCTGGGTTGCCAGCCAGGTCCCAGGTTGGAACCATGGAAGAAGCAACTGAGAGGCAATTGATCTATGGTTCTCTCCCCATCTTTCTGATTCCCTTCCCCTCTATCTAAAAATGAATAAATAAATAATATATTTTAAAAATAAAGTAATATATCAATGACCTGGAACATAGCCTAGTGGAAATCAACTAATCAGAATAGCAGGGGAGAAAAGGAATTTTAAAATGAGGCTAGTTTAAGGTACTTTTGGTATAACATCAAGTACTCAACCATTCACATTATAGAGATTCCAGAAAGAAACGAAAGAGAAAAGGGAATGGAAACTTTATTTAAAGACATAATGGTTGAAAACATTTTTAACCTTGAAAAGGAAACATACATCCAGGTTAGGAGCAAAATGAGTCACTAACAAGATGAACCAAAGAGACCCACGCCAAGATATATTGGAATTAAAGTGGAAAAAGTTAGAGATAATTTTTGTAGAAAGCATAGAAAAAACAGTGAATTACACACAAAGAAACCCCCATAAGGCTATTAACTGATTTCTCAGCAACAACTTTACAGGCCAGAATGGAGTGACAGAAAATTTCTTAAGTGCTGAAAGAAAGGAACCTACAACCGAAACTAATTTTCCCAGCAAGGTTATCATTCAGAATTGAAGGAGAGATAAAGAGTTTTCTGGACAAGAAGAACTAAAGGAGTATGTCACCATTAAACAAATTTTACATGAAATGTTAATGTCTTCTTTAACTATAAAAGGAAAGGCCATAACCAAAGTAAAATAATATGAGAAAAAAATTTTTACAGGGAAATCCAAATATTTAATAAATACAGTGAAGCAGACATTTAAAAAGCTACTGGGAAGATCAAAAGAAAAACATATCAAACTTAACTAAAACTAAAATAAGTAGTTCAGAAATACAAAACACCAAAAGGCCTAAAATATGATATCAATAACATAAAGCATGTTAATCTTTTATTAGATGTTTCGTTGGAAAATATGTTATTCCATTTAGTGGGTTGTCTCTTCAATTGTTCATGGTTTCCCTTGCTGTGCAAAAATTTTTTAGTTTGATATAGTCCCACTTATTTACTTTTTCTATTGTTTCCTTTTCCCGAAAAGATATTAGAAAAATATTGGTGTAAGAAATGTACAAGATTTTACTACCTATGTTTTTTTCTAGAATTTTTATGGTTTTGAGTTTTACATTTAAACCTTTAATCCATTTTGAGTTTATTCTTGTGTATGGTTTAAGGGGTTAATCTAGTTTTATTTTTTGCATGTACCTAATTTTCCCAACATTATTTATTGAATAAACTGTCTTTCCCCCATTGTATATTCAAACATTTATTTGAAAGAATATATGCATACCTATGTTCATTGCAAGACTATTTATAATAGTCAAGATTTGGAAGCAACCCATGTTCCCATCAGTAGATGAGTGGATAAAAAAGCCCTGGTACATTTACACAATGGAATACTACTTGGCCATAAAAAGAATGAAATCTTACCTATCATAACATCATAAATGGATCTAGAACAGCAGTTCTCAACCTGTGGATCGCGACCCCTTTGGGGGGTCGAATGACCCTTTCACAGGGGTCACCTAAGACCATCGGAAAAAACATATATAATTACATATTGTTTTTGTGATTAATCACTTTGCTTTAAGTATGTCAATTTGTAACAATGAAAATACATCCTGCATATCAGATATTTACATTATGATTCATAACAGTAGCAAAATTACAGTTATGAAGTAGCAACGAAAATAATTCTATGGTTGGGGGTCACCACAACATGAGGAACTGTATTAAAGGGTCACAGCATTAGGAAGGTTGAGAATCACTGATCTAGAGGGTATTATGCTAAGTTAAATAAGCCAGTTAGAGAGCCCTGGTTAGTGTGACTCAGTTGGTTAGAGCCTCATCCCATGCACCAAAAGTTTGCAAGTTCAATTCCTGGTCAGGGCATATACCTAGGTTGCAGGTTTGATCCTTGGTAAGGGTACATGTGGAAGATAACCAATAGATGTTTCTTTCTCACATTGATGTTTCTCTCTCTCTTTAAAAGTCCTTGGGTGAAGATTAAAAAAAAAAGTCCGTCAGAGAAAGACAAATACCATATGATTTCACTTATATATGACATTAAATGAACAAAACAAATAAACAAATCAGAAACAGACTCATAGATACAGAGAAGAGACAGACATCTGTCAAAGGAGGGGTGCTGGGGGACTGGGTAAAGTAGGTGAAGAAATTTAGCAAAATTAAAAACAAAAACTCATAGACACAAACAAGTGTGGTGATTACCAGAGGAAATGGGGGGAGGAAGCAAGTAGAAAAGGATAAAGGGAGAATAAGTGGTGTCAAAAGTAGAATAGACTTAGAATGGTGAACATGCAATATTATATACAGATAATGTATTACAGAATTACACACTTAAAACCTGTATAATTTTATTAACCAATGTAGCTACAATAAATTCAATAAAAAAATAACATAAAACATCACAGGGGAGTAAAAATGTAGTCCTTATTGAATATATGTAATTGTGAATACCTATCAGCTTAAAGAGACTGCTAGAGATATAGAATAACATATATAAATCTCAAAGTAACCACCAACCAAAAGCCTTCCAAAGATAGATATACAAAGAGAAAAGAACCCCAAAGAAAACACTAAAGAAAAATAACTACAAGAGATAAAGAGAAAAAAAAGGAACAGAAGAGAACTTTAAAAACAACCAAAAAACAATTGCCAAAGTGGCAATAGTACATGCTTACCAATAATCACTTTAAATATAAGTGGATTAAAAAATATGATCCATCTATATACTTATAAGAGATATAATATGGAAAGTGAAGAGATGTAAAAAGATATTCCATGCAAATATAAATGTAAAGAAACTGGGGTAGTAATACTTAGACTTTAAAAAATGTAAAAGGTGAAAGCAAAAATTACATTACATCATTACAAAATGGCCAATCAAAATATAACAATCAAATATCTACACACCCTACACAAGATAATATAAACACAGAAAGGAATTATCAGTAAACACAAAGGGAAAAATCCACAATAATACGATAATAGTAAAGAATTTTAATATTCCACTCACATCAATGAATAAATCATCCAGATGAAATTTGGTGAGGAAATCATGTCACATTAGACCATATCAATTTAATAGACACATAAAATATTTCATCCAAAACTGTCAAATACATATTTTTTCAAATGCACATGGAACATTCTGCAGGATAGATAACATATAAGGCCGCAAAAAAAGCCTCAATACATTTAAAAAGTATTAAATTCATATCAGGCATCATCTCTGACCACTATGGCATGAAACTAAAAATAAACTACAGGAAGAAACCTGGAAACAAAATACAATTCATGGAGGCTAAACAGCATGCTACTAAACAATGATTTAAAAGAGAAATTAAACCAGAAATCCAACAGTATCTTGAAATAAGACAAAGATTCCCACTATGACCACTTCAAGTCAATATTGGAACTCCTAGCCACAGGGAAAAAAACAAGTAAAAAAGGCATCCAAATTAGAAAAAGAAAAGTAAAACTCTCTCATTATTTTCAGATGGCATCATGCTACGTAGAAAAAAACCCTAAGTACTCCACAAAAAGCTAATAAAATAATAAATGATGTCAGTAAAGCTGCAGGATACAGATTCAACATACAGAAATTTGTTGCATTTCTATGCATTAATAACAAAAAAGCAAAAGAAAAAATAATCACATTTATAATTGCATCAAAAGCTTAAAATTTCTAGTAATAAATTTAATCAAAGAGGTGAACGATGTGTACTCTGAAAATTATAAGATACAAACAAATGTGAAGATATACCTTGTTCATGGATTAATATTGTTAAAATATTCACAATACCTAAAACTATAAAATCTGATGCAATTCCTATTAAAATACCAATGGAATTCTTATTGGAAATAGAATAACTAATCCTACTATTTATACATAACAACAACAAAAAAATAACAATCCAATTAAAAATGGGCACAGGACCTGAATAGATACTTCTCCAAAGAAGAAATGCAGATGGCCAATAGACATATGAAAAGATGCTCAGCATCACTAATCATCAGTGAAATGCAAATTAAAACCACAATGAAATATCACCTCACACCTGTCAGAATGGCTGTCATCAATAAATAACAAGTGTTGATGAGAATGTGGAGGAAAAGAAACCCTCATACACTGTTGCTGGGATTGCAAATTAGTGCAGTCACTATGAAAGAAAGCATGGAGATTCCTCACAAAATTAAAAATAGAGCTGCTACATGATCCAGGAATTCTACTACTGGGAATTTATTTATATAAACCCCTTTGTTTATTGCAGCATTACTAGTAATAGTTAACATATGGAAGTAACCTACCTACTCATCATAGACAAAAGAAGAAAATATATATATATATATATATATATATATAATATATGTAATTGAATATATAAGGGAACATTAGTCAGCAATGAAAAGGAATGAAATTGTGCCATTTGCAACAACACAGGTGAGCCTAGATGGTATTATGCTAAGTGAAATGTCAGACAGGAAGACAAATACCATATGATTTCTCTTATTTGTAGAATCTAAAAAACAACAAGTAAACATAACATAAACACAGCCATAGATATAGAGAATAAGCTTATGGTTGCCAAAGTGAACAGGTGTGAGGATAAGGAAATAAGAAAACATAGGCTTGAATAGCAAAAAAGAAGAAAATAATTTTTAAAAATAAGGGAATTCTGGGACACCATTAAACATACCAACATTTACATCATAGGAGTACCAGAAGAAGAAGAGAGAAAGCAAAGGATTGAAAACTTATTTGAATAAATAATGACTGAAAACTTCCCTATCCTGTTGAAGGAAATAGACATACAAGCCCAGGAAGTGCAGAGGTTCCAAACCAGATGAACATAAAAAGATCCACACTGAAATATGTCATAATTAAAATGCAAGAGGTAAAAAGCACAGACAATCTTAACAGTAGCAAAAGAAAAGTAGTTAGTGCCTACAAGGGTGCCTCCATAATAGTGTCAGATGATTCCCTAACAGAAAACTTTGCAGGCCAGAAGATATTAATACAAAATATTAAATAATGAAACGCAAAGATATACAACCAAAATTACCTAGCAAGGCTATTATTTAGAGTCAAAAGAGAGATAAAAAGCTTTCCACACAAGAAAAATCTGAGGAAGCTCATCCCGACCAAGCCAGTATTACAAGAAATGTTTGTGAACCTCTTTAAAAAGAAAAAGAAAGAAATTTAACAATACAAATAATAAAATTACAATAACTGCACACCTACCAATATTTTCTTTAAATGTAAATGAATTACACGATCTAATCAAAGACACAAGGTGGCTGAATGGATAAGAAAACAAGAACCATTCATGTTTCCCAAAGAGATCCACTTCAGATTGAATGACACACCAGACTGAAAGTAAAGAAATGAAAAATATGGAAGGAAGATGGTGGAGAAGGGAGGGGAGGCTGCACTCTCAGGCTCCCGAGACCCGTCTGTAGTTTGGACTAATTGCAGACAGAACATCTCAGTGATCAGTTGGACACTGGCAGGAGTTGAGCTTTGGCACTGCTGGATTAGAGAAAAACCATCTGGGAACAACCTGTTTAGTGAGGATAGTGAAAGAAGAAAAAGGGACAAAATGGGATTCCTGACTGGGGTGGCTGCCCGAGCTGTGGTTGAAAGGACACAAAGGCTTTTTGGCGACCACAGGCTTCCCCAGAGGGAAGTCAGAAGGAAAGCGGATCTCTGCCGACTGGCAGAGACAGGACTCAACCAGGCGGCATAGGCACTGAAAGACGGGAGACAGCGTGCTGCTGAGCAAGTGAATTCGTAATTTTTTTCTTTATATTTTTTTTTTTGTGTGTGTGTGTGAACTGCGGAGAGGGGGGAAAAGTTTAGGGGTGAAAGTACATTCTTTTTTCTTTTTTTAAAATTAATTAATTAATTTGTTTATTTTTAGAGAGAGGGGAAAGGAGAAAGAGAGGGAGAGAAGCATCACTGTGTGGTTGCCTCTCATGCGCCCCCAACTGGGGACCTGACGTGCAACCTAGTAATGTACCCTGACTGGGAATCAAACCAGCAACACTTCGTTCGCAGGCCGACACTCAATCCATTGAGCCACAGCAGCTCAATGGATTGAAAGTACATTCTTGAGGAGCGCAGGCGCAGAAGTGCACACGCTCACTCCCCAACCCTTCCCTTGGGTCAAGGGTGTGCATAGGGAAGTGCCCTCATTCACTGGCCTAGGTGTGCAGAGCCGCGAGTCCAGGGGCCCCCCAGACACACCCCAACAAACATAAGGTCAGTGCCCCAACGGGCGCAGGGAGGGACCTCTGGATACACAGAAGACTGTGCGCAGTCGCCCCTGGCCAGCTCCAGTGGGCGCCAGGAACAAGTGCCAGGCCGGAGCGCAAACCATTTGCTCAGGCTCTGCTCATGCCGCCCAAGCGGGTGCAGGAACGGTGGGTGGCTGTGGCGCCCGAACAGCAGGCGGCAGCGACTCACAGACACTCACCCGGAGTGCTGCGTGGAGGCTAGCCCCCCAGCTGCCTTGGGCGAGCAGGGGCGCGCGAGTGCAAAACTACCTCGCCGACATCAATAGGCACCAATCGCTCAATTCCACTGTACACGAGTGTCTGGGGCCCAGCACTGGCAGGCGAGAGACCAACTCCTAGAGCACAGTGCAGCAGACCTGAGGATAACTCCCTGGCCACCTTGGGAAACTCCTGGAGTGCTACACGACATGCCTGAGGCAGGCTCTCGGGCCACCTTACCCACTCACAGCCGTGCCAGCAAAGACACCTTGGCTAGCTCCAACAGACACCGAAGGAACGCACAGTGCAGGGGCCCACTGCTGCAAGAACAGGAATCTCTGACCCACCTCATTAGACCAGCTGTGGACACAGAAAAACCAGACAACACACAAAGGCTGAACTGACATCTCCACAAAAGAATTCAAGATAAAGTGGATTAGAGTGACTCTCAATCAACTAGCCAGAAGGAAAATCCTAACAAAAAACATCTGAAATATAACCAAACAGCATAGACAAACAACATAAAAGGTGCCCCAAGAACATCAGGCTCAGGAGATCAAAGAGACTGCACCACTGAAACCCCCAGATCTATCATAAAGAATCTCATACCACAAAGGTGGGAAGGCAAAGCAGACAAATCCAAATAACAAAAACAAACAAGAATCCAACATGGTAAGACGCAGAAACAACCTCTCCATGAAAAGAAAAGAGGAATCCCCAGAAAGAGAGGTAGATGGAATAGACATAGCCCAAATGTCAGACATGGAATTCAAAACAATGGTGGTGAAGAAGCTCAATATACTCGACAACCTTAAAAACAACTATGACAACCTCCAAGGAAGTTACCAGCAGCTCGAAGAAAATTACAGGGAACTTGCAGAGAACTACACCAGCATAAAAAAAAGACATAGAAACTATTAACAAGAACCAGGAAGAAATGAAGAATGCAATCTCTGAAGTGAAAAACACAGTAGAATCAGTCAAAAACAGACTAAACAAAGCAGTGGATTATATTAGTGAGCTGGAGGATAATGTAGGAAAAAATCCTCAAACGATACAGCAAAATGAAAAAAGATTGAAAAAATATGAACAAGATGTAAGGGAATTACAGGATAGCATGAGAACAAATAATATCAGGATCATCGGAATTAGAGAGGGAGAAGAAAAGGAGCATGGAATTGAAAAACTGATAGGAGAAATAGTGACAGAAAATTTTCTGAACCTGACAAGAGAAAAAGTTATACAAGTTCAGGAAGCACAGAGAGTTCCAATGAAGAGGAACCCCCAAAAACCCACTCCAAGGCATATCATAATTAAAATGGCAACATTTCAAGACAAAGAGAGAACCCTAAAAGCAACAAGAGAAAAACAGCAAATAACATACAAGGGAGCTCCGATAAGGCTATCAACTGATTTCTCAACAGAAACATTACAAGCCAGAAGGAAATGGTCAAAAATATTTCAAGCAATGAAAAACAAAGGCCTACAACCAAGAATACTCTACCCAGCAAGGCTCTCATTCAAAATAGAAGGTGAAATAAGGAGTTTCTCAGACAAAGGAAGACTGAAAGAATACATCCCCACCAAACCAGCATTGCAAGAGATGCTAAAGGGTGTGTTCTAAGAAAAAAGAAGGAAAGAACAAGAGAGGAGAGGAACAGAGGTACAAAGGGCAATGAATAAATACACGTCAATAATAACCTTAAATGTAAATGGATTAAATGCTCCAATTAAAAGACATAGGGTAATGGAATGGATAAGAAAACAGGACCCATATATTTCCTGTCTACAAGAAACACACCTCAAAACAAAAGATTTACATAGATTGAAAGTAAAGGAATATAAAAAAATATTCCAAGCAAACGGACCTGAAAAAAAGCTGGGGTAGCAGTCCTCATATCAGACAAAATGGATTTCAAAGCAAGGGCAATAAAAAGAGACAAAGAAGGACATTTCATAATACTTAAAGGAACAATCCATCAAGAAGATATAACACTGATAAACATATATGCACCCAACATAGGAGCACCCAAATACATAAAGCAAATACTAGAAGACCACAAGAAGGATATTAACAACAACACACTCATAGTAGGGGACTTCAACACTCCATTATCAACAATAGACAGATCATCCAAGCAAAGAAACACCAAGGATATACAGGCATTGAACAACACACTAAACCACATGGACTTAACTGATATATATATAGAACTTTGCACCCCAAAGAAGCAAACTATACATTCTTTTCAAAGGCACATGGGACATTTTCAAAGATAGACCACATAATAGGACACAAAACAAGCCTCAACAAATTCAAGAAAATTGAAATCATATCAAGCATCTTTTCAGACCACAATGCCTTGAAACTAAAAATTAACCTCAGGGAAAAAAAATCAAAGACACCCAAACTCATGGAGAATGAATAACACGCTATTAAATAATGAATGGGTTAACAATGACATCAAAGAGGAAATCAAGAAATTTCTAGAAACTAATGACAATGAACATACAACAGCCCAAAACCTATGGGACACAGCAAAAGCAGTCCTGAGAGGGAAGTTCATAGCAATACAGGCATATCTGTAAAGACTAGAAGACTCTCAAATAAAAAATCTAATCCTAAAGCTACAAGAACTAGAACAACAACAACGAACAAAGCCTAGGGCAAGAAGAAGAAAGGAAATCATCAAGATCAAAGCAGACTTAAACATCATAGAGACTAAACAAACAATTCAAAAAATCAACAAAACTAGGAGTTGGTTCTTTGAAAAAATAAACAAAATCAACAAGCCTCTAGCCAGGCTCATCAAGAAAAGAAGAGAGAAGACCCAAATAAACAAAATCAGAAATGAAAGAGGAGAAATCACGACTGATTCCTCAGAAATACAAACAATTGTAAGAAATTACTACAAACAACTGTATGGCAAGAAATTTGACAACCTAGAAGAAATGGACAGATTTTTAGAAACATATAACTTCCCAAAACTGAATCAAGAAGAAGTAGAAAGTCTCAGCAGACCAATAACAAAGAAGAAAATTGAAACAGTAATCAAAAATCTCCCTGCACACAAAAGCCCTGGACTGTATGACTTCACAGGCGAATTTTACAAAACATTAAGGGAAGAACTAACTCCTACCCTCCTCAAACAATTCCAAAAACTCCAAGAAGAGGGAAAAATCCCAAACTCTTTCTATGAAGCCAGTATTACCCTAATCCCAAAACCAGGTCAAGACCAACAAAGATAGAAATCTACAGGCCAATATCACTGATGAACATAGATGCTAAAATCCTCAATAAAATTTTGGCAAACAGGATCCAGCAATACATCAAAAAGATCATACACCATGATCAAGTGGGATTCATCCCAGGGATGCAAGGATGGTTTAATATTCGCAAATCAATAAATATAATACATCACCTAAACAAAATGAAAGACAAAAATCACATGATCATATCTATAGATGCAGAAAAAGCATTTGACAAACTACAACACCCATTTATGATGAAAACACTCAGCAAAATGGGAATAGAGAGAGCATACCTTAACATAATTAAGGCTGTATATGAGAAGCCTGAAGCCAACATCATACTCAATGGACAAAAACTAAAAGCATTCCCCCTGAAATCAGGAACTAGACAAGGCTATCCACTTTCCCCACTTCTATTCAACATAGTGTTGGAAGTCCTAGCCACAGCAATCACACAAGACAAAGAAATAAAAGGCATCCAAATTGGGAAAGAAGAAGTAAAACTATCACTATTTGCAGATGACATGATAGTATACCTAGAAAACCCTATAAACTCCACTAAAAGACTACCTGATATAATAAGTGAATTTGGCAAAATAGCAGGGTACAAAATAAATAAACAGAAATCTAAGGCATTTCTGTACACCAACAATAAAATATCAGAGACAGAGGCAAAAAAGAAAATACCATTTACTATAGAAACAAGAAAAATAAAATACCTAGGAATAAACTTAACCAAAGAGATAAAAGACCTGTACACTGAAAATTATGCAACATTGAAGAAAGAAATTAAGGAAGATACAAATAAATGGAAGCAAATACCATGTTCTTGGATGGAAAGAATCAACATCATCAAAATGGCCATACTACCCAAAGCAATTTACAGATTCAATGCAATCCCTATTAAAATACCAATGACATATTTCACTGACCTAGAACAAATACTCCAAAAATTCATATGGAACCAAAAAAGACCCCGAATAGCAAAAGCAATCTTGAAACAGAAGAACACAGCAGGAGGAATCACGATACCAGATATGAAACAATACTACAAAGCCACCGTGATCAAAACAGTCTGGTACTGGCATAAGAACAGACATATAGATCAGTGGAACAGAATAGAGAGCCCTGAAATAAACCCAGGCCTCTAGGTCAACTAATCTTTGATAAAGGAGGAAGGAACATAAAATGGAGTGAGAAGAGCCTCTTTAACAAATGGTGCTGGGAGAACTGGACAGGGACATGCAAAAAAATGAAACTAGACCACCAACTTATATCACACACAAGAATAAACTCAAGATGGATTAAAGACTTAAATGTAAGCCGTGACACCATAAAAGTCCTAGAGGAAAACATAGGCAGGAAAATTTCAGATATCCCACGTAACAATATCTTCATGAATACATCTCCTAAGACAAGAGAAATAAAGGAAAAAATAAACAAATGGGACTACATCAAACTAAAAAGTGTCTGCTCAGCAAAAGAAAACATCAGCAAGATGAAAAGGAAACCAACCATATGGGAAAACATATTTGCCAATGATATCACAGACAGGGGACTGATGTCCAAAATATATAAAGAGCTGATACGACTCAACATCAAGAAAACAAACAACCCAATGAAAAAATGGGCAAAGGACCTGAACAAACACTTCTCCAAAGAGGACATAGAGAAGGTCCATAGGCACATGAAAAAATGCTCAACATCATTGGCTATCAGAGAGATGCAAGTAAAAACCACAATGAGATACCACTTTACACCAGTCAGAATGGCCATCATCAATAAATCAACAAACAAGTGCTGGCGAGGATGTGGAGAAACATGAACCCTTCTGCAGTGTTGGTGGGTGGGAATGCAGACTAGTGCAGCCACTGTGGAAAACAATATGGAATTACCTCAAAAAACTAAAAATGGAACTGCCTTTTGAACCAGCGATTCCACTGCTAGGATTATACCCGAAAAATCCTAAAACCCTAATTCAAAAAATCGTATGCACCCCTATGTTCATTGCAGCACTGTTTACAATAGCTAAGTGCTGGAAACAACCTAAGTGCCCATCTGTAGATGAGTGGATCAAAAAACTGTGGTACATCTACACAATGGAATACTATGCAGCAGAAAGAAAGAAGAAACTCCTGCCATTTGCAACAACATGGATGGAAGTAGAAAGAATTATGCTTAGTGAAATAAGCCAGGCAAAGAAAGAAAAATACCATATGATATCACCTAATACAGGAAACTAAAGAGCAACACAAATGAACCAAATAGGCAAAGACTAGAATAGTAGTCAGTAGGGGGGAGGGAGAGAAGGGGGATAAGTAAGGGAAGGGTCTAGTCAAGGAACGTGTATAAATGACTCATGGACATGGACAACGGGGAGGGATATGATTGTGGGAGAAGGGATCGGCTGGGTGGGGGGAGCAATGGGGGAAAAATGGGACAACTGTAATTGAAAAACCAAAAAAGAAAAAAAAAAAGAAATGAAAAATATAACATTAAATAAAAATTTTTAAAAAGTTTGGATAACAATACTTATATCAGACAAAATAGACTTTCAATGATAGGCTATAGCAAGAGACAAAGAGAGTGGTTGGAGGAGGAAAAGGATTTAACGGGGATAAATGATAATAGAAAATATACAATAAAAATTAACTATTAAAAAAGAAACACCACAAAAATTTTGTTAAAAAAGACGAAATAAAAATAAAAGAGACAAAGAAAGTCCCAGCAATTCCATTTCTGGGTATTTATCCAAATAAAGCCAAAATACTAATTCAAAAAGAATTATGTATACCTGTGTTCATTGCAACATTATTTACAATATGAAGGTAACCTAAGCAACTATAATGCCCATCAATAGATAGATGGATAAAGAAGATGTGATACACATGGAATATTATTACTCAGCCATAAAAGAACATGAAATCTTGTCAGTTACAATGTGGATGGACCTACAGGGTGTTATGCTAAGTGAAGTAAGTCAGACTGAGAAAGACAAATGCCATATGATTTCACTTATATGTGGAATCTAAAAATCTAAGTAAGCAAACAACAAAACAGAAACAAACTCATAGATATAAAGAACATTTTGGTGGTTTCTGGGTGTTAAGGGAATTGGGGAATGTGTGAAAAGGGGGAAAGGATTAAGATGTATAAATTATCAGTTTTAAAAACTGTCATGGGGATGTAAAGTACAGCTATAGTCAATAATATTGTAATGACTACATACAGTTTCAGATGGGTACTAGACTTATTGGGTCATCACTGCATAAGTTATATAAATGTATAATCATTATGGTGTACTCCTGAAACTAATATAATTATGTCAACTGTAATTAAAAATAAAAAAATAATAAAAGAAAATAAAGCACATGAGAGTATCTTATAAATGAATACACATTATACAAGTATAGTATCTTAACATAAATATTTATTTAACTACTAGAATGCAGAGAAGGAAAACTCTGACTCCAAAAAACCTCCGCTGCCTTGCGGCATACCTCTTCAGGGGAAAGGCTAAGGGAGTAAACCCCGACAGAAAATCCGGAGCCGGAGTCCCTAAGGCGGTTTGACGTTGTAGTCAACACCGGCAACTCCTGCGGCGCACCTGAAGCCAAGCTGTATTGACTCCGTCTTTCCCTTGGACCCTTCAGCTGCGAAGAGAGGGGGGGTCTGCTGCATGGGCAACAGCAGACCCTCCATATCACCCTGCCCAGGCTCTGTAGCTTCAGCTTCACTGGAGAGGACACTCCAGCGTCATCGCAAGATGTCGATTCAACACGGGAGGAGACAGATACCGTGTCACTCCCGAGTCGGACTGCACGGCCGTTCTCGGCGGTGCGGATGGACTCTTAAGAGGCTACGCCATTGTCTCTCGAGACGGACGGCTGCTGACGACGACGACTAGAATGAAGTTTCAATTGCTAAATATAAATTCACAATGTATCCTTTCTCTATTATGTATGTTATACTGTCCTATTTATTTAAGGCACAGTGATCATTTTCTTTAAAAACACAGTGCACTATTAACTATTTGACTATGTTATCAAAAAGATCTAGTTTTGTGCTCACTTGTAATTGCTATCTAAATTTACACATTAAGATAAATTTAAATGTAAAGCCATGTCACTAGGTATCTAATACATAATATTGTTATGTAAGTTCTTTTCTCTTCATTTCCCTAAAGTGGCAATAATTAATTTACAGAGTATATGTTTTTAGCATCTGTGAAGTTCCCCTGTGGGCTTGTCCATTGAGACTAAGGCTTTACATGCTGAAATGTGAATGAAGTAAACAAGTTGTTAAGAAGACATGGAAAACATTATGTCCTTAATTATGTTTCTGCACCTGCATTTGTGAATTTCATTTCTGGAGAAAGAAGATGTGGAGGCAGTTAAAGAAGTTGCTATATAGACTCTATTGATGATGGATCATTAGAGTTCACAGGAGCATTATAGTATTGAAGGAAATCTAAGTGCCTAGAGAAATCAAGAAATCACCAGGTACTTAATTATTGGTTGTGGAGGTTAATGTAAAATCATGGCATTAAGTTAATAAAATCCTCATTACTATTGCTGCTGGCAGACATATTCCTGTGTTTGAAAACCTAATTATATAAAAAATGAATATAATTTTATTTTTAAAATAGTAATTTTGATTTCTGCTAACTGCATTATGCCATCATATAAAAACTATTAGACATAAATTCAATTCAAGAGATGGTGGCAGAGTAGATGGAAGCTGAGTCCACTTGCTCATGCTCCCAGCATGGATTTTCAGCTGACTTTCCAACAAGTGGCCTGAACAGTCAACAGACTCTTAGCTAATATGAATTTTTGAAACCAAAGTGTACAGAGGATGCTTTGCACTGTCTGGGAAAAGATTTTATAAGTTAAAAGAGAAATATCCTGTGTTAGGTACCTGCAGTAGAGGAGATAACAGACAGAAAATGCAGCTTAGTAGCTCCTTCCCTCCCAGAGTGGGGGCCCTAGTCCCACACAGGGAACCCCCAATTCTATTTGGGAGAGACTTGGGAGAATGTACGGGGTCTGGGAGACCCAGGCTGCACACACAGTGAACAACATGTCCACAGCTGCAGCACCAGCTGAAAGAGTTCAAGAGAGAAACTTTATCTTCCCAAACCACTGGGGGCACTGTCACTGTGAGGACAATGAGGAGAGGCTCAGAAACCTATGGGACAGCCATAAGCGGGCTGACATCTGAATCAGGGCTGCCAGAAGGTGAAGAAGAAGAACTAGAAATTGAAAAGGTATGTGAAAAAAATAATGAAGCAGAACTTCCCTAAGTTGGGGAAGGAAATAGACTTACAGGTCCAGGAAGCACAGAGAGTTCCAAATAAACTGGACCCAGGGAGCACCATACCAGACACATTATAACCAAAATGTCAAGAATTAAGGAAAAAGAGACAATCTTAAAAGCAGCAAGAGAGAAGAAGAGAATTACATACAAAGGGGTCCCAATAAGACTGTCAGCTGATTTCTCAAAGGTAACTCTGCAGGAAACAGGGGACTGGCAAGAAATATTCAAAGTAATGAAAAACAAAAACCTACAGCCATGATTACTCTATCCAGCAATGTCATTCAGAATAGAAAGGCAGAGAAAGTGCTTCCAGGACAAAGTAAAACTGAAGGAGTTCATTAGATCCAAACCACTGTTATATGAAATGTTAAAGGGACTTGTTTAGGAGAAAGAGGATCAAAACTATGAACATTAAAATGAAAACTGTACCACAACAACCAACAATAGAGGCTAGGGAACTGAAACAAAGGCAAACTAAGTAGGCAACGAGAGTGGAAAAAGAATTATAGGTATGGGGAACATATTGGGGGGAGGTCAGCGGAGAGGGGGAAGAGGGGAAAGGGAGAGAGATGGTACAAGAATTAAGAAGCATAGTAGGAGGGAGTGGAGTAGACAGGAATATATTGAGAAGAACTATATGCACAACCAATGGGCATGGACTAAGGGGGGGGGGTTAACAACTGGAGGGAGGCAGGAGTCACTGGGTGGAGGAGAGCAGAGGAAAAAGAAATTGGGGCAACTGTAATAGCATAATCAATAAAACATATTTAAAAAAAGAATCAATGAGGGTATTGTGGCATTGAACAACATTCTAGATCAAATCGACTTAACTGATATTTACAGAACATCTCACACCAAAGAAGTAAAGTATACATTCTTTTCAAACACATATGATCATTTCACTAATAGACCAAATGGTAGGACACAAAACAAGCCTCAACAAATTCAAGAAAATTGAAATAATATCAATCATCTTCTCGGATCACAATGACTTGAAACTAGAAACCAATCTCAAGGAGAAAACTCAAAAACAGTCAAAGGCATGGAGACTGAATAACATGTTATTAAATAATGAATGGGTTAACAATGAGATCAAGAAAATTTAAAAAGTATCTGGAAACAAATGAAAATGAACACACAATAGTCCAAAACCTATGGAACACAGTGAAGGCAGGCCTGAGAGGGAAGTTCATAGCAATACGGGCCTACCTAAAATCTCAAATAAACAACCTAACACTACATCCAAAATAACTAGAGGAACAACAGCAAACAAAACCCAGAGTGAGTAGAAGAAGGAAAATAATCCTGATCTGAGAAGAATTAAGTAACATAGAGACTAAAAACATCCAAAGAATAGATTTACTCAGGAGCTGGTTCTTTGAAAAGATAAACAAAATTGACAAATCTTTAACCAGACTCAAAGAAAGGAAGGAAGGAAGGAAGGAAGGAAGGAAGGAAGGAAGGAAGGAGAGAGAGAGAGAGAGAGAGAGAGAGAGAGAGAGAGAGAGAGAGAGAGAGAGAGAGAGAGAGAGAGAGAGAATAAAATAAGAACAGAGAGGACCTAAATAAATAAAATCAGAAATGAAAGAGAAGTAACAGCTGATACCACAGAAATACAAAGGATTGTAAGAAATTACTATGAGCAACTATGTGCCAAGAAATTGGACAACCTGGATGAAATGGACAAATTTATAGAAATATTCAAGCTTCCAAAACTGAATCAAGGAGAACAGAAACTCTGAACAGACCAATAACACCTAGTGAAATTAAAACAATAATCAAAAAATTTCCAACACAGAAAATCCCTGGACTGGATGGCTTCATAGGTAAAATTTACTGAACATTTAAAGAACTACACCTATCCTTCTCAAACTATTTCAAAAAATTCTAGAAGAAGAAAAAGTCCTAAACTCTTTTTACAAGGCCAGTATTATCCTAATCCCAAAACTAGGTGAATACACAACAAAGAAAGAAAACTACAAGCCAATATCTCTAATGAAAATAGATGCTAAAATCCTCAACAGAATTTTGACAATTCTAGAGGTACATTAAAGAGAGCATACACCATGATCAAGTGGATTCATCCCCAGGATGCAAAGATGGTACAATATTCACAAATCAATAAACACAATACACCACATAAAAAAATGAAAGACAAGATTACATGATCATATCAATAGATGCTGAAAAAGCATTTTATAAAATCCAGCAACTATTTATGATAAAAACACTCAGCAAGGTCGGAATAGAGAAAGCATACCTCAACATATTAAAGGCCATATATGAGAAACCTACTGCCGACATCATACTCAATTGGCAAAAACTAAGTGTTTCCCTTAAGATCAGGAACAAAATAAGTATGTCCACTTTCACTGCTCTGATTCAACTTAGTACTGGAAGTTGTAGCCACAGCAATCAGATGAGAAAAAGAAATAAAAGGCATCCAAATTGGAAAGGAGGAAGTAAAACTGTCATTGTTCACAGAAGACATGAATGTACACATAGAAAATCCTATAATTTCCACCAAGAAACTGCTCGACATAGTAAGAGAATTTGGCAAAGTAGCACAATAAAATGTCAATATTCAGAAATTAATGGCATTCTTGTATACCAACAATGAATAGTCAGGAAGAGAAACTAGGGGAAAAATCCCATTTACTATAGCAATAAGAAAAATAAAGTACCTAGGAATAAATTTAACCAAGAATGTAAAGGACCCTTACTCAGAAATCTATAGAACACTGAAGAAAGAAATTGAGGAAGATATAAATAAATGGAAACATATACAGTATTCCCTCACTTATCTTGGGTATTATGTTCTAAACACACACACCCCCACTGCGATAGGTGAAAATCTGAGAAGTAGGGACCTTACATTTATTTTAGTATTTATATATATTTTAAGGCTTTATAAACCCTTCCCACAGACTTATAAACCATTCCCAGTCCCTTATTAATCTTTCCCACTCCCTTATTAACCTTTTCCACACTTTTATAAACACTATTCATGTTCTTAAAACATATTCTACACTCTTAAACCTACATAACTTTAACAACATACATATACAGCACTGTAAAATCCCGTGATGTAGCAAAAAATTTGTGAAATAATTAAATATAATATTTTTAAAAATCTCGCAATACAGCGAGGCTGTAATAAGTGAACCGAGATATAGAAAGGGACTACTGTATTATGTTCATGGATTGAAAGAATTAATATCATTAAAATGTACATACTACCCAAGCAATCTATAGACTCAATGTAATTCCTTTTAAAATACCAATGGTGTATTTCACAGATCTAGAACAAATATTCCAAAAACTTATACAGAACCAAAAAAAGACACTAATTAGCCTCAGCATTCTTGAGAAAGTAGAAAAAATCAGAGGTATCACAATATCTGACATTAAACTATACTACAAGTCCACTGTAATCAAAACAGCCTGGTACTGGCATAAAACAGACACATTGATCATTGGAACAGAATAGAGAGCCCAGAGATAAACCCAGGTGTCTATGGTCCATTAATATTTGACAAAGAGGGCATACAATGGACAAAAAATAGTCTCAATAAATGGTGTTGTGAGAAATGGACTGGTACATGCAAAAAAATAAAACTACACCACCCACTTACACCATATACCAGAATAACCTCAAAATGAATAAAATAATTAAATATAAGTTATGATACCATAAAAGTCCTAGCATAAAACATAGGCAGTAAAATTTTAGATATCCCATGTAACAATATTTTTGCCAATATGCCTCCTAAGGCAAGTGAAATAAAGGAAAAAATAAACAAATGGAACATCAAATTAAAAAGTTTCTGCATGGCTAAAAAAACCATCATCAAAACGGAAAGGGAATCTACTGTACGGAAGAACCTATTTTCCAATGATACATTGGATAAGGGATTGATCTCCAAAATATACAAAGAACTCATACGACTCAACACCAGGAAGACAGACAATCCAATTAAAAAGTGGGCAGGAGACCCAGATAGATACTTCTCAAAGGAGACATACAGATGGCTCATAGACATATGAAGAGATGTCCAACATCGCTAGCCATCAGAGAGATGCAAATTAAAACCACAATGAGATGTCGCCTCACACCTGTCAGAATGGCCATCATTAACATATCAACAAACAACAAGTGTGGGAGAAGATGTGGAGAAAAGGGAACCCTAGCGCACTACTGGTAGGAATGCAGACTGGTGCAGCCACTGTGGAAAACAGTATAAAATTTCCTCAAAAATTAAACATGGAACTGACAATGATTCCCCTGCTGATACTATACCCTAAGAATCCTGAAATACTAATTCCAAGAACCTATGTACCCTTATGTTCATAGCAGCACTTGTTACAACAGGCAAGTGATGGAAACAGCCTAAGTGCCCATCAGTAAATTAGTAAATTAAAAAACTGTGGTACATTTACACAATGGAATACTGCACAGCAGAAAGAACAAAGAAAGTCCTGTCTTTTTTTTTTTTAAGTATATTTTATTGATTATATTACAATAGTTCCATTTTTTTCCCCTTTGTTCTTCTCTGCCCAGTCCCACCCCTCCCTCAGAAATCCCCCCCACACACACACCCTAGTCCATGCCCAAGGTCGTACATATAAGTTCTCCGGCTTCGCCCTTTCCTATATTATTCTTTTATAAAAAAAATAATTTTTTTAACAATAAAAAATAACAACCCCCACTTCTCAGACTTAAGACTTAGGACAATGGGTGAAGGTTTTGAGTTCTTCTAGCTGCTTCAAGCTGGACATAGTCATCATCCTACCTACCCTTGGTCCAGAAATCCCTAATAAGAATAGGGGTGTGGAAGGGAAGGTGGCCTTCCCACATGGTGAAGGATCTTGCAGACTCCAGGTCAGTTGGCTGTCCCCGGACCACTGCATGCTTGGTTTAACAGGCTGGCATCCTTGTTGTATTTTGGAGGCAGAAGTTCTGTCTTTTGCGACAGCATGAATGAACTGGAGAATATTATGCTAAGTGAAATAAGCCAGTCAGTGAAAGACAAATACCATTTGATCTCACGTATAAGAGGGATCTAATGAACAAGATAATCTAATAATTAAAATAGAACCAGAGACATGAAAACATGGAACAGAGTGACAGTAGCCATAGAGGAGGTGGGAGGGGGATAATAGTTGAAAGAAGGGGAAGGGATTAGTCAAAGAACATGCATGAATGACCCATGGATATGGGCAACAGGGTTGAGATTGACTGGAAGTGGGGAATGGGCTGGATGGGAGGAGGGCAAAGAGGAAAAAATTTGGGCAGCTGTAATAGAATAACAATAAAAAAGACTATTAGAGGTTATATTTCAAAAGTTATCTAGTTTAGCCTTTATATTTTATCTACAGTTCTCTTAGTTCACACAGCAAATATTTATGCAACATATTTTTGCTGAGGGTCTACTGTATTAAACAGGCAGGCAGTGTGGTGCTGGTTAACACTTTACCCTAGAGGAATTGTTTCTTCTCCCAGGCCCTTGCTCTACTATTGAAATAACAGAAACCAATCTGCCTCTGACTCCTGTCTCCTATTAAGTGTTCTTAGAGTACATGTCAGCTTGCTGTGTAACATTGTTTGCCCAAAGGCTATTTAGCACTAAGCCTGATAAGTCCCTAGGGCTCTGATCCATTCCTCAACAAATGAGTTTCAGAGAAATAAAAAGACTGTTGTGATTCATTTTGTGAAATAAAGAACTGTTCTCACAGTACTCAATAAGAACCTTTTGGGTAGTGCTCAGCAAAACACAACACAGATGAGAACAGAAGAAAAGACTATCAGCTGTATAACCCCATCCACATTAGACTGAAGACATGTGAACATGGATATTATTAACATGGTGCCATCTTATTAAAAATATATGGAATCTAAAGGATTTACTTTCCACCTTTTAAATATTAGCATATAGAAAATTTAAATTACTTTTCTTTCATTATAAAGAAAATGAGTGATCGGAAGTATTATAAGGTAAGTGGTTAGAAAGAAAACTACACATATTTTGCTCAGTGAAATAATATAAGAGTTCACTTAGTGTAAAGCACATTTATTAAACAAACATTTTCTATGGAATGTGTTTGGCATTAATATTCCATTGTAATTGAATTTCTTTGCTATCTATGATGCTCATCTTTTCCAAAATCAACTAGATTAGGCTGATATCTAGGTAACTTTAATAACTGTTATAATTGCTGAAATTAAGATAACTGTTTTACTGACAAAATAATGGGCCACAAATTTCTTCTCAGGATGCTTAACTCTTCCCAGGATCTTAAGAAATCATATCTCATGTTTCTTTTAGTAACCATGAATCCCAAGTTTGCATAAACTAGTATATGTGGTGAGATTAATTAAAATGCATTGCTTCATTAGTTCTTAGCTAAAAAAATTAAAACTTTCTAATCATTTATTACATTTTAAATCATTATAAACTGGCAATTAGTTTCAAACATACTAGTGGAGAATTTCTTTTGGATTTTTTGCTACTGCCAGATTGTGCCCATGTTGGTTGGCTAAATTGGCATCTGTGTCTTTCCCAGTGCAGGAGTTATCAATCATGCCCATTCTGGTGTTTGTTATATGTTTTTAGAATTTACTTCCTAAGATTGTAATAAGAATTTAATAAAGTAATCAATATCTAATGCTTAGCATAGTGCCTGACACAATGTAAACTCTCAATAAATACTAGTTTGACAGAAAGTGAGGGAGAGAAAATAGAAAGAGAGACAGAATCAGTAAAAGAAAGAGAATATGACAATATGCTAATACTGTTTGGCTTCAGACAGACATGAACCCTCCCAAAGTCATTACAAAAGGCCCTGAATTGTATACTGGGCAAAGCACACTAACAGTAGTTCTTTACCTTTCAGTTCTTTATTTTCAGACTTATTAATTATGTATTTGTTGACTCCCTACAATTTGTACATAACTACTCTGAGTGTGTAGAATAATTTCCAAGTGATATAAAACAGTTGATTTCTTTCTAGAAGTTACAACATGACCACAGAGATACCACTTTCACTCAAAAAAAGTAATTATCTTCAGGCCAAATGCAATTGCTTTCTTGCTCTTAAGTCCTCAATTATAATAATGGCTTTATATTCTCAATTATTACCAAGGAGTTTAATCAAATCTCCCAAATTCTAAATCTTTTCATTCATTGATTTCAAAGACCATAATGTATTCCTCCCTTATCCAAGACCACTAAAGTTCTAAAACTCCTCATTTCCCAATCATATTGTGGTCATATGGAGGAGATAGTGAAAACTTGTATCAAGTGGTGTCAGAAACCCTATCCAGCTCTGTGACTATGAATCAGGAATTTTGCTTTTCTGAATCATACTTCTTATTTTAAAACCAAAAGAGGAAAAAAATCTTTAGTGACTGTAATAGATGATGGCAACTTTGCTGTCCAGGATGGAATAAAGCTCCTTGAGAATTTATCTCCATCTTTGCTAATAAGATACCCAATCACTATCCTTCCAAGATAAACATAATACAGAAGAGTTTCACTTGATGAAGAATTTAGTGAACTATCAGGATAAAAAATTAATATTCAGAAGTCAGTGGCATTTTTATATGCCAGAAATGGACAATCAGAAAGAGGAGTTTTAAAAAATAATCCCATTTACTATTGCAACAAAAACTAAGATAAAGACCTGTAATCAGAAAATTATAGGATATTGGAAAAAATGAGAAAGCTATAAATACGTGGAAACACATACTGTGTTCATGGATATGAAGAATTGACCTAATTAAAAAGTCCATATAATCCAAAGCAATCTATAGATTAAATACATTCCCATTTAAATACCAATGGCAAGTCTCATGGATCTAGAACAAAAACATTATATGGAACAACAAAGACCCCAAATAGCCTCAGCAATTTTGAGAAATAAGAATAAAGTTGGAGGTATCACAATTCCTAATATCAAACTATACTACAAGGCTATAGTAATGAAAACATTATGGTTACCAACATAAAAACAGGCATACAGATCAATGGAACAAAAGAAGCAAGAAAATACAATGGGGTAAAAAACAGTCCCTTCAATAAATGGTGTTGGGAAAATGGAATTGATGCATGTGAAAAATGAACTAGACCATTAACTTACACCATATACAAGAATAAACTTAAAATAAATTAAAGATCTAAATATAAGTCATAAAAACATAAATATCCTAGAGGAATATACAGACAGTAAAATCTCAGACTTTTCTTGCAGCAATATTTTTGATATGTCTTCTCAAACTAAGAAAACAGAAAAAGTAAACAAATGGAATTACATCAAGCAAAATGCTTTTGCTCAGCAAAAGAATCCATCAACAAAATGAAAGACAACCCATTGAATGGGAGAATATATTTGTCAATGATATATCTGATAAAGGATTAACATCAAAAGTATATAAAGTACTTATAGAATTCAAAACAAGAAACCAATCTAATTAAAAAATGGATTTGAATATATAATTTTCCAAAGGCAAACATACAGATGGATGGCCAGTAGACATATGAGGTCTGTTTGGAAGAATTCCAGCAATTGTTAATATAATGAGCATCATTTGCATGACATTGATGTAACCTGGCAGCTAAGGAAAGTGGACTGGAATGCACAGGCATAAACAATGATGACTTCACTTTACTAGTCAGTGGGGGCAATAGATGTGAGCATGTATACTGTGTGGCTGTTGCATTTAAAACAACTGAGTGAGCTCTGGCTGGTGTGGCTCAGCGGATTGAGCACCAGCCTGTGAACCAAAGGGTCTCTGGTTTGATTCTGGTTTGCAGGCCAGGTCCCCAGCTGGGAGCGCATGAGAGATAACCACACATTGATCTTTCTCTCCCTGTCTTTCTCCCTTCCTTCCCCTCACTCTAAAAATAAATAAATAAAATCTTTTAAAAAATAAAATGACTGAGTGAATAAAGCAAAGAATCTGTGTCAAATTTTACATTAAGCTTGACAATTCCTCCATGAAAACTATTCAAATGATTCAGTGTGGCACAGATGCTTCAAAGATGGAAGAGAATATGTTGAAAGCGATCCACATTCTGGAAGGCCTGCAACAAACAGAACACCTGAGAATGTTGAATGTGTAGGTACTGCAGTCAAAAAAGATTAGTGACTGACAGTGTGAGAAGTAGAAGCTTATCTGGAGATTCAAAAAACTACTGTATCTGAGATTTTGACACAGATCTTGGCATGAAACATGTCATGGCAAACTTTGTTACACAGCTTCTGCTGCCAGAGCAAAAGGAACATCGTGCTGCTGTTGCTAATGACAATTCAAACTTCTACCAATGAACCAGATTTCCTCAAGAAGCTCATAACCAGAGATGAATTGCCTGTCTATGGCTATGATCTGGAAACAAAGGCCCAGTTGTCCCAAAGGAAGTCTCCTGGTTCTCCATGTCCCAAGATGGCATGGCAAAGTCTCAGCAATATCAAGACCATGTTAACTGTACTTTTTAATAGGGAAGGTGTTGTCTATCATGAGTATGCCCCTCAGAGCCAAACAATTAATAAGCAGCACTACTTCAATCCTCTTCACTAATTGAGAGACGCGATATGACAAAAATGGCTACAGCTATGGGTGAATGGTGATTGGCAGCTTCATCATGACAATGCACCCACTCATGCATCATGTCTTATGCAAAGTATTTTGGTGAGATATCAAATCACTTAGGTGACTCGGCCCCAGTACAGCCCAGATTTGGCAGCCTGTGACTTCTGGCCTTTCCAAAAACTAAAATAACCTTAGAAAGGGAATAGATTTCAGACCATCAGTAAGATTCAGGAAAATATGGGTGAGCAGCCGATGGCAACTCCAACAAAAAACTTTGTAGAATGTTTTGAACAGTGGAAGAGACACTAAGAGCAGTATGAGGTCCCAAGGTGCCTGCTTTGAAGGGGACTGAGGTGTCATTGTTCTATGTATAATGTTTCTTGTATCTTTTAAAATTAATGTCTCTATTTTTCATATTACATGGCTGGATATTTCTGGACAGATCTTGTATAAAAAGATGCTCAATGTCACTAATTATCAGAGAGATGCAAATTAAAACCACAATGAGATATTACCTCACACCTGTTAAAATGGCTATGATCCACAAGTCAGCGTAACAAGTGTGGGAAAGGATGTGGAGAAACAGGAACCATCATGCATTGATGGTGAGAATTAAGAGTGGTATATCCATTGACTCAGTGATTCCACTTCTGGGAACATATCCAAAAAAACTTGAATCACTAATTTGAAAGAATATATGCACCACTATGTTCATTGCAACATTATTTACAATAGCCAAGATCTGGAAACAACCCAGGTGCCCATCAGTAGCTGAGTGGATTAAAAAAAAAAAAAAAACTAACTATGGTATGTTTATACAATGGCATACTAGTCCACCATCATAATGGAAAAAAAAAAACTTAGCTTTTGCAACAGCATGAATGGACCTGGAGAATGTTATGCTAAGTGAAATAAGCCAATCAAATAAAGACAAATAACATATGACCTCAGTTATATGTGGAATCTAATGAAGAAAATAATTTAACAAACAAAATAGAAACAGAAGCACAGATACATAGAACAGACTGACAGCTGTCAGAGAGGAGGAGCGTTGGGGAGCTGGGTGAAAAAAAGGTGAAGGGAGACAACAGTATGGTGATAGCCAAAAGAAAGGGGGAGTGGAACAGGTGGAAGAGGGTAAAGGGGGGGGATAAATGATTTCAGAAAGAGAATTTACTTTGGGCGATGGGCGCACAATGCAGTACACAGATAATGTGTTGTTGAGTTGTACATGTGAAACCTGTATGATTTTGTTAGACTATGTCATCCAAATAAACTCAGAAAAAAAAAAAAAAACGTGCTGTAAAAATAAAGAGGTCTGACCCCAGGCAAGAAGAATTCAGTAACCTTACTACATTATGGAGAGGTTTGAGCTTCGTTGTGAGAGGCAACAAATAGTTTTCTTTCTCAGAAGCACTTCCCATAGACAATATGATTTTTGGAAACAGCAGGTAACAATGACCAAAAATAAATAAATAAATAAAAAATAACACAAACCATTGTTTAACTTCTACAAGTCATTATTAGGCTATGGCCATAGGTCCAACCCCAGTGGGTGACACGTGGAAGAGCATAACCATAAAGTAGAGCAGCTCATCATGGGCAGGTGTCCTATAAGGTTTATAAGATTATGCTCTCAAGCACAATCATGCCCTCCCTATGACCTCTAAAAGAAAATTCCATCAGTGGTATCTACCATAATTGAAGGACACATGGCAAATGGGCAAAGGGGATACCTGCACACATCCTCAGAACCTGTTTCTGGTCCTTGGTTTTACTTCATACCTATCACTTACTGGCAAGTCTCAGCATCTCACATTTCTCTAGGAAACAAAATTACTTCAGCGTATTTCCAGCTCCAGTAAAATAGAGGCTAAATTATTCTGAACCTGATCCCCAACCAAGTCCCCATATACCTATGAACTGAAGCCAGGTGCACATTGGATGAGACAGTCACTCATAAGTACCTAACCTGCCTGCATTTAAGGCTTAGCTATGTATTCTATTGCTGTAGTGTTAGTGTTCTTTATCTATTGTACTTGGGCTTATTTACCCTCTGACTTTGGAATAGTCAATGTTGAGCTTTTGGAGATCAGAGAAGCAAATTCAGGCCTATGACTACCCTGCCTCCTCAGCCATAAGCATCATGGACCAGTCCGTGGGCTGCCTGACTTTATTTCTTAGTTAAATACTGTTGCATGCAGAATACGAGGGTTTATACAAGGCTGAAATTAAAGGCTGAAAGGTAAAAATATGAAGGTATTAATAATACACTTATCTAGTAGTAATAATAATAGTAATATTAAATTAATATTTTTAAAACCTTCATTTCAAGCACTGTGCTTAATATATGCTACATACATTAAAGCATTTAACCTAGAACAATTCTATGAGGAGATATGGTATCCCAAATTTATAGGTGGTTATATGTTTGGGATAGTGGGGTTTTGGGTAGGTAGAATTAGATGAGCAGAGAACTTTGAAAACCTTTCATGTTAAAACTGAAAGAAAAACTTAACAGCTGAGTTACGTCTGGCAACTGGCTGATGTCCAAGAACAATCAGCAAATCCTTTCCCATGTCAACCAACCTAATGTGTGTTCACAGGGGAATGGTTTATGCATTTCCTTGATGATGTCTTTATCAGAGCCAACTGCTACACTGAATCAGTCCTTACAATCCCACACAGTTGAGGAACTGCCAAATCTGCACAACTATGACTCCTAGAGAACAGTGGCTATGAATTATTGTACTTACATTTATGTCACTCACAAGTGCTTTAAACCAAGGTTCATTCAGTGTCTAAGTTCAGTGAGATGGTTGGAACATTCTGTCACCAGAGCTTAGTACACACCATTAAAGATTCTGAGCTCCCCATTAGCATCAAGAGTGATAAAATTAAGATCACTAAGCTCTTAAATCTGTTAAGTGAGAGTATCTATGACTAAGACTTAATGAAATTATTTGTTCATGATTTGATAAACCAAATTATTGTTCATAATTTGGATAACTGAATTTCTGCCAAGAAAGATATATTTCGTAGACATGCTATAATAGAAACCCAAATATGAGTTTCTTGTGAAGATGACAATTTGTTGAAAATGATAGAGAGTATCTTTCATATCAACAGAATTTCTGTGACATCTGGCTTCTGGTTGAATAAGACCAATGGGGAGCATTATTAAGAAACCAGAGAAGGAAGACTATGAAGGTAGGGTATCTATTCCCTAAAAGAATGTTTTGGACTGGCTATGTCCTTTGAAGGTCTCTTTCCTTCCAGGTTCAATCAACTGACTCTTCTCCCTCATTTCTTCTGGCCAAAAAATTATAAGTCCAGTATTCCCTCACTTAACATGGGTATTATGTTCTAGACCCCCCATGAAGTAGGAACCTTACATTTATTCTACGCTCTTAAACCTATGTAACTTTAACAACATACATATACAGTACTGCAAAATTCTGTGATATAGTGAAAAATCCATGATAAATAATTAAATATAATATTTTTTAAAATCCCGCAATACAGTGAGGCCATGATAAGTGAACCACAATATAGAGAGGGACTACTGTACTTACAACCAAGACTACTCTACCCAGTAAGGCTATCATTTAAAATTGGAAAAAGTCTAAAAGAGTTCATCACCACCAAACCAGTATTATAAGAAATGTTAAAGGGACTACTTAAAAAAAAAGAAAAACAAGAACATAAACAAAATGGTAATAACTATCTACCCATCAATAATCACTTTAAATGTAAATGGATTAAATGTTGTGGTCAAAAGACATGGAGTAGCTGAATGACAAAAGAAACAACAAAATAAAAAAGGCAACCTATTAAATGGAAGAAGATATTTGTAAATTATATATCTAATAAGGGGCTAATATTCAAGTATATAAAGAACTCAATGTACTTCAATAGCAGAAAATTATACCATTCAGTGAAAATATGGGTACCAGAGCTGAGTAGATATTTTGCCAAAGAAGACATAAAAATGGCCAATAGGTAAATGAAAATGTACTCAGTTTCATTAATCATCAAGAAAATATCAGTCGGAACTACAATGAGATGTCAATTCACATCTGTTTGAATGAGTATCATCAAAAATATAAAGCAACAAATGAACAAACAAGAAAAACAAGCAAGAACTCATAGATACAAATGATGTTATGGTAGTTATCAGAGAGAAGAAGGTTAGGTGATAGTAAAGGGCAAAGAGGATCAAATATACGATGACAAAAGACGATTTGACTTTGCGTGGTGGGCACACAATGCAATATACTCATGATGTATCATAGAATTGTATGCTTGAAACCTATGAAACCTTGTTATCCAATGTTACTGCAATAAAATTAATTTAAAAAAAGATAACAATAGGATCTCATAGTGGTGCTAGCCAAAGTACTGTGGCTGACAAGGCAAAGCGTGACATTGAATTGTTCCCCTTCCAAGGTAGAAGGCCTCTAGTATAAATCTGCCATTATGTGTCTGGTTAATATTCTTGAGGAATTTTATCATACCTCCAGTGTGAAGCGGATCTGATTAATCAACTTGTCATCATCACTGGATGGCTAACATTCTAAAGGTATGCTACTTCTAAGGAAGGACATAAATGTGAGCTGCATAGCTTAGCAGAGGTAGGTGATTTGGCACTCTAGAACACCCACATCTGTGACTTATTTGTGACTTCCAAGTCTGCTTGGGCTTAATCCCAAAGGTATCGCTTCTCCTGTATAGTAGATTACTACTATGCTCACTTAAAATAGGACTACATTAAACTAAAAATATACAACCCAAATAGATATGGTCAGACGACCTGAACAGACATCCCTCCATAGTGACATAGAGCTGGCTGATAGACATAAGAAAAGATGCTGAATGTAACTAATTGTCAAGAAATGCAAATTCAAACCACAGTGAGATATTACCTCATGCCTGTCAGAATGCCATCATCAATAAATCAACAAACAATATGTTTGCAAGGACATTAAGAAAAGAGAATCTCCTGCATTGCTGGTAGGATTGCAAATTTATGCAGTCACTATAGAAAGCAGTATGGAGTTTCCTCAAATACTAAAAATGCAACTGCCTTATTATCCAGGAATTCCACTTTCAGGTATTTATCTGAAGAAACCCTAAACACCAATTCAAAAATATCTATGTTTACCACATTATTATTTACAATAGCCATGATATGGAAGCAATCTAAGTCCCCATCAATAGATAATTTGATAAAGAATATGTGAGATACATATATTTATATAATGAAATATTATTTAATGATAAAAAGTATGAAATCTTACCACTAACCTCAACATGAATGAGCCTAGAGGGTATAATGCTAATTGAACTAACCCAGAGACAGAAAGAAGAGTACCATATGATTTCACTTTTATGTCGTCGTCGTCGGCAGCCGTCTGTCTCGAGAGACGATGGTGTAGCTTCTTAAGAGTCTATCTGCACCGCCGAGAATGGCTGTGCAGTCCGACTCGGGAGTGACACGGTATCTGTCTCCTCCCGTGACGCGAAGACACTGGAGTGTCCTCTCCAGTGAAGCTGAAGCTACAGAGCCTGGGCAGGGTGATATGGAGGGTCTGCTGTTGCCCATGCAGCAGACCCCCCCTCTCTTCGCAGCTGAAGGGTCCAAGGGAAAGAAGGAGTCAATACAGCTTGGCTTCAGGTGCGCCGCAGGAGTTGCCGGTGTTGACTACAACGTCAAACCGCCTTAGGGACTCCGGCTCCGGATTTTCTGTCGGGGTTTACTCCCTTAGCCTTTCCCCTGAAGAGGTATGCCGCAAGGCAGCGGAGGTTTTTTGGAGTCAGAGTTTCCTTCTCTGATGTACCCTGACTGGAAGATCGAACCAGCGACACTTAGCTCGCAGGCCGACGCTCAATCCACTGAGCCAAACCAGCCAGGGTTCACTTTTATGTTCAATCAAAATAATTAAATAAGCAAAACAGAAACAGACTTATAGACACAGAGAACAATCAGATGATTGCCAGTTTTGTGGGAAGTTAGAGGCTAGAAGAAAAATCTGATGAGATTCAGGAAAAAAACTTGGTAGTTACATAATAGTTACAAGGGGATATAGTCAGTAATATCGGAATAACTCTATAAGGTGCCAGATGGGTGCTGGACTTACAGGAGGGGTTACTTTGTAAATTACATAAACATCTAATTACTATGCTGTACATCTGAAACTAATATAAAATAGTATAAATCTCTACTGTAATTGAAAAAAATCTGAATAGAACAATAACTGTTAAGAAATATAATCTGTAATCAGAAACTACCAATAAACTAAGGCTGTGGACCAGATGGCTTCACAAGTGAGTTTTACCAAAAATTCAAAGATGAATTAATACCTATTTTTTACAAACTGTTTCAAAAATTGAAGAAGCGGTAAGGTTCCCAAAGGCATTTTAAAAGTTCAGCATTAACCTGATAAAAAGTCAGACAAACACATTACCAAAATGTATGGTGAACATAGATGCAAAAGTCCTCAACAAAATATTAGCAAACTGATTGCAGCGACATATTAAAAAGATCATATTCCTCAATCAATTGAGTTTATTCCTGGGATATAAGATAGTTTCAACATCATTCTTCATTCTCTTGTCTACCAGTTTTTGAAACAAGATAAGAACTAAGTAAATGCTGTTTAACCAACTAATTTTCAACCTGATTTTTAATCAAGTTTAATGTGTTGATCTAATTGTAAATCTGCAGTAGTATTGCTATTTAGTCTTGGTATTAAAAATTGAAAATAACTTCCCTACATTGTGCCTGCCTCAAGACTACTACTTATGGTATCAAAATGTCTACCGTACAAAATGCACTACAAAGGTAAGCAACTATATGGCAAGGCATGGAACATTCAAATTCAGTTTGAAAAACTTACCACACAAGAAAATAGCCCAGCCATTTAAGCTTTACTGAGCAACCTCTTCTTTCTCCTTTTCCAATAAACACTTATTTCCTGTCAACTCATGCAGTTTAAAAAGCCACTCTGCTCTTTCCTCCTTATTCAGCTCCCAGTGAGTCTGACACCCAGTTCTTCCTAGTTCAGTCAATGATAAGTGTCTCCAAGGATTAGAATGATTTCAGCATGTTCTCTTTAGTGCTGATATCTTTCTGAGGTAATTCCCAATCATTGTTCCAGGTCACTGTTTCTCCACCTCATTTACTTGATGTTCAACAAATATTTATGGTTCAGTGTGCCAGTCACTGTGCTGAGAGATGGTGATATGAAGTGGACAAGACAGTCACAGATCCTACCCTCATAGGATATACACTCTCCAGGGGGATTATAGAGATAAGACAGAAGAAACACAGATTTCTACAAGGCAGAAGCAAGGGCACCTTGTTTCACCTATGGCTGTCAGGAAAATTACAGCATCTGAATAACCAGTTCAAATTAGCTATAAAAAATAAAAGAAATGACATGGCAGATATGGGGAAAAATGTAAGCAAAGGCAACCAATACTTGAATGTTCAGGAGCAGATAGGAGCTGGCAAACTTAAAAACTGAGGCTAATTGCAGTACATAGAACCCGAGTGCAGAAAAGGTAGTTAGAGTGCCGAGATTAGAGGATCTCCAAAGCCCACGGAGCTTTTTACACCAGATTGAGGAATTTGGTCTTTGCCTCAGAGCAACCGTAGCTCAGGATTTAAATGGGGACTCACAGTTCCATTTTTGTTTTAGAAAAATTGTCCTGCTTTTTTCCAGAAGAGGGATTGGAGGGGGACAAACCTGAGGCAGAGATAGCAGCAAAGGAGCTGTGGTAGTGATACAAGTCAAAATTTTCGCTTTTCTATAGCTATGTTTATAAAGGTGGACCCAAACAGAGCTGACAGATACTTAGTACAAAGAACACGCTGGAACTGGTGAGTAATCTGGACTAAAAAATGAGAGAAAGGGGTTGGGGATGATGTCCTGAATCCCAATAAAATCTCTCCTGAATGATTACCCTAGTTCAGTTGGAATCTTCTCACTTCTGGACTTCTAGAAACACTTCACATTCTCTCCTCTTTGGCCCCTGAATATGATATAACTCAGTCTTCTGTGCATATATTGCAAATGCCTCCCTATAGAATGAAGACTGTGGTTGGGCTTGTTACTTATGTCTACTCCCTCTGTATCAGGATAGTTAAAAACTTTCCTTTGTGCTGGCCAGCCCTGACTTTCCTGGAAGACATAGGGTCCCCTTCCTCCAAGCTGTTGTTGACGCAGACATACCTCCATCATTATAACATTCTATTCCAGATATCTGAGTCCTCACTAGATTGAGAGGCTTTAAAGATGATGTTTTTATCTTTGCATTTATAGTATCTAGCAGAGTGCTGGAAAACAGGGTGCAAATTTTATGTGTTGATTTGATATATTACTTTGTTTCATTGGTATTACTATGTAATTTTGAATGTTCATTTTCCAGACACAGTAAGAAACTCTCCTAGAGCAAACAGATGATCAGTTTTTATTGTCTATTAATCATTTGCATTAATTTGAAATAAGAAATACTATTAAGAGAAATAATCCTAAACTGTTTCCCCAACTCTGAATTCTGCATGTTGATGGAAACAATAACATGAAGGGAATTTAATATGAGTACAGTATGGTTTCCTAATGTACCACACACCGATCAGATGACTCTCAATGCAAGCCACTTATAATGTCTTTCACTTCATATTCAGGCATTGATAATCAGAAATTGAAACTGAAATTCAATGATTCATTCAAAATAGACCTGACATCCAAACCTTTTCCAGTCTCTCTCTCATTCAGTTACTTCTCACTACCATGAAAATGTCACTAACACATTTGCCACAATAGCCCCCAAAGTCTGAGAAATCAGCAGGGGATAGAGAAAACAGCACAAATACAAACATCCTGGTGGCCGTATTCACATCTTTATGTCTTTTCCTGCCAGCCCGGCCTTCCATTTCTGTATGGGTGCTGGTTCTATCGAACTTCTGTCTTGTATCAATTTTTAGTAGCATGTATAATTTATTGCATCTAGGATGATAGAAAACCAGCTTTATACATCATTCAGCTTGCAAAAGATGTGTAGCTTCAGTTCCTTAATGGTGTCATTTTGGCTGAAAGCTATTAACAGATTACCCCTGCCTAGGGGCAGTGGAGCATGTGTGGCAGAAAGATAACCTTGTGTTCGTAATTTAATATTAACTGTTTTCTCCATAGTACCTCTTTCCAGTACATTAACAACAGCCAATACGGCCTTGTCCCCTGTGGTCGTATTCTGCAGCAAAAAAAAAAAAAAAAAAAAAAAAAAAAAAGGATTACATGATAGCAAGTTTCTGAAGATTTCCAATGACGTATTACAAATCACTCAACACACACTCTGCAGAAATGAAAAATAAACAGGCTTAGATTTAATCAAATTTAATTCCTCCAATTTAGCTTTACCGCACTTCAAAGGGTGTTCTTATTAACGTCTTGGTGAACAAATTTAAGAGTCACTTTTTCCTCCTCCTTATATGAAGGGCTCTAGTTGTGTTCAACATATAGTGAGATCAAGAAACTGGTTTTTTTTTTTTTTTTAAGTGACTACACTGTCACAGTTTGATATAAAAGTGTAAGCCATTTACAGAAAACTCTTTATGGAATTTTTATCCTATTCCATTCCCGGGAGCTAAATTTATATCCTACATTAGCTATCATAGCACTAGAGTATTAGTCTTCTCCCTTTGCAAGCAGTTCAGGGCAGTGGAAGGCCCTATCACTCCCCACCACTCACATACACAGGCATTATGAGTTTATCTCATCTTCTGCAGCAAGTACCAGGCCCAATTCATTCCTTTAGGCTACTTTACTAATAACCTATTCCTTATCAGGGCCTCTCCACCTCAGCTTGTGATCAAAGACCCAATTAATAGAATAGAGAAAGGTGAAGCATTCAAATAATGGAGACAGCTGTTCTTCTCTGTTAGAGAAAATCCATTTGTATTGTTAGCACACTCGCAAGTTCTGCAGCTCCCATTTAATTGTCTCCCTCTATTTCTGCTGATGATTTAAAAAAAAAAAAAAAAGTCACAATGAACTCCAAAGAATGGCAGAAACATCACTGTGTTTCAACTCAGTCTGGGAGTTATCAACTCAAAAGTGAAAATACAAGCAGATAAGGGGAGGAAATGTCCAACAAAGACCATATCAAAAAAATTTTAAGTTTTTTTCAGGCAGCATTCTCTATTCATCATTCTGATTTTTTGTTCCCTTTCTACCCTGTACTTTATTGCTCAACTGCCTACCTCAGCAAAGCAGAAGATGATAATATCTTGAGTTCCAGATGAGTTGAAAAGTAATTAAAGGCAAAGAATAATCATAATTGGTTGGTGGGGACATTTTTATGAACTTCATGCACTTATGGATCCAGGAAACCTTGTTAGAGCTCTGACTTAAAGTTGGATATTTCTCTGAGTCGCATCATTTTTTCCTAAACTGATATTTAAACTGTTTAATTTTCCACTGTAAACATTTAAAGCATTTCCTGCCTTCAATGGCATGTATACTTTTCTTAACTGAGCTCCAACATGAAAATATTTATCAGTGATTCCCAGACACAAAGCATGACCGTGACCCCATCATTCCTCTGCTAAGAAATTTTTCTTGTCTGTGAATGCTCTGTCCCTTCTGCCTGCTAATGGAGCAGGAAAGACCTCTCGGTATCAGAGTTCATGCTCTGCTGCCAGTATTTTCTCTTAATAAAAGTGTGTCAGATTCAAAAAGGCTGAAAGAGAAACAAAGATAGTCCTTTGCTCCTGCATTGTATGGAACATATTTCCTTGTGTCTGAAATCAAGGATAGTTTTGGGTTTTGTTTTGGGTTTTGTCAAATAAGAGAAACATGTACATTGTTTTTCTTCCCTCAGGAGAATTCTCTTGAAAAGCAGAAATGAGAATCACATATTTGAATTCCTGCCTGAACACATACAACTAGCAAAATAAACACATACAAAACTACGGTATATGTAGTAAATAAAATACAAAAAAATCTTAAAGGGCTCTTCTCTCAGGCTGATAGCTCACAGGGGATTCCAGGATTTGTGTGAGATAGAGTGGGAAAAAAAGCATGATGCATTTGCATGTAAGATAAACATTTAAAAGAAGATTTTATGGGAATAAAGAATAATATGGACTGGTAAACAGGTCAAGTGTTCTTATTTTTCCTTGACCTCAACCTTTAGAAACAGAAGTATTGAATTGATTTTTTACTTCTGTATTGGAATAAAGCTATACTTTTTTAGTCACATGTAATATGGCCTCATATCCTATTCTTAATGTTAAACCTAGAGCAAATAAATATGAAATAAAAACAAATCACCTTTGACAAGAAGACAAATGGTAAAAGCAGAACCATCAATAATTTCCCTCAAGCCTACTAAAAATACAGAAACACTGTTGGTGTTGATGGGATAGAGAAAACAAATTATAGAATGCAGCTTTAATATTTCAGCCATGAAAAGATCTATAAACCTTTTAGTTTATAGTATATTTTAAATTTATCTATAAAAGGTAATAACATAGTCATATAGTAAATTTTCTGTAACAATCACAGAATTATGATTGAAGGACTTTGTCGGTCAGCATATACCAGCTTATACTGTGGTAAAAAAAACAAACCACAAAAATCTCAATGGTTTAAAACATTTCTTTCTCATTTACTATATGTCCAATAGGGGTCAGCAGGGTGAGTTGTCATCATAAGATTTTGAGGACACAAAATGATGGCTCCAACATCTTAATGGTGCCATCTTTTCAACATGATGCTTTCAAGCTACCGAGTCAGTGGTGAGAGCATGCGAGTGTACCCACCAACCATTACATACTTTGGCCTAGAAATAATCATCATCACTTCCTCTAGATTTCATTGGTTGAAACAAGTTATATGGACACACCTAATTCCAAGGGATTATATTTAGAGAAAAAGATCCAAGAATCTTGGTGAAGAATAATGTCTACCCACATAAACTACGTACATTTTTTTCCTGGTGTTTAAGAAAGGAGATTGTAGACTTCCGGCCAAGATGGAGGCCTAGACTGACATGCTCCATCTCCCTCCACAACTAAGAAGGAATACAGCTACTGCAAAACCAGAAATAACCAGAAGTTTCAGAAAATAAAGCTACATGGAAGTCCAACGTATGAAGTTATAAACAAGTGGTGCTCATCCGGACGGGTAGGAGGGGCAAAGCTGGGGTGGAGAGGTCAAGCTGTGCCAGTGGTGGCAGCTGTGGTGAGCAGTGGCAGGACACAGACACTCGTATTTGAGGGGAGGTGAGAAGCACCTGGGAGCACCCCTAGCTGCAGACCAAATTCGTCAGTTCTCAATTCCAATGCCAGGGAAGGCAGACTCCCATTGCCTCGGACTGTGAGGCCTAGAGGATGTGGGGATGGAGGAGGAGGCTCCCAGTCTCTCAGCAGACAATGAGCAGCAGGAATCCATCTTGGACCCCTGCACCCACACAAAGCACCACAGTGTAGTGAGAAAGGTCACCCAGTATTGACAAGTGCATGGGGCTCTGCCCCCAATAGTGTAGGAGGTGTGACAGCCCCGCCCAGGAAGCAAAAAACTGCCAGGATGGCAGGGTTAATGGTAGAGATTTCAATCAAGCAGCTGACCAGAAAGCAAATACAAGAATTAATGGCCAAACAGATAGATAACATTTCTGAGGCTCAGTTCAGAGCTATAGTTATAAGACAGCTTACAGAAATAACCGCGGGACTTAATCAAGACAGGGAAGGAATGAAGGCTAGTCCTGCTGAAATGAACAAAAACACATATGAAACAAGTGGTGAAGGAAGAAAAACCAGGAATCAAATCAACAAATTAGAACATAGGGAAGGAATAAACAGTCAACCAGTGCAGAAAGAGGAAACAAAAATGAGGAAAATGAGGAGAAACTCAGAAACCTCTGGGACAATGATAAGAGAGCAAGCATCCGAATCATAGGGCTGCTAGAAGGTGAAGAAGAAGAACTAGAAATGGAAAAATTATGTGAAAAAATAATGAAGCAGAACTTCCCTCACTTGGGGAAGAAAATAGACTTACAGGTCCAGGAAGCACAGAGAGTTCCAGAAAAACTGGACCCAGGGAGAACCACACCAAGACACATTATAATCAAAATGTCAAAAATTAAAGATAAAGAGAAAATCTTAAAAGCAGCAAAGGAGAAGAAGAGAATTATGTAGAAAGGGGTCCTAATTAGACTGTCAGCTGATTTCTCAAAGGCGACCCTGGAGGCAAGAAGGGACTGGCAAGAAATATTCAAAGTAATGAAAAGCAAAAACCTACAGCCACAATTACTCTATCTAGTGAAGCTGTCATTCAGAATAGAAGGACAGAGAAAGTGCTTCCAGGACAAAGTAAAACTGAAGGAGTTCATCAGATCCAAACCACTGTTATATGAGATGTTAAAGGGACTTGTTTAGGAGAAAGAGGATCAAAACTATGAACATTAAAATGAAAACTGTATCACAACCACCACCAACAGAAGCTAGGGAATCGAAACAAAGGCAAACTAAGTAGGCAACAAGAATGGAAAAAGAATTATAGGTATGGGGAACATATTAGAGGGAGGTCAGCAGGGAGGGGGAAGGGGGAAAGAGAGGGAGATGATGCAGGAATTAAGAAGCATAGTAGGAGGGAGTGGAGTAGACAGGAAGATGTTGAAAAGAACTATATGCACAACCAATGGGCATGGATGAAGTGGGGGGGGGGACAATTGGAGGTAGGGGGGTAACTGGGTGGAGGGAAGAAGAGGGAAAAGAAATTGGGACAACTGTAACAGCATAATCAATAAAACATATTTTTTTAAAAGGAGATTGTACTTAAAGTAATATTTTTTGTATAATCCAGTTTTAAAAGATGTTATAATAAAATGCCAGGGGAGATATACTCCAAGTTTGCTTTCTTAATTCTTTTAAAACAGTGGTTATCTATACAGTGAATAAGAAATGGGATCTTACCCAAAGTATAACTTAGTCTGTGACATAGAAAAAGGCTTTATGCTGGATTTTTATCTTAAGGGCACATAGGCAATTTTCTTGATTCAAATCTAGTACCTTTACTGAACATGCTGTCTCTCATTTTAGCTAGATTATATCATATAGCTGAATAGTTTCTAAGATGGAGTATTCTGGCCTAGAATATGTAAATTTATATATATTTTTCCTTCCTCCCTTTCTGCATCTATTCACATATCACTCTTTCACTCATTCATTTTTTATATTCCATAAATATAATTGATGGCCAGACATGCATGGCTCTTTCATATATAAGGATCAGGAATAAAACAGGTTCCTAGTCTCCAAGGAATATAGTTTAGGGAAGGAATCAGATTATAAGTTGTAACTACACCATGAGGAGAAAAGAAGGGGGTAATTACATTTTTTTATAACCTACTACTACTAATACTAATAATGGCTAAGAATTGTAAACATTCTACCTTGGGCACTTTTGTGCTACTAACTTTATTTGTATTACACAAGTGGACAGCAACTTGACTATCTTGAGAAATTATGTATATTCACCTCTTGCAACTGAGGTCTGTTGGATCTTCTTCCCACCTTTCTTACTTCTCTGGGTTGCTCTACACCTAATAACTATCAAAGGTTTCCTGACCTACTGTTAATACTGTTTCTCACAGGACTTGCCTTGGGTACTTGTCTTCCTTTTACTTTCTAAATATCTCCTGTTTCTCCAATTCTGCAGTGTTCTACCCTTCTCTTTAGTCCCATTTTGAGGTCTGAGGAATAACTGACATACAGTTCTGTGTAACTTAAGATGCGCAGCATGATGGTTTGGCTTATGTATATTGTGAAATAATTATTGCAATATGTTGTGTTAACATTCACTATCTGATATAAATACAAGAAAAAGAAAATTCTTTCTCATGATAAGAACTCATGGGATGTATTCTCTTAATAACTTTCCTGTGTATCATACAACAGTGTGATCATGTTGTACATTGCACCCCTAGTACTTATATATCTTATAACTGGAAGTATGCCACTTGACCATTTTCCTCCAATTCCTCTCCCCAAAGTACATGGCTCTGGCAACCACAAATATTTGTCTTTCTATGTCTGACTTATTTCACTTAGTATAATACCTTCAAGGTCCAATCATGTTACAAATGGTAAAATTTCCTCATTTTTTGTGGCTGAATAATATCTTATTATACAGAACCGAGGATGGGAGAAGATCTGAGCTTTTGAACAGCATTCCCAGGTTCCTCTCTTCTCCTCTCCGCACCTCGCTCTCACGGCCTGCTCGCCCCCCAGAACATCTTCCACCATGGCCACCTCCGCGAGTTCCCACCTGAACAAAGGTGTCAAGCAGATGTACATGTCCCTGCCTCAGGGTGATAAAGTCCAAGCTATGTATATCTGGATTGATGGTACTGGAGAAGGACTTCGATGCAAGACCCGGACCCTGGACAGTGAGCCCAAGTGTATAGAAGAGCTGCCCGAGTGGAATTTTGATGGCTCTAGTACTTTACAGTCTGAAGGCTCCAACAGTGACATGTATCTTGTTCCTGCTGCCATGTTTCGGGACCCTTTCCGCAAGGACCCCAACAAACTGGTGTTCTGTTAAGTCTTAAAGTACAACCAGAAGCCTGCAGAGACCAATTTAAGGCACACCTGTAAGCGGATAATGGACATGGTGGGCAATCAGCACCCCTGGTTTGGCATGGAGCAGGAATACACTCTCATGGGCACAGATGGACACCCTTTTGGTTGGCCTTCCAATGGCTTCCCTGGGCCCCAAGGTCCATACTACTGTGGTGTGGGAGCAGACAGAGCCTACGGCAGGGACATTGTGGAGGCGCACTACCGGGCCTGCTTGTATGCTGGCATCAAGATCGCGGGGACAAATGCCGAGGTTATGCCTGCCCAGTGGGAATTCCAAATAGGACCGTGTGAAGGAATCGAGATGGGAGATCATCTCTGGGTGGCCCGATTCATCTTGCACCGAGTGTGTGAAGACTTTGGAGTGATAGCAACCTTTGACCCCAAGCCAATTCCTGGGAACTGGAATGGTGCAGGCTGCCACACCAACTTCAGCACCAAGGCCACACGAGAGGAGAACGGCCTGAAGTACATTGAAGAGTACATCGAGAGGCTGAGCAAGCGGCACCAGTACCACATCCGAGCCTACGATCCCAAGGGGGGCCAGGACAATGCCCGACACCTAACTGGATTCAATGAAACCTCCAACATCAACGACTTTTCTGCCGGTGTGGCCAACCGCAGCGCTAGCATCCGCATTCCCAGGGCAGTCGGCCAGGAGAAGATGGGCTACTTTGAAGACCGGCGCCCCTCTGCCAACTGCGACCCCTTCGGGGTGACCGAAGCCCTCATCCGCACGTGTCTTCTCAACGAAACTGGCGAGGAGCCCTTCCAGTACAAAAACTAAGTGGACTAGACTCGCAGCCATCGAACCCCTTCTAATTAATTCTTCATCCTGCTCCTACTATCGCCCCCCTCTCAGTTGTCGTAATAGCTGTAACTCAAAGGGCAGAACATCAAGGTCTTTTTGTATTCCTCGTGCCCAGTTAATATTTCTTGCTTTCTTTGGCCAGGTTAGAGGGGTCAAGTTCTTAACTCTTCACATACACACACCCTTTCCCCCCCCCATCACTGAAGCTTTCTAGTGCATTAGTGGGGAGAGGGCAGGGAAACATAACCACTGCTTCACTTAATCAGATGTTTGTCCAACAGGCGTAGCTCTCTGGACAGTGAGCATAGTATTTGTGAAGGGAGGGGAAGGACCTTTTTCTTCTTCAAGGTAGCTGAAGGGGGGGGGGGGGGCTGGGCTTACCCTGTGGTTAGGTTAGATATTCCCTCTTGGTGGGAAGTTCCATTTCTTGAAAGGGAGAACTAGGAGAGAGGGGAGTGTGGGAGTCAGGGAGTCCGGCAGGAAGGTGCCCGTTGAGGGCTGTGTGTGCTTCCCTGGCCTGGGGCTACATGTCCTCACCTGAAGGCAAGCTCAGCGGGAAGGAATGGGATGGGTAGCCCTACCTGAGAAGAAAAATCTCTCATTCCTTGGTCCTCCATTTATAACACAAATCAGAGTAGTATTTTTATATTTAAATGCAAAAACAAAAAAATTATATATATGGGTGTGCGGATATGTGTGCTTTTCCTAAAGGAGGAGAAACCATTCTGGTCACCAGGAGCCAAATTTGAGGCGAGTAGTCTGGCTAGAAAAAGGCTCCTTTTGAGTGGGGGGTGAGGGTGGAGATGCTTGAAAAGCTGGCTGTTAGGGGCTGTTCAACCCTCACTACCATTTAAGGGTTTCGCTGTGCCCTGCCCGCCCTTCTGGAGGGCGTGGGTGCTGGTTGGTTAACAGGAAGAAGGATGTTATAGCAGCAATCGCCCGAGCCCCCCAGCTTTGATTTAAAGACACATGTATGCACAGGGGTTTAGACATATGAGTTGGCTGGTCAACTTGAGCATGTATGTTACTCACAAGGGGGTGTTGGGTTCTTTTCTGGGGGACTAGCATGTCACTAAAGCAGGCCTTTTGATATATTAAAATTTTTTTAAAAAGCAAAAAAAAAAATATCTTATTATATATACATACACATATACACCTCACAATTTATCCATTTATTCATCAATAGACACTTAGATTGTTTTTATGTAAATAATGTGAACCTGGAGGTACAGATACCTTTTGGAGTTAGTGTTTTTCCCTCTTTTGTTATAGTCCCAGAAGTGAATTTGCTGGATCAACAAAATGAAGAGACAATGCACTGAATGGAAGAATGTATTTCACAATATATATCTGATAAGGGGTTAATGTTCAAAGTTTATAAAGAACTCAGACAACTTAACATCAGAAAAACAAACAACCCAATTAAAACGTGAGCAGAATAGACAATTCTCTAAGGAAAACATAAAGATAGTTAATAAACATATGAAAAGATGCTCAGTGTCACAAATCATCAGAGAAATGCAAATGAAAACCACGGTGAGATACTACCTCACACCTGTCAGAATGGCTATGATCAGTAAATTGCTGGTGAGGACAGGGAGAAAAGAGAACCCTAATGCACTGTTGGAGTGATTGCAGACTGGCCAGCCACTTTAGAAAACAATGTGGAGTTTCCTTTAAAAATTAAAAAATGGACTTGCTTGATGATCCAGCAATTCCACTTCTGGGAATATATCTGAAGCAACCCAAAACATTAATTCCAAAAAATATATACACCCCTATGTTCATTGCAGCATTATTTACAATAGCCAAATCACATGTTAACAAGGGAATAGGGTCTGTTTGTAGAAGTTGAGAAAGTATTTTCCTATGGACTGGCTCCAAGTGTCAGGAGGTTCAGAGCTCCAGAAATACCTCTTTTTTCCTTTATGAAGAAGAACCTCCTCCTCACCCTCACCCTGGTACAGTGTCAATCAGGCATTTGTACATAAAGCTGACAAGCCATAGGAATTGGGGATGAAGACAGTAAGCCCATTTTGATCTAAAAAATTGAGAATTTGTGTGCTCCACTAGTTATGTTCATCTTCATTCCAATATAACTCAATGTTCATGCTTTTATTCTAGCGATCACATATAGTAATTTTGTCTCTTCTATTTCTAAGCAAAGTATTTCTGTTCTTTTGAAGAGTTTGACTTTTTTCTAGAGACTTCTATACCCTGAGTAAATTCTTTACATGCTTATCTAAAGTCACATGTATGTAAAGATATCATACATTAACAGTTGCTTGTATTTATCAAACAATATGTATCATTCATACACTCACATATATGCCTATCTCACCTGAAACAGGTGCTAGGAAGTTTTCTTCCCACACCACCATGTTTCAGGTGTCAGTTAAAGAGGATTTGTATGCAGGAGGCAGGTAAAGAGGTAGATTTCAATAAATCTAAGAGTCTAAGCAGGCCTCGCTTCTGCCAGATGATATAGTCAATTGATAGGCAGCTGTCCAAAGATGATCCTCATCAGACTTCAGTGAGAAGACTGATGCTGTTCACCAATCCAGACCACATGCAGAACTTACTCTAATGGCAATGCACGTTCTGTCCCACTCAGTTCATGGCTTGGCTCCACTCAGGCCATGACCTGGTGAATGTGCTGAACTGAGCCATCTTTTAATGCTGTCCTTCAGAGCCATCACTGTCCTTTTTTGTACCTTTGAGAAAATTAGAATAAGGCTGTCTTTCTTAAAGAGTTGCCTTTCATCTGTCATATAATTGTCATAATATCCTGACTTTGCTGGAACAAGATGGTTTCTTGCTATTTACAGAAAACAATATTATAAAATACACAAATCTGAGAAGCTGTGTATCACATGAATGGCAGTCTCTTAGCTGTGGCTCCTTGTGCAGTGCACACCTGCACATCCATATGCAGAATGCCTTACATGCAGAATGCCTTACTACCCCATCACACACCCATAATTACAGGTCTCATCAACCTTCACCAAAGTCCTGCTTCATCCAATTCCTTTGTCTTTTGTAAGCATCTTTTCTTGTTCTTATTATGGATGGAAATTCCTTTGATGTTTCTTCATCAAACCTGAGGCTGGTATTTAGTTTGAACTACCTGTATTTTTCATTATAAATGTAAAATCTCCATCTAGGCCTATTTTATAACAGGTCTTTTTTTTTTTTTTTTTTAAGAATCAGAAATAGGATTCTAAAGGTGTTTTTAATCTTTAAGAGTATAAACTTGCATCATTTATTTGACGCATTCAGACTTCTACCAAGAGCTCAGTTCTTTCCTATAACCTGTTTGAACGAAATCCAGCCCATAATTAGCTATGATAAAGTGGAACGTTCCACAGAGGAGCCAAAAAACAAAAAAAAAATAGGTTAAAAGATCTTGGTTCAGTGTGTAGTTTACTTTTGAGAAATCTCTCTCACTCACCCTCTTTCTCCTCACCATTTGGGGTATATATTGCCTCTGTGGACTATATAGCTCAATCTCTTTTAGAACTAGGATGAAAATTTAAAAAATAAAAATAAAGGTAAAAATGAACAAGATACTGAGCCTGCCTCTAGTTTAAACAAAAGAATCACGTAAGTGCCTCTCTGAGTCACCTGAATAGGAGACAGACAGAGATTGAGAACCACTGCCCAGATTCTTCTTGTTATGAACCAAATGACTGTGTCCCCAAAATTTACATGTTGAAATCATAAACCCCTATGTGATGGCACTAGAAGGTGGCACTCTGAAACATAATTAGATCATGATGGTGAAGCCCTAATGAATGGAATGTGTCCTTATAAAAGAGGCCCCAGAGAATTCTCTATCCTTCTTTCTGTCACCTGTGGACACAGAAAGAAGATGACATCTGTGAACCAGGACGTAGGGCCTAACAGACACTGAATCTTCCAGGGCCTTGACCTCATACTCCTCTTTCTCCAGAACTATGAGGAATAAATGTTTGTTGTTAAAGCCACCCAGTCTGTGATATTTAGTTATAGCATCCCAAATAGACTAAGGTAATCTGCCTGGTATATTTTCAGTGCAGTGACTGGCCAAAGATTCATGTTTGGTAACTTGGCTGTAATGAGTGAAATTGTATCTTCCAACAAGATATGTTTAAGTCCTAACCCCTGATACCTGTGAATGTAACTTTGATTTTAAAATAGGGTCTTCGCAAACATAATCAACTTTAGATAAGGTCATACTGAAATAGGGTGAGACCTAAAATCCAATGACTGTTTTCTCTATAAGAGAAAGAAGGGGGATATTTTAATAAATGGCTACAAAGGAGATACTAGGAAGAAGGCCATCGGGTAATAAAGGCAAGAGTAGACTGAGGCAGCTACAACCTAAGGATTGTAAGCCGATACTAGAAACTAGAGAGACAAGAAATGATTCTCTTCTGGAGACTTCAGAGAGAATCTGGCCCTGAAAACACCTTGATTTTGGACTATGGGCCTCCAGAACTACGAGAGAATAAATTTCTAGTGTTTTAAGCCACAATATATATGGTACTTTGGTATCACAGCCTAGGAAACTAACCTCTAAGTCTTTTATGCATAATAAAACATAAATTTTCATAATTTAAAAACATGGTTCATAACCATCCTCCTGTCTGTACTTTATAAAACAGAGAATTGTCTTATAAGAGAATGTTTATGCAATATTGCATTTTTATGAATACAATTATTTAGAAAACTTTGTATAAGTAATAATGTGACCACATACTTTTCTCAAGAAAACTGCTTAATTATTTCATATTAAAGGTCATTTTAAAATCAGATATGACTGAGATAGAACAAAAAATATGAAAATATAAACAGAGCATTGATTTCCTGAAAAAAAAAGGTGTGATCAAGGTTTGGTAATAATCTAGCAAAAACAGCAGAAACATACTGGAAACATATTTCTATAAAATCCAGATGAACACAGAATAAGCAACAAACAGCATGAGTTATAAACAACCAACCTATGCAAGAGGAACTTGATTGATTTCCTTTCAATTTCATGACAAAATTAGTGCACAAACAGAATCCTGTAGTAGACACCATATATTTCAGTATTAGAAAAATACTCAGTTGGATCTCATAAAATCCTACTTTAAAATTGAAGTAAAATTGACCTGAACACAAACACAATCACACAAATGAAAAATGAATGAAAGGAATATAAACAAAAAATAATGATAAACAACAATAGACTGAATGTATAAAAAAGGTATCCCATGGCGAGCCAAAAGAGTTCCATTTTAACACTGACTGTAATAATCAGAAAGAATAGATTACATTCCATATGGTCTCTAAAACAGTTTAAGATACTGATTTGTGGAGTCCTTGAACCCTACGAAGAAGTAGTAATCCAAGGAAGTCAAATATGTAGTCAAGATGTAAAATAAATTTTTCCATGAAAATAATTTTAAAAAAATGAAGCCTTGGGAAGTAGGGATAATGTCAAGAGGAGTCAGATCATTCAGTGAATAACTATACAAAGATGAACAAAACATAACAGAATGATGCAAAAGCCTGAACAAAAGACTTCATGTTAATTTAGAAGTGAAACTATGCTGTATTGTTAGACAAGTTCACCTGGGTCTAAGACTTTGTTAATAAATAAAATTACTAAAAGTCAAACAAGTAGTTTTCCCCACTGATTTGTGTTGTAAAATTAAAAGTTGGTGAAACACTTTGTCATCTCTGTGGTAGACAATCCTCAGCTGATTAGAAAAGTAACTGTTACTGGAATGTGTCTTAAAGATCTCCCTCCTGATATTTATAAAGGTACTGTTCATAATAAAAAAGATTATGTGAATTGATTAAAACACAAATAAACATTTATTGAGCAAATATTTGCAGCACTTAATATGTGATAGACACCTACCTAGGTGCATGTCATTTACTAATAAACAAAAGTAATGTCTGCTCTCACAAAGCTTATATTCTAATGGGAATAACCAGAATAAAACATAAACATGATACAGGAAAATAAAGGAGAGTAAGATGGAGTGTGATAGAGCAGGAAATGTGCCATTTTGGATATAGGGGTAAGGGATGGCAACTCTGATAAAGGAACTCTCGAGTGGAAAGAGCAAATCGTACAGATATATGTGATAAGAATTTTCCAGGTAGTTGAATTAATCAATGCGAACATGGTGAGGCAGGAGAATAGACAGTGTATTCAAAAAGTAGGCAGGAGGCCAGCACAGCAGAAGCACATAAGCTAGAAGGACAGTGGTTGGTGCTACAGCATAGAAGTAACCAAGAGACTAGATTTTATAGGGTCTTATTATAGCTGCAGCTGTCATGGAAAGACACTAATCAGACCTCCTGCTGCATGGAGCATGGTTACCTGGCAGATCCAGTAGCTGCCTTACAGGATTCACCCCCACATTTGTGCCAACACCACACTTCCTGTAGGCTTTCCACAGTCAATGCCTGCACACATCAGGGTACCACAATGAGCACATTCCCGCCCAATGCAGGCCTCTCTGAATTGTGTCCTTGGCTTGGGTACTTGTTAACCTGACACTATACTGTCCACAACTGTCCCCCATCACTTATCACCACCACCACTGCCATCAACCTGGCTTCCAGCAACAAGACATTATTTATTTCTTGTCCACTACTTCCCAAGTGTGGGTGAATTCTTTCCCTGAACTCATCAATACCCTTCAGAAAATAAATTGAACAGTAGAATCATATGTGCACTTAACTTACATGAATCAAGAATCAACTGCCATTACCCAGCAACAAAAAAAGAGGGAGGCAAAGAGATAATTAAAATTCTGTCCACAGTTTCTTTCACTGTGACTCTTCACCAGAGGTTGGTCTAAGGCTCTCATGCTGCTTATTGTGGGAACATTTTGCAGCTCAAAGTGTGATTTAAAGACGTGTAACTTTGGAACATGTTATATAGAAGACCATGGATACACATCACTAGTGCCTCAGAGTGCAAATATGATGTAGAATTTATTGGGACAATAAAATGTATGCATTGCATTGCCATTTTACAGCATAGGCTAGGCATAGGTAGACATCACATACCATAGACAAGATTCCAGGAGAGAGGGGCCTGCCCAGCTAACACACCAAGAGACAATTAAGCCCCACCCACAAGTCAAGGTATATAATAATTAAAGGGTAGCCTAAGTGGGACCAGGGGAAGCTAATTTCTTTGAGTGCCAAAAAATATTGCAAGGAATGTCTAGGCCCAGAAACAATGCTACAAGTTATACATACTTAAGCCCAAAATCTACACGTGAGGGCCCTAGGAAGACCCTTGTCTGCCCATATGCTGACATCAGTGAAAAGCCTTGCTATGTCTTTGCAAACTATCTCAGTCTGGCTAAACCAGTTTTCTGTGAAGCTACCATGAAAGAGAAAATTGGCCTCCCCAGTCATCCAAATTTTTCTCTCATCAGTGCACATAATCCCCAAGTATAAGTCAACTACTATATCTGATAAACAATCAAAGAAACAGCAATTTGATGGGTTTTCATTTCTGTCCCACTTATTTCTTTTTCTTACCTTGAATTAAAATCACTTTCTTAGCTACTTTAATACTATGTATATAAATAGTATAGCTCCCATTAATTTTGATACATATATTAAGAAGTGAAACCGAGAGGTACATTGGTTTTCCTATAATTCTCTGCTCCTAAGTCACCATTTTAGATTCTACTTTAGGTCAAGTTTGTCATTAAAAAAAAATCATTTAATTATAGGAGTTGTTTTTATCATTTCACCAATCACAAAATTGAGAATAAAGTTATTAAATGATTTGTCCAAGACCTAAGAATCAGAGCCAGGGTTTGAATTCAAGAATGTTTGTACCCAAGTCTCAGGCTCTTTTTGTAAAACCCAAGACCAAGCCTCCAGCTCTCTCGCTCTCAGGCTTTCCTCCCAAGCAGCCACTGAGAACCTTGATACTCCACTTGAGATAAGTTTGGCAGTGAGGAGGCATTCTTAAGCAAAGCCATTTGTGTTCAACTCATTGAAGATATACTTGGTATTGTAACTTTTGCAAATTTACTTATTTAACACTTACACAGTGTGTGCTATGTGTAAATATCTAAGAGATAAGCTCACTTAATTCCATTTCCATGATAAACCTGTGAAGCAGAACTCTTCATCTCCATTTTACAGAATTTTGCCTGAGGTGACATAGTTCCTAAGAGTGAGTGAAGGTCTTGCTCTCCCCAGGCGGTCTAGCTCCCTATCGATGCTCCTTCTTACCAGGCTGTGCAGTTTCTCATAGGAAACCCAGCAGAAATTTTCTTCTGGACTTTTCTTGAAGGTAAAATAACAAGTAAATCCTAGTGAGAGAGAAAAAAATAGGGAGTCACTAGTAAGTTCTTAAAAACCATTTTTCTGCAAAACCAAGTCAGTGCCCCATGTCTGTGCTCCTTCCCTGCCCTTCTGTCTGTCAGGCAGTGTAAGGGACAGCTTAAATCACTTACCAGCTGAGTAAGCTTAAGGTCATATTTAGAGAGTTTGGGCCTCAGTTTCCTCACCTGCAAAATGGGGCAACAATAATAATTGTAATAAATATTGTAATAGAAATCATACATTTGTGAAATTTTTATGAAATTTGAATTAAATATGATAGAAAAGATTTTAATATGGTAGTGTTCAAAAAATATTGGCAATTTTATTATTGCTATCACACTACTTTGTAATTACCTAATTACTATCTATATTTTCCAATATAGGTTTTTGTGATGTTTAAATTGAATAAGATAGAAAAGCTTTTAATATGCTATTAACTGCTTAGTAAATATTAGCAATTTTTATTATTGCTATCACACTACTTTCTAATTATCTCTTTATTATCTCTAGCTCCAATATACTACAATCTTCTTATTTTCCAGAGTCTGACATACAGTGAACAAACAAGTGATGTCCTTGTTTTTCTTTCTGAATTCCTTTTTTAGAAGTTCATCTTACCTTCTGAATTCACAATGCCTCTCATAATTATCCCAGTGAAAGCGTCGACACAAAGATGTCTGTAGTAGCAATGTATCGTCACATAGCATGATCTAATCACATAGCATGCTCAGTGTCTGTGCATATATGGACTCCAGGCTTTCTTTCCTCACAATTTTTCTCTTAACTGCTGATAATTCCTATACAATATGCCTGTTGAGTACAGTCTAAAAATGGAGTGTGAATAGAGATAATTTGGTCTATTATTTTGTGGAATATAAAAGATAATTCCTGCATTCCATTCCAGATGTCTACACAAAGTGTAGTTTTTTTCTCCACAATATGCTTGTCAATAAATGTAATTTTTAGAGAGAAAATGCTATTTTTCTATGCATATATAGTTTTAATTTTTTTTCAAGGTTGTTTTTGAAAAGAAGTGATTTTGCCCCAGGGAAAATTATGTGTGATACTAGCCCTAGAGCTTTTTTATAGTAAGTTGGGAACAGTTATAATATTACTTTCAAACCAAGCCTCTAAAGTGGGAAAAAGAGACCTAAAACAGACTCCTTCTTTCTTCTAGTCACTACTCATCAAATCATATTTCTTTCAGTTGACTCATTGTCCTATTTCATGGGTCACTTACTTGCCTGTCCTTGTCCCCTCTTATGACCTCTAAAGAGTGAAACAAAAAATCCTCCTAAGCTCTACTAGTATGCCAATTGACTTATTCTCATTCTGGATCTCAAACAAGAACTGAAAAACAGGATGTTTGGTAGAGCACAGATTTCGTCGTCGGCAGCCGTCCGTCTCAAGAGACGATGGTGTAGCTTCTTCAGAGTCTATCTGCACCGCCGAGAATGGCTGTGCAGTCCGACTCGGGAGTGACATGGTATCTGTCTCCTCCTGTGTTGAATTGACATCTTGCGATGACGCTGAAGCTACAGAGCCTGGGCAGGGTAATATGGAGGGTCTGCTGTTGCCCATGCAGCAGACCCCCCCTCTCTTCGCAGCTGAAGGGTCCAAGGGAAAGACGGAGTCGATACAGCTTGGGTTCAGGTGCGCCGCAGGAGTTGCCGGTGTTGACTACAACGTCAAACCGCCTTAGGGACTCCGGCTCCGGATTTTCTGTCGGGGTTTACTCCCTTAGCCTTTCCCCTGAAGAGGTATGCCGCAAGGCAGCGGAGGTTTTTTGGAGTCAGAGTTTTCCTTCTCTGATGTACCCTGACTGGAAGATCGAACCAGCGACACTTAGCTCGCAGGCCAACGCTCAATCCACTGAGCTAAACCAGCCAGGGCGAGAGCACAGATTATTAACTCATCAATTACTTCACCTAGAGATACCAATAAGCCCAGTCTCCATTTCAATTTTCCCACTATACTTACCTTTCTTACCTATATGTATCCTGGTGAAAAATGTTTTTTTAAAGAAACCCTGTACTTAGTAATCATCAGAGTGTTTCTTTTTAATAATTTTAATAGGTAGAATTTTCAAAGACTACTTTAAAAGTGCATTGTTTTTCTCATATTGTCCTTCTTTACAAACCTTAGAGATGATATGGTCTAATTTAATTATTTCCAACTTTTGGATCTCTCTCTTTTTTTTTTTTTTTTTTGATCTCTTGTATGACAAATGAATATTTAATTACTGGATTGTTTGATGTGCCTTTTGATAAGTGACTTGGCTAGAAGACTCTCATCTCTACTGGGACTAGTTCCAAAGGAAGTTTTGATGTTTATAAGACACTAAAACTCAAAGACAGAAATAACTTGTGACAATAATAAGCCAGGATATATGTATAATTTACAAATTTAGTTTGCAAAAAAACTTTGTAGGAGATTTTAAACTTTTAGTTCATGAATTTAGAGAACACAAGAGACACAAAGAAATCTGGCAAAACAAACTTAAATATGTTCTGAAGGAGAAATCTCTAAGTTTCTACCTCACTCATATATCCTACTTACATAAATATTTCCTTTCACTACATAGACAGTGAAATTTTTTTCTACTGCTGCTAATTGAAAATAAAACTAAAACCTCAAGCCACTCCAGAAAACTATTCCTGTAGCCTATGATTTTCATTATTACTCTTTACCGAAAAGTCAGTACTAAAAGTCAGTACTAAATTCTGTCAACTTATGCAGCCTACATACCATCCAAAGCTGCTCTAGTCAAGAAGGCAAACAATTCCTGAAAGAGTAGGAGTCAAAATACTGAGCTGAAGTGGCAGAATCTGTTTAAACAACTAGAAATCTGCTGAAAAGTGATTCGTTAAAAAGATTCCTTGATACCACTGACTTAAAATCACTTGAGGACATCTATTTATGTTAACTTCTTCAGATCACACAATGGCTCCTACACGGTTTCTTATTATATCTCATATCAAATCTATATTTTATGACTTCCTCTCCAACTTCAATTGGGTTTTTCTCTACTAACACTTCTATGTCAGCCCTGACAACCTTCTTTCAGTTCCCTCGACATATCAGGTGTTTTCCTTCAGCACAATTTGTGTATACGTGCTCCTTCCTCTGCAGAGCACCCCCTTACTCATCCCCAATCACACACCTGCAGCCTGCAACCAGACCTTACCTCTCATAGTTTTTACAATCATTCTTTAGTTTTCAGCTTAAATATAGCCCCTTAGATATTCCCTAGCCACCAACTAGGCCCCCTGAATTCTTTATCAGAATATTAAACTTGTTTCCATTAGAGCACTTATCGGGACATAATTATATATGTATTTGCTTTATTTTGTTTACTTACTCATTGTCTGCCCCTACTCCCAACTTAAACAGTTTCTTACTATACCTCCAAAGACAATCACAGCACATGGCATAAAATACTCTTGGTAAGTGAATGTTGAATGTACAACTAAATGAAAAATGTAAAATAGGAATTAGAAAGGAGAAACAAAAGAATGACGTAACAATATGCCTGGTAGTAACCATTTCCTAAGCACTTAAAGATCTTGCATTTGATGTCATTGTTCCACATCAGTTACTCGATCATCTCAACTCATTAAAATCACACGGGGAATTTCTTTTTTTTAAGTTCCAGGTGCATAGACTCCATCTCAAGCAATTAAATCTGAATCTGTAGGAGAGGTACCCCATGTTTTGGTAGTTTTACAAGTACTCCAAGTAATTCTAATGTGCAAATAACACTAGCCTATTCCAGTGGCTCTAAAATATGATCCTCATCAGAGTCCTGGAAAGTTTGTTAAAACAGATTTCTGGGTCTCACTCCCAGAGTTTATAATGAGTCTGCATTTCTAATGATTCCCAGGTGATGCTGATGCTGCTGGACTGAGAACCACACTTTGAGAACCTCTAGTTTTACTTTCATGTAGGTTGCTTTGGACTTCGGGGGGAGAAGAAATATTTAGAAGGGTTATTTTATGGAGGGAAACAAAAAGACTTGAAATTAAAATCACAGGATGCTTTAAGCATAGTTTCCTAGTTAATCACTTCCATGCTGCTCACAATTGAATAGAGATGCCAGAAATCACAGAATGCCATTCAGCTGAGAGATGGAGGCAACACACTCTACACTAATTGTGCTTAAAGAATCCTGAGAAGAAAAAGCCCAAGGAGTGCTAGTGAAGAAAGATGATGACATGTGTCTCCAAATAACCTATAGCTTCTTCACCAAAGCAATCATAAATTCAATTCTGATAATAATGCTATCTTTGAATAGACTGACTTCTATTTGTGATTTAAGAAATACCTTTATATTTGCATGCAGTACTCAGCCTGTTGGTTTTCCGTTAGTTAACAGGCCCTTGGAGTAGCAATTAACTGTGTCATTGCTTTAAACTTTCCCTTAATGTTTAGCATTTATGCTTCATCCTAAGTGTTCCAGCAGTCTAAGAGGGTTGGTTTCCTGGGTAAAAGCAGGGGATGCAATGCATCTTTAAATGTAACTAGGGTGATCTGAGCACTTAAGAGCTTCAGCACATCATTTTGCAATCGCATAACTCAGAATAATTTATACAATCAATTAAGGAACATTATCAAGGGATGATTTGACTATTGTTGCCATGCCAACCAATGAACTAGACAGTGCCTTCGTGTTTAAAACCTGCACCTGGTGATGGATGTAGCTGATACTGAGGACTCAGACACAACTACATATATACAAAGGTGTGGAGGGAACATGATTTAAAGCTTTCATGTTGTGCCATTTTTACTGGCAAAAGGGTGTTGATAGCATGTTGTTCACTTTCTCATTAAAATTCTGTCATTTTCACAGTGTTCTGCATTCAGAGCTGAAATTGAAGTGAGAATGCACTTTACAGACTGATAAAAATATGATAGCAAAATAGATGATGTTCATTTGCAAGCTGAATTAATATTTTTTAAGTTTGTGTCAGCATATTTATAAAAATTCTGTTATCAGATGCAAATTTATCAGCCTAAATGGACATATCTTAAATACTTTTGCATTAATAATTAAAATTTTGGATGGCAAATGGCTTCTAGTGCATTGAGCTGAAAAGTATTTGAAATGGGTGTCTATAGAACACAAGAGACAAAGAAAGTACCCTTTCCAATGTCCATAGGTGGCCTGATTTCTTGATGCTAATGGCCATGATGAAATCAATAAATGTTAAAGACTTTGCAAGACAGACTGTTTTTTTTTTTTTTTTTTTTCACTCATTGAATGCCAGAAACCAAGAGAGGTCCAAGGGCATTTTTTTAAAATTGAATATATTGGGGTGACACTGGATAATAAAATTATATATATTTAAGGTATACAATTCTGTAATACATCATCTGTATATTGTATTGTGTGTTCACCACCTCAAGTCAAGTCTCCTACCATTATCCTTTATCCCCTTTACCCTCTTCTGCCTCCCCTCACCCCTCTTTCCCGCTGATAATCACCATGCTATTGTCTGTGTCTATGAGAAGTTTTTGTTGTTGTTATTGTTGTTGGGTTTTCTTTTGTTGGCTTAATTCCTTCACCTTTTTCACCCAGACCCACAACTCCCCTCCCCTCTGACAGCTCTCAGTCTATTCTCTATGAGTCTGTTTCTGTTTTGTTTGTTTATTTTATTAGATTCAACATGTGAGTGTAATCACATGGTACTTGAAGGATAGATCCTCTATGCAAGCAACAAAGATAAAATTAGAATTTATATATATGGGACTGGTAAGCCAGTTCTCTCTCAAGCATGCCAAAATTTTTGCTGTATTAAATCAGGCCTTTAGTAAACCAGTTGATTATATGCTAATATTGTGATAGATACATTAGTATCTTCTAGCAACACCGTAACAGACACTGCTCTTAACGCCATCCCAGACCTACCAGTCATGGAGGAGCTAGACACCCCACCTACTGCGACAGAGCTCAGCAAAGCCATCGACCGCCTCGCTTGCGGGAAAGCACCAGGAAGCGACGGAATCCCTCCAGAAATCCTAAAGAGCGGGAAACCAGTCCTGCTACAGCCGCTCCACCATCTACTCTGTCTCTGCTGGAAGGAGGGTTACATCCCCCAGGATATGAGAGACGCCAACATTATCACCATGTACAAGAACAAAGGAGATCGCAGCGACTGCAACAACTACCGGGGCATCTCTCTCCTCAGCGTCGTCGGCAAAGTATTCGCCCGGGTCGCTCTTGCCCGCCTGCAGACCCTTGCTTCCCGCGTCTACCCAGAGTCCCAGTGTGGCTTCAGAGCTGGCCGATCAACAGTGGACATGATCTTCTCCCTACGCCAGCTGCAGGAGAAGTGTCACGAGCAGCATAAACCACTCTACCTCGCCTTTATCGACCTCACGAAGGCGTTTGATCTGGTCAGTCGAAGCGGACTCTTCAGCTTGCTACGGAAGATTGGCTGTCCACCACATCTGCTTGCTGTGGTCATGTCCTTTCACGACAACATGCACAGCACGGTGTCCTACAACGGCGCAACCTCTGAGGCCTTCCCAATCAGCAGCGGAGTAAAGCAGGGCTGCGTCCTCGCGCCTACGCTGTTCGGAATCTTCTTCTCCATGCTCCTCCAATACGCCTTTAAGGACTGCAGCGAGGGTGTCTTCATTCACACCAGATCCGATGGCAAGCTCTACAACCTGGCCCGTCTACGAGCCAAGAACAAAGTCAAAGAGGTGCTCATCCGTGAGATGCTCTTCGCCGACGACGCAGCTTTGACATCACACTCCGAAGAGGGACTCCAGCAGCTAGTCACTTGCCTTTCCCACGCATGCAAGGAGTTCGGACTAGCCATCAGCCTGACGAAGACGAACGTTATGGCTCAAGGCACGGGGACTCCCCCATGCATCACCATCGACGGATACACCCTGGAGGTTGTCAACGACTTCACTTACCTCGGGTCCACCATCTCGAGCTCTCTGTCAGTCGACTTGGAGGTCAACCGGAGAATCGCCAGGGCAGCCACAGTTATGGCCAGACTGAACCGGCGAGCGTGGAACAATTCCAGCCTCACTGAGAAAACCAGACTGCGCATCTACCAAGCCTGCGTACTCAGCACTCTCCTCTATGGCAGCGAGACGTGGACTACCTACGCAAGGCACGAAAGGAAACTCAACAGCTTCCACATGAGGTGCCTGCGACGCGTCCTGCATGTCGCCTGGCAGGATAAGGTCCCCAACACCGAGGTGCTGAAGCGAGCCAATATGAGCAGTTTGCATGCAGTTCTTAGCGAGAGACGCCTCAGGTGGCTCGGCCATGTCAAAAGAATGGATGCAGGCCGTATTCCCAAAGACCTCCTCTACGGCGAGCTAGCAGAAGGCAAGAGGATGACAGGGCGCCCAAAACTGCGGTTCAAAGACATCTGCAAAAAGGACATGACACAATGCTCCATCAATCTCAACACATGGGAAGTTCAAGCAGATGACCGCCTAGCCTGGAGGCTCGCGGTCAGGCAAGGTACGTCACGCGCGGAGGCTGCGCGCAACGAGGAGGCGGTCCAGAAAAGATCGAGGTGGAAGCAGCGTCAACAGCAGCAACAACAGCCATCTGCCTTCACCTGTACCAAGTGCGGCAGGGATTGTCACTCCTGAATCGGACTGCACAGCCATTCTCGGCGGTGCAGATAGACTCTCAGGAAGCTACGCCATCGTCTCTCGAGACGGACGGCTGCCGACGACGACGACGACGACGACGATCTTCTAGCAAAATTCAGTTTCCTTCCACCAACAGCTCTTTTTTGGGGTGTAACAAATACCAAACTAAGAGAATAAAAGGGAACCTTTGTAGGACATAAGAAGAAGCAGATGCACTTTAAAGGAAAATATTCCCCAAAGTTGTGCTGAGAGACCAGGTGAGCAATAAAAAAGATAGTCTTTTAGAGGCTTCCCTTGGAGACTGAATCCTGAAAGCCTTCTATCCTTTATCCTGACACGTTTCTCTGAGAGAAACCAGATGAAATTGAGAGATGGCTTGAGGTTGAGAGAAAAAAAGAAATGGAAGCATACAGGTCTAGGTAAGAGGAAGAGGCAAATTGTGAGGGACATCACATACAGTAGATACTCCCTGTGCCAATGTGAGTAGGACATATGTGAACTTAGAGGTGACTCAGGAGAAAAGTAGAATGTTTCTATTTGTTGTCTGAATTATTGGGTTGTTCTTGATCTTCTAATAAGATTTTTATTTTCTATTATGGACTATGCCTTCTCCTTTCAACATTCAGTGCATAAAGAGGGGGGCAATTTACATAACTAAGAAACATTAAAAGCTAAATGATTATCTCAGTTACTGTGAAATATAATAATGATGAATTTAAGAGTAAACACTGGGTGCTCAGCAAAGTTCGATTTCAGCAGCCTCAGTCCTTAGAATCAAAAGCTGGCGTCCAAATCCAAAAAACAATCTATGCTCTGTTGTAAGTAGGAAAGACTCATTTTAAAAGTTTTTTGAAACACATTAGAGCTGTCTTTCAAAGTATGTTAATATTATGGTAATTTTGAATATCACTAAATAATTCTCTAAAAGTGGACACAATCAATCCCTGTCATAGATAGACGTGTCCAGCTGCAGTCTCGTTATATGCAACTAGTTAAGACATATAGCATTAGGTCTTTCCAAGCGCCTGTGCTGCATGCAGTCTTGGAGTCCCTGAACCATAGGTGGCCAGCTCCCCTCACTGGCCCATGGCACCCCTGTCAAGTGCAGACATGCCCCTCACCCCCATCAAAGCCATGGCTGCTGCTGCTGATGATGATTGTGGCACTGCTGGGCACCCAGGCCTGCGCAGAGCCACCTGTTGCCTGGACGGCCACATGTTAGAGTCCTGCAGGACCTGGGGAAAGTGGTCTACAGCCTGGATGTGCAGACAGAGCCCCTCCTGCTGCAGACAGAGCTGTGGGCCTTGTATGACTTCTGGCCTGCCAGCATTGAGGACTATTATTAATAAATACCCAGACTTCCAGCCCAGATGGAGGCATAGACAGACACTTTGTGTCTCCCTCCACACCTAAGAAGGGATACAACTACCTCAAAATTATAAACAACCAGAAGTTCCAGAAAATCAAACTACATGGAAGTCCAGAAAACAAAGATATAAAGAAGAAATACTCATCCAGACAGGCAGGAGGGGTGGAGCTGGGGCAGAGAGGACGCGGTGTGGTGGCGGCAACAGCAGTGGCAGCAGCAGGCCAGTGGAAAGCACAATCACATGTTTTAAAAAGTCAGGAGGGATACCTGGGGAACATTTCCAGCTCCTCTCAGGATCTCACAGCCCATAGACCCAGCACCGGGGAAAATCAAGCCTCATTGCTTCTGACTGTGCAGACCCATGGGGGGTGGGACAGAGACAGAAACTGCTGGTCTCTCAGCAGACTCCACTTGTTTAAAGGGCCTGAACAGTTCTAGAATGTCCGCGGATCCACCCACTCTAGGAACAATGGCCAGGGCAGCAGCTAGAGAGGTGCCAGTCCAGTGTGGAAGTGGGAGAGGTGCCTGGAAAAAGGGCGAGTGCTGGGCAGGTGGCATTGTTCCCTCTCAGACCCCTCCCCCACATACAGCGCCACAATGTGGTGAAACAGATCGCCCTGTACTGACGAATCTCTAAGACTCCGCCCCTTACAACATAATAGGAGTGATAGCTCTACTTGGGACACAGAGGCAAACAAACACAGGAGCCTGTCAGAGTGAGGAGACAGAGAAGTATGGCCCAAAAGGGGAAATGGATCAAGTTCCAGTGGGAGAACTAAGCGACAAGGAGATAGCCATCCTAACAGATGAGGAGATAGACAACCTAACAGATGCAGAATTCAAAACACTGGTGATAAAGATGCTCATAAGCTTGACAGATATGCTTGAATATGGAAAACACATAAGAGAAGAAGTGAAGGCTATGCTAAGTGAAACGAAGGAAAATCCACACAAAACTAATTGTGAAGGAAAGGAAACTTGGGTTCAAATCAATGATTTGGAACATACGGAAGAAAAAAACAGTCAACCAGTGCAGAATGAGGAAGCAAAAATTGAAAAAAATGAGGAAAACTTCCCAAATTTTGTGAAGGAGATGAACACACAGGTCTGGGAAGCACAGAGGGTCCTGGGCAAGCTGGACCCAGAGGAGACCACACCAGGATGCTTTATGATTGAGATGCCAAAGGTGAAAGATAAAGAGAGTCCTGGGGGCAGCAAGAGAGAGGCAGAGAGTTGTCTACAGAGGCTGCCTATAGGACTATCAGCCAATTTCTCAGAGGACACTTTGCAGGCAGGAAGAGACTGGCAAGCGGTATTCAATGTGATGAAAGGCAACCTGCATCTAGGATTACTCTATGTGGCAAAGCTATCATTTAGAATGGAAGGGCAGATGAAGTGCTCCCCAGACAAGGGGAAGCTAAAGGAGTTCAGCATCACCAAGCCATTATTATATGAAATGTCAAAGGGACTTAGTTATAAAGATCAAAACTATGAACACTAAAATGACAACAAACTCACAGTTATCAACAACTGAATCTAAAAAATAAAACAAAATCCAACTAAGCAAACCAGAATACGAACAGAATCATAGGTATGAGGATCATTTGGGTGGTTATCAGCTGAGAGGCAGGAGGGGGAGAAATGGGGAAATGGTGCAGAGACTAAGAAGCATAACTGGTTGGTACAAAATAGACAGGGGGATGTTAAGAATAATATAGGAAAGGGTGAAGCCAAATAACTTATATGCATGACCCATGGACATGAACTAAGGGGGGGTGGGATTGCTGGAGGGAAAGCGGGTACTGGGCAGAGGGGAGCAAAGGGGAACAAAATTGGAACTACTGTAACAACATAATTAATAACATATACTTTAAAAAAGAAAAAGAAAAAATTAATTAATTAATTAATACCCAGACAGGAAAAACAAAACAAAATAAAAACCGAAAGACAGAAAGTACTATAAATACGTATAAATACACCAAGAAAATGCCATTGGTTTTGTATATGTTATTATGTCACCTGAAGATTAAATTTGCAACATTTGTGCTTGGCTCTTCTTCCTTATAATCATCTTTCCTAAGGTGCAATCAGAAAGGGAAAATCTCACATACACAGAAACATACCCACAGACACACACACATACACAGCATGAAAAAGTGCTATGTGATAAAACATACAGTAGTCTCTGCTTTAAGGAGCTTAAAAAGAGAATAATAAATATATAAAAAGTTAGGTAAGGATAAAAGACTCTGAAATTAAAAGTATGGCAAGGTGGTTTATACTTATTTATCAAATAATTGGTGCAAAAGATGTACAGAATAAGTTACTTAGTAGTTATCTAGAACCAAGAGATTTTTATCTTGGACTTTCCACTTCATTTCCCTTTTCTCTTCAACCCTGATTTTGGGAGGTTTCTTTATTTCCAATTTTATTTAAGGTATCAAGATTTACTTTTGCCCTTGATATAAATAAAAATATGTCACTGTCTGATTATTTACACATGTTTCTCAGTATCTTGGAAATAATAAAGGTTTCTATGTTTACAGTGTTTGGAAAGAATTTACTTTCTAGATAATAGTTTCTGTTCTTTCTGTGGTAATTATCAATACATTTTACGTGAAAAGAGGAAGATGACTCATTTAACTTAACAAGGATTTATTGAAAGCCTCCTACATGCCAGGTACTAACATTATAAAGAAAAAAATAATTTCTGTCCTCGAAGAAAGATTGGTTTTAAATGAAAAAAAAAAAAAAAAGGAAGAAGAAGAAGAAGATGAGAGTTGATCTGTTAGTAACTATTCCCAGTGGCCATTAAACAGTGTAAAAAATTTGAAGGTTTAAAAGTTTCTAAAAGTCTCCCAAGCTGTCTTGATCTCTATATTAGTCAAACGTTGTATTAAAGAGGTATGGGGGCAATTTCTCTCTCTGTTGTTAGTTTATTGATATCATCCAGATATCTTGGAAGCAGACCAAAGATTTGCAGCATCCTAGGAATTGTATGTGGGGTCCTCTGTGCCTATTTTTGCACTCCTTCCTTCCTGCCCCACTCTGCCCTCTTACTGCCTTTCATTCTGTCCACTCCTGGACCCATTAAACTCACTTCTCATCTTTGGCATAAAGAGGAAGAAAAGGGAGTAGTAAAGACACAATAAGAAAGATGCTCAGTCTTATAAAGCTTATATGTAGAAAGAATGATGGATACATTGTTGCAAATAACTGAATATTTCTGAGATAGATCTTTTAACTTACATTAATCACCAGTCACTGTTCCAAGACACTGAGGACATACTGCTGCCTAAAAGACAAGTTAGAGTGTATGTACGGGAAGCTCTCCCAAAACCTAAAAGTTTTAGGCAAATGGATTTCAAAACCAGTGGTTAAAGGAAATTAAACACACATGGAAAGACAAAGAGAGATAATGTGAGTTTAGTTCAAAGTTACTTCACAACATACAGATGACTTGAGTTAAAAAGATCTGAAACACAAAGTAGTGATGAATTTTCTCAAAAGGCAAAAATATGCCAAAACACTGTAAAGATTAACCTTATGTAGAGCAAAGGCCTTTATCTTCCCATATCTTGGTTTTGTCTCCTTCAAATTAAGTACAAATACTTTGAAAAGAAAGATTGTGCATGCTGATTTCATGATCAACTTATTGAACTTCTGTTTGGTTTTTCCAGTCATATTTTCAATGCCATCATGGAAAGAAATATTAATTTATTTTTTTACCAGGCACGAAAGAAGTGATTTTTATTGTAAAGATGACTTTAAACATCATGAATAGAAATCATGATTTCTTAAATGTGAGTTTTATTTTTTAAATGCATTTTACATTTTAAATGCTATTGTAAAATTAGAGTTCCTTAGTCGTAGGTCATAAGCCTGAAGAGTAATAAAATAAAATAAAATTTAAATATAACATTTTTTCAATTTCAAAACTCTGTCTCCTCAATTGTTTTATTTGATTTCTCCAACAAGTGAATTAGATGAGCAAGATGAAGAAAAGGAACAAACATATATTGAACATCTACTTATTTATTTAGATTTCATCTCCATTGTATTTTTCATTACCATTTAGTCCCTTTATTCACCCCCAGCGGTCACTACACTGTTGTCCACGTCCATGAGGGCTTTTTCCTTTTTTGCTCCATCCCTCCACCCCCTAACCCTTCCCCACAGCTGTCATCCTGCTCTCCATCTGTGAGTCTGTCTCTGTTAGTTCAGTTAGTTCATTAGATTCCATATATGAGTGAAATTTTACAGTATTTGTCTTTCTCTGATTGGCTTATTTCACTTACATAATGTTCCCCTTTTCCATCCATACTGTTGCAAATGGTAAAATTTTCTTCTTTTTTATTGCCAAGTAGCATTCCATTGCATAAATATACCATAGTTGTTTTATTCACTCATTTACTGCTTCCATATCTTGGCAATTGTAAATAATGCTGCAGTGAACATGCAGCATTTATGTTCTATCAAATTAGTGTTTTGGGTTCCTTCCAATATATTCCCAGAAGTGGGATCGTTGTGTCAAAAGGCAGATCCATTTTTAATTTTTGGAGGTATCTCCCTTCTGCTTTCCACAATGGCACCAATCTGCATTCCCACCAACAATGCAAAAGTCTTCCCCTTTCTCTACAGCCCTACCAGCACTTGCTGTTTGTTGATTTATTGATGATAGCTGTTCTGACAGGTGTGAGATGATATATCATTGTGGTTTTAATTCGCATTTCTCTGATGATTAGTGATATTGAGCATCTTTTCATATGTCTATTGGCCAGTTGTATGTCCTCTTTGGATAAGTGTCTATTGAAGTCCTTTGTCTATTTTTTTAATTGAGTTGTTTGACTTTTTGGTGTTGAGCTTTGTAAATTTTTTATAAATTTTGGATATTAACCCCTAATCAGACATGTCAGCAAATATGTTCTTCCATTCTGTGGTTGTCTTTATTTTTTATTGTTTATTCTATTACAGTTGTCCCAGGTTTTTTACCTTTTTCCCCCTCCACCCAGCCCACTCCTCTTGCCCACAGTCAATCCCCTCTCAGTTGTCCACATACATGAGTCATTCATACATATCCTTTAACTAATCACTTTCTTTTCCTTTCACCAGTCCCCACCCCCTCTCCACCCCTCCTACAGCTGTCAGTCTGTTCCATGTTTCCATGTCTTTGGTTCTAGTTTTCTCATTAGTTTATTTGGTTCATTTCATTCCAGTTATAAGTGAGGTCATATAGTATTTGTCTTTCACTAACTGGTTTATTTCACTTAGTATAATATTCTTCAGTTCCATCCATGCTGTCTCAAAATTTAGAACTACCTTCGTTCTTTCTGCTGTGCATTATTCCATTGTGTAAATGTACCACAGTTTTTTGATCCACTCATCTACTGATGGGCACTTGGGCTGTTTTCAACAGTTGTATATTGCAACTTACACTGCTATGAACATAGGAATACATAAGTTCTTTTGAAATGGTGTTTCAGGATTCTTAGGGTATATTCACAACAGTGGAATCACCGGGTCATAAAGCAATTCCATTTTTTGTTTTTTGAGGAAATTCCATACTGTTTCCACAGTGGCTGCACCAGTCTGCATTCCCACCAACAGTGCACTAGGGTTCCCTTTTCACTACAACCTCACCAGTACTTGTTGTTTGTTGATTTGTTAATGATGGCCTTTCTGATAGGTATGAGATGACATCTCATTGTGGCTTTAATTTGCCTCACTGATGGGTAGTGATGTTCAGCATTTTTTCATCTCTGTGGACCCTCTGTATGTCCTCCCTGGAGAAGTGCCTATTCAGGTCCTTTGCCTTTTTTTAAATTGGGTTATTTGTCTTCCTGGTGTTGGGTCATATGAGTTCTTTATATATTTTGGAGATTAAACCCTTGTCTGATATTATTGCCAAATATGTCCTCCCATACAGTTGGTATCCTTTTCACTTTGATGATGGTTTCTTTAACCATGCAAAAACTTTTTAGTTTGATGTAGTCCAATTTATTTATTTTTGCCGTTATTTTCCTTGCCCTAGGAGATATATAGGCACAAATATTGCTACGTGGGATATCTGAAATGTTACTGCTTATGTTTTCTGCTAGGATTTATGGTATAATGTAAGAGAGACTCTGGGTCCCTCGGAATGGATGAAGAAGCTACTCAGACACTCACCATCTGAGGAAGGAAGGGAGGGTTTTTTTTCTGAGGAAAATCTTTATTAACCAGGGTTTTTATCTACTTTCTACATGGGAAATGCATAAGAAAAACATGCAGCCCTTCACCCGCTGGTTCAGAGTAATAACAAAGAAAAATGTAGATCAATACAGAGTTGAAGTGCCCAGGTGTTTTACACAAGTTCAAGAACATTTCCTCTTCCTTACTTGTTCTATTTTTCACATTCTATTGACCAGAATTTGGGGCCATTCAGAGAAAAACAAAGCAGGTTCCCTTTTCCTTAAAAGCCACTTTACATTTCTATTCTACCTTTAAAACCCCCTGGAGGATGGGATTCATAGCAAGTATGAAAGACAAAAACCAGCCGGATAAGACCCAGGTTCCCATTTTTGAGCTGGGCTCCACACAGCGGTAGTCAAAGTCTTTTGAACCATGCCTGCCTGTCTCCCACAATAATTAATTATATTTAAGTCCCTTATCCATTTTGAGTTTATTCTGGTGTATGTTGTAAGTTTGTGGTCTAGTTTTTTTCTTTCTTTTTGTTTCTTTTTGCATCTAGTGTCTTTTACTTTTGTTAATAGTTTTCTTTGCTATGCAAAAACTTTTTAACTTGATGTAGTTCCATTTACTTTTTTCTTTTGTTTCCCTTGCCTGGGGAGATATATCTGATAAAATATTGCTACTAGCAATGTCCAAGATTTTGCTGCCTGTTTTTTCTTCTATAATTTTAATGGTTTTGGGTCTAACACTTAAGTATTTGATTCATTTTTAATTTATTCGTGTGTGTGTATAAGAGAGTGGTCTAGTTTCATTTCTCTCTGCGATTTCCCCAACACCATTTATTGAATAAACTATCGTTAGACCATTGTATGTGCTTGCTTCTGCTGTAACCCCACCACTATAATGGTGTAGGTTTATTTCTGGGCTCTTTCTGTTCTGTTGATATATGTGTCTGTTTTTATACCAGTACCATGATGTTTTGATTACTGTGGCCATATAGTATTGTTTTATATTAGGTAGTGTGAGTCCTTCAACTTGGTTCTTTCTCAAGATTACTCTTGCTATGAGGGGAATTTTGTGATTTCATAAAATTTTTGAAATATTTGTTCTAGTTCTGTGAAATACATCCTGGGAATCTTGATAGGAATTGTATCGAATCTATAGATTGAATCTATAGTGTGGACATTTTAATGATGTTAATTCTTCCTATCCATGAATATGGATATGTACTTCCATTTATTTGTGGCCTTCAATTTCTTTCCTCAGTGTCTTATTGTTACAGAACCCTTGGGCTGCTCCAATTGAAAACAAACCCATGGGCTCCTTAGTTAGGGGCCCGATTGCCTGCCGCCAAAATTATAACTCTTAATACCAGAGTTTGGTGAAAAGAAAAAGAATTGTTTATTTAGCAGTTATATAGATTCAGTTATTTGCAGATTTCTGTTGTTATATAGATTTAGTTATTTGCGGATTTCTGTTGTTAAGTCTTATGCTCTTTAAAACACCTACAAACACATGTCCTTGCCTCCCCCCCTTCCAAACCAGGCTAGTTTTAGGAAAGTTAGAGAAACCATTTCCCTACTTTCCAAACGCAGTTCAGCTTTACCAGCAGCTGCCAATCACTCAAATCTGATTGGGGAGGTCCTTTCTGTGCTGTGGTGCCCTCAAGCTCTCAAAGCACAACCCCTGGATTCTCAGCCTTCTTGCAAACTGCCTTCTTCCTGCAAACCGTGCGGATCTCCTCTCCTTCTCAAAACTGCATGGCGAGAGCCTCTTAAAGCAGCCTGGAGACCCCTTCTCCAAGCCACACGGAGGGAGCACATGAGAGAGCGAGAGCCCGAGAGCAAGCACGCGAGTGAGAGAGCTAAAATGTCTGCAGCTGCTTATATATCCCTGACAGCGTCCTCTGATGCAGTGGGCGTTGCAAACAGTTCTGACCATTCACAGACCCTTACGTAGGCTCTGTGTGCCTTTTCCATACTGTCCCCTGGTTCAAGACTCCTCCCATCTACCTGAGGCTTTGGATGAATTAAAGCCATTTTGCATAAAAAAGACACGAGCCACCAGCCTCAGGCATGTGGAGGCATTCCAAAAGCTGCTTCCTTCTCCCCATCCCCCAGCCGCAAGCTCTGGGGATTTTTGGACTCTCCTGTTTCTGTAACATTATAATTTTCCAAGTACATGCCTTTTACATCTTTGGTTAAGTTTATTCTTAGGTGCTTTATTTTTTTTTAGCAGTTATGAATGGGATTGTTTTCTTAATTTCCCTTTCTGTTAATTTGTTATTGGCATATAAAAATGCAACTAATTGCTGCACATTAATTTTGTATCCTGCTATTTTGCTGAATTCATTTATCAGTTCTGATAGATTATTGGCAGAATCTTTGGGGTTCTCTATGCACTGTATCATGTCATCTGAAAATAATGACAGCTTTATTTCTTCCTTTCCAATTTTAATGCCTTTTACTTTTTCTTTTTGTCTGCTTGCTGTGGCTGGGACTTCCTGTACTATGCTGAATAAGAGAGCTGAAAGCAGACATTCCTGTCTTGTGAATGCTTGTAGTTGTTGCCTGCTGAGTATGAGGCTGGCAGTGGGTTTCTCATATATGTCTTTATTATGTTTAGGTATGTTCCCTCTACCCCCACTTTGCCAAGTCTCTTATCATAAATGATTGCTGGATTTTGTCAAATGCTTTTTCTGCATCTATTGATATGATCATGTGATTTTTAGCCTTCATTTTGTTTATATGGTGACTCACATTTATTGATTTGCAAATGTTGTAACAACCTTACATTCCTAGAGTAAATCCCAATTGATTTTGGTGAATGACCTTTTTGATGCCTTCTCTACTCTACTCAGTTTTCTAATATTTTGTTGAGAATTGTAGAGTCTGTGTTCATGATGGATACTGGCCTATAATTTTCTTTCTTTGTAGTGTCTTTATCTGGTTTTAGAATTAGAATAATGCTGGCCTCATAAAATAAGGTTGGGAGACTTCCCTACTCTTAAATTTTATGACATAGTTTGAGAAGCAAAAGTGTTAGTTCTTCTATGAATGTTTGGTAAAATTCCCCTGTGAAGCCATCTGATGCAGGGCTTTTGTTTGTTGGGAGTTTTTTTATTGCTGTTTCAGTTTCACTAGGTGTAATCTGTCTATTCAGATTCTCTGATTCTTTCTGATTTAATGTTGCAAGATTATATGTTCCTAGGAATTTGTCCTTTTTACCCAGGTTGTCCAGTTTGTTGGCATATAGCTGTTCATAATATTTTCTTATAATCCTTTGAATTTCTTTGGTGTCAGTGTTTATTTCTTCTCTTTCATTTCTGATTATATTTATTTGCCCCCCCCCCCATTTAAACTTTTTTTATGAGTCTGGTTAAAGGTTTGTCAATCTTGTTTATCTTTTCAAAGAGCTAGCTGTTGGATTCATTGATGTATCTTTTTAAACTCCATTTTGTTTATTTCTGCTGTTATCTTTATTATTTCCTTTCTTCTATTCACTTTGTTTTTCTTTTTCAACATCCTTTAAGTGTGAAGTTAGATTGTTTATTTGAGATAGGCCTGTAGTGCTATGAATTTTCCTCTTAGGATTGCTTTCCCAGTGTCCCACAGATGTTGGATTGTTGTGTCCTCATTTTAATTTGTTTCAAGGTATCCTTTGATCTTTTCCTTGATCTTGTTGTTGACCCATTTATTGCTTAGTAACATGGTATTTAGCTTCTATGTTTTTGCTTCTTTGTGTGTAACTACCTACTTTTCTTCCATGTTTTTAAGCTTTGTCGTTTTAATTATGATGTGTCTCAGTGTAGGCCTCTTAAAGCCCAACTTCTTTTGGACTCTCTGAGCTTCCTGGACTTGTGTGCCATTTTTCTTCACCAGATTAAGCAATTATTTCCTCAAAGAGGTTCTTGATTCCCTTGCTCACTCTCTTCTCCTGCTGGTTATTTCCATGATGCAGATGTTGTTACACTTCATGTTGTCCAAAATGTTTCTTAAGCTTTCCTCGTGTTTTTAAAATTCTTTTTTCTTTTTGCTACTCTGCCTGGGTGGATTTTTTCTACCTTGTCCTCCAAATCACTGATCTGATCCTCTGCTTTATATAGCCTACTCTTTATTTCTTCCAGTGTTTTACTTATTTCAGATATCACATTCTTTATTTCTGACTGGTTATTTTTTATAGTTTCTATGTCCTTTCTCATGCTGTTGAGTATCCTTATAATCAGTACTCTAAACTTTTTCTGATAAATTGCTTACCTCCATTTCATCTAGCTCTTCTAAAGAATTCTCTAATTCTTTCATGTGGGGCCTGTTTCTTTGTCTTCCCATTTTGGCTGCCTCTTTGTATTTGTTTCTATGTATTAGGTAGATCTGCAAAGATTCTTGTGTAGACCTTTGTCGGATGTTGCTTGTGACTGGCCACGGTCAACCTGTTTGGAGCTCTCAGCAATCCACAGCTTGTGGCTCTCTCTGCTGGGCCTGATTGTGTGCAGAAAGAACCAGGCTGAGTATGAAGAACAGCTTTTATCAGCAATGGGTCTTGGAGAGGGTCAGCTAGAGTCTCATAGAGCTCCCACATATCCACCTTAGTTTTTAAACTAATCAGTGATATAGTCTTAAGTTATAATCAGCAGCTCAGCTTAAGATCCACAGGGTAAGGCAGAGTAATTCCTGTGAGCAAAGCTATTACTTCTGATCAGGCTGATGCCTTTCTGAGATGAGTGCTCTGCCTAAGAAAGTTGGCTTCTATGGTATGGGAAATGACTCAGCACGGGGGTCATGGCTGCTGTTCCTTCAGTTCTCTTCCCAGTGCCACCAGCCTCAGATTTTCTTCATGTGTCTCTAGTCCACTCTGCCCTCCCTCTCTCAGAGCTCAGGGCAAGTGGCTGCAAACAAAATTTTGTGCATTGGCCTTTTAATGGGCTCTCTGAGTCTCCAGCCATCTCTCCCCGGCAGAGAAAAACCCTGCTTCTTTTCCCAACTGGATGTTATCTTGGTTCCTTTCCAGCTCTAGTGCTGTAGTTAGGGAATCCCAGCTTGGAGTTTAGACCCCACACTTAGGAAGAACCCCCAGCCACTGAAATATCTCTTCAGAACTTCAGATTCCACCCCTGGGAGTCCAACCAGCACTCTCACACCTCTTCCACACTCTCTACCAGTCTTGTTGTGGTGAAGTGGTTTCTTCTGTCTGCCTGTAGTTATAAGGCTGCTCTCCAGCTAGTGTTCAGTTGATTATTCAGGATGATTTCTCTACAACTTAGTTGTAATTCCAGACTGGTCCAGGGAAGAGGTTAGTGTACCTTCTGCTACTCCACCATCATGGATCTCTGACCATTTATTTAAAGTATTCAAGGCTTTGTGCTAGATTGTTTACATATGTTGCTTTATTAAATCTTTATATTTCAAGACTTCTAGTCAAGACGGCAAAGCAAGTAAATGCTGTGCTCACCTCCTCCCATAACCATATCAAATTACAACTAAATCATAGAACAACCATTAATAAGTACCACTAGAACTAGCTAAGCATAAGTCATAACTAAGGCTATAAAGAAGAAGCCATGATGAGACTGGTAGGAGGAACAGAGCTGTGGAACAACAAGTTCCACAATCATAGTGTGATGCTTAAGAATTACGAGGGCAATCTCAGGTATGGTGGTCCTCCCTGAGGAGCAAGGGATCCAAGCCCAACATTGGACTCCCCATTCCAGGGGACCAGTATGGAGAAGAGGAGTCCCCTTAATCTCTGGCTGTGAACAACAGTTAGGATTACATCTGAGTGAAACAAGAGGATGCTGGAGACCTAGACATTCTCTCTCAGGGAGCTCTCACTCTCAGACACACTCAGTCTGAAATCAGGTGCAAGGACAGCTGCTCAAAAAGTTCCAGGGACATACAGAAAGGAACTGATTTGACTAGCTTGAAGGTCAAAGCTGGAAGGGTGGAGGTAAGGGCAGCTCACTCCAGGGATGAAAGCATTGGAAGACTTCATTGCTCCTTTGTTGAGCCTTCTTCCCACCCAGCTGGCAAGCACAGGAGGCATGAAGTCTGAGCTCTCCATTAACCTGGCTAACACCTTTTACTGCTCTTGCCAATGATTCCCTGAAACCCCACCTCATCTCTTTTGTCAGTGTGGGCCTATGTATTAGGTGGGTTTTGAGGCCCACTGGCAACATCTCCCTGGTCACCTGAGCCAGATGCTTCGCGTGTGTTCCTTCTGTGCATTGTGTGTGCCCTTCTATTTTAGTTGAGCCTTCCTTGCCTTTGCATATTGGTAAGTGGGATTGACCCTCAGGCTCACTGGCTGTGAGAGCAGGCCATTACAACAAATAAACTTTGTGCAAGGGTGAACCTACAGAGCATCAGTTGCTTTAGTAGGGAACTGATACTTTCCAAGTCTACTCTTTGAATGTATTATTTGTAGAGCTAGTTGTGTGGTTCTTTGGTATGGTCTGTAGCTGGCTATCAGGTGTGTTGGTTCTAGAACTTCTTAGGAAGGTCTCTGCTACAGGCTAGGCTTAGCTGCCATCTATGTCCTGCTTGGAGCTGCCTGGTGGGAGCTACATAGTGATCTGAAGTTAGTTTTCATTATTTTCTTGGCTTAGAAGCACTTGGAAAAGTCCATGCCATGAACTGAGGATGGCTGCCACTAGTGCCATGCTTGGCACCACTGTATGAGCTGAGGTCAGCCACCACTTTTTCCAGGCTTGTGGCTGTTTACCTGAATCTATGTTCCAGACAACACTGGCCACATCTATGTACAGCCTGGGGCCAAATGATGGCAGTTACAATGAACATTCAGACCTGTTGCAACTTGTGTTCGGCTTGGGGCTGCTTAGCAAGAGGCACAGGGCATGCCAAGTTCATCCACTATTAGTTTTGGATTTGTGGACTTTTGAGAGATTTTAGGAAAGTCTGTAGAATGATCTAATGTAGGTTGCTTATATGGAACAGTCTGTGAAAGAGGTTTCAACTTGTCGCACAACTTGTATGAAAGATTACTTTACTCAGTAAGGCTATCATCTAGAATTGAAGCAGAAATAAAGTCTCCCAGGTAAGAAAAAGCTAAAGAAGTTCATCCTACTAAACCAGTATTACAAAAATGTTAAAAGGATCTCTTTACGTTGAAATAAAGAGATATAAATAAGAAAATATAAGAACATTTTTTTCCACTGGAAAAAGAAAACAATGATAATAGTGGATCGACTAAATGTGAAACTAGTACAAATGTTAAAAGGCAAAAGTAGGAAGATCATGTGTAATTACAACAAGTTAAAAAACACACACAGAAAATCATTTTAAAATACTGACAAAACATATTAGGTATCATGCTACCTAATATCAAACTATTCTACAAGGTTATAGTAATCAAAACAGCATGGTAATGGCATAAAAACTGACACATAGATCACCGGAACAGAATAGAGAGCCCAAAAATAAACCCATACTTATAACAAATTAATCTAATAGTGGAGGCAAAAATATATATATAATGGGGTAAAGACAGTCTCTTCAATAAATGATGTTGGGAAGTCTGAACAGATACATGCAAAAAAATGGAAATTGAATTACTTTTTAACACTATATACAAGAATAAACTCATAATAAATTAAAAACTTAAATATAAGGCCCAGAATCATAAAACTCCTAGAAGAAAAAAATAGATAGTAAACTCTTTGGCATCACTGTTAGACAAGGAAAAGAAAGAAAAGAGAACTTAATTTATAAATTAATTTGAACTGCATCAATCTAAAGAGTTTTTGAACTGGGAAGGAAACCATCAACAAAACAAAAGACAACCTACTGAATGAAAGAAGGTATTTGTTAGTGATATATCCAGTAGAAGGTTAGTATTCAAAATATATAAGGAACTCATACAGCTTAACATCAAAAACCAAAAAAAAAAAAAAAATTAAAAATTAGAAAGAGGACCTGAATTGACTTTTCTTCAAAGAGAACATACAAATGACCAACAGACACATGAAAAACTGCTCAATATCACTAATAAAAAAATGGAAAATAAAAACCACAATGAAATACCACCTCACGACTTCCGGCCAAGATGGAGGCCTAGACTGACATGCTCTGTCTTCCTCCACAACTACCGCAGGGACTACAGCTACCGAAAAACCAGAAATAACCAGAAGTTCTGAAAAATAAAACTACATAGAAGTCCAACATATGAAGTTATAAATAAGGGGTGCTTGTCCGGACGGGTAGCAGGGGTGAAACTAGGGCAGAAAGATCAAGCTGTGCTGCCAGCGGCAGCTGCAGTGATGAGCAGCAGGACTGTGATAAGCACAGACACCCATAATTAAGGGGAGGTGAGAAGTGCCAGAGGAGCACTCCCAGCTGCAGTCTAGACCTGCCGGGGAAGGCAGATCCCCATTTCCTTGGACTGTGAGGCCCAGAGGGCATGCGGACAGAGGAAGAGGCTCCCAGTCTCTCAGCAAACAGTGAATGGTAGGAATCCATCTTGGACCCCCGCCCACACACAAAGTGCCACAGTGTGGTGAGAAGGGTCGCCCAGTAGTGACAAATGCATGAGGCTCTGCCCCCTATAGCATAGGAGGTATGACAGCCCAGCCCAAGAAAGAAAGGTAAACAAACCTATCAGGATGGCAAGGATAATAACAGAGATACCAATTATGTAGCTGACCAGAAAGCAAATACATGAATTAATGGACGAACAGATCGGTAATGTTTCTGAGGCTCAGTTCAGAGCTATAGTTATAAGACAGCTTACAGAAATAACAGCTGGACTTAATCAAGATGCGGAAGGAATGAAGTCTAGTCCTGCTGAAATGAACAAAAACACATATGAAACAAGTGATGAGGGAAGAATAACCAGGGATCAAATCAACAAATTGGAACATAGGGAAGAAACTAACAGTCAACCAGTGCAGAAAGAGGAAACAAAAAGTGAGGAAAATGAGGAGAAGCTCAGAAATCTCTGGGACAACTATAAGAGAGCAAATATTTGAATTATAGGTTGCCAGAAGGTGAAGAAGGAGAACTAGAAATGGAAAAATTATGTAAAAAAATAATGAAGCAAAACTTCCCTCACTTGGGGAAGGAAATAGACTTACAGGTCCAGAAAGCACAGAGAGTAAAAAAAAACTGGACCCAGGGAGTACCACACCAAGACATATTATAATTAAAATGTCAAAAATTAATAATAAAGAGAAAATCTTAAAAGCAACAAGAGAGAAGAAGAGAATTATGTACAAAGGGGTCCCAATAAGACTATCAGCTGATTTGTCAAAGGAGACCCTTCAGGCAAGAAGGGACTGGCAAGAAATATTCAAAGTAATGAAAAGCAAAAACCTACAACCACGATTACTCTATCCAGCGAAGCTGTCATTCAGAATAGAAGAGCAGAGGAAGTGCTTCCAGGACAAAGTAAAACTGAAGGAGTTTATTAGAGCTGAACCACTGTTATATGAAACATTAAAGGGACTTGTTTATTAGAAGGAGGATCAAAACTATGAACATTAAAATGAAAACTGTATCACAACAACCAACAACAGAAGCTAGGGAACCGAAACAAAGGCAAACTAAGTAGACAACAAGAGTGGGAAAAGAATTATAAGTATGGGGAACATTATGGGGGTAGGTCAGCAGGGAGGGGGAAGGGGGAAAAGGGAGGGAGATGGTACAGGAGTTAAGAAGCATAGTAGGAGGAAGTGGAGTAGACAGGAAGATGTTGAGAAGAACTATATGCACAACCAGTGGGCATGAACTAAGGCGGGGGGGATAACTGGAGGGAGAGGGGTCACTGGGTGGAGGGGAGAAGAGGAAAAAAAAATTGGGACAACTGTAACAGCATAATCAATAAAACATGTTAAAGAAAAAAAGAAATACCACCTCACACATGTCAGAATGGCTATCATCAATAAATTAACAAAGAACAAGTGTTAATGAGGAAGTGGAAAAAAAGAGAACCCTCATGCACTCTTGGTGGTATTGCAAATTGGTGCAGCCACTAGTGATTAGCCTGAGGTTCCTCAAAAAATTCAAAATAGAAATACTATATACTCAGCAATTTCACTCAATGTATTTATTTGAAGGAATCCAAAACAGTAATTTGAAAAGATATATAAAGACATTGCAGCATTATTTTTAATTATATTTTATTGTTTATGCTATTACAGTTGTCCCAATAATTTCTTCTCTGCCCAGCTACCCCCACCCCCACTCCCTCAAATAATGCCTACGCTGTGGCCCGTGTCCATGGGTCATTCATATATGTTCTTGGTCTACACTTTTTCTTATGCTTACTTTACATCCCTATGACTATTTTGTAACTACCTATTTGTACTTCTTAATACCTTCACTTTTTTTTTGTCCATACCTCTGAGCACTCTCCCATCTGGCAACCATCAAAATATTCTCTGCATCTATGATTCTGATTCTGTTCTCATATTTGTTTATTTTGTTTTTTAGAATCAATTGTTGATAGACATGTGTTTATTATCATTTTATTGTTCATATTTTTTAATCTTCTTTGTCATCTTAAAGAAGACCCCAGAACATTTTATTTAATACTTGCTAGGTGGTGATGAACTCTTTTATTTTTTTCTTGTCCAGGAAGCTCTTCTATTCTAAATGATAGCTTTGCTGAGTAGAGTAATCTTGGTTGTAGGCTCTTGTTTTTCATTACATTGAATATTTCTTGCCAATCGTTTTAATTATGATGTGTCTTGATGTGGGCTTTGGGGATTTATCTTGTTTGGAACTCTCTGTGCTTCCTAGAATTATATGTTTATTTCATCCACCAAGTTAAGGAAGATTTCTGTCATTATATTTTCAAATAGGTTTTAAATTTCTTGCTCTCTCTCATCTACCATGATGTGAATATTGGTACACTTGAAGTTGTCCCAGAGGCTCCTTACACTATCTTCATTTTTGTTTTGAATTTTTTCTTCTTGCTGCTGTGATTGGTTGTCTTTTGCTTCCTTATATTCAAAATAGATTATTTGATTTTCAGCATCATCCAGTCTACTGTTAATTCCCTGTAAATTGTTCTTTATTTCAATTAGTGTATTTTTTGTTTCTCACTGGATCTTGTCTATGCTGTTGAAGTCCTCATTAAGTTCTTTGAGCATCCTTACAAACAGTGTTTTGAACTCTGCATCTAGTAGATTGCTTGTCTCCATTTTGTTTAGTTGTTTTTTCTGGAGTTTTGTTCTGTTCTTTAACGTGGGCCATATTTCTTTATCTCCTAATTTTCGCAGCCTCCCTGTGTTGTTTCTATGTATTAGGTAAAGCTGGTACACTTCCCAGGCTTAGTAGAGTGGCCTAATGTGCTAGGTGCCCTGTAGAACCCAGTAGCACAGCCTCCCTTATTATCTAAGCTGTGTATTCAAGGTGAGCTGCCATGTGAGCTGTGTACATCCTCCTGTTGTAGATAAGTCTTGATTGCTAATGGTGTATCCAAGGTCTGCCACTCTCTGCATTCTTTCCAGAGTCACACAGCATAATCTACAAAGAGATCTGCAGATGCCTGCTACTTGTGTTGTGCTTGGACATGCCCAGGTGAGGCCAAGCTATGAACCAAGGCTGGCTGCTGCTAGTGATAGGCATGGGGCAATTTAGATAGAAGTATGGGCCTACCTAAAGCCAGATGCTGCTTGTTTGAGAGGATTTAGGAAAATCTGAAGAATGAACCAAGATAAGCCATTTGTATGGGAAAGTTACTGGATATAGCTTGGATGCGCCCAAAAGTTGGGTGGGACATGGCCTCAGGGCATCACCAAGGTGGGGCAAAGAGTGTGAATCAGGTTGATGGAGTCAGATAAAGTGCTGATCTGCTGGCTCTGTGGTTCTGTGAAGGGAAGGCTCAGAAAAGGAACAATGGCTTCTGCCAGCACTTCTGTTTGGAAGACAGCTGCCCTGAGCTTTCCCCCTGATGATGTGGATAATTCAGTGCCTCCCCATACCTCTCTGATGCCTTTCAATCTGTTTCCCCTCTACTGGAGCTCAGACAGGGTCAATTCAAGTAACTCTGTACATGGGCCCTTGAAGAGACACTGCCTGCACATTTTGTCTTCCACAGCCTTGATTTTTGCTTGTTTTTATGGCCAGAAGTTATAGGGATTTATCTTCAGGGCATTGGACCTCTGGGCTGGGGGGCCTGGTGTTGGGCTGGGACCCCTTGCTCCTGAGATATCCCTCCTGATCTGTACTTGCCACTTGTGGATGTGGAACCAGCATGTTCTGCATCTTCACCTCTCTGCCAGTCTCAATGTGGTTTCCTCTTTAATTCTGTAGTTGGTTTCTTCTTAAATTCTGTGGGTGTAGGACTTCCATTCAGCTCGATTTCTAACAGTTTTAAATAACAGTTATTCTATAGTTTAGCTGTAATTTTAATGTAATTGTATGAGGAGGTGAGCTGTATTTACTGCCATCTTGACTGGAAGTTCTATTGCAGCATTATTTCCAAGAGCCAGGGTACAGAAGCAAGCTCAGTGTCCATAAATAGACAAATAGATAAAGAGAAGCTGGAACATATACACTATGGAATATTACTCAGTCATAAAATAAGAATTAAATCTTGTCCTGGCTGATGTGGTTGAGTTGATTCAGCATCATACCATAAACCAGAGGTCGCAAGTTCGAGTCGCTGTCAAGGCATATGTCTAGGTTATGAGTTCAATCCCTAGTCGGGGTGCGTAGAAAAGACAACAAATCAATGTTTCTCATATTGATGTTTCTTTCCCTTTCTTTCTCCCTTCCTTTCCCACTCATTAACATGTCCTCAGGTGAGGATAAAAAAAGAATTAAATCTTGCAGTTTATGACAAAATCAAAATAACCTAGATGGTATTATAAGAAGTAAAATAAGTCAGACAGGGGGTGACAAATGCTATATGATTTTGCTTATATGTAGAATCTAAAAAAGAAATAAATAAACTAAACAGAATAAAACTAATAGATGCAGAAAACAAACTGATGGTCTCTAGGTTTGTGGTGGTTTAGGGAGATGGGTGAAAAATGTGAAGAATTAAGAAATACAAATTGCTAATTATAAAAATAGTCATGAGGATGTAAAGTACAATATAGCAAAGAGTTTACTATCTATTTTTACTTCTAGGAGTTTTATGATTCTGGGCCTTATATTTAATTTTTTAATTTATTATGTTTATTCTTGTATATAATGTTAGACACTATATACACCACACATAACTAAGTGTGGTTAAGTGTGGTGTGAGATGTGTACTAGACTTATCTGGGTGAGTACTTCATAAATTCTACAAATATCTAAGTACTATGTTGTATACCTGAAACTAATATAATATTGTATGCCAACTGTAACTGGAAAAAATAATCTTTCTGTTAAATTAAAAAAATTAAAAAATAATTTTGATCAGGTTACTTACTTGCTCTGTGACTTAATTTATCTGAAACATAAAGATAATAATAATATCTAACTCAGAAGATTTCATGAAGATTAAATGAGTTAATATATATAAAGTTTTTTGAACAATAGCGAGAGCATATTAAGTATGTAATCAATTTTATTATTGTTGCTGCTATTGTATAATATCTCCATTGTATAGATGGGGAAACTGAGGCTCTTGGAAGTTAAATGTCATATAGTTAAATAGTTGAGAAGAAATGTTCATCCAGATCTATCTTGCTCAAATATCTATATGATTGTAGATCACTGAAGAGAACATTTGATTGATAGTTATTGAGTTCTTAACTTTCTGTGTATCACCAAACTGGGCACTTTGGATGATGAAAGGAGGTATAGAAATACTTCCTTAGGAAATACATCTGCAAAGGTAAATAATAATAATACATTTTAAGAAACAATAAATGATATGAGATGCATGTCACAGGGCAGGATGAGATTCAGTAAGTGTTTTGTGTTTTGTTTGTACAAGGCCACACTCCGAGTAGAGGTAGTTGGAGACAATGTAGTGAAGAATTTTGGAATATTCAGGAAGTCAGAGTAAAATAATGATCATTGTTCCAGGAGATATAGTTACAATAAAGGCATGTCGATAGTCATATAAACTAATATGTTATTTTATTTCAGAGATTATTAGAAACAGAACTCCTGTTAAATATAAAAATTCAGAAGCAATGATAAAGAAAAATCAGAGTACTAGAGCAAGGTATATGTCATAAAATGTTAGTACTGAGGGCATATCAATTTCTTACAAAATCAATGCCATGGGAAGCTGAGTATTAATGAAACATCTTACCTTTCACACACATAACAACTTCTTCAGATACAAGGCAATAGTAGACAAAGAACATGAAAGCTATGAGAACAGCAAAATAGCTGGCCTTTGATTATGGTGTGCTTATGAAAAAAGAGTTGATGATTGGTGACCCTAAAAGCCAATAAGGTGGCTAATAGCTGTGGGTGTGGACAATTTCTAAAATTTTAATAAAGACATATCTGGTCAGAATGCCGGCTTACCAGCTGTACTTCACTAACAGCCATACAGCAGGAAGACTGTAAGATTTGGTCAGACATGCCTACTATTTGTGTACATGGATGTCCCATATGCACCTCAAGTTAATCATGTTTTAAACAGAATTTATCACTCCTGCCTAAATTTCATACTTTCTCCTCCTAGACATAACTTTATAACACTTCCTCTCATCTTGTCCCCTTTCCTCCCATACGCAACCAATTCTGTCAATTGTACCTCCTTAATATTTTTCCTCCCTGTTCCCTTCTCCCCGTCTTCATGGATGCTGCCTTAATTCAGGTACTAATTATCTCTTACTCAGATTTTTTACGTACGTGTTTTACATAAATAAAATTTCCTCCAGTTTTTCCCCACCTCACCCCACAATTGGACATCCATAAAGCCACAAGAGTTTTTCTAAAAGGCAAACATCATGTTATCATCTCCATTGTCTTTTAAATAAAGTCCCAAGCCTCCCCTGCCTACAAAGGCCTCCATTTGGTCTCTCTAGATCCATCTCACTTATAGCACCAGCCATGCCAAAAGCCTGACTGGGCTCCAAATGAGCCAAGAGTTTTCACTTTCATGCCTCTGTTCACATGACAGCCTCAGCCTAGACTGACCCGTTCCTCTCTACATGGTGAAGATCTACTCTTTTTTTTTTTAAACAGAAATGATTATATTTCAATACACAAGTTCTTATAACCAAAAAATAAAACAGCACAGGAATATAACAAAAACATGGTATTTCATTTGTAATGCATGAGAAATGGTTAACATTTTAGTCATATGAGCTCTTAAGAAACTAGTTACAAAAATACTAATAATCCAAGGAACTGGGGGAAAAATGAAATAATACAAATGGCAATTAAGAATTCAAAATGACTGAGCTGAACAATGATGGGAAGAATAATTTCTGTGTATTATCACACTGTTAAAAGAATTAAAATGCTGTGTTTTACAGTTTGAACTCTCATAAACAAACACTGGTAAACAGGTTGATGAGGAGTACCTACAATTATGGGGAAGCTACTATTTTGACTCAAAATATAAAATGTGGGTATCTTTAGGCCCAGGACTGCTGATTAATGAAAATTACTTCAAGAAATTAGCTGAACAAAATCAAAATGAGTTATAGAACAATATGTTTACTGCATGGGAAATACATAGCCAGTATCTGGGCCCCCAAATACTACTTGACTATCAATTTGTTCATCAACACAACCCAAAACTCTCTTAACAGATAACAGCATAGGAAATAGTAACTTTGTAAGAACTGTGTATGTTGCCAGGGGGGTATTTAAAATATGAGGGGCAACACTTTGTAAAGTATATGATTGTCTAACACTATGCTGGACACCTAAAACTAATAAAATAATACCAAATGTCCAATATAATTGAAAAAAAAAAAAAAAAGGAAATCTCTAACACTGGATAGTAAAAAAATTAGAAGTAAAGCGAAGGCACTTGAAGGAGAACTACTGATTATATACTTAACAACTATCTATGTCCTCTAAAATTACAAGATTACTTTTAATGAATACATTTCAAATTCACCCTACAGTGGCTGAACCAGCCACGCCATGTCCCAGGCATCCTGGGAGTAAGGGCTCCCTTGATCCATCTCCTGGGACTGAGTCCAACGGCAGCAATGGAAACAGCCAATATGCCTGCTTACCAGTCTCTCCGTGACACCCTTCAGGCCACTTTCCAATACGAGCTTTCTCAGTCCTGTGCTTCTGATCTGCAGGGAGTGTCCACGGCAACGCACAAAAAAGGTGTCTCCACATCTAATGAAGACTCTTTTGGTTTGAAGATGGTGGCAGAAGCAAGGGCATGGGCTCCTGTTCAGTCATTATCACCAACTTCTACTCATTTTTTTAAGAGCCAATTCTGTCAGCTGCTCTTCTAAGTCTTCACTAATTGTCTCTGGAGAGTTGAGAACACCAACTTTCAGTCTTTAATATACTTCTATTGTTGTGCTTTATTATAGTTTTTTATTAGCTTATTTTTCTCAAATATTGTGCTTTAAACTTCTTGAAGTCAGAATTTTTGTCTTTTTTGAAATCAGCACCCCTGCCTAATATGTTGGACAGTTCCTGAACTACTGTAAATGTTAATAAAAATCTGTTGAAAACCTGAATGAATGAAAAAATTAGATATGTCCTATATTCATACACACAAACATTCGTACATATATTTGTAAAAATACTGTGTGTGCACTCATGTGTCTCTTCATGGCCCAAACTTACCTACTTGGTATTCAGGGTGAAAAAAGAGAAGTGTATTAGCACTTTGGGAAAAAATGAGTTTGGTAAAGTGTATGTTGAGTGACCAGCCACAGAAAACGACCTATTTTAGAAAAATGCTTAAAAAGCTTAGTTTACAGGAGTGGGAAAAAGTAGGTTAAATTATCAGCCATCAATACCTAAAAGGTAAGTCATAACTAAAAATAGTAAATAGTAACAAGAAGAAGAAGACAAATAATACAAATAAATAATATAATAATTAATAACTAAATAATAATGCAAGAATAATCTTGGTTTTGTGCACTCACAACTGTAAACATACTTTTGCCCACACCTATATTATTAGCAACATGAACCACAAACATGAACATCCACAGACTGACATAACAGCAGAAATAGAATACTGCCTGAGAAACACAGGTGGGCATTAAGACCTTCTTAAAGATGATGGAAGACAATGAAAGACTCAATGACTTCTAATGGGACAGAAACACTTCTGGTCACCAAAAATATTGAGTACTGTTAGCAGGTCTGGAATAGTTTCTGCTACCTTTCATTATGAAAAATAGTGAAAGAATTCCCCTTCCAATTGGAACAGGCTTTTCAGAAAAATACTTGACTTCAGGGAGTTAAGTCTCACTCAAAGAAAATGCAGAAGAGTGATTCGACCATATTAGGAAAAAGCCTGCAGAATGTACTTGCCATTTTCCACCTCTGGCTTCTCTGATTTTCTAGTTCTAAGAAATAAAGTTTTTCTTGAAGGCTTATTAAAAGAAGATGCATTAGGATTTTTAATCATTGAATAGCTCTTATGAAACAATATCACGATGAGCTAAGTGCAAATTAGAGCCACATGCTTGAGATTTCCCTGAAAAATACACATATCCTTTAAAATAAAGAAGAGTAGTGCCAGGAAAAAATATGTTTTTAATTTGTTTGAGTTGAAAATACTTACAACATATTTTTAGACATTTGCCCACAATTTTCCAAAAACCATTGGATTTCTTATAATTCCTAAAAGAAGTCTTTCTTTTGAGGGGTGAAAGGGAGCAATTGGCTTATTTACTAACTCAAAATCCTACCTTTCATTGCTTTTGACCATTACTATTTTTTTTCCACAATTCTACGTTTTATATTGTGGGTCAAAAAGAAAATATTCATGATCATGGCTTTGGGGAAAAAAGGAAAAACATTTTACGTTCCCATCTTTTCATTTTTAAGAAAGAAAACATGGTCTAGTTCCAAATTCTTTGCTTTTTTGCCTTACATATAATTTATTTCTTTTACTTCACTTCCTCTTTTAAAAATAACCAAACCCAGTTCTTCAAAACCATTTGATATCAGCTGCTGGTGGCAGCAGTCACCATAAACACTTAGTTTATTCACTCATGTAAGCCCCACTCACCTGACTCCCAGGAGTCAGGAATGAGTTTTCTTTGTCCTTGTGTCTCTGGCAAAAACCTGGCTATATTTTCAATAACTAATATGTGAGCTATACTTGAAGTGTCTACCCTATGACTAGCAATAATAATTGTCTGCTTAATCAGAGACTGACTCAACACTGTACCAAGCCCACAAATGATACAAAAGTAACTGTTGGGTTAACTGAATTATGAGTATCAACATGTTTTTTGATTTTGAGCTTTTAAAATTGAGCTCTTTGAAAATATTTGGATAAGGACAAAAATTATCTTAAACTGGTAGCACTTTATAGTTTGTAATAATCATCCCCAACTTTACTGTGGATTGAAATAACCTGGAAATCTTTTTTTAAAAGCCTGATGCCTGGCTCCCATCCCCAGAATTATGATTTGTCACATAAAAATTAAGTTTTCAATGCTTCCCAGATGATTCTAACTTGTAGCAAGTTGTGGACCAGAGGTTTAGATTGTCTTCACTACAATAACTGAGTGATGTGAGAGATGCAAGTGCAAGCAGATACTATTCCATATTATATTTGAGTTATTCAAACAAAATGCACAGCCTCCATAGGCAAGCATCTGTACTTGCTAGATTTATAAACCCTGGCAAGATTTCTTATTTGTAAAGAGGGAATAATAATAGTATCTATCTGTCAGGAATGTTAGAAAGTTTAAATAAAATCTGGCTTTAGAAGTACTTTAAACAGTAAGCACTTTACAAAATGCTACCTATTATATAACTCAATTATATCACAAATCATATTGTGTCATATTGACTTATGATCTACTATTTATGTGTTACCTGTTTGACTCATTAGCTTCACATACTCCAAACGGAAAGAACCATGGCTTTTATCTTTTTATTCCTAGTATCTAGTTTAGGTCGGCTCCACTGAAAACAACTAATTGGGATTTTTGAGTGGAGAAATAAACATGTGAACCTAAACAGGCAGGACGGTGGGGTGCAAAGGACAGTGGACATAAACACCAAAGACCAGGGTTTGACTTGTGTATCTGACATGTATTAGCTGTGTGGACATGGAAAAGTTGCTAGCTGTTGAGGGCTTGATTTGACCATCTGTAGCCATTATCCAAGACCGTGATCATTCATTACGTTCCCTAGTCTATGCTGAACATTGGGGATATGAGGACAATAAAGACACGAGTTCCTCTCTGAAGCTGCTCCCAGGATCATGGAAAGGAAAGGTTACTTCTCTTCTTTATTCCTCTCCTGGGCTAAGAATTGGCCCAACAGTCATTAAATATAACAATATAATAAGATAATAGCTTCTTATTTAAAGAGTTCCTATTGTCAAATCCTTACTATCCATCTCTTTTTTCCCCTTAAATAATAGTATAAGGTACTAGAAATGGCACAGTCAAAAGCATAATAAGATATAAGTAACTGCTAAATTAAACCTGTGAATAAATAATAGATTTTAGAGCATCTATTACATTCATCTGAAAAAAAATAATTTTTAATAACATTTTGTGAAGAATATGACAAGAATAAGACCATAAAACCACTAGGCAACACTGTCTCCCTTCTCCTGGTAGTCCGCACACAAGGTGGGTTCTAAGAGCCTGAGGAGCCATGTGGAAGCTGGCAGCATGGTGGACATCATTATTATTTTTACACAGAGGGGATTTATACTGAAGTATGATGTGTAGACCCATACTCAGAGAATGACAAATTATCACCTTGGAAAATGTATATTTGCCTTGGTTAGTACATATAGCCCTATCCATGAGATATCTTTTGGTTGCGGGGGCGGGGAAAGCAATGCCGATTCATTTAAAAAGATAACATTTTTAATATGATACCAGGTACCTCATAGAATAACAAGAAGTCTAGAGATAATATAACTTTTCTCCGAGTGTTATATGGATCTCATGTCAGGTCATGTCATTTCCATTTTAGCCTAGATTCTCCTGAAAGCATAGCCTGAGATGAAGGCTAATGAACAGGTGAAATACTAGGGAGGAGATTTCAGGGAAACAAGGAAATAGGGAAAGCCAATACCGGAAGAAGTTACAGAGTTAGCTACCACTCTGGGCAACTTCTGAGTAATCTTATAAAATGCTCTCAGATATGTCTTCCCAGGAGATACAAGGGGAATGTGTCACCTTCCATCCTCCTTTGGTCAAGAGCCACCCCAGGGTTGTTCACTTCCCTTTCATATTGTAATTAAGAGAACATCCCAGTTAGAGAAGCTGCAGGTCAAGAAGCAATTGATAGATCCTGCAGGCCCTAGGGAAGACAGTGTCCGATGGCACCTGGTAAGGAAGGAGGAAGCTGAAAAACTGTTGCTGATACAGTGGCCCAAGGAAGAAGTAAGGCTGAGTGGATACCAAAGTGACTGACACTGTCTGCAGCCTACTTAGCATCTATTGCTTGACACAGAGTAAGTAAGTACTGAGTAAACAACTGTCAAGCAAGGAGACTGGTACTGAGTATGCAGAAAAAGAGAGAGAGAAAAAAAAGAAGACTCCCTAGGCGACTCTACCATGGTTGAGGGAAAAGGGAATATTTTCCGTGGCACTGAAGAACGAGCTAAACAGTCTGGTCCTTGGAGGTGAACCATATTCTTTATTATTAAATGCCTTCTCCTTCCAACAGCACCTCAATTTTCATGAATGTTAATTACTAAAAAAATTATCCTATAACAATGTAATCAAATAGACAGCCTTCAGCTCTGAGTGAATAAAATGATTTGCCCTTTTTTCAAAATCACATATCCAAATTCAACATTTTCCCATTGACTGGAAGATTCACACAGGTAAGTGCAAATCATAATGTCAAGCCATACTGTGCATAATCCATATAGTTTCTTTAAATGAAGGGTGCTTGCTAAAGGAGAAATATAGACTAGGGTAGGATAATCTCTGGAGCACCTTTTAAAAGGCTGCTGGTCAGAGAAAGTACCCTGCAACTTTGTATTTCAGAGTAGTAAGACATTATGAATTGAATTCATGATGAAAACATATGCTCTTCTTGTTAACCATCCTTGAGTACATCTGGAAATCAAAACTTAGATGGGAGGAAGACCAGGTGTTTTTTCTTAAAGAGACCATTAAAAAATTTCCTTAAACATGCTAGATGAGAAAAGGGGGAAGTGGAAGATTTTGATAAGTTTTAGCAGTTTTTCCTCTGGACAGTTTAAAATAGGTCATATCACAGAACTTTCTCACTCTCTCCACCTCTGCCAGCTTGTTATATTTGACTAAATGAAACAGAGTTTCTGTCCTGGGAGGTCAGATTTTTAGAGAATTTGTTTTGCAATCAGAGAGAACTGAGAAATAGCCACTCCAATATGTAACATATACGATTTATTTTGCCATGAAAAAATCTGAGTAAGAAAAAGCAGTTATAAAATGCAAATGGTTTCAACAAATTTGGATTCGGGTGCCTAACTTTGGCAAATGACAGAAACTACCTGGTTTTGGTAAAGTCATTTGGGTAGGAAACAGATGTCTATTTCAACTCTGATTGGGCTGTCAAAGAAAGGATTCTTTTAATCAATGCTTACTGTATTATCTATGGAAACATTAGACTACAGCAATTTCAAACTACTGTTTTTAGGGATTAAAATGCTTTAATGAAATAATTAAATTATATTCCCGAATTGCAAAGGCCGCCTCCTCACAAAGAAAAGAGGGTATGTGCACTGCATATTGGGAAAAATATAAGGAGGTTTTGCAAAGGATAACACTGTCTACTGCTCTATATATCTTCTTCAAATGGATCATTTATACCCTTGTTTTACCTAATTTTAGCATTTTACCCCAGCGTTTAATCCCATGTAAAATATGAATTAAGTAATAGACTTCAAAGTACTACACACCACTATATAGAGATAGACATTTACCATACTTCTTGTGGTTGTTGTTCCTAGTTTCCTGAACTAACATGGGTGGCAGTCCCTGGTGACATGCCATGCATGGAGCCCAGTTGGCTTTCCACAGCAGTCTTGACATATGAGATGAGGTAGGGAGAAGCTAAATCAAGGAAGGAAAGAACATCCAAGAGCCAGATCTCACAGACCTTGTAGGGCTTCAGAGATTTTTTTTTCTAGTTATAGTAGAAAACCACTAATATTTTAAGTGAAAGGATGATGTAACCATATTAATCTTTTTTAGAAGAGTATTACTCTGCTTGCTATGTGAGAATGGATTTTAGGAAGCAAATATCGGAAGCAGGGAGTAGCTAAAGCAAGCGTGATGACAGACTGCATTGAAATCGTATTGACTTCAACACTGCTTAAAGGGGTTGTCAGTCAAATTACAAATGCGCTTATTTCCATTGGTTTTCCATCTCATATACAGGGGATATAATGGTTGCCAATATTAGAAATACAGCTGTTGAGTGGCTTTAGGAAAAGAAGGTTTATTTGCTTCATATTGTAAAAAGTCCAGATGTACCTCCTGATTGCACGATGTATGTGGTACTTCCATTCTCTTGATCAAATTCCAGGAGAGAGGGGAAAGAGAAGAAAGACTTTCTCCTAACAAGAATTTGACATTTAAGTGCAGAAAGGTCAAGAAAGTATTTCTACCAAAAGACTGTTTGCCGGCGTTGTCACATGGCCAATCCTAACTACAAGGAAAGCTGAGAGACTATTTTTATCCAGGCTTTCTGAATAGAACCAGAGTTCTCTTAGTGGAAAAAAAAATGGAAGAGTGGCTAGCAAGGTCTACCCCTCTGCTAGTGATTCTCTCTATCCTCTGTGGTATATGCTCATTATGGGACAAGGGTCTGTTGCCCAGCAACATCGAAGCCAATACTATGACAATGGCTTTGAGAGAAGAAGAGGCTTTTATTTGCAAGCTGACTGGAAAGAACACAGGAGGCAAAGCTTAGGTCTGTTTCCTGGTCCAGAGTTCAGGGCAGGATTCACAAGTATTAATCATGAGTGGTGTTTCACAAATGTTACTGGTAAGTGGTATAGCCAAGGTTTAAGCTTTGGTTCCAGGCATTTTTAGAGATAAGATAGGACCAGTGTGAGCTGACTCTTCAGTTATAAATCCCCTTTTTTAGTTGTTCATTCCTCAATCTTGGGGAATAAGGGTGATGATTGCTCTAGTTATGTTCTGCTGCTAAGAAGACAAAGTCAGGAAGAATGCAAAAAAGCATAAGAAAGTAGAATACTAGAACTATCCGAGCAAACATCACAACCAGGAAAGTAAGTGCATTATTGAAACCAAAACAGTAGTAACTATGATAAGAATTTAGATTTATACAAGCATTGTCAGAAGTTTTGGGTGGAAGCAGCCTACTTTCAAGATGTCCACATCTTCTCTTCCTCAGCTGTCCTGTTTTTCCTGAAAAGTAATTTAAGATCATGGAAGGGTTCACAAGTGTAATTAGGTGCTGAAAAGTCACTAGGGGGTTTCCAGGCCTATCTGGTGTTAGAACATTCAGGTTCTCTTCCTTACTGCTTGTGTAAAGCATACACCATTTGAGAATTATAAAGGGGAAGGTGGATGTAGGGGGTGGGCCCTGGCTAGAATTTGGTATTATTTTTACTTGCAAGTGGTGTAACCAAGGTTTAAACTTTTTTTAGTTTAATTAAGGAATGTGCAACCAGTAGAATTTTATAGGGCCTATTCCATTTAGGTTGTAGTCAACCTTCAAGGGTATTGATTTTTCCAAGTTTTGAGGGGGACCTAATCATCTGGGTTCACATGATTCAGGGGATCATCTGCAGACAACATTAACTGTCTAGAAGTATAGTTGTGTATGGCAGGTAAGTAGCACCTAGATATTATATACATTTTATGGTATCTAATTTTTTACAAATGATCATTTTCTAAATTACAATACTTAGTTCTTTTTTAAAATTATATTTTATTATTTATGCTATTACGGTTGTCTGCATTATTTCCTTTCTGTCCCCCTCCATCCCCCACTTCCTCAAGTATTCCCTACATCATTGTCAATGTCCATGGGTTATTCATAAGTGTTCTTTGGCTACTCTGTTACCTATGCCGTACTTTACATCCCCATGACTATTCTGTAACTACCAATTTGTACTTCAAATCCCTTCACCTTTTTTGCCCATTCCCCTGAACTCCTTTCCATCTGTCAACCATCAAAATGTTCTTTGCATCGATGATTCTGTTTCTGTTTTGCTTGTTCTTTTATTTTGTTCTTTTTTTAGATTCAATTGTTAATAGATATGTATTTATTGTCATTTTATTGTTCATATTTCTGATATACGAAAAAGATGCTTTAACATTTCATATAATACTGGTTTGGTGGTGAAGAACTCCTTTAGCTTTTTCTTGTCTGGAAAGCTCTTTATCTGTTCTTCAATTCTAAATGATGGTCTGAAGGGTAAAATAGCTTTGGTTATAGGTTCTTGCTTTTCATCATATTGAATATTTCTTGCCATTTCCTTCTAGCCTGCAAATTTTCTTTTGAGAATCAGCTCACAGTCTTATGGGAGCTCCCTTGTAGGTAACTAACTTCTTTTTTCTTTCTGCTTTTAAGATTCTCTCTTTGCCTTTAACCTGCAACATGTTAATTATGAGTTTCTTGGTGTAGGCCTCTTTGGATTCTTCTCGTTTGGGATTCTCTGTGCTTCCTGGGGTGACTTAGGAAGTGGTATGGAGCTTTGCTGAAGCCAGATGCTGCTTATTTGAGAGAATTTAAGAAAATACGGCAGCACCTAACTTTTCAGTTAGCATTCTAAGATCATGATCTGTCTGTCTTCCATGCACAAAAGGATTAAATGGCTTATTAATGCCTGTGAGACCAAGTGCTGAGGCTGTAATTATATTCTGGTGGTGAGTACTGCCACCCCAGGTAATGCTGCCCTTCAATCTGGCAAAAAATAAGGTTTCTTTGTTCTTTGATAGTTCAACCTAGATATTTTACAATTGATTGAGAAATTTGTGCCTTTTCCTTGGAGACTTTATATCCTCAATCTTCCAGAAAGTTTAAAGTGAAGATTGCATTTTGGTCTAAATATTTCTTAGTTTTACTGTAATTAGTATGTTACCCACATGTTGGAATACGACTCCCTTATTTAATTGGTGATTCTTTAGGACCTTTGCTAAGGCTTCCCTGAAGATAATGGGGGCATTTTTAAATCCCTGTGGGAGTACTATCTAGTAATGTTTTTGTTTCACATTAGTCTCTGGATCATTCCATTCAAAGGCAAACAGTTCCTGAGACTCCAGGCTTAGAGATATGCAGTAAAAAAAACATCTTTTAAGTCCAGAATTGTATGTAAATCAGTAAAAGTCTCTAGAGAAAGTTGAAAGCAAAGTATAAGGATTTGGTACCCCTGAGTATATATCCTCCACAATTTGATTAGTGGCTCTCGAAACAGAACAACAAAGAGATAATCTGGCAAGTTTGGATCAATTGGTATTTTAGAAAGGTGGTTATCAGAGGTTTTATATCTTCCCTCACATGCCTCCTTAAAGGGTATTGTTGTAAATTTAAAGATTTGGCACCTGGACAGAGTTTTACTACTGCTTAGTCAATGCCTTGGCTCTTCCTGACCTCACATAAGCCTGAGCATCTGTTCTTACCTTTTTGTAGAATGTCTTCAGGGATTTCTGGTTGAAGATTGTCTTTTGATTATAATAACACAGCCTGGAAGATGCAGCCTTGATCTGGAAGTACTTTGATGACAACTTTTTCTAGTATGAAAGTCACTTTGGTATTTAATGTTGTTCATACCATCAAACTGTGTTTTTAATGTTTTCCCTTTGTGACATTTAAGTGGCTGAAGAAAGGATTTGTAGGAGATCTCCCTAGATATTCTAATTATAGCTTTGGTTTTAGGAGGTAGAGGGCCCTGTCTGGTATTTAGGACAAAATACGTAGCCAGTCTCAAGTAAAAGTCTGTGAGTCTCTTTCTCAGAGAAAATGTTACCCAGCGTTCCTTGTAGGAAATGTTGATAAAATTAATAGAATCTAGAAGAGCCCCCTGGCCCTGTTATACCTGGTTGATATCCAGTATAGCATCTCCTGGGTTATTTGTGGGAAATTACTTCCCCTATCCTTCAGGAGCAATTGGCACATTTTTCTCTCCAATGACCCTCTTATTTACGATATGCACATTGTAGAGGTGAAGGGCCCTTCTGGTCAGGTGGTTCCTGGAGTTCTTACCCATGGTCATTTGTTTCCTCCAGCAAGCAACTTACTGGGTCTTGACTGATTGCTGTTTAGTGCTGCTGTGTGTAGTGTAGCTTCCTTACTCCAAGTCCCTACAATGGCCTCACTTGCTTTTTCTTCATACTTTCTCTGAATTCATCTCAGGTTGCTTACTGCTTTCGTGTCTTATGGGCATATTGTCTCCACAGGGATATTGAACCTGCTCTGTTCTTTTTGCCTGGTGCCCTCTTTCCTGAGAGACCTCCTCTCCATTCTCCATCCTCTCTCAGATCTTTAGTCACCTCCTCAATGAGGCCTTCCCTGACCAAACTTTTGAAAAATTTCTTCACTATTCCCACCCCATCTGACACTCTATTCCTTTTCTGCTCTTTATGAAGCTACCACTGTTATAACCCCCATTTCACAGTAAGCTGAAGTCTCTTGCTCAAGATCACAGAACTGGGAAATAAAAAGCCAACTCTCTGCAAGGTTATTCTGGAGCTTGCTCTCTTACTTAGAGTTCTAGGAAGGCTTAATAACTGACTATTTTCTATACCTAATCCATTGCCCACTTAACTAAGATGTAAAAGGCACTGGCTTAGTCATATATCAACAAATGTCCTATGAAGGATAAACTGTACTTTGCCTCATTTTTAAAAATTTTGTGCTCAATATTTATAAAAGTCTGGTTTTTGGTGAAAGATTCAAAGTGAAGATTCTGAGCAAACTAGGATAAACTTTTATTTTTATTTTCTTTGACCAGTGATCTGGAGGGCTTACTGAAGAAAAAATCAAGGAGAATTTATTTTATTGAGTTTTCATTATGTCTATGATACTGGGAGATCCTGGGGTCTAAAAACACCATGGACCCATAATTAAATGACTTATTTCATGAAGCAATACTGATTTTTATACAAATAAATCATAAATAATTGTCAATGGCACCATTTCTAAACAAACTCTTATTTATTAATATGACATCACACAGACACACTTGTTTATTTGCATGATGCCACATGAGCACTTATATATTTCTTTATTTGCTTGATGTCACACTAAGAAGAAGGTCACCAATAGCTAAAAAGGTTTATGAGAGTTACCTAAATTTATGGTAATATTTGTAATGATAGTTACCATTCATTGAGTACTGCCCATGTGCTAGTCACAGCAGAAAGTGCTTTAGATGTATTACTGATTTAATTTCCATAGCAACACTGAGGAAGGTATTTTATCTCTGCTTTCCAAATGAAGAAACCAAGCATCTGGGAGACTCAGTGTCTGGCCCAAAGTCAGTCAGATGTCAGGATATGAAAATAGTTCCATAAAACTACAAAGCAGTACTATACAACAATTATGCAATACATGTATTAATGTACAGTAAAAATATATACACAGAGCAGCCACAAATATTTGTTAGCTAGCTATACATGCTATCTCCCCATTACAAATGTCTACATCATGCTACTATCAGAATGGTGTTTATGGGCATCGGGATACTTCTACATCAAGCAGTCTTCAGAAGGCACACAAAATATTTTGTTTTCTATTTTCTATATTACCTGCAAATTATCCTCTTTTCATTATTTGCCATTTACCTAGATTCTTTTCACTACAATTGCAAGGATGATAGTTTTGTTTCTATCAATTAGAATTCACTATTGTTTTTTGGTAAAACACTGGTCATCTTGATTGAATTTGGGAATACCTGGCCTCTTGCCAAGCCACTGGTGAAATATGTACCCTCCCTTCCCTGACTCAGGCTTACAAGTTGTTGAGGCCACAACTAACAGTGCAGGTAGCTAATCTTATCAGATTTATATTGATTCAGATTAGCTTCAATGCAGAACATTTATCTTATAATACCTAAATCCCAAATATCTAGAGATGCATTTTTTAGAGACTAATAAGTCATGTACTAACTACATGTCTTATATGTTACATGTGAAAAAAAACTCATTAAAATATACTAACAGGTCTGAATCTTGCTGGACACTTTTTATAACATGGATTTACAAGTAGTTTTTCTTTTTTTTAAGGAAGAGAAAATAAATCTCTTCAAAGACTTATTTCTTAAAACCTATATATTATCTACCAGGAATCCCTCAATGAATGTGAGTGCCACCAAATTAGGTCCTGATAATATTATTCATCATTATAGTTTCCAAAACCAATCAATGAAGTTTGCATTTAGCAGGTTCTCGGTGCACACTTACTGAATAAATGAAATTAGGTCTAGGTCCCTGTTGATACCAGCCATGTAGAATTGCTCCTTATTCCCTGTTCCTATCAAGAGAGCAAGCATAGGCAGGTAGAGAGATGATGCTAATGAGTCATATAGGATTTGTTTTTTATCTCTAGAGTGAACAAAGAATAAAAAATGTTACACAAGCCTGGACAGAACTGCCACCTTAAAATGAAGCGCCTAACATTATAAAGCTCTCACATCTCAATAGCCATTTTACAGAAATTATTTTCCTTGAGGTAAATGAAGTTTTTAATTCTCATTTTATAGAGAGCTAAAGAATATCAAGTTTAACCAACTTGACTCAAGTCAGACAACTAGTTGGCAACCAGAAACCAGGTTCCTATCATTCCTGGCTCCATAATGAGGAAGAGAAGAATGTGCAGAGCATGTGGTTGGGAGCAACAGATTTGGTTTTATCAGTCAGACTCTGAGCACATTCTGGGTATAAAGCCCTTCCCATTAATAGTGTGTGCCTCACTCGTGCTCTTAATTGATACAATAGGCTTTTAGACAAAATCTGGAAGAGTCTTTTTGTCATCTCCATGAGAGGAATGGGATTTTGAGAAAAAGTATAAAATAAGGTCCAACATGCATAGTCTAGATGTATTACATATATTACCTTGTTTAATGTTCACAAAAACCAAACAGTAGTTACTATTCTTTTTTTATTATTATTATTTTAAATTGATTTTTCAATTACACATAATGTTCAATATTATTTTGTATTAGTTTCAGGTGTATAATATAGTAGTTAGACAATTATATACTTTACAAAGTGTCCCCCTTGATATCTCCAGTACCCACCTGGCACCATACTTACTATTCTTGATCTCACTTAACAAATGAGGAAAATGAGGCCAGAAAGAGATAGAATATACTCTCAAATATTGCACTAGAGTTTCTTTGCATCCCTGATACTCTTAACTAAATTTTCTTGTTCTATTTTTATTTGCAATTCTGTTTTTCCCTAGACAAAGACATGTATGCAACCTTTGAGAGCACTTATCCCTTCATACGCTCAGTCTTTTAATAAGTTCTTTATTTGTTGAATGAACAGTTTTGAGAATGTTGCATACTTGTTAGTAGCTTCTGAGGCTATAAAACAGATTGGGCATTGACCTTGGCCTAAAAAAGCTTATAATCTTCAGGTGAAATGAACAAATAGTGTTGATACAGAATGATATTGAGCTTTGGTACTAAAAAAGCATTTAGGAGAAATATGAACTCCAGAGTAAGGGAGGTAGAAGAAAAAGTCAGGATTCAGGATGAGTAGCATTTGAGCTGAGTTTTAGAAGAAATATCGGAGTTGTGTGGATGAACATGGTTGATAAGTCACTCTAAGCACAGGAGAATAATATGAAAAAGTAAAAAGACTTATTTATTCAGAATAGTTAAGTACAAGGTAGTGATATAATCAATAAGACTCAGTGAATGTGTTGGTGTAGTAGACAAGGAATGTTAAACCGATTGAACAATGTACCATCATTGACATGTTTGGGGGCAGGCCCAGGAGGAAGATAAGTACATGTATATATGTGTGTATTTAGGTTTAGGGTTATAAGAGAAGAGTCTTATGGTTACATGATTTTTCTCCAGCACAGCCAGCAGCCACAGAATCAAACAAAAATGTTGGCATATGTGTGGGCTTATTCATAACTGAGGATTTTCAGCACACATGAGGGTAAATATAGAGGCCTAGTGTGCTGGCCAGAAAAGAGGAAGGTGGTAGAATGATTGCATCATCAAGACCTCCAGAGAATAAATTGAGAAATAAACTAGAAGAAAGGGAGGGCTTGAAAGACTGGAGGCCTCTCAAGAAACCAACCAATAAACAAATAAAAACATGTGTACCTGTAGTTGTGAAGGACACTGAGAAGAATTGAAAGTAAGAGGCTTTGTTTGAAGATTGATACTTTGTGGTTTAAGATTTCCAGAGTTGTAGATGTGATGGCAGATTTTCTATTGTAGAAAGTTTATGGTATTACCAAATATACTTCTAAAGTGGCTCACGCTCTGGTAGGTGGCAAAAGGCTGAGTGTTTTTAGAAAATCTTGAAATCACTGTAATGTTCTTTGTTTTCTACAAGCAGATCCTAAAAAGTAACATCTGTGACCAATTGACATGTGCAATTTCTGTTACTTCCAACTATTTGGTATAGAACTATTTAGTAGTAACCTTTTCTAGAAGTACTGAACAGACAAAATTCATCTGTGAAATATGTTAATCAATAATGTAATTTGTTCTTTCACTCACCATATGGAAAGTGCAGTAGAGTATATCATTACTCAGATGTATTAGCAAGTTTTATCTGTTTCACTTTTTATTTTCTTGAAGGGTCTTCTGACACATACTTTAAAGACATTGTCTCTCAATTAGGTTTTGGCCTGTTGAAACTTGGGCTCTCCTACCTCTAAAGACAAATTATGTGCAAGGCATTGTCATCTCTTAAGATTGCTCAGAATATAAGAACTTTGCTAAACAGTTGCTAGAAGCCAAACAGTTGATCTACCTCAACATTTTAAATATAAACAAATTTTCTCTAAGATGACAAATATGTCTAAAAATCAACTCATTGAAAATTCATATAATAATTGCAGTTCCTGTTTGAAGCAACTTGAATAAAAATATTGCTTATAAAAATGAAAATAAATAATAACATCAGAGATGAAGCTGCATCATAGGGAACATAAAACCAGATCTCGGTACCTTATACTTGGATATTTTTTTGGTACAAAAAACCAATACCATTCACTCTTCAAAAAAGAGAAACTATGTAATTTAACCTAATAGCTTTTTTTTAATGTCTATAAACAAATCTACTTTGTTTAAATGTATTACTTGAAGATTTTTACAAATCACAATCTACTGAGACAGTAAAACCTTTAACATTAACTTTTAATAGAATAATTGTTAAGAAATGCTTTCTTATCCTAAAGAAACTATATCGGATATGGTTTATATGTACTAAATTTGGGAAACATTTTTCTTATTCTCCTATTTCAGTATCCTCATCTAAAAAAATGAGTTTAGGCAAATGATAATTAAATGTAATAATATATGTGAAATATTTTATATAAAGGTCCTAAATAGTAGTACATAAATTAAATCCGAGGTTCATTTTCTTTGAGTTGGGCTGACATTATAGATTATATCAGAGTTACCATGTTTGCAACACATTTAGCTATTTGAGACAAAGTAGAACACCATGGTTGTCCATTCACTAATCCTTCTGAGGGATATACCATATCACTTTGTTCATAATAATTCAGAGAGATCTGATTAAGATCAGTGGAGAAAAGTAGGAGGGGCTGTACGAGGAGTTTGCAGAGGCAATGGAAAGCAGTCTAGGATGGGACTGGCTGAGAAGCTGAATGCCTCCAGAGCCAATGGAAATAAAAAGAGGTCTTGCTCTTTGGCTCCTGAGCTTTTCTGGCTCCTGAGCTTGTTCTCTGTCAGGCACTGCCTCTGGCTCGGGCCAGACTCTCTGGCTCCTGGACTGGCTGGCTCTTGCTTGAGCTCGCTCTCAGGATCTTCTTCCTTGAGGATGCCTGGATGATCATGCTGCAGCTGCCTGCATTTCCCAATGAATGGCATTTTGTATGGGAACTCTGGGCACAACCTAGGATTGGGCTGGCCTGGCAGAGGGTGGCAGGTTTATTCTTTGGGTGTTCTAGAGGGAACAGGCTGTGAGGCAGAAGCCTGCCATTCTTCTGGAATTGTGTGTACCTTTTGTGTATTATGTTGTTTTAGTTTATAAACTAACAAGGGAAATGATAGGAGAACCCAGGTGTTAGAGTTTAGCCTTAATTGATAGGCTTAAGTAATTAAAGCTGTGACTTGATAGGCTTAAGTAATTGCTTTTGAATAAAGATTCCTTTATCACCAAACCTTTGCCTCTGGAATTTTGCCTAGAGGGTGGCAGTGGGCTGCAGGACCCCGATTGCTATTCGGTAACAATAAGGCTAACTGGTACAATTTTAAATGTTTAGACAAGTGGAATAGATTGAGAATTTTTAAAACTCCATTAGTAACTTTTTAAAACAGGAAACTCTTAAAAAGGCTATCACTGATGTCTCGTTGTGCATATTTGAACAATTTAGAAATAATAAGGTGAAATTCTAGGAAATATTTTCTCTCATTATGAATCTGGCAAACAGTGAATATAGTTATAGAAGTGGCATTCTGATTGACATTCCTGTTTTTATCAGGAAAAAAGTGGAAGAGTTTTGTAAAATTTCCTTCTTTCTGCTACTAGAATTTCAGTAGGTTCCTTCCTTTTCATAGGTCCTGATCATGGACTCTTTTTTTTTTTTTTTTTTTTTTTTTCCAGATTTAATGTGTTTTATTGATTAAAATATTACATTTGTGCCAATTTCCCTTCCCTCTGCTCCCCTCCACCCGGTGGCCCCCCTCCCTCTAGTTGTCCCCCCCTTTTAGATTATGTCCATTAGTTGTGCATACAGTTCCTCCCAACCTCTCTCCGTCTATTCCATTCCCTCCTACCTTGATCCCCAATTCCTATATCATCTCCCTCCCTTTCCCCATTCCCCCTCCCTGTTGACCTCCCCCCAATATGCTTCCCGTACCCACAGTTCCTTTTCCACTCTCGTTGCCTGTTTAGTTTGCCTTTGTTTCATCTCCTTAGCTTCTGTTTTTTAAACCAGTCCCTTTAACATCTCATATAACAGTGGTTTGGATCTAATGAACTCTTTCAGTTTTATTTTGTCCTGGAAACACTTTCTCTGTCCTTCTATTCTGAATGACAATTTCGCTGGATAGAGTATTCGTGGTTGTAGGTTTTGGATTTTCATTACTTTGAATATTTCTTGCCAGTCCCTTCTTGCCTGTAGGGTTTCCCTTGAGAAGTCTGCTGATAGTCTAATTGGGACCCCTTTGTACATAATTCTTTTCTTCTCTCTTGCTGCTTTTAAGATTCTCTCTTTATCTTTAATTTTTGACATTTTGATTATAATGTGTCTTGGAGTGGTTCTCCCTGGGTCCAGTCTCTTGGGAACTCTCCTTGCTTCCTGGACCTGCAAGTCTATTCCCTTCCCCAATTCTGGGAAGTTCTCCTTTATTATATTTTCACTCAATTTTTCAAGTTCTAGTTTATCTTCCTCATTCTCTGGCAAACCAATGATTCTTATGTTGGGCCTTTTATAGCTGTCCCAGAGGTTTCTGATCCTCTCATTGTTGCTTCCCATTTCCTCTCGCTGCATTGGTTGACTGCTTGTTCCTTCTCCATATTCCAGTTTGTTGAAATGAACTCTGGATTTTTGTTCCTCACCATCTGTCTCGTATGCGGTTTTGTTCCTTTCGTTATGAAAGTTTTTCGCTTCTTTCTTATCTTTTTCCTGCTCTTTTGTGAATTCTGTAAGCCACCTGATAACAATGGCCCAGAACTGAGCCTCTGACAGGTTTCTTATCTGTTCATCTGTCAGGTTCTCTATCTGCTGCCTGGTGAGCTGTGTCACCGGTATTTCTATAGTTGTCTGCCACATTTTGACAGATGCGTTTTGTTTTCTTGGGCCGGCTGTCGGGGGCAGTGCCTGTGTACTCGTAATGACCCAGCGACCGGCGCCGTTTGGCGTCACAAGTCAGCGACCGGTGCCTGTCTGCGACCTATTTCGCAGCCCTGTGGTGCTTTCTTTCTTTGGGGGCGGGGGTCCAAAATGGATTCACACAGTTATTCAGCTAGGAGACCGGGATCCGTCCTCCCGCCCCCCTGGGCCTCACTGTTCAAGGCGATGCGGTGGCCGCTCTCCCCAGCGCTGGGGTCGCGCACTGCCAGGGGCTTGACTGCCACGATTTTTCGCCGCCCCGCCGCTCCACAAACAGCTTTGCCCTCTTTAACTCTTACCTGCCCGAATGGCACCACTGGTTTATAACTTCATATGTTGGACTTCCGTGTAGTTTTATTTTCTGGAATTTCTAGTTATCCTTTGTTTTGAAGTAGTTGTATTCCTCTCTAGTTGTAGAGGGAGACTTAGCGTGTCCGTCTAAGCCTCCATCTTGGCCGGAACTCAGTCTCATGGACTCTTTATTTCCCTTGTTAACTCTATGCGTAGGACCAGCAATTCTACACTGGACAGGCCCAAACTAGAGACTATCACTTTTATAGAAGAAAAAAATTCTATTCATCAATTCCACTTTGGGTATATATTTCAAATGAAATGAAATCGCTATGTCAAAGAGGTATCTCCACCCTCATGTTACTCGTCGGCAGCCGTCCGTCTCGAGAGACGATGGTGTAGCTTCTTAAGAGTCTATTTGCACCGCCGAGAATGGCTGTGCAGTCCGACTCGGGAGTGACACGGTATCTGTCTCCTCCCGTGTTGAATCGACATCTTGCGATGTCGCTGGAGTGTCCTCTCCAGTGAAGCTGAAGCTACAGAGCCTGGGCAGGGTGATATGGAGGGTCTGCTGTTGCCCATGCAGCAGACCCCCCCTCTCTTCGCAGCTGAAGGATCCAAGGGAAAGACGGAGTCAATACAGCTTGGCTTCAGGTGCGCCGCAGGAGTTGCCGGTGTTGACTACAACGTCAAACCGCCTTAGGGACTCCGGCTCCGGATTTTCTGTCGGGGTTTACTCCCTTAGCCTTTCCCCAGAAGAGGTATGCCGCAAGGCAGCGGAGGTTTTTTGGAGTCAGAGTTTTCCTTCTCTGATGTGCCCTGACTGGAAGATCGAACCAGCGACACTTAGCTCGCAGGCCGACGCTCAATCCACTGAGCCAAACCAGCCAGGGGTGTTAGAAATACTAGTGGTCAATATAAACATCATGAAAATATTTCAGTAATGAATGGTGCTCTAGAAAGCAAGCTTCAGGAGGGCAAGGACCTTGTCTTTCTTCACTGCCATATCCCAGTCCCCAAACAGTATCTGGCATATAATACATGCTCAATAAATATTTGCTAAATATGAGTAATTCTAATCACACATAATATAAACAAAACACATAGCACTATTAGATAAATTAAGGAACCAGCTAAAGTATTCAGCAAATAAAAAAGCCTAATAAACACAAAATCAATTCTTAAAATTGTATCATACACTTAAAATTGCTATCTAAAGTCCTGAAACTTAGTCTAATCAGTTTTCAAAAGAAATTCAATTAAAAACAACAACAAAAAACAACAAACCTTTTGGCAAACCTAAAATATCTTAACTAAAAATAAAATATAAGGTCTTACAAGATGTAGAGGATAAATCTGGTGAAATGACTTTTCAGTGTTCAGTCATGTTCAGTCACCCTCATGTTAACTGCAGTGTTATTTGCAATGATCAAAGCATAGAAACACTTTTATGTTTGACAGATAAATGGATGAAGAAAATCTAATGTATAAACATGATAATATGCATGTGACATATATAATAATATGCAATGTTATCATAATATATGTTATTCAGCCATAAAGAATGAAACTTTTCCATTTACAACATTGTAGATGGACCTGATGGTATTATGCTAAGTTAAATAAGTCAGAGAAGGACAAATATTGCATGATCTCACATATATGTGAAATCTAAAACAAGAATAACAAAAATAACAAGAACTATTTATTAAAAAAAGAGATAAGATCTGTGATTACCAAAGGCTAAGTGTGGGAAGAATTGGATGAAGGTGGTCAAAAAGTACAAACTTAATAAGTACTAGAGATATAATTTTCAACATGATGACTATAGTTAACACTGCCTTATGTTATATTTGAAAGTTGTTAAGAATAAGTCATGAGAGTTCTCCTCACAAGGAAACATTTTTTTTTCCTTTTTTAAATTAAAAGGAGTGTTGGATATTAACTGAACTTATTGTGTATACCTTAAACTTGTACAGTGGTATAGTATACTTATATATCAATAATATTAAAAAAACATTATAATCAGCAAATTATTAATACATTGGTTTGTTAAACATTTTTTTTTTTCTAATTCCATGCTGGATTTCTTTTAAACAACTTGTAAGTTTTGGCGAATATTCTTTACAAGGAGCAGATGAACTTTCCCCCAATCAGTGATTTTCACTCTGACATCTTTAGAAAAACTGAGAGATGTACCAATAGATTGACAACTCATATTGATAGCTACTCAAACTTTGACTATGAACAGAAACATGCCATTTGGTGTGAATTCACCATATATCATTATTATTTATGTACAATCTAGATATCAAATGGGAGGTATATAAAATGGGAGATGGGATTTTTGGCTTCTTTCTCTTTGTCTTGGTGATTTGAGGGCAACACTTAAGAAGTAGGAACTATAACCATCCTCTGTCATATATAAAGAGCTAAACATTCTTCTCAATTTTCTTGTTTGCAGACAGATAATCAAGTAATCTGGTTGGACTATGTCATCTCAATGTCTGTTACGGTTGCTCTGATCAACTAGATGAATGTCTCCTTCATTGTTCCTATAATTACATGGTGGTTAAAAGGCAATGACCATTCAAGGTAACTAAGGATAAATACAATATAAAATAGTAGCTGAGCTTCCATGTGATTTTCATAAGTAAAGAGCAATCAAAATAAAATATTTGAAAACAAAAACAATCATTTTTGACTGTTGTTCTTCAATATGTAATTAGCAAGTATCTGTCAATTCTCCATACGGAATCAAATGACTATATTAACAACAATTGCATTTATCTTATTAATCTTTATCTGATTTTTATAAAGAATGGAATTGCTTTAAATTAGATAACCTTTGTGTATTTCACTGAAACTATTTTATAGCTATCACAGGCAGTTGATAATGCTTCATTTGAAAATTCTCCAAAATAAATTGGTGTGGTTGTGTTCTATAAAATAGAACTTTGAGACCTTAGTCACCCATGGGCATAAAAATTCAAGTGGACTCAGAACTTTTTCTGCAAAAAAACTTGTCCTACCTGTAAACAATACTTTAGAGTACCTTAGTTTTGGTAGCAGTGTAGTGGCACTAATCTTTACTTTAATAAACTACTATACTCTTACTTTGACACATTTATGTACTTATTTTATTCAGTTGTAGATTGTGTTTCTTTAATCCATGATCTCAGCACTCTTTTTATAAGGTGGGTTATAAATTAACAAGGATAAGAATAAAAATAGCTGCTATCAATTTAAAGTCCATGGAAATTACCCAGGCTTTTATTTTAACAGCTATGATCCTGGACAGTTAGGCAACTTAAGTTTATGGCAGGCCAGAGTGAAAATCTAGATTCCCATTCTCTGTTCAATTTTCCTTCCACTATTCAGGATGCTTTTTGGTTCAGGTGCATCTGGATTTTTGAAGCAATGTTTTCTACTCTTGTCCTTTGACCAGAATAAACAGCTTGAATTTTTCTATTCTTTGCTTAATGTTCACTAGAAACCATGAAAGTAGGGATTCCCTTTCACCAAGCTTAACATTTTTTAAATAAAAATTTTTGTTACATGTTATTCAGATAAACACAAAAGTCTAAAGTTGGGTTTTCAAGACTGAATAATGGTAAAAATATTTAATAATGTAGTGAAATGCTCATGACCCATACACAGGGCCTACAGTTGAATTTATATAGACTTAGAAATCTGGAGTTGTTTTAAGTTCTACTAGCTGGCAAGTGAGAACAGGGAAATCCAAAATTAAAGGCTATTATCCAAGAGACTATCATTAAAAAAAAAAAAAGTCCTTTTATTTTCTGATAAAGACTTTTAATGTAGATAAGAGACAAGAAGGCTTTTTTCCTCCCAACTGCCTATCAAAGATTGTGTCCCTAATTTTAAAAGCCTAGTGGTGCTGGTCTCTCTGGCTACATCTGTGCTATATATGGGCCATCTCTGCCAAAGAGACCCAAGGTCTGGTTTTGTTCAATTGTACTTTGCTGTATGCTTTTTTTTTTTTTTTTTAGTACTTTTCCGAAAATTATTTTTTTATTTTTCAATTACAGTTGACATTCAATATTATATTAGTTTCAGGTGTTTAGTAAAGTAGTTAGAAATTTATAAAACGTATGAAGGTGATCCCCCCTATAAATCTAATACCCCCAAAGAGTCTCATACTAATGGCACCGTAAGTAGTTATTATAATATTATTGACTATATTTCCTATACTGTATTTTACATCTCTGTGACTATTCTGTAACTGTCAATTTGTACTTCTTAATCCCTTCATCTTTTTTACCCATCCATACATTCCTCCTGCCATCTGGCAAACATCAGCCTGTTCCTTGTATCTATGAGTCTGTTTCTATTTTGTTTGCTTATTTTGTTTTTTAGATTCCACTTGTAAATGAAATCATATGACATTTGTCTTTCTCTGTCTGACTTATTCCTCTTAGCATAATACCCTCCAGGTCCATCCATGTTGTCACAAACTGTAAGATTTAAATCTTTTTATGAAAAGTAGTAGTTCATTGTATGTTAGTTCACGTCTTCTTTATCCATTCACCTATTGATGGACACTTAGGTTGTATCCATATCTTGGCTATTGTAAATAATGTTGCAATGAACAAATGGATGTACATATCTTTTTGAATTAGTGTTTTAAATTTTGTCAAGTAAATACCCAGCAGTGGGATTGCAGGGTCATGAGGTTGTTCTAGTTAAAATTCTTTTAGGCATCACCATACTGTTTTCCATAGTGGCTGCACTAACTTGCAATCTCAGTAAAAGTATATAAGAATTTTCTTTTCTCCACATCCTTACCAACAAATTTTTTTTGTTAATTTATTGATGATAGCTATTCTGACAGGAGTCAGGTGATATCTCATTATGGTTTTAATATGCATTTCTCTGATGATTAGTGACATTGAGCATCACTTCATATGCCTATTAGCCATCTGTATGTAATTTTTGTATTCAGGTCCTCTGCTCATTTTTAATTGGATTATTTGGGGGTTGTCTAGTGTTAAACTGCATGAGATCCTTATGCATTTTGAATACTTGCCCTTTATCAAATGTATCATTGGCAAATCTCTTCTTCTATTTGGTAGGTTGTCTTTTTGTTTATTGATAATTTTCTTTGCTATGAAAAAAAAATTAGTCTGATATAGTCCCATTTGTTAATTTTTTTCTTTTGTTTCCCTTACCCAAGGACATAGACCCCCCAAAATTGCAAAGAGCAACGTCAAAGAGTTTACTGTCTATGTATTCTTCTACGAGTTTTATGGTTTTGGATCTTACCTCTAAGTCTTTAATTCACTTTCAGTTTATTATTATATATAGTATAATAAAGTGGTCTAGTTTTATGTTTTAGCAGGTACTTGTTCACTTTACTCAATACCATTTATTTTTTATTTTTTTATTTTTGGTTTTTCAATTACAGTTGTCCCATTTTTCCCCAATTTCTCTCCCCCACCCAGCCAACCCCTTCTCCCGCAATCATATCCCTCCCCGTTGTCCATGTCCATGAGTCATTTATACACGTTCCTTGACTAAACCCTTCCCTTATTTATCCCCCTTCTCTCCCTCCCCCCTCCTCCCTGTTGACTGCTATTCTGCTCTTTGTCCTATTTAGTTCCTTTGTGTTGTTCTTTAGTTTCCTGTCAATACCATTTATTGAAGAGACTGTCTTTACCACATTTTATATTCTCACTATTGTCATAGATTAAGTGACCATACAGGTATGAGGTTATTCCTGGGTTCTCTATCCTGTTCCATGGATCTATGTGTCTGTTTTTATGCCAGTACCATGCTATTTTGAGCCTTATAACATAGTTTGATGTCATGTAGGATGATACTTCTGATTTTGTTCTTCTTTCTCAAGATGGCTGTGGTTATTTGTTTTTTGTTTTTGTTTGTTTTGTTTTTTTATATAAATTGTTGAATTATTTGTTTTAGATCTGTGAAAAATGTCATTGGTATTCTGATGGGGGGGATTGAATTAAATCAATATATTGTTTTGGGTAGTATGGGCATGTTATTGATAATAATTCTTCTTATCCATGAACATGATGTATGTTTCTATTTATTTGTACCTTCTTCAATGTCTTATAATTTTCCAAATACAAGTCTTTTACTTCACTGTAAATTTACACCTAGGTACTGTATTCTTTCTGATCCAATAGTAAATGGAATTGTTTTCTTATTTTTTTCTGATAGTTCATTATTGGTATATAGAAGTGTCATCAATTTCTGAATGTTAATTTTGTATTCTGATACTTTGCTGAATTTATTTATTAGCTCTAGTAGATTCTTTGTGGAGTCTAGAATTTTCTATGTATAATAACATGTTATCTGCAAATAATGAGTTTTCTCTCCTTCTTTCCAGTTTGGATGTCTTTTTATTTCCTTTTCTTATCTGATTGATGTGGCTCGAACTTCCAGTGCTATGTTGAATAAGAGTGGAGAAAACTTGGGGGAAAAGTAGGAGGACTGCAATAGAATGATGATAAATTAATGTAAAGAAAAAGAGTGGAGGAAACAGACATCCTTGTCTTGTTCCTGATCTTAAGGGAAATGCTTTTACTTTTAGTCAATTGAGTATGATGTTGATTGTGAGTTTGTCATATATGACTTTTATTACATTGACGTATGTTCACTCTATTCTCATTTTGCTGAGTTTTTTGTAATAAATGGGTGCTGGATTTTATCAAAGGCTTTTTTTGTGTCTTTTGATATGATCATGTGGTTTTTATTCTTCATTTTATGTGGTGTATCATGTTTATTTATGTGGATATTGTGCTAACCTTGCATAACCCAGAATAAATTCAACTTGATCATGGTGTATGATCTTTTTAATGTATTTCTAAATCTGTTTGCTCATATTATATTTTGTTAAGGGTTTTAGATCTATGTACATTAGGCTTATTGGTTTATAACTTTCTTTTCTTGTAGTATTTTTATCTGGTTCTGGAATTAGCATAATGTTGGCCTTGCAAAATGAGCTTGGAATTTTCCCTCCTCTTGAGTTTATTGGAATAGTTTAAGAAGGATAGGTGTTAGTTCTTCTATGACTGTTTGTAAAATTTACCTGTGAAGCTATCCACTCCAGGATTTTACTTGTAGGCATTTTTTTTAATTACAACTTCACTTTCTCGAGTTGTAGTCTGTCTATTCAGATTCTCTTACTCATTTAGTTTTGGAAGATTATATGTTTCTAAAAATTTACCCATTTTTTTCCAGATTTTCCAGCTTGTTGGCATATAGTTTTTTCTAATATACTATTACAACCCTTGTTATTTCTTTGGTATCAATTGTTACTTCTAGTCTTTCATTATTTTATTTTATTTACTTGGGTCCTCTCTCTCTCTTTTTTTTTTTTTGAGATTTAATGTGTTTTATTGATTAAAATATTACATTTGTGCCAATTTCCCTTCCCTCTGCTCCCCTCCACCCGGTGGCCCCCCTCCCTCCAGTTGTCCCCCCCTTTTAGATTATGTCCATTAGTTGTGCATACAGTTCCTCCCAACCTCTCTCCGTCTATTCCATTCCCTCCTACCTTGATCCCCAATTCCTATATCATCTCCCTCCCTTTCCCCATTCCCCCTCCCTGTTGACCTCCCCCCAATATGCTTCCCGTACCCACAGTTCCTTTTCCACTCTCGTTGCCTATTTAGTTTGCCTTTGTTTCATCTCCCTAGCTTCTGTTTTTTTAAACCAGTCCCTTTAACATCTCATATAACAGTGGTTTGGATCTAATGAACTCTTTCAGTTTTATTTTGTCCTGGAAACACTTTCTCTGTCCTTCTATTCTGAATGACAATTTCGCTGGATAGAGTATTCGTGGTTGTAGGTTTTGGATTTTCATTACTTTGAATATTTCTTGCCAGTCCCTTCTTGCCTGTAGGGTCTCCCTTGAGAAGTCAGCTGATAGTCTAATTGGGACCCCTTTGTACATAATTCTTTTCTTCTCTCTTGCTGCTTTTAAGATTCTCTCTTTATCTTTAATTTTTGACATTTTGATTATAATGTGTCTTGGAGTGGTTCTCCCTGGGTCCAGTCTCTTGGGAACTCTCCTTGCTTCCTGGACCTGCAAGTCTATTCCCTTCCCCAAGTCTGGGAAGTTCTCCTTTATTATATTTTCACTCAATTTTTCAAGTTCTAGTTCATCTTCCTCATTCTCTGGCAAACCAATGATTCTTATGTTGGGCCTTTTATAGCTGTCCCAGAGGTTTCTAATCCTCTCATTGTTGCTTCCCATTTCCTCTCGCTGCATTGGTTGACTGCTTGTTCCTTCTCCATATTCCAGTTTGTTGAAATGAACTCTGGATTTTTTCTCACCTTCTATCTCGTATGCGGTTTTGTTCCTTTCGTTATGAAATTTTTTCGCTTCTTTCTTATCTTTTTCCTGCTCTTTTGTGAATTCTGTAAGCCACCTGATAACAATGGCCCAGAACTGAGCCTCTGACAGGTTTCTTATCTGTTCATCTGTCAGGTTCTCTATCTGCTGCTGGTGAGTTGTGTCACCGGTATTTCTATAGTTGTCTGCCTCATTTTGACAGATGCGTTTTGTTTTCTTGGGCCGGCTGTCGGGGGCAGTGCCTGTGTACTCGTAATGACCCAGCGACCGGCGGGCGCCGTTTGGCGTCACAAATCAGCGACCGGCGTCTGCCTGTCCGCGACCTATTTCGCAGCCCTGTGGTGCTTTCTTTGGGGGCGGGGGTCCAAGATGGATTCACACAGTTATTCAGCTAGGAGACCGGGATCCGTCCTCCCGTCCCCCTGGGCCTCACTGTTCAAGGCGATGTGGCGGCCGCTCTCCCCAGCGCCGGAGTCGCGCACCGCCAGGGGCTTGCGCAGCCAGGATTCCTCGACGCCCGCCGCTCCGGGTGCGACCGCAAACAGCACTGCCCTCTTTAACTCTTACCTGCCCAAATGGCACCGCTGGTTTATAACTTCATATGTTGGACTTCCGTGTAGTTTTATTTTCCGGAATTTCTAGTTATCCTTTGTTTTGAAGTAGTTGTATTCCTCTCTAGTTGTAGAGGGAGACCTAGCGTGTCCGTCTAAGCCTCCATCTTGGCCGGAAGTCCCCCCTCTCTCTCTTTTTGTAATGAGTCTGGTTACTGGTTTACCAATCTTATTTATCTTTTCAAAGAACCAGCTCTTGGTTTCATTGATTTCTTGTATTGTTTTTTAGGTTCTATTTCCTTTATTTCCAATCTGCTCCTTTTTAGTTTCTTCCTTCTATTCACTTTAGGCTTTGTTTGTTGTTTGTTTCCAGTTTTTTAAAGTAGGAAGTTAGACTTTTTTCTTTTTCCCAAGGTAGAATTGTAATGCTATAAATTACTCTCTTAAGACTACTTTTTCTGTGTCCAATAGATTTGGTGTTATAGTGTTTCCATTTAAATTTGTTTCAAGGTAAAATTTGATTTCTTCCTTTACCTCATTGTTAACCCATTCATTGTTTAGTAACATGTTATTTAGTCTTCATGACTTTGCATGTTTTTCATTATTTTTCCAGTGGTTGATTTCTAGTTTCATATCATTATGGTTAGAGAACATGCATAATAAGATTTCAATCTTCTTAAATTTATTGAGACTTGTTTTGTGTCATAACATATGGTCTATCCTAAAAAAAATTTCCATGTGCACTTGAAAAGAATGTTTATGCTGCTGCTTTGGGATTAAATGCTCTGAAGAAATCAATTAAATCCTTCTGATCTAGTGTATCATTTAAGGCCATGGTAGTCTTGTTGATTTTGTTTGTCTAGAAGATTTACCCATGAATGTCAATGGGGTGTTAAAATCCTGTACTATAACTGTATTACTGTCAATATTTCCTTTTATGCCAATCAAGACTTGCTTTACATATGCAGGTGCTCCTATATTGGGTGAATAGATGTTTACCAGAGTTATATCATCTTGTTGGATTGCTCCTTTCATCCTTTGTCTCTTACTATAGCTTTTGTTAAAAGTCTACTTTGTCAGATATATGTACTGCTATCCCAGCTTTTTTTATGCCCATTTTTGTGAAAAATCATTTTCCATCCCTTTAGTTTTAGTCTCTGTGTATCATTTGTTCTGCAGTGAATCTCTTATAGACAGCATATATATGAGTCTTAATTTCTTATCCATTCAGATACCTACTTCTTTTGATTGGAACATTTAATCCATTTACATTTAAAGTGATTATTGATAGGTACATATTTATTGACATTCAATTCCTTAATTCTGTTCCTTTTTCTTTCTTCTTCTATTTCTTCAAGTAGGTCCTTTAACTTTTTTTTTTTTTTTTTTTTTTTTTTTTTTTTAATGCTGGTTTGATGTTAACAGACTTCTTTATCTTTTCCTTGTCTGGAAAGCACTTTATTTCTTTTTTAATTTTAAATGATTGCCTTGCTGGGTAAAGTAGCCTTGGTTGTAGGTCTTTGCTTTTCACTTTGAATATTTCATACCAATCCCTTCTGGCCTAAAATGTTTTTGTTGAAAGATTAGCTCATAGGCTTATGGGAGCTCCAATGTAGGTAATTATCTGCTTTATATCTTGCTGTTTTTTAGATTCTCCCTTTGTCTTTATCTCTTGCCATTTTAATTTTGATGTGTCTTGATGTGAGCCTCTTGTGCTCATCTTGTTTAGGACTCTCAGTCTTTTCTGGAATAGTTGTCTTTTTTCTTCACCAGGTTAGGGAAGTTTTTAGCCATTATATTTTATTTTATTATTTTATTTTTATTTTTTAAGTATATTTCATTGATTATATTGTTACAATAGTTCCAATTTTTTCCCCTTTGCTCCACTCTGCCCAGCACCCCCATTCCCCCAACAATCCCTCCCCAAGTCCGTGCCCATGGATTGTACATACAAGCTCTCCTGCCTCACCCTTTCATAAATTCTTCTTCTTTTTTAAAAATAATTAATTAATTAAGTAAGTAAACAATAAAAAATAACAATCCCTCTCTCTCAGACTTAAGACCCTTTATAATCTTATAAAGGACAATGGGTGAAGGTCTCCAGCTCCTCTAGCTGCTTCAAGCTGGACATGGTCGTCATCCTACCTACCCTTGGGTCTAGAAATCCCTAATAAGAGTGGGGGTATGGAGGATAGGGTGGCCTTCCCACATGGGGAAGGATCGTGCAGACTCCAGGTTAGTTGGCTGTCCCCGAACAACGGTGTGCTTGATTTAACAGGATGACATACTTGTTGTATTCTGGAGGCAACAGATTTGGCAACAGGGTTAAAGGACATCATTCAATCCATAACCACTAGATGACAAAAGACAGGTATTAATTTTTCAATGTCCCACATTAGGGAAGAGAAGGGCTTCTTTGGAGGAAGGTGTGCCAGGCACATCTCACCTGTCCAAAACCCTTTTGCCCATTATACTTAGTTTGGACTGAGGGAAATATTTTAGGTTTCCCCCCTCTCAGGCCTCTGGGCTCTTTCTGTCCAAGCCATTAGGATAGAAAAGAGAAACCAGTTTTAAAGTGAAGCCCACAGACCACCCCGTTCTTCACCAACCCAGCCACTTAGTTCAGTCAAACCATTGAGTCTCAGGAGGCAGCAATGCAGACAGGATTAAGTGAGGCCTATACGTACAGACAATCTCTCAGGTAATGAGATCATAGGCTTATGCCCTTTGAAAACAGAAAACACATGTTAATTTATGTAACATAACCCACATACAAGTCTCTAAATCTGTAGGACTGTCTTATCGGAAAGACATCTAGTTGCAAGGCATTTGACATTCTTCTTGCCTGTAAATTAAACATCTTTGATAATGCCACAGACATAGTTTAACTTTCAAATGAAAACAAATTTTAAATGAAAAGAAATATTAAAGATGGTTAGCTGCAGTACTTTATAGTCTACCACTGAGCACTGTGATTTTCCTCGAATCGCAATTTTTCTCCCTAAGATTACCCTCCTTGTTATTAAAGGGACTGCATTAAGTCCATTTTTCATTTATCCTGTTCATTTGCATAAACACAACAAGAGCAGAAAATGATCACTTATGATCTTTAGTTCTGCCTTGCTGGAACTTACGCAAGGAAGATTTAGGGTGACCTTCAGTCTGCCTTTCAAGGCAGAGAAGCAGAACCATATACCTGGCATTCAGCCTTGCCTGTAAACACCTGTCTTTTCCAAGTCCTTCTGGTTTTCCATTGTGCCTTAAGGTCCCATCTAGCCATCTTTCAGGAAAACAACCTTCATTCCCTCCCTGGAAAGATTGCCATGGACCGCTCATCCATCCAAGGTACCAGGCCTTTTATCTCGTGGACTTTTATTACCTTTGAAAGTCAATCCCAGTTCCTCAGAGCTTTTTGGTAACAACCAAAGCCCAAGCATGTCTCCTTTAGGCATGACATTCCAGTCAAAGTCTTAGTAAAAAAAAAAAAAAAAAACCTCTATTAACAACTGGTTTTATTAGTTTTATGCAAAGAAACTTACATCATTACTTACTTCTTTAGAATGCCAAACTCTGGAGGGATCAGATAGGGAGAAAAAATATATACAGTGTGAAGGAAAATCCTTGTCCTTGTAATATTCACTGAACTTGCATTTCTATTCTTTATATTTTCATTTTTTCCCCCACTAAAAATTTTTTTGTTTGTTTGTTTTTCCATTACAGTTGTCTCACATTTTTTCCCCTCTTGCTTCCCTGCACCCTGCCCCCCCCTTCTCCCACATTCAGTCCCCACCCAGTTGTCCATGTCCATGGGTCATTTATACATGTTCTTTGACTAGATCCTTCCTCTTCTTATCCCCTTCTCTCCCTCCCATCTCCCCCTTTGTTACTGTTAGTTTATTCCTTGTTTACATACCTCTGGTTCAATTTTGCTCATTTGTTTGTGTTGTTCATTAGTTTCCTGTAATAGGTGATAGCATAGGTATTTTTCTTTCGTTGCCTGGCTTATTTTGCTAAGCATAATTCTCTCTAGTTCCAACCATGTTTTTGCAAATGGTAGGAGTTCCTTCTTTCTTTCAGTACTTATTCATTGTCATTTTCCCCCTTTGCACTCGTGTTCCTCTCTGTCTCTCTCTGTTTCTTCATCTTCTTAAAGCAGACCCTTTAGCATCTCTTGTAATGCTGGTTTGATTCTTTTAGCCTTCTTTTGTCTTGCAAACTCCTTATTTCACCTTCCATTTTGAATGAGAGTCTTGCTGGGTAGAGTATTCTTGGTTGTAGGCCTTTGTTTTTCATTGCTTGGAATATTTCTTGCCATTTCCTTCTGGCTTTTAGCGTTTCTGCTGAGAAATCTGATGAAAGCCTTATTGGGGCTCCCTTGTATGTTATTAGTTGTGTCTTGAAGTGGGCCTTTTGGGGTTCATCTACATTGGGACACTCTGTGCTTCCTGGACTTGCGTGACTCTTTCTCTCCTCATGTTAGGGAAGTTTTCTGTCATTAGTTTTTCAAAGAGGTTTTCTATCCCTTGTTCTTCTTCTTCTCCTTCTGGAATTCCTATGATACGGATATTATTACGTTTCATGTTGTCCTGCAGCTGTCTTAGAGCCTCTTCAGTCTTGTTCAGTCTTTTTTCATTTTGTTGCACTGTCTGGGAGTTTTTGTCTACATTGTCTTCCAGCTTGCTGATCCGATCTTCTGCTTCCTCTAGCCTGCTTTTAATTCCTACTACTGTGTTCTTCAATTCAGAGATCGTATTCTTCATTTCCTCCTGGTTCTTATTGATAGCTTCTATGTCCTTTTTCATGCTGGTGTAATTCTCAGTAAGTTCCTTGTAGTTTTTCTGGAGTTCCTTGTAGTTTCCCTGGAGTTCTTTGTAGTTTCCGCTGAGCTCATTCAGCTTCTCCATAATCCATGCTTTCAATTCCATATCTGATAGTTGGCGCCCCTCTATTTCATTTAGCACACTTTCTGGGGATTCTACCTTTCCTTTTGGTTGGGGGTTGTTTCTCTGTCTCCCCATTTTTATGACTCCTATTGTTTGTTGGTGCTTCTTAGAATGATCTGCACTTCCTGGATCTGTCCCTGGTGGCATCAGATCCTGTACAAGTTTAGGACTAGGTAGCCTGTTGGAGACTTCCAGGGATCTACTGCCTTTGTCTGTCTCCTTTAGTTGTTAATCTATTCAATCTGTGATTAGCCGCCAGGCTTAAGGACCGTGGGTGTGGCAGCTTAATTCCTGTAGGCAGGGCTTTTGCTTCCGCTCAGGCTGACGCAACTTGGAGGGGGATTGTCTGCCTACAGTGTGGGGATGAGTCAGCACTGGGACCCGGCCGGCTGCTTCCCCAGCTCTCCCCTCAAAACCACCACACCAAACTCTCCCCAAGCATCTCCAGTCCTCTCTGCCTTCCCTCTGCTTGAGCCCAGGGTAAGTCAGGGCAAAATATTTTTGTATGTGATCCACTTAAGAGCTCTTTTTCTCCAGCTGTTTCTCTCTGGCTAGCAATATACCCTGTGGCTTTTCACTTTTCTCAGCTGGATACTATTTTACTTTCCACTCTATTGCTATAGGCTGGGAAGCTCAGCTGGGGGTTTAGACCCTGCCCTTCTCAGGGGGAACCCCTGGCTGCTGAGCTGTTTCTCAGTCCCTTCAGCTGCCACCCATGTGAGCCCAGCCAGCCCTTCCTCGCAGTCCCTACTGGTCACGTTGTGATGTAGCGGCCTTTTCTGTCTCTCCGTGGTTATAAGACTTCTCTCCAGCTGGTGTTCGGTTGGTTATTCCAGATGATTTCTCCAAAATTAAGTTGTAAATCCAGACTAGTTCTGGGAGGAGGTTACTGTAGCTTCCACTTACTCCTCCGCCATCTTGTTTCTCCCTAGCCATTATATTTTAAATAGGTTCTCAATATCTTACTCTCCCTCCTCTTCTTCTGGTACCCTTATGTTGCAGATGTTGTTCTGTTTCATGTTGTTCCAAAGTTCTCTTGAATTATCCTCATTCTTTACATCCTTTTTTCTTTGTGCTGCTATGTTTGTGTGTTTTTTTCTACCCTGTCTTCCTAATTACTAATTTGAGCCTCTGCTTCATCCAACTTTCTTTTTATTCCTTCCAGTTATTCTTGAGGCCAGATATAGTATGCTTCATTTCTAAATGGTTCTTTTTTATGTCCAATTTTATGCTGTTATAGTTCTAAGTTCCTCGAACATCCTTTTAACCATCACTTTGAACTCTAAATCTGATAGATTGCTTGTCTCCATTTTATTTAGCTCTTTTTCTGGGGTTTCCTCCTCTTCTTTGATTTTGTGCCTGTTTTTTTTGTTTGTTTGTTTCCCCTTTTAGCTGTCTTTTTCTATATGTTTCTATGGATTAGATAGATCTGCTATGATTTCCAGTCTTCTTGATCTCCTGAGCTTAATGACCTAGGAATGTACCTTGGATGCGTTGCAAGGTTGAACATAGGTAGAAATATTGTCCATAGTATTATTATGAATCCTAAATATAATAATTATTTGATTATTGCTGTGATTAATCAAACACGTGAACAATGGTTTGCAGAGTTTTGCACTGAAGATTTCTTGCTGGATGATGCTCTACAGTTGGGTAGACCAAGATGAAATTAATAGTGATCAAATCAAGAAATTAATTGAGAACAATCAACATTATATTATACTGGAGATAGCCAACATATTCAAAATACCAAATCAAAAAAAATTTATTTGTGAAAATAAATAATGTATCTTTTATTTTGTGGAAAACAACCACATGGACTTTTTGGTCAACCCAATACATAACATTCTTATTTGGAGACATCCCTATAATATAACAGTTAACAATACCAACTCTGGCCCTGGAGTGTCTAAGTTTTAAAAATAAACCTATGACTTACTCTATGTGCACTTTTGTTAACTTCTTTTAGCCTCAGTTTCCTCCTGGGGATAATAAATAATAATAGTAGTGTGCTTGGATTACATTATTTAATCCATAGAAATAAGTGCCTAATTCATGATAAGTGCTCAAAAATATGAGCTGTTATTGTTAGAGATCTTATAAAGAAGTCTTACTTGGAAAGCATCCAGGGTCCAAAAGAAGAAAAAAGAAAGAAAAAGAAACAGTGTTCACTTTTAATTGTTTGCTTATCTAGTTTCCATAGCAAGACAAAGGCGGAGAGGGAGAGGCATCCTCCCTCTCTTCCTCTTCCTTTCTACTACTTTTTCATTCTTTCTAAATCCATTTACTATGCTCCCTGGAGAACAGAGGTGTAATTGCTTTGGTTGTGGTGGAATTAGGAGTGGCACACATTAGACTTGCATACTGATCCATCGGGCCCATATATCTAGCAGTACCTCCAGAATATGGCGTGCATTGTTCTACAAGCTGTGAAAGCAAATTGTTGCAGGCACATGCATTTTCCTGAGTGGTATTACAAAGGACTCTCCTTTGCCTGTATTCAATATAAGATATAAGAGCTCTTACTCAGACTTTACTCTTAGACTAAACAGATGTGTTCTCTGCTTCTGGTGAGCAGTTGTCTATGGGTAGGCCCTTGACAAAAGTGATTTTACTAGATGATGAATATTACTGAATATTATAGCTACAACAACTATTGTCTGTAAGTGAGTAGCATTGAGGTACAGCCAGGTGTAGCAACCCTGAAGAGACAATGTAGCACTGTGTGTTATCAGTTTAATAAAGCATGTGCTCACTGTCAGTAATATTTATCTCTTAAATAATACATATGGCTGGCAATGCAGTTCTTTAAATTGTAGCATATTAAGATCTTGAACTCACAGATTCAGTTGTATCAACATGGGTTCTTTACACAAATGTTAACCTTTTCCACTCATCTCCCAAGCATATCCTGAAAGAGCAAGTTGGTCTGCATATGTGCAAGGGGAAATTGAGGTGGCTTAAATAAAAAGAAAGGAAGGGGTACAGAAAGTGATGTGGAACTAAATTTAGGTAGAAAAAAATTTCCCAAGGAAACTTTACTCTATCATTCATAAAATTTGACACTTTTTCTAGAGAAAAAGAATCCCCAAGATTGTCAGCATTAAAACTTGTTCTTTGTTCAATTGTAACTGCTATTTTGCCAAGATGGGGGAACTTTCTATATATCTAATTTACTATGTGTCTTTTCAGTCTAGGAATGTAGTACAGGACTCATTGCATTGACTGAATAATCAGATGCTAAAATGATTACTTTGACCATTTACTGTGTGAAAGTGAACATTTTTTATGATAAAATAAGTAATTCCATATGCACATTAACTGTTAGTGTTTGATTCCCTGTTTCTCTTGTATGTCATTGGTCTTTTGTCTTTCTAATCACTTAGGTCTGTCTAAGGGGGATTTTTAAAAAAAGGAAGACCATATTTTAATCCAGAACACTCTGATACAGTTTACCCAACATGTGGTGTTTATAGATCTTGAAAACAGAATCAGGAAGAGTGCTTCTGACTAGAAAGGTTCTCTCCATATCAAGGATGGTTTTAATTTGCTAGCTTTTAAAATCTTTGGTCCTGGAGTAGTTCTTATTACAGACAATAAAATGGTTAATGAATGAGGATAAAATGTCATAATTATGTTTAAGTAAGATTTGTATACTCCCATTGGTATGCAAATATTATATATATATATATATAAGTTTTATATATATGAGGTCTCTCCAGGAAAAGTCCAGCTATTGTTAATATGAGAACAGTTTGTGTGACATTGATGTGACCTGGCAGCCAAGAAGAGTGGACTGGAATGCATATGAGTAAACAATGATGACTTCACTGTACTAGTCAGTGGGGGGTGGTAGACACATTTGAGTGAGCATGTGTACTGTGTGGCTGTCACATTCAAAATGACTGAGCAAGTAGAGCAACAAATCTGCATCAAATTTTGCATTAAGCTTGAACAGTCCTCCACTAAAACTTTTCCAAAGATTCAGAAGGCCGCAGCTACGGGCGACTGGTGATTGGCAACTTCATCACAACAGCATGGCTGCTATGCATCACATCTGGTCCACAGTGTTCTGGCAAAACTTCAAATCACCCAGGTGACTCAGACCCCCTACAGCCCAGAAGTGGTGCCCTGCAACTTCTGGCTTTTCCCAAAACTAAAATCACCTTTGAAAGGGAAGAGATTCAAGAAAATACAACAGAGCAGAATTGTTTGAAGATAACTGAGATGTCATTGTTTTATGTACAATGTTTCTTGTATCTTGTACCTTCTCCAATAAATGTCTCTATTTATCATATTACATGGCTGGATACCTTCTGGACAGACTACATGTATAATACACAAGGATAGAGGACTCACCTAGCAATTCCACATTTCTTTTAAGGCACAATATGAGAAATTGCTACATCAAGGTAAGTTAACTAGAGACTCTGCTCTGAACCAGGGCAGCAAAGCTGACCTTTGATTCCACAGGAAATTCTGCCCTCTGTCTAAACCTTAGTCCAGACAACCTAGCACAGATGGCATGAGTGATTCTGCCAAGCCAGTCAGCAAAAAACAGTCAGGCAGACATCTGCAGGTGAAAGCCAGGAGGGAATCACTGCTGGAAAGTCATCGAAAGTCAATGCACAGGAAGGTTGTTTTCCCAGCAGCAGAAATTACCTGATGAGACCTCTGCAGGTCCATGTAAGTTAGGCTATGGGTGATGTACACTGCATACTTACAAAGTCTTAAGAAGGAGATCGAACACTTGGTGTCTATTAAAATTTCAAACAGCTGAATCATATTTTAGTCTGAGATTATAAAGAGCTTCCACCTAAGGTTCTGAACACCAAACAGCCCTAGGAATGAGTGTGTTAACCTATTATACTCACAGGAGGAGTTGTTAAAATCTCAATGCCCAGGCTGTATCTCAGACTAATCTAGTCAGATTTTCTGGTGGTAAATCTAAGCATCTTCTGAACAGCTCCTGTGGAGGGAGGAAAGGAACACTCCTCAAAGCAGAAGACGAGTGTTTTCTGATGTGGCAATTTGAGAAGGTGGAGACTGACCTCTGGATAACCAAAATTAAAACTTAAAACAATGATAATTCTGATAAGCGGTTAATACCCAAAATTGATATAGGGTTCATAAAACTCAACACAGAGAAAAACAATACAATTAAAACATGGACAGAGGTTGTGAATTGATATTTCTCCAAAGAGTACATACAAATGGCCAATAAACATAGAAAAAGATATTCAACATCACTAATCATCAGAGAAATGCAAATTAAAACCACAGTGAAATATCACCTTATACCTGTTAGGATAGCTATTATCAATAAATCATCAAACAGCATGTGTTGGCAGGGATTTGGAAAAAAGTGAATCCTTGTGCACTGTTGTTGGGAAATGCTGACTGGTGAAGCTATTATGGAAAATTGTTTGGAGTTTCCTTTAAAAAACTAAAATAGAACTGCCTTATGATCCAGCCATTCAACCTCTGGTTATACATTTGAAGAAACCCAAAACATTAATTCAAACAAGTATGCACACGCTTATGTTCACTGCAGCATTATTTACAATGGCCAATGTATGGAAGCAGCCTAAGTTCCCATTAATAGACATTTGGATAAAAAGAGTTGTGATATATGTATACAATGGAATATTATTAAGCCATTAAAAGGAATTAAATCTTACCATTTGAAACAGCATGGATGGACCTAGAGGGTGTGATCCTAAGTGTAATAAGTCATACAGAGAAAGACAAATACCATGTGATTTCATTTCAGTTATATTCTGAACCTAAAAACTAAAATAAATACAGATCTCATAGATACAAAGATCAGACCAATAGTTGCCAGAGGAAAAGGGGGTCAGAGGCTGAGTGAGAAAGATGAAGGAATGATAAAGTACAAATTGGTATTCACAAATTAGTCATTAGGATGTAAAATATCGCATAGGAAATAAAACCAATAATTTTTTAATATCTATGTATAGTGCCAGGTAGATACTTGAAACATCAGGGGCAACATTTTGTAAAGTATATTATTGTCTAACCATTAGGCTGTACACCTGAAACTAACACAAAATAATATAGAATGTAAACAGTCATTTTTAAATAAAAATAATTAATTAAGTAAGTACTGATGCATCCTACAACAAGGATGAACTTTAAAAACATTCTCCAAAGAACTGGTCTCAAAGAACCACATATTTATATAAAATGCTCAGAACTGGCAAAGCTAGAGACAAAAATTTGATTAGTAGTTGCCTATAGCTGGTAAGAGAATGGTGGGGATCAATGAAGATGAAAGGCAATGAAAATGCTCTAAAATTGATTGTGCTGATGAATGCATAACTAGGTGCACGTACTGAAAGGTGTTGAATTGTATATGCTAAAAGAATTAATTGTGTAGTATATAAATTATGTATCAATGAAGCTTTTTAAAGAAAATAGAAATACTTATCCTAAGGTCATTGTCATGAAATAAAATACAATAGACCTTTTGAGGTTCATCACCAAATTTAATTTACTCGTCGTCGGCAGCCGTCCGTCTCGAGAGACGATGGTGTAGCTTCTTAAGAGTCCATCTGCACCGCCGAGAATGGCTGTGCAGTCCGACTCGGGAGTGACATGGTATCTGTCTCCTCCCGTGTTGAATCGACATCTTGCGATGACGCTGAAGCTACAGAGCCTGGGCAGGGTAATATGGAGGGTCTGCTGTTGCCCATGCAGCAGACCCCCCCTCTCTTCGCAGCTGAAGGGTCCAAGGGAAAGACGGAGTCGATACAGCTTGGGTTCAGGTGCGCCGCAGGAGTTGCCGGTGTTGATCACAACATCAAACCGCCTTAGGGACTCCGGCTCCGGATTTTCTGTCGGGGTTTACTCCCTTAGCCTTTCCCCTGAAGAGGTATGCCGCAAGGCAGCGGAGGTTTTTTGGAGTCAGAGTTTTCCTTCTCTGATGTACCCTGACTGGAAGATCGAACCAGCGACACTTAGCTCGCAGGCCGACGCTCAATCCACTGAGCTAAACCAGCCAGGGCTTTAATTTACTAATTCTCTTTAAAAACATGTTCTTGAATTTACATTATTTCTTGCTTAATTTTTTAGTCTTCATAGTAAAACTACAGTACCACATATTTCCACTGTTTGTGCAAATAAGCAGCCTTTGCTTCAAATGGATGTTTTTATTAACACTATGCCTAATTATTGAAAATAAACATGTGCAGATCTGAGCTTCTGTTGCCTGCCTCTGACTTCCCTCCTGCTGGTTCATGCTGAGGAGTCCCGGCTTAGAGAAGCTTGCCAGGGACTCTGGTTTATATGAACATCTCCTTAACTGGCAGTAATATATGGAGTTCATCCTGAAAATGAACATTTAAATTTTTATCATCCTGATAAAGAAAAATCATAAATATATATATGTAATAAGACAAAAAAAAAGTTCCATTAAAAATAAAAAGCTCCACTCATGAAAGACTGAATTTTAAAAAGATAATCCTTTTTTCTTTGATAAGTACAAGCAGAATCCCAGAATCTGAAATCAACTCCCAAAGCTAGTGTAAGCTTGTATCTTCTTGAGAAAATATTTAAATTAAAAAAAAAAAAAAAAGATAGGTAGACAACTAATAATTTCAACTAACAAAATTGACACTTTCTGGTGTGTGATAAGAGATGGCATTATCTTTTTTTGTTTTCCTTTTAAGCTTTCAATTACATTAATCACCTTCCTTTTCAGTAATTTGTGGTTCACACCATTTTTTAGGGTACCAGAAATTCTTTTCCCTTTCTTTCACACATTGTATCAGAACCATTCTAATACTAGGGCGATTAACCATCATGACTGATTGGGAAATTGTTCTGACATACAGAGTTGATAATCCTTGAAGGTTTCTACCAAGAAGCAGAGCTATTCCTTTGTAACAGAAAACATTTAAGTCAATATACAGAAACCAGTACATGAAATAAAATATTTTTTCCCTTCAATAATTAAGTATTCTAAATAAACATGAAAGAATTTAGCGAAGTATTACATGTGAAGTGATCCTATAAATCACAAAATGTTATACAATGATTAGTTAGTACTCGTAGTAAATACAGTAACATATCCATTGTTACTCATTTATAAAACTGCATAGTTTGAGGAATTCTTAAGGCTAAAAAGTCAATCAGTAATTCCACAGATACAAAACTATAAATCAAATTAAATTTACTCATATTTCAAACTATTATGTATTTCCATTTTCCTACAAAGCATATTGTACTTATCAACATGATTTAGTTGTAACCTATTGAAGCCTAGGAGATCTTTAATGGGCAGTGATAAATAGATTCACTTCCAAAGAATACCCAGCCTCTGCTAATGAGATTTCCTAATGCAATACCAAGGCAAATTTTCTTTTATTTCACTCAGTGATTTCATGGCCTCTAAAAGAGTTTTTTTGTGAATTTCTGTAGTTTGGTAACTGCAAAGCTTGATCAAAGTAAGTTTTTTAAGTAAATGCTTCAGTAAGTTAGGAGTAGATACCATTTATCTGTAGTATTTATTTTGTGGAAAAAAGTTTAGTAACTTAAAATTCAATTACTTGAAGGAATGAGATCATTAATGGTTAAAAAATAAAGACCACCAGATTTCAACTGATTCCTCCTTCCTCCCTAGGAACTTGTAATTGCGAGTGATATGAAATGCTGCTTTTAAAAACTTTCTATTTTATATGAAAGTAGAAGTTGATAAATAGCTATACTGAGTCCCAAATGAAGAATTAATTTCAAAACACTTGAGGTCCCTGTACCTGTAACTGTCTAGTTTGTGGTAAAGAAAGGCTAGTTTGAGAAATCACCTGGCCTGAAATCTGTTGTTGTTTCTGTTTTTTTTAAAGCCATTACATGATTTTTCTATTATTTTTGTTAGATGAATTATAAAGTAGTTGCAATTTGAAGATTTTTAAAAAATCTCCAATGATTTAATTTTTACATTAAAGATTCTAAAAATGATTCATTATGAATCTGTAAGAAAAACTCTTCAAAACATAAAAGTTTTTATTCAATACAATAATACCATATTTTATTATAGAATCTTAGACTCCACAGACTGAAACGCAAATATTTTGTATAGAGTAAAAAAAATGATGGCAATTAAACTATGGCACAAATGTTTTTTTCATCACTTAACAAAAGAGCTTTTTGAAACTTCTGTGGACATAAATATTTATTACCATATTTCTACACAGAAAGGGAAATATAAGCAAAATAAATTCGTTATGACTTTGGTAAATCTTAGCATGTGACAGTTAATTCTTCAGAACACATCTCAGTAGCAAACATAATACATGATCTACTTTGGGTTATCTTCTTTTCTAACATCCCATGAAGTATGTGGTCATTGCCTTATAAGATAACATAAAATTGTGGTCATTCCTTCAGGGATGAATATTTGTTTCACTACATCTTGTTTATGCCTCGTTTTTCTATGTCTTTCTGTTAGATAACTTTTTGTTTCAATGCCAAATCATAGCGTAATATTTTTTAAATATTTGTACAGCATTTACCAGACTCAACACATGTACCAGATTCAATTGAAATAACAAAAGTAAGAATAGCAGTGATGAAGTTCACACATAAACAGGCAATGACTACTGTGTCATGCTTTGGCCCTGACCATCAATTGTAAGATGCACACTGATTTTAAGATGTTAAAATGTGAAAACAGGTAAATCTTAGAATGGATGGAATCCAATAGCAATTGCTTATATCAGTGTGACTGTGACTATTAGCCTGAACTTGGTAATGAGATGGATATGGGAACAGACTCAATCATCTAATTACTCTGTGTGATTCTGGGCAAATGACTTAACCTCTCTAAGCTTTAGGTCTCTCATCTAAAGATAAGTATTATAGTAGAATCTACTATATATAATTATTATAAAGATTAAACTACATAATTTCCAAATATACTTCTAAAGATTATGATTTTGATTATAAGCATTACCTTTTTGGGTCTCTACCACTGCCTGGATAGTAGGTAAAGACAATGTTATCCTAATTATGCCACTGGAGAGAACAACAATCAGAGAGATAGCAATCTGCTGAAAAGCACAAAGACAGTATTTAACATTGTGGAGATATTGGAGTCCTCTCCATATTTCCCCTAAATTGAAACTGATAAATATACATATATTTTCTATTGCTATAAAAATGTTGAATCAGTTTGAAGAAATAAAAATAATCTGAGCATTATGGATATTTTTGTTCTGCACCAGTCCACTCTTTATTTTAAAAATAATACCTATGCCAAAGGTTGTGGCCATGGACTTTGAATTGGACCTCAATTTCTGGTTCCAGGGATGGAACATAGACCCAGGTTTAGCCAACCAGAACTTTGAATTGCCTTGGTTGCGCAGAGTGATTCAGAAGTAGACATTTAACTCAAGTCAAGATAGTCATGATAAATCAGGACTAATATCAGGACTTTTACTTGAGTAACCAAAAAGATAATGTGACAGAAAGGGCATTCCGCCTTCTGTTCGGCTTTAACTTGAGGAGTGGTGAGGCTGGAGCAGCTGCTGCCATCTTGTGACCACATGGATCCTAAAAATGAAGCCAGAACTTGAAAGAAAGATGGACAACAGAAAGAAACCAGCTACTAAATCCAATATGTGAATTTCTGAATCCAGCCATGCTTGAATTTAACCCTATTTTTTACTACAGTTGTTTGAGATAATAAATTCCCTTTCTGCACAAATTATACTTTTGGATAGGAGCTCAAAGTGGGGCAGTATAAGCCAAAATACAGTATGTGTTTGGCAGGCTCCATGACTATTAGGTTTAATACATAATTCTTCATCTTTGTTCTGAAGCAGAAGAATTAGCCAAATAGTACTGATATAACAGCAATGATGATTATAGTTCTAAGAACAGAAAACAATGTTTTTACAAATTTTATACTACAAACAATTTATGTATCTTTACTGGGACAGTTTCCATGCTTCTTGCCAAGCACCCTGAGGTCTTTCTATAATAATTTATAGTAAGAAACACTGTGGAAAAGTTGGTTTGGGTATAGGTTAATATTTTGTGGTATAAGTGATAAGCACATGAAATTGTTTCTTTCACTATAGCTAAGTTCACTCTGATTGGTGTCATCAAGCATTTGGAAATAATTGACACTATGCAATTAACTTTGCTTCCTGTTAATGCTCTGAAATCTGACTAGTCGGGAACCCAAATATAATTAGCTAGTTACAATAATTTATTCAGACTTATATCAATCTAAAAATCCCACAGTGTGAAATCTACACTGTTTAAAAAAGCACTAACACTAATATTTAAATATAAAAATACATAAAGGGGAAAAGGGTAAAATGGCAAATTAAAACATCTCTTTTACTAGGCATGTAGTCAATTTTCTTTGCTAACATTCACAATAAGAGATATTCAGTGTTCTAAAGTCCTTCCATGAAAAATTAATAACAGCTGGGACATTTGTATACATGTAGAGAAATCTATATCTCCCCACATTTCATTTCCACTCACAATGAAATTACAGTACTATTTTCATTTTTACATTTTTTTAACATGCTGATTTAATCTGTTGCTTTAACATAACATTTAAAAACATCTACTCCTACTACTAATCCACATGTGTTAAAATGTTTGTACATAGAAGAGAGTTTCAAAGAGAAACAGATTGAGACAATACCACACACATGGAATTTAATTGGATTTTATATATAATCACATACAGTATAGATAACAAATCTTCATAAGCATATGTGTTCAATAAATATGAATATCAGCATACACATACACTTTTATTGAATATGCTATTCTTCTTTCTCCTCCATTACAGGACAAAAATCTAGGGTGAGGGGGGAAATCCTACTCAATTTATCACCTCAGTAAATGATCCACACATCCATTTTTCCCTGAAATAGTCATTGCTACTGACTTTCTTTCCTCAATATGGAAGATGAAGGGTTAAATTAATAAAGCCTTGCTGGCTTGCCATTGAGTGAAATGAGAAAAGAACTAGTCAGCTAACCATCTTCAGCCCTCATGAAGCTTTTTCTTTCTCATTCCTTTTCTACCATTGCTGTGAGGTGGGCTGGTACATTGGTTATCGATGAACATTCGACATCAGAGGAAAAAGTTAGGAAAGAGTTGGAGTAGTAGAAAACTTTATTTCACTGGATGAATTTTTTAAGCTTTTTAAACCTCAACCAATAGTAACAAGTAAAATTTTACATCACAACTCAGTACGCAAGTATTTATATTCATACATATATATGTCTAACTGAAACAATAATTCTAACCAATGCTGACCCTTTCTGCATGTGAGGCACTCTGATACTATATTTTCTTTTGTTCTCTGTATTTACCCAAATTCTGGTTAAAAACCACTTAAATGATTCATGATCCTTACGTCATGACTGAAAGGATTAAAACATGTTGTCTTTAGAGACGAAAGTAGCTGAAGCCAGAAAGAGCTTAAGTCTTGACATAGGTTTAAAATGTGGCTACATTATTGACTAGCCATGTGACCTTTGGCAAGTCACTTAGCATTACCTATCTTTTCAATTTCCTCATCTATACAATAAAGAACATATTCCTATTTTTGCAAGATGAAAATCAATAAAGAGCATATGAAAAATCCAGGTTCATTCTCTGATACATGGTAGAGTGAAAATAAGTATTAGTTCTGAACTATCCCTTAAGTCTTAAAATGTCTGACAAAAAGCAAGTTCTATGTAGCAATACTGCCTTTCAAACACTTTTAAACCTTCTCTCTTCCCTTTCAAAGTCTTGTTTACAAACCCAGAGATAAAACACTTGTTTACATTGGTCTTCTACTCTAAGGAGTGAGGACTTACTAAAAAAAGAAAGTCTTATACCTCAAACTTTTCCACCAATTTCTGTGCAGATTTAGATAACTAACAATTCTTGGAAACATTCAGGTCAAAACTTTGACATAAATTTCAAATTCCTTGAAGTGACCCTTAGTCATCATGATCTTACCATTCTTTCTCAACATTATATCAAACCACCTTCCTCACTTCCCAAAGCATACATGATTCAATCTAATTAGATGTAGACTTGCTGAGTTCTGTTATGCTTTTAAGTTTTGTATGTATTTTCTTCTTGCACTGGCCTCACCACCTCCTCCAGCTTTTCATTCTGCCACTTATTGCCAATGCAGTCATGAGCAAGTTACTAGAGACATATTTCAAAGATGTTGCAGGTTTTGTTCTTGACCATTGCAATAAAGTGAATATCACAATAAAGCAAATCACATGAATTTTTTGGTTTCCCCATGAAAATAAAATTTATCTTTATACTATACTGTAGTTTACTAAGTGCTCATTAGCATTATGTCTAAAAAACAATGTACATATCCTAATTTTTAAATACTTAATTGCTTGCCCTGGATAATGTAGATCAGTTGGTTGGAGCATTGTTGCAAGGACCAGAAGGCTGCAGGTTCAATTGTCAGTCAGAGTACATACCCAGGTTGTGAGTTTGGTACTCAATGAGAAGATAATCAATTGATGTTTCTTTCTTTCTTCTTTTCTCTCTCTCTCTCTCTGTCTCCTTTTCCTCTCTCTCTAAAAGCAATGAAAAAAATGTCATTGGGTGAGGATAAAAACAATATTTCATTGCTTACAAATATACTAACCATTGTGAGCCATAAGCATGTCATAATCTTTTTGCTGGCAGAGGGTCTTCTTCGATGTCGATGGCTGCTGACCAATCAGGGTAGTGTTGTTAAAGGTTGGGGTGGCTGTGCCAATTTCTGAAAATAAGGCAATAGTGAAGCTTACTGTATCTGTTGACTATTCTTTTCATGAGCAATTTCTCCATAGTACGTGATACTATTTGATAGCATTTTATCCTCAGTAAGCCTTTTTCCAAAATTGGAGTCAATCCTTTCATACACCACTACTGCTTTATCAGTTAAATTTATATATTATTCTAAACCCTTTGTTATCACTTCAACAATCCTCACTGCATCTTTACCAGAGTAGATTCCATCTCAAGAAACCGCTTCCTTTGTTCATCCATAAGAAACAACTCCTCATCTGTTAAAGTTTGATCATAGGATTGCAACGATTCAGTCACATCTTCAGGCTCCACCTCTAATTCCAGTTCTCTTGCTGTGTCCACCACATCGGCAGTTACTTCCCCCACTGATATCTTTAACCCACAAGTAACCCATGAGGTTGGAATCAACTTCTCTAAACTCCTGTTAATGTTGATATTTTGGCCTCTTCTCATGAATCACAAATGTTCTTAATGCAATCTAAAATGGTGACTCCTTTTCCTAATGTTTTAAATTTACTTTGCCTGGATCCATCAGAGGAATCACTATCTATGGAGACTATAAAATGTATTTCTTAGATAACAAGACTTGAAAATCAAAATTATTTTTTTGGTCTATGAGCTGCAGCATGGATGTTGTATTGACAGGCATGGAAGTAAAATTAATCTCATTGTACATCTCCATCAGAGCTCCTGTGTGACCAGGTGCATTGTTAATGGGCAGTAACATTTTGAAAGAAATCTTTTCTGAGCAGTAGGTCTCAACAGTGGGCTTAAAATATTCAGTAAAGCATGTTGTAAACAGATGTGCTGTCATCTGGCTTTGTTGTTCCATTTATGGAGCACATGCAAAGTGGATTTAGCCTGATTCTTTAAGGGCCCTAAGAGTTTCAGAATGGTAAATGAGCATTGGCTTCAATTTAAAGTCACTCTCGACATTAGCCCCCACCAAGAGTCAGCTCGTCCTTTGAAGATTTGAAGCCAGGCACTGACTTCTCCTCTCTAGCTTTTCAAATCCGAGATGCTATCTTTTCCACGTATAAGGCTATTTCATCCACATTGAAAATCTGTTGTTTAATGTAGCCATCTTCATTAACTACTTAACTAGATCTTCTGGATAACTCACTGCAGTTTCTACATCAGCACTTGCTACTTCATATTGCACCTGTGTGTTATGGAGATGGAGTCTGTCCTTAACCCTCATGAGCCAACCTCTGCTAGCCTCCACATTTTCTTTTGCAGCTTCCTCACTTCTCTCACCTTTCATAAAATTGAAACTTAAGGCCTTGCTCTGCATTATGCTTTGGCTTAAAGGAACGTTATGACTGGTTTGATCTTCCATCCAGAATACTAAAACTTTTTCTCTACCACAAATAAGGCCATTTCACTTCCTTATCATTCATGTGTTCACTGGAGTAGCACTTTTAATATCCTTCAAAAAACTTTTCCTTTGCATTCACAACATGGTTGTTTTGCTCAAGAAGCATAGCTTTTGGTCTATCTTGATTTTTGACATGTCTTCCTCAGCTTAATCATTTCTAGCTCTTGATTTAAAGTGAGAGACATGTGGCTCTTTCTTTCACTTGAACACATAAGTCATCGTAGGGTATCGATTGGCTTAATGTCAATATTGCCATGTCTCTGGAAATAGGGCTGCCTGAGGAGGGCACGAGAGATAGGAAAACAGCTGGTCAGTGGGGGAGTGAGAACACACACAACATTTATCAATTAAAGTTCACCCTCTTACATGGGCACGGTCTATAGTACCCTGAAACAATTACAGTAATAACATCAGATGTCACCAATTACAGATCACCATAACAAATATAATAACAATTAAAAAGTTTGAAATATTGCAAGCATTACCAAAATGTAACATAGGGACATAAAGTGAGCAAATGCTTTCAGAAAAAAAGGTGCTGATAGATGTGCTCCATGCAAGGTTCTCACAAACCTTTATTTTGAAAAAACTCAGTATCAGCTAAGTTCAATAAAGCAAAGCACAATAAAGGGAAGCATGCCTATATTTAAATGTTCCTTAAAACACTTTTCTCATCTGTACCATGAGAATAATCTTTTCCACATGAGGTTTTTGTAAGGTTGTAAATTATCTGGCATATAGTGAGTGTTCAATGAATAATATCTTTTAATAATTTTTTACTATTATGTTTATCAGACAATGCTGAGTTTATTATTTACTGTAGGATATCATCACTAACAGTCTTGTTCTAGATTATATACCCTACTTCTGGAGCCCCCTCATACTCTATGCAGATGTCTTATCACAGCCTTACTGCACCATGTTCTAAATATTTGCTTTCTTGCTAGATGAAAAAACCGTTTGAGGACTAGGTCATGTCTTTCACCTCCAAATTTAGAGCGCCTAGCAAAGTGCCTGGAACATTATAAGGTTTTCAGTAAGTTTGTTTAATTTGTCCGGTGGGTGACCAGAATACAGAAGTATATAATTGCCATCTCTATCATACCTTTTAGAACCAAGTACTATAGAAAAACAAAGGGCAATTATTGGAGTATATATGATTAAAAACAAAAACCTGTTCTTTAATTTGAAAGACAAAGTAGTGTAAAGGAATTATTTCTTCATTTTTAGCTTCCTTGGAAGTCTTCATAAACTTGAAAAGTGAGGGCTCCTTTCTTTTCAGTAATTCTAAAGGGTATTTTTATTCATTTAACTAGAGTTTATTGCATGCCATGCACACTGCTCTAAGTGCTGGGGATGTCATAGCCATGAACAATATCAAAGTCCATACCCTAGAGGAGTTTACATTCCAATGGCGAGATTGTCAAATAACATAGAAATATATAAAATAGAATTCAGGTAGTAACACATGCTGTAGAGAAAAATAAAGCACAATAAGAGAATAAACAGGATTTTCTGTTTTAGGGAATCCAGGGTCTGTTATGAGACAGTTTTTGAGCCAAAATAATAATAATAAAATAATTAATAATAATAATGATAATGTGAGGAAATAAACAATATGTTTAGTCTCTTAAACACAAATGCTTGATTCTAAAATTTTTCGGGGTTGAATATATAACAAACTAAGGAAAAATCTTTGTCATTGTAATTGAGGGGAGACCACCTCAGTTGCTTAAAGTGGTATAACAAGTATAGATTTCAGTTGAAATGGTAATTGAATTTCCAGCCATGACCTCACCGGAACACATTAAACTCTATAATCGCTATGTCATTGACTTGTGACTTTTAAAAAAGTAGCTATGTGGCCCATCTTTTCATGTCATCAACTTCTTTTATCTATTCAAAAAAGCTTGAACCCTGAACTATATTGGTAGGTTATTTGACTTGATACATCATTTATTTTGTCACTAAAATGTGTAAAAGTGCTTTTCATCTAATTTTAAATACCTTAAACTTGACAACTTCTGCATCTTTTTAAATGTTTTATAAGCCTAATGATAGTAAAATAATATCTTAGTTTATTATTCTTTTGATTCTTTAGTTAAAATATCAAAGGTTCTTTTATTGAGACTAATTTGTTTTTGCAAACTCACCTCAAGCTCATATTACCATTGTCATTTCAAAATATCTAAATTGTCTTTTGCTTTTTAAAATGTCTCTGAAAAAGTACCAAAGTATTTGTTAAGTTAAAAAGCCTATAAAATTTCTCTAAAGGACATTTCTAGCCATGTTCAAGTTACACAGACCTACCCACAGGGCTGTAGGGAACTGAAATGAAATAACTAACTGGGGTACTGTCACTTCTTTCTGAAAAGAGTTGAAATAAACCTATGTTACTCAAATAGTTAATAACATTGCAAAGAGAGCAGCAAGTTAGAAGGGAAAAAACGATCTCAGTTGAATTTGTGCCTAATGTTACGTATCAGCAAAAGTGTCTGAACGTAAGCAAAGCAATAAGACCGTACTTGCAGTGGATATTGCAACTCACATTTCTAAATTTTGGGGGAAGTATGTCTGTCAATAACAGCAGACTTGATAATAGTCTTGGAACTTAATTGTAGATGTAATTGATTAGTTATTACTGGGGCTAATCATTGATAATTCTGTATTCTTATTTTTTTTCACACAACCTTAGATATATATGCAGTTATCTTATTTAACAGACAACAATATTGATTGCGAATATCTCAAATGTCTGTATTTTCAATGAAAGAGGCACAAAATTTCATGTGCATGTAGATATATAAACATATTCCGTTTAAAAATATTTAAAAAAGCTTTTCCCATCTTTATTCACTATTCACATTTCTATACCTTTTCATATTCTCAAACAAAAATCCTTTACAATTATATTTATGTATTAATAGTTTTTTTCCCCCTTTGGTGTGTTGAAAGAGCATAAAGTGATGGTGGCCTAAATTATTAAAATAATTACCTTAATTATTCAATTGGTTATGCTTTATTTAAGTTGAACATTTATCTAATATTAAAGTGATATGCAAGGTCAGTATTATTCTTCTGCTGTATTTAGTTATTTGTAAGGTTGTTTTAACTATTAATTTTTTCTTCCATTATGTAAGAATAACTAGGTCATCATTTTCAACTGTGTGTGTTCATAGAATTACAATACCATAGTCCTGACACACTGATTCAGAATTCCCAGGAGGAAGGTCTAAGTTTAACAAGAAAATGAGAGGCTGCTTCTTATATTTAAGCAAGTTGGGGAAATGATGAAATGAGCTATCAATGAATTACAAATAAAGACGGAGAAGCATCATCTTGCCTGTGTAAAAATCACTTCTTAAAGGTTCTTTTTTTTTTTTTTTACTTAAAGCCAAAGTCAAGAGCAAATGTTATTATTGTTGACTCTACTACAGTGGCAAGTTTAAAAAAAAAATGTCATTCAACAAATTACACTACAGTATCTAAAATAGTTATCTTTGCTTGGAAGTTAAAGTGCCTTAAGGATTCATTCTGGGTGGTAAGACTGAGCTTAGGAGAACAGGCAAAAGACCAAGAGGGGCCTCTCTTCTCCATGATTCACAAGTGTTTTTCAGAATGTGGTAAGAGGAGGAATGACATTTTCTTTTAGAAAAATAGTATTTCAATATTTTATTTACTTTTTTGTTCAAAGGGAGAATATTTTTGACCTGGTTAGCATAGTGAAAATCGTTTGAACAGGAAAAAATTACCTAAGTAAGAACATTCCTGGAGCTGAATAAAAAGTATATATTTTTCAAAACTTTGCATGAAGTCCTAAGAGACCAACAAGGTACTGACAACTCGACCTCTCAGAGGAAAAAAAAAAAAAAAAGCACAAAGAACTGAGTCTAATACTCAGCTCCCCTCAAGGGATTTTTTGTTTCTCAAATAGAAATTGAGAGTTTGAGAAGCTGAGCTAAATTTTTGGATGTCTTACAAAACTAAAGGTAAGAATATTAAAGTTCAGGACCCATTAAGAAGGAAGGATCTTAAATGGACTGAGATCTGTCTTCAAGTCTGCTAAATTGATCATTGGAATGAGGTGATATGCTTGACTTTAATCGCCCGCACAAGTAACTCATCCAGAGGATCAATTTGTCCCTAGAAATATTCATGCACAATGTTCATCATTAAATTAAAACTCACAAGGCATACCAGAAGACAAGACAAAATGATGTAATATGAATGTGCAAAACAAGCATACAAATAAAATAGATAGTAGAAGTAGAACCACAATTAATTTAGATATTGAGATATTAGAAGCACTATGTACAGACCCTTAAATATGTATAACTTTATACTCAAGATATTAGATAAAATGAATGTCAGTAAAAAAGTGAAAAAAATTTAATCAAAAGCTAAATTGGAATTAAGAAATGAAACAAAATAAGAACTGAGAATAAAACTATATATTATAGTAGCCAATTTATAAATATGCACAAAAAATACTAAAAGGAAATACACTAAAATGTTAACAGTAGTTATCTCTAGGTGATGTGATTAAGGGCTACTTATTGTCACATTCATATTTCTTTCTAATTTTAACTTTTCTTGCCAAGCTTTTACAATCAGGAAAAATTACACCATAAAAGAGCAAAAGTAAAGTAATGTAAACATAAACCTAATTATTGCTCACTTGTTAGAATCTGGCATGCATCGCTTTAGTCTAATTCATTGTTGTTGGTCTTATTTATACAGTAAAGGAGTGAATCTATGCCTATGACTTGAATAGCATCAAACATACAATAAGCTATTAGTACATTTTTAATGATTATTTTAGGTGAGGGATAATAACCAGCAGGTAAGAGTCTAAGTTTATTACTCCAAATACAAAAATAATTGTATGAGGTCTTAAGGGTCTCTAAACTCTGTACATAAATTCCTTGTATCATGGTGGGACTCTCAACTACTTGACTGATAAGGTAAAAAGAAGCCCGCATCTGATAATGTGATTCATTAACCAAATAAAAATATTAATATGTGGTTTAAAATTTGCAAACATTTTCTAAAGTAACTTCAATAATTAGTTCTGTCAGATATGCAGTTGTTTTGTCTAACTTTAGATATCTTATTCTAGGAATATTGTATGTATGTGCTGATAAAGTCCAAGTACATCTCCTTAGCTTTGCCAAAATCTAGGTAACACTATGTGTTTTCTTTTTGTGGTAAAATTATTTGTCTTACACTAAAAATATGTATGTTAAAAATGACTATGAAATTAACAAGCACACAAAAATACAAAATACATTTATATTTTTTACTTCTGCAATTGATCCTTCTTGGAAATGCAGGATTAGTTCCAATACTGACGAGGGTAATTAATGCCTAGAAAAATACAGCAAGATGTACAATACATTTTTGTTTTCAAGTTACTATTTGTTTCTCACAGGCCCTCAGTCTTCCTATAATTCCGTGAAATTTTTCAGTTTTCTCTTCCATCTCCTAGAGACTTCTTGATTAATTTTGGGCTTCCGTTTTAATGATACAGCTAAGAAAAAAATAAAAGAAAGTCAATAGCGAAAGTCAGAAAAAAATCAACGGTAGTGGTGAGCCTGCTTATTAAGGACTCTTAATTCTATATTCTGTTGACTGTGTTGTTTTTACTATTCCTTTCCTATTGTTCAAAGACCCTGAGAAGAAAGAAAATCGGGTTAAATCACGTTATAAATCACAAATTAACATTAACAGGAACTATAAGAAAAGATAGGAAAAAGCAAGTGTAAAGGGTAGTGCCATTGAGAGCATGAGGAATAAATGGCTCCCAATATCTGACCGCCTAAATGCAATCTCTAGTCCAGAGAACACAGTGATGTGACTCTTTGCAAATGCTTCTGAGACTGAAGTCCTGATTTCAGAACAGTCAGTTCCCATGTAGGCTAGTTACCTGTGTGAATCTGACTTGTTTCACTTCTACAATGTCCAATAAAGCTCATCCAGCTGGACTTAGGTGTCTTTAAAAATGTGAGCAGGCAGTACCAGGTGGATTTAAATGTGAAGTATGACTAATCTGCCAAAAGATCATCTCTACTACCAAAAGCCTACATAGTAGGCCCTCATGTCTTTTCTTTTTTCTGAATGCCTGTGGGTCACTTCTGCCTGTCCTGTTGCTGTGTGGTCAGAATCTTTTTAGCAAATAGAAAATGGAGTATTTCAGTTAGACCTAGCACGTTGTTGATTGCATGCTGTAGTACCGATTGATGGAAAATTAGGTACAAATCATTTTGTTGAAATATATTTGGTCCCCAAAATGGAACTGAACTAATGGTAGCAACACCATGATTTTATTTTCCCTGTTAATTCAACAAAGATTGGCTTTGAGAAACTTAGGTAAGTAGATTAAAATATTTGCCATTTAAATATCTTGAAAAATCAAGGATTGGAGTTGGGGCTTACAGCATGGTCAATTGAAAGGGTAAATTTGAACTCCTGTTAGAAACTTCAAATATTTTTTATCTTGTCACTATACTAATAGTATTAGAAGGGTTAACCTGTTAATCACTGGAGCTGCAGAAAAAACACAGGTTCATATGTTATTGTACCTAGCATTCCAATGCCAGTTGTTTTCCTTTATGAATTAATTAACTTTAAAATCAGATAGCTTTATTGTATTTTAGTTTTATTGATTTATAGTTTTATAGCTTGAAAACATTCTCATTCTCATTCTGCCCAATCACTTGAAAAAGTATTGGATGTGTCTCTCTGTGTGTCTACAATGGGTGTTAAAAACAAATGCGGTTGAGAAGATTTGACTCCACCATATACTTTGCTTCCTTGAACTGACCACAGATCAAAATAGATTTCAAAGACCATGATACATTTGACATTTTCAAAACTAAAATATGTATATTGCAATGTTTATTTGAGGTTCATGGAAGATAACAAATCTGAATATGCATTGAAAGGTGCTATACATTTTTGCCCTGCATTCTTTCTGATTACACTTTATAAATTATAGCTATTAAGTTTTTATGCTGCATGCTCACTAAGGTGGTCATGAAGAGATTTTTGTTATTTTGCCACTTTTCTTTATCTAAAAATTAGGAATTCACTTGTCTAAAAAATGCACATGAGAACACCACTAGGGACCATTTTACCCATAAGTGCTGTAACCTTTTGGCTGAGGCTGTGTTGATATGTAAAGCAGAGTGTATGATCTGTTTCAACTTCCCAAGTTCTGTCTCAATTTATTCACAAATTCATAGTTGAGGGACAAAACCAACTCTATGAATATATTTCAGCTCACATCTTCACAGTGGCTAAAAGGGGTGTACAAGTAAGAAAAAATTAGCCCTCATTGACTGCCAAAAGTCTCTTCTGTATTGTAAAAAAAAAAAATTAATTGCATTCACTGATGACAAGTGTGGGTGAATTTGGCAGACAAGGGGAAAGGACTTTGCTGTGTATCTGCTGTTCAAAATCTTCTCATTCTGCTAACACTTTTTCTCTTCATGTCATCAAAAATAATTTTTTACTGATTATGCTGACACCCTCATAATGCCAATTTTTTTCTTACATCTCAGCTGTAACTGTCTGTCATGATTTGCATTCAAGTGTGCTGTCTTAAAAAATGTAGCATATATGTAAAAAAAACTTTTGAAATCAATGAGCTAAAGTTTTACTTTGCTCTATGAACACCAGTTTATATATCTACACAGGACTGGACAGGGAAAACATTCATTTTCAACCTTCAGAAACTAATTTTATCTTTCTGACCAATTGATGCCATAAAGCTTACTAAGCCAATGTTTGTTAGCTTACCACACAAAGTGGTATAAAATAAGACAATTTTAGAAGGTGAATTATTTTAGTCATTTCACTTGTTCAGTGGTTTCCTTCAGGATATATTTCATTTACAAGACATACATAATCTGCCAACAATAAAAATGGGAAAAATAGAAATTCACTGCAGGTTGTTTCATGTAATAGCTGTGTTCCTGAAAATGTAACTGCAAACTGAGTCATATTTTTCCTTTGACTTGTTTTATATTGGAAAGATGTGTTCAGTACTCTGTTGCAAATAATATACTCAATGCCATAATCTTGCAACAACTCTTGTATCTGCAGTGTTTCTATATATTTATCTTTCACTAACTGGCCTGTTCTTAAACCTTTTATTACAAGTTTAAGATTAAAGCACATAGTTTCTACAGCTTCTGAAATAAACCTCCACCTTCTCCTTCCTTGCTTCTTTTTGTTTTCATTTTATTTTTTTTATTTTTAATTGCATTTTATTGTTTAGGCTATTACAGTTGTCCCCACTTTTCCCCACTTTTGCCACCTCCACCCCCCACCCCCAGTCAATCCGTATGTCGTTGTCCATGTCCGTGGGTCATGCGTGTATATTCTTTGGCTAATCCCTTCACCTTCTTTCATGTGGTCCACCCTCCCCTCTGGCAGCTGTGAGTTGGTTCCATGTATTTATGCTTCTGTTTCTACTTTGTTCATTAAATTCCACGTATAAGTGAGATCATATGGTATTTGTGTTTCAGTGACTGGCTTATTTCACTGAGCTTAATAGTTTCCAAGTCCACTCATGCTCTCCCAGAGGGTATGAGTTCCTTCTTTTTTAAAGCTGCATAGTTTTTCATTGTGTAAATGTACCACAGCTTTTTTATCCACTCACCTACTGAGAAGCACTTAAGCTGTTTTCAGATCTTGACTATTGTAAATAATGCTGCTATGAACATAAGGGTGCATATATTCTTTTGTATTGCTATTTTGGGATCCTTAGCTTTACAAGTATATCCAAGAAGTGGAATTGCTGGGGCAAAAGGGAGCTTCATTACACTTGATCTTAGCCAAAAGGCCGAGAAGCGATGGGAGCTTCATTTTTAATATTTTGCATAAACTCCATTCTCTTTTCCATAGTGGCTGCACCAGTCTGCATTCCCACCAGCAATGCACTAGGGTTCCCTTTTCTCCACATCCTCACCAACATTTGTTGTTTGTTGATTTATTGATGGTAGCCATTCTGACAAGTGTAAGATGGTATCTCATTACAGTTTTAATTTGCATCTCTCTAATAATTAGTGATGTTGAGCATTTTTTCATGGGTCTACGAGGCATCTTTGTGTCCTCTTTGGAGAAGTATCTATTCAAGTCTTTTGCCCACTTTTAAATTGGATTGTTTGTCTTCCCAGTGCTGAGTTGTGTAAGTTCTTTGTATGTTTTGGAAATTAAACCCCTATCAGATGTATCATTGGTAAATATGTTCTCCCATACAGTGGGTTTCCCTTTCATTTTGATGATGATTTCTTTAGCTGTGCAGATGAAAGATTTCTTGTAACAGATTATATTATGGATAAATGGAAAATAGAAAATTAGTAATTTCAGAAGCTTTGTGCTCTAAATCACATTCAACTGAATATTATTCTTCCTAGAAAAATTAGCATCTACCCCAAAAAACTAGTCCATAAGATATTTAAAAAAAAAAAAAAAGGCAGGATGAAGAATGAGACAGAACAAAAGCAAAATATCAAGGAATAGGATTAAATCAAAACAAAGCCATATTTTTTCCATTACTCTATAGAGAAAAATTACTAGAAAAAACATGGTACTTCATGGAACCCATTTGATGTACACCCATGGATCCCATTTAATTAATCATTAAACCTGTTTGTTGAGTCATAAATGTATCTAGTAACCTTCACCACAAATACTACTACACACATCAAACATGTTGCAAAAGGTTATTGTATTATCAAGAATTTTAAAAGCACAAGAAATCTAGTTTGCCAGTGGATTTTTTGCTGCTAATTAGGCATGGTTGGATACAACCAAGAGAATCAGATGAAAAGGGGATTTCAATGTAGCAAGTATAATAAAAATGCTGTAACACATCTCTGCCTTAGAAGCACTTAGAGTCTAGACAGGTAGCATAATCATACTAAGAATAAATTTAATAATTTACTGTATAAAAATGCACCGCTATAAGATACAAAATAAATACTGGTTATAATAAGGTTTTGGGAGAAAAGACAAAGAATTAACTTTAATTCATTTGCATCAATGGGAATATAAAGACACTGTAGCTCTCCACTCATAATCTTATTTACCAAATAGTCTTGTTAAAATCTGATTTTAATTTAAATGGGACAATTGTAATAGGACAACAATAAATTAATCAAAAATTATTTTAAAAAGAAAAAGATAAAATCTGATTTTCATTTAAACCAGTTTTCCTAATATATGTTAATAAAAGAATTTTAATTTTCATTCTTGACTTGCAGTGTTTTTCACTTGTTAGAACAAAGAAATAAGAAAGAAATGACTCTAAGTCTACAATTATTTCACTTTAGGACCTTAAAACTCCTTGCTCTCCTTCCCCCAGTTAACTATGGAAGTTTTTTATAAAAGAGTGCTCAAAAGTAGTCTTTGAACTGCTGCCACTGCATGATGTTTACCCCATTTCTCTTCCTCTCTTATTTGTTTCCACTTTTTTGTGTTCACTGTATGAAAAGATGTTTGAATTAGTCATACCGTTGGGAAGGCAGACAACTCTTTCTGCGTAAAGAGAGCTCTTTACACAGGTCTTTCTGTGTCAAGTGCAACACCCACACGGAGGAGATTGGGAGGGGCACATTTACAGCAATGGCAGCAGGGAGAGGTAGAAAGGACAAGCCGAGGGAAGCAGGAGAAGACGTAGAGAACTAGAGCAGAGGCTGCATCTATTCTCATTTGAGGGTGAGGTTTGTGGACATGACAGAGTAAGGAGGATGCTTTGAAGGAACTGTGTGGCGGAAGGTAAACTAAGAGTAACTAGAACCAATTCAATATTCTTGTAATTTCTACAAGAATACCCAGAAGGACCTATTTTGTAACCCACATAAAAATTTCTTAAATTTCTCTGTATCTTTACTGAGGATAAAAAGCTGTTGCCGTATATGTTACATATATTTTCTCATTTGTCTTTTACCTTTTGATTCTATTGTTTGAATTTTTAAACAATCATAAATTTTATAATTTTAGAGAGTGAACCCTTTTCACTTGTGAGTATATCATCAGCATTAAGCTTATCAATGTTTCCTAAAAATGTATACAAACATCCATCCATACTTTTCTATTTTTTCTATGTTTATTTTCACAGTTAATTCTTTAATCAGTCAATTTTATCTACCGGTTATCTCATAATCATTTATAAAGTAAGAGAACATTTCTTCAAATTTTAAAAACCACCTTTACTACATACTAAATATTTAAATACTCAAATTTTAATTTGGAAGATTTATATTCTGTTCCATTTATGTATCATTTATTTCAGCACATGTACAATATTCAACTAATTTTTGTAGTTTTATAATATGTTACCGGATGATATAGACCCTCCCCAATCATTATTATCCCTTCAGCTCTTTCTTGGCTTTTTAGGATATTGTGGTTATGTAAACATAACAGAATTTGTCATTTAAAATATTTTGAAGTGTAGAATTCAGTGGTATTAAGTACGTTCCCTGCATTGTGCAATCATCACCACTTTCCAGTTTCAAAACCCTTTCCTACATCAGAAGGGTGCCCTGTGGCCACTAAGCAGTCACTCCTTTACCCCCTTCCCCTCTAGCCTGGCAACCACAGATCTGTTCTCTGTCTCTAATGGATTTCACATAAATAAAATCATACATATTTGTCCTTTTGGCTTATTTCGCCAAGCATAATGTTTCCCAAGGTTCATCCTTGTTCTGTGTATCAGAATTTCATTTCTTCCTATGGCTGAATAATATTCCATTGTATGGATAAATTTCATTTAATTTATCAATTCATTGATTGATGGATATTTGGGTTGTTTTTAACTTTTGGCTAGTGTAAATAGTGCTGTTATACACACACACATACAATTTTTTGTTTGAACACCTCTTACGAATTACTTTGGGAGTAGAATTTGTTGGGCCATAAGGAAATTCTATGTTTACCTTTTTGAGAAATTCCAAAACTGTTTCCACAGTCACTGCACCATTTTAAATTCTCATCAGCAGTGTATAAGGGTTCCAATTCCCTCCTTCCCCTCCTTCCTTCCTCCCTTCCTTCCTTCCACCCTTTCTTCCATCTATTCTTTCTTCCTTCTTTGTTTTAAAATTCACTTTCTGTTATTAATTGAATCTTTTTTAAGGTATATTTTATTGATTATATTGTCACAATAGTTCCATTTTTTCCCCTTTGCTCCCCCCATCCAGCACCCCCCTCCCCCAGCAATCCCACCTTTCCCCAGTCCATGCCCATTGGTCATGCATGCAATCTCTCCGGTTTCTCCCTCATCTATATTATTATTTTAGAATTAATTTATTAATTGATTACTTTTCATAACAATAAAAAAGTAACATTCCCTCCCCTCAGACTTTAGACCCTTTATGATCTTATAGAGGACAGTGGCGACAGTCTCATACTCTTGTAACTGCTTCAAGCTGGACGTGATCATCATCCTACCTACACTTGGGTCCAGAATTCCCTAATAAGAGTGGGGGTGTGGTGGGGATGGTGGCCATTACATTTCCTAAATGGTTATTGTTGATATATAGGACATGTTCAGACCACTTTGCTAGTGACCCATTTTGTCTTCCTACTTTAAATTTCTATATTATTGTGTAGATATCAGTAAAATGCAGTTCCTTACCTTATACTGCTTTGTATTATTCTCCAATTGTTTAATGTAGGAAAGCAATTTCTTTTCAATAATATTTCAGACTAGTCAAGGGCAGGCATATCTATATCATCTATGCTTTTGGATTACCCCAAATACCTAGCACAATTATTTAAGACATATTTAATGGCCTTATTAAAAATCATCTTATCATTTGTGTTACAGATAATTTGAGGAGAGCCTATGATATAGAATTCTAGGTAACTATAGGTTATTGAAGGAACTCTAGAATCACATCAAGTTTAGATAGGGAAATAAATAGGCTATAGTAATTGGTTTTAAAGTAGGAATAAGAGAAAAATCCAAGGGAAAGAAAATGAAGAGTCAGTAGAACTTGATCACAGTGTACTTTCTTTTTTTCCATATTTACTAATGCACATAGAAAGTCATGTATCAAAGAGGATTGAAATAGTCTGAAATAGTTCTGTGTCTTCCCAAAATTCTTCTTAGTGTCATTAGAACCTGCAAACAACTGTACATAGTTATTACAATATTATCGACTGTTTCCTATGATGTACTTTAGATTCTCATGTTTTATAACTGGAAGTTTGTACTCCTTAATCCTTTTACTCTTTTGGTTTTCCATAAGGCTTTAAAAATCCAAGCCATGTTTACCTTAGAAATAACCAAAAAGGCAATTTTAATACCAACATTACAGAACTTCTAAATGTTATTTTAATATGATCTATCTTATTGACAAAATTAAATCTTTATAGTTACAAAAACATTTTAAAATTCTGAATCTAACATTTTACCTATTTATAATTCACCTGACTCAGGATTAAGGTTGGTTGAGGCCCTGGGCACACAAGAATATATTGGGCCCCTTAAAAAAAAAGAGAGAGAGACAGGGAAAATAAAAATACATGGTTTTGCAGGGCCCTTCATAAGTTAGGGTCCAGGGCGTGCGCCTGGTGCACCGGCCATTAAATCCACCTCAGCATAAATCTTAGGAAAAAGCATAGAGTTTTGATCCTTGAGAGTAATTCTCTCTGAAATTGCTATTATTTATTAAGAATACTGTCTAACAGGTACAATCATAAAATCTTCCTACCCACCTCAGCACATGAAAGCAAATAAAAGTGTTCTTAAATTTAGAACTAAAATTTTATCTTCTTCACTAAGACCATAGACCAGAAAAGAGACTGAAAACAAAAAGAACTTCCTCTTTTCTCATTCTCTCTCTCTCTCACTTATAGCAAGTGTTGAATGTGTTATATATCTTTTTTTTTTCTAATTCTCAAATATATTGATTTTTCTAAGGCTGCATTTAATAGGAGAAGTTCCATAGGGAAAAACAAACAAACAAAGGATGTTGGATTCACATAAGTTTGAGAAGTGCTATTTGTTACATTATATTTTTGGAAATTCACAGTTCATATTAGTAATAGTGAAGTTTTCTAGAACTTATGCAGAAAAAAAAAAAACTGTTTAAATTTGAATATCCCAAATTTACTTGAGCATGGAACCATTTACACTTAACAACACTTAAATTACCATGGTAGTCAGGATCTGCTTGGTCATGCCATGATAACAAGAAACCAAAAAAACTCAGTGGCATAACATAAAAAAAGTATTTCTCAAGCATATAACATATCTAAATATGGCTCAGGAGAAACTTCTGTTTGTGGTGTTTATGAGTTTTTCTTTTCACATTTACTATAACAATGGTAAATTCAGCAAATCATGTACTTTAAAAATTATACTTGATATAAAAGATTATATTAGTTTTAAATGTACATCATGATTCAACTTAAATATACCTTACCAAGTGAGCACCACAATAATTCTAGTAACTGTCATTATACATAGTAATTATATTATTGACTATATTCCCTTTGCTGTACATTACAACCCTGTGAATTATTTTGTAACTGGAACTTTCTATTTCTTAATCTCCTCCCCCTTTTCCACACATTTCTAGTTATAGGTCATTGTTTTTCATCCTTAGAATATTTTGTTTTAATCCTTTTTAGTCTGCCCAGTCTCTGTTGGGAAATCAGCAGACAATCTTATGGGAGCTTCCTTGTAGGTAGCTAACTTGTGCTGCTTTTGAAATTATCTCTTTATCTTTAATCTTTGCCACTTTAATTATGATATGTCTTTGCGTGGGTCTCTTTGGATTCATCTTGTTTTAGACGTCCTGCACTTTCTAGACTTGTGTGTCTATTTGCTTCATGCAGTTAGGGAATTTTTTCTTTCACTATTTCTTGATGTAAGTTTTCAGTTCCTTGTTCTTTTTCTTCTCCCTCTGGTAGCCTTCTGATCTATATGTTGTTATGCTTGAAGTTGTCCTACCAGTCCTTTAAACTATCCCCATTTATTTGATTTTTTTCTTCTTTGCTGTTTTGATTGGATATTTTTTGCTACCTTATCTTACACAAAAAGTCTTGCTTTTAAAAATAGAAGAGTACCTAAATAGACATTTCTCCAAGGAAGACACAGAGATGACCAATAGTCATATACAAAGATACTTAAAAAGACTTCTGGCCAAGATGGAGGCATAGATGACACGCTGCGTCTCCTTCCACAGCTAAGAAGGAATACAACTACCTCAAAACTAGAAACAACCAGAAGTTCCAGTAAATCAAACTGCATGGAAGTCCAAAAAACAAAGCTGTAAACAAGAAATACTCATCCAGACAGGTAGGAAGAGTGGAACTGGGGTGGAGAGGACACGGTGCGATGATGGCAGCTGCAGTGGCAGTGGCAGTGGCAGGCCAGAAGAAAGCACAGTACATGTTTTAAAAAGTCAGAAGGGACACCTGGGGAGCATTCTCAGCTCTTCACTGGAGCCCGCAGCTCATGATCCCAGCACTGGGAAAAATCAAGCCTTATTGCTTCTGATTGTGCAGACCAGTGGGGGTTGGGGTGGAGGCAGGAACTGCTGGTCTCTCAGTAGAGTCCGCTTGTTTAAAGGATCCCCACAGTTCTGGAATGCCCTCAGACCCATCCATCCACTCTGGGAACAACAGCCAGGGCAACAGCTAAAGAGGCGCCAGTCTAGTGTGGAAGTGGGAGAGGTGACTGGAAAAGGAGCAAGTGCTGAGCAGGCGGCATTATTCCCTTTCAGACCCCTCCCCCACATACAGCGCCACAATGTGGTGAAACAGGTTGCCCTGTACTGACAAATTCCTAAGGCTCTGCCCCTTACAACATAACAGGAGTGACAGCTCTACCTGGGACATGGAGGCAAACAAACACAGGAACCTGTCAGAGTGAGGAGACAGAGAAGTATGGCCCGAAAGGGGAAACAGTTCAAGGTTCTAGTGGGAGAACTAAGTGACGAGGAGATAGCCAACCTCACAGATGAGGAGATAGACAACCTAACAGGTGCAGAATTCAAAACACTGGTGATAAAGATGCTCACAGGCTTGACAGATATGCTTGAGTATGGCAAATGCATAAGAGAAGAAGTGAAGGCTATGCTAAGTGAAACGAAGGAAAATCCACACAAAGCCAATGGTGAAGGAAAGAAAACTTGGGTTCGAATCAATGATTTGGAACATAAGGAAGAAAAAACAGTCAACCAGTGCAGAATAAGGAAGCAAGAATTGAAAAAAATGAGGAAAACTTCCCAAATTTTGTGGAGACGGACATACAGGTGTGGGAAGCACAGAGGGTCCTAGGCGAACTGGACCCAGAGGGGACCACACCAGGATGCATTATGACTGAGATGCCATAGGTGAAAGATAAAGACAGAGTCCTGGGGGCAGCAAGAGAGAGGCAGAGAGTTGCCTGCAAGGGGGGGGGAGGGGGTGCCTATAGGACTATCAGCTAATTTCTCAGAGGACACTTTGCAGGCAGGAAGGGACTGGCAAGCAGTATTCAATGTGATGAAAGGCAACCTGCATCCAGGATTACTCTATGCGGCAAAGCTATCATTTAGAATGGAAGGGCAGATGAAGTGCTTCCCAGACAAGGTAAAGTTAAAGGAGTTCATCATCACCAAGCCATTTATTATATGAAATGTCGAAGGGACTTACTTGAGAAAAAGAAGATCAAAACTATGAACACTAAAATGACAACAAACTCACAACTATCAACAACTAAATCTAAAAAATAAAAACAAAATCCAACTAAACAAACAAGAATATGAACAGAATCATAGGTATGGGGATCATATGAAGGATTATCAACTGGGAGGGGGAAGAGGGAGAAATGGGGAAATGGTGCAGGGATTAAGAAGCATAATTGATTGGTACAAAATAGACAGGGGGACGTTAAGAATGATATAGGAAAGGGTGAAGCCAAAGAACTTATATGCATGACCCATGGACATGAACTAAGGGGGGTGGGATTGCTGGCGGGTAGAGGGTACTGGGCAGAGGGGAGCAAAGGGGAAAAATTGGAACTACTGTAACAACATAATCAATAAAATATACTTTAAAAAAAGATACTTAAGGTCGCTAGTCATCATAGAAATGCAAATTACAACCACAATGAGATATCACCTTACTCCTATCATAATGTATACTATTAATAAATCAACAAACAGCAAGTGTTGGCAAGGATGTGGAGAAAAGTTTACCCTTGTGCAGTGTTGGTGGAATGGCAAATTCGTGTAACCTTTATGAAAAACAGTAAAGAGGTTCCTCAAAAAATTAAAAATGGAATTACCATATGACCTAGGACTTCCACTTCTGGGTATTTATCCAAAGGAACCCAAAACACTAATTTGAATGGATACATGCTTCCCTATGTTAATTACAGCATTATTGTAATTGCTGAGATATGGAAGCAACCTAAAGTCCTTTGATAGAAGATTGGATAAACATGTGGTACATATATAATGCAATAGTACTCTGCCATAAAAAAATGATAAAGTTTTACTATTTATGACAACATTGATGAATCTACAGGGTTTATGCTATGTGAAATGAGTCAATTAGATAAAGACAAATAACATATGACCACATATGTGGAATCTAAAAAACAAAACAAACAAACAAACAAACAAAGCAGAAACAAACTTACAGATACAGAGCTCAAACTGATGGTGGCTAAATAGGAACGGGATCAAGGGGCATTGACAGGCTAGGTGAAAAATGTGAAGGGAGTAAGAAGTACAAATTGGCAGTTACACAATAGTTAGGAGGATGTAAAGTCCAGTGTAGGGAATATAGCCAATAATATTGTAAAAATTATGTATGATGCCAGGTGGGTACTATCTAACCAGTATACAACTGAAACTAGTATAATATTAAATATCAACTGTAATTTTTAAAAAATTAGAGAGACAAACCAGACCCCATGCCTCATGCTGTAATACACGAAGAAGTGTACTGCATCACCTAGGAAGTGTATTTCTGCCTTAAAATCAGAATCCAGTGGCCTCCCAGGGAGAAGTTTAGGGAGGTAAGGGTACATGTGTATTCAGGCTATAGGTTACTGTGTAGAGAATTTTAAACCAATAATAAAACTAACCAAAAGTCAAAAAAATTATGGCCACTGACAGGCCTTGTGTTAACACATTTTTCAAAGCCAAAAAGTAATCCCAACTCAAAAAAGTGGCGATGATATGTTCTTTTTAAAAAGTTTGATTTTTTAAAAAATTTCAAAGTAATGTTTAAACATCCAAATGTAAGAATTTGTATTTCTGGTAATTAATATTCTTCACATCTAAATAAAGAGACTCTAGGTCTCTTTCTGTTTTTGTTTTTAAGACAAGAATTGTCTCCAGTATGACAACAGTCATATGCAGTTATTATATTTATTCAAAACCAGAAAGCACTGTGAATTATCTGGCTGCTTTTCTCATATATACCTTTGGGCTGGGATTTACATTCTTGTCCAGATGAAACACAAGAGGAGTCTAACGGCAGATAGAGATCGCAAAATTCTAGGCAAAATGCTCAATCCTGCTCCATCCCAATATGGAACTCTGCTCTATTTGTCAAGACAAAAAGAGTGACATAGAGAGGTGAGGACCATCTTATTGTTCACCAAACTGCATCCCATTTCTTCCTGAACACATAGTTAAATGATATATTCAAGCCTTCTTTGCACTTAGATGCAACTATGTGAGATGAAGTTCTATTCAATAGAATAAGGGCAGATGTGATTGATGCACGATGCTTCTAAGAACGCCCTTTAGATCTTTTCTGAGCAGAGCCATCTATTCCCTTTTCCCACGCATTGGCTGAAGCAGGGAAGGTGACAAAGAATTTAGAGAAGGGAAGAGATGCAAGGCAGTAAGATCTAGGTCCTTGTGTTGACACATGCATGAAAAGTGACCAACAATGAGCTGACTGTTCCCTAAGTATAAAATAAACTGTAAATGTGTTAAGCCTCTGAAATTTTTGAGTTGTTTGTTGCATCGGTTATTATATTCTGACTATTCCAGACATGAGGAACTAATGATGATCTTGATTATATTGTCTCCATTAAAATTCCTGGAAAATTAAGCAAAAATAATTATTGTATCAATAAACCACAGAAATCAAAGCAAATACCTGGATATGTCAACATAAGGAAAGCTCACTTTTACTGAGCACTTTTTATATGCCAAGTAAAATATAACTTTTTAATCCCTATTTACAGATCCTAAAAATGAAAATCTAGATGATTAAAGAATTGTATCTGGGTCAGTCAGTTAATAAGTAATAGAGCTAGGGCTAAATTCTAACTTCGGTTGACTAGAAGTCCTGCATAGTTAAGCCCCAAACTACACTTCCTTTTATTCATCACACTCATCTTTTCTCTTTTCTGACAATTCTAGAACCAGATGGAACTGGTTGTTTTACCATATCGGAGTATGCCTATTGTTTGATATAACTCATTGCACTTGATAATTCTGCATTCTGAACCTGTTGAAAATTATAGCTTTGAAGTTTAAATATGCAATCTTCAAAGACCTTGCTTATAAGCAACAAAACCCACTTCAGCTAGTCTAAGTAGAAAAGACTTCATTAAAAACTATTAGAAAATGAATGGAAACTTCAGAAACCTTAGGTCTTATCTAAGAACAATCCCCAAACAGCACACTAAAACTTGTAGAGGTCCTTCGAAGCACAAATGTGGCTGGTCACACAATGAACACTGCATATAAGCATGTTATCTCCATCCCTGAGTAGCTGCCATTACTGCCTCAGGAAGGCCCGATACCTCACCTCCATGTTCTGCTATTGCAGTGGTTCTCATCCTTCCTAATGCTGCCACCCTTTAATACAGTTCCTCATGTTGTGGTGACTCCCAACCATAGAATTATTTTCGTTGCTACTTCATAACTGCAATTTTGCTATTGTTATGAATCATAATATAAATATCTGATATGCAGGATGTATTTTCATTGTTACAAATTGAACATAATTAAAGCATAGTGATTAATCACAAAAACACTATGTAATTATATATCTGTTTTCCAATGGTTTTAGGCAACCCTTGTGAAAGGGTCATTCGACCCCCAAAGGGGTCGTGACCCACAGGTTGAGAACCGCTGTGCTATTGTCATGAGACTATGAATGGTGTGTGGCATCTACACCTGGTTCTTCATGATGTTCACTTCTGAATAAAACCATGTTAGGAAAGCAACTATGGGAAAGCCCACTCCCTAGGCAGAGGCTAGGAAAACAAATTTTGGCTTCCACAAAGAGTAGGTAGGTCTCACTATGTGGGATAGTTCTTAAACATTAAAGGTCTGTTTAAAAGCTGTTCAGTGACCACAAATGTTACACATCCACTAAAATGACAACTCAATGCCAAGATTACAGAGAAATAGAAACAAGGGTCATTTTACAGGAAACTAGACAGAGCTAAGAAAAAAACAAACTTCAGGAAAGATGGAGCTTACAGGTTTGGGTGAAGTCTGGCTCTCCTTGCTCAAAATAGCTTCCATGTATTTCCACTATACAAAGAGCTCTAAAGTACTTAAATAGCAAGTTCGTAAATACATGACAGGCAGTGAATACCTTCAAAATGTTGACATAAATAAATTAATCTAATAGTAGGACTCTCAGAGAACAGAGGGATAATTATGTTTCTAATGGATTTAGGATGTACTCATAAATGACGTTTAACAAAATCAAGTTTTGATAGCACACACACTTGGCTTGAATCCTGGCTTTACCAGTCATCTTATCACTTCACTATGTTCTAAATTTCATGAAATTATGAGTCCTGTCTCATTTGCATTTGTATCAATTACAGCCCCTGACTTAACACAGAAATAAGCAATTAATATTTGTTGAATGAATTATTTCAACTAGCAGTAGCAAAAATTGATTTTATTTATTTAGACTAAATAGAGTATACAAGTGACTACTCAGCAATTGGAGAGAAAAATGCACTGACAATATGGGTTCCCAACAATTAATGTTTGAATGTGTCATTTCTAGAAGGCTTGCTTTAGAAAATTGATTTTATATTATCTTTAATGCCACACATGCATAAAATGGCCTCAAAACACCCTATAATGATTACAGTAGCTATATATCACATTGACTGTGATATTGGTTCTCCTGAGTCTAGAAGCTAGTTAATATATAATAGAATGTTCACTTCACTACCCTCTCTCTTTCCAATATGTGTGTCTAAATATCGTTTCTTAAGTAGCCATATTGATCATATTGATTAATACTCCTAGTAGAAATGATGAAAAATATATTGATATGCTCTTGTAAACCTCAGCTGTAACTAAAATATATGGAGTGTTGCTTCCTTAATCTCCATAAGAGCTCTCTTCTCAGATCTCTTCCATTCTTACTGATTATATCTGCAGATAAAAATTAAGATGCTCCACAGTAGGACAGATTTTGACTCTTATTGAACTCCTATGTCCCTCTTCCTTAATTAAGGCACAAGAACATGTTGTCATGGAGAATGACTTAGATTACAGATCTTATTCCTTCTAATGGCATGCATTTCACTCAATTGAGGCGATAATACATTTCTTACTTTGTTGCTTTGCTAAGAGCCACTTACTCGGTTCTTCCAAAGGAAAAATTAAGAGCGTGCTTTTACTTAGAAAAAGAGCTCTGTTATTCATGTTACAAAGAGAAATGAAGTATACAGCTGTTTCTCCCCAAATTTAACATGTTTTTCACTAAAAATTTTAAAACACAAATGAAGAATAGCATCTAAATGAGTTAGTGGCATAGAATCTTATTTTAGAACTAGAATAACCCTCAATGTCTACAGCACACAAAAAAAGCAGTTACAAGCACAGGCTTTGGAGGCAGATGGCCTGGATTAAAACCCTGGTTTTAAATTGACTAGCTGTATGACCTTAGGCAATTTACAAAATGTCCTGCACCTCAGTATTTTCTTCAGTACAATGATAATTATTATAATAATTATAAAAATAAATAATAAAATATACTAAATTTAATTTAAAATAAATAAAAATAATAAAATATAACTATAATAAAACCTACCTCATAGATTTAATTGTGAGGGTTAACTAAAATAATATATTCCAGCACTTAGCACTCAATGCATGTTCATTATTCGATGAATTTCAATTTCATAAGCATAGTATCTTAAAAGAAAACAAACAAAAAAACCTTTCATAACCTCTTCTCATAGATGAATAAGCCTCAAATATTTTACTTTTTAAAAAGTTTCACTGAGAATGTGTGATGATAAAATATATGTATATATATATATATGAGGGGAAAAAAGCCAAAATACAGAATTGTTCCAGACTGATGGTATTTTAGTATAAACATGCAGACAGGACAATCTGGTTAACATTTACCAGCTAATTTCCACTGCAATATTCATAATAGCAGGACCATTAAATGAAGATTCAGCCTACAATAGTTTAGCTTTTGTTGATTCCCAAATTAAAGTGATTACTAAGGACAACAACAAAAAAGCATTATTATTAACATCCATGATAAAAGCTGGATCTACCAACTTGCACAGAAGTAGACACTTTATAAGCAAAAAGATGGGCATTTGGAATTTGAAAGCTCAGAAAATGCAAAGTAAATTGCATTTTACAAAATAAAACTGCTATCACTTTCAATGAATTTCTAGGGACTCAAAGAAAGATGAAGGAATAGTAGATGCTCTTCCACTTCTGAATTATGCCTTCTGCCTGCTTTTATATTTAGGTTTAAAAATGCAGTAACGATTATAACAACTATCAATTATTGGGTACTTACCATGTGCCAGGCATTCTCCAAAGTACTGTATGTGCACTATTTCATTTAATCCCTACAAAAAGTCTATGAGGAAGTCAATTTATTTCTCAAATTTTAAGATGAGGAAACTGAGCCCAGAAATGTCCCAGCCGGGGGCTAGTAAATCATTTCTCAGTATTTTATCTGGATCCAAAGCTGGGCTGTGAAACACTATGCAAACAACCTCTAATTCAGGTAGAACCCACTTCCCAAGTTATCCAAACACTCCCAGCCACCTTGTATGGTAAATGGGAACATAGGTCCCTTCCCAAGCCCCAACTCCCCTCCCACCCTGTGGGAATATGATGAAGGCCATCAGTAAGGAGACTGTGGGACCGACTTTGGGAGCCTGGCCAGTTCCTTGGTCAAGAAACGGCCAAACAAAAAACTGTTCTCAGATGTGAGCCTGGACTGTAAACAACCGCAGAGAAAGAGCTTGTGTTTTGATCTCACACAGCTTGCGCGTGAGCATGACCTCCTCCCCCTACATGCCCTGTTTTGCTTTTTTTCCTGTACTTTATATAACCTTATACTGGGAAAGTCTGGGTTGGTAAAATTTTATTGGCTAGCCACCCCCAGTGTGGCTCATCCAGAGGCTGGATGGGACTTGGTGGTAAACTTCAACAGTAGGCCGCCTCCAGCACACACGTAAATCCTAATAAACTCGTGTATCTCATGGCCTGTCCTCCCGGTTATTAATTCTTTGGAATCGACAAACAATACGCTGAGGTTTTCTCAGACCTCAGCTCTTTGTGTAACACTTGTCTTTCCTGGAGCTTTGAGGCTAGTCGAGGCTCCAGGAGCTGGTGCAACCAAGAAAACAGGTGTGTGGGTGAACTGATTTCTTTTCCATGTACTCTTTCCCCTTTGCCAGATGTGCCCCTAAGGCTATACTTCTTAGAAGCTAGCTATTTTTCTTGATGCCAGAAAAGGAGAAAAACTTACCGATTTACCTTAGAATTTCTGGTGCTCTGGGGAACCTGGATGGGCCATAAGATTATTCAGAGAAAGTCACACTCTGCCTCCATGAAAACTGCTCTTTTAAGTTTTGAAGCCACTGTGGATTTTACTGATTTAATGTACTTGGAAGGCATTCAATTAAAGAGAGGTAGTATGCTATACAGGAATAAAGATTCAAAGTCAGTTCTGGGACAATATGAGGCTTTTCTGCTCATTAGCTTTATAATAAAGAGAAAGACTTTACTTGTTTAAATCTCACTTATAATATGGGCATAATACAATATTTCATTTACTCTAAGACACATTCTTTTGCATTTTAACATATCTGAAATTGAGGCATCTTACAACCAACTGATAGCATCTTCCAATCTCTGCTTGCCAGGTGGCAGTGGTGAGGTATTTGTTATCACTTGTGTACATGCAGACAAAACTCACAGAACACGTGGCAATGGAGACAACAGAGCATTCATTCTGTGAATCTCAAGGCTCTATCCCAGGAGTTCTGGGAGGATAAAAGATAGGGGCACTTAGAATGTGTTAGGCATACAAAGCATAAATATGAAGTATTAACTATGAGTTCATTTTCAGTTTATAATATCTACTTCAGAAAACTATTTGGAGCCAATGAAAGTTAAATATCTTGTCCAAGATGAGTTAGGCAGGCTTGGTGAATGAGTCTTTTCCTATCCTACCCTGTTCTTAACCACTCAAACAAAGCTATCCAGTTGCCCATGAGAGAAAGAAGCAGCACAGGCTAACTGCGAAGAATTCAGAAAAGGGGGTGATTTTGTTTGTGCTACAGAAGAGAATAAAGTGGGTTCGGGAGCCAGTGGGGACTTTTTCCACTGAAGGGGAGCATCAAGAGCACTCTAGTGAAGAGGGCGTGGGCAAAGGCACAAAGGCAGGAAGAACATAGTTAATGTATCCATAAGTAAGTATGGCTGGTAAGAAGGTTTGTCAAGGAGAGCAGTGGTATCTAAATATGGAGAAGATGGAAATTTAATTATGAAAGATCTTGACCATGGTGTTCAGCCTTTATTTTGAAAACTGCGCAGCCAATGAAGGTTTCTGAATTCAGCAAATTTTAAAAGTTATATTTAGGGAAGACCAATCAATTAGGTGTATGCAGTTAGGGATGATAAAGAGCTGACCTTTGTAAATGATATACAAGGGGAGGGGCTGGTAAGATTTATTTCCACGTGAGGTCTTGTTTAAAATAAAAGTGATAGAAAGGAAGGAAAAATATATTACAGAAGCTCAAATGAATAAGTGCTTTATAAAAGTGTTCAAATAAACAGCACACAAAATTACCTGATTATTTCAATGCTAGACTTTTCAAATTCTTTAGGGGGTATAAATTATAACATGACCTATGTATTAATCATTGAATGGTATTTACATTTTTTCCCAGAGGGTGCCTATTACTGACTTCTGAAACTAGAGTTCCAATGAACATAGTTTGAGAAATACTGAGTTACTCATTAACCAAGTTACAGTTGTTTTATTAGTTTTTATTCCAACCTTGAATTTTAAGCATATTTTAAGTTAAATTTAATATTTTTGATTAAGAAACATAGGTGACCAAGTTACTGAGATTAACTTAGATGATAATGTTGTAAGAACATTTTATGAAATAAGTAGTAATCATAACTGACATGAATACAAATATAATATTTGGATGTATATAAGTGTGCATGTGTTATGTGTGTTTGTGTATGTGTGTATATGTATATGTGTGTGCATATGTATATTCTTTATATTCCATTCAATTCCATAAAACTCAATGATAGTTATTATTTTATGCCTACTTTATGGAGAATATAATAAATAGTAAGAGAGTAGAAAGAAGCACCTTACTAACATTTTTCAAAGTCTTTGTAAACAGAGAAAAATAAATGTATTACTTGCTGTCAAATGGGTGATTTTCACTTACCTTAATTTTACTGTCTGTGACTTTGTCAGCAAAATAAAAACTTGTAAAAAGTGGAACTGAAAAAGTCTGCTGTTGCTTTTTTGCAGACTTTATCCTTCATCACACCTCGGAATATAGGTTTTAAAAAACAGTGATCACCAACTAAAGTTTTGCAACAAATGTAGTTGAGAATACAAAAATCTTTAAGCCAAAGACATTATTAACCTCATTTTCATGTAAGCAAAGACTCAATGATTTATTTATTTACTTTTTACACACACAAAGAAATCCAAGCCATCGTCCATCTCCTAAAATCGGCTACTCTCTTATGATAAAACTCTCCCTGCCTCTGGAGAAAAGCAAAACCAAAACACCAGCAATGCCATATTTCTTATGTTTCAGCAGAATTCAGGAGAGGGTTTCTTCCCGGGTACTCTGCATTAGTTCTGGCACCTGTACTTGTATTCACGAAGTCACCCCTGCTGAAAATGTTCTCTCTCTCTGTCTTAGTCCATTCAAGCTGCCATGAAAAATACCACTGACTAGGTGGCAGAGACTTAGTATGGTTCTGGAGGCTGGAAGTCCAAGGTCAGGGTGCCTGCCAGATGATCAGGTGAAGGCCCTCTTCTGGGTCACAGACTTCTCAGTGTATTTTCACACACTGGAAGGGCTAGCAGTCTTTCTGTGTTTCTTTTTGAAGAACGCTAATCCCATTCATGAGGGCTCCACCTTTGTGACCTATTTACCTCCCAGATGCCATCACCTTGGTGAGTTAGGTTTCAGCATGTACATTTGGGGAGAGGGACACATTCAGAGCACAACACTTTCTCATCTTTTTTGTGGCATCTTCTTGACCTCATTCTTGTATTGCTCCTCCTGAGGACACTCCCTGAAGCAAGTGCAGGGTCCCCAGTAAATGACTTGTTACCTGAACTATTTTGGAAACCTTTACATCCTCTGCCTTCTCCTCCATGATGACCACTTGCCCCTGCCAACCCTTCAGACAGATAGGTTTAGCTCTATAAGGAGCACAAGAATCACCATGGCTTCACTGTCACCAGTGGCTTCTAAATGTGGATGCAGATCATGCACAGAAGGCAAGAAACAAGTCTTACACGGTCTATACAGCCTTCTGGAAAAGCAGAAATGGCTTCTTGCTTAACTTGACCTCAGCCTTACCATTCTTTTTCTTATGCATGCCACCATTAATATTTCCTCAAGCTTCCCAGCTAGTCCCCATCTAGAAGTCTTCACACATAATCCCTCTGACTGGCATACTCTGCCCACAGATGTTCACGTGGCTCACTTCATAATCACGGTTCTCCTAAAATGTGACTTCCTTTCAGTGATCTTCCCATGCCATCCAAAGGCCCATTACTGCCATTTCACTACATTGCTCTGTGTTTGTTTGTTTTTTCTAGTACTTATCAGTAACTCAATATTTATTTAATGACTTATCTTTCCCTTCCATCAGCATATCAGCTCCAGGAGAACAAGGATTTATTTTTTTTCGCAAATGTCTCCCTAGAGATATCTTGGTCCTGTAGATTAGCAGTGGGTCCCAGAAATCTATTTTTAATTGGCATCCCAGGTTATTTTGAAGCAACTAAGTAGAACAGCATATGGGAGGTGTTAATCGACATCCAGTTTTTCCTAATTCTGATTTGGTGGCTGTTGTTGGAAGTTTATTTTTGTTGGTGGAGGTTTATTTTGTTGTTGTTGTCCATTTGTTTTGCTAGTTGTTAAGAAAAGAAAAAAAAATGTCTTTCCTTAAGTCCAGAAAGCCCCATGACTCAATATCATGGTGATCTGCCAGGAATCATTTAAATAGTGACAGTAATAACTACAAAAGGAAATGGAAAGCAAGAACTCCCTAGAGAGATGGGATAAGTTCCAAGTAAGTGACAAATGACTGTATATTGAAGAAAGTATATGCTACCAATTTGCTGGACCCCAGTATATAAAGTATTATCATGCTTATCATTTGCCAGTTTTAAGCTCCTGCCATATAACATGCATGTGAAACATTTCCTGCTATTTTCCTACCCTCCATGTCTATGTTATTATCAATACCAATTCCTCTTATGTAGCTTGGCGGGTTATACTTGACATGCATGAGGGAAGTGGGATGAGATTTTTAATCATAATATCAACTGCTTATGTTGTTTTCTTCTGGGTCAGAACTAGCTCTGGACTGGGACTACATATATCTCCTGGATTTAGGTATCTATGCACTGTTGGGGCAACTCAGGGATAACAAATTGCTAGCAGAGTCACTGGCATCTAGGGAACATGGTGTCTAGACTTCGGTTCTAAAAAAAAGAAAGGATGAACAGGTCTTTTGCTCTCAGTTTAGGATAAAGTTCATAGAAGGGCCTTCATGGGATTGTAAGTGAGAAGGCAAGTATGATTTCAAGTGCCCATCAGCAGATGGGTGGACAAAAAAGAAGTTGTACGTTTACACAATGGAGTATTATGTGCCTGTAAAAGAGGGAACTCTTAGCCTTTGCAATATCATGGATGAACCTGGAGTTTATTATGCTAAACAAAATAAGCCAGTCAGAGAAACTCAAGTACCATATGATCTCACTTAAACGTGGAATTTAATGAACAAAGTAAACTGACGAACAAAACAGGACCAGAGGCCTAGATACATGGAACAGACTGACAGATCTCAGAGAGGAGGAGCGGGGATTGGAAGAGACTAGCCAAAGAACATACATGCATAGCCCATGAACACAGACGATAATGTGGTGAAGGTAGGGGGGGTGGGGCAGGGGCTGGGTGAAGGGGGGTAAAGGTGGGGAAGTGGGGGACATCTGTAATAGTGTCAACAGTAAGAAAAAAAGAAATAGTTCCCAATATAAAAGTCTGTTGTTTGTAGATGTAAAAGGAAATGGGAGAGCTAAAGAGACCAAAAAAAAAAAAACCTCAAGGTGAGCAAGACAGTCTGAGAAGGGAGCAGAGATGGGAATCCAGAACCTAGAAGAGCCCTACACGCTCCTAAGAGACCATGAGGTCCCAATCACACCAGTTGTCCCTGTGGGCTGTTAGATGTCAGAAAGCCCAAGGGATTTCCTAATGCCCTGCTAGTGGCATCTACATGAATAAATTAACAGAGTACTGTAACAATTAACTCTGTGTGAGTTGCCTATAATCACAGTAAACCTGTCAAATAGTGAATTGAACCGTTCCTCCACCCCTTTGGCATTTACAGCCTCTGATGTTTGTAAATAGTGGCCACGCTGCCTCTTCATCACTGTCTGATCAAGCTGCACATGGTTTAATCTTCCCTATTCAAAACACTCCTCCAGCCAGTCCAATCACTTCCCTTCCTTTCTGTTATCTCTAGCCAATTTGTTCATTTCTGGAAAAACCGGCACCACATTATTCTAGCTGCAGACTCAAGGTTGTATTTACAGTAAATATTTATTGAGTGCTAACCGGGTGCTTGGCCCTGCATTAGGCACAGAAAAGGGCTCCAGTTGCCACTGATTGATGTAGGTGCTGCCAGGGCACCAGGTAGCTGTGTTCTCCCCACTGACTGCCCCATATTCTCACTGTGTAATTTCTCTTCTTCTCTTCTTCTCGACAGTGGAACACAGAACTCCAACATGAGAACATTAAGAATGAAAGCCAGATATTCCTTCTCTTACCCATCAGAAGTTTTCTCCTTAAATGTTATTTTTATTGTAGTACCATAGTGATATTGTTCTGATTTTAAGTTCTCATAGGCTTCCTGTGTGTAATTTTGAAGTGTTTCCGATAAATGTGATATGAACCTGAAAATTCCAAAAGCCAATTATCTTGGCCCTACATCCCCGCCCCCCCCGCCCCGCTTCTATGGAAAGTGACATGGAAAAAACATTCTGAACTTGTCTGACTCAGTTTCCCCAGTATGACTGAGAACAGACTGGACAGGAACAGGTTTGAGCAAACATACCTTTTTTTTTTTTTAACCTTGGAGTAAGGGTATCGACACCCATATAGAAGAGCAACCCCTTGTTCATTCCCTCCCTACCCATTTCAGAAAAAATAGCTGTATGTTCTTTCACAGCAGACACATTCTTTCATGATAATCAAATACATCATTAACACTTCTTAAAAATGGTGTCCACCACTTAGAAGTCTCTGGGTTT